>NW_026535850.1:2077500-6877500 GCF_028551555.1 Melozone crissalis | reverse complement strand
GCCACAGCTATTAAAATCTTATCATCAAGTCGTTGTCCCCCCCCTCCCAACACAACTCAAACCAAAAACCCCTAAAACCTGTAACGCATAAAAAATAACCCTACAACTAAAATTAAACACAAAAATACCCCCAAAACCCCAACCATAAAACCAATCCTAACACAACCCAAAACCAACTCCCACCACAAGTTACTGGCAGGTCAGGTGTTAATCCTTTCAATACATCAATCCTCCATTGAGTAAAAGAAAAAACAAAATGCAAACATATTAAAAAACACTCCTCAAAGTCAGTAAAAAAGAAATGCAATCCCAAATAAAAACAAAAAAGAAAAAATACCTTATTCTTAAATCTTAAATCCTCCTATAAAGTATGAAAAAACCCTCTTTTTTATAGCACATAAAATTATAAAAAAATATTCAAATAATTATCAAAGAAAACCCTACATACTAAAATAAACAAATGTTAAAATTACTGTAATTTTATTAAAAGTTTAAAAAGTAAAAAAAAAAAACCCATAATCCAATACCTTCAAGAGAAGAACTCTATTCCAGAAGATAAAAATAATTTTAAAAGTAAATAATAAAACCTTTTACCTTTAAAAAACTCATCTTTAAAACAATACCTCATAAGTCAGCATGGCCCATCAACAAGCAGTAAAATGGCTTATAGCAATAAAAGGAACTTCACAATACCCAAGTTCCCCAGACAACTGTATTCATGACAAAATTAAGAACCACAAAAAAACTATTTTTTCCTCCTGTAAAAATACTCCATAAGTTTAACATGAAAAACTTCTCTCTCAAAGTATTCTAAAAAAAAGGCTATTCTGGAAAGAGTAAACTAACTAGAAATTTTAAATTTAGTTTCTTCACATTGTCAGAAAAATTTGGAAGAAAAAAAGTGTACTAAAGAGTTTATTTTCATTCCTTACTACTTTCTTCTTTTTTAATTTATTTTTAATAAAATTTTCTTTATACCCTTTTAAAATTTTAAGACTACTTTACCTTTCTCGTAATCCTGTCTCACAATAAAATAAATACAGAAATAATTAATTGACACTAAAACCCACAACACTCATCAATACATTAGTTAAGAAATCTCAAGATTAGAAAAATCTTAAATTAACAAACCAAAACCACTACAATATTGTAATAAATATTTTGCCAAAGTTTCTCTGATTTTCTAAAGTTGCCAGTAAAAGCTGTTTGGTTGTTTTGAGTGCCTGAGAATCTCTTGTTGTTATTTTCCAGGGAGTCCAACTCAGAGGACACAAACAATTGTAATTCCTTTTAAATCTCTCTTCGAGAGAGTTGTCTGGGAGATGGGAGTCAGGGCTTGTATGTCCTGCTTGGCACAGCCCAGGCAGGGCTTTCCCAGCCACATTCCACACTCCATTGCCCAGCTGGAGCCGCTGGTGCCTCTGAGTTGTGCTGCCCCAGCCCCAGGGACGCTCTCCTTGTCTGCCCATTCCCCCACGGTCTCTGGGCAGGGATGGCCTCAGTGGGGGCTGCTGACATCCTCAGCAACTTGGAGGCTGCTGCTGAATTTTCCTGCTCCAGAGGCTTGTTCAGCCTTCAGCTCTTCAGTGCAGGAATTCAGTGTCCCAGGGCTCATTAACATTCAGAACAACTGAACAAGTCAAGCCTCTGGGAATAATTTGATTTTAATTTTCAAATCCTTTGCATTTAATTAGATCTCAGTAGTGTATTCAAAGTGAATACATGATATTTAAAAAGACAGCCAGAAAAGATTTTTTTGGTCCTGTTTAGTTTTGTTTTCCTGTTAATTCATTGCTATGTGCAATCTCCAATTGACACTGAATCCAAGTACCTCCTCATGCAGTTTGAATAGATATGAAAATCAAGATTCTTCATGGCTGACAATCAATCAGACTCGTTCCCTACCCCCACCCCACCATTCCCCCCATCCAAGCCCTGGCACTCAGAGCAGCCTTGTGCAAATCTGAGCTGCCTCCAGCCCAGGCTGCACCTGCAGCTTTCAGCTCCTTGGCTCCAACTCCCACCTGCTTTCCTTGGAGAAGGAGCTGCCCGAGACACAGAGGGATGTTCATTCATTGTCATCTAACAAACCCAAGGGGAGGCACAGCTCCATCAAATGCAAAAGTCATTCTTCTCCCTGGCTCTGCCCTGCCTCTGATCCCCACAGCCTGTCTTTTTTCCTTCATCCCTCCTTTGCCAGGGACTTTGTGGGACAAGGGAGCACTGCTCTGGCTATGGAGGGAAGTCCAAGTGCATCCACTGTAGTGGGAACCACAACTCATCTGGTTTGTGTCCTTTGAGGGACCAGGAACTGCTGAGACTCAGAGGCACAGAAAGGATTCTCTTCATGGCCAACATAAAAAATGTGAACATGATAAATTTTAATAAACATCAAAACACTTCTCTGAGCTGCTTGTAACATGTCAGCAACATCTGACATGTCCACCATCCACAAGTGATTGCCATACAGGAACGATTTTGGCACAGACGAAAAAAGAAGTAATATAAAAAATAAAACTACAACAAAGGTGCTGACTAAGGAGTTATTTAAACTTCTGAAAGATTGGGCAACTCCCTGATGCTCAAAGCATGAAGCCTGTTAAGGGAGATGCATTGGAATGATCAGAGAACAGCTGCAGAAGGAAATCTGGGAGCAGCAGCAAGGACATAGATCCAGCTGCTCTAAATGAAGAGACATCCTTAGACATGGCCATTTAAACAGGAGAGCTGGAAACACCCAAAGGAAGAAGATAATGAAATATTAGACTAAATGTTGGTGGCAAAGGCAGAAAGGAAGATCATTATTTCTTCTGCCATCAGCATAAGAATGTAGTAGATCTTCAGGATATCCCCATTCCTAGTCAGAAAATTCTGTAATTTCTTAAAAGTACTCAAATGACCCATATAATAAAGATTTTCTTGTATATTATGAAACTAACAGGCACTAAAACCTGTGCCCCTGTCCAGGCAGACATCAGCTGTGTGCCCATGAACAGGCAGTGCCACTTGTGCCCTCAGGTGCCCAGCTGGGATTGGATCTCTCCAAGAGCACCTGAGGGAGAGCAGAGCACCTTGCAAGCTGCAGGTCCCAGCCAGCAGTGCAGGGCTCCTGTCCCATCAACATCTGCTCTGCTCCAGTCTGAAACAGGGCCCAGCATGGTGCCAGGATCATCAGAGAGTTGAGGTGTGTGCTGGAATTCAATGCCCTCCTCATCGCGCAGCAGCCCTGCATTTCCCTCCTGCAGCCTTAGTCTCCAGCACAGCCATGGAGGCTCTTTGGGCTCTGGACTGTTCCTGCAGCCCCCAAGGGCAGCTGAGCTCTGCCTTTGGCTCAGTCAGGTCTGGCCAGTGCAGGCCATGCTCAGCAATTGCTTGTGTGTGCCTGGCCTTGCTGTCAGCCCCGGCAGTGGCTGCGTGGCCCCTTTGTGGCCCTGTGCTGGCCCAGACATGGTGGCCCAGCCCCTGTGCAGGCCCAGCCCAGGCCAGGAGCACTGCGGCTGGGAACGGCTCCTGTGCCGTGGTGCCCACGGCAGCCTTGGGGCGCTGTGCCCCATGGCCTCCCTGCTGGGAAGCAACTGCCAGCTCCTGCAGAGCCTGTGGCACCTGTGGGGCTGCACAGACAGCTCTGCCCTGGGCTCTGCCGGCCTCTGGGCCAGCAGAGAGGCCGGCCAGGGCTGGCCATGGCCGGGAACAGGCCCTGAGCCCCACAGGAGGATGGAGCTGGGCCACAGCCAAACTCAGCCCAGGCAGAAGCTGGGCTCAGCAGCTAGGGCTGCAAAGGCCTGGGCACAGAGACTGGCGCTGACAAATGTCCTCGGCCCCCTCCCTGCTCTGTCCATGCCCCCAAGGGCACAGAGCAGCCTCCTCTCTGGGCCACTTGCCTGTTTGCAATGCCTTGCACAGGTGGTGGCTCTGCCCCACAAGGCCTGGCCTGAGTCCTGCCCCTGCACGCTCAGCCAGGCTGAGATGGACACTGATGGTTTCTTGGCCAGGCTCTCTAAGCCCAGCTCCCTGCAAGCTCTGCCAGCTGCCTGAGCTCTGGGCAGTACCAAGGGCCTTTCCCCAGCCCAGCCGGCTCTGGCTCCACAGCTCTGCTCAGGCCAGGCTGCTCTGGCCACTGGCCCCATGGCCTCAGCCCCTGACAAGGGCACAGCAGCAGCTGCAGCTGCCACAGGACTCAGCCCTAGCCATGGGGGAAGGCGCTTGGCCAAGGCCAAAGGAGGCTCCCTGGCTGCCCTCTGCCTGAGGTGCTGAGAGCTCTGCAGCCCCTGGTGCCATCCCATCTGCCCAGGGCAGCACAAGAGCCGCGGCCTTGGGGCCCTCAAGAGCTGCTCCTGCTCCAGGCCCAGGGCCCATGCCAAAGCTGGACAGTCACAAAGCTGTGCCCATTTCTGTTCATTGCTGCTCTGATGGGGCTGAATCCTCAGCCTCTTGGAGGTTGCTGATGAATTTTACTATTCCAGAGGCCTATTCTTTCTGGAGCTATTCAGCTCAGGAATTCACTGAAAAAGGCTCATATATATGTGTTCACAATACCTGAGCAAAAAAACCCCCCTGGGAATAATTTAAATGTTCAATTCTTCGCTGGTTAATTGAAGAGATTTCAGTAGTTTATTTAATGTGAATATATTGTATTGAAAACAATGCAGAGAGAACTGTTTTGTCCTGTTTTCTTTTCCTGTTATAGAAGGTTATCAGCAATGTCCAATTGATATTGACCCCCAATTCCTTCTAATGCAGTCTGAACAGATATGAAAATCAAGACCCTTCACAGCTGACAATCAATCACACTTTGTCCCCACTCCCTCCCCACCATTTCCCTCATCCAACCCCTGGCTCTCCTATGGATCAGGAATGGTGTCGCCAGCAGGACCAGGGCTGTGATTCTTCCCCTGTGCTGGGCACTGGTTGGGCAGCACCTCGAGTGCTGTGTCCACTTCTGGGCCCCCCAATTTCAGAAGGACATGGACAGGCTGCAGCATCTTCAGAGAAGGGCAACAAGGCTGGGGCGGGCTCTAGAGCACAAGTCCTGTGAGGAGTGGCTGAGGGAGCTGGGATTGTTTATCCTGGAGAAGAGGAGGCTCAGGGGAGACCTCATCACTCTCTACAACTCCCTGACAGGAGTGTGCAGCCATGTGGGGGTCCAGCTCTTTTCCCAGGGAACTGGGACAGGACAGCAGGACACAGCCTTCAGCTGCACCAGGGGATATTTAGGCTGGACATTAAGAAATATTCTTCACACTAAGGGTGATTGGGCATTGGAAAGGGCTGCTCAGGGAGGTGGATGAGTCACCATCCCTGGAAGTGTTTAAGGAAAGACTGGATGTGGCACTGAGTGCCATGGTCTGGGTGACAAGGTGGTGTTGGGTCCCAGGTTGGCCTTGATGCTCTCCAAGATCTTTTCCAGCCTGGTTGATTCTCTGATGATTGTGACACTGCAGGGCCCTGGGGAAGCAAGGGGCCATTGTGACACTGTGGGGCCTGATGGCACTAAGAGGACCATGGTGACACTGTGTACGACATGGCAGCACAGAGCCAAGGGGCCATAGTGACACTGTGGGGCTGAATGGAAGCAAGGAGTCCATTGTGAAAGTATGGGTACTGGTGGAACCACAGAGGCCACTGTGACTCTGCAGGGCCTTGTGGAACCAAGGGGCCATCGTGCCACTGCAGAACCAAGGAGACCCTGGGGAGAGCCTGGGGACAATGGAATCAAGAGACCATTGCTCCATTGTAAGGACTCTGGGAACTGAGGGAACAATTGTGACCCTATGGTGCCCCATGGAACCAAGGGTCCCTGGTGACAGTGCAGGATCATGTGTCACCAGAACTCCATTGTGACACTGCAGTGCCAAGGAATTCCTTGTGGCACTCTGAGGCCTCATGGAACCAAGAGGCCACTGTGACCCCACAGGGCCTTGTGGAACCATGCAGAGCGTTGTGACAGAGCAGGACCTGGTGTCAGATAGGGCCATTGTGACACTGCAGGGTCCCATGGAACCAAGGGGCCAGTTCTGCTCCTCAGGGACTCCTGGAATGAAGGAAACGTGCTTGACACCATGGTGGCTGTTGGGACCAAGAGGCCATTGTGACACTGTGGAAGCAATGAGAGCATTGCTGCACTGCCAGACCTCATGGAACCACGGATTGTGACACTGCAGGGCCTGGGGGAACCACGGCACCATTGTGACACTGTGGGGCCCAAGGACCCAAGGGACTTGGTGGCACCAAGGGGTCCCATGGAAACAAAAGGACATTGTGACACTGGGAGACCTCATAGAAATGTGGAAACCATTGGGACGCTCTGGGGCCTCATGGAAGAGGCTGGATCCAGGGTCCAAATCCATCAAGGTGAGGTTTAACAAGTCCAAGTGCTGGGTCCTGCACTTTGACCACAACAATCCCTGCAGCGCTACAGGCTGGGGACAGAGTTGCTGGACAGCAGCCAGGCAGAAAGGGACCTGCAGGGACTGATGGACAGCAGGTTGGACAGGAGGCAGCAGTGTGCCCAGGTGGCCAAGAAGGCCAATGGCTCCTGTCCTGGATGAGGAATGGTGTGGCCTCCAGGAGCAGAGCTGCTGTGCCAGCACTGATCTGCCCCCTGCTCTGCACACAGACATTGCTGCTGCAGCTCCAGAGAAGGCAGCCAAAGTGCATCTCTGCAGAAAACTTTGCTGCGAGATCCTTTAGTTCCTTTAATGCCACTGAGAGTGCAACCACTCATTGACATAGTCTTGGACCACAGGGAAGGCGGAGAGAAACAAAATGAGAAATGGCACAAACAATGACATTTCTATGTGGACAAGATAAAAAAATTAAAATAAAGGGAACCCCTCCCTCCACAATTAAACAAACAAGAAGTATCAAAGATGACTTTTATTAGAAGTGATTTTCAGAAATTTGGCAGCAGTTTAATGTTTCTGAAAGCATCCAGCCATTAGTCTCCTCACAGCAGCCTTGAGCTCCTGGTTCCTCAGGCTGTAAATGAGGGGGTTCAGGGCTGGAGTCACCACCGAGTACAGGACTGACAGGGCCAGATCCAGGGATGCGGAGGACATGGAGGGGGGCTTCAGGTGGGCAAAAAAGCCAGTGCTGATGAACAGGGAGACCACAGCCAGGTGAGGGAGGCAGGTGGAAAAGGCTTTGTGCCGTCCCTGCTCAGAGGGGATCCTCAGCACAGCCCTGAAGATCTCCACATAGGAGAAAATAATAAACACAAAACAACCAAAATTTAAACACACACTAACAGCAAGAAGCCCCAGTTCCCTGAGGTTGGAGTGTGAGCAGGAGAGCTTGAGGATCTGTGGGATTTCACAGAAGAACTGGCCCAGGGCATTGCCATGGCACAGGGGCAGGGAAAATGTATTGGCTGTGTGCATGAGAGCACTGAGAAAGGCACTGGCCCAGGCAGCTGCTGCCATGTGGGCACAAGCTCTGCTGCCCAGGAGGGTCCCGTAGTGCAGGGGTTTGCAGATGGACACGTAGCGGTCGTAGCACATGATGGTCAGAAGGTAAAAATCTGCTGAAATGAAAAACATAAAGAAAAATACCTGAGCAGCACATCCTGAGTAGGAGATATCCCTGGCGTCCCAGAGGAAATTGTGCATGGCTTTGGGGACAGTGGTGCAGATGGAGCCCAGGTCAGTGAGGGCCAGGTTGAGCAGGAAGAAGAACATGGGCGTGTGCAGGTGGTGGCCGCAGGCTACGGCGCTGATGATGAGGCCGTTGCCCAGGAGGGCAGCCAGGGAGATGCCCAGCAAGAGGCAGAAGTGCAGGAGCTGCAGCTGCTGTGTGTCTGCCAATGCCAGCAGGAGGAAGTGCCTGATGGAGCTGCTGCTGGACATTTGCTGTGCCTTGGCATGGGGATCTCTAAGAAAAGCAATCATGGAATAGGTTGTAGGAGGACACAGTATGGGTAATGTAGAATGTAATCTCTTCCCCCAACAAGTTGCAGCTGCACCCTACTACTAAAGATGAGAAACAGGCTGGATGATAACAGGCAACACCTGTAACCAATAAGAACTAGTGGTATAAAAGAGAAGTCACTGGAGTCCGATGGTTGCTGCAAGGACCAAGAACAGTCAGTTCTTAGAGGAGGTATGAAACTCTGAGGGTATGAAATCCTTGCACAATAATGATAAGAGAACTCTTGATATATAAGACAATGTAAGACAACAGAACTCTTAATCTCTGAGACAACATATAATGATAATTGAACTGTTGTAATATATAAGACAACAATAGGTGGGTTTGGAGAGGACTTGAAATATCCCAGCACAGCCTTGGGGGAACTTTCCCCCCTTCTGCCTGCCCAGGGCTCTGCTGCCTGGAGCTGTCCCTGCCAGCAGCTGCTTCCCTGTACCCAGGGCTGGGCCCTGCCAGTGCTGCCAGGGCCCAGCCCAGGCCTGGGGGCTCAGCTCTGCCCTGCAGACCCCTCCCACCTCTGGCACTGCCCAGGGGCAGCTCTGGCTCTGCAGGCTCTGATGGTAACGTCAGAGTGACCCTGAGGAGGCAGAAAAAGTGACACTGATGCAGCCTCTAGGGGGTCCTGTGTTGATTGCTGTTGCTGCCTGGTTTACTCAGATTGGGAGATTATTTTTATATTTCACAACCTGAAATGAGAGATGAATATGTATGTTCAATTTCTAACTCAGAGCAGTAGATAAAAAAGCAGGATTTTCCCTTTTATGCAGCCCCTGTTTCAATATGCTCCCTGTGTAATCTAGTTGGAAGTGCTGTGGCCTTAAATGCCATCCTTGAAGCAGTCCTGAACAATGCAGCATCCTCTCCACACAAGGAGAACACGTCCAAGCCTTACCAGCTGTCTCCTCCCACCCAGATCTTGTCCCTCAGTGCTGGAAGCAGCTGCCAGGGCTGGCTGAGAGCTGTCCCTGGCAGGCAGCAGAGTCCCTGCCCCAGCACAGCGCCCTGGGCTGCAGGACCCTGCTCTGCAGGACAGCCCTGGGCACCCCTGCCTGCTCTGCACAAGAGACAATCAGAGAATGTACTCACAGGGTCTGTAGGCATTGGGATGTTCCAGCTATAGGACATGGCTCCAGCAGCTGCAGCTGCATTGTCCTGCAGCCAGAGGTTCCTGTGCCAAGGGCTGGCAGTGATTCTGCCCCAGGCACTTCTCAGCATCTTTCCAGCCCTGACTGATTGAAGCTCTCTGTGCCTCTGTGCTGTGCCTGGGCTGGCTGCAGGCAGTGCCCCAGCCCTGCTGGGCTGGCAGAAGAGCTGCTCATCAAGAGAAATGTGCTTTTGAAGCTCTTCTTGGTTACCAGGAGCTGCCTCTGTGCCAGGAGCCCAGGCCAGCTCAGCAGCACAGACAAAGCACAAGGACTGTAATGAGCCTCTGGGGCTTTGTGCTCAGGCCTTGAACATCAGTCCCTGAGAGGGAGCTGAAGAAACCTCTCCAGAACTCCAAGTCAGAATCCAACTCCAAAGTTTCTTGGACTTGTAATGGGTCCCAGTGAGGGACACAACTGAGAAAGTGTCCCCAGGCCCCAAGCAGAGCAGAGAACTGGAGGCAGTGATGACAGGTGGGGACAAAGAGAAGCCAAGTCTTGGTGCCCTGGGGCACAGCAGGGTCTGTGCCACCAAGGGCTGTGAGGAGACACCTTGTCCTGAGGCCCTGGGGCCTCCTGGCACAGCCCCAGCCAGGCTGGGCACTGTCAGCCCCTTGTCCTGCCCTCAGCATCCCCCCCTAGCCCACATCCCAGTGGCCTCAGGGATCTGCTGGAAGGAGTCCCTGGGGAGCCTTGCTCAGCAATGGCGCTGGGGGCTCCTGAATGCTCCCTGCAGGGACTGCAGGTTTTTCAAAGGACTTTGAGTTTGGCTTTTGCCTTGGAGTCTCTGAGAGGTTTGTGCAATCATGGCCTCCAATTATCTGCTGTAATAAGTCCCTTGAGAGGCTTTGTCAGTAACAACACTCAGTGGGGCTCATTAATGCTTCAGAGTACTTCAGTTATTTTAAGGTACTTGGTGTTTCCCTTTTGATACAGACTCTCTGAGAGGTTTCTGCAATCATGGCCCCAATTATCTGCTTTAACGAGTCCCTTGAGAGCTCTGTACTGACACTCAGTGGTGCTCATTAATACTTTGAGGTACTCACGGTTTTTAGGGTACTTTGGAATTTCCTTTCTACACTGAGTCTCTCAGAAATTTTTTTGCCGTCCTGGTCTCCACTTCTCTCCTCCAAGGAGTCCATGAGGAGCCTGTGTTGGGATGGACCTCAGTGAGACCCATTGGTGCCTTGAGACACTTTGGGATTTTCCACTGACTTTGACTCCTGGGAAGGTTTGTGCGATCTCCCGTCAGGCCCAGGATTCCAGGGCTCAGCTCCAAATGCACCACAGGGCTCATTAGGATCAAGCAAGTCCTGACAAACCATGGCCCTGCCTTGATTTCTCTCTGGTCTGGAGCAGTTCATCAGGAAGTTTTCCTTTTACAGTTATGGAGAAATATTTCAAGGAGCTTCTGAGAAATATGCAATCCTATCTTAAAGGGTGTCTTTTATTGCTGTTCTTACTATAAAAGAGGTGATTGCATCATCCTGTGATTGATGTTGATCCAGGGTCTCTCCTAAGGAGGTCTGGCCAGGTCAGTGAAGTTGTACCTAGGAGCTGACCCAGTGTGGACAACCTTGCCCCAAATTCCCCAACCCATGAGAGAAATTATTTTTACTTTCAAAAATTTAAATTGTTTATTGAGACCTCATGAAAATACAACAAAAACTGAATAAAGAAAAGGATACAATGCTGGGAGCAAAAATTCAGTCACTGTGTGCTCATCTACAAAATGGATATTCTGTCTTTTACACCTCTAGCCCCTCCCAAAGTCTTGTGAATCGATTCCTTGTTCACTCTCCAGTGGTGGAGATCACTGTCTAACACCTTGATTGGAGGTCAGGTGCTGTCGGATTTTGGGTGCTGTTTAGATGGTCTGGGAAAAGCCCAAAGATGGCCTTGGGCCCCCGGGTTCGAAAGGACGAGAGGAAGCTTCAGATTTGTCCTCGGTCTCAGTGTTTATTAAATGCTTATCTAAAAGATTTTCTCTTGGCCTGACAGAGTTCTGCTCAGCAGTCAGCCATGGGCACACACTGAGAGCCCCTGGGGCGGTCGTCTATCTTTATACTTGGAGTTACGTATACAATATTTATCATTTTTCTCCAATACCCTCTACCCTTATTAACCAGTGTTCCCCTAGTAAGATCCAATCCTGGAGTGCCAACTCCACCACAGAAGATGGAGGCCTAGAGGAAGAAGAAGAAGGAGAAGGGCACGCCCCAATTCCTCCATCTTACCTCTCTAGACCCCCCTGTACAGGGATCTTAAACCCTGTATTTCACACTCCAATTAACTTGTCCCTTCACCATTCACCCCAGTGAAATCCTCCCGTCCTCATACTGATGTCATCTCCCATGTGGGATCAAAGTCCAGCCACCAGACATTTCTGGCAACATTCCAGGACTCCCGAGCCCCCCAGGGGTAGTCTGGTTCACCCTGCGCCCCAGTTCTGAGAGACTGAGATCCCACAAGGTGCTGCAACAGTAAGAAGCCGACCCTCCTAAATGCCCCAACTACTGAGGCCATCCTGTGATAACAATGCAAGGGGGAGGGGAAGGATAACTATACATCTACAAAACTTCTCTTAACATATATATTTAATATTCACCCCTTAACTGTGAAAATCAACCATGGAATTACACATCTATAACAAGCCCCCATTTTCTTTTTCTATAAGTCATTTTGTGCGAACAGTTAGGTAAAAAATTTTCTGTCTCTCTTGAATGAGTCATACCAGCATCTGTTGATGTGGGCAAGGACAGTGGGAACAGCAGAAAAAACCTCAGGTTTTCCTTAGACACACTTATTTGGAATGAACAAAAGGGCATCACAGAGGTCCAGTATGGCTTTGACTCCCATCTACAATGCCTATGTGCCTGATACCCATAGTTGGTGTTTCTTAGGGGTGAGTACAGAGGCCAACTCAGTCTTGCCTTCAGATTTCTGTTGAATTAAAAGACAACTGAGGAATGATAGAGGTCTGGTATGGCCTTTTGTCCCTACCTTACCATGCCTATGGGGTTCCTACCCACAGCAGGTCTATGGAGCCTTCTTGGTAGCAAGCAAAGGGGCCAACTTGGTCATGCCCTCCTTCCTTTGTCTTATTTTCTTAAGGAAGCTGTCCCACTGCCTTTGACAGTCCCTTGTGTACTTCTCCTCAACAGATGCTGGTAAATCTCTGCTTGAGAGTCAATCTTGTTTCACCCAGCCTGGATGTTATAGTCCACTCTTCGGGTTCCTCTCCTGGGCCTTTGACTCTGTTGGCATGAGTCCATCCCCGCTCTGCAGTTTGCACGGCTGATTCAGTGGTGAGCAGTACCTGAAAGGGACCTTCCCACTGAGGAGTTAGAGGCTGATCTCTCCATGGCTTAATCATCACCCAATCCCCATTATGGATTCTGAAATCCAGGGTGGTAGTTTGAGGAATTGCCCCTCTATATCTTAGCCCTTATAAGGTTTGTGCTATAGACATCACTTATTTCTTGGCATTGGCTTCCCCTTTCTCATAGGTGGCAGCCTTCTGGGGTGAGGTCAGGAAGGGTAACCCAAACATCATTTCATAGGGTGACACCCTCAGATCTGACTGGGGTTGAGTTCTAATTCTTAATAAGGCCAAAGGGAGACATTTTATCCTTGATTTGGGTTTAAATTATTAGCTTAGCTAGAGCTCTTTTAAGAGTTTGATTCATTTTCTCAACCTGACTGGAACTCTGTGGATGCCATGGAGTGTGTAATTCCCATTTTACTCCCAGGGCCTGAACAACTTTCTGCAATATCTTTGATGTGAAATGAGTTCCCCAGTCTGAATCAATCTTGTTTGCCATCCCATATCAGGGAATGATTGATTCTAAAAGTGTTTTACTCACAACATTGGCATTGAATTTCATAGTGGGTACCACCTCTACCCAATGAGTCACGTGATCTACTATCGCTGGCAAAAACTTCCACTGTTGTACCTGGGGAAGCTCAGTAAAGGCTACTTGGATGTTTTGGAAGGGCCATAAGGCTAATTCTTGCTCTCCTCTGGGTGTTTCCCTCATTATTTTTTATTAACTTGTTGACATATCACACACTGTTCAGTTACTTGCTTAGCTATTCTGAAAATTCCTTTGCATCCCAAATCCCTTAAAAATTGATCACTTAGCACTTGGGTACCCCAGTGTGTTGTTCCATGTATGCCTTCTAGCATTTTCCTGGAAAAGGGTTTATTCAATATTTGCTTCCCATCTGCTAATCTCCACTTCCCTTTATCTTTCTTGGCTCCTATTTGTGCCAAGAAATCTTCCTCTTCTGTCCCACTGAATACAGGGACTTTTTGCATTTCTCTCATGGGTGTTAACACTATTATTAGTTTTTCTGTCGCTGATTCAGTGGCATTTTTAGCTTCTAAATTGGCTAAATTGTTCCCTTGCTCCCCTTTTTGATGTCCTTCAACATATACCCCCACTACTTCTCTGGCAATTGTACGGTTTCTAACTCTTCTAAGACAAATTTTTTGTGAATCAGTCCCTTTCCCTTTGAATTTAATAGCCCCCTCCCTTCCCAAATTTTTCCAAATATATGCACTATTCCAAAAGTGCATTTTCAGTCTGTATATATTGTTCCCCTTTTCTATGCTAATATATCCAGAGCTTGTTTTAGGGCATACAACTCAATGCCTGGGCTGACCAGTTGGAAAGTTACTTTATCTTTTCTATGACTACCAACCCTTCATGCACTATAGCGTACCCCGATAACCTGTGCCCCTTTATTACCTGTGAAGATCCATTGATGTACAATCGTTTTCCACCTTGGAGTGGTTGATCTGTTACGTCCTCTCTTACTCTAGTTTGACAGTTTATAACCTCTAGGCAATTATGTATTAGTGCCTCATCTGGTTCTCCATACAAAAACGGGGCAGGGTTGAGTTGGTTACTCACAATTAGCTCTAAACCATTATCTATTAAGATGGCTTCATACTTTAGCATTTGGGAATCAGTGAGCCATTTGTCAGCCTTTTGGCTCAGGATACTTGTTACTGAGTCTGGGACATATATCTTCAATTTTCCCCCAAAAGGTTAATTTTTTGCTTTCTGCTATGAGTAGGGCAGTCACTGCCACACCTGAATGCAGGTTGGCCACCCCTGGCTGACAGACTCTAGTAATTATGATACATAGGCCAGTGGTTTCCTGGATCCTCCCCAGTCCTGGGCTAACACTCCATGTGTTACTTCTTTTTCTATATCCACAGACAGATAGAAGGGTTTGTCTAAGGCAAGAAGACTCAGGGCTGGTGCACTAACTAATTTTTGCTTCAAAGCTTCAAACTTTTGTTCATTGTCTTTTTCCCACCTAATCTCTTCAATTAACTTTTCATACAAGAACCAGATGGCCTGCATGTATCCTCCAATCCATAGCCTACAATATCCCAACAGGCCTAAAAACCTTCTGACTTCTCTCTTAGTTTTTGGTGGGAGTGAGACTATCCCTGTAATTCTCTCAGGGTTCATCTGCCAGGTCCCTTGGAGCTGGGTATATCACAAATCCTGGGTATATTACTTCTCTTTCTACAAATTCGAGTTTCCCTTTTGATACCTGAAGTCCTTGGCCCCCCAGAAAATTTAACAACACTATGGTGGATTCCCAAACTTCTTTTTCTTCCTGTCCTGAGAAAAGCAAATAATTTACATATTGGATGAGCTTTATCTCAGGTTTAATGGAGAAGAGTTGCGTTACTTCTCCTAGCGCTTGACCAAAGAGGTTTGGGGATTTAGAAAACCCTTGGGGTAACCCAGTCCACCGAAGCTGTTGCTTCCTCCCAGAATCGGGGTCCTCCCATTCAAAAGCAAAGACTACCCACTTTTCTCTGCCAGTGGGTATGCCCAAAAAGCATCTTTTAGGTCTATCATGCTAAACCACTGGCATGTTACTTAGGTGTGTATAGGGATTAGGCACTACTGGGTATCAATTCACTGGTTTTTTGTTCACTTCTCTCAAATCTTAGACAAACCTGTAAGTCCCATTTGACTTCTTTACTGGTAATATGCGTGTATTATGGGGGGACATACATGGTTCTAAGGTCCTGTCTTCAAGTAGGTCCTGGATCAGCGGCTGTAGTCCTCGTCTCCCCTCCAGGGAGAGTAGATATTGTCATAGCTGAACTGGATGATGCTCATTAGTTATTTTTATTACTATAGGTTTCATGTTCAATTTACCTCAGTTTTTTGGTTTTGCCCAAACCATCTCTTGAGTTTTCTCCTCATTTTCTTCCCTTAATTGGAGAAGCTTAACTACCATTTTCCCTTTCTCTGGGAGCATTCCAGAGAATGTCAAAATGCACCTGTAAATCCTTTCCTAATAAATTTCACCCTGCTTCTGGAACTAATAGAACATCCCCAATTCATATTTTATTTGTTCCTCCAAACTTTGTTTGCTTTATAACTGAGGCTTTGAAACTTTCCCCTTGTTAATGTTTGAAAAGACAGGTGTCAGCTAATCAAGGCAGGAGCTACCCCTGAAATGGAAAATGTAAACCCCCTCCCTCCAAATTGTTATAATTTTGAAATTGAGGGGGCTCTCAGGCACAGATATGGGAGCAGGAAATAACAGTTCTTTAATAGGGAAGAAAATTAAACAAATAAACAATGCAGTACACTAGAACAACATTGACAGAGTCACAACTCAACCTGACACCCTGTGGGTCAGGATGTTGGTAGCAGTCCAATTAGAAATGTGGCTGCAGTCCTCCTGGAGTGTCAGGTGTGGTTCTGTTGGAGCAGGAGGTCCTGTAGAAAAGGATGTATTCTTCCTCTGAAGATCCAGTGGGAGAAAAGGCAGCTGCTGTTCCTCTGGGGAATCCAGTGGAGAAAGCTTTTCTGGTATTCCAGAATCTCCAGATTATATCTGGGTAGCAATGCTTGGCTCCTCCCTCTGGGCGGAGCATCTCACAGTCAGATATTAGAGTTCTTATCAGTCATGCAGTGACATTCAATAGCCCATTATCAGCAGATGCCTCTCCCAAGGGAGAAGTGATTGTGATCAGTCAGAGAGAGAGATAAGGAAAACTGCCCACTTGACAAGACAACTGCCATACAGATGGTAATAGAATACATCTTGCCTTCAATCTGGAACAACCCCAGAGCCATCAGCCCATCCCTGCTGGTTATGTGATGAGGCCTCCAAATCCCATCTTGGGAGATTTTTGGTTCCTCTCCAAAGTCTGTGAAAATGGAAAAATGTAGTCAAAGGCATTTACTCGCAAATCTTGCAGTGACAGGCTCAATATCTCTAAATTGAATGAGGGTGGATTTACATTTGCTAGAAAGAGGAAATATTTTACAATTATGAGAGTGGCACAAAATGGCAACCGTTTTTCCAGAGAATTGGAAGCCCCATCACAGGAATTGTCCAAGAGCAGGAGCTTTGTGCAGCCTGACCCAAGGGAACCCTCTCATCCCCTTGGACAGAATTCCTGTTTTGTGGTTCTCTGATGTACTGGGTGCCCCCACAACGCTTCTGGCCAGAATGTCTGCTGAGGGCAGCCAGGCTGCTGCAGGGGCAGTGACCTCACAGCCATCACCATGGCAGCCCTGTCCCCTGGGCCTGGCTCTGCCCTTTCCTCTGCCCCTGCCTTGTCTCTGCTGGCATGAAGAGTTTTGTCATTAATATCTTGTCCCCAAGGTGCTGGGGCCAATGGCTTTCCAGTCAGGCTCCTGGAGCAGAAGTGGCTTTTCAGAGCCCAGCCAGGAATGAGCCCTGAGGCAGCAGCTCTGCAGTGGTGGCCACCAGGCCGGGCAGCCAAGGGAGGCTTCTGGCCATGGCCTGCAAGCAGCTGCTGCTGCCAAGGGGCCTTTGGTGCCTCAGGCTCTCCCTGGCCCAGCTCCCAGCACGGCACTCTGCCCTTGTGCCCGAGGCCTTCCCTGTGCTGGGGCTGGCCTGGGGCTGGCCTGGGGCTTTTCCTGCATCAGGACCTGCCCTGCTCATGGCACAGGAAAGGCAGTTCCTGCTGGAGCAGGAGGCTCTGCCTGCAATGGGCTGCAGCAATTCCAGCAAGGCCCTGTTGACTTCAAAATTTCCCACAGCACGATATTCTAATAATTCTTATAGCTCCTGATCTGTGGAATAAATAACTGTGCTAGTGATCTTTCCATCTGATCATGATGAGAATAAGCTAGAGACATATTTATATAAATTATTCGGGTATTCTATCATTGATTCTGCAGGACAAATTGTGTAAAATTTGAATTCCACCTGTTCAATCTTTTATACCTTTGACAAATTCTGGGGCTGGGATTGGATCCAGCCACTCCCAGTCTCCTCTCTTAAAAGGAATTTCAGAAGTCTAGGGGCCCTGCAGGGGTTTGAGGAACCATGATGGCTACTGGGTGTCATTTCTTCACCTCATGACTCAGCAGGAGTTTCTCCAATAAAGAAATAAAGCTTTTGCCTGACGCTCCCACTGTGCCCATGACAGGAACCCCTGTGAGTGTCTGGGGCATCCCGGCTCTTTGGCAGCCTGGGGACTCCTGGGATGTCACCGTGGAGACGCTGCGAGTGCCTTTGACAGACCAGTGCCTTTGCCGCCTAAGGTGCCCTGGGATGTCACCATGGAATGGCTTTGACTACCTCTGACCCCACGGCTCTTTACCATCTCCAAAAAGCCCTGGGAGGTCTCCATGGAGCCCCTGTCCCTGCCTGTGACATTCCAGCTCTGGAACAGCCTGGAAACTCTTGGAAAGTCCCCATGAAACCCTCTGAGGGCCTGTGAAAAATCTGATCCTTAGCAGGCAACCATCACCAGCCCCCTGTTGCTATGGTCAGTTTCCATGGCAACAATCACCAGTCCCCTGTTGCTATGGTCAGTCCCTCGGGAGCTCCATGGAGACCCCATGCCAGGGGTGGTTGCCATGGACACCAGCTCAGGCCTGCAGCCAGAGCTGTTGCATGGCAACCATTGGCAGCCCCATCCCCAGGCTCATGGGATCCCAGAACCACAGAATTGGCTGAGCTGGGAGGGACCCATCAGGATCCTCCAGTCCAACTGCTGGCCCTGCACAGAACACCCCAACAATGCCAGCCTGGGCCTGGCAGCGGTGTCCAAACGCTGCTGCAGCTCAGAGAGCCCTGGAGCTGGGACCCTTCCCTGGGGAGCCTGGGCAGGGCCCCAGCAGCCTCTGGGCAAAAACCTTTTCCTGACATCCAACCTGAGCCTGCCCCGACTCAGCTGCAGCCGTTCCCTCCACTCCTGTCCCTGGGCACCAGAGGGAAGAGGTTCCCACAGCCCCAGCCAGGGACCTGCTCCCAAGGCTGTTGCCATGGCCCCCAGGGCTGGGACCAGCTGGGACCAGTTTCCATGGGCCGGGGTTCAGGAATGGGATTCCCCAATTTCCTGCTCCTGCTAAAACCACGCTGCCCTCGCTGCCCTCCCACCCCCAATGGAAAGCACAAAAGGCAAAGATCCCAGGCTGGCATAAGAACAATTTATTGGGAACAGCAGCAAGATAAGGAACAAACAAGAACAGAAATAATACTGGTAACAGAAGGGATAAAATAAAGGGAAAACTACAACATAACTGACTGTCTCTTCCTGGACACAATTTTCCACTGCCTGGAAAGGACACCCTTCTTCTCAGGAGAGAGAGAGAGAGAGAGAGAGAGAGAGAGAGAGAGAGGGATAGAGAGAGTCCCTTTCCTGCCCCAGGCAATTTCCTGAGGTGGGAGAGAATATAATGACATGGTCATGCCACGACCCTCATGTGTTTTTTTCAGAGCCACATCATGTCCATTGGCAGGGGCAGGAAAAGGTACAAGTGTTTTCCCAGACTGGATCATGGGGAATATGGATCACCAGGGCTCTGCTTAACATGGGTCCTCCATGGGGGTTGAAGCTGGAGCAGTGCACGAAGCTCCTCCTGCACTTGGGGCATTGGCAGAGATTACTTTACCAGTGCCTCCTTTGGTGACTGGTCAAGTGAGAGCTCTGAGTGAAGCTCTTCCCACACTGGGGACACTTGTAGGGCCTCTCCCCAGTGTGGACGCGCCGGTGTCTGATGAGGTTGGACTTTTGCTTGAAGCCCTTCCCACAGTAAGGGCAGAGGAAAGGCCTCTCCTTGGTGTGAATCCGCTGGTGCAGGAGGAGATGGTAGCTGGTCCAAAACCTCTTCCCACACTCAGGACACTCGTAGGGCCTCTCCCCAGTGTGGATGCCTTGGTGGGTCACAAGGTTGGATCTGTAGCTGAAGCCCTTCCCACATTCTCCACACTCGTAGGGCCGTTCCCCGGTGTGGATCATCTGGTGGCAGATCAGGGTGCTGCTCTGCCGGAAGCTCTTCCCACACTCCAAGCACTTGTGAGGCTTCTCCCCATCATGAAGCTGCTCCTGGGCCATCAGCTCCAAGAACTTGCTGAAGCTCTGTTCACCTTCCTGGCTCTGGGTAAGTCTTTACTCCTCAGAGCACCCTGGGCAGGGTTTGGAGCCCCTCTTCCTGCAAGATCTCTGGGGATTTTCCTCCCCATTAGAATTCTGCACTATGGAGTCACTCAAAACAGCCTCTTCCATGAGGTTCTGCCAAGGAGATTTTTCCTCCCTGGTCTCCATCATCAGCTTTTTGTTTGGGGAAGGAAGGGCAAGGAGAAGATGGGATTTGCCTCCATTCCAGAAGGAAGGGGAAGGAGATTCCCCCAGTGCATCCCCGGCAGGACGGTCTTGGCACCAAGGTTGCCCTGCAGCCGCGGGCTGCGCTGGGCTGGGAGATGGAGCAGGAGAGAGGGAGAAAGGGGCACTGACTTCCTCCTCACCTGCCTGGGTGTCCCAAGGCTCCTTCCTCTTCCTCGCAGCCTCCTCCTCCATCCAATCAAGGTCTGGGAATGGGAAATCCTGTTCTGGGAAGAAAACAAAGGGTGTGCACATTGTCTTTTGTTCTGGTTTGAAGGCAAACCTGGGGGAGAGTCTAAGTCAGAATTACAATTTAATAAGAAAGTGAAGACCAAGGCAATGATACAGAAACCCTGCCTTAAACTGACAGAGTCAGGATATAACCTGACACCCTGGTGGTGAGGGTGGTGGCAGCAGTGCCATTAAATGGTGGCTGCAGTCCTGTTGGAGTGATGAACGTGATTCTGTCAGAGCAGTGATCCTGCAGAAGGGTCTGGTCTTCCTCTGAAGGTCCAGTGGTGGTTATGGAGCTCTTGTCCTCTGGCAATCCAGTAGCCAAGGTGCTCCTGGTGTTGCAAGGCTCAGCTCATATCCAGGTAGGAATGCTTGGATCCTCCCCCTGGGCGGAGCATCCCACAATGGGATGATGGAATTTTATCAGCCCTGCAGTGACACTCAATGGCCCATTAGCAGAAGATATCTCCCCTGGAGAGCGTTATCAGGGGTGAGTCATGGAAGAGATAAAGAACATTGCTGCACCTGTATATGACAGTTGAAGGTGGGGATTGAAAACATGCATTTTGTTACATTTTGCATGGCAACCTGAAGAAGCTCAGCTCAAGTAGCTAAATTCCCAAATAACTCCAGAATTCACAGGCTTGTGGGCTTTGTCAAATGTGAGAATCATTATTCTCTTCATTCCTGTCACCTTTTTGACAGCTACACTGAGTTTCCCCTTCCTTTTATTAATATTTGCATTGGGCCAAATTTGCACTTTGCTTTTATTGGAACCTGCCAGCAGCTGATCTGTAGCTATGCAGGAACCAATGTAACTTGGAATTGCCGCAGAATTGCTTCTATTGTCAGTTTATTCATGTTTGGGATTTGTGTTTTCATCACATGTGACTTGTGGGAAATCAAATATTCATCAAGGTATTTTTTGTAGGATAAAGTTTGATTTCTGCCAAGTTTATTTTGACCAGTGCCCAGGAGATGCTCAAGGGGTCTCTGTGCCTCTCACCCTGGGGGATGCTTGGCAGGAGTTTGGGGGAGTTGTCCTTGTCTCTGGCACCCCAAGCTATTCCCCATGGACTGTCGCTGTCCCTGTCACCACAGGCCATTCCCCAGGGAGGTCCGCGTCCCTCTCATCCGGGACCCTCCCAAGGGGCGATTGTGTCTCCTCTCCCCCCAGAAAAGCTCCTCTTAGGGAGCCCGGAGATATCTGGGGCTCGAGTCCAGGATCTGATGGCTCCAAACACACTCCAAAAACTCCTCCTGGAGACCCCTGGTTGGAGTTATTTGGGAATTTAGCTACTTGAGCTGAGCTTCTTCTGGGACTTTCAGCAGCCCCTTGTGTTCTTCACCTTGGAGTGAATGAACCTTGTCAGTCTCACTGGTAACATTTGGTCCCTTTCCTCCAGTGATTTTTACAAACTTTTCAAGGAAGGACAACAAAATATTTTCTTTTTCACTGGTCACTCACAACAGCCGTTTTCTTCATCATTTCTCCCCTGAGTTCCCCAGGAAGAAGGAGGGACAGTGTCCAAATTTTCAAGAGTTCTTCCAGAAAGAACCACAACCTCCTCAGAGGAGGGAACTATGCTGTTGTCAAAGGCACTTGGATTCAGAGAACAGTGCCCTGAACCCACTGTGCTAAAATAATGTCACAGTCTGGTTATTCAAATTGTTATAGAGATTCCTCTGCCCCAATTAAGGTGCTAACGAGACCAAATCCAAAATGGATTTTATTGAACAGTAAATGTGAGGTAGAGAGAAAGAGGGAAAGAAATAGAAAAGGGGGGAGAGCACCGGAGTGACAGGGACAGAGACCTCCCCTGGAACAGGGCAAGTGTGAAATTGTCCCCTGTGTACGTGGCCTTCCCGGGGTGGGCGTTTTACAGCTGAGCCAGTTTGGATAAGGGTGGTGTTCACCACCTGAGCAGGGATTACCCCGCTGTTTCAGGTTGCCATGCTAGATGTAACAAAATGCATGTTTTCAATCCCCACCTTCATCAACTGCCATATACAGGTGCAGCAATGTTCTTTATCTCTTCCATGACTCACCCTTGATAACGCTCTCCAGGGGAGATATCTTCTGCTAATGGGCCATTGAGTGTCACTGCAGGGCTGATAAAATTCCATCATCCCATTGTGGGATGCTCCGCCCAGGGGGAGGATCCAAGCATTCCTACCTGGATATGAGCTGAGCCTTGCAACACCAGGAGCACCTTGGCTACTGGATTGCCAGAGGACAAGAGCTCCATAACCACCACTGGACCTTCAGAGGAAGACCAGACCCTTCTGCAGGATCACTGCTCTGACAGAATCACGTTCATCACTCCAACAGGACTGCAGCCACCATTTAATGGCACTGCTGCCACCACCCTCACCACCAGGGTGTCAGGTTATATCCTGACTCTGTCAGTTTAAGGCAGGGTTTCTGTATCATTGCCTTGGTCTTCACTTTCTTATTAAATTGTAATTCTGACTTAGACTCTCCCCCAGGTTTGCCTTCAAACCAGAACAAAAGACAATGTGCACACCCTTTGTTTTCTTCCCAGAACAGGATTTCCCATTCCCAGACCTTGATTGGATGGAGGAGGAGGCTGCGAGGAAGAGGAAGGAGCCTTGGGACACCCAGGCAGGTGAGGAGGAAGTCAGTGCCCCTTTCCCCCTCTCTCCTGCTCCATCTCCCAGCCCAGCACAGCCCCCGGCTGCAGGGCAACCCTGCTGCCAATGCCGTCTTGATAGTGATGCACTGGGGGGATCTCCTTCCCCGTCGCTCTGGCACGGAGGCAAATCCCATCCTCTCCTTGTCCTTCGTCCCCCAGACAAGAAGCTGAGGATGGAGACCACAGAGGAAAAATCTCCTTGGAAGAACCTTGTGGAAGAGGCAGTTTTGAGTGACTCCACAGTGCAGAATTACAGTTGGGAGGAAAATCCGCTGAGATTCCACAGGAGGACGGGCTCCAAACCCAGCCCAGGGTGCTCTGAGGAGGAAAGACCCACCCTGTGCCAGGAAGGTGGACAGAGCTTCAGCCAGAGCTCAGAATTGGTGACCCATGGGCAGCTTCATGATGGGGAGAAGCCCCACAAGTGCTTGGAGTGTGGGAAGAGCTTCAGGCAAAGCAGCGCCCTGATCTGCCACCAGATGATCCACAGTGGGGAATGGCCCTATGAGTGTGGAGAATGTGGGAAAGGGTTCAGCTGCAGCTCTGCCCTCATCATCCACTTGCGCATCCACACTGGGGAGAGGCCCTACAAGTGTCCCGAGTGTGGGAAGAGGTTTCGGACCAGTTCACATCTCCTCCAGCACCAGCAGATTCACACAGAGGTGAGGCCTTTCCTCTGCCCTGAGTGTGGGAAGGGCTTCAAGCAAAACTCCCACCTCGTCACCCACCGGCGCATTCACACTGAGGAGAGGCCCTATGAGTGCCCAACCTGTGGGAAGAGGTTTCAGAGCAGCTCCAATCTCCTCCTGCACGAGCGGATTCACACAGATGAGAGGCCCTTCCTCTGCCCCGACTGCGGGAAGGGCTTCAAGCACAACTCCACCCTCATCATCCACCTGCGCATCCACACTGGGGAGAGGCCCTACGAGTGTCCCCAGTGTGGGAAGAGCTTCACCAGCAACTCTCACTTGACAAGACACCAACGGAGCCACCAGTAAAGGGCGGCCAGCCAATGCCCCAAGTGCAGGAAGAGCTTCATGCACCACTCCAGCTTCATCCCCCATGGGAGAACCCACACTGGGAGAAACCCTGGTGATCCATGTTCCCCATGATCCATGCTGGGAAGACACCTGTCCCTTTTCCTGCCCCTGCCAGTGACATGATGTGGCATTGAAAAACATGAGGGTCTGGCCATGGCTGTGTCATTACATTCACTCCCACCTCAGAACATTTCCAGGTGCAGAAAAGGGACTCTCTCTCTCCCTGAGAAGAAGGGTGTCCTTTCCAGACAGGGGAAATTGTGGCCAGGCAGACCCAGCGAGTTGTGTTTTAGTTTTCCCTGTAAACAGTTTCATTTATCCCTTCTGTTATCAATATTGCTTCTGTTCTTGTTTGTTCCTTACCTCGTTTCTGTTCCCAATAAATTGTTCTTATCCCAGCCCGGGATCTTTGCCTATTTTTCTTTCTAGAAGAGGTGGGAGGGCAGCGAGGGCAGCGTGGTTTTAGCAGGAGCAGGAAATTGGGGAATCCCATTCCTGAACCCCGGCCTGTGGAAACCAGGCATCCGAGCTGGTCCCAGCCCTGGTGGCCATGGCAACAGCCTTGGGAGCGGTCCCTGGCTGGGGCTGTGGGAACCTCTTCCTTCTGGTGCCCAGGGACAGGAGTGGAGGGAACGGCTGCAGCTGAGTCGGGGCAGGCTCAGGTTGGATGTCAGGAAAAGGTTTTTGCCCAGAGGCTGCTGGGGCCCTGCCCAGGCTCCCCAGGGAAGGGTCCCAGCTCCAGGGCTCTCGGAGCTCCAGCAGCGTTTGGACAGCGCTGCCAGGCCCAGGCTGGCATTGTTGGGGTGTCCTGTGCAGGGCCAGCAGTTGGACTGGAGGATCCTGATGGGTCCCTCCCAGCTCAGCCAATTCTGTGGTTCTGGGATCCCATGAGCCTGGGGATGGGGCTGCCAATGGTTGCAATGGCAACGGTCTCTGGCTGCAGGCCTGAGCTGGTGTCCATGGCAACCACCCCTGGCATGGGGTCTCCATGGAGCTCCCGAGGGACTGACCATAGCAACAGGGGGCTGGGGATTGTTACCATTGAAGCTGACCATAGCAACAGGGAGGTGGGGATGGTTGCCCTGGAAACTGACCATAGCAACAGGGCCCTGGTGATGGTGTCCATGCAATGGTGATGGTTGCCCGTGGCAGTGCTGCCATTCTCTGCTGGGGCACTCGGGGCTCTGGCTGAGCAGCAAAGGTCACCCTGAGCCAGGACCTTTCCTTGCCTGCAGCAAAGCCTCAGCACGCAAAGCCCTTCCTGGGGTTGTGCCCTGCGCCAGGAGGGATTGTGCCAGCTGAGCTGACCCAACATTCCTTCTCCCAGACAGCTTTAGGACACGCAACACGGAGAAGCCAGAGCCCACTCTCAGCTCTGCGTAGCCCTCCAGCAGAATCCTGAGTTTGAAGCAGCCTGGGAACAGGGTTTAGTGTCAGGGGAGGGGAACTCAGAGCCCTTTTCTGCCCTGTGGGCTGGGTCTCTGCATTTCCAACGGCCCTGCAGATGCCAAAGGGGCCTTTTTGGCTCAGCTGAGAACAGTTCTGCTCAGAGCCTGTCCTAAACCTGCTTCTCTAGCAAATGTGCCCAATGAACCCCCATTTTTTGCAGCCTGGGGTCTTGTGTGGGTACAGGTGTGACAAGTGAAGGATGGAAGAGCTCTGCTGGGGGGAGTTCTCTTGTTCTTGGTTTTTTTGGGTTTTTTTTGTTTATTTGGATTGGTTTTTTGTTCTTTGTTTTGATTTGTTTGTTTGCTTTTTGGATTTTGGGGTTTTTTCTCGGTTGCTTTTTTGTTCTTGGTATTTTTTTCTTGTTTAGGTGATGGTTTTGGGGTTTTTTTGGTATAGTTTAGTTTGGTTTTTTATTAGTTTTCTTTGTTTTTTTGGTTTCTTTTTTAATGAACTCCCCCTGTCAGCTTTGAGCAGAGTTCTGTGACTGTGTCTGACACTTGTCTGTGGCACTGTGCAGTGGCCATGGGGACCTTCCCCGAGGTGTGTGCAAAGGAATCCACATAAGCCCAGGCCGGGGTGGGCAGTGGCCGCTCAGTTCCATGGACTGGACGCGGCTCTGGATGCTTCCCTTGGAGCGACTGCAGGGAGGGAACACTGGGGCTGTCACCGCTGGGGTGTCATACACAGGAACGCTGGGGCTGTCACCACTGGGGTGTTACACACAGGGCAACACTGGGGCTGTCACCACTGGGGTGTCACACACAGGAACGCTGGGGCTGTCACTGCTGGGGTGTCACACACAGGGAAATGCTGGGGGTGTCACCACTGGGGTGTTACACACAGGGCAACACTGGGGCTGTCACCACTGGGGTGTCACACACAGGAACGCTGGGGCTGTCACTGCTGGGGTGTTACACACAGGGCAATGCTGGGGCTGTCACTGCTGGGGTGTCACACACAGGGCAATGCTGGGGCTGTCACTGCTGGGGTGTTACACACAGGGCAACACTGGGGCTGTCACCACTGGGGTGTTACACACAGGGCAATGCTGGGGCTGTCACCACTGGGGTGTAACACACAGGGCAATGCTGGGGCTGTCACTGCTGGGGTGTCACACACAGGGCAACACTGGGGCTGTCACCGCTGGGGTGTCACACACAGGAACGCTGGGGCTGTCACCGCTGGGGTGTTACACACAGGGCAACACTGGGGCTGTCACTGCTGGGGTGTCACACACAGGGCAACGCTGGGGCTGCCCCGCTCCTGCCCTGTCCCACCCAGCTCTGCCAGCGCCTCGAGGAGGCACAAAGGCTGAGCCAAAGGGTGAGAATTGCACAAGGGGCTGGGCAGGCAGGGGCCCATTGGGATCAGCCAGTCCAGCCCCTGGCCCTGCACAGACCCCCCAACAATCGCAGCCTGAGCACCCTGGGAGCGGTGTCCAAAGGCCTCTGGAGCTCTGGCAGCCTCGGGGCTGTGCCCATTCCCTGAGGAGCCTGGACAGTTCCCGAGCCCCCTCTGGGGGAAGAAGCTTTTGCTGATCCCCAGCCCAGCCCTGCCCTGGCCCAGCTCCAGCCGTTCCCTTGGGTCCTGTCCCTGCTCACCTGGGCAGAGATCAGAGAAGCTGCCCAGAGAAGCTGTGGCTGCCCCTGGATCCCTGGCAGTGTCCAAGGCCAGGTTGGACAGAGCTTGGAGCAGCTTGGGATAATGGAAGGTGTCCCTGCCCATGGAAGGGGGTGGAATGAGATGAACTTTAAGGTCTCTTTCAAGCCAAGCCATTCTGTGATTCTGTGATTTTGGGAGAGATGCTGAGGTTCTGGCTCAGCTTTATCTCACCAATTGTCTGGACCCAGCAGCAGCCATGGGTGGGATCATCTCCTCCTTCCTCTCCCTGTGGCTGGAACCCACCCAAGGGCAGCAACTGAACAATGTCCCTCATGGGCAGTGAGTGCCAGAAAGGGACATTGCTCCCTGGGGAAATACAATGTCCTTGGACTTCAGCAGAGCATTGAAATGGGCCCCCTTGAGCACCTCAGCACCACTGCAATCTCCTCTTTTTGCACTCAACCCAGGTCTCCCAGAGCAGCTGCAGAGGAGTCGCTGTCAGGACGAGGGATGTTTATCAAAGGTTGATGTAGATCAGAACAAGCTCTGGCACCATTCCACATTTTTGTTTGTCACTGGGAAATAAATGCAGATGTCCCCATGCCACAAGCTCAGTCCCCCCATGGTTCCTGTGTTCGATTTTGCCTCCTGATATGGAGACACAGGAGCTCTCCCAGCTGGACAGGGTGTCAGGAATCTCTTCCTGAGTTTGACACCCTTGGAGAGGGTGAACAAGGAGTTTCCTTGCTGCAGGACACTGTGTGGGTTTTGGAAACAGGCCAGACCTGGAGAAGGCTCCTTCTACAAGCCCTCAGCACCTGGCAATCCCACGTCTTTATTTGTGTGATTGTCTTGTCAGGGCAGAGAGAGGGGAGAGAGGAGCCTCCTTGGGGCAGGGAGAGGAGGCAGAGACACCAAAAGCAGGAGTCCCAAATGAATCTGGGCACATCTGGATCCAATGGCTGCAGTAGGTGTGCCATTCCTAAATCCAGTTCGGGAGAGCCACGGCCGTGTTGCTGTGTAAGCTCTGAGGTATCTGATGGTGGGAGAGGCTCAGGTTTGTCCTGTTTGCATCCCCGGTTCTTGCAGAGGTGCTGTCAAACAGCGCCAGGGGATGCTCCTGGCACTGACCCTGGCACGGCTCAGGGCTCAGCTTTCCTCCATCAATCCCACTTCAGAGCTTCACTCTGGTGGGGAGGTGTCAGTGGGTGAGGAGCAGCACAATCCAGAGAATTGGAGGATGGTTTTATGTTGGTAATTCTGGGAATGGGTTTCTGTGGCAGGATGCTGGATACCAGGGATTTCTGCCCTCCCTTCTCAGGAGAGTTTGGGTTTCTCCTGTCAGTGCTGTTCCACAGCTCCCACCATCCCTACTCCTTTCATTGACACTTCCCCAGCTTCCCAGTGGCCTTTCTGAGGATAAAGAAAGGAACGTCCGTGGTGGCACCCATTGGCTGCCTGGGACTCCAGCTGTTCCTGGAGCTGCAGCATGTCCAGCACAGCTGCTCTCAGTGGGGCTGGGCCTTGGTTCAGGCCCCACAGTCCCTGTCAGTGCCCACTCCCCACTGGGCTCACGCTCTGGCCGTGTGGGGCTGCTGAAGGCTCAGCGGCTCTAGCTGAGCACTCCCAGCTCTGCAGCTCCTGACTCATCCCAGGGATGGGGTCCCGCAGCCCCGGTCGGGGCCGTGTTGCCCACGAGGCCCTGGTTTGGGGTGGCCATGGGTACCTGCTGTTCCTCCTCCCTCAGCAGCCCCACAGCAGAAGGGTGCCCAGGCAAGGGATTCAGCTGTGCCATTCCCTCTGTCTCCGCAGCAGCTCTCCCAAAAGTCCTTTGGGCTCCCTGAAATCCTGTCTCCTGAGGTGATCCATGCCAGGGAGTCCCAGGGCCTCTGGGCCAGTCCCAGTGGGTGTTTTTGCCATTCCCAGTCGTGGTCACTTCAGCTGCTGATGTGCTCAGGCCTGAGTAGCAGCCCTCAGCCAGAGCTGGCTTACAGGACAAACCCTGGGCATTATGTGACTGACACCATCAGTTTTCGTTGGCTAAAAATAGATGACCCAGATGCTTCTGCCAGCAGTTTAACACCAAACCAGCTGCTTTGGAGACTTTCACATAATCTTGTGTAGTTACCTGCAAGAAAGGTATCATTTAAATAAATTTTCCCAACTGACATGAATAGAGGCTTGTAGGATGTTTTAGGGGAAACCCTCCAAGCTGAGGATTGGGCTCCAGCCAAGCCCTGGCCTGTTCTGCTCAGGAAAAGTGCCACGAGACCCAGGAGTTTACGTGTGTCCTAGGGTGACATTATGATGCTTGTATCCTCAGTCGTTGTTTGGTTTATGCTGGATATTATGTTCTGTTCATTCAAAACTGGCTCTGAAGAGCAAAGCTTTTGCAGGGCACGGAGGTTCAGGGACAACACACCATGACAAACATGATCCAGTGAAGCCAAATCTATTGTCCCTAAAAAGATTCTGTTTATAATAAATCTTTACTGTCTACGTGCCTCTAGCTAAGACATGGTTGGTTAATCCTGGCTGTTCACACGTCTTATATCAGAATGCTGATTGGATCACCTGATTTTTCACGCATTTTGCTGGGGTCGTCTGGCCCACCCATGACTTTCCCAAGCTTGCTGACAAACTTGCTGAGTCCTGATGATTCTTCTTCTTGTATCTCTTTCAAGGATATACCGACCCCATTTCTGAATATGTCCATAATTCATTCCTTGTGTACGTGACCATTGTCCATTAGTACAAGCAGGCTGGATTGGACATCAGATGAATATGTCTATTGTCTAACAAAACCTCCTCAATCTGCAAAAATCTCTCAACAGTCCCTGGTTTTGTTTTTGCACAAGCCAGACTGTTTTAAAAGCATGGTCAATTACTTTCTGCACACAGCATAGCAAGCAAGGCACAATAAGCAGAATTGAAAAAAGAATACAAAGCCAATAATATGTAGAATTATTTTTTAATTACATGGCCAAGAATTCCTAATACCAAAGCGTACTAAGTCCTTGAGCCAGTCTGTTATTCACCAGGATTTTAGCCACTCATCAAAAGAATTCTAAACAACTGTCAGCTTTTTCATATTCTCCTTAAGGAATGACAGTTTCTTGTGAATAGATTCAGAGTGGTCAAAGAGATTCAAGCAACACATCCCTTCAAAATCTTCACACCCATCTCCTTGTGCTAGCAACAATAAATCTATGGCAGCCCTATCCTGTAACACAGCATGGCGTATGCTGCATACATCAGTGGTGAGCTCATTCAGTATTGCAGATGTAATGTTAATTTGTTTTCCTGTCCAACAAGCCAATCATTTGAATTATGTAAGGGCCTTTGATGAAGCTAAAACTGGTGTAAAAAGTGATGCCAATTAAACCGAAGGCCAAATCCACAATTCTACATTATCCTTGCAGTCTGAGCCTAAAAATGCACCTACATTTTGGACGTTGGAATTTGTGCCTGGTGTCAAGCATCTGTTGAATGCCAGGGGCAAACAGTGTCAATTTCCCAAAATAGCACAGTCCTCCTAATGCTTTTTGATGAATGGCAGGCCAAGCTTTATCTCCACAAAAGAGAAACGAAAGTAGAAAAAAGTTATTGCAGAAGTTATTGTAGAAGGGACTTTTCTCTCCAACTATGTAGAAGCTTTTCCTGTAGTAGCTAATGCTGCAAGTAGAGTTTGAAAACCTTTCGATTGGAAGATTTTCAAAAAGTTGAGAGCGGCAATTTCACAATTTAGTTGAAAATCCCAACTTGCACAGTCACTTCTGCAGTATATTTTTCCATCTAACACATTCATTCCAGCTGATGTGCATACCCTAATAAGATGAATAATGCCACCCCATCAGCAGGTGATGTTTCATAAAAGCTGGGAGGAAAAGTGTGCTCAAGAAGCAGCAAGACCTAGAGTGCAAGGTGATCCTCTGTTTGGTTTAACAGCACAACAGTAACTTGGCAAGGGGCCCTGGGCTACTGCCACTGCCCAGGCTAAGAGCATTGATCAAGTCTTACAGATGAGCCAACAACTAGCATATAATGCTCTTCTTGCACTTCCAGATGGGTTACACACTAAGTCTTTTACAGAAATTCATCAAAGAAAGAATGGAGACTGATAAATTTGTAGACAAATTGCATGAAGCTGTCTATAATAATTCTGATTTAAATTCAGACATAAAGATAAAATTGTATGGACTTTGGGATAATTTCTCCATTCCAAATGGCTTTCCCTTCAGTCACAAGAGGCTTCCATCTCTTCCAAAAATTGCCTGCTGAAACTCTTCTGCTCCCTTGCAAATCAGTTCACTACTCCAACATAACCCTTGAAGCACGGACAGATGGCTCTTCAACTAATTACAGTAGAAAAGAAGGGTATTTATTGCACCCCTGGTCACATGTGAACTAGTTTCCAAAGATGCGTGCAAGGAGCTGCAGACTCCTGCTCTCTCTTTCTACAGAAAAGGTTTTACATTAGGTTTTTAAGGACCCATAATACATAATTATTACCTGCCTGCTTCTCATTTTTATCAGCTGAATATCTATTACAGCTGTGCAATTGTACTCCCTTAACTGGTTCAGTGGGATTTTGAAATGAGGGAGTGGTTGTATGGGAGGAAGAAAGCCGTCTTCCTCATGGTGAGCTCTTCTCCTATGGCCTGTTGGCAAGACTTTTTGACCTGCTGCTCATGGTCCAAGCCTCTCCTGACTGTTCAATTATTCTTAAGGCAAGGTATTTCTATGGTTTCTGCTTCTTCACAATTGCTTCCTCTATCCCTGTCACTCCTAGCTTTACGTTCCTAATATATTTGGTACTCTTTAACTAAGGTACATGATTTCTGTATTACTAACTTAGCTTCTTACCTCATTTGAAGATCTTAACTAAAACATGCAATCTTCTACTATCCCAATTCTATTCCCAGCTGGCCCCTCCACTCATCTGCACTTTTCAATTATCCTAATTACATTTTCAGCTAACCCCTTGACTCACCTCAGGCACATCCCCGACTGCCTCTCTCCCAGCAGCTCAGAGCTGCATTGCACAGTGTTTGCTGTGCACCAGAGAGGACAAAGCAGGCTGGCCTGGTGGGCCTGAATATTTCTGCCAAACACTCTGCATCTCACACCTTTGCTCAGGCTCAGTGCAGAACTGCAGGATTGCAGGCGCTTCCTCTCAGAGCTGTGTGAGGTGCTGGCTCCTGCAGATGTGCCCTGCCAAGCTGTCCCTGCCTCACGCTGGCCTCACTTCCCTGGCACAAGTGCGGAGCCTGAAGGAGCTGCCCTGTGCTCCAGCCTGCCGAGCAGCCCGGCTCCCTGCCCCGGTGCCCAGAGTGCTGCACACACTGCTGGCCTTTGCCAGGAGTTGCAGGGGAGCTGGCAGAAGAGGAGGAATCCTCAGCCAGCCCAGCGGCCCGCGGCTGCCCTTGGCCTTTCTCTGCTCCTGGGCACACTCCAGATGGCCAATGCCTCCAGGCTGGGCTGTGCCCAGCACGGATGCGCATCCCCTCAGCAGCAGCCAGCTGCCACCTGGGCTCTGAGAGCAGAGGATTCGCCCACTCCCAGCAAGAGGCACCCAGGGCCCGGCTGCTGCCTCTTGCAGCTCCAAGGGCCTCCTTCCAGCCTGCCTCTGCCGGGGCTCAGGCTGCTCCGGCCTCTGCCGGGGCTCTGCTGGGGCTCCAGCCCGGGCAAGGCCAGGCCCGCTCTCACCTCACAGGCGCTGACAGCTCTGCACCACAGGAGACCTTCCCGAGCACCCTCTCTGATCTTTCTGCTTTCTCACTTGAGCAAGGCTCTCCTCCAGCCAAAGAGATTATTGCATTTAGGGATACAAATCCAAGCGGCAGGAACCCAAATCCTCTCCAGTCACAGCTGAAGGCCTGCATCTGCACAAGATGTTTGGGCTGCCTCATTCTTCCTTTGTTTTTGCCTTCAAATGCCATTGCCCTTTCTGCCTCAACTAGAAGTGTCACAGATGTACCAAAATGGGCCAATGTGCTGGCCAAAGACATTGTGCTCTGGAGATGATGAACGAAGGGTCTTCCCGACTTTCAAAGCACACTGCGAAAAACAATAATCCCTTCTTTTTAAATTTTAACAGTTTAATAGTAATAAAATTGTTATTAAGACAGTAATAAAAGTTAGAGCAATAAGAATTTGGACAATCAGAGTTAGAACAGTAAAGGACAATATAAAAAAAGACATACGGACAGTCCTGGTGCCTCCTGGGCAATTATGCCCCAAAAGCACACAGGCTAACAAAGGATTAGCCCTTAAAGGCAATAGTCTTTTGCATATTCATATATCTCATACATGATGCATAAACTCTTTTCAAACAAAGGGTGTTCTCGGGTTATTGTCAAGTTCTACTTGTTAATCCTGTTGGCTCCTCAGAGTCGGGAAGGAGGTGGAAGAAAGTTGGTCTTTTCCAATAAAGACACAAGAATTCTTCTCTTGTGGCTTTAGATGTCCTGTTGCTGTTATCTCTGGGCAAAGAGTTTCTTGATTATCCCATCCCTTTCTTGAGCTAGTTGAAAAAGCATCCTACATTGCATAGTTTCTATTTTACATAATGTAATAACCTAAAACTACATTTACCACTGAAATAATTACCAATATAGCCAGACGGGATGTCTGTGAGCTTGTCTGGCCTTTGCTGCTTGACCAAATAGTGGCAACTGTGGAATTTTACCCCAGAGACACTTTTGGCTAGCTGGATGCTGCAGCTGGGCGCTTGTAGGCAAGCCCAGGCATGCAGGAGCTCAGGTTTACCTTTGGTGGAGAAGCTTTATGGTGAGGTGAAGGAAAGGAGTCGGTTCTGATGGAGGGTTTCGATCCAGAGCTTTATTCCTGGCCCACAGGCCTCTGGATCCAGCAACGGCTCCAGGAGAACTCCCAACCACATGGTTTGCTCGCCCTTTTACCCACGGCAGAGGGGCAGGGAAGGAACACGGGGGACCACCAACCAGGTACGGGCAGGGAAGTGTCAAGGGACAGAGGACACCGGGATGGCCCAATGTCCTTCCAGGAGGGGAGGGCATCTTTTGAATTCTGCCAATCACTTGACGCCCTTCTGGAATGCCAGGATTGACAGACAGCGCTCAGCAGGGGTCAGGGTGTGGAAAGGAGGGATGATTGACACACCTGGAAGGGAATTATCAGGGAGGAACCTGGGGTATCTGAGGCAAACCATGACATCACACCGCAACACAGCACACTACTTAAAAAAATACAGTACTACTAACTAAGACAACATAACACATATAGTATATTAATTTATATATATATATATATTCATTTTAATACCTGTGAAGTGCCTATCCTGTAATATGTACTTTTCACAACACCAAAGAAGCCATTTGCACCTTTAAGAGACAGCTGACAAGGCAGAAGGAAATGCTCAGCTTCTTCACAGGGTGAGAAAGAAAGGATTCTTCCAGATGAGTTAGTTTCAGAAACTTTATTTATTTACAATCCTACTCTATAATCCTGTGGGGGGTATTTACAGAAAAATGGACAGGTACTAAATCAACCAGCCTAACCTTCTGGAGCTAACTAAACTAATTAAACTTCTAGGACTAGGTCAGGTTTTTAATAAAGCTGCATTCAACTTTGTGGATAAAAAGGTGATGTTGCGAGCAGAAAGAAGAAGCAGAAGAGTTGCTGACAGACAAAGGGGTAGCAACCCAAATAAAATGACCCTTACAGCATCTACCAATTAGATTAAGAAAAAGATGCATGCTTGCCTCAGGACAAAATAGAGCTACCAGTCAAGAGATGTGTGGACAAAGTGCAGCAACCAAAAAAACAATGCATGACTATAGAAACCTGTAGGATAGGAAGTAATTATAAACTGTGTTTAGAAGCACAATAAATGGCTTCTCCTTGATTCACATGGGATTGTGCAGAGTCTTTTGTCTTTTCTCCACATAATCCTACTCTAAATCCCACTCTACAATCCTACTCTACAATCCTACTCTAAGATGGCTATGGAGAAAATGGTCCTGATATGATTATAGCACTGTTTGCTTCTCCATCTTCCTCTTCACTGAGATGATGAGAGGTGCCAGGGTGGATGCAGCCTTGGCTGATGTTACAAATGGATGCTGTTCACAAAAAAACCCAAAAAACAAAAAAAAAAGAAAACAAACAAAACCCAAAAAACCAAAAACAGTACAAAACCAAACAAAACAAATAAACAAAAAAAACCAAAAAACCAACAAAAAGACAAAGAACAGTGAACCATTACTTTCCAACCTCAGTGCTTCACAGGCTCAATTGGGATTGCTCTGGGTCCTAAAAAGACCCAGAAAGAGAAGCAATGGGACCATCTGCTACCCAGCAGTCATGTGCAGGACCCGGCCATCACAGGCAAACCTGGCCCACAATCCCACTCATCCATTTATACAGGTTTCTTTATCTTGTTGGGATTTTTGCCCTGCCAGTGCTCTAGAAATGGTGCTTTCTGTCCCTGGGTTTTCTTCCTTTCAGGAAACTCCAAAGCCTCTCATTGGTCCCTCTCTTTGAAAGACAGGCACTGTGCTGATTGCCACAGACACAGAAAGCAGTGTCTACCGTTCCATGCCCTGCCCCTCGTGTGCTGGATGGCACCTTCCTTCCCAGCAGGGCCAGCCCAGTGGCACTGGGCCCTGCAGTTCCCTCTCTGCCACACAGCCTGGCAGTAACCCTGGCGCAGTTCCCGTCTGCTTGAGCGTGCCAGGCAGCAGATGGGGCTGGGACAAGTCCCTCCCAGCTGTCCCTGTTTGCATGGCAGAAACCTCTGAGGGTGGGCTGGGGGGCACAAACCAGGGCCCCTCAGAGGCTCACAGTGAGCCCCCCATGGCCCATCCTGCCCACAGCCAAATCTCTGACCCCTAGGCTGGGACTGGCTTCCTTGGGCTCCTCCACCACCATTTCATGTCTCTGTACCCTGCATTGCTCTACTTCAATTCTTTTGCCATTAGATAAAACTGAACACCCCACCAAATCACAAAAGAGGGCAACAGAAACAGTCAGAGGACAGAGCACCTCTCCTCTCAAGAAATGCAGAGGGAGCTGGAGTTATTCAGTTTTGTGAAGGACAGGCCCCGGGGAGACTTTATTGCCACTTTCCAAGACTTCAGAGTGGCTCTGAAGAAAGTGGGGAACATCTTTTTTAACAGGGCCAGTTACAATAGGATGTGGGTGAATATTTTTTAACACAAATAGGATCTAATCAGAACTTGTTTACTCGGAGCATGGTGTGACCCTGGCACAGGTTGCCCCAAGAGCTTGTAGGTGCCCCATCCGTGCAACCATTCCGGCTCCAGTGGGAAAGGGCTCTGAGCAAGCTGATCTCTTTAAAGATGTCCCTGCTCATTGCAGTACACTTGCACCAGAGGACCTTTACAGGGCCCTGCCAGCCCAGCCCATTCTAGCATTCCTCAGTCTTTTCATTTGAAGAGCACCAAGAGTGGAGGTGAGGAGGAAGGGGGCTCATCTGCTGCCTTGGACTTGAGTGGAGGAGGAGCCCATCCCTCAGAGCCTGTTTCACCTGCAGCCCCTTCACATTTTACCTGCAGGAGCTCCTTGGCAGACCAGCGCCGCGCCTCGTCTCTCTGCAGGCAGCAGCTCAGGAAGTCACGCAGACAAGATGAAAATAGGTTGGGCTGCTGCAGCTTTTGTCTTCCTCCTGTGGCTATCAGGAGTTGAGGCTGGGGAAAAAGGAGACACCAGGCTCCACCTGCTTCTTTCCCATCTGTCACTGCTCTCCCAGATCCCATTGATTAAGCTCCACTCTGCAGTGGCAGTTTCTGCCCTGGCAGAGACCCAGAGATGACTTTCCTTTATCAACCAAAAACCCAAACCCCGATGCAGCCACAGCCTCTCCAACATCCCACAGATCTTGCCTTGGCAGCTGATTTCACTGACTGACCTAGTTAGTGGGAACTACATCAGCACAAGCACATTTCCTTCCCTGACAATTCATATCAGCTTGAGAGGCTTTTTGGAAGAAGGACTTTGCTATACTAACTCTACTGTATCCAAGGGTTAGTACATGGAAAGTATTTCTGCAGTGGTTCTTGTCCCTTAAGCACTGCTGCCATAAAACAAAACTAATCAGCTTTTTGCTTTGTTCTTGAAAACAATGGGAATTGGAGGGAAAGAAAGGAAATCCACCAGGTATTCTTCAGGTAAGGAAACAAATATTTGGAATCTCATCTTCAACACAGACACATTAAGATGCCTGCACAAATGTACTGGGATGAAAATGCCTGCTTGGACACACAGGAGCCACCTGCAGCTCTGTCTCTCAGCAGTCTGAAAATTGCAGCTTTCCTTACATGGAAAAGAAAAACTTTTCATGGTCAAATCAGAAGGAGAGGTTCCATCCCTACAGTCACCCTCTACTCATTTGGCTACTCAAGTCAATGCATGAATGGTAGGCCCGTCCCAGAAAGTGCCAGGAAACAAATGGGAGGTTTTGGCAGGCTCTCCACATCACCAGGCTCTGGCTTGGTGATGTGCAGAATGTGGCTTGGGCCAGGAGAGAATCACAGTCACTGAGTGTTCCAGCAGTGTTGGAGATGAAGGGAGAATCGACCATAGTTATGCATCGAAACTCGACTTTATTGATCAATCAATCACCTTAAATAACAATACTAACGAACTTCATGAATATTCTGTAATCCAACTCCATGATAGGCTAACAGAGAAAACTGTAACCACACCTTTTGTTTTAGAATACCTACAATTGTTTATCATAAGCAGAAACCAAAACAGAAACCCGAAACTACAACAGAAACTAGTGTTCCCAAAACCTCTACATCTGTTCTCAGGATAACAGGCCTTCCCAAGGACGGTGTTCTGGTTGCCATGGGAAGACAAGCTGAGAACTCCATTGTTTATAGAATGATGCCTGAGAGAGTCTAATTGTTTACACAAATCAGAAGGCTGAGAGCTGTTAGAAACTGCTTTTACTTTTACCTCTTACTTTTCTCTCAATTGTATGTTTCATGGCCTTTTTCTTTAAGCCATTCTTGAACTAACCTCTCCACATCTCCCCCGTTTTTTTTCTTCGAGAGAAAAGAGGTTAGTTTGCCAGGTCTTCTCAATAGTTCTACTGATCATATTTTGGATACAGCTGCAGAAGCAAGGCAAGATAAATAAAAGCAATAGAAGTACACCTAATATCCCTATAGCATATATTACAAGGTTTCTTAACCATGGTCCCAATCCTAAACTCTTAAGCCATTCATCAATTCCCAATCCTTCTTCTTCCTTAAGGCTGTTAAGCCCTAGTCGTAGCTCTTTTAACTTAGCATGAATAGATACAGAATGATCAGATAAGTTCATGCAACACATCCCTTCAAACTCTTCACAACCATGGCCTTGTGCTAGCAGTAAAAAATCTATAGCAGCTCTATTTTGTAAAACAGCATGATTAACACTTTGTACATCTGCAGTTAGCATATCTAATATCTGTGATGTCTTATTTAATTCACCCTTAGTCCAACACCCTATTTGTTTTGCTAAAGTCATTGCTTTGCTTGCAGCACCCCATGGTAGGAGAGCTGAAACCATCACTTGTTTACATTTACTCCAGAACAACGGATCTCCTATTTGACTACAGTCTAAGTTATGTAAGCTGTGCCTTTCCCTGCTTGTCTTATGACTTAGCTGCATTAGCACAGATATGTTAGGGTGGAATAATGATAACTTGCCTAAATAACAAGATCTAACCTTTTTTTAAAAAAGTGTTCTGGAAGATATAAACTTAGAAAGCAGCAATAAATTAATGCTCTAAGAACTTTAGAATATATGAAAGTAATTTACAGAATTAGCTGCTTTGAGGAAATTATGCCTAAAATAAATATACTAAACAGAATTATTAAAATAAATTTAATTTCAGTTACTCATTCATCCTCTGTGAAGCCTAACAAGACTAATTATAGCAGACTTATTTGCAAAACATGTAAAATCACTTAAATCTAATTCAAATTTATCTATAACAAAATTTACCTGACTTTAAATTCTACACACCTCAACCCAATATAATCCAAACAGAATCTAGCTTTACCCAGACTTAATAACACTCAAACTAAACAGAAACCAATTTCAACAGAACTTAACTGGCTTCAAATCCCACACAACTTAAATCTATATATAATTTAAGCTTTAGCAGACCTCGAATTTGACCAAAAATAAACTTAACAATTTTAACTTTAATAATATTTAACTTTTAACGGCACTTAATTCAAACTTAACAGAATCTATCACTTACTTAACAGGAGATAATTAACAAAACTAAACCTTAACAGTATTTAACATTTAATGGCACTTGATAGATAACTTAACTCAAACTACTTAATAACAGATAAAACTTACTATAGAAATAATATATAGCATTTACTATAACTTACTTACAGGCCTGATTCTAAAATATTAAGCTAAAATAACTTTTCTTCACGTATTTGCTATAGCATTTTTATACTTAAATACACTTAAACAGAAGTTTATTCAAGGTATACCTGCGAAAAAATTCTTTTGAATTCAGTGCTTGCTTTTACCTCTATCACATTTAAACAAAGCTTAAAGAATACAAAAACACAGTCACTACATCTCACTCATACAATCATTCCAACACATCCTAACATCTTCAACGTTTTCAAAACACAGCCCCAGAGTCTGACGTTTCATCAACCCAGCCATCCAGACTTCTGATGTTCAAAGTCTCTGGTAATACAGGTGTTTCCAAGACAGCATAACTAATGCCGAGTCAAACCGGCCGAAATCTGACTCTTGCATCCATTTACGCTGATTTCTGTTTTACAGTCTGTGCTGGGCTTTTGTTTCACAGCGTGTGCTAGGGAGAACAAAAGATCTTCCTAACTTAGGTGAAGAACATCCTGACAGCAATAGTCCTTGGTGTTGTTTGTTTAGTTTCGCTGGTCTTTCAATTGCAATAGGAATCTTTTCTTTTGCTGACAAAAGTTCACAATTATTACGACTGTTAAGTCTTAAACTGTAGCTTTTGTCGGCTGCAGGGCGGAGGGAGAAACGCTCCCGCTTGAAAAAGTGCTCCGGTCCTGCGGCGCTCGTGTCGGAGCGGGCGAAAACTCCCCCCCCGCGCTGGGCTCTTTGTTTACTCACTGTTTGCCGGCTGACTGCTGCAGGCACCGCTGCACGCGTGGCTCCCCCCGCGGCGGCGCGGCTCCTTCGCTCCCCCCGCGGCGCTCTGCTCCCGCGGCGCCGGCTTCTTCGGTCGCTCCCCCCGCGGCGCGCTTCGGTCGCTCCCGGCGCGGCTCCCGCGGCGGCGGCTTTGATCCCGAGTCGGCGCGGCTCCTTCCGCGCGGTGGCTCCGCTCTCCCCGCCGCTGCCTCCCGTTGGCCATAGAGGCGCGCCCGTGCCGAGTTCGGAGTAGTACAAAACTGAAATTCCACCATAAATCACCGAGTTCACACATTTCCGTTAATCCGTAAACCATATGGAAAATCCCTTTACCGTAACTATAAGTCCAAAGTCCTGTTGAATCCTTCTGCTAATTCATCTCTGCTTTGCGCTGTGGGTTACTCCCTTCGCGGCCGTTCAGCTTCGCCCGCGGTGGCTCCCTGTGGTGTCGGGTTAGGGGCAGGAAAGAGCACCGATGATGCAGCGATGGCTTCTGAAGGTGCTTGGCATTCCCGGCGCAAGTGGTCCTCTTTATTTGATGCTGTAAGTGCAGCCGATGTTTGAAGGGGTGCAAGAGCGGCCAACACCTGATTCTGAGCGGATTTTGCCTGTTCTTGTAAACCTACTCCTAACTGTTTTATGGCATCTACTACAAGAGCCTGTTGTCCGTTTGGTATAAGGGCCATCCGTTCTAATGCCTCCTCTATAGTCCAATTTGCACCTAAGGTATTAAGTACATTTCTAGTAGCCGAATTGCAATTTTGAATTGAACACTGTTTGAGAAGAGCCCCGCGCATAAATTCTGCGACACCTGCTCTCTCAATCGCGGCAGCAACTCTATCTATGAAAGCACCAAATGATTCGTCTCTACCTTGCTTAATTCCCATATATACAGGTATACCTCCTGGTTCCTTTACTCTATCTATTGCGAGTCTGACTAACCTCATTGCTTCCCGGCACTTTTCTTGACCTATTAAAGCTTGTGCATCAGTACGAAGGAAACGTCCCAGACCCATAAGTTCATCAACAGTGACACCACGCAGAGGGTCAGCCGGCTGTCTCTGAACTACCACACACTCACTAACAAGTATCCGCCAATGATCATTAAACAGCAATTGTTGATGGTGGGTAAAGATTAATTTAACTATGCCAAGACAATCATTAACGAGGAGGATACTGGTGTTAAAAATATAATCAAGCATTTGCTTAGCTGGTCCGCTTCCAAGTCCAAACTGACTAACAGCAGCTTGCAATTGAGATAACAATTCCCAGTCAAGAGCACTAATTGTGGCTTGAATTCCTCCACCAGCCTGAGGGTTAAAGACAATCGGACAAGCCAGTTCTCGAGCCGAACTTATCAGCTCTTGATCTCCCTTGTCCATGGCATCTTTGGCCAGGGCAGCCCACGCATCTCTTCTATCCCTGGCAATCGTCACCGCCAAATCGTTTTCCGACCTAGGGACCGACTGATTGCTTTTTGGGAACGGAGTATACGTTTGTGGCCCCGGCTGCTGTGAGATAGCAGATACGGGAGAGTCAGAGGCGCTCTGTGTAGCCTGCGGCAAAGCAGACAACAAGGCACCCCGCGGAGCTTGGCTCGTTAGGGGAGGCTGAATTGTTAAAGGAGGCGGCGAAGCAGGTAATACAGTGCTCTGCGAAGCGTGAGTCACCGGAGCCTGGCCCGAAACCTGGCTCGCGGCCTGGCTCGGAGCCTGGCTCACAGAAGGAGGCGGCGAGGCTGGTAATAAAACCGTCCTCGATGCAGGGCCAAGAGGAGTGCCCGAATCCTTATCAAACTCCCTGTCTCGATCATACTGCTTATTACGATCATGAGCTGCAGAAGCCTGGTGCGCAGCCCTTTTCTCAGCTTGAAACTGTAAGAGCTCGGTGTTAACAACCCGCCATAATTTACCCAACCTCCTGGCAGTTTTATCATCATCCAAAGTAGCCTGCCACAATAAATCACCAAATTTACGCCACTCAGACAATACGTGAACTATATGAGGATTAACAAAGATTCCCCTCTCTACACCATAAACTAAAAAACCCTGTAATTCATTCTGTAAATCAATTCCCTTAATCTGCCTCTTTTGCAGAAAAGTTATAAAAAGATCATATGCGGCTTGTCGGTCCATCTCTAAATAAAATTGAGCGCTCTTTGCAGCACCTCCCGACCTCGGCCACACGTACCAAGCTAGGACCCGTCTTTACGGTCGCCTAGGGCCGGCACGAATCGACAGACTCCGTCCGCTCCGTCGGCAGACTCCGTCCGTTTTTTTATCGTGCTTATTGCCGTTCCGCTGCTGCACCTCGGAACCTGGACACCTTCCTCACCTCCCGTGGTATTCCGTTATCCCCAAGAGCGCTCCTCGTAATTCGGCACGTCCGAATTCGACTATCACGTCCGGGGTCGACCATTTGTTGGAGATGAAGGGAGAATCGACCATAGTTATGCATCGAAACTCGACTTTATTGATCAATCAATCACCTTAAATAACAATACTAACGAACTTCATGAATATTCTGTAATCCAACTCCATGATAGGCTAACAGAGAAAACTGTAACCACACCTTTTGTTTTAGAATACCTACAATTGTTTATCATAAGCAGAAACCAAAACAGAAACCCGAAACTACAACAGAAACTAGTGTTCCCAAAACCTCTACATCTGTTCTCAGGATAACAGGCCTTCCCAAGGACGGTGTTCTGGTTGCCATGGGAAGACAAGCTGAGAACTCCATTGTTTATAGAATGATGCCTGAGAGAGTCTAATTGTTTACACAAATCAGAAGGCTGAGAGCTGTTAGAAACTGCTTTTACTTTTACCTCTTACTTTTCTCTCAATTGTATGTTTCATGGCCTTTTTCTTTAAGCCATTCTTGAACTAACCTCTCCACACAGCAGCACTGCACAAGAAGCAGAAGAGACTCTGTGGCCTTTACACCCTCATGCCCAGGTTTCAGGCATGTTTCCCAGTGAGAAGAAACTGCACAGGGGTTAAGTTCCTCTCTAAAAACCAGTGCCTTAGCAACTTCCTTGTGTTTGGCCTTCTTTTCTTCATCTCTGCAAATGCAACACCAGTTCTGAGAGGCTTGCCTTGTGGTTTGAGGGGCATCTTCACAGACAGACAAGTGGGAACAATTTGAAACCCGAAGCAAATGTTGCCTGGGAAGAGCTGGGGAGTGTTTGCCTGTGGTGAGGCTTGAGCTGTCTGGCAATCCCTTTCCATGATGTGCAGAAACATCCAGCTGCTCCCCAGAACTCAGTCCCTCTGGGCATGCAGGCCTCTGGAAACACCTGATGATTCCAGCCTTTCTCCTGCTCAAGAACATCTAACCTAAGCTGAGCTCCAGTTTCTTCAGCAAGGCCAAGGATGCTCACTTCCATGCAGCTGACAGTGTCCATGGAGCTCAGCAGGTCTTTCTGATACTCCTCAGGCCAAGGAATTACAGTGTAGATTGGCAAGACATCGGCTGATCATTATCCAGTGTGGTTCATGTGGAACCAAGCTCTCACATGCTGACAAGTCAGAGGGAGAGAGCTCATTCTGTTTTTGCAAGATGGTATTTAGAAACATAAGACACTGACTTGGAACTATTCAAACCTCAACTTGCAGAATCCATCTCAAATAGACAAAAAGAACAATGGCAAGAGGCCTTGGAGTCTCCATAAAAATGCCCACCACTGTCATGATAACTCTGTACTCATGGCATTGAAATAGATGGTGACCAAAGAGACTTTGTTATTAGCCTCTTTAACCCAAAGGAGAATTTCAAAGCCAGAAATGGCAATGCACTCCCCTTGTGTACAAATAATTTATGCGGCTCTCTGTCCTTTCCCCACATCACCAGAGGTGACAAAGAGGGTTTTATCCTGACTCTCAGCTGAACTCAGCCACTGGCCATGGTGGGAAGCTGGAGTCCTCCCTGTCATTAGAACTGTGCAGGCCAGGGATGGCCCTGCTCCTGTGGTAAAGAAACACAGCCCCGGTGTCAACTGCCCACGCTGGATCCCAGCCCAGGCACCTGCCTGCAAGCTCATCAACTTGTTAATGTACCCAGAAACAGCCAAGGGTTTGGCAAACAATTTTAACTGCAGTCAGAGAAAAATACATCCTCAACTTATCCAGGCCACCCACCCAGGTGACTGAACAATGTACAGATGACTTGAAAGCCTGAAAGTTTTGAAGACCCACAGGATTTGGAAAAGATGCTACAGAATGGAAGAGAAGAGCTGTGTTTAAAATATGAAAAAGCAAGCAGAACTGCTTGCGCATTGCTTTGATAGTAGGGTTTTTTCTCTTTTTCTTTTTTGTTTACTTTTCTTTTTCCTTTTTTTCTTACGTTTTCTATAAAATTGAAACTGGGAAGGTCTAACCTCTATTTCTCAGGATGTTTATCACATGTCTGCCCTCTCCACTGAAAAATTATTGTCCTTCAGAAACAGAATTCCAACATTGTTCAAAAAACAAGTGAGAAATGTCAGGCATGGCTGGAGGCCAAAACGGCAGGTTTCTGAACTGGTTAGGTTTCTGAACTGCCACTTCCCTTTCTGATACAACCAAAGCTACAGCAGATGCTGATGTGTTGCAGGGGCATTTTTAGAAGGAGACCTTGGTGGAAGTGGTGCCAGCAGATGGCAATGGGATTTCGTCCAATGGCACACAGAACATGGGACAGGTGAGAAAGACAATGGGATCAGTGAGTATTTGCACCTTACCAAGACAGGAGTTGCATTCCAGGAAGGAACTTCTCGTTCCACCATTTCAATGCCCACGATTCCCAAAGACCATATGTCCACTTTGGGGCCACATGGTTGACCTGTCAGCACTTCAGGCGCCAGCCACCCAGCAGCGCCGGCCACAGAGCTCCGTCTGCCCTGCTCAGGGCTGAGCTGAGCAAAGAGGCCAAGGTCAGCTGTGGAGAAAACAACAAACCATGAAAGCCAGCTCTAATTAGGAAACCAAGCAAAAGAATTCCCCACTTTCAGGCTCAGAATGTGCTGTTGAATCTCCTGGAGAACTGTCCACGCTCGATTTCCTTGGGGCTTTAGCCAAGGGAGTATGGAATTGGCCACTTCCAAAAAATCCCAGGTTTCTTAACGCTGCTCACAGCAGTGGACTTTATTCCCCTGAAGCTTTAGATTGTAGCTCCCTCTGTCTGGAAGGGACACACACAGAGCAAGGCCACTCTTGACTGCTTGTGGTTCCTTATACCTCTGTGCACGTTCCAACTGTGCCCTCAGCTCGCAGCAGGGGTCCCTGCACTGCCACCAGCACCATTTTTGGGGAACTGGCTGTCACTCCAAGCAGCCCCACACCCACATCCCTGGAATGCTGAACCTGACCAAGAATATACTGACCCAGTTTGACAGAGCCGTCGGTTCTGAGAAGGATGTTTCTGCTCTTCAAATCTTGGTGGATAACATGGTTTGAATGAAGAAAATCCAGTCCTTGCAGGCACTAAGCGAGAAAACAGAAACAGAAGGGCAAAAATGAGTGATGTGATTTCATCACACAAGAAAGGAAGCAAAGAATCTGAAAGATTCCCTCTCCAGGGGAATGGGGAGTAATGACAGAACAGTAATGGCCACTGAGAGGAAGAGCTTGCTGCTCCAACACCTGCAGAGCAGGACCTTTCTGAGGAAAGGCACGTCAGCTTTTGAAAGAGCAACAGCACCTGCTGTTGTAGGCTGTCCCCTGCCATCCAGCCAGGATGACTCCTGCTGCAGTGGACATGCTTTTGCCATGCAGAGGACAAAGGAGGGGTTTGGAAAGGAGCAATCCCTCCCTTTATTGTGAAGTGGATCACTTTTGGGTGGGAGGCTGCATGACAAAGATTTTCTTGCTGGCCTCAGCACAGGCTTGGAAGTATCACACCAGTCACTTTCCGGAAGCAAAGAGCATTTTGGCTGCACTACTATCCTTTTCAGCTGAGGACTGTGAGAAATGAGTCTTTTTCCTTTGCTGATCATTTCAAATCCTGCCACCAGCACCTTTGCTTTTACAGGCAAGGAATGCAGTGAAGACAGACTCCAGGCAAACATTTAGAGAGGCAAGGTGGAGAACAGCAAATACAAATACAAATACAAGAGACAGAGCGAGAATACAACAGCAGGAGATAAGAGTACTGGCACTGAGTACAGGGAGTGCAGGGGCACTGGCAGGCCTTTCACTTGAGATGCTTTTACTTGCCCATAGCATACCAGCAACACAGAAACAAAGTTCAGCACAGGAAATCACTCCAGCTCTGAGCCCCTGTTTCCCAGACAATGCTGCCCAAGCCCTTGGAAGCACAGATGGCATTGCTGACCTCCCGACTGATGGCTGCCATCTCATCTTCTGACAAGTAGGTCTGGCTGATGACATTGCTCAGAGTGCCTCCATCCATGTACTCCATAACCAGGGACAGTTCCTCACCCACAAGGTAGCTGAAAGGAGGAAACAAGGGTATGGAGATGAATCTACATGGCTAGGTTGCTGTTTGGAAAAGACAGGTTGGTTCTTCTTTTCAGGTCCCTTTGAGACAAAGACAAAATAAAGGAATAGACATTCCCTCTTGGCTGTGCATTGTTTGCCATCTGTGCAGTCTCAAGGAGAAAGAAAGGCACAGCTGCAAAAAAGGAGATGTCTTAGATGGGCAGCAAGCAAAATGTGCAGTTTAGTAACAGCCCAGATATAAAACCTGTCACGCATGGTGTTTCTGGAAAAAAGCACCTAGTCTTCCTGGCATGCATAGCAAGGGAAAACAGTGGCAACAATCCAAGGGAAATCCTTGTTAGTTTTCCTGGACGTAGGAAGACACTAGAAAAAAATCAAGCTCCGAAACAAAGTGGTGGCTGTGAATATAGAGATCATTGATTTTGTAAGACACGAGGCTCATCCGGGTTTTTGAAGAATTTTCAAATACCATGTGCCAGTGAAGAGTCACGCAGACAAAATGCAATCTCTTCCCATCCACTGAGATGAAAAGAGCAATAATAATTAGACAATAATTACAGCTCTATTTTCTGCCAGTGACCAAAGTGGGATTTTACCTTGCATGTTTGCAATATGTGAACAAACATTCATGGGACAAAAGCACAACTCACCTGTCTAAACAGTTGACCAGGTTGGCATTCCTGTTCACCTTCATGACCATGAGTTCACTGACTTTTAGTTCATTCTTCCTCAGTCTTTGAAGCTGTATTTTCTTGATGGCCACCTAAAACGACATTGAAAATCAGTAACTTGAGAGGTTGGTGGCACGAGACCACAAGGCACGTGGAGTGAGTGATTTTGCAATGACACAGCTGAGCTGTGCCAAACTGCCTTGTGATTAGGCACTGCAGTCATTAGGAACTGACATTCCAACAGCCCATTTCTCTGCTCCCTTGGGAGCCAGTTACAGGACACGTGGGGCCACTGACATTTTGCCTTGACCACTTGGGAACAGCAGTGTCTCAATTATCACCCACAAACCTCTGACCACACTCTCTGCTGCTTTGTTTGGCACTCAGAAGAAGTAATCCATGCCTTAATGCTCTGTGGATACATCTTGGGATATGGGCAGGGCTTAGGGCTTTCAGGGACGCCTTGCAGATCTCTCCCTATGTGCAGTTTCCAAGTGCAGCACTGCAGGTGGCCAAGGAACTACCAGTAATTTTCAGATGGATTTGCTGGCAGCCAGAAATGAGAACTCAGGACTCTGAAGCTGTAGCCTCAAAGAGCAGTGAGGTGCTCGCAGGCACCACCTTTGTTTTAGCAATGGAGAGCGAGTGAGCGCATCCTTCTCTGAAAGGAATCGCTGCCCTCCGTGCCTTCCTTCCGGCAGCTGAGGAGGACAAAGTCCCAAATGTGTTCTGTGGGCTGGCACCAGTCTGTGCTTCTTGTGCCTTTTCAGTACAGCTCTGCCCAAAGCTCCAGTCACAGCTCACACCAGAGGGGAAAGCCCTCGAGTGCAGCAGAGTCTGCAGAGGCTGTTCACATTTACCTCTCCTCCAGTGGCAGTGTTGAGTGCTTTAAAAACATCTCCAAAAGTCCTAGAAACAAAACAGAACCAGAGAAAGGAGAAGCCATTTAGATCTTGCAGTGAAAGCCAGCCCACACAGGAGATCTGTGCTGGAAATGCCTAAGACCTGTAGGACACTGGAAGCATGGAGATGTCTGACAATGCCTTCTGAGCACACTTAGAAATTCTGATCAGCACTGACAATCTAAGCCCAGTGCCTGAACACATTTGCAGCTTGTCTGACTTCACACTTGATACCTATTCCACCAGCAAAACACCTGATGCATAGTTTTGTACAATTAACATTGCTTGGACTCACCCACTGCCAAGATTTTCCAGTTCAATGTATTTTAGAATAGGATTTTCCATCTTCACCATTCTCCCTGAGAGAAACAAAATGCAAGATGTTCACTTTAAAGCCGAGATCCCACCTTCTAGGAGATACAAAAGGCAGCCCCACTGTCTGGGGCTCTGAGCCCTCCCTTGGTGGACAGCTGGCTAACAACAACAGGAACAGCAACTGGAACAACAAGAAAAGAACAGCAAGCCCACAGCACAAGTGGCTGGCACAGAGACTGATTTCCAGCATCCTTTGAAGGGAGAGACCGCTTGACAGCAGGCACACAGGGAAGCACAGGGAGATACATTCAGAGGAGACTGAGAGCAGAAGAGAATACCTACCAAGGCAAGTAAGTTTGTCATCTAGAAATATTATGGAGAGCTGGAACTAACAGTGCCTTTGTTTTCTTGGGAATAAACACTGAGATTTAAAAAAGGTTTCCTACTTGCTAAGATTAAATGCACCTGGACATCTAGAATCAATTCCTCTGAACAAATGTGAAGTTCAGAACAGGAGGAATATTGCCAAGTGTTCCCATCTTTTCCACCTTGCAGCAGTTTGCCAGAAGAACGCCGTTGTGTTTGTAAACCAGAGCAGCTCATGCTAGAACCAATCCCCATGGGGCTTTCAGCATCAGGACCCTCACCCTTTATGAGCAGGCTGAGCCCAAAGACGGCCTTGCCCATGCCCCGTGTGAAGAACCGCGCCGCTTCTCTTCACCCTGACAGTGCGGATCAGTCGCTCCCATTGCACTCGCCCTCTCGGCACCGCACACGTCCCCATCTTCCCAACTCGGCATGGCGGGCATGGGCACAGAGGACAGCAGTGCTCCTCAGGCACCCCTGTGACACAGAGAGCTGCCCAGCGGAGATGCTGACCCTCCTGTGAGTCCAGGCCGTGCGAGGCAGAAGCCGGCCCAGAGAAGGGGCTGCGGCCTCAGGCAGCTCCGCGCTGCAGCAGCCGGGCAGCAGCGGGACCCTCCCAGCTAAGAAAGGCTCCAGCATCTGCATTCCCACAGCCCTTAGGGGCAGGGCAGTGACCACAACAAGGCTGGCAAAGCCCAAGCATGAGCACTGACAGGCACTGATGGGAAGAACCCAGAGTCAGCCTGAGCCTCGGACAAGCGTTTGCCCCCAATCAGGACACACCAGGATGGGCTTTGAGATCAGCCACATCGAGGCACAGATCAGTGCCCTTTTTGTCCCAACAGGTGATGGTAGACACGGAATCCACTGGGCTCTCTTCTCAACCCTACCAGATCCTATCTGAGAGCACAGCACTGGCAGCTGTTACGGGCAAGAAGCAGATTCGTTGGGTTGTGCTGCAGAATCACAAAGGGCTTGATGTGTTCTCCTAGAGACTGATCTCAGCAGGGCTTCTGCCAGTGGCTAGGACTCAAGCAGTCACAGCCTTCTGCTGATCCAGGAACAATCCCTGCTTCTGCCTTTGGCAGAGAAGGAAGCCCAGGCAAACTCCAGCCTGTCTAAGCTGCCCTCCGAGGCAGCAGGAACACCCAGAGGTCTCTCTTGCTGCCTCGGAGCAATGCCAGCACTTCTGTGACACTAAACTGATCAGAATCCTTTGGTACAGCTATGCTGACACGTGCACACAACACACTGTCCCTCAGATAAGAAAGATACCAGATGTACTCTGCTGCTCCAGGGAGTCACCCGCCATCTCCTGTTGCTGAGCAGCAGCTGGGTCAGCACGGGAGGTGAACCAAGGGCTCAGGCTCCACTTCTTCAGCTGGGGATCAAAGGCTCCTTGGAACGGCACTGCTGCTTCTGCAGCAGCTTCAGTGTCAGAGTCGGTGTAGGTCTGAGACAAGAAATGAGTTGATGTCAGGAAGGTGTGGCAGAGATTGCCCTGAAATGCAAGAGAGATTGCCATTTGAAATGCAAGCCCTTAGGAAGCTGCTGTCAGCCACATGCAGAGCTCTTCAACTGGATTGCTTTGGATGTCCACTTGTGAAACCAAATGGTCAAAAGCAAAGGCTGGTTTTACATTAGTTCATAGCCAGTTTCTTGTTCTAAAGGACGACTGCAGCAACGATCGCTCCACTTCTCTCAAAGACTCCTTTCCCCCTCCTAGGTCTGCAGATACATTTGCAGCTCCTCATTCTAATGTTCTACCTCCTGCCATGAAATTCTCTTTTTCTGCACCTTCCTCGGGATGTGCTTATCCTGCAGCATCTCTGGATGGGTCAGTTCCTGGGCCTCATGCCAGCCTCGGGGCTCTTGGTTGCCCGTCATTTGCTGGAACTCTCTGCAGGCTGCCAGGAAGGATGGCGACACTTCCACCTCAAGTCAAACAGAACAAAGCAGTCAGAGACTACAGCTTGTCCCCGTCAGCCAGGAGTCATCGACTAGGAAGAAAGTAAAGAAAAGGACAGGAGCATCCACAAGAGATACAGACAGCTTGTAGCTCATATTCCAAATCTATGTGAGTGACCATGTTCACCTGCAAAAACACCTCAAGAAACAAGGTCACCTGGAAGAAGCCAGCAGGAGTTCATTCAGATGACTGCTGGCTAAATGGCCAAAGGAATAATGCCACTGTCTAGAGCATCAGCTGAGATCCAGCAGAGCAGGAAATGTCCTTGAGAGCAGCTCTGACAGAGGCCTTATCAGGATGGCACTCAGAGGCATCACCCACCCCCTGCTGCTCTGCACTGGAAAGGCAAGGAGGGCAGAAACCACCCCTTGGGTGACTGCACTGCCTATTGCTATTTCACTCGCTTGCTTTTCTAGAGCCTTTTGCTCCTGAAGGAGGTGATTAATTTTCTCTTTGATAATTTTAATTTTTTCGTCTAGCCTCTTCTTCCTTGCCTTGGTCCTAGCCTCAGTTTCCTGCAGCTCTGTCTGCATCTGTTCATCAATTCTCCGTAAAGAACAACGGAAAGGACTCACTTTCATGAGTAGAGTGGCTGCCATTCCTTCATTCACCTGTTTTTGTTGATTGCCCCTCTGCATAGGGAGATTCTTCTCCTCTTGGATGTCTTCATTCCTCCTCTTCGCTGCCATGATGGCACTCTGAGCTTCAGGCAGCTCTGCTTGTGGCTCTGCCTTGTTCTGTACACGCAAAAGCAGAGCAAGTGACTGAGAGCTGCCATCAAGCTCAGCTTTTCCCTCTTGCAGCCTCAAAATCACATTTATTCAGCCCCTTTTTCTGCTTCCCTACCCAGCTCTGCTTCCACTGTAACCATCCTGTCCTGGTGCTGATCTCTGCAGATTCCAAGGCTCTGTCCTTCCAGTGCCTGTGGGACTCCTGGCCTCCTCAGTCCCAGGAGCTCTGGTTTATGCCCCTCTTCCTGCCCTTCCCTCTGTCCCCTGGCCAGTCAGGCTTACCTGGCCATTCTCCTGTGGCTCTTCCACCTGCTGCCTGAGCTGCTCTTCCTGCCCTCGGGCAGGGAACAGCTCTCCCTGAGTCTGGCATGGCATCTCAGATGAGGCAGTGTGCTCCTGCTCTTTCTCTAGAAGCACCTGCACAGAAAGCAAGACAAGATGGGTTTCAACTTCCCATACGCCCTTTGTGGGCCAAGACTCACAGACTGCTGGGCTCACACGTTCCCAAAGCACTGTGCTGCTGCTCTCCTGGGTCGTTCTCTGCCCGAGGGGAGGCACAGATTCCAAAGTGACCCTGGCCCTACAGTCAGGGGCCACTGGGACTGAAGCTCCAACAGCCTCTCAGGCAGCTGACAGGGAAGGGGTGGCATTTCTCAAGGGTCTGGTGAGGGCCTCCCTCTGCTTCTGCCATGGCCTGTTTGTCTTTCAGTAGTGACTGACACCCCGCCCTGTCCCACAGCTCCATCCTGGCTCTGCAGGGGCTTCCTGGGTGAGCTCACTCCTTGTGAGAGACACTTCTGGGGTTCACCTTCTCTTCAGGCCTGCACCAGCATTCCTCCTTCCTGACATCCACACTCTTGCTAGAAAACCGGGTCATTCAGGAGATGAGGATGCATGCAAAGATCTCTGATGGAAGTCAGAGAACCTCTACGGCCATCTCAGTATATGGAGGAGGACCAAGGTGTTTCTTCTCCCTCTTTTGTCAACTGAGAATTCTGAGCAGCAGTAACAGAGTTTCTCATAAGGCCCCATTAACGAATGCACTTACACAGCCCTGGGGATGCCAGTGAAGGAAACAATGTGTCATGTATGGCATGTATGAGCAAAGTCACCAGACCCCAGCTACAGCATGGGATGGTTCCACTCCCTTAGGACATAGAATGAAGAATTTAAAGGACAAATGAAGGCTTCAGGTCAGAAAAGGCTGGAGCAGGAAAACATGAGGGGAAAAAAACAACCATCTCTGGAGGGGGAAACATCTCTGCCTGCTCACGATCAGTCAGTGGAACTTGTCTCTACTCCTCTTCTGAAGGGATGCCTTTAGGTGAGCTTTGCATCTTCCACTGCTTTGGAGCAGAGCCAGGAAGATTCAAATAGACAGATAGATAGACAGATCTCACTTTTATAATCTCTCTTCACTGTGCTGTGGTATTTACATTCTTTGAACAGAGAGAGATATAATTCTCTCTCCTAGGTTTTTTTTAAGGGAAGGTAGTGACAAACTTAGAGAAGAAGAGAAAACAATTGTTATCTCTACTTGCTGGTCTTGTTGTTTAGTACATGTAGAATGTGTTCTAGTGATTGTTTACTGAAAGTGATTTGTTAATTGGATTTTAGTGATAGTTGTTTAGCTTGATTAGCTAATTAGATAAAAGCTGTGTCGTGACTGTCTGGAGACAGTCACAAGTTTTTCTTTAGTAGCTTTTAAGTATAGTACCTCTATAGTATAGTTTTAATATAGTACTAATGTAATATACCACAGCTTAAGAAAGCATTTGTTTAACCTTCTAAATCATAGAGTCAAAGCACATTATTCCCCACGGGGGGTTCACTCTGAATCAATACTGTCCTTTCTGTCGCTACACACATCAGCACTCGGTAGCAGTGCCCCGATCAGCAGCCATCCTGAACTTGCTCTCCTGTTGCTTCAGTAAGCCACACTCTTGGGGAATCTGGAGCATGTGGGTCCCTGTGGAATGCAATCAGACCCAGAGCATTGCACTGGGAACTGCTCTCTTTGTGCATCTGTGCTCTGGCAAGTTCTTCTCTTGGACTCGACCACACTGATGGGGCTAAAGTGGCTGGAATCAGAAATGCAGCCCAGCCCCTCCAGCTCCTCTAATCTCTGAGCACCAGCTGGAATGCAAGGGCATTGATTTCCTGCTCAATTCCCAAACACAACACACACTGATTCCCTGGAATGCCAAAAGACACAGGCACCGTTAATCTGAAAGTGATGTGTTTCTGCCAGTGCTGGAAAAGGGCAGGAAAGATTGAGAAAAAGCTCCCTTGCACCCTGGAGAAGGAGAAATTACACAAGGCTTCTCCTTCTAGAAAACAAACAATTAACCAACAAAATATGAAAGTGTTACCAACTCCAGTGTCTAAAGTACTTGGATGCAGTGAAGGGATGTTTGGCAGGGAAACAGCCCTTGTGCTGAGCATTGGCTCTATGGATCTAAGGCAGGGATCTATGGAAGTCTGCCTGAAGGTCCCTCATGAGCCCCCATTGTCCAGGCTAAAGCTCCCTCAGCACCTCCTCCCTGGCCTTGTGCTGCCCCCCCTTGCCCAGCTCCCCTGTCCTTCTGTGCACTCGCTGCAGCCCCTCCATGACTTTCTGCTTCCCAGGGCCCACAGCTGCACACAGCACTCCAGCTGTGGCCGCAGCGCTGCCCAGCACAGGCCACGCTCACTGCCCTGCTCCTGCTGCCCCACTGCTGCTGGCACAGCCACCGTGCCCTTGGCCTTCTTGGCCCATGGGCCCCACGCTGCCTCATCTGCAGCTGCTCAAGGCCGCCAGCCCTGCGTCCTTTTGGCCCACGCAGCTCCCCAGCCACAAAGGTGCCCATTGCACTTCAGATACTGCAGGCAGCATTGCAAGGTGTACACCCTGGGTTTAGCATTACAAGACAGCAGTCAAGGACTTGCAGCTTTGCTCCCATTCTAGGCTCCAATGCAGTTTTTAAAGCAAACTACACAATAGAAGGTATCAACAGACACATGCAGTGTCTGGTTTTTGCCTCAGAAGAAGGGTTCAGAACTACTCCCTTTGTTTCTTTTGCCACACTAGACAAGAATGGTCCCCCACAGCTTCATGGACAACACAGTCATCTCCTTGCAGCTTATCAAAGACCAAGAAACAGGCAGACTCAGAGCCCCTATCTGATCTGCTACCGGCTGCTCTGCCTGAAGGGGAAAAGAGCAACCTGGCAACAAAGGCACCAAAATCCCTGACTTCAAACAGAAACTCTACATCCCCAGTGTGTCTCTGAAATACGCCCAAGTAAGCACACCCAAGAAGTTTGTGGGGACAAAGCACCACCAAGAGCTTTTGTGGTCAGATCAACATTTTTTAGTGCCTGCAGCCACTTGGCCAGTCTGTGCAGGGGGACAGGTCTCTCCACGCCACAGTGCCCCCTGTGTATCCAACAAGGCTGGGCACAGTGTCTGCGACATGCTCCCTGCTTTGGGATCAGGGAGCCTTCGTGCTTCAGGCTGGCCCCTATCAAAATGCCAGGAAGCTGGTGCCTAAACGTGACAGACCAAAGCCCATTGTCCAGCTGTCACAGGCTGGGGGCAATCACCAGGCCCTGGCAGGACTCCAGCACTCAGCATCCTCAGCCAGCAGCAGCAAGTGCTGGCTGGTCAGAAACTTGCAGCTCTGCCCTGCACTAAAGACAGCAGCACACACAGCTGGCACTTACTGGCTTAGAATGTTCAGGCTGTGGTGTGAGCACAGCTGGAGGCCGGCGCTCATCCACCTCATTTGCCTCCTCTTCGGCCTCCTCTCCATGAGCAGAGGGAGCCAGAGGAGAGACTGCTGTTGGTTCTGTGATCTGTGGACAGACAGCAGTGTGAGGGACAGAAAGTTACCTATAATTTATAACCTTTTTTCTATTCAGCACTTTATTCTATTCAGCTCTATTTCTACAACCAGCTCTACTAAGGACAAATCAGAAACTTTGGTAACAATGGGATTCTAAGTCACTGCAACTAAATTTAAATGGGCTAATTCAATAGAATTGCTAATAGTTCTGAATTAGACATTACACCCTTGCTACTATCAAGAAGCAACATTCTCTCTGCAAAATGAGCTTTTCATTCCTTGAAAGTTCTGAAATGTAAAATTAGGAAATAGCCAGCGATGCCTTTGTTATTGCTGCTGCAGACATGGAAATGGATTTTCTTTTAGCCTACTCAGCTGGCCTTCTACACTCTACTGCCACAGACCAAGCTCACAGCTTGCTCTACCATTCCTAAGCACCAGGAACATGAAATGTTCCTTTCTCACTCACCTCAGGATCAGCACCTCTGAATACACGCTTCAGGTGACCTGGAGTGGGCAAGGGAAAATGAACAAGTGCTGTGAGAAAACTGCCTGGGCTGTGAATCCAACAGAAGAGGTCAACCCAAACAGAGAGTATTTTTCTTTATCAACATCCCTCCACATGACATAGTTCTTTCACACAGCCAGCAAGAGATCAGGACAATAATCTTGGTTGTGCCTACACTTTGGCCTGTCTAGTCAGTAAATGAATACAAACATGATCAAGAAAATGCAAATTGTTCTTCAACACTCAATGCTTCTGTTCTGTCCAACAGATAAAGCAGCTTTTGTTCTCTTGTCTTTCAGGTACTTTTTTCAAAAAAGAAGTTGCATGCACTTATTCCCATTAAGTTGCTGAAAACAGTCACCCAGAAAAGCTTGCCCCAAATCCCCCTGAGCTGTGGCAGTTCTATTGTGAAACAGCACAGCAGCAGCTCCAGGGCTCAGGAGCAGACACTCACTGCTTTGGCGGTTGCACTTCACTGCAAAGGGAATCACTCTTTTAGCACTCAGTCAAGGGTCAAAACAGACAGTCAAAACCTTTCATTACAAAATTTAGAATAAAAGAAGCTTTCCCTGAGTTCTGGGGAGAATTACAAAGTCTTTAGAAGGCCTTCTGAGAGGGCCTCCCAGTCTGCATTTTGGAAGTTGTCCTGCTTGTCCCAGCAAACTGAGGAAATGACAGATTCTGCTGCCACAGACTCTCCTGTGGAGGGAAGGAACCCCTGCAGGTTCCCCTGCAAATGCTGCCCCTGTGGCTACAGACACCCCCTTTTTAGCTGAACCTCTTGACAGGAGCTTTACCAAACCAGTGGCATCCCAATGCTCTTTCTCTTTCAAAATCAGAAACTCAGTCACCAAGAAAGAGCAGGAAGACATGCAAGAGTCAGGTTAGGTTACACCCAAACCTAAGTAGAAGGGAAACCTCTACTTACGGGTGAAGTGTGTCACGTAATACATGGAGAAAGAAATGCCATACACAGCAAAAGCTGCCTTGGCCAGATGGTGAAGCATTGTCCTTTTTGAAAGTTAGGTAAATATAGAAAAAACAAGGCTCTTGTCAGTGGGCAGCTACCCACTGACAAATTCCCCAACCAGGAGGGTTCTCCTGATATGAGCAAGGCCTAGGGCTGCTCTGACACTCAGGCCTTCCATGCACCAAGACAACCTTCTGATGTCACCACGACAATGTGGCAACCATGCCCTGACATCACAAAGCAAACGCTCCATGTTGGTCTGTGAATTTATGCACAGCAATAACCCACCTCCCCTACAGCAAACACAAAAGAGCCTGGGAAGTTCTTCTCTGTCACAAAGCAGCACAAAATCCCCTCATGGGCCAAACCCTGTTGTTCAGGGGATCCAAGAGGAACTCCAACAGTGCCCCAAGCACCTACAGCCTGTACCTCAGCTGAGCACTCAGATGGGACACAAGCAAAGGAAACCAGACCAAGAAAATGGCCCACAGCATTGCACATGTGAGAAATGACTCTCACTTTTGAAATTTTAAAGGTTTATTAAACCTTAACAAAGGACTGAAAAGAGAAAAATTGCAGCATTTGGAGTCTCAGTGACTAGCAGCCATGTGCTCATCTACAAAAAGGATGCTCTGCCTTTTATACCCTTAGCTCCTCCAAAAGTTTTGTCAGTCAACTCTTTCTCTGCTGTCCATTGGTGGAGATTACTTTCTTGCATCCTGACTGGAGGTCAGGTGTTGTTACACCCTGCCTGCTGGTCACGAGCCAGCCCTCCACAAATGCCCTGACTACCAAGGCTATTACAAGGGGGACTGGAAAGAGGACTATGGGAGGATATATTACAATACCATCACTACACATTTGAACATCCACATAACATCTACTTTATAATTGTCAGAGCCAACCATTGCATTACTCGTCTAGAATACACAGAACCAGGAGAGAAGCCACTGTTGGCATCACAGCTGAAATGCTTCCTAGCAAATCTCCCCACATATTTGCACCTTTATTGGACATACCCAGGGCTCCGGTGCGGGTACATCTCTGCCTTTCTTTCCCTTTGGCAGCAGTCGAACTGGCAGCATCTGCCCGCCAGCAGCAGCTGCTCCAAGCTGGGAACGCCACTGGCGGTGCTGATTTCCAGAGGCTTCTGTGTGCCAGGGGAAGCCAAGGCAGGAGCGGGTTGAACGGCGCTGGCGCTGCTGCTGCTCTGTGCCAGAGAGCCCCGGCTGGGCAGGGCACGGTGTCCACTGCGCTGCGGGCTCCTTCTACTGCCACAGCTGGGCACACCTGGCAACAAGGCATGATGACTTGTGGGCAAGCCAAGGGGTTTCTGGGGCTGCACTGCTCTGCACACACCCAGCACACCTGCAGCACAGAATTTTAACCCTCAAACAGGTAAACCAAAGGGAAACAGCTGGAAAGACTTCATTTTGACCATTCTTACCTGCTCAACAGAAGTCTTCAAAATGAATGTTACCAAGCAGGGCCCAATCCCTGCTGCCAGGTCAGGGTTAGAAAAGAGGCAATCCTTGATCTCAGCACTGGGTGTTTGGGGAGTCACTTCCCCAACATGTGCACACCCAGCAATCTCAGTTACTAGTTTGTATCCATGGATCTAAGACATATTCAATACTTTGCTGAAACTCATAGGCTAAATATTCCCCCAAATTATTTGATTTACTCATTGATACCTTTTGACTTGTTGATACTTAAATCACTTCTCCGAATTTACTGACATGAGAATAGGAGTGTCCTTTAGTCCCTGCCAGTCTTTGACACAGGTTCAGGAGGAGACCCATGCACAAAATAACCCAGGACAAAACTGGGATTGCAAAGCAAATTCATTCTATTTGTTGCAGTAGCAAATCATACATACCAAGCCCTGGATTCCTAAAAATCTGCTGAGCAGGAGAAGGAGATGGAGCGTGGTGCTCGGCAGCAGGGGCAGGTAGGCAGTGCACTTTCAGGACATCCCCTGGATCAAAACGCTGTGCATCTCATCCTTCTCACCCTTCCAGCTCAGAACCAGGCCTTGTATCTCCTGCTCAGGAGTGGAATTTCCCAGTTACAGCATCGGCTGACACATGGCTGGTGTGTGAGATGAGGCCAATGAATCCAGGATTTAAAAGAACTGGAAGAGTTAAAATTTTAGCAAGATTTCGTTAGGCAGAAAGAGTATAGCAAGAAGAGTAGAAATAATAAGGGATAGTTAATTTCTAGCAGATAAGGTAGTTAAGGCTAGGGTAATATATCACTTGCCTGTCTTTACTATGTTTAAAGAAGCAGGATGGGATGCGGATTTCTTTGTGACAAAGAAGAGGACCGTAGCCTGCACCTGGGCCCCGAAATTTCAGCTTTAGCCAAGGAGTGCGAAAGCCTGCCAACAGGTCATAAGGAAAGAGGTCAAATTGAGGAAGACGTCTTGGCCTTAATCTGATGGAGGCCATTCCCCACTTTAAAACCCACCAAGCCTTTTGAATTGAAAGACTGCAGAAATGTGAAGGAACTTTGGACTCAATTACAATATATTTTAATACATAGGAGGGTAGGCAGTGTTACGTAATGAATATGTATTAGTCGTTTTGGGAATTATATGAATATGTAGCACTTTTTTAGATAAGTAGAGCGGCAGTGATTCTTCACACATGTCTTTAAGAGACAACTCCTCGTGTGCCTTGCACTGTAATAAACACACCACCTTCTACCTTTAACTGTGGGGAGTTCTATTCCACACCTCATTTGGTGACCGCGGCAGGAACGCTTCTCTGCTCCAGCGAGAACAACCGGGCTCTGGACGTCTCTGGGCACTCCCAGGACATTCCTTTCCTCGAGGCACCTCCGCTCTCGGCTGTTCCTCGTGGGGAACAGACAAGACTGCTGGGACTGTGGAGAAAGGGAACGTTTAACTCTGTATAAAGTAACCCGTAAGGTGTATGCAGGGGAAGGGCTGTTCACAAGTCACACAGAGACGTCCTGTGTACCACGTACGCCTGTACAGTTTGGGTTTGGGTCTGGCTGCTGGCAGAAAGGACTTGCTGTGTCAATAAGGACCTGCTAGCAATTCTGGGGGTGAATTGAGCAAATCCTGTTTCATTGCTGCTATTTTTCCTGTGGGTTGTAATTGTGCTTCTGTTTTCAGTGTATGAATGTTTGAGGAAGATGATGTGGGTGGATGCTGATGTGCTGGATGGTGTGTGTTGTGTTGAGAAAAGTGAGCACTCTGTCCCCTCATAAAGACATGCTCCTTTCCCGGTGAGCCTGTGTGTGTGGACTTTCTAGTTGCAGGGGTTGGTGCTCCCCGTGACACCTGGTGCCTGGGTATACAGGGGGGTTGAGTGGTTTTTCTCCCACATTGTGGTCATTTGGGACTGCACGGTTGTGTTTGGGGAGATTTTAGGATTTTGTTTGCAACAAGTGCAGCAATTTATGCAGAAAACTTCAGTGTGGTGATTTATTATGTTGAATTATGGTAGTTCCTTTCTACCCACCCTCCTCCCCCAGGGTTTAAAATCCCCTGCCATGAGGTGGACGCTCTCTATCCTCCTCTGGACATCTTCTTTCCTCTCCTGGACACTCCCTTTCTCTCCTGGAGTTGTTCTCCATTAAAGATGTGGGACTTTGGTCCCGGGAAGAGAGAGCGCCTCTCGTCTTTTGCTTTTGTCCTTGTCAGTGTCACTGGGCCCAGAGCTCGCCAAACTGATCCCCCACGAGATGAAAACTGACAAATGGCCCCATATACACAGCTCAAAAATTGGCCACATTTTTATGGACTGGGGTGTTCGCCACATTTTGGAATTCCCTATTCCCACACAGGTCAGGCAATTGTTGAAAGGACGCACCACACTCTAAAACCATTCTAGATCAACAAAAGGGGGAGTGGCTCAAGCAACAACCCAGATGAGGTTGAGCAAAGCTTTATTCGTTTTTATGTTTTGAATAGCTCATTTGCAGGACCTAATCCTCCAATTTTTAGGCACTTTTCAAACAGCACACAGGCCAAATTGAAAGAAAATCCTTCGATTTCTATCAGAAACCTTGAGTAAGGACAAATTGAAGGACCATTTCCGCTAATCACTTGGGGCAAAGGGTATGTTGCAGTTGCACAGGTGCCGGACCTAAGATGGTCCCTGTGAAGGGCGTGAAACCGTCTCATACACAAGAGCGCAGCGACAATTCCACCAGCAGGGAAATGAGCACGCAGACGTGAGCCGCATGGAAAAGCTACGGTGCATGCCACCTGTTCCCTGTTCAACCTCTGAAAGCTACAAATCTTGAGTTTGATGTTGATTTTTGGACTGTGAAAATGGTTTGTATCATAGAGTTCCTCAGCAAAAGCGTGGTGTCCATTGTGTTCAAAAGAATTCTAAGATATCCAAATTTGTAAAAATTGAAGGTTAGAGGGATAGTTTAGTGCCCTATAGTTGGCCAGTCCCTGAATAAGTGCTAAAAGATTTGCTTGAGAACTGAAATAGATGGGCAAGCTTTTGCCAAAAAATAGCGGAGCAGGAACATGGAGTTTGATCAAATGATATACAGGCGCTTGTTGGTTTTGCTTGCTTGCTTTTGCATGCATACATGCCTGTAGATCAACCAAAAATGAATGTTTGCCTTGCTTTAGCCAAGTCAGCAGGCTCAGACACCATGTGTTTGACCAATTTGAGCCCAGATAAATCCTTTGCAACCTGTTTGGTCGGTGTGCCTGTGCCAGCCAAGGAGTAGCCAATACCCTATCGTGACAAATATTGGTGTGAGGCTGCTAACAAGATCAGTCCCATAACCAGCTGGCATCACTGGGCCCCTGATCTTCTTAAAGCACCATCTGAACCTCAAGAATTGGAATTCTTGGTTCATTGGTGATGGAATTTTGTGCTGAGTTTCAGTACCAGGGAGATCCACAGTTAAATGTTACTCCCCATCATCCTGAGGACAGATACTCAAGTTTGTGGTGCGATTGTACTACCCCAGTGCCCCCTAAGGGTGAAACTGCTGACAAGTAGATGACCTAGATGAGTCCCCATGACAATTAGCAACAAAATATTGGCTCATTTGTGGAGATAGAGCCTGGCAGGACATTCCCTCAAAAATTAAAGGTGGCCCATGTAGCATCTGGCAACTCACTGTGATAGCACCTATCGTTAAAAAAGCCATCAAGAGAAAACACAGAGAAAAAAGATTTGCCCATCATTATAAAAAAAACCCCCTGTAATAGCAATTTCAGACCCTAGGGCCCTGCAAAATGAGGTACATCAACTTTATTTCTACATCAACTTGCCTCGGGCGAGGCATTGAAACCATTATACCGACTGGATTGTTGGCTGAAGAAAGAAGACAGTGCTACTTCCATTGCAATTAGTGACATGATGACTGATGTTAGTGCTGTCAGACATGCAACCTTACAGAACAGAGCAGCAATTGATTTTCTTTCACAGGCACATGGGCTTGGTTTTGAGGAATTTGAAGGATTGCATTGAATGAACCTGTCTGATCACTCTGAATCCATCCACAAAAGCATACAAAAGCTGAAAGATTTGACAGTCCAATTAAAGAAGATGGTGGGTCATGGTTAGATCATTTGTTCCAAGGATGGAGCTTTGCACCTTGGCTAGGGGAACTTTGTAGAATAGGTCTCTATATGTATTGGGTGTTTTGGTAGTGATAGTAATAGTAATGCCTTGCATATGTCGGTGTGTGTGACAAATGATGGACAAAACTATCAAAGAAGTTTTTATCACACAAGACAGAGAGGTAGGAAATGGATTCACAGAGAGTTCTTTAAATGGATGATGGTATAGACATGGAGGAAGGTTTTGAATTAAAACTTCGGAACAGGCGAGACTTTTTTTGGACAACGACTTGTAATTGCTATCAGACATGACTTATGCCCTTTGAACTGACTTGACTTCCACAGCATTAAAATTGCTGTGTTGCAATACAGCAAGGCTTAATGCGAGCAAAAAGGATGCTTTAAGCAAGAAATAAGCAGGTATACTATAGTAAAGCTATGAAATGCAAGGTAGTTAATAAACAACATGGTTACAAAGGTTTCTTTTTAGTTGTACCCAGAGGGGGAATTGTGGGAATCCTTCAAATCAGAGGGTTTTGGGACAGCTGCAAAAGGCAGGCCTCAGAGACAACAGAACTGCAGTTAAGCTAAGCAGCAGCCATAAGATTTGTCAGCAGAAAACTTATATAAGAAGTAGAAAAGTAAGGACAAATAGAACAATGGTCTGTGTGTTAATACTTGGCTAGAATGACTCCCTAAGCTTCAAAAAAATATCTCTAGCAAGATATTAGGAACTTCTAAGCTTAATAATGGAGCTCGGTGCATTGTGTTTTAAGGTTTACAAGCAGGTATTGTATTCAAAATAAGCAAGCAGTGTTTTAACCAAAGGTACGTGTGCTTTTAGTGGTTGGGTAGAACTACTGTCAATATGCTTCTGCTTTGTGTGATTGGTCAAAAAACTTTTCAAGTAAGTTGTATCATTAAGTCCATTGCCCACTGCCAGAGATGTGAGCTGCTGGCATCTTCCCATTGTCATAACCATGGAATGAGACTGATGCTGGAAAACAAACAGCTCTAGGCGTGTTCCTCAGCAGCCCCGTCATGATCATGATTTTTACAGAGACCCCCTGCCAGCAATAGTATATAGGTGTTAAATTACAGATATGATAAATTAATATGTATTATTTCATTCATTTTGATATCTTTTCATTCCATATAGATTTATATCTTTTCATATAGATTTGTTTTCTTCCTCCAGCTTGGGAGTGTGATGATTTACAACAGTTCAAAACCTTCTGCCCACAGAGCAGTCAGCCTCTGGGTGTGTGCATGCACACCCACCCACTGTGCCTGCTCTTCTCAGCATCTCGGGGCTGCTGTTTGCACAGAATTGGGATAAATTTAACTTGACAGAGCCACGAGTGGGCTGTCCAGCTTGTCATGAACACTCATGTGGCATTGAACAACACAAAGCTCTCAAATCACATTATCACAGGTCATTTCATTCCTGCTGGGTACTGAGGAACTCTTAAAAGACACAGAAAAGGGGTGGAAAACATTGGAATCATGCTACAGCTGGTATCCTCCTGGAGGAAAATCTGTTGGGTTTCTTAAGGTGGTAGCTTTCCAAAACCTAGGAAAACAGCTCAGTTGTGGTAGCCCAATTGTGAATGGCTTTCTTGACTTGGCAAAGCTGGGGTGTTAACAATGGACTCTGTCCTTGGTCCAAATCACCTGCCCTTACCTGCAGACAAAAGCACCACCAGCAGCAGCTACCTCAGTCAGTTTTCTCAAAAAGCTGTGTTAAACTTGGGAGAGGAAAGGAAAACACATCAGACACTGTGGATTATTGACAAGACTCTGAGGAACAGTTCCAAAGCAAAGGGCAGCAGCTTCTCTCTGGGCCACTCCTTGTGCCCCAAGGCAGCCGGGCTGCCCTGGCTGCCCAGGACCCTGCGCCCCGCGGGCTCTGCAGAGCTGCACAGCGGGGAGGCAGCTTCGGGCACCTCAGCCCCTGGGCAGGAGGGGCTGCTTGCTCTGCAGGGCTGCCTGTGGGCAAAAGCAGGGTGCTGGCCTTCTGCTCCTGGCCCCAGCCTGGCCTTGCCGGGCTAATCCTGTTCCCTGTCTCAAATGTGCTAAGGACAGACTTGTTTGTTTCCAGCTCTGCACAGGTGTGATTTGCACCACAAAATACTGAAGGACCAAGGCCTGAACAACAGACCCTGACTGAAGCCTCAACAACAGGACCTGAGCCAAAGCTGCCCTCTAGGTGACCTTCCCAACCCAATATTCTACGTATCTGCTCCTTAACCAAGTGTTACTATCAAAAGGATTGTTGCATGCATTCACTGGTGAAACACGTCTTCACCTTTCTGCATGAGGAAAATGGACAAGGCCACACCTGGCCTTGGTTCCTCCTTGAGCCCTGGGCAGGCCTGGGGAGAAAACCAAGAGGAGAATGACACCAGCTGTGCCCCCAGCAGAAGCTCTGGCACATTGCTCGCCCAGCACTGTCGGAGCCGGGCTACTCTCACAGCGCACTCGGGAGCCTCTTGGCTGCCAAAGGTGGAGGCACCGCAGGATTTCCCGGTTCCCGGCCGTGGATCTGCAGGGCTGGGCTGGGACAGTTTCCCCCAGCTGATGTGCAGCTCTGGATGAAGGGGAAAGCATTGGGGTACCTGGTGATGGATCTTCCTGAATCACCAGAGGCACCCTTTTGTAATAATGCTGAGGTGCATTGCTTAGCTTATCCTTTCCTGACTCTTTTTTACACTTTGGCATTACAGTAAATCACACTGTTCGTTCAGCTGGTGTGTCTGCATCTCTGACCCTCTCCACCATCAAAACAAACACACAGCCATTTTAGCAAGAGACCTGCCTCTCTGCCAGCCCATCTCTTGGCAAACACCCCTGGTGGCCATCTCCACAAATGAAATTCTTACTTTGCAACTTCCTTTTCTGCAGGCAGGAGACAAAATGAGCCATTCCCAGTTCTGGACTCCAGAAACCAGCTGCTTTCAGCATTCACAACCCTGAAATATCAACCTCCTTCCTTAACCTGCCATTGGGAGCTCCCACCAAGAGGCCTTTTGTCCAAGGATACCCACAGAAGACCTGGAGAAGGGAGAAGTTTGAAACAAAACTGCTTCAGAGTTTAAACCTGCCTTTATCAAATGAGCACACACCAATCTGTCCCAAAGGGAAAGCAGGCAGGAAAGAGAAGCTCCTCTCCCACAGCCGCAAACTCCGTGCTTCCTTCTGTTCCAGCTGGAGAGTGGAGGCTATGGGCTGCACCTCACTTTGGGAGGGAGCCCTGGGAATTGGCCTGGTCTGGGAGGGCAGCAAAAGGAATTCCCCAAAAAGTAGGAAAAGATTCTCTTGAAGGAATAGATGATGACAACATTTCTGCAGAAAAGCAAAAAAAGAATAATTGAAGCATTTCAAGTGCCCAGACTGAAATTTGTTTCCCAGTACGACAACCCCTAAGTCTCTGTGGTGTGTCAGCAAGCTCAGGAATGAACCTGCAAGGCTTGGATAAACATCATTGGTGTCCGCCCCCCCAGAGCACAAGCAGCTCCCCAACAACACTTCAAGACTAAGGGACAAAGCTTCCCCCTTCAGCTCTCCACAGCAGCTCTAGGGAGTCTCTCCCCACTGCAAGATCTCCTTTGTCAGTCTACAGTGACAGGAGTTGGCTGCAGGAGACATTTGCATGGGAACTCTCCCCAGATTGGGGGGAAGAAAAAGAAGAGGTGATTCCTGAGGAAAGAAAAAGGCAACGCTGCTTGGGAAGACACCAGTGTGAGTTTGCTACAACTCTAGGCCCGAAATCCCCTGAAGAAAGCACCATCCATCCATGGGGCAGCACTTTGGCTTTGATATCAATGCTGACAAAATTGCTTCCCATTCCTGCTGCCGTAGCTGACTCCAATTCATGAGCAATGTGCCAACTCTGCCAAAGACAGGCGGACATGGTGAGATAAAACCAGCTAGTCTGCTGAAAAGGAGTCCAAATTAATGTTTTCTAACTCCCCCTTTTCATCCTTTCCGCAGCCAAGACAGAGCAATGTCCTTCCTCTCTGTCCCCGATGGTTACCCAGGCATGGGATGCAGCGTGGGGACAGAGCCTGTCACTGTTCCCAGTGCCCTGCCTTGCCCTTCCGTGCCTGCCTTGCCCTTCCCTGTCCTGCGGGATCCTGCTGTGCCGTGCCGAGCCGAGCCCAGCCAGCGGTCACGCATTTCGGGAATGACCCTCCCCTGTGCTGCCCGCCGGCGTAATGAACACACCACTTTGTAACTTTGACTAGTTAGAGAGTCTTTGTCCCTGATTTTCAGTTTTAACCATTCAGGGAGCTTTTGTTTTCCCTGACAGTACAGTTGCTGCCAAGGGAAACACACCCAAAGACCAATAGTGACCCAGCCTTCCCTTTGCTTCCCATTTCCTTCCCTCACTGCTACACAGCGCTCTCATACCAGGACCTCAGTGCTGCCTCACCTGAGGATTTAGAGCTGCCTCCAGGCCCTTCCAGGCTAAGTGCAGGTGCTCAGGACTCTGAGGGTTCCTAGCTGCTTGGGAGAAGGTGTTTGCTTCATCTGGACTTCTTGGGGTTTCATCGGAGGAGCCAGGCACAGGCGAATTTCATCTCCACTGTGAGCTCTTCATTCTGCTTGTTCCCATGAAGCTTAAATGCCAACCTGAGCTCATCGTTCCTCTGGTTCCTGTAGACCATCACAGCCCTTCCATGGCCTCTCCAGAGAGGAGCAGCTGCACATCTTCAGAGCAGCAGTTGCCAGCCCGCATCCTATCAGGGAGGGAAAGAGTTTCTACCCTTGCTTTCCAAGCAGGTCCTGGTTAATGACCCTTTAAAGTGTTTTCCTGCAGTGCTCTATCATGGGTAGATCTCAAGTGAGAATCAGGTAGAAAGGGTCAAGTCACCTAGGAAGGGGGACCTTGAAAACAGAAAGATTCTCTGCCTGATTTTCCTGTACTTGCTGCAGATTTGGATGGTGTTCTGGGCATTTTGCAGACAGCCTCTCTGTAGGGGTACAAGGGCAAGGTGGAAGATATTGCCTAACAAGTGGTCAGTGTTAGGTGCACTCTCCTCTTTCTTTGAATGAAGCCAAACTAGGACTCTGATAGGATATTGCAGATGTTTAAGACTGTCTGCCCTGCAAATCAAGCCATGCCATTTGACGCTGGCAGGGGGCTATGTAGAAATCACAAATGGGCCGGGTCTGCTGAGGCACGCGCCTCGAGCTGTTTGTTTTCCAGCATCAGTCTCATTACATGGTTATGACAATGGGAAGATGCCAGCAGCTCACATCCCAGGCAGCAGACAAAGAACTTAATGTTACAACTTACTTTATAATTTTTTTGACCAATCACACAAAGCAAAAGCTTATTGACAGTAGTTCTATCCAATCACTATAAGCACATGTTCCATTGGTTAAAACAATGCTTGCTTATTTCGAATACAATACCTATGTGTAAGCCTTAAAACACAACGCACTGAGCTCCATTATTAAGCTTCAACCTTCCTAATATCTTGCTAGATAAACTTTTCTGTAGCTTAGAGAGTTATTCTAGACCAGCGTTAATGCACAGACCATTGTTCTATTTGTCTTTGCTTTTCTGCAGTTTAAATAATTTTTCTGCTGACCTATCTCATGGCTGCTGCTTGGCTCTAATCACAGTTCTACTGTATCCGAGACCTGCCTTTTGCAGCTTTCCCAAAATCCTCTAATTTTGTGGATTCCCTCAGAGGACTCAGTGTCAGAGCCTCTGGAGAAGCGTGGAGGGCAGGGCTCAGGCAGGTTCTGCCAGTGCAGGATTTGAACTAAAGGCACCAGGAAGCACCAAGCCTGCAGAGAGGAACTCAACCCTTCTCATCTCCCTCACTGCCAGAGGCAGGCTCAGAGCAGCCATCTCACCCCTCTCTAAACCAGTGGGGGCTCTGTCCTTACCAAGCTCCTCGGGCTCCTGGGAATTGTTCCCTCAGCTCTCAGTGCCAGGCAAAGCTCCCTCTGCTGCAGCTCTGTCCACAGGCTCCCCTCCTGAGGACTCAGGGGCAACATTAATATTCCCCTTGAAAGAGAAACGGAAAGGAAGAAACCATTCTCACTACTTACACAAAACACCTGGTCCAACAACTCCATGGCTCACACACTTAATCCCTTGTTCCTAACAAGAACTCTGGGCCCCAAAGCCCTTCAACAGTCAGAAAAATTTGACTTCTCAAACACAGTCCCAAAGCTGACAAAGCTGACAGTGACAGTGTTGAACATGGAGGTGACACTGAACACATGGAATGGCTGCTAAGGAAATCAATTGCTGCTCTGTTCTGTAAGGTTGCATGTCTGACAGCACTAACATCAGTCATCATGTCACTAATTGCAATGGAAGTAGCACTGTCTTCTTTCTTCTGCCAACAACCCAATCGGTATATTGGTTTCAGTGCCTCGCCTGAGGCAAGTTGATGTAGAAATAAATTCGATGTACTTCATTTTGCAGGGCCCTAGGGTCTGAAATTGCTATTACAGTTTTCTTTATAATGATGGGCAAATCTTTTTTCTCTGTGTTTTCTCTTGATGGCTTTTTTAACACTAGGTGCTATCACAGTGAGTTGTCTGATGCTACATGGGCCACCTTTAATTTTTGAGGGAATGTCCTGCCAGGCTCTATCTCCACAAATGAGCCAATATTTTGTTGCTAATTGTCATGGGGACTCATCTAGGTCATCTACTCGTCAGCAGTTTCACCCTTAGGGGGCACTGGGGTAGTACAATCGCACCACAAACTTGAGTATCTGTCCTCAGGATGATGGGGAGTAACATTTAACTGTGGATCTCCCTGGTACTGAAACTCAGCACAAAATTCCATCACCAATGAACCAAGAATTCCAATTCTTGAGGTTCAGATGGTGCTTTAAGAAGATCAGGGGCCCAGTGATGCCAGCTAGTTATGGGATTGGTCTCGTTGGCAGCCTCACACCAATATTTGTCATGATTGGGTATTGGCTACTCCTTGGCTGGCACAGGCACACCGACCAAACAGGTTGCAAAGGATTTGTCTGGGCTCAAATTGGTCAAACACATGGTGTCTGAGCCTGCTGACTTGGCTAAAGCAAGGCAAACATTCATTTTTGGTTGATCTACAGGCATGTATGCACAGCAAAAGCAAGCAAGCAAAACCAACAAGTGCCAGTATATCCTTTGATCAAACTCCATGTTCCTTTTCAGCTGTTTTTAGGATGAAGCTTGCCCATCTATTTCAGTTCTCAAGCAAATCTTTTAGCACTTGTTCAGGGACTGGCCAACTATAGGGCACTAAACTGTCCCTCTAACCTTCAATTTTTACAAATTTGGATATCTTAGAATTCTTTTAACACAATGGACACCACGCTTTTGCTGAAAGAGCTCTGTGAGACAAACCATTTTCACAGTCCAAAAATCAACATCAAACTTAAGATTTGTAGCTTTCACAGGTTGAACAGGGAACGTCAGGCATGCACCGTAGCTTCTCTGTGTGGCTCACGTCTGCGTGCTCATTTCCCTGCTGGTGGAATTGTCGCTGCGCTCTTGTGTATGAGATGGTTTCACGCCCTTTGCGGGGACCCACATAGGTCCGACACCTTTGCAAATACAAGCATACCCTTTGCCCCAAGTGATTAGTGAAAATGTTCCTTCAATTTGTCCTAACTCAAGGTTTCTGATCAAAACAGAAGGATTTTCTTTCAATTTTTCCTGTGTGCTGTTTGAAAAGTGCCTAAAAATTGGAGGATTAGTTCCTGCAAATGAGCTATTAAAAACATAAAGACATCTAAAGCTTTGCTCAACCTCATCTGGGTTGTTGCTTGGGCCACTCCCCCTTTTGTTGATCTAGAATATGTTTAGAGTGTGGTGCGTCCTTTCAACAATTGCCTGACCTGTGTGGGAATAGGGAATTCCAAAAGTGTGGCAAACACCCCAGTCCATCAAAAATGTGGCCAATTTTTGAGCTGTGTATATGGGGCCATTTGTCAGTTTTCATCTCGTGGGGGATCAGTTTGGCGAGCTCTGGGCCCAGTGACACTGACAAGGACAAAAGCAAAAGACGAGAGGCGCTCTCTCTTCCCGGGACCAAAGTCCCACATCTTTAATGGAGAACAACTCCAGGAGAGAAAGGGAGTGTCCAGGAGAGGAAAGAGGATGTCCAGAAGAGGAAAGAGAGCGCCCAACTCATGGCAGGAGACTTTAAACCCTCGGGGAGGGGGGCGGTAGAAAGGAACTACCTTAGTTTAACATAATAAATCACCACACTGAAGTTTTCTGCATAAATTGCTGCACTTGTTGCAAACAAAATCCTAAAATCTCCCCAAACACAACCGTGCAGTCCCAAATGACCACAATGTGGGAGAAAAACCACTCAACCCCCCTGTATACCCAAGCACCAGGTGTCACAGGGAGCACCAACCCCTGCAACTAGAAAGTCCACACACACAGGCTCACCGGGAAAGGAGCATGTCTTTATGAGGGGACAGAATGCTGACTTTTCTCAACACAATACACACCATCCAGCACATCAGCATCCACCCACATCATCTTCCTCAAACATTCACACACTGAAAACAGAAGCACAATTACAACCCACAGGAAAAATAGCAGCAATGAAACAGGATTTGCTCAATTCACCCCCAGAATTGCTAGCAGGTCCTTATTGACACAGCAAATCCTTTCTGCCAGCAGCCAGACCCAAACCCAAACTGTACAGGGGTACGTTGTGCACAGGACATCTCTATGTGACTTGTGAACAGCCCTTCCCCTGCATACACCTTACGGGTTACTTTATACAGAGTTAAATGTTCCCTTTCTCCACAGTCCCAGCAGTCTTGTCTGTCCCCCACGAGGAACAGCCGAGAGCAGAGGTGCCTCGAGGAAAGGAATGTCCTGGGAGTGCCCAGAGACGTCCAGAGCCCGGTTGTTCTCGCTGGAGCAGAGAAGCGTTCCTGCCGCGGTCACCAAATGAGGTGTGGAATAGAACTCCCCACAATTAAAGGTAGAAGGTGGTGTGTTTATTACAGTGCAAGGCACACGAGGAGTTGTCTCTTAAAGACATGTGTGAAGAATCACTGCCGCTCTACTTATCTAGAAAAGTCCTACATATTCATATAATTCCCAAAACGACTAATACATATTCATTACGTAACCCCACCTACCCCCGTTGTATTAATATGTGTTATAACTGAGTCCAAAGTTCCTTCACATTTGCGGATTCTTTCACATCACGTGGGTTGGTGGGTTTTAAAGCAGGGAATGGTCTCCTTCTGATGAAGCCAAGACGTCTTCCTCAATTTGACCTCTTTCCTTATGACCTGTTGGCAGGCTTTCGCACCCCTTGGCTAAAGCTGAAATTTCGGGGCCCAGGTGCAGGCTACGGTCCTCTTCTCTGTCACAAAGAAATCCGCATCGCATCCTGCTTCTTTAAACATAGTAAAGACAGGCAAGTGATATATTACCCTAGCCTTAACTACCTTATCTGCTAGAAATTAACTATCCCTTATTATTTCTACTCTTCTTGCTATACTCTTTCTGCCGAATCAAATCTTGCTAAAATTTTAACTCTTCCAGTTCTTTTAAATCCTGGATTCATTGGCCTCATCTCACACACCAGCCATGTGTCAGCCGATGCTGTAACTGGGAAATTCCACTCATAAGCAGGAGATACAAGGCCTGGTTCTGAGCTGGAAGGGTGAGAAGGATGAGATGCACAGCGTTTTGATCCAGGGGATGTCCCGAAAGTGCACTGTCTACCTGCCCCTGCTGCCGAGCACCACGCTCCATCTCCTTCTCCTGCTCAGCAGATTTTTAGGAATCCAGGGCTTGGTATATATGATTTGCTACTGCAACAAATAGAATGAATTTGCTTTGCAATCCCAGTTTTGTCCTGGGTTATTTTGTGCATGGGTCTCCTCCTGAACCTGTGTCAAAGACTGGCAGGGACTAAAGGACACTCCTATTCTCATGTCAGTAAATTCGGAGAAGTGATTTAAGTATCAATAAGTCAAAAGGTATCAATGAGTAAATCAAATAATTTGGGGGAATATTTAGCCTGTGAGTTTCAGCAAAGTATTGAATATGTCTTAGATCCATGGATACAAACTAGTAACTGAGATTCCTGGGTGTGCACGTGTTGGGGAAGTGACTCCCCAAACACCCAGTGCTGAGATCAAGGATTGTCTCTTTTCTAACTCTGAGCTGGCAGCAGGGATTGGGCGCTGCTTGGTAACATTCATTTTGAAGACTTCTGTTGAGCAGGTAAGAATGGTCAAAATGAAGTCTTTCCAGCTGTTTCCCTTTGGTTCACCTGTTTGAGGGTTAAAATTCTGTGCTGCAGGTGTGCTGGGTGTGTGCAGAGCAGTGCAGCCCCAGAAACCCCTTGGCTTGCCCACAAGTTGTCATGCCTTGTTGCCAGGTGTGCCCAGCTGTGGCAGCAGAAGGAGCCTGCAGCGCAGTGGGCACCGTGCCCTGCCCAGACGGGGCTCTCTGGCACAGAGCAGCAGCAGCGCCAGCGCCGTTCAACCCGCTCCTGCCTTGGCTTCCCCTGGCACACAGAAGCCTCTGGAAATCAGCACCGCCAGTGGCGTTCCCTGCTTGGAGCAGCTGCTGCTGGCGGGCAGATGCTGCCAGTTCGACTGTGGCCAAAGGGGAAGAAAGGCAGAGATGTACACACACTGGAGCCCTGGGCATGTCCAATAAAGGTGCAAATATGTGGGGAGATTTGCTAGGAAGCATTTCAGCTGTGATGCCAACAGTGGCTTCTCTCTTGGTTCTGTGTGTTCTAGACAAGTAATGCAATGGTTGGCTCTGACAATTAAGAAGCAGATGTTATGTGGATGTTCAAATGTGTAGTGATGGTATTGTAATATATCCTCCCATAGTCCTCTTTCCCGTCCCCCTTGTAATAGCCTTGGTAGTCAGGGCGTTTGGGGAGGGCTGGCTCGTGACCAGCAGGCAGGGTGTAACAACACCTGACCTCCAGTCAGGATGCAAGAAAGTAATCTCCACCAATGGACAGCAGAGAAAGAGTTGACTGACAAAACTTTTGGAGGAGCTAAGGGTATAAAAGGCAGAGCATCCTTTTTGTAGATGAGCACGTGGCTGCTAGTCACAGAGAGTCCCAATGCTGCAATTTTTCCTTATTCAGTCCTTTGTTAAGGTTTACTAAACCTTTAAAATGTTAAAAGTGAGAGTCATTTCTCACATATGCAATGCTGTGGGCCATTTTCTTGGTCTGGTTTCCTTTGTTTGTGTCCCATCTGAGTGCTCAGCTGGGGTACAGGCTGTAGGTGCTTGGGGCACTCCTGAAGTTCCTCTTGGATCCCCTGAACAACAGGGTTTGGCCCATGAGGGGAATTTTTTCTGCTTTGTGACAGATGAGAATTTCCCAGGCACTTTTGTGTTTGCTGTAGGGAAGGTGGGTTTTGCTGTGCATAAACTCACAGACCAACACAGAGCTGTCCCTTTGTGATGTCACAGCATGGTTGCCACGTTGTCATAGTGGCATCAGAAGGTTGCCCTGGTGCACGGAAGGCCTAAGTGTCAGAGCAGCCCTAGGCCTTGCTCAGATCAGGAGAACCTTCCTGGTCAAAGCATCTGTCAGTAGGCAGCTGCCCACTGACAAGAGGCTTGTTTTTTAAGCTTTTAGAAAAATTGCAGAAATGCCAATAATTAACCATCTGGCCACTGCAGCTTTTGCTGCATATGGCATTGCCTATTCCATTTATTATTTTACAAATTTCGCACGTAAGTAGAGTTTTCCATTCTAATTAGGTTAGGGTGTACCCTAACCCGGCTTTTGTATTTCTTCCTGCTCTTTCTTGGTGGCCTGCGTTTCTGATTTTGTAGGAGAAAGAGCATTAGGATGCCAGTGGTTTGGTAAAGCTCCTGTCAAGAGGTTCAGCTAAAAAGGGGGTGTGTGTAGCCACAGGGGCAGGAATTGCAGGGGAACCTGCAGGGCTTCTGTTCCCTCCACAGGAGAGTCTGTGGCATCAGAGTCTGTCATTTCCTCAGGTTGCTGGGGCAAGCAAGACACCTTTAAAAATGTAGACTGGCAGACCTTCTTTAAAGCCTTCCAAAAACTCTGCAGTTTTTCCCAGAATTCAGAGAAAGCTTATTTAATTTTAAATTTTGTCATGAAAGGATTTTACTAACTTGACCTTTTACTGAGTGCTAAAATAGTTGTTCCCTTTGAATGGAAGTGCTGCTGTGCTCTTCAGCAATAGAATTCCATCATCTGCAGGGGGACTGTGGGGAAGCTTTTCTGGGCAACTGTTTGCTGCAAGTTAATCAGAACGAGTGCATGACACTGAGTGATAAAAAAAAAGAGTACCTGAAGGAGAAAATTTCAGAAGCTGTCTTATGTGTTTGGTAGAACAGGAGCATTGAGTGTTAAAGAAAAACACTTTGCATTTGCTTGATCATATTTGAATTCATTTACTGGCTAAACTGGCTGCAGTGTGGGCACAGCCAAGAATATTGTCCTGATCTCTTGCTGGCTGTGTGAATGAAATGGGTCTCCGGGAGGGATGTTGTGAAACAGGAAATCATCTCTGTTTGGGTTGACTTGTTCTGTGGGATTCAGCAGCCCAGGCAGTTTTCTGACAGCATCTGGTTCATTTTCCCTTCCCACTACAGGACAACTGAAGCATGCATTTAGCAGTGCTGAAGATCCTGAGGTGAGTGAGAAAGGAACATGTCATGTTCCTGGTGTTTTAGAACTGTAGAGGAAGATGTGAGCTTGGCCAGTAGCAGTAGACTGTACAGGGCCAGCTAGGAAGGCTGAAAGAAAATCCATATTCCTGCCTGTAACAAAAATAATAACGGCAGCGATAGATATTTTTAAATTTCCTTCTCAGAGTTTAAAGAATTATAAACCTAGTTTTGAAAAGAGAATGATGCTTGCTGACAGCAGATAGGGAAAATTTAATTAAGAGCAATTTCCTCTACAGTTGAATTATATAATTTTAATTTAAACAGAGTGACTTAGACTCCTATTCTTATCAAACTTTATGATATCTGCTTGGAACATGAGGTGGTAGAACAGGAAGGCCATCTTGCAATGGTGCCTGCAGTATCTGAAGTGCAATGGGCACCTTTGTGGCTGGGGAGCCGCGTGGGCCAAAAGGATGCAGGGCTGGCGGCCGTGAGCAGCTGAAGATGAGGCAGCGTGGGGCCAGGGGGCCAAGAAGGCCAAGGGCACGGTGGCTGTGCCAGCAGCAGTGGGGCAGCAGGAGCAGGGCAGTGAGCGTGGCCTGTGCTGGGCAGCGCTGCGGCCACAGCTGGAGTGCTGTGTGCAGCTGTGGGCCCTGGGAAGCAGAAAGTCATGGAGGGGCTGCAGCGAGTGCACAGAAGGACAGGGGAGATGGGCAAGGGGGGGCAGCACAAGGCCAGGGAGGAGGTGCTGAGGGAGCTTTAGCCTGGAGAATGGGGGCTCCTGAGGGACCTTCAGGCAGACTGCCATAGATCCCTGCCTTAGATCCATAGAGCCAATGCTCAGCCCAGGGGCTGTTTCCCTGCCAAACATCCCTTCACTGCATCCAAGTGCTTTAGACACTGGAGTGGGTAACACTTTCTTTTTTTTTTTTTTTTTTTTTTGTTTATTTGTTTGTTTGTTTTCTAGAAGGAGAAGCCTTGTGTAATTTCTCCTTCTCCAGGGAGCCAGGGAGCTTTTTCTCCATCTTTCCTGCCCTTTTCCAGCACTGACAGAAACACATCGCTTTCAGGTTAACGGCTCCCATGTCTTTTGGCAGCCCAGGGCATCAGTGTGTGTTGTGTTGGGGAATTGAGCAGGAAATCAATTGCATTCCAGCTGGTTCTCAGAGATTAGAGGAGCTGGAAGGGGCTGGGCTGCATTTCTGATTCCAGCCACTTTAGCCCCATCAGTGTGGTCAAGTCCAAGAGAAGAACTTGCCCGAGCACAGATGCACAAAGAGTGCAGTTCCCAGCAATGCTCGGTGTCTGATTGCATTCCATAATGACCTACATGCTCCAGATGCCCCAAGAGTGTGGGTTACTGAAGCAACAGGAGAGCAATCTCGGGATTGTAGTTGAGCGGCGCACTGGATACCAAGTTCTGATGTGTGTAGCAACAGAGAGGACAGTAAAGAGAGATTTCAGTAATGAGATCTGTGTATCTATCTATCTATCTATCTATCTATCTATCTATCTATCCATTCATCCATCCATCCATCCATCCATCCATCCATCCATCCATCTATCTACATAACATTTACATAACTGAATCTTCCTGGCTCTGGCTCTGGTCCAAGGCAGTTGGAGGTGAAGAGCTCACCTAAAGTATCCCTTTCTGGAGAGAATTAGAGACATGTTCCCTCGACCAGTTCTGAGAAGGTGGAGATGTTTCCCCCTCCAGATATGGTCGTTTTTTTCCCCCCAGAGTTGTTTTCCTCCTCCAGCCTCTTCTGCCCTCAAGTCCCCAGTTAATTCTTTAAATTTCTGCCTGTCCTAGAGAGGTGCAACAATTCCATGTTTAGGTGGTGTTTTGTGACTCTGGTCACACATGCATTACGTGACACCTGGTTTCCTTCACTGGCATCCCCAGGGCTGTGTAAGTGCATTCGTTCATGGGGCCTTAGGAGAGTCTTCTCTTTCCCTCAGCAGCAGCAGCAGCAGCAGGGAGCGGTGGCAGGGTCAGGACGAGGAAGAGGTGGCTGCCCTGGCCCTTTGCTCCCGGGCCCCAGGCCAGGAGGGCTCTGGCTGCAGCAGGGCGCTCTTCGGGCAGCCCCTGGCAGCCTCTGCACGGAGCACAGCACGCTGCCCCATCCTGCTTGTGCCACTTTTCTTCAGCAATACCCTAGCTCCTCTTCACAAGGAAAAAACTCCAGCAATCTAAAAAGAGATCATTCAAGTACAGTTCTACCTGCCTTTGCATTGTAGTTCAGGGCATGTATTTTTTGGTCTATAACTTAATGATTTTTATGAAAAACTGCATTCATATCTTCACATTTTTGTGGTTTTATTATTCATATAGCTAAACACTCCATTTTAAACTCTTGATTTATTGCAGTTGGTAATTTTGAGGTAGTATATTTTAAAATGCCACAAAACAACACCTTTTGGGTAGTTTTTCTCACTCTTAAGAAAAACCCCCATAAGCCATTTTAGTCTCTGTCTCTCCAAATTGGTTCATATCGGCCTATTTTAAATCAGGGCTACAATACTTTTATAGGATTGAGAGAGCTCCAATGAAATGCACACCAGTGATTCCTCTTGTGGAATATCATGGCCCCACCGTAAAGCTTCTGTTTACTTTTTTTTCTTCGTTAGCTCAACTGCAAACACACATTCAGTTGCAAACTTACACAAGATGAGCAAAATCAAAATGATGTGAGGGGCCATTGAGAGCTCCTTGCTGATCTTTCTGCTTCTTCGGCTGAGCAAGGCTCTGATCCAGGCAAAGAGATTGCACTTAGTGCTACACAACCATTTGGCTGGAACTTGCTGATTTCTAGGAACAGCTGGAGGCCTCTCTCTCCCCGGGATGTTTTGGCTGAGCCAAGCTTTGCTAGGTTTTGGCTGCAAATACCATTGCCCTTGCTTTCTTCTATCCACAAGTACCATGGCTAGGCAAAAACTGCCACGTGGGGCATCTTCCAAAGGCACTTTGGTCTGGAGTTTGTGAATGAACGAGAGCCTCATCCACATCCAAACCACATGAAAAAAATCAGGAAAGAAAACTTCCCATCCTTAACAAACAACTGACAATTCACAAGTGGATCTAGAGCTTCTTTACGCAATGAAAAGGAAGGCAATCTTCCAATGGAGTTGTGCTTTCGGGAGTTTTTCTTCTGACTCCCACTCCCAGCTGGCACTGGAAAAAGTCACGTCTCTGCAAGGTTCAGTGTGTTCTGTCTGCCATGAGTTGTTTTGCTGCAACAATCAGAACAGGCATCAGGCTGGAGAGAGGCTCAGCTGATGCTAGCAACAGGAGCTGCCCCAAGGAGAAAAAAGACATGAACTTTTACCTCCCAAACCCATCTCCCCAGAGGCTCAAGCAGGATTCCTCTGGTTCCCAGAAATACAAAGAAATAGGGCTGAGAAGACCCTTTGCAGCTATGTGTTCATGCCCAAGCCTTTGCTGATGCCATTTGGGTTTTGCCTTTTTTCTTTTCTGTCTTTTCTGTATTCCTTGCACATCAATTTAGAGCTCTGTAGACTACTCGATTTGTGACTACTTTTCCCAGTCCTTTTCCATGGCCTTTGCCTAAGCAGAAAGACAAACTTCCAGAGCTCCAAGTGCCGGGGGGTAGAAGGCCCCAGTGTTATCTTGGTTCTTCCTGGGACAGACCCCTGCAGGGAGCTGGTGGACTCACCATCCCTGCAAGCCTTTGAAAGAAGACTGGATGTGGCACTCGGTGCAGTGCTTTAGTTGAGGTATTAGGCCACAGATTGAACTCGATCATCTTGAAAGTGTCTGTCTTCCAAGCCAGGGATTCTGTGATTCTGTGACTGAGGCAGCTTTTCCTGCAGCCCTGCAAAGGGCTGCGGGGGCCCTTGGCCAAGCATGGGGATCAAGGCTCATGGAAAAGAAGCAAAGGGCTCAAGGCGAAGGCTGACAGGGCACAGCCGCCCCAGCGCGGCCCAGAGCGAGCCTCATGTCCTCCTCCTCAACCTGCGCCCTCTGCGCTGCCCTTTACCGCGGGGCTCCAGGGGGTGCTGGGGGCCGGGCCCCTCGCCTTCGGGAAGCGCCGGAGCCTCGGAGGCGAGCGGCTGCTGCTGTGGCCGGCAGGGGAGAGCTGCGGCTGCGGCCCCGGGCACGGCGAGCTGCCGCTATGGCCGGCTCCTGCCGCGGCTCCTGCCTCTGCTCCTGCCCTGTGCGCACAGACACGGCCGAGGGCTGCCCGGCAGCTCCGTGCCGCTCCGCGGCGGGCCCGGCCGGGCTGCTGCTCTCTGCGGCCTCTGCCCGCCGCTGCCGGCCCCGCTGCGCTCCCGCCTGCCTCTGCCGCAGCCGGGCCCACACGGGAGGCAGCACATTGCGGCCGGCTCGGAAAAGCCCTGCCCGCAAGCCGCCCGCTATGGGCCCCGCCTCAGGGCACAGGCTGCCGGCGTCCTCGCAGCTGCGAGCCGGCCCGGGCCGCCTGCCGGCCTCGGCCACAGCTCCCGCCTGTGTCTCCATGGCCGCGGCTGCTCGGCACAGCGGGCTGAGCACAGCCAGCGCCAGCAACAGCTCCTCACGGGCCCAGGACCTGGGCGCTCCGAGCCCGCCCTCCCCCGAATTCCAGCCCTGAGGGGCTTGGCGTCCCAGTGCATCCCCTGGGGACAGCAGAGTCGGCCGCTGAGCTCAGCCCATGGTGACACCACCAAGTGACCAATGGAAAATTCACCAAATCCTCATCAGAGACAAGAGAAAACTCCCATGGTGCCTGACAGCCTGAAGCAACTGCCAATTCCAGATCATTCCATCCATGTAGGAAAAAAAGCTTTTGCATTAAAGCAGAAGAGAGTTATCGAAAAGGAGGGCAGGAACAAACAACAAAGTTATTTGGACTCATGCTTCTTTTGTCTGTTAGAAAGGCCAAGAAAATGCACTCCTTGCTCTTCTGACACAGCTCTCTCTGTTCATGATGTGGGACAGCGAGTGCTGATGATGTGCAGGAGCTGATGCAAGGGACAGGGACAAGGACGCAGCAGGCACAGTGCCAAGCTGACAGAGGGATGATCTCTGGCAGTGGCACTGAAGAAGAAGAGTTTGCAGGCAGCACAGAAAATGGCTCTTTGTTTCACCTCTTCTTTCAGTGCTGCTAAGAATGTAGCCTGGAGCAAGCTGGGAACACCAGAGCCTGGAGCCCTTTCCAGGCAGGGCTGCATCAGACACAAACCAGCAGGGGACTGAGGAGCCCCTGGGGTGGCAGTGAGCAACCTCGGGCTCTGCTCACTGCTGCTGGCATTTTCTATTGAACCATCTCCAAGGACTTCTGTTGTGCTCTGTCTTTCTAAGGGTTTTTCCCCTTGTTTTTTTTTTTTTTTGTTGTTGTCTCCTGCACCTTTTTTTCCTCCATATTTTCCTATCCTGTCAGCAGCAGCCCTTGTCCAGAACTGGCTCTAAAATATCAGCAAAGTAGCTAGGAACAAAAATAGGTGGAATCCTGCGGCTCAGGAATTCATATGCCAGAGCCCTGCCTGTGCCTTATGCTTTGTCAGGACCTCCTTCTCTGTGCAAAACTAGGGATTAGTGGAGTTGTTTTGCCAAAGACCTCCTGAGAAGCAAATGTTGTGCTAGGTTTCTCAGGAGTGTATCCATTAAGTTCATTGCTGGCAAACAGAAAGTAAGGCCAGGGTAGCAGAGCAGCTGGGAGCTGGTCACTCCCTACAAAGGGCTGGTGTAGGATGTGGGAACACCACGTTCCAGGAGGGGCGAGCAGGGTCAATGTGCTCAAGGTGCTGCCAATGAGGTTTGGGTTCACTTAGAGAGTAGTCAGGGCTGGTGAGCACTGCAAGATCCAGCTGCAGTCCCCATCCATGTCCCTTTCAGTGATGGCTTTAGGGTGTCTGCAGCCTGGATCCAGAGCACCCTGGGGGGCTCCTGAGGCTGCCTTTGCACTCAGGGTGAGGGTGCCCAGGAGCCCCTGAGGCCGGCAGTGGGGATCAGGGCTAAGGCTTGTGGCCTGGCAGGTGTGGCTCTGGGGGCTGTGACATGCCAGGGCATGGGTCACTGTCACTGCCCTCCGCAGCCCTGGCTAGCTCTGTGATGCTCCAGGGACAACGGCAGGAGTGGGGATCTGGCTAGGTTAGGGTTTTGCCTGAGCCAGAACCTCTAGGCCAAATGCCCAAATGCCGAGCAGAGACCCCTGGAGGACCGAGTGAAGGAAGCACAGGAGGCTCTTCTGCGGTGTAAAGTGCAGCAAATTCATCAGGAGAGGCGAGGGGAAGGTTCTACAAGTCAGAATTCCCAAAGGGAACAGATGTTCAGAGAAGCCCCAGCACCCCTGTGCACGGGTTTTTAAAATCTTTCAAAAAAGAGCGTGGACACCATATAGTAACCAATAAGCGACTCTTGGGGTGTGGTTTTGAGGGCTACAACAAATCAGAACAAGGGGAGAAGAGAGCGTTGGAATAGGGATTGGATCTTAGGGTGAGGGACAGGGAACTTTCTGGAACAAAGGGTAGGGTTTGGGCTGAGGGATAGGGCAAAGGGGCCGGGTTGTCTTGACAGACAGGGAAAAATCTGGTGAGGAGGGATGGAATTCCTTGAGAGACACTTGGGTAGGAGGGCCTAACACAGGGGAGAAACTAACTGTAATAACTCGGGGAACACTTGAACATACCACTTGTTATGGTTTTGGCCTGGCAAAGCCAGAGCCCCCATAAATATACCTTCTCTGGTGTCTGCTGTGAGATTTTGACCAGGAATAAACAAAGCAGGCTCTCACTTGAAAAAGAAGAAAAGTTTATTAACTAAACTACAAAAACAATTACTAAACTACACACAAAAGAAAGGGAAAAAAAAAAACCACAAGGAAAATGAAAACCTCACAAAAACACTCTCCTCCTCCTCCTCCCCCCCCCAAATTCCCAATACAATACAATCCAAAATCAATTCTGGGTCCAGCACCACCCTTTAGAATGCTCGACTTCAGTTCCTCAAGCGGAGAGGGAGTCCTTCCATGTGTCATGGTGGCCTTTTCCGTCCTTGTTCCGGTGCTCTCACCACCGGACCAGAATCAGGGCTGCTTCCAGGGTTGTCCTTTTAAGGAGGCTGTGTCCAGTTCCAGAAAAGCTCAATCTCTCACCTCTGGGACATCTGTCCCCCCCATATTTTATATACCCCCTGGGGCCGAGGGGTACCCACACTGAATCTTCTTTGGCTCTGGGACATTTCTCCCCCTGGACTCAGTCTCTGTATTACACAGAAACATAGCTCTGTCCATGGCTACACAAAAGAGTCCAGCATAAAATGCCACTCCCTCTTCTCCATCTTTCCAACATCTCTCACTCTCTCTCTCTGGTCCAGACCTTCACCACTCGCTCATTTCCTTCGTCCTCCTCCACTCTTATCTCTCGTCTAGGAAGGGGTAATGTTCTGTGAAGTTTTCATTGTCCAAAAAAAAAAGGGTGAAAAACTCCTCCAAGCGGCTGGACTCCTGGCTGCACCCCCCCCATCTCCTCAGCCGGGCTGCCTGCTGCCAGCACATGTTTACTGCTTTCAAGGTAACGGCACACAAACACAGGCTGCCTTCTCTCTCTCTCTGTCTGTCTCCAAGGGGGGTGGACAGGCTGCCCATTGCTTCCCGGCATTTCTTTACTTCTTCCTTCCACCCTTGGGGGGGGCCACGCCTACCTCTCCCGGGCCGGGCTGCATGGCTTTTCCCCTCCCCCAGCCCAGCCAGCAACTGGGCCGGGGGAGAGACCCAAACTCCTTCACCTCCGGAAATCCAAAGAGGAGCTGCCGGGGGAGAGCCCTGCTTTTACCCTGTGTTCTCGGAGGTGGATCCCAGTGCCCAGTGGTTAGGCCAGATGGCAATATTCAAATCTGAGCACTCATTGGCCCCATCCACACAACATCCCAGAAATCCTGTTTCCAGGTCAAACCATGACACCACTATATAACAGAACATTTGGCTCAATAAACTAACACACTGCAACACAGAAATTCAGGGTTTCGGCAGCTGAGAGGTGGCACTATTAGAACCCGCAGCATCTGGTGAAAGCCATCTCTCTCCTTCAGGTTCTTGCTGTGTGGGAAGGTGCTGCGAGTTGTGGTGGCTGCACTCCCCCTTTGCTGGGAGGATGATCTGTACCAGGGCAGAGCAGAAAGCTGCCATGGTGAGCAGAACATGCTCAGAGCATTACAGTTCAGAGAATGGCACTGCCCCTGAAGGGCAAAAAGCTTGAAAGCACAGAATTCTGTGTGGAACCATTGCACAAATTTTCTCTTGTAGAACATGCCCATTTGTGTATACTGTAGATGAATACTCCAGGTTTTATAGAATACATGGGGTTTTTTCTTAAGGTTTTTGGGAGAACTCTCAAGTTTATTTCTGTTCGTATTTTACATCCAGCATGCATACAGGTTTTTTTAATTATTATTATTTTTCTTTAGTAAATACTTAGGGAACAAATACCTAAGCATTTTTTAATCCTTTGGGATATTTTGACTAATATTCTTAGAAATAAAACCTTGTTGAACAAGTGTGAAAACACAGAGAGAGGGAAAACAATATAAAAGTCTTTTAGAACAGGGCGTGTAATAAGGACTGCAGAACTGAGTAATTCCTCCAAGGGCAGAATTAGCAAGATATATTACCAAGAGTAACTGCCAAGATACTTCCTTAAGCCAAAGGAAATGTGACCTGCAGCCATACTAAGTACAGCCAAAGCAAATGAAAACCTTTGGAAAAGAGGGAATTTTTCCAGTGACATCAGTCTGTGATAAATAGGTATGATTTGTGCTGATAAATATTGAAACAGGAATCAATATTGATACAGTAATTAATATTTGAGAATAATAAAATAGTTTAAAGTTTTAATGCCAAAGAAGAGAGGGAGAGGAGGGGCTCCACCCGCCCTTCCCAGCAGATGTTCTCAAGGACCACAGGAAAGAAGCTGAAGATAGAGTTTCTAAAAATGACCAAGAACTGGGTTGGATCCCAGAAAATGCTAATTATAAGGGATTTATTGCCTTGATATGTAGATGCAGTGATACGTTAGTCTTGGCTTACATTGTACTGGCTTGATGTGCATGTGTAACCCAAAGGTGAATTAAAGGACAACGAAGAAGACTACAGAGCCTTCATCAGTGACGACCCCCAAAGACTTGTGCGACCACCAAACCGAGTGGTGGCGCATGCATGATAAGGGTGGTAATGAAGGCGGAGATAGAGATATGACGAACCGAAAATGGGAGGAGATGGCATTGACACATAGCATATAAGGGGTGATTTTCACTTGGCAAGCTTGTACGTGAAGTGGCAAGGGTCATTGAACCCCGCACTCCGTACCCCGCGGTTGTTTTTGCTTATGTGCTATTATTTGAACCAAATTATCCCTTATTTTATTCAAATTATATTGTATCCAATTTTATATATTTTTTTATTTTAACTATTCAAATAGCGACTACTTTAAATATTGTTTGGGGTTTTTTTATGATGGGATAATTGGGCAAACATAACAGCTTCACAGTTAGAGCTGTACATATGTTCTGATCTTTAGATACAGTTTTGAATTAATGTGTTTTGATTCTGTCTTTAAGTTTTGATGACATATTTTTAATTCTATATTTTTCTTGATGATGAAAAAAAGTAAATAAATAAACAAAATTGAAAAAACCAAAAGGAGAATGTGAGACCAGGACCTGCTAGCCTAGAGATTATGGGAGTGCAGCTCACTCAATGTGCCAGCGTCTCACCACATCCCTTCCGCATTGGGCCTCTCCTCCTCCTCTTTGGCCATGTTTTCTTTGTGTCATTTGTGCTGCTCTTTGTTACTTGGCATTACAACAGAGTCACCTGTTGACCTGTTTGAAGGACAATGGATCCAAAAGATCCTGTCTAGTCAAAGGTGTGTTCTGTGCTCACCAAGGGCCTGAGCAAAGCAACCAAGAGAAGTGTGCCCAAATCCCAAAGCTTTGCTCCTTTGCAATCTCCTACAGATCTGGCTCACAGGTGTCTTCAATCACAATTCCATAGGTAAGAAGAGGTAATGTATTTCACTGGGAAAAGATGCACTGCTTTGGAAAAGCCACCTGTATGTATATTACTGGGGACAGCAGTGCAGCTGTGTTGTTTGCCCCTTGTTTGCAGAAGGATGAGTGCACTGGGAGGCCAATAACAAGTGACAAGGGTTCCTCCAATCTGCACTGCAGCCTGGGTGCCATTCAGCCCAGAGCTAGGGGATCATTTGTTCCCATGGACCAGTGCTTGCCAGTGGAATGAATTCCTGCACAGCTGGAAGAAGCAATTCTGGATTCAGCTCCAGCTGTTGGTGGGCTGTATGATCATTGACAATGCTGCACTTCCAGAAATTATTCTGCAGTTTCCTTTCATAGTCATTTGAAACTTTGAAACTTCACATTTCAATTTGCTTTGCTTTAGGGTAAAACACTTCTGGGCCCAGTGCAAGCTGTAACCTTTTGACAGCAAAGTCCTCATGGTTGCCAGCTTCTGTTGTCACACAATGTCACCTGGCTGCCTGTGTTTGCTTAGCTCTGGGTCTAGTCCCGGCCTAGTAAAGCCGAGGCAGGGTGGCACGTTGCAAGGAAAACTGGTCCGTGAGCTTATGGGGTTGTCATCGGCAGCAGAGTGAATGTGCCCTTTGGGGATTCCTCTGGAGACAAATTTAGGGACCTACTCCATGCCACAATATTACCTTAGATCTTTCTGCAATATCCTAGAAAAGGCTGTGAAACTTCACATCTCCTTGCACAGCCACTGTTTGAATAGGGGCATTTTTGTCCCTCCTCAAAGTCATTGCTCTTGCACACCAGAAGCATGAACATCCACCAACAGGAATGATGCACGGTCCTGCTGCTGCTGCTGCTTCAGAGGACTGGGCAGTGCAGACCTGGGTGTTACCAATATGAGCACATAATTAGCATTTCATGCTCCTTCAAGCTGTCCAGATCCCAGGGCTTTTTTGTTTCAAAGCAGCCACTGCACCATCTCTAGGGAAGAACAGGAAATGGGAAACAGTGACTGCCAGCCTTGCAGGGGTGTGGGGGAAAACCTGAAGTGCCTGCATAAAAAGATGAATGGGAAGAGTGTAATTGCCAAAGCAAATGCTTTGTTAGGATAGCAGGAGCAGTTCTTTACTGCATGCTTGCATGAAGATCATTTGGGATCTCCTTTTTTGTGTCTCATGCAGAAAAGGAGCTCTTAATAATAGCACGCTACTTAAACCAGATTGGGATGTAGCTCTGTAGTGGTTCACAATGAAGCAGACTGCCTGCTTGGTCACTGCCAGCCCTGCTGAGCCTGCGAGGGACTGTAGTGTATCCCATGCCTGTTTTGCCTCCAAGCAAAGCTTGGTTTTCCTAATTAGTGTGGAGTAAATACAAGAGTAATAAAATGGACAATTAAACTGGCCACTTTGGAGGATATGCTCATGCTTTCACACATCAGTCTTTCACCTCACACTCTCAAGGCTTCATACTCATCATGAAATATTTTAACAAAAAAAACCTCAGCTCCCATGTTACATCTGAATAAAATTGCACAAGATCATCAAGAATTCTGCTGTCAGGAACAAGACAAGAGCCTTCCGACACTCACTTGCAGCTGTCCTGGATTGCTGCAGCCCTTTGTGAAAAGCTGCTGCAGACAGAGCGTTTGGAGTTGGTTTGGGCCTTTATGAAAGATCTGTGGAGCAGTGTGCAGGGCTCTCCTGGCAGGAAACTGTTTGTCCAAGCCCAGGGACACGGTGCCGGCAGGAGCGGAGCGGCCCCGCTCCCAGCCCGAGAGTCTGTGAGCTGAGCCACGCCGGGGAGAAAAGGCAGCGAGGGGCTCCAGCCCAGCTGCTTCACTGCCCTGCCCGCTCCATGGAGCTCTGCCATGGGAGAAAGCCGACGCTGGACAAGCCCCCGAGCTTCCATCAGCTGCTGGAACTGCTCCGTGACAGCTCCTGTTCTTCCCAAGAGAGCCCGGCGCCTTCTTGTAACGCGTACCATGGGGGGATTCTGTTTGTTAATAAACTGTTGGGGTTTTTCCACTTTCATCTATTAGTAATAATTTCCTATTGCTGGAAAGGGATTGTTGGAACACTTTAGAGGAGACGACTTATTGCACAATATCCTGTTTGAAGTTGTCTGAAACTGTGTGAGACAGATGGCTTCACACAGGAGCATCCCCAAGGCTGCTGAGGGGAAGGCACAGAGGAAGACAAACCCAGTATTTCTGAGGGAACTCCTTGACACCAACCCAACCCGAGTTGTCAAACAGCAGACCTGATGTTTCGAGACATGGGCCACAGGGGAAACCTTTCAGTGTGTTTGGTCCAGGCTGGGTTATGCTCAGGCCAAAGGTGTGTCAGTGTGTTGGATAATACTCTTTTCTTGACCTAGAGATGGGGCAACTGAGAGGTGTTTTAAAAACTTGTATTCAATTTTCAGTCTTCTGAGAAGGGTTAGACAATACAGATATTATAATTCACGCCATCACAATCAGAAGCCAACTATTTCCTAATTATGATACATTATAATTAGGTGTTTTGGTCTATCAGCCTTTTGCCATGCCATGTTGTGAATGCCTTAAAGCCAATTATTAAAACTGCCCCTCGTGGGTCCCACGACAATGCATCTTTCATAGCTCTGTTTTTCCAAAGTCTTATTTGCAAGGCCATCTTTTGGAACTTTTTTCCAGCTCCATTTCTCTCTCAACAATATCTGTCCTATTCCATGGCATTTTTAGGTTAGCATTTCTTGTCTCACGGTTTATATACAGATTCATACTCTGTGGGTGTTCTGCTAGGCCCTAAAAGCTTTCTACAAATCCATTTCCACATCAGTGCACTTGGCTCCTTCTCTCCTCATTGTGCCTGGCAAGCACAGGAGGCCAGAGCTCCTGCAGAACCCATCACAGCACTCAGTGGGAGCAAACTTGTGTCCAGTCCTCACGTGGAGCTGTGGTGCCCAGCATTCCACCACACTGGAATGAGGAACTGTTCCTGCTCTTCCAGAAGTAGCTAAGGAGCTTTGGCCTTCAGATCAATTGTCTGCAGGCTCCTGCAGTGCCTGGTGCTGCTCCCTTGCCAGAGGCACCCCAGGCCAGGGGGGCACATCTGGGCTGCTGTGTCTGGCTCTGGGGCTCCCTGTTCTGGGCAGTGAGGAGGAGCTGCAGAGGCTCTGCAGGACTGACAGGATGGGCTTTGGGGCTGGCAGGAGAAGCTGAGGGACCTGGGCTGCTGAAGCTTCTGAAGAGGAGGCCCAGGGCTCATCCTGTGACTGCTCCAAGGGTGGTTTCATGGAATCCCAGAATCAGCAAGGGTGGAACAGGCCATGGAGATCATCAAGTCCAACCTGTGCCCTGAAACCACCTTGTCTCCCCTGAGCCTCCTCTTCTGCAGGATAAACAAGCCCAGCTCCCTCAGCTGCTCCTCACAGGACTTGTGCTCCTGACCCATCCCCAGCCTTGTTGCCCTTCTCTGGACACGCTCCAGCCCCTCCATGTCCTCCTTAATTGGGGGCACCAGAACTGCAAACAGCACTCAAGGTGCTGCCCAAGCAGTGCTGAGCACAGGGGAAGAATCCCTGCCCTGCTCCTGCTGGTCACACCATTCCTGAGCCAGGCCAGGAGCCATTGGCCTTCTTGGCCACCTGGGCACTCTGCTGGCTCATGTCCAGCCTGCTGTCCATCAGTCCCTGCAGGTCCCTTTCTGCCTGGCTGCTCTCCAGCCCCTCTGGCACCTTGTTGAGGGTGAGAGGCAGGGAGGGAATGGGTCCAGATCCAATCCTTCCTGAAATGTGGTGTTTGCTGGCACTGCCAGTTCCCAGATCTTGATATTTCCCTATTCTGGTACAGCCCAAGTGCAGCAATTTGCTGGCAAAGAAAGTCAAAACCAAGCAAAGACCTGGTACCTACAGCAACTCAATCTCGGGTTTGCTGACACCGCCAGTACCCAGATCAGGACTGTTTCAGATGCCTGCACAGCCTAATTCCAGCAGTTTGCTGGTACAGAAAATTAGCATCTGGAAATTTCTCAGTGCCGGCACATTCCTCACCCAGATCTGGTGTGTGCTGGCACTGTCAGTGCCCACATCTGGCAATTTCCCTCTTCTGGCACCACCCATGTCCAGCAATTTGCTGGCAAAGAAAGCTAAAACCTGGCAAATTCCCCTTGCCAGTACCGCCCAATCTGGAGTTTGCTGGCAGCAGGACCCCAGGAAAGAAGGAAGGAAAGAAGGAAAGAAAAGAGGAAGGCATCCAGATCCAGTCCTTCCTGGAGCCTGGAGCCTGAAATGGGCTGTTTGCTGGCACTGCCAGTGCCCAGATCTGGAAATTTCCCTATTCTGGCACAGCCCAAGGGCAGCGATTTGCTAGCACAGAAATCCAAAACCTGTGGCAGCTTCCTGCTACTGGGTCTGGCTCCACCCACATCTTGTTTTTCATGTAACCAGAACCCAGATTTGGAAATTTCCTGGTGCCAGCAGAGCCCAAATCCAGCAGATTTCTGTCGCTGGCAACGACACCACCCAGATCTGGTGTTTGCTGGCAGCACCAGCGCCCAGATCTGAAAACTTCCTGCTGCTGGCACAGCCCAAGTCCAGTGATTTGCTGGCACAGAAAGCCAAAGTTTGGAAATGTGCAGGTTCTGGCTCCAGCACCATCCAGCTCTGGTGTTTGCTGGGACTGCCAGTGCCCAGATTTGGAAATTTCCCGATGCCTTCACAGTCCAGGTCTAGCAATTTGGTTTTAGCTAGCTTAGGAAGAGAAGTTTCTTTGGACTGTGACTTTCCTTTTTCTTGGAACTGTTTAAACCTGCTCTGGACTCAAAACCCAGAAAAACACCGGCAGCTCACACCTGTGGCCCACCGAGTTCTGGGACGCTGCATTCCAGAACCAGAGGGACTTAGAAGAGACCGAGTGAGCCAACTACAACCCACAAAAAGGACTTCCTGAATTTGCCATCTCTTCAGCACTGTCCGAGGTTTTATTTAATATTATTCATTTTTCATGCTTGTGAATACTTTACTTGTTTAATAAACTGGGTTTTTTTCACTTTTCTCCAGGGAAGTATTTTCCTGAACTAGTAGGGGGAGGGGCTGCTTGAACTTGCTTTCTAGACAGACCCCTTTAGGAGGTTTCCTCTCCAAATTTGCCCTAAGCCAGCACAAACTGTCACAATGAAAATTGCACCAGTGGCCTAATTTCCTGGTGGCAAATCTTGTGACGGAAGCTTGACCTCGTTTTCCATGAGAGATTCTTGGGAAGAGCAGACAGTAGAAGATTCCTGGAAAACTGAAACAGCTTTCCAGAAGTGAAATGAAAAATGAAACAAACAATCCAAGATATTTCCCTCTATTTGTTTCTATGCTCTCCTTTTCCATGTTGCATCCCAGTAATTCCAGATGCACCTCACCTCTAGGATCGATGACTTAGTGATTTTTAGACACTCTAAAATACCATGAGCCACACACAATGTTTTCCTTCCCTTGTTTTTACAGGAAAGCAACACTGGAGATGTAAGTGCAGTGCTTGGGTCAGGTAGGAATCCTACCCCAAGGGAAGGTGGCCCGACAGTGTTTGACCCTCAGCAAGGACAATGCACAGCAGCAGGCGAGGGGATCGCTGTGCCAGTGCGCAGGAGTCAGGGCTCTGCATCCGGGCTCAAGGCTGCAAAGTTCCCGTGTTTGGGCAGACGGAGGGGCTGTCCCCGGGGCGCGCGGGGCTCGAACGTGGGGCTCGTGGGGCGAGCGGGGAACGGACACGGGGACGAACGGCCCCGGTGCTTCAGTTGCAGCAGCAGCAGCAGCAGCAGCGGCAGCAGCGGCAGCAGCAGCGGCAGCAGCGGCGGCAGCAGCGACAGCAGCAGCAGCGAACACATAATTTTAAACACTCTTTCTATTTCTCTTTTCCTTTCTCTCTTTCTTTCTTTTTCTCTCCCTTTCCCGCTGTCGGGCACCCTTCTCTCGGGGTCCCTTACCCGGCGTCCCTCTCCTCTCCCCGCCTCCCTCTCCCCTGCCGGGCCGGGCCATGCTCCCGGCCCGCCCCCGGCCCCGGGCGGGGCTGCCCCGTGCCCGGCCCCGACCGTCCCGCCGCGGTCTCGCCTCCGCTCGGCTCTGGCCGTTCTGGCGGTGGCGCTGCCGGGCGGGAATCAGTGCTAGGGGCCGAAACGGCGTCACCGCCCTTCGGCTCCGCCTGGCCCGAGCCCGACCCCGGCCCCGGCCCCGAGGCAGGGTCCAGTCCCGGCCTCGGCCCTGGCTCCTCCCGGGGCCCGCGCAGGACACAGGCGGCGCTGCCGCTCCCGCCGCCTCCGCTGCGGCTTCCCCGGCCCAAGCTCCGCCGCTCGGCAGCGCGGCCGCCAGCCCCGAGCCTCCCGTGCCGCGTTCCCGGAAGCGAAGGCCTGGGCATGGCCGGCCCGGGGCGGGTGAGGGGCGCTCGGGGGCCGTTGCTGGCCCCGGGCCGAGCGCTGACCGCCGCGTACTGCCCGCAGGTGAGGCGCAGGAGGCCCTGCAGGAGCGGCACCGGCTGCGTTCGGTGCTGGGGCGCGCTCCAGCAACAGCCATGGACCAGAGAGCCCCCAGAGTGCCCAAGCTGGTCGGCGTGGAGGACGAGGAAGAAGGCCTTGGTGCTGTCCCAGCACAGCAGACCGAAGAGGTGGTGCCGTTCCAACCACCGCAGGAGGGTGAGTGGCTGAGCTGGGCTGCAGGGCTGGAGCCTGCAGCTAACTTGGCCCTATGCCATGCCATGCCATCCCATCTCATCCCATCCCCTGGGGAAATGCCCATGGACAGGACGGAAGAGGGGCCGGGCAGACACCCCGTAGAAGCCGTGCTCCATCCCCTGGGCCATCCCGGGGCTCTCCCTGCCTGGGGAGCGCAGGGCTGGGCTGTGTTCTCCGGCCTCTCCCGCAGCCCCTCAGCTCTGCCTGCGCTCACTCTTTGCCAGATGCAGCCCTGGAGCGCACACAGCAGCAGGAGCACAGACGTGGCCGCTTCCGAAGAACAGCGCAGGTACCTGCAGCCACTCCCACCTAGGCTGGGCCTGCTATCCCTGCTCAGCCCAGCACCGTGTGTGGAGCACTCCATGCAACATCCCCGGCTTCTTGCCCATCTACTACAGATGGTGTGCAAATTCATGAAGAGGATTCGGGAGGAAGAGACCAGCGTCATGGGCACTGTGGTCAGAGTGTACCCTCCCATTTTCAAAACCAACACCAGTGCTGCCCTGCTGGATATGCTTGTGGAGGAGGGTCCTTCCAGTCCAAAGCAAGTAAGCAGCCTGTGGCCTGGCATCCATCCTCACAGCAATTGCTTGGCCTCCCAAGCCACGCCTGCTGCTCACTGTAAGCCTTGAGGCCATGGCAGTGTGCTGGCAAGGGAAGCACTTCTCTGGGGCAGCTGGGCACATGACTCCCTCTGGCAGCTTTCCAAGTCTCCCCTGCCTCTCCAGGTGCCTGCCATGATCAGGTACATCCACCAGTGGTTCGTGGCAAATGAGTTTCCTGAGTACAACCTGTACAGGCCCCTTCTGGATCTGACAGAGGCACAGCCCGCTGATGTGGTGATGGCTCTCCTGCGTGTGGCCCCATCATGTGACAGGTACAGGGCCCACGGGCCCACAAGGCTCAGGGCTCAGCAGCTCATCACCCTGTAGAGCCTGTCCCAGTGGTCTGACACACAGAGAATTCCAGGGCCCTCTGGCTCCTCCCTTTGCCAGTCCCCAGTGTTCTGCCATGCTCCTTCCCTGCTCCTCAGGGGCCAGTCCCCATGGGGCTGGGCTGCCTGCGTGCTGAGGGCCAGTGGGCAGAGGCAGAGCTGGCAGCCAGCTCAGCTCCCCACTGCGGCCCAGGCCACAGTGCTGTGTCCCAAACCCCCTGAGACAGAGCTCTAACCCCACAGAGCTGCTTTGACCATGTGGAAGACCATCATGTGCTCGTGCAGGACTGCAGAGACGGCCATGCTCGTACTCCTTGACGTTCTGGCCTACTGGCCAGAGCACAGCACGTGCACCTCCGATGGGGACCACACGGCTGTCCTTGCCCTGGCTGTGAGTTTCTGCAACTGGCCTTTGCTCAGCCCAAGCTCACCTCTCCATCAGGTCTCCATCCTCCCTCCACCATGGTGTCTTGCTGCCTCTCCCTGCTGGGCTGAAACCTGGCACAGGGGCAGCTTCAGAGCCACCAGGCCCCGTGCTTCCCCTGTGTCTCCACTGGCCTCTCCCTGCCACACGGACACCTCGGCACTGAGCTCGGGCTGCTCTGTCCTTTGCAGGCAACTGTGGTGATGTGGAAGATCCTCCAGATGCCCTGTGTCCCACATGTGGTGACCATTCATTTCCCTCGCCTCTTTGTGTATCTGCTCTTCCAAGTGCTCTTCAGCACCTTGGATATGCCAGAGGCAGCCAATACCTTCTGGAAGGGATGCCAGCAGCAACACGGCCTTGCCACCAGCCCCAACAGGTGCTCCATCCCAGTCCTCCTGTCCCTGTCACGTGCCCAGGGCAGGAGCCAGTGCTCCCAGCGTGACCTGGGCTTTTCTCTGCACACAGCTTTGCAGAGCAGACCCTGAAGGCCCTGCTCTGCCGACTGCACTATGAGGATGTGGTGGTGGCAATGGAAGACAAGCATGGCTGGGACACACTGCTCTGTGCTGACACCCACCACTGTGCTGTGGGCATGCTGGCCAGGTGAGACGCCCTGCTCCCCAACTGCCCCTGGCATTTGTGCCCTGTTCCCGGGGTGCCCCACACAGTGGGGCCCCTTGGTCGTGGGCCACAAGGCCTTGTCACCAAGGGACAGCCAAGGAGACTGCAGAAGGCCGGGAGAGGGGCTCGGCTCCCCCTTGCTGGGTGCTGGAGAAAGGCCAGACCTCTGTGAGTCAGTCCTGGGAGAGCTTTAGCCCTGCTACCTCAGGGTTTTGCTTCCTGTTTCCTCCTACCAGAGAAATGCACCATGCATCTGAAGCCTTGTGTTCCACAATTGCATTCCACCTGCTTGGGCTGCTCTGCAAAGACACGCCATGCCGGGATTTGGCTGCCATGGCGTTCCTTGTGGAGGTGAGGCTGAAGGCCAGCACTGCCTGGCTGAGCTGCCTCCCGGCTCTGTGCCCTCTCGTGGCCGCAGCTGCCCGGGACGGTGCCCGCATCCTGTGCTGCTGCCTGGGCCTGGCCCTGTGCGGCTCCCCCATCACCAGCCTTGTGCCTTTCAGACCCTGGACTGCCTGGACTTGAGTGAATGCCGTGACAGCATCCTGGAGGTCATGTCCAAGAAGCTGCAGAGCGAGTGCAGGGAGATGCGTCGCTTGGCACTCAGAGGCCTCCTGGTGCTTGGCACCAGTGTCTCGGTGAGAAGAGGGCAGCGGCTGAAGCCATGCTGCCAGCGTGGGGCTGAGCAAGGCAGTTGCTTGCCCTTGCCTGGCCTTGGGGTGCTGAGGCAGCTGCTCCCAGCTCTCCTGCCTCCCGCTTCAGCTGCTCCAGTGCTTTGGCACAGGCCTTTGGCCTCTGGGCCCTGTGGCAGCAGGATGGCCTTTCACACACTCATGTTCCACGCAGGCCGCAATAAGAATGTGGAGTTTGCGTGAAAGGCTCGTGGAGCTGCTGCAGGAAAATGACAGCAACATGCTTAGGATGACCGTGGTTCTCCTCAGCCGTTTGTTCCTGTGCAATGGTGCCCCGCTAGCCAGCCCGCTTGCCCTGCAGCTGGCTGGGGCGCTCCTGCCGCTCTTTGACAACGTAAGGCTCTGCGCCTCCAGCCATGGCCACTGGCTGCTGCCTGCAAACTTTGTGCCCTGTGCATTTTCAGGCCTGTGCCCAGATGGGTGTGAAGCAGCCGATGCTGAGGTCTCTTCTTTCTTTCATACAGGATGATAGCCAGGTGCAGGTGTGCTCCATGTTCATTTTCAGAGACATGCTGTATTTTTGGCCAGAAGAGGAAAAAAAGGCCCTGAAGTCACATGTGCGCCAGAGCCTGCTCCCACTGTTCTTCCACTGCCATGACAAGAACCAGCTTGTGGCAGAGGTGAGGACTCAGCGGCTGCTGCCGGCCCCCTGGCAGGGGGGCTTGGCTGCCTCCTGCTCTGTGGCCTCGTGGGCTGCAGCCTCCTCCTGGCCTTGGTGCAGGGACCTGTGCGGGTCCTGGACCCTGGGCTCTGGTGCCATCGCCAGGTCTCTGCTGCTCTCCAGGACTCCCAGGAAACGCTGCATTGTTCAGCCACATTCCTGCACAGAAAGGATCTCCAACACATGCTGCAGCTGGGTCAGACCTGGAGGTTCGGCGAGGCCCTGGTAAGGACGGCCTGCAAGCCCCAGCCTCAGGCTGGAGAAGCCCCCTGACTGCACTGCTCAGTGAGTGCGGCCGGCAGCTGAGCCCCTGCCCAGTGCTGCAGCCAGGGCCGCCAGCCTGCGCCCCACACGCCGCTGCCTTCCCTGAGCCGCGCGGGCTCTGCTCCCGGCTCCCGTGGGCCAGAGCCAGGTGCCCATGGAGCCCTGGCCCGGCGGGGCTGCGGGCCGGCACTGCGGCTCCCCGGGCAGCAGCCGGCCCGCTGCCCCCTCCCCTCGGGAGCCCTTGGCCAGCGGCTGCTGGCCGTGCCTCAGGGCTCTGCGGCCAGGGGAGGCCGGGGCTGGGCACAGGCAGCGCCCGGCCCAGGGGCTGAGCCCGCACCAACCCTTCCCTCCTGCCGCTCTCTGCAGCTGGCAGAGGACGGGAGCCGAGTGGCCGAGCACCTGCGCCAGGCCCTGTGCTACGTGGAGAGCCCACAGGAGCCCCTGCGAGCGGCGGCCGTCAGGTTCATGGGTGAGTCCCGAGCCCGGGCTGCCCTTCCCCTCCCCGGCCCGCCGCATCTCGGCCCCGGCCCCGCCTGCTGCCCCGGCAGTGCCAGCCGGGCTCGGCGCCGTGGAGCCCCGCCTGGCCTGGGCATTGCTGCTGCCGCCCTCTGGCAGCCGTGCCCTGGGGCGGCAGCGAGCGGCAAGGGCTGGGCTGAGCCCTGCCGGGCCAGCAGCCCGTGTGGCCACAGCGCCGGCAGCGCCGCTGGCAGGGAGCTGTGCCGCTGGGGCCGTGACAGGCTCTGTGTTCACAGGCATGGCCGCGCGGCGCCTGAGGGGGCAGCAGCAAGAGCTGCAGCTGATCTGCAGTGGTGAGTGAGTGAAGGCAGCGGGCTGACAGCGGGGGCTGCTGGGGGGAGCTGCAAGCCCTGCTCCAGCTGCGGAGGGCTCAGCTCCCGTGGGCAGAGCACAAGGAGCTTTCAGGGCGACGTGGGCCATTCGTGGCCAGCAGCTTCGGGCTGATTCCCTTGCTCCCTGCTCCCTCCTGGCCATGGCAAGAGCCGGCTGGGATGGCCCTTGCAGGGGCTCTTCTTGGCTCCCCGCAGATCCAGCTCTGACCATAGCTCTGTTCCTCTCTCTTGCAGCCCTGGAATGCCTGATGGAGGACAGGAGCAGTGCCGTGTCACAGCTGGCACTTGAAACACTGCATGTCCTCCTGGCAATACAGCATGGGCGATATTCCACCATCCAGAGGCTGCAAGATCAGCTGCGCAGGGCATGGAGGGCTCGGCCTCGCCTGTCGGGGCTCGGCTGCCTGCTCTGCCGCATGACTTAGGAAGAGAGCTGATCCCGGGGGCTGTCTTTGCTGGGGCAACCTGTGCGAGGGGTAATTTTCCTTTTCTTTAAGATTTTTCTTTTCTTCATTTCCCAGCTAGGGTCTGGGCTTTGGCCTAGCTGTGTCCCCTGCTGATTGTGAAGTGTGCCATCAGCTGCAGGGCTTTCTGGGCTAAAAATATCATCAAGTCACTTGGACTTGCTCTTTTTGGCCTCTAAAATCTGGATCCAATTTCGGGGCAAATTTGGAGACCTCATCTATGGGTGGATGGAGCACCTAGGATTTTCCCAGTTGCTGGGAATGGTTCTCCACGTCCCTGGAATATCCATGGCCCTGGTAAGTTCCAGCTGCACACATGCCTTGGCAATCAGAAGCAAAGGAACCCAGCCCTTTTTGTGTTGCCTATGTCACTGCACCGGGCTCATGGGATGGGAACACGCAGCCCTTGGGCTGGAGCTGAGCTGCTCTGCCCAGCACTGGTGGCCGCCATCCCAGCTGGTTTTGCTTGTCCTGGTTCCCTGACAGCTGGGGCCTGGGCAGAGCCCTGAGAGCCTGGTCTGCCCCCAGTGAAGGAAAAGGAGCCCCTGGAGAAGCTGTACCGGGTGGGGATGCTGCTGCTGCTGCTGCTGCTGCTGCTGCTGCTGCTGGAGACAGCGAGGATGACATCAAGGATGACAAGCTCTTCCTCAGCCTGGCCACGGGAGGCTGAAGGTGATGGACTTTGATTCTGGCACCTTCTTCAAAGCCAAACTCCACAGAGAATTTGCGGGTGAGTCCCACCCGGGCAAATTCTGCCAGATTTGGGCATGGCCCAGCCTGGTGGGGAACCAAAGGCTCCCCCCTTGCTGGGGGGAGATGCAACTCATTCTTCAGTCACTGCCCAGCTGCTTTTGGCAGGGCTGGGGCATGGGCTGGGGTGGGTACGAAATGGGAGTGGGCTCCTGGCCCTGCCAACAGCCCCCAGCACCCACCGTGCCCCGGGCTGGGGCTGGGGCTGGGGCAGCCAGCCCGACACAAACAAACCCCTATGGTGGGAGCAGAGGTGGGACTCCAGAACCTGTGCACAGCTGCTTTGCTGTGCAGGCAAGGAAAGGCTTGGGCTGCTCCACTGCCCTTGTTTGCTTTGGGGTCACTGTGATTTTTGGCGGCAGTGCAGAGGGGAAGAGAGAAAGTGTGGGCTTCCCTCACCCATGGCTGGGTTTTTCCCTGGCACGTGAGGGTTGGGCCTTCCTCAAGGCCCTGACCCAGATAAGAGTTTTTACCGTTTTTCTTGTTTTCCCTTTTTGCATCTAATCTCTTTTCAATAATGTGTTGTTTATTTTTCCAGAGGAAGCATTCAAGGTGGTCCAGTGTGGATGGGGAAGTGCTTGGGAGCAGCTGTGGTGTGGATGGGCCATGCCCTTGGAGAAGGCTGAGGCCGTGGTTTGGGAGCAGCTTTTCTTGCAGCCCTGGCTGGTGTGAGGTGGGTCCCTGTGTGCTTGGCAGGGTGGGATCAGAGCTTTTGGGAGCTGGCAGCGAGCACAGGAGCATCCTGCTCTGGGCAGCTGCTGAGGGCTGGATGTGCCGTGACTGGCTGCAGGCTGGGCACATGTGCTGCCCTCCTGCTCTGTGCCAAAGGCAGCAGGGATGGGCAGCTCTGGGCACAGCTCTGGGCACAGCTCTGGGCACAGCCAGCATGGCCTGGGCACCGCATGCCTTGGCACAAGGGCACAGGAGCCCTCAGCTGACAGGCGGTTTCTGCTTTCTCTCCTTGCAGCCGGGCTCTGCGGGTGCTGAGGCTGCTCTGGGCTCTGCCAGGGCTCTGCTGGGCTCAGCCCTGGGCCCAGCTGGGCTGGCTCTGCCCTCACATTGCTCTGACAGCTCTGCATCAGACGAGCCCGTTGCGAGCACAGCGCCTGAGCTTTCTGCTTTGGCAGGTGAGTGAGACTCTGCTGCAGGCCCAGAGATTGCAGCTGGGGACACACATCCAATTGGCAAGGACCCAAACTCTCCACAGTCCCAGCTGAATGCCTGGATCTGCACAGGGTGTTTTGTCTGTCCCATTCTTCCTTCTTGATTGGCTGGAATTGTGCAATTGCACTTTCTTCCTCCTCTAGAAGTGCCACGAGTGGGCCAAAGCTGGCGAGTGGGCGATGTTCCTGAGGCAGTGCAGTCTGGAGCTGGTGGATGGAGAATTGCCCTTCTGCACTTCCAAACCTGAGCAAAAAGCTGTCAGTGGGACTTTGTGTCTCTAAGAAATCCCTGACAGTTTCAAAAGGAATGTGCAGCTCATTCCCAGGCTGAGAAGGAAGGTGATCTTCTAAAGGATTTGGGCTTTGACAGAGTTTCCATTCCCAGTCCTGCTTGGAGCTGGAAGGGCACAAAGCAATTTCCTCTTGCTTCGACCACAATTTCAAATACCAATATTGGAAACAAAGCCCAAAATCTTTTAAGAGGCTTTTGAGGTCACAAAGATGGATCCCCGCCATCAGCACATTTACAATGTAAATAACTGAGTTGTCTTTTTAAAAAGATCATTTACCTCTTAATGCAAAGAATGTAATTTGGCATTTATGTTTTGTTTTTTTCATTAACTGTATGTTTTTTTTTCACTAACACTTAGATTTTATTCTTATCTTTTACAATTTTTTTTTCTTTTTTCCTTTTTTTTCCTTTAAATAGAAAACATGTCCTATCAAAGGAATGTCCTTTGCTCCTGATTCCCGTGTGGAGCAGCTCCCTTCCTGCTGGCTGAGCTGCTCAGGCAGAGCCCGGCAGCTCCTGGCCCTGCAGGGCTGAGGCTTTTCCCCGTTGCTGGGCACAGACTGATGGAGCAGCACTGCTGAACACGGGCACACAGAGGGAGCAGCAGCAGCTGCCTTTGGCCACCTGAGGCTCCAAGGCCCAAACTCTGAGCAGCCAGGGCTGGAAGAGACTGGCAGGATCTGATCCCTGACTCTGGGCCGGGGCTGCACAAATGACCCCACAGCAGCAGCAGCAGCAGCAGCAGCAGCAGCAGCAGCAGCAGCAGCAGCAGATGGAGCTGACTGTGAGCACAGCCCCTGCCCCTCTTCCCTCCTGTGTGCAGCGGTGTCACAGCAGCCTGAGGCACCTGGGAGCCCCCAGTGCCAGCAGGGACTGGAGATGGCAGCCCTGGGCTCCTGGAGGCTGTGCAGGGAACAGAGCTGGGCACTCCCTGTCCATGGGGAGCTTCCAGATGGAAAAGGCTGCTGTGCCCAGGCAGCTCCAAGGGCACAGAAAGGAGGCTCTGGAGCACTGGATCTGTGTCAGTGCCACAGTCCTGGGCAGAAGCCAGCGAGCCCTGGGGAAACAGAGGGCACAGCACGAGGGACAGAACCAGGCAAGGGCAGAGACTGGAGAGAGCCAGGCCCGGGAGCAGGAGCAGCTGCTCCATTGCACTCTTGGAGAAAGCTCTTGGCTGGTTCAAAGCGCTGCAAGGCGTGAAGGGCAGAGAGGAGGCCACAGCAAACAATGCTCCTGTTTGCACAGCCTCCCCTCTCCGTGTCCCAGAAGGAATTGCATGGACTGTGTTCTTCTCTCTGATTCGTCTCGTTCAGCAGGAGCAGCTCAGCACCAGGAGCTGAAGGAGCTGAAGCCTCAGGCCACAGGAGCTGGGCAAGAGGGAACTTTTGGAGCAAAGTAATGCTGCTAAAATAGACCCAGCTGAATGCAGTGGATAGAATCATGGAATCACAGAATCCTTTCTGTTGGAAAAGCCCTCTGAGCTCACCCAGTGCAGCCGCTCACCCAGCAGTGCCAAGCCCAGCACTAAAACACGTCCCTGAAGTGCCAAGGCCTGGACACCAGCCCTGAGTGGGACCTGAACAGCAGGCCCTGAGCCAAAGGTGGCCTCTGGATGAACCTTCCAAGCAAAGGTTATCTTTGTATCTGCTCCCTGATGAAATATGCATGGTCATTAGCACTGAGATAGATGTAGCCACTCATTAGTGAGACATGGATTGACCTTTGTGTATTTAGAAGCCAGACAAGGCCATGAAATCTGACATCTGGCCTTGTTTGGGGCTGTATGGTCAAAGTCAGCTCCCTTGGTTCCTCCTTGAGCCCTGGCCAGGCTTTGGGAGGGACCCAAGAGGAGCATGAAAGCAGATGTTGCCACACTAGCAGTGCTGTCAGTTTGTTCATTCAGCACTGTCAGAGCTGGGCCCTCTCCCAGCGGAGTTGGAGCCTCACCTGGGGCTGGAGGCACCTGCAGGAATTCCCAGTGCCCAGGAGTGGCTCTGCAGCCCTTGGCTGTGACAGCTTCCCCAGCTGCTGTGTGGGTCTGGGGGATGGTAAAGGCTGAGGGTAAATGCTGCTGGATCTTTGTTAATCTCTGCAGGCAATCTTTGGTGGGGATGGTTGGGTGCATTGCTGAGCTGCTCCTTTTGTGATTCTTTGCTGCTCTGAACTGCAGGAAGTGACACTGATTCCTTCAGTTGGAGTCTGTGTCTTTGGTGCTGACCCTGCCCACTGGCAAAACAAAACTGGCACAGTCTGCTCAGATCCCAACAAAATGTCACTTGTTCAGTGTCAGTGTGAGGAATCAGTTCCATCAGAAATTCCTAGCTGGGAAGCCCTTCCCTGGAGTTCCCTTGCTCTGGAGTGGGCTGAGGTCGGAGCCCCGTGGGAGCAGTGAGACTGTTGGGTAAAAGAAGCTGCACCCCTGGATGGCTTCAAATGCATCCAAAAATTGCAAATGGAAAAGGAAAAGACTTTGTGGATTTGGGCAGACAAAGATGAATTTGTTGAGAGTACATAGGAAACAGCACCTTCAGAAGGAACAATGATTGTTGGAATGCTCCCACATGGAGCAACAAAAGAAGGTTTTCATCTTGAGCTCAGATGCCCTTGTGCAAGTGAAATATCAATATAACAAATAACTATATACATATTTATAGTATAATAAGACCTTCCTGTTTATATTTATAGATTTTTATGTATATATGTCTGTATCTACATGTCTATATCTGTATTTATATATAAATATGTACATATAATAATAATGTGAAATAGTGCTGACATTAATAATTTGGTATCTTTGGCTGCTCAGGGATGTAACACTAAATACCCTACAGAACAGGATTGGCCAGGACCCTAATGTCAGTGGTCAACTTTGTGAGATTGTATACAATGGAAAAAGGAGAAAGGGAGGAAATTGGCTATTTTTACAGGATGTGCTGATACTGTGATGCAGAGTGTTTTGTCTGTTGCTGTGAAAAATACAGCGATTTTGTCTGCAAGGTTTTTCATGTACCAGACTATGCACAAGCTGCAGGATTGGTTGAAAGGGTGAAAGGGTTCTTAAAAGAGCAGTTGGAAAGATGAGGAGATGGGAACCTTTGCCCATGGAGAACCCATCTCCCAGATGTGCTCCATGCCCTTCACAATTGCCCACTGAGGAAGTGGAAACCCCCAGGCTGTGCACGGCTGCCCCCAATTTGCAAATCCAGCCATGGGCAGTGAGACTTGGGCTGCCTGGGAAATTGTTCTGGCTGTGATGGCCCCTGGCAGGGCCAGCCCAGAGGCTGCAGGGCTGGGCCTTCATGCATTGGAATTCATTAGGATAAATTCAAAGCAAATGAGAGCTATCAATACTGAAACAGGAATTCAGATTCCTTCAGGACACTTTGCTTTGGTAACTGCTGCCTTGGAGCTTGGCCTTGCAAAGTGTTCCTGTCATGGCAGGAGGAATTGATGCAGAATATCCAGGAGAAATTACAGTAATTCTGTTAAACAATAATGAACAAGATTGGATTATTCAACCCCATGACAGGGTAGCACAATTATTGATCTTGCAATTTTAAGAATGATTGTGAAAAAAAGAGATCCAGCTCCAATCACCACCGTTTGTGAAGATAAAGGGTTTGGATCCAGCAGCCCTAATAATGGAGCCAGTGTTGGTCCAGAGGCCAAAAGGCCCTCCCGAGGCAGCTGAAGGAGCAGCTCCTAGGAAAGACAACTCTGAGTCCTGAAACCTGGGCAGGAACAATGGGAATGTGTCCCTGCAGCCAAGGATTCTGTGTGAGAACAAGGAGATCTGACAGGATATTGTTTTACACATCCTGCCAGACCAGATCTCCCTGTTTGCCCCAAGGACCCCTTTGGAAAATGCTCTGATCCACGGGGCTCCATGTGAAGGCTGCTGTGACACTGAGGGACTTGCACAGGAATTCCATCCAGGAGGCTGGGTGCCCCTCAGGGACTGGGACCCAGCCCCTTTCCAGCCAGAGGGGAAAGGGTCCCCCAAGCCTTGTTAGCCACAGACAGCATGGTAAAGCTGAACAGCAAAGAGCCTCGGGGCATTATTCTGGAATTAACATGGTGGCAGCTCCATGGACAACAGAATTCTTGTTCCTAATTGGAATGAGATTGAGAAAAAAGAATGAAGAACGGTGTCACTAAAGTACAGCTGATGTCTGTAAGGTGTACCTTGATAGTCAGCCAGAATCTTTGTCTGCCGCAAACACCTCTGGTGTTTCACCAAGGGATTGGTCATCAAAATGTAATGATGGGTTATGATGGATTGCTGAGCTTCTTTTGTAATTCTTTGCTAATGATGATGTGCTTTGCTGAGCTTATCCTTTTGTAAATCTTTGCAGCTGTGCATGATATAAATGACACAATTCCTTCAGTTGGTGTCTGTGTCTTTGGTAGTGACACTGCCCACTGGTGAAACAGGGCCCCCTCTTGCCTAGGTATTCCCTGGAAAGGCAAAAACCCTCACTCCAAAATTCCCCCCTCCCTCCCTTTTTTCCCCCCTTCATACCCTGAGCATGATGTGCTCTGGTCTGGGCTATGCCCGGGGTCAGCTGGGGTCCCCTGTCCTGGCTGTGTCCCCTGCCCAGCTTCCCTGCAGCCCCAGCCCCTCCCCAGCGTGGCTGGACGAGGGGCAGGACAGGCCTTGGCTGTGCTGCAGCTCAGCAAGAACAAAACCATCTCTGCGTGCTCAGCCCTGTGCTCAGCACCCGGCCCAGCAGTGTCTCAGTGCCAGGGGCTGTGCCCTCAGTCCCTGCCAGGGGTTTCCATGGCAACTGCCAGGCCAGGTGACCCAGGTGTCCCCCCAGTGCTGGTTGCCATGGAAACAGTGCCCAGCCCTGCCCCTTTCTGTCTGGCTGACCTGGCCTTTGGCCCTGGCAGTGCCGGTGGCTGCCGGTTTCTGGTGCCTGAGCGGCCAGCGCGGCACAGGGCAGGTGGCCATGGCACAGCCCCCAGCAAGGGATCCCCTCTGGCTCTGGGCACTGACACCAGCCCTGAGCAAGGGCCCAGGGCAGCTTTCCATGGCCACCAACCATCACAACAGCTCCGGGCATTGGTTGCCATGGCACCAAACCAAGGAACGGGTACCCGTGGCCGTTGCCATGGCACCTGGTGGCACCAACGAGTGTCACTGCAATTGTACCTGGAACAGCCCTGGCACCGCTTTGTCCTGAGGGTTGCAATGGCAGCTGAGGGCAGCAACAGCTGGGGCTCTGCAAGGGCCCTGGGGGAGACGGAAAGGAGCAGCAGAGCAGGGGCTGATCTATCCCCAGTGTGCTGCACAGCCCAGGGCAGCGTCCCAGAGCGTCCACATGGAGCTGCCAACAACATCCCCTCTCTGCAGCCCTGGCCTCTCCCCCAGCTCACACAGATGCCCCATCCTTGCAGGCACAGACACGGCAGCACTGGCTCAGCAGCCCCTGTTTGCATTGCACAGAGCAGGGAGAGCACCCCCATGCTGTTGGTGTGGGGACATGAACCTGAGGGAGCACAAATGCCATCAGCCCCTGGGGCCAGCAAGGGCTGGGGGACAACAGGGAAACCACTCAGCTTTATCCTGGCCTCTGCAGTCAGCCAGAAAGTTTGTTCCCATCAGCTGGGAGTTTCCTGTCCCACTGCAGATGCTGTTGCTCAGAGCCAGGGCTGCCTGGCAGCCACCCCCAAACTGCCCTGAGCATTTTCTGGGCTTCACCTTTGCTTTCTTTCCTCTACCTGATACAAATTTCTTCCCATTGCCCACCCCTCTTCCCTCCTCTGCCGACAGCCCATCCGTGTTTGCCCTTTCCTTTCTGACCCAACTCCCCACTGCAGTTCCTGACTTGGCATCACGGGAACGTCCCTTGGGGAGCAGGATCATCCTACAAGTGCTGCAGGAATTGTCTGCAGGCTCCTGCAGTGCCTCATGCTGCTCCCTTGCAGGGGGGCACATCTGGGCTGCTGTGTCTGGCTCTGGGGTTCCCTGTTCTGGGCAGTGAGGAGGAGCTGCAGAGGCTCTGCAGGACTGACAGGATGGGCTTTGGGGCTGGCAGGAGAAGCTGAGGGACCTGGGCTGCTGGAGCTGCTGAAGAGGAGGCCCAGGGCTCATCCTGCAACTGCTCCAAGGGTGGCTTCAGAGAATCCCAGAATCAGCAAGGGTGGAACAGGCCATGGAGATCATCAAGTCCAGCCTGTGCCCTGACACTGCCTTGTCTCCTCTGAGCCTCCTCCTGGATAAACAACCCCAGCTCTCTCAGCCACTCCTCACAGCACTTGTGCTCCAGACGCCCCCCAGCCTTGTTGCCCATCTCTGGACACGCTCCAGCCCCTCCTTGTCCTTCCTAAATTTGGGGGCCCAGAACTGGACACAGCACTTGAGGTGCTGCCCAAGCAGTGCTGAGCGCAGGGGAAGAATCCCTGCCCTGCTCCTGCTGGTCACACCATTCCTGATCCAGGCCAGGAGCCACTGGCCTTCTTGGCCAGCTGGGCACACTGCTGGCTCATGTCCAGCCTGCTGTCCATCAGTCCCTGCAGGTCCCTTTCTGCCTGGCTGCTTTCCCAGCCTGTAGAGCTGCAGGGTTTGTTGTGGCCAAAGTGCAGGACCTGGCATTTGGACTTGTTAAACCTCAGCTTGCTGGATTTGGCCCCTGGATCCAGCCTGTCCAGGGCCCTCTGCAGAGCCCTCCTACCTCCAGCAGATCCACACTCACACCTAGCTTGGTGTCATCTGAAAATTTAGTGATTATCTATTATTTTTCACATATGTGATAATCATTTCCTCAAAATCATTAACATATTTCCCCTCCCCTCATGCATGTGTTCTTCTCTCCTGGAGGTCTCTCTGGTGGTCCCTGGTGCTCGTGGATCCCAATGTTCCCATGGGCCTGGCTGAGCTGGCAGGACACTGAGGCTGGTGAGCTTCCAGTTCCCCTTCCAACACAATGGGCATTGTGGGGTTTTCATAGGCCTGGGGCTGTGGAGAACAAGCTCCAGGTGTGAGCTCAGCTGGTGGAGACAATTTATCATCTGGTAACATGAGGTCACAGAGTGGGCTGTGACATCACAGAGTGGGTTATGTGAGGTCCTTGAGCAGCTATGGCATTATAGACTGCCTCTGTGACATCAGAGAGCCAGGTGAGTGACATTAGAGAATGTTCTGTGACATCACAGAGCAGGCTGTGACATCCCAGAGGGGCTGTGTGACATCCCAGCAGGGCTCTGTCAGGTCACTGGGTTGGTCACTCTGCCCCAGCTCCCCCTCACAGTTTCTCTCAACAAGTCCAATGCTGTTCATGCCCAGCAGGGTCCCTGTCCCCCAGGATTCCCCCGGCCCACCTGGAGCCACAGCCGCCACCAAAGGATGTTCCACAGGATCCACCCCAGAGCCTGACAGGGGACAAGGGGCCAGGGCTGTGTGACCAGGACATCAAGCACGGGGATTATCCAGGTCACTGCGGCCTGGGTTGGGTTCCCCAGGGCAGGAGAGATGTCTGGCAGCTGGAGCAGGGTCAGGGAAGGACCTCCAAGGTGGGGCTGGAGCCCTTGGGCTGTGAGCAGAGGCTGAGGGAGCTGGGCTGCTCCAGCCTGGAGCAGGGAAGGCTGAGGGGCTCCTCATCCCAGCCTGGCAGTGCCAGTGAGGAGGGGATGGAGAACACAGAGCCAGGCTCTTCACCGGGGGGCTGGGGGGAGACAAAAGCCAATTGCCGGAAGGGGAAAGAGGGGCGATCAGCCAGGGCATGGGGAGATGAAATGAGTCAGGCTGATTTTAGCATTTCCTCACCACCAAGAGCAGCCTGATCCCCTTCTCCATCCACCACTGACAGCTTTGCAATTCAGGAATTGTTCAAGCTGTTTTTCCCCCACTCCAGGACGAGCATCCTGATACAAAAACTTAATTGTGTTTATATCTATCACAGAACGATGTTTGTCTGAAATTACTTTTGCTATGGAAATCACTTGTGGATGTTGGACTCATCAGATGCTGTGGGGACCATGCACATAGCTCAGGGAAGAGTGTGATTTTTATTAAATTGTATCCTGTTCAACTGTGGTCTGTTGGCCATGAAGAGAAACTTTCTGTGCCTCTGAGTCTCACCAGTTCCTGACCTCCAAAGGACACAAACCTGATGAGTTGTGGTTCCCACTCCATTCATGGCACTTGGACCTCCCTCCATCCCCAGAGCAGAGCTCCCTTGTCCCAGAAAGTCCCTGGCAATGCAGGGATGAAAGAAACAGGACAGGCTGTGGGAATCAGGGGCAGGGCAGAGCCAGGGAAATTAATGAGTTTTGCATTTGACAAAGCTGTGCCTTCCCTTGGCTTTGCTGGCTGACAATGAATGAACATCCCTCTGTGTCTCGGGCAGCTCCTTCTCCAAGAAAAGCAGGTGGGAGCTGGAACCAAGGAGCTGAAAGCTGCAGGTGCAGCCTGGGCTGGAGGGAGCTCAGATTTGCACAAGGCTGCTCTGAGTGCCAGAGCTTGGATAGGGGAAATGGTGGGGTGGGGGTAGGGACGGAGTGTGATTGATCGTCAGCCATGGAGGGTCTTGATTTTCATGTCTATTCAAACTGCATGAGGAGGTACCTGGATTCAGTGTCAATTGGAGATTGCACATAATAGTTTATTAATGGGAAAAAACCTACACAGCGCCCAAAAAATGGTTTTTTCACTGTTTTTTATATAGAATATATTCAGTTTGAATGCACTACTAAAATTTGCAAATTATTTGAAAACTTAAACAATTCCCAGAGGGTTGGCTTTTTCAGGTGTTCTGAATGTTAATGAGCCCTGGGACACTGAATTCCTGCACTGAAGAGCTGAAGGCTGAACAAGCCACTGGAGCAGGAAAATTCAGCAGCAGCCTCCAAGGTGCTGAGGATGTCAGCAGCCCCCACTGAGGCCATCCCTGCCCAGAGACCGTGAGGGAATGGGCAGACAAGGAGAGCGTCCCTGGGGCTGGGGCAGCACAACTCAGAGGCACCAGAGGCTCCAGCTGGGAAATGGAGTGTGGAATGTGGCTGGGAGCTCAAAAGAACAAAACAGCCTTTACTGGGAACTTTAGAAAAATCAGAGAAACTTTGGCAAAAGGTTTAGTATGACATTCAATCAACAAAAACCAATTCTCAAAGCACTGACTTGGCCCATTCACCTTCACAAACTCTTAGCTTCATCAATTTTAAGTTACTCAAATTCTACAAGAAGCGTGAATTAAAAAGAGAGAAAGACAAAGAAGATACAGAGGAGCACACACACAGCTACCAACTCCTGGATTCCAGCAGTGTTCAGATGGAAATTCCAAGAGGAGGTAGGGTCAAGATGTGTGCTTGCCTTGTGGTCAGCCTTAAATACCCCTTGGTCTCCCTGGGCCCTTCCCCCAGGTGAGACTTGGGCTCATTTGGTCCCTCAGGAGCTGGGCTGGGGGCTGCAGAGGTGGCTGTGGAGCATTGCCTGTGCTGTGCCAGGGACAACAGCCTCCAGGGACAGAGGCACAGGGCAGGGACTCCGTGGGACAGCCTGGGCTGCACAGGGCACAGGGGTGGGCAGCAGCTGCAAGACAGCCCTGACAGAGCCAACTTGGGCAGCACTTTGGCCATGGCTGCTGGCCCTGGGCCTGAGGCCACAAGGGGACAAGGGACCCTTGCAGGGCTGGGGCCTCATGGCCTCCTTGTCCCTGCTCAGCAGCCTGGCAGGGGCTGCCCCATGCTCCTGCCCTTGCCATTGCACATCCCCACATGCCAGTGCCAATCCGGGGAAGAGCCCTGAGCAAGGAGGGAGGGACAGGATCTGCCTGGCCAGGGGCTGGGGCTCAGGCCTTGGCCCTTTGTATTCCTGAGACACATCCAGGTGTGCTCAGCACCAGAGACACCTTTGCCTTGGTTGTCCCCACCTGTCATCACTGCTTCCAGTGTTCTGCTCTACCTGGAACCTGGGGACACTTTCTCAGTTGTGTCCCTCAGTGAGACCCATTAAAACTTCAAGAAAATTTGGAGTTGAAATTTAACTTTGAGTTCTTGAGAAGTTTTTTCAAAACACTCTCTCTGGGACTGAGTCTGATGTAAACAACAGCAAAGCCCTGAGAGGGTCATTAAAGTTTTCCTAGTCCAGTTATGGAGAAAGATTTCAAAGAGCAGTAATAAAATATACATTCCTATTTTAAAAGGGTGTCTTTTATTAAATTTCTCTTTAGGGCAGAGGTGATTGCAGCATTCTGTGATTGACATTGACCCAGGGTCTCTCCTCAGCAGCTCCGGCCTGCTCACAGAAGCTGTGCCTGGAGCTCTGACCCAGTGTGGACAACCTTGCTCCACATTGCCCAGCCCCATCCTGTCTGTCCTCACTGCCCTGGGCCCTGCTGTGCTTGCAGAGCTGGCTGCCCTCAGCCTAAGAGGGGTTTTCCCTTCTTGTACTTTTTGCAGCAATCTCAAACTGCTGAGTTTCCCCAGTGCAAACAGACACACTGCTCAGGTGTGTGCCAGCCCCAGGTGCCACCAAAGCCACTGCAGAGCTGCCCTGGGCCAGCTGTGAGGGTGGATCATCAGCCCAAGCTGCACTGGGCACTGCAAGGGGCTGTGGCCATGGCACTGCACTGACCCCACTGCTGGGTTTGGCTGCCACGGCCACCGAGAGAAATGAAACTGCCCTTGGAAACACTGGGGAGGACTGGGACATACTGGAGAACACTGGGAATGCTGTGGGAGACACTGGAACATACTGGGAGTGACACTAGGGGTTACTGGGACAAACTGGGGACACTGGGGCCATTGCAGAGAAGACTAGGTATACTGGGGCATCCTGTGGATGACACTGGGAGGAAGTGGGAGGGACGGGGAATGGACTCAGGCGTATTGGGAGGGACTGGGCTGTACTGGGAGGGACTGGAGGGGCACTGGGCTTGTACTGGGTTCTACTTGGGATGAATTGGGCTGTACTGGGGTTGTACTGGTCTGTACTGGGGTTATACTGGGCTGTACTGGGAGGGACTGGAGGGGCCCTGGGTGAACTGGGACGAACTGGGCTCTACTGGGGTTATACTGGTGTGTAGTGGGGATGTACCAGGAGGGACTGGAGAAGTTGAATTGGCTGTTCCCGCCTCTGCCGCATCCCATTTGCCGAGACTCCCGCCCATCAGCACCCAAAGCCAATCAGCGCCTGGTTTAGGACCTCAGAAGCGGTGTCTGATACTGGCACCATCTTTTTTTTGCCTACAACTCCCGTCATGCCCCGTGGCCCGATTTAGACCCATTGGAGCTGGGACTACAACGCCCGTAATGCCCCGTGCTCCACAGAACCCCGGGATCCGCCCCCCCTTTGTCCCTTAAGTGTCCCCTAGACCCTCCAGGATCCCTCAGTGCCCCCTTAGTGCCCATTCGGGACTTCACAAAAGTGTCCTCGGACCCCCTGAGTGCTCCTGACCCCACAGATGCCCGGTACAACCACTTCAGGGAATTCATCTCCTCTCATCCCCCACGGCCCCAGAGCCCCTCAGAACAGTCCTGCGCATAAAACTCCTGCCGTGCCCCCGCCCTAAAGAGCCCGGTTAGAGCTCCCCGAGCTCCCTGCAAGTGTTCCCGAACTGTTTACGTTCCCCCGAGGATCTCAAGTTTCGGCTCGGACACAGAAGTGTCACCCGAGAGCCTTCCCGGACCCCCAAACAAAGCGTTGGAGCCACTTCCGGGACTACGGCTCCCACCATGCTCCGCGGCACACGTCCAGTGCTGTTCCAGCCGGGACTTTATCTCCCGTCATGCCCCGTGCCCCACCGAGCGCCATTGCAGCTGCGCCTCGAACTCCCGTGATGCTCCACGGCCCCGTTTAACAGTATTACACCCACGCCTTCAACTCCCATCACCCCCCACGCCCCAGAGAGCCCTGTCAGAGCTCCCCAAGGGCCCGCCCAGACCCGAAGGCCCCCAAATTCCCCTCACTGACCTCCAAGGGCCCCCCTGGACCCCCAAGTGCTGCCCCGGACCCCGAACTGTCCCTCAGAATCACTGAGTGCCCCTCCAAGTGCCCACCCGGCTCCCCCAAGTGTCCTCCAGACCCTCAATTTCTCATTGGATTTCCTCCCCAGACCCAAAACTGCTTAAATGTGCCCCAGAAATGTCACCAGGGAGCCCAAAGTGCCTCCCTTGACCCTTTCTGAGAAAAAGATGATAAAAAAGATTACAAAAAGATTCAAATATTTCTAGTTACCATAAAGAGGAATAAATAAATAGCCAATGGAGATTAACGAATGAATGAAGGGAATTGTGTTACTTAGAACCAGCGACCAATAACTTTTTTCGTTCCTAAAAATGTATTGGTTTTTTAATATAAATGAAATAAATAGGGCAGGAGATCTTTATCCTTTTTAATGTTTTTATAAAAATCAGATCAGGTGGGGTGATCCGATGGGTCTCACACTGCCGCTGCCCCCAGAAGTGGCACAGAGGAGGAGAAGGAAAAGTGCAGTTGTGTCCACTGGTCTGCAGGCAGAGCTGGGGGTTCCTTCCTCACGAGAGCACCAGGTGATTCCCAGTATTTTGGTTTGACATTTGAGGTCCTTTTTCCAGCCAACATGTTTTTAGGTTAGGGTGAGGGGTAAAAAGGGTCTTAGCGGACACTGGATTCTGTTCTTCACGTCTAGACATCACTTTGATCCCTCAATTCCATGTTGCTTTTAGGGGTTTTTGGCTAGGTTTGGTGAGGGGCTTCCTCATTTGCATGCCAACCCTGCTGTCATTTCCATGCCAACTTGGTTGTCCCCTCCTCTTCCCTGTCCCAGGTGCCATCCTCCAGGAAGCAGCAGGGTGCCCCTCGACAAAAAGGGGAATTCCCAACCATCAAAAACAGGTAATGAACGAAAAATTATTAACAGCAGGTGATTACAACAACAAACAGTTAGAACTCCACCCTGGCAGCAACTGGCCCAACCTATGAACTCTGCAACCTTTCAATAAAATGGGCAACTTCTCTACTCATAACAGTATGACATCACAGAGAGGGTTTTGTGACATCACTGAGGGAGTTGTGACATCATACAGCTTCTGTGACATCATAGAGTAGGGTGTGTGGCCATATAGGATATGCTGCCATCATAGAGGGTGGCTCTGTGACACCAGAGAATGGGTTGTGACATCACTGGCTGGCTGTGTAACATCATAGAGCAGGTTGTGACATCACAGAACAGATTCTGACATCACATTGTGGCTTTCTGACATCACAGAGTCTTTTGGGACATCACAGTGCAACTGCCCGACATTCCAGGCTGACATCCTAGAGTTGGCTCTGTGACAGCACAAGGGTGACGTGTGACATGCTAGAGTGGGCTGTGACATCACAGGTGGCTGTGTGACATCACAAAAAAAGCTGTGTGACATCACTGGGGGATCTGTGACATCACAGGGGCTGTGTGACATCAAAGATGGCTTTGTGACATCACAGATGGCTTTGTGACATCACAGGGGCTGTGTGACATCACCAGGAGCAGTTTGACATCACGGGGGCTGTGTGACGTCACAGGGGCTGTGTGAGGTCACTAGGGAGGTCACTCTGCCCCGGCCCCCCTCACAGTTCCCCCCAGAGCAGTCCAACCCTGCTTGTGCACCACAGGGTCCCCTGTGCCCCCAGGTCCCCCTGCCCCTGGCCCCGAAGCCTCCCCCAGAGGATGTTCCACGAGATCGACCCCAGAGCCTGACACGGGGATGGGGGACAGGGCCCTGGGGGTGGCACAGGGGGACAGGGACCCTCTGGCAGCGTCCCCGTGTCCCCCAGGGCCAGAGCCTGGGCCAGGGCTCCTTCACCCTATTACCAATGAGGCCTTGAGAGCGCTGAAAAAAATCTATGGCAAGGGATCAGCAAAAACCAGATTTAATATTAAGGGATAGTAGCACAAAGTTCCTTGGCAAGAGTCACTCTGCTCCTGACTGGAAACTTGAGGCACACCAGGGAAACAAAATCCAGGCAATCAAACCAGAAATGAACTGAGAACTGTCCCTGTGTGTGTGTATGACACATGCACAGTGAGGGCAAGGATAAAAGGAATATAGCCTAAAGCTTAACAGGCCTCATGCTTAACAGGACTTAACTTACACCTTAAATGTAACCGATACCTTAAACATCAAAGTTTAGCAAAACAACAGCACTAAACAGTATTTAACTTTACTTATAGCCTATGACTTAGCAATTTAACAGAGGAATAACACCTAACAATATTTAATTTAGCTAACAACTTAAATTAAACATAAAAATTTTGCAAAAGAGCAACTCTTAATAGAATTGAAGTTAGCTTAGACCTCATGACTTTACATTACTTACAGCTATCTGGATATCTGACTGACTCAGCTATCCAAGGCACTCCAACCCCTCAGAGAGCAGCATTTCTGCCACATTTCCCCAGCACAGGCACTCCTGTGTGCACACAGACACAGAGTCAGTGCAAGGCACCTGGGAGAAATTCCCCTGAAGGCAGAAAATGCTCCCTGTGGATCCATTGGCATTTCCCCAGTGGGCAGAGGGCTGAGCCTGGAGGAGTGGGGGGATCGGCCCAGGCTCCATCGTTGTTCGGGATCCCCGAGTGCAGCAAACGGGAGAGTTCCCGGCTGGGAGAGGCCCCACTCAGAGGGAGTCGCTGGCCCAGGAGAGCTCCAAGGGCTCCTTTTGGAGCGCTGTTTGTAGGGCCCCAAGAGAGGGGCTTCAGTCCCAGCAATGGTTCATCCTGGCCGCACTTGGCATCAACAGCTTTCTTTGGCAGTGTGAGAACAGGGATGTTGTGTCACTGAGGGAACAAAAACAGCTCCCAGGGCTGCTCCTAAAGGAACCAGGAGCTGGCTGGGCAGCAGCAGTGCCTGGAGCAGACAGTGTTTGTGATGAGCTGCAGAGGGGCTGAGCCCAGGGGCTGTTGGCCAAGGCTGAGCCATAAGGAGCATTTCTCAGCTGGCAAGGTGGCCTGAGAAGGGGAGGGGGGAATGCAGCAGCACAGGGCCCATGGAACCAAGGGAGCATTGTGACACTGTGGGGCCTTGTGAGACCAAGGGACCATTGTGACACTGTGAGGCCCTGTGAGACCAAGGGAGCATTGTGACACTTGGGCCCCTTTGAGACCAAGGGAACATTGTGACACTGTGGGGCCCTGTCAGACCAAAGAGCCAGTGTGACACTGTGGGGCCCTGTGACATCAAGGGACCATTGTGACACTGTGGGGCACCATGGAATCATGGAGAACACTGTGACATTGCTGGGCCTCATGGAAACATGGAGACCATTGTGACACTAAGAGGCCCCGTGGAATAAGCAAACCATTGGGACACTGGAGGCCTCATGGAACCAGTGAGACCATGAGGAAGTCCATTGTGATACTATGGACCTCCTCATGGTGGCCCTGGGAGGACCATTGTGATACTGTGGGGCCTCATGAAATCAAGAGGCCTTTGTGACACTGCAGGGCTGCATGGAACCAAAGCTCCAGGGCAACACAAAGTGCCTCCTGTAATCAATGGTCCATTGTGACACTGGGCAACTAAAGGAGACCATTGTGACACAGCAAAGCCCCAGGGTACAAAGGTCCATTGTGACATTGCAGACCTCATGGAACAGAGGAGTCCCATGACATTGTGGGGCCTGGGGAACTATGGAGACCACTGTGACACTGCAAGGGCTCATGGAATCCTTGGGACCATTGTGACACTGTGGGGCCTTATGACACCTGGGGGCACTGTGACATTGTGGGACCCAATGGAACCTAGGGGCCAGTGTGACACTGCAGGTCTTCTTGTAATCAAGGGGCCATTGTGACACTGCTGGAACCCATGGAATCAAGTCACCATGATGACACGGCGGGGCTCCATGGATCCAAGGCACCATTGTGACACTATGGAGCCCCACAAAACCAAGGGAACACAGAACAGCTCTGGCTGGTTTGGCCTCCCATGGACTGCCTGACTGGTCCAGCTGACCTGTGCATGTTGAGGGTCACTTCTCATCTGCTGCTGAAACACTGGGGCTCTGTGCTTTCCTTCCCAATGGAAAAGAACTGTCCTTCTGCTCCAGGCGCCCATGGCCAGAATTGGGATTTCACCTCCAGATTTCCTCATATCCTGAGATTGTTTCCATAGGAATATTGCCAGAACAAGTCTGGCTGGCAGTGGTTTCACAATAGTCACTTCTCATCTGTCCCCAAAACACTGAGGGAGGGTCCATGCTCTCCTTCCCATGGGAAAGAACTGTCCTGCCTCTCCAGGTGCCCATGGCCGAGATTGGTTTTCCACCACCAAAATTCCCTAAATTCAAAGACTGCTTCCAAAAAAAATCTGCCATTCCTGACATGTCTGGCTGGCCTTGGCCTACTGAGGCTCTCACCTGCCTTCCAAACCTTGGAGCTCTGTGCTTTCCTTCCTATGGAAAAGAACTCTCCTTCTAATCCAGGTGCCCATGGCCACAAATGGGATTTCACTTCCAGCATTCCCTGTAGTGACAGACTGGAAGAGATTGTTGGCTCGAAACATTTTGTGTGGGGGGGAGGAAGGGGCAGGTCCAGCCTTGCCCTTCCCTGGAACCCCTGCCCTGCCCTGGAACCCCAATCCCCCCAGAGCCTCCACCCCAGCCCAGCAGTGTCTGCCAGTCCCTGGCACAGCACAGGCAATGCTCCACAGCCACCTCTGCAGCCCCCAGCCCAGCTCCTGAGGGACCAAATGAGCCCAAGTCTCACCTGGGGGAAGGGCCCAGGGAGACCAAGGGGTATTTAAGGCTGACCACAAGGCAAGCACACATCTTGACCCTACCTCCTCTTGGAATGTCTATCTGAACACTGCTGGAATCCAGGAGTTGGTAGCTGTGTGTGTGCTCCTCTGTATCTCATTTGTCTTTCTCTCTTTTTAATTCACGCTTCTTGTAGAATTTGAGTAACTTAAAATTGATGAAGCTAAGAGTTCATGAAGGTGAATGGGCCAAGTCAGTGCTTTGAGAATTGGTTTTTGTTGATTGAACGTCATACTAAACCTTTTGCCAAAGTTTCTCTGATTTTTCTAAAGTTCCCAGTAAAGGCTGTTTTGTTCTTTTGAGCTCCCAGCCACATTCCACACTCCATTTCCCAGCTGGAGCCTCTGGTGCCTCTGAGTTGTGCTGCCCCAGCCCCAGGGATGCTCTCCTTGTCTGCCCATTCCCCCACGGTCTCTGGGCAGGGATGGCCTCAGTGGGGGCTGCTGACATCCTCAGCAACTTGGAGGCTGCTGCTGAATTTTCCTTCTGCAGAGGCTTGTTCAGCCTTCAGCTCTTCAGTGCAGGAATTCAGTGTCCCAGGTCTCATTAACATTCAGAACACTTTAACAAGCCAAGCCTCTGGGGATAATTTGATTTCAGTTTTCAAATCTTGTGTGGTTAATTAGGCAGATTTCAGAAGTATATTCAAACTGAATATATTCTATTTTAAAAAACAGTGAGAAAAGATTTCTTAGGTCCCGTTTAGGTTTTTTTCCCTGTTAATAAATTGATATGTTCAATCTTCAATTGACACTGAATCCAAGTACCTCCTCATGCAGTTTGAATGGATATGAAAATCAAGACCCTTCATGGCTGACAATCAATCAGACTCTGTCCCTACCCCCACCCCACCATTTCCCCCATCCAAGGCCTGGCACTCAGAGCAGCCTTGTGCAAATCTGAGCTCCCTCCAGCCCAGGATGCACCTGCAGCTTTCAGCTCCTTGGCTCCAACTCCCACCTGCTTTCCTTGGAGGAGGAGCTGCCCAAGACACAGAGGGATGTTCGTTTAATGTCAGCCAACAAAGCCAAGGGAAGGCACAGCTCCATCAAATGCAAAAGTCATTTCTCTGCTGAATATTAAATCCACTTTCCACAGCAGACAGTCTCAGAGCAATGGAAAACACCTTCTGTGCCCAGCACAGATCCCAGTGTCCCCCCAACCCTCCCTGCCCCGATTCTGCCCAGATTTGCTCTTTGCACACACGAGTCACATGCTGAAGTCAGGAGCTCCCTCCATGCCCAGAGGGAGGAAAAGAGAGAAAGGGAATGAAGAGCTCTCCTGTGCAGAGCCAAGGTCCACGTGCTCTGGGATGTCCCAGCACCATCTGACATGTCCACCATCCCCCAGAGATTTCCGTACAGTAACAGTTTCAGACAAAGACAAAAGAAAAGGTAATTCTGTGAGATATAAACACAATTAAGATGTTGACTAATATGCTATTTTTTTGAGCTTCAGAAATATTAGGCAATTCCCTGAAGCTCAAAGCATGAAACAAGTCAGCTGAAGGGCACTTGAATGACCAGAAAGCATTGGGAGGAGTGCTGAGGGTTTTTTGCAGGACAATGGACATATGCAACATATGCACAATCCAGCCTTCATAGAACCTGAGTAAGGTCTCTATGCCCTTGAAGGACACAAAAGGAGAAGAACATGCTCAGCAGCAGATGGTTCAGGATGCAAAGGCACACAAGAAAACCTGCAGCAAGATGCCTGAAGAAGAAAGATTAACTAAAATTAACTGAAATGTCAAAATGCGTGCGTAAAAAGGACTTAACCAATCACGTATTAGCTTGAGGTGTGAACAATAGAGAACAGTATAAAGATGGCTTGCTTTTTGTAATAAATTGGCTTCACTTGATCATATTGATCATGGTGTGATGTCCCATTAATGATCCTCTGCACTTAGGGACCAGAAATGCATGCAAGCCTCCACCCCAAGAGACATTATGAATCCAAAAAACATGGCCATTAACTGCTTGATACAAACACAGAGTAATGGCAACCAAAATGCAGTCAGCCAAGGGTTTTTTCCACTCTCTCTCAAGCCCCATGCATTGGGCACCAAATTTTGTCCTGGTTTAGGGCAAATTTGGGAGAAAACCTCCAAAGGGGCCCCTCCAGAAAGGAAACACACACAGCCCTACTCCCCAACCGGGTCGGGAAGGATTCCTTGGAGAGAAGTGGAAAGAACCTGTTCATTTAACAGGTAAAGCACCCCCAGCACACAAAATGAACAATACCAGGTGACAACACTCTTTCACCACTCTGAAAAGGATGACAAATTCAGAAAGTCTCTCTTGGGAGTGGTCGCTCTGTTATCAGTCCCTCTGGTGCTGGGGCAGCTGCTGCAGCCACAAGGTGCAAACTCTCGGTGTTACGCACGTCCCAGTCTGGAGCAGGTTTGAGTGGTTCCAAAAAAGGGAAAGGAAAACAGTCCAGGCAAAAATTTGGAGTGCTTAGCTAAACTAACTAATGAGCAGAAACAAAAGCAAGAGCAAAGCAAAAAGCCAAGCAAAAAGCAAAAGCAGCAGCATGTACTGCCCCGTCTCTGTGTCCTGCCAGCCATGGGGGAGCGGCTGATAACAAAACCAAAACAAAACTTCACTCTTCAGAGCGAGTCTTGAAGGCAAAGAACATAATATCCAGCATAAACAGAACAGACAGCTGGGGATACAAGCGTCCTAATGTCACCCTAGGACAGCACAGTTATTCCAAACTGCCCCCCAGCAGCCCCCTCCTCACCGATGCCATCTGCTGGGGCTGTGCCAGCTTCAGGAGATGCCTCCAGGGCCTGCATTACCTGTGTGAAAAATGCATATTGTATGATTGCCTTTTCACAAATATTAAAATGAATATTATATGTGTTGTGTTAGAAAGTTATGTTGTACTAATTTCCTTAAGTAGTGTGTTACATCTAGTTTTAGGTTATACCATAATGTTGAAATAGAAACTATGCTATGTAAGATACTTTTATAGTTAGAGTATTAATAATTTGGACAATTTGAATTAGGACAATATGAGATAATAGAAACAAAGAATTACAGACGTCTGGGTAACTTCTTCTGGGCAGCATAAGCCTGAAAAAGGACACACATTAACAGAGGGTTAACCCTTAAAAACAATAGCCTGCTGCATATTCATACCCCTCATACATGATGCATAAATTCTATTCAAACACAGGATTCTGTCTTCTTCCTCTGAATCCTGACAGCGTCTTCATAGCTGAGCAGGCAGGAAGAAGTTCGTTTCTTCTGATAAGAGAGCAATAAATTCTCTTTCTCTGAAAGATGTAGGTGTCCTGTGGCCGCTATCTCGTTGCGAGTCCTTTCTTTAAAAAAAGTATTTTACATAGCATAGTTTTTATTTTAACATTATGTTATACCCTAAAACTAGATTTAACATACTACTTAAGAAAATTAATACAGCATAACTTTCTGACACAACACATATAATATTCATTTTAATATTTGCGAAAAGGCAATCATAAAACACGCATTTTTCCCACGGGAGGACGGGCCCCCCCCCAGTTATTCCCTGTACCGGCGGGACCCCCCCTTCCCCTCAGAGCTCTCCCGCGCTGAGGGGCCGCTGCCGCTTCCCGCCCTTCGCGCCCGCCCTCAGCGGCCGCCGGGAGTCGGTGCCGCCCCGGCCGCCCTTTTATCGGAGCCATGGAGAAGGAAAACCGCTTTAAATTGTTCATGCCGCCGCGCCTGAGCGCTGGGCAGGTGTCTGCGGGCAGATCCCAGGTGAGCGCTCGGCCGCGGGGCCGCTGAGGGCGGCCCATACCACACCCGCCCCCGACCCCGGCCGCCTCCTCGGGCTGTGCTGCTCTGGAGGCCGCGGCTGAGGAGGGGACGGGGGGAAAGCACAGGGGCCCTTCCCGGGGACACGGGGACAGTGCTGGGCCCGGGGAGTGCCCCGGCAGAGCCCCGAGCTGGAGCACACACACACCTGCCCCTTGCCCCGGCAGAGCTGGAGCACACACCCACCTGCCCCTGCATAGGCCGGGACGGCTCCTGCACTGGACTCATTTCTGTCCGTATGCCTCGAGTGGCACATGCACAGACATCTTCAGTTTGAATTTCAAAGACTTTTGTTGTTGTGTTCTCTCAAAACTGAAGGGAATCATCTTCTGGAGCATCCGCTCTGTGTTGTAAGTCCGCGTTTGCTGTGGGTAATTCAGCCCAGAGAGCGAGCAGGGATCTATCGCTGACCGGGCTCTGTGTACAAATCACCAACGGGACGGGACTGCTGAGGAACTGCCTTGAGCTGTTTTATTTTCCAGCATCAGTCTCATTACGTGGTTATGACAATGGGAAGATGCCAGCAGCTCACATCCCAGGCAGCAGACAAAGAACTTAATGTGACAACTTACTTTAAAAGTTTTTTGACCAATCACACCAAGCAAAAGCATATTGACAGCAGTTCTATCCAACCACTATAAGCACAGGTACCTTTGGTTAAAACAATGCTTGCCTTTTTTGAATACAATACCTGCTTGTAAGCCTTGAAACACAATGCACAGAGCTCCATTATTAAGCTTAGAACTTTCTAATATCTTGCTAGATAAACTTTTCTGTAGCTTAGGGAGTTATTCTAGCCAAGCATTAATACACAGACCATTGTTCTATTTGTCATTACTTTTCTACTTTTTGCATAATTTTTCTGCTGACCTATGTCATGGCTACTGCTTGGCACTAATCACAGTTCTGCTGTCTCTGAGGCTGCCTTTTGCAGCTTTCCCAAACCCCTCTGATTTTATGGATTCCCACAGGCCCCACTCAGATGCTCGCACTGGCATTGGCGTCTTGGTCTCACCAGATCAGGTGTGCAGTGAAAATGTTCTGTCCCCACGCTGTTATGGGAATTCAACAAGTTATTTTTTCATGTCAAAGCTCCTTATGAAATATGTTGAGATTCAAACAGGATATTCTGACAGCAGATGAGTTTGCTGTTTACAGGATGAACTTCTGTGACTTAAAAAACTTGTAAAAGGGTATTTTCATACTGAAACATAATCAGATATTGTTTAGAAGTGCCCTTGGAAGTAAAGCAAAAAAGAAATATCAACTACTGAAAAGTCTTCAGAAAAGTAATTTGTCTCCTTGAGTCCTTTGCCATGCACCAGTGCCCAGACAGGCAGGCGCTGCTGAGTTCCCTGCATTGAAAGCTCCTCTTTGGCCACAGTCTATAAATCAAACTGCAGAACACCAACAGTTTGATCAACCACTGGGAAGTAAGAAGTGAGTTCCAAAGCCATTACCAATACCTTGGGCTTTGAAAATGGTAGGCAGCTGTTTAATTAATGACACATTCTATTTTCACATCATCTGTAGGGATTTTTTCTGGCTTTTATAATTCTTCTTTGCAAATCTACTCTTAAGGAACTAATTTTTAAATTTGTGCAGGGTATTAACAGACGCTCAGATGATGACTTCAAGCTGCCATTCGATGTGTTGAGCCATGGAGAAATCACTGATTCAGGTACAATTGGAATATTTGCCATGCACCTTCTTTAGATTTTTATATATTGTCAAGTTTTAATTTTCATGAGTAGTCTCACAGTTTCATGTCTGTAACTGTTAAATACAGTTTCACTGTTACTTTTTTTAGAAATACATTGATCAAAATCTCTTCATGTTTCAGATACAATTTCACAGCAAGTGAAACTTTGCTCTGAAGTAGATGAAGAGGTCAGCTAAGTATCAACTCTGCACATCTAATTCCTTGGGGTCTTTTGAATTTGTTCCCAAACAGTGCCTAAAGCATTATTAAGTAGATATTTCAGGCCTAAAGGAAGTAGTCAAAAGGGAATAATGTTTTCTGTCTCCTGTTTAAAGCTGAATCACTTAGAGGAGATACTTGTGATTTAGTGAACACACCTGGAAATTAATCTTTAAAAATTAAGGTGATTGCAATATTGTTGTTGTTTTTGTCTTTGTTTGAAGTGTCTGCAAAGTCCATGAGCTTTAATTAGAGTAAGATTTAAACACTTAAGTATCCTTGTCGAACTGCTGCTGAATATTCTGTTGAGGGGCAGAAGGGTTGAAGTCAGAGTATTCTTTGGAAAACTGAAGTAGATGATCCCAATTGCATTGTCTGGCTTTAATTTATCTGTAAAACAATGAATTCAGTGGTTTCCTCAAGCACTGGATTCCTTTCACAGTGTCTTTACCAGCAGATCTCTGCTTTAGCACAACTCAGTGCAGCTCAGCTTTTTTGCAATAGCTTCTCTACTTTGCAGCTACAAAACACTGTTTGCTACCACAAAATAAAACACATTTCTTGTGCTCTCTCTGCTGTTTTTCATATCCCTGACAACTTTTTAGACTTTTTTAATCCTAAGCTATTAAAGCACCATCAGGACTGTAACAAAACTGTGATGCAGCCAAAACAAGGGTGGTGTTTGGGGGTGTTGTAAATGAACCAAAGGGCCCTTGGGACTCGTGTGTTGCTCTCCCTGCTCAACCACTGGCCCAGCACTGCTTGTAGGGCACTTTCAAGGTGCTGTAAGGGCACAAGGGCGGTGGTTTTCCTTCCTGCTCTGTGTGTGAGCAGAGAACTACTGGGACACTTGGATATTTATAAATCCCTGGTTCCAGATGGGATCCATGCCAGGGTGATGAGGGAGCTGGCAGATGAGCTTGCCAAGCCTCTCTCCATCATTTATCAGGAGTTGTGGCTCACTGTGAGGTTCCAGAGGATTGGACACTGGCCAGTGTGACACCCATGTACAAAAAAGGTAGGAAGGAGGATCCTGGTAATTCCAGGCCAGTCAGCCAGGCCCCAGTGGCAGGTGAGATAATGGAGCAGTTCACACTGAGTGCTATCACACAGCACTCCCAGCATGGCCAGGCTATCAGACCCAGCCAGCAGGGCTTTACCAAGGATGGGTCATGTCTGACCAATCTGGGCTCCTTCTGTGAGCAGGTGACGGCCTGGTGCATGCAGGAAAGGCTGTGGGTGTTGTGTCTCTGGGCTCCAGCAAGGCCTTTGGCACTGTGTCCCACAGCACACTCCTGGAGAAGCTGCAGCCATGGCTGGGACAGGAGCACTCTGTGCTGGGCTCAGAACTGGCTGGATGGGCCCAGAGAGTGGTGGTGAATGGTGCTGCATCCAGCTGGCAGCCAGGCACCAGTGCCGTCCCTCAGGGCTCTGTACTGGGACCAGTTCTGTTTAATGTTTTTATAGACGACATGGGTGAGGGCATTGAGTCCTTCATCAGTAAATTTGCAGAGGACACTAAGCTGGGAGCTTGTGTTGATCTATTGGGAGGAAGGAGGGCTCTGCAGAGAGACTTAGATCAGTGGGATGGATGGGCAGAGTCCAGCAGCATGAAGTTTAATCAGTCCAAATGCTGAGTTCCACATTTTGGCCACAAAAATCTCCTACAGCGTTCCAAGCTGCGGACAGTGTGTCTGGACAGTGCTCAGGCAGAAAGGGCCCTGGGGGTGCTGGTGACAGCCGGTTGAACATGAGCCAGCAGTGTGCCCTGGTGGCCAAGAAGGCCAATGGCTCCTGGCCTGGATCAGGAATGGTGTGGCCAGCAGGAGCAGGGAGCTCATTCTGCCCCTGTTCTGGGCACTGCTGAGGCTGCACCTTGAGTGCTGTGTCCAGTTCTGGACCCTCAGTTTAGGAAGGACGTTGAGATGCTGGAGCACATCCAGAGGAGGGCAGCAAGGCTGGTGAGGGGTTTGGAACACAAGCCCTGTGAGGAACGTTTGAAGGAGCTGGGGCTGTTTAGCCGGGAGAAGAGGAGGCTCAGGAGTGACCTTATTGCTCTCTACAGCTTCCTGCAGGGAGGTTGGAGCCAGGTGGGGTTGGTCTCTTCCACCGGGCAGCACTGACAGAACCAGAGGACACAGTCTCCAGCTACAGCAGGGAAGGGATAGGTTGGATATTAGGGAAAAAAATTTCACCAAAGGAATAATGAAGCACTGGAATGCTCTTCCCAGGGAGGTGGTAGAATCACCATCTCTGGATGTGTTTAAGAAAAGACTGGACATGGCACTTGGTGCTGCAGTTGAGGTGTCAGGGCATAGGTTGGTCTCGATGATCTGAGAGGTCTCTTCCAGCCTCATTATTCTGTGATTCTGTGATTCTGTGATTCTGTGTGTGTCCATGGCAATATCACAGGTACTCCTGGGCAAAGTCTCTGAAGCTGCTTTTACTTAACTCAGCAGTGTCTGTCAGAAGGAGAGGACAGAAATGGGGTGAAGAACCTGCTAGAAGGAAATTTGGCTTCACTGATAATTCTGGCAAAATTTTTGTTGATTTTGGTGGATTGCAGTTATCCGTGTCTTTAAGCCCATCTATTTGGTGATGTCTGAAGGGGGTTTGGGATATTTCATTGTATTTGTATCTCCTATGTGCCCTGTAATGCCTTTTGATACATACACAGAGGATGCACAAAGATTTAAACTTGGGCTCCTGATCATATATAAGCTTATATCACCATCTGTGGAAAAAATATTACTCTTGTGATGTTTCTAAGAGATAAATACATTATCTACAACAGTATTAATTAGATATTATATACTATTAATTAGATAGTATATAATGTGGAACCTGTTCTATTAGAATCCAGAAACAACGAATGAATTGTTCTCAAAACTCTACAAAGAGGCTGAGAAGATCAAGCAGTGGAAACTGACTGTGGAAACTGAACTAAACCAGAAAGAAAGAAAACTCCAAGAGAATAGAAAGATTATTGAAGCACAGAATAAAGCCATTCAAGAACTGCAGGCCAGTATTGTATAGTGTACATTGAATAGATGAAGTTCAGTGCTTCCTGATTCAGTCTGACACTATTATTGATACAATTAAATATTAAAGACTGTTGCAGTTTGGTTTGTGCCTTGAGAAAATGATTATTTTGAGAAGTTGCAGGCACTTGTCCTGTGTGAGGGTGGGTATGAAGAATATACCTGTAAGTGTCTCATTTGCTGGTAAATTATTGTTCATTAATTATTGTATATTTCATGCAAAAGATGACTCAGCATGTAATACCAGATAAAACAGACTTCTGTCTACTGATGCCCCAAGTGACTTTTTCATGAGGGATTTGAGAAGTTCAAGTGCATTTCTAATATATTTTTCAATAACAGTGTCTTTTTTCATCTGTTCCCCATGAAAACAGTTTGAAAATGAGAAACTCCATTTGAAACTGGAAGATGAGATATGTGAAAATAAAGATCTCTTGAAAGAGTAAGTAATAGAACCAAGGATATATTTTTGTGGTGGAAATAATCAGTTTCCATGTGGGCAGTTTTATGTAGCTGTTAAATTTTGAAGGTCATTTCCATTGTTACTCCTTAGGTGCACAAAGCACTGTGCACTCCTGTGCAAACATGATATTTTTCCCTCCTTTAGAGCTGCTGCTTCGAGGCATCTGTGTAATCTGCTCAAGGAAACCTGCACTCGCTTCACAGAGAAGACCAGCAAATGTAAATGCTTTTTTAGTTTTTATTTATCAGATAAATGTACTTCTAGCTTGATCTGAATTCACAAACAGAAGCAAGAAGAAGAAATTTCTCGTGCTGTTCAGAAAAGTTCTACAGTTGAGATGGACTGGATGTGGCTCTCAGAATGAGAAGTGAATTTTAAGTGGCTCACAAAATTGGAAGTGAAGCCCCAGGTCTAACAGATTTGTGGTTTGTAATGCTGAATGCAGAGGGCTTTTGAAGGCAGTGAGATTGTTTGCTGCAAGGTTGCCAGCCTGGGAGCTCCTTGGGTGCCCAAACAGTGCTCCAGGTTTGAGGCAGTGCCCACAGCCCCGACTGGCACTGGAGCCACTGCAGAGCAGGGCAGGGCTCCCCAAGGCTGCTCAGCCCATTGAAGCTTTGCAGTCTCAGCCACACTCTGGGAATGTATTCAGACATGAGAAGTGACACTTCATGCCTGGTTTTAGGCAGTAGAATCTACTCTGAATTCCCAGCACTCTGTAACAAATTTCCAGAGCTGACCTTTCCTGTTTTCAGCCATCACACATTTGTGGGGAAAAAAGGTCTGAACCCCAAGGTATAATGAGTAACTGGAATTCTTCTCATGAAACTGAACAAGCCAAGACAGTTGGATAACTTAATGAAGTTTAAATTCTTGAGGTTTAAAAATATGTTATTGATTGGGAGTTTTACTTTATATGCAATTTAGAATTGTTATTATAATCATTATAATTTTACTAACTTGATCCTGGATACTTAAGAAGTGTCTATTTCTTTTTGGCCTTAATTCTAGAAATCCTTGTATATAGATGTACTGTTCTTTTTTGATAGCTGTTTCTTTTACTGTTCTCTTTTTAATTGTTTTCTTAGGAAAAAAATAGTATCAATTACAAAAGTGAAAGGAAAGAAGGAAAATATGGACATGGAGTGTTGCAATTTTATAATGACAGTTCAGATGCTCTATCAGCATCTGCTGATAGGAAGAAATTAAGTGCTAAACCCTAGATTACAGTTTATAAATACTAACAGTTTTGATACGTTATTATTCAACAGCATTAATACTATAATAATTAATATGGTCGCATAAACTGATCCAGAATTACACTTTTCACAGAAAAAAATATCTTAGGAAGGAAATTTAAAAGCTGAGCTTGCTTAATGTTTCAATGAAATACACATTTTCCCTAGATTCTGTAACTTTTGGCACCATGTTTCATAATGACTTATTTAGTAAGAATGGAGCTGATAATTCCTTTGTTAATTCATTATGCTGATTAAAAATTATGACTTGGGCAGCTGGCATTCTTGTCCAAAAGAAAAACTTTCTTATATGTTCTTGCTTTGATAGATGAACAGGAAAAGGAAGCAACAATACAATTGTATGAGGAACTTCACAGCAACGTAGAAGTAAGTGAGCAAGCTTGATGAAAGGAATGTGAGTTATGTGAGCTGAGCTGAGTTCCATGTTTATGTTGGGATACTGTTTGTGTCCATCATGTGTGGGTATCGTGTCATGTGTGATACATGAAGTTGGGTTTTCAATCCCTTTTCAAGAGTGATTTTTGCATTCTATAAAGCACATTCAATGGAGAAGGTGCAGCAGTGTGTGGGATGTAGATCCCTGTGATCTGGGTGATGTGTGCTTAGTGCTGGGTCGCTGCCACAGCTTCTGGCTTCTTTCTGGGCTCTGTTTCACCTCCCTGCTGGTTCCTCAGAATGGCTGAGGTGGGCAGCAGCCCCTGGAGAAGTTCCAGGGTTTCCAGTATTGAACTTCAAATATTAAATTTTGTTTTTAGAGAATGACAGTGGCATTTGAAGAGCTTCGTGTGCAAGCAGAGAACGACAGATTGGAAATGAGTTTTAAATGTAAGAATTCTGTTTATTGAGTTTATGCAGCTGGCTCAGTTTTGTACTTCATAGCTTGTGTTACACATGAAGTGTCAGGGCAGCCAGATGTGAAGTGCTGGAATGGTGAGCAGCTCACACTGAGACACTGGGACCCTTCTTTTATTCCTGCTGCCTTTGGTCACTGCCTGGCCCCTTCTGTTGCTGTTCCACTGGGCCAAAGCTGGAACTTTATTTCTCAAACAGTCACTCAAAATTGAAGTTTTGTCTGTGAAGTACAGTCTAGAGATCAATACTTACTTGTGGGATCTCAGCCTCTCAGAACCGGGGTGCAGGGTGAACAAGACCACCCTGGGGGGCTCGGGAGTCCTGGAATGTTGCCAGAAATGTCTGGTGGCTGGACTTTGATCCCACAGGGGAGATGACATCAGTATGAGGATAGGAGGATTTCACTGGGGTGAATGGTGAAGGGACAAGTTAATTGGAGTGTGAGATACAGGGTTTAAGATTTCTGTACAGGGGGGTCTAGAGAAGTAAGATGGAGGAATTGGGGCGTGCCCTTCTCCTTCTTCTTCTTCCTCTAGGCCTCCATCTTCTGTGGTGATGTTGGCACTCTGGGATTGGGCATTACTAAAAGAACACTGGTTAATAAGAGTAGAGGGTATTGGAGAAAAATGATAAATATTGTATACGTAACTCAAGTATAAAGATAGATGACCGCCTCAGGGGCTGTCAGTGTGTGCCCATGGCTGACTGCTGAGCAGAACTCTGTCAGGCCCAGAGAAAATCTTTTAGATAAGCAATTAATAAACACCGAGACCGAGAAAAGATCTGAAGTCCCTTCTCGTCCTTTGGAGCGCGGGCGGCCCAAGGCCATCTTCGGGCTTTTCCAGACCATCTAAACAGCCCAAAATCCGACACTTACTTCCCATAGTTTGTTTATTTAAATGATAATGCACGAGTGTATAGCTACAGAAACTTTAGCTAAATGCTCTCTCTCTGTATGTATAGCCTGCTATGTTCCTGTTTCATTCTCACATGCTCTTTTCTGTTTGTATTTTCATTATAAAATCAAACATTGCGTCAACAATTACTCTTGGGAAACAAATGGTACAGCTGTACAATTCCAGGCAACCTTAAACTGGAAGTTGTATTGAGCTTGGAGTTTATTTCAGCTAGAATGTTAACTATGGATGTTACTGTATCTCCAAAGTAAAAGAAGAAGCAGAAAAAGTGGACAAGTTTGAAAAAGAATGCAGACTGGAAGTCAGTAAAAGGAAAAGCAGGTTTGCTCATTTTACCATCTAAGATGTAGAGCTTTATTTGGAACTAATGGGGCAATGCAAGAGCCAAGAAGTGTTTCTGGGTATTAGTAAAAAAGACAAAATAACATCTGAAGCTGCATTTAAGTCAAATTCTTCTAAGTTTAGTGGTGTTTCAGTCCCTTTAGTCTACTGGAATTTATGGTTTGATTTTGAATTGGAGAACTTTTTTGTTTAGAGTAATGTGACTTGATCAATATTTGGCTAAGATTATATCTAGACAAATATTATCTATCTATCTGTCTGTCTATCTATCTATCTATCTATCTATCTTGAATGACAGCAAAATGTCTGCTTATCATACCTGGGTACAAATGAAAATTAATATCTGTCCCTTCTCCAGACTTCATGATGATATTTCTTGCATTTTTCTAGATTTCAGCTCTTACCATACAGAGAGATGAAAAAGATGATGTCATAAAAGACATCAAGGCTCAGCTGCAGACGTCACAAAATAAGATTGCTGACTTAATGGAAGCAAAATGTAAGAGTTCTGCCTGCTGTGTTTAAATGTAATTGTTTATAGAATTGAAATGTAATTGTTTATGAATCTTTATTTATTATATGTAATTGTTTATAGAAGCATAGGAAACAGGGCCATGATAGTCTTATTCTGTTGCTGGTTGGCAGCAGAATTTTGGGGCCTTGAAGGCCTTATTTTTGTTTGGAGCAGGAGCTGCTCATGTGGGAGGAGGACTGGCAGGGCAGTTTTTAGGGTGAGTCAAGCATTGAGAGCTCTTGAAAATTGCAAGGGAAAAATATGTTGCTTCAGTTTTGCAAATTTACAGTCAGGCACATGTCACTGAGGAAACTTACTTTTCAGAACTTGATTTTCAATATTTTTAAGCCATCTATATTTTAATTTCATTTATTATTTTATAGTATATGATGTCAGTACCATTAGTCTTTGTTACATTCTTTAAATGTATGTAATTTTCCATTTTTAGCAGCATTTTTTAGTAAATAATCCTATTTTTAAAAATATAAACATCTTTTTTTGTTTAGTACATAATGAAGAAATGTTAAAGGAATCCCAGGGCAGTAAAGAACATTTGAGGGCAGAGCTGGAAGAGGCTAAAATTTCATTGCAAAAGGCAGAGGTACCCCTTGCTTATAGTTTTACAGTACAAATAGACTAGATGAGTATTTGCATAAGTAATTATGGATACTTTAGACATGAAACAGCTGTAGCTCTTTGTTGCAAAACATGTTTAGAAATGATATCATGTCTTGAAGGCTACTCAAAAGAACTTGGAAGCTGAATTCCAGACTACAGTGAAAACATTAATTCAGGTCACTGGAGAAAAGGAAGAGCAGGAGGAAGAATGTAAAAAAATGAAGGCTTTGCTTGCAGCCCTGACGGAGGAGTTTGAGACTTCTGTTGCCAATTTGAAAAGCTTGCTGCAAGAAGAACAAAATAGGTAAATTAATGAGTTTAAATTCCAAGAGTGATCTTACAGGTTGCAGCCTATGACGAAATCAATAACAATTGGAAATGAAGCTGAAATTTTTTTCACACAGTGGTCTAAATGCAGAGAATTTAATGTATTTTTTTTTTGTTTGTGATAGTTGATACTGTATAAAAAGTAATCTTTTGCCTCCTCCAACTTTCATAATTCTGTCTTTAAGAAATACAGATTTCTGTAGGTATATATTTGTTTACTTTTATGTCTACTGTTCTGAGGTTTTAAAAGTGAAATTTGATGTATGTTGCAGGCAGATCTATCACCTGCCTGTTGAAAGATAAATGTTCTTAAAGTGCTTGTGCTAAGACTTTGTCTTATTGTCCTGTAAGTTTCAAATGCAGTGCTTTGTACCCTACATTTGGGATTTTTCATTTACCATTTCCTTAGATTAAAGAAATCTGAAGATGATTCAAAGCTGCTTATCTTGGAGCTCCAGAATAAATCTGCTGAACTGAGTAAGGCTTGTAGAAAGGCAGAAAATGAGCTGGGCAGTAATAAAAATGTTTTCTGCTCTTTTCTGGAAATGGACTGTCTCTAGTAGCTGGAGAAATGATTTTACAGTGCCTGTACCTGTCAGGAATGCCTGGATTTATTTTTACTCAGCTGATCCCTTTTCTTTGGGGGTCATTGGTGCTGGCAGCAGCCACAGGGCAGTGCTGTGCACAGCTCCAATTGTCAGACCATTCATGCATGAATTCCTCTGGAGGTAATTTTGGTTTGCAGCTCAGAGCAGCAGCACTGCAGGTGCCAGGAGTGACTTGTGCAGCAGAGACAAAACCTCCCATGGAGGTTTCTGTGACCCTCCTCATGCTGGAAGTGCAATGATGCTGGCAGGGGTTGTTTTTAAATATCATCAATTTGACATCCTGTGGTTTCTAGGGATGTGCTCCTTAGTCCCCAGAGTAAGAGCTCTGCCTTGCTGTTGAGAACTTGCAAAAAATCCCAGAATTGTGGATGTGCACATAGAAACCATTTGGAAGTTAGTAACAACTGGTTTCCTTTCCCAGCATATCTATGTGATACCTTCAGCAGTTCAGATTTTTTTTTCTGGAACAATGCAGGTGCATCAATACTTGGAGAATACTCTAGTCTTACAGTCCATGGTTTACTTGAAGCTATATTTGTGGAAAACATAATAGGCTCTAAATTTTATTTAAGATAAATATTTAGTTTCTCTTCAGATATAGATTTGCTAATGTCTGAATCATTTTCTCAAGTCTACATTTAGATTAAGTCATAAATGAGCTTTTCAGTTTCTTAACTTAATCCAACAAGTTTTGAGAACTGGGTATTGCAAAAGGGGAAATGTTTTATACTGCCTGCTAAATATGAAAAATCATTTCTGTTCCACTCATTTTACATTTCATGTGCTGTAGAAGAGATGACAAAAGTAAAATGTGACAAAGAAGTGCAACTTGAAGAGCTGTCAGAAACTCTGGTAAATGTTCATTTTATTAATCTCATGGCATTTGCTCTTCACATTAAATTCCTCTTGCTTTGTAAGTATCTTAAATGCCATAAATAAACTCCATCTAGTCTACCTTAACATTTCTACTAAACTTTCTCACACACAATTTCAGTGTTTTCTTTGAAGAATTCTTTATTGCCTCTGTTTTTCTTGTCTCCTGTGCTTTTGGTTTTTCTTGTCTCCCATGTTTTTGGTTTTCCTTCTCAAGGTTTTTGGTTATTTCCTTCTTTGTTCATGCCCATTCAAATGCCACTCCCTCTGGATATAAAGTTTTCCCATTTTTCCTTCCTTCCAGGAAGGTAATTAGCTCTGGCCTCTGTGAACCCTGCTGTGCTGTGACACAGGCCCATTTTCTGTCACAGAAGTCTAAGCGATATGAAATACACTCTTAACAGAGGTTTATTTTCATTATGATTTTATATTTACAAGCCTAACAAGAATCCATATCAGCTGAAGTTAAGATAGTGTGAAATCAGGTGTGCATTTTACTGTGTCTGCTTGTTGTTACAATCTGTGCATTGAGTGTTCTGAACTGAGTTTCACTCATTTTCTAAAATGGGCAAATTGGAGCACTTTTACTGAAGAAGAATCTTGAGGCTACTGTACAAAATTTGCAGAGAGAGAAAAATGTGGAGAGAGAAATGAAAATGCTCTCCAAATGAGAGAGGTCTGAAGAAAGGCAACAGTTACATGTTTTTAGAAATAGTGAAGTTGCACATCGTGACTTGGATACAAGTTTATACATAAGAAACAGCACCCAGAGCAGGGTCCCACCCTAATTTTGCAGCCCAGGTAATGAAACTCACAGCAGAGGACAGACATGAACAGCACTGGTGTCACAGTTCACTATCTCACACCACTTCCAGATCCCAGCAGAGACTGGAAAGATCCAATCTGGATAATCCATGGCATGGATGTTGTTGGGTTCTTCTGAAAGCCTTGTGCTCTTAGTTCATGTCTGATGACCTCCAGCAGTTGGAGTTTGCACATGGGAACTCAAAACTCTTCCTTTTCATTTTGCAGAAAGAATTCCACGGTTTGAAAGAACAGCTGACAAGAACAGCTAAGAAGGAACAAGATTATTTAAAGCAGCTTGTGACTCTGAAAACAGATCTTGAACAAGAGGCGTATGACCATTTTGAAAATATAACATTGAATTAGTTTTGGTGTAATATAGAAGTTGCTTTAATCCACAGTGAAATGAACTATGATTGTTTTCTAATGGAAATTTTGAACCACATATATGCCATTAATTATATACTTACATTTCTAAATTCCACTTTTCTATTTATGTGTATTCTATGGCATATGTAGTTGTTCTTTCACTTATTTAACAAGAAGAGAAAGTTTCTGAATTCATTGTTAATCTTGCTTTAAAATACATAATCTTCACTAACCATTATATATATATAAAAGTTGGCTCTGATTTTCTTTCCTTCTTCTGTCACCTTCGTACATCTCTCTGACTCTGCTGCAAAGCTTATATTTGTAGATAAAGGCCTGGACTTCTTTCAGCATGGAATAACACTTGATAATGGGTATTTTTAATTTAAAAGGAGATTTCAAAATGCATCTTCTTATTCCTCTTGGCCATTTGTTTTAAATTAGGTTAAAGAATGAACAGCTAACAGTGTATCTCAGTAAGCTTTCACTAGAGAAAGAACAAACAGCACAAGAGAAAAATGCTGTGGCTGCAGAACTCCAGAAGCTGCAAGAACAACAAGAGGCAAGTTGTAAACTTCCAGCTTTCTTGAAAGGACAATACTCAATTTGGCAAATGACTCAGTTTTACAAATTAGATGATGAGCTGCAACATGACTTGGATCTGTAGAGTACCTGAGCAAATTTTTTTGTGTTTGAATTGGAAAGGAAGTGTATTTACACTTGTGAACAAGGCAGGTCTGTGTGCTTTGGATGGCTTTGAATTTTTTAAGAAGTCACTTTGAATTTTATTTCTTTGCTGACACAAGGGTCTTTATTTAGGATAGTAAGAAAAAAGAAGACAATACAAAGCAGTTAGTTGAAAATCTAGAAGAGGCAAATAGCCAGCTAAGGCAAGTAAAACCAAATATTAATAACTGATATTGTTAAAGGAAGTAGACTCAAATAGTTAGTTGTGTTCAAATGTTGCTTTCTGGGATTTTTTGATTAATGTTTTTTTAGATTACACAGCTAAACAGAAACTATTCAGAATTGCTGTTGGCCAAGTAGAAATTTTCTCAGATAGAAATACCAATTGCTGCAGGAACAATGTTTGCCATCATTTTGTATTCCATAGTAGGAGCTGTCTTGTTTTGCATTAGCCATCTCAGGTGTGAAGGAAATTCAAATGGAAGCTGAAGGTTATGGATGAAATGTGACAAGGCAAAACTGGATCAGAGTTACTCTCTGTATCCCCAGTTCAACAGACAGGCAGCTCCCATGTTTCACAGCTGCATTGCAATAGTCCAGGTCAGGATGTATTTTCCTTGGGCTCCTGGAACATCTTTTCCTACTTACAAGAAGTATGGACAGTTCACATATTGACTTACTGGGCCTGTTGCTGCATTTTAAGAACATTTTCATTGAGCAGCTTATGTGAAGTTCCCATCAACATTAGCAGCTCTTTTCAGAAAATAAAATATGGGTTTATTAGAAGTACTGAAAATAAGTTAAAGGCAATAAGGAAATATTTACTAATGCTTGTTAATTTGGCACTTAGAAATGAACTGGAGTCTTTGAAGGAGAAAATGGCAAAGACAGGTGAAGAGATGAAAAGTACACTGGATGAAAGAGAAGAAAATGTATGTCCTGTGTCATGAAAATATCTTACAGAACCTGCAGGGCAGCATTCAATGTAAAATCTTTGTTGGGATTTTTTCTGCAAAGCTCTGCCTGGGGGATGTGATCTCTGCCAGAGGTTTCTTCTTTCCCAGCTGCTGCTAGCTGTGCCCTTGTGTGTCCCCATGTGAGCCCTGGTATTTCAAAAGACAAGCACAGTCACTGGGATGTTCACTCTGTGCTGGAAGTTTAATATTAAAGATTTGTTTGTTTTCAGGCAAACAGAGAACCTGCTTTTCTGTTTTTTTCATATACCCACTCAGTGATGGATGGGCTTTGGATTAGCTTTTTATATGTAGTGTGAGTTTGAGCTGAAATAGATTCAAACATTTTTACTTTTCTTTCTATTGGTTCAAAGCAACCTGGGGTTTTTAGCAAATTTCAAAATTTCATTGTAAAAGTCAAAGATTTACAGTTTAATTTCAGGTTAAGAGAACTGAAAATGAAATTTCAAGAAAGGAAAAGCCATTGAAGATTCTAGAAAATAATTGGGAAAATTCATTTTTTCATGGATGTAGGGAACTTCATACAAGTGCATTTTTTAAATTGTGAAGATCTTGGGGTTTTTTTCTTCTTCTTTCTTAACTCCATAACCACTAAGGAACTGGTTCACTGCTATTAATTAACATCTTGTGGTACTTTATGGCTAAAACTCTGATTATTCTGACATGGCAGCTGGTGTTTCAGTCCACTGGAACAAACCAGACTGGTGCAAGGGCAGGTTTGAGAACATCTACAGGAATTGCTCACATAGGGAGTCATTTGTAGAACTCACTAACTCATGTCTGAAATATCTCTTTCAGATGAATAATTTAAAGAAACAGATGGAAAATAAAACCAAATGCATTGAAGAGTTGCAGCAGGAGGTGTGTAGAGATTTTAAATGTCACAAATACATAAACACATTATACTTTGGGTTGCCTTTCCAGCAGGTTTTTGTCTGCTGTGATGTCTTTAGATACACCTATGTAACTTAAACATTTTCCTTTCTTATCCTAACCCTGAGCAAATTAGAGAGTCATCTTAGGGATCACTTGATTTGTTAAATGAGCCTTAATTTGAAAAGAGCAATTACAAAAATAATATCTTTAATAAACTTCTACTCTTTTTCATTTAGTGCATAGTGTTATTTATGTACGTGTATGAGTATCTCAGTTACCACTAGTAGAAAAGAATTCTGCACTGGCACAAATTGTAGTAACTTCACTGTAAAAATAAATAACTTGTATTTTTGGTCATGACATCTTCACACCTTCTGTCAGCAGCATCTTAGTTTTAATTTCCATTCTGCACCTCATTTGTTATTCCTTGCTGCTGCTCAGGAGGAGCCTTTCTTAAGGTCGTGAAGAAACAGTAATTATCACAGAAATTAGCTGAACATTCATTTGTTTGAAGAATTGTTCTGGAACCTGAGCTGCACAACAAAGAGTTATTTGCCTGATGAAAGCTGGAATATCTTGATGCAGTTAAACCATGACATAATTCTATTAACTTATTAAGGTACAGTGCTTGTTTTGTTTTATTTCAACAGAATAAGGTGCTGAAAAAGAAAATTACTGCAGAAAGCAAGAAAAGCAATACTTATGAAGGGAAGGTAGGTTTAAATAACATCGTGTAGAAGATGAGGTGAGTGTTTTTAACTTCCAGGGTAGGTAATGATAATACTTGTTATACATTCTGAGCTGGTTTATGGATCTAGGATACAGACTTTGCAGGAATGAGCTCATAGTTTTTAGAAGATGCTTCCATTTTTAATCATTGGGCACTGACTATTGGACATTTAAGAGATGGATTCACATTGCAATTAATGATGTTTCCAATCTGTTCCTTTTTGTTTTCTTTTGTTGATAGTGGACTGAACAGGGTTCAGCAACCTCATTGTAACAGAAAAGCATTTAAAAGAAATATATATATAAATATATTACTCTTTTTAGGCTGTTCTTTAAATGTGTTCTTCAGTGGCAATCCCTCTGATGGGAATATTGTGTCCAGCTTTGGGTACTGCACTTGAAGAAAAGTGGACTTTTTTGAGGATATTCATATGAAAAACTTAAAAGGAAAAACTGTAGTCAAAATGCACAGCTGGGAGAAAATGTACCATAAAACCTGTGAAAATCTGATACAGATTTACAAGAGAGGGAATAAAATCTCCATCTGTATTTGTTTTTTTTCCAAGGCATTCACAGCATTTAGGGTGACTGCTTAGGGCAGTCTTCCCCATTGTGCTGTTGCCATTGTTCCTTTGAATATTTTCTAACTCACTTCAGGCCAAAGTTCAACTCTTTATTAAAAAAAACCCTGAACTTTTAAATAGGAACCACTTGAATCATATACCTGAAAAGTAACAGTGTTTGTGCTCAAAAATAAGAGGTAAGAAAAAATAATCAACATAGTAATTCCTAAACAAATAACAGCAGCAATTCTGATTTCTCCAAAGGTGAATAAATTGCAGTTAAAAATGGAAAATATGAACAAGCAACATAAGGAAGAAGTTGACATCTATCAAAAAGACATAGAAATAAGAAAAGTAAATGAAAATAAACTTCGCGAAGAGGTGAGAGGTGTTAATTTTTACTGCAATTTATTTTTTTTTAGTTTAAAATGTTGTTCTGAAGCTTTAATTTCCAGAGTCCTTGCTCATATTTCAGTCTTCTCAACATAAATGGAACTTGTTTTGTATGCCTGTGAGCAAAGCTTTAGTACATTAGGTGCTTAGGTTGAAATATTTGAATATGTCTTTGACAATGAGAACTCCATTAAAAATTCCTTCTTTCACGATATAGTTCAAAGAAATTCCACCCTTGGTATAAAGTCAGCACAATTAAATTAAATTATAACGTCTCCCACATTAGGATTTTTCCGCCCACACTTTTTTGATGGCAATGCTAAGAAACGTTAGGGCAGAGTGCTTGAAATGGCCTTTTGGTTTGCAGTGAGCTTGCCTGCCATGGCTGTACCTTTGATCTTGCCCATTTTAACAATCTGCAGAAAAGATGAGGGATTTGAAAGGGATCTTAAAAGCAAATAAAGCCCAAGTGGGACTGCAAACTTTGCACCCACAGGGGGAAGAAGAAATTGAGATTTAAAAGAAATATATTGTTATCTTGATGAATGAAATGCAATTTATTACTGACAGGTAGAAAAGATGAGGTTGCTTTGTGATGAAACTGCAATGATACAGAGAGAAACTGATGCCAGATGTCAGCACAAGATAACTGAGATGATGGCACTGATGGAAAAGCACAAGGTCAGAGATTTTCCTGCTTGCTGTGGTTTGCAATGGGTGATACCATGTCAATACCATGTTTATAACTTGTGACACCACATTAATGACCTTTCCAAAGCAGAAACAGGCCTGAGTCTGGGAAAAGGAAGCTGAACACATGCTGGACTTTGCATCATCTAAAATCAAATTCATTTGAAGAATATGAACACATTCCTATGGGCAGATACATTCCATTCATCTAAACTTCTGGGATTTTTAGATTATTTTTTCAATTCAGGCTTCCTTTGACACCATCTGAATGCAATATTTTTCAGTATCAGTTTGGCCTCTTTCTCAGAGGTTACCTAGTGACTGTCAGCAGTTTAGCCTGACACATTTTAGTTTACCTTTCTATTCCTCATTTTGCAATATCTTTAGCAGCTACATTAATAAAGATGGCACAGCTGGCTCTTAGTGCTGAGCACATATTGCTGCACAGAAATAAAGCACTCTCTGCCCGTCCACAAAATAATACTTGAATTGAGCATTTCCTGTTTTACAGTTTCTCCAGAAGCATCAATGAATCTTTTCTTTATGAATCTTAAGAGCCTGGTTTGAAAAAATGATGTTTTAAGACTGGATAACTCTATATTGCAACATTTAGTCACATGTTTTGAGTTTGTTGTTGGTTTGGTTTTTTTACCACAGAATGAATATGATAAAATGGTTGAAGAAAAAGATGCAGAGTTAAAAGCATATAAAATGAAACAGCAAAAGCAGTTCTCATCAGAAAGGGCACTGGTAAGGAGCACTTTGCAATGGTCAATAATTCAGTGAAGGGGCTGATGTCCTTGTGTAGTGGTTTTATACTGGCTAAGTGCCAGGCACACACAAAAAAACATTCACTCATTTTTCCCTGCTATTGTTGAGCAGAGGAGGGGAAAGAAAAATTCAAGGACTGAGTTGAGATAAGGATTAGGAGAAAAACACTTTGAGGGTAAAGCAGATTCAAAATAAATAGTATAAAAAATTATTAATAGAATTAATAGTGAGTAATAAGAATTTTAAAAATCCTTAAAACACCTTTTATTGCAATCCCTCCCTCTTGCCCACCAACAGCACAGAGAGACAAAAGATGTGATCTTCAGTCAATTTGTGACTTCTAAAAATCTTTTTTCAATTTGCTTGGAGAGTTTCTTTTCCTGCTGTGCTCTGGGGTCTTCCCACCAGAGACATTCTCTGGAAACTCTTCCAGTGTGCTTTTAATTTTTACCAGTAGCAGTCCCACCCAACCTGCTGCAACAGATCTTATTCTGGGCGCTAAAAACTCCAAATGTTTCTAAAAATAAATTGGAGTGGCAGTGTGTTTGTGTCTGCTCCTCCAGGTAGTGGGTCATGTTCTGACTTCCCACTTTGAATAGGAAACTTTTGTTTTAAATATTTAGATTGTGCCCTCTCACCCCTGCTCTCCCAAGGGTTTTAAGGTATTACCTTGAACACTTCTGATCAAGTACCTGTTTCTTACAGTGCTTCAGTCTTTGTTAAACAAGCTAAAGCAAAGCTTCAAGTATAGGGCTGAAAAGCACATAGAATTATCTTGTGTATCTAATGAGTGTCCCTGTTAATTACTGCCTCACTTGGCACTGTTTTCCTTTTTCTGGGCTGTGCAGAGTTAACCCTGTCCTTTATTTAACGGTTTGTAGGAAAATGAGCTGTCATGTTTGAAAAGGGAACTGTCCTCCCTTAAGGAACAGCTGAGAGCAGAAATGGAAGAAAAGGTGGAGTTTTTTATTCCCTGAGCAGTGGGGGTGAGAGGTGTGGCCTGGGCTTGTGCTGTGGGAAGAGCTGGATTAGAAATGAAACTGAACAGAAAAACAGTGACTTTGGAATGCTGGGGTTGTGCTAAATCTGGTCATAGATTTGTGTGAACTTTGTAACAGTCTGTGATTATAGATTACATATAAATAAACAAACAACAAAACAAAACTCTCCTTTATTTTAGTTAATTTTAACTAGCTAAAGCAAAAAAGTTCCCTAAACTGAAGGGGTTTTTCAGTGACTTTTGAATGCTGGGGTTGTACCAAACCTGGTCATATTTTTGTGTGAACTTTGTAGCAGTCTGTGATTATAGACTGTGCTCTGTAATTAGACCAAGAAGATTTTTAACAACTGAATTCAAATCAATATTTCCTTGCTGTCACATAACTCTTTTGTAGGAGAATCTTGTAAAAGAGCACTCTGGCAGTGTGATTCCTGAAAGTGAAAAGAAACACAAGGTAACTTTAACTTTTTAATTGCTTTTAGAATTTGGTAGTATTTATATGTGTAGAATCAATTGAAGTGCCATGATAATTTATTTGCATTCAACAAAAGACGGTAGAATGCTTTAGACTTAAAATTTTAAATTATAGAAAATACAAATTGATGTTCCTGGGACTCCTAAACCTTGTTTAGATCGATGCAGTGAATCTATTCATGTAAAAAATAGAAACTCTCCAAATTATATTCCTGAAAAAAAAAAAAAAAAGTCTTCTTCAGTACAGGAAGCCCCTTGGGCAGTCCAACATTGAAGTTTTGTAACTCCTAACAGTGAATTTTTCTTGTTGCATTTTTCTGCCTGTATTTCTTACTTCTCTGTAGATTATTTTTTTTCCCCCTGGGATAAGAAGGGATTTTAAAGGGTCACACCATTCCATGGAGATATGAGACAGCAGTTTCTGGAAGGGCTCCCAGTGTGTAATTTTTCTTGCTCAGTTGTTGATTTTTTTTATGTCTCTAGAACTGATTTACTTAGTCTTAAAAGTGTCCATTTGTAAAGGCACTTTTCCTCTATGGAAGAGAAAAAAGCTGATACAGCTGTAAAAATGGTCAAAGTATCAAAGTAGTCCTGACTGCAGAACTGACCCTTCTTCCCTGTCAGGAGTTCACTTGTGGTTTTCACATTGGAACAATGGAATCCAGCACCATTTTGATGTTATCTGTCTAAAAAAGGACTGCACTGGACCATTCAATGCTTCTTAGTTTCACTTCTAGTGAAAAGACTATTTTAAGTAACACCAATCTTGATGTAGCTACCAATCTTTCTTTGAAAGCCTTTTCCTGCATTTTGTTTGTTCCCATTTTCTTTGATGTTTGATAGAGTCCAATGTAGTGGCTGCAGTTCAGAATAACCTGGATTTCTGCAGATAAGCATGGAGAACTTAAATACAATGTGCCATGAAACTCAGCTCTTCCATAGCTTCCCCTTCATTCTCCTCATTTGGCAACAAAAATAATATAAAAAATTATATTTCCACCCCACTTTGTTTGGGTCTTTGCTCCATGTTTAGATGGAAAGATCAGAGTTCCACCATTTCTGCCAGGTGAATTCTTGGACACTCAGACTGTAAACTGGGTCCTGAGTTTGGCTTTAGATTCCATACTTACCCCATAAAATGTAATCTAAAAATAGAAACATTTTCTTTCCCAGACATGTGTTATAAAGACTCCTCCAAGGGATAAAATGCAGAGTGGAAGAAGCACAAACCTGCCTGCAGGGCAGAGCAGCAGGAAAAAGCAGAAAGTGCTTGTGCAGCTGGACACTGAGTCAGACAGCTCTGAGCACACTGACCTCCTGGTAAGAGCCAGAGAACAAATCGTGGGCTGAGCAGCTCTTTGTGCTCACTGCTGGGGCCGAGAATGGAAATAAAGAGTTTGGGCTTCCACATTCAAGCCAATATTTATGTATATTTTCAATTTATTGGTTCTTTCTGGAATTGTAGTTGTATGTACATAATTAACATTCTTTTTATTGAACTGTTATGCCTCATAATGACAACTTTTCTTTTTCATAATTTAATATCCTTAGGCAGAAAGAAAAAGTAATTTTAATATAGTGTGACTAAGTAACTTTTAATTTAACTTTCAACTTTTAATCATATAGAGCATAGTCTCGGAAGAAGAAACATTTAAAAATTTGTACAAAGATTATCCACAAGCTTCACAGTTACATTCCACAGCACCAAAAAAGGTATGTTAGCCTTTCCTAAGATTAAAGCAAGCAGTTAATCAGATTGTTTACAGAAACAAAAGGATGGCTTTATTTTCCTTCCCAGAGCCCAGCTCCATGCAGTGTGAAATCTCCAGGCTCTGCTCTGAAACTCAAAACCATGAGGAGGATGCGCGAGGCGGGCTGGACTGCGCTCTCCACAATGGACAGGAAAAGGAAAATTAAAGATGCTGTAAAGCTCTTTGCTTAAAATGCAGAAATGCCCAGTGCTGTGGCATTGCTTGCACGGTTGTTCTTCTCTCAGGGTTAGGAATTTGTTGCTTTTTTCTGTCATACTCAGTGTGTTTAATACTTCAAAATGTTGGGACAAAAATGAGCCAATTTTAAATTTTGAAATAAATAGAACTACATAGAAAGTTGTTTCAAAGCTGTTTCTGGCATTATAAACTCTGGTTTTATAAACTTCTGTTCTTTTACATTTGCTCTGTTTTTCTTAACACATAAATACTTAGTGGAAGAAATGTAGCTGTTAAATGAATGTTCTTTTACCTGAAGTCCTCTTGCTTTTTCCTGCATTTTAATGGCTGTTAGACCTGTCTTTTTAAACTGTTTTGTTTTCAGTATGTTAAAATGGCTTTGAAACTTCTAAAATTTCAGTAGAATTACTTGTATTTAAAAAGATTTCAGCTTCACAAGGAGTAAAATATGCACGTTATAAGATTGTGAAACCAATGTTAAGATGCCATTAAATTGTTTATCTGAAATATAAAGTGTGGGACTATTTGTTGTTGCTTTAAATATTTGAACACAGACAGAAATCACCCACCAGCTTTCCTAGGGACCAGCAGAAGTGCAAGGATAGATTAGAACATCTATTTCTGTATTAATCCTTGGTTAATCTTTGTCAGGGTCTCTGGCTGGTCAGAGTGACCCCGAGAACAGTTCCAAAGTCTCTTTTCCCAGCCCGGTGCTTGAAGAAGGAGTCAGGGCTCTTCATTTCTCAGTCTCAAGGTTGTTTCATTTATCTTATCTGTAAAAAATTTTCTCCTGCCCTGCCAAGGTGAGCTCAGCAGGACAGTCTGAGGCATTCTGCCTCCCCTGGGGCAGTGTTATGTCTTTATACTACAAACTACATGTATAATGTTTACAATTACTTTCCAATACCTATCATCTATGTTAGACAGTGAGCTTCTACTCTAAACCAATTGGTAAGTGCCAACATCACAGCAGAAGAGGGAGGCCAAGAAGAAGGAGAAAGCTGGATACACCCAGTTCCCTCCATCTTCCCTACTGAACCCCCATACCAAAAACCCTAAAATCTACTTTTCCATCCTGTAATAACTTCACCAATATGCTACCTAAAGTGCTGTGGCTTGCTGATCTTCATACCAGATTGGTAATTTGCTCCATGGGTCATAATCAAACCACAGGGGCATTCTGGGCTCTGTGCCAGGGTCTCTGAGCCCCCTGGCAGGGCTCTGGGCTGCTCAGGACAGCCAGAGGGATGTCCTGGGTCCTGACAAATCTTGGTTCCACAACAATGACAAACCCTGCTTCAGAGCCTAGACATAACAAGAAAACTACAAGTACATCTTAATCCCCGAGCCCCCTGCCCATCGCTGGGGGCTCTGGGGGTTTCTCCCCCTGTCCCAGTGTAGGATTGATGGGGGTAGCACGGTTGGGACGCATGGAGATGAGAGATCTCTGCAGCCAGGTCGTGGAACTTGGGGTTGTGATAAATAGGTGTGATTCGTGCTGATAAAAATTGAAACAGTAATCAATATTGATACAGTAATTAATATTTGAGAATAATAAAATAGTTAATAGCTAAAAGTTGTAATGCCAAAGAAGAGAGGGAAAGGAGGGTCTCCACCCACCCCCCCCTTCCCAGCAGATGTTCTCAAGGACCACAGGAAAGAAGCTGAAGATACAGTTGCTAAAAATGACCAAGAACCTGGTTGGGTCCAAGAAAATGCTAATTATAAGGGACTTATTGCCTTGATATGCAGATGCAGTGATACGTTAGTCTTGGCTTACATTGTACTCGCTTGGTGCGCATGTGTAACCCAAAGGTGAATTAAAGGACAACAAAGAAGACTACAGAGCCTTCATCAGTGACGACCCCCAAAGACTTGTGCGACCACCAAACCGAGTGGTGGCGCATGCGTGATAAGGGTGGTAATGAGGGCGGAGATAGAGATATGATGAACCGAAAATGGGAGGAGATGGCATTTACACATGGCATATAAGGGGTGACTTTCACTTGGCAAGCTGGTACGTGAAGTGGCAAGGGTCATTGAACTCTGCCCTCCGTACCCCGCGGTTGTTTTTGCTTATGCGCTATTATTTGAACCAAATTATCCCTTATTTATATATTTTCTAAACTATTCAATTAAAATTGCTGCTACCTTAAATATTGTTTGGTTTTTTTTTATGATGGATAATTGGGCAAACATAACAGGGTTTATTGCAAAGGGCCTGGGTGCAGGGCCCTGCTGGGATTTGGGGTTTATTGCAAAGGGCCTGGGTGCAGGGCCCTGCTGGGATTTGGGGTTTATTGCGAAGGGCCTGGGTGCAGGGCCCTGCTGGGATTTGGGGTTTATTGCAAAGGGCCTGGGTGCAGGGCCCTGCTGGGATTTGGGGTTTATTGCGAAGGGCCCGGGTGCAGGGCCCTGCTGGGATTTGGGGTTTATTGCACAGGGCCTGGGTGCAGGGCCCTGCTGGGATTTGGGGTTTATTGCGAAGGGCCTGGGTGCAGGGCCCTGCTGGGATTTGGGGTTTATTGCAAAGGGCATGGCTGCAGGGCCCTGCTGGGATTTGGGGTTTATTGCAAAGGGCCTGGGTGCAGGGGCCTTTTGGGATTTGGGGTTTATTGCAAAGGGCCTGGGTGCAGGGCCCTGCTGGGATTTGGGGTTTATTGCAAAGGGCATGGCTGCAGGGCCCTGCTGGGATTTGGGGTTTATTGCAAAGGGCCTGGGTGCAGGGCCCTGCTGGGAGCTGCAGCCACAGCTGGAGCAGGCCCGAGAGAGGAGAGGGGGAGAGAGGATGAGAAGGTAAGAGAGTAAAAGCGTAAGAGAGTAAAAGGGGTAAGAGCATCTAAGGCAAGAGCTAAGAGACAAGAGGTAAGAGCAAGAGTAAGAGAGGTAAGAGCTAAAACAGCAAAGTTCCCATTACAATATAATAAATCTTCTTCTGTGTTGAATATTCTGATTCTCACTAAGCAATCTAGTACAAGATACAAATCCTACAGCATTTTCATACCACCTATAAGAATCATTACATTACCATACTGTGCTATATTTTAAACCCTAAAAACTCCTCTGTGGACCCCTTCAGTAGGGGCTGCTCTGACCCTGGGACCTGCCTGCAAGCAGAGGGAATTGTTCCATCAAAAGGGGGTTACTTTCAGCGGCCACACCGTTGTTTTCCCGTTGTTCAGTAACTAAGGGATCTCATAGCTTGCTTTCATTTCAATCTCGCTTATAGTTTCCATATTCTCAAAATCTTTTGCCAGACAATCATATTTGTAAGGCTTTCCTGTTTCATCTTCCCCAACACCCCAGAGCCGGCGCTGCTGCGGCCGTGGGGCAGAGGGGGTGCGAAAGGGGGATCCGGGCTTGGAGCGGGAGGAAGGGGAGGGAGAGGGGAAGGGGAGGAGCAGGAACAGGAGCAGCACGGAGGGAGCAGCCCGAGGAGGAGCAGCAGCCGGGCAAGGAGCATTGCGGGGTTCCACGGCGAGCCCGCAGCTCGGCTGGGCCCGGCAGCATCGCATTGCCCCGCGTCCCGCAGGTGAGCGCCGAGGGGAAGCGGCAGCTCCGGGAGGGTTTTTAGGGGGGGAAGAGGGGGATTTTGCTGGGGTTTGGACCTTGCCGATTCCAGAGTTATGAAAAGTGCGTATTATATGGCTCTATGCAGATATTTACTGTGGGAATCCATAAAATCAGAGGGGTTTGGGAAAGCTGCAAAAGGCAGGCCTCAGAGACAGCAGAACTGTGAGTAGGGCACAGCCATGAGATAGGTCATCAGAAAAATTGTTTAAACTGTAGAAAAAGCAAGGGCAAATAGAACAATGCCCTGTGTATTAACGCTTGTCTGAATAGCTCTCTAAGCTGCAGAAAGTTTATTTAGCAAGATGTTAGGAAAGTTGAAGCTTAAGAATGGAGCTCAGTGCGTTGTGTTTTAAGGCTTACAAGCAGGTATTGTATTCGAAATAAGCAAGCATTGTTTTAAGCAAAGGTATGTGTGCTTATGGTGTGTGAAAAACGGCAATCACTTGTTTTTAAAATTTTAAAAGTTTAATAGCAATAAAATAGTTCTACAAATAGTAATATAATTAGAGTAATAATAATTTAGACAATTTGAATTAGGACAATACGAGACAACAAATATAAAGAGTTACGGACGTCTGGGTACCTTTTTCTGGGCAGCACGAGCCCGAAAAAGGACCCCCGCTAACGAAGATTAACCCTTAAAAACAATAGCCCATTGCATATTCATACACCTCATAGATGACGCATAAATTCCATTCAAACATTCAAACACAGGATTCTGTGGTTCTGGTCAGTGTCAACTTCTTCCTCTGAATCCTAACAGCACCTTCGAGGCGGGAAGAAGTTCTTTTCTTCTGATAAGAGAGCAGTAAATTCTTTTTCTCTGAAAGATTTAGGTGTCCTGTGGCTGCTATCTCACTGCAAGTCCTTTCTTTAAAAAAGTATCCTACATAGCATTGTTTCTGTGTTAACAATTTTTATAACCTAAAACTATATTTAACACGGTACTTAAGAGAATTAATACAGCATTACTTTCTAACACAACACATATAATATTCATTTAATATTTGCAAAAAGCCAATCATAAAATACAGGCATTTTCACATTTACCATATGTATTTTGATGTATTGATCAGTAGTGCTGTATTAACAGTTTGATAATAAATGTAGTCTTGTAATTAAAAGGTAACTTTTGTAGTTAAAAGAAGAACTATGTCAGTGAGGTTTTTTTAAAGAAAGGAATGAGGCACTCGCATCAGATAGCAGCCACAGGACACCTGAATCTTTCAGAAAAAAGAATTTTTTGCTCTCTTTTCAGAAGAAATGAACTTCTTCCTGCCTCGAAGGGGCTGTTAGGATTAGAAGGAAGAAGTTGATGATGGCCAGACAGAATCCTGTGTTTGAATGGAATTTATGCATCATGTATGAGGTGTATGAATGTGCAACGGGTTATTGTTTTTAAGGGTTAATCTTTGTTAACGGGTGTCCTTTTTCAGGCTCGTGCTGCCCAGAAAAAGGTACCCGGACATCCATAATTCTTTGTATTTGTTGTCTTGCATTGTCCTAATTCAAATTGTCCAAATTATTATTACTCTAATTGTATTACTATTTTTAGAACCATTTTATTACTATTAAACTTTTAAAATTTTAAAAACAAGTGATTGGCGTTTTTCACAGGAGTTGAGTCCCAAATATATTTTGGTGTCGCTGAGAGAGGTATTTTTAATTCATTTGATGAGGGGATATTTTTGGATCTCTCAGGAATGCAAAGGGGAGCAGGGGAAGTGCTGAGTGCCTGGAGTGGAGGGATGCTGGGGAAAGGGGACCCTGGAACACCTGATGTAAAATTTCAATGGTCAATCCAAATTTTACTTCTATACCTTTTATTTTAAAGCAAGCAAGCAGCGCTGGGTGGCCGGGGAGTCACTGCTCCACTCACAGCACACACAGTTCAGTAAAGTATATATACTGTTTTTAAGCCTACAAAGCATTTTCCAATGTGCTTGGTTAGTCCAAATTAGCAAATATCAATAAGCTGGGAGCAGTAATTTCATAATATTTCTAGGTTGTCCTTGATTCCTATCCTTGTGGTTGTCTGGAGGGAGGCCTTGCACTGGTGTCTGCTACATGATTTTGTCAAGTGCATCAAGCTTTTTGTTATACATAAGCTTTTAATTGCTTTGTTGCAATATCTCTTAGCTTTACCCCAACTTCCTCTAATTTGTTCTAAGCATCAGTCATCTTGCTACCTCATCTCTTTTGCTCTACTATACTTCTTTGATTTTGATGCTTTTTTTGGCTGTTTGGTCAGAAAGTTTCAAAACCTTTCTTTGTGTCTGTTTTGGACACAGCAGATAGAAGCATTTGCTGATTCCATTGCCAATTGGCATGTATCTCAAAAACAATTTCCACAGAATCAGGGGAGGGTGAGCCCTGGGACCCCCCAAAACCCCCTCATCATGTCTGAGCAGGACCTGGGAGACAGGGGGAATGCCCAGGACCCACAGCCCCCCCAGCAGCTCTGAGAAGAGGGACCCCCATAACCCCAAAGTGAGGACACAGGAAACAGGGAACTCCTGGGAGAGGTTTTTGGACTCCTTGATTTTTGGAGGTATTTCTGGCCACCAGACACCCGGTGACTTCTAGAGATGGACTTGCCCAGTGGGACCTCCGAAGGCAATGCACTCACATCTTGTTTTTCCCCAAATCAGGATTTCCCATTCCCAAACCTCATCTGGATGGAGAAGGCTGTGAGGAAGAGGAAGATGCCCCAGGGCACTGAGGCAGGTGAGGAGGAAGTCAGTGCCCCTTTTCCCCTCTCTCCTGCTCCATCTCCCACCCCAGCACGGCCCCAGCTGCAGCACAGCCCCACTGCTGATGCTGTCCAGCCAGGGATGCACTGGGGGGATCTCCTTCCCCTTTCCCTGTGGCACGGAGGCAAATCCCATCCTGTCCTTGTCCTTCCTCCCCCAGGGAAGGAGCTGAGGATGGAGACCAGGGAGGACAAATCCCGAAGGCAGAACCTCGTGGAAGAGGCTGTTTTGAGCAGCTCCAGGGCACAGGAATCCACCGGGGAGGAAAAGCCCCAGAGATCCCTCAGGAGGAGGGGCTGCAAACCCAGCCCAGGGTGCTCCGAGGAGGAAAGACTCACCCTGAGCCAGGAAGGCAGCCAGAGATCTGGCCAGAGCGCTGAGGTGGTGGTCCATGAGCAGCTTGATGATGGCAAGAAGCCCCACCAGTGCTTGGAATGTGGGAAGAGTTTCGGCAGGAGCGACCACCTGCTCATCCACCAGAGGACCCACACCGGGGAACGGCCCTATGAGTGTGGGGAATGTGGGAAGAGCTTCAGGATCAGCTCCCACCTGATCGTCCACCAGAGGATCCACACCAATGAATGGCCCCACAAGTGTGGGGAATGTGGGAAGAGCTTCAGGATCAGCTCCCACCTGATCGTCTACCAGAGGATCCACACCAATGAATGGCCCCACAAGTGTGGGGAATGTGGGAAGAGCTTCAGGATCAACTCCAACCTGATCGCCCACCAGAGGATCCACACCAATGAACGGCCCTATGAATGTGGAGAATGTGGGAAAGGGTTCAGGAGGAGCTCCAGCCTGAAACTCCCCCAGATGATCCACACTGGGATACGACCCTTTGTGTGTGGGGAGTGTGGGAAGGGCTTCCGTGACAGCTCCCGCCTGATCATCCACCAGACAATGCACACTGGGGAGTGCCCCTACACGTGCTCAGAGTGTGGGAAGAGCTTCATTGAGAACTCCGGCCTGATTCTGCACCAGAGGATCCACACTTGGGAGAGGCCCTACAAGTGCAGGGAATGTGGGAAAAGCTTCATCGACCCCTCCGGCCTGAGTGTCCACCAGAGGATCCACACTGGGGAGAGGCCCTACAAGTGCGGGGAATGTGGGAAAAGCTTTAGGCAGAGCTGCCATCTGAATGCCCACCAGAGGATCCACACTGGGGAGAGGCCCTATAAGTGTAGGGAATGTGGGAAAAGCTTCATCGACCCCTCTGGCCTGAGTGTCCACCAGAGGATCCACACTGGGGAGAGGCCCTACAAGTGCGGGGAATGTGGGAAAAGCTTCAGTCAGAGCACTAGGCTGATTCTGCACCAGAGGATCCACACCAGGGAGAGGCCTTACAGGTGTGGGGAATGTGGGAAATGCTTCAGGCAGAACTCTAAGCTGATTGCCCACCAGAAAATCCACACTGGGGAGAGACCCTATGAGTGTTCTGGGTGTGGGGAGAGGTTTCAGAGCCGATACCGTCTCCTCAAGCATCAGCAGATTCACACAGAATAGAGGCCCTTCTGCTGCCCTGACTGCAGGAAGGGCTTTTAGAAAAACTCCACCCTCGTCACCCACCAGTGGATCCACACTGGGGAGAGGCCCTGACAGTGTCCCAAGTGTGGGAAGAGCTTCTCCCAGAACTCTGCCATGACCCAACACCAAGGGAGGCAGCAGTAAGGGATGCCCAACAAGTGCCCTGTGTGCAGGAAGAGTGTTACCTTGATTTTTAAAGATTTTCTGAGCCTTCTAATGTTTACATTCTTGTAGCAAACTTTCTCAAACACTTTCTGTAAATAACTTCTTGTTTGGCATTCTTTTATAGAAGAAGAAAAATTTGATGGACTGTTGGTTTGTCCAGTGTCATTGGAGAGGTGGCACTTTCACCCTCCAATCCACGGTCGCTTTTAGAAAACTATAAATGTTGGAGTCAGGAAATAAACTTCCCTTTTCTTCCCCTTGAGAGCAGCAGTGTGTGCGCTCGTGTTGTTTTGTGTCCTGCAGTGACAGGAAGAGCTTTGAGCGCTGCTTCAACTCCATCCCCCATTGGGGACCCCCACTGGATGGTCCACAGTGACCCTCTCTGTGCAGAGACTTGGTCATCCATGGTCCTGGTGGTCCATGTTGGGAAGACACCTGGCTGGTGGTCTCCATGTCTTCCTGGCTCCCCTTGGGCACTTGGACACGGCCAGAGAAAAATCCATTGGGATGCAAACAGACATCAGAATTTCACAGGGGACAGCACAGTTTTTTACTTTTGACACCAAAAAAGTCTCACCTTTTGCATCCAATCATTGCTTCGAGTGGCATCCAGAATTCCAAATGGTGTTGGAGGTCTTTTCCAACCCGAATCATTCCATGATTCTAATTCTCTCTGGCCCACCAGCATCTTCCACAGCCAAATGGTGTTTGACTGGGGCAAAACCCAGGATTTTGGAGACAATGGAGTGGAAGTCTTTCTAGAAAAGGTCCTTTCTACCCGCCCAGGCACACGGATACTCAGCCAGCATGGACACGTAAATGCTTTTATTTTGGCCTTTATTTTCGTTCATTTTTCATTATCCTTCACCCAACATTGGGGTAAATATAAAGACATTTAACTCACACACACATGGTGACATTGTGGGACATGGGTGGGGACATGGTAGGGATGGGGACAAGGACCTGGGTGGGGATGTTGTGGGGATGGGGACAAGGACCTTGGTGGGGATGTGGTGGGGATGGGGACAAGGACCTGGGTGGGGATATGGTGGGGATGGGGACAAGGACCTGGGTGGGGACATGGTGGGGATGGGGACAAGGACTTGGGTGGGGATATGGTGGGGATATGGTGGGGATGGGGATCAGGACATGGCTGTGGATGGTGATATTGGGCATGGGGGGGTGTCACAGATAGAGATGGTGACATGGGGCTCTATGGCCGTGGATGAGGAAATGGGGGACATGGCCATGGATGGTGACACAAGTGGCCTAGAGACAAGTCCACAGGTTGACATGTCCATGCCATGGGGTGTCCCATGGCCAAGGACAACACATCCCCACCACCACCATGATACTGTCCCTTTCATGCTACCATTTATTCCCTGCTCCTCCCCATTGTCACCCCACTGTGAACCCAGCCAGGGACAGGGGTGACATTTGGGCACACTCCTGTCCCCACTCCAGCACATGCCTGGGGCCAGCAGAGAAGGGGATGAAGGACAACGGGGACCGTTCCTTGCTGTTCTCCAGACTGAACCTTAGAGGACTGAACACCTGGGGTGACACCGACACAGTCACACCGAGGGGACACAGCTGTCACCACCATAGTGACAGGGACACCTCATAGGGTGGCCCTACCTCAGGCTTGGGCCAGAGGTCTGGGTTGTGGTGGGTCCCGTAGATGCTCATCAGGCAGATGACCCCTGGTGGGATGGGAATGGCCACTTTAGGGACAGCAGATGAGGGTGGGTGGTGACACTGGGGACACCCTGGCCATGCCATACCCTTGGGGATGACACAGCCATCACACAGGGGGATGTCCTCGGTGCAGCGCCGGGACACAGCAGTGACAGGAGGGTGCAGCCACAGGCTCTCCTTGATGCACATGGTGGTGAAGGGCAGCTGGGACAGGTCGTCCCTGGGGACAAGCGGGGGTGGCACCGTGTCCCCGAGCCACATGACCAGGGTGGCCCTGGGGACATCTCACCATTCAATGTCTGCAGTGTCCCGGCCAGCCAGGAGCTCCTGGACCTGCTGGTGGCATCGCTCCTGGTGCTCAGGATGGCCGGCCAGGTTGTAGAAGAGCCATGCCAGGCCACTGGCCATGGTGGCTGTGGGGACACTGGGTGAGTGAGGGGACACTGGAGTGGTTCCTCCCCAATGGCACCTGGGAGCTCGTGCTCACCCTCAGACATGAAGGTGTCAGCCTCAGCCGTGATGTCCTCATCTGACAGGGTGCGGCCATTCTCATCCTGCAGGGGCAAGAGGAGCCACGGGCCACTGGGGCCACCAGTCTGTGGCCACCTGGGGCCAAATCCCATCCATGGCCACCACCCTATGGCACCACCATCCCACTGGCCACCAGCTCTATGGTCAGTGCTGCCCATGGCCACCACTGTTCCCCTGTGGCCACCAGTCTATGTCCAAGCCTCCCATGGCCACCAGCATCCTGCTGGCCTCTATGGCCAATCCTTCCATGGCCACCACCACTCTCTTGACCACTTTCATGCCCCATGGCCACCACCCCAGCCCCACCTTGGTGAGCAGCAGGATGTACTCGCTGGTCTGTCTGCACCAGGGACAATGGGGGGACACTGTGGCCACCAGCATGGATGATAGCAGGACCATTGGGGCCACCAGAATGGCCAACAGGGACAGTGATTGGACAGGATGGCCAGTGGGGACCATGGCAGAGCCAGCACAGCCACCAGGATGACCAGCAGGGACAATGGTAGGGTCACCAGGGCCACCAGGATGGCCAACAGGGACAATGGTAGGGTCACCAGGGCCACCAGGATGGTGTCATGATCCGCTCATACAAGCGGGGATCATGATGGTTCGTTAACTGATCTCAGAGTGCAAAAGCAACACGGAAGGGGATTTTGGTATTAATCAAAACAAATGCACCTTTAATTGAGTGCCCACAGCAGATGTGATGGAAGGATTAGAAAGGAGAATAAAGGATAGAGAGAGAGAGAGAGAGAGAAAGAGGGGAGGAATAGCTGCCAATGGAGAGATGAAACCCTCGTGGTCCAGCCAATAGATCCGTCTTGTCACGTCAGGGAGAATCTCAAAGTCTTGGTTCTATTGTAGTCCTCCACCAAGGGGGGGAACAGGTAAGTCTATTGAAACCACCGAGAGGGAACAGGTATGTTTACAGACAGTCCATGTTCTCAGCAGTGAGCGAGACCAATTGTTTTCTTGGTCCAGGGAGCACACCTGCAGGCAACACTTGGCAAACATCTCACTTCAGTCCGGCCAGCCCCCTGTGTTAGAGTTATAGGGGTGTCAGTCTCAGCCCTTGGGAGGGGGCTTCAGTCTCCGTCCATCACAGTGGTCGTGAGGCAGATGAGGGAAACCTCAGAGTGTCTCTTACAGATGATCAGTGGGGACAGGTGACAATCACTCCTGGCCGTGGCTCTCGTGGCTGAAGATGCACTTCTGGAGCGTGTCCAGGGTGAGGAGGCTCAGGGGCTGCAGCACCTCCAACTCCACCGGCCCCCACCAGCTGCCACTGCTGCTGCCGCCCACTTACGGGGAAGGACTGGGTTGGGGAGGGAACAGGGAGGAGATCAGGGACAGGAGAGAGGGGATAAATTGGGGGGTGGGACAGCAGTGGGAGAGGGGGAAGAGTGGGGAGTGGCTGTAGAACAGGAATGTGGTGATGAATGAGGGGTGGGGTTGGGATTTGGGGGCAGCTTTGTGTTTGGGGTATGGGGCAGTACAGAATTTGGGTACAAGACGGGACTCGGGGTGCAGGACAGGACTCAGCATGCAGCAGTGGGTGCAGGACAGAATTTTGGGTGCAGGATTGTCCTAAGGTGACGTTATGATGCTTGTATCCCCATCCATGTGTTCTGTTTATGCTGGATATCATGTTCTGTGCCTTCAAGACTCGCTCTGAAGAGCGAAGTTTTGTTTTGGTTTTGATATCAGCCTGCTCCCCAATGGCTGGTGGGACAAACAGACAGGGCAGTACATGGTGCTGCTTTTGCTTTTTGCTTGGCTTTTTGCTTTGCTCTTGCTTTTGTTTCTGCTCATTAGTTAGTTTAGCTAAGCAGTCTGAATTTTTCCCTGGACTGTTTTCCTTTCCCTTTTTTGGAACCACTCAAACCTGCTCTGGACTGGGACTTGCGAACACCGAGAGTTTGCACCTTGTGGCTGCAGCAGCTGCCCCAGCACCAGAGGGACTGATAACAGAGTGACCACCCCCAAGAGAGACTTTGTGAATTTGTCATCTTTTTCAGAGTGGTGAAAGAGTGTTTCCACCTGGTATTGTTCATTTTGTGTGCTGGGGAGTGTTTTGCCTGTAAAATGAACAGGTTCTTTCCACTTCTTTCCAAGGAATCCTTCCCGAACCGTTTGGCAGGAGGGGCCGTGTGGGTTTGCTTTCTGGAGGGGCCCCTTTGGAGGTTTTCTCCCAAATTTGCCCTAAACCAGGACAAAATTTGGTGCCCAATGTGTGGGGCTTGAGAGAGAGTGGAAAAAACCCTGTTCTGACTGCATTTTGGTTGCCATTACTCTTGTGTTTGTATCAAGCAGTTAATGGCCATGTTTTCTGAATTCATAATGTCTCTTGGGGTGGAGGCTTGCATGCATTTCTGGTCCCTAAGTGCAGAGGATCATTAACGGGATATCACAGCATGATCAATATGATCAAGTGAAGCCAATTTATTACAAAAAGCAAGCCATTTTTACACTGTTCTCTATTGTTCACACCTCAAGCTAATATGTGATTGATTGGTTAAATCCTTTTTACCCATGCATTTTGACATTTCAGTTAATTTTAGTTAGTCTTTCTTCTTCATGCATCTTGCTGCAGGTTTTCTTGTGTTCCTTTGCATCCTGAACCATCTGCTGCTAAACATGTTCTTCTCCTTTTGTGTCCTTCAAGGGCATAGAGACCTTACTCAGTTTCTATGATGGCTGGATTGTGCATTTGTTGCATATGTCCATTGTCCTGCAAAAAACCCTCAGCACTCCTCCCAAGTTTTTCTGGTCATTCAAGTGCCCTTCAGCTGACTGGTTCCATGCTTTGAGCTTCAGGGAATTGCCCAATCTTTCTGAAGCTCAAATAAATATCATATTAGTCAACATCTTAATTGTGTTTATATCTCACAGAATTACCTTTTCTTTTGTGTTTGTCTGAAACTGTTGCTGTACAGAAATCTCTGGGTGATGGTGGACATGTCAGATGTTGCTTGGATATCCCAGAGCACGTGGACCTTGGCTCTGCACAGGAGAGCTCTTCATCTTCTTTCTCTCTTTTCCTCCCTCTGGGCATGGAGGGAGCTCCTGACTTCAGCATGTGACTCGTGTGTGCAAAGAGCAAATCTGGGCAGAACTGGGGCAGGGAGGGTTTGGGGAGACCTTGGATCTGTGCTGGGCACAGAAGATGTTTTCCATTGCTCTGAGACTGTCTGCTGTGGAAAGTGGATTTATTATCCCACAGAGGAATGACTGTTGCATTGATGGAGATTTGCCTTCCCTTGGCTTTGTTGGCTGACAATAAATAAACATCCCTCTGTGTCTCGGGCAGCTCCTTCTCCAAGGAAAGCAGGTAGGAGCTGGAACCAAGGAGCTGAAAGCTGCAGGTTCAGCCTGGGCTGGAGGGAGCTCAGATTTGCACAAGGCTGCTCTGAATGCCAGGCCTTGGATGGGGGCAATGGTGGGGTGGGGGTAGGGACAGAGTCTGATTGATTGTCAGCCATGAAGGGTCTTGATTTTCATATCTATTCAAACTGCATGAGGAGGTTCTTGGATTTAGTGTCAATTGGAGATTGCAGATATCAATTTATGAACAGGGAAAAAAACCTAAACGGGACCTAAGAAATCTTTTCTCACTGTTTTTAAAAAAAGAATATATTCAGTTTGAATGCACTTCTGAAATCTGCCTAATTAACCACACACAAGATTTGAAAACTGAAATCAAATTATCCCCAGAGGCTTGGCTTGTTAAAGTGTTCTGAATGTTAATGAGACCTGGGACACTGAATTCCTGCACTGAAGAGCTCAAGGCTGAACAAGCCTCTGGAGCAGGAAAATTCAGCAGCAGCCTCCAAGTTGCTGAGGATGTCAGCAGCCCCCACTGAGGCCATCCCTGCCCAGAGACCGTGGGGGAATGGGCAGACAAGGAGAGCGTCCCTGGGGCTGGGGCAGCACAACTCAGAGGCACCAGAGGCTCCAGCTGGGCAATGGAGTGTGGAATGTGGCTGGGAGCTCAAAAGAACAAAACAGCCTTTACTGCGAACTTTAGAAAAATCAGAGAAACTTTGGCAAAAGGTTTAGTATGACGTTCAATCAACAAAAACCAATTCTCAAAGCACTGACTTGGCCCATTCACCTTCACAAACTCTTAGCTTCATCAATTTTAAGTTACTCAAATTCTACAAGAAGCGTGAATTAAAAAGAGAGAAAGACAAAGAAGATACAGAGGAGCACACACACAGCTACCAGCTCCTGGATTCCAGCAGTGTTCAGATAGAAGTTCCAAGAGGAGGTAGGGTCAAGATGTGTGCTTGCCTTGTGGTCAGCCTTAAATACCCCTTGGTCTCCCTGGGCCCTTCCCCCAGGTGGGCCTTGGGCTCATTTGGTCCCTCAGGAGCTGGGCTGGGGGCTGCAGAGGTGGCTGTGGAGCATTGCCTGTGCTGTGCCAGGGACTGGCAGACACTGCTGGGCTGGGATGGAGGCTCTGGGGGGATTGGGGTTCCAGGGCAGGGCAGGGGTTCCAGGGAAGGGCAAGGCTGGACCTGCCCCTTCTTCCCCCACACACAAAATGTTTCCAGCCAACAATCTCTTCCAGTCTGTCACTACAGGGAATGCTGGAAGTGAAATCCCATTTGTGGCCATGGGCACCTGGATTAGAAGGAGAGTTCTTTTCCATAGGAAGGAAAGCACAGAGCTCCAAGGTTTGGAAGGCAGGTGAGAGCCTCAGTAGGCCAAGGCCAGCCAGACGTGTCAGGAATGGCAGATTTTTTTTGGAAGCAGTCTTTGAATTTAGGGAATTTTGGAGGTGGAAACCCAATCTCGGCCATGGGCACCTGGAGAGGCAGGACAGTTCTTTCCCATTGGAAGGAGAGCATGGACCCTTCCTCAGTGTTTTGGGGACAGATGAGAAGTGACTATTGTGAAACCACTGCCAGCCAGACTTGTTCTGGCAATATTCCTATGGGAACAATCTCAGGATATATGGAAATCTGGAGGTGAAATCCCAATTCTGGCCATGGGTGCCTGGAGCAGAAGGACAGTTCTTTTCCATTGGGAAGGAAAGCACAGAGCACCAGTGTTTCAGCAGCAGATGAGAAGTGACCCTCAACATGCACAGGTCAGCTGGACCAGTCAGGCAGTCCATGGGAGGCCAAACCACACAGAGCTGTTCTGTGTTTCCTTGGTTTTGTGGGGCTCCATAGTGTCACAATAGTGCCTTGGATCCATGGAGCCCCGCCGTGTCATCATGGTGACTTGATTCCATGGATTCCAGCAGTGTCACAATGGCCCCTTGATTACAAGAAGACCTGCAGTGTCACACTGGCCCCTAGGTTCCATTGGGTCCCACAATGTCACAGTGGCCCCCAGGTGTCATAAGGCCCCACAGTGTCACAATGGTCCCAAGGATTCCATGAGCCCTTGCAGTGTCACAATGGTCTCCATAGTTCCCCAGGCCCCACAATGTCATGGGACTCCTCTGTTCCATGAGGTCTGCAATGTCACAATGGACCTTTGGACCCTGGGGCTTTGCTGTGTCACAATGGTCTCCTTTAGTTGCCCAGTGTCACAATGGACCATTGATTACAGGAGGCACTTTGTGTTGCCCTGGAGCTTTGGTTCCATGCAGCCCTGCAGTGTCACAAAGGCCTCTTGATTTCATGAGGCCCCACAGTATCACAATGGTCCTCCCAGGGCCACCATGAGGAGGTCCATAGTATCACAATGGACTTCCTCATGGTCTCACTTGTTCCATGAGGCCTCCAGTGTCCCAATGGTTTGCTTATTCCACGGGGCCTCTTAGTGTCACAATGGTCTCCATGTTTCCATGAGGCCCAGCAATGTCACAGTGCTCTCCATGATTCCATGGTGCCCCACAGTGTCACAATGGTCCCTTGATGTCACAGGGCCCCACAGTGTCACACTGGCTCTTTGGTCTGACAGGGCCCCACAGTGTCACAATGTTCCCTTAGTCTCAAAGGGGCCCACAGTGTCACAGTGGTCCCTTGGTCTCACAGGGCCCCACAGTGTCACAATGGTCCCTTGGTTCCATGGGCCCTGTGCTGCTGCATTCCCCCCTCCCCTTCTCAGGCCGCCCTGCCAACTGAGAAATGCTCCTTGGGGCTCAGCCTTGGCCAACAGCCCCTGGGCTCAGCCCCTCTGCAGCTCATCACAAACACTGTCTGCTCCAGCCACTGCTGCTGCCCAACCAGCTCCTGGTTTCTGTAGGAGCAGCCCTGGGAGCTGTTTCTGTTCCCTCTGTGGCACAACATCCCTGTTCTCACACTGCCAATGAAAGCTGTTGATGCCAAGTGCGGCCAGGATGAACCATTGCTGGGACTGAAGCCCCTCTCTTGGGGCCCTGCAAACAGCGCTCCAAAAGGAGCCCTTGGAGCTCTCCTGGGCCAGCGACTCCCTCTGAGTGGGGCCTCTCCCAGCTGGGAACTTTCCCGTTTGCTGCACTCGGGGATCCCGAACAACGACGGAGCCTGGGCTGATCCCCCCACTCCTCCAGGCTCAGCCCTTCACCCACAGGGGAGATGCCAAAGGATCCACAGGGAGCATTTCCTGCCCTCAGGGGAATTTCTCACAGGTGCCTTGCCCTGACTCTTTGTGTCTGTGTGCACACAGGAGTGCCTGTGCTGGGGAAATGGGGCAGAAATGCTGCTCTCTGAGGGGCTGGAGTGCCTTGGATGGCTGAGTCAATCAGGCCTGTAGGTAAGGCTAAATCACAAGGTCTAAGCTATGTTAAATGCTGCTAAGAGTTATTCTTTTGCTAAGTCGTTATGTTTAATATAAGTTATAAGTTAAGTTGAATATTGTTAAGTGGTATTCCTCTGTTAAATTGTTAAGTCATAGTTTTTAAGTTACATTAAATACTGTTAAGTGCTGTTCTTTTGTTAATTTGTGAAGCCGAAGCTTAAGGTGTAAGTTAAGTCCTCTTAAGTTTGAACTCTGTAAGCTTTTGGGCCATATTCCTTTTTTCCTTGCCCTTGCTGTCCTTGTGTCACACACACACACACACACACACACACACACACACACAGGGACAGTTCTCAGTTCATTTCTGGTTTGATTGCCTGGATTCTGTTTGGTTTTGCTGTTGCTTTGTTTCCTTGCTGTGCCTGAAATATTCCAGTCAGGAGCAAAGTGACTCTTGCCAAGGAATTTCGTGGTGCTGTCGCCTAATATTAAATCTGGTTTTTGCTGCTCCCTTGCTGGGGATTTTTTCAGCGTTCTCAAGGCCTCGTTCGTAACAGGGTGAAGGAGCCCTGGCCCAGGCACTGGCCCTGGGGGACACTGGGACTCTGCCGGGGAGTCCCTGTCCCCCTGTCCCACCCCCAGGGCCCTGTCCCCCCGTCCCCAGGTTGGTCTCCTGGAACATCCTCTGAGGGAGGCTGTGGGGCCGGGGGTGGGGGGACCCAGGGGCACAGGGGACCCCGCTGTGCACGAGCAGGGTTGGATTGCTCTGGGGGGAGCTGTGAGGGGGGCCAGGGCAGAGTGACCTCCCCAGTGACCTCACACAACCCCTGTGATGTCACCCAGGCATTGTGATGTCACACAGCCATCTCTGTGACCTCACACAGCCCCTGTAATGACACATCACCATCTCTGATGTCACAGCCCCTGTGATGCCACACAGCTCTTTTGCGATGTCACATATTCATCTGTGATGTAACAGTCCACTCCGGACGTTACAAGGCCCCTTGTGATGTCACAGAGTCAACTCTGGGATGTCACCCTGGAATTTCAGTGACGCAGCTGCACTGTGATGACACAGAAAACACTGTGATATCAGAAAGCCAGTCTGTGATGACACTGTCTGTTCTGTGATGTCATAGCCTGCTCTGTGATGTTACCAGCCGCCCAGTGATGTCACAACCCTCTCTCTGATGTCACAAAACCCTCTCCGTAATGTCATACTCCCACTCTGTAATGTCACAGCACACCTTTTGAACACAAAGCCCACTCCATGATGTCACACAGTCATGCCATGATGTCACAGCCTGCTCTGTGATGTCACAGAATCCCCTCTATGATGCTGTAGCTGCTCAATGACCTCACACAACAAAATCTGTGATGTCATAGCCCAATCTGTGACCTCACACAGCCCACTCTGTGCTGTCATACAGCCCCTTGCTGACATCCCAGCTGCTCTGTGCCTCTGTGAGACAGCCCCAGAGGTGTTGCTGTGACACAGCCCCCTCTGGGCCATCCCACAGCCGCTGTCAGTGCTGAGCCCTTGTGAGCTCTGTCTGTGCCCTGCTGGTGTCCCTGAGGGGCCCTGGCAGTGCCCCAGCCCTGCTGGGCTGTGCACAGGAGCTGCTCCTGGCCAGAGCTGTCTCTCTGCAGCGCTGCCCTTGCCAGGAGCTGCCTCTGGGCCAGGAGCCCGGCCCAGCTCAGCAGCACAGACACAGCACAGGGACTTCAATGATCCTCTGGGACTTTGGTGCTCTTTGCATCAGACTCAGTCCCTCAGAGAGAGCTCAAAGAACTTCTCAGGGACTCAAAATCAGATTCAAAGTCCAAATTTTCTTTTGCTTTTAATGGGTCCTATTGAGGGACACAACTCATGTGAAAGTGTCCCCAGGTTCCAGGTAGAGCAGAACACTGGAAGCAGTGATGACAGGTGGGGACAAACAAGGCAAAGGTGTCTCCGGTGCTGAGCAAACCTGGATGTGTTTCAGGAATGCAAAGGGCCAAGGCCTGAGCCCCAGCCCCTGGCCAGGCAGATCCTGTCCCTCCCTCCTTGCTCAGGGCTCTTCCCAGGATGGGCACTGGCATGTGGGCATGTGCAATGGCAAGGGCAGGAGCATGGGGCGGCCCCTGCCAGGCTGCTGAGCAGGGACAAGGAGGCAGGGATTACCCCACTGTTTCAGGTTGCAGTGTAAGATGTAACCAAATGCATGTTTTCAATTACCATCTTCATAAACTGTTATAAACAGGTGGGGCAGTGTTCTTTATCTCTTGCATGACTCAGCCCTGATAACGCCTTCCAGGGGAGATATCTTCTGTAAATGGGTCATTGAGTGTCACTGCAGGACTGATAAAATTCCATCATCCCATTGTGGGATGCTCCACCCAGGGGGAGGAGCCAAGCATTCCTACCTGGATATAAGCTGAGGCTTAAAATACCAGGAGCAGCTTGCCTACTGGATTCCCAGAGGACAAGATCTCCATAACCACCCCTGGACCTTCAGAGGAAGACCAGACCCTTCTATAGGACCACTGCTTCGACAGAATCATGTTCATCACTCCAACAGGGCTGCAGCCACCATTTAATGGGACTGCTGCCATCACCCTGACCAACAGGGTGTCAGGTTATATCCTGACTCTGTCAGTTTAGGCAGTGTTTCTGTATCATTGACTTGATCTAAATTTTTCTTATTAAATTGTAATTCTGGTTTAGACCATCTCCAGGTTTGCCTTTAAACCAGTACAAAAAAAAATTTGCTCATCCCTTGTTTTCCTCCCAAAACAGGATTTCCCACCCCCAAATCTTTGCCAGATGGAGGAGGAGGCTGCGAGGAAGAGGAAGGAGCCCTGGGACACCCAGGCAGGTGAGGAGGAAGCCAGTGCTCCTTTCCCCCTCTCTCCTGCTCCATCTCCCAGCCCAGCATGGCCCCTGGCTGCAGGACAACCCTGCTGCCAACGCCATCCTGCTGGAGGGATCTCCTTCCCCTTCCCTGTGGCATTGGGGCAAATTCCATCCTCTCCTTGTCCTTCCTCCCCCAGACAAGGAACTGAGGTTGGAGACTAGGCAGGACAAATCCCCATGGCAGAACCTCAAGGAAGAGGCCATTTTGAGTGACTCCAGGGAACTGGAATCCAACAGGGAAGAAAACTCAAAGAGACCCTGCATGAAGATGGGCTCCAAACGCAGCACAGGATGCTCTTAGGAGGAAAGACCCACCCTGAGCCAGGAAGGTGGACAGAGCTTGAGCCAGAGCTCGGAGCTGGTGGTCCATGAGCAGCTTCATGATGGGGAGAAGCCCTACAAGTACTTGGAGTGTTGGAAGAGCTTCAGGCAGAGCAGCACCCTGATCTGTCACCCGATGATTAAACCAGAGAATGGACCTGTGAGCGTGGGGAATGTGGGAAGGGCTTCAGCTGCAGATCCACCCTCGTCACCCATCAACGCATCTATACTGGGTAGAGGCCCTTCAAGTGTCTCCAGTGTCGGAAGAGGTTTCAGACCAGCTCCGATCTCTACAAGCACCAGCAGATTCACTCAGAGGAGAGGCCGTTCTGCTGCCCTGACTGTGGGAAGGGCTTCAAGCACAACTCCCTCCTCATCAGGCACCAGCAGATCCACACTGGGGAGAGGCCCTACTAGTGCCCCACCTGTGGGAAGAGGTTTCAGACGAGGAGAGGCCCTTCCACTGCCCTGATTGTGGGAAGGGCTTCAAGAAAAAATTCACCCTCATCAGGCACCGGTGCATCCATACTGGGGAGAGGCCCTATGAGTTCTCCACATCATGGGAAGAGCTCCTCCATGAGCTTGGACTTGATCAGACACCAATGGAGTCACCAGTAACGGAAGTTCTGTAAGTGCCCCAACTGCAGGAAGAGCTTCATGCCCAGCTCCAGCTTCTTTCCCCATTGGAAGTCACATGTTGGGAAGAGTTCTGGGGACCCATTTTCCCTCTGGTCCATGCTAGGAAGACACCTGTCCCTTTTCCTGCTCCTGCCAATGACATGATGTGGGGTGGAAGAGCATGAGGGTCTGGCCATGGCCCTGACATTACATTCACTCTCACCTCAGGTCATCGCCAAGGGCTGGAAAGGGACTCTCTCCTGAGGAGAAGGGTGTCCTCTCCAGGAAAGGGAAATTGTGGCCAGGAAGACCCAGTGAGCTGTGTTGTAGTTTTCCCTTATCACTTCTGTTATCAGTATGGTTTCAGTTCTTGTTTGTTCCTAATCTCATTGCTGTTCCTAATAAATTGTTTATATCCCAGCCCAGGATCTTTGCCTTTTTTTGCTTTCCATGGGAGGTGGGAGGGCAGTGAGGGCAGCGCGGTTTTATACCAAGCAGGAAATTGGGGAATCCCATTCCCGAACCCTGGCCTGTGGAAACCGAGCATCTCAGCTGGTCCCAGCCCTGGTGGCCATGGCAACAACCTTGGGAGCAGGTCCCTGGCTTGAGCTGTAGGGACTTCTTCCCTCGGGTGCCCAGGGACAGGAGTGGAGGGAACGGCTACAGCTGAGTTGGGGCAGGCTCAGGTTGGATGTCAGGAAAAGGTTTTTGCCCAGAGGCTGCTGGGGCCCTGCCCAGGCTCCCCAGGGAAGGGTCCCAGCTCCAGGGCTCTCAGAGCTCCAGCAGTGTTTGGACAGCGCTGCCAGGCCCAGCCTGGCATTGTTGGGGTGTCCTGTGCAGGGCCAGCAGTTGGACTGGAGGATCCTGATGGGTCCCTCCCAGCTCAGCCAATTCTGTGGTTCTGGGATCCCATGAGCCTGGGGATGGGGCTGCCAATGGTTGCCATGGCAACGGGCGGTGGCTGCAGGCCTGAGCTGGTGTCCATGGCAACCACCCCTGGCATGGGGTCTCCATGGAGCTGCCGAGGGACTGACCATAGCAACAGGGGCTGGGGATGGTTGCCATGGAAACTGACCATAGCAACAGGAGGCTGGTGATGGTTACCTGCTAAGGATCAGATTGGATACAGGCCCTAAGAGAGGTTCCATGGGGACTTTCCAAGAGTCTCCAGGCTGTTCCAGAGCTGGAATGTCACAGGCACAGACAGGGGCTCCATGGAGACCTCCCAGGTTTTTCTGGGGATGGTAAAGAGCCCTGTGGTCAGAGGCAGTCACAGCCATTCCATGGTGACATCCCAGGGGACCTTGGGCCGCAAAGGCACTGATCTGTCACAGGCATTCACGGGGGCTCCACGGTGACATCCCAGGAGTCCCCAGGCTGCCAAAGGGCCGGAATGTCCCAGACACTCACAGGGGGTCCTGTCATGGGCACAATGTGAGCTTCAGGAAAAATCTTTATTTCTTTATTGGAAAAATTCCTGCTTAATCATGAGGTGGAGAAATGACACTGAACAGCCACCATGGATCCTCAAACCCCTGCAGGGCCCCTAGACTTCTAAAATTCTTTCAAAGAGAGGAGACTGGGAGTGGCTGGATCCAATCCCAGCCCCAGAATTTGTCAAAGGTATAAAAGATTGAACAGGTGGAATTGAACCTTTAACCCAATTTGTCCCACAGAATTAATGATGGAATACCCGATAGATTTTTGTAAATATTTCTCTGATTGATTCTAATCATGATTAGAAGAAAGAACTTAAGCACATTCATTTACTCCACAGTTCAGGAGCTATAACAATTATTAGAATATAGTGCTTTAGGAAGCAGTTTTGAAGTTAACAGGGCCCTGCTGGAGTTGTTGGAGCCCATTGCAGGCAGAGCCTCCTGGTCCAGCAGGAACTGCCTTTCCTGTGCCATGAGCAGGGCAGGTCCCACTGCAGGAAAAGCCCCAGGCCAGCCCCAGCACAGGGAAGGCCTCGAGCACAAGGGCAGAGTGCCGTTCTGGGAGCTGTGCCAGGGAGAGCTTGAGGCACCAAAGGCACCTTGGCAGCAGCAGCTGCTTGCAGGCCATGGCCAGAAGTCTCCCTTGGCAGCCCAGCCTGGTGGCCACCACTGCAGAGCTGCTGCTTCAGGGCTCATTCCTGGCTGGGCCCTGAAAAGCCACTTCTGCTCCAGGAGCCTGACTGGGAAGCCATTGGCCCCAGCACCTTGGGGACAAGATATTAATGACAAAACTCTTCATGCCAGCAGAGCCAAGGCAGGGGCAGAGGAAAGGGCAGAGCCAGGCCCAGGGGACAGGGCTGCCATGGTGATGGCTGTGAGGTCACTGCCCCTGCAGCAGCCTGGCTGCCCTCAGCAGACCTTCTGGCCAGAAGCGCTGTGAGGGCACCCAGCACATCAGAGAACTCACAACAGGAATTCTGTCACTGGAGAGGGGAGGGTTTCACTGGGTCAGGTTGCACAATGTTCGTGCTCTTGGACAATTCCTGGGATGGAGAATGCACTTCTCTGGAAAATCAGCTGCAGTTTCGAGCCACCCTCTTACTTGTAAAATATTTCCTCCTTCTAAGATAAATAAATCCACCCTCATTCAGTTTAAAGATATTGGCCCTTGTTCTGTCATTGCAAGATTTGGGAGAAAATAACTTTGATCACTATTTTTCCATTTTCTCAGACCTTGGAGAAGACACAAAAATCTCCCAGGATGGGGTTTGGAGGCCTCATCACAAAACTAGCTGGTAGAGTGTGATGGCTCTGGGCTCAGTGGTGTGGAGACTGAGGGTAGAATAGGAGTAGCCTGGGAGGGATGGAAGGGTGGTTTCAGAGAGGCTGGAGCTTTTTCTTCATAGTGGGAATGAGCCTGAAGAAGACATATTAGCACCAAGGGCAGCTGGGGAGGCCCAGACTGGCACCAGGAGAAAGGAATTTCCCTGCCAGGGCAGGGCTGTGGTGCAGCACATCCCCCTGGAGCCTGGAGCAGCCCAAGGCTTTGTGTGGGCAGGCAGAGGCAGGCAGGAGGCAGAGCTGTCAGCAAAGGAAGGGCCCAGCCAGGTGGGGCAGCCGGGGGATGACGACAGCCTGCAGGGACAGAGGCGCAAGTTTGCTCAGTTTCAGAGACACCTTTCCCTTGCTTGTCCCCACCTGTCATCACTGCCACCTGTGTTCTCCTCTACCTGGAACCTGGGGACACTTTCTCAGTCCTGTCCCTCAGAAGGATCTATTTAAAATATGAGAAACTTCTGTGTTTCAATTTCTTTTTGAGTCCCTGAGAAGTTCTTTGAGCACACTCTGAGGGACAGAATCTGATGCAAAGAGCACCAAAGCCCCAGAGGGTCATTGAAGTCGATGCGCTGTGTCTGTGCTGCTGAGCTGGGCTGGGCTCCTGGCCCAGAGGCAGCTCCTGGCAAGGGCAGCGCTGCAGAGAGAGAGCTCTGGCCAGGAGCAGCTCCTGTGCACAGCCCAGCAGGGCTGGGGCACTGCCAGGGCCCCTCAGGGACACCAGCAGGGCACAGACAGAGCTCACAGGGGCTCAGCACTGGCAGGGGCTGTGGGATGGCCCAGGGGGCTGTGACACAGCAGCACCTCTGTGGCTGTGTCATAGAGGCAAAGGGCAGGTGGGATGTCAGCAAGGGGCTGTGTGACAGCACAGAGTGGGCTGTGTGAGGTCACAGGTTGGGCTATGACATCTCAGATTTTGTTGTGTGAGGTCATTGATCAGCTACAGCATCATAGAGGGGATTCTGTGACATCACAGAGCAGGCTGTGACATCATGGCATGACTGTGTGACATCATGGAGTGGGCTTTGTGTTCAAAAGGTGTGCTGTGACATTACAGAGTGGGAGTATGACATTACGGAGAGGGTTTTGTGACATCACTGAGGGAGTTGTGACATCACAGAGTGGGCTGTGACATCATAGAGTAGGGTGTGAGGCCGTAGAGCAGACTCTGCCATCATAGAGCGTGGCTCTGTGACATCAGAGTGTGGGTTGTGACATCATCAGGTGGTTGTGTAACATAATAGAGCAGGCTGCAGCATCACAGAACAGATTCTGGCATAACAGAATGACTTTGCGACTTCACAGTCTTCAGTGACATTGCAGCACTGCTGTATGGCATCACCGGGTGACATTATAGAGTTGGCACTGTGACATCTCAGATATGGCTGTTTGACATCCCAGACATGGCTGTGTGACATCCCAGGGGCTGTGTGACATCACAGGGGCTGTGTGAGGTCACTGGGGAGGTCACTCTGGCCCGGCCCGCCTCTCAGTTGCCCCCAGAGCAGTCCAACCCTGCTCGTGCACAGCAGGGTCCCCTGTCCCCCCAGGTCCCCCCGCCCCCGGCCCCGCAGCCTCCCTCAGAGGATGTTCCATGAGACCAACCTGGGGACCGGGGGACGGAGCCCTGGGGGTGGTAAAGGGGGACAGGGACTCCCCGGCAGAGTCCCAGTGTCCCCCAGGGCCAGTGCCTGGGCCAGGGCTCCTTCACCCTGTTACGAACGAGGCCTTGAGAGCGCTGAAAAAATCCCCAGCAAGGGAGCAGCAAAAACCAGATTTAATATTAGGCGACAGCACCACGAAATTCCTTGGCAAGAGTCACTTTGCTCCTGACTGGAATATTTCAGGCACAGCAAGGAAACAAAGCAACAGCAAAACCAAACAGAATCCAGGCAATCAATCCAGAAATGAACTGAGAACTGTCCCTGTGTGTGTGTAACACAAGGACAGTGAGGGCAAGGATAAAAGAAATATGGCCGAAAAAGTTAACAGAGCTCAAACTTAACAGGACTTAACTGATACCTTAACCTTAACTGACACCTTAAACTTCACAATTTAGCAAAGAACAGAGCTTAACAGTATTTAACCTAACTTATAACCTATGACTTAGCAATTTACCAGAGGAATAACACTTAACAATGTTCAACTTAACTTTTATTAAACATAACAACTTAGCACAAGAAGAATTCTTAGCAGCATTTAACTTAGCTCAAACCTTGTGACTTAACCTAACTTACAGCTATCCAAGGCACTCCAACCCCTCAGAGAGCAGCATTTCTGCCCCATTTCCCCAGCACAGGCACTCCTGTGTGCACACAGACACAAAGAGTCAGGGCAAGGCACCTGTGAGAAATTCCCCTGAGGGCAGGAAATGCTCCCTGTGGATCCTTTGGCATCTCCCCTGTGGGTGAAGGGTTGAGCCTGGAGGAGTGTGGGGATCGGCCCAGGCTCTGTCGTTGTTGGGGATCCCCGAGTGCAGCAAACAGGAGAGTTCCTGGCTGGGAGAGGCTCCACTCAGAGGGAGTCGCTGGCCCAGGAGAGCTCCAAGGGCTCCTTTTGGAGTGCTGTTTCTAGGGCCCCAAGAGAGGGGCTTCAGTCCCAGCAATGGTTTATCCTGGCCACACTTGGCACCAACAGCTTTCTTTGGCAGTGTGAGAACAGGGATGTTGTGCCAGTGAGGGAACAAAAACAGTTCCCAGGGCTGCTCCTACAGAAACCAGGAGCTGGTTGGGCAGCAGCAGTGCCTGGGGCAGACAGTGTTTGTACTGAGCTGCAGAGGGGCTGAGCCCAGGGGCTGTTGGCCAAGGCCGAGGCCCAAGGAGCATTTCTCAGCTGGCAGGGCGGCCTGAGAAGGGGAGGGGGGAATGCAGCAGCACAGGGCCCGTGGAACCAAGGGAGCATTGTGACACTGTGGGGCTCTGTGACACCAAGGGACCATTGTGACACTGTGAAGTCTTGTGAGACCAAGGGACTGTTGTGACACTGTGGGGCCTCATGGAATTGTGGAGAGCACTGTGACATTGCTGGGCCTCATGGAACCAAGGGGACTGTACTGACACTGTGGGGCTCCATGGAGTGTAGGGATCATCGTGACACAGAGGCCCCATCAAACCAAGGTCCATTGTGACACTGCAGTGCCTTATGGAACCATTATGACTCTCTGTGGTGTCATGGAACCAAGGGGCTATTGTAACCCTGTGACACCCCATGGAGCTAAAGGTCCATTGTGACATTGCAGGGCCTCATGGACCCATGGAAAGACCATTAAGAGACTTCACAGCCTCATGGAACCACTGAGACCATTGTGACCCTGGGGGTGCCCACAGAACTAAGAGGACCATTCTGAATACTCTGGGACCTCATGATACCAAGAGGCCATTGTGACACTGAAGGCTGCATAGGGGTCATGGTGACATTGTGGGGCCTCCTGTCATCAGGGGTCCATTTTGACACTGTGGAGCCAAAGAAGACCATTGTGACACTGCAAACCCCCAGGGTCCAAAGGTCCATTGTGACATTGCAGGGCTCATGGAATAGGAGCCACATGACATTGTGTGTCTTGTGGAACCACAGAGATCATCGTGGCACTGCAAGGCCTCATGGAATCATTGGGACAATTATGACACTGCAGGGCCTTCTGGAACCTTGGGGCCATTGCAACACTGTGGAATCCAATTGAAAGCAGGGTCTCTTTTGACACTGCTGGACCCCATGGAATCAAAGCACCATTATGACACTGCGGGGTCCCATGGATGCAAGGCACCATTGTGTCACTGTGGGGTGCCATAAAAACAAAAGAACACGGAACAGGGCTGGCTTTTTTGTCTTTCTCTGTTTCTGTGCTCCTGCAGATTTTGATTAACATTAAATTGAACAGGCTTAGAGTTTGTGAAGTTGAATGGACCAAGTCAATGCTTTGAGAAGTGTTCTCTGTTGATTGAATATCTTACGTAGTTTGACATAAGAAGAATTTTAAAAAGTATTACAAAACTTTTTTGTGTAACTGACAATCTGTTGAACCACTAAGATGCTGAATATGCCTCTGTGAAACACATATGTTAAAGATTAAAAAACCCAGGAACCTCCTCTTTCTTTTCCAGTCAGCAAAGAAACAGTGGCCCCAGCCCTTGCCCCCAAAACTCTTTTTCTTTATAACACATAAAACTACAGAAAAAATTCAAATTAATGTCAAACAAAAAACCTCCATACTTAAATAAACAAATGTTAAAATAACTGTAATTTCATAAAAAGTTTAAAGAGGGTAAAAAAAATAGTCCAGTATCCTCAAAAAAAGATCTCTATTCCCAGAGATAAAAATAATTTTGAACTTAATAATAAAAACATTTACCTTTAAATGACTCATACTTAAAGCAATACCCCATAAGTCGACATGGCTCATCAACAAGCTGTAAAAAAGCTTGTAGCAATAAAAGTAACTTCACAATAACAAAGTTCTATAGACAACTGTTATCCATGCGAGAATTATGAGCATCAAAAAAATCCATTTTTTTCTCTTGTAAAAAAATCTCCATAATCTTGATAAGAAAAACTTCTCTCCCAAAGTAAACTAAAAAAGACTATTCTAGAAATAGTACCCTAACTAGAAATTTTAAGTTTAGTTTCTTTTCATTGTCAGTAAAAAAAAAAGTTGTAAAGAAAAAAGTGTTCTAAAGAGTTTAATTCTTACTACTTTTTTCTTTTTAATTTTACTTTTAAATAAAAATTTCTTTATATACTCTTAAAATTTTAGGCCTACTGTACCTTTCTCACAATCCTATCTCACAACAAAATTAATACATAAATAATTAATGGACACTAAAACCAACCACACTCATCAATACATTACTTAAGAAATCCCAGGATTTGAAAAATCTTAAATTAACAATCCAAAACCATTACAAAGCTATAATAAACCTTTTGCCAAAGTTTCTCTGATTTTCTAAAGTACCCAGTAAAGGCTGTTTTGTTCTTCTGTGCTCCTCAGAATCTCTTGTATTGGTATTTCTCCAGTGCTCCTAACTCAGAGCACACAAACAATTGTAATTCCTTTTAAATGTCTCCTTGAGAGAGTTGTTTGGGGAATAGGAATCAGGTCTTGTCTGTCCTGCTTGGCCCAGCCCAGGCAGGGCTTTCCCAGCCACATTCCACACTCCATTGCCCAGCTGGAGCCGCTGGTGCCTCTGAGTTGTGCTGCCCCAGCCCCAGGGACGCTCTCCTTGTCTGCCCATTCCCCCATGGTCTCTGGGCAGGGATGGCCTCAGTGGGGGCTGCTGACATCCTCAGCACCTTGGAGGCTGCTGCTGAATTTTCCTGCTCCAGAGGCTTGTTCAGCCTTGAGCTCTTCAGTGCGGGAATTCAGTGTCCCAGGTCTCATTAACATTCAGAACACCTGAACAAGCCAAGCCTCTGGGAATAATTTGATTTTAATTTCCAAATAACTTGTGGTTAAGTAGATCTCTGTAATGTATTCAAAGTCAATATATTCTATTTAAAAATACAGTGAGAAAAGATTGTTTAGATCCTGTTTAGTTTTGTTTTCCTGTTAATTTATTGTTATGTGCAATCTCCAATTGACAGTAAATCCATGGACCTCGTCATGCAGTTTGAATGGATATTAAAATTAAGACCCTTCATGGCTGACAATCCATCATACTCTGTCCCTACCCCCACCCCACCATTTCCCCCATCCAAACCCTGGCCCTCAGAGCAGCCTTGTGCAAATCTGAGTTCCCTCCAGCCCAGGCTGCACCTGCAGCTTTCAGCTCCTTGGCTCCAACTCCCACCTACTTTCCTTGGAGAAGGAGCTGCCCGAGACACAGAGGGATGTTCATTTCTTGTCAGCCAACAAGACCAAGGGAAGGCATAGCTCTGTAAAATGCAAAAGTCATTCTTCTCCCTACCTCTGCCCTGCACCTGATCCCCACAGCCTGTCCTGTTCCCTTCAGGAAAAAGTTTCCAGTCCTGGGGCAGCATCAAAGGCATGGGCATGCTGGGCTGCAGGGCACCTTATCTTCTATGACTTTTTTTTTTTTTTTTAGATCGTGGAGGGGCCCTCCCCTGTCTTTGCTGGGTGTTCCTAAAACAATGATAGGGGAGTTCCAAGGGCTGTTGGTTTTGGTGATGCGGCCCTTGGCAAGCTGCTCCTCCACGAGGGCCTCCAGTGCACGTAACTTTGTGTTAGAAAGAAAGGGGCCACTGGTCATTCCACACTGGATGTTGTTGTTTCCAGGTGAGTTGTGGGATGGTGGGTTTCACACACTTCACAGTGGCCCCCACTAAGAATCCCTACTGGGAATTTTTAGAGAGGCGCCCCATTGGGCTAGAAGGTCCCTGCCCCAAAAGGTGATCAGTGCCCTCACCACGAATGGCTGGATGGTTGCCATCTTGCCCTCGGGACCTTCTACTATAATATTTCTCTTACTCCTTATGGAAACCACTGCCCTTCCAATCCCTGAAATCATCCCCGCCACGGGCTGTAGTTCCCAATTTGCTGCCTATTCAGAGCGGGCTATGATGGTAACATCCACCCTGGTGTCCAGCATGCTCAGGCAGTAAATCTTCTCCCCTTTGCAGAACAGGCCACACTCCACGACAGGTTTGTTGGAGGCCACAACCTGCACCCACATGATGGTGGGGTTGAGGGGAACCTGTCCTGGATTGTCTTTAGGTAACGGGAATGCTTGTGCAATAGGAGTCCCTTGTGATAGATAAAAAGGAGGTTCTGTGCAACAGAGCTGTACGAAAATTTCTTCCCCTGGGCCAATGATCTGGACTTTGGAAGTGACATAAATTTGTCCAGGTCCATGAAAAGTGCCTCCCAGAATGAATATATTGGAAGGACCATCGGATGGCCCACATCTTCCCGTTGGCACGCGGTGAAGCATTCCCTGTTAGAGAAGTCTATGGACAGCTGAGTTACCAGCTGGTGCCGGGTTCCCACCTGTCCCGCTCCATGCGTTGGATCCCGCTGATGTCCCTTGGGATCCCTGCAGTGATGATGCTGCTCATGGTCGGCCTGCAGCTCCTGATGGGTGTCAGTTGTCACCATCTGTTCATATGAATGGGGGTTGTGATGGTTTGCTTACTGCTCTTGGAGTGCAAAACCAACACGGAAAGGGGATTGCAGTATCAATCAGAACAAATGCACCTTTATTGAATGACCACAGCAAATGTGTTAATGGAATTAGAGAAAGGAAAAGAATAGAAAAGAGGTGGAGAGAGAGAGAGGGAGCTACCAAACGTAGAGAGAAAAAGTCCTTGTAGTCCAACTGATGGAGTTCGCCTAGTCACATTGGGGAGATCTCAAAAGTCCTGGTAAACTCAAGGTTCTATTATAGTCCATTGCTGAGGAGGGGAACAAATCTTGAAATTGTTGAGGGGGAACAGATGCAATAAAGAATAAGTCTATTGAAATTGCTGAGGGGGAAAGAAGGTATTGAAGACAGGTACAGACAGTCTATGTTCTCAGCAGTAGGTGAGAACCATTGTCTTCTTGGTCCAATGGCCATACCTGCAGGCAAATATCTGGCTTTGGTCAGGTCAGCTCCCCCACACACCTCCCCCATGTTGAGGGTTTCAGTCTCAGTCCTTGGGAAGGGGGAGCTTCTCCATATAGGGTTCTCATATCTCAGTCCTTGAGGGAGAGTCTTCTCCCATCTCAGTCCGTCCATCAGGGTGGTTGAAAAGCAGATGATGGCTCTTCTGTGGGAGGGGGACCACCAAAGGTTACCCCAGAAAAGTCCAACCAGGCCAAGAGGTGGGGAAATCCACAAGCTATTGTCACAGAGCAGGTGCAAGTACATGGGGTGTGTCACCCCCTGGCAGGCCCTGCTAGAAGCAGTCACTGTAGACACAGCTGCAAACAATCCCTTGGCAGGCCAGAATTCTGCTCAGGAGCCTCAGGATTATTTGGCGTTCATCCACCACCGGCAGGCCAGAATTCCAATCCAGGTCCTCAGGGTCTCAATGTCTGTCCTGGGGATGGTCGTGAGGCAAATGAGGGGAACTGCAGACCATCTCTCACACCTTCATGTGCATGCTCTGGGAAGCCAGGAGCAAGCTGCTCCAGGTGCAGTGCCCCCCCTGCCTCCCCGGCAGGGCAGGGGTCAATGAGCCAGTGGTGGCTGTCCCTAAACAGATCCACAGCTGGCTGTAGCAGAGGGGCTGGTGGCTGCCCATGCCGGGGGACGCGCTCCTCCAAGTCTGACTGGGATGTGCCTATCAAGGTGGATTCGCTTTCCCATGGGGTCTGGCCCCTTAGAGTTCTGGAAAGCATTGACCAGATTGATAGTAGTCAAGGTACACTCACATCTCACCTCAGTTCCCCCAGACACAGAGACCCAGTGAGTCCCAGGCCTGCAGATCCAGTGAGATTTCCACATCCACGGGGAAACCATGAATTTTGGCCTAACAGAAAAGCCTGCAGAGAACATCTTGCAACATAGGAAGTCTCATGACAAGTCATAAGTTCCCACACTGCAAGGGTTTCATCTTCTGACATAGAAATTTGGATGCCCATTTCTGCAGGCACCTTTTCCCAACCGCAAGCTCCCCCAGGTCACATCGGGGTTCACCTCTTGCCGTAACCAGGCGTCCCCAAAGGGGTAATATTTAGCATTGACTCCACAATTCTCAGAAGGCTGATCAATCACTTTATTATACTATGCCTTTTAAGACACCCATCGCCCTTAGAGACAGTCACCATACAGGTGGACCTAATTGGTCCTTGAATCCAAACACCATCACCAGTGGCCAATTAAGAAATCACCCTTTGGTAAACAAATCTTCATAACACATTCTACATGTTCACAACAGCAGGTGCAGCAAGTGAAGATAAGAATTATTTCTCATGAATTTCTCTGGTCTTCTCACAGCCTTCCCTAAGACAATGCCTGGCTAGTTGTGCCTTGCTCCCTGTGGTCAGAGAGCTGCTGCCACATGTTTGCAGACTGCTTCCATGTCTGCCCTTCCCAGGTGCCCAGGATCCTCTGGGATGGCTCTGGCCTTTCCAAGAGCTTTGAGAGAAGTCTCACAGTGACACTGCCCAGCCTTCTCAACATCCCTGACACCAAAAGCCTTTTCCACATCCCTCAGTGCCAGCTTAGTGCCCAGGACACAGCAGAGCCCTGTCCAGGTCCTCAGGGTGGTTCAGAAGGGAGGCAGCTGTGATTTCTCCCCACAGAGTCACCACTCCAATGTCTCTCTGTGCAGTCTATGGCGGTCCTGAGCATTTTCCCTGGAGCCTCCCTGCCCTGGATGTTTCTTTCAATGCAGTCCTCAGCACAGCCAAGCAAAGAATTTAGGTGGTTTCCGAGAGGACATTCCTCTTGAGTGAAGTGGCCTCAAGGCACTGTTTGTGCCACTGGAATTGTGCCACCCCCGGGTGCTGCTGATGGTGTTTGTACTCACTGGGGTTCATCTCCCCACACACACATGATGCACTGCTGAGTTCTCCTCAGTACAGAGCAAACATGGCCTGCTGGCCTGGTTACTTGGTGTCCCTCTGTGCAGTGACAAACAACCTCCTGTAGGTAGGGAGAGGCCAGTGCTGGAAGTGGTGGTTGCAGGGGCTGGTGTGGGACAATTGCCCTGGGCCACCTTCCCAGGCTGTCCTGGAACAAGGACAAAGCCCAGGCCCTGCTCTGCTTCTGCCTCAGGTCCATGCCAGGAGCTCTGGCTGTGCCAGGACTCTGCTGTGAGCCCCCCATGCACACTCTCCCCCTGCCCCAGGCACTGGGCTTTGCTGTGCCAGGACATTCCTGGGGCACATTCCTGACAGCAGGAAATGGAGAGAGGGCAAAGCCTTCCTGCTCTGCCCTCAGGGGATGCCCTTTCCTGATGGAGCTGCTGTGCTTGAGCCCAGCTGTGTCCCAGCAGTGCCCATGGCCTGGCCCTGCCTGTGGTCACAGCAGGGACATGCAGCAGGACAGTTACCAAGCTGCCAGAGCACTCTGGCCTTGCACCCACAGCAGGGCTGGGAAAGAGAGTGTGGACTTGGGAAGAGCAGCTCTGAAAGGACCAAGTGCTGCTGCTCCCTGGCAGTGCTGCTGTGTTGGGACCCTTCCCTTTCCCCCCTATAACTTCATGCAGGTCCCAGAGTTGAGATCCCAAAAAAACAAGGCACTGCAAGGTCGTTTATTTTGTTCAAACAAAGCAATAGTACAGCTCCTGGATTACAGAGCTTCTGGATCAAATTCAAGAGGCAGACAGGGAATTAGGTGAGGGATGAATAGAAACATTTAATTGAGCACATTATGGCAAGAAGAATCCATCGGCATGACCAAATACCTGAGAAGGCAGAGACTGGGCCAGTCATGAGTTCCATTCTGAAAACTAAGCAGCAGAAAACAATCACTTCTTTGCTTCTGAAAAGTACCCAGTCATCTTTGTCCTCAGGGCATCCTTGAGCTCCTGGTTCCTCAGGCTGTAGATGAGGGGGTTCAGGGCAGGAGGCACCACCGAGTACAAAACTGACAGGGCCAGATCCAGGGATGGGGAGGACATGGAGGGGGGCTTCAGGTAGGCAAATACTGCAGTGCTGATAAACAGGAAGAGCACGGCCAGGTGAGGGAGACAGGTGGAAAAGGCTTTGTAGCGTCCCTGCTCAGAGGGGATCCTCAGTACAGCCCTGAAGATCTGCACATAGGAGAAAACAATGAACACAAAACAACCAACTAACAAAAAAGTACAAACTATGAGAAGCCCAAGTTCCCTGAGGTAGGAATTGGAGCAGGAGAGCTTGAGGATCTGAGGAATTTCACAGAAGAACTGGCCTAAGGCATTGCCATGGCACAGGGGCAGGGAAAATGTATTGACTGTGTGCATGACAGCGTAGAGAAAGCCACTGGCCCAGGCAGCTGCTGCCATGTGGGCACAAGCTCTGCTGCCCAGGAGGGTCCCGTAGTGCAGGGGTTTGCAGATGGACACGTAGCGATCATACGACATGACTGTGAGAAGGGCAAGCTCTGATCCAGAGAAGAAGAAAATCAGAAAAACCTGTGCAGCACATCCAGTGTAGGAGATGGTCCTGGTGTCCCAGAGGGAATTGTGCATGGCCTTGGGGACAGTGGTGCTTAGGAAGGCCATGTCAAGAACAGAGAGGTTGAGCAAGAAGAAGAACATGGGCGTGTGCAGGTGGTGGCCGCAGGCTACGGCGCTGATGATGAGGCCGTTGCCCAGGAGGGCAGCCAGGGAGATGCCCAGCAAGAGGCAGAAGTGCAGGAGCTGCAGCTGCCGCGTGTCTGCCAATGCCAGCAGGAGGAAGTGGCTGATGGAGCTGCTGTTGGACATTTGCCGTGTCTTGGCATGGGGATCTGTAAAAAAAGTAATCATGGTATAGTTGTGTTTGAAGAGGACTTTAAAAATCCCAGCACAGACTGGGGGCACTTTCCCCCCACTTCCTGCTCAGGGCTCTGCTGCCTGGAACTGTCCATGCCAGCAGCTGCTTCCCTGTGCCCAGGACTGGGCCCTGCCAGTGCTGCCAGAGCCCAGCCCAGCCCTGGGGACTCAGCTCTGCCCTGCAGACCCCTCCCAGCTCTGGCACTGCCCAGGGGCAGCTCTGGCTCTGCAGGCTCTGATCGCAACGTCAGAGCAACCCTGAGGAGGCTGGAAAAGCAACAAAGATGCCGCCGTCTGAGGGGCCCTGTGATGATTTCTGTCACTGCATGGTTTATTCTGGTCTATTGGGTTTTTTTTTTATTTATTCTCCACCTGAACTGAGAGATGAATATCTATATGCAATTTCCCATTCAGGCAAAACAGAGCAGTAGAATAAAAACCCAGGCTTTTCCCATTTATTGAAGCCATTCATTACAATGAACAGTAGTTTCTGAGAAAGAAAAGAATTAAAAGACCTGAGGAATAAAAGAATTAAAAGACACTCTATCAAGGGAAACACAGAAGTTAATAAATAACCTAAAATACATTGTTTGGGAAAACTTTGATTAGATAAGTTAATAAATAATCTAAAATACACTCACAAAAGAGACTTTGGAGTTAGAATATTTGAAGAAGCGAAAGTAGAAGCCAAAAAGTTAAGGTGACCTGCCAAGCCGTCAGAATCAAGCCAAGTGCAACAGTGATTTCTGCCAAGTCATGGAAAAACATGCCAAGGATGACAGGAAGATGCCCAAATTAGGAGAAGCTTAAAATTTAACTAAGGAAGACCAAGAGTTCCTGGAAAACCCCGCCTATACTCCTGCCTGCTTATTAATATGCATATAATAAATGATGTAATCCTTGTTCAAAATTGTATAAAAACCTGCTTTTGCTGTACCTGATTTAGAAATCCACTTGGTGATTTCTCCAACGCGTTGTCAATAAATACCTCCTGCCTATAGACCTCAAATCTAGTCTCTGGGCAGCTTATTATCGCCTTTTGGGGCAAAATTCGGCATCATTTTTGGCGACCGCGGCAGGACAGAAAGGGTCCTCCCGAGCCTTGGCTCGAGGGGGACCGGGATCTCTTCGGGGCCCTTGACGGAATTCTGTCAGAAGGGATCCCCATCCCCCAGCCAACGCGCAACGGTGGACAAGAACTTTCTGCATCTCCTGCTCCAAATTAAGAGGTATTTATCTTTGCTTAAGGGGTTTATGGTAAAGCGCTTTATTGGGAAACGAGGGTCAGACGTGACCGCTCGAAGGGAAGCCGGGGGACGCCCTGGTAAAGAATCCCAGTTGTGTTAGAGGTACGGTAATAGTAACGCAGGTTAGAGTCCTGCTGTGAGGAATATTTGTTTTTCGTAACGCAGGTTAGAGTCCTGCTGAAAGGAGTATTTGTTTTTCGTTTATCTTGGTATTCTTTGGAAGGAATATTGTTTTTCGTTTATCTTGGTATTTTTGGTTTGTTCTTATTATGTGGGAAACCGTTTTAACACTGTGTTTAATGTTATAATACTGTGAATTAAGGGTCAAGAACTGAAATTGTTCTCTGAGACCGGAAGAGAGGTCGGTCAGTTCGTGGTATTTTTGTGTCTGCTCTATGTGTCTGTTGCAAAATCTTACAGGAGGCGTCTTGTCACTCTTCATGTAATAGACGCACGTCTCAATCCCGGGAAGAAATTTGTCACCCCCTGCAATTGTTACGGTGCTTTGCGATTGCATGAATCTGGCAAACCGGTATCTCACGGTCTGTAGGCGACCTCTCGTGACCCTACCTGGTAAACAATCCGTTCTGATATAGACCATAAGGTAGGAACTATTTCATAAAGGTGTGTGGGTGAGAGTGAATGAGACGCAGCATCGCTGCGAAGCGAGAGGGAGTCCCACTCCGCATTTCCTGTTCTTCGCGAGAAGCCAGGTCGGAAACGGACAAAGTGATTGGAAATTGCGTGTATGAAGTGTTAAAATCAATTGGCATATAGTATTTGCGAGAAAGAGACTGTTCCGGTTAAACAGAAAACGCAGACACAGGAAATAGCAATGGGAGGTCAACAGAGTAAGGACGTAAATATGAAAACCCCCGTAGGATGTATCCTAAAGCACTGGAAGGACTTGGGAGGGATTCCGGGGGGAAACATAAGTAAAAAGACGCTCCTTAAATATTGCACACAGTGGTGGCCATTGTATAAGTTAGATGACGATGAGAAATGGCCACCGGAGGGAACAACTAATTATAACACTATTTTACAACTGATGCTTTTCCTCCGTCGACTTAATAAATGGGATGAAGTGATGTATGCTGACATGTTCTTTACCCTAAGAAATAAACCAGAGTGGCAAAAAAGAATGCGGGGTAAATGTAGCACCTCAGGACCCCCTAGTACTAGCTCTAGAAAAAGATAAGAAAGGTTCAAAGCCTAAAGAACGTTGCTGTGATGCATGTAGCATTGGGGAACAATGTCTTAAGCTAACGAGAAGAGATAGTGGAAAGGAGAGCGAAATAAGCCTGTGGGAATATCATCCATTCGCCCCAGGACGGGAAGGGCCTCTACACAGGCCAAAAGAGGAACAAGGGGGCCCTAGCCCATTAAAGGAACTGGAACGATGGTGGAAATCTAAGTTTGGGCGCAGCCCTCAGAAGCTAGACAACAGTTGGCAAGAAGGTAGCCCATCAAAATCGGGGGTTGAAAAGAGGGAAAGCAGCCCGCAGGGACCAGATAGTCCACAGGGGTCGGGGAGCTACAGGGATGCTGACAGCCACCCAGACTAGAAGTTGAGAGGGAAGAAGCCAGTCCACATGGAGCTGAAAGCCGAGGGGAGACACGCAGCCTGCCCGAACTAAGTCCATGTAGGGCTAGTAGCACACCTAAGGATGGAAGTTTAAGGAAATCAGGTACCTGTAGAATGGAAACTAGCACACCAAGGACTAGAGACAAAAGTAGCTCACTGGGAGGTGATGTCTCTGAGTTGAAATATAGTGAGAAGAATGACAATGAGGCATGCGAAAGAGAGGCAGAGAACAACTCACAAAAGCTGAATATAGTAATCCAGATAGAGGATAAGAGAGACGGAAGGGGAACAGAAGATGAGGAGGACAGTAGCCCGGAACAGGACAGGCGTCGGCAGATGCGGGAAGAAAGGCGACAGATGCAGAGCGAGAGGCGGTTGGACTGTGTAAACCATGTTAGGGGAGTAGTAGGAAAAGAGTTGACAGAAATTGAAAGTGAAGATGAAGAACAGGGAAAGGGAAAGAGAAAAGAGAAGAGAAAGAATAGGGAAGACACTGAGGCGCAGGAAGAAGATCCCGGGGAGGGGATCAGTCACTCGTATTATACCAGACCTGTGGCACGGAGGGAAGCAAAGCAAAGAGAGGAAGGTAATCATACGATAGCTCCTCTCCGACAAATTATGCCAATGGTAGGGGAAAGGACTAGGGTAAAGGTGCTGTTCTCCATGAGTGACTTGAACAATTGGAGGGATGAGGCAAGGAACTTCAGGAGGAATCCAGAGGGAGTAGCAAAGAGGTTTGAATTAATGGCGAAGAATTTAGATATTGATTGGGAAGACATAGAGGTGATGCTTTCAGAATTGACAGATACCGAAAGGGAACTCGTATTAGAAACAGGAAAACGACATGCTCAAGTATTATCAGGGAGACTAGAAGATAATTTCCCCAGCAGTAAACCAGAATGGGACCCGGGCAACGAAGAGCACTATCGGAGGCTGGTGCAGTATAGAAAACTGATAGCGATGGGCTTGCGTAATGCGATCCCCAAGGCTATCAACTGGTCGATGCTATATGACATCAGGCAGGGAAAGGATGAGACCCCATCAGAGTTTTTGGATAGACTTAGGGCAGCCATGAGACAGTATACACCCCTGGACCCAGCAACGGAAGAAGGGAAACAACACCTGTTAGGATTAATGATGGGGCAGAGTAATCCAGACATCAGGAAGAAATTACAAAAGCTTGAGCATCCAGCAAATAAAAACCTGGAGGCATTGCTGAATGAGGCATGGAAGGTGTATAATAATAGGGAAATAGAGGAAAAGAAAAAAAGAAGATAAGAGGCTAGCTCGAATAGTGGCTGTAGCAGTAGGAGCTCAAAATACAAACTATGTGGGGCCTAACACCAGGGGTAGGGGTAGAGGCTACCCAGTGAGAGGGGGAGGGAGGTTCCAACCCCACCCAGCTAGAATAGGGCCAAACCAGTGTGCCTATTGCTTCCAAACGGGACACTGGAAACATGAGTGCCCTCAATTAAGAGAAAGATCAATGGACACTACTACTATCGCACATCAGGGCAGTGAATGAGGGGGACCGGTGGGCCGTACCCTAGCAGACCCACTGGTTAAAATGGAGCTAGGGGAAGGTAAAAAGGAATTGGATTTTTTTGATTGATACAGGAGCAACATTTTCGGTTTTAAATCAGGAATTGGTACCTAAGAGTGATGAATTTGTACAAGTTGTGGGAGCAACAGGCCAACCAGAAAAAGCTTACTTTTTGAAACCCATTAAATACAAAATTGGGAAACAAATGGGAATTCACCAGTTTCTGTATTTGCCAAATTCACCAAAGCCTCTACTAGGAAGAGACTTACTGGAGAACTTGGGAGCCATAATAAAATTCAATAAAGACAAATTGGAATTTCAAGTAAGTGAAGAGCAACTGATTACAGCCTTAAGCCTAACAATCAGTTGTATAGAACCGAAGCCCGAAGGCCACAATATTGAGCGTATCCTGAGTGAAACATATCCATTAGTATGGGCTACCGATATACCTGGGAGATCAAAACAAGCAACACCTATCATTATTGAACTTATACCGGGAGCGAGGCCGGTAGTTAGGAAACAATACCCACTGAGGTTAGAAGATAGAAAGGGAATTGAGCCTATAATCAAAAGGTTTTTAGAATTAGGGTTATTGATAGAATGTGAATCAGATTTTAATACCCCAATTCTGCCAGTAAAGAAGCCTAATGGAGCTTATAGACTAGTCCAAGACCTGAGGGCAGTAAATGAGATAACCAAGACGCTACATCCGGTAGTTGCTAACCCTTACACACTCTTAACTAAATTAAAAGATAATTTGACATGGTTCACAGTGTTAGATTTAAAAGATGCATTCTTCTGCCTTCCTTTAGCTCCGGAGAGCCAAAAGATCTTTGCGTTTGAATGGGAATCTGTAGATAGGGGAAGAAAAGCCCAACTCACCTGGACGGTGTTGCCACAAGGATACAAAAACAGCCCTACAATTTTTGGGAATCAATTAGCCAAAGAATTAGAACAGTGGGAAAGGCTGCTGGGAGATGGTACTCTTTTGCAATACGTAGATGACCTCCTAATAGCAACAGAAACGGAGGAAGAATGCATTGAATGGACTATTTCCCTGTTAAACTTTCTGGGTTTAAGTGGATATCGAGTTTCTCAACAGAAAGCACAGCTGGTGCAAGAAGAAGTGGTGTATCTGGGATATGAAGTTTCCAGAGGACAGCTATCCCTGGGAGCAGCCAGGAAAGAAGCCATCTGCCAAATGCCTAGACCAGAGACGGTGAGAGATTTGCGCGCTTTCCTGGGGATGACCGGTTGGTGTCGGCTATGGATCTATCAATACGGAATACTCGCCAAACCACTCTATGATTTACTGAAGGAAAGTAAGGGTGTTCTAGTTTTGACCCCCGAGGCAAAGGGAGCCTATAAGAGACTGAAACAGGAACTCATGAGAGCACCAGCCTTGGGTCTTCCAGACGTGACAAAACAATTCTGGCTGTTTTCTCATGAGCGACAAGGAATGGCCCTAGGAGTCCTAGCACAACAGTTAGGACCACATAAAAGGGCTGTGGCCTACTTCTCCAAGCAGTTGGATGAAGTGAGTAAAGGATGGCCTGGCTGCCTGAGAGCAGTGGCCGCAGTGATAATCAACATTGAAGAGGCCAGAAAGCTCACGCTGGGCCAGAAAATGACTGTGTTAGTGGCTCACACTGTGTCTGCTGTGTTAGAGCAGAAAGGGAATCACTGGCTGTCACCTTCCAGATTCCTAAAGTATCAAGCTATTTTGGCTGAGTCAGATGATGTTACTATTCAGGTAACTAACGTTGTGACCCCAGCTTCATTTCTAGAAGGAAAGACCTCAGCAGAACCCGTCGAGCACGATTGCCTGGAAACAATCGAAGCCGTTTACTCCAGCCGCCCGGATCTCAAAGAAGAGCCATTCGAAGATGCAGACGATTGGTTCTCGGATGGTAGCAGCTTCGTAAAACAAGGGATAAGAATGGCTGGTTATGCAGTAACTACTACAGAAAAGGTAATCGAGTCAAACCCTTTGCCTTCAGGGACCTCAGCCCAGAAGGCAGAGATGATAGCTCTGACTCGAGCCCTGGAATTGGCAGAGAACATGCGAATAAATATTTGGACAGACTCTAAGTATGCCTTCTCCGTTGTTCACGCTCATGGAGCCATCTGGAAAGAAAGAGGACTGTTGACTACTCAAGGGAAAACAGTCAAACATGCAGAGGAGATTCTACGATTGCTAGAAGCAGTCCAACTCCCAGCACAAGTGGCCATAATGCATTGTAAAGGACATCTAAAAGGTAACACTATTCCAGAAGTTGGGAATAGAAAGGCAGATGCAGAAGCTAAATTAGCTGCTGAAAGGACCGGAAAGGTAAATATAACAGCTCTGATACCAGGGGAGCTGGATGTAAACCTCCAACCAAACTATCAGGAATCAGATCATAGATGGATTCAAAGGAATAAAGGTAAACTGTTAGACAGTGGATGGGGACAATTAGAGACAGGACAGTTGGTAATACCAGGGAACCTAATGTGGCAGGTTGTAAAGACGGAGCATGAAAAGGCCCATTGGGGTCTAGATCCGCTTTACCAATATTTGCAAGCCAGGATAGCAGGACCGAAATTATTTACCACTATAAAGCACGTCACATCCCAGTGCGAGCGGTGTCTGAAAAACAACCCGAATACGGGAACCAAGGTACACCAAGGAGCCATAAGTCGAGGTAAATTCCCAGGTGAAGTATGGCAAATTGATTTTTCTGAACTCCCAAGGAAAGGGGGGTTTCGGTATTTGTTGGTATTAACTGATACATTTTCTGGGTGGCCTGAAGCATTCCCTTGCAGGACAAATAAGGAAAGACAAGTGACTAAAGTGCTGTTGAATGAAATTATTCCATGGTTTGGGGTACCGAAAAGCATTTCTTCGGATAGGGGTACACATTTCTGCGCAAAAGTGGTAAGAGCAATAAGCAAAGCATTACAAATCAAATGGCAATTACACACGCCTTACCGTCCACAGGCCAGTGGGCAAGTGGAAAAGATGAATCATCTCATCAAACAGCAAATTGCCAAAATATGCCAGGAGACTAATTTGCAGTGGTATCAAGCTTTGCCTATTGCTCTGCTTAGGCTGAGAGTCAAACCAAGATCAAAAGAAAAGTTAAGCCCATTTGAAATTTTGTATGGTAGACCTTATGCTATGCAAGCGGTAAATGGAGACGCTATAGACCAAATCGGTAATCAGTACATTTATGATTATGTAATTATGGTGGGGAAACAGTTCGATAAGAATGCTACTGTGGTGATGGAGCACCAGCCTAAACAACCTGATTGCAAATTGCATCCGTTTAATCCCGGTGATTGGGTGTATGTTAAGAATCTTTTAGGAAAACCCCTACAAGAAAGGTGGGAGGGACCTTTCCAAGTGCTGCTGACTACCTTCACCGCGGTTCGGATCAAGGAGCGACCTACATGGATCCATTACTCACGGGTCAAGAAAGCTCCGGGGAATAAACAAGAGGAGCAGACACCATGATCCTGACTTCACCTCAGACCCTCCTGATCATTGGACTGATAAGTATTCTTCCCTGAGACTCCGCCTCAATAGACCCATGGTCTAATGCACACCAGTGTATTCACCCGGAATTGGAAACGGAATCGAAGGGACCCTATTTTGAGGTATATGCCTTACGTAACCAACAGCCATACGCGAGTGAAGTATGGAATCAGCCTTCCATGGTAGCATACAAGGGAGACCAAATCCAAATTGGGTGTCGAGAACTTGACCCAGTAGAAGGAAAAACAAGGCGGCTAGTATTAACAATTCAACCCTCGATAGCAGCCTCTGAAAATAACCTAATTACCTTTAGTCCAGTGAAAATGGGCAAGCCCACTGTCTGGATCCAGCAAAAGGGCCCAATTTCATGTCAGTGGAGTGATCTCAGGGAAGATCCACCCGGAACACAAACACAACCCCAAAACTCGGTAATCTATACAGAAGATTCGCTTGGGGAACTATGCAAGCAATGCTTGCACATCCTAAAATAGAAAAATTGGCGCGGAAGGTGAATCAAACAACTAAACGAATGGTATGGCAGGTAGAACATAATTCAGAAAAAATAAAGAATGTCCTGACCGAAGTAGAACAAGTAGGCCAGCATCATTGGTGGGATATCTTCACAGGACACTCCCCAACAGCTACACAGGTCTTTAACTACCTGGTGCACCCAATGCTAATAGTAGTTGTAGTTCTGTTACTATTAACTTTCACAAATATTTGTATGTGGTGGAGACTAAGAATCATAATGAAAAGGACCCAAATGATTTGGGCTATGGTGCGAGCGTACCAGCGCCCTATAGGATTAGAATTTGACGAAAGAATTCGTAAGTTATAAGAAAAGGGGGGAATGAAGCCATTCATTACAATGAACAGTAGTTTCTGAGAAAGAAAAGAATTAAAAGACCTGAGGAATAAAAGAATTAAAAGACACTCTATCAAGGGAAACACAGAAGTTAATAAATAACCTAAAATACATTGTTTGGGAAAACTTTGATTAGATAAGTTAATAAATAATCTAAAATACACTCACAAAAGAGACTTTGGAGTTAGAATATTTGAAGAAGCGAAAGTAGAAGCCAAAAAGTTAAGGTGACCTGCCAAGCCGTCAGAATCAAGCCAAGTGCAACAGTGATTTCTGCCAAGTCATGGAAAAACATGCCAAGGATGACAGGAAGATGCCCAAATTAGGAGAAGCTTAAAATTTAACTAAGGAAGACCAAGAGTTCCTGGAAAACCCCGCCTATACTCCTGCCTGCTTATTAATATGCATATAATAAATGATGTAATCCTTGTTCAAAATTGTATAAAAACCTGCTTTTGCTGTACCTGATTTAGAAATCCACTTGGTGATTTCTCCAACGCGTTGTCAATAAATACCTCCTGCCTATAGACCTCAAATCTAGTCTCTGGGCAGCTTATTATCGCCTTTTGGGGCAAAATTCGGCATCATTATGAAACCCCTGCCAAGCTCTGCTCCCTGTATGATCTACTTGGAAATGTTCTGCAGTTAAATGCCATGATGGGACCAGTCCTGAACAATGCAGCATCCTCACCACACAAGGAGAACACTTCCAAGCCTTACCAGCTGTCTCCTCCCGCCCAGATCTTGTCCCCCAGTGCCAGGAGCAGCTGCCAGGGCTGGCTGAGAGCAGTCCTTGGCAGGCAGCAGAATCTCTGTCCCAGCACAGCGACCTGGGCTGCGGGACCCTGCTCTGCAGGACAGCCCTGGGCACCCCTGCCTGCTCTGCACAAGAGACAATCAGAGAATGTACTCACAGGGTCTGTAGGCACTGGGATGTTCCAGCTTCAGGAGATGGCTCCAGGTGCTGCAGCTGCATTGTCCTGCAGCCAGAGGTTCCTGTGCCAAGGGCTGGCAGTGATTCTGCCCCAGGCACTTCTCAGCACCTTCCCAGCCCTGACTGATTGAAGCTCTCTGTGCCTCTGTGCTGTGCCTGGGCTGGCTGCAGGCAGTGCCCCAGCCCTGCTGGGCTGGCAGAAGAGCTGCTCATCAAGAGAAATGTGCTTTTGAAGCTCTTCTTGGTTACCGGGAGCTGCCTCTGTGCCAGGAGCCCAGCCCAGCTCAGCAGCACAGACACAGCACCAGGACTGTAATGAGCCTCTGGGGCTTTGTGCTCAGGCCCTGAACATCAGTCCCTGAGAGGGAGTTGAAGAAACCTCTCCAGAACTCCAAGTCAGAATCCAACTCCAAAGTTTCTTGGAGTTTTAATGGGGCCCACTGAGGGACACAACTGAGAAAGTGTCCCCAGGCCCCAAGCAGAGCAAAGAACTGGAGGCAGTGATGACAAGTGGGGACAAAGAGAAGCCAAGTCTTGGTGCCCTTGGGCACAGCAGCAGGGTCTGTGTCACCAAGGGCCAGGAGGAGACACCTTGTCCTGAGGCACTGGGGTCTCCTGGCACAGCCCCAGCCAGGCTGGGCACTGTCATCCCCTTGTCCTGCCCTCCACATCCCCCCCCTAGTCCACATCCCAGTGGCCTCAGGGATCTGCTGGAAGGAGTCCCTGGGGAGCCTTGCTCAGCAATAGCCCTGGGGGCTCCTGAATGCTCCCTGCAGGGACTGCAGGTTTTTCAAAGGACTTTGGGTTTGGCTTTTTCATTGGAGTCTCTGAGAGGTTTGTGTAATCATGGCCTCTAATTATCTGCTTTAATTAGTCCCTGGAGAGTCTTTGTCAATAACAATACTTAGTGGGGCTCATTAATGCTTCAAGGTACTTCAGTTATTTTTGGTACTTGGTGTTTCCATTTTGATAAAGACTCTATTAGATTTTTGTGCAACCATGGTCCCAATTATCTTCTTTAATGAGTCCCTGGAGAGCTTTGTACTGACACTCAGTGGGGCTCATTAGTTCCTTGAGATACGCAAGGATTTTAAGGTATTTTATGGATTTAAGAATACTTTTAGGTACTTTTAAGGATTTTCCTTTCCACACTGAGTCTCTGAGAGGTTTTTGTGCCATCCTGGCCTCCAGTTCTCTCCTCTAAGGACTCCATGAGGATCCTGTGTTGGGTATCTTCCCCCTTTCTGTTTTGCAACAAAGATGGAACTGAAAGAATTTTGTAAGACTTTCTAAAACCATCCAAACAAATATGGGACAATTAACAATACAACAACCACCACTAAGAGAATAATAATCTGGTTTTAGTTAGACCTCATCCAAACCTTAAGTCCTTGGGATTGGAAGAGTTTATTGACCCAGTCTTTGTGTTCCACTTGAAGTTTCTTGAACCCTTCCTTCAGAACCTGAATGCTCATGTGGATTGACTCACTGTGACTGGAGAGGTTCATGCAACACATGCCCTCAGAGTCTACACACCCATGCTCATGTGCCCAGAGTAAAAACTCTATCGCTGTTCTGCAAGGTGGCATGTCTGATGGTCTCTATGTCTGAGAGCAGGCCACTCAATGTGAGGGACATAGCATTGGTTTGCTTACTTAGCAGGCACCCAAGATGGTCCAATTGTCCTAAAGCTTTAGCTGCAGCCACCCAAGGTAATCCAAACTGGGGGTGCTACCATCCGATACCTGGATTAAAGCTTTCAAAGCCATCTCTTTGATATCATCCAATACTTCTCTGAGGATACCTGCTGTTTGATCATCTGGTAGGCTGTATTGTCCTTCTCCAGCTAGATGGTTGATTGTCAATTCCACCCTTGCCTCATTATTAGCATAGTCTGCTATTAATTGATTTAGTAAACACTTCCATCCCCCTTCCCACAGGGTGTGTTCTGTAGGTGACAACAACATGGTCATATTATATTTTAAATCATAGGGGGTTAACATATGTACTGTAAACATGGCCCTCATTAGGCCATTAAAACAAGGTAAGTCCCTCCTATGGTCTTTAGCTGCCCTACACAGATCCTTGATTTCCTTGCAAGCCAATGGCTGATACCTGGGATTCTGCCCCCTTCTTTCATAACATACGGGGGCAACGAGGAGTTGTTGAGACTGTTTGCCAGTCTCCTTCCTTAACTGCTTCTTCCCGGATCCTTTCCTGGGGATCTTCTGGGGCTGAGGGGTGAGGTGGCTCTGGGGAATCCAAACTGTCTTCTGGGGATGAAGAGCAACTTGGAGCAGAAACATTTGGATTAGAAACACTGTGACTGTTGGGTTTATTATCTTTGATCATGGGGTTATATTGTCGCCAGAGGGGGAGGCAAAGGGCACTGCCATTTTGTCAGGTGTTGGGAGGAAGGGCCTTGATTTAGGGTGGCGGACTTCCGGGGTGGAGTTCTGGAGGCATGGCCCAGGGTGAAGGTGGAATGACTGACAGTGAGGCATGACCCACAGTTGTGGGGGTGGAGTCTGGAGGTTCATTCAGGGCGGAAGAGAAAGTTTTGGTAGCAGGAAGTGGAGGAGCCAAGATGGAGGGAGGATGGTGAGGCTCAGGGGCATCTGGAGAATTTTTAATGATCCGCCTCAGGATTGATTTTAACTTGTTCTTTGAAGATATTTGGTCACGATCTGTGAAAATTAACTTAAAGCATCGATACACACACCTTTCTACTTTGGACATCTGGCTGCCCATTTTTCTCTTTCTCTGCCTTACGTAGAACAGCCACTGGAACACCCTAAATCAGTTATGGGACGTCGGTGTGTATTGTAAAAAGACAGTGACAAAATGGGCAATAATTGTCCTGTGTGTGCCCAAACCCACCTGCAATCCTATGCAGGTGAAACTGTCATTTTCCCTTGTGGATCCTGGCCAAGGTCCCTCAAAGAAATGATGAATCTGCCAGCCTGGCACAATCCACAATCCTGGGGAGCACTGGCCTGTCCATCAGCTAACCCCAGCTGACATGACTGAATGTCAGGGTCCCTGTTCGGGTGCCAAATGTCGCAATGAAGGTGGCTGTGACAAACCTTTCTGGTTCCCCAACTTCAGGGCAAGTGTGGTGAAAATGAAAAGGAGCAGATGCAAGGGAAGATGAAACAGAAAAGCCTTATAAATATGATTGCCTGGCAAAAGATTTTGAAAATATGGAAACTGTCAGATTGAAATGAAAGCAAGCTTTGAGATACCAAGCCTTAGTTACTGAACAACTGGAAAACAATGGTATGGCCGGCTGAAGGTAATCCCCTTCTGATGAAACAACTCCCTCTGCTTGCAGACAGGTCCAAGGGTCAGAGCAGACCCTACTAGCTTGGCAGAAGGGGTGCAAAGAGTAGTTTTTAGGGTTTAAAATGTAACACAGTATGGTAATGTAATGATTCTTATAGGCTGTATGTAAATGCTGTAAGATTTGTATCTTGTACTAGATTAGTTACTGAAAATTAGAATATGCAGCACAGAAGATTTATTGTATTGTAACGGGAACTCCCCTCTTCTTTTGGGCATCCATTTTGGGCGCCTCTTTCAAGCTCCTCTTTCGGGCCTGCTCCGAGCTGTGGCTGGCAGCTCCAAACAAGGCCCCTGCACCCACACCCTTTGCAATAAACCACAAGTTGAAAGACCTGGCCTCAGAGATCTCTCACCTCCGTCCGTCCCAACCGTCCTACCCACCAATGCTACAACAAGCAGGATCAATGGAGTTGCCCAAAAAGAACTTTAGTAACAGGGTGAAAAACAACAAACATGGAGAAGTCAAGCACAGGATGAGGGATGGGATTCAAAGACCTGAGAAAAAGGCAAAGCAACAATATATACACTTGAGGGTAGAACACTCTAGAACAATAACCCTGTAGGGGATACAAGTAACCACTGGAGGAGAAGAACTTGGACTACTTAGCATAACAACACTAAAGGCTTATGGGGGAACTCTCAAACTTACCCTAAGTTAAATGAATGATTCCCAGGGCTTGAAACTCACGCCCAGTTCTTTGGGATAAAATCCATCTGACTCTGAGTTACAGCTGGGCTAACTTCCACACCGCTGCTTTGCTCTGGTCCCTTGGGCCCAACAGAGCCACAATGATCTGCAATGGTTCCACAAGGCTCCACAGTGTCACAATAGTCCCTTGGATCCATGGTGCTCTGTAGTGTCACAATGGCCAAATGAAGGTTTCACAAGGCTCCCAAGTGTCACATTGGTGTCCATAGGAAGGAAACCACTTAGCCCCATGTTTCAGAAGCTGATGAATGGCAACCACCAGAGGCCAAGGCAAGCCTGACCTGTCTGTCCTGGCAGGTTTGCTTGGAGCAACTCATGGATATTTGAAATTATGAATGCGGAGTCCCAGTTTCAGACATTTGTGCCTGGAGAAGAGGGATGGGAGTTTTTTCCATAAAAAGAAAAGCGCAGAGCCCTTTCCAGTGTTTGGAGTATAAGTGAATGCTGTCCCTCAGGAGTCAAAGACCAGCCCGACTTGTCTGTCCTGGTAAATTTTGTCTGGGAGCAATCCTTTAATACACAAAAATTTGGAGGTGGAATCCTAATTTTGGCCATGGATGCCTGGAAAAAATGGACAGTTCTTTTCCATAAAAAGAAAAGCCCAGAGCCCCAGTGTTTCAGGGGCAGATGGGAGCAGCCTTCCACATTCCCAGGTCAGCCAGACCTGTCAGGTGACGCCTGGGAGGCCAAGGCAGCCACACCTATTTCATGTTCCCTTGGTGCCACAGGGCCCTGCAGTGTCACAATGGTTCTCTTGCTTCCATGAGGGTTTGCAGTGCCACAGTGGTTCTCTGCTTCCATGATGCCCTCAGGTGTCATAATGGCCCCTTGGTTAGACAAGTCCTTAAGGATCTTAATGGTCTCCATGGTTCCACAAAGCTCCACAGTGTCACAATGGTCTATTGGTTCCATGAAGCCTTGCTGTGTTCAATGGCCCCCCGCAAAGTTTCCACAACTTCCCATAGTGTCACAAAGGCCCCTTCCCTCCATGAGGCCCCACAGTGTCACAAGGGTCTCCATGATTCCATGAGGCCTTGCAATGGCACAATGCTCCCCATGGATCCACAGTGCCTCGCAGGATCACAATGGACCTTTAGCTCCACAAGGCCCTGAAATGCAGCAATGGCCTCTTGGTTCCACAAAGCCCTGCTGCTTCACACTGGCCCCTTGGGACCATGCAGCTCAACAGAGCCACAAAGATATCCTTGATTCCACAAGGTGCCACAGTGTCACAGTGGCCCCTTGGATCCATGGTACCCTGCAGGGTCAACATGTTCCCCTTGGTCCCACAAGTTCCTACAGTGTAACAGATTCCACAAGGGCCTGCAGTGTCACCATGGCCCATTGCTTCCACAATGCTCCGCAGTGTCACAATGGTCTCCATAGGAAGGAAACAAGTGAGCCCCAGTGGTGCAGGGGCAGATGAGAGGCAGTCACCAGAGGCCAAGTCTAGCCAGTCTTGACTGTACGGGCAGATTTTGTCTGGGAGTAACCCTTGCATATAGAGAATTTTAGATGCAGAATCTCAATTTTGGCCATGGGTGCCTAGACAAGAAAGACAGTTCTTTCCCATAGGAATAAAACCACAGAGCCCCAGTGCTTCATGGTCAGATGGGAAGTGGCCCTTGCGATGTCAAATTCAGTGGGACCTGTCAGACAGCACCCATGAGTCCAAACCAGGCAGACATGTTCCATGTTCCCTTGACTTCATGGATCCTAACACTGTCACAATGGTGTCCTTGATTCCATGAGGTCTGGCAATGTCACAATGGCTTCTTGGTTTCATGAGCCCCAACAGAGTCACAAGGGTCCATTGGCCCCATGCAGCCCCGCTGTGAAACAATGGCTCCTTGTTTCTATTTTAAATCAATCACAATCAAACCACAGTTCGATCACTGATCCTTGCTTCCATAGGCCCCCTGAGCTGCACAATGGTCTCCTTGATTCCCTGATGCCTGGATTCCACAGTCTCACCATCATTTCCTTGGACCTCCATTGTCACAACTGACCCATGGCTCCATGAGGTTCCGTAGTGTCATCGTGGTCACTGTCAGAGGCTGGATGAGATCAATGTCCCGAGACACCTTGGGATGCTCGGAATGCGTGTGTGGGGCCAGGGCTGGGTCAGGCCTTGGTTTGTGGTGGGACAGAGCCCTGCCCCCAGCCCTGGCCTGGCAGAGCTGTCAATCACACAGCAGGGGGTGATGTCAACCCAGCTCTGATTGGCCCAGCTGTCAATCAATCACACACTAGCAGCAGGTGCTACCCTGGCTCTGATTGGACAAGCAACTGGCAGTCCCACCCCAGGGGTGGGCCCATGAAGGCCCAGGGGGTTAAAAGCCAGAGCACGAGGCCCAGGGTCTGGATCCTGCTTTCTCCTTGTGTTCCTCTGTTAGTGATGCTGGAACCTGAGCTGTTGGTACCTATGTGTGTGTCTTTTTACGGATCTTCTGTCTTTCTGTTCTTCTCTAGTTCTTCTCCGTCAAATCCTACTTACCTGGAAAATTTTTGGGTAACTTCACATGTTAAGGGTTAATAGATTTTAGAATAAATGTGTGGGAATCCAAGGCACAGGGAATATTTCTGTCTGCTCTGAGGGGTCCTGACCCCCAGAGAAACACTGCCTTTCACCTTCGCCCACGGAGAGGACTTCCAGGAATTTGAGAACTATTAGAATTTTCCGAAGTGTGACATAGTTTAGAGGGTAGTATGCTATGTTCCTTGGGTGAGAAATTTAGGTTTTGGGGTTTTTAGTATGGTGTAGAAAGGCAGCAAGATGGAGGAATTGGGGTGTAGTCCCAGTCATCTTCATCTACTCCATTTTCTGCAGTGTTGGTGGCACAGGGTGATTGGTCAAGGAAAGCACAGTGAAGACGTTATGTGGACAGTCAAGGGATGAGTTATGTGTAGATAAGTAGAAATAATACACATTTTAGGAGTTGATTGGATGAGACAACTTTAAAAGACCGTGAAACCGTACATTTTAGAGCCATTTTGAGGTGTTTGTTTCAGCATTCTGAGCCTCCTGTGGACAGTAATGCAAAACTTTAGGTAAGATAACAATAAAGAAGAAGCTGAAGACTGTAAAAGTCCCATGCACTTCCTTTTAGCTGGCACAGAACTGCTACAGGAGGGTTTCCCACATCGAGAGAGCCCCCAGAAAGACCCAACATAAAACAACCATCAATACCTGGTGCCCTGAAAATGTTTGAAATAAGTAGGCTTTTTTCCATAAAGTTGTTTACTGAAGGGTGTTGTCTTAATTAGCCACTCATGTGAAATGTGTTGATTAAATGACCAATGAGGTCCACCTGAAGCAAACCAAGATGTAAAAGTCGATGTTTGAATAAATGGGTAGGTTTTAGCCCTTAGCCTTCTGATGTGAGTCTGTGTCATCTCTGACTAAGTGGTGATATTTGGGGATCAGTGGGGGCTGCTGGGGATCCTTTCTGCACTTCATGACCCAACAGGAGCTTCTCTAATATTAAACTTTGCCTGAAGCTCCCACTGTGCCCATGACAGGAACCCCTGTGAGTGTCTGGGACATCCCGGCTCTTTGGCAGCCTGGGGACTCCTGGGATGTCACCGTGGAGCCCCCGTGAGTGCCTGTGACAGATCGCTGCCTTTGCAGCCCAAGGTCCCCTGGGATGTCACCATGGAATGGCTGTGACTGCCTCTGACCACAGGGCTCTTTACCATCACCAGAAAAACCTGGGAGGTCTCCATGGAGCCCCTGTCTGTGCCTGTGACATTCCAGCTCTGGAACAGCCTGGAGACTCTTGGAAAGTCCCCATGGAACACCTCGGAAGGCCTGTAACAAATCTGATCCTGCAAATATCAGCAGGACCCTGTTGCTATGGTCCGTTTCCATGGTAACCATCACCAGCCTCCTGTTGCTATGGTCAGTTTCCATGGCAACCATCCCCAGCCCCCTGTTGCTATGGTCAGTCCCTTGGCAGCTCCATGGAGACCCCATGCCAGGGGTGGTTGCCATGGACACCAGCTCAGGCCTGCACCCAGTGCCCGTTGCCATGGCAACCATTGGCAGCCCCCATCCCCAGGCTCACGGGATCCCAGAACCACAGAATTGGCTGAGCTGGGGGGGACCCATCAGGATCCTCCAGTCCAACTGCTGGCCCGGCACAGGACACCCCAACAATGCCAGGCTGGGCCTGGCAGCGCTGTCCAAACGCTGCTGGAGCTCTGAGAGCCCTGGAGCTGGGACCCTTCCCTGGGGAGCCTGGGCAGGGCCCCAGCAGCCTCTGGGCAAAAACCTTTTCCTGACATCCAACCTGAGCCTGCCCCGACTCAGCTGCAGCCATTCCCTCCACTCCTGTCCCTGGGCACCAGAGGGAAGAGGTTCCCACAGCCCCAGCCAGGGACCCGCTCCCAAGGCTGGTGCCATGGCCCCCAGGGCTGTTGCCATGGCCACCAGGGCTGGGACCAGCTAGGATGCTCGGTTTCAATGGGCCGGGGTTCAGGAATGGGATACCCCAATTTCCTGCTCCTGCTAAAACCACGCTGCCCTCGCTGCCCTCCCGCCTCCCATGGAAAGCACAAAAGGCAAAGATTCTGGGCTGGGATAAGAACAATTTATTGGGAACAGCAACGAGATAAGGAACAAATGGAACAGAAAAACTATTGATCACAGAAGGGATTAAGAAAACTGTTTACAGGGAAAACTAAAACACAACTCACTGGCTCTTCCCAGCAACATATTTCCCCCACCTGGAAAGGACACCCTTCTTCTCAGGGAGAGAGAGAGTCCCTTTCCTGCCCCTGGCAATAACCTGAGGTGAGAATGAATGTAATGACAGGGCCATGGCCAGACCCTCATGTTCTTCAGTTCTACTCCATGTCATTGACAGGGGAAGGTATTGGGGCAGTTGTCTTCCCAGCATGGATCATAGGGAACATGGATCACCCGCGCTCTTCCCAACGTTAGACCTCCATTGGGGATGAAGCTGGAGCAGTTCACAAAGCTCCTCCTGCAGCTGGGGCACTCACAGGGCTTCCCTTAGTGGCACCTCCGTTGGTGTTTTGTCATGTTAGAGCTATGGGTGAAGCTCTTCCCACACTGGGGACACTCGTAGGGCCTCTCCCCAGTGTGGATGCGTTGGTGGGTGATGAGGTGGGAGTTTTGCTTGAAGCCCTTCCTGCACTCAGGGCAGCGGAAGGGCCTCTCATCCGTGTGAATCCGCTCATGCAGGAGGAGATTGGAGCTGCTCTGAAACCTCTTCCCACAGGTTGGGCACTTGTAGGGCCTCTCCCCAGTGTGGGTGCGCTGGTGCCTGATGAGGTTGGAGTTGTTCTTGAAGCCCTTCCAACACTCAGGGCAGCGGAAGGGCTTCTCCTCTGTGTGAATCTGCTGGTGCTGGAGGAGACTGGAGCTGGTCTGAAACCTCTTCTGACACTGGGGACGCTCGTAGGGCCTCTCCCCAGTGTGGATGCGTTGGTGCCTGATGAGTTCTGACCTGTAGCTGAAGCCCTTCCCACACTCCCCACACTCGCAGGGCCATTTCCCGGTGTGGATGCGTTGGTGGCGGATCAGGGTGCTCCTCTGCCTGAAGCTCTTCCCACACTCCAAGCACTTGTAGCGCTTCTCTCCATCATGAAGCTGCTCATGGACCACCAGCTCTGAGCCCTGGCTGAAGCTCTGTCCACCTTCCTGGCTCAGGGAGGGTCTTTCCTCCTCAGAGCACCCCAGACTGGGTTTGCAGCCCCTCTTCCTATGGAATCTCTGGGGAGTTTCCTCCCCGTTGGATTCCTGTGGCCTGGAGTCACTCATCACGGCCTCTTCCTGCAGGTTCTGCTGCAGGGATTTGTCCTCCCTGGTCCCAATCCTCAGCTTCTTCTCTGCGGGAGGAAAGACAAGGAGAGGATGGGATTTGCCTCCGTGCCAGAGGGCAGGGGAAGGAGATTCCCCCAGTGCATCTCCAGTAGGATGGTGTTGGCAGCAGGGTTGTCCTGCAGCCAGGGGCCATGCTGGGCTGGGAGATGGGGCAGGAGAGAGGGGGAAAGGGGCACTGATTTCCTTCTCACCTGCCTGGGTGTCCCGGGGCTCCTTCCTCTTCCTCACAGCCTCCTTTTCCATCTGGCAAAGGTTTGGGGATGGGAAATTCTGTTTTGGGAGGAAAACAAGGAATGAGTGCATTGAGTTTTGCACTGGGTTTAAGGCAAACCTGGGGAGGGTCTAAACCAGAATTACAATTTAAAAGAAAACTAAGATCAAGGCAATGATACAGAAACACTGCCTTAAACTGACAGAGTCAGGATATAACCTGACACCCTGTATGTAAGGGTGGTGGCTGAAGTCCCATTAAATGGTGGCTGCAGTCCTGTTGGAGAGTTGAACGTGATTCTGTCAAAGCAGTGGTGCTGTAGAAGGGTCTGGTCTTCCTCTGGAGGTCCAGTGGTGGTTCTGGAGCTCCTGTCCTCTGGGAATCTGGTAGGCAAGCTGCTCCTGGTTGTAGCAAGGCTCAGCTTATATCCAGGCAGGAATGCTTGGTTCCTCCCCCTGGGTGGAGCATCCCACAATGGGAGTATGGAATTTTATCAGTCCTGCAGTGACACTCAATGGCCCATTAGCCCAAGATATCTCCCCTGGAGGGCGTTATCAGGGCTGAGTCATGGAAGAGATAAAGAACACTGCCCCACCTGTTTCTAACAGTTTATGGAGATGGTGATTGAAAACATGCATTTGGTTACATCTTGCATTGCAACCTGAAACAGTGGGGTAATCCCTGCTCAGGGGGGTGAACACCACCCCCCTTACCCAAACTGGCTCAGGTGTAAAACCCCCACACACAGGGGACAATATCACACTTGCCCTGCTCCAGGGGAGGTCTCTGTCCCTTGTCACTCATCTTTTCTCTTTCTTTCCATCTCTCTACCTCACATTTACTGTTCAATAAAATCCATTTTGGATTTGGTGTCGTTAGCACCTTAATTGGGGCAGAGGAATCTCTCTAACAATTTGCATAACCAGACTGTGACATTATTTTTGCACAGTGTGTTTCGGCGCTGTTCTCTGAACCCAAGTGCCTTTGACAACAGCATGGCTCCCTCCACGGACGAGGTTGTGGTTCTCTCTGGAAGAACTCTTGGAAACTTGGACACAGTCTCTCCTTCCTCCTGCGGAGCTTATGGAGCTTATAAAAGTTTTTTTTCTTTATGGGAGAAATGATGAGGAAAATGGCTTTTATGGCTGGCCAGTGTAAAGAAAATAATTTGCTGCCTTTCCTTATAAAGTTGTTAAAATCACTGGAGGAAACGGAGCAAATCTTACCAGTGAGACTGACAAGGTTCAGTCACCCCATGGTGAGGAATGCAAGGCAGCTAAAAGTCCCAGAAGAAGCCCAGCTCAAGTAGATAAATTTCCGAATAAGTCCTGAATTCCCAGGCTTGGGGGCTTTACCAAATGTGACAATCATTTTTCTCTTTATCCCTATCACCTTTGTGACTGTTACACAGAGCTTTCCATTCCTTTTAATAATCTGTATTGGGCCAAATTTCCACTTTCCTTTTATTGAAACCTGCCAGCAGCTTAGCTGGAGCTGTGCAGGAAGCAATGAATATTGGAATTGCCACTTCACTGCTTGGATTGTCAGTTTATTCATGTTTGGGATTTGTTTGCACTTTCATCACAAGTTACTTGTGGGAAGACTATATATTCTTCACAGTAATTTTGCAGAGTCAAATTTGATCTCTGCCAAGTTTATTTTGTCCAGTGCCCAGAGGATGCTCAAGGGGTCTCTGTGCCTCTCGCACTGGGAGATGCTTGGGAGGGGTTTGGCGGGGGGGGGGGTTTCCTCTCCCTGTCAGCCCAGACTGTTCCCCAGGGGGTTTCCCTGTCCCTGTCACCCCAGGCCATTCCCCAGGGGATCTCCATCATTCTCACCCCAGGGAATGCCTGGGGGGTCTCCCTCCCTCTCACCCCTGTGCCAGGGGGTGCTCGGGGCAGTCTCTGTCTCTCTCAGCCCAGGGGATGCTCGGGGGGTCTCCATCCCTCTGGCCCCAGGCAATGCCTGTGCAGGGCTGGGGACCAGGGGCTCTGTGTCCCTCTCACCGCTGAGGGTGCTCGGGCTGGGGGGGCTCTCCGACCTTCTCATCCCTGGGGAGGCCAGGGGGGGTCTCTGTCCCTCTCAGCCCTGGTGTGAGCCCACCCAAACATCATCGGGGTCAGAGGGACAGAGACACCCCCAAACCCCCAGAAGGGCTGAACCTGGGATTTGTTTTGGGGCTTAGGGTTTAAGAAGGGGCTGGAATTGGGGCTGGTGTTGGATTTTGGGCTGAGATTTGGATTAGAGCTGGGATTGGGGTTAAGGCTAGACATGGGATTGGCTTTAGGGCTGGGGCTGGGATTGAGTCTTGGGATAGACGAGTCTGAAACTGGGATGAGATTAAATACAGAACTGTGAGTGTGTCTAAACATGGAGTGAGATTGAGACCAGGATCAGGGTCAGGTTTGGGATTGAGCTCACCCAGAGTGGGACAGGGGGGATGTTACGGTGGGAAGGTTTGGGGAAAATCCTGATTTGGGGAAAAACAAGGTGTGAATGCCTTGGGTTGGGGATTCCTCCCACCCACGTCCATTTCTATAAGTCACCTGATGTTCAAAATTCAAGAGTGAATCAAAAAAGCCACCAGGAGTTTCCCATTTCCAGTCTCATCCCTCTTGGGTTATGGTTGGTGTCCCATCTCAGGGCTGCTGGCGATCCCATGGGGCCTGGCGATCCCCCCTCTCCAGGGTCCTGCTTTTGGATTCTGGGAGGTTCTGCGGTCCCAAGGTCCCCCTCTCCAGCCTCCCCTCAATCCAGCCACTTGGTGTTGGAAAAGAAATGAAATTTAGCAAAATGTGTAATTATAGTTTAGTTATGAGTTGTGTGTGAATTGGTTTGTTAAAAGCAGTTTTGCAGTTTTGCAGCCGTTGATAGTGTTTGTGTTTGGTTTGTGTGTAACTTAGCAGGTAGTCTTAGGAATTTAGTAAATAATTAAACTAGTGCAGGAGAGTAAGAATGCTAACCTGTCTGGAGGCAGCATACAATGCTCTTAGAATAAGATAAGCAGAAGATTTATGATCTTGCCTGTGAACTAAGGAATGTATCACAAGGGAACTGTTTCTTGGAGACTTTGTTGTGAATCGCATGTATAAGAGGGAAGCACCCATATGTGAAATCGGGGGCTTGGGTTTTTGGGACGTGAGTCCCCCAGCACCCCGGGCCCGTAATAAAGCACCCACAAAACTTATCCGAGTTTTGTGTCATTTATCAATCGGGCAACATTGGGGTTCCCCCTTCTTTCTACCACCTTGTACTGGATTAGGGCAAATTTGGTTGAAACCCTCCAAAAGGAGTTTCCTCTAGAATGCCGATTCAGCAGCCCGACCTTCAGCCAGTTTGGGAAAATATTTCCTTAGAGAAAAGTTGAAAAAAACCCGTTACTTTACAGGCAAAGCATTTACTAGCACAAAAATTGAACAATATTAAGCAATAAAACCTCTTGCTGCTCCAAGATATATGACAAACTCTGAAAGTTCCTCCTTGGGTTGTAGCTCCGAGCACTCAGTGTCTTATCAGTCTCTTATCAGTCTCTTATCAGTCTCTTTTCAGTCCCTCCAGCACTGGAAATGCTGTGGCCCAGGCTCAGCCAGGTGGGCCACAGGTGGGAGCTGCTGGTGGTGTTCTGGGTGTTCAGTGCAGAGCAGATTTAAACAGCTCCAAAGAAAAAGAAAAACCGCAGTACAGGGAACTTCTCTGCCTCAGCGAGCTAAAAACTAAAAGCAAAGGAGAGCTCTGTCCTGCTCTCTGTCCATCCAGCAGCTGGAATGCAGAGGAGTGAGTGAAGTTTCTGAAAACAAACTGCGGCTTCTTCTTCCTCCCCTTCGCTCTCAGAACCAGCCTTAAAGGTGCAGAACTCATTTCTGGGCTAAACAGACCGATGGGGTACGAGCATCATGAAGTCACCCCAGGACACCCCTGTCAGGGTCAGGGGGTCCCGTCCCCGCCTCATCTCCGGGCTGCCGGGGGTGCCCCAGCTCCGGTATCGCCCCTTCCCCTCTCCCCGCCCCGAGAGTCCCCCGTTCCACAGCCCCGGCTCTCATGGGGATCCCCAAAACCAATGTCCCGCCCCGTCGGTACCGGGCCATCCCCACGTGGACCCCAGGACCCTCCCGAGGGGCGATCGCGGCTCCTCTCCCCCCGAAAAAGCTCCTCTTGGGGAGCCCGGAGATATCCGGGGCTCGAGTCTGGGATCTGCCGGCTCCGAACACTCTCCAAAAAATCCTCCTGGAGACCCCTGGCTGGAGCCGGGGCGAGCTCGGCCTCCGCCCGCACCTGCGGCTCGGGGCTGGGGGCGATGCTCCCGGGGCAGGGGGTGCTGCAGGCTCGGCGTGCGGGCGCTGCGAGCGCCGCGATTCTCCCGCTCCCGCTCCTGCTCCTCCTCTCCCTCCTCTTCCTCCCGCATTTCCTTCGCTCCAGCCCGGACCCCCCTTTCCCACTGCTCTGCCCCGCGGCCCCGCAGCACCGGCTGCTGGGTGGGGGAGCCCCCGATCGGCCCCAGGGCTGGGCAGGGGGCTCGGGGGCCCCCCCGGGGCGGATCCGTCCCCCCGGCCCGAGCCCCAAATTCCGCTCCGGGGCCGCCGGGCTCTGCGGGCCCGCCTGGCAACCGGTGAGTCATCGAAGAGAAAAGCTCTGGTTGGCTGGAAATTGTTTACCGCGTCCTCTGATTGGCTGGAATTGGAAAAGGCGCTACGCCCTGCGGGTGTTCGTGGGCGCTGTGGAGTCCTGGCGGGAGCCTTTTCCCATTTCTTTGTGTTCTCTGAGACCTCTTCCCGATTTCTTTTTCTCCCTTTCTCCTCCCCATTTCTTGTTCCGTTCAGTCCACGTTCAATAATCGTCGGTTGCGTTCCCACGCTCTCATTCGCTCCTTCACTGGGGCAGAGACGTCTCTCCCTCGCGGGGTCGTAATCCATGGACAGGGTCCCTTCCCACCCCAGTCCCTGGAAAATGTCCATCAAAGCCACCTTTGCTGTGTGCTCTGGGAGCCCACAGAGCTGCTGGATCTTCCCCCCTTGGGAGAGAAGCTCCTTGGGAGGCACGGCAGGAGCAGCACCCTGGGAGCCTCGGGAATGCCCCTCTGGGATCCACGGCACACACTGCCAGGGTCTGGAATTCCAGTTCTCCGCTATGAAAAGATGTTCCTGCCCTTGAGGGCAAAGCTGTCAAGAAGGAGCTAAAAGACAAGTGGAGCAAGATCTTACAGTGGCATTTCACTGCGAGCCTTCATAACTTCCCCCATGGTTGTTGTAGCTCCTGAATTGGGAATTAAATCCAGGCACGGTCTTTGGTCTGAGCTGCCCTGGGTCAAGGGAGACACTGAGAGAGAAACAGAGCAGGTAAAGAGAGGCAGGAGAGAAAGGAGGGCACAAACACAATCAGTTGAGAAGGTGGCAGTCTGAAAACAGACCAGAACTGACTGAAAAGGAATATAACAGAAAGGAATAATTTTGCACCTTTTATTTACTATCAAAATACAATTTCTTCCCCTTCTCACAAACCTCTTGCCAGTGTCATTCAGCAGGGCTGTCAGAAAATCCTTCATTCTGGGTGGATGTTCCAGGCTGCAGCCACAAGGAAAGAGGGAATGGGGATTTTCCTGCTCCTGGAGAGTTTGACAACCTCAGCTGAGGAGAGGAGGAGACACCAGAAGAAAAGGGCAGCTGGGCTTCCCCCTTCCACAGGAAAAACGGGACCGGGGGAATCTCTCATCCTGTCTGCCGCTGCTCCCACAGGGATGTGAGGGCTGATCCCAGAGCCCCAAGGGTCACAGTCAGGGCTGCCCTCAGGGAATGCTCACCTGGTATTGAGGGGCAGCGTGGGAGCACCTGGATCTTGGGGCACCCAGCTGTTCCCCATGTTTGGAGGTGCCTGAGGAGGGCTGGGATGATGCCGGGGACATCCTGCAGTGACATCCCCCCTGTCCTGCCCTGGGTGAGCTCAGTCCCAAACCTGACCCTGATCCTGCTCTCAATCTCACTCCATGTTTAGACACACTCACAGTTCTGTATTTAATCTCATCCCAGTTTCAGACTCGTCTATCCCAAGACTCAATCCCAGCCCCAGCCCTAAAGCCAATCCCATGTCTAGCCTTAACCCCAATCCCAGCTCTAATCCAAATCTCAGCCCAAAATCCAACACCAGCCCCAATTCCAGCCCCTTCTTAAACCCTAAGCCCCAAAACAAATCCCAGGTTCAGCCTTTCTGGGGGTTTGGGGGTGTCTCTGTCCCTCTGACCCCGATGATGTTTGGGTGGGGTCACACCAGGGGTGAGAGGGACAGAGACCCCCCCCGGCCTCCCCAGGTGTGAGAAGGTCAGAGAGCCCCCCCAGCCCCGAGCACCCTCAGCGGTGAGAGGGACACAGAGCCCCTGGTCCCCAGCCCTGCACGGGCATTGCCTGAGGCCAGAGGGATGGAGACCCCCCAAGTATCCCCCAGGGTGAGGGGACAGAGACCCCCGAGCATCCCCTGTGCTGAAAGGGACAGAGACTGCCCCGAGCACCCCCTGGCACAGGGGTGAGAGGGAGGGAAACCCCCCAGGCATTCCCTGGGGTGAAAATGATGGAGACCCCCTGGGGAATGGCCTGGGGTGACAGGGACAGGGACAGCCCCGGAGGAATGGCCTGGGGTGACAGGGACAGGGACAGCCCCTGGGCAATGGCCTGGGGTGACAGGGACAGGGACAATCCCCTGGGGAATGGCCTGGGGTGACAGGGACAGGGACAACCCCCCCAAACCCCTCCCAAGCATCCCCCAGGGCGAGAGGCACAGAGACCCCTCGAGCATCCCCTGGGCACTGTGAAAAATAATTTGGCAGAAATCAAACTTGACTCTGCATAAATCACTTCGATGAATATTTGATTTTCCCACAAGTCAGATGTGATGACAAACAAATCGCAAACATTAATAAACTGACAGTACAAGCAATTTTGTGGCAATTCCAAGTTCCACTGGTTCCTGCACAGCTCCAGCTCAGCTGCTAGCACATTCTGATAAAAGTGTAAATTCAGCCCAATACAGATGTCATTAAAAGGAAAGTAAACTCTTTGTAGCTGTCACAAAGGTGACAGGGATGAAGAGAAAAATGATTCTCACATTTCACAAAGCACTCAAGCCTGGGAATTCAGGAGTTATTTGGGAATTTAGCTACTTGAGCTGAGCTTCTTGTAGGACTTTTAGCAGCCTTGTGTTCCTCACCATGGGGTGAATGAACCTTGTCAGTCTCGCTGGTATCATTTGCTCCCTTTCCTCCTGTGATTTTAAAAAACATTTCAAGGAAGGATGTCACAGACATTTTTCATAAAATCCTCTCTTTTAGGATTTGTCCTTTCTGGGAAGCTGGGGCCCCAGAAGAAAAATGCAAACAATAATTATCTGCTGATGTGGAATGTAACAGGAGCATCTGTGATTGGTCTTCTGTGAGTGTTTGGATTTGCTGACCACTCACGGGAGAGTTGGTCCTTGCTTTCTGCTGGACACAGAACTTTGTTATTCATTCTTTTCTTTCTATTCTTAGCTTAGCAAGCCTCTGCAACTTTTCTCTTTATTCCTTTTAGTATAGTTATAATGTATTATATATCATATATCAATAAATCCAGCCTTCTGATCATGAACCAAGATTCTCGTCCACTTCTCTTACCCTGAAGACCTTCATCAGGTCGCTGTAATAGAAGGACAACAAAATATTTTCTTTACACTCTGGGCCCACAAAGGCGATTTACCTCATCAGTTCTCCCCTAAGTCACTCAGAGGAAGCTGCAGCCCAGTTTCAAAGAGTTCCTCCAGAGAGAACCACAACCTCCTTAGAGGAGGGAACCATGCTGTTGCCAAAGGCACTTGGGATCAGAGAACAGTGCCTAAACTCACTGTGCCAAAAGAATTTCACAGTCTGGTGAGTCTGGTTAAGAAAAGTGTTAGAGAGATTCCTCTGCCCCAATTAAGGTGATAATGAGACCAAACCCAAAATGAATTTTATTGAACAGTAAATGGGATAGAAAAGGGGGGACAGGAAGGGAATGACAGGAAAAAGAGCCCTCCCCTGGGGCAGGGTAAGTGTGACATTGTCCCCGGTGTTTTTGTGGCTTTCCCAGGGTGAGGGTTTTACAGCTGAGCCAGTTTGGGTAAGGGGGGTGGTGTTCACCCCCTGAGCAGGGATTACCCCACTGTTTCAGGTTGCAATGCAAGATGTAACCAAATGCATGTTTTCAATCCCCATCTTCATCAACTGCTATAAACAGGTGGGGCAGTGTTCTTTATCTCTTCCATGACTCACCCCTGATAACGCCCTCCAGGGGAGATATCTTCTGTGAATGGGCCATTGAGTGTCACTGCAGGACTGATAAAATTCCATCATCCCATTGTGGGATGCTCCGCCCAGGGGGAGGATCCAAGCATTCCTACCTGGATATAAGCTGACACTTTGCTACACCAGGAGCAGCTTGCCTACTGGATTCCCAGAGGACAAGAGCTCCCTAACCACCACTGGACCTCCCCAGGAAGACCAGACCCTTCTACAGGATCGCTGCTTTGACAGAATCACCTTCATCACTCCAACAGGACTGCAGCCACCATTTACTGGGACTGCTGCCACCACCCTGACCAACAGGGTGTCAGGTTATATCCTGACTCTGTCAGTTTAAGGCAGTGTTTCTGTATCATTGCCTTGATCTTAGTTTTCTTTTAAATTGTAATTCTGGTTTAGACCCTCCCTAGGTTTGCCTTCAAACCAGTACAAAAGACAATGTGCGCACCCTTTGTTTTCTTCCCAGAACAGGATTTCCCATTCCCAAACCTTGGTTGGATGGAGAAGGAGGCTGTGAGGAAGAGGAAGGAGCCCCGGGACACCCAGATAGGTGAGGAGGAAGTCAGTTCCTATTTCCCCCTCTCTCCTGCTCCATCTCCCAGCCCAGCACAGCCCCTGGCTGCAGGACAACCCTGCTGCCAACGCCATCCTGCCGGGGATGCACTGGGGGGATCTCCTTCCCCTTCCCTCTGGCACGGAGCCAAATCCCATCCTGTCCTTGTCCTTCCTTCCCCAGGGAAGGAACTGAGGATGGAGACCAGGGAGGAAAAATCTGCATGGCAGAACCTCGTGAAAGAGGCTGTTTTGAGTGATTCTAACACACAAGAATCCAACAGGGAAGAAAAACCTCAGACATCCCCCATGAGGAGGGGCTGCAAACCCAGCCCAGGGTGCTCTGAAGAAGAAAGAGCCACCCTGAGCCAGGAAGGTGGACAGAGCTTCAGCCAGAGTTCAGAGCTGGTGGTCCATGAGCAGCTTCATGATGGGGAGAAGCCCCACAAGTGCTTGCAGTGTGGGAAGAGCTTCAGGCAGAGCAACCACCTGATCAGCCACCAGATGATCCACACTGGGGAATGGGCCTATGAGTGTGGGGAATGTGGGAAGGGCTTCAGCTACAGATCCAACCTTGTGACCCACCTATGAATCCACACTGGGGAGAGGCCCTACCAGTGCACCACATGTGGGAAGAGGTTTCAGACCAGCTCACATCTCCTCCGCCACCAGCGGATTCACACAGATGAGAGGCCCTTCCACTGCCCTGAGTGCGGGAAGGGCTTCAAGCACAACTTCACCCTCATCATCCACCGGCGCATCCACACAGGGGAGAGGCCCTATGAGTGTCCCCAGTGTGGGAAGAGCTTCATCACCAGCTCTAACTTGCCAGACACCAATGGAGCCACCAGTAAGGGAAGCCCTGCAAATGCCACAAATGCAGGAACAGCTTTATGTACCACTCCAGCTTCATCCCCCATGGGAGAACCCACATTGGGAAGATCCCTGGTGATCCATGTTCCCCATGATCCATGCCGGGAAGACACCTGTCCCGTTTCCTGCCCCTACCAGTATCATGATGTGGCATTGAAAAACATGAGGGTCTTGCCATGGCTGTGTCATTACATTCACTCGCACCTCAGAGAATTTCCAGGTTCATAAAAGGACACTCTCTCTCTCTCTCCCTGAGAAGAAGGGTGTCCTTTCCAAACAGGGGAAATTGTGGCCAGGAAGACCCAGTTAGCTGTGTTTTAGTTTTCCCAGTAAACTGTTTCATTTATCCCTTCTATTATCAATATTGTTTCAGTTCTGTTTGTCCCTTATCTTGTTCCTGTTCCTAATAAATTGTTCTTATCCCAGACCAGACCTTTGCCTTCTGTGCTTTCCATGGGAGGCGGGAGGGCAGTGAGGGCAGCACGGTTTTGAGGGGAACAGGATATTGGGGAATCCCATTCCTGCACCCCTGTCCATGGAAACCGAGCATCCCAGCTGGTCCCAGCCCTGGTGGCCATGGCAACAGCCTTGGGAGCGGGTCCCTGGCTGGGGCTGTGAGAACCTCTTCCCTCTGGTGCCCAGGGACAGGAGTGGAGGGAACAGCTGCAGCTGAGTCGGGGCAGGCTCAGGTTGGATGTCAGGAAAAGGTTTTTGCCCAGAGGCTGCTGGGGCCCTGCCCAGGCTCCCCAGGGAAGGGTCCCAGCTCCAGGGCTCTCTGAGCTGCAGCAGCGTTTGGACAGCGCTGCCAGGGCCAGGCTGGCATTGTTGGGGTGTCCTGTGCAGGGCCAGCAGTTGGACTGGAGGATCCTGATGGGTCCCTCCCAGCTCAGCCAATTCTGTGGTTCTGGGATCCCATGAGCCTGGGGATGGGGCTGCCAATGGTTGCCCTGGCAACGGGCTGTGGCTGCAGGCCTGAGCTGGTGTCTGTAGAAGTCCATCCGAAAATCCTTCATTTTTTGCCTCACAATTGTCATGAGAACTACCGAAGGGTTAAAACTGCTGAGCCAGTTGGGAAAGAAAGTCTCCTGCTTATCTAGTGTGCTCACAAGTGATGTTTGCAGAACACGCCATGCTGTACTCGAGGGGGGCATGCTGCCCTTTTCTGGACAATTGAACTGGACTTTCTTCCAAACTCCTGATCTGGCTGGACTGAGCTCTAGGGTGGCTCCCCCCTGCTCCATGAGAAGACCCCTCTTGCCTGTCTTCAACCACCGTGACGGACCAACAGAGATGCGAATCCCCTCATCAAGGAACCAAGAACCCCTCTGGCACCCTATTGGCACCCCCATGGCACCCCCATGGCAACCTCCTTCCAGAGACTGGGACTGTACCCCCTCCCAACTCAGGGAGGGGGAAAAACCTAACGTACCTGTGAGCATTCGGCCACGAAAACAATGGACTTCTCCCCTCCTTAGAAACCTGATTTCAGCTACCCTTCCCCCAAGCAAGAACAGTATATATATTGGGGTTCGGTCCGACTGTGCTTTGAGTACTCCCCAAGACATGTACGAGTGAGTTTCGGCGGCGGGACCCCGAAGACCTCACGTTTTGGTAGCTATACCCCATTCCCTGACCTTCTTTCCTTCCTTTTTTCCTTGTCTTACCCTTCTCTTCCCTGGATCCCTTAACCAAACGCATATTTAGCTGTGGTAATAATAAAATTGCACCTTGTTGATTTGTTACTGCAAAACCCCTGTGCCTTTTGTTGGTTATTTTTGCACCCAAAAATCATTCATCACCTGTTCATTTCGGGCGGACCTTCACAGGTGTCCATGGCAACCACCCCTGGCATGGGGTCTCCATGGAGCTGCCAAGGGACTGAGCATAGCAACAGGGGGCTGGTGATTGTTGCCATGGAAACTGACCATAGCAACAGGGGGCTGGTGATGGTTGCCATGGAAACTGAGCATAGCAACAGGGGGCTGGTGATGGTTGCCATGGAAACTGTCAGGTGCGGGAAGACTTGGACACTCAATATGAGATCAGGAAGCTCCGTTTCTTTAGCAAAAGCTTTAAACTTTTATACACACAAGTAATAAGCTTCATGAATATTCTGCAAGCCAAGCAACCCATTGGTTAAGCTATACCACCAACTCTTCCTCATTTCTTCAGACCTACATTCCCTTTTCCCATGTCTCTCTGTCTACTTGTTATCATACTCAGCCAGGCCCAAGGACATGCTATCTTGCAGGTGCAAAAGCTCAAACTAGCTGTGTTCGGTACTTTCCCAGCCCCTGGTCGGCTAACAAGCGAATGTCTGTGTGACCCCTGTCATGTAGCCATTTCTGCACACACAGTCATCTGAGATGTCACCCTGTGATGTGATACAGCCATCTCTGTGATGTCACAGAAGACACTGTGATGTCATAAAGTCACCATTTGATGTCACTGTCTTTTCTGTGATGTCACAGTCTGTTCTGTGAGGTCACAGCCTGCTCTATGATGTTACACAGCCACCTGATTATTTCACAAACCAATCTCTGATGCCACAGATTCATGCTTTATTATGGCAGAGTCTGCTCTATGGCCTCACATCCTACTCTGTGATGTCACAGCCAGCTCTGTGATGTCGCAACTCCCTCAGTGATATTACAAAACACTCAAGAACTCAGTTTCATCAAAATGCTGAAGTTTATTGCACTTTGAAGAGATCCCGCTCAGGGCCACAACGGAGAAATTGTCTCCAGGTTCCAGGGAATGCAGAACACTGGAGTCAGTGATGACAGCTGGGGACAACCAAGGCAAAGGTGTCTCTGTGCTGAGCACACCAGATGTGTGTCAGGAATGCAAAGGACCAAGGCCTGAGCCCCAACCCCTGGCCAGGCAGATCCTGTCCCTCCCTCCTTGCTCAGGGCTCTTGCCGGGATGGGCACTGGCATGTGGGGATGTGCAATGCCAAGGGCAGGAGCATGGGGCGGCCCCTGCCAGGCTGCTGAGCAGGGACAAGGAGGCAATGAAGCCCCAGCCCTGCAAGGGTCACTTGTCCCCTTGTGGCCTCAGGCCCACGCCCAGCAGCCATGGCCAAAGTGCTGCCCAAGTTGGCTCTGTCAGGGCTGTCTTGCAGCTGCTGCCCATCCCTGTGCCCTGTGCAGCCCAGGCTGTGCTACGGTGTCCCTGCCCTGCGCCTCTGTCCCTGCAGGCTGTCGGCATCCCCCGGCTGCCCCACCTGGCTGGGCCCTTCCTTTGCTGACAGCTCTGCCTCCTGCCTGCCTCTGCCTGCCCACACAAAGCCTTGGGCTGCTCCAGGCTCCTGCTGGGGACGTGCTGCACCACAGCCCTGCCCTGCCAGGGAAATTCCTTTCTCCTAGTGCCAGTCTGGGCCTCCCAAGCTGCACTTGGCATTAATTCTTTCTCTCTCTCGCTGTTTTCCACTATGTCAAAAGAATCCACCATCACTGAAATCGCTCTTTAAACACTCTCCTGGCTCTGCTCCACTGTCCTCAGTCTCCACCCCACTGAGCACAGAGCTCCTTTGTCCCTATACAGTGCTCATGTGCCCAAGGCCTCCAAACCCCTCCTTGGGACACCTCTGGGCCCTCTCCAAGGTGTTTCCAAATAATAACATTCAGCTCACAGTCTAAGAAAAGCACCAGAGGACAGGGCCAGCCTGACCTGTCTGTCCTGGCTCCTTTTGTCTGGGACCAATCCTTGGATATACAGAATTTGGGAGGCCAAATTCAAATTTTGGCCATGGTCCGTGGACAAGAAGGCTGGTTCTTTCCACAGGATAGAAGGAGCAGAGCCCCAGTGTTTCCAGGACAGATGAGAGGGGACCATCAGAGGCCAAGGCCAGCCAGAGCTGGCAGGTTTTATTTTGTGAGATACCCTTGCAAATAGGAATTTTTTAGGGAGAGTACCAATTTTGGCAATAGGCATCTGAAAAGGGGGACAGTTCTTTTCCATAGCAAGGAAAGCATGGAGCCCCAGTGCTCCAGGAGCTGATGAGAGACAGCCCTTGACATCCCAAGATCAGCCACAGCTGTCAGGTGGCCCCTGGGAGGCCAAGCAAGCCAGAGCTGTTCCATGTTCCCTGGGTTCCATGGTGCCCCACAGTGTCCCAATGGTCCCTTGCTTACAGGTGGCCCTGAGGTGTCATAATGCCCCCTTGGTGACATGAGACCCTGAAGGGTCACAATGGTCTCCAAGGTTCCATCAGGCCCCACAGAGCCATAATGGCCTCTGGGTCCATGAAGCCCCGCTGTGTCACCAAGGCCCCTTGGTTCCATGGGCTCCAGTGGTGCCACAATGATCCCCTTGGTTCCATGGGCTCCAGTGATGCCACAATGATCCCCTTGGTTCCATGGGCTCCAGTGGTGCCACAATGATCCCCTTGGTTCCATGAGGTCCCCACAGTGTCCCAGGGATCTCCATGGGAAGGAAAGAACCCAGCCCCAGTGTTGCAGGGGCAACCACCAGAGGCCAAGGCCAGCCAGACTTGACAGTACAGGCAGATTTTGCTGGGAGCAACCCTTGGATATTAAGAATTTTAGAGGTGGAATCTCAATTTCAGCCATTTCTGCATGGATAAGAAGGATGGTTCTTTTCCATAGGAAGGAAAGCACCCAGCCCCAGTGTTTAGACAGCAGGGGAGAGGCACCCCCAGGAGCCCAAGGGCAGCCAGACCTCTCTGTCCTGGCAGCTTTCACTTGGGAGCAATCCTTGGATGTACTGAGCTTTGGAGGTGAAATCCCAATTTTGGCCATGGTCAAGATGGGTGGTTTTTTCCAAAGGAAAGTAAAGCACAAAGTCCAAGTGTTTTGGAAGCAGATGAGACGTGGCCACCCTCAGGCCAAGCCAGCCAGACCTGTCTCTCCTGGCACCTTTTGTTTAGGAGCTGTCCTTGGACATTGGGCATTTTGGAGGTGGAATCTCAGTTTTGGCTGTGGGTGCCTGGACAGGAAGAAGAGTTCTTTTCATTAGGAAGGAAAGCACAGAGCCCCAGTGTTTCAGAGGCAGATGAGGGCCAGTCCTCAGGAAGTCAAGGCCAGCCAGACTTGTCAGTCCTGGCAGCTTTTGTCTGGGAGCTATCCTTGGATATAAGGAATTCCAGAGGCAGTTGCCCAATTTTGGCCATGAGTGCCTGGTCGAGATGGATGGTTTTTTCCTATAGGAAAGAAAAGCAGATGGTCCAAGGGTTTCAAAGGCAGATGAGAGGTGGCCCCAGGTAGCCAAGGCAGCCAGATCGGTCTCTCCTGGCAGATTTCATCTGGGAACAATCTGTGCATGTAAGGGAATTTGGAGAAGGAATCCCAGTTTTGGCCATGGGCCCCTGGAGGAGGATCAGGACAGTTCTCTCCCATAGGAAGGAGAGCCCAGAGCCCCAGTGCTTCAGGGGCAGGTGAGGAGCAGCCCTCGACATGCCAAGGTCAGCCAGACCTGTCCAGCAGCCCCCGGGAGGCCAAACTAGCCACATCTGCTCCCTGTCCCATTGGTTCCATGGGGCCCCACAGTGTCCCAAGTGTCTCCTTGATTCCAGGAGTCCCTGCAGTGTCACAGTGTTCTCTTTTCTTCTGCAGCGTCACAATGGCCTCTTGGCTTCCCTGAGCCCTTCAATGTCCCCATGGCCCCTCAGCTCCCTGTGGCCCCGCTGTGTCACAACGGCTCCTTGGTTCCATGGGCCCCACAGCTTCATCCTTGGCCCTTAGTTCCATAGGGGGCCTGAGTTTCACAATGGTCCCCCTGATTCTGTGAGGCACCAGAGTGTCACAATGGTCTCTTTGCTCCCATGAGGTTCCATAGTGCCACCATGGTGTCCTTGGATCTGCATTGTCACAATGGCTCTTGGTTCCATGAGTTTCTGTTCTGTCAGCAATGGTTTCTTTGCTCCAGAGGGGCCTTGATGTGTCACAAGGGTTCCATGGTTGCGGTTTGTGTCTCATCCACACTGAAACCCCAGCAGTTGGTAGCCATGTGCATTTCTTTCTATAGAGCTTCTGTCCTCCTGTCTTTCTGTCTTCTCCTTCTAATGCTCTTGATATGGAACATTTTTTGGTACCTCAACAACTGAAGTGGTTAAACGTTTCCAGGTGCAATGGGCTGAGTTAAGGAAGTTACTGCTATGGTGTTTTATGTTGAATTAGATGTTTTATTAAATCTTTTTCCAAAGTTTCTTGATTTTCTGTACTTTACCAGTAAAATTTTGTGTCATTTTGACCTCTTGAGAAAATATGGTTGGTGTTTCTCCTGTGCACCAAACTCCAGTAAAGGAACCTTTGGTTATTGTGAGAAACGACTGCTGACTTTGAAAATTTTAAAAGGTTTATTCAACCTTAACAAAAATGACAAGAAAAGGACTAAGTAAGGAAGAACAGGCCTGGGAGCTTCCCTCGTGGCTGCCTACCACGTGCCTGGCTCATCCTCAAGATGGACGCTCCACCTTTTATACCCCGAGGATTGCATCAGCCAACCCTGGCCCCTCCCACAGTCTGTCAGTCAACTCTTCTTTGCTGTTTATTGGTGGAGTCTGCTTTCTTGCAGCTTGATTGGAGGGTCAGGTTGTGTCATGCCACGCCCCCTCCCCGAGAAACAAGTTTTTGTACTCGCCTTCTTTCCACTTGTCCTGGATGGCTCAGGCTGGCTGATGGTAACAATAGGGGGAAAGGGGACTGTGGGGAGAACAGAGGGCATCTAAACAACAGACTGCAATAACGTAATCACACATCAGTAAAGCTTCTCTTAATATTGACACAATATTCATCCATTAATTGCGAGAGCCAATCATCTCATTAGCCATCTGTAAGACAAAGGGACTAAAATCACCGTTAGAAGGCTTGGTTCAACCTAAAATTACCCAAAGATGCCTAAAATCCAACCATACAGGCCTAAAATCATCCAAAGTTATCTAAAATCCACCTTAAAACTGCCCAGTTCCTCCTAAAACCACTCAAACAGGCCCAAACCCCACCCAAATGGGTTTATATCATCCAAAGGGATCTAAAATCCACCCTCAACCCTCCAGATTTGGCATAAAATCAGCCAAAGGGGCATAAGATCCACCCCAAAAGACTTGAAATCACTGTAAGGGATCTGAAACCCACCCTAAACCTGCCCAGATTGGCCTAAAATCACCCAATTGGACCTAAATTCTCCGGGACCAAGACCAAACACAGCAGCAGAACCGGCACCAGCAGCAAGACTGAGACCAACACTGGAACTGGGATTGGTAGCACTACAGGATTGGCACCGGGACTAGGACCAAGACCCAGACCAGAACCAGCACCAGAACTGGAACTGGGACAAAGCCTGACACTGGGACCAGCAACAGGAGCGCTTTGGAACTGGGACTGGCACTGGCAGCACTCCAGGACTGGGCTCAGGAACGAGACTGGAACCTGGCACTTGCACCGGGACTGCTCTGGGACCGGGACCAGGACCAAGACCAGGAGCCCACCAGGACTGAGATGGAGACTGTCACCGGAACCAGCACTGAGACCGGCAGCGCTCTGGGGCCGGGACCGAGACTGAGATTGGCACTGGGAGCACTCCGAGACCAAGACCGGCACCAGTAGCAGCACTGGGTCCAGAACTGCTCTGAAACCGAGACAGAGACGGGGACCGGCACCGTTCTGCAATTGAGATTGACACGAGAACCAGAATCAGCACTGGGAGTGCTCCAGGACTGAGACGGAGACCGAAGCTGGCACCGGGACCAGGATCAGCGCCAGGATGACTCTGAGATTGGCAAAAGGATTGGAAATGGGATTAGAAATGGGATTGGAATTGGGATCCCTCCTGAAACTCTGCATTTGTTCCAAGGAGCTTTGGCTGCACCCCCAGGCAGGGCGGGACCCCCTTGGTTTACATCGATCTGGTGCAGCATCCTAGTCCATATGGTCCAGTTTGTATGATCTCAGTCTCTGCTCCTAATCCCTATGGTCCCAGCCTGTGAAATCCTGGTCCACGTGATCCCAGTTTGTATGGTCCTGCACAGCACACACTCCAAGGACCTGGAATTCCATTTCCCAGCCAGGAAAAGATATTCCTGCCCTTGAAGGCAAAGCTCTTAAGAAGGGGCCAAAAGCCAAGTGGAGCAAGATCCTACAGTGACATTTCACTGCCAGCCTTCAGAACTTCACCCATGGCTGTTGTAGCTCCTGCACTGGGAATTAAATTAGGGCAGGGTCTTTGGTGGCAGCTGTCCTGGCTCAAGGGAGGCACTGAGAGAGAAAAAGAGCAGGCAAAGAGAGGCAGGAGAGAAAGGAGGACACAAACACAATCAGCTTAGAAGGTGGCACTCTGCCAATAGAACTGCAACTGACTGAAAATGAAAGGGACAGAAATCAGTAACTCTGAAAGTTTTATTTGCTATCAAATACATCCCAACCAGCCAGCCCCACATAATCCCCATCCCACCGCTCCAAATTGGGATCCCACTTCTCCCAATCTCCTTCCCACCCCATCTCACCATGCTATCGGTGGAATCAAGTGAGTTTGGCATGGGATTGAGTTTATTTTAAGGTGGGAACAAGCTATTTTGATGTGGGATTGAACCCATATGAATTAAAATTCAGTTGTTTAACACTACTATAAAAGTGTGTAAGCTGGATCAATAAATCGGAGTTTGATTTATTGATCCAGCTTACACACTTTTATTGTAGTGTTAATGAAGTTCATACATATTGCAAAACCCAAGCTCATTATTGGCTACAGATTACACACCAACCCCTCCTTTTGTTGTCAATATCTGTGGTTCCTTGTTGAGACTAACATTTGTTTTTCTCATCCTGTTGTTGACTTGTTATTGACTGTTCTCAAGGCCTCCATGTTTTCCATCATGTTTTTTCTCATCACTTTACTCAAGGACACGGTGTTTATTGTTTAAGGAAAAAGCCTGAGAACTTGCTGCTTATAGCTGCCTTTTACTTTTTAACCAGCTGTATATTTTCATGGCCCCTCTATAAGCCATGTCTGAACAAAATTCTGCAACAGTTGTTTTCAGTGGGATTCAGTTGTTTTGAGGTAACCCTCTTGGCTTTTGGAGCGCAAAGAGATGGAAAACACTGCCCAAAATCCCCCCACAGAACCCACAAATCCTCCAGAATATTGTCCCTAAACAATCAATTCGCCCTTAAAAACCTCTGAAATTGTGGAACTTTAGACATCTTTGATCAATTTATTTCATTTAACCCTGTTTTGGCTGTTTTTAAGGGATGAAGATGAAGCAAAAGAAAATTGAGGCCAAACCAAAAGGAGAGAAGCAGCCAGGTGTGTTCCCAGCATGGATCACAAGGAATGTAAGTGACCAGGGATGTGCCCAAAGTGCCTCCTCCAGTGCGGGATGGAGCAGAAGCAGCGCACGAAGCTCTTCCCGCATTCAGGGCACTTGCAGGGCTTCCCTTACCGGTGCCTCCGTTGGTGTTGGGGCAAGTGAGAGCTCTGTGAGAAGCTCTTCCCACACTGGGGACACCCGTAGGGCCTCTCCCCAGTGTGGATGCGCCGGTGCCTGATGAGGTGGGAGTTGCGCTGGAATCCCTTCCTGCACTCGGGGCAGCGGAAGGGCCTCTCCCCTGTGTGACTCTGATAGTGTCAGAGGAGATGGGAGCTGGTCTGAAACCCCTTCCCACACTTGGAATACTCGTAGGGCCTCTCCCCGGTGTGGGTCTTCTGGTGCGTGATCAGGTGGCAGCTATGGCTGAAGCTCTTCCCACATTCTCCACACTCGTAGGGCCTCTCCCCGGTGTGGGTCCTCTGGTGCTGGATCAGCTCAGAGCTCCACCTGAAGCTCTTCCAGCACTCCACGCACGTGTGGTGCTTCTCCCCATCATGGAGCACCAGCTCCGAGCTCTGGCTCCATCTCCGGCCGCCTTCCCGGCCCAGGCTGGCTCTTTCCCCCTCAGATCCCCGCCAGCTGCGTTTGCAGCCCCTCCTCGTGCGGCATCTCCAGGGCTTTTCCTCCCCGTTGGCTTCCTGCGCCGTGGAGCTGCTCAAAACGGCCTCTTCCACCAGGTTCTGCCATGGGCATTTGTCCTCCCTGCTCTCCATGCTCAGCTCCTGCTCTGGGGGAGGAAGGACAAGGACAGGATGGGATTTGCCTCTGTGCCACAGGCAAGGGCAAGGAGATTCCCCCAGGGCTGAGCTGCAGCCGGGGCCGTGCTGGGCTAGAGATGGAGCAGCAGAGGGGAATGGGGCACTGACTTCCTCCTCAGCTGCCTCAGTGTCCCGGGGCATCTTCCTCTTCCTCACAGCCTGCCAAGGGTTGGCAATGGGAAATCCTGGTTTGGGGAAAACAAGGGATGAGCACGGTGAGTTTGAAGGTCCCTCTGCACCAGTCCATCTCTACAAGTCACTGGACATCTGGGCTCCAGAAAACCTCCCAAACACCAAGATTCAGCCCTGAAAAAGCCTCCCAGGTCCCTCGCCTCTGGTGTTACAGTGTTCCCCCCTGTCCCAGCTGCTGGGGTCACGCTTGGATTGGGGGTCCCCCTTGTCCTCGGTGCCCGCCCTGCCCAGGCTGCTGGGAGACCCAGCGATCCCAAAAGTTCCCCGTTTTCCATCTCCCCACTTTGGGATGCCGGGGCTGTTTGGGCTCCCGGGCTCCCTTCTCCCCTCATTCTCTGCTCTGGGCTGCAGCGGCTCCAAGGAGTCCCCCCTGCCCCTCTCCAGGCTCTTGAGGCTCCCGCCAATGGCGGCGCTCCCCCCTCTCTGGGCTCCTCACTTTGGGCTCCTGGGGGACACAGGGCTCTGCTCCTCCAGGCTGCCTCTGCTGGCAGCCGCCACCGGCACCCCCCGAGGTCCCCTCGAGGGGCCTTTTCTGCTCAGTCTTGGACTGCTTCATTCTCCAAATATCCCCCCAAAAACCCCACCCAGGGACCCCCCGGGATATCTGGGCCGGGCTCCCCCTCCCTGCTCACCAGCACGATGGGGGGGGGGGGGCGATGATCCCACAGGTGGGGGCTGCAAGTTCAGGCAGGGCTGCAGCGCATGGTTCCATCTGCTCAGCCTTGATCCGCCTTTGTCCCTCCTCTTCCTCTTCCTCTTCCTCCCGCTCCTCCTGTTCCATCCCCTCTCTTCCTCCTTCTCCCTCACCGCACCTCCTTCTCCTCTTCCATCCCTCCTCCCCCTCCTCTTTCCCCACCTCCTTCTCCTCCTTTGTCCCTCCCTTTCCCTCCCTCCTCCTCCTCCTCCCTGACCCTCCCTCCTTCTCCTCCTTCTTCCCTCCCATTTTACCCCTCCTCCTCCTCCTGCTCCTCCCTAACCCCACCTACTCCTCTTTTTTCCATCCTTTCTTGATCTCCGTTATCCCTCCTCTTCCATGCCATCCCTATTTCTCCAGTCCCGGTCCATGCGATCCCAGTTTGGTGGGATCCCAGTCCATAGAATCTCAGACCAGTTTATCCCAGTGTGTATGGCCCGGATCCATATGGTCCCAGTCTATAGGATCCCATTTCACAGGGTTCCAGTTTATACAGTCCCAATCCCTACTTGGTCCCATTCCAGTTTATCACAGTCCAGTTTATCCTTTTCCGTAGGATCCCAGTGCAGGCTATCCCAGTCCAGTTTATCCCAGTCCATAGGATCCCAGTTCCATATAATCCAAGTCCATAGGATCCCAGTCTGGGCTATCCCATTCCAGTTTGTCCCAGTGCATAGGATTCCAGTCTCTCAGGCATCCGCTGAGTAGGGAACTGGGATAACTGGGGGGCACAGGATAGCGGGGTGGGGGGGAACTGGAAAACGGGGGAAACTGGGATAACAGGAAAAATGGGATAAGGGGAGAACTGGGATAATGTGGGGGACTGGGATAATGGGGGGAACTAGGAGAGTGGGATAATGGGGAACTGGGATAATGGGAATTCCGGGATAACAGAAATTCCAGGATAATGGGAATTCTGGGATCAAGGGGAAATTTGGGATAACGGGAATTCCAGTCTAACAGAAATTCCAGATCAATGGGAAATTTGGGATAACAAGAATTTTGGGATAATGGGGAAACTTGGGATAACGGGAAATTTGGGATAATGAGAATTTTGGGATAACAGAAATTCCAGAATTATGGGAATTTTTGGATAATGAGGAAATTCGGGATAGTACATATGATCCCAGTCCCTATTTGATCCCAGTCCATATTTGATCCCAATCCATTTGATCCCAGTCCATATCTGATGCCAGTCTGTATTGCTCGGCATACATTCCAAAAGGCTGGAATTCCAGCTCCCAGACAGGAAAAGATGTTCCCGCCCTTGAAGGCAAATGGAGCAAAATCCTACAGAGACATTTCCCTGCCAGCCTTCAGGACTTCAGCTCCTGGGACTGGGAATTAAAATAATATTTGGGAAATAAAATAATAAATAATATGGGGAGGGTTTCTGGTGGCAGAGGCGTCAATTAAAACAGGGCAGAGGTCAATTAAATCAGGGCAGGGTCAATTGAATGAGGGCAGAATCTTTGGTGGTCACTGGGGCAATAAATCAAAGGAGGGTATTTGGTGGTCCCTGAGGCAATTAAATATACGGAGGGTCTCGGGGGGTGCCTGGGTCAATTAAATCAGGGGAGGATCTATGGTGGTCCCTGGGTCAAGAGAGACACTGAGAGAGAAACAAAGCAGGCAAAGAGAGGCAGGAGAGAAAAGGGGACACAAACACAATGAGCTGAGAAGGCGGCACTCTGCAAACAGAACTGCAACGGACTGAACATGAACGGGAGAGAAATCAGTAAGTCTGAAAATTTTATTTGCTATCAAATGCATCCCACAGACCCAGCTCCACACAATCCTCATCCCACCGCTCTAACTGAGATCCCACTTCTCCCAATCTCCTCCCAGCCCCATCTTACTTAGGTGGCTGAGGAATCAAGTGAGTTTGGTACGGCACTGAGTTTTTTTGAGGTGGGATTGAGCCCTTTTGGGTAAGATCGAGTTGTTTTCACTGGGATTTCAGTGGTTTTCAGGTGACAGATCCATCTCTCTTGACTTTTCAAGTGCAAAGAGATAGAGAAGCTAGAAACATTAGGGCCAAAACAAAAGTAAAAGCTGCCAGGTGTGTTACCAACATGGATCACAAGGAATGGGAGTGACCAGGGCTTTGCCCAGAGTGCCTTCTCCAGTGGGGGATGGAGCTGGAGCAGCGCACGAAGCTCTTCCCGCACTCAGGGCACTTGCAGGGCTTCCCTTACCGGTGCCTCCGTTGGTGTCGGGTCAAGTCAGAGCTGCTGGAGAAGCTCTTCCCACACTGGGGACACCCGTAGGGCCTCTCCCCAGTGTGGATGCGCCGGTGCTTGACGAGGGTGGAGTTGTGCTTGAATCCCTTCCCGCACTCGGGGCAGCGGAAGGGCCTCTCCTCTGTGTGAATGCGATAGTGCTGGAGGAGATGGGAGCTGGTCTGAAACCTCTTCCTGCATTTATCACACTCGTAGGGCTTCTCCCCAGTGTGGATGCGCCTGTGCCTGACAAGGGTGGAGTTCCACCTGAATCCCTTCCCACAGTCGGGGCAGTGGAAGGGCCTCTCCTCTGTGTGACTCTGATAGTGCCGGACGAGATGGGAGCTGGTCTGAAACCCCTTCCCACACTTGGAACACTTGTAGGGCCTCTCCCCAGTGTGGGTCCTCTGGTGCGAGATCAGGTGGGAGCGCTGGCTGAAGCTCTGTCCACACTCCCCACACTCGAAGGGCCGTTCTCCAGTGTGGATCCTCTGGTGTTTGATCAGGCTGGAGCTCCCACAGAAGCTCTTCCCACACTCCCCACACTCATAGGGCTTCTCCCCAGTGTGGATTCTCTGGTGCTTGATCAGGTTGGAGCTCCACCTGAAGCTCTTCCCACACTCCCCACACTCATAGGGCTTCTCCCCAGTGTGGGTCCTCTGGTGCACAATCAGGTCGCAGTTCCACCTGAAGTTCTTTCCACACTCCACGCACGTATGGGGCTTCTTCCCATCATGGAGCCGCTCATGGAGTACCAGCTCCGAGCTCTGGCTCCATCTCCGGCCGCCTTCCCGGCCCAGGCTGCCTCTTTCCCCCTCAGATCCCCGCCAGCTGCGTTTGCAGCCCCTCCTCGTGCGGCATCTCCAGGGCTTTTCCTCCCCGTTGGCTTCCTGCGCCGTGGAGCCGCTCAAAACGGCCTCTTCCACCAGGTTCTGCCGCGGGCATTTGTCCTCCCTGTGCTCCATGCTCAGCTCCTGCTCTGGGGGAGGAAGGACAAGGACAGGATGGGATTTGCCTCCGTGCCACAGGCAAGGGCAAGGAGATCCCCCAGGGCTGAGCTGCAGCCGGGGCCGTGCTGGGCTGGAGATGGAGCAGCACAGATGGGAAAGGGGCACTGACTTCCTCCTCACCTGCCTCAGTGTCCCGGGGCATCTCCCTCTTCCTCGCAGCATCCCAGGGGTTGGCAATGGGAAATCCTGGTTTGGGGAAAACAAGGGATGAGCACATTTGTAGGAGTGTTGAGGGGTAGGACGGTCGGGACGGATGGAGACGAGAGATCTCTGCAGCCAGGGCGTGGAAGTTGCGGTTTATTGCAAAGGGCCTGGGTGCAGGGCCCTGCTTGGAGCTGCCAGCCACAGCTCGGAGCAGGCCCGAGAGAAGAGCGGGGTAGAGAGGATGAGAGGGTGAGAGAGTAAGAGGGGAAGAGCGTAAGAGAGTAAGCTTCCCGTTACAATACAACAAATCTTCTTCTCTGTTGAATATTCTATTTCTCACTAACCAATCTAGTACAAGATACAAATCCTAGAGCATTTACATACAGCCTGTAAGAATCATTACATCATGATACTGTGCTACATTTTAAACCCTAAACACACCGCTTTGGACCCCTTCTGCTGAGCTATTAGGGTCTGCTCTGACCCCTGGGTCTGTCTGCACGCAGAGGGAATTGTTTCAACAAAAGGGGATTACCTTCAGCCAGGCCACACCATTGTTTTCCAGTTGTTCACTAAGGTATCTCAAAGCTTGCTTCCATCTCAATCTTGCTTAGAGTTTCAATATTCTCAAATTCTTTTGCCAATCATATTTATGAGGCTTCCCTGTTTCATCTTGCCCAACACATGTTCAGTTTGAATGTCCCTCTGCCCGAGTCCATCTCTACAAGTCACTGGCCACGTGGGCTCCATAAAAACCTCCCAAACACCAAGATCCAGCCCTGGAAAAGCCTCCCAGGAGTTCCCTGTCCCTGGTCCCTCCCCTCTGGTGTTCGGGGGTTCCCCCCTGTCCCAGCTGCTGGGGTCATGTTTGGATTGGGGGTGCCCCTTCTCCTTGGTGCCTGCCCTGCCCAGGCTGCTGGCAGTCCCAGCAATGCCAAAAGCTCCCCCCTCTTCACTCTCCCCATTTCGGGATGCAGGGCTGTTTGGGCTCCTGGGCTCCCTTCTCCCCTCATTCTCTGCTCTGGGCTGCAGCGGCTCCAAGGAGTCCCCCCTGCCCCTCTCCAGGCTCTTGAGGCTCCCGCCAATGGCGGCGCTCCCCCCTCTCTGGGCTCCCCACTTTGGGCTCCTGGGGGACACAGGGCTCTGCTCCTCCAGGCTGCCTCTGCCGGCAGCTGCCACCGGCATCCCCCAATGTCCCCCCGAGGGGCCTTTTCCGCTCAGCCTTGGACTGCTTCATTCTCCAAACATCCCCCCAAAAACCCCACCCAGGGACTCCTCGGGATGTCTGGGCCGGGCTCCCCCTCCCCGCTAACCGGCACGACGGGCGCGGGGGGGGGGGGGGCGATGATCCCACAGGTGGGGGCTGCCAATTCAGGCAGGGCTGCAGCGCGGTTCCATCTGTTCAGCCTTGATCAGCCTTTGTCCCGCCTCTTCCTCCCGCTCCTCCTCTGTCTTATCCCCACCTCCTTCTCCTCCTCCATCCCTCCTCCCTCTCCTCCTCCCCTGTAACCCCGCCTCCTTCCCTCCTCTTTCTCCTCCCCTTCCATCCCTCCTCGAGCTCCTCTGTGTTATACCCACCTCCTTCTCCTCTTCCATCCTGCCCCTTCCATTCCTTCTCCTCCTCCTCCTCCCCCTTCATCCCTGCCCTTCCCTCCCTCCTCCTCCTCCCCCAGCAGCAGCCACACCCTCGCTGCCCATTCGCGCAGCCCTCGCAGCCCGCGGCAGGAGCGGGGATGGAGCCGGGACAGGTCGGGATGGGCAGCGCGGGGCTCTCGGCTGCTCCCAGTCGCTGTGGGCGGGGGGAGCCCAGCCCGGGCCAAAGGAGAGGCAAACTGGGCAAACTGGGGGCTGCACATCCAAACTGGGCCTTGCTGGGGACCCTGCCTGGCCACTGCCAGCCCTTGGGGCTCCTCTCGGCACATCCGCCAGGGGGGAACGCACACAGGGCTGGGGGATCCCAGCAGTGGCAGCACCGCCAGGGACTGGGGTGGACTGGGCTGCACTGGGGTAACTGGGAATGACTGTGAGCATGCTGAGAGACACTGGGATATACCAGGAGTGTCTGTTAACCATCCTCGGGTGACTGGAACCACATTGGGAACAGGTGGGACCATGCTGGGGAGAACTGGGACACCATGCTGGGGGTACCTGGGAGCGAGTGGGAATGACTGGATGTACACTGGGGACAACTGGGCATGACTGGGACCATGCTGGCAGGGACTGGGATCATCTATGGAGTACCTGGCACTATACTGGGACAACTGGGATCACACTGGGAGGAACAGGGAGTGAGTGGAACCTTGCTGGGGGCTACTGGGATCCTACTGGGATCACAGTAGGAGGAGCTGGCCAATGCTGGGAGTGACTGGCATCATACTGGATCATACTGGCAGCAACTGGGACTGCACTGAGGGTGACTGGGAGTGGCTGTTAGCAACTGGCATCAGGCTGGAAGCTACTCAGGGCAGCTGGGAATGACTGGGAACATGCTGGGAGCAACTGGGATACACTGGGAGAGACTGAAACCACAAAGGTGGTAAATGGCAGCAACTGGAGCCACACTGGATGATCATGGGAGCAGCTGTGCCCATGCTGGGATCCTACTGGGATCCTATGGAAAATGGCTGGGATCATACTGGGAGTGACTGGGAAGGCGCTGGTTCTGACTAGAACCATACTGGAAGTGACTGGGAGCAACTGGGCCCACACTGGGAGTGCCAGGGAGTCACTCTGAGCATGACTGCAATAACGCTGGGAGTATCTGGGACTGACTGGGGTCATACTGGGGGTGACTGGAACCATACTGGGAGTGACTGGGAGTGGCTGTGAGCAACTGGGATCATGCTGAAAGCAACTGGGGGGAACTGGGAGTGACTGGGAGCATGCTGGGGCTGACTGGGATATACTGGGGGAGACTGGGAATCACTGGGATCATACTAGAGCCTCCTGGGGTCATGCTGGCATTGACAGGGAGCAACTGGGATCATAATGGGGGCCACTGGCATAATACTGGGAGTGACTGGGATCATCCAAGAAGCGAGTGGAACCATACTGGGAGTGACTACTGCTCCTGCTGGGGTCACCCTGGAAGCCACTGGGATCACACTTTGGGCAACTGCTAGAAACTGGGATCATCCTGGAGGCAACTGGGAGGAACTGGAAAAGACTGGGATCATTCTGATCTAACTAGAACTGTACCAGGCCAACTGGGATAAGCTGAGACTGTCTGTGACCATACTGGGGGGACTGGAAGCACACAGGGAACAGCTGGGACCATGCTGGGGGCAACTGGGAGTGAGTTGGACCTCGGTGAGCGGGACTGGGACTATTCTAGGGACAACTGGAACCATGCTGCGAGGAACTGGGAACAACTGGAACTACTCTGGCAGCAACTAGGATCATACTGGTTTGACAGTGGGAGCAGTTGGATCCATGCTGGGTGAGACTGGGATCACACTGAGGGTGACTGGAGTCATACAGGGATTGACTGGGAATGGCTGTGAGCAACTGGAATCATGCTGAAAGCAACTGAGGGGAACTGGGAGTGACTGGAAGCATGCTGGGAGGAACTGGGATATACTGGGAGAGACTGGGAATCACTGGGATTATACTGGAAGCTCCTGGGGTCATGCTGGCATTGACAGGGAGAAACTGGGATCACACTGGGGGCCACTGGCATCAGACTGGGAGTGAGTGGAGTTACACTGCAAGTGACTGGGATCATACTGGGAGTAACTGGGATCATACTGGGACTGACTGGGATCATACTGGGAGTAGCTACAATCGGACTGGGATTGCAGGGGGTGTGATTGGTCCCTATCTGGGGGGTGCTGGGAGCTGCCAGGCGCATGCTGGGAGCCGACTGCGCAGGCACTGGGAGGAACTGGGAGCAGCTGGGAATGGCAGGATGCAGCTGCAGCAGTGGCAGTTCCCCGGTGGCCCCGTGCCGGTGCCGCTCGTGGTGCTGGTTCTGGCTGTGCCGAGATCCCGCTGGAAGGGGATCCCAGCCAGGGACCCCATGGACACCAACCGGGGGAACCCCGGGCCGGGCTCCAACAGCGCCACGGGCAGGGAACGCAGGGACAGGAGAACTGGGGGGACACCGAGATTTGGGGGCGGGGGGGCACGGGGGAACCAAAGGAGGAACCAAAGGGAGAGCTGGGAGAGCAGGGAACGGGGTTTGGGGGTTCCAGGACTGAGAAAAGGGGAGGCTGCGGTGGGTAGAGGGGGCACGGGCTGGGCTAAGGGGGTTCCTGCATGCAGGAAAGGGAGCTCCAAGGAGCCCAGGTGTTCCCATTCCCAGCAAAAGGTGGGAAAACCCGGGATGGCCGGGAATAAGGGTCCCAGGTGTCCTCGGTGTGAAGGAAAGGAGGGGCTGGGGGCTGGGAAAGGCAGGAACTGGGGTCCAGGGGGTCTCTGCGGGAAGGAAAAGGGGGCTCTAGGGGCTGGGAGAGGCGAGATGGCCGGGAAGGGGGTGCGGGGTGGATCCCCTGCCCGGGAGTGGGGGTGCGGGGGTTGTTGGTGTCAGATGAGGGGGTGCAGGGTGGATCCCATGCCCGGGAGTGGGGGTGCGGGGGTTGTTGGTGCCGGATCAGGGGGTGCAGGGTGGATCCCATGCCCGGGAATGGGGATGCGGGTGATCCCGGTGCCCAGGAATGGGGGTTCAGGAACCTCCGGTGCTCCGGGATGGGAGATCAGAGAGTCCCGGTGCCGGGGGTCCCCTTCAGCTCCCGCCGCCCCCCGGGGCCCCAGGATTGCCCCCAGCCCCAGCGCTGGAGCCATCGCGCTGCTCCTCCTCACTCCCAGTGTGATCCCAGTACGGTCCCAGTAGAACTCAGTCACCCGCGAGCTGCTCCCAGGATGATCCCAGTACAGCCCAGTCACTCCCACTGCTGCCATCCCCCCCAGCCCTCGCTCCGTTCCGACCTATCCCGGCTCCATCCCCGCTCCTTCCGCCGGCTTCGAGGACTCCGGAACCGGGGGAGGATGAGGAGGGAGGGAGGAAGAGGCGGAGCGGCAGCAGGAAGCGGCGGGAGCACAGGACGGCCGGAATCGCGCGGCTCCGGCGCTGCCTGAACTCTGGAACCCAAGAGCATCGCCCCCCATCCCGCAGGTGCCCGGGGAGGTTCCCCCATGTCCCAACTCCTGGGGTCACGCTTGGACTGGCGGTCCCCCGTCTACTCGGTGCCCGCCCTGCCCAGGCTGCTGGCAGTCCCAGCAATGCCAAAAGCTCCCCCCTCTTCGCTCTCCCCATTTCGGGATGCAGGGCTGTTTGGGCTCCCGGGCTCCCTTCTCCCCTCATTCTCTGCTCTGGGCTGCAGCGGCTCCAAGGAGTTCCCCCTGCCCCTCTCCAGGCTCTTGAGGCTCCCGCCAATGGCGGCGCTGCCCCCTCTCTGGGCTCCCCACTTTGGGCTCCTGGGGCACACAGGGCTCTGCTCCTCCAGGCTGCCTCTGCCGGCAGCCGCCACCGGCACCCCCCGATGTCCCCCCGAGGGGCCTTTTCCGCTCAGCCTTGGACTGCTTCATTCTCCAAACATCCCCCCAAAAACCCAACCCAGGCACCCCTCAGGATATCTGGGCCGAACTCCCCCTCCCCGCTCACCTGCGTGATGCGGGGGGGCGATGATCCCACAGGTGGGGGCTGCGAATTCAGGCCTGGCTCGGAGTGACCGCGTGCTTCCCTCAGCTCAGCCTTGATCCGCCTTTGCCCCTCCTCTTCCTCCCGCTCCTCCTCTTCCATCCCCCCTCCCGCTCCTCTGTGTTATCTCCACCTCCTTCTCCTCTTCCATCCTGCCCCTTCCAACCCCTTTCCCCCTCCTCCTCTCTTATCTCGCCTCCTCCTCCCGCTCCATCCCTGCCCTTCCCTCCCTCCTCCTCCTCCCCCAGCAGCAGCCACACCCTCGCTGCCCTGTTCCCGCAGCTCTCGCAGCCCACGGCACAAGCGGGGATGGAGCCGGGACAGGTCGGGATGGGCAGCGCGCGGGGCTCTCGGCTGCTCCCAGCCGCTGTGGGCGGGGGGAGCCCGGCCCGGGCCAAAGGAGAGGCAAACTGGGCAAACTGGGGGCTGCACATCCAAACTGGGCCTTGCTGGGGACCCTGCCTGGCCACTGCCAGCCCTTGGGGCGCCTCTCGGCACATCCACCGCGGGGGAACGCACACAGGGCAGGGGGATCCCAGCAGTGGCAGCACTGCCAGGGACTTGGCTGCGCTGGGATCGTACTGGGAGTGACTGGGGCTGTACTGGCTTTGTACTGACATCATACTGGGATCGTACTGGAGTGTCTGGGATGGTACTGGGTTTGTATGGACATCATACTGGGATCATGCTGCTATACCAGGGCAGATTGTGATCACACTGATGGAGACTGGGATCATGATGGGATCATACTGGGATTGAGTAGGAGCCGGCGGTGAGCAATTGAGACCTTGTTATGGGCAAATGGGATATATTGGGAGTGACTGGGATTATGCTGAGGGTGACTGGGAGCAGCTGTGAGCAACTGGGAACACGCTAGGAGCAACTGGGAGGAGCTGGGAGTGACTGGGTGCATGCTGGGGGGATTGGAAACTGCTGGGCTTATACTGGGATGAACTGGGATCATAGTGGCAGTTAGTGCCACTACACTGAGGGTGGCTGGGAGTGCTTGGGAGCAAATGGCATCGTACTGGAAGGAACTGGAAAGATGCTGGAGGGAACTGAGGTACACTGGGACATGCTGGGAGTGACTGGAATGAAAGTGAGGGGGAGAGCAACGTGAACCATGTAGAACAAAACTGGTTTATTCTGGCAGGGACTGGGAGCACACTGGGGCCATATTTGCATCATACTGGGAGGGCCTGGACTAATACTGGGAGGATCTGAGAGTGACTGGGAACACACCCTGCACATCATCCCCCATACTGGGCATGACTGGGGGCAAGCTGGGAGCAAATGGCATCATACTGGGACTGACTGGACTGATCTAGGAAGCAACTGGAACCATGCTGGAGGCAGCTGGGACCATACTGGGAGAGACTGGAAGCAACTGGGATTATATTGGAACCACACTGGGAGCGCTGGCATGTGACTGGGATCAAACTGGAGCTTACTGGGATCATACTGGGGCTGAAAGGAAGCGACTGGGATCACACTTTGGGCTACTAGGAGCAGCTGAGAGAAACTGGGACCATGCTGCAAGCAAACTGGAGGAACTGGGAAGGACTGGATGCATGCTGGAAGCAACTGGGATATACTGGGCATGACTGGGGGATCATACTGGGAGAACTAACACCTTACTGGGGCCACTGGCAGTGCCTGGAAATGACTACAAACATGCTGGGGACAACTGGGATATACTGGGAGTGTCTGGAACCATACTGGGGGGACTGGAACCACAGTGGGAACAACTGGAACCACACTGGGCGCAACTGGGAGTGAGTGAGACCATGCTGGGTGGGACTGGGATCATATGGGGAGTGACTGGGACTATATGAGGGACAACTGGGTACTACTGGCATCACACTGGGAGGAACGGGGAGCAGCTGGAACCATGCTGGGGGCAATTGGGATCCTACTGGGATCACAGTGGAAGCAGCTGGGCCCATGCTGGGGGAGAATGGGATCCTACTGGATCACATTTTCAGCAACTGGGACTGCACTGAGGGTGACTGGGAGGGGCTGTGAGCAACTGGGATCAGGCTGGAAGCCACTCCAGCCAACTGGGAGTGACTGGGAACATGCCGGGGCAGCTGGGTTTTACTGGGAGAGACTGAAACCATAGTAGGGGTAAATGGGAGCAACTGGAACCATGCTGAGAGATAATGGGAGCAGCTGTGTCCATGCTGGGGTCATACTGGGATCACACTGGCACTGATGTGACCGGAAGAGTACTGGGAGTACCTGAGAATGACTGGGATCCTACTGGAACCAGACTAGGAGTGACTGGAAAGGTGTTGGCCATGACTGAAACCATACTGGAGATGAATGGGAGCAACTGGGCCCACACTGGGAGTGACAGGGAGTCACTCTGGCCATGACTGGAATAACACTGGGAGGATCTGGGAGTGACTGGGTCATACTGGGGGTGACTGGGAGCAACTGGGATCATAGTGAAAGTGACTGGGATTGTAGCAGGAGTTACTGGGATTATCCTTGGAGCCACTGGGATTGCAATGGGTGTGAATGGATCCTGACTGGGGGTTACTGGGAGCTACTGGGCCCATGTTGGGAGGAAAGTGTGGAAACATTGGGAACAACTGGGACCAGCTGGAAGGAACTGGAACCATGCAGAGCAGACTGAGACTACAACTGGGATCATACTGGGAGCAACTGGGACTACACTTTGGGCAACTGATAGAAACTGGGATCATGCTGGAGGCAACTGGGATTAATTGGGAAAGACTGGGATCATTCTCAGGTAACTAAAGCCTTACTGGGGCAAGTGGGATAAACTGGGAGTGTTTGTAACCACAGTGGGCGGACTGAAACCACACTGGGAACAGCTGAGACCATGCTGGGGACAACTGGGAGTGACTGGGACCATGCTGGGAGGCACTGGGACTATTCTAGGGACAACTGGAATCATGCTGGGATCACAGTGAGAGCAGGTGGGTCCATGCTGGGTTAGACTGGGATCACACTGAGGGTGATTGGAATCATGCTGGGATTGACTGGGAGTGGCTGTGAGCAACTGGAATTGTGGTGAAAGCAACTGGGAGAAAGTGGGAGTGACTGGGAGCATGCAGAGGGGGGGTGACTGGGATATACTGGGAGAGACAGGGAGTCACTGGGATCACACTGGAGGCTACTGGGATCAGGCTGGGAATGACTGGGATTATACTGGGAGTGGCTACAATCGTACTGGGAGCAGAGTGGGTGTGATTGGACCCTGACTGGGGGTTACTGCGAGCTACCAGGCCCATGCTGGGAGCCAACTGGGGACATAATCAGAGGAACTGGGAGCAACTGGGATAAAACGGGGGGCAAGTGAACCATGCTGAGGTAACGGGGAGTGCCTGGCAATGTCTACGAGAATGTTCAGATATGGCAACTGGGATATACTGGGAGTGTCTGAGACCATACAGGTGGTGTGAAATACAAAGTTGTGTTTTGTGACTGGTACAAACAGGTGATGTGTGTAGTTGTGAATGTGAAATGTGTGGACTCCAACAATGGGAGAGCTGTGAATTCTAATAATAACTGAGGAAAATAAAGCATGGAAAAAGGCCTTTGAACCTATCTTTTGTTTGCAATTAACCCTGCTTGATTTTGGTGCATTGGAATTAAGGTGTTAAAGATGTTGCTCTTTGCTTGCATTTAATCCATAAAAAGCTCTGCAATAATAACATTTTGAAGTATAATTTTAGAATATTACTTGTATCTTTGAAACTACAGCTTTGGAATATATATAAAGGAAATATGCCTATCTCATGCCTTATTAAAGCAGAGAAAAACAGCTTGAGAAAGGAAGCTGAACATCACCTCAAGGGTTTATGGTTTCGACCAAAGGGAAGCTAGACATCACTGTTATGAGATTTATAGTCTTTGCAATTAAAAGGTGGACACACATCTGGGGAGCTGGACCCCACCAGATGGGATTCGTCTTTCTTCTTTCGGAAACTGGACCGTCACCATCTGGGGATACTCCTTTGAGATACATCCTGAGAAATTAAAATCACAATAGTGTATAGAATTGTGATGTAATAATTTGGAATAAGAATTGCTGATGAGTAAAAGATTGGAAATAGAAACTGCTGAAAAAAAAAGCTGATGAGTACCCCTATAAATACCTGTAACCATCAATTATCGGTGTGCAGTTGGAGGGAAAACTTCCCCCACTGTACCCAGCGCTGTATTGCTCATACTTTACCATATTAATTAATAAATTGATTGCTGCTTGAATATTGGCCTAGTCAAGCTTCTTATTCATAACACCAGTCCTCCCCAGTGTTTCCAAGGGCAGTTTCATTTCTCTCGCTGGCTGTGGCAGCCAAACCCAGCAGTGGGGTCAGTGCAGTGCCCATGGCTACAGCCCCTTGCAGGGGCCCAGTGCAGCTTGGGCTGATGATCCACCCTCACAGCTGGCCCAAGGCAGCTCTGCAGTGGCTTTGGTGGCCCCTGGGGCTGGCACACACCTGAGCAGTGTGTCTGTTTGCAGTGGGGCAACTCAGCAGTTTCAGATTGCTTCAAAAAACCCCCAAAAGGGAAAACCCCTCTTAGGCTGAGGGCAGCCAGCTCTCCAAGCACAGCAGGTCCCAGGGGAGTGAGGACAGACGGGATGGGACTGGGCAAAGTGGAGCAAGGTTGTCCACACTGGGTCAGAGCTCCAGGCACAGCTTCTGTGAGCAGGCCAGAGCTGCCGGGGAGAGACCCTGGGTCAATATCAATCACAGAATGCTGCAATCAACTCTGCTCCAAAGAGAAATAAAATAAAATACTTCCTTTAAAACAGGAATGTGTATTTTTTTCAAGGTGTTTGAAATCTTTCTCCATAATAGGACTTGGAAAATTTTAATGACCCTCTCAGGGCTTTGGTGTTGTTTACATCAGAGTCAGTCCGTGAGAGAGTGTCTTCAAAAAACTTCTCAAGCACTCAAAGTTAAATTTAGACTCCAAAGTTTCTTGAAGTTTTTATGGGTCCCACTCAGGGACATGGCTGGGAAAGTGTCCCCAGGTTCCAGTTAGAGCAGAACACTGGAGGCAGTGATGACAGCTGGGGACAAGCAAGGGAAAGCTGTCTCTGGTGCTGAGCAAAGCTGGATGTATTTGAGGAATGCAAAGGGCCAAGGCCTGAGCCCCAGCCCCTGGCCAGGCAGATCCTGTCCCTCTCTCCTTGCTCAGGGCTCTTGCCGGGATGGGCACTGGCATGTGGGGATGTGCAATGGCAAGGGCAGGAGCATGGGGCGGCCCCTGCCAGGCTGCTGAACAGGGACAAGGAGGCAATGAGGCCCCAGGCCTGCAAGGGTCACTTGTCTCCTGCTCCTGCCTCAGGCCCAGGGCCAGCAGCCATGGCCAAAGTGCTGCCCAAGGCGGCTCTGGCAGGGCTCTCTTGCAGCTGCTGCCCATCCCTGTGCCCTGTGCAGCCCAGGCTGTCCCACGGTGTCCCTGCCCTGCGCCTCTGTCCCTGCAGGCTGTCGGCATCCCCCGGCTGCCCCACCTGGCTGGGCCCTTCCTTTGCTGACAGCTCTGCCTCCTGCCTGCCTCTGCCTGCCCACACAAAGCCTGGGGCTGATACCAAAAGGGTTCATTCCATTTTTACCCTGCCTGTGAACTTTCAGCACAGGAACAAGGCATGCAGGGGCTGCTTTCCCAGCAAGGATCAGTGGAAGAGAAGAAGAAGACATCTGGTTCAAGGGTGCAGGGATAGAGAAATCAAGGAGTGAATCTGGGAACTTGGGGTGGGTTTTATGGAAATGGGTAAATTGTAATTCACATTTAGTGATTGTGTATAAGCAACACATTTGTAGAATTACATGTCCATGTAGGGTTGGGAGTTATCCCTCACCAGACCTCAGGCCTGAATAAATGACACCCTCTGAAATAGCAAATTAGTGTTATGGAGTCTTGTTCTGATATTTCAGAGATTTGCTGACCGTGGTTCCTCACAGAACCAAGGAGTCAGCTGTGACACTGTGGAACCCCATGGAACAAAGGGTCCATTGTGACACAGCAGAACCCCATGGAACCAAAATCCATTTTGGCACATTGGGGCCACATTGAACCAATGGTCCATTGTGATACTGCGGATCCAAGGAGACCATTGTGACCCTGAGAAATCTCTTGGAACCAAGGGGCCATTGTGACACAGCAAGGCCTGGTGGAACCATGGGTCCATGTCACATGGTGACACTGCAGAACTTCACGGAACCAAGGTGCCCATGTTCTACTGCAGAGCCTCGTGGAACAAAGGGTCCATGGTGACACTGCAGAACCAAGGAGACTGCTGCTGGCAGTGTGAGAGCTCATGGAACCAGAGATCCATTGTGACACAGCAAGGCCTGATGGAACCAAGAGTCCCTTGTTAAACTGTGTGGCCTCATGGAACCATGAGCCATTGTGACACAGCAGGGCCTCATGGAACCATGGAGGCCATTTTTACACTTGGAGGCCTTGTGGAACCAAAGGGCCATTGTGGCACTTCAGAGCCTTGTGGAGCCAAGGGGACCACGGTGACACTGTGGGGCTGCATAAAGCCAATGGTCTCTTGTGGCATGGCAAGGCCTTACGGGATCATGGAGACCATTCTGACACTACAGGCCTCATGCAAGCAAGGAACCATTGTGACACTGTGGGTTCTTGGCAGGCCAAGGAGCTGTTGGCACACTGTGTGGCACCATGGAACCAAGGAGGCCATTGTGACACTCCAGGGCCCCATGGAACTAAGGATCCATGGAACATTGCAGGACCCCATGGAACCAAACTCCATTGGGACATTGTGGGGCCTCATGGAATTCTGGGGGCCATGATGACACTTGGAGGCCTTGTCGAATCAAAGGGCTCTGCAGGGCCTGATGGAATCAAGGAGACTATTCTGACATTTTGAGTCCCATGGAACCAAGGGTCCATTGTGACACTGTGGCACCGAGGAGACCTCTGTGACACTGCAAGGCCCCATGGAAGCAAGGGACCATTGTGACACTCTGGAGCCCCATGGAAACAAAAGGCCAGTGTGACGCATCTGGGCCTCATGGAACCAAGGATCCAATATGACACCTCACTGTGACACTGCAGGGCCCCATGGAAACAAGGGGACAGGGAACAGGTCTGGTTGGCTTGGCCTGACTGGTGCAACTGCCCTTGGTATGTCGGGGGTCTCTTCTCATGTACCCCTGAAACCCTGGGGCTCTGGGCTTTCCTTCAATTGGAAAAGAACGGCTCTTCTCATTCAAGCATCCATGACCAAAAGGGGATTTCCCCTCCAAATTTCCCGATATCCAGGGATTGTTCCCAGACAAAAGCTGCCATTACCAACAAGTCTGGCTGACCTAGTCTTCCTGAGAGCTGGGTCTCACCTGCCCTCAAACACTGAGGCTCTGTGCTTTTCTTTCCTATGGAAAAGAGCTGTCCCTCCTGCACAGGCACCCATGGCCAAAGCTGGTACTTGTCCTCCAAAATTCCTTCATTCAAGGGTTTTTTCTCCCAGACAAGATCTCCCAGTACAGACAGGTCTGGCTGGCCTTGGCTTGTGGTGGTTGCCTGAATTCTGCCCTGAAACACTGGGGCTCTGCCCTTTCCATCCTAAGGGAAAAGAACCATCCTTCTTCTCCAAGTGCCCATGGCTGAAATTGGGATTCCACCACCAAAAGTCCTATATCCAATTATTGCTCCTACACAAAAGCTTCCATTACAGACAGATCTGGCTGGCCTTGGTCTCTGGTGCCTGCAGTTCATTAGCCCCTGAAGCACTGGGGTTCTGTGCTTTCCTTCCAATGGAAAAGAATCTTCTTATTCCTCCACGGCCAAAATTGCTAGTCCTCCTAAAATATTCACTACATGAAGGGTTTCTCCCAGACAAAACCTGCCAGCTCTGGCTGGCACTGTGGGCTCTGATGGCCACCTGTCATCTGCACCTGAAACACTGGGGCTCTCTGCCTTCCTTCCCATGGAAATAGAACAGTCTCCTCGTCCAGGGGCCATGGCCAAATTTGAGATTTGGCCCCTAAATTTCATGTATCCAAAGATAGCTCCCAATCAAAAGCTGCCAGGAGAGACAAGTTTGGCTGGCTTGGCCTCCCAGGGGCTGCTTCTCATCTACCATCAAACCCTGGGGCTCTCTGCTCTCCTTCAGATGGAAAAGAAATGGCCTTTTCATCAAGGGACCAGTGGGCCAAAACTTGTATTCCACCTCCCAAATTCTGTGTATCCAAGGATTTCTCTCAGGCACAAGCTGCAATTCCAGAAAGGTCTGGCTCGCCTTGGTCCTTGGTGGCCTCTGCTCATCTGCCCCTGAAACACTGGCCCTCTGTTTTCCTTCCAATGGAAGAGAATCGTTGTTCACATCAAAGTGCCCATGGGCAAAACTGAAATTCGGCCTAAAAAATTCTATCTATCCAAGGATTGCTCCAAGGCAAAAGCAGCCAGGACACACAGGTCTGACTGGTCTTGTCCTGAGGTGATTTTCTTAGACTATGAGCAGAATGTTTTCATTTGCCAATACCTTGGAGAGGGCTGAGAGATCTCCCAAGATGGGGTTTGGAGGCCTCAAGCACATGAGCACTGTACAGGGACAGTGGAGCTCTGTGCTCAGTGGGGTGGAGACTGAGGACAGCAGAGGAGAGCCCTGGGAGGGACTGAATGGTGGTTTCAGAGATGGTGGATCCCTTTGACATAGTAGAGAACAGACAGAGAAAGAAAGAATTAATGCAAAGGACAGATAGGGAGGGCCAGACAGGACCCAAAGAGAAAGGAATTTCCCTCCCAGGGCATGGCTGTGGTGCAGCACATCCCCCAGAAGGAGCCTGGGTCAGCCCCAGGCTTTGTGTGGGCAGGCAGAGGCAGGCAGGAGGCAGAGCTGTCAGCAAAGGAAGGGCCCAGCCAGGTGGGGCAGCCGGGGGATGCTGACAGCCTGCAGGGACAGAGGCGCAGGGCAGGGACACCATGGGACAGCCTGGGCTGCACAGGGCACAGGGATGGGCAGCAGCTGCAAGACAGCCCTGCCAGAGCCACCTTGGGCAGCACTTTGGCCATGGCTGCTGGGCCTGGGCCTGAGGCAGGAGCAGGAGACAAGTGACCCTTGCAGGCCTGGGGCCTCATTGCCTCCTTGTCCCTGCTCAGCAGCCTGGCAGGGGCCGCCCCATGCTCCTGCCCTTGGCATTGCACATCCCCACATGCCAGTGCCCATGCCGGGAAGAGCCCTGAGCAAGGAGGGAGGGACAGGATCTGCCTGGCCAGGGGCTGGGGCTCAGGCCTTGGCCCTTTGCATTCCTCAAATACATCCAGCTTTGCTCAGCACCAGAGACAGCTTTCCCTTGTTTGTCCCCAGCTGTCATCAATGCCTCCAATGTTCTGCTCTAACTGGAACCTGGGGACACTTTCTGAGTTGAGTTCCTCAGTGGGACCTATAAAAACTTCAAGAAACTTTGGAGTTTAAATTTAACTTTGAGTGCTTGAGAAGTTTTTTGAAGACACTCTCTCACGGACTGACTCTGATGTAAACAACACCAAAGCCCCGAGAGGGTCATTAAAGTCCTTGTGCTGTGTCTGTGCTGCTGAACTGGGCTGGGCTCCTGGCCCAGAGGCAGCTCCTTGGAAACCAAGAAGAGCTTCAAAAAGACATTTCTCCTGAGGAGCAGCTCCTCTCCCAGCCCAGCAGGGCTGGGGCACTGCCTGCAGCCACCCCGGGCACAGCACAGAGGCACAGAGAGCTTCAATCAGTCAGGGCTGGGAAGGTGCTGAGAAGTGCCTGGGGCCCAATCACTGCCAGCCCTTGGCACAGGAGCCTCTGGCTGCAGGAGGATGCAGCTGCAGCTCCTGGAGTGATCTCCTAAAGCTGGAACATCCCAATGCCTCCAGACTCTGTGAGTAAAAGACTGAATATTTCTGGTGCAGGGGAGGTTAAATGCTTATGAAGCTCTGACATGCTGAGGGCTTCTGATCAGTCATAGAATATTTCCAAGACAAGGATTTTGATAAAAATGAGGAAATTTCCTAACACTTTGTATTCAGTTTCCTACAATTGGAGAATGCTAGGGAGGAGGGGATAAATATTAAAGATTGATTATGAATTCTGACAAGTTCCTGAGACATCTGAACCATTACTTTTGGTGATCAATAAGTTCACAGGAGATCCCTAATGTGCTTTTAGCCACTCTGCCCAAGCACAGCAGCAGCATCACCTTTGCTGGACCCATCAGGCTCAGTCTGAGCTGTCCTTTCTCCAAGCTGCAAACAGAACCTGCCCCCAGCCAGTGCCCTGCAAACAGGCTGTAGGGGCACAGGGTGTACACGGAGATTTGGGGTCTGTGAGTGCTGGCACAGAGAGATCAGGCACTGGGAAACACCTGCAGGAGGAAAATCTCCAGCAAGCAGAGAGAAGATCAGGCAATGAGAGGAAACAAAACCCAGAAATGCTGTGGCAGGGAGAGTTTAAAGATGCCCACAGGATCCCCTCCAGTGCAGCCCCTCCCTCTGAACAAGCCCCCTCCCTCCTGTGCCCCAGCCAAGCCTCTGCCCTCAGGGCCGGGGCTCCAAGGCGTGCAGCCCCTCCTGTGCAGGCAGAGCTGAGCAGAGCCGTGGGGCAGCTCTGCAGCCCCGGGCCCAGTTCCCTCTGCAGAGCACAGGGCTGGGAGCAGCTGCCCAGCCCTGGGGGCTCTGGAGGGGGTACAGCTGGCTCAGGGTGACGCTGTCCCCAGTGCCCGGCTCTGGGCAATGCTGTCAGTGCAGCCAGGGAAGGAGCTGCGTCTCCCTTCATCCAATACCATCATAAGGACATTTGGGAGTTTCTCTGAGATTTCAGCCCAAGCTGGGAGCCTCAATCGAGGGTGCAAACCTGTCCTAGAACAACTTTGAGTTATAGGATTGATGGGGAAAGGCAGAGGTGTTGTGACACTGCAAGTGCTGATGGGTTGGTGGAATGAGCAATGTGAGTCCTTGGCTACAAAACTGGAGCTGGGCTGTGGTGGATCTATCTGCTCTCAGCAGTACTTGAGGGTTGGTAAGAGAAACTTGGGAGTGTGAACATTCTCCATTTAAGAAATTGAAAGCCCAGAGAAACTCAAAACAGAATGAAGTGACAGATCATCTGCTCCCAGTCTGCACTCACCATCTGGCTGCAGGGAACTCACTTTGTTCTACCAGAGGGCAGCAGAAACGCTGAGTGTATCTGATATTGAAGAGCAGGACAGACAGGGGGGGAGCTCAAAAAGAAAACCTCACAACTCTTAAACACAAAACAGTGTCTGTGTATGTTACAGTGGAGGGTGTATGGGAAATGGCTTTGATTTTGGTTACAGATATCTCCTCTGACTCGTCACTGTCCCTTTCTCCATGAACAGGTGCCCATGTGCTGCCACAGCAAATGTCCAACGGCAGCTCCATCAGGCACTTCCTCCTGCTGGCATTGGCAGACACGCGGCAGCTGCAGCTCCTGCACTTCTGCCTCTTGCTGGGCATCTCCCTGGCTGCCCTCCTGGGCAACGGCCTCATCATCAGCGCCGTAGCCTGCGGCCACCACCTGCACACGCCCATGTTCTTCTTCCTGCTCAACCTGGCCCTCAGTGTCCTGGGCTCCATCTGCACCACTGTCCCCAAAGCCATGCACAATTCCCTCTGGGATGGCAGGAACATCTCCTACTCAGGATGTGCTGCTCAGCTCTTTTTCTTTCTGTTCTTCATTTCAACAGAGTTTTATCTGCTGACCGTCATGTGCTACGACCGCTACGTGTCCATCTGCAAATCCCTGCACTATGGGACCCTCCTGGGCAGCAGAGCTTGTGCCCATATGGCAGCAACTCCCTGGGCCAGTGCCTTTCTCAATGCTCTGCTGCACACAGTCAATACATTTTCCCTGCCCCTGTGCCATGGCAATGCCCTGGGCCAGTTCTTCTGTGAAATCCCACAGATCCTCAAGCTCTCCTGCTCCAAATCCCTCCTCAGGGAAGTTGGACTCATTGCTGTCAGTGCCTGTGTAGCACTTGACTGTTTTGTGTTCATTGTTTTCTCCTATGTGCAGATCTTCGGGGTCGTGCTGAGGATCCCCTCTGAGCAGGGATGGCACAAAGCCTTTTCCACCTGCCTCCCTCACCTGGCTGTGGTCTCCCTGTTCATCAGCACTTGCACATTTGCCTACCTGAAGCCCCCCTCCCTCTCCTCCCCATCCCTGGATGTGGCCCTGTCAGTTCTGTACTCAGTGGTGCCTCCAGCCCTGAACCCCCTCATCTACAGCCTGAGGAACCAGGAGTTCAAGGCTGCAGTGTGGAGACTGGTGACTGCATGCTTTCAAAAACATTAAACTGCTGGGCAATATCTGCAAATAACTTGCAATCAAAGTCATCTTTGCTACTTCTTGTTGACTTCATTTTAGAGTTTCTTTACCTTTGTTTTACTTTTTTCCTATCGTCCAAAAAGAAATGTCATTGTTTGTTGCATTGGTCATTTTGTTCCTCTCCACCATCCCTGTGGCCACAGACTGTGGCAATGAGGGGCTGTGCTGTTGGTGCCTTTAAATGAAATGATGATCTCTCCCATCAAGGTTTTCTGCAGAGATGCCCTTTTGTTGCCTTCTCTGGAGCTGCAGCAGCAATGTCTGTGTGCAGAGCTGGGGGCAGATAAGGGCTGGCCCAGCAGCTGTGCCCAGCAGCAGCAGCACTTGGTGTTGCCAGTGCTGCTGCCGTGGCCCTGCCCCGCTGCCCTGGTGGCCCTGGTGTTGCTGTAGGGCATGAGTGCTCTCGGGGCCGGGCACAGCCCTGGGGGTGTCAGTGCCGGGGCTGCAGCAGGGACAGGCCATGGGCACTGCTGGGGCAGTGCTGACGCCTCAGGCCAGGGCCTGGGGGCTCCAGGCTCCTTGCCCAGGCTCTCTCAAGAACACGCCCAGGCCAATGCCCAGCACAGAAAAGCCCCGTGAGCAGCCCCAGGATGGCCGTGGGCAGGCTGGGGGCAAACAGCATGGCTGGGGCTCTGCAAGGGCCCTGGGACAGAAGGGAAGGAGCAGCAGAGCAGGGGCTGATCCATCCCCAGTGCGCTGCACAGCCCAGGGCAGCGTCCCAGAGCGTCCTCATGGAGCTGCCAACAACATCCTCCCCTCTGCAGCCCTGGCCTCTCCCCCAGCTCACACAGGTGGCCCATCCTTGCAGGCACAGACACGGCAGCACTGGCTCAGCAGCCCCTGTTTGCATTGCACACAGCAGGCAGGAGCACCCCCATGCTGTTGTTGTGGGGACATGAACCTGAGGGAGCACAAATGCCATCAGCCCCTGGGGCCAGCAAGGGCTGGGGGACACCAGGGAAACCACTCAGCTTTGTTGTGGCCTCTGCAGTCAGCCAGAAAGTTTGTTCCCATCAGCTGGGAGTTTCCTGTGCCACTGCAGACGCTGTTGCTCAGAGTCAGGGCTGTCTGGCAGCCACCCCCAAACTGCCCTGAGCATTTCCTTGGCTTCACCTTTGATTTCTTTACTCTTCACTGGTACAAATTTCTTCCTGTTGTCGACCCCTGTTCCCTGCCCTGCAAACAGCCCATCCCTGTTTGCCATTTCCTCTCTGGCCCCACTCCCCACTGCAGTTCCTGACTTGGCCCCATGGGAACGTCCCTTGGGCAGCAGGATCATCCTACAAGTGCTGCAGGAATTGTCTGCAGGCTCCTGCAGTGCCTGGTGCTGCTCCCTTGCCAGAGGCACCCCAGGCCAGGGGGGCACATCTGGGCTGCTGTGTCTGCCTCTGGGGCTCCCTGTTCTGGGCAGTGAGGAGGAGCTGCAGAGGCTCTGCAGGACTGACAGGATGGGCTTTGGGGCTGGCAGGAGAAGCTGAGGGACCTGGGCTGCTGGAGCTTCTGAAGAGGAGGCCCAGGACTCATCCTGCAACTGCTCCAAGGGTGCCTTCAGAGAGTCACAGAATCAGCAAGCCTGGAACAGGCCATGGAGATCATCAAGTCCAACCTGTGCCCTGACACTCCCTTGTCTCCCCTGAGCCTCCTCATCTCCAGGATAAACAACCCCAGCTCTCTCAGCCACTCCTCACAGCACTTGTGCTCCAGACCCCTCACCAGCTTTGTTGCCCTTCTCTGGACACACTCCAGCCCCTCCATGTCCTTCCTAAATTGGGGGCCCAGAACTGGACACAGCACTCGAGGTGCTGCCCAAGCAGTGCTGAGCACAGGGGAAGAATCCCTGCCCTGCTCCTGCTGGTCACACCATTCCTGATCCAGGCCAGGAGCCACTGGCCTTCTTGCCCACCTGGGCACACTGCTGGCTCATGTCCAGCCTGCTGTCCATCAGTGCCCCCGGGTCCCTTTCTGCCTGGCTGCTCTCCAGCCACTCTGTCCCCAGCCTGTAGCACTGCAGGGGTTGTTGTGGCCAGAGTGCAGGACCCGGCACTTGGACTTGTTAAACCTCACCTTGCTGGATTTGTTCTCAGGATCCACTCTGTGCAGGGCCCTGTGCAGAGCCCTCCTACCCTCCAGCAGATCCACACTCACACTCAGCTTGGTGTCATCTGCAAATTTGCTGATGCTGTACTCAATCCCCTTATGCTGATCATCAGTGCAGATATTGAAATCCACGATGGTTGGCTCTGAACCCTCAGCCATCCTGTGGGTGCCCTGGGATGGCACTCAAGGTGATCTGTTCCATAACCTTGCTGGGCACCCAGGTCAGGCTGACAGGCCTGGAAGTCCCCACCTCCTCCTTCCAGCCCTTCTTGGCGATGGGCTCACATTGGCACCTGCAGTGCTCTGGGACCTCCCTGGTGAGCCAGGACTGATGGTAAATGATGGAGAGCAGCTTGGGGAGCTCATCCACAGCTCCCTCATCCCCCTGGGATGGATCCCATCCAATCCCAAACACCTGTGAGCATCTGAGTGGCTCAGCAGGTCACCAACTGCTTCCTCCTGGATTACAGGGGGCTGTTCTGCTCCCTGTGCCCATCTGCCAGCTCAGCAGAGCACTTGTCCTGAGGAAAACCTGTCTTATTCTTGAAAATTGGGGTAAAGAAGGTGTTATGTAGCTCAGCCTTTTCCTTATCTTTAGTTAAAATATTCCCCACTGCATCCAATAAAGAGTAGAGGTTCTCCTTCTTCCTCCTTTTGCAAAAAAATTTTTATACAAACTTTTTTTTTACAGAATGGGCCAAGTTAAGTTCTGATTTAGCTTTCACCTCTCTAGTTTTCTTTCTGCATAACCTAACAACATTTTCAAACACATCTTGCATTGCCAGTCCATTTTTCCCCTGAGTTCCCACAAAAGCTCCATGGGCAGCCAGGACAGTAATTTTCCTCACCAACTCATCTCTTGCCACACTGGGACAGACTGCTCCTTTCCCCTTAAGATTACTTTCTTGGAATATGTCCATCTTTCCTCGCCCCCTTTGTTTTTAAGGGCTATTTCCCTTAAAAAAATCAGGACCTGAATTGGTGCTCCCCAAATCAGCATCCTAAACAGGCCAAAATCAGCCCTAATTCCATTGTAGAAGTTTTGTTGCTGCCCCTCCCTTCTTTCCCAGAACATTGAAAACTTGATTATTTAATGGTCACTGTGCCCCAGGCAGCCTCCGAGCCCCACATCTGCCACCAACCCTTCTCTGTTTGTGAACAGCAGGAGACAGAGTGGGAGTGTTACCAAAAATTTGGTGAAACAGAAAACTCATTAACCCCAGTGTAGCATTAAGAAGCAGCATTCTTTATTCAGCTGGATGCACGGGGGAGAGCTCCTCCCAAAGCAGTGCAGGCTGAGTGCAGGAAAGTTTCTGTTTATATTCTGTATTTTGCACACATATTCATTGATTGTCCTGGACTAAACCTATATATGAATATAATTTTCCTGAAATGATTAACATATTTCCCCTCCCCTTTTGCATGTGTTCTTCTGTCCTGGGGTCTCTCTGGTGGTCCCTGGTGATTGTGGACCCCAATGTTCCCGTGGGCCTGGCTGAGCTGGAAGGACACTGAGGCTGGTGAACTTCCAGTTCCCCTTCTCACACAATGGGCATTGTGTGGTTTCCACAGGCCTGGGGTTGTGGAGAACAAGCTCCAGGTGTCAGCTCAGCTGGTGTAGACAATTTATCATCTGGTAACATGAGGTCACAGAGTGGGCTATGACATCAGAGAGTGGGTTATGTGGGGTCATTGAGCAACTCTGACATAATAGACTGCCTCTATGACATCACAGAGCCAGCTGTGACAGGGCAGAGGTCTGACATTCCAGAGCAGACTGTGACATTACAGAGTTGGCTGTGATATCATAGACCAGCTGTGTGACATTAGAGAATGGGATGTGACATCACAGAGCAGTCTGTGACATCACAGAGGGGCTGTGTGACATCCCAGAGGGGCTGTGTCAGGTCACTGGGTTGGTCACTCTGCCCCAGCTCCCCCTCACAGTTTCTCCCAACAAGTCCAATGCTGTTCATGCCCAGCAGGATCCCTGTCCCCCGGGATCCCCCCCAGCCCACCTGGAGCCACAGCCGCCACCAAAGGGTGTTCCACAGGATCCACCCCGGAGCCTGACATGGGGACAAGGGGCCAGGGCTGTGTGACCAGGACATCAAGCACGGGGATTATCCAGGTCACTGTGGCCTGGTTTGGGTTGCCCAGGGCAGGAAAGATGTCTGGCAGCTGGAGCAGGGTCTGGGAAGGGCCTCCAAGGTGGGGCTGGAGCCCTTGGGCTGTGAGCAGAAGCTGAGGGAGCTGGGCTGCTCCAGCCTGGAGCAGGGAAGGCTGAGGGGCTCCTCATCCCAGCCTGGCAGTGCCAGTGAGGAGGGGATGGAGAACACAGAGCCAGGCTCTTCACAGGGGGCCTGGTGGGAGACAAAAGCCAATGGATGGAAGGGGAAAGAGGGGAGATCAGCCAGTTGGAGATAACACATTTCAATAAATTAACAGGAAAATAAAACTAAATAGGATCTAAAAAAACCGCTTCTCGCTGTCTTTTTAAATATCATGTATTCACTTTGAATACACTACTGAGATCTACCTAACCACAAAAGACTTGAATATTAAAATTAAATTATTCCCAGAGGCTTGGCTTGTTAAGGTGTTCTGAATGTTATTGAGCCCTGGGACGCTGAATTCCTGCACTGAAGAGCTGAAGGCTGAACAAGCCTCTGGAGCAGGAAAATTCAGCAGCAGCCTCCAAGTTGCTGAGGATGTCAGCAGCCCCCACTGAGGCCATCCCTGCCCAGAGACCGTGGGGGAATGGGCAGACAAGGAGAGCGTCCCTGGGGCTGGGGCAGCACAACTCAGAGGCACCAGGGGCTCCAGCTGGGAAAGGGAGTGTGGAGTGTGGCTGGGAAAGCCCTGCCTGGGCTGTGCCCAGCAGGACAGACAAGCCCTGATTGGGCTGTGCCCAGCAGGACAGACAAGCCCTGACTCCCAAATGCCAAACAACTCTCTCAATGAGACATTTAAAAGGAATTACAATTTTTTGTGTACTCTGAGTTATGAGCAGTGGAGAAATACCAGTACAAGAAATTCTGAGGAGCACAGAAGAACAAAACAGCCTTTACTGGGTACTTTAGAAAATCAGAGAAACTTTGGTAAAAGGTTTCTTATAGCTTTGTAGTGGTTTTGGTTTGTTAATTTAAGATTTTTCAAATCCTGGGATTTCTTAAGTAATGTATGGATGAGTGTGGTGGGTTTTAGTGTCAGTTAATTATTTATGTATAAATTTTGTTATGAGATAGGATTGTGAGAAAGGTACAGTAGGCCTAAAATTTTAAGAGGGTACAAAGAAATTTTTATTTAAAAATAAATTTAAAAAGAAGAAAGTAGTAAGAATTAAACTCTTTAGAACACTTTTTTCTTTACAACCTTTTTTTTACTGACAATGGAAGGAAACTAAACCTAAAATTTCTAGTTAGGGTACTATTTCTAGAATAGTCTTTTTTAGTTTACTTTTGGAGAGAAGTTTTACTTGTTTAGATTATGGAGATTTTTTTACAAAAGGATAAAATGGATTTTTTGATCCTCCTTATTCTCTCACTGATAACAGTTGTCTAGGGAACTTTGTTATTGTGAAGCTACTTTTATTGCTACAAGCTTTTTTACAGCTTCTTAAGGGTCATGTCGACTTATGGGGTATTGCTTTAAGTATGAGTCATTTAAAGGTAAAAGTTTTTATTATTAAGTTCAAAATTATTTTTATCTCTGGGAATAGAGATCTTTTTTTGAGGATACTGGATTATTTTTTTTTACCCTGTTTACACTTTTTATGAAATTACAGTTATTTTAACATTTGTTTATTTAAGTATGGAGATTTTTGTTTGATATTAATTTGAATTTTTTTCTGTAGTTTTATGTGTTAGAAAGAAAAAGAGTTTTTTCTCTTTAGTTTAGAAGACAATTTTATTTTTAAGATTAAGGGGTTTTCTTTCTTTTTTTTAATTAGGATTTCATTGCTTCTTTACTTACTTTGATGGTTTTATGTTGTTTCTTATATGCTTGTATTTTGTTTTTCTTTTACTCAAGGGAGGATTGAAGTATTGAAAAGGTTACTGATCCGCCTGTAACTTGTGCGGGAAGTTGTGGTTGGGTTGCATTAGGATTGGTTTTATGGTTGGTTTTGGGGTTTTTTTGTGTTTAAACTTTTAGTTGTAGGGTTATTTTCTATGGGTTGTAAGTTGTAGAAGTTTTTGGTTTTAGTTGTGTTGCGGGGAGGGGGCCTGATGGTAAGATTTTAATAGGTGTGGCTAGCTTTGTTCTGGTTGGGGTTTTATAGCCTCTTTTTTTTTCCTGTTTGGTAGTTGTTGGAGTTTGGTTTGGTTAGAATGGGGGGGAGGGGGGGCAGCCTGGGGAGGGGGGAAGGGGCTCAGCCCACAGCAGGGTTGCTTGGTTTGGTTTGATTTGGTTTGGTTTGGTTTGGTTTGGTTTGGTTTGGTTCGGTTGAGATGGAGGCCAGGGCCGGGGCCCACTGCTTCTTTGTTGACTGGAAAAGAAAGAGGAGGTTCCTGGGTTTTTTTAATCTTTAACATACGTGTTTCACAGAGGCGTGTTCAGTATCTTAGTGGTTTAACAGATTGTCAGTTACACAAACAGTTTTGCTTTACTTTTTAAAATTCTTCTCATGTCAAACTGACAGATATTCAATCAACAGAAAACACTTCTCAAAGCATTGACTTGGTCCATTCATATTCACAAACTCTAAGCCTGTTCAATTTAATGTTAATCAAAATCTGCAGGAGCACAGAAATAGAAGAAGAAGAAGACACAGAAACAGAGAAAGACAAAAGAGCCAGCCTGGTTCCGTGTTCTTTTGTTTTTATGGTGTCCCATAGTGTCACAATGGTGCCTTGCATCCATGGGACCCCGCAGTGTCATAATGGTGCTTTGATTCCATGGGGTCCAGCAGTGTCACAAGAGACCCTGTTTTCAATTGGATTCCACAGTGTTGCAATGGCCCCAAGGTTCCAGAAGGCCCTGCAGTGTCATAATTGTCCCAATGATTCCATGAGGCCTTGCAGTGCCACGATGATGTCTGTGGTTCCCCAGGCCACACAATGTCATGTGACTTCTCTGTTCCATGAGCCCTGCAATGTCACAATGGACTTTTGGACCGTGGGGGTTTGCAGTGTCACAATGGTTTCCTTTGGCTCCACAATGTCAAAATGGACCCCTGATGACAGGAGGCCCCACAATGTCACCATGGCCCCTATGCAGCCCTCAGTGTCACAATGGCCTCTTGGTATCATGAGGTCCCAGAGTATTCAGAATGGTCCTCTTGATTCTGTGGGAACTCCCAGGGTCACAATGGTCTCAGTGGTTCCATGAGGCCATGAAGTCTCTTAATGGTCTCTCCATGGTTCCATGAGGCCCTGCAATGTCACAATGGACATTTGGCTCCATGGGGTCTCATAGTTTCACAATAGCCCTTTGGTTCCATGACACCCCAAAGAGTCATAATGGTTCCATAAGGCACTGCAGTGTCACAATGGACCTTGGTTTGATGGGGCCTCTCAGTGTCACAATGATCCCTGCATTCCATGGAGCCACACAGTGTCAGGACAGTCCCCTAGATTCCATGAGGCCCAGCAATGTCACAGTGGTCTCCAAGATTCCATGAGGCCCCTCAGTGTCACAATGGTCCCCTTGGTGTCACAGGACCCCAGCGTGTCACAATGGTCCCTTTGGTTCCATGGGCCCTGTACTGCTGCATTCCCCCCTCCCTTTCTAAGGCCACCCTTCCAGCTAAGAAATGCTCCGTGGGCCTCAGCCTTGGCCAACAGCCCCTGGGCTCAGCTCCTCTGCAGCTCATCACAAACACTGTCTGCTCCAGGCACTGCTGCTGCCCAACCAGCTCCTGGTTCCTTTAGGAGCAGCCCTGGGAGCTGTTTTTGTTCCCTCCGTGGCACAACATCCCTGTTCTCACACTGCCAAAAAAAGCTGTTGATGCCAAGTGCGGCCAGGATGAACCATTGCTGGGAATGAAGCCCCTCTCTTAGGGCCCTACAAACAGTGCTCCAAAAGGAGCCCTTGGAGCTCTCCTGGGCCAGCAACTCCCTCTGGGTGGGGCCTCTCCCAGCCGGGAACTCTCCCGTTTGCTGCACTTGGGGATCCTGAACAACCACAGAGCCTGGGCCGATCCCCCCACTCCTCCATGCTCGGCCCTCTGCCCACTGGGGAGATGCCAAAGGATCCACAGGGAGCATTTCCTGCCCTCAGGGGAATTTCTCCCAGGTGCCTTGCACTGACTCTTTGTGTCTGTGTGCACACAGGAGTGCCTGTGTTGGGGAAATGTGGCAGAAATGCTGCTCTCTGAGGGGCTTGAGTGCCTTGGATAGCTGAGTCAGTGAGTCAGTGAGGCCTGTAAGTGAGGTTAAATCACAAGGTCTAAGTGAAGTTAAATGTTTCTTAGAGTTGTTCTTCGTTGAAGTTGTTATTTTTAATATAGGTTATTAGGTTAAATATTGTTGGGTGTTATTCCTCTGTCAAATTAGTAAGTCATGCATAATAAGTTAGGGTAAATACTCTTAAGTGCTGGTCTTTTAAGGTATCAGTTAGGGTTAAGATATAAGTTCAGTCCTGTTAAGTTTGAGCCCTGTTAAGCGTTTAGGCCGTATTCCTTTTATCCTTGCCCTCACTGTCCTTGTGTCACACACACACAGAGGGAGAGTTCTCGGTTCATTTCTGGTTTAATTGCCTGGATTTGGTTTGGTTTTGTTGTTGCTTTTTTCCTTGCTGTGCCTGAAGTGTCCAGTCAGGAGCAGAGGGACTCTTGCCAAGGAACTTTGTGCTGCTGTCCCTTAATATTCAATCTGGTTTTTGCTGCTCCCTTGCTGGGGATTTTTTCAGCGCTCTCAAGGCCTCGTTCGTAACAGGGTGAAGGAGCCCTGGCCCAGGCTCTGGCCCTGGGGGACATGGGGATGCTGCCGTGGGTCCCTGTCCCCCTGTGCCACCCCCAGGGCCCCGGCCCCCCGTCCCCGTGTCAGGTTCTGGGGTCGATCTCATGGAACATCCTCTGGGGGAGGCTGCGGGGCCAGAGGCGGGGGGACCTGGGGGGACAGGGGACCCTGCTGTGCACGAGCAGGGTTGGACTGCTCTGGGGGGAACTGTGAGGGGGCTGGGGCAGAGTGACCTCCCCAGTGACCTCACACAGCCCCTGTGATGTCACACAGCCAACTCTATGATGTCACACAGCCCCTGTGATATCACAGATCCTAATGCTATTATGTCACCCTGTGATGTCATATAACAGTACTGTGATGTCACAGAAGACTGTGATGCCACAAAGTCACCCTGTCATATCACAATCTTTTCTGTGATGTCACAGCCTGCTCTATGATGTTACACAGCCGCCTGGTGATGTCACAATGCACTCTCTGATGCCACAGAGCCATACTCTAATGGCAGAGTTTGCTCTATGGCCTCACATCCTCTGTGATGTCATAGTCAGCTGTGTGATGTCACAACCCCCTCAGTGATGTCACAAACCCCTCAAGAACTCAGTTATGCTGAAACACTGAAATTTCTTGTTCTTTGAAGAGATCCCTGTCAGGGACACAACGGAGACAGAATAAGAATCCTTAACACTGATTTACTATTTAAGAGCGTATCATTTATTCAGCCCTGAGGTCTAGTGGGGCATAACTCCCAACCTCACATGGTCATGTAATTCTACCAGCATTGCTAAATATGTATTACAATTTACCCATTACCATAAACCCCACTTAGAGTTCCCAAATTCAGTCCTTAAAATTTTCTGTCACTGCATTCTTGAGCCAAATGACTTCTTCTTCTCTTTCAAACATTCTGGCTGAGAAAGAAGCCCCTGAATGCCTTGTTCCCATGCTAAAAGTTCACAGGTACAGTAAAAATTGAATTAACCCTTTTGGTATCAGGCCAAGGCTTTGTGTGGGCAGGCAGGGGCAGGCAGGAGGCAGAGCTGTCAGCAAAGGAAGGGCCCAGCCAGGTGGGGCAGCCGGGGGATGCTGACAGCCTGCAGGGACAGAGGCACAGGGCAGGGACACCGTGGGACAGCCTGGGCTGCACAGGGCACAGGCATGTGCAGCAGCTCCAAGGCAGCCCTGCCAGAGCCACCTTGGGCAGCACTTCGGCCATGGCTGCTGGGCCTGGGCCTAAGGCCACGAGGGGACAAGTGACCCTTGCAGGGCTGGGGCCTCATTGCCTCCTTGTCCCTGCTCAGCAGCCTGGCAGGGGCCGCCCCATGCTCCTGCCCTTGGCATTGCACATCCCCACATGCCAGTGCCCATCCCGGCAAGAGCCCTGAGCAAGGAGGGAGGGACAGGATCTGCCTGGCCAGGGGCTGGGGCTCAGGCCTTGGACCTTTGCATTCCTGAAACACATCCAGGTTTGCTCAGCACAGAGACACCTTTGCCTTGGTTGTCCCCAGCTGTCATCACTGACTCCAGTGTTCTGCATTCCCTGGAACCTGGGGACACAATCTCAGTTGCGTCCCTGATAAAGACCTCTTGAAAGAACAAGAAAATTCATTGTGTCAATGTAACTGAGTTCTTGAGGGTTTTGTGACATCACAGAGCTGGCAGTGATGTCACAAAGTAGGGTGTGTGACCATAGAGGAGACTCTGCCATCATAGAGTGTGGTTCTGTAACATCTGAGAGTGGATTGTGTCACCACCAGGTGGCTATGTAACTTAACAGAGCAGGCTGTGACATCACAGAACAAAGTGTGACAACACATGGTGACTTTCCAACATCACAGAGTCTTCTGTGACATCACAGTACAGCTGCATGACATTCCGGGATTACATCCCAGAGTAGACTGTGTGACATCACAGGGGCTGTGTGACATCATAGAGGCTGTGTGACATCACAGGGGCTGTGTGAGGTCACTGGGGAGGTCACTCTGACCCGGCCCCCCTCACAGCTCCCCCCAGAGCAGTCCAACCCTGCTTGTGCACAGTGGGGTCCCCTGTCCCCCCGGGTCCCCCCGCCCCCGGCCCCGCAGCATCCCCCAGAGGATGTTCCATGAGATCGACCCCAGAGCCTGACACGGGGATGGGGGGCCGGGGCCCTGGGGGTGGCACAGGGGGACAGGGACCCACGGCAGCATCCCCATGTCCCCCAGGGCCAGAGCCTGGGCCAGGGCTCCTTCACCCTGTTACGAACGAGGCCTTGAGAGCGCTGAAAAAATCCCCAGCAAGGGAGCAGCAAAAACCAGATTGAATATTAAGGGACAGCAGCACAAAGTTCCTTGGCAAGAGTCCCTCTGCTCCTGACTGGACACTTCAGGCACAGCAAGGAAACAAAGCAACAACAAAACCAAACCAAATCCAGGCAATCAAACCAGAAATTAAACGAGAACTGTCCCTGTGTGTGTGTGACACAAGGACAGTGAGGGCAAGGATAAAAGGAATATGGCCTAAAAGCTTAACAGAGCTAAAACTTAATAGGACTTAACTGACACTTTAACCTTAACTGATACCCTAAATTTCACAATTTAGACAAAAACAACATTTAACAGTATTTACCCTAACTTATAACCTTTGACTTTGAATTTAACAAAGGAATAACACTTAAAAGTATTTAATTTACCCAAATACTTACATTAAAAGTAACAACTTAGCAAAAGAACAACTCTCAGAAGCATTTAACTTAATGACTGAACATTTCTTACGGTCCTGACTGACTCAGCTATCCAAGGCGCGCAAACCCGCTCAGAGAGCAGCATTTCTGCCACATTTCCCCAACACAGGCACTCCTGTGTGCACACAGACACAAAGAGTCAGTGCAAGGCACCTGGGAGAAATTCCCCTGAGGGCAGGAAATGCTCCCTGTGGATGCTGTGGCATCTCCCCAGTGGGTGAAGGGCCGAGCCTGGAGGAGTGGGGGGATCGGCCCAGGCTCTGTGGTTGTTCAGGATCCCCAAGTGCAGCAAACGGGAGAGTTCCCAGCTGGGAGAGGCCCCACTCAGAGGGAGTCGCTGGCCCAGGAGAGCTCCAAGGGCCCCTTTTGGAGCGCTGTTTGCAGGGCCCCAAGAGAGGGGCTTCATTCCCAGCAATGGTTCATCCTGGCCGCACTTGGCATCAACAGCTTTTTTTGGCAGTGTGAGAACAGGGATGTTGTGCCAGTGAGGGAACAAGAACAGTTCCCAGGGCTGCTGCTAAAGGAACCAGGAGCTGGTTGGGCAGCAGCAGTGCCTGGAGCAGACAGTGTTTGTGATGAGCTGCAGAGGAGCTGAGCCCAGGGGCTGTTGGCCAAGGCCCAGGCCCAAGGAGCATTTCTCAGCTGGCAGGGCGGCCTGAGAAGGGGAGGGGGGAATGCAGCAGCACAGGGCCCATGGAACCAAGGGACAACTGTGACACTGTGGGGCCTTGTGAGACCAAGGGACCACTGTGACACTGTGGGACCTCATGCAATCATGGAGACCACTGTGACATTGCTGAGCCTCATGGAACCAAGGGGACTGTCCTGACACTGTGTGGCTCCATGAAATGTAGGGATCATTGTGACACTGAGAGGCGCCATCAAACCAAGGGTGCATTGTGACACTGCCGGGAGTCCTCAAACTGTGGAGACCATTATGACACTTTGGGGAGTCATGGAACCAAGGGGCCATTGTGACACTGCAAGACTCTATGGAGCCAAGGGTCCAAACTGTGACATTGCAGGGCCTCATCGAACCGTGGAGAGACCATTAGGACACTTCACAGCCTCATGGAATGAAGGAGACCATTGTGACACTGAGGGGCACCATGGAATCATGGAGACCATTGTGACATTACAAGGCCCCATGGAATAACCAAAGCATTATGTCACTGTGAGGCCTCATGGAACCAGTGAGACCACTGGGACCCTGGAGGTCCCCACAGAAACCAAGAGGACCATTGTGATACTGTAAGGCCTCGTGAAACCAAGAGGCCTTTGTGACATTGCAGGGCTGCCTGGAACCAAAGGTCCAGTGTGACATTGCAGGCCCTCATGTCATCAACGGTCCATTGTGACACTGTGGAGCCAAAGGAGACCATTGTGGCACGGCAAACCCTCAGGGTCCTAAGGTCCATTGTGACATTGCAGACCTTGTGGAACAGAGGAGTCACGTGACATTGTGGGGCCTGGGGAACCATGGAGACCACTGTGACACTGCAAGGCCTCATGGAATCAGTGGGACCATTGTGAGACTTCAGGGCCTTGTGGAGCCGAGGGGACATTGTGACACTGCTGGACCCCATGGAAACAAGACACCAATATGTCACTGATATTTTTTCATAAAAATCATTTCTTTGGGATTTTTCCTCTTCTGGGAAGCTGAGGCCCCAGAAGAAGAATGGAAACAATTGTTATCTGCTGCTGTGGATTGTAGCAGGTGCACCTATGATTGGCCCATTATCCATGTTTACAATTAAGGGCCAATCAGGACCAAGCTCTCTGGGACAGGTTCACAGAGAGCTCTCTTGTTTATTGCTATTCCTATTCTTTTCTTAGCTTAGCAGCTTCTGAAGTTTTCTCTCTATTCCTTTTAGTATAGTCATAATGTATTATATATAATGAATTAATAAATCCAGCGTTCTGATCATGAAGCCAAGGTTCTCATCTATCTCTTCACCCCTGAGGAACCCTTGCAAAGCCATGTAACACCATTATGGCACTGTGGGGCCTTATGGATCCAAGGCACCATTGTGACACTATGGGGCCCCACAAAACCAAGGGAAGATGGAACAGGTCTTGCTGGTTTGGCCTCCCAGGGGCCACCTAACTGGTCCAGCTGACCTTGGAACATTAAGACTCTCTTGTCATCTGCTTCTGAAACACTGGTCCTCTGTGCTTTCCTTCCCAATGGAAAAGAACTGTTCTTTTCCGCCAGGCACCCATGGCCAGAATTGGGATTTCACCTCCAAATTTCCCTATATCCAGAGATTGTTCCAGTAGGAATATTGCCAGGACAAGTCTAGTTGCCAGTGGTTTCATGAGGGTCACTTCCCATCTGTCCCCAAAATACTGGGGAAGGCTCCATGCTTTCCTTCCTGTGGAAAGAACTGTCCTGCTTTTCCAGGTGCCCATGGCCAAGACTGGCCTTCCACCTCCAAAATTCCTTCAGTTCAAAAATGCTCCCAGACAAAATCTGCCCTTATTGACAAGTCTGCCAGGCCTTGGCCTTGTGAGGCTCTCAGCTGCCTTCCAAACACTGGAGCCCTGTGTTTTCCTTCCTGTGGAATAGAACTGTCCTTCTCCTCCAGGCACCCATGGACAGAATTGGGATTTCACCTCCAACATTCCCTGTTGTGAGAGACTGGAGGAGATTGTTGGCTCAAAACATTTTTGCACAGGGGAGGAAGGGGCAGGTCCAGCCTTGCCCTGCCCTGGAACTCCAATGCTGCTGTGCCCTGGAACCCCAATCGCCCCAGAGCCTCTATGCCAGCCCAGCAGTGTCTGCCAGTCCCTGGCACAGCACAGGCAATGCTCCACAGCCACCTCTGCAGCCCCCAACCCAGCTCCTGAGGGACCAAATGAGCCCAAGTCCCACCTGGGGGAAGGGCCCAGGGAAACCAAGCTGACCACAAGGCAAGCACACATCTTGACCCTACCTCCACTTGGAATTTCCATCTGAACACTCCTGGAATCCAGGACTTGGTAGCTGTGTGGGTGCTTCTGTACATGTTTTTTGTTTTTCTCTTTCTGTGTATATTTCTTCCATTTCTCTTCTCTTGCAAATCTTGAGTAACTTAAAACTGCACAGGCTTAGAGTTTGTGAAGGTGAGTGGTCCAATTTAAAGCTTTGATAAGTGGGGTTTTTTATTTCATTGAATGTCATATTAAACCATTTGCCAAGTTTCCATAATTTTCTAATATAACTAGTAAAAGCTGTCTTGTTCTTTCGAGCTCCTGATGATCTCTTGTCAGAATTTCTGCACTGCGTCCAACTCAGAGGAAACAAACAATTGTAATTTCTTTTAAATCTCTCATTGAGAAAGTTTTTTAGTGGATGGGAGTCAGGGCTTGTCTGTCCTGCTGGGCACAGCCCAGGCAGGGCTTTCCCAGCCCCATTCCACACTCCATTTCCCAGCTGGAGCCCCTGGTGCCTCTGAGTTGTGCTGCCCCAGCCCCAGGGACGCTCTCCTTGTCTGCCCATTCCCCCATGGTCTCTGGGCAGGGATGGCCTCAGTGGGAGCTGCTGACATCCTCAGCAACTTGGAGGCTGCTGCTGAATTTTCCTGTTCCAGAGGCTTGTTCAGCCTTGAGCTCTTCAGTGCAGGAATTCAGTGTCCCAGGGCTCATTGACATTGAGAACACCTTAACAAGCCAAGCCTCAGGGAATAATTTAATTTAATTGTCCAAATCACTTGTTCAGCCTTCAGCTCTTCAGTTCAGGAATTCAGTGGCCCAGGGCTCATTAACATTCAGAACACCTTAACAAGCCAAGCCTCTGGGAATAATTTGATTTCAGTTTTCAAATCATCTGTGGTTAACTTGACCGATTTCAGTAGTGTGTTCAAACGGAATATATTCTATTTACAAAGATAATGAGAAAACTTTTTTTAGGTCCTTCTTCAGTTTTTTCCTGTTCATAAATCAGTCTGTGCAGTCTCCAATTGACATTGAATCCAAGTACCTCCTCATGCAATTTGAATAAAGATGAAAATCAAGACCCTTCATGGCTGACAATCAATCAGACTCTGTCCCCACCCCCACCCCACCATTTCCCCCATCCAAGCCCTGGCACTCAGAGCAGCCTTGTGCAAATCTGAGCTCCCTCCAGCCCAGGCTGCACCTGCAGCTTTCAGCTCCTTGGCTCCAACTCCCACCTGCTTTTCTCGGAGAAGGAGCTGCCTGAGACACAGAGGGATGTTCATTTCTTGTCAGCCAACAAAGCCAAGGGAAGGCACAGCTCCATCAAATGCAAAAGTCATTCCTCTGCTGGATATTGAATCCACTTTCCACAGCAGACAGTCTCAGAGCAATGGAAAACACCTTCTGTGCACAGCACAGATCTCAACAGATCCTCCCGTGCAAACCCTCCATACTCTGATTCTGCCCAGATTTGCTCTTTGCACACAGCAGTCATACACTGAAGTCAGGAGCTCCCTCCATGACCAGAGGGAGGAACATAGGGAAAGGGGATGAAGAGCTCTCCTGTGCAGAGCCAAGGTCCAAGTGCAGCCCCTGCAGTGGGAACCACAACTCATCAGGTTTGTGTCCTTTGTGGTCAGGGACTGGTGGCATCCAGAGGCACAGAAAGGTTTCTTGCCAACAAACACAAGTTGAACATTTGAACTGTTTAAGAACCATCACAGCTCTTCCCTCAGCTCTCTGGGATGTCCCAGAAGCATCTGACATACCCCCAATCCCCAAGGGATTTCTGTACAGGAAGAATTCTAAAAAAAGGACATAAGAAAACACAATACTGTGATAAATATAAACAGAAATGAGATGATGTTTAATTATATATTTATTTGAACTTCAGAAATATTGGGCAAATTCTTGCAGATCAAAGTATGAAATCAGTCCTTTGAGAGGTACTTCAATGACCAGAGAGGACCTAGAGGAGTAAATCTGGGGGCAGCAGGAAGTACATAGATCCACCTGCTTTAAAAGAAGAGATGTCCTTAGACATGGCCATTTAACCAGGAGGGCTGGAAACACCTGATGGAAAAGAAAGATTAAATCATAGAATGAATATTGTGGACACAAGCAGAGGGGAAGATCAGTATTTTTTCTCCTTCTGCCATCAATATGCTTCCAGGAAATCCCTGTTTTTGATGGGAAAACTTTGCTAAAACTTCAAAGTACTCAGATTACCCAGATAATAAAGATTTGTTTGTATATTAGAAACTAACAAGTATTTAAACCTGTGCCCCTATCCAGGCAGACATCAGTTGTGTGCCCATGAACAGGCAGTGCCACTTGTGCCCTGAGGTGCCCAGCTGGGATTGGATCTCTCTGAGAGCACCTGAGAGAGAGTAGGGCACCTTGCAAGCTGCAGGTCCCTGACAGCCCCACAGGGCTCCTGGCCCATCAACATCTGCTCTGCTCCAGTCTGAAACAGGGCCCAGCATGGTGCCAGGATCATCAGAGAGCTGAGGTGTGTGCTGGAATTCAATGCCCTCCCCATCCCTCAGCAGCCCTGCATTTCCCTCCTGCAGCCTTGGCCTCCAGCACAGCCATGGAGGCTCTTTGGGCTCTGCACTGTTCCTGCAGCCCCCAAAGGGCAGCTGAGCTCTGCCTTTGGCACAGTCAGGCCTGGCCAGCGCAGGCCATGCTCAGCAATTGCTTGTGTGTGCCTGGCCTTGCTGTCAGCCCCGGCAGCGGCTGCGTGGCCCTTTGTGGCCCTGTGCCGGCCCAGCCATGGTGGCCCAGCCCCTGTGCAGGCCCAGCCCAGGCCAGGAGCATTGCGACTGGGAACGGCCCCTGTGCCGTGGTGCCCACAGCAGCCTTGGGGCTCTGTGCCCCATGGCCTCCCTGCTGGGCAGCCTCTGCCAGCTCCTGCAGAGCCCCTGGCACCTGTGAGGCTGCACAGAGAGCCCTGCCCCGGGCTCTGCCAGCCTCTGGGCCAGCAGAGAGGCAGCCAGGGCTGGCCATGGCTGTGAATAGGCCCTGAGCCCCGCAGGAGGATGGAGCTGGGCCACAGCCAAACTCAGCCCAGGCCAAAGCTGGGCTCAGCAGCCAGGGCTGCCAACACACGGGCACAGAGGCTGGCACTGACAAATGTCCTGGGCCCCCTCCCTGCTCTGTCCATGCCACCAAGGGCACAGAGCAGCCTCCTCTCTGGGCCACATGCCTGTTTGCAATGCCTTGCACAGGCGCTGGCCCTTCCCCACAAGGCCTGGCCGGAGTCCTGCCCCTGCACGCTCAGCCAGGCTGAGGTGGACACTGATGGTTTCTGGGCCAGGCTGTCTGAGCCCAGCCCAGCTCCCTGCAAGCTCTGCCAGCTGCCCTGAGCTCTGGGCAGCACCAAGGGCCTCTCCCCAGCCCAGCCCAGCCGGCTCTGGCCCCACAGCTCTGCTCAGGCCAGGCTGCTCTGGGCACTGCCCCACGGCCTCAGCCCCTGGCAAGGGCACAGCAGCAGCTGCAGCTGCCACAGGACTCAGCCCCAGCCATGGGGGGAAGGTGCTTGGCCAAGGCCAAAGGAGGCTCCCTGGCTTCCCTGCTCCCCTTGGGCTGAGGTGCTGAGAGCTCTGCAGCCCCTGCTGCCATCCCATCTGCCCAGGGCAGCACAAGAGCCCCAGCCTTGGGGCCCTCAAGAGCTGCTCTTGCTCCAGGCCCAGGGCCCATGCCAAAGCTGGGGCAGCCACAAAGCTGTGCCCATTTCTGTTCATTGTTGCTCTGATGGGGATGGATCTGCTGGCACTTGGAGGTTGCTGATGAATTTTACTACTCCAGAGGCCTCTTCTTTCTTGAGCTCTTCAGTTCAGGAATTCACTGGAAAAGGCTGTTAAACATTTCTTCAAATCACCCAAACAAGACAAGCCCTTGGGAATAATATAAGTTTTCAGTTCTTCTGTGATTAATTACACACATTTCAGAAATGTATTCAAAGTGAATATACTGTACTGAAAAAAATGCAGAGAGAACTGTTTTGTCCTATTTTTTTCCTGTTTATAGATTGATATCAGCAATGCAGTGTCCAGTTGATATTGACCCCCAGCAGCTCCTAATGCAGCATGAATACATATGAAAATCAAGACCCTTTATGGCTGACAATAAATCAATCAATCACAATTTCTCCCCACCATTTCCCTTATCCAACCCCTGGCACTCCTATGGATCAGGAATTGTGTGCCCAGCAGGAGCAGGGCAGTGATTCTTCCCCTGTGCTCAGTACTGGTTGGGCAGCACACTGTTAGGTCACAGGAACTGGCTGCCCAGGGCAGTGGGTGAGTCACTGTCCCTGGAAATGTTTATGGAAAGACTGGATGTGGCACTCAGTGCATGGTCTGGGTGACAAGGTGGTGTTGGGTTCCAGGTTGGACCTGATGCTCTCCAAGGTCTTTTCCAGCCTGGTTGATTCTCTGATGATTGTGACACTGCAGGGCCCTGGGGAAGCAAGGGGCCATTGTGACACTGCGGGGCCTGGTGGCACTAAGAGGACCATGGTGACATTGTGTACAACATGGCAGGACAGAGCCAAGAGGCCATTGTGACACTGTGGGACTGAATGGAAGCAAGGGGTCCATTGTAACAGTCTGGGTCCTGGTGGAACCACAGAGGTCACTGTGACACTGCAGGGCCTTGTGGAACCAAGGGGCCATTGTGCCATTGCAGAACCAAGGAGACCGTTGGGAGAGCATGGGCACAATGGAATCAAGGGGCCATTGTGCCATTGCGGAACCTAGGAGACCCTTGGAAGAGCCTGGGGACAATGGAATCAAGGGGCCATTGCTCCATTGCAAGGACTCTGGGAACTGAGGGAACAATTGTGACCCTGTGGTGCCCCATGGAACCAAGGGTCCCTGGTGACACTGCAGGATCTTGTGTCACCAGGGCTCCATTGTGACACTGCAGCACCAAGGAATTCATGGTGGCCCTCTGAGGCCTCAGGGAACCAAGAGGCCACTGTGACCCTGCAGGGCCTTGTGGAACCATGCAGGGCATTGTGACAGAGCAGGACCTGGTGTCATGATGGGGCCATTGTGACACTGCAGGGCCCCATGGAACCAAGGGGACAGTGCTGCTCCTCAGTGTCACATATTTTATGTGGACATATTTTATGAAAAATCCTTTTGCTAGGTATTTTTCTCCTGAGAAGCAGAGATGCCTCAGAAATGAAATGTAAGCAATAATTATCTGCTGCTTTGGAATGCAAAGGGGGACCTTGATTGGTCTCATGTGGTGGTTTTTAATGTCCAATCACAGTTTGGCTTTCTCGGACTCTCTGGTCAGTCACAAGATTTTATTATCATTCCATTCTTTTCTATTGCTTGCTAGCCTTCTGATGAAATCCCTTCTTCTATTCTTTTACGATAGCTTTAGTATATAATTTTATTTTAATATATATAATATATATCATAAATTTATAAATCAGCTTTCTGAAACATGGATTCAAGTTTCTTGTCTCTTCCTTTGTTCTGTGACCCCTGTGAAAACCACCACACCTCAGGTACTCCTGGAATAAAGGAAACATGTTTGACAAGGTGGTGGCCCTTGGGACCAAGAGACCATTGTGACACTGTGGAACCAAGGAGAGCATTGCTGCACTGCCAGACCTCATGGAACCAAGGATACACTGTGACACGGAAGGCCTTGGGGGCCAAGGATCCATTGTGACACTGCAGGGCGCAAGGATCCAAGTGACTTTGTGACATCAAGGGGTCCCTTGAAACCAAAGGGACATTGTGACACTGGGTGGCCTCATGGAATCATGGAGAGCATTGGGACACTCGGGGGCCTCATGGAACTCTGGTGACACCAAGTTGTCTGGGAATGTTGATCTGCTGCAGGGTAGGAGGGCTCTGCACAGGGCCCTGGACAGGCTGGATCCAGGGCCCAGATCCAAGAAGGTGACGTTTCACAAGTCCAAGTACCGTGTCCTGCACTTTGGCCACAACAACCCCTGCAGCACTACAAGCTGGGGACAGAGTGGCTGGAGAGCAGCCAGGCAGAAAGGGACCTGCAGGGACTGATGGAGAGCTGGCTGGGCATGAGGCAGCAGTGTGCCCAAGTGGCCAAGAAGGCCAATGGCTCCTGGCCTGGCTCAGGAATGGTGTGGCCAGCAGGAGCAGGGCAGGAATTCTTCCCCTGTGCTCAGCACTGTTTGGGCAGAACCTCAAGTGCTGTTTGCAGTTCTGGGTCCCCCATATTTAGGAAGAACATGGAGGGGCTGGAGCATGTCCAGAGAAGGGTAGCAAGGCTGGGGAGGGAGCACAAGTCCTGTGAGGAGCAGCTGAGGTAGCTGGGGTTGTTTATCCTGGAGAAGTGGAGGCTCAGGGCAGACAAGGCGGTGTCAGGGCACAGGGTGGTTTTCATGTTCTCCATGGCCTGTTCCAGCCTTGCTGATTCTGGGATTCTCTGGAACCACCCTTGGAGCAGTTGCAGGATGAGCCCTGGGCCTCCTCTTCAGGAGCTCCAGCAGCCCAGGTCCCTCAGCTTCTCCTGCCAGCCCCAAAGCCCATCCTGTCAGTCCTGCAGAGCCTCTGCAGCTCCTCCTCCACTGCCCAGAACAGGGAGCCCCAGAGCCAGACACAGCAGCCCAGATGTGCCTCTCTGGCCTGGGGTGCCTCTGGCAAGGGAGCAGCACCAGGCACTGCAGGAGCCTGCAGACAATTCCTGCAGCACTTGTAGGATGATCCTGCTGCCCAAGGGACGTTCCCATGGGGCCAAGTCAGGAACTGCAATGGGGAGTGGGGCCAGAGAGAAAAGGGGAAAAAGGGATGGGCTGTTTGCAGGGGAGGGAAGAGGGGTGGGCAATAGGAAGAAATTTGCAGCAGGAAGAGGAAAGAAAGCAAAGGTGAAGCCAAGGAAATGCTCAGGGCAGTTTGGGGGTCGCTGCCAGGCAGCCCTGGCTCTGAGCAACAGTGTCTGCAGTGGGACATGAAACTCCCAGCTGATGGGAACAAACTTTCTGGCTGACTGCAGAGGCCAGGACAAAGCTGAGTGGTTTCCCTGGTGTCCCCCAGCCCTTGCTGGCCCCAGGGGCTGATGGCATTTGTGCTCCCTCAGGGTCCTGTCCCCACAGCGTCAGCATGGGGGTGCTCCCCCTGCTCTGTGCAATGCAAAGAGGGGCTGCGGAGCCAGTGCTGCCGTGTCTGTGCCTGCAAGGATGGGGCACCTGTGTGAGCTGGGGGAGAGGCCAGGGCTGCAGAGGGGGGATGTTGTTGGCAGCTCCATGAGGATGCTCTGGGACGCTGCCCTGGGCTGTGCAGCGCACTGGGGATGGATCAGCCCCTGCTCTGCTGCTCCTTCCCATCTGCCCCAGGGCCCTTGCAGAGCCCCAGCCATGCTGTTTGCCCCTAGCCTGCCCACGGCCAGCCTGAGGCTGCTCACGGGGTTTTCTGTGCAGAGCATTGGCCTGGGCGTGTTCTTGAGAGAGCCTGGGCAAGGAGCCTGGAGCCCCCAGGCCCTGGCCTGAGGCGTCAGCGCTGCCCCAGCAGTGCCCATGGCCTGTCCCTGCTGCAGCCCCGGCACTGCCACACCCAGGGCTGTGCCTGGCCCCGAGAGCACTCAGGCCCTGCAGCAACACCAGGGCCACCAGGGCAGCGGGGCAGGGCCATGGCAGCAGCACTGGCAACACCAAGTGCTGCTGCTGCTGGGCACAGCTGCTGGGCCAGCACTGATCTGCCCCCAGCTCTGCACACAGACATTGCTGCTGCACCTCCAGACAAGTCAACAGAAGGGGAATCTGTAGTTAAAACTTTGCTGGGAGAGCCTTTAGTTCATTTACAGCCACTAAAAGCACAGCTCCTCCTTGACAAGTCTGGGGCCACAGGACAATTTAAGAGAAAGAAAATGAGAAATGGAATAAAGAAAAGCCTAGATTTAGAGACAATAATACAAACTAAAACAGAGGGGAAAAAACCCCAAATCAACAGAACTATCCAAGATGAGTTTTATTATAGATTATTTGCAGAAACTGGCCAGCCGTTTAATGTTTCTGAAACCATCCAGTTGTCAGTCTCCACACTGTAGCCTTGAGCTCCTGGTTCCTCAGGCTGTAGATGAGGGGGTTCAAAACTGGAGGAACCACCAAGTACAGAACTGAAACCACCAGATCCAGGGATGGGGAGGACATGGAGGGGGGCTTCAAGTAGGCAAAAAAGCCAGTGCTGATGAACAGGGAGACCACAGCCAGGTGAGGGAGGCAGGTGGAAAAGGCTTTGTGCCGTCCCTGCTCAGAGGGGATCCTCAGCACAGCCCTGAAGATCTGCACATAGGAGAAAGCAATGAAAACAAAACAACCAAAAGCTATAGAGATAGAGAAAAGAGAAACCTCAATTTCCCTGAGGTAGGATTTGGAGAAGGAGAGCTTGAGGATCTGAGGCATTTCACAGAAGAACTGGCCCAGGGCACTGCCATGGCACAGGGGCAGGGAAAATGTATTGGCTGTGTGCATGACAGCACTGAGAAAGGCACTGGCCCAGGCAGCTGCTGCCATTGGGCACAAGCTCTGCTGCCCAGGAGGGTCCCGTAGTGCAGGGGTTTGCAGATGGACACATAGCGGTCGTAGCACATGATGGTCAGGAGGAAATACTGTGCTGAGAGGAAGAACATTATGAGAAAGAGCTGTGCAGCACATCCTGAGTAGGAGATGGTGCTGGTGTTCCAGAGGGAATTGTGCATGGCTTTGGGGACAGTGGTGCAGATGGAGCCCAGGTCGCTGAGGGCCAGGTTGAGCAGGAAGAAGAACATGGGCGTGTGCAGGTGGTGGCTGCAGGCTACGGTGCTGATGATGAGGCCGTTGCCCAGGAGGGCAGCCAGGGAGGTGCCCCGCAAGAGGCAGAAGTGCAGGAGCTGCAGCTGCCGCGTGTCTGCCAATGCCAGCAGGAGGAAGTGCCTGATGGAGCTGCTGTTGGACATTTTTTCACTCTGGCCATGGTGGACTGTTGAAAGAAGACATTGACAAGCGCTTTGAGTCAATCCTATGAGGTTATTTTAGGAATTCCCTCAAAACTACTTTTCTATCTGTGGGGGAATTTCACTAAGCTTTTTTTATTTTTGATTGGGTTTATGCTTTTGAGTCCCTTCCTCATCTTCAGCATTGCTCTCAGCCTGAACCCCAGGGAAGCCCAAAAGGGAAAACAGGGCTCCCTGTGCCCCAGAACAGTCAGACCTGCTGTTCCCACAAAGGTGCCCTATGCCTATTACATCTCCTCTTATTTCAGGGTGATGAAATTTTAAACATGTTTAAAAACAAAAGTGGAGTTTCTAAAGACTCCAGTTTCAAAGTCAATTTCTCTAAGCCCGTCTCTCTTTCCCAGTGCACCTGAACAGAAAGGGATACCAAGGATGGGTCTGGCTCTCTGCTGCCTGTAACTTTGCCTACTAGGAACTGTTCCTCTCTATCCAAGCCTTGTCCCTGCCAGTGCTGCCAGAGCCCAGCCAAGCCCTGGGGGCTCAGCTGTGCCCTGCAGACACCTCCCAGCACAGGGCACTTCCCAGGGGCATCTCCATGGCAGCAGGGCCTTAAGGGCAGGCCAGACAGAGATGCTGCAATCCAAGGTGCTGCTGCTGCTCTCTGTAAGGAGAGGAGGCTAAGGAGGCTTTCTGAGGGAGATCTGGGGCCCATCTGCTGATGCCCAGGCTGACAGTGCAGGAGTCTCAGTGACACAGCCAAAGCTGACAGCCCCTTTCCCTTCCCTTCAGGAGAAAGCTGAGAGCAGCCCTGGCCATGCAGCACCATCTCCAGAGCAGGAGGAATCTGCTCTGATGGGGGTGGCTCCTTCCACCTCCAACTTCTCCCCAGCAGCGTCCATGGGCAGCTGCCAGGCAGGCTGAGAGCTGCCCCTGGCAGGTGGCACATGCCCTGGGCTGGCCAAGAGCCCTGAGGGCTGCAGGAGCTGCTCTGCAGGACAACCCTGGCTGCACATGCAGTGCATGTTCATGTCCCAGCCATGCTGTGCTATGGCTGCTTTGCAAGTCTGCTTTAAGCCAAATAAATAGGAGCGATAATATCAGGAAGGGGAAATTCTGAGCTGGCCCTGTTGTGCCTTCTCCTCCTGCTGCCTTTGCTGATCCAAGTCTTGGCCAGCCCCCTGGCCTGTTGGCTCAAGATGCTGATCCCCTGGAAAACCTTTTTGTTCCAATGGGCTTCCAACACAGCCAGAGCTCTGAGCCACGTCCTGGCAGGGCCATGTGCAGGAAGGACCTGGGGGCTGCAGCTGTTTGTTCCATCCCTTACCTGCTTGACTACCTGAGCAGAGTTAAGGACAGTGCAAATCTGGAGAAGATCTGGGTATTTCTGAGAGCTGAAAAGTTATGGATGTGTCCCAGGCATGTCTGGAATCACTCTGTCTCCAGTGGTTTCCTCCTGTGTTAAACACTTGTCTACAGTCAAGGCCAAACTCCCTCTTCCCGACTGAGCTGTGCCAGGAGTTACTGACCTCCTGTGCCAGGCTCTGGAGCTGCTCTCATCATGCCCAGATTTCCCTCTGGGAATGTTTGCCTGGCTTGAAACCACTGGCCTGAGCCAGCCTGGCTGAAGAGACCTGGGAGGTGGCCACAGATCCATTTGGTGAGCAGCAGACCATTGCCTCTTCCCAGGCTCAGCATCCAGCAGAGGATCTGACACCAGCCCCAGGCACACAAGCACAGAGCAGATCGTGTCCCTGCAGCCCAGCGAGCTGTGACACCTCTGGGAATTTACTGGAAAGCCCTACCACCTCTCTAAGGCTCTCAGAAACAACCATGAGGGAAGGAAATAAAAAACAAGCCCTCAGAAAAACACAAAATGCTGTGTGAAGTACCTGAAATGCCCCCAACAGTTTAACTAGAGCATGGAGTAAGCTGAGAAAATGTATGAACAAACGAATTAAACAAGTGAGCACACAGCAGACAAGTTGGCATGTAGGTGTCTACTGAGAAAGCTTAAGCACAGCAAGGGGAGAAAAAGCAAACTCAAACCAAGGCATAATATCCCTCACATTTTGGAGCAGAGCTCTCAGACCATGTATCATCCAAACCACTCCAAATTACCATCTGCCAGAATGTCCTTCAAAGAAAAAAGGTCCACAAGTTTGCAAAGCAGCAGTTTAATGTTGTCCTATCAGATGAGAGGCTCTCTCCAAAGAAGATTTTTGCACTTGAGTAAGAAACACTACACAAAAGTGTGACTCTCGTGGCTACTGCTACACTGTCAGGTACCATGAGACAATGAATTTTTGGAGTCCTGGCCATGTCATGGCAGGTACATCTGGAAAGAAGCTCTTTAGCAGCCCCTGTCATTTCATAAGTTACCTGCAAATGTTTCCAGATCCTCTGCATGATCTTCTCTGTATGCAGAAAGAGTCTACATAAAGAACCTGAGCAAACCACTCTGGTATTGTTTCAGAGACAAAGATACACCAGAATATGAAGAGCAGGTTTTGTTTCTCATGTATCTTCCTGTCATCCCTAAATCAGGCTCTGTTTCAGACTAGAAGCTGGATCCTTCCCTGCTATAAACCTGGGTACCTGCTCCTGTCCACGAGGCCCATCACTCCACACACGCTGAGGGCCAACTGCATTGCATATGAGATTGCCAAGTAAATTCAGGTCTGTGCATGCACCATGTGTTAGACTAGGCCATAAATAATTTATGATGCTGGAGAAGGTGACTGTATTTTTAGGTGTAGAAATATGCAGATAAAACAGTCCTGACCTTCAATTTTCACTCTGCACTTCTGATCCTGAATTTGAGTCTATCCAATGAATTTCTAAAGCCTCTGCACCTCTGAATGAGCAACACATCCCCTGCAAAGCCCCAAAACCCATAAATCAAAAAAGGGGCACCAAGAAAACCCATGGAGCCCACAGGATACTTCCTGTAGCCAGCGCTACACAGGATGCCCCAGCATAAGGAAGAGCAGGCTCCTTCCCCTGAACCTCAAACATTCTGCAGGTCAGTCTCCTCTGGATTCTGGCTGCTGACCCTTATTCCTGACCCCACATCTAATCAACACGCCTTTGATGTCAGAGGCACGTGTTCATGGGGCCCAAATCTCTCTCTAAAGACCACGGGAGCTGCTCAAATCAGCACCTTGCCATCCTGAGGCAGCCTAGAAGCAAGGATGAGGAAGGACAAAGGTGCTCACTGGGGTGCTTGTAACTGTACCCTCTGTTACATCTTCCCCCAGAGAGAGCTGTCAGTGGGACAGAAGGAGAATTATTCCTTCCTTGGACTTTGTAGAAACAGGGAGCCCAGGGAAACCAAGAAACAATCATAGATTTGACACCACATTACTTCTGGATGTGTCCAATGAGCAAGATAAGGACACACTGAGGAGAAGGGGAAACAGATGTTGCAAGGGCGAGGAAGGGGACAAGACAGTTTTGTGGTGTGTCACAACACAGCTTTTGGTCTCTGCTATCAGAAATAAACCAAGGGAGGTGGAGAGAAGCACAGAGCCCAGGTGAGGGCAGGTCTCACCTGGACAGGGCAGCTCCCAGGACAAAGGCAGCGTGTTCCTTCAGCGAGGCCTCGCTGCTGTTCAGCCCCTCGATCACCAGCCGGAGCCCACCCATGGACAGGAAATCCTTGGCATTGTCCACCTGGGAGAGAGCAGCTTCCATCAGCACAAAGCCCCAGCCCCTGGAGAGCACCTCCCTTCACATCCACAGCATCCCTTCCCTCCTGCTTTGACCAGCAGGGAGTTTTATAAGGGATTAAAAATTCCGAGGGAATGGCTGTGGCTGAGCTTAGCACAGCCCTGCCCATGAGCAGAGATGTCACAGCTGCCCAGGCACAGTGTCCTTGTGTGAGGACATTGTCACACTCAGAAGGCATCACTGGAAACTCAAATACTTTGATTATAGCTATCAAAGCTGCTCTTGACATGTATTTGGCAATTCAGGTGGTGTCAAAAACTCAATATATCTGCTGATGTCAAAAAACTCCAGCTCTTTGCTCTCCCCTGAGCAAGCCTTTACTAGGGATCCAGGGAATTGCATGTTTTGCAAATGAAGTTAATTAATTGATGCTGTAATTGTAGCACCAGGAGTCAGGGATGTTTAGGAGCCTGTCAGCGCCAACAGGGTGCAAAGGGGGCATGGGAGCGAGTAGCATGGGCAGTTCTGGGAGTTCTCCATGAGTTCCATCAACAACTTCCCATGGACAAGGAAGGAAAAAGCCAGTCCCAGCTTGGAGGGGTCATCCAGGAGCTTCCCCAGGGAGCAGCCCCACAATGACTTTTCTAAGCAAACAATAATGGATTAACTGCCAGTAGGGAAAAGTTTGCACATTAGTGGGAATTCATCAGCCTCTGGCTCTAAGTGGATCAGGGGCTAGCCAGGCACAGTCCCAGCGGGCATCTGCTCTTGGAGAGGAGATCAGATAAGGCTCTGAGTGCTCACAGACAAAATTTAGAGAAACAGCACAAACTACTTCAAGTACAAAATTCAGTCCAAAGTCAAATCAATGCATTTTGGTATTCAATGATTTTTTTTTCAGTTTAAAAGAGGATCTGATGAATGCTCAGAACTGCCTGCACAGAAAAATCAGTTTCTGCCTGCACAGAAAAATCAGGTTTAGAAATTCAACATATCTCTCTGAAAGACAGGGACACAACAGCAATCGTTGGCTGATGGAAACAGAATATAAAAATGAGTTATCAGCAGGGCAAGCCAACCCCCTGATGAGGTGGAACAGGACCACAAGCCATGCAGGGCATGTGGGACCCTCTTCTAGTCAATGACTTCATGCTCAGTGTTATATGTATCTCAACCATGTACCTTCATCAAAATTGGCCCTAAGTCAGATATTTCAGGTACCCAGGAGAAGAAGCTTTGTGTCCTACAGGTCTGTCGTTACCAACCAAAGCAGGACCTGGGGAGCTCCAGCTCATCTCTGCTCCCCAGTGGGACAATACCCACCTGTCCCTCTGCAAAGCTGCTCTCTGCAGGTCTGCTGGGGCTGATTCAGGATTTGCAGCAGCTTTTGTATCCTTTCAGATGCTGTTCTTTTAACTGTCCCTATAAACCAGGCCTGCCAGAGCTCTCACTTTTCTGCAGACCCATCTTTATCTACAAAGAAATCTATGCAGCAAGGCAATTTCAGCTGCTAGTGGGTCCTTTTATTGCTCAGCCTCTGTAAAAACTGGTTTAGTGCTGGAATCAGACATCAACTTCTGCATGAGAGGGAATATATGGACAGGCAGGAATTTGCATCCAGCAGCTGGAGTGGTAAAACCATCCCCTGCTGTAACCTCAGCAGCACCAGAGTCCTTTGTGCTGCCCAAGCATCAGTGAGACACGACAACAGCAGAATGTAAATTGTGCTGTTGTGCTGTAAAGCTTATTCTGAAGATGTGTTTATCTTTTTTAACCAGAGTCTGTTGTGAGAGCTCCAGTTCTAAAACTAACAAAATCCCCAAACTTAACAACTTGAAGGTATTAACCTCTCTGGGGAACAGTGTATGCTGCAAGGCAGCAGCTTCTACCTCACTTCAGTCCACTGAAATCAGCACAGAAGAAAAACCAAAGATCAAAAGAGCTCTTGAGTAAAGTGCACAGCCAAAGCAGGCGAGGGGAGGGATGGGAGAAGAGCAAATATGACAGCAGTTATTCAGGGAGCAGGTTTGAATTGGAGGAGAAAGAAAATAGGGAGGGAAGGTGAGAGAGAAAATGTTAGAAAAGAAGAGCGAGGGAAAGCAGCATGTCAACTGCACACGATGGAGAGGAAATTAGCAGAGAGAGATGGTGTAGCATGTCAGAGCAGAGGAGAGGGGAAGATAAGCAGAGTAAATAATTGAGAGGAAGAGCCTGCAATGCCTGAGAACGGGCCTTGGCTCCACACACTGCTGTGCAAGCACCGTGAATGCTGTTTATGAGTTACGCTCTTCCCTCTTCACATTTGCATTTGGGTTTTATGCGTTACAGATAACCCAGCAAGCCAAACCTTCCTACTCCTTCTCCAAGACGGGCTCCCAAACATGCCAAGCTGAATCATGGCTGAGGAGAAGCAAACCAGAGCTGGCAACCAAAAGCTGAGCAAAGTCAGAGCCCTTGGGCTGACTCTTCAAAGGCAGGAGAGAGCATCTCCCCGGGCTGGGCACCAGCCATGGCTCCCACGGCACGCTCCGAGGCACGAGCTGCCCCGCACCCACTGCTCCAGGGTGACCATGGCACAGAGCAGGGAGCAGCCTTTGCTTGCACGCCCTCCAGGGCATGGCATTTTCCACTCCACAGGGCATCCTGTGTCCCGGAGACAGCAGCAGGATGGCCGGGAGCTGGACAGTTCTGAAAAGCCACGGCACGGCATGGTACTGCTCAGATGGAGGCTGGGGAAGGTGGGACTTGCAAAGTGGCCCTACACAAGTCCTTGGCCACCCACATCTGCAAGGATCCCCTGCTACCACAACAGGGCTGTGACTCGCTGCAGAGGAGTCCTGGCAGTTCAGCCCTTCCAGAGTTATGCAGCACCAGCGTCCTTTGGCTGCTGTTCAGTAATTACATTAAGCCACTGCTGCTAAAGTCAGTCCCAAGCAGAGATAATGCTCTGGACGCATTCAACTGAATGGAAGAAGAAAGAGGAGGAAAAGCCATGCTGGCTTAGAGACAAGTCATATTTCTTATCAGCTTCCTGCCTGACGAGAAGGTGCTGCCCAGCCATCTGCCCCGACAGTGCGGGCACAGAGCAGCGCTGTGATCGGCGCACAAAGGAGACCCTGTGCTCCTGCCAGCCTCCTGCCATTCCCCCTCTCTGACCCCTTTGATGCTGCATGTGTTTCCCTTTGATGCTCCAGTCCCTGCTCCTCTGCCATTCTGAAATTTTTTGCCCCATCCTGTGCTGCAGGGATTTTCTGCTGGAATAGTCCAGATTGCTATGCTGGAATTCAAGGCATGCCAGGGCATTTGGGGGTTGCTTTTTAGCACAATGGCCTGATGCTCTGGCACCCTTAATCAGGCAAGATTAGCCCTGAGTACAAATATGAAGCTCTTTGGGTGCCCATTGTTCACAGTTATTCTCTGAGTCACACAGATGCCATCAGTGACACAAAAGCAGGGAGAACAAACAGCAAGAAAGCCTCTGCATGCCCACAATGACAATTCAGAGTGGAAATTCAAGACAAAGAGCCCTGGAAATAACACTTGTATCAGCTGGCACATGGACTCTCTCTCTCACAGCAGCAACACTTCAGCTGCCTGCCTCCAAATACCACATTTGGTTCAACAAGTTCTGTTCCAGTGAAAGGGCTTGCACTGGCACCTCCCAAGAGTTGTCCTATTTACCCTCTGAAATGACAAAGTGCCATTGGAAACTCTCGCAGTGCACTCCAGACTCTCCCCAGTCACTGGGGAGGGAGAAGCCAAGTCCCTTCCCACACGGCAGAGCAGAGGCTGCATGCCCAGACACCCTCCCAGGGGTGGCACCAAGGCAGGCACCAAGCCCAGGGGAGCAGAGCTCTGTGCCTGCAGCTGCATCCAAGGGGAGGTAGGAATGTGTGAGCTGAAAGCAGAGCAAGAGAGATCAGAGAGAGGGGGGAAAAGTGTGAGCACAAACCCCAGGAAGCGAGATGCCAGGAAATATGTTCACCCTCACACAGAGCTAATTAGCACAGCGAGGCTCTGCTTGCCACTGCTTACTCACACCAATGCAAAACAGGGGGTTTTGGGTGGCTGTCACCTTTCCTGGTACAAAGACGTTCTCTGTGAACTGATATAAAGGCACCTACCATCAACCACGGCAGCTTTCCATGGAAGCAGAGAGAAAATAATTATTTTCTGAGCAACCACCACTCTACTTACCCAAAAATGGCAGCTAAAACACCATTTTGAAACATTAAGGAGATAAAAAAGGAAAAAGAGAGGATAAGAAAACCAGCCTGAGAACAGACAACAAATCAGGCAACCACCAGGATACTGCTGGCTCCTGGCCCAAGCGATGATTAATTCCAACCTGGATATAAAATAAGCCTGCACTAGTCCTCTGCTGTCTGTTATTGTCCCAGGATTATGGTAATTAAGCAATTTGTATTACCTGATACTGATAAGAAAAAATAAAGCCCCGTTTATGACACCGTATCCCCTGGATTTTACACGGTAGTTACTGAGGCATTCTTGCTACCTGGTGAACATAATATTCGAGATCATAAAGCGCCGCGACTTACTCATCCAGCGTGGAGGCAGAGCTGTTGAATTTGCTGATTAATTTAACCATAATTTCATAATCTGTTTCTATCTTCATGTTCAGCTTTTCAAACTCCTCCTTCAGCTGATCTATGGGCCGGAACTTCTTCCTCACCTCTTCCTCTCGGGCCTTGGAAACAAAAGGAGGAAAAACCAGATGTGAGATAACAAGATAGGAGATGAAGAGAGACAAGACAGACACAGAAAGGAATGCCAGCCCCAACATTCACAAAGGGAACCGAGCTGTCTGTGCCAATGGATTTATTGCTCTACATCAGAGGTGCAGGGGCAGGGTCCTTCTGAGAAGCCCAGGAACCCAGTTAGCTGTGATATACCCACAATATGAGAGAACAGTAGAGCTCTGTGCACCACTTCTACATCTCTACAGCATTTGTGCACTATTTCTACATCCCATTTCCATCCAATTCAACATCAAGCCCACAGGCAGCAGTACTGCTGTTCTCTGCTTGCCTGCAAGTGGATCTTCTCAAAACCTGGCTGCAAAAAGCCCTGAGGCACCTCCCTGATCTTACAGCTGAACCTCTCTGGAACTGGACATGAGGCTGGAGAGCTCCAGAGGTCCCATCCAGCCCAAAGTGCCCAGTGACTCCAATGAGTTCTCAGACACAGACAAAGATGCTTTTGCCTTTCCAAGCGTTGAGCAAATTCCTGGAAGGGTCTATCTCCTAGGGAGAGGTGTGAGGACAGAAGCTGTCAGAAAGGGAGGCAGAAGGAGCAGTGATAAGCTGGGGGCAGCTGACGTGCTGTGCCATGGGGCTTGGCCAGCACACAGCCTGTCCTGAGCTCATCTCCCTCGCAGTAACAGCACCCCAAGGGCTGCCCTGAACAGAGAGCTGACACAAAACATGTGGTGAGGAGGAAAGGCTCTGTCAGAGATCTCAGAGAGCCCCAGAGGTGCAGGAACATCAGCACTGGTGGCACTGGGGACAGACCCTGCTGCTGCAGGGGACAGAAGCAGCAGAGAGGCCATGCTGGAGCTGGGCTGCTCCAAGGACAGGAGAAAGGCAGAAAGCCCCTTTTGGAAGGCATTTGTCACAAATGCCAAGATGTGTTTGTATGCGGAGTGAGCCTCAGCTGGAGGGTTTGCACTGTCCTGCTCCCCGTGAGGGATCAGAGAGGGCTGGAGGAAGAACAAGTGAGCAATGGAGGTGAAAGCTGTGTCAATGGAATGATAAATTACCAGAGGTACCACACCAAACCCATCCCTCCCCGAGCTGCCTCTGCCGGAGCACAGAGGGGCTCAGTGTAACTCCATTTCCTCTGACACTGAGCCTTCAGGGATGGATTTGCTCTCTGCAGGAGTGACTGCAAATGGAATACTTTAGGTTCATTAGATGTAGCTGCTTTTAGCCTAGTTGCTGGGACAAAAGCTATTCTAACAGGGGGTTTTAAAAGATGGCTTATTTTCCCCTAATAGAGTATCACTAATTTTTGCATTTCAATGATCCTCATTTCCAGCAGCCCTTTTCAGCAGCCCTGCAATCAATCAGCAATGCTGCTATGGAAATAATCTCCAGCAAATGTAATCATGCCGTGCTGCCACATAAGGGAAGAAAAAGCCTTTCTGTGACACCAGAACTTTAGAGCCTTGACTCCTCTTTCAGTTTTTGTTTGAGTGAGCCAAGACCAAGGCAGCAGGAGGAGCGAGGGTTAAAGAAATACTGCTGAGGGGGAGAAGGGAAAGAGGCTCTGATGTACCTGATGAGTCACACATCTTCCCACCTATTTACTTTGGGTTGTGGGTTGTTTTGTAACTAAATGGACAACTTGGAGCTTGTGTAAGGAAACGTCAGCCCCTGCTTCCCCATGGCCACTTGGGTTTTGCTATCCAGAGCACAAGGTTGGAAACCCAAAGCAAGGAGAGTAAAGGGAAATACCCTCTGTAAATACCATCAGCTGCAATCCAGTTCCCTTTGGGGTCTGCAGACATTTTTGTGAATTGAGCTGCAGTGAAACAGATAAATTACATTGTTCAGAGCAGCTGTGGCTGCCCCTGGATCCCTGGAAATGTCGAAGGCCAGCTTGAATGGGGCTTGGAGCAACCTGAGATAGTGGAAGGTGTCCCTGCCCATGGCAGGGGTGGGACTGGATCAGCTTTAAGGTCGTATCCAACCCAAACCACTCACAGAATCTTCGAGTCATACAGAAAAGTCAGGGAACAATATCACTAACAGGGTAATAAAGGTATTTTAGGTCCATATTCACTACAAAATTAGTTTGCATAGTGTTTTCCAAGCAATCATTTTAACCATTGTGTTTCAGCAGAGTGTAACAGGGTGTTTTCAGATCCCTGCAATGTGCATTGCTTTAGAAATGGGAAACTCACCTTCCTTTCTGCCTTCTCACTTTCCTTCATTTTAGCCAAGGCCTTTTTAAGCTCCTCAGATGTGAATGAATTTGCATCGAGATCAACCTTGCCCAGCCTTGCAGAAGAAACAAAACAAACAAGAACATGTAATGAGTGATAAACGGCCTCAATTCTATTTTCACTGTGACATTCTAGCAATGGCTAAGGGCAGGAGGAAAGGAATGAAAAAACCTACCATACTCAAGAAAAGATTAGTCTGAGTGCTGGATTCTGTGTCAGGCTCACAGACACCACCCCCTGACAATATAGGGCTCTGCTGACCCAAATTCTCAGATCCCACCACAATAAAAACAGCTGATGAATTGATACCTCAGAATTTCGTGTTGCCATTGAGGAACCACACCAGCGCCACTATATAACTGCAGAGGGCCTACAAGCTTCAACTTGCAGATTTCAGCTTATGAACATGGTACAGAGAGTCACAGGAGACATCAGCACCTTTCCAGTGAGGGAAGGGACTACAGAGAAGTGGGAGAGGACTCTTGGTCAGGAACTTTAGTGACGGGACAAGGAGGAATGGGATCAAACTGCAAGAGTTGGAAGAGATTTGATGATGGGAAGAAGTTCTTTACTCTCAGAGTGCTTGTCCCCGACACAGGGACCAGTGCAGAGAGGCTGTGGATGCCCCATCCGCAGCAACATCCAAGGTCAGTTTAGAAGTTCCTTGTAAATATGTTTACTACGTTGGAAGTTTTTTGTAAATACATTTTGAAGATTGTTAGCCCATCAGAACCCATGTCAATATGTTCTGTATGTTTTTGTGGTTGTTGTTATAACAATTGTTATAATGACACATGTTCTGTAAATCCTAGGTTTGCCGATCTTCGGCAAATAAATACTGTTTCTTCTTAAAACCTCACTTCTCTGGGCCATTCCTTTGGGCACAGGCAGCCTTTGCACACTTGTAGGTTCCACTTGTTCCGCCTTCCCGGGGCTGGAGGTCCCTGGGGGTGTTGGAAAAGAAATGAAATTTAGTAAAATGTGTAATTATAGTTTAGTTATGAGTTGTGTGTGAATTGGTTTGTTAAAAGCAGTTTTGCAGTTTTGTAGCCATTGATAGTGTGTGTGTGGGGTTTGTGCGTAACCTAGCAGGTAGTCATAGGAATTTAATAAATAATTAAACTAGTGCAGGAAAGTAAGAATGCTAACCTGTCTGGAGGCAGCATACAATGCTCTTAGAATAAGATAAGCAGAAGATTTATGATCTTGCTTGTGAACTAAGGAATGTATTACAAGGGGACCGTGACTAGGCAAGGGGAACTATTTCTTGGAGACTTTGTTATGAATCGCATGTATAAGAGGGAAGCACCCATATCTGAAATCGGGGGCTCGGGGCTTTTTTGGGATGTGAGTCCCCCCAGCTCCCCGGGCCCTTAATAAAGCACCCACAAAACTTATTCGAGTTTTGTGTCTTTTATCAATCAGGCAACAGGGGTGCTGGCACGGCGACCCCAGGGCTTGGGGTCCCTGTGCACAGGGGCTCCCACTGACACCACTCCTGGCACTGGGCACTGCTGCTCTTCCTAGCCTGGGGCACAGCGCTGTCCCCAAGAGCTCAGCTCTCACCAGCTCTTACACAGGGGGCTCTCCCAGCACTGGCCCCTGCAGCCAGGCCACCAAAGCAGGCAGCAAACCTTCAGCCACCCTTCCTGCTGCAGCCACAGGGACTCCTGGGCCCAGAGACGCCAGTAGGCCACACCCATGCAAAATCCACCTGCACGCTCTCAAGGCCACCACAGCCTTGGCAACTGGGCCGCCTGCATTTGGGCTGCTGCAGCGACTGATCTTTAGGCTTTGAAACCTCCAAAGGCTTTGGACTCTGCTTCCCAGCCTGCTCTGCACTGCCCTGAGCCCGCTTTGTTCCAGAACCAAAAGCCAAGGAAGGGCATCCTCACCCTGCCCGCATTCCTGCTGCTGCCAGCGGCCACTCATCCCTGGGCCCCACTCAGGTGACAGCTGCAGGGACAGAGCAGCCTTTGCTGGGCAGGGGGAATGGAGCTTTGGGCCAAGGGGATGCTGCTGCTGCTGCTGCTGCTGCTGCTGCTGCTGGGGGCCATAGGCCCAAGAGGGCCCCGAGCTCAACCCCTTCCTGGGCTGCTGCCCCCAAAGCCCCACACTCCCCAAGCATCCCCATCACATCTGCCAGGGGGAAATCCCACGGGCTTCAGGAAAGAAATTCCCCCTAGTGACTAAACCAAGGGGTCCAAGGGGAAAGTCAGCACCAGCTGATGTTTACAGCACCTTGACAATGGTGGCTGCAGGGCAGGTGAGATCTCCAGGGCCTCTGGCAGTGCCTGCTCTGCACATGAGTCTGTGGGGCTGCTCCCACTGGGACACAGCACTGGGCTCAGGACAGCCCTCAGACCCTCACAGCTGATCCCAAGGAGCAGGCTCAGAAAGCAGTTTCAGACCACTGCCTGCAGATATTTCAAAGGACTAAATGTCATTCAAAAACCCAAAATGCCGATTTATTTTTGGTGTCGTGGCATGAGAAGCCATGAAGGTGCGTCTAAATGTGCACTCAGGGCATTTCTACTGCCATCCCAAACGGATCACAAAGGACAGGCCTGTGCTTTCAGCACTGATGAGTTCCTCACCCAGCAAAGAAATCTCAGGAAGATGCAGGAACAAAGTTCACCAGAGAACCTGGCCTCTAATAAAAGGCATGAATCCCGTTGCCCACCCAAACCAATGCCTTACGTTTTCCTATATTTTCCGTCTTCTCTCATCTCTCGTGTCACTTTCCCCATTTTCTCTGACTGGGAACTTGGCTTCCCTGTCCTGTCTGCAGGTCCAGCCACACGTGTGACCCTGCAGGAACAGCCTGAGCCACAGGGAAGTGGAAGAGGGCTCTTGGTCAGGAACTGTTGAGACAGGATAAGGGGGAATGGGATCAAACTGCAAGAGGTGGAAGAGATTTGATGATGGGAAGAAGTTCTTTACTCTCAGGGTGATTGCCCCCGACACAGGGACCAGTGCAGAGAGGCTGTGGATGCCCCATCCCCAGCAACATCCAAGGCCAGGTGGGACAGGGGACGCGGCAACCTGCTGTGCTGGGAGCTTGCTCAGCTTGGAACCGGATCATCTTCAGGGTCCCTTCCAAGCCAAAACATTCAAGGATTTGATCAATCTGTCATCCCCATCTCCCACTGCACAGCAGCCATGAAACTTCAGTGACATCACAGCTCCAAGAGGGTTCCAGGTGGAACGTCCAGGACCTGGAAACGAGCACAGCAGACACTTCACCGGCTGCAAAGGGTCAGTTGCTGCTCACCCTGCGCTCTGACCCTCAGCGCTGAGGTGCTGCTGCTGCCTGGGCTTTTCCTGCCGCCTGCTCTGGAGCACCAATCCCAGCACAATGTTCTCTGCTGTGCCAATGGAGGTACAGTGCCATGCCAGGTAGGGGGCACCCAGCTTGGGCAGGCTGCAGCCATGTGGGAATGGATGGTGTGGGACAGAAAGCCCACTGGGAGATTGTGCTGCCCCTTGCAGAATGACAGAGACACCGTGAAGGAAATGGAAGTGGACCAGGGGCTGGATAAGGAAGAAATGATGGAGGTGGACTCCTCCTCTACTTCCATGTCCAACCTGGTTGAGGACATGCAAGTAGAGGAGGACGACAACATCTAAAAGATGGAGGTCGATGAGGAGGATAACATCAAGGACATGGAAGTAGATGAGGAGGATGAAAACGAGCCCATGGTCCTTGGATGAAGATGCAGCCCCAGAGGTAAGACAGGCAGATGCTTCCCACACCCTGCTCACACACACACTGGGTCCCCTGATGCCAGGCTGGGGCTGGGCTGGATGGCCCCGCTCAGGGACACGGTGCCCGCAGGGGGCCTGGATTGTGCTGCCACAAGCACCAGCCCCGGCCTGCCCTGCGCTTGCCTGGGGCCACGCCAGCCCTGCCAGCCCCGGCCCAGCCCCTGGGGCCCAGCTCCCAGCCCTGCTGGGCCCAGTGCTGCCAGCTGAGTCCCGCTCTGCTGCTTCCTTTCTTCCAAAACTCATGCTTATGATGGCACAGATGCAACGCCTTTGTAAATACATTTTAAAGTTTTGAAGATTTCTGTAAACGTGTTTGAAAGTTTAGAAGATTTCTGTAAATACGTTCACTACTTTTTAAGTTCTCTGTAAATACGTTTTGAAGATTGTTAGCCCATCGGATCCCATGTAAATATGTTCTGTACATTGTTGTTCTTGTTGTTGTTATAACAATTCTTATAATGACACATATTCTGTAAATCCTAGATTTGCCAATCTTTGGCAAATATATCCTGTTACTGTTTAAAACCTGACTTTTCTCGGTCATTCCTTTGGGCACAAGCAGCCTTTGCACACTTGTGGGTTCCACTTCTTCCATGTTCCTGCGGCTGGAGGTCCCTGGGGGTGCTGGCACGGCCACCCCGGGGCTGGGGGTCCCTGTGCACAGGGGCTCCCACTGACACCACTCCTGGCACTGGGCACTGCTGCTCTTCCTGGCCTGCACCACAGCGCTGTCCCCAAGAGCTCAGCTCTCACCAGCTCTCACACAGGGGGCTCTCCCAGCACTGGCCCCTGCAGCCAGGCCACCAAAGCAGGCAGCAAACCTTCAGCCACCCTTCCTGCTGCAGCCACAGGGACTCCTGGGCCCAGAGCCGCCAGCAGGCCACAGCCATGCAAAATTCACCTGCACGCTCTCAAGGCCACCACAGCCTTGGCAACTGGGCCAGCTACATCTGGGCTGCTGCAGGGACTGATCTTTAAGCCTTGCAGCCTCCAAAGGCCCTGGGCTCTGCTTCCCAGCCTGCTCTGCACTGCCCTGTGCCTGCATTGTTCCAGAGACAAAAGCCAAGGAAGGGCATCCTCACCCTGCCCGCATTCCTGCTGCTGGCAGCGGCCACTCATCCCTGGGCCCCACTCAGGTGACAGCTGCAGGGACAGGGCAGCCTGTGCTGGGCAGGGGGCACGGGGCTTTGGGCCCTGGGGTGGCTGCTGCTGCTGCTGCTGCTGCTGCTGGGGGCCATCGGCACAACAGGGCCCCGAGCTCAGCCCCGACCTGGCCAGCTGCCCCCAAAGCCCCACACTCCCCAAGCATCCCCATCACATCTGCCAGGGGCAAATACCATGGGCTTCAGGAACAAAATTCCCCATAGGAACTAAACCAAGAAATTCTCCATGGGGAAAGTCAGCACCAGCTGATGTTTACAGCACCTTGACAATGGTGGCTGCAGGGCAGGTGAACTCTCCATTGCCTTTGGCAGTGCTTGCTCTGCACATGAGCCTGTAGGGCTCCTTCCAGTGGGACACAGCACTAGGCTCTGGCCAGCCCTCTGCCCTTCCCAGCTGATCCCAAGGAGCAGGCTCACAAAGCAGTTTCAGACCACTTCCTGCAGATATTTCAAAGGACTAAATGTCATTCAAAAACCCAAACTGCCAATTTTTTTTTGGTGTTGTGGCATGAGAAGCCATGAAGGTTCCTGTTAATGTGCACTCAGGGCAGCTCCCATGCCATCCCAAAGGGATCACAAAGGACAGGCCTCAGCTTTCAGCACTGCTGAGCTCCTCACACAGCAATGAAGTCTGAGGCAGAAGCAATGTTCTGCAGGCCGGGGGGCCTACCACTGGAATAGTAATACCTGATGACAATGATATAGAATTAAAGTAAGGTGAATAACCCCTCTGAATACTATGATCTTGCTCATTGTCTTTTGTGGGATCATGCAGATTCCGCACATTTCCTTGTTATCATGAACTTTCTTTCCTTATATATACTCCCCTAGGATGTTCTCCCCTCTCCTAACCCCTGTTAGTCCTGAATTACTGCGTACAAGGTCCTTTTTTCCCCCATGGAAATCCTTGTGTGCCCAACCCTACTTTTTCTCCTTCCCTGGACCCTCTCCAGTGCAATCCACAGTATTTGCAGTTCCACACATAGATCCCTCTCTTGCCTCATTCATCACGCATTCCAGCAAGTCTGCTCCTAGATCTGGGAGTGCAGGTCTCTCACAGTGTCTGGCTGTGGACACGCCACAAGGGCTGCCCAAACCGGGACCTTCTTTGAGAATTCCTGAGAGCCACTCCAGTGAGAATCCAGCTCTTCCACCGTCATGGGACAGAAGACGCCTCGGGTCAGCCACCGCCTTGGAGTGGGACCTGAGTTTTATCAGGGCTTGCTGAAGGAAGCATTGGAACCCTGCAGCAGCAACAGGGCCAGCTCAGCTGGTGAAGCCCAGGGGACATTTTGAAACATCTGCATCCAGAGGAACCAGAGCAGTGAGCTGGGGGACAGCCACCTGCAGTGCAGGATCCTTGGGAGATATTTTAGTCCTGTGGGTGGGCCACCCTTTACATCAGGGGCAGCTCTGGGTAACAAATTATCCAATCCTTAGAGAGATAAATATCTTCCAGTTAGGTAGTCTCTCTTTTCAGAGTGGAAGACTTTTACTAAGGGAAGTTGGAAGTCATTTGTTCATTGGCTTTTAAAGGAGTTCCCAGACATGTCTGTTGATTCAGTTTGTCATGTAGCATTTTGGGACTGAGTAAGGGAAAGACTCTATCATTTGCAAACTCAGAGAGTGATAAGAGTGGCAACATTTTACCCAATTTTTCATATGATTTATGGAATTTTCTCAAGGGTTCAAAGTTCTAATATTCAATCCAGTCTTTGAGTTCTGCCCCCGCATTCCGGAACCGTCTGACACCAATAGGATGAGAGACAGAAACTGCTGTAAAGCACAGACAAGCAACTGCTGTCTGACATCTCCCCTCCTTCTCTACCCCCTGCCCACGTCTGTAGTGATCACACAGGCCTGGATTCTACCCTAACCTATTCTCCAGTACCTCTTCTCACTGGATCCCCCTCAGATAGCTCACAAAATGGAGTCCCTCCTTTGGAGGGGGTTGTCAATGTCAAACTCCCTCCCACCCCCAGCTCTCTCATCGGGTCTTCCCTGTGTTGGGTCCTACCCCTGCGTCAGGAACCACCTATGCATTGGGATCCAGCGCTTCCTTGCCTACTCCTGCTGCCCTACCCCCTCCAACTCAGCCCCTTGCGGATCACACACTGTCGTAGCCGGAAGTGTGAGGGGCGGTAACCGGAAGGCCGCCATCTTGGCTACCAAAGGCCCACAACACCGGGCCTGGCCAGTCATCCCAAGGCCCCGCTCCTCTGCCAAAGAACAAGTTCCCTCTTCTGGAGAGGAGAGGGAAGGTTCATCTGACGTTCAGCATGAGCCTGAGGATTCTTGGCAGAGGATGCGGAAGCTGGCGGCTGAAGAGGGGGACTGGGAATTGGTAGCTAAAATACAAGCAGCACCGGTGCAGTACCAGAGTGGGGCTAACCCCTGATGGGAAGCTGTCACACACGGGAGATGAAAGATCTTTCTAAAGCAGCGAAAGACCATGGGAGGGGCTCACCGTATTTCAATAATTTGTTAAATGCCATCTTCACTGCACATGTTATGGTGCCTCACGATCTGCTCCATTTATGAACATCCTACTTTCTCCCACTGAAATTATTCTGTGGGAAGAAATGGGGAAAAAACCAATAAAACAATTATTAAAAGACTATACTAGGGAAGACAGGTGGGCACACCTAACAGTAGTCCATCTAGCCAGTAAGGAAGACTTCACAAAACCTCATTCAATAGACCTTCCCAGAGCTCTGTTAGAAGAGATAGAAGTGCTGCAAACACAGCTCTCATGCAGACACCCAATGGAGAAACACCTACTCTAGATTTCACAGACATTCTCCAGGGACCTGGGCAATCCTTTCTAAAATTTATTGACCACCTTCCACAAGCAATAGAGAAGCAAGGTGAACATCCAAAAGCCAGGAAGGTAGTCCATACTAAACTTGCTGAAACTAATGCTAATAACAACTGTAAAGACATTTTACTTTCTCTACCAGTCACCACAAAGCCTACCATTGCACAAATGGTCGAGGCATGCACGCCTAGGGCATCCTTACACTGTGATGCCAGCCTAGCTAAGGCTACCAGTCAGGGTGTAGTATAGGTGCTAGTAGCCTCCCAAGTTATTCTCTGACATACACATGAAAAAGGACCTGGCTTTAAGTGTACGGAGATGAGGCATTTTCAACAGAATTGTGAACATAAAGCCTATTACCAGGGACCTTCTAGCTGTCACAGCCACTGTCCTCACTGGCCCCCTCATCCACATGTTTTCCAACACCAGCAAAACCGGTGGCCTGCGGGAAACCCTAAACAGACACAGAAAGGCCCTGCGCAATGACACCAAATGCGAGGCTGTTCCGCCCTACTCTCCCCAACATCTTGGAAAACCAGCAGAGTGACCTTCTCAGATGCAGCGGGACAGCTCGATTGCTGCAGAAAACTCCACAGAAGACAGCTCTGCCCTGGAACCCAAAGGCAGCTGGTAAGAGCCTTTTCAATTCCAATCCACGATATTTATGTTCACCAAATTCCAACAGGCAAATACAGGCCTGAAGAACAGGCCAGAGACATTTTGATTTTAACCAACACCAGGGAAGGGATGGAGACACTCAGTATACTACCTGAGGTAATCACCTTGATATCTTTGCAGGAGATAACTGTCCAGGAGCTATGCTTAGACCCTCCCCTTTTCATTCCAAAAGGAACAGTTACAGCCAGATCCATCCTCCTACGGGACATGATCACCACACCAGCTGATCCAATGGCGATGTGGGCACAGACAACATGCAGAAATAGACCTGTTCTAAAGTGTGCTTGGTCATTTAAAGTGAGAAAGAGATGTCTTTCAGGACTATTAGATACAGGAGATGACATCACCATAATTTCCCACTCTGATTGGCTAAAACAATGGCCCCTGGACCCAGCTGCTGGGGTAGTTATTAGCTACCAGGGGAGCCACTACCAGCTTCTGGAGTCAAGGTACCATCTGCATGGAAGGTCCCGAGGGCACAGTGGTACAGGAAGGTCATTCGTCACCCAGGCACCAATAACAATTTGAGGAAAAGACCTCTTGTCCCAAAGGGGGACAAGGCTAGAGATCATATCAACACCTCAGGATTTCTAGACAGGGCCACTGAGCAGCGTGCCACACTTCAGTCAACCTGGTAGACCAACGACCCCATATGGGTGGATCAGTGGCCCCTCCCAGGCAGAAAGTTAAAGGCCCTGCAATCCCTCGTGCAGGAGCAGCTGTCTGTGGGACACATTGTACCATCTACTAGCCCCTGCAATGCGCCTTTGCTTGAAATACGAAAGCCTGGCAAAGAAAAGTGGCAGCTCCTGAGGTCCTCAGGAAAATCAACGAGGTCATTGAGGACATTGGTGCCCTCCAGTCCAGCCAGCCCTCAGCCTCCATGTTACATCGAGTTTGGCAGATGGTTGTTATACATCTAAATTACTGCTTTTTTGACACCCCCGTGCACCCCAATGAAAGCCTCTTGCTCGCCTTTTAATCCATAAGTGGACAAGCACCTTTTACAGAGGTACGAGTAGACCGTATTGCCTCAAAGAATGAAGAAGAACCCAAATACTGATCAATACCTTGGAGCCCAAATTCTCTTGCCCCACTGGAAAAGACAGTCTAATGCTATAATTTTTCATTACATGGACAATACAGTTATTTGTGCAGAAGCTCAAATAGTTTTGGATGTTGCAGTACAAGATGTCATCACGGTGGTACAGGAGAAAGGTTTTAAGATTACAGCAGATAAAGTCCAAAGACAGCGCCCTGGAAGTAGCAAGGTCTAAAAAGCACAGAGAAAACCATCACACCCCAAACACTGCACATCAAGGACAAGCCAAAGACTCTGCAGAGACTCCACCAGCTCTGTGGAAGCATCAGTTGTGTACGTTCACTGCTGGGAATCACCAGAGAAGATCTCACGCCACTATTCCTGCTTCTCCTTAAAGGCCATGAAGGACTCGATTCCTGTGATCACTGACACCGGAGGCCGAAGCAGCTGTACAAAAGGTATCCTGGGTGATTCAAACTAAACAGGTACACACATACCACCCTAATTTTCCTTTCTCCCTGGCAATCCTTGGTGTAAGTCCAAAATTCCATGCATTATTGTTTCAGTGGGACTATACTATCTCAGATCCTGATAATATTTGAATGCGTTTTCAGAGCACACCAACCTACTAAAACGATAACAACCCAACAGAAAGTTATTGCAGAACTATTGCAGGAAACCTAGAGTGCGTCTGTGCACTCTTGCAGGAATAGACCTTGTGAATATTTACTTACTTCTCACTCCAGAGCACCTCAATTGCCTACTTCAAACATCTGAACCACTGCAATACGCCTCAAATCAAATTTACACAGACTAGGATCAGCCACCAATTCTACCACAAAAAATATTCCTGCGCTGCTCAGGATGTTCAAAATTACCTGAGACCAGGCAAGGTCCATTGTAGCCACCTGCCCAAATTGTCAGGAACATGGCCTTGCTTCTGTCAGAGCAGGAGTCAGTCCAAGAGGATTAGAGAGTCTCCACATCTGGCAATCAGACATCACACACTAAGCCCCTTTGGGCACACTAAAATACATCCACGTCTCATTCGACACCTTTTACTGTGTAGTTTTCGCCTCTGCCCATGCTGTTGAAAAATCTGAAGATGCTATAAAACATTACTTTTTCGTTTTTTCCACCTTAGCAATCCCACAGGAAATTAAAACTGCTAATGCTCTTGCTTATACCTTGCACTGATTCCAACAAGCTTCTGACCAGTGGGGTATAAAACATGTCACAGACATACCACACTCTGCCACAGGACAGTCCATAGCCGAGAGGGCCCACTGATCCATCAAAAGGATCCTTGATCAGCTGAGCTGGGGAGTCCAGATATTATCTTCCATTGAGAGACTGGCCAAGGCCTTTTACGTATTCAACTTTTTGAACAACCCATTTATGGAGACAACTCCCCCAGTCATCAGGCAGTTTACTAATTCAACTGCAGCCCAATTCCAACACCAGCAACCTGTGCTGGGCAAAGACCCTGAATCTAAACAATTTATGGGCCCTTTTCCATTAATTATTTGGGGAAGCGAAGATGCCCTTTTCTTTACAGTAACACTCCTACGATGGATCCCAGCAAAATATATAAAAACTCTTTCTGGGAACGGTGAGGCAAACACCAAAGCTACCATCAGAAGAACAGAATGAAAGCCTAAGAGAGACAGCAGCAGTGTGGAAGAGAAGGAGAAGGACAGAAGAAGATCTCCTAAGCAGCGTTGACCACACACACCAAGACCAAGATAGCTCAGACACCACTTACCAGGATATATGTCTTAACATTTGTAAAAATTATACTTTAGCATTGATATATGATTCTTCTAATAAGCTGTGTTCACACCCTTGCCTTACAGAAGAGAAAGTTTAGTGGGAACACAACTTAAGTTTCATCTTCTAATCTCTTTATCTGTTTACTTTTAGGACACCCAAGCCTCCAGATACTAAGTCAGCTTAAGTCAGAGGATGCTGCCATATATAGCCGCTGCAGCAGGAATCTGGATGCTCCTCACTGAACCGCATGCCTTCAGCTGGGTGCTTCCACAGACAAGCCACAATTTCTTGTCCGTGGCCATGCCTGTCAGGCATTTGAAGGCATGTGTTTTTTCTACCTCCTGTCACATAGGGAGTCAGTATACCAGGGCATCCAGCTGCTAAAAGATAAGGAAACAAGATGCAGATGGAAGGCAACAACGACTGGTTCACTGGATTTTGCAAACACAGGAGTTGGCGAGGCTGGCATTCATCTTTAGTTAGGACTGTTATGTGGGCTTTGTTTTTTGTATTCATTGGGTTGGTTATATTATCCTTTTTTGCTAAATGCCTGCAAAACTCTATGGCAGAAGCCTTCTTTCTAGATAGCAAAAAGGGGGTGATGTGAGGGCCCAGGGGCCTACCATTGGAACTGTAATACCTCAGAGCAAAGTGACCAAAGGAAAAGGGAGACACGGCTCTGAATGTAATGTTTTCGCCCATGGGCATTTGCAGGCTCATGTTGATGCAGCACGTTTTCTCCATATCACCCAGTTCAACTGCTGCATTTTCCTTTTATGTACTCCCTCGGAATGTTCCAACTCTCTTGTATCAATTTGGTCCTGGCTTACTGTAATGATCCTGCGCTGTTCACCCCCATATTGTGTGCCCAGCCCCATTTTGTCTCCATTCCTGGACACTCTTCAGCGTAATCCACACTATTTGGATTTCCACACAACGATCCCTCTCTTGCCTCATCCATCAGCCATCCAAACAACCCGGCTCCCACTTCTGCAAGTGCACGTCCATCACAGAGGTTGCTGTGGGCAGGCTGCAACACAGGAACTGAGTGCAACAGGGAACCTAGCCTCTAAGAAAACGTATGAATCCCGTTGCCCATCCAAACCAATGCCTTGCATGACCTTCCATTTTGCTTATTCTCTCAGTTCTCAAGCCAAATTATGCATTGTCTGTGACAGGTTACTTGGATTCTCTCTCTCCTGTCTGCAGGTCAGGCCACACCTGAGAACCTGCAGGAACAGCCTGACCCACAGGGAAGTGGGAGAGGATTCTTGGTCAGAAACTGTAGTGACAGGACAAGGAGGAATGGGATCAAACTGCAAGAGGCGGAAGAGATTTGATGATGGGAAGAAGTTATTTACTCTCAGGGTGCTTGTCCCTGACACAGGGATCAGTGCAGAGAGGCTGTGGATGCCGCATCCCCAGCAACATCCAAGGCCAGGTGTGACAGGGGCCGCAGCAACCTGCTGTGCTGGGAGCTTGCTCAGCTTGTAACCACATCATCTTGAGGGTTCCTTCCAAGCTAAACCATTCAAGGATTTGATCATTCTGCCATCCCCATCTCCCACTGCACAGCACCCCTGAAACTTCAGTGACATCACAGCTCCCAGAGGGTTCCAGGTGGAACGTCCAGGACCTGGAAACAAGCACCACAGACACTTCACCGGCTGCAAAGGGTCAGTTGCTGCTCACCCTGTGCTCAGACTCTCAGCACTGAGTGGCTGCTGCTGCCTGGGCTTTTCCTGCCACCTGCTCTGAAGCACCAATCCCAGCAGGATGTGCTCTGCTGTGCCCATGGAGGTACAGTTCCATGCCAGGCAGGGGGCACCCGGTTTGGGCAGGCTGCAGCCATGTGGGAATGGATGGTGTGGGACAGGAAGCCCACTGGGAGATTGTGCTGCCCCTTGCAGGCTGACAGAGACTGCATGGAGGAGATGGAAGTGGACCAGGGGCTGGATGAGGAAGAGATGATGGAGGTGGACTCCTCCTCTACTTCCATGTCCTCCCCTGTTGAAGACATGGAAGTAGACGAGGAGGAGACCATCGAGGAGATGGACGTAGATGAGGAGGATGACACCGAGGACATGGAAGTTGACAAGAAGGATGAGGAGGAGCCCTAGGTTCTTGGATGAAGATGCAGCCCTACAGGTAAGGCAGATGCTTCCCACGCCCTGCCCACACACACACTGGGTCCTCTGACGCCAGGCTGGGGCGGGGCTGGATGGCCCCGCTCAGGGACACGGTGCCCGCAGGGGGCCTGGATTGTGCTGCCACAAGCACCAGCCCCGGCCTGCCCTGCGCTTGCCTGGGGCCACGCCAGCCCTGCCAGCCCCGGCCCAGCCCCTTGGGCCCAGCTCCCAGCCCTGCTGGGCTCAGTGCTGCCAGCTGAGTCCAGCTCTGCTGCTTCCTTTCTTCCAGGACTCATGCACATGATGGCGCAGATCTGATACCTTTGTAAATACGTTTGAAAGTTGTGAAGTTCCTGTAAATATGTTGACTACGTTAGAAGTTTCCTGTAAATACGTTTTGAAGATTGTTAGCCCCTCAGATCCCATGTAAATATGTTCTGTACATTGTTGTTGTTGTTGTTATAACAATTGTATAATGACACATATTCTGTAAATCCTAGATTTGCCAGTCTTTGGCAAATAAATACTGTTTCATTTTAAAACCTGACTTCTCTTGGCCATTCCTTTGGGAACAGGCAGACTTTGCACCATTGAGAGTTCCACTTGTACCACGTTCCCCAGGCTGGAGGTCCCTGGGGTTGCTGGCACGGCCACCCTGGGGCTGGGGGTCCCTGTGCACAGGGGCACCCACTGACACCACTCCTGGCACTGGGCACTGCTGCTCTTCCTGGCCTGGGGCACAGCGCTGTCCCCAAGAGCTCAGCTCTCACCAGCTCTCACACAGGGGGCTCTCATAGCACTGGCCTCTGCAGCCCTGCCACCAAAGCAGGCAGCAAACCTTCAGCCACCCTTCCTGCTGCAGCCACAGGGACTCCTGGGCCCAGAGACGCCAGCAGGCCACAGCCATCCAAAATCCACCTGCACGCTCTCAAGGCCACCACAGCCTTGGCAACTGGGCCAGCTACATCTGGGCTGCTGCAGGGACTGATCTTTAAGCCTTGCAGCCTCCAAAGGCCCTGGGCTCTGCTTCCCAGCCTGCTCTGCACTGCCCTGAGCCCGCTTTGTTCCAGAGACAAAAGCCAGGCCAGGGCATCCTCACCCTGCCCGCATTCCTGCTGCTGCCAGTGGCCACTGGCCCCTGGGCCCCACTCGGGGACAGGGCAGCCGGGGCTGGGCAGGGGGCACGGGGCTTTGGGCCCTGGGGCTGCTGCTGCTGCTGCTGCTGCTGGGGGCCATGGGCCCAACAGGGCCCCAAGCTCAGCCCCCGCCCAGCCAGCTGCCCCCAAAGCCCCACACTCCCCAAGCATCCCCATCACACCTGCCAGGGGCAAATACCACGGGCTTCAGGAACGAAATTCCCCATAGTGACTAAACCAAGGGGACTAAACCAAGGGGAAAGTCAGCACCAGCTGATGTTTACCGCACCTTTACAAAGGTGGCTGCAGGGCAGGTGAGAACTCCAGGGCCTCTGGCAGTGCCTGCTCTGCACGTGAGGCTGTGGGGCTGCTCCCACTGGGACACAGCACCGGGCTCAGGCCAGCCCTCAGCCCCTCATAGCTGATCCCAAGGAGCAGGCTCAGAAAGCAGCTTCAGACCACTGCCTGCAGATATTTCAAAGGACTACATGTCATTCTAGGAAGTCACCTTGCACATTTAGTTTTGGTGTCATGGCATGAGAAGCCATGAAGGTGCCTCTGAATGTGCACTCAGGGCACTTCCACTGCCATCCCAAAGGGATCACAAAGGACAGGCCTCAGCTTTCAGCACTGCTGAGCTCCTCATCCAGCAATGAAATCTCAGGAAGAGGCAGGAATTATGTGCTTGTCCTGGTTTAGGACAAATTAGGGGAAATCTCCAAAAGGGAGTCCCCCCTCCAAAAAAACAAACCTCCAACCACCCCTCCCCCCAATACCGTGTTCGGGAAGGAATTTCTTGGAGGAGCAAAGTGGAAAACAAAACCTATTTATTGACAAATAACAAAAGAACACTCCCCAACACAAGAAAAGAAGAGAGACCAGTCAGTGTTGTGGAGGGCGCCGAGCTTCTCTCGCAGATTCCGGGGATCCCGGACGTCCCAGGTCAAGTCCGGAGCCGGTCCAGTATCTTCAGGGGAGGGTAAGAAAGAGAAGATGAAAGAAAAGGAAAAAAAACAGCGCAGAAAGCAGAAAGTAGCAAAGGGAAAAAAGGCAGCTATCAGCTAGGGCTAAGGCAGTAGCAAGCAAGCAAGCAAAGCGGCAAGCCAAGCAAGCAGGCCAGCCAGCAAGCAAGCAGCAAGCAAAGCCAAACTGCCGAAAGCGAAAGTGCCCCAGTCCCCCTCACTCCTCCCTCCCTGCCCCACCACGGCAAGACGGCCGGGGGGTGGGGGGGAGAGAGAGAGAGAGAGAGAAAAAACACAGCTGCCAGACTCAACACACAATACTGGGATAAAGGCTGTCACCCCATGACACTCCACCCCTTATCCCATATCGTGAACATACAATAAAAATCTTTCATTTCACTTACTCACACCTTTGACACTTACGCATTCCTCTCATCTTACTTGCTCAGACCTTTGACACTTACACTTTCCTTCTGTCTCACATTCAACAAACAATGACATTCATATATGAGTCTCATCCCACAATCAGGTCTCCCTGAGGTACACACCGTGTTGTTCCATCTTTCTGCATTATCCACCATGTATAACCTGGTCCTTGAGGAAAAACAATCCCACGGATGGGTTTGTCTGTACTCGAGGCAGGGTTGATCCATACTGTCTTTCCCAACAAACCTCTGACATGGGCCACTGGGGCTTTATCCCCATCTACTATATTAAGGAGCTCAGACTGAGCAGGACCCGCTCGGTTGGTGGAACCTCGAGTGTTAACTAACCAGGTAGCCTTTGCCAAATGCTGCTCCCAGTTTTTTAAAGACCCCCCACCCAATGCTTTTAAGGTGGTTTTTAACAATCCATTATACCTTTCCACTTTCCCTGCAGCTGGTGCATGATAGGGGATATGGTATACCCACTCGATGCCATGTTCCAGTATGTCCGGTACAGCCGCACTCAGTGGTGGAGTCACTTCATTCAAGGCACGATAGTCCACAGTCAATCTCCATTCTCCGTCAGATTTTCGCACGGGCCAGATAGGGCTGTTAAATGGTGAGTGGGTTTTACTGACCACCCCTTGGCTCTCCAGCTCTCGGATCATCTTGTGGATGGGGATCACGACATCTCGATTCGTCCGGTATTGCCTGCGGTGCACTGTTGAGGTGGCAATTGGTACTCGCTGCTCCTCTACCTTCAAGAGTTCTACTGCAGATGGGTTCTCTGATAGTCCAGACAAGGTATTCAATTGTTTAATACCCTCTATCTCCACTGCAGCTATTCCAAAAGCCCACCTGAATCCCTTAGGATCTTTGTAATAGCCATTCCGGAGGAAGTCTATGCCCAAAATACACGGAGCCTCTGGACCAGTCACAATCGGATGTTCCTGCCACTCCTTCCCAGTCAAGCTCACCTCAGCTTCCAATAAAGTCAACTGTTGTGATCCCCCCATCACTCCAGCAATGGAAACAGGTTCTGTCCCCACGTGTTCCGATGGCATTAAGGTACACTGTGATCCAGTGTCAACCAATGCTTCATAGTCTTGTGGCTCTGATGTGCCAGGCCATCTGATCCACACCTTCCAAAAAACCCGGTTTTCCTGTGCCTCTTCCTGGCTAGAGGCAGGGCCCCTCTAAGCCAGATTGTCCTTCTTTCCTTGGGCGTATGCCTTAGAAGTTCCTTCAAGGGGATCGGACATGTCATCGTCATACTCAACATCTCAGCTACGAGCAACCAGAGCTGCTCTCTTTTTGGTGATACTTCCTCTTTTCTTCAAATCACGCACCCGTTGTGCCAAAGCAGCGGTGGGTTTTCCATCCCATCTCCTCATGTCTTCTCCAGACTCACGCAGAAAGACCCATAACTCAGCCCATGGGGTGTACCTTCTCTCCCCATCAAAGGAGCGCCAGCGTTGGATACCAGGGCCTCTAATTTGTACAGCCGAGATTTGAATAAGGTCCTCCTTAATCTCTTCCCGGAGTTTCTTATGATTCTCCTCTATTTTGTCCTCTAGTTTCTGCAGTCGGGTTTCCACTGCTGCAATTCTGGCATGAGTTGGTCCGTGCACAGCATCTGCATACACTCGAAGCTTCTTCGCCATATCGAGCACAGTCTCATATGTATCATCCCGCTTCATTATTGCTAGGACAGAAGCGTATTCAGGTGGCCCAAGTCGCACAAGTTTCCTCCACATTACGGGTGTGCATGGTACCAGGTCCGGATTCCTAGTTGTTATATCATCTGAGAAAATGAGCTCTGCCACCGCCATCTCTCTCAGGCGTTGGATCCCCTGTTCTATGGTTTTCCACCGTGTCTGTTCTATATAGAGATCATCTGCACATAAGTATCTTTGTGCTACACTATCCAGGACCCGTTCCCAGAGGCTGTGAGGGCTAGCCCTGCTCATCATACCTTGATCGATGACAGGATCATGTGACAGGGATCCCAAATGCCTCGCTTCAATACCATCCAAAATCGTAACCTCCCCTGCAGCATCCCAAAGGCGGACTAACCAACTAATTATAGATTCGTCAGGTTGTCGTCTGTAATCCTTTCTTAGACCTCTGAGGTCCTTCAGAGAAAAGGAGTCAATATTAGCTCCAGAATCTGTGCCCTTTGATGTGGCCTCTGATTTTGGTGAGGGTCCTTCTCCTGCATCATCATCATCATCTTCCACCTTTCGATCAGTCTTGCCTTTACACTTTCCACCTCTTGTATTAGCTGCGACAGCCATGGGTTGAGGCCTATTGTCTGATTCAGCTGCTAGCCTGGAGCCTGGGATGTTAGCTGCAGCCTGGGTCACTGGGATAGTAACTAACTTATCTCCCTGTTCCCTTTCTGCTATCTGCTGCTCCACAGTATCTAGCAGAGTACGGTAAACAAGCGCCAAGACCCAGCTCGCTGCAGTAATCCTTTCCTCCTTAGTATTACCATGGCACTTCTCCCTCAAATACTTTGCCACCTCGACTGGGTTCTGAATTTGATCAGATGGAAAGTCCCAGTCTATAGGATCAGAAAATTCCTTTAAAGTCTGGCCCATTTCCCACTCCAGTCAAGATTTTTCCTGCTTTGTTTTACTCCTGAATCAGGAGTCTCTCTAACCCCTCTAGAAATCTCGGCTTTCATTTTATATACACTCCAGACAGTATAGAAAAGGCTTAATAAATTAAATGCCAGAAAGATGGTTTCTTTTAAACTCAGGGGAAATTCAATATTTTCTAATAGAGATGTCAACAATTTGGAGGAGAAGAAGGAAGACAAAAGCTGAGAAGCCCCTTCACCTTCTTCTCCCCAAACAAACTGAGTACACAGTCATGACAGCAATCCATACATTCCTGAAACAAAGTCTTTCATAAACCTCCGACAAATCAGCACGCATACGACCAGCCCAATGACTATTCTGGTTAGTGCCCCCCGCTTACAATGGTTACTTATTAGGGACAACACCAGAGCTATTTCTGGGTAAGGAAATAACCCTAGGGACCACAAAGGTATTAAAGCTTCAAAAACACCAAGGGACCAGAAATACCGGCAAGCTTTCACCCCAAATGACATTATGAATTACCAATATGCCCACAAAACAACCAAAACCAAAACATTATTGTTATAGGTTTTTTTCCACTGTCTTTGGCCTCTGCTTCCTGGCCAACGCACCAAAAAGATTGTCCTGGTTTAGGACAAATTAGGGGAAATCTCCAAAAGGGAGCCCCCCCCCAAAAGACAAACCTCCAACCACCCCTCCCCCAATACCGGGTTCGGGAAGGAATTTCTCAGAGGAGCAAAGTGGAAAACAAAACCTCTTTATTGACAAGTAACAAAAGAACACTCCCCAACACAAGAAAAGAAAAGAAACCAGGCAGTGTTGTGGAGGGCTATGAGCTTCTCTCGCTGACTCCGGAGATCCCGCCGGACGTCCCAGGTCAGGTCCGGAGCCGGTCCAGTATCTTCAGGGGCGGGTAAGAAAGAGAGGACGAAAGAAAAGAAAAAAACAGCGCAGAAAGCAGAAAGCAGCAAAGGGGAAAAAAAAAAGGCAGCTATCAGCTAGGGCTAAGGCAGAAGCAAGCAAGCAAGCAGGCAAGCAAGCAGGCCAGCAAGCCAAAAGCGAAAGTGCCCCAGCCCCACTCACTCCTCCCTCCCCGCCCCACCAGGCAAGACTGCAGGGGGTGGGGGGGGGGCGGGGGGACCAGGCAGTGCCACTTGTGCCCTGAGGTGCCCAGCTAGGATTGGATCTCTCCGAGAGCACCTGAGGGAGAGCAGAGCACCTTGCAAGCTGCAGGTCCCTGACAGCCCCACAGGGCTCCTGGCCCATCAACATCTGCTCTGCTCCAGTCTGAAACAGGGCCCAGCATGGTGCTGGGATCATCAGAGAGCTGAGGTGTGTGCTGGAATTCAATGCCCTCCCCATCCCTCAGCAGCCCTGCATTTCCCTCCTGCAGCCTTGGTCTCCAGCACAGCCATGGAAGCTCTTTGGGCTCTGGATGGTTCCTGCAGCCCCCAGGGGCAGCTGAGCTCTGCCTTTGGCACAGTCAGGCCTGGCCAGTGCAGGCCCTGCTCAGCAATTGCTTGTGTGTGCCTGGCCTTGCTGTCAGCCCCGGCAGCGGCTGCGTGGCCCCTTTGTGGCCCTGTGCTGGCCCAGCCATGGTGGCCCAGCCCCTGTGCAGGCCCAGCCCAGGCCAGGAGCATTGCGGCTGGGAACGGGCCCTGTGCCGTGGTGCCCATGGCAGCCTTGGGGCTCTGTGCCCCATGGCCTCCCTGCTGGGCAGCCTCTGCCAGCTCCTGCAGAGCCCGGGCACCTGTGGGGCTGCACAGACAGCCCTGCCCCAGGCTCTGCCAGCCTCTGGGCCAGCAGAGAGGCAGCCAGGGCCGGCCATAGCCGGGAACAGGCCCTGAGCCCCACAGGAGGATGGAGCTGGGCCACAGCCAAACTCAGCCCAGGCCAAAGCTGGCCTCAGCAGCCAGGGCTGCCAATGCATGGGGACAGAGGCTGGCACTGACAAATGTCCTGGGCCCCCTCCCTGCTCTGTCCATGCCTCCAAGGGCACAGAGCAGCCTCTTCTCTGGGCCACTTGCCTGTTTGCAATGCCTTGCACAGGCGCTGGCCCTTCCCCACAAGGCCTGGCCTGAGTCCTGCCCCTGCACGCTCAGCCAGGCTGAGATGGACACTGATGGTTTCTGGGCCAGGCTCTCTGAGCCCAGCCCAGCTCCCTGCAAGCTCTGCCAGCTGCCCTGAGCTCTGGGCAGCACCAAGGGCCTCTCCCCAGCCCAGCCCAGCCGGCTCTGGCTCCACAGCTCTGCTCAGGCCAGGCTGCTCTGGGCACTGCCCCACGGCCTCAGCCCCTGGCAAGGGCACAGCAGCAGCTGCAGCTGCCACAGGATTCAGCCCCAGCCATGGGGGAAGATGCTGGGCCAAGGCCAAAGGAGGCTCCCTGGCTGCCCTGCTCCCCTCGGGCTGAGGTGCTGAGGGCTCTGCAGCCCCTGCTGCCATCCCATCTGCCCAGGGCAGCACAAGAGCCCCGGCCTTGGGGCCCTCAAGAGCTGCTCCTGCTCCAGGCCCAGGGCCCATCCCAGAGCTGGGGCAGCCACAAAGCTGTGCCCATTTCTGTTCATTGCCGCTCTGATGGGGATGGATCCTCAGCCACTTGGAGGTTGCTGATGAATTTTACTCCTCCAGAGGCCTCTTCTTTCTTGAGCTACTCAGTTGAAGAATTCAGTGAAAAAGGCTATTAAACATTTGTTTAAAACATTTAAACAAGAAAACCCCGTGGGAAAATTTGAAGTTTTCAATATTTCTGTGGTTAATTAGTCAGATTTCAGAGGTGTATTTAAAGTGAATATGGTATATTGAAAACTAAGCAGAGAGAACTGGTTTTGTCCAGTTTTCTTTTCTTGTTTATAGATTGGTATCAGCAATGTCCAGTTGATATTGATCCCTAACCCCTTCAAATGCAGTCTGAATGGATATGAAAATCAAGACCCTTCATGGCTGACAATCAATCACACTTTGTTCCTACCCCCACCCCGCCATTTCCCTCACTCAACCCCTGGCACTCAGAGCAGCTGAGGAATGGAGTCACATCCAGGGGTGTCCCCAGGGCTCAGAATTGGGGCCAGGTCAGTGAAATCTCTTTATTGCTGATCTGGATGAGGCCATCAAGGGCACCCTCAGTCAGTTCCCAGGTGAGCCCAAGCTGGGTGGGAGTGTGGCTGTGCTGGACGGCAGGAAGCTCTGCAGAGGGATCTGGACAGCCTGGAGCCATCCATGGGCCCAGGACAATTGGATGAGGTTCACCAAGGCCAGCGGACAAGCCCTGCCCTGGGCTCACAACCAGGCTCCAAATCCCTGGCTGTGCCCTGCTGCGATCCCCACAGCCTGTCCTGTTTCCTTGATCCCTGCATTGCCAGGGACTTGCTGGGACAAGGGAGCTCTGCTCTGAGTATGGAGGGAGGTCCAAGTGCCACCATTGGAGTGGGAACCACAACTCATCAGGTTTGTGTCCTTTGAGGGTCAGGAGCTTGTGAGACTCAGAGGCACAGGAAGTTTCTCTTCATGGCCAACAGACCATAGATGAACAGGACACAATTTAATAACAATCACGCTCTTCCCTGAGCTGTGTGAAATGTCCCAGCAGCGTCTGATGAATCCACCATCCACAGGTGATTTCCATGCTAAAATCAATTTTAGACAGGCATGGTTCTGTGATAGATATAAACACAATAAAATTCTTGTATCTGGATGCTCATCCTGGAGTGGGGGCAAAACAGCACAAACAATTCCTGATTTGCAAAGCTGCCAGTGGTGGATGGAGAAGGGAGGTCAGGCTGCTCTTGGTGTTGAAGAAATGCTGAAAGCAGCCTGACTCATTTCATCTCCTCATGCCCTGGCTGATCTCCCCTCTTTCCCCTTCCACCCATTGGCTTTTGTCTCCCACCAGCCCCCCCAGTGAAGAGCCTGGCTCTGTGTTCTCCATCCCCTCCTGGCTGGCACTGCCAGGCTGGGATGAGGAGCCCCTCAGCCTTCCCTGCTCCAGGCTGGAGCAGCCCAGCTTCCTCAGCCTCTGCTCACAGCCCAAGCGCTCCAGCCCCACCTTGGAGGCCCTTCCCAGACCCTGCTCCAGCTGCCAGACATCTTTCCTGCCCTGGGCAGCCCAACCCAGGCCACAGTGACCTGGATAATCCCAGTCCTTTCTGTCCTGGTCACACAGCCCTGGCCCCTTGTCCCCATGTCAGGCTCTGGGATGGATCCTGTGGAACATCCTTTGGTGGAGGCTGTGGCTCCAGGTGGGCTGGGGGGATCCTGGGGGACAGGGACCCTGCTGGGCATGAACAGCATTGGACTTGTTGGGAGAAACTGTGAGGGGGAGCTGGGGCAGAGTGACCAACCCAGTGACCTGACACAGCCCTACTGGGATGTCACACAGCCCCTCTGTGACGTTACAGCCTGCTCTGTGATGTCACAGCCTTTTTTGTGATGTCACAGACCCCTCTCGGATGTCACAGAGCTGCTCTCTGATGTCATACCAGAGTCTGTGATGTCATAGTCTGCACTGTGATGTCAGACTTCTGCCCGGTGATGTCGCAACCTTCTCTGTGATGTCATGGACCATTCTCTAATTTCACACAGCCTCTCTGGGATGTCACAGTCTGCTCTGTGATGTCACAGCCCACTCTGTGACCTCATGTTACCAGATGATCAATTGTCTCCACCAGCTGAGCTGACACCTGGAGCTTGTTCTCCACAACCCCAGGCCTGTGGAAACCACAAAATGCCCATTGTGTGAGAAGGGGAACTGGAAGTTCAGCAGCCTCAGTGTCCTGCCAGCTCAGCCAGGCCCACTGGAACATCGGGGTCCACGACCACCAGGGACCACCAGAGAGACCCCCAGGAGAACAGAGGAAGGGAAATACATTAATGATTTGGGGAAAATGATTATCAGATGTATATTTAGTCTGGGACAATTAATGAATATGTATGCAAGGTACAGAATATAAACAGAAACTTTCCTTTACTCAGCCTGCAGGGCTTTGGGAGGAGCTGTCCCCTGTGCATTCCCCTGAATAAATAATGCTGCTTTTTAATGCTGCATTGGGGTTAAGGAGTTTTATATTTTACTGAATTTTTGGTAACACTCCCACTGCCAAGGAAAGCTCTGTCTGCTGCTGTTCACAAACAGAGAAGGGCTGGCGGCAAATGTGGGGCTCGGAGGCTGCCTGGGGCACAGTGACCATGAAATAATCAAGTTTTCAATGTTCTGTGAAAGAAGGAGAGGCAGCACTGGAATTAGGAAGGGCAGACTTTGGCCTATTTAGGATGCAGATTTGGGGAGTAATGAATCAGGCACTGATTTTTTTTTAAGGAAAACATCCCTTACAAACAAAGGGGTCCAGGAAGAATGGACACATTTCATGAAAGTAATTGTAAGGAGGAAGGAGCAGCCTGTCCCAGCATGGCAGAAGATGAGCTAGTGAGGAAAATGACTGGCCTGGCTGCCCATGGAGCTTTTGTGGGAACTCAAGGGTAACTCAAGAGGTGCATCAACTTTGGACAGAAGGTCAAGCAGCTTAGGAAATGTTTAAGGATGTTGTAAAGTCATGCACAAAAAAAGTTAAGAGGTGCAAGCTCAATTAGAGTTTAACCTGACCACTTCTGTGAAAAAAAAATAGACAATGTTTCCACAATTAAATTAATAGCAAAACATGGGATAAGGAGAACCTCTACTCTTTATTGGATGCAGTGGAGAATATAGTAACTAAAGATAAGGAGAAGGCAGAGCTACTTAACATCTTGTTTCTCTCAATTTTCAATATTAGGACAGGCTGTCCTCAGGACAAGAGTTCTCCTGAGCTGGTAAATGGTCACAGGGAGCAGAACAGCCCCCTGTAATCCAGGAGGAAGCAGTTGGTGACCTGCTGAGCCACTCAGATGCTCACAGGTGTGTGGGAGCAGATGGGATCCATCCCAGGGGGATGAGGGAGCTGTGGATGAGCTCCCCAAGCTGCTCTCCATCATTTACCATCAGCGCTGGCTCAGCAGGGAGGTCCCAGATGACTGGAGGTGCCAATGTGAGCCCATCCTCAAGAAGGGCTGGAAGGAGGAGCTGGGGAACTCCAGGCCTGTCAGCCTGACCTGGGTGCCTGGCAAGGTGTTGGAACAGATCACCCTGAGAGCCATCCCAGGGCACCCACAGGATGGCCGAGGGGTCAGAGCCAGCCAGCGTGGATTTCAATATCTGCACTGATGATCTGCATGAGGGGACTGAGTCCAGCATCAGCAAATTTGCAGATGACACCAAGATGAGTGTGAGTGTGGGTCTGCTGGAGGGTAGGAGGGCTCTGCACAGGGCCCTGGACAGGCTGGATCCAAGGCCCAAACCCAACAAGGTGAGGTTTAACAAGTCCAAGTGCCGGGCCCTGCATGTTGGCCACAACAACCCCTGCAGCTCTACAGACTGGGGACAGAGTGGCTGGACAGCAGCCAGGCAGAAAGGGACCCGGGGGCACTGATGGACAGCAGGCTGGGCATGAGCCAGCAGTGTGCCCAGGTGGGCAAGAAGGCCAATGGCTCCTGGCCTGGATCAGGAATGGTGTGGCCAGCAGGAGCAGGGCAGGGATTCTTCCCCTGTGCTCAGCACTGCTTGGGCAGCACCTCGAGTGCTGTGTCCAGTTCTGGGCCCCCAATTTAGGAAGAACATGGAGGGGCTGGAGCGTGTCCAGAGAAGGGCAACAAGGCTGGGGAGGGGTCTGGAGCACAAGTCCTGTGAGGAGTGGCTGAGGGAGCTGGAGTTGTTTATCCTGGAGGAGAGGAGGCTCAGGGGAGACAAGGTGGTGTCAGGGCACAGGTTGGACTTGATGATCTCCATGGCCTGTTCCAGCCTTGCTGATTCTGGGATTCTCTGAAACCACCCTTGGAGCAGTTGCAGAATGAGCCCTGGACCTCCTCTGCAGAAGCTCCAGCAGCCCAGGTCCCTCAGCTTCTCCTGCCAGCCCCAAAGCCCATCCTGTCAGTCCTGCAGAGCCTCTGCAGCTCCTCCTCACTGCCCAGAACAGGGAGCCCCAGAGGCAGACACAGCAGCCCAGATGTGCCCCCCTGGCCTGGGGTGCCTCTGGCAAGGGAGCAGCACCAGGCACTGCAGGAGCCTGCAGACAATTGATCTGAAGGCCAAACCTCCTTAGCTCCTTCTGAAAGAGCAGGAACAGTTCCTCATTCCAATGTGGTGGAATGCTGGGCACCACAGCTCCAGGTGAAGACTGGACAAAAGTTTGCTCCCACTGAGTGCTGTGATGGGTTCTGCAGGAGCTCTGGGCTCCTGTGCTTGCCAGGCACAATGAGGAGAGAAGGAGCCAAGTGCACTGATGTGGGAAATGGATATCTAGAAAGCTTTTAGGGCGTAATAGAAGGCCCACAAAATATGAATCTGTATATAAATCTTGAGACAAGAAATGCTAACTTAAAAGTGCCATGGAATACGACAGATATTGTTGAGAGAGAAATGGAGCTGGAAAAAAATTTCAAAAGATGGCCTTGCAAATAAGATTTTGGAAAAACAGAGCTATGAAAGATGCATTGTAGTGGGACACACAAGAGGTAGTTTTAAATAATTGGCTTTAAGGCATCTACAACATGGCATGGCAAAAAGCTGATAGACCAAGAAATACTGTAATTAGAAAATAGTTGGCTTCTAATTGTGATGGCGTGAATTATAACATCTGTATTGTCTCACCCTTCTCATGAGACTGAAAATGGAATAAAAGATAAAAGTTTTTAAAACACCTCTCAGTGTCCCTGTCTCTAGGTCAAGAAAAGAGTATTATCCAACACACTGACACACCTTTGCCTCGAGCATAACCCAGCCTGGACCAAACACACTGAAAGGTTTCCCCTGTGGCCCATGTCTCGAAACATCAGGTCTGCTGTTTGACAACTCAGGTTGGTTTGGTGTCAAGGAGTTCCCTCAGAAATACTGGGTTTGTCTTCCTCTGTGCCTTCCCCTCAGCAGCCTTGGGGATGCTCCTGTGTGAAGCCATCTGTCTCTCACAGTTTGAGACAACTTCAAACAGGATATTGTGCAATAAATTGTTTCCTCTAAAGTGTTCCAACAATCCCTTTCCAGCAATAGGAAATTATTACTAATAGATGAAAGTGAAAACCCCCAACAGTTTATTAACAAACAGAATCCCCCCATGACACGCGTTACAAGAAGGCGCCGGGCTCTCTTGGGAAGAACAGGAGCTGTCACGGAGCAGTTCCAGCAGCTGATGGAAGCTCGGGGGCTCGTCCGGCGTCGGCTTTCTCCCATGGCAGAGCTCCATGGAGCGGGCAGGGCAGTGAAGCAGCTGGGCTGGAGCCCCTCGCTGCCTTTTCTCCCCGGCGTGGCTCAGCTCACAGACTCTCGGGCTGGGAGCGGGGCCGCTCCGCTCCTGCCGGCACCGTGTCCCTGGGCTTGGACAAACAGTTTCCTGCCAGGAGAGCCCTGCACACTGCTCCACAGATCTTTCATAAAGGCCCAAACCAACTCCAAACACTCTGTCTGCAGCAGCTTTTCACAAAGGGCTGCAGCAATCCAGGACAGCTGCAAGTGAGTGTTGGAAGGCTCTTGTCTTGTTCCTGACAGCAGAATTCTTGATGATCTTGTGCAATTTTATTCAGATGTAACATGGGAGCTGAGGTTTTTTTTGTTAAAATATTTCATGATGAGTATGAAGCCTTGAGAGTGTGAGGTGAAAGACTGATGTGTGAAAGCATGAGCATATCCTCCAAAGTGGCCAGTTTAATTGTCCATTTTATTACTCTTGTATTTACTCCACACCTATAAGGAAAACCAAGCTTTGCTTGGAGGCAAAACAGGCATGGGATACACTACAGTCCCTCGCAGGCTCAGCAGGGCTGGCAGTGACACAGCAGGCAGTCTGCTTCATTGTGAACCACTACAGAGCTACATCCCAATCTGGTTTAAGTAGCGTGCTATTATTAAGAGCTCCTTTTCTGCATGAGACACAAAAAGGAGATCCCAAATGATCTTCATGCAAGCATGCAGTAAAGAACTGCTCCTGCTATCCTAACAAAGCATTTGCTTTGGCAATTACACTCTTCCCATTCATCTTTTTATGCAGGCACTTCAGGTTTTCCCCCACACCCCTGCAAGGCTGGCAGTCACTGTTTCCCATTTCCTGTTCTTCCCTAGAGATGGTGCAGTGGCTGCTTTGAAACAAAAAGCCCTGGGATCTGGACAGCTTGAAGGAGCATGAAATGCTAATTATGTGCTCATATTGGTAACACCCAGGTCTGCACTGCCCAGTCCTCTGAAGCAGCAGCAGCAGCAGGACCATGCATCATTCCTGTTGGTGGATGTTCATGCTTCTGGTGTTTAAGAGCAATGACTTTGAGGAGGGACAAAAATGCCCCTATTCAAACAGTGGGTGTGCAAGGAGATGTGAAGTTTCACAGCCTTTTCTAGGATATTGCAGAAAGATCTAAGGTAATATTGTGGCATGGAGTAGGTCACTAAATTTGTCTCCAGAGGAATCCCCAAAGGGCACATTCACACTGCTGCTGATGGCAACACCATAAGCTCACAGACCAGTTTTCCTTGCAACGTGCCACCCTGCCTGGGCTTTACTAGGCCGGGACTAGACCCAGAGCTAAGCAAGCACATGCAGCCAGGTGACATTGTGTGACAACAGAAGCTGGCAACCATGAGGATTTTGCTGTCAAAAGGTTACAGCTTGCACTGGGCCCAGAAGTGTTTTACCCTAAAGCAAAGCAAATTAAAATGTGAAGTTTCAAAGTTTCAAATGACTATGAAAGGAAACTGCAGAATAATTTCTGGATGGGCAGCATTGTCAATGATCATATAGCCCACCAAGAGCTGGAGCTGAATCCAGAATTGCTTCTTCCAGCTGTGCAGGAATTCATTCCACTGGCAAGCACTGGTCCATGGGAACAAATGATCCCCTAGCTCTGGGCTGAATGGCAGCCAGGCTGCAGTGCAGATTGGAGGAACCCTTGTCACTCGTTATTGGCCTCCCAGTGCACTCATCCTTCTGCAAACGAGGGGCAAACAACACAGCTGCACTGCTGTCCCCAGTAATATACATACAGGTGGCTTTTCCAAAGCAGTGCATCTTTTCCCAGTGAAATACATGACCTCTTCTTACGTATGGAATTGTGATTGAAGACACCTGTGAGCCAGATCTGTGGGAGATTGCAAAGGAGCAAAGCTTTGGGATTTGGGCACACTTCTCTTGGTTGCTTTGCTCAGGCCCTTGGTGAGCACAGAACACACCTTTGACTAGACAGGATCTTTTGGATCCCTTGTCCCTCAAACAGGTCAACAGGTGACTCTGTTGTAATGCCAAGTAACAAAGAGCAGCACAAATGACACAAAGAAAACATGGCCAAAGAGGAGGAGGAGAGGCCCAATGTGGAAAGGATGTGGTGAGACGCTGGCACATTGAGTGAGCTGCACTCCCATAATCTCTAGGCTAGCAGGTCCTGGTCTCACATTCTCCTTTTGGTTTTTTCAATTTTGTTTATTTATTTACTTTTTGTCATCATCAAAAAAAATATAGAATTAAAAATATGTCATCAAAACTTAAAGACAGAATCAAAACACGTTAATTCAAAACTGTATCTAAAGATCAGAACATATGTACAGCTCTAACTGTGAAGCTGTTATGTTTGCCCAATTATCCCATCATAAAAAAACCCCAAACAATATTAAAAGTAGTCGCTATTTGAATAGTTAAAATAAAAAAATATATAAAATTGGATACAATATAATTTGATTAAAATAAGGGATAATTTGGCTCAAATAAGAGCACATAAGCAAAAACAACCGCGGGTACAGAGTGTGGGGTTCAATGACCCTTGCCACTTCACGTACAAGCTTGCCAAGTGAAAGTCACCCCTTATATGCTATGTGTCAATTCCATCTCCTCCCATTTTTGGTTCGTCATATCTCTATCTCCCCCTTCATTACCACCTTTACCATGCATGTGCCACCACTCAGTTTGGTGGTCGCACAAGTCTTTGGAGGTCGTCACTGATGAAGGCTCTGTAGTCTTCTTCGTTGTCCTTTAATTCACCTTTGGGTTACACAGGCGCACCAAGCCAGTACAATGTAAGCCAAGACTAACGTATCACTGCATCTACATATCAAGGCAATAAATCCCTTATAATTAGCATTTTCTGGGATCCAACCCGGTTCTTGGTCATTTTTAGAAACTGTATCTTCAGCTTCTTTCCTGTGGTCCTTGAGAACATCTGCTGGGAAGGGTGGGTGGAGCCCCTCCTCTCCCTCTCTTCTTTGGCATTACAACTTTAAACTATTTTATTATTCTCAAATATTAATTACTGTATCAATATTAATTCCTGTTTCAATATTTATCAGCAGAAATCATACCTATTTATCACAGACTGATGTCACTGGAAAAATTCCCTCTTTTCCAAAGGTTTTCATTTGCTTTGGCTCTACTTAGTATGGCTGCAGGTCACATTTCCTTTGGCTTAAGGAAGTATCTTGGCGGTTACTCTTGGTAATATATCTTGCTAATTCTGCCCTTGGAGGAATTACTCAGTTCTGCAGTCCTTATTACACGCCCTGTTCTAAAAGACTTTTATATTGTTTTCCCTCTCTCTGTGTTTTCACACTTGTTCAACCAGGTTTTCTTTCTAAGAATATTAGTCACAATATCCCAAAGGATTAAAAAATGCTTAGGTATTTGTTCCCTAAGTATTTACTAAAGAAAAATATAATAATTTAAAAAACCTGTATGCATGCTGGATGTAAAATACAAACAGAAATCAACTTGAGAGTTCTCCCAAAAACCTTAAGAAAAAACCCCATGTATTCCATAAAACCTGGAGTATTCATCTACAGTATACACAAAAGGGCATGTTCTAGAAGAGAAAATTTGTGCAATGGTTCCGCACAGAATTCTATGCTTTCAAGCTTTTTGCCCTTCAAGGGCAGTGCCATTCTCTGAACTGTAATGCTCCGAGCATGTGCTGCTCACCATGGCAGCTTTCTGCTCTGCCCTGGTACAGATCATCCTCCCAGCAAAGGGGGAGTGCAGCCACCACAACTCGCAGCACCTTCTCACACAGCAAGAACCTGAAGGAGAGAGATGGCTTTCACCAGCTGCTGCGGGTTCTAATAGTGCCACCTCTCAGCTGCCGAAAGCCTGAATTTCTGTGTTGCAGTGTGGTAGTTTATTGAGCCAAATGTTCTGTTATATAGTGGTATGCTCAAGTGTTCCCTGAGTTATTAGAGTTAGTCTCTCCCCTGTGTTATCCCCTCCTACCCAAGTGTCTCTCAAGGAATTCCATCCCTCCTCACCAGATTTTTCCCTGTCTGTCAAGACAACCCGGCCCCTTTGCCCTATCCCTCAGCCCAAACCCTACCCTTTGTTCCAGAAAGTTCCCTGTCCCTCACCCTAAGATCCAATCCCTATCCCAACGCTCTCTCTTCCCCTTGTTCTGATTTGTTGTAGCCCTCAAAACCACACCCCAAGAGTCGTTTATTGGTTACTATATGGTGTCCACGCCCTGTTTTGAAAGATTTTAAAAACCCGTGCACAGAGGTGCTGGGGCTTCTCTGACCATCTGTTCCCTTTGGGAATTTTTGCCTGCAGAACCTTTCCCCTGCCTCTCCTGATGAATTTGCTGCACTTCACACCGCAGAAGAGCCTCCTCTGCTTCCTTCACTCGGTCCTCCAGGGGTCTCTACGTCTCGGCATTTGGCCTAGAGGTTCTGGCTCAGGCAAAACCCTAACCTAGCCAGATCCCCACTCTTGCTGTTGTCCCTGGAGCATCACAGAGCTAGTCAGGGCTGCAGAGGGCAGTGACAGTGACCCATGCCCTGGCATGTCACAGCCCCCAGAGCCACACCTGCCAGGCCACAAGCCCCAGCCCTGGTCCCCACTGCCGGCATCAGGGGCCCCTGGGCATCCTCACCCTGAGTGCAAAGGCAGCCTCAGGAGCCCCCCAGGGCGCTCTGGATCCAGGCTGCAGACACCCTAAAGCCATCACTGAAAGGGACGTGGATGGGGACTGCAGCTGGATCTTGCAGTGCTCACCAGCCCTGATTGTTCTCTAAGTGAACCCAAGCCTCATTGGCAGCACCTTGAGCACATTGACCCTGCTCGCCCCTCCTGGAACGTGGTGTTCCCACATCCTACACCAGCCCTTTGCAGGGAGTGACCAGCTCCCAGCTGCTCTGCTACCCTGGCCTTACTTTCTGTTTGCCGGCAATGAACTTAACGGATACACTCCTGAGAAACCTAGCACAACATTTGCTTCTCAGGAGCTCTTTGGCAAAAAAACTCCCTTAATCCCTAGTTTTGCACAGAGAAGGAGGTTCTGACAAAGCATAAGGCACAGGCAGGGCTCTGGCATATGAATTCCTGAGCCACAGGATTCCACCCATTGTTGTTCCTAGCTACTTTGCTGATATTTTAGAGCCAGTTCTGGACAAGGGCTGCTGCTGACAGGATAGGAAAATATGGAGAAAAAAAGGTGCAGGAGACAACAAAAAAAAACCAAGGGGGAAAACCCTTAGAAATACAGAGCACAACAGAAGTCCTTGGAGATGGTTCAATAGAAAATGCCAGCAGCAGTGAGCAGAGCCCGAGGTTGCTCACTGCCAGCCCAGGGGCTCCTCAGTCCCCTGCTGGTTTGTGTCTGATGCAGCCCTGCCTGGAAAGGGGTCCATGCTCTGGTGTTCCCAGCTTGCTCCAGGCTACATTCTTAGCAGCACTGAAAGAAGAGGTGAAACAAAGAGCCATTTTCTGTGCTGCCTGCAAACTCTTCTTCTTCAGTGCCACTGCCAGAGATCATCCCTCTGTCAGCTTGGCACTGTGCCTGCTGCATCCTCGTCCCTGTCCCTTGCATCAGCTCCTGCACATCATCAGCACTCGCTGTCCCACATCAGGAACAGAGAGCTGTGTCAGAAGAGCAAGGAGTGCATTTTCTTGGCCTTTCTAACAGACACAAGAAGCATGAGTCCAAATAACTTTGTTGTTTGTTCCTGTTCTCCTTTTCGATAACTCTTTTCTGCTTTAATGCAAAAGCCTCATTTCATACATGGATGGAATGATCTGGAATTGGCAGTTCCTTCAGGCTGTCAGGCACCATGGGAGTTTTCTCTTGTCTCTGATGAGGATTTGGTGAATTTTCCATTGGTCACTTGGTGGTGTCACCATGGGCTGAGCTCAGCGGCCGACTCTGCTGTCCCCAGGGGATGCATTGGGACGCCAAGCCCCTCATGGCTGGGATTCGGGGGAGGGCGGGCTCGGAGCGCCCAGGGCCCGGGCCCGTGAGGAGATGTTGCTGGCGCTGGCTGTGCTCAGCCCGCCGTGCCGAGCAGCCGCGGCCATGGAGACACAGGCGGGAGCTGTGGCCGAGGCCGGCAGGCGGCCCGGGCCGGCTCGCAGCTGCGAGGACGCCGGCAGCCTGTGCCCTGCGGCCGAGGCCGTGGCGGGCGGTTTGCGGGCAGGGCTTTTCCGAGTCGGCCGCAATGTGCTGCCTCCCGTGTGAGCCCGGCTGCAGCAGAGGCAGGCGGGAGCGCGGCGGGGCCGGCAGCGGCGGGCAGAGGCCGCAGAGAGCAGCAGCCCGGCCGGGCCCGCTGCAGAGCGGCACGGAGCTGCCGGGCAGCCCTCGGCCGTGTTTGTGCGCCTAGGGCAGGAGCAGAGGCCGGAGCAGAGGCAGGAGCCGCGGCAGGAGCCGGCCACAGCGGCAGCTCGCCGTGCCGGGGGCCGCAGCTGCAGTTCTCCCCTGCCGGCCACAGCAGCAGCCGCTCGCCTCCGAGGCTCCGGCGCTTCCCGAAGACGAGGGGCCCGGCCCCCAGAACGCCCTGGAACCCCGCAGCCAGAGGAGCTGCCAGCGCCGCAAAGGGCAGCGCAGGGGGCGCAGGTTGAGGAGGAGGACATGAGGCTCGCTTTGGGCCGCGCTGGGGCGGCTCTGCCCTGTCAGCCTTCGCCTTGAGCCCTTTGCTTCTTTTCCATGAGACCTGATCCCCGTCCTTGGCCAAGGGCCCCCGCAGCCCTTTGCAGGGCTGCAGTAAAAGCTTCCTCAGTCACAGAATCACGGAATCCCTGGCTTGGAAGACAGACACTTTCAAGATGATCGAGTTCAATCTGTGGCCTAATACCTCAACTAAAGCACGGCACCGAGTGCCACATCCAGTCTTCTTTCAAAGGCTTGCAGGGATGGTGAGTCCACCAGCTTCCTGCAGGGGTCTGTCCCAGGAAGAACCAAGATAACACTGGGGCCTTCTACCCCCCGGCGCTTGGAGCTCTGGAAGTTTGTCTTTCTGCTTAGGCAAGGGCCATGGAAAAGGACTGGGAAAAGTAGTCACAAATCGAGTAGCCTACAGAGCTCTAAATTGATGTGCAAGGAATACAGAAAAGACAGAAAAGAAAAAAGGCAAAACCCAAATGGCATCAGCATAGTCTTGGGCATGAACACATAGCTGCAAAGGGTCTTCTCAGCCCTATTTCTTTGTATTTCTGGGAACCAGAGGAATCCTGCTTGAGCCTCTGTGGAGATGGGTTTGGGAGGTAAAAGTTCATGTCTTTTTTCTCCTTGGGGCAGCTCCTGTTCCTAGCATCAGCTGAGCCTCTCTCCAGCCTGATGCCTGTTCTGATTGTTGCAGCAAAACAACTGATGGCAGACAGAAGGCACTGACACTTGCAGAGACGTGACTTTTTCCAGTGCCAGCTGGGAGTTGGAGTCAGAAGACAAACTCCCGAAAGCACAACTCCATTGGAAGATTGCCTTCCTTTTCATTGCGTAAAGAAGCTCTAGATCCCCTTGTGAATTGTCAGTTGTTTGTTAAGGATGGGAAGTTTTCTTTCCTGATTTTTTTCCTGTGGTTTGGAAGTGGATGAGGCTCTCGTTCATTCACAAACTCCAGACCAGAGTGCCTTTGGAAGATGGCCCACATGGCAGTTTTTGCCCAGCCATGGTACTTGTGGATAGAAGAAAGCAAGGGCAATGGTATTTGCAGCCAAAACCCAGCAAAGCTTGGCTCAGCCAAAACATCCTGGGGAGAGAGAGGCCTCCAGCTGTTCCTAGAAATCAGCAAGTTCCAGCCAAATGGTTGTGTAGCACTAAGTGCAATCTCTTTGCCTGGATCAGAGCCTTGCTCAGCCGAAGAAGCAGAAGGATCAGCAAGGAGCTCCCAAAGGCCCCTCACATCATTTTGATTTTGCTCATCTTGTGTAAGTTTGCAACTGAACGTGTGTTTGCAGTTGAGCTAATGAAGAAAAAAAAGTAAATAGAAGCTTTACGGTGGGGCCATGATATTCCACAAGAGGAATCACTTGTGTGCATTTAATTGGAGCTCTCTCAATCCTATAAAAGTATTGTAGCCCTGATTTAAAATAGGCCGATATGAACCAACTTGGAGAGACAGAAACTAAAATGGCGTATGGGGTTTTTTTTTAAGAGTGAGAAAAACTACCCAAAAGGTGTTGTTTTGTGGCATTTTAAAATATACTACCTCAAAATTACCAACTGCAATAAATCAAGAGTTTAAAATGGAGTGTTTAGGTATATGAATAATTAAAACCACAAAAATGTGAAGACATGAATGCATGTTTTCATAAAAATCATGAAATTATAGACCAAAAAATACATGCCCTGAACTACAATGCAAAGGCAGGTAGAACTGTACTTGAATCTCTTTTTAGATTGCTGGAGTTTTTTCCTTGTGAAGAGGAGCTAGGGTAGTGCTGAAGAAAAGTGGCACAAGCAGGACGGGGCAGCGTGCTGTGCTCCATGCAGAGGCTGCCAGGGGCTGCCCGAAGAGCGCCCTGCTGCAGCCAGAGCCCTCCTGGCCTGGGGCCCGGGAGCAAAGGGCCAGGGCAGGCACCTCTTCCTCGTCCTGACCCTGCCACCGCTCCCTGCTGCTGCTGCTGCTGAGGGAAAGAGAAGACTCTCCTAAGGCCCCATGAACGAATACACTTACGCAGCCCTGGGGATGCCAGTGAAGGAAACCATGTGTCACATAAAGCATGTGTGACCAGAGTCACCAAACACCACCTAAACATGGAATTGTTGCACCTCTGGGACAGGCAGAAATTTATAGAATTAACTGGGGACTTGAAGGCAGAAGAGGCCGGAGGAGGAAAACAACTCTGATGGAAAAAAACCACCATATCTGGAGGGGAAAACATCTCTGCCTGCTCAGAATTAGTCGAGGGAGCATGCCTCTAATCCTCTCCTGAAAGGGATGCTTTAGGTGAGCTTTGCACCTCCAACTGCCTTGGACCAGAGCAAGGAAGATTCAATCATGTAAATGTTACATAGATAGATAGATACATACATACATAGATACATACATACATAGATACATAGATAGACAGACAGATCTCATTACTGAAATCTCTCTTTACTGTCCTCTCTATTGCTACACACATCGGAACTTGGTAGCCAGTGCCCCACTCAACTACAATCCTGAGATTGCTCTCCTGTTGCTTCAAAAAAGCACACTCTTGGGGAATCTGGAGCATGTAGGTCCTTATGGAATGCAACCAGACACCCAGAGCATTGCACTGGGAACTGGACTCTTTGTGCATCTGTGCTCAGGCAAGTTCTTCTCTTGGACTCGACCACACTGATGGTGCTAAAGTGGCTGGAATCAGAAATGCAGCCCAGCCCACCCCAGCTCCTCTGATCCCTGAGCGCCAGGTGGAATGCAAGGGCATTGATTTCCTGCTCAATTCCCAAACACAACACACACTGATTCCCTGGGCTGCCAAAAGACACGGGAGCCATTAACCTTGAAAGTGATGTGTTTCTGCCAGTGCTGGAAAAGGGCAGCAAAAACTGAGAAAAAGCTCCCTGGAGAAAGAGAAATTACACAAGGCTTCTCCTTTGAGCAAACAAACAAATAAACAAAATATGAAAGTGTTACCTACTCCAGTGTCTAAAGCACTTGGATGCAGTGAAGAGATGTTTGGCAGGGAAGCAGCCCTTGTGCTGAGCATTGGCTCTATGGATCTAAGGCAGGGATCTATGGAAGTCTGCCTGAAGGCAGAATCATGAGCCCCCATTCTCCAGGCTAAAGCTCCCTCAGCACCTCCTCACTGGCCTTGTGCTGCACCCCCTTGTCCAGCTCCCCTGTCCTTCTGTGCACTCGCTGCAGCCCCTCCATGACTTTCTGCTTCCCAGGGCCCACAGCTGCACACAGCACTCCAGCTGTGGCCGCAGCGCTGCCCAGCACAGGCCACGCTCCCTGCCCTGCTCCTGCTGCCCCACTGCTGCCGGGACAGCCACCGTGCCCTTGGCCTTCTTGGCCGCCTGGCCCCACGCTGCCTCATCTTCAGCTGCTCACGGCCGCCAGCCCTGCGTCCTTTTGGCTCACGCAGCTCCCCAGCCACAAAGGTGCCCATTGCACTTCAGATACAGCAGACACCATTGCAAGATGGCCTTCCTTTTCTACCACCTCATTTTCCAAGTAGATATCATAAAATTTGATAGGAATAGGATTCTAAGTCACTCTCTTTAAATTAAAATTATGTAATTCAACTGTACAGGAAATTGCTCTTAATTAAATTATCCCTATCTGCTGTCTGCAAGCATGGTTCTCTTTTCAAAACTAGGTTTTAGTTCTTCAAACTCTGAGAAGGAAATTTAAAAATATCTATAGCTGCCTTTGTTACTTTTGTTTCAGGCATGGCAATGGATTTCTTTCAGCCTTCCTAGCTGGCCCTGTACAGTCTACTGCTACTGGCCAAGCTCCTAGCTTCCTCTACAATTCCTCAACACCAGGAACACGAAATGTTCCTTTCTCACTCACCTCAGGATCTTTAGCACTGCTGAATACACGCTTCAGGTGACCTGTAGTGGGAAGGGAAAACGAACCAGCTGCTGTCAGAAAACTGCCTGGCCCTCTGAATCCAACAGAACAAGTCAACCCAAACAGGTACGATTTCCCGTTTCACAACCTCCCTCCAGGAGACACATTTTATTCACCCAGCCAGCAAGGGATCAGAACAATATTCTTGGCTGTTCCTACACTTCATCCTGTTTAGCCAGTAAATGAATACAAAGATGATCAAGAAAATGCAAATTGTTCTTTAACACTCAATGCTCCTGTTCTACCAAACACATAAAACAGCTTCTGAAATCCTCTCCTTCAGGTACTCTTTTTTTTTTTCCAATCAGATACATGCAGTAATTCTCATAATAATTCTCATTAACTTGCAGGAAACAGTTGCCCAGAAAAGCTTCCCAAAATTCCCGTGAGCTGTGGCAGTTCTGTTGTGGAAGAGCACAGCAGCACCTCTAGGGTTCAGGAGCAGACACTCACTGCTTTAGAGTTTGCACTTCCTTTCAAAGGGAATAACTATTTTTGCACTCAGTAAAAGGTTATTAAGTTAGACAGTCGAATCCTTTAATGACAAAATTTAAAAAGAAAGAAGCTTTCTCTGAATTTTGGGAACAACTGCAGAGTTTTTAGAAGGCCTTCCCTGAAGCTCTGCCAGTCTACATTTTCAAAGCTGTCTTGCTTGTCCCAGCAACCTGAGTAAATGACATAGTCTGTTGCCACAGACTCCCCTGCGGAGGGAACGGATGCCCTGCAGGTTCCCCTGTAAATGCTGCTCCTGTGGCTACAGACACCCCCTTTTTAGCTGAACCTCTTGACAGGAGCTTTACCAAACCACTGGCACTCTAATGCTCTTTCTGTTTCAAAATCAGAAACTCAGCCACCAAGAAAGAGCAGGAAGACATACAAAAGCCAGGTTAGGATACACCCTTACCGAAGTAGAATGGAAAACTCTACTTACGAACAAAGTGTGCAACGTAATATGCGGAAAAACAAACACCATAGGCAGCAAAAGCTGCTGTGGCCAGATGGTGGATCATTGTCCCAGTGCTGTGCAAGTTTTCTCCAACACTAGAAAAACAAGTGCCCTGTCAGAGTGCAGCTGCCCACTGACCAATGCTCAAACCAGGAGGGTTCTCCTGATGCGAGCAAGGCCTAGGGCTGCTCTGACACTCAGGCCTTCCGTGCACCAAGACAACCTTCTGATGCCACTATGACAACGTGGCAACCATGCCCTGACATCACAAAGCAAACGCTCCATGTTGGTCTGTGAATTTATGCAAAGCAATAACCAACCTTCCCTACAGCAAACACAAAAGAGCCTGGGAAGTTCTTCTTTGTCACAAAGCAGCAAAAAATCCCCTCATGGGCCAAACCTTGTTGTTCAGGGATCCAAGAGGAACTCCAAGAGTGCCCCAAGGACCTACAGCCTGTACCCCAGCTGAGCACTCAGATGGGACACAAGCAAAGGAAGCCAGACTAAGAAAATGGCCCACAGCATTGCACATGTGAGAAATGACTCTCACTTTTAACATTTTAAAGGTTTAGTAAACCTTAACAAAAGACTGACTAAGGAAAACTTGCAGCATTGGGAGTCTCTGTGACTAGCAGCCATGTGCTCATCTACAAAAAGGATGCTCTGCCTTTTATACCCTTAGCCCCTCCAAAAGTTTTGTCAGTCAACTCTTTCTCTGCTGTCCATTGGTAAAGATTACTTTCTTGCATCCTGACTGGAGGTCAGGTGTTGCTACACCCTGCCTGATGGTCACAAGCCAGCCCTCCCCAGACGCCCTGACTACCAAGGCAATTACAAGGGAGACAGGAAAGAGGACTATGGGAGGATATATTACAATACCATCACTACACATTTGAACATCCACATAACATCTGCTTCTTAATCATCAGAGCCAACCATTGCATTACTCATCCAGAACACACAGAACCAGGAGAGAAGCCACTGTTGGCATCACAGCTGAAATGCTTCCTAACAAATCTCCCCACATATTTGCACCTTTATTGGACATGCCCAGGGCTCCGGTGCGGGTACATCTCTGCCTTTCTTTCCCTTTGGCAGCAGTTGAACTGGCAGCATCTGCCCGCCAGCAGCAGCTGCTCCAAGCTGGGAACGCCACTGGCGGTGCTGATTTCCAGAGGCTTCTGTGTGCCAGGGGAAGCCAAGGCAGGAGCGGGTTGAACGGTGCTGGCGTTGCTGCTGCTCTGTGCCAGAGAGCCCCGGCTGGGCAGGCCACGGTGCCCACTGCGCTGCGGGCTCCTTCTCCTGCCACAGCTGGGCACACCTGGCAACAAGGCATGACAACTTGTGGGCAAGCCAAGGGGTTTCTGGGGCTGCACTGCTCTGCACACACCCAGCACACCTGCAGCACAGAATTTTAACCCTCAAACAGGTAAACCAAAGGGAAACAGCTAGGAAAGATTTCATTTCAACCATTCTTACCTGCTCAACAGAAGTCTTCAAAATGAACGTTACCAAGCAGGGCCCAATCCCTGCTGCCAGCTCAGGGTTAGAAGAGAAGCAATCCTTGATCTCAGCACTGGGTGTGTGGGGAGCCACTTCCCCAACACGTGCACACCCAGCAATCTCACTTACTAGTTTGTATCCATGGATCTAAGACATATTCAATACTTTGCTGAAGCTCACAGGCTAAATATTCCCCCAAATTATTTGATTTACTGATTGATACCTTTTGACTTATTGATACTTAAATCACTTCTCCAAATTTACTGACATGAGAATAGGAGTGTCCTTTAGTCCCTGCCAGTCTTTGACACAGATTCAGGAGGAGACCCATGCACAAAATAACCCAGGACAAAACTGGGATTGCAAAGCAAATTCATTCTATTTGTTGCAGTAGCAAATCATACATACCAAGTCCTGGATTCCTAAAAATCTGCTGAGCAGGAGAAGGAGGTGGAGCGTGGTGCTCAGCAGCAGGGGCAGGTAGGCAGTGCACTTTCAGGACATCCCCTGGATCAAAACGCTGTGCATCTCATCCTTCTCACCCTTCCAGCTCAGAACCAGGCCTTGTATCTCCTGCTCAGGAGTGGAATTTCCCAGTCACAGCATCGGCTCACACATGACTGGTGTGTGAGATGAGGCCAATGAATCCAGGATTTAAAAGAACTGGAAGAGTTAAAATTTTAGCAAGATTTAGTTAGGATGAAAAAGTATAGCAAGAAGAGTGGAAATAATAAGGGATAGTTAATTTTTAGCAGATAAGGTAGTTAAGGCTAGGGTAATATATCACTTGTCTGTCTTTACTATGTTTAAAGAAGCAGGATGGGATGCGGATTTCTTTGTGACAAAGAAGAGGACCGTAGCCTGCACCTGGGCCCCGAAATTTCAGCTTTAGCCAAGGGGTGCGAAAGCCTGCCAACAGGTCATAAGGAAAGAGGTCAAATTGAGGAAGACGTCTTGGCTTCATCAGAAGGACACCATTCCCTGCTTTAAAACCCACCAACCCATGTGATGTGAAAGAATCCGCAAATATGAGGGAACTTTGGACTCAGTTATAATACATTTTAATACAAAGGGGGTAGGTGGGGTTACCTAATTAATATGTATTAGTCGTTTTGGGAATTATATGAATATGTAGGACTTTTCTAGATAAGTAGAGCGGCAGTCATTATTCACACATGTCTTTAAGAGACAACTCCTTGTGTGCGTGGCGCTGTAATAAACACACCACCTTCTACCTTTAACTGTGGGGAGTTCTATTCCACACCTCATTTGGTGACCGCGGCAGGAACGCTTCTCTGCTCCAGCGAGAACAACCGAGCTCTGGATGTCTCTGGGCGCTGCCAGGACATTCCTTTCCTGGAGGCACCTCCGCTCTCAGCTGTTCCTCGTGGGGGACAGAGAAGACTGCTGAGACTGTGGAGAAAGGGAACATTTAACTCTGTATAAAGTAACCCGTAAGGTGTATGCAGTGGAAGGGCTGTTCACAAGTCACACAGAGACGTCCTGTGCACAACGTACGCCTGTACAGTTTGGGTTTGGGTCTGGCTGCTGGCAGAAAGGATTTGCTGTGTCAATAAGGACCTGCTAGCAATTCTGGGGGTGAATTGAGCAAATCCTGTTTCATTGCTGCTATTTTTCCTGTGTGTTGTAATTGTGGTTGCGTTTTCAGTGTGTGAATGTTTGAGGATGATGATGTGGGTGGATGCTGATGTGATGGATGGTGTGTGTTGTGTTGAGAAAAGTGAGCACTCTGTCCCCTCATAAAGATATACTCCTTTCCCAGTGAGCCTGTGTGCGTGGACTTTCTAGTTGCAGGGGTTGGTGCTCCCTGTGACACCTGGTGCTTGGGTATACAGGGGGGTTGAGTGGTTTTTCTCCCACATTGTGGTCATTTGGGACTGCATGGTTGTGTTTGGGGAGATTTTAGGATTTTGTTTGCAACAAGTGCAGCAATTTATGCAGAAAACTTCAGTGTGGTGATTTAATTTGTTGAATTATGGTAGTTCCTTTCTACCCACCCTCCTCCCCCAGGGTTTCAAATCCCCTGCCATGAGGTGGACGCTCTCTATCCTCCTCTGGACATCTTCTTTCCTCTCCTGGACACTCCCTTTCTCTCCTGGAGTTGTTCTCCATTAAAGCTGTGAGACTTTGGTCCCAGGAAGAGAGAGCGCCTCTCGTCTTTTGCTTTTGTCCTTGTCAGTGTCACTGGGCCCAGAGCTTGCCAAAATGATCCCCCACGAGATGAAAACTGACAAATGGCGCCACATACACAGCTCAAAAATTGGCCACATTTTTGATGGACTGGGGTGTTTGCCACACTTTTGAAATTCCCTATTCCCACACAGACCACGCAATTGTTGAAAGGACGCACCACACTCTAAAACCATTCTAGATCAACAAAAGGGGGAGTGGCTCAAGCAACATCCCAGATGAGGTTGAGCAAAGCTTTAGATGTCTTTATGTTTTTAATAGCTCATTTGCAGGAACTAATCCTCCAATTTTTAGGCACTTTTCAAACAGCACACAGGAAAAATTGAAAGAAAATCCTTCAGTTTTGGTCAGAAACCTTGAGTTAGGACAAATTGAAGGACCATTTCCACTAATCACTTGGGGCAAAGGGTACGCTTGTATTTGCAAAGCTGTCGGACCTATGTGGGTCCCCGCGAAGGGCGTGAAACCATCTCATACACAAGAGCTCAGCGACAATTCCACCAGCAGGGAAATGAGCACGCAGACATGAGCTGCATGTAGAAGCGACGGTTCATGCCAGACGATCCTGTTCAACCTGTGAAAGCTACAAATCTTGAGTCTGATCTTGATTTTTGGACTGTGAAAATGGTTTCTATCGTAGAGCACTTTCAGCAAAAGCGTGGTGTCCATTGTGTTCAAAAGAATTCTAAGATATCCAAATTTGTAAAAATTGAAGGTTAGAGGGACAGTTTAGTGCCCTATAGTTGGCCAGTCCCTGAACAAGTGCTAAAAATTTTGCTTGAGAACTGAAATAGATGGGGAAGCTTTTGCCAAAAAACAGCTGAGGAGGAACATGGAGTTTGATCAAATGATATACAGGCACTTGTTGGTTTTGCTTGCTTGCTTTTGCATGCATACATGCCTGTAGATCAACCTAAAATGAATGTTTGCCTTGCTTCAGCCAAGTCAGCAGTCTCAGACGCCATGTGTTTGACCAATTTGAGCCCAGATAAATCCTTTGCAACCCTTTTGGTCGGCGTGCCTGTGCCAGCCAAGGAGTAGCCAATACCCAGTCGTGACAAATATTGGTGTGAGGCTGCCAACGAGACCAATCCCATAACCAGCTGACATCACTGGGCCCCTGATCTTCTTAAAGCACCATCTGAACCTCAAGAATTGGAATTCTTGGTTCATTGGTGATGGAAATTTGTGCTGAGTTTCAGTACCAGGGAGATCCACAGTTAAATGTTACTCCCCATCATCCTGAGGACAGATACTCAAGTTTGTGGTGCAATTGTACTACCCCAGTGCCCCCTAAGGGTGAAACTACTGACGAGTAGATGACCTAGATGAGTCCCCTTGAGAATTAGCAAGAAAATATTGGCTCATTTGTGGAGATAGAGCCTGGCAGGACATTCCCTCAAAAATAAAGGTGGCCCATGTAGCATCATGCAACTCACTGTGATAGCACCTATCATTAAAAAAGCCATCAAGAGAAAACACAGAGAAAAAAGATTTGCCCATCATTATAAAGAAAACTGTAATAGCAATTTCAGACCCTAGGGCCCTGCAAAATGAGGTACATCGAATTTATTTCTACATCAACTTGCCTCGGGCGAGGCACTGAAACCAATATACCGATTAGGGTGTTGGCTGAAGAAAGAAGACAGTGCTACTTCCAATGCAATTAGTGACATGATGACTGATGTTAGTGCTGTCAGACATGCAACCTTACAGAACAGAGCAGCAATTGACTTCCTTAGCAGCCATTCCATGTGTTCAGTGTCACCCCCATGTTCAACACTGTCACTGTCAGCTTTGACAGCTTTGGGACTGTGTTTGAGAAGTCAAATTTTTCTGACTGTTGAAGGGCTTTGGGGCCCAGAGTTCTTGTTAGGAACAAGGGATTAAGTGTGTGAGCCATGGAGTTGTTGGACCAGGTGTTTTGTGTAAGTGGTGAGAAGGGTTTCTTCCTTTCTGTTTCTCTTTCAAGTGGAAGATTAATATTGCCCCTGAGTCCTCAGGAGGGGAGCCTGTGGACTGAGCTGCAGCAGAGGGAGCTTTGCCTGGCACCGAGAGCTGTGGGAACAATTCCCAGGAGCCCAGGGAGCTTGGTAAGGACAGAGCCCCCACTGGTTTAGAGAGGGGTGAGATGGCTGCTCTGAGCCTGCCTCTGGCAGTGAGGGAGATGAGAAGGGTTGAGTTCCTCTCTGCAGGCTTGGTGCTTCCTGGTGCCTTTAGTTCAAATCCTGCACTGGCACAACCTGCCTGAGCCCTGCCCTCCACGCTTATCCAGAGGCTCTGACATTGAGTCCTCTGAGGGAATCCACAAAATTAGAGGGTTTTGGGAAAGCTGCAAAAGGCAGGTCTCAGATATAGTAGAACTGTGATTAGAGCCAAGCAGCAGCCATGAGATTGGTCAGCAGAAAAATTATTTAAACTGCAGAAAAGCAAAGAAAAATAGAACAATGGTCTGTGCATTAACACTGGTCTAGAATAACTCTCTAAGCTACAGAAAAGTTTATCTAGCAAGATATTAGGAAGGTTGAAGCTTAATAATGGAGCTCAGTGCGTTGTGTTTTAAGGCTTACACGTAGGTATTGTATTCGAAATAAGCAAGCATTGTTTTAACCAATGGAACATGTGCTTATAGTGATTGGATAGAACTAGTGTCAATAAGCTTTTGCTTTGTGTGATTGGTCAAAAAATTTATCAAGTCAGTTGTAACATTAAGTTCTTTGTCTGCTGCCTGGGATGTGCGCTGCTGGCATCTTCCCATTGTCATAACCATGTAATGAGACTGATGCTGGAAAACAAACAGCTCGAGGTGCGTTCCACAGCAGCCCTGGCCGATTTGTGATTTCTACATAGCCCCCTGCCAGCGTCAAATGGCATGGCTTGATTTGCAGGGCAGACAGTCTTAAACATCTGCAATATCCTATCAGAGTCCTAGTTTGGCTTCATTCAAAGAAAGAGGAGAGTGCACCTAACCCTGACCACTTGTTAGGCAATATTTTCCACCTTGCCCTTGTACCCCTAAAGAGAGGCTGTCTGCAAAATGCCCAGAACACCATCCAAATCTGCAGCAAGTACAGGAAAATCAGGCAGAGAATCTTTCTGTTTTCAAGGTCCCCCTTCCTAGGTGACTTGACCCTTTCTACCTGATTCTCACTTGAGATCTACCCATGATAGAGCACTGCAGGAAAACACTTTAAAGGGTCATTAACCAGGACCTGCTTGGAAAGCAAGGGCAGAAACTCTTTCCCTCCCTGATAGGATACGGGCTGGCAACTGCTGCTCTGAAGATGTGCAGCTGCTCCTCTCTGGAGAGGCCATGGAAGGGCTGTGATGGTCTACCGGAACCAGAGGAACGATGAGCTCAGGTTGGCATTTAAGCTTCATGGGAACAAGCAGAATGAAGAGCTCACAGTGGAGATGAAATTTGCCTGTTCGTGGCTCTCCAATGAAACCCCAAGAAGTCCAGATGAAGCAAATACCTTCTCCCAAGCAGCTAGGAACCCTCAGAGCCCTGAGCACCTGCACTTAGCCTGGAAGGGCCTGGAGGCAGCTCTAAATGCTCAGGTGAGGCAGCACTGAGGTCCTGGTATGAGAGCGCTGTGTAGCAGTGAGGGAAGGAAACGGGAAGCAAAGGGAAGGCTGGGTCACTATTGGTCTTTGGGTGTGTTTCCCTTGGCAGCAACTGTACTGTCAGGGAAAACAAAAGCTCCCTGAATGGTTAAAACTGAAAATCAGGGACAAAGACTCTCTAACTAGTCAAAGTTAAAAAGTGGTGTGTTCTTTACGCCGGCGGCCGGCACAGGGGAGGGTCATTCTCGAAATGCGTGACCACTGGCCGGGCTCGGCTCAGCACAGCACAGCACAGCAGGATCCAGCAGGACAGGGAAGGGCAAGGCAGGCACGGAAGGGCAGGGCAGGGCACTGGGGGCAGTGACAGGCTCTGTCCCCACGCTGCATCCCATGCCTGGGTAACCATCGGGGACAGAGAGGAAGGACATTGCTCTGTCTTGGCTGCGGAAAGGATGAAAAGGGGGAGTTAGAAAACATGAATTTAGACTCCTTTTCAGCAGACTAGCTGGTTTTATCTCACCATGTCTGCCTGTCTTTGGCAGAGTTGGCACATTGCTCATGAATTGGAGTCAGCTACGGCAGCAGGAATGGGAAGCAATTTTGTCAGCATTGATATCAAAGCCAAAGTGCTGCCCCATGGATGGATGGTGCTTTCTTCAGGGGATTTCGGGCCTAGAGTTGTAGCAAACTCACACTGGTGTCTTCCCAAGCAGCGTTGCCTTTTTCTTTCCTCAGGAATCACCTCTTCTTTTTCTTCCCCCCAATCTGGGGAGAGTTCCCATGCAAATGTCCCCTACAGCCGACTCCTGTCACTGTAGACTGACAAAGGAGATCTTGCAGTGGGGAGAGACTCCCTAGAGCTGCTGTGGAGAGCTGAAGGGGGAAGCTTTGTCCCTTAGTCTTGAAGTGTTGTTGGGAAGCTGCTGATGCTCTGGGGGATGGACACCAATGATGTTTATCCAAGCCTTGCAGGTTCATTCCTGAGCTTGCTGACACACCACCGAGACTTTGGGGTTGTCGTATTGGCAAACAAATTTCAGTCTGGGCACTTCTTGAAATGCTTCAATTATTCTTTTTTTGCTTTTCTGCAGAAATATTGTCATCATCTATTCCTGCAAGAGAATCTTTTCCTACTTTTTATGGAATTCCTTTTGTTGCCCTCCCAGACCAGGCCAATTCCCAGGGCTCCTTCCCAAAGTGAGGTGCAGCCCATGCCTCCACTCTCCAGCTGGAACAGAAGGAAGCACAGAGTTTGTGGTTGTGGGAGAGGAGCTTCTCATTCCTGCCTGCTTTCCCTTTGGGACAGGTTGGTGTGTGCTCATTTGATAAAGGCAGGTTTAAACTCTGAAGAAGTTGTGTTTCAAACTGCTCCCTTCTCCAGCTCTTCTGTGGGTATCCTTGGACAAAAGGCCTCTTGGTGGGAACTCCCAATGGCAGGTTAAGGAAGGAGGTTAATATTTCAGGGTTGTGACTGCTGAAAGCAGGTGGTTTCTGGAGGTGTCCAGAGCTGGGAGTGGCTCCTTTTCTCACCTGCCTGCAGAAAAGGAAGTTGCAAAGTGGGAATTTCATTTGTGGAGATGGCCATCAGGGGTGTTTGCCAAGAGATGGGCTGGCAGAGAGGCAGGTCTTGTGCTAAACTGGCTGTGTTTTTGTTTTGATGGTGGGGAGGGTCAGAGATGCAGACACACCAGCTGAACGAACAGTGTGATTTACTGTAATGCAAAAGTGTAAAAAAGAGTCAGGAAAGGATAAGCTAAGCAATGCACCTCAGCATTATTACAAAAGGGTGCCTCTGGTGATTAAGGAAGATCCATCACCAGGTAGCCCAATGGTTTCCCCTTCATCCAGAGCTGCACATCAGCTGGGGGAAGCTGTCCCAGCCCAGAGCCACGGCCGGGAACCGGGAAATCCTGCGGTTCCTCCACCTTTGGCAGCCAAGAGGCTCCCGAGAGCACTGTGAGAGTAGCCCGGCTCCGACAGTGCTGGACGAGCAATGTGCCAGAGCTTCTGCTGGGGGCACAGCTGGTGTCATTCTCCTCTTGGTTTTCTCCCCGAGCCTGCCCAGGGCTCAAGGAGGAACCAAGGCCATGTGTGACCTTGTCCACTTTCCTCATGCAGAAAGGTGAAGACGTGTTTCACCAGTGAATGGATGCAACAATCCTTTTGATTAGTAACACTTGGTTAAGGAGCAGGTACATAGAACATTGGGTTGGGAAGGTCATCTAGAGGGCAGCTTTGGCTCAGGTCCTGTTGTTGAGGCTTCAGTCAGGGTCTGTTGTTCAGGCCTTGGTCCTTCAGTATTTTGTGGTGCAAATCACACCTGTGCAGAGCTGCAAACAACCAGGTCTATCATTAGCACATTTGAGACAGGGAACAGGATTAGCCCTGCAAGGCCAGGCTAGGGCCAGGAGCAGAAGGCCAGCACCCTGCTTTTGCCCACAGGCAGCCCTGCAGAGCAAGCAGCCCCTCCTGCCCAGGGGCTGACGTGCCCGAAGCTGCCTCCCCGCTGTGCAGCTCTGCAGAGCCCGCGGGGCGCAGGGTCCTGGGCAGCCAGGGCAGCCCGGCTGCCTTGGGGCACAAGGAGTGCCCCAGAGAGAAGCTGCTGCCCTTTGCTTTGGAACTGCTCCTCAGAGTCTTGTCAATAATCCACAGTGTCTGATGTGTTTTCCTTTCCTCTCCCAAGTTTAACACAGCTTTTTGAGAAAATTGACTGATGTAGCTGCTGCTGGTGGTGGTGATAGTACTTTTCTCTGCAGGTGAGGGCAGGTGATTTGAACTAAGGACGGAGTCCATTGTTAACACCCCAGCCTTTGCCAAGTCAAGAAAACCATTCACAATTGGGCTACCAGTGCTCAGCAGTTTTCCTAGGTTTTGGAAAGCTACCACCTTAAGAAACCCAACAGATTTTCCTCCAGGAGGATACCAGCAGTAGCATGATGCCAATGTTTTCCACCCCTTTTCTGTGTCATTTTTAGAGTTCCACAGTGCCCAGCAGGAATGAAATGACCTGTGATAATGTGGTTTGAGAGCTCTGTGTTGTTCAATGCCACATGAGTGTTCATGACAAGCTGGACACCCCACTCGTGGGTCTGTCGAGTTAAATTCATCCCAGTTCTGTGCAAACAGCAGCCCCAAGATGCTGAGAAGGGCAGGCACAATGGGTGGGTGTGCATGCACGCACCTGGGGGCTGACTGCTCTGTGGGCAGATGGTTTTGCACTGTTGTAAATCTTCACTCTCCCAAGCTGAAAGGCTATTTCAAATATGTATCTTAAATGAAAATATATATCAAAAAATAAAATTGTCCAAAAGTACATGTGCATAAATTTCATGCATATTATGTATTAAATATTTTTATTAATATAATATAATATAATATAATATAATATAATATAATATAATGTAATATAATATAATATAATATGATGAATATATGAGATCATTTTTGAAGCCATTGCTTGTGGGGGATATTAGATGATCTCCTAGTGTTTGTACATTTTTGCTTTCTGCTACTGCTGATCCTAGCAGCAACTCCCTGTCAGTTCTTCCAGGTAACTTCACACAAAGGGATTCCATCATTTCAGTGCCTGTGAGAGCTTGGCACTGAAATGCCAAGTTGATTCCCAACTCTCCAGCCTCCTTCTGGATTTTGGGGCTTGTGTCCATGGACCTTCCTTCATCCCCAGCCTGCAGCAGTCACAGTCACTGCTGCCTCCCCCTTGCTGCAGCTCATTTGCCAAAGTGCTGCCAAAGGCAGCAGAGCTGGCTCAGGATCCCTGCTGGCTTCTGGTCTCTGGGATGAGCTTCAGGGGGACACTTGGAGCACTTTTCTAAAGAGCTGCCCGTGGGATGAGGGATTTGTCCTCCTGGGTGGCTCCTGCTTGGATTCTGTGCTCATGGAGCCCCGGAGTTTTCTCAGCAGCCTCTGCAGCGAGTTCTGAGCCAACGTGGGGCTCTGCTGCCAGCCCAAATCTGCGCTTCCCCTGCCCAGCCTGAGTGCAGGTGGGGCACGTGCTGGGCATGGCCGGAGATCTGCATGGCCAGAATCCTCCAGCATTTACACCTGCTCATGGCTTTGGGGAGCACAATTCTACACTTACTTCAGTTGAAACATTGCATTTATTGCAGATAGTTACACCCGCACTACTAATGTACAAATACACAAACATTAACTTATGTTTAAAAATGAAATTTATTTTAAATTGCAACACCTGTGCTACCGATATAGAAACACAGAAATATCAATTTATGAATAAAATTTATTCTTAGAATTGTGCTATTTAAATATATACAGATATCAACTTCAGTGAAAAAAAATTATTGCAACCCTCTGCAACAACTCACAAATATTGAAGTTACTGAATTGAAGTTTAACAATTAAATTCATTACTTATTACTACAAATGTACAGCCCATATACAAATACAGAAACAGCAATATCCCTCTGTAAAGGAACTCAGATCCAGAACTAAATAAATAGAATTTTAGAACTATACAACTCCATACATAATAAATAGAAGTAAATACATATATAGGCATAACAATATAGACATGTAAACATGCATTACATATTTCATGACATATAACATGACAATATATTACAAACATAACAAACCTGTCTATAAATACACAAATATCAATGGACCAATAAAAAAATCCATAGAACCCCAGCAATAGAAATGCACAGCTACAGAGCTGTACAAGTATGTAAACAGATGAATATACACGCATTAATATAACAATATGCACACATAATATCCCTATACAAATATCAGTCAGTGTATGTAAATATCCCTATACTTGTAGCTATCCAAATCTAACTACACATCCATAAACAGCGCTAGATCAGGAGGGATTGCAGCCGCCGATGTTCCCAGGCCCTCGCTCGGTCTCCTCCTCCAGAGCAGAGCAGCTCTCCTGGACAGGGACAGCAGATGGGACATCTGGCAAGCAAAGGGAACACTGAGTGAGTGTGGGGACGTTTGCCTTGGCAGCAGCTGCGCTTCCATCAGGGAAGAGGAAATGTCAGAGCCTCCCCAGGGGGATCAGAAGGAAAAGCAGCCGGGCGGGCCAGGCTGTGGTGAGCTGTTCACTTCTTTCTAACATCCCAGTTGCTCTGAGGGAACTCCCTCATGTCACGTTATTGAACCACCTCTGCACTTATCAAGACTGTGGCCCCCAAATCAATCAGCATTTATGTCTCCAGCTGCTTGCACCAATGACTGGGAATGTCCTCTAACAGTGCTGGGGCACAAAGTCACCTTGCACAGGTCATCTGACAGGGCCTTGCTCCTTCTCTGCTTCCTGTGTTTCTCCTTACCTTCCACTTGGAACTTTTACAGCATTTCTTTTTCTTTCCCCTTGATCAGTGCTGAAATGTGTGTTTCTCTTCCAAGTTACAGTTTGTTCAGTGATCCTGTCAAGCCTTTTCTCAGAAGCTTTTACCATGGAATTGAGAGTTAATTTCAGCAATTTTGGTGATTTTCTGTGAGATTTATGCGAGTGTCCTGTTCATTGGGCACCATTTAGGAAGGTACAAAAGAGAAAAAGGATGTTCTGTAGGTCAGTTCACTAGTGGAATATTCATGGATAGAGAGAGTGATTAGCTGATTTTCCATCTACTCCTAACCTGAAAGTGCAACAGGTAATTTGGGGAGAAATTAAAGCCTGATTTCTCCTTCTACCAGCCTGTATTCAAATGTAAAGTAAATAGAGCAGGGAGAGAATGTCAGTGTTCAGTTCCTGAAGTGCCTTATTAAGGTGTTCTTAAAGTAATGGAGATAAAATCTGGGTGGGCATTCCTAATTTCCAGCCACTCATTGTCAATTTCATTGACTCTGAAAACAGCAGAGATGTGCACATCATACCTGATCAATCCATTTGGGGATGGTTTAGGTTCAGATTCTCTGAGGCTTTAGATTTTTAGATCTCTAGACAATGCTTCCAGGAATCTCAATAGCTTTCAGAAATTAAACTTTTCTCCTTTTTTCCTCAGTCTTTGCACTCATGTGCACCAGAGACCTTCAGTGAATGGATTCCACTCTAATCCATCTCCAAGCTGAATCTCCCAGCTGTGCTCACATTGGTGGTTCGTGTGTCTCTTCTGCACAGTGCAATTTTAAAATCCTCGTTCCTTATTATCTCTGCCCTTCCTTTTCTGTTTTAGCTTGCAAATGCATGCAGATATATCAGAAATTATACATCTAATTTCTGATGCATCAGTTCCTGTCTAGCAATTTCATTTTATCCTGTTCTGATGTTATGCTAGCCTTATATGTTTTATTTTAAGTGGACTCCTGTTTTCTTGCATGTGGAAGTTTTACAATGCAATGCTCTCATTCACCTGCTTTCATGAAACCCTTCATTAACATTAGCACAAGTAACTGTGTGATTCCCCTCTGCTTTGTAGATTTGGGAAGCTCAAGTCCTGCTCAGCTACAGCAAAACATACATGGTGCTTGGTAATTCCCCTAAGAGCTTAAGTTAATGGTAAACAACTGCAGCTTATTAATTTCACAGAAATTGGGAGAAAAGACATTGCAAATATTGAGGAATGTAGTGCAATATTGATGGGCATCCCTCAGTTATCCAGACAGACTGATCTCACTGGCAAAATTCCCTCTTTTCCAAAGGTTTTCATTTCCTTTGGCTGTGCTTCGTATGGCTGCAGGTCACATTTCCCTTGGTTGAAGGAAGTATCTTTGTCCCGTTCTCAGCTGTTTTTGATGGCCTGGAAAGGCTCGGGATTGCCTTGGGACAGCCCGCGCTCCAAAGGACGAAAAGAGTCTTCGGGTTTTTTCTCGGTCTTCAGTGTTTATTAGTTTTTATCTACAAGATTTTCTCCCGGCCTGACAGAGGTCTGCACAGCACGTCGGCCATGAGCACACTGAGAGCCCTCGGGGCGGTCACTTATCTTTATACCCAAAACTACGTATAAGATATTTACCTATTTTCCCCAATACCTTTCACCCTTATTGACAAGTGCACTTTTAGTAAGAACCAATCCCAAAGTGCCACCACCATCACAGAAGATGGAGGCCAAGAAGAAGAAGGAGGACAGGACACGCCCTAATTCCTCCATCTTGTTTCTCTAGACCCTCCTGTACTGAAATTCTAAAACCTGTGTTTCACACTATAATTAACCTATCCCTTCACCATTTATCCCCGTGAGATCCTCCCATCCTCATACAGGTGTCGTCTCCTGTGCAGGATCAAAGTCCAGCCACCAGACACTTCTGGCAACATTCCAGGACCTCTGAGCCCCCCAAGGGTTATCTCGGTGACTCTGCACATCAGGACTGATGTGCTGAGATCCCACATATCTTGGTAGGTATTCTTGGTGTTATATCTTGCTAATTCTGCCCTTGGAGGAATTACTGAGTTCTGCAGTCCTTATTACACGCCCTTTTCTAAAAGACTTTTATACTGTTTTCCCTCTCTCTATGTTTTCACATGTGTTCAACAAGGTTTTCTTTCTAAGAATATTAATCACTATATCCCAAAAGATTAAAAAATGCTTAGGTATTTTTCCCTAAGTATTTACTAAAAAAAAATATAATAATTTAAAAAACCTGTATGCATGCTGGATGTAAAATACAAACAGAAATAAACTTGAGAGTTCTCCCAAAAACCCTTAAGAAAAAAACCCCATGTATTCTATAAAACCCAGAGTATTCATCTACAGTATACAAAAATGGGCATGTTCTAGAAGAGAAAATTTGTGCAACGGTTCTGCACAGAATTCTATGCTTTCAAGCTGTTTGCCCTTCAGGGGCAGTGCCATTCTTTGAACTGTAATGCTCTGAGCATGTTCTGCTCACCATGGCAGCTTTCTGCTCTGCCCTGGTACAGATGATCCTCCCAGCATAGGGGCAGTGCAGCCACCACAACTCGCAGCACCTTCCCACACAGCAAGAACCTGAAGGGGAGAGATGGCTTTCACCAGCTGCTGCGGGTTCTAATAGTGCCACCTCTCAGCTGCTGAAAGCCTGAATTTCTGTGCTGCAATGTGGTAGTTTATTGAGCCAAATGTTGTTATATAGTGGTATGTTCAAGTGTTCCCCGAGTTATTACAGTTAGTTTCTCCCCTGTGTTATCCCCTCCTACCCAAGTGTCTCTCAAGGAATTCCATCCCTCCTCACCAGATTTTTCCCTGTCTGTCAAGACAACCCGGCCCCTTTGCCCCATCCATCAGCCCAAACCCTACCCTTTGTTCCAGAAAGTTCCCTGTCCCTCACCCTAAGATCCAATCCCTATCCCAACGCTCTCTCTTCCCCTTGTTCTGATTTGTTGTAGCCCTCAAAACCAGTACCCAAGAGTCGTTTATTGGTTACTATATGGTGTCCACCCCGTGTTTTGAAAGATTTTAAAAACCCGTGCACAGGGGGGCTGGGGATTCTCTGAACGTTTGTTCCTTTTTGTAATTCTCTGCTGTGAACCTTCCCCTTGCCTGTCCTGATGAATTTGCTGCGCTTTACACCGCAGAAGAGCCTCCTCTGCTTCCTCCACTCGGTCCTCCAGGGGTCTCTACATCTCGGCATTTGGCCTAGAGGTTCTGGCTCAGGCAAAACCCTAACCTAGCCAGATCCCCACTCCTGCCGTTGTCCCTGGAGCATCACAGAGGTAGTCAGGGCTGCGGAGGGCAGTGACAGTGACTCATGCCCTGGCATGTCACAGCCCCCAGAGCCACGCCTGCCAGGCCACAAGCCTCAGCCCTGGTCCCCACTGCCGACCTCAGTGGCTCCTGGGCATCCTCACCCTGAGTGCAAAGGCAGCCTCAGGAGCCCCCCAGGGCGCTCTGGATCCAGGCTGCAGACACCCTAAAGCCATCACTGAAAGGGACGTGGATGGGGACCGCAGCTGGATCTTGCAGTGCTCACCAGCCCTGATTGTTCTCTAAGTGAACCTAAACCTCATTTGCAGGACCTTGAGCACATTGACCCTGCTTGCCCGTCCTGGAATGTGGTGTTCTCACATCATACACCAGCCCTTTGCAGGGAGTGACCAGCTCCCAGCTGCTCTGCTACCCTTGCCTTACTTTCTGTTTGCCAGCAATGAACTTAACGGATACACTCCTGAGAAACCTAGCACAACATTTGCTTCTCAGGAGCTCTTTGGCAAAAAAACTCCCTTAATCCCTAGTTTTGCACAGAGAAGGAGGTTCTGACAAAGCATAAGGCACAGGCAGGGCTCTGGCATATGAATTCCTGTGCCACAGGATTCCACCCATTGTTGTTCTTAGCTACTTTGCTGATATTTTAGAGCCAGTTCTGGACAAGGGCTGCTGCTGACAGGATAGGAAAATTTGGAGAAAAAAAGGTGCAGGAGACAACCAAAAAAAACCAAGGGGGAAAACCCTTAGAAATACAGAGCACAACAGAAGTCCTTGGAGATGGTTCAATAGAAAATGCCGGCAGCAGTGAGCAGAGCCCGAGGTTGCTCACTGCCACCCCAGGGGCTCCTCAGTCCCCTGCTGGTTTGTGTCTGATGCAGCCCTGCCTGGAAAGGGCTCCAGGCTCTGGAGTTCTCAGCTTGCTCCAGGCTACATTCTTAGCAGCACTGAAAGAAGAGGTGAAACAAAGAGCCATTTTCTGTGCTGCCTGCAAACTCTTCTTCTTCAGTGCCACTGCCAGAGATCATCCCTCTGTCAGCTTGGCACTGTGCCTGCTGCGTCCTTGTCCCTGTCCCTTGCATCAGCTCCTGCACATCATCAGCACTCGCTGTCCCACATCATGAACAGAGAGAGCTGTGTCAGAAGAGCAAGGAGTGCATTTTCTTGGCCTTTCTAACAGACAAAAGAAGCATGAGTCCAAATAACTTTGTTGTTTGTTCCTGCCCTCCTTTTCGATAACTCTTTTCTGCTTTAATGCAAAAGCCTCTTTTCATACATGGATGGAATGATCTGGAATTGGCAGTTGCTTCAGGCTGTCAGGCACCATGGGAGTTTTCTCTTGTCTCTGTGTCGTGGTTTGACCGGAAATGGGACATCTGGGATATGTTGTTTTGCTGTGGTTACCAATGGGTAATTGGAATTTAAGATGGGCACCTAGTTTGACCAGTGGGACATTTGGATCCGCCTCCTGAGACTACGAACCCAAGGGGTTAAAAGCAGGGCCCTTGGCCTTCGGAGCCCTCTTGGGATTTCCGGCGTGAAGAAGTCTCTCCCCCGGCCCAGTTGCTGGCTGGGCTGGGGGAGGGGAAAGCCACGTGGCCCATCTACGGTAGGCCCGGGTTCGGAGGAAGGGTGGCAGACCCTTGAGCGACCAGTTTATTCCCCCCCCCCAGAGAATGCAGCCCGTGCTCGAACTGTATATCTTGAAACTTGATATCATGTGCCGGCAGGCAGCACGGCTGGGAGTAGAAAGGGGAGGGGGGCAGCGGGCAGTCCGGCCGCCTGGGAGAACTTTTAACCCTTTGGGGAATGAAGGCTTCGCAGAACATTGCCTTTCCTGGGAAAGGGACAGGAGTGGAAGATGAAGGAAGAAAATCAGGCCAGTAAGGAGGGTCTGGCAAAGGGAGAAGAGAGATGATGTAGGAATGGAGGAAGATGGAGTGGCAGTTTTTGCTGGACTCTTTTTTGTTGTATATCCATGGACTGTTTCCTGGTGAGGCAGAGGCTGTATTGCAGGTGGAAGCGGAGGCTCGGCGTCAAGAGAGTTTGGTTTTGAGACCCCTCGGCCCCAGGGGGTATAGAAGACATTGGGGGGGGACAGAGGTCCCAGGATTGTGACTGTACTCTGCTTGGAACGAGACGAGGCATTCTTAAAAGGCCCTGAAGGCAGGCCCCTGCCCCATCCCATGCCAGGTGGTGAGAGCACCTCGGCATGGAAAGGAGATGTCACGAGATAGCAAGATACCGGGCGGATTGCTGATTGTGACAAGAAGTCCGTGGCACAAGGAAGGACTCCGTCTATCCCTTATGAGCTGAAGATTTGATTTTTTTTTCCAAAGGGTGGTGCCAGACCGAGTGTGGATAATTTTTGGGAAATGTAAATGTGTTTGGGAATTTGGTGGGAGGAGGATAAGGAAGTGTTTCTGTGTAGTTCTCATTCTCCTTGTTTTTTTTCCCCTGTGTGTGTGTAGGTTAGTAATTGTGTGTGTAGTTTAGTAATTGTGTGTGTAGTTTAGTTAATAAACTTCTCTTTATGTTTAAGTTGGAGCCTGCTTTGCTTATTTCCTGGCCACATCTCACAGCAGATATCAGGTAAAAGGTATATTTATGGGGGCCCTGGCTTTGCCAGGCCTAAACCATAACACTCTGATGAGGATTTGGTGAATTTTCCATTGGTCACTTGGTGGTGTCACCATGGGCTGAGCTCAGCGGCCGACTGTGCTGTCCCCAGGGGATGCATTGGGACGCCAAGCCCCTCATGGCTGGGATTCGGGGGAGGGCAGGCTCGGAGCGCCCAGGGCCCGGGCCCGTGAGGAGGTGCTGCTGGCGCTGGCTGTGCTCAGCCCGCCGTGCCGAGCAGCCGCGGCCATGGAGACACAGGCGGGAGCTGTGGCCGAGGCCGGCAGGCGGCCCGTGCCGGCTTGCAGCTGCGAGGACGCCGGCAGCCTGTGCTCTGAGGCCGAGGCCGTGGCGGGCGGTTTGCGGGCAGGGCTTTTCCGAGCCGGCCGCAATGTGCTGCCTCCGGTGTCGGCCCGGCTGCGGCAGAGGCAGGCGGGAGCGCAGCGGGGCCGGCAGCGGCGGGCAGAGGCCGCAGAGAGCAGCAGCCCGGCCGGGCCCGCTGCAGAGCGGCATGGAGCTGCCGGGCAGCCCTCGGCCGTGTCTGTGCCCACAGGGCAGGAGCAGAGGCAGGAGCCGCGGCAGGAGCTGCGGCAGGAGCCGGCCATAGCGGCAGCTTGTCGTGCCCGGGGCCGCAGCCGCAGCTCTCCCCTGCCGGCCACAGCAGCAGCCGCTCGCCTCCGAGGCTCCGGCGCTTCCTGAAGACGAGGGGCCCGGCCCCCAGCACGCCCTGGCGCCCCGCAGCCAGAGGAGCCGCCGGCGCCGCAAAGGGCAGTGCAGAGGGCGCAGGTTGAGGAGGAGGACATGAGGCTGGCTCTGGGCCGGGCTGTGGCAGCAGTGCCCTGTCAGCCTTCGCCTTGAGCCCTTTGCTTCTTTTCCATGAGCCTTGATCCCCGTCCTTGGCCAAGGGCCCCCACAGCCCTTTGCAGGGCTGCAGGAAAAGCTGCCTCAGTCACAGAATCACATAATCCCTGGCTTGGAAGACAGACACTTTCAAGATGATCGAGTTCAATCTGTGGCCTAATACCTCAACTAAAGCACGGCACCGAGTGCCACATCCAGTCTTCTTTCAAAGGCTTGCAGGGATGGTGAGTCCACCAGCTCCCTGCAGGGGTCTGTCCCAGGAAGAACCAAGATAACACTGGGGCCTTCTACCCCCCGGCGCTTGGAGCTCTGGAAGTTTGTCTTTCTGCTTAGGCAAAGGCCATGGAAAAGGACTGGGAAAAGTAGTCACAAATCGAGTAGCCTACAGAGCTCTAAATTGATGTGCAAGGAATACAGAAAAGACAGAAAAGAAAAAAGGCAAAACCCAAATGGCATCAGCAAAGTCTTGGGCATGAACACGTAGCTGCAAAGGGTCTTCTCAGCGCTATTTCTTTGTATTTCTGGGAACCAGAGGAATCCTGCTAGAGCCTCTGGGGAGATGGGTTTGGGAGGTAAAAGTTCATGTCTTTTTTCTCCTTGGGGCAGCTCCTGTTCCTAGCATCAGCTGAGCCTCTCTCCAGCCTGATGCCTGTTCTGATTGTTGCAGCAAAACAACTCATGGCAGACAGAAGAGACTGACACTTGCAGAGACATGACTTTTTCCAGTGCCAGCTGGGAGTGGGAGTCAGAAGAAAAACTCGTGAAAGCACAACTCCATTGGAAGATTGCCTTCCTTTTCATTGCGTAAAGAAGCTCTAGATTCACTTGTGAATTGTCAGTTGTTTGTTAAGGATGGGAAGTTTTCTTTCCTGATTTTTTTCCTGTGGTTTGGAAGTGGATGAGGCTCTCGTTCATTCACAAACTCCAGACCAGAGTGCCTTTGGAAGATGGCCCACATGGCAGTTTTTGCCCAGCCATGGTACTTGTGGATAGAAGAAAGCAAGGGCAATGGTATTTGCAGCCAAAACCCAGCAAAGCTTGGCTCAGCCAAAACATCCTGGGGAGAGAGAGGCCTCCAGCTGTTCCTAGAAATCAGCAGAGTACCAGCCAAATGGTTGTGTAGCACTAAGTGCAATCTCTTTGCCTGGATCAGAGCCTTGCTCAGCTGAAGAAGCAGAAAGATCAGCAAGGAGCTCCCAAAGGCCCCTCAAATAATTTTGATTTTGCTCATCTTGTGTAAGTTTGCAACTGAACATGTGTTTGCAGTTGAGCTAATGAGAGAAAAAAAAAGTAAATAGAGGCTTTACGGTGGGGCCCTGACATTGCACAAGAGGAATCACCGGTGTGCATTTAATTGGAGCTCTCTCAATCCTATAAAAGTATTGTAGCCCTGATTTAAAATAGGCCGATATGAACCAATTTGGAGAGACAGAGACTAAAATGGCTTATGGGGTTTTTTTTAAGAGTGAGAAAAACTACCCAAAAGGTGTTGTTTTGTGGCATTTTAAAATATACTACCTCAAAATTACCAACTGCAATAAATCAAGAGTTTAAAATGGAGTGTTTAGGTATATGAATAATTAAAACCACAAAAATGTGAAGATATGAATGCATGTTTTCATAAAAATCATGAAAGTATAGACCAAAAAATACATGCCCTGAACTACAATGCAAAGGCAGGTAGAACTGTACTTGAATGATTTCTTTTTAGATTGCTGGAGTTTTTTCCTTGTGAAGAGGAGCTAGGGTATTGCTGAAGAAAAGTGGCACAAGCAGGACGGGGCAGCGTGCTGTGCTCCATGCAGAGGCTGCCAGGGGCTGCCCGAAGAGCGCCCTGCTGCAGCCAGAGCCCTCCTGGCCTGGGGCCCGGGAGCAAAGGGCCAGGGCAGGCACCTCTTCCTCGTCCTGACCCTGCCACCGCTCCCTGCTGCTGCTGCTGCTGAGGGAAAGAGAAGACTCTCCTAAGGCCCCATGAACGATTGCACTTACGCAGCCCTGGGGATGCCAGTGAAGGAAACCATGTGTCACATAAAGCATGTGTGACCAGAGTCACCAAACACCACCTAAACATGGAATTGTTGCACCTCTGGGACAGGCAGAAATTTATAGAATTAACTGGGGACTTGCAGGCAGAAGAGGCCGGAGGAGGAAAACAACTCTGATGGAAAAAAACCACCATATCTGGAGGGGAAAACATCTCGGCCTGCTCAGAATTGGTCGAGGGAGCATGCCTCTAATCCTCTCCTGAAAGGGATGCTTTAGGTGAGCTTTGCATCTCCAACTGCCTTGGACCAGAGCAAGGAAGATTCAATTATGTAAATGTTACATAGATAGATAAATAGATAGATAGATAGATAGATAGATAGATACATACATACATAGATACATACATACATAGATACATAGATAGACAGACAGATCTCATTACTGAAATCTCTCTTTACTGTCCTCTCTATTGCTACACACATCGGAACTTGGTAGCCAGTGCCCCACTCAACTACAATCCTGAGATTGCTCTCCTGTTGCTTCAAAAAAGCACACTCTTGGGGAATCTGGAGCATGTAGGTCCTTATGGAATGCAACCAGACACTCAGAGCATTGCACTGGGAACTGGACTCTTTGTGCATCTGTGCTCAGGCAAGTTCTTCTCTTGGACTCGACCACACTGGTGGTGCTAAAGTGGCTGGAATCAGAAATGCAGCCCAGCCCACCCCAGCTCCTCTGATCCCTGAGCACCAGCTGGAATGCAAGGGCATTGATTTCCTGCTCAATTCCCAAACACAACACACACTGATTCCCTGGGCTGCCAAAAGACACGGGAGCCATTAACCTTGAAAGTGATGTGTTTCTGCCAGTGCTGGAAAAGGGCAGCAAAAACTGAGAAAAAGCTCCCTGGAGAAAGAGAAATTACACAAGGCTTCTCCTTTGAGCAAACAAACAAATAAACAAAATATGAAAGTGTTACCTACTCCAGTGTCTAAAGCACTTGGATGCAGTGAAGAGATGTTTGGCAGGGAAGCAGCCCTTGTGCTGAGCATTGGCTCTATGGATCTAAGGCAGGGATCTATGGAAGTCTGCCTGAAGGCAGAATCATGAGCCCCCATTGTGCAGGCTAAAGCTCCCTCAGCACCTCCTCCCTGGCCTTGTGCTGCACCCCCTTGCCCAGCTCCCCTGTCCTTCTGTGCATGCGTTGCAGCCCCTCCATGACTTTCTGCTTCCCAGGGCCCACAGCTGCACACAGCACTCCAGCTGTGGCCGCAGCGCTGCCCAGCACAGGCCACGCTCACTGCCCTGCTCCTGCTGCCCCACTGCTGCTGGCACAGCCACCGTGCCCTTGGCCTTCTTGGCCCCCTGGCCCCACGCTGCCTCATCTTCAGCTGCTCACGGCCGCCAGCCCTGCGTCCTTTGGGCCCACGCAGCTCCCCAGCCACAAAGGTGCCCATTTCACTTCAGGTACAGCAGGCACCATTGCAAGACGGTCTTCCTGTTCTAGAACGACATCTTCTAAGTAGATATCATAAAGTGTGATAAGAATAGAATTGTAAGGCACTCTGACTAAATCAAAATGGTCTAATTCAACTGTACAGGAAATTGCTCTTAAGTAAATATTCCACCCTATCTGCCGTCAGCAAGCAAGGTTCTCTCTGCAAAACTGGATTTGTAGTTCTTTAAAGCTCTGAGATGGAAATTTTAAAATATCCACTTATGCCTTTGTTATTTTCATTGCAGGCATGAAAACTGATTTTCTTTCAGCCTTCCTTGCTGGCCCTCTACACTCTATTGCTACTGACCAAGCTCTCAGCTTCCTCTACAATTCTTAAGCACCAGGAACATGAAATGTTCCTTTCTCACTCACCTCAGGGTCAGCACTGCTGAATGCACACTTCAGGTGACCTGTAGTGGGCAGGGAAAATGAACCAGATGGTGTGAGAAAACTGCTTGGGCTGCTGAATCCAACAGAAAAGTCAACCCAAACAGAGAAGATTTCCCATTTTGTAACATCCCTCCAGGAGACACCTTTCATTCACACAGCCAGCAAGGGGTCAGGACAATAATCTTGCTTGTGCCTACACTTCAACCTGTTTAGCCAGTAAATGAATACAAACATGACCAAGAAAATCCAAATTGTTCTTCAACACTCAATGCTCCTGTTCTAGAAAACACATAAAACGGCTTTTTAAATCCACTCCTTCAGGTCTTTTTTTTGGTTTTTTTTTTGTTTGGTTTTTTATTTTTTTTTTTAATCAGTTGCATGCACTAATTCTCTTTAATTTGCTGGAAATGCTTGCCCAGAAATGCTTCCTCAAAATCCCCTCTGAGCTGTGGCGGACACTCACTGCTTTAGAGTTTACATTTCCTTGCAAAGAGAATCACTAGTTAAGCACTTGGTAAAGGGTCAAGTTAGAGAGTTAAATCCTTTCATGACAAAATTTAAAAAGAAATAAGCTTTCCCTGAGTTCTGGGAACAACGGCAGAGATTTTAAAAGGCATTCCAAGAAGGTCTGCCAGTCTGCATTTTCAAAGCTGTCTTGCTTGTCCCAGCAAACTGAGGAAATGACAGACTCTGCTGCCACAGACTCTCCCGTGGAGGGAACGGAAGCCCTGCAGGTTCCCCTGCAAATGCTGCCCCTGTGGCTACAGACACCCCCTTTTTAGCTGAACCTCTTGACAGGAGCTTTACCAAACCAGTGGCATCCTAATGCTCTTTCTCCTACAAAATCAGAAACTCAGCCACCAAGAAAGAGCAGGAAGACATAGAAAAGCCAGGTTGGGATACACCCTAACCTAAGTAGAATGGAAAACTCTACTTACGTGCAAAGTGGGTAACATAATACGCGGAAAAAGAAATGCCATAAGCAGCAAAAGCTGCCCTGGCCAGATAGTGAAACATTGTTATTTTTGAAAGTTAGGTAAATAGATGAAACAATGCTCTTGTCAGTGGGCAGCTACCCACTGACAAAGGTGCCAATCAGGAAAGTTCTCCTGAATCGGAGCCAGCACTAGGGCTGCTCTGACACTCAGGCCTTCTGTGCACCAAGGCAACCTTCTGATGCCACTATGACGATGTGGCAACCATGCCCTGACATCACAAAGCAAACGCTCCACGTTGGTCTGTGAATTTATGCCAAGCAATAACCAACCTTCCCTACAGCAAACACAGAAGAGCCTGGGAAGTTTTCCTCTGTCACAAAGCAGCACAAATTCCCCTCAGGGGCCAAACCCTGTTGTTCAGGGGATCCAAGAGGAGCTCCAAGAGTGCCCCAAGCACCTACAGCCTGTACCCCAGCTGAGCACTCCGATGGGATACAAGCAAAGGAAACCAGACCAAGAAAATGGCCCACAGCCCAGGGCTCCTGTGGATGTACATCTCTGCCTTTCTTTCCCTTTGGAAGTAGTCAAACTGGCAACTTGAGGGGAAACCAAGGGCTTTGTGGGGGCTGCATTGCTCTGCACACACCCAGGCCACCCGTGGCACAGAGCTTTGGTGCCTAAAAGGATAAACCAGCTGGAAAATGTTTCATTTTGACCTTTCTTACCTGCTAACAGAAGTTGCCAAAATGAAAGTTTCCAAGCAGGGCCTGATCCCTGTTGCCAGCTCTGGGCTAGAAAGGAGGCATTACTTTGTTTCAGTGGTGGGTGCATAGGGAATCACTTCCCTAAGCCCTGCACACCCAGCAATCTCACCTACCCATCTTGTATCCATGGAACTAAGACATATTCAATACTTTGCTGAAACTCATAGGCTAAACATTACCTCAAATTTATTGACATATTTCAATCACTTCTCAGAATTTACTGACATGAGAATAGGAGTGTCCTGTAGGTCCCTGCTGGTCGTTGCCACAGGTTCAGGAGGCGATCCATGCACAAAAGAACCTAAGACACAACTGAGCTTGCAAAGCAACTTTATTCCATTAGTTGCAGTAGCAAATAATACATACCAACCCCTGGATTCCCAAAAATCCGCTGAGCAGGAGAAGGAGATGGAGCGTGGTGCTCGGCAGCAGGGGCAGTTAGGCAGTGCACTTCCAGGACATCCTCTGGATCAAAACGCTGTGCATCTCATCCTTCTCACCCTTCCAGCTCAGAACCAGGCCTTGTATCTCCTGCTAAGGATGTGGAATTTTCCCAGTTACAGCACCAGCTCACACATGGCTGGCGTGTGAGATGATGGCTCAGGATGACTCCATGACTCCCTGCCACTGACGGCTCCATTGTTCCCCTTTCACAGCTTGACTGCCCACCGATTGACCAATACATTGTTTCTCTTTCAAGGGTCAAGGTCCCCCATGTTAAACAAGACACTTTCCTTCACTGTCTTGTCAACCTGCTCAAACATGGATCAAATATGGCAGGGCTTCGGGCCCGTCTCTGGTTCCTGACACAGTTGTTTGGGAAATATTCCCATTCCTCAAATTCTCCTTTGATGGTCAAGAGCCTCCTAAAAACACTTTCTTCCCTTTGAATGCATTCCAGCTATGTTCTTAGCAGGGGCACTCTCCTTATTCTCAAGGCCAAGATCGCCAGTTGCACACAGTAAGCACTGCAGTGGGGGAATACAGGCTTCAGCACTCCTGTTAAAGCTAAAAGAATTCAAAAGACTAAGCCCTGTTTGTTACACGCCTCTTCTTCCTATTCTGGGAATCAAACACAAGCGTTTCATCAATACACCCTGCAAGTGCTCTTGCTGAGTGAAGCCACATTGCTGTGTCAATAAAGCAGCTGGGACTCAGTTTCTTCAAGCAGGGAAAGCCAATTCTTTATTCACATAACTCATTTTTACACGGTTTTCACAGATCTCATGTTCAGTCCAGCTGGCTGGTAGTTTCCTTATCACACAATTTATTGCTTAGAAGGTGTATTAGTGTGTACATGCAAAGACTCACTCTTTTTAAGACTCACTCTTACTCAGGTGATTACATTTTTTTTTGTGGATGCTCATGGGAGAGATTTCTTGTTTATTACAGATGCAAACAGTTTTCTTAGCACAATAGCTTGTTGTGCTAACTGCACTCATGACTGTTCCCATGGGAAGTTTGCTGGCTGCACGTAGAAGATGTAACAGGCTATCTGGGAATTTACTATAGCAAGGCCTGATTTTATAAGGCCTTTCTTTTCTAATAACCCTACCTGTGTGAAACACATTATGACTTTCTTTCAGAAATTAATGAAGAAAACACAAATTGCCTGCTCAAACCCTTCTGCCCCCTTCCAAATCAGTTCACTCCACAAGCACAAACCTCAGGCACATCCCCGACTGCCTCTCTCCCAGCAACTCAGAGCTGCATTGCACAGTGCATGCTGTGCGCCACAAAGCACAAAGCAGGCTGGCCTGGTGGGCCTGAGTATTTCTGCCAAACATGCTGCATCTCACACCTTTGCTCAGGCTCAGTGCAGAACTGCAGGATTGCAGGTGCTTCCTCCCAGAGCTGTGTGAGGCGCTGGCTCCTGCAGATGTGCCCTGCCAAGCTGTCCCTGCCTCACGCTGGCCTCGCTTCCCCTGGCACAAGTGCCGGGCCTGAAGGAGCTGCCCTGTGCTCCAGCCTGCCGAGCAGCCCGGCTCCCTCCCAAGGTGCCCAGAGTGCTGCACACACTGCTGGCCTTTGCCAGGAGTTGCAGGGGAGTCGGCAGAAGAGGAGGAATCCTCAGCCAACTCAGCAGCCCGCGGCTGCCATTGGCCTTTCTCTGCTCCTGGGCACACTCCAGACGGCCAATGCCTCCAGGCCGGGCTGTGGCCAGCACGGATGCGCTTCCCCTCAGCAGCAGCCAGCTGCCACCTGGGATCTGAGAGCGGAGGATTTGCCCGCTCCCAGCAAGAGGCACCCAGGGCCCGGCTGCTGCCTCTTGCAGCTCCAAGGGCCTCCTTCCAGCCTGCCTCTGCTGGGGCTCAGGCTGCTCCGGCCTCTGCCAGGGCTCTGCTGGGGCTCCAGCCCAGGCAAGGCCGGGCCCACTCTCACCTCACAGGCGCTGACAGCTCTGCACCACAGGAGACCTTCCCGAGCACCCTCTCTGATCTTTCTGCTTTCTCACTTGAACAAGGCTCTCCTCCAGCCAAAGAGATTATTGCATTTAGGGATACAAATCCTAGTGGCAGGAACCCCAATGCTCTGCAGTCACAGCTGAAGGCCTGAACCTGCACAAGATGTTTGGGCTGCCTCATTCTTCCTTTGGTTTTGCCTTCAAATGCCATTGCCCTTACTGCCTCAACTAGAAATATCGCAGCTGTGCCATAACCAGCCAGTGGGTCATATTCCAAAGGCAGTGTGGTCTGGAGAGGATGAATGAAGAGGAGCCCTCCTCACTTATGAAACCATACAAAAGAAGCCATATGTGTGACTTAGCACCCATAAAAAACAATTGGTAATTCAGAAGGAAATGTTGAATTTTCTGAAGGGGTCAGAAGGAGGAGAATCTTCCAAATGAGTTGATGTTTCAGAAACTTTATTAATTACAACTCTAATCTATAATTCTATGCTACAAATCTGTTCAGCAACCCTACTCTACAATCCTACTCTAAATTGGTAACAGAGATAACATCTTGACATGATTGCTATGTTCTCGTCTCCTAGGGTTAGGCTTAGGCTTAGGTTTAGGCTTAGGCTTAGGCTTAGGTTTAGGTTTAGGCCTAGGCTTAGACTTAGGGTTGGGGTTAGGGTAAGGGTTACAGATAGGGACAGGGTTAGGGCTTTGGGTTTGGGTTAGCATTTAAGGTTAGGGTTAGGGTTTAGGGTTAGGGTTTAGGGTTAGGGTTATTCGTCTTCTTCAGTGAGTTGATGAGTTGTGCCAGGATGAATGGTGGCTTGGCTGAAGTTACAAATGGATGCTGTCCACTGGAAAAAAAAATACAACAAAGAACAGTGAACCATTACTTTCCAAGCTCATTGCTTCAGGGACTCAATCAGGATACATCAAGTTCCTGGAAAGACCCAGAAAGAGGAGCAATGGGACCATCTGCTCCCCAGTCATCACCAGTGTGCAAGACCTTGCCATCACAGGCAAACCTGGCCCAGAATCCCACTCATCTGTTTATTGTGATGTATTCATCATGCTGGGATTTTTGCCCTGCCAGTGCTCTAGAAATGGCACTTTCTGTCCCTAGGTTTTCTTCCTTTCAGGAAACTCCAATGACTCACACAGGCCCCTGCCTTTGAAAGACAGGCACTGTGCTGATTCCCACAGGGACAGAGAGCAGTGTCTACCTTTGCATGCCCTGCCCCTCGTGTGCTGGATGGTACCTTCCTTCCCAGCAGGGCCAGCCAAGTGGCACTGGGCCCTGCAGTTCCCTCTCTGCCACACAGCCTGGCAGTAACCCTGGCGCAGTTCCCATCTGCTTGAGTGTGCCAGGCAGCAGATGGGGCTGGGACAAGTCCCTCCCAGCTGTCCCTGTTTGCATGGCAGAAACCTCTGAGGATGGGCGGGGGGGCACAAACCAGGGCCCCTCAGAGGCTCACAGTGAGCCCCCCACAGCCCCTCCTGCCCACAGCCAAATCTCTGACCCCTAGGCTGGGACTGGCTTCCTTGGGCTCCTCCACCACCATTTCATGTCTCTGTACCCCACATTGCTCTACTTCAATTCTTTTGCCATTAGATAAAACTGAACACCCTACCAAATCACAAAAGAGGGCCACAGAAACAGACAGAGGACAGAGCATCTCTCCTCTCAAGAAATCCAGAGGGAGCTGGAGTTATTCAGTTTTGTGAAGGACAGGCCCCGGGGAGACTTTACTGCCACTTTCCAAGACGTCACAGTGGCTTTGAAGAAAGTGGGGGACATCTTTTTTAACAGGGCCAGTTACAATAGGATGTGGACAAATATTTTTAAACACAAAGGGCATCTAATCAGAGTAGGTCTAAGGAAGAACTTGTTTACTGGGAGCATGGTGCCACCCTGGCACAGCTTGCCCCAAGAGCTTGTAGGAGCCCCATCCCTGCAACCATTCTGGCTCCGGTGGCAAAGGGCTCTGAGCAACCTGATCTCTTTAAAGATGTCTCTGCTCATTGCAGGACACTTGCACCACAGGACCTTTACAGGGCCCTGCCAGCCCAGCCCAGTCTAGGATTCCTCACCATTTTCATTTGAAGAGCAGCAAGAGTGGAGGTGAGGAGGAAGGGGGCTCATCTGCTGCCTTGGACTTGAGTGGAAGAGGAGCCCATCCCTCAGAGCCTGTTTCACCTGCAGCCCCTTCACATTTTACCTGCAGGAGCTCCTTGGCAGACCAGCGCTGCTCCTCGTCTGTCTGCAGGCAGCAGCTCAGGAAGTCACGCAGCAAAGCCGAGAGGAGCTTGGGCTGCCACAGCTGTGGAGTCCCTACTGTGGCTATCAGGCGTGTAGCCTGGAGAAAAAGGAGACACCAGGCTCCACCTCCTGCTTTCACATCTCTAAGGCTCTCCCAGATCCCTTTGTTTAACCTCTGTTCTGCAGTGGCAGTTTCTGCCCTGGCAGAGACCCAGAGATGACTTTCCTTTACCAACCAAAAACCCAAACCCCGATGCAGCCACAGCTTTTCCACCATACCACAGATCTTGCCTTGGCAGCTGATTTCATTGTCTGACCTAGTGAGTGGGAACTACATCAGCAAAAGGACTTTTGCATCTCTGAGGACTCATGCCAGCTTCAGAGGCTTTTTGGAAGAGGGACTTTGCTATACTAACTAATTTCATGGGTTAGTACATGAAAGGCATCTCTGCAGTGCTTTTTGGTCCTTTAAGCGCACGTGCCCTAGAACAAAACTCATCAGGCTTTTTGTGCTGTTCTTGAAAACAATGGTAATTGGAAGAAAAGAAAGGAAATCCATCAGTTAATACCCAGGTAGGGAAAAAAACATTTACAATCTCCGCTTCAACACAGACACATTAAGATGCCTGCACAAATGTATTGGCATGAAAATGCCTGCTTGGGCACAGAGGAGCCACCTGCAGCTCTGTCTCTCAGCAGTCTGAAAATTTCAGCTTCCCATTTTTGCAGCAAAAGAAAAATTGTCTAGATCAGAAGAAGGAGAGGTTCCATCCCTATGGCCACCCTCTGCTCATTTGGCTACTCAAGTCAATGCATGAATGGTAGGCCCATCCCAGAAAGTGCCAGGAATCACTGGGAGGTTTTGGCAGGCTCTCCGAATCACCAGGCTCTGGCTTGGTGACGTGCAGAATGTTGCTTGGGCTAGGAGGGAAACACGGTCACTGAGTGTTTCAACAGCACTGCACAAGAAGCAGAAGAGACTCTGTGGCCTTTACACCCGCATGCCCATGAGAAGAAACTGCACACAGGGTTAGGTTCCTCTCTAAAGACCACAGTTTTAGAAACTTTGTTGGGTTTGGGTTTCCTTCCTTCATTTCTGGAAAGATAACGACACTCTTAAGATGCTCTTTTCCTGTTATTAAGGCCATCTACACAGACAAAAGAACTGGAACCACTAACCCAAATGAAAGTGTTGCCTGAGAACACTTTGTTTGTTTGGAGTTTGTTTGCATGTGGTAAGGCTTGAATTCCCCCACTGATGCAACCAAAAGTACAGCAGATGCTGATGTGTTGCAGGGACATTTGTAGGAGGGGACCTTGGTGGAAGTAATTCCAGCAGACGGCAATGGGATTTTGTCCAGTGGCACACAGGACATGGGACAGGTGAGAAAGACAGTGGGATCAGTGAGTATTTGCTCCTTACCGTGCCAGAACTTTCACTCAAGTAAGGAGGTTCTTGTTCTATCATTTCAATTCCCACAATTCCCAAAGACCATATGTCCACTTTGGGGCCATATGGTTGACCTGTCACCACTTCAGGCGCCATCAACCAAGGAGTCCCGGTTACTGAGCACCGTCTGCTCTGCTCAGGGGTGAGCTGAGTAGCGAGGCCAAAATCAGCTAAGGAGAAAACAAAATACTGGTTTTATCTGAATTCTGTGCAATTACGAAAGCAAGCAAAAGAATTCCCCAGTAGAAGTTTGAAATTGTGCTGTTGAATCTCCTGGCATTGGTGACTTTAAAAATCCCCCCATTTTTTACACTGCCTCTAGCAGTGGCTTTTGTTCTTTGGAAACTTTGGACTTGTAACTCCCTCCCTCTGGAAGGGACACACACAGAGCAAGGCCACTCTTGACTGCTTGTGGCTCCTTATACCTCTGTGCACGTTGCAACTGTGCCTTCAGCTCACAGCAGGGGTCTCTGCACTGCCACCAGCACCATTTTTGGGGAGCTGGCAGTCACTCCAAGCAGCCCCACACCCACATCCCTGGAATGCTGCACCTGACCAAGAATATACTGACCCAGTTCGACAGAACCATCAGTTTTGAGAAGGATGTTGTCACTCTTCACGTCTCGATGGATCACATCGTTTGAATGAAGAAAATCCAGTCCTTGCAGGCACTGAGTGAGAAAACAGAAACAGAAGGGCAAAAATGAGTGATGTGATTTCATCACACAAGAAAGGAAACAAAGAATCTAAAAGATTCCCTCTCCAGGGGAATGGGGAGTAATGACAGAACAGTAATGGCCACTGAGAGGAAGAGCTTGCTGCTCCAACACCTGCAGAGCAGGACCTTTCTGAGGAAAGGCACATCAGCTTTTGAAAGAGCAACAGCACCTGCTGTTGTAGGCTGTCCCCTGCCAACCAGCCAGGATGACTCCTGCTGCAGTGCATGTGCTCAGAAGCAAAGAGCATTCTGGCTGCACTCCTATCCTTTTCAGCTGAGGACTGAGAGAAACGAGTCTCTCTCCTTTTTCTTTGCTGTTTGTTTCAAATCCTGCCACCAGCACCTTTGCTTTTACAGGCAAGGAATGCAGTGAAGACAGACTCCAGGCAAACATTTAGAGAGGCAAGGTGGAGAACAGCAAATAAAAAGACATGAGCCAGAGCAAGAATACATCAGCAGGAGAGAAGAGTACTGGCACTGAGTACAGGGAGTGCAGGGGCACTGGCAGGCCTTTCACTTGAGATGCTTTTACTTGCCCATAGAATAGCAGCAACACAGAAACAAAGCTTGGCACAGGAAACCTCTCCTGTTCTGAGCCCCTGTTTCCCAGACAATCCTGCCCAAGCCCTTGGAAACACAGCTGGGATTGCTAACCTCCCGACTGATGGCTGCTGTCTCATCTTCAGACAGGCAGGTCTGGCTGACGATATCGCTCAGGACACCTCCATCCATGTACTCTATAACCAGCAAGAGTTCCTCGCCCAGAAGGTAGCTGAAAGAAGGAAACAAGGGGGTAGAGATGAACATGTATGGCTACATTGATTTTTGCTTCCAGGTTTCTTATTTCCAGATGCCTTTGTGACAAGGACAGAATCAAAGGAATAGATATTCCCTCTTGGCTGTGCATTGTTTGCAATCTGTGCAGTCTCAAAGAGAAAGACACATCTGTGAAAAAGGAGATGTCTTAGATGGGCAGCAAATGAAAAGTGCAGTTTAGAAACAGCCCAGATAAAAAACCTGTCAGGCATGGTGTTTCTGGAAATAAGCACCTAGTCTTCCTGGCATGCATAGCAATGGCAAAGAGGGGAAACAATCCAAGGGTAATCCGCTTTAGGATGGTTCATCTGCACTTAAGAAACTTTAAAAAATCAATCCCAAATAAATGTGGAGGCAGTGAACTTTGAGGCTATTGAGTTAGGAAGATACAGCTGATCCAGGTTTTGAATAATTTTGGAGTAATTATCAAACTAGGTGTGCCAGGGAAGACTGATGCAGACAAGATGCACTCTCTTCTCATCCATTGGAGATGAGTAGAGACATATGAATAAATAAAAATTAACAGCTTTACTTGCTGCCACTGACCAAAGTGGGTTTTTAACCTCTCATGTTTGCTTTATGTAAACACACATCCATGGGATAAGACCATGACCTCTCACCTGTCTAAATAATTCACAACATTGGGACTCCTATACCTCTTCATGATCATTATTTCATTAAAGGTTAGCTCCTTCCTCCTCACTCCTTGAAGATTTATTTTTTTTATTGCCACCTAAAATGACATTGAAAATCAGTAACTTGGGAGGTTGGTGGCACGAGACCACAAGGCATGTGGAGCGAGTGATTTTGCAATGACACAGCTGAGCTGTGCCAAACTGCCTTGTGATTAGGCACTGCAGTAATTAGGAACTGACATTCCAACAGCCCATTTCTCTGCTCCCTTGGGAGCCAGTTACAGGACACGTGGGGCCACTGACATTTTGCCTTGACCACTTGGTAACAGCAGTGTCTCAGTTATCACCCACAAACCTCTGACCACACTCTCTGCTGCTTTGTTTGGGACTCAGAAGAAGTAATCCATGCCTTAATACTCTGTGGATACATCTTGTGATATGGGCAGGGCTTTGGGCTTTCAGGGACGCCTTGCAGATCTCTCCCTACGTGCAGTTCCCAAGTGCAGCACTGCAGGTGGCTAAGGAACTATCAGTAACTTTCAAATGGATTTGCTGGCAGCCAGAAATGAGAATTCAGGACTCTGAAGCTGTAGCCCCAAAGAGCAGTGAGGTGCTTGAAGGCACCACCTTTGTTTTAGCAATGGAGAGCGAGTGAGCGCGTCCTTCTCTGAAAGGAACTGCTGCCCTCCGTGTCTTCCTTCTGGCAGCTGAGGAGGACAAAGTCCCAAATGTGTTCTGTGGGCTGGCACCAGTCTGTGCTTCTTGTGCCTTTTCAGTACAGCTCTGCCCAAAGCTCCAGCCACAGCTCACACCAGAGGGGAAAGCCCTTGAGTGCAGCAGAGCCTGCAGGGGCTGTTGACATTTATCTCTCCTCCTGTGGCAGTGTCGAGTGCTCTGTAAACATCTCCATACCCCCTAGAAACAAAACAGAAGCAGAGAAAGGAGAAGCCGTTTAGATCTTGCAGTGAAAGCCAGCCCACACAGGAAATCTCTGCTGGAAGTGTCAAAACCTGCAGGATGCAGGAGGGCTCTGCCAGAAGGCAGATGATGCATTTTCCTCTCAAGTGCATGGGCACTGGGCCTGTTCCTGAAGCACTGGGGTTCAACTTCTAAAGGGAGGTTAGTCCTTCCTCTTGGGTTTCACTGTCTAAACGGTGTGATTCCTATCCTGACCACAGAGTGTTTCCTTCCTCAAACCAGGGGAAAGAATTGCTCCTGGGAACTGTTATCTCACAGCTTTGATAGGGCATAGGTTGCTCTTTCAGGCAAGCAAGTTTCTTCTCTTTTCATTAGTGTGCCAGTATGATTTTGAGACATACAAAAAATGCTAAAGAAATTAACACAGAGCTGTCCCACACTTGAGAGACAAGGAGACCTTCCAGGTCCTGTTCCTTGATGCAGGCAAGACCTCGGTAGCAAGGCATCTCTGACAATGCCTTCTGAGCCCACTCACAAATTCTGAGCAGCATTGAGAGATGGGACAATCTATCCCCAGTGTGTGAACATCTTTGCAGCTGGCCTGACTTCACGCTGGATAGACATTCCACCAGAAAAACACCTGGCTTATGGTTATGCAGGAATAACTGCTGTTGGACTCACCCGCTGCCAATATAATTCAGATGCGTGTATTTCATTAGGGGATTTTCAGTGGGGTTCACCATTCTTCCTGAGGGAAACAAAATGCAAGATGCTGACTTTAAAGCAGAGATCCCAGCTTCCAGGAGATACAAAAGGCAGCCCCAGCGCCTGGGGCTCTGAGCCCTTTGTGGTCAGCAGGGTAACAACGACCACAACCAGGCAGACAGCTCTGCAGCACAGGTGGCCAGCACAGAGACTGATTTGTACAGTCTTTTGAAGAGTTCTCTTGACAGGAAACAAAGCACAGGGACCTGCAATCCCAGGAGAGGAGGACATCTTCCCCACCTTTCAGCAGTTTGCCAAAGGAATGCCTTCCCATTTGTAAACCAGAGCACCTCAAGCTGTAACTGATCCTGACGGGGCTTTCAGCATCAGGACCCTGACCTGTTTATGAGCAGGCTGAGCTCCAAGATGCCCCTCTCCCAGCTAAGGAAGGCTCCAGCCTCTGCAGCCCCTCCAGCCCTCAGGGACAGGGCAGCTAGCACAACAAGGCTGGCAAAGCCCAAGCATGAGCACTGACAGGCACTGATGGGAAGAAGCCAGAGTGAGCCTGGGCCCCAGACAAGCTGTTGCCCCCATTCAGGACACACCAGGATGGGCTTTGAGATCAGCCACACCGAGGCACAGATCAGTGCCCTTTTTGTCCCAGCAGGTGATGGCAGAGACAGAATTCACTGGGCTCTGGTCTCAGCCCCACCAGATCTTATCTGAGAGCACAGCACTGGCAGCTGTTACGGGCAAGAAGCAGATTCATTGGGTTGTGCTGCAGAATCACAAAGGGCTTGATGTGTTTTCCTAGAGCAGGGCCTGGGCCAATGGGTAGGATTCTAACAGTCATGGGAAAGAGTGGGAATCAGGTATGGAAAAGTGCCATGGATCTGAGGAATATACCACGGCTGAGCTGGAGGCTCTCTCCTGAGAAATGCCTGCAGTACACTTTTATCTGATCACGCCACTTGGATGTGTCTCCTGGACACATCTTGATAAGTATAAAACTAGAAGATAAAATAAAGGTTGTTATCAAAGTCTCTGTTTTTTCTTTGGGGGCACATGGAAAATACCTCGTGCTCTCTATTTGTCCTGTAACCTGATGTTCTTTCAAAATAGTTCTTATTGACAAAAAGATAGCATTCTCTTATTGACAAAAATATAGCATTCTCATGAAAATAAACTGCAGATGTAGTAGTGGTAACAGTAACAGTCATAAAAATGACATCAGTAAGACGTGGGGTAGAAGGGCTCCTTCAGGATGGAGAAAAACACAACAAAAAACCCCCACCAAAAATGAACAACACAAAAGCAATCCCACCCCCCCTCCCCCCAAAAAAGATTCCCCAACCAAAAAGACAAAACTCCAAAGCCAGTCCATTTCTGTGAAGTTTTTTTGCTCTGATGACTGGTTGGAAGCCAGGAGTCTAAGGAGAATTTAGGAAGCTAAAAATTCTGTTCAGTTTGGCCACTAGCACACAGGACTTGCCTAGATCATTTGCTAGGTTACAGCCTTCTGCTGATCCAAGAACAATCCCTGCTTCAGCCTTTAGCAGAGAGGGAAGTTCAGGCAAACCCAAGCCAGTCCCATGTGCCCTCAGAGGCAGCAGGAACACCCAGAGCTCTCTCGCTGCCTCGGAGCACAGCACTTCCTCTGGGGAGTCCTAAATGGCCCTGTGACACCAAGCTCAGGAGGAGCATTTGGTACAGCTCTGCTGACACCCGCACACAATTCACTGTCCCTCAGATAAGAAACACCCCAGACGTACCCAGCAGCTCCAGGTACTCCTCCTCAATCTCCTGTTCCCAGGATCTGCCCGAGCTTGAGTTCCCGGGTTTAACAGAAGGGTTTCCTCGAGGTGATGCTGCTGCAGCAGCAGGTTCAGAGCCCAGGATGTGCTGGACCTGGAGCATTTCTGGCAGGCACTGTTCCTGTGCCTCACTCCTAACTTGGGGTCCTTCATTGCCACACATTCCCTGCAAGTCTTCGCAGGCTGCCCGGTGAGATGTCAACACTTGCACCTCAAGTCAAACAGAACAAAGCAGTCAGACACTACAGCTTGTCCCTGTCAGCCAGGAGTCATCGACTGTGAGGAAAGGCAAAGAACAGATTGACAGGGGATACAACAGCTTGTTTCAATCCTCCATCTGGGTCACCAAGTTCCACTGTAAAAATACCTCAAGAAAAAAGGAGAGCAGGAACAGGCCAGCAGGAATCAATTTGGATGACTGCTGGCCAAAAGGCCAAAGGACAAGTTTCACTGTCCAGGGCAGCAGCTGAGATTCAGCACACCAGGAAATGTCCTTCAGAGTGACTGTGATACACACACTACGGCAGCATGGCACTCAGAGGCATGGCCCCACTCCCTGCTGCTCTGCACTGGAAAGGCAAGAAGGGCAGAAACCACCAGACTGGTGACTGCAGTGGCTGCATCCCTCTTTCACTCACTAGGTTTTGCAGAGACTGATGGAAGCGATTAAGTTTCTCTCTGATGATTTTCATTTCTTCCTCCAGGTGCTTATGCCTTGCCTTGGTCATACTGTGAGCTATCTGAAGCTCTGCATCCAGCTGTTCCTTCATGTTCTCTAACAAACAAAAGAGAGGACATTTCATGAGTGGAGTGGCTGCCACTCTTTCATTCACCTGGTTTTGTTGATCGCCCCTCTGCTGATGGAGATTCTCCTCTTGAATTCTCCCCATGTCTTCCTTGTTCTTTCTCTTCACTGCCATGATGTCACTCTGAGCTTCGGGCAGCTCTGCTTGTGGCTCTGCCTTGATGTTCTGTACACACAAAAGCAGAACAAGTGACTGGGAGCTGCTGTAAGGCTCAGCTTTTTTCCTCTTTTGGCCTCAAAATCACATTTATTCAGCCATTTCTTTCTGCTTCCCTCTCCACATCAGCCTCCATTGCAAACCTCCTGTCCCAGGGCTGATCTCTGCAGATTGCAAGGCTCTGTCCTTCCAGTGCCTGTGGGACTCCTGGCCTCCTCAGTCCCAGGAGCTCTGGTTTACGCCCCTCTTCCTGCCCTTCCCTCTGTCCCCTGGCCAGTCAGGCTTACCTGGCCATTCTCCTGTGGCTCTTCCACCTGCTGCCTGTGCTGCTCTTCCTGCCCTCGGGCAGGGAACAGCTCTCCCTGAGTCTGGCATGGCATCTCAGATAAGGCAGTGTGCTCCTGCTCTTTCTCTAGAAGCACCTGCACAGAAAGCAAGAGAAGATGGGTTTCAACTTCCCATACGCCCTTTGTGGGCCAAGACTCAAAGGCTGCTGGGCTCACACGTTCCCAAAGCACTGTGCTGCTGCTCTCCTGGGTCGTTCTCTGCCCGAGGGGAGGCACAGATTCCAAAGTGACCCTGGCCCTACAGTCAGGGGCCATCTGGGACTGAAGCTCCAACAGCCTCTCAGGCAGCTGACAGGGAAGGGGTGGCATTTCTCAAGGGTCTGGTGAGAGCCTCCCTCTGCTTCTGCCATGTCCTGTTTGTCTTTCAGTAGTGGCTGACACCCCGCCCTGTCCCACAGCTCCATCCTGGCTCTGCAGGGGCTTCCTGGGTGAGCTCACTCCTTGTCAGAGACACTTCTGGAGTTCACCTTCTCTTCAGGCCTGCACCAGCTTTGTGACTTCCTGACATCCACATTCTTGTTAGAAAACTGGGTCATTCAGGAGATGAAGATGCATGCAAAGATCTCTGATGGAAGTCAGAGAACCTCTATGGCCGCCTCAAGTATATGGAGGAGGACCAAGGTGTTTCTTCTCCCTTTTTTGTCAACTGAGAATTCTGACCAGCAGTAACAGAGTTTCTCGTAAGGCCCCATTAACGAATGCACTTATACAGCCCTGGGGATGCCAGTGAAGGAAACCATGTGTCATGTATGGCATGTATGAGCAAAGTCACCAGACCCCAGCTACAGCATGGGATAGTTCCACTCCCTTAAGACATGCAAAAATTTAAAGGATAAAAAGAAGGCTTCAGGGCACAAGAGGCTGGAGGAGGAAAACAGCACTGAGGGGAAAAAACAACCATCTCTGGAGGGGGAAACATCTCTGTCTGCTCAGGATCAGTCAATGGAACTTGTCTCTACGCCTCTCCTGAAGGGATGCCTTTAGGTGAGCTTTGCATCTTCCACTGCTTTGGAGCAGAGCCAGGAAGATTCAAATAGACAGATAGATAGATAGATCTCACTTTTATAATCTCTCTTTACTGTACTGTGGTATTTATATTCTTTGAATGGAGAGAGATATAATTCTCTCTCCTAGGTTTTTTTTAAGGGAAGGTAGTGAGAAAATCATAGAAGGAGAGAAAACAATTATTATCTCTACTTGCTGTTCTTGTTTTTTAGTACATGAAGAATGTGTTATAGTGTTTGCTTACTGAAAGTGATTTGTTAATTGGATTTTAGTGATAATTGTTTAGCTTGATTAGCTAATTAGATAAAAACTGTGTCGTGACTTTCTGGAGACAGTCACGAGTTTTCCTTTAGCAGCTTTTTAGTAAAGTATCTCTTTAGTATAGTTTTAATATAGTGCTAGTGTAATATAACATAGCTTAAGAAAGCATTTGTTTAACCTTCTAAATCATAGAGTCAAAGCATATTTTTCGCCATTTGGGGGTCACCCTGAATCAATACTGTCATTTCTGTCGCTACACACATCAACACTCGCTAGCAGTGCCCTGATCAGCAGCCATCCTGAACTTGCTCTCCTGTTGCTTCAGTAACCCTCACTCTTGGGGAATCTGGAGCGTGTGGGTCCCTATGGAATGCAACCAGACCCAGAGCACTGCACTGGGAACTGCACTCTCTGTGCATCTGTGCTTGGGCAAGTTCTTCTCTTGCCCTTGACCACACTGATGGTGCTGAAGTGGCTGGAATCAGAAATACAGCCCAGTCCCTCCCAGCTCCTCTAAACTCCGAGGGCCATCTGGAATGCAAGGGCATTGATTTCCTGCTCAATTCCCAAACACAAGACACACTGATTCCCTGGGCAGCCAAAAGACACAGGAGCCGTTAACTTGAAAATGATGGGCAAGCCCTACTGGCTGGTCTGGCACCAGAACAGCTTGTTCTGCACCAACATCCCTGCCCCAAACTATGTGTTCTTGTGCAAAAATACTGCATTATCCAGAACTGCCTCCTTGAATACTAAAATTCTAGCAGAATTTCTGCCAGTGCTGGAAAAGGGCAGGAAAGATTGAGAAAAAGCTCCCTTGCTCCCTGGAGAAGGAGAAATTACACAAGGCTTCTCCTTCTAGAAAACAAACAAATAAACAAAATATGAAAGTGTTACCTACTCCAGTGTCTAAAGCACTTGGATGCTGTGAAGGGATATTTGGCAGGGAAACAGCCCTTGTGCTGAGCATTGGATCTAAGGCAGGGATCTATGGAAGTCTGCCTGAAGGCAGAATCATGAGCCCCCATTGTGCAGGCTAAAGCTCCCTCAGCACCTCCTCCCTGGCCTTGTGCTGCACCCCCTTGCCCAGCTCCCCTGTCCTTCTGTGCCCACGCTGCAGCCCCTCCATGACTTTCTGCTTCCCAGGGCCCACAGCTGCACACAGCACTCCAGCTGTGGCCGCAGCGCTGCCCAGCACAGGGCCACGCTCACTGCCCTGCTCCTGCTGCCCCACTGCTGCTGGCACAGCCACCGTGCCCTTGGCCTTCTTGGCCCCCTGGCCCCACGCTGCCTCATCTTCAGCTGCTCACGGCCGCCAGCCCTGCGTCCTTTTGGCCCACGCAGCTCCCCAGCCACAAAGGTGCCCATTGCACTTCAGATACTGCAGGCTCCATTGCAAGGTGTACACCCTGGTTTTAGCATTACAAGACAGCAGTCAAGGACTTGCAGCTTTGCTCCCATTCTAGGCTCCAATGCAATTTTCAAAGCAAACTACACAATAGAAGGTATCAACAGACACATGCAGTGTCTGGTTTTTGCCTCCGAAGAAGGGTTCAGAACTACTCCCTTTGTTTCTTTTGCCACACTAGACAAGAATGGATCCCCACAGCTTCATGGACAACACAGTCTTCTCCTTGCAGCTTATCAAAGACCAAGAAACAGGCAGACTCAGAGCACCTATCTGCTCTGCTACCGGCTGCTCTGCCGGAAGGGGAAAAGAGCAACTTGGCAACAAAGGCACCAAAATCCCTGACTTCAAGCAGCAACTCTACATCCCCAGTGTGTCTCTGAAATACTCCCAAGTAAGCACACCCAAGAAGTTTGTGGGGACAAAGCACCACCAAGAGATTTTGTGGTCAGATCAACATTTTTTTGCGCCTGCAGCAACTTGGCCAGTCTGTGCAGGGGGACAGGTCTCTCCACGCCACAGTGTCCCCTGTGTATCCAACAAGGCTGAGCACAGTGTCTTTGACATGCTCCCTGCTCTGGGAACAGGGAGCCTTCGTGCTTCAGGCTGGCCCTTATCAAAATGCCAGGAAGCTGGTGCCTAAACGTGACAGACCAAAGCCCATTGTCCAGCTGTCACAGGCTGGGGGCAATCACCAGGCCCTGGCAGGACTCCAGCACTCAGCATCCTCAGCCAGCACCAGCAAGTGCTGGCTGGTGTGAAAATTGCAGCTCTGCCCTGCACTAAAGACAGCAGCACACACAGCTGGCACTTACTGGCTCAGAATGTTCAGGCTGTGCTGTGAACACAGCTGGAGGCTGGCGCTCATCCACCTCATTTGCCTCCTCTTCGGCCTCCTCTCCATGAGCAGAGGGAGCCAGAGGAGAGACTGCTGTTGGTTCTGGGATCTGTGGACAGACAGCAGTGTGAGGGACAGAAAGTTACGTATAATTTATAATCGTATTTCTATTCAGCACTTTATTCTATTCACCTCTATTTCTACAACCAGCTCTGCTAAGGACAAATCAGAAACTTTGGTAACAATGGGATTCTAAGTCACTGCGACTAAATTTAAATGGGCTAATTCAACAGAATTGCTAATAGTTCTGAATTAGACATTCCACCCTGGCTACTATCAAGAAGCAACATTCTCTCTGCAACATGAGCTTTTCATTCCTTGAAAGTTCTGAAATGTAAAATTAGGAAATAGCCAGCGATGCCTTTGTTATTGCTGCTGCAGACATGGAAATGGATTTTCTTGCATCCTACCCAGCTGGCCCTCTACACTCTACTGCCACAGATCAAGCTCACAGCTTGCTCTACCATTCCTAAGCACCAGGAACATGAAATGTTCCTTTCTCACTCACCTCAGGATCAGCACCTCTGAATACACGCTTCAGGTGACCTGGAGTGGGCAAGGGAAAATGAACAAGTGCTGTGAGAAAACTGCCTGGGCTGCTGAATCCAACAGAAGAGAAGTCAACCCAAACAGAGAGTATTTTTCTTTATCAACATCCCTCCACATGACATAGTTCTTTCACACAGCCAGCAAGAGATCAGGACAATAATCTTGGTTGTGCCTACACTTTGGCCTGTCTAGTCAGTAAATGAATACAAACATGATCAAGAAAATGCAAATTGTTCTTCAACACACAATGCTTCTGTTCTGTCCAACAGATAAAGCAGCTTTTGTTCTCTTGTCTTTCAGGTACTTTTTTCAAAAAAGAAGTTGTATGCACTAATTCCCATTAAGTTGCTGAAAACAGTCACCCAGAAAAGCTTGCCCCAAATCCCCCTGAGCTGTGGCAGTTCTATTGTGAGACAGCACAGCAGCAGCTCCAGGGCTCAGGAGCAGACACTCACTGCTTTGGCGGTTGCACTTCACTGCAAAGGGAATCACTCTTTTAGCACTCAGTCAAGGGTCAAAACGGACAGTGAAATCGTTTCATTACAAAATTTAGAATAAAAGAAGCTTTCCCTGAGTTCTGGGGAGAACTACAAAGTCCTTAGAAGGCCTTCTGAGAAGGCCTCTAAGTCTGAAATTTGGAAGTTGTCCTGCTTGTCCCAGCAAACTGAGGAAATGACAGACTCTGCTGCCACAGACTCTCCCGTGGAGGGAACAGAAGCCCTGCAGGTTCCCCTGCAGATGCTGCCCCTGTGGCTACAGACACCCCCTTTTTAGCTGAACCTCTTGACAGGAGCTTTACCAAACCACTGGCATCCTAATGCTCTTTCTCTTTCAAAATCAGAAACTCAGCCACCAAGAATGAGCAGGAAGACATGCAAGAGTCAGGTTAGGTTACACCCTAACCTAAGTAGAAGGGAAACCTCTACTTACAGGTGAAGTGTGTCACGTAATACATGGAGAAAGAAATGCCATACACAGCAAAAGCTGCCTTGGCCAGATGGTGAAACATTGTCCTTTTTGTAAGTTAGGTAAATATAGAAAAAACAAGGCTCTTGTCAGTGGGCAGCTACCCACTGACAAATTCCCCAACCAGGAGGGTTCTCCTGATGTGAGCAAACACTAGGTCTCCTCTGACACTCAGGCCTTCCATGCACCAAGGCAACCTTCTGATGTCACCACGACAATGTGGAAACCATGCCCTGACATCACAAAGCAAACACTCCACGTTGGTCTGTGAATTTATGCACAGCATAATTATTTGATTTACTCATTGATACTTATTGACTTATTGATACTTAAATCACTTCTCCGAATTTACTGACATGAGAATAGGAGTGTCCTTTAGTCCCTGCCAGTCTTTGACACAGGTTCAGGAGGAGACCCATGCACAAAATAACCCAGGACAAAACTGGGATTGCAAAGCAAATTCATTCTATTTGTTGCAGGGGCAAATAACACAGACCAAGCCCTGGATTCCTAAAAATCTGCTGAGCAGGAGAAGGAGGTGGAGCGTGGTGCTCGGCAGCAGGGGCAGGTAGGCAGTGCACTTTCAGGACATCCCCTGGATCAAAACGCTGTGCATCTCATCCTTCTCACCCTTCCAGCTCAGAACCAGGCCTTGTATCTCCTGCTCAGGAGTGGAATTTCCCAGTTACAGCATCAGCTCACACATGACTGGTGTGTGAGATGAGGCCAATGAATCCAGGATTTAAAAGAACTGAAAGAGTTAAAATTTTAGCAAGATTTAGTTAGGCAGAAAGAGTATAGCAAGAAGAGTAGAAATAATAAGGGATAGTTAATTTTTAGCAGATAAGGTAGTTAAGGCTAGGGTAATATATTACTTGCCTGTCTTTACTATGTTTAAAGAAGCAGGATGGGATGCGGATTTCTTTGTGACAAAGAAGAGGACCGTAGCCTGCACCTGGGCCCCGAAATTTCAGCTTTAGCCAAGGGGTGCAAAAGCCTGCCAACAGGTCATAAGGAAAGAGGTCAAATTGAGGAAGACGTCTTGGCTTCATCAGAAGGAGACCATTCCCCAATTTAAAACTCACCAACCCATGAGATGTGAAAGAATCCGCAAATATGAGGGAACTTTGGACTCAGTTATAATACATTTTAATACAAAGGGGGTAGGTGGGGTTTCCTAATTAATATGTATTAGTCGTTTTGGGAATTATATGAATATGTAGGACTTTTTTAGATAAGTAGAGCGGCAGTGATTCTTCACACATGTCTTTAAGAGACAACTCCTCGTGTGCCTGGCGCTGTAATAAACACACCACCTTCTACCTTTAACTGTGGGGAGTTCTATTCCACACCTCATTTGGTGACCGCGGCAGGAACGCTTCTCTGCTCCAGCGAGAACAACCGGGCTCTGGACGTCTCTGGGCGCTGCCAGGACATTCCTTCCCTGGAGGCACCTCCGCTCTCGGCTGTTCCTCATGGGGGACAGACAAGACTGCTGGGACTGTGGAGAAAGGGAACGTTTAACTCTGTATAAAGTAACCCGTAAGGCGTACACAGCGGAAAAGGGCTGTTCACAAGTCACACAGAGACGTCCTGTGCACAACGTACGCCTGTACAGTTTGGGTTTGGGTCTGGCTGCTGGCAGAAAGGATTTGCTGTGTCAATAAGGACCTGCTAGCAATTCTGGGGGTGAATTGAGCAAATCCTGTTTCATTGCTGCTATTTTTCCTGTGTGTTGTAATTGTGGTTGTGTTTTCAGTGTGTGAACGTTTGAGGAAGATGATGTGGGTAGATGCTGATGTGTGGATGGTGTGTGTTGTGTTGAGAAAAGTGAGCACTCTGTCCCCTCATAAAGATATACTCCTTTTCCAGTGTGCCTGTGTGTGTGGACTTTCTAGTTGCAGGGGTTGGGTTGGTGCTCCCTGTGACACCTGGTGCTTGGGTATACAGGGGGGTTGAGTGGTTTTTCAGCCACATTGTGGTCATTTGGGACTGCATGGTTGTGTTTGGGAAGTTTTTAGGATTTTGTTTGCAACAGGTGCAGCAATTTATGCAGAAAACTTCAGTGTGGTGATTTATTATGTTGAATTATGCTAGTTCCTTTCTACCCACCCTCCTCCCCCAGGGTTTCAAATCCCCTGCCATGAGGTGGACGCTCTCTATCCTCCTCTGGACATCTTCTTTCCTCTCCTGGACACTCCCTTTCTCTCCTGGAACTGTTCTCCATTAAAGCTGTGGGACTTTGATCCTGGGAAGAGAGAGCGCCTCTCGTCTTTTGCTTTTGTCCTTGTCAGTGTCACTGGGCCCAGAGCTCGCCAAAGTGATCCCCCACGAGATGAAAACTGACAAATGGCCCCATATACACAGCTCAAAAATTGGCCACATTTTTGATGGACTGGGGTGTTCGCCACATTTTGGAATTCCCTATTCCCACACAGGTCAGGCAATTGTTGAAAGGACACACCACACTCTAAACTCATTCTAGATCAACAAAAGGGGGAGTGGCTCAAGCAACAACCCAGATGAGGTTGAGCAAAGCTTTATATGTTTTGAATAGCTCATTTGCAGGAACTAATCCTCCAATTTTTAGGCACTTTTCAAACAGCACACAGGCAAAATTGAAAGAAAATCCTTCGAGTTTGATCAGAAACCTTGAGTAAGGACAAATTGAAGGACCATTTCCGCTAATCACTTGGGGCAAAGGGTATGTTGCATTTGCACAGGTGCTGGACCTAAGATGGTCCCTGTGAAGGATGTGAAACCGTCTCATACACAAGAGCGCAGCGACAATTCCACCAGCAGGGAAATGAGCACGCAGACGTGAGCTGCATGGAGAAGCTATGGTGCATGCCACCTGTTCCCTGTTCAACCTGTGAAAGCTACAAATCTTGAGTTTGATGTTGATTTTTGGACTGTGAAAATGGTTTGTATCATAGATCTCTTTCAGCAAAAGCGTGGTGTCCATTGTGTTCAAAAGAATTCTAAGATATCCAAATTTGTAAAAATTGAAGGTTAGAGGGACAGTTTAGTGCCCTATAGTTGGCCAGTCCCTGAACAAGTGCTAAAAGATTTGCTTGAGAACTGAAATAGATGGGGAAGCTTTTGCCAAAAAACAGCTGAGCAGGAACATGGAGTTTGATCAAATGATATACAGGCGCTTGTTGGTTTTGCTTGCTTGCTTTTGCTGTGCATACATGCCTGTAGATCAACCAAAAATGAATGTTTGCCTTGCTTTAGCCAAGTCAGCAGTCTCAGACACCATGTGTTTGACCAATTTGAGCCCAGATAAATCCTTTGCAACCCTTTTGGTCGGTGTGCCTGTGCCAGCCAAGGAGTAACCAATACCCAATCGTGACAAATATTGGTGTGAGGCTGCCAACGAGACCAATCCCATAACCAGCTGGCATCCCTGGGCCCCTGATCTTCTTAAAGCACCTTCTGAACCTCAAGAATTGGAATTCTTGGTTCATTGGTGATGGAATTTTGTGCTGAGTTTTAGTACCAGGGAGATCCACAGTTAGATGTTACTCCCCATCATCCTGAGGACAGATACTCAAGTTTGTGGTGCAATTGTACTACCCCAGTGCCCCCTAAGGGTGAAACTACTGACGAGTAGATGACCTAGATGAGTCCCCATGACAATTAGCAAGAAAATATTGGCTCATTTGTGGAGATAGAGCCTGGCAGGACATTCCCTCAAAAATTAAAGGTGGCCCATGTAGCATCATGCAACTCACTGTGATAGCACCTTTTGTTAAAAGAGCCATCAAGAGAAAACACAGAGAAAAAAGATTTGCCCATCATTATAAAGATAACTGTAATAGCAATTTCAGACCCTAGGGCCCTGCAAAATGAAGTACATCGAATTTATTTCTACATCAACTTGCCTTGGGCGAGGCATTGAAACCAATATACCGATTGGGGTGTTGGCAGAAGAAAGAAGACAGTGCTACTTCCATTGCAATTAGTGACATGATGACTGATGTTAGTGCTGTCAGACATGCAACCTTACAGAACAGAGCAGCAATTGACTTCCTTAGCAGCCATTCCATGTGTTCAACACTGTCACTGTCAGCTTTGACAGCCTTTGGACTGTGTTTGAGAAGTCAAATTTTTCTGACTGTTGAAGGGCTTTGAGGCCCAGAGTTCTTGTTAGGAACAAGGGATTAAGTGTGTGAGCCAAGGAGTTGTTGGACCAGGTGTTTTGTGTAAGTGGTGAGAAGGGTTTCTTCCTTTCTGTTTCTCTTTCAAGGGGAATATTAATGTTGCCCCTGAGTCCTCAGGAGGGGAGCCTGTGGACAGAGCTGCAGCAGAGGGAGCTTTGCCTGGCACCGAGAGCTGAGGGAACAATTCCCAGGAGCCCGAGGAGCTTGGTAAAGACAGAGCCCCCACTGGTTTAGAGAGGGGTGAGATGGCTGCTCTGAGCCTGCCTCTGGCAGTGAGGGAGATGAGAAGGGTTGAGTTCCTCTCTGCAGGCTTGGTGCTTCCTGGTGCCTTGAGTTCAAATCCTGCACTGGCACAACCTGCCTGAGCCCTGCCCTCCACGCTTCTCCAGAGGCTCTGGCACTGAGTCCTCTGAGGGAATCCACAAAATTAGAGGGTTTTGGGAAAGCTGCAAAAGGCAGGTCTCAGATACAGTAGAACTGTGATTAGAGCCAAGCAGCAGCCATGAGATAGGTCAGCAGAAAAATTATTTAAACTGCAGAAAAGCAAAGAAAAATAGAACAATGGTCTGTGCATTAACACTGGTCTAGAATAACTCTCTAAGCTACAGAAAAGTTTATCTAGCAAGATATTAGGAAGGCTGAAGCTTAATAATGGAGCTCAGTGCGTTGTGTTTTAAGGCTTACACGTAGGTATTGTATTCGAAATAAGCAAGCATTGTTTTAACCAATGGAACATGTGCTTATAGTGATTGGATAGAACTAGTGTCAATAAGCTTTTGCTTTGTGTGATTGGTCAAAAAATTTATCAAGTAAGTTGTAACATTAAGTTCTTTGTCTGCTGCCTGGGATGTGAGCTGCTGGCATCTTCCCATTGTCATAACCATGTAATGAGACTGATGCTGGAAAACAAACAGCTCGAGGCGCGTTCCTCAGCAGTCCCAGCCCATTCGTGATTTCTACATAGCCCCCTGCCAGTGTCAAATGGCACGGCTTGATTTGCAGGGCAGACAGTCTTAAACATCTGCAATATCCTATCAGAGTCCTAGTTTGGCTTCATTCAAAGAAAGAGGAGAGTGCACCTAACACTGACCACTTGTTAGGCAGTATCTTCCACCTTGCTCTTGTACCCCTACAGAGAGGCTGTCTGCAAAATGCCCAGAACACCATCCAAATCTGCAGCGAGGACTGGAAAATCAGGCAGAGAATCTTTCTGTTTTCAAGGTCCCCCTTCCTAGGTGACTTGACCCTTTCCACCTGATTCTCACTTGAGATCTACCCATGATAGAGCACTGCAGGAAAACATTTTAAAGGGTCGTTAACCAGGACCTGCTTGGAAAGCAAGGGTAGAAACTCTTTCCCTCCCTGATAGGATACGGGCTGGCAACTGCTGCTCTGAAGATGTGCAGCTGCTCCTCTCTGGAGAGGCCATGGAAGGGCTGTGATGGTCTACGGGAACCAGAGGAACGATGAGCTCAGGTTGGCATTTAAGCTTCATGGGAACAAGCAGAATGAAGAGCTCACAGTGGAGATGAAATTTGCCTGTGCCTGGCTCCTCCGAGGAAACCCCAAGAAGTCCAGATGAAGCAAACACCTTCTCCCAAGAAGCTAGGAAAACCTCAGAGTCCTGAACACCTGCACTTAGCCTGGAAGGGCCTGGAGGCAGCTCTAAATGCTCAGGTGAGGCAGCACTGAGGTCCTGGTATGAGAGCGCTGTGTAGCAGTGAGGGAAGGAAAAGGGAAGCAAAGGGAAGGCTGGGTCACTATTGGTCTTTGGGTGTGTTTCCCTTGGCAGCAACTGTACTGTCAGGGAAAACAAAAGCTCCCTGAATGGTTAAAACTGAAAATCAGGGACAAAGACTCTCTAACTAGTCAAAGTTACAAAGTGGTGTGTTCATTATGCCGGCGGGCGGCACAGGGGAGGGTCATTCCCGAAATGCGTGACCACTGGCCGGGCTCGGCTCGGCACGGCACAGCACAGCAGGATCCCGCAGGACAGGGAAGGGCAAGGCAGGCACGGAAGGGCAGGGCACTGGGAGCAGTGACAGGCTCAGTCCCCACACTGCATCCTGTGCCTGGGTAACCATCAGGGACAGAGAGGAAGGACATTGCTCTGTCTTGGCTGCGGAAAGGATGAAAAGGGGGAGTTAGAAAACATGAATTTGGACTCCTTTTCAGCAGACGAGCTGGTTTTATCTCACCATGTCTGCCTGTCTTTGGCAGAGTTGGCACATTGCTCATGAATTGGAGTCAGCTACGGCAGCAGGAATGGGAAGCAATTTTGTCAGCATTGATATCAAAGCCAAAGTGCTGCCCCATGGATGGATGGTGCTTTCTTCAGGGGATTTCGGGCCTAGAGTTGTAGCAAACTCACACTGGTGTCTTCCCAAGCAGCGTTGCCTTTTTCTTTCCTCAGGAATCACCTCTTCTTTTTCTTCCCCTCAGTCTGGGTAGAGTTCCCATGCAAATGTCTCCTGCAGCCAACTCTTGTCACTGTAGACTGACAAAGGAGATCTTGCAGTGGGGAGAGACTCCCTAGAGCTGCTGTGGAGAGCTGAAGGGGGAAGCTTTGTCCCTTAGTCTTGAAGTGTTGTTGGGGAGCTGCTTGTGCTCTGGGGGGCGGACACCAATGATGTTTATCCAAGCCTTGCAGGTTCATTCCTGAGCTTGCTGACACACCACCGAGACTTTGGGGTTGTCATATTGGCAAACAAATTTCAGTCTGGGCACTTCTTGAAATGCTTCAATTATTCTTTTTTTGCTTTTCTGCAGAAATGTTGTCATCATCTATTCCTTCAAGAGAATCTTTTCCTACTTTTTGGGGAATTCCTTTTGCTGCCCTCCCAGACCAGGCCAATTCCCAGGGCTCCTTCCCAAAGTGAGGTGCAGCCCATGGCCTCCACTCTCCAGCTGGAACAGAAGGAAGCACAGTTTGCTGTTGTGGGAAAGGAGCTTCTCTTTCCTGCCTGCTTTCCCTTTGGGACAGATTGGTGTGTGCTCATTTGATAAAGGCAGGTTTAAACTCTGAAGCAGTTGTGTTTCAAACTGCTCCCTTCTCCAGGTCTTCTGTGGGTATCCTTGGACAAAAGGCCTCTTGGTCGGAGCTCCCAATGGCAGGTTAAGGAAGGAGGTTGATATTTCAGGGTTGTGACTGCTGAAAGCAGCTGGTTTCTGGAGGTGTCCAGAGCTGGGAGTGGCTCCTTTTCTCACCTGCCTGCAGAAAAGGAAGTTGCAAAGTGGGAATTTCATTTGTGGAGATGGCCACCAGGGGTGTTTGCCAAGAGATGGGCTGGCAGAGAGGCAGGTCTCGTGCTCAACTGGCTGTGTGTTTGTTTTGATGGGTGAGAGGGTCAGAGATGTAGACACACCAGCTGAACGAACAGTGTGATTTACTGTAATGCCAAAGTGTAAAAAAGTGTCAGGAAAGGATAAGCTGAGCAATGCACCTCAGCATTATTACAAAAGGGTGCCTCTGGTGATTAAGGAAGATCCATCACCAGGTAGCCCAATGGTTTCCCCTTTATCCAGAGCTGCACATCAGCTGGGGGAAGCTGTCCCAGCCCAGCCCTGCAGAGCCACGGCCGGGAACCGGGAAATCCTGCGGTGCCTCCACCTTTGGCGGCCACGAGGCTCCCGAGAGCACTGTGAGAGTAGCCCGGCTCCGACAGTGCTGGGCGAGCAATGTGCCAGAGCTTCTGCTGGGGGCACAGCTGGTGTCATTCTCCTCTTGGTTTTCTCCCCGAGCCTGCCCAGGGCTGAAGGAGGAACCAAGGCCAGGTGTGGCCTTGTCCATTTTCCTCATGCAGAAAGGTGAAGACATGTTTCACCAGTGAATGGATGCAACAATCCTTTTGATAATAACACTTGGTTAAGGAGCAGGTACATAGAACATTGGGTTGGGAAGGTCATCTAGAGGGCAGCTTTGGCTCAGGTCCTGTTGTTGAGGCTTCAGTCAGGGTCTGTTGTTCAGGCCTTGGTCCTTCAGTATTTTGTGGTGCAAATCATACCTGTGCAGAGCTGCAAACAACCAGGTCTATCATTAGCACATTTGAGAAAGGGAACAGGATTAGTCCTGCAAGGCCAGGCTAGGGCCAGGAGCAGAAGGCCAGCACCCTGCTTTTGCCCACAGGCAGCCCTGCAGAGCAAGCAGCCCCTCCTGCCCAGGGGCTGACGTGCCCGAAGCTGCCTCCCCGCTGTGCAGCTCTGCAGAGCCCGCGGGGCGCAGGGTCCTGGGCAGCCAGGGCAGCCCGGCTGCCTTGGGGCACAAGGAGTGCCTCAGAGAGAAGCTGCTGCCCTTTGCTTTGGAACTGTTCCTCAGAATCTTGTCAATAATCCACAGTATCTGATGTGTTTTCCTTTCCTCTCCCAAGTTTAACACAGCTTTTTGAGAAAATTGACTGATGTAGCTGCTGCTGGTGGTGGTGATAGTACTTTTGTCTGCAGGTGAGGGCAGGTGATTTGAACCAAGGACGGAGTCCATTGTTAACACCCCAGCTTTGCCAAGTCAAGAAAACCATTCACAATTGGGCTACCAGTGCTCAGCAGTTTTCCTAGGTTTTGGAAAGCTACCACCTTAAGAAACCCAACAGATTTTCCTCCAGGAGGATACCAGCAGTAGCATGATGCCAATGTTTTCCACCCCTTTTCTGTGTCTTTTAAGAGTTCCGCAGTGCCCAGCAGGAATGAAACGACCTGTAATAATGTGGTTTGAGAGCTCCGTGTTGTTCGTTGCCACATGAGTGTTCATGACAAGCTGGACACCCCACTCGTGGCTCTGTCGAGTTAAATTTATCCCAAATCTGTGCAAACAGCAGCCCTGAGATGCTGAGAAGAGGAAGCACAGTGGGTGGGTGTGCATGCACACACCCAGAGGCTGACTGCTCTGTGGGCAGAAGGTTTTGAACTGTTGTAAATCATCACACTCCCAAGCTGGAGGAAGAAAACAAATCTATATGAAAAGATAAAAATCTATATGGAATTAAAAGATATCAAAATGAATGAAATAATACATATTAATTTATCATATCTGTAATTTAACACCTATATACTATTGCCGGCAGGGGGTATGTGTAAAAATCACGATCACAACGGGGCTGCTGAGGACCACGCCTCGAGCTGTTTGTTTTCCAGCATCAGTCTCATTCCATGGTTATGACAATGGGAAGATGCCAGCAGCTCACATCTCTGGCAGTGGGCAATGGACTTAATGATACAACTTACTTGAAAAGTTTTTTGACCAATCACACAAAGCAGAAGCATATTGACAGTAGTTCTACCCAACCACTATAAGCACACGTACCTTTGGTTAAAACACTGCTTGCTTATTTTGAATACAAAACCTGCTTGTAAACCTTAAAACACAATGCACCGAGCTCCATTATTAAGCTTAGAAGTTCCTAATATCTTGCTAGAGATATTTTTTTGAAGCTTAGGGAGTCATTCTAGCCAAGTATTAATACACAGACCATTGTTCAATTTGTCCTTACTTTTCTACTTCTTATATAAGTTTTCTGCTGACAAATCTTATGGCTGCTGCTTAGCTTAATTGCAGTTCTGTTGTCTCTGAGGCCTGCCTTTTGCAGCTTTCCCAAAACCCTCTGATTTGAAGGATTCCCACAATTCCCCCTCTCGGTACAACTAAAAAGAAACCTTTGTAACCATGTTGTTTATTAACTACTGTCGGAGGAAGGAGACCCAGACACCAATTGGTTCATCCAAGTCCAATTTATTGATCGAATATGGCGGGTTAAATACAGTTCTTAATAAGCTTCATACATATTGCAAAAGTTGAGCTCAGGATTGGTTAGTTACATATCAGCAACTACACCTACTTCTGCATTCTTATGGTTATACTTTTGATACTTTCTGCAGATATTCGGAACTAATCTCACCTCCCTTTCCTCATGTTGCAGCAAGGTCATCCGGCATTCTTGCCTGTCAGCAGTCACTGAATCAGAGACTGCTGACCTCCCTTTTGAGCTTAACCAGAGGCATTATGTCAGTATGCGGCCTTATGTCAATATGGCCTTTCTCTGCTAACCACTCATTAATAAAATCCTCCACATTTCCCCCATTTTCTTCTTGAGCAAGAAAACTAGTCTGCATTTTTGCTATCATATGGCTGACCATGTTTTGAATACAATTAAAGACACAAGGCAAAATAAGCAAAAACAGTAAAACTACACCCAGTAGTCCTATAGCGTAGATCACAAGGTTTCTCAGCCATGGCCCAAGTCCTAAGTTTTTAAGCCACTCGTCAATTCCTAAACCTTCTTCTTCCTTGAGATTGTGAAGTCCTTGTTGCAATTCTTTTATCTTAGTGTGAATAGACACCGAATGATCAGACAGATTCATACAACACATTCCCTCAAATTCTTTACATCCATGTCCTTGTGCTAAGAGCAAAAAATCTACAGCAGCTCTATTTTGCAAAATTGCATGGTTAACACTCTGCACATCTGCAGTTAGCATGTCTAGAATTTGGGATGTCTTGTTCAGCTCATTTTTTGCCCAGCACCCTAATTGCTTTGCTAAATTCATAGCCTTATTGGCAGATCCTCCTGGCAAAAGAGTTGAAACTACTACTTGTCTGAATGTACCCCAAAACTGTGGATCTCCTATCTGGCTGCACTCCAAGTCATGTATGCTATGTCTCTTCCTGTTTGAATTTTGACTCAGTTGCATTAGTAAGGACACATTAGGGTGGAACAATGACAATTTTCCCAAATAACAGGGTCCGCCCTGTGGTTTAGCTGGTACACCATTCCACGCCCTGTCTCCACAAATTAGAAATATTCCTGTAGGTAATTTCATTGGTGCCGTGATGTTTGTGCCGTTACATTGACTGTAATGCTGTGGAGAGAATTCACTCAAATTCCGGGATGAATGTAAGGTGGGCCACGTGTCTTTAGGTTGATTTAAATTCTGAGCATCCAAGGGCTTGAAACTGAACCATCCGCCAGCTGTAGTGTTAGGCATACTGGCATTTGCACTTACAAAAAGATCTAATTCCTCAGGAGGAGAATGCAAAGAAGTGTTAAGTGATTGGATTAGTAAACACTGACGATAGCCATCACTCTGACCTGCAGTATACCCTTGTTGCACTGGCAATGTGATGTTTGACATTTTAGACATACACAAGGTTCGATTACTTATCAAACCACAAAATTCTCCAGGAGACCACACCGGAAGTCCCACCAGGCATGTTCGAAATGGGTTAGTGACTCCTCCAAGGCTAAGACAAAGCGATGATTGATTAATTTGATTAGCAAGTGTTACCCATGAATTCTCTCTTGGCTGACTAAAATGGTTATTCCTACTGCTTCACTTGCTACAGCATTGAGCAGTATAATAAAAACAAACCTCATTTTTCTTTCTGCTTTCTCTGTTTTTCCTTTCTTCGTTGTCTTTTCCCTGGTTTGTTAGAACAATTAAAGTGGACTTGAGTTAGTTTTTGAATACACTGATCTAATTCCAAATCAGCATCCTTGCTTACAGGTATAGCATGAGGTAAGTTTAAAGGCAAATCAGCTTTACAGCGAGCTGCTATGATGCGTGAGGATGTAGTAATTTCAAGCTCTCTAAGTACTTGTTGTAATTTCCACCTCATATATGCTATGGCCACTTGTTCTGCACTCTCATAAAGTTGTAATCCTGACCTTCCTGGTAGACCAGTACTTTGCTCAAGAGCTCTATACCAGGAAGAATATCGAATCCACTTCCCAAAACAAGGGTGACACCATAAAATTCCTACTGTCCTCTGTGAATACCAATAAACCTTATTGCCATCAGCACAATGCAAAGCTACCCAAGCATAGCACTTATCATTATCCTTTTTGCAAACATAACAAGGAAGTGTATATAGGAAAGGATCAGTATTAAAATTTGTCTGTGTGATCCAATCCAACCAGTTCAATGGTGGTGATTGCAAAGCCTCTTCAGCTTTCTTACTATATAAGGCTACCAATTCAAGCTCCTTCTTTAATACAAAATGTATCTTATCTCGTAATCGCTGTTCTTGTTCTTCAACACCTATAGCATGCCACGAAGCGGGGTCCCATGGAGCTACAGCATCCCACAAGGCAGGGCCCCATAGACGTGAGATTGCCTTAATCATAGAAAACTAATTAGCAATCACTAATAGTCTTATTTAGATGAGGTCGCTCCCTTTTTCGCCTTCCTTTTCTTTTCTATTTTCAATTTTGCTGCTCCCAATTTCACTGGTCCTGTCACTTGCAAACTCAATTTTTGCAACTTTTCAATGCAGTGGTCTAATGCTCTTTCAGGATTCCCCCTGAAGCGCCCTACAATTGAATGCTGCGTTAAAGGTACTAACTTTCTACACCTTACAGAGACTATACGTGATTTACTTTGAACCTTAATTCTATTCACAACACATAAATAATAAGCAAGAATTTTCTGTTCAGGAGACCCATAAAGATTTAAAGCTATATATGCATTTTGCCCTGTTTGTCTCCTTAATTCATCTTGCCAGCTTTTACCCCACGTGTGCTTGTGCTTACAAATGTGACACCATAAATCCCATAATAATGATTGTTCTATCCAAAAAGTGTTATCACAACCCCCACAGCATAGGGCTATCCAGGCAGCACAATGTGGATGGTGACAATCAAGGCGAGGTGCCTTTGTTGGATTTGTTAAACGAAAAGTTGATAATGAGTCAATAAAACCAATCAGCTCCTGGGCCATCCGATAGTGACGTGTCAGTGCTCTGTCCACCACTTTAGAGTGTCCCTTCAACTGTAACAGTAGTGGTCGTAGAACTAGAAGCAGTTTCTTCCCCAGTCGCTCCTTGTCCTCCTCCGTGAGACAGTTCACCAGAGGCTGCATCAAAAACAAGTTTAGTCCACTTAGCAGGCACCCACAAAGGTCCTGTAGGTGAGGAAACACAAAGATATCCTCGACCCCAATATAATACTTTTGCAGGTTTTTCCCATAATCCTGTACTCGGGTTCCTATACTTAACCCAGACCTCTGTTTCCTTAGTAACTTCCTGACCTGACCTTGGGTGATGTTTAATTGCAGGAGGGGTATCATCTTCCCCAAAAATACATAAATGATTAATCACATACAGAACCTTAGCCAAGCATGATTGTGGGTCCTTTATATCTTGATGCTTTTCAATATACTGCTTAAGGGTACCATTTGCTCTTTCTACTATTGCCTGTCCAGTAGGAGAGTGTGGAATACCTGTCACATGCTTAACAGACCACTGATTCAAGAGTTTCTGGACCCTAGCACTTACATAAGCTCGACCATTATCCGTTTTGATACTCTTTGGAACTCCCATTACAGCAAAGCAACTTAACAGGTGCCTGATAACATGTATAGCTTTTTCTCCTGCCTGAGCCGTAGCCCATATGTAGTGACTATATGTATCTATAGTGACATGCACACACTTAACTTTACCAAATCTAGCTATATGTGTAACATCCATTTTCTATTTCTCATTTATTTCTAAACCTCGAGGATTAACTCCCATGCCTAAACCTATTCCCCCATTATGATAACTACATGTTGGACATTATCTAACAATGGCCTTAGCTTCTGACAGACTCAGCTCAAAGTGCTTTGCCAATCCTTTTGCATTTTGATGATATCTACTATGTGCTTCTCTGGCCAATGTATGCTTATCAACAGGACAAGAGTTATCAATGGGTAAAGTAACCAATTTGTCTGCATGTTCATTCCCTTCTCCTAACCTTCAGACCATTTATGGCTCCTAATATGAATCACAGAATACGCTGCATTTTTCTCCCGTAAAGCTTTCCTTAATTGTATCAATAACTCATACAATCGTTTATTATTCACTTCCTTAATTGCTGCTTCCTCTATTCGTCTGACTATACCTGCAACATACATAGAGTCTGTGACCACATTTAAAGGCTCCTGTAAGTTGGACACTGCCCATACTGCTGCTAACAATTCCAAAGTTTGTAAGTTATCTGAAGGGTCTGCTGTGAGAAGTTGATGCTTCCATTGTCCTTTTTCTTGCCAGGTGACAGCAGCACGCCTTGATTTCTTTCCTGCATCTGTAAAAGCTGTAATAGCTCTTGTATCCAATAATCCATAAAGGGTTGTGCTTTGATGTCCATGGATAATTTCCACTTTTTGTTTTGGTCTATTTTGTAAATCCACAGTCAGAAGTGTAACACCAGTAGAGCCAAAACCCTTTTCATTCTGTGTTTGCCCAGTAAATGCTGGTATACCCGATGTCATTTGTGATAGTGGTATCAATTGTGCCATGCGTTGTCCTTTTGTTATTTTAATCGGAGGATAAAGGGTGTAAACCATGATTTGTATTTCCCCTGTATAGTCAGCATCGATAACACCAGGTAATACAAATAATCCCAGCATGGTTATTGAAGAACGTCCTAATAACAATGCTCCACATCTTTGTCCATTTAACATAAGAGGACCCTTTACTCCAGTCGGTATCCTCTCAGGCCGGTTCGTCATGAGTGTGACGTCTACTGCTGCTGATAAGTCCAAATCGAGGCTCCCTGCTGTTGCTGTCAGTGATGTTACGGCAGCAGCTGGTGTCTCCGATGTCACGGCGGCTACTTGTGTCTGGGCGCGCATGTCCCTCATTGCCGCATCGGTAACACTTGATGAACGGTCTCGAGCCTCCTCGTGTAACCGCCAGTGAGCCGCTTCGGAGAGGAGCAAGAGCAGCTAACACCTGATTCTGAGCAGCTAACACCTGATTTTGAGTAGACTCTGCTTGCTTTTGTAACCCTAATCCTAATTCCTTTAAAGCTTCTGCTATAAATGCCCATTTATAGCTTCTGCTATAAATACCACCTAAAGCTTCCTCAATAGTCCAATTTGCCCCTAAAGTAGCTAACACTCTTGCATTTGCCTAACAGGTTCACTTTTTACTCCAAAATGACCAACCGAAGAGCGTAACTAAGCTAACAACTTCCAGTCTAAGGGAGTATATTCAGCTATATTATGTGTAAGGTTCCCCTGTGCATCATACTGTGGTGTGTATGTAACCGGACATGCAAGATTGGAAGCTACTTCCACCGCCTCGCTATCCCCCATTTGCATTACTTCTTTTGCCAAAGCAGCCCAAGCTTCCCTTCTCTGTTTAGCCATCTCCCCCCATAGGTCACTGTGTGCCCCCGGGATAGGATCTGGCCCTTTAAGGGTGCTATGCTGCTGGCACTTCAGTACAGACACCGAGTTCTCGCACGGGGAAGGCGGTGGAGCAGGAGCTGACTCGCGCTGGGAAAGTGGCCTGCCCGCTGAGACCAGCTCGTGCGGGGGAAGCGCCCCCCCCCGCTGAGGCTGACAGTGAAACCGGAGATGACTCGCGCTGGGAAAGCGGCCCCCCCACTGAGACCGACTCGCGCTGGGAAAGCGGCCCCCCCGCTGAGACCGGCTCGCGCGGGGGAAGCGGCCCCCCCGCCGGAGCCAGCCTGCTCGGGGAAAGCGGCGGAGGCAAAGGTGGCGGCGGAGGCGAAGCTGGCTTGCTCCCACCCCCACCATCCGACCCGCCTGAAGCTGGCGGCGGAGGCAAAGCTGGCTTGCTCTTACCTCTACCACCCAACTCGCCCTCTCCCTCCGGCAGGAAGGGTGCAGATGGTTCCACTGTATCTAAGGGAAAGTTTTCCACACCATTTTGCTGGGGACCCTTAGGCATAAGTATCTGAGTTACAGAAGGTGCTAAGGGATCATCCTCACGACCATACCCTATATTCCTCTTATGAGCTTCTGTCGCCCTTTCTGCTGCCTTTCTCTCAGAGACCTGCTGAAGTAACATATTATACACCACCCGCCATGACTTCCCTAATTTCTTTGCTGACTTATCATCGTCTAACACTGTATCCCACAGGATATCCCCAAACTTTTTCCACTCTGCTATCTCATGAACTGTATGTGAATTAGCTAAAATTCCTTTAGAATGACCATAAGCTAATAACCCTGGTAATTCCTTTTTTAAATCTATCCCTTTTACTCCTTGCCTTTCTAAATATGAGGAGAAGGGACCGTATGCCGCTTGCCTCTCCATACCTATATATCAGCGCGCGCTGTTGCAGCTCTCCAGGCTACCAGCGGCACGTAGAGACTTGAGTCACCGTTGTGATCCTCAAGGGTGCTTTTAAAATCCGGCACCATCCCGGCTGCAAGGACTCTCACCCAACTTCCTCAACCGTGGCGAGTTTCTTTGTAATCCAAGAAAGCAAGCGTTCAGGGGTTTGCCCGCATTCTCCACCATTTGTCGGAGGAAGGAGACCCAGACACCAATTGGTTCATCCAAGTCCAATTTATTGATCGAATACGGCGGGTTAAATACAGTTCTTAATAAGCTTCATACATATTGCAAAAGTTGAGCTCAGGATTGGTTAGTTACATATCAGCAACTACACCTACTTCGGCATTCTTATGGTTATACTTTTGATACTTTCTGCAGATATTCGGAACTAATCTCACCTCCCTTTCCTCATGTTGCAGCAAGGTCATCCGGCATTCTTGCCTGTCAGCAGTCACTGAATCAGAGACTGCTGACCTCCCTTTTGAGCTTAACCAGAGGCATTATTTCAGTATGCGGCCTTATGTCAATATGGCCTTTCTCTGCTAACCACTCATTAATTAAATCCTCCACAAACTACCTTGCATTTCATAGCTTTACTATAGTATACCTGCTTATTTCTTGCTTAAAGCATCCTTTTTGCTCACATTAAGCCTTGCTGTATTAATGCTGTGGAAGTCAAGACAGTTCAAAGGGCTTAAGTCATGTCTGATAGCAATTACAAGTCGTTGTCCAAAAAAAGTCTCGCCTGTTCCGAAGTTTTAATTCAAAACTTTCCTCCATGTCTATACCATCATCCATTTAAAGAACTCTCTGTGAATCCATTTCCTACCTCTCTCTCTTGTGTGATAAAAACTTCTTTGATAGTTTTGTCCATCATTTGTCACACACACCGACATATGCAAGGCATTACTATTACTATCACTACCAAAACACCCAATACATATAGAGACCTATTCTACAAAGTTCCCTTAGCCAAGGTGCAAAGCTCCATCCTTGGAACAAATGATCTAACCATGACCCACCATCTTCTTTAATTGGAGCTGTCAAATCTTTCAGCTTTTGTATGCTTTTGTGGATGGATTCAGAGTGATCAGACAGGTTCATGCAATGCAATCCTTCAAATTCCTCAAAACCAAGCCCATGTGCCTGTGAAAGAAAATCAATTGCTGCTCTGTTCTGTAAGGCTGCATGTCTGACAGCACTAACATCAGTCATCATGTCACTAATTGCAATGGAAGTAGCACTGTCTTCTTTCTACTGCCAACACCCCAATCGGTATATTGGTTTCAATGCCTCGCCCAAGGCAAGTTGATGTAGAAATAAATTCGATGTACTTCATTTTGCAGGGCCCTAGGGTCTGAAATTGCTATTACAGGAGTTTTTTTATGATGAATGGCAAACCTTTATTCTCTGTGTTTTCTCTTGATAGCTTTTTTAACGATAGGTGCTATCACAGTGAGTTGCATGATGCTACATGGGCCACCTTTAATTTTTGAGGGAATGTCCTGCCAGGCTCTATCTCCACAAATGAGCCAATATTTTGTTGCTAATTGTCATGGGGACTCATCTAGGTCATCTGCTCGTCAGCAGTTTCACCCTTAGGGGGCACTGGGGTAGTACAATTGCACCACAAACTTGAGTATCTGTCCTCAGGATGATGGGGAGTAACATTTAACTGTGGATCTCCCTAACTGTGGATCTCTCCTGGTACTGAAACTCAGCACAAATTTCCATCACCAATGAACCAAGAATTCCAATTCTTGAGGTTCAGAAGGTGCTTTAAGAAGATCAGGGGCCCAGGGATGCCAGCTGGTTATGGGATTGGTCTCGTTGGCAGCCTCACACCAATATTTGTCACGATTGGGTTTTGGCTACTCCTTGGCTGGCACAGGCACACCGACCAAAAGGGTTGCAAAGGATTTATCTGGGCTCAAATTGGTCAAACACATGGTGTCTGAGCCTGCTGACTTGGCTAAAGCAAGGCAAACATTCATTTTTGGTTGATCTACAGGCATGTATGCATGCAAAAGCAAGCAAGCAAAACCAACAAGCGCCTGTATATCATTTGATCAAGCTCTGTGTTCCTGCTCAGCTGTTTTTTGGCAAAAGCTTCCCCATCTATTTCAGTTCTCAAGCAAATTTTTTAGCACTTATTCAGGGACTGGCCAACTATAGGGCACTAAACTGTCCCTCTAACCTTCAATTTTTACAAATTTGGATATCTTAGAATTCTTTTGAACACAATGGACACCACGCTTTTGCTGAAAGAGATCTATGATACAAACCATTTTCACAGTCCAAAAATCAACATCAAACTCAAGATTTGTAGCTTTCACAGGTTGAACAGGGAACAGGTGGCATGCACCGTAGCTTCTCCATGCGGCTCACGTCTGCGTGCTCATTTCCCTGCTGGTGGAATTGTCGCTGTGCTCTTGTGTATGAGATGGTTTCACATCCTTCACAGGGACCATCTTAGGTCCGGCACCTGTGCAAATGCAACATACCCTTTGCCTCAAGTGACTAGCGGAAATGGGCCTTCAATTTGTCCTTACTCAAGGTTTCTGATTAAACTTGAAGGATTTTCTTTCAATTTTGCCTGTGTGCTGTTTGAAAAGTGCCTAAAAAATGGAGGATTAGTTCCTGCAAATGAGCTATTCAAAACATAAAAACATATAAAGCTTTGCTCAACCTCGTCTGGGTTGTTGCTTGAGCCACTCCCCCTTTTGTTGATCTAGAATGAGTTTAGAGTGGGGTGTGTCCTTTAAACAATTGCCTGACCTGTGTGGGAATAGGGAATTCCAAAAGTGTGGCAAACACCCCAGTCCATCAAAAATGTAGCCAATTTTTGAGCTGTGTATATGGGGCCATTTGTCAGTTTTCATCTCGTGGGGGATCAGTTTGGCGAGCTCTGGGCCCAATGACACTGACAAGGACAAAAGCAAATGACGAGAGGCACTCTCTCTTCCTGGGACCAAAGTCCCACAGCTTTAATGGAGAACAACTCCAGGAGAGAAAGGGAATGTCCAGGAGAGGAAAGAAGATGTCCAGAGGAGGATAGAGAGTGTCCACCTCATGGCAGGGGATTTGAAACCCTGGGGGAGGAGGGTGGGTAGAAAGGAACTACCACAATTCAACATAATAAATCACCACACTGAAGTTTTCTGTATAAATTGCTGCACCTGTTGCAAACAAAATCCTAAAATCTCCCCAAACACAACTGTGCAGTCCCAAATGACCACAATGTGGGAGAAAAACCACTCAACCCCCCTGTATACCCAAGCACCAGGTGTCACAGGGAGCACCAACCCCTGCAACTAGAAAGTCCACACACACAGGCTTACTGGGAAAGGAGCATATCTTTATGAGGGGACAGAGTGCTCACTTTTCTCAACACAACACACACCATCCACCACATCAGCATCCACCACCATCATCTTCCTCAAACATTCACACACTGAAAACACAACCACAATTACAACACACAGGAAAAATAGCAGCAATGAAACAGGATTTGCTCAATTCACCCCCAGAATTGCTAGCAGGTCCTTATTGACACAGCAAATCCTTTCTGCCAGCAGCCAGACCCAAACCCAAACTGGACAGGCGTACGTTCTGCACAGGACATCTCTGTGTGACTTGTGAACAGCCCTTCCCCTGCATACACCTTACGGGTTACTTTATACAGAGTTAAACGTTCCCTTTCTCCACAGTCCCAGCAGTCTTCTCTGTCCCCCATGAGGAACAGCCGAGAGCGGAGGTGCCTCCAGGGAAGGAATGTCCCGGCAGCGCCCAGAGACATCCAGAGCCCGGTTGTTCTCGCTGGAGCAGAGAAGCGTTCCTGCCGCAGTCACCAAATGAGGTGTGGAATAGAACTCACCACAGTTAAAGGTAGAAGGTGGTATGTTTATTACAGACAGGCACACGAGGAGTTGTCTCTTAAAAACATGTGTGAAGAATCACTGCCGCTCTACTTATCTAAAAAAGTCCTACATATTCATATAATTCCCAAAACGACTAATACATATTAATTAGGAAACCCCACCTACCCCCTTTGTATTAAAATGTATTATAACTGAGTCCAAAGTTCCTTCACATTTGCTGATTTTTTCACATCACGTGGGTGGGTGGGTTTTAAAGTGGGGCATGTATTCCTTCTGATGAAGCCAAGACGTCTTCCTCAATTTGACCTCTTTCCTTATGACCTGTTGGCAGGCTTTCGCACCCCTTGGCTGTAGCTGAAGTTTCGGGGCCCAGGTGCAGGCTACGGTCCTCTTCTTTGTCACAAAGAAATCCGCATCCCATCCTGCTTCTTTAAACATAGTAAAGACAGGCAAGTGATATATTACCCTAGCCTTAACTACCTTATCTGCTAAAAATTAACTATCCCTTATTATTTCTACTCTTCTTGCTATACTCTTTCTGCCTAACTAAATCTTGCTAAAATTTTAACTCCTCCAGTTCTTTTAAATCCTGGATTCATTGGCCTCATCTCACACACCAGCCATGTGTGAGCTGATGCTGTAACTGGGAAATTCCACTCCTGAGCAGGAGATACAAGGCCTGGTTCTGAGCGGGAATGGTGAGAAGGATGACATGCACAGTGTTTTGATCCAGGGGATGTCCTGAAAATGCACTACCTACCTGCCCCTGCTGCCGAGCACCACGCTCCACCTCCTTCTCCTGCTCAGCAGATTTTTAGGAATCCAGGGCTTGGTCTGTGTTATTTGCCCCTGCAACAAATAGAATGAATTTGCTTTGCAATCCCAGTTTTGTCCTGGGTTATTTTGTGCATGGGTCTCCTCCTGAACCTGTGTCAAAGGCTGGCAGGGACTAAAGGACACTCTTATTCTCATGTCAGTAAATTTGGAGAAGTGATTTAAGTATCAATAAGTCGATAAGTATCAATGAGTAAATCAAATAATTTGGGGGAATATTTAGCCTGTGAGTTTCAGCAAAGTATTGAATATGTCTTAGATCCATGGATACAAACTAGTAAGTGAGATTGCTGGGTGTGCACGTATTAGGGAAGTGATTCCCCACACCCCCAGTGCTGAGATCAAGTATTGCCTCTCTTCTAACCCTGACCTGGCAGCAGGCATCAGGCCCTGCTTGGTAACGTTCATTTTGAAGACTTCTGTTGAGCAGGTAAGAGTGGTTGAAATGAAATCTTTTCTAGCTGTTTCCCTTTGGTTTAGCTGTTTGAGGGTTAAAATTCTCTGCTGCAGGTGTGCTGGGTGTGTGCAGAGCAGTGCAGCCCCAGACACCCCTTGGCTTGCCCACAAGTTGTCATGCCTTGTTGCCAGGTGTGCCCAGCTGTGGCAGGAGAAGGAGCCCGCAGCGCAGTGGGCACCGTGCCCTGCCCAGCCAGGGCTCTCTGGCACAGAGCAGCAGCAGCGCCAGCACCGTTCAACCCGCTCCTGCCTTGGCTTCCCCTAGCACACAGAACCCTCTGGAAATCAGCACCGCCAGTGGCGTTCCCAGCTTGGAGCACCTGCTGCTGGCGGGCAGATGCTGCCAGTTTGACTGTTACCAAATTGGAAGAAAGGCAGAGATGTACCCGCACCGGAGCCCTGGGCATGTCCAATAAAGGTGTAAATATGTGGGGAGTTTTGTTAGGAAGGATTTCAGCTATGATGCCAACAGTGGCTTCTCTCCTGGTTCTGTGTGTTCTGGATGAGTAATGCAATGGTTGGCTCTGTCAGTTAAGAAGTAGATGTTATGTGAATGTTCAGATGTGTAGTGATGGTATTGTAATATATCCTCCCATAGTCCTCTTTCCCGTCCCCCTTGTAATAGCCTTGGTAGTCAGGGCATTTGGGGAGGGCTGGCTTGTGACCAGCAGGCAGGGTGTAACAACACCTGACCTCCAGTCAGGATGCAAGAAAGTAATCTCCACCAATGGACAGCAGAGAAAGAGTTGACTGACAAAACTTTTGGAGGAGCTAAGGGTATAAAAGGCAGAGCATCCTTTTTGTAGATGAGCATATGGCTGCTAGTCACAGAGACTCCCAATGCTGCAAGTTTTCCTTAGTCAGTCCTTTGTAAAGGTTTACTAAACCTTTAAAAGTGAGTCATTTCTCACATGTGCAATGCTGTGGGCCATTTTCTTGGCCTGGTTTCCTTTGCTTGAGGCCCATCTGAGTGCTCAGCTGGGATACAGGCTGTAGGTCCTTGGGGCACTCTTGGAGTTCCTCTTGGATCCCTGAATAACAGGGTTTGGCCCATGAGGGGATTTTTTGCTGCTTTGTGACAGAGAAGAACTTCCCAGGCTCTTTTGTGTTTGCTGTAGGGAAGGTTGGTTATTGCTTTGCATAAATTCACAGGCCAACATGGAGCGTTTGCTTTGTGATGTCAGGGCATGGTTGCCACATCGTCATAGTGGCATCAGAAGGTTGTCTTGGTGCACGGAAGGCCTGAGTGTCAGAGCAGCCCTAGGCCTTGCTCGCATCAGGAGAACCCTCCTGGTTTGAGCATTGGTCAGTGGGCAGCTGCACTCTGACAGGGCGCTTGTTTTTCTAGTGTTGGAGAAAACTTGCACAGCACTGGGACAATGATCCACCATCTGGCCACTGCAGCTTTTGCTGCCTATGGTGTTTGTTTTTCCGCATATTACGTTGCACACTTTGTTCGTAAGTAGAGTTTTCCATTCTGCTTAGGTTAGGGTGTATCCTAACCTGGCTTTTGTATGTCTTCCTGCTCTTTCTTGGTGGCTGAGTTTCTGATTTTGAAACAGAAAGAGCATTAGAGTGCCAGTGGTTTGGTAAAGCTCCTGTCAAGAGGTTCAGCTAAAAAGGGGGTGTCTGTAGCACAGGGGCAGCATTTACAGGGGAACCTGCAGGGCATCCGTTCCCTCCGCAGGGGAGTCTGTGGCAGCAGAGTCTGTCATTTCCTCAGGTTGCTGGGACAAGCAAGACAGCTTTGAAAATGCAGACTGGCAGAGCTTCAGGGAAGGCCTTCTAAAAACTCTGCAGTTGTTCCCAGAATTCAGAGAAAGCTTATTTCTTTTTAAATTTTGTCATGAAAGGATTTGACTGTCTAACTTAATAACCTTTTACTGAGTGCAAATATAGTTATTCCCTTTGAAAGGAAGTGCAAACTCTAAAGCAGTGAGTGTCTGCTCCTGAACCCTAGAGGTGCTGCTGTGCTCTTCCACAACAGAACTGCCACAGCTTAGGGGAATTTTGGGAAGCTTTTCTGGGCAACTGTTTCCTGCAACTTAATGGGAATTAGTGCATGTATCTGATTGGAAAAAAAAAAGAGTACCTGAAGGAGAGGATTTCAGAAGCTGTTTTATGTGTTTGGTAGAACAGGAGCATTGAGTGTTAAAGAACAATTTGCATTTTCTTGATCATCTTTGTATTCATTTACTGGCTAAACAGTCCGAAGTGTAGGAACAGCCAAGAATATTGTCCTGATCCCCTGCTGGCTGTGTGAATGAAATGTGTCTCCTGGAGGGATGTTGTGAAACGGGAAATCGTACCTGTTTGGGTTGACTTGTTCTTTTGGATTCAGAGGGCCAGGCAGTTTTCTGCCAGCATCTGGTTCATTTTCCCTTCCCACTACAGGTCACCTGAAGCGTGTATTCAGCAGTGCTAAAGATCCTGAGGTGAGTGAGAAAGGAACATTTCATGTTCCTGGGGTTTAGGAATTGTAGAGCAAGCTGGGAGCTTGGCCAGTAGCAGTAGAGTGTAGAGGGCCAGCTAGGAAGGCTGAAAGAAAATCCATTTCCATGCCTGAAACAAAAGTAACAAAGGCAGCTATAGATATTTTTAAATTTCCTTCTCAGAGTTTGAAGAACTAAAACCTAGATTTGAAAAGAGAACAATGCTTGCAGACAGCAGATAGGAAAAATTTAATTAAGACCGTTTTGCTGTACAGTTGAATTAGATAATTTTAATTTAAACAGAGTGACTTAGAATCCTATTCCTATCAAACTTTATGATATCTGCTTGGAACATGAGGTGGTAGAAAAGGAAGGCCATTTTGCAATGGTGCCTGCTGTATCTGAAGTGAAATGGGCACCTTTGTGGCTGGGGAGCTGCGTGGGCCCAAAGGACGCAGGGCTGGCGGCCGTGAGCAGCTGAAGATGAGGCAGCGTGGGGCCAGGGGGCCAAGAAGGCCAAGGGCACGGTGGCTTTGCCAGCAGCAGTGGGGCAGCAGGAGCAGGGCAGTGAGCGTGGCCTGTGCTGGGCAGCGCTGCGGCCACAGCTGGAGTGCTGTGTGCAGCTGTGGGCCCTGGGAAGCAGAAAGTCATGGAGGGGCTGCAGCGAGTGCACAGAAGGACAGGGGAGCTGGGCAACGGGGGTGCAGCACAAGGCCAGGGAGGAGGGGCTGAGGGAGCTTTAGCCTGGAGAATGGGGGCTCATGATTCTGCCTTCAGGCAGACTTCCATAGATCCCTGCCTTAGATCCATAGAGCCACTGCTCAGCACAAGGGCTGTTTCCCTGCCAACCATCCCTTCACTGCATCCAAGTGCTTTAGACACTGGAGTGGGTAACACTCATATTTTGTTTGTTTTTTTGTTTGTTTGTTTGCTAGAAGGAGAAGCCTTCTAGCCTGTAATTTCTCCTTCTCCAGGGAGCTTTTTCTCAATCTTTCCTGCCCTTTTCCAACACTGGCAGAAACACATCACTTTCAGGTTAACGGCTCCCGTGTCTTTTGGCAGCCCAGGGAATCAGTGTGTGTTGTGTTTGGGAATTGAGCAGGAAATCAATGCCCTTGCATTCCAGCTGGTGCTCAGAGATTAGAGGGGCTGGGATGGGCTGGGCTGTATTTCTGATTCCAGTCACTTCGGCACCATCACTGTGGCCAAGTCCAAGAGAAGAACTTGTCCGAGCACAGATGCACGAAGAGTGCAGTTCCCAGTGCAGTGCTCTGGGTCTGATTGCATTCCATAAGGACCCACACGCTCCAGATTGCCCAAGAGTGTGGGTTACTGAAGCAACAGGACAACAAGTTCAGGATGGCTGCTGATCGGGGCACTGCTCCCGAGTGTTGATGTCTGTATCGACAGAAATGACAGTGTTGATTCAGGGTGAACCCCACGTGGTGAATAATGTGCTTTGACTCTATGATTTAATATGTTAAACAAATGCTTTTTTAAGCCATGTTATATTACACTAGTACTGTATTAAAACTATACTAAAGAGATACTATACTATAAAGCTGCTAAAGGAAAACTCGTGACTGTCTCCAGACAGTCACAACACAGCTTTTATCTAATTAGCTAATCAAGCTAAACAACTATCACTAAAATCCAATTAACAAATCACTTTCAGTAAACAATCAAGAGAACACATTCTACATGTACTAAACAACAAGAACAGCAAGTAGAGATAATAATTGCTTTCTCTTCTTCTCTAAGTTTCTCACTACCTTCTCTTAAAAAAAAAACCGAGGAGAGAGAACTATATCTCTTTGTGAACAAAGAATGTAAATACCACAGTACAGTAAAGAGAGATTATAAAAGTGAGATCTATCTATCTGTCTATTTGAATCTTCCTGGCTCTGCTCCAAAGCAGTGGAAGATGCAAAGCTCACCTAAAGGCATCCCTTCAGGAGAGGGGTAGAGACAAGTTCCATTGACTGATCCTGAGCAGGCAGAGATGTTTCCCCCTCCAGAGATGGTTGTTTTTTCCCCTCAGTGCTGTTTTCCTCCTCCAGCTTCTTGTGCCCTGAAGCCTTCTTTTTATCCTTTAAATTTTTGCATGTCCTAAGGGAGTGGAACTATCCCATGCTGTAGCTGGGGTCTGGTGACTTTGCTCATACATGCCATATATGACACATGGTTTCCTTCACTGGCATCCCCAGGGCTGTGTAAGTACATTCGTTAATGGGGCCTTATGAGAAACTCTGTTGCTGCTGGTCAGAATTCTCAGTTGACAGAAGAGGCAGAAGAAACACCTTGGTCCTCCTCCATATACTGAGATGGCCGTAGAGGTTCTCTGACTTCCATCAGAGATCTTTGCATGCATCCTCATCTCCTGAATGACCCGGTTTTCTAACAAGAGTGTAGATGTCAGGAAGTCACAAAGCTGGTGCAGGCCTGAAGAGAAGGTGAACTCCAGAAGTTTCTCTCACAAGGAGTGAGCTCACCCAGGAAGCCCCTGCAGAGCCAGGATGGAGCTGTGGGACAGGGCAGGGCGTCAGTCACTACTGAAAGACAAACAGGACATGGCAGAAGCAGAGGGAGGCCCTCACCAGACCCTTGAGAAATGCCACCCCTTCCCTGTCAGCTGCCTGAGAGGCTGTTGGGGCTTCAGTCCCAGACGGCCCCTGATTGTAGGGCCAGGGTCACTTTGGAATCTGTGCCTCCCCTTGGGCAGAGAACGACCCAGGAGAGCAGCAGCACAGTGCTTTGGGAACGTGTGAGCCCAGCAGCCTTTGAGTCTTGGCCCACAAAGGGCGTATGGGAAGTTGAAACCCATCTTCTCTTGCTTTCTGTGCAGGTGCTTCTAGAGAAAGAGCAGGAGCACACTGCCTTATCTGAGATGCCATGCCACACTCAGGGAGAGCTGTTCCCTGCCCGAGAGCAGGAAGAGCAGCTCAGGCAGCAGGTGGAAGAGCCACAGGAGAATGGCCAGGTAAGCCTGACTGGCCAGGGGACAGAGGGAAGGGCAGGAAGAGGGGCGTAAACCAGAGCTCCTGGGACTGAGGAGGCCAGGAGTCCCACAGGCACTGGAAGGACAGAGCCTTGCAATCTGCAGAGATCAGCCCTGGGACAGGAGGTTTGCAATGGAGGCTGATGTGGAGAGGGAAGCAGAAAGAAATGGCTGAATAAATGTGATTTTGAGGCTGCAAGAGGAAAAAAGCTGAGCCTGATGGCAGCTCTCAGTCCCTTGCTCTGCTTTTGTGTGTACAGGACATCAAGGCAGAGCCACAAGCAGAGCTGCCCGAAGCTCAGAGTGACATCATGGCAGTGAAGAGAAAGAACAAGGAAGACATGGGGAGAATTCAAGAGGAGAATCTCCATCAGCAGAGGGGCGATCAACAAAACCAGGTGAATGAAAGTGTGGCAGCCACTCCACTCATGAAATGTTCTCTCCTTTTTTTGTTAGAGAACATGAAGGAACAGCTGGATGCAGAGCTTCAGATAGCTCACAGTATGACCAAGGCAAGGCACAAGCAGCTGGAGGAAGAAATGAAAATCATCAGAGAGAAACTTAATCGCTTCCATCAGTCTCTGCAAAACCTAGTGAGTGAAAGAGGGATGCAGCCACTGCAGTCACCAATCTGGTGGTTTCTGCCCTTCTTGCCTTTCCAGTGCAGAGCAGCAGGGAGTGGGGCCATGCCTCTGAGTGCCATGCTGCCATAGTGTGTGTATCACAGTCACTCTGAAGGACATTTCCTGGTGTGCTGAATCTCAACTGCTGCCCTGGACAGTGAAACTTGTCCTTTGGCCTTTTGGCCAGCAGTCATCCAAATTGATTCCTGCTGGCCTGTTCCTGCTCTCCTTTTTTCTTGAGGTGTTTTTACAGTGGAACTTGGTGACCCAGATGGAGGATTGAAACAAGCTGTTGTATCCGCTGTCAATCTGTTCTTTGCCTTTCCTCACAGTCGATGACTCCTGGCTGACAGGGACAAGCTGTAGTGTCTGACTGCTTTGTTCTGTTTGACTTGAGGTGCAAGTGTTGACATCTCACCGGGCAGCCTGCGAAGACTTGCAGGGAATGTGTGGCAATGAAGGACCCCAAGTTAGGAGTGAGGCACAGGAACAGTGCCCACCAGAAATGCTCCAGGTCCAGCACATCCTGGGCTCTGAACCTGCTGCCGCAGCAGCATCACCTCGAGGAAACCCTTCTGTGAAACCTGGGAACTCAAGCTCAGGCAGATCCTGGGAACAGGAGATTGAGGAGGAGTACCTGGAGCTGCTGGGTAGGTCCGGGGTGTTTCTTATCTGAGGGACAGTGAATTGTGTGCGGGTGTCAGCAGAGCTGTACCAAATGCTCCTCCTGAGCTTGGTGTCACAGGGCCATTTAGGACTCCCCAGAGGCAGTGCTGTGCTCCGAGGCAGTGAGAGAGCTCTGGGTGTTCCTGCTGCCTCTGAGGGCACCTGGGACTGGCTTGGGTTTGCCTGAGCTTCCCTCTCTGCTAAAGGCTGAAGCAGGGATTGTTCTTGGATCAGCAGAAGGCTGTGACCTAGCAAATGATCTAGGCAAGTCCTGTGTGCTAGTGGCCAAACTGAACAGAATTTTTAGCTTCCTAAATTCTCCTTAGGCTCCTGACTTCCAACCAGTCATCAGAGCAAAAAAACTTCACAGAAATGGACTGGCTTTGGAGTTTTGTCTTTTTGGTTGGGGATTCTTTTTTGGAGGGGAGGGGGGGTGGGATTGCTTTTGTGTTGTTCATTTTTGGTGGGGGTTTTTTGTTGTGTTTTTCTCCATCCTGAAGGAGCCCTTCTACCCCACGTCTTACTGATGTCATTTTTATGACTCTTACTGTTACCACTACTACATCTGCAGTTTATTTTCATGAGAATGCCATATTTTTGTCAATAAGAGAATGCTATCTTTTTGTCAGTGAGAACTACTTTGAAAGAACATCAGGTTACAGGACAAATAGAGAGCACGAGGTATTTTCCATGTGCCTCAAAGAAAAAACAGAGACTTTGATAACAAACTTTATTTAATCTTCTAGTTCTATGCTTGTCAAGATGTGTCCAGGAGACACATCCAGGTGGCGTGATCAGATAAAAGTGTACTGCAGGCATTTCTCAGGAGAGAGCCTCCAGCTCAGCCATGGTATATCCCTCAGATTCATGGCACTTTGCCATACCTGATTCCCACTCTTTCCCATGACTGTTAGAATCCTACCCATTGGCCCAGGCCCTGCTCAGATACATCTCTAGGAAAACATATCAAGCCCTTTGTGATTCTGCAGCACAACCCAATGAATCTGCTTCTTGCCCGTAACAGCTGCCAGTGCTGTGCTCTCAGATAAGACCTGGTGGGGCTGAGGCCAGAGCCCAGTGAATTCTGTGTCTGCCGTCACCTGCTGGGACAAAAAGGGCACTGATCCACCCCTCGGTGTGGCTGATCTCAAAGCCCATCCTGGTGTGTCCTGAATGGGGGCAACAGCTTGTCTGGGGCCCAGGCTCACTCTGGCTTCTTCCCATCAGTGCCTGTCAGTGCTCATGCTTGGGCTTTGCCAGCCTTGTTGTGCTAACTGCCCTGTCCCTGAGGGCTGGAGGGACTGCAGAGGCTGGAGCCTTCCTTAGCTGGGAGAGGGGCATCTTGGAGCTCAGCCTGCTCATAAACAGGTCAGGGTCCTGATGCTGAAAGCCCCGTCAGGATCAGTTACAGCTTGAGGTGCTCTGGTTTACAAATGGGAAGGCATTCCTTTTGAAAATTGCTGAAAGGTGGGGAAGATGTCCTCCTCTCCTGGGATTGCAGGTCCCTGTGCTTTGTTTCCTGTCAAGAGAACTCTTCAAAAGACTGTACAAATCAGTTTCTGTGCTGGCCACCTGTGCTGCAGAGCTGTCTGCCTGGTTGTGGTCGTTGTTGACCTGCCGACCACAAAGGGCTCAGAGCCCCAGGCGCTGGGGCTACCTTTTCTATCTCCTGGAAGCTGGGATCTCTGCTTTAAAGTCAGCATCTTGCATTTTGTTTCCCTCAGGAAGAATGGTGAACCCCACTGAAAATCCCCTAATGAAATACACGCATCTGAATTATATTGGCAGCGGGTGAGTCCAACAGCAGTTATTCCTGCACAACCATAAGCCGGGTGTTTTTCTGGTGGAATGTCTATCCAGCGTGAAGTCAGGCCAGCTGCAAAAATGTTCACACACTGGGGATAGATTGTCCCATCTCTCAATGCTGCTCAGAATTTGTGAGTGGGCTCAGAAGGCATTGTCAGAGATGCCTTGCTAACGAGGTCTCGCCTGCATCAAGGAACAGGACCTGGAAGGTCTCCTTGTCTCTCAAGTGTGGGACAGCTCTGTCTTAATTTCTTTAGCATTTTTTGTATGTCTCAAAATCATACTGGCACACTAATGAAAAGAGAAGAAACTTGCTTGCCTGAAAGAGCAACCTATGCCCTATCAAAGCTGAGAGATAACAGTTCCCAGGAGCAATTCTTTCCCCTGGTTTGAGGAAGGAAACACTCTGTGGTCAGGATAGGAATCACACCATTTAGACAGTGAAACCCAAGAGGAAAGACTAACCTCCCTTTAGAAGTTGAACCCCAGTGCTTCAGGAACAGGCCCAGTGCCCACGCACTTGAGAGGAAAATGCATCATCGGCCTTCTGGCAGAGCCCTCCTGCATCCTGCAGATTTTGACACTTCCAGCAGAGATTTCCTGTGTGGGCTGGCTTTCACTGCAAGGTCTAAACAGCTTCTCCTTTCTCTGCTTCTGTTTTGTTTCTAGGGGGTATGGAGATGTTTACAGAGCACTCGACACTGCCACAGGAGGAGAGGTAAATGTCAACAGCCCCTGCAGGCTCTGCTGCACTCGAGGGCTTTCCCCTCTGGTGTGAGCTGTGGCTGGAGCTTTGGGCAGAGCTGTGCTGAAAAGGCACAAGAAGCACAGACTGGTGCCAGCCCACAGAACACATCTGGGACTTTGTCCCCCTCAGCTGCCGGAAGGAAGGCACGGAGGGCAGCGGTTCCTTTCAGAGAAGGACGCGCTCACTCGCTCTCCATTGCTAAAACAAAGGCGGTGCCTGCGAGCACCTCACTGCTCTCTGGGGCTACAGCTTCAGAGTCCTGAATTCTCATTTCTGGCTGCCAGCAAATCCATCTGAAAGTTACTCGTAGTTCCTTGGCCACCTGCAGTGCTGCACTTGGGAACTGCACGTAGGGAGAGATCTGCAAGGCATCCCTGAAAGCCCTAAGCCCTGCCCATATCCCAAGATGTATCCACAGAGTATTAAGGCATGGATTACTTCTTCTGAGTCCCAAACAAAGCAGCAGAGAGTGCGGTCAGAGGTTTGTGGGTGATAACTGAGACACTGCTGTTACCAAGTGGTCAAGGCAAAATGTCAGTGGCCCCACGTGTCCTGTAACTGGCTCCCAAGGGAGCAGAGAAATGGGCTGTTGGAATGTCAGTTCCTAATTACTGTAGTGCCTAATCACAAGGAAGTTTGGCACAGCTCAGCCGTGTCATTGCAAAATCACTCCCTCCACGTGCCTTGTGGTCTCGTGCCACCAACCTCCCAAGTTACTGATTTTCAATGTCATTTTAGGTGGCAATAAAAAAAATAAATCTTCAAGGAGTGAGGAGGAAGGAGCTAACCTTTAATGAAATAACAATCATGAAGAGGTATAGGAGTCCCAATGTTGTGAATTATTTAGACAGGTGAGAGGTTATGGTCTTATCCCATGGATGTGTGTTTACATAAAGCAAACATTAGAGGTTAAAAACCCACTTTGGTCAGTGGCAGCAAGTAAAGCTGTTATTTTTATTTATTCATATGTCTCTACTCATCTCCAATGGATGAGAAGAGAGTGCATCTTGTCTGCATGAGTCTTCCCTGGCACACCTAGTTTGATAATTACTCCAAAATATTCAATACCTGGATCAGCTGTATCTTCCTAACTCAATAGCCTCAAAGTTCACTGCCTCCACATTTATTTGAGATTGATTTTTTAAAGTTTCTTAAGTGCAGATGAACCATCCTAAAGTGGATTACCCTTGGATTGTTGCCCCTCCCTGCCATTGCTATGTAGGCCAGGAAGACTAGGTGCTTATTTCCAGAAACACCATGCCTGACAGGTTTTTTATCTGGGCTGTTTCTAAACTGCACTTTTCATCTGCTGCCCATCTAAGACATCTCCTTTTTCACAGATGTGTCTTTCTCTTTGAGACTGCACAGATTGCAAACAATGCACAGCCAAGAGGGAATATCTATTCCTTTGATTCCGTCCTTGTCACAAAGGCATCTGGAAATAAGAAACCTGGAAGCAAAAAATCAGTGTAGCCATGCATGTTCATCTCTACCCCCTTGTTTCCTTCTTTCAGCTACCTTCTAGGCGAGGAACTCTTGCTGGTTATAGAGTACATGGATGGAGGTGTCCTGAGCGATATCGTCAGCCAGACCTGCCTGTCTGAAGATGAGACAGCAGCCATCAGTCGGGAGGTCAGCAATCCCAGCTGTGTTTCCAAGGGCTTTGGCAGGATTGTCTGGGAAACAGGGGCTCAGAACAGGAGAGGTTTCCTGTGCCAAGCTTTGTTTCTGTGTTGCTGGTATGCTATGGGCAAGTAAAAGCATCTCAAGTGAAAGGCCTGCCAGTGCCCCTGCACTCCCTGTACTCAGTGCCAGTACTCTTATCTCCTGCTGTTGTATTCTCGCTCTGTCTCTTGTATTTGTATTTGCTGCTCTCCACCTTGCCTCTCTAAATGTTTGCCTGGAGTCTGTCTTCACTGCATTCCTTTCCCGTAAAAGCAAAGGTGCTGGTGGCAGGATTTGAAACAAACAGCAAAGAAAAAGGAGAGAGACTCGTTTCTCTCAGTCCTCAGCTAAAAAGGATAGGAGTGCAGCCAGAATGCTCTTTGCTTCTGAGCACATGCACTGCAGCAGGAGTCATCCTGGCTGGTTGGCAGGGGACAGCGTACAACAGCAGGTGCTGTTGCTCTTTCAAAAGCTGACGTGCCTTTCCTCAGAAAGGTCCTGCTCTGCAGGTGTTGGAGCAGCAAGCTCTTCCTCTCAGTGGCCATTACTGTTCTGTCATTACTCCCCCTTCCCCTGGAGAGGGAATCTTTTAGATTCTTTGTTTCCTTTCTTGTGTGATGAAATCACATCACTCATTTTTGCCCTTCTGTTTCTGTTTTCTCGCTCAGTGCCTGCAAGGACTGGATTTTCTTCATTCAAACAATGTGATCCATCGAGACGTGAAGAGTACAACATCCTTCTCAAAACCGACGGTTCTGTCAAACTGGGTCAGTATATTCTTGGTCAGGTGCAGCGTTCCAGGGATGTGGGTGTGGGGCTGCTTGGAGTGACTGCCAGCTCCCCAAAAATGGTGCTGGTGGCAGTGCAGGGACCCCTGCTGCGAGCTGAAGGCACAGTTGGAACGTGCACAGAGGTATAAGGAGCCACAAGCAGTCAAGAGTGGCCTTGCTCTGTGTGTGTCCCTTCCACAGGGAGGGAGTTACAAGTCCAAAGTTTCCAAAGAACAAAAGCCACTGCTAGAGGCAGTGTAAAAAATGGGGGGATTTTTAAAGTCACCAATGCCAGGAGATTCAACAGCACATTTTCAAACTTCCACTGGGGAATTCTTTTGCTTGCTTTCCTAATTGCACAGAATTCAGATAAAACCAGTATTTTGTTTTCTCCTCAGCTGATTTTGGCCTCGCTACTCAGCTCACCCCTGAGCAGAGCAGACGGTGCTCGCTAACTGGGACTCCTTGGTGGATGGCGCCTGAAGTGGTGACAGGTCAACCATATGGCCCCAAAGTGGACATATGGTCTTTGGGAATTGTGGGAATTGGAATGATAGAACAAGAACCTCCTTACCTGAGTGAAAGTTCTGGCACGGTAAGGAGCAAATACTCACTGATCCCACTGTCTTTCTCACCTGTCCCATGTCCTGTGTGCCACTGGACAAAATCCCATTGCCATCTGCTGGAATTACTTCCACCAAGGTCCCCTCCTACAAATGTCCCTGCAACACATCAGCATCTGCTGGACTATTGGTTGCATCAGTGGGGGAATTCAAGCCTTACCACATGCAAACAAACTCCAAACAAACAAAGTGTTCTCAGGCAACACTTTCATTTGGGTTAGTGGTTCCAGTTCTTTTGTCTGTGTAGATGGCCTTAATAACAGGAAAAGAGCATCTTAAGAGTGTTGTTATCTTTCCAGAAATGAAGGAAGGAAACCCAAACCCAACAAAGTTTCTAAAACTGTGGTCTTTAGAGAGGAACCTAACCCTGTGTGCAGTTTCTTCTTATTGGGAAACATGGGCATGAGGGTGTAAAGGCCACAGAGTCTCTTCTGCTTCTTGTGCAGTGCTGCTGAAACACTCAGTGACCGTGTTTCCCTCCTAGGCCAAGCAACATTCTGCACATCACCAAGCCAGAGCCTGGTGATTTGGAGAGCCTGCCAAAACCTCCCAGTGATTCCTGGCACTTTCTGGGATGGGCCTTCCATTCATGCATTGACTTGAGTAGCCAAATGACTAGAGGGTGGCCATAGGGATGGAGCCTCTCCTTCTTCTGACCTTGACAATTTTTCTTTTGCTGCAAAAATGGGAAGCTGCAATTTTCAGACTGCTGAGAGACAGAGCTGCAGGTGGCTCCTGTGTGCCCAAGCAGGCATTTTCATCCCATTACATTTGTGCAGGCATCTTAATGTGTCTGTGTTGAAGAGGAGATTGTAAATGTTTGTTTCCCTACCTGGGTATTAACTGATGGATTTCCTTTCTTTTCTTCCAATTACCATTGTTTTCAAGAACAGCACAAAAAGCCTGATGAGTTTTGTTCTAGGGCACGTGCGCTTAAAGGACCAAAAAGCACTGCAGAGATGCCTTTCATGTACTAACCCTTGAAATTAGTTAGTATAGCAAAGTCCCTCTTCCAAAAAGCCTCTCAAGCTGGCATGAACCCTCAGAGAAGCAAATGTCCTTTTGCTGATGTAGTTCCCACTAACTAGGTCAGGCAATGAAATCAGCTGCCAAGGCAAGATCTGAGGGATGGTGGAAAAGCTGTGGCTGCATCGGGGTTTGGGTTTTTTGGTTGGTAAAGCAAAGTCATCTCTGGATCTGTGCCAGGGCAGAAACTGCCACTGAAGAACAGAGGTTAAACAAAGGGATCTGGGAGAGCTTTAGAGATGTGAAGGCAGGAGGTGGAGCCTGGTGTCTCCTTTTTCTCCAGGCTACACACCTGATAGCCACAGTAGGGACTCCACAGCTGCGGCAGCCCAAGCTCCTCTCGGCTTTGCTGCGTGACTTCCTCAGCTGCCGCCTGCAGAGAGACGAGGAGCGGCGCGTGTCTGCCAAGGAGCTCCTGCAGGTAAAATGTGAAGGGGCTGCAGGTGAAACAGGCTCTGAGGGATGGGCTCCTCTTCCACTCAATTCCAAGGCAGCAGATGAGCCCCCTTCCTCCTCACCTCCACTCTTGCTGCTCTTCAAATGAAAACGGTGAGGAATCCTAGACTGGGCGTGGCTGGCAGGCCTTATAAAGGTCCTGTGGTGCAAGTGTCCTGCAATGAGCAGGGACATCTTTAAAGAGGTCAGGTTGCTCAGAGCCCTTTGCCACCAGAGCCGGAAAGGTTGCAGGGATGGGGCTCCTACAAGCTCTTGGGGCAAGCTGTGCCAGGGTGGCACCATGCTCCGAGTAAACAAGTTCTTCCTTAGACCTACTCTGATTAGATGCCCTTTGTGTTTAAAAATATTTGTCCATATCCTATTGTAACTGGCCCTGTTCAAAAAGATGTCCCCCACTTTCTTCAAAGCCACTCTGAAGTCTTGGAAAGTGGCAATAAAGTCTCCCAGGGGCCTGTCCTTCACAAAACTGAATAACTCCAGCTCCCTCTGCATTTCCTGAGAGGAGAGGGGCTCTGTCCTCTGACTGTTTCTGTTGCCCTCTTTTGTGATTTGGTGGGGTGTTCAGTTTTATCTAAAGGCAAAAGAATTGAAGTAGAGCAATGTGGGGTACAGAGAAATGAAATGGTGGTGGAGGAGCCCAAGGAAGCCAGTCCCAGCTGAGCAGTCAGAGATTTGGCTGTGGGCAGGAGGGGCTGTGGGGGGCTCACTGTGAGCCTCTGAGGGGCCCTGGTTTGTGCCCCCCAGCCCACCCTCAGAGGTTTCTGCCATGCAAACAGGGACAGCTGGGTGGGACTTGTCCCAGCCCCATCTGCTGCCTGGCACCCTCAAGCAGACGGGAACTGCGCCAGGGTTACTGCCAGGTTGTGTGGCAGAGAGGGAACTGCAGGGCCCAGTGCCGCTGGGCTGGCCCTGCTGGGAAGGAAGGTGCCATCCAGCACACGAGGGGCAGGGCATGGAAGGGCAGACACTGCTTTCTGTCCCTGTGGGAATCAGCACAGTGCCTGTCCTTCAAAGGCAGGGGCCTATGTGAGTCATTGGAGTTTCCTGAAAAGAAGAAAACCCAGGGACAGAAAGCGCCATTTCTAGAGCACTGGCAGGGCAAAAATCCCAGCATGATGAAGACATCACAATTAACAGATGAGTGGGATTCTGGGCCAGGTTTGCCTGTGATGGCAAGGTCTTGCACATTGGGGATGACTGGGGAGCAGATGGTCCCATTGCTCCTCTTTCTGGGTCTTTCCTGGAACTTGATGTATCCTGATTGAGTCCCTGAAGCAATGAGCTTGGAAAGTAATGGTTCACTGTTCTTTGTTGTATTTTTTTTTCCGGTGGACAGCATCCATTTGTAACTTCAGCCAAGCCACCATTTATCCTGGCACAACTCATCAACTCAGTGAAGAAGACGAATAACCCTAACCCTAAACCCTAACCCTAACCCCTAACCCTAACCTTAAATGCTAACCCAAACCCAAACCCTAACCCTATCCGTATCTCTAACCCTTACCCTACCCCAACCCTAAGCCTAAGCCTAAACCTAAGCCTAAACCTAACTCTAACACTAACCCTGGGAGACTAGAACATAGCAATCATGTCAAGATGTTATCTCTGTTACCAATTTAGAGTAGGATTGTAGAGTAGGGTTGCTAAAGAGATTTGTAGCATAGAATTATAGATTAGAGTTGTAATTAATAAAGTTTCTGAAACATCAACTCATTTGGATGATTCTCCTCCTTCTGACCCCTTCAGAAAATTCAACATTTCCTTCTGAATTACCAATTGTTTTTTATTGGTGCTAAGTCACATATATGGCTTCTTTTGTATGGTTTCATAAGTGAGGAGGGTTCTTCTTCATTCATCCTCTCCAGACCACACTGCCTTTGAAATATGACCCACTGGCTGGTTATGGCACAGCTGTGGTATTTCTAGTTGAGGCAGAAAGGGCAATGGCATTTGAAGGCAAAACCAAAGGAAGAATGAGGCAGCCCAAACATCTTGTGCAGATGCAGGCCTTCAGCTGTGACTGGAGAGCATTGAGGTTCCTGCCACTTGGATTTGTGTCCCTAAATGCAATAATCTCTTTGGCTGGAGGAGAGCCTTGCTCAAGTGAGAAAGCAGAAAGATCAGAGAGGGTGCTCGGAAAGGTCTCCTGTGGTGCAGAGCTGTCAGCGCCTGTGAGGTGAGAGTGGGCCCGGCCTCTCCCGGGCTGGAGCCCCAGCAGAGCCCCGGCAGAGGCCGGAGCAGCCTGAGCCCCGGCAGAGGCAGGCTGGAAGGAGGCCCTTGGAGCTGCAAGAGGCAGCAGCCGGGCCCTGGGTGCCTCTTGCTGGGAGCGGGCAAATCCTCCGCTCTCAGATCCCAGGTGGCAGCTGGCTGCTGCTAGGGGAAGCGCAGCCGAGCTGGGCACAGCCCAGCCTGGAGGCATTGGCCATCTGGAGTGTGCCCAGGAGCAGGGAAAGGCCAAGGGCAGCCGCGGGCCGCTGGGTTGGCTGAGGATTCCTCCTCTTCTGCCGGCTGCCCTGCAACTCCTGGCAAAGGCCAGCAGTGTGTGCAGCACTCTGGGCACCTTGGGAGGGAGCCGGGCTGCTCGGCAGGCTGGAGCACAGGGCAGCCTCCTTTAGGGCCGGCACTTGTGCCAGGGAAGTGAGGCCAGCGTGAGGCAGGGACAGCTTGGCAGGGCACATCTGCAGGAGCCAGCGCCTCACGCAGCTCTGGGAGGAAGCACCTGCAATCCTGCAGTTCTGCACTGAGCCTGAGCAAAGGTGTGAGATGCAGAATGTTTGGCAGAAATATTCAGGCCCACCAGGCCAGCCTGCTTTGTGCTCTCTGGCGCACAGCAAACGCTGTGCAATGCAGCTCTGCGCTGCTGGGAGAGAGGCAGTCAGGGATGTGCCTGAGGTGAGTCAAGGGGTTAGCTGAAAATGTAATGAGGATAATTGAAAAGTTTAGATGAGTTGAGGGGCCAGCTGGGAATAGAATTGGGATAGTAGAAGATTGCATATTTTAGTTAAGATATTCAAATGAGGTAAGAAGATAAGTTAGTAATACAGCTAGCAGAAATCACGTCCTGTAGTTAAAGAGTACCAAATATATTAGGAACATAAAGCTAGGAGTGACAGGGATAGAGGAAGCAATTGTGAAGAAGCAGAAACCATAGAAATAACTTGCCTTAAGAATAATTGAACAGTCAGGAGAGGCTTGGACCGTGAGCAGCAGGTCCAAAGGTCTTGCCAGCTGGCCATGGGAGAAGAGTTCACCATGAGGAAGACAGCTGTCTTCCTCCCTTATAACCACTCCCTCATTTCAAAATCCCACTGACCCAGTTAAGGGAGTACAATTGCACAGCTGTAGTAGATATTCAGCTGATAAAAATGCAAAACAGGCAGGTAATAATTATGTATTATGGGTCCTTAGAAACCTATTGTAAAACCTTTTCTGTAGAAAGAGAGAGCAGGAGTCTGCAACTCCTTGCACATGTCTTTGGAAACTAGTTCACATGTGACCAGGGCTGCAATAAACATCCTCTTTTCTATTATAATTAGTTGAAGAGTTGTCTGTCTGTGCTTCAAGGGTTATGCTGGAGTAGTGAACTGATTTGCAAGGGAGCAGAAGAGTTTCAGCAGGCAATTTTTGGAAGAGATGGAAGTCTCTTGTGACTGAAGGGAAAGCCATTTGGAATGGAGTAATGATCCCAAAGTCCATATTGTCCCAAATTGGTCCCAAAGTCTAATTGTATCTTTGTGTCTGAATTTAAATCAGAATGATTATAGATAGCTTCATGCAATTTGTCTACAAATTTATCAAAGTCTTCATTCTTCTTTGACAAATCTGTGTAAAAGACATGGTGTGTAATTTATCTGGAAGTGCAAGGATAGCATTATATGCTAGTTGTTGGCTCATCTGTAAGACTTGATCAATGCTCTTAGCCTGGGCAGTGACAGTAGCTCAGGGCGCCCTGCCAAGTAACTGTTGTGCTGTTAAACCATACAGAGGATCACCTTGCACTCTAGGTCTTGCTGCTTCTTGAGCACACTTTTCCTCCCAGCTTTTATGAAACATCTCCTGCTGATAGGGTGGTCTTATAAGTCTTTTTAGGGTACGCATATCAGCTGGAATTAATGTGTTAGCTGGAAAAATATACTGCAGAAGTGACTGTACAAGTTGGGATTTTCAACTAAATTGTGAAATTGCAGCTCTCAATTTTTCTAAAATCTTCCAATTGAAAGGTTCTCAAACTCTACTTGCAGCATTAGTTACTACAGGAAAAGCTTCTACATCATTGGAGAGAAAAGTCCCTTCTACAATAGCTTCTGGAATTACTTTTTTCTACTGTAGTTTCTGAGCTGCTTCTATTTCAGGGTCACATTCTAACTCTAATTCCACATTCTTTACAGCGTGAGAGGGAGGATTTTGTTTAAGCGGCTCAAATGCTGGCTCAGAGACAGAATGGAGGAGTTTTTGCTAGACAATGGCCATATTCAGCCAATGCACAATCCAGCCTGCTTGTAATAGTGGACAATGAACACTTTCACAAAGAATTATTTATGGACATATTCAGAAATGAGCTTGGTACATCCCTGAAAAAGACACAAGAAGAAGAGTCATCAGGACTCAGCAAGTTTAGTTTGTCAGCAGGCTTGGGAAAGTGAGCCATGGGTGGGCCAGACAACCCCAGCAAGATGCATAAAAAATTAGATTATCCAATCAGCATTCTATTTTAGATGTGTAAACAGATAGGATTAACTAATCATGTATTAGCTAGAGACACGTGGGCAGTAAAGATTTATTATAAATAGAGTCTTTTTAGGAATAATAAATTTAGCTTCACTGGATCATATTGGTTATGTTGTGATGTCCCTGAACCTCTGCACCATGCACTTAAGGGTGTGTTGGTTTTCCCCATGAAATGTACACATCTGGGGAAGTGCCCTTGGAAGAGAGGGGCTTGATTCCCAAGGAAACTGCTTCCCCAGGAGCCCCAGTGAGACAGGTGCAAGTGTCTCCATTTGACTCCCTTTGTTTCCTTCAGTCCTTGAGGCCCCTTGCACTTTGCAGAGGGGCATGCAAAGGCAGAAGGCTGTGAAGAAATACCCATTATGTTCTCTTGATGCAGAGTGTGATTTTATACACTCTCTCCTATGGTGCAGATGCTTTTCATTTCTACTGTGTTGATTATTCTTATCTTATCAATACATATTTTAATTTGCTCTGGCATTCTTCCTATAGAAAAGCTTTCCTTGTGTATTTGATTTAGGTCTGCAAATGTTGATATGTAACTTTAGGTACCTGAATTTAGCCCATTTCTCCTCTCACTTTAATTTCAGAAAATGTCTGAATTACAGATGTACGCACTGAAGTATCTAAGATTTCTGTGCAACAGAAAGACGAGTAAACAGTAGTACAGCCCAATCTACATTACCTTTAGCAGTTACCAAAGCCAGTACATATTTAGAAAAGTGTGCCTTCTTTCAGCAATATTACAAATGGATGGTTATATACAAATTATAATATTATAATATTGGCTTTACACAAATATTAAAATGGGCTTTATATGTGTGATATTAATTAAACTTAGAGAGCTCCAAAGGCCTTGAACATACTTGATACTGATTTTGCAATAAACTATCTTTTAAAACTCTGTTTGGAAAGCAGAAGGTAGGAACATCAGTCATCTGTTGTGTTTGACTTTATTGTTATTTGAGATTTTAGTAAATACTGAGCATGAGCTGGGATGAGATTGTAATTGCTCATCTTTCCAAAGACAGATATGGATACTATTAACATGTACCCTGTTTATTGTTCCTAACTGACTAATTTACTGCAGTAGTTTTATAGTGCATTTTTATTGTTGTAATATCTAAACGTAGTGGGAGAATATATATTTGACTCGGGGTAGTTTGGCTTTTGTTTTTCGAATAATAAAACCACTCTCTTCAGCCTGGTGAAGAAGAAATCTGCTTCTGTCCTTGTGTACAGCTATGGGTTTGTTCACACAGCTTCTCCTTCCCTTTTCTGCCTAGGCTTTCTCACCTGCAGTTTTCAGTAGAAAAGCAACAAACCTTTGAAAGGCTAAACCTCAACATAACTGTGACCCTCAATCAATACTTCCTTCTTCCAATTTCTCAAGATCTCTTTGTCCTGGGCACTCAATATGGCTTTTTCCCTCAAAGTTCTTTGGCTGTCTTGAATGCTTACAGTGTAAAAGGTAATCCCTGATCTATTTTCAACTCCCTGCTCAGATGCAGACTGCTGGAAGGGAGCTAGGATTGGTACTGGAGACCTGGCAGCTTGTCCAGGAAGCAAAATTTTTGAAATAATGGTAATGTGGAGAAGCATGCAAGTCCAGGTGGTGAACTCAAATATGCAAGTACTTGCAGTTTCCTGACAGGACTTTACAGTTCAAGGGTATGGTCTCTTCTTATTTCTGTCCCTTAATGCTCAATCCTTGCCACATTTCTTCAACTTCTTTTGCATTGTCATCTTCCGTGTTTTCTTCCTCTCTTCTTCTCTCTGTGACTTTCTATGGATAGATAACCTATCATACACTGGATGGATAACCTGTCATACACTGTCAGCTTGCTCAGTGACCGAGTAGTGATATGATGGTGTAGAAATTGTAGGCGCAGAGTAGGCAAACGTGTCATGCTTCTGTGTGCCCTCTGCCGGCAGACCTGCTTCCCAAACCTTCAGTCAGACTTGGAAAAAAGGCTTGTCACCACTACTTTGTTGTGGTTTATGCATTTATGAAGAAACACTTCCATCTCAGCCCGCTTAAGCCACTGCAGAGCAGGAATTGTTGCTTTGGTAGCAGATGGGCTGTCAGGGTCCTTACAGCTCGACAAGATGTGCCTCTCCTAGAACAGATTTTTGCATTTTTGTGCAATAAAAACTATGTTTTAAATCGCACCAGTGTAAGTCATGCACTTCTGTAGATGTGTTTTCAGACAGAGATATTTATATATATGCCTAGTGAATGGCCTCCTGGGCATCAGGAACAAATGAGGAAGGAAACTGGGCTGATAAAACATGCTTCTGCTTCAAGAAAAACCCCCCAGTCTTGCCTTTCCAGAGAAGGCTATAAACCTTTTCTTGATTGGCCTAAAGGGGATAAACAAGTCCCTCCATGTCCTGATCTTTTACTAGTCTCAAATTATTTAGAAAAGTTTAATTTTTTTTTTTTTTTGGTGGGGGGGTGGTGGTGTTCGGGTCTGTACTTCAGACCTGTTCTCCCAGCAGCCAGGGACCTGTGGGTGGGGCAGGTGCTCAGGCAATTACCAACAGGTGTTTGGTAATTGCTAACAGCAGTTGAGATGAGAAGTTGGCTGGTGCCTGGCTGAGGGCTTGAGGACTGTGGTGAGAGAAGGGATAGGGAGTGGAGAGGAAAATATTAGTTACACAAGCAAATCTGAGGTGTAGGTGGGATTTAACTGGATTAGGTACTGCATTTCATGGTCTTAATCACAATTTATGAAGAACTGAACATTTAACTATGAGATAGGACTATTTAGTTGTTATTCTAGATGCTGCATTTACTAATATGTTATGTAGTTTCTTTGTATTTTGCTCAAAAGCTGTCTCAAAAACATTGAAGTCCAACTAAAGTCTTCATAAACACAAGTTAATAGCTTACTTTTTGTTAAAAAAAGAAGCTGAAAGGGCCAATGGCTCTTGCATTCAGTAATTCACACATTTTAAAAGAAGTGGCTCTCTCCTCTTCCTGTGGCTAGCTTGTCTCTTCAGGCTAGAAAACATTTCTGGGAGCATTTCCTTGCTGCTCCTATATCTCTATGCCCTTGGAATCTGATGGTAATACTGTATTTTTCTAAAATTAGAAAATTTAAAATTTCTGTAGGCCCTTTCATTTTGTATTTTGCACCTGTCACTCGGGGGGGAAAAAAAGTCTGATAAGTTTTTTTTCTTGTAGGCCTCTCAAATTGCAGCCCATTGCATTTAGCTGCAAAATCCTAGGTCATGCTAACAGGATGCCTGAAATGGACACTGGTAGTGGGTAAAAAAAATTGCCTGATACAGATGCTATCAACTATTTTTAGTTCCTGACAGTCCAGTATTTCCCTTACCTAAGGGATACCTGTTCATATTTCTTTCTCTTTTTCATGCAGCTCTCAGTTCTGTGATGACTGAGAAACAAAAATACAAAGTAAGGGTGTGCAGAGTAGATGGACTTTATGAGAATTAGGGGGCAATTTTGACTATGATTGCCTTCTTCTGTGAGATTGTAGTGATGTTGTAATATATGTTGGGAAATAATTCATGCTATAAAAGCGTGTATTTCATAAAGATTGCAAAATCCAAACAAGTCTCTGACCACAAGCAGCCTGAGAGGCAGGCGTCTATTCAAATTCCAAAATTCCTGAAGGTGGCCATGTTATGAACAAAAATTCAGTTGATTTTTTTCTGTGAGAAAGAAAGTTACCACTACTGCTGGGCTGCTGCCTGTATTATGGTAATTACGGGTCGTTGTTGTTAATGGTTGTTTTTGTATTAGTAAAAGCCCTGGCGGGGGCAAAGTAATGGCCCTGTTCTGAGACAGTAACGGGTGGGGACCTTCCCAAACAGTGAGGAGAAGAGACCTGGAGGGGGGGGTTATGCAAAGTGACTCCAGGACCAGCATGCTGTGTGGGACCCCTACTCCAAACGTGCAGGAAGAACCCCAAAAACAACGAGCCACCTAAGAGTTGAGAGACTGGAGTGATGTCTGGACGTGAGGAGCCGAGTGCTGAGCCTGCAGAAATGCGGAACACCTTCGGAGTCCCTCTCGCCCTGACCATGGGAGTCGTCCCCGGCGATGAGGGCCTCCTAAGACAGCCAGCAAAATTAATATTGGATGGGATCACCACGCCCTAAAGGCTCCCACGAGGACGTGATTCCCCAGCTCTGCCCCTAGTGGACAGAGCTGTGCTTATCCTCCTCCTCTGAGTCCCCCTGGGAGAGACGACGGGAGACTGCAGCCCCGCCGAGCTGCCCAATCCTGAGCTGATCACTTTTAATATAGGCATTAAAAAGGAGAAGAAGTCTCCTGGCCTTGTTTATTTCAGCCAGATAACGATCAGCACTTTAGCCCAAGAATAGACACACCCAGAGCAATGATCACCGTTATCCCGAGACATCGTCATCCTCATGTCATCGGAAGACGCCCAAGAGTGATCATTGCCCTGTTGATAACATCGATCAAGATAGCCAAAGTTGCCAGAAAGATACGTGTGAATACGTGACTTCCCTGAATCTGATCAGCGCTGGCTATCAACAAAGAAATGGCGATTGTCCAGCTCTGCACAGTGAAAGAATCAACTATGAATATGCAGTTACAAAAGAAACTGGGATTTCTTCGCTCAGGCATATTAAACTGTATAAAGCATCCCTGCAAGAAGCGGCTCTCGTGAATGGTGGAGGGTCCGATGCAATAGAGGTGGGATCCAGGTTCACCCAGCACCAACCCCGGGCTCGACACTGTCTCTTTGGCTGTGGTGGTTTTGAAGACCATATTTTAGTAGTGGAAAAAGATAAAGAAATCTTTTCAGATTTTTTATAATTTGGCTTTCGACTGATCATTCATAACAGTTCCATATAAATGATTCCACATTTGGTGTCTTGGTGCATAAATCAAGAGCACAATCAGTTCATGATAAGCACCAGTACAAGCTGGACTTCCCAGAGCAGCCAACTGAAAGAATCTGAAAAGAAGAAATGCAGGAAATGCCTTGGTAAACCTTGCCTGGAAGATGGATGACTTTTTTTCAGTAATCTATAATCCATTCCCTTGGCCTTTGGCTTTCTTAACAAGGCCATTTGCATTCCAGATTCCCCATGAACTGCGAAGCCTGAGCTTGTGGAAGTGGCTGAAAGATGCCCTGTTTCTCTTCAGGGACATTCAACTGGAACAGGAGCCGGAGCGCTGTCTGGGGAAGCCTCCTCCGAGCTGGAATATGTGCCGTGCTGGGAGAGGAGGAGGAGGGGGAGAAGTGTGGCAGGAGCAGGAGGTTTGGGCCACGGGACATTCCGTCTGCGCTGCTGCCCCGCAATGGGCAGCCGTGCCTGGGCTCTGGGCCTGGCCCCACGTGCACTGAGCTCCCTGGGCTGGGCTCAGGTTCCCGCTGGGCCTGGGCAGAGCCTGGGCTCAAACTGGGGGCAGCAGCAGTGCAATTCACCTCTGGGCATCTGCGTTTCCTGCTGCTGGGAAGGAGTAATTAAGCGAGTTTAGAAGTTCTGGTTTCTGCTTCTCCTGGTTGATTTTTTAATTTGACTCCAAACTGCGGAGGCGAATTCTGTGACAGCCTCTGTCAGCTTATTCTATTTCAACAGTGCCAGCAACAGGGCTCTGTTTGAGCCCTGCAAATGTGGCCTGTGAAGCTTTCATTCCCCTCATCTTAGTGTTCAGGGGCTGGTGAGCATTCCAGTATCTGCTGATCTTTATGCCTGTGACAAAAATACTGACTTCACTGTCATGAAAGCACCGTGGGTAGCACCAACTGAAAGAGGCACTTGCATTTTTATGGATAAAATTCAGGTTGCAAGAAGAAGAGGGCCAAGAGCAGCCATGATCTGCAATTCCCAAGGCAGAGGCACCAGCAGCCTCCCCCTGTCACCTCAGGGTGAGTCAAAAAGAGCTGGAAACAGTGCTGGAACCCAATCCTTTCTTCCTCTGCGGGCTGGCTCAGGGCAGCACAGGCGAGCCCTGAGCAGTCAGGGCTGTGTGTGGGTGCTGGTTACTCTGCTCCAGAACTGAGCTGGAAAAAGCCCTTGGGAGCCGAGGCAGGAGCAGGCAGGAAGGGGCCGGCGCTGCTGCTGCTCCTGGCCGGGAGCCCGGCTGGGCTGGACCGGCGCCCCCTGCGCTGCGGCTGCTGCTGCTGCCAGAGCCGGGCGGGACTCGAGGACAGGGAACGGACACGGGGGGACAGCAAAGGCCTGGTGGCTGCAGGGATGGTGGCGCTCGGGCCAGCGCCAGCCCAGAGCTTCAGCCCGCAATTAACCCTGAGGGAAACGCTGCAGAAAGGCTGAAATGGGCAAAGGCTCCATTTCAGCCTTTCTGCACTCGTGGCTGTGAAAGGACTGAAATGAAAGGAGAGCAATCAGGGCCCGACACCTTCTCCTTTGGGAGGAGCCCCGCATGTGGGGCTGTGAGGGGCCATGAGGGACTGTGAGGGGCCATGAGGGGCCGCGAGGGGCCATGGGGAACAGTGAGGGGCTGTGAGGGGCCATGAGAGGCTCTGAGGGGCCATGAGGGGCCATGAGGGGCTGTGAGGGGCTGTGAGGGGCCATGGGGAACTGGGAAGGGGTTTTGAGGGGCCATGAGGGGCTGTGAGGTGTCAATCATGAGTCGAGAATGTCACAGAACCAGGCAGGAGGCAGTTGTGTAGAGAGAGTGAAAGAAGGTTTTATTCAAGTGAACCATGCAGTTTTTATAGAGAAACAGAAAGACGAAGTAGAACAACACCACCTGCAGATTGTTTATACTTTACAAGTTATCACATCCCTACCATACCCTAAAAATTCTCACATGCTGCTGTGAGAAACACTTGCTGTTTCTCTCTCTCTCTTCCAGGGCATCCACAGTGAGAGGCTGTGAGGGATCTTGGGGAACTGTGAGGGGCCATGAGCTGTGGGAGGCTGTGAAGGGCCATGAGGGGCCATGGGGAGCTGTGAGGGGCCATGGGGAACTGTGAGGGAGCCATGAGGGGCTGTGAGGGGGCATGAGGGGCCATAAGGGTCTGTGAGGGGCTGTGGGAGGCCAGGCCCCTCATGGAACCAAGAATCCCTTGTGACTGCAGTACCAAGGAGATCATTGTTGACAGTACAGAACCTCATGGAACCAAGGGGCCATTGTGGCCCAGCAAGACCTTGTGGAACCAAAGGCACCATGGTGACACTATGGAACCTCATGGTACCACATATCCATTGTTACACAGCAGCCACAGCAGGGCCCCAGAACCAAGGAGATCATTGTGACACTGCACAACCTCATGGAATCAAGGCGTCCATGTTACACTACTGAACCTCATGGAGCAAAGGGTCCATTGTGACACTGGGGAACCAAGGAGACTGTTGTTGGCAGTAGGAAAGCTCATGGAACCAAAAGTCCATTGCGACATTGTGGGGTGTCATGGAACCATGGAGACCATTAGGACACTTCAGGACCACTGGTACCAAGGGGTCATTGTGACACTGCAGGGCCTTGTATAACCAAGGGGTCCTTGTAGCATGGCAGGGCCTTATGGACTCAAGGGGATCAAAGTGACACTGTGGGGCTCCATAAGGGGCTTTGGAGCTCCATAAGGGGCTGTGGGGTTCCATGAGACCACGGGGCCATTCTGACCATGGAACCAAGGATACCGTTGTTACACTACAGAACAAAGGAGGCCACTGTGAACCAGCAGGGGAACCCACTGGGACTATTGTGACACTTCAAGGGCATTGTGGAACAGCAGGGCCTTGTGGAAGCGATGAGACCATTGTGACATCCCAGGGCCTCATGGGAGCAGGGGGCCATTGGGACACTGTGGGTCCCCATGGAAGCAAGGGGCCAGTGTAACACATCCAGGCCTGCTGGAACCAAGGGGCCACTGTGATCCTGGGGAACCCAATAGAACCAAGGGGCCATTTGGAGACTCTGTGACCTCATGGAAGCAAGGGGCCATTGTGGCATTGTGCAGTCCCATGGCAAGAAGGAAACCATTTGGACACTGCAAGGCCACTTGGAAAGCAAGGGGCCATTGTGCCTCTGCAGAGCCAAGGAGACCATTGTTATATCACTGGGCCTCATGGAAAGCAAGATTTATGGTGATCCTACAGGGCCTCATGGAACCAAGGGGCAATTTTGATGCTGCAGGGCCCCAAGGATCAAAGATCATGGAACAGGTCAGGGTGGCTGGGCCTCCTGGGGGCTGCTTGACTGGTCCAGCTGGCCTTGGCATGTTGAGAGTTGCTTCTTATCAACCCCTGAAACCCTGGAATTCTGTGCATTCCTTCCTGTGGGAAAGAACTGTCCTTCTCCAGGGGTTCAACTCTGAAATTGGGATTCCACCTCCAAATTTGATTATATCCAAGGATTATTCCCATATGAAACCTGCCAGAACAGACAGCTCTGGCTGGCCTTGGCCTCTTGGGGGCCACTCCTCATCTGCCTTCAAAACACTGGGGGCCCGTTCTTTTCTTCCCATTGAAAAAAACACTTTCAAGTCCAGACATCCATGGCCAAAACTGAGAATCCGCCTCCAAAATTCCTTATATCCAAAGGTGGCTCCCAGACAAAAGCTGCCAGGGCTGTCTAGATGCCCTTGGTTGCCCTGGTGGCCCTGATGTTGCTGCAGGGCCTGAGTGCTCTCGGGGCTGGGCACAGTCCTGGGTGTGGCAGTGCCGGGGCTGCAGCAGGGACAGGCCATGGGCACGGCTGCGGCAGCGCTGATGCCTCAGCCCAGGCCCTGGGGGCTCCAGGCTCCTTGCCCAGGCTCTCTCAAGAACATGGCCAGGCCAATGCTCAGCACAGAAAAGCCCCGTGAGCAGCCCCAGGCTGGCCGTGGGCAGGCTGGGGGCAAACAGCATGGCTGGGGCTCTGCAAGGGCCCTGGGGCAGATGGGAAGGAGACACAGAGCAGGGGCTGATCCATCCCCAGTGCGCTGCACAGCCCAGGGCAGCGTCCCAGAGCGTCCTCATGGATCTGCCAACAACATCCCCCCTCTGCAGCCCTGGCCTCTCCCCCAGCTCACACAGGTGCCCCATCCTTGCAGGCACAGACACGGCAGCACTGGCTCAGCAGCCCCTGTTTGCATTGCACACAGCAGGCGGGAGCACCCCCATGCTGTTGGTGTGGGGACATGAACCTGGGGGAGCACAAATGCCATCAGCCCCTGGGGCCACCAAGGGCTGGGGGACACCAGGGAAACCATTCACCTTTGTCCTGGCCTCTGCAGTCAGCCAGAAAGTTTGTTCCCATCAGCTGGGAGTTTCATGTCCCACTGCAGACGCTGTTGCTCAGAGCCAGGGCTGCCTGGCAGCCACCCCCAAACTGCCATGAGCATTTCCTTGGTTTCACCTTTGCTTTCTTTCCTCTTCCTGCTGCAAATTTCTTCCTATTGCCCACCCCTCTTCCCTCCCCTGCAAACAGCCCATCCCTTTTTCCCCTTTCCTCTCTGGCCCCACTCCCCATTGCAGTTCCTGACTTGGCACCATGGGAACGTCCCTTGGGCAGCAGGATCATCCCACAAGTGCTGCAGGAATTGTCTGCAGGCTCCTGCAGTGCCTGGTGCTGCTCCCTTGCCAGAGGCACCCCAGGCCAGGGGGGCACATCTGGGCTGCTGTGTCTGGCTCGGGGACTCCCTGTTCTGGGCAGTGAGGAGGAGCTGCAGAGGCTCTGCAGGACTGACAGGATGGGCTTTGGGGCTGGCAGGAGAAGCTGAGGGACCTGGGCTGCTGGAGCTGCTGAAGAGGAGGCCCAGGGCTCATCCTGCAACTGCTCCAAGGGTGGCTTCGGAGAATGCCAGAAGCAGGAAGGTTGGAAAAGACCTTGGAGATCATCAAGTCCAATCTGTGCCCTGACACCGCCTTATCTCCTCTGAGCCTCCTCTTCTCCAGGATAAAAACCCCAGCTCCCTCAGCCACTCCTCAAAGCTCTTGTGCTCCCTCCCTAGCCTTGTTGTCCTTCTCTGGACACGCTCCAGCCCCTCCATGTTCTTCCTAAATTGGGGCCCCAGAACTGCAAACAGCACTCGAGGTGCTTCCCAAGCAGTGCTGAGCACAGGGGAAGAATCCCTGCCCTGCTCCTGCTGGCCACACCATTCCTGATCCAGGCCAGGAGCCATTGGCCTTCTTGCCCACCTGGGCACCACTGCTGGCTCATGTCCAGCCTGATGTCCATCAGTCCCTGCAGGTCCCTTTCTGCCTGGCTGCTGTCCAGCCACTCTGTCCCCAGCCTATAGAGCTGCAGGGGTTGTTGTGGCCAGAGTGCAGGACCCGGCACGTGGACTTATTAAACCTCACCTTGTTGGATTTGGGCCCTGGATCCAGCCTGTCCAGGGCCCTGTGTAGAGCCCTCCTACCCTGCAGCAGATCAACACTCACACCCAGTTTGGTGTCATCTGCAAATTTGGTGATTTTCTATTCTTTTTCACACATGTGATAATCATTTCTCCAAAATCATTAACATATTTCCCCTCCCCTTAACCCATGTGTTCTTCTGTCCTGGGGGGTCTCTCTGCTGGTCCCTGGTGGTCATGGATCCCAATGTTCCCGTGGGCCTGGCTGAGCTGGCAGGACACTGAGGGTGCTAAACTTCCAGTTCCCCTTCTCACACAATGGGCACTGTGTGGTTTACACAGGCCTGGGGTTGTGGAGAACAAGCTCCAGGTGTGAGCTCAGCTGGTGGAGACAATTGATCATCTGGTAACATGAGGTCACAGAGTAGGCTATGACATCATAGAGTGCATTACATGAGGTCATTGAGCAGTATGACATCATAGGCCATATCTATGACATCGGAGATCCAGCTGTGACATCACAGGGCAGACTTTGACATCACAGACTCTGGTGTGACATCAGAGACCAGCTGAGTGACATTAGAGACTGGGCTGTGACATCACAGAGCAGGCTGTGACATCCCAGAGGGGCTGTGTGACATCCCAGCAGGCTGTGTCAGGTCACTGGGTTGGTCACTCTGCCCCAGCTCCCCCTCACAGTTTCTCCCAACAAGCCCAATGCTGTTCCCCCCGGCCCACCTGGAGCCACAGCCTCCACCAAAGGATGTTCCACAGGATCCACCCCAGAGCCTGACATGGGGACAAGGGGCCAGGGCTGTGTGACCAGGACATCAAGTACAGGGATTATCCAGGTCACTGTGGCCTGGGTTGGGTTTCCCAGGGCAGGAAAGATGTCTGGCAGCTGGAGCAGGGTCTGGGAAGGGCCTCCAGGGTGAGGCTGGAGCCCTTGGGCTGTGAGCAGAGGCTGAGGAAGCTGGGCTGGTCCAGCCTGGAGCAGGGAAGGCTGAGGGGCTCCTCATGCTAGTCTGGCAGTGCCAGCGATGAGGGGATGGAGAACACAGAGCCAGGCTCTTCACAGGGGGCTGGTGGGAGACAAAAGCCAATGGATGGAAGGGGAAAGAGGGGAGATCAGCCAGGGCATGAGGAGATGAAATGAGGCTGGTTTCAGCACCAGGGGTCTGAGTAAATGTATAAACGTCCAACCCTCAGCAACTGAGAAAGTTGGACATACTGAAACATGAGTGTATTTGAAAATTTAGTCCCAGGTACAGTCTGGCTTGTCAAAGGAATTTATGGACCAAGAATCAAAAAGCAATGGAAAAATAGGGTTCTGACAAATTTTTCAGTTCTTGCAACTTTAATTACTACTTAGAATAGCTCACATTGTGTTCTTGGACAGGATCCACTTGAAGAAATATATTCCTCTACTCCATTAGAAATGAGTGACAATGTGCCCCATCCCCAGACCAGTGGTATGGGAAGGAGGGAACATAACTCTTAAGTTAACCCTTTAAACTTTAATACAGTGGCTGATCATTTTGTAATTTTACTCTAATAATTGAACAGCAAGGAGTTCACTCAGGTGGAATAATGAACAAGGATGAGTAGTTTTATAGTATTTTTTTCCTCCTCTCAAAATCTTCCAGTACATTCCCTCCCTTCCTCCTCATCTCTAAATTGCACATATACGGAAGAATTTTATTTTATTTTGAAACTGATGGGAGCTGTGTTTCAAGGTGTGACTTTTGACTATGATATCTCTGAATCAAACTCGAGATTCCCAAGGATGCTTGATTTTAATTCTGAAGGATGCATCCACAGCTGGGATCTACCGTGGAGTTGTTGGTCCTAGAAGTACATAGTACCTTGGAGTGGTGTTTCAGATGCCACTTTGTAATTTAATGGATCAGATTACTTTCTTTTCAAGAAAAACTAAGTTTCTTGTAGGCTCAGTCAACGAGATGGAGCCATTTTAAGAATAAGCCAGACATGACAGTACTGCACATTTATGTGGAAAACAAATTTTCCTAAATGCAAGGCTTTACATTAGAGGCATTAGCTGCCTATTTTCCACTTTTCTTCTTTGTCTTCTGTTTTCAAGGGGGAACTTGTGATTCACCAAGTTCATTTCTTTAGAACAAACACGTATAAACCCAGCTGTCAATGATGCCTTGTTCCACATGTTATTTTGGATGGCGCAAAATGGCCGCAGCAATTAACTACATAGGCAAGGCCTGCTCTAAATTCCTTTGCCACACAAATTTATGTCAGCTCTGAGAATGCTGCACTGGGGGAATATGCCTGAAAAAAGGAGTGTTGAAGAGGCAGGTCTTCAAGGGGAGTTTCCACTTTCTCCTCCCAAGCTGCTCTGTGAGCTCAGGAACTGCCTGACTCAGTGCCTTTCTGTGACCCAAGTATGGGGCTCTTTCTTTTTTCTCTGGGGTGCAAAACCTTTTCACTTCTTCCATGTGACTGAACTCTCGAGGTCCCTGATGTGAAATGTTTTAACACAGCTCCTGCCACAATAGACAAGTTTGGGTTTACAAATGTGAAAGGAGAGCTTTTCTTCTGGAATTTAAAACCCTGCCAAGCAGCTGGAAGGAAAGAAGAATAGGATTCAAAAATCCACAGAAATGTACTTTATTTTATAAAATGGGTTTGGCACTGCCCTTTCCCTTCCTACTGTCCTTTCTCCTATGACCTGAGGAAAGTGAGCAGAAACATGTGTTTCCCTTGTAGATAAAAGTGTCACTGCTGAAAGAGTTCAGCTACCAATGGAATCACCTGAGTGCCCAAGCCCTGCTGGATGTCACTGAGCGTATCACAGGTACGGCCTCCCCTTCTGAGCCAAGAGCTCTTCCCAGGGAGCATTTACAGGGAATGCCTGTGAACAGACAGCAGAGCAGCTCCTCCAAACCAGGAGGTGCTGAGTGTGTCCCTGCTGCCCCATAGCCAAGGCAGGTGGGTTTGGCAGGTTTTCCCTGGCTGCTGCAGCAGCATCTGAGATGGGGGCAACGCTTGGTCTGGGGCTGAGCTCTCACTGGGGCATCTCAGAACCACCTCCAGCAAAGGGAGGGCTAAAAATGCCCCAGCTGGCTCCTCTCTGGGAAGCTCAGGGACATCTGTGATCTTTGAGGGGAAATGGTGGCCAATGCTGTTTCAGGGCATCAGTTTGTTTTGTCCTCACAGATTTCTTGTTTTTCTCTTGGAAAGTTTTGAGGCTGAACCGTGCAGAGCCTGGGGGTCACAGCTTAGGCCAGAACTGAACAGAGGTATCAGAGGCACGGGTTTAGTGCAAGGCACCTCTGGGGCACAGGGACAGAAGCAGAGTGCTGAGGCTCCCTGCCTGTGCTGTCACAGTGGCCTTGGACTGAGCCTTTCAGGGTGTGCAAACAGTGTCTGCCTGTGTCAGCGCTGTCCAAAATGCTACAAATGCAGCTGATAATTGATTCCTCAGAGGAGCTTGCTGTGTCAGCAATAGCCAAGGAATGGGAAAAAGGATAATCTCAATATATAGCAGAGAAGGTGATTGATAGCCTTGCTTTAACTGGGGCTAAATCCACTGCTAATTATGCCAACATCTTTGAATGCAAGGTTTAATACACTTTGTGTCTTCATTAGGAATCTCAAAAGGGCATGTTCAGCAATTGGGAATGTCAAAGGCCCTTTAAAAAGCATTTGAATAAAGTACATCTCCAGCAATAGAGAGTTCAGTTTAGCAGTTCTTTTGATCTCTTTTTCAAAAAAAGGAATTAACCATAAATTAGGACTACTTTAGAAAAAGCAGATGTTCTCTCTGAGATTTAGCAGGAACAGACAGCTGTTCCTCACATTCAGTAGTCACTGATGTCTTTAATTACATTTAAACTCAAATTAATTCCCATTTTAAAATGGGTACCATACCCCTTCCTGCTTAGCAGAATTGGTTTTGGGTACTTGCAGGAGCTGTTTCAATGTTGATGACTGCTGATGGATTAACAGCATAGAGAAAATGAAGTCTCTTCCACCACAGAATATTAAATGGCTGCAAGATAACATTTTGTCTGATCAGAAAATAAGAATAGTCTCCAGAGCATTTCAGGTTTTTTTCTCTCAGCCAAATCTGCCAAGCAAGAAGCCTGTTGGTAGTAAATATTTGTCTGTGTTTGATATAGTTCAGTTCAGAAAATGGACAGAGAGATTTCAGAGACAATATGAGAAAGCACTCGTGTTTTGGTTACATTTCAGTCCCCTGTGTAGCATTTTTCTTTCTCTATGCCCCTATTTCAGTGGACATATAAGAAAAAATGCCATTAACATTGAGAGGGGAAGTGGCATTAAAATGTGAAGATGCCCAAATGCCAGGGCAATGGGGTCTGGGTAATTATCAAAGACACCCTGAGGTTTGAAACAGCTCTTTGTTGGAAGCCCCAAAAGCATTCTGCCAAAGACACCAGCTGGTCACTGATGTTTCTCATCCAGCTGTCAGGCAGCAGCCATCTCTGGTGGCCTGGAGTTTTGAGGTGTGTTCTAATCCTGCCCCTTGCTGTGTGCCACTGAGCACAGGGAAGAGCCAGATTAGACATTTGGCACTTGACATCAAAGTTACAAAAATGGAATCATCCCTTTTATTAGAAATCTCTCCATTTCCTCTCTATGGTGCATTTCCAAATCTTCAGTGTGGGTTTAGACAACTTCTTAATGGAAATCAAAGACAATTGGACATTTCATTCATTGTTCATGCAAAAAGAGATTGTGAAATAATTTAGTAAAGGTAGGAAGTCTTCCACAGGGCCAAGGCTCTGGTTGGAGCAATTCGTGCTGAGGGGTTGGTGGTTCTCTTTCCAGGATGCTCAGCTGCTTTGCCCGTTTCTGGATCAAGGGGCTCTGGGTGCTATTTTGCACTCTTGGCCAGAGAGGCTGGCAAGAAGCAGAAGCAGCAGAGGCAGATCCCTGTTTGCATGGAGGCTGGTGGGTAAGGAGCTGTGTCTCTGTCCCGGCAGTGCTTGTGCAGGGGGTTCATGCCAGGAGCCCTGAAGTCGCCCAGCGCGACGCCCTGCCCGTGCTCTGGTCCTGCCTGGGGAACAAGGCGCTGCCTGTGCGGAGCGCCAACGTCCGCACCGTGGCCACCAAGCTCACCTCTGCCCTCTGCAAGGTGATGGGCACCCAGCTGAAGAAATGTGCTGCCAGCAAGCCTCCACATGTGCGGGAAAACCTCTCCAGAATGTTGGGCTGGTGAAGGTGAGATGTTCTCCAGAAAGCTGAGGAAGTGCTGAGTTGGAAACCTCTGGATTTGCCTTTTGAGCTGTGCCAAAAATGACAAAATCCTAAGGAAGGGTGTGCATCTGGCCCTGCTCTCTCCATTGCCCTTCCTAGTCATGGCATGGGGGGCCTGAAGCAGCTCCAGATGGAGGACAAGGTGAAGGCAATCATGGCTCAGACTCACACAGAGGTGAGGGGGGAGCTGGGCCAATCCCGGCTGGGAGGAAGGGTCTTGTGGCAGCCCAGAGAGGCTGTGCACATTGCCAGGGAACAGCTGTGCCCTGCATGTGCCCCTGCAATGAGCTGTGCTGCTGCCAGTGCCCCTGGAGCTGCAGGGCTGCTGAGCTGAGGGGCAGGCAGAGGAGCAGGAGGGTGCGTGTGCAGCTGAGCCATTCCTGGGGAGCACAGGGCTCTGGGCTCCCTGCTGTCCCAGGGCAGGCCAGGGGCCAGGCTGTGCCTGTGCCAGCTCTGGGCAAGTGGCTCAGGGTTGTGCCCTGGCCTGCCTCAGTGTCTGCCAGCAGGAGCATGTTTCCATGTGCAGCTGTATAGACATTTCCAGGAAATGTGTCCCAGGAATTATGGAGCTTCAGCTGCTTTAGGTTTGCATGGTGGCCTCTGTTAAACTTTGTGTCTCCATTTTGCAGATCCGACTGGTTACAATCTTACCGAGAAGTTTTCTTGGGGCACTTCCAATGTTCCCTCACCCACAAAGTCCTCGCCTCCCGTCCAGAAAAGCTCTCTTTCCTCCAAGCTCAGGAAGAAGCTGCTGCCTGTATGGAGAGTGTTTGAAGAATAGGATTGATGCATTAGGCTTCATAGTTACAGCTGTACATAGATTCAGATCTTTAGATGTAGTTTTGAATTAATGTGATTTGATTCTGTCTTTAAGTTTTGATGACGTATTTTTAATTCTATATTTTTTATTTTGATGATGAAAAAGAGTAAATAAATAAACAAAATTGAATAAACCAAAAGGAGAATGTGAGACCAGGACCTGCTAGCCTAGAGATTATGGGAGTGCAGCTCACTCAATGTGCCAGTGTCTCACCACATCCTTTCCTCATTGGGCCTCTCCTCTGCCTCTTTGGCCATGTTTCCTTTGTGTCATTTGTGCTGCTCTTTGTTACTTGGCATTACAACAGGGCCACACATTGACCTGTTTGAGGGACAATGGATCCAAAAGATCCTGTCTAGTCAAAGGTTTTCTACCTAGGTGTGTTTGTGTGCTCACTAAAGGCCTGAGCAAAGAAACCAAGAGAAGTGTGCCCAAATCCCAAAGCTTTGCTCCTTTGCAATCCCCACAGATCTGGCTCACAGGTGTCTTCAATCACAATTCCACAGGTAAGAAGAGGTAATGTATTTCACTGGGAAAAGATGCACTGCTTTGGAAAAGCCACCTGTATGTATATTTACTGGGGACAGCAGTGCGGCTGTGTTGTTTGCACCTCGTTTGCAGAAGGATGAGTGCACTGGGAGGCCAATAACAAGTGACAAGGGTTCCTCCAATCTGCACTGCAGCCTGGGTGCCATTCAGCCCAGAGCTAGGGGATCATTTAGTCCCATTGACCAGTGCTTGCCAGTGGAATGAATTCCTGCACAGCTGGAAGAAGCAATTCTGGATTCAGCTCCAGTTCATGGTGGGCTGCATGATCATTGACAATGCTGCTCATCCAGAAACTATTCTGCAGTTTCCTTTCATAGTAATTTGAAGCTTTGAATCTTCACATTTCAATTTACTTTGCCTTAGGGAAAAACACTTCTGGGCCCAGTGCAAACTGTAACCTTTTGACAGCAAACTCCTCATGGTTGCCAGCTTCTGTTGTCACACAATGTCACCTGGCTGCATGTGCTTGCTTAGCTCTGGGTCTAGTCCCGGCCTAGTAAAGCCCAGGCAGGGTGGCACGTTGCAGGGAAAACTGGTCCATGAGCTTATGGGGTTGTCATCAGCAGCAGAGTGAATGTGCCCTTTGGGGATTCCTCTGGAGACAAATTTAGGGACCTACTCCATGCCACAATATTCTCTTAGATCTTTCTGAAATATCCTACAAAAGGCTGTGAAACTTCACACCTCCTTGCACAGCCACTGTTTGAAGAGGGGCATTTTTGTCCCTCCTCAAAGTCATTGCTCTTGCACACCAGAAGCATGAACATCCACCAACACAAATGATGCATGGTCCTGCTGCTGCTGCTGCAGAGCACTGGGTAGTGCAGACCTGGATGTTACCAATATGAGCACTTAATTAGCATTTCGTGCTCCTTCAAGCTGTCCAGATCCCAGGGCTCTTTGTTTCAAAGCAGCCACTGCACCATCTCTAGGGAAGAACAGGAAATGGGAAACAGCGACTGCCAGCCTTGCAGGGGTGTGGGGGAAAACCTGAAGTGTCTGCATCAAAAGATGAATGGGAAGAGTGTAATTACCAAAGCAAACGCTTCATTAGAACAGCAGGAGCAGTTCTTTACTGCATGCTTGCATGAAGATCATTTGGGATCTCCTTTTTGTGTCTCATGCAGAAAAGGAGCTCTTAATAATAGCACGCTACTTAAACCAGATTGGGATGTAGCTCTGTAGTGGTTCACAATGAAGCAGACTGCCTGCTGTGTCACTGCCAGCCCTGCTGAGCCTGCGAGGGACTGTAGTGTATCCCATGCCTGTTTTGCCTCCAAGCAAAGCTGGGTTTTCCTTATAGGTGTGGAGTAAATACAAGAGTAATAAAATGGACAATTAAACTGGCCACTTTGGAGGATATGCTCATGCTTTTGCATGTCAGTCCTGCACCTCATGCTCCCAAGGCTTGTTATTCATCATAAAGCATTTTAACAAAAAACCTCAGCTCTCATGTTATACCTGAATAAAACTGCATCAAATCATCAAGAATTTTGCTGTCAGGAACAAGACATGAGCCTTCCAACACTCACTTGCAGCTGTCCTGGATTGCTGCAGCCCTTTGTGAAAAGCTGCTGCAGACAGAGTGTTTGGAGTTGGTTTGGGCCTTTATGAAAGATCTGTGGAGCAGTGTGCAGGGCTCTCCTGGCAGGAAACTGTTTGTCCAAGCCCATGGACACGGTGCCGGCAGGAGCGGAGCGGCCCCGCTCCCAGCCTGAGAGTCTGTGAGCTGAGCCACGCCGGGGAGAAAAGGCAGCGAGGGGCTCCAGCCCAGCTGCTTCACTGCCCTGCCCGCCCCATGGAGCTCTGCCATGGGAGAAAGCCGATGCCGGACGAGCCCCCGAGCTTCCATCAGCTGCTGGAACTGCTCCGTGACAGCTCCTGTTCTGCCGAGAGAGACCCTGGCGCCTTCTTGTAACGCGTATCATGGGGGGATTCTGTTTGTTAATAAACTGTTAAGGGTTTTCCACTTTCATCTATTAGTAATAATTTCCTATTGCTGGAAAGGGATTGTTGGAACACTTTAGAGGAAACAATTTATTGCACAATATCCTGTTTGAAGTTGTCTCAAACTGTGGGAGACAGATGGCTTCACACAGGAGTATCCCCAAGGCTGCTAAGGGGAAGGCACAGAGAAAGACAAACCCAGTATTTCTGAGAGAACTCCTTGACACCAAACCAACCTGAGTTGTCAAACAGCAGACCTGATGTTTTGAGACATGGGCCAAAGGGGAAACCTTTCAGTGTGCTTGGTCCAGGCTGGGTTATGCTCGAGGCAAAGGTGTGTCAGTGTGTTGGATAATCCTCTTTTCTTGACCTAGAGATGGGGCAACTGAGAGGTGTTTTAATAACTTTTATTCCATTTTCAGTCTCATGAGAAGGGTGAGACAATACAGATGTTATAATTCACACCATCACAATTAAGAAGCCAACTATTTTCTAATTACAGTATTTCTTGGTCTATCAGCTTTTTGCCATGCCATGTTGTAGATGCCTTAAAGCCAATTATTTAAAACTACCCCTTGTGTGTCCCACTACAATGCATCTTTCATAGCTCTGTTTTTCCAAAGTCTTATTTGCAAGGCCATCTTTTAAAACTTTTTTCCAGCTCCATTTCTCTCTCAACAATATCTGTCCTATTCCATGGCATTTTTAAGTTAGCGTTTCCTGTCTCAAGATTTATATACTGATGCATACTTTGTGGGCCTTCTATTAGGCCCTAAAAGCTTTCTAGATATCCATTTCCCACATCAGTGCACTTGGCTCCTTCTCTCCTCATTGTGCCTGGCAAGCACAGGAGCCCAGAGCTCCTGCAGAACCCATCACAGCACTCAGTGGGAGCAAACTTGTGTCCAGTCCTCACCTGGAGCTGTGGTGCCCAGCATTCCACCACACTGGAATGAGGAACTGTTCCTGCTCTTTCAGAAGGAGCTAAGGAGCTTTGGCCTTCAGATCAATTGTCTGCAGGCTCCTGCAGTGCCTGGCGCTGCTCCCTTGCCAGAGGCACCCCAGGCCAGGGGGGCACATCTGGGCTGCTGTGTCTGGCTCTGGGGCTCCCTGTTCTGGGCAGTGAGGAGGAGCTGCAGAGGCTCTGCAGGACTGACAGGATGGGCTTTGGGGCTGGCAGGAGAAGCTGAGGGACCTGGGCTGCTGGAGCTTCTGAAGAGGAGGCCCAGGACTCATCCTGCAACTGCTCCAAGGGTGGCTTCAGAGAATCCCAGAATCAGCAAGGGTGGAACAGGCCATGGAGATCATCAAGTCCAACCTGTGCCCTGACACCGCTTTGTCTCCCCTGAGCCTCCTCCAGGAAAAACAACCCCAGCTCCCTCAGCCGCTCCTCACAGGACTTGTGCTCCAGACCCCTCCCCAGCCTTGTTGCCCTTCTCTGGACACGCTCCAGCCCCTCCATGTCCTTCTTAATTGGGGGCTCCAGAACTGCAAACAGCACTTGAGGTGCTGCCCAACCAGTGCTGAGCACAAGGGAAGAATCCTGTCCCTGCTCCTGCTGGCCACACCATTCCTGAGCCAGGCCAGGAGCCATTGGCCTTCTTGGCCAGCTGGGCACACTGCTGCCTCATGTCCAGCCTGCTGTCCATCAGTCCCTGCAGGTCCCTTTCTGCCTGGCTGCTCTCCAGCCCCTCTGGCGCCTTGCTTAGGGAGGGAGGCAGGGAGAGAACGGGTCCAGATCCAATCCTTCCTGAAATGTGGTGTTTTCTGGCACTGCCAGTTCCCAGATCTTGGTATTTCCCTATTCTGGCACAGCCCAAGTGCAGCAATTTGCTGGCAAAGAAAGTCAAAACCAAGCAAAGACCTGGTACCTACAGCAACCCGATCTCATGTTTGCTGACACCGCCAGTTCCCAGATCGGGAATGTTTCAGATGCCTGCACAGCCGAATTCCAGCAGTTTGCTGGCACTGCAAAATTAGCATCTGGAAATTTCTCACTGCCAGCAAAACCTAAATGCAGCAATTTTCCGGCAAAGAAAGCCAGAACCCAGCAGCTTCCCGGTGCTGCCACCAGCACCACCCAGGTCTGGTGTTTGCTGCGCAAGTGCCCAGATCTGGAAATTTCCCAGCGCTGGCACAGCCCAAGTCCAGCAATTTGCTGGCACAGAAAGCCAAAATCCGGCAATTTCCTGATGCCAATACAGGTGCCCAGACCTGGTGTTTGCTGCCACTGCCAGTGCTCAGATCTGGAAATTCCCTGCTCTGGCAGAGCCAAGTCCAGCAATATTCTGGTAAAGAAAGCCACAATCTGGCAATTCCCTGCTACCGTCATTGGCAATGCCAAGATCCGGTGTTTGCTGGCACCACCAGTGCCCAGATGCGGGAATTTCCCAGTGCCAGCACAGCCCAAGTCTAGTAATTTTCTGGCAAAGAAAGCCAAAACCTTGCAAATACCTGGTACCTACAGCAACCCAATCTTGTGTTTGCTGACACCACAAGTGCCCAGATCCAGAATTGTTCAGGTTCGTGCACAGCATAAATCCAGCAATATGCTGGCACTGAAAGTTCACATTTGGTAATTTCCTGGTGCTGGCACATTCCCCACCTAGATCTGGTGTGCACTGGCACTGCCAGTGCCCACATCTGGCAATTTCCCTCTTCTGGCACCACCCATGTCCAGCAATTTACTGGAAAAGAAAGCTAAAACCTGGCAATTTCCCCTTGCCAGCACTGCCCAATCTGGAGTTTGCTGGCAGCAGGATCCCAAGAAAGAAGGAAGGAAAGAAGAAAAGAAAAGAGGAAGGCATCCAGATCCAGTCCTTCCTGGAGCCTGGAGCCTGAAATGGGCTGTTTGCTGGCACTGCCAGTGCCCATATCTGGAAATTTCCCTGTTCTGGCACAGCCCAAGTGCAGCAATTTGCTGGCACAGAAATCCAAAACCTGCGGCAGCTTCCTGCTACTGGGTCTGGCACCACCCACATCTTGTGTTTCCTGCACAGGAACCCAGATTTGGAAATTTCCCGATGCCACCGGAGCCCAAATCCGGCAGATTTCTGTCGCTGGCAATGACACCACCCAGATCTGGTGTTTGCTGGCAGTGCCAGTGCCCAGATCTGAAAACTTCCTGGTGCTGGCACAGCCCAAGCCCAGTGATTTGCTGGCACAGAAAGCAAAGTTTGGAAATCTGCAGGTTCTGGCTCCAGCGCCACCATGATCTGGTGTTTGCTGGGACTGCCAGTGCACAGATTTGGAAATTTCCCGATGCCTTCACAGCCCGGGTCCAGCAATTTGATTTCAGTCACCTTAGGAAGAGAAGTTCCTCGGACTGTGACTTTCCTTTTTCTTGGAACTGTTTAAACCTGCTCTGGACTCAAAACCCAGACAAACACCGGCAGCTCACACCTGTGGCCCCCCCGAGCTCTGGGACGCTGCATTCCAGAACCAGAGGGACTTAGAAGAGACCGAGGGAGCCAACTACAACCCACAAAAAGGACTTTCTGAATTTGCCAACTCTTCAGCACTGTCCAAGGTTTTATTTAATATTATTCATTTTCCATGCTTGTGAATACTTTACTTGTTAAAAAAACTGGGGTTTTTTTCACTTTTCTCGAGGGAAGTCTTTCCCTGAACTAGTAGGGGGAGGGGCCACTTGAACTTGCTTTCTAGACAGACCCCTTTTGGAGGTTTCCTCCCTATATTTGCCCTAAGCCAGCACAAACAGTCACAATGAAAATTTCACCAGCGGCGTAATTTCCTGGTGGCAAATCTTGTGACAGAAGCTTGACCTTGTTCTCCATGAGAGATTTTTGGGAAGAGCAGACAAGAGAAGATTCCTGGAAAACTGAAACAGCTTTCCAGAAGTGAAATGAAAATGAAAGAAACAATCCAAGATGTTTTCCTCTATTTATTTCTATGCTCCCCTTTTCCATGTTACACTACTTCTCCATCCCAGTAATTCCAGATGCACTGCACCTCTAAAATTGGTGACTTGGTGATTTTTAGACACTCTAAAATCCCATGAGCCACACACAGTTTTCCTTCCCCTGTTTTTACTGGAAAGCAACACTGGAGATGTAAGTGCAGTGCTTGGGTCAGGTAGGAATCCTACCCCAAAGGAAGGTGGCCCGACAGTGTTTGACCCTCAGCAAGGACAATGCACAGCAGCAAGCGAGGGGATCGCTGTGCCAGTGTGCAGGAGTCAGGGCTCTGCATCCGGGCTCAAGGCTGCAAAGTTCCCGTGTTTGGGCAGACGGAGGGGCTGTCCCCGGAGCGCGCGGGGCTCGAACGTGGGGCTCGTGGGGCGAGCAGGGAACGGACACGGGGACGAACGGCCCCGGTGCCTCAGTCGCAGCAGCGGCAGCAGCAGCGGCAGTAGCAGCGGCGAGAGCAGCAAAACAGATAGTTTAAAACTCGCTTTCTCCTATTTTTCTTCCTCTTTCTCTTTGTCCCTTTATTTCTCTTTCTCTCCCTTTCCCGCTGTCGGGCACCCTTCTCTCGGGGTCCCTTGCCCGGCGTCCCTCTCCTCTCCCCGCCTCCCTCTCCCCTGCAGGGCCGGGCCATGCCCCCGGCCCGCCCCCGGCCCCGGGCGGGGCTGCCCCGTGCCCGGCCCCGGCCTTCCCGCCGCGGTCTCGCCTCCGCCTGGCTCTGGCCGTACTGGCGGTGGCGCTGCTGGGCGGGCATCAGTGCCTGGTGCGGGGGCGGCATCGCCACCCTTCGGCTCCGCCTGGCCCGAGCCCGGCCCCGGACCCGACGCAGGGTCCGGTCCCGGCCCCGGCCCCGGCCCCAGCCCCGGCCCCGGCCCCGGCTCCTCCCGGGGCCCGCGGACGACACACGCGGCGCGGCCGCTCCCGCCGCCTCCGCTGCGGCTTCCTCGGCCCGAGCTCCGTCGCTCGGCAGCGCGGCCGCCAGCCCCGAGCCGCCGGGGCCCGGGGCGGGTGGGGATGCCGGGCCCGGGGCGGGTGAGGGGCGCTCGGGGGTCGTTGCTGGCCCCGAGCCGAGCGCTGACAGCCGCGTCCCGCCCGCAGGTGAGGCGCAGGAGGCCCTGCAGGAGCGGTACCGGCTGGGATCGCTGCTGGGGCGCGGCGGCTTCGGCAGCGTCTTCGCGGCCACGCGGCTTTCGGACGGCGCTCCCGTGAGCGGCGGGGCCGGCGGCGGGCGCGGGAGGAGGGGGCGGAGGAGGAGGGAGGAGGAGGAGAAGGTCGGGGCGCGGCGGGACGGGCGGCGAGCTCAGCCCGCTGCTCTCCCTCGCTCGCAGGTGGCCATCAAACGCGTGCCGCGGGATCGCATCCGGCACTGGGGCGAGCTGGTGAGTGAGCGGCAGCAGCCGGGCCGTGCCAGGCGGCGAGGAGCCGGGGCCCGGCAGGGTGGGAGCCGCCGGGAGCCCTGCGGGGAGAGCGGGCGTGGGCTGAGCGGGGCGTGCAGAGCATCCCGGGCTGGCTGAGGGCTCCCAGAGCCCCGGCACGGCCTCGGCCCCACTGACGGCACCGCGCTCCTCCCGCAGCCCGACGGCACCAGCGCCCCGCTGGAGATCGTGCTGCTGGCCAAGGTGTCCCGTGGCTGTGGCGGTGTCATTCAGCTCCTGGAGTGGCTTGAGCTCCCCGACAGCTTCCTGCTGGTGCTGGAGCGTCCGGAGCGGTGCCAGGAACTCTCGGGTTTCCTGGCGGAGCGGGGGTTCCTGCCCGAGGAGGAGGCGCGGGGGCTGTTCCGCCAGGTGCTGGAGGCCGTGCGGCACTGCACCAGCTGCGGGGTCCTGCACCGGGACATCAAGCCCGAGAATGTCCTGCTCGACCTGGCCAGCGGGCAGCTGAAACTGATCGACTTTGGCTGTGGCGCCTTCCTCCAAGACACAGCCTACACCCAGTTTGCAGGTGAGCCCTCGCAGGGGGTGTTCCTGGGCATCTCGTGGCCCAGCCTGGGTGCAGCACTGGGGCTTCCCCCTATTGCAGCCGGGTTGGGATTGATGCTGGAGCCGAGTTGTTCTGGGTGGGGTGTGAGGGCGGCCAGCTCCCAGCCCTGCTGACAGCTTTCAGCACCCACTGTGGCCTGGGCTGGGGCTGGAGCTGGGGCAGCCAGCCCAACACAAACCCCCATAGGGGGTAGCAGAGAGGGAGGCCTGACCGCGTGCCCCGGATGGTTTGGTGTGCAGGCGAGGAAGGGCTGGACTGCTCCGCTCTCCTTGTTTGCCTTGGCTTATTAACATTTTTGGGGGCCATGGAGGTGGGGAGGAGAGTGAGTTTTCTCCACTACTGGGTGGGTTTCTTCTTTGTGTGTCATGGTTGGGCCTTCCCAGGGATTGTGCTGCCCTCTTCCAGCACCAGTGGCTTCTTTTCCAGCCCCGAGTTTGTGCACAAGTCCCAGGTGCTGGTGAGAGGGCAGCTCTCACTCCATGTGCCTCTGGGGCAGCCCCCACATGCCCAGGGATGCTTGGGCCAGGCTCTGGGAGCAGCAGCATCCCCCTGCTGATCTCTGTCTGTGTTCCACAGGAACCCTGTCCTACAGCCCACCAGAGTGGATCCAGCACCAATGCTACCACGGCGAGGCAGCCACGATCTGGTCCCTGGGCCTCCTGCTGTGTCACCTGGTCATGGGGAAGCACCCATTCAGGAGGGGCCAGGAGATCATCCGGGAGCGGATCTTGTTCCCACGATGGCTCTCTCAAGGTGGATCCTCATCTCTGGGCACGGGGGCAGTACCATTGCTGGGAGACAGCAGCGGGCTCATGGGCATCCCGCTCTGGCAGCTGCTGAGGAGGTGGCACATGTCCTGCTCTCCTGCTCTCCTCCAAAACAGAGCATCCATGGGGAAGTTTAGGCCCAGCTCTGGGCACACCCAGCATGGCCTGGGCATGGGAACGGGAGGGCAACTTCTCCAACTGACTGGTGATTTCTGGTTTCTCTCCCCAGAGTGCCAAGATGTCATTAAGAGGTGTTTGTCCATGCAACCCTCGGACAGGCCATCCTTAGAAGAGCTTTTCTGTCATCCTTGGGTGCAGGGTGTTCCTCTGCCCTAGAAGATGGGAGAGATCCATGTGCACAGTTGGATCCAGGGGCCTGGCAGGTACCAGCTCCATACATCTCTTGGCAATCAGTGGCAAAGCAAACCAGGCTGGTTTTGTCCTGCCTGTAGCTCTGAGCAGGGGTCAGCAGAAGGGAACACGCAGCTCTTGGGCTGGAGCTGAGCTGCAGACCTGGTGTGGCAAGCACTGGTGGCCACCATCCCCCTCGTTTTGTTTGTCCTGTTCATGGATGGCTGGGGCCCTGGGCAGAGCCCTGACAGCCTGGTCTGGCCCCAGGGCAGGAGAAGGAGCCCCTGGAGAAGCTGTTCCAGATGGGGCTGCTGCTGGAGACACCAAGGACAACCTCAAGGATGACAATCTCTTCCCAGCCTGGCCAGCTGAAGATGATGGACTTGGATTCTGGCACCTTCTTCAAAGCCAGGCTCCAGGCCCAATTTGCAGGTGAGTCCACAGGCAGGGGGATGCTCCCTGATCTGGGCATGGCATGGCCTGGCCGGGCACCAAAGGTTCCCCCTTTGCTGGGGCAGATGCAATGAATTCTTCAGTCGGCTGCCCAGCTGCTTTTTGACTCTAGGAAGCTACTGAGGGCTGCATGTGCCATGGCTGGCTGCAGGCTGGGCACATGTGCTGCCCTCCTGCTCTGCTGCCAAAGGCAGCAGGGATGGGCAGCTCTGGGCACAGCTCTGGGCACAGCCAGCATGGCCTGGGCACCGCAGGCCTTGGCACAAGGGCACAGGAGCCCTCAGCTGACAGGCGGTTTCTGCTTTCTCTCCTTGCAGCCAGGCTCTGCGGGTGCTGAGGCTGCTCTGGGCTCTGCCAGGGCTCTGCTGGGCTCAGCCCTGGGCCCAGCTGGGCTGGCTCTGCCCTCACATTGCTCTGACAGCTTTGCATCAGACGAGCCCATTGCGAGCACAGTGCCTGAGCTTTCTGCTTTGGCAGGTGAGTGAGACTCTGCTGCAGGCCCAGAGATTGCAGCTGGGGACACACATCCAACTGGCAAGGACCCAAACTCTCCACAGTCCCAGCTGAACGCAGGGATCTCTTTTGTCTGTCCCATTCTTCCTTCTTGATTGGCTGGAATTGTGCAATTGCACTTTCTTCCTCCTCTAGAAGTGCCACGAGTGGGCCAAAGCTGGCGAGTGGGCCGTGCTCCTGAGGCAGTGCAGTCTGGAGCTGGTGAATGGAGAATTGCCCTTCTGCACTGCCAAACCAGAGCAAAAAGCTGTAAGTGGGACTTTGTCAGGGATTTCTTAGAGACACAGTTTCAAAGGGAATGTGCAGCTCATTCCCAGGCTGAGAAGGAAGGTCATCTTCTAAAGGATTTGGGGTTTGACAGAGTTTCCATTCCCAGTCCTGCTTGGAGCTGGAAGGGCACAAAGCAATTTCCTCTTGCTTCAACCACAATTTCAAATACCAGTGTTGGAAACAAAGCCCAAAATCTTTTAAAAGGCTGCTGAGGTCAGTAAGATGGATGCATGCCATCAGCACATTTACAATGTAAATAACTGAGTTATCTTTTTAAAAAGATCATTTACCTCTTAATGCACAGAATTTAACTTTGCCTATATATTTTGTTTTTTTTCACTAACATTATGTTTTTTTCACTAACACTTGGATTTTACTCTTATCTTTTACCATTTACCTATTTTTCCCTTTTTCCTTTTTTTTCCTTTCAATAGAAAACATGTCCTACAAAAGGAATGTCCTTTGCTCCTGGTTCCTGTGTGGAGCAGCTCCTTTCCTGCTGGTTGAGCTGCTCAGGCAGAGCCCGGCTTTTCCCCGTTGCTGGGCACAGACTGATGGAGCAGCACTGCTGAACACGGGCACACAGAGGGACCAGCAGCAGCTGCCTTTGGCCACCTGAGGCTCCAAGGCCCAAACTCTGAGCAGCCAGGGCTGGAAGAGACTGGCAGGATCTGATCCCTGACTCTGGGCCAGGGCTGCACAAATGACCCCGCAGCAGCAGCAGCAGCAGCAGCAGCAGCAGATGGAGCTGACTTTGAGCACAGCCCCTGCCCCTCTTCCCTCCTGTGTGCAGCGGTGTCACAGCAGCCTGAGGCACCTGGGAGCCCCCAGTGCCAGCAGGGACTGGAGATGGCAGCCCTGGGCTCCTGGAGGCTGTGCAGGGAACGGAGCTTGGCACTCCCTGTCCATGGGGAGCTTCCAGATGGAAAAGGCTGCTGTGCCCAGGCAGCTCCAAGGGCACAGAAAGGAGGCTCTGGAGCACTGGATCTGTGCCAGTGCCACAGTCCTGAGCAGCAGCCAGCGACCCCTGGGGGAACAGAGGGCACAGCAAGAAGGACAGAACCAGGCAAGGGCAGAGACTGGAGAGAGCCAGGCCTGGGAGCAGGAACAGCTGCTCCATTGCACTCTTGGAGAAAGCTCTTGGCTGGTTCAAAGCGCTGAAAGGCGTGAAGGGCAGAGAGGAGGCCACAGCAAACAATGCTCCTGTTTGCACAGCCTCCCCTCTCCGTGTCCCAGAAGGAATTGCATGGACTGTGTTCTTCTCTCCGAGGCGTCTCGTTCAGCATGAGCAGGTCAGCACCAGGAGCTGAAGGAGCTGAAGCCTCAGGCCACAGGAGCTGGGAGGGAGGGAACTTTTGGAGCAAAGTAATGCTGCTAAAATAGCCCCAGCTGGATGCAGTGGATAGAATCATGGAATCAAAGAATCCTTTCTGTTGGAAAATCCCTCTGAGCTCATCCAGTGCAGCCGCTCACCCAGCAGTGCCAAGCCCAGCACTAAACCACGTCCCTGAAGTGCCAAGGCCTGGACACCAGCCCTGAGTGAGGCCTGGACAGCAGGCCCTGAGCCAAAGGTGGCCTCTGGATGAACCTTCCAACCAAAGGTTATCTTTCTATCTGCTCCCTGATGAAATATGCATGGTCATTAGCAGTGAGATAGATGCAGCCACTCCTTTGTGAAACATGTCTTGACCTTTGTGTATTTAGAAGCCAGACAAGGCCATGAAATCTGACATCTGGCCTTGTTTGGGGCTGTATGGTCAAAGTCAGCTCCCTTGGTTCCTCCTTGATCCCTGGCCAGGCTTTGGGAGGGACCCAAGAGGAGCATGAAAGCAGATGTTGCCACACTAGCAGTGCTGTCAGTTTGTTCATTCAGCACTGTCAGAGCTGGGCCCTCTCCCAGCGGGGTTGGAGCCTCACCTGGGGCTGGAGGCACCTGCAGGAATTCCCAGTGCCCAGGAGTGGCTCTGCAGCCCTTGGCTGTGACAGCTTCCCCAGCTGCTGTGTGGGTCTGGGGGATGGTAAAGGCTGAGGGTAAATGCTGCTGGATCTTTCTTAATCACTGCAGGTAGTCTTTGGTGGGGATGGTTGGGTGCATTGCTGAGCTGCTCCTTTTGTGATTGTTTGCTGCTCTGAACTGCAGGAAATGACACTGATTCCTTCAATTGGAGTCTGTGCCTTTGGTGCTGACTTTGGCCACTGGTAAAACAAAACTGGCACGGTCTGGCCAGATCCCAACAAAATGTCACTTGTTCAATGTAAATGTGAGGAATCAGTGCCATCAGAAATTCCCAGCTGGGAAGCCCTTCCCTGGAGTTCCCTGGCTCTGGAGTGGGCTGAGGTTGGAGCCCCGTGTGAGCAGTGGGGCAGTCGGGTAAAAGAAGCTGCACCCCTGGATGTCTTCAAATGCATCCAAAAATTTTATATGGAAAAGGAAAAGACCTTGTGGATTTGGGCAGACAAAGATGAATTTGTTGAGAGTACATAGGAAACAGCACCTTCAGAAGGAACAATGATTGTTGGAATGTTCCCACATGGAGCAACAGAAGAAGGTTTTCACCTTGAGCTCAGATGCCCTTGTGCAAGTGAAATATCAATATAACAAATAACTATATACATATTTATAGTATAATAAGACCTTTAGGTTTATATTTATAGCTTTTAATGTATATATGTCTATATCTACATGTCTATATCTGTATTTATATATAAATATGTACATATAATAATAATGTGAAATAGTGCTGACAATACTAATTTGGTATCTTTGGCTGCTCAGGGATGTAACACTAAATACCCTACAGAACAGGATTGGCCAGGACCCTAATGTCAGTGGTCAACTTTGTGAGATTGTATACAATGGAAAAAGGAGGAAGGGAGGAAATTGGCTTTTTTACAGGGTGTGCTGATACTGTGTTGCAGAGTGTTTTGTCTGTTCCTGTGAAAAATACAGCGATTTTGTCTGCAGGGTTTTTCATGTACGAGACTATGCACAAGCTGCAGGATTGGTTGAAAGGGTGAAGGGGTTGTTAAAAGAGCAGTTGGAAAGATGAGAAGATGGGAACCTTTGCCCATGGAGAACCCATCTCCCAGATGTGCTCCATGCCCTTCACAATGGCGCACTGGGGAAATGAAATCCCCTGGCTGTGCACGGCTGCCCCCAATTTGCAAATCCAACCATTGGCAGTGAGACTTGGGCTGCCTGGGAAATTGTTCTGGCTGTGATGGCCCCTGGCAGGGCCAGCCCAGAGGCTGCAGGGCTGGGCCTTCATGCATTGGAATTCATTAGGATAAATTCAAAGCAAATGAGTCCTGTCAATACTGAAACAGGAATTCAGATTCCTCCAGGACACTTTGCTTTGGTAACTGCTCCCTTGGAGCTTGGCCTTGCAAAGTGTTCCTGTCATGGCAGGAGGAATTGATGCAGAATATCCAGGAGAAATTACAGTAATTCTGTAAACAATAATGAACAAGATTGGATTATTCAACCCTGTGACAGGGTAGCACAATTATTGATATTGCAACTCTAAGAGCAATTGATAAAAAAGGAGATCCAGCTCCAATCACCACCTTTTGTGGAGATAAAGGGTTTGGATCCAGCAGCCCTAATAATGGAGCCAGAGTGTGGGTCGGAGGCCAAATGGCCTTCCCGAGGCAGCTGAAGGAGCAGCTCCTAGGAAAGACAACTCTGAGTCCTGGGCAGGAACAATGGGAATGTGTCCCTGCAGCCAAGGATTCTGTGTGAGAACAAGTAAATCTGACAGGATATTGCCTTACACATCCTGCCAGACCAGATCTCCCTGTTTGCCCCAAGGGACCCTTTGGGAAATGCTCTGATCCACGGGGCTCCATGTGAAGGCTGCTGTGACACTGAGGGACTTGCACAGGAATTCCATCCAGGAGCCTGGGTGCCCCTCAGGGACTGGGACCCGGCCCCTTCCAGCCAGAGGGGAAAGGGCCCCCCAAGCCTTGTTAGCCACAGACAGCATGGGAAAGCTGAACATCAAAGGGCCTGGGGGCATTATTCTGGAATTAAAAAGGTGCCAGCTTCATGGGCAACAGAATTCTTGTTCCTAATTGGAATGAGATTGAGAAAAAAAAATGAAGAACGGTGTCGCAAAAGTACTGCTGATGTCTGTAAGGTGTACCTTGATAGTCAGCCAGAATCTTTGTCTGCCACAAACACCTCTGGTGTTTCACCAAGGGATTGGTCATCAAAATGTAATGATGGCTTATGATGGATTGCTGAGCTTCTTTTGTAATTCATTGCTAATGATGATGTGCTGAGCTTATCCTTTTGTAAATCTTTGCAGCTGTGCATGATATAAATGACACAATTCCTTAAGTTGGTGTCTGTGTTTTTGGTAGTGACCCTGCCCACTGGTGAAACAGGGCCCCCTCTTGCCTAGGTGTTCCCTGGGAAGGCAAAAGCCCTCCCTCCAAAATTCCCCCCTTCCTCCCTGTTCCCCCCTTCACACCCTGAGCATGATGTGCTCTGGTCTGGGGTACCCTGGGGTCAGTTGGGCTCCCCTGTCCTGGCTGTGTCCCTGCCCAGCTCCCCCGCAGCCCCAGCCCCTCCCCAGCGTGGCTGGACGAGGGGCAGGACAGGCCTTGGCTGTGCTGCAGCTCAGCAAGAACAAAACCATCTCTGCGTGCTCAGCCCTGTGCTCAGCACCCGGCCCAGCAGTGTCTCAGTGCCAGGGGCTGTGCCCTCAGTCCCTGCCAGGGGTTTCCATGGCAACTGCCAGGACAGGTGACCCAGGTGTTCCCCCAGTGCCGGTTGCCATGGAAACAGTGCTCAGCCCCGCCCCTTTCTGTCTGGCTGACCTGGCCTTTGGCCCTGGCAGTGCCGTTGGCTGCTGGTTCCTAGTGCCTGAGCGGCCAGCGCGGCACAGGGCATGTGGCCATGGCACAGCCCCCAGCAAGGGATCCCCTCTGGCTCTGGGCACTGACACCAGCCCTGAGTAAGGGGCCAGGGCAGCTTTCTATGGCCACTAACCATCACAACGGGGCTGGGCATTGGTTGCCATGGCACCAAACCAAGGACCAGGCCCCATGGCCATTGCCATGGCACCTGGTGGCACCAACGAGTGTCACTGCAATTGTACCTGGAACAGCCCTGGCACCGCTTTGTCCTGAGGGTTGCAATGGCAGCTGAGGGCAGCAACAGCTGGGGCTCTGCAAGGGCCCTGGGGGAGATGGAAAGGAGCAGCAGAGCGGGAGCTGATCCATCCCCAGTGCACTGCACAGCCCAGGGCAGCGTCCCAGAGCGTCCTGATGGAGCTGCCAACAACATCCCCCCTCTGCAGCCCTGGCCTCTCCCCCAGCTCACACAGGTGCCCCATCCTTGCAGGCACAGACACGGCAGCACTGGCTCAGCAGCCCCTGTTTGCATTGCACACAGCAGGCGGGAGCACCCCCATGCTGTTGCTGTGGGGACATGAACCTGAGGGAGAACAAATGCCATCAGCCCCTGGGGCCAGCAAGGGCTGGGGAACACCAGGGAAACCACTCAGCTTTGTCCTGGCCTCTGCAGTCAGCCAGAAAGTTTGTTCCCATCAGCTGGGAGTTTCCTGTCCCACTGCAGACGCTGTTGCTCAGAGCCAGGGCTGCCTGGCAGCCACCCCCAAACTGCCCTCAGCATTTCCTTTGCTTCACCTTTGCTTTCTTTGCTCTTCCTGATACAAATTTCTTCTAATTGCCCTCCTCAGGGGACCCAGAACTGGACACAGCACTCGAGGTGCTGCCCAACCAGTGCTGAGCACAGGGGAAGGATCCCTGCCCTGCTCCTGCTGGCCACACCATTCCTGATCCAGGCCATTGGTCTTCTTGCCCGCCTGGGCACACTGCTGCCTCATGCCCAGCCTGTTGTCCATCAGTCCCTGCAGGTCCCTTTCTGCCTGGCTGCTCTCCAGCCGCTCTGTCCCCAGGCTGTATTGCTGCAGGTGTTGTTGTGGCCAAAGTGCAGGACCCGGGACTTGGACTTGTTAAACCTCACCGTGTTGGATTTGGGTCCTGGATCCAGCCTGTGCAGAGCCCTCCTACCTCCATCCTCCATCAGATCCACACTCACACCCAGTTTGGTGTCATCTGCAGATTTGCTGATGTTGGAGACAATCCCCTCATCCAGACCATTCCATGCAGACACTGAAATCCACGCTGGCTGGCTCTGACCCCTCAGCCATCCTTTGGGTGCCCTGTGAGGGCACTCAAGGTGATCTGTTCCATAATTTTGCCGGGCACCCAGGTCAGGCTGACAGGCCTGGAGTTCCCCAGCTCCTCCTTCCAGCCCTTCTTGGCGATGGGCTCACATTGGCACCTCCAGTTCTCTGGGACCTCCCTGCTGAGCTAGCACTGATGGTAAATGATGGAGAGCAGCTTGGGGAGCTCATCCACCAGCTCCCTCATCCCCCTGAGATGGATCCCATCCAATCCCATTCACCTGTGAGCATCTGAGTGGCTCAGCAGGTCACCAGCTGCTTCCTCCTGGATTCCAGGGGGGCTGTTCTGGTCCCTGTGCCCATCTACCAGCTCAGGAGAGCACTTGTCCTGAGGACAGCCTGTCCTAATATTGAAAATTGAGAGAAACAAGATGTTAAGTAGCTCTGCCTTCTCCTTATCTTTAGTTACTATATTCCCCACTGCATCCAATAAAGAGTAGAGTTTCTCCTTATCCCATGTTTTGCTATTAATTTAATTGTGGAAACATTGTCTACTTTTTTTCACAGAAGTGGTCAGGTTAAACTCTAATTGAGCTTTCACCTCTTGACTTTTTTTCTGCCCGACTTTACAACATCCTAAACATTTCCTAAGCTGCTTGACCTTCTGTCCAAAGTTGATGCACCTCTTGTTACCCTTGAGTTCCCACAAAATCTCCACGGCCAGCCAGGCCAGTCATTTTCCTCACTAGCTCATCTTTTGCCACACTGGGACAGGCTGCTCCTTCCCCCTTAAGATTACTTTCTTGAAATGTGTCCATCCTTCCTGGACCCCTTTGTTTGTAAGGGATATTTTCCTTAAAAAAAATCAGTGCCTGATTCATTACTCCCCAAATCTGCATCCTAAATAAGCCAAAGTCTGCCCTTCCTAATTGTTAATAAATTGTTTCCTGTTCAACTGTGGTCTGTTGGCCATGAAGGGAAAATTTCTGTGCCTCTGAGTCTCACCAGTTCCTGACCCCCAAAGGACACAAACCCGATGAGTTGTGTTTCCCACTCCAGTGGCTGCACTTGCACTTCCCTCCATAGCCAGAGCAGAGCTCCCTTGTCCCAGAAAGTTCTTGGCAATGCAGGGATGAAGGAAACAGGACAGGCTCTGGGGATCAGGGGCAGGGCACAGCCAGGGATTTGGAGCCTGTTGTGAGCCGAGGGCAGGACCCAGACCTTGGCCTTGGTGAACCTCATCCAATTGTCCTGGGCCCATGGCTCCAGCCTGGCCAGATCCCTCTGCAGAGCTTCCTGCCCCCCAGCACAGCCACACTCCCACCCAGCTTGGGCTCACCTGGGAACTGACTGAGGGTACCCTCAATGGCCTCATCCAGATCAAAAATAAAGAGATTTCGCTGACCTGGCCCCAATCCTGAGCCCTGGGGACACCCCTGGATGTGACCCCATTCCTCAGCTGCTCTGACTGCCAGGGGTTGGATGAGAGAAATGGTGGTGTTGGGGTAGGAACAAAGTGTGATTGACTGTCAGCCATGAAGGGTCTTGATTTTCATATCTGCTCAAACTGCATTAGGAGGCTCTGGGGATCAATATCAACTGGGGATTGCTGATATCAATCTATAAAGAAGAAAATAAAAAAGGGCAAAAGAGTTCTCTCTGCATTGTTTTCAAAATGGTATATTCACTTTGAATAGCCTTCTGAAATCTGTCTAATTAACCACAGAAGATGAAAACTTAGATTATTCCCATGGGATTTTCTTGTTTTGGGTGTTTTGAACAAATGTTTATGAGCTTTTCTTACTTAATTCCTGAAGTCAAGAGGTGCTGGGGATCCATATCAACTGGATACCAATCTATAAACAAGATACCAATCTATAAACAAGAAAAGAAAACTGGACAAAACCAGTTCTCTCTGTTTAGTTTTCAATATACCATATTCACTTTAAATACACCTCTGAAATCTGACTAATTAACCACAGAACAATTGAAAACTTCAATATTTCCCACGGGGTTTTCTTGTTGAAATGTTTTAAACAAATGTTTAATAGCCTTTTTCACTGAATTCCTCAACTGAGTAGCTCAAGAAAGAAGAGGCCTCTGGAGTAGTAAAATTCATCAGCACCCTCCAAGTGACTGAGGATCCATCTCCATCAGAGCAGCAATGAACAGAAATGGGCACAGCTTTGTGGCTGCCCCAGCTTTGGCATGGGCCCTGGGCCTGGAGCAAGAGCAGCTCTTGAGGTCCCCAGGGCCGGGGCTCTTGTGCTGCCCTGGGTAGATGGGATGGCAGCAGGAGCTGCAGAGCTCTCAGCACCTCAGCCCGAGGGGAGCAGGGCAGCCAGGGAGCCTCCTTTGGCCTTGGCCAAGCACCTTCCCTCATGGCTGGAGCCGAGTCCTGTGGCAGCTGCAGCTGCTGCTGTGCCCTTGCCAGGGGCTGAGGCTGTGGGGCAGTGCCCAGAGCAGCCTGGCCTGAGCAGAGCTGTGGGGCCAGAGCCGGCTGGGCTGGGCTGGGGAGAGGCCCTTGGTGCTGCCCAGAGCTCAGGGCAGCTGGCAGAGCTTGCAGGGAGCTGGGCTGGGCTCAGACAGCCTGGCCTAGAAAACATCAGTGTCCATCTCAGCCTGACTGAGCGTGCAGGGGCAGGACTCAGGCCAGGCCTTGTGAGGCAGGGCCAGAGCCTGTGCAAGGCATTGCAAACAGACAAGTGGCCCAGAGAGGAGGCTGCTCTGTGCCCTTGATGGCAGGGATGGAGGAGGGAGGGGGTCCAGAACATTTGTCAGCACCAGCCTCTGTGCCCATGCATTGGCAGCCCTGGCTGCTGAGCCCAGCTTTGGCCTGGGCTGAGTTTGGCTGTGGCCCAGCTCCATCCTCCTGTGGGGCTCAGGGCCTGTTCCCGGCCATGGCCAGCCCTGGCTGCCTCTCAGCTGGCCCAGAGGCCGGCAGAGCCCAGCGCAGGGCTGTCTGTGCAGTCCCACAGGTGCCAGGGGCTCTGCAGGAGCTGGCAGAGGCTGCCCAGCAGGGAGGCCATGGGGCACAGAGCCCCAAGGCTGCTGTGGGCACCACGGCACAGGGGCCGTTCCCAGCCGCAATGCTCCTGGCCTGGGCTGGGCCTGCACAGGGGCTGGGCCACCATGGCTGGGCCAGCACAGGCCCAGCCGCTGCTGGGGCTGACAGCAAGGCCAGGCTCACACAAGACATTGCTGAGCATGGCCTGTGCTGACCAGACCTGACTGTGCCAAAGGCAGAGCTCAGCTGCCCTTGGGGGCTGCAGCAACAGTTCAGAGCCCAAAGAGCCTCCATGGCTGTGCTGGAGACAAAGGCTGCAGGAGGGAAATGCAGGGCTGCTGAGGGATGGGGAGGGCATTGAATTCCAGCACACACCTCAGCTCTCTGATGATCCCAGCACCATGCTGGGCCCTGTTTCAGACTGGAGCAGAGCAGATGTTGATGGGACAGGAGCCCTGCAGGGCTGTCGGGGACCTGCAGCTTGCAAGGTGCTCTGCTCTCCCTCAGGTGCTTTCGGAGAGATCCAATCCTAGCTGGGCACCTCAGGGCACAAGTGGCACTGCCTGGTCCCCCCGCCCCCCCCCCCCCCCACCTCCCCCCCCACCTCCCCCCCCACCCCCGGCAGTCTTGCCTGGTGGGGCGGGGAGGGAGGAGTGAGTGGGGCTGGGGCACTTTCGCTTTTGGCTTGCTGGCCTGCTTGCTTGCCTGCTTGCTTGCTTGCTTCTGCCTTAGCCCTAGCTGATAGCTGCCTTTTTTTTTTTCCCCTTTGCTGCTTTCTGCTTTCTGCGCTGTTTTTTTTCTTTTCTTTCATCCTCTCTTTCTTACCCGCCCCTGAAGATACTGGACCGGCTCCGGACCTGACCTGGGACGTCCGGCGGGATCTCCGGAGTCAGCGAGAGAAGCTCAGAGCCCTCCACAACACTGCCTGGTTTCTTTTCTTTTCTTGTGTTGGGGAGTGTTCTTTTGTTACTTGTCAATAAAGAGGTTTTCTTTTCCACTTTGCTCCTCCGAGAAATTCCTTCCCGAACCCGGTATTGGGGGAGGGGTGGTTGGAGGTTTGTCTTTTGGGGGGGGCTCCCTTTTGGAGATTTCCCCTAATTTGTCCTAAACCAGGACAATCTTTTTGGTGCGTTGGCCAGGAAACAGAGGCCAAAGCCAGTGGAAAAATACCTATAACAATAATGTTTTGGTTTTGGTTGTTTTGTGGGCATATTGGTAATTCATAATGTCATTTGGGGTGAAAGCTTGGCGGTATTTCTGGTCCCTTGGGGTTTTTGAAGCTTTAATACCTTTGTGGTCCCTAGGGTTATTTCCTTACCCAGAAATAGCTCTGGTGTTGTCCCTAATAAGTAACCATTGTAAGCGGGGGGCACTAACCAGTATAGTCATTGGGCTGGTCGTATGTGTGCTGATTTGTCAGAGGTTTATGAAAGACTTTGTTTCAGGAATGTATGGATTGCTGTCATGGCTGTGTACTCAGTTTGTTTGGGGAGAAGAAGGGGAAGGGGCTTCTCAGCTTTTGTCTTCCTTCTTCTCCTCCAAATTGTTGACATCTCTATTAGAAAATATTGAATTTCCCCTGAGTTTAAAAGAAACCATCTTTCTGGCATTTAATTTATTAAGCCTTTTCTATACTGTCTGGAGTGTATATAAAATGAAAGCCGAGATTTCTAGAGGGGTTAGAGAGACTCCTGATTCAGGAGTAAAACAAAGCAGGAAAAATCTCGACTGGAGTGGGAAATGGGAGGATATGGGCCAGACTTTAAAGGAATTTTCTGATCCTATAGACTGGGACTTTCCATCTGATCAAATTCAGAACCCAGTCGAGGTGGCAAACTATTTGAAGGAGAAGTGCCATGGTAATACTAAGGAGGAAAGGATTACTGCAGTGAGCTGGGTCTTGGCGCTTGTTTACCGTACTCTGCTAGATACTGTGGAGCAGCAGATAGCAGAAAGGGAACAGGGAGATAAGTTAGTTACTATCCCAGTGACCCAGGCTGCAGCTAACATCCCAGGCTCCAGGCTAGCAGCTGAATCAGACAATAGGCCTCAACCCATGGCTGTCGCAGCTAATACAAGAGGTGGAAAGTGTAAAGGCAAGACCGATCGAAAGGTGGAAGATGATGATGATGATGCAGGAGAAGGACCCTCACCAAAATCAGAGGCCACATCAAAGGGCACAGATTCTGGAGCTAATATTGACTCCTTTTCTCTGAAGGACCTCAGAGGCCTAAGAAAGGATTACAGACGACAACCTGACGAATCTATAATTAGTTGGATAGTCCGCCTTTGGGATGCTGCAGGGGAGGTTATGATTTTGGATGGTATTGAAGCGAGGCATTTGGGATCCCTGTCACATGATCCTGTCATCGATCAAGGTATGATGAGCAGGGCTAGCCCTCACAGCCTCTGGGAACGGGTCCTGGATAGTGTAGCACAAAGATACTTATGTGCAGATGATCTCTATATACAGCAGACACGGTGGAAGACCATAGAACAGGGGATCCAATGCCTGAGAGAGATGGTGGTGGCAGAGCTCATTTTCTCAGATGATATAACAACTAGGAATCCGGACCTGGTACCATGCACACCCGTAATGTGGAGGAAACTTGTGCGACTTGGGCCACCTGAATATGCTTCTGTCCTAGCAATAATGAAGCGGGATGATACATATGAGACTGTGCTCGATATGGCGAAGAAGCTTCGAGTGTATGCAGATGCTGTGCATGGACCAACTCATGCCAGAATTGCAGCAGTGGAAACCCGACTGCAGAAACTAGAGGACAAAATAGAGGAGAATCATAAGAAACTCCGGGAAGAGATTAAGGAGGACCTTATTCAAATCTCGGCTGTACAAATTAGAGGCCCTGGTATCCAACGCTGGCGCTCCTTTGATGGGGAGAGAAGGTACACCGCACGGGCTGAGTTATGGGTCTTTCTGCGTGAGTCTGGAGAAGACATGAGGAGATGGGATGGAAAACTCACCGCTGCTTTGGCACAACAGGTGCGTGATTTGAAGAAAAGAGGAAGTATCACCAAAAAGAGAGCAGCTCTGGTTGCTCGTAGCTGAGATGTTGAGTATGACGATGACATGTCCGATCCCCTTGAAGGAACTTCTAAGGCATACGCCCAAGGAAAGAAGGACAATCTGGCTTAGAGGGGCCCTGCCTCTAGCCAGGAAGAGGCACGGGAAAACCGGGTTTTTTGGAAGGTGTGGATCAGATGGCCTGGCACATCAGAGCCACAAGACTATGAAGCATTGGTTGACAATGGATCACAGTGTACCTTAATGCCATCGGAACACGTGGGGACAGAACCTGTTTCCATTGCTGGAGTGACGGGGGGATCACAACAGTTGACTTTATTGGAAGCTGAGGTGAGCTTGACTGGGAAGGAGTGGCAGGAACATCCGATTGTGACTGGTCCAGAGGCTCCGTGTATTTTGGGCATAGACTTCCTCCGGAATGGCTATTACAAAGATCCTAAGGGATTCAGGTGGGCTTTTGGAATAGCTGCAGTGGAGATAGAGGGTATTAAACAATTGAATACCTTGTCTGGACTATCAGAGAACCCATCTGCAGTAGGACTCTTGAAGGTAGAGGAGCAGCGAGTACCAATTGCCACCTCAACAGTGCACCACAGGCAATACCGGACGAATCGAGATGTCGTGATCCCCATCCACAAGATGATCCGAGAGCTGGAGAGCCAAGTGGTCAGTAAAACCCACTCACCCTTTAACAGCCCTATCTGGCCCGTGCGAAAATCTGACGGAGAATGGAGATTGACTGTGGACTATCGTGCCTTGAATGAAGTGACTCCACCACTGAGTGCGGCTGTACCGGACATACTGGAACATGGCATCGAGTGGGTATACCATATCCCCTATCATGCACCAGCTGCAGGGAAAGTGGAAAGGTATAATGGATTGTTAAAAACCACCTTAAAAGCATTGGGTGGGGGGTCTTTAAAAAACTGGGAGCAGCATTTGGCAAAGGCTACCTGGTTAGTTAACACTCGAGGTTCCACCAACCGAGCGGGTCCTGCTCAGTCTGAGCTCCTTAATATAGTAGATGGGGATAAAGCCCCAGTGGCCCATGTCAGAGGTTTGTTGGGAAAGACAGTATGGATCAACCCTGCCTCGAGTACAGACAAACCCATCCGTGGGATTGTTTTTCCTCAAGGACCAGGTTATACATGGTGGATAATGCAGAAAGATGGAACAACACGGTGTGTACCTCAGGGAGACCTGATTGTGGGATGGGACTCATATATGAATGTCATTGTTTGTTGAATGTGAGACAGAAGGAAACTGTAAGTGTCAAAGGTCTGAGCAAGTAAGATGAGAGGAATGCGTAAGTGTCAAAGGTGTGAGTAAGTGAAATGAAAGTTTTTTATTGTATGTTCACGATATGGGATAAGGGGTGGAGTGTCATGGGGTGACAGCCTTTATCCCAGTATCGTGTGTTGAGTCTGGCAGCTGTGTTTTTTCTCTCTCTCTCTCTCTCCCTCCCCCCCCCACCCCCCGGCCGTCTTGCCGCGGTGGGGCGGGGAGGGAGGAGTGAGGGGGACTGGGGCACTTTCACTTTCGGCTGTTTGGCTTTGCTTGCTGCTTGCTTGCTGGCTGGCCTGCTTGCTTGGCTTGCCGCTTTGCTTGCTTGCTACTGCCTTAGCCCTAGCTGATAGCTGCCTTTTTTCCCTTTGCTGCTTTCTGCTTTCTGTGCTGGTTTTTTTCCCTTTTCTTTCGTCCTCTCTTTCTTACCCTCCCCTGAAGGTACTCGACCGGCTCCGGACCTGACCTGGGATGTCCAGGATCCCTGGAGTATGCGAGAGAAGTTTGGCGCCCTCCACAACACTGACTGGTTTCTCTTCTTTTCTTGTGTTGGGGAGTGTTCTTTTGTTATTTGTCAATAAATAGGTTTTGTTTTCCACTTTGCTCCTCCAAGAAATTCCTTCCCGAACCCGGTATTGGGGGGAGGGGTGGTTGGAGGTTTGTTTTTTTGGGTGGACACCCTTTTGGAGATTTCCCCTAATTTGTCCCAAACCAAGACAAGCACATAATTCCTGCCTCTTCCTGAGATTTCATTGCTGGGTGAGGAGCTCAGCAGTGCTGAAAGCTGAGGCCTGTCCTCTGTGATCCCTTTGGGATGGCAGTGGAAGTGCCCTGAGTGCACATTCAGAGGCACCTTCATGGCTTCTCATGCCATGACACCAAAACTAAATGTGCAAGGTGACTTCCTAGAATGACATGTAGTCCTTTGAAATATCTGCAGGCAGTGGTCTGAAGCTGCTTTCTGAGCCTGCTCCTTGGGATCAGCTATGAGGGGCTGAGGGCTGGCCTGAGCCCGGTGCTGTGTCCCAGTGGGAGCAGCCCCACAGGCTCATGTGCAGAGCAGGCACTGCCAGAGGCCCTGGAGATCTCACCTGCCCTGCAGCCACCTTTGTCAAGGTGCTGTAAGCATCAGCTGGTGCTGACTTTCCTCTTGGACCCCTTGGTTTAGTCACAATGGGGAATTTCTTTCCTGAATCCCGTGGAATTTCCCCCTGGCAGCTGCGATGGGGATGCTCAGGGAGTGTGGGGCTTTGGGGGCAGCTGCCCAGGCAGGGGCTGAGCTCCAGGCCCTGTTGGGCCCATGGCCCCCAGAAGCAGCAGCAGCAGCAGCAGCCCCAGGGCCCAAAGCCCTGTGTCCACTGCCCAGCACAGGCTGCCCTGTCCCTGCAGCTGTCACCGGAGCGGGGCTCAGGGGCAAGTCACTGCTGGCAGCAGCAGGAATGCGGGCAGGGTGAGGATGCCCTAGCCTGGCTTTTGCCTCTGGAACAATGCGGGCTCAGGGCAGTGCAGAGCAGGCTGGGAAGCAGAGCCCAGGGCCTATGGAGGCTGCAAGGCTTAAAGATCAGCCCCTGCAGCAGCCCAGAGGCAGGTGGCCCAGTTGCCAAGGCTGTGGTGGCCTTGAGAGCGTGCAGGTGGATTTTGCATGGCTGTGGCCTGCTGGTGGCTCTGGGCCCAGGAGTGCCTGTGGCTGCAGCAGGAAGGGTGGCTGAAGGTTTGCTGCCTGCTTTGGTGGCAGGGCTGCAGAGGCCAGTGCTATGAGAGCCCCCTGTGTGAGAGCTGGTGAGAGCTGAGCTCTTGGGGACAGCGCTGTGGTGCAGGCCAGGAAGAGCAGCAGTGCCCAGTGGCAGGAGTGGTGTCAGGGGGAGTCCCTGTGCACAGCGACCCCCAGCCCCAGGGTGGCCGTGCCAGCATCCCCAGGGACCTCCAGCCCCGGGAACGTGGAACAAGTGGAACTCACAATTGTGCAAAGGCTGCCTGTTCCCAAAGGAATGGCAGAGAGAAGTCAGGTTTTAAAGAGAAACAGTATTTATTTGCCAAAGATAGGCAAATCAAGGATTTACAGAACATGTGTCATTATACAATTGTTATAACAACAACAACAACAATGTACAGAACATATTTACATGGGATCCAGTGGGCTAACAATCTTCAAAACGTATTTACCGGAAACTTCTAACGTAGTCAACATATTTACAGGAACTTCACAACTTTCAAACGTATTTACAAAGGTATGAGATCTGTGCCATCATGTGCATGAGTCCTGGAAGAAAGGAAGCAGCAGAGCTGGACTCAGCTGCCAGCACTGGGCCCAGCAGGGCTGGGAGCTGGGCCCCAGGGGCTGGGCCGGGGCTGGCAGGGCTGGCGTGGCCCCAGGCAAGCGCAGGGCAGGCCGGGGCTGGTGCTTGTGGCAGCACAATCCAGGCCCCCTGCGGGCACCGTGTCCCTGAGCGGGGCCATCCAGCCCCGCCCCAGCCTGGCATCAGGGGACCCAGTGTGTGTGTGGACAGGGCGTGGGAAGCATCTGCCTGTCTTACTTTTGGGGCTGCATCTTCATCCAAAGACCATGGGCTCCTCCTCATCCTCCTCATCAACTTCCATATCCTCAATGTTGTCCTCCTCATCCACCTCCATCTCTTCGATGTTGTCCTCCTCGTCTACTTCCATGTCCTCAACAGGGGAGGACATGGAAGTAGAGGAGGAGTCCACCTCCATCATCTCTTCCTCATCCTGGCCCAGGTCCACTTCCATGTCCTCCACAGTGTCTCTGTCAGTCTGCAAGGGGCAGCACAATCTCCCAGTGGGCTTCCTGTCCCACACCATCCATTCCCACATGGCTGCAGCCTGCCCAGGCCAGGTGCCCCCTGCCTGGAATGGCACTGTACCTCCATGGGCACAGCAGAGCACATTGTGCTGGGATTGGCACTCCAGAGCAGGCGGCAGGAAAAGCCCAGGCAACAGCAGCAGCTCTGTGCTGAGGGTCAGAGCGCAGTGTGAGCAGCAACTGACCCTTGGCAGCCGGTGAAGTGTCTGCTGTGCTCGTTTCCAGGTCCTGGACGTTCCACCTGGAACCCTCTGGGAGCTGTGATGTCACTGAAGTTTCAGGGCCACTGCGCCGTGGGAGATGGGGATGGCAGAATGATCAAATCCTTGAATGGTTTGGCTTGGAAGGGACACTAAAGATGATCTGGTTCCAAGCTGAACAACCTCCCAGCACACCAGGTGGATGTGGCCCCTGTCACACCTGGCCTTGGATGTTGCTGGGGATGGGGCATCCACAGCCTCTCTTCACTGGTCCCTGTGTCAGGGTCAAGCACCCTGAGAGTAAAGAACTTCTTCCCATCATCAAATATCTTCCACCTCTTGCAGTTTGATCCCATTTTTCCTTATCCTTTCTCTAAAGTTCCTGACAAATTGTGCTCCTCCACTTCCCTTTGGGTCAGGCTGTTCCTGCAGGGTCATACCTGTGGCTGGACCTGCAGACAGGAGAGAGAGAAGCCAAGTTCCGAGTCAGGAAAAATGCGGAATGTGGCTTGAGAACTGAGAGAATAAGGAAAAAGAAAAGACATGCAAGGCTTTTTGTTGCATGGGCTGTGAAATTCATGCCTTTTATTAGAGGGCCGTTCCCTGGTGCACTCAGTTCCTGTGTTGCAGCCTGCCCACAGAAACCTCTGTGAGGGACCTGCACTAGCAGAGGTGGGAGCCGGCTTGCTTGGAGGGCTGATGGATGAGGCAAGAGAGGGATCATTGTGTGGAAATCCAAATAGTGTGGATTGGGCTGAAGAAGGTCCAGGAATGGAGACAAAATGGGACTGGGCACACAATATGGGGGTGAACAGCGCAGGATCATTGCAGTAAGCCAGGACCAAATTGATACAAGAGAGTTGGAACATTCCGAGCGAGTACATATAAGAAAAATGCAGCAGTTGAACTGGGTGATGCCATCAAAATGTGCTGCATCACCATGAGCCTTCAAATGCCCATGGGCGACACCATTGCATTCAGAGCAGTGACTTTTTTTACCTTGGTCACTTTTCCCTGAGGTATTACAGTTCCAGTGGTAGGCCCCTGGGAAGTCACATCTCCCCCTTTTTGTTATCTATAAAGAAGGCTTCTGCCATAGACTTTTGGAGATATTTAGCAAAAAAGGATAAAATAACCAACACAATGAATACAAAATACAAAGCCCACAAAACCGTCTTAACTAAAGATGAAAGCCAGCCTCGCAAACCCCTGTGTTTGGAAAGTCCAGATAACTAGTCCTTGTTGCCTTCCATCTGGATCTTGTTTCCTTGATCGTTTAGCAGGTGGATGCCCTGGTATACTGACTCCCTATGTGACAGCAGGTAGAAAAAACACATGCCTTCAAATGCCTGACAGGCATGGTCACGGACAAGAAATTGTCGCTTGTCTGTGGAAGCACTAAGCTGACAGCATGCGGCTCAGTGAGGAGCATCCAGATTCCTGCTGCAGCAGCAACCAATGGCAGCATCCTCTGACTTTGGTAATTTAATATCTGGAGGCTTGGGTGTCCTAAAAGTAAACAGATAAAGCGAGTAGAAAGTGAAACGTAAGTTGTGTTCCCACTAAACTTTCTCTTCTGTAAGGCAAGGGTGTGAACACAGCTTATTAGAAGAATCATGTATCAATGCTAAAATATAATTTTTACAAATGTTAAGACATAGATCCTGGTTAGTGGTGTCTGAGCTATCTTGGTCTTGGTGTGTGTGGTCAACGCTGCTTAGGAGATCTTCTGTCCTTCTCCTTCTTCTTTTCCAGGCTGCTGCTGTCTCTCTTAGGCTTTCATTCTGTTCTTCTGATGGTGGCTCTGGTGTTTGCCTCACTGTTCCCAGAAAGAGTTTTTATGTATTTTGCTGGGATCCATCTTAGGAATGTTGCTGTAGAGACAAGGGCATCTTTTCTTTCCCAAGTAATTAATGGAAAAGGGCCCATAATTTGTTTAGATTCAGGTTCTTTGGTCAACACAGGTGACTGTTCTTTTAATTGGGCTGCAGTTGAATTAGTAAACTGCCTGATGACTGGGGGAGTTGTCTCCATAAATGGGTTGTTCAAAAAGTTTAATACATTAAAGGCCTTGGCCAGTCTGTTAGTGAAAGATAATATCAGGATTACCCCTCTCAGTTGATCAAGGATCCTTTTGATTGATCAGTGGGCCCTCTCCGCTATGGACTTTCCAGTGGTGGAGTGTGGTATGCCTGTGACATGTTTTATACCCCAGTGGTTAGAAACTTGTTGGAATCAGTGCAAGGTATAAGCAAGAGCATTATCAAATTTAATTTCCTGTAGAACTGCGAAGGTGGAAAAAAACTAAAAAGTAATGATTTGTAGCATCTTCTGATTTTTCACCAGCATGGGCAGAGATGAAAATCGCACTGGAAAAGGTGTCGATTGAGACCTGGATGTATTTTAGTCTGCCAAAAGTGGCTTAGTGTGTGGTGTCTGATTGCCAGATGTGGAGACTCTCTAGTCCTCGTGGATTGACTCCAGCTCTGACAGAAGCAAGGCCATGTTCCTGACGATTGGGGCAGGTGGCTACAAGGGATCTTGACAGGTCTTGGGTGTTTTTGATCATCCTGAGCAGGGCAGGAATATTTTGATGGTAGAATTTTTGGCTGATCCTAGCCTGTGTAAAAATGATCTAAGGAGTATTGCAGTGGTTCAGATGTTTGAAGTAGGCAATTGAGGTGCTCTGGAGTGAGAAGTAGGTATATATTCACAAGGTCTGTACCTGCAAGGGAGCACAGATGCTCTCTAGCTTTCCTGATTAGTTGTGCAATAACTTTCTGTTGGGTTGTTATCATTTTACTAGGTTGGTGTTCTCTGAAAACGCATTCAATTTCTTTGAGGGCATCTGAGATAGTTGAGTCCCCCTGAAAGAATAATGCATGGAATTTTGGAGTTAGACCAAAGATTGCCAGGAAGAAAGGAAAAGTAGGGTGGTATCTGTGTGCCTGTTTAGTTTGAATCACCCAGGATGCCTTATGTACAGTTGCTTAAGCCTCCAGTGTCAGTGATCACTGGAATCGAGTCCTTCACTGCCTTTAAGGAGCAGGAGCAGCGGCGTGAGGTCTTCTGTGGTGATTCCCATCAGTGAATGTACCCAACTGATGCTTCCACAGAGCATTTGGGGTTCTGGCAGAGTCTTTGGGTTGTCCTTGATGTGCAGTGTTTGTGGTGTGATGGTTCTCCCTGCAGTTTTTAGGCTGAGACACTTCGAAGGGGCTGTCCTTTGAACTTTATCTGCTGCAATCTTAAAACCTTTCTCCTGTACCGCAGTGATGACATCTTGTACTGCAACATCCAAAATGATTTGAGCTCTTGCAAAAACGACTGTGTCGTCCATGTAATGAAAAATGATAGCATTAGGATGTTCATTTAATGGTCCATATAATGAAAAGCGATTAGCATTAGGGCGAGAGAATTTGGACATCAAGCAATTGACAAATATTTGGTCTATTCTTCAGTCGTTGAGGCAATACAGTCCACTGGTACCTCTGTAAAGGTGCTTGTCGATTTAGTGATGGAAAAGGCAACCCAGGAGGATGTCATTGGGCTGCATGGGGGTGTCAAAAAAGTAGTCATTAAGATCTATATCAACCATCTGCCAATAACAGTGTAATTGTAGGTACAATTGGATTAAACCTCCCTGAACTAGCCTTCCTTCAGATCTTACCCATGCAATCTTCAAAGCAATGCTCTTCCTATGCTCAGGCTCCATCAATCACAGCCTAAATGGCAAAGAAGATATCCGAAAAATAGGAGGACTCCAAAAACTGCTACCCACAACTACAGCATGGTGCACCATCGGCAATCTCAAGGTACCATGGAGGCTGAGGGCAGGCTGGACTGGAGGGAAGCACTGTCCTCGATGACCTCATTGATTTTCCTGAGGTCCTGCAGGTGCCGCCTCTTGTCCTTGCCAGGCTTTCATATGATAATGACAGGCACATTGCAGGGGCTAGTAGATGGTACAATGTGGCCCACAGACAGCTGCTCCTGCACGAGGGACTGCAGGGCCTTTAACTTTCTGCCTGGGAGGGGCCACTGATCCACCCATATCGGGTCATTGGTCTTCCAGGTTGACTGAAGGGTGGCACGCAGCTCAGTGGCCCTGTCTAGAAATCCTGAGGTGTTGATAGGATCTCTAGCCTTGTCCCCCTTTGGGACAAGAGGTCTCTTTTTCTCAAATTGTTATTGGTGCCCGGGTGACAAAAGATCTTACCGTAGAAACTGTGCCCTCAGGACCTTCCCTGCAGATGTTACTGTGACTCCAGAAGCTGGTAGTGACTCCCTGGTAGCTAATAATTACGCCAGCAGCTGGAACCAGGGGCCATTGTTTTAGCCTATCAGAGCAGGAAATTATGGTGACATCAGCTCTTGTATCTAATAGTCCTGAAAGACATCTCTTTCTCCCATTACATGATAAAGCACACTTTAGAATGGATCTGTTTCTGCCTGTTGCCTGTGCCCACATCACAATTGGATCAGCTGGTGTGGTGATCATGTCCCGTAGGAGTTAGGCTCTGACTAACTGTTCCTTTTGGAATGAAAAGGGGAGGGTCTAAGCATAGAGCCTGGACAGTTATCTCCTGCAAAGACATCAAGGCGAGTACCTCAGGTAGTAGAGTGAGTGTCTCCATCCCTTCCCTGGTGTTGGTTAAAATCAAAATGTCTCTGGCCTGTTCTTCAGGCCTATATTTGCCTGTTGGAATATGGTGAACATAAATATCGTGGATTGGAATTGAAAAGGCTCTTACCAGCTTCCTTTAGGTTCCAGGGCAGAGCTGTCTTCTGTTGAGTTTTCTGCAGTGATCGAGCTGTCCCACTGGATCTGAGGAGGTCGCTGTGCTGGTTCTCCACGATGTTGGGGAGAGTGGGGTGGAACGGCCACGCATTTGGTGTCATTGCACAGGGCCTTTCTGTGACTGTGTGGGGTTTCCCGCAGGCCACCGGTTTTGCTGGTGTTTGAAAGCATGTAGACGAGGGGGGCAGTGAGGACAGTGGCTGTGACACCTAGAAGGTCCCTCGTACTAGCCTTTATTTACAAATTTTGTTGAAAATGCCCCATCTCCCTACACTTAAAGCCAGGTCCTTTTTCATGTGTATGTCAGGGAATAACTTGGGAGGCTACTAGCACCTCTACTATAGCCTGACTGGTAGCCTTAGCTAGGCTGGCATCACAGTGTAAGGATGCCCTAAGTGTGCATGCCTCGACCATTTGTGCAGTGGTAGGCTTTGGGTTAAGGGGTAGAGAAGGTAAAATGTCTTTACAGGTGTTATTAGCATTTGTTTCAGCAAGTTTAGTAAGAAGTACCTTCCTGGCTTTTGGATGTTCACCTTGCTTCTCTATTGCTTGTGGAAGGTGGTCAATAAATTTTAGAAAGGATTGCCCAGGTCCCTGCAGAATGTCTGTGAAATCTAGAGTAAGTGTTGTTCCATTGGCTGTCTGCTTGAGAGCTGTGTTTGCAGCACTTTCATCTCTTCTAACAGAGCTCTGGGAAGGTCTATTGAATGAGGTTTTGTGAAATCTTCCTCCCTGGCTAGATGGACTAGTGTGAGGTGTGCCCACCTGTCTTCCCTAGCATAGTCTTAATAGTTGTTCTATTAGTTTTTTCCCCATTCCTTCCCACAGAAAAATTTCAGTGGGAGAAAGTAGGATGTTCATAAAATGGAGCAGATCGTGAGGCACCATAACATGTGCAGTGAAGGTGGCATTTAACAAATTATTAAAATATAGTGACCCCCTCCCATGGTGTTTGGTTGCTTTATAAAGATCTTTCATCTTCAGTGTGTGTGACAGCTTCCCATTGGGGATTAGCCCCACTCTGGCACTGCACCGGTGCTGCTTGTATTTTAGCTACCAATTCCCAGTCCCCCTCTTCAGCCGCCAGCTTCCGCATCCTCTGCCAAGAATCCTCAGGCTCATGCTGAACGTCAGATGAACCTTCCCTCTCCTCTCCAGAAGAGGGAACTTTTCTTTGGCAGAGGAGCGGGGCCTTGGGGTGACTGACCAGGCCCGCTGTTGTGGGCCTTTGGTAGCCAAGATGGCGGCCTTCCGGTTACCGCCCCTCACACTTCCAGCTCCGACAGTGTGGGATCCGCAAGGGGCTGAGTTGGAGGTGGTAGGGCAGTGGGAGTAGGCAAGGAAGCGCTGGATCCCAATGCAGGGGTGTTTCCTGATGCAGGGGTAGGACCCAACATGGGGAAGACCCGATGAGAGAGCTGGGGGTGGGAGGGAGTTTGACATGGACGACCCCTTCCAGAGGAGGGACTCCATTTTACGGGCTATCTGAGGGGGATCCAGTGAGGAGAGGTACTGGAGAATGGGTTAGGGTAGAATCCAGGCCTGTGTGACCTGGGCAGGGAGTAGAGAAGGAGGGGAGATGTCAGACTGCAGGTGGCTTGTCTGTGCTTTACAGCAGTTCCTGTCTCTCACCCTTGTCTTGGTATCAGTGGGTTCAGGAATGCCGGGGGCAGAACTCAAAATATGATTTGAGTATTAGAACATTGAACCCTTGAGAAAACTGTATAAATCATTTGAAAAATTAGGTAAAATTTTGCGACTCTTATCCCTCCCTGAGTTTTCAAAAGAAAGAGCCTTTCCCGAACTGAGTCCCAAAATGCTACATGACGAATTGAATCAACAGAAATATCTGGGAACTCCTTTAAAAGCCAATGAACAAATGACTTCCAAGTTCCCTTAATAAAACTCTTGCCCCATGATAGGAGAACCTCCCTAACTGGAACATATATGTCCCTCACAACTTTGGATAATTTGTTACCCAGAGCTGCCCCTGATGTAAAGGGTGGCCCACTCACAGGACTAAAAAAATCACCCAAGGATCTTGCAGGGCAGGCTGCCGTCCCCCAGCTCACTGCTCTGATTGCTCTGGATGCAGGTGTTCAAAATGTCCCCTGGGCTTCACCAGCTGAGCCAGCCGTCATCCCTCATGCTGCCATAGGGTGCCGACGCTGCAATCAGCACGCCCTGATAAACTGATAAAACATTGCATTCATAGGGATGCCTCACTTTAATTTATGATTTTTGTCGTGAGGTATTATAGTTCCAGTAAGAGGCCCCTGGGCCTGCAAAACCCTGCGTCCTCCTGAGATATCATTGCTAATGAGGAGCTCAGCACTGCTGAAAGCTGAGACCTGTCCTTTGTGATCCCTTTGGGACGGCAGTGGAGGTGCCCTGAGCGCACATTGAGAGGCGCCTTCATGGCTTCTCATGCCACGACACCAAAACTAAATGTGCAAGGTGGCTTCCTAGAATGGCATGTAGTCCTTTGAAATATCTGCAGGCAGTGGTCTGAAACTGCTTTCTGAACCTGCTCCTTGGGATCATCTGTGAGGGGCTGAGGGCTGGCCTGAGCCCAGTGCTCAGTCCCACTGGGAGCAGCCCCACAGGCTCATGTGCAGAGCAGGCACTGCCAGAGGCCCTGGAGATCTCACCTGCCCTGCAGCCACCATTGTAAAGGAGCTGTAAACCTAAGATGGTGCTGACTTTCCCCTTGGACCCCTTGGTGTAGTCACTATGGGGAATTTCTTTCCTGAAGCCTATGGTATTTCCCCCTGGCAGCTGTGATGGGGATGCTGGGGGAGTGTGGGGCTTTGGGGGCAGCTGCCCAGGCAGGGGCTGAGCTCCAGGCCCTGTTGGGCCCATGGCCCCCAGAAGCAGCAGCAGCAGCAGCAGCCCCAGGGCTCAAAGCCCTGTGGCCCCTGCCCAGCACAGGCTGCTCTGTCCATGCAGCTGTCACCGAAGTGGGGCCCTGGGGCCAGTGGCCGCTGGAAGCAGCAGGAATGCGGGCAGGGTGAGGATGCCCTGGCTTGGCTTTTGGTTCTGGAACAAAGCAGGCTCAGGGCAGTGCAGAGCATGCTGGGAAGCAGAGCCTAAGGCCTTTGGAGGCTGCAAGGCTTAAAGATCAGCCCCTGCAGCAGCCCAGAGGCAGGTGGCCCAGTTGCCAAGGCTGTGGTGGCCTTGAGAGCGTGCAGGTGGATTTTGCATGGCTGTGGCCTGCTGGTGGCTCTGGGCCCAGGAGTGCCTGTGGCTGCAGCAGGAAGGGTGGCTGAAGGTTTGCTGCCTGCTTTGGTGGCATGGCTGCAGAGGCCAGCGCTGGGAGAGAACCCTGTGTGAGAGCTGGTGAGAGCTGAGCTCTTGGGGACAGCGCTGTGCCCCAGGCCAGGAAGAGCAGCAGTGCCCAGTGCCAGGAGTGGTGTCAGTGGGAGCCCCTGTGCACAGGGACCCCCAGCCCCGGGGTGGCTGTGCCAGCACCCCCATGGACCCCCAGCCGTGGGAACGCGGAACAAGTGGAACCCACAAGTGTGCAAAGGCTGCCTGTGCCCAAAGGAATGGCCAAGAAAAGTCAGGTTTTAAAAAGCAACAGGATATATTTGCCGAAGATAGGCAAATCTAGGATTTACAGAACATGTGTCATTATAACAATTGTTATAACAACAAAAACAATAATGTACACAAGATATTTACATTGGATCCGATGGGCTAACAATCTTCAAAATGTATTTACAGAGAACTTCAAAAGTAGTGAACGTATTTACAGAAATCTTCTAAAGATTCAAACGTATTTACAGAAATCTTCAAAACTTTCAAATGTATTTACAAAGGCGTGGCGTCAGTACCATCATGTACATGAGTCCTGGAAGAAAGGAAGCAGCAGAGCTGGACTCAGCTGGCAGCACTGGGCCCAGCAGGGCTGGGAGCTGGGCCCCAGGGGCTGGGCCGGGGCTGGCAGGGCTGGCGTGGCCCCAGGCAAGCGCAGGGCAGGCCGGGGCTGGTGCTTGTGGCAGCGCAATCCAGGCCCCCTGCGGGCACTGTGTCCCTGAGCGGGGCCATCCAGCCCAGCCCCAGCCTGGAATCAGGGGACCCAGTGTGTGTGTGGGCAGGGCGTGGGGAGCATCTGCCTGTCTTACCTGTGGGGCTGCATCTTCATCCAAGGACCATGGGCTCCTCCTCATCCTTTACGTCAACTTCCATCTCCTCGGTGTTATCCTCCTCAACCACCTCCATCTCTTCGATGTTGTCCTCCTCGTCTACTTCCATGTCCTCAACAGGGGAGGACATGGAAGTAGAGGAGGAGTCCACCTCCATCATTTCTTCCTCATCCAGGCCCAGGTCAACTTCTATGTCCTCCACGGTTTCTCTGTCAGTCTGCAAGGGGCAGCACAATCTCCCAGTGGGCTTCCTGTCCCACACCATCCATTCCCACATGGCTGCAGCCTGCCCAGGCCAGGTGCCCCCTGCCTGGAATGGCACTGTACCTCCATGGGCACAGCAGAGCACATTGTGCTGGGATTGGCACTCCAGAGCAGGTGGCAGGAAAAGCCCAGGCAGCAACAGCACCTCAGCGCTGAGGGTCAGAGCGCAGAGTGAGCAGCAACTGACCCTTGGCAGCCGGTGAAGTGTCTGCTGTGCTTGTTTCCAGGTCCTGGATGTTCCACCTGGAACCCTCTGGGAGCTATGATGTCACTGATGTTGCAGGAGCGCTGTGCATTGGGAGATGGGGATGGCAGAATGATCAAATCCTTGAATGGTTTGGCTTGGAAGGGACCCTGAAGATGATCTGGTTCCAAGGTGAGCAAGCTCCCAGCACAGCAGGTTGCTGCGGCCCCTGTCCCACCTGGCCTTAGATGTTGCTGGGGATGGGGCATCCACAGCCTCTTTGCACTGGTCCCTGTGTCAGGGTCAAGCACCCTGAGAGTAAATAACTTCTTCCCATCATTAAATCTCTTCCAACTCTTGCAGTTTGATCCCATTCTCCCTTGTCCTGTCACTACAGTTCTTGACCAAGAGTCCTTTCCCACTCCCCTTTGGGTCAGGCTGTTCCTGCAGGGTCACACGTGTGGCCTAACCTGCAGACAGGAGAGAGAGAAGCCAAATTCCCAGTAAGAGAAAATGGGGAAAATGACACGAGAGATGAGAGAAGACGGAAAATGTAGAGACATGCAAGGCATTGGTTTGGATGGGCTGTTGGAATCATGCCTTTTATTAGAGGCCAGGTTCCCCGGTGCACTCAGTTCCTGCCTGTCCTGAGACTTTATTGCTAGTGAGGAGCTCTGCAGTCCTGAAAGCTGAGGCCTGTCCTTTGTGTTCCCTGTGTTGGGATGGCAGTGGAAGTGCCCTGAGTGCACATTGATAGGCACCTTCATGGCTTCTCATGCCACGACACCAAAACTAAATGTGCAAGGTGGCTTCCTAGAATGACATGTAGTCCTTTGAAATATCTGCAGGCAGTGGTCTGAAACTGCTTTCTGAACCTGCTCCTTGGGATCATCAGTGAGGGGCTCAGGGCTGGCCTGAGCCTGGTGCTGGGTCCCAATGGGAGCAGCCCCACAGGCTCATGTGCAGAGCAGGCACTGCCAGAGGCCCTGGAGATCTCACCTGCCCTGCATCCACCTTTGTCAAGGTGCTGTAATCATCAGCTGGTGCTGACTTTCCCCTTGGACCCCTTGGTGTAGTCACTATGGAGAATTTCCTTCCTGAAGCCTATGGTATTTCCCCCTGGCAGCTGTGATGGGGATGCTTGGGGAGTGTGGGGCTTCGGGGGCAGCTGGCCGGGCAGGGGCTGAGCTCGGGGCCCTGTTGGGCCCATGGCCCCCCAGCAGCAGCAGCAGCAGCAGCAGAAGCAGCCCCAGGGCCCAAAGTCCCGTGCCCCCTGCCCAGCACAGGCTGCCCTGTCCCTGCAGCTGTCACCTGAGTGAGGCCCAGGGGCCAGTGGCTGCTGGCAGCAGCAGGAATGCGGGCAGGGTGAGGAAGCCCTGGCTTGGCTTTTGTCTCTGGAACAATGCGGGCTCAGGGCAGTGCAGAGCAGGCTGGGAAGCAGAGCCCAAGGCCTATGGAGGCATCAATGCTTAAAGATCAGCCCCTGCAGCAGCCCAGAGGCAGGTGGCCCAGTTGCCAAGGCTGTGGTGGCCTTGAGAGCGTGCAGGTGGATTTTGCATGGCTGTGGCCTGCTGGTGGCTCTGGGCCCAGGAGTGCCTGTGGCTGCAGCAGGAAGGGTGGCTGAAGGTTTGCTGCCTGCTTTGGTGACATGGCTGCAGAGGCCAGTGCTGTGAGAGCCCCCTGTGTGAGAGCTGGTGAGAGCTGAGCTCTTGGGGACAGCGCTGTGCCCCAGGCCAGGAAGAGCAGCAGTGCCCAGTGGCAGGAGTGGTGTCAGTGGGAGCCCCTGTGCACAGCGACCCCCAGCCCCAGGGTGGCCGTGCCAGCACCTCCAGGGACCTCCAGCCTGGGGAACGTGGAACAAGTGGAACCCACAAGTGTGCACAGGCTGCCTTTGCCCAAAGGAATGGCCAAGAGAAGTCAGGTTTTCAAAAGAAACAATATTTATTTGCCAAAGATAGGCAAATCTAGGATTTACAGAACATTTTTCTTTATAACAATCGTTATAACTACATCAACAACAATGTACAGAACGTAGTTACATGAGATCCGAGGGGCTAACAATCTTCAAAACATATTAACAGAAAACTTCTAATGTAGTCAACATATTTACAGGAACTTCACAACTTTCAAACGTATTTACAAAGGTATGAGATCTGTGCCATCATGTGCATGAGTCCTGGAAGAAAGGAAGCAGCAGAGCTGGACTCAGCTGCCAGCACTGGGCCCAGCAGGGCTGGGAGCTGGGCCCCAGGGGCTGGGCCGGGGCTGGCAGGGCTGGCGTGGCCCCAGGCAAGCGCAGGGCAGGCCGGGGCTGGTGCTTGTGGCAGCACAATCCAGGCCCCCTGCGGGCACCGTGTCCCTGAGCGGGGCCATCCAGCCCAGCCCCAGCCTTTCGTCAGGGGACCCAGTGTGTGTTTGGGCAGGGCATGGGAAGCATCTGCCTGTCTTACTTTTGGGGCTGCATCTTCATCCAAGGACCATGGGCTCCTCCTCATCCTCCTCATCAACTTCCATGTCCTCAGGGTCATCCTCCTCATCTATGTCCATCTCCTCGATGGTCTCCTCCTCATCTACTTCCATGTCCTCAACAGGGGAGGACATGGAAGTAGAGGAGGAGTCCACCTCCATCATTTCTTCCTCATCCAGGCCCAGGTCCACATCCATCTCCTCCACAATGTCTCTGTCAATCTGCAAGGGGCAGCACAATCTCCCAGTGGGCTTCTTGTCCCACACCATCCATTCCCACATGGCTGCAGCCTGCCCAGGCCAGGTGCCCTCTCCCTGGAATGGCACTGTACCTCCATGGGCACAGCAGAGCACATCCGGCTGGGATTGGCGCTCCAAATCTTGCAGCAGTAATAGCCCAGGCAGCAGCAGCAGCTCTGTGCTGAGGGTCAGAGTGCAGGGTGAGCAGCAACTCAACCTTGGCAGCCGGTGAAGTGTCTGCTGTGCTCATTTCCAGGTCCTGGACGTTCCACCTGGAACCCTCTGGGAGCTGTGATGTCACTGAAGTTTCAGGGCCACACCACCATGGTAGATGGGGATGGCAAAATGATCAAATCCGTGAATGGTTTGGCTTGGAAGGGACCCTGAAGATGATCTGGTTCCAAGCTGAGCAACGTCTCAGGTTGCTGCGTCCCCTGTCCCACCTGGCCTTGGATGTTGCTGGGGATGGGGCATCCACAGTCTCTCTGCACTGGTCCCTGTGTCAGGGACAAGCACCCTGAGAGTAAAGAACTTCCCATCATTAAATCTGATCCACTTCCTACAGTTTGATCCCATTCTTCCGTTTCCTCCCCTTCATATCCTGACAAAGAGTCCTCTCCCACTTCCCTGTGGGTCAGGCTGTTCCTGCAGGGTTACGCATGTAGCTTAACTTGCAGACAGGAGAGAGAGAAGCCACGTACCCAGTCAGAGAAAATGGGGAAAGTGGCTTGAGAACTGAGCGAAGACAGAAAAAGTAGAGACATGCAAGCATTGGTTTGGGTTGCGTGAGATGTGGGATTCATGCCTTTCATTAGAGGCCACGTTGCCTCGTCCACTCCGTTCTTGTGTTGCAGCCTGTCCACAGCCAGCCTGTGTGAGGGACCTGCACTCCCAGAGCTGGGAGCACGCTTGTTTAACTGCTTGTTAACGAGATGAGTGTGGGATTCTTGTGGAACTCTAACCACTGTGGATTGCAATTAGGAGGGTCCAGGGAGGGAGACCAAAATGGGGCTGGGCACACAATATGGGGGTGAACAGTGCAGGATCATTACAGTAAGCCAGGAGCAAAACAGTAAAAGAGAGTTGGAACAGTCTAGGGGAACACATATATGGAAAATACAGCAGTTGAACTGGGTGATGCCCGCAAAACGCGCTGCATCACCATGAACCTGCAAATGCCCATGGGCAACACCATTGCATTCAGAGCGGTGACTTTTTTTACCTTGGTCACTTTGCCCTGAGGTATTACAGTTCCAATGATAGGCCCCTGGGCCCCCACAACTCCCTCCTTTTTGTTATCTATAAAGAAGGCTTCTGCCATAGAGTTTTGCAGGCATTTAGCAAAAATGGATAAAATAACCAACACAATGAATACAATAAACCAAGTCCACAAAATGGTCTTAACTAAAGATGGAAGCCAGCCTTTCGTCCCCCAATATTTGAAAAGTCCAGTGAACCAGTCCTTGTTGCCTTCCATCTGGATCTTTTTTTCATTGATCTTTTAGCAGCTGGATGCCCTGGTATACTGACTCCCTATGTGACAGCAGGTTGAAAAAACACATGCCTTCAAATGCCTGACAGGCATGGTCACGGACAAGAAATTGTCGCTTGTCTGTGCAAGCAACTAGTTGAAAGCATACGGCTCAGTGAGGAGCATCCAGATTCCTGCTGCAGCAGCAACCAATGGCAGCATCCTCTGACTTTGGTAATTTAATATCTGGAGGCTTGGGTGTCCTAAAAGTAAACAGATAAAGCGAGTAGAAAGTGAAACGTAAGTTGTGTTCCCACTAAACTTTCTCTTCTGTAAGGCAAGGGTGTGAACACAGCTTATTAGAAGAATCATGTATCAATGCTAAAATATAATTTTTACAAATGTTAAGACATAGATCCTGGTTAGTGGTGTCTGAGCTATCTTGGTCTTGGTGTGTGTGGTCAACGCTGCTTAGGAGATCTTCTTCTGTCCTTCTCCTTCTTCTTTACCAGGGTGCTCCAATCTCTCTTAGGCTTTCATTCTGTTCTTCTGATGGTGGCTTTGGTGTTTGCCTCACTGTTCCCAGAAAGAGTTTTTATGTATTTTGCTGGGATCGATCTTAGGAATGTTGCTGTAAAGACAAGGGCATCTTCTCTTTCCCAAGTAATTAATAAGAAGGTGCCGACAATTTGTTTAGATTCAGGGTGTTTGCTCAACACAGGTGGCTGATGTTGGAATTGGGCTGCAGTTGAATTAGTAAAATGTCTGATGACTGGGGGAGTTGTCTCCATAAATGGGTTGTCCAAAAAGTTGAATACGTAAAAGGCCTTGGCCAGTCTCTCAATGGAAGATAATATCTGGACTCCCCGGCTCAGTTGATCAAGGATCCTTTTGATTGATCAGTGGGCCCTCTCGGCTATGGATTGTCCTGTGGTGGAGTGTGGTATGCCTGTGACATGTTTTATACCCCAGTGGTCAGAAACTTGTTGGAATCAGTGCAAGGTATAAGCAAGAGCATTATCAGTTTTAATTTCCTGTGGAGTTGCTAAGGTGGAAAAAAATAAAAAGTAATGTTTTATAGCATCTTCTGATTTTTCAACAGCACGGGCAGAGGCGAAAACTACACAATAAAAGGTGTTAAATGAGACGTGGATGTACTTTAGTCTGCTGAAAGTGGTTTAGTGTGTGGTGTCTGATTGCCAGATGTGGAGACTCTCTAGTCCTCTTGGACTGACTCCAGTTCTGACAGAACCAAGGCCTGGTACCTGGCAATTTGGGCAGGTGGCTACAATGGACCTTGCCTGGTCTCAGGTAATTTTGAACATCCTGAGCAGTGCAGGAATATTTTTTGTGGTAGAATTGATGGCTGATCCTAATATGTGTAAAAATTATCTAAGGAGTATTGCAGTGGTTCAGATGTTTGAAGTAGGCAATTGTGGTGCTCTTGAGTGCGAAGTAAGTATATATTCACAAGGTCTATTCCTGCAAGGGAGCACAGACTCTCTCTAGGTTTCCCGCAATAGTTCTGCAATAACTTTCTGTGGGGTTGTTATCGTTTTAGTAGGTTGGTGTACTCTGAAACGCATTCAATTTCTATGTGGGGATCTGAGAAAGCTGAATCCCCCTGAAACAATAATGCATGGAATTTTGGACTTACACCAAGGATTGCCAGGGAAAAAGGAAAATTAGGGTGGTATCTGTGTGCCTGTTTAGTTTGAATCACCCAGGATGCCTTTTGTACGGCTGCTTCGGCCTCTGGTGTCAGTGATTGCACGGAATCGAGTCCTTCACTGCCTTTAAGGAGGAGCAGGAACAGTGGCATGAGATCTTCTCTGGTGATTCCCAGTTGTGAATGCACCAAACTGATGCTTCCACAATTCTGGTGGAGTTCTTTCTGAGTCTTTGGGTTGTCCTTGATGTACAGTGTTTAGGGTGTGATGATTCTCTCTGTGCTTTAAGGCCAAGATCCTTCCAGGGGACTGTCTTTAGGTCTTCATCTGCTGCAATCTTAAAACCTTTCTGCTGTAGCGCTGTGATGACATCTTGTATGGCAACATCTAAAATGAATTGAGCTTCTGCACAAACGTCTGTATCGTCCATGTAATGAAAAATTATAGCATTAGGCTGTCTTTTCCAGCTGGGCAAGAGAATTTAGGCTCCAAGGCATTGAGAAGTAGTTGGGTTCTTCTTCATTCTTTGAGGCAATAAGGTCCACTGGTACCTCTGTAAAAGATGCTTGTCAATTTACGGATGGAAAAGGCGAACAAGGGGCTTTCATTGGGGCGCAAGGAGATGTCAAAAAAGCAGTCATTTAGATGTATAACAACCATCTGCCAAACTTGAGGTAAATTGGAGGCTGAGGGCAGGCCGGACAGAAGGGCACCCATGTCCTCAATGACCTTGTTGATTTTCCTGAGGTCCTGCAGCAGCCACCTCCTTGTCTTTGCCAGGCTTTTGTATGTGGAACACAGGGGGATTGCAGGGGCTAGTAGATGGTACAATGTGGCCCACAGACAGCTGCTCCTGCACGAGGGACTGCACGGCCTTTAACTTTCTCCCTTGGTGTGCCCTCTGATCGACCCATATGGGGTCGTTGGTCTTCCAGGTTGACTGAAGTGTGGCACGCTGCTCAGTGGCCCCGTCTAGAAATCCTGAGGTGTTGATATGATCTCTAGCCTTGTCCCCCTTTGGGACAAGAGGCTTTTCCTCAAATTGTAATTGGTGCCCAGGTGATGAATGATCTTACTGTACCACTGTGGCCTCAGGACCTTCCATGCACATGGTACTTTGACTCCAGAAGATGGTAGTGGCTCTCCCGATGCCAATAATCACTTCAGCCGCTGAAACCAGGGGCCATTCTTTTAACCAGTCGGAGAGGGAAATTATGGTGATGTCAGCTCCTGTATCTAATAGTCCTGAATGACATCTCTTTCTCCCATTACATGACAAAGCACACTTTAGAATGGGTCTGTTTCTGCCTGTTTTCTGTGCCCACATCACAATTGGATCAGCTGGTGTGGTGATCATGTCCTGTAGGAGGATGGCTCTGACTGTAACTGTTCCTTTTGGAATGAAAAGGGGAGGGTCTAAATATAGAGCCTGGACAGTTATCTCATGCAAAGACGTCAAGGCAAGTATCTCAGGTAGTAGAGTGAGTGTCTCCATCCCTTCCCTGGTGTTGGTTAAAATCAAAATGTCTCTGGGCCATTCTTCAGGCCTGTATTTGCCTGCTGAATATGGTGAACATAAATATCCTGGATTGGAATTGAAAAGGCTCTTACCAGCTGCCTTTGGGTTCCAGGGCAGAGCTGTCTTCTGTCGAGTTTTCTGCAGTGATCAAGCTGTCCTGATGGATCTGAGGAGGTCGCTGTGCTGGTTCTCCAAGATGTTGGGGAGAGTGGGGTGGAACGGCCTCGCGTTTGGTGTCATTGTGCGGGGCCTTTCTGCGTCTGTCTGTGGTTTCCCACAGGGTTCTGGTTTTGCTGGTGTTGGAAAGCGTGTGGATGAAGGGGGCAGTGAGGACAGTAGTTGTGACACCTAGAAGGTCCCTGCTAACAGCCTGTATTTTTACGATTCTGTCAAAAATGCCTCATCTTCCCATCTCCCCAGATTTAAAGCAAGGTCCTTTTTCATGTGTATGTCAGGGAATAACTTGGGAGGCTACTAGCACCTGTACTACACCCTGACTGGTAGTCTTATGTAGGCTGGCATCATGGTGTACGGTTGCCCTAAGGGTGCATGTCTCGACCATTTTTGCAATGGTAGGTTTTGGGGTGAGGGGTAGAGAGGGTAATATGTCTTTTCAGGTGTTGGTAAGATTTGTTTCAGCAAGGGTAGGAAGTAGTACCTTCCTGACTTTTGGATGTTCAACTTGCTTCTCTATTGCTTGTGTAAGGAGGTCACTAAATTTTATAAGGTATTCCCAGGTCCCTGCAGAATGTCTGTGAAATCTAGAGTAGGTGTTGTTCCATTGGGTGTCTACATGAGAGCTATCTTTGCAGCACTTTTATCTCTTCTAACAAAGCTCAGGAAGGTGTCTTGTGTGATTCTCAGGTTTAATGAAATATTCCTCCCTGGCTAGATGGACTAGTGTTAGGTGTGCCCGCCTCCCTTCCCTAGCATAGTCTTTTATAAGTTGTTGTATTAGATTTTTCCTCATTCCTTCTCACAGAACAAATTCAGTGGAGAGAGTAGGATGTGCATAAAATGGCGCAGATCGTGAGCCCCATTACATGTGCAGCAAAGACGCAATTTACGAAATTATTAAAATACAGTGAGTATTTTCCATGGTCTTTTGCTGCTTTATAAAGGTCTTTCAACTCCTGTGTGTGACAGCTTCCCATTGGGGGTTAGCCCCACTCTGGTACTGCACCAGTGCTGCTTGTATTTTAGCTACCAATTCCCAGTTGTCCTCTTCAGCCGCCAGCTTCTCCATCCTCTGCCAAGAATCCTCAGGCTCATACTCAAGGTGGGATGAACTTTCCCTCTCCTCTCCAGAAGAGGGAACTTTTTCTTTGGCAGAGGAGCGGGGCCTTGGGGTGACTGGCCAGGCCCGCTGTTGTGGGCCTTTGGTAGCCAAGATGGCGGCCTTCCGATTACCGCCCCTCACACTTCCAGCTCCGACAGTGTGGGATCCGCAAGGGGCTGAGTTGGAGGTGGTAGGCCAGCGGGAGTAGGCAAGGAAGCGCTGGATCCCAATGCAGGGGTGGTACCTGACGCAGGGGTGGGACCCAACACAGGGGCATGACCCGATGAGAGACCTGAGGGTGGGAGGGAGTTTGACATTGACGACCCCCTCCAGGGGATGGACTGCATTTTGTGAACTATCTGAGGGGGATTCAGGGAGGAGAGGTACTGGAGAATGGGTTAGGGTAGAATCCAGGCCTGTGTGATCAGTACAGACCTGGGCATGGGGTAGAGAAGGAGGGGAGATGTCAGACAGCAGGTGGGTTGTCTGTGCTTTACAGCAGTTTCCGTCTCTCATCCTTATCTTGGTATCAGTGGGGTCTGGAATGCCAGGGGCAGAACAGAAAGTCTGGGTTGAATATTAGAACTTGGAACCCTTCAGAAAACTCTATAAATCATATTAAAAAGGTGGGAAAAATTTTGCAACCCTTCTCACTCCGTGGGTTTTCTATAAATAAAGACTTTCCCTAACTCAGTCCTAGAATGCTATAAGATGAACGGAATACACAAAAATGACTGGGAACTCTTTAAAGAGCCAATGAACAAACGACTTCCAACTTCCCTTAGCAAAAGTCTTCCCGTCTAAAAGGAGAACCTCCATAACTCGAAATTATGTATCCCTCTCATCTTTGGATAATTTGTTACCCAGAGCTACCCCTGATGTAAAGGGTGACCCACCCAGAGGACTACAAAATCACCCAAGGATCTTGCACTGCAGGCGGCTGTCTCCCCACTCATTACTCTGGTGGCTCTGGATGCAGATGTTACAAGATGTCCCCTGAGCTTTCAGCAGCTGAGCCAGCCCTCATCCCTCATGCTGCTGGAGGGTGCTGATGCTGCATTTAGCAAGCTTTGATAAAACTGATAAAACATTGGTTTTTTAAGGCTGCCTCACTTTAATTTGTCATTTTTGTCATGAGGTATTATAGTTCCAGTAAATAGGCCCCTGGGCCTGTACAACCCTGCGTCCTCCTGAGATTTCACGGCCAGTAAGGAGCTCAGCAGTGCTGAAAGCTGAGGCCTGTCCTTTGTGTTACCTTTAGAATGGCAGTGGAAGTGCCCTGAGTGCATATTGAGAAGAACCTTCTTGGCTTCTCATGCCACGACACCAAAACTAAATGTGCAAGGTGGCTTCCTAGAATGACATGTAGTCCTTTGAAATATCTGCAGGCAGTGGTCTGAAACTGCTTTGTGAGCCTGCTCCTTGGGATCAGCTGTGTAGAGCTGAGGGCTGGCCTGAGCCCAGTGCTGTGTCCCACTGGGAGCGGCCCCACAGCCTCACGTGCAGAGCAGGCCCAGCCAGAGGCCCTGGAGATCTCACCTGCCCTGCCTCCACCATCGTCAAGGTGCTGTAATCATCAGCTGGTGCTGACTTTCCCCTTGGACCCCTTGGTTTAGTCACTATGGGGAATTTCTTTCCTGAATCCTGTGGTATTTGCCCCTGGCAGGTGTGATGGGGATGCTGGGGGAGTGTGGGTCTTTGGGGGCAGCTGGCCGGGCAGGGGCTGAGCTCGGGGCCCTGTTGGGACCATGCCCCCCAGCAGCAGCAGCAGCAGCAGCCCCAGGGCCCAAAGCCCCGTGCCCCCTGCCCAGCACAGGCTGCCCTGTCCCGGTTGCTGCCCCCTGAGTGGGGCCCAGGGGCCAGTGGCCACTGGCAGCAGCAGGAATGCGGGCAGGGTGAGGATGCCCTTCCTTGGCTTTTTTCTCTGGAACAAAGCAGGCTCAGAGCAGTCCAGAGTAGGTTGGGAAGCAGAGCCCAGGGCCTTTGGAGGCTGCAAGGCTTAAAGATCAGCCCCTGCAGTAGCCTAGATGTAGCTGGCCTAGTTGCCAAGGCTGTGGTGGCCTTGAGAGTGTGCAGGTGGATTTTGCATGGCTGTGGCCTGCTGGTGGCTCTGGGCCCAGGAGTGCCTGTGGCTGCAGCAGGAAGGGTGGCTGAAGGTTTGCTGCCTGCTTTGGTGGCATGGCTGCAGGGGCCAGTGCTGGGAGAGCCCCCTGTGTGTGAGCTGGTGAGAGCTGAGCTCTTGGGGACAGCGCTGTGGTGCAGGCCAGGAAGAGCAGCAGTGCCCAGTGCCAGGAGTGGTGTCAGTGGGAGCCCCTGTGCACAGGGACCCCCAGCCCCGGGGTGGCTGTGCCAGCACCCCCAGGGACCCCCAGCCCCGGGAACGCGGAACAAGTGGAACCCACAAGTGTGCAAAGGCTGCCTGTGCCCAAAGGAATGGCCAAGAAAAGTCAGGTTTTAAAAAGAAACAGTATTTATTTGCCGAAGATCGGCAAGTCTAGGATTTACAGAGCATGTTTCCTATAAGAATTGCTCTAATAACATCAACAGTAGTGTACAGAACATATTTACATGGGATCTGATGGGCTAACAATCTTCAAAACGTATTTACAGGAAACTTCTAATGTAGAAAACATATTTACAGGAAACTTCAAAACTTTCAAACGTATTTACAAAGTTGTGGCTTCTGTGCCATCATGTGCCTGAGTCCTGGAAGAAAGGAAGCAGCAGAGCTGGACTCAGCTGGCAGCACTGGGCCCAGCAGGGCTGGGAGCTGGGCCCCAGGGGCTGGGCCGGGGCTGGCAGGGCTGGCGTGGCCCCAGGCAAGCGCAGGGCAGGCCAGGACTGGTGCTTGTGGCAGCACAATCCAGGCCCCCTGCGGGCACCGTGTCCCTGAGCGGGGCCATCCAGCCCAGCCCCAGCCTGGCGTCAGGGGACCCAGTGTGTGTGTGGGCAGGGCGTGGGAAGCATCTGCCTGTCTTACTTGTGGGGCTGCACCTTCATCCAAAGACCATGGGCTCCTCCTCATCCTCCTCATCAAGTTCCATGTCCTCGATCTTATCCTCCTCATCCACCTCCATCTCTTCGATGCTGTCCTCCTCTACTTCCATGTCCTCAACAGGGGAGGACATGGAAGTAGAGGAGGAGTCCACCTCCATCATGTCATCCTCTTCCCGCCCCTGGTCCACTTCCATCTTCTCCACAGTGTTTGTGTCAGTCTGCAAGGGGCAGCAGAATCTCCCAGTGGGCTTTCTGTCCCACACCATCCATTCCCACATGGCTGCAGCCTGCGCAAGCCGGGAGCCCCCTGCCTGGAATGGCACTCTACCTCCATGGGCACAGCAGAGCATGTCCTGCTGGGATTGGCACTCCAGAGCAGGCGGCAGGAAAAGCCCAGGCAGCAACAGCACCTCAGCGCTGAGGGTCAGAGCACGGAGCAAGCGGCAACTGACCCTTGGCAGCTGGTGAAGTGTCTGCTGTGCTCGTTTCCAGGTCCTGGACATTCCACCTGGAACCCTCTGGGAGCTGTGATGTCACTGAAGTTTCGGGGCTGCTATTCAGTGGGAGATGGGGATGGCAGAATGATCAAATCCTTGAATGGTTGGGCTTGGAAGGGACCCGGAAGATGATCTGGTTCCAAGGTGAGCAAGCTTCCAGCACAGCAGGTTGCTGCGGCCCCTGTCCCACCTGGCCTTGGATGTTGCTGGGGATGGGGCATCCACAGCCTCTCTGCACTGGTCCCTGTGTCAGGGTCAAGCACCCTGAGAGTAAAGAACTTCTTCCCATCATCAAATCTCCTCTACCTCTTGCAGTTTGATCCCATTCCTCCTTGTCCTGTCACTAAAGTTCCTGACAAAGTGTGCTCTGTCACTTCCCTGTGGGTCAGGCTGTTCCTGCAGGGTCATACCTGTGGCTGGACCTGCAGACAGGAGAGAGAGAAGCTAAATTCCCAGTCAGGAATGATGGGGAAAGTGGCATGAGGACTGAGAGGATAAGGAAAAAGTAGAGACATGCAAGTCTTTACTTTGGTGGGTTGCCGGATTCGTGCCTTTTATTAGAGGCCAGATTCTCTGTTGCACTCAGTTCCTGTGTTGCAGCCTGCCCACAGACACCTCTGTGTGTGACCTGCACACGCAGATGTGGGAGCCTGCTTGCCTAAACTGCTGGTGAATGAGGCAAGTGAGGCATCTTTGTGTGGAACTGGAAACACATGAGTGGATTGCATGGAAGAGGGTCCAGGAACGGAGACAAAATGGGGCTTGGCACTCAGAGGGAAAATTGGGGGGAAAAGCCGGGGAGCAATGGAAAAAGCCAGGACTAAAACGGTACAGGAGAGGCGAGGACATTCTAGGGGGAATACATATAAGGACAATACAGCCGTTGAACCGGGTGATACCAATAAAATGCCATGAGCCTGAAAATGCCCATGGGCGAGACCATTGCATTCAGAGCGGTGTCTCTCTTTTTCCTTGCTCTCTTTGCCCTGAGGTATTACAGTTCCAGTGGTAGGCCCCTGGGCCCTCACTACTCCCCCCTTTTTTTGTCTATAAAGAAGTCTTCTGCAATAGAGTTTTTCAGGCCTTTATCAAAAAAGGGTAAAATAAGCAACACAATGAATACGATAAACAACACCCACACAACAGTCTTAAGCAAAGATGAAAGCCAGCCTTTCATCCCCTAGTGGTTGGAAAGTCCACTGAACCAGTCGTTGTTGCCTTCCGTCTGCATCTTGTTTCCTTATCTTTTAGCAGCTGGCTGCCCTGGTATACTGACTCCCTATGTGACAGCAGGTAGAAAAAACACATGCCTTCAAATGCCTGAAAGGCATGGTCATGGACAAGAAATTGTGGCTTGTCTGTGGAAGCACCAAGCTGAAGGCATGCGGCTCAGTAAGGAGCATCCAGATTCCTGCTGCAGCAGCAACCAATGGCAGCATCCTCTGACTTTGGTAATTTAATATCTGGAGGCTTGGGTGTCCTAAAAGTAAACAGATAAAGAGATTAGAAGATGAAACTTAAGTTGGAGTCCCACTAAACTTTCCCATCTGTAAGGCAAGGGTGTGAACACAGCTTATTAGAAGAATCATATATCAATGCTAAAATATAGCTTTTACAAATGTTAATTCATATATCCTGGTTAGTGGTGTCTGAGCTATCTTGGTCTTGGTGTGTGTGGTCAACGCTGCTTGGGAGATCTTCAGTTCTTTTTCTTCTTTCCCAGGCTGCTGCTGTCTGCCTTAGGCTTCCATTCTGTTCTTCTGATGGTGGCTCTGGTGTTTGCCTCACCATTCCCAGAAAGAGTTTTTATGTATTTTGCTGGGATCCATCTTACGAGTGTTGCTGTAGAGACAAGGGCATCTTCTCTTCCCCAAGTATTTAATGGAAAAGGGCCCATAATTTGTTTAGATTCAGGTTCTTTGGTCAACCCAGGTGGCTGTTCTTTTAATGGGGCTGCAGCTGAATTAGTAAAATGCCTTATGACTGGGGGAGTTTTCTCCATAAATGAGTTGTTCAAAAAGTTGAGTACGTAAAAGGCCTTGGCCAGTGGCTCAATGGAAGATAATATCTGGACTCCCCCTCTCAGTTGATCAAGGATCCTTTTGATGGATCAGTTTGCCCTCTCAGCTATGGACTGTCCTGTGGTGGAGTGTGGTATGCCTGTGACATGTTTTATACCCCAGTGGTCAGAAACTTGTTGGAATCTGTGTGAGGTATAAGCAAGAGCATTATCACTTTTAGATTCCTGTGGATATGCTAAGGTGGAAAAAATTAAAAATTAATGTTTTATAGCATCTTCTGATTTTTCACCAGCATGGGCAGAGATGAAAATCCCAGTGGAAAAGATTGTGATTGAGACGTGGATGTACTTTATTCTTCCGAAAGCGGCCTAGTGTGTGATGTGTGATTGCCAGATGTGGAGACTCTCTAGTCCTCTTGGATTGACTCCAGCTCTGACAGAAGCAAGGCCATGTTCCTGACAATTGGGGCATGTGGCTACAAGGGATCTTGCTGGGTCTCAGGTAATTTTTAACACCCTGAGCAGCGCAGGAATTTTTTGATGGTAGAATTGGTGGCTGATCCCAGCCTGTTCAAAAACTATCTAAGCCATATTGCAGTGGTTCAGATGTTTGAAGTAGGCAATTGAGGTGCTCTTGAGTGAGAAGTAAGTATATATTCACAAGGTATATTCCTGCAAGGGAGCACAGATACTTTCTAGCTTTCCTGATTAGTTGTGCAATAACTTTCTGTGGGGTTGTTATCATTTTAGTAGGTTGGTGTTTTGAAAACGCATTCAATTTTTATCAGGGCATCTGAGATAGTTGAGTCCCACAAAAAAAATAATATATGGAATTTTGGACTTACACCAAGGATTGCCAGGGAGAAAGGAAAAGTAGTGTGGTATCTGTGTTCCTGTTTAGTTTGAATCACCCAGGCTACCTTTTGTACGGCTGCTTCGGCCTCCCGTGTCAGTGATCATGGGAATCGAGTCCTTCTCTGCCTTTAACGAGCAGGAACAGTGGCACGAGATATTCTGTGGTGATTCCCAGCAGTGAACGTACCCAACTGATGCTTCCACAGAGCTGGCGGAGTTCTGGCAGAGTCTTTGGGTTGCCCTTGATGCGCAGTGTTTGTGGTGTGATGGTTCTCTCTGTGCTTTTTAGGCCGAGGAACTTCCAGGGGGCTGTCTTTTAGACTTTATCTGCTGCAATCTCAAAACCTTTCTGCTGTACCACAGTGATGACATCTTGTACAGCAACGTCTAAAATGATTTGACCTTCTGCACAAATGACTGTATCGTCCATGTAATGAAAAATGATAGCATTAGGATGTCTTTTCCGTCTGGGTGAGAGATTTTGGGCTCAAAGCCATTGACAAATAGTTGAGCTACTCTTCTGTCTTTGAGGCAATGCAGTCCACTGGTACCTCTGTAAAGGTGTTTGTCAGTTTAGGAACGGAAAAGGCAAACCAGGGGTGTCTCATTTGGATGCATGGGGGCATCAAGAAAGTAGTCATTTAGATCTACAACAACCTTCTGCCAATAACTGTGCAATAAAATTACAATTGGACTAAACCTCCCTGAACCAGCCTTCCTTCACATCACCAGCCATACAATCTTCAAAGCAATGCTCTTCCTATGCTCAGGCTCCATCAATCACAGCCTAAATGTCGAACAAGATATCCGAAAAATAGGAGGACTCCAAAAGATGCTACCCACAACTACAGCATGGCCCACCATTGGCAATCTTGAGGTAGCATGGAGACTGAGAGCAGGCTGGACTGGAGGGCACCCATGTCCTCGATGACCTCGTTGATTTTCCTGAGGTCCTGCAGAAGCCGCCCCTTGTGTTTTCCAGGCTTTCATATGATAACGACAGTTGCATTGCAGGGGCTAGTAGATGGTACAATGTGGCCCACAGACAGCTGCTCCTGCACGAGGGACTGCAGGGCCTTTAACTTTCTGCCTGGGAGGGGCCACTTATCCACCCATATGGGGTCGTTGGTCTTCCAGGTTGACTGAAGGGTGGCGCGCTGCTGGGTTGCCCTGTCTAGAAATCCTGAGGTGTTGATATGATCTCTAGCCTTGTCCCCCTTTGGGACAAGAGGTCTTTTCCTCAAATTGTTATTGGTGCCCAAGCGATGAACTATCTTACTGTAGCAACTGTGCCCTCAGGACCTTCCCTGCAGATGTTACTGTGACTCCAGAAGCTGTTAGTGGCTCCCCTGCTAGCTAATAATTACCCCAGCAGCTGGAACCAGGGGCCATTGTTTTAGCCTATCAGAGCAGGAAATTATGGTGGCATCAGCTCTTGTATCTAATAGTCCTGAAAGACATCTCTTTCTCCCATTACATGACAAAGCACACTTTAGAATGGGTCTGTTTCTGCCTGTTGTCTGTGCCCACATCACCATTGGGTTAGCTGGTGTAGTGGTCATGTCTCGTAGGAGGTAGGCTCTGGCTATAACTGTTCCTTTTGCAATGAAAAGGGAATAAGCATAGAGCCTGGACACTTATCTCCTGCAAAGATATCAAGGCGAGTACCTCAGGTAGTAGAGTGGGGCCCTGCGATTCCCAGGGGCTCACCTTCCCCTCCTTCCCCCTTGCTGCAGGAGCTGCAGGAGAATCCAAGTGAATTGGGAAGGTGGTGTGAGGAGAGAGCCCAGCCCAGCCTCCCCCACAGGGTGCCTCTGTTTGAATAGCAGCGTTCAGAGCACTCAGCACCAGCTGATCAGCTGGGAGAACATAAATCCCAGTGCCACAGGAGAGCCCTGGCTCAGGGAAAAGGGCCAGTTGTGAGCGCCATCCAGCCCAGTGTCCAAATGGAATGGTGCTTTCACATCTCTAATCAAGGGTTACTTAGTGGAGAGCCCCTTCCTTGTGAGGCTTTGTTCTCTGCTAGCTGTGGATTGAATCACAGGAGGAGGGATTGGATTCTGGCATCATTTTAAAAACGTTTTCATTCTATTTGCTGAGGGGAACAAATTACAGAGAAGACCTCCCTGCACTGTGACAAAAGAGTGGCTCTAAAACCCTTTTCAGCCCAACAAATGTTTGAGCTGAAGGCCTGATGGATGGTGCTTAAAGATGTGGTTAGTGCAGCAAGGTTGGCATTAAAAATCACTGGGTGCAAGAAAGTTCTCCCAAGGTTACTGTGGGGATGTGTCTCCCTGTAATCCTGGTGTGAGCAGCCCTTAACACCCTGAGTCCACCAGTGAGCTCTGTGGCATCAGCCTCGGGAGAGCAGTAGCACAGCAAGCACCAGTGGGTCACTTGTCTCTTGCTAAATGAGAAACTGCAATGGGATCAGCCCTTTTGGGGTGGCTTCACTGTGGCAGGAGGGCTGGAACTGGATGATCTTTAGGGTCCCTTCCAACCAAACCGTTCCACAACTCTTTCCCTGTCCCTGTCCAAGTGGGGTTCAAGCAGAAAGCAGTGCTGCTGCTTTGGGACCTGTGAGGAACCTGGGCAGGAGCACACCTGCTGTTGGGATGTACCAGAACAGGGTGGCTTTGGGGCTTTCCCAGGAATGCCTTTGCTGCCGGCAGCTGTGCTGGATGCTGGACAGGGGACAGATTCACCCTTGGCAAGTTTGAAAGCATTTCAGATGGCTTCTGTCCCTGCTCCAGTGCAGCACAGAACAAAATCAGATGTTGGAGAAGATGTCATACTTAGACATCACCATTCTGACAGGTCAATTTCCAGGATGTTTATTAACATAGCTGGGAATGTCACAGAAAGGTTTGTCTGATAAACTAGCTAACTGAAGTTCTTACATGAGACTTCCTTGGTTTTGTTGAGGTGCTTTGAACTCTTCATTCAATCTCTCAACAATTCATTCCCTTCAGGCCTTTCTGGAAGAGCCTCTGCAAGGTCTGTGGCTGGGGGATCAGGCCCTGCCTGCTCCCTGTGTGTCTGGGTGTGGAATCCTTTGAATCCCTCAGGGCAATCCCCAGGGCTGTGCCCTGGAAGAATATGCTATAGAGTCTCCACCTAGGCTGAAAGGGAAAACTTCCCCATGGAGCCTTGCACAACACTATGAACCATCCCAGTTCCTTTCCCCATATATCCCAAACTCTGGTAGTTTCTCCTTTCCCTGTTCCCTCATTGGCTGTGGTATCCCTGGTGGCTGGCTCTGCGTCTCCCCTGTAGGGCAGTGCCCTTTGCTCTGCCTTTGGTGCCACCCCAGTGCCTTTGGACCATTGGCCACTGACCCCTAATTAACCCTGTGCACACCACATGGCCAGCTCTTTTGTCTCTGATTCCCCTTTGGCGTGCTGGAATAAACCTTTGCAGGAATTTATCATACAAAAGGCCCTTCTGCCTCTCGTGGCTGAACTGGCCATGGTGAGTCTGGTGTGTGGACTTGGCTGCTCTCCCTGAATGTTCACCCAAGCAGCTTTTCCAAGGAGATGCTTATTGGGAAATAGGCAGTAGCACCCACCATCTAAACCCCTGTGTTGCTCCATCTGGGTGCCCTGGGAGGCAGAAGGAAGCAGCAGTGCCAATTGTTTGCTCATGCTGTAAAGACAGAAATCCTCTCTGCGGGTTTCCTCTGCAATCCCAGGAAAAGAAGGACATTTCTGTCCTTGTCAGCCCTCTGGGCAATGATCAGACAGAACAGTGATGAAACCAGGCTGGCAGCACCAGGGCTGGTCACTCGCAGGCAGAGGCAGCCCAGCTCCTCCAGCCCGAGCTGGGCAGCACCTGGGAGAGGTGGCACCATGGCACTGGGCACGGTGCATCACCCCAGGGGTTCCTCCTGCATCCCATCCCCTGCAGAGCCCCTGCTGTCCCTGGTTACCTGAGCAGTGGAGAGGCAGTGCCCAGGCTGGTGCTGCTCTGAGGAGATGCTGCACTCAGCAGGCAGCTCTGGCTCCCCAGCAGTACCGTGGGAGGAGGAGCTGCCCAGGGAGTGCATTTGTAAAGCATTTCTTCCCCAGGAAGAGGAGTTTGTCACAGGAGTTTGTACTTGGGATGTGCACACAGGTGTCTGAGCTTCCTCCCTGCCTGAGGTGGGGAATGCTGGGGGGGCTGGGGCAGCTGCTGGGGGAGCTTCCAGGCCTGGTGCTGTGAAACCTCTCCACCAGCTATCAGGAGGAGGTGACATAGAGCATATTAATGACATTTTCCAGTGGCACTTAATTGGGAGGAGCAGTGAGTGTTAGACAGTGAACTAATGCAAAAGGCTATAGCTGAGTGAAGAAGGGAAAGAAAAAGAAAGGAAAGAAAGAAAAGATAGGAAAGAAAGGGAAGAAAGGAAGAAAGGAAGAAAGAGAAAGAAAGAGAGAAAGAAAGAGAAAGAAAGAGAGAGAGAAAGAGAGAAAGAGAGAAAGAGAGAAAGAGAGAATGAAAGAAAGAAAGAAAGAAAGAAAGAAAGAAAGAAAGAAAGAAAGAAAGAAAGAAAGAAAGAAAGAAAGAAAGAAAGAAAGAAAGAAAAAGAAAGAAAAAGAAAAATATATAAATGAGATTCAGGCTCTGGGCCTCTTCTTCCCATCAGTAATCCATCTCATCCTTACCTGTGTCTGTTACATGTCTTCCTTTTGTGTGTAAAAATGTTCTGTTTTGAAGTAACAAACAATCTGGAGAGTGGTAGATTTGCCTTTGTAGGAAAGAAGGGAAAGGAAAACGGAGGCAGGCTTTGCTGCTTCCTTGCTCAGCAGCTCTAACCAGAGTCTGGGGTCAGGGTGTGAGCTGAGCCCCCAGACTGGGTCTGGCTCCTCTGTTTTCCTCTGAGCACGCTGGTGTGGGACATCCCATCCACCCAGGCACAGCTGGAGTCAGGCACAGTGTCCCCATGTGCCACCAGCACGGGATGCCCCAGCCTCAGCCAGGTGCCCAGCCCTGGCACTGGTGGCTCCTGGAGCTGGGGACGCAGCTGTGGGGAGCTCCGCTGCTCGCTGGGATTTGTCTCCTGGTGGTTTTTAATCATTATTTTATTAAGGGAGAAGCTGTGGTGCCATCAGATAACTTATTATGGATGCTCTGGCAGTGTGATTATTTCAGTACTGCAGCACTGCCGGTGTGGTTTGCTGGAACATTCACATATTGATTCCAGATTCCTTTGTTGCCTGTACTAGAAAGAAAGTCCCTTTTCCCTCACTCACTGTGTGGAGAGAAACAAAGAGTAAAGGAAGGTAGATGCTATCTGAGGCTTGCTCACACACCGAGGTAATTTTTGAGAGCTGCAGAGCCACTTGCTGACTAATAACTGGGGCTTGTTTTCAAATCCTTGATAGATTTTGAATTCTCTTACAATGGCAAACAAGGATGCTCTCTTGGGGACGAGCCAGGGATCTGCCTTAGTGAGCTGGATCACCTTTGTTCTGCTTGCTCCAGCCTTCCCAGGGGACATTCCTGTGCCAAGGGGGACAGGGTTGTGCTACAGGGGGCGAGTCTCCTGTCCCTCTTGGGCTCCTCTTGATGGGCAGTCAGTGGCTGTCAGCTTTGTCCAAGGGGTGGGGATGGGATGGGATGGGATGGGATGGGATGGGATGGGATGGGATGGGATGAGATGGGATGGGATGGGGAAGCCACTGCCAGGAGTGCAGTGAGTTACTGCACAACCTTGGTGGGAGGTTTGCAGGTCAGTGTGTGATGTACAACTTGCCAGCCTGTAGCTGTGCAGTGAGTTGGGGCTCAGCCCTGTCCCCATGCTGGAACACAAACCCACCTGTGGAATGTGGAATGATGTGCTGGAAAGGAGCCCAGGATGAGACCTTTCTCCTTTAGTGAGGGAACACCGCTGATCATTTGGTTGCTCTAGAAGAAGAGAGATGGGGTTCTTTGGTCATCACTGAGTGCTGCATATTCCACCAGCAGCCCTCTGCTTTTACTAATGTGGTGCACAACGTGCCTGATCCTCCCTCAGTTGTGAGCCTGGTGGAAGCATGTCCTGTTTTCCATTTGTTTATTAATTTCTCATCTTGTTTTTAGCCTCTGCAAAGCTTGATATTGGTATAGAGCCTGGGAAACGTGCACAGAGCAGGGTAACAGATAGTTGTGATTTGGTTACAAGGCAATAATTTAAGTGAACAGGTTTAGCTGATAACATAAAGCACACGAGAGAAATCGCTTTGGTTTATAAATGTCAGCAGAGCCCCTGTGAGGGAGCTGCTGCCTGGTGCTGCTGCTCCAGCCAATATATTATAAGGAGATATAAACAGATGTCTGAAAAAATCTGGCTGACCAAGATTAAAAGAATGGGGCTATAAATTAAAGTCTTCCTCAGCGTCTCTTTAAGCATCTTTATGGACAGAGTGCATCCAAATGAAGGAATGCCAGTGCTCAGAGGGACCTCCAGGTGCTTTGGGCTGCAGAGGCAGCACCCAGGGGTGGGGACAGCTTGTGGGGACAGCAGTGTCCGTCAGAGCTGGCATGGGAGACCAAAGCCTGCCCTGGTGCTTCTGCAGCTGATAAAGGGATTAAATCAGGTGCAGGAATAACACCATCCCTGCAGTGTCGCCACAGGATCAGTGTCTCCTGCCTGGAAAATAAATGCTGTCGCTCTGCTTTGACATTTATTCCCAATAAAGACCTTGTCATTTGTGCAGTGACAAGGGTTTCATCCTCTAGGAGTACTTTTCCTGTTGGACACTGTATTTTTGGCTGTGAGGCAGCTGAGTGACTGAGGGGCAGGTGGGAGGCATGTCCCCAGCAGCGGCATTGGGAGCTCTGCTCACACCCTGGGGCTTTCTCCTGATCCATCATCCCAAGGCAATGCAATAACACCTATTCCAACTGAGAGCAGGTTCAGATTGGATATTAGGGAGGAATTGTTCCCTGTGAGGGTGGGCAGGCCCTGGCACAGGGTGCCCAGAGCAGCTGTGGCTGCCCCTGGATCCCTGGGAGTGCCCAAGGCCAGGCTGGACATTGGGACAGTGGGAGGTGTCCCTGCTGTGGCAGGGGTGGCACTGGATGAGCTTTAAGGTTCCTTTCCACCCAAGCCATTCTGTGAGTCTGTGATCTTATTTTTAATTGATTTCAATTTATTTTAGTTGTGGTTAAAAAAATCCCAAGAGTGGGATATTTTTTAATTGGTAAGGGTTCCAAACCAATTGTGGGAGCAGGAATTTGCTGCTTCCCTCTCCACAGCTGGAACCCTTCTGGCAGGTTTGTGGAGGGGATTTCACAGCTATTTCTACTCACTGGGTAGTTGATTTAGAGCTGGGAAATTAACTAGAATGGAAACTCTTCTTTCCCTTTATGAGGAGCAAGGGATGAGGTCTGGCAGCTGTAGGATTTGCAGCTCTCAGGGAAGAGGGACGATTCAGTAACACATCTATGCAGTGCCTACCTGTGGATACACATATTTTATTTGTCTCAGGTGTCAAGGAGAAAAAATATTACAAAATGGCTTAAATGAAAGCGTGGTTTTGTATTTTTTAAATTGAGTTTCATTTCCCAAATGCAACTTAATGTAAACAATAAGTAAAAAATTATTTTCTCTCGGGAAAAAGCTATTAACAGAATGGTTCTGTTTTAGCAGCATGTGAAGCTGTGTAATTGCTTACACATGTATTGCTCCAGTGTGTGCTCCCAGTTGTTGAATAGTATCAAATTATAGGAATCAAAGAGAATCAACTATTTTTAAGGGAAATGTCTAGAAGCTACATACTGAAACATGATTAAAATTCAGTATTTCCAGCTTACTTGTCTAAATCAGCAATTTTAATCACATTATTCAAGCCAACCCACCCTCAAACACACTTTTTACTTGAAAATACCCCAAACTAAATAAGACAGAAGACCTTCCTTGAGCAGCTGTAACATTTTTATGTGTCAGTGTCAATCTTTTTGTTGAAAACAGAGATGTTTTTCATGGTTTATTTATTAAAGCAACGCATTTGTCCTGCTGTGCCATGAACCTGGGCTGCTGTGCTGGGTGGGGAGGGGAAATCTCTGGAGCACCAAGAGCTGCTTAAACACATCAGGGCTGTGAGTTTTGCTCTGGGGTTCGGATGCTCCTGGTTAAATCCCATTTAGTGTGTAAAGGAGGAGCAGGAAGGGTTTGTGCCTTGGCTGATGCAGCCTCGGGGATTTGGCTGTGCTGGGGGTGCAGCTCATGAGCACCAGGCCTGGGTTTGGTTTTGTTTTCTGCTTGCTGATTAGACAGATGAGTAATGCCATGGTTGACTCTCACAATTAAAAGGGAAATGTCAAGAGAAGTTTTATAGTTATGTTTTACCCCCTTGTGTTGTTATCAGGGATGCCTTGGGTTTGGGACATTTGAGAGGGTCGCTTGTTCCTGTGGCAGCACCTGAACCCCACCCAAGGTGTCAGGAAGGGATCTCCACCACTGGGCAGGGAAGGAGGAGTCGATGGACAGAACTTTGGGGGGGGCTAAAGGGTTACAAGATGAAACCTCCCTGGTGTGGGTGAGCACATGGTGGGGAAATCCTCTGCCCCCAGCGCTGTAATCTTTTCTCTATTCCATCTGCTGTTGTATTTCTGATAAGGTTTTAATAAACCTTTTAAATTTTTTGGAAGTGAGTAGCATTTCTCACACTGAGAACAGAAACAGGAGGGCTGGGCCCCCCAGCCCCCGACCCTTCTGGAGCCTGCTCCTGTGCTTTCCCTTTGGGTGATTCCCTCGATGGGATTCCATCCACCTCCTTCCCCTCCCTGGCAGGCTGCTGTGGCTGGATGCAGCTGGAGCTGTGCTGTGCTCCCTGTCATGGGCTGTGTGACAGCCCAGAGCTGCCACAGCCACTGCTGGGGCTGTGACCTGGCCTGCCCAGCGCTGGTGGCACGGTCAGGAACGCTTGGGCTTTGGGGGGAGGCAGCCAGCCGGGCCCTGGCTGTTTCTGCGGAGGAGGGGATCGTCCTCCCGCCTCCCGTTCAGCCCACGATGGCATTTCATCCTTCAGAGCCTGGCCTGGAAGGGACCTCACAGCTGACCTTGTTCCACCTCCCTGCCGTGGGCAGGGATGTCTCCCACTAGAGCAGGTTAGCATTGGCTGTGTTTTCCTTGCTGGCAGAGCCCTGTCCTGGTGTTGCCCAAGCCAGGGACAGGAGATGTGATGTTGGCCTTTTCATGGAGATCCTACAAACTCCTTTCTGACCAGCACTCCACCACCAGCAAGGGGCACACATTGGTGAGGGCACCAAATTCCTGCAGAGTCCAACTTCTCAGCGGGGGAGGATGCTCCCATAGATAGACAGAGATTAAAGGTCCAGTGTATCACAAATTTAAGGAGTAGTAGGAGGTTGGGATCTGTCCATGGAAAGCATTCCAAGTGTGGAGGAGGCACATGTAGCCTATTCTCCTCTAAAATGGGGAGATAAGCACACCTGTCCTCTCACATATCCAACCAATGCAGCTTCCAGTGGACAGGACTGATGGTGAGAAAGAGAGTCTACCAGAAATGCAAACCTTGTTTTAATAGGAAATCCTCCAAGATGGATTTTCCTGCACTTTCTAAATGCATTTATACCTATTGGATGACTACAGACTTTGAAATGTTTCTGTCTGAATTGTGACAAACATCCCAGTCTTACACAGGAGGGACCAGATCCTTTGATCAGGGAAATGTCTCTTTGGTCTTGAACAGGGAGAGATCGATCAATTTGTTACCAAGACCAGAGATTTTATCTGTGAGTACATGTATTTATTCTACAAAATAATTACCCTTGCCTTCACTTCCCTTTGGTAGGAGATGCTCCTTGTCTCCTGCAAGCTGTTACTCTATCCCAGGTATCTTTTTAGGTAAAAGGAAGAGAGAAAGGAAAGGCTGAATAAGAAATCCTCCTCATAAGGGGGGAGGGTGAGCAGCTTTGGTCTGTCCGTCCATCTGTGAGCAGCTCTGTGGCTGTTCACCTGCATCCTTGCTGTCCTGGGCAGGCAGAATTCCTGCATTAGGAGAAGAAGAAATGCCATCAAGAGGTTGCAACCAAATATTGCCTCCCCTTCACCCCAGTGCTGGGCTGGCCATTGAGATGTGTTTGTGGTGAACTGATGAAAACCACTCTGAATTTCCTATCTTTTCTGCATTTAAAACGGAAGCTTAATGTATTCTGTGTATTTTTGTTGGCAGATAGTAGTAATCATAAATTCCTTTTAATACAATATTTCCACACCAGCACAGCCTTGATGTGCAGCGTACCTGGCTGTACCCTGTGGGATGCTTTGATTTCCCTTTGGCAACTGCATTTTGTTCTGTCTGCCCCAATCAACAGCAATTCCCCTTTTTCCATCTAGCCTCCAAATCCACTCCTGGTGTGGAGTTTTAGTGCTCTGCTAGGACCTGGGCTAGAAGGGAAGGAATCAGTGTCTGCTGGGCTCAGGGTTCCACCTCCACTGTGGATCAGAGCCAGCCTGGCAGTGGAGGGACACCTTGGGTGGCTCAGGGTGGCAATTCTGGGAGGGAAAAGCAGCATTTCAGGGGTGCTGCTGGATGGGAGGAGGGTCAGTGGTAGATATCCCACTGCTCACTGTATGGGATGGGGAGGAGCTGCTCCCAAGGAGGAGCACATGTCTTCAGTTCCCAGTTCCTCCCCAAGCTGGAGCCGTGCAGTGCTATGAAATAACGTGACCTTTGCTTGCAGGTCAGGCTGTTCCTGCAGGGTCACACATGCGGCTGAACCTGCAGACAGGAGAGAGAGAAGCCAAACTCCCGGACAGAGAATATGGGGAAGGTGACACAAGAGAAGAGAGAAGAAGAAAAAGGTACAGATATACAAGGCTTTGGGTTGGGTGGGCTGTGGGATTCATGCCTTTTATTAGAGGCCAGGTTCCCTGGTACACTCAATTCCTGCATCTTCCAGAGACTTCATTGCTGGGTGAGGAGCTCAGCAGTGCTGAAAGCAGAGGCCTGTCCTTTGTGTCCACTTTGGGATGGCAGTGGAAGTGCCCTGAGAACACTTTCAGAGCACTTCAAGGCTTCTCATGCCACGACATCAAAACAGCTTCCACACAGCCTGTGGAGTTCTGGCAAAGTCTTTGGGTGTTCCTTGATTTGCTGTGTTTGGAGTGTGATGGTTCTCTCTGTGCTTTTTAGGCCAAGCTACTACCAGGAGTCTGTCTTTTGGAATTTATCTGCCGCAATCTAAAAACCTTTCTCCCGTACTGCGGTGATGACATATTGTACTGCAACATGCAAAATGATTGGAGCTTCTGCTAAAAACTAATGTTGCCTTAGCTAGGCTGGCATCATGGTGTAAGGATATCCTAATGGTTGATGCTTTGGCCATTTGTGCAATGGTAGGTTTTGGGGAAAGTGACATGAGGGATGAGAGAAAGAGGAAAAAGAGACATGCAGGTCATTGGGTTAGATAGCCTGTAAAATTTATGCCATTTATTGGAGTCCAGAATCTCTGGAGCACATAATTCCTGCCTCTTCCTGAGATTTCATTGCTGGGTGAGGAGCTCAGCACTGCTGAAAGCTGAGACCTGTCCTTTGTGATCCCTTCGGGACGGCAGTGGAGGTGCCCTGAGCGCACATTGAGAGGCGCCTTCATGGCTTCTCATGCCACGACACCAAAACTAAATGTGCAAGGTGGCTTCCTAGAATGACATGTAGTCCTTTGAAATATCTGCAGGCAGTGGTCTGAAACTGCTTTCTGAGCCTGCTCCTTGGGGTCAGCTGTGAGGGGCTGAGGTCTGGCCTGAGCCTGGTGCTGTGTCCCACTGGGAGCAGCCCCACAGCCTCACGTGCAGAGCAGGCCCAGCCAGAGGCCCTGGAGATCTCACCTGCCCTGCAGCCACCATTGTCAAGGTGCTGTAAACATCAGCTAGTGCTGACTTTCCCCTTGGACCCCTTGGTTTAGTCACTATGGGGAATTTCTTTCCTGAAGCCCGTGGGATTTCCCCCTGGCAGCTGCGATGGGGATGCTCGGGGAGTGTGGAGCTTTGGGGGCAGCTGCCCGGGCAGGGGCTGAGCTCCAGGCCCTGTTGGGCCCATGGCCCCCAGCAGCAGCAGCAGCAGCAGCAGCCCCAGGGCCCAAAGCCCCGTGCCCCCTGCCCAGCACAGGCTGCCCTGTCCTTGCAGCTGTCACCGGAGCGGGGCCCAGGGGCCAGTGGCGGCTGGCAGCAGCAGGAATGCGGGCAGGGTGAGGATGCCCTGGCCTGGCTTTTGTTTCTGGAACAATGTGGGCTCAGAGCAGTGCAGAACAGGCTGGGAAGCAGAGCCCAGGGCCTTTGGAGGCTGCAAGGCTTAAAGATCAGCCCCTGCAGTAGCCCAGATGGAGGTGGCCCAGTTGCCAAGGCTGTGTTGGCCTTGAGAGTGTGCAGGTAGATTTTGCATGGCTGTGGCCTGCTGGCGGCTCTGGGCCCAGGAGTGCCTGTGGCTGCAGCAGGAAGGGTGGCTGAAGGTTTGCTGCCTGCTTTGGTGGCATGGCTGCAGGGGCCAGTGCTGGGAGAGCCCCCTGTGTGAGAGCTGGTGAGAGCTGAGCTCTTGGGGACAGCGCTGTGCCCCAGGCCAGGAAGAGCAGCAGTGCCAGTACCAGGAGTGGTGTCAGTGGGAGCCCCTGTGCACAGGGAACCCCAGCCCCGGGGTGGCCGTGCCAGCACCCCCAGGGACCTCCAGCCTGGGGAACGTGGAACAAGTGGAACCCACAAATGTGCAAAGGCTGCCTGTTCCCAAAGGAATGGCCAAGAGAAGTCAGGTTTTCAAAAGAAACAGTATTTATTTGCCAAAGATAGGCAAATCTAGGATTTACAGAACATGTGTCATTATAACAATTGTTATAACAACAACAATGTACAGAACATATTTACATGGGATCCGATGGGCTAACAATCTTCAAAACGTATTTACAGGAATCTTCTAACATAGTCAACATATTTACAGGAACTTCACAACTTTCAAACGTATTTACAAGGTATCGGATCTGTGCCATCTTGAGCATGAGTCCTGGAAGAAAGGAAGCAGCAGAGCTGGACTCAGCTGGCAGCACTGGGCCCAGCAGGGCTGGGAGCTGGGCCCCAGGGGCTGGGCCGGGGCTGGCAGGGCTGGTGTGGCCCCAGGCAAGCGCAGGGCAGGCCGCGGCTGGTGCTTGTGGCAGCACAATCCAGGCCCCCTGCGGGCACCGTGTCCCTGAGCGGGGCCATCCAGCCCAGCCCCAGCCTGGCGTCAGGGGACCCAGTGTGTGTGTGGGAAGGGTGTGGGAAGCATCTGCCTGTCTTACCTGTGGGGCTCCATCTTCATCCAAGGACCATGGGCTCCTCCTCATCCTTCTCGTCCACATCCATCTCCTCAGTGTCATCCTCCTCATCCACTTCCATCTTCTCGATGGTCTCCTCCTCGTCTACTTCCATGTCCTCAACAGGGGAGGACATGGAAGTAGAGGAGGAGTCCACCTCCATCATTTCTTCCTCCTCCATGCCCAGCTCCACTTCCATGTCCTCCACAGTGTCCCTGTCAGTCTGCAAGGGGCAGCACAATCTCCCAGTGGGCTTCCTGTCCCACACCATCCATTCCCACATGGCTGCAGCCTGCCCAAGCCGGGTGCCCCCTGCCTGGCATGGCACTGTACCTCCATGGGCACATCAGAGCACATTGTGCTGGGATTGGCGCTCTAGTGCAGGCGGCAGGAAAAGCCCAGGCAACAGCAGCAGCTCTGTGCTGAGGGTCAGAGCGCAGAGTGAGCAGCAACTGACCCTTGGCAGCCGCTGAAGTGTCTGCTGTGCTCGTTTCCAGGTCCTGGACGTTCCACCTGGAACCCTCTTGGAGCTGTGATGTCACTGACGTTTCAGGGCCACACCACCGTGGGAGATGGGCATGGCAAAATGATCAAATCCGTGAATGGTTTGGCTTGGAAGGGACCCTTAAGATGATGTGGTTCCAAGCTGAGCAAGCTCCCAGCACAGCAGGTTGCTGCGGCCACTGTCCCACCTGGCATTGGATGTTGCTGGGGATTGAGCATCCACAGCATCTCTGCACTGGTCTCTGTGTCAGGGACAAGCACCCTGAGAGTAAAGAACTTCTTCCCATCATCAAATCTCTTCCATCTCTTGCAGTTTGATCCCATTCCTTCTTGTCCCGTCACTAAAGTTCCTGACCAAGAGTCCTCTCCCACTTCTCTGTAGTCCCTTCCCTCACTGGAAAGGTGCTGAGGTCTCCTGTGACTCACTGTACAATGTTCATAAGCTGAAATCTGCAAGTTGAAACTTTTAGGCCCTCTGCAGTTATATAGTGGCGCTGGGGTGGTTCCTCAATGGCAACACGAAATTCTGAGGTATTAATTCATCAGCTGTTTTTATTGTGGTGGGATCTGAAAATTTGGGTCAGCAGAGCCCTATATTTTCAGGGGGTGGTGTCTGTGAGCCTGACACAGAATCCAGCACTCAGACTAATCTTTTCTTGAGTATGGTAGGTTTTTTCATTCCTTTCCTCCTGCCCTTAGCCATTGCTAGAATGTCACAGTGAAAATAGAATTGAGGCCGTTTTTCACTCATTACATGTTCTTGTTTGTTTTGTTTCTTCTGCAAGGCTGGGCAAAGTTGATCTTGATGCAAGTTCATTCACATCTGAGGAGCTTAAAAATGCCTTGGCTAAAATGAAGGAAAGTGAGAAGGCAGAAAGGAAGGTGAGTTTCCCATTTCTAAAGCAATGCACATTGCAGGGATCTGAAAACACCCTGTTACACTGCTGAAACACAATGGTTAAAATGATTGCTTGAAAAACACTGTGCAAACTAATTTTTTGGTGAATATGGACCTAAAATACCTTTATTAACCTGTTAGTGATATTGTTCCCTGACTTTTCTGTACGACTCGAAGATTCTGTGAGTGGTTTGGGTTGGATACGACCTTAAAGCTGATCCAGTCCCACCCCTGCCATGGGCAGGGACACCTTCCACTATCTCAGGTTGCTCCAAGCCCCATTCAAGCTGGCCTTCGACATTTCCAGGGATCCAGGGGCAGCCACAGCTGCTCTGAACAATGTAATTTATCTGTTTCACTGCAGCTCAATTCACAAAAATGTCTGCAGACCCCAAAGGGAACAGGATTGCAGCTGACGGTATTTACAGAGGGTATTTCCCTTTACTCTCCTTGCTTTGGGTTTCCAACCTTGTGCTCTGGATAGCAAAACCCAAGTGGCCATGGGGAAGCAGGGGCTGATGTTTCCTTACCCAAGCTCCAAGTTGTCCATTTAGTTACAAAACAACCCACAACCCAAAGTAAATAGGTGGGAAGATGTGTGACTCATCAGGTACATCAGAGCCTCTTTCCCTTCTCCCCCTCAGCAGTATTTCTTTAAACCTCGCTCCTCCTGCTGCCTTGGTCTTGGCTCACTCAAACAAAAACTGAAAGAGGAGTCAAGGCTCTAAAGTTCTGGTGTCACAGAAAGGCTTTTTCTTCCCTTATGTGGCAGCACGGCATGATTTCATTTGCTGGAGATTATTTCCATAGCAGCATTGCTGATTGATTGCAGGGCTGCTGAAAAGGGCTGCTGGAAATGAGGATCATTGAAATGCAAAAATTAGTGATACTCTATTAGGTGAAAATAAGCCATCTTTTAAAACCTCCTGTTAGAATAGCTTTTGTCCCAGCAAGTGGGCTAAAAGCAGCTACATCTAATGGACCTAAAGTATTCCATTTGCGGTCACTCCTGCAGAGAGCAAATCCATCCCTGAAGGCTCAGTGTCAGAGGAAATGGAGTTACACTGAGCCTCTCCGTGCTCTGGCAGAGGCAGCTCGGGGAGGGATGGGTTGGGTGTGGTACCTCTGGTAATTTATCATTCCATTGACACAGCTTTCACCTCCGTTGCTCACTTGGTTTTCCTCCAGCCCTCTCTGATCCCTTATGAGGAGCAGGACAGTGCAAACCCTCCAGCTGAGGCTCACTCCGCATACAAACACATCTGGGCATTTGTGACAAATGCCTTCCAAAAGGGGCTTTCTGCCTTTCTCCTGTCCTTGGGGCAGCCCAGCTCCAGCATGGCCTCTCTGCTGCTTCTGTCCCCTGCAGCAGCAGGCTCTGTCCCCAGTGCCACCAGTGCTGATGTTCCTGCACCTCTGGGGCTCTCTGAGATCTCTGACAGAGCCTTTCCTCCTCACCACATGTTTTGTGTCAGCTCTCTGTTCAGGGCAGCCCTTGGGGTGCTGTTACTGCGAGGGAGATGAGCTCAGGACAGGCTGTGTGCTGGCCAAGCCCCATGGCACAGCACGTCAGCTGCCCCCAGCTTATCACTGCTCCTTCTGCCTCCCTTTCTGACAGCTTCTGTCCTCACACCTCTCCCTAGGAGATAGACCCTTCCAGGAATTTGCTCAACACTTGGAAAGGCAAAAGCATCTTTGTCTGTGTCTGAGAACTCGTTGGAGTCACTGGGCACTTTGGGCTGGATGGGACCTCTGGAGCTCTCCAGCCTCATGTCCAGTTCCAGAGAGGTTCAGCTGTAAGATCAGGGAAGTGCCTCAGGGCTTTTTGCAGCCAGGTTTTGAGAAGATCCACTTGCAGGCAAGCAGAGAACAGCAGTACTGCTGCCGGTGGGCTTGATGTTGAATTGGATGGAAATGGGATGTAGAAATAGTGCACAAATGCTGTAGAGATGTAGAAGTGGTGCACAGAGCTCTACTGTTCACTCATATTGTGGGTGTATCACAGCTAACTGGGTTCCTGGGCTTCTCAGAAGGACCCTGCCCCTGCACCTCTGATGTAGAGCAATAAATCCATTGGCACAGACAGCCAGGTTCCCTTTGTGAATTTTGGGGCTGGCATTCCTTTCTGTGTCTGTCTTGTCTCTCTTCATCTCCTATCTTGTTATCTCACATCTGGTTTTTGCTCCTTTTGTTTCCAAGGCCCGAGAGGAAGAGGTGAGGAAGAAGTTCCGGCCCATAGAGCAGCTGAAGGAGGAGTTTGAAAAGATGAACATGAAGATAGAAACAGATTATGAAATTATGGTTAAATTAATCAGCAAATTCAACAGCTCTGCCTCCATGCTGGATGAGAAAGTCACGGTGCTTTATGATCTTGAATATTATGTTCACCAGGTAGCAAGAATGCCTCAGTAACTACTGTGTAAAATCCAGGGGATACAGTGTCATAAATGGGGCTTTATTTTTCTTATCAGTATCAGGTAATACAAATTGCTTAATTACCATAATCCTGGGACAATACCAGACAGCAGAGGACTAGTGCAGGCTTATTTTATATCCAGGTTGGAATTAATCATCGCTTGTGCCAGGAGCCAGCAGTATCCTGGTGGTTGCCTGATTTGTTGTCTGTTCTCAGGCTGGTTTTCTTATCCTCTCTTTTTCCTTTTTTATCTCCTTAATGTTACAAAACGGTGTTTTAGCTGCCATTTTTGGGTAAGTAGAGTGGTGGTTGCTCAGAAAATAATTATTTTCTTTCTGCTTCCATGGAAAGCTGCCGTGGTTGATGGTAGGTGCCTTTATATCAGTTCACAGAGAACGTCTTTGTACCAGGAAAGGTGACAGCCACCCAAAACCCCCTATTTTGTCTTGGTGTGAGTAAGCAGTGGCAAGCAGAGCCTCGCTGTGCTAATTAGCTCTGTGTGAGGGTGAACATATTTCCTGGCATCTCGCTTCCTGGGGTTTGTGCTCACACTTTTCCCCCCTCTCTCTGATCTCTCTTGCTCTGCTTTCAGCTCACACATTCCTACCTCCCCTTGGATGCAGCTGCAGGCACAGAACTCTGCTCCCCTGGGCTTGGTGCCTGCCTTGGTGCCACCCCTGGGAGGGTGTCTGGGCATCCAGCCTCTGCTCTGCCGTGTAGGAAGGGACTTGGCTTCTCCCTCCCCAGTGACTGGGGAGAGTCTGGAGTGCACTGGGCGAGTTTCCAGTGGCACTTTGTCATTTCAGAGGGTGAATAGGACAACTCTTGGGAGGTGCCAGTGCAAGCCCTTTCACTGGAACAGCACTTGTTGAACCAAATGTGGTATTTGGAGGCAGGTAGCTGAAGTGTTGCTGCTGTGAGAGAGAGAGTCCATGTGCCAGCTGATACAAGTGTTATTTCCAGGGCTCTTTGTCTTGAATTTCCACTCTGAATTGTCATTGTGGGCATGCAGAGGCTTCCTTGCTGTTTGTTCTCCCTGCTTTTGTGTCACTGACAGCATCTGTGTGACTCAGAGAATAACTGTGAACAATGGGCACCCAAAGAGCTTCATATTTGTACTCAGGGCTAATCTTGCCTGATTAAGGGTGCCAGAGCATCAGGCCATTGTGCTAAAAAGCAACCCCCAAATGCCCTGGCATGCCTTGAATTCCAGCATAGCGATCTGGACTATTCCAGCAGAAAATCCCTGCAGCACAGGATGGGGCAAACAATTTCAGAATGGCAGAGGAGCAGGGACTGGAGCATCAAAGGGAAGCACATGCAGCATCAAAGGGGTCAGAGAGGGGGAATGGCAGGAGGCTGGCAGGGGCACAGGGGCTCCTTTGTGCGCCGATCACAGCGCTGCTCTGTGCCCGCGCTGTCGGGGCAGATGGCTGGGCAGCACCTTCTCGTCAGGCAGGAAGCTGATAAGAAATATGACTTGTCTCTAAGCCAGCATGGCTTTTCCTCCTCTTTCTTCTTCCAGTCAGTTGAATGCATCCAGAGCATTATCTCTGCTTGGGACTGACTTTAGCAGCAGTGGCTTAATGTAATTACTGAACAGCAGCCAAAGGACGCTGATGCTGCATAACCCTGGAAGGGCTGAACTGCCAGGACTCCTCTGCAGCGAGTCACAGCCCTGCTGTGGGAGCAGGGGATCCTTGCAGATGTGGGTGGCCAAGGACTTGTGTAGGGCCACTTTGCAAGTCCCACCTTCCCCAGCCTCCATCTGAGCAGTACCATGCCGTGCCGTGGCTTTTCAGAACTGTCCAGCTCCCGGCCATCCTGCTGCTGTCTCCGGGACACAGGATGCCCTGTGGAGTGGCAAATGCCATGCCCTGGAGGGCGTGCAAGCAAAGGCTGCTCCCTGCTCTGTGCCATGGTCACCCTGGAGCAGTGGGTGCGGGGCAGCTCGTGCCTCGGAGCGTGCCGTGGGAGCCATGGCTGGTGCCCAGCCCGGGGAGATGCTCTCTCCTGCCTTTGAAGAGTCAGCCCAAGGGCTCTGACTTTGCTCAGCTTTTGGTTGCCAGCTCTGGTTTGCTTCTCCTCAGCCATGATTCAGCTTGGCATGTTCGGGAGCCCGTCTTGGAGAAGGAGTAGGAAGGTTTGGCTTGCTGGGTTATCTGTATCGCATAAAACCCAAATGCAAATGTGAAGAGGGAAGAGCGTAACTCATAAACAGCATTCACGGTGCTTGCACAGCAGTGTGTGGAGCCAAGACCCGTTCTCAGGCATTGCAGGCTCTTTCTCTCAATTATTTACTCTGCTTATCTTCTCCTCTCCTCTGCTCTGACATGCTACACCATCTGTCTCTGCTAATTTCCTCTCCATCGTGTGCAGTTGATATGCTGCTTTCCCTCGCTCTTGTTTTCTAATATTTTCTCTCTCACCTTCCCTCCCTATTTTCTTTCTCCTCCAATTCAAACCTGCTCCCTGAATAACTGCTGTCATATTTGCTCTTCTCCTATCCCTCCCCTCGCCTGCTTTGCCCGTGTACTTTACTCAAGAGCTCTTTTGATCTTTGGTTTTTCTTCTGTGGTGATTTCAGTGGACTGAAGTGAGGTAGAAGCTGTTGCCTTGCAGCATACACTGCTCCCCAGAGAGGTTAATACCTTCAAGTTGTTAAGTTTGGGGATTTTGTTAGTTTAAGAACTGGAGCTCTCACAACAGACTCTGGTTAAAAAAGATAAACACATCTTCAGAATAAGCTTTACAGCACAACAGCACAATTTACATTCTGCTGTTGTCGTGTCTCACTGACGCTGGGGCAGCACAAAGGCCTCTGGTGCTGCTGAGGTTACAGCAGGGGATGGTTTTACTACTCCAGCTGCTGGATGCAAATTCCTGCCTGTCCATATATTCCCTCTCATGCAGAAGTCGATGTCTGATTCTAGCACTAAACCAGTTTTTACAGAGGCTGAGCAATAAAAGGACCCACTGGCAGATGAAATTGCGTTGCTGCATAGATTTCGTTGTAGATAAAGATGGGTCTGCAGAAAAGTGAGAGCTCTGGCAGGCCTGGTTTATAGGGACAGTTAAAAGAACAGCATCTGAAAGGATACAAAAGCTGCTGCAAATCCTGAATCAGCCCCAGCAGACCTGCAGAGAGCAGTTTTGCAGAGGGACAGGTGGGTATTGTCCCACTGGGGAGCAGAGATGAGCTGGAGCTCCCCAGGTCCTGCTTTGGTTGGTAACGGCAGACCTGTAGGACACAAAGCTTCTTCTTCTCCTGGGTACCTGAAATATGTGACTTAGGGCCAATTTTGATGAAGGTACATGGTTGAGATACAAATAACACTGAGCATGAAGTCATTGACTAGAAGAGGGTCCCACATGCCCTGCATGGCTTGTGGTCCTGTTCCACCTCATCAGGGGGTTGGCTTGCCCTGCTGATAACTCATTTTTATATTCTGTTTCCATCAGTCAACGATTGCTGTTGTGTCCCTGTCTTTCAGAGAGATATGTTGAATTTCTAAACCTGATTTTTCTGTGCAGGCAGAAACTGATTTTTCTGTGCAGGCAGTTCTGAGCATTCATCAGATCCTCTTTTAAACTGAAAAAAAAATCATTGAATACCAAAATGCATTGATTTGACTTTGGACTGAATTTTGTACTTGAAGTAGTTTGTGCTGTTTCTCTAAATTTTGTCTGTGAGCACTCAGAGCCTTTTCTGATCTCCTCTCAAAGAGCAGATGCCCGCTGGGACTGTGCCTGGCTAGCCCCTGATCCACTTAGAGCCAGAGGCTGATGAATTCCCACTAATGTACAAACTTTTCCCTACTGGCAGTTAATCCATTACTGTTTGCTTAGAAAAGTCATTGTGGGGCTGCTCCCTGGGGAAGCTCCTGGATGACCCCTCCAAGCTGGGACTGGCTTTTTCCTTCCTTGTCCATGGGAAGTTGTTGATGGAACTCATGGAGAACTCCCAGAAATGCCCATGCTACTTGCTCCCATGCCCCCTTTGCACCCTGTTGGTGCTGACAGGCTCCTAAACATCCCTGACTCCTGGTGCTACAATTACAGCATCAATTAATTAACTTCATTTGCAAAACATGCAATTCCCTGGATCCCTAGTAAAGGCTTGCTCAGGGGAGAGCAAAGAGCTGGAGTTTTTTGACATCAGCAGATATATTGAGTTTTTGACACCACCTGAATTGCCAAATACATGTCAAGAGCAGCTTTGATAGCTATAATCAAAGTATTTGAGTTTCCAGTGATGCCTTCTGAGTGTGACAATGTCCTCACACAAGGACACTGTGCCTGGGCAGCTGTGACATCTCTGCTCATGGGCAGGGCTGTGCTAAGCTCAGCCACAGCCATTCCCTCGGAATTTTTAATCCCTTATAAAACTCCCTGCTGGTCAAAGCAGGAGGGAAGGGATGCTGTGGATGTGAAGGGAGGTGCTCTCCAGGGGCTGGGGCTTTGTGCTGATGGAAGCTGCTCTCTCCCAGGTGGACAATGCCAAGGATTTCCTGTCCATGGGTGGGCTCCGGCTGGTGATCGAGGGGTTGAACAGCAGCGAGGCCTCGCTGAAGGAACACACTGCCTTTGTCCTGGGAGCTGCCCTGTCCAGGTGAGACCTGCCCTCGCCTGGGCTCTGTGCCTCTCTCCACCTCCCTTGGTTTATTTCTGATAGCAGAGACCAAAAGCTGTGTTGTGACACACCACAAAACTGTCTTGTCTGCTTCCTTGCCCTTGCAACATCTGTTTCCCCTTCTCCTCAGTGTGTCCTTATCTTGCTCATTGGACACATCCAGAAGTAATGTGGTGTCAAATCTATGATTGTTTCTTGGTTTCCCTGGGCTCCCTGTTTCTACAAAGTCCAAGGAAGGAATAATTCTCCTTCTGTCCCACTGACAGCTCTCTCTGGGGGAAGATGTAACAGAGGGTACAGTTACAAGCACCCCAGTGAGCACCTTTGTCCTTCCTCATCCTTGCTCCTGGGCTGCCTCAGGATGGCAAAGTGCTGATTTGAGCAGCTCCCGTGGTCTTTAGAGAGAGACTTGGGCCCCATGAACACATGCCTCTGACATCAAAGGCGTGTTGATTAGATGTGGGGTCAGGAATAAGGGTCAGCAGCCAGAATCCAGAGGAGACTGACCTGCAGAATGTTTGAGGTTCAGGGGAAGGAGCCTGCTCTTCCTTATGCTGGGGCATCCTGTGTAGCGCTGGCTACAGGAGGTATCCTGTGGGCTCCATGGGTATTCCTGGTGCCCCTTTTTTGATTTATGGGTTTTGGGGCTTTGCAGGGGATGTGTTGCTCATTCAGAGGTGCAGAGGCTTTAGAAATTCATTGGATAGACTCAAATTCAGGATCAGAAGTGCAGAGTGAAAATTGAAGGTCAGGACTGTTTTATCTGCATATTTCTACACCTAAAAATACAGTCACCTTCTCCAGCATCATAAATTATTTATGGCCTAGTCTAACACATGGTGCATGCACAGACCTGAATTTACTTGGCAATCTCATATGCAATGCAGTTGGCCCTCAGCGTGTGTGGAGTGATGGGCCTCGTGGACAGGAGCAGGTACCCAGGTTTATACCAGGGAAGGATCCAGCTTCTAGTCTGAAACAGAGCCTGATTTAGGGATGACAGGAAGATACACGAGAAACAAAACCTGCTCTTCATATTCTGGTGTATCTTTGTCTCTGAAACAATACCAGAGTGGTTTGCTCAGGTTCTTTATGTAGACTCTTTCTGCATACAGAGAAGATCATGCAGAGGATCTGGAAACATTTGCAGGTAACTTATGAAATGACAGGGGCTGCTAAAGAGCTTCTTTCCAGATGTACCTGCCATGACATGGCCAGGACTCCAAAAATTCATTGTCTCATGGTACCTGACAGTGTAGCAGTGGCCACGAGAGTCACGCTTTTGTGTAGTGTTTCTTACTCAAGTGCAAAAATCTTCTTTGGAGAGAGCCTCTCATCTGATATGACAATATTAAACTGCTGCTTTGCAAACTTGTGGACCTTTTTTCTTTGAAGGACATTCTGGCAGATGGTAATTTGGAGTGGTTTGGCTGATACATGGTCTGAGAGCTCTGCTCCAAAATGTGAGGGATATTATGCCTTGGTTTGAGTTTGCTTTTTCTCCCCTTGCTGTGCTTAAGCTTTCTCAGTAGACACCTACATGCCAACTTGTCTGCTGTGTGCTCACTTGTTTAATTGGTTTGTTCATACATTTTCTCAGCTTACTCCATGCTCTAGTTAAACTGTTGGGGGCATTTCAGGTACTTCACACAGCATTTTGTGTTTTTCTGAGGGCTTGTTTTTTATTTCCTTCCCTCATGGTTGTTCCTGAGAGCCTTAGAGAGGTGGTAGGGCTTTCCAGTAAATTCCCAGAGGTGTCACAGCTCGCTGGGCTGCAGGGACACCATCTGCTCTGTGCGTGTGTGCCTGGGGCTGGTGTCAGATCCTCTGCTGGATGCTGAGCCTGGGAAGAGGCAATGGTCTGCTGCTCACCAAATGGATCTGTGGCCACCTCCCAGGTCTCTTCAGCCAGGCTGGCTCAGGCCAGTGGTTTCAAGCCAGGCAAACATTCCCAGAGGGAAATCTGGGCATGATGAGAGCAGCTCCAGAGCCTGGCACAGGAGGTCAGTAACTCCTGGCACAGCTCAGTCTGGAAGAGGGAGTTTGGCCTTGACTGTAGACAAGTGTTTAACACAGGAGGAAACCACTGGAGACAGAGTGATTCCAGACATGCCTGGGACACATCCAGAACTTTTCAGCTCTCAGAAATACCCAGATCTTCTCCAGATTTGCACTGTCCTTAACTCTGCTCAGGTAGTCAAGCAGGTAAGGGATGGAACAAACAGCTGCAGCCCCCAGGTCCTGCCTGCACATGGCCCTGCCAGGACCTGGCTCAGAGCTCTGGCTGTGTTGGAAGCCCATTGGAACAAAAAGGTTTTCCAGGGGATCAGCATCTTGAGCCAACAGGCCAGGGGGCTGGCCAAGACTTGGATCAGCAAAGGCAGCAGGAGGAGAAGGCACAACAGGGCCAGCTCAGAATTTCCCCTTCCTGATATTATCGCTCCTATTTATTTGGCTCAAAGCAGACTTGAAAAGCAGCCATAGCACAGCATGACTGGGACATGAACATGCACTGCATGTGCAGCCAGGGTTGTCCCGCAGAGCAGCTCCTGCAGCCCTAAGGGCTCTTGGCCAGCCCAGGGCATGTGCCACCTGCCAGGGGCAGCTCTCAGCCTGCCTGGCAGCTTCCCATGGACGCTGCTGGGGAGAAGTTGGAGGTGGAAGGAGCCACCCCCATCAGGGCAGATTCCTCCTGCTCTGGAGATGGTGCTGCATGGCCAGGGCTGCTCTCAGCTTTCTCCTGAAGGGAAGGGAAAGGGGCTGTCAGCTTTGGCTGTGTCACTGAGACTCCTGCACTGTCAGCCTGGGCATCAGCAGATGGGCCCCAGATCTCCCTCAGAAAGCCTCCTTAGCCTCCTCTCCCTACAGACAGCAGCAGCAGCACCTTGGCTTGCAGCATCTCTGTTTGTCTGGCCTGCCCTTAAGGCCCTGCTGCCACGGAGATGCCCCTGGGCAGTGCCCTGTGCTGGGAGGTGTCTGCAGGGCAGAGCTGAGCCCCCAGGGCTTGGCTGGGCTCTGGCAGCACTGGCAGGGACAAGGCTTGGATAGAGAGGAACAGTTCCTAGTAGGCAAAGTTACAGGCAGCAGAGAGCCAGACCCATCCTTGGTATCCCTTTCTGTTCAGGTGCACTGGGAAAGAGAGATGGGCTTAGAGAAATTGACTTTGAAACTGGAGTCTTTAGAAACTCCACTTTTGTTTTTAAACATGTTTAAAATTTCATCACCCTGAAATAAGAGGAGATGTAATAGGCATAGGGCACCTTTGTGGGAACAGCAGGTCTGACTGCACTGGGGCACAGGGAGCCCTGTTTTCCCTTTTGGGCTTCCCTGGGGTTCAGGCTGAGAGCAATGCTGAAGATGAGGAAGGGACTCAAAAGCATAAACCCAATCAAAAATAAAAAAAGCTTAGTGAAATTCCCCCACAGATAGAAAAGTAGTTTTGAGGGAATTCCTAAAATAACCTCATAGGATTGACTCAAAGCGCTTGTCAATGTCTTCTTTCAACAGTCCACCATGGCCAGAGTGAAAAAATGTCCAACAGCAGCTCCATCAGGCACTTCCTCCTGCTGGCATTGGCAGACACGCGGCAGCTGCAGCTCCTGCACTTCTGCCTCTTGTGGGGCACCTCCCTGGCTGCCCTCCTGGGCAACGGCCTCATCATCAGCGCCGTAGCCTGCGGCCACCACCTGCACACGCCCATGTTCTTCTTCCTGCTCAACCTGGCCCTCAGTGACCTGGGCTCCATCTGCACCACTGTCCCCAAAGCCATGCACAATTCCCTCTGGCACACCAGCACCATCTCCTACTCAGGATGTGCTGCACAGCTCTTTTTCATAATGTTCTTCCTCTCAGCACAGTATTTCCTCCTGACCATCAGGTGCTACGACCGCTACGTGTCCATCTGCAAACCCCTGCACTACGGGACCCTCCTGGGCAGCAGAGCTTGTGCCCACATGGCAGCAGCTGCCTGGGCCAGTGCCTTTCTCAGTGCTGTCATGCACACAGCCAATACATTTTCCCTGCCCCTGTGCCATGGCAATGCCCTGGGCCAGTTCTTCTGTGAAATGCCTCAGATCCTCAAGCTCTCCTGCTCCAAATCCTACCTCAGGGAAATTGAGGTTTCTCTTTTCTCTATCTCTATAGCTTTTGGTTGTTTTGTTTTCATTGCTTTCTCCTATGTGCAGATCTTGAGGGCTGTGCTGAGGATCCCCTCTGAGCAGGGACGGCACAAAGCCTTTTCCACCTGCCTCCCTCACCTGGCTGTGGTCTCCCTGTTCATCAGCACTGGCTTTTTTGCCTACTTGAAGCCCCCCTCCATGTCCTCCCCATCCCTGGATCTGGTGGTTTCAGTTCTGTACTTTATGGTTCCTCCAGTTTTGAACCCCCTCATCTACAGCCTGAGGAGCCAGGAGCTCAAGGCTACAGTGTGGAGACTGACAACTGGATGGTTTCAGAAACATTAAACGGCTGGCCAGTTTCTGCAAATAATCTATAATAAAAGTCATCTTGGATAGTTCTGTTGATTTGGGGTTTTTTCCCCTCTGTTTTAGTTTGTATTATTGTCTCTAAATCTAGGCTTTTCTTTATTCCATTTCTCATTTTCTTTCTCTTAAATTGTCCTGTGGCCCCAGACTTGTCAAGGAGGAGCTGTGCTTTTAGTGGCTGTAAATGAACTAAAGGCTCTCCCAGCAAAGTTTTAACTACAGATGCCCCTTCTGTTGCCTTATCTGGAGGTGCAGCAGCAATGTCTGTGTGCAGAGCTGGGGGCAGATCAGTGCTGGCCCAGCAGCTGTGCCCAGCAGCAGCAGCACTTGGTGTTGCCAGTGCTGCTGCCATGGCCCTGCCCCGCTGCCCTGGTGGCCCTGGTGTTGCTGCAGGGCCTGAGTGCTCTCGGGGCCAGGCACAGCCCTGGGGGTGGCAGTGCCGGGGCTGCAGCAGGGACAGGCCATGGGCACTGCTGGGGCAGCGCTGACGCCTCAGGCCAGGGCCTGGGGGCTCCAGGCTCCTTGCCCAGGCTCTCTCAAGAACACGCCCAGACCAATGCTCAGCACAGAAAAGCCCCGTGAGCAGCCCCAGGCTGGCCGTGGGCAGGCTAGGGGCAAACAGCATGGCTGGGGCTCTGCAAGGGCCCTGGGGGAGATGGGAAGGAGCAGCAGAGCAGGGGCTGATCCATCCCCAGTGCGCTGCACAGCCCAGGGCAGCGTCCCAGAGCATCCTCATGGAGCTGCCAACAACATCCCCCCTCTGCAGCCCTGGCCTCTCCCCCAGCTCACACAGGTGCCCCATCCTTGCAGGCACAGACACGGCAGCACTGGCTCAGCAGCCCCTGTTTGCATTGCACACAGCAGCGGGAGCACCCCCATGCTGTTGGTGTGGGGACATGAACCTGGGGGAGCACAAATGCCATCAGCCCCTGGGGCCAGCAAGGGCTGGGGAACACCAGGGAAACCACTCAGCTTTGTCCTGGCCTCTGCAGTCAGCCAGAAAGTTTGTTCCCATCAGGTGGGAGTTTCATGTCCCACTGCAGACGCTGTTGCTCAGAGCCAGGGCTGCCTGGCAGCCAAGCCCAAACTGCCCTGAGCATTTCCTTGGCTTCACCTTTGCTTTCTTTCCTCTTCCTGCTGCAAATTTCTTCCTATTGCCCACCCCTCTTCCCTCCTCTGCAAACAGCCCATCCCTTTTTCCCCTTTTCTCTCTGGCCCCACTCCCCATTGCAGTTCCTGACTTGGCCCCATGGGAACGTCCCTTTGGGCAGCAGGATCATCCTACAAGTGCTGCAGGAATTGTCTGCAGGCTCCTGCAGTGCCTGGTGCTGCTCCCTTGCCAGAGGCACCCCAGGCCAGGGGGGCACATCTGGGCTGCTGTGTCTGGCTCTGGGGCTCCCTGTTCTGGGCAGTGAGGAGGAGCTGCAGAGGCTCTGCAGGACTGACAGGATGGGCTTTGGGGCTGGCAGGAGAAGCTGAGGGACCTGGGCTGCTGGAGCTCCTGAAGAGGAGGCTCAGGGCTCATCCTGCAACTGCTCCAAGGGTGGTTCCAGAGAATCCCAGAATCAGCAAGGCTGCAACAGGCCATGGAGAACATGAAAACCACCCTGTGCCCTGACACCGCCTTGTCTGCCCTGAGCCTCCACTTCTCCAGGATAAACAACCCCAGCTACCTCAGCTGCTCCTCACAGGACTTGTGCTCCCTCCCCAGCCTTGCTACCCTTCTCTGGACATGCTCCAGCCCCTCCATGTTCTTCCTAAATATGGGGGACCCAGAACTGCAAACAGCACTTGAGGTTCTGCCCAAGCAGTGCTGAGCACAGGGGAAGAATCCCTGCCCTGCTCCTGCTGGCCACACCATTCCTGAGCCAGGCCAGGAGCCATTGGCCTTCTTGGCCACTTGGGCACACTGCTGCCTCATGCCCAGCCAGCTCTCCATCAGTCCCTGCAGGTCCCTTTCTGCCTGACTGCTCTCCAGCCACTCTGTCCCCAGCTTGTATTGCTGCAGGGGTTGTTGTGGCCAAAGTGCAGGACCCAGTACTTGGACTTGTGAAACGTCACCTTGTTGGATCTGGGCCCTGGATCCAGCCTGTCCAGGGCCCTGTGCAGAGCCCTCCTACCCTGCAGCAGATCAACATTCCCAGACAACTTGGTGTCACCAGAGTTCCATGAGGCCCCCGAGTGTCCCAATGCTCTCCATGATTCCATGAGGCCACCCATTGTCACAATGTCCCTTTGGTTTCAAGGGACCCCTTGATGTCACAAAGTCACTTGGATCCTTGCACCCTGCAGTGTCACAATGGATCCTTGGCCCCCAAGGCCTTCCGTGTCACAGTGTATTCTTGGTTCCATGAGGTCTAGCAGTGCAGCAATGCTCTCCTTGGTTCCACAGTGTCACAATGGTCTCTTGGTCCCAAGGGCCACCACCTTGTCAAACATGTTTCCTTTATTCCAGGAGTACCTGAGGTGTGGTGGTTTTCACAGGGGTCACAGAACAAAGGAAGAGATAAGAAACTTGAATCCATGTTTCAGAAAGCTGATTTATAAATTTATGATATATATTATATATATTAAAATAAAATTATATACTAAAACTATCGTAAAAGAATAGAAGAAGGGATTTCATCAGAAGGCTAGCAAGCAATAGAAAAGAATGGAATGATAATAAAATCTTGTGACTGACCAGAGAGTCCGAGAAAGCCAAACTGTGATTGGACATTAAAAACCACCACATGAGACCAATCAAGGTCCCCCTTTGCATTCCAAAGCAGCAGATAATTATTGCTTACATTTCATTTCTGAGGCCTCTCTGCTTCTCAGGAGAAAAATACCTAGCAAAAGGATTTTTCATAAAATATGTTCACATAAAATATGTGACACTGAGGAGCAGCACTGTCCCCTTTGTTCCATGGGGCCCTGCAGTGTCACAATGGCCCCATCATGACACCAGGTCCTGCTCTGTCACAATGCCCTGCATGGTTCCACAAGGCCCTGCAGGGTCACAGTGGCCTCTTGGTTCCCTGAGGTCTCAGAGGGCCACCATGAATTCCTTGGTGCTGCAGTGTCACAATGGAGCCCTGGTGACACAAGATCCTGCAGTGTCACCAGGGACCCTTGGTTCCATGGGGCACCACAGGGTCACAATTGTTCCCTCAGTTCCCAGAGTCCTTGCAATGGAGCAATGGCCCCTTGATTCCATTGTGCCCATGCTCTCCCAACGGTCTCCTTGGTTCTGCAATGGCACAATGGCCCCTTGGTTCCACAAGGCCCTGCAGTGTCACAGTGACCTCTGTGGTTCCACCAGGACCCAGACTGTTACAATGGACTCCTTGCTTCCATTCAGTCCCACAGTGTCACAATGGCCTCTTGGCTCTGTGCTGCCATGTCGTACACAATGTCACCATGGTCCTCTTAGTGCCACCAGGCCCCGCAGTGTCACAATGGCCCCTTGCTTCCCCAGGCACCTGCAGGGTCACAATCATGAGAGAATCAACCAGGCTGGAAAAGACCTTGGAGAGCATCAGGTCCAACCTGGAACCCAACACCACCTTGTCACCCAGACCATGCACTGAGTGCCACATCCAGTCTTTCCATAAACATTTCCAGGGACAGTGACTCACCCACTGCCCTGGGCAGCCAGTTCCTGTGACCTAACAGTGTGCTGCCCAACCAGTACTGAGCACAGGGGAAGAATCACTGCCCTGCTCCTGCTGGGAACACAATTCCTGATCCATAGGAGTGCCAGGGGTTGGATAAGGGAAATGGTGGGGAGAAATTGTGATTGATTGATTGATTGATTGTCAGCCATAAAGGGTCTTGATTTTCATATGTATTCATGCTGCATTAGGAGCTGCTGGGGGTCAATATCAACTGGACACTGCATTGCTGATATCAATCTATGAACAGGAAAAAAATAGGACAAAACAGTTCTCTCTGCATTTTTTTCAGTACAGTATATTCACTTTGAATATATTTCTGAAATGTAGGTAATTAATCACAGAAGAACTGAAAACTTATATTATTCCCAAGGGCTTGTCTTGTTTGGGTGATTTGAAGAAATGTTTAACAGCCTTTTCCAGTGAATTCCTGAACTGAAGAGCTCAAGAAAGAAGAGGCCTCTGGAGTAGTAAAATTCATCAGCAACCTCCAAGTGCCAGCAGATCCATCCCCATCAGAGCAACAATGAACAGAAATGGGCACAGCTTTGTGGCTGCCCCAGCTTTGGCATGGGCCCTGGGCCTGGAGCAGGAGCAACTCTTGAGGGCCCCAAGGCTGGGGCTCTTGTGCTGCCCTGGACAGATGGGATGGCAGCAGGGGCTGCAGAGCTCTCAGCACCTCAGCCCAAGGGGAGCAGGGAAGCCAGGGAGCCTCCTTTGGCCTTGGCCAAGCACCTTCCCTCATGGCTGGGGCTTAGTCCTGTGGCAGCTGCAGCTGCTGCTGTGCCCTTGCCAGGGGCTGAGGCCGGGGGGCAGTGCCCAGAGCAGCCTGGCCTGAGCAGAGCTGTGGGGCCAGAGCCGGCTGGGCTGGGCTGGGGAGAGGCCCTTGGTGCTGCCCAGAGCTCAGGGCAGCTGGCAGAGCTTGCAGGGAGCTGGGCTGGGCTCAGACAGCCTGGCCCAGAAACCATCAGTGTCCACCTCAGCCTGGCTGAGCGTGCAGGGACAGGACTCCGGCCAGGCCTTGTGGGGAAGGGCCAGCGCCTGTGCAAGGCATTGCAAACAGGCATGTGGCCCAGAGAGGAGGCTGCTCTGTGCCCTTGGTGGCATGGGCAGAGCAGGGAGGGGGCCCAGGACATTTGTCAGTGCCAGCCTCTGTGCCCGTGTGTTGGCAGCCCTGGCTGCTGAGCCCAGCTTTGGCCTGGGCTGAGTTTGCCTGTGGCCCAGCTCCATCCTCCTGCGGGGCTCAGGGCCTATTCACGGCCATGGCCAGCCCTGGCTGCCTCTCTGCTGGCCCAGAGGCTGGCAGAGCCCGGGGCAGGGCTGTCTGTGCAGTCCCACAGGTGCCAGGGGCTCTGCAGGAGCTGGCAGAGGCTGCCCAGCAGGGAGGCCATGGGGCACAGAGCCCCAAGGCTGCTGTGGGCACCACGGCACAGGGGCCGTTCCCATCCGCAATGCTCCTGGCCTGGGCTGGGCCTGCACAGGGGCTGGGCCACTATGGCTGGGCCGGCACAGGGCCACAAAGGGGCCACGCAGCCGCTGCCGGGGCTGACAGCAAGGCCAGGCACACACAAGCAATTGCTGAGCATGGCCTGCGCTGGCCAGGCCTGGCTGTGCCAAAGGCAGAGCTCAGCTGCCCTTGGGGCTGCAGGAACAGTCCAGAGCCCAAAGAGCCTCCATGGCTGTGCTGGAGGCCAAGGCTGCAGGAAGGAAATGCAGGGCTGCTGAGGGATGGGGAGGGCATTGAATTCCAGCACACACCTCAGCTCTCTGATGATCCTGGCACCATGCTGGGCCCTGTTTCAGACTGGAGCAGAGCAGATGTTGATGGGCCAGGAGCCCTGTGGGGCTGTCAGGGACCTGCAGCTTGCAAGGTGCCCTACTCTCTCTCAGGTGCTCTCAGAGAGATCCAATCCCAGCTGGGCACCTCAGGGCACAAGTGGCACTGCCTGTTCATGGGCACACAACTGATGTCTGCCTGGATAGGGGCACAGGTTTAAATACTTGTTAGTTTCTAATATACAAACAAATCTTTATTATCTGGGTAATCTGAGTACTTTGAAGTTATAGCAAAGTTTTCCCATCAAAAACAGGGATTTCCTGGAAGCATATTGATGGCAGAAGGAGAAAAAATACTGATCTTCCCCTCTGCTTGTGTCAGCAATATTCATTCTATGATTTAATCTTTCTTTTCCATCAGGTGTTTCCAGCCCTCCTGGTTAAATGGCCATGTCTAAGGACATCTCTTCTTTTAAAGCAGGTGGATCTATGTACTTCCTGCTGCCCCCAGATTTACTCCTCTAGGTCCTCTCTGGTCATTGAAGTACCTCTCAAAGGACTGATTTCATACTTTGATCTGCAAGAATTTGCCCAATATTTCTGAAGTTCAAATAAATATATAATTAAACATCATCTCATTTCTGTTTATATTTATCACAGCATTGTGTTGTCTTATGTCCTTTTTTTAGAATTCTTCCTGTACAGAAATCCCTTGGGGATTGGGGGTATGTCAGATGCTTCTGGGACATCCCAGAGAGCTGAGGGAAGAGCTGTGATGGTTCTTAAACTGTTCAAATGTTCAACTTGTGTTTGTTGGCAAGAAACCTTTCTGTGCCTCTGGATGCCACCAGTCCCTGACCACAAAGGACACAAACCTGATGAGTTGTGGTTCCCACTGCAGGGGCTGCACTTGGACCTTGGCTCTGCACAGGAGAGCTCTTCATCCCCTTTCCCTATGTTCCTCCCTCTGGTCATGGAGGGAGCTCCTGACTTCAGTGTATGACTGCTGTGTTCAAAGAGCAAATCTGGGCAGAATCAGAGTATGGAGGGTTTGCACGGGAGGATCTGTTGAGATCTGTGCTGTGCACAGAAGGTGTTTTCCATTGCTCTGAGACTGTCTGCTGTGGAAAGTGGATTCAATATCCAGCAGAGGAATGACTTTTGCATTTGATGGAGCTGTGCCTTCCCTTGGCTTTGTTGGCTGACAAGAAATGAACATCCCTCTGTGTCTCGGGCAGCTCCTTCTCCGAGAAAAGCAGGTGGGAGTTGGAGCCAAGGAGCTGAAAGCTGCAGGTGCAGCCTGGGCTGGAGGGAGCTCAGATTTGCACAAGGCTGCTCTGAGTGCCAGGGCTTGGATGGGGGAAATGGTGGGGTGGGGGTAGTGACAGAGTCTGATTGATTGTCAGCCATGAAGGGTCTTGATTTTCATCTTTATTCAAATTGCATGAGGAGGTACTTGGATTCAATGTCAATTGGAGACTGCACAGACTGATTTATGAACAGGAAAAAACTGAAGAAGGACCTAAAAAAAGTTTTCTCATTATCTTTGTAAATAGAATATATTCCGTTTGAACACACTACTGAAATCGGTCAAGTTAACCACAGATGATTTGAAAACTGAAATCAAATTATTCCCAGAGGCTTGGCTTGTTAAGGTGTTCTCAATGTCAATGAGCCCTGGGACACCGAATTCCTGCACTGAAGAGCTGAAGGCTGAACAAGCCTCTGGAACAGGAAAATTCAGCAGCAACCTCCAAGTTGCTGAGAATGTCAGCAGCCCCCACTGAGGCCATCCCTGCCCAGAGACCATGGGGGAATGGGCAGACAAGGAGAGCCTCCCTGGGGCTGGGACAGCACAACTCAGAGGCACCAGGGGTTCCAGCTGGGAAATGGAGTGTGGAATGTGGCTGGGAAAGCCCTGCCTGGGCTGTGCCCAGCAGGACAGACAAGCCCTGACTCCCATCCACTAAAAAACTTTCTCAATGAGAGATTTAAAAGAAATTGCAATTGTTTGTTTCCTCTGAGTTGGACGCAGTGCAGAAATTCTGACAAGAGATCATCAGGAGCTCGAAAGAACAAGACAGCTTTTACTAGTTATATTAGAAAATTATGGAAACTTGGCAAATGGTTTAATATGACATTCAATGAAATAAAAAACCCCACTTATCAAAGCTTTAAATTGGACCATTCACCTTCACAAACTCTAAGCCTGTGCAGTTTTAAGTTACTCAAGATTTGCAAGAGAAGAGAAATGGAAGAAATATACACAGAAAGAGAAAAACAAAAAACATGTACAGAAGCACCCACACAGCTACCAAGTCCTGGATTCCAGGAGTGTTCAGATGGAAATTCCAAGTGGAGGTAGGGTCAAGATGTGTGCTTGCCTTGTGGTCAGCTTGGTTTCCCTGGGCCCTTCCCCCAGGTGGGACTTGGGCTCATTTGGTCCCTCAGGAGCTGGGTTGGGGGCTGTGGAGGTGGCTGTGGAGCATTGCCTGTGCTGTGCCAGGGACTGGCAGACACTGCTGGGCTGGGAGAGAGGCTCTGGGGCGATTGGGGTTCCAGGGCACAGCAGCATTGGAGTTCCAGGGCAGGGCAAGGCTGGACCTGCCCCTTCCTCCCCTGTGCAAAAATGTTTTGAGCCAACAATCTCCTCCAGTCTCTCACAACAGGGAATGTTGGAGGTGAAATCCCAATTCTGTCCATGGGTGCCTGGAGGAGAAGGACAGTTCTATTCCACAGGAAGGAAAACACAGGGCTCCAGTGTTTGGAAGGCAGCTGAGAGCCTCACAAGGCCAAGGCCTGGCAGACTTGTCAATAAGGGCAGATTTTGTCTGGAGGCATTTTTGAACTGAAGGAATTTTGGAGGTGGAAGGCCAGTCTTGGCCATGGGCACCTGGAAAAGCAGGACAGTTCTTTCCACAGGAAGGAAAGCATGGAGCCTTCCCCAGTATTTTGGGGACAGATGGGAAGTGACCCTCATGAAACCACTGGCAACTAGACTTGTCCTGGCAATATTCCTACTGGAACAATCTCTGGATATAGGGAAATTTGGAGGTGAAATCCCAATTCTGGCCATGGGTGCCTGGCGGAAAAGAACAGTTCTTTTCCATTGGGAAGGAAAGCACAGAGGACCAGTGTTTCAGAAGCAGATGACAAGAGAGTCTTAATGTTCCAAGGTCAGCTGGACCAGTTAGGTGGCCCCTGGGAGGCCAAACCAGCAAGACCTGTTCCATCTTCCCTTGGTTTTGTGGGGCCCCATAGTGTCACAATGGTGCCTTGGATCCATAAGGCCCCACAGTGCCATAATGGTGTTACATGGCTTTGCAAGGGTTCCTCAGGGGTAAAGAGATAGATGAGAATCTTGGCTTCATGATCAGAAGGCTGGATTTATTAATTCATTATATATAATACATTATGACTATACTAAAAGGAATAGAGAGAAAACTTCAGAAGCTGCTAAGCTAAGAAAAGAATAGGAATAGCAATAAACAAGAGAGCTCTCTGTGAACCTGTCCCAGAGAGCTTGGTCCTGATTGGCCCTTAATTGTAAACATGGATAATGGGCCAATCATAGGTGCACCTGCTACATTCCACAGCAGCAGATAACAATTGTTTCCATTCTTCTTCTGGGGCCTCAGCTTCCCAGAAGAGGAAAAATCCCAAAGAAAGGATTTTTATGAAAAAATATCAGTGACATATTGGTGTCTTGTTTCCATGGGGTCCAGCAGTGTCACAATGTCCCCTCGGCTCCACAAGGCCCTGAAGTCTCACAATGGTCCCACTGATTCCATGAGGCCTTGCAGTGTCACAGTGGTCTCCATGGTTCCCCAGGCCCCACAATGTCACGTGACTCCTCTGTTCCACGAGGTCTGCAATGTCACAATGGACCTTAGGACCCTGAGGGTTTGCCATGCCACAATGGTCTCCTTTGGCTCCACAGTGTCACAATGGACCATTGATGACATGAGGGCCTGCAATGTCACACTGGACCTTTGGTTCCAGGCAGCTGATGCCGAATTTTGCCCCAAAAGGCGATAATAATCTGCCCAGAGACTAGATTTGAGGTCTATAGGCAGGAGGTATTTATTGACAACGCGTTGGAGAAATCACCAAGTGGATTTCTGAATTAGATACAGCAAAAGCAGGTTTTTATACAATTTTTGAACAAGAATTACATCATTTATTACATGCATATTCATAGGCAGGTAGGAATATAGGTGGAGTCTTCCGGGAACTCTTGGTCTTCCTTGGTTAAATTTTAAGCTTCTCCTAATTTGGGCATTTTCCTGTCATCCTTGGCATGTTTTTCCATGACTTGGCAGAAATCACTGTTGCACTTGGCTTGATTCTGACGGCTTGGCAGGTCACCGTAACTTTTTGGCTTCTACTTTCGCTTCTTCAAATATTCTTATTCCAAAGTTTCTTTTGTGAGTGTATTTTAGATTATTTATTAACTTATCTAATCAAAGTTTTCCCAAACAATGTATTTTAGGTTATTTATTAACTTCTGTGTTTCCCTTGCTAGAGTGTCTTTTAATTCTTTTATTCCTCAGATCTTTTAATTCTTTTCTTTCTCAGAAACTACTGCCATTCATTGTAATGAATGGCTTCATTCCCCCCTTTTCTTATAACTTACGAATTCTTTCGTCAAATTCTAATCCTATAGGGCGCTGGTACGCTCGTACCATAGCCCAAAACATTTGGGTCCTTTTCATTATGATTCTTAGTAGTTGAAGACCTGTGTAGCTGTTGAGTAGTATACAGCATTGAGCAGTATAATAGGAACAAGCTTTATTTTTCTTTCTGCCTTCTCTGTTTTTCCTTTCTTTGTTGTCTTTTCCCTGGTTTGTTAGAATGTCTATTATCAGGCTGTGTCAATTTTTGAATGCACTGGTCTAATTCCAAATCTGCATCTTTGCTTACAGGTATAGCGTGAGGTAAGTTTAAAGGCAAATCAGCTTTACAGCGAGCTGCTATAATGCGGGAGGATGTAGTTCCCCAAGCGAATCTTCTGTATAGATTACCGAGTTTTGGGGTTGTGTTTGTGTTCCGAGTGGATCTTCCCTGAGATCACTCCACTGACATGAAATTGGGCCCTTCTGTTGGATCCAGACAGTGGGCTTGCCCATTTTCACTGAACTATAGGTAATTAGGTTATTTTCAAAGGCTGCTATCAAGGGTTGAATTGTTAATACTAGCCGCCTTGTTTTTCCTTCTACTGGGTCAAGTTCTCGACACCCAATTTGGATTTGGTCTCCCTTATATGCTACCATGGAAGGCTGATTCCATACTCCACTCGCATATGGCTGTTGGTTACGTAAGGCATATACCTCAAAATAGGGTCCCTTCGATTCCGTTTCCAATTCCGGGTGGATACACTGGTGTGCATTAGACCATGGGTCTATTGAGGCGGAGTCTTGGGGAAGAATACTTATCAGTCCAATGATCAGGAGGGTCTGAGGTGAAGTCAGGATCATGGTGTCTGCTCCTCTTGTTTATTCCCCGGAGCTTTCTTGACCCGTGAGTAATGGATCCACGTAGGTCGCTCCTTGATCCGAACCGCGGTGAAGGTAGTCAGCAGCACTTGGAAAGGTCCCTCCCACTTTTCTTGTAGGGGTTTTCCTAAAAGATTCTTAACATACACCCAATCACCGGGATTAAACGGATGCAATTTGCAATCAGGTTGTTTAGGCTGGTGCTCTATCACCACAGTAGCATTCTTATCGAACTGTTTCCCCACCATAATTACATAATCATAAATGTACTGATTACCGATTTGGTCTATAGCGTCTCCATTTACCGCTTGCATAGCATAAGGTCTACCATACAAAATTTCAAATGGGCTTAACTTTTCTTTTGATCTTGGTTTGACTCTCAGCCTAAGCAGAGCAATAGGCAAAGCTTGATACCACTGCAAATTAGTCTCCTGGCATATTTTGGCAATTTGCTGTTTGATGAGATGATTCATCTTTTCCACTTGCCCACTGGCCTGTGGACGGTAAGGCGTGTGTAATTGCCATTTGATTTGTAATGCTTTGCTTATTGCTCTTACCACTTTTGCGCAGAAATGTGTACCCCTATCCGAAGAAATGCTTTTTGGTACCCCAAACCGTGGAATAATTTCATTCAACAGCACTTTAGTCACTTGTCTTTCCTTATTTGTCCTGCAAGGGAATGCTTCAGGCCACCCAGAAAATGTATCAGTTAATACCAACAAATACCGAAACCCCCCTTTTCTTGGGAGTTCAGAAAAATCAATTTGCCATACTTCACCTGGGAATTTACCTCGATTTATGGCTCCTTGGTGTACCCTGGTTCCCGTATTCGGGTTGTTTTTCAGACACCGCTCGCACTGGGATGTGACGTGCTTTATAGTGGTAAATAATTTCGGTCCTGCTATCCTGGCTTGCAAATATTGGTAAAGCGGATCTAGACCCCAATGGGCCTTTTCATGCTCCGTCTTTACAACCTGCCACATCAGGTTCCCTGGTATTACCAACTGTCCTGTCTCTAATCGTCCCCATCCACTGTCTAACAGTTTACCTTTATTTCTTTGAATCCATCTATGATCTGATTCCTGATAGTTTGGTTGGAGGTTTACATCCAGCTCCCCTGGTATCAGAGCTGTTATATTTGCCTTTCCGGTCCTTGCAGCAGCTAATTTAGCTTCTGCATCTGCCTTTCTATTCCCAACTTCTGGAATAGTGTTACCTTTTAGATGTCCTTTACAATGCATTATGGCCACTTGTGCTGGGAGTTGGACTGCTTCTAGCAATCGTAGAATCTCCTCTGCATGTTTGACTGTTTTCCCTTGAGTAGTCAACAGTCCTCTTTCTTTCCAGATGGCTCCATGAGCGTGAACAACGGAGAAGGCATACTTAGAGTCTGTCCAAATATTTATTCGCATGTTCTCTGCCAATTCCAGGGCTCGAGTCAGAGCTATCAATTCTGCCTTCTGGGCTGAGGTCCCTGCAGGCAAAGGGTTTGACTCGATTACCTTTTCTGTGGTAGTTACTGCATAACCAGCCATTCTTATTCCTTGTTTTACGAAGCTGCTACCATCCGAGAACCAATCATCTGCATCTTCGAATGGCTCTTCCTTGAGATCCGGGCGACTGGAATAAACGGCTTCGATTGTTTCCAGGCAATCGTGCTCGATGGGTTCTGCTGAGGTTTTCCCTTCTAGGAATGAAGCTGGGTTCACAACGTTAGTTACCTGAATAGTAACATCATCTGACTCAGCCAAAACAGCTTGATACTTTAGGAATCTGGAAGGTGACAGCCAGTGATTCCCTTTCTGCTCTAACACAGCAGACACAGTGTGAGCCACTAACACAGTCATTTTCTGGCCCAGCGTGAGCTTTCTGGCCTCTTCAATGTTGATTATCACTGCGGCCACTACACTCAGGCAGCCAGGCCATCCTTTACTCACTTCATCCAATTGTTTGGAGAAGTAGGCCACAGCCCTTTTATGTGGTCCTAACTGTTGTGCTAGGACTCCTAGGGCCATTCCTTGTCGCTCATGAGAAAACAGCCAGAATGGTTTTGTCACGTCTGGAAGACCCAAGGCTGGTGCTCTCATGAGTTCCTGTTTCAGTCTCTTATAGGCTCCCTTTGCCTCGGGAGTCCAAACTAGAACACCCTTACTTTCCTTCAGTAAGTCATAGAGTGGTTTGGCGAGTATTCCATATTGATAGATCCATAGCCGACACCAACCAGTCATCCCTAGGAAGGCGCGCAAATCTCTCACCGTCTCTGGTTTAGGCATTTGGCAGATGGCTTCTTTCCTGGCTGCTCCCAGGGATCACTGTCCTCTGGAAACTTCATATCCCAGACACACCACTTCTTCTTGCACCAGCTGTGCTTTCTGTTGAGAAACTCGATATCCACTTAAACCCAGAAAGTTTAACAGGGAAATAGTCCATTCAATGCACTCTTCTTCTGTTTCTGTTGCTATTAGGAGGTCGTCTACATATTGCAAAAGAGTACCATCTCCCAGCGGCCTTTCCCACTGTTCTAATTCTTTGGCTAACTGCAGATTCCCATTCAAACGCAAAGATCTTTTAGCTCTCCGGAGCTAAAGGAAGGCAGAAGAATGCGTCTTTTAAATCTAACACTGTGAACCATGTCAAATTACCTTTTAATTTAGTTAAGCGTGTGTAAGGGTTAGCAACTACCGGATGTAGCGTCTTGGTTATCTCATTTACTGCCCTCAGGTCTTGGACTAATCTATAAGCTCCATTAGGTTTCTTTACTGGCAGAATTGGGGTGTTAAAATCTGATTCACATTCTATCAATAAACCTAATTCTAAAAAACCTTTTGATTATGGGCTCAATTCCCTTTCTATCTTCTAACCTCAGTGGGTATTGTTTCCTAACTACCGGCCTCGCTCCAGGTATAAGTTCAATAATGATAGGTGTTGCTTGTTTTGATCTCCCAGGTATATCGGTAGCCCATACTAATGGATATGTTTCACTCAGGATACACTCAATATTGTGGCCTTCAGGCTTCGATTCTATACAACTGATTGTTAGGCTTAAGGCTGTAATCAGTTGCTCTTCACTTACTTGAAATTCCAATTTGTCTTTGTTGAATTTTATTCTGGCTCTCAGGTTCTCCAGTAAGTCTCTTCCTAATAGAGGCTTTGGTGAATTTGGCAAATACAGAAACTGGTGAATTCCCATTTGTTTCCCAATTTTGTATTTAATGGGTTTCAAAAAGTAAGCTTTTTCTGGTTGGCCTGTTGCTCCCATAACTTGTACAAATTCATCACTCTTAGGTACCAATTCCTGATTTAAAACCGAAAATGTTGCTCCTGTATCAATCAAAAAATCCAATTCCTTTTTACCTTCCCCTAGCTCCATTTTAACCAGTGGGTCTGCTAGGGTACGGCCCACCGGTCCCCCTCATTCACTGCCCTGATGTGCGATAGTAGTAGTGTCCATTGATCTTTCTCTTAATTGAGGGCACTCATGTTTCCAGTGTCCCGTTTGGAAGCAATAGGCACACTGGTTTGGCCCTATTCTAACTGGGTGGGGTTGGAACCTCCCTCCCCCTCTCACTGGGTAGCCTCTACCCCTACCGCTGGTGTTAGGCCCCAAATGGTTTGTATTTTGAGCTCCTATTGCTACAGCCACTATTTGAGCTAGCCTCTTATCTTCCTTTTTCTTTTCCTCTATTTCCCTATTATTATACACCTTCCATGCCTCATTCAGCAATGCCTCCAGGTTTTTATTTGCTGGATGCTCAAGCTTTTGTAATTTCTTCCTGAGGTCTGGATTGCTCTGCCCCATCATTAATCCTAACAGGTGTTGTTTCCCTTCTTCCGTTGCTGGGTCCAGGGGTGTATACTGCCACATGGCTGCCCTAAGTCTATCCAAAAACTCTGATGGGGTCTCATCCTTTCCCTGCCTGATGTCATATAGCATCGACCAATTGATAGCTTTAGGGATCGCATTACGCAAGCCCATCGCTATCAGTTTTCTATACTGCACCAGCCTCCGATAGTGCTCTTCGTTGCCCGGGTCCCATTCTGGTTTACTGCTGGGGAAATTATCTTCTAGTCTCCCTGATAATACTTGAGCATGTCGTTTTCCTGTTTCCAATACGAGTTCCCTTTCGGTATCTGTCAATTCTGAAAGCATCACCTCTATGTCTTCCCAATCAATATCTAAATTCCTCGCCATTAATTCAAACCTCTTCGCTATTCCCTCTGGGTTCCTCCTGAAGTTCCTTGCCTCATCCCTCCAATTGTTCAAGTCACTCGTGGAGAACGGCACCTTTACCCTAGTCCTTTCCCCTACCATTGGCATAATTTGTCGGAGAGGAGCTATCGTATGGTTACCTTCCTCTCTTTGCTTCGCTTGCCTCCGTGCCACAGATCTGGTATAATACGAGTGACTGATCCCCTCCCTGGGATCTTCTTCCTGTGCCTCAGTGTCTTCCCTATTCTTTCTCTTCTCTTTTCTCTTTCCCTTTCCCTGTTCTTCATCTTCACTTTCAATTTCTGTCAACTCTTTTCCTACTACTCCCCTAGCATGGTTTACACAGTCCAACCGCCTCTCGCTCTGCATCTGTCGCCTTTCTTCCCGCATCTGCCGGCACCTGTCCTGTTCCGGGCTACTGTCCTCCTCATCTTCCGTTCCCCTTCCGTCTCTCTTATCCTCTATCTGGATTACTATATTCAGCTTCTGTGAGTTGTTCTCTGCCTCACTTTCGCATGCCTCATTGTCATTCTTCTCACTATATTTCAACTCAGAAACTTCGCCTCCCAGTGAGCTACTTTTGTCTCTAGTCCTCGGTGTGCTAGTTTCCATTCTACAGGTACCTGATTTCCTTAAACTTCCATTCTTAGGTGTGCTACTAGCCCTACACGGACTTAGTTCGGGCAGGCTGCGTGTCTCCCCTCGGCTCTCAGCTCCATGTGGACTGGCTTCTTCCCTCTCAACTTCTAGTCTAGGTGGGCTGTCAGCATCCCTGTAGTTCCCCGACCCCTGTGGACTATCTGGTCCCTGCGGGCTGCTTTCCCTCTTTTCAATCCCCGATTTCGATGGGCTACCTTCTCCCCAACTGTTGTCTAACTTCTGAGGGCTGTGCCCAAACTTAGATTTCCACCATCGTTCCAGTTCCTTTAATGGGCTAAGATCCCCTTGTTCCTCTTTTGGCCTGGGAAGGGGGCCCTTCCCGTCCTGGGGCGAATGGATGGTATTCCCACAGGCTTATTTCACTCTTCTTTCCACTATCCCTTCTTGTTAACTTAAGACATTGTTCCCCAATGCTACATGTATCACAGCAACATTCTTTAGGCTTTGAATCTTTCTTATCTTTTTCTAGAGCTAGTACTAGGGGGTCCTGAGGTGCTACATAAAGAACGTGTCAGCATACATCACTTCATCCCATTTATTAAGTCAACGGAGGAAAAGCATCAGTTGTAAAGTAGTGTTATAATTAGTTGTTCCCTCCGGTGGCCATTTCTCATTGTCATCTAACTTATACAATGGCCACCACTGTGTACAATATTTAAGGAGTGTCTTTTTACTTATGTTTCCCCCCGGAATCCCTCCCAAGTCCTTCCAGTGCTTTAGGATACATCCTAAGGGGGTTTTCATATTTACGTCCTTACTCTGTTGACCTCCCATTGCTATTTCCTGTGTCTGTGTTTTCTGTTTAACCGGAACAGTCTCTTTCTCGCAAATACTGTATGCCAATTGATTTTAACACTTCATACACACAATTTCCAATTTCTTTGTCCGTTTCCGACCTGGCTTCTCGCGAAGAACAGGAAATGCGGAGTGGGACTCCCTCTCGCTTCGCAGCGATGCTGCGTCTCATTCACTCTCACCCACACACCTTTATGAAATAGTTCCTACCTTATGGTCTATATCAGAACAGATTGTTTACCAGGTAGGGTCACGAGAGGTCGCCTACAGACCGTGAGATACCAGTTTGCCAGATTCATGCAATCGCAAAGCACCGTAACAATTGCAGGGGGTGACAAATTTCTTCCCGGGATTGAGACGTGTGTCTATTACATGAAGAGTGACAAGACGCCTCCTGTAAGATTTTGCAACAGACACATAGAGCAGACACAAAAATACCACGAACTGACCGACCTCTCTTCCGATCTCAGAGAAAAATTTCAGTTCTTGACCCTTAATTCACAGTATTATAACATTAAACACAATGTTAAAACTGTTTCCCACATAATAAGAACAAACCAAAGATACCAAGATAAACGAAAAACAAATATTCTTTCCAAAGATACCAAGATAAACGAAAAACAAATACTCCTTTCAGCAGGACTCTAACCTGCGTTACGAAAAGCAAATATTCCTCACAGCAGGACTCTAACCTGCGTTACTATTACCGTACCTCTAACACAACTGGGATTCTTTACCAGGGCGTCCCCCGGCTTCCCTTCGAGCGGTCACGTCTGACCCTCGTTTCCCAATAAAGCGCTTTACCATAAAACCCTTAAGCAAAGATAAATACCTCTTAATTTGGAGCAGGAGATGCAGAAAGTTCTTGTCCACCGTTGCGCGTTGGCTGGGGGATGGGGATCCCTTCTGACAGAATTCCGTCAAGGGCCCCGAAGAGATCCCGGTCCCCCGAGCCAAGGCTCGGGAGGACCCTTTCCGTCCTGCCGCGGTCGCCAAAAATGATGCCGAATTTTGCCCCAAAAGGCGATAATAAGCTGCCCAGAGACTAGATTTGAGGTCTATAGGCAGGAGGTATTTATTGACAACACGTTGGAGAAATCACCAAGTGGATTTCTGAATTAGATACAGCAAAAGCAGGTTTTTATACAATTTTTGAACAAGAATTACATCATTTATTACATGCATATTCATAGGCAGGTAGGAATATAGGTGGAGTCTTCCGGGAACTCTTGGTCTTCCTTGGTTAAATTTTAAGCTTCTCCTAATTTGGGCATTTTCCTGTCATCCTTGGCATGTTTTTCCATGACTTGGCAGAAATCACTGTTGCACTTGGCTTGATTCTGACGGCTTGGCAGGTCACCGTAACTTTTTGGCTTCTACTTTCGCTTCTTCAAATATTCTTATTCCAAAGTTTCTTTTGTGAGTGTATTTTAGATTATTTATTAACTTATCTAATCAAAGTTTTCCCAAACAATGTATTTTAGGTTATTTATTAACTTCTGTGTTTCCCTTGATAGAGTGTCTTTTAATTCTTTTATTCCTCAGATCTTTTAATTCTTTTCTTTCTCAGAAACTACTGCCATTCATTGTAATGAATGGCTTCACAGCCCTGCAATGTCACAAAGGCCTCTTGGTTTCACGAGGCCTTACAGTATCACAATGGTCCTCTTGGTTTCTGTGGGGACCTCCAGGGTCCCAGTGGTCTCACTGGTTCCATGAGGCCTCACAGTGACATAATGCTTTGGTTATTCCATGGGGCCTCGTAATGTCACAATGGTCTCCATGATTCCATGGTGCCCCTCAGTGTCACAATGGTCTCCTTCATTCCATGAGGCTGTGAAGTGTCCTAATGGTCTCTCCACGGTTCCATGAGGCCCTGCAATGTCACAGTTTGGACCCTTGGCTCCATGGAGTCTTGCAGTGTCACAATGGCCCCTTGGTTCCATGATACCCCAAAGTGTCATAATGGTCTCCACAGTTTGAGGACTCCCGGCAGTGTCACAATGCACCCTTGGTTTGATGGCGCCTCTCAGTGTCACAATGATCCCTACATTTCATGGAGCCACACAGTGTCAGGACAGTCCCCTTGGTTCCATGAGGCTCAGCAATGTCACAGTGGTCTCCATGATTGCATGAGGTCCCACAGTGTCACAGTGGTCCCTTGGTCTCACAAGGCCCCACAGTGTCACAGTTGTCCCTTGGTTCCATGGGCCCTGTACTGCTGCATTCCCCCCTCCCCTTCTCAGGCCGCCCTGCCAGCTGAGAAATGCTCCTTGGGCCTGGGCCTTGGCCAACAGCCCCTGGGCTCAGCTCCTCTGCAGCTCATCACAAACACTGTCTGCTCCAGGCACTGCTGCTGCCCAACCAGCTCCTGGTTCCTGTAGGAGCAGCCCTGGGAGCTGTTTTTGTTCCCTCAGCGACACAACATCCCTGTTCTCACACTGCCAAAGAAAGCTGTTGATGCCAAGTGTGGCCAGGATGAACCATTGCTGGGACTGAAGCCCCTCTCTTGGGGCCCTGCACACAGCGCTCCAAAAGGAGCCCTTGGAGCTCTCCTGGGCCAGCGACTCCCTCTGAGTGGGGCCTCTCCCAGCCGGGAACTCTCCCGTTTGCTGCACTCGGGGATCCCCAACAACGACGGAGCCTGGGCCGATCCCCCAACTCCTCCAGGCTCAACCCTTCACCCACTGGGGAGGTGCCAAAGGATCCACAGGGAGCATTTCCTGCCCTCAGGGGAATTTCTCACAGGTGCCTTGCACTGACTCTTGGTGTCTGTGTGCACACAGGAGTGCCTGTGCTGGGGAAATGTGGCAGAAATGCTGCTCTCTGAGGGGTTCGAGTGCTTGGGATAGCTGAGTCAGTCAGGCCTGTAGGGAAGGTTAAATCACAAGGCCTAAATGAAGTTAAATGCTGCTGAGAGGTTTTCTTTTGCTAAGCGGTTACCTTTAGTATAAGTTATATGTTAAGTTCAGTATTGTTAAGTGTTATTCCTCTGTTAAATTGCGTAGTCATAGGTTTAAGTTAGGTTACATGCTGTTATACTCTGCTTTTTTGCTAAACTGTGAGGTTGAAAATATCAGTTAAGGTTAATGTATTAGTAAAGTCCTGTTAAGTTTGAGCTCTGTTAAGCTTTCAGGCCATGTTCCTTTTATCCTTGCCCTTGCTGTCCTTGTGTCACACACACACACACAGGGACAGTTCTCAGCTCATTTCTGTTTGATTGCCTGGATTCTGTTTGGTTTTGTTGCTGCTTTGTTTCTTTGGTGTGCCTGAAGTGCCCAGTCAAGAGCAAAGTGACTCTTGCCAAGGAACTTTGTGCTGCTGTCCCTTAATATTCAATCTGGTTTTTGCCGATCCCTTACTGGAGAGCACTTTTCAGTGCTCTCAAGCCCTCGTTCGTAACAGGGTGAAGGAGCCCTGGCCCAGGCTCTGGCCCTAGGGGACACGGGGATGCTGCCAGGGGGTCCCTGTCCCCCTGTGCCACCCCCAGGGCCCAGTCCCCCGTCCCCATGTCAAGCTCTGGGGTCGATCTCGTGGAACATCCTCTGGGGGAGGCTGCGGGGCCGGGGGCGGGGGGACCTGGGGGGACAGGGGACCCTGCTGTGCACGAGCAGGGTTGGACTGCTCTGGGGGGAGCTGTGAGGGGGGCCGGGGTAGAGTGACCTCCCCAGTGACCTCACACAGCCCCCGTGATGTCACACAGCCACCTGTGATGTCACTCAGCCCCTCTAAAGTCACACTGCCCCTGTGATATCACACTGACCCTGTGATGTCACAGAGCCAACTCTATGTCACCCTGTGATTTCATAGAGCAGTGCTGTGACATCGCAGAAGACTGATGTCACAAAGTCACCCTGTGATGTCACAATCTGGTCTGTGATGTCACAGCCTCCTCTATGATGTTACACAGCCACCAGGTGATGTCACAACCCACTCTCTGATGCCTCAGAGCCAATCTCTATGATGGCAGACACTGCTCTATGGCCTCACACCCTGCTCTGTGATGTCACGGCCAGCTCTGTGATGTCACAGAACCCTTAAGAACTCAGTTCTATTGAAACACTGAAGTTTCTTGTACTTTGAAGAGATCCCACTGAGGGACATGACTGAGAAAGTGTCCCCAGGCCCCAGGCAGAGCAGAGAACTGCAGGCACTGATGGCAGCTGCGGACAAAGAGAAGCCAAGTCTTGGTGCCCTGGGGCACAGCAGCAGGGTCTGTGCCACCAAGGGCTGTGAGTAGACACCTTGTCCTGAGGCCCTGGGGCCTCCTGGCACAGCCCCAGCCAGGCTGGGCACTGGCAGCCCCTTGTCCTGCCCTCAGCATCCCCCCCTAGCCCACATCCCAGTGGCCTCAAGGATCTGCTGGAAGGAGTCCCTGGGGAGCCTTGCTCAGCAATGGCCCTGGGGGCTCCTGAATGCTCCCTGCAGGGACTGCAGGTGTTTCAAAGGACTTTGGGTTTTGCTTTTGCCTTGGCGTCTCTGAGAGCTTTGTGCAGTCATGGCCTCCAATTATGTGTTGTAATTAGTCCCTGCAGAGGCTTTCTCAGTAACACCACTCAGTGGGGCACATTAATGCTTCAAGGTACTTCAGTTCTTTTAAGGTACTTGGTGTTTCCCTTTGGATACAGACTCTGAGAGAGGTTTGTGAAATCATGGCCCCAATTATCTGTGTTAATTAGTCCCTGGAGAGCTTTGTACTGACACGAAATGGGGCTCATTATTGCTTTGAGACTCAAGGTGTTGAAGGTACTTTGGATTTTCCTTTCCACACTGTCTGAGAGGTTTTTGTGCCATCTTGGCCACCAATTTTGTCCTCCAAGGAGTCCATGAGGAGCCTGTGTTGGAGAGGGACCTCAGTGGGAGCCATGAATGCCTGGAGACACTTGGGGTGTTTCCTCTGCCTTTGACTCCTGGCAAGGTTTGTGCAATCTCCTCCCAGGCCCTGAGGTTCAAGGGCTCAGCTCCAAATGCACAGTGAGGCTCATGAGGATCAAGCAAGTCCTGACAAACCCTGGCTCTGCCTTGATTTCCCTCTGCTCCAGTATAGTTCATTAGGAGGTTTTCCTTTGACAGTTATGGAGAAATAGTTCCAAGACCTTCCAGGAAATATGTAGTCCTATTTTAAAGGGTGTCTTTTATTGCTGTTCCTATTACACAAGAGGTGATTGCAGCATTCAGTGACTGATATTGATCCAGGGACTCTCCTAAGGAGCCCTGGCCTGCTCAGAGAAGCTGTGCCTTGAGCTCTGAGCCAGTGTAGACAACCTTGCTCCACATTCCCCAAGCCCATCGTGTCTCTCCTCACTCACTTGGAACCTGCTTTGCTTGGAGAAGTGGCTGCACACAGCCAAAGAGGGATTTTCCTTCTTTGATTTTTGAAGCAATCTAAAACTCCTGAGTTTCCCCATTGCAAACAGACATCCTCCTCAAGTGTGTGCCAAGCCCAAGCTGCCACCAGGAGGACTCCAGACCTGCCCTGGGCCAGCTATGAGGGTGGATCATCATCCCAACATGCAGTGGTGCCATTGCAAGGGACTGTTGCCATGGACACTGCAATGACCCCACTGCTGGGTTTGGGTGCCATGGCAACCCCCATCAGTTCAGGTTTCCTTGGAAACCAGCCCAAGGAGCCATTTTTGAAGCCAGGTTCCATGGCCACTTGCCTGCAGAGCTGTTGCTGTCCTCGGCTGCCATGGCAACCCTGGGACAAAGCGGTGCCAGGGCTGTTCCAGGTACAATTGCAGTGACGCTCATTGGTGCCACCAGGTGCCATGGCAACGGCCATGGGGACTCGTTCCTTGGTTTGGTGCCGTAGCAGCCGATGCCTGGAGCCGTTGTGATGTTGGTGGCCATGGAAAGCTGCCCTGACCCCTTGCTCAGGGCTGGTGTCAGTGCCCAGAGCCAGAGGGGATCCCTTGCTGGGGGCTGTGCCATGGCCACCTGCCCTGTGCCGACGGCACTGCCAGGGACAAAGGCCAGCTCAGCCAGACAGAAAGGGGCGGGGCTGGGCACTGTTGCCATGGCAACTGGCACTGGGGGGGACACCTGGGTCACCTGGCCTGGCAGTTGCCATGGAAACCCCTGGCAGGCACTGAGGGCACAGCCCCTGGCACTGAGACACTGCTGGGCCGGGTGCTGAGCACAGGGCTGAGCATGCAGAGATGGTTTTGTTCTTGCTGAGCTGCAGCACAGCCAAGGCCTGTCCTGCCCCTCGTCCAGCCACGCTGGGGAGGGGCTGGGGATGTGGGGGAGCTGGGCAGGGGACACAGCCAGGACAGGGGAGCCCAACTGACCCCGGGGTACCCAGACCAGAGCACATCATGCTCAGGGTATGAAGGGGGGAACAGGGAGGAAGGGGGGAATTTTGGAGGGAGGGCTTTTGCCTTCCCAGGGAACACAGGCAAGAGGGAGCCCTGTTTCACCAGTGGGCAGGGTCACGACCAAAGACACAGACACCAACTTAAGGAATTGTGTCATTTATATCATCCACAGATGCAAAGATTTACAAAAGGATAAGCTCAACAAAGCACATCATCATTAGCAAAGAATTACAAAAGAAGCTCAGCAATCCATCAAAACCCATCATTACATTTTGATGACCAATCCATTGGTGAAACACCAGAGGTGTTTGTGGCAGACAAAGATTCTGGCTGACTATCAAGGTACACCTTACAGACTTCAGTAGTACTTTAGTGAAACCATTCTTCATTCTTTTTTCTCAATCTCATTCGAGTCAGGAACAAGAATTCTGTTGTCCATGGAGCTGGCACCTTTTTAATTCCAGAATAATGCCCCCAGGCCCTTTGCTGTTAAGCTTTACCATGCTGTCTGTGTCTAACAAGGCTTGGGGGGCCCTTTCCCCTCTGGCTGGAAGGGGCTGGGTCCCAGTGCCTGAGGGGCATCCAGGCTCCTGGATGGAATTCCTGTGCAAGTCCCTCAGTGTCACAGCAGCCTTCACAGGGAGCCCCATGGATCAGAGCATTTCCCAAAGGGTCCCTTGGGGCAAACAGGGAGATCTGGTTTGGCAGGATGTGTAAAACAATATCCTGTCAGATCTCCATGTTCTCACACAGAATCCTTGGCTGCAGGGACACATTCCCATTGTTCCTGCCCAGGGTTCAGGACTCAGAGTTGTCTTTCCTAGGAGCTGCTCCTTCAGCTGCCTCGGGAGGGCCATTTGGCCTCTGGACCAACACTCTGGCTGCATTATTAGGGCTGCTGGATCCAAACCCTTTATCTCCACAAATGGTGGTGACTGGAGCTGGATCTCCTTTTTTCACAATTGTTCTTAAAACTGCAATATCGATAATTGTGCTACCCTGTCATGGGGTTGAATAATCCAATCCTGGTCACTATTCTTTAACACAATTACTGTAATTTCTCCTTGATATTCTGCATCAATTCCTCCTGCCATGACAGGAACACTTTGCAAGGCCAAGCTCCAAGGGAGCAGTTACCAAAGCAAAGTGTCCTGGAGGAATCTGAATTCCTGTTTCAGTACTGACAGCTCTCATTTGCTTTGAATTTATCCTCATTAATTCCAATGCATGAAGGCCCAGCCCTGCAGCCTCTGGGCTGGCCCTGCCAGGGGCCATCACAGCCAGAACAATTTCCCAGGCAGCCCAAGTCTCACTGCCCAAGGTTGGATTTGCAAATTGGGGGCAGCCGTGCACAGCCAGGGGGTTTCCATTTCCCCCGTGGGCCATTGTGAAGGGCATGGAGCACATCTGGCAGATGGGTTCTCCATGGTTCCCATCTCCTCATTTTTTCAACTGCTCTTTTAACAACCCCTTCACCCATGCAACCAATCCGGCAGCTTGTGGATAGTCTGGTACATGAAAAACCCTGCAGGCAAAATCACAGTATTTTTCACAGCAACAGACAAAGCACTCTGCATCACAGTATCAGCACACCCTGTAAAAATCACCAATTTCCTCCCTTCCTCCTTTTTCCATTGTATACAATCTCACAAAGTTGACCACTGACTTTAAGGTCATGGCCAGTCCTCTTCTGTAGGGTATTTAGTGTTACATCCCTGAGCAGCCAAAGCTACCAAATTAGCATTGTCAGAATTATTTCACATTATTATTGTTTTATATGTACATATTGATATAGAAATATAGATATAGATATGTAGATATAGCCATATATATAAATATATAAACATATATTAAGGTCTTATCATACTATAAATCTGTATATAGTTATTTATTATATTGATATTTCACTTGCTCAAGTCCATCTGAGCATAAGATTAAAACCTTCTTCTGTTGCTCCATGTGGGAGCATTCCAACAATCATTGTTCCTTCTGAAGGTGCTGTTTCCTATGTACTCTCAACAAATTCACCCTCGTCTGCCCAAATCCACATGGTCTTTTCCTTTTTCATGTGCAATTTTTGGATGCATTTGAAGACATCCAGGGGTTCAACCTCTTTTACCCGACTGCCCCACTGCTCACACGGGGCTCCAACCTCAGCCCACTCCAGAGCCAGGGAACTCCAGGGAAGGGCTTCCCAGCTGGAAATTTCTGATGGCACTGATTCCTCACATTAATATTGAACAAGTGACATTTTGTTGTCATCTGGCCAGACTGTGCCAGTTTTGTTTTACCAGTGGGCAGGGTCAGCACCAAAGACACAGACTCCAATTGAAGGAATCAGTGTCATTCCCTGCAGTTCAGAGCAGCAAAGAATCACAAAAGGAGCAGCTCAGCAATGCACCCAACCATCCTCACCAAAGATTGCCTGCAGTGATTAAGAAAGATCCAGCAGCATTTACCCTCAGCCTTTACCATCCCCCAGACCCACACAGCAGCTGGGCAAGCTGTCACAGCCAAGGGCTGCAGAGCCACTCTGGGGCACTGGGAATTCCTGCAGGTGTCTCCAGCCCCAGGTGAGGCTCCAACCCCGCTGGAAGAGGGCCCAGCTCTGACAGTGCTGAATGAACAAACTGACAGCACTGCTAGTGTGGCAACATCTGCTTTCATCCTCCTCTTGGGTCCCTCCCAAAGCCTGGCCAGAGCTCGAGGAGGAACCAAGGGAGGTGACATTGATCCTTCAGCCCCAAACAAGGCCAGATGTCAGATTTCATGGCCTTGTCTGGCTTCTAAATACACAAAGGTCAATACATGTTTCACTAATGAGTGGCTACATCTATCTCAGTGCTAATGATCATGCACATTTCATTAGGGAGCAGATACAAAGATAACGTTTGGTTGGAAGGTTCATCCAGAGGCCACCTTTGGCTCAGGGCCTGCTGTCCAGGCCTCACTCAGGGCTGGTGTCCAGGCCTTGGCACTACAGGGACGTGTTTTAGTGCTGGGCTTGGCACTGCCCGGTGAGCGGCTGCACTGGGTGAGCTCAGAGGGCTTTTCCAACAAAAAGGATTCTGTGATTCCATGATTCTATCCATTGCATTGAGCTGGGGCTATTTTAGCAGCATTACTTTGCTCCAGAAGTTCCCTCTTGCCCAGCATCTGTGGCCTGAGGCTTCAGCTCCTTCAGCTCCTGGTGCTGAGCTGCTCATGCTGAACAAGACAAATCAGAGAGAAGAACACAGTCCATGCAATTCCTTCTGGGACATGGAGAGGGGAGGCTGTGCAAACAGGAGCATTGTTTGGTGTGGCCTCCTCTCTGCCCTTCACGCCTTTCAGCGCTTTGAACCAGCCAAGAGCTTTCTCCAAGAGTGCAATGGAGCAGCTGTTCCTGCTCCCAGGCCTGGCTCTCTCCAGTCTCTGCCCTTGCCTGGTTCTGTCCCTCTTGCTGTGCCCTCTGTTTCCCCAGGGCTTGCTGGCTGCTGCCCAGGACTGTGGCACTGGCACAGATCCAGTGCTCCAGAGCCTCCTTTCTGTGCCCTTGGAGCTGCCTGGGCACAGCAGCCTTTTCCATCTGGAAGCTCCCCATGGACAGGGAGTGCCCAGCTCTGTTCCCTGCACAGCCTCCAGGAGCCCAGGGCTGCCATCTCCAGTCCCTGCTGGCACTGGGGGCTACCAGGTGCCTCAGGCTGCTGTGACACCGCTGCACACGGGAGGGAAGAGGGGCAGGGGCTGTGCTCAAAGTCAGCTCCATCTGCTGCTGCTGCTGCTGCTGCTGCTGTGGGGTCATTTGTGCAGCCCTGGCCCAGAGTCAGGGATCAGATCCTGCCAGTCTCTTCCAGCCCTGGCTGCTCAGAGTTTGGGCCTTGGAGCCTCAGGTGGCCAAAGGCAGCTGCTGCTGATCCCTCTGTGTGCCCGTGTTCAGAAGTGCTGCTCCATCAGTCTGTGCCCAGCAACGGGGAAAAGCCTCAGCCCTGCAGGGCCAGGAGCTGCCGGGCTCTGCCTGCGCAGCTCAGCCAGCAGGAAGGGAGCTGCTCCACACGGGAACCATAAGCAAAGGACATTCCTTTGATAGGACATGTTTTCTATTTAAAGGAAAAAAAAGGAAAAAGGAAAAAAAATAGGTAAATTGTAAAAGATAGGAATAAAATCCAGGTGTTAGTGAAAAAACAAAACATAAAGGCAAAGTTAAATTCTTTGCATTAAGAGGTAAATGATCTTTTTAAAAAGAGAACTCAGGTATTTACATTGTAAATGTGCTGATGGCATGCATCCATTTTACTGACCTCAGCAGCCTTTTAAAAGATTTTGGGCTTTGTTTCCAAACGTTTGAAATTTGTATTTTAAATTGTGCTCGAAGCAAGAAGAAATTGCTTTGTGCCCTTCCAGCTCCAAGCAGGACTGGGAATGGAAACTCTGTCAAACCCCAAATCCTTCAGAAGATGACCTTCCTTCTCAGCCTGGGAATGAGCTGCACATTCCCTTTGAAACTGTCAGGGATTTCTTAGAGACACAAAGTCCCACTTATGGCTTTTTGCTCTGGTTTGGAAGTGCAGAAGGGCAATTCTCCATCCACCAGCTCCAGACTGCACTGCCTCAGGAGCACGGCCCACTTGCCAGCTTTGGCCCACTTGTGGCACTTCTAGAGGAGGAAGAAAGTGCAATTGCACAATTCCAGCCAATCAAGAAGGAAGAATGGGACAGACAAAACACCCTGCACAGATCCAGGCGTTCAGCTGGGACTGTGGAGAGTTTGGGTCCTTGCCAGTTGGATGTGTGTCCCCAGCTGCAATCTCTGGGCCTGCAGCAGAGTCTCACTCACCCGCCAAAGCAGAAAGCTCAGGCACTGTGCTCGCAACGGGCTCGTCTGATGCAGAGCTGTGACAGCAATGTCAGGGCAGAGCCAGCCCAGCTGGGCCTAGGGCTGAGCCCAGCAGAGCCCTGGCAGAGCCCAGAGCAGCCTCAGCACCCGCAGAGCCCGGCTGCAAGGAGAGAAAGCAGAAACCACCCGTCAGCTGAGGGCTCCTGTGCCCTTGTGCCAAGGCCTGCGGTGCCCAGGCCATGCTGGCTGTGCCCAGAGCTGTGCCCAGAGCTGCCCATCCCTGCTGCCTTTGGCAGCAGAGCAGGAGGGCAGCACATGTGCCCAGCCTGCAGCCAGCCACGGCACATCCAGCCCTCAGCAGCTGCCCAGAGCAGGATGCTCCTGTGCTCGCTGCCATCTCCCAAAAGCTCTGATCCCACCCTGCCAAGCACACAGGGACCCACCTCACACCAGCCACGGCTGCAAGAAAAGCTGCTCCCAAACCACGGCCTCAGCCTTCTCCAAGGGCATGGCCCATCCACACCACAGCTGCTCCCAAGCACTTCCCCATCCACACTGGACCACCTTGAATGCTTCCTCTGGAAAAATAAAGAACACATTCTTGAAAAGATATTAGATGCAAAAAGGGAAAACAAGAAAAACGGTAAAAACTCTTATCTGTGTCAGGGCCTTGAGGAAGGCCCAACCCCCACATGCCAGGGAAAAACCCAGCCATGGGTGAGGGAAGCCCACACTTTCTCTCTTCCCCTCTGCACTGCCGCCAAAAATCACAGTGACCCCAAAGCAAACAAGGGCAGTGGAGCAGCCCAAGCCCTTCCTTGCCTGCACAGCAAAGCAGCTGTGCTCAGGTTCTGGAGTCCCACCTCTGCTCCCACCATAGGGGTTTGTTTGTGTTGGCCTGGCTGCCCCAGCCCCAGCCCCAGCCCCAGCCCGGGGCACGGTGGGTGCTGGGGGCTTTTGGGAGGGCCAGGAGCCCACTCCCATTTCATACCCACCCCAGCCCATGCCCCAGCCCTGCCAAAAGCAGCTGGGCAGCCACTGAAGAATGAGTTGCATCTGCCCCAGCAAAGGGGGAACCTTTGGTTCCCAGCCAGGCTGGGCAATGCCCAAATCTGAGAGCATCCCCCTGCATGTGGACTCATCTGCAAATTCACTGTGGAGCCTGGCTTTGAAGAAGGTGCCAGAATCAAAGTCCATCATCTTCAGCTGGCCAGGCTGAGGAAGAGCTTGTCATCCTTGGTGTCCTCCTCACTCTCTCCAGCAGCAGCAGCCCCACCCGGTACAGCTTCTCCAGGGGGTCCTTCTCCTTCCCTGGGGGGAGACCAGGCTCTCAGGGCTCTGCCCAGGGCCCCAGCTGTCAGGGAACCAGGACAAGCAAAACCAGCTTGGATGGCGGCCACCAGTGCTGGGCAGAGCAGCTCAGCTCCAGCCCAAGGGCTGCGTGTTCCCATCCCATGACCCCGGTGCAGTGACACAGGCAGCACAAAAAGGGCTGGGTTCCTTTGCTTCTCATTGCCAAGGCATATCTGGAGCAGGAACTTACCAGGGCCCTGGATCAAAGTATGCCTGTGGCTCTCTCCCTTCTTCTAGGGCAGATGAATATCCTGCATCCAAGGATGACAGAACAGCTCTTCTAATGAGGGCCTTTCCAAGTCCAGCATGGATAAACACCGCCTGATCAGATCTTGGCACTCTGGGCAGAGAAACCAGAAACCACCACTTAGTTGGAGAAGGCTCCTATTGGCTTTGCCCCACCATTCCCATGCACAGGCCATGCTGGATGTGCTCAAAGCTGGGCCTAAACTTTCCCATCCATTCCCTGTTTTGGAGGAGAGCAGGACATTTGCCACCTCCTCAGCAGCTGCCAGTGCAGGATGCCCACGAGCCTGCTGCTGTCTCCCAGCACTGGGATTCCCCCCGTGCCCAGAGATGAGGATCCACCTTGAGAGAGCCGTTCTGGCAGCGAGAGCTGATGGTCCCAGCTGATGTTCTGGCACCTCCTGAAAGGGTGCTCCCCACAGACCATCTGGTGCAGCAGGATGCCCAGGGACCAGATGGTAGCTGGCTTGCCATAGTACCAGCCAAAGTGGGTCCATTCCGGGGGGCTGTATGACCGTGTTCCTATGGAATACAGATGGAGTTCATCAGGGGGATGAGGCTGTTCCCAGAGCCTGGCCCCAGCATCCCTAGGCATGTGGGGGCTGCCCCAGTGGCACACAGGGTGAGCATTGCCCTCTCACCAGCACCTGGGACTTGTGTACAGACTTGGGGTTGGAAAAGAAGCCACTGGTGTTTCAAGAGGGCAGAGGAAGCCCTGGCAAGGCCTGACCATAACAAGGAAGAACCTACCCAGTGCTGGGAAAAACCATGCTCTCATCCTCCCAGTCTGCATTGCCCCAAAAACCATTATGAACCCCAACAGACCAGGTGAGTGGAGCAGTCCAAGCCCTTTCTCACCTGCACACCAAACCGGCTGGGCACAGGTTCTGGTTCTCCCTCTCTGCTACCCCCACCCACGGGTATTTTTGTTGGGCTGGCTGCCCCAGCACCAGTTCTGGGCAGAGTGGGGGGCAAAGGCTGCCAGCAGGGCTGGAAGATGGCTACCCACTCAGCCCTGAGTTTCAAAAGAAACTCGCTGAAGACTCAGTGACATGAAGGGCCGCAAAAGAGAGAATCCCTGCTGCCACAGTCAGCTTGGGCTGGGAGATGTTGGGTCATGAGATGCTGGGCCCAGGAGCCCTGCGTGGGCTCACCTGCAAAGTGCGTGTAGGCTGTGTCCTGCAGGTAGGTGCCACAGCCAAAGTCAATCAATTTGGCCTGCCCGGTGGCCAGATCAACCAGGATGTTCCCTGGTTTGATGTCACGGTGCAGGACCCCGCAGCTGGTGCAGTGCCGCACGGCCTCCAGCACCTGGCGGAACAGCTCCCGCGCCTCCTCCTCGGGCAGGAACCGCCGTGCCCGAATGAAACGATGCAGGTCCTGACACCGCTCTGGCCGCTCCAGCACCATCAAGATGCAGTTGGGGAGCTCGAGCCACTCCAGCAGCTGGACCACACCGGGGAAGCCAGTGGACACCTTGGCCAGCAGCACGATCTCCAGGGGTGCGCTGGTGCCATCGGGCTGCGGGAGGAGCACAATGCCGTCAGTGGAGCCGATGCCGTGCCGGGGCTCGTGAAGCCCTCAGCCAGCCCGGGATGCTCTGCGCCCTGCGCTGGCCCCACGCCCGCTCTCCCTCGGGGCGCCCTGGCGGCTCCCACCGTGCCGGGCCTCGGCTCATTCCCGCCCGGCACGGTCCGGCTGCTGCCGCTGGCCCTGCTCACTCACCAGCTTGCCCCAGTGCAGGACGCGGTTCCGTGGCACCCTTTTGATGGCCACCTGCAAGTCAAGGGGAGCAGAGGGCTCAGCTCACCGCCTTCCCTGCCCAGCCCCATTCTCTGCCCTCCTCCTCCTCCTCCTCCGCCCCCTCCCCTCGTCCGCCGCTCACCGGGGCGCCGTCCGAGAGCCGCGTGGCCGTGAAGACGCTGCCGAAGCCGCCGCGCCCCAGCAGCGAACCCAGCCTGTACTGCTCCTGCAGGCCCTGCTGAGTCTGCCCTGCGGGCGGGACGCGGCGGTCAGCGCTCGGCCCGGGGCCAGCAACGGCCCCCGAGCGCCTCTCAAGCGCCCCGGGCCGGCCATGCCCAGGCGTTCGCTCCCGGGAACGCGGCACGGGAGGCTCGGGGCTGGCGGCCGCGCTGCCGAGAGGCGGAGCTCGGGGCGGGGAAGCCGCAGCGGAAGCGGCGGGAGCGGCCGCGCCGCGTGTGTCCTCCGCGGGCCCCGGGAGGAGCCGGGGCCGGGGTCGGGACTGCACCCTGCGTCGGGTCCGGGGCCGGGCTCGGGCCAGGCGGAGCCGAAGGGCGGCGATGCCGCCCCCGCACCAGGCACTGATGGCCGCCCAGCAGCGCCACCGCCAGTACGGCCAGAGCCAGGCGGAGGCGAGACCGCGGCGGGACGGCCGGGCCCGGGCACGGGGCAGCCCCGCCCGGGGCCGGGGGCGGGCCGGGGGCATGGCCCGGCCCAGCAGGGGAGAGGGAGGCGGGGAGAGGAGAGGGACGCCGGGCAAGGGACCCCGAGAGAAGGGCGCCCGACAGCGGGAGAGAGAGAGAAGAATGAGAATGAGAGTGAGAATGAGAATGAGAATGAGAATGAGAATGAGAATGAGAATGAGAATGAGAAGCAGTGTTTAGGGTCTGTGGTCTTTTTTCTGCCGACGCTGTTGCTGCTGCTGCTGCCGCTGCTGCCGCCGCTGCCGCCGCTGCAACTGAGGCACCGGGGCCGTTCGTCCCCGTGTCCGTTCCCCGCTCGCCCCACGAGCCCCACGTTCGAGCCCCGCGCGCCCTGGGGACAGCCCCTCCGTCTGCCTAAACACGGGAACCTTCCAGCGCTGAGCCCAGATGCAGAGCCCTGACTCCTGCGCACTGGCACAGCGATCCCCTCGCTTGCTGCTATGCATTGTCCTTGCTGAGGGTCAAACACTGTCGGGCCACCTTCCCTTGGGGTAGGATTCCTACCTGAGCCCAGCACTGCACTTACATGTCCAGTGTTGCTTTCCAGTAAAAAGAGGGGAAGGAAAACTGTGTGTGGCTCATGGTATTTTAGAATGCCTAAAAATCCCTAAGTCACTGATCTTAGAGGTGAGGTACATCTGGAATTACTAGGATGCAGCATGGAAAAGGGGAGCATAGAAATAAATAGAGGAAAACATCTTGGATTGTTTCTTCCATTTTCATTTCACTTTTGGAAAGCTGTTTCAGTTTTACAGGAATCTTCTCCTGTCTGCTCTTCCCAAGAATTTCTCATGGAGAACAAGGTCAAGCTTCTGTCACAAGATTTGCCACCAGGAAATTATGCCACTGGTGAAGTTTTCATTGTGACTGTTTGTGCTGGCTTAGGGCAAATTTTGGGAGGAAATCTCCAAAAGGAATACATCTAGAAAGAAAGTTCAAGCAGCCCCTACCCCTACTAGTTCAGGAAAAGACTTCCCTCGAGAAAAGTGAAAAAAACCTCAGTTTATTAAACAAGTAAAGTATTCACAAGCATGAAAAATGAATAATATTAAATAAAACCTTGGACAGTGCTGAAGAGATGGAAAATTCAGAAAGTCCTTGTTGTGGGTTGTAGTTGGCTCACTCGTTCTCTTCTAAGTCCCTCTGGTGCTGGAATGCAGCGTCCCAGAGCTCGGGGGGCCACAGGTGTGAGCTGCAGGTGTTTGTCTGGGTTTTCAGTCCAGAGCAGGTTTAAACAGTTCCAAGAAAAAGGAAAGTCACAGTCCGAGGAACTTCTCTTCCTAAGGTGGCTAAAACCAAATTGCTAGACCTGGGCTGTGAAGGCATCGGGAAATTTCCAAATCTGTGCACTGGCAGTCTAGGCAAACACTAGATCTGGATGCTGCTGGAGTCAGAACCTTGAAATTTCCAAATTTTAGATTTCTGTGCCAGCAAATCACTGGACTTGGGCTGTGCGGGCACCAGGAAATTTCCAAATCTGGGTACTGGGGCAGCAAACACAAGATATGGGAGGTGCCAGACCCAGTAGCAGGAAGTTGCCGGGTTTTGGATTTCTGTGCCAGCAAATTGCTGCACTTGAGCTGTGCCAGAATAGGGAAATTTTCAGGTCAAGGCACTGGCAGTTCCAGCAAACCCCACATTTCAGGAAGGATTAGATCTGGACCCTTCCCTTCCCTTCCCTTCCCTTCCCTTCCCTTCCCTTCCCTTCCCTTCCCTTCCCTTCCCTTCCCTTCCCTTCCCTTCCCTTCCCTTCCTCCACAAGGTGCGAGAGGGGCTGGACAGCAGCCAGGCAGAAAGGGACCTGCAGGGACTGATGGACAGCAGGCTGGGCATGAGGCAGCAGTGTGCCCAGCTGGCCAAGAAGGCCAATGGCTCCTGGCCTGGCTCAGGAATGGTGTGGCCAGCAGGAGCAGGGCAGGGATTCTTCCCCTGTGCTCAGCAATGCTTGGGCAGCACCTCAAGTGCTGTTTGCAGTTCTGGTGCCCCCAATTTAGGAAGGACATGGAGGGGCTGGAGCGTGTCCAGAGAAGGGCAACAAGGCTGGGGAGGGGTCAGGAGCACAAGTGCTGTAAGGAGTTGCTGAGGAAGCTGAGGTTGTTTATCCTGGAGAAGAGGAGGCTCAGGGGAGACAAGGCGGTGTCAGGGCACAGGCTGGACTTGATGATCTCCATGGCCTGTTCCAGCCTTGCTGATTCTGGGATTCTCTGGAACCACCCTTGGAGCAGTTGCAGGATGAGCCCTGGGCCCCCTCTTGAGAAGCTGCAGCAGCCCAGGTCCCTCAGCTTCTCCTGCCAGCCCCAAAGCCCATCCTGTCAGTCCTGCAGAGCCTCTGCAGCTCCTCCTCACTGCCCAGAACAGGGAGCCCCAGAGCCAGACACAGCAGCCCAGATGTGCCCCCCTGGCCTGGGGTGCCTCTGGCAAGGGAGCAGCACCAGGCACTGCAGGAGCCTGCAGACAATTCCTGCAGCACTTGTAGGATGATCCTGCTGCCCAAAGGGACGTTTATGGGGCCAAGTCAGGAACTGCAATGGGGAGTGGGGCCAGAGTGGGAAGGGCAAAAAGGGATGAGCTGTTTGCAGGGGAGGGAAGAGGGGTGGGCAATAGGAAGAAATTTGCAGCAGGAAGAGGAAAGAAAGCAAAGGTGAAGCCAAGGAAATGCTCAGGGCAGTTTGGGCTTGGCTGCCAGGCAGCCCTGGCTCTGAGCAACAGCGTCTGCAGTGGGACAGGGAACTCCCACCTGATGGGAACAAACTTTCTGGCTGACTGCAGAGGCCAGGACAAAGCTGAGTGGTTTCCCTGGTGTCCCCCAACCCTTGCTGGCCCCAGGGGCTGATGGCATTTGTGCTCCCTCACGTTCATGTCCCCACACCAAGAGCATGGGGGTGCTCCTGCCTGTTGTGTGCAATGCAAACAGGGGCTGCTGAGCCAGTGCTGCCATGTCTGTGCCTGCAAGGATGGGGCAGCTGTGTGAGCTGGGGGAGAGGCCACGGCTGCAGAGGGGGGATGTTGTTGGCAGCTCCATGAGGATGCTCTGGGACGCTGCCCTGGGCTGTGCAGCGCACTGGGGATGGATCAGCCCCTGCTCTGCTGCTCCTTCCCATCTCCCCCAGGGCCCTTGCAGAGCCCCAGCCATGCTGTTTGCCCCCAGCCTGCCCACGGCCAGCCTGGGGCTGCTCACGGGGTTTTCTGTGCTGAGCATTGGCCTGGGCGTGTTCTTGAGAGAGCCTGGGCAAGGAGCCTGGAGCCCCCAGGGCCTGGCCTGAGGCGTCAGCACCACCCCAGCAGTGCCCATGGCCTGTCCCTTCTGCAGCCGCGGCACTGCCACCCCCAGGACTGTGCCCGGCCCCAAGAGCACTCAGGCCCTGCAGCAACATCAGGGCCACCAGGGCAGCCAAGGGAATCTAGATAGCCCTGGCAGCTTTTGTCTGGGAGGTAGCATTGGAAAACTGTATAAGGAATTTTGGAGGTGGATTCTAAGTTTTGGCCATGGATGTCTGGACTTGAAAGTGTTTTTTTCAATGGGAAGAAAAGAACGGGCCCCCAGTGTTTTGAAGGCAGATGAGGAGTGGCCCCCAAGAGGCCAAGGCCAGCCAGAGCAGTCTGTCCTGGCAGGTTTCATATGGGAATAATTCTTGGATATAATCAAATTTGGAGGTGGAATCCCAATTTCAGCGTTGAACCCCTGGAGAAGGACAGTTCTTTCCCACAGGAAGGAATGCACAGAATTCCAGGGTTTCAGGGGTTGATAAGAAGCAACTCTCAACATGCCAAGGCCAGCTGGACCAGTCAAGCAGCCCCCAGGAGGCCCAGCCACCCTGACCTGTTCCATGTTCTTGGATCCTTGGGGCCCTGCAGCATCAAAATTGCCCCTTGGTTCCATAAGGCCCTGTAGGATCACCACAGATCTTTGTTTCCATGAGGCCCAGTGATATAACAATGGTCTCCTTGCCTCTGCAGTGGCACAATGGCCCCTTGCTTTCCAAGTGGCCTTGCAGTGTCCAAATGGTTTCCTTCTTGCCATGGGACTGCACAATGCCACAATGGCCCCTTGCTTCCATGAGGTCACAGAGTCTCCAAATGGCCCCTTGGTTCTATTGGGTTCCCCAGGATCACAGCGGCCCCTTGGTTCCAGCAGGCCTGGATGTGTTACACTGGCCCCTTGCTTCCATGGGGACCCACAGTGTCCCAATGGCCCCCTGCTCCCATGAGGCCCTGGGATGTCACAATGGTCTCATCGCTTCCACAAGGCCCTGCTGTTCCACAATGCCCTTGAAGTGTCACAATAGTCCCAGTGGGTTCCCCTGCTGGTTCACAGTGGCCTCCTTTGTTCTGTAGTGTAACAACGGTATCCTTGGTTCCATGGTCAGAATGGCCCCACGGTCTCATGGAGCCCCCACAGCCCCTTATGGAGCTCCACAGCCCCTTATGGAGCTCCAAAGCCCCTTATGGAGCCCCACAGTGTCACTTTGATCCCCTTGAGTCCATAAGGCCCTGCCATGCTACAAGGACCCCTTGGTTATACAAGGCCCTGCAGTGTCACAATGACCCCTTGGTACCAGTGGTCCTGAAGTGTCCTAATGGTCTCCATGGTTCCATGACACCCCACAATGTCACAATGGACTTTTGGTTCCATGAGCTTTCCTACTGCCAACAACAGTCTCCTTGGTTCCCCAGTGTCACAATGGACCCTTTGCTCCATGAGGTTCAGTAGTGTAACATGGATGCCTTGATTCCATGAGGTTGTGCAGTGTCACAATGATCTCCTTGGTTCTGGGGCCCTGCTGTGGCTGCTGTGTAACAATGGATCTGTAGTACCATGAGGTTCCATAGTGTCACCATGGTGCCTTTGGTTCCACAAGGCCTTGTTGGGCCACAAAGGCCCCTTGGTTCCATGAGGCTCTGTACTGTCAACAATGATTTCCTTGGTTCCGCAGTCACAATGGATCCTTGGTTCCATGAGGGGCCTGGCCTCCCACAGCCCCTCACAGACCCTTATGGCCCCTCATGGCCCCTCACAGCCTCCCACAGCTCATGGCCCCTCACAGTTCCCCAAGATCCCTCACAGCCTCTCACTGTGGATGCCCTGGAAGAGAGAGAGAGAAACAGCAAGTGTTTCTCACAGCAGCATGTGAGAATTTTTAGGGTATGGTAGGGATGTGATAACTTGTTAAGTATAAACAATCTGCAGGTGGTGTTGCTCTACTTCGTCTTTCTGTTTCTCTATAAAAACCGCACAGTTCTCTTGAATAAAACCTTCTTTCACTCTCTCTACACAACTGCCTCCTACCTGTTCCTGTGACATTCTCGACGAGTGACACCTCACAGCCCCTCATGGCCCCTCAAAACCCCTTCACAGTTCCCCATGGCCCCTCACAGCCCCTCATGGCCCCTCACAACCCCTCACAGTTCCCCTTGGCCCCTCGCGGCCCCTCACGGCCCCTCACAGCCCCTCACAGTCCCTCATGGCCCCTCACAGCCCCACATGCGGGGCTCCTCCCAAAGGAGAAGGTGTCGGGCCCTGATTGCTGTTCTTTCATTTCAATCCTTTCACAGCCATGAGTGCAGAAAGGCTGAAATGGGGTTTCCCTTGGGGTTAATTGCGGGCTGAAGCTCTGTGCTGGCGCTAGCCCCAGCGCCACCATCCCTGCAGCCACCAGGCCTTTGCTGTCCCCCCGTGTCCGTTCCCTGTCCCCGAGTCCCGCCCGGCTCTGGCAGCAGCAGCAGCCGCAGTGCAGGGGGCGCCGGCCCGGCCCAGCTGGGGCTCCCGGCCAGGAGCAGCAGCAGCGCCGGCCCCTTCCCGCCTGCTCCTTCCTCTGCTCCCAAGGGATTTTTCCAGCTCAATTCTGGAGCAGAGCAGCAATCACCCACACACAGCCCTGACTGCTCAGGGCTCGCCTGTGCTGCCCTGAGCCAGCCCTCAGAGCAAGAAAGGATTGGGTTCCAGCACTGTTTCCAGCTCTGACTCACCCTGAGGTGACAGGAGGAGGCTGCTGGTGCCTCTGCCTTGGGAATTGCAGATCATGGCTGCTCTTGGCCCTCTTCTTCTTGCAACCTGAATTTTATCCATAAAAATGCAAGTGCCTCTTTCAGTTGGTGCTACCCACGGTGCTTTCATGACAGTGAAGTCAGTATTTTTGTCACAGACATAAAGATCAGCAGATACTGGAATGCTCACCAGCCCCTGAACACTAAGATGAGGGGAATGAAAGCTTCACAGGCCACATTTGCAGGGCTCAAACAGAGCCCTGTTGCTGGCACTGTTGAAATAGAATAAGCTGACAGTGGCTGCCACAGAATTTGCCTCCGCAGTGTGGAGTTAAATTAAAAAATCAACCAGGAGAAGCAGAAACCAGAACTTCTAAACTCGCTTCATTGTTCCTTCCCAGCAGCAGGAAACACAGATGCCCAGAGGTGTTTTGCACTGCTGCTGCCCCCAGTTTGAGCCCAGGCTCTGCCCAGGCCCAGCGGGAACCTGAGCCCAGCCCAGGGAGCTCAGTGCACGCGGGGCCAGGCCCAGAGCCCTGGGCACAGCTGCCCATTGCGGGGCAGCGGCGCAGATGGAATGTCCTGTGGCCCAAACCTCCTGCTCCTGCCACACAGCTCCAGCGCTCTCCCCCTCCTCCTCCTCTCCCAACACGGCACAAATTCCAGCTCGGAGGAGGCTTCCCCAGACAGCGCTCCGGCTCCTGTTCCAGTTGAATGTCCCTGCAGAGAAACAGGGCATCTTTCAGCCACTTCCACAAGCTCAGGCTTCGCAGTTCATGGGGAATCTGGGATGCAAATGGCCTTGTTAAGAAAGCCAAAGGCCAAGGGAATGGATTATAGATTGCTGAAAAAAAAGTCACCCATCTTCCAGGCAAAGTTTACCAAGGCATTTCCTGCATTTCTTCTTTTCAGATTCTTTCAGTTGGCTGATCTGGGAAGTCCAGCTTGTACTGGTGCTTATCATGAACTGTTATTAATTGTGCACTTGATTTACGCACCAAGACACCAAATGTGGAATCATCTATATGGAACTGTTATGAATGATCAATCAAAAGCCAAATTATAAAAAATCTGAAAAGATTTCTTTATCTTTTTCCGCTACTAAAATATGGTCTTCAAAACCACCACAGCCAAAGAGACAGTGTCGAGCCCGGGGTTGGTGCTGGGTGAACTTGGATCCCCCCTCTATTGCATCGGACCCTCCACCATTCACGAGAGCCGCTTCTTGCAGGGATGCTTTATACAGTTTATTATGCCTGAGCGAAGAAGTCCCAGTTTCTTGTGACTCTGCATATTCATAGTTGGTTCTTTCACTGTGCAGAGCTGGACAATCGCCATTTCCTTGTTGATAGCCAGCACTGATCAGATTCAGGGAAGTCACGTATTCACACGTATCTTTCTGGCGACTTTGTCTATCTTAATCGATGTTATCAACAGGGCAATGATCACTCTTGGGTGTCTTCCAATGACATGACCACGATGTCTCGGGATAATGGTGATCATCACACTGGGTGTGTCTATTCTTGGGCTAAAGTGCCGATCGTTATCTGGCCACCTTCAGGAATTTTGGAATTTGAATAGACGCCTGCCTCTCAGGCTGCTTGTGGTCAGAGACTTGTTTGGATTTTGCAATCTTTATGAAATACACGCTTTTATAGCATGAATTATTTCCCAACATATATTACAACATCACTACAATCTCACAGAAGAAGGCAATCATACCGGTCAGTGTATAGTCAAATTGCCCCCTAATTCTCATAAAGTCCATCTACTCTGCACACCCTTACTTTGTATTTTTGTTTCTCAGTCTTCACAGAACTGAGAGCTGCAAGAAAAAGAGAAAGAAATATGAACAGGTATCCCTTAGGTAAGGGAAATACTGGACTGTCAGGAACTAAAAATAGTTGATAGCATCTGTATCAGGCAATTTTTTTTACCCTCTACCAGTGTCCATTTCAGGCATCCTGTTAACATGACCTAGGATTTTGCAGCTAAATGCAATGGGCTGCAATTTGAGAGGCCTACAAGAAAAAAAACTTATCAGACTTTTTTCCCCCCCGACTGACAGGTGCAAATTACAAAATGAAAGGGCCTACAGAAATTTAAAATTTTCTAATTTTAGAAAAATACAGTATTAGCATCAGATTCCAAGGGCATAGAGATATAGGAGCAGCAAGGAAATGCTCCCAGAAATGTTTTCTAGCCTGAAGAGACAAGCTAGCCACAGGAACAAGAGACAGCCACTTCTTTTAAAATGTGTGAATTACTGAATGCAAGAGCCATTGGCCCTTTCAGCTTCTGTTTTTAACAAAAAGTAAGCTATTAACTTGTGTTTATGAAGACTTTAGTTGGACTTCAATGTTTTTGAGACAGCTTCTGAGCAAAATACAAAGAAACTACATTACATATTAGTAAATGCAGCATCTAGAATAACAACTACATAGTCCTATCTCATAGTTAAATGTTCAGTTCTTCATAAATTGTGATTAAGACCATGAAATGCAGCACCTAATCCAGTTAAAATCCCACCTACACCTCAGATTGGCTTGTGTAACTAATATTTTCCATTCCACTCCCTATCCCTTCTCTCACCTCAGTCCTCAAGCTCTCAGCCAGGCACAAGCCAACTTCTCAGCTCAACTGCTGTTAGCAATTACCAAGCACCTGTTGGTAATTGCCTGAGCACCTGCCCCACCCACAGCAGCTGTAGGTCCCTGGCTGCTGGGAGAACAGGTCTGAAGTGCAGACCCGAACACCACCACCCCCCACAAAAAAAAAAAAAAATTAAAACTTTTCTAAATAATTTGAGACTAGTAAAAGATCAGGACATGGAGGGACTTGTTTATCCCCTTTAGGCCAATCAAGAAAAGGTTTATAGCCTTCTCTGGAAAGGGAAGACTGGGGGGTTTTTCTTGAAGCAGAAGCATGTTTTATCAGCCCAGTTTCCATCCTCATTTGTTCCTGCTGCCCAGGAGGCCATTCACTAGGCATAGATATAAATATATATGTCTGAAAACACATCTACAGGAGTGCATGACTTACACTGGTGTGATTTAAAACTTAGTTTTTATTGTACAAAAATGCAAAAATCTGTTCTAGGAGAGGCACATCTTGTGGAGCTGTAAGGACCCTGACAGCACATCTGCTACCAAAGCAACAACTCCTGCTCTGCAGTGGCTTAAGCGGGCTGAGATGGAAGTGTTTCTTCATAAATGCATAAACCACAACAAAGTAGTGGTGACAAGCCTTTTTTCCAAGTCTGACTGAAGGTTTGGGAAGCAGGTCTGCCGGCAGAGGGCATAAGAAGCATGACAGGTTTGCCTACTGTGCGCCTACAATTTCTACACCATCATATCACTACTCGGTCACTGAGCAAGCTGACAGTGTATGACACGTTATCCATCCTGCATAGAAAGTCACAGAGAGAAGAAGAGAGGAAGAAAACACGGAAGATGACAATGCAAAAAAAGTTGAAGAAATGTAGCAAGGATTGAGCATTAAGGGACAGAAATAAGAAGAGACCATACCCTTGAACTATAAAGTCCTGTCAGGAAACTGCAAGTACTTGCATATTTGAGTTCACCACCTGGACTTGCATGCTTCTCCACATTACCATTATTTCAAAAATTTTGCTTCCTGGACAAGCTGCCAGGTCTCCAGTACCAGTCCTAGCTCCCTTCCAGCAGTCTGCATCTGAGCAGGGAGTTGAAAATAGATCAGGGATTACCTTTTACACTGTAAGCATTCAAGACAGCCAAAGAACTTTGAGGAAAAAGGCCATACTGAGTGCCCAGGACAAAGAGATCTTTAGAAATTGGAAGAAGGAAGTATTGATTGAGGGTCACAGTTATGTTGAGGTTTAGCCTTTCAAAGGTTTGTTGCTTTTCTACTGAAAACTGCAGGTGAGAAAGCCTAGGCAGAAAAGGGAAGGAGAAGCTGTGTGAACAAACCCATAGCTGTACACAAGGACAGAAGCAGATTTCTTCTTCACCAGGCTGAAGAGAGTGGTTTTATTATTCGAAAAACAAAAGCCAAACTACCCTGAGTCAAATATATATTCTCCCACTACATTTAGATATTACAACAATAAAAATGCACTATAAAACTACTGCAGTAAATTAGTCAGTTAGGAACAATAAACAGGGCACATGTTAATAGTATCCATATCTATCTTTGGAAAGATGAGCAATTACAATCTCATCCCAGCTCATGCTCAGTATTTACTACAATCTCAAGTAACAATAAAGTCAAACACAACAGATGACTGATGTTCCTACCTTCTGCTTTCCAAACAGAGTTTTAAAAGATAGTTTATTGCAAAATCAGTCTCAAGTATGTTCAAGGCCTTGGGAGCTCTCTAAGTTTAATTAATATCACACATATAGAACCCATTTTAATATTTGTGTAAAGCCAATATTATAATATTATAATTTGTATTTAACCATCTATCTGTAATATTGCTGAAAGAAGGCACACTTTTGTAAATATCTACTGGCTTTGGTAACTGCTAAAGGTAATGTAGATTGGGCTGTACTACTGTTTACTCATCTTTCTGTTGCACAGAAATCTTGGATGCTTTAGTGCGTACATCTGTAATTCTGACATTTTCTGAAATTAAAGTGAGAGGAGAAATGGGCTAAATTCAGGTACCTTAAGTTACATATCAACATTTGCAGACATAAATCAAATACATAAGGAAAACTTTTCTATGGGAAGAATGCCAGAGCAAATTAAAATATGTATTGATAAGAATAATCAACACAGTAGAAATTAAGAGCATCTGCACCATAGGAGAGAGTGTATAAAATCACACTCTGCATCAAGAGAACATAATGGGTATTTCTTCACAGCCTTCTGCCTTTGCATGCCCCTCTGCAAAGTGCAAGGGGCCTCAAGGACTGAAGGAAACAAAGGGAGTCAAATGGAGACACTTGCACCTGTCTCACTGGGGCTCCTGGGGAAGCAGTTTCCTTGGGAATCAAGCCCCTCTCTTCCAAGGGCACTTCCCCAGATGTGTACATTTCATGGGGAAAACCAACACACCCTTAAGTGCATGGTGTGGAGGTTCAGGGGACATCACAACATAACCAATATGATCCAGTGAAGCTAAATTTATTATTCCTAAAAAGACTCTATTTATAATAAATCTTTACTGCCCATGTGTCTCTAGCTAATACATGATTAGTTAATCCTATCTGTTCACACATCTAAAATAGAATGCTGATTGGATCATCTAATTTTTTACGCATCTTGCTGGGGTTTTCTGGCCCACCCATGGCTCACTTTCCCAAGCCTGCTGACAAACTAGCTGAGTCCTGATGACTCTTCTTCTTGTGTCTTTTTCAGGGATGTACCAAGCTCATTTCTGAATATGTCCATAAATAATGCTTTGTGAAGGTGTTCATTGTCCATTATTACAAGCAGGCTGGATTGTGCATTGGCTGAATATGGCCATTGTCTAGCAAAAACTCCTCCATTCTATCTCTGAGCCAGCATTTGAGCCGGTTAAACAAAATCCTCCCTCTCACGCTGTAAAGAATGTGGAATTAGAGTTGGAATGTGACCCTGAAATAGAAGCAGCTCAGAAACTCCAGTAGAAAAAAGTTATTCCAGAAGCTATTGTAGAAGGGACTTTTCTCTCCAATGATGTAGAAGCTTTTCCTGTAGTAACTAATGCTGCAAGTAGAGTTTGAGAACCTTTCAATTGGAAGATTTTAGAAAAATTGAGAGCTGCAATTTCACAATTTAGTTGAAAATCCCAACTTGTACAGTCACTTCTGCAGTATATTTTTCCAGCTAACACATTAATTCCAGCTGATATGCGTACCCTAAAAAGACTTATAAGACCACCCTATCAGCAGGAGATGTTTCATAAAAGCTGGGAGGAAAAGTGTGCTCAAGAAGCAGCAAGACCTAGAGTGCAAGGTGATCCTCTGTATGGTTTAACAGCACAACAGTTACTTGGCAAGGGGCCCTGGGCTACTGTCACTGCCCAGGCTAAGAGCATTGATCAAGTCTTACAGATGAGCCAACAACTAACATATAATGCTATTCTTGCACTTCCAGGTAAGTTACACACCGTGTCTTTTACACAGATTTGTCAAAGAAGAATGAAGACTTTGATAAATTTGTAGACAAATTGCATGAAGCTATCTATAATCATTCTGATTTAAATTCAGACACAAAGATACAATTAGACTTTGGGACCAATTTGGGACAATATGGACTTTGGTATCATTACTCCATTCCAAATGGCTTTCCCTTCAGTCACAAGAGGCTTCCATCTCTTCCAAAAACTGCCTGCTGAAACTCTTCTGCTCCCTTGCAAATCAGTTCACTACTCCAGCATAACCCTTGAAGCACAGACAGACGACTCTTCAACTAATTATAGTAGAAAAGAGGGTATTTATTGCAGCCCTGGTCACATGTGAACTAGTTTCCAAAGACATGTGCAAGGAGTTGCAGACTCCTGCTCTCTCTTTCTACAGAAAAGGTTTTACAATAGGTTTCTAAGGACCCATAATACATAACTATTACCTGCCTGTTTCGGATTTTTATCAGCTGACTATCTACTACAGCTGTGCAATTGTACTCCCTTAACTGGGTCGGTGGGATTTTGAAATGAGGGAGTGGTTTTATGGGAGGAAGAAAGCTGTCTTCCTCATGGTGAACTCTTCTCCCATGGCCAGCTGGCAAGACCTTTGGACCTGCTGCTCACAGTCCAAGCCTCTCCTGACTGTTCAATTATTCTTAAGGCAAGTTATTTCTATGGTTTCTGCTTCTTCACAATTGCTTCCTCTATCCCTGTCACTCCTAGCTTTATGTTCCTAATATATTTGGTACTCTAACTACAGGACGTGATTTCTGCTAGCTGTAATACTAACTTAGCTTCTTACCTCATTTGAATATCTTAACTAAAATATGCAATCTTCTACTATCCCAATTCTATTCCCAGCTGGCCCCTCAACTCATCTGCACTTTTCAATTATCCTCATTACATTTTCAGCTAACCCCTTGACTCACCTCAGGCACATCCCCGACTGCCTCTCTCCCAGCAGCTCAGAGCTGCATTGCACAGCGCTTGCTGCGCGCCAGAGAGCACAAAGCAGGCTGGCCTGGTGGGCCTGAATATTTCTGCCAAACATTGTGCATCTCACACCTTTGCTCAGGCTCAGTGCAGAACTGCAGGATTGCAGGCGCTTCCTCCCAGAGCTGCGTGAGGCGCTGGCTCCTGCAGATGGGCCCTGCCAAGCTGTCCCTGCCTCACGCTGGCCTCGCTTCCCTGGCGCAAGTGCCGAGCCTGAAGGAGCTGCCCTGTGCTCCAGCCTGCTGAGCAGCCCGGCTCCCTGCCCCGGTGCCCAGAGTGCTGCACACACTGCTGGCCTTTGCCAGGAGTTGCAGGGCAGCCGGCAGAAGAGGAGGAATCCTCAGCCAACCCAGCGGCCCACGGCTGCCCTTGGCCTTTCCCTGCTCCTGGGCACACTCCAGACGGCCAATGCCTCCAGGCCGGGCTGTGCCCAGCACGGATGCGCTTCCCCTCGGCAGCAGCCAGCTGCCACCTGGGCTCTGAGAGTGGAGGATTCGCCCGCTCCCAGCAAGAGGCACCCAGGGCCCGGCTGCTGCCTCTTGCTGGGAGCGGGCGAATCCTCCGCTCTCAGAGCCGGCAGCTCCAAGGGCCTCCTTCCAGCCTGCCTCTGCCGGGGCTCAGGCTGCTCCGGCCTCTGCCAGGGCTCTGCTGGGGCTCCAGCCCGGGCAAGGCCGGGTCCGCTCTCACCTCACAGGCGCTGACAGCTCTGCACCACAGGAGACCTTCCCGAGCACCCTCTCTGATCTTTCTGCTTTCTCACTTGAACAAGGCTTTCCTCCAGCCAAAGAGATTATTGCATTTAGGGATACAAATCGAAGTGGCAGGAACCCCAATGCTCTCCAGTCACAGCTGAAGGCCTGCATCTGCACAAGATGTTTGGGCTGCCTCATTCTTCCTTTGGTTTTGCCTTCAAATGCCATTGCCCTTACTGCCTCAACTAGAAATACCACAGCTGTGCCATAACCAGCCAGTGGGTCATATTCCAAAGGCAGTGTGGTCTGGAGAGGATGAATGAAGAAGAACCCTCCTCACTTACGAAAGCATACAAAAGAATCCATATGTGTGACTTAGCACCAATAAAAAACAATTGGTAATTCAGAAGGAAATGTTGAATTTTCTGAAGGGGTCAGAAGGAGGAGAATCTTCCAAATGAGTTGATGTTTCAGAAACTTTATTAATTACAACTCTAATCTATAATTCTATGCTACAAATCTGTTCAGCAACCCTACTCTACAATCCTACTCTAAATTGGTAACAGAGATAACATCTTGACATGATTGCTATGTTCTCGTCTCCTAGGGTTAGGGTTAGGCTAAGGCTTAGGCTTAGGCTTAGGTTTAGGTTTAGGTTTGGGTTTAGGCTTAGGTTTAGGCTTAGGCTTAGGTTTAGGCCTAGGCTTAGACTTAGGGTTGAGGTTAGGGTAAGGTTAGGGGTAGGGTAAGGGTTAGAGATAGGGACAGGGTTAGGGTTTGGGTTAGCATTTAAGGTTAGGGTTAGGGGTTAGGGTTAGGGTTTAGGGTTAGGGTTATTCGTCTTCTTCAGTGAGTTGATGAGTTGTGCCAGGATGAATGGTGGCTTGGCTGAAGTTACAAATGGATGCTGTCCACCAGAAAAAAAAATACAACAAAGAACAGTGAACCATTACTTTCCAAGCTCATTGCTTCAGGGACTCAATCAGGATACATCAAGTTCCTGGAAAGACCCAGAAAGAGGAGCAATGGGACCATCTGCTCCCCAGTCATCTCCAGTGTGCAAGACCTTGCCATCACAGGCAAACCTGGCCCAGAATCCCACTCATCTGTTAATTGTGATTTCTTCATCATGCTGGGATTTTTGCCCTGCCAGTGCTCTAGAAATGGCGCTTTCTGTCCCTGGGTTTTCTTCCTTTCAGGAAACTCCAGTGACTCACACAGGCCCCTGCCTTTGAAAGACAGGCACTGTGCTGATTGCCACAGACACAGAAAGCAGTGTCTACTGTTCCATGCCCTGCCCCTCATGTGCTGGATGGCACCTTCCTTCCCAGCAGAGCCAGCCCAGTGGCACTGGGCCCTGCAGTTCCCTCTCTGCCACACAGCCTGGCAGTAACCCCGGCGCGGTTCCCGTCTGCTTGAGCGTGCCAGGCAGCAGATGGGGCTGGGACAAGTCCCTCCCAGCTGTCACTGTTTTCATGGCAGAAACGTCTAAGGGTGGGCTGGGGGGCACAAACCAGGGTCCCTCAGAGGCTCACAGTGAGCCCCCCACAGCCCCTCCTGCCCAAATCTCTGACTCCTAGGCTGGGACTGGCTTCCTTGGGTTCCTGCACCACCATTTCATGTCTCTGTACCCCGCATTGCTCTACTTCAATTCTTTTGCCTTTAGATAAAACTGAACACCCCACCAAATCACAAAAGAGGGCAAAGAAACAGTCAGAGGACAGAGCACCTCTCCTCTCAGGAAATGCAGAGGGAGCTGGAGTTATTCAGTTTTGTGAAGGACAGGCCCCTGGGAGACTTTATTGCCACTTTCCAAGACTTCAGAGTGGCTTTGAAGAAAGTGGGGGACATCTTTTTGAACAGGGCCAGTTACAATAGGATATGGACAAATATTTTTAAACACAAAGGGCATCTAATCAGAGTAGATCTAAGGAATAAGTTGTTTCTCGGAGTATGGTGCAACCCTGGCACAGCTTGCCCCAAGAGCTTGTAGGAGCCCCATCCCTGCAACCATTCTGGCTCTGGTGGCAAAGGGCTCTGAGCAACCTGATCTCTTTAAAGAGGTCCCTGCTCATTGCAGGACACTTGCACCACAGGACCTTTATAAGGCCTGCCAGCCACGCCCAGTCTAGGATTCCTCACCATTTTCATTTGAAGAGCAGCAAGAGTGGAGGTGAGGAGGAAGGGGGCTCATCTGCTGCCTTGGACTTGAGTGGAAGAGGAGCCCATCCCTCAGAGCCTGTTTCACCTGCAGCCCCTTCACATTTTACCTGCAGGAGCTCCTTGGCAGACCAGCGCCGCTCCTCGTCTGACTGCAGGCAGCAGCTCAGGAAGTCACGCAGCAAAGCCGAGAGGAGCTTGGGCTGCCGCAGCTGTGGAGTCCCTACTGTGGCTATCAGGTGTGTAGCCTGGAGAAAAAGGAGACACCAGGCTCCACCTCCTGCTTTCACATCTCTAAGGCTCTCCCAGATCCCTTTGTTTAACCTCTGTTCTTCAGTTGCAGTTTCTGCCCTGGCACAGACCCAGAGATGACTTTCCTTTACCAACCAAAAACCCAAACACCGATGCAGCCACAGCTTTTCCACCATCCTTCAGATCTTGCCTTGGCAGCTGATTTCATTGCCTGACCTAGTTAGTGGGAACTACATCAGCAAAAGGACATTTGCTTCTCTGAGGATTCATGCCAGCTTGAGATGGCTTTTGGAAGAGGGACTTTGCTATACTAACTAATTTCAAGGGTTAGTACATGAAAGGCATCTCTGCAGTGCTTTTTGGTCCTTTAAGCACACGTGCCCTAGAACAAAACTCATCAAGCTTTTTGTACTGTTCTTGAAAACAATGGTAATTGTAAGAAAAGAAAGGAAATCCATCAGTTAATACCCAGGTAGGGAAGCAAACATTTACAATCTCCTCTTCAACACAGACACATTAAGATGCCTGCACAAATGTATTGGGATGAAAATGCCTGCTTGGGCAAACAGGAGCCACCTGCAGTTCTGTCTCTCAGCAGTCTGAAAATTGCAGCTTCCCATTTTTGCCGCAAAAGAAAAATTGTCTACGTCAGAAGAAGGAGAGGCTCCATCCCTACGGTCCCCCTCCAGTCATTTGGCTACTCAAGTCAATGCATTAATGGTTGGCCCATCCCAGAAAGTACCAGGAATCACTGGGAGGTTTTGGCAGGCTCTCCGCATCACCAGGCTCTGGCTTGGTGATGTGGAGAATGTGCCTTGGGCTAGGAGAGAAACACGGTCACTGAGTGTTTCAGCAGCACTGCACAAGAAGCAGAAGAGACACTGTGGTCTTTACACCCTCATGCCCATGTTTCCCAGTGAGAAGAAACTGCACACAGGGTTAGGTTCCTCTCTAAAGACCACGGTTTTAGAAACTGTTGGGTTTGGGTTTCCTTCCTTCATTTCTGGAAATATAACAACACTTTTAAGATGCTCTTTTCCTGTTATTAAGCCATCTACACAGACAAAAGAACTGGAACCACTAACCCAAATGAAAGTGTTGCCTGAGAACACTTTGTTTGTTTGGAGTTTGTTTGCATGTGGTAAGGCTTGAATTCCCCCATTGATGCAACCAAAAGTACAGTAGATGCTGATGTATTGCAGGGACATTTGTAGGAGGGGACCTTGGTGGAAGTAATTCCAGCAGATGGCAATGGGATTTTGTCCAGTGGCACACAGGACATGGGACAGGTGAGAAAGACAGTGGGATCAGTGAGTATTTGCTCCTTACCGTGCCAGAACTTTCACTCAAGTAAGGAGGTTCTTGTTCTATCATTTCAATTCCCACAATTCCCAAAGACCATATGTCCACTTTGGGGCCATATGGTTGACCTGTCACTACTTCAGGCGCCATCCATCAAGGAGTCCCGGTTACCGAGCACCGTCTGCTCTGCTCAGGGGTGAGCTGAGTAGCGAGGCCAAAATCAGCTGAGGAGAAAACAAAATACTGGTTTTATCTGAATTCTGTGCAATTAGGAAAGCAAGCAAAAGAATTCCCCAGTAGAAGATTGAAAATGTGCTGTTGAATCTCCTGGCATTGGTGACTTTAAAAATCCCCCCATTTTTTACACTGCCTCTAGCAGTGGCTTTTGTTCTTTGGAAACTTTGGACTTGTAACTCCCTCCCTCTGGAAGGGACACACACAGAGCAAGGCCACTCTTGACTGCTTGTGGCTCCTTATACCTCTGTGCACGTTGCAACTGTGCCTTCAGCTCGCAGCAGGGGTCCCTGCACTGCCACCAGCACCATTTCTGGGGAGCTGGCAGTCACTCCAAGCAGCCCCACACTCACATCCCTGGAATGCTGCACCTGACCAAGAATATACTGACCCAGTTTGACAGAACCATCAGTTTTGAGAAGGATTTTGTCACTCTTCACATCTCGATGGATCACATCGTTTGAATGAAGAAAATCCAGTCCTTGCAGGCACTGAGTGAGAAAACAGAAACAGAAGGGCAAAAATGAGTGATGTGATTTCATCACACAAGAAAGGAAACAAAGAATCTGAAAGATTCCCTCTCCAGGGGAATGGGGAGTAATGACAGAACAGTAATGGCCACTGAGAGGAAGAGCTTGCTGCTCCAACACCTGCAGAGCAGGACCTTTCTGAGGAAAGGCATGTCAGCTTTTGAAAGAGCAACAGCACCTGCTGTTGTAGACTGTCCCCTGCCAACCAGCCAGGATGACTCCTGCTGCAGTGCATGTGCTCAGAAGCAAAGAGCATTCTGGCTGCACTCCTATCCTTTTTAGCTGAGGACTGAGAGAAACAAGTGTCTCTCTTTTTTCTTTGCTGTTTGTTTCAAATCCTGCCACCAGCACCTTTGCTTTTACAGGCAAGGAATGCAGTGAAGACAGACTCCAGGCAAACATTTAGAGAGGCAAAGTGGAGGATAGCAAATACAAATACAAGAGACAGAGCGAGAATACAACAGCAGGAGATAAGAGTACTGGCACTGAGTACAGGGAGTGCAGGGGCACTGGCAGGCCTTTCACTTGAGAGGCTTTTACTTGCCCATAGCATACCAGCAACACAGAAACAAAGCTTGGCACAGGAAACCTCTCCTGTTCTGAGCCCCTGTTTCCCAGACAATGCTGCCCAAGCCCTTGGAAACACAGCTGGGATTGCTGACCTCCCGACTGATGGCTGCTGTCTCATCTTCAGACAGGCAGGTCTGTCTGACGATATCGCTCAGGACACCTCCATCCATGTACTCTATAACCAGCAAGAGTTCCTCGCCCAGAAGGTAGCTGAAAGAAGGAAACAAGGGGGTAGAGATGAACATGTATGGCTACATTGATTTTTGCTTCCAGGTTTCTTATTTCCAGATGCCTTTGTGACAAGGACAGAATCAAAGGAATAGATATTCCCTCTTGGCTGTGCATTGTTTGCAATCTGTGCAGTCTCAAAGAGAAAGACACATCTGTGAAAAAGGAGATGTCTTAGATGGGCAGCAAATGAAAAGTGCAGTTTAGAAACAGCCCAGATAAAAAACCTGTCAGGCATGGTGTTTCTGGAAATAAGCACCTAGTCTTCCTGGCATGCATAGCAATGGCAAAGAGGGGAAACAATCCAAGGGTAATCCGCTTTAGGATGGTTCATCTGCACTTAAGAAACTTTAAAAAATCAATCCCAAATAAATGTGGAGGCAGTGAACTTTGAGGCTATTGAGTTAGGAAGATACAGCTGATCCAGGTTTTGAATAATTTTGGAGTAATTATCAAACTAGGTGTGCCAGGGAAGACTGATGCAGACAAGATGCACTCTCTTCTCATCCATTGGAGATGAGTAGAGACATATGAATAAATAAAAATTAACAGCTTTACTTGCTGCCACTGACCAAAGTGGGTTTTTAACCTCTAATGTTTGCTTTATGTAAACACACATCCATGGGATAAGACCATGACCTCTCACCTGTCTAAATAATTCACAACATTGGGACTCCTATACCTCTTCATGATCATTATTTCATTAAAGGTTGTGGGATCTCAGTCTCTCAGAACTGGGGTGCAGGGTGAGCAAGACCCCCCCTGGGGGGTCTTGGGAGTCCTGGAATGCTGCCAGAGATGTCTGGTGGCTGGACTTTGATCCCACATGGGAGATGACATCAGTATGAGGACGGGAGGATTTCACTGGGGTGAATGGTGAAGGGACAAGTTAATTGGAGTGTGAGATACAGGGTTTAAGATCCCTGTACAGGGGGGTCTAGAGAGGCAAGATGGAGGGATTGGGGCGTGCCCTTCTCCTTCTTCTTCTTCCTCTGGGCCTCCATCTTCTGTGGTGATGTTGGCACTCCAGGATTGGACCTTACTAGGGGAACACTGGTTAATAAGGGTAGAGGGTATTGGAGAAAAATGATAAATATTGTATACGTAACTCCGGGTATAAAGATAGGTGACCGCCCCAGGGGCTTTCAGTGTGTGCCCATGGCTGACTGCTGAGCAGAACTCTGTCAGGCCAAGAGAAAATCTTTTAGATAAGCAATTAATAAACACCGAGACCGAGAACAAATCTGAAGCTTCCTCTCGTCCTTTCGAACCCGGGGGCCCAAGGCCATCTTTGGGCTTTTCCCCAGACCATCTGAACAGCCCAGAAATCCCACAAAAGGTTAGCTCCTTCCTCCTCACTCCTTGAAGATTTATTTTTTTTATTGCCACCTAAAATGACATTGAAAATCAGTAACTTGGGAGGTTGGTGGCATGAGACCACAAGGCACGTGGAGCGAGTGATTTTGCAATGACACGGCTGAGCTGTGCCCAACTGCCTTGTGATTAGGCACTGCAGTCATTAGGAACTGACATTCCAACAGCCTATTTCTCTGCTCCCTTGGGAGCCAGTTACAGGACACGTGGGGCCACTGACATTTTGCCTTGACCACTTGGTAACAGCAGTGTCTCAGTTATCACCCACAAACCTCTGACCACACTCTCTGCTGCTTTGTTTGGGACTCAGAAGAAGTAATCCATGCCTTAATACTCTGTGGATACATCTTGGGATATGGGCAGGGCTTTGGGCTTTCAGGGACGCCTTGCAGATCTCTCCCTACGTGCAGTTCCCAAGTGCAGCACTGCAGGTGGCTAAGGAACTATCAGTAACTTTCAGATGGATTTGCTGGCAGCCAGAAATGAGAATTCAGGACTCTGAAGCTGTAGCCCCAGAGAGCAGTGAGGTGCTCGCAGGCACGACCTTTGTTTTAGCAATGGAGAGCGAGTGAGCGCGTCCTTCTCTGAAAGGAACCGCTGCCCTCCGTGCCTTCCTTCCGGCAGCTGAGGGGGACAAAGTCCCAGATGTGTTCTGTGGGCTGGCACCAGTCTGTGCTTCTTGTGCCTTTTCAGTACAGCTCTGCCCAAAGCTCCAGCCAGAGCTCACACCAGAGGGCAAAGCCCTCGAGTGCAGCAGAGCCTGCAGGGGCTGTTGACATTTACCTCTCCTCCTGTGGCAGTGTCGAGTGCTCTGTAAACATCTCCATACCCCCTAGAAACAAAACAGAAGCAGAGAAAGGAGAAGCCGTTTAGACCTTGCAGTGAAAGCCAGCCCACACAGGAAATCTCTGCTGGAAGTGTCAAAACCTGCAGGATGCAGGAGGGCTCTGCCAGAAGGCAGATGATGCATTTTCCTCTCAAGTGCATGGGCACTGGGCCTGTTCCTGAAGCACTGGGGTTCAACTTCTAAAGGGAGGTTAGTCCTTCCTCTTGGGTTTCACTGTCTAAACGGTGTGATTCCTATCCTGACCACAGAGTGTTTACTTCCTCAAACCAGGGGAAAGAATTGCTCCTGGGAACTGTTATCTCACAGCTTTGATAGGGCATAGGTTGCTCTTTCAGGCAAGCAAGTTTCTTCTCTTTTCATTAGTGTGCCAGTATGATTTTGAGACATACAAAAAATGCTAAAGAAATTAACACAGAGCTGTCCCACACTTGAGAGACATTGAGACCTTCCAGGTCCTGTTCCTTGATGCAGGCAAGACCTCGGTAGCAAGGCATCTCTGACAATGCCTTCTGAGCCCACTCACAAATTCTGAGCAGCATTGAGAGATGGGACAATCTATCCCCAGTGTGTGAACATCTTTGCAGCTGGCCTGACTTCACGCTGGATAGACATTCCACCAGAAAAACACCCGGCTTATGGTTGTGCAGGAATAACTGCTGTTGGACTCACCCGCTGCCAATATAATTCAGATGCGTGTATTTCATTAGGGGATTTTCAGTGGGGTTCACCATTCTTCCTGAGGGAAACAAAATGCAAGATGCTGACTTTAAAGCAGAGATCCCAGCTTCCAGGAGATACAAAAGGCAGCCCCAGCGCCTGGGGCTCTGAGCCCTTTGTGGTCGGCAGGGTGACAACGACCACAACCAGGCAGACAGCTCTGCAGCACAGGTGGCCAGCACAGAGACTGATTTGTACAGTCTCTTGAAGAGTTCTCTTGACAGGAAACAAAGCACAGGGACCTGCAATCCCAGGAGAGGAGGACATCTTCCTCACCTTTCAGCAATTTGCCAAAGGAATGCCTTCCCATTTGTAAACCAGAGCAGCTCAAGCTGTAACTGATTCTGACGGGGCTTTCAGCATCAGGACCCTGACCTGTTTATGAGCAGGCTGAACTCCAAGATGCCCCTCTCCCAGCTAAGGAAGGCTCCAGCCTCTGCAGTCCCTCCAGCCCTCAGGGACAGGGCAGTTAGCACAACAAGGCTGGCAAAGCCCAAGCATGAGCACTGACAGGCACTGATGGGAAGAAGCCAGAGTGAGCCTGGGCCCCAGACAAGCTTTTGCCCCCATTCCGGACACAACAGGATGGGCTTTGAGATCAGCCACACTGAGGCGCAGATCAGTGCCCTTTTTGTCCCAGCAGGTGATGGCAGACACAGAATTCACTGGGCTCTGGCCTCAGCCACACCAGGTCTTATCTGAGAGCACAGCACTGGCAGCTGTTACGGGCAAGAAGCAGATTCATTGGGTTGTGCTGCAGAATCACAAAGGGCTTGATATGTTTTCCTAGAGATGTATCTGAGCAGGGCCTGGGCCAATGGGTAGGATTCTAACAGTCATGGGAAAGAGTGGGAATCAGGTATGGAAAAGTGCCATGGATCTGAGGGATATACCATGGCTGAGCTGGAGGCTCTCTCCTGAGAAATGCCTGCAGTACAGTTTTATCAGATCACGCCACCTGGATGTGTCTCCTGGACACATCTTGATAAGCATAAAACTAGAAGATTAAATAAAGTTTGTTATCAAATGTCGGAGAATGACTTAAAGAAAAGGCCATGAGACATACAATTGAGAGAAAAGTATAAGGGAAAAGTAAAGCAGTTTCTAACAGTTCTCAGCCTTCTGATTTGTATAAACAATTAGATTCTCTCAGGCATCATTCTATAAACAATGGAGTTCTCAGATTGTCTTCCCATAACAAGCAGAACACCGTCTCTGGGAAGGCCTGCCATCTTGAGAACAGATGTAGAAGTTTTGGGAACACTGGTTTCTGTTTTAGTTTCTGGTTTCTGTTTTGGTTTCTGTTTTTAATAAACAATTGTAGGTATTCTAAAACAAAGGGAGTGGTTAGAAGTTTCTCTGTTAGCCTATCATGAAATTGGATTACAGAATATTCATGGCATTCGTTAGCACTGTTATTTAAGATGATGGATTGATCAATAAAGCTGGAGTTCGATGCATTACCAGGATGGTCGTTTCTCCCTTCACTTCAATATATGGTGACCTCCGACTGTGATAGCGAACACCATGGGGAAGCAAACGCCACGCGAAGTGAAGCCAGGTTCGGGTTCCGTAAGATCGAAACTGCAGCCGGAACGGCAAAGAAGCACGGAAGACAAAGCGGAGGGTAACCTGCCGGCCCGCGCCGCGCTGCGAGCGACTATACAGATAGGCTCGTCCGATTCATGTGGCCGTGACCTTGATTTGAAGAGCTGCAACGTGCGCACATAGGTATGGAAAGGCAAGCCTCATATGAACTTTTTATTACCCTTTTGCAAAAACGGCAAATTAAGGGAATAGATTTACAGAAAGAATTACCGGGTCTTTTAGCTTATGGCCTAGAAAGGGGGATCTTTATAAATCCTCACACAGTTCACGAATTGTCTGAGTGGGGTAAATTTGGTGATTTATTGTGGCAGGCTACGTTAGATGATGATAAAACTGCTAAGAAGTGGGGTAAATTATGGCGGGTCGTTAACACCGAGCTTTTGCAAATTCAAGCTGAAAAAAGGGCTGCTTATCAGGCCACTGCTGCTCACGATCGTAACAAACACTACGATCAAGGTAGGGAATTTGATAAGAACGCGGGAACTCCTCTTGGCCCCGCGACGCGGACAGTTTTATTACCTGCTTCACCACCTCCCTCGAAAAGCCAGGCTATGAGTCACACTATGAGCCAGGCGCAGACCGCCTTACTGCCCGCCGCGCAGCCCCCCTTAACGAGCCAGGCTACAAGCCCGGCTACGAGCCAGCCTACAAGCCAGGCTATGCAGACTGCTTTATTACCCGCTTCGCAGCCCCCCCTAACGAGCCAAGCTCCGCAGGGTGCCTTGTTGTCTGCTTTGCCGCAGGCTACACAGAGCACTTCTGACTCTCCCGTACCTGCTGCGTCCCAGCAGCCGGGGCCAAAAACGCGTACTCCGTTCCCGACAAGCAATCAGCCGGTCCCTGGGTCGGAAAACCACTTGGCGGAGGCGATTGCAAGGGAAAGAGATGCGTGGGCTGCCCTGGCCAAAGATGCAATTGAAAAGGGAGATCTAGAGCCAATAAGTTCGGCTCCGGAGCTGGTTTGTCCGGTTGTCTTTAACCCTCAGGCTGGTGGAGGAATTCAAGCTGCAATTAGTGCTCTTGACTGGGAATTGTTATCTCAATTGCAAGCTGCTGTTAGTCAGTTTGGGCTTGGAAGCAGACCAGCTAAGCAAATGCTTGATTATATTTTTAACACCAGTATCCTCATTGTTAATGATTGTCTTGGCATAGTTAAATTAATCTTTACCCACCATCAACAATTGCTGTTTAATGATCATTGGCGGATACTTGTCAGTGAGTGTGTGGTAGTTCAAAGACAGTCGGGTGACCCCTTGCATGGCGTCACTGTTGATGAACTTATGGGTCTGGGACGTTTCCTTCGTACTGATGCACAAGCTTTAATAGGTCAAGAAAAGTGCCAGGAGGCAATGCAGTTAGTCAGACTCGCAATAGACATGGTGAAGGAACCGGGAGAGATACCAGTGTCTATAGGAATTAAGCAAGGCACAGATGAGTCATTTGGCGTTTTTGTTGATAAAGCTGCTGCTGCAATTGAAAGAGCTGGCGTGCCAGAATATTTGCGCAGGGTCCTACTCAGGCAGTGTGTCCTTCAAAATTGTAATTCTGCTACTAGAAACATACTTAATGCTTTAGGTGCAGATTGGACTGTAGAGGAAGCATTAGAGAGGATGGCTCTTATTCCTACCGGGCAGCAGGCTTTTGTGGCGGATGTACTCAAGCAGATAGGAATAGGTTTTCGAAAACAGGCAAGGTCCTCTCAGAGTCAGGTGTTAGCCGCTTTTGCACCTCTTCAAGCGTCCGCTGCGTTTGCAGCATCAAATAAAGAGGGCCGCACGAAATGCTGCCGATGGGAAGGCACGGGCCACTTGCGCTGGGAATGCCAAGCACGTTCAGAAGTCATCGCTGCATCATCGGTACCTTTTCCTGCCTCTAACCCTCTGCAGCAGGGAGCCTCTAATCCTCTGCAACAGGGAGCCTTCAACCCGACACCACAGGGAGCCACCGCGGGCGAAGCTGAACCACCGCGAAGGGAGTGACCCGCAGCGCAAAGCAGAGATGAATTGGCAAAAGGACTTAACAGGACTTTGGGCTTATGACTACGGTAAAGGGATTTTCCATATAGTTTATGGATTAACGGAAATGTGTAAATTCAGTGATTTATGGTGGAATTGCGGTGCTGTGCTACTCCGAACTCGGCACGGGCGCATCTGAGGCAGCGGCGGGAAGATCAAAAGCCGCCGCCGCAGGAGCCGAGCCGCGCCGCCCCGAGAGCGGAGCCACTGCGCGGGAGCAACCGCCCCGCCGCCGCAGAAACCAAGCCGCGCCGTGCCGGAAGTGATCAAAGAGCGCCGCGGGGGGAGCAACCGGAGCCACATCGCCCTCATGTGTGAACTGGGGGCCAGATGTCCACGGGCGGCCAGTTGCTGCTTGGGAACAGTGACTGGACATCAGAGAGCAGGTGATGGAGGAGCAATCATGCTGTGTATTGATAGTTTTCGTCCTGCTGTTTAGATCGACCAACATCTTTTCTGGGCTCTGATGAGCGTCCAGCGCCATCCATTTTCAGGGCTAGTTGATTCGGCAAGTGAGTTGTCACACACTCCTTAGCGGATTCCGACTTCAGAGTGCTTTTTCGAGCGGGAGCGCTTCTCCCTCCGCCCCGTAGCCGGCAGGAGCTACAGTTTGAGATCTAACAGCCGTAATAACTGTGACTTTTGTCAACAAAAGAAAAGATTCCTATTGCAATTAAAAGACCAGTGAAACTAAACAAGCGACACCAAGGACTGTTGCTGTCAGGATGTTTTTCACCTAAGTTAGAAAGATCTTTTGTTCTCCCCAGCACAGACTGTAAAGCAGATCAGCGTAAATGAATGCAGGAGTCAAATTTCAGCCTATTTGGCTCAGCATTGGGTATGCTGTCTTGGAAACATCTGTATTACCAGAGACTTTAAACATCAGAAGCCCGGATGGCTGGGCCGGTGGAACATTAGACTTTAAAGCTGTGTTTTGAAAAGTTTAAAAATGTTGAGATGTGTTGGATTGATTGTATGAGTGAGATGTTGTGAGTGTGTTTTTGGTATAAATGCTGCAGCAAAGACGTGAGAAAGGTTGTTTTGGTTGAGTGTTTGGGAGTCAGGCCTGTGGGTGAGTGACAGTAAATGCCATATATTATTTCTATAGTAAGTTTTATCTGTTATTAAGTAGTTTAAGTTAAGTTATCAATTAAGTGCCATTAAATGTTAAGGTTAAGTTTGTTGAGCTTGTTTTCGGTTGGGTTCGAGGTCTTCTAAGTTTAAATTATATATAGGTTTGAGTTGTGTGGGATTTGAAGAAAATTAATTTTTGTTAAGTATTATTAAGTAAGTTAAGTTAGATTCTGTTAAGTTTGAATTAGATTTAAGTGATTTACATGATTTGCAAATAAGTCTGTTAGGTCAAATATTTTAAGTACTTTAAATGCATACTACTTTTCACCACTCCAAATTAACAAAGGACTGAGAATCACCCAGTTGATGCCATTTGAGCCAAATGACTAAAGGATTACAAACTGAAAACTGACCTTGAACATTTCTGATAAACCCATGTAAGGACAGAAAGGAGCATTTTCAGACTTTTTCACCTTCTCTCCAGGTTGCATGAATGAAAACAGTTAACAGCTTTCTTTTCTTAGTCCAATTACCACCTGTCGTGCAATGCCTGCTAAGGCCGTAACACGCCGTTGCCGGACGACCAGAGAACTGATTGACATTATTGAATCATTATCATCTTTCCATATAAGAGGACCGGCAAAAGAGAACTGTTTTGAATATCACAGCCTAAATTGTGCTGCTTGGGTTGCACTGTGTTGTGGGGGTTGTGATCAGTTGTTACTTTTTCATTTATGGTGCCACACCTGTAATTATAGACATATCTGGGAACATAATTGGGAGCGGGCACTACGGAATGAGACAGGGCTAAACACTGCCTCAGCTTTAGACCTTTATGAATCTCATGAGCAGAAAATCTTGGCTTATTATCGGTGGGAGGCACAGTGTATTTTGAAAAAGGTTAAAGCTCAAAGTACATCATATATAGCCTCAATAAGGTGTAGAAAACTGGTGCCTTTAACACAACATTCTGTTGTAGGCCCTATAAGAAGAGATCCCAATCAAGCATTAGATAATTGCAGTTCAGCTGTGATTACTCTGAATTTCAAAGGATGAGTCAGCATAAACAGACATGGGCTACTCTGGATTCATCTCTAAGCCTGGAAATAGTGTCCAAACAGCTTTATAACCAGTGTAAAGGCTCTACTATTATGACACCTAGGAAATTACCCACAATGATATTTTTAATTTGTGGAGATAGAGCCTGGAATGGAATACCAGCCCAAGCGCAGGGTGGATCTTGTTATTTAAGCAAGTTATCATTATTCCACCTCTGAGCACTGGTTCTGATCCTTCTCCACAGGATCACATTTCTGACACTGAGTGTCCTGTTTGTTCTCAGGCCTTTGGTGCAGCTGAGCCCTGGCAGAGCAGGGTCTGCACTTTTGGAATTTATGAGGCCCACATGAAGCTGCTCTGAAGTTTAAAGTGTTGCCAAGCATAGTGGATGAGTTCCCTTCTTTTTTCTTTGCCCCTGATAGTGAACAGGAGGTAATGTCTCCTCCACAAGAGTTTCTGTGAGGAAAAACTTCACCATTATCTTACCTTGTTGCATTCAAAAAATAGTCAGTAAGATAATAGAAAAAACCTGCAAACTAACCACTTTTCTCTCAAAGAAGAAAAAACGGGGGAAATGTCGGAGAATGACTTAAAGAAAAGGCCATGAGACATACAATTGAGAGAAAAGTATAAGGGAAAAGTAAAGCAGTTTCTAACAGTTCTCAGCCTTCTGATTTGTATAAACAATTAGACTCTCTCAGGCATCATTCTATAAACAATGGAGTTCTCAGATTGTCTTCCCATAACAAGCAGAACACCGTCTCTGGGAAGGCCTGCCATCCTGAGAACAGATGTAGAAGTTTTGGGAACACTGGTTTCTGTTTTAGTTTCTGGTTTCTGTTTTGGTTTCTGTTTTTAATAAACAATTGTAGGTATTCTAAAACAAAGGGAGTGGTTAGAAGTTTCTCTGTTAGCCTATCATGAAATTGGATTACAGAATATTCATGGCGTTCGTTAGCACTGTTATTTAAGATGATGGATTGATCAATAAAGCTGGAGTTTGATGCATTATGAGGATGGTCGTTTCTCCCTTCACTTCAATAATCAAAGTCTCTGTTTTTTCTTTGGGGCACATGGAAAATACCTCGTGCTCTCTATTTGTCCTGTAACCTGATGTTCTTTCAAAGTAGTTCTTATTGACAAAAAGATAGCATTCTCTTATTGACAAAAATATAGCATTCTCATGAAAATAAACTGCAGATGTAGTAGTGGTAACAGTAACAGTCATAAAAATGACATCAGTAAGACGTGGGGTAGAAGGGCTCCTTCAGGATGGAGAAAAACACAACAAAAAACCCCCACCAAAAATGAACAACACAAAAGCAATCCCACCCCCCCTTCCCTCCAAAAAAGAATCCCCAACCAAAAAGACAAAACTCCAAAGCCAGTCCATTTCTGTGAAGTTTTTTTGCTCTGATGACTGGTTGGAAGTCAGGAGCCTAAGGAGAATTTAGGAAGCTGAAAATTCTGTTCAGTTTGGCCACTAGCACACAGGACTTGCCTAGATCATTTGCTAGGTCACAGCCTTCTGCTGATCCAAGAACAATCCCTGCTTCAGCCTTTAGCAGAGAGGGAAGCTCAGGCAAACCCAAGCCAGTCCCAGGTGCCCTCAGAGGCAGCAGGAACACCCAGAGCTCTCTCACTGCCTCGGAGCACAGCACTGCCCCTGGGGAGTCCTAAATGGCCCTGTGACACCAAGCTCAGGAGGAGCATTTGGTACAGCTCTGCTGACACCCGCACACAACACACTGTCCCTCAGATAAGAAACACCCCAGACGTACGTACCCAGCAGCTCCAGGTACTCCTCCTCAATCTCCTGTTCCCAGGATCTGCCCGAGCTTGAGTTCCCAGGTTTCACAGAAGGGTTTCCTCGAGGTGATGCTGCTGCAGCAGCAGGTTCAGAGCCCAGGATGTGCTGGACCTGGAGCATTTCTGGTGGGCACTGTTCCTGTGCCTCACTCCTAGCTTGGGGTCCTTCATTGCTACACATTCCCTGCAAGTCTTCGCAGGCTGCCGGGTGAGATGTCAACACTTGCACCTCAAGTCAAACAGAACAAAGCAGTCAGACACTACAGCTTGTCCCTGTCAGCCAGGAGTCATCGACTGTGAGAAAAGGCAAAGAACAGATTGACAGCAGATACAACAGCTTGTTTCAATCCTCCGTCTGGGTCACCAAGTTCCACTGTAAAAACACCTCAAGAAAAAAGGAGAGCAGGAACAGGCCAGCAGGAATCAATTTGGATGACTGCTGGCCAAAAGGCCAAAGGACAAGTTTCAGGGTAGCAGCTGAGATTCAGCACACCAGGAAATGTCCTTCAGAGTGACTGTGATACACACACTACAGCAGCATGGCACTCAGAGGCATGGCCCCACTCCCTGCTGCCCTGCACTGGAAAGGCAAGAAGGGCAGAAACCACCAGATTAGTGACTGCAGTGGCTGCATCCCTCTTTCACTCACTAGGTTTTGCAGAGACTGATGGAAGCGATTAAGTTTCTCTCTGATGATTTTCATTTCTTCCTCCAGCTGCTTATGCCTTGCCTTGGTCATACTGTGAGCTATCTGAAGCTCTGCATCCAGCTGTTCCTTCATGTTCTCTAACAAACAAAAGAGAGGACATTTCATGAGTGGAGTGGCTGCCACTCTTTCATTCACCTTGTTTTGTTGATCGCCCCTCTGCTGATGGAGATTCTCCTCTTGAATTCTTCCCATGTCTTCCTTGTTCTTTCTCTTCACTGCCATGATGTCACTCTGAGCTTCGGGCAGCTCTGCTTGTGGCTTTGCCTTGATGTCCTGTACACACAAAAGCAGAGGAAGGGACTGAGAGCTGCCATCAGGCTCAGCTTTTTTCCTCTTGCAGCCTCAAAATCACATTTATTCAGCCATTTCTTTCTGTTTCCCTCTCCACATCAGCCTCAATTGCAAACCTCCTGTCCCAGGGCTGATCTCTGCAGATTGCAAGGCTCTGTCCTTCCAGTGCCTGTGGGACTCCTGGCCTCCTCAGTCCCAGGAGCTCTGGTTTACGCCCCTCTTCCTGCCCTTCCGTCTGTCCCCTGGCCAGTCAGGCTCACCTGGCCATTCTCCTGTGGCTCTTCCACCTGCTGCCTGTGCTGCTCTTCCTGCTCTCGGGCAGGGAACAGCTCTCCCTGAGTCTGGCATGGCATCTCAGATAAGACAGTGTGCTCCTGCTCTTTCTCTAGAAGCACCTGCACAGAAAGCAAGAGAAGATGGGTTTCAACTTCCCATACGCCCTTTGTGGGCCAAGACTCACAGACTGCTGGGCTCACACGTTCCCAAAGCACTGTGCTGCTGCTCTCCTGGGTCGTTCTCTGCCCGAGGAGAGGCACAGATTCCAAAGTGACCCTGGCCCTACAATCAGGGGCCATCTGGGACTGAAGCCCCAACAGACTCTCAGGCAGCTGGCAGGGAAGGGGTGGCATTTCTCAAGGGTCTGGTGAGAGCCTCCCTCTGCTTCTGCCATGTCCTGTTTGTCTTTCAGTAGTGACTGACACCCCGCCCTGTCCCACAGCTCCATCCTGGCTCTGCAGGGGCTTCCTGGGTGAGCTCACTCCTTGTGAGAGACACTTCTGGAGTTCACCTTCTCTTCAGGCCTGCACCAGCATTCCTCCTTCCTGACATCTACACTCTTGCTAGAAAACCGGGTCATTCAGGAGATGAGGATGCGTGCAAAGATCCCTGATGGAAGTCAGAGAACCTCTACGGCCATCTCAGTATATGGAGGAAGACCAAGGTGTTTCTTCTCCCTCTTTTGTCAACTGAGAATTCTGACCAGCAGTAACAGAGTTTCTCATAAGGCCCCATTAACGAATGCACTTACACAGCCCTGGGGATGCCAGTGAAGGAAACCATGTGTCATGTAATTCATGTATGAGCAAAGTCACCAGACCCCAGCTACAGCATGGGATAGTTCCACTCCCTTACGACATGCAAAAATTTAAAGGATAAAAAGAAGGCTTCAGGGCACAAGAGGCTAGAGTAGAAAAACAGGAGGGGAAAAATCAACCATCTCTGGAGGGGGAAACATCTCTGCCTGCTCAGGATCAGTCAATGGAACTTGTCTCTACCCCTCTCCTGAAGGGATGCCTTTAGGTGATCTTTGCATCTTCCTCTGCTTTGGAGCAGAGCCAGGAAGATTCAAATAGACAGGTAGACAGATCTCACTTTTATAATCTCTCTTTACTGTACTGTGGTATTTACATTTTTTGTGCACAAAGAGATATAGTTCTGTCTCCTAGGTTTTTTTTTTTTAAGAGAAGGTAGTGAGAAACTTAAAGAACAAGAGAAAGCAATTATTATCTCTACTTGCTGTTCTTGTTGTTTAGTACATGTAGAATGTGTTCTAGTGATTGTTTACTGAAAGTGATTTGTTAATTGGATTTTAGTGGTAGTTGTTTAGCTTGATTAGCTAATTAGATAAAAGCTGTGTTGTGACTGTCTGGAGACAGTCACGAGTTTTTCTTTAGTAGCTTTATAGTATAGTATCTCTTTAGTATAGTTTTAATACAGTACTAGTGTAATATAACATAGCTTAAAAAAGCATTTGTTTAACATTCTAAATCATAGAGTCAAAGCACATTATTCACCACGTGGGGTTCACCCTGAATCAACACTGTCATTTCTGTCGCTACACACATCAACACTCGGTAGCAGTGCCCCGATCAGCAGCCATCCTGAACTTGCTCTCCTGTTGCTTCAGTAACCCACACTCTTGGGCAATCTGCAGTGTGTGGGTCCTTATGGAATGCAATCAGACACTCAGAGCATTGCACTGGGAACTGCACTCTTTGTGCATCTGTGCTCGGGCAAGTTCTTCTCTTGGACTCAACCACACTGATGGGGCTAAAGTGGCTGGAATCAGAAATACAGCCCAGCCCCTCCCAGCTCCTCTAATCCCTGAGCACCAGCTGGAATGCAAGGGCATTGATTTCCTGCTCAATTCCCAAACACAACACACACTGACTCCCTGGGCTGCCAAAAGACATGGGAGCCGTTACCCTGAAAGTGATGTGTTTCTGCCAGTGCTGGAAAAGGGCAGGAAAGATTGAGAAAAAGCTCCCTGGAGAAGGAGAAATAACACAAGGCTTCTCCTTCTAGTAAACAAACAAACAAATAAACAAGCAAAATATGAAAGTGTTACCCACTCCAGTGTCTAAAGCACTTGGATGCAGTGAAGGGATGTTTGGCAGGGAAGCAGCCCTTGTGCTGAGCATTGGCTCTATGGATCTAAGGCAGGGATCTATGGCAGTCTGCCTGAAGGTCCCTCAGGAGCCCCCATTGTCCAGGCTAAAGCTCCCTCAGCACCTCCTCACTGGCCTTGTGCTGCACCTCCTTGCCCAGCTCCCCTGTCCTTCTGTGCACACGCTGCAGCCCCTCCATGACTTTCTGCTTCCCAGGGCCCACAGCTGCACACAGCACTCCAGCTGTGGCCGCAGCGCTGCCCAGCACAGGCCACGCTCCCTGCCCTGCTCCTGCTGCCCCACTGCTGCTGGCACAGCCACTGTGCCCTTGGCCTTCTTGGCCGCCTGGCCCCACGCTGCCTCATCTTCAGCTGCTCACGGCCGCCAGCCCTGCGTCCTTTTGGGCCACACAGCTCCCCAGCCACAAAGGTGCCCATTGCACTTCAGATAACGCAGGCACCATTGCAAGATGGCCTTCCTTTTCTACCACCTCATGTTCCAAGTAGATATCATAAAATGTGATAGGAATAGGAGTCTAAGTCACTCTGTTTAAATTAAAATTATCTAATTCAACTGTACAGCAAAACGGTCTTAATTAAATTTTTCCTATCTGCTGTCTGCAAGCATTGTTCTCTTTTCAAAACTAGGTTTTAGTTCTTCAAACTCTGAGAAGGAAATTTAAAAATATCTATAGCTGCCTTTGTTACTTTTGTTTCAGGCATGGAAATGGATTTCTTTCAGCCTTCCTAGCTGGCCCTCTACACTCTACTGCTACTGGCCAAGCTCCCAGCTTGCTCTACAATTCCTCAACACCAGGAACATGAAATGTTCCTTTCTCACTCACCTCAGGATCTTTAGCACTGCTGAATACACGCTTCAGGTGACCTGTAGTGGGAAGGGAAAATGAACCAGATGCTGTCAGAAAACTGCCTGGGCTGCTGAATCCAACAGAACAAGTCAACCCAAACAGGTACGATTTCCCGTTTCACAACATCCCTCCAGGAGACACATTCCATTCACACAGCCAGCAAGGGATCAGGACAATATTCTTGGCTGTTCCTACACTTCAGCCTGTTTAGCCAGTAAATGAATACAAAGATGATCAAGAAAATGCAAATTGTTCTTTAACACTCAATGCTCCTGTTCTACCAAACACATAAAACAGCTTCTGAAATCCTCTCCTTCAGGTACTCTTTTTTTTTTCCAATCAGATACATGTACTAATTCTCAATAACTTGCAGGAAACAGTTGCCCGGAAAAGCTTCCCAAAATTCCCCTGAGCTGTGGCAGTTCTGTTGTGGAAGAGCACAGCAGCACCTCTAGGGTTCAAGAGCAGACACTCACTGCTTTAGAGTTTGCACTTCCTTTCAAAGGGAATAACTATTTTTGCACTCAGTAAAAGGTTATTAAGTTAGACAGTCAAATCCTTTCATGACAAAATTTAAAAAGAAATAAGCTTTCTCTGAATTCTGGGAACAACTGCCGAGTTTTTAGAAGGCCTTCCCCGAAGCTCTGCCAGTCTACATTTTCAAAGCTGTCTTGCTTGTCCCAGCAACCTGAGTAAATGACAGACTCTGCTGCCACAGACTCCCCTGCGGAGGGAACGGAAGCCCTGCAGGTTTCCCTGTAAATGCTGCTCCTGTGGCTACAGACACCCCCTTTTTAGCTGAACCTCTTGACAGGAGCTTTACCAAACCACTGGCACTCTAATTCTCTTTCTGTTTCAAAATCAAAAACTCAGCCACCAAGAAAGAGCAGGAAGACATACAAAAGCCACGTTAGGATACACCCTTACCGAAGTAGAATGGAAAACTCTACTTACGAACAAAGTGTGCACCGTAATATGCGGAAAAACAAACACCATAGGCAGCAAAAGCTGCTGTGGCCAGATGGTGGATCATTGTCCCAGTGCTGTGCAAGTTTTCTCCAACACTAGAAAAACAAGTGTCCTGTCAGAGTGCAGCTGCCCACTGACCAATGCTCAAACCAGGAGGGTTCTCCTGATGCAAGCAAGGCCTAGGACTGCTCTGACACTCAGGCCTTCCGTGCACCAAGACAACCTTCTGATGCCACTATGACGATGTGGCAACCATGCCCTGACATCACAAAGCAAACGCTCCATGTTGGTCTGTGAATTTCTGCAAAGCAATAACCAACCTTCCCTACAGCAAACACAAAAGAGCCTGGGAAGTTCTTCTCTGTCACAAAGCAGCAAAAAATCCCCTCATGGGCCAAACCCTGTTATTCAGGGATCCAAGAGGAACTCCAAGAGTGCCCCAAGGACCTACAGCCTGTACCCCAATTGAGCACTCAGATGGGCCTCAAGCAAAGGCAACCAGGCCAAGAAAATGGCCCACAGCATTGCACATGTGAGAAATGACTCTCACTTTTAAAGGTTTAATAAACCTTAACAAAGGACTGACTAAGGAAAAATTTCAGCATTGGGAGTCTCTGTGACTAGCAGCCATGTGCTCATCTACAAAAAGGATGCTCTGCCTTTTATACCCTTAGCCCCTCCAAAAGTTTTGTCAGTCAACTCTTTCTCTGCTGTCCATTGGTGGAGATTACTTTCTTGCATCTTGACTGGAGGTCAGGTGTTGTTACACCCTGCCTGCTGGTCACGAGCCAGCCCTCCCCAAATGCCCTGACTACCAAGGCTATTACAAGGGAGACAAGAAAGAGGACTATGGGAGGATATATTACAATACCATCACTACACATTTGAACATCCACATAACATCTACTTCTTAATTGTCAGAGCCAACCATTGCATTACTTGTCTAGAACACACAGAACCAGGAGTGAAGCCACTGTTGGCATCACAGCTGAAATCCTTCCTAACAAATCTCCCCACATATTTGCACCTTTATTGGACATGCCCAGGGCTCCGGTGTGGGTACATCTCTGCCTTTCTTCCCCTGTGGCAGCAGTCGAACTGGCAGCATCTGCCCGCCAGCAGCAGCTGCTCCAAGCTGGGAATGCCACTGGCGGTGCTGATTTCCAGAGGCTTCTGTGTGCCAGGGGAAGCCAAGGCAGGAGCGGGTTGAACGGCGCTGGCGCTGCTGCTGCTCTGTGCCAGAGAGCCCCGGCTGGGCAGGGCAGGGTGCCCACTGCGCTGCGGGCTCCTTCTCCTGCCACAGCTGGGCACATCTGGCAACAAGGCATGACAACTTGTGGGCAAGCCAAGGCGTTTCTGGGGCTGCACTGCTCTGCACACACCCAGCACACCTGCAGCACAGAATTTTAACCCTCAAACAGGTAAACCAAAGGGAAACAGCTAGAAAAGATTTCATTTTGACCATTCTTACCTGCTCAACAGAAGTCTTCAAAATGAACGTTACCAAGCAGGGCCCAATCCCTGCTGCCAGGTCAGGGTTAGAAGAGAGGCAATCCTTGATCTCAGCACGGGGTGTGTGGGGAGTCACTTCCCCAACACGTGCACACCCAGCAATCTCAGTTACTAGTTTGTATCCATGGATCTAAGACATATTCAATACTTTGCTGAAACTCACAGGCTAAATATTCCCCCAAATTATTTGATTTACTCATTGATACTTATTGACTTATTGATACTTAAATCACTTCACCAAATTTACTGACATGAGAAGAGGAGTGTCCTTTAGTCCCTGCCTGTCTTTGACACAGGTTCAGAAGGAGACCCATGCACAAAATAACCAAGGACAAAACTGGGATTGCAAAGCAAATTCATTCTATTTGTTGCAGTAGCAAATCATACATACCAAGCCCTGGATTCCTAAAAATCTGCTGAGCAGGAGAAGGAGGTGGAGCGTGGTACTCGGCAGCAGGGGCAGGTAGGCAGTGCACTTTCAGGACATCCCCTGGATCAAAACGCTGTGCATCTCATCCTTCTCACCCTTCCAGCTCAGAACCAGGCCTTGTATCTCCTGCTCAGGAGTGGAATTTCCCAGTTACAGCATCAGCTCACACATGGCTGGTGTGTGAGATGAGACCAATGAATCCAGGATTTAAAAGAACTGGAAGAGTTAAAATTTTAGCAAGATTTACTTAGGCAGAAAGAGTATAGCAAGAAGAGGAGAAATAATAAGGAATAGTTAATTTTTAGCAGATAAGGTAGTTAAGGCTAGGGTAATATATCACTTGCCTGTCTTTACTATGTTTAAAGAAGCAGGATGGGATGTGGATTTCTTTGTGACAAAGAAGAGGACCGTAGCCTGCACCTGGGCCCCGAAATTTCAGCTTTAGCCAAGGGGTGCAAAAGCCTGCCAACAGGTCATAAGGAAAGAGGTAAAATTGAGGAAGACGTCTTGGCTTCATCAGAAGGAGACCATTCCCTGCTTTAAAACCCACCCACCCATGTGATGTGAAAGAACCCGCAAATATGAGGGAACTTTGGACTCAATTATAATACATTTTAATACAAAGGGGGTAGGTGGGGTTACCTAATGAATATGTATTAGTCATTTTGGGAATTATATGAATATGTAGGACTTTTTTAGATAAGTAGAGCGGCAGTGATTCTTCACACATGTCTTTAGGAGACAACTCCTCCTGTGCCTGGCTGTAATAAACACACCACCTTCTACCTTTAACTGTGGGGAGTTCTATTCCACACCTCATTTGGTGACCGCGGCAGGAACGCTTCTCTGCTCCAGTGAGAACAACCGGGCTCTGGACGTCTCTGGGCGCTGCCAGGACATTCCTTTCCTGGAGGCACCTCCGCTCTCGGCTGTTCCTCATGGGGGACAGACAAGACTGCTGGGACTGTGGAGAAAGGGGATGTTTAACTCTGTATAAAGAAACCCCTAAGGTGTATGCAGGGGAAGGGCTGTTCACAAGTCACACAGAGATGTCCTGTGCACAACGTACACCTGTACAGTTTGGGTTTGGGTCTGGCTGCTGGCAGAAAGGATTTGCTGTGTTAATCAGGACCTGCTAGCAATTCTGGGGGTGAATTGAGCAAATCCTGTTTCATTGCTGCTGTTTTTCCTGTGTTTTGTAATTGTGGTTGTGTTTTCAGTGTGTGAATGTTTGAGGAAGATGATGTGGGTGGATGCTGATGTGGTGGATGGTGTGTGTTGTGTTGAGAAAAGTGAGCACTCTGTCCCCTCATAAAGAGATACTCCTTTCCCGGTGAGCCTGTGTATGTGGACTTTCTAGTTGCAGCGGTTGGTGCTCCCTGTGACACCTGGTGCTTGGGTATACAGGAGGGTTGAGTGGTTTTTCTCCCACATTGTGGTCATTTGGGACTGCACGGTTGTGTTTGGGGAGATTTTAGGATTTTGTTTGCAACAAGTGCAGCAATTTATGCAGAAAACTTCAGTGTGGTGATGTATTATGTTGAATTAAGGTAGTTCCTTTCTACCCACCCTCCTCCCCCAGGGTTTAAAATCCCCTGCCATGAGGTGGACACTCTCTATCCTCCTCTGGACATCTTATTTCCTCTCCTGGACACTCCCTTTCTCTTCTGGAGTTGTTCTCCATTAAAGCTGTGGGACTTTGGTCCCGGGAAGAGAGAGCGCCTCTCGTCTTTTGCTTTTGTCCTTGTCAGTGTCACTGGGCCCAGAGCTCGCCAAACTGATCCCCCACGAGATGAAAACTGACAAATGGCCCCATATACACAGCTCAAAAATTGGCCACATTTTTGATGGACTGGGGTGTTCGCCACATTTTGGAATTCCCTATTCCCACACAGGTCAGGCAATTGTTTAAAGGACGCACCAAACTCTAAACTCATTCTAGATCAACAAAAGGGGGAGTGGCTCAAGCAACAACCCAGATGAGGTTGAGCAAAGCTTTATATGTTTTTATGTTTTGAATAGCTCATTTGCAGGACCTAATCCTCCAATTTTTAGGCACTTTTCAAACAGCACACAGGAAAAATTGAAAGAAAATCCTTCGATTTTGATCAGAAACCTTGAGTAAGGACAAATTGAAGGACAATTTCCGCTAATCACTTGGGGCAAAGGGTATGTTGCATTTGCACAGGTGCCGGACCTAAGATGGTCCCTGTGAAGGACGTGAAACCATCTCATACACAAGAGCGCAGCGACAATTCCACCAGCAGGGAAATGAGCACGCAGATGTGAGCCGCATGGAGAAGCTACAGTGCATGCCACCTGTTCCCTGTTCAACCTGTGAAAGCTACAAATCTTGAGTTTGATGTTGATTTTTGGACTGTGAAAATGGTTTGTATCATAGAGCTCTTTCAGCAAAAGCGTGGTGTCCATTGTGTTCAAAAGAATTCTACGATATCCAAATTTGTAAAAATTGAAGGGTGGAGGGACAGTTTAGTGCCCTATAGTTGGCCAGTCCCTGAAGAAGTGCTAAAAAATTTGCTTGAGAACTGAAATAGATGGGGAAGCTTTTGCCAAAAAACAGCTGAGCAGGAACATGGAGCTTGATCAAATGATATACAGGCGCTTGTTGGTTTTGCTTGCTTGCTTTTGCATGCATACATGCCTGTAGATCAACCAAAAATGAATGTTTGCCTTGCTTTAGCCAAGTCAGCAGGCTCAGACACCATGTGTTTGACCAATTTGAGCCTAGATAAATCCTTTGCAACCCTTTTGGTCGGTGTGCCTGTGCCAGCCAAGGAGTAGCCAATACCCAATCGTGACAAATATTGGTGTGAGGCTGCCAACGAGACCAATCCCATAACCAGCTGGCATCACTGGGCCCCGGATCTTCTTAAAGCACCTTCTGAACCTCAAGAATTGGGATTCTTGGTTCATTGGCGATGTAATTTTGTGCTGAGTTTCAGTACCAGGGAGATCCACAGTAAAATGTTACTCCCCATCATCCTGAGGACAGATACTCAAGTTTGTGGTGCAATTGTACTACCCCAGTGCCCCCTAAGGGTGAAACTGCCTACGAGTAGATGACCTAGATGAGTCCCCATGACAATTAGCAACAAAATATTGGCTCATTTGTGGAGATAGAGCCTGGCAGGACATTCCCTCAAAAATTAAAGGTGGCCCATGTAGCATCATGCAACTCACTGTGATAGCACCTATCATTAAAAAAGTCATCAAGAGAAAACACAGAGAAAAAAGATTTGCCCATCATTATAAAGAAAACTGTAATAGCAATTTCAGACCCTAGGGCCCTGCAAAATGAGGTACATCGAATTTATTTCTACATCAACTTGCCTCGGGCGAGGCATTGAAACCATTACACCGATTGGGGTGTTGGCAGAAGAAAGAAGACAGTGCTACTTCCATTGCAATTAGTGACATGATGACTGATGTTAGTGCTGTCAGACATGCAACCTTACAGAACAGAGCAGCAATTGATTTCCTTAGCAGCCATTCCATGTGTTCAGTGTCACCCCCATGTTCAACACTGTCACTGTCAGCTTTGACAGCTTTTGGACTGTGTTTGAGAAGTCAAATTTTTCTGACTGTTGAAGGGCTTTGGGGCCCAGAGTTCTTGTTAGGAACAAGGGATTAAGTGTGTGAGCCATGGAGTTGTTGGACCAGGTGTTTTGTGGAAGTGGTGAGAAGGGTTTCTTCCTTTCTGTTTCTCTTTCAAGGGGAATATTAATGTTGCCCCTGAGTCTTCAGGAGGGGAGCCTGTGGACAGAGCTGCAGCAGAGGGAGCTTTGCATGGCACCGAGAGCTGAGGGAACAATTCCCAGGAGCCCGAGGAGCTTGGTAAGGACAGAGCCCCACTGGTTTAGAGAGGGGTGAGATGGCTGCTCTGAGCCTGCCTCTGGCAGTGAGGGAGATGAGAAGGGTTGAGTTCCTCTCTGCAGGCTTGGTGCTTCCTGGTGCCTTTAGTTCAAATGCTGCACTGGCAAAACCTGCCTGAGCCCTGCTCTCCACGCTCCTCCAGAGGCTCTGACACTGAGTCCTCTGAGGGAATCCACAAAATTAGAGGGTTTTGGGAAAGCTGCAAAAGGCAGGTCTCGGATACGGTAGAACTGTGATTAGAGCCAAGCAGCAGCCATGAGATAGGTCAGCAGAAAAATTATTTAAACTGCAGAAAAGCAAGGAAAAATAGAACAATGGTCTGTGCATTAACGCTGGTCTAGAATAACTCTCTAAGCTATAGAAAAGTTTATCTAGCAAGATATTAGGAAGATTGAAGCTTAATAATGGAGCTCAGTGCGTTGTGTTTTAAGGCTTACACGTAGGTATTGTATTCGAAATAAGCAAGCATTGTTTTAACCAATGGAACATGTGCTTAAAGTGACTGGATAGAACTACTGTCAATAAGCTTTTGCTTTGCGTGATTGGTCAAAAAATTTATAAAGTAAGTTGTAACATTAAGTTCTTTGTCTGCTGCCTGGGATGTGAGCTGCTGGCATGTTCCCATTGTCATAACCATGTAATGAGACTGATGCTGGAAAACAAACAGCTCGAGGCGCGTTCCTCAGCAGTCCCGGCCCATTGGTGATTTCTACATAGCCCCCTGCCAGTGTCAAATGGCATGGCTTGATTTGCAGGGCAGACAGTCTTAAACATCTGCAATATCCTATCAGAGTCCTAGTTTGGCTTCATTCAAAGAAAGAGGAGAGTGCACCTTACACTGACCACTTGTTAGGCAATATCTTCCACCTTGCCCTTGTACCCCTACAGAGAGGCTGTCTGCAAAATGCCCAGAACACCATCCAAATCTGCAGCGAGGACAGGAAAATCAGGCAGAGAATCTTTCTGTTTTCAAGGTCCCCCTTCCTAGGTGACTTGACCCTTTCTACCTGATTCTCACTTGAGATCTACCCATGATAGAGCACTGCAGGAAAACATTTTAAAGGGTCATTAACCAGGACCTGCTTGGAAAGCAAGGGCAGAAACTCTTTCCCTCCCTGATGGGATGCGGGCCGACAACTGCTGCTCTGAAGATGTGCAGCTGCTCCTCTCTGGAGAGGCCATGGAAGGGCTGTGATGGTCTACGGGAACCAGAGGAACGATGAGCTCAGGTTGGCATTTGAGCTTCAAGGGAACAAGCAGAATGAAGAGCTCACAGTGGAGATGAAATTTGCCTGTGCCTGGCTCCTCCGATGAAACCCCAAGAAGTCCAGATGAAGCAAACACCTTCTCCCAAGAAGCTGGGAACCCTCAGAGTCCTGAGCACCTGCACTTAGCCTGGAAGGGCCTGGAGGCAGCTCTAAATGCTCAGGTGAGGCAGCACATAGGTCCTGGTATGAGAGCGCTGTGTAGCAGTGAGGGAAGGAAAAGGGAAGCAAAGGGAAGGCTGGGTCACTATTGGTCTTTGGGTGTGTTTCCCTTGGCAGCAACTGTACTGTCAGGGAAAACAAAAGCTCCCTGAATTGTTAAAACTGAAAATCAGGAACAAAGACTCTCTAACTAGTCAAGGTTACAAAGTGGTATGTTCATTACACTGGTGGGCGGCACAGGGGAAAGTCATTCCCGAAATGCGTGACTGGTGGCTGGGCTCAGCTCGGCTCGGCACGGCACAGCACAGCAGGATCCCGCAGGACAGGGAAGGGCAAGGCAGGCACGGAAGGGCAGGGCAGGGCACTGGGAGCAGTAACAAGCTCTGTCCCCACGCTGCACCCCATGCCTGGGTAACCATCAGGGACAGAGATGAAGGACATTGCTCTGTCTTGGCTGCGGAAAGGATGAAAAGGGGGAGTTAGAAAACATTCATGTGGACTCCTTTTCAGCAGACTAGCTGGTTTTATCTCACCATGTCTGCCTGTCTTTGGCAGAATTGGCACATTGCTCGTGATTCGGAGTCAGCTACGGCAGCAGGAATGGGAAGCAATTTTGTCAGCATTGATATCGAAGGCAAAGTGCTGCACCATGATGGATGTTGCTTTCTTCAAGAGATTTCTGACCTTGAGTGGTAGCAAACTCACACTGGCGTCTTCCCAAATGGCGTTGCCGTTTTATTTCCACAGGAATCATCTCTCCTTTTTCTTCCCCCCCCAGGCAAATGCCTCCTGCAGCCAGCTCCTGTCACTGTAGACTGACAAAGGAGGTCTTGCAATGGAGAAAGACTCCCTAGAGCTGCTGTGGAGAGCTGAAGGGGGAAGCTTTGTCCCTTAGTCTTGAAGTCTTGTTGGGGAGCTGCTTGTGCTTTGGGGGATGGAAACCAATGTTGTTTATGCAAGGCTTGTAGGTTCATTCCTGAGCTTCCTGACACACCACAGAGACTTTGGGGTTGTCATATTGGCAAACAAATTTCAGTCTGGGCACTTCTTGAAATGCTTCAATTATTTTTTTTTTTCCTTTTCTGCGGAAATGTTGTCATCATCTATTCCTTCCAGAGAATCTTTTCCTACTTTTTGGGGAATTCCTTTTGCTGCCCTCCCAGATCAGGCCAATTCCCAGGGCTCCTTCCCAAAGTGAGGTGCAGCCCATGGCCTCCACTCTCCAGCTGGAACAGAAGGAAGCAGAGAATTTGCGGTTGTGGGAGAGGAGCTTCTCTCTCCTGCCTGCTTTCCCTTTGGGACAGGTTGGTGTGCGCTCATTTGGTAAAGGCAGGTTTAAACTCTGAAGCAGTTGTGTTTCAAACTGCTCCCTTCTCCAGCTCTTCTGTGGGTATCCTTGGACAAAAGGCCTCTTGGTGGGAGCTCTCTGTGGCAAGTTAAGGAAGGAGGTTGGTATTTCAGGGTTGTGACTGCTGAAAGCAGCTGGTATCTGGAGGTGTCCAGAACTGGGAGTGGCTCCTTTTCTCACCTGCCTGCAGAAAAGGAAGTTGCAAAGTGGGAATTTCATTTGTGGAGATGGCCACCAGAGGTGTTTGCCAAGAGATGGGCTGGCAGAGAGGCAGGTCACGTGCTAAACTGGCTGTGTGTTTGTTTTGATGGTGGGGAAGGTCAGAGATGCAGACACAGACACCAGCTGAAGGAACAGTGTGATTTACTGTAATGCAGAAGTGCAAAAAAGAGTCAGGAAAGGATAATCTAAGCAATGCACCTCAGCATTATTACAAAAGGGTGCCTCTGGTGATTAAGGAAGATCCATCACCAGGTAGCCCAGCGGTTTCCCCTTCATCCAGAGCTGCACATCAGCTGGGGGAAGCTGTCCCAGCCCAGCCCTGCAAAGCCACGTCCGGGAACCGGGAAATCCTGCGGTGCCTCTACCTTTGGTGGCCACGAGGCTTCGAGTGCACTGTGAGAGTAGCCCGGCTCTGATCGTGCTGGACGAGCAATGTGCCAGAGCTTCTGCTGGGGGCACAGCTGGTGTCATTCTCCTCTTGGTTTTCTCCCCGAGCCTGCCCAGGGCTCAAGGAGGAACCAAGGCCAGATGTGGCCTTGTCCATTTTCCTCATGCAGAAAGGTGAAGACGTTTCACCAGTGAATGGATGCAACAATCCTTTTGATAATAACACTTGGTTAAGGAGCAGGTACATAGAACATTGGGTTGGGAAGGTCACCTAGAGGGCAGCTTTGGCTCAGGTCCTGTTGTTGAGGCTTCAGTCAGGGTCTGTTGTTCAGGCCTTGGTCCTTCAGTATTTTGTGGTGCAAATCACACCTGTGCAGAGCTGCAAACAAACAAGCCTGTCCTTAGCACATTTGAGACAGGATACAGGATTAGCCCTGCAAGGCCAGGCTAGGGCCAAGAGCAGAAGGCCAGCACCCTGCTTTTGCCCACAGGCAGCCCTGCAGAGCAAGCAGCCCCTCCTGCCCAGGGGCTGACGTGCCCGAAGCTGCCTCCCCGCTGTGCAGCTCTGCAGAGCCCGCGGGGCGCAGGGTCCTGGGCAGCCAGGGCAGCCCGGCTGCCTTGGGGCACAAGGAGTGCCCCAGAGAGAAGCTGCTGCCCTTTGCTTTGGAACTGTTCCTCAGAGTCTTGTCAATAATCCACAGTGTCTGATGTGTTTTCCTTTCCTCTCCCAAGTTTAACACAGCTTTTTGAGAAAATTGACTGATGTAGCTGCTGCTGGTGGTGATGCTTTTGTCTGCAGGTAAGGGGAGGTGATTTGAACCAAAGACAGAGTCCATTAACACCCCAGCCTTTGCCAAGTCAAGAAAACCATTCACAATTGGGCTACCAGTGCTCAGCAGTTTTCCTAGGTTTTGGAAAGCTACCACCTTAAGAAACCCAACAGATTTTCCTCCAGGAGGATACCAGCAGTAGCATGATGCCAATGTTTTCCACTCCTTTTCTGTGTCTTTTAAGAGTTCCTCAGTGCCCAGCAGGAATGAAATGACCTGTGATAATGTGATTTGAGAGCTCTGTGTTGTTCGTTGCCACATGAGTGCTCATGACAAGCTGGACACCCCACTCATGCCTCTGTTGAGTTAAATTCATCCCAATTCTGTGCAAACAGCAGCCCCGAGATGCTGAGAAGAGCAAGCACAGTGGGTGGGTTTGCATGCACGCCACCGGGGGCTGACTGCTCTGTGGGCAGATGGTTTTGCACTGTTGTAAATCTTCACTCTCCCAAGCTGAAAGACTATTTCAAATAGATATCTTCAATGAAAATATATATCAAAAAATAAAATTGTCCAAAAATACATGTGCATTAAATTTTTATGCATATAATATAATATAATATAATATAATATAATAAATATATAAGATCATTTTTGAAGCCATTGCTTGTGGGGGATATTAGATGATCTCCTAGTGTTTGTACATTTTTGCTTTCTGCTACTGCTGATCCTAGCAGCAACTCCCTGTCAGTTCTTCCAGGTCACTTCACACAAAGGGATTCCATCATTTCAGTGCCTGTGAGAGCTTGGCACTGAAATGCCAAGTTGATTCCCAGCTCTCCAGCCTCCTTCTGGATTTTGGGGCATCTCAGCACTTGTGTCCATGGCCCTTCCTTCATCCCCAGCCTGCAGCAGTCACAGTCGCTGCTGCCTCCCCCTTGCTGCAGCTCATTTGCCAAAGTGCTGCCAAAGGCAGCAGAGCTGGCTCAGGATCCCTGCTGGCTTCTGCTCTCTGGGATGAGCTTCAGGGGGACACTTGGAGCACTTTCCTAAAGAGCTGCCCGTGGGATGAGGGATTTGTCCTCCTGGGTGGCTCCTGCTTGGATTCTGTGCTCATGGAGCCCCAGAGTTTTCTCAGCTGCCTCTGCAGCGAGTTCTGAGCCAACGTGGGGCTCTGCTGCCAGCCCAAATCTGCGCTTCCCCTGCCCAGCCTGAGTGCAGGTGGGGCATGTGCTGGGCATGGCTGGAGATTTGCATGGCCAAAATCCTCCAGCATTTACACCTGCTCATGGCTTTGTGTAGCACAAATCTACACTTACTTCAGTTGAAACATTGCATTTATTGCAGATAGTTACACCTGCACTACTAATGTACAAATACACAAACATTAACTCATGTTTAAAAATGAAATTTATTTTAAATTGCAACACCTGTGTTACCAATAGAGAAACACAGAAACATCAATTTATGATTAAAATCTAATTTATTCTGAGAATTGTGCTATGTAAATATATAGAGATATCAACTTCAATGAAAAAAAAATTACTTTATTGCAACCCTCTGCAACAACTCACTGTACACAAATATTGAAGTTACTGAATTGAAGTTTAACAATTAAATTTATTACATATTACTACAACTGTACAGCCCATATACAAACACAGAAACATCAATATCCCTCTCTAAAGAATCTCAGATCCAGAACTAAATAAATAGAATTTTAGAATTATACAACTCCATACATAATAAATAGAAGTAAATACATATATAGGCATAACAATACAGAGATGTAAACATGCATTGCATATTTCATGACATATAACATGACAATATAATACAAACATAACAAACCTGTCTATAAGTACACAAATATCAATGGACCAATAGAATATTCTATACATCCCCAGCAATAGAAATGCACAGCTACAGAAATGTACAAGTATGTAGACAGATGAATATACACGCATCAATATAACAATATAAACACATAATATCCCTATACAAATATCAGTCAGTGTATGTAAATATCCCTATACTTGTAACTATCCAAATCCAACTATACATCCATAAACAGTGCTAGATCACGAGGGATTGCAGCCGCCGATGTTCCCAGGTTCTCGCTCGGTCTCCTCCTCCCGAGCAGAGCAGCTCTCCTGGACAGGGACAGCAGATGGGACATCTGGCAAGCAAAGGGAACACTGAGTGAGTGTGGGGACGTTTCCCTTGGCAGCAGCTGCGCTTCCATCAGGGAAGAGGAAATGTCAGAGCCTCCCCAGGAGGGTCAGAAGGAAAAGCAGCCGGGCGGGCCGGGCTGTGGTGAGCTGTTCACTTCTTTCTGGCATCCCAGTTGCTCTGAGGGAACTCCCTCATGTCACGTTATTGAACCACCTCTGCACTTAGCAAGACTGTGGCCCCCAAATCAATCAGCATTTATGTCTCCAGCTGCTTGCACCAATGACAGGGAATGTCCTCTAACGGTGCTGGGGCACAAAGTTACCTTGCACAGGTCATCTGACAGGGCCTTGCTCCTTCTCTGCTTCCTGTGTTTCTCCTTACCTTCCACTTGGAATTTTCACAGCATTTCTTTTTCTTTCCCCTTGATCAGTGCTGAAATGCGTGTTTCTCTTCCAAGTTACAGTTTGTTCAGTGATCCCGTCAAGCCTTTTCTCAGAAGCTTTTATCATGGAATTGAGAGTTAATTTCAGCAATTTTGGTGATATTCTGTGAGATTTATGCAAGTGTCCTGTTCACTGGGCACCATTTAGGAAGGTACAAAAGAGAAAAAGGATGTTCTGTATGTCAGTTCACTAGTGGAATATTCATGCATAGAGAGAGTGATTGGCTGAATTTTACATCTACTCCTAACCTGAAAGTGCAACAGGTAATTTGGGGAGAAATTAAAGCCCAATTTCTCCTTCTACCAGCCTGTATTCAAATGTAAAGTAAATAGAGCAGGGTGAGAATGTCAGTGTTCAGCTCCTGAAGTGCCTTATTAAGGTGTTCTTAAAGTAATGGAGATAAAATCTGGGTGGGCATTCCTAATTTCCAGCCACTCATTGTCAATTTCATTGACTCTGAAAACAGCAGAGATGTGCACATCATACCTTATCAATCCATTTGGGGATGTTTTAAGTTCAGATTCTCTGAGGCTTTAGATTTTTAGATCTCTAGACAATGCTTCCAGGAATCTAAATAGCTTTCAGAAATTAAACTTTTCTCCTTTTTTCCTCAGTCTTTGCACTCATGTGCACCAGAGACCTTCAGTGAATGGATTCCACTCTAATCCATCTCCAAGCTGAATCTCCCAGCTGTGTTCACACTGGTGGTTCATGTGTCTCTTCTGCACAGTGCAATTTTAAAATCTTCGTTCCTTATTATCTCTGCCCTTCCTTTTCTGTTTTAGCTTGCAAATGCATGCAGATGTATCAGAAATGATACACCTAATTTCTGATGCATCAGTTCCTGTCTAGCAATTTCATTTTATCCTGTTCTGATGTTATGCTAGCCTTCTATGTTTGATTCTAAGTGGACTCCAGTTTTCTTGCATGTGGAAGTTTTACAATGCAATGCTGTCATTCACCTGCTTTCATGAAACCCTTCATTAACATTAGCACAAGTAACTGTGTGATTCCCTTCTGCTTTGTAGACGATTTGGGAAACTCAAGTCCTGCTCAGCTACAGAAAAACATACATGGTGCTTGGTAATTCCCCTAAGAGCTTAAGTTAATGGTAAACAACTGCAGCTTATTGATTTCACAGAAATTGGGAGAAAAGACATTGCAAATATTGAGGAATGCAGTGCAATATTGATGGGCATCCCTCAGTTATCCAGACAGAGTGATGTCACTGGCAAAATTCCCTCTTTTCCAAAGGTTTTCATTTGCTTTGGCTGTGCTTCGTATGGCTGCAGGTCACGTTTCCCTTGGTTGAAGGAAGTATATTGGCAGTTACTCTTGGTGATATATCTTGCTAATTCTGCACTTGGAGGAATTACTCAGTTCTGCAGTCCTTATTACACGACCTGTTCTAAAAGACTTTTATACTGTTTTCCCTCTCTCTGTGTTTTCACACTTGTTCAACAAGGTTTTTTTTCCTAAGAATATTAATCACAATATCCCAAAGGATTAAAAAATGCTTAGGTATTTTTCCGTAAGTATTTACTGAGGAAAAATAATAATAATAAAAAAAACCTGTATGCATGCTGGATGTAAAATACAAACAGAAATAAACTTGAGAGTTCTCCCAAAAACCTTAAGAAAAACCCCATGTATTCTATAAAACCCAGAGTATTCATCTACAGCATACAAAAATGGGCATGTTCTAGAAGAGAAAATTTGTGCAACGGTTCTGCACATAATTCTATGCTTTCAAGCTTTTTGCCCTTCAGGGGCAGTGCCATTCTCTGAACTGTAATGCTCTGAGCATGTTCTGCTCACCATGGCAGCTTTCTGCTCTCCCCTGGTACAGATCATGCTCCCAGCAAAGGGGGAGTGCAGCCACCACAACTCGCAGCACCTTCCCACACAGCAAGAACCTGAAGGAGAGAAATGGCTTTCACCAGCTGCTGCGGGTTCCAATAGTGCCACCTCTCAGCTGCCGAAAGCCTGAATTTCTGTGTTGCAGTGTGTTAGTTTATTGAGTCAAATGTTCTGTTATATAGTGGTATGTTCAAGTGTTCCCCGAGTAATTACAGGTAGTCTCTCCCCTATGTTATGCCCTCCTACCCAAGTGTCCCTCAAGGAATGCCCTCCCTCCTCACCAGATTTTTCCCTGTCTGTCAAGACAACCCAGCCCCTTTGCCCCATCCATCAGCCCAAACCCTACCCTTTGTTCCAGAAAGTTCCCTGTCCCTAACCCTAAGATCCAATCCCTATCCCAGTGCTCTCTCCTCCCCTTGTTCTGATTTGTTGTAGCCCTCAAAACCACACCCCAAGAGTCGCTTATTGGTTACTATATGGTGTCCACTCCCTGCTTTGAAAGATTTTAAAAACCAGTGCACAGGGGTGCTGGGGGTTCTTTCAACATCTGTTCCTGGTGGGAATTCTCGCCTGCAGAGCCTTCCCCCCGCCTCTCCTGATGAATTTCCTGCACTTTATGCCACAGAAGAGCCTCCTCTGCTTCCTTCACTCGGCCTTCCAGGGTTCTCTATTGCTGGGAATTTGGCCTAGAGGTTCTGGCTCAGGCAAAACCCTAAACTAGCCAGGTCCCCACTCTTGCCATTGTCCCTGGAGCATCACAGAGCTAGCCAGGGCTGCGGAGGGCAGTGACAGTGACCCATGCCCCAGCATGACACAGCCCCCGGAGCCACACCTGCCAGGCCACAAGCCCCAGCCCTGGTATCACTGCTGGCCTCAGGGGCTCCTGGGCATCCTCACCCTGAGTGCAAAGGCAGCCTCAGGAGCCCCCCAGGGTGCTCTGGATCCAGGCTGCAGACACCCTAAAGCCAGCACTGAAAGAGACGTGGATGGGGACTGCAGCTGGATCTTGCAGTGCTCACCAGCCCTGACTACTCTCTAAGTGAACCCAAACCTCATTTGCAGCACCTTGAGCACATTGACCCTGCTCGCCCCTCCTGGAACGTGGTGTTGCCACATCCTACACCAGCCCTTTGCAGGGAGTGACCAGCTCCCAGTTGCTCTGATACCCTGGCCTTAATTTCTGTTTGCCGGCAATGAACTTAACAGATACACTCCTGAGAAACCTTGCACAACATTTGCTTCTTAGGAGCTCTTTGGCAAAAAAACTCCACTAATCCCTAGTTTATGCACAGAGAAGGAGGTTCTGACAAAGCATAAGGCACAGGCAGGGCTCTGGCATACGAATTCCTGAGCCGCAGGATTCCACCCATTGTTGTTCCTAGCTGCTTTGCTGATATTATAGAGCCAGTTCTGGACAGGGGCTGCTGCTGACCGGGTACGAAAATTTGGAGAAAAAAAGGTGCAGGAGACAACCAAAAAAAAACAAGAGGGAAAACCCTTAGAAATACAGAGCACAGAAGTCCTTGGAGATGGTTCAATAGAAAATGCCAGCAGCAGTGAGCAGAGCCCGAGGTTGCTCACTGCCACCCCAGGGGCTCCTCAGTCCCCTGCTGGTTTGTGTCTGATGCAGCTCTGCCTGGAAAGGGCTCCAGGCTCTGGTGTTCCCAGCTTGCTCCGGGCTACATTCTTAGCAGCACTGAAAGAAGAAGTGAAACAAAGAGCCATTTTCTGTCCTGCCTGCAAACTCTTCTCCTTCAGTGCCACTGCCAGAGATCATCCCTCTGTCAGCTTGGCACTGTGCCTGATGCATCCTCGTCCCTCTCCCTTGCATCAGCTCCTGCACATTGGCAGTCACTGCCCCACGTCATGAACAGAGAGAGCTGTGTCAGAAGAGCAAGGAGTGCATTTTCTTGGCTGTGAGATGCAAAGTTGTGTTTCGTGTCAGGTACAAACAGGTGATGTATGTAGTTGTTAATGCAAAATGTGTGGACCCCAACAGTGGGACAGTTGTGAATTCTAATAATAACTGAGGAGAATAAAGCATGGAAAAAGGCCTTTGAACCTATCTTTTGTTTGCAAATTAACCTTAGTTGATTTAGGAGCATTGGAATTAAAGTGTTAAAGATGTTGCTTTTTGCTTGCATTTAATCCATTAAAAGCTCTGCAATAATAACCTTTTGAAGTATAATGTTAGAATATTACTTGTATCATTGAAACTATAGCTTTGGAATATATATAAAGGAAATGTGCTTATCTCATGCCTTATTAAAGCAGAGAAAAACAGCTTGAGAAAGGAAGATGAACATCACCTCAAGGGTTTATGGTTTTGACCAAAGGGAAGCTAGACATCACTGTTATGACATTTATAGTCTTTGCAATTAAAAGGTGGACACACATCTGGGGAGTCAGACCCCACCAGATGGGATTCGTCTTTCTTCTTTCGGAAACTGGACCGTCACCATCTGGGGATACTCCTTTGAGGTACATCCTGAGAAACTAAAATCACAATAGTGTATAGAATTGTGATGTAATGATTTGGAATAAAAATTGTTGATGAGTAAAAGATTGGAAATAGAAACTGCTGAAAAAAAAAGCTGATGAGTACCCCTATAAATACCTGTAACCATCAATTATCGGTGTGCAGTTGGAGGGAAAACTTCCCCCACTGTACCCAGCACTGTATTGCTCATACTTTACCATAATAATTAATAAATTGATTGCTGCTTGAATATTGGCCTAGTCAAGCTTCTCATTCATAACACCAGTCCTCCCCAGTGTTTCCAAGGACAGTTTAGTTTCTCACGGTGGCTGTGGCAGCCAAACCCAGCAGTGGGGTCAGTGCAGTGCCCATGGCTACAGCCCCTTGCAGGGGCCCAGTACAGCTTGGGCTGATGATCCACCCTCACAGCTGGCCCAAGGCAGCTCTGCAGTGGCTGTGGTGGCCCCTGGGGCTGGCACACACCTTAGCAGTGTGTCTGTTTGCAGTGGGGCAACTCAGGAGTTTCAGATTGCTTCAAAAAACTCCAAAAAGGGAAAACCCCTCTTAGGCTGAGGGCAGCCAGCTCTGAAAGCACAGCAGGTCCCAGGGGAGTGAGGACAGACAGGATAGGGCTGGGCAATGTGGAGCAAGGTTGTCCACACTGGGTCAGAGCTCCAGGCACAGCTTCTGTGAGCAGGCCAGAGCTGCTGAGGAGAGACCCTGGGTCAATATCAATCACAGAATGCTGCAATCAACTCTGCTCTAAAGAGAAATAAAATAAAATACTTCCTTTAAAACAGGAATGTGTATTTTTTTTCAAGGTGTTTGAAATCTTTCTCCATAACAGGACTTGGAAAATTTTAATGACCCTCTCAGGGCTTTGGTGTTGTTTACATCAGACTCAGTCCTTGAGAGTGTCTTCAAAAAACTTCTCAAGCACTCAAAGTTAAATTTAGACTCCAGAGTTTCTTGATCTTTTAATGGGTCCCACTGAGGGACACGGCTGGGAAAGTGTCCCCAGGTTCCAGTTAGAGCAGAACACTGGAGGCAGTCATGGCAACTGGGGACAAGCAAGGGAAAGCTGTCTCTGGTGCTGAGCAAAGCTGGATGTATTTGAGGAATGCAAATGGCCAAGGGCTGAGCCCCAGCCCCTGGCCAGGCAGATCCTGTCCCTCCCTCCTTGCTCAGGGCTCTTCCCGGGATGGGCACTGGCATGTGGGGATGTGCAATGCCAAGAGCAGGAGCATGGGGCGGCCCCTGCCAGGCTGCTGAGCAGGGACAAGGAGGCAATGAGGCCCCAGCCCTGCAAGGGTCACTTGTCCCCTCATGGCCCCAGGCCCAGCAGCCATGGCCAAAGTGCTGCCCAAGGCGGCTCTGGCAGGGCTGTCTTGCAGCTGCTGCCCATCCCTGTGCCCTGTGCAGCCCAGGCTGTCCCACAGTGTCCCTGCCCTGCGCCTCTGTCCCTGCAGGCTGTCGGCATCCCCCGGCTGCCCCACCTGGCTGGGCCCTTCCTTTGCTGACAGCTCTGCCTCCTGCCTGCCTCTGCCTGCCCACACAAAGCCTGGGGCTGATACCAAAAGGGTTCATTCCATTTTTACCCTGCCTGTGAACTTTCAGCACAGGAACCTGGCATGCAGGGGCTGCTTTCCCAGCAAGGATGGTTGGAAGAGAAGAAGAAGACATCTGGCTCAAGGGTGCAGGGATAGAGGAAACAAGGAGTGAATCTGGGAACTTGGGGTGGGTTTTATGGAAATGGGTAAATTGTAATTCACATTTAGTGACTGTGTATAAGCAACACACTGGTAGAATTACATGTCCATGTGAGGTTGGGAGTTATCCCTCCCCAGACCTCAGGCCTGAATAAATGACACCCTCTGAAATAGCAAATTAGTGTTATGAAGTCTTGTTCTGATATTTCGGAGATTTGCTGACCGTGGTTCCTCACAAACCCAAGGAGTCAGCTGTGACACTGTGGAACCCCATGGAACAAAGGGTCCATTGTGACACAGCAGAACCCCATGGAACCAAAATCCATTTTGGCACATTGGGGCCACATTGAACCAATGGTCCATTGTGATACTGCGGATCCAAGGAGACCATTGTGACCCTGAGAAATCTCTTGGAACCAAGGGGTCATTGTGACACAGTAAGGCCTGGTGGAACCATGGGTCCATGTCACATGGTGACACCGCAGAACCTCACGGAACCAAGGTAGCCATGTTCTACTGCAGAGCCTCGTGGAACAAAGGGTCCATGGTGACACTGCAGAACCAAGGAGACTGCTGCGGGCAGTGTGAGAGCTCATGGAACCAGAGATCCATTGTGACACAGCAAGGCCTGGTGGAACCAAGGGTCTCTTGTTAAACTGTGTGGCCTCATGGAACCATGAGCCATTGTGACACAGCAGGGCCTCATGGAACCATGGAGGCCATTTTTACACTTGGAGGCCTTGTGGAACCAAAGGGCCATTGTGGCACTTCAGAGCCTTGTGGAGCCAAGGGGACCACGGTGACACTGTGGGGCTGCATAAAGCCAATGGTCTGTTGTGGCATGGCAAGGCCTTACGGGATCATGGAGACCATTCTGACACAACAGGCCTCATGCAAGCAAGGAACCACTGTGGGTTCTTGGCAGGCCAAGGAGCTGTTGGCACACTGTGTGGCACCATGGAACCAAGGAGGCCATTGTGACACTCCACGGCCCCATGGAACTAAGGATCCATGGAATATTTCAGGACCCTATGGAACCAAAGTCCATTGGGACATTGTGGGGCCTCATGGAATTCTGGGGGCCATGATGACACTTGGAGGCCTTGTCGAATCAAGGGGCTCTGCAGGGCCTCATGGAATCAAGGAGACTATTCTGACATTTTGAGTGCCCATGAAACCAAGGGTCCATTGGGACACTGTGGCACTGAGGAGACTTCTGTGACACTGCAAGGCCTCATGGAAGCAAGGGACCCTTGTGACACTCTGGAGCCCCATGGAAACAAAAGGCCAGTGTGACGCATCTGGGCCTCATGGAACCAAGGATCCAATATGACACCTCACTGTGACACTGCAGGGCCCCATGGAAACAAGGGGACAGGGAACTGGTCTGGTTGGCTTGGCCTGACTGGTGCAACTGCCCTTGGTATGTCGGGGGTCTCTTCTCATGTACCCCTGAAACCCTGGGGCTCTGGGCTTTCCTTCAATTGGAAAAGAACGGCTCTTCTCATTCAAGCATCCATGACCAAAAGGGGAGTTCCCCTCCAAATTTCCCAATATCCAGGGATTGTTCCCAGACAAAAGCTGCCATTACCAACAAGTCTGGCTGACCTAGTCTTCCTGAGAGCTGGGTCTCACCTGCCCTCAAACACTGAGGCTCTGTGCTTTCCTTCCTATGGAAAAGAGCTGTCCCTCCTGCACAGGCACCCATGGCCAAAGCTGGTATTTGTCCTCCAAAATTCCTTCATTCAAGGGTTTTTTCTCCCAGACAAGATCTCCCAGTACAGACAGGTCTGGCTGGCCTTGGCTTGTGGTGGTTGCCTGAATTCTGCCCTGAAACACTGGGGCTCTGCCCTTTCCATCCTAAGGGAAAAGAACCATCCTTCTTCTCCAGGTGCCCATGGCTGAAATTGGGATTCCACCACCAAAAGTCCTATATCCAATTATTGCTCCTACACAAAAGCTTCCATTACAGACAGGTCTGGCTGGCCTTGGTCTCTGGTGCCTGCAGTTCATCAGCCCCTGAAGCACTGGGGTTCTGTGCTTTCCTTCCTATGGAAAAGAATCTTTTTATTACTCCACGGCCAAAATTGCTACTCCTCCTAAAATATTCACACATGAAAGGTTTCTCCCAGACAAAATCTGCCCGCTCTGGCTGGCACTGTGGGCTCTGATGGCCACCTGTCATCTGCCCCTGAAACACTGGGGCTCTTGCCTTCCTTCCCATGGAAGTAGAACAGTCTCCTCGTCCAGGGGCCATGGCCAAATTTGAGATTTGGCCCCTAAATTTCATGTATCCAAAGATAGCTCCCAATCAAAAGCCTCCAAGAGAGACAAGTTTGGCTGGCTTGGCCTCCCAGGGGCTGCTTCTCATCTACCATCAAACCCTGGGGCTCTCTGCTCTCCTTCAGATGGAAAAGAAATGGCCTTTTCATCAAGGGACCAGTGGCCAAAACTTGTATTCCACCTCCCAAATTCTGTGTATCCAAGGATTTCTCTCAGGCACAAGCTGCAATTCCAGAAAGGTCTGGCTCGCCTTGGTCCTTGGTGGCCTCTGCTCATCTGCCCCTGAAACACTGGCCCTCTGTTTTCCTTCCAATGGAACAGAATCGTTGTTCACATCAAAGTGCCCATGGGCAAAACTGAAATTTGGCCTAAAAAATTCCATCTATCCAAGGATTGCTCCAAGGCAAAAGTAGCCAGGACACACAGGTCTGACTGGTCTTGTCCTGAGGTGATTTTCTTAGACTATCAGCAGAATGTTTTCATTTGCCAATACCTTGGAGAGGGCTGAGAGATCTCCCAAGATGGGGTTTGGAGGCCTCAAGCACATGACCACTGTACAGGGACAGTGGAGCTCTGTGCTCAGTGGGGTGGAGAAGGAGGACAGCAGAGGAGAGCCCTGGGAGGGACTGAACGGTGGTTTCAGAGATGGTGGATCCTTTTGACATAGTAGAGAACAGACAGAGAAAGAAAGAATTAATGCAAAGGACAGATAGGGAGGGCCAGACAGGACCCAAAGAGAAAGGAATTTCCCTCCCAGGGCAGGGCTGTGGTGCAGCACATCCCCCAGCAGGAGCCTGTAGCAGCCCCAGGCTCTGTGTGGGAAGGCAGAGACAGGCAGGAGGCAGAGCTGTCAGCAAAGGAAGGGCCCAGCCAGGTGGGGCAGCCAGGGGATGCCGACAGCCTGCAGGGACAGAGGCGCAGGGCAGGGACACCGTGGGACAGCCTGGGCTGCACAGGGCACAGGGATGGGCAGCAGCTGCAAGACAGCCCTGCCAGAGCCAACTTGGGCAGCACTTTGGCCATGGCTGCTGGCCCTGGGCCTGAGGCCAGGAGGGGACAAGTGACCCTTGCAGGGCTGGGGCCTCATTGCCTCCTTGTCCCTGCTCAGCAGCCTGGCAGGGGCCGCCCCATGCTCCTGCCCTTGGCATTGCACATCCCCACATGCCAGTGCCCATCCCGGGAAGAGCCCTGAGCAAGGAGGGAGGGACAGGATCTGCCTGGCCAGGGGCTGGGGCTCAGCCCTTGGCCCTTTGCATTCCTCAAATACATCCAGCTTTGCTCAACACCAGAGACAGCTTTCCCTTGTTTGTCCCCAGCTGTCATCACTGCCTCCAATGTTCTGCTCTAACTGGAACCTGGGGACACTTTCTGAGTTGAGTTCCTCAGTAGAACGCATAAAAACTTCAAGAAACTTTGGAGTCTAAATTTAACTTTGAGTGCTTGAGAAGTTTTTTGAAGACACTCTCTCAGGGACTGAGTCTGATGTAAACAACACCAAAGCCCCGAGAGGGTCATTAAAGTCCTTGTGCTGTGTCTGTGCTGCTGAGCTGGGCTGGGCTCCTGGCCCAGAGGCAACTCCTTGCAAACCAAGAAGAGCTTCAAAAAGACATTTCCATTTCTCCTGAGGAGCAGCTCCTCTCCCAGCCCAGCAGGGCTGGGGCACTGCCTACAGCCACCCTGGGCACAGCACAGAGGCACAGAGAGCTTCAATCATTCAGGGCTGGGAAGATGCTGAGAAGTGCCTGGGGCACAATCACTGCCAGCCCTTGGCACAGGAGCCTCTGGCTGCAGGAGGATGCAGCTGCAGCTCCTGGAGTGATCTCCTAAAGCTGGAACATCCCAATGCCTCCAGACTCTGTGAGTAAAAGACTGAATATTTCTGGTGCAGGGGAGGTGAAATGCTCATGAAACTTTGACATGCTGAGGAATGCTTGTCAGTCATAAAATATTTCCAATACAAGGATTTCATTAAAAATTAGGACATTTCCAAAGACTTTGTATTCAGTTTCCTAATGTCGGAGAATGGCAGGGAGCGGGGGATTAATATTAAAGATTGATTATGAATTATTAATTATGAAATTTTAAAAGTTCCCAAGACATTGGAACTGTTATTTTTGTGTTCTGTAGATTCACAGGAGATCCCTAATGTGCTTTCAGCCACTCTGCCAAAGCACAGCAGCAGCATCACCTTTGCTGGAGCCATCAGGCTCAGTCTGAGCTGTCCTTTCTCCCACCTGCAAACAGAACCTGCCCCAGCCAGTACCCTGCAAACAGGCAGGGTTCTGTAGGGCCAAGCAGAGGGCACAGAGATTTGGGGTCTGTGAGTGCTGGCACAGAGAGATCAGGCACTGGGAAACTCCTGCAGAAGGAAAATCTGCAGGAAGCAGAGAGAAGATCAGGGAAGGAGAGGAAACAAAACCCAGCAATGCTGTGGCAGGGAGAGTTTAGAGATGCCCACAGGATCCCCTCCAGTGCAGCCCCTCCCTCTGAACAAGCCCCCTCCCTCCTGTGCCCCAGCCCAGCCTCTGCCCTCAGGGCCGGGGCTCCAAGGTGTGCAGCCCCTCCTGTGCAGGCAGAGCTGCAGCAGAGCCGTGGGGCAGCTCTGCAGCCCCGGGCCCAGTTCTCTCTGCAGAGCACAGGGCTGGGAGCAGCTGCCCGGCCCTGGGGGCTCTGGAGGGGGCACTGCTGGCTCAGGGTGACGCTGTCCCCAGTGCCCAGCTCTGGGCAATGCTGTCAGTGCAGCCAGGGAAGGAGCTGCATCTCCCTTCATCCAATGCCAGCATAAGGACACTTGGGAGTTTCTCTGAGATTTCAGCCCGAGCTGGGAGCCTGAATCGAGGGTGCAAACCTATCCTAGAACAACTTTGAGTTATAGGATTGATGGGGAAAGGCAGAGGTGTTGTGACACTGAAAGTGCTGATGGGTTGGTGGAATGAGCAACGTGAGTCCTTGGCTACAAAACTGAAGCTGGGCTGTGGTGGATCCATCTGCTCTCAGCAGTACTTGGGGGTTGGTAAGAGAAACTTGGGAGTGTGAACATTCTCCATTTAAGAAATTGAAAGCCCAGAGAAACTCAAAACAGAATGAAGTGACAGATCATCTGCTCCCAGTCTGCACTCACCATCTGGCTGCAGGGAACTCACTTTGTTCTACCAGAGGGCAGCAGAAATGCTGAGTGTATCTGATATTGAAGAGCAGGACAGACAGGGGGGGAGCTCAAAAAGAAAACCTCACAACTCTTAAACACAAAACAGTGTCTGTGTATGTTACAGTGGAGGGTGTATGGGAAATGCCTTTGATTTTGGTTACAGATATCTCCTCTGACTCGTCACTGTCCCTTTCTCCATGAACAGGTGCCCATGTGCTGCCACAGCAAATGTCCAACAGCAGCTCCATCAGCCACTTCATCCTGCTGGCATTGGCAGACACGGGACAGCTGCAGCTCCTACACTTCTGCCTCTTGCTGGGCATCTCCCTGGCTGCCCTCCTGGGCAACGACCTCATCATCAGCGCCGTAGCCTGCGGCCACCACCTGCACACGCCCATGTTCTTCTTCCTGCTCAACCTGGCCCTCAGTGACCTGGGCATGATCCGCACCACTGTCCCCAAAGCCATGCACAATTCCCTCTGGGATGGCAGGAACATCTCCTACTCAGGATGTGCTGCTCTGCTCTTTTTCTTTCTGTTCTTCATTTCAACAGAGTTTTATCTCCTGACCGTCATGTGCAACGACCGCTACGTGTCCATCTGCAAACCCCTGCACTATGGGACCCTCCTGGGCAGCAGAGCTTGTGCCCACATGGCCGCAGCTGCCTGGGCCAGTGCCTTTCTCAATGCTCTGCTGCACACAGCCAATACATTTTCCCTGCCCCTGTGCCATGGCAATGCCCTGGGCCAGTTCTTCTGTGAAATCCCACAGATCCTCAAGCTCTCTTGCTCCAAATCCCTCCTCAGGGAAGTTGGACTCTTTGCTGTCAATGCCTGTTTAGCACTTGACTGTTTTGTGTTCATTGTTTTCTCCTATGTGCAGATCTTCAGGGTCGTGCTGAGGATCCCCTCTGAGCAGGGACGGCACAAAGCCTTTTCCACCTGCCTCCCTCACCTGGCTGTCGTCTCCCTGTTCATCAGCACTTGCACATTTGCCTACCTGAAGCCCCCCTCCATGTCCTCCCCATCCCTGGATGTGGCCCTGTACTCTGTGGTGCCTCCAGCCCTGAACCCCCTCATCTACAGCCTGAGGAACCAGGAGTTCAAGGCTGCGGTGTGGAGACTGGTGACTGCATGCTTTCAAAAACATTAAACTGCTGGGCAATATCTGCAAATAACTTGCAATCAAAGTCATCTTTGCTACTTCTTGTTGACTTCATTTTAGAGTTTCTTTACCTTTGTTTTACTTTTTTCTTATTGTCCAAAAAGAAATGTCATTGTTTGTTGAGTGGTCATTTTGTTCCTCTCTACCATCCCTGTGGCCACAGACTGTGGCAATGAGGGGCTGTGCTGTTGGTGCCTTTAAATGAAATGATGATCTCTCCCAACAAGGTTTTCTGCAGAGATGCCGTTTTGTTGCCTTCTCTGGAGCTGCAGCAGCAATGTCTGTGTGCAGAGCTGGGGGCAGATCAGGGCTGGCCCAGCAGCTGTGCCCAGCAGCAGCAGCAGCACTTGGTGTTGCCAGTGCTGCTGCCATGGCCCTGCCCCGCTGCCCTGGTGGCCCTGGTGTTGCTGTAGGGCCTGAGTGCTCTTGGGGCTGGGCACAGCCCTGGGGGTGGCAGTGCCGGGGCTGCAGCAGGGACAGGCCATGGGCACTGCTGGGGCAGCGCTGACGCCTCAGGCCAGGGCCTGGGGGCTCCAGGCTCCTTGCCCAGGCTCTCTCAAGAACACGCCCAGGCCAATGCTGAGCACAGAAAAGCCCCGTGAGCAGCCCCAGGCTGGCCGTGGGCAGGCTGGGGGCAAACAGCATGGCTGGGGCTCTGCAAGGGCCCTGGGACAGAGGGGAAGGAGTAGCAGAGCAGGGCCTGATCCATCCCCAGTGCGCTGCACAGCCCAGGGCAGCGTCCCAGAGCGTCCTCATGGAGCTGCCAACAACATCCCCCCTCTGCAGCCCTGGCCTCTCCCCCAGCTCACACAGGTGCCCCATCCTTGCAGGCACAGACATGGCAGCACTGGCTCAGGAGCTCCTGTTTGCATTGCACAGAGCAGGCAGGAGCACCCCCATGCTGTTGGTGTGGGGACATGAACCTGAGGGAGCACAAATGCCATCAGCCCCTGGGGCCAGCAAGGGCTGGGGGACACCAGGGAAACCACTCAGCTTTGTCCTGGCCTCTGCAGTCAGCCAGAAAGTTTGTTCCCATCAGCTGGGAGTTTCCTGTCCCACTGCAGATGCTGTTGCTCAGAGCCAGGGCTGCCTGGCAGCCACCCCCAAACTGCCCTGAGCATTTCCTTGGCTTCACCTTTGATTTCTTTACTCTTCACTGGTACAAATTTCTTCCCATTGCCCACCCCTGTTCCCTCCCCTGCAAACAGCCCATCCCTGTTTGCCCTTCCCTCTCTGGCCCCACTCCCCATTGCAGTTCCTGACTTGGCCCCATGGGAACGTCCCTTGGGCAGCAGGATCATCCTACAAGTGCTGCAGGAATTGTCTGCAGGCTCCTGCAGTGCCTGGTGCTGATCCCTTGCCAGAGGCACCCCAGGCCAGGAGGGCACATCTGGGCTGCTGTGTCTGGCTCTGGGGCTCCCTGTTCTGGGCAGTGAGGAGGAGCTGCAGAGGCTCTGCAGGACTGACAGGATGGGCTTTGGGGCTGGCAGGAGAAGCTGAGGGGCCAGGGGCTGCTGGAGCTTCTAAAGAGGAGGCCCAGGGCTCATCCTGCAACTGCTCCAAGGGTGGCTTCAGAGAGTCACAGAATCAGCAAGGATGGAACAGGCCATGGAGATCATCAAGTCCAACTTGTGCCCTGACAGTGCCTTGTCTCCCCTGAGCCTCCTCATCTCCAGGATAAACAACCCCAGCTCTCTCAGCCACTCCTCACAGGACTTGTGCTCCAGACCCCTCACCAGCCTTGTTGCCCTTCTCTGGACATGCTCCAGCCCCTCCATGTCCTTCCTGGGGGGCTCCAGAACTGGACACAGCACTCAAGGTGCTGCCCAAGCAGTGCTGAGCACAGGGGAAGAATCCCTGCCCTGCTCCTGCTGGCCACACCATTCCTGATCCAGGCCAGGAGCCATTGGCCTTCTTGCCCACCTGGGCACACTGCTGGCTCATGTCCAGCCTGCTGTCCATCAGTCCCTGCAGGTCCCTTTCTGCCTGGCTGCTGTCCAGCCACTCTGTCCCCAGCCTGTAGCACTGCAGGGGTTGTTGTGGACAAAGTGCAGGACCCGGCACTTGGACTTGTTCAACCTCACCTTGCTGGATTTGTTCTCAGGATCCACTCTGTCCAGGGCCCTTTGCAGAGCCCTCCTACCCTCCAGCAGATCCACACTCACACTCAGCTTGGTGTCATCTGCAAATTTGCTGATGCTGGACCCAATCCCCTTATGCTGATCATCAGTGCAGATATTGAAATCCACGCTGGTTGGCTCTGAACCCTCAGCCATCCTGTGGGTGCCCTGTGATGGCACTCAAGGTGATCTGTTCCATAACCTTGCTGGGCACCCAGGTCAGGCTGACAGGCCTGGAGGTCCCCAGATCCTCCTTCCAGCCCTTCTTGGGGATGGGCTCACACTGGCACCTCCAGTGCTCTGGGAGCTCCCTGCTGAGCCAGCACTGATGGTGAATGATGGAGAGCAGCCTGGGGAGCTCATCCACAGCTCCCTCATTGCCCTAGGATGGATCCTGTCTGATCCCATTCACCTGTGAGCATCTGAGTGGCTCAGCAGGTCACCCATTGCTTCCTCCTGGATTCCAGGGGCTGTTCTGCTCCCTGTGCCCATCTACCAGCTCAGGACAACACTTGTCCTGAGGATATCCTCTCCAAATATTGAAAATTGAAACAAAATAGGGGTAAAGTAGCTCAGCCTTTTCCTTATCTTTACTTACTATATTCTCCACTGCATCCAATAAAGAGTAGAGGTTCTCCTACTCCTCCTTTTTGCTATTTTTTTTTATAAAAACATTTTTATTCTTTTTGCAGAACCCTCCAGGTTAAGTTTTAATAGAGTTTTCAACTCTCAGCTTTTCTTTCTGTATGACCCCTAAAAGACTTCCTGAGTTGCTGGTCCTTTTTCCACCCCTGAGTCTCCAGAAAAGCTCCATGGGCAGCCAGGCCAGTCATTTTCCTCACTAGCTCATCTTCTGCCACACTGGGACAGGCTGCTTCTTCCCCCTTATGATTACTTTCTTGAAATGTGTCCGTCCTTCCAGGACCCCTTTGTTTTTAAGGGCTGTTTCCCTTAAAGCAATCAGTACCTGATTAGGTATTCCCCAAAACTGGAGCCTAAACAGGCCAAAGTCTGCCCTCCCTATTTCCAGTGAAGAAGCTTTGTTGCTGCCCCTCCCTCTTTCACAGAACATTGAACACTTCATTATTTCATGGTCACTGTGCCCCAGGCAGCCTCTGAGCCCCACATCTGCCTCCAGCCCTTCTCTGTTTGTGAACAGCAGCAGACAGAGCTTTCCTTGGCAGTGGGAGTGTTACCAAAAATTTAGTAAAACAGAAAATTCCTTAACCCCAATGTAGCATTAAGAAGCAGCATTCTTTATTCAGCTGGATGCACGGGGGAGAGCTCCTCCCAAAGCTGTGCATGCTGAGTACAGGAAAGTTTCTGTTTATATTCTGTATTTTGCATACATATTCATTGATTGTCCTGGACTAAAAATACATATGATAATCATTTCCCCAAAATCATTAATATATTTCCCCTCCCCTTTACCCATGCATTCTCCTCTCCTGGTGGTCCCTGGTGCTCGTGGACCCCAATGTTCCCGTGGGCCTGGCTGAGCTGGCAGGACACTGAGGCTGCTGAACTTCCAGTTCCCCTTCTCACACAATGGGCACTGTGTGGTTTCCACAGGCCTGGGGTTGTGGAGAACAAGCTCCAGGTGTGAACTCACCTGGTGAAGACAATTTATCATCTGGTACCATGTGGTCACAGAGTGGGCTATGACATCACAGAGTGGGTTAGGTGAGGTCATTGAGCATCCATGGCATCATAGTCTGCCTTTGTGACATCAGAGATTCAGCTGTGACATCACAGGGCAGAGGTCTGACATCACAGTGCAGACTATGGCATCACAGACTCTGGTGTGACATCAGAGACCAGCTGTGTGACATTGGAGAATGGGCTGTGACATCCCAGAGGGACTGTGACATCCCAGAGGGGCTGTGTGACATCCCAGAGGGGCTGGGTCAGGTCACTGGGTTGGTCACTCTGCCCCAGCTCCCCCTCACAGTTTCTCCCAACAACTCCAATGCTGTCCATGCCCAGCAGGGTCCCTGTCCCTGGGATCCCCCTGGCCCACCTGGAGCCACAGCCTCCACCAAAGGATGTTCCACAGGATCCACCCCAGAGCCTGACATGGGGACAAGGGGCCAGGGCTGTGTGACCAGGACATCAAGGACGGGGATTATCCAGGTCACTGTGGCCTGGGTTGGGTTGCCCAGGGCAGGAAAGATGTCTGGCAGCTGGAGCAGGGTCTGGGAAGGGCCTCCAAGGTGGGGCTGGAGCCCCTGGGCTGTGAGCAGAGGCTGAGGGAGCTGGGCTGGTCCAGCCTGGAGCAGGGAAGGCTGAGGGGCTCCTCATCCCAGCCTGGCAGTGCCAGCCCGGAGGGGATGGAGAACACAGAGCCAGGCTCTTCACAGGGGGCTGGGGGGAGACAAAAGCCGATGGGTGGAAGGGGAAAGAGGGGAGATCAGCCATGGCATGAGCAGATGAAATGAGTCAGGCTGGTTTCAGCATTTCGTCAACACCAAGAGCAGCCTGACATCCCTTTTCCATCCACCACTGATAGATTTGCAAATCAGGAATTGTTTGAGCTGTTCTGTCCTCAGTCCAGGACAAGAATCCTGATACAAGAACTTAATTGTGTTTATATCTATCACAAAACCACGTTAGTCAAAAATTAATTTTAGTATGCAAATCACTTGTGAACAGTGGACTCATCAGACACGCTGGGACATTGCACATAGCTCAGGGAAGAGTTTGTAATTGTGTGATTGTTATTTTAATGGTGTAATTTTTATGAAGTTATATCCTGCTCAACTGTGGTCTGTTGGCTAGGTCCAGTGTGGGCTGGAGGGAGCTCAGATTTGCACAAGGCTGCTCTGAGTGCCAGCCTTGGATGGGGAAAATGGTGGGGTGGGGGTAGGGACAGAGTCTGATTGATTGCCAGCCATGAAAGGTCTTGATTTTCATACCCAGTCAAACTGCATGAGGAGGTACTTGGATTCAGTGTCAAATGGAAATTGCATATATCAATTTATGAACAGGGGAAAAAAAATTAAACAGGACCTAAAAAATGTTTTCTCACTGTCTTTTTAAATAGAACACATTCAGTTGAATGCAATTCTGAAATCTCTCTTATTAACCACACAAGATTTGGAAACTGAAATCAAATTATCCCCAGAGATTTGGCTTGTTAAGGTGTTCTGAATGTTAATGAGTCCAGGGACACTGAATTCCTGCACTGAAGAGCTGAAGGCTGAACAAGCCTTTCAAGCAGCACTTGGATTCAGTGTCAATTGGAGATTGCACATATCAATGAATTAACAGGGAAAAAACCTAAACAGGACTTAAAAATCATGTTTTGTCACTGTCTTTTTAAATATATTGCATTCACTTTGGATATACTACTGAGATCTGTCTAATTAACCACAAATCATTTGAAAATTGAAATCAAATTATTCCCCGAGGCTTGGCTTGTTTAGCTGTTCTGAATGTTAATGAGCCCTGAGACGCTGAATTCCTGAAGAGCTGAAGGCTGAACAAGCCTCTGGAGCAGGAAAATTCAGCAGCAGCCTCCAAGGTGCTGAGGATGTCAGCAGCCCCCACTGAGGCCATGCCTGCCCAGAGACCATGGGGGAATGGGCAGACAAGGAGAGCGTCCCTGGGGCTGGGGCAGCACAACTCAGAGGCACCAGTGGCTCCAGCTGGGCAATGGAGTGTGGAATGGGGCTGGGAAAGCCCTGCCTGGGCTGGGCCAAGCAGGACACACAAGCCCTGACTGCCATCCAGTAGAAAACTCTGTCAAGGAGATATTTAAAAGGAATTACAATTGTTTCTGTATTCTGAATTGGACTTCCTGGAGAAATACCAACAAGAGATCCTCAGGAGCTTAAAACAACAAAACAGTCTTTACTGGTAACTTTGGAAAATCAGAGAATTTTTGGCAAAAGATTTAATATGACATTCAATCAACACAGAACACTTCTTAAAGCACTGACTTGGCCCATTCAACTTCACAAACTCTAAGCTATTTGAATTTTACCTTACTCAAATTTGCAAAAGGACCGAAATAGAAGAAAAGGATAGAAAGAGAGAGAGGCAAACAGGATACAGAGGAGCATACACAGAGGTACCAACTCCTGGATTCCAGTAGTGTTTAGATGGAAATTCCAAGAGGAGGTAGGGTCAAGATGTGTGCTTGCCTTGTGGTCAGCCTTCAATTCCCCTTGGTCATCCTGGGCCCTTTCCCCAGGTGGGACTGTGGGTCATTTGATCCCTCAGGAGCTGAGCTTGGGCTGCAGAGGTAGCTGTGGAGCATTGCCTGTGCTGTGCCAGGGACTGGCAGACACTGCTGGGCTGGGATAGAGGCTCTGGGGGCATTGGGGTTCCAGGGCAGAGCAGGGCTGGGGTTCCAGGGCCAGGCAGGGCTGGGGTTCCAGGGCAGGGCAGGGCTGGACCTGCCCCTTCCTCCCCTATTGGAATAAGATCCCAATATTACCAGGTAGATTGTGCCTGGGCTTGTCTGACCCCTGCTCCTGGGCCAAAGGCGGCAACTGTGGTGTTTCACCTCAGAGACACTTTTGGCTGGCTGGATGGTGCAGCTGAGCACCGAAACAAGTCCAGGCTTGTAGAAAGTCAGTTTGCCTCAGGTGGGAAGGCTTCAGGCTAAGGTGAGGAGGAAAAGGAGACAGATTCTGCCGGAGGGTTAATGTCAAGAGTTTATTCCATGGTCACAGACGTCTGAATCTCAGGTAACAGCTCAAACAGAATCCCGACCGCATGGCCTGAGTGACTTTTTAAGCTTTGGGGGGAGGGGGAGGGAAGGGACAGGTGAGCCACCAACCAGGTGGGAGGGGCAGGGTCTCAGGGAATGATGACACCCAGACAGACCAATGACCTCTGGGCACAGGGGCATCTTTTGAACCTGACCAACCACACAATGGCCTTGCTGGAATGTTAAGACTGATTGACAGCCCAGCAGGGGGCGAGGGGGAAGGGGAAGGGGAAGAGAGATATTGCCACACCTGGGAAGGGGCTGGGAAGTTTAAAACAGGAAATTGCAACACACTGCAACACTCCCCACACATGAAATGTCTTGAGCCAAGAAACTCCTCCACTCTGTCACAATAAGGAATACTGGAGGTGAAATCCCAATTCTGGCCATGGGCACCTAGATAAGAAGGACAGTTCTTTTCCTTAGGAATGAAAGCCCCAGTTCTCAGTAAATTTCTGGTTTGATTGTTTGGATTCTGTTTGGTTTTGTTGTTGCTTTGTTTCCTTGTTGTGCCTGAAGTGTCCAGTCAGGAGCAGAGTGACTCTTTCCAAGGAACCTTGTGCTGCTGTCCCTTAATATTCAGTCTGGTTTCTGCTGCTCCCTTGCTGGGGATTTTTTCAGTGCTCTCATGGCCTCGTTGGTAGCAGGGTGAAGGAGCCCTGGCCCAGGCTCTGGCCCTGGGGGACACGGGGACGCTGCCGGGGGGTCCTGTCCCCCTGTGCCACCCCCAGGGCCCCAGCCCCCATCCCCGTGTCAGGCTCTGGGGTCGATCTCATGGAACATCCTCTGGGGGAGGCTGCGGGGCCGGGGGCGGGGAGACCCGGGGGGACAGGGGACCCCGCTGTGCACGAGCAGGGTTGGACTGCTCTGGGGGGAGCTGTGAGGGGGGCCGGGGCAGAGTGACCTCCCCAGGGACCTTACACAGCTCCTGTGATGTCACACTGCCCCTGTGATGTCACACAGCCCCTGTGATGTCACACTGCCCCTGTGAAGTCACATAGCCATCTCTGTGATGTCACACTGCCCCTGTGATGTCACACAGATCCCTGTGATGTCACACAGCCCCTGTGATGTCACACAGCCCCTGTGATGTCACACAGATTCTTGTGATGTCACACAGCCCCTGTGATGTCACACAGGCACTGTGATGTCATACAGCCTGTGTGATGTCACACAGATCCCTGTGATGTCACACAGATCCTTGTGATGTCACACAGCCCCTGTAAAGTCACACAGCCCCTGTGATGTCCCAGAGCCAACTCTGAGATGCCACACTGTGATGTGATACAGCTCTGCTCTGTGATGTCACAGAAGTCTCTGTGATGTCAGAAAGTCACTCTATGATTTCACAATCTCTACTGTGATGTCACAGCCTGCTCTATGATGTTACACAGCCACCCAGTGTTGTCACAGCCCACTCCCTGATGTCACAGCCAGCTCTGTGATGCAACAACCCTCCTCAGTGATGTCACAAAACCCTCTCTGTGATGTCATACTGACACTCTGTAAGGTCACAGCACTTACTTTGACCTCACTGCCAGCTCTATGATGTCATGCAGCCATGCCATGGTCTCACAGCCTGTTCTGTGATGTCACACAGTCCCCTCTATGACGCTGTAGCTGCTCAGTGGCCTCACACAACAAACTCTGTGATGTTACAGCCCAATCTGTGACCTCACACAGCCCACTCTGTGCTGTCACACAGCCCCTTGCTGACATCCCAGCTGCTCTGTGCCTCTGTGACACAGCCCCAGAGGTGCTGCTGTGACACAGCCCCCTCAGGGCCATCCCACAGCCCCTGCCAGTGCTGAGCCCCTGTGAGCTCTGTCTGTGCCCTGCTGGTGTCCCTGAGGGGCCCTGGCAGTGCCCCAGCCCTGCTGGGCTGTGCACAGGAGCTGCTCCTGGCCAGAGCTGTCTCTCTGCAGCGCTGCCCTTGCCAGGAGCTGCCTCTGGGCCAGGAGCCCGGCCCAGCTCAGCAGCACAGACACAGCACAGGGACTTTAATGAGCCTCTGGGGCTTTGCTGCTCTTTGTATCAGACTCAGTCCCTCAGAGTGTGTTTAAAAACTTCTCAAGCACTCAAAGTTTAATTGAAACACTGAATTTGCTAGAAGATTTATTGGGTCCCACTGAGGGACAGGACTGAGAAAATGTCCCCAGGTTCCAGGTAGAGCAGAACCCTGGAAGCACTCATGACAGGCAGGGACAAGCAAGGAAAACGTGTCTCTGTGCTGAGCAAAGCTGGATGTGTTTGAGGAATGCAAAGGGCCAAGGGCTGAGCCCCAGCCCCTGGCCAGGCAGATCCTGTCCCTCTCTCCTTGCTCAGGGCTCTTCCCGGGATGGGCACTGGCATGTGGGGATGTGCAATGCCAAGGGCAGGAGCATGGGGCGGCCCCTGCCAGGCTGCTGAGCAGGGACAAGGAGGCAATGAGGCCCCAGCCCTGCAAGGGTCACTTGTCCCCTCCTGGCCATGGCCAAAGTGCTGCCCAAGGCGGCTCTGGCAGGGCTGTCTTGCAGCTGCTGCCCATCCCTGTGCCCTGTGCAGCCCAGGCTGTCCCACGGTGTCCCTGCCCTGCGCCTCTGTCCCTGCAGGCTGTCGGCATCCCCCGGCTGCCCTACCTGGCTGGGCCCTTCCTTTGCTGACAGCTCTGCCTCCTGCCTGCCTCTGCCTGCCCACACAGAGCCTGGGGCTGCTCCAGGCTCCTGCTGGGGACGTGCTGCACCACAGCCCTGCCCTGGGAGGGAAATTCCTTTCTGCTGCTGCCCAGGCTTGGCCTGCCCACCTGCCCTTGGTGCCATTATTTCCTTCTCATGCCTCTACCCTCCAGGAAGAAAAGCTCCAGCCTCTCTGAAACCACCCTTCAGCCCCTGCCAGGCTACTCCTGTTCTGTCCTACGTGTCCACCCCACTGAGCCCAGAGCCTGCAGCCTCTACCTGCTGGTTATGTAATGAGGCCTCCAAACCCCATCTTGGGACATGTCTGGGTCCTCTCCAAGGTTTGTGAAAATGGAAAAACAGCGGTCAAAGGTATTTTCTCCCAAATCTTGCAGTGGCAGAACAAGGGTCAATATGTCTGAAGTGAATGAGGTGGGATTTACATTTGTTAGAAGGAGGAAATATTTTACAGTGATGAGAGTGGAACAAAATTGAAACTGTTTCTCCAGAGAAGTGGATGTGCCATCCCAGGAATTATACAAGACCAGGAGCTTTGTTCAACCTGACAACGGGAAACACTTTCCCTCCCCAAGAATGGAATTCCTATTGTGTGGGTTCTCTAATGTGCTCACAAGGCTTCTGGCCAGAATGTCAGCTGAGGGCAGCCAGGCTGCTGCAGCAATTCAGAGGCATCTCCCCAATAATTTTAATAACCAGATGATAACAACCCACTGAAACTTGAACAGAACTTGTTCACATTTAAGTAGTTTAAGCAATCACTATCGGGAAAATGTATAGACCAGTACATTTAGAAAATGTTGCATTTATTCAGTGCAAAAAAAAAGCACAATCAGTAGAGCATATATTGTTCATCCACTCAGCTGGGCAAACCACTAAACTGCTGCACCAGAGGACGGGCACTATCCCATCCTGTATTTCCCTTTGTCATTCTCTCTCAGAGTGCAGATGAGACAAAACCAAGAAGTTCAACTTGAGTCAATCCTTACCTTCAAAGGAAATTCGTGAACCTTTTGCAGAAGCCAATGCTCTGCACGTTGATGAAATCTTCGCAGAGGCCAATGCTCTGCAGGTGTAGGAACTTTGCAGAGGCCAATGCTCTGCACCTTTAGGAATTCTCTGCGCAGGCCAATGCCCCGTGAACAATTCACCTGGCGAATCGCCCGGTGCAGCCGCCTGCAGGAGCCCAGGCTGCGCACACCCAGCCAGGGCCGCGTTCTCAGGCAGCTGAGGCCGCGCTGCTGTCACAGACGCCGCCGCCGCGTTCGCGGTTCCCAGGCACCCGCGGCCCCCGGCAGCCGCCGCCGTTTTCCGGATCCTGCCCCTCCCGGCCCCGCACGGCCCCCCAAGATGCTGCCGGGGCTCGGGGGCTTCGTCTGCCCGGGCTGGGGCTCGGCCTCCCCTGCGGGACAAGGTGAGGGGGGGTCCCCGGGGGTCGTGTTCCCCCCGGGGGCGTGTGTGAGTCCCCAGTGTCCCCCCCAAGCCAGGGTCACCCCATTTGCTCTGCCCAGAGCTCCTGAGCCAACTCCTGCTGCCCCCCGGCAGGGGCCTTGGGGAGCCCCCCGGGGACCCCCTTGAATACCCATTCCTGGGCACTGGGACCCCCCCGCATCTCCTTCAACAGCTGCCGGACCCCCTGCACCCCCTTATCCTGCCCCGACACCCCCTGCACCCCCTTTCCCGGGTATCCTCCTCTGGCAGCCCCTGGATCCCCCGGACCCCATTCCCGGCCAGCCGGGGCACCTCACCCCCAGGCCTCCCTTCGCCCAGGGACCAGTGACGCCACCAAAGACGTGGGTCGCCATTGGCAGACAGCAAAGAGCGGCGCCAATGGTGGGGCCGGAGGCGGCTAAGGGGGCGGGGCCGCAGCAGAGCAGCGCGATGGCTCCAGCGCTGGGGTTGGGGGCGCTCCTGGGGCCCGGGGGGCGGCGAGAGCTGAGGGGGACCCCCGGCACCGGGACTCTGGGGTCGCCCGTTCCGGAGCACTGAGGGGCCCCTGAACCCCCATTTCTTTGGCGCCGCCATCCCCCCGCACCCCCATTCCCGGGCATGGGTTCCACCCTGCGCCCCCTTATCCGGCACCAACAATCCCCGCAGCCCCTTGCGGCAATCCCCCCTCTCCCAGCCCCCAGAGCCCCCTTTTCTTTGACCCAGAGACCCCCTGAACCCCTATTCCTCCCTTTGGGTTCCCCTCCCCACCTCACCATGCCGTGCTTCCCAGAGCCGGAATCCAGCGGGAATCTCACCCTGGTGCTCCCTGTGTCTGTCCGCACTGCCATCGGCGTTGTTCTCCTCATCGGATTTGGCGTCTGGAGGCTCCAATCTGCTTCCCTCCAAAACCCTTCCTGGGGATCACCCTGTTCTTCCCCCCTCCCAAGACTTCTGGGGGTCCCCCATGTCCCACCCAGCCCCCCCCAACTCCTCCTGGGTCCCCCATAAGCCGCACATGGGGATTCCTGGGAGTTCCCCTGTGTTCCCCCATTCCCAGGACTTTGGGGGTCCCCCCCGACCTATCCGTGCCCCCCCAGATTTCTTCTACAGCCCCCCTGTGGTGGTGGGGGCTGGGGGCTGAGTGCTGGTGCCCCTTGCCTGCAGCAGATCCAGCGCTGAGGGGAGTTCGGGGGTCCCTTTGCATTTGGGGTCCCCTGGGGGTTGGGGTGACTCCCCGGGCCCCCAGGATCCCCCTGAACTCACTGATGCTGCCTGTGCTCAGTGAGGGGGCTCATTCCCAGCACGGGGTCCCAGCTCTGTCACCAGCATTGCCAAGGTACCCCCAAAACCCCCAAAACCTCCAGGGAACCCCAAACCCCGTGGAACAAACCAACCTCCCTGGGACCCCAAAACCATCCCTGGGCTCTCCAAAAGCTCCCCAAGACTGCAAAACCCCATACAGACCCCCCCAAACCCTCTCAGGAGATCAAAATTCACACAGGATGTCCCAACACCTTTCCAGGTCAACCTGAGAAGGTTCATACCTGGCATGGGATCCCCATCTCTGTCACCGGCAGGTATCCCAAAACAGCCTTGGATTCCTCTTGGCATCGCCTAATCCCCCCGTTGGACCCCAGAAAGCCCCCCTTGGGAACCCCCAAAAATCCACCATGACGCCCCAAGATCCCCGGTATACACAAAACCCCACCAGGAACCCCTCACAACAGTTTATACCCAGCACAGAGTCACCATCACCCAGGTACCCCCAAACCCTCCCAGGACCCCCAAACCTCCCTGGGACCCCCAACATTCCCAGGATCTCCAACTCCCCCTCCCGGGCTCCACTGTCAGAATCAATGGGAGTGGTGTTGCCCTTTCTAGGAGAATTATAGTGGGACCCGACCATAGTGGGGGCCCTAAAGCGGCGATGGTAGAGAGAACCCCAAAAATCACCCTGGGAGGCAAAACATCCCCTACAGGGCCTTGGAGTGGGGGCCCCATAAAAATGCCAATGAAAGCTGTCATGATCCCCCCTTGAAAGGGGCTTGTGTGGCTGCGGCCCCACAAACACCCTAAAATCGGAATGAAAAAAACACCCTTGAAGTGGTGGGATTTCCCCAAAAAACCCTCAAAAGAGAAAACCTTCACTTCAAAGGGGCCTGGAGAGCCTTAAAGGGCCTCGAGGAGGGACAAGATCCCCTCCTCTGCTGGGGCCTCTCCCAGCCAGGCACTCTCCCGTTCGCTGCCCTCGGGGCAGCCCCTGAGTCTGTCCAAACACGGGAACTTCGCCGTGCTGAGCCCAGATCCAGAGTCCTGACTCCTGCACAGGGCACAGCAAATCCCTCGCTCGCTGCTGTGCATTGTCCCTGCTGAGGCTCAGACACTGGCAGGGCACATTCCCTGCCTGCAGGATTCGTGCCGACCCAAGCGCTGCACTGATGGCTCCAGCATTGCTTTCCAACAAAACCAGGGCAAGGCAAACTGGGTGTAGCTCATGGAATATTACAGTGGCTAAAACTCGCTAAGGCATCCATCTGAGAGGTGAGATGCATTTGGAGTTCATGGCATGGAGAAGCAGTGCAACATGGAACAGGGGAGAATAGAAATAAATAGAGGAAAACATACTGGATTGTTCCTTCCCATTTTCATTTCACTTCTGGAAAGCTGTTTCAATTGTCTAGGAATCTTCTCCACACTCCTGTCTGCCCTTTTCAAGAACCTTTCCTGGAGAACGAGGTGCAGCTTCTGTCACAAGATGTGCCCTCAACTGCAGCTTCTCTTAGCTTTCCACACTGTGAGTGCAGCACGACTTCTGCAGCAAAGCAAGACAAATGTATGGATTCCTTGACAACTTGTCCTTTCTTTTCCTTGTGAGCTGGGGAGTTGTGCCATTGCTGAGTTTTTCATTGTGCCTGTTCTAACCCTAGAGAACAGGAGGTTTTGTTGGGGACTTGCTGGGGAATGCAAGCCTGACCGAATGCAGAGAGAATCTCCAGGACACTCTGGGAGCTCCCGGGGCTGGGCTCGGGTTCCCGCTGGGACTCTGCAGAGCGCTGGGCTCCAAGTGGGATCAGCAGCAGTGCAAAATACCTCTGGGCATCTCCATTTTCTGCTGCTCGGAGGAAGCAATGAAGGCAGCCAAGTTCTGTATTTTCCCCTGATAGATTTTTTCATTTGATTGGCAACTCCAGAGGCAATTTCTATGATGGTCTCTGTAAGTTGATTGCATTTAAACAGCACCAGCAGCAGGGCTGTGTTTGAGTGCTGCAAATGTGATCTGTGAGGCTTTCATTCCCCTCGACTTAATACTCAAGGACTTGTGAGCATTTCAGTCTCTGCTAATCATGATGCCTGTGACAAAAACACTGAGTTCACCATCACAAAAGCACAGTGGGCAGCAGTGATTGAAAGAGGGAAGTGCAGTTGTACTGATAAAATTCAGGTGGCAAGCACAAGAGGGCCAAGAGCAGCCGTGATCTCCAATTGCCAAGGCAGAGGCAGCAGCAGCCTCCTGCTGTCAGCTCAGGGTGAGTAAAGGAGCGCTGAAAACAGCGCTGGAACCCGATCCTTTCATCCCCTGAGGGCTGGCTCAGGGCAGCACAGGCGGGCCCTGAGTAGTCAGGGCTGTGTGTAGGTGCTGGCTGCTCTGCTCCCGAATTGAGCTGGAAAAAGCCCTTGGGAGCTGAGGCAGGAGCAGGCGGGAAGGGGCCGGCGCTTCTGCTGATCCTGGCTGGGAGCCCCGGCTGGGCCGGGCTGGCGCCCCCTGCGCTGCTGCTGCTGCTGTGAAGAGGCAGAATGTGTGGAAGTTCAGCGAGTGTCTGGTAAGAACAGCCTGCGAGCCCCAGCCTCAGCCCGGAGAAGCCCCCTGAGCGCGGTGCTCAGTGTGCAGGGCGGGCAGCTGTGCCCCTGACCGGCGCTGCACGCAGAGGCCGCGCGGGCTCTTCTCCAGGCTCCCGTGGGCCTGAGTCGGGTGCCCATGGAGCCCCGGCCCGGCGGGGCTGCGGGGCGGCTCCGCGGCTCCCCGGGCAGCAGCCGGCCCTCTGCCCCCTCCCCTCGGGAGCCCTTGGCCAGCGGCTGCTGGCCGCGCCTCAGGGCTGGGCGGGCAGGCGTGGCCGGCGATGGGCGCAGGCAGCGCCCGGCCCAGGGGCTGAGCCCGCGCCAACCCTTCCCTCCTGCCGCTCTCTGCAGCTGGCAGAGGACAGGAGCCAAGCGGCCGAGCACGTGCGCCGGGCCCTGTGCTACGTGGAGAGCCCACAGGAGTCCCTGCGAGAGGCGGCCGTCAGGTTCATGGGTGAGTCCCGAGCCCCGGCCCGCCGCAGCTCGGCCCCGGCCCCGCCTGCTGCCCCGGCAGCGCCAGCCCGGCCCGGCGCCGTGGAGCCCCGCCTGGCCTGGGCGTTGCTGCTGCCGCCCTCTGACAGCCGTGCCCTGGGGCGGCAGCGTGCGGCAAGGGCCCGGGCTGAGCTCTGCCCGGCCAGCAGCCCGTGTGGCCACAGCGCCGGCAGCACCGCTGGCAGGGAGCTGTGCCGCTGGGGCTGTGACAGGCTCTATGTTCACAGGCATGGCCGGGCGGCACCTGAGGGGGCAGCAGCAAGAGCTGCAGCTGATCTGCACTGGTGAGTGAGTGAGGGCAGCGGGCTGACAGCGGGGGCTGCCGGGGGAGCTGCAAACCCTGCCCTGGCTGCAGAGGGCTCTTCTCCTTGTGCGGACATGGGGCGGCGTGGGCAGAGCACACAGAGATTTCAGGGCCACCTTGGGGATTCGTGGCCAGCAGCTTCGGGCCGGTGCCCTTGGTCCCTGCTCCCTCCTGGCCATGGCTAGAGCCGGCTGGGATGGCCCTGGCAGGGGGCTCTTCTTGGCTCCCCGCAGATCCGGGATCTGACCATGGCTCTGTCCCTCTCTCTTGCAGCCCTTGAACCGCTGACAGAGGACATCAGCAGTGCCGTGTCGGACGTGGCACTAGAAACACTGTATGTCCTCCAGTCACTGCAGAGTGAGCGATATTCCCTCTTCCAGAGGCTGCAAGATCAGCTCCGCAGGGCATGGAGGACACGGCCTCGTCTGTCAGGGCTCGGCTGGCTGCGCTGCTGCAGCTCTGCAGAGACCTGATGCCAGAGGCTCTGTCTGCTGGGGCCACCTGAGCCAGCTGGAATTTTCCATTTCTTTAAGATTGTTCTTTTCTTCTTTTTGTTTTTTTTTCTTTAGTATATGAATATAGGGTGTGTTATAATACACAGACTCCCAGGAGCTTTCTTTTGCTACCCAGGGTCTGCAGGGCATAGGGGAAGAGGGGGAGAAGGGTACCCCGGCTCAGCAAGCTGCCCAGGCATGCAGTGGTCAAGGGAAAATGGCCAGAAGCCCCTTGTCCTGTGGTGGCTCTGCTGAAGCCTTTGTGCTGGTGACAGAGCAGGTGGGCAGGGGCCGGGGCTGCAGGGATCCCTGCCAGAGCGGTGCCTGGAGATGGCCACAAGCCCTGTGCCAGGAAGGAGCCACCCTCTGTATCCTCCTGCCCGTGTGCTTCTGGCTGGATTGCTGAGGGCTCCCAGGTGCCTCTGGATGGGGCTGCTCTGCAGCTGCTGTGGGGCTGCGGTGCTGCTGCCGGGCAGCTTGGCCGGGCTGGGGCAGCCCCTGAGGGGCTGGGGCGCTGGCAAGCCCCCTGAGCAATGGGCTGGCAGAGGCCACAAGCAGCCCCCCGGCAGCTGCCCGCCTTGTTCCTGCCAGAGTTGACTTGCAAGAGGGATCCTGGGCACTCTGGAACTAACAGCATCAGTGTTGTTGGAAACCCAAATGCAGGGAAATCTCAGATCTTTGGTCTTGTCAGCAAAGCTTAGAATTAAACACAGGATTTGATCGGAGACCTTGGAAAGGGCTTCCAAATTTAGGTGGTAGAAGCGAGAATGTGGATTCATAGTATAAAACAGAGACACCTTAAGCTAAGTGGAGGAAAGTTTAGCATTTTAGAGTTTAAGGTATAGAAAAAATAAAAGTAGTTGCAACCGTAAACAAGAAGCTTAGGATGCAGGGCTGTAGGTTTGTGTGTCAGAACATGATTGGCTGAGAAACCTTACACTGTAGCATGAGTCCATGGCATGAAATACTGAAGGATTGGGTCAGAAACATACATATCTTTGTTGGCAATGTTTTATTGGCTAATAAATCATTTAAATATTCTGTAACTTGAAGTCTTGTTACCTTCTGAGCCATGTGGTGTAGATGTGAGCACAACTCACCCTTCCTGTCTGTGTAGAAAATAAGAAACATAAACCACATAATCTAAAACGCTCAGAGGTCTGCTGTCTAGCTCGTTCCAAACTCCTTCAACTCCCGAAATTGTGATTTAGCTACAAAGAGATGACAGGGGCTCTTTGACTCCAGAGCAGCTCCTTTAGAATCTTTCACATAACCCTGTGTAGTTATATGCCAGAAATGGATCATTTGGAGACCTCATCTATGAGCGGGTGGACGACCTCGGATTTTCCCAATTGCTGGGAATTTGAAGAAACTTTCCCAACTGACTTGCATGGAGGTTTGTCTGAAGGGTATTTGAGGAGATATGGCTCCCAGCAGAGGTCTGGGCTTTGGCCTAGCTGTGTCCCCTGCTGGTTGTGAAGTGTGCCATCAGCTGCAGGGCTTTCTGGGCTAAAAATATCATTGAGTCACTTGGACTTGCTCTTTTGGCCTATAAAAGCTGGACCCACTTTCGGGGATGGAAGAGCTGAGCAGACAGTGAGAACAAAGCCACGTGCTGCATGCCAGCATTTCTCTCTTATGTTTCTAAATACCCCACCAGGATCACAGGATTTTTTCCTCACTTGTGAATTTTATATGGGAGGAAAAGAAAAGCCTAATAGAAGGCAGAATGAACTCCATGTTTTCTGCTTCAGCATCACCTGCTGGTTCCAATGGGAATTTACAAACTGGTGGTGGAAGAGCTGGGGAGGTGTTGGGCAGGAGGTGCCAACCAGCCCATTTTGCTTTGGGATTTGAAGATTTGGGATGCTTGGGTGTTTCTCTGGAATGGTTCACAACCTGAAAGCTTCAGTGAAGAGAACAAGGGCAGAGAGGGCAGTAAGAAAGCAGCTTGTTAAATCATTCAATTTTACTGTCGTGTTCTGAGCTTCACAATGAGGAGACAATAAAAGGCATCCTTGGGCCTTTTTTTTTTTGAGCAGCAATAGCTTGTGAAAAACCCTCATGAAGCATTGTTGCTCATTAACATCACAGGACAGAAAAGGCTGGACTGGGGGAAAGAGCTGGAATCTCTCTGGTTCTTCTTTCCCTAAACCGGATGGTTAAACCAGAAGCACTCAGGGTGAATCCACAGATGAGCCACACAAAAAATAAAAAATCCTGTATTTGAATTTAAGTAGATAGACATAAAGGTCTGGGGGCGGCTGCTCCAAGCTGAAGATTTACTGCACCCAGCACATTTCAAGCAGAATGTCACCATTTCAGTTTCTGCAGGAAAGGCTTTAAAGTGATCAAACAACACGAGAGCTCTCAGCATCCTCCCTCCTTCCTGTCCACAGCAAAATTCATATTTGCATTTTTTTTATAGACTATTGTTGTCAAATTGAAATGCAGGGATGGAAAATTGGATCCTGCTGAGTTCTGATGACTTTTTTTTTCCCTTGTATCTGAATTTCTGATGATCAAACATATTGAGAAAAAACTCACACTGACTTCAGCAATGAAAATTGGACCCTGCATTGGCATCCTGGGAAAGGGATGGGAAGAGCTGCCAGCTCAATAGCTTCCCAAAAACATTACCCCACTTTTCAGCCTGGAAAATGAAAAAAAAAAAACAAAACCAATTCCTGTGTACAGGTAGGTTTCTGCCTGTCATTTTGGGATCCATCCACTTTCCCAAGCTTTTATTTATGAAGACAGAACATGCTGAGGCTTAACATGTACTATATGGGAGCCACATGTGGCTTTTTGACTGTTCAATACCATTAATAACCAGACATTACAAATTCAAAATTATCTGTATGGAGGCCTCCTCTTCTCTGTTTTCATTCTCTTTAAAAGTCTCTGGCATGTCTGCCCTGGGGACCACAAAACACAATAAAACATATTCAGTAGCTAATTCACGCTAACTGTCATCATTAGGCATTTAACAGCCAATGTCAAGACAATGTCCATGCAGCTGGAAGTGTCTCCACTTGCTGTCTTTCCTAATCAAGAATAAATTCATCTTTATTCTTACAAAAGAGCATGAGCTCTCTCCTTTCCCACTTTCCAGGCCATTTGTCACCAAAGATTAGTCCAGATTTTTGACACAGTTTCGCCAGGGCAGGCAGGGTTAGTGGGTTATTTTTCCCAAAGATCAGTGCTGCTGTGTCCCAGCCCTCTCTCAGTTCTTTGGAAATGCCAACATTTCCCTGGCTTGTATTGGTGGCTCTCAAGTGACCTGGTACACACAGCCCTCCAAGCTGTGCAAGCACAAAAAGGTGGGTCAGAGTCTGCAGCATTTATAGGAAAAATATGGGGATCACAGTTCCAGCTTTCAAATTATTCACCAGAAAGTAGGCCTGCTCCTGGCTTTCCATCCCACAAATAAGCATTCCTAGCCCACTCCTCAGAGCAATGGCTAAACCAGCACAGGGTATTATATACATAGGAATTATTTAATTAATGACTACAGTTAGGTGTAAAATTCCTCTACCAAGATAACCCATTGAAGTGACTGATTCCATCTTTCACCCTAAAGATCTCAAGGGGGAAGGGTCATGAATGAAATAAACAAAGGGCTAGGAGACTTCTTCTCCTTTTTAATGCCTTTATTAAAAGTGATCAGCTCAGGATTGGGTGGCTCGACGGGTCTGCAGTCTCCGTCGTCTTCCCGGGCGACTCAGAGGAGGAGGATATGCACAGCTCTGTCCACTAGGGGCAGAGCTGGGGATCACGTCCTCGTGGGAGCCTTTAGGGCCTGCTGATCCCGTCAGATGGTACTTTTGCCGGCTCAGTCGGCCTGGTCTCACCGCCGGGGTCGTCTCTCTTGGTCAGGGCGAGAGGCTCCGAAGGTGTTCTGCATCTCTGCAGGCTCAGCATTCGGCTCCTCACGTCCAGACATCACTCCAGTCTCTCAATTCTTAGGTGGCTCGTTGTTTTGGGGTTTTCTCCGTACAGCGGGGGGATCCATGCTGCATTGTGGTCTTGGAGTCACTTTGCATAGCCCCCCTCACCTTCTCAGGTCTCTTCTACTGTTCGGGAAGGTTCCCACCCTTCTGGGAAAGGTACAACTTAGCCTCGGGCGAGGCTCTGCTGATACAAAAGGAGCGATTAGCCACAAGGACTCATGATTACAATAACAAAACGAAGAACTTCAGCAGCTACCCGTGGTCTGGCTGCTTTTTTGTAACTTTTTCTCACAAAAAAAATATTACCCGAATTTTGTTCATAACAGTCCCTCCTCTTTTTCTTTGATCGAGCTTAAATTCTAAGCTTGCATCAACTCACAATTTTTTTGTTTTGAATCTATTATAAATCTCTTGTGCACTTTGGTAATCATGGTTACTTAACTTTGTTACTTTCCTTGGTTTCTTCAGGTTGGTCTGCCCGGCAAGTACTATTCTACTAAGACAGATAACTAAGCATAGTAAAAAAAGCAATCTTCCAAGTACACACACAGTGAGAAAAACTACCTTTTCCCATACATCTTTTTTGAAAATCTCCAGGTTCTCCCACCCACTGGAATCAAGTGTAGGAGTTTGTTCTTCATTATTTACACATGCTAATCTTTTTATTTCGTTTGAAATGTTCCTAATAATTGAATTCTTTATTTTTAATACTGCCTGGAGCTGGATTAATTTGTTTAACATAGATATTGGGGTCCGAATTTGGCTTTTACAATTTTGGATTTTCTCAATTTGTATTTCACTTTCTCGGTTCTGTTTATTTTCTCCCAAATCATTATATATAGGAACTCCCAAACTTGATCCAGTTCCTTTGGGTAATAAGAAAATTGGTTTTATCACTCTAGCAATGCAGTTGCCAGACGAGATCAAACCTAGGGGTTTTGGGCTCCCCTGAAATGTGTTCCAAAAGGGGTTTATCTCCTTTCCAGTACACTCATATAAATACTTGTAACAAACAATTTTTCTTACCATTTTCACCATTTCTTTGCTTTTTACTAGTTCTGCTGAGCTTGTTTCAGCAGCATCACATTCAAAACACAACCAGGCTTCCCCTATAGGGCACTCTCCTAGGAGTGGCTGCCTAAAAGTGGCAGTATTGTATGCTCTCCAATACACTCTCTTATTTTTCTGATAAAGGACTAATTGGGAGAGGTTAACACGATCAGGGTCAGAACTGATGTGGACTCTCGACAAAGAGCTCACTTCCTCCTCATAGAGGGGTCAGTAGCACTCACTGCATGGCTCTCCTGGGCTCCCCAGAGCACCACCAGCAATCAGAGCCATCAGTACTACCCTTCCCAAGAGTCCGGTATGGGTCATCTTGCACAGCCTGCCCACCCGGCCTTGCCTCTTGGGGAATTTTACTGAGGAGAAGCTTCCAAGCTCTTTAGAGTCCCTTCTACCCGCTTCTCTGGTTAAACCTCTCTTGGTCTGTTCCCTACCAATTTTGGTTTCCCCTCCCAGAGGAGTGTTCTGTAGAGGATTAACCTGGAGTCTTTAGAAATAAATTGGGGAACTTAACCAGAATTACTTATTTACAGTCTTAAACTTTTTACCAACATAGTTTACACAGAACAGTTTTGAAACATTTTAAGCAATATTAGAACTCCTGATACCAATTTTTTCCACACAGTTCAGTCTATTTGACTCTTCCTTCTGAGAGTCAACTTTAAATCTTTTGGTCCTTTTACCACAGTATACTCAGGTGATTTAGCTTGTGAAGCAGATGAATCCTTGTCCAGTGCCCGGAGGTGAGAATGGTGTGGACTCTGGCCCAATGCCAGATGGAAAAACTGGGAGTCTGGCCCAATGCCAGAAGGAGAAAGGGGTGGAGTCCGGTCCAATGCCAGAATGCCAGAGGGAAAAAAACCTGATGTTGAATCCTGGTCCAACGCCAGGGGGTGAGAGCGATGTGAGTCCAACCTTTTTCTTTTGGTCTGCACAGTCGAATTAGTAATGAAGAGTACCTGAAACGGGCTTTCAAACACAGGCATTAATGGTCTGCTATTTAATGATTTTATCAAAACTCAGTTTCTCTGTCTAATGTTATTGCTTAACTTCTCTTTTTCCATAGTTTGCATGTTTCTCTCATCAACTTCTACATACTCTGTATTTTGCAAGGAGTTGTATTTCTCAGCTAACTTAACTCCCAAAGTATTTTTATTCTCTTATATCTCTGTGTATTTAATTCACTGGTTTTCTGTTCTATTTTTAAAATCTTATTTATCTCTTGCTTCTGTTTCTTACTTTCACTTAGAGCCTAAATATTTCTTTCAACCCCTTACACTTAAATTTTTGGGGTTTTTTTCTTACACCATTCTTCTACACAATACACTTCTCTCTAAGGAAATGTGGTAAAACCTATAATGCACAATCTACATCACCTCTATTCTAATTTGTCTATATTCACTCCCACACATTCCTTCACACCCTCAAGACACAAACTGGATCATTATTGCTAGAAAATCACGGGTCCCTGTAGCCCCCCCCCCTCACCCTGGGGTTGGCCCACAGGTCTCAGTATCCCTGGGCCTCTTGGAAGGGCCCTGACTCTGGTTGCCTCTGGTGCACATTCACCTGTGAGGCTGTCTGTGTGTCACTCACGCTCTTACAGCTATGGCTCCCTCACACACCTGGGGAGCACTAGTCTGGTTTGCAGGTCACACACACTCTTTGGCCACAGCCCCCACCCACCCGGGGGACACAAGCCTGATTTGCAGGTCACACATACACCCACTTGCACTGCCCCCTTCCCACCTGCCCGGGAAGTTGAGGCTGACTTCGTGACTCACTCTCACACACACAACAAGACAACAATAAGGTACCTTTTACTTTCACATTACTTATTACAAGTTTAGTTTTACAGGCCAGTTTTGGTGCTACTGGATATCCTTTCTACCTAGCTGTTTTTTGTCTAACTTCAGATGTTTTTCACTATTCTATACTATACTTCTTAGTACTTTGTTGAGACAGGACTTATCTGCTCCTGTATCTACTCAGAAATTCAAATTCTTCATTTAGGGGGCCCACCTCAAAGTTTACCAAGGGGCTCTTCTAGATGTTGCATTGGGTCCCCTATAGTGTAAAGCCCCTGACCTTCTAATCGTCACCTCTAAGGATCTTCCCTAAATTATCTTGTTCCCTGGCTATTGCCGCATCGAGACTAAGCTTTCTACAAAACCTCCTGACGTGTCCTGGCTCTCCACAGTAATAGCAATGTCGCTCTCTCAAAGGGCCTTGAGGTGTCTCCATCCCTCTTGCACCTGACAGTACCGGCCTATCCTTGCCTCCTCCTGGTGGTGGACCCGCCCACTCTGCACTTTCTCTAGCTACAGCAACCATTACCTTAGCCTTGGCCTTTGCTTTTTCTTCCTCCCTCCTTAAATACACCTTCAATGCCTCTTTTAACAATTCATTAATGTCCTTCTATTGCCAATCTTCCATCTTTTCCAGTTTTCTCCTTATATCAGGCCAAGATTTGGTAACAAATTGGACTTTTAGCAGCATTTGACCTTCTGGGGTGTCTGTGTCTATTTTAGAGTACAACTGGAAGTTCCACCTTAGGCGATTTAGCCATGCAGCAGGAGCTTCATCCTTCTCTTGTGCACCCTCAAATGCCAATTGGGTATTAGTTCCTTTGGGAACTGACTCTTTGATCCCCCGTATTATCAAAGACTTATATTCCCTCATGGCCTTCCTCCCCTCCTCCTGGTTAGGGTTCCAGCTGGGCTCTGTTAGTGGCAATTTCTGTTCACCTGTTGGCACCTGGGGTCCTGGACTGTTATCTTTCTCCCATATTCTTATGCCAGCCGCCCTTATCATCCGGACCTCTTCTGGGGAAAATAATATACTCAGGATGGAATTCATCTCCCCCCAAGTGTAGATATTTGGACCTAGAAATTGTTCCACTTGGTTGGCTATGCCCACTGGGTCCTCCACTAAATGCCCCAACTCTTTCTTGAATCCTCTCACCTCAGAAGCAGTTAGGGGAGCATTCACAAAGCCAACACCTCCCGCTATTCCTCCCATAGGAACCTCTCTGAGGGGAAAGAGTCTCTCCGCCTTGGAGGTCTTGGATCTGGTGCTACAGTATGGCCCATCTTCAGATGCCAAACTACTTTGAGGAATATCTGGGTTACCCTGAACTTTCTGCCCATCAGCAGGTGTATTTGCTGATAGCTGTTTATCAGGCAAGGAGGCATTTGTGTCCCAACTAGGAGGAGGTAAAGGGACAGCAATAGGAGGGGGAGAAGAGCCTGAGTGGATATTAAGTGGAGCTGGAGAAGGGGTGGAGAATGCAGCAGGTGGAATAGGCGCTTGTGGTGATGCAGAAGGATCTGGAGGAGCTACTGGGTTTATCATAGCAGAAGCTGAAGAGGTAGAAGAAGGAGTTTGAGCAGGTGGTAGTGAGATGGCAGCCGGGGGAGGAACCGGACCTGCCATTTGAGATGCTTGTAGAAGAGGATTATAAAGTGGAGGGGCAGAAGGAGGCAAATAATCCAGGGGGTCCCATCTTTTACTAGTTCTATCATCCCCTCCTTCATTCCCCTCTTTCTTCCTCTGTACCTTACAAATTCGCACCCCTTCATCCCCAACAGCGCTCTGTAACCAGCACGATACATACAGTAATTGCTCAGGATCAGTATCGCCTCGAGCTGTCAGATAATTATTTAATTGTTGGCACATCCACTTATCCTTTGTCCCACACCAAGGCCATCCTCCTTGCACCTCTAATTCTGGCCAGACTTCCATACAATAATGGATCATTTTCACTTTAGCTAATTTCTCCGTGGCCTCTATAGAATCCCATTTTTCTAACAGTTCTCCTAAGGGACTACCAGGAGGTATGTCTCTCAGTCTCTTGCCGGTCTTTTTACTACTACAACATCCCATTTTTCAGGTCTCAATAACAAAGTCTCAAAGGGGCCTCAACTGACCGGTAATTTCAAAAAAACCTTGTTTGAGGAGCTTCAGCCTCCTCCACTGAACTTCAAATTTCTGCCTGATGCTCAGAACTTTATACTGAAACAACTGCCCAATCTCTTGATTGCCCAACTTTCGTCAGGTCTTATATCTATCGGGACTTGAACACCCGATGCCTCGGCCAAGAATCCGGGTTGTGCCTGACTCCCTCAGTCAGGAAAAACAACTGCCTGATTTTTAGTTTGCCTAACCCGCCAATTTTTAGGCTTCACCGTATCAGGACTTAAAAGCAAACCACAGCCTCCTTTGCTGGGGTTTGTGCCTGACTCCCTTTGTCAGGACTTACTTTGCCTGCAGGGCTTGCGAAAACACCCGAATCCTTCTCGGGACTGACAAATCTTACGCGAATCCTTCTCGAGACTTACAAAAGTGCCTGACCTCCCTTTGTCAGGACGTTGGGGTGCGTTCCACTCATACACAGTAATTCACTCCGCACGCCCGGAGTGGGGGGGCCCTTTATTCCCCCTTGGGAGACGACTTCACTCACACTAAGTCCACTCGCTTCCCCCTGTTCCTGGCCGGGTTTCTCGCGAAAAACCGGAAACGCAGTACTGAGGGGTCCCACTCGCTTCGAAGGTCCGGCTGCCGGCCCTCGTCTCACTCACACACACATGCGCACGTCTCCCACTCCCGCCACCGGGTTTCTCACCAGTCCGGTGCTCCGGTGCTCCTCTGCGTCACTGTCCTGAGCCGATCCCTGGTCCTAGTAGCCAGCTGTCCTCTGAAGATCCAGATGGCCAGTCCTGAGTCCTCTTGCGGCGTGGCTATTCCGGACGAGAGCCCCCAGCTGAAATAAACAAAAGGGCCAGGAGACTTCTTCTCCTTTTTAATGCCTTTATTAAAAGTGATCAGCTCAGGATTGGGTGGCTCGACGGGTCTGCAGTCTCCGTCGTCTTCCCGGGCGACTCAGAGGAGGAGGATATGCACAGCTCTGTCCACTAGGGGCAGAGCTGGGGATCACGTCCTCGTGGGAGCCTTTAGGGCCTGCTGATCCCGTCAGATGGTACTTTTGCCGGCTCAGTCGGCCTGGTCTCACCGCCGGGGTCGTCTCTCTTGGTCAGGGCGAGAGGCTCCGAAGGTGTTCTGCATCTCTGCAGGCTCAGCATTCGGCTCCTCACGTCCAGACATCACTCCAGTCTCTCAATTCTTAGGTGGCTCGTTGTTTTGGGGTTTTCTCCGTACAGCGGGGGGACCCATGCTGCATTGTGGTCTTGGAGTCACTTTGCATAGCCCCCCTCACCTTCTCAGGTCTCTTCTACTGTTCGGGAAGGTTCCCACCCTTCTGGGAAAGGTACAACTTAGCCTCGGGCGAGGCTCTGCTGATACAAAAGGAGCGATTAGCCACAACGACTCGTGATTACAATAACAAAACACGAAGAACTTCAGCAGCTACCCGTGGTCTGGCTGCTTTTTTGTAACTTTTTCTCACAAAAAAAATATTACCCGAATTTTGTTCATAACAATGAATACATTCATATTTGCTCCTTCCATTCTGAGCCAAGAAATACAGAAGCATCTCCACATGGGAAGGCAGCACTTCTGCAGAAAGCAAACACAACTTCTTCCTGGTTCAGCTCTAGAGACTTGGAAATACACTGATCACAGAACCAAAAGGCAGAGAGCAGTTTGCACCTCCCTTTTGGCCTGCACAAATGACAACAGATATTTTTTTGTGGGTGTTTTTTGTCTTTCACTTTTTAGTTTCCAGGAGAGGAAGGAGTCCTCTTGCTCAGCAATGTGCTGGAGTCATTTGGGGAGTGTGAAGAAGAGCAGGGTTCTCAGATCATGACGGTATTTTACTCTTGATCCAAAACACCTTAAGGAACGACATGAAACCCCTGTCTTGGGTCCATCCCTGTTATGGCTGGAGGGATCTTCCTATGGCTTTCCTTGACTTTTGGCAATTTATTCTGAGTTCAGGGTAAGTAAAACCTCATGGTTAACATGGAGGAGAAATCCTAATAGAACTGAAGGTGTGAATGCTGATGGTGTTTCCTGCTTCCCTCCTCCCTCTGGGAAACTGAGGGCAAACAAACTCCTGACCTTAGGATGTCCAGAAGAGGGATTTGACCCTTCTCCAGCACCATCCCAGTGAGCTTGTTGAACACATAAAAGCAATGATGTTGCTCCTCAGAAGTCAGTGATTTTATCAGTCCTCTCACTTAAGAAATGATCAAGTTTCTCATATTACCAGGATAAAATCTACTCTGTAATATGCAGGTCATGAACTCATCTTTCTCCACCTTCCTTGTCTCCAGGCACAGTACAACCAGAATTAATGGCAATAATAATAAACTCCTTTGGAGTTTAACGATTATTCATTAGCAGGAGTACATCAGTTCTGCAGTCTCCTCTCTCCTCAGATGCCTGACACTGGGCTGCTCTGCTTATATTTGAGAGAAACAATCAATGAGCACCGTGCAGGCCAGGCTTTCTGGGCTGTTAATCTCTCCATTACTCAGTTAGGCACAGTCCCCTTGGCTTCAGCTCAATCTGTGTGCCAAAAGAAAAGCCAACACCATCAGATATATCCTTAAAGGTGAGCACGTCACCAGACTGCATCTCCTGGGAGCAGCAGTGTCCTGGGACAGCAGGAATTGCTGGTGACAAGAGGACACCTGGGGCATGTCCCTCACCACCTTCCTCTTCCAGCACACAGATGAAGCTTAGAAGCCAAGTCCATATCCTAAAACCTTCCTGGGACCCTGGGAGATCAGAGTGGGGATGAACAGGGCTGAAAAGTCACCACAGCTCTGCAGGGTCCTTCCTCCACCAGCCAGAAACTTGGGCAAGAACCTTAGGGAGGGCTGAGACCTCAGGAGGCAGCAGGAAGAGCTCCAGCAATTTCAGCAGCACTAATATTTCACTGGGAGGGACTTGAACAGCCTGTGGCCCTCAAGTGCTTCTGTCGAAGGAAGGAGACCCAGACACCAATTGGTTCATCCAAGTCCCATTTATTGATCGAATATGGTGGTTAAATACAGTTCTTAATAAACTTCATACATATTGCAAAAGTTGAGCACAGGATTGGTTAGTTACATATCAGCAATTACGCCTACTTCTGCATTCTTATGGTTATACTTTTGATACTTTCTACAGATATTCAGGACTAATCTCACCTCCCTTTCCTCATGTTGCTGCAAGGTCATCCGGCATTCTTGCCTGTCAGCAGTCACTGAATCAGAGACTGCTGACCTCCCTTTCAAGCTTAACCAGCAGCATTATGTCAGGATGACCTTTCTCACTTAACCAGCTATTAACCAACCTCTCCACATGCTTCATCCAGGCCTGAAGCTCATCCTCTGAGCAGAACATCTCACCTGATCCCAAAGCTCTCCTGGCATTTCCATTGGGCTGCACACCAAGGAAGGGAGAGCGTCCTGCTGGTGAAGGGCTCCAAGCTCTCTCTCTTCTCTCTTTTTGGCCTCTGAATATAATTCATCCAAGCTTTTATGAGGCAATTCACATCCAGATTTTATTAGAAGTGGAAGGCCCTTTTATTTCCTCAGTGTATTCAGCACAAAGAGAACTGGTGCTCTGGTTAATTTTATTTCTTTGCTTTCTGTGTTTTAATAATGATCTCCCCAGTTCCATTCATCTCTGAAAAGGTGAGGGAGATTGGACAGATATGGAGAGTTGGAATAATGCAATCACGTACTGCAAAGAGACAAATACTGGTTAAAGTGAAGTGTAATGAATATATGACTGAGGCAGAGACATAAAAGACTGCTTTAAATACAAAATCTGATGTATTTGCTCACCTCTCAGGCATGGGAATGCACTCTCAAAAAAAAAAAACCCAAAAAAACCCAAAAAACAAAAACCAAAAACCAGATATGATTTGATATGAAACCAGATATGATATGATATGAAAACAAAACAAGACAAAGACTTACCAGAACAAAAAAAAAATCTTCCTGTGACACAGAGTATTTGTGTGTGGGTGACAGTAGGAAATGACACACAGCTCCAAGCTCACAAAGGCCAAGGCTTGTCCTTGTGATATTTCTTTCATCCCCCAGCTGAGATCTCCCTGTTCCTGCAGCTGCCTGATGGGAGGATATCAAACCAAAGGCACTTCCACCACCCACTGCACCAGTCCTCCTCTGCAGAGAATTTTTTCACGTGCATCCAACCAGATTGGAACACCAGGCAGGCTCAGGGATGGCTGTCTGGGGCTCATGGAAAGGCAGCCAGGCTTTGTAAGCCTAGATTAAAACCCAGGGAGGGATTCAGCTCCATTTTAACATCATTCCTTTATCTGATACTCACAGTCTGCATGTCATTAAGTGAATGTGTTTTGGTTTCTGGGGGATGCACACAGTGCAGGCATTGAGAGACTCAGCAGTGAGTGCTTCCTACAGACCACGTAATGGGAAAATTAAAATCTGCCTGTGCTGAACATGGAACCCCTCTGGCAGGGTCAAGGAAATTAATTTTAAATAAAATGAGTTAAAGACCAAAGAATCTCCCTCTTGTTTGGGCTGGGGATTTTTTCCCCACAATAAATCATGCTGCCAGCAGCACCTCTACAACTGGATTTTTTGTTTTTTAAACACTGGCACGGGTTGTCCAGAGAACTTGTTGATGAACCATCCCTGGAAACAGCCACAGTCAGGTTGGATGGGGCTTTGAACAACCTGATGTCCCTGCTCCTTGCAGGGGGGTGAAACTAGAAGACCTTTAGTGGTCTCTTCCAACTCAAACAATTCTATGATTTCTCTGAAATTTCAGAAGCCTCATGTTGGCCCAGCTGAAAATGTAAAGGTTGATACAGATCAGGCTGGAAAGGTTCCCACCTTTCCCTGAAAACCTGTGTATTGCTGCCAGTGAGCAACATGCAGCTTTCAGCTGGTTCCTAAGGAAACAGCAGAGGTGTACCCAGGTGTGGGAGGTGTGGCAGGGCCCCACTGCAGTTTTGGGGTGCTGGGGACCAAGGGCCCTCAGAGAGCCCCACAGCTCATTGAGGTGCCTGCACATCCCAATTGAATCCAACTTGAGGTCAGCCCTGCTGCTCCAGCTCCTCCTGGAGGGAGAGAGCTCTGGATGCTCCATTCAAGTTCTGTTTTTGCAAGTGTCAACAGGCACCATTTCTCCTGCTTTTCAACCAAATGCAAGAGACCTCCTCTGAGTTTTGACCCTCATTTTCGCTGTCCACACCCTCCTGCACCCACCTCACCCAGAAGCTGAGCAGGAGCACCATTTTTAACAAGATGCTGCAGGTTCAGCAGAGTAATTAATCCCAACAGCAAGTGCTGTCCACTTTTTCCAGGTAATTCATTTAAAATGGGAAGTTAATTCCATTCAATGGAGCTGCCCTTCATTGCTTAGAAAGAGACACAGCTTTGAACATCCTTGAGTGAAGCAGTTCTGGCACAAACCTTCCTCCTCCTCTATCTGCCCTGGCCCCTGCATCCCTGGGGAATGCCACATGCCAGTGCTGTGTGATCCTCTCCCTCTGGAGGCTGATGAGCCAGAGCTGGAGAGTTCAGGGAGGTGAGAGCACCGGCGTCCTGGCGCTGACGTTTGATCCAGCGGCTGCCCGTGCTCCCAATTAGCCTGCAAACGCTGCCTCCGGCTCACAAACACTTTCAAAAATGAAATTTGACAAAAAGCCACCTGCATTGCCATTCTTCAAGCCTCTCTGCCATATCAAAGCCTTTGAGAGTATCTGAGGACAACTTTTACAGCCGAGAAGGGCCCATTTGAGCGCTGGCTCATTAGTGCTGTGGCTGTGCTGCCCACGGAGATGCTGAGCATCCATCAGCCCACTAACCAGGAGCACTCCTGAACACCAGCAAGTGTCTTAGGCTGGGAAGTCACCTCTGAGGGAGCCACCGAAGGGTTTTTCAAGCAGGGTTTTTCAAGCAGAAAGGTCACCCAGCTCATCTGCTTCTAGGGGAGCTGATCAGAGCCGCGTGTTTCAGGAGCCGTGGCACCCCGCAGCAGGTCCATGCCTGGCTCTTTTTTCTCCCTTTGCTCACAGTAATGATCTGAAGCTCCTCGGAGGGGGCTCAGCAGGGGAGGACAGCAGCAGCATTTATTTTAATAAATAACATTCATGAATTGGCTTTCCAGGCTGCAGCTTGGTGAGGGATGTGATGAACATCAGGGAGGAAAGATTGAGAGAGGCCCTGGCACAGGGTGCCAAGAGAAGCTGTGGCTGCCCCATCCCTGGAAGTGTCCAAGGCCTGGTTGGGCAGGGCTTGGAGCAGCCTGGAATAGTGGAAGGTGTCCCTGCCCATGACAGGGGCTGGAACAAGGTGAGTTTGAGGTTCTGCAGGATAAGGCTGATTGTGCCTCCTTGATCTTCTCTTTGATAAGTTAACATTAAAAACATCACCTGGGGCATTTCCCTGAGCAGTGACTGCAGCCTAAGGTGCCAGGTTTCTGGCAGGGCTGGTGTATTTCAAGGTGTGCTTCTGCACTGAGGAGGTTTTGGGGCAGTTCTGCTCAGTTCCAGTGGGTTTTCCAGGACTGGCTGTACTCTGGGCTCTAAGTGACCACAGCAGATCTGCTCCAGGTGCTGCTCAGACCAAGGTCCCTACAAAGGAGGAATCATCATCAATGTGTTTGCACCATAGTTAGGAAAAGTATTTGCACTGGGAAACCAGAAGGAATGTCTTTAGTTGTTACTTCTGCAATTTAACATGACTGTTAGAAACATCTGATGAAAATAGTACCAGAAACATTGGCAAGCCTATCTCCCTTCAAAACCAAAATACATCACAGCATCAACCCCACTTTAATGGATGAGCTCAAAAAAAAGGCTGAAGGGGGAGGAAAATTCTGAGAATAACACCTTTTTTTTTTCTTTCGAAACAGCTCCTCGTTTCTCCAATACATTCATTTTGCACTATTATTTCTCATGTAACTGTGAAGAAATTAAATACTTGAAAACACAACAAAACATATAAATTAAACCAAATGTTTTGATTAATGCAAACCCACTGGCACTTCTTTTCCTGAATAATTTAAAAATTAAGCTGAGAAAACCAATTCCCTGTCTGAGAAGCCTCTGTAAAAGGGAATGTTTGGTATTTTGCAGCACTTCTGTTAAGTGCTGGACTGGTGTCAGCATCTCATTCTTTTAACACTTAGAACAATTTTAACCCACCCACACTCCAGCTCTGAATTATTTAGGAAAAGATTTCTCTTTCTAGACCTTCTCTGTAGTCCCTCAGCAAAGGGACTGATTGTACTTGGCATTTTTTATCTAGGATAAAAATACTGTATTTAAATAATAGTGACAGTGTCCACAAGATAAATACCTTCAAAGCAAAGTTGGGCCATATTTTGTCCTCCATCCCTCACTCTTGTGTCATAAAAATGTTAGGGATTTCTCCTGTATGGAAATAATCTGATCTTGAAAGGAAAATTAATGGAATTTCCATGGGTGACCCCTCCTCTTGTTCAGCAGGCTTTTGTTAGGGAAGACAACTCCTCTATATAGCTACATTAAAATAAACAGAAAAAAAACCAAGTTATCTTTTTCTGAATGTTTTAAGACATTATTTTAATGAGTCTGCCTTTTTGTTAGTGATGGAAATAAAACATTCACTGTGAGGAAAGAGTAAATATTGTCCCAGAGGCAGAATGAGGCAACCAGAGGCAGACAGAGAGAAGCTGCATTGGGTGACACAGCCTGTCGGCAGCTGGATTCCCTATCCTAAAGACAACATATCTGCAGTGTGGAACAGGGCGATCTTCCTGAGCCATTCTTGGACCCACATGGAGCCCTGAAGCCTTTGAGGACATCATCAGAGTCACAGAGGTGATTCCATGCACCCACAGTGAGGTTTGCACACAGGCTGGATGGGAAGGAACTTGTAGAGTGCAAAACCTGAGCCAAGTTGGGCCCAGTTCCTGCTTGGTTAATGGAGGCAGAGGTTTGGCAGTGTTTGAGCTGTGTTTAGCACATGGTTTACTTGGGCTGGCTCCCTGGGGGAAATCTACTGAGCAGCAGCTGCTCAGCTCACCTCTCCTGGGAAAGCTGCTCAGGGACACACACGGGAATGGCAGGAGGGGACACCAAATCTCCCACACCTCAGAGACACTCTGTCTTAAACTTCTGCCTCAGGGCTTTCTGCACGTTCTGGATCTTCTCTGTGATCACAGTGTCACTGAGGTGATCCCCAAACTTCTGCTTCAGCAGCACCCTGATGATTTTGATGCAGCGTTCGTCCATCATGGGCTTCGCCTCGCGGAAGGTGTTGCCCCTGCGCCCCGTGATGGAGTGGCTCTGGATGTAGTCAGAGGTGAAGAGCTTGTAGAGCAGAGTCTTGCAGGCTGTGCTGATTTTCTGGTCAAACCTGATGGTCTCTTTCAGCTGCTCCTTGGTGTAGCCGTTGAAGAGCTCCACCACCTCACACGGCTGTCGGTGGGGCTCCTCCTGGAAGGACCGGGATTCCAGCCTCTGCACCTTCTTCTTCAGAGAGAGGACGTCCTGCTGGAGGTCCAGCACCATCCTTTCCAGCTGCTCCATCTTCTCCACCCTGAAAAATTAAAGTTGCTTGTGTAAAGGCAAGAAGATATCATGTCCTCACTGTGGATGTCACTCCTCCACCCAAGCAGTGATTAGATGCCTGCAGGGCAGGACAACTCCTCTGGCAGAGTATCAACCCTTCCAACGACTCCTGGGTGAGGAATAAGGCAGGAGAGAAAAATAACATGGTCTGGACTTTTCAGTGCTCAGGAACGTTCAGTTTAACCCTCAACTCCCCCTGGGCCTGCATACATGGAGACTTTGATGGTCAATTTTCTTCTCAGTTGTAAGGAAGGACATAAAGCCTGTCTTGCAAGTCCCAGGACACACATATTTGTGGTATTAAACAACAGACTTGTGGGAAATGACAATACAAGAACCATAACTTGAATTTTTTGGTACCCATTTCTTTGCAAGAAAACTGTCCCTAGCATCACTTTATCACTGGATACTGGCCATCAAAGTATGAGCAATAAAACAAGAAACACACAACCATGTTTTGATTGTTATAGGCAAGAGCTTTGTAGTTTCTGCACTGTTTTAGAGCTTTCTTGCATCTCTAAATCCAAGCCCTACAACCAGAAACACCTGGCTCAATTGTAAAGAGACTCAGCAACTTTGGAGCTTAAAATTGTCCCACTTTGTCACCCATCTGTGATCTCACTGCTCACTTTTGTAGTGAGGAGGAGAACACAGTGCCTTCTTTTGCTAATTACCTTTCCACCTCAGCAGGACTGAAATTTTTGTGAGCCCTCTCAAAGCCATCCATCTCTTGCAAAGCATCAATCTTTTGCTCCTCATGGCTGGAAGAAACAAGGAAGTTAAACAGCACTGCCACAAACAGCTCATCTTCAAATTCATTCCCGAAGAGAATTATCTGGAATGCAAAGCAAAGTCAATTCTGGTTTCATTTGCAACAAGAATAAAATAGACTGAGAGGGAATACGAGGGGTTCTTCATGTGAACAAACTCCTGTGCATCCTCCTGGCACACAGATATGGGGGACCTCCCACTGACCCACCATGGAATCAGGACTTCAGGGCAGGCTCATTTTTTTGCTGTATGTGCCCACACAAACTCCTGTTATCTTCTGTGCTTTGGGTTTAACCTCCACGAGCATCCACTCAAAGCAAACACTGGCAGAGAATAGAGACAGAGTGGACAGAAATCAATATGTGTGGTGTGAAACATTCAGGCTCCTCACTATGCTTTCAGGTGTTACCTGTTCACACAGATCTGCTGCTGGCACGGGGACAAGATGCCATCTGACTTCCTCTTCATTGGTAGGGCAACATAATCTGCTGCAGGGGTGGGAGACAAGCTGAAGAATCAGTTGTTGAAATCCCCTGCTAGATTGCATGGCAACACATTATTCCATTTGCACAACAGTGATCCAGACAGGCTCTCCAGGACTGATCAATGGAGATTTGCCATTAGCAAAAGGTGGCATCTCAAGGGCTTCTGTTCCCAGTGCAAATGATATGGTGGGGGCAAGGCAAGCAGAGCCAACTTGTCTCTGGATGCTGCTGTTAGTCAGCAGGTAAATAAGACACTAGCACATTTTCATAAGTGCATTTAATGGGTATAGAAGTGGGTGGAAAAATGGGGAAATAGGCAAATCTAGAAGGTTTGACTAATGGAGACACAGGGCTTTTGGGAATTTCAGTTATTCAGGCAGGCATTCATTCAGATTGTCTTTTGGTTTGGGGGGAGAGGAGAACTGTCACCCCAGGAGACAGAGCAGAGGCCATACACTGCATCTCCCTTTAGACACCCCTCCTGGAACAGATCTCCCAGGTGGAAAGGAGCAGGAAATGCCATCTCTAACCTCTGTAGCCCTGAGACAAAGCCCATACATCCCTAGAGCAAAGCAGATGTTTTCTGGCTGCCCTGCAAGTCCCCATCCCACCCTGTCACCCTCAGGACCAGGCAGCAGGGCCAGAACCCAAGGTTACCTCTGGCAGCTGGACCAGCCCTGTCCTCTTCACTCTGGGAAGTGCGTGGCCCTGGCATGGCCATGGTGATGAAGGAGGATGGAGGTGTGAAGGCACTGGCTGGCTGGGGGGGAGCTGCCAGCGAGCAGGGGCTCCCTGCCATGCTTCCCAGGACACGCCTGTCCTTGAGGATGGAGGAGCTGCTGGCATCGTGGGGCAGGCTGGCCTCTGCCACCCTCAGCAGAGGCTTTGCAGGACAGGTCCTGTCACTGGGGTGTTTCCTGGATGCATTCCCTGGGGTCCATTTTGGAAAGGTTTTCCTGGATTTCTTTGGTGGGGATGGCATCATGCTGTGGACAGCTGGCTCTTCTTCTGAAAGGAAGGGAGAGGCTCAGGATGTGCAGTGGGGCAGCAATGTGTGTACCTTCCACTCCCACTCAGTGCTCTGTACACTGATTGCAGTGATGTGAAATTTATAATGCCACTACAACATGCTCACCATCCTCCTATCCAAACAGCCCCATGGAAGTAGGAAGGTGCAGTGTCAAATGCCCTGACTCACTTAACTTCTCCAGGAGCTGTCGATCTTCCAGCAGCTTCTTCTCCAAAATACCTTTATGCTCTGTAGCAAGAGAAGATCTTTCAGCACTGAACTCCTTCTTGCTTCTGAGCAGCCCCAAATTGCAAACCCAGGCCAGGGGGGTGTCACTTACCACTGATGCCTTCCACCACACCCCAGTAGAGCCCACTGAAGCCAGGGCAGCGGGCCAGGACCTGCTCCCCCACGCTGTAGAGGTGGAAGGGCTTGCGGGGCTCCTTGATGTTCTCCATGCTGATGACCCGGCTGCCGTCGGGCCAGCTGATGAGCACGTACAGCTTGCCTGACATCAGGGCTGCCCACCTGGAGCAGAGGGACAGCATGGCAATGTCACCACAGGGGTTTGGGCTCTCCTGTGGGTGGGAGTGTTCACAAGCTGTGCTTTACCCAGGGCAGCACAACCTGCAGATATAAAATGCTTGGCACTGCATTTTCTCTGCCAGTTATTTCTCTGTTCCCATTCTCACCCCTCTGAGCTTGCCTCATCCTAAAGCCCTTTGCTGGGAGGCTCCCTTGGGTCTGGCTGAGCTCAGCACCACATGCCTCCAGTGCATCCAAGTGTTCTCTGCAGTGACAGCCATGCCAGGTCTCACCTGGGCTCAGGCAGCCCTCACAGCTGACACTTGGAGCAGATGCTGAACAAGACACTGAGCAGACACAGGCTGGTTCCTCTCCTCAAAGGACTTCAGTGCATCTACTGCAGTTTGCTCCAGTGCAGGGCTGTGTCTGTGTGCTATCAAGGCAGTGCAGAGAAGAAACTCTAAAAGACCCAGGGGTATTCTAGGAAATGATCATTCCTTTTCCTGCACAATTATTTCCCCCAGTGAACATCAAAATGCTTTGATAAGGAGAACAGAAAATTCCCTTCATTTCACCCATGGGGAAACTGAGGCACAGACCAGTGTTGGATATGTCTAAGGCAGTCAGCAACAAAGCTGAAAGGAGCTGGATCCTGAGTCCTGGCCCACTGCTCTGCCCACTGAGCTTTCTCTTTCTGCCCCTGGAGCTGCAGACTTCAATCACTGGAGAAACTGGAGAGCCAGGCTGGTGGGGATTTCCAAAACCTCCCGTGCCAGAGGAGCAGCTGAGGGCTGCTGAGCTCAGGAGCAGTTTCCTTCCAGCTCCTAAGGGCCCTGGCAGCATCACCCCAGTCCTGCCTGCTCTGCTTGGCAGCAGGATTTGGCAGAAGGGTTCTGGAGACAGGGCTGAGCCCATGTGCTGGCACCAGCTGGGGAATGGCTACAGAGTCCAAAGAAGATGGGAGGGAGCTGGGGCAGGCAGAGAGTTGGAGCTGAAAAGGCAGCTAGGACCCAATTTATTCCAGTTTTTTGTTTTATCTCCACACCCCCATTCAAGTCTTGCCTGGATTTGACTCCTCTCACTTGGAAGGTCCAAGTTCACTCTGGAGAACTTTCTCCATCCCTATCTCAGCCACCATCAGCTGCAGCAAAGCTCCCTGCAGGAATCATAACTCTCCCCAAACCTGCCAGTCTGCCCTGCTGGCACAGTCTCACACCTGCTTCTCTCCAACCCGTTTCTCCTGACTGATACACACCCTGGCATTGATTTTGCATCAGGAAGCACCATACAAAAAATCTCTGAGTGCCTGTCTCCCCACATCCCCTTCCCTGCAGCAGGCAGCTGCCCCCAGCCCTCTCCCAAACACAGGGAATGCTACAGAGCAGAAACTGGGATAAATGCATAGCTAAGCCCTCTGCCTCCCAGAAACAGAGCTCCACATTCCAGACAGCAAACAACCCCAGCCCAAACAGCTCTCTGGAGGGGCTTTCCTTTAACATTTAAAGAAAACACACTCATCTTCCTTCCCCAAACCAGTTGTTCATTTACCCTTATGAATGCAGCAAAATTACACAAAATCACAAACAGAGAGAAAAAAAAGAGAGAGATCACAATCCTGACAGCAACAGAGCTGCTCCTTGCCTGGTTAGCACTGCTCCAGGTGTTGAGTCATGCAAGATGTCTCCTGTCTCTCCAGGTCTCTGCTGCCTGCTCCAGGAGAGGAGGTGACCGGACACTTCCTTGCCTTGGGCTTGTCCCTTCACCACAGGTCCTTGTCAGGTCTCCTTTGTCTGGCTTGGAAAGCTCCCACCTGCTGTCCCCACCGCAAAGAAGAAAAAAAAAAAAAGAGCTTTTGCTTTCTTTTTTCCTGGTTGTTTTGTTTCAGCATTATTATTCCTGTTCTTTTCCCATATACATATATTATGTTTTTCCTTAGCTTGTTTCAGGTCTGTTTCTTACAGGGAGAGAGAGCAGAAGAGAAGAGAAAAAGCCTTGGGTTTTTTGGAGCATGAATAAACCTTGCATTTCCATGCGTTATTCATGAATAATTCATGAAAATGCATGATTAATTCAGGTTCATGAATTATTCAGGAATAATTCTCAAACATTCCTGCTTAATCCATGCTCACACAGCGAGTGAGTCAGGCTCCAGGGCTTGGAGAATTCCTTTCTCCCTGAGACAGGAGAAGAGAGGCTTAGAGAAGCTGTATTGCGCACTTGCTGTTTACTGCCTCTGAGAAGAGAACATATTTTGGGCCCTTTTTGAAACAAGGACTTGAAGAAAATTGAAATGCCTGCAGCCTCCTGCCCACGGAGGAATAACACAGCACCAAAAGAATAAAAAAAGAGAGAGAAAGAAATTGGACTTGCTCACAGAGGAAAGCCAGGCAGCAAGTTTTATCCCCTTTCAAAGCATCTTTCTACCCCCACCTCCATAGTTAGGATACATGTCACTGCTTCAGTTTCCACCTGCTGTGCAAAAAGAAGGATCCTCCACATGATTTTCTGCTTGAGGAGTCCAAGGGAATTCCCATTCCCCTGCTCATCTGTCCCTGTGTGTGTGTGTGTGTGCACAGTGTCTTCTCCCAGGTACAGGACAAGAGGAAACGGCCCCAAATTGCACCAGTGGAGGCTTAGAGTGGATATTAAGAAAATTTCCTCACCAAAAGGATTGTCCAGCACTTGCACAGGCTGCCCAGGGCACTGGAGTCACCATCTCTAGGGATATTTAAAAGAAGCAAGGATGTGGCAGCTGAGGACATAGTTTAGTGGTGAGCTTGGCAGTGCTGGGGGAATGGTTGGACTCCATGAACTTTGAGAGCTTTTTCAAGCTGAACAATTCTTGCAAAGCTCCTTGACTCAGTGTCCCAGCCAGGGTGAGCACTGGGCTCAGCACATCAGGCCTGGTGCTCACACCAGCGCAGACATCAAGCTGGCCATGCACAGCTCTGTGTTTCTCCCAAAAATATCACTGCTGCAGCACCTGGGGTTCCCCAGTGCTGGGCTTTTTATCCCTACTGCATGGAGGATCACATAGCATGGCAAAGGATGGATCCCATGGATCCAACGTGCCATGATCCAGGCTGGGCACCAGCAGGGGAAGGTGCAGTGCACTGTCTGCACAACCCAACCAACCATCCTACCCCAGCCACTGGGTGAGATGGAAAAACAGATGGGGAGTGACTCCAAACAGCACTGTGTGGTTTATCTTAGCCAAAAACAGCACTGGAGGTTGTTGGGAGAAAGGGAGAATTCATTGTTCAGTGACACATTGGAAAAGGACCTTGATCAGATTCACAGAGTAAGAAAAATTCTGCACCCCTGATTTGCAATATTTGCAGCTAAAAAATACACCTGTCAGCCCAGGTAAAAGCAGATGTTCAACAGAGAGCTGGTTGGGATTAGGTAACAAGCAGATATGAATAGAAATGCACCAGTATGTGAATTCTGTGTAATTCTGAATGATGTTGCTCAAGACTGAGAGCTGCATAGTAATAAGAAATGGAAAAGCAACGATGAGAAAAATAATAGAGGTACACAACAATGGAGAAGAGACTGGATTCTGGTTTGAGGCAGGACTTGGTTCCAATAAAATGTGCCTAGGAAGAGGGATGGCTTAAACTGGCATTGTTTGCTTTCCTTTGAAGAACAACAATATCCAAAACACAACAGATGAATATTCCTGGGGTAGAGGTTGGTAATTCAACTGAAAACCACAGGAGAGGAAGGATTGCAGGAACCACAAGAGGAAGACAAATTGTACTCTCATCAAACAACAGAAAAGTCAAGTGCCTGTGTACAAATATACAACGTTTGTATTGAATAATTCCAGGAAAATGCGAGTCTGAAGTGAATCCCAGGTGTTTGACTTCATGAAAATTAGCAAGCCCTGATTAGATTTCCCTCTCAGTCGGTGAATATGAAATCCCTGGGCAGATACCTCACTTCTGGGTGTAGGCAGAGTTACTGTATTCAGGAACCTCTCCTCTGCATCTCCCATTTTTCTGAAAACAAGTTCCACACAGTGGCCCCAGTGCCAGCACATGTCACCCTCTGAGCTGCACTGCTGAGATTTAAATTTCAGCCAGGACTGAAGAACAACAAAGGCTCCTTTGTGATCCTACCCAGAGATACAGCTGGGAACAACTTCAGCAGCTGTTTGAGCACTGCCCGGGTCTTTATCAGAACAATCTTAATTGATGTTGGAAGGGACTGAAAGTGCAAACACAGGTGGTTTTAATCCCCTTCTTCACTTAACCTCAGCAATGTAGCTCTTCTTTTGGCTGGGTTCAGCAGCCCAGTTATAGAATTCTAGAACAGTTTGTGTTAGTAAGGAACTGAATGACCATCTCATTCCATCCCCCCTGCCTTCCATTATCCCAGGTTCATCCAAGCACTGTGCAACTGGCCTGGAACACCTCCAGGGATGGGGCAGCCACAGCTTTTCTTGGCAGCCTGTACCAGGGCCTTACTGCCCTCACAGAAAATAATTTCCTCCCGATATCCATCTAAACCTGTCCTCTGTCAGGCTGAACCCACTCCGCCTTGTTCTGTCACTTTAGACCCTTGTCCAAAGTCCCTCTCCAGGTCTCCTCAAGCACCTTCAGGCATTGGAAGGAGCTCAAAGATCTCCCTGGAGCTTTCTCTTCTCCAAACCGAACAGTCCCAGCCGCTCCAGCCCTTTGAGCATTTTCACAGCCTCCTTTGGACTGACTCCAGCAGCTCCACATCCTCTACCAATTCCAGCAAGCAGCCAGAGTACAACAATTGAGAGACAAGAGCTACATGGTTCATTAATTTTTATCAACACAATGCCAGGACACAGGAACCCTCAAGCCCTGTGGTTCCCTGAGTCCAGCTCTGCATCCCCCCCACGCTGCCAGGAGAAGGGGAGGGCATCACCAGGAGGGATCAGCACTGCCAGGGCAAAGGGTGGGCAGAGACCTGCCCTGTCTGGGGTGGCTGATGGAGTCATTGGGATGGATCTGGGGGAGGGTTTTGCATTCCACGAGAACAAACGCTGGAGTGTAAGGCACTGTCTGTTCCCGAGAGCGACCACCCGGTGGCATTTTGCATTTGTAATGAAGCAAGCACAAGTCCCACCTCTGCCTGTGTAATGAAGCAAGCACAAGTCCCACCTCTACCTGCGTTCCAGGGAACAGTGAAATACGATCCGGGCTAATGAGGCTGGAGTAACTGAGTTTTCATTAAAGATTGGCTCTTCTCTAACAGGCCAGAAAGAAGCTCAGTTCCACAGACATGGGGAGCAAAGCCACCATGAGGGTCAGCAGCCAGCTGGACCCTGCAAGTCCTACCTACCACAGCTTGTTAAATGCTTTCTGGGTCAGAGATCTTCCCTGTTATTCCTCACGTGAAAGAGACCAAAAAACAATGGGAAAATCAGAGCCTAAATGCACCAGGCACAGCTTTGCAATGGGCTCTGAACAGAGTCCACTGGCTGTAAGGGTTTCCCATTTACCTAATGCAAATTCTTATTCCTTCTCTATAATTGCCCTGAATTAATTAAAATATTTTTAGAGCACAAGGTATTTTATTTCTCTTCAGAAAAGGGTTTCCCCTTTGTAATCCCATCCCAAATCCCTTTTCTTTTAACCTTAGCAGCTTCCCACCATTTTGCAAATCCTTTTTTTTTCCCAAGCTCTCTGTATTTACTAAACCTTTGTGCTCTACAATATCTGATTTCTTATCTGCTTGGCTGGCTGATTTCTTGGGGTTCCTTTGTGAGCTTGGCAGTGAGATAGCAGCAGCACAGTTAGAGGAAAAAAAAAAAAGAGGTGAAAAGATCACCCCAAAAAATATAAAATAAAAAGGAAGAAACTTTAATTAAGGGAGGGCAGCAATATATGATGGTTTCATGATGGTTTTCAAATATCCCCAAACCTTTTTCTGATTCTGTCAAGTATTTAGTATTAGCCTCTTTTTAGTATTCAAGGGAACATGAAGGGGACTAGCAGGAATTACCCAAACTAAGAGGTACCAGAAATCAAATAATGGATAATTTCCCTGAGACTGAAAAGGAAGAAAGTATTTTACATTGCAATGTGGAAAATTCATCTCATCACATCCCATGGGCTCAGCACCCTTTTCCACACCATTCCTGGTTGGAAAGCTGCTGCAGGGACCTTGGGAGCAGCAAAATCCAAGTGCTGGGCTGGCAGGGTGCCAGCAGCTGCTCCTCCTCTGAGTCACTGCCCTGTTACCTTGGTGAGCACAGCCATGAGTACCTGAGAGCAGCTCCAGCACCCAGAGAACGTCTTGTTTCCTGTTACTCCAGCAGCACAGCCCTGATTACACCTTCTCCCCCCGCTGCTAATTAATTAAATAAAATCAGGAGCACGTTAGCAGTTGCAGGAGGGACTCGCCAGTTGGCACACGCTGACTCCAGCCCCCTCCACAGCATCCCTGTAGAACAGAGCTCTTTTTTCTCAGCATTTCAGGGCTGGTGGTCCCCCTCTCTCAATTTTTTCCCTGTTTCTGGAAGAAGGCACCAAAAAGAAGTTATTTGCATTAGGAGGGAAGGTGGTTTAAGCTGATTTTGGACAAAAAGCCGCGTGGGACCTCATCCCCTCTGCCTGATGCCTTGGGCTGCCACACTTTGGGTGGGAGTTTGTACAGCAGCACCTGATCCTCTGCCAAAAAGCATTAAACCCTCTAATTTCACCTCACAGCACTAATTACTTCTCACAGGGCCTTTGATGCTGCTGAGAACTCATTAAATTCCCTCTAACCTGTCACAGTTCTGGCTGAGGGCACAGGGGCCTTGCAGGCCCAGGGGCCTGGTGCAAAGCCACCCCGGTGCCACCGGGCAGGCAGCGTGTGGCAGGATGGTCCCACCCAGGACACCACACACAGGGCTGCAAAGAGAAGGGAAAGCTCTGTTAAACATGCTGTAAAATCAGGCAGAGACATTGCCCTTGACCAGCTGTCTCTCCAGGCCCTGCTTCCAGGGCTCTTGTGTGAACAGATCTGTCAAAGCCTATGGGAGCAATTCCCAGCCCTGCCTACTCCAAGTGGCATCATTTTGGTACCTGACTGCTTCAAAGGTGAAAGCATATTCTCTCTAAATTGACAAATTGACTCCTCTCAGGAGACAGTCTCATTTAAATCTTCTACCTCTTTAGCTTTGTACACTCAGCCCATTACATTGAAAGATTTTACCTTAATTTCTTCTCCAGGAAAGAAGTAATTGATCTTTTATTTGTGGCCCTTTAAATTGGCATGTTGACTACAAAAATCCACTGCTCATCACATCAAAGGTTGATCCAATAGTGCCAATTACTCCAGTAATGGAGATCTTTAGAGGGATGGGTGGAAAGGAACAGGATCAAAATGGATGGGTCTTCTCAGAGGAAGAAGCAGAATCTGGGAAGACAGCACAGCTTTAAATTAGGATATCTGCTGTGCATGGCAAGACAAAACACTGCCCATTCCTCATTCTGGCTCTGGATGTGATTCAACCCACTCGTCCCCAGCTCTGGAGGTGTGGTGCAGAGTCTGATCCTCACTCCCCTGGCAAATGACAGAACTGAGCTGATCTCAGCCTGGAATCCCTGAGGGTTGACAGCAAGGACTCCTACCAGATGTAACTCACGTGTTTGCAACAAGCACAGCATCCACTGGCAGGGAATGATTTGCTCTTCATCCTTCCCACTCTCCAGGTATTTCTCTGGGAAAATCCACTCTCTAGTGGGGACAAAGCAGTAGAGATGGAAGGTTCTGAGTGCCCCAAAAAGCCACCAGCCTGTTCACCCCACAGCTCTGCCACTCACAGCCACCAGCTCTGCACAGAGCAGGCAGCAAAACTGGTCACTGCCAGCACTGCCTGTGGTCTGAACTGGGAACTGTGGATCAAGCTTCAAGTGTTTTCTAGTGGGAAGTATTTTACCCAGTTCCCTACAGATTCTGGTACTGGGTCAGTCCCACAGCAGGCGTGGGGAGTGTTTAGATCAACAGGGTCTCCCCTGGCTGAGCTGGATCTTGGGGTCTCCTTCCAAACTACAGCACAGTAAAAAATATGTACTAAGGTCACAATGAAAAATCCTCTGCTAAGCCTTCTTTAGTGTCTCTCAACTCCTAATTCTGATTGTAAAATGCTATTTAGGGAGATCAGACTGATCATAATCGGGACATTTTTGTGGATTTTTGTAAAAATGCTTTTTGAAGCTTTAAGATGGAGGGATTGTCACCGAAGTCATTATTCCTCTTACAAGTTTTTCAGCATCCTGTTGTTTTGACTTTCCACTCTTATCTCCTGCCAACTTTTACCTACCCAGAGCCAGTTGTTTTGCTGACAGCTGCCATGGCCCATGTGCCATTTTTTGAGCATCACCTGCATGAGGCCTCAGGTGCTCACTAAGGAAAACTCACTCCTTCATATTCTTTGCAGAACCAGGAAAGATCTTGCTTGAAAGATCTCTTGCCCAATAGAAAAAAGAGGTTTCTATTCAAATCTACTCTGTGTGGCATCACTGATGTATTTTTGACTCAGAGAAATCTGTTTATTTTCTGTTCTTAAATCAGGAGTGAGCAGCTCCATGAGCAGCACCACAGCAGAGGAAACACAGGCTGTTACTCAAACACCATCTCTGAAAGGATTGTGCTCTGCTTTTCAGATGAGATTAAGAGCTCAATTACAGAAGAGAAAAAGGCTTTCATTAAATCACACATAGAACATAATAAGGACAAATTACAAAGCTCTTCAGAAGTAAATCTGTGTCAGACTGCTGGGTAAGGAGGCCCTTTAGGGGAGGCCTTCAGAGGTTTCTCCTGCTCTTCTGAAGAAATGAGTCCTGCACACCTCATCTCACCACGTTTTTGAGGAAAGCTCACAACCAGAATCCTATGGGGCATCCAGTGTGCAAATCCCACAGACAGAAATACCCACTGGCCTCTGGATTTGCAGATGTGAACCTGGAGCTGAGTGACTGGATGCTTTTCCCTCCCCAGAAACCCAAGGCACTGCATGGCAGAGCTCAAAGTGGCCAGCAAAGGGTTACAGGGCTGCCCAGAATCCTGCACCAGGTTCAGTCACAGAGTTGTCACCACTTGATTTTGTTCCCTTGTTATTTTGCTCTCCTGGAATATATTATGGTTAATTAAAGGCAGTTAGCTAATTGGATGGTAAGCAGGTGCTGGTTAAAAAAAAACCCAAACCACTGTTCCCCTTTGAAATGCCAGACAGGAGATTAATTGAAATTCCCTTTGAAAAGATATCCCCAAACCTCCTAATCTGTTGATGAAAACAGTCAAGGAAAAGTCAAGGAGAAAAGAACAGACAATGTTTTTCAGGAGGTTTCACAACTCAGGCAACTGCAAGCATCAAGCATTAGGATTGAGGATTGTCATTGCCGCACCAGGAAACCTTTCAAAGTCTCAAAAACTTTCACTGAACAGCAGTGCCAGAATGCCCCAAAGCTGAACAACAATCCCATGAAGGCATATTTCCATCAAGGCTGGGATGAGATGAGTGGGAGAGGATGACTGAGGCTCTTCAAAAGCCAGACCTCAGAGATGGGATTTAATCCTGATATCCCTCTGGGTATCCAGAAAAGGATCAAGACATGTGAGGGAGCTCAGAAAGCCAGAGTGCTCAAAACAGCAGCATGTACACAGAGGGAAGAAGGGGAAATACAGCTGGATACTTCCTAATGCTCTTTGAACTGACCTGGTGTCTGGTGCAGTGAGTCACAGAAAACTTGCTCTAAACATGGGTGGCAGAACTGAAAATGCTCACTGGTAAGCAACAGAAAAAATTAAGAGCATATAGGAGTGAGTGTAGTCACAAGGACCTGGAGAAGAAAGAGCCCCAAAAGGCCAGACATGGTGTAATATCATCCATAATAAGGGTAAAATACATGTTGCTATTCATCATGTATCCAAAGAATTATGGAATGGTTTGAGTTGGAAGGGACCTTTAAAGGTCATCTGGAATGACAGAGTACTGAAAGCAAGAAAAAACCAGTATCTTAAGTGCCAGGGAAAACTGTGTTGAAAGCAACCTAAGGTTAGAGCCAAAACAGCAACACCTTACCTTTGAAATCAAGATTTATCAATTACTGATGCTGTCTGCCACTGAGGGGCACACTAAACCAGAATCCTCCACTCCAGCTTTGCCATGCTGTGCTATCAAAGCTCTCCATGCTGCCCAGCTCCTGTAGAAACTGGACTTTGTGATGTGACCCCAGCATGGCAGCAGCCCAGGTGAAGCATCACCACTCCTACAAAATAAAGCAGTTTTTACCTGAACATCAAACAACACTAAATTTCTCTGGGGAACACCGGGTGCAGGAAAATCAGGGACAGAAAAGGGATGTGTCTGTGGAGCAGAGGGCTGGTAAAAATTCTCATTAGGTTGTTAACAGCTGGTTTCATTAGTCTGCCTACAGACAATCAGTATTACTTAGCAGCTACTGCAGGGTGAAAAGCCATTTCAGTTTATTAATGTTCTCAGAGCTGCAAACCTGGCAGTGAAATTATTTTTAAAGTGGCTTGTAAAGTTTGTCTCTTCTCAAAGAACGTGTCAGGCTGATAGACCAGGCTGTGAAATTTTTGCCCCAATAAAAGGGCGTTTGAATGCAGTTTAATGGCACCTTGAAATGTTCTGCTCTGAGAAACTGTCCCCAAAGTCCAGGTGGACCTTTCTCCATGGGAACTCTTAGAAATTTGTAGAAGCTATAACTTTAGCATTAATTTTACAGGAGCATTTATAGCCCCAGGGTCAAGAGCAAAGCCATAAAATGCTGCTCAAGCCCTGAGCTTTCTCAAACCAGAGGTAAACTTGTATCCAAAGGTCTGTCTAGAGCCCAGGACTACTACATTTGCTCTAGTAGAATTCTGTTTTAAAGCTTAGCCTGCAACCAAGGTAGATTTTTATCTCAGCTTAGTTAAATATCCCCCCTAAACCACCATAAATTATAATTTCCCCACTATAATTCATGTTTTGTCCACTCCTAATTACTCTTTCTTCTTGCCCTAAGCACAATCCTTACTCATACAATACGTTTGATGACTCTCATTAAATTTATTATTCTACAGACATATGTTAAAGTTTACCTGAATGAGAGCTTTATCCAGCTCCTGCCAGAGCTAATGGAGAAGATATTTCAGTTTATTCAAAGCAGCTGTTATCTCAGAAAGAGGATGATGCTTAAATTATAATAAAAGTTCTGCCAGAAACAGTATTCCTTTGTTTCCCCCAACCATTCACTAAAAGCCCTCAGTCACTTAGGAACTTTTAAAATCATTTCTAGTATTCACTACATGGCCAATTACTAAAGGAGCTCTGACCCTGCAGGGCAGTTAATGACCATCTCTGACATATTTCTTACATGTATTTTTTTTCCCCAACATTTTCTTCAACAGCAGCTAACCAGGTGCCTTGCCCTTTTTATCTCCTGTTTAATCCATTTACTCTCATCCTCCATGGCGCAGCACACGATGTTTCCACAGAACCAGCCTGCACCAGCCACTATTTCACAACTCACCCATAAAATCCCAATCTTTGACACTTCCACCTCTTCATCTTCCCATCCAGGGAGGGCAGTCCAGGTCAGCCAGATGCAAATGAGGTGTTTGAAGCTGAGGTGTGATGAGGCACTGATTGCTTGATGAGCACAGGAGGAGGAAAGGTCTTGGCTGTGCCTTGGTTCTTAAATCATCCTCAGTTGTGCAGGAAAATTAAGGACAGAGCAGTGATGCTCCTCTGACCAGCTTCCTCATGGCATTGTTCCTGTCACAAAGTCAAAGACAGGCAGGTCACACAAATTCTCTTTCTCTGACTCCTGCTGGGATGACACCATTGAAAAATAGAAAAAAATTATAATTATCAGGGGTTTTCATAGTGTGAACTCAGGATTTCCCACACTCTGGCAAAGGGGGAATGTTCATTAGGCAAAGGATATGAGAAGGAGCTTCAAATTGTCAAAATCCCAGTAAAAATATTTTTTCCTATGGAACCCTTCACCAAAGCTGGTCACACTTCAGGCCCTTTGTGCACCCATTTCCTGAGGTGCATCTCCCAGTGGGGTGTTCCCACTGCTCCAGGGACCCCACACAAACCTTACAGCCCCCCACAAACACACCCCCAGGAGCTGCACCCTTCCCTCCAAACCTGGGTACCTGCATCAGCCACCTCTGTGCTGAGCTGAGCCTGGTTCTCCCCAAAAGAAGGTGCTCAGTTTATCCTTGAAAAGATTGACAACAGCATTCTTGTGTTCTTCAAAAGAGCCATTATTTCACAGCTGTAATCTCCACACTGAGACTTTATTCCCTTAAAGTGTCCAAGTACACAGGCAGCATCAAGGAAGGCACTGAAGTGAGTCAAGTTTAAGCCCAAAGAGCTCTCAGCTCCCTGTGAAAGCTGAGAGAAGCAGTAAAGAAAGAATGAATGCTCCTGTAATGGCATATAACAGCCACACGGCAAGGGAGAAGTTGGTTTTAGAGAATGAAGAAAAAGCACTAAGTAATAAAAGGTGAGAAAAATCCATCACTCGAACAGGTAAATGAAGGTAAACCACTTGAAGAGACAGACTTAAGATGGAAGAAAAACCCCACAATTAATAGTGTTCATGACACCCAGAGGCAAAACAAGCCCGGGGGATCAGGAAAGAGGTAAGCCTGTGCTCCGAGGAACAGGAGAAATGAAGTGAGAGCTCTGGAGGGAACAAAAGAAAGAGGCACTCTGAAGAAAGGAAGAAATGCCTCCCCACAAGGTGTTTGTTTTGGTTTTTTTAAATCAAGAGTCTCTTATATGATGTGGTAGAAAATACAGAAAAATAAAGGTCAGGAGAAGCATGGTTGATTGGGAACATTCCTGCATAGCAGACAAGATATGTCCTTGTGCAAATTATTCCATGCAGCACTCACATATTTAATTGCTGCTTTTCCTCTTCCTGGGGAAGCAAAGTTGCTTTATTTACTCCAAGCAATATTTTCTCCCTCCTCCCTGGCTAAGAACAAGCTCCCACCTTGGCAAGGGCTCGCTGGTTTACTTAATGCTCATCACAGCCATGCTAAGGAGAGTGGAGCAGGTTAATTTATCACTTGTTCCAATGATTAACTTGCCCAGCTGCCGGGTCCAAGAGCCCCAGAGTGCCTCAGGTTATACAGGATCACAGAAGGAAAAGCTCCATTGCACTAAGCTGCTGCCACACTGGCCCTCTCTGCCTGTCAAACACACTCAGCTGCTCTTGCACTGCCCTCTGAAAATCCCCCATAAAATACAAGTGAAAATCCCTCATCACCTGTGAGAAAGCACAGCTGGGTTCTGCTCAGGGCATTTCAAACTATGTAGGGTATTTGTGAGCTCCCCTTGCAAGGGCAGCATCTCAGGAAAACCAAAAATTTCTTTTCATGAACTCACCATGTTCAGGACACTGCCCCTAGACCAGGTTGTTCCAAGCCCCATCCAACCTGGCCTTGAGCACTGCCAAGGGTGACACAAGCACAGCTTCTCTGGAACCTGTTCTGCTCCTCCCAGATGTAAAATCATACCCAACTCAGCAGCCTCAGACACAGATTTCTATTAAATACCTACATTTTCTAGGAAAGAAATATGGCAAACCTTGTTTGCATCCAACTTTGCAAAATCAACACAAGCTCTTCAGAAAGGGCTGCCGCCCACTTTTCTTATTTTTCCCATTTGGTGGAACATTTTCATTCTGTTGTTGTTTGGAGCAATATTTTAATATATATGGCTGAGCTGCTTAAAATAGTACAGCAAGATACTTGTGTGAGGGGTGGAAAACTGAGCTCTCTCACATCCAGTGTTTCTGTTGTTGGAAGTTTTAAATCCCACCTCTCTGGTGGGATGAAATAGGTGCTACTAATCCAATTTCTAAAGTATCATGCATCAAGCTGACACTATTTTAAGACTTTAAAAACCCCAGCCAATTTAAACAAACCTCTGCTCCTTTCCATTTTCTCTGTTCCACAGTTTATGAAAGAAGACAGGAGAGAAAGATTGTTTTGGGAACTATGTTTTCAGCACTCTAAAAATAATATAAAAACTGCTCTGCCACACTCTCAGCTGTTACAGCCCCAAAAAGCACAGGCTGTCTTTGCTCTCAGAGTCACAATTGTGGTGGGATTTCTACCACACCAGAGGACAATCAATTTTTTGTTTTCTCCTGGAAATAACCACAGCACTTCTGGGTAGCAAGGCAAACATGAGCCTCTTTTAATGGCCCTTGAAACTGGACATGTGAAATAAGGGACACAAAGCCAAAGATCAGCTGAATCTGTGATGTATTAATGGGTCTCCACATTCTTCCCAGGAAGATGAACGGCAATCACTGTTCTGCCAGGGAGACTGCATCTGCTGGGAATGGGGTGGGAAAATGTGCTTTCTGCTCCTCTCAGAGCCAAAATTCCTACACATTTCTTGTAAGTCCCTCTTAGAAAGGGACCATGTTCAGCTGAGTGACAGTGAAGCAAAATGGCAATCCAGGAATAAATGTTCCTGTGCATAACATCCTCCATTCACATGGATGCTTCCTCACTGGCACACAGGAGCAAGGAAGGAACCCAGATGCATCATTGTACATAAAGTCAGATGTGTTGAGGGATGAACAGATCTCACAGGGATATGGAAACCTCCCCTAAAAACCCAGTCCAGGGAGAGCCTGAGCTGTTTTGTGGTTCCAGGCATGAAGATGCTCAGGACCTTCCACAGATGCTCAGGATGGAGCCTGGATGTCACTCTGGAAATGCCAGTGGCTCAGCTGAGAGCTGTGGGGATGATTTACACTGCACTGAGAGGGGCCACAGTCCTGCAAGGGTCTTTCATCAGGAGCAAACAGCAGCCTGGAGGGTGGGGAATGCTGATCTGAGCCACTGCTCATCCTTCACCTTAATGTGGAGCTGCCCCCAAAGTTGCCATCTATCACTTTTTTTTTTCTCCTGTTGGGTATATTTTGGAGCAGCTGTTTTATGTGGCTTTTTATGGTGATTCTGTGGGAAGCAGCCATTTGCCTGCTGTGATATCCTCACAACTAACACTAACTCCTTATTCCCTTTGGTTTTATTTGGGGTTTTTTATCTGTTTGATTGGTTTGCGTGGGTTTGTTTATTTGGGTTTTTTTCTGTTTTGGTTTGAACTTTTTATTTGCTTTTTTATAAATGACCGGTAAAGTTGGCATAGCCAAACTCAAGAAAATGTAAACCAGGCTTGACTTTCCAGAAATTACTTTTGGCTAGGTTTAGCTGCACACCCAGGCTCAGGATCACCAGTATATTTGCAGGTTTTGCTCTGCATCATCAGCCTGCCCAGACTCTGCTTGGTGTTTCACAAATGGAGAAGACAGTGGACATTGTGCCAAGCTTCATTTCAAAGAGAAAAACCATCAGCATGACAAAAAAGAAGAAAAAAATAAAATTGACCAGTCAGAACAGAACAAGTGTCCCACCATCTTCCCCTCCACTGTTATTAATTTTGTATATTTAGAGGCAAATCTGGGTCTAAAGCTTCCATCTCTCAGTTCCTGATGCTATTTGCTACCCTTCAGCTTTGACATCCCCTTGATCTGACTGACTGCTGTCCAAGTGGGACTGGGGATGCTCAGCCTGAAAAGAGGAGACACTGGGAGGCTCCACTGTGGCTGTGCAGGACTGGGAGGGTCCCACAGGAAAGAAGGGGACAGAGTGTTCACCAGGGCCTGTGGTGACAGGGCAAGGGGGATGGCTTTCAACTGCAGGAGGCTGATTGAAGGTGGATCTAAGGAAGCTGCTGTTTTACACTGAGGGTGCTGAGGCACTGCCCAGGTTGGGCACAGAGGCTGTGCATGCCCCATCCTTGGGAACAGGGCTCCCCCAAGGTCTGGGGGGAGATTGCTCAGCTTGGAACAAGATGATCTTCAGGGTCCGTTTCAAGCCCAACCACTCAGGGATCCCCAGTGACCACTTCTGTTGACCCTGGAATCTTGGAATCTGTGTGATGTCACATCCCACGTTCCAACTGGAACTGCCACCCCCCAGCAAAGAGCACAACTCAACCACTGGCCCTTGTGTCAGCCCACCGTTCAGTCTGCGCCTGCTCACCCTCGTGATTGTTCTTGCCGCCCTTCTTGCCACCTGCCCTCTGCTACTCCCATCAGTGCTGAGAGCTCCCTGGTGCCTGCATTTTGTCACCCCTCACTTCAAGATGCTCACATTTATCCTTTGTCTAATTTGTCAGCTGAGGGAGGTATGGTGCCATTCCATGGAGGTGGACACCTCCAGCTGCCCGAGTGGGCTGCAGCTCTGTGGGGATGGTGTGGGACAGGGACCCCACTCTGAGGTTTTTCCACCTCTGCAGGCTGCCATGGACAGAGTGGAGGAGATGGAGGTGGATGTCCCGAGTCCTACAGTAGAGGATGTGGAAATGGAGGAAGAGACTGGAGAAGAGATGGAGGTGGATACGGATATGGATGAAGAGATGGAGGTGGATGTGGATGAAGAGATGGAGGTGGATGTTTATGAGGAAGAGGAGGACATGGAAGTGGAGGTGGAAGAACACATTGAGGACATGGATGTTGATGTAAAAGATGAGGAAGAGGACATGATTTTGGGGTGAAGAACAATGCCAGCAGCAGGACAGGCACGTGATCCCCACAGGCAGAGTGGGTCCCCTGCTGCCAGACTGGAGCTAGGCTGGTCCCTGCTCAGGGACGTGGTACCTCGCAAACTGGAGTCTGGTGGCCACACACTGCCTGCCCTGTCCTCTCTTTGGGCCACTCAAGCTCCATTCCAGACCCAGCCAAGCTCAGCTCTGGTAGCAGAGTCCTGCTTTGCCCACATGTGCCAACCTGGGGACACATGGAAGAGCCGTCTGTGCCTGACTGCAGTAACCATGACACCTGCTTTTCTTCTACCCCGATGAACATTCCAGACAGCGATGGCACCCTTTTGTACATAGTTCTACAGTTCTACATTGTTCTACAGTTTTTTGTATTTAGAATAGGATTTAGGACTTAAGACTTTAAGAATTTTTTGTCTTCTACAAATAGATTTAATATAGTTTAGTTAGATAGGTTCTTATGTATATATGTTCTATGGATTGTTGTTGTTGTTGCAAATGTTCTTACATTCTAAAATTGTTCTGTATTGTTGTTGATAAACAATTCTGTAATAAACAATTTTTTTTTCACACCCCCGTTCTCTTACCATTTGCATTGGGCACAGGCAGCATTTGCCAAGTTGTGGTTTCCACTTGCTCCAGGTTCTCAGGGCTGGAGGTCCCCGGGGGAGCTGGCACAGCCACCCCAGGAGTGGGGGCACCTGTGCACAGAGGGGTCCCACTGACAGAGGTCACCCGCTCCCTGCAGTTTCTCTGGACACACCTGGTAGCTGCAGGGGCAAATCCCAGCGTGCCCTGTCCCATGGGATCCCATGTTGGAGCAGGGCTGAGCCTGCCTGCTCCTGCAGAGCCTCAGCCATGGCTCTGCCCTTGGGAGCCCCAGGGCTAAGGAGGGTGCACTGGGCTGTGGGGAACCCCTGTTCCTGAGCACCCTGAGGGGCTGAACCAGCCTGGAGGGAGCCCCAGCCCTACATGGACCAAGATTTCCCTTGGAAACCCTGTCTGTGCTCAGACTCTGGTACAAGCACAACAGGAATTGATCCTCCTAGTTAAAGGTGTTAATTGGCACAAATTTTTCCCTTGGACTTTCTAGTACAGTAAATGTCAGCACTTGTAATCCCTGTTCTGCACTCCCTGGTCAGGCACCAAAACATCTGAACCTGACAGAACATTATTAATTAGCACCAACTTGCAGAGAGCTATGGGGGAGAACCTACCCTCAACACCCAGAGAAACACTTGACATTGATAGTCTGGGGCAGAGCTGAAACTAAAGCATTTTAATGTCAAGAGAGACGATTTTTTTATTGAACAATAATGAAAGCTTTTGCTCTCCTCACCTGCCACAGATGTGTATTGCTTCTGGGTTGTGACTGATTTTTATTAATCTGTTCAGAACTGTGATGCTGTTCCTGGCTAAGGTGCAGAGATGATATTTCAGAGCCAGATGAGCTCAGCACAGCTGGTGCAACACACAGTTTCCACACCCAGACACTCAGGCCATGCAAACTGATACTTTTTCATCTCTGTGCAAAGATGAGTGTTAGGACATCACTGACGTACCACACACTTCTCAGAGCTGTCCCTTTCATCCAGCTCTCCCCAGTCACTTCACAGACTTCACTCCAAGCAGTTTATCTCTGATAGAGTTCAGTGGCACATGGGATTTAATCCTGGTTTTTCTTCATCTTCTCCTAAGCTGTCTCCAGACAGAGTGTGTGGGCACTGTCTGACAGCAGCAGCATTAACGTGTCACCTCCCTGACACTGAGGTTCATGTCACAACTTTTCATCAAAAGCAGCAAATAAATGATTCCCACTGTGTCCCACACAGCTCCATGGGGAGTTTGTGTGGCTGCAGTTCCAGCACCAGCCCTCGTGCACAGGAATTTCAGGAGGAGATACAGAAGGAATCAGCCATTCACAGAGAAAAACATCAGTTTGCACGGCCCAGACCCCCTCAATACTGCAGACTCTGGTGACCCATACTCTGCATTTACACTTCGGCCTCTGTGCCTTCCTTTTCTTCTCACTAAACTCCTCCCAGTTTCCCTCTTGCTCAGGTTGCCAAGATAATTAAAAGCAGCATTTGGAGCAGAGATAGATGATGGGAACTGTCCCAAGGCTTGATAAAATTTATCTTTTCAGAGAATTCCAGCCAAGGAGAGAGGAAAAGCCTGCGTGAAAGAGGTGTGAAATCAAAGCAGTAATCAAATTTAGGTATAATGAGAGAAGCTGAAGAGTTTTTCAATGTTCAGAACAAGATTAGCAGCTCCAGGCACAGGAGGGATGGGACAATTTCCCTGCTGTAACAACTCTGTGATGCAAATTGCATCTCAAACCCTTCTCCCCAGCTCTGGGACCCATTCAGCCACAAATGTGGTGCTGAATTTTTAAAGCAAAGTGGAAGCTGGTCAGAGAGGTGGTTTGCAAATAAAAACCACAGAGGGAAGCACCAGCTGGAGCAGAGAGGGGCAGAGCCTGGCCCTGAGGTGCAGCACAGCCTGAAACTCTAACAAATTAAAGAACTTTCCACTTGTTTTTTTTTTCCCTCAGGAGCTACAGAAGCTGCTTTATGGAATCCCTGCCTCCTTCACACCGCATCAGCCTGCAGGAGAGCCCAAGGATGAAGATTACAGCATCTTCAGCTGCTGCTTCCATCTCCTGACTCAAGTCTCACCAAAATCTATCACCACTGAGCCTTCCCAAAGCCTCAGATTCACTCAGTCTGTGCAGGATTTCAGTTCTGAGGAGCACGAAGGGAGATAAAGGCACTTGCAGACACCAGAGAAGCAATTTCTGCCTGAGGTGCATTTCACTGCCCAGGTTAGTGCCTCTAAAACCATCAAAATCAGCCCCTTTGACAGGACCAAGCCAACAGCAGGACATGAGGGCCTGCACATGGTTGGAAATGCCTTTTTTTAATATTCCTCTCCCCGTCTCTCATTTCATGGTGCCATTGCAGGAGTTAATCCCATCATTCAGCAGCAAGTCTTGGCAATCAGCTTCAGATAGATTTTTAGTGCTGAGCAAATAAGAGGCAATTTTACTTTGTCTCCAATGAATGAAGTTTCACCTAAATCAAACTCTGTGTTCTGAGGCTGGCCAGGCACTAACCACTGCCAGGTCCCCAACCTGGATGTCAAACTGCTCTAATATTGAAAAGTTAAATTTATTTGGCTTTGTATACAAGATTATTCTCTCTCAAAAGAATTGGAATCCATATAATTGCATTTCCAAGCACTAAACTCAGACCAGCCACAAAGAGCACAAGAGACAAGAAAAGAAATAGAGATTTCTAAGGAGATGGAAATTGAATGCTGAGTTTTTTCCATTATAGAAAGTTTCATAAATTATCACCTGCCAGCTCCTTACCTTCACTTGTGTGGCCACCACTGAATACACTCACAGATAAGAAAATGTTTGTCCTACTGAAAAGTGGGTCTAGAAGTAGAAAAAGGCTCAGATATCTGAATTAAAAGACAACATAATGAAAAGAGCTGCCTTATAATAGCAAGATATGATGGACAGCAGGAATGGCTGAAGCCAGCAGAGATAAGTCCATGAACTATTCATGCTACAAAGATTTCTGACAAAACCCCCAATAACCCAAATACAACGTTTTGTCTGGCAGAGCTGATAGGAACCCTGTGCATTTAATTCAGTCATTGGCAGCAAATAGAGATCAGCTTGAAGCTCCTTTGGTCCACTACTACTTATTTTTTTTCACCCACAAAATATAATTACATCTACTCTTTGGGAAGAAATTACTGCTTTGAGTGGTTCAATGCAAAGAGTTTCTTCCCATACCCACTCATAATCAGTCACCAAGAGAAATATTTTCTAAAAAGATCTCTTCAAAATTTTGGAGTGACTTTCAACATAAATAACTGGGTTATTTTGCTCAGAATGATAAGGGAATTGAATTGGGCTCCCTCATCTTAAAAAGAAGTGTTTCTTCCTGGTTCTTCACAAAGAGGAACAAAACACTTTGTGGCAGCAGACTGAAGGGAGGAAGAGGTTTCTTTCCCCCTGAGCTGCACAATAGGAGACAATTTTGTTGCCAAGAGGTAACAAAACCCAGCCGATTTCCACTTCTTTTAGTGTAAGGGAAAAGCTCTGAGGATCTCAGCTGTGGGAGACACAGAGTGGCAGGAGCAGGGGATCTGCTGGGGGTTTTGGGGTGGGGGACAGATTAAAGAAATGTTCAAGTGAAACCTGTGAGAGGTCAAGACTCCATTCCTCAGAGGAGAAATTTGATTTGACCCAAATGCCATTCAAATCCAACAAACATTGAGGCATTTCCCCAAGCTCTGCTGGGCCATCAGGTACAACCCAGATCACTCTGTGGGACCAGGGCAGCCAATCCCTGGTACCGGACAGAGAATTTCCCTGGGAATCCACCTGCATTGCCCATGGGACTCACATGATCTGTTTGTAAAGACCTCAGTATCCAAAAAACTCCACATTAAAAGCCTTTAATTTGGGGTTTCACTTCTCCACCTATCTGTTGTCACTAGGCAGCTGCTCCACTTCAACATCCCTCTGATGGGTACAAATTTTCTCCTAGTTTCCAGCCTAAACAGGAAGTTATTTCCATTCATTCTTCTGCAAGTACTGGGAGCTTGTACCTGCTTTGCTCTTCCTCTTCTGGTGTGCATTTATGTACATAAAATGCCAAAGCCAGGAGCATTTCTTTGTTTAAATCATGTCATTTGTCCTTATTATTTCCTTCCCATATAATTGCATGGATTTGGTGCTGGCTCAACACTCAGAATGTTGACAGCACAAAGTCCAGTTCTCGCACTGATCTCTCCAAGTTTTGGGCCAAGCCTGCAAAGAAGGAAATACAGCAAAGAAATTCCAAACAGGGGCCCTAATAAAGGTAATAAAATGCCACCTGTCTGTGTTTGCTGCAGGGAAGAATAGTGCTGCTTATTAAATCACTACAAACAATTAAAGAAGCAGAGGGGAGGAAGACAGCGCTATCGTTTCCAGCTCCCCAGTCCTCTGCCCCTGGCAGGAATTTCATAAAGCACAAATCTCCCAGCAGAAATCCCTCAGCAATTGATTTCCTACTCGTGGAACACAGCAGGCACACACTCTGGTTTTCCTGACCAGAAAAGGAGAATTTGCCTCGATGTTTTTCCCCTCGATGTTTTGTGATGTCAAATCCCCCTCCCTGCACCGAAGTGACATGTTTCTGCATGGTGGCAACCCTCTTGAGAGGCACAGAGAGCTTTGTGTCAGTGCAAGGGACCCCCACAAGGGCAGATCCCTAATTCAGGCTCCATCTTTGTTCACAAGCAGTTCCTAGCAGAAAATTCATTGCATTTCCCCAGAACAGGTAATTTCAAGTGCATTTTTCTCATGAGCTCTTCTGCCTTCCACAAAAGCAGCGTGCCAGGGATTGCTTTGGAGACCAGCATCAGGAAACGTAGCAACACCTAACAGCCAAGATCATCCAAGCCCACTTACCAGCTCACCCCCACATCTCCTGGACTCACTTGAATGCCCAGGAGAGTCTGAAGAGCCAACTGTTTTCTAAGAAATGGTTGTGCAATCAAAAGGTAAATGACAGGGACAACCAGCCCCACACAGGTGCCCCAGACAGAAGAAAGAGCAGGAGGGATCCATCCCTTACTGACAGAGGTGCAGTTCCAGTGATGCTCACTCCCTGTTTGGGTTGCTTTTGTGGCTTTTACATTAACAATGCATCTCCACACCACAATTGTTCTCCCTCCCTGCAGCCACATGGAAAAAAATTCACTGGTCTCTCACCTTTTTCTTGCCTCTCTCTGCCTGAAATAATTTTTCCCTCATACAACCAGCAGAACAGGGTTCGTTTTCATGCTGGAAAGAAGTCCACAAACTCTTTGACTGATTTCATTATGGAAAACATCACTACATCACCCATTCTCAGGTGCCCCAGGGCAGCAAGGGAGGGAAATTTGATAACAGAGGGGGGAACACCAGCCATGGGTAACAGCATCATATTCTGCCTCTCTCAAGGATGCTTTTCTTCCCAGTCCAGAAAATTCCCTGCCCTTTTTAGGGCTGTAGAATGCTGCTGTCTGCCCCATGAAATGAGGAGCAAATCAAGCAGGAATGCTGCACAACACCTCTGTTCCTATGATATTATTCTGCTGAACCCATAAATTTGCAGAAGAATGGGCACTGCCAACTCCTGATTGCAGAGGAGGGAGTTCGTCACATCCTCCCTGTAAATTAGGATTTATCAGAGATGGAGAATTGATTGCCAAGTAACCTGCAGAGACACAAAACTGCTCTGCAGTTTTCTAGGACTCACTGAACAGTACAAAAAGGCAAAAAGGTTATTGATGCAGCTGGGGAGTGTTTCTGTACAGGATGTGCACCTCCTGACATCCCAGGAAGGGAAAAATTTACCTAACATTTGCAAGAAAGCAATTCTTCTTATTAGAAAAAAAAATAGGAAAAAATAAATAGAAAATCAACTTCATGGCAAGGAGCCTCAGCAAGGGTTTGCAGAATTTGTTGAAAACACGTCATTTACAAGGAAATAATTTTCATCTGCCTTCAAGTGGAGTTGTGAAGCAGGTGGAGATGGAGATGTCTCAGACACTGAGTGTGCTCCTTACTGACAAAATGACACTGATATTACCAAGTATTAGAAGTGAAAAACTTCAGTGATAACTCAGCCCTCCAACACAAAACACCCTCTCCCACACAGTCAGCACTTGTCTGAAATCATTCCCCTTGGCAGGAGGCCCTGCATGGCCTGGGGAGCGCTGCACTTCAGAAATTATTCCCTGTGGAAAACACAGAAGTATCTTTATTTCTTTGCTTTTTCTGCTTCTCCTCCATAAGCATCCAAAACTTCTTTTTGGTGTGGTCACCTATAATTTGCATTAATATGATTTCTGATGGGGGCTTTATTTACCCAGCACACAGACTCAAAGGTCTCACAGCTTAAATCCCCAGGGAATTAAATTTGGGCCTGAAATCAGATTTTAAAGAAAGGAGAGCCAGGTGTTCCTGACTGTCACTGCTGTTTTGGCTGTTTCTGGGACCCACACTGAATCCAGTCCCTAACATCCCCACTATGGCCATGACCATGGGGTCCCGATAAGCAGAGAGCACCAGCCATAAACCCCATCTTGCAGTAATCCCTTCCCTTTTCCTTTTATCTTTTGCATTTTAATTATTTTTATGCATTTTATAGCACACCATTTCCTACTCAATTCACCTGAGTTATCCAAATTACATTTTTCTCCATCACACTGACATAACCAACATGGCTCACGCTCTTAGCACTGAATTTTCATGACCACATACATGGCCACAAGAATTATGATGTTCTATTTAAGTAGGTCAGGCTGGCATTAATTGTAAAACAGAGCTGTAATAAATTATTGCAGCCCAAAGCCAGCATCAGGTTTCACTAAGCTCAAACCTGCTTTTGCTTCTTTTCCTTCTGCTTTTCCCTCTTTTCCTTACAATAGTTGATGGTATTGTAAACTTTGTACTCCGCAATGTCTGTTGCCCAAAAGAGTGTGGAGAAAGGAGTTGGCTCTGTGTAATTGCACTGGAAAACGTTGTTCCAGGAAACAGATTTCATCTGTTTTGTTGGTTTGGGGTTTTTTACATTGAGCATTGTACAAAATATTAGACCATTTCTCCAAAACATGATCTTAAGGTGAAGATGAGTCATTTCACTGTCATAGCACACACAAAAGGGAAGGGAAACCAGAGTGAACAAAGCAGCAAATTCATTCAGCAGCAATTTGCACTCCATAACCCTCTGGTGATGAGGCTTTTAGGCCAGAGGAGCTCTGCTACTTAAGCAGACAAGGCAACACATTAAGCTGTTGCTTAGAGATATTGGAATATATTGCACAGAGCCTGCTCCCCGGTGAGATCCCTGAAGGGCTCCTGGCTGTTTTTCCAAGGATGCATTATAGCCCTGTTGCAGTGCTGATGTTTGTAAAGAGTCACAGCTTTTCCAAGCAGGTCAAGCAATGACAGAAGGGTGACTTTTCACAAGTGAAAGTTCAGATGGCATTAAAAAAGTCAAAATAACAACTCCTCTCACTTGGACGTGGCAGATACCAAGGGCTCTTAGCAGCTGTGTTACAACCAGCTTAATGGCAACTAAATAATGTATATTCCTGCCAGGAATGCTGATGGATCACAGCACTGCAGGACACCCTCATCTGCCAGCAGCACTGGAAGGACAGGGGTCCAGGGAAGAGCTGATTCCTACCTGCTGACTCATGCTAACTTTGGGTAAAAAATATCTTTTTATTTTGGTTTTGTTTTCTCATCCTTTCAAACTAGGATTCCTCCTTATGTTTTAATCTTCAGCTGTGCTGAGGAATGCCCTTGCACACCCTCTGTGCACATCTGATAAAGGCAACCAGCAGGAAACAGAGCCCTGTTAATAAATCCATGGCCAAGAGAACTCCAAAAGGAAGCAATCAGCTGTACCCCAGAGTACTGCAGCACCAGATCCCATCACATCCAAGGCTTTTTCCTCACAGGTCCCACAGACAAATTACACAAAAGTTGTCACTCACATGGGCTAATGGAAGAACTCTGAGATAGGGAAGCACAAAAGCTCCAAGTCCAGAGGACTAACTGACCCATAGATTGATGCAGCAGATTAGCTTCTCCTGCTTCCAGAGTTCAGGAGGATGAGGCAGCAGCACCTCTGGCACAGTCAGAGCCATGGGACAGTTTTTGCCCTCTCCTCATGGCAGCACTGACACAAGGGAAGCCCCAGCCACTGCCCTGAGCCCCTCACACCCCACAAAGGTGATGAGCAGCACTGGAAAAGGGACAGTCCACTTCCAGAAATCTCCCTCTTCCAAAGGGCTCTGCTTTCAGCACACTGAGCTGGCTCAGGGCAGCAAACCAACCAAAGTACGCCCTCACTTCCAGCCCTGGAGAAAAGTAGGAATAAATGCTGGAGAGTAAAAGCATCCTGGAATGGAAGCAGATTTTAATTTCTCTCTGGAGCAAGGCTGCTCGAACCCGGACCAGGGGGGAGTGGGAGAGGAAACGAGGGTGTTGAAAGCAGCATTCCCTCTGCACTCAGATTCTCACAGTTAGGTATTAACTGCAGCAAGACTGGCACCGTGTCCTTGCTCCCACTGTCACCAGTACTCTACCAGAGCTCCCTTAATTAACACACCTGCCAGCACAGCTCCTGCTGGCAGCCAGGCAGCCTCTTGCAATGCCACTTCCCCTCCACGACTGGTGGGGCTGGGGAAGGTGTGGTAAAAGAGCCAGGGTCTCCAAGAAGTGCTGGGAATGAGGGTAACCCATTGCAGGAGCCTCCCAACCTCTTTCCTGGCTGGCAGGGAGCAAATAGCTCCAGCCAGCCACCCACCAGCTCCCAGGGCTGCAGCTTTTATTCCCCATCACAGCTGGTCTGAGGAAATTGCTGCACGGTTTGTGTGGATTGCTCCCCTGCAGAGCCAGACGGGGCAGTTATTGATATGTGCTTTCCCTGACAAAAACAGGCTGTTTATGGACTCCCATTTTCCTTAAATCGCTTCCTGAACCCCTTTGCCTTCACTGCAGCTTTCAGGCGGGCAGGATGTGTCACCAGCCCCTGGATCTGTGACAATTATCACCATTCAAAAGCACTTTCTTTGCCACAATTCACCAGTTTACCGATGGCGACATTTGCCCTGCAGCTCTTGCCTGGTTCCCTGAGCTGTCCTACAAGGTGAGCACCATCACCTGCCTAAGCCAGCCTGGCTCAATAAGGCTGGGAAGGTTTTGGGGGGAAGCAGAAGGACATCCCAGCTTTGTGGGTGAGTGTTATCCTACAAATAGCCTGACCAGGCACACTTACCTTACCAGAAGCAATTTCAGCCCATTTGATGTAATCAGTTCTGGACATTTTTCAGGACAGCAGGTCCTGTTGTGGTAGGACAAGGGGGAATGGCTTTAAACAGATGGAGGGTGGATTTAAATTAGATATAAGAAAGAAATTTCTTTACAATGAGGATGGTGAGGCACTACCACAGGTTACCCAGAGAGGTGGTAAATGCCCCATCCCTGGGAGCATTCAAGGTCAGGTGGGATGGTTGAGTTCTGAGCAATCTGATCTGGTTGATGATGTCCTTGCTCATTGCAGGGGGGTTGCACTAGATGACCTTTAAAGGTGCCTTCCAACCCAAACTACTCCCTGATTCTATTATTAACCTGCAATGCTTTTAAAAGCCTGAACACTTCATACAAATAAATCACCTTAATAACCAGTGACTGCAAGACAGCCAGCCGAGAACATTTTGTTTTGGTAAACAGATTATTGATTGTATATCTGTGTCCTTGAGATGAACTTGACTCCTTGACAGCAGCAGGAGCCCAACAAAACAGGTTGTCCATAATTCCAAAATGGTGGATGGCCTTTGTCTGGAGGCAGCAGCGCATCAGCTTTAGGAAGGCAATAAAGCAGCACTGATTTAGCATTGGCAGGGATTTCCCCTCCCTAAAATGCTGCCTTTTCTTTGTTTGCACAGCTGACCCAAGCAGCACAGTGTGAACATGGGCTTCAAGAGGCAAAGTCCATCTCCATGGCACAGATTTGCCAGGAATAAACTCTTTGTCCCTGCTGCACTGTGCTGATGATGGAGCTGTTGGCACAAAAATAGGTCCAGGCAGCTCGTACCCTTTGTAGCAGCATTTCCAAACCAGTGATTTCCAGGGCTTTATGCCACTGTAATATTTATAATCAAGGAATGCCCAGCCAGAGAAGACAAGAAGAGTAAAACATTCTCTCCAAGCACTCCTCATCACACCAATATAAATAGATCTGTTTCCCCTGTGCACAGCCCCTGGCCCTGGTCGAGCCCAGAGATGCACAGAAGAAATATTTTCTCTGTTGATAGAACAGTTCCTACTGCAAAGCAATCCCCTACATGAATTTAGATCTGTTGGCAATTGTCCTCCCCAAAGCAAACAAGTTTTATTGGAGAACCAGGCAAGTAGTTCTGAAAGGAAGTGCCAGTAATTTGTTTGGGGCATATAAGCAAAAGCCCCTGTACCCACACCAGGCAATGAGCTTTAATTAGTCTCCATCTCATCTCTGACAGGTTATTTTAATCAAGCACATCCTAACCAAGGCACGGAGAGCATGTTCACTATGGATAATGAGGAGTAAGGCACAAGGAAAGGGTAAAAGCACAAGGAACCATCATCAGCACCACAGCTCCTGAAACACACAGCACCCAGGCACACAACCCCTGGCCATGGCAGCTAATTCCAAGATAATATAGACTGGGAAAAAAAGAACAGCTTTTAAACTATCCCAGAGACCAGAGATATACTTTATGCTGAAAAACAGAAAGCCTCAAAGGATTGTGGATGAAAAATACTTTAAAACCCTTTTGTCCCAGGGAATAGTTACAGATCAGCAAATGTAACATCACATTCTCCTGAATTTTTCTGCCTTCTGTATGCTATTCTCTGAAAAAAGACAACAGCAATTCCTGGAAACTGCATTCCCCCTGCAGACCTACCAAAGCCTTGCTTCATTTACAACTCCTTATAAACCACACCAGCTTTCCCAAAACAGGCAAGAAGAAAGCTCCAGGGGTGTTTCATCTGAAGAACTATCATCCATATCATTCCTATGCAATATAATTGGACAATATAATTCCTGTTTCATTTTCCTTAAGCCCAATGTCTGCTTAGATTTTGGTCAAGGAAATATCTTGAAGAGTTGTACATTAAAAAAAAAAAAAAAAATCCCATCTGCTGAAGTCGGTTATAGCCATGTCTTTAAGAAGTGCAATGAAATGTTTTACTCCCACCCAGCTACTGGTGCACAATAATCTTGCCAGAAGAATATAAAACATCCAAAAAGAGGAGCAAAGTCAGACACACTTCTTGGCTACTGGCTCAGATCTATGAGCTGGCCCTCCTGGTTTAATGCACTCAGCCAGGCATGGCAGTGATGGATTCCTGTTTTCCCTTGCTTTGTCTCGAAACAAAGGTCAGGCAATACTTAAAAGACTAAAAGAGAATCAAAAGACTCTGGATTTCCTTTTTCTTTTTTTTTTTCTTTAGGAACATGCTGGTAAAGTGATCTTACATTGTTGCTCTATAACCTGGGGTGCATTTCCAAGAAGCTTCACGGGACTCCTGCACCTCCGGATGCACATCTGAAGGATTTCACTGGATTTCCAAAGCCAGATCAGAGACCCAGCTGGAGGAACTCAGCCCAACTCCCCCAGAGCAGCCGAAAACAGCACAGATCTGGCAAGGTACATCTGTTTATTTGTTTATTTTGCGTGTTGTAATGTAGCTCACCCTCCTCCTGCTCCCTTTGTTAAAACCAGCCACTGTTCCCTATTGAAGCAGTTTAACCCCCTGCTTCCCATCCTTTCATCCCTCACTCAGCCAGTCCTGAGTGCTGCCTGTGTCCCTCCACATCTCCCTCATTCCTGAAGGAAACATCCACCGTATTTACTCTTTCAATAACCCTGCAGAGAGAAAACCCTTTTTTCCCCCCTTCCCCGATCTGAGCAAGTGCTAATTGGTCAGACACACAACACGCACACACAGAAGCATCGTGTTGATCTGATTGCAAATCCCCATACGTCAGCAGCCCAGAGACCCTCCTCCAGCTCGGATCAGAGGGAAGAGGCTCACCAGTGAGAGCAGCAGGTGCTGGAGGAGGCAGAGGAGCCGCTTCCCAGGTAAGGGACACTTCACTCCCCATCCCCAGCGCCGGCAGTCCAGCTCACTTTACTGCTGTGCGACAACAAAAGGCAGAAGTGAGGCACTTCTCTCTGCAGAGCCTGGGACCGGTTGCCAAACCTTTGATCTTCATGGTGGAGGGGGATAGGGGTCGGTTTTTTGTTCATTCCCTGTGGAGGAATTCTTGGAAGTATGGGTCAGGCAATAGTGATGGATGTGGTGACTGCTACAGGTGAGATGATTCCTGCTGTGTCTCTTTCAGGGTACTTTTCTCTCTCTTCCCCGCTTAATCCTGAACTTCTGAGATGTACAGGTTTGTCTATCTGTGCCAAATTTGGGGGGCTGCCAGTTGTTCGTACTGGGGATGGTTTTCAGAGTGAGTAAGTTCATAACTCACCCTTGCTTAAAGGTGTACTTTGATTGCAGGGAAATCCCCTTTAAATGTTAATTTCAGAAATACTCCCTGAACTATTTTTCCCCCTCCTTCTTTTGCTAGGGGACCCTGGGAGTGGGGAGTAGCAGTGTCAGAAACTTCTTCATTGTTTGTGAAATCGCTGTCCATGAAGAGCCTGAACTCCACACAAAGGCAGGCGCTAATTACCACTGGAACACTTCTGCTCCAGCACGGAAAGCAAGAGCTGTGCCAGAGAAACTGCAGCCATCCCTCCAGTCCTCCAAGGGCTGTGAACAGCCAGCCAGGCAAGAAATTCCCCCTTCTGCCTCCTTGTTCCTGCCAGCCCCAAAAGAACTGTCACTTTAGACAGCTGAATGAGAGCCGCTCAACTCCCCCAGCAAAGAAAAGCCAAAGCTCACCGGAATGCTCTCAGAAAGAAGAGTTCCTTGACTTCTTTAGAAAGACATTATTCTCTTGTTCTCTTGGTTCATGGAGCCTTATGTCTTCCAAACATTTTCTTCTCCCATCGCCACTTCAAAATCTAACTTCTCCAACGGGGGGGAGAGGTAAGTTAGGTGGTCCAAGAAGCCTCACAACTCACCTTTGAAAATAAGCTGCATCTAAATGAGGTAACAGCTGCTTCTCACAGGAGGGGGAAAATATCCCAACCAAGCAAAAAACCTCTCACTTCTGGGCTAGTGAGGCTTTCAGAGGTATCTGGAGGTGGTCTGTGGTCAATAGGCATGGGAAACATCTTTTGGGATGATCTGAACAGCTCCTGCAGCAACGCAGGCAACAGCTGCTAGCTGGAAAACAGCATGAGGTTCAACTTCACCCTCCAAGAGCAGGCAGCTGATTTCTACATTGTCCTGCCCGTGATCTACTCTGTGATCTGTGCGGTGGGGCTCACAGGCAACACTGCTGTCATCTATGTGATCCTCAAGGCCCCCAAGATGAAGACTGTGACCAACATGTTCATCCTGAACCTCGCTATCGCTGATGACTTGTTCACCCTTGTCTTGCCCATCAATATTGCAGAGCACCTCCTCCGCTACTGGCCCTTTGGAAAAATCCTCTGCAAGGTCATCTTGTCCATAGATCACTACAATATCTTCTCCAGCATTTATTTCCTGACAGTGATGAGCATAGACAGGTACCTGGTGGTGCTGGCTACGGTCAGGTCCAAGAGGATGCCCCACCGCACGTACCGAGCAGCCAGGATTGTCAGCCTGTGCATCTGGATCCTGGTCAGCATCATAGTCCTCCCTTTCATCATCTTTGCCAATGTCTACACTGACGACCTGGAGATCAAGAGTTGTGGTCTCAATTTCCCCAAGCCTGAGAGGTTTTGGTTCAAAGCCAGCAGGATCTACACCCTCATCCTTGGCTTTGCCATTCCAGTATCCACCATCTGCATCCTCTGCACCATGATGCTCTACAAGCTGAGGAACATGCACCTGAACTCCAATGCCAGAGCCCTGGACAAAGCCAAGAAGAAAGTCACCATCATGGTCTTCATAGTCCTGGCTGTGTTCCTCTTCTGTTGGACCCCTTTCCACCTGGCTACCATCGTGGCTTTGACCACTGACTTACCCCAGACCTCCATGGTCATTGGGATACCCTACTTCATCACCAGCCTAAGCTATGCCAATTCATGCTTGAATCCTTTCTTGTACGCTTTCCTGGATGACAGTTTTCGGAAAAGTTTCCGGAAGCTGCTGGAATGCAGAACTTCTTGAACAGGGGGCTGGGGCTGGCAGGTCCCTGCCCTTCCAGGGTTTTTCAGGAGAAACTTTGCAGACTGGAGGAGTGGCCAATGAATGCACAACGTCCTTTCTTTGGTTTATATGTAATGTGTGGTCTGTTTGTAACCCTCATCAGCAACAGGGTTTGTCCTGCCCACTTGCAACTCTTGTATTTCCCCTCTTTGCTCCCACCAACTTGCATTTCTAGACCCTGATTTTAATTTCACCCCCTGAATTACTAAGGACAGAACATTTCCTTTTCAGGGGTGTGCTTCTGCCACAGAGTGGTCCTTTATTGCCATCTGCTGTACAGCACGGACAGGCTGGAGACCAATTTCCAGAGGAGTGCAAAGCTCAGTTCTTTATCACTGAGTTATTAGGGAGGATTGTTTAATGGAGCAGAGCTAATGAGCACTTTCAATGAAACATCTGTAAAAGAGAGGATGAGTATTTAGAAGAGAAAAGAAACTATTTTCAATGTTCGTGTATGTTCCTGTGTGTTTTGGCTTTCTTTTGATTTTGAAGGATTGTCCATCTTCCACCCCACCACAAATTTCCTCTTTTCTGACTTGTTAAATTTAGACCAAAAGGAAGATTTGAGTCTCAAAAATGGTGCCAAACAGCACACCATACAAATACTATAACAACTGCGAGAACTTGTGTTAGAAATAATTTTGAACTAGTTGTTCCTGTAAAGTGTCAAATACATATTTATTTAAGAGTGAGTAATGAAATAAACCTCATGGGGGAATAAAGAGACTGGTCCTTCTTTCACAAGAGAAAATTTATGCTACTTGTGCCATATCTTTGCTATATATATTGCATTTTGCCTATTATAAAATAAACACAGCAGGTTTGTAACAAAATTAAGGTGGTTTGTAAGCCATAAGTAAGACTGTAGTGAGCACTGCAGATATAAAGTTTCTTCTTTCACAGATAAATAGTCAAAATACTTGAACAAAAGTATTGGAACAAAAGAACTTGACTGGAAGAGTCTGGAGATCAGAAACTCCATATAGAAAGCTTGGAAAACTCATTCTCACACCCTTTAGCCCTGCTAGTAGTGAAGTTTGTATCTTACTGCTGTTAGGAAGGCTGTCATAGCTAAAATATTTCTTTTAAGCTTTCCTCCGACCCCAGGCACCAAGCTTGGCTCTTACCTGTCCAAATTCCCCCAGGAAAAGGCAGTACAGGGAACATAAAAGGAAAGGAGGCTGCAGTTCTCAGCTTAAATGGGCTCCCAGAGCCATGGGTGGGTGTGGGTGGAGACCCCAGGTGAGACTGCTTGGGGAAATTCAGTGCCCTGAGCACCCCAACACCCAAACTGACAACCCTCGATACCTCGGGATTCCAATTTAATTGATGGAAAACTAAAAACAGATGTGTGTACACAAGATCACTCTGTTGCCTTCTCCATATTAAAGGTGCTAGCTGTGGTAGAACAATGAAGGAGAACACATTCTTCCAGGCAAACCTTCTCCAGGAATTTTGCTTTGGCGTGGTTGCCACCTGCTGGCAATGGGTTTCCCGGGTGGAAAAACCTCTCTGTGTGAGAAAACTGACTCAAATTATGTCACCTCTCACACAAGCTGCCCAATCAGCTGAAACATCGCTGTTCACTGGCACTGGGGCTCTAGGAAAGGCAATATATTTTATTAAGTAGAAAAACTACTGTATTTTTTTGCATGGAAAGGAGCTTTTCAGTGTGAGTTAACCACTTCAGACATGACAATGATATAGCTGGAGTTTTTTCCATTAAATGGAAAAAATGATATGATAGTCACAGTCACAGCATGGCTCAAGCAGGGTTAAATTTCCCAGCACTGTGTCCACTCGGGTTTGAATGTCTCTGAGGATGGAGATGCTACAGTGGACAACCTGTTCCTGTACTTCACCACCTGAACAGTGAATTTCCTTCCTGTGATTTAATGGAACTTTCCATGTTTCAGTTCGTGTCTCCTGTCACTGGATATCACTGAGGAGAGTCTGGTTCCCTCCTCTCTGAACCCTCCACGGGCATTTCCATTCGTTTCTTGCATCCCCTGCCCCTTCCCTTTCTGAGCACGGGCAGCCTCATCTCAGCATCTCCCTATGGCAGCATCCTGCTGCATCCGCGATTTTCTCCATGCCAAACACCCGACAGGAGCCTTGGCCGCTCGTGCGGGTGCCAGGCTCCCGGGGGAGAAGGATTTGGGCTGTCCAGGTGCCCTCCCGAGCCCAGGGGAGGCTGCAGCTCCCGCGGAGCCCCGGTGCGGTTCAGCCCGGCGGCACTAAGCGGCACTCGCTGCTTTCAGCTCAGCATCGCTGCATCCCCCCCATCACAGCATCTTCAGCCTCACATACAGCCTGGCACTCTGCTCCTGCGGGGAAACAGCACATTCGGGCTTCCTGCGCCTGGGCAGACCCTCGGAGCACAGCATCAGAAGCCATGCTGCTTCGGCTCCTTCTGGGAGAGCAGAAAACACCTCCAGGGAGATGCTTGCCCACTCCCAGCACAAGATTTGCCCAGGGAAACCCCACACGCCAGCTCGTTCCTTTGAATTTCCTCCCACTGCTGGGGCTGGCTTGTCACACCAGCCCACATCGGCTGCATCCTGAACACTGGAAGCAGGAAAACAAACCCCATTAGCGATTCACTGCATAAATCCCTTCCTAAAGCAAGCACCCTGTCTGGGGTCTGCAGGGAGGCTGAATTAGGAACCCAGGCTTTCCTCCTCCTCCTAACCCCTTCCCAGCCATGCACAGAGTCAGCTCAGCCTCAAAGCTGGGTGGATTTCCTTCTGGAACAGTGTGTGCTGCATCAATGGGTGCAAAGGTGCGGGGCAGCCACCGGGAATTAGGGCTTATATTCCCATTTTTAGGAATTAGGGCTCATATTCCCACTTGTAGGAATTAGGGCTCATATTCCCACCACAGGCTTTCCATGCAGGCATCTCAGCTAGGGTGGGGGATCAGAAGCTGTTGTTGCTTTTTAAATCTTCATGCCGCAGCAATATTGTCTGTTTGGATCAATTGTCCTCATCCGAGCCGTGCTGCAGCTTGTTCTCCCGGGAAGCTCCAGTCCCCTGGGTCTTACACAGTCTCACACTGCCTCCCCAAGGCTGGTCACGATTTTTGGGTGAGAAAAGAAACAATACCCCACTGAGAGTTGAAGGCGTGGCTCTCAGAAGCATCTTGATGTGAGGAAAATATGGAAATAAAAATTAAACATGGATAAGCAAAACCTTGGACTGTGAAAGATGAGAAGCAGAAGGACATCCAGAAGACAGTGTTCAAATCAAGCCAAGGAAGAGAATTTGTCCCTTCCCTGTACAACCTGACACCTGTAGCACTCACCTTGTTTCCTTGGGACTGCTGGGAGCCCCTGGATGCTGATGAGCCGCTGTTGGTCCCACCATAAACCCAATGAAATGACAACCCACTGGCTGTACTGCCAATTCTGGGAGAAACCAGCCCAGTTTGGTGCCTTCAGAGGGTCTCAGCACATCAAGGTTTGACATCCCCACCTGCTGCTGGGACTTTCCAGGCTGGATTCCTCTCCCAGTGAGTCAGGAGCTCACCTGAGGATCCCCTGTGGGCTGTGGGACATGGCCCTGGCAGCTCCCTGTCCATGCCCAGGGCAGAGCGTGTGGATCTTGTCCCATCCACACCACCACTGCAGCTGAGGCTGTGCCTGGAGGCAGTTTTGGGATGATAAATTTGATCTATGGCAGCTCTGAGGTCTCCAGAGGAGCTCCAGGTTTGTCATTGTGGAGTGACAGGATGAGAGGAAATGGCCTCAAGTTGTGCCAGGGGAGGTTTGATTAGATATTAGAAATATGTTTAGATTTTTTTTTTTTAGATTTTTTTAGATATTTAGAGGTTTGATTAGATTATCAGAAATATTTTTTTCACCAAAATGGTGGTCAAGCCCTGGAAAAGGCTTCCCAGGGCAGTGGTGGGGTCACCATCCCTGGAAGTGTTCAAAAAACCTCTGTGTGTGACATTTCATTTAGTGTAGTGGTGAATGTGGTGGTGTGGCTAGTGTGTGATAGTTGGACTCGTTGAGCTTCTCTAAACTTAATTATTCTATGATATCAGGAATCCTCCAAAAAATTCTTTCTAAAGAAACACCTGTTGAAAAGCCCCATTTCCCTCCCTCCCCCTTCTTTTGACTGGAAGCGAGGAAGAGGAGTTAATTTAAAGGCAAAGGCCAAAAATAGTGACTGTAAATATTGCCATGAGTCCTTGTTGGCATTTGTGTTTGGTAAGTGAAGATGCAGAGAGAAGGATCAAAGCTGCCTGAATGGCTTTTAATTACAAGCCTTGTTTGTTCTATTTTCTCTCAGAAAAATACTGCGATTTTCTAACAAAGCTCTTCAAGTGGAATTAGACACTAGCCCCAAGCTTCAAGGGCTGTTCAGTGGCTATTTTCTCTTTAAAAAAGAAAGTAAATTTGATGTGTGGATAAAAACCAGGCGCTCTATTGACTGCCTACAGCCGTCAAATTTGGTGCTTCCTGAGTAAACAGAGGATGGGAAGCTTTCCCCAAGAGGAAGTCAACAGCCTGGGGTGCACCAAAGGCTGGTGTCACTGCTAAAGGCCCCCACCACAATGTTCCCTGGCTGCCTGGGGTGGGTGCTTCCCATGTGGGAAGGGGGAGTTCCCTTTGAGGGTAAAAGAAGCTATAATTTGGCAGCAAGACCTTTGTCCTCATTTTCAGTTTTCCTGAGATGATTTCTTGCTGTGTCTTTCACCAGGACTTCTGCATATCTCCATCACCTCCCCTTGCTCCAATGCTTCTGCACAGCTCATGCCAGAAGTGTGAGAAAACTTGGGAATTTCTAAGGTCCAAACCACCCCCTGGACAAGACTCAATAAACCAGCTGGAAAAGGAAATCAGAGAAATAAGGATTCTGTTTCATAACCTTAACCCTCAAATGAGATCAGAGACTGGTAATTAACAAAGTCAGATTTCAACACAATGAAAAATCTCCCCTGAGACCCAGCCTGCTGCTGCTCAGCATTGATGGAAATCCTACAGATGTAATTAAATTTCCTTTATCCATGTGATGGGTTCAGCAGGATCCTTCATGCCATGGCCACACCCAGCTGAGCTCCTTCATCCACGCTGACCAGGAGCTGGGGTGTGAGGCTGATGGACACCATTTCATGATGGATGGGGCAGGTCAGAACCAATAGCTCACAGAATCATGGAATCAGAGACTCACAAAATCATGGAATCACAGAACCACAGACTCACAGAATCATGGAATCATAGACTCACAGACTCACAGAATCACAGATTCACAGACTCACAGAGTCACAGACTCATGGAATCACAGAATCATAGAATCACTGAATCACAGAAGTACAGAATCACAATTCACAGACTCAGAGAATCACAGAATGGTTTGGGTTGGAAAGGACCTTAAAGATCATCCAGTTTCAACCCCCTGCCATGGGCAGGGACACCTTCCACTAACCAGGGTACTCAGAGCCCCATCCAGCCTGGTCTCCAGCTCATCCTCCACAATTCCTGGGGGATATCCCCAGGCAGAAGGGCTCAGTGGCATCGCTGACACTCACCAGATGATGAAGCAGTTTTCCAGCCTAGCACATGCAAATTAAACCTCGGTGCAGATGCCAAAGCAAAGCACAGGGAGAGCCCTGGGTGGCTTTCCATTGCCACCTCCCAGTCACCTCTGGGATGCAGGGACAAGGACAAACACCAGCAGCAGGGGCTGGGCTCATTCTCTGCCCCTTTGTGCTGGGTCCCTGGTGGCAGGTGATTATCTCCAGAAATTTTAATGCCATGAAGGTTGGATAGATGACATTTAAGGTCCCTTCCAGCACAATCCATCCTGTGATCCTACGATTTCCCCTGTGGCTAAACAAAGCAAGAGCAGTGCAAGGCTGAGATCAGAGAAACTCCAAAATATGTGAGCAAATGACCTGTGCATGTGGAGAAGTTGCTATTAATGACTAACATTGAGCAAACATTAAATAGCCGAATCGCAATATGGGGTTTGTTTCACACAGAGGAAATCAACCTGAAAAGCCATTAATCTTAATTTCATGTTGACTACAGAGCTTCTGTTTTTATTCCTCATCACTGAATGAAATCAGCATGACATGAGCTATTCTTGGAGCATTCACTGCACATGCCCAGCTGGAAACACACAGAGAAACTGATGTTTATTGAATGGACAGAGACAGCTCAGGCTCTGCCTGGGCCCCTCTCTGTGGCCAGGAAAATGGTGATCTAATGCAGCCAAAAGCAGCCTACAGGATGATGCTGATTCTTTCAATGGAAAGAAAAATGGAAAAATCAAGTTTCCTGCTTGGTTTCTTGAAGGATCATTCTTCATTTCGCTACACTGAAAATGTGCTGTTTGGCAGTGCTGGTGCTGCTGCAGGCTCCAGCCCTTCCTGCCTGGCTTCAGGCCCAGAGGGGAGGGAAGCAGCCATGCTCTCCCTGACCACTGCTGGCAGCAGGAGCCTCCATCAGCACTGGAGCTACATCCTCCCTCAGAAATAACACAGACTGCAGGACAAACCCCTTTTGCTGCAAGAGTGGGCTGGTTGAACAGGATATGATTTCCTCTCAAAGGCCCTTGCAGCAGTTCAGCCACAGGAAGAGCAAATTTCCAAGAATCCTGCTTATGCCAAGGGCTTGGAATTGGATGACCTTGATGTTTCTTCCAACCTAAACCATTCAAGGACTGTGAGATTCTGTGAATCCAAGCATGGGAGGTGTTGTACTGTGAGGTGAGGGTGATTCCAGCTGGGGAAGGATATTATTGTGCACTTTCTAACCCAAGGGCAGTTCAGGGGTTGCTGAAGCACACAACTTGAGATGGGAGAAGGGGCTGTCTGTGTCCCCCAGCACTGTGGAGAGCTGGCATCACTCCTTCCCTGCAGCCAGACAGGATCTCTGCACTGAGGGAGAGAGAGCAAAGTCAGTTTGCATGGTTCAGCAGCATCATCCTTGCCAAGATACAAAACCATGTTGCTCTATTTATGGATTATTTCACTCTGTCATGCAATCTATCCAGGCTTCAGAGTGCTGAAAGCAGGAACAAAGGGAGTTTGTGAGCCATGGGCCTCTTTGATTTAACAGCACCCAATCTAATAGCAATCCCTTTTCTTGGAGAAAATCCTAAAACTCCCCCTTTCAAAAGGAGCTGTGACCTTGGTACTTCTGCTGCCACATTTTGAGCAAGGGTGTCACAAATCCCCAGTCTAAACAGGCAACAGGGCAAGTACATGCAGCCACTGTGGGCCACTCAAAATAGGCAGGCAGGAGCTCAGACATGACAACAAGGGATCTAAAAAAACCCTGTGCCAAACATCCATCAGCATCACACCGCACATGCTCTACTTTCTTTAGTCCATCTCTGTTCCTCAGCAGTGCCAGGTCTTTTGGCTTCAGGGGTGCTCTTCCCACCTTCCATTTCCTAGAACCACAGAATCATAGATTGGTTTGGCTGGGACAGAATCCTAAAGGATGTTTCATTCCAACCCCCTGCCATGGGCAGGAACACCTTCCACTAGACCAGGTTTTTTCAATCTGGCCTTGAGCATTTCCAGGGATGGAGCAGCCACAGCTTCTCTGAGCAGCATGTGCCAGGGCCTCACCACCCTCACAGGGAAGAATTTCTTCCCAATATCCAATCTAACCTGACCTCTGGCGGGTTGAAGCCATTGCCCTTTGTGCCTGTCACTCCAGATCCTTGTCCAAAGCCCCTCTCCAGCCCTTTGGAGCCCCTTTAGGCACTGGAAGGGGCTCTGAGGTCTCCCAGAGCCTTCTCCAGGCTGAACAACCCCTGCTCTGTCAGCCTGTCTCTGTAGCTGAGATGCTCCTTTTGTGATTTTTTAGCCCTTTTTGTGATTTTTGTGGCCTCCTCTGGACTTGCTCCAACAGGTTCCCTTTGTCCCCTTCTCTCTCTCCTTCAGCCTCCTCACAAGAAGTCCTCACCACGGAGATGGGACAACTTTCCCTCCTACATCTGCTGCTGGAGGATTCTGCCCTCCATCCCTCCTGTCTCAGCTCTGTGGTTCTCCTCAGCAAAGGAGAAGGCTGGTGGGCAAGATCTGGTCCTTCAGGGGTTGGGGGGTGAAAATCAGGGGTGGGAATAACCAACAGATTCTGCAAAGTCACAGCAGTGAGCTCTGCTGCCCCAGAGATGCACAGGCCATGACTCAGGGCTGCAACCTGGGATGTGTCCGAAGGAGATTCTCCAGCTCAGGGACGGAGAAATTTGCTTTTGCATAAATAGCCACAAAACTAGCTGAGGGGAAGCACAGCAAAATGAGTGGGAAAGCAAGCTGGAGCGCACACAGGAGCAGGAGTCCAGCCGTGGCCGCTTCCGCAGAACAGCGCAGGTACCTGCAGCCACCCCCACCTGGGCTGGGCCTGCTGTCCCTGCTCAGCCCAGCACCGTGTGTGCAGCACTTCATGCAACATCCTCGGCTTCTTGCCCTTCTCCTACAGTTTGTTTGCAACTTCCTCAAGAGAATTGAGGAGGAAGAGACCATCGCCACGGGCATAGGCCTCAGACCATACTCGCCCATCTTCCTCAGCAAGACCAGTGCTGGCCTTCTGCGTATGCTTGTAGAGGAAGATTTTTACACTCCAAAGCAAGTAAGCAGCCTGGGCTAGGCTTAGATCCTCCCAGTAATTGCTTGGCCTCCCAATCCACGCATGCTGCTTGCTGTGAGCCTTTCAGGCCACATGGCAGTGGGGTGGGAAGGGAAGCACTCCTCTGGGGAAGCTGGGAACATTGCTCCCTCTGGCAGCTTTCCAAGTCTCCCCGTGCCTTCTCCAGGTGCCTGCCATGGTGAGCTACATCCACCAGTGGCTCATGGCCAATGATTCTGCTGAGCACAGGCTGCACAAGACCCTGCTGGATCTCACCGAAGCACAGCCAAATGATGCAGTCATGACGCTCCTGCGTGTGGCCCCGTCCTGTGACAGGTATGGGGCCCACCTGCCCACAGGGCTCAGGCCTCCCCAGCCCATCACCCTGCAGAGCCTGCCCCAGGTGTTGGAGCAACAGAGAGTTCCAGGGCCCTCTGGATGCTCCCTTTCCCAGCCCTGCCAGGCCAGCCCCTGAGCCTGCTGCCGTGCTCCCTTGCCGCCTCTCAGGGCTCTGTCCCCACAGGGCTGGGCTGTCTGGCTGCTGCTGGCAGGGGGGCACTGGGCAGAGGCAGAAATGGAAGCCGGCTAAGCTGCCCCCGGTGCTTTCTCTGAGACCCTCCTGAGACACAGCTCTAACCCCACAGAGCTGCCATGGCCATGTGGAAGACCATCATGGGCTCAGCCAGGACTGCAGAGCTGGCGCAGCTGATCCTCCTGGATGTGCTGGGCAGCTGGCCAGAGTACAGCACCTGCACCTCCAATGGGGACGAAACGGCTGTCTTTGCCCTGGCTGTGAGTTTCTGCAACCGGCCTTTGCAGGCCCCAAGGCTGCCTCTCCAGCAGCTCTCCATCCTCCTTCCCCCACTGCATCTCCCTGCCTCAGGCACTGGCCTGAAACCTGGCCCAGGGGCAGCTTCAGGCCCACCAGGCCCCGTGCTCCCCCTGCCATGGTCTCTCCTGGCCTCTCCCTGCCACGCTCGGGCCCTGCCACACACACACCTCGGCACTGAGCGCTGTCTCGGGGGGCTTTGTCCTTTGCAGGCAACTGTGGTGACGTGGAAGATCCTCCAGGTGCCCTGTCTCCCACGGATCTTGAAGGTGTATTTCCCCCGCCTATTTGTGCATCTGCTATTCCAAGTGTTCTTCAGCACTCTGGATATGCCAGAGGAGGTCGACACCTTCTGGAAGGGATGCCAGGAAGAGCACGGCCTTGCCACCAGCCCCAACAGGTGCTCCATCCTACTCCTCCTGTCCCTGCCACGTGGCCTGCCAAGGAGCCAGTGCTGCCAGTGTGACCTGGGCTTTGCTGTGCACACAGGTTTGCTGTGCGCACCCTGAAGTCCCTGCTCTGCCTTCTCCGCTGCGAGGATGTGGTGATGGCAATGGAGCGCAGGTGTGCCTGGGACATGCTGCTCTCTCTTGACACTCACCACTTTGCCGTGGCTCTGCTTGCCAGGTGAGACTCCCTTCTCCCCACTGCCTCTGACATTGCTGCTCTGTGCCCAGGTGCCCCATAAAGTGTCTGTGGTGGCCATGGGTCAGAGGGCCTTGGCACTGAGGGATGGCCAAGCAGGCTGGAAAAGGCTGGCAGAGCAGGGTGCCCATCAGCAACCAACTCCCAAATGGCCCATGTCCCCTTGCTGGAAGGGTGCTGGGGAAAGATGAGAACTGGGTGAGTCACGCCTGGGAGACGTTTGCCCCACTGCATCAGGCTCTTGTTTCCTTTTTCCCCTCTTCAGAGAAATTCGCCGCTTAGCCATCCACTTTTGTTCCGCGGTGGCATTCTACCTGCTCGCCCTGCTCGGAAAAGAGATGCCATACTGGGATTTCCCTGCCCTGGCATTCCTTGTGGAGGTGAGCCTCAAGGCCAGCGCTGCCTGGCTGAGCGGCCTCCCAGCCCTCTGGCCTCTAGCAGCCACAGTTGCCAGGACAGTGCCCGTGCCCTGTGCTGCTGCCTGGGCCCGGCCCTGTGCGCTTCTGGGCTCCTACCGGCCGGCTCCCCTGTCACTGCCCTGTGCCTTTCAGGTCCTCGAGTGCCTGGACTTGAGGGAATGCAGTGACTGTGTTCTGGATATCCTGACCCAGAACCTGCAGAGCGAGCACATGGCCAGGCGTTACTTGGCACTCCGAGGCCTCGTAGTGCTGGGCAAGAATCCCTTGATGGTGAGAAGGGGGCAGTGGCTGAAGCCGTGCAGGCAGTGTGGGGCTGGGCAACGCAGTCGCTCGGCCTTGCCTGGGCTTCGGCCGCTGGGGCAGCTGTTCCCATCTCTCCTGCTTCCCGCTTCAGCTGCCCCAGCTTTGGGACAAGCCTTTGGCCTCTGGGCCCTGCGGCAGCAGGGCGGCCTTTCACAAAGTCGTCTTCTGCACAGGCTGAAAAAATGCAGAGCCTGACTGAAAGTCTTGTGGCGCTCCTGGAGGAAAATGACAGCGACATGATCAGGATGAGCATTCTTCTACTCAGATATTTGCTCCTGGATAATGGTGCTCCAATAGCCACCCCCATCGCCCTGCAGCTGGCTGAGGAGCTCCTGCCACTCTTTGACAGCATAAGTCTCTGTGCCCACAGCCACAGCCACTGGCTGCTGCCCGGACCCTTGTTGCCCTGTGCAGATGCACGCCTGTGCCCTGGGGGGCCTGAAGCAGCTGATGCTCAGGTCTTTTGCCCTTTCCTTTCATCCAGGATGACATCCAGGTGCAGCTGAGCTCCATGGCTGTCTTTCAAGAGATGCTGGACTTATTAACAGAAGAGGGAAGAAAGGCCCTCAAGTCCCACGTGCGCCAGAGCCTGCTCCCTCTCTACTTCCACTGCCATGATGAGAATCAGATGGTTGCTGAGGTGAGCACTTGTGGCCAGCTGCTGTCCCCCTGGCAGGGGCTTGGGCTGCCTCCTGCCCGGGCACCTTGTGGGCTGCAGCCTCCTCCAGCCTGTGCCACTGGATGCTCCTGTGCCCTGGACTGTGGGGCCATCTGTGCATCTCTGTCCCTCTCCAGGCCTCCCGGGAAACGCTGCATTCCTCAGCCAGATTCCTGAAGAGGAGGGATATAGAACAAATGCTACACGTGGATCAGAGCCTTGGGGAGTGCCTGGTAAGAACAGCAGAGACCCCCCAGCCTCAGCATGGCCAAGGTCCCTGAGGGCGGTGCTCAGTGTGCAGGGCTAACAGCTGTGCCCGCTGCTGCAGCCAGAGGCCACGCGGGCTCTTCTCCAGGCTCCCGTGGGCCTGAGTCGGGTGCCCATGGAGCCCCGGCCCGGCGGGGCTGCGGGGCGGCACCACGGCTCCCCGGGCAGCAGCCGGCCCTCTGCCCCTCCCCTCGGGAGCCCTTGGCCAGCGGCTGCTGGCTGCGCCTCAGGGCTGGGCGGGCAGGCGAGGCCGGCGATGGGCGCCGGCAGCGCCCAGCCCAGGAGCTGAGCCCGCGCCAACCCTTCCCTCCTGCCACTCTCTGCAGCTGGCAGAGGACAGGAGCCGAGCGGCTGAGCACGTGCGCAGGGCACTGCACTACCTGCAGTGCCCACAGGAGTCCCTGCGAGAGGCGGCCGTCAGGTTCATGGGTGAGTCCTGAGCCCGGGCTCCTCCCCGGCCCGCCGCAGCTCGGCCCCGGCCCCGCCTGCTGCCCCGGCAGCGCCAGCCCGGCCCGGCGCCGTGGAGCCCCGCCTGGCCTGGGCGTTGCTGCTGCCGCCCTCTGGCAGCCGTGCCCTGGGGCGGCAGCATGCGGCAAGGGCCCGGGCCGAGCCCTGCCGGGCCAGCAGCCCGTGTGGCCACAGCGCCAGCAGCACCGCTGGCAGGGAGCTGTGCCGCTGGGGCTGTGACAGGCTCTGTGTTCACAGGCGTCGCCGGGCGGCACCTGAGGGGGCAGCAGCAAGAGCTGCAGCTGATCTGTACTGGTGAGTGAATGAGGGCAGCGGGCTGACAGCGGGGGCTGCCGGAGTAGCTGAAAGCCCTGCCCCGGTAGCAGAGGGCTCTGCTCCTTGTGCAGACATGGGGCGGCGTGGGCAGAGCATACAGAGATTTCAGGGCCACCTTGGGGATTTGTGGCCAGCAGCTTCGGGCCGGTGCCCTTCGTCCCTGCTCCCTCCTGGCCATGGCTAGAGCCGGCTGGGATGGCCCTGGCAGGGGGCACTCCTTGGCCCCCTGCAGATCCGAGATGTGACCATGGCTCTGTCCCTCTCTCTTGCAGCCCTTGAACCACTGACTGCGGACATCAGCAGTGCCGTGTCGGACATGGCAGTAGAAACACTGTATGTCCTCCAGGCACTGCAGAGTGAGCGATATTCCCTCTTCCAGAGGCTGCAAGATTAGCTCTGCAGGGCATGGAGGATACGGCCTCGTCTGTTGGGGCTTGGCTGGCTGCTCTGCTGCCGCTCTGCAGAGACCTGATGCCAGAGGCTCTGTCTGCTGGGGCCACCTGAGCCAGCTGGAATTTTCCATTTCTTCAAGATTGTTCTTTTCTTCTTTTTGTTTTTTTTTCTTTAGTATATGAATATAGAGTGTGTTATAATACACAGACTCCCAGGACCTTTCTTTTGCTACCCAGGGTCTGCAGGGCATAGGGGAAGAGGGGGAGAAGGGTATTCTGGCTCAGCAAGCTGCCCAGGCATGCAGTGGGCAAGGGAAAATGGCCAGAAGCCCCTTGTCCTGTGGTGGCTCTGCTGAAGCCTTTGTGCTGGTGACAGAGTGGGTGGGCAGGGGCCGGGGCTGCAGGGATCCCTGCCAAAGCGGTGCCTGGAGATGGCCACAAGCCCTGTGCCAGGAAGGAACCACCCTCTGTATCCTCCTGCCCGTGTGCTGCTGGCTGGATTGCTGAGGGCTCCCAGGTGCCTCTGGATGGGGCTGCTCTGCAGCTGCTGTGGGGCTGCGGTGCTGCTGCCGGACAGCTTGGCCGGGCTGGGGCAGCCCCTGAGGGGCTGGGGCGCTGGCAAGCCCTGAGCAATGGGCTGGCAGAGGCCACAAGCAGCCCCCTGGCAGCTGCCCGCCTTGTTCCTGCCAGAGTTGACTTGCAAGAGGGATCCTGGGCACTCTGGAACTAACAGCATCAGTGTTGATGGAAACCCAAATGCAGGGAAATCTCAGACCTTTGGTCTTGTCAGCAAAGCTTAGAATTAAACACAGGATTTGATCGGAGACCTTGGAAAGGGCTTCCAAACTTAGGTGCTAGAAGCGAGAATGTGGATTTCTAGTTTATTATAGCAGAGAGACGGGGAGGAAGGTTGAAGTGGAGGAAAGTTTAGAGTTTTAGGGCTGAAGATCTAGAAAAAATAAAAGTAGTTACAATGGTAAACAAGAAGCTTAGGATGCAGTGCTGTAGGTTTGTGTGTCATAACATGATTGGCTAAGGAAGCTTACACTGTAGCATGAGCCCCTAAGACGAAGTATTGAAGGATTGGCTGCAAAACATAAATATCCTTGTTGGCAGTGTCTTCTTGGCCAAGAAATCCTTCAAAGCTCTTGTAACTACAAGTCTTGCGGCCTTGTGAGCCATGCGGTGGAGATGTGAGCCAAACTCACCCTTCCTGTCTATGTAGAAGAGAAGAAAAAGCAATGGCATCATCTAAAACACTCAGAGGTCTGCTCTCTAGCTTGTTCCAAACTCCCTCAAATCCCCCAAAGTGGGATTTAGCTACAAAGAGATGACAAGGGCTCTTAGTGCTGGCTCTTTGACTCCAGAGCAGCTGTTTTAGAATCTTTCCCATAACCCTGTGTAGTCATGTGCCAGAAATGGATCATTTGAAGAAGCTTTCCCAACTGACTTGCATGGAGGTTTGTCTGAAGGGTATTTGAGGAGAAAGGCTCCCAGCAGAGGTCTGGGCTTTGGCCGAGCTGTGTCCCCTGCTGATTGTGAAGTGTGCCATCAGCTGCAGGGCATCCTGGGCTGAAAAATATCATCGAGTCACTTGGACTTGCTCTTTTAGGCCTCTAAGAGCCGGACCAAATTTCGGGGCACATTTGGAGACCTCATCAATGAGCGCGTGGACGACCTCGGATTTTCCCAATTGCTGGGAATGGTTCCCCAGGTCCTTGGTGTAAAATCAGGCTACTCAGCAAGTGCAGATCTGCAAGATGAGAAACAATTTAGGCAATTGGTGATGCATCTTTCTAAATCGCTCTCCTTTCTCTCCTTTTTTCAAATACAAAGCTGTATTTTGTGTCAGGTACATACAGGCAACATGTGTATTTGTGATTTTGATATGTGTGGAAACCAACCATGGGACACTTATAAAGACGAATTCTAATATAACTGAGGAAAGCAAAGCATGGAAGAAGGCCTTTGAACCTATCCTTTGTTCCTAATTAGCTTTTATAAGTCTTAAATTGATTTAGAAGCATTTGAATTAAAGCTGTGAGGATGTTGCTTTTTGACAGGAACTTTCTGCTTGTAGCTAAGCCTTCAAGAGTTTTGCAATAATAACCTTTTGAAGTATAATTTCAGAATATTGCTTGTAGTAAGGATCTCTGAAACTATAGCTTTAGAATATATAAAAAGGAAATATGCCTATCTCAGGCCTTGACAAAACAGTGAAAAGCAGCTTGAGGAATGAATATGAATATCAACGCAAGGACTAACGATTTTGACCAAGGGAAGCTGGATATCGCTGTTGTGAGATTTATAGTCCATGCAATCAAAAGGTAAAGCCATGTCTGGAATCTGGACCCCACCAGCTGGGAGACTTCTTTCTTCGTTCAGAAGTTGGACCCCCCACCACCTGGGATATTCCTTTTCTGGGATACATCCTGAGAAAAAATAATCACAATACTGTATAGAATTGTGATGTAAAAATTGGGAAAAGAAACTACTGATGAGTAAAAAATTTGGACTAGAAACTGCTGAGAAAGCTTAGGAATGCCCCTATAAATACTGGTAAGCCTCAACTATCCGTGTGCAGTTGAGGGAAAACTTCCCGCACTGTACTCAGCGCTGTATTGCTCATACTTTACCAGAATAATTAATAAATTGATTACTGCTTGAATAATGACCTAGTCAAGCTTCTCATTTCTAACATTATAGTACTGTTTACTGTATAGTACTCTGCCCAGGGGCAGAGCCCGCACCGAGCCTTCCCTGCCGGCGCTCCCCGCAGCTGCTGCAAGACGAGAGCCGAGCGGCCGAGCACCTGCGCTGGGCCCTGCCACACCTGCAGAGCCCACAGAGGCCCCTACGAGAGGCGGCCGTCAGGCTCATGGGTGAGCCGGCAGCCCCGCGCCCCTCCCTGCCCCCGGCCCGGCTGCTGCCCCGGCTAAAGCGGGAGCCGCGCCCCGGCCGCTGCAGCCCCGCCCACCCTGGGCATTGCTGCCGCCGCCCTCCCGCAGCCGTTCCCTGGGGCGGCAGCGGGCGGCAGGGCCCGGCAGCAGCCCTGCCCGCCAGGAGAGCGTGCGGCCACAGGGCTGGCAGAGCCCGTGTCGGGCAGCTGTGCCGCCTGGTGCCGCCACATGCTCTGTCTTGCCAGGGGTGGCCGGAGTGCTCGTGATGGGGCAGCAGGAGGAGCTCCAGGTCCTCACTGAGGGTGAGTCAGGGCAGCCACGTGGCAGCGAGCACTGCCAGGGGTGTGGGGGCAGCTGCAAATCCCGGCTCCGCAGCTACAATCCGTTCCCGGGCTGCGGAGGGCTCTGCTGCCTGTGCGGACCAGGGGTGGTGGGGCCACAGCCCAGAGAACTTTCGGGGACACGGGGGGTCTGTGGCCAGCACCCTCTGGCTGAAGCCCTTGTCTCCCGCTCCCTCCTGGCCATGGCAAGAGCTGGCTGGGATGGCCCTGGCAGGAGGCTTTCCTTGGATTCCCTCAATCCGGCCTCTGACCGTGGCTCTGTTCCTCTCTCTTCCAGCTCCTCAGGGAAGATGAGAGCCCATCCTGCATGAACACATGGGTTCAGCTGAAATTCGAAGGAAGATCTGCATAACCTCATTTGTCTCCTGCATCAGATGTACCTATACCGGCCTCCTTCGATGATTTCCAGTGCCCATCAAAGATGGGAGAATTTACAGAGCAGAAGGGACCAGCTGCAGTTCCAGCACGGCTCTGGCTACTCAGAGCTGAGCCTGTGTGAAGCCCCAGCAGCTCCTGCCATCTCTCTCCCTGTTGGCACCTCCCTCCCTGCAGACCTCAGGCCCTGCCCATCCCCTTTTCTGCCTCCCAGCTCACCCCTTACCTTCGCTTTCCCTTAATAAACAGTTTGGGTTTTTCACTTGAACCGCATATCCGTGGAGCTGAAGTGACACAAAACCTGAGCCCGGAGACACGCAGGGCCCTGCTGCCCTTCTCCTGCCTGCTGTGTTCCGGGCACGGACAGAGAGGAACAAGGGCAGCTCAGGCTGCAAAGTTCCCTGTCCCGCTGCTCCAGTTGCACAGCGGCGTGGACTTAAAGGGCATGCTGAGCACGCTGAAGGGGACAAGGACTCTGAGTTGTAGAAGAGCCAGCTTGAGTGTGCTCTGAACCCAGCCATGAGGAATTCCAGTGCAGGCATCCACGGAGGGCAAAGGAGCTTGCAATGGCAGAAGTTTCCACAAAGAGCTTCCTGAAAGCACAGCAATGCTCCATCCCTACACAGGGACAGGAAGAGGGCAGTGAGACCAGAGGCAGGGGCCCAATCCCATCCCTCTGGGGCATGGCTGCAAAACAGCCGCAGCTGTGTCTTCCCGTGCCTGTGTTTGGGCTGTGCTGAGCCCAGAGCCAGCCAGCTTGTGCTCTGCTGTGCCAAGAGCGTTCTGGGCAGGCAGGCAGGCAGAAGTGCCGCTTGCACTGTGGGGAAGGGGGTCACGAGAGCTTCCTGCGGGAACAGGGCTCTGCTCCTTGCCTGGGAACAGCCTGGTTTTGCTGTCGTGAGCGCAGGCAGGAGCTCGGGCACTTGAAGGGGCAGCGGGCAGCTCTTGTTTATAGGGGGTCTGGGGTTGCGTGCCACAATGGACACGAGGAAACAGGCTCGGGAGAAGGAAGATGAGCTCGAGCTGGAGTGCCTGTGCTACAAGGTGCAGAAGTAATTGAGCCTTGCCAGGGTTTCTTAAGTGTGTGTTGGTGTTCCCTGGGAAATGGACACATTTGGGGAAATGCCTTTGGAAGAGAGAGGCTTGCTTCTCAAGCAAAGTGCTTCCCCAGGAGCCTCTAGTGAGCTAGGTGCAGCTGTCTCCCTTTGGCTCCTTGCGCTCCTTTCCATCCTTGAGGCCCCTTGCACTTGGCAGAGGGGCATGGCAAGGGAGAAGGCTGTGAAGAGCAGCTTTGGCAATCTGCCTGGGCCTGCAGAGACCAAGGCAAGCACCAGCGGCAGGGTGTGTCCGCCGCCTTTGAGCACAGGACAGAGGGGGATAATCTCTGTCCAGCCAAGAGCCCCAAATGCCTCTCAGAGACCTGTGAATTCAAAGGCCTTTATGCACATTCATGCCATCTTCCCTATCTGCTGTGTTTTAACTCTTGGCAAGATGCATTTGCCTCTTGCTTGCTGGAAGCTGCTCTGCTTCAGGGCCAGCAGCGAGCTGGGCTGTGCGGGCCCCGTGGAGAGTCCTTCCCCGAGCACTTGGCAGCTCTTGGTGTGTCCAGGGCTGTGTTAGACATTTGGGGCAATGGATTCCTTCCAAGCGGGGGCACCTTGGCTGGGGAGTGGTTGGCCCCGGGGCACGTGGCAGCATGTCCCTTTGTGACACGGTGCAGCAGGTTCCCTGTGGAACCGAAAGGGACACCGTGTCTTGGCAGCCCTTTGTGACACGCGCTGACATAGGGGCTGGCAGCCACACAGCCACGCCACAGTGCTCAGTGCACGCAACGGGACAGGAGGTGACAGAGCGGTGCTGTGAGGCGACCCTGCACAGTCAGCTCGTTGGCTGCTGACCTGGAGCTTTTCCAAGGCATTCCTCCTGTGGCTGGCCTCACGGCCAGACCTCGGCATTTGGTGACTCAGAGCTTTTCCGAGGCATCTCCCATCCCTGCAGCTGGTGCCCTCGTGGCCAGGCCGTGGGACTTGCTGACCTCCATTGTTTGCCAGGAGTGTCCTGTCATTGTGGCAGGAGCCCTCGAGTGCAGGACTTGCTGTGCTCTCGCCTTTCTGAGGCTCCTCTGTTGCAGGTGCCTTCAAGGCAAGACTGCAGCCCTTGCTGACGCAGGCCTTTGCCAAGGCATTTGAAAGGTTAGACAGCAGGATGGCGGGCGAACTGCTCAGTCTGTTCAAGGGGCTTCGGGGCAAGAAAAGCAAAGGCCCTGCAGCTGCCCCAGTGCAGAAGCCTGCAGAGCCAGAGAAGTTGCAGATGCTGCAGGACGGTGAGTGGTGGAGCTGGGCTGCTGGGCCGGTGCCTGCAGCTGGCCTGGCCCTGCCCCACCCCATCCCATCCCATCCCATCCCATCCCATCCCATCCTATCCCATCCCATCCCATCCCATCCCATCCCATCCCATCCCATCCCTGTGGACATGCCCATGGACGGGATGGGAGAGAGACCGGGGCTGCGCCCCTGAATTGCCGTGCTCCATCCCCTGGGCTCCCGTGGGGCTGTCCCTGCCTGGGGAGCGCAGGGCTGGGCTGTGTTCTCCAGCCTCTCCCGCAGCCCCTCACCTCTGGCTGCGCTTGCTCTTTAACAGATGCAGCCAGGGACCCAACTCAAGAGCAGGAGCCCACCCGTGGCCGCTTCCACAGAACAGCGCAGGTACCTGCGGCCATCCCCACCTGGGCCGGGCCTACTGGCGCTGCTTGGCTGATCCCTGCGCTTGGAGCAGGCCATGGAACGTCCCTCCCCTCCCTCCCTCCTTCTGCTGCAGACACTGCGGAGGTTTCTGCACCTGGGCCGCACAAAGACCCGTGGCACCGGCACCAAGGGCACGGCCCAGCCCGACTCCAGGCCTGGCCAGCTGCGGGCAGAGGCTGCTGCCATCTCAGCGTCCTCGGAGCTCGCAGCAGCCTCTGAGCAGGACACGGCCCAGGGCAGGGCGGAGGCTGGCATGGCCCTGACTGAGGGCATGGCCATCACCCACACCCAGGCTCAGGGCATGCCAGACACTCAGGCCAAGCCCACACTGACCGTGGCTCCTGCACCCACTCTGGAGGTTTTCCAGAAGCGTGCAGCTTCTCCACAGCAGGTAAGTGACGAAAGTGAAGGGAGAACGAGCACACATCCGATTGATGAGCATCGATCTCAGATTTATTGATCCAGCTTACACACTTTTATAGTAGTGTTAATTAAGTTCATACATATTGCAAAACCCGAGCTCATCACTGCTTACAGATTACACACCAACCCCTCCTTTGTTGTCAATACCTGTGGTTTCTTGTTGAGGCTAATACTTGTTTTTCTGATCCTGCTGTTGACTTGTTATTGAGCACCCTTCAAGGACTCCATGTTTTCCACCATGTTTTTCTCATAACTTAGCCAAGGACAAGGTATTTATTGTTTTTAAGGAAAAGCCTGAGAACTTGCTGGTTACAGCTGCCTTTTACTTTTTAACCAGCTGTATGTGATCATGGCCTTTTTCTATAAGCCATGTCTGAAAAAAGCTCTCCACAGCTAAGCAAACTGGGGCCAGGGCTGAAGGCCTCCCAGGATCATGTGGCTCCTCAAGCTACATCCGCTGGACCCCCTCAGCCTTTGAGGCCATTACAGTGGGGTGGGAAGGCAAGCACTTCTTCGGGGAAGCTGGGCAAGTTGCTCCCTTGGACAGCACTCCAAGTCTTCCCCACGCCGCGTCCTCCAGGTGCAAGCCATGGTCAGGGATATTCTCCGGAGACTGGCGTCCTGTGTCACCGTGGATGCCAGGCTGCAAATGGAGATTCTGAACCTGACAGAGGAACACCCTGTTCAAGTGGTGATGAGCCTCCTATGCTGTGCCCCAACGTGTGACAGGTATGGAGCACAAGTGCCTCGAGAGCTCAGTGCTCACCGGCCCGTAGGGCCCCTCACCCTGTACAGCCTGTCCAGTGGGCTCTGCCAGACAGGCAGAGAGCTGCGGGAGCCTCGGGCCCCTCTGTTTCCTGAGCCTCTGCCATGCTCCCTCTCTGCCATTCAGGGCACCGGGGCTCTGTCACCCAGCCCCACGCAGCCGCACGGGGCACGGTGCTGACGCACAGCTCTGCTCACACAGAGCCGCCGCGCTGATGTGGAGAGCCATCGGCACGTCCGGAGTGGCCGCCCAGGAGGTGCTTCCAGCGCTGCTCTCTGCCATGGAGGAGCAGCCGCCCTATGGCAGCTTCTCCTGCGGAGACAAGGCTGTCTTTGCCCTGGCTGTGAGTTTCTGCAGCTGGTCTTTGCTCGCCCTCCTGGTTGCCTCTCCAGCACCTCTCCCTGCTCTCCCTAGCCTGCAGCTCCCTGCCTGGGCTCAAAGCTGGCCTAGGGGCAGGCTCAGGGGCAGCAGGCCGCGTGCTCCCCCTGCGTCTCCCCTCGGGCCCTGCCTCATAGACACCCTGGCACTGAGCGCTGCCTCAGGCTGCTTTGTCTCTTGCAGGCAACTCTGGTGCTGTGGAGGATTGCTCCCATGTGTGAGTGGCACTGTGCCATTCTGCTTCATTCTCCCCAACTGTTTGTGGCTCTGCTCTTGCAAATTTTCACCACCACAGAGCAGATGCCAGGGGACATTGAAACTGGGAGATTCTGGAGAGCGTGCCGGGAAGAACACGGCCTTCCCTGCCATCCCCACAGGTGCCAGTCGCCCTGTCCTTCCCACGCCCTCGTGGCCAGGGCCAGCGCTCCCAGAGTGACCTGGCCTTTGCTCGGCATGCAGGTTTGCAGTGCAGACCATGAAGGCTCTGCTCTCCCGCCTGGGCTTTGACAAGAAGCTGGTGGCTCTGGAGAACAAGCGGGTCTGGGAGAAGCTGCTCTGTGCCGACACCCAGCACTATGCAGCAGATCTGCTGGCCAGGTGAGATCTCCTACGCCCCGCCGCCACCGTCAGCATTTGTGCTCCCTGCCCAGAGTGCCCCACACAGTCCCTGGGGCTGTAAGCGAGAGCCCTTGTCAGCGAGGGAGGGCCGAGCAGACTGGGAAAGGCTGGGAGAGGAGGATGCCCAGCAGCAGCCGCCTCCCAAGGGCCCCATGTCCCCTTGCAGAGTGCTGGAGAAAGATCAGACCTCTGTGAGACCACGCCTGGGAGAGGTCTGCCCGCCCGGCTCAGGGCCTTGTTTCCTTTTTCCCATGCCAGGGAGATGCGCCGTGGCTTGAGCCCCTTGTGTCCCCACATGGCCTCACACCTGCTCAGCCTGCTCCTCGGGAAGCAGCCCCGCTGGCATCTGCCTGCCCTGGCGTTCTTTGTGGAGGTGAGCCTGATGGCCAGCGCTGCCTGGCTGAGCTGCCTCCCAGCTCTTGGGCCTCCCGTAGCTGCAGCCGCCTGGGAGGCTGCCCACACCCACTGCTGCTGCCTGGGCCTGGCCCTATGAGGCTCTGGGCTCCTGCCGGCCGGCTCCCCCATCACTGCCCTGTGCCTTTCAGGTCCTGGAGTGTCTGGACTTGAGCAAACACGGTCCCAGTGCCCTGCTGGTGGTATCCAGGCACCTGCTGAGCCAGTGCAGGGACAGGCTGCGCCGGGCGCTCAGAGGCCTTGTGGTGCTCAGCAAGGAGCCCTCGCTGGTGAGAAGGGGCAGTGGCTGAAGCCATGCTGGCAGTGTGGGGCTGGGCAACGCAGACCTCTGGGCTTGGCTGGCCTTTGGCAGCAGAGGCAGCTGCTCCCAGCTCTCCTGCCTCCTGCTTCAGCTGCCCCAGTGCCCCAAGCAGCTGTTGGTGCTGCGGCCATTCACGGCTTCACAGCACAGCCTGGTCTTGCACACAGGCCGGAGGAATATGCTGCCTCTATCCACACCTGGTGGAGCAGCTGGCTGACCCAGATGCAGAGGTGGTCTGGATGAGCCTCTGTGTGCTCACACATACGCTCCAGGACAAAGACCTCCTGCTACCCAGCGTCACCGCCCTGAAGCTGGCTGAGTCCCTCCTGCCACACTTTGAGAACGTAAGGCTATGTGCCCCCAGCCAAGGGCACTGGATGCTACCTGGAAACTTTGTGCTCTGTGCAGTTCTGGGCCTTTGCCTCAATGGGCCTGGAGTAGTTGGTGCTGAGGTCTTTTGCTTTCCTTCCAGGACAACAGCCACGTGCAGCTGCTCTCCATTCAGCTCTTTTGCAAGGTGATGGAGCTGGTAGTGGAAGAGGGGGAAGAGCTTCTCACGACATTTGTGAACCAGAGCCTGCTCCCTCTATTCTTGCGCTGGCACGATGAGAACCTGTATGTGGCCAAGGTGAGGTTTTGTGTGATGGTGCCGCATCCCTGGCAGGGGGCTTGGCCACCTCCTGCCCTGGCACCTGGCGGGCTCCAGCCTCCCCATGGTCATGGCACAGGGACACAGGTCCTGTGCCCTGGGCTCTGGTGCCACCTGCAGCTCTCTGCCACTCTCCAGGCCTCTTTCCAAGCCCTGCTTTGTGCGGCACGCTTCCTGAAGAGGAGGGACCTTGAGGAGCTGCTGACGAAGGCGTGGCGGATTAAGTTTGCTGAGAGCCTGGTAAGGACAGCCGGGGAGATCGAGCCCTGCCCCTGGTGCACGATGTGGAGGACCGGCAGCTGTGCCACTGCCCAGCGCCGCAGCCAGGCCCGCCAGCCTGTGCCCCCCATGCTGCTCCCTGTCCCGGGCTGTGTGGGCCGGCTCGGCCGGTGCTGGGGCCAGGGAGAGCCCGGCCAAGGGGCAGAGCCCATGCCAAGCCTTCCCTGCTGGTGCTCCCCGCAGCTGCTGCAGGACGAGAGCCGAGCGGCTGAGAGCCCACAGAGGACCCTGCGAGAGGCAGCTGTCAGGTTCATGGGTGAGCCCTGAGCCCGGCGCCCCTCCCTGCCCCCAGCCCGGCTGCTGCCCTGGCTACAGTGAGAGCCGGGCCTCTGCAGCTGGCTGGGATGGCCCTGGCAGGAGGCTTTCCTTGCATTTCCTCAATCTGGCCTCTGACCTTGGCTCTGTTCCTCTCTCTTCCAGCTCTTCAAGCCCTGAAGGAAGATGAGAGTTCATCGTGCCTGAGCAAACTGCTTCAGATGATCTTTGAAGGAAGATCTGCAGGACTTTGTCTGATGGATCAGATGTACCAGTGTCCATCAGCGATTTCAAGTGCCCATTGAAGATGGGAGCACCTGCAGAACAGGATGGAGCAGCTGGAGCTCCAGGCACAGCATGGCTGCTCAGAGCTGAGCCTGTGTGAAGCCCCAGCAGCTCCTGCCATCTCTCTCCCTGTTGGCACCTCCCTCCCTGCAGACCTCAGGCCCTGCCCATCCCCTTTTCTGCCTCCCAGCTCACCCCTTACCTTCGCTTTCCCTTAATAAACAGTTTGGGTTTTTCACTTGAACCGCATATCCGTGGAGCTGAAGTGACACAAAACCTGAGCCCGGAGACACGCAGGGCCCTGCTGCCCTTCTCCTGCCTGCTGTGTTCCGGGCACGGACAGAGAGGAACAAGGGCAGCTCAGGCTGCAAAGTTCCCTGTCCCGCTGCTCCAGTTGCACAGCGGCATGGACTTAAAGGGCATGCTGAGCACGCTGAAGGGGACAAGGACTCTGAGTTGTAGAAGAGTCAGCTTGAGTGTGCTCTGAACCCAGCCATGAGGAATTCCAGTGCAGGCATCCACGGAGGGCAAAGGAGCTTGCAATGGCAGAAGTTTCCACAAAGAGCTTCCTGAAAGCACAGCAATGCTCCATCCCTACACAGGGACAGGAAGAGGGCAGTGAGACCAGAGGCAGGGGCCCAATCCCATCCCTCTGGGGCATGGCTGCAAAACAGCCGCAGCTGTGTCTTCCCGTGCCTGTGTTTGGGCTGTGCTGAGCCCAGAGCCAGCCAGCTTGTGCTCTGCTGTGCCAAGAGCGTTCTGGGCAGGCAGGCAGGCAGAAGTGCCGCTTGCACTGTGGGGAAGGGGGTCACGAGAGCTTCCTGCGGGAACAGGGCTCTGCTCCTTGCCTGGGAACAGCCTGGTTTTGCTGTCGTGAGCGCAGGCAGGAGCTCGGGCACTTGAAGGGGCAGCGGGCAGCTCTTGTTTATAGGGGGTCTGGGGCTGCGTGCCACAATGGACACGAGGAAACAGGCTCGGGAGAAGGAAGATGAGCTCGAGCTGGAGTGCCTGTGCTACAAGGTGCAGAAGTAATTGAGCCTTGCCAGGGTTTCTTAAGTGTGTGTTGGTGTTCCCTGGGAAATGGACACATTTGGGGAAATGCCTTTGGAAGAGAGGGGCTTGCTTCTCAAGCAAAGTGCTTCCCCAGGAGCCTCTAGTGAGCTAGGTGCAGCTGTCTCCCTTTGGCTCCTTGCGCTCCTTTCCATCCTTGAGGCCCCTTGCACTTGGCAGAGGGGCATGGCAAGGGAGAAGGCTGTGAAGAGCAGCTTTGGCAATCTGCCTGGGCCTGCAGAGACCAAGGCAAGCACCAGCGGCAGGGTGTGTCCGCCGCCTTTGAGCACAGGACAGAGGGGGATAATCTCTGTCCAGCCAAGAGCCCCAAATGCCTCTCAGAGACCTGTGAATTCAAAGGCCTTTATGCACATTCATGCCATCTTCCCTATCTGCTGTGTTTTAACTCTTGGCAAGATGCATTTGCCTCTTGCTTGCTGGAAGCTGCTCTGCTTCAGGGCCAGCAGCGAGCTGGGCTGTGCGGGCCCCGTGGAGAGTCCTTCCCCGAGCACTTGGCAGCTCTTGGTGTGTCCAGGGCTGTGTTAGACATTTGGGGCAATGGATTCCTTCCAAGCGGGGGCACCTTGGCTGGGGAGTGGTTGGCCCCGGGGCACGTGGCAGCATGTCCCTTTGTGACACGGTGCAGCAGGTTCCCTGTGGAACCGAAAGGGACACCGTGTCTTGGCAGCCCTTTGTGACACGCGCTGACATAGGGGCTGGCAGCCACACAGCCACGCCACAGTGCTCAGTGCACGCAACGGGACAGGAGGTGACAGAGCGGTGCTGTGAGGCGACCCTGCACAGTCAGCTCGTTGGCTGCTGACCTGGAGCTTTTCCAAGGCATTCCTCCTGTGGCTGGCCTCACGGCCAGACCTCGGCATTTGGTGACTCGGAGCTTTTCCGAGGCATCTCCCATCCCTGCAGCTGGTGCCCTCGTGGCCAGGCCGTGGGACTTGCTGACCTCCATTGTTTGCCAGGAGTGTCCTGTCATTGTGGCAGGAGCCCTCGAGTGCAGGACTTGCTGTGCTCTCGCCTTTCTGAGGCTCCTCTGTTGCAGGTGCCTTCAAGGCAAGACTGCAGCCCTTGCTGACGCAGGCCTTTGCCAAGGCATTTGAAAGGTTAGACAGCAGGATGGCGGGCGGACTGCTCAGTCTGTTCAAGGGGCTTCGGGGCAAGAAAAGCAAAGGCCCTGCAGCTGCCCCAGTGCAGAAGCCTGCAGAGCCAGAGAAGTTGCAGATGCTGCAGGACGGTGAGTGGTGGAGCTGGGCTGCTGGGCCGGTGCCTGCAGCTGGCCTGGCCCTGCCCCACCCCATCCCATCCCATCCCATCATATCCCATCCCATCCCATCCCATCCCATCCCTGTGGACATGCCCATGGACGGGATGGGAGAGAGACCGGGGCTGCGCCCCTGAATTGCCGTGCTCCATCCCCTGGGCTCCCGTGGGGCTGTCCCTGCCTGGGGAGCGCAGGGCTGGGCTGTGTTCTCCAGCCTCTCCCGCAGCCCCTCACCTCTGGCTGCGCTTGCTCTTTAACAGATGCAGCCAGGGACCCAACTCAAGAGCAGGAGCCCACCCGTGGCCGCTTCCACAGAACAGCGCAGGTACCTGCGGCCATCCCCACCTGGGCCGGGCCTACTGGCGCTGCTTGGCTGATCCCTGCGCTTGGAGCAGGCCATGGAACGTCCCTCCCCTCCCTCCCTCCTTCTGCTGCAGACACTGCGGAGGTTTCTGCACCTGGGCCGCACAAAGACCCGTGGCACCGGCACCAAGGGCACGGCCCAGCCCGACTCCAGGCCTGGCCAGCTGCGGGCAGAGGCTGCTGCCATCTCAGCGTCCTCGGAGCTCGCAGCAGCCTCTGAGCAGGACACGGCCCAGGGCAGGGCGGAGGCTGGCATGGCCCTGACTGAGGGCATGGCCATCACCCACACCCAGGCTCAGGGCATGCCAGACACTCAGGCCAAGCCCACACTGACCGTGGCTCCTGCACCCACTCTGGAGGTTTTCCAGAAGCGTGCAGCTTCTCCACAGCAGGTAAGTGACGAAAGTGAAGGGAGAACGAGCACACATCCGATTGATGAGCATCGATCTCAGATTTATTGATCCAGCTTACACACTTTTATAGTAGTGTTAATTAAGTTCATACATATTGCAAAACCCGAGCTCATCACTGCTTACAGATTACACACCAACCCCTCCTTTGTTGTCAATACCTGTGGTTTCTTGTTGAGGCTAATACTTGTTTTTCTGATCCTGCTGTTGACTTGTTATTGAGCACCCTTCAAGGACTCCATGTTTTCCACCATGTTTTTCTCATAACTTAGCCAAGGACAAGGTATTTATTGTTTTTAAGGAAAAGCCTGAGAACTTGCTGGTTACAGCTGCCTTTTACTTTTTAACCAGCTGTATGTGATCATGGCCTTTTTCTATAAGCCATGTCTGAAAAAAGCTCTCTACAGCTAAGCAAACTGGGGCCAGGGCTGAAGGCCTCCCAGGATCATGTGGCTCCTCAAGCTACATCCGCTGGACCCCCTCAGCCTTTGAGGCCATTACAGTGGGGTGGGAAGGCAAGCACTTCTTCGGGGAAGCTGGGCAAGTTGCTCCCTTGGACAGCACTCCAAGTCTTCCCCACGCCGCGTCCTCCAGGTGCAAGCCATGGTCAGGGATATTCTCCGGAGACTGGCGTCCTGTGTCACCGTGGATGCCAGGCTGCAAATGGAGATTCTGAACCTGACAGAGGAACACCCTGTTCAAGTGGTGATGAGCCTCCTATGCTGTGCCCCAACGTGTGACAGGTATGGAGCACAAGTGCCTCGAGAGCTCAGTGCTCACCGGCCCGTAGGGCCCCTCACCCTGTACAGCCTGTCCAGTGGGCTCTGCCAGACAGGCAGAGAGCTGCGGGAGCCTCGGGCCCCTCTGTTTCCTGAGCCTCTGCCATGCTCCCTCTCTGCCATTCAGGGCACCGGGGCTCTGTCACCCAGCCCCACGCAGCCGCACGGGGCACGGTGCTGACGCACAGCTCTGCTCACACAGAGCCGCCGCGCTGATGTGGAGAGCCATCGGCACGTCCGGAGTGGCCGCCCAGGAGGTGCTTCCAGCGCTGCTCTCTGCCATGGAGGAGCAGCCGCCCTATGGCAGCTTCTCCTGCGGAGACAAGGCTGTCTTTGCCCTGGCTGTGAGTTTCTGCAGCTGGTCTTTGCTCGCCCTCCTGGTTGCCTCTCCAGCACCTCTCCCTGCTCTCCCTAGCCTGCAGCTCCCTGCCTGGGCTCAAAGCTGGCCTAGGGGCAGGCTCAGGGGCAGCAGGCCGCGTGCTCCCCCTGCGTCTCCCCTCGGGCCCTGCCTCATAGACACCCTGGCACTGAGCGCTGCCTCAGGCTGCTTTGTCTCTTGCAGGCAACTCTGGTGCTGTGGAGGATTGCTCCCATGTGTGAGTGGCACTGTGCCATTCTGCTTCATTCTCCCCAACTGTTTGTGGCTCTGCTCTTGCAAATTTTCACCACCACAGAGCAGATGCCAGGGGACATTGAAACTGGGAGATTCTGGAGAGCGTGCCGGGAAGAACACGGCCTTCCCTGCCATCCCCACAGGTGCCAGTCGCCCTGTCCTTCCCACGCCCTCGTGGCCAGGGCCAGCGCTCCCAGAGTGACCTGGCCTTTGCTCGGCATGCAGGTTTGCAGTGCAGACCATGAAGGCTCTGCTCTCCCGCCTGGGCTTTGACAAGAAGCTGGTGGCTCTGGAGAACAAGCGGGTCTGGGAGAAGCTGCTCTGTGCCGACACCCAGCACTATGCAGCAGATCTGCTGGCCAGGTGAGATCTCCTACGCCCCGCCGCCACCGTCAGCATTTGTGCTCCCTGCCCAGAGTGCCCCACACAGTCCCTGGGGCTGTAAGCGAGAGCCCTTGTCAGCGAGGGAGGGCCGAGCAGACTGGGAAAGGCTGGGAGAGGAGGATGCCCAGCAGCAGCCGCCTCCCAAGGGCCCCATGTCCCCTTGCAGAGTGCTGGAGAAAGATCAGACCTCTGTGAGACCACGCCTGGGAGAGGTCTGCCCGCCCGGCTCAGGGCCTTGTTTCCTTTTTCCCATGCCAGGGAGATGCGCCGTGGCTTGAGCCCCTTGTGTCCCCACATGGCCTCACACCTGCTCAGCCTGCTCCTCGGGAAGCAGCCCCGCTGGCATCTGCCTGCCCTGGCGTTCTTTGTGGAGGTGAGCCTGATGGCCAGCGCTGCCTGGCTGAGCTGCCTCCCAGCTCTTGGGCCTCCCGTAGCTGCAGCCGCCTGGGAGGCTGCCCACACCCACTGCTGCTGCCTGGGCCTGGCCCTATGAGGCTCTGGGCTCCTGCCGGCCGGCTCCCCCATCACTGCCCTGTGCCTTTCAGGTCCTGGAGTGTCTGGACTTGAGCAAACACGGTCCCAGTGCCCTGCTGGTGGTATCCAGGCACCTGCTGAGCCAGTGCAGGGACAGGCTGCGCCGGGCGCTCAGAGGCCTTGTGGTGCTCAGCAAGGAGCCCTCGCTGGTGAGAAGGGGCAGTGGCTGAAGCCATGCTGGCAGTGTGGGGCTGGGCAACGCAGACCTCTGGGCTTGGCTGGCCTTTGGCAGCAGAGGCAGCTGCTCCCAGCTCTCCTGCCTCCTGCTTCAGCTGCCCCAGTGCCCCAAGCAGCTGTTGGTGCTGCGGCCATTCACGGCTTCACAGCACAGCCTGGTCTTGCACACAGGCCGGAGGAATATGCTGCCTCTATCCACACCTGGTGGAGCAGCTGGCTGACCCAGATGCAGAGGTGGTCTGGATGAGCCTCTGTGTGCTCACACATACGCTCCAGGACAAAGACCTCCTGCTACCCAGCGTCACCGCCCTGAAGCTGGCTGAGTCCCTCCTGCCACACTTTGAGAACGTAAGGCTATGTGCCCCCAGCCAAGGGCACTGGATGCTACCTGGAAACTTTGTGCTCTGTGCAGTTCTGGGCCTTTGCCTCAATGGGCCTGGAGTAGTTGGTGCTGAGGTCTTTTGCTTTCCTTCCAGGACAACAGCCACGTGCAGCTGCTCTCCATTCAGCTCTTTTGCAAGGTGATGGAGCTGGTAGTGGAAGAGGGGGAAGAGCTTCTCACGACATTTGTGAACCAGAGCCTGCTCCCTCTATTCTTGCGCTGGCACGATGAGAACCTGTATGTGGCCAAGGTGAGGTTTTGTGTGATGGTGCCGCATCCCTGGCAGGGGGCTTGGCCACCTCCTGCCCTGGCACCTGGCGGGCTCCAGCCTCCCCATGGTCATGGCACAGGGACACAGGTCCTGTGCCCTGGGCTCTGGTGCCACCTGCAGCTCTCTGCCACTCTCCAGGCCTCTTTCCAAGCCCTGCTTTGTGCGGCACGCTTCCTGAAGAGGAGGGACCTTGAGGAGCTGCTGACGAAGGCGTGGCGGATTAAGTTTGCTGAGAGCCTGGTAAGGACAGCCGGGGAGATCGAGCCCTGCCCCTGGTGCACGATGTGGAGGACCGGCAGCTGTGCCACTGCCCAGCGCCGCAGCCAGGCCCGCCAGCCTGTGCCCCCCATGCTGCTCCCTGTCCCGGGCTGTGTGGGCCGGCTCGGCCGGTGCTGGGGCCAGGGAGAGCCCGGCCAAGGGGCAGAGCCCATGCCAAGCCTTCCCTGCTGGTGCTCCCCGCAGCTGCTGCAGGACGAGAGCCGAGCGGCTGAGAGCCCACAGAGGACCCTGCGAGAGGCAGCTGTCAGGTTCATGGGTGAGCCCTGAGCCCGGCGCCCCTCCCTGCCCCCAGCCCGGCTGCTGCCCTGGCTACAGTGAGAGCCGGGCCTCTGCAGCTGGCTGGGATGGCCCTGGCAGGAGGCTTTCCTTGCATTTCCTCAATCTGGCCTCTGACCTTGGCTCTGTTCCTCTCTCTTCCAGCTCTTCAAGCCCTGAAGGAAGATGAGAGTTCATCGTGCCTGAGCAAACTGCTTCAGATGATCTTTGAAGGAAGATCTGCAGGACTTTGTCTGATGGATCAGATGTACCAGTGTCCATCAGCGATTTCAAGTGCCCATTGAAGATGGGAGCACCTGCAGAACAGGATGGAGCAGCTGGAGCTCCAGGCACAGCATGGCTGCTCAGAGCTGAGCCTGTGTGAAGCCCCAGCAGCTCCTGCCATCTCTCTCCCTGTTGGCACCTCCCTCCCTGCAGACCTCAGGCCCTGCCCATCCCCTTTTCTGCCTCCCAGCTCACCCCTTACCTTCGCTTTCCCTTAATAAACAGTTTGGGTTTTTCACTTGAACCGCATATCCGTGGAGCTGAAGTGACACAAAACCTGAGCCCGGAGACACGCAGGGCCCTGCTGCCCTTCTCCTGCCTGCTGTGTTCCGGGCACGGACAGAGAGGAACAAGGGCAGCTCAGGCTGCAAAGTTCCCTGTCCCGCTGCTCCAGTTGCACAGCGGCATGGACTTAAAGGGCATGCTGAGCACGCTGAAGGGGACAAGGACTCTGAGTTGTAGAAGAGTCAGCTTGAGTGTGCTCTGAACCCAGCCATGAGGAATTCCAGTGCAGGCATCCACGGAGGGCAAAGGAGCTTGCAATGGCAGAAGTTTCCACAAAGAGCTTCCTGAAAGCACAGCAATGCTCCATCCCTACACAGGGACAGGAAGAGGGCAGTGAGACCAGAGGCAGGGGCCCAATCCCATCCCTCTGGGGCATGGCTGCAAAACAGCCGCAGCTGTGTCTTCCCGTGCCTGTGTTTGGGCTGTGCTGAGCCCAGAGCCAGCCAGCTTGTGCTCTGCTGTGCCAAGAGCGTTCTGGGCAGGCAGGCAGGCAGAAGTGCCGCTTGCACTGTGGGGAAGGGGGTCACGAGAGCTTCCTGCGGGAACAGGGCTCTGCTCCTTGCCTGGGAACAGCCTGGTTTTGCTGTCGTGAGCGCAGGCAGGAGCTCGGGCACTTGAAGGGGCAGCGGGCAGCTCTTGTTTATAGGGGGTCTGGGGCTGCGTGCCACAATGGACACGAGGAAACAGGCTCGGGAGAAGGAAGATGAGCTCGAGCTGGAGTGCCTGTGCTACAAGGTGCAGAAGTAATTGAGCCTTGCCAGGGTTTCTTAAGTGTGTGTTGGTGTTCCCTGGGAAATGGACACATTTGGGGAAATGCCTTTGGAAGAGAGGGGCTTGCTTCTCAAGCAAAGTGCTTCCCCAGGAGCCTCTAGTGAGCTAGGTGCAGCTGTCTCCCTTTGGCTCCTTGCGCTCCTTTCCATCCTTGAGGCCCCTTGCACTTGGCAGAGGGGCATGGCAAGGGAGAAGGCTGTGAAGAGCAGCTTTGGCAATCTGCCTGGGCCTGCAGAGACCAAGGCAAGCACCAGCGGCAGGGTGTGTCCGCCGCCTTTGAGCACAGGACAGAGGGGGATAATCTCTGTCCAGCCAAGAGCCCCAAATGCCTCTCAGAGACCTGTGAATTCAAAGGCCTTTATGCACATTCATGCCATCTTCCCTATCTGCTGTGTTTTAACTCTTGGCAAGATGCATTTGCCTCTTGCTTGCTGGAAGCTGCTCTGCTTCAGGGCCAGCAGCGAGCTGGGCTGTGCGGGCCCCGTGGAGAGTCCTTCCCCGAGCACTTGGCAGCTCTTGGTGTGTCCAGGGCTGTGTTAGACATTTGGGGCAATGGATTCCTTCCAAGCGGGGGCACCTTGGCTGGGGAGTGGTTGGCCCCGGGGCACGTGGCAGCATGTCCCTTTGTGACACGGTGCAGCAGGTTCCCTGTGGAACCGAAAGGGACACCGTGTCTTGGCAGCCCTTTGTGACACGCGCTGACATAGGGGCTGGCAGCCACACAGCCACGCCACAGTGCTCAGTGCACGCAACGGGACAGGAGGTGACAGAGCGGTGCTGTGAGGCGACCCTGCACAGTCAGCTCGTTGGCTGCTGACCTGGAGCTTTTCCAAGGCATTCCTCCTGTGGCTGGCCTCACGGCCAGACCTCGGCATTTGGTGACTCGGAGCTTTTCCGAGGCATCTCCCATCCCTGCAGCTGGTGCCCTCGTGGCCAGGCCGTGGGACTTGCTGACCTCCATTGTTTGCCAGGAGTGTCCTGTCATTGTGGCAGGAGCCCTCGAGTGCAGGACTTGCTGTGCTCTCGCCTTTCTGAGGCTCCTCTGTTGCAGGTGCCTTCAAGGCAAGACTGCAGCCCTTGCTGACGCAGGCCTTTGCCAAGGCATTTGAAAGGTTAGACAGCAGGATGGCGGGCGGACTGCTCAGTCTGTTCAAGGGGCTTCGGGGCAAGAAAAGCAAAGGCCCTGCAGCTGCCCCAGTGCAGAAGCCTGCAGAGCCAGAGAAGTTGCAGATGCTGCAGGACGGTGAGTGGTGGAGCTGGGCTGCTGGGCCGGTGCCTGCAGCTGGCCTGGCCCTGCCCCACCCCATCCCATCCCATCCCATCATATCCCATCCCATCCCATCCCATCCCATCCCTGTGGACATGCCCATGGACGGGATGGGAGAGAGACCGGGGCTGCGCCCCTGAATTGCCGTGCTCCATCCCCTGGGCTCCCGTGGGGCTGTCCCTGCCTGGGGAGCGCAGGGCTGGGCTGTGTTCTCCAGCCTCTCCCGCAGCCCCTCACCTCTGGCTGCGCTTGCTCTTTAACAGATGCAGCCAGGGACCCAACTCAAGAGCAGGAGCCCACCCGTGGCCGCTTCCACAGAGCAGCGCAGGTACCTGCGGCCATCCCCACCTGGGCCGGGCCTACTGGCGCTGCTTGGCTGATCCCTGCGCTTGGAGCAGGCCATGGAACGTCCCTCCCCTCCCTCCCTCCTTCTGCTGCAGACACTGCGGAGGTTTCTGCACCTGGGCCGCACAAAGACCCGTGGCACCGGCACCAAGGGCACGGCCCAGCCCGACTCCAGGCCTGGCCAGCTGCGGGCAGAGGCTGCTGCCATCTCAGCGTCCTCGGAGCTCGCAGCAGCCTCTGAGCAGGACACGGCCCAGGGCAGGGCGGAGGCTGGCATGGCCCTGACTGAGGGCATGGCCATCACCCACACCCAGGCTCAGGGCATGCCAGACACTCAGGCCAAGCCCACACTGACCGTGGCTCCTGCACCCACTCTGGAGGTTTTCCAGAAGCGTGCAGCTTCTCCACAGCAGGTAAGTGACGAAAGTGAAGGGAGAACGAGCACACATCCGATTGATGAGCATCGATCTCAGATTTATTGATCCAGCTTACACACTTTTATAGTAGTGTTAATTAAGTTCATACATATTGCAAAACCTGAGCTCATCACTGCTTACAGATTACACACCAACCCCTCCTTTGTTGTCAATACCTGTGGTTTCTTGTTGAGGCTAATACTTGTTTTTCTGATCCTGCTGTTGACTTGTTATTGAGCACCCTTCAAGGACTCCATGTTTTCCACCATGTTTTTCTCATAACTTAGCCAAGGACAAGGTATTTATTGTTTTTAAGGAAAAGCCTGAGAACTTGCTGGTTACAGCTGCCTTTTACTTTTTAACCAGCTGTATGTGATCATGGCCTTTTTCTATAAGCCATGTCTGAAAAAAGCTCTCCACAGCTAAGCAAACTGGGGCCAGGGCTGAAGGCCTCCCAGGATCATGTGGCTCCTCAAGCTACATCCGCTGGACCCCCTCAGCCTTTGAGGCCATTACAGTGGGGTGGGAAGGCAAGCACTTCTTCGGGGAAGCTGGGCAAGTTGCTCCCTTGGACAGCACTCCAAGTCTTCCCCACGCCGCGTCCTCCAGGTGCAAGCCATGGTCAGGGATATTCTCCGGAGACTGGCGTCCTGTGTCACCGTGGATGCCAGGCTGCAAATGGAGATTCTGAACCTGACAGAGGAACACCCTGTTCAAGTGGTGATGAGCCTCCTATGCTGTGCCCCAACGTGTGACAGGTACGGAGCACAAGTGCCTCGAGAGCTCAGTGCTCACCGGCCCGTAGGGCCCCTCACCCTGTACAGCCTGTCCAGTGGGCTCTGCCAGACAGGCAGAGAGCTGCGGGAGCCTCGGGCCCCTCTGTTTCCTGAGCCTCTGCCATGCTCCCTCTCTGCCCTTCAGGGCACCGGGGCTCTGTCACCCAGCCCCACGCAGCCGCACGGGGCACGGTGCTGACGCACAGCTCTGCTCACACAGAGCCGCCGCGCTGATGTGGAGAGCCATCGGCACGTCCGGAGTGGCCGCCCAGGAGGTGCTTCCAGCGCTGCTCTCTGCCATGGAGGAGCAGCCGCCCTATGGCAGCTTCTCCTGCGGAGACAAGGCTGTCTTTGCCCTGGCTGTGAGTTTCTGCAGCTGGTCTTTGCTCGCCCTCCTGGTTGCCTCTCCAGCACCTCTCCCTGCTCTCCCTAGCCTGCAGCTCCCTGCCTGGGCTCAAAGCTGGCCTAGGGGCAGGCTCAGGGGCAGCAGGCCGCGTGCTCCCCCTGCGTCTCCCCTCGGGCCCTGCCTCATAGACACCCTGGCACTGAGCGCTGCCTCAGGCTGCTTTGTCTCTTGCAGGCAACTCTGGTGCTGTGGAGGATTGCTCCCATGTGTGAGTGGCACTGTGCCATTCTGCTTCATTCTCCCCAACTCTTTGTGGCTCTGCTCTTGCAAATTTTCACCACCACAGAGCAGATGCCAGGGGACATTGAAACTGGGAGATTCTGGAGAGCGTGCCGGGAAGAACACGGCCTTCCCTGCCATCCCCACAGGTGCCAGTCGCCCTGTCCTTCCCACGCCCTCGTGGCCAGGGCCAGCGCTCCCAGAGTGACCTGGCCTTTGCTCGGCATGCAGGTTTGCAGTGCAGACCATGAAGGCTCTGCTCTCCCGCCTGGGCTTTGACAAGAAGCTGGTGGCTCTGGAGAACAAGCGGGTCTGGGAGAAGCTGCTCTGTGCCGACACCCAGCACTATGCAGCAGATCTGCTGGCCAGGTGAGATCTCCTACGCCTCGCCGCCACCGTCAGCATTTGTGCTCCCTGCCCAGAGTGCCCCACACAGTCCCTGGGGCTGTAAGCGAGAGCCCTTGTCAGCGAGGGAGGGCCGAGCAGACTGGGAAAGGCTGGGAGAGGAGGATGCCCAGCAGCAGCCGCCTCCCAAGGGCCCCATGTCCCCTTGCAGAGTGCTGGAGAAAGATCAGACCTCTGTGAGACCACGCCTGGGAGAGGTCTGCCCGCCCGGCTCAGGGCCTTGTTTCCTTTTTCCCATGCCAGGGAGATGCGCCGTGGCTTGAGCCCCTTGTGTCCCCACATGGCCTCACACCTGCTCAGCCTGCTCCTCGGGAAGCAGCCCCGCTGGCATCTGCCTGCCCTGGCGTTCTTTGTGGAGGTGAGCCTGATGGCCAGCGCTGCCTGGCTGAGCTGCCTCCCAGCTCTTGGGCCTCCCGTAGCTGCAGCCGCCTGGGAGGCTGCCCACACCCACTGCTGCTGCCTGGGCCTGGCCCTATGAGGCTCTGGGCTCCTGCCGGCCGGCTCCCCCATCACTGCCCTGTGCCTTTCAGGTCCTGGAGTGTCTGGACTTGAGCAAACACGGTCCCAGTGCCCTGCTGGTGGTATCCAGGCACCTGCTGAGCCAGTGCAGGGACAGGCTGCGCCGGGCGCTCAGAGGCCTTGTGGTGCTCAGCAAGGAGCCCTCGCTGGTGAGAAGGGGCAGTGGCTGAAGCCATGCTGGCAGTGTGGGGCTGGGCAACGCAGACCTCTGGGCTTGGCTGGCCTTTGGCAGCAGAGGCAGCTGCTCCCAGCTCTCCTGCCTCCTGCTTCAGCTGCCCCAGTGCCCCAAGCAGCTGTTGGTGCTGCGGCCATTCACGGCTTCACAGCACAGCCTGGTCTTGCACACAGGCCGGAGGAATATGCTGCCTCTATCCACACCTGGTGGAGCAGCTGGCTGACCCAGATGCAGAGGTGGTCTGGATGAGCCTCTGTGTGCTCACACATACGCTCCAGGACAAAGACCTCCTGCTACCCAGCGTCACCGCCCTGAAGCTGGCTGAGTCCCTCCTGCCACACTTTGAGAACGTAAGGCTATGTGCCCCCAGCCAAGGGCACTGGATGCTACCTGGAAACTTTGTGCTCTGTGCAGTTCTGGGCCTTTGCCTCAATGGGCCTGGAGTAGTTGGTGCTGAGGTCTTTTGCTTTCCTTCCAGGACAACAGCCACGTGCAGCTGCTCTCCATTCAGCTCTTTTGCAAGGTGATGGAGCTGGTAGTGGAAGAGGGGGAAGAGCTTCTCACGACATTTGTGAACCAGAGCCTGCTCCCTCGATTCTTGCGCTGGCACGATGAGAACCTGTATGTGGCCAAGGTGAGGTTTGTGTGATGGTGCCGCATCCCTGGCAGGGGGCTTGGCCACCTCCTGCCCTGGCACCTGGCGGGCTCCAGCCTCCCCATGGTCATGGCACAGGGACACAGGTCCTGTGCCCTGGGCTCTGGTGCCACCTGCAGCTCTCTGCCACTCTCCAGGCCTCTTTCCAAGCCCTGCTTTGTGCGGCACGCTTCCTGAAGAGGAGGGACCTTGAGGAGCTGCTGACGAAGGCGTGGCGGATTAAGTTTGCTGAGAGCCTGGTAAGGACAGCCGGGGAGATCGAGCCCTGCCCCTGGTGCACGATGTGGAGGACCGGCAGCTGTGCCACTGCCCAGCGCCGCAGCCAGGCCCGCCAGCCTGTGCCCCCCATGCTGCTCCCTGTCCCGGGCTGTGTGGGCCGGCTCGGCCGGTGCTGGGGCCAGGGAGAGCCCGGCCAAGGGGCAGAGCCCATGCCAAGCCTTCCCTGCTGGTGCTCCCCGCAGCTGCTGCAGGACGAGAGCCGAGCGGCTGAGAGCCCACAGAGGACCCTGCGAGAGGCAGCTGTCAGGTTCATGGGTGAGCCCTGAGCCCGGCGCCCCTCCCTGCCCCCAGCCCGGCTGCTGCCCTGGCTACAGTGAGAGCCGGGCCTCTGCAGCTGGCTGGGATGGCCCTGGCAGGAGGCTTTCCTTGCATTTCCTCAATCTGGCCTCTGACCTTGGCTCTGTTCCTCTCTCTTCCAGCTCTTCAAGCCCTGAAGGAAGATGAGAGTTCATCGTGCCTGAGCAAACTGCTTCAGATGATCTTTGAAGGAAGATCTGCAGGACTTTGTCTGATGGATCAGATGTACCAGTGTCCATCAGCGATTTCAAGTGCCCATTGAAGATGGGAGCACCTGCAGAACAGGATGGAGCAGCTGGAGCTCCAGGCACAGCATGGCTGCTCAGAGCTGAGCCTGTGTGAAGCCCCAGCAGCTCCTGCCATCTCTCTCCCTGTTGGCACCTCCCTCCCTGCAGACCTCAGGCCCTGCCCATCCCCTTTTCTGCCTCCCAGCTCACCCCTTACCTTCGCTTTCCCTTAATAAACAGTTTGGGTTTTTCACTTGAACCGCATATCCGTGGAGCTGAAGTGACACAAAACCTGAGGCCGGAGACACGCAGGGCCCTGCTGCCCTTCTCCTGCCTGCTGTGTTCCGGGCACGGACAGAGAGGAACAAGGGCAGCTCAGGCTGCAAAGTTCCCTGTCCCGCTGCTCCAGTTGCACAGCGGCGTGGACTTAAAGGGCATGCTGAGCACGCTGAAGGGGACAAGGACTCTGAGTTGTAGAAGAGCCAGCTTGAGTGTGCTCTGAACCCAGCCATGAGGAATTCCAGTGCAGGCATCCACGGAGGGCAAAGGAGCTTGCAATGGCAGAAGTTTCCACAAAGAGCTTCCTGAAAGCACAGCAATGCTCCATCCCTACACAGGGACAGGAAGAGGGCAGTGAGACCAGAGGCAGGGGCCCAATCCCATCCCTCTGGGGCATGGCTGCAAAACAGCCGCAGCTGTGTCTTCCCGTGCCTGTGTTTGGGCTGTGCTGAGCCCAGAGCCAGCCAGCTTGTGCTCTGCTGTGCCAAGAGCGTTCTGGGCAGGCAGGCAGGCAGAAGTGCCGCTTGCACTGTGGGGAAGGGGGTCACGAGAGCTTCCTGCGGGAACAGGGCTCTGCTCCTTGCCTGGGAACAGCCTGGTTTTGCTGTCGTGAGCGCAGGCAGGAGCTCGGGCACTTGAAGGGGCAGCGGGCAGCTCTTGTTTATAGGGGGTCTGGGGCTGCGTGCCACAATGGACACGAGGAAACAGGCTCGGGAGAAGGAAGATGAGCTCGAGCTGGAGTGCCTGTGCTACAAGGTGCAGAAGTAATTGAGCCTTGCCAGGGTTTCTTAAGTGTGTGTTGGTGTTCCCTGGGAAATGGACACATTTGGGGAAATGCCTTTGGAAGAGAGGGGCTTGCTTCTCAAGCAAAGTGCTTCCCCAGGAGCCTCTAGTGAGCTAGGTGCAGCTGTCTCCCTTTGGCTCCTTGCGCTCCTTTCCATCCTTGAGGCCCCTTGCACTTGGCAGAGGGGCATGGCAAGGGAGAAGGCTGTGAAGAGCAGCTTTGGCAATCTGCCTGGGCCTGCAGAGACCAAGGCAAGCACCAGCGGCAGGGTGTGTCCGCCGCCTTTGAGCACAGGACAGAGGGGGATAATCTCTGTCCAGCCAAGAGCCCCAAATGCCTCTCAGAGACCTGTGAATTCAAAGGCCTTTATGCACATTCATGCCATCTTCCCTATCTGCTGTGTTTTAACTCTTGGCAAGATGCATTTGCCTCTTGCTTGCTGGAAGCTGCTCTGCTTCAGGGCCAGCAGCGAGCTGGGCTGTGCGGGCCCCGTGGAGAGTCCTTCCCCGAGCACTTGGCAGCTCTTGGTGTGTCCAGGGCTGTGTTAGACATTTGGGGCAATGGATTCCTTCCAAGCGGGGGCACCTTGGCTGGGGAGTGGTTGGCCCCGGGGCACGTGGCAGCATGTCCCTTTGTGACACGGTGCAGCAGGTTCCCTGTGGAACCGAAAGGGACACCGTGTCTTGGCAGCCCTTTGTGACACGCGCTGACATAGGGGCTGGCAGCCACACAGCCACGCCACAGTGCTCAGTGCACGCAACGGGACAGGAGGTGACAGAGCGGTGCTGTGAGGCGACCCTGCACAGTCAGCTCGTTGGCTGCTGACCTGGAGCTTTTCCAAGGCATTCCTCCTGTGGCTGGCCTCACGGCCAGACCTCGGCATTTGGTGACTCGGAGCTTTTCCGAGGCATCTCCCATCCCTGCAGCTGGTGCCCTCGTGGCCAGGCCGTGGGACTTGCTGACCTCCATTGTTTGCCAGGAGTGTCCTGTCATTGTGGCAGGAGCCCTCGAGTGCAGGACTTGCTGTGCTCTCGCCTTTCTGAGGCTCCTCTGTTGCAGGTGCCTTCAAGGCAAGACTGCAGCCCTTGCTGACGCAGGCCTTTGCCAAGGCATTTGAAAGGTTAGACAGCAGGATGGCGGGCGGACTGCTCAGTCTGTTCAAGGGGCTTCGGGGCAAGAAAAGCAAAGGCCCTGCAGCTGCCCCAGTGCAGAAGCCTGCAGAGCCAGAGAAGTTGCAGATGCTGCAGGACGGTGAGTGGTGGAGCTGGGCTGCTGGGCCGGTGCCTGCAGCTGGCCTGGCCCTGCCCCACCCCATCCCATCCCATCCCATCCCATCCCATCCCATCCCATCCCATCCCATCCCATCCCATCCCTGTGGACATGCCCATGGACGGGATGGGAGAGAGACCGGGGCTGCGCTCCTGAATTGCCGTGCTCCATCCCCTGGGCTCCCGTGGGGCTGTCCCTGCCTGGGGAGCGCAGGGCTGGGCTGTGTTCTCCAGCCTCTCCCGCAGCCCCTCACCTCTGGCTGCGCTTGCTCTTTAACAGATGCAGCCAGGGACCCAACTCAAGAGCAGGAGCCCACCCGTGGCCGCTTCCACAGAACAGCGCAGGTACCTGCGGCCATCCCCACCTGGGCCGGGCCTACTGGCGCTGCTTGGCTGATCCCTGCGCTTGGAGCAGGCCATGGAACGTCCCTCCCCTCCCTCCCTCCTTCTGCTGCAGACACTGCGGAGGTTTCTGCACCTGGGCCGCACAAAGACCCGTGGCACCGGCACCAAGGGCACGGCCCAGCCCGACTCCAGGCCTGGCCAGCTGCGGGCAGAGGCTGCTGCCATCTCAGCGTCCTCGGAGCTCGCAGCAGCCTCTGAGCAGGACACGGCCCAGGGCAGGGCGGAGGCTGGCATGGCCCTGACTGAGGGCATGGCCATCACCCACACCCAGGCTCAGGGCATGCCAGACACTCAGGCCAAGCCCACACTGACCGTGGCTCCTGCACCCACTCTGGAGGTTTTCCAGAAGCGTGCAGCTTCTCCACAGCAGGTAAGTGACGAAAGTGAAGGGAGAACGAGCACACATCCGATTGATGAGCATCGATCTCAGATTTATTGATCCAGCTTACACACTTTTATAGTAGTCTTAATTAAGTTCATACATATTGCAAAACCCGAGCTCATCACTGCTTACAGATTACACACCAACCCCTCCTTTGTTGTCAATACCTGTGGTTTCTTGTTGAGGCTAATACTTGTTTTTCTGATCCTGCTGTTGACTTGTTATTGAGCACCCTTCAAGGACTCCATGTTTTCCACCATGTTTTTCTCATAACTTAGCCAAGGACAAGGTATTTATTGTTTTTAAGGAAAAGCCTGAGAACTTGCTGGTTACAGCTGCCTTTTACTTTTTAACCAGCTGTATGTGATCATGGCCTTTTTCTATAAGCCATGTCTGAAAAAAGCTCTCCACAGCTAAGCAAACTGGGGCCAGGGCTGAAGGCCTCCCAGGATCATGTGGCTCCTCAAGCTACATCCGCTGGACCCCCTCAGCCTTTGAGGCCATTACAGTGGGGTGGGAAGGCAAGCACTTCTTCGGGGAAGCTGGGCAAGTTGCTCCCTTGGACAGCACTCCAAGTCTTCCCCACGCCGCGTCCTCCAGGTGCAAGCCATGGTCAGGGATATTCTCCGGAGACTGGCGTCCTGTGTCACCGTGGATGCCAGGCTGCAAATGGAGATTCTGAACCTGACAGAGGAACACCCTGTTCAAGTGGTGATGAGCCTCCTATGCTGTGCCCCAACGTGTGACAGGTACGGAGCACAAGTGCCTCGAGAGCTCAGTGCTCACCGGCCCGTAGGGCCCCTCACCCTGTACAGCCTGTCCAGTGGGCTCTGCCAGACAGGCAGAGAGCTGCGGGAGCCTCGGGCCCCTCTGTTTCCTGAGCCTCTGCCATGCTCCCTCTCTGCCCTTCAGGGCACCGGGGCTCTGTCACCCAGCCCCACGCAGCCGCACGGGGCACGGTGCTGACGCACAGCTCTGCTCACACAGAGCCGCCGCGCTGATGTGGAGAGCCATCGGCACGTCCGGAGTGGCCGCCCAGGAGGTGCTTCCAGCGCTGCTCTCTGCCATGGAGGAGCAGCCGCCCTATGGCAGCTTCTCCTGCGGAGACAAGGCTGTCTTTGCCCTGGCTGTGAGTTTCTGCAGCTGGTCTTTGCTCGCCCTCCTGGTTGCCTCTCCAGCACCTCTCCCTGCTCTCCCTAGCCTGCAGCTCCCTGCCTGGGCTCAAAGCTGGCCTAGGGGCAGGCTCAGGGGCAGCAGGCCGCGTGCTCCCCCTGCGTCTCCCCTCGGGCCCTGCCTCATAGACACCCTGGCACTGAGCGCTGCCTCAGGCTGCTTTGTCTCTTGCAGGCAACTCTGGTGCTGTGGAGGATTGCTCCCATGTGTGAGTGGCACTGTGCCATTCTGCTTCATTCTCCCCAACTGTTTGTGGCTCTGCTCTTGCAAATTTTCACCACCACAGAGCAGATGCCAGGGGACATTGAAACTGGGAGATTCTGGAGAGCGTGCCGGGAAGAACACGGCCTTCCCTGCCATCCCCACAGGTGCCAGTCGCCCTGTCCTTCCCACGCCCTCGTGGCCAGGGCCAGCGCTCCCAGAGTGACCTGGCCTTTGCTCGGCATGCAGGTTTGCAGTGCAGACCATGAAGGCTCTGCTCTCCCGCCTGGGCTTTGACAAGAAGCTGGTGGCTCTGGAGAACAAGCGGGTCTGGGAGAAGCTGCTCTGTGCCGACACCCAGCACTATGCAGCAGATCTGCTGGCCAGGTGAGATCTCCTACGCCCCGCCGCCACCGTCAGCATTTGTGCTCCCTGCCCAGAGTGCCCCACACAGTCCCTGGGGCTGTAAGCGAGAGCCCTTGTCAGCGAGGGAGGGCCGAGCAGACTGGGAAAGGCTGGGAGAGGAGGATGCCCAGCAGCAGCCGCCTCCCAAGGGCCCCATGTCCCCTTGCAGAGTGCTGGAGAAAGATCAGACCTCTGTGAGACCACGCCTGGGAGAGGTCTGCCCGCCCGGCTCAGGGCCTTGTTTCCTTTTTCCCATGCCAGGGAGATGCGCCGTGGCTTGAGCCCCTTGTGTCCCCACATGGCCTCACACCTGCTCAGCCTGCTCCTCGGGAAGCAGCCCCGCTGGCATCTGCCTGCCCTGGCGTTCTTTGTGGAGGTGAGCCTGATGGCCAGCGCTGCCTGGCTGAGCTGCCTCCCAGCTCTTGGGCCTCCCGTAGCTGCAGCCGCCTGGGAGGCTGCCCACACCCACTGCTGCTGCCTGGGCCTGGCCCTATGAGGCTCTGGGCTCCTGCCGGCCGGCTCCCCCATCACTGCCCTGTGCCTTTCAGGTCCTGGAGTGTCTGGACTTGAGCAAACACGGTCCCAGTGCCCTGCTGGTGGTATCCAGGCACCTGCTGAGCCAGTGCAGGGACAGGCTGCGCCGGGCGCTCAGAGGCCTTGTGGTGCTCAGCAAGGAGCCCTCGCTGGTGAGAAGGGGCAGTGGCTGAAGCCATGCTGGCAGTGTGGGGCTGGGCAACGCAGACCTCTGGGCTTGGCTGGCCTTTGGCAGCAGAGGCAGCTGCTCCCAGCTCTCCTGCCTCCTGCTTCAGCTGCCCCAGTGCCCCAAGCAGCTGTTGGTGCTGCGGCCATTCACGGCTTCACAGCACAGCCTGGTCTTGCACACAGGCCGGAGGAATATGCTGCCTCTATCCACACCTGGTGGAGCAGCTGGCTGACCCAGATGCAGAGGTGGTCTGGATGAGCCTCTGTGTGCTCACACATACGCTCCAGGACAAAGACCTCCTGCTACCCAGCGTCACCGCCCTGAAGCTGGCTGAGTCCCTCCTGCCACACTTTGAGAACGTAAGGCTATGTGCCCCCAGCCAAGGGCACTGGATGCTACCTGGAAACTTTGTGCTCTGTGCAGTTCTGGGCCTTTGCCTCAATGGGCCTGGAGTAGTTGGTGCTGAGGTCTTTTGCTTTCCTTCCAGGACAACAGCCACGTGCAGCTGCTCTCCATTCAGCTCTTTTGCAAGGTGATGGAGCTGGTAGTGGAAGAGGGGGAAGAGCTTCTCACGACATTTGTGAACCAGAGCCTGCTCCCTCGATTCTTGCGCTGGCACGATGAGAACCTGTATGTGGCCAAGGTGAGGTTTGTGTGATGGTGCCGCATCCCTGGCAGGGGGCTTGGCCACCTCCTGCCCTGGCACCTGGCGGGCTCCAGCCTCCCCATGGTCATGGCACAGGGACACAGGTCCTGTGCCCTGGGCTCTGGTGCCACCTGCAGCTCTCTGCCACTCTCCAGGCCTCTTTCCAAGCCCTGCTTTGTGCGGCACGCTTCCTGAAGAGGAGGGACCTTGAGGAGCTGCTGACGAAGGCGTGGCGGATTAAGTTTGCTGAGAGCCTGGTAAGGACAGCCGGGGAGATCGAGCCCTGCCCCTGGTGCACGATGTGGAGGACCGGCAGCTGTGCCACTGCCCAGCGCCGCAGCCAGGCCCGCCAGCCTGTGCCCCCCATGCTGCTCCCTGTCCCGGGCTGTGTGGGCCGGCTCGGCCGGTGCTGGGGCCAGGGAGAGCCCGGCCAAGGGGCAGAGCCCATGCCAAGCCTTCCCTGCTGGTGCTCCCCGCAGCTGCTGCAGGACGAGAGCCGAGCGGCTGAGAGCCCACAGAGGACCCTGCGAGAGGCAGCTGTCAGGTTCATGGGTGAGCCCTGAGCCCGGCGCCCCTCCCTGCCCCCAGCCCGGCTGCTGCCCTGGCTACAGTGAGAGCCGGGCCTCTGCAGCTGGCTGGGATGGCCCTGGCAGGAGGCTTTCCTTGGATTTCCTCAATCTGGCCTCTGACCTTGGCTCTGTTCCTCTCTCTTCCAGCTCTTCAAGCCCTGAAGGAAGATGAGAGTTCATCGTGCCTGAGCAAACTGCTTCAGATGATCTTTGAAGGAAGATCTGCAGGACTTTGTCTGATGGATCAGATGTACCAGTGTCCATCAGCGATTTCAAGCGCCCATTGAAGATGGGAGCACCTGCAGAACAGGATGGAGCAGCTGGAGCTCCAGGCACAGCATGGCTGCTCAGAGCTGAGCCTGTGTGAAGCCCCAGCAGCTCCTGCCATCTCTCTCCCTGTTGGCACCTCCCTCCCTGCAGACCTCAGGCCCTGCCCATCCCCTTTTCTGCCTCCCAGCTCACCCCTTACCTTCGCTTTCCCTTAATAAACAGTTTGGGTTTTTCACTTGAACCGCATATCCGTGGAGCTGAAGTGACACAAAACCTGAGCCCGGAGACACGCAGGGCCCTGCTGCCCTTCTCCTGCCTGCTGTGTTCCGGGCACGGACAGAGAGGAACAAGGGCAGCTCAGGCTGCAAAGTTCCCTGTCCCGCTGCTCCAGTTGCACAGCGGCGTGGACTTAAAGGGCATGCTGAGCACGCTGAAGGGGACAAGGACTCTGAGTTGTAGAAGAGCCAGCTTGAGTGTGCTCTGAACCCAGCCATGAGGAATTCCAGTGCAGGCATCCACGGAGGGCAAAGGAGCTTGCAATGGCAGAAGTTTCCACAAAGAGCTTCCTGAAAGCACAGCAATGCTCCATCCCTACACAGGGACAGGAAGAGGGCAGTGAGACCAGAGGCAGGGGCCCAATCCCATCCCTCTGGGGCATGGCTGCAAAACAGCCGCAGCTGTGTCTTCCCGTGCCTGTGTTTGGGCTGTGCTGAGCCCAGAGCCAGCCAGCTTGTGCTCTGCTGTGCCAAGAGCGTTCTGGGCAGGCAGGCAGGCAGAAGTGCCGCTTGCACTGTGGGGAAGGGGGTCACGAGAGCTTCCTGCGGGAACAGGGCTCTGCTCCTTGCCTGGGAACAGCCTGGTTTTGCTGTCGTGAGCGCAGGCAGGAGCTCGGGCACTTGAAGGGGCAGCGGGCAGCTCTTGTTTATAGGGGGTCTGGGGCTGCGTGCCACAATGGACACGAGGAAACAGGCTCGGGAGAAGGAAGATGAGCTCGAGCTGGAGTGCCTGTGCTACAAGGTGCAGAAGTAATTGAGCCTTGCCAGGGTTTCTTAAGTGTGTGTTGGTGTTCCCTGGGAAATGGACACATTTGGGGAAATGCCTTTGGAAGAGAGGGGCTTGCTTCTCAAGCAAAGTGCTTCCCCAGGAGCCTCTAGTGAGCTAGGTGCAGCTGTCTCCCTTTGGCTCCTTGCGCTCCTTTCCATCCTTGAGGCCCCTTGCACTTGGCAGAGGGGCATGGCAAGGGAGAAGGCTGTGAAGAGCAGCTTTGGCAATCTGCCTGGGCCTGCAGAGACCAAGGCAAGCACCAGCGGCAGGGTGTGTCCGCCGCCTTTGAGCACAGGACAGAGGGGGATAATCTCTGTCCAGCCAAGAGCCCCAAATGCCTCTCAGAGACCTGTGAATTCAAAGGCCTTTATGCACATTCATGCCATCTTCCCTATCTGCTGTGTTTTAACTCTTGGCAAGATGCATTTGCCTCTTGCTTGCTGGAAGCTGCTCTGCTTCAGGGCCAGCAGCGAGCTGGGCTGTGCGGGCCCCGTGGAGAGTCCTTCCCCGAGCACTTGGCAGCTCTTGGTGTGTCCAGGGCTGTGTTAGACATTTGGGGCAATGGATTCCTTCCAAGCGGGGGCACCTTGGCTGGGGAGTGGTTGGCCCCGGGGCACGTGGCAGCATGTCCCTTTGTGACACGGTGCAGCAGGTTCCCTGTGGAACCGAAAGGGACACCGTGTCTTGGCAGCCCTTTGTGACACGCGCTGACATAGGGGCTGGCAGCCACACAGCCACGCCACAGTGCTCAGTGCACGCAACGGGACAGGAGGTGACAGAGCGGTGCTGTGAGGCGACCCTGCACAGTCAGCTCGTTGGCTGCTGACCTGGAGCTTTTCCAAGGCATTCCTCCTGTGGCTGGCCTCACGGCCAGACCTCGGCATTTGGTGACTCGGAGCTTTTCCGAGGCATCTCCCATCCCTGCAGCTGGTGCCCTCGTGGCCAGGCCGTGGGACTTGCTGACCTCCATTGTTTGCCAGGAGTGTCCTGTCATTGTGGCAGGAGCCCTCGAGTGCAGGACTTGCTGTGCTCTCGCCTTTCTGAGGCTCCTCTGTTGCAGGTGCCTTCAAGGCAAGACTGCAGCCCTTGCTGACGCAGGCCTTTGCCAAGGCATTTGAAAGGTTAGACAGCAGGATGGCGGGCGGACTGCTCAGTCTGTTCAAGGGGCTTCGGGGCAAGAAAAGCAAAGGCCCTGCAGCTGCCCCAGTGCAGAAGCCTGCAGAGCCAGAGAAGTTGCAGATGCTGCAGGACGGTGAGTGGTGGAGCTGGGCTGCTGGGCCGGTGCCTGCAGCTGGCCTGGCCCTGCCCCACCCCATCCCATCCCATCCCATCCCATCCCATCCCATCCCATCCCATCCCATCCCATCCCATCCCTGTGGACATGCCCATGGACGGGATGGGAGAGAGACCGGGGCTGCGCCCCTGAATTGCCGTGCTCCATCCCCTGGGCTCCCGTGGGGCTGTCCCTGCCTGGGGAGCGCAGGGCTGGGCTGTGTTCTCCAGCCTCTCCCGCAGCCCCTCACCTCTGGCTGCGCTTGCTCTTTAACAGATGCAGCCAGGGACCCAACTCAAGAGCAGGAGCCCACCCGTGGCCGCTTCCACAGAACAGCGCAGGTACCTGCGGCCATCCCCACCTGGGCCGGGCCTACTGGCGCTGCTTGGCTGATCCCTGCGCTTGGAGCAGGCCATGGAACGTCCCTCCCCTCCCTCCCTCCTTCTGCTGCAGACACTGCGGAGGTTTCTGCACCTGGGCCGCACAAAGACCCGTGGCACCGGCACCAAGGGCACGGCCCAGCCCGACTCCAGGCCTGGCCAGCTGCGGGCAGAGGCTGCTGCCATCTCAGCGTCCTCGGAGCTCGCAGCAGCCTCTGAGCAGGACACGGCCCAGGGCAGGGCGGAGGCTGGCATGGCCCTGACTGAGGGCATGGCCATCACCCACACCCAGGCTCAGGGCATGCCAGACACTCAGGCCAAGCCCACACTGACCGTGGCTCCTGCACCCACTCTGGAGGTTTTCCAGAAGCGTGCAGCTTCTCCACAGCAGGTAAGTGACGAAAGTGAAGGGAGAACGAGCACACATCCGATTGATGAGCATCGATCTCAGATTTATTGATCCAGCTTACACACTTTTATAGTAGTGTTAATTAAGTTCATACATATTGCAAAACCCGAGCTCATCACTGCTTACAGATTACACACCAACCCCTCCTTTGTTGTCAATACCTGTGGTTTCTTGTTGAGGCTAATACTTGTTTTTCTGATCCTGCTGTTGACTTGTTATTGAGCACCCTTCAAGGACTCCATGTTTTCCACCATGTTTTTCTCATAACTTAGCCAAGGACAAGGTATTTATTGTTTTTAAGGAAAAGCCTGAGAACTTGCTGGTTACAGCTGCCTTTTACTTTTTAACCAGCTGTATGTGATCATGGCCTTTTTCTATAAGCCATGTCTGAAAAAAGCTCTCCACAGCTAAGCAAACTGGGGCCAGGGCTGAAGGCCTCCCAGGATCATGTGGCTCCTCAAGCTACATCCGCTGGACCCCCTCAGCCTTTGAGGCCATTACAGTGGGGTGGGAAGGCAAGCACTTCTTCGGGGAAGCTGGGCAAGTTGCTCCCTTGGACAGCACTCCAAGTCTTCCCCACGCCGCGTCCTCCAGGTGCAAGCCATGGTCAGGGATATTCTCCGGAGACTGGCGTCCTGTGTCACCGTGGATGCCAGGCTGCAAATGGAGATTCTGAACCTGACAGAGGAACACCCTGTTCAAGTGGTGATGAGCCTCCTATGCTGTGCCCCAACGTGTGACAGGTACGGAGCACAAGTGCCTCGAGAGCTCAGTGCTCACCGGCCCGTAGGGCCCCTCACCCTGTACAGCCTGTCCAGTGGGCTCTGCCAGACAGGCAGAGAGCTGCGGGAGCCTCGGGCCCCTCTGTTTCCTGAGCCTCTGCCATGCTCCCTCTCTGCCCTTCAGGGCACCGGGGCTCTGTCACCCAGCCCCACGCAGCCGCACGGGGCACGGTGCTGACGCACAGCTCTGCTCACACAGAGCCGCCGCGCTGATGTGGAGAGCCATCGGCACGTCCGGAGTGGCCGCCCAGGAGGTGCTTCCAGCGCTGCTCTCTGCCATGGAGGAGCAGCCGCCCTATGGCAGCTTCTCCTGCGGAGACAAGGCTGTCTTTGCCCTGGCTGTGAGTTTCTGCAGCTGGTCTTTGCTCGCCCTCCTGGTTGCCTCTCCAGCATCTCTCCCTGCTCTCCCTAGCCTGCAGCTCCCTGCCTGGGCTCAAAGCTGGCCTAGGGGCAGGCTCAGGGGCAGCAGGCCGCGTGCTCCCCCTGCGTCTCCCCTCGGGCCCTGCCTCATAGACACCCTGGCACTGAGCGCTGCCTCAGGCTGCTTTGTCTCTTGCAGGCAACTCTGGTGCTGTGGAGGATTGCTCCCATGTGTGAGTGGCACTGTGCCATTCTGCTTCATTCTCCCCAACTGTTTGTGGCTCTGCTCTTGCAAATTTTCACCACCACAGAGCAGATGCCAGGGGACATTGAAACTGGGAGATTCTGGAGAGCGTGCCGGGAAGAACACGGCCTTCCCTGCCATCCCCACAGGTGCCAGTCGCCCTGTCCTTCCCACGCCCTCGTGGCCAGGGCCAGCGCTCCCAGAGTGACCTGGCCTTTGCTCGGCATGCAGGTTTGCAGTGCAGACCATGAAGGCTCTGCTCTCCCGCCTGGGCTTTGACAAGAAGCTGGTGGCTCTGGAGAACAAGCGGGTCTGGGAGAAGCTGCTCTGTGCCGACACCCAGCACTATGCAGCAGATCTGCTGGCCAGGTGAGATCTCCTACGCCCCGCCGCCACCGTCAGCATTTGTGCTCCCTGCCCAGAGTGCCCCACACAGTCCCTGGGGCTGTAAGCGAGAGCCCTTGTCAGCGAGGGAGGGCCGAGCAGACTGGGAAAGGCTGGGAGAGGAGGATGCCCAGCAGCAGCCGCCTCCCAAGGGCCCCATGTCCCCTTGCAGAGTGCTGGAGAAAGATCAGACCTCTGTGAGACCACGCCTGGGAGAGGTCTGCCCGCCCGGCTCAGGGCCTTGTTTCCTTTTTCCCATGCCAGGGAGATGCGCCGTGGCTTGAGCCCCTTGTGTCCCCACATGGCCTCACACCTGCTCAGCCTGCTCCTCGGGAAGCAGCCCCGCTGGCATCTGCCTGCCCTGGCGTTCTTTGTGGAGGTGAGCCTGATGGCCAGCGCTGCCTGGCTGAGCTGCCTCCCAGCTCTTGGGCCTCCCGTAGCTGCAGCCGCCTGGGAGGCTGCCCACACCCACTGCTGCTGCCTGGGCCTGGCCCTATGAGGCTCTGGGCTCCTGCCGGCCGGCTCCCCCATCACTGCCCTGTGCCTTTCAGGTCCTGGAGTGTCTGGACTTGAGCAAACACGGTCCCAGTGCCCTGCTGGTGGTATCCAGGCACCTGCTGAGCCAGTGCAGGGACAGGCTGCGCCGGGCGCTCAGAGGCCTTGTGGTGCTCAGCAAGGAGCCCTCGCTGGTGAGAAGGGGCAGTGGCTGAAGCCATGCTGGCAGTGTGGGGCTGGGCAACGCAGACCTCTGGGCTTGGCTGGCCTTTGGCAGCAGAGGCAGCTGCTCCCAGCTCTCCTGCCTCCTGCTTCAGCTGCCCCAGTGCCCCAAGCAGCTGTTGGTGCTGCGGCCATTCACGGCTTCACAGCACAGCCTGGTCTTGCACACAGGCCGGAGGAATATGCTGCCTCTATCCACACCTGGTGGAGCAGCTGGCTGACCCAGATGCAGAGGTGGTCTGGATGAGCCTCTGTGTGCTCACACATACGCTCCAGGACAAAGACCTCCTGCTACCCAGCGTCACCGCCCTGAAGCTGGCTGAGTCCCTCCTGCCACACTTTGAGAACGTAAGGCTATGTGCCCCCAGCCAAGGGCACTGGATGCTACCTGGAAACTTTGTGCTCTGTGCAGTTCTGGGCCTTTGCCTCAATGGGCCTGGAGTAGTTGGTGCTGAGGTCTTTTGCTTTCCTTCCAGGACAACAGCCACGTGCAGCTGCTCTCCATTCAGCTCTTTTGCAAGGTGATGGAGCTGGTAGTGGAAGAGGGGGAAGAGCTTCTCACGACATTTGTGAACCAGAGCCTGCTCCCTCTATTCTTGCGCTGGCACGATGAGAACCTGTATGTGGCCAAGGTGAGGTTTTGTGTGATGGTGCCGCATCCCTGGCAGGGGGCTTGGCCACCTCCTGCCCTGGCACCTGGCGGGCTCCAGCCTCCCCATGGTCATGGCACAGGGACACAGGTCCTGTGCCCTGGGCTCTGGTGCCACCTGCAGCTCTCTGCCACTCTCCAGGCCTCTTTCCAAGCCCTGCTTTGTGCGGCACACTTCCTGAAGAGGAGGGACCTTGAGGAGCTGCTGACGAAGGCGTGGCGGATTAAGTTTGCTGAGAGCCTGGTAAGGACAGCCGGGGAGATCGAGCCCTGCCCCTGGTGCACGATGTGGAGGACCGGCAGCTGTGCCACTGCCCAGCGCCGCAGCCAGGCCCGCCAGCCTGTGCCCCCCATGCTGCTCCCTGTCCCGGGCTGTGTGGGCCGGCTCGGCCGGTGCTGGGGCCAGGGAGAGCCCGGCCAAGGGGCAGAGCCCATGCCAAGCCTTCCCTGCTGGTGCTCCCCGCAGCTGCTGCAGGACGAGAGCCGAGCGGCTGAGAGCCCACAGAGGACCCTGCGAGAGGCAGCTGTCAGGTTCATGGGTGAGCCCTGAGCCCGGCGCCCCTCCCTGCCCCCAGCCCGGCTGCTGCCCTGGCTACAGTGAGAGCCGGGCCTCTGCAGCTGGCTGGGATGGCCCTGGCAGGAGGCTTTCCTTGCATTTCCTCAATCTGGCCTCTGACCTTGGCTCTGTTCCTCTCTCTTCCAGCTCTTCAAGCCCTGAAGGAAGATGAGAGTTCATCGTGCCTGAGCAAACTGCTTCAGATGATCTTTGAAGGAAGATCTGCAGGACTTTGTCTGATGGATCGGATGTACCAGTGTCCATCAGCGATTTCAAGTGCCCATTGAAGATGGGAGCACCTGCAGAACAGGATGGAGCAGCTGGAGCTCCAGGCACAGCATGGCTGCTCAGAGCTGAGCCTGTGTGAAGCCCCAGCAGCTCCTGCCATCTCTCTCCCTGTTGGCACCTCCCTCCCTGCAGACCTCAGGCCCTGCCCATCCCCTTTTCTGCCTCCCAGCTCACCCCTTACCTTCGCTTTCCCTTAATAAACAGTTTGGGTTTTTCACTTGAACCGCATATCCGTGGAGCTGAAGTGACACAAAACCTGAGGCCGGAGACACGCAGGGCCCTGCTGCCCTTCTCCTGCCTGCTGTGTTCCGGGCACGGACAGAGAGGAACAAGGGCAGCTCAGGCTGCAAAGTTCCCTGTCCCGCTGCTCCAGTTGCACAGCGGCGTGGACTTAAAGGGCATGCTGAGCACGCTGAAGGGGACAAGGACTCTGAGTTGTAGAAGAGCCAGCTTGAGTGTGCTCTGAACCCAGCCATGAGGAATTCCAGTGCAGGCATCCACGGAGGGCAAAGGAGCTTGCAATGGCAGAAGTTTCCACAAAGAGCTTCCTGAAAGCACAGCAATGCTCCATCCCTACACAGGGACAGGAAGAGGGCAGTGAGACCAGAGGCAGGGGCCCAATCCCATCCCTCTGGGGCATGGCTGCAAAACAGCCGCAGCTGTGTCTTCCCGTGCCTGTGTTTGGGCTGTGCTGAGCCCAGAGCCAGCCAGCTTGTGCTCTGCTGTGCCAAGAGCGTTCTGGGCAGGCAGGCAGGCAGAAGTGCCGCTTGCACTGTGGGGAAGGGGGTCACGAGAGCTTCCTGCGGGAACAGGGCTCTGCTCCTTGCCTGGGAACAGCCTGGTTTTGCTGTCGTGAGCGCAGGCAGGAGCTCGGGCACTTGAAGGGGCAGCGGGCAGCTCTTGTTTATAGGGGGTCTGGGGCTGCGTGCCACAATGGACACGAGGAAACAGGCTCGGGAGAAGGAAGATGAGCTCGAGCTGGAGTGCCTGTGCTACAAGGTGCAGAAGTAATTGAGCCTTGCCAGGGTTTCTTAAGTGTGTGTTGGTGTTCCCTGGGAAATGGACACATTTGGGGAAATGCCTTTGGAAGAGAGGGGCTTGCTTCTCAAGCAAAGTGCTTCCCCAGGAGCCTCTAGTGAGCTAGGTGCAGCTGTCTCCCTTTGGCTCCTTGCGCTCCTTTCCATCCTTGAGGCCCCTTGCACTTGGCAGAGGGGCATGGCAAGGGAGAAGGCTGTGAAGAGCAGCTTTGGCAATCTGCCTGGGCCTGCAGAGACCAAGGCAAGCACCAGCGGCAGGGTGTGTCCGCCGCCTTTGAGCACAGGACAGAGGGGGATAATCTCTGTCCAGCCAAGAGCCCCAAATGCCTCTCAGAGACCTGTGAATTCAAAGGCCTTTATGCACATTCATGCCATCTTCCCTATCTGCTGTGTTTTAACTCTTGGCAAGATGCATTTGCCTCTTGCTTGCTGGAAGCTGCTCTGCTTCAGGGCCAGCAGCGAGCTGGGCTGTGCGGGCCCCGTGGAGAGTCCTTCCCCGAGCACTTGGCAGCTCTTGGTGTGTCCAGGGCTGTGTTAGACATTTGGGGCAATGGATTCCTTCCAAGCGGGGGCACCTTGGCTGGGGAGTGGTTGGCCCCGGGGCACGTGGCAGCATGTCCCTTTGTGACACGGTGCAGCAGGTTCCCTGTGGAACCGAAAGGGACACCGTGTCTTGGCAGCCCTTTGTGACACGCGCTGACATAGGGGCTGGCAGCCACACAGCCACGCCACAGTGCTCAGTGCACGCAACGGGACAGGAGGTGACAGAGCGGTGCTGTGAGGCGACCCTGCACAGTCAGCTCGTTGGCTGCTGACCTGGAGCTTTTCCAAGGCATTCCTCCTGTGGCTGGCCTCACGGCCAGACCTCGGCATTTGGTGACTCGGAGCTTTTCCGAGGCATCTCCCATCCCTGCAGCTGGTGCCCTCGTGGCCAGGCCGTGGGACTTGCTGACCTCCATTGTTTGCCAGGAGTGTCCTGTCATTGTGGCAGGAGCCCTCGAGTGCAGGACTTGCTGTGCTCTCGCCTTTCTGAGGCTCCTCTGTTGCAGGTGCCTTCAAGGCAAGACTGCAGCCCTTGCTGACGCAGGCCTTTGCCAAGGCATTTGAAAGGTTAGACAGCAGGATGGCGGGCGGCCTGCTCAGTCTGTTCAAGGGGCTTCGGGGCAAGAAAAGCAAAGGCCCTGCAGCTGCCCCAGTGCAGAAGCCTGCAGAGCCAGAGAAGTTGCAGATGCTGCAGGACGGTGAGTGGTGGAGCTGGGCTGCTGGGCCGGTGCCTGCAGCTGGCCTGGCCCTGCCCCACCCCATCCCATCCCATCCCATCCCATCCCATCCCATCCCATCCCATCCCATCCCTGTGGACATGCCCATGGACGGGATGGGAGAGAGACCGGGGCTGCGCCCCTGAATTGCCGTGCTCCATCCCCTGGGCTCCCGTGGGGCTGTCCCTGCCTGGGGAGCGCAGGGCTGGGCTGTGTTCTCCAGCCTCTCCCGCAGCCCCTCACCTCTGGCTGCGCTTGCTCTTTAACAGATGCAGCCAGGGACCCAACTCAAGAGCAGGAGCCCACCCGTGGCCGCTTCCACAGAACAGCGCAGGTACCTGCGGCCATCCCCACCTGGGCCGGGCCTACTGGCGCTGCTTGGCTGATCCCTGCGCTTGGAGCAGGCCATGGAACGTCCCTCCCCTCCCTCCCTCCTTCTGCTGCAGACACTGCGGAGGTTTCTGCACCTGGGCCGCACAAAGACCCGTGGCACCGGCACCAAGGGCACGGCCCAGCCCGACTCCAGGCCTGGCCAGCTGCGGGCAGAGGCTGCTGCCATCTCAGCGTCCTCGGAGCTCGCAGCAGCCTCTGAGCAGGACACGGCCCAGGGCAGGGCGGAGGCTGGCATGGCCCTGACTGAGGGCATGGCCATCACCCACACCCAGGCTCAGGGCATGCCAGACACTCAGGCCAAGCCCACACTGACCGTGGCTCCTGCACCCACTCTGGAGGTTTTCCAGAAGCGTGCAGCTTCTCCACAGCAGGTAAGTGACGAAAGTGAAGGGAGAACGAGCACACATCCGATTGATGAGCATCGATCTCAGATTTATTGATCCAGCTTACACACTTTTATAGTAGTGTTAATTAAGTTCATACATATTGCAAAACCCGAGCTCATCACTGCTTACAGATTACACACCAACCCCTCCTTTGTTGTCAATACCTGTGGTTTCTTGTTGAGGCTAATACTTGTTTTTCTGATCCTGCTGTTGACTTGTTATTGAGCACCCTTCAAGGACTCCATGTTTTCCACCATGTTTTTCTCATAACTTAGCCAAGGACAAGGTATTTATTGTTTTTAAGGAAAAGCCTGAGAACTTGCTGGTTACAGCTGCCTTTTACTTTTTAACCAGCTGTATGTGATCATGGCCTTTTTCTATAAGCCATGTCTGAAAAAAGCTCTCCACAGCTAAGCAAACTGGGGCCAGGGCTGAAGGCCTCCCAGGATCATGTGGCTCCTCAAGCTACATCCGCTGGACCCCCTCAGCCTTTGAGGCCATTACAGTGGGGTGGGAAGGCAAGCACTTCTTCGGGGAAGCTGGGCAAGTTGCTCCCTTGGACAGCACTCCAAGTCTTCCCCACGCCGCGTCCTCCAGGTGCAAGCCATGGTCAGGGATATTCTCCGGAGACTGGCGTCCTGTGTCACCGTGGATGCCAGGCTGCAAATGGAGATTCTGAACCTGACAGAGGAACACCCTGTTCAAGTGGTGATGAGCCTCCTATGCTGTGCCCCAACGTGTGACAGGTACGGAGCACAAGTGCCTCGAGAGCTCAGTGCTCACCGGCCCGTAGGGCCCCTCACCCTGTACAGCCTGTCCAGTGGGCTCTGCCAGACAGGCAGAGAGCTGCGGGAGCCTCGGGCCCCTCTGTTTCCTGAGCCTCTGCCATGCTCCCTCTCTGCCCTTCAGGGCACCGGGGCTCTGTCACCCAGCCCCACGCAGCCGCACGGGGCACGGTGCTGACGCACAGCTCTGCTCACACAGAGCCGCCGCGCTGATGTGGAGAGCCATCGGCACGTCCGGAGTGGCCGCCCAGGAGGTGCTTCCAGCGCTGCTCTCTGCCATGGAGGAGCAGCCGCCCTATGGCAGCTTCTCCTGCGGAGACAAGGCTGTCTTTGCCCTGGCTGTGAGTTTCTGCAGCTGGTCTTTGCTCGCCCTCCTGGTTGCCTCTCCAGCATCTCTCCCTGCTCTCCCTAGCCTGCAGCTCCCTGCCTGGGCTCAAAGCTGGCCTAGGGGCAGGCTCAGGGGCAGCAGGCCGCGTGCTCCCCCTGCGTCTCCCCTCGGGCCCTGCCTCATAGACACCCTGGCACTGAGCGCTGCCTCAGGCTGCTTTGTCTCTTGCAGGCAACTCTGGTGCTGTGGAGGATTGCTCCCATGTGTGAGTGGCACTGTGCCATTCTGCTTCATTCTCCCCAACTGTTTGTGGCTCTGCTCTTGCAAATTTTCACCACCACAGAGCAGATGCCAGGGGACATTGAAACTGGGAGATTCTGGAGAGCGTGCCGGGAAGAACACGGCCTTCCCTGCCATCCCCACAGGTGCCAGTCGCCCTGTCCTTCCCACGCCCTCGTGGCCAGGGCCAGCGCTCCCAGAGTGACCTGGCCTTTGCTCGGCATGCAGGTTTGCAGTGCAGACCATGAAGGCTCTGCTCTCCCGCCTGGGCTTTGACAAGAAGCTGGTGGCTCTGGAGAACAAGCGGGTCTGGGAGAAGCTGCTCTGTGCCGACACCCAGCACTATGCAGCAGATCTGCTGGCCAGGTGAGATCTCCTACGCCCCGCCGCCACCGTCAGCATTTGTGCTCCCTGCCCAGAGTGCCCCACACAGTCCCTGGGGCTGTAAGCGAGAGCCCTTGTCAGCGAGGGAGGGCCGAGCAGACTGGGAAAGGCTGGGAGAGGAGGATGCCCAGCAGCAGCCGCCTCCCAAGGGCCCCATGTCCCCTTGCAGAGTGCTGGAGAAAGATCAGACCTCTGTGAGACCACGCCTGGGAGAGGTCTGCCCGCCCGGCTCAGGGCCTTGTTTCCTTTTTCCCATGCCAGGGAGATGCGCCGTGGCTTGAGCCCCTTGTGTCCCCACATGGCCTCACACCTGCTCAGCCTGCTCCTCGGGAAGCAGCCCCGCTGGCATCTGCCTGCCCTGGCGTTCTTTGTGGAGGTGAGCCTGATGGCCAGCGCTGCCTGGCTGAGCTGCCTCCCAGCTCTTGGGCCTCCCGTAGCTGCAGCCGCCTGGGAGGCTGCCCACACCCACTGCTGCTGCCTGGGCCTGGCCCTATGAGGCTCTGGGCTCCTGCCGGCCGGCTCCCCCATCACTGCCCTGTGCCTTTCAGGTCCTGGAGTGTCTGGACTTGAGCAAACACGGTCCCAGTGCCCTGCTGGTGGTATCCAGGCACCTGCTGAGCCAGTGCAGGGACAGGCTGCGCCGGGCGCTCAGAGGCCTTGTGGTGCTCAGCAAGGAGCCCTCGCTGGTGAGAAGGGGCAGTGGCTGAAGCCATGCTGGCAGTGTGGGGCTGGGCAACGCAGACCTCTGGGCTTGGCTGGCCTTTGGCAGCAGAGGCAGCTGCTCCCAGCTCTCCTGCCTCCTGCTTCAGCTGCCCCAGTGCCCCAAGCAGCTGTTGGTGCTGCGGCCATTCACGGCTTCACAGCACAGCCTGGTCTTGCACACAGGCCGGAGGAATATGCTGCCTCTATCCACACCTGGTGGAGCAGCTGGCTGACCCAGATGCAGAGGTGGTCTGGATGAGCCTCTGTGTGCTCACACATACGCTCCAGGACAAAGACCTCCTGCTACCCAGCGTCACCGCCCTGAAGCTGGCTGAGTCCCTCCTGCCACACTTTGAGAACGTAAGGCTATGTGCCCCCAGCCAAGGGCACTGGATGCTACCTGGAAACTTTGTGCTCTGTGCAGTTCTGGGCCTTTGCCTCAATGGGCCTGGAGTAGTTGGTGCTGAGGTCTTTTGCTTTCCTTCCAGGACAACAGCCACGTGCAGCTGCTCTCCATTCAGCTCTTTTGCAAGGTGATGGAGCTGGTAGTGGAAGAGGGGGAAGAGCTTCTCACGACATTTGTGAACCAGAGCCTGCTCCCTCGATTCTTGCGCTGGCACGATGAGAACCTGTATGTGGCCAAGGTGAGGTTTTGTGTGATGGTGCCGCATCCCTGGCAGGGGGCTTGGCCACCTCCTGCCCTGGCACCTGGCGGGCTCCAGCCTCCCCATGGTCATGGCACAGGGACACAGGTCCTGTGCCCTGGGCTCTGGTGCCACCTGCAGCTCTCTGCCACTCTCCAGGCCTCTTTCCAAGCCCTGCTTTGTGCGGCACACTTCCTGAAGAGGAGGGACCTTGAGGAGCTGCTGACGAAGGCGTGGCGGATTAAGTTTGCTGAGAGCCTGGTAAGGACAGCCGGGGAGATCGAGCCCTGCCCCTGGTGCACGATGTGGAGGACCGGCAGCTGTGCCACTGCCCAGCGCCGCAGCCAGGCCCGCCAGCCTGTGCCCCCCATGCTGCTCCCTGTCCCGGGCTGTGTGGGCCGGCTCGGCCGGTGCTGGGGCCAGGGAGAGCCCGGCCAAGGGGCAGAGCCCATGCCAAGCCTTCCCTGCTGGTGCTCCCCGCAGCTGCTGCAGGACGAGAGCCGAGCGGCTGAGAGCCCACAGAGGACCCTGCGAGAGGCAGCTGTCAGGTTCATGGGTGAGCCCTGAGCCCGGCGCCCCTCCCTGCCCCCAGCCCGGCTGCTGCCCTGGCTACAGTGAGAGCCGGGCCTCTGCAGCTGGCTGGGATGGCCCTGGCAGGAGGCTTTCCTTGCATTTCCTCAATCTGGCCTCTGACCTTGGCTCTGTTCCTCTCTCTTCCAGCTCTTCAAGCCCTGAAGGAAGATGAGAGTTCATCGTGCCTGAGCAAACTGCTTCAGATGATCTTTGAAGGAAGATCTGCAGGACTTTGTCTGATGGATCGGATGTACCAGTGTCCATCAGCGATTTCAAGTGCCCATTGAAGATGGGAGCACCTGCAGAACAGGATGGAGCAGCTGGAGCTCCAGGCACAGCATGGCTGCTCAGAGCTGAGCCTGTGTGAAGCCCCAGCAGCTCCTGCCATCTCTCTCCCTGTTGGCACCTCCCTCCCTGCAGACCTCAGGCCCTGCCCATCCCCTTTTCTGCCTCCCAGCTCACCCCTTACCTTCGCTTTCCCTTAATAAACAGTTTGGGTTTTTCACTTGAACCGCATATCCGTGGAGCTGAAGTGACACAAAACCTGAGGCCGGAGACACGCAGGGCCCTGCTGCCCTTCTCCTGCCTGCTGTGTTCCGGGCACGGACAGAGAGGAACAAGGGCAGCTCAGGCTGCAAAGTTCCCTGTCCCGCTGCTCCAGTTGCACAGCGGCGTGGACTTAAAGGGCATGCTGAGCACGCTGAAGGGGACAAGGACTCTGAGTTGTAGAAGAGCCAGCTTGAGTGTGCTCTGAACCCAGCCATGAGGAATTCCAGTGCAGGCATCCACGGAGGGCAAAGGAGCTTGCAATGGCAGAAGTTTCCACAAAGAGCTTCCTGAAAGCACAGCAATGCTCCATCCCTACACAGGGACAGGAAGAGGGCAGTGAGACCAGAGGCAGGGGCCCAATCCCATCCCTCTGGGGCATGGCTGCAAAACAGCCGCAGCTGTGTCTTCCCGTGCCTGTGTTTGGGCTGTGCTGAGCCCAGAGCCAGCCAGCTTGTGCTCTGCTGTGCCAAGAGCGTTCTGGGCAGGCAGGCAGGCAGAAGTGCCGCTTGCACTGTGGGGAAGGGGGTCACGAGAGCTTCCTGCGGGAACAGGGCTCTGCTCCTTGCCTGGGAACAGCCTGGTTTTGCTGTCGTGAGCGCAGGCAGGAGCTCGGGCACTTGAAGGGGCAGCGGGCAGCTCTTGTTTATAGGGGGTCTGGGGCTGCGTGCCACAATGGACACGAGGAAACAGGCTCGGGAGAAGGAAGATGAGCTCGAGCTGGAGTGCCTGTGCTACAAGGTGCAGAAGTAATTGAGCCTTGCCAGGGTTTCTTAAGTGTGTGTTGGTGTTCCCTGGGAAATGGACACATTTGGGGAAATGCCTTTGGAAGAGAGGGGCTTGCTTCTCAAGCAAAGTGCTTCCCCAGGAGCCTCTAGTGAGCTAGGTGCAGCTGTCTCCCTTTGGCTCCTTGCGCTCCTTTCCATCCTTGAGGCCCCTTGCACTTGGCAGAGGGGCATGGCAAGGGAGAAGGCTGTGAAGAGCAGCTTTGGCAATCTGCCTGGGCCTGCAGAGACCAAGGCAAGCACCAGCGGCAGGGTGTGTCCGCCGCCTTTGAGCACAGGACAGAGGGGGATAATCTCTGTCCAGCCAAGAGCCCCAAATGCCTCTCAGAGACCTGTGAATTCAAAGGCCTTTATGCACATTCATGCCATCTTCCCTATCTGCTGTGTTTTAACTCTTGGCAAGATGCATTTGCCTCTTGCTTGCTGGAAGCTGCTCTGCTTCAGGGCCAGCAGCGAGCTGGGCTGTGCGGGCCCCGTGGAGAGTCCTTCCCCGAGCACTTGGCAGCTCTTGGTGTGTCCAGGGCTGTGTTAGACATTTGGGGCAATGGATTCCTTCCAAGCGGGGGCACCTTGGCTGGGGAGTGGTTGGCCCCGGGGCACGTGGCAGCATGTCCCTTTGTGACACGGTGCAGCAGGTTCCCTGTGGAACCGAAAGGGACACCGTGTCTTGGCAGCCCTTTGTGACACGCGCTGACATAGGGGCTGGCAGCCACACAGCCACGCCACAGTGCTCAGTGCACGCAACGGGACAGGAGGTGACAGAGCGGTGCTGTGAGGCGACCCTGCACAGTCAGCTCGTTGGCTGCTGACCTGGAGCTTTTCCAAGGCATTCCTCCTGTGGCTGGCCTCACGGCCAGACCTCGGCATTTGGTGACTCGGAGCTTTTCCGAGGCATCTCCCATCCCTGCAGCTGGTGCCCTCGTGGCCAGGCCGTGGGACTTGCTGACCTCCATTGTTTGCCAGGAGTGTCCTGTCATTGTGGCAGGAGCCCTCGAGTGCAGGACTTGCTGTGCTCTCGCCTTTCTGAGGCTCCTCTGTTGCAGGTGCCTTCAAGGCAAGACTGCAGCCCTTGCTGACGCAGGCCTTTGCCAAGGCATTTGAAAGGTTAGACAGCAGGATGGCGGGCGGCCTGCTCAGTCTGTTCAAGGGGCTTCGGGGCAAGAAAAGCAAAGGCCCTGCAGCTGCCCCAGTGCAGAAGCCTGCAGAGCCAGAGAAGTTGCAGATGCTGCAGGACGGTGAGTGGTGGAGCTGGGCTGCTGGGCCGGTGCCTGCAGCTGGCCTGGCCCTGCCCCACCCCATCCCATCCCATCCCATCCCATCCCATCCCATCCCATCCCATCCCATCCCATCCCTGTGGACATGCCCATGGACGGGATGGGAGAGAGACCGGGGCTGCGCCCCTGAATTGCCGTGCTCCATCCCCTGGGCTCCCGTGGGGCTGTCCCTGCCTGGGGAGCGCAGGGCTGGGCTGTGTTCTCCAGCCTCTCCCGCAGCCCCTCACCTCTGGCTGCGCTTGCTCTTTAACAGATGCAGCCAGGGACCCAACTCAAGAGCAGGAGCCCACCCGTGGCCGCTTCCACAGAACAGCGCAGGTACCTGCGGCCATCCCCACCTGGGCCGGGCCTACTGGCGCTGCTTGGCTGATCCCTGCGCTTGGAGCAGGCCATGGAACGTCCCTCCCCTCCCTCCCTCCTTCTGCTGCAGACACTGCGGAGGTTTCTGCACCTGGGCCGCACAAAGACCCGTGGCACCGGCACCAAGGGCACGGCCCAGCCCGACTCCAGGCCTGGCCAGCTGCGGGCAGAGGCTGCTGCCATCTCAGCGTCCTCGGAGCTCGCAGCAGCCTCTGAGCAGGACACGGCCCAGGGCAGGGCGGAGGCTGGCATGGCCCTGACTGAGGGCATGGCCATCACCCACACCCAGGCTCAGGGCATGCCAGACACTCAGGCCAAGCCCACACTGACCGTGGCTCCTGCACCCACTCTGGAGGTTTTCCAGAAGCGTGCAGCTTCTCCACAGCAGGTAAGTGACGAAAGTGAAGGGAGAACGAGCACACATCCGATTGATGAGCATCGATCTCAGATTTATTGATCCAGCTTACACACTTTTATAGTAGTCTTAATTAAGTTCATACATATTGCAAAACCTGAGCTCATCACTGCTTACAGATTACACACCAACCCCTCCTTTGTTGTCAATACCTGTGGTTTCTTGTTGAGGCTAATACTTGTTTTTCTGATCCTGCTGTTGACTTGTTATTGAGCACCCTTCAAGGACTCCATGTTTTCCACCATGTTTTTCTCATAACTTAGCCAAGGACAAGGTATTTATTGTTTTTAAGGAAAAGCCTGAGAACTTGCTGGTTACAGCTGCCTTTTACTTTTTAACCAGCTGTATGTGATCATGGCCTTTTTCTATAAGCCATGTCTGAAAAAAGCTCTCCACAGCTAAGCAAACTGGGGCCAGGGCTGAAGGCCTCCCAGGATCATGTGGCTCCTCAAGCTACATCCGCTGGACCCCCTCAGCCTTTGAGGCCATTACAGTGGGGTGGGAAGGCAAGCACTTCTTCGGGGAAGCTGGGCAAGTTGCTCCCTTGGACAGCACTCCAAGTCTTCCCCACGCCGCGTCCTCCAGGTGCAAGCCATGGTCAGGGATATTCTCCGGAGACTGGCGTCCTGTGTCACCGTGGATGCCAGGCTGCAAATGGAGATTCTGAACCTGACAGAGGAACACCCTGTTCAAGTGGTGATGAGCCTCCTATGCTGTGCCCCAACGTGTGACAGGTACGGAGCACAAGTGCCTCGAGAGCTCAGTGCTCACCGGCCCGTAGGGCCCCTCACCCTGTACAGCCTGTCCAGTGGGCTCTGCCAGACAGGCAGAGAGCTGCAGGGGCCTCGGGCCCCTCTGTTTCCTGAGCCTCTGCCATGCTCCCTCTCTGCCCTTCAGGGCACCGGGGCTCTGTCACCCAGCCCCACGCAGCCGCACGGGGCACGGTGCTGACGCACAGCTCTGCTCACACAGAGCCGCCGCGCTGATGTGGAGAGCCATCGGCACGTCCGGAGTGGCCGCCCAGGAGGTGCTTCCAGCGCTGCTCTCTGCCATGGAGGAGCAGCCGCCCTATGGCAGCTTCTCCTGCGGAGACAAGGCTGTCTTTGCCCTGGCTGTGAGTTTCTGCAGCTGGTCTTTGCTCGCCCTCCTGGTTGCCTCTCCAGCATCTCTCCCTGCTCTCCCTAGCCTGCAGCTCCCTGCCTGGGCTCAAAGCTGGCCTAGGGGCAGGCTCAGGGGCAGCAGGCCGCGTGCTCCCCCTGCGTCTCCCCTCGGGCCCTGCCTCATAGACACCCTGGCACTGAGCGCTGCCTCAGGCTGCTTTGTCTCTTGCAGGCAACTCTGGTGCTGTGGAGGATTGCTCCCATGTGTGAGTGGCACTGTGCCATTCTGCTTCATTCTCCCCAACTGTTTGTGGCTCTGCTCTTGCAAATTTTCACCACCACAGAGCAGATGCCAGGGGACATTGAAACTGGGAGATTCTGGAGAGCGTGCCGGGAAGAACACGGCCTTCCCTGCCATCCCCACAGGTGCCAGTCGCCCTGTCCTTCCCACGCCCTCGTGGCCAGGGCCAGCGCTCCCAGAGTGACCTGGCCTTTGCTCGGCATGCAGGTTTGCAGTGCAGACCATGAAGGCTCTGCTCTCCCGCCTGGGCTTTGACAAGAAGCTGGTGGCTCTGGAGAACAAGCGGGTCTGGGAGAAGCTGCTCTGTGCCGACACCCAGCACTATGCAGCAGATCTGCTGGCCAGGTGAGATCTCCTACGCCCCGCCGCCACCGTCAGCATTTGTGCTCCCTGCCCAGAGTGCCCCACACAGTCCCTGGGGCTGTAAGCGAGAGCCCTTGTCAGCGAGGGAGGGCCGAGCAGACTGGGAAAGGCTTGGAGAGGAGGATGCCCAGCAGCAGCCGCCTCCCAAGGGCCCCATGTCCCCTTGCAGAGTGCTGGAGAAAGATCAGACCTCTGTGAGACCACGCCTGGGAGAGGTCTGCCCGCCCGGCTCAGGGCCTTGTTTCCTTTTTCCCATGCCAGGGAGATGCGCCGTGGCTTGAGCCCCTTGTGTCCCCACATGGCCTCACACCTGCTCAGCCTGCTCCTCGGGAAGCAGCCCCGCTGGCATCTGCCTGCCCTGGCGTTCTTTGTGGAGGTGAGCCTGATGGCCAGCGCTGCCTGGCTGAGCTGCCTCCCAGCTCTTGGGCCTCCCGTAGCTGCAGCCGCCTGGGAGGCTGCCCACACCCACTGCTGCTGCCTGGGCCTGGCCCTATGAGGCTCTGGGCTCCTGCCGGCCGGCTCCCCCATCACTGCCCTGTGTCTTTCAGGTCCTGGAGTGTCTGGACTTGAGCAAACACGGTCCCAGTGCCCTGCTGGTGGTATCCAGGCACCTGCTGAGCCAGTGCAGGGACAGGCTGCGCCGGGCGCTCAGAGGCCTTGTGGTGCTCAGCAAGGAGCCCTCGCTGGTGAGAAGGGGCAGTGGCTGAAGCCATGCTGGCAGTGTGGGGCTGGGCAACGCAGACCTCTGGGCTTGGCTGGCCTTTGGCAGCAGAGGCAGCTGCTCCCAGCTCTCCTGCCTCCTGCTTCAGCTGCCCCAGTGCCCCAAGCAGCTGTTGGTGCTGCGGCCATTCACGGCTTCACAGCACAGCCTGGTCTTGCACACAGGCCGGAGGAATATGCTGCCTCTATCCACACCTGGTGGAGCAGCTGGCTGACCCAGATGCAGAGGTGGTCTGGATGAGCCTCTGTGTGCTCACACATACGCTCCAGGACAAAGACCTCCTGCTACCCAGCGTCACCGCCCTGAAGCTGGCTGAGTCCCTCCTGCCACACTTTGAGAACGTAAGGCTATGTGCCCCCAGCCAAGGGCACTGGATGCTACCTGGAAACTTTGTGCTCTGTGCAGTTCTGGGCCTTTGCCTCAATGGGCCTGGAGTAGTTGGTGCTGAGGTCTTTTGCTTTCCTTCCAGGACAACAGCCACGTGCAGCTGCTCTCCATTCAGCTCTTTTGCAAGGTGATGGAGCTGGTAGTGGAAGAGGGGGAAGAGCTTCTCACGACATTTGTGAACCAGAGCCTGCTCCCTCGATTCTTGCGCTGGCACGATGAGAACCTGTATGTGGCCAAGGTGAGGTTTTGTGTGATGGTGCCGCATCCCTGGCAGGGGGCTTGGCCACCTCCTGCCCTGGCACCTGGCGGGCTCCAGCCTCCCCATGGTCATGGCACAGGGACACAGGTCCTGTGCCCTGGGCTCTGGTGCCACCTGCAGCTCTCTGCCACTCTCCAGGCCTCTTTCCAAGCCCTGCTTTGTGCGGCACGCTTCCTGAAGAGGAGGGACCTTGAGGAGCTGCTGACGAAGGCGTGGCGGATTAAGTTTGCTGAGAGCCTGGTAAGGACAGCCGGGGAGATCGAGCCCTGCCCCTGGTGCACGATGTGGAGGACCGGCAGCTGTGCCACTGCCCAGCGCCGCAGCCAGGCCCGCCAGCCTGTGCCCCCCATGCTGCTCCCTGTCCCGGGCTGTGTGGGCCGGCTCGGCCGGTGCTGGGGCCAGGGAGAGCCCGGCCAAGGGGCAGAGCCCATGCCAAGCCTTCCCTGCTGGTGCTCCCCGCAGCTGCTGCAGGACGAGAGCCGAGCGGTTGAGAGCCCACAGAGGACCCTGCGAGAGGCAGCTGTCAGGTTCATGGGTGAGCCCTGAGCCCGGCGCCCCTCCCTGCCCCCAGCCCGGCTGCTGCCCTGGCTACAGTGAGAGCCGGGCCTCTGCAGCTGGCTGGGATGGCCCTGGCAGGAGGCTTTCCTTGCATTTCCTCAATCTGGCCTCTGACCTTGGCTCTGTTCCTCTCTCTTCCAGCTCTTCAAGCCCTGAAGGAAGATGAGAGTTCATCGTGCCTGAGCAAACTGCTTCAGATGATCTTTGAAGGAAGATCTGCAGGACTTTGTCTGATGGATCAGATGTACCAGTGTCCATCAGCGATTTCAAGTGCCCATTGAAGATGGGAGCACCTGCAGAACAGGATGGAGCAGCTGGAGCTCCAGGCACAGCATGGCTGCTCAGAGCTGAGCCTGTGTGAAGCCCCAGCAGCTCCTGCCATCTCTCTCCCTGTTGGCACCTCCCTCCCTGCAGACCTCAGGCCCTGCCCATCCCCTTTTCTGCCTCCCAGCTCACCCCTTACCTTCGCTTTCCCTTAATAAACAGTTTGGGTTTTTCACTTGAACCGCATATCCGTGGAGCTGAAGTGACACAAAACCTGAGGCCGGAGACACGCAGGGCCCTGCTGCCCTTCTCCTGCCTGCTGTGTTCCGGGCACGGACAGAGAGGAACAAGGGCAGCTCAGGCTGCAAAGTTCCCTGTCCCGCTGCTCCAGTTGCACAGCGGCGTGGACTTAAAGGGCATGCTGAGCACGCTGAAGGGGACAAGGACTCTGAGTTGTAGAAGAGCCAGCTTGAGTGTGCTCTGAACCCAGCCATGAGGAATTCCAGTGCAGGCATCCACGGAGGGCAAAGGAGCTTGCAATGGCAGAAGTTTCCACAAAGAGCTTCCTGAAAGCACAGCAATGCTCCATCCCTACACAGGGACAGGAAGAGGGCAGTGAGACCAGAGGCAGGGGCCCAATCCCATCCCTCTGGGGCATGGCTGCAAAACAGCCGCAGCTGTGTCTTCCCGTGCCTGTGTTTGGGCTGTGCTGAGCCCAGAGCCAGCCAGCTTGTGCTCTGCTGTGCCAAGAGCGTTCTGGGCAGGCAGGCAGGCAGAAGTGCCGCTTGCACTGTGGGGAAGGGGGTCACGAGAGCTTCCTGCGGGAACAGGGCTCTGCTCCTTGCCTGGGAACAGCCTGGTTTTGCTGTCGTGAGCGCAGGCAGGAGCTCGGGCACTTGAAGGGGCAGCGGGCAGCTCTTGTTTATAGGGGGTCTGGGGCTGCGTGCCACAATGGACACGAGGAAACAGGCTCGGGAGAAGGAAGATGAGCTCGAGCTGGAGTGCCTGTGCTACAAGGTGCAGAAGTAATTGAGCCTTGCCAGGGTTTCTTAAGTGTGTGTTGGTGTTCCCTGGGAAATGGACACATTTGGGGAAATGCCTTTGGAAGAGAGGGGCTTGCTTCTCAAGCAAAGTGCTTCCCCAGGAGCCTCTAGTGAGCTAGGTGCAGCTGTCTCCCTTTGGCTCCTTGCGCTCCTTTCCATCCTTGAGGCCCCTTGCACTTGGCAGAGGGGCATGGCAAGGGAGAAGGCTGTGAAGAGCAGCTTTGGCAATCTGCCTGGGCCTGCAGAGACCAAGGCAAGCACCAGCGGCAGGGTGTGTCCGCCGCCTTTGAGCACAGGACAGAGGGGGATAATCTCTGTCCAGCCAAGAGCCCCAAATGCCTCTCAGAGACCTGTGAATTCAAAGGCCTTTATGCACATTCATGCCATCTTCCCTATCTGCTGTGTTTTAACACTTGGCAAGATGCATTTGCCTCTTGCTTGCTGGAAGCTGCTCTGCTTCAGGGCCAGCAGCGAGCTGGGCTGTGCGGGCCCCGTGGAGAGTCCTTCCCCGAGCACTTGGCAGCTCTTGGTGTGTCCAGGGCTGTGTTAGACATTTGGGGCAATGGATTCCTTCCAAGCGGGGGCACCTTGGCTGGGGAGTGGTTGGCCCCGGGGCACGTGGCAGCATGTCCCTTTGTGACACGGTGCAGCAGGTTCCCTGTGGAACCGAAAGGGACACCGTGTCTTGGCAGCCCTTTGTGACACGCGCTGACATAGGGGCTGGCAGCCACACAGCCACGCCACAGTGCTCAGTGCACGCAACGGGACAGGAGGTGACAGAGCGGTGCTGTGAGGCGACCCTGCACAGTCAGCTCGTTGGCTGCTGACCTGGAGCTTTTCCAAGGCATTCCTCCTGTGGCTGGCCTCACGGCCAGACCTCGGCATTTGGTGACTCGGAGCTTTTCCGAGGCATCTCCCATCCCTGCAGCTGGTGCCCTCGTGGCCAGGCCGTGGGACTTGCTGACCTCCATTGTTTGCCAGGAGTGTCCTGTCATTGTGGCAGGAGCCCTCGAGTGCAGGACTTGCTGTGCTCTCGCCTTTCTGAGGCTCCTCTGTTGCAGGTGCCTTCAAGGCAAGACTGCAGCCCTTGCTGACGCAGGCCTTTGCCAAGGCATTTGAAAGGTTAGACAGCAGGATGGCGGGTGGCCTGCTCAGTCTGTTCAAGGGGCTTCGGGGCAAGAAAAGCAAAGGCCCTGCAGCTGCCCCAGTGCAGAAGCCTGCAGAGCCAGAGAAGTTGCAGATGCTGCAGGACGGTGAGTGGTGGAGCTGGGCTGCTGGGCCGGTGCCTGCAGCTGGCCTGGCCCTGCCCCACCCCATCCCATCCCATCCCATCCCATCCCATCCCATCCCATCCCATCCCATCCCATCCCTGTGGACATGCCCATGGACGGGATGGGAGAGAGACCGGGGCTGCGCCCCTGAATTGCCATGCTCCATCCCCTGGGCTCCCGTGGGGCTGTCCCTGCCTGGGGAGCGCAGGGCTGGGCTGTGTTCTCCAGCCTCTCCCGCAGCCCCTCACCTCTGGCTGCGCTTGCTCTTTAACAGATGCAGCCAGGGACCCAACTCAAGAGCAGGAGCCCACCCGTGGCCGCTTCCACAGAACAGCGCAGGTACCTGCGGCCATCCCCACCTGGGCCGGGCCTACTGGCGCTGCTTGGCTGATCCCTGCGCTTGGAGCAGGCCATGGAACGTCCCTCCCCTCCCTCCCTCCTTCTGCTGCAGACACTGCGGAGGTTTCTGCACCTGGGCCGCACAAAGACCCGTGGCACCGGCACCAAGGGCACGGCCCAGCCCGACTCCAGGCCTGGCCAGCTGCGGGCAGAGGCTGCTGCCATCTCAGCGTCCTCGGAGCTCGCAGCAGCCTCTGAGCAGGACACGGCCCAGGGCAGGGCGGAGGCTGGCATGGCCCTGACTGAGGGCATGGCCATCACCCACACCCAGGCTCAGGGCATGCCAGACACTCAGGCCAAGCCCACACTGACCGTGGCTCCTGCACCCACTCTGGAGGTTTTCCAGAAGCGTGCAGCTTCTCCACAGCAGGTAAGTGACGAAAGTGAAGGGAGAACGAGCACACATCCGATTGATGAGCATCGATCTCAGATTTATTGATCCAGCTTACACACTTTTATAGTAGTGTTAATTAAGTTCATACATATTGCAAAACCCGAGCTCATCACTGCTTACAGATTACACACCAACCCCTCCTTTGTTGTCAATACCTGTGGTTTCTTGTTGAGGCTAATACTTGTTTTTCTGATCCTGCTGTTGACTTGTTATTGAGCACCCTTCAAGGACTCCATGTTTTCCACCATGTTTTTCTCATAACTTAGCCAAGGACAAGGTATTTATTGTTTTTAAGGAAAAGCCTGAGAACTTGCTGGTTACAGCTGCCTTTTACTTTTTAACCAGCTGTATGTGATCATGGCCTTTTTCTATAAGCCATGTCTGAAAAAAGCTCTCTACAGCTAAGCAAACTGGGGCCAGGGCTGAAGGCCTCCCAGGATCATGTGGCTCCTCAAGCTACATCCGCTGGACCCCCTCAGCCTTTGAGGCCATTACAGTGGGGTGGGAAGGCAAGCACTTCTTCGGGGAAGCTGGGCAAGTTGCTCCCTTGGACAGCACTCCAAGTCTTCCCCACGCCGCGTCCTCCAGGTGCAAGCCATGGTCAGGGATATTCTCCGGAGACTGGCGTCCTGTGTCACCGTGGATGCCAGGCTGCAAATGGAGATTCTGAACCTGACAGAGGAACACCCTGTTCAAGTGGTGATGAGCCTCCTATGCTGTGCCCCAACGTGTGACAGGTACGGAGCACAAGTGCCTCGAGAGCTCAGTGCTCACCGGCCCGTAGGGCCCCTCACCCTGTACAGCCTGTCCAGTGGGCTCTGCCAGACAGGCAGAGAGCTGCGGGAGCCTCGGGCCCCTCTGTTTCCTGAGCCTCTGCCATGCTCCCTCTCTGCCCTTCAGGGCACCGGGGCTCTGTCACCCAGCCCCACGCAGCCGCACGGGGCACGGTGCTGACGCACAGCTCTGCTCACACAGAGCCGCCGCGCTGATGTGGAGAGCCATCGGCACGTCCGGAGTGGCCGCCCAGGAGGTGCTTCCAGCGCTGCTCTCTGCCATGGAGGAGCAGCCGCCCTATGGCAGCTTCTCCTGCGGAGACAAGGCTGTCTTTGCCCTGGCTGTGAGTTTCTGCAGCTGGTCTTTGCTCGCCCTCCTGGTTGCCTCTCCAGCACCTCTCCCTGCTCTCCCTAGCCTGCAGCTCCCTGCCTGGGCTCAAAGCTGGCCTAGGGGCAGGCTCAGGGGCAGCAGGCCGCGTGCTCCCCCTGCGTCTCCCCTCGGGCCCTGCCTCATAGACACCCTGGCACTGAGCGCTGCCTCAGGCTGCTTTGTCTCTTGCAGGCAACTCTGGTGCTGTGGAGGATTGCTCCCATGTGTGAGTGGCACTGTGCCATTCTGCTTCATTCTCCCCAACTGTTTGTGGCTCTGCTCTTGCAAATTTTCACCACCACAGAGCAGATGCCAGGGGACATTGAAACTGGGAGATTCTGGAGAGCGTGCCGGGAAGAACACGGCCTTCCCTGCCATCCCCACAGGTGCCAGTCGCCCTGTCCTTCCCACGCCCTCGTGGCCAGGGCCAGCGCTCCCAGAGTGACCTGGCCTTTGCTCGGCATGCAGGTTTGCAGTGCAGACCATGAAGGCTCTGCTCTCCCGCCTGGGCTTTGACAAGAAGCTGGTGGCTCTGGAGAACAAGCGGGTCTGGGAGAAGCTGCTCTGTGCCGACACCCAGCACTATGCAGCAGATCTGCTGGCCAGGTGAGATCTCCTACGCCCCGCCGCCACCGTCAGCATTTGTGCTCCCTGCCCAGAGTGCCCCACACAGTCCCTGGGGCTGTAAGCGAGAGCCCTTGTCAGCGAGGGAGGGCCGAGCAGACTGGGAAAGGCTTGGAGAGGAGGATGCCCAGCAGCAGCCGCCTCCCAAGGGCCCCATGTCCCCTTGCAGAGTGCTGGAGAAAGATCAGACCTCTGTGAGACCACGCCTGGGAGAGGTCTGCCCGCCCGGCTCAGGGCCTTGTTTCCTTTTTCCCATGCCAGGGAGATGCGCCGTGGCTTGAGCCCCTTGTGTCCCCACATGGCCTCACACCTGCTCAGCCTGCTCCTCGGGAAGCAGCCCCGCTGGCATCTGCCTGCCCTGGCGTTCTTTGTGGAGGTGAGCCTGATGGCCAGCGCTGCCTGGCTGAGCTGCCTCCCAGCTCTTGGGCCTCCCGTAGCTGCAGCCGCCTGGGAGGCTGCCCACACCCACTGCTGCTGCCTGGGCCTGGCCCTATGAGGCTCTGGGCTCCTGCCGGCCGGCTCCCCCATCACTGCCCTGTGCCTTTCAGGTCCTGGAGTGTCTGGACTTGAGCAAACACGGTCCCAGTGCCCTGCTGGTGGTATCCAGGCACCTGCTGAGCCAGTGCAGGGACAGGCTGCGCCGGGCGCTCAGAGGCCTTGTGGTGCTCAGCAAGGAGCCCTCGCTGGTGAGAAGGGGCAGTGGCTGAAGCCATGCTGGCAGTGTGGGGCTGGGCAACGCAGACCTCTGGGCTTGGCTGGCCTTTGGCAGCAGAGGCAGCTGCTCCCAGCTCTCCTGCCTCCTGCTTCAGCTGCCCCAGTGCCCCAAGCAGCTGTTGGTGCTGCGGCCATTCACGGCTTCACAGCACAGCCTGGTCTTGCACACAGGCCGGAGGAATATGCTGCCTCTATCCACACCTGGTGGAGCAGCTGGCTGACCCAGATGCAGAGGTGGTCTGGATGAGCCTCTGTGTGCTCACACATACGCTCCAGGACAAAGACCTCCTGCTACCCAGCGTCACCGCCCTGAAGCTGGCTGAGTCCCTCCTGCCACACTTTGAGAACGTAAGGCTATGTGCCCCCAGCCAAGGGCACTGGATGCTACCTGGAAACTTTGTGCTCTGTGCAGTTCTGGGCCTTTGCCTCAATGGGCCTGGAGTAGTTGGTGCTGAGGTCTTTTGCTTTCCTTCCAGGACAACAGCCACGTGCAGCTGCTCTCCATTCAGCTCTTTTGCAAGGTGATGGAGCTGGTAGTGGAAGAGGGGGAAGAGCTTCTCACGACATTTGTGAACCAGAGCCTACTCCCTCGATTCTTGCGCTGGCACGATGAGAACCTGTATGTGGCCAAGGTGAGGTTTTGTGTGATGGTGCCGCATCCCTGGCAGGGGGCTTGGCCACCTCCTGCCCTGGCACCTGGCGGGCTCCAGCCTCCCCATGGTCATGGCACAGGGACACAGGTCCTGTGCCCTGGGCTCTGGTGCCACCTGCAGCTCTCTGCCACTCTCCAGGCCTCTTTCCAAGCCCTGCTTTGTGCGGCACGCTTCCTGAAGAGGAGGGACCTTGAGGAGCTGCTGACGAAGGCGTGGCGGATTAAGTTTGCTGAGAGCCTGGTAAGGACAGCCGGGGAGATCGAGCCCTGCCCCTGGTGCACGATGTGGAGGACCGGCAGCTGTGCCACTGCCCAGCGCCGCAGCCAGGCCCGCCAGCCTGTGCCCCCCATGCTGCTCCCTGTCCCGGGCTGTGTGGGCCGGCTCGGCCGGTGCTGGGGCCAGGGAGAGCCCGGCCAAGGGGCAGAGCCCATGCCAAGCCTTCCCTGCTGGTGCTCCCCGCAGCTGCTGCAGGACGAGAGCCGAGCGGTTGAGAGCCCACAGAGGACCCTGCGAGAGGCAGCTGTCAGGTTCATGGGTGAGCCCTGAGCCCGGCGCCCCTCCCTGCCCCCAGCCCGGCTGCTGCCCTGGCTACAGTGAGAGCCGGGCCTCTGCAGCTGGCTGGGATGGCCCTGGCAGGAGGCTTTCCTTGGATTTCCTCAATCTGGCCTCTGACCTTGGCTCTGTTCCTCTCTCTTCCAGCTCTTCAAGCCCTGAAGGAAGATGAGAGTTCATCGTGCCTGAGCAAACTGCTTCAGATGATCTTTGAAGGAAGATCTGCAGGACTTTGTCTGATGGATCAGATGTACCAGTGTCCATCAGCGATTTCAAGTGCCCATTGAAGATGGGAGCACCTGCAGAACAGGATGGAGCAGCTGGAGCTCCAGGCACAGCATGGCTGCTCAGAGCTGAGCCTGTGTGAAGCCCCAGCAGCTCCTGCCATCTCTCTCCCTGTTGGCACCTCCCTCCCTGCAGACCTCAGGCCCTGCCCATCCCCTTTTCTGCCTCCCAGCTCACCCCTTACCTTCGCTTTCCCTTAATAAACAGTTTGGGTTTTTCACTTGAACCGCATATCCGTGGAGCTGAAGTGACACAAAACCTGAGGCCGGAGACACGCAGGGCCCTGCTGCCCTTCTCCTGCCTGCTGTGTTCCGGGCACGGACAGAGAGGAACAAGGGCAGCTCAGGCTGCAAAGTTCCCTGTCCCGCTGCTCCAGTTGCACAGCGGCGTGGACTTAAAGGGCATGCTGAGCACGCTGAAGGGGACAAGGACTCTGAGTTGTAGAAGAGCCAGCTTGAGTGTGCTCTGAACCCAGCCATGAGGAATTCCAGTGCAGGCATCCACGGAGGGCAAAGGAGCTTGCAATGGCAGAAGTTTCCACAAAGAGCTTCCTGAAAGCACAGCAATGCTCCATCCCTACACAGGGACAGGAAGAGGGCAGTGAGACCAGAGGCAGGGGCCCAATCCCATCCCTCTGGGGCATGGCTGCAAAACAGCCGCAGCTGTGTCTTCCCGTGCCTGTGTTTGGGCTGTGCTGAGCCCAGAGCCAGCCAGCTTGTGCTCTGCTGTGCCAAGAGCGTTCTGGGCAGGCAGGCAGGCAGAAGTGCCGCTTGCACTGTGGGGAAGGGGGTCACGAGAGCTTCCTGCGGGAACAGGGCTCTGCTCCTTGCCTGGGAACAGCCTGGTTTTGCTGTCGTGAGCGCAGGCAGGAGCTCGGGCACTTGAAGGGGCAGCGGGCAGCTCTTGTTTATAGGGGGTCTGGGGCTGCGTGCCACAATGGACACGAGGAAACAGGCTCGGGAGAAGGAAGATGAGCTCGAGCTGGAGTGCCTGTGCTACAAGGTGCAGAAGTAATTGAGCCTTGCCAGGGTTTCTTAAGTGTGTGTTGGTGTTCCCTGGGAAATGGACACATTTGGGGAAATGCCTTTGGAAGAGAGGGGCTTGCTTCTCAAGCAAAGTGCTTCCCCAGGAGCCTCTAGTGAGCTAGGTGCAGCTGTCTCCCTTTGGCTCCTTGCGCTCCTTTCCATCCTTGAGGCCCCTTGCACTTGGCAGAGGGGCATGGCAAGGGAGAAGGCTGTGAAGAGCAGCTTTGGCAATCTGCCTGGGCCTGCAGAGACCAAGGCAAGCACCAGCGGCAGGGTGTGTCCGCCGCCTTTGAGCACAGGACAGAGGGGGATAATCTCTGTCCAGCCAAGAGCCCCAAATGCCTCTCAGAGACCTGTGAATTCAAAGGCCTTTATGCACATTCATGCCATCTTCCCTATCTGCTGTGTTTTAACTCTTGGCAAGATGCATTTGCCTCTTGCTTGCTGGAAGCTGCTCTGCTTCAGGGCCAGCAGCGAGCTGGGCTGTGCGGGCCCCGTGGAGAGTCCTTCCCCGAGCACTTGGCAGCTCTTGGTGTGTCCAGGGCTGTGTTAGACATTTGGGGCAATGGATTCCTTCCAAGCGGGGGCACCTTGGCTGGGGAGTGGTTGGCCCCGGGGCACGTGGCAGCATGTCCCTTTGTGACACGGTGCAGCAGGTTCCCTGTGGAACCGAAAGGGACACCGTGTCTTGGCAGCCCTTTGTGACACGCGCTGACATAGGGGCTGGCAGCCACACAGCCACGCCACAGTGCTCAGTGCACGCAACGGGACAGGAGGTGACAGAGCGGTGCTGTGAGGCGACCCTGCACAGTCAGCTCGTTGGCTGCTGACCTGGAGCTTTTCCAAGGCATTCCTCCTGTGGCTGGCCTCACGGCCAGACCTCGGCATTTGGTGACTCGGAGCTTTTCCGAGGCATCTCCCATCCCTGCAGCTGGTGCCCTCGTGGCCAGGCCGTGGGACTTGCTGACCTCCATTGTTTGCCAGGAGTGTCCTGTCATTGTGGCAGGAGCCCTCGAGTGCAGGACTTGCTGTGCTCTCGCCTTTCTGAGGCTCCTCTGTTGCAGGTGCCTTCAAGGCAAGACTGCAGCCCTTGCTGACGCAGGCCTTTGCCAAGGCATTTGAAAGGTTAGACAGCAGGATGGCGGGCGGACTGCTCAGTCTGTTCAAGGGGCTTCGGGGCAAGAAAAGCAAAGGCCCTGCAGCTGCCCCAGTGCAGAAGCCTGCAGAGCCAGAGAAGTTGCAGATGCTGCAGGACGGTGAGTGGTGGAGCTGGGCTGCTGGGCCGGTGCCTGCAGCTGGCCTGGCCCTGCCCCACCCCATCCCATCCCATCCCATCCCATCCCATCCCATCCCATCCCTGTGGACATGCCCATGGACGGGATGGGAGAGAGACCGGGGCTGCGCCCCTGAATTGCCGTGCTCCATCCCCTGGGCTCCCGTGGGGCTGTCCCTGCCTGGGGAGCGCAGGGCTGGGCTGTGTTCTCCAGCCTCTCCCGCAGCCCCTCACCTCTGGCTGCGCTTGCTCTTTAACAGATGCAGCCAGGGACCCAACTCAAGAGCAGGAGCCCACCCGTGGCCGCTTCCACAGAACAGCGCAGGTACCTGCGGCCATCCCCACCTGGGCCGGGCCTACTGGCGCTGCTTGGCTGATCCCTGCGCTTGGAGCAGGCCATGGAACGTCCCTCCCCTCCCTCCCTCCTTCTGCTGCAGACACTGCGGAGGTTTCTGCACCTGGGCCGCACAAAGACCCGTGGCACCGGCACCAAGGGCACGGCCCAGCCCGACTCCAGGCCTGGCCAGCTGCGGGCAGAGGCTGCTGCCATCTCAGCGTCCTCGGAGCTCGCAGCAGCCTCTGAGCAGGACACGGCCCAGGGCAGGGCGGAGGCTGGCATGGCCCTGACTGAGGGCATGGCCATCACCCACACCCAGGCTCAGGGCATGCCAGACACTCAGGCCAAGCCCACACTGACCGTGGCTCCTGCACCCACTCTGGAGGTTTTCCAGAAGCGTGCAGCTTCTCCACAGCAGGTAAGTGACGAAAGTGAAGGGAGAACGAGCACACATCCGATTGATGAGCATCGATCTCAGATTTATTGATCCAGCTTACACACTTTTATAGTAGTCTTAATTAAGTTCATACATATTGCAAAACCCGAGCTCATCACTGCTTACAGATTACACACCAACCCCTCCTTTGTTGTCAATACCTGTGGTTTCTTGTTGAGGCTAATACTTGTTTTTCTGATCCTGCTGTTGACTTGTTATTGAGCACCCTTCAAGGACTCCATGTTTTCCACCATGTTTTTCTCATAACTTAGCCAAGGACAAGGTATTTATTGTTTTTAAGGAAAAGCCTGAGAACTTGCTGGTTACAGCTGCCTTTTACTTTTTAACCAGCTGTATGTGATCATGGCCTTTTTCTATAAGCCATGTCTGAAAAAAGCTCTCTACAGCTAAGCAAACTGGGGCCAGGGCTGAAGGCCTCCCAGGATCATGTGGCTCCTCAAGCTACATCCGCTGGACCCCCTCAGCCTTTGAGGCCATTACAGTGGGGTGGGAAGGCAAGCACTTCTTCGGGGAAGCTGGGCAAGTTGCTCCCTTGGACAGCACTCCAAGTCTTCCCCACGCCGCGTCCTCCAGGTGCAAGCCATGGTCAGGGATATTCTCCGGAGACTGGCGTCCTGTGTCACCGTGGATGCCAGGCTGCAAATGGAGATTCTGAACCTGACAGAGGAACACCCTGTTCAAGTGGTGATGAGCCTCCTATGCTGTGCCCCAACGTGTGACAGGTACGGAGCACAAGTGCCTCGAGAGCTCAGTGCTCACCGGCCCGTAGGGCCCCTCACCCTGTACAGCCTGTCCAGTGGGCTCTGCCAGACAGGCAGAGAGCTGCGGGAGCCTCGGGCCCCTCTGTTTCCTGAGCCTCTGCCATGCTCCCTCTCTGCCCTTCAGGGCACCGGGGCTCTGTCACCCAGCCCCACGCAGCCGCACGGGGCACGGTGCTGACGCACAGCTCTGCTCACACAGAGCCGCCGCGCTGATGTGGAGAGCCATCGGCACGTCCGGAGTGGCCGCCCAGGAGGTGCTTCCAGCGCTGCTCTCTGCCATGGAGGAGCAGCCGCCCTATGGCAGCTTCTCCTGCGGAGACAAGGCTGTCTTTGCCCTGGCTGTGAGTTTCTGCAGCTGGTCTTTGCTCGCCCTCCTGGTTGCCTCTCCAGCATCTCTCCCTGCTCTCCCTAGCCTGCAGCTCCCTGCCTGGGCTCAAAGCTGGCCTAGGGGCAGGCTCAGGGGCAGCAGGCCGCATGCTCCCCCTGCGTCTCCCCTCGGGCCCTGCCTCATAGACACCCTGGCACTGAGCGCTGCCTCAGGCTGCTTTGTCTCTTGCAGGCAACTCTGGTGCTGTGGAGGATTGCTCCCATGTGTGAGTGGCACTGTGCCATTCTGCTTCATTCTCCCCAACTGTTTGTGGCTCTGCTCTTGCAAATTTTCACCACCACAGAGCAGATGCCAGGGGACATTGAAACTGGGAGATTCTGGAGAGCGTGCCGGGAAGAACACGGCCTTCCCTGCCATCCCCACAGGTGCCAGTCGCCCTGTCCTTCCCACGCCCTCGTGGCCAGGGCCAGCGCTCCCAGAGTGACCTGGCCTTTGCTCGGCATGCAGGTTTGCAGTGCAGACCATGAAGGCTCTGCTCTCCCGCCTGGGCTTTGACAAGAAGCTGGTGGCTCTGGAGAACAAGCGGGTCTGGGAGAAGCTGCTCTGTGCCGACACCCAGCACTATGCAGCAGATCTGCTGGCCAGGTGAGATCTCCTACGCCCCGCCGCCACCGTCAGCATTTGTGCTCCCTGCCCAGAGTGCCCCACACAGTCCCTGGGGCTGTAAGCGAGAGCCCTTGTCAGCGAGGGAGGGCCGAGCAGACTGGGAAAGGCTGGGAGAGGAGGATGCCCAGCAGCAGCCGCCTCCCAAGGGCCCCATGTCCCCTTGCAGAGTGCTGGAGAAAGATCAGACCTCTGTGAGACCACGCCTGGGAGAGGTCTGCCCGCCCGGCTCAGGGCCTTGTTTCCTTTTTCCCATGCCAGGGAGATGCGCCGTGGCTTGAGCCCCTTGTGTCCCCACATGGCCTCACACCTGCTCAGCCTGCTCCTCGGGAAGCAGCCCCGCTGGCATCTGCCTGCCCTGGCGTTCTTTGTGGAGGTGAGCCTGATGGCCAGCGCTGCCTGGCTGAGCTGCCTCCCAGCTCTTGGGCCTCCCGTAGCTGCAGCCGCCTGGGAGGCTGCCCACACCCACTGCTGCTGCCTGGGCCTGGCCCTATGAGGCTCTGGGCTCCTGCCGGCCGGCTCCCCCATCACTGCCCTGTGCCTTTCAGGTCCTGGAGTGTCTGGACTTGAGCAAACACGGTCCCAGTGCCCTGCTGGTGGTATCCAGGCACCTGCTGAGCCAGTGCAGGGACAGGCTGCGCCGGGCGCTCAGAGGCCTTGTGGTGCTCAGCAAGGAGCCCTCGCTGGTGAGAAGGGGCAGTGGCTGAAGCCATGCTGGCAGTGTGGGGCTGGGCAACGCAGACCTCTGGGCTTGGCTGGCCTTTGGCAGCAGAGGCAGCTGCTCCCAGCTCTCCTGCCTCCTGCTTCAGCTGCCCCAGTGCCCCAAGCAGCTGTTGGTGCTGCGGACATTCACGGCTTCACAGCACAGCCTGGTCTTGCACACAGGCCGGAGGAATATGCTGCCTCTATCCACACCTGGTGGAGCAGCTGGCTGACCCAGATGCAGAGGTGGTCTGGATGAGCCTCTGTGTGCTCACACATACGCTCCAGGACAAAGACCTCCTGCTACCCAGCGTCACTGCCCTGAAGCTGGCTGAGTCCCTCCTGCCACACTTTGAGAACGTAAGGCTATGTGCCCCCAGCCAAGGGCACTGGATGCTACCTGGAAACTTTGTGCTCTGTGCAGTTCTGGGCCTTTGCCTCAATGGGCCTGGAGTAGTTGGTGCTGAGGTCTTTTGCTTTCCTTCCAGGACAACAGCCACGTGCAGCTGCTCTCCATTCAGCTCTTTTGCAAGGTGATGGAGCTGGTAGTGGAAGAGGGGGAAGAGCTTCTCACGACATTTGTGAACCAGAGCCTGCTCCCTCGATTCTTGCGCTGGCACGATGAGAACCTGTATGTGGCCAAGGTGAGGTTTTGTGTGATGGTGCCGCATCCCTGGCAGGGGGCTTGGCCACCTCCTGCCCTGGCACCTGGCGGGCTCCAGCCTCCCCATGGTCATGGCACAGGGACACAGGTCCTGTGCCCTGGGCTCTGGTGCCACCTGCAGCTCTCTGCCACTCTCCAGGCCTCTTTCCAAGCCCTGCTTTGTGCGGCACGCTTCCTGAAGAGGAGGGACCTTGAGGAGCTGCTGACGAAGGCGTGGCGGATTAAGTTTGCTGAGAGCCTGGTAAGGACAGCCGGGGAGATCGAGCCCTGCCCCTGGTGCACGATGTGGAGGACCGGCAGCTGTGCCACTGCCCAGCGCCGCAGCCAGGCCCGCCAGCCTGTGCCCCCCATGCTGCTCCCTGTCCCGGGCTGTGTGGGCCGGCTCGGCCGGTGCTGGGGCCAGGGAGAGCCCGGCCAAGGGGCAGAGCCCATGCCAAGCCTTCCCTGCTGGTGCTCCCCGCAGCTGCTGCAGGACGAGAGCCGAGCGGCTGAGAGCCCACAGAGGACCCTGCGAGAGGCAGCTGTCAGGTTCATGGGTGAGCCCTGAGCCCGGCGCCCCTCCCTGCCCCCAGCCCGGCTGCTGCCCTGGCTACAGTGAGAGCCGGGCCTCTGCAGCTGGCTGGGATGGCCCTGGCAGGAGGCTTTCCTTGCATTTCCTCAATCTGGCCTCTGACCTTGGCTCTGTTCCTCTCTCTTCCAGCTCTTCAAGCCCTGAAGGAAGATGAGAGTTCATCGTGCCTGAGCAAACTGCTTCAGATGATCTTTGAAGGAAGATCTGCAGGACTTTGTCTGATGGATCAGATGTACCAGTGTCCATCAGCGATTTCAAGTGCCCATTGAAGATGGGAGCACCTGCAGAACAGGATGGAGCAGCTGGAGCTCCAGGCACAGCATGGCTGCTCAGAGCTGAGCCTGTGTGAAGCCCCAGCAGCTCCTGCCATCTCTCTCCCTGTTGGCACCTCCCTCCCTGCAGACCTCAGGCCCTGCCCATCCCCTTTTCTGCCTCCCAGCTCACCCCTTACCTTCGCTTTCCCTTAATAAACAGTTTGGGTTTTTCACTTGAACCGCATATCCGTGGAGCTGAAGTGACACAAAACCTGAGGCCGGAGACACGCAGGGCCCTGCTGCCCTTCTCCTGCCTGCTGTGTTCCGGGCACGGACAGAGAGGAACAAGGGCAGCTCAGGCTGCAAAGTTCCCTGTCCCGCTGCTCCAGTTGCACAGCGGCGTGGACTTAAAGGGCATGCTGAGCACGCTGAAGGGGACAAGGACTCTGAGTTGTAGAAGAGCCAGCTTGAGTGTGCTCTGAACCCAGCCATGAGGAATTCCAGTGCAGGCATCCACGGAGGGCAAAGGAGCTTGCAATGGCAGAAGTTTCCACAAAGAGCTTCCTGAAAGCACAGCAATGCTCCATCCCTACACAGGGACAGGAAGAGGGCAGTGAGACCAGAGGCAGGGGCCCAATCCCATCCCTCTGGGGCATGGCTGCAAAACAGCCGCAGCTGTGTCTTCCCGTGCCTGTGTTTGGGCTGTGCTGAGCCCAGAGCCAGCCAGCTTGTGCTCTGCTGTGCCAAGAGCGTTCTGGGCAGGCAGGCAGGCAGAAGTGCCGCTTGCACTGTGGGGAAGGGGGTCACGAGAGCTTCCTGCGGGAACAAGGCTCTGCTCCTTGCCTGGGAACAGCCTGGTTTTGCTGTCGTGAGCGCAGGCAGGAGCTCGGGCACTTGAAGGGGCAGCGGGCAGCTCTTGTTTATAGGGGGTCTGGGGCTGCGTGCCACAATGGACACGAGGAAACAGGCTCGGGAGAAGGAAGATGAGCTCGAGCTGGAGTGCCTGTGCTACAAGGTGCAGAAGTAATTGAGCCTTGCCAGGGTTTCTTAAGTGTGTGTTGGTGTTCCCTGGGAAATGGACACATTTGGGGAAATGCCTTTGGAAGAGAGGGGCTTGCTTCTCAAGCAAAGTGCTTCCCCAGGAGCCTCTAGTGAGCTAGGTGCAGCTGTCTCCCTTTGGCTCCTTGCGCTCCTTTCCATCCTTGAGGCCCCTTGCACTTGGCAGAGGGGCATGGCAAGGGAGAAGGCTGTGAAGAGCAGCTTTGGCAATCTGCCTGGGCCTGCAGAGACCAAGGCAAGCACCAGCGGCAGGGTGTGTCCGCCGCCTTTGAGCACAGGACAGAGGGGGATAATCTCTGTCCAGCCAAGAGCCCCAAATGCCTCTCAGAGACCTGTGAATTCAAAGGCCTTTATGCACATTCATGCCATCTTCCCTATCTGCTGTGTTTTAACTCTTGGCAAGATGCATTTGCCTCTTGCTTGCTGGAAGCTGCTCTGCTTCAGGGCCAGCAGCGAGCTGGGCTGTGCGGGCCCCGTGGAGAGTCCTTCCCCGAGCACTTGGCAGCTCTTGGTGTGTCCAGGGCTGTGTTAGACATTTGGGGCAATGGATTCCTTCCAAGCGGGGGCACCTTGGCTGGGGAGTGGTTGGCCCCGGGGCACGTGGCAGCATGTCCCTTTGTGACACGGTGCAGCAGGTTCCCTGTGGAACCGAAAGGGACACCGTGTCTTGGCAGCCCTTTGTGACACGCGCTGACATAGGGGCTGGCAGCCACACAGCCACGCCACAGTGCTCAGTGCACGCAACGGGACAGGAGGTGACAGAGCGGTGCTGTGAGGCGACCCTGCACAGTCAGCTCGTTGGCTGCTGACCTGGAGCTTTTCCAAGGCATTCCTCCTGTGGCTGGCCTCACGGCCAGACCTCGGCATTTGGTGACTCGGAGCTTTTCCGAGGCATCTCCCATCCCTGCAGCTGGTGCCCTCGTGGCCAGGCCGTGGGACTTGCTGACCTCCATTGTTTGCCAGGAGTGTCCTGTCATTGTGGCAGGAGCCCTCGAGTGCAGGACTTGCTGTGCTCTCGCCTTTCTGAGGCTCCTCTGTTGCAGGTGCCTTCAAGGCAAGACTGCAGCCCTTGCTGACGCAGGCCTTTGCCAAGGCATTTGAAAGGTTAGACAGCAGGATGGCGGGCGGACTGCTCAGTCTGTTCAAGGGGCTTCGGGGCAAGAAAAGCAAAGGCCCTGCAGCTGCCCCAGTGCAGAAGCCTGCAGAGCCAGAGAAGTTGCAGATGCTGCAGGACGGTGAGTGGTGGAGCTGGGCTGCTGGGCCGGTGCCTGCAGCTGGCCTGGCCCTGCCCCACCCCATCCCATCCCATCCCATCCCATCCCATCCCATCCCATCCCATCCCATCCCTGTGGACATGCCCATGGACGGGATGGGAGAGAGACCGGGGCTGCGCCCCTGAATTGCCGTGCTCCATCCCCTGGGCTCCCGTGGGGCTGTCCCTGCCTGGGGAGCGCAGGGCTGGGCTGTGTTCTCCAGCCTCTCCCGCAGCCCCTCACCTCTGGCTGCGCTTGCTCTTTAACAGATGCAGCCAGGGACCCAACTCAAGAGCAGGAGCCCACCCGTGGCCGCTTCCACAGAACAGCGCAGGTACCTGCGGCCATCCCCACCTGGGCCGGGCCTACTGGCGCTGCTTGGCTGATCCCTGCGCTTGGAGCAGGCCATGGAACGTCCCTCCCCTCCCTCCCTCCTTCTGCTGCAGACACTGCGGAGGTTTCTGCACCTGGGCCGCACAAAGACCCGTGGCACCGGCACCAAGGGCACGGCCCAGCCCGACTCCAGGCCTGGCCAGCTGCGGGCAGAGGCTGCTGCCATCTCAGCGTCCTCGGAGCTCGCAGCAGCCTCTGAGCAGGACACGGCCCAGGGCAGGGCGGAGGCTGGCATGGCCCTGACTGAGGGCATGGCCATCACCCACACCCAGGCTCAGGGCATGCCAGACACTCAGGCCAAGCCCACACTGACCGTGGCTCCTGCACCCACTCTGGAGGTTTTCCAGAAGCGTGCAGCTTCTCCACAGCAGGTAAGTGACGAAAGTGAAGGGAGAACGAGCACACATCCGATTGATGAGCATCGATCTCAGATTTATTGATCCAGCTTACACACTTTTATAGTAGTGTTAATTAAGTTCATACATATTGCAAAACCCGAGCTCATCACTGCTTACAGATTACACACCAACCCCTCCTTTGTTGTCAATACCTGTGGTTTCTTGTTGAGGCTAATACTTGTTTTTCTGATCCTGCTGTTGACTTGTTATTGAGCACCCTTCAAGGACTCCATGTTTTCCACCATGTTTTTCTCATAACTTAGCCAAGGACAAGGTATTTATTGTTTTTAAGGAAAAGCCTGAGAACTTGCTGGTTACAGCTGCCTTTTACTTTTTAACCAGCTGTATGTGATCATGGCCTTTTTCTATAAGCCATGTCTGAAAAAAGCTCTCCACAGCTAAGCAAACTGGGGCCAGGGCTGAAGGCCTCCCAGGATCATGTGGCTCCTCAAGCTACATCCGCTGGACCCCCTCAGCCTTTGAGGCCATTACAGTGGGGTGGGAAGGCAAGCACTTCTTCGGGGAAGCTGGGCAAGTTGCTCCCTTGGACAGCACTCCAAGTCTTCCCCACGCCGCGTCCTCCAGGTGCAAGCCATGGTCAGGGATATTCTCCGGAGACTGGCGTCCTGTGTCACCGTGGATGCCAGGCTGCAAATGGAGATTCTGAACCTGACAGAGGAACACCCTGTTCAAGTGGTGATGAGCCTCCTATGCTGTGCCCCAACGTGTGACAGGTACGGAGCACAAGTGCCTCGAGAGCTCAGTGCTCACCGGCCCGTAGGGCCCCTCACCCTGTACAGCCTGTCCAGTGGGCTCTGCCAGACAGGCAGAGAGCTGCGGGAGCCTCGGGCCCCTCTGTTTCCTGAGCCTCTGCCATGCTCCCTCTCTGCCCTTCAGGGCACCGGGGCTCTGTCACCCAGCCCCACGCAGCCGCACGGGGCACGGTGCTGACGCACAGCTCTGCTCACACAGAGCCGCCGCGCTGATGTGGAGAGCCATCGGCACGTCCGGAGTGGCCGCCCAGGAGGTGCTTCCAGCGCTGCTCTCTGCCATGGAGGAGCAGCCGCCCTATGGCAGCTTCTCCTGCGGAGACAAGGCTGTCTTTGCCCTGGCTGTGAGTTTCTGCAGCTGGTCTTTGCTCGCCCTCCTGGTTGCCTCTCCAGCATCTCTCCCTGCTCTCCCTAGCCTGCAGCTCCCTGCCTGGGCTCAAAGCTGGCCTAGGGGCAGGCTCAGGGGCAGCAGGCCGCGTGCTCCCCCTGCGTCTTCCCTCGGGCCCTGCCTCATAGACACCCTGGCACTGAGCGCTGCCTCAGGCTGCTTTGTCTCTTGCAGGCAACTCTGGTGCTGTGGAGGATTGCTCCCATGTGTGAGTGGCACTGTGCCATTCTGCTTCATTCTCCCCAACTGTTTGTGGCTCTGCTCTTGCAAATTTTCACCACCACAGAGCAGATGCCAGGGGACATTGAAACTGGGAGATTCTGGAGAGCGTGCCGGGAAGAACACGGCCTTCCCTGCCATCCCCACAGGTGCCAGTCGCCCTGTCCTTCCCACGCCCTCGTGGCCAGGGCCAGCGCTCCCAGAGTGACCTGGCCTTTGCTCGGCATGCAGGTTTGCAGTGCAGACCATGAAGGCTCTGCTCTCCCGCCTGGGCTTTGACAAGAAGCTGGTGGCTCTGGAGAACAAGCGGGTCTGGGAGAAGCTGCTCTGTGCCGACACCCAGCACTATGCAGCAGATCTGCTGGCCAGGTGAGATCTCCTACGCCCCGCCGCCACCGTCAGCATTTGTGCTCCCTGCCCAGAGTGCCCCACACAGTCCCTGGGGCTGTAAGCGAGAGCCCTTGTCAGCGAGGGAGGGCCGAGCAGACTGGGAAAGGCTGGGAGAGGAGGATGCCCAGCAGCAGCCGCCTCCCAAGGGCCCCATGTCCCCTTGCAGAGTGCTGGAGAAAGATCAGACCTCTGTGAGACCACGCCTGGGAGAGGTCTGCCCGCCCGGCTCAGGGCCTTGTTTCCTTTTTCCCATGCCAGGGAGATGCGCCGTGGCTTGAGCCCCTTGTGTCCCCACATGGCCTCACACCTGCTCAGCCTGCTCCTCGGGAAGCAGCCCCGCTGGCATCTGCCTGCCCTGGCGTTCTTTGTGGAGGTGAGCCTGATGGCCAGCGCTGCCTGGCTGAGCTGCCTCCCAGCTCTTGGGCCTCCCGTAGCTGCAGCCGCCTGGGAGGCTGCCCACACCCACTGCTGCTGCCTGGGCCTGGCCCTATGAGGCTCTGGGCTCCTGCCGGCCGGCTCCCCCATCACTGCCCTGTGCCTTTCAGGTCCTGGAGTGTCTGGACTTGAGCAAACACGGTCCCAGTGCCCTGCTGGTGGTATCCAGGCACCTGCTGAGCCAGTGCAGGGACAGGCTGCGCCGGGCGCTCAGAGGCCTTGTGGTGCTCAGCAAGGAGCCCTCGCTGGTGAGAAGGGGCAGTGGCTGAAGCCATGCTGGCAGTGTGGGGCTGGGCAACGCAGACCTCTGGGCTTGGCTGGCCTTTGGCAGCAGAGGCAGCTGCTCCCAGCTCTCCTGCCTCCTGCTTCAGCTGCCCCAGTGCCCCAAGCAGCTGTTGGTGCTGCGGCCATTCACGGCTTCACAGCACAGCCTGGTCTTGCACACAGGCCGGAGGAATATGCTGCCTCTATCCACACCTGGTGGAGCAGCTGGCTGACCCAGATGCAGAGGTGGTCTGGATGAGCCTCTGTGTGCTCACACATACGCTCCAGGACAAAGACCTCCTGCTACCCAGCGTCACCGCCCTGAAGCTGGCTGAGTCCCTCCTGCCACACTTTGAGAACGTAAGGCTATGTGCCCCCAGCCAAGGGCACTGGATGCTACCTGGAAACTTTGTGCTCTGTGCAGTTCTGGGCCTTTGCCTCAATGGGCCTGGAGTAGTTGGTGCTGAGGTCTTTTGCTTTCCTTCCAGGACAACAGCCACGTGCAGCTGCTCTCCATTCAGCTCTTTTGCAAGGTGATGGAGCTGGTAGTGGAAGAGGGGGAAGAGCTTCTCACGACATTTGTGAACCAGAGCCTGCTCCCTCGATTCTTGCGCTGGCACGATGAGAACCTGTATGTGGCCAAGGTGAGGTTTTGTGTGATGGTGCCGCATCCCTGGCAGGGGGCTTGGCCACCTCCTGCCCTGGCACCTGGCGGGCTCCAGCCTCCCCATGGTCATGGCACAGGGACACAGGTCCTGTGCCCTGGGCTCTGGTGCCACCTGCAGCTCTCTGCCACTCTCCAGGCCTCTTTCCAAGCCCTGCTTTGTGCGGCACGCTTCCTGAAGAGGAGGGACCTTGAGGAGCTGCTGACGAAGGCGTGGCGGATTAAGTTTGCTGAGAGCCTGGTAAGGACAGCCGGGGAGATCGAGCCCTGCCCCTGGTGCACGATGTGGAGGACCGGCAGCTGTGCCACTGCCCAGCGCCGCAGCCAGGCCCGCCAGCCTGTGCCCCCCATGCTGCTCCCTGTCCCGGGCTGTGTGGGCCGGCTCGGCCGGTGCTGGGGCCAGGGAGAGCCCGGCCAAGGGGCAGAGCCCATGCCAAGCCTTCCCTGCTGGTGCTCCCCGCAGCTGCTGCAGGACGAGAGCCGAGCGGTTGAGAGCCCACAGAGGACCCTGCGAGAGGCAGCTGTCAGGTTCATGGGTGAGCCCTGAGCCCGGCGCCCCTCCCTGCCCCCAGCCCGGCTGCTGCCCTGGCTACAGTGAGAGCCGGGCCTCTGCAGCTGGCTGGGATGGCCCTGGCAGGAGGCTTTCCTTGCATTTCCTCAATCTGGCCTCTGACCTTGGCTCTGTTCCTCTCTCTTCCAGCTCTTCAAGCCCTGAAGGAAGATGAGAGTTCATCGTGCCTGAGCAAACTGCTTCAGATGATCTTTGAAGGAAGATCTGCAGGACTTTGTCTGATGGATCAGATGTACCAGTGTCCATCAGCGATTTCAAGTGCCCATTGAAGATGGGAGCACCTGCAGAACAGGATGGAGCAGCTGGAGCTCCAGGCACAGCATGGCTGCTCAGAGCTGAGCCTGTGTGAAGCCCCAGCAGCTCCTGCCATCTCTCTCCCTGTTGGCACCTCCCTCCCTGCAGACCTCAGGCCCTGCCCATCCCCTTTTCTGCCTCCCAGCTCACCCCTTACCTTCGCTTTCCCTTAATAAACAGTTTGGGTTTTTCACTTGAACCGCATATCCGTGGAGCTGAAGTGACACAAAACCTGAGGCCGGAGACACGCAGGGCCCTGCTGCCCTTCTCCTGCCTGCTGTGTTCCGGGCACGGACAGAGAGGAACAAGGGCAGCTCAGGCTGCAAAGTTCCCTGTCCCGCTGCTCCAGTTGCACAGCGGCGTGGACTTAAAGGGCATGCTGAGCACGCTGAAGGGGACAAGGACTCTGAGTTGTAGAAGAGCCAGCTTGAGTGTGCTCTGAACCCAGCCATGAGGAATTCCAGTGCAGGCATCCACGGAGGGCAAAGGAGCTTGCAATGGCAGAAGTTTCCACAAAGAGCTTCCTGAAAGCACAGCAATGCTCCATCCCTACACAGGGACAGGAAGAGGGCAGTGAGACCAGAGGCAGGGGCCCAATCCCATCCCTCTGGGGCATGGCTGCAAAACAGCCGCAGCTGTGTCTTCCCGTGCCTGTGTTTGGGCTGTGCTGAGCCCAGAGCCAGCCAGCTTGTGCTCTGCTGTGCCAAGAGCGTTCTGGGCAGGCAGGCAGGCAGAAGTGCCGCTTGCACTGTGGGGAAGGGGGTCACGAGAGCTTCCTGCGGGAACAGGGCTCTGCTCCTTGCCTGGGAACAGCCTGGTTTTGCTGTCGTGAGCGCAGGCAGGAGCTCGGGCACTTGAAGGGGCAGCGGGCAGCTCTTGTTTATAGGGGGTCTGGGGCTGCGTGCCACAATGGACACGAGGAAACAGGCTCGGGAGAAGGAAGATGAGCTCGAGCTGGAGTGCCTGTGCTACAAGGTGCAGAAGTAATTGAGCCTTGCCAGGGTTTCTTAAGTGTGTGTTGGTGTTCCCTGGGAAATGGACACATTTGGGGAAATGCCTTTGGAAGAGAGGGGCTTGCTTCTCAAGCAAAGTGCTTCCCCAGGAGCCTCTAGTGAGCTAGGTGCAGCTGTCTCCCTTTGGCTCCTTGCGCTCCTTTCCATCCTTGAGGCCCCTTGCACTTGGCAGAGGGGCATGGCAAGGGAGAAGGCTGTGAAGAGCAGCTTTGGCAATCTGCCTGGGCCTGCAGAGACCAAGGCAAGCACCAGCGGCAGGGTGTGTCCGCCGCCTTTGAGCACAGGACAGAGGGGGATAATCTCTGTCCAGCCAAGAGCCCCAAATGCCTCTCAGAGACCTGTGAATTCAAAGGCCTTTATGCACATTCATGCCATCTTCCCTATCTGCTGTGTTTTAACTCTTGGCAAGATGCATTTGCCTCTTGCTTGCTGGAAGCTGCTCTGCTTCAGGGCCAGCAGCGAGCTGGGCTGTGCGGGCCCCGTGGAGAGTCCTTCCCCGAGCACTTGGCAGCTCTTGGTGTGTCCAGGGCTGTGTTAGACATTTGGGGCAATGGATTCCTTCCAAGCGGGGGCACCTTGGCTGGGGAGTGGTTGGCCCCGGGGCACGTGGCAGCATGTCCCTTTGTGACACGGTGCAGCAGGTTCCCTGTGGAACCGAAAGGGACACCGTGTCTTGGCAGCCCTTTGTGACACGCGCTGACATAGGGGCTGGCAGCCACACAGCCACGCCACAGTGCTCAGTGCACGCAACGGGACAGGAGGTGACAGAGCGGTGCTGTGAGGCGACCCTGCACAGTCAGCTCGTTGGCTGCTGACCTGGAGCTTTTCCAAGGCATTCCTCCTGTGGCTGGCCTCACGGCCAGACCTCGGCATTTGGTGACTCGGAGCTTTTCCGAGGCATCTCCCATCCCTGCAGCTGGTGCCCTCGTGGCCAGGCCGTGGGACTTGCTGACCTCCATTGTTTGCCAGGAGTGTCCTGTCATTGTGGCAGGAGCCCTCGAGTGCAGGACTTGCTGTGCTCTCGCCTTTCTGAGGCTCCTCTGTTGCAGGTGCCTTCAAGGCAAGACTGCAGCCCTTGCTGACGCAGGCCTTTGCCAAGGCATTTGAAAGGTTAGACAGCAGGATGGCGGGCGGCCTGCTCAGTCTGTTCAAGGGGCTTCGGGGCAAGAAAAGCAAAGGCCCTGCAGCTGCCCCAGTGCAGAAGCCTGCAGAGCCAGAGAAGTTGCAGATGCTGCAGGACGGTGAGTGGTGGAGCTGGGCTGCTGGGCCGGTGCCTGCAGCTGGCCTGGCCCTGCCCCACCCCATCCCATCCCATCCCATCCCATCCCATCCCATCCCATCCCATCCCTGTGGACATGCCCATGGACGGGATGGGAGAGAGACCGGGGCTGCGCCCCTGAATTGCCGTGCTCCATCCCCTGGGCTCCCGTGGGGCTGTCCCTGCCTGGGGAGCGCAGGGCTGGGCTGTGTTCTCCAGCCTCTCCCGCAGCCCCTCACCTCTGGCTGCGCTTGCTCTTTAACAGATGCAGCCAGGGACCCAACTCAAGAGCAGGAGCCCACCCGTGGCCGCTTCCACAGAACAGCGCAGGTACCTGCGGCCATCCCCACCTGGGCCGGGCCTACTGGCGCTGCTTGGCTGATCCCTGCGCTTGGAGCAGGCCATGGAACGTCCCTCCCCTCCCTCCCTCCTTCTGCTGCAGACACTGCGGAGGTTTCTGCACCTGGGCCGCACAAAGACCCGTGGCACCGGCACCAAGGGCACGGCCCAGCCCGACTCCAGGCCTGGCCAGCTGCGGGCAGAGGCTGCTGCCATCTCAGCGTCCTCGGAGCTCGCAGCAGCCTCTGAGCAGGACACGGCCCAGGGCAGGGCGGAGGCTGGCATGGCCCTGACTGAGGGCATGGCCATCACCCACACCCAGGCTCAGGGCATGCCAGACACTCAGGCCAAGCCCACACTGACCGTGGCTCCTGCACCCACTCTGGAGGTTTTCCAGAAGCGTGCAGCTTCTCCACAGCAGGTAAGTGACGAAAGTGAAGGGAGAACGAGCACACATCCGATTGATGAGCATCGATCTCAGATTTATTGATCCAGCTTACACACTTTTATAGTAGTGTTAATTAAGTTCATACATATTGCAAAACCCGAGCTCATCACTGCTTACAGATTACACACCAACCCCTCCTTTGTTGTCAATACCTGTGGTTTCTTGTTGAGGCTAATACTTGTTTTTCTGATCCTGCTGTTGACTTGTTATTGAGCACCCTTCAAGGACTCCATGTTTTCCACCATGTTTTTCTCATAACTTAGCCAAGGACAAGGTATTTATTGTTTTTAAGGAAAAGCCTGAGAACTTGCTGGTTACAGCTGCCTTTTACTTTTTAACCAGCTGTATGTGATCATGGCCTTTTTCTATAAGCCATGTCTGAAAAAAGCTCTCCACAGCTAAGCAAACTGGGGCCAGGGCTGAAGGCCTCCCAGGATCATGTGGCTCCTCAAGCTACATCCGCTGGACCCCCTCAGCCTTTGAGGCCATTACAGTGGGGTGGGAAGGCAAGCACTTCTTCGGGGAAGCTGGGCAAGTTGCTCCCTTGGACAGCACTCCAAGTCTTCCCCACACCGCGTCCTCCAGGTGCAAGCCATGGTCAGGGATATTCTCCGGAGACTGGCGTCCTGTGTCACCGTGGATGCCAGGCTGCAAATGGAGATTCTGAACCTGACAGAGGAACACCCTGTTCAAGTGGTGATGAGCCTCCTATGCTGTGCCCCAACGTGTGACAGGTACGGAGCACAAGTGCCTCGAGAGCTCAGTGCTCACCGGCCCGTAGGGCCCCTCACCCTGTACAGCCTGTCCAGTGGGCTCTGCCAGACAGGCAGAGAGCTGCGGGAGCCTCGGGCCCCTCTGTTTCCTGAGCCTCTGCCATGCTCCCTCTCTGCCCTTCAGGGCACCGGGGCTCTGTCACCCAGCCCCACGCAGCCGCACGGGGCACGGTGCTGACGCACAGCTCTGCTCACACAGAGCCGCCGCGCTGATGTGGAGAGCCATCGGCACGTCCGGAGTGGCCGCCCAGGAGGTGCTTCCAGCGCTGCTCTCTGCCATGGAGGAGCAGCCGCCCTATGGCAGCTTCTCCTGCGGAGACAAGGCTGTCTTTGCCCTGGCTGTGAGTTTCTGCAGCTGGTCTTTGCTCGCCCTCCTGGTTGCCTCTCCAGCATCTCTCCCTGCTCTCCCTAGCCTGCAGCTCCCTGCCTGGGCTCAAAGCTGGCCTAGGGGCAGGCTCAGGGGCAGCAGGCCGCATGCTCCCCCTGCGTCTCCCCTCGGGCCCTGCCTCATAGACACCCTGGCACTGAGCGCTGCCTCAGGCTGCTTTGTCTCTTGCAGGCAACTCTGGTGCTGTGGAGGATTGCTCCCATGTGTGAGTGGCACTGTGCCATTCTGCTTCATTCTCCCCAACTGTTTGTGGCTCTGCTCTTGCAAATTTTCACCACCACAGAGCAGATGCCAGGGGACATTGAAACTGGGAGATTCTGGAGAGCGTGCCGGGAAGAACACGGCCTTCCCTGCCATCCCCACAGGTGCCAGTCGCCCTGTCCTTCCCACGCCCTCGTGGCCAGGGCCAGCGCTCCCAGAGTGACCTGGCCTTTGCTCGGCATGCAGGTTTGCAGTGCAGACCATGAAGGCTCTGCTCTCCCGCCTGGGCTTTGACAAGAAGCTGGTGGCTCTGGAGAACAAGCGGGTCTGGGAGAAGCTGCTCTGTGCCGACACCCAGCACTATGCAGCAGATCTGCTGGCCAGGTGAGATCTCCTACGCCCCACCGCCACCGTCAGCATTTGTGCTCCCTGCCCAGAGTGCCCCACACAGTCCCTGGGGCTGTAAGCGAGAGCCCTTGTCAGCGAGGGAGGGCCGAGCAGACTGGGAAAGGCTTGGAGAGGAGGATGCCCAGCAGCAGCCGCCTCCCAAGGGCCCCATGTCCCCTTGCAGAGTGCTGGAGAAAGATCAGACCTCTGTGAGACCACGCCTGGGAGAGGTCTGCCCGCCCGGCTCAGGGCCTTGTTTCCTTTTTCCCATGCCAGGGAGATGCGCCGTGGCTTGAGCCCCTTGTGTCCCCACATGGCCTCACACCTGCTCAGCCTGCTCCTCGGGAAGCAGCCCCGCTGGCATCTGCCTGCCCTGGCGTTCTTTGTGGAGGTGAGCCTGATGGCCAGCGCTGCCTGGCTGAGCTGCCTCCCAGCTCTTGGGCCTCCCGTAGCTGCAGCCGCCTGGGAGGCTGCCCACACCCACTGCTGCTGCCTGGGCCTGGCCCTATGAGGCTCTGGGCTCCTGCCGGCCGGCTCCCCCATCACTGCCCTGTGCCTTTCAGGTCCTGGAGTGTCTGGACTTGAGCAAACACGGTCCCAGTGCCCTGCTGGTGGTATCCAGGCACCTGCTGAGCCAGTGCAGGGACAGGCTGCGCCGGGCGCTCAGAGGCCTTGTGGTGCTCAGCAAGGAGCCCTCGCTGGTGAGAAGGGGCAGTGGCTGAAGCCATGCTGGCAGTGTGGGGCTGGGCAACGCAGACCTCTGGGCTTGGCTGGCCTTTGGCAGCAGAGGCAGCTGCTCCCAGCTCTCCTGCCTCCTGCTTCAGCTGCCCCAGTGCCCCAAGCAGCTGTTGGTGCTGCGGCCATTCACGGCTTCACAGCACAGCCTGGTCTTGCACACAGGCCGGAGGAATATGCTGCCTCTATCCACACCTGGTGGAGCAGCTGGCTGACCCAGATGCAGAGGTGGTCTGGATGAGCCTCTGTGTGCTCACACATACGCTCCAGGACAAAGACCTCCTGCTACCCAGCGTCACCGCCCTGAAGCTGGCTGAGTCCCTCCTGCCACACTTTGAGAACGTAAGGCTATGTGCCCCCAGCCAAGGGCACTGGATGCTACCTGGAAACTTTGTGCTCTGTGCAGTTCTGGGCCTTTGCCTCAATGGGCCTGGAGTAGTTGGTGCTGAGGTCTTTTGCTTTCCTTCCAGGACAACAGCCACGTGCAGCTGCTCTCCATTCAGCTCTTTTGCAAGGTGATGGAGCTGGTAGTGGAAGAGGGGGAAGAGCTTCTCACGACATTTGTGAACCAGAGCCTGCTCCCTCGATTCTTGCGCTGGCACGATGAGAACCTGTATGTGGCCAAGGTGAGGTTTTGTGTGATGGTGCCGCATCCCTGGCAGGGGGCTTGGCCACCTCCTGCTCTGGCACCTGGCGGGCTCCAGCCTCCCCATGGTCATGGCACAGGGACACAGGTCCTGTGCCCTGGGCTCTGGTGCCACCTGCAGCTCTCTGCCACTCTCCAGGCCTCTTTCCAAGCCCTGCTTTGTGCGGCACGCTTCCTGAAGAGGAGGGACCTTGAGGAGCTGCTGACGAAGGCGTGGCGGATTAAGTTTGCTGAGAGCCTGGTAAGGACAGCCGGGGAGATCGAGCCCTGCCCCTGGTGCACGATGTGGAGGACCGGCAGCTGTGCCACTGCCCAGCGCCGCAGCCAGGCCCGCCAGCCTGTGCCCCCCATGCTGCTCCCTGTCCCGGGCTGTGTGGGCCGGCTCGGCCGGTGCTGGGGCCAGGGAGAGCCCGGCCAAGGGGCAGAGCCCATGCCAAGCCTTCCCTGCTGGTGCTCCCCGCAGCTGCTGCAGGACGAGAGCCGAGCGGCTGAGAGCCCACAGAGGACCCTGCGAGAGGCAGCTGTCAGGTTCATGGGTGAGCCCTGAGCCCGGCGCCCCTCCCTGCCCCCAGCCCGGCTGCTGCCCTGGCTACAGTGAGAGCCGGGCCTCTGCAGCTGGCTGGGATGGCCCTGGCAGGAGGCTTTCCTTGCATTTCCTCAATCTGGCCTCTGACCTTGGCTCTGTTCCTCTCTCTTCCAGCTCTTCAAGCCCTGAAGGAAGATGAGAGTTCATCGTGCCTGAGCAAACTGCTTCAGATGATCTTTGAAGGAAGATCTGCAGGACTTTGTCTGATGGATCAGATGTACCAGTGTCCATCAGCGATTTCAAGTGCCCATTGAAGATGGGAGCACCTGCAGAACAGGATGGAGCAGCTGGAGCTCCAGGCACAGCATGGCTGCTCAGAGCTGAGCCTGTGTGAAGCCCCAGCAGCTCCTGCCATCTCTCTCCCTGTTGGCACCTCCCTCCCTGCAGACCTCAGGCCCTGCCCATCCCCTTTTCTGCCTCCCAGCTCACCCCTTACCTTCGCTTTCCCTTAATAAACAGTTTGGGTTTTTCACTTGAACCGCATATCCGTGGAGCTGAAGTGACACAAAACCTGAGCCCGGAGACACGCAGGGCCCTGCTGCCCTTCTCCTGCCTGCTGTGTTCCGGGCACGGACAGAGAGGAACAAGGGCAGCTCAGGCTGCAAAGTTCCCTGTCCCGCTGCTCCAGTTGCACAGCGGCGTGGACTTAAAGGGCATGCTGAGCACGCTGAAGGGGACAAGGACTCTGAGTTGTAGAAGAGCCAGCTTGAGTGTGCTCTGAACCCAGCCATGAGGAATTCCAGTGCAGGCATCCACGGAGGGCAAAGGAGCTTGCAATGGCAGAAGTTTCCACAAAGAGCTTCCTGAAAGCACAGCAATGCTCCATCCCTACACAGGGACAGGAAGAGGGCAGTGAGACCAGAGGCAGGGGCCCAATCCCATCCCTCTGGGGCATGGCTGCAAAACAGCCGCAGCTGTGTCTTCCCGTGCCTGTGTTTGGGCTGTGCTGAGCCCAGAGCCAGCCAGCTTGTGCTCTGCTGTGCCAAGAGCGTTCTGGGCAGGCAGGCAGGCAGAAGTGCCGCTTGCACTGTGGGGAAGGGGGTCACGAGAGCTTCCTGCGGGAACAGGGCTCTGCTCCTTGCCTGGGAACAGCCTGGTTTTGCTGTCGTGAGCGCAGGCAGGAGCTCGGGCACTTGAAGGGGCAGCGGGCAGCTCTTGTTTATAGGGGGTCTGGGGCTGCGTGCCACAATGGACACGAGGAAACAGGCTCGGGAGAAGGAAGATGAGCTCGAGCTGGAGTGCCTGTGCTACAAGGTGCAGAAGTAATTGAGCCTTGCCAGGGTTTCTTAAGTGTGTGTTGGTGTTCCCTGGGAAATGGACACATTTGGGGAAATGCCTTTGGAAGAGAGGGGCTTGCTTCTCAAGCAAAGTGCTTCCCCAGGAGCCTCTAGTGAGCTAGGTGCAGCTGTCTCCCTTTGGCTCCTTGCGCTCCTTTCCATCCTTGAGGCCCCTTGCACTTGGCAGAGGGGCATGGCAAGGGAGAAGGCTGTGAAGAGCAGCTTTGGCAATCTGCCTGGGCCTGCAGAGACCAAGGCAAGCACCAGCGGCAGGGTGTGTCCGCCGCCTTTGAGCACAGGACAGAGGGGGATAATCTCTGTCCAGCCAAGAGCCCCAAATGCCTCTCAGAGACCTGTGAATTCAAAGGCCTTTATGCACATTCATGCCATCTTCCCTATCTGCTGTGTTTTAACTCTTGGCAAGATGCATTTGCCTCTTGCTTGCTGGAAGCTGCTCTGCTTCAGGGCCAGCAGCGAGCTGGGCTGTGCGGGCCCCGTGGAGAGTCCTTCCCCGAGCACTTGGCAGCTCTTGGTGTGTCCAGGGCTGTGTTAGACATTTGGGGCAATGGATTCCTTCCAAGCGGGGGCACCTTGGCTGGGGAGTGGTTGGCCCCGGGGCACGTGGCAGCATGTCCCTTTGTGACACGGTGCAGCAGGTTCCCTGTGGAACCGAAAGGGACACCGTGTCTTGGCAGCCCTTTGTGACACGCGCTGACATAGGGGCTGGCAGCCACACAGCCACGCCACAGTGCTCAGTGCACGCAACGGGACAGGAGGTGACAGAGCGGTGCTGTGAGGCGACCCTGCACAGTCAGCTCGTTGGCTGCTGACCTGGAGCTTTTCCAAGGCATTCCTCCTGTGGCTGGCCTCACGGCCAGACCTCGGCATTTGGTGACTCGGAGCTTTTCCGAGGCATCTCCCATCCCTGCAGCTGGTGCCCTCGTGGCCAGGCCGTGGGACTTGCTGACCTCCATTGTTTGCCAGGAGTGTCCTGTCATTGTGGCAGGAGCCCTCGAGTGCAGGACTTGCTGTGCTCTCGCCTTTCTGAGGCTCCTCTGTTGCAGGTGCCTTCAAGGCAAGACTGCAGCCCTTGCTGACGCAGGCCTTTGCCAAGGCATTTGAAAGGTTAGACAGCAGGATGGCGGGCGGACTGCTCAGTCTGTTCAAGGGGCTTCGGGGCAAGAAAAGCAAAGGCCCTGCAGCTGCCCCAGTGCAGAAGCCTGCAGAGCCAGAGAAGTTGCAGATGCTGCAGGACGGTGAGTGGTGGAGCTGGGCTGCTGGGCCGGTGCCTGCAGCTGGCCTGGCCCTGCCCCACCCCATCCCATCCCATCCCATCCCATCCCATCCCATCCCATCCCTGTGGACATGCCCATGGACGGGATGGGAGAGAGACCGGGGCTGCGCCCCTGAATTGCCGTGCTCCATCCCCTGGGCTCCCGTGGGGCTGTCCCTGCCTGGGGAGCGCAGGGCTGGGCTGTGTTCTCCAGCCTCTCCCGCAGCCCCTCACCTCTGGCTGCGCTTGCTCTTTAACAGATGCAGCCAGGGACCCAACTCAAGAGCAGGAGCCCACCCGTGGCCGCTTCCACAGAACAGCGCAGGTACCTGCGGCCATCCCCACCTGGGCCGGGCCTACTGGCGCTGCTTGGCTGATCCCTGCGCTTGGAGCAGGCCATGGAACGTCCCTCCCCTCCCTCCCTCCTTCTGCTGCAGACACTGCGGAGGTTTCTGCACCTGGGCCGCACAAAGACCCGTGGCACCGGCACCAAGGGCACGGCCCAGCCCGACTCCAGGCCTGGCCAGCTGCGGGCAGAGGCTGCTGCCATCTCAGCGTCCTCGGAGCTCGCAGCAGCCTCTGAGCAGGACACGGCCCAGGGCAGGGCGGAGGCTGGCATGGCCCTGACTGAGGGCATGGCCATCACCCACACCCAGGCTCAGGGCATGCCAGACACTCAGGCCAAGCCCACACTGACCGTGGCTCCTGCACCCACTCTGGAGGTTTTCCAGAAGCGTGCAGCTTCTCCACAGCAGGTAAGTGACGAAAGTGAAGGGAGAACGAGCACACATCCGATTGATGAGCATCGATCTCAGATTTATTGATCCAGCTTACACACTTTTATAGTAGTGTTAATTAAGTTCATACATATTGCAAAACCCGAGCTCATCACTGCTTACAGATTACACACCAACCCCTCCTTTGTTGTCAATACCTGTGGTTTCTTGTTGAGGCTAATACTTGTTTTTCTGATCCTGCTGTTGACTTGTTATTGAGCACCCTTCAAGGACTCCATGTTTTCCACCATGTTTTTCTCATAACTTAGCCAAGGACAAGGTATTTATTGTTTTTAAGGAAAAGCCTGAGAACTTGCTGGTTACAGCTGCCTTTTACTTTTTAACCAGCTGTATGTGATCATGGCCTTTTTCTATAAGCCATGTCTGAAAAAAGCTCTCCACAGCTAAGCAAACTGGGGCCAGGGCTGAAGGCCTCCCAGGATCATGTGGCTCCTCAAGCTACATCCGCTGGACCCCCTCAGCCTTTGAGGCCATTACAGTGGGGTGGGAAGGCAAGCACTTCTTCGGGGAAGCTGGGCAAGTTGCTCCCTTGGACAGCACTCCAAGTCTTCCCCACGCCGCGTCCTCCAGGTGCAAGCCATGGTCAGGGATATTCTCCGGAGACTGGCGTCCTGTGTCACCGTGGATGCCAGGCTGCAAATGGAGATTCTGAACCTGACAGAGGAACACCCTGTTCAAGTGGTGATGAGCCTCCTATGCTGTGCCCCAACGTGTGACAGGTACGGAGCACAAGTGCCTCGAGAGCTCAGTGCTCACCGGCCCGTAGGGCCCCTCACCCTGTACAGCCTGTCCAGTGGGCTCTGCCAGACAGGCAGAGAGCTGCGGGAGCCTCGGGCCCCTCTGTTTCCTGAGCCTCTGCCATGCTCCCTCTCTGCCCTTCAGGGCACCGGGGCTCTGTCACCCAGCCCCACGCAGCCGCACGGGGCACGGTGCTGACGCACAGCTCTGCTCACACAGAGCCGCCGCGCTGATGTGGAGAGCCATCGGCACGTCCGGAGTGGCCGCCCAGGAGGTGCTTCCAGCGCTGCTCTCTGCCATGGAGGAGCAGCCGCCCTATGGCAGCTTCTCCTGCGGAGACAAGGCTGTCTTTGCCCTGGCTGTGAGTTTCTGCAGCTGGTCTTTGCTCGCCCTCCTGGTTGCCTCTCCAGCACCTCTCCCTGCTCTCCCTAGCCTGCAGCTCCCTGCCTGGGCTCAAAGCTGGCCTAGGGGCAGGCTCAGGGGCAGCAGGCCGCGTGCTCCCCCTGCGTCTCCCCTCGGGCCCTGCCTCATAGACACCCTGGCACTGAGCGCTGCCTCAGGCTGCTTTGTCTCTTGCAGGCAACTCTGGTGCTGTGGAGGATTGCTCCCATGTGTGAGTGGCACTGTGCCATTCTGCTTCATTCTCCCCAACTGTTTGTGGCTCTGCTCTTGCAAATTTTCACCACCACAGAGCAGATGCCAGGGGACATTGAAACTGGGAGATTCTGGAGAGCGTGCCGGGAAGAACACGGCCTTCCCTGCCATCCCCACAGGTGCCAGTCGCCCTGTCCTTCCCACGCCCTCGTGGCCAGGGCCAGCGCTCCCAGAGTGACCTGGCCTTTGCTCGGCATGCAGGTTTGCAGTGCAGACCATGAAGGCTCTGCTCTCCCGCCTGGGCTTTGACAAGAAGCTGGTGGCTCTGGAGAACAAGCGGGTCTGGGAGAAGCTGCTCTGTGCCGACACCCAGCACTATGCAGCAGATCTGCTGGCCAGGTGAGATCTCCTACGCCCCGCCGCCACCGTCAGCATTTGTGCTCCCTGCCCAGAGTGCCCCACACAGTCCCTGGGGCTGTAAGCGAGAGCCCTTGTCAGCGAGGGAGGGCCGAGCAGACTGGGAAAGGCTGGGAGAGGAGGATGCCCAGCAGCAGCCGCCTCCCAAGGGCCCCATGTCCCCTTGCAGAGTGCTGGAGAAAGATCAGACCTCTGTGAGACCACGCCTGGGAGAGGTCTGCCCGCCCGGCTCAGGGCCTTGTTTCCTTTTTCCCATGCCAGGGAGATGCGCCGTGGCTTGAGCCCCTTGTGTCCCCGCATGGCCTCACACCTGCTCAGCCTGCTCCTCGGGAAGCAGCCCCGCTGGCATCTGCCTGCCCTGGCGTTCTTTGTGGAGGTGAGCCTGATGGCCAGCGCTGCCTGGCTGAGCTGCCTCCCAGCTCTTGGGCCTCCCGTAGCTGCAGCCGCCTGGGAGGCTGCCCACACCCACTGCTGCTGCCTGGGCCTGGCCCTATGAGGCTCTGGGCTCCTGCCGGCCGGCTCCCCCATCACTGCCCTGTGCCTTTCAGGTCCTGGAGTGTCTGGACTTGAGCAAACACGGTCCCAGTGCCCTGCTGGTGGTATCCAGGCACCTGCTGAGCCAGTGCAGGGACAGGCTGCGCCGGGCGCTCAGAGGCCTTGTGGTGCTCAGCAAGGAGCCCTCGCTGGTGAGAAGGGGCAGTGGCTGAAGCCATGCTGGCAGTGTGGGGCTGGGCAACGCAGACCTCTGGGCTTGGCTGGCCTTTGGCAGCAGAGGCAGCTGCTCCCAGCTCTCCTGCCTCCTGCTTCAGCTGCCCCAGTGCCCCAAGCAGCTGTTGGTGCTGCGGCCATTCACGGCTTCACAGCACAGCCTGGTCTTGCACACAGGCCGGAGGAATATGCTGCCTCTATCCACACCTGGTGGAGCAGCTGGCTGACCCAGATGCAGAGGTGGTCTGGATGAGCCTCTGTGTGCTCACACATACGCTCCAGGACAAAGACCTCCTGCTACCCAGCGTCACCGCCCTGAAGCTGGCTGAGTCCCTCCTGCCACACTTTGAGAACGTAAGGCTATGTGCCCCCAGCCAAGGGCACTGGATGCTACCTGGAAACTTTGTGCTCTGTGCAGTTCTGGGCCTTTGCCTCAATGGGCCTGGAGTAGTTGGTGCTGAGGTCTTTTGCTTTCCTTCCAGGACAACAGCCACGTGCAGCTGCTCTCCATTCAGCTCTTTTGCAAGGTGATGGAGCTGGTAGTGGAAGAGGGGGAAGAGCTTCTCACGACATTTGTGAACCAGAGCCTGCTCCCTCTATTCTTGCGCTGGCACGATGAGAACCTGTATGTGGCCAAGGTGAGGTTTTGTGTGATGGTGCCGCATCCCTGGCAGGGGGCTTGGCCACCTCCTGCCCTGGCACCTGGCGGGCTCCAGCCTCCCCATGGTCATGGCACAGGGACACAGGTCCTGTGCCCTGGGCTCTGGTGCCACCTGCAGCTCTCTGCCACTCTCCAGGCCTCTTTCCAAGCCCTGCTTTGTGCGGCACGCTTCCTGAAGAGGAGGGACCTTGAGGAGCTGCTGACGAAGGCGTGGCGGATTAAGTTTGCTGAGAGCCTGGTAAGGACAGCCGGGGAGATCGAGCCCTGCCCCTGGTGCACGATGTGGAGGACCGGCAGCTGTGCCACTGCCCAGCGCCGCAGCCAGGCCCGCCAGCCTGTGCCCCCCATGCTGCTCCCTGTCCCGGGCTGTGTGGGCCGGCTCGGCCGGTGCTGGGGCCAGGGAGAGCCCGGCCAAGGGGCAGAGCCCATGCCAAGCCTTCCCTGCTGGTGCTCCCCGCAGCTGCTGCAGGACGAGAGCCGAGCGGCTGAGAGCCCACAGAGGACCCTGCGAGAGGCAGCTGTCAGGTTCATGGGTGAGCCCTGAGCCCGGCGCCCCTCCCTGCCCCCAGCCCGGCTGCTGCCCTGGCTACAGTGAGAGCCGGGCCTCTGCAGCTGGCTGGGATGGCCCTGGCAGGAGGCTTTCCTTGGATTTCCTCAATCTGGCCTCTGACCTTGGCTCTGTTCCTCTCTCTTCCAGCTCTTCAAGCCCTGAAGGAAGATGAGAGTTCATCGTGCCTGAGCAAACTGCTTCAGATGATCTTTGAAGGAAGATCTGCAGGACTTTGTCTGATGGATCAGATGTACCAGTGTCCATCAGCGATTTCAAGTGCCCATTGAAGATGGGAGCACCTGCAGAACAGGATGGAGCAGCTGGAGCTCCAGGCACAGCATGGCTGCTCAGAGCTGAGCCTGTGTGAAGCCCCAGCAGCTCCTGCCACCTCTCTCCCTGTTGGCACCTCCCTCCCTGCAGACCTCAGGCCCTGCCCATCCCCTTTTCTGCCTCCCAGCTCACCCCTTACCTTCGCTTTCCCTTAATAAACAGTTTGGGTTTTTCACTTGAACCGCATATCCGTGGAGCTGAAGTGACACAAAACCTGAGCCCGGAGACACGCAGGGCCCTGCTGCCCTTCTCCTGCCTGCTGTGTTCCGGGCACGGACAGAGAGGAACAAGGGCAGCTCAGGCTGCAAAGTTCCCTGTCCCGCTGCTCCAGTTGCACAGCGGCGTGGACTTAAAGGGCATGCTGAGCACGCTGAAGGGGACAAGGACTCTGAGTTGTAGAAGAGCCAGCTTGAGTGTGCTCTGAACCCAGCCATGAGGAATTCCAGTGCAGGCATCCACGGAGGGCAAAGGAGCTTGCAATGGCAGAAGTTTCCACAAAGAGCTTCCTGAAAGCACAGCAATGCTCCATCCCTACACAGGGACAGGAAGAGGGCAGTGAGACCAGAGGCAGGGGCCCAATCCCATCCCTCTGGGGCATGGCTGCAAAACAGCCGCAGCTGTGTCTTCCCGTGCCTGTGTTTGGGCTGTGCTGAGCCCAGAGCCAGCCAGCTTGTGCTCTGCTGTGCCAAGAGCGTTCTGGGCAGGCAGGCAGGCAGAAGTGCCGCTTGCACTGTGGGGAAGGGGGTCACGAGAGCTTCCTGCGGGAACAGGGCTCTGCTCCTTGCCTGGGAACAGCCTGGTTTTGCTGTCGTGAGCGCAGGCAGGAGCTCGGGCACTTGAAGGGGCAGCGGGCAGCTCTTGTTTATAGGGGGTCTGGGGCTGCGTGCCACAATGGACACGAGGAAACAGGCTCGGGAGAAGGAAGATGAGCTCGAGCTGGAGTGCCTGTGCTACAAGGTGCAGAAGTAATTGAGCCTTGCCAGGGTTTCTTAAGTGTGTGTTGGTGTTCCCTGGGAAATGGACACATTTGGGGAAATGCCTTTGGAAGAGAGGGGCTTGCTTCTCAAGCAAAGTGCTTCCCCAGGAGCCTCTAGTGAGCTAGGTGCAGCTGTCTCCCTTTGGCTCCTTGCGCTCCTTTCCATCCTTGAGGCCCCTTGCACTTGGCAGAGGGGCATGGCAAGGGAGAAGGCTGTGAAGAGCAGCTTTGGCAATCTGCCTGGGCCTGCAGAGACCAAGGCAAGCACCAGCGGCAGGGTGTGTCCGCCGCCTTTGAGCACAGGACAGAGGGGGATAATCTCTGTCCAGCCAAGAGCCCCAAATGCCTCTCAGAGACCTGTGAATTCAAAGGCCTTTATGCACATTCATGCCATCTTCCCTATCTGCTGTGTTTTAACTCTTGGCAAGATGCATTTGCCTCTTGCTTGCTGGAAGCTGCTCTGCTTCAGGGCCAGCAGCGAGCTGGGCTGTGCGGGCCCCGTGGAGAGTCCTTCCCCGAGCACTTGGCAGCTCTTGGTGTGTCCAGGGCTGTGTTAGACATTTGGGGCAATGGATTCCTTCCAAGCGGGGGCACCTTGGCTGGGGAGTGGTTGGCCCCGGGGCACGTGGCAGCATGTCCCTTTGTGACACGGTGCAGCAGGTTCCCTGTGGAACCGAAAGGGACACCGTGTCTTGGCAGCCCTTTGTGACACGTGCTGACATAGGGGCTGGCAGCCACACAGCCACGCCACAGTGCTCAGTGCACGCAACGGGACAGGAGGTGACAGAGCGGTGCTGTGAGGCGACCCTGCACAGTCAGCTCGTTGGCTGCTGACCTGGAGCTTTTCCAAGGCATTCCTCCTGTGGCTGGCCTCACGGCCAGACCTCGGCATTTGGTGACTCGGAGCTTTTCCGAGGCATCTCCCATCCCTGCAGCTGGTGCCCTCGTGGCCAGGCCGTGGGACTTGCTGACCTCCATTGTTTGCCAGGAGTGTCCTGTCATTGTGGCAGGAGCCCTCGAGTGCAGGACTTGCTGTGCTCTCGCCTTTCTGAGGCTCCTCTGTTGCAGGTGCCTTCAAGGCAAGACTGCAGCCCTTGCTGACGCAGGCCTTTGCCAAGGCATTTGAAAGGTTAGACAGCAGGATGGCGGGCGGACTGCTCAGTCTGTTCAAGGGGCTTCGGGGCAAGAAAAGCAAAGGCCCTGCAGCTGCCCCAGTGCAGAAGCCTGCAGAGCCAGAGAAGTTGCAGATGCTGCAGGACGGTGAGTGGTGGAGCTGGGCTGCTGGGCCGGTGCCTGCAGCTGGCCTGGCCCTGCCCCACCCCATCCCATCCCATCCCATCCCATCCCATCCCATCCCATCCCATCCCATCCCATCCCATCCCTGTGGACATGCCCATGGACGGGATGGGAGAGAGACCGGGGCTGCGCCCCTGAATTGCCGTGCTCCATCCCCTGGGCTCCCGTGGGGCTGTCCCTGCCTGGGGAGCGCAGGGCTGGGCTGTGTTCTCCAGCCTCTCCCGCAGCCCCTCACCTCTGGCTGCGCTTGCTCTTTAACAGATGCAGCCAGGGACCCAACTCAAGAGCAGGAGCCCACCCGTGGCCGCTTCCACAGAACAGCGCAGGTACCTGCGGCCATCCCCACCTGGGCCGGGCCTACTGGCGCTGCTTGGCTGATCCCTGCGCTTGGAGCAGGCCATGGAACGTCCCTCCCCTCCCTCCCTCCTTCTGCTGCAGACACTGCGGAGGTTTCTGCACCTGGGCCGCACAAAGACCCGTGGCACCGGCACCAAGGGCACGGCCCAGCCCGACTCCAGGCCTGGCCAGCTGCGGGCAGAGGCTGCTGCCATCTCAGCGTCCTCGGAGCTCGCAGCAGCCTCTGAGCAGGACACGGCCCAGGGCAGGGCGGAGGCTGGCATGGCCCTGACTGAGGGCATGGCCATCACCCACACCCAGGCTCAGGGCATGCCAGACACTCAGGCCAAGCCCACACTGACCGTGGCTCCTGCACCCACTCTGGAGGTTTTCCAGAAGCGTGCAGCTTCTCCACAGCAGGTAAGTGACGAAAGTGAAGGGAGAACGAGCACACATCCGATTGATGAGCATCGATCTCAGATTTATTGATCCAGCTTACACACTTTTATAGTAGTCTTAATTAAGTTCATACATATTGCAAAACCCGAGCTCATCACTGCTTACAGATTACACACCAACCCCTCCTTTGTTGTCAATACCTGTGGTTTCTTGTTGAGGCTAATACTTGTTTTTCTGATCCTGCTGTTGACTTGTTATTGAGCACCCTTCAAGGACTCCATGTTTTCCACCATGTTTTTCTCATAACTTAGCCAAGGACAAGGTATTTATTGTTTTTAAGGAAAAGCCTGAGAACTTGCTGGTTACAGCTGCCTTTTACTTTTTAACCAGCTGTATGTGATCATGGCCTTTTTCTATAAGCCATGTCTGAAAAAAGCTCTCCACAGCTAAGCAAACTGGGGCCAGGGCTGAAGGCCTCCCAGGATCATGTGGCTCCTCAAGCTACATCCGCTGGACCCCCTCAGCCTTTGAGGCCATTACAGTGGGGTGGGAAGGCAAGCACTTCTTCGGGGAAGCTGGGCAAGTTGCTCCCTTGGACAGCACTCCAAGTCTTCCCCACACCGCGTCCTCCAGGTGCAAGCCATGGTCAGGGATATTCTCCGGAGACTGGCGTCCTGTGTCACCGTGGATGCCAGGCTGCAAATGGAGATTCTGAACCTGACAGAGGAACACCCTGTTCAAGTGGTGATGAGCCTCCTATGCTGTGCCCCAACGTGTGACAGGTACGGAGCACAAGTGCCTCGAGAGCTCAGTGCTCACCGGCCCGTAGGGCCCCTCACCCTGTACAGCCTGTCCAGTGGGCTCTGCCAGACAGGCAGAGAGCTGCGGGAGCCTCGGGCCCCTCTGTTTCCTGAGCCTCTGCCATGCTCCCTCTCTGCCCTTCAGGGCACCGGGGCTCTGTCACCCAGCCCCACGCAGCCGCACGGGGCACGGTGCTGACGCACAGCTCTGCTCACACAGAGCCGCCGCGCTGATGTGGAGAGCCATCGGCACGTCCGGAGTGGCCGCCCAGGAGGTGCTTCCAGCGCTGCTCTCTGCCATGGAGGAGCAGCCGCCCTATGGCAGCTTCTCCTGCGGAGACAAGGCTGTCTTTGCCCTGGCTGTGAGTTTCTGCAGCTGGTCTTTGCTCGCCCTCCTGGTTGCCTCTCCAGCACCTCTCCCTGCTCTCCCTAGCCTGCAGCTCCCTGCCTGGGCTCAAAGCTGGCCTAGGGGCAGGCTCAGGGGCAGCAGGCCGCGTGCTCCCCCTGCGTCTCCCCTCGGGCCCTGCCTCATAGACACCCTGGCACTGAGCGCTGCCTCAGGCTGCTTTGTCTCTTGCAGGCAACTCTGGTGCTGTGGAGGATTGCTCCCATGTGTGAGTGGCACTGTGCCATTCTGCTTCATTCTCCCCAACTGTTTGTGGCTCTGCTCTTGCAAATTTTCACCACCACAGAGCAGATGCCAGGGGACATTGAAACTGGGAGATTCTGGAGAGCGTGCCGGGAAGAACACGGCCTTCCCTGCCATCCCCACAGGTGCCAGTCGCCCTGTCCTTCCCACGCCCTCGTGGCCAGGGCCAGCGCTCCCAGAGTGACCTGGCCTTTGCTCGGCATGCAGGTTTGCAGTGCAGACCATGAAGGCTCTGCTCTCCCGCCTGGGCTTTGACAAGAAGCTGGTGGCTCTGGAGAACAAGCGGGTCTGGGAGAAGCTGCTCTGTGCCGACACCCAGCACTATGCAGCAGATCTGCTGGCCAGGTGAGATCTCCTACGCCCCGCCGCCACCGTCAGCATTTGTGCTCCCTGCCCAGAGTGCCCCACACAGTCCCTGGGGCTGTAAGCGAGAGCCCTTGTCAGCGAGGGAGGGCCGAGCAGACTGGGAAAGGCTGGGAGAGGAGGATGCCCAGCAGCAGCCGCCTCCCAAGGGCCCCATGTCCCCTTGCAGAGTGCTGGAGAAAGATCAGACCTCTGTGAGACCACGCCTGGGAGAGGTCTGCCCGCCCGGCTCAGGGCCTTGTTTCCTTTTTCCCATGCCAGGGAGATGCGCCGTGGCTTGAGCCCCTTGTGTCCCCACATGGCCTCACACCTGCTCAGCCTGCTCCTCGGGAAGCAGCCCCGCTGGCATCTGCCTGCCCTGGCGTTCTTTGTGGAGGTGAGCCTGATGGCCAGCGCTGCCTGGCTGAGCTGCCTCCCAGCTCTTGGGCCTCCCGTAGCTGCAGCCGCCTGGGAGGCTGCCCACACCCACTGCTGCTGCCTGGGCCTGGCCCTATGAGGCTCTGGGCTCCTGCCGGCCGGCTCCCCCATCACTGCCCTGTGCCTTTCAGGTCCTGGAGTGTCTGGACTTGAGCAAACACGGTCCCAGTGCCCTGCTGGTGGTATCCAGGCACCTGCTGAGCCAGTGCAGGGACAGGCTGCGCCGGGCGCTCAGAGGCCTTGTGGTGCTCAGCAAGGAGCCCTCGCTGGTGAGAAGGGGCAGTGGCTGAAGCCATGCTGGCAGTGTGGGGCTGGGCAACGCAGACCTCTGGGCTTGGCTGGCCTTTGGCAGCAGAGGCAGCTGCTCCCAGCTCTCCTGCCTCCTGCTTCAGCTGCCCCAGTGCCCCAAGCAGCTGTTGGTGCTGCGGCCATTCACGGCTTCACAGCACAGCCTGGTCTTGCACACAGGCCGGAGGAATATGCTGCCTCTATCCACACCTGGTGGAGCAGCTGGCTGACCCAGATGCAGAGGTGGTCTGGATGAGCCTCTGTGTGCTCACACATACGCTCCAGGACAAAGACCTCCTGCTACCCAGCGTCACCGCCCTGAAGCTGGCTGAGTCCCTCCTGCCACACTTTGAGAACGTAAGGCTATGTGCCCCCAGCCAAGGGCACTGGATGCTACCTGGAAACTTTGTGCTCTGTGCAGTTCTGGGCCTTTGCCTCAATGGGCCTGGAGTAGTTGGTGCTGAGGTCTTTTGCTTTCCTTCCAGGACAACAGCCACGTGCAGCTGCTCTCCATTCAGCTCTTTTGCAAGGTGATGGAGCTGGTAGTGGAAGAGGGGGAAGAGCTTCTCACGACATTTGTGAACCAGAGCCTGCTCCCTCGATTCTTGCGCTGGCACGATGAGAACCTGTATGTGGCCAAGGTGAGGTTTTGTGTGATGGTGCCGCATCCCTGGCAGGGGGCTTGGCCACCTCCTGCCCTGGCACCTGGCGGGCTCCAGCCTCCCCATGGTCATGGCACAGGGACACAGGTCCTGTGCCCTGGGCTCTGGTGCCACCTGCAGCTCTCTGCCACTCTCCAGGCCTCTTTCCAAGCCCTGCTTTGTGCGGCACGCTTCCTGAAGAGGAGGGACCTTGAGGAGCTGCTGACGAAGGCGTGGCGGATTAAGTTTGCTGAGAGCCTGGTAAGGACAGCCGGGGAGATCGAGCCCTGCCCCTGGTGCACGATGTGGAGGACCGGCAGCTGTGCCACTGCCCAGCGCCGCAGCCAGGCCCGCCAGCCTGTGCCCCCCATGCTGCTCCCTGTCCCGGGCTGTGTGGGCCGGCTCGGCCGGTGCTGGGGCCAGGGAGAGCCCGGCCAAGGGGCAGAGCCCATGCCAAGCCTTCCCTGCTGGTGCTCCCCGCAGCTGCTGCAGGACGAGAGCCGAGCGGTTGAGAGCCCACAGAGGACCCTGCGAGAGGCAGCTGTCAGGTTCATGGGTGAGCCCTGAGCCCGGCGCCCCTCCCTTCCCCCAGCCCGGCTGCTGCCCTGGCTACAGTGAGAGCCGGGCCTCTGCAGCTGGCTGGGATGGCCCTGGCAGGAGGCTTTCCTTGCATTTCCTCAATCTGGCCTCTGACCTTGGCTCTGTTCCTCTCTCTTCCAGCTCTTCAAGCCCTGAAGGAAGATGAGAGTTCATCGTGCCTGAGCAAACTGCTTCAGATGATCTTTGAAGGAAGATCTGCAGGACTTTGTCTGATGGATCAGATGTACCAGTGTCCATCAGCGATTTCAAGTGCCCATTGAAGATGGGAGCACCTGCAGAACAGGATGGAGCAGCTGGAGCTCCAGGCACAGCATGGCTGCTCAGAGCTGAGCCTGTGTGAAGCCCCAGCAGCTCCTGCCATCTCTCTCCCTGTTGGCACCTCCCTCCCTGCAGACCTCAGGCCCTGCCCATCCCCTTTTCTGCCTCCCAGCTCACCCCTTACCTTCGCTTTCCCTTAATAAACAGTTTGGGTTTTTCACTTGAACCGCATATCCGTGGAGCTGAAGTGACACAAAACCTGAGCCCGGAGACACGCAGGGCCCTGCTGCCCTTCTCCTGCCTGCTGTGTTCCGGGCACGGACAGAGAGGAACAAGGGCAGCTCAGGCTGCAAAGTTCCCTGTCCCGCTGCTCCAGTTGCACAGCGGCGTGGACTTAAAGGGCATGCTGAGCACGCTGAAGGGGACAAGGACTCTGAGTTGTAGAAGAGCCAGCTTGAGTGTGCTCTGAACCCAGCCATGAGGAATTCCAGTGCAGGCATCCACGGAGGGCAAAGGAGCTTGCAATGGCAGAAGTTTCCACAAAGAGCTTCCTGAAAGCACAGCAATGCTCCATCCCTACACAGGGACAGGAAGAGGGCAGTGAGACCAGAGGCAGGGGCCCAATCCCATCCCTCTGGGGCATGGCTGCAAAACAGCCGCAGCTGTGTCTTCCCGTGCCTGTGTTTGGGCTGTGCTGAGCCCAGAGCCAGCCAGCTTGTGCTCTGCTGTGCCAAGAGCGTTCTGGGCAGGCAGGCAGGCAGAAGTGCCGCTTGCACTGTGGGGAAGGGGGTCACGAGAGCTTCCTGCGGGAACAGGGCTCTGCTCCTTGCCTGGGAACAGCCTGGTTTTGCTGTCGTGAGCGCAGGCAGGAGCTCGGGCACTTGAAGGGGCAGCGGGCAGCTCTTGTTTATAGGGGGTCTGGGGCTGCGTGCCACAATGGACACAAGGAAACAGGCTCGGGAGAAGGAAGATGAGCTCGAGCTGGAGTGCCTGTGCTACAAGGTGCAGAAGTAATTGAGCCTTGCCAGGGTTTCTTAAGTGTGTGTTGGTGTTCCCTGGGAAATGGACACATTTGGGGAAATGCCTTTGGAAGAGAGGGGCTTGCTTCTCAAGCAAAGTGCTTCCCCAGGAGCCTCTAGTGAGCTAGGTGCAGCTGTCTCCCTTTGGCTCCTTGCGCTCCTTTCCATCCTTGAGGCCCCTTGCACTTGGCAGAGGGGCATGGCAAGGGAGAAGGCTGTGAAGAGCAGCTTTGGCAATCTGCCTGGGCCTGCAGAGACCAAGGCAAGCACCAGCGGCAGGGTGTGTCCGCCGCCTTTGAGCACAGGACAGAGGGGGATAATCTCTGTCCAGCCAAGAGCCCCAAATGCCTCTCAGAGACCTGTGAATTCAAAGGCCTTTATGCACATTCATGCCATCTTCCCTATCTGCTGTGTTTTAACTCTTGGCAAGATGCATTTGCCTCTTGCTTGCTGGAAGCTGCTCTGCTTCAGGGCCAGCAGCGAGCTGGGCTGTGCGGGCCCCGTGGAGAGTCCTTCCCCGAGCACTTGGCAGCTCTTGGTGTGTCCAGGGCTGTGTTAGACATTTGGGGCAATGGATTCCTTCCAAGCGGGGGCACCTTGGCTGGGGAGTGGTTGGCCCCGGGGCACGTGGCAGCATGTCCCTTTGTGACACGGTGCAGCAGGTTCCCTGTGGAACCGAAAGGGACACCGTGTCTTGGCAGCCCTTTGTGACACGCGCTGACATAGGGGCTGGCAGCCACACAGCCACGCCACAGTGCTCAGTGCACGCAACGGGACAGGAGGTGACAGAGCGGTGCTGTGAGGCGACCCTGCACAGTCAGCTCGTTGGCTGCTGACCTGGAGCTTTTCCAAGGCATTCCTCCTGTGGCTGGCCTCACGGCCAGACCTCGGCATTTGGTGACTCGGAGCTTTTCCGAGGCATCTCCCATCCCTGCAGCTGGTGCCCTCGTGGCCAGGCCGTGGGACTTGCTGACCTCCATTGTTTGCCAGGAGTGTCCTGTCATTGTGGCAGGAGCCCTCGAGTGCAGGACTTGCTGTGCTCTCGCCTTTCTGAGGCTCCTCTGTTGCAGGTGCCTTCAAGGCAAGACTGCAGCCCTTGCTGACGCAGGCCTTTGCCAAGGCATTTGAAAGGTTAGACAGCAGGATGGCGGGCGGACTGCTCAGTCTGTTCAAGGGGCTTCGGGGCAAGAAAAGCAAAGGCCCTGCAGCTGCCCCAGTGCAGAAGCCTGCAGAGCCAGAGAAGTTGCAGATGCTGCAGGACGGTGAGTGGTGGAGCTGGGCTGCTGGGCCGGTGCCTGCAGCTGGCCTGGCCCTGCCCCACCCGATCCCATCCCATCCCATCCCATCCCATCCCATCCCATCCCATCCCATCCCATCCCTGTGGACATGCCCATGGACGGGATGGGAGAGAGACCGGGGCTGCGCCCCTGAATTGCCGTGCTCCATCCCCTGGGCTCCCGTGGGGCTGTCCCTGCCTGGGGAGCGCAGGGCTGGGCTGTGTTCTCCAGCCTCTCCCGCAGCCCCTCACCTCTGGCTGCGCTTGCTCTTTAACAGATGCAGCCAGGGACCCAACTCAAGAGCAGGAGCCCACCCGTGGCCGCTTCCACAGAACAGCGCAGGTACCTGCGGCCATCCCCACCTGGGCCGGGCCTACTGGCGCTGCTTGGCTGATCCCTGCGCTTGGAGCAGGCCATGGAACGTCCCTCCCCTCCCTCCCTCCTTCTGCTGCAGACACTGCGGAGGTTTCTGCACCTGGGCCGCACAAAGACCCGTGGCACCGGCACCAAGGGCACGGCCCAGCCCGACTCCAGGCCTGGCCAGCTGCGGGCAGAGGCTGCTGCCATCTCAGCGTCCTCGGAGCTCGCAGCAGCCTCTGAGCAGGACACGGCCCAGGGCAGGGCGGAGGCTGGCATGGCCCTGACTGAGGGCATGGCCATCACCCACACCCAGGCTCAGGGCATGCCAGACACTCAGGCCAAGCCCACACTGACCGTGGCTCCTGCACCCACTCTGGAGGTTTTCCAGAAGCGTGCAGCTTCTCCACAGCAGGTAAGTGACGAAAGTGAAGGGAGAACGAGCACACATCCGATTGATGAGCATCGATCTCAGATTTATTGATCCAGCTTACACACTTTTATAGTAGTGTTAATTAAGTTCATACATATTGCAAAACCCGAGCTCATCACTGCTTACAGATTACACACCAACCCCTCCTTTGTTGTCAATACCTGTGGTTTCTTGTTGAGGCTAATACTTGTTTTTCTGATCCTGCTGTTGACTTGTTATTGAGCACCCTTCAAGGACTCCATGTTTTCCACCATGTTTTTCTCATAACTTAGCCAAGGACAAGGTATTTATTGTTTTTAAGGAAAAGCCTGAGAACTTGCTGGTTACAGCTGCCTTTTACTTTTTAACCAGCTGTATGTGATCATGGCCTTTTTCTATAAGCCATGTCTGAAAAAAGCTCTCCACAGCTAAGCAAACTGGGGCCAGGGCTGAAGGCCTCCCAGGATCATGTGGCTCCTCAAGCTACATCCGCTGGACGCCCTCAGCCTTTGAGGCCATTACAGTGGGGTGGGAAGGCAAGCACTTCTTCGGGGAAGCTGGGCAAGTTGCTCCCTTGGACAGCACTCCAAGTCTTCCCCACACCGCGTCCTCCAGGTGCAAGCCATGGTCAGGGATATTCTCCGGAGACTGGCGTCCTGTGTCACCGTGGATGCCAGGCTGCAAATGGAGATTCTGAACCTGACAGAGGAACACCCTGTTCAAGTGGTGATGAGCCTCCTATGCTGTGCCCCAACGTGTGACAGGTACGGAGCACAAGTGCCTCGAGAGCTCAGTGCTCACCGGCCCGTAGGGCCCCTCACCCTGTACAGCCTGTCCAGTGGGCTCTGCCAGACAGGCAGAGAGCTGCGGGAGCCTCGGGCCCCTCTGTTTCCTGAGCCTCTGCCATGCTCCCTCTCTGCCCTTCAGGGCACCGGGGCTCTGTCACCCAGCCCCACGCAGCCGCACGGGGCACGGTGCTGACGCACAGCTCTGCTCACACAGAGCCGCCGCGCTGATGTGGAGAGCCATCGGCACGTCCGGAGTGGCCGCCCAGGAGGTGCTTCCAGCGCTGCTCTCTGCCATGGAGGAGCAGCCGCCCTATGGCAGCTTCTCCTGCGGAGACAAGGCTGTCTTTGCCCTGGCTGTGAGTTTCTGCAGCTGGTCTTTGCTCGCCCTCCTGGTTGCCTCTCCAGCACCTCTCCCTGCTCTCCCTAGCCTGCAGCTCCCTGCCTGGGCTCAAAGCTGGCCTAGGGGCAGGCTCAGGGGCAGCAGGCCGCGTGCTCCCCCTGCGTCTCCCCTCGGGCCCTGCCTCATAGACACCCTGGCACTGAGCGCTGCCTCAGGCTGCTTTGTCTCTTGCAGGCAACTCTGGTGCTGTGGAGGATTGCTCCCATGTGTGAGTGGCACTGTGCCATTCTGCTTCATTCTCCCCAACTGTTTGTGGCTCTGCTCTTGCAAATTTTCACCACCACAGAGCAGATGCCAGGGGACATTGAAACTGGGAGATTCTGGAGAGCGTGCCGGGAAGAACACGGCCTTCCCTGCCATCCCCACAGGTGCCAGTCGCCCTGTCCTTCCCACGCCCTCGTGGCCAGGGCCAGCGCTCCCAGAGTGACCTGGCCTTTGCTCGGCATGCAGGTTTGCAGTGCAGACCATGAAGGCTCTGCTCTCCCGCCTGGGCTTTGACAAGAAGCTGGTGGCTCTGGAGAACAAGCGGGTCTGGGAGAAGCTGCTCTGTGCCGACACCCAGCACTATGCAGCAGATCTGCTGGCCAGGTGAGATCTCCTACGCCCCGCCGCCACCGTCAGCATTTGTGCTCCCTGCCCAGAGTGCCCCACACAGTCCCTGGGGCTGTAAGCGAGAGCCCTTGTCAGCGAGGGAGGGCCGAGCAGACTGGGAAAGGCTGGGAGAGGAGGATGCCCAGCAGCAGCCGCCTCCCAAGGGCCCCATGTCCCCTTGCAGAGTGCTGGAGAAAGATCAGACCTCTGTGAGACCACGCCTGGGAGAGGTCTGCCCGCCCGGCTCAGGGCCTTGTTTCCTTTTTCCCATGCCAGGGAGATGCGCCGTGGCTTGAGCCCCTTGTGTCCCCACATGGCCTCACACCTGCTCAGCCTGCTCCTCGGGAAGCAGCCCCGCTGGCATCTGCCTGCCCTGGCGTTCTTTGTGGAGGTGAGCCTGATGGCCAGCGCTGCCTGGCTGAGCTGCCTCCCGGCTCTTGGGCCTCCCGTAGCTGCAGCCGCCTGGGAGGCTGCCCACACCCACTGCTGCTGCCTGGGCCTGGCCCTATGAGGCTCTGGGCTCCTGCCGGCCGGCTCCCCCATCACTGCCCTGTGCCTTTCAGGTCCTGGAGTGTCTGGACTTGAGCAAACACGGTCCCAGTGCCCTGCTGGTGGTATCCAGGCACCTGCTGAGCCAGTGCAGGGACAGGCTGCGCCGGGCGCTCAGAGGCCTTGTGGTGCTCAGCAAGGAGCCCTCGCTGGTGAGAAGGGGCAGTGGCTGAAGCCATGCTGGCAGTGTGGGGCTGGGCAACGCAGACCTCTGGGCTTGGCTGGCCTTTGGCAGCAGAGGCAGCTGCTCCCAGCTCTCCTGCCTCCTGCTTCAGCTGCCCCAGTGCCCCAAGCAGCTGTTGGTGCTGCGGCCATTCACGGCTTCACAGCACAGCCTGGTCTTGCACACAGGCCGGAGGAATATGCTGCCTCTATCCACACCTGGTGGAGCAGCTGGCTGACCCAGATGCAGAGGTGGTCTGGATGAGCCTCTGTGTGCTCACACATACGCTCCAGGACAAAGACCTCCTGCTACCCAGCGTCACCGCCCTGAAGCTGGCTGAGTCCCTCCTGCCACACTTTGAGAACGTAAGGCTATGTGCCCCCAGCCAAGGGCACTGGATGCTACCTGGAAACTTTGTGCTCTGTGCAGTTCTGGGCCTTTGCCTCAATGGGCCTGGAGTAGTTGGTGCTGAGGTCTTTTGCTTTCCTTCCAGGACAACAGCCACGTGCAGCTGCTCTCCATTCAGCTCTTTTGCAAGGTGATGGAGCTGGTAGTGGAAGAGGGGGAAGAGCTTCTCACGACATTTGTGAACCAGAGCCTGCTCCCTCGATTCTTGCGCTGGCACGATGAGAACCTGTATGTGGCCAAGGTGAGGTTTTGTGTGATGGTGCCGCATCCCTGGCAGGGGGCTTGGCCACCTCCTGCCCTGGCACCTGGCGGGCTCCAGCCTCCCCATGGTCATGGCACAGGGACACAGGTCCTGTGCCCTGGGCTCTGGTGCCACCTGCAGCTCTCTGCCACTCTCCAGGCCTCTTTCCAAGCCCTGCTTTGTGCGGCACGCTTCCTGAAGAGGAGGGACCTTGAGGAGCTGCTGACGAAGGCGTGGCGGATTAAGTTTGCTGAGAGCCTGGTAAGGACAGCCGGGGAGATCGAGCCCTGCCCCTGGTGCACGATGTGGAGGACCGGCAGCTGTGCCACTGCCCAGCGCCGCAGCCAGGCCCGCCAGCCTGTGCCCCCCATGCTGCTCCCTGTCCCGGGCTGTGTGGGCCGGCTCGGCCGGTGCTGGGGCCAGGGAGAGCCCGGTCAAGGGGCAGAGCCCATGCCAAGCCTTCCCTGCTGGTGCTCCCCGCAGCTGCTGCAGGACGAGAGCCGAGCGGTTGAGAGCCCACAGAGGACCCTGCGAGAGGCAGCTGTCAGGTTCATGGGTGAGCCCCGAGCCCGGCGCCCCTCCCTGCCCCCAGCCCGGCTGCTGCCCTGGCTACAGTGAGAGCCGGGCCTCTGCAGCTGGCTGGGATGGCCCTGGCAGGAGGCTTTCCTTGCATTTCCTCAATCTGGCCTCTGACCTTGGCTCTGTTCCTCTCTCTTCCAGCTCTTCAAGCCCTGAAGGAAGATGAGAGTTCATCGTGCCTGAGCAAACTGCTTCAGATGATCTTTGAAGGAAGATCTGCAGGACTTTGTCTGATGGATCAGATGTACCAGTGTCCATCAGCGATTTCAAGTGCCCATTGAAGATGGGAGCACCTGCAGAACAGGATGGAGCAGCTGGAGCTCCAGGCACAGCATGGCTGCTCAGAGCTGAGCCTGTGTGAAGCCCCAGCAGCTCCTGCCATCTCTCTCCCTGTTGGCACCTCCCTCCCTGCAGACCTCAGGCCCTGCCCATCCCCTTTTCTGCCTCCCAGCTCACCCCTTACCTTCGCTTTCCCTTAATAAACAGTTTGAGTTTTTCACTTGAACCGCATATCCGTGGAGCTGAAGTGACACAAAACCTGAGGCCGGAGACACGCAGGGCCCTGCTGCCCTTCTCCTGCCTGCTGTGTTCCGGGCACGGACAGAGAGGAACAAGGGCAGCTCAGGCTGCAAAGTTCCCTGTCCCGCTGCTCCAGTTGCACAGCGGCGTGGACTTAAAGGGCATGCTGAGCACGCTGAAGGGGACAAGGACTCTGAGTTGTAGAAGAGCCAGCTTGAGTGTGCTCTGAACCCAGCCATGAGGAATTCCAGTGCAGGCATCCACGGAGGGCAAAGGAGCTTGCAATGGCAGAAGTTTCCACAAAGAGCTTCCTGAAAGCACAGCAATGCTCCATCCCTACACAGGGACAGGAAGAGGGCAGTGAGACCAGAGGCAGGGGCCCAATCCCATCCCTCTGGGGCATGGCTGCAAAACAGCCGCAGCTGTGTCTTCCCGTGCCTGTGTTTGGGCTGTGCTGAGCCCAGAGCCAGCCAGCTTGTGCTCTGCTGTGCCAAGAGCGTTCTGGGCAGGCAGGCAGGCAGAAGTGCCGCTTGCACTGTGGGGAAGGGGGTCACGAGAGCTTCCTGCGGGAACAGGGCTCTGCTCCTTGCCTGGGAACAGCCTGGTTTTGCTGTCGTGAGCGCAGGCAGGAGCTCGGGCACTTGAAGGGGCAGCGGGCAGCTCTTGTTTATAGGGGGTCTGGGGCTGCGTGCCACAATGGACACGAGGAAACAGGCTCGGGAGAAGGAAGATGAGCTCGAGCTGGAGTGCCTGTGCTACAAGGTGCAGAAGTAATTGAGCCTTGCCAGAGTTTCTTAAGTGTGTGTTGGTGTTCCCTGGGAAATGGACACATTTGGGGAAATGCCTTTGGAAGAGAGGGGCTTGCTTCTCAAGCAAAGTGCTTCCCCAGGAGCCTCTAGTGAGCTAGGTGCAGCTGTCTCCCTTTGGCTCCTTGCGCTCCTTTCCATCCTTGAGGCCCCTTGCACTTGGCAGAGGGGCATGGCAAGGGAGAAGGCTGTGAAGAGCAGCTTTGGCAATCTGCCTGGGCCTGCAGAGACCAAGGCAAGCACCAGCGGCAGGGTGTGTCCGCCGCCTTTGAGCACAGGACAGAGGGGGATAATCTCTGTCCAGCCAAGAGCCCCAAATGCCTCTCAGAGACCTGTGAATTCAAAGGCCTTTATGCACATTCATGCCATCTTCCCTATCTGCTGTGTTTTAACTCTTGGCAAGATGCATTTGCCTCTTGCTTGCTGGAAGCTGCTCTGCTTCAGGGCCAGCAGCGAGCTGGGCTGTGCGGGCCCCGTGGAGAGTCCTTCCCCGAGCACTTGGCAGCTCTTGGTGTGTCCAGGGCTGTGTTAGACATTTGGGGCAATGGATTCCTTCCAAGCGGGGGCACCTTGGCTGGGGAGTGGTTGGCCCCGGGGCACGTGGCAGCATGTCCCTTTGTGACACGGTGCAGCAGGTTCCCTGTGGAACCGAAAGGGACACCGTGTCTTGGCAGCCCTTTGTGACACGCGCTGACATAGGGGCTGGCAGCCACACAGCCACGCCACAGTGCTCAGTGCACGCAACGGGACAGGAGGTGACAGAGCGGTGCTGTGAGGCGACCCTGCACAGTCAGCTCGTTGGCTGCTGACCTGGAGCTTTTCCAAGGCATTCCTCCTGTGGCTGGCCTCACGGCCAGACCTCGGCATTTGGTGACTCGGAGCTTTTCCGAGGCATCTCCCATCCCTGCAGCTGGTGCCCTCGTGGCCAGGCCGTGGGACTTGCTGACCTCCATTGTTTGCCAGGAGTGTCCTGTCATTGTGGCAGGAGCCCTCGAGTGCAGGACTTGCTGTGCTCTCGCCTTTCTGAGGCTCCTCTGTTGCAGGTGCCTTCAAGGCAAGACTGCAGCCCTTGCTGACGCAGGCCTTTGCCAAGGCATTTGAAAGGTTAGACAGCAGGATGGCGGGCGGCCTGCTCAGTCTGTTCAAGGGGCTTCGGGGCAAGAAAAGCAAAGGCCCTGCAGCTGCCCCAGTGCAGAAGCCTGCAGAGCCAGAGAAGTTGCAGATGCTGCAGGACGGTGAGTGGTGGAGCTGGGCTGCTGGGCCGGTGCCTGCAGCTGGCCTGGCCCTGCCCCACCCCATCCCATCCCATCCCATCCCATCCCATCCCCTCCCATCCCATCCTATCCCATCCCATCCCATCCCATCCCATCCCATCCCATCCCATCCCATCCCATCCCTGTGGACATGCCCATGGACGGGATGGGAGAGAGACCGGGGCTGCGCCCCTGAATTGCCGTGCTCCATCCCCTGGGCTCCCGTGGGGCTGTCCCTGCCTGGGGAGCGCAGGGCTGGGCTGTGTTCTCCAGCCTCTCCCGCAGCCCCTCACCTCTGGCTGCGCTTGCTCTTTAACAGATGCAGCCAGGGACCCAACTCAAGAGCAGGAGCCCACCCGTGGCCGCTTCCACAGAACAGCGCAGGTACCTGCGGCCATCCCCACCTGGGCCGGGCCTACTGGCGCTGCTTGGCTGATCCCTGCGCTTGGAGCAGGCCATGGAACGTCCCTCCCCTCCCTCCCTCCTTCTGCTGCAGACACTGCGGAGGTTTCTGCACCTGGGCCGCACAAAGACCCGTGGCACCGGCACCAAGGGCACGGCCCAGCCCGACTCCAGGCCTGGCCAGCTGCGGGCAGAGGCTGCTGCCATCTCAGCGTCCTCGGAGCTCGCAGCAGCCTCTGAGCAGGACACGGCCCAGGGCAGGGCGGAGGCTGGCATGGCCCTGACTGAGGGCATGGCCATCACCCACACCCAGGCTCAGGGCATGCCAGACACTCAGGCCAAGCCCACACTGACCGTGGCTCCTGCACCCACTCTGGAGGTTTTCCAGAAGCGTGCAGCTTCTCCACAGCAGGTAAGTGACGAAAGTGAAGGGAGAACGAGCACACATCCGATTGATGAGCATCGATCTCAGATTTATTGATCCAGCTTACACACTTTTATAGTAGTGTTAATTAAGTTCATACATATTGCAAAACCCGAGCTCATCACTGCTTACAGATTACACACCAACCCCTCCTTTGTTGTCAATACCTGTGGTTTCTTGTTGAGGCTAATACTTGTTTTTCTGATCCTGCTGTTGACTTGTTATTGAGCACCCTTCAAGGACTCCATGTTTTCCACCATGTTTTTCTCATAACTTAGCCAAGGACAAGGTATTTATTGTTTTTAAGGAAAAGCCTGAGAACTTGCTGGTTACAGCTGCCTTTTACTTTTTAACCAGCTGTATGTGATCATGGCCTTTTTCTATAAGCCATGTCTGAAAAAAGCTCTCCACAGCTAAGCAAACTGGGGCCAGGGCTGAAGGCCTCCCAGGATCATGTGGCTCCTCAAGCTACATCCGCTGGACGCCCTCAGCCTTTGAGGCCATTACAGTGGGGTGGGAAGGCAAGCACTTCTTCGGGGAAGCTGGGCAAGTTGCTCCCTTGGACAGCACTCCAAGTCTTCCCCACGCCGCGTCCTCCAGGTGCAAGCCATGGTCAGGGATATTCTCCGGAGACTGGCGTCCTGTGTCACCGTGGATGCCAGGCTGCAAATGGAGATTCTGAACCTGACAGAGGAACACCCTGTTCAAGTGGTGATGAGCCTCCTATGCTGTGCCCCAACGTGTGACAGGTACGGAGCACAAGTGCCTCGAGAGCTCAGTGCTCACCGGCCCGTAGGGCCCCTCACCCTGTACAGCCTGTCCAGTGGGCTCTGCCAGACAGGCAGAGAGCTGCGGGAGCCTCGGGCCCCTCTGTTTCCTGAGCCTCTGCCATGCTCCCTCTCTGCCCTTCAGGGCACCGGGGCTCTGTCACCCAGCCCCACGCAGCCGCACGGGGCACGGTGCTGACGCACAGCTCTGCTCACACAGAGCCGTCGCGCTGATGTGGAGAGCCATCGGCACGTCCGGAGTGGCCGCCCAGGAGGTGCTTCCAGCGCTGCTCTCTGCCATGGAGGAGCAGCCGCCCTATGGCAGCTTCTCCTGCGGAGACAAGGCTATCTTTGCCCTGGCTGTGAGTTTCTGCAGCTGGTCTTTGCTCGCCCTCCTGGTTGCCTCTCCAGCACCTCTCCCTGCTCTCCCTAGCCTGCAGCTCCCTGCCTGGGCTCAAAGCTGGCCTAGGGGCAGGCTCAGGGGCAGCAGGCCGCGTGCTCCCCCTGCGTCTCCCCTCGGGCCCTGCCTCATAGACACCCTGGCACTGAGCGCTGCCTCAGGCTGCTTTGTCTCTTGCAGGCAACTCTGGTGCTGTGGAGGATTGCTCCCATGTGTGAGTGGCACTGTGCCATTCTGCTTCATTCTCCCCAACTGTTTGTGGCTCTGCTCTTGCAAATTTTCACCACCACAGAGCAGATGCCAGGGGACATTGAAACTGGGAGATTCTGGAGAGCGTGCCGGGAAGAACACGGCCTTCCCTGCCATCCCCACAGGTGCCAGTCGCCCTGTCCTTCCCACGCCCTCGTGGCCAGGGCCAGCGCTCCCAGAGTGACCTGGCCTTTGCTCGGCATGCAGGTTTGCAGTGCAGACCATGAAGGCTCTGCTCTCCCGCCTGGGCTTTGACAAGAAGCTGGTGGCTCTGGAGAACAAGCGGGTCTGGGAGAAGCTGCTCTGTGCCGACACCCAGCACTATGCAGCAGATCTGCTGGCCAGGTGAGATCTCCTACGCCCCGCCGCCACCGTCAGCATTTGTGCTCCCTGCCCAGAGTGCCCCACACAGTCCCTGGGGCTGTAAGCGAGAGCCCTTGTCAGCGAGGGAGGGCCGAGCAGACTGGGAAAGGCTGGGAGAGGAGGATGCCCAGCAGCAGCCGCCTCCCAAGGGCCCCATGTCCCCTTGCAGAGTGCTGGAGAAAGATCAGACCTCTGTGAGACCACGCCTGGGAGAGGTCTGCCCGCCCGGCTCAGGGCCTTGTTTCCTTTTTCCCATGCCAGGGAGATGCGCCGTGGCTTGAGCCCCTTGTGTCCCCACATGGCCTCACACCTGCTCAGCCTGCTCCTCGGGAAGCAGCCCCGCTGGCATCTGCCTGCCCTGGCGTTCTTTGTGGAGGTGAGCCTGATGGCCAGCGCTGCCTGGCTGAGCTGCCTCCCAGCTCTTGGGCCTCCCGTAGCTGCAGCCGCCTGGGAGGCTGCCCACACCCACTGCTGCTGCCTGGGCCTGGCCCTATGAGGCTCTGGGCTCCTGCCGGCCGGCTCCCCCATCACTGCCCTGTGCCTTTCAGGTCCTGGAGTGTCTGGACTTGAGCAAACACGGTCCCAGTGCCCTGCTGGTGGTATCCAGGCACCTGCTGAGCCAGTGCAGGGACAGGCTGCGCCGGGCGCTCAGAGGCCTTGTGGTGCTCAGCAAGGAGCCCTCGCTGGTGAGAAGGGGCAGTGGCTGAAGCCATGCTGGCAGTGTGGGGCTGGGCAACGCAGACCTCTGGGCTTGGCTGGCCTTTGGCAGCAGAGGCAGCTGCTCCCAGCTCTCCTGCCTCCTGCTTCAGCTGCCCCAGTGCCCCAAGCAGCTGTTGGTGCTGCGGCCATTCACGGCTTCACAGCACAGCCTGGTCTTGCACACAGGCCGGAGGAATATGCTGCCTCTATCCACACCTGGTGGAGCAGCTGGCTGACCCAGATGCAGAGGTGGTCTGGATGAGCCTCTGTGTGCTCACACATACGCTCCAGGACAAAGACCTCCTGCTACCCAGCGTCACCGCCCTGAAGCTGGCTGAGTCCCTCCTGCCACACTTTGAGAACGTAAGGCTATGTGCCCCCAGCCAAGGGCACTGGATGCTACCTGGAAACTTTGTGCTCTGTGCAGTTCTGGGCCTTTGCCTCAATGGGCCTGGAGTAGTTGGTGCTGAGGTCTTTTGCTTTCCTTCCAGGACAACAGCCACGTGCAGCTGCTCTCCATTCAGCTCTTTTGCAAGGTGATGGAGCTGGTAGTGGAAGAGGGGGAAGAGCTTCTCACGACATTTGTGAACCAGAGCCTGCTCCCTCGATTCTTGCGCTGGCACGATGAGAACCTGTATGTGGCCAAGGTGAGGTTTTGTGTGATGGTGCCGCATCCCTGGCAGGGGGCTTGGCCACCTCCTGCCCTGGCACCTGGCGGGCTCCAGCCTCCCCATGGTCATGGCACAGGGACACAGGTCCTGTGCCCTGGGCTCTGGTGCCACCTGCAGCTCTCTGCCACTCTCCAGGCCTCTTTCCAAGCCCTGCTTTGTGCGGCACGCTTCCTGAAGAGGAGGGACCTTGAGGAGCTGCTGACGAAGGCGTGGCGGATTAAGTTTGCTGAGAGCCTGGTAAGGACAGCCGGGGAGATCGAGCCCTGCCCCTGGTGCACGATGTGGAGGACCGGCAGCTGTGCCACTGCCCAGCGCCGCAGCCAGGCCCGCCAGCCTGTGCCCCCCATGCTGCTCCCTGTCCCGGACTGTGTGGGCCGGCTCGGCCGGTGCTGGGGCCAGGGAGAGCCCGGCCAAGGGGCAGAGCCCATGCCAAGCCTTCCCTGCTGGTGCTCCCCGCAGCTGCTGCAGGACGAGAGCCGAGCGGCTGAGAGCCCACAGAGGACCCTGCGAGAGGCAGCTGTCAGGTTCATGGGTGAGCCCTGAGCCCGGCGCCCCTCCCTGCCCCCAGCCCGGCTGCTGCCCTGGCTACAGTGAGAGCCGGGCCTCTGCAGCTGGCTGGGATGGCCCTGGCAGGAGGCTTTCCTTGCATTTCCTCAATCTGGCCTCTGACCTTGGCTCTGTTCCTCTCTCTTCCAGCTCTTCAAGCCCTGAAGGAAGATGAGAGTTCATCGTGCCTGAGCAAACTGCTTCAGATGATCTTTGAAGGAAGATCTGCAGGACTTTGTCTGATGGATCAGATGTACCAGTGTCCATCAGCGATTTCAAGTGCCCATTGAAGATGGGAGCACCTGCAGAACAGGATGGAGCAGCTGGAGCTCCAGGCACAGCATGGCTGCTCAGAGCTGAGCCTGTGTGAAGCCCCAGCAGCTCCTGCCATCTCTCTCCCTGTTGGCACCTCCCTCCCTGCAGACCTCAGGCCCTGCCCATCCCCTTTTCTGCCTCCCAGCTCACCCCTTACCTTCGCTTTCCCTTAATAAACAGTTTGGGTTTTTCACTTGAACCGCATATCCGTGGAGCTGAAGTGACACAAAACCTGAGCCCGGAGACACGCAGGGCCCTGCTGCCCTTCTCCTGCCTGCTGTGTTCCGGGCACGGACAGAGAGGAACAAGGGCAGCTCAGGCTGCAAAGTTCCCTGTCCCGCTGCTCCAGTTGCACAGCGGCGTGGACTTAAAGGGCATGCTGAGCACGCTGAAGGGGACAAGGACTCTGAGTTGTAAAAGAGCCAGCTTGAGTGTGCTCTGAACCCAGCCATGAGGAATTCCAGTGCAGGCATCCACGGAGGGCAAAGGAGCTTGCAATGGCAGAAGTTTCCACAAAGAGCTTCCTGAAAGCACAGCAATGCTCCATCCCTACACAGAGACAGGAAGAGGGCAGAAGCAGAGACTGTCGTAGCCTAACAGTGAGCTCTGGGTGTGCCTAAAAGCAGCAGCAGCAGCAGCAGCAGCAGCAGCAGCAGCGGGGAGTGGCTGAGACTCGGAAGCGCGACTGTCCCAGTGGCCGCAGCGCTGTCCGGCAGTGCCTGCACCTTCGGTGTGGTTCTGGCAACTCTGGTCTCCCCAGAATGAGCAACGGCAGCCCCTGCCTCAGGCCCAGTCAGAAAACCAACCAAGTGAGACCAGAGGGAGGAGACCCTTCCCACCTCTCTTGGGCAGGGCTGCAAAACAGACGCTGCGTCTTCCTGCCCTTCTGTTTGGGGTGTGCTGAGCCCAGAGCTGGCCAGCTTGTGTCCTGCTGTCCCAGGAGCTCTTTGGGCGGGCAGGAGAAGGGCTGCATGTGCAGCAGAGCGTCCTGGAAGGGGCTCACCAGAGCCTCCTGCGGGAACAGGCTGTGGGACGCGGAGGTTCTGGGACATCACACCATAACCAATATGATCTAGTGAAGTCAAATTTATTATCCTTTAAAAGACTCTGTTTAAAATAAGTCTCTGCTATCCACGCATCTCTAGCTAATACATGATTGGTTAATCCTAGCTGTTCACACATCCTAATTAGAATGCTGATTGGATCATCTTATTTTTTACACATCTTGCTGTGGTTGTCTGGCCCACCCATGTCTCACTTTGCTAAGCTTGCTGACAAACTTGCTGAGTCCTGATGACTCTTCTTGTTGTATCTTTTTCAAGGATATACAAACCCCAATTCTGAATATGTCCGTAATTCATTCTTTGTGAACGTGTTCATTGTCCATTATTACAAGCAGGCTGGATTGGGCATTGGCTGAATATGGCCATTGTCTTGGAAAAACTCCTCCATTCTATCTGTGAGCCAGCATTTGAGCCGGTTAAACAAAATCCTCCCTCTCACGGTGTAAAGAATGTGGAATTAGAGTTGGAATGTGACCCTGAAATGGAAGCAGCTCAGAAACAAAAGTAGAAAAAAGTTATTCCAGAAGCTATTGCAGAAGGGACTTTTCTCTCCAATGATGTAGAAGCTTTTCCTGTAGTAACTAATGCTGCAAGTAGAGGTTAAAAACCTTTCAATTGGAAGATTTTAGAAAAGTTGAGAGCTGCAATTTCACAATTTGGGTGAAAATCCCAACTTGCACAGTCACTTCTGCAGTATATTTTTCCATCTAACACATTAATTCCAGCTGATGTGCATACTCTAATAAGACTTAGAATGCCACCCCATCAGCAGGTGATGTGTCATAAAAGCTGGGAGGAAAAGTGTGCTCAAGAAGCAGCAAGACCTAGAGTGCAGGGTGATCCTCTGTATGGTTTAACAGCACAACAGTTACTTGGCAAAGGGCCCTGGGCTACTGCCACTGCCCAGGCTAAGAGCGGATGAGCCAACAACTGGCATATAATGCTATCCTTGCACTTCCAGATGGGTTACACACTAAATCTTTTACACAGATTTGTCAAAGAAAGAATGAAGACTTTGATAAATTTGTAGACAAATTGCATGAAGCTATCTATAAGCATTCTGATTTAAATTCACAGACACAGAGATACAATTGTATGGACTTTGGGATCATTACTCCATTCCAAAAGGCATTCCCTTCAGTCACAAGAGCCTTCCATCTCTTCCAAAAATTGCCTGCTGAAACTCTTCTGCTCCTTCCAAATCAGTTCACTACTCCAGCCTAACCCTTGAAGCACGGACAGATGACTCTTCAACTAATTGTAGTAGAAAAGAAGGGTATTTATTGGAGCCCTGGACACATGTGAACTAGTTTCCAAAGACACGTGCAAGAAGTTGCAGACTCCTGCTCTCTATTTCTACAGAAAAAGTTTTACATTAGGTTTCTAAGGACCCATAATACATAATTCTTACATGCCTGCTTCGCATTTTTATCAGCTGAATATCTATTACAGCTGTGCAATTGTACTCCCTTAACTCGGTCAGTGGGATTTTGAAATGAGGGAGTGGTTGTATGGGAGGAAGAAAGCCATCTTCCTCATGGTGAACTCTTCTCCCATGGCCAGTTGGCAAGACCTTTGGACCTGCTGCTCATGGTCCAAGCTTCTCCTAACTGTTCAATTATTCTTAAGGCAAGGTATTTCTATGGTCTCTGCTTCTTCACAATTGCTTCCTCTATCCCTGTCACTCCTAGCTTTATGTTCCTGATATATTTGGTACTCTTTAACTAAGGTACGTGATTTCTGCTAGTTGTATTACTAACTTAGCTTCTTACCTCATTTTCAAATCTTAACTAAAACATGCAGTCTCCTACTATCTCAATTCTATTCCCAGCTGGCCCCTTGACTCATCTGCAGTTTTCAAGTATCCTAATTCCATTTTCAGCTAACCCCTTGACTCACCTCAGGCACATCCCTGACTGCCTCTCTCCCAGCAGCTCAGAGCTGCATTGCACAGCGCTTGCTGTGCGCCACAGAGCACAAAGCAGGCTGGCCTAGTGGGCCTGAATATTTCTGCCAAACACTCTGCATCTCACACCTTTGCTCTGGCTCAGTGCAGAACTGCAGGATTGCAGGCGCTTCCTCCCAGAGCTGTGTGAGGCGCTGGCTCCTGCAGATGTGCGCTGCCAAGCTGTCCCTGCCTCACGCTGGCCTCGCTTCCCCTGGCACAAGTGCCGGCCTGAAGGAGCTGCCCTGTGCTCCAGCCTGCCGAGCAGCCCGGCTCCCTGCCCCGGTGCCCAGAGTGCTGCACACACTGCTGGCCTTTGCCAGGAGTTGCAGGGCAGCCGGCAGAAGAGGAGGAATCCTCAGCCAGCCCAGCGGCCCGCGGCTGCCCTTGGCCTTTCCCTGCTCCTGGGCACACTCCAGACGGCCAATGCCTCCAGACCGGGCTGTGCCCAGCACGGCTGCGCTTCCCCTCGGCAGCAGCCAGCTGCCACCTGGGTTCTGAGAGCGGAGGATTCGCCCGCTCCCAGCAAGAGGCACCCAGGGCCCGGCTGCTGCCTCTTGCAGCTCCAAGGGCCTCCTTCCAGCCTGCCTCTGCCGGGCTCAGGCTGCTCCGGCCTCTGCCGGGCTCCGGCCTCTGCTGGGGCTCCAGCCCGGGCAAGGCCGGGCCCGCTCTCACCTCACAGGCGCTGAGAGCTCTGCACCACAGGAGACCTTCCCGAGCACCCTCTCTGATCTTTCTGCCTTCTCACTTGAGCAAGGCTCTCCTGCAGCCAAAGATATTGCACCTAGGGATGCAAATCCAAGTGGCAGGAACCCCAATACTCTCCAGTCACAGCTGAAGGCCTGCATCTGCACAAGATGTTTGGGCTGCTCCATTCTTCCTTTGGTTTTGCCTTCAAATGCCATTGCCCTTTCTGCCTCAACTAGAAGTGTCACAGATGCACCAAAACGGGCCAGTGTGCTGGCCAAAGGCAGTGTGCTCTGGAGATGATGAATGAAGAGTCTTCCCAGCTTTCAAAGCACATTGCGAAAAACAACAATCCCTTCTTTTTAAATATTAACAGTTTAGTAGCAATAAAATGGTTATTAAGATAGTAATAGAAGTTAGAATAATAAGAATTTGGACAATCAGAGTTAGAACAGTAAAGGACAATAAAAACAAAGACATACGGACAGTCCTGGTGCCTCCTGGGCAATTATGCCCCGAAAGCACACACGCTAACAAAGGAATAGCCCTTAAAAGCAATAGCCTGTTGCATATTCATATATCTCATATATGATGCATAAATTCTTTTCAAACAAAGGGTGTTCTCTGCTTATTGTCAAGTTCTCCCCCTTAATCCTGTTGGCTTCTCAAAGTTGGGAAGGAGGTGAAAGAAAGTTGGTCTTTTCCAATAAGGACGCAAGAATTCAGCCCTTGGGGCTCTTGGTGTCCTGTTGCTGTCATCTCTGGGCAAAGAATTTCTTGATTACCCCATCCCTTTCTTGAGCTAGTTAAAAAACTATCTTACATCGCATAGCTCCTGTTTTACATAATGTTATAACCTAAAACTATATTTACCACTGAAATAATTACCAATATAGCTGGACGGGACGTACATGAGCTTGTCTGGCCTTTGCTGCTTGACCAAATAGCGGCAACTGTGGAATTTTACCCCAGAGACACTTTTGGCTAACTGGGTGCTGCAGCTGGGCGCTTGGAGTCAAGTCCAGGCATGCAGGAGCTCAGGTTTACCTCTGGTGGAGAAGCTTTAAGGCGAGGTGAAGGAAAGGAGTCGGTTCTGATGGAGGGTTTCTATACAGAGCTTTATTCCTGGCCCACAGGCCTCTGGATCCAGCAAGGGCTCCAGGAGAACTCCCAACCACATGGTTTGCTCACCCTTTTACCCGGGGCAGAGGGGCAGGGAAGGAACACGGGGACCACCAACCAGGTACGGGGCGGGGAAGTGTCAAGGGACAGAGGACACCTGGATGGCCCAATGTCCTTCCAGGAGGGGAGGGCATCTTTTGAATTCTGCCAATCACTCGATGCCCTTCTGGAATGCCAGGATTGACAGACAGCGCTCAGCAGGGCTCAGGGTGTGGAAAGGAGGGATGATTGACACACCTGGCAGGGAATTATCAGGGAGGAACCTGGGGTATCTGAGGCAAACCATGACATCACACTGCAACATACCACACTACTTAAAATATACAGTACTACTAATTAAGACAACATAACACATACAGTTTATTAATGTATATATATATGTATATATATATATAAATTTTAATATCTGTGAAGAGCCTGTCCTGTAATATGTACTTTTCACAACACCAAAGAAGCCATTGCACCTTTAAGAGACAGCTGACAACTCAGAAGAAAATGCTCAGCTTGTTCACAGGGTGAGAAAGAAAGGATTCTTCCAGATGAGTTAAAGTTTCAGAAACTTTATTTATTTACAATCCTACTCTATAGTCCTGTATGGTGGTATTTACAGAAAAATGGACAGCCACTAAATGAACCAGCCTAACCTTCTGGAGCTAACTAAACTAACTAACCCTCTAGGACAAGGTCAGGTTTTTAATAAAGCTGCATTCAACTTTGTGGATAAAAAGTTGATGTTGCAAGCAGAAAGAAGAAGCAGAAGAGTTGCTGACAGACAAAGGGGTAGCAACCCAAATAAAATGACCCTTACAGCATCTACCAATTAGATTAAGAAAAAGATGCAACCAAACAATGCATGACTACAGAAAACTATAGGATAGGAACTAATTATAAACTATGTTTAGAAGCACAATAAATGGCTTCTCCTTGATTCACATTAAATTGTGCAGAGTCTTTTTTCTTTTCTCCACATAGTCCTACTCTAAATCCTACTCTACAGTCCTACTCTACAATCCTACTCTAAGATGGCTATGGAGAAAATGGTCCTGATATGATTATAGCACTGTTTGCTTCTCCATCCTCCTCTTCACTGAGATGATGAGTGGTGCCAGGGTGGATGCAGCCTCGGCTGATGTTACAAATGGATGCTGTTCACAAAAAAAACCCAAAAAAGCAAAAAAACAAATACAAAAACAAAACCAAAAAAGAAAACAAAACACAAACAAAAAAACCAAAACAAAACAAACCAAAATCAAACAACAAAAAGACAAAGAACAGTGAACAGTGAACCATTACTTTCCAAGCTCAGTGCTTCACAGGCTCAGTTGGGATTGCTCTGGGTCCTAAAAAGACCCAGAAAGAGGAGCAGTGGGACCATCTGCTACCCAGCAGTCATGTGCAGGACCCTGCCATCACAGGCAAACCTGGCCAAGAATCCCACTCATCCATTTATTCAGGTTTCTTTATCTTGTTGGGATTTTTGCCCTGCCAGTGCTCTAGAAATGGTGCTTTCTGTCCTTGGGCTTTCTTCCTTTCAGGAAACTCCAATGGCTCACACGGGTCCCTGCCTTTGAAAGACAGGCACTGTGCTGATTCCCACAGGGACAGAGAGCAGTGTCTACCTTTCCATGCCCTGCCCCTCGTGTGCTGGATGGCACCTTCCTTCCCAGCAGTGCCAGCCCAGTGGCACTGGGCCCTGCAGTTCCCTCTCTGCCACACAGCCTGGCAGTAACCCTGGCACAGTTCCCGTCTGCTTGAGCTTGCCAGGCAGCAGATGGGGCTGGGACAAGTCCCTCCAAGCTGTCCCTGTTTGCGTGGCAGAAACCTCTAAGGGTGGGCTGGGGGGCACAAACCAGGGCTCCTCAGAGTGAGCCCCTCACAGCCCCTCCTGCCCACAGCCAAATCTCTGTCTGCTCAGCTGGGACTGGCTTCCTTGGGCTCCTCCACCACCATTTCATGTCTCTGTACCCTGCATTGCTCTACTTCAATTCTTTTGCCATTAGATAAAACTGAGCACTCCACCAAATTACAAAAGAGGGTGACAGAAACAGTCAGAGGACAGAGCGCCTCTCCTCTCAGGAAATGCAGAGGGAGCTGGAGTTATTCAGTTTTGTGAAGAACAGGCCCCAGGGAGACTTTATTGCCACTTTCCAAGATTTCAGAGTGGCTTTGAAGAAAGTGGGGGACATCTTTTTTAACGGGGTCAGTTACAATAGTTCATGGACAAATATTTTTAAACACAAAGGACATCTAATCAGAGTAGGTCTAAGGAAGAACTAGTTTTCTTGGAGCATGCTGGAACCCTGGCACAGCTTGCCCCAAGAGCTTGTAGGTGCCCCATCCCTGCAACCATTCCAGCTCCAGTGGCAAAGGGCTCTGAGCAACCTGATCTCTTTAAAGATGTCCCTGCTCATTGCAGGACACTTGCACCACAGGACCTTTACAGGGCCCTGCCAGCCCAGCCCAGTCGAGGATTCCTCACCATTTTCATTTGAAGAGCACCAAGAATGGAGGTGAGGAGGAAGGGAGCTCATCTGCTGCCTTGGACTTGAGTGGAAGAGGAGCCCATCGCTCAGAGCCTGTTTCACCTGCAGCCCCTTCACATTTTACCTGCAGGAGCTCCTTGGCAGACCAGCGCCGCGCCTCGTCTCTCTGCAGGCAGCAGCTCAGGAAGTCACGCAGGCAAGATGAAAATAGGTTGGGCTGCTGCAGCTTTTGTCTTCCTCCTGTGGCTATCAGGAGTTGAGGCTGGGGAAAAAGGAGACACCAGGCTCCACCTGCTTCTTTCCCATCTGTCCCTGCTCTCCCAGATCCCATTGATTAAGCTCCACTCTGCAGTGGCAGTTTCTGCCCTGGCAGAGACCCAGAGATGACTTTCCTTTACCAACCAAAAACCCAAACTCCGATGCAGCCACAGCTTTCCCACTGTCCTGCAGATCTTGCCTTGGCAGCTGATTTCATTGCCTGACCTAGTTAGTGGGAACTACATCAGCACAAGCACATTTCCTTCCCTGAGGATTCATATCAGCTTGAGAGGCTTTTTGGAAGAAGGACTTTGCTATACTAACTCTACTGTATCCAAGGGTTAGGATATGAAAAGTATCTCTGCAGTGCTTCTTGTCTCTTAAGCACAGCTGCCATAAAACAAAACCAATCAAGCTTTTTGCTTTGTTCTTGAAAACAATGGGAATTGCAAGGAAAGAAAGGAAATCCACCAGGTATTCTTCAGGCAAGGAAACAAACATTTGGAATCTCATCTTCAACACAGACACATTAAGATGCATGCACAAATGTACTGGGATGAAAACGCCTGCTGGGACACACAGGAGCCACCTGCAGCTCTGTCTCTCAGCAGTCTGAAAAATTCTGCTTTCCTTACATGGGAAAGAAAAACTTTTCATGGTCAAATCAGAAGGAGAGGTTCCATCCCTACGGTCACCCTCTACTCATTTGGCTACACAAGTCAATGCATGAATGGTAGGCCCATCCCAGAAAGTGCCAGGAAACAAATGGGAGGTTTTGGCAGGCTCTCCACATCACCAGGCTCTGGCTTGGTGATGTGGAGAATGTTGCTTTGGGCTAGGAGAGAAACACGGTCACTGAGTGTTTCAGCAGCACTGCACAAGAAGCAGAAGAGACTCTGTGGCCTTTAGACCCTCATGCCCAGGTTTCAGGCATGTTTCCCAGTGAGAAGAAACTGCACAGGGGGTTAAATTCCTCTCTAAAAATCAGTGCCTTAGCAACTTTCTTGAGTTTGGGTTTCCTTTCTTCATTTCTGGAAATGTAACACCAGTTCTGAGAGGCTTGCCTTGTAGTTTGAGGCGCATCTTCACCGACAGATAAGTGGGAACAACTTGAAACCCAAAGCAAATGTTGCCTGAGAAGAGCTGGGGAGTGTTTGCCTGTGGTGAGGCTTGAGCTGTCTGGCAATCCCTTTCCATGATGTGCAGAAACATCCAGCTGCTCCCCAGAACTCAGTCCCTTTGGGCATGCAGGCCTCTGGAAACCCCTGGGGATTCCAGCCTTTCTCCTGCTCAAGAACATCTAACCTAAGCTGAGCTCCAGTTTCTTCAGCAAGGACAAGGATGCTCACTTCCATGCAGCTGACAGTGTCCGTGGAGCTCAGCAGGTCTTTCTGATACTCCTCAGGCCAAGGAATTACAGTGTAGATTGGCAAGACATCGGCTGATCATTATCCAGTATGGTTCATGTGGAACCAAGCTCTCACACGCTGACAAGTCAGAGGGAGAGAGCTCATTCTGCTTTTGCAAGATGGTATTTAGAAACATAAGACACCGACTTGGAACTATTCAAACCTCAACTTGCAGAATCCATCTCAAATAGACAAAAATAACAATGGCAAGAGGCCTTGGAGTCTCCATAAAACTGCCCACCACTGTCACGATAACTCTGTGCTCGTGGCACTGAAGTAGATGGTGACCAAAGAGACTTTGCTATTATCCTCTTTAAGCCAAAGGAGAATTTCAAAGCCGGAAATGGCAATGCACTCCCCTTGCATACAAATAATTTACGCGGCTTTCTGTCCTTTCCCCACATCACCAGAGGTGACAAAGAGGGTTTTATCCTGACTCTCAGCTGAGCTCAGCCACTGGCCATAGTGGGGAGCTGGAGCCCTCCCTGTCATTAGATCTGTGCAGGTCAGGGATGGCCCTGCTCCTGTGGTAAAGAAACACAGCACTGGTGTCAACTGCCCACGCTGGATCCCAGCCCAGGCACCTGCCTGCAAGCTCATCAACTTGTTAAAGTAGCAAGAAACAGCCAAGGGTTTGGCAAACAATTCTAACTGCAGTCGGAGAAAAACACATCCGAAACTTATCCAGGCCACCCACCCAGGTGACTGAACAATGTACAGATGACTTGAAAGCCTGAAAGTTTTGAAGACCCACAGGATTTGGAAAAGATGCTACAGAATGGAAGAGAAGAGCTGTGTTTAAAAAATGAAAAAGCAAGCAGAACTGCTTGGGCCTTGCTTTGGTAGTAGGTTTTTTTTCTCTTTTTCTTTTTTGTTTACTTTTTCATTTTTTTCTTATGTTTTCTGTAAAATTGAAACTGGTAAGGTCTAACCTCCATTGCTCAGGATGTTTATCACATGTCTACCCTCTCCACTGAAAAATTCTTGTCCTTCAGAAACAGAGTTCCAACATTGTTCAAAAAACAAGTGAGAAATGTCAGGCATGGCTGGAGGCCAAAACGGCAGGTTTCTGAACTGGTTAGGTTTCACTGCCACTTCCCTTTCTGATACAACCAAAGCTACAGCAGATGCTGATGTGTTGCAGGGGCATTTTTAGAAGGAGACCTTGGTGGAAGTGGTGCCAGCAGATGGCAATGGGATTTTGTCCAATGGCACACAGAGCATGGGACAGGTGAGAAAGACAGTGGGATCAGTGAGTATTTACACCTTACCAAGACAGGAGTTGCATTCCAGGAAGGAACCTCTCGTTCCACCATTTCGATGCCCATGATTCCCAGAGACCATATGTCCACTTTGGGGCCACATGGTTGACCTGTCAGCACTTCAGGCGCCAGCCACCCAGCAGCGCCAGCCACGGAGCTCCGTCTGCCCTGCTCAGGGCTGAGCTGAGCAAAGAGGCCAAGGTCAGCTGTGGAGAAAACAACAAACCATGAAAGCCAGCTCCAATTAGGAAACCAAGCAAAAGAATTCCCCACTCTCGGACTAAGAATGTGCTGTTGAATCTCCTGGAGAACTGTCCATGCGTGATATCCTTGGAGCTTTAGCCAAGGGAGTATGGAATGTGCCACTTCCAAAAAAACCCAGGTTTCTTAACACTGTTCACAGCAGTGGACTTTATTCCCCTGAAGCTTTAGATTGTCGCTCCCTCTGTCTGGAAGGGACACACACAGAGCAAGGCCACTCTTGACTGCTTGTGGCTCCTTATACCTCTGTGCACGTTGCAACTGTGCCCTCAGCTCGCAGCAGGGGTCCCTGCACTGCCACCAGCACCATTTTTGGGGAGCTGGCTGTCACTCCAAGCAGCCCCACACCCACATCCCTGGAATGCTGCACCTGACCAAGAATATACTGACCCAGCTTGACAGAACCATCAGTTCTGAGAAGGATGTTTCTGCTCTTCAAATCTTGGTGGATGATGTCGTTTGAATGAAGAAATTGCAGTCCTTGCAGGCACTGAGAGAGAAAACAGAAAGAGGAGGTCAAAAATGAGTGATGTGATTTCATCCCACAAGAAAGGAAACAAACCTAAAAGATTCCCTCTCCAGGGGAATGGGGAGTAATGGCAGAACAGTAATGGCCACTGAGAGGAAGAGCTTGCTGCTCCAACACCTGCAGAGCAGGACCTTTCTGAGGAAAAGCACGTCAGCTTTTGAAAGAGCAACAGCACCTGCTGTTGTAGGCTGTCCCCTGCCAACCAGCCAGGATGACTCCTGCTGCAGTGGACGTGCTTTTTCCATGCAGAGGACAAAGGAGGGGTTTGGAAAGGAAAAGTCCCTCCCTTTGGTGTGAAGCGGACCACTTTTGGGTGGGAGGCTGCATGACAAAGATTTTCTTGCTGGCCTCAGCACAGGCTTGGATGTATCACACCAGTCACCTTCCAGAAGCAAAGAGCATTTTGGCTGCACTACTATCCTTTTCAGCTGAGGACTGTGAGAAATGAGTCGTTTTTCTTTGCTGATCATTTCAAATCCTGCCACCAGCACCTTTGCTTTTACAGGCAAAAATGCAGTGAAGACAGACTCCAGGCAAACATTTAGAGAGACAAGGTGGAGAACAGCAAATACAAATACAAGAGACAGAGCGAGAATACAACAGCAGGAGATAAGAGTACTGGCACTGAGTACAGGGAGTGCAGGGGCACTGGCAGGCCTTTCACTTAAGATGCTTTTGCTTGCCCATAGAATAGCAGCAACACAGAAACAAAGCTTGGCACAGGAAATCACTCCAGCTCTGAGCCCCTGTTTCCCAGACAATGCTGCCCAAGCCCTTGGAAACACAGATGGGATTGCTGACCTCCCGACTGATGGCTGCCATCTCATCCTCCGACAGGTAGGTCTGCCTGATGACATTGCTCAGAGTGCCTCCATCCATGTACTCCATAACCAGGGACAGTTCCTCACCCACAAGGTAGCTGAAAGAAGGAAAACAAGGGCATGGAGATGAATGTACATGGCTAGGTTGCTGTTTGGAAAAGACGGGTTGCCTCTTCTTTTCAGATCCCTTTGAGACAAAGACAAAATAAAGGAATAGACATTCCCTCTTGGCTGTGCATTGTTTGCCATCTGTCCAGTCTCAAGGAGAAAGGCACAGCTGCAAAAAAGGAGATGTCTTAGATGGGCAGCAAGCAAAATGTGCAGTTTAGTAACAGCCCAGATAAAAAGCCTGTCATGCATGGTGTTTCTGGAAAAAAGCACCTAGTCTTCCTGGCCTGCATAGCAGTGGAAAACAGTGGCAACAATCCAAGGGAAATCCTTGCTAGTTTACCTGGACGTAAGAAGACACTTGAAAAAAATCAGGCTCCAAAACAAAGTGGTGGCTGTGAATATAGACATCATTGATTTAGTAAGACACGACTCATCCGGGTTCTTGAACAATTTTCAAATACCATGTGCCAGCGAAGACTCATGCAGACAAAATGCCATCTCTTCCCATCCCCTGGAGATGAAAAGAGCAATAATAATTAGCCAATAATTACAGCTCTATTTTCTGCCAGTGACCAAAGTGGGATTTTACCTTGCATGTTTGCAATATGTGAACAAACATTCATAGGACAAAAGCACAACTCACCTGTCTAAACAGTTGACCAGGTTGGGATTCCTGTTCACCTTCATGACCATGAGTTCATTGACTTTTAGTTCCTCCTTCCTCAGTCCTTGAAGGCATATTTTCTTGATGGCCACCTAAAATGACATTGAAAATGAGTAACTTGAGAGGTTGGTGGCACGAAACCACAAGGCATGTGGAGCAAGTGATTTTGCAATGACACAGCTGAGCTGTGCCAAACTGCCTGGTGATTAGGCACTGCAGTAATTAGGAACTGACATTCCAACAGCCCATTTCTCTGCTCCCTAGGGAGCCAGTTACAGGACACGTGGGGCCACTGACATTTTGCCTTGACCACTTGGTAACAGCAGTGTCTCAGTTATCACCCACAAACCTCTGACCACACTTTCTGCTGCATCTTTTGGGATTCAGAAGAAGTAATCCTTGCCTTAATACTCTGTGGATACATCCTGGGCTATGGGCAGGGCGTAGGGCTTTCAGGGATTCTTTGCTGATCTCTCCCTATGTGCAGTTCCCAAGTGCAGCACTGCAGGTGGCTAAGGAACTACCAGTAACTTTGAGATGGAGTTGCTGGCAGCCAGAAATGAGAATTCAGGACTCTGAAGCTGTAGCCCCAGAGAGCAGTGAGGTGCTCGCAGGCACCACCTTTGTTTTAGCAATGGAGAGCGAGTGAGCGCGTCCTTCTCTGAAAGGAACCGCTGCCCTCCGTGCCTTCCTTCCGGCAGCTGAGGAGGACAAAGTCCCAAATGTGTTCTGTGGGCTGGCACCAGTCTGTGCTTCTTGTGCCTTTTCAGCACAGCTCTGCCCAAAGCTCCAGCCACAGCTCACACCAGAGGGGAAAGCCCTCGAGTGCAGCAGAGTCTGCAGGGGCTGTTCACATTTACCTCTCCTCCAGTGGCAGTGTTGAGTGCTTTAAAAACATCTCCAAAAGTCCTAGAAACAAAACAGAAGCAGAGAAAGGAGAAGCCATTTAGATCTTGCAGTGAAAGCCAGCCCACACAGGAGATCTGTGCTGTCAATGCCTAAGACCTGCAGGACACTGGAAGCATGGAGATGTCTTTGACAATGCCTTCTGAGCACACTTAGAAATTCTGATCAGCACTGACAATCTAAGCCCAGTGCCTGAACACATTTGCAGCTTGTCTGACTTCACACTTGATACCTATTCCACCAGCAAAACACCTGATGCATAGTTTTGTACAATTAACATTGCTTGGACTCACCCACTGCCAAGATTTTCCAGTTCAATGTATTTTAGAATAGGATTTTCCATCTTTACCATTCTCCCTGAGGGAAACAAAATGCAAGATGTTCACTTTAAAGCAGAGATCCCACCTTCTAGGAGATACAAAAGGCAGCCCCACTGTCTGGGGTTCTGAGCCCTTTCTTGGTGGACAGCTGGCTAACAACAACAGGAACAGCAACTGGAACAACAAGAAAAGAACAGCATGCCCACAGCACAAGTGGCTGGCACAGAGACTGATTTCTAGCGTCCTTTGAAGGGAGAGACCGCTTGACAGCAGACACACAGGGAAGCACAGGGAGATACATTCAGAGGAGACTGAGAGCAGAAGAGAATACCGACCAAGGCAAGTAAGTTTGTCATCTAGAAACATTAAGGAGAGCTGAACTAACAGTGCCTTTGTTTTCTTGGGAATGAACACTGTGAGATTTAGAAAAGGTTTCCTACTTGCTAAGATTAAATGCACCTGGACATCTAGAATCAATTCCTCTGAACAGATGCCAAGTTCAGAACAGGAGGAATATTGCTAAGTGTTCCCATCTTTTCCACCTTGCAGCAGTTTGCCAGAAGAATGCCTCTGCATTTGTAAACCAGAGCAGCTCATGCTAGAACCAATCCCCACGGGGCTTTCAGCATCAGGACCCTCACCCTTTATGAGCAGGCTGAGACCAAAGACGCCCTTGCCCATGCCCCGCGTGAAGAACCGCGCCACTTCTCTTCACCCTGTTGCCCTCATTCAGGACACAACAGGATGGGCTTTGAGATCAGCCACACCGAGGCACAGATCAGTGCCCTTTTTGTCCCAACAGGTGATGGTAGACACAGAATCCACTGGGCTCTCTTCTCAACCCTACCAGATCTTATCTGAGAGCACAGCACTGGCAGCTGTTACGGGCAAGAAGCAGATTCGTTGGGTTGTGCTGCAGAATCACAAAGGGCTTGATGTGTTCTCCTAGAGACTGATCTCAGCAGAGCTTCTGCCAGTGGCTAGGACTCAAGCAGTCACAGCCTTCTGCTGATCCAGGAACAATCCCTGCTTCTGCCTTTGGCAGAGAGGGAAGCCCAGGCAAACTCCAGCCTGTCTAAGCTGCCCTCAGAGGCAGCAGGAACACCCAGAGCTCTCTCTTGCTGCCTCGGAGCAATGCCAGCACTTCTGTGACACTAAACTGAGCAGAACCCTTTGGTACAGCTATGCTGACACGTGCACACAACACACTGTCCCTCAGATAAGAAAGATACCAGACGTACTCTGCTGCTCCAGGGAGTCACCCGCCATCTCCTGTTGCTGAGCAGCAGCTGGGTCAGCACAGGAGGTGAACCAAGGGCTCAGGCTCCACTTCTTCAGCTGGAGAGCAAAGGCTCCTTGGAACGGCACTGCTGCTTCAGCAGCAGCTTCAGTGTCAGAGTCGGTGTAGGTCTGAGACAAGAAATGAGTTGATGTTAGGAAGGTGTGGCAGAGATTGCCCTGAAATGCAAGAGAGATTGCCATTTGAAATGCAAGCCCTTAGGAAGCTGCTGTCAGCCACATGCAGCTCAGCTGGGTTGCTTTGGATGTCCACTTGTGAAACCAAATGGTCAAAACCAAAGGCTGGTTTTACTCGAGTTCATAGCCACTTTCTTGTTCTAAAGGATGACTGCAGCAATGACTGCTCCACTTCCTCCCAAAGACTCCTTTCCCCCTCCTAGGTCTGCAGATACATTTGCAGCTCCTCATTCTAATGTTCTACCTCCTGCCATGAAATTCTCTTTTTCTGCACCTTCCTCGGGACGACCTTATCCTGCAGCATCTCTGGACGGGTCAGTTCCTGGGCCTCATGCCAGCCTCGGGGCTCTTGGTTGCCCGTCATTTGCTGGAACTCTCTGCAGGCTGCAAGGTAGGATGGCGACACTTCCACCTCAAGTCAAACAGAACAAAGCAGTCAGAGCCTACAGCTTGTCCCCGTCAGCCAGGAGTCATCGACTGGGAAGAAAGTAAAGAAAAGGACAGGAGCATTCACAGGGGATACAGACAGCTTGTAGCTCGTATTCCAAATCTATGTGAGTGAACTGCAAAAACACCTCAAGAAACAAGGCCACCTGGAAGAAGCCAGCAGGAGTTCATTCAGATGACTGCTGGCTAAATGGCCAAAGGAGTAATGCCACTGTCTAGAGCATCAGCTGAGATCCAGCAGAGCAGGCAGTGTCCTTGAGAGCAGCTCTGACAGAGGCCTCATCAGGATGGCACTCAGAGGCATCACCCACCCCCTGCTGCTCTGCACTGGAAAGGCAAGGAGGGCAGAAACCACCCCTTGGGTGACTGCAGTGCCTATTGCTATTTCACTTACATGCTTTTCTAGAGCCTTTTGCTCCTGAAGGAGGCAATTCATTTTCTCTTTGATAATTTTAATCTTTTCGTCTAGCCTCTTCTTCCTTACCTTGATCCTAGCCTCAGTTTCCTGCAGCTGTGCCTCCAGCTGTTTGTCAATTTTCTGTAAACAACAACGGAAAGGACTCTCTTTCATGAGTGGCTGCCATTCCTTCATTCACCTGTTTTTGTTGATTGCCCCTCTGCATAGGGAGATTCTTCTCCTCTTGGATGTCTTCATTCCTCCTCTTCGCTGCCATGATGGCACTCTGAGCTTCAGGCAGCTCTGCTTGTGGCTCTGCCTTGATGTACACACAAAAGCAGAGCCAGTGACTGAGAGCTGCCATCAGGCTCAGCTTTTCCCTCTTTTAGCCTCAAAATCACATTATTCAGCCCTTTCTTTCTGCTTCCCTACCCAGCTCTGTTTCCACTGTAACCATCCTGTCCTGGTGCTGATCTCTGCAGATTGCAAGGCTCTGTGCTTCCAGTGCCTGTGGGACTCCTGGCCTCCTCAGTCCCAGGAGCTCTGGTTTATGCCCCTCTTCCTGCCCTTCCCTCTGTCCCCTGGCCAGTCAGGCTCACCTGGCCATTCTCCTGTGGCTCTTCCACCTGCTGCCTGTGCTGCTCTTCCTGCTCTCAGGCAGGGAACAGCTCTCCCTGAGTCTGGCATGGCATCTCAGATAAGGCAGTGTGCTCCTGCTCTTTCTCTAGAAGCACCTGCACAGAAAGCAAGACAAGATGGGTTTCAACTTCCCATACGCCCTTTGTGGGCCAAGACTCACAGACTGCTGGGCTCACACGTTCCCAAAGCACTGTGCTGCTGCTCTCCTGGGTCATTCTCTGCCCGAGGGGAGGCACAGATTCCAAAGTGACCCTGGCCCTACAGTCAGGGGCCATCTGGGACTGAAGCTCCAACAGCCTCTCAGGCAGCTGACAGGGAAGGGGTGGCATTTCTCAAGGGTCTGGTGAGAGCCTCCCTCTGCTTCTGCCATGTCCTGTTTGTCTTTCAGTAGTGACTGACACCACGCCCTGTCCCACAGCTCCATCCTGGCTCTGCAGGGGCTTCCTGGGTGAGCTCACTCCTTGTCAGAGACACTTCTGGAGTTCACCTTCTCTTCAGGCCTGCACCAGCATTCCTCCTTCCTGACATCCACATTCTTGTTAGAAAACTGGGTCATTCAGGAGATGAGGATGCATGCAAAGATCTCTGATGGAAGTCAGAGAACCTCTATGGCCATCTCAGTATATGGAGGAGGACCAAGGTGTTTCTTCTCCCTCTTTTGTCAACTGAGAATTCTGACCAGCAGTAACAGAGTTTCTCATAAGGCCCCATTAACGAATGCACTGACACAGCCCTGGGGATGCCAGTGAAGGAAACCATGTGTCATGTAATGCGTGTATGAGCAAAGTCACCAGACCCCAGCTACAGCATGGGATAGTTCCACTCCCTTAGGACATGCAAAAATTTAAAGGACAAATGAAGGCTTCAGGTCAGAAAAGGCTGGAGCAGGAAAACATGAGGGGAAAAAAACAACCATCTCTGGAGGGGGAAACATCTCTGCCTGCTCGCGATTAGTCAGTGGAACTTGTCTCTACTCCTCTCCTGAAGGGATGCCTTTAGGTGAGCTTGGCATCTTCCACTGCTTTGGAGCAGAGCCAGGAAGATTCAAATAGACAGATAGACAGATCTCACTTTTATAATCTCTCTTTACTGTGCTGTGGTATTTACATTCTTTGAACAGAGAGAGATATAATTCTCTCTCCTAGGTTTTTTTTAAGGGAAGGTAGTGAGAAACTCAGAGAAGAAGAGAAAACAATTGTTATCTCTACTTGCTCTTCTTGTTGTTTAATACATGTAGAATGTGTTATAGTGATTGTTTACTGAAAGTGATTTGTTAATTGGATTTTAGTGATAGTTGTTTAGCTTGATTAGCTAATTACATAAAAGCTGTGTCATGACTGTCTGGAGACTGTCACCAGTTTTTCTTTAGTAGCTTTATAGTATAGTATCTCTTTAGTATAGTTTTAATATACTGCTAGTGTAATATACCACAGCTTAAGAAAGCATTTGTTTAACATTCTAAATCATAGAGCCAAAGCACATTATTCCCTATGGGGGGGTCACCCTGAATCAATTCTGTCCTTTCTGTCGCTACACACATCAGCACTCGGTAGCAGTGCCCCGATCAGCAGCCGTCCTGAACTTGCTCTCCTGTTGCTTCAGTAAGCCACACTCTTGGGGAATCTGGAGCGTGTGGGTCCTTATGGAATGCAACCAGACCCAGAGCATTGCCCTGGGAACTGCTCTCTTTGTGCATCTGTGCTCGGGCAAGTTCTTCTCTTGGACTCAACCACACTGATGGGGCTAAAGTGGCTGAAGTCAGAAATGCAGCCCAGCCCCTCCAGCTCCTCTAATCTCTGAGCACCAGCTGGAATGCAAGGGCATTGATTTCCTGCTCAGTTCCCAAACACAACACACACTGATTCCCTGGACTGCCAAAAGACACAGGAGCTGTTAACCTGAAAGTGATGTGTTTCTGCCAGTGCTGGGAAAGGGCAGGAAAGATTGAGAAAAAGCTCCCTTGCTCCCTGGAGAAGGAGAAATTACACAAGGCTTCTCCTTCTAGAAAACAAACAAACAAATAAACAAACAAAATGTGAAAGTGTTACCCACTCCGGTGTCTAAAGCACTTGGGTGCAGTGAAGGGATGTTTGGCAGGGAAACAGCCCTTGTGCTGAGCATTGGCTCTACGGATCTAAGGCAGGGATCTATGGAAGACTGCCTGAAGGTCCCTCAGAAGCCCCCATTGTCCAGGTTAAAGCTCCCTCAGCACCTCCTCCCTGGCCTTGTGCTGCCCCCCCTTGCCCAGCTCCCCTGTCCTTCTGTGCACACGCTGCAGCCCCTCCATGACTCTCTGCTTCCCAGGGCCCACAGCTGCACACAGCACTCCAGCTGTGGCCGCAGCGCTGCCCAGCACAGGCCACGCTCCCTGCCCTGCTTCTGCTGCCCCACTGCTGCTGGCACAGCCACCGTGCCCTTGGCCTTCTTGGCCCCCTGGCCCCACGCTGCCTCATCTGCAGCTGCTCAGGGCCGCCAGCCCTGCGTCCTTTGGGCCCACGCAGCTCCCCAGCCACAAAGGTGCCCATTGCACTTCAGATACTGCAGGCACCATTGCAAGGTGTACACCCTGGTTTTTGCATTACAAGACAGCAGTCAAGGACTTGCAGCTTGGCTCCCATTCTAGGCTCCAATGCAATTTTCAAAGCAAACTGCACAATAGAAGGTATCAACAGACACATGCAGTGTCTGGTTTTTGCCTCAGAAGAAGGGTTCAGAACTACTCCCTTTGTTTCTTTTGCCACACTAGACAAGGATGTTCCCCCACAGCTTCATGGACAACACAGTCATCTCCTTGCAGCTTATCAAAGACCAAGAAACAGGCAGACTCAGAGCACCTATCTGCTCTGCTACTGGCTGCTCTGCCTGAAGGGGCAAAAGAGCAACCTGGCAACAAAGGCACCAAAATCCCTGACTTCAAGCAGCAACTCTACATCCCCAGTGTGTCTCTGAAATACTCCCAAGGAAGCACACCCAAGAAGTTTGTGGGGACAAAGCACCACCAAGAGCTTTTCTGGTCAGATCAACATTTTTTAGTGCCTGCAGCAACTTGGCCAGTCTGTGCAGGGGGACAGGTCTCTCCACGCCACAGTGTCCCCTGTGTATCCAACAAGGCTGAGCACAGTGTCTTTGACATGCTCCCTGCTCTGGGAACAGGGAGCCTTCGTGCTTTAGGCTGGCCCCTATCAAAATGCCAGGAAGCTGGTGCCTAAACGTGACAGACCAAAGCCCATTGTCCAGCTGTCACAGGCTGGGGGCAATCACCAGGCCCTGGCAGGACTCCAGCACTCAGCATCCTCAGCCAGCACCAGCAAGTGGTGGCTGGTCAGAAACTTGCAGCTCTGCCCTGCACTAAAGACAGCAGCACACACAGCTGGCACTTACTGGCTCAGAATGTTCAGGCTGTGGTGTGAGCACAGCTGGAGGCCGGCGCTCATCCACCTCATTTGCCTCCTCTTCGGCCTCCTCTCCATGAGCAGAGGGAGCCAGAGGAGAGACTGCTGTTGGTTCTGGGATCTGTGGACAGACAGCAGTGTGAGGGACAGAAAGTTACCTATCATTTATAACCTTATTTCCATTCCGCACTTTATTCTATTCAGCTCTATTTCTACAACCAGCTCTGCTAAGGACAAATCAGAAACTTTGATAACAATGGGATTCTAAGTCACTGCAACTAAATTTAAATGGGCTAATTCAACAGAATTGCTAATAGTTCTGATTTAGACATTATGCCCTGGCTACTATCAAGAAGCAAGATTCTCCCTGCAAAATGAGCTTTTCATTCCTTGAAAGTTCTGAAATGGAAAATTAGGAAATAGCCAGCGATGCCTTTGTTATTGCTGCTGCAGACATGGAAATAATGGATTTTCTTTCAGCCTACCCAGCTGGCCCTCTACACTCTAGTGCCACAGACCAAGCTCACAGCTTGCTCTACAATTCCTAAGCACCAGGAACATGAAATGTTCCTTTCTCACTCACCTCAGGATCAGCACCTCTGAATACACGCTTCAGGTGACCTGGAGTGGGCAAGGGAAAATGAACAAGTGCTGTGAGAAAACTGCCTGGGCTGCTGAATCCAACAGAAGAGGTCAACCCAAACAGAGAGTATTTTTCTTTATCAACATCCCTCCACATGACATAGTTCTTTCACACAGCCAGCAAGAGATCAGGACAATAATCTTGGCTGTGCCTACACTTTGGCCTGTCTAGTCAGTAAATGAATACAAACATGATCAAGAAAATGCAAATTGTTCTTCAACACTCAATGCTTCTGTTCTGTCCAACAGATAAAGCAGCTTTTGTTCTCTTGTCTTTCAGGTACTTTTTTCAAAAAAGAAGTTGCATGCACTAATTCCCATTAAGTTGCTGAAAACAGTCACCCAGAAAAGCTTGCCCCAAATCCCCCTGAGCTGTGGCAGTTCTATTGTGAAACAGCACAGCAGCAGCTCCAGGCTCAGGAGCAGACACTCACTGCTTTGGCATTTGCACTTCACTGCAAAGGGAATCACTCTTTTAGCACTCAGTCAAGGGTCAAAACAGACAGTCAAAACCTTTCATTACAAAATTTAGAATAAAAGAAGCTTTCCCTGAGTTCTGGGGAGAATTACAAAGTCTTTAGAAGGCCTTCTGAGAAGGCTCCCAGTCTGCATTTTGGAAGTTGTCCTGCCTGTCCCAGCAAGCTGAGGAAATGACAGACTCTGCTGCCACAGACTCCCGTGGAGGGAACGGAAGCCCTGCAGGTTCCCCTGCAAATGCTGCCCCTGTGGCTACAGACACCCCCTTTTAGCTGAACCTCTTGACAGGAGCTTTACCAAACCAGAGGCATCCTAATGCTCTTTCTCTTTCAAAATCAACTCAGCCACTAAGAAAGAGCGAGAAGACATGCAAAAGCCAGGTTAGGTTAGGTTATACCCTAGCCTAAATAGAGTTGAAACCTCTACTTACTTGCCAGGCTGGTAATGAAATAGGCGGAATAAACAGTGCCATACATGGTGCAAACTGCAGCAGCGAGTTGCTCAATCATTGTAGCACTGTGCTTCAAGTTTACTCCAACCAAGACTCCTGTCAGTGTGCAGCTACACGTTGACAAAGGCCACAATCAGGAGGACGCTCCTGATCTGAGCAACCCCTAGGACTGCTCTGGCACTGAGGCCTTCCGTGCACCAAGGCAACCTTCTGATGTCACCACGACAATGTGGCAACCATGCCCTGATATCACAAAGCAAAGTATGACAAAGCAAAGCATCACAAAGCATATTAGTCTGTGAATTTATGCAAAGCAATAACCAGCCTTTCCTACAGCAAACACAAAATGGCCTTGGAAGTTCTCCTCTGACACAAAGCAGCACAAACTCCCCCCATGGGCCAAACCCTGTTGTTCAGGGATCCAAGAGGAACTCCAAGAGTGCCCGAAGCACCTACAGCCTGTACCCCAGCTGAGACCTCAGATGGGACACAAGCAAAGGAAACCAGACCAAGAAAATGGCCCAAAGCATTGTACAGAACCAGGAGAGAAAGCACTATTGGCATAGCAGCTGAAGAAATTCCTAACAAATCACCCCATATATCTGCATGTTTATAGGATGTTCCTAGGGCTGCTGTGTATGTACATCTCTTCCTCTGCTCTGCCTTTCTTCCCCTTTAGCAGCAGTCGAACTGGCAGCATCTGCCCGCCAGCAGCAGCTGCTCCAAGCTGGGAACGCCACTGGCGGTGCTGATTTCCAGAGGCTTCTGTGTGCAGGGGAAGCCAAGGCAGGAGCGGGTTGAACGGTGCTGGCGCTGCTGCTGCTCTGTGCCAGAGAGCCCCGGCTGGGCAGGGCACGCTGCCCACTGCGCTGCGGGCTCCTTCTCCTGCCACAGCTGGGCACACCTGGCCACAAGGCATGACAACTTGTGGGCAAGCCAAGGGGTTTCTGGGGCTGCACTGCTCTGCACACACCCAGCACACCTGCAGCACAGAATCTTAACCCTCAAACAGATAAACCAAAGGGAAACAGCTGGAAAAGATTTCATTTCAACCATTCTTTATGCTTCAATAGAAATGGCCAAAATGAAAGTTGCCGAGCAGGGCCGATCCACACTGCCAGCTCAGTGTGAGAAAAGAGGCATTACTTTATTTCAGTGCTGGGTGTGTGAGGAATCCCTGCCCTGAAACATGCACACCCACGTGTTAGTGTCCATAGAAATAAGACATTACTTTCATTACTTTTATTCATTACTTTGCTCAAACTCGCAGGCTAAACATTCTCACAAAGTATTTGACATGTTTAAATCACTTCCCCAAAATTACTGACATTTAGAGTAGGGGTCTCTTGCGGGTCTCTGCTGGTCATGTGGTGAACATCCCATTCCTCAAATTCTCCTTTAATGGTTAGGAGCCTTCTCCTCCTTGAATTCATTGCAGCTACCTCCTCAGTAGGCCCACTGTCTTTATTCTCAAGGCTAAGACATCCACTTGCACACATTACCCTGTGTGCTGTGAGGGAAGGTACGACTAAGCACTGCCTGGTAAAGCTTAACAAATTCACAATTTGTTGCAGGTCAACTCTTCCCCAACGTCTCTCATTCCTTCTCTGGGAACCAAACACAAGCATTTTGTGATCACTGAGCCCAAGGCCACCTCCAGCCCTCCTGTCACCCAGCAGCCCTTCTCTCCTCACAAACAGCAGGCCCAGCAGTGCCTTCCCTCACTGGCTCAGTCACCAGCTGTGTCAGGAGTTCTCTGTCACACACTCCAGGACCATCCTGGACTGTTTGCTCTCCGCTGCACTCTGTTGCCAGCAGACATCCCCACCCTGTTCCATGCCCCTTGCAGAACCCTGCACCTGCTGTCCATGGGCACCTGGCAAGGGGAGGCACTCACGGCAGAGATGCACCAGCTGCACTGGGCAGGAACCAAAACCCTCTGGCGGCACAGCTGCTGGCCTGGGTCTGGCACAGCTCTGCACGCCCCGCTCCTCACGGGCTCTGGGCTGGAAATGCAATTGCACTTTCTGCCTCATGGAGAAATACCAGGGCTGCACAAACAACGGCCAGCAGGCCACATGCCAAAGGCACTGCAGCATGGAGCTGAGAAGGAAGAAGACCCTTCCCCAATTCCTAACCATACCAAAACCACCATCATTGGGACTTTTAATCTTCTGAATGTAGAGTTGATTCACAGGGTGACAAGGGAATCTTCCAATGGAGTTGAAGCTTGGTAGAGTTTTTATTCTGAGTCCTACTCAGACTCTTGATTTGAAAATTGATTTTAAAATATTTTTTTAAAGGCCGTGCAGTCATATGGTTTTGTTCTAATACCAAAATGGCTAGATGAAATGTACTGGCATTTTAATTGCATCCAAACTGATTCGTCTGTAAAAGCTTTCCTGCAGAATAGCCACTAAACAAGAAATGAAAATCTGTGGACTGTTGACTTTGCAAATTTCTACTAAACTTATAAGACAATGAGGCATTTTTAGTCAGATCATAGAGCAAATTAATTCCTATGGATAACTTGATTTGGATAAACATGTTGATTTCAAATTAAAACTGCCAGCACGTACTAAGTGGAAATCTGAATACTCACTTCTATGAGCTCTGAATTATTAGATGGTCATTGTTCGCCATATTAACAAAAAATGACACTCTGGCTATTTTGTTTACTTACAGTCAGCTCTTCAACACTCTTTGTAACATCAGAAAGAGAGTTTGTAGCAATGTGAACCATGGGTTGGTGGGGCATTGCAGAAGGCTCCTATGCCAGCACTAAACGTTCACATTTACCATGGCATCACTTCCTGCCTTTAATTCCAAGCTACAGCTCAGTTCCTGCAGTATAGATTCACACTTGTAGTCTGTATTTGCAGCTGGTTCTTACTTCCCTGTCCAGACAAAAATCATGCTGAGATCTCAAATCAAAATAAAACAAGGAGAGAGTCAGGTTCTGGACAGGTATAGCAAGAACTAAGAGATTTTTTTGCAAATATGTTGAAAAGCAGTTTATAAATGCTGCAAAAATGGCAGATTAAAGACTTGCACTCTAACTTGCAAGCTGCGGTTTGCCTGTTCTTTCTGGACTGATTTCTTGAGGCCAGACACTGAACCTAATCAGTAAGAAAATCAAAACAACAGGAGTAGTTTGGAGAATATTGTAAATTATTCTATCATGATGCTTTTTGCCTAAAAGTTCTGGCCATCATCCGATTGGAGTAATTAGAGGAGATCGAAGCCATCACACTGTGCCTGTGCACACAATTCCTTCCCAGGAGTAATCCATGAAGTAACGCTGACAAACCCACACCAGCAGCTGCTGCCACACAGTCATGAAGCAGAGAATATGTATTTCTGCTACACTTCAACAGCTGAAGATGCCTCTGCTGAGCTAATTTTAGTGACTGCTCACCACAGATGAGACCTTGTGGTCAGTCTCCAACAAGTCAGGGCAGGTAATATTCTGCCTAAATGAAGTAAGTCTAGCAATACATAGACCATGGGGCCTGAGGAAAGCCAGCAGCTGTGGGAGATTTAATTTGTTTCCATATCTTTCTTTTTACTAATTTATTGCAGTCTATTATTTAAAGAATGGAAACTTTTGGCACACCATTGGCTGGAAGGTTGGTCAGTCTTCCATTCATGACTCCTCTGAAAGCATCACCCCAGTGTTTTTATCAGTAGCTCTTCCATCATCATGGCTCACACAGCATTTCCTGCAGCTCTTGCTGGAGTCAGGGAAAGGCACCAGGAGAAGGGGGAGAAAGCTGTGTGCAGAGACTGTGTCAGCTGAAGAGACATTTGTTTCCTCTGATTTGGCTGAATGGCTGCAGGAACCTTGCTGGCACTGCTGGCGGGGTGGCCTTTTGCAGGGCTGGGCAGAGTTTGGGGCCCAGGATCCCTCCTCTCAGTGGGACACCAGGGTGAGCAGCCCCTGTCCCAGGCAGGAGCAGAGGTTCTGTGGCTCTGCCCTGGGCACAGGGACCTGCCACTGCCATGAGCTCCTGCCGCGGCTCCTCTGGGGCAGCTCCTGCTCTGCAGTGATGATGGGCGCAGCTGGGGGTGGCTGCAATGGAGGGTGGCTTCCAGTGGGCTCTACTGGTCTGCCACACTGGAGCCAGCAGAGCTTCTGGAAGGAGTCTCCTCTTGTGAGCTGCTGGAGCTGGAGCTGGCACTGGCCACAGCGCCGCTGTGTTCATCCCTGACAGGAGCAGAGCACAGCAGCCTCTGGGCCTCCTTGCTGCACGATGGCAGTGAGGAGGCCATGGACCACAGGTTCAGTATGTGTGACTCAGTTTCCTCATAAACTGTGCTGAGAAAACCCTGCATCCCTCCTGACAGATCTAAGACACTCCAAGAAATCTGTTGGCACAGTGGGAACTCAGAATTGTTTGCATTTTGAACAATTGTCTTATGAGTGCTTTTGATTGTTTTTGTCATTTTTTGTTGATTCAGTTGATCCTTCAGAGAAGCTTTCCTAATAATATAAAACACAGGGAATTGTGGAGACCCTGGGGGGAATTCCCTGGTCTAAGGAGACACAAGAAGCTTCCCTCAAAAAGCTGTTAGACCCCATTGGCTCCTTCCCCTGTTCCTGTGTCTGTTCCTGTGTTCCTGAGCCACACCTTCCCTATTCCCTGATTGGCCCCCTTATCTTTGTACTGCCCCGAGATCAGGGTCAGCCCCCGGGCCCCTGTGGAGACAAAGTGAGACCCTCTGTGTGTGGGTGCTGGGACCTGAACATCTCCCTGCACGGCTGAATAAAACATCTGTGGAGATTATGCAAAGGTCCTTTTAGCTTCTTTACCCTGGACTGTGCTAGCAGCAATTCAGACTGCTACAGAGGAGAAGCTGCAGTACTGGCACCAAGATTTTGGCAACTTGACCATAGGCACAGAGGGCGTGCAGGATGCTGCTCTATGAATTCCTTAACCAGCCATCTCTGGTGCTGGCATATTCCCTCCAGCTTCTGGTGCAGCCAGGGCCACCTTTGGTCCAGCAGATGACATTGTTATTTGAAAAATTCGGCCCACTCCTTGGGCAGGAGGCCATCCACAGGCTCTGGTCCTGCAGCCCCTGCTCAGCTGGGGACAGTGTTCCCTGTGGGGAAGATGGAGCAGCCATCACAGGGTCTGGGGGGCTGCTTTCAGCAAGGGGGCCAGGCTCTCTCCCTGCTGGACTCCAGCAATTGTTTAGGGGAGCTGATGGCACATTGTATGTAGTCCTGTTCATCCTACTCAGAAAACCTGACAGCTTCTATCATTCTTCTGCAGAGTGGGCATGCTGGATTTCTCTTTGCCCACTGCAGGATGCAGCCCAGGCAGAACTAGTGGTGACAGGGCAGAGAAAAACTCACATCCTTCTTAGTGCCCTGGCAGATGGGGCAGCTCCATTCTGTCCCCATGGCCATGTCTGTCTGTCCCAGCAGCAGGGAAGAGCTGAGGACCATGAGCTGCTCTCATTTGCAATCTTGCTTGGCCAGAGCCCAAGCTCGAGCCAGAGTGCTCCAGGCTCTGTCAGTGCCCAAATAGAAGCAGGAAGGGATGTTGTATCACAATCCATTCCTTGGTGAAGGAGGTCCATAGCAGCCTCAAGAGACACCTCAGACACTCAACAGTCAAGGCAGTAACATATGGACAGGACACAGATGGCAGTTCATGGCTGGGAGAGCATTCGTAGACAGATCCAAGGACAAATTTCCCAGGAACTCTCCACAGCTCTGGGATCTGCCCATCAGCTCTGTCAGAAGCTGCAGCAGAACAACCAAAGTCCTAAAAAGCAGCTTCCAGACACTTTTCCTACCATCCTGCCTGAGCAGCCAGGTTGCTTGCTGCAAAACACTCCTTTTCTCCTCTTCCCCAATGCCCTGTGGACACTTGCAGCCAAAATAAAAAGCTCCTGGCCCTCTGTGTGATGTGATAATACAGTTTTTATATTTCCATGCTGGGATGAAAGAAAGCTGTGCTGTGGGTCAGGAGAGGCCAGGACCCACTTGGCCTTCCTGCAGGCTGAGGGGGTCCCAGCAGACATCCTGCTGCTTTTTTGGGGAATGTGTGAGGGGGAGTGGAGGGGGTGACAGAGAGGCCGAGATCATAGAGTGGAAACTCAGCTCCAGAGTGGCAGTGCAGACTCTCCCTGCTGAATGCCTGCTGGGGCTGGCAAAGAAGGAAAATGCCCCAATAACAGCCCGGTGGCACTGTGCCTCAGGGACAGGTACAGGGAGGTGACAACAAACAGCAGCATGGCCCGGTCTCACAGCTCCTAGGAAGCAGTGACAGAGGGGCCTCATGTGCCAGAGATTTCAGAAAGGCTGTCGTCTCAAATGGCCACTCTGAAACCCCTCTCTTTGCCTCTTGGGTTTCTGAATGCTTTTGACAGCCACAGCATCCTGGGGCAACGCGTTCCACGATTTCATTAAGCGCTCCTTGAAAAGCAACTCCCATTGTTCAACTGAGCTGCCAGCCTGGTCATTTCAGAGGGTGCTGCCTTGGTGGAGAGAAAAATCAATCTTCTGCCTTTCAGGGAGCTGAAGGAGAAGGGACTCTTCAGCATCAAACACCTGGCTGGGTCCCATTCAGAGCTCCTGCTTTGTAGACTTGGTGAGGTTTGCTTGGCAGTTACCAGCGAGGAGAGAACATTGTTCTGAATTGTCCCCCATACTTCATACACAGTGTGTAGAGTAGGTATGTGCTTGTTCATCTCCATGTGTGCTCAGGGTCTGCCTTCATTTCTGGTTTTAGACCTGAGATTTCTAATGTCTGTCAGCTATCTGTAGGATCTGTGGGCACATGCAGCTGTAACTACTGGCAGGTTGGGTATCTGACACTCATCTTTGAGTGTGGTGCCTTTATAATGCAATGTGCAAATGCAGAAAATGAGACACTAATGACGTTATTTGCCAGAGTCCCAGTCTCTCCCCAAGCTGTAATTCAACACTGCAAATTATTCTGTAGACCTGAGCCTGTGTTTTCTGTTTCCTGGCTGAGTGCTTCAGCTGCTGGTGTGGGTTTTTTGAACAGGAGCACCTGACTCTTTTATCTTTATCACCTGTGCATTTATGATTTGAAAGCAGCCCTTGATTTATTTTTTAGTAAAAGGGCCTAAAATCAAAGCTGTGGATATTTTAGAAGCGTTAAGTAGAACACTGAATGAAAATTTTTATTTTAGGCCTGCAGTGAGCAGGTCTGAGGCCAGAAATTGGTGCCAGAGTAAGTGCCTTTCTGTGCTTGTGCTCTCCTGCTCTTCCTGTAATTTTATGTCCCTCTGGACACAGTAGGACGTGTTGTCATTTTCTGGGACTTCTGTTGAAGGCAACTGGTTTTCTTTTCAAGGTGATTCCTATGTTTCCCCTCATGGCTTCCCCAGGTGACCAACCTCCGTTCCAAGGTGTCCTGCTCTGCCATTGTCACTCTGGGAGAGCTCTCTGTGACCTTGAAGAAGGACATGGACTCTGAGGGGGATGAGGTTGCTCGGGTCCCTCTCCAGATGGTGTCCAACTCCCCAGAATTTGTTCAGAAAGCAGCCAGTCAGACCCTGGGGATCCTGGTGGAGAATGCGACTCCTGCACGAGCAGTGACTGCTCCCATGGACATGGGAGTCAAGTAGGTTCCTTTTCTTTTAGTGATATTCTTCACCTTTGTGTGTGTGGGAGGGAGAAGGGATGAGACAGAGAATGGGAATGGTGGGAGGGAAGGGTCCTGTATCCTGCATCTCCTGTGAACTCAGTGACTTGATTCTCCAACCAACCTCACTTCTTTCCTCTTGTCACCTATTTCTGCCCTCCTGCAGCCTATTAGTTCTCAGAATCACAGAACTGGAGAATATGGGGAGTTGGATGGGCCCATCAGGACCATCAAGTCCAGCTCCTGGCCTTGCCCAGAACAGCCCAAGGGTCACACCAAGTGCCTGAGATTGTTGTCCAAATGCTCCTTCAACCCTGTCAGGCTTGGTGCTGTGACCACTGCCCTGGGGAGCCTGTTCCAGTGCCCAACCACCCTCTGGGTGAAAACCCCTTTTTCCTGATGTCCAAACTAAAGCTCCTCTGACTCAGCTTCCTGCTGCTTCCTGGAGTTCTCCCAGTCTGTCAGATTTTCCTAGATGTGGTGACTGATGGGGAAGGGAAAGTGCCTGCAAAGGCCAAGGATAGAGCCTTGTGCTTTTGTGGGCAGAGGGACAATTGCAATTGCAACTGTGACCAGTGTTTGGTATTTCACAGTGCTAACCAGAGAGGCCCTGAGAAAACCATGTCTCCTCATGATGCCATTAACTTGAGAAATGAAGAGGGTCCTTGCTGGGGCGTGGAGCACATGGGGGACAATCTGCTGGGTGTGGCACAGCCTGCACTGCAGGTGCAGCTCCTGCCAAAGGAGTCTTGTATGACTGTCCTGGCCTTAGAGCTCTACTTTCTATTCCAACTGATGTTTCATGTTAGCCTTGACATGATGAATCACTTTACAGGCACCTTCACAGGCTGACTGCCATGGGACAGTTGAAGCAAATGCTGCCTTAAATGTTGGTGCTGGGCCTGCTAGTTCCCAAGAGACACTCTCTAGAGCAGGACAGCCTGGCTAAACTGCCTGCCACCCTTTCCTCAGCTTTGCAATAGGGTAAAAGATTCAGATGGATCCATTGCCAAGCCTCACAGAAGAAACAGGCTGCATTGCGGGATATTCTGCAACTTCATGGCCCACAACGTGTTTTCCCTGCATTTGTTGTTTTCCAAAGTTCTGCAGATTTGGGGATAAATGGCTGGAAAGAGCCTCAATCCTGCTGCAGCTCTCTAAAGTGAGTGCCCTCTGATGGGTCAGCATCAATTGTTCTTAATTTCTAAATTATTCATGTGTCATCTATTTCTTTAATCTTTCTCAGAGTAAATACTGTGAAAGAAATTGAGTATCCGACAGTGCAGGGAGACTGAATTCTCCCTCTTCCGTGCAGGCAGGCCTTGTGTACAATGCTACCTTTGTGTTTCCCTGAGGCCAGAACCTTGTGCAGGTGCCTGAAGGTGCAGGGAGAGCCCAGGCTCCTTCCCCCAGCCAGGGCAGGGAGCAGCTCTGGCCAAGGCCGGTGCTGCTGCTGCTCCTTGTCCCTGTGCCCAGGGTTTGCTCTCTCCTCCCCAGCAGCCGCCCCGCCCCGGTGCGCGAGTGTGCGGCCCAACTCCTCCTGTCCCTGATGGAGAGAATTGGAGTCACCCAGCTCGCAGGCACAGCCAGGGCTGAGAGGCTGCCACACGTGGCAGGGAAGCTTGCTCAGGACTGCCGCAAGGACACAAGGTAATGATCTTCATTTCACCTCCCAAAACAGGAAAACTGCTTTGTGTCTGGCTATAAAGGTGAAACCATACAAGAGTGGAAACTAAAGAGAATATGAAGTTACCTCACGGTGTGAATAAGGGTCATAGAATCATGGAATATGCTGAGTTGGAAGGGGCCCATCAGGGTCATCGAGTCCATCTCCTGGCCATGTGCAGTGACCCCAAGAGTCACTCCATGTGCTTGAGAGCATTGTCCAAACTCTTCTTGAGCTCTGTCAGCCTTGGCACTGTGACCACTGCTCTGGGTTGCCTGGGCAAATGGCTGTACTGGGAAACCTGAGGCTGGCCAGCAAAAAGGAGCATAGCCACCTTTTTCCTGTGACTTGAAGGATTCTTTACTGAGATCAAAAGATCTCAGATCAGCCAGTCCAACACTTTTGTTTGGCCTCAGGTGCACAACACAAAGCCAAAATGTTGGCTAATGTTCATCACTGAAGCATCCCAAACATCCATTTCTCATTAGCTTCAGACTATCCTAGAAATATTTCAGGCGTCTTTAGCCAACATATTCAGTCTTTCTAAATCTGTTCTGCAGATTTCTAGAATGCTGTTATCTGTGGCTCAGTGAGCTCCACGTTTCTTCTTGAAGAAAACTGTGGTTTCCTTGTAGCAAAATCCACCCCAACCACCAAAATCCCCTTCCTTTGGTGATGAAATTCCCATGAATCGCTGCCAAGAGCAACTAGCAGAGCAACTAGCTGTCCCTGTGCATACCCATAGTATAGAATTATCAAGAGGATGCATGAGGTGCTTTGTCCTGGCTTCCCTGCCAGTTAAAGAAAGGCAAATTACTGTGCAATGGCAGCAAGACACTGCTAATAGGCTCTGACAACAAAGCAGATGTGTTTTGCTTGTTCCCTGGGATCCTTTGATGCCACAGAAGCACACCCCCAGTTTCAGAGTGAAATGCTATTTTTCTGTTGCCCCATATTCTCCTCTTGCCTCTTGTGTTCAGCTGACAGCACTGTGCAGTGTCAAGTGAGGTAAATCTCCCTCTTTGCTGAGTAGGTAATGCCTTCTCGTGCAAGGATTGCACCTGATGAGTTTAAGGCATCAGCCTCTTCTGTTAACACTCTTCCTTTGTTTGTTCACTTTTCTTTTGCTTCTTTCCTTCCTTCCTGCCTTCCTTCCTTAGGCATTATGGACAGGAGATGGTGAAGATTTTGCTCAATCATCAACAATTTAAAATGCTTTTGGAACAATCTCTTTTCCCCCATGACCTGGAAGATATTCTGACAAGAACTCAGAAGAAAGTAAGTGCTTGGCAGGAGAAATGTCTCCTTTGTGCAAGTATTGCCTCTGCTAATATGAAATCAAAGATACCCAATCTGTCTTTAGCTCTATCCTGTTCTGCTGAATCATTTTGCTCCTGGGAATGAGCTGTTAATCCTCAGCCTGTTCATCTGCAGACCACAAAGGAACTGATATTATTAGGGAAAAGTGGGGTTTTGAATATTTTCAATATCGGTCACAAAGAGGAAAGGGAAAGAGGAGAAAATGGGTTTACATTTAAGTGTAAGCCCCCACCATGCTCTCCCTACTCTGCCCCCTGTAAAGCAATTAAGTGAGAATTGTGCTTCTGAAGATACAAGAGTCTTTGCAAAGGACACTGGAAGTAGTAGTGCCAAGAAAATTCCCAAATTTACAAAAGATGTCCAGGTCAATCCTAGTTACTACAATGACTGTCTGTCTTTTGGGAATACTGCCCTGCTGTCCAGCCCTGTGGAGTTGGAAGAAGCTTGGTGAATTCAGCAGCATCGAGTGAAAAATCCTTTGTTTGTTTGGGGGAGGATTTTATATTTTTTTAAATCGACATTAAAGAAGGGAGCCTGCCTTTGTGCAGGCACAGGGAGAGTGAGTGTTGAACCAAATCGACTTCCAACACAACGGGCCAACCCCCAAAAGAGTCCAATTTTTTCTGTTGATTCCTTTACAAACACTTGTTGCCTACCAGTTTGCATTATTCCCATTTATGCTCAAGACTAAGGAATTTGGGATTTTAGACTGCTGCTCAGTCTGGCAGCACCCATAACCTGCCTTGGGCTATTGAAAACAAAGAGTTGGCATCACTGAATCTCTGGTCTGTTTCCATCTGTAAGTTAGGAAATGTTTCCCTAAGCCTTGGTAGCAGTGATCCTGGTTCTAACTTGTGTTTTCAACAGGGAATTTCCTGTTTTATATTCTAAAGATTGATGAGGTTTCTCTATGTCTTTGTAGGGGATGGAAAACCAGAAGGGTGAAGGCCCATCTGTCAAGGAGCCGGTGAAGGAGAGGAACGATGGCTCAAAGAAGCCCCAGGCCACATTCTCTGCTAGCAAACGGTACTGAGCACTTTTCTTAGATGTGACAAAGCACATGGCAAGCTTTACATGTCTCTTCCTCAGGAAAAACTTTCTGGCAGAGATGACCAGTGCCACAGATTGTTTCCTTTCCCCACTCTAGATATGCTCTAGGATAAAAAATGTCTACTTCTGCATTGTGCTGAACACAACTTCTCTGGAGGGGTTTCCACAAAAATGGAGAGACAAAAAGACACCCATTGTGACCTGTGTGCCCTGGCAGCCATCTGAAGATAGATCAGATGCATCTCATCCTTGGTTTTCCTGAGTGAGCACTGGTGAGAATGTCACTTGCAGATTGTCTGCCATAACGATTAACATGAAGTCCACGTTGTTCTTCAGAGCCTCATGATTTTCCAGCTTGAAATCACATGATTAGGGAAGCTGCTCAAGATGTTTTGATCACAATTAACTGAAGGTATTGTCTGTGGCTGCAGCTCTCTCCATAGAGAGCAGCAGGCACAACTTTGCCAGGCATTGTCCTGGGGAAGGATGTTAGAAGATCAGAGAAAATAATGAGAAACAATTCTTATCTTCACTTGCTGCACCTGTTGTTGTGAACATGTGGAATGTGGTATGGAGATTTGTTTACAAAAGGGTAATTTCTTAATTGGCCACTGGTGATGGTGTTTTGGATTCAATTGACCAATCTGGTCTGTGTGTATCAGACTGTCTGTAAGGGTGATGAGTTTCAGTATAGTATAGTATAGTATAGTATAGTATAGTATAATAAAGTGATTGATCAGCCTTCTGGAATCACGGAGTCAATGCTAATTATTTCCTCGACAGGGATGCCATGCTGCGATAATTAACACCACCAGGTCCTCATTTGGTTTTATTTTCCAGGGTGAAATCTCCCTCTGATGGACACCTCCTACACTGTGCAAAAGCCCAGGTCACGTCACCTCCAGCTGTGGAAGAAACGGAGCTGCTCCAGAAGCTTTACCATCTCCTGGAAGCCAAGGGGTTTCAGACAAGGATGGAAGGAGTGGAACTCCTCCTAGACCTGTGCAAAACCAGCCCCCAGCTCATCTCCACTAACATTGCCCAAGTATGTAGGGTATCTTCACTGCTCCTTTCCTTTAGCTCCTTTCCTGAGCCTGTAGCAGCAAAGTTAATTCAGTGTGTCTTGGCACTCTGTCCGGGCTGTTTGGGACACTCTGGTCCCTCTTACCCAGAAAAAATTTAATTCAGGTCCAGGCTTCAGGACAAGTTGTTTCAGTCCCGCTGTATTTGTCTGGCGGGTGCCTATTGATGCTGTTCATCAGATGATGGCAGAATTTTCTGCTGGTGTAACTGCTGCTCTCTCCTACTCCCAGCTGGGTGAAGTGAAAGGAAACCAGCCCCTGAAAGCATGGCAATTGTTCTCTAGACCAAAAATGGGTTTGCATAGGGAAGAGAAGTATCAGGCTGGGTTGGTTTAAACCCAGTTGCTTTTTTTAAGAACACTTCTATATACTCCATCTTGTCTTACACAGGCACAGCTCTGGCTACTCATTTCCCTCCTTGTTCCTATTCCTCTTGGTAAAGACAGTGCTCTCCCTTCTTGGGGGTCTGTTTTTCTCTTTGGAAAAGGAGGAAAACAGCTAAGGACTCATCTCTGCCTTCTCCTCCCAGTAGCTGCTTTTTCCCTTTTTCCAGGAAAAGGTGCCTGATAATGAGGCTGTCAAGGGACTGAACCTGCTCTAATGAGAGCTGTACAGCACATGACATTTCAAAAGTCTACTTGTTACTTAGAGAAATGGTCCGGATCCTGGAAGAGTTGATCATAGCCCTGCACTGCTCCAGACACTGGCTCTGAGACAAACAAAAGAAAACTTAGATCTCCTCCAGCCATAGTTTTGGCAAAATCATAATTGCCCTCAGTACTTGAGGCAACTGTATAGAAAACCGGGCATTGTAAATATCTGCTTCCATTCAAAGCAAAGGTACTCTTTAGCATTAATAAATTGAATTAATTTAATGATTTATAGATGGAGAGAAATACCATAGGAACTATCCTGTCCCCAGCCAAACCTCCTAAAAACAGAAGAAAATCTTTCAACCAGCATGAGGTTGTGCCACCATTCCAGTGAGTTGCCCCCAGGAAAACAGTGAAATTGTGCAAGTGAGTGCTGACCTGACAGAAAGAATCACTTTCATCTTTGACATTGTTGACTGCTACAGCCACTCTTCAAACAAGGACATTTGAATCCAGCTTTCACGTTGCTTGTTCTCTTCACAGATTTTTGAATATTTTGTCCTGAGAATATCTGACAGCCACAAGAAAGTGAAGCAGAGGGCGCTGGACGTGCTGGCTGAAATCACAGGAGCCCTGAAAGATGCCCTGAACCCGGTGATCATTGGTTTGGTGGAGGGAATAACAAAGAACCTGAACTCAAAGGATGCCAGGGTTCGTGGGGCAGCTGTGAAAGCACTGGAAGAATCCATTGCTCATTTGGGTAAGGCTGAGCCCTGGCAGGGACTCTCCTCAGCTTCGTCTCTGTCTCTCCTGCGCAAGAGAGCGCTGAGTGCCTTGACAGCTGCTCTTGTCTGTGGAACACTGCAGCTGACACCCACCAGAGGCTGTGCGGGTGCAGTCCTTATGCACCATCCCCAACAGGCTGGAATGGGATCAGCATTTCCCAACAGTCCCAGGAGCCCTTGGCTCTGTGCTGCTTGTCTGAAGAGCAAGTCCTGGGCTACAGCTCTGCTACAGTTCAGAGGCAAAGGGGGTTTGGAGTTTGCTTGGGCCCCGTCTGACTTCCCAAATGAACAGCTTTGCTGTTGGCATGAAGGGACACTGACCCACCAGAGCTTCTGCAGAGCAGCCACCTGGGAGGCTCTACATTAGAGGCATTAGCTGCCTATTTTCCACTTTTCTTCTTTTCTTCTATTTTCAAAGGGGAACTTGTGATTCACCAAGTTCATTTCTTTAGAACAAAGAGGTATAAACCCAGCTGTCAAGGATGCCTTGTTCCACCTGTTGTTTTGCATGGGGCAAGGTGGCCACAGCAATTAACTGCATAGGCAAGGGCTGGTCCAAATTCCTTTGCCACACACATTTATGTCAGCTCTGAAAATTCCGTACTGGTGGAATATGCCTGAACAAAGGAGTGTTGAAGAGGCAGGTCTTCAAGGGGAGTTTCCACTTTCTCCTCCCCAGCTGCTTTGTGATCTCAGGAACTGCCTGACTCAGTGCCTTTCTGTGACCCAAGTATGGGGCTCTTCCTTTTTGCTCTGGGATGCAAAACCTTTCCACTGCTTCCATGTGACTGAACTCTTGAGGTCCCTGGTGTGAAATGTTTTAACACAGCTCCTGCTACAGCAGACAAGTTTGGATTTACAAATGTGAAAGGAGAGCTTTTCTTTTGGAATTTAAAACCCTGCCAAGTATGCTGGAAGGAAAGAAGAATAGGATTCAAACATCTGCAGAAATGTGCTTGATTTTATTAAATGGGGTTGGCCCTGCCCTTTCTCCTATGACCTGAGGAAAGTGAGCAGAAACATGTGTTTCCCTTGTAGATAAAAGTGTCACTGCTGAAAGAGTCCAGCCACCAATGGAATCACCTGAGTGGCCAAGCCCTGCTGGATGTCACCGAGCGTATCACAGGTACGGCCTCCCCTTCTGAGCCAAGAGCTCTTCCCAGGGAGCATTTACAAGGAATGCCTGTGAGCAGACAGCAGAGCAGCTCCTCCAAACCAGGAGGTGCTGAGCTTGTCCCTGCTGCCCCATAGCCAAGGCAGGTGGGTTGGGCAGGTTTTCCCTGGCTGCTGCAGAGCTGGGCAGCATCTGAGATGGGGGCAGCGCTCGGCCTGGGGCTGGGCTCTCACTGGGGCATCTCAGAACCACCTCCAGCAAAGGGAGGGCTAAAAATGCCCCAGCTGGCTCCTCTCTGGGGAGCTCAGGGACATCTGTGATCTTTGAGGGGAAATGGTGGCAAATGCTGTTTCAGGGCATCAGTTTGTTTTGTCCTCACAGATTTCTTGTTTTTCTCTTGGAAAGTTTTGAGGCTGAACCGTGCAGAGCCTGGGGGTCACAGCTTAGGCCAGAACTGAACAGAGGTATCAGAGGCACGGGTTTAGTGCAAGGCACCTCTGGGGCACAGGGACAGAAGCAGAGTGCTGAGGCTCCCTGCCTGTGCTGTCAGAGTGGCCTTGGACTGAGCCTTTCAGGGTGTGCAAACAGTGTCTGCCTGTGTCAGCGCTGTCCAAAATGCTACCAATGCAGCTGATAATTGATTCCTCAGAGGAGCTTGCTGTGTCAGCAAGAGCCAAGGAATGGAAAAAGGATAATCTCAATATATAGCAGAGAAGATGATTGATAGCCTTGTTTTAACTGGGGCTAAATCCACTGCTAATTATGCCAACATCTTTAAATGCAAGGTTTAATACACTTTGTGTCTTCATTAGGAATCTGAAAAGGGCATGTTCAGCGATTGGGAATGTCAAAGGCCCTTTAAAGAGCATTTGAAAAATATAGATCTCCAGCAATAGGGCATTTAGTTTAGCACTTCTTTTGATCTCTTTTTCAAATAAAGGAATTACCCATAAATTAGGACTACTTTAGAAAAAGCAGATGTTCTCTCTGAGATTTAGCAGGAACAGACAGCTGTTCCTCACATTCAGTAGTCACTGATGTCTTTAATTGCATTTAAATTCAAATGAATTCCCATTTTAAAATGGGTACCATAACCCTTTCCTGCTTAGCAGAATTGGTTTTGGGTACTTGCAGGAGCTCTTTCAATGTTGATGACTGCTGATGGATTAACAGAATAGAGAAAATGAAGTCTCTTCCGCCACAGAATATTAAATTGCTGCTAAATAACATTTTGTCCGATCAGAAAATAAGAATGGTCTCCAGAGCATTTCAGGTTTTCATCTCTTAGCCAAATGTGCCTGTTGCAAGGAGCCTGTTGCTACTAAACCTTTGTCCGTGTTTGATACAGTTCAGTTCAGAAAATGGGCAGAGAGATTTCAGAGACAATATGAGAAAACACTTGTGTTTTGGTTACATTTCAGTCCCCTGTGTAGCATTTTTCTTTCTCTATGCCCCTATTTCAGTGGACATATAAGAAAAAATGCCATTAACATTGGGAGGGGAAACGGCAATAAAATGTAGAGATGCCCAAATGCCAAGGCAATGGGGTATGGGTAATTCTCTAGAGATGCCCTGAGGTTTGAAACAGCTCTTTGTTGGAAGCCCCAAAAGCATTCTGCCAAAGACACCAGCTGGTCACTGATGTTTCTCATCCAGCTGTCAGGCAGCAGCCATCTCTGGTGGGCTGGAGTTTTGAGGTGAGTTCTAATCCTGCCCTTTGCTGTGTGCCACTGAGCACAGGGAAGAGCCAGATTAGGCATCTGGCACTTGACATCAAAGTTACAAAAATGGAATCATCCCTTTTATTAGAAATCTCTCCATTTCCTCTCTATGGTACATTTCCAAATCTTCAGTGTGGGTTTAGGCAACTTCTTAATGGAAATCCAAGGCAATTGGACATTTCATTCATTGTTCATGCGGAGATTGTGAAATAATTTAGGAAAGGTAGGAAGTCTGCCACAGGGCCAAGGCTCTGGTTGGAGCAATTAGTGCTGAGGGGTTGGTGGTTCTGTTTCCAGGATGATCAGCTGCTTTGCCCGTTTCTGGATCAAGGGGCTCTGGGTGCTATTTTGCTGCTCTTGGCCAGAGAGGCTGGCAAGAAGCAGAAGCAGCAGAGGCAGATCCCTGTTTGCAGTGAGGCTGGTGGGTAAGGAGCTGTGTCTCTGTCCCGGCAGTGCTTGTGCAGGGTGTTCATGCCAGGAGCCCTGAAGTCGTCCAGCGCGACGCCCTGCCCGTGCTCTGGTCCTGCCTGGGGAACAAGGCGCTGCCTGTGCGGAGCGCCAACGTCCGCACCGTGGCCACCAAGCTGGCCTCTGCCCTCTGCAAGGTGATGGGCACCCAGCTGAAGAAATGTGCTGCCAGCAAGCCTCCACATGTGCGGGAAAACCTCTCCAAAATGTTGGGCTGGTGAAGGCAAGATGTTCTCCAGAAGGCTGAGGAAGCGCTGAGTTGGACACCTCTGGATTTGCCTTTTGTGCTGTGCCAAAAATGACAAAATCCTAAGGAAGGGTGTGCATCTGTCCCCGCTCTCTCCATCACATTTCCTAGTCATGGCATGGGGGGCCTGAAGCAGCTCCAGATGGAGGACAAGGTGAAGGCAATCATGGCTCAGACTCACACAGAGGTGAGGGGGGAGCTGGGCCAATCCCGGCTGGGAGGAAGGGTCTTGTGGCAGCCCAGAGAGGCTGTGCACATTGCCAGGGAACAGCTGTGCCCTGCATGTGCCCCTGCACTGAGCTGTGCTGTGCCAGTGCCCCTGGAGCTGCAGGGCTGCTGAGCTGTGGGGCAGGCAGAGGAGCAGGAGGGTGCGTGTGCAGCTGAGCCATTCCTGGGGAGCACAGGGCTCTGGGCTCCCTGCTGTCCCAGGGCAGGCCAGGGGCCAGGCTGTGCCTGTGCCAGCTCTGGGCAAGTGGCTCAGGGTTTGCCCCGGCCTGCCTCAGTGTCTGCCAGCAGGAGCGTGTTTCCCTGTGCAGCTGTATAGACATTTCCAGGAAATGTGTCCCATGAAATATGGAGCTTCAGATTGCTTTAGGTTTACATGGTGGCCTCCGTTAAACTTTGCCTCTCTGTTAAACTTTGTGTCTCAGTTTTGCAGATCTGGCTGGTTACAGTCCTACCGAGAAGTTTTCTCCGGACACTTCCCAAGTTCCCTCACCCACAAAGTCCTCGCCTCCCGTCCAGAAGAGCTCTCTTTCCTCCAAGCTCAGGAAGAAGCTGCCGCCTGTGTGAAGAGTGTTTGAAGAATAGGACTGATGCGTTAGGCTTGATAGTTACAGCTGTACATATGTTCTGATCTTTAGATGTAGTTTTGAATTATCATGTTTTGATTGTATCTTTAAAATTTGGTGACATATTTTTAATTGGATATATTTTATTTTGATGATGAAAAAAATAAATTAAAAAAAAAAAATTTAAATAAACCAAGAGGAGAATGTGAGACCAGGACCTGCTAGCCTAGAGATTATGGGAGTGCAGCTCATTCAGTGTGCCAGTGTCTCACCACATCCTTTCCTCATTGGGCCTCTCCTCCTCCTCTTTGGCCATGGTTTCTTTGTGTCATTTGTGCTGCTCTTTGTTACTTGGCATTACAACAGAGTCACCTGTTGACCTGTTTGGGGGACAATGGATCCAAAAGATCCTATCTAGTCAAAGGTTTTCTACCTAGGTGTGTTCTGTGCTCACCAAAGGCCTGAGCAAAGAAACCAAGAGAAGTGTGCCCAAATCCCAAAGCTTTGCTCCTTTGCAATCTCCCACGGCTCTGGCTCACAGGTGTCTTCAGTCACAATTCCATACGTAAGAAGAGGTCATGTATTTCACTGGGAAACGATGCACTGCTTTGGCAACATCACCTGTATGTATATTTGCCCGGGACAGCAGTGCAGCTGTGTTGTTTGCACCTTGTTTGCAGAAGGATGAGTGCACTGGGCGGCCAATAACAAGTTACAAGGGTTCCTCCAATCTGCACTGCAGCCTGGGTTCCATTCAGCCCCGAGCTAGGGGATCATTTGTTCCCATGGACCAGTGCTTGCCAGTGGAATGAATTCCTGCACAGTTGGAAGAAGCAATTCTGGATTCAGCTCCAGCTCTTGGTGGGCTGCATGATCATTGACAATGCTGCCCTTCCAGAAATTATTCTGCAGTTTCCTTTCATAGTCATTTGAAGCTTTGAAACTTCACATTTCAATTTGCTTTGCCTTAGGGAAAAACACTTCTGGGCCCAGTGCAAACTGTAACCTTCTGACAGCAAAGTGCTCATGATTGCCAGCTTCTGATGTTACAGAATGTCACCTGGCTGCATGAGTTTGCTTAGCTCTGAGTCTAGTCCCGGCCTAGTAAAACAGTTGGTAGCTCTATACCTTCCTTTCTCTTCCTCCCTCTTTTTCCTTATTTTTCCCTTTTCCCCCAGTTCCTCCTCAATGCATTTTGCTGTGGTTATTCAATAAAGGTACATTTGTTTTGGTTATAGCAGCAACTCTCTGTACCGTGTCGGTTTTTTTTGCACTCTGAGATCAACCCACAAACTACCACAAAATCCGTTCGTAAGGATGGATCGTGACACTTGTATACATACTATAGAAACCTTCTATCAAACCTTAAAAATTCTTTACAAATTCATTTCCAACTTTGCTGGGTCTGGCACCGCCCAGTCTGGTGTTTGCTGCCACCACCAGTGCCCAGATCTGGAAATTCCCTTGTTCTGGCAGAGCCAAATCCAGCAATTTTCTGGTAAAGAAAGCCAAAATCTGGCAATTTCTGCTGCCGGCACGGGCAATGCCAAGATCTGGTGTTTGCTGCCACTGCCCGTACCCCAGTCTGGACATTTCTTATTCCAACACAGCCCAAGTGCAGCAATTCTTTGGAAAAAGAAGACAAAAGGCAGCAATTTCCTGGTGCCAAGACTGTCACCACCCACACCTGGTGTTTGATGGCACCGCCCATGCCCAGATCTGGACATTTCCCTGTGCCGCCACAGCCCAAGTGCAGCAATTTGCTGGCAAAGAAAGCAAAACCAGGCAAATACCTGGTGCCCACACTACTCTGATCTCGTGTTTGCTGACACCATCAGTGCCCAGATCCGGAATTTTTCAGATGCCTGTACAGCATAATTCTAGCAATTTCCGGGCACAGAAAGTTAATATTTGGCAATTTCTCAGTGCCAGCACAACCCAAATGCAGCAATTTTCTGGCAAAGAAAGCCAGAACCCAGCAGCTTCCCAGTGCTGCCACCAGCACCACCCAGGTCTGGTGTTTGCTGCGCAAGTGCCCAGATCTGGAAATTTCCCAGTGCTGGGAAATTGCCCAAGTGCAGCAATTTGCTGGCACAGAAAGCCAAAACCCGGCAACTTTCTGCTACTGGGTCTGGCACCGACCACATCTTGTGTTTGCTGCCCCAGTACCCAGATTTGGAAAATACCTGGTGCCAGCACAGCCCAAGTCCAGTAATTTGCTGGCACAGAAAGCCATAATTTTGAACTTTGCAGGTTCTGGCTCCAGCATCATCCAGCTCTGGTGTTTGCTGGGACCGCCAGTGCCCAGATTTGGAAATTTCCCGATGCCTTCACAGCCCAGGTCTAGCAATTTGGTTTTAGCTAGCTTAGGCAGAGAAGTTCCTTTGGACTGTGACTTTCCTTTTTCTTGGAATTGTTTAAACCTGCTCTGGACTGAAAACCCAGAAAAACACCGGCAGCAGCTCACACCTGTGGCCCCCTGAGCTCTGGGACGCTGCATTCCAGCACCAGAAGGACTCAGGAGAGACCGAGTGAGCCAACTACAACCCACAAAAAGGACTTTCTGAATTTGCCATCTCTTCAGCACTGTCAGAGGTTTGAGTTAATATTGTTCATTTTTCATGCTTGTGAATACTTTACTTGTGAAATAAACTGGGGTTTTTTTCACTTTTCTCAAGGCAAAACTTTTCCTGAACTAGTAGGGGGAGAGGCCGCTTGAACTTGCTTTCTAGACGGACCCCTTCTGGAGGTTTCCTCCCAAAATTTGCCCTAAACCAGCACAAACAGTCACAATGAAAATTTCACCAGTGGTGTAATTTCCTGGTGGAAAGTCTTGTGACCGAAGCTCGACCTTGCTCTCCATGAGAGATTCTTGGGAAGAGCAGACAGGAGAAGATTCCTGGAAAACTGAAACAGCTTTCCAGAAGGGAAATGAAAATGAAGGAAACAATCCAAGATGTTTTCCTCTGTTAATTTCTATGCTCTCCTTTTCCATGTTGCACTACTTCTCCATCCCAGTAATTCCAGCTGCACCTCACCTCTCAGATCAGTGACTTATTGATTTTTAGGTGGTCTAAAATACCATGAGCCACACACAGTTTTCCTTCCCCTGTTTTTACTGGAAAGCAACACTGGAGATGTAAGTGCAGTGCTTGGGTCAGGTAGGAATCCTACCCCAAGGGAAGGTGCCCCGACAGTGTTTGACCCTCAGCAAGGACAATGCACAGCAGCAGGCGAGGGGATCGCTGTGCCAGTGCGCAGGAGTCAGGGCTCTGCATCCGGGCTCAAGGCTGCAAAGTTCCCGTGTTTGGGCAGACAGAGGGGCTGTCCCCGGGGCGCGCGGGGCTCGAACGTGGGGCTCGTGGGGCGAGCGGGGAACGGACACGGGGACGAACGGCCCCGGTGCTTCAGTTGCAGCGGCGGCAGCGGCAGCAGCGGCGGCAGCGGCAGCAGCAGCAGCGGAAGAAGCAGCAAAAAACAGATTCGTTTTCTCTCTTTCTTTCTTTTATTCTCTTTCTTTCTCTCTTTTTCCCTTTCCCGCTATCGGGCACCCTTCTCTCGGGGTCCCTTGCCCGGCGTCCCTCTCCCCTCCCCGCCTCCCCCCTCCCCTTGATGGGCCGGGCCATGCCCCCGGCCCGCCCCCGGCCCCGGGCGGGGCTGCCCCGTGCCCGGCCCCGGCCGTCCCGCCGCGGTCTCGCCTCCGCCCGGCTCTGGCCGTGGTGGCGGTTGCGCTGCCGGGCGGGCATCGGTGCCGGGGGCCGGGGCGGCATCGCCGCCCTTCGGCTCCGCCTGGCCCGAGCCCGGCTCCGGCCCCGAGGAAGGCTCCAGTCCCGGCCCCGGTCCCGGCCCCGGCTCCTCCCGGGGCCCGCGGAGGACACACCCGGCGCAGCCGCTCCCGCCGCCTCCGCTGCGGCTTCCCCGGCCCGAGCTCCGCCGCTCGGCAGCGCGGCCGCCAGCCCCGAGCCTCCCGTGCCGCGTTCCGAAGATGGAACGCCTGGGCATGGCCGGCCCGGGGCGGGTGAGGGGCGCTCGGGGGCCGTTGCTGGCCCCAGGCCGAGCGCTGACCGCCGCGTCCCACCCGCAGGTGAGGCGCAGGAGGCCCTGCAGGAGCGGCACCGGCTGGGCTCGCTGCTGGGGCGTGCTCCAACAACAGCCATGGAGCAGAGAGCCCCGAGAGTGCCCAAGCTGGTCGGCGTGGAGGACGAGGAAGAAGGCCCTGGTGCTGCCCCAGTACAGGAGACCGAAGAGGTGGGGCCGTTCCAACCACCGCAGGAGGGTGAGTAGCAGAGCTGGGCTGCAGGGCTGGAGCCTGCAGCTAACTTGGCCCTATGCCATGCCATGCCATGCCATCCCATCCCATCCCCTGGGGAAATGCCCATGGGCAGGACGGAAGAGGGGCCGGGCAGACACCCCGTAGGAGCCGTGCTCCATCCCCCTGGAGCATCCCGGGGCTCTCCCTGCCTGGGGAGCGCAGGGCTGGGCTGTGTTCTCCGGCCTCTCCCGCAGCCCCTCAGCTCTGGCTGCGCTCACTCTTTGCCAGATGCAGCCCTGGAGCACACACAGCAGCAGGAGCGCAGACGTGGCCGCTTCCGAAGAACAGCGCAGGTACCTGCAGCCACCCCCACCTGGGCTGGGCCTGCTGTCCCTGCTCAGCCCAGCACCGTGTGTGGACCACTCCATGCAACATCCCCGGCTTCTTGCCCATCTGCTACAGATGGTGTGCAAATTCATGAAGAGGATTCGGGAGGAAGAGACCAGCGTAATGGGCACTGTGGTCAGAGTGTACCCTCCCATCTTCAAAACCAACACCAGTGCTGCCCTGCTGGATATGCTTGTGGAGGAGGGTCCTTCCAGTCCAAAGCAAGTAAGCAGCCTGTGGCCTGGCATCCATCCTCACAGCAATTGCTTGGCCTCCCAAGCCACGCCTGCTGCTCACTGTAAGCCTTGAGGCCATGGCGGTGTGCTGGCAAGGGAAGCACTTCTCTGGGGCAGCTGGGCACATGACTCCCTCTGGCAGCTTTCCAAGTCTCCCCTGCCTCTCCAGGTGCCCGCCATGATCAGGTACATCCACCAGTGGTTCGTGGCAAATGAGTTTCCTGAGTACAACCTGTACAGGCCCCTTCTGGATCTGACAGAGGCACAGCCCGCTGATGTGGTGATGGCTCTCCTGCGTTTGGCCCCATCATGTGACAGGTACAGGGCTCATGGGCCCACAAGGCTCAGGGCTCAGCAGCTCATCACCCTGTAGAGCCTGTCCCAGTGGTCTGACACACAGAGAATTCCAGGGCCCTCTGGCTCCTCCCTTTGCCAGTCCCCAGTGTTCTGCCATGCTCCTTCCCTGCTCCTCAGGGGCCAGTCCCCATGGGGCTGGGCTGCCTGCGTGCTGAGGGCCAGTGGGCAGAGGCAGAGCTGGCAGCCAGCTCAGCTCCCCACTGTGGCCCAGGCCACAGTGCTGTGTCCCAAACCCCCTGAGACAGAGCTCTAACCCCACAGAGCTGCTTTGACCATGTGGAAGACCATCATGTGCTCGTGCAGGACTGCAGAGACGGCCATGCTTGTACTCCTTGACGTTCTGGCCTACTGGCCAGAGCACAGCACGTGCACCTCCGATGGGGACCACACGGCTGTCCTTGCCCTGGCTGTGAGTTTCTGCAACTGGCCTTTGCTCAGCCCAAGCTCACCTCTCCATCAGGTCTCCATCCTCCCTCCACCATGGTGTCTTGCTGCCTCTCCCTGCTGGGCTGAAACCTGGCCCAGGGGCAGCTTCAGAGCCACCAGGCCCCGTGCTTCCCCTGTGTCTCCACTGGCCTCTCCCTGCCACACAGACACCTCGGCGCTGAGCTCGGGCTGCTCTGTCCTTTACAGGCAACTGTGGTGATGTGGAAGATCCTCCAGATGCCCTGTGTCCCACATGTGGTGACCATTCATTTCCCTCACCTCTTTGTGTATCTGCTCTTCCAAGTGCTCTTCAGCACCTTGGATATGCCAGAGGCAGCCGATACCTTCTGGAAGGGATGCCAGCAGCAACACGGCCTTGCCACCAGCCCCAACAGGTGCTCCATCCCAGTCCTCGTGTCCCTGTCACGTGCCCAGGGCAGGAGCCAGTGCTCCCAGCGTGACCTGGGCTTTTCTCTGCACACAGCTTTGCAGAGCAGACCCTGAAGGCCCTGCTCTGCCGACTGCACTATGAGGATGTGGTGGTGGCAATGGAAGACAAGCATGGCTGGGACACACTGCTCTGTGCTGACACCCACCACTGTGCTGTGGGCATGCTGGCCAGGTGAGACGCCCTGCTCCCCAGCTGCCCCTGGCATTTGTGCCCTGTTCCCGGGGTGCCCCACACAGTGGGGCCCCTTGGTCGTGGGCCACAAGGCCTTGTCACCAAGGGACAGCCAAGGAGACTGCAGAAGGCCGGGAGAGGGGCTCGGCTCCCCCTTGCTGGGTGCTGGAGAAAGGCCAGACCTCTGTGAGTCAGTCCTGGGAGAGCTTTAGCCCTGCTACCTCAGGGTTTTGCTTCCTGTTTCCTCCTACCAGAGAAATGCACCATGCATCTGAAGCCTTGTGTTCCACAATTGCATTCCACCTGCTTGGGCTGCTCTGCAAAGACACGCCATGCCGGGATTTGGCTGCCATGGCGTTCCTTGTGGAGGTGAGGCTGAAGGCCAGCACTGCCTGGCTGAGCTGCCTCCCGGCTCTGTGCCCTCTCGTGGCCGCAGCTGCCCGGGACGGTGCCCGCGCCCTGTGCTGCTGCCTGGGCCTGGCCCTGTGCGGCTCCCCCATCACCAGCCTTGTGCCTTTCAGACCCTGGACTGCCTGGACTTGAGTGAATGCCGTGACAGCATCCTGGAGGTCATGTCCAAGAAGCTGCAGAGCGAGTGCAGGGAGATGCGTCGCTTGGCACTCAGAGGCCTCCTGGTGCTCGGCACCAGTGTCTCGGTGAGAAGAGGGCAGCGGCTGAAGCCATGCTGCCAGCGTGGGGCTGAGCAAGGCAGTCGCTTGCCCTTGCCTGGCCTTGGGGTGCTGAGGCAGCTGCTCCCAGCTCTCCTGCCCCCCGCTTCAGCTGCTCCAGTGCTTTGGCACAGGCCTTTGGCCTCTGGGCCCTGTGGCAGCAGGATGGCCTTTCACACACTCATGTTCCACGCAGGCCGCAATAAGAATGTGGAGTTTGCGTGAAAGGCTCGTGGAGCTGCTGCAGGAAAATGACAGCAACATGCTTAGGATGACCGTGGTTCTCCTCAGCCGTTTGTTCCTGTGCAATGGTGCCCCGCTAGCCAGCCCCCTCGCCCTGCAGCTGGCTGGGGCGCTCCTGCCGCTCTTTGACAACGTAAGGCTCTGCGCCTCCAGCCATGGCCACTGGCTGCTGCCTGCAAACTTTGTGCCCTGTGCATTTTCAGGCCTGTGCCCAGATGGGTGTGAAGCAGCCGATGCTGAGGTCTCTTCTTTCTTTCATACAGGATGATAACCAGGTGCAGGTGTGCTCCATGTTCATTTTCAGAGAGATGCTGTATTTTTGGCCAGAAGAGGAAAAAAAGGCCCTGAAGTCACATGTGCGCCAGAGCCTGCTCCCACTGTTCTTCCACTGCCATGACAAGAACCAGCTTGTGGCAGAGGTGAGGACTCAGCGGCTGCTGCCGGCCCCCTGGCAGGGGGGCTTGGCTGCCTCCTGCTCTGTGGCCTCGTGGGCTGCAGCCTCCTCCTGGCATTGGTACAGGGACCTGTGCGGGTCCTGGGTCCTGGGCTCTGGTGCCATCTCCAGGTCTCTGCTGCTCTCCAGGACTCCCGGGAAACGCTGCATTGTTCAGCCACATTCCTGCACAGAAAGGATCTCCAACACATGCTGCAGCTGGGTCAGACCTGGAGGTTCGGCGAGGCCCTGGTAAGGACGGCCTGCAAGCCCCAGCCTCAGGCTGGAGAAGCCCCCTGACCGCACTGCTCAGTGAGTGCGGCCGGCAGCTGAGCCCCTGCCCAGTGCTGCAGCCACGGCCGCCAGCCTGCGCCCCACACGCCGCTGCCTTCCCTGAGCCACGCGGGCTCTGCTCCCGGCTCCCGTGGGCCAGAGCCAGGTGCCCATGGAGCCCCGGCCCGGGGGGGCTGCGGGCCGGCACTGCGGCTCCCCGGGCAGCAGCCGGCCCGCTGCCCCCTCCCCTCGGGAGCCCTTGGCCAGCGGCTGCTGGCAGTGCCTCAGGACTCTGCGGCCAGGGGAGGCCGGGGCTGGGCACAGGCAGCGCCCGGCCCAGGGGCTGAGCCCGCACCAACCCTTCCCTCCTGCCGCTCTCTGCAGCTGGCACAGGACAGGAGCCGAGTGGCCGAGCACCTGCGCCGGGCCCTGTGCTACGTGGAGAGCCCACAGGAGTCCCTGCGAGCGGCGGCCGTCAGGTTCATGGGTGAGTCCCGAGCCCGGGCTGCCCTTCCCCTCCCCGGCCCGCCGCATCTCGGCCCCGGCCCCGCCTGCTGCCCCGGCAGTGCCAGCCGGGCCCGGCGCCGTGGAGCCCCGCCTGGCCCGGGCATTGCTGCTGCCGCCCTCTGGCAGCCGTGCCCTGGGGCGGCAGCGAGCGGCAAGGGCCGGGCTGAGCCCTGCCCGGCCAGCAGCCCGTGTGGCCACAGCGCCGGCAGCGCCGCTGGCAGGGAGCTGTGCCGCTGGGGCCGTGACAGGCTCTGTGTTCACAGGCATGGCCGCGCGGCACCTGAGGGGGCAGCAGCAAGAGCTGCAGCTGATCTGCACTGGTGAGTGAGTGAGGGCAGCGGGCTGACAGCGGGGGCTGCTGGGGGGAGCTGCAAGCCCTGCTCCAGCTGCGGAGGGCTCTGCTCCCGTGGGCAGAGCACACGGAGCTTTCAGGGCGACGTAGGCCATTCGTGGCCAGCAGCTTCGGGCTGATTCCCTTGCTCCCTGCTCCCTCCTGGCCATGGCAAGAGCCGGCTGGGATGGCCCTTGCAGGGGCTCTTCTTGGCTCCCCGCAGATCCAGCTCTGACCTTGCCTCTGTTCCTCTCTCTTGCAGCCCTGGAATGCCTGATGGAGGACAGGAGCAGTGCCGTGTCACAGCTGGCACTTGAAACACTGCATGTCCTCCTGGCAATACAGCATGGGCGATATTCCACCATCCAGAGGCTGCAAGATCAGCTGCGCAGGGCATGGAGGGCTCGGCCTCGCCTGTCGGGGCTCGACTGCCTGCTCTGCCGCATGACTTAGGAAGAGAGCTGATCCCGGAGGCTGTCTTTGCTGGGGCAACCTGTGCGAGGGGTAATTTTCCTTTTCTTTAAGATTTTTCTTTTCTTCATTTCCCAGCTAGGGTCTGGGCTTTGGCCTAGCTGTGTCCCCTGCTGATTGTGAAGTGTGCCATCAGCTGCAGGGCTTTCTGGGCTAAAAATATCATCAAGTCACTTGGACTTGCTCTTTTTGGCCTCTAAAATCTGGATCCAATTTCGGGGCAAATTTGGAGACCTCATCTATGGGTGGATGGAGCACCTAGGATTTTCCCAGTTGCTGGGAATGGTTCTCCAGGTCCCTGGAATATCCATGGCCCTGGTAAGTTCCAGGTGCACACATGCCTTGGCAATCAGAAGCAAAGGAACCCAGCCCTTTTTGTGTTGCCTATGTCACTGCACCGGGCTCATGGGATGGGAACACGCAGCCCTTGGGCTGGAGCTGAGCTGCTCTGCCCAGCACTGGTGGCCGCCATCCCAGCTGGTTTTGCTTGTCCTGGTTCCCTGACAGCTGGGGCCCTGGGCAGAGCCCTGAGAGCCTGGTCTGCCCCCAGGGAAGGAGAAGGAGCCCCCGGAGAAGCTGTACCGGGTGGGGATGCTGCTGCTGCTGCTGCTGCTGCTGCTGCTGCTGCTGCTGCTGCTGGAGACAGCGAGGATGACATCAAGGATGACAAGCTCTTCCTCAGCCTGGCCACTGGAGGCTGAAGGTGATGGACTTTGATTCTGGCACCTTCTTCAAAGCCAAACTCCACAGGGAATTTGCGGGTGAGTCCCACCCGGGCAAATTCTGCCAGATTTGGGCATGGCCCAGCCTGGTAGGGAACCAAAGGCTCCCCCCTTGCTGGGGGGAGATGCAACTCATTCTTCAGTCACTGCCCAGCTGCTTTTGGCAGGGCTAGGGCATGGGCTGGGGTGGGTACGAAATGGGAGCGGGCTCCTGGCCCTGCCAACAGCCCCCAGCACCCACCGTGGCCTGGGCTGGGGCTGGGGCTGGGGCAGCCAGCCCGACACAAACAAAGCCCCATGGTGGGAGCAGAGGTGGGACTCCAGAACCTGTGCACAGCTGCTTTGCTGTGCAGGCAAGGAAAGGCTTGGGCTGCTCCACTGCCCTTGTTTGCTTTGGGGTCACTGTGATTTTGGGGGGCAGTGCAGAGGGGAAGAGAGAAAGTGTGGGCTTCCCTCACCCATGGCTGGGTTTTTCCCTTGCATGCAGGGGTTTGGCCTTCCTCAAGGCCCTGACACAGATAAGAGTTTTTACCGTTTTTCTTGTTTTCCCTTTTTGCATCTAATCTCTTTTCAATAATGTGTTGTTTATTTTTCCAGAGGAAGCATTCAAGGTGGTCCAGTGTGGATGGGGAAGTGCTTGGGAGCAGCTGTGGTGTGGATGGGCCATGCCCTTGGAGAAGGCTGAGGCCGTGGTTTGGGAGCAGCTTTTCTTGCAGCCCTGGCTGGTGTGAGGTGGGTCCCTGTGTGCTTGGCAGGGTGGGATCAGAGCTTTTGGGAGCTGGCAGCGAGCACAGGAGCATCCTGCTCTGAGCAGCTGCTGAGGGCTGCATGTGCCGTGGCTGGCTGCAGGCTGGGCACATGTGCTGCCCTCCTGCTCTGCTGCCAAAGGCAGCAGGGATGGGGAGCTCTGGGCACAGCTCTGGGCACAGCCAGCATGGCCTGGGCACCGCAGGCCTTGGCACAAGGGCACAGGAGCCCTCAGCTGACGGGTGGTTTCTGCTTTCTCTCCTTGCAGCCGGGCTCTGCGGGTGCTGAGGCTGCTCTGGGCTCTGCCAGGGCTCTGCTGGGCTCAGCCCTGGGCCCAGCTGGGCTGGCTCTGCCCTCACATTGCTGTCACAGCTCTGCATCAGACGAGCCCATTGCGAGCACAGCGCCCGAGCTTTCTGCTTTGGCAGGTGAGTGAGACTCTGCTGCAGGCCCAGAGATTGCAGCTGGGGACACACATCCAACTGGCAAGGACCCAAACTCTCCACAGTCCCAGCTGAATGCCTGGATCTGTACAGGGTGTTTTGTCTGTCCCATTCTTCCTTCTTGATTGGCTGGAATTGTGCAATTGCACTTTCTTCCTCCTCTAGAAGTGCCACGAGTGGGCCACAGCTGGCGAGTGGGCCATGCTCCTGAGGCAGTGCAGTCTGGAGCTGGTGGATGGAGAATTGCCCTTCTGCACTTCCAAACCTGAGCAAAAAGCCATAAGTGAGACTTTATGTCTCTAAGAAATCCCTGACAGTTTCAAAAGGAATGTGCAGCTCATTCGCAGGGTGAGAAGGAAGGTCATCTTCTAAAGGATTTGGGCTTTGACAGAGTTTCCATTCCCAGTCCTGCTTGGAGCTGGAAGGGCACAAAGCAATTTCCTCTTGCTTCGACCACAATTTCAAATACCAATATTGGAAACAAAGCCCAAAATCTTTTAAGAGGCTTTTGAGGTCACAAAGATGGATCCCCGCCATCAGCACATTTACAATGTAAATAACTGAGTTGTCTTTTTAAAAAGATCATTTACCTCTTAATGCAAAGAATGTAATTTGGCATTTATGTTTTGTTTTTTTCATTAACTGTATGTTTTTTTTTTCACTAACACTTGGATTTTATTCTTATCTTTTACAATTTTTTTTTCTTTTTTCCTTTTTTTTCCTTTAAATAGAAAACATGTCCTATCAAAGGAATGTCCTTTGCTCCTGATTCCCGTGTGGAGCAGCTCCCTTCCTGCTGGCTGAGCTGCTCAGGCAGAGCCCGGCAGCTCCTGGCCCTGCAGGGCTGAGGCTTTTCCCCGTTGCTGGGCACAGAGTGATGGAGCAGCACTGCTGAACACGGGCACACAGAGGGAGCAGCAGCAGCTGCCTTTGGCCACCTGAGGCTCCAAGGCCCAAACTCTGAGCAGCCAGGGCTGGAAGAGACTGGCAGGATCTGATCCCTGACTCTGGGCCAGGGCTGCACAAATGACCCCACAGCAGCAGCAGCAGCAGCAGCAGATGGAGCTGACTTTGAGCACAGCCCCTGCCCCTCTTCCCTCCCGTGTGCAGCGGTATCACAGCAGCCTGAGGCACCTGGGAGCCCCCAGTGCCAGCAGGGACTGGAGATGGCAGCCCTGGGCTCCTGGAGGCTGTGCAGGGAACGGAGCTGGGCACTCCCTGTCCATGGGGAGCTTCCAGATGGAAAAGGCTGCTGTGCCCAGGCAGCTCCAAGGGCACAGAAAGGAGGCTCTGGAGCACTGGATCTGTGCCAGTGCCACAGTCCTGGGCAGCAGCCAGCGAGCCCTGGGGGAACAGAGGGCACAGCACGAGGGACAGAACCAGGCAAGGGCAGAGACTGGAGAGAGCCAGGCCCGGGAGCAGGAACAGCTGCTCCATTGCACTCTTGGAGAAAGCTCTTGGCTGGTTCAAAGCGCTGAAAGGCGTGAAGGGCAGAGGAGGAGGCCACAGCAAACAATGCTCCTGTTTGCACAGCCTCCCCTCTCCGTGTCCCAGAAGGAATTGCATGGACTGTGTTCTTCTCTCTGATTCGTCTCGTTCAGCAGGAGCAGCTCAGCACCAGGAGCTGAAGGAGCTGAAGCCTCAGGCCACAGGAGCTGGGCAAGAGGGAACTTTTGGAGCAAAGTAATGCTGCTAAAATAGACCCAGCTGAATGCAGTGGATAGAATCATGGAACCACAGAATCCTTTCTGTTGGAAAAGCCCTCTGAGCTCACCCAGTGCAGCCGCTCACCCAGCAGTGCCAAGCCCAGCACTAAACCACGTCCCTGAAGTGCCAAGGCCTGGACACCAGCCCTGAGTGAGGCCTGGACAGCAGGCCCTGAGCCAAAGGTGGCCTCTGGATGAACCTTCCAAGCAAAGGTTGTCTTTGTATCTGCTCCCTGATGAAATGTGCATGGTCATTAGCACTGAGATAGATGTAGCCACTCATTAGTGAGACATGGATTGACCTTTGTGTATTTAGAAGCCAGACAAGGCCATGAAATCTGACATCTGGCCTTGTTTGGGGCTGTATGGTCAAAGTCACCTCCCTTGGTTCCTCCTTGATCCCTGGCCAGGCTTTGGGGGGGACCCAAGAGGAGCATGAAAGCAGATGTTGCCACACTAGCAGTGCTGTCAGTTTGTTCATTCAGCACTGTCAGAGCTGGGCCCTCTCCCAGTGGGGTTGGAGCCTCACCTGGGGCTGGAGGCACCTGCAGGAATTCCCAGTGCCCAGGAGTGGCTCTGCAGCCCTTGGCTGTGACAGCTTCCCCAGCTGCTGTGTGAGTCCGGGGGATGGTAAAGCCTGAGGGTAAATGCTGCTGGATCTTTGTTAATCTCTGCAGGCAATCTTTGTTGGGGATGGTTGGGTGCATTGCTGAGCTGCTCCTGTTGTGATTCTTTGCTGCTCTGAACTGCAGTGAATGATACTGATTCCTTCAGTTGGAGTCTGTGTCTCTGGTGCTGACTTTGGCCACTGGTAAAACAAAACTGGCACAGTCTGCTCAGATCCCAACAAAATGTCACTTGTTCAGTGTCAGTGTGAGGAATCAGTCCCATCAGAAATTCCCAGCTGGGAAGCCCTTCCCTGGAGTTCCCTTGCTCTGGAGTGGGCTGAGGTTGGAGCCCCGTGTGAGCAGTGAGACTGTTGGGTAAAAGAAGCTGCACCCCTGGATGTCTTCAAATGCATCCAGAAATTGCATATGGAAAATGGATTTGGGCAGACAAAGATGAATTTGTTGAGAGTACATAGGAAACAGCACCTTCAGAAGGAACAATCATTGTTGGAATGCTCCCACATGGAGCAACAAAAGAAGGTTTTCATCTTGAGCTCAGATGCCCTTGTGCAAGTGAAATATCAATATAACAAATAACTATATACATATTTATAGTATAATAAGACCTTCCTGTTTATATTTATAGATTTTTATGTATATATGTCTATATCTACATGTCTATATCTGTATTTATATATAAATATGTACATATAATAATAATGTGAAATAGTGCTGACAATACTAATTTGGTATCTTTGGCTGCTCAGGGATGTAACACTAAATACCCTACAGAACAGGATTGGCCAGGACCCTAATGTCAGTGGTCAACTTTGTGAGATTGTATACAATGGAAAAAGGAGGAAGGGAGGAAATTGGTGATTTTTACAGGGTGTGCTGATACTGTGATGCAGAGTGCTTTGCCTGTTCCTGTGAAAAATACAGTGATTTTTCCTGCAGGGTTTTTCATGTACCAGACTATGCACAAGCTGCAGGATCGGTTGAAAGGGTGAAGGGGTTCTTAAAAGAGCAGTTGGAAAGATGAGGAGATGGGAACCGTTGCCCATGGAGAACCCATCTCCCAGATGTGCTCCATGCCCTTCACAATGGCCCATGGGGGAAATGAAACCCCTTGGCTGTGCACGGCTGCCCCCAATTTGCAAATCCAGCCATGGGCAGTGAGACTTGGGCTGCCTGGGAAATTGTTCTGGCTGTGATGGCCCCTGGCAGGGCCAGCCCAGAGGCTGCAGGGCTGGGCCTTCATGCATTGGAATTAATTAGGATAAATTCAAAGCAAATGAGAGCTGTCAGTACTGAAACAGGAATTCAGATTCCTTCAGGACACTTTGCTTTGGTAACTGCTGCCTTGGAGCTTGGCCTTGCAAAGGGTTCCTGTCATGGCAGGAGGAATTGATGCAGAATATCCAGGAGAAATTACAGTAATTCTGTTAAACAATAATGAACAAGATTGGATTATTCAACCCCATGACAGGGTAGCACAATTATTGATCTTGCAATTTGAAGAATGATTTTGAAAAAAAGAGATCCAGCTCCAATCACCACCGTTTGTGGAGATAAAGGGTTTGGATCCAGCAGCCCTAATAATGGAGCCAGAGTGTGGGTCCGGAGGCCAAATGGCCCTCCCGAGGCAGCTGAAGGAGCAGCTCCTGGGAAAGACAACTCTGAGTCCTGAACCCTGGGCAGGAACAATGGGAATGTGTCCCTGCAGCCAAGGATTCTGTGTGAGAACAAGTAGATCTGACAGGATATTGTTTTACACATCCTGCCAGACCAGATCTCCCTGTTTGCCCCAAGGACCCCTTTGGAAAATGCTCTGATCCACGGGGCTCCATGTGAAGGCTGCTGTGACACTGAGGGACTTGCACAGGAATTCCATCCAGGAGCCTGGGTGCCCCTCAGGGACTGGGACCCGGCCCCTTCCAGCCAGAGGGGAAAGGGGCCCCCAAGCCTTGTTAGCCACAGACAGCATGGTAAAGCTCAACAGCAAAGAGCCTCGGGGCATTATTCTGGAATTAACATGGTGGCAGCTCCATGGACAACAGAATTCTTGTTCCTAATTGGAATGAGATTGAGAAAAAAGAATGAAGAACAGTGTCACTAAAGTACAGCTGATGTCTGTAAGGTGTACCTTGATAGTCAGCCAGAATCTTTGTCTGCCACAAACACCTCTGGTGTTTCACCAAGGGATTGGTCATCAAAATGTAATGATGGCTTATGATGGATTGCTGAGGTTCTTTTGTAATTCTTTGCTAATGATGATGTGCTTTGCTGAGCTTATCCTTTTGTAAATCTTTGCAGCTGTGCATGATATAAATGACACAATTCCTTAAGTTGGTGTCTGTGTTTTTGGTAGTGACCCTGCCCACTGGTGAAACAGGGCCCCCTCTTGCCTAGGTGTTCCCTGGGAAGGCACAAGCCCTCCCTCCCAAATTCCCCCCTTCCTCCCTGTTCCCCCGCTTCACACCCTGAGCATGATGTGCTCTGGTCTGGGCTATGCCTGGGGTCAGTTGGGCTCCCCTGTCCTGGCTGTGTCCCCTGCCCAGCTCCCCTGCAGCCCCAGCCCCTCCCCAGCGTGGCTGGACGAGGGGCAGGACAGGCCTTGGCTGTGCTGCAGCTCAGCAAGAACAAAACCATCTCTGCGTGCTCAGCCCTGTGCTCAGCACCCGGCCCAGCAGTGTCTCAGTGCCAGGGGCTGTGCCCTCAGTCCCTGCCAGGGGTTTCCATGGCAACTGCCATGCCAGGTGACCCAGGTGTCCCCCCCAGTGCTGGTTGCCATGGAAACAGTGCCCAGCCCTGCCCCTTTCTGTCTGGCTGACCTGGCCTTTGGCCCTGGCAGTGCTGTTGGCTGCTGGTTCCTGGTGCCTGAGCGGCCAGCGCGGCACAGGGCAGGTGGCCATGGCACAGCCCCCAGCAAGGGATCCCCTCTGGCTCTGGGCACTGACACCAGCCCTGAGCAAGGGGCCAAGACAGCTTTCCATGGCCACCAACCATCACAAGGGGGCCGGGCATTGGTTGCCATGGCACCAAACCAAGGAATGGTTCCTCATGGCCATTGCCATGGCACCTGGTGGCACCAACGAGTGTCACTGCAATTGTACCTGGAACAGCCCTGGCACCGCTTTGTCCCAGGGTTGCCATGGCAACCGAGGGCAGCAACAGCTCTGCAGGCAAGTGGCCATGGAACCTGGCTGCAGAAATGGCTCCTTGAGCTGGTTTCCAAGGAAACCTGAACTGATGGGGGTTGCCATGGCACCCAGACACGGCATTGGGGTCCCTGAAGTGTCCGTGGAACAGTCCCTTGCAATGGCACCATTGCATGTTGGGATGATGATGCACCCTCACAGCTGGCCCGGGACAGGTCTGGAGTGCTCCTGGTGGCAGCTTGGGCTTGGCACACACTTGAGGAGGATGTCTGTTTGCAGTGGGGAAACTCAGGAGTTTTAGATTGCTTCAAAAAGAAATGAAGAAAAATCCCTCTTTGGCTGTGTGCAGCCAGTTCTTCAAGCAAAGCAGGTCCCAGGTGAGTGAGGAGGGACACGATGGGCTTGAGGAATGTGGAGCAAGTTTGTCTACACTGGCTCCGAGCTCAAGACACAGCTTCTGTGAGCAGGCCAGACCTCCTTAGGAGAGTCCCTGCATCAATATCAGTCACTGAATGCTGCAATCATCTCTTGTGTAATAGGAACAGCAATAAAAGACACCCTTTAAAATAGGACTACATATTTCCTAGAAGGTCTTGGAACTATTTCTCCATAACTGTCAAAGGAAAACCTCCTAATGAACTACACTGGAGCAGAGGGAAATCAAGGCAGAGCCAGGGTTTGTCAGGACTTGCTTGATCCTCATGAGCCTCACTGTGCATTTGGAGCTGAGCCCTTGAACATCAGGGCCTGGGAGGAGATTGCACAAACCTTGCCAGGAGTCAAAGGCAGAGGAAACACCCAGAGTGTTTCCAGGCATTCATGGCTCCCACTGAGGTCCCTCTCCAACACAGGCTCCTCATGGACTCCTTGGAGGAAAGAATTGGTGGCCAGGATGGCACAGAAACCTCTCAGACACTCAGTGTGGGAAGGAAAATCCAAAGTACCTTCAACACATTGAAGTGTCTCAAAGCATTAATTGAGGCCCCTGGGATGTGGGCTAGGGGGGGATGCTGAGGGCAGGACAAGGGGCTGACAGTGCCCAGCCTGGCTGGGGCTGTGCCAGGAGGCCCCAGGGCCTCAGGACAAGGTGTCTCCTCACAGCCCTTGGTGGCACAGACCCTGCTGTGCCCCAGGGCACCAAGACTTGGCTTCTCTTTGTCCCCACCTGTTGTCACTTCCTCCAGTTCTCTGCTCTGCCTGGGGCCTGGGGACACTTTCTCAGTCGTGTCCCTGACAGGGATGTCTTCAAAGTACAAGAAACTTCAGTGTTTCAATGGAATTGAGTTCTTGAGGGTTCTTGAGGGTTCTGTGACATCACAGAGCTAGTGGTGACATCACAGATCTGGCTGTGACATCACAGACCAGAGTGTGAGGCCATAGAGCAGAGTGTGCCATCATAGAGGGTGGCTCTGAGGCATCAGAGAGTGGGTTGTGACATCACCTGGTGACTGTGTAACATCATAGAGGAGGCTATGACATCACAGAACAGATTGTGACATCACAGGATGACTTTGTGACATCAGTCTTCTGTGATGTCACAGCATTGCTGTATGAAATCACAGGGTGACATAGAGTTGGCCCTGTGACATCACAGGGTCAGTGTGACATCAGAGGGGCAGTGTGACATCACAGAGATGGCTGTGTGACATCAAAGGGGCAGTGTGACATCACAGGGGCATTGTGACATCAAAGGGCAGTGTGACATCCCAGGGGCAGTGTGACATCACAGAGGCAGCTGTGTGACATCACAGGGGCTGTGTGAGGTCACTGGAGAGGTCACTCTACCCCGGCCCCCCTCACAGTTCTCCCCAGAGCATTCCAACCCTGCTCGTGCACAGCAGGGTCCCCTGTCCCCCCAGGTCCCCCCGCCCCCGGCCCCGCAGCATCCCCCAGAGGATGTTCCACGAGATCGACCCCAGAACCTGACACGGGGATGGGGGGACAGGGCCCTGGGGGTGGCACAGGGGGACAGGGACCCCCTGGCAGCGTCCCCATGTCCCCCAGGGCCAGAGTCTGGGCCAGGGCTCCTTCACCCTATTACCAATGAGGCCTTGAGAGCGCTGAAAAAATCTATGGCAAGGGATCAGCAAAAACCAGATTTAATATTAAGGGACAGCAGCACAAAGTTCCTTGGCAAGAGTCACTCTGCTCCTGACTGGAAACTTGAGGCACACCAAGGAAACAAAGCAACAACAACAAACAAAATCCAGGCAATCAAACCAGAAATGAACTGAGAACTGTCCCTGTGTGTGTGTATGACACATGCACAGTGAGGGCAAGGATAAAAGGAATATAGCCTAAAGCTTAACAGGCCTCACGCTTAACAGGACTTAACTTACACCTTAAATGTACCGATACCTTAAACATCAAAGTTTAGCAAAACAACAGCACTAAACAGTATTTAACTTTACTTATAGCCTATGACTTAGCAATTTAACAGAGGAATAACACCTAACAATATTTAATTTAGCTAACAACTTAAATTAAACATAAAAATTTTGCAAAAGAACAACTCTTAATAGAATTGAAGTTAGCTTAGACCTCATGACTTTACATTACTTACAGCTATCTGGATATCTGACTGACTCAGCTATCCAAGGCACTCAAACCCCTCAGAGAGCAGCATTTCTGCCACATTTCCCCAGCACAGGCACTCCTGTGTGCACACAAAGAGTCAGTGCAAGGCACCTGGGAGAAATTCCCCTGAGGGCAGGGAATGCTCCCTGTGGATCCTTTGGCATCTCCCCAGTGGGTGAAGGGTTGAGCCTGGAGGAGTGGGGGGATCGGCCCAGGCTCTGTCGTTGTTCGGGGATCCCCGAGTGCAGCAAACGGGAGAGTTCCCGGCTGGGAGAGGCCCCACTCAGAGGGAGTCGCTGGACCAGGAGAGCTCCAAGGGCTCCTTTTGGAGCGCTGTTTGCAGGGCCCCAAGAGAGGGGCTTCAGTCCCAGCAATGGTTCATCCTGGCCGCACTTGGCATCAACAGCTTTCTTTGGCAGGGTGAGAACAGGGATGTTGTGCCACTGAGGGAACAAAAACAGTTCCCAGGGCTGCTCCTACAGAAACCAGGAGCTGGTTGGGCAGCAGCAGTGGCTGGAGCAGACAATGTTTGTGATGAGCTGCAGAGGACTGTGGAGACCATTGTGACACTTTGGGGTGTCATGGAACCAAGGGACCATTGTGACACTGTGAGACCCCATGGAGCCAAAGGTCCATTGTGACATTGCAAGGCCTCATGGAACCATGGTCAGACTATTAAGATACATCACAGCCTCATGGAACCAAGGGGCCTTTGTCACACTGTGGGGCACCATGGAATCATGGAGAGCTCTGTGACATTGCTGGGCCTCATGGAAACATGGTCAGACTATTAAGATACATCACAGCCTCATGGAACCAAGGGGCCTTTGTCACACTGTGGGGCACCATGGAATCATGGAGAGCTCTGTGACATTGCTGGGCCTCATGGAAACATGGAGACCATTGTGACACTAAGAGGCCCCGTGGAATAAGCAAACCATTGGGACACTGTGAGGCCTCATGGAACCAGTGAGACCATGAGGAAGTCCATTGTGATACTATGGACCTCCTCATGGTGGCCCTGGGAGGACCATTGTGATACTGTGGGGCCTCATGAAACCAAGAGGCCTTTGTGACACTGCAGGGCTGCATGGAACCAAAGCTCCAGGGCAACACAAAGTGGCCTCATGTCATCAGTGGTCCATTGTGACACTTTGAAGCCAGAGGAGACCATTGTGACACAGCAAAGCCCCAGGGTCCAAAGGTCCATTGTGATATTGCAGACCTCATGGAACAGAGGAGTCCCATGACATTGTGGGGCCTGGGGAGCTATGGAGACCATTGTGACACTGCAAGGGCTCATGGAATCCTTGGGACCATTGTGACACTGTGGGGCCTTATGACACCTGGGGGCCACTGTGACATTGTGGGACCCAAAGGAACCTAGGGGCCAGTGTGACACTGCAGGTCTTCTTGCAATCAAGGGGCCATTGTGACACTGCTGGAACCCATGGAATCAAGTCACCATGATGACACGGCGGGGCTCCATGGATCCAAGGCACCATTGTGACACTATGGAGCCCCACAAAACCAAGGGAACACAGAACAGCTCTGGCTGGTTTGGCCTCCCATGGACTGCCTGACTGGTCCAGCTGACCTGTGCATGTTGAGGGTCACTTCTCATCTGCTGCTGAAACACTGGGGCTCTGTGCTTTCCTTCCCAATGGAAAAGAACTGTCCTTCTGCTCCAGGCACCCATGGCCAGAATTGGGATTTCACCTCCAGATTTCCTTATATCCTGAGATTGTTCCCATGGGAATATTGCCAGAACAAGTCTGGCTGGCAGTGGTTTCACAATAGTCACTTCTCATCTGTCCCCAAAACACTGAGGAAGGGTCCATGCTCTCCTTCCCATGGGAAAGAACTGTCCTGCCTCTCCAGGTGCCCATGGCCGAGATTGGTTTTCCACCTCCAAAATTCCCTAAATTCAAAGACTGCTTCCAAAAAAATCTGCCATTCCTGACACGTCTGGCTGGCCTTGGCCTACTGAGGCTCTCACCTGCCTTCCAAACCTTGGAGCTCTGTGCTTTCCTTCCTGTGGAAAATAACTGTCCTTCTGAACCAGGTGCCCATGGCCACAAATGGGATTTCACCTCCAACATTCCCTGTAGTGACAGGCTGGAGGAGATTGTTGGCTCGAAACATTTTGTGTGGGGGGGAGGAAGGGGCAGGTCCAGCCTTGCCCTGCCCTGGAACCCCTGCCCTGCCCTGCCCTGTGACCCCAGTATCCCCAGATGCTCTATCCCAGCCCAGCAGTGTCTGCCAGTCCCTGGCACAGCACAGGCAATGCTCCACAGCCACCTCTGCAGCCCCCAGCCCAGCTCCTGAGGGACCCAATGAGCCCAAGTCCCACCTGGGGGAAGGGCCCAGGGAGACCAAGGGGTATTTAAGGCTGACCACAAGGCAAGCACACATCTTGACCCTACCTCCTCTTGGAACTTCTATCTGAACACTGCAGGAATCCAGGAGTTGGTAGCTGTGTGTGTGCTTCTCTGTATCTTCTTTGTCTTTCTCTCTTTTTAATTCACGCTTCTTGTAGAATTTGAGTAACTTAAAATTGATGAAGCTAAGGGTTCGTGAAGATGAATGGGCCAAGTCAGTGCTTTGAGAATTGGTTTTTGTTGATTGAACGTCATACTAAACCTTTTGCCAAAGTTTCTCTGATTTTTCTAAAGTTCACAGTAAAGGCTGTTTTGTTCTTTTGAGCTCCCAGCCACATTCCACACTCCATTGCCCAGCTGGAGCCTCTGGTGCCTCTGAGTTGTGCTGCCCTAGCCCCAGGGACGCTCTCCTTGTCTGCCCATTCCCCCACGGTCTCTGGGCAGGGATGGCCTCAGTGGGGGCTGCTGACATCCTCAGCAACTTGGAGGCTGCTGCTGAATTTTCCTGCTCCAGAGGCTTGTTCAGCCTTCAGCTCTTCAGTGCAGGAATTCAGTGTCCCAGGGCTCAGTAACATTCAGAACACCTGAACAAGCCAAGCCTCTGGGGATAATTTGATTTCAGTTTTCAAATCTTGTGTGGTTAATTAGGCAGATTTCAGAAGTGCATTCAAACTGAATATATTCTATTTTAAAAAACAGTGAGAAAAGATTTCTTAGGTCCCGTTTAGGTTTTTTTCCCTGTTAATAAATTGATATGTGCAATCTTCAATTGACACTGAATCCAAGTACATCCTCATGCTGTTTGAATAGATATGAAAATCTAGATCCTTCATGGCTGACAATCAATCAGACTCTGTCCCTACCCCCACCCCACCATTTCCCCCATCCAAGCCCTGGCACTCAGAGCAGCCTTGTGCAAATCTGAGCTCCCTCCAGCCCAGGCTGCACCTGCAGCTTTCAGCTCCTTGGCTCCAACTCCCACCTGCTTTCCTTGGAGAAGGAGCTGCCCAAGACACAGAGGGATGTTCATTTCTTGTCAGCCAACAAAGCCAAGGGAAGACACAGCTCCATCAAATGCAAAAGTCATCCTTGTGCTGGATATTAAGTCCACTTTCCACAGCAGGCAGCCTCAGAGCAATGGAAAACACTTTCTGTGCCCAGCACAGATCCCAAGGTCTCCCCAAACCCTCCCTGCCCCGATTCTGCCCAGATTTGCTCTTTGCACACACAAGTCACACACTGAAGTCAGGAGCTCCCTCCATGCCCAGAGGGAGGAAAAGACAGAAAGGGGATGAAGAGCTCTCCTGTGCAGAGCCAAGGTCCACGTGCTCTGGGATGTCCCAGCACCATCTGACATGTCCACCATCCCCCAGAGATTTCCGTACAGTAACAGTTTCAGACAAAGACAAAAGAAAAGGTAATTCTGTGAGATATAAACACAATTAAGATGTTGACTAATATGCTATTTTTTTGAGCTTCAGAAATATTAGGCAATTCCCTGAAGCTCAAAGCATGAAACAAGTCAGCTGAAGGGCACTTGAAGGACCAGAAAGCATTGGGAGGAGTGTTGAGGGTTTTTTGCAGGACAATGGACATATGCAACATATGCACAATCCAGCCTTCATAGAAACTGAGTAAGGTCTCTATGCCCTTGAAGGACACAAAAGGAGAAGAACATGCTCAGCAGCAGATGGTTCAGGATGCAAAGGCACACAAGAAAACCTGCAGCAAGACGCCTGAAGAAGAAAGATTAACTAAAATTAACTGAAATGTCAAAATGCGTGCGTAAAAAGGACTTAACCAATCACGTATTAGCTTGAGGTGTGAACAATAGAGAACAGTATAAAGATTGCTTGCTTTTTGTAATAAATTGGCTTCACTTGATCATATTGATCATGCTGTGATGTCCCGTTAATGATCCTCTGCACCTAGGGACCAGAAATGCATGCAAGCCTCCACCCCAAGAGACATTATGAATCCAAAAAACATGGCCATTAACTGCTCGATACCAACACAGAGTAATGGCAACCAAAATGCAGTCAGAACAGGGTTTTTTCCACTCTCTCTCAAGCCCCATGCATTGGGCACGAAATTTTGTCCTGGTTTAGGGCAAATTTGGGAGAAAACCTCCAAAGGGGCCCCTCCAGAAAGCAAACCCACACAGCTCCTCCTGCCAAACGGGTCGGGAAGGATTCCTTGGAGAGAAGTGGAAAGAACCTGTTCATTTTACAGGCAAAGCACCCCAAGCACACAAAATGAACAATACCAGGTGACAACACTCTTTCACCACTCTGAAAAAGATGACAAATTCACAAAGTCTCTCCTGGGGGTGGTCGCTCTGTTATCAGTCCCTCTGGTGCTGGGGCAGCTGCTGCAGCCACAAGGTGCAAACTCTCGGTGTTTCCCAGGTCCCAGTCTGGAGCAGGTTTGAGTGGTTCCAAAAAATGGGAAAGGAAAACAGTCCAGGCAAAAATTCAGACTGCTTAGCTAAACTAACTAATGAGCAGAAACAAAAGCAAGAGCAAAGCAAAAAGCCAAGCAAAAAGCAAAAGCAGCACCATGTACTGCCCCGTCTCTGTGTCCTGCCAGCCATGGGGGAGCGGCTGATAACAAAACCAAAACAAAACTTCACTCTTCAGAGCGAGTCTTGAAGGCAAAGAACATAATATCCAGCATAAACAGAACAGACAGCTGGGGATACAAGCGTCCTAATGTCACCCTAGGACAGCACAGTTATTCCAAACTGCCCCCCAGCAGCCCCCTCCTCACCGATGCCATCTGCTGGTGCTGTGCCAGCTTCAGGAGATGCCTCCAGGGCCTGCATTACCTGTGTGAAAAATGCATATTGTATGACTGGCTTTTCACAAATATTAAAATGAATATTATATGTGTTGTGTTAGAAAGTTATGTTGTACTAATTTCCTTAAGTAGTGTGTTACATCTAGTTTTAGGTTATACCATAATGTTGAAATAGAAACTATGCTATGTAAGATACTTTTATAATTAGAGTATTAATAATTTGGACAATTTGAATTAGGACAATATGAGATAATAGAAACAAAGAATTACAGATGTCTGGGTAACTTCTTCTGGGCAGCATAAGCCAGAAAAAGGACACACATTAACAGAGGGTTAACCCTTAAAAACAATAGCCTGTTGCATATTCATACCCCTCATACATGACGCATAAATTCTATTCAAACACAGGATTCTGTTTTCTTCCTCTGAATCCTGACGGCGTCTTCATAGCTGAGCAGGCAGGAAGAAGTTCGTTTCTTCTGATAAGAGAGCAATAAATTCTCTTTCTCTGAAAGATTTAGGTGTCCTGTGGCCGCTATCTCGTTGCGAGTCCTTTCTTTAAAAAAAGTATTTTACATAGCATAGTTTTTATTTTAACATTATGTTATACCCTAAAACTAGATTTAACACACTACTTAAGAAAATTAATACAGCATAACTTTCTGACACAACACATATAATATTAATTTTAATATTTGCGAAAAGGCGATCATAAATCACGCATTTTTCCCACGGGAGGACTGCCCCCCCCCCCAGTTATTCCCTGTACCGGCGGGACCCCCCCTTCCCCTCAGAGCTCTCCCGCGCTGAGGGGCCGCTGCCGCTTCCCGCCCTTCGCGCCCGCCCTCAGCGGCCGGCGGGAGTCGGGGCCGCCCCGCCCGCCCTTTTATCGGAGCCATGGAGAAGGAAAACCGCTTTAAACTGTTCATGCCGCCGCGCCTGAGCGCTGGGCAGGTGTCTGCGGGCAGATCCCAGGTGAGCGCGAGGCCGCGGAGCCGCTGAGGGCGGCCCATACCACACCCGCCCCCGACCCCGGCCGCCTCCTCGGGCTGTGCTGCTCTGGAAGCCGCGGCTGAGGAGGGGACGGGGGGAAAGCGCAGGGGCCCTTCCCGGGGACACGGGGACAGTGCTGGGCCCGGGGAGTGCCCCGGCAGAGCCCCGAGCTGGAGCACACACACACCTGCCCCTTGCCCCGGGCTGGAGCACACACCCACCTGCCCCTGCATAGACCGGGACGGCTCCTGCACTGAACTCATTTCTGTGCGTATGCCTAGAGTGGCACATGCACAGACATCTTCAGTTTGAATTTCAAAGACTTTTGTTGTTGTGTTCTCTCAAAACTGAAGGGAATCATCTTCTGGAGCATCCACTCTGTGTTGTAAGTCCGCGTTTGCTGTGGGTAATTCAGCCCAGAGAGCGAGCAGGGATCTATCGCTGGCCGGGCTCTGTGTACAAATCACCAACGGGACGGGACTGCTGAGGAACTGCCTTGAGCTGTTTTATTTTCCAGCATCAGTCTCATTACGTGGTTATGACAATGGGAAGATGCCAGCAGCTCACATCCCAGGCAGCAGACAAAGAACTTCATGTGACAACTTACTTTAAAAGTTTTTTGACCAATCACACAAAGCAAAAGCATATTTACAGCAGTTCTATCCAACCACTATAAGCACATGTTCCATTGGTTAAAACAATGCTTGCCTTTTTTGAATACAATACCTGCTTGTAAGCCTTGAAACACAATGCACAGAGCTCCATTATTAAGCTTAGAACTTTCTAATATCTTGCTAGATAAACTTTTCTGTAACTTAGGGAGTTATTCTAGCCAAGCATTAATACACAGACCATTGTTCTATTTGTCATTACTTTTCTACTTTTTGCCTAATTTTTCTGCTGACCTATGTCATGGCTACTGCTTGGCATTAATCACAGTTCTGCTGTCTCTGAGGCCTGCCTTTTGCAGCTTTCTGAAACCCCTCTGATTTTATGGATTCCCACAGGCCCCACTCAGATGCTCGCACTGGCATTGGCGTCTTGGTCTCACCAGATCAGGTGTGCAGTGAAAATGTTCTGTCCCCACGCTGAGTTATGAGAATTCAACAAGTTATTTTTTCATGTCAAAGCTCCTTATGAAATATGTTGAGATTCAAACAGGATATTCTGACAGCAGATGAGTTTGCTGTTTACAGGATGAACTTCTGTGACTTAAAAAACTTGTAAAAGGGTATTTTCATACTGAAACATAATCAGATATCGTTTAGAAGTGCCCTTGAAAGTAAAGCAAAAAAGAAATATCAATTACTGAAAAGTCTTCAGAAAAGTAATTTTTCTCCTTGAGTCCTTTGCCATGCAGCAGTGCCCAGACAGGCAGGAGCTGCTGAGTTCCCTGCATTGAAAGCTCCCCTTTGGCCACAGTCTATAAATCAAACTGCAGAACACCAACAGTTTGATCAACCACTGGGAAGTAAGAAGTGAGTTCCAAAGCCATTACCAATACCTTGGGCTTTGAAAATTGTAGGCAGCTGTTTAATTAATGACACATTCTATTTTCACATCATCTGTAGGGATTTTTTCTGCCTTTTATAATTCTTCTTTGCAAATCTACTCTTAAGGAACTAATTTTTAAATTTGTGCAGGGTATTCACAGATGCTCAGATGATGACTTTAAGCTGCCATTCGATGTGTTGAGCCATGGTGAAATCACTGATTCAGGTACAATTGGAATATTTGCCATGCACCTTCTTTAGATTTTTATATATTGTCAAGTTTTAATTTTCATGAGTAGTCTCACAGTTTCATGTCTGTAACTGTTAAATACAGTTTCACTGTTACTTTTTTTAGAAATACATTGATCAAAATCTCTTCATGTTTCAGCTGCAATTTCACAGCAAGCGAAACTTTGCTCTGGAGTAGGTGAAGAGGTCAGCTAAGTATCAACTCTGCACATCTAATTCCTTGGGGTCTTTTGAATTTGTTCCCAAACAGTGCCTAAAGCATTATTCAGTAGATATTTCAGGCCTAAAGGAAGTAGTCAAAAGGGAATAATGTTTTCTGTCTCGTGTTTAAAGCTGAATCACTTAGAGGAGATACTTGTGATTTAGTGAACACACCTGGAAATTAATCTTTTAAAATTAAGGTGATTGCAATATTGTTGTTGTTTTTTTCTTTGTTTGAAGTGTCTGCAAAGTCTATGAGCTTTAATTAGAGTAAGATTTAAACACTTAAGCATCCTTGTCGAACTGCTGCGGAATCTTCTGTTGAGGGGCAGAAGGGTTGAAGTCAGAGTATTCTTTGGAAAACTGAAGTAGATTATCCCAATTGCCCTTTCTGGCTTTATTTTATCTGTAAAACAATGAATTCAGTGGTTTCCTCAAGCACTGGATTCCTTTCACAGTGTCTTTACCAGCAGATCTCTGCTTTAGCACAACTCAGTGCAGCTCAGCTTTTTTGCAATAGCTTCTCTACTTTGCAGCTACAAAACACTGTTTGCTACCACAAAATAAAACACATTTCTTGTGCTCTCTCTGCTGTTTTTCATATCCCTGACAACTTTTTAGACTTTTTTAATCCTAAGCTATTAAAGTACCATCAGGACTGTAACAAAACTGTGATGCAGCCAAAACAAGGATGGTGTTTGGGGCTGTTGTAAGTGAACCAAAGGGCCCTTGGGACTCGTGTGTTGCTCTCCCTGCCTCAACCACTGGCCCAGCACTGCTTGTAGGGCACTTTCAAGGTGCTGTAAGGGCACAAGGGTGGTGGTTTTCCTTCTTGCTCCATGTGTGAGCAGAGAACTGCTGGGACACTTGGATATTTATAAATCCCTGGTTCCAGATGGGATCCATGCCAGGGTGATGAGGGAGCTGGCAGATGAGCTTGCCAAGCCTCTCTCCATCATTTATCAGGAGTTGTGGCTCACTGTGAGGTTCCAGAGGATTGGACACTGGCCAGTGTGACACCCATGTACAAAAAAAGTAGGAAGGAGGATCCTGGTAATTCCAGGCCAGTCAGCCTGGCCCCAGTGGCAGGTGAGATAATGGAGCAGTTCACACTGAGTGCTATCACACAGCACTCACAGCATGACCAGGCTATCAGACCCAGCCAGCAGGGCTTTACCAAGGATGGGTCATGTCTGACCAATCTGGGCTCCTTCTGTGAGCAGGTGACGGCCTGGTGCATGCAGGAAAGGCTGTGGGTGTTGTGTGTCTGGGCTCCAGCAAGGCCTTTGGCACTGTGTCCCACAGCACACTCCTGGAGAAGCTGCAGCCAAGGCTGGGACAGGAGCACTCTGTGCTGGGCTCAGAACCGGCTGCATGGCCAGGCCAGAGAGTGGTGGTGAATGGTGCTGCATCCAGCTGGCAGCCAGGCACCAGTGCCGTCCCTCAGGGCTCTGTACTGGGACCAGTCCTGTTTCATATTTTTATAGACAACATGGGTGAGGGCATCGAGTCCTTCATCAGTAAATTTGCAGAGGACACTAAGCTGGGAGCTTGTGTTGATCTGTTGGGAGGAAGGAGGGCTCTGCAGAGAGACTTAGATCAGTTGGATGGATGGGCAGAGTCCAGCAGCATGAAGTTTAATCAGTCCAAGTGCTGAGTTCCACATTTTGGCCACAAAAATCTCCTACAGCATTCCAAGCTGGGGACAGTGTGGCTGGACAGTGCTCAGGCAGAAAGGGCCCTGGGGGTGCTGGTGACAGCCGGTTGAACATGAGCCAGCAGTGTGCCCTGGTGGCCAAGAAGGCCAATGGCTCCTGGCCTGGGTCAGGAATGGTGTGGCCAGCGGGAGCAGGGAGCTCATTCTGCCCCTGTTCTGGGCACTGCTGAGGCTGCACCTTGAGTGCTGTGTCCAGTTCTGGGCCCTCAGTTTAGGAAGGACGTTGAGATGCTGGAGCACATCCAGAGGAGGGCAGCAAGGCTGGTGAGGGGTTTGGAACACAAGCCCTGTGAGGAACGTTTGAAGGAGCTGGGGCTGTTTAGCCGGGAGAAGAGGAGGCTCAGGAGTGACCTTATTGCTCTCTACAGCTTCCTGCAGGGAGGCTGGAGCCAGGTGGGGTTGGTCTCTTCCACCGGGCAGCACTGACAGAACCAGAGGACACAGTCTCCAGCTACAGCAGGGAAGGGATAGGTTGGATATTGGGGAAAAAATTTCACTAAAAGAATAATGAAGCACTGGAATGCTCTTCCCAGGGAGGTGATAGAATCACCATCTCTGGATGTGTTTAAAAAAAGCCTGGACATGGCACTTGGTGCTGCAGTTGAGGTGTCAGGGCATAGGTTGGTCTCGATGATCTGAGAGGTCTCTTCCAGCCTCATTATTCTGTGATTCTGTGATTCTGCGATTCTGTGATTCTGTGATTCTGTGATTCTGTGTGTGTCCATGGCAATATCACAGGTACTCCTGGGCAAAGTCTCTGAAGCTGCTTTTACTTAACTCAGCAGTGTCTGTCAGAAGGAGAGGACAGAAATGGGGTGAAGAACCTGCTAGAAGGAAATTTGGCTTCACTGATAATTCTGGCAAAATTTTTGTTGATTTTGGTGGATTGCAGTTATCCGTGTCTTTAAGCCCATCTATTTGGTGATGTCTGAAGGGGGTTTGGGATATTTCATTGTATTTGTATCTCCTATGTGCCCTGTAATGCCTTTTGATACATACACAGAGGATGCACAAAGATTTAAACTTGGGCTCCTGATCATATATAAGCTTATATCACCATCTGTGGAAAAAATATTACTCTTGTGATGTTTCTAAGAGATAAATACATTATCTACAACAGTATTAATTAGATATTATATACTATTTATTAGATAGTATTTGAGATTAACTTGTGGAACCTGTTCTAATAGAATCCAGAAACAACGAATGAATTGTTCTCAAAACTCTACAAAGAGGCTGAGAAGATCAAGCAGTGGAAACTGACTGTAGAAACTGAACTAAACCAGAAAGAAAGAAAACTCCAAGAGAATAGAAAGATTATTGAAGCACAGAATAAAGCCATTCAAGAACTGCAGGCCAGTATTGTATAATGTACATTGAACAGATGAAGTTCAGTGCTTCCTGATTCAGTATGACACTATTATTGATACAATTAAATATTAAAGACTGTTGCAGTTTGGTTTGTGCCTTGAGAAAATGATTATTTTGAGAAGTTGCAGGCACCTGTCCTGTGTGAGGGTGGGTATGAAGAATATACCTGTAAGTGTCTCATTTGCTGGTAAATTATTGTTCATTAATTATTGTATCTTTCATGCAAAAGATGACTCAGCATGTAATACCAGATAAAACAGACTTCTGTCTACTGATGCCCCAAGTGACTTTTTCATGAGGGATTTGAGAAGTTCAAGTGTATTTCTAATATATTTTTCAATAACAGTGTCTTTTTGCATCTGTTCCCCATGAAATCAGTTTGAAAATGAGAAACTCCATTTGAAACTGGAAGATGAGATATGTGAAAATAAAGATCTCTTGAAAGAGTAAGTAATAGAACCAAGGATATATTTTTGTGGTGGAAATAATCAGTTTCCATGTGGGCAGTTTTATGTAGCTGTTAAATTTTGAAGGTCATTTCCATTGTTACTCCTTAGGTGCACAAAGCACTGTGCACTCCTGTGCAAACATGATATTTTTCCCTCCTTTAGAGCTGCTGCTTCGAGGCATCTGTGTAATCTGCTCAAGGAAACCTGCACTCGCTTCACAGAGAAGACCAGCAAATGTAAATGCTTTTTTAGTTTTTATTTATCAGATAAATGTACTTCTAGCTTGATCTGAATTCACAAACAGAAGCAAGAAGAAGAAATTTCTCGTGCTGTTCAGAAAAGTTCTACAGTTGAGATCGACTGGATGTGGCTCTCAGAATGAGAAGTGAATTTTAAGTGGCTCACAAAATTGGAAGTGAAGCCCCAGGTCTAACAGATTTGTGGTTTGTAATGCTGAATGCAGAGGGCTTTTGAAGGCAGTGAGATTGTTTGCTGCAAGTTGCCAGCCTGGGAGCTCCTTGGGTGCCCAAACAGTGCTCCAGGTTTGAGGCAGTGCCCACAGCCCTGACTGGCACTGGAGCCACTGCAGGGCAGGGCAGGGCTCCCCAAGGCTGCTCAGCCCATTGAAGCTTTGCAGTCCCAGCCACACTCTGGGAATGTATTCAGACATGAGAAGTGACACTTCATGCCTGTTTTTAGGCAGTAGAATCTACTCTGAATTCCCAGCACTCTGTAACAAATTTCCAGAGCTGACCTTTCCTGTTTTCAGCCATCACACATTTGTGGGGAAAAAAGGTCTGAACCCCAAGGTATAATGAGTAACTGGAATTCTTCTCATGAAACTGAACAAGCCAAGACAGTTGGATAACTTAATGAAGTTTAAATTCTTGAGGTTTTAAAATATGTTATTGATTGGGAATTTTACTTTATATGCAATTTAGAATTGTTATTATAATCATTATAATTTACTAACTTGATCCTGGATACTTAAGAAGTGTCTATTTCTTTTTAGCCTTAATTCTAGAAATCCTAGTATATAGATGTACTGTTCTTTTTTGATAGCTGTTTCTTTTACTGTTCTCTTTTTTATTGTTTTCTTAGGAAAAAATGGTATCAATTACAAAAGTGAAAGGAAAGAAGGAAAATATGGACATGGAGTGTTGCAATTTTATAATGACAGTTCAGATGCTCTATCAGCATCTGCTGATAGGAAGAAATTAAGTGCTAAACCCTAGATTACAGTTTATAAATACTAACAGTTTTGATACGTTATTATTCAACAGCATTAATACTATATTAATTAATATGGTCGCATAAACTGATCCAGAATTACACTTTTCACAGAAAAAAATATCTTAGGAAGGAAATTTAAAAGCTGAGCTTGCTTAATGTTTCAATGAAATACACATTTTCCCTAGAGTCTGTAACTTTTGGCACCATGTTTCATAATGACTTATTTAGTAAGAATGGAGCTGATAATTCCTTTGTTAATTCATTATGCTGATTAAAAATTATGACTTGGGCAGCTGGCATTCTTGTCCAAAAGAAAACCTTTCTTATATGTTCTTGCTTTGATAGATGAACAGGAAAAGGAAGCAACAATAGAATTGTATGAGGAACTTCACAGCAACGTAGAAGTAAGTGAGTAAGCTTAATGAAAGGAATGTGAGTTATGTGAGCTGAGCCGAGTTCCATGTTTATGGTGGGATACTGTTTGTGTCCATCATGTGTGGGTATCATGTCATGTGTGATACATGAAGTTGGGTTTTCAATCCCTTTTCAAGAGTGATTTTTGCGTTCTATAAAGCACATTCAATGGAGAAGGTGCAGCAGTGTGTGGGATGTAGATCCCTGTGATCTGGGTGATGTAGGCTTAGTGCTGGGTCACTGGCACAGCTTCTGGCTTCTTTCTGGGCTCTGTTTCACCTCCCTGCTGGTTCCTCAGAATGGCTGAGGTGGGCAGCAGCCCCTGGAGAAGTTCCAGGGTTTCCAGTATTGAACTTCAAATATTAAATTTTGTTTTTAGAGAATGACGGTGGCATTTGAAGAGCTTCGTGTGCAAGCAGAGAACGACAGATTGGAAATGAGTTTCAAATGTGAGAATTCTGTTTATTGAGTTTATGCAGTTGGCTCAGTTTTGTACTTCATAGCTTGTGTTACACATGAAGTGTCAGGGCAGCCAGATGTGAAGTGCTGGAATGGTGAGCAGCTCACACTGAGACACTGGGACCCTTCTTTTATTCCTGCTGCCTTTGGTCACTGCCTGGCCCCTTCTGTTGCTGTTCCACTGGGCCAAAGCTGGAACTTTATTTCTCAAACAGTCACTCAAAATTGAAGTTTTGTCTGTGAAGTACAGTCTGGAGATCAATACTTACTTCCCATAGTTTGTTTATTTAAATGATAATGCACGAGTGTATAGCTACAGAAACTTTAGCTAAATGCTCTCTCTCTGTATGTATAGCCTGCTATGTTCCTGTTTCATTCTCACATGCTCTCTTCTGTTTGTATTTTCATTATAAAATCAGACATTGCCTCAGCAATTACTCTTGGGAAACAAATGGTACAGCTGTACAATTCCAGGCAACCTTAAACTGGAAGTTGTATTGAGCTTGGAGTTTATTTCAGCTAGAATGTTAACTATGGATGTTACTGTATCTCCAAAGTAAAAGAAGAAGCAGAAAAAGTGGACAAGTTTGAAAAAGAATGCAGACTGGAAGTCAGTCAAAAGGAAAAGCAGGTTTGCTCATTTTGCCATCTAAGATGTAGAGCTTTATTTGGAACTAATGGGGCAATGCAAGAGCCAAGAAGTGTTTCTGGGTATTAGTAAAAAAGACAAAATAACATCTGAAGCTGCATTTAAGTCAAATTCTTCTAAGTTTAGTGGTGTTTCAGTCTCTTTAGTCTACTGGAATTTATGGTTTGATTTTGAATTGGAGAACTTTTTTGTTTAGAGTAATGTGACTTGATCAATATTTGGCTAAGATTATATCTAGACAAATATTATCTATCTATCTGTCTGTCTATCTATCTATCTATCTATCTATCTTGAATGACAGCAAAATGTCTGCTTATCATACCTGGGTACAAATGAAAATTAATATCTGTCCCTTCTCCAGACTTCATGATGATATTTCTTGCATTTTTCTAGATTTCAGCTCTTACCATACAGAGAGATGAAAAAGATGATGTCATAAAAGACATCAAGGCTCAGCTGCAGACGTCACAAAATAAGATTGCTGACTTAATGGAAGCAAAATGTAAGAGTTCTGCCTGCTGTGTTTAAATGTAATTGTTTATAGAATTGAAATGTAATTGTTTATGAATCTTTATTTATTATATGTAATTGTTTATAGAAGCATAGGAAACAGGGCCATGATAGTCTTATTCTGTTGCTGGTTGGCAGCAGAATTTTGGGGCCTTGAAGGCCTTATTTTTGTTTGGAGCAGGAGCTGCTCATGTGGGAGCAGGACTGGCAGGGCAGTTTTTAGGGGGAGTCAAGCATTGAGAGCTCTTGAAAATTGCAAGGGGAAAATATGTTGCTTCAGTTTTGCAAATGTACCGTCAGGCACATGTCACTGAGGAAACTTACTTTTCAGAACTTGATTTTCAATATTTTTAAGCCATCTATATTTTAATTTCATCTATTATTTTATAGTATATGATGTCAGTACCATTGGTCTCTGTTAAATTCTTTAAATGTATGTAATTTTCCATTTTTAGCAGCATTTTTTAGTAAATATCCTATTTTAAAAATATAAACATCTTTTTTTGTTTAGTACATAATGAAGAAATGTTAAAGGAGTCCCAAGTCAGTAAAGAACATTTGAGGGCAGAGCTGGAAGAGGCTAAAATTTCATTGCAAAAGGCAGAGGTACCCCTTGCTTATAGTTTTACAGTAGAAATAGACTAGATGAGTATTTGCATAAGTAATTATGGATACTTTAGACATGAAACAGCTGTAGCTCTTTGTTGCAAAACATGTTTAGAAATGATATCATGTCTTGAAGGCTACTCAAAAGAACTTGGAAACTGAATTCCAGACTACAGTGAAAACATTAATTCAGGTCACTGGAGAAAAGGAAGAGCAGGAGGAAGAATGTAAAAAAATGAAGGCTTTGCTTGCAGCCCTGACGGAGGAGTTTGAGACTTCTGTTGCCAATTTGAAAAGCTTGCTGCAAGAAGAACAAAATAGGTAAATTAATGAGTTTAAATTCCAAGAGTGATCTTACAGGTTGCAGTCTATGATGAAATCAATAACAATTGGAAATGAAGCTGAAATTTTTTTCACGCAGTGGTCTAAATGCAGAGAATTTAATGTATTTTTTTTGTTTGTGATAGTTGATACTGTATAAAAAGTAATCTTTTGCCTCCTCCAACTTTCATAATTCTGTCTTTAAGAAATACAGATTTCTGTAGGTATATATTTGTTTACTTTTATGTCTACTGTTCTGAGGTTTTAAAAGTGAAATTTGATGTGTGTTGCAGGCAGATCTATCACCTGCCTGTTGAAAGATAAATGTTCTTAAAGTGCTTGTGCTAAGACTTTGTCTTATTGTCCTGTAAGTTTCAAATGCAGTGCTTTGTACCCTACATTTGGGATTTTTCATTTACCATTTCCTTAGATTAAAGAAATCTGAAGATGATTCAAAGCTGCTTATCTTGGAGCTCCAGAATAAATCTGCTGAACTGGGTAAGGCTTGTAGAAAGGCAGAAAATGAGCTAGGCAGTAATAAAAATGTTTTCTGCTCTTTTCTGGAAATGGACTGTCTCTAGTAGCTGGAGAAATGATTTTACAGTGCCTGTACCTGTCAGGAATGCCTGGATTTATTTTTACTCAGCTGATCCCTTTTCTTTGGGGGTCATTGGTGCTGGCAGCAGCCAAAGGGCAGTGCTGTGCACAGCTCCAATAGTCAGACCATTCATGCATGAATTCTTCTGGAGGTAATTTTGGTTTGCAGCTCAGAGCAGCAGCACTGCAGGTGCCAGGAGTGACTTGTGCAGCAGAGACAAAACCTCCCATGGAGGTTTCTGTGACCCTCCCCATGCTGGAAGTGGAATGATGCTGGCAGGGGTTGTCTTTAAATATCATCAATTTGACATCCTGTGCTTTCTAGGGATGTGCTCCATAGTCCCCAGAGTAAGAGCTCTGCCTTGCTGTTGAGAACTTGCAGAAAATCCCAGAATTGTGAATGTGCACATAGAAACCATTTGGAAGTTAGTAACAACTGGTTTCCTTTCCCAGCATATCTATGTGATACCTTCAGCAGTTCGTAATTTTTTTCTGGAACAATGCAGGTGCATCAATGCTTGGAGAATACTCTAGTCTTACAGTCCATGGTTTACTTGAAGCTATATTTGTGGAAAACATAATAGGCTCTAAATTTTATTTAAGATAAATATTCAGTTTCTCTTCAGATATAGATTTGCTAATGTCTGAATCATTTTCTCAAGTCTACATTTAGATTAAGTCATAAATTAGCTTTTCAGTTTCTTAACTTAATCCAACAAGTTTTGAGAACTGGGTATTGCAAAAGGGGAAATGTTTTATACTGCCTGCTAAATATGAAAAATCATTTATGTTCCACTCATTTAACATTTCATGTGCTGTAGAAGAGATGACAAAAGTAAAATGTGACAAAGAAGTGCAACTTGAAGAGCTGTCAGAAACTCTGGTAAATGTTCATTTTATTAATCTCATGGCATTTGCTCTTCATATGAAATTCCTCTTGCTTTGTAAGTATCTTAAATGTCATAAGTAAATTCCATCTAGTCTGCCTTAACATTTCTACTAAACTTTCTCACACACAATTTCAGTGTTTTCTTTGAAGAATTCTTTATTGCCTCTGTTTTTCTTGTCTCCTGTGCTTTTGGTTTTTCTTGTCTCCCATGTTTTTGGTTTTCCTTCTCAAGGTTTTTGGTTATTTCCTTCTTTGTTCATGCCCATTCAAATGCCACTCCCTCTGGATATAAGGTTTTCCCATTTTTCCTTCCTTCCAGGAAGGTAATTAGCTCTGGCCTCTGTGAACCCTGCTGTGCTGTGACACAGGCCCATTTTCTGTCACAGAAGTCTAAGCTATATGAAATACACTCTTAACAGAGGTTTATTTTCATTATGATTTTATATTTACAAGCCTAACAAGAATCCATATCAACTAAAGTTAAGATAGTCTGAAATCAGGTGTGCATTTTACTGTGTCTGTTTGTTGTTATAATCTGTGCATTGAGTGTTCTGAACTGAGTTTCACTCATTTTCTAAAATGGGTAAATTGGAGCACTTTTACTGAAGAAGAATCTTGAGGCTAGTACAGAAAATTTCCAGAGAGAGAAACATTTGGAGAGAGAAATGAAAATACTCTCCAAATGAGAGAGGTCTGAAGAAAGGCAACAGTTACATGTTTTTAGAAATAGTGAAGTTGCACATCATGACTTGGATACAAGTTTATACATAAGAAACAGCACCCAGAGCAGGGTCCCACCCGAATTTTGCAGCCCAGGTAATGAAACTCACAGCAGAGGACAGACATGAACAGCACTGGTGTCACAGTTCACTATCTCACACCACTTCCAGATCCCAGCAGAGACTGGAAAGATCCAATCTGGATAATCCATGGCATGGATGTTGTTGGGTTCTTCTGAAAGCCTTGTGCTCTTAGTTCATGTCTGATGACCTCCAGCAGTTGGAGTTTGCACATGGGAACTCAAAACTCTTCCTTTTCATTTTGCAGAAAGAATTCCATGGTTTGAAAGCACAGCTGACAAGAACAGCTAAGAAGGAACAAGATTATTTAAAGCAGCTTGTGACTCTGAAAACAGATCTTGAACAAGAGGCGTATGACCATTTTGAAAATAGAATATTGAATTAGTTTTGGTGTAATATAGAAGTTGCTTTAATCCACAGTGAAATGAACTATGATTGTTTTCTAATGAAAGTTTTGAACCACATATATGCCATTAATTATATGCTTACATTTCTAAATTCCACTTTCTCTATTTATGTGTATTCTATGGCATATGTAGTTGTTCTTTCACTTATTTAACAAGAAGAGAAAGTTTCTGAATTCATTGTTAATCTTGCTTTAAAATACATAATCTTCACTAACCATTATATATATATAAAAGTTGGCTCTGATTTTCTTTCCTTCTTCTGGCACCTTCGTACATCTCTCTGACTCTGCTGCAAAGCTTATATTTGTAGATAAAGGCCTGGACTTCTTTCAGCATGGAATAACACTTGATAATGGGTATTTTTAATTTAAAAGGAGATTTCAAAATGCATCTTCTTATTCCTCTTGGCCATTTGTTTTAAATTAGGTTAAAGAATGAACAGCTAACAGTGTATCTCAGTAAGCTTTCACTAGAGAAAGAACAAACAGCACAAGAGAAAAATGCTGTGGCTGCAGAACTCCAGAAGCTGCAAGAACAACAAGAGGCAAGTTGTAAACTTCCAGCTTTCTTGAAAGGACAATACTCAATTTGGCAAATGACTCAGTTTTACAAATTAGATGATGAGCTGCAACATGACTTGGATCTGTAGAGTACCTGAGCAAATTTTTTTGTGTTTGAATTGGAAAGGAAGTGTATTTACACTTGTGAACAAGGCAGGTCTGTGTGCTTTGGATGGCTTTGAATTTTTTAAGAAGTCACTTTGAATTTTATTTCTTTGCTGACACAAGGGTCTTTATTTAGGATAGTAAGAAAAAAGAAGACAATACAAAGCAGTTAGTTGAAAATCTAGAAGAGGCAAATAGCCAGCTAAGGCAAGTAAAACCAAATATTAATAACTGATATTGTTAAAGGAAGTAGACTCAAATAGTTAGTTGTGTTCAAATGTTGCTTTCTGGGATTTTTGATTAATGTTTTTATAGATTACATAGCTAAACAGAAACTTTTCAGAATTGCTGTTGGCCAAGTAGAAATTTTCTCAGATAGAAATACCAATTGCTGCAGGAACAATGTTTGCCATCATTTTGTATTCCATAGTAGGAGCTGTCTTGTTTTGCATTAGACATCTCAGGTGTGAAGGAAATTCAAATGGAAGCTGAAGGTTATGGATGAAATGTGACAAGGCAAAACTGGATCAGAGTTACTCTCTGTAGCCCCAGTTCAACAGACAGGCAGCTCCCATGTTTCACAGCTGCATTGCAATAGTCCAGGTCAGGATGTATTTTCCTTGGGCTCCTGGAACATCTTTTCCTACTTACAAGAAGTATGGACAGTTCACATATTGACTTACTGGGCCTGTTGCTGCATTTTAAGAACATTTTCATTGAGCAGCTTATGTGAACTTCCCATCAACATTAGCAGCTCTTTTCAGAAAATAAAATATGGGTTTGTTAGAAGTACTGAAAATAAGTTAAAGGCAATAAGGAAATATTTACTAATGCTTGTTAATTTGGAACTTAGAAATGAACTGGAGTCTTTGAAGGAGAAAATGGCAAAGACAGGTGAAGAGATGAAAAGTACACTGGATGAAAGAGAAGAAAATGTATGTCCTGTGTCATGAAAATATCTTACAGAACCTGCAGGGCAGCATTCAATGTAAAATCTTTGTTGGGGTTTTTCTGCAAAGCTCTGCCTGGGGGATGTGATCTCTGCCAGAGGTTTCTTCTTTCCCAGCTGCTGCCAGCTGTGCCCTTGTATGTCCCCATGTGAGCCCTGGTATTTCAAAAGACAAGCACAGTCACTGGGATGTTCACTCTGTGCTGGAAGTTTAATATTAAAGATTTATTTGTTTTCAGGCAAACAGAGAACCTGCTTTTCTGTTTTTTCATATACCCACTCAGTGATGGATGGGCTCTGGATTAGCTTTTTATATGTAGTGTGAGTTTGAGCTGAAATTGATTCAAACACTTTTACTTTTCTTTCTATTGGTTCAAAGCAACCTGGGGTTTTTAGCAAATTTCAAAATTTCATTGTAAAAGTCAAAGATTTACAATTTAATTTCAGGTTAAGAGAACTGAAAATGAAATTTCAAGAAAGGAAAAGCCATTGAAGATTCTAGAAAATAATTGGGAAAATTCATTTTTTCATGGATGTAGGGAACTTCATACAAGTGCACTTTTTAAATTGTGAAGATCTTGGGGTTTTTTTCTTCTTCTTTCTTAACTCCATAACCACTAAGGAACTGGTTCACTGCTATTAATTAACATCTTGTGGTACTTTATGGCTAAAACTCCGATTATTCTGACATGGCAGCTGGTGTTTCAGTCCCATTGGAACAAACCAGACTGGTGCAAGGGCAGGTTTGAGAACATCTACAGGAATTGCTCACATAGGGAGTCATTTGTAGAACTTACTTACTCATGTCTGAAATATCTCTTTCAGATGAATAATTTAAAGAAACAGATGGAAAATAAAACCAAATGCATTGAAGAGTTGCAGCAGGAGGTGTGTAGAGATTTTAAATGTCACAAATACATAAACACATTATACTTTGGGTTGCCTTTTCAGCAGGTTTTTGTCTGCTGTGATGTCTTTAGATACACCTATGTAACTTAAACATTTTCCTTTCTTATCCTAACCCTGAGCAAATTAGAGAGTCATCTTAGGGATCACTTGATTTGTTAAATGAGCCTTAATTTGAAAAGAGCAATTACAAAAATAATATCTTTAATAAACTTCTACTCTTTTTCATTTAGTGCATAGTGTTATTTATGTACGTGTATGAATATCTCAGTTACCACTAGTAGAAAAGAATTCTGCACTGGCACAAACTGTAGTAACTTCACTGTAAAAATAAATAACTTGTATTTTTGGTCATGACATCTTGACACCTTCTGTCAGCAGCATCTTAGTTTTAATTTCCATTCTGCACCTCATTTGTTATTCCTTGCTGCTGCTCAGGAGGAGCCTTTCTTAAGGTTGTGAAGAAACAGTAATTATCACAGAAATTAGCTGAACATTCATTTGTTTGAAGAATTGTTCTGGAGCCTGAGCTGCACAACAAAGAGTTATTTGCCTGATGAAAGCTGGAATATCTTGATGCAGTTAAACCATGACATAATTCTATTAACTTATTGAGGTACAGTGCTTGTTTTGTTTTATTTCAACAGAATAAGGTGCTGAAAAAGAAAATTACTGCAGAAAGCAAGAAAAGCAATACTTATGAAGGGACGGTAGGTTTAAATAACATCGTGTAGAAGATGAGGTGAGTGTTTTTAACTTCCAGGGTAGGTAATGATAATACTTGTTATACATTCTGAGCTGGTTTATGGATCTAGGATCCAGACTTTGCAGGAATGAGCTCATAGTTTTTAGAAGATGCTTCCATTTTTAATCATTGGGCACTGACTATTGGACATTTAAGAGATGGATTCACATTGCAATTAATGATGTTTCCAATCTGTTCCCTTTTTTTTTCTTTTGTTGATAGTGGACTGAACAGGGTTCAGCAACCTCATTGTAACAGAAAAGTATTTAAAAGAAATATATATATAAATATATTACTCTTTTTAGGCTGTTCTTTAAATGTGTTCTTCAGTGGCAATCCCTCTGATGGGAATATTGTGTCCAGCTTTGGGTAATGCACTTGAAGAAAAGTGGACTTTTTTGAGGATATTCATATGAAAAACTTAAAAGGAAAAACTGTAGTCAAAATGCACAGCTGGGAGAAAATGTACCATAAAACCTGTGAAAATCTGATACAGATTTACAAGAGAGGGAATAAAATCTCCATCTGTATTTGTTTTTTTTCCAAGGCATTCACAGCATTTAGGGTGATTGTGCTGTTGCCATTTTTCCTTTGAGTATTTTCTAACTCACTTCAGGCCAAAGTTCAACTCTTTATTAAAAAAAACCCTGAACTTTTAAATAGGAACCACTTGAATCATATACCTGAAAAGTAACAGTGTTTGTGCTCAAAAATAAGAGGTAAGAAAAAATAATCAACATAGTAATTCCTAAACAAATAACAGCAGCAATTCTGCTTTCTCCAAAGGTGAATAAATTGCAGTTAGAAATGGAAAATATGAACAAGCAACATAAGGAAGAAGTTGACATCTATCAAAAAGACATAGAAACAAGAAAAGTAAATGAAAATAAACTTCGTGAAGAGGTGAGAGGTGTTAATTTTTACTGCAATTTATTTTTTTTAGTTTAAAATGTTGTTCTGAAGCTTTAATATCCAGAGTCCTTGCTCATATTTCAGTCTTATCAACATAAATGGAACTTGTTTTGTATGCCTGTGAGCAAAGCTTTAGTACATTAGGTGCTTAGGTTGAAATATTTGAATATGTCTTTGACAATGAGAACTCCATTAAAAATTCCTTCTTTCACGATATAGTTTAAAGAAATTCCACCCTTGGTATAAAGTCAGCACAATTAAATTAGATTATAACTTCTCCCATATTAGGATTTTTCCGCCCACACTTTTTTGATGGCAATGCTAAGAAACGTTAGGGCAGAGTGCTTGAAATGGCCTTTTGGTTTGCAGTGAGCTTGCCTGCCATGGCTGTACCTTTGATCTTGCCCATTTTAACAATCTGCAGAAAAGATGAGGGATTTGAAAGGGATCTTAAAAGCAAATAAAGCCCAAGTGGGACTGCAAACTTTGCACCCACAGCGGGAAGAAGAAATTGAGATTTAAAAGAAATATATTGTTATGTTGATGAATGAAATGCAATTTATTACTGACAGGTAGAAAAGATGAGGTTGCTTTGTGATGAAACTGCAATGATACAGAGAGAAACTGATGCCAGATGTCAGCACAAGATAACTGAGATGATGGCACTGATGGAAAAGCACAAGGTCAGAGATTTTCCTGCTTGCTGTGGTTTGCAATGGGTGATACCATGTCAATACCATGTTTATAACTTGTGACACCACGTTAATGACCTTTCCAAAGCAGAAACAGGCCTGAGTCTGGGAAAAGGAAGATGAACACATGCTGGACTTTGCATCATCTAAAATCAAATTCATTTGAAGAATATGAACACATTCCTATGGGCAGATACATTCCATTCATCTAAACTTCTGGGATTTTTAGATTTTTTTTTCAATTCAGGCTTCCTTTGATACCATCTGAATGCAATATTTTTCAGTATCAGTTTGGCCTCTTTCTCAGAGGTTACCTAGTGACTGTCAGCAGTTTAGCCTGACACATTTTAGTTTACCTTTCTATTCCTCATTTTGCAATATCTTTAGCAGCTACATTAATAAAGATGGCACAGCTGGCTCTTAGTGCTGAGCACATATTGCTGCACAGAAATAAAGCACTCTCTGCCAGTCCACAAAATAATACTTGAATTGAGCATTTCCTGTTTTACAGTTTCTGCAGAAGCATCAATGAATCTTTTCTTTATGAATCTTAAGAGCCTGGTTTGAAAAAATGATGTTTTAAGACTGGATAACTCTATATTGCAACATTTAGTCACATGTTTTGAGTTTGTTGTTGGTTTGGTTTTTTTACCACAGAATGAATATGATAAAATGGTTGAAGAAAAAGATGCAGAGTTAAAAGTATATAAAATGAAACAGCAAAAGCAGTTCTCATCAGAAAGGGCACTGGTAAGGAGCACTTTGCAATGGTCAATAATTCAGTGAAGGGGCTGATGTCCTTGTGTAGTGGTTTTATACTGGCTAAGTGCCAGGCACACACAAAAAAACATTCACTCATTTTTCCCTGCTATTGTTGAGCAGAGGAGGGGAAAGAAAAATTCAAGGACTGAGTTGAGATAACGATTAGGAGAAAAACACTTTGAGGGTAAAGCAGATTCAAACTTAAATAGTGCAAAAAAATTATTATTAATAGAATTAAAAGTGGGTAATGATAATTAAACGCAACCCTTAAAACACCTTTTTTCCCAATCCCTCCCTCTTGCCCACCGACAGCACAGAGAGACAAAAGATGTGATCTTCGGTCAGTTTGTGACTTGTAAAGATCTTTTTTCAATTTGCTTAGAGAGTTTCTTTTTCCTGCTGTGCTCTGGGGTCTTTCCCACCAGAGACATTCTCTGGGAACTCTTCCAGTGTGCTTTTAATTTTTACCCGCAGCAGTCCCACCCAACCTGCTGCAACAGATCTTATTCTGGGCGCTAAAAACTCCAAATGTTTCTAAAAATAAATTGGAGTGGCAGTGTGTTTGTGTCTGCTCCTCCAGGTAGTGGGTCATGTTCTGACTCCGCACTTTGAATAGGAAACTTTTGTTTTCAATATTTAGATTGTGCCCTCTCACCCCTGTTCTCCCAAGGGTTTTAAGGTATTACCTTGAACACTTCTGATCAAGTACCGGTTTCTTACAGTGCTTCAGTCTTTGTTAAACAAGCTAAAGCAAAGCTTCAAGTATAAGGCTGAAAAGCAAATAGAATTATCTTGTGTATCTAATGAGTGTCCCTGTTAATTACTGCCTCACTTGGGACTGTTTTCCTTTTTCTGGGCTGTGCAGAGTTAACCCTGTCCTTTGTTTAACGGTTTGTAGGAAAATGAGCTGTCATGTTTGAAAAGGGAACTGTCCTCCCTTAAGGAACAGCTGAGAGCAGAAATGGAAGAAAAGGTGGAGTTTTTTATTCCCTGAGCAGTGGGGGTGAGAGGTGTGGCCTGGGCTTGTGCTGTGGGAGGAGTTGGGTAAGAAATGAAACTGAACAGAAAAACAGTGACTTTGGAATGCTGGGGTTGTGCTAAATCTGGTCATGTATTTGTGTGAACTTTGTAACAGTCTGTGATTATAGATTACATATAAATAAACAAACAACAAAACAAAACTCTCCTTTATTTTAGGTAATTTTAACTAGCTAAAGCAAAAAAGTTCCCTAAACTGAAGGGGTTTTTCAGTGACTTTGGAATGCTGGGGTTGTACCAAACCTGGTCATATTTTTGTGTGAACTTTGTAGCAGTCTGTGATTATAGACTGTGCTCTGTAATTAGACCAAGAAGATTTTTAACAACTGAATTCAAATCAATATTTCCTTGCTGTCACATAACTCTTTTGTAGGAGAATCTTGTAAAAGAGCACTCTGGCAGTGTGATTCCTGAAAGTGAAAAGAAACACAAGGTAACTTTAACTTTTTAATTGCTTTTAGAATTTGGTAGTATTTATATGTGTAGAATCAATTGAAGTGCCATGATAATTTATTTCCATTCAACAAAAGACAGTAGAATGCTTTAGACTTAAAATTTTAAATTATAGAAAATACAAATTGATGTTCCTGGGACTCCTAAACCTTGTTTAGATCTATGCAGTGAATCTATTCATGTAAAAAATAGAAACTCTCCAAATTATATTCCTAGGGGAAAAAAAAAAAAAAAAAAAAAAAGTCTTCTTCAGTACAGGAAGCCCCTTGGGCAGTCCAACATTGAAGTTTTGTAACTCCTAACAGTGAATTTTTCTTGTTGCATTTTTCTGCCTGTATTTCTTACTTCTCTGTAGATTATTTTTTTTCCCCCTGGGATAAGAAGGGATTTCAAAGGGTCACACCATTCCATGGAGATATGAGACAGCAGTTTCTGGAAGGGCTCCCAGTGTGTAATTTTTCTTGCTCAGTTGTTGATTTTTTTATGTCTCTAGAACTGATTTACTTAGTCTTAAAAGTGTCCATTTGTAAAGGCCTTTTCCTCTATGGAAGAGAAAAAAGCTGATACAGCTGTAAAAATGGTCAAAGTATCAAAGTAGTCCTGACTGCAGAACTGACCCTTCTTCCCTGTCAGGAGTTCACTTGTGGTTTTCACATTGGAACAATGGAATCCAGCACCATTTTGATGTTTTCTGTCTAAAAAAGGACTGCACTGGACCATTCAATGCTTCTCAGTTTCACTTCTAGTGAAAAGACTATTTTAAGAAACACCAATCTTGATGTAGCTACCAATCTTTCTTTGAAAGCCTTTTCCTGCAGTTTTGTTTGTTCCCATTTTCTTTGATGTTTATCAGAGTCCAATGTAGTGGCTGCAGTTCAGAATAACCTGGATTTCTGCAGATAAGCATGGAGAACTTAAATACAATGTGCCATGAAACTCAGCTCTTCCATAGCTTCCCCTTCATTCTCCTCATTTGGTAACAAAAATAATATAAAAAATGATATTTCCACCCCACACCACTTTGTTTGGGTCTTTGCTCCATCTCTGGATGGAAAGATCAGAGTTCCACCATTTCTCTCAGGTGAATTCTTGGACACTCAGACTGTAAACTGGGTCCTGAGTTTGGCTTTAGATTCCATACTTACCCCATAAAATGTAATCTAAAAATAGAAACATTTTCTTTCCCAGACATATGTTATAAAGACTCCTCCAAGGGATAAAATGCAGAGTGGAAGAAGCACAAACCTGCCTGCAGGGCAGAGCAGCAGGAAAAAGCAGAAAGTGCTTGTGCAGCTGGACACTGAGTCAGACAGCTCTGAGCACACTGACCTCCTGGTAAGAGCCAGAGAACAAATCGTGGGCTGAGCAGCTCTTTGTGCTCACTGCTGGGGCCGAGAATGGAAATAAAGAGTTTGGGCTTCCACATTCAAGCCAATATTTATGTATATTTTTAATTTATTGGTTCTTTCTGGAATTGTAGTTGTATGTACATAATTAACATTCTTTTTATTGAACTGTTATGCCTCATAATGACAACTTTTCTTTTTCATAATTTAATATCCTTAGGCAGAAAGAAAAAGTAATTTTAATATAGTGTGACTAAGTAACTTTTAATTTAACTTTCAACTTTTAATCATATAGAGCATAGTCTCGGAAGAAGAAACATTTAAAAATCTGTACAAAGATTATCCACAAGCTTCACAGTTACATTCCACAGCACCAAAAAAGGTATGTTAGCCTTTCCTAAGATTAAACCAAGCAGTTAATCAGATTGTTTACAGAAACGAAAGGATGGCTTTATTTTCCTTCCCAGAGCCCAGCTCCATGCAGTGTGAAATCTCCAGGCTCTGCTCTGAAACTCAAAACCATGAGGAGGATGTGCGAGGCAGGCTGGACTGCACTCTCCAAAATGGACAGGAAAAGGAAAATTAAAGATGCTGTAAAGCTCTTTGCTTAAAATGCAGAAATGCCCAGTGCTGTGGCATTGCTTGCACGGTTGTTCTTCTCTCAGGGTTAGGAATTTGTTGCTTTTTTCTGTCATACTCAGTGTGTTTAATACTTCAAAATGTTGGGACAAAAATGAGCCAATTTTAAATTTTGAAATAAATAGAACAACATAGAAAGTTGTTTCAAAGCTGTTTCTGGCATTATAAACTCTGGTTTAAAAACTTCTGTTCTTTTACATTTGCTCTGTTTTTCTTAACACATAAATACTTAGTGGAAGAAATGTAGCTGTTAAATGAATGTTCTTTTACCTGAAGTCCTCTTGCTTTTTCCTGCATTTTAATGGCTGTTAGACCTGTCTTTTTAGACTGTTTTGTTTTCAGAATGTTAAAATGGTTTTGAAACTTCTAAAATTTCAGTAGAGTTACTTGTATTTAAAAAGATTTCAGCTTCACAAGGAGTAAAATATGCACATTATAAGATTGTGAAAACAATGTTAAGATGCCATTAAATTGTTTATCTGAAATATAAAGTGTGGGACTATCTGTTGTTGCTTTAAATATTTGAACACAGACAGAAATCACCCACCAGCCTTCCTAGGGACCAGCAGAAGTGCAAGGATAGATTAGAACATCTATTTCTGTATTAATCCTTGATTAATCTTTGTCAGGGTCTCTGGCTGGTCAGAGTGACCCCGAGAAAAGTTCCAAAGTCTCTTTTCCCAGTCTGGTGCTTGAAGAAGGAGTCAGGGCTCTTCATTTCTCAGTCTCAAGGTTGTTTCATTTATCTTATCTGTAAAAAATTTTCTCCTGCCCTGCCAAGGTGAGCTCAGCAGGACAGTCTGAGGCATTCTGCCTCCCCCGGGGCAGTGTTATGTCTTATTACTACAAACTACATGTACAATGTTTACAATTACTTTCCAATACCTATCATCTACGTTAGACAGTGAGCTTCTACTCTAAACTGATCTGTAAGTGCTACCAACACAGCAGAAGAAGAAGAAGGAGAAAGCTGGACACACACAGTTCCCTCCATCTTGCCCCCTGAACCCCCATACCAGAAACCCCAAAATCTACATTTTCACCCTGTAATAGCTTCACTAATACGCTACCTAAACTGTTGTGGCTTGCTGATCTTCATAGAAGGTTGGTAACTTGCTCCATGGGTCATAATCAAAACCACAGGGGCATTTTGGGCTCTGTGCCAGGGTCTCTGAGCCCCCTGGCAGGGGTCTGGGCTGCTCAGGACAGCCAGAGGGATGTCCTGGGTCCTGACAAATCTTGGTTTCACAACAATGACAAACCCTGCTTCAGAGCCTAGACATAACAAGAAAACTACAAGTACATCTTAATCCCCGAGCCCCCTGCCCATCGCTGGGGGCTCTGGGGGTTTCTCCCCCTGTCCCGGTGTAGGATTGATGGGGGTGGCACGGTCGGGACGCATGGAGATGAGAGATCTCTGCAGCCAGGTCGTGGAACTTGGGGTTGTGATAAATAGGTATGATTCGTGCTGATAAAAATTGAAACAGTAATCAATATTGATACAGTAATTAATATTTGAGAATAATAAAACAGTTAATAGCTAAAAGTTGTAATGCCAAAGAAGAGAGGGAAAGGAGGGTCTCCACCCACCCCCCCCTTCCCAGCAGATGTTCTCAAGGACCACAGGAAAGAAGCGGAAGATACCATTGCTAACAATGACGAAGAACCTGGTTGGGTCCAAGAAAATGCTAATTATAAGGGACTTATTGCCTTGATATGCAGATGCAGTGATACATTAGTCTTGGCTTATATTGTACTGGCTTGGTGCGCATGTATAACCCAAAGGTGAATTAAAGGACAACGAAGAAGACTACAGAGCCTTCATCAGTGACGACCCCCAAAGACTTGTGTGACCACCAAACCGAGTGGTGGCGCATGCGTGATAAGGGTGGTAATGAGGGCGGAGATAGAGATATGATGAACCGAAAATGGGAGGAGATGGCATTTACACATGGCATATAAGGGGTGACTTTCACTTGGCAAGCTTGCACGTGAAGTGGCAAGGGTCATTGAAGTCTGCCCTCCGTACCCCACGGTTGTTTTTGCTTATGCGCTATTATTTGAACCAAATTATCCCTTATTTATATATTTTCTAAACTATTCAATTAAAATTGCTGCTACCTTAAATATTGTTTGGTTTTTTTTTATGATGGATAATTGGGCAAACATAACAGGATTTATTGCAAAGGGCCTGGGTGCAGGGCCCTGCTGGGATTTGGGGTTTATTGCAAAGGGCCTGGGTGCAGGGACCTTTTGGGATTTGGGGTTTATTGCAAAGGGCCTGGCTGCAGGGCCCTGCTGGGATTTGGGGTTTATTGCAAAGGGCCTGGCTGCAGGGCCCTGCTGGGATTTGGGGTTTATTGCAAAGGGCCTGGGTGCAGGGCCCTGCTGGGAGCTGCAGCCACACCTGGAGCAGGCCCGAGAGAGGAGAGGAGGAGAGAGGATGAGAAGGTAAGAGAGTAAAAGCGTAAGAGAGTAAAAGGGGTAAGAGCATCTAAGGCAAGAGCTAAGAGACAAGAGGTAAGAGCAAGAGTAAGAGAGGTAAGAGCTAAAACAGCAAAGTTCCCATTACAATATAATAAATCTTCTGTGTTGAATATTCTGATTCTCACTAAGCAATCTAGTACAAGATACAAATCCTACAGCATTTCCATACCACCTGTAAGAATCATTACATTACCATACTGTGCTACATTTTAAACCCTAAAAACTCCTCTGTGGACCCCTTCAGTAGGGGCTGCTCTGACCCTGGGACCTGCCTGCAAGCAGAGGGAATTGTTTCATCAAAAGGGGATTACTTTCAGCGGCCACACCGTTGTTTTCCCGTTGTTCAGTAACTAAGGGATCTCAAAGCTTGCTTTCATTTCAATCTCGCTTATAGTTTCCATATTCTCAAAATCTTTTGCCAGACAATCATATTTGTAAGGCTTTCCTGTTTCATCTTCCCCAACACCCCAGAGCCGGCGCTGCTGCGGCCGTGGGGCAGAGGGGGTGCGAAAGGGGGATCCGGGCTTGGAGCGGGAGGAAGGGGAGGGAGAGGAGAAGGGGAGGAGCAGGAACAGGAGCAGCACGAAGGGGAGCAGCCCGAGGAGGAGCAGCAGCCGGGCAAGGAGCATTGCGGGGTTCCACGGCGAGCCCGCAGCTCGGCTGGGCCCGGCAGCATCGCATTGCCCCGCGTCCCGCAGGTGAGCGCCGAGGGGAAGCGGCAGCTCCGGGAGGGTTTTTGTGGGGGGAAGAGGGGGATTCTGCTGGGGTTTGGACCTTGCCGATTCCGGAGTTGTGAAAAGTGCGTATTATATGGCTCTATGCAGATATTTACTGTGGGAATCCATAAAATCAGAGGGGTTTGGGAAAGCTGCAAAAGGCAGGCCTCAGAGACAGCAGAACTGTGAGTAGGGCAGAGCCATGAGATAGGTCAGCAGAAAAATTGTTTAAACTGTAGAAAAAGCAAGGGCAAATAGAACAATGCCCTGTGTATTAACGCTTGTCTGAATAGCTCTCTAAGCTGCAGAAAGTTTATTTAGCAAGATGTTAGGAAAGTTGAAGCTTAAGAATGGAGCTCAGTGCATTGTGTTTTAAGGCTTACAAGCAGGTATTGTATTCGAAATAAGCAAGCATTGTTTTAAGCAAAGGTATGTGTGCTTATGGTGTGTGAAAAACGGCAATCACTTGTTTTTAAAATTTTAAAAGTTTAATAGCAATAAAATAGTTCTACAAATATTAATATAATTAGAGTAATAATAATTTGGACAATTTGAATTAGGACAATACGAGACAACAAATATAAAGAGTTACGGACGTCTGGGTACCTTTTTCTGGGCAGCACGAGCCTGAAAAAGGACCCCCGCTAACGAAGATTAACCCTTAAAAACAATAGCCCATTGCATATTCATACACCTCATAGATGACGCATAAATTCCATTCAAACATTCAAACACAGGATTCTGTGGTTCTGGTCAGTGTCAGCTTCTTCCTCTGAATCCTAACAGCGCCTTCGAGGCGGGAAGAAGTTCTTTTCTTCTGATAAGAGAGCAGTAAATTCTTTTTCTCTGAAAGATTTAGGTGTCCTGTGGCTGCTATCTCACTGCAAGTCCTTTCTTTAAAAAAGTATCCTACATAGCATTGTTTCTGTGTTAACAATTTTTATAACCTAAAACTATATTTAACACGGTACTTAAGAGAATTAATACAGCATTACTTTCTAACACAACACATATAATATTCATTTAATATTTGCAAAAAGCCAATCATAAAATACAGGCATTTTCACATTTACCATATGTATTTTGATGTATTGATCAGTAGTGCTGTATTAACAGTTTGATAATAAATGTAGTCTTGTAATTAAAAGGTAACTTTTGTAGTTAAAAGAAGAACTATGTCAGTGAGGTTTTTTTAAAGAAAGGAATGAGGCACTCGCATCAGATAGCAGCCACAGGACACCTGAATCTTTCAGAAAAAAGAATTTTTTGCTCTCTTTTCAGAAGAAATGAACTTCTTCCTGCCTCGAAGGGGCTGTTAGGATTAGAAGGAAGAAGTTGATGATGGCCAGACAGAATCCTGTGTTTGAATGGAATTTATGCATCATGTATGAGGTGTATGAATGTGCAACGGGTTATTGTTTTTAAGGGTTAATCTTTGTTAACGGGTGTCCTTTTTCAGGCTCGTGCTGCCCAGAAAAAGGTACCCGGACATCCATAATTCTTTGTATTTGTTGTCTTGCATTGTCCTAATTCAAATTGTCCAAATTATTATTACTCTAATTGTATTACTATTTTTAGAACCATTTTATTACTATTAAACTTTTAAAATTTTAAAAACAAGTGATTGGCGTTTTTCACCGGAGTTGAGTCCCAAATATATTTTGGTGTCGCTGAGAGAGGTATTTTTAATTCATTTGATGAGGGAATATTTTTGGATCTCTCAGGAATGCAAAGGGGAGCAGGGGAAGTGCTGAGTGCCTGGAGTGGAGGGATGCTGGGGAAAGGGGACCCTGGAACACCTGATGTAAAATTTCAATGGTCAATCCAAATTTTACTTCTATACCTTTTATTTTAAAGCAAGCAAGCAGCGTTGGGTGGCCGGGGAGTCACTGCTCCACTCACAGCACACACAGTTCAGTAAAGTATATATACTGTTTTTAAGCCTACAAAGCATTTTCCAATGTGCTTGGTTAGTCCAAATTAGCAAATATCAATAAGCTGGGAGCAGTAATTTCATAATATTTCTAGGTTGTCCTTGATTCCTATCCTTGTGGTTGTCTGGAGGGAGGCCTTGCACTGGTGTCTGCTACATGATTTTGTCAAGTGCATCAAGCTTTTTGTTATACATAAGCTTTTAATTGCTTTGTTGCAATATCTCTTAGCTTTACCCCAACTTCCTCTAATTTGTTCTAAGCATCAGTCATCTTGCTCCCTCATCTCTTTTGCTCTACTATACTTCTTTGATTTTGATGCTTTTTTTGGCTGTTTGGTCAGAAAGTTTCAAAACCTTTCTTTGTGTCTGTTTTGGACACAGCAGATAGAAGCATTTGCTGATTCCATTGCCAATTGGCATGTATCTCAAAAACAATTTCCACAGAATCAGGGGAGGGTGAGCCCTGGGACCCCCCAAAACCCCCTCATCATGTCTGAGCAGGACCTGGGAGACAGGGGGAATGCCCAGGACCCACAGCCCCCCCAGCAGCTCTGAGAAGAGGGACCCCCATAACCCCAAAGTGAGGACACAGGAAACAGGGAACTCCTGGGAGAGGTTTTTGGACTCCTTGATTTTTGGAGGTATTTCTGGCCACCAGACACCCGGTGACTTCTAGAGATGGACTTGCCCAGTGGGACCTCCGAAGGCAATGCACTCACATCTTGTTTTTCCCCCAAATCAGGATTTCCCATTCCCAAACCTCATCTGGATGGAGAAGGCTGTGAGGAAGAGGAAGATGCCCCAGGGCACTGAGGCAGGTGAGGAGGAAGTCAGTGCCCCTTTTCCCCTCTGTCCTGCTCCATCTCCCACCCCAGCACGGCCCCAGCTGCAGCACAGCCCCACTGCTGATGCTGTCCAGCCAGGGACGCACTGGGGGGATCTCCTTCCCCTTTCCCTGTGGCATGGAGGCAAATCCCATCCTCTTCTTGTCCTTCCTCCCCCAGGGAAGGAGCTGAGGATGGAGACCAGGGAGGACAAATCCCCACAGCAGAACCTGGTGGAAGAGGCTGTTTTGAGCAGCTCCAGGGCACAGGAATCCAACGGGGAGGAAAAGCCACAGAGATCCCTCAGGAGGAGGGGCTGCAAACCCAGCCCAGGGTGCTCCGAGGAGGAAAGACTCACCCTGAGCCAGGAAGGCAGCCAGAGATGTGGCCAGAGCGCTGAGGTGGTGGTCCATGAGCAGCTTGATGATGGCAAGAAGCCCCACCAGTGCTTGGAATGTGGGAAGAGTTTCGGCAGGAGCGACCACCTGCTCATCCACCAGAGGACCCACACCGGGGAACGGCCCTATGAGTGTGGGGAATGTGGGAAGAGCTTCAGGATCAGCTCCCACCTGATCGTCCACCAGAGGATCCACACCAATGAATGGCCCCACAAGTGTGGGGAATGTGGGAAAGGGTTCAGGATCAACTCCAACCTGATCGCCCACCAGAGGATCCACACCAATGAACGGCCCTATGAATGTGGAGAATGTGGGAAAGGGTTCAGGAGGAGCTCCAGCCTGAAACTCCACCAGATGATCCACACTGGGATACGACCCTTTGTGTGTGGGGAGTGTGGGAAGGGCTTCCGTGACAGCTCCCGCCTGATCATCCACCAGACAATGCACACTGGGGAGTGCCCCTACACGTGCTCAGAGTGTGGGAAGAGCTTCATTGAGAACTCCAGCCTGATTCTGCACCAGAGGATCCACACTGGGGAGAGGCCCTACAAGTGCAGGGAATGTGGGAAAAGCTTTAGGCAGAGCTGCCATCTGAATGCCCACCAGAAAATCCACACTGGGGAGAGACCCTATGAGTGTTCTGGGTGTGGGGAGAGGTTTCAGAGCCGATACCGTCTCCTCAAGCATCAGCAGATTCACACCTTAGAGGCCCTTCTGCTGCCCTGACTGCAGGGAAGGGCTTTTAGAAAAACTCCACCCTCGTCACCCACCAGTGGATCCACACTGGGGAGAGGCCCTGACAGTGTCCCAAGTGTGGGAAGAGCTTCTCCCAGAACTCTGCCGTGACCCAACACCAAGGGAGGCAGCAGTAAGGGATGCCCAACAAGTGCCCTGTGTGCAGGAAGAGTGTTACCTTGATTTTTAAAGATTTTCTGAGCCTTCTAATGTTTACATTCTTGTAGCAAACTTTCTCAAACACTTTCTGTAAATAACTTCTTGTTTGGCATTCTTTTATAGAAGAAGAAAAATTTGATGGACTGTTGGTTTGTCCGGTGTCATTGGAGAGGTGGCACTTTCACCCTCCAATCCACGGTCGCTTTTAGAAAATTATAAATGTTGGAGTCAGGAAATAAACTTCCCTTTTCTTCCCCTTGAGAGCAGCAGTGTGTGCGCTCGTGTTGTTTTGTGTCCTGCAGTGACAGGAAGAGCTTTGAGCGCTGCTTCAACTCCATCCCCCATTGGGGACCCCCACTGGATGGTCCACAGTGACCCTCGCTGTGCAGAGACTTGGTCATCCATGGTCCTGGTGATCCATGTTGGGAAGACACCTGGCTGGTGGTCTCCATGTCTTCCTGGCTCCCCTTGGGCACTTGGACACGGCCAGAGAAAAATCCATTGGGATGCAAACAAACATCAGAATTTCACAGGGGACAGCACAGTTTTTTACTTTTGACACCAAAAAAGTCTCACCTTTTGCATCCAATCATTGCTTCGAGTGGCATCCAGAATTCCAAATGGTGTTGGAGGTCTTTTCCAACCCGAATCATTCCATGATTCTAATTCTCTCTGGCCCACCAGCATCTTCCACAGCCAAATGGTGTTTGACTGGGGCAAAACCCAGGATTTTGGAGACAATGGAGTGGAAGTCTTTCTAGAAAAGGTCCTTTCTACCCGCCCAGGCACACGGATACTCAGCCAGCATGGACACGTAAATGCTTTTATTTTGGCCTTTATTTTCGTTCATTTTTCATTATCCTTCACCCAACATTGGGGTAAATATAAAGACATTTAACTCACACACACATGGTGACATTGTGGGACATGGGTGGGGACATGGTAGGGATGGGGACAAGGACCTGGGTGGGGATGTGGTGGGGATGGGGACAAGGACCTTGGTGGGGATGTGGTGGGGATGGGGACAAGGACCTGGGTGGGGATATGGTGGGGATGGGGACAAGGACCTGGGTGGGAATATGGTGGGGATATGGTGGGGATGGGGATCAGGACATGGCTGTGGATGGTGATATTGGGCATGGGGGGTGTCACAGATAGAGATGGTGACATGGGGCTCTATGGCCGTGGATGAGGAAATGGGGGACATGGCCATGGATGGTGACACAAGTGGCCTAGAGACAAGTCCACAGGTTGACATGTCCATGCCATGGGGTGTCCCATGGCCAAGGATGAGGAAATGGGGGACATGGCCATGGATGGTGACACAAGTGGCCTAGAGACAAGTCCACAGGTTGACATGTCCATGCCATGGGGTGTCCCATGGCCAAGGACAACACATCCCCACCACCACCATGATACTGTCCCTTTCATGCTACCATTTATTCCCTGCTCCTCCCCATTGTCACCCCACTGTGAACCCAGCCAGGGACAGGGGTGACATTTGGGCACACTCCTGTCCCCACTCCAGCACATGCCTGGGGCCAGCAGAGAAGGGGATGAAGGACAACGGGGACCGTTCCTTGCTGTTCTCCAGACTGAACCTTAGAGGACTGAACACCTGGGGTGACACCGACACAGTCACACCGAGGGGACACAGCTGTCACCACCATGGTGACAGGGACACCTCATAGGGTGGCCCTACCTCAGGCTTGGGCCAGAGGTCTGGGTTGTGGTGGGTCCCGTAGATGCTCATCAGGCAGATGACCCCTGGTGGGATGGGAATGGCCACTTTAGGGACAGCAGATGAGGGTGGGTGGTGACACTGGGGACACCCTGGCCATGCCATACCCTTGGGGATGACACAGCCATCACACAGGGGGATGTCCTCGGTGCAGCGCCGGGACACAGCAGTGACAGGAGGGTGCAGCCGCAGGCTCTCCTTGATGCACATGGTGGTGAAGGGCAGCTGGGACAGGTCGTCCCTGGGGACAAGCGGGGGTGGCACCGTGTCCCCAAGCCACATGACCAGGGTGGCCCTGGGGACATCTCACCATTCAATGTCTGCAGTGTCCCGGCCAGCCAGGAGCTCCTGGACCTGCTGGTGGCATCGCTCCTGGTGCTCAGGATGGCCGGCCAGGTTGTAGAAGGGCCATGCCAGGCCACTGGCCGTGGTGTCATGGCCTGTGGGGACGCTGGGTGAGTGAGGGGACACTGGAGTGGCTCCTCCCCAATGGCACCTGGGAGCTCGTGCTCACCCTCAGACATGAAGGTGTCAGCCTCAGCCGTGATGTCCTCATCTGACAGGGTGCGGCCATTCTCATCCTGCAGGGGCAAGAGGAGCCACGGGCCACTGGGGCCACCAGTCTGTGGCCACCTGGGGCCAAATCCCATCCATGGCCACCACCCTATGGCACCACCATCCCACTGGCCACCAGCTCTATGGTCAGTGCTGCCCACGGCCACCACTGTTCCCCTGTGGCCACCAGTCTATGCCCAAGCCCCCCATGGCCACCAGCATCCTGCTGGCCTCTATGGCCAATCCTTCCATGGCCACCACCACTCTCTTGACCACTTCCATGCCCCATGGCCACCACCCCAGCCCCACCTTGGTGAGCAGCAGGATGTACTCGCTGGGCCATCTGCACCAGGGACAATGGGGGGACACTGTGGCCACCAGCATGGATGATAGCAGGACCATTGGGGCCACCAGAATGGCCAACAGGGACAGTGATTGGACAGGATGGCCAGTGGGGACCATGGCAGAGCCAGCACAGCCACCAGGATGACCAGCAGGGACAATGGTAGGGTCACCAGGGCCACCAGGATGGCCAACAGGGACAATGGTAGGGTCACCAGGGCCACCAGGATGGTGTCATGATCCGCTCGTACAAGCGGGGATCATGATGGTTCGTTAACTGATCTCAGAGTGCAAAAGCAACACGGAAGGGGATTTTGGTATTAATCAAAACAAATGCACCTTTAATTGAGTGCCCACAGCAGATGTGATGGAAGGATTAGAAAGGAGAATAAAGGATAGAGAGAGAGAGAGAGAGAGAAAGAGGGGAGGAATAGCTGCCAATGGAGAGATGAAACCCTCGTGGTCCAGCCAATAGATCCGTCTTGTCATGTCAGGGAGAATCTCAAAGTCTCGGTTCTATTGTAGTCCTCCACCAAGGGGGGGAACAGGTAAGTCTATTGAAACCACCGAGAGGGAACAGGTATGTTTACAGACAGTCCATGTTCTCAGCAGTGAGCGAGACCAATTGTTTTCTTGGTCCAGGGAGCACACCTGCAGGCAACACTTGGCAAACATCTCGCTTCAGTCCGGCCAGCCCCTGTGTTAGAGTTATAGGGGTGTCAGTCTCAGCCCTTGGGAGGGGGCTTCAGTCTCCGTCCATCACAGTGGTCGTGAGGCAGCTGAGGGAAACCTCAGAGTGTCTCTTACAGATGATCAGTGGGGACAGGTAACAATCACTCCTGGCCGTGGCTCTCGTGGCTGAAGATGCACTTCTGGAGCGTGTCCAGGGTGAGGAGGCTCAGGGGCTGCAGCACCTCCAACTCCACCGGCCCCCACCAGCTGCCACTGCTGCTGCTGCCCACTTACGGGGAAGGACTGGATTGGGGAGGGAACAGGGAGGAGATCAGGGACAGGAGAGAGGGGATAAATTGGGGGGTGGGACAGCAGTGGGAGAGGGGGAAGAGTGGGGAGTGGCTGTAGAACAGGGATGTGGTGATGAATGAGGGGTGGGGTTGGGATTTGGGGGCAGCTTTGTGTTTGGGGTATGGGGCAGTACAGAATTTGGGTACAAGACGGGACTCGGGGTGCAGGACAGGACTCAGCATGCAGCAGTGGGTGCAGGACAGAATTTTGGGTGCAGGATTGTCCTAAGGTGACGTTATGATGCTTGTATCCCCATTCATCTGTTCTGTTTATGCTGGATATCATGTTCTGTGCCTTCAAGACTCGCTCTGAAGAGCGAAGTTTTGTTTTGGTTTTGATATCAGCCTGCTCCCCAATGGCTGGTGGGACAAACAGACAGGGCAGTACATGGTGCTGCTTTTGCTTTTTGCTTGGCTTTTTGCTTTGCTCTTGCTTTTGTTTCTGCTCATTAGTTAGTTTAGCTAAGCAGTCTGAATTTTTCCCTGGACTGTTTTCCTTTCCCTTTTTTGGAACCACTCAAACCTGCTCTGGACTGGGACTTGCGAACACCGAGAGTTTGCACCTTGTGGCTGCAGCAGCTGCCCCAGCACCAGAGGGACTGATAACAGAGTGACCACCCCCAAGAGAGACTTTGTGAATTTGTCATCTTTTTCAGAGTGGTGAAAGAGTGTTTCCACCTGGTATTGTTCATTTTGTGTGCTGGGGAGTGTTTTGCCTGTAAAATGAACAGGTTCTTTCCACTTCTTTCCAAGGAATCCTTCCCGAACCGTTTGGCAGGAGGGGCCGTGTGGGTTTGCTTTCTGGAGGGGCCCCTTTGGAGGTTTTCTCCCAAATTTGCCCTAAACCAGGACAAAATTTGGTGCCCCATGCATGGGGCTTGAGAAAGAGTGGAAAAAACCCTGTTCTGACTGCATTTTGGTTGCCATTATTCTGTGTTGGTATCAAGCAGTTAATGGCCATGTTTTTTGAATTCATAATGTCTCTTGGGGTGGAGGCTTGCATGCATTTCTGGTCCCTAGGTGCGGAGGATCATTAACGGGACATCACAGCATGATCAATATGATCAAGTGAAGCCAATTTATTACAAAAAGCAAGCCATTTTTATACTGTTCTCTATTGTTCACACCTCAAGCTAATGCATGATTGGTTAAGTCCTTTTTACCCACGCAATTTGACATTTCAGTTAATTTTAGTCTTTCTTCTTCATGCATCTCGCTGCAGTTTTCTTGTGTGCCTTTGCATCCTGAACCATCTGCTGCTGAGCATGTTCTTCTTCTTTTGTGTCTTTCAAGGGCATGGTGACCTTACTCAGTTTCTATGAAGGCTGCATTGTGCATATGTTGCATATGTCCATTGTCCTGCAAAAAAACCTCAACACTCCTCCCAATGCTTTCTGGTCATTCAAGTGCCCTTCAGCTGACTTGTTTCATGCTTTGAGCTTCAGGGAATTGCCTAATATTTCTGAAGCTCAAATAAATAGCATATTAGTCAACATCTTAATTGTGTTTATATCTCACAGAATTGCCTTTTCTTTTGTGTTTGTCTAAAACTGTTACTGTACAGAAATGTCTGAGAGATGGTGGACATGTCAGATGCTGCTGGGACATCCCAGAGCACTTGGACCTGGACTCTGCACAGGAGAGCTCTTCATTCCCTTTCTCTCTTTTCCTCCCTTTGGGCATGGAGGGAGCTCCTGACTTCAGCCTGTGACTCGTGTGTGCAAAGAGCAAATCTGGGCAAAATCGGGGCAGTGAGGGTTTGGGGAGACCTTGGGATCTGTGCTGGGCACAGAAGGTGTTTTCCATTGCTTGAGACTGTCTGCTGTGGAAAGTGGATTTAATATCCAGCAGAGGAATGACTGTTGCATTTGATGGAGCTGGGCCTCCCCTTGGCTTTGTTGGATGAAAAGATACAGAGAAGCACACGCAGAGCTACCAGCTCCTGGATTCCAGCAGTGTTCAGATAGAAATTCCTAGAGGAGGTAGGGTCAAGATGTGTGCTTGCCTTGTGGTCAGCCTCAAATACCCCTTGGTCTTCCTGAGCCCTTTCCCCAGGTGGGGCTTGGGCTCATTGGGTCCCTCAGGAGCTGGGCTGGGGCTGCAGAGGTGGCTGTGGAGCATTGCCTGTGCTGTGCCAGGGACTGGCAGACACTGCTGGGCTGGCATAGAGGCTCTGGGGGCATTGGGGTTCCAGGGCAGGGCAGGGCTGGGGTTCCAGGGCAGGGCAAGGCTGCACCTGCCCCTTCCTCCCTCACACACAAAATGTTTTGAGCCAACAATCTCCTCCAGCCTGTCACTACAGGGAATGCTGGAAGTGAAATCCCATTTGTGGCCATGGGCACCTGGTTCAGAAGGACAGTTCTTTTCCATAGGAAGGAAAGCACAGAGCTCCAAGGTTTGGAAGGCAGGTGAGAGCCTCAGTAGGCCAAGGCTAGCTAGACTTGTCAGTAATAGCAGATTTGTTACAGGGCTTGCAAGGGTTTTTCAGGGTGAAGAGAGAGACGAGAATGTTGACCTCATGTTCGGAAGGCTAGATTTATTATTTTATGATATATATTACATTATAACTATACTAAAAAGAAATAGAGAGAAAGTTCTCAGAATGCTAGCTAAGCTAAGAATAGAAAAGGAATGAATAACAAAGGGCTGTGTCCAGGCAGAAAGCAAGAACAGCTCTGCCGTGAGTGGTCAGCGAATCCAAACATCCGCCCAAGACCAATCACGCATCCACCTGTTGCATTCCACAGCAGCAGATAACCATTGTTTACATTTTGTTGCTGAGGCCACAGTTTCCCAGAAGGGGAAAAAAATTCTAAAGAAAGGATTTTTCAGAAAAGATGTCTGTGACATGTCACCCTTTTAAATTTAGCTTAATTAAAAAGAAAAGTGTTTGTAATTTTCTCTGCTGGGCACATGCCAAGGAAAGAACAAACACTTGACAGGTTATCTGTTGTCAATCAAAACCTCACTCAAGTGCTGGTGTGGAATGAACAGGGAATTTCTTCACCTGTAGAACATACAATTCTATCAAATCACTAAAACAATCTTACAGTATAAGAAAATACAAAAAAACAATGCAAAGAGAGTCCATGTCCAAACAGCTGAGTTTCAGGAAAAAGTCCATGGACTGAAGATATTCCTCTTGGACATATCTGAAAGTCCCTTTTGGTCCTGAAACAGGCTTGCTGCAGAAAAGTCCATCAATAGTTATCAAAAGTCCATTGACAGTCACAAAATAATTTCAAACAATTTTGAGACTTCTGGAATGTCTTCGCCACAGCCCTTTTTTGAGCACTTTTGGGCTGAAGCCAAGTTTTTGGCCCTTCAATGCTTCAGAGCTGTTGCCAGCTATTTCAAGTCTTTTTATTTAATTAATTTTTTTTTTTTTTTTAAATAGGAAAAAGCAGCAGCAGAGGAGCCAGAGAGGCCCTGGGGGGCCCTGGCCCATGTGGATGTACCAGGAACCCCAGATCTGGCCCACAAAAGGTGGGCCAGGACCGGTAGGGGAAAGCAAAACCCCCAAACCCATCAGGAGGCCGGGAGGTGGCCCTGGCCCAGGGAGCCGAGCCCAACAGCCCAGGCCCAGCCCCCGAAGCAGGCTCTGCCTTGCCACAGGCCTACACCCTGCTGCCAGTACAATGGCAGAACAGGTGGTGAGACGCTTCTTTTCCCCTAAATCACCAAGGCATGCCAGCAGTGAGGGAATAGAAGCAGCCCCAAGCGCCCTCATCTCGGGTCTAGGAATGTTTCTTCCCCACAGCAAGAAAGAGATGATCGCTTCCCGCTGTGCCCTCTGCCTCTGCAATGCAAATGCAACAGGTGTGTCTCCCATCTGCCTCACGGCACCACCCCCTCTGGGCTGGGGACCAAAGGCAGAACTCTCGGGATCCACCTGCCCCTCGCCGCTGGGGCTCATGAGGGGCGGCAGAGATGGCAACCTCCAAGGGGCAGCAACTGACCAACCACTCCCCAACCCACCGAGAACGCTGATTTTGAATGCCGGCAGATGGGCTGCCCCCGCCCCCAGATGTCAGGCCATGCCTCCATGGAAGGAGAGGCCGACGCCCTCTTCCCCTGTCCCAGCTGCCCCCGCAGGGGCAGCCCCGGGACAGCCCGAAAAACTTGGGGGGGAAATCTCGCTGGGTGCAGGAGCCATTGCGGCAGCTGCTGCCAGGAGCGGTGGGACTGCAAGCTGCTCTGCCTCTGCGGGAGAGCCTGCCGGGCGAGGTACGGGGTCGCCAGCGTCTTCTGCTGGCTCTGGGATCGGCTGCGGAGGCGGCGAGGGCAGAGAGGGGGCTGGCGGAGGTGGCAAGGCCGGTGAAGGGGCAGGCGGGACCGCCCGGGGAGGCGGCTGCGGGGGGCGTCCCGGCGGTGCTCAGGGGCTGGCCGGGGCGGTGCTCGTGGTGCCGGCCGGGGTGGAGCCGCCCACTCTTCATCCCCCAGAGAGAGAGAAGGGGGGGAGAAAGACCGCTCCATCTGAGTATGCTCCGAAGATGCAGAGAAAAAACTTTGGGTTCGATTGAAACATCGCCCCTCTGCCGGGATGGAGGGAGGCTGGGAAGCAGTGGATCGTCTCCCCCCCTGCAAAGGGTCTTCTCCTGCTGGAGACAGGGGAACTGGGGCTTGCCCGTTGCATTTAGCAATCCAGGGAAAAACAACTGCTCTCTGTTTCAAGATAGAAAAGAGTACACAGAAGACTGGGTAAAGGCGGGGGTGTCCCAAACCACGGTCCCAAACAAATTGGAAAATGGATTCCATGCACTCCCATACGAACACATCAAGTTCATACAGCACATCCGTTAAAAACCCAAAGAGCTTTGCCCATTGAAAAAACACATGGAAATGTGTCTCCAACAGGCAAAATCCATCCTCTTCATCCCATTTGTGCCAGAGGGCAATAAGCTTCTCCTCTGAAGGGGAGAATTGAACCTCAGCCCTGGTGGGAATGCCCCACCACCTTTGCAGCCATAACCTGCGAAGGCCAGGATCGTCAGGAAGGGAAAAGCCAACAGTACCTTTCGAAAGAGTCCAGCATGCTCTGGCCAGCTCCATTGTGCTTATGCACTTTCCGAACATCTTCCTGGGGGCTTTTCAGGAGGTTCTCTTTGTGGTCAGCCTTGCTGTGAACTCTGTCCAAATCTGGATCTTCAGTTCTTCAGCTCCTGGCTAGAATCCACCTCTGTGGTCACTTGTGAAGCAACCATCAATGTCCCACATTCGGGGTTTACCCAGTGCAGCAATTGCTCCTCTGGGGTCACCAATTGATGGTTTTGTCCTCCTCATTCACTCGGGGTTCACCAATTGTCACAGGGCTTGCAAGGGTTGCAGGGTGAGAGAGAGGCGAGAATGTTGACCTCATGTTCAGAAGGCTTGATTTATTATTTTATGATATATATTACATTATGACTATACTAATAGGAATAGAAGGAAAAGTTCTCAGAAGACTAGCTAAGCTAAGAATAGAAAAGGAATGAATAACAAGGGGCTGTGTCTCAGCAGGGGCTGAGACCCAGCTCTGCCGTCAGTGGTCAGTAAATCCAAACATCCACATGAGACCAATCACGGATCCACCTGTTGCATTCCACAGCAGCAGATAACCATTGTTTACATTTTGTTGCGAAGGCCACAGCTTCTCAGAAGGGAAAAAAATCCTAAAGAAAGGATTTTTATGAAAAGATGTCGGTGACACATTTAAACCAGCTGAGTTAGATAGACTGACTTAAATTACATAAATTAGAGAAATCAATTAGACAATTCAGCCAGTTAAACCAGTTACCCCAGCTAAAGGTGCCAGGCCCTGGGGAACTTTGCCCCGGATTCACCACCAGGAAGTTGGTTCTATTTAACCACCAGCAAGTTGTAATTTAGGATTTTTCCAGACAGGGGAGGGATTTGCCTGCCCCAGGACATTCCCAGCACCAGTGGAGACCCAGAAGGTGCTCAGAGGGGGAGACCACAGGGAAATTTGGGGGCTGAGCTGGAGATGCTGGATCCAGGGTCTACATGGATCAAAGGAGACCAAGGTGAAGATTCTGGATGCAAGGAGTACTGAGGAGAGCCTGGGACTGAGGAAATCCCAGAACTGAGGAGAAGATTTCAGTGCTGAGGAGACCTGGATCCAAAGAGACACCGAATCTGAGAGGAATCCAAATCCAATAAATTTCCAGAGACAGGAGCAAGATTGCAGAGCTGAGAAGATTCTGAATTCAAGGAGACCCCAGAGCTGAGGAAAAGATCCTGGATTGAAGAAGAAGATTCTGGAACAAAGAGACTCAGGAGCTGAGGAGGAGACCTTGGAGTGAGAAGATCACGGATTCAAGGAGACTCCAGAGCTGAGAAAATTCTGTCTCCAAGGCCAAGATCCCAGAGCTGAGGAAACCCCAGACTGGAGGAGTAGATTCTGTCCCCCTGGAGCAGCCAATCGCGTGCCAAGCTGTGGAATTTCCTGGAGAGGACCGTGGAGATCCAGATATCCAACAGCATCTGGAATGTCACCCTGGAGAACCCCAGGTGAGGGGAAGGTGCAGGAGGACCCCTGGGGTGCAGGGTGTGTGGTGGTTTTAGTTTGAAATTGGGTGGAAACACCAATTTTGTGTTGTGGTTTAGGTTTGCTAATTTAAGATTTTTTTAATTTGAATTTTTTTTTTTTTGCTGATGTACTAAAGGATGTGGTAAGTTTGGTGTTGGCTGATTCCTGATACACTTACTTTTTGTTGTGAGATAGGATTAGCAGAAAGGTAAAGCAGGTTTAAAACTTCAAGAGTGTATAAAGAAAATGTTATTAAAAGTAATTAGAAGGAAAAAAGTAGTAAGAACTAAAACAAACCTTTTAGAACACTTTTCTTCTTCTCACAACTTTTCTTCCTCACTGATAATGTAAAGAAATTACACTGAAGATTTTTAGTTAGTTTATAATTTTTAAAATAGTTTTTCTTTAGTTTATTGAGGGAGAGAAGTCTTTTTTGTTAAGATTATGGAGATTTTTTTATAAGAGACAAAGTAACCAGGTTTTTTGTGGTTCTTAATTTGTTACAAACAGCAGTTGTTTGGGGAATTTTGCTATGATGAAGTTTTTCTTATTGTTATAAGCATTTTTATAGCTTGTTGATGGGTTATGTTGATTTAGGGGGTATTGTTTTAAAGATGTGTTGTTTCAAGGTGAAAATTCTCTTTATTGTCTATTTTTAAAATTATTTTTGTTTTTAGGAATAGAGATTTTCTTTTTTTTTCCCCTGAAGCATAGGAATATGCTTTTTTTCTGTTTAACTTTTTCTAGGATTACAGCTATTTTAGCATTTGTTTATTTTAGTATGGAGGCTTTTGTTTGCTATCAACTTTATACACTTTTATTTCTTTATAGCTTTGTGTGCTGTAAGGAAAAATAGTCTTTTCTCTATAGCTTATAAGAGGATTTTAGCTCCTAAAAGCCAATAGTTTCTTTTTCTTTCTTATTCGGGACTTCTTCTACACCAACTTTGATGTCTTAATGCTGTTCTTTTACATGTTTGTATTTCGGGGTTTTTTTCTCACTTGAGAGAGGACTGAGGCACTGGAAGGGTTAACATTACATTGAATTTGACTCCATGTCCTCAGAAGGCTGATTTATTATTTTATGATATTATATGATATTATAATATCTCAGAATCTCTGCTGATCACAGTGACCCTAAGATGTGTCAGAAAGTCTCTTTTCCCAGACCGGCATTAGAAGAAGGAGTCAGAACTCTTCTATTCTTATTCTTAGGGTTGTTTATTGGTTTTTTATCTATAATTTTTTTTTTTACTCACGAGGTCTGTCTGGCAGGTCGGGTCGAGGCACATTGCCTGTCCTTGAGGTGGTGTTATCTTTTTATACTAAAAACTACGTGTACAATATTTACAATAACTTCTAAATGCTTATCACCTATGTTAGACAGTGAGTTTTTACTCTAAACTAATCTAAATATGCCAACAACACTTAAAAGATGGAGGAAGAAGGAAAGGAAGGAAAGGAAGGAAAGGAAGGACAAGGCATGCTTAAATTCTTCTATCTTGGGACTTCAAGCCCTCATTCTAAAAATCTCAAAAATCTATTTTTCGCCCCATGACAAACTAACTATTATTCTACCTAAAGTCTCTTGACTTGTAATCCTTCCTATAAAGGCTGGTAATTGTTTTTTCTAAGGGCTAAATCAAAGGCACAGGGGTCTTGGGCTCTGTGCCAAGGTCTCTGAGCCCCCCATGCAGGGGCTGGAGCCTTCCAGGGCAGCCAGAGGAATTTCCTGGGTTCCCTCAATATTATATTAAAAGAAATTATATACTAAAACTACACTAAAGAAAGAGAAAGGAGATATCAGAAGGCTGTAAAAGAATGAATAATAAAAACCCGTGACTGACCAGAGTCCCGACCCAGCTGGACTGGGATTGGTCATTAATTAAAAACAATTCATATGCTGGGTAAACAATTCTCCAAATCACATCCCAAATCAGCAAAACAGGGAGAAGCTGAGGCTTCCCAGCTTCCCAGGAGAAGAAATCCTGGCAAAGGGATTTTCCATAAAATATCACAGTGACACTGTTTGGCTTGGTTTGACTGAGATGGGGGTTGAGGTTGGGGGTTGCTGCTTTTTTGTTGATTGGAAATGAAAGAGAGAGTTTTGGAGGTTTTTGGTTTTTAACATGTGTGCTTCACAGAGTTGTGCCCAGCTTCTCAGTGGTTCAGCAGTCCGTCAGTTACACAAAAAGCTTTGCATCACTTCCCTGAATTTTCCTCCCATTCCAAACCAGGACAGGGTGGTGTCGCAGACATATTTTATGAAAAATCTTTTCATTAAGATTTTTTCTCTTGAGAAGTTGAGAGACTTCAAAAACTAAATGTAAACAATAATTATTTGCTGCTGTAGAATGCAGCAAGTGCATCTTTGTTTGGTTTCATGTAGTTGTTTTTAATTATTAGCTAATCACAGTCCAGCTGTCTCAGACTCTCTAGTCAGTCACAAGATTTTATTATCATTCTATCCTTTTCTATTCTTTGCTAGCTTTCTGATTAAATCTTTTCTCCTTTTATTTTAGTAAGTTTTAATATATAATTTTCTTTTTATATAATATATATAATAAAATAATAAATTTGCTACTGTAGAATGCAACAAGTGCATCTTTGATTGGTCTCATGTAGTTGTTTTAAATTAATGGCTAATCACAGTCCAGCTATCTCAGACAAGATTTTATTATCATTCTATTCTTTTCTATTTTCTGTCAACTTTCTGATAAAATCTTTTCTCCTATCATTTTAGTAAGTTTTAATATACAATTTTCTTTTAATATATATCACAAAATAATAAATCAGCCTTCTGAAATATAAAGTCAACATTCTCATGTCTTCCCTTGTCCTGAGACCCCTGTAAACATCACCACAGGGTGGGGTCATCATTCCACGATGGGAGCATCTCCTAGGGCTTGGTCCATCTCATACTTGTCCACCAGTGCTCCCATCACCTCCCAGTGCCCCCAGCGCCTCCCAGCCGTGCTCCCATCACCTCCCAGTGTTCCCAGCACCTCCCAGCAGTGCCCCCATCACCTCCCAGTGCCCCCAGCGCCTCCCAGCAGTGCTCTCATCACCTCCCAGTGCTCCCAGCACCTCCCAGCAGTGCCCCCATCACCTCCCAGTGGTGGTGAGACTGTCTTCTGCTGGTTCCACCACCCGCCACTTGCTCCACGATGATCTCCTGGTGTGTGACCGTGTTCACAGGGGCCCGAGAATGAGGGAAGAGATGAGGATCTGACTCCATGTTTCAGAAAGCTTGATTTATTACTTTATTATATATAATATATTAAAACTATACTAAAAGAATAGATGAAAGGATTTCATTAGAAGGCTAGCTAAGAATAGAAAAAGAAAGAATGAATAACAAAAGGTTCTGTCTCAGAAAGAGAGTCCGAGCCAGCTGACTGTGATTGGCCATTAATTAGGAACAACCACATGAGACCAATCACAGATGCACCTATTGCATCCCACAGCAGCAGATAACCATTGTTTACATTTTGTTCCTGAGGCCTCTCAGGAACATTTTACATTTTGTTCATTCTCAAGAGGAAAAATCCTAAAGAAAGCGTTTTTCATTTAAAAATGTCTGTGGCACTGGTGGTCTCACCATGCTCCCCTGATGGCACAGCCCTGTTTCTCCTTCCCAGGACCTACTTCTACAGCGGGCACAGCTCCGTCCCCCCCAGCCCTTCCGTGCCCCCAGGCTCCTCTGACACCTGCCAGTTCTCCAGCCCCCTGTTCTGCGGCTGTTGTGGAGTCCTGGTCTATGAGGCCACGACCTTCACCATGGCCATCTTCTTCTCCAACCCCCTGGACTACAACCGCTTTGCCATGGAGCTGGGCCTGGAGCTGTCCCTGGTCAAAGCTCACCTGGGCAGCTTGGAGGACACCTACAGACGCATGTCCCAGATGAGGACATCTTTCACCACCAACGGGAGCACTGCGTGCTGCCACGTCACCCTGGACACCTGCCAGGAGCCCGTCCAGGTGAGTATTGGCCACGCCAAGGTGAGGCCACCATGTCCAACACACGGAGGTCCATTATCAGGGTGGTTCTGCAGGAGCAGGAGGGCTCAGGGAAGGAAGCTGGAGAGAGGCTTCCATGCTATGTGACAGCAAAGGAATTAATTTCATTTTTACTGGGCTTGTGAACAGAGAAACCAGGCACACAAAAACTGCTTTTCCCAGCAAGAACAGTTGGAAGAGAAGAAGAAAACATCTGGCTCAAGAATGTAGGAATAGACAAAACAAACAAAACAAGGACTGATTCTGGGCTTTATGGTAATGGATAAATTGTAATATGTAAATTGCTTACTTGTAAAATCATGTGTACACAAATGGTTAGGAGTTTCCTTTGTGTGACTTCAGGCCTGAATAAATTATGCCTTTTTAAAGCAAATCAGTGTTAAGGAGGCTTGTTCCAACAATATGGAGTTTTTGTGGCAGCCAGAAGATCAGCCTAGAGCTTCAATGAATCTACAGCTCTCCAGCCAGCACTGAAGAATTTTCAGGGAGAACCTCAACTTTAGACCTTCAGGGACTCTAGGCAACATCCCTGGTGTAAGTGAAGGCATCATTTAAATTATTTTCCTTTGGGTTATTGACAAGGGATGCAAATCCCCACACAGAGTTACTGGTAAGTGTCAGAACCCAGGAAATTCCTCTGGCTGTCTTGGATGGCTCCAGCCCCTGCCCAGGGGGCTCAGAGACCTTGGCACAGAGTCCAAGACCCCTGTGACTTTGATTTTGATCCATGGAAAAAAAACTTTTCAACCTTATATGAGGATCTGCAAGCCACGAAATTCTAAGTAGAATAATAGTTTGTCATGGGGTGAAAAATAGATTTTTGGGGTTTTTAGAATGGGGGTTCGGGAGGCAAGATGGAGGAATCTGGGTGTGTCCAGTCTTTCTCCTTCTTCTTCTTCTTGGCCTCCATCTTCTGCTGTGATGATGGCACTTTTGGATTGGTTTAGAGTAGAAGCTCACTGTCTAACATAGGTGATAGGTATTGGGAAGTTCTGACACTGGGGACGCTCCTAGGGCCTCTCCCCAGTGTGGATGCTGTTGGTGCCTGACAAGGGCGGAGTTGTCACTGAAGCCCTTCCCACATTCCCCACACTCATAGGGCCATTCCCCAGTGTGGATCATCTGGGGCTTGATCAGGGTGCTGCTCTGCCTGAAGCTCTTCCCACACTCCAAGCACTTGTGGGGCTTCTCCCCGTCATGAAGCTGCCCATGGACCACCAGCTCCGAGCACTGGAAGGAGCTCTCTCCACCTTCCTGGCACGAGGTGGTTCTTTCTTCCTCAGAGCACCCTGGGCTGGGTTTGCAGCCCCTCCTCCTGTGGAATCTCTGGGGATTTTCCTCCCCATTAGAATTCTGCACTGTGGAGGCACTCAAAATGGCCTTTTCCATGAGGTTCTGCCATGGAGGTTTTTCCTCCATGGTCTCCATTCTCAGCTCCTTCTCTGGGGAAGGAAGGACAAGGAGAGGATGGGATTTGCCTCCGTGCCAGAGGGAAGGGGAAGGAGATTCCCCCAGTGCATCCCCAGCAGGACGGCGTTGGCAGCACGGTTGTCCTGCAGCCAGGGGCTGTGCTGGGCTGGGAGATGGAGCAGGAGAGAGGGGGAAAGGGGCACTGACTTCCTCCCCACCTGACTAGGTGTCCCAGGGCTGCTTCTTGTTCCTCGCAGTCTCCTCCTCCATCCAATCAAGATTTGGGAATGGGAAATCCTGTTCTGGGAAGAAAACGAAGGGTGTGCACATTCTCTTTTGTTCCGGGGGCTGTGCTGGGCTGGGAGAAGGAGCAGCAGAGAGGGGGAAAGGGGCAATGGCTTCCTCCTCACCTGCCTGGGTATGCAAGGGCACCTTCCTCTTCCTCACAGCCTCCTCCCCCATCCAATCAAGTTTTGGGAATAGGAAATCCTGGTTTGGGAAGAAGACAAGCGGTGAGTACATTGTCTTTTGTACTGGTTTGAAGGCAAACCTGGGGGAGTGTCTTAAGCACGAATTACAATTTAATAAGAAAATGAAGATCAAGGCAATGATACGGAAACACTGCCTTAAACTGACAGAGTCAGGATATAACCTGACACCCTGTATGTAAGGGTGGTGGCTGAAGTCCCATTAAATGGTGGCTGCAGTCCTGTTGGAGAGGTGAACGTGATTCTGTCAAAGCAGTGATGCTGTAGAAGGGTCTGGCCTTCCTCTGGAGGTCCAGTGGTGGTTAGGGAGCTCTTGTCCTCTGGGAATCCAGTAGGCAAGCTGCTCCTGGTTGTAGCAAGGCTCAGCTTATATCCAGGCAGGAATGCTTGGTTCCTCCCCCTGGGCAGAGCATCCCACAATGGGAGGATGGAATTTTATCAGTCCTGCAGTGACACTCAATGGCCCATTCACAGGAGATATCTCCCCTGGAGGGCGTTATCAGGGCTGAGTCATGGAAGAGATAAAGAACACTGCCCCACCTGTTTCTAACAGTTTATGGAGATGGTGATTGAAAACATGCATTTGGTTACATCTTGCATTGCAACCTGAAACAGTGGGGTAATCCCTGCTCAGGGGGGTGAACACCACCCCCCTTACCCAAACTGGCTCAGGTGTAAAACCCCCACATACAGGGGACAATATCACACTTGCCCTGCTCCAGGGGAGGTCTCTGTCCCTTGTCACTCATCTTTTCTCTTTCTTTCCATCTCTCTACCTCACATTTACTGTTCAATAAAAACCATTTTGGATTTGGTGTCGTTAGCACCTTAATTGGGGCTGAGGAATCTCTCTAACAATTTGCATAACCAGACTGTGACATTATTTTTGCACAGTGTGTTTAGGCGCTGTTCTCTGAATCCAAGTGCCTTTGACAACACCATGGCTCCCTCCACTGACGAGGTTGTGGTTCTCTCTGGAAGAACTCTTGGAAACTTGGACACAGTCTCTCCTTACTCCTACGGAGCTTATGGAGCTTATAAAAGTTTTTTTTCTTTATGGGAGAAATGATGAGGAAAATGGCTTTTATGGCTGGCCAGTGTAAAGAAAATAATTTGCTGCCTTTCCTTATAAAGTTGTTAAAATCACTGGAGGAAACGGAGCAAATCTTACCAGTGAGACTGACAAGGTTCAGTCACCCCATGGTGAGGAATGCAAGGCAGCTAAAAGTCCCAGAAGAAGCCCAGCTCAAGTAGATAAATTTCCGAATAAGTCCTGAATTCCCAGGCTTGGGGGCTTTACCAAATGTGACAATCATTTTTCTCTTTATCCCTATCACCTTTGTTACTGCTACACACAGCTTTCCATTCCTTTTAATAATCTGTATTGGGCCAAATTTCCACTTTCCTTTTATTGAAACCTGCCAGCAGCTTAGCTGGAGCTGTGCAGGAAGCAATGAATATTGGAATTGCCACTTCACTGCTTGGATTGTCAGTTTATTCATGTTTGGGATTTGTTTGCACTTTCATCACAAGTTACTTGTGGGAAGACTATATATTCTTCACAGTGATTTTGCAGAGTCAAATTTGATCTCTGCCAAGTTTATTTTGTCCAGTGCCCAGAGGATGCTCAAGGGGTCTCTGTGCCTCTCGCACTGGGGGATGCTTGGGAGGGGTTTGGCGGGGGGGGGGGGGGGGGGGGTTTCCTCTCCCTGTCAGCCCAGACTCTTCCCCAGGGGGTTTCCCTGTCCCTGTCACCCCAGGCCATTCCCCAGGGGGTCTCCGTAATTTTCACCCAGGAAATGCCTGGGGGGTCTCCCTCCCTCTCACCCCTGTGCCAGGGGGTGCTCGGGGCAGTCTCTGTCCCTCTCAGCCCAGGGGATGCTCGGGGGTCTCTGTCCCTATCAGCCCAGGGGATACTCGGGGGGTCTCCATCCCTCTGGCCTCAGGCAATGCCTGTGCAGGGCTGGGGACCAGGGGCTCTGTGTCCCTCTCACCGCTGAGGGTGCTCGGGGCTGGGGGGGCTCTCCCACCTTCTCACACCTGGGGAGGCCGGGGGGGTCTCTGTCCCTCTCAGCCCTGCTGTGACCCCACCCAAACATCATCGGGGTCACAGGAACAGAGACACCCCCAAAGCCCCAGAAGGGCTGAACCTGGGATTTGGTTTGGGGCTGAGGATTTTGGAAGGGGCTGGAATTGGGGCTGGGCTTGGAGTTGGGGCTGAGATTGGATTAGAGCTTAGATGGGGGTTAAAGCTAGACATGTGATTAACTTTAGGGCTGGGGCTGGGATTGGGTCTGGGGATAGATGAGTTTGGGACTGGGATGAGAATAAAGACAAAACTGTGAGTGTGTCTAAACATGGAGTGAGACTGAGACCAGGATCAGGGTCAGGTTTGGGATTGAGCTCACCCAGAGCGGGACAGGGGGATGTCACAGTTGGAAGGTTTGGGGAAAATCCTGGTTTGGGGAAAAACAAGGTGTGAATGCCTTGGGCTGCAGACTCCTCCAACCCATGTCCATTTCTAGAAGTCACCTGATGTCCAAAAATCAAGAGTGAATAAAAAAAAGCCACCAGGAGTTTCCCATTTCCAGTCTCATCCCTCTTGGGTTATGGTTGCTCCCCCATCTCAGGGCTGCTGGGGATTCCATCGGTCCTGGGGATCCCTCCTCTCCAGGGTCCTGCTTTTGGATTCTGGAAGGTTCTGGGGTCCCAAGGTCCCCCTCTCCAGCCTCCCCTCAGTCCAGCCACTTGGGGTTCCTCTTTCTTTCCACCACCCTGTTCTAGTTTAAGGCAAAATCGGTTGAAACCCTCCAAAAGGAGTTTCCTCTAGAATGCCGATTCAGCAGCCCCACCCTCAGCCAGTCCGGGAAAATATTTCCGGGGAGAAAAGTGGAAAAAAACTTTATTCTACAGGCAAAGCATTCACCAGCACAAAAATTGAACAATATTAAGCAATGAAAACTCCTGCTGCTCCAAAATAGATGACAAACTCTGAAAGTCCCTCCTTGAGTTGTAGCTCTGTGCACTCAGTGTCTTATCAGTGCCTTATCAGTCTCTTATCAGTCCATCCAGCGCTGGAAATGCCTCAGCCCAGGCCCTTCCCAGTGGGCTTCACGGAGGAGCTGCCGGTGGTGTTCTGGGTGTTCAATCCAGAGCAGATTTAAACAGCTCCAAAGAAAAAGAAAAACCACAGTCCAGGGAACTTCTCTGCCTCAGCGAGCTAAAAACTAACTAAAAGCAAAGGAGAGCTCTGTCCTGCTCTCTGTCCATCCAGCAGCTGGAATGTAGAGGAGTGAGTACAGTTTCTGAAAACAAACTGCTGCTTCTTCCTCCTCCCCTTCGCTCTCAGAACCAGCCTTAAAGGTGCAGAACTCATTTCTGGGCTAAACAGACCGATGGGGTACGAGCATCATGAAGTCACCCCAGGACACGCCCCTGTCAGGGTCAGGGGGTCCCGTCCCCGCCTCATCTCCGGGCTGCCGGGGGTGCCCCAGCTCCGGTATCGCCCCTTCCCCTCTCCCCGCCCCGGGGGTCCCCCGTTCCACAGCCCCGGCTCTCACGGGGATCCCCAAAACCAATGTCCCGCCCCGTCGGTACCGGGCCATCCCCACGTGGACCCCCCGGGACCCTCCCGAGGGGCGATCGCAGCTCCTCTCCCCCCGAAAAAGCTCCTCTTGGGGAGCCCGGAGATACCCGGGGCTCGAGTCCGGGATCTGCCGGCTCCGAACACTCTCCAAAAAATCCTCCTGGAGACCCCTGGCTGGAGCCGGGTCGAGCTCGGCCTCCGCCCTCACCTGCGGCTCGGGGCTGGGGGCGATGCTCCCGGGGCAGGGGGCGCTGCAGGCTCGGCGTGCGGGCGCTCCGAGCGCCGCGATTCTCCCGCTCCCGCTTCTGCTCCTCCTCTCCCTCCTCTTCCTCCCGCATTTCCTCCGCTACCAGCCCGGACCCCCCTTTCCCACCGCTCTGCCCCGCGGCCCCGCAGCACCGGCTGCTGGGTGGGGGAGCCCCCGATCGGCCCCAGGGCTGGGCAGGGGGTTCGGGGACCCCCCCGGGGCGGATCCGTCCCCCGGCCCGAGCCCCAAATTCCGCTCCGGGGCCGCCGGGCTCTGCGGGCCCGCCTGGCAACCGGTGAGTCATCGAAGAGAAAAGCTCTGGTTGGCTGGAAATTGTTTACCGCGTCCTCTGATTGGCTGGAATTGTAAAAGGCGCTACGCCCGGCGGGTGTCCCTGGGAGCTGCGGAGTCCAGGCGGGAACCTTTTCCCATTTCTTTCTGTTCTCTGAGACCTCTTCCGGATTTCTTTCTCTCCCTTTCTCCTCCCCATTTCTTGTTCCGTTCAGTCCACGTTCAATAATCGTCGGTTGCGTTCCCACGCTCTCATTCGCTCCTTCACTGGGGCAGAGGCGTCTCTCCCTCGCGGGGTCGTAATCCATGGACAGGGTCCCTTCCCACCCCAGTCCCTGGAAAATTTCCATCAAAGCCACCTTTGCTGTGTGCTCTGGGAGCCCACAGAGCTGCTGGATCTTCTCCCCTTGGGAGAGAAGCTCCTTGGGAGGAGCAGCACCCTGGGAGCCTCGGGAATGCCCCTCTGGGATCCACGGCACACACTGCCAGGGTCTGGAATTCCAGTTCTCCGCTATGAAAAGATGTTCCTGCCCTTGAGGGCAAAGCTGTCAAAAAGGAGCCAAAAGCCAAGTGGAGCAAGATCTTACAGTGGCATTTCACTGCGAGCCTTCATAACTTCCCCCATGCTTGTTGTAGCTCCTGAATTGGGAATTAAATCCGGGCACGGTCTTTGGTGTGAGCTGCCCTGGGTCAAGGGAGACACTGAGAGAGAAACAGAGCAGACAAAGAGAGGCAGGAGAGAAAGGAGGGCACAAACACAATCAGCTGAGAAGGTGGCACTCTGAAAACAGACCAGAACTGACTGAAAAGGAATATAACAGAAAGGAATAATTTTGCACCTTTTATTTACTATCAAAATACAATTTCTTCCCCTTCTCACAAACCTCTTGCCAGTGTCATTCAGCAGGGCTGTCAGAAAGTCCTTCATTCTGGGTGGATGTTCCAGGCTGCAGCCACAAGGAAAGAGGGAATGGGGATTTTCGTGCTCCTGGAGCGTTTGACATCCTCAGCTGAGGAGAGGAGGAGGCACCAGAAGAAAAGTGCAGCTGGACTTCACCCTTCCACAGGAAAAACGGGGCGAGAGAATCTCTCATCCTGTCTGCTGCTGCTCCCACAGGGATGTGAGGGCTGATCCCAGAGCCCCAAGGGTCACAGTCAGGGCTGCCCTCAGGGAATGCTCGCCTGGTATTGAGGGGCAGCGTGGGAGCACCTGGATCTTGGGGCACCCAGCTGCTCCTCATGTTTGGAGGTGCCTGAGGAAGGCTGGGATGATGCCAGGGACATCCTGCAGTGACATCCTCCCTGTCCTGCCCTGGGTGAGCTCAGTCCCAAACCTGACCCTGATCCTGGTCTCAGTCTCACTCCATGTTTAGACACACTCACAGTTCTGTATTTAATCACATCCCAATTCCAAACATGTCTAGCCCCAGACCCAATCCCAACCCCAGCCCTAAAGCCAATCCCATGTCTAGCATTTACCCCAATCCCAGCTCTAATCCAAATCTCTGCCCCAATACCAACCCCAGCCCCAATTCCAGCCCCTCCCTAAATCCTCAGCCCCAAACCAAATCCCAGGTTCAGCCCTTCTGGGGGTTTGGGGGTGTCTCTGTCCCTGTGACCCCGATGATGTTTGGGTGGGGTCACAGCAGGGCTGAGAGGGACAGAGACCCCCCCGGCCTCCCCAGGGGTGAGAAGGTTGGAGAGCCCCCCCAGCCCCGAGCACCCTCAGCGGTGAGAGGGACACAGAGCCTCTGGTCCCCAGCCCTGCACAGGCATTGCCTGGGGCCAGAGGGATGGAGACCCCCCGAGCATCCCCCAGGGTGAGGGGACAGAGACCCCTGAGCATCCCCAGGGAACTGGGCAAAATAAACTAGGCAGAAATCAAACTTAATCCTACATAAAATACTTTGATGAATATTTGATTTTCCCGAGAGTCACATGTGATGGAAATGCAAATAAATCCCAAACAGGAATAAACTGACAATAGAAGAAATTCTGTGGCAATTCCAAGTTTCATTGGTTCCAGCACAGCTCCAGCTCAGCTGCTGGCAGGTTCCAATAAAAGAAAAGTGGAAATTAGGCCCAATACAGATTATTAAAAGGAAGGGGAAACTCTGTGTAGCTGTCACAAAGGTGACAGGGATGAAGAGAATAATGATTCTCACATTTGGCAAAGAACCCAAGCCTGTGAATTCCAGAGTTATTTGGGAATTTAGCTACTTGAATTGTGCTTTTTGTTGGACTTTTAGGAGCCTTGTGTTCCTCACCATGGGGTGAATGAATCTTGTCAGTCTTGCTGGTAACATTTGCTCCCTTTCCTCCAGTGATTTTAACAAACTTTTCAAGGAAGGACAACAAAATATTTTCTTTTTCACTGGCCACCTCTAACAGCCATTTTCCTCATCAGTTCTCCCATAAGTTGCTCAGAGGAAGCTGTGTCCAAGTTTCCAAGAGTTCCTCCAGAGAGAACCACAACCTCCTCAGAGGAGGGAACCATGCTGTTGTCAAAGGCACTTGGGGTCAGACAACGGTGCCCTGAACCCACTATGGCAAAATAATGTCGCAATCTGCTTAAGAAAATTGTTGGAGAGATTCCTCTGCCCCAATTAAGATACTAACAAGACCAAATTCAAGGTGGATTGTACTGAACAGTAAATGTGAGGTAGAGAGAGAGTTGGAAAGAAAGAGAAAAGCGGGGAGAGTAAGGGCATGACAAGGGACAGAGACCTCACCTGGGGCAGGGCAAGTGTGACATTGTCCCCTGTGTGTGTGCCCTTCCCAGAGTGGGGGTTTTACCCCTGAGCCAGTTTGGGTAAGGGGGGTGGTGTTCACCCCCTGAGCAGGGATTACCCCGCTGTTTCAGGTTGCAATGCAAGATGTAACCAAATGCATGTTTTCAATCCCCATCTTCATCAACTGCTATAAACAGGTAGGCCAGTGTTCTTTATCTCTTCCATGACTCAGCGCTGATAACGCCCTCCAGGGGAGATATCTTCTGCTAATGGGCCATTGAGTGTCCCTGAAGGACTGATAAAATTCCATCTTCCCATTGTGGGGTGCTCCGCCCAGGGGGAGGAGCCAAGAATTCCTACCTGGATATAAGCTGAGGCTGGCAACACCAGCAGCACCTTGCGTACTGTGTTCCCAGAGGACAAGAGCTCCATAACCACCAGTGGACCTTAAGAGGAAGACCAGACCCTTCTACAGCATCACTTCTTGGACAGAATCACATTGATCACTCCAACAGGACTGCAGCCACCATTTAATGGGACTGCAGCCACCACCCTGACCAACATGGTGTCAGGTTATATCCTGACTCTGTCAGTTTAAGGCAGTTTTTCTGTATCATTGCCTTGATCTTCATTTTCCTCTTAAATTGTGATTCTGGCTTAGACCCTTTCCCAGGTTTGCCTTCAAACCAGTAAAAAAACCAATGTCCTCATCTGTTGTTTTCTGCCGAAAACAGGATTTCCCATTCCCAAACATTTGCCAGATGGAAGAGGAGGCTGTGAGGAAGATGAGGATGCCCCAGGACACCCAGGAGTGAGGAGGAAGTCAGTGCCCCTTTCCTCCTCTATCCTGCTCCATCTCCCAGCCCAGCATGGCCCCCAGCTGCAGGACAACCCTGTTGCCAACACCATCCTACCGGGGATGCACTGGGGGGATCTCCTTCCCCTTCCCTCTGGCACAGAGGCAAATCCCATCCTCTCCTTGTCCTTCCTCCCCCAGACAAGAAGCTGAGGATGGAGACCAGGGAGAAAAAATCCCTGCGGAATAACCTGGAGGAAGAGGCTGTCATGAGTGACTCCAGGGCACAGGAATTCAACGGGGAGGAAAATCCCCAGAGATCCCACAGGAGGAGGGGCTGCAAACCCAGCCCAGTGTGCTCTGAGTAGGAAAGATCCACCCTTAGCCAGGAAGGTGGACAGAGCTTCAGCCAGAGCTCAGAGCTGGTGGTCCATGAGTAGCTTAATGATGGGGAGAAGCACTACAAGTACTTGGAGTGTGGGAAGGGCTTCAGGCACAGCAGCACCCTGATCAGCCACCAGATGATCCACAGCGGGGAATGGGCCTGTGAGTGTGGGGAATGTGGGAAGGGCTTCAGCTATAGGTCAGAACTCATCAGGCACCAACACATCCACACTGGGGAGAGGCCCTATGAGCGTCCCCAGTGTCAGAAGAGGTTTTGGACCAGCTCCAGTCTCCTCCAGCACCAGCAGATTCACACAGAGCAGAGGCCCTTCCGCTGCCCCGACTGTGGGAAGGGCTTCAAGCAAAACTCCAACCTCATCAGGCACCGGCGCATCCACACTGAGGAGAGGCCCTACAAGTGTCCTCAGTGTGGGAAGAGCTTCACCCAGAGCTCTCACTTGACCAGTCACCAATGGAGGCACTGGTAAGGGAAGGCCTCCAATGCCCCAAGTGCAGGAGGATTTTGTGCACTGCCCCAACTCCAGTAATAGGAGTATCCATGTTGGGAAGAGCCCTGATGATCCATGTTCCCCAGGATCCATGCTGGGAAGACACCTGTACCTTTTCCTGTCCCTGCCAATGACATGATGTAGGATAGAAAAACATGAAGGTCTGGCCATGGCCCTGTCATTACATTCACTCCCCCCTCAGGTCATTGCCAGGGGCAGGAAATGGACTCTCTCTCTCCCTGAGGAGAAGGGTGAAATTTCCAGGAAGGGGAAATTGTGGCCAGGAAGACCCAGTGAGTTTTGTTGAGTTTTCCCTGTAAACAGTCCCTTCTGCTATCAATATTGTTTCTGTTTTTGGTTGTGCCTTATCTCGTTGCTGTTCCCAATAAATTGTTCTTATCCCAGCCCAGGATCTTTGCCTTCTGTTCTTTCCATGGGAGGCGGGAGGGCAGCTAGGGCAGCACGGTTTTAGTGGGAGCAGGAAATTCAGGTATCCCATTCCTGAACCCCGGCCTGTGGAAACCGAGCATGCCAGCTGGTCCCAGCCCTGGTGGCCATGGCAACAGCCTTGGGAGCGGGTCCCTGGCTGGGGCTGTGGGAACCTCTTCCCTCTGGTGCCCAGGGACAGGAGTGGAGGGAACAGCTGCAGCTGAGTCGGGGCAGGCTCAGGTTGGATGTCAGGAAAAGGTTTTTGCCCAGAGGCTGCTGGGGCCCTGCCCAGGCTCCCCAGGGAAGGGTCCCAGCTCCAGGGCTCTCTGAGCTCCAGCAGCGTTTGGACAGCGCTGCCAGGCCCAGGCTGGCATTGTTGGGGTGTCCTGTGCAGGGCCAGCAGTTGGAGTGGAGGATCCTGATGGGTCCCTCCCAGCTCAGCCAATTCTGTGGTTCTGGGATCCCATGAGCCTGGGGATGGGGGCTGCCAATGGTTGCCATGGCAACGGGCTGTGGCTGCAGGCCTGAGCTGGTGTCCATGGCAACCACCCCTGGCATGGGGTCTCCATGGAGCTGCCAAGGGACTGAGCATAGCAACAGGGGGCTGGGGATGGTTGCCATGGAAACTGACCATAGCAACAGGGAGCTGGTGATGGTTGCTATGGAAACGGACCATAGCAACAGGGTCCTGGGGATGGTTGCCTGCTAAGAATCAGATTTGTCACAGGCCCTCGGAGGGGTTCCATGGGGACTTTCCAGGAGTCTCCAGGCTGTTCCAGAGCTGGAATGTCACAGGCACAGACAGGGGCTCCATGGAGACCTCCCAGGGCTTTCTGGGGATGGTAAAGAACCCTGTGGTCAGAGGCAGTCACAGCCATTCCATGGTGACATCCCAGGGGACCTTGGGCTGCAAAGGCACCGATCTGTCACAGGCACTCACGGGGGCTCCATGGTGACATCCCAGGAGTCCCCAGGCTGCCAAAGAGCCCTGATGTCCCAGACACTCACAGGGGTTCCTGTCATGGGCACAGTGGGAGCATCAGGCAAAAGTTTTATTTCTTTATTGGAGAAACTCCTGCTGAGACCTGAGATGCACAAAGTACACCCAACAGCCACCATGGATCCTCAAACCCTTGCAGGGCTCCTAGACTGCTAAAATTTCTTCTAAGAGAGGAGACTGGGAACAGCTGGATCCAATCCCAGCCCAAGAATTTGTCAAAGGTTTATGTGTAAAAGATTGGACAGGTGGAATTGAACTTTAACCCAATTTGTCCCACAGGATTAATGATGGAATACCAGATATATTTATATAAATACAGCTCTGATTGATTCTGATCATGATCGGACAGAAAGATTTTAACTCGACTTATTTACTCCACAGTTCAGGAGCTTTATCAATTATTAGAATATAGTGCTCTAGGATGCAATTTTGAAGTCAACAGATTGGTCTATGACATCAGAGAGTTTGTTGTGGAAGTCACTGAGCAGCTACAGCATCATAGAGGGGATTCTGTGACATCACAGAGCAGGCTGTGGCACCATGGCATGGCTGGATGACATCATAGAGCTGGCTGTGAGGTTCAAAGTATGTGCTGTGACATTAAAGAGTGCCAGTATGACATCACAGAAAAGGTCTCGTGGCATCACTGAGGGGTTTGTGACATCACAAAGCTGTCTGTGACATCATAGTGTGAGGCAATAGAGCAGACTCTGCCATCATCGAGGGTGGCTCTGTGACATCAGAGAGTGGGTTGTGAAATCACTGGGTGGCTGTGTAACATTATAGAGATGGTTGTGACATCACAGAGACTTCTGTGACATCACAAAGCAGATGTAGCATATCGTAGGGTGACATCTCATAGTTAGCTGTGTGAGATCACAGGGGCTGTGTGACAACCCAGAGTGGGCTGTGACATCACTGGTGGCTGTGTGACATTGCAAAAGAGCTGTGTGGCATCATAGGGGCTGTGACATCACAGGGGCAGTGTGACATCACAGGGGCTGTGTGAGGTCACTGGGGAGGTCACTCTGCCCCGGCCCCCCTCACAGTTCCCCCCAAAGCAGTCCAACCCTGCTCGTGCACAGCGGGGTCCCCTGTCCCCCCAGGTCCCCCCGCCCCCAGCCCCGCAGCATCCCCCAGAGGATGTTCCATGAGATCGACCCCAGAGCCTGACACGGGGATGGGGGGCCGGGCCCCGGGGGTGGCACAGGGGGACAGGGACCCGCCGGCAGCGTCCCCGTGTGCCCCAGGGCCAGAGCCTGGGCCAGGGCTCCTTCATCCTGTTACCAACAAGGGCTTGAGAGCGCTAAAAATCCCTGGCAAGGGAGCAGCAAAAACCAGATTTAATATTAAGGGACAGCAGCACAAAGTTCCTTGCCAAGAGTCACTCTGCTCCTGACTGGACACTTCAGGCACACCAAAGAAACAAAGTAGCAACAAAACCAAACAGAATCCAGGCAATCAAACAGAAATGAGCTGAGAACTGTCCCAGTGTGTGTGAGACACAAGGACAGTGAGGGCAAGGATAAAATGAATAAAGAAATAAAAGCTTGACAGAGGTCAAACTTAACAGGACTTCACTGATACCTTAACCTTAACTGATACCTTCAACTTCACAATTTAGGAAAAGAACAAAGCTTAACAGCATTTAACCTCACTTACAACCAATGACTTAAGGATTTAATAGTGGAATAACATTAAACAATATTAAACTTAGCTTATAACATAGTAAACTTTGCAAAAAAAGAAACAATACCCTTTTTAACTTAACTTATTTGTCATGATGTAACCTTACTTACAGGCCTGACTGACTCAGCTGTCCAAGGCACTCAAGCCCCTCAGACAGCAGCATTTCTGCCACATTTCCCCAGCACAGGCACTCCTGTGTGCACACAGACACAAAGACTCAGTGCAAGGCACCCGTAAGCAGTTCCCCGGAGGGCAGGGAATGCTCCCTGTGGATCCTTTGGCATCTCCCCAGCAAAGGGCAAAGGATTGAGCCTGGAGGAGTGGGGGGATTGGCCCAGGCTCCGTCGTTGTTGGGGATCCCCAAGTGCAGCACACGGGAGAGTTCCCGGCTGGGAGAGGCCCCACTCAGAGGGAGTCGCTGGCCCAGGAGAGCTCCAAGGGCCCCTTTTGGAGCGCTGTTTGTAGGGCCCCAAGAGAGGGGCTTCAGTCCCAGCAATGGTTCATCCTGGCCGCACTTGGCATCAACAGCTTTCTTTGGCAGTGTGAGAACAGGGATGTTGTGCCACTGAGGGAACAAAAACAGCTCCCAGGGCTGCTCCTACAGAAACCAGGAGCTGGTTGGGCAGCAGCAGTGCCTGTAGCAGACAGTGTTTGTGATGAGCTGCAGAGGAGCTGAGCCCAGGGGCTGTTGGCCAAGGCCGAGGCCCAAGGAGCATTTCTCAGCTGGCAGGGCGGCCTGAGAAGGGGAGGGGGGAATGCAGCAGCACAGGGCCATGGAACCAAGGGACCATTGTGACACTGTGGGGCCCTGTGAGACCAAGGGACCACTGTGACACCGTGGGGCCCCATAAAACCTAGGGAGCACAGAACAGCTCTGGCTGCTTTGGCCTCCCATGGACTGCCTGACTGGTCCGGCTGACCTGTGCATGTTGAGGGTCACTTCTCATCTGCTGCTGAAACACTGGGGCTCTGTGCTTTCCTTCCCAATGGAAAAGAACTGTCCTTCTGCTCCAGGCACCCATGGCCAGAATTGGGATTTCACCTCCAAATTTCCTTATATCCAGGGATTGTTCCCATAGGAATATTGCCAGGAAAAATCTGGCTGACAGTGGTTTCACAATAGTCACTTCTCATCTGTCCCCAAAACACTGAGGGAGGGTCCATGCTCTCCTTCCCATGGGAAAGAACTGTCCTGCCTCTCCAGGTGCCCATGGCCGAGATTGGGTTTCCACCTCCAAAATTCCCTAAATTCAAAGACTGCTCCCAAAAAAAATCTGCCATTCCTGACACGTCTGGCTGGCCTAGGCCTACTGAGGTTCTCACCTGCCTTTCAAACCTTGGAGCTCTGTGCTTTCCTTCCTATGGAAAAGAACTGTCCTTCTGAACCAGGTGCCCATGGCCACAAATGGGATTTCACTTCCAGCATTCCCTGTAGTGACAGACTGGAGGAGATTGTTGGCTCGAAACATTTTGTGTGGGGGGGAGGAAGGGGCAGGTCCAGCCTTGCCCTGCCCTGGAACCCCAGCCCAGCCCTGCCCTGGAATCCCAATTCCCCCAGAGCCTCCCTCCCAGCCCAGCAGTGTCTGCCAGAACCTGGCACAGCACAGGCAATGCTCCACAGCCACCTCTGCAGCCCCCAGCCCAGCTCCTGAGGGACCCAATGAGCCCAAGGCCCACCTGGGGGAAGGGCCCAGGGAGACCAAGGGGTATTGAAGGCTGACCACAAAGCAAGCACACATCTTGACCCTACCTCCTCTTGGAACTTCTATCTGAACACTGCTGGAATCCAGGAGCTGGTAGCTGTGTGTGTGCTCCTCTGTATCTTTTTTGTCTTTCTCTCTTTTTAATTCGCGCTTCTTGTAAAATTTGAGTAACTTAAAATTGATGAAGCTAAGAGTTTGTGAAGGTGAATGGGCCAAGTCAGTGCTTTGAGAATTGGTTTTTGTTGATTGAACGTCATACTAAACCTTTTGCCAAAGTTTCTCTGATTTTTCTAAAGTTCACAGTAAAGGCTGTTTTGTTCTTTTGAGCTCCCAGCCACATTCCACACTCCATTGCCCAGCTGGAGCCTCTGGTGCCTCTGAGTTGTGCTGCCCTAGCCCCAGGGACGCTCTCCTTGTCTGCCCATTCCCCCACGGTCTCTGGGCAGGGATGGCCTCAGTGGGGGCTGCTGACATCCTCAGCAACTTGGAGGCTGCTGCTGAATTTTCCTGCTCTAGAGGCTTGTTCAGCCTTCAGCTCTTCAGTGCAGGAATTCAGTGTCCCAGGGCTCAGTAACATTCAGAACACCTGAACAAGCCAAGCCTCTGGGGATAATTTGATTTCAGTTTTCAAATCTTGTGTGGTTAATTAGGCAGATTTCAGAAGTGCATTCAAACTGAATATATTCTATTTTAAAAAACAGTGAGAAAAGATTTCTTAGGTCCCGTTTAGGTTTTTTTCCCTGTTAATAAATTGATATGTGCAATCTTCAATTGACACTGAATCCAAGTACATCCTCATGCAGTTTGAATAGATATGAAAATCAAGACCCTTCATGGCTGACAATCAATCAGACTCTGTCCCTACCCCCACCCCACCATTTCCCCCATCCAAGCCCTGGCACTCAGAGCAGCCTTGGCAGATCTGAGCTCCCTCCAGCCCAGGCTGCACCTGCAGCTTTCAGCTCCTTGGCTCCAGCTCCCACCTGCTTTCCTTGGAGAAGGAGCTGCCCGAGACACAGAGGGATGTTTATTTATTGTCAGCCAACAAAGCCAAGGGAAGGCAAATCTCCATCAATGCAACAGTCATTCCTCTGTGGGATAATAAATCCACTTTCCACAGCAGACAGTCTCAGAGCAATGGAAAACACCTTCTGTGCCCAGCACAGATCCCAAGGTCTCCCCAAACCCTCCCTGCCCCGATTCTGCCCAGATTTGCTCTTTGCACACACGAGTCACACGCTGAAGTCAGGAGCTCCCTCCATGCCCAGAGGGAGGAAAAGAGAGAAAGGGGATGAAGAGCTCTCCTGTGCAGAGCCAAGGTCCAAGTGCTCTGGGATGTCCCAGCAGCATCTGACATGTCCACCATCACCCAGAGATTTCTGTACAGCAACAGTTTCAGACAAAAACAAAAGAAAAGGTAATTCTGTGAGATATAAACACAATTAAGATGTTTACTAATATGCTATTTATTTGAGCTTCAGAAATTTTAGGCAATTCTCTGAAGCTCAAAGCATGAAACCAGTCAGCTGAAGGGCACTTGAATGACCAGAAAGCATTGGGAGGAGTGCTGAGGGTTTTTTGCAGCACAATGGACATATGCAACATATGCACAATGCAGCCTTCATAGAAACTGAGTAAGGTCTCTGTGCCCTTGAAGGACACAAAAGAAGGAGAACACGCTCACCAGCAGACGGTTCAGGATGCAAAGGCAGACAAGAAAACCACAGCGAGATGCATGAAGAAGAAAGATTAACTAAAATTAACTGAAATATCAAAATGCGTGCGTAAAAAGGATTTAACCAATCATGTATTAGCTTGAGGTGTGAACAATAGAGAACAGTATAAAGATGGCTTGCTTTTTGTAATAAATTGGCTTCACTTGATCATATTGATCATGCTGTGATGTCCCGTTAATGATCCTCTGCACCTGGGGACCAGAAATGCATGCAAGTCTCCACCCCAAGAGACATTATGAATTCAGAAAACATGGCCATTAACTGCTTGATACCAACACAGAGTAATGGCAACCAAAATGCAGTCAGAACAGGGTTTTTTCCACTCTCTCTCAAGCCCCATGCATTGGGCACCAAATTTTGTCCTGGTTTAGGGCAAATTTGGGAGAAAACCTCCAAAGGGGCTCCTCCAGAAAGGAAACACACACAGCCCCTCTCCCCAACCGGGTCGGGAAGGATTCCTTGGAGAGAAGTGGAAAGAACCTGTTCATTTAACAGGCAAAGCACCCCCAGCACACAAAATGAACAATACCAGGTGACAACACTCTTTCACCACTCTGAAAAGGATGACAAATTCAGAAAGTCTCTCTTGGGAGTGGTCGCTCTGTTATCAGTCCCTCTGGTGCTGGGGCAGCTGCTGCAGCCACAAGGTGCAAACTCTCGGTGTTTCCCAGGTCCCAGTCCAGAGCAGGTTTGAGTGGTTCCAAAGAAGGGAAAGGAAAACAGTCCAGGCAAAAATTCAGACTGCTTAGCTAAACTAACTAATGAGCAGAAACAAAAGCAAGAGCAAAGCAAAAAGCCAAGCAAAAAGCAAAAGCAGCACCATGTACTGCCCCGTCTCTGTGTCCTGCCAGCCATGGGGGAGCGGCTGATAACAAAACCAAAACAAAACTTCACTCTTCAGAGCGAGTCTTGAAGGCAAAGAACATAATATCCAGCATAAACAGAACAGACAGCTGGGGATACAAGCGTCCTAATGTCACCCTAGGACAGCACAGTTATTCCAAACTGCCCCCCAGCAGCCCCCTCCTCACCGATGCCATCTGCTGGGGCTGTGCCAGCTTCAGGAGATGCCTCCAGGGCCTGCATTACCTGTGTGAAAAATGCATATTGTATGATTGCCTTTTCACAAATATTAAAATGAATATTATATGTGTTGTGTTAGAAAGTTATGTTGTACTAATTTCCTTAAGTAGTGTGTTAAATCTAGTTTTAGGTTATACCATAATGTTGAAATAGGAACTATGCTATGTAAGATACTTTTATAATTAGAGTATTAATAATTTGGACAATTTGAATTAGGACAATATGAGATAATAGCAACAAAGAATTACAGACATCTGGGTAACTTCTTCTGGGCAGCATAAGCCTGAAAAAGGACACACTTTAACAGAGGATTAACCCTTAAAAACAATAGCCTGTTGCATATTCATACCCCTCATACACGATGCATAAATTCTATTCAAACACAGGATTCTGTCTTCTTCCTCTGAATCCTGACGGCGTCTTCATAGCTGAGCAGGCAGGAAGAAGTTCGTTTCTTCTGATAAGAGAGCAATAAATTCTCTTTCTCTGAAAGATTTAGGTGTCCTGTGGCCGCTATCTCGTTGCGAGTCCTTTCTTTAAAAAAAGTATTTTACATAGCATAGTTTTTATTTTAACATTATGTTATACCCTAAAACTAGATTTAACACACTACTTAAGAAAATTAATACAGCATAACTTTCTGACACAACACATATAATATTCATTTTAATATTTGCGAAAAGGCAATCATAAATCACGCATTTTTCCCACGGGAGGACTGGTCCCCCCCAGTTATTCCCTGTACCGGCGGGACCCCCCCTTCCCCTCAGAGCTCTCCCGCGCTGAGGGGCCGCTGCCGCTTCCCGCCCTTCGCGCCCGCCCTCAGCGGCCGGAGGGAGTCGGGGCCGCCCCGGCCGCCCTTTTATCGGAGCCATGGAGAAGGAAAACCGCTTTAAATTGTTCATGCCGCCGCGCCTGAGCGCTGGGCAGGTGTCTGTGGGCAGATCCCAGGTGAGCGCTCGGCCGCGGGGCCGCTAAGAGCGGCCCATACCACACCCGCCCCCGACCCCGGCCGCCTCCTCGGGCTGTGCTGCTCTGGAGGCCGCGGCTGAGGAGGGGACGGGGGGAAAGCGCAGGGGCCCTTCCCGGGGACACGGGGACAGTGCTGGGCCCGGGGAGTGCCCCGGCAGAGCCCCGAGCTGGAGCACACACACACCTGCCCCTTGCCCCGGCAGAGCTGGAGCACACACCCACCTGCCCCTGCATAGGCCGGGACGGCTCCTGCACTGGACTCATTTCTGTGCGTATGCCTCGAGTGGCACATGCACAGACATCTTCAGTTTGAATTTCAAAGACTTTTGTTGTTGTGTTCTCTCAAAACTGAAGGGAATCATCTTCTGGAGCATCCGCTCTGTGTTGTAAGTCCGCGTTTGCTGTGGGTAATTCAGCCCAGAGAGCGAGCAGGGATCTATCGCTGGCCGGGCTCTGTGTACAAATCACCAACGGGATGGGGCTGCTGAGGAACTGCCTTGAGCTGTTTTATTTTCCAGCATCAGTCTCATTACGTGGTTATGATAATGGGAAGATGCCAGCAGCTCACATCCCAGGCAGCAGACAAAGAACTTCATGTGACAACTTACTTTAAAAGTTTTTTGACCAATCACACCAAGCAAAAGCATATTGACAGCAGTTCTATCCAACCACTATAAGCACAGGTACCTTTGGTTAAAACAATGCTTGCCTTTTTTGAATACAATACCTGCTTGTAAGCCTTGAAACACAATGCACAGAGCTCCATTATTAAGCTTAGAACTTTCTAATATCTTGCTAGATAAACTTTTCTGTAGCTTAGGGAGTTATTCTAGCCAAGCATTAATACACAGACCATTGTTCTATTTGTCATTACTTTTCTACTTTTTGCCTAATTTTTCTGCTGACCTATGTCATGGCTACTGCTTGGCACTAATCACAGTTCTGCTGTCTCTGAGGCTGCCTTTTGCAGCTTTCTGAAACCCCTCTGATTTTATGGATTCCCACAGGCCCCACTCAGATGCTCACATTGGCGTCTTGGTCTCACCAGATCAGGTGTGCAGTGAAAATGTTCTGTCCCCACACTGAGTTATGAGAATTCAACAAGTTATTTTTTCATGTCAAAGCTCCTTATGAAATATGTTGAGATTCAAACAGGATATTCTGACAGCAGATGAGTTTGCTGTTTACAGGATGAACTTCTGTGACTTAAAAAACTTGTAAAAGGGTATTTTCATACTGAAACATAATCAGATATCGTTTAGAAGTGCCCTTGGAAGTAAAGCAAAAAAGAAATATCAACTACTGAAAAGTCTTCAGAAAAGTAATTTGTCTCCTTGAGTCCTTTGCCATGCAGCAGTGCCCAGACAGGCAGGAGCTGCTGAGTTCCCTGCATTGAAAGCTCCCCTTTGGCCACAAACTGCAGAACACCAACAGTTTGATCAACCACTGGGAAGTAAGAAGTGAGTTCCAAAGCCATTACCAATACCTTGGGCTTTGAAAATTGTAGGCAGCTGTTTAATTAATGACACATTCTATTTTCACATCATCTGTAGGGATTTTTTCTGCCTTTTATAATTCTTCTTTGCAAATCTACTCTTAAGGAACTAATTTTTAAATTTGTGCAGGATATTACAGACGCTCAGATGATGACTTTAAGCTGCCATTCGATGTGTTGAGCCATGGAGAAATCACTGATTCAGATACGATTGGAATATTTGCCATGCACTTTCTTTCGATTTTTATATATTGTCAAGTTTTAATTTTCATGTCTGTAACTGTTAAATACAGTTTCACTGTTACTTTTTTTAGAAATACATCAATCAAAATCTCTTCATGTTTCAGATACAATTTCACAGCAAGTGAAACTTTGCTCTGAAGTAGATGAAGAGGTCAGCTAAGTATCAACTCTGCACATCTAATTCCTTGGGGTCTTTTGAATTTGTTCCCAAACAGTGCCTAAAGCATTTTTCAGAAGATATTTCAGGCCTAAAGGAAGTAGTCAAAAGGGAATAATGTTTTCTGTCTCCTGTTTAAAGCTGAATCACTTAGAGGAGATACTTGTGATTTAGTGAACACACCTGGAAATTAATCTTTAAAAATTAAGGTGATTGCAATATTGTTGTTGTTTTTTTCTTTGTTTGAAGTGTCTGCAAAGTCCATGAGCTTTAATTAGAGTAAGATTTAAACACTTAAGTATCCTTGTCGAACTGCTGCTGAATATTCTGTTGAGGGGCAGAAGGGTTGAAGTCAGAGTGTTCTTTGGAAAACTGAAGTAGATTATCCCAATTGCGTTGTCTGGCATTAATTTATCTGTAAAACAATGAATTCAGTGGTTTCCTCAAGCACTGGATTCCTTTCACAGTGTCTTTACCAGCAGATCTCTGCTTTAGCACAACTCAGTGCAGCTCAGCTTTTTTGCAATAGCTTCTCTACTTTGCAGCTACAAAACACTGTTTGCTAGCACAAAATAAAACACATTTCTTGTGCTCTCTCTGCTGTTTTTCATATCCCTGACAACTTTTTAGACTTTTTTAATCCTAAGCTATTAAAGTACCATCAGGACTGTAACAAAACTGTGATGCAGCCAAAACAAGGGTGGTGTTTGGGGGTGTTGTAAATGAACCAAAGGGCCCTTGGGACTCGTGTGTTGCTCTCCCTGCCTCAACCACTGGCCCAGCACTGCTTGTAGGGCACTTTCAAGGTGCTGTAAGGGCACAAGGGTGGTGGTTTTCCTTCCTGCTCTGTGTGTGAGCAGAGAACTGCTGGGACACTTGGATATTTATAAATCCCTGGTTCCAGATGGGATCCATGCCAGGGTGATGAGGGAGCTGGCAGATGAGCTTGCCAAGCCTCTCTCCATCATTTATCAGGAGTTGTGGCTCACTGTGAGGTTCCAGAGATTGGACACTGGCCAGTGTGACACCCATGTACAAAAAAAGTAGGAAGGAGGATCCTGGTAATTCCAGGCCAGTCATCCGGGCCCCAGTGGCAGGTGAGATAATGGAGCAGTTCACACTGAGTGCTATCACACAGCACTCACAGCATGACCAGGCTATCAGACCCAGCCAGCAGGGCTTTACCAAGGATGGGTCATGTCTGACCAATCTGGGCTCCTTCTGTGAGCAGGTGACTGCCTGGTGCATGCAGGAAAGGCTGTGGGTGTTGTATATCTGGGCTCCAGCAAGGCCTTTGGCACTGTGTCCCACAGCACACTCCTGGAGAAGCTGCAGCCAAGGCTGGGACAGGAGCACTCTGTGCTGGGCTCAGAACCGGCTGCATGGCCGGGCCAGAGAGTGGTGGTGAATGGTGCTGCATCCAGCTGGCAGCCAGGCACCAGTGCCGTCCCTCAGGGCTCTGTACTGGGACCAGTTCTGTTTAATGTTTTTATAGACAACATGGGTGAGGGCATCGAGTCCTTCATCAGTAAATTTGCAGAGGACACTAAGCTGGGAGCTTGTGTTGATCTATTGGGAGGAAGGAGGGCTCTGCAGAGAGACTTAGATCAGTTGGATGGATGGGCAGAGTCCAGCAGCATGAAGTTTAATCAGTCCAAGTGCTGAGTTCCACATTTTGGCCACAAAAATCTCCTACAGCGTTCCAAGCTGGGGACAGTGTGGCTGGACAGTGCTCAGGCAGAAAGGGCCCTGGGGGTGCTGGTGACAGCCGGTTGAACATGAGCCAGCAGTGTGCCCTGGTGGCCAAGAAGGCCAATGGCTCCTGGCCTGGGTCAGGAATGGTGTGGCCAGCAGGAGCAGGGAGCTCATTCTGCCCCTGTACTGGGCACTGCTGAGGCTGCACCTTGAGTGCTGTGTCCAGTTCTGGGCCCTCAGTTTAGGAAGGACGTTGAGATGCTGGAGCACATCCAGAGGAGGGCAACAAGGCTGGTGAGGGGTTTGGAACACAAGCCCTGTGAGGAACGTTTGAAGGAGCTGGGGCTGTTTAGCCGGGAGAAGAGGAGGCTCAGGAGTGACCTTATTGCTCTCTACAGCTTCCTGCAGGGAGGTTGGAGCCAGGTGGGGTCGGGCTCTTCCACCGGGCAGCACTGACAGAACCAGAGGACACAGTCTCCAGCTACAGCAGGGAAGGGATAGGTTGGATATTAGGGCAAAAAATTTCACCAAAGGAATAATGAAGCACTGGAATGCTCTTCCCAGGGAGGTGGTAGAATCACCATCTCTGTATGTGTTTAAGAAAAGACTGGACATGGCACTTGGTGCTGCAGTTGAGGTGTCAGGGCATAGGTTGGTCTCGATGATCTGAGAGGTCTCTTCCAGCCTCATTATTCTGTGATTCTGTGATTCTGTGATTCTGTGTGTGTCCATGGCAATATCACAGGTACTCCTGGGCAAAGTCTCTGAAGCTGCTTTTACTTAACTCAGCAGTGTCTTTCAGAAGGAGAGGACAGAAATGGGGTGAAGAACCTGCTAGAAGGAAATTTGGCTTCACTGATAATTCTGGCAAAATTTTTGTTGATTTTGGTGGATTGCAGTTATCCGTGTCTTTAAGCCCATCTATTTGGTGATGTCTGAAGGGGGTTTGGGATATTTCATTGTATTTGTATCTCCTATGTGCCCTGTAATGCCTTTTGATACATACACAGAGGATGCACAAAGATTTAAACTTGGGCTCCTGATCGTATATAAGCTTATATCACCATCTGTGGAAAAAATTTTACTCTTGTGATGTTTCTAAGAGATAAATACATTATCTACAACAGTATTAATTAGATATTATATACTATTAATTGGATAGTATATAATGTGGAACCTGTTGTATTAGAATCCAGAAACAACGAATGAATTGTTCTCAAAACTCTACAAAGAGGCTGAGAAGATCAAGCAGTGGAAACTGACTGTGGAAACTGAACTAAACCAGAAAGAAATAAAACTCCAAGAGAACAGAAAGATTATTGAAGCACAGAATAAAGCCATTCAAGAACTGCAGGCCAGTATTGTATAGTGTACATTGAATAGATGAAGTTCAGTGCTTCCTGATTCAGTATGACACTATTATTGATACAATTAAATATTAAAGACTGTTGCAGTTTGGTTTGTGCCTTGAGAAAATGATTATTTTGAGAAGTTGCAGGCACCTGTCCTGTGTGAGGGTGGGTATGAAGAATATACCTGTAAGTGTCTCATTTGCTGGTAAATTATTGTTCATTAATTATTGTATCTTTCATGCAAAAGATGACTCAGCATGTAATACCAGATAAAACAGACTTCTGTCTACTGATGCCCCAAGTGACTTTTTCATGAGGGATTTGAGAAGTTCAAGTGCATTTCTAATATATTTTTCAATAACAGTGTCTTTTTGCATCTGTTCCCCATGAAATCAGTTTGAAAATGAGAAACTCCATTTGAAACTGGAAGATGAGATATGTGAAAATAAAGATCTCTTGAAAGAGTAAGTAATAGAACCAAGGATATATTTTTGTGGTGGAAATAATCAGTTTCCATGTGGGCAGTTTTATGTAGCTGTTAAATTTTGAAGGTCATTTCCATTGTTACTCCTTAGGTGCACAAAGCACTGTGCACTCCTGTGCAAACATGATATTTTTCCCTCCTTTAGAGCTGCTGCTTCGAGGCGTCTGTGTAATCTGTTCAAGGAAACCTGCACTCGCTTCACAGAGAAGACCAGCAAATGTAAATGCTTTTTTAGTTTTTATTTATCAGATAAATGTACTTCTAGCTTGTTCTGAATTCACAAACAGAAGCAAGAAGAAGAAATTTCTCGTGCTGTTCAGAAAAGTTCTACAGTTGAAATCGACTGGATGTGGCTCTCAGAATGAGAAGTGAATTTTAAGTGGCTCACAAAATTGGAAGTGAAGCCCCAGGTCTAACAGATTTGTGGTTTGTAATGCTGAATGCAGAGGGCTTTTGAAGGCAGTGAGATTGTTTGCTGCAAGTTGCCAGCCTGGGAGCTCCTTGGGTGCCCAAACAGTGCTCCAGGTTTGAGGCAGTGCCCACAGCCCCGACTGGCACTGGAGCCACTGCAGAGCAGGGCAGGGCTCCCCAAGGCTGCTCAGCCCATTGAAGCCTTGCAGTCCCAGCCACACTCTGGGAATGTATTCAGACATGAGAAGTGACACTTCATGCCTGTTTTTAGGCAGTAGAATCTACTCTGAATTCCCAGCACTCTGTAACAAATTTCCAGAGCTGACCTTTCCTGTTTTCAGCCATCACACATTTGTGGGGAAAAAGGGTCTGAACCCCAAGGTATAATGAGTAACTGGAATTCTTCTCATGAAACTGAACAAGCCAAGACAGTTGGATAACTTAATGAAGTTTAAATTCTTGAGGTTTAAAAATATGTTATTGATTGGGAATTTTACTTTATATGCAATTTAGAATTGTTATTATAATCATTATAATTTTACTAACTTGATCCTGGATACTTAAGAAGTGTCTATTTCTTTTTAGCCTTAATTCTAGAAATCCTTGTATATAGATGTACTGTTCTTTTTTGATAGCTGTTTCTTTTACTGTTCTCTTTTTAATTGTTTTCTTAGGAAAAAATAGTATCAATTACAAAAGTGAAAGGAAAGAAGGAAAATATGGACATGGAGTGTTGCAATTTTATAATGACAGTTCAGATGCTCTATCAGCATCTGCTGATAGGAAGAAATTAAGTGCTAAACCCTAGATTACAGTTTATAAATACTAACAGTTTTGATACATTATTATTCAACAGCATTAATACTATAATAATTAATATGGTTGCATAAACTGATCCAGAATTACACTTTTCACAGAAAAAAATATCTTGGGAAGGAAGTTTAAAAGTTGAGCTTGCTTAATGTTTCAATGAAATACACATTTTCCCTAGATTCTGTAACTTTTGGCACCATGTTTCATAATGACTTATTTAGTAAGAATGGAGCTGATAATTCCTTTGTTAATTCATTATGCTGATTAAAAATTATGACTTGGGCAGCTGGCATTCTTGTCCAAAAGAAAACCTTTCTTATATGTTCTTGCTTTGATAGATGAACAGGAAAAGGAAGCAACAATAGAATTGTATGAGGAACTTCACAGCAACGTAGAAGTAAGTGAGCAAGCTTGATGAAAGGAATGTGAGTTATGTGAGCTGAGCTGAGTTCCATGTTTATGTTGGGATACTGTTTGTGTCCATCATGTGTGGGTATCATGTCATGTGTGATACATGAAGTTGGGTTTTCAATCCCTTTTCAAGAGTGATTTTTGCATTCTATAAAGCACATTCAATGGAGAAGGTGCAGCAGTGTGTGGGATGTAGATCCCTGTGATCTGGGTGATGTGTGCTTAGTGCTGGGTCACTGGCACAGCTTCTGGCTTCTTTCTGGGCTCTGTTTCACCTCCCTGCTGGTTCCTCAGAATGGCTGAGGTGGGCAGCAGCCCCTGGAGAAGTTCCAGGGTTTCCAGTATTGAACTTCAAATATTAAATTTTGTTTTTAGAGAATGACGGTGGCATTTGAAGAGCTTCGTGTGCAAGCAGAGAACGACAGATTGGAAATGAGTTTTAAATGTAAGAATTCTGTTTATTGAGTTTATGCAGCTGGCTCATTTTTGTACTTCATAGCTTGTGTTACACATGAAGTGTCAGGGCAGCCAGATGTGAAGTGCTGGAATGGTGAGCAGCTCACGCTGAGACACTGGGACCCTTCTTTTATTCCTGCTGCCTTTGGTCACTGCCTGGCCCCTTCTGTTGCTGTTCCACTGGGCCAAAGCTGGAACTTTATTTCTCAAACAGTCACTCAAAATTGAAGTTTTGTCTGTGAAGTACAGTCTAGAGATCAATACTTACTTGTGGGATCTCAGCCTCTCAGAACCGGGGTGCAGGGTGAACAAGACCACCCCTGGGGGGCTTGGGAGTCCTGGAATGTTGCCAGAAATGTCTGGTGGCTGGACTTTGATCCCACAGGGGAGATGACATCAGTATGAGGATAGGAGGATTTCACTGGGGTGAATGGTGAAGGGACAAGTTAATTGGAGTGTGAGATACAGGGTTTAAGATTTCTGTACAGGGGGGTCTAGAGAGGCAAGATGGAGGAATTGGGGCGTGCCCTTCTCCTTCTTCTTCTTCCTCTAGGCCTCCATCTTCTGTGGTGATGTTGGCACACTGGGATTGGGCATTACTAAAAGAACACTGGTTAATAAGAGTAGAGGGTATTGGAGAAAAATGATAAATATTGTATACGTAACTCAAGTATAAAGATAGATGACCGCCCCAGGGGCTGTCAGTGTGTGCCCATGGCTGACTGCTGAGCAGAACTCTGTCAGGCCCAGAGAAAATCTTTTAGATAAGCAATTAATAAACACCGAGACCGAGAAAAGATCTGAAGTCCCTTCTCGTCCTTTGGAGCGCGGGCGGCCCAAGGCCATCTTCGGGCTTTTCCAGACCATCTAAACAGCCCAAAATCCGACACTTACTTCCCATAGTTTGTTTATTTAAATGATAATGCACGAGTGTATAGCTACAGAAACTTTAGCTAAATGCTCTCTCTCTGTATGTATAGCCTGCTATGTTCCTGTTTCATTCTCACATGCTCTTTTCTGTTTGTATTTTCATTATAAAATCAAACATTGCGTCAACAATTACTCTTGGGAAACAAATGGTACAGCCGTACAATTCCAGGCAACCTTAAACTGGAAGTTGTATTGAGCTTGGAGTTTATTTCAGCTAGAATGTTAACTATGGATGTTACTGTGTTTCCAAAGTAAAAGAAGAAGCAGAAAAAGTGGACAAGTTTGAAAAAGAATGCAGACTGGAAGTCAGTCAAAAGGAAAAGCAGGTTTGCTCATTTTGCCATCTAAGATGTAGAGCTTTATTTGGAACTAATGGGGCAATGCAAGAGCCAAGAAGTGTTTCTGGGTATTAGTAAAAAAGACAAAATAACATCTGAAGCTGCATTTAAGTCAAATTCTTCTAAGTTTAGTGGTGTTTCAGTCCCTTTAGTCTACTGGAATTTATGGTTTGATTTTGAATTGGAGAACTTTTTTGTTTAGAGTAATGTGACTTGATCAATATTTGGCTAAGATTATATCTAGACAAATATTATCTATCTATCTGTCTGTCTGTCTATCTATCAATCTATCTATCTTGAATGACAGCAAAATGTCTGCTTATCATACCTGGGTACAAATGAAAATTAATATCTGTCCCTTCTCCAGACTTCATGATGATATTTCTTGCATTTTTCTAGATTTCAGCTCTTACCATACAGAGAGATGAAAAAGATGATGTCATAAAAGACATCAAGGCTCAGCTGCAGACGTCACAAAATAAGATTGCTGACTTAATGGAAGCAAAATGTAAGAGTTCTGCCTGCTGTGTTTAAATGTAATTGTTTCTAGAATTGAAATGTAATTGTTTATGAATCTTTATTTATTATATGTAATTGTTTATAGAAGCATAGGAAACAGGGCCATGATAGTCTTATTCTGTTGCTGGTTGGCAGCAGAATTTTGGGGCCTTGAAGGCCTTATTTTTGTTTGGAACAGGAGCTGCTCATGTGGGAGCAGGACTGGCAGGGCAGTTTTTAGGGTGAGTCAAGCAGTGAGAGCTTTTGAAAATTGCAAGGGAAAAATATGTTGCTTCAGTTTTGCAAATGTACCATCAGGCACATGTCACTGAGGAAACTTACTTTTCAGAACTTGATTTTCAATATTTTTAAGCCATCTATATTTTAATTTCATCTATTATTTTATAGTATATGATGTCAGTACCATTAGTCTTTGTTACATTCTTTAAATGTATGTAATTTTCCATTTTTAGCAGCATTTTTTAGTAAATAATCCTATTTTTAAAAATATAAACATCTTTTTTTGTTTAGTACATAATGAAGAAATGTTAAAGGAATCCCAGGGCAGTAAAGAACATTTGAGGGCAGAGCTGGAAGAGGCTAAAATTTCATTGCAAAAGGCAGAGGTACCCCTTGCTTATAGTTTTACAGTAGAAATAGGCTAGATGAGTATTTGCATAAGTAATTATGGATACTTTAGACATGAAACAGCTGTAGCTCTTTGTTGCAAAACATGTTTAGAAATGATATCATGTCTTGAAGGCTACTCAAAAGAACTTGGAAGCTGAATTCCAGACTACAGTGAAAACATTAATTCAGGTCACTGGAGAAAAGGAAGAGCAGGAGGAAGAATGTAAAAAAATGAAGGCTTTGCTTGCAGCCCTGACGGAGGAGTTTGAGACTTCTGTTGCCAATTTGAAAAGCTTGCTGCAAGAAGAACAAAATAGGTAAATTAATGAGTTTAAATTCCAAGAGTGATCTTACAGGTTGCAGTCTATGACAAAATCAATAACAATTGGAAATGAAGCTGAAATTTTTTTCACACAGTGGTCTAAATGCAGAGAATTTAATGTATTTTTTTTTTTGTTTGTGATAGTTGATACTGTATAAAAAGTAATCTTTTGCCTCCTCCAACTTTCATAATTCTGTCTTTAAGAAATACAGATTTCTGTAGGTATATATTTGTTTACTTTTATGTCTACTGTTCTGAGGTTTTAAAAGTGAAATTTGATGTGTGTTGCAGGCAGATCTATCACCTGCCTGTTGAAAGATAAATGTTCTTAAAGTGCTTGTGCTAAGACTTTGTCTTATTGTCCTGTAAGTTTGGGGGTGCTTTGTACCCTACATTTGGGATTTTTCATTTACCATTTCCTTAGATTAAAGAAATCTGAAGATGATTCAAAGCTGCTTATCTTGGAGCTCCAGAATAAATCTGCTGAACTGGGTAAGGCTTGTAGAAAGGCAGAAAATGAGCTGGGCAGTAATAAAAATGTTTTCTGCTCTTTTCTGGAAATGGACTGTCTCTAGTAGCTGGAGAAATGATTTTACAGTGCCTGTACCTGTCAGGAATGCCTGGATTTATTTTTACTCAGCTGATCCCTTTTCTTTGGGGGTCATTGGTGCTGGCAGCAGCCAAAGGGCAGTGCTGTGCACAGCTCCAATAGTCAGACCATTCATGCATGAATTCTTCTGGAGGTAATTTTGGTTTGCAGCTCAGAGCAGCAGCACTGCAGGTGCCAGGAGTGACTTGTGCAGCAGAGACAAAACCTCCCATGGAGGTTTCTGTGACCCTCCCCATGCTGGAAGTGCAATGATGCTGGCAGGGGTTGTTTTTAAATATCATCAATTTGATATCCTGTGGTTTCTAGGATGTGCTCCTTAGTCCCCAGAGTAAGAGCTCTGCCTTGCTGTTGAGAACTTGCAAAAAATCCCAGAATTGTGGATGTGCACATAGAAACCATTTGGAAGTTAGTAACAACTGGTTTCCTTTCCCAGCATATCTATGTGATACCTTCAGCAGTTCAGATTTTTTTTTCTGGAACAATGCAGGTGCATCAATACTTGGAGAATACTCTAGTCTTACAGTCCATGGTTTACTTGAAGCTATATTTGTGGAAAACATAATAGGCTCTAAATTTTATTTAAGATAAATATTCAGTTTCTCTTCAGATATAGATTTGCTAATGTCTGAATCATTTTCTCAAGTCTACATTTAGATTAAGTCATAAATTAGCTTTTCAGTTTCTTAACTTAATCCAACAAGTTTTGAGAACTGGGTATTGCAAAAGGGTAAATGTTTTATACTGCCTGCTAAATATGAAAAATCATTTATGTTCCACTCATTTAACATTTCATGTGCTGTAGAAGAGATGACAAAAGTAAAATGTGACAAAGAAGTGCAACTTGAAGAGCTGTCAGAAACTCTGGTAAATGTTCATTTTATTAATCCCATGGCATTTGCTCTTCATATGAAATTCCTCTTGCTTTTTAAGTATCTTAAATGCCATAAATAAACTCCATCTAGTCTACCTTAACATTTCTACTAAACTTTCTCACACACAATTTCAGTGTTTTCTTTGAAGAATTCTTTATTGCCTCTGTTTTCCTTGTCTCCTGTGCTTTTGGTTTTTCTTGTCTCCCATGTTTTTGGTTTTCCTTCTCAAGGTTTTTGGTTATTTCCTTCTTTGTTCATGCCCATTCAAATGCCACTCCCTCTGGATATAAAGTTTTCCCATTTTTCCTTCCTTCCAGGAAGGTAATTAGCTCTGGCCTCTGTGAACCCTGCTGTGCTGTGACACAGGCCCATTTTCTGTCACAGAAGTCTAAGCGATATGAAATACACTCTTAACAGAGGTTTATTTTCATTATGATTTTATATTTACAAGCCTAACAAGAATCCATATCAGCTGAAGTTAAGATAGTGTGAAATCAGGTGTGCATTTTACTGTGTCTGCTTGTTGTTACAATCTGTGCATTGAGTGTTCTGAACTGAGTTTCACTCATTTTCTAAAATGGGCAAATTGGAGCACTTTTACTGAAGAAGAATCTTGAGGCTACTGTACAAAATTTGCAGAGAGAGAAAAATGTGGAGAGAGAAATGAAAATGCTCTCCAAATGAGAGAGGTCTGAAGAAAGGCAACAGTTACATGTTTTTAGAAATAGTGAAGTTGCACATCGTGACTTGGATACAAGTTTATACATAAGAAACAGCACCCAGAGCAGGGTCCCACCCTAATTTTGCAGCCCAGGTAATGAAACTCACAGCAGAGGACAGACATGAACAGCACTGGTGTCACAGTTCACTATCTCACACCACTTCCAGATCCCAGCAGAGACTGGAAAGATCCAATCTGGATAATCCATGGCATGGATGTTGTTGGGTTCTTCTGAAAGCCTTGTGCTCTTAGTTCATGTCTGATGACCTCCAGCAGTTGGAGTTTGCACATGGGAACTCAAAACTCTTCCTTTTCATTTTGCAGAAAGAATTCCACGGTTTGAAAGCACAGCTGACAAGAACAGCTAAGAAGGAACAAGATTATTTAAAGCAGCTTGTGACTCTGAAAACAGATCTTGAACAAGAGGCGTATGACCGTTTTGAAAATGGGATATTTCATTAGTTTTGGTGTAATATAGAAGTTGCTTTAATCCACAGTGAAATGAACTATGATTGTTTTCTAATGGAAATTTTGAACCACATATATGCCATTAATTATATACTTACATTTCTAAATTCCACTTTTCTATTTATGTGTATTCTATGGCATATGTAGTTGTTCTTTCACTTATTTAACAAGAAGAGAAAGTTTCTGAATTCATTGTTAATCTTGCTTTAAAATACATAATCTTCACTAACCATTATATATATATAAAAGTTGGCTCTGATTTTCTTTCCTTCTTCTGGCACCTTCGTACATCTCTCTGACTCTGCTGCAAAGCTTATATTTGTAGATAAAGGCCTGGACTTCTTTCAGCATGGAATAACACTTGATAATGGGTATTTTTAATTTAAAAGGAGATTTCAAAATGCATCTTCTTATTCCTCTTGGCCATTTGTTTTAAATTAGGTTAAAGAATGAACAGCTAACAGTGTATCTCAGTAAGCTTTCACTAGAGAAAGAACAAACAGCACAAGAGAAAAATGCTGTGGCTGCAGAACTCCAGAAGCTGCAAGAACAACAAGAGGCAAGTTGTAAACTTCCAGCTTTCTTGAAAGGACAATACTCAATTTGGCAAATGACTCAGTTTTACAAATTAGATGATGAGCTGCAACATGACTTGGATCTGTAGAGTACCTGAGCAAATTTTTTTGTGTTTGAATTGGAAAGGAAGTGTATTTACACTTGTGAACAAGGCAGGTCTGTGTGCTTTGGATGGCTTTGAATTTTTTAAGAAGTCACTTTGAATTTTATTTCTTTGCTGACACAAGGGTCTTTATTTAGGATAGTAAGAAAAAAGAAGACAATACAAAGCAGTTAGTTGAAAATCTAGAAGAGGCAAATAGCCAGCTAAGGCAAGTAAAACCAAATATTAATAACTGATATTGTTAAAGGAAGTAGACTCAAATAGTTAGTTGTGTTCAAATGTTGCTTTCTGGGATTTTTTGATTAATGTTTTTTTAGATTACACAGCTAAACAGAAACTATTCAGAATTGCTGTTGGCCAAGTAGAAATTTTCTCAGATAGAAATACCAATTGCTGCAGGAACAATGTTTGCCATCATTTTGTATTCCATAGTAGGAGCTGTCTTGTTTTGCATTAGACATCTCAGGTGTGAAGGAAATTCAAATGGAAGCTGAAGGTTATGGATGAAATGTGACAAGGCAAAACTGGATCAGAGTTACTCTCTGTAGCCCCAGTTCAACAGACAGGCAGCTCCCATGTTTCACAGCTGCATTGCAATAGTCCAGGTCAGGATGTATTTTCCTTGGGCTCCTGGAACATCTTTTCCTACTTACAAGAAGTATGGACAGTTCACATATTGACTTACTGGGCCTGTTGCTGCATTTTAAGAACATTTTCATTGAGCAGCTTATGTGAACTTCCCATCAACATTAGCAGCTCTTTTCAGAAAATAAAATATGGGTTTATTAGAAGTACTGAAAATAAGTTAAAGGCAATAAGGAAATATTTACTAATGCTTGTTAATTTGGCACTTAGAAATGAACTGGAGTCTTTGAAGGAGAAAATGGCAAAGACAGGTGAAGAGATGAAAAGTACACTGGATGAAAGAGAAGAAAATGTATGTCCTGTGTCATGAAAATATCTTACAGAACCTGCAGGGCAGCATTCAATGTAAAATCTTTGTTGGGATTTTTTCTGCAAAGCTCTGCCTGGGGGATGTGATCTCTGCCAGAGGTTTCTTCTTTCCCAGCTGCTGCCAGCTGTGCCCTTGTGTGTCCCCATGTGAGCCCTGGTATTTCAAAAGACAAGCACAGTCACTGGGATGTTCACTCTGTGCTGGAAGTTTAATATTAAAGATTTGTTTGTTTTCAGGCAAACAGAGAACCTGCTTTTCTGTTTTTTCATATACCCACTCAGTGATGGATGGGCTTTGGATTAGCTTTTTATATGTAGTGTGAGTTTGAGCTGAAATAGATTCAAACATTTTTACTTTTCTTTCTATTGGTTCAAAGCAACCTGGGGTTTTTAGCAAATTTCAAAATTTCATTGTAAAAGTCAAAGATTTACAATTTAATTTCAGGTTAAGAGAACTGAAAATGAAATTTCAAGAAAGGAAAAGCCATTGAAGATTCTAGAAAATAATTGGGAAAATTCATTTTTTCATGGATGTAGGGAACTTCATACAAGTGCATTTTTTAAATTGTGAAGATCTTGGGGTTTTTTTCTTCTTCTTTCTTAACTCCATAACCACTAAGGAACTGGTTCACTGCTATTAATTAACATCTTGTGGTACTTTATGGCTAAAACTCTGATTATTCTGACATGGCAGCTGGTGTTTCAGTCCCATTGGAACAAACCAGACTGGTGCAAGTGCAGGTTTGAGAACATCTACAGGAATTGCTCACATAGGGAGTCATTTGTAGAACTCACTAACTCATGTCTGAAATATCTCTTTCAGATGAATAATTTAAAGAAACAGATGGAAAATAAAACCAAATGCATTGAAGAGTTGCAGCAGGAGGTGTGTAGAGATTTTAAATGTCACAAACACATAAACACATTATACTTTGGGTTGCCTTTCCAGCAGGTTTTTGTCTGCTGTGATGTCTTTAGATACACCTATGTAACTTAAACATTTTCCTTTCTTATCCTAACCCTGAGCAAATTAGAGAGTCATCTTAGGGATCACTTGATTTGTTAAATGAGCCTTAATTTGAAAAGAGCAATTACAAAAATAATATCTTTAATAAACTTCTACTCTTTTTCATTTAGTGCATAGTGTTATTTATGTACGTGTATGAGTATCTCAGTTACCACTAGTAGAAAAGAATTCTGCACTGGCACAAACTGTAGTAACTTCACTGTAAAAATAAATAACTTGTATTTTTGGTCATGACATCTTGACACCTTCTGTCAGCAGCATCTTAGTTTTAATTTCCATTCTGCACCTCATTTGTTATTCCCTGCTGCTGCTCAGGAGGAGCCTTTCTTAAGGTCGTGAAGAAACAGTAATTATCACAGAAATTAGCTGAACATTCATTTGTTTGAAGAATTGTTCTGGAACCTGAGCTGCACAACAAAGAGTTATTTGCCTGATGAAAGCTGGAATATCTTGATGCAGTTAAACCATGACATAATTCTATTAACTTATTAAGGTACAGTGCTTGTTTTGTTTTATTTCAACAGAATAAGGTGCTGAAAAAGAAAATTACTGCAGAAAGCAAGAAAAGCAATACTTATGAAGGGAAGGTAGGTTTAAATAACATCGTGTAGAAGATGAGGTGAGTGTTTTTAACTTCCAGGGTAGGTAATGATAATACTTGTTATACATTCTGAGCTGGTTTATGGATCTAGGATACAGACTTTGCAGGAATGAGCTCATAGTTTTTAGAAGATGATTACATTTTTAATCATTGGGCACTGACTATTGGACATTTAAGAGATGGATTCACATTGCAATTAATGATGTTTCCAATCTGTTCCTTTTTGTTTTCTTTTGTTGATAGTGGACTGAACAGGGTTCAGCAACCTCATTGTAACAGAAAAGCATTTAAAAGAAATATATATATAAATGTATTACTCTTTTTAGGCTGTTCTTTAAATGTGTTCTTCAGTGGCAATCCCTCTGATGGGAATATTGTGTCCAGCTTTGGGTACTGCACTTGAAGAAAAGTGGACTTTTTTGAGGATATTCATATGAAAAACTTAAAAGGAAAAACTGTAGTCAAAATGCACAGCTGGGAGAAAATGTACCATAAAACCTGTGAAAATCTGATACAGATTTACAAGAGAGGGAATAAAATCTCCATCTGTATTTGTTTTTTTTCCAAGGCATTCACAGCATTTAGGGTGACTGCTTAGGGCAGTCTTCCCCATTGTGCTGTTGCCATTTTTCCTTTGAGTATTTTCTAACTCACTTCAGGCCAAAGTTCAACTCTTTATTAAAAAAACCCCTGAACTTTTAAATAGGAACCACTTGAATCATATACCTGAAAAGTAACAGTGTTTGTGCTCAAAAATAAGAGGTAAGAAAAAATAATCAACATAGTAATTCCTAAACAAATAACAGCAGCAATTCTGATTTCTCCAAAGGTGAATAAATTGCAGTTAGAAATGGAAAATATGAACAAGCAACATAAGGAAGAAGTTGACATCTATCAAAAAGACATAGAAATAAGAAAAGTAAATGAAAATAAACTTCGTGAAGAGGTGAGAGGTGTTAATTTTTACTGCAATTTATTTTTTTTAGTTTAAAATGTTGTTCTGAAGCTTTAATATCCAGAGTCCTTGCTCATATTTCAGTCTTATCAACATAAATGGAACTTGTTTTGTATGCCTGTGAGCAAAGCTTTAGTACATTAGGTGCTTAGGTTGAAATATTTGAATATGTCTTTGACAATGAGAACTCCATTAAAAATTCCTTCTTTCACGATATAGTTCAAAGAAATTCCACCCTTGGTATAAAGTCAGCACAATTAAATTAAATTATAACGTCTCCCACATTAGGATTTTTCCGCCCACACTTTTTTGATGGCAATGCTAAGAAATGTTAGGGCAGAGGGCTTGAAATGGCCTTTTGGTTTGCAGTGAGCTTGCCTGCCATGGCTGTACCTTTGATCTTGCCCATTTTAACAATCTGCAGAAAAGATGAGGGATTTGAAAGGGATCTTAAAAGCAAATAAAGCCCAAGTGGGACTGCAAACTTTGCACCCACAGCGGGAAGAAGAAATTGAGATTTAAAAGAAATATATTGTTATGTTGATGAATGAAATGCAATTTATTACTGACAGGTAGAAAAGATGAGGTTGCTTTGTGATGAAACTGCAATGATACAGAGAGAAACTGATGCCAGATGTCAGCACAAGATAACTGAGATGATGGCACTGATGGAAAAGCACAAGGTCAGAGATTTTCCTGCTTGCTGTGGTTTGCAATGGGTGATACCATGTCAATACCATGTTTATAACTTGTGACACCACGTTAATGACCTTTCCAAAGCAGAAACAGGCCTGAGTCTGGGAAAAGGAAGATGAACACATGCTGGACTTTGCATCATCTAAAATCAAATTCATTTGAAGAATATGAACACATTCCTATGGGCAGATACATTCCATTCATCTAAACTTCTGGGATTTTTAGATTTTTTTTTCAATTCAGGCTTCCTTTGATACCATCTGAATGCAATATTTTTCAGTATCAGTTTGGCCTCTTTCTCAGAGGTTACCTAGTGACTGTCAGCAGTTTAGCCTGACACATTTTAGTTTACCTTTCTATTCCTCATTTTGCAATATCTTTAGCAGCTACATTAATAAAGATGGCACAGCTGGCTCTTAGTGCTGAGCACATATTGCTGCACAGAAATAAAGCACTCTCTGCCCGTCCACAAAATAATACTTGAATTGAGCATTTCCTGTTTTACAGTTTCTGCAGAAGCATCAATGAATCTTTTCTTTATGAATCTTAAGAGCCTGGTTTGAAAAAATGATGTTTTAAGACTGGATAACTCTATATTGCAACATTTAGTCACATGTTTTGAGTTTGTTGTTGGTTTGGTTTTTTTACCACAGAATGAATATGATAAAATGGTTGAAGAAAAAGATGCAGAGTTAAAAGCATATAAAATGAAACAGCAAAAGCAGTTCTCATCAGAAAGGGCACTGGTAAGGAGCACTTTGCAATGGTCAATAATTCAGTGAAGGGGCTGATGTCCTTGTGTAGTGGTTTTATACTGGCTAAGTGCCAGGCACACACAAAAAAACATTCACTCATTTTTCCCTGCTATTGTTGAGCAGAGGAGGGGAAAGAAAAATTCAAGGACTGAGTTGAGATAACGATTAGGAGAAAAACACTTTGAGGGTAAAGCAGATTCAAAATAAATAGTATAAAAAATTATTAATAGAATTAAAAGTGAGTAATAAGAATTTTAAAAATCCTTAAAACACCTTTTATTGCAATCCCTCCCTCTTGCCCACCAACAGCACAGAGAGACAAAAGATGTGATCTTCAGTCAGTTTGTGACTTCTAAAGATCTTTTTTCAATTTGCTTGGAGAGTTTCTTTTCCTGCTGTGCTCTGGGGTCTTCCCACCAGAGACATTCTCTGGAAACTCTTCCAGTGTGCTTTTAATTTTTACCAGTAGCAGTCCCACCCAACCTGCTGCAACAGATCTTATTCTGGGCATTAAAAACTCAAAATGTTTCTAAAAATAAATTGGAGTGGCAGTGTGTTTGTGTCTGCTCCTCCAGGTAGTGGGTCATGTTCTGACTTCCCACTTTGAATAGGAAACTTTTGTTTTCAATATTTAGATTGTGCCCTCTCACCCCTGCTCTCCCAAGGGTTTTAAGGTATTACCTTGAACACTTCTGATCAAGTACCGGTTTCTTACAGTGCTTCAGTCTTTGTTAAACAAGCTAAAGCAAAGCTTCAAGTATAAGGCTGAAAAGCAAATAGAATTATCTTGTGTATCTAATGAGTGTCCGGTTAATTACTGCCTCACTTGGGACTGTTTTCCTTTTTCTGGGCTGTGCAGAGTTAACCCTGCCCTTTGTTTAATGGTTTGTAGGAAAATGAGCTGTCATGTTTGAAAAGGGAACTGTCCTCCCTTAAGGAACAGCTGAGAGCAGAAATGGAAGAAAAGGTGGAGTTTTTTATTCCCTGAGCAGTGGGGGTGAGAGGTGTGGCCTGGGCTTGTGCTGTGGGAGGAGTTGGGTAAGAAATGAAACTGAACAGAAAAACAGTGACTTTGGAATGCTGGGGTTGTGCTAAATCTGGTCATAGATTTGTGTGAACTTTGTAACAGTCTGTGATTATAAATTACATATAAATAAACAAACAACAAAACAAAACTCTCCTTGATTTTAGTTAATTTTAACTAGCTAAAGCAAAAAAGTTCCCTAAACTGAAGGGGTTTTTCAGTGACTTTTGAATGCTGGGGTTGTACCAAACCTGGTCATATTTTTGTGTGAACTTTGTAGCAGTCTGTGATTATATATATATATATATATATATGTATATATATATATATAATCACAGACTGCTACAAAGATTATATATATATATGTATATATATATATATGTGCTCTGTAATTAGACCAAGAAGATTTTTAACAACTGAATTCAAATCAATATTTCCTTGCTGTCACATAACTCTTTTGTAGGAGAATCTTGTAAAAGAGCACTCTGGCAGTGTGATTCCTGAAAGTGAAAAGAAACACAAGGTAACTTTAACTTTTTTATTGCTTTTAGAATTTGGTAGTATTTATATGTGTAGAATCAATTGAAGTGCCATGATAATTTATTTCCATTCAACAAAAGACGGTAGAATGCTTTAGACTTAAAATTTTAAATTATAGAAAATACAAATTGATGTTCCTGGGACTCCTAAACCTTGTTTAGATCTATGCAGTGAATCTATTCATGTAAAAAATAGAAACTCTCCAAATTATATTCCTAAAAAAAAAAAAAAAAAAGTCTTCTTCAGTACAGGAAGCCCCTTGGGCAGTCCAACATTAAAGTTTTGTAACTCCTAACAGTGAATTTTTCTTGTTGCATTTTTCTGCCTGTATTTCTTACTTCTCTGTAGATGATTCTTTTTTTCCCCCTGGGATAAGAAGGGATTTTAAAGGGTCACACCATTCCATGGAGATATGAGACAGCAGTTTCTGGAAGGGCTCCCAGTGTGTAATTTTTCTTGCTCAGTTGTTGATTTTTTTATGTCTCTAGAATTAGTTTACATAGTCTTAAAAGTGTCCATTTGTAAAGGCCTTTTCCTCTATGGAAGAGAAAAAAGCTGATATAGTTGTAAAAATGGTCAAAGTATCAAAGTAGTCCTGACTGCAGAACTGACCCTTCTTCCCTGTCAGGAGTTCACTTGTGGTTTTCACATTGGAACAATGGAATCCAGCACCATTTTGAGGTTATCTGTCTAAAAAAGGACTGCACTGGACCATTCAATGCTTCTCAGTTTCACTTCTAGTGAAAAGACTATTTTAAGAAACACCAATCTTGATGTAGCTACCAATCTTTCTTTGAAAGCCTTTTCCTGCAGTTTTGTTTGTTCCCATTTTCTTTGATGTTTGATAGAGTCCAATGTAGTGGCTGCAGTTCAGAATAACCTGAATTTCTGCAGATAAACACGGAGAACTTAAATACAATGTGCCATGAAACTCAGCTCTTCCATAGCTTCCCCTTCATTCTCCTCATTTGGCAACAAAAATAATATAAAAAATGATATTTCCACCCCACCCCACTTTGTTTGGGTCTTTGCTCCATCTCTGGATGGAAAGATCAGAGTTCCACCATTTCTCTCAGGTGAATTCTTGGACACTCAGACTGTAAACTGGGTCCTGAGTTTGGCTTTAGATTCCATACTTACCCCATAAAATATAATCTAAAAATAGAAACATTTTCTTTCCCAGACATGTGTTATAAAGACTCCTCCAAGGGATAAAATGCAGAGTGGAAGAAGCACAAACCTGCCTGCAGAGCAGAGCAGCAGGAAAAAGCAGAAAGTGCTTGTGCAGCTGGACACTGAGTCAGACAGCTCTGAGCACACTGACCTCCTGGTAAGAGCCAGAGAACAAATCATGGGCTGAGCAGCTCTTTGTGCTCACTGCTGGGGCTGAGAATGGAAATAAAGAGTTTGGGCTTCCACATTCCAGCCAATATTTATGTATATTTTTAATTTATTGGTTCTTTCTGGAATTGTAGTTGTATGTACATAATTAACATTCTTTTTATTGAACTGTTATGCCTCATAATGACAACTTTTCTTTTTCATAATTTAATATCCTTAGGCCGAAAGAAAAAGTAATTTTAATATAATGTGACTAAGTAACTTTTAATTTAACTTTCAACTTTTAATCATATAGAGCATAGTCTCTGAAGAAGAAACATTTAAAAATTTGTACAAAGATTATCCACAAGCTTCACAGTTACATTCCACAGCACCAAAAAAGGTATGTTAGCCTTTCCTAAGATTAAACCAAGCAGTTAATCAGATTGTTTACAGAAACGAAAGGATGGCTTTATTTTCCTTCCCAGAGCCCAGCTCCATGCAGTGTGAAATCTCCAGGCTCTGCTCTGAAACTCAAAACCATGAGGAGGATGCGCGAGGCGGGCTGGACTGCACTCTCCAAAATGGACAGGAAAAGGAAAATTAAAGATGCTGTAAAGCTCTTTGCTTAAAATGCAGAAATGCCCAGTGCCGTGGCATTGCTTGCAGGGCTGTTTTTCTCTCAGAGTTGGTGCTTTCTTGCATTTTTCTGTCATACTAAATGTGTTTAATACTGTGTTCATTCCTTTACACATATAAACTTTATAGATCTATAACTGCAACCCCTGCAGAGCATCTTCCACCTTTCCTCCCTTGTGCTTCAAAATGTTGGGACACAAATTAGCCAATTTTAAATTTGGAAATAAGTAGAACTACACAGAAAGTTGTTTCAAAGCTGTTTCTGGCATTAGAAATTCTGGTTTCAAAGAACTTCTGTTCTTTTACATTGACTCTGTTTTTCTTAACACATAAATACTAAGTGGAAGAAATGTAGCTGTTAAATGAATATTCTTTTACCTGAAGTCCTCTTGCTTTTTCCTGCATTTTAATGGCTGTTAGACCTGTCTTTTTAGACTATTTTGTTTTCAGTATGTTAAAATGGTTTTGAAACTTCTAAAATTTCAGTAGAATTACTTGTATTTAAAAAGATTTCAGCTTCACAAGGAGTAAAATATGCACGTTATAAGATTGTGAAACCAATGTTAAGATGCCATTAAATTGTTTATCTGAAATATAAAGTGTGGGACTATCTGTTGTTGCGTTAAATATTTGAACACAGACAGAAATCACCCACCAGCCTTCCTAGGGACCAGCAGAAGTGCAAGGATAGATTAGAACATCTATTTCTGTATTAATCCTTGGTTAATCTTTGTCAGGATCTCTGGCTGGTCAGAGTGACCCTGAGAAAAGTTCCAAAGTCTCTTTTCCCAGTCTGGCGCTTGAAGAAGGAGTCGGGGCTCTTCATTTCTCAGTCTCAAGGTTGTTTATTTTATCTTACCTATAAAAAATTTTCTCCTGTCCTGCCAAGGTGAGCTCAGCAAGACAGTTCCAAGCACTCTGCCTCCCCTAGGGCAGTATTATGTCTTTATACTAAAAACTACATGTACAATGTTTACAATTACTTTCCAATACCTATCACCTATGTTAGACAGTGAGCTTCTACTCTAAACCAATTGCTAAGTGCCAACATCACAGCAGAAGAGGGAGGCCAAGAAGAAGGAGAAAGCTGGACACACCCAGTTCCCTCCATCTTCCTACTGAACCCCCATACCAAAAACCCTAAAATCTACTTTTCCATCCTGTAATAACTTCACCAATATGCTACATAAAGTGTTGTGGCTTGCTGATCTTCATACCAGATTGGTAATTTGCTCCATGGGTCATAATCAAAACCACAGGGGCATTTTGGGCTCTGTGCCAGGGTCTCTGAGCCCCATGGCAGGGGTCTGGGCTGCTCAGGACAGCCAGAGGGATGTCCTGGGTCCTGACAAATCTTGGTTTCACAACAATGACAAACCCTGCTTCAGAGCCTAGACATAACAACAAAATTACAAGTACATCTTAATCCCCAAGCCCTGAGCCCCCCGCCCATCACTGGGGACTCTGGGGGTTTCCCCCCCCTACCCCAGTGTAGGATTGATGGGGGTAGCACGGTCGGGATGGACGGAGATGAGAGATCTCTGCAGCCAGGTCGTGGAACTTGGGGTTTATTGCAAAGGGCCTGGCTGCAGGGCCCTGCTGGGATTTGAGGTTTATTGCGAAGGGCCTGGCTGCAGGGCCCTGCTGGGATTTGGGGTTTATTGCAAAGGGCCTGGCTGCAGGGGCCTTTTGGGATTTGGGGTTTATTGCAAAGGGCCTGGGTGCAGGGCCCTGCTGGGATTTGGGGTTTATTGCAAAGGGCCTGGGTGCAGGGCCCTGCTGGGATTTGGGGTTTATTGCAAAGGGCCTGGGTGCAGGGCCCTGCTGGGATTTGCGGTTTATTGCAAAGGGCCTGGGTGCAGGGACCTTTTGGGATTTGGGGTTTATTGCAAAGGGCCTGGCTGCAGGGCCCTGCTGGGATTGGGGTTTATTGCAAAGGGCCTGGGTGCAGGGCCCTGCTGGGATTTGGGGTTTATTGCAAAGGGCCTGGCTGCAGGGCCCTGCTGGGATTGGGGTTTATTGCAAAGGGCCTGGGTGCAGGGCCCTGCTGGGATTTGGGGTTTATTGCGAAGGGCCTGGGTGCAGGGCCCTGCTGGGAGCTGCAGCCACACAGCTGGAGCAGGCCCGAGAGAGGAGGGGGAAGAGAGGATGAGAAGGTGAGAGAGTAAAAGCGTAAGAGAGTAAAAGGGGTAAGAGCATCTAAGGCAAGAGCTAAGAGACAAGAGGTAAGAGCAAGAGTAAGAGAGGTAAGAGCTAAAACAGCAAAGTTCCCATTACAATATAATAAATCTTCTTCTGTGTTGAATATTCTGATTCTCACTAAGCAATCTAGTACAAGATACAAATCCTACAGCATTTCCATACCACCTGTAAGAATCATTACATTACCATACTGTGCTACATTTTAAACCCTAAAAACTCCTCTGTGGACCCCTTCAGTAGGGGCTGCTCTGACCCTGGGACCTGCCTGCAAGCAGAGGGAATTGTTCCATCAGAAGGGGGTTACTTTCAGCGGCCACACCGTTGTTTTCCCGTTGTTCAGTAACTAAGGGATCTCATAGCTTGCTTTCATTTCAATCTCGCTTATAGTTTCCATATTCTCAAAATCTTTTGCCAGACAATCATATTTGTAAGGCTTTCCTGTTTCATCTTCCCCAACACCCCAGAGCCGGCGCTGCTGCAGCCGTGGGACAGAGGGGGTGCGAAAGGGGAATCCGGGCTTGGAGCGGGAGGAAGGGGAGGGAGAGGAGAAGGGGAGGAGCAGGAACAGGAGCAGCACGGAGGGAGCAGCCCGAGGAGGAGCAGCAGCAGGGCAAGGAGCATTGCGGGGTTCCACGGCGAGCCCGCAGCTCGGCTGGGCCCGGCAGCATCGCATTGCCCCGCGTCCCGCAGGTGAGCGCCGAGGGGAAGCGGCAGCTCCGGGAGGGTTTTCTGGGGGGAAGAGGGGGATTTTGCTGGGGTTTGGACCTTGCCGATTCCGGAGTTGTGAAAAGTGCGTATTGTATGGCTCTATGCAGATATTTACTGTGGGAATCCATAAAATCAGAGGGGTTTGGGAAAGCTGCAAAAGGCAGGCCTCAGAGACAGCAGAACTGTGAGTAGAGCACAGCCATGACATAGGTCAGCAGAAAAATTATTTAAACTCTAGAAAAAGCAAGGGCAAATAGAACAATGGCCTGTGTATTAACGCTTGTCTGAATAGCTCTCTAAGCTGCAGAAAGTTTATTTAGCAAGATATTAGGAAAGTTGAAGCTTAAGAATGGAGCTCAGTGCATTGTGTTTTAAGACTTACAAGCAGGTATTGTATTCGAAATAAGCAAGCATTGTTTTAAGCAAACATGGTGTGTGAAAAATGGCAGTCACTTGTTTTTAAAATTTTAAAAGTTTAATAGTAATAAAATAGTTCTACAAATATTAATACAATTAGAGTAATAATAATTTGGACAATTTGAATTAGGACAATACAAGACAACAAATATAAAGAGTTACGGACATCTGGGTACCTTTTTCTGGGCAGCACAAGCCCAAAAAAGGACCCCCGCTAACGAAGATTAACCCTTAAAAACAATAGCCCATTGCATATTCATACACCTCATAGATGATGCATAAATTCCATTCAAACATTCAAACACAGGATTCTGTGGTTCTGGTCAGTGTCAGCTTCTTTCTCTGAATCCTAACAGCGCCTTTGAGGCGGGAAGAAGTTCGTTTCTTCTGATAAGAGAGCAATAAATTCTTTTTCTCTGAAAGATTTAGGTGTCCTGTGGCTGCTATCTCACTGCAAGTCCTTTCTTTAAAAAAGTATCCTACATAGCATTGTTTCTGTGTTAACAATTTTTATAACCTAAAACTATATTTAACACGGTACTTAAGAGAATTAATACAGCATTACTTTCTAACACAACACATATAATATTCATTTTAATATTTGCAAAAAGCCAATCATAAAATACAGGCATTTTCACATTTACCATATGTATTTTGATGTATTGATTAGTAGTGCTGTATTAACAGTTTAATAATAAATGTAGTCTTGTAATTAAAAGGTAACTTTTGCAGTTAAAAGAAGAACTATGTTAGTGGGGATTTTTTAAAGAAAGGAATGAGGCACTCACACCAGATAGCAGCCACAGGACACCTGAATCTTTCAGAAAAAAGAATTTATTGCTCTCTTTTCAGAAGAAATGAACTTCTTCCCACCTCAAAGGGGCTGTTAGGATTAGAGGGAAGAGGTTGATGATGGCCAGACAGAATCCTGTGTTTGAATGGAATTTATGCATCATGTATGAGGTGTATGAATGTGCAACGGGTTATTGCTTTTAAGGGTTAATCCTTTGCTAATGGGTGTCCTTTTTCGCGCTCGTGCTGCCCAGAAAAAGGTACCCGGACATCCGTAACTCTTTATATTTGTTGTCTTGTATTGTCCTAATTCAAATTGTCCAAATTATTATTACTCTAATTGTATTAGTATTTGTAGAACTATTTTATTACTATTAAACTTTTAAAATTTTAAAAACAAGTTATTGGCGTTTTTCACAGGAGTTGAGTCCCAAATATATTTTGGTGTCGCTGAGAGAGGTATTTTTAATTCATTTGATGAGGGAATATTTTTGGATCTCTCAGGAATGCAAAGGGGAGCAGGGGAAGCATTGAGTGCCTGGAGTGGAGGGATGCTGGGGAAAGGGGACCCTGGAACACCTGATATAAAATTTCCATGATCAATCCAAATTTTATTTCTATACCTTTTATTTTAAAGCAAGCAAGCAGCGCTGGGTGGCCGGGGAGTCACTGCTCCACTCACAGCACACACAGTTCAGTAAAGTATATATACTGTTTTTAAGCCTACAAAGCATTTTCCAATGTGCTTGGTTAGTCCAAATTAGCAAATATCAATAAGCTGGGAGCAGTAATTTCATAATATTTCTAGGTTGTCCTTGATTCCTGTCCTTGTGGTTGTCTGGAGGGAGGCCTTGCACTGGTGTCTGCTACATGATTTTGTCAACTGCATCAAGCTTTTTATTATACATAAGCTTTTAATTGCTTTGTTGCAATATCTCTTAGCTTTACCCCAACTTCCTCTATTTTATTCTAAGCATCAGTCATCTTGCTACCTCATCTCTTTTGCTCTACTATACTTCTTTGATTTTGATGCTTTTTTTGGCTGTTTGGTCAGAAAGTTTCAAAACCTTTCTTTGTGTCTATTTTGGACACAGCAGATAGAAGCATTTGCTGATTCCATTGCCAATTGGCACAAATCACAAAAACAATTTCCACAGAATCAGGGGAGGGTGAGCCCTGGGACCCCCCAAAACCCCCTCATCATGTCTGAGCAGGACCTGGGAGACAGGGGGAGGCCCAGGACCCACAGCCCCCCCAGGAGCTCTGAGAAGAGGGACCCCCATAACCCCAAAGTGAGGACACTGGAAACAGGGAACTCCTGGGAGAGGTTTTTGGACTCCTTGATTTTTGGAGGTATTTCTGGCCACCAGACACCCAGTGACTTCTAGAGATGGACTTGCCCAGTGGGACCATCAAAGGCAGTGCACTCACATCTTGTTTTTTCCCCAAACCAGGATTTCCCATTCCCAAACCTCATCTGGGTGGAGAAGGCTGTGAGGAAGAGGAAGATGCCCCAGGGCACTGAGGCAGGTGAGCAGGAAGTCAGTGCCCCTTTTCCCCTCTGTCCTGCTCCATCTCCCACCCCAGCACGGCCCCAGCTGCAGCACAGCCCCACTGCTGATGCTGTCCAGCCAGGGACGCACTGGGGGGATCTCCTTCCCCTTTCCCTGTGGCACGGAGGCAAATCCCATCCTTTCCTTGTCCTTCCTCCCCCTGGGAAGGAGCTGAGGATGGAGACCAGGGAGGACAAATCCCCACAGCAGAACCTGGTGGAAGAGGCCGTTTTGAGTGGCTCCAGGGCACAGGAATCCACCGGGGAGGAAAAGCCCCAGAGATCCCTCAGGAGGAGGGGCTGCAAACCCAGCCCAGGGTGCTCCGAGGAGGAAAGACTCACCCTGAGCCAGGAAGGCAGCCAGAGATCTGGCCAGAGCGCTGAGGTGGTGGTCCATGAGCAGCTTGATGACGGCAAGAAGCCCCACCAGTGCTTGGAATGTGGGAAGAGTTTCGGCAGGAGCGACCACCTGCTCATCCACCAGAGGACCCACACCGGGGAACGGCCCTATGAGTGTGGGGAATGTGGGAAGAGCTTCAGGATCAGCTCCCACCTGATCGTCCACCAGAGGATCCACACCAATGAACGGCCCCACAAGTGTGGGGAATGTGGGAAGAGCTTCAGGATCAGCTCCCACCTGATCGTCCACCAGAGGATCCACACCAATGAATGGCCCCACAAGTGTGGGGAATGTGGGAAAAGCTTCAGGATCAACTCCGACCTGATCGCCCACCAGAGGATCCACACCAGTGAACGGCCCTATAAATGTGGAGAATGTGGGAAAGGGTTCAGGAGGAGCTCCAGCCTGAAACTCCACCAGATGATCCACACTGGGATACGACCCTTTGTGTGTGGGGAGTGTGGGAAGGGCTTCCGTGACAGCTCCCGCCTGATCATCCACCAGACAATGCACACTGGGGAGTGCCCCTACACGTGCTCAGAGTGTGGGAAGAGCTTCATTGAGAACTCCGGCCTGATTCTGCACCAGAGGATCCACACTTGGGAGAGGCCCTACAAGTGCAGGGAATGTGGGAAAAGCTTCATCGACCCCTCCGGCCTGAGTGTCCACCAGAGGATCCACACTGGGGAGAGGCCCTACAAGTGCGGGGAATGTGGGAAAAGCTTCAGTCAGAGCACTAGGCTGATTCTGCACCAGAGGATCCACACCAGGGAGAGGCCTTACAGGTGTGGGGAATGTGGGAAATGCTTCAGGCAGAACTCTAAGCTGATTGCCCACCAGAAAATCCACACTGGGGAGAGACCCTATGAGTGTTCTGGGTGTGGGGAGAGGTTTCAGAGCCGATACCGTCTCCTCAAGCATCAGCAGATTCACACCTTAGAGGCCCTTCTGCTGCCCTGACTGCAGGAAGGGCTTTTAGAAAAACTCCACCCTCGTCACCCACCAGCGGATCCACACTGGGGAGAGGCCCTGACAGTGTCCCAAGTGTGGGAAGAGCTTCTCCCAGAACTCTGCCGTGACCCAACACCAAGGGAGGCAGCAGTAAGGGATGCCCAACAAGTGCCCTGTGTGCAGGAAGAGTGTTGTCTTGATTTTTTAAGATTTTTTGAGCCTTCTGATGTCTACATTCTTGTAGCAAACTTTCTCAAACACTTTCTGTAAATAACTTCTTGTTTGGCATTCTTTTATAGAAGAAGAACAATATGATGGACTGTTAGTTTGTCCAGTGTCATTGGAGAGGTGGCACTTTCACCCTCCAATCCACGGTCGCTTTTAGAAAATTATAAATGTTGGAGTCAGGAAATAAACTTCCCTTTTCTTCCCCTTGAGAGCAGCAGTGTGTGCGCTCGTGTTGTTTTGTGTCCTGCAGTGACAGGAAGAGCTTTGAGTGCTGCTTCAACTCCATCCCCCATTGGGGACCCCCACTGGATGGTCCACAGTGACCCTCGCTGTGCAGAGACTTGGTCATCCATGGTCCTGGTGATCCATGTTGGGAAGACACCTGGCTGGTGGTCTCCACGTCTTCCTGGCTCCCCTTGGGCACTTGGACACGGCCAGAGAAAAATCCATTGGGATGCAAACAGACATCAGAATTTCACAGGGGACAGCACAGTTTTTTACTTTTGACACCAAAAAAGTCTCACCTTTTGCATCCTATCATTCTTCGGGTGGCATCCAAGAAACTCCAAATGGTGTTGGAGGTCTTTTCCAACCTGAATCATTCTATAATTCTAATTCTCTCTGGCCCACCAGCATCTTCCACAGCCAAATGATGATGGACTGGGGCAAAAAACCAGGATTTTGGAGACAATGGAGTGGAAACTCCTCTTAAAAAAGGTCGTTCCTACCTACCCAAGCACATGGATACTCAGCAGCATGGACACATAAATGCTTTTATTTTGGCCTTTATTTTCATTCATTTTTCATTATCCTTCACCCAACATTGGGGTAAATATAAAGACATTTAACTAACACACGGATGGTGACATTGTGGGACATGGGTGGGGACATGGTGGGGATGGGGACAAGGACCTGGGTGGGGATGTGGTGGGGATGGGGACAAGGACCTGGGTGGGGACATGGTGGGGATGGGGACAAGGACCTGGGTGGGGATGTGGTGGGGATGGAGTCAAGGACCTGGGTGGGGATATGGTGGGGATATGGTGGGGATGGGGACCAGGACATGGCTGTGGATGGCGATATTGGGCATGGGGGGGTGTCACAGATAGAGATGGTGACATGGGGCTCTATGGCCATGGAGGAGGACATGGGGGACATGGCCATGGATGGTGACACAAGTGGCCTAGAGACAAGTCCATGGGTTGACATGTCCATGCCATGGGGTGTCCCATGGCCAAGGACAACACATCCCCACCACCACCATGATACTGTCCCTTTCATGCTACCATTTATTCCCTGCTCCTCCCCATTGTCACCCCACTGTGAACCCAGCCAGGGACAGGGGTGACATTTGGGCACACTCCTGTCCCCACTCCAGCACATGCCTGGGGCCAGCAGAGAAGGGGATGAAGGACGACGGGGACCGTTCCTTGCTGTTCCCCAGACTGAACCTTAGAGGACTGAACACCTGGGGTGACACCGACACAGTCACACCGAGGGGACACAGCTGTCACCACCATGGTGACAGGGACACCTCATAGGGTGGCCCTACCTCAGGCTTGGGCCAGAGGTCTGGGTTGTGGTGGGTCCCGTAGATGCTCATCAGGCAGATGACCCCTGGTGGGATGGGAATGGCCACTTTAGGGACAGCAGATGAGGGTGGGTGGTGACACTGGGGACACCCTGGCCATGCCATACCCTTGGGGATGACACAGCCATCACACAGGGGGATGTCCTTGGTGCAGCGCCGGGACACAGCAGTGACAGGAGGGTGCAGCCGCAGGCTCTCCTTGATGCACATGGTGGTGAAGGGCAGCTAGGACAGGTCGTCCCTGGGGACAAGCGGGGGTGGCACCGTGTCCCCGAGTCACATGACCAGGGTGGCCCTGGGGACGTCTCACCATTCAATGTCTGCAGTGTCCCGGCCAGCCAGGAGCTCCTGGACCTGCTGGTGGCATCGCTCCTGGTGCTCAGGATGGCCAGTCAGGTTGTAGAAGAGCCATGCCAGGCCACTGGCCATGGTGGCTGTGGGGACACTGGGTGAGTGAGGGGACACTGGAGTGGCTCCTCCCCAATGGCACCTGGGAGCTCGTGCTCACCCTCAGACATGAAGGTGTCAGCCTCAGCCGTGATGTCCTCATCTGACAGGGTGCGGCCATTCTCATCCTGCAGGGCCAAGATGAGCCACGGGCCACTGGGGCCACCAGTCTGTGGCCACCTGGGGCCAAATCCCATCCATGGCCACCACCCTATGGCACCACCATCCCACTGGCCACCAGCTCTATGGTCAGTGCTGCCCATGGCCACCACTGTTCCCCTGTGGCCACCAGTCTATGACCAAGCCCCCCATGGCCACCAGCATCCTACTGGCCTCTATGGCCAATCCTTCCATGGCCACCACCACTCTCTTGATCACTTCCATGTCCCCATGGCCACCACCCCAGCCCCACCTTGGTGAGCAGCAGGATGTACTCGCTGGGCCGTCTGCACCAGGGACAATGGGGGGACACTGTGGCCACCAGCATGGATGATAGCAGGACCATTGGGGCCACCAGAATGGCCAACAGGGACAGTGATTGGACAGGATGGCCAGTGGGGACCATGGCAGAGCCAGCACAGCCACCAGGATGACCAGCAGGGACAATGGTAGGGTCACCAGGGCCACCAGGATGGTGTCATGATCCGCTCGTACAAGCAGGGGTCATGATGGTTTGTTAACTGATCTCAGAGTGCCAAAGCAACACGGAAGGGGATTTTGGTATTAATCAAAACAAATGCACCTTTAATTGAGTGCCCACAGCAGATGTGATGGAAGGATTAGAAAGGAGAATAAAGGATAGAGAGAGAGAGAGAGAGAGAAAGAGGGGAGGAATAGCTGCCAATGGAGAGATGAAACCCTCGTGGTCCAGCCAATAGATCCATCTTGTCACGTCAGGGAGAATCTCAAAGTCTTGGTTCTATTATAGTCCTCCACCAAGGGGGGGAACAGGTAAGTCTATTGAAACCACCGAGAGGGAACAGGTATGTTTACAGACAGTCCATGTTCTCAGCAGTGAGCGAGACCAATTGTTTTCTCGGTCCAGGGAGCACAACTGCAGGCAACACTTGGCAAACATCTCGCTTCAGTCCGGCCAGCCCCTGTGTTAGAGTTATAGGGGTGTCAGTCTCAGCCCTTGGGAGGGGGCTTCAGTCTCCGTCCATCACAGTGGTCGTGAGGCAGCTGAGGGAAACCTCAGAGTGTCTCTTACAGATGATCAGTGGGGACAGGTAACAATCACTCCTGGCCGTGGCTCTCGTGGCTGAAGATGCACTTCTGGAGCGTGTCCAGGGTGAGGAGGCTCAGGGGCTGCAGCACCTCCAACTCCACCGGCCCCCACCAGCTGCCACTGCTGCTGCCGCCCACTTACGGGGAAGGACTGGGTTGGGGAGGGAACAGGGAGGAGATCAGGGACAGGAGAGAGGGGATAAATTGGGGGGTGGGACAGCAGTGGGAGAGGGGGAAGAGTGGGGAGTGGCTGTAGAACAGGGATGTGGTGATGAATGAGGGGTGGGGTTGGGATTTGGGGGCAGCTTTGTGTTTGGGGTATGGGGCAGTACAGAATTTGGGTACAAGACGGGACTCGGGGTGCAGGACAGGACTCAGCATGCAGCAGTGGGTGCAGGACAGAATTTTGGGTGCAGGATTGTCCTAAGGTGACGTTATGATGCTTGTATCCCCATTCATCTGTTCTGTTTATGCTGGATATCATGTTCTGTGCCTTCAAGACTCGCTCTGAAGAGCGAAGTTTTGTTTTGGTTTTGATATCAGCCTGCTCCCCAATGGCTGGTGGGACAAACAGACAGGGCAGTACATGGTGCTGCTTTTGCTTTTTGCTTGGCTTTTTGCTTTGCTCTTGCTTTTGTTTCTGCTCATTAGTTAGTTTAGCTAAGCAGTCTGAATTTTTCCCTGGACTGTTTTCCTTTCCCTTTTTTGGAACCACTCAAACCTGCTCTGGACTGGGACTTGCGAACACTGAGAGTTTGCACCTTGTGGCTGCAGCAGCTGCCCCAGCACCAGAGGGACTGATAACAGAGCGACCACCCCCAAGAGAGACTTTGTGAATTTGTCATCTTTTTCAGAGTGGTGAAAGAGTGTTTCCACCTGGTATTGTTCATTTTGTGTGCTGGGGAGTGTTTTGCCTGTAAAATGAACAGGTTCTTTCCACTTCTTTCCAAGGAATCCTTCCCGAACCGTTTGGCAGGAGGGGCCGTGTGGGTTTGCTTTCTGGAGGGGCCCCTTTGGAGGTTTTCTCCCAAATTTGCCCTAAACCAGGACAAAATTTGGTGCCCCATGCATGGGGCTTGAGAAAGAGTGGAAAAAACCCTGTTCTGACTGCATTTTGGTTGCCATTATTCTGTGTTGGTATCAAGCAGTTAATGGCCATGTTTTTTGAATTCATAATGTCTCTTGGGGTGGAGGCTTGCATGCATTTCTGGTCCCTAGGTGCGGAGGATCATTAACGGGACATCACAGCATGATCAATATGATCAAGTGAAGCCAATTTATTACAAAAAGCAAGCCATTTTTATACTGTTCTCTATTGTTCACACCTCAAGCTAATGCATGATTGGTTAAGTCCTTTTTACCCACGCAATTTGACATTTCAGTTAATTTTAGTCTTTCTTCTTCATGCATCTCGCTGCAGTTTTCTTGTGTGCCTTTGCATCCTGAACCATCTGCTGCTAAACATGTTCTTCTTCTTTTGTGTCTTTCAAGGGCATGGTGACCTTACTCAGTTTCTATGAAGGCTGCATTGTGCATATGTTGCATATGTCCATTGTCCTGCAAAAAAACCTCAACACTCCTCCCAATGCTTTCTGGTCATTCAAGTGCCCTTCAGCTGACTGGTTTCATGCTTTGAGCTTCAGGGAATTGCCTAATATTTCTGAAGCTCAAATAAATAGCATATTAGTCAACATCCTAATTGTGTTTATATCTCACAGAATTGCCTTTTCTTTTGTGTTTGTCTAAAACTGTTACTGTACAGAAATGTCTGAGAGATGGTGGACATGTCAGATGCTGCTGGGACATCCCAGAGCACTTGGACCTTGGCTCTGCACAGGAGAGCTCTTCATCCCCTTTCTGTCTTTTCCTCCCTCTGGGCATGGAGGCAGCTCCTGACTTCAGCCTGTGACTCCTGTGTGCAAAGAGCAATTCTGGGCAAAATCGGGGCAGTGAGGGTTTGGGGAGACCTTGGGATCTGTGCTGGGCACAGAAGGTGTTTTCCATTGCTCTGAGACTGTCTGCTGTGGAAAGTGGATTTAATATCCAGCAGAGGAATGACTTTTGCATTTGATGGAGCTGGGCCTCCCCTTGGCTTTGTTGGATGAAAAGATACAGAGAAGCACACGCAGAGCTACCAGCTCCTGGATTCCAGCAGTGTTCAGATAGAAATTCCTAGAGGAGGTAGGGTCAAGATGTGTGCTTGCCTTGTGGTCAGCCTCAAATACCCCTTGGTCTTCCTGAGCCCTTTCCCCAGGTGGGGCTTGGGCTCATTGGGTCCCTCAGGAGCTGGGCTGGGGCTGCAGAGGTGGCTGTGGAGCATTGCCTGTGCTGTGCCAGGGACTGGCAGACACTGCTGGGCTGGGATAGAGCATCTGGGGATACTGGGGTCACAGGGCAGGGCAGGGCTGGGGTTCCAGGGCAGGGCAAGGCTGCACCTGCCCCTTCCTCCCCCCCACACAAAATGTTTCGAGCCAACAATCTCCTCCAGTCTGTCACAACAGGGAATGCTGGAAGTGAAATCCCATTTGTGGCCATGGGCACCTGGTTCAGAAGGACAGTTCTTTTCCATAGGAAGGAAAGCACAGAGCTCCAAGGTTTGGAAGGCAGGTGAGAGCCTCAGTAGGCCAAGGCTAGCTAGACTTGTCAGTAATAGCAGATTTGTTACAGGGCTTGCAAGGGTTTTTCAGGGTGAAGAGAGAGACGAGAATGTTGACCTCATGTTCGGAAGGCTAGATTTATTATTTTATGATATATATTACATTATAACTATACTAAAAAGAAATAGAGAGAAAGTTCTCAGAATGCTAGCTAAGCTAAGAATAGAAAAGGAATGAATAACAAAGGGCTGTGTCCAGGCAGAAAGCAAGAACAGCTCTGCCGTGAGTGGTCAGCGAATCCAAACATCCGCCCAAGACCAATCACGCATCCACCTGTTGCATTCCACAGCAGCAGATAACCATTGTTTACATTTTGTTGCTGAGGCCACAGTTTCCCAGAAGGGGAAAAAAATTCTAAAGAAAGGATTTTTCAGAAAAGATGTCTGTGACATGTCACCCTTTTAAATTTAGTTTAATTAAAAAGATAAGTGTTTGTAATTTTCTCTGCTGGGCACATGCCAAGGAAAGAACAAACACTTGACAGGTTATCTGTTGTCAATCAAAACCTCACTCAAGTGCTGGTGTGGAATGAACAGGGAATTTCTTCACCTGTAGAACATACAATTCTATCAAATCACTAAAACAATCTTACAGTATAAGAAAATACAAAAAAACAATGCAAAGAGAGTCCATGTCCAAACAGCTGAGTTTCAGGAAAAAGTCCATGGACTGAAGATATTCCTCTTGGACATATCTGAAAGTCCCTTTTGGTCCTGAAACAGGCTTGCTGCAGAAAAGTCCATCAATAGTTATCAAAAGTCCATTGACAGTCACAAAATAATTTCAAACAATTTTGAGACTTCTGGAATGTCTTCGCCACAGCCCTTTTTTGAGCACTTTTGGGCTGAAGCCAAGTTTTTGGCCCTTCAATGCTTCAGAGCTGTTGCCAGCTATTTCAAGTCTTTTTATTTAATTAATTTTTTTTTTTTTTTTTAAATAGGAAAAAGCAGCAGCAGAGGAGCGAGAGAGGCCCTGGGGGGCCCTGACCCATGTGGATGTACCAGGAACCCCAGATCTGGCCCACAAAAGGTGGGCCAGGACCGGTAGGGGAAAGCAAAACCCCCAAACCCATCAGGAGGCCGGGAGGTGGCCCTGGCCCAGGGAGCCGAGCCCAACAGCCCAGGCCCAGCCCCCGAAGCAGGCTCTGCCTTGCCACAGGCCTACACCCTGCTGCCAGTACAATGGCAGAACAGGTGGTGAGACGCTTCTTTTCCCCTAAATCACCAAGGCATGCCAGCAGTGAGGGAATAGAAGCAGCCCCAAGCGCCCTCATCTCGGGTCTAGGAATGTTTCTTCCCCACAGCAAGAAAGAGATGATCGCTTCCCGCTGTGCCCTCTGCCTCTGCAATGCAAATGCAACAGGTGTGTCTCCCATCTGCCTCACGGCACCACCCCCTCTGGGCTGGGGACCAAAGGCAGAACTCTCGGGATCCACCTGCCCCTCGCCGCTGGGGCTCATGAGGGGCGGCAGAGATGGCAACCTCCAAGGGGCAGCAACTGACCAACCACTCCCCAACCCACCGAGAACGCTGATTTTGAATGCCGGCAGATGGGCTGCCCCCGCCCCCAGATGTCAGGCCATGCCTCCATGGAAGGAGAGGCCGACGCCCTCTTCCCCTGTCCCAGCTGCCCCCGCAGGGGCAGCCCCGGGACAGCCCGAAAAACTTGGGGGGGAAATCTCGCTGGGTGCAGGAGCCATTGCGGCAGCTGCTGCCAGGAGCGGTGGGACTGCAAGCTGCTCTGCCTCTGCGGGAGAGCCTGCCGGGCGAGGTACGGGGTCGCCAGCGTCTTCTGCTGGCTCTGGGATCGGCTGTGGAGGCGGCGAGGGCAGAGAGGGGGCTGGCGGAGGTGGCAAGGCCGGTGAAGGGGCAGGCGGGACCGCCCGGGGAGGCGGCTGCGGGGGGCGTCCCGGCGGTGCTCAGGGGCTGGCCGGGGCGGTGCTCGTGGTGCCGGCCGGGGTGGAGCCGCCCACTCTTCATCCCCCAGAGAGAGAGAAGGGGGGGAGAAAGACCGCTCCATCTGAGTATGCTCCGAAGATGCAGAGAAACATCGCCCCTCTGCCGGGATGGAGGGAGGCTGGGAAGCAGTGGATCGTCTCCCCCCCTGCAAAGGGTCTTCTCCTGCTGGAGACAGGGGAACTGGGGCTTGCCCGTTGCATTTAGCAATCCAGGGAAAAACAACTGCTCTCTGTTTCAAGATAGAAAAGAGTACACAGAAGACTGGGTAAAGGCGGGGGTGTCCCAAACCACGGTCCCAAACAAATTGGAAAATGGATTCCATGCACTCCCATACGAACACATCAAGTTCATACAGCACATCCGTTAAAAACCCAAAGAGCTTTGCCCATTGAAAAAACACATGGAAATGTGTCTCCAACAGGCAAAATCCATCCTCTTCATCCCATTTGTGCCAGAGGGCAATAAGCTTCTCCTCTGAAGGGGAGAATTGAACCTCAGCCCTGGTGGGAATGCCCCACCACCTTTGCAGCCATAACCTGCGAAGGCCAGGATCGTCAGGAAGGGAAAAGCCAACAGTACCTTTCGAAAGAGTCCAGCATGCTCTGGCCAGCTCCATTGTGCTTATGCACTTTCCGAACATCTTCCTGGGGGCTTTTCAGGAGGTTCTCTTTGTGGTCAGCCTTGCTGTGAACTCTGTCCAAATCTGGATCTTCAGTTCTTCAGCTCCTGGCTAGAATCCACCTCTGTGGTCACTTGTGAAGCAACCATCAATGTCCCACATTCGGGGTTTACCCAGTGCAGCAATTGCTCCTCTGGGGTCACCAATTGATGGTTTTGTCCTCCTCATTCACTCGGGGTTCACCAATTGTCACAGGGCTTGCAAGGGTTGCAGGGTGAGAGAGAGGCGAGAATGTTGACCTCATGTTCAGAAGGCTTGATTTATTATTTTATGATATATATTACATTATGACTATACTAATAGGAATAGAAGGAAAAGTTCTCAGAAGACTAGCTAAGCTAAGAATAGAAAAGGAATTAATAACAAGGGGCTGTGTCTCAGCAGGGGGTGAGACCCAGCTCTGCCGTCAGTGGTCAGTAAATCCAAACATCCACATGAGACCAATCACGGATCCACCTGTTGCATTCCACGGCAGCAGATAACCATTGTTTACATTTTGTTGCTGAGGCCACAGCTTCTCAGAAGGGAGAAAAATCCTAAAGAAAGGATTTTTATGAAAAGATGTCGGTGACACATTTAAACCAGCTGAGTTAGATAGACTGACTTAAATTACATAAATTAGAGAAATCAATTAGACAATTCAGCCAGTTAAACCAGTTACCCCAGCTAAAGGTGCCAGGCCCTGGGGAACTTTGCCCCGGATTCACCACCAGGAAGTTGGTTCTATTTAACCACCAGCAAGTTGTAATTTAGGATTTTTCCAGACAGGGGAGGGATTTGCCTGCCCCAGGACATTCCCAGCACCAGTGGAGACCCAGAAGGTGCTCAGAGGGGGAGACCACAGGGAAATTTGGGGGCTGAGCTGGAGATGCTGGATCCAGGGTCTACATGGATCAAAGGAGACCAAGGTGAAGATTCTGGATGCAAGGAGTACTGAGGAGAGCCTGGGACTGAGGAAATCCCAGAGCTGAGGAGAAGATTTCAGTGCTGAGGAGACCTGGATCCAAAGAGACACCGAATCTGAGAGGAATCCAAATCCAATAAATTTCCAGAGACAGGAGCAAGATTGCAGAGCTGAGAAGATTCTGAATTCAAGGAGACCCCAGAGCTGAGGAAAAGATCCTGGATTGAAGAAGAAGATTCTGGAACAAAGAGACTCAGGAGCTGAGGAGGAGACCTTGGAGTGAGAAGATCATGGATTCAAGGAGACTCCAGAGCTGAGAAAATTCTGTCTCCAAGGCCAAGATCCCAGAGCTGAGGAAACCCCAGACTGGAGGAGTAGATTCTGTCCCCCTGGAGCAGCCAATCGCGTGCCAAGCTGTGGAATTTCCTGGAGAGGACCGTGGAGATCCAGATATCCAACAGCATCTGGAATGTCACCCTGGAGAACCCCAGGTGAGGGGAAGGTGCAGGAGGACCCCTGGGGTGCAGGGTGTGTGGTGGTTTTAGTTTGAAATTGGGTGGAAACACCAATTTTGTGTTGTGGTTTAGGTTTGCTAATTTAAGATTTTTTTAATTTGAATTTTTTTTTTTTTTGCTGATGTACTAAAGATTGTGGTAAGTTTGGTGTTGGCTGATTCCTGATACACTTACTTTTTGTTGTGAGATAGGATTAGGAGAAAGGTAAAGCAGGTTTAAAACTTCAAGAGGGTATAAAGAAAATGTTATTAAAAGTAATTAGAAGGAAAAAAGTAGTAAGAACTAAAACAAACCTTTTAGAACACTTTTCTTCTTCTCACAACTTTTCTTCCTCACTGATAATGTAAAGAAATTACACTGAAGATTTTTAGTTAGTTTATAATTTTTAAAATAGTTTTTCTTTAGTTTATTGAGGGAGAGAAGTCTTTTTTGTTAAGGTTATGGAGACTTTTTTATAAGAGACAAAGTAACCAGGTTTTTTGTGGTTCTTAATTTGTTACAAACAGCAGTTGTTTGGGGAATTTTGCTATGATGAAGTTTTTCTTATTGTTATAAGCATTTTTATAGCTTGTTGATGGGTTATGTTGATTTAGGGGGTATTGTTTTAAAGATGTGTTGTTTCAAGGTGAAAATTCTCTTTATTGTCTATTTTTAAAATTATTTTTGTTTTTAGGAATAGAGATTTTCTTTTTTTTTCCCCTGAAGCATAGGAATATGCTTTTTTTCTGTTTAACTTTTTCTAGGATTACAGCTATTTTAGCATTTGTTTATTTTAGTATGGAGGCTTTTGTTTGCTATCAACTTTATACACTTTTATTTCTTTATAGCTTTGTGTGCTGTAAGGAAAAATAGTCTTTTCTCTATAGCTTATAAGAGGATTTTAGCTCCTAAAAGCCAATAGTTTCTTTTTCTTTCTTATTCGGGACTTCTTCTACACCAACTTTGATGTCTTAATGCTGTTCTTTTACATGTTTGTATTTCGGGGTTTTTTTCTCACTTGAGAGAGGACTGAGGCACTAGAAGGGTTAACATTACATTGAATTTGACTCCATGTCCTCAGAAGGCTGATTTATTATTTTATGATATTATATGATATTATAATATCTCAGAATCTCTGCTGATCACAGTGACCCTAAGATGTGTCAGAAAGTCTCTTTTCCCAGACCGGCATTAGAAGAAGGAGTCAGAACTCTTCTATTCTTATTCTTAGGGTTGTTTATTGGTTTTTTATCTATAATTTTTTTTTTTTACTCACGAGGTCTGTCTGGCAGGTCGGGTCGAGGCACATTGCCTGTCCTTGAGGTGGTGTTATCTTTTTATACTAAAAACTACGTGTACAATATTTACAATAACTTCTAAATGCTTATCACCTATGTTAGACAGTGAGTTTTTACTCTAAACTAATCTAAATATGCCAACAACACTTAAAAGATGGAGGAAGAAGGAAAGGAAGGACAAGGCATGCTTAAATTCTTCTATCTTGGGACTTCAAGCCCTCATTCTAAAAATCACAAAAATCTATTTTTAGCCCCATGACAAACTAACTATTATTCTACCTAAACTCTCTTGACTTGTAATCCTTCCTATAAAGGCTGGTTATTGTTTTTTCTAAGGGCTAAATCAAAGGCACAGGGGTCTTGGGCTCTGTGCCAAGGTCTCTGAGCCCCCCATGCAGGGGCTGGAGCCCTCCAGGGCAGCCAGAGGAATTTCCTGGGTTCCCTCAATATTATATTAAAAGAAATTATATACTAAAACTACACTAAAGAAAGAGAAAGGAGATATCAGAAGGCTGTAAAAGAATGAATAATAAAAACCCGTGACTGACCAGAGTCCCGACCCAGCTGGACTGGGATTGGTCATTAATTAAAAACAATTCATATGCTGGGTAAACAATTCTCCAAATCACATCCCAAATCAGCAAAACAGGGAGAAGCTGAGGCTTCCCAGCTTCCCAGGAGAAGAAATCCTGGCAAAGGGATTTTCCATAAAATATCACAGTGACACTGTTTGGCTTGGTTTGACTGAGATGGGGGTTGAGGTTGGGGGTTGCTGCTTTTTTGTTGATTGGAAATGAAAGAGAGAGTTTTGGAGGTTTTTGGTTTTTAACATGTGTGCTTCACAGAGTTGTGCCCAGCTTCTCAGTGGTTCAGCAGTCCGTCAGTTACACAAAAAGCTTTGCATCACTTCCATGAATTTTCCTCCCATTCCAAACCAGGACAGGGTGGTGTCGCAGACATATTTTATGAAAAATCTTTTCATTAAGATTTTTTCTCTTGAGAAGTTGAGAGACTTCAAAAACTAAATGTAAACAATAATTATTTGCTGCTGTAGAATGCAGCAAGTGCATCTTTGTTTGGTTTCATGTAGTTGTTTTTAATTATTAGCTAATCACAGTCCAGCTGTCTCAGACTCTCTAGTCAGTCACAAGATTTTATTATCATTCTATCCTTTTCTATTCTTTGCTAGCTTTCTGATTAAATCTTTTCTCCTTTTATTTTAGTAAGTTTTAATATATAATTTTCTTTTTATATAATATATATAATAAAATAATAAATTTGCTACTGTAGAATGCAACAAGTGCATCTTTGATTGGTCTCATGTAGTTGTTTTAAATTAATGGCTAATCACAGTCCAGCTATCTCAGACAAGATTTTATTATCATTCTATTCTTTTCTATTTTCTGTCAACTTTCTGATAAAATCTTTTCTCCTATCATTTTAGTAAGTTTTAATATATAATTTTCTTTTAATATATATCACAAAATAATAAATCAGCCTTCTGAAACATAAAGTCAACATTCTCATGTCTTCCCTTGTCCTGAGACCCCTGTAAACATCACCACAGGGTGGGGTCATCATTCCACGATGGGAGCATCTCCTAGGGCTTGGTCCATCTCATACTTGTCCACCAGTGCTCCCATCACCTCCCAGTGCTCCCAGCGCCTCCCAGCAGTGCTCCCATCACCTCCCAGTGCCCCCAGCGCCTCCCAGCCGTGCCCCCATCACCTCCCAGTGCTCCCAGCACCTCCCAGCAGTGCCCCCATCACCTTCCAGTGCCCCAAGCACCTCCCAGCAGTGCCCCCATCACCTCCCAGTGCCCCAAGCACCTTCCAGCGGTGCCCCCATCACCTCCCAGTGCCCCCATCACCTCCCAGTGCTCCCATCACCTCCCAGTGCTCCCAGCACCTCCCAGCGGTGCCCCCATCACCTCCCAGTGCCCCCATCACCTCCCAGTGCCCCCATCACCTCCCAGTGCCCCAAGCACCTTCCAGCGGTGCCCCCATCACCTCCCAGTGCTCCCATCACCTCCCAGTGCTCCCATCACCTCCCAGTGCTCCCAGCACCTCCCAGCAGTGCTCCCATCACCTCCCAGTGCTCCCAGCACCTCCCAGCAGTGCCCCCATCACCTCCCAGTGCTGGTGAGACTGTCTCTTGCTGGTTCCACCACCCGCCACTTGCTCCACGATGATCTCCTGGTGTGTGACCGTGTTCACAGGGGCCCGAGAATGAGGGAAGAGATGAGGATCTGACTCCATGTTTCAGAAAGCTTGATTTATTACTTTATTATATATAATATATTAAAACTATACTAAAAGAATAGATGAAAGGATTTCATTAGAAGGCTAGCTAAGAATAGAAAAAGAAAGAATGAATAACAAAAGGTTCTGTCTCAGAAAGAGAGTCCGAGCCAGCTGACTGTGATTGGCCATTAATTAGAAACAACCACATGAGACCAATCACAGATGCACCTATTGCATCCCACAGCAGCAGACAACCATTGTTTACATTTTGTTCCTGAGGCCTCTCAGGAACATTTTACATTTTGTTTATTCTCAAGAGGAAAAATCCTAAAGAAAGCGTTTTTCATTTAAAAATGTCTGTGGCACTGGTGGTCTCACCATGCTCCCCTGATGGCACAGCCCTGTTTCTCCTTCCCAGGACCTACTTCTACAGCGGGCACAGCTCCGTCCCCCCCAGCCCTTCCGTGCCCCCAGGCTCCTCTGACACCTGCCAGTTCTCCAGCCCCCTGTTCTGCGGCTGTTGTGGAGTCCTGGTCTATGAGGCCACGACCTTCACCATGGCCATCTTCTTCTCCAACCCCCTGGACTACAACCGCTTTGCCATGGAGCTGGGCCTGGAGCTGTCCCTGGTCAAAGCTCACCTGGGCAGCTTGGAGGACACCTACAGACGCATGTCCCAGATGAGGACATCTTTCACCACCAACGGGAGCACTGCGTGCTGCCACGTCACCCTGGACACCTGCCAGGAGCCCGTCCAGGTGAGTATTGGCCACGCCAAGGTGAGGCCACCATGTCCAACACACGGAGGTCCATTATCAGGGTGGTTCTACAGGAGCAGGAGGGCTCAGGGAAGGAAGCTGGAGAGAGGCTTCCATGCTATGTGACAGCAAAGGAATTAATTTCATTTTTACTGGGCTTGTGAACAGAGAAACCAGGCACACAAAAACTGCTTTTCCCAGCAAGAACAGTTGGAAGAGAAGAAGAAAACATCCGGCTCAAGAATGTAGGAATAGACAAAACAAACAAAACAAGGACTGATTCTGGGCTTTATGGTAATGGATAAATTGTAATATGTAAATTGCTTACTTGTAAAATCATGTGTACACAAATGGTTAGGAGTTTCCTTTGTGTGACCTCAGGCCTGAATAAATTATGCCTTTTTAAAGCAAATCAGTGTTAAGGAGGCTTGTTCCAACAATATGGAGTTTTTGTGGCAGCCAGAAGATCAGCCTAGAGCTTCAATGAATCTACAGATCTCCAGCCAGCACTGAAGAATTTTCAGGGAGAACCTCAACTTTAGACCTTCAGGGACTCTAGGCAACATCCCTGGTGTAAGTGAAGGCATCATTTAAATTATTTTCCTTTGGGTTATTGACAAGGGATGCAAATCCCCACACAGAGTTACTGGTAAGTGTCAGAACCCAGGAAATTCCTCTGGCTGTCTTGGATGGCTCCAGCCCCTGCCCAGGGGGCTCAGAGACCTTGGCACAGAGTCCAAGACCCCTGTGACTTTGATTTTGATCCATGGAAAAAAAACTTTCCAACCTTATATGAGGATCTGCAAGCCACGAAATTCTAAGTAGAGTAATAGTTTGTCATGGGGTGAAAAATAGGTTTTTGGGGTTTTTAGAATGGGGGTTCGGGAGGCAAGATGGAGGAATCTGGGTGTGTCCAGTCTTTCTCCTTCTTCTTCTTGGCCTCCATCTTCTGCTGTGATGCTGGCACTTTTGGATTGGTTTAGAGTAGAAGCTCACTGTCTAACATAGGTGATAGGTATTGGGAAGTTCTGACACTGGGGACGCTCCTAGGGCCTCTCCCCAGTGTGGATGCTGTTGGTGCCTGACAAGGGCGGAGTTGTCACTGAAGCCCTTCCCACATTCCCCACACTCATAGGGCCATTCCCCAGTGTGGATCATCTGGTGCTTGATCAGGGTGCTGCTCTGCCTGAAGCTCTTCCCACACTCCAAGCACTTGTGGGGCTTCTCCCCGTCATGAAGCTGCTCATGGACCACCAGCTCCGAGCACTGGAAGGAGCTCTCTCCACCTTCCTGGCACAGGGTGGTTCTTTCCTCCTCAGAGCACACTGGGCTGGGTTTGCAGCCCCTCCTCCTGTGGAATCTCTGGGGATTTTCCTCCCCATTAGAATTCCGCACTGTGGAGTCACTCAAAATGGCCTTTTCCATGAGGTTCTGCCATGGAGGTTTTTCCTCCATGGTCTCCATTCTCAGCTCCTTCTCTGGGGAAGGAAGGACAAGGAGAGGATGGGATTTGCCTCCGTGCCAGAGGGAAAGGGAAGGAGATTCCCCCAGTGCATCCCCAGCAGGACGGCGTTGGCAGCACGGTTGTCCTGCAGCCAGGGGCTGTGCTGGGCTGGGAGATGGAGCAGGAGAGAGGGGGAAAGGGGCACTGACTTCCTCCTCACCTGACTAGGTGTCCTGAGGCTGCTTCTTGTTCCTCGCAGTCTCCTCCTCCGTCCAATCAAGATTTGGGAATGGGAAATCCTGTTCTGGGAAGAAAACAAAGGGTGCACACATTCTGTTTTGTTCTGGGGGCTGTGCTGGGCTGGGAGATGGAGCAGCAGAGAGGGGGAAAGGGGCAATGGCTTCCTCCTCACCTGCCTGGGTATGCAAGGGCACCTTCCTCTTCCTCACAGCCTCCTCCCCCATCCAATCAAGTTTTGGGAATAGGAGATCCTGGTTTGGGAAGAAGACAAGCGGTGAGTACATTGTCTTTTGTACTGGTTTGAAGGCAAACCTGGGGGAGTGTCTAAGCGCGAATTACAATTTAATAAGAAAATGAAGATCAAGGCAATGATACGGAAACACTGCCTTAAACTGACAGAGTCAGGATATAATCTGACACCCTGTATGTAAGGGTGGTAGCAGCAGTCCCATTAATTGGTGGCTGCAGTCCTGTTGGAGTGATCAACGTGATTCTGTCCAAGCAGTGATCCTGTAGAAGGGTCTGGTCATCCTCTGAAGGTCCACTGGTGGTTATGGAGCTCTTGTCCTCTGGGAACCCAGTAGGCAAGGTGCTGCTGGTGTAGGCAAGGCTCAGCTTATATCCAGGTAGGAATGCTTGGTTCCTCCCCCTGGGTGGAGCATCCCACAGTGGGATGATGGAATTTTATCAGTCCTGCAGTGACACTCAATGGCCCATTCACAGAAGATATCTCCCCTGGAGGGCGTTATCAGGGGTGAGTCATGGAAGAGATAAAGAACACTGCCCCATCTGTTTATAGCAGTTGATGAAGGTGGGGATTGAAAACATGCATTTGGTTACATCTTGCATTGCAACCTGAAACAGTGGGGTAACCCCTGCTCAGGTGGTGAACACCACCCCCCTTACCCAAACTGGCTCAGGTGTAAAACCCCCACCCCGGGAAGGGCACACACACAGGGGACAATGTCACGCTTTCCCTGCTCCAGGTGAGGTCTCTGTCCCTGTCACTCCCTTGCTCTCTCCCCTTTTCTCTTTCTTTCCGTCTCTCTCTCTCTACCTCACATTTACTGCTCAATAAAATTCACCTTGGATTTAGTATTGTTAGCACTTTAACTGGGGCAGAGGAATCTCTCTAACAATTTTCTTAACTAGACGGTGACATTATTTTGGCACAGTGAGTTCAGGGCACTGTTCTCTGACATCAAGTGCCTTTGACAACAGCATGGTTCCCTCCTCATAGGAGGTTGTGCTTCTTTCTGGAAGAACTCTTGGAAACTTGGATGCAGCTTCCTCTGAGCAACTTATGGGAAAACTGATGAGGAAAATGGCTGTGATAAGTGGCCAGTGTAAAGAAAATATTTTTTTGTCCTTGCTTCAAAAGTTTGTTAAAATCACTGGAGGAAAGGGAGGAAAAGATACCTGCGAGACTGACAAGGTTCATTGACCCCACGGTGAGGAACACAAAGCTGCTAAAAGTCCCACAAGAAGCCCAGCTCAAGTAGCTCAGTTCCCAAATAAGTCCTGAATTCCCAGGCTTGGGTTGTCAAATGTGAGAATCATTTTTCTCTTCATCCCTGTCACTGTTGTGACAGCTACAAAGAGCTTTCCCTTCCTTTTAAAAATCTGTATTAGGCTGAATTTCCACTTTTCTTTTACCAGAAACTGCCAGCAATTGAGCTGGAGCTGTGCAGAAACCGAAGAAACTTGGAATTGCCACAAAATTACTTCTATGGTTCATTTATTATTATTTGGGATTTGTTTGCATTTCCATAACACGTGACTTGTGGAAAATTCAAATATTCATCCAAATTATTTATGCAGAGTTAAGTTTGGTTTCTGCCAAGTTTACTTTTTTCCAGTGCCCAGGAGATGCTTTAGGGCAGTCTCTGCCTCTGGCCCTGGGGGATGCTTGGGAGGGGCTTGGGGGGGTTGTCCCTGTCACCCCAGGCCATTCCCCAGGGGGTCTCCATCATTCTCACCCCAGGGAATGCCTGGGGGGTCTCCCTCCCTCTCACTCCTGTGCCAGGGGGTGCTCAGGGCAGTCTCTGTCCCTCTCAGCCCAGGGGATGCTCGGGGGTCTCTGTCCCCTCACCCTGGGGGATGCTTGGGGGGTCTCCATCCCTCTGGCCTCAGGCAATGCCTGTGCAGGGCTGGGGACCAGGGGCTCTGTGTCCCTCTCACCACTGAGGGTGCTCGGGGCTGGGGGGGCTCTCCCACCTTCTCACCCCTGGGGAGGCCGGGGGGGTCTCTGTCCCTCTCAGCCCTGCTGTGACCCCACCCAAACATCATCGGGGTCAGAGGGACAGAGACACCCCCAAACCCCCAGAAGGGCTGAACCTGGGATTTGGTTTGGGGCTGAGGATTTAGGAGGGGGCTGGAATTGGGGCTGGGTTGGAGTTAGGGCTGAGGTTTGGATTAGAGCTGGTATTGGGGTTAAGGCTAGACATGGGATTGGCTTTAGGGCAGGGGTTGGGATTGAGTCTGAGGCTAGATGAGTTTGGGATGGGATGAGATTAAATACAGAATTATGTGTCTAAACACGGAGTAAGATTGAGAGCAGGATCAGGGTCAGGTTTGGGACTGACCTCACCCAGAGCAGGACAGGGGGGATGTCACTGCAGGATGTCCCCGGCATCATCCCAGCCCTCCTCAGGCACCTCCACACATGAGGGGCAGCTGGGTGCTCCAAGATCCAGGTGCTCCCATGCTGCCCCTCAATACCAGGTGAGCATTCCCTGACGGCAGCCCTGACTGTGACCCTTGGGGCTCTGGGATCAGCCCTCACATCCCTGTGGGAGCAGCTGCAGACAGGATGAGAGATTTTCTCCCCTCTCTTTCCTGTGGAAGGGTGAAGCCCGGCTGCTCTTTTCTTCTGGTGTCTCCTCCTCTCCTCAGCTGAGGATGTCAAACTCCCCAGGAGCAGGAAAATCCCCATTCCCTGTTTGCTTGTGGCTGCAGCCTGGAACATCCACCCAGAACGAAAAACTTTCCAACAGCCCTGCTGAATGACACTGGGAGAAGGTTTGTGAGAAAGAGAGGAAACTGTATTTTGTTAGGAAATAAAAAATGCAAAATTATTTCTTTCTGTCCCATTCATTTTCAGTCAGTTCTGGTCTTTTTTCAGTGTGCCACCTTCTCAGCTGATTGTGTTGTGCCCCTCTTTCTCTCCTGCCTCTCTTTCCCTCCTCTGTTTCTCTCTCAGTGTCTCCCTTGACCCAGGGCAGCTCCCACCAAAGACCCTGCCCTGATTTAATTCCCAATCCACGAGCTACAATAACCATGGGTGAAGTTATGAAGGCTGGCAGTGAAATGTCACTGTAAGATCCTGCTAGACTTGGCTTTTGGCTCCTTCTTGAGAGCTTTGCCTTCAAGAGCAGAAACATCTTTTCCTGGCTGAGAACTGGAATTCCAGCCCCTGGGAGTGTGTGCCATGGATCCCAGAGGGACATTCCCGAAGCTCCCAGGGTGCTGCTCCTGCCGTGCCTCCCAAGGAGCTGTGCAGGGCCAGGGTACAAGGTCCAGCAGCTCTGTCGGCTCCAGAGCACATAGCAAAGGTGGCTTTGCCGGACATTTTCCAGCACCTTCCCTGCTGGAAGTAGAGGGAGGGAGGAAATGGAAGCGAGTCCCCAACAAAATCCTGAAAGGATTGGGCTGGGAAAGGACCCTGTCCATGGGTTACGATTTCGCGAGGGAAAGACGCCTCTGCCCCAGGGAAGGAGCGAATGAGACCATGGGAACGCAACCTGCGGATCTGCTCGAACTTGGATTGAACTGAATGAGAAATGGGGAAGAGAGAAGGAGAGAAATATTTCGGGAAGAGGTCTCAGAGAGAGAAAGAAATAGGAAAGAGGTCTCAGAAAACAGAAGGAAATAGGAAAAGGCTCCGGCCCCAACTCCGCGGCTCCCGAGGACACCCGCAGGGCGCAGCGCCCTTCACAATTCCAGCCAATCAGAAGAGGCGCTAAACAATTTCCAGCCAACCAGAGCTTTTTTTGCTGATGACTCACCGGTTGCCAGGCGGACCCGCAGAGCCCAGCGGCCCCGAGCGGAATTTGGGGTTCGGGCCGGGGGGACGGATCCGCCCCGGTGGGGTCCCCGAGCCCCTTGCCCAGCCCTGGGGCCGATCGGGGGCTCCCCCACCCAGCAGCCGGTGCTGCGGGGCCGCGGGGCAGAGCAGTGGGAAAGGGGGGTCCGGGCTGGCAGCGGAGGAAATGCGGGAGGAAGAGGAGGGACAGGAGGAGCAGAAGCGGGAGCGGGAGAATCGCGGCGCTCGCAGCGCCCGCACGCTGAGCCTGCAGCGCCCCCTGCCCCGGGAGCATCGCCCCCAGCCCCGAGCCGCAGGTGAGGGCGGAGGCCGAGCTCGCCCCGGCTCCAGCCAGGGGTCTCCGGGAGGATTTTTTGGAGAGTGTTCGGAGCCGGCAGATCCGGGACTCGAGCCCCGGATATCTCCGGGCTCCCTAAGAGGAGCTTTTCGGGGGGAGAGGAGCCGCGATCGCCCCTCGGAAGGGTCCGGGGGGGTCCACGTAAGGATGGCCCGGTACCGACGGGGCGGGACATTGGTTTTGGGGATCCCCGTGAGAGCCGGGGCTGTGGAACGGGGGACCCCCGGGGCAGGGAGAGGGGAAGGGGCGATACCGGAGCTGGGGGACCCCCGGCAGCCCGGAGATGAGGCGGGGACGGGACCCCTGACCCTGACAGGGGCGTGTCCTGGGGTGACTTCATGATGCTCGTACCCCATCGGTCTGTTTAGCCCAGAAATGAATTCTGCACCTTTAATGCTGGTTGTGAGAGCGAAGGGGAGGGGGAAGAAGCTGCAGTTTGTTTTTATGCACTGCACTCACTCCTCCACAGTCCGGCTCCTGGACTGTTGTGATGCCTTAAGGAGCTGGAACAGAGGCCAGACGGAGTTAAGAGGAATAAAGTGGATTTTTACTGAAATGCCTTCAAAGGTCACACCCTGGCAGTACCACAGCCACAGCTGTGACTCTGCCTGGATGAGCAAAAGAGGGCTTGATCACGAGATCTCACATTTTTAAAAGTTTTAGTCCATTTGCACATAACTGCCCAATTAATAACTTCAAATTATGAAGTTTCATCCTCCTTGCTTGCCTGCCCTCCTCTTTTCACGTTGTTTATGCTTTGGGCCTGAAGTTTGAAGAGATTGTCCTTGAGTTTCCAGGATTGTTTTGTCTTCACCACCCTGTGAAAAGATCCCAGTAACACTTAATGTAAAGCTGAAAGCTGCACACCAAAATACAACAGAAAAACTTAAAACTTAAGGTATCAGTTGTCTGCAGATGGACAGACAGCAGGACAGAGCTCTCCTTTGCTTTTAGTTAGTTTTAGCTCACTGAGGCAGAGAAGTTCCCCCAGCTGTGGTTTTTCTTTTTCTTCGGAGCTGTTTAAAGCTGCTCTGCACTGAACACCCAGAGCACCACTGGCAGCTCCACCTGTGGCCCACCAGGCTGAGCCTGGGCCGCGGCAGTTCCAGTGCTGGAGGGGCCGTTAACAGACTGATAAGAGACTGATAAGAGACTGAGTGAGCCCAGCTACAGCCCACAGAGGGACTTTCTGAGTTTGTCATGTCTTTTGGAGCGGCAAGACGTTTTATTTTTTAATACTGTTCATTTTTTGTGCTGATGAATGCTTTGCCTGTTAAATAAACAGGTTTTTTCCCCTTTTCTCCATGGAAATATTTTCTCGATCTGGTTGGGGGAGGGGCCGCTTGAATCTGCTTTCTAGAGGAAACGCTTTTGGAGATTTTCTCCCAAATTTGCCCTAAACCAGGACAGGGTGGTGGGAAGAGGGGAGAGCCCCTAGTGACTGGACTGGGGCGAGGCTGGAGAAGGGGACACCCAAACCCCCCAGCATCCCTAAGCAGGACCCTGGAGAGGGGAGATCCCCAGTGCCCATGGGATCTCCAGCAGCCCTGAGACAGGGGACCACCAGAACCCCAGAGACAGGAAATGGGAAACTCCTGGTGGCTTTTTTTGATTCACTCTTGATTTTTGAAGGATTTTATGGACACCAGATGACTTCTAGTGATGGACTTGGGTGGGAGGAATCCCCAACCCAAGGCATTCACACCTTGTTTTTCCCCAAACCAGGATTTCCCATTCCCAAACCTTGGCAATATGGAGGAGGAGAAGGCTTGGAGGAAGAGGAAGATGCCCTGGGACACCCAGGCAGGTGAGGAGGAAGTCAGTGCCCCTTTCCCCCTCTCTCCAGCTCCATCTCCCAGCCCAGCACAGCCCCCGGCTGCAGGACAACCCTGCTGCCAAGCCCGTCCTGCTGGGGATGCACTGGGGGGATCTCCTTCCCCTTTTGGGTGGCCTGGAGGCAAATCCCATCCTCTCCTTGTCCTTCTTTCCCCAGGGAAGGAGCTGAGGATGGAGACCAGGGAGGACAAATCGCCAGGGACGAACCTCATGGAAGAGGCTGTTTTGAGTGACTCCACAGTGCAGGAACCCAATGGGGAGGAAAAGCCCCGGCAATCCCGCACACGGAGGGGCTGCAAACTCAGTCCAGGGTGCTCTGAGGAGGAAAGACCCACCCTGAGCCAGGAAGGTGGACGGAGCTTCAGCCAGAGCTCAGAGCTGGTGGCCCATGGGCAGCTTCATGCCAGCGAGAGGCCCTATGAGTGCTTGGAGTGTGGGAAGAGCTTCAGGAAGAGATTCAACCTGATCTGTCACCAGAGGATCCACACTGGGGAACGGCCCTACGAGTGCTTGGAATGTGGGATGAACTTCAGCCACAGGTCCGACCTGGTTGTCCACCTGGGGTTCCACACTGGGGAGAGGCCCTACGAGTGTCCCCAGTGTCAGAAGAGGTTTCACACCAGCACTCACCTCCTTGTGCATGAGCGCATTCACACCGAGGAGAGGCCCTTCTGCTGCCCCGACTGCGGGATGGGCTTCAGGCACAACTCCACCCTCGTCACCCACCGGCGCATCCACACTGGGGAGAGGCCCTACGAGTGTCCCCAGTGTGGGAAGAGCTTCTCAGACCGCTCGTTCTTTACCCGACACCAACAGAGGCACCGGTAAGGGCAGCCCCGTTGTTAGCGTTCAAAAACACATAATCACGGAGCGATTAGATGCGGTGCTTTTTATTAAGAGCTCTGGGAATCGGGGTATATTCAACCCAAATCTGACTCCGACCATGCATCCGAAATGATCATGTTTTATACTCTATCGTTACATAACTTTCATGTTAATTATTAAACTTCTATTGTTCTATAGTATACATAAATTTAGCCCCTCTCTGAATTTCCAACATAGTTTCTCACTATTCTTCTTATGGTTATATAATAATTACATTTAATTACTAAACAATCATCACATCTAACAATTATATAATTTATCATACTGCTTACGCAGGTGCAGTTGATCTGGGAAAGCATAGAGCCTAACATTTTAGATTCTATCTTTAACTTTTTCCAGGGTTCCACTATCACTGTGAGTGCCCCAGCTGCAGGGGGAGCTTCATGCACTGCTCTGGCTTCATCCCTCATGGCAGGACCCACGTTGGTCAGAGCCCTGGCCATCCACATTCCTGGTGATCTGCATTGGGAAGGCAGCTGGACATTCTTTTGTTTTGCCCCTAATTTTCTTTGGATTCATCTTCATCCCTTTAAAACAGAGAAAATTGGGTTAAAACTCAGTAAATTCATCAATGGCATCTAAAGCCTCACTTTTTACTTGTGTTTCAGAGCAATCTGGGATTCAGGGAGATAATTGGGAGAATTTGGGGGTATTTGATGTACCTGTTTCCCTTTCTTGGCACTGAAAGAGACCAGAGGGTTCAATCTGTCACCTCAATGCCACTGAAAACTACTCAATCCCACCCCAAAATTCCTGGATTCCACAGCTCTTTGGTGTGGAATGGGGTTGGAAGGGGATTGAGCAAAGTGGCCTTCAAATCAGGAGGGTTGAGATGGGCATTAGGTGGGGCAGAATGGGTGGGATGGGGTTTGGAGGTGGGAAATGGGGGAAATATGGCTTGGGAAGGGGGTCATGATGTCCATGAGGGGTGGGGTGGGTTGGGGTTTTGACTGGGGAGGTGGGCTGGGGTCTGGAATGAGACCGCCAAAGTTTGGGGATGATGAAGGGAGGGGGAGCCCATTACTGAATGAGTTCTTGGATAATCTGCATTCCTGAAGAGATTTTGAGGTATCTCACATTTCTGAGGCAGTTTTGGGGCACTCCCCAGCTCTCAGGGTCTTTCCTGAGAGCAGCTCCATGGAGCCCCATTGACAGGGGTGGTTGCCTTGGGCACGAGCTCAGAGCTGTAGCCAGAGTTCGTTGCCTCGGTGCTGGAGAGCAGAGAAATGATGAACGGCCCCAGACATCTCCAGTGTGTGTTGGGGGCAGGGAGAGTTCTGCATGGGTGGGGTGGTCACTGTCCCACCCCAGCCACTGCAGCCTCTGGTGCAGCCCCAAAGTGGCTGCCAAGCCCCTGGCACCCCAAAAACCCCACCTGAGAGAGGGACCAGAGCAGGTCTGGCTGTGACACGGGTGTGACACTGACACATCCCACGGCCCTGGAGCTCACAGCAGGTGAGATCCAAGACTGACTGTGGATCTCTGTCTCCCTCTCTCTCTTCTCCTGACTTTTTCTTCTCAAAATCTGGATAACTTGAAGGTGGACAGGTTAGAGTTTGCTCAGTCAGTGCTTTGTCAAGTGATTTACTGTAATTCAATGGTTTTTAAGATTTCCCAAGTATCTCATTCTCTGAAGTTTGCAACTAAAAGTTTGTTCTCCACCTTCCTGAGATGTTTGTTGTTTTCTCCCCCTGGCCATCTGTCCTGCAGGCTGTGCCCCCTGTGCGTGCTGCTCCTCTGCCCTGGCCAGCTGCACTCGCCCATCTCGCTGTGCCCCAGCATTTCTCACCCAGCGTTTCTGTGCCCTCCCTGGGCTCCCTGCACCCAGCGCTGCCGGCTCCTGGCACACAGAGCCAGGGCAGGAGCCCACCCTGCCAAGGGGCTCTGGGCAGGGCAGGGGCTGCGATGGCTTCTGAGCTCAGCAGCTGCTCCTGGCATGGTTCCATGGGGACCGAGCACAGCAATGCGGCTGAGCATTGTCCCTGCTGAGGGTCACACACTGCCGGGGCACATTCCCTGCCTGCAGCATTGCTGAGCATTGTCCCTGCTGAGGGTCACACACTGCCGGGGCACATTCCCTGCCTGCAGCATTGCTGAGCATTGTCCCTGCTGAGGGTCACACACTGCCGGGGCACATTCCCTGCGTGCAGCATTGCTGAGCATTGTCCCTGCTGAGGGTCACACACTGCCGGGGCACATTCCCTGCCTGCAGCATTGCTGAGCATTGTCCCTGCTGAGGGTCACACACTGCCGGGGCACATTCCCTGCGTGCAGCATTGCTGAGCATTGTCCCTGCTGAGGGTCACACACTGCCGGGGCACATTCCCTGCCTTCAGCATTGCTGAGCATTGTCCCTGCTGAGGGTCACACACTGCCAGGGCACATTCCCTGCCTGCAGGATTTGTTGCCGACCCAAGCACTGCACTGATGGCTCCAGCGTTGCTTTCCAACAAAAACAGGGGAAGGCAAACTGTGTGCAGCTCATTGTGGGAGTTTTGTCAAAGAGTGGCTTGAGGAGAGAGGACACAGCCGAATTAATTTGGTAAAGATGTCCTAACTAGGGAAGAGGCCTTTTTGCAGGCAGGGTGTCTGTTGGGAATGTAGCTGACTAGAGAATGGAAAAGTACAAGACCGTGGTTAATTCCAAATCTTGCACCTGCAAAGATAACGTGTCCTTGGGCCTAGCAGAGTATGATAAAGAAATAGACAACGAGACGTGAGAAGTAGAGAACGTAGGCCCAAAGGAATGTGGATGAGTTAATGGTATAGTTTAACCAATAGATTGCTTGGCTTACAGAATATTCATAAGTTTATTATTTGTTGTATAAGTGTTTGATGCTTTTCTTCAATAAACTGGACCTGTGATGAACCATCTGGTGTCCTGGTCTCCTTCCTTCGACAGCTCATGGTATTTTACAGTGTCTAAAACTCGCTAAGTCATTGATCTTAGAGGTGAGATGCATTTGGAACTCATGGCATGGAGAAATAGTACAAGATGGAAAAGGGGAGCATATAAATAAATAGAGGAAAACATTTCAGATGGTTTCTTTCCATTTTCATTTCACTTCTGGAAAGCTGGTTCAGTTTTCCAGCAATCTTCTCCACAATCCTGTCTGCTCTTCACAAAAACCTTTCCTGGAGAACGAGGTCGAGCTCCTGTCACAAGATGTGCCACCAACTGCAGCTTCTCTTGGCTTTGCACACTGTGTGTGCAGCAGGACTCTTGGAGCAAAGCAGGAAGAAGGTTTGGAGAACTTGACATCTTTTCCTTTCTTTTCCTGGTGGACTGAGGAGTTGTGCCATTGATGAGGTTTTCATTGTTACTGTTCTAGGCTAAGAAAACAGGAGGTGGTACCAGGAATTGTTAGGGAATACAAGCCTGGCTGAATGCAGAGAAAGAATATCCAGAGCCTGCAGCCACAAATGGAGAGTTGTGTGATAATCATTCCAACGTGTCAGTGGAAATCTTGAAAATTATCTGGAATGTGAAAATGCTATGACAGAGGGAGTTTGTTTCTGAGTTCAGTGTAAATGATTCCACATCCGGTGCTTGGCGCATAAATCAAGAGCACAATCAATTCATGAGAAGCACCAGAACAAGCTGGACCTTTCAGAGTAGCTGACTGAAACAATCTGAAAAGGAGAAATGCAGAGAATGACTTGGTGAACCTTGCCTGGAAGAAAAGTGATCTGTTTTTAATAACTACTAATCCACTCCCTTGGCTTTTGACTTTCTTAACAAGGCCATTTGCATCCCAGATTCCCCATGAGGTGAGAAGCGTGAGCTTGTGCAAGTGCCTGAAAGATGCCCTGTTCCTCTGCAGGGACACTCAGGCTGGAACAGGAGCTGGAGCCCTCTCTGGGGAAGCCTCCTCCAAGCTGGAATTTGTGCCGTGTTGGGAGAGGAGGAGGAGGGGGAGAAGGCTGGCGCTGTGTGGCAAGAGCAGGAGGTTTGGGCCGCAGGACATTCCGTCTGCGCCGCTGCCCCGCAATGGGCGGCCGTGCCCGGGGCTCTGGGCCTGGCCCCACGTGCGCTGAGCTCCCTGGGCTGGGCTCAGGTTCCCGCTGGGCCTGGGCAGAGCCTGGGCTCAAACTGGGGGCAGCAGCAGTGCAAAACACCTCTGAGCATCTGCGTTTCCTGCTGCTGGGAAGGAGCAATGAAGTGAGTCGAGCAGTTCTGGTTTCTGTTTCTCCTGGCGGATTTTTTAATTTAATTCCACACCGCGGAGGCAACTTCTGTGATGGCCTCTGTCAGTTTATTCTATTTCAACAGTGCCAGCAACAGGGCTCTGTTTGAGCCCTGCAAATGTGGCTTGTGAAGCTTTAATTCCCCTCATCTTAGTGTTCAGGGGCTGGTGAGCATTCCAGTATCTGCTGGTCTTTATGTCTGTGACAAAAATACTGACTTCACTGTCATGAAAGCACCATGGGCAGCACCAACTGAAAGAGGCACTTGCATTTTTATGGATAAAATTCAGGTGGCAAGCAGAAGAGGGCCAAGAGCAGCCATGATCTGCAATTCCCAAGGCAGAGGCACCAGCAGCCTCCTCCTGTCACCTCAGGGTGAGTCAAACAGAGCTGGAAACAGTGCTGGAACCCAATCCTTTCTTGCTCTGAGGTCTGGCTCAGGGCAGCACAGGCGGGCCCTGAGCAGTCAGGGCTGTGTGTGGGTGCTGGTTGCTGTGCTCCAGAATTGAGCTGGAAAAATCCCTTGGGAGCCGAGGCAGGAGTAGGCGGGAAGGGGCCGGCGCTGCTGCTGCTCCTGGCTGAGAGCCCCGGCTGGACCGGGCCGGCGCCCCCTGCACTGCGGCTGCTGCTGCTGCCAGAGCCGGGCGGGACTCGGGGACAGGGAACGGACACGGGGGGACAGCAAAGGTCTGGTGGCTGCAGGGATGGTGGCGCTGGGGCCAGCGCCAGCACAGAGCTTCAGCCCGCAATTAACCCCAAGGGAAACGCTGGGCAAAGGCTCCATTTAGGCCTTTCTGCACTCACGGCTGTGAAAGGACTGAAATGAAAGGAGAGCAATCAGTGCCCGACACCTTCTCCTTTGGGAGGAGCCCCGCGTTTGGGGCTGTGAGGGGCCGTGAGGGGCCGCGAGGGGCCAAGGGGAACTGTGAGGGGTTGTGAGGGGCCATGAGGGGCTCTGAGGGGCCATGGGGAACTGTGAGGGGCTGTGAGGGGCCATGAGAGGCTCTGAGGGGCCATGAGGGGCCGTGAGGGGCTGTGAGGGGCCATGGGGAACTGTGAAGGGGTTGTGAGGGGCCATGAGGGGCTGTGAGGTGTCACTCTTGAGTCGAGAATGTCACAGGAACAGGTAGGAGGCAGTTGTGTAGAGAGAGTGAAAGAAGGTTTTATTCAAGAGAACTGTGCGGTTTTTATAGAGAAACAGAAAGACGAAGTAGAACAACACCACCTGCAGATTGTTTATAGTTAACAAGTTTTCACATCCCTACCATACCCTAAAAATTCTCACATGCTGCTGTGAGAAACACTTGCTGTTTCTCTCTCTCTCTTCCAGGGCATCCACAGTGAGAGGCTGTGAGGGATCTTGGGGAACTGTGAGGGGCCATGAGCTGTGGGAGGCTGTGAGGGGCCATGAGGGGCCATGAGGGGCCATGGGGAGCTGTGAGGGGCCATGGGGAACTGTGAGGGAGCCATGAGGGGCTGTGAGGGGGCATGAGGGGCCATAAGGGTCTGTGAGGGGCTGTGGGAGGCCAGGCCCCTCATGGAACCAAGGATCCATTGTGACTGCAGAACCAAGGAAATCATTGTTGACAGTACAGAGCCTCATGGAACCAAGGGGCCTTTGTGGCCCAACAAGGCCTTGTGGAACCAAAGGCACCATGGTGACACTATGGAACCTCATGGTACCACAGATCCATTGTTACACAGCAGCCACAGAGGGGCCGCAGAACCAAGGAGATCATTGTGACACTGCACAACCTCATGGAATCAAGGCATCCATGTTACACTACTGAACCTCATGGAGCAAAGGGTCCATTGTGACACTGTGGAACCAAGGAGACTGTTGTTGGCAGTAGGAAAGCTCATGGAACCAAAAGTCCATTGTGACATTGTGGGGTGTCATGGAACCATGGAGACCATTAGGACACTTCAGGACCACTGGTACCAAGGGGCCATTGTGACACTGCAGGGCCTTGTATAACCAAGGGGTCCTTGTAGCATGGCAGGGCCTTATGGACTCAAGGGGATCAAAGTGACACTGTGGGGCTCCATAAGGGGCTTTGGAGCTCCATAAGGGGCTGTGGGGTTCCATGAGACCACGGGGCCATCCTGACCATGGAACCAAGGATACCATTGTTACACTACAGAACAAAGGAGGCCACTGTGAACCAGCAGGGGAACCCACTGGGACTATTGTGACACTTCAAGGGCATTGTGGAACAGCAGGGCCTTGTGGAAGCGATGAGACCATTGTGACATCCCAGGGCCTCGTGGGAGCAGGGGGCCATTGGGACACTGTGGGTCCCCATGGAAACAAGGGGCCAGTGTAACACATCCAGGCCTGGTGGAACCAAGGGGCCACTGTGATCCTGGGGAACCAAATGGAACCAAGGGGCCATTTGGAGACACTGTGACCTCATGGAAGCAAGGGGCCATTGTGGCATTGTGCAGTCCCATGGCAAGAAGGAAACCATTTGGACACTGCAAGGCCTCATGGAAAGCAAAGGGCCATTGTGCCACTGCAGAGCCAAGGAGACCATTGTTATATCACTGGGCCTCATGGAAAGCAAGATCTGTGGTGATCCTACAGGGCCTCATGGAACCAAGGGGCAATTTTGATGCTGCAGGGCCCCAGGGATCCAAGAACATGGAACAGGTCTGGGTGGCTGGGCCTCCTGGGGGCTGCTTGACTGGTCCAGCTGGCCTTGGCATGTTGAGAGTTGCTTCTTATCAACCCCTGAAACCCCGGAGTTCTGTGCATTCCTTCCTGTGGGAAAGAACTGTCCTTCTCCAGGGGTTCAAGGCTGAAATTGGGATTCCACCTCCAAATTTGATTATATCCAAGAATTATTCCCATATGAAACCTGCCAGAACAGACAGCTCTGGCTGGTGTTGGCCTCTTGGGGGCCACTCCTCATCTGCCTTCAAAACACTGGGGACCCGTTCTTTTCTTCCCATTGAAAAAAACACTTCCAAGTCCAGACATCCATGGCCAAAATTGAGAACCCGCCTCCAAAATTCCTTATATCCAAAGGTAGCTCCCAGAAAAAAGCTGCCAGGGCTGTCTAGATTCTCTTGGCGGCCCTGGTGGCCCTGGTGTTGCTGTAGGGCCTGAGTGCTCTTGGGGCTGGGCACAGCCCTGGGGGTGGCAGTGCCGGGGCTGCAGCAGGGACAGGCCATGGGCACGGCTGGGGCAGCACTGACGCCTCAGGCCAGGGCCTGGGGGCTCCAGGCTCCTTGCCCAGGCTCTCTCAAGAACACACCCAGGCCAATGCTCAGCACAGAAAAGCCCCGTGAGCAGCCCCAGGCTGGCCGTGGGCAGGCTGGGGGCAAACAGCATGGCTGGGGCTCTGCAAGGGCCCTGGGGGAGATGGGAAGGAGCAGCAGAGCAGGGGCTGATCCATCCCCAGTGCACTGCACAGCCCAGGACAGCGTCCCAGAGCGTCCTCATGGAGCTGCCAACAACATCCCCCCTCTGCAGCCCTGGCCTCTCCCCAGCTCCCACAGGTGCCCCATCCTTGCAGGCACAGACACGGCAGCACTGGCTCAGCAGCCCCTGTTTGCATTGCACACAGCAGGCGGGAGCACCCCCATGCTGTTGGTGTGGGGACATGAACCTGAGGGAGCACAAATGCCATCAGCCCCTGGGGCCAGCAAGGGCTGGGGAACACCAGGGAAACCACTCAGCTTTGTCCTGGCCTCTGCAGTCAGCCAGAAAGTTTGTTCCCATCAGCTGGGAGTTTCCTGTCCCACTGCAGACGCTGTTGCTCAGAGCCAGGACTGCCTGGCAGCGACCCCCAAACTGCCCTGAGCATTTCCTTGGCTTCACCTTTGCTTTCTTTCCTCTTCCTGCTGCAAATTTCTTCCTATTGCCCACCCCTCTTTCCTCCCCTGCAAACAGCCATCCCTGTTTGCCCTTTCCTCTCTGGCCCCACTCCCCATTGCAGTTCCTGACTTGGCCCCATAAACGTCCCTTTGGGCAGCAGGATCATCCTACAAGTGCTGCAGGAATTGTCTGCAGGCTCCTGCAGTGCCTGGTGCTGCTCCCTTGCCAGAGTCACCCCAGGCCAGGGGGGCACATCTGGGCTGCTGTGTCTGGCTCTGGGGCTCCCTGTTCTGGGCAGTGAGGAGGAGCTGCAGAGGCTCTGCAGGACTGACAGGATGGGCTTTGGGGCTGGCAGGAGGAGCTGAAGGACCTGGGCTGCTGGAGCTCCTGAAGAGGAGGCCCAGGGCTCATCCTGCAACTGCTCCAAGGGTGGTTCCAGAGAATCCCAGAATCAGCAAGACTGGAAAAGACCTTGGAGATCATCAAGTCCAACCTGTGCCCTGCCACTGCCCTGTCTCCCCTGAGCCTCCTCTTCTCCAGGATAAACAACCTCAGCTCCCTCAGCAACTCCTCACAGCTCTTGTGCTCCAGACCCCTCCCCAGCCTTGTTGCCCTTCTCTGGACACGCTCCAGCCCCTCCATGTTCTTCCTAAATTGGGGGCTCCAGAACTGAACACAGCACTTGAGGTGCTGCCCAAGCAGTGCTGAGCACAGGGGAAGAATCCCTGCCCTGCTCCTGCTGGCCACACCATTCCTGAGCCAGGCCAGGAGCCATTGGCCTTCTTGGCCACCTGGGCACACTGCTGGCTCATGTCCAGCCTGCTGTCCACCAGTCCCTGCAGGTCCCTTTCTGCTTGGCTGCTGTCCGGCCCCTCTGGCACGTTGTGGAGGGGAAGGGAAGGGAAGGGAAGGGAAGGGAAGGGAAGGGAAGGGAAGGGAAGGGAAGCGAAGGGAAGGGAAGGGAAGGGAAGGGAAGGGAAGGGAAGGGAAGGGAAGGGAAGGGAAGGGAAGGGAAGGGAAGGGAAGGGAAGGGAAGGGAAGGGAAGGGAAGGGAAGGAAGGGGAAGGGAAGGGTCCAGATCCAATCCTTCCAGAAATGTGGGGTTTGCTGGCACTGCCAGTGCCTTGACCTGAAAATTTCTCTATTCTGACACAGCCCAAGTGCAACAATTTGCTGGCGCAGAAATCCAAAACCCGGCAACTTCCTGCTACTGGGTCTGGCAACTCCAACATCTTGCGTTTGCTGCCCCAGTACCCAGATTTGGAAATTTCCTGGTGCCTGCACAGCGAGATGGGCGAGTGCAGCTGGCCAGGGCAGAGGAGCAGCATGCACAGGGGGCACAGCCTGCAGGACAGATGGCCAGGGGGAGAAAACAACAAACATCTCAGGAAGGTGGAGAACAAACTTTTAGTTGCAAACTTCAGAGAATGAGATACTTGGGAAATCTTAAAAACCATTGAATTACAATAAATCACTTGACAAAGCACTGACTGAGCAAACTCTAACCTGTCCAACTTCAAGTTATCCAGATTTCGATAAAAGGAAGTCAGGAGAAGAGAGAGAGGGAGACAGAGATCCACAGTCAGTCTTGGATCTCAGCTGCTGTGAGCTCCGGGGCCGTGGGACGTGTCAATGTCACATCTGTGTCACAGCCTGACCTGCTCTGGTCCCTCTCCCAGGTGGGGTTTTTGGGGTGCCAGGGGCTTGGCAGCCACTTTGGGGCTGCACCAGAGGCTGCAGTGGCTGGGGTGGGGCAGTGACCACCCCACCCATGCAGAACTCTCCCTGCCCCCAACACACACTGGAGATGTCTGGGGCCATTCATCATTTCTCTGCTCTCCAGCACCAAGGCAACGGACTCTGGCTACAGCTCTGAGCTCGTGCCCAAGGCAACCTCCCCTGGCAATGGGGCTCCATGGAGCTGCTCTCAGGAAAGACCCTGAGAGCTGGGGAGTGCCCCAAAACTGCCTCAGAAACATGAGATACTCCAAAATCTCTTCAGGAATGTGGATTATTCAAGAACTCATTCAGTAATGGGCTCCCCCTCCTTTCATCATCCCCAAACTTTGGCTATCTCATTCCAGACCCCAACCCACCTCCCCAATCACAACCCCAACCCATCCCACCCCTCATGGACATCATGACCCCCTTCCCAAGCCATATTTCCCCCATTTCCCACCTCCCAAACCCCATCCCACCCATCCTGCCCCACCTAATGCCCATGTCAAGCCTCCTGATTTGAAGGCCACTTTGCTCAATCCCCTTCCAACCCCATTCCACACCAAAGAGCTGTGGAATCCAGGAATTTTGGGGTGGGATTGAGTAGTTTTCAGTGGCATTGAGGTGACAGATTGAACCCTCTGGTCTCTTTCAGTGCCAAGAAAGGGAAACAGGTACATCAAATACCCCCAAATTCTCCCAATTATCTCCCTGAATCCCAGATTGCTCTGAAACACAAGTAAAAAGTGAGGCTTTAGATGCCGTTGTATTGAGTTTTACCCCAATTTTCTCTGTTTTAAAGGGATGAAGATGAATCCAAAGAAAATTAGGGGCAAAACAAAAGAATGTCCAGCTGCCTTCCCAATGCAGATCACCAGGAATGTGGATGGCCAGGGCTCTGACCAACGTGGGTCCTGCCATGAGGGATGAAGCCGGAGCAGTGCATGAAGCTCCCCCTGCAGCTGGGGCACTCACAGTGATAGTGGAACCCTGGAAAAAGTTAAAGATAGAATCTAAAATGTTAGGCTCTATGCTTTCCCAGATCAACTGCACCTGCGTAAGCAGTATGATAAATTATATAATTGTTAGATGTGATGATTGTTTAGTAATTAAATGTAATTATTATATAACCATAAGAAGAATAGTGAGAAACTATGTTGGAAATTCAGAGAGGGGCTAAATTTATGTATACTATAGAACAATAGAAGTTTAATAATTAACATGAAAGTTATGTAACGATAGAGTATAAAACATGATCATTTCGGATGCATGGTCGGAGTCAGATTTGGGTTGAATATACCCCGATTCCCAGAGCTCTTAATAAAAAGCACCGCATCTAATCGCTCCGTGATTATGTGTTTTTGAACGCTAACAACAGGGCTGCCCTTACCGGTGCCTCTGTTGGTGTCGGGTAAAGAACGAGCGGTCTGAGGAGCTCTTCCCACACTGGGGACACTCGTAGGGCCTCTCCCCAGTGTGGATGCGCCGGTGGGTGACGAGGGTGGAGTTGTGCCTGAAGCCCATCCCGCAGTCGGGGCAGCAGAAGGGCCTCTCCTCGGTGTGAATGCGCTCATGTACAAGGAGGTGAGTGCTGGTGTGAAACCTCTTCTGACACTGGGGACACTCATAGGGCCTCTCCCCAGTGGGGAACCTCTGGTGGACAACCAGGTCGGACCTGTGGCTGAAGTTCATCCCACATTCCAAGCACTCGTAGGGCCGTTCCCCAGTGTGGATCCTCTGGTGACAGATCAGGTTGAATCTCTTCCTGAAGCTCTTCCCACACTCCAAGCACTCATAGGGCCTCTCGCTGGCATGAAGCTGCCCATAGGCCACCAGCTCTGAGCTCTGGCTGAAGCTCCGTCCACCTTCCTGGCTCAGGGTGGGTCTTTCCTCCTCAGAGCACCCTGGACTGAGTTTGCAGCCCCTCCTTGTGCGGGATTGCCAGGGCTTTTCCTCCCCATTGGGTTCCTGCACTGTGGAGTCACTCAAAACAGCCTCTTCCATGAGGTTCTGCTGTGGGGATTTGTCCTCCCTGGTCTCCATCCTCAGCTCCTTCCCTGGGGAAAGAAGGACAAGGAGAGGATGGGATTTGCCTCCAGGCCACCCAAAAGGGGAAGGAGATCCCCCCAGTGCATCCCCAGCAGGACGGGCTTGGCAGCAGGGTTGTCCTGCAGCTGGGGGCTGTGCTGGGCTGGGAGATAGAGCTGGAGAGAGGGGGAAAGGGGCACTGACTTCCTCCTCACCTGCCTGGGTGTCCCAGGGCATCTTCCTCTTCCTCCAAGCCTTCTCCTCCTCCATATTGCCAAGGTTTGGGAATGGGAAATCCTGGTTTGGGGAAAAACAAGGTGTGAATGCCTTGGGTTGGGGATTCCTCCCATCCAAGTCCATCACTAGAAGTCATCTGGTGTCCATAAAATCCTTCAAAAATCAAGAGTGAATCAAAAAAAGCCACCAGGAGTTTCCCATTTCCATTCTCTGGGGTTCTGGTGGTCCCCTGTCTCAGGGCTGCTGGAGATCCCATGGGCACTGGGGATCTCCCCTCTCCAGGGTCCTGCTTAGGGATGCTGGGGGGTTTTGGGGTCCCCTTCTCCAGCCTCACCCCAGTCCTGTCACTAGGGGCTCTCCCCTCTTCCCACCACCCTCTCCTGGTTTAGGGCAAATTTGGGAGAAAATCTCCAAAAGCGTTTCCTCTAGAAAGCAGATTCAAGCGGCCCCTCCCCCAACCAGATCGAGAAAATATTTCCATGGAGAAAAGGGGAAAAAACCTGTTTATTTAACAGGCAAAGCATTCACCAGCACAAAAAATGAACAGTATTAAAAAATAAAACCTCTTGCCGCTCCAAAAGACATGACAAACTCAGAAAGTCCCTCTGTGGGCTGTAGCTGGGCTCACTCAGTCTCTTATCAGTCTCTTATCAGTCTGTTAAGGGCCCCTCCAGCACTGGAACTGCCGCGGCCCAGGCTCAGCCTGGTGGGCACCAGGTGGAGCTGCCAGTGGTGTTCTGGGTGTTCAGTGCAGAGCAGCTTTAAACAGCTCCAAAGAAAAAGAAAAACCACAGTCCAGGGAACTTCTCTGCCTCAGCGAGCTAAAAACTAACTAAAAGGAAAGGAGAGCTCTGTCCTGCTGTCTGTCCATCTGCAGACAACTGATACCTTAGGTTTTAAATTTTTCCATTCTGTTTTGATGTGCAGCTTTTAGCTTTACATTAAGTGTTACTGGGATCTTTTCACAGGGTGGTGAAGATAAAACAATCCTGTTCTAGCTGGAGACTCAAGGACAATCTCTTAAAACTTCAGGCCCAAAGCATAAACAATGTGAAAAGAGGAGGGCAGGCATGCAAGCAAGAAAGATGTAACTTCATAATTTGAAACTATTAATTGAGCAGTAAACTTCTATATACAAATGGACTAAAACTTTTTAAAATGTGAGATCTCATGACCAAGCCCTCTTCTGCTCCCATCTTGGAGCCATCCAGGCAGAGCCACAGCTGTGGCTCCTCTGCTGCCAGGGTGTGACATTTAAAGGCAGTTCAATAAAAATCAACTTTATTCCTCTTACCTCCATGTGCCCTCTGTTCCAGCTCCTTAAGGCATCACAACAGTCCAGGAGCCGTAATGTGAAGGAGTGAGTGCAGTGTATGAAAACAAACTGCAGCTTTTTTCTCCTCCCCTTCGCTTTCAGAACCAGCCTTAAAGGTGCAGAACTCATTTCTGGGCTAAACAGACCGATGGGGTACGAGCATCATGAAATCACCCCAGGACACGCCCCTGTCAGGGTCAGGGGGTCCCGTCCCCGCCTCATCTCCGGGCTGCCGGGGGTCCCCCAGCTCCGGTATCGCCCCTTCCCCTCTCCCCGCCCCGGGGGTCCCCCGTTCCACAGCCCCGGCTCTCACGGGGATCCCCAAAACCAATGTCCCACCCCGTCGGTACCGTGCCATCCTTACGTGGACCCCCCGGACCCTTCCGAGGGGCGATTGCGGCTCCTCTCCCCCCGAAAAAGCTCCTCTGAGGGAGCCCGGGGATACCCGGGGCTCGAGTCCGGGATCTGCCGGCTCCGAACACTCTCCAAAAAATCCTCCCGGAGACCCCTGGCTGGAGCCGGGGCGAGCTCGGCCTCCGCCCTCCCCTGCGGCTCGGGGCTGGGGGCGATGCTCCCGGGGCAGGGGGCGCTGCAGGCTCGGCGTGCGGGCGCTCCGAGCGCCGCGATTCTCCCGCTCCTGCTCCTCCTGTCCCTCCTCTTCTTCCCGCATTTCCTCCGCTGCCAGCCCGGACCCCCCTTTCCCACCGCTCTGCCCCGCGGCCCCGCAGCACCGGCTGCTGGGTGGGGGAGCCCCCGATCGGCCCCAGGGCTGGGCAGGGGGCTCGGGGACCTCCCCGGGGCGGATCCGTCCCCCGGCCCGAGCCCCAAAATCCGCTCGGGGCCGCCGGGCTTTGCGGGACCGCCTGGCAACCGGTGAGTTATCGGCGAGAAAGGCTCCGGTTGGCTGGAATTTGGTTATCGCCTCCTCTGATTGGCTGGAATTGTGAAGGGCGCTGCGCCCGGCGGGTGTCCCCGGGAGGTGCGGAGTTGGGGCCGGAGCCTTTTCATATTTCTTTCTCTCTGAGAACATTTCTGATTTATTTATCTCCCTCACTCCTTTCCATTTCTTGTTCAGTACAATCCAAGTTCGAGCAGATCCGCAGGTTGCGTTCCCATGGTCTCATTTGCACCTTCACTCAGGTGTGAGAAGGTCGCGAACCCCCCAGCCCCGAGCACCCTCAGCGGTGAGAGGGACGCAGAGCCCCTGGTCCCCAGCCCTGCACAGGCATTGCCTGAGGCCAGAGGGACAGAGACCCCCGAGCATCCCCTGGGCTGAGAGGGACAGAGACTGCCCCGAGCACCCCCTGGCACAGGGGTGAGAGGGAGGGAGACCCCCTGGCAATGGCCTGGGGTGACAGGGACAGGGACAACCCCTCCAGCCCCTCCCAAGCATTCCCAGGGAATGAGATACAGAGACCTCTCGAGCAGCCACTGAGCACTATGTTATAAATAAGAAGCTTGCCTAGGCCAATATTCAAGCAGCAATCAATTTATTATTTAATATGGCAAAGTATGAGCAACACAGCGCTGGGTACAGTGGGAGAAGTTTCCCCTCCAACTGCACACCAATAGTTGAGGCTTACAGGTATTTACAGGGGTACTCATCAGCTTTCTCAGCAGTTTCTATTCCCAATTTTTACTCATCAGCAGTTTCTATTCCCAATTTTTATGTCACAATTCTACACCTAGTGAGATTTAGTTTTTCTCAGGATGTATCCCAGAGAGGAGTATCCCCAGATGGTGGTGGTTCGGTTTCCGAAAGAAGGAAGAAATCTCCCAGATGGTGTGGTCCAGATTCCAGATGTGGGTCCACCTTTTAATTGCAAGGACTATAAATCTCATAACAGTGATGTCCAGCTACCCTTGGTCGAAACCATAAATCCTTGAGTTGATGTTCATCTTCCTTTCTCAAGCTGCTTTTCACAGTTTTGTTAAGGTGTGAGATAAGCATGTTTCCTTTTATATATTCTAAAGCTATAGTTTCAAAGATCCTTACTACAAGCAGTATTCTCAAATTATACTTCAAAAGGTTGTTACTGTAAAACTCTTTAAGGCTTAGCTACAAGCAGAAAGTTCCTGTCAAAAAGCAATTTCTTAAAGCGTTAATTCAAATGCTCCTATATCACTTTAAGACTTATCAAGGATAATTACGAACAAAAGATAGGTTCAAAGGCCTTCTTCCAAGCTTTGCTTTCCTCAGTAATTATTAGAATTCATCTTTATACCTGTCCCATGGTTGGTTTCCACACAAATTACAATCACAAATACCACGTTGCCTGTATGTACCTGACACGAAACACAGCTCTGTATTTCACAGGGGGGCACAGGGACAGCTCCTGTGAGAAGCTGCTGGAAGCTTCCGCCATGTCTGGCACAGCCAATTCCTGGTGGCTTCAAAGATGGACCTGCTGCTGGCAAAGGCTGGGCCAGTTACAAATGGTGGCAATGCCTCTGTGATATCAGATTTAAAAAGAAATCAAAATAGAGATTGTGACACAGTTTAAACTCCAGTCAGAGGAGAGCAGAGGTAGAGCATGTGAGAAGAGCAACTCTGCAGACATCCAGGTCAGTGCAGGAGGGGCAGGAGGTGCTCCAGGCCCTGGAGACCCAGGCACCCTACAGGAGAGCCATGGAGAGAGGGGCCCTGCTCCCAGGCTGGAGCAGCCTGTCCCTGCAGGAATGCACCCCTGGAAGAGTGACCCATGCCGCAGCAGTTTGGGAAGGACTGTTGTCCCTGGCATGGACTCACACTGCAGCAGTTTGCAGAGGGCTGCTGCCCCTGAAATGGACTCACATGGGAGAAGCTCCGGCAGAACTGTCTCCCTTGGGAGGGACCCACGGTGCAGCAGGGGAACCACTCCTCTCCCTGAGCAGGGGCAGAAGCCATGGGTGATGAATTGACCACAACCCCCATTCCCTGTCTCCCTGCACTGCTGGGGTGGGAGGTAGAGCTGCAAGGAGGGAGGTGAGTGGCTTATTTTATTTCCCCTTTTGCTGCTCTGACCTTGTTAGTAATAAATGAATTTCACATCTCTAAGCTAAGCCTGTTTTTCCCAGGACAGTATTTGATGAGTGATCTCGCCCAGTCCTTATCTCAACCCATGAACCCTTTATTAAATTCTCTTTGTCCAGCTGCAGAGGGGAGTGAGTGAGCAGCCCACATGGATGCCTGGCATTTGGCCTGGGTCAACCCAGGACACCTTGGTACCACAGGGTCACAATGGACCCTTGGCTCTATGGGGTCACTTTGGTTCCACCAGGCCCTGCAGGGCCACTTAATTCAACAAGGCCCCAAAGTTTCACAGTGGTCTCCAGGATTCCATGAGGCCCTGCAATGTCAAAATGGACCTTTGGATCCATGGGGGCCCACAGTGTCACAATGGGCTCTTTTTGTCCTACAGCTTCACAATGGCCCCTCGGTTCCATGTGTCCTGCGCTGTTCCATGAATCCTTAGTTCCATGGGGTCCTCTAGGGTCACAATGGTCTCCTTGGTTTCGTTGTTCCACAGTTGCCATAATTTCTATGGCATCACAACTGCCCTTGGATCCCAAGAGGCCCCAGACTGTGACAATGGCCCCTTGCTTCCATGACACCCTGTAGTGTTACAATGGTGTCCATGATTCCATCAGGCCCTGCAGTGTCACCGTGGACAGTTGGTTCAGTGACACTCCACAATGTCACCACGGCCCCTTGGTTCCTCAGAGCCCCACTGTGTCACTGTGGTGCCTTTGGTTCCAAGGCTCAGAAGTGCCAGAATGACCCTTTGGTTCCATCAGACCTTGAAGTTTCAAAATGGTCTCCATAGTTTCATGAGTACCCCCTGTGTCACAAGAGACTCTTGGTTCCCTGAAGTTCTCCAGTGTCACAATGGGCCCTTGGTTCCATGAGGTTTGGTAGAGTCACAATTGACTCCCTGGTTCCATGAAGCCCTGCTGTGTCACAATGCCCATGGTTCCATGAGTGTCCATGGGGTCACCACGGTCTCCTTGGATCCCCAGTATCACCATGGTCTCCTTGGTACCATCCAGGCCTTGTAACAAGAGACAGGGAGCCATTTTGTGCCTTAGATGAAAGGCTGCAGAACTCATGGTTGTGAGCCTGTGTCACTGATTAGAAACAAAAACCACCTGAATCTGAATGCCAAATATCATCTCAAGTACCTTCAATGCCAGCCTCGACAGAGGTAGAAAATACAAACAGAGATTCCACAGTAAATCAAAAACAGGGACCATATTTTGAATGCAGGCAAAATGCATTCAAGCGCATTCAAATGCACTCGATATGATGGGGAGGTGATGATCCCCTATTCCAAGAGTGAACTTAAGAAGGGCTGACTATTGAAGGAACTGCAGAGAACCACAATATAAGAAAAGCAGGTGCCATAGGTAATTCTGGGATAGGCAGACCAGAAAGCAAGAGCAGATGAACCAGTGCAGTCGCCACCAAGAAGATCTAGTTCACATGCTGTGGGCAGCAACCCCATCAGGCCGTGTCACCATCCCCTGGTACAAGGGCAGTCACGATGGCTCGTTTCAGTGATCTCAGGGTGCAAAGACACACAGCAGGGGACTTTCAGTATTAACAAAAACAAATGCACCTTTTATTGAGTGCCCACAGCAGACGCAGCACAAGGATTAGAAAGGAGATAGGGATAGTGAGACAGAGAAAAGGAGGGGGGGAACCAACAGAGAGATGAAATCCTTGTGGTCCGGCCAATAGATCCATCTGGTCACGTTGGGGAGAGTCTCAAAGTCTTTGGTTAACTCAGGGCTCTTTTATAATCCACTGCCGGGAGGGGAGCAGGATGGCACATGGAGGGAACAGCAGAGAATAAATCCATTGGGAACAGGTACAGACAGTCCAGTTCTGAACAGCACAAACCGGTGCCAGCAGTGAGTGGGGCCCGTTGTTTCAGGGCTGGTTCCTATGGGAAACATCCCGCTTCCCATGGCAGACATCCCGCTCCAGTCAGGCCAGCACCCCTGGGTTAGAATTTGAAGGGTCTCAGTCTCAGTCCTTGGGGACGGCTTCAATCTCCGTCCTTGACGGCGGCTGTGAGGCAGATGAGGGATCTTTGGACCGTCTCTTACAGACTGACATCCCAAAGCATAAAAATAATTATGCACGTCCCCTTAAAAATTAAATTTTACTGATTAATAAAATTATAATTATTTTTCTTATTTATAAAAAAATTATTCTATATTTGTATTACAAAATTTTAATATTCATATTAAAAAATCCATACATCTTTAGCAAGCAAAAAATTTATTGGTCATTGGTTCTAAATAACACCTTCAATAATTCATTGACCAGTGTGGCTGTTGATTTCTCCTTCTTTATGCTAATTAGTCCTATTTTCAATCCTTTTGTCGTATTTTTTATCATTTTCACAGACATGGTAAAAGGGGCCGCTTCGGGGTCCCTGGAGAACTTTCTGGGGCACATTTGGGGCAGTTTTGGAGGATCTGAGGAGGGAATTCAGAGATTGGGGATCTGAGGAGGGAATTCAGAGAGAACTTGAGGGTCTGGAGGACACTTGGGGGAGCCGGGTGGGCACTTGGAGAGGCACTCAGGGATTCCAAGGGACGGTTCGGGGTCTGGGGCAGCACTTGGGGGTCCAGGGGGGCCCTTGGAGGTAAGGGAGGGGAATTTGGGGGCCCTTCGGGGTCCGGGCTGGCCCTTGGGGGGCTCAGACAGGGCTCTCTGGGGCGCGGGGGGTGATGGGAGTTGTAAGCGCGGGTCTAATACAGTTTAGCGGGACAGCAGAGCATCAAGGAAATTCGAGGCGAAGCTGCAATGGCTATCAGTGGGGCGCGGGGCATGACGGGAGATGAAGTCCCGGCTGGAACAGTACGGGACATGCGCCGCCGAGCATGATGGGAATCGTAGTCGCAGAAGTGGCTCGAATGCTTTGTTTGGGGGTGCGGTAGGCTCCTGGGGGACACTTCTGCGTCCGAGCCGCTACTTGCGATGCTCGGCTAAACGTGAACGGTTCGAGAGAACATTTGGGGAGCTCAGGGAGCTCTAACCGGGCTCTTTAGGGCACGGGGCACAGCAGGAGTTTTAGGCGCGGGACTGTTCTGAGGGGCTCTGGGGCCGCGGGGGAGGAGAGGAGATGAATTCCCCAAAGTGGCTGTACCAGGCATCTGTGGGGTCGGGAGCACTCAGGGGGTCCGGGGACGCTTTTAGGGGGTCCCGAATTGGCGCTGAGGGAGCACTGAGGGAGCCTGGAGGGTCTGGGGGACACTTATGGTACAGATGGAGGCAGATCCGGGGGTTCTGTGGAGCGCGGGGCATGACGGGTGTTGTAGTCCCGGCTCCAATGGGGCTCATCGGGCCGCGGGGCATGATGGGAGTTGTGGCTAAAGTAGGCACCGTCCCTGAGTCTCCGATCTCTGGCACTGATTGGCTTCGGGCGATGATGGGCGGGAGTCTCTGCAAATGGGATGCGGTGGAGGCGGGAACAGCCCATTCAACTTTTCCAGTCCCTCCCACTACAGCCCAGTTCATCCCCAGTACAGACCAGTAAAACGCCAGTACAGCCCAAGTCATCCCAAGTAGAACTCAGTACAACCCTAGTGCCCTTCCAATCCCTCCCAGTACAGCCCAATCCCTCCCAATACACCTCAGTTTACTCCCAGTCCCTTCCAGTTCCCACCACTGTCATCCACAGGATGCCCCGGTGTTCCCAGTCTTGTCTGCAATGGCCCCAGTGTCCCCAGTTTGTCCCAGTCCTCCCCAGTGTTTCCAAGTCCCAGTGTCTCCCACAGTGTTCCCAGTGTTCCACAGTATGTCCCAGTCCTCCCCAGTGTTTCCAAGGACAGTTTCATTTCTCTCGGTGGCCGTGGCAGCCAAACCCAGCAGTGGGGTCAGTGCAGTGCCCATGGCCACAGCCCCTTGCAGTGCCCAGTGCAGCTTGGGCTGATGATCCACCCTCACAGCTGGCCCAGGGCAGCTCTGCAGTGGCTTTGGTGGCACCTGGGGCTGGCACACACCTGAGCAGTGTGTCTGTTTGCAGTGGGGAAACTCAGCAGTTTGAGATTGCTGCAAATAGTACAAAAAGGGAAAATCCCTCTGAGGCTGGGTGCAGCCAGCTCTGCAAGCACAGCAGGGCCCAGGGGAGTGAGGACAGACAGGATGGGGCTGGGCAATGTGGAGCAAGGCTGTCCACACTGGGTCAGAGCTCCAGGCACAGCTTCTGTGAGCAGGCCAGAGCTGCTGTGGAGACCCTGGGTCTATATCAATCATAGAATGCTGCAACCACCTCTGCTCTAAAGAGAAATTTAATAAAAGACACCCTTTAAAATAGGAATGTATATTTTATTACTGGTCTTTGAAATCTTTCTCCATAACTGGACTAGGAAAGCTTTAATGACCACAGCATTAAATAATCCCATGTCTAGCCTTAACCCCAATCCCAGCTCTAATCCAGTCTCAGCCCCAACTCCAACCCCAGCCCCAATTCCAGCCCCTTCCAAAATCCTCAGCCCCAAACCAAATCGCAGGTTATGCCCTTCTGGGGGTTTGGGGGTGTCTCTGTCCCTCTGACCCCAATGATGTTTGGGTGGGGTCACACCAGTGCTGAGAGGGACAGAGACCCCCCCGACCTCCCCAGGTGTGAGAAGGTCAGAGAGCCCCCCCAGCCCCGAGCACCCTCAGCGGTGAGAGGGACACAGAGCCCCTGGTCCCCAGCCCTGCACAGGCATTGCCTGAGGCCAGAGGGATGGAGATCCCCCGAGCATCCCCCAGGGTGAGGGGACAGAGACCCCCGAGCATCCCCTGGGCTGAGAGGGACAGAGACTGCCCTGAGCACCCCCTGGCACAGGGGGGAGAGGGAGGGAGGCCCCCCAGGCATTCCCTGGGGTGAGAATGATGGAGACCCCCTGGGGAATGGCCTGTGGTGACAGGGACAGGGACACCCCTGGGGAGTGGCCTGGCATGACAGGGACAGTGACAATCCAAACAAACTCCTCCTGAGTGTCCCCCAGGGCAAGAGGCACAGAGACCCCTTGAGCATCACCAGGGCACTGGACAAGATAAACTAGGCAGAAATAAAACTTAGTCCTACATAAAATACTTTGATGAATATTTGATTTTCCCGAGAGTCACATGTGATGGAAATGCAAACAAATCCCAAACAGGAATAAACTGACAATAGAAGTAATTCAGTGGCAATTCCAAGTTTCATTGGTTCCTGCACAGCTGCAGCTCAGCTGCTGGCAGGTTCCAATAAAAGAACAGTGGAAATTAGGACCAATACAGATTATTAAAAGGAAGGGGAAACTGTGTAGCTGTCAGAAAGGTGACAGGGATCAAGAGAAAAATGATTCTCACATTTGTCAAAGAACACATTTGGCCTGTGAATTCTGGAGTTATTTGGGAATTTAGCTACTTGAGCTGGGCTTCTTCTGGGACTTTTAGCAGCCTTGTGTTCCTCACCATGGGGTGAATGAACCTTGTCAATCTTGCTGGTAACATTTGCTCCCTTTCCTCCAGTGACTTTAACAAACATTTCAAGGAAGGACAACACAATATTTTCTTTTTCACTGGCTACCCACAACAGCCATTTTCCTCATCAGTTCTTCCATAAGTGTCTCAGAGGAAGCTGTGTCCAAGTTTCCAAGAGTTCCTCCAGAGAGAACCACAACCTCCTCCTCAGAGGGAACCATGCTGTTGTCAAAGGCACTTGGGGTCAGACAACGGTGCCCTGAACTCACTGTGCCAAAATAATGTCACAGTCTGGTTAAAAAAATTGCTGGAGAGATGCCTCCCCCCCAGTTAAAGTGCAAACGAGACCAAATCCAAAATGGATTTTATTGAACAATAAAATATGAGTATTAAATAGCGAATAGTAATAGAATAGTAACTAGTAATAGAATAGTAAATGTGAGGTAGGGAGAGAGATGAAAGAAAGAGAAAAGTGGGGGAGAAAAAGGGAATGACAGGGACAAAGATCTCCCCTGGAGCAGGGCAAGTGTGACATTGTCCCCTGTGTGTGTGCCCTTCCCAGGGTGGGGGTTTTACACCTGAGCCAGTTCGGGTAAGGGGGGTGGTGATCACCCCCTGAGCAGGGATTACCCCACTGTTTCAGGTTGCAATGCAAGATGTAACCAAATGCATGTTTTCAATCCCTACCTTCATCAACTGCTATAAACAGGTGGGGCAGTGTTCTTTATCTCTGCCATGACTCAGCGCTGATAACGCCCTCCAGGGGAGATATCTTCTGCTAATGGGCCATTGAGTGTCTCTGCAGGACTGACCAACAGGGTGTCAGGTTACATCCTTGATAGTGGAACCCTGGAAAATGTTAAAGATAGAATCTAAAATGTTAGGCTTTGTCCTTTCCCAGATCAACTGCACCTGCGTAAGCAGTATGATAAATTATATAATTGTTAGATGTGATGATTGTTTAGTAATTAAATGTAATTATTATATAGCCATAAGAAGAATAGTGAGAAACTATGTTGGAAATTCAGAGAGGGGCTAAATTTATGTATACTATAGAACAATAGAAGTTTAATAATTAACATGAAAGTTATGTAACGATAGAGTATAAAACATGATCATTTCGGATGTATGGTCGGAGTCAGATTTGGGTTGAATATACCCCGATTCCCAGAGCTCTTAATAAAAAGCACCGCATCTAATCGCTCCGTGATTATGTGTTTTTGAAGGCTAACATCCTGACTCTGTCAGTTTAAGGCAGTGTTTCTGTATCATTGCGTTGATCTAAATTTTCTTATTAAATTGCAATTCTGGCTTAGGCCCTCCCCCACGTGTGCCTTCAAACCAGTACAAAGCTCATTGTGTTCATCCCTTGTTTTCCTGCCTTGTTTTAGGAATATCCCATTCCTAAAACTTGGCCAGATGGAAGGAGAGACCTCAAGGAAGAGAAAGATGCCGTGGGATACCCAGGCAGGTGAGGAGGAAGTCAGTGGTGCCCCTTTCCCCCTCTCTCCTACTCCACCTCCCAGCCCAGCATGGCCCCCGGCTGCAGGACAACCCTGCTGCCAACGCCGTCCTGCTGGGGATGCACTGGGGGGATCTCCTTCCTTTTCCCTCTGGCACAGAGGCAAATCCCATCCTCTCCTTGTCCTTCCTCCCCTCAGACAAGAAGCTGAGGATGGAGATCAGGGATGACAAATTCCCACGGCAGAACCTCATGCAAGAGGCTGTTTTGAGCGGCTCTATGGCACAGGAATCCAATCGGGAGAAAAAGCCCTGGAGATCCCCCATGAGGAGGAGGGGCTGCAAATCCAGCCAGGGTGCTCTGAGGAGGAAAGACCCACCCTGAGCCAGGAAGGTGGACAGAGCTTCAGCCAGAGCTCGGAGCTGGTGGTCCATGAGCAGCTTCATGATGGGGAGAAGCCCCACAAGTGCTTGGAGTGTGGGAAGAGCTTCAGGCAGAGCAGCACCCTGATCAAGCACCAGATGATCCACACCGGGGAATGGCCCTATGAGTGTGGGGAATGTGGGAAGGGCTTCAGCTACAGCTCTGCCCTTGTCATACACCAATGCATCCACAGTTTGGAGAGGCCGTACGAGTGTCTCAAGTGTCAGAAGAGGTTTCAGAGCAGCTCCAGTCTCCTCCAGCATAAGTGGATTCACACGGATGAGAGGCCCTTCCTCTGCCCTGACTGCAGAAAGGGCTTCAAGCACAACTCCAGCCTCATCAGGCCCTGGTGCATCCACACTGGGGAGAGGGAGAGGCCCTATGAGTGTCCCCAGTGTGGGAAGAGGTTTCACACCAGCTCCAGTCTCCTCCAGCACCAGCACACTCACACCGATGAGAGGCCCTTCCGCTGCCCTGAGTGTGGGGAGGGCTTCAAGCACAACTCCACCCTCATCACCCACTGGCGCATCCACACTGGGGAGAGGCCCTACGAGTGTCCCCAGTGTGGGAAGAGCTTCACCCAGATCTCTATCTTAACCAGACACCAACAGAGGCACCTGTAAGAGAAGCTCTGCCAATGCCCCAATGCAGGAGGACTTTTGTGCACTGCCCCAACTTCATCCATAATTGGAGGGTCCATGTTGGCAACAGCCCTGGTGATCCAATTTTCCTTCTGATCCATGCTAGGAAGACACCTGTCCCTTTTCCTGGCCCTTCCAATGACATGGTGTGCGATGGAAGAAAATGAGGGTCTGGCAATGGCCGTGTCATTACATTCACTCCCACCTCAGATCATTGCCAGGGACAGGAAAGGGACACTCTCTTTCTCTCCCTCAGGAGATGGGTGTCCTTTTCAGGCAGGAGGAAATACATGGCCAGGCAGACCCAGTGAGTTGTGTTTTAGTTTTCCCTGTAAACAGTTTTATTTATACACTCTGTTATCAATATTGTTTCTGTTCCATTTGTTCCTTATCTCATTGCTGTTCCCAAAAAATTGTTCTCATCCCAGCCCGGGATCTTTGCCTTTTGTGCTTTCCATGGGACGCGGGAGGGCAGCCAGGGCAGCGCGGTTTTAGCAGGAGCAGGAAATTCAGGGATCCCATTCCTGAACCCCGGCCCGTGGAAACCGAGCATCCCAGCTGGTCCCAGCCCTGGGGGCCATGGCAACAGCCTTGGGAGCGGGTCCCTGGCTGGGGCTGTGGGAACCTCTTCCCTCTGGTGCCCAGGGACAGGAGTGGAGGGAACGGCTGCAGCTGAGTCGGGGCAGGCTCAGGTTGGATGTCAGGAAAAGGTTTTTGCCCAGAGGCTGCTGGGGCCCTGCCCAGGCTCCCCAGGGAAGGGTCCCAGCTCCAGGGCTCTCTGAGCTGCAGCAGCGTTTGGACAGCGCTGCCAGGCCCAGCCTGGCATTGTTGGGGTGTCCTGTGCAGGGCCAGCAGTTGGACTGGAGGATCCTGATGGGTCCCTCCCAGCTCAGCCAATTCTGTGGTTCTGGGATCCCATGAGCCTGGGGATGGGGCTGCCAATGGTTGCCATGGCAACGGGCTGTGGCTGCAGGCCTGAGCTGGTATCCATGGCAACCACCCCTGGCATGGGGTCTCCATGGAGCTGCCAAGGGACTGACCATAGCAACAGGGGGCTGGTGATGGTTGCCATGGAAACTGACCATAGAAAAAAGGAGCTTTTGATGGTTGCCATGGGAACAGACCATAGCAACAGGGGCCTGGTGATCATTGCCTGCTAAGGATCAGATTTGTCACAGGCCCTCAGAGGGTTCCATGGGGAATTTCCAGGAGTCTCCAGGCTGTTCCAGAGCTGGAATGTCACAGGCAGAGACAGGGGCTCCATGGGAACCTCCCTGGGCTTTCTGAGGATGGTAAAGAGCCGTGTGGTCAGAGGTAGTCACAGCCATTTCATGGTGACATCCCAGGGGACCTTGGGCTGCAAAGGCACCGATCTGTCACAGGCACTCAGGGGGGGTCCACAGGGACATCCCAGGAGTCCCCAGGCTGCCAAAGAGCCGGGATGTCCCAGACACTCACAGGGGTTCCTGTCATGGGCACAGTGGGAAGTTCAGGCAGAGTTTATTAGAGAAGCTCCTGTTGGGTAACAAGGTGCAGAAAGGATCCCCAATAGCCCCCACAGATCCTCAAATATCATTTTTGAGTCAGAGATGACATGGACTCAGATCAGAAGGCTAAGGGCTAAAAGCCACCTGTTTTTTCAATCCTCCTCTTTTATACCTTGGTTTGCTACAGTTGGACCTCATAGGTCATTTAATCAACACATTTCACATGATTGGCCAATTAAGATAACACCCTTCAGTAAACAATTTTATGGAAAAAGCTAACTTTTAACAAACATTGTCAAGGCACCAGTTATTGATGTTTGTCTTATGTTGGGCCTTTCTGTGGGCTCCCTGGATGGGGGAAACCCTCCTATAGCAGTTCTGTGCCAGGTAAAAGGAGACACACAGGACTTTTTTGGTCTTCAGCTGCTTGTTTATTGTTATCTTATCTAAAGTTTGGCATTGCTGTCCACACCAGGCTTAGCGTGCTAGAAAAGCACTGCAAAATGCCCCCAAAATGTATGGTTTCAAGGTCTTTGCAAGTTGTGTCATCCAATTAACTCTTAACATGTACAATTTTTCTACTTGTCAACCAATAACTCATCCCTTGACTGTCCATGTAACCTCTGCACTGTGCTTTCCTTGACCAATCACCCTGTGCCACCAACACTGCAGAAAATGGAGTAGATGAAGAAGAAGACAGGGACTACACCCCAATTCCTCCATCTTGCTTCTTATCTACACCATACTAATAATCCCAAAACCTAAATTTCTCACTCAAGTGACATACTACACTACTCTCTAGTATCTATTTCACGCTTTGGTAAATTCTAATCTATCTCAAAGTCTTCAAAGTCCTCTCCATGGCGGAAGGTTAAAGGTGGTGTTTCTTTGGGAGGACAGGACCCCTTCGAGCAGACAGAGAAATTTTCCTTGTGCCCTGGATTCCCACACATTTAACCTAAAATCCTTTAACCCTTAACATGTGAAGTTACCAAAAATCTTCCAGGTAAGTAGGATTGGAAGGAAAAGAAATAGAGAACAACAGAAAGACAGAAGATCTATAGAACAACACGCACATAGGAACTAAATCCTGGGGTCAAGCATCACAACAGTGGAACCCCAAGAGCAGGCAAGATCCAGACCATGGGCTGGCCTCGTGCTCCGGCTTTTAACCCCCTGGGCCTCCATGGGCCCGCCCCTGGGGTGGGACTGCACGTTGTTTGTCCTATCAAAGTGAGGGTAGGTATCAGCTGCTGGCATGTGACTGATTGACAGCTCAGCCAATCAGGGCTGGGTTAACACCGCCCCTGCTCTGTGATTGACAGATCTGCCAGGGTTGGGGGCAGGGCTCTGTCCCACCACAAACCAAGGCCTCATCCAGCCCTGGCCCCACATGGCCATTCTGTGTATCCCAAGGTGTCTCAGGACATCGATCTCATCCAGCCTCTGACAGCGACCACGGTGACACTACGGAACCTCATGGAACCATGGGTCAGTTGTGACAATGTGGGTCCAATGACACCATGGTGACACTATGGAACCTTACGGAATCAAGGAGACCATTATGTAGCTCAGGGGCCCTATAGAAGCAAGGGTCAATGATCAAACAGTGGGGCCCATAGAAACAAGGAGCCATTGTGACATAACAGGGCCACATGGAGCCAAGAGACCACTGTGATTTTGTTGAGGCTTATGAAACCAAGAAGCCATTGTGACTTTGCAAGACCTCATGGAATCAAGGACATAATTGTGACAGTGTTAGGACCCATGAACTCAATGAAACATGGAATAGATCTGCCTGGTTTGGACTCCTGGGGGCTGTCTGACGGGTCCCACTGAATTTGACATGTCAAGGGCCACTTCCCATCTGACCGTGAAGCACTGGGGCTCTGTGCTTTTATTCCAATGGGAAAGAACTGTCTTTCTTGTCCAGGCATCCATGGCATAAATTGAGATTCTGCGTCTTAAATTCTCTATACCCAAGGGTTATTCCCAGACAAAATCTGCCCGTACAGTCAAGTCTGGCTAGACTTGGCCTCTGGTGACTGCCTCTCATCTGCCCCTGCACCACCGGGGCTCACTTGTTTCTTTCCTATGGAGATCATTGTGACAGGGGAACCAAGGGGAACACTGTGACCCTGCAGGGTACAATGGATCCAAGGGGCCACTGTGACACTGTGGGGCCTCGTGGAACCAAGAACATCTTTGTGGCTCTGTTGGGCCACATAGTCCTAAGGGGCCAGCGTGAGGCAGCGGGGCTTTGTGGAACCAAGAGGCCATTGCTGCATTTCAGGGCCTCGTGGAGCCAAAGGGCCGTTGTGATCCTGCGAGGCACCGTGGATCCATGGAGAGCATTGTGGCATTGCAAGGCCCCATGGATTAATGTAGACCATTGTGAGGGAAGGGGCCATTGTGACACTATGGGAACTTGTGGAACCAAGGGAATCATTTTTGCACTACTGGGCCCCAATGGAACCAAGGGGCCATTGGACACTGAGAGGCTTCATGGAAGCTATAGATCATTATGGCACTGGGGGGCCATGGGGAAACATGGAGACCATTAAGATCCTTAAGGACTTGTGTAATCAAGGGGCCATTATGACACCTGAGGGCATCATGGAATCAAGAGAACCATTGTGGCACTGCAAGGCCTCATGGAAGCAAGGAGCCATTGTGACACTGCAGGGCCCTGTGGAACCAAGGGAACATGAAATAGGTGTGGCTGCCTTGGCCTCCCAGGGGTCACCTGACAGATCTGGCTGACCTTGGAATGTGGAAGGCCACTCCCATCTACCCCTGAAACACTGGGGCTCTGGGCTCTTATTTTTATGGAAAAGAACTGTCCATTTTTACCAGGCATCCATGGCCAAAATTAGGATTACACCTCCAAATTTCTGTGTATCCAAGGATTGCTCCCAGACAAAAGTTGCCGGGACAGACACGTCTGGCTGGTCTTTCACTTCTGAGGGGCAGCATTCACCTGTTTTCCAAACACTAGAAAGGGCTTTGTGCTCTTCTTTTTGTGAAAAAAACCCCCATCGCTCTTCTCCAGGCACAAATGTTTTAAATTAGGACTCCACATTTGTAATTTCAAGTATCCAGGGCTTGCTCCAAGCAAACCTGCCAGGACAGACAGGCCAGGTTTGCCTTGGCCTCTGGTGGTTGCTGTTCATCAGCTCCTGAAACATGGGGGCTCTATGGTTTCCATCCTATTGAGACCAATGTGACATTTGGGAGCCTTGTGAAGTGAAGGGGCCATTGTGACACTGCAGAGCACCATGGATCCAAGGCACCATTGTGACACTGTGGGGCCTTATGGAACCAAGGACATCATTGTGGCTCTGTTGGGCCACACGGTCCCAAGGGACCAGTACAAAGCAGTGGTGCGGTAGTTAGCCCAGCTGTAACTGAGACTCAGCCAGATTTTAACTCAGAAGAACTGGGCATGAGTTTCAAGCCCTGGGAATCATTTGTTTAACTAAGGATGAGCTTGAGATTTCCCCCATAAGCCTTTAGTGTTTTTATGCTAAGTATCCTATTGGTTACTTGTTTCCCCTACAGGGTTATTGTTCTAGAATGTTCAACCCCTGAGTGTACATGTTACTGCTTCCCCTTTGTCTCAGGTTTTTGGATCCTGCCCCTCATACTGTTCTCAACTTCTCCATGTTTATTCTTTTTCACTCCATTATTAAAGTTCTTTTTGGTCAACTCCATCAAACCCGCTCCTTTTCATTTGCGCCACCCTCGCCCTGACTCAGGGAACCAGAGAGGTTTGTTGCAGCCACCCACACTGCGACATTTGTCCCCCAAACAGTGACCCTGACAATCAGGCCTCCCTGTGTCAGTCACGTCAGCTGGGGTTAGCTGATGGATAGGCCAGTACTCCATGGGATTTTGGATTGTGCCGGGCCTGGTGGATTTATCGTTGCTTCGAGGGACCTTGCCCAGGATTGGCAGGGACAACGATGATTTCACCTGCATAGGATTGCAGGTGGGTTTAGGGAAATGCAAGACATTTATTGCCCATTTTGCCATTGTGTTTTTACAATATGCACCCACGTCCCATAATTGATTTGGGGTGTTTCCGTGGCTCTTCCCCATAAGGCAGAGAATAAGAAAAATGGGCAGCCAGCTCTCCAAAGTAGAAAGGAGTATATATGGATGCTTTAAGTTAATTCTCACTGATCATGACAAAGTATTTTCAAAGAACGAATAGAAATCAATCATGAGGTGGATCATTAAAAATTTTCCAGATGCCTCTGCTGATGAAATCCATACCACTGAATTTTGGGACTCCATGGGAGTTAAACTGTACAACTTTAGATCAAAAGGGACCCCATTGCACCCCACATGCTCCCCATCTTCAACAACACCCTCACCAGCAAGCAGTGTGTTGAAAACTAAATCCGTTGGTCACTCCTAATTCAGGACCTCCCCTCAAACCCGCCTTTCTCAGACCTTGCACGATGGTCCAAGATGGCAATGGCCACGCGGACTTGGAGCATCATGCCCTGGAAACTCAAGATGGAAGGAGCCTGAATGTGGCTCGAGAGACTGACAATCCTCCCTCCATCTTGGCTTTTCCACTTCCTGCTACTACAACCTTCTCTTCCTCCCTGAACAAACCTCCAGACTCCACGCCCACAACTGCGGGTCATGCCTCACTGTCAATCATTCCACCTCCACCCTGCGCCATGCCTCCAGAACTCCACTCTGGAAGTCCGCCATCCTAGATCAAGGCCCTTCCTCCCCAACACCTGACAAAATGGAAGTGCCCTTTGCCTCACCCTCCAGCAACAATATAACTCCATGGTCAAAGATACTAAACCCAACTGTCACACTATTTCTAATCCTAATGTTTCAGCTCCAAGATATTCTTCCTCCCCAGAAGTCACTTTGGACTCCTCAGAGCCACCTCACCCCTCAACCCCAGAAGATCCCTAGGAAAGGAAGGAGACTGGCAAATAGTTTTGAAATTCTTCATTGCCCCAGTATGTTATGAAAGAAGGGGGCAGAATCCCAGGTATCAGCCACTGGTTTACGAGGAAATCAAGGATCTGTGTAGGGCAGCTAAAGACCATAGGAAGGACTTACCTCGTTTTAATGGCCTAATGAGGGCCATGGTTACGTGTCTTAAGCCCCTATGATTTAAAATGTATTATGACCATGTTGTTATCACCTACAGAATACACCCTGTGGGAAGGGGGATGGAAGTGTTTACTAAATCAACTAATAGCAGACTATGCTAATAATGAGGCAAGGGCGGAATTGACAATCAACCATCTAGCTGGAGAAGGACAAAACAGCCTACCAGATGATGAAGCAGCAGGTATCCCAAGAGAAGAATTGGATGATATAAGAGAGGTGGCTTTGAAAGCTTTAATCCAGGTATTGGATGGTAGCACCCCCAGTTTGGACTACCTTGGGTGGCTGCAGCTAAAGCTTTAGGACAATCAGACCATCTTGGGTGCCTGTTAAGTAAGCAAACCAATGCTACCTCCCTCACATTGAGTGGCCTGCTCTCAGACACAGAGACCACCAGACATGCCACCTTGCAGAACAGAGATAGAGTTTTTACTCTGGGCACATGGGCATGGGTGTGTAGACTCTGAGGGCATGTGTTGCATGAACCTCTCCAGCTACAGTGAGTCAATCCACAAGAGTATTCAGGTATTGAAGGAAGGGTTCAAGAAGCTTCAAGTGGAAAACAAAGACTGGTTCAATAAACTCTTCCAATCCAAGGGACTAAATGGTTGGATGATGTCGAGCTAAAACAGGAGTATTCATTCTCTTAGTGGTTGTTGCTGTATTTTTAATTGCCCCATGTTTGTTTGAATGCTTTTAGAAAGTCTTACAAAATTCTTTCAGTTCCATCTTTGTTGTAAACCAGAAAAGGGGAAGATACCCAACCCAGGCTCCTCATGGACTCCTTGGAGTAGACAATTGAAGGCCAGGATAGGACAAAAAACTCTGAGACTCAGTGTGGGAAGGAATATCCTTAAAAGTACCTAAAAGTATTCTTAAATCCATAAAATACCTTAAAAACCATTATTATCTCAAAGTATTAATGAGTTCCACTGAGTGTCAATACAGAGCTCTCAAGGGATTAATAAAGTAGGTAATTGGGGCCATGATTGCATAAACCTCTCACAGAGTCTGTATCAAAAGAGAAATACCAAGTACCTTAAAATAACTGAAGTATCCTGAAGCATTAATGAGCCCCACTGAGTGTTGTTACTGACAAAGCCTCTCCAGGGACTAATTACAGCAGGTAATTAGAAGCCATGATTGCACAAACCTCTGAGAGACTCCAAGGCAAAAACAAAACCCAAAGTCCTTTGAAAAAGCTACAGAGAGGCTCTCAGCACAGAAGCAGCTCCTGGCAAGGGCAGCGCTCCAGAGAGACAGCTCTTCCCAGGAGCAGCTCCTGTGCACAGCCCAGCAGGGCTGCGGTACTGCCTGCAGCCACCCTGGGCACAGCACAGAGGCACAGAGGGGTTAAACTCAGCCTGGGATGGGAGCACAGAGCAGAGCTCACTCGGGGCTCACCAGAGCAGAAATCAGCCCAGGTTTGAAACAGTCATTCCCTGGCTGTGGGAAGAGAAGCTGCAGTTCCTGCAGGGATCTCCTGGAGCTGGCACATCCCACACCTTTCAGGACCTTCCAGGAGGACTCTCAGAGCTGCTCCACAGCAGGGCTGTGGCCCTAGGGCAGGGCTGGCTTTCCCTGCTACCCCAGCCCAGGCACAGCCCAAGGCAGCTCCTGTTGCCAGGCTCTGCTGCAGGGCTGAGCAGCTGGGGCTGCAGCCAGGGGTGCCCAGGGCTGTCCTGCAGAGCAGGGTCCTGCAGCCCAGGGCGCTGTGCTGGGGCAGGGACTCTGCTGCCTGCCAGGGACAGCTCTCAGCCAGCCCTGGCAGCTCCTAGGACTGGAGAGAAATTCTGGGGGGGAAGGAGCCACCCTGAGCAGGGCAGGGGCTGCTGCTGAGAGGGGCTGGGTGGGGCAGGGCTGCTCCCAGCTCCAGACCAGCCTCGGCACAGCTCCTGAGGACACTTGCCAAAGAAGGTAAGCCTGGGATTGCTGTAAAGATCAGGAGCTTTCTTGAGAGTGTTTTCAATTTCCTACTTGGAGAAAGATGGGAACGTTGGGGTGATGGCAAAAAGATTTTTTCATTTTATACATTTTTGATATATTCATAGGTGTGTAAATTACTGTTATATAGTTATAAATTTACAATCCTTACTTAAAACTACTAAATTCTTAATTAACTATATTAAACTACTATTATATACTTATATAATTACAATGCTTAATTAACTACAGTATGTTTCCTAACCTTGCTCTTAGATTTTAGAAAAATAAGCTGACTGTCTAAATACATTCCTGAAATACAGTCTTATCGGTATTATTATCGAAAAGTCTTATTATCAGGAAGAGAACCTAGAAAAACATTTTTTTAATTGACCAGGATGTGAGCAGTCATAACAAAAAGGGAAGGCAAAGAAGCCTTTGGACCTACTCCAATGGGTTGAAGAAGGGGTGTGTAACTGTGGCAACTGAATCTCCTATTGGCTGTTGCTGTTAAATATCTTAATTAAACAACCTTAATAAATTGTTGAAATCAGGGCCCGGGTGTGCCCCATCCCCACTGGGAGACCTGGAAGCTTCCAATTATTGTCTGGTTTTTCCTTCACTGTTCTAACACTTGCAAGGGGCTTTTTCTCTTTTGATTAAAAACAACAGGGGAATCAAAGAAGCAGAACAGGAATTGTAATCCCAGAATCACAGAACATTCTGAATTGAAAGGGACACACAGGATCACCAAAGGAATGGGTGAACATTTACACAGACTCCAGAACTGTAACTTTGGGTGGTCAGTCTCTCTGCTGGGAGCCTCCCAAAGGGCCCTCAGCCACTCCTCAGCCCTGGACAGCAGCAGCATCACCTCTGCAGGGCCCAGCAGGGCTCTCCTGAGCTGCCCCTGCCCAGCTGCACACAGAGCCTGCCCCAGCCAGGGCCCTGCACACAGGCAGGTTTCTGTAGGGCCCCGGCCAGGGCACACAGGCTGGGATGGGCTCTGTGAGCGCTGGCAGGGACAAGGCTCCTCTCAGGAGGGAATGTCCAGGCCCAGGGAGATGCTGAGGGAAGGAGAGGGGGCTGAAGAGAGCAGTGCTGGGGGCAGGATGAGGGCACTGTTGGTGTGTGGGAGGTGCCGGGCACAGCTGGGCATGGGAACACTGTCCTGAGTGCCCGGCTGTCTCTGCCCTGCCCTCTCAGGCACAGCACCACAACATCTTCTCTTGGTTCTGCCCAGCCCTGATATTGTCACTGTTATCTGCTGCCCTCAGGGAGGCTCTGGCATTTGCAGCAGCTGAGTCAGGCACTGCCCTTGGCATTCCTGCCAGGCAGGGCTGTCCATGGGAATGGGGTGTCCAAGCTTCCCTGGCACCTGTGGGGCTGTGGGCAAAGCAGTCCATGGGAAAGGGGAATGAGCTTAGCCCCCTCCCTGAGATCCCATCATGGGCACAGCCAGGGATCTCCTTACTGTGCCCTTCTAAGCTCTGAGCTGCCCTCCTGGGTGCAAATCTGTGCCAGAGCCTCTGGGAGTTCCCTGAATGTCCCACAAGGAAGGGCAGAACTGCCAGAGCTGAGGAAATGCTGCTGGGTTTGCCAAGGGAGCCATGAGTGTCCTTGGCACAAGGGGGTGCTGAGACCTTGCCCAGAGACCTTGAGAGAGGGTGAGACATTCAGGGATCCCTCTGCTCTGGGCAGGGTCTGGTTTATCCCAGGGAGACCCAGGAGTGTGATTGTGCTCTGATTGCAGCCAAAGGTGTAAAGCCAGGGTAGCTGGGAACAAGCCCATCCAGCCCCTGACCTTCCCTCAGCCACAGGGAATCCTTTGCCTCTCCCATCTCTCAGTGGCAAACTCTGAGTGCAGCAGAAATGCTGGGGATTTCTGACGTCAGAGAGCCAGGAATGATGTGTGTGTAGGAAAACAATTCCGATAATAAATTCCTGCCATCCTTTAAAAGTGGGAGTGCAGATGCTACCATGCCTTTCTGCATTAGGAGTGATTCCATTGACAAATCTTTAACATCCAGCCTTGTCCCTCTGCCACATGGCCACAAACCCAGGGCAGTAGGGCAGGGATGGCTCCTTGAGGGCCCTCATGCACAGGCCTGGCTGCTCATGGCACACTCAGCCAGCACAACTGGAGCTCAGGCAGGGACCTGGGTGAAGGTTTTACCAGAGCAGGAACAAGGATGGGTGAGTCCCAGTGGGACAGTCTGCAGGGAATGGGCCAGGTTTGGCTCAAAGCAGCCTCTCCTGACTTTTCACTGTCCTTTCTCCATGAACAGGTCCCCATGTGCAGCCCCAGCAAATGTCCAACAGCAGCTCCATCAGGCACTTCCTCCTGCTGGCATTGGCAGACACGCGGCAGCTGCAGCTCCTGCACTTCTGCCTCTTGCTGGGCATCTCCCTGGCTGCCCTCCTGGGCAACGGCCTCATCATCAGCGCCGTAGCCTGCGGCCACCACCTGCACACGCCCATGTTCTTCTTCCTGCTCAACCTGGCCCTCAGTGTCCTGGGCTCCATCTGCACCACTGTCCCCAAAGCCATGCACAATTCCCTCTGGGACACCAGGACCATCTCCTACAAAGGATGTGTTACACAGGTTTTTCTGATTTTCTTCTTTCTTGGATCAGAGTATTTTCTCCTGACCATCATGTGCTACGACCGCTATGTGTCCATCTGCAAACCACTGCACTACGGGACCCTCCTGGGCAGCAGAGCTTGTGCCCACATGGCAGCAGCTGCCTGGGCCAGTGGTTTTCTCTATTCACTGCTGCACACGGCCAATACATTTTCCCTGCCCCTGTGCCATGGCAATGCCCTGAGCCAGTTCTTCTGTGAAATCCCACAGATCCTCAAGCTCTCCTGCTCAAATTCCAGCCTCAGGGAACTGGGGATCATCACAGTTAGTGCCTGCTTGCTGTTTGTTTGTTTTGTGTTCATGGTTTTCTCCTATGTGCAGATCTTCAGGGCTGTGCTGAGGATCCCCTCTGAGCAGGGACGGCACAAAGCCTTTTCCACCTGCCTCCCTCACCTGGCTGTGGTCTCCCTGTTCCTCAGCACTGGCACAATTGCTCATCTGAAGTCCCCCTCCATGTCCTCCCCATCCCTGGATGTGGCCCTGTCAGTTCTGTACTCAGTGGTGCCTCTGGCCCTGAACCCCTCATCTACAGCCTGAGGAACCAGGAGCTCAAGGCTGCAGTGTGGAGACTGATGACTGGATGGTATCAGGAACATTAAACTGCTGACCAATTTCTGCCAATCACTTGTAATAAAAGTCATCTTTGGTACTTCTTGTTGGTTTCATCTTGGAGGTTCTTTTGCTTGGCTTTACTTAATATTGTGCCACAAGAAATGTCATTGTTTGTGCCATTTCTCATTAAATTTCTCTCCATCTTCTCTATGACTGCAGACTGTGTCAAGGAGGGGCTGTGCTCTAGATGACTTTAGAGATGTAAATACTCTCCCAGCCAAGTTTTCTGCAGAGATGCCCTTTTGTTGCCTTCTCTGGAGGTGCAGCACCAATGTCTGTGTGCAGAGCTGGGGCAGATCAGTGCTGGCCCAGCAGCTGTGCCCAGCAGCAGCAGCACTTGGTGTTGCCAGTGCTGCTGCCGTGGCCCTGCCCCGCTGCCCTGGTGGCCCTGATGTTGCTGCAGGGCCTGAGTGCTCTCGGGGCCAGGCACAGTCCTGGGGGTGGCAATGCCGGGGCTGCAGCAGGGACAGGCCATGGGCACTGCTGGGGCAGCGCTGACGCCTCAGGCCAGGGCCTGGGGGCTCCAGGCTCCTTGCCCAGGCTCTCTCAAGAACACGGCCAGGCCAACGCTCAGCACAGAAAAGCCCCGTGAGCAGCCCCAGGCTGGCCGTGGGCAGGCTGGGGGCGAACAGCACGGCTGGGGCTCTGCAAGGGCCCTGGGGGAGATGGGAAGGAGCAGCAGAGCAGGGGCTGATCCATCCCCAGTGCACTGCACAGCCCAGGACAGCGTCCCAGAGCGTCCACATGGAGCTGCCAACAACATCCCCCCTCTGCAGCCCTGGCCTCTCCCTCAGCTCACACAGGTGCCCCATCCTTGCAGGCACAGACACGGCAGCACTGGCTCAGCAGCCCCTGTTTGCATTGCACACAGCGGGCGGGAGCACCCGCATGCTGTTGGTGTGGGGACATGAACCTGAGGGAGCACAAATGCCATCAGCCCCTGGGGCCAGCAAGGGCTGGGGGACAGCAGGGAAACCACTCAGCTTTGTCCTGGCCTCTGCAGTCAGCCAGAAAGTTCTTTCCCATCAGCTGGGAGTTTCCTGTCCCACTGCAGATGCTGTTGCTCAGAGCCAGGGCTGCCTGACAGCCACCTCCAAACTGCCCTCAGCATTTCCTTGGCTTCACCTTTGCTTTCTTTATTCTTCCTGCTACAAATTTCTTCCTATTGCCCACTCCAGTGGGCTCAGAACTGGACATAGCCTTTAAGGTGCTGCCCAACCAGTGCCTAGTACAGGGGAAGAATCCCTGCCCTGCTCCTGCTGGCCACACCATTCCTGATCCATGCCAGGAGCCATTGGCCTTCTTGCCCACCTGGGCACACTGCTGCCTCATGCCCAGCCTGCTGTCCATCAGTCCCTGCAGGTCCCTTTCTGCCTGGCTGCTCTCCAGCCGCTCTGTCCCCAGGCTGTATTGCTGCAGGGGTTGTTGTGGCCAAAGTGCAGGACCCGGCACTTGGACTTGTTCAACCTCACCTTGTTGGATTTGGGTCCTGGATCCAGCCTGTCCAGGGCCCTTTGCAGAGCCCTCCTACCTTCCAGCGGATCCACACTCACACCCACCTTGGCGTCATCTGCAAATTTGCTCGTGATGGATTCAATCCCCTCATGCAGATCATCAATGCAGATATTGAGGTCCATGCTGGCTGGCTCTGATCCCTGGGCCATCCTGTGGGTGCCCTGTGATGCCACTCAAGGTGATCTGTTCCATAACCTTTCCTGGCACCCAGGTCAGGCTGACAGGCCTGGAGTTCCCCAGCTCCTCCTTCCAGCCCTTCTTGGCGATGGGCTCACACTGGCACCTCCACTCCTCTGGAACCTCCCTGCTGAGCCAGCACTGATGGTAAAGCAGATGGGGGAGCTCATCCACCAATGATGGAGAGCAGATTGGGGAGCTCATCCACCAGCTCCCACATCCCCCTAGGATGGATCCCATCTGATCCCATACACCTGTGAGCATCTAAGTGGCTCAGCAGGTCACCAGCTGCTTCCTCCTGCATTCCAGGGGGCTGATCTGCTCCCTGTGCCCATCTACCAGCTCAGGAGAACTCTTGTTCTGAGGGCAGCCTGTTCTATTATTGAAAGTTGAGACAGACACTGTGTTAAGTAACTTAGCCATTTCCTTATCTTTGGTTACTATATTTCCTTTTCCTTACTTTGGTTTCTATATTCTCCACTGCATCCAAAAAAGAGTAGAGGTTCTCCTTCTCCCTACTTTTGCTACAATTTTTTTTAATTAAAACAATTTAATATTATTATTTTTACAGAGGTGGCCAGGTTAAGCTCTAATTGAGCTTTCCCCTCTCAACTTTTCTTTCTGCATAATGTAAGGACATCCTTAAACACTTCCTGAGTTGCTGGTCCTTTTTACCCTGAGTTCCCACAAAAGTTCCATGGGCAGCCAGGCCATATTGCCGGCCAGGGACTATTTACAATTCACAAATAGGACGGGACTGCTAGGGACTTTCCTTAAGCTGTTTTATTTTTCAGCATCAGTCTCATTCATGGTTATGGCAATGGGAAGATGCCATCAGTTCACAGCCCAGGAAGCAGACAGAGAACTTAATGTTACAACTTATTTTAAAAGTGTTTTGACCAATCACACAAAGCAAAAGCATATTGACAGTAGTTCTATACAATCACTTTAAGCACATGTACCTTTGGTTAAAAAAATGCTTGCTTATTTCAAATACAATACCTGCATGTAAGCCTTAAAACACAATGCATAGAGCTCCATTATTAAGCTTCAAACTTCCTAATATCTTGCTAGATAAACTTCTCTGTAGCTTAGGGATTTATTCTAGACAAGCGTTAATACACAGACCATTGTTCTATTTGTCTTTAGTTTTCTACTTTTTAGATAATTTTCCTGCTGACCTATCTCACGGCAACTGCTTAGCTCAAATCACAATTCCACTGTCTCAGTGGCCTGCCTTTTGCAATTTTCAAAAAACCCTCTGATTTTATGGATTCCCACATGGTCAGTAATTTTCCTTACCAGCTCATCTTTTGCCACACTGGAACAGGCTGCTCTTTCCCCCTTAAGATTACTTTCTTGAAATGTGTCCATCCTTTTTGGACCCCTTTGTTTTTAAGGGCTGTTTCCCTTCAAAAAATCAGGACCTGAATTGGTGCTCCCCAAATCTGCATCCTAAACAGGCCAAAGTCAGCCCTTCCTAATTCCAGTGTAGAAGTTTTGTTGCTGCCCCTCCTTCTTTCACAGAACATTGAAAACTTGATTATTTCCTGGTCACTGTGCTCCAGGCAACCTCCGAGCCCCACATCTACCACCAGCCCTTCTCTGTTTGTGAACAGCAGCAGACAGAGCTTTCCTTGGCAGTGGGAGTGCTACCATAAATTTGGTAAAACAGAAAACTCCTCAACCAAATGTAGCATTAAGAAGCATCATTCTTTATTCAGCTGGATGCACGGGGGATAGCTCCTCCCAAAGCCGTGCATGCTGAGAACAGGAAAGTTTTTGTTAATTTTCTGTATTTTTCACACATATTCATTGATTTTCCCAGACTAAACATAAATATGATAATGGTTTCCCCAAAATCATTAACATATTTCTCCTCCCCTTTACCCATGCATTCTTCTGTCCTGGAGGTCTCTCTGGTGGTCCCTGGTGCTCATGGACCCCAATGTTCCAGTGGGCCTGGCTGTGACGTTGGTCACAAGGGTTGCAGGAGAAGAGAGAGGCGAGAATGTTGATCCATGATCAGAAGGCTTGATTTATTATTTTATGATATATATACTACATTATAACTGTACTAAAAGAAATAGAAGAGAAAGGTTCTCAGAAGGCTAGCTAAGCTAAGAATAGAAAAAAAAAAGAATGAATAACAAAGATCTGTGTCTCAGAGAGAGAGCGAGACCCAGCTCTACCATGACTAGTCAGTACATCCAAACACCCACAGGAGACCAATCACGGATCCACCTGTTGCATTCCACAGCAGCAGATAACCATTGTTTACATTTGTTGCTGAAACATCTCAGCTTCAGCTGGAAAAATCCTAACAAAAGGATTTTAATGAAAAGATGTCTGCGACACCTGGCTGAGCTGGCAGGACACTGAGGCTGGTGAACTTCCAGTTCCCCTTGTCACACAATGGGCATTGTGTGGTTTCCATAGATCTGGGGTTTTGGAGAAAAAGCTCCAGGTGTCTGCTCACCTGGTGTACACAATTGATCATCTCATAACATGAGGTCACAGAGTGGGTTATGTGAGGTAATCGAGAACTATGACATCATAGAACTGCATCTGTGACATCACATGGAAGAGGTCTGACATCACAGAGCCGGCTGTGACATCACAGAGTTGGCTGCGACATCAGAGACCAACTGTGTGACATTAGAAAATGGGCTGTGACATCACAGAGCAGGCTGTGACATCCCGGAGGGGCTGTGTCACATCCCAGCAGGGCTGTGTCAGGCCACTGGGTTGGTCACTCTGCCCCAGCTCCCCCTCACAGTTTCTCCCAACAAGTCCAATGCTGTTCATGCCCAGCAGGGTCCCTGTCCCCCGGGATCCCCCCGGCCCACCTGGAGCCACAGCCGCCACCAAAGGATGTTCCACAGGATCCACCCCAGAGCCTGACATGGGGACAAGGGGCCAGGGCTGTGTGACCAGGACATCAAGGACGTGGATTATCCAGGTCACTGTGGCCTGGGTTGGGTTGCCCAGGGCAGGAAAGATGTCTGACAGCTGGAGCAGGGTCTGGGAAGGGCCTCCAAGGTGGGGCTGGAGCCCTTGGGCTGTGAGCAGAGGCTGAGGGAGCTGGGCTTGTGCAGCCTGGAGCAGGGAAGGCTGAGGGGCTCCTCATCCCAGCCTGGCAGTGCCAGCCAGGAGGGGATGGAGAACACAGAGCCAGGCTCTTAACCAGGGGGCCTGGTGGGAGACAATGGGCATAAGGGTTGGATGAGGGAAATGTTGGGGAGGGGATAGGGACAAAGTGTGATTGATTGTCAGCGATGAGGAGTTTTGATTTTCATATCTGTTCAAAATGCATTAGAAGGTGTTGGGGGCCAATATAAATTGGACATTGCTGATATCAACCTAAACTGGAAAAGACAACTGAACAGGACAAAACAGTTCTCTCTGCATTGTTTTCAATATAGTATATTCATTTTGAATACACTTCTGCAATGTGACTAATTAACCACAGAAGAATTAAAAACTTGAATGATTCCCAGAGACGTGTCTTGTTTTGGTATTCTGAACAAATATTTATGAGCTTTTCTACCTGAATTCCTGAACCAAAAAGCTGAAGAAAGAAGAGGCCCCTGGAGCAGTAAAATTCATCATCAGCCTCCAAGTGGCTGAGGATCCATCCCCATCAGAGCAGCAATGAACAGAAATGGGCACAGCTTTGTGGCTGCCCCAGCTTTGGCATGGGCCCTGGGCCTGGAGCAGGAGCAGCTCTTGAGGGCCCCAAAGCCGGGGCTCTTGTGCTGCCCTGGGTAGATGGGATGGCAGCAGGAGCTGCAGAGCTCTCAGCACCTCAGCCCGAGGGGAGCAGGGCAGCCAGGGAGCCTCCTTTGGCCTTGGCCCAGCACCTTCCCCCATGGCTGGGGCTGAGTCCTGTGGCAGCTGCAGCTGCTGCTGTGCCCTTGCCAGGGGCTGAGGCCGTGGGGCCAGTGCCCAGAGCAGCCTGGCCTGAGCAGAGCTGTGGGGCCAGAGCCAGCTGGGCTGGGCTGGGGAGAGGCCCTTGGTGCTGCCCAGAGCTCAGGGCAGCTGGCAGAGCTTGCAGGGAGCTGGGATGGGCTCAGAGAGCCTGGCCCAGAATTCATCAGTGTCCACCTCAGCCTGGCTGAGCGTGCAGGGACAGGACTCAGGCCAGGCCTTGTGGGGAAGGGCCAGCGCCTGTGCAAGGCATTGCAAACAGGCATGTGGCCCAGAGAGGAGGCTGCTCTGTGCCCTTGGTGGCATGGACAGAGCAGGGAGGGGGCCCAGGACATTTGTCAGTGCCAGCCTCTGTGCCCAGCTGTTGGCAGCCCTGGCTGCTGAGCCCAGCTTTGGCCTGGGCTGGGTTTGGCTGTGGCCCAGCTCCATCCTCCTGCGGGGCTCAGGGCCTGTTCCCGGCCATGGCCAGCCCTGGCTGCCTCTCTGCCGGCCCAGAGGTCGGCAGAGCCCGGGGCAGGGCTGTCTGTGCAGCCCCACAGGTGCCACGGCTCTGCAGGAGCTGGCAGAGGCTGCCCAGCAGGGAGGCCATGGGGCACACCTCAGGGCACAAGTGGCACTGCCTGTTCATGAGCACACAACTGATGTCTGCCTGGAAAGGGGCACAGGTTTTAACACCATTGGTTTCATAATATACAAGCATATTTTTATTATCTAGGTCATTTAAATACATTTAAGAAATGGCAAATTTTTCCTGCCAGGAACAGGAATTTCCTGGATCTACTGGATCCTTTTAGTGATGGCAGGAGAAGAAATACTGATCTTCACCTCTGCCTTTGCCTTCAATATTCAGTCTAATATTTCATGACACTCCTTCCTTCAGATGTTTCCAGGTCTCCTGGATAAATGGCCATGTCGAAGGACATCTCTTCACTTGACCAGCTGGATCTATTTCCCTTTCATTTCTCCCAGATTTCCTCCTCCAGATGCTTTCTGGTCATTTGAGTGCCTCCCAACTGACTGGCTTCAGGCTTTGAACTTCAGGAAGTTGCCCAATCTTTCTAAAATTCCAATTAATATCACATTAGTCAACATCCTAATTACATTTATATCTATCCTAGAACTACTTTTTTATGTCTTTGTCTAAAACTCTTCCTGTACGGAAATCCCTGAGGGATGGGGGACATGTCATACGCTGCTGGGACATCCCGGGGGGCTGAGGGAAGAGCTGTGATGGTTATTAAACTGTTCAAATATTCAATTTGTGTTTGTGTGCAAGAAACCTTTCTGTGCCTCTGAGTGTCACCAGTCCCTGAGCCCAAAGGGCACAAACCTGATGAGTTGTGGTTCCCACTGCAGGGGCACTTGAACCTTGGCTGTGAACAGGAGAGCTCTTCATCCCCTTTCTCTCTGTTCCTCCCTCTGGGCATGGAGGGAGCTCCTGACTTCAGCCTGTGACTTGTGTGTGCAAAGAGCAAATCTGGGCAGAATTGGGGCAGGAAGGGTTTGGGGGGACCTTGGGATCTGTGCTGGGCACAGAAGGTGTTTTCCATTGCTCTGAGACTGTCTGCTGTGGAAAGTGAATTCAATATCCAGCAGAGGAATGACTTTTGCATTTGATGGAGCTGTGTCTTCCCTTGGCTTTGTTGGCTGACAAGAAATGAACATCCCTCTGTGTCTTGGGCAGCTCCTTCTCCAAGGAAAGCAGGTGGGAGTTGGAGCCAAGGAGCTGAAAGCTTCAGGTGCATCCTGGGCTGGAGGGAGCTCAGATTTGCACAAGGCTGCTCTGAGTGCCAGGGCTTGGATGGGGAAAATGGTGGGGTGGGGGTAGGGACAGAGTCTGATTGATTGTCAGCCATGAAGGGTATTGATTTTCATCTCTATTCAAACTGCATGAGGAGGTACCTGGATTCAGTGTCAACTGGAAATTGCACATAATTATTTATGAACAGGAGAAAAATGAAACAAGACCTAAAATATCTTTTTTCACTGTCTTTTTAAATAGAATCTAATCAGTTTGAATACACTTTGAAATCTGCCTGATTAACCACAAATTATTTGAACACCTAAATTATTCCCTGAGGCTTGGCTTGTTAAGGTGTTCTGAATGTTAATGAGCCCTGGGCCACTGAATTCCTGCACTGAAGAGCTGAAGGCTGAACAAGCCTCTGCAGCAGAGAAATTCAGCAGCAGCCTCCAAGGTGCTGAGGATGTCAGCAGCCCCCACTGAGGCCATCCCTGCCCAGAGACCGTGGGTGAATGGGCAGACAAGGAGAGCATCCCTGGGGCTGGGACAGCACAGCTCAGAGGCACCAGGGGCTCCAGCTGGGAAATGGAGTGTGGAACGTGGCTGGGAAAGCCCTGCCTGGGCTGTGCCAAGCAGGACAGACCAGCCCTGACCCCCTTTCCCCAAACAACTCTCTCAAGGAGACATTTAAAAGGAATTACAATTATTTGTGTACTCTGAGTTGGATGTACTGGAGAAATACCACCAAGAGATTCTCAGGAGCTCAAAACAATCAAACAGTCATTTTTGGCATCTTTAGAAAGTCAGAGAAACTTTGGCAAAATGTTTAATATGACATTGTAGGGGTTTTGGTTTTTTAATTTAGGATTTTTCTAATTTTGACATTTTTTAATTAATATATTTATGAGGGTGGATTTTAGTGTCAGTTAATAATTTATGAATTTATTTTGTTGAGAGATAGATTTAGGAGAACAGTAAAGTAGGTCTAAAATTTTAAAAGGGTATAAAGAAAATTTTATTAAAAGTAACTAAAAGAAAAAAAGTGGTAGGTATTAAAATAAACATTGTAGAGTCCTTTTTTTTTCTTTACAACTTTTTCTTTTTACTGACAATGTAAAGAAAAAAACCTTAAAATTTCTAGTTAGCTTGCTATTTCCAGAATAGTCTTTTTTCAGCTTGTTAAGGTTATGGAGATTTTTTACAAGAGGAAAAAAAGATTTTTTTGTTGTTCTTATTTTTGTCATGGATAACAGTTGTCTGGGTAACTTTGTATTGTGTAGTTGTTTTTATTGCTACAAGCTTTTTTACAGCTTTTTGATGGGCCATGAAAACTTATGGGGTATTGTTTTAAAGATGAGTTCTTCAAAGGTAAAAGTTTTTATTATTTCCTTATTAAATTTTTTTTATCTCTGGGAATAGTGATCTTTTCTTGGGGGTACTGGATTACTTTTTTTTTCAGCCCAAACTTTTTATGAAATCACAGTTATCTTATCATTTGTTCATTTTAATATGGAGGTTTTTGTTTGATATTATTTGGAATAATTTTTTAAGTTTTATGTGTTACAAAGAAAAGGAGTTTTTAAAATTATAGTTTATAAGAGGATTTTAGTTTTAAGATTAAGGTATTTTTTCTTCTTTTTTATTGGGTATTTAATTTGTTCTTTGCTGACTTTGATGGTGTAATGGTTTCTTTTAAATGTTTGTATTTTGTTTTTTTCTTTTACTTGAGAGAGGATTGAAGTTTTGAAAGGGTTTACACCTGATCTGCTGGTAACTTGCAGTGGAAGTTGTGGTTGGATTGTATTAGGACTGGTTTTCTGGCTGCTTTTTGTGGTTTTTGTGTTTAAGTTTTTAGTTGTATGGTTATTTTGTATGGGTTGTAGGTTGTAGTGGTTTTGGTGTTAGTTGTGTTGGGGGGAGGGGACTTGATGGTAAGATTTTAATGCTGTGTGACTGGCTTTGTTCTGTTTGGGGTTTTGTAGCCTCTTTTGTTTTCCTGTTTGGTAGTTGCTGGGGTTTGGTTTGGTCAGAATGGGGCCAATGGAGGGGGGCAGCCTGGGGAGGGGGGAAGGGGCTCAGCCCACAGCAGGGTTGCTTGGTTTGGTTTGGTTTGGTTTGGTTTGGTTTGGTTTGGTTTGGTTTGGTTGAGATGGAGGCCAGGGCCAGGGCTTGCTGCTTCTTTGTTGACTGGAAAAGAAAGAGGAGGTTCCTGGGATTTTTTGTCTTTTACATTTGTGTTTAACAGAGGCGTGTTCAGTATCTTAGTGGTTTAACAGATTGTCAGTTACACAAAAAGTTTTGTATTACTTTTTAAAATTCTTCTCCTGTCAAACTACGACAGATAATCAGTCAACAAAAAACACTTCTGAAAGCATTGACTTGGCCCATTCAACCTCACAAACTCTAAGCCTGTTCAATTTTAAGTTACTCAACATTTGCAGGAGCACAGAAACAGAAGAAGACACAGAAAGAGAGAAAGGCAAAAAAGATCCAGAGAAGCACATACACAGGTACCAGCTCCTGGATTCCAGTACTGGTAAGATGGAAATTCCAAGAGGAGGTAGGGTCAAGATGTGGCTTGACTTGTGGTCAGCCTTAAATTCCCCTTGATCTTCCTGGGCCCTTCCCCCTGGTGGGACTTGGGCTCATTTGGTCCCTCAGGAGCTGGGCTGGGGCTGCAGAGGTGGCTGTGGAGCATTGCCTGTGCTGTGCCAGGGACTGGCAGACACTGCTGGGCTGGGAGAGAGGCTCTGGGGGTACTGGGGTCACAGGGCAGGGCGAGGCTGGACCTGCCCCTTCCTCCCCTACACATGAAATGTTTCAAGCCAACAATCTCCTCCAGTCTATCAGAATAGGGAATGTTGGAGGTGAAATCCCAATTCTGGCCATGGGTACCTAGAGGTGCAGGACAGTTCTTTTCCATAGGAAGGAAAGCACAGAGCCTAATGTTTGAAAAGCAGGTGAGAGACTGACTAGGCCAAGGCCAGCCAGACTTGTCAGGAATGGCAGATTTTGTCTGGGAGCAGTCTTTGGATTATGGGAATTTTGGAGGTGGAAGCCCAGTCTTGGCCATAGGCACCTGGAGAAGCAGGACAGTTCTTTTCCATGGGAAGGAAAGCATGGAGCCTTCCCCAGTGGTTTGAGGAGAGATGGGAAGTGACCCTTGTGAAACCACTGCAAGATTTCTGGCAATATTCCTATTGGAACAATCACTGGATATAAGGAAATTCGGAGGTGAAATCCCAATTCTGGTCATGGGTGCTTGGAGGAGGAGAGATCATTTCCATAGGAAGGAAAACATGGAGCCCCAGTGTTTCAGCAGCAGAAGAGAAGAGACCCTCAACATGCCAAGGTCAGCTGGACCAGTCAGATGGTCCCTGGGAGGCCAAACCAGCCAGAGCTGTTCTGTGTTCCCTTGCTTTTATGGGGCCCCACAGTGCCATAATGGTGACTTGTTTCCAAGGGGTCCAGCAGTGTAACAATGGTCCCTAGGTTTCATAAGGCCCTGCAGTATCACAATGGTCTCCATGATTCCATGAGTCCCCTCAGTGTCACAATGGCTCCCTGGTTCCATGAGGCTGTGAAAGTGTCTTAACGGTCTCCCCATGGTTTCATGAGGCCCTGCAATGTCATAATGGACCTTTGACTCCATGGAGTCTCGCAGTGTCACAATGGCCCCTTGGTCCCATGACACCCCAAAGTGTCACAATGGTCTCCATGGTGCCATGAGGCCCCGCAGTGTCCCAATGGACCCTTGGTTTGATGGGGCCACACAGTGTCACAATGATCTCTACACTCCATGGAGCCACATAGTGTCAGTACAGTCCCCTTGGTTCCATGAGGCCCAGCAATGTCACAGTGCTGCCCATGATTCCATGAGGCCCTACAGTGTCACAGTGGTCCCTTGGTCTCACAGGGCCGCAGTCTGACAATGCTCCCTTGATTCCATGGCCCTGTGCTGCTGCATTCCCCACTCCCCTTCTCAGACTGCCCTGCCAGCTGAGAAATGCTCCTTGGGCCTCGGCCTTGGCCAACAGCCCCTGGGCTCAGCTCCTCTGCAGCTCATCACAAACACTGTCTGCTCCAGGCACTGCTGCTGCCCAACCAGCTCCTGGTTCCTTTAGCAGCAGCCCTGGGAACTGTTTTTGTTCCCTCAGTGGCACAAGATCCCTGTTATCACACTGCCAAAGAAAGCCGTTGATGCCAAGTGCGGCCAGGATGAGCCATTGCTGGGACTGAAGCCCCTCTCTTGGAGCCCTACAAACAGCGCTCCAAAAGGAGCCCTTGGAGCTCTCCTGGGCCAGCGACTCCCTCTGAGTGGGGCCTCTCCCAGCCGGGAACTCTCCCGTTCTCTGCACTCGTCCCCAACAACGACCCACACTCCTCCAGGCTCAACCCTTCACCCGCTGAGGAGATGCCAAAGGATCCACAGGGAGCATTGCCTGCCCTCAGGGGAATTTCTCACAGGTGCCTTGCACTGACTCCTTGTGTCTGTGTGCACACAGGAGTGCCTGTGCTGGGGAAATGTGGCAGAAATGCTGCTCTCTGAGGAGTTTGAGTGCCTTGGATAGCTGAGTCAGTCAGATATCCAGATATCAATAAGTAAGGTTAAGTCACAAGGTCTAAGCTAAATTAAATGCTGCTAAGAGTTGTTCTTTTGCTAAATTGTCACATTTTATTTAAGTTATTGGTTAAGTTAAATATTGTTAAGTGTTATTCCTCTGTTAAATTGCGAAGTCATAGTTATAAGTAAGGTTAAAAAGTGTTAAGTACTGTTGTTTTGCTAAACTTTGTTGTTTAAGGTATTGGTCACATTTAAGGTGTAATTTAAGTCCTGTTAAGTGTGAGGCCTGTTAAGCCTTTAGGCCATATTCCTTTTATCCTTACCCTCACTTGTGTCACACACACACGCAGGGACATTTCTCAGTTAATTTCTGGTTTGATTCCTGGATTCTGTTTGGTTTTGTCGTTGCTTTGTTTCCCTGGTGTGCCTGAAGTGTCCAGTCAGGAGCAGAGTGGCTCTTGCCAAGTCACTTTGTGCTGCTGTTCCGTAATATTAAATCTGGTTTTTGTTGATCCCTTGCCGGGGATTGTTTCAGCGCTCTCAAGCCCTTGTTGGTAGCAGGGTGAAGGAGCCCTGGCCCAGGCTCTGGCCCTGGGGGACACGGGGACGCTGCCGGGGGGTCCCTGTCCCCCTGTGCCACCCCCAGGGCCCCAGCCCCCATCCCCGTGTCAGGCTCTGGGGTCAATCTCGTGGAACATCCTCTGGGGGAGGCTGCGGGGCCGGGGGTGGGGGGACCCGGGGGGACAGGGAACCCCGCTGTGCACAAGCAGGGTTGGACTGCTCTGGGCGGAGCTGTGAGGGGGGCTGGGGCAGAGTGACCTCCCCAGTGACCTCACACAGCCCCTGTGATGTCACACAGCCCCTGTGATGTCACACAGCTGCCTCTGTGATGTCACACTGCCCTTGGGATGTCACACTGCCCTTTGATGTCACAATGCCCCTGTGATGTCACACTGCCCCTTTGATATCACACAGCCATCTCTGTGATGTCACACTGCCCCTGTGATGTCACACTGCTCCTGTGATGTCACACTGACCCTGTGATGTCACAGGGCCAACTCTATGTCACCCTGTGATTTCATACAGCAATGCTGTGACATCACAGAAGACTGATGTCACAAAGTCACCCTGTGATGTCACAATCTGTTCTGTGATGTCATAGCCTCCTCTATGATGTTACACAGCCACCAGGTGATGTCACAACCCACTCTCTGATGCCTCAGAGCCACCCTCTATGATGGCACACTCTGCTCTATGGCCTCACACTCTGGTCTGTGATGTCACAGCCAGATCTGTGATGTCACCACCAGCTCTGTGATGTCACAGAACCCTCAAGAACCCTCAAGAACTCAATTCCATTGAAACACTGAAGTTTCTTGTACTTTGAAGACATCCCTGTCAGGGACACGACTGAGAAAGTGTCCCCAGGCCCCAGGCACAGCAGAGAACTGGAGGAAGTGACAACAGGTGGGGACAAAGAGAAGCCAAGTCTTGGTGCCCTGGGGCACAGCAGGGTCTGTGCCACCAAGGGCTGTGAGTAGACACCTTGTCCTGAGGCCCTGGGGCCTCCTGGCACAGCCCCAGCCAGGCTGGGCACTGTCAGCCCCTTGTCCTGCCCTCAGCATCCCCCCCTAGCCCACATCCCAGGGGCCTCAATTAATGCTTTGAGACACTTCAATGTGTTGAAGGTACTTTGGATTTTCCTTCCCACACTGAGTGTCTGAGAGGTTTCTGTGCCATCCTGGCCACCAATTCTTTCCTCCAAGGAGTCCATGAGGAGCCTGTGTTGGAGAGGGACCTCAGTGGGAGCCATGAATGCCTGGAGACACTCTGGGTGTTTCCTCTGCCTTTGACTCCTGGCAAGGTTTGTGCAATCTCCTCCCAGGTCCTGATGTTCAAGGGCTCAGCTCCAAATGCACAGTGAGGCTCATGAGGATCAAGCAAGTCCTGACAAACCCTGGCTCTGCCTTGATTTCCCTCTGCTCCAGTGTAGTTCATTAGGAGGTTTTCCTTTGACAGTTATGGAGAAATAGTTCCAAGACCTTCCAGGAAATATGTAGTCCTATTTTAAAGGGTGTCTTTTATTGCTGTTCCTATTACACAAGAGGTGATTGCAGCATTCAGTGACTGATATTGATCCAGGGACTCTCCTAAGGAGCCCTGGCCTGCTCAGAGAAGCTGTGCCTTGAGGTCTGAGCCAGTGTAGACAACCTTGCTCCACATTCCTCAAGCCCATTGTGTCTCTCCTCACTCACTTGGGACCTGCTTTGCTTGGAGAAGTGGCTGCACACAGCCAAAGAGGGATTTTCCTTCTTTGATTTTTGAAGCAATCTAAAACTCCTGAGTTTCCCCATTGCAAACAGACATCCTCCTCAAGTGTGTGCCAAGCCCAAGCTGCCACCAGGAGCACTCCAGACCTGCCCTGGGCCAGCTGTGAGGGTGGATCATCATCCCAACATGCAGTGGTGCCATTGCAAGGGACTATTGCCATGGACACTGCAAGGACCCCACTGCTGGGTTTGGGTGCCATGGCAACCCCCATCAGTTCAGGTTTCCTTGGAAACCAGCCCAAGGAGCCATTTCTGCAGCCAGGTTCCATGGCCACTTGCCTGCAGAGCTATTGCTGCCCTCGGCTGCCATGGCAACCCTGGGACAAAGCAGTGCCAGGGCTGTTCCAGGTACAATTGCAGTGACACTCACTGGTGCCACCAGGTGCCATGGCAATGGCCACAGGGACCCGTTCCTTGGTTTGGTGCCATGGCAACCAATGCCCAGCCCCCTTGTGATGGTTGGTGGCCATGGAAAGCTGCCCTGGGCCCTTGCTCAGGGCTGGTGTCAGTGCCCAGAGCCAGAGGGGATCCCTTGCTGGGGGCTGTGCCATGGCCACCTGCCCTGTGCCATGCTGGCCGCTCAGGCATCAGGAACCAGCAGCCAACGGCACTGCCAGGGCCAAAGGCCAGGTCAGCCAGACAGAAAGGGGCAGGGCTGGGCACTGTTGCCATGGCAACTGGTACTGGGGGGGACACCTGGGTCACCTGGCCTGGCAGTTGCCATGGAAACCCCTGGCAGGGACTGAGGGCACAGCCCCTGGCACTGAGACACTGCTGGGCCGGGTGCTGAGCACAGGGCTGAGCATGCAGAGATGGTTTTGCTCTTGCTGAGCTGCAGCACAGCCAAGGCCTGTCCTGCCCCTCGTCCGGCCACGCTGGGGAGGGGCTGGGGCTGCAGGGAAGCTGGGCAGGGGACACAGCCAGGACAGGGGACCCCAACTGACCCGGGCATACCCCAGACCAGATGACATCATGCTCAGGGTGTAAAGGGGGGAACAGGGAGGAAGGGGGGAATTTTGGAAGGAGGGCTTTTGCCTTCCCAGGGAACACCTAGGCAAGAGGGGGCCCTGTTTCACCTGTGGGCAGGGTCACTACCAAAAACACAGACACCAACTGAAGGAATTGTGTCATTTATATCATGCACAGCTGCAAAGATTTACAAAAGGATAAGCTCAGCAAAGCACATCATCATTAGCAAAGAATTACAAAAGAAGCTCAGCAATCCATCATAAGCCATCATTACATTTTGATGACCAATCCCTTGGTGAAACACTAGAGGTGTTTGTGGCAGACAAAGATTCTGGCTGACTATCAAGGTACACCTTACAGACATCAGTAGTACTTTAGTGACACCGTTCCTCATTCTTTTTTCTCAATCTCATAGGAGTTAGGAACAAGAATTCTGTTGCCCATGGAGCTGGCACCTTTTTAATTCCAGAATAATGCCCCCAGGCCCTTTGCTGTTCAGCTTTACCATGCTGTCTGTGGCTAACAAGGCTTGGGGGACCCTTTCCCCTCTGGCTGGAAGGGGCCGGGTCCCAGTCCCTGAGGGGCACCCAGGCTCCTGGATGGAATTCCTGTGCAAGTCCCTCAGTGTCACAGCAGCCTTCACATGGAGCCCCGTGGATCAGAGCATTTTCCAAGGGGGCCCTTGGGGAAAACAGGAAGGTCTGGTCTGGCAGGATGTGTAAAACAATATCCTGGCAGATCTACTTGTTCTCACACACAATCCTTGGCTGCAGGGACACATTCCCATTGTTCCTGCCCAGGTTTCAGGACTCAGAGTTGTCTTTCCTAGGAGCTGCTCATTCAGCTGCCTCGGGAGGGCCACTTGGCCTCCAGACCCACACTCTGGCTCCATTATTAGGGCTGCTGGATCCAAACCCTTTATCTCCACAAATGGTGGTGACTGGAGCTTGATCTCCTTTTTTCACAATCGTTCTTAAAATTGCAAGATCAATAATTGTGCTACCCTGTCATGGGGTTGAATAATCCAATCTTGTTCATTATTGTTTACAGAATTACTGTAATTTCTCCTGGATATTCTGCATCAGTACCTCCTGCCATGACAGGAACCCTTTGCAAGGCCAAGCTCCAAGGGAGCAGTTACTAAAGCAAAGTGTCCTGGAGGAATCTGAATTCCTGTTTCAGTATTGACAGCTCTCATTTGCTTTGAATTTCTCCTAATGAATTCCAATGCATGAAGGCCCAGCCCTGCAGCCTCTGGGCTGGCCCTGCCAGGGGCCATCACAGCCAGAACGATTTCCCAGGCAGCCCAAGTCTCACTGCCAATGGTTGGATTTGCAAATTGGGGGCAGCCGTGCACAGCCAGGGGGTTTCATTTCCCCCGTGGGCCATTGTGAAGGGCATGGAGCACATCTGGGAGATGGGTTCTCCATGGGCAACGGTTCCCATCTCCTCATCTTTCCAACTGCTCTTTTAAGAACCCCTTCACCCGTTCAAGGAATCCTGCAGCTTGTGCATAGTCTGGTACATGAAAAACCCTGCAGGCAAAATCACAGTATTTTTCACAGGAACAGACAAAGCACTCTGCATCACAGTATCAGCACACTCTGTAAAAATAGCCAATATCCTCCCTTCCTTCCTTTTTCCTTGTATACAATCTCACAAAGTTGACCACTGACATTAGGGTCACGGCCAGTCCTGTTCTGTAGGGTATTTAGTGTTACATCCCTGAGCAGCCAAAGCTACCAAATTAGCATTGTCAGCACTATTTCACATTATTATTATTATATATGTACATATTGATTTAGAAACATAAATATAGACATATATATATGTGAATATATTAATATACATGAATTTATATATATATAGGTCTTATTATACTATAAATATGTATCTAGATATTTATTATATCAATATTTCACTTGTACAAATGCATATCAGCTGAAGATTAAAACCTTCTTCTGTTGCTCCATGTGGGAGCATTCCAACAATGATTGTTCCTTCTGAAGATGCTGTTTCCTATGTACTCTCAACAAATTCATCTTTGTCTGCCCAAACCCACAAGGTCTTTTCCTTTTCCATTTGCAATTTCTGGATGAATTTTAAGCCATCCAGGGGTTCAGCTTCTTTTACCCAACGATCTCACTGCTCACACAGGGCTCCAACCTCAGCCCACTCCAGAGCCAGGGAACTCCAGGGAAGGGCTTCCCAGCTGGGAATTTCTGATGGCACTGATTCCTCACATTTACACTGAACAAGTGACATTTTGTTGGGATCTGGCCAGACTGTGCCAGTTTTGTTTTACCAGTGGGCAGGGTCAGCACCAAAGACACAGACTCCAACTGAAGGAAGCAGTGTCATTTCCTGCAGTTCAGAGCAGCAAAGAATCACAAAAGGAGCAGCTCAGCAATGCACCCAACCATCCCCACCAAAGATTGCCTGCAGAGATTAACAAAGATCCAGCAGCATTTACCCTCAGGCTTTACCATCCCCCAGACCCACACAGCAGCTGGGGAAGCTGTCACAGCCAAGGGCTGCAGAGCCACTCCTGGGCACTGGGAATTCCTGCAGGTGCCTCCAGCCCCAGGTGAGGCTCCAACCCCGCTGGGAGAGGGCCCAGCTCTGACAGTGCTGAACGAACAAACTGACAGCACTGCTAGTGTGGAAACATCTGCTTTCATCCTCCTCTTGGGTCCCTCCCAAAGCCTGACCAGGGCTCAAGGAGGAACCAAGGGAGCTGACTTTGATCCTTCAGCCCCAAACAAGGCCAGATGTCAGATTTCATGGCCTTGTCTGGCTTCTAAATACACAAAGGTCAATACATGTCTCACTAAGGAGTGGCTGCATCTATTACAGGGCTAATAACCATGCATATTTCATCAGGGAGCAGATACAAAGATAACGTTTGCTTGGAAGGTTCATCCAGAGGCCACCTTTGGCTCAGGGCCTGCTGTCCAGGCCTCACTCAGGGCTGGTGTCCAGGCCTTGGCACTTCAGGGATGTGGTTTAGTGCTGGGCTTGTGGGATGTGGCACGGCTGGGTGCCCGGTTGCACTGGGTGAGCTCAGAGGGCTTTTCCAACAGAAAGGATTCTGTGATTCCATGATTATATCCACTGCATTAAGCTGGGGCTATTTTAGCAGCATTACTTTGCTCCAAAAGTTCTCTCTTGCCCAGCTCCTGTGGCCTGAGGCTTCAGCTCCTTCAGCTCCTGGTGCTGAGCTGCTCATGCTGAACGAGATGCCCTTGCCTGGTTCTGTCCCTCGTGCTGTGCCCTCTGTTTCCCCAGGGCTCGCTGGCTTCTGCCCAGGACTGTGGCACTGGCACAGATCCAGTGCTCCAGAGCCTCCTTTCTGTGCCCTTGGAGCTGCCTGGGCACAGCAGCCTTTTCCATCTGGAAGCTCCCCATGGACAGGGAGTGCCCAGCTCCGTTCCCTGCACAGCCTCCAGGAGCCCAGGGCTGCCATCTCCAGTCCCTGCTGGCACTGGGGGCTCCCAGGTGCCTCAGGCTGCTGTGACACTGCTGCACATGGGAGGGAAGAGGGGCAGGGGCTGTGCTCAAAGTCAGCTCCATCTGCTGCTGCTGCTGCTGCTGCTGCTGCTGCTGCTGCTGCTGCTGTTGCTGTGGGGTCATTTGTGCAGCCCCAGCCCAGAGTCAGGGATCAGATCCTGCCAGTCTCTTCCAGCCCTGGCTGCTCAGAGTTTGGGCCTTGGAGCCTCAGGTGGCCAAAGGCAGCTGCTGCTGGTCCCTCTGTGTGCCCGTGTTCAGCAGTGCTGCTCCATCAGTCTGTGCCCAGCAACGGGGAAAAGCCTCAGCCCTGCAGGGCCAGGAGCTGCCGGGCTCTGCCTGAGCAGCTCAGCCAGCAGGAAGGGAGCTGCTCCACATGGGAACCAGGAGAATAGGACATTCTTTTGATAGGACATGTTTTCTATTTAAAGGAAAAAAAAGGAAAAAGGAAAAATAATTGAAAATTTGTAAAAGATAAGAATAAAATCCAAGTATTAGTGAAAAATCATTACATACATTTACTGAAAAAAACCAAACATAAATGCAAAGTTACATTCTTTGCATTAAGAGGTAAATGATCTTTTTAAAAAGACAACTCAGTTATTTCCATTGTAAATGTGCTGATGGCATGGATCCATCTTTTTGACCTCAAAAGCCTCTTAAAGGATTTTGGGCTTTGTTTCCAACATTAGTATTTTAAATTGTGCTCGAAGCAAGAAGAAATTGCTTTGTGCCATTCCAGCTCCAAGCAGGACTGGGAATGGAAACTCTGTCAAACCCCAAATCCTTTAGAAGATGACCTTCCTTCTCACCCTGCGAATGAGCTGCACATTCCTTTTGAAACTGTCAGGGATTTCTTAAAAGACACAAAGTCCCACTTACGGCTTTTTGCTCTGGTTTTGCAGTGCAGAAGGGCAATTCTCCATCCACCAGCTCCAGACTGCACTGCCTCAGGAGCACGGCCCACTTGCCAGCTTTGGCCCACTTGTGGCACTTCTAGAGGAGGAAGAAAGTGCAATTGCACAATTCCAGCCAATCAAGAAGGAAGAATGGGACAGACAAAACACCCTGTGCAGATCCAGGCGTTCAGCTGGGACTGTGGAGAGTTTGGGTCCTTGCCAGTTGGATGTGTGTCCCCAGCTGCAATCTCTGGGCCTGCAGCAGAGTCTCACTCACCTGCCAAAGCAGAAAGCTCAGGTGCTGTGCTCGCAACGGGCTCGTCTGATGCAGAGCTGTCAGAGCAATGTGAGGGCAGAGCCAGCCCAGCTGGGCCCAGGGCTGAGCCCAGCAGAGCCCTGGCAGAGCCCAGAGCAGCCTAAGCACCCGCAGAGCCCGGCTGCAAGGAGAGAAAGCAGAAAGCGCCCGTCAGCTGAGGGCTCCTGTGCCCTTGTGCCAAGGCCTGCGGTGCCCAGGCCATGCTGGCTGTGCCCAGAGCTGTGCCCAGAGCTGCCCATCCCTGCTGCCTTTGGCAGCAGAGCAGGAGGGCAGCACATGTGCCCAGCCTGCAGCCAGCCACGGCACATCCAGCCCTCAGCAGCTGCCCAGAGCCAAAAAGCAGCTGGGCAGCTGACTGAAGAATTCATTGCATTTGCCCCTGCACAGGGGGAACCTTTGGTGCCCAGCCATGCCATGCCCAGATCAGGGAGCATCCCCCTGCCTGTGGATTCACCTGCAAATTGGGCCTGGAGCCTGGCTTTGAAGAAGGTGCCAGAATCCAAGTCCATCATCTTCAGCTGGCCAGGCCAAGGAAGAGATTGTCATCCTTGAGGTTGTCCTTGGTGTCTCCAGCAGCAGCCCCACCTGGAACAGCTTCTCCAGGGGCTCCTTCTCCTTCCCTGAGGCCAGACCAGGCTGTCAGGGCTCTGCCCGGGGCCCCAGCCATCCATGAACAAGACAAACAAAACCAGGGGGGATGGTGGCCACCAGTGCTTGCTACACCAGGTCTGCAGCTCAGCTCCAGCCCAAGAGCTGCATATTCCCTTCTGCTGACCCCTGCTCAAAGCTACAGGCAGGACAAAACCAGCCTGGTTTGCTTTGCCACTGATTGCCAAGAGATGCATGGAGCTGGTACCTGCCAGGCCCCTGGATCCAACTGTGCACATGGATCTCTCCCATCTTCTAGGGCAGAGGAACACCCTTCACCCAAGGATGACAGAAAAGATCTTCTAAGGATGGCCTCTCCGAGGGCTGCATGGACAAACACCTCTTAATGATATCCTGGCACTCTGGAGAGAGAAACCAGAAATCACCAGTCAGTTGGAGAAGTTGCCCTCCCGTTCCCATGCCCAGGCCATGCTGGGTGTGCCCAGAGCTGGGCCTAAACTTCCCCATGGATGTTCTGTTTGGAGGACAGCAGGAGAGCAGGACATGTGCCACCTCCTCAGCAGCTGCCAGAGCGGGATGCCCATGAGCCTGCTCCTGTCTCCCAGCAATGGTACTGCCCCCGTGCCCAGAGATGAGGATCCACCTTTAGAGAGCCATTGTGGGAACAAGATCCGCCCCCGGATGATCTCCTGGCCCCTCCTGAACGGGTGCTTCCCCATGACCAGGTGACACAGCAGGAGGCCCAGGGACCAGATTGTGGCTCCCTCACCATGGTAGCGTTGGTGCTGGATCCACTCTGGTGCGCTGTAGGACAGGGTTCCTGTGGAACACAGACAGAGATCAGCAGGGGGATGCTGCTGCTCCCAGAGCCTGGCCTCAGCATCCCTGGGCATGTGGGGGCTGCCCCAGAGGCACATGGAGTGAGAGCTGCCCTCTCACCAGCACCTGGGACTTGTGCACAAACTCGGGGCTGGAAAAGAAGCCACCGGTGCTGGAAGAGGGCAGAAGAGACCCTAGGAAGGCCCAACCATGACACACAAAGGAAAAACCCACCCAGTAGTGGAGAAAACCCACTCTCCTCCCCACATGCATGGCCCCCAAAAATGTTAATAAGCCAAGACAACCAAGGGGAGTGGAGCTGTCCAAGCCCTTCCTCGCCTGCATACCAAACCATCCAGGGCATGGGGTCAGACCCCCCTCTCTGCTACCCCCATGGGGGTTTGTGTCGGGCTGGCTGCCCCAGCTCCAGCCCCAGCCCAGGCCACAGTGGGTGCTGAAGGCTGTCAGCAGGGCTGGGAGCTGGCCCCCCTCGCACCCCACCCAAATCAACTTGGCTCCAGCATCAATCCCATCACGGCTGCAATAGGGGGAAGCCCCAGTGCTGCACCCAGGCTGGGCCACGAGATGCCCAGGAGCATCCCCTGCGAGGGCTCACCTGCAAACTGGGTGTAGGCTGTGTCTTGGAGGAAGGCGCCACAGCCAAAGTCGATCAGTTTCAGCTGCCCGCTGGCCAGGTCGAGCAGGACATTCTCGGGCTTGATGTCCCGGTGCAGGACCCCGCAGCTGGTGCAGTGCCGCACGGCCTCCAGCACCTGGCGGAACAGCCCCCGCGCCTCCTCCTCTGGCAGGAACCCCCGCTCCGCCAGGAAACCCGAGAGCTCCTGGCACCGCTCCGGACGCTCCAGCACCAGCAGGAAGCTGTCGGGGAGCTCAGGCCACTCCAGGAGCTGAATGACACCGCCACAGCCACGGGACACCTTGGCCAGCAGCACGATCTCCAGCGGGGCGCTGGTGCCGTCGGGCTGCGGGAGGAGCGCGGTGCCGTCAGCGGGGCCGAGGCCGTGCCGGGGCTCTGGGAGCCCTCAGCCAGCCCGGGATGCTCTGCACGCCCCGCTCAGCCCACGCCCGCTCTCCCCGCAGGGCTCCCAGCGGCTCCCACCCTGCCGGGGCCCCGGCTCCTCGCCGCCTGGCACGGCCCGGCTTCTGCCGCTGGCCCTGCTCACTCACCAGCTCGCCCCAGTGCCGGATGCGATCCCTCGGCACGCGTTTGATGGCCACCTGCGAGCGAGGGAGAGCAGCGGGCTGAGCTCGCCACCCGTCCCGCCGCGCCCCGACCTTCTCCTCCTCCTCCCTCCTCCTCCGCCCCCTCCTCCCGCGCCCGCCGCCGGCCCCGCCGCTCACGGGAGCGCCGTCCGAAAGCCGCGTGGCCGCGAAGACGCTGCCGAAGCCGCCGCGCCCCAGCAGCGATCCCAGCCGGTACCGCTCCTGCAGGGCCTCCTGCGCCTTCCCTGCGGGCGGGACGCGGCTGTCAGCGCTCGGCCTGGGGCCAGCAAAGACCCCCGAGCGCCCCTCACCCGCCCCGGGCCCGGCATCCTCACCCGCCCCGGGCCCCGGCGGCTTGGGGCCGGAGGCTGCGCTGCCGAGCGGCGGAGCTCGGGCCGGGGAAGCCGCAGCGGAGGCGGCGGGAGCGGCCGCCCTGCGTGTGTCCTCCGCGGGCCCCGGGAGGAGCCGGGGCCGGGGTCGGGACTGGACCCTGCCTCGGATCCGGGGCCGGGCTCGAGCCAGGCGGAGCCGAAGGGCGGCGATGCCGCCCCCGCACCAGGCACTGATGCCCGCCCAGCAGCGCCACCGCCAGTACGGCCAGAGCCGGGAGCAGGCGAGACCGCGGCGGGACGGCCGGGGCCGGGCTCGGGGCAGCCCCGCCCGGGGCCGGGGGCGGGCCGGGGGCATGGCCTGGCCCGGCAGGGGAGAGGGAGGCGGGGAGAGGAGAGGGACGCCGGGCAAGGGACCCCGAGAGAAGGGTGCCCGACAGCGGGAGAGAGAGAGAAGAATGAGAATGAGAGTGAGAGTGAGAATGAGAATGAGAATGAGAATGAGAATGAGAATGAGAATGAGAATGAGAATGAGAAGCAGGGTTTAGGGTCTGTGCTCTTTTTGCTGCCGACGCTGTTGCTGCTGCTGCTGCCGCCGCTGCCGCCGCTGCAACTGAGGCACCGGGGCCGTTCGTCCCCGTGTCCGTTCCCCGCTCGCCCCACGAGCCCCACGTTCGAGCCCCGCGCGCCCCGGGGACAGCCCCTCCGTCTGCCCAAACACGGGAACTTTGCCGCCTTGAGCCCGGATGCAGAGCCCTGACTCCTGCGCACTGGCACAGCGATCCCCTCGCCTGCTGCTGTGCATTGTCCTTGCTGAGGGTAAAACACTGTCGGGCCACCTTCCCTTGGGGTAGGATTCCTGCCTGACCCAAGCACTGCACTTACATCTCCAGTGTTGCTTTCCAGTAAAAACAGGGGAAGGAAAACTGTGTGTGGCTCATGGGATTTTAGAGTGTCTAAAAATCACTAAGTCATCGATCTTAGAGGTGAGGTACATCTGGAATTACTGGGATGCAACATGGGAAAGGGGAGCACAGAAATAAATAGAGGAAAACATCTTGGATTGTTTCTTCCATTTTCATTTCACTTCTGGAAAGCTGTTTCAGTTTTACAGGAATCTTCTCCTGTCTGCTCTTCCCAAGAATCTCTCCTGGAGAACAACGTCAAGCTTCTGTCACAAGATTTGCCACCAGGAAATTATGCCACTGGTGCAATTTTCATTGTGACAGTTTGTGCTGGCTTAGGGCAAATTTTGGGAGGAAATCTCCAAAAGGAATCCATCTAGAAAGGAAGTTCAAGCAGCCCCTACCCCTACTAGTTCAGGAAAATACTTCCCTGGAGAAAAGTGAAAAAAACCCCAGTTTATTAAACAAGTAAAGTATTCACAAGCATGAAAAATGAGTAATATTAAATAAAACCTCGGATAGTGCTGAAGAGATGGAAAATTCAGAAAGTCCTTTTTGTGGGTTGTAGTTGACTCACTCGGTCTCTTCTAAGTCCCTCTGGTTCTGGAATGCAGCGTCCCAGAGCTCAGGGGGCCACAGGTGTGAGCTGCAGGTGTTTGTCTGGGTTTTCAGTCCAGAGCAGGTTTAAACAGTTCCAAGAAAAAGGAAAGTCACAGTCCGAGGAACTTCTCTTCCTAAGCTAGCTAAAACCAAATTGCTAGACCTGGGTTGTGAAGGCATCGGGAAATTTCCAAATCTGGGCGGTCTCAGCAAACACTAGATCTCGATGGTGCTGGAGTCAGAACCTTGAAATTTCCAAATTTTAGATTTCTGTGCCAGCAAATCACTGGACTTGGGCTGTGCGGGCACCAGGAAATTTCCAAATCTGGGTACTGGGGCAGCAAACACAAGACATGGGAGGTGCCAGACCCAGTAGCAGGAAGTTGCCAGGTTTTGGATTTCTGTGCCAGCAAATTGCTGCACTTGGGCTGTGCCAGAATAGGGAAATTTTCAGGTCAAGGCACTGGCAGTGCCAGCAAACCCCACATTTCAGGAAGGATTGGATCTGGACCCTTCCCTTCCCTTCCCTTCCCTTCCCTTCCCTTCCCTTCCCTTCCCTTCCCTTCCCTTCCCTTCCCTTCCTCCACAAGGTGCCAGAGGGGCTGGACAGCAGCCAGGCAGAAAGGGACCTGCAGGGACTGATGGACAGCAGGCTGGACATGAGGCAGCAGTGTGCCCAGGTGGCCAAGAAGGCCAATGGCTCCTGGCCTGGATCAGGAATGGTGTGGCCAGCAGGAGCAGGGCAGGGATTCTTCCCCTGTGCTCAGCACTGCTTGGGCAGCACCTTGAGTGCTGTGTTCAGTTCTGGAGCCCCCAATTAAGAAGGACATAGAGGGGCTGGAGCGTGTCCAGATAAGGACAACAAGGCTGAGGATGGGTCTGGAGCACAAGAGCTGTGAGGAGTTGCTGAGGGAGCTGGGGTTGTTTATCCTGCAGAAGAGGAGGATCAAGGGAGACAGGGCAGTGTCAGGGCACAGGGTGGACTTGATGATCTCCAAGGTCTTTTCCAGTCTTGCTGATTCTGGGATTCTCTGGAACCACCCTTGGAGCAGTTGCAGGAGGAGCCCTGGGCCTCCTCTTCAGAAGCTCCAGCAGCCCAGGCCCCTCAGCTTCTCCTGCCAGCCCCAAAGCCCATCCTGTCAGTCCTGCAGAGCCTCTGCAGCTCCTCCTCACTGCCCAGAACAGGGAGCCCCAGAGGCAGACACAGCAGCCCAGATGTGCCCCCCTGGCCTGGGGTGACTCTGGCAAGGGAGCAGCACCAGGCACTGCAGGAGCCTGCAGACAATTCCTGCAGCACTTGTAGGATGATCCTGCTGCCCAAAGGGACATTCCCATGGTGCCAAGTCAGGAACTGCAATGGGGAGTGGGGCCAGAGAGGAAAGGGCAAACAGGGATGGGCTGTTTGCAGGGGAGGGGACAGGGCTGGGCAATAGGAAGAAACTTGCGGCAGGAAGAGTGAAAAAAGCAAAGGTGAAGTCAAGGAAATGCTGAAGGCATTTTGGGGGTGGCTGCTAGGCAGCCCTGGCTCTGAGCAACAGCGTCTGCACTGGGACAGGGAACTCTCAGCGGATGGGAACAAACTTTCTGCCTGACTGCAGAAGCCAAGAAAAAACTGAGTGGTTTCCCCGGTGTCCCCCAGCCCTTGCTGGCCCCAGGGGCTGATGGCATTTGTGCTCCCTCAGGTTCATGTCCCCACACCAACAGCATGGGGGTGCTCCCGCCCGCTGTGTGCAATGCAAACAGGGGCTGCTGAGCCAGTGCTGCCGTGTCTGTGCCTGCAAGGATGGGGCACCTGTGTGAACTGGGGGAGAGGCCAGGGCTGCAGAGGGGGGATGTTGTTGGCAGCTCCATGAGCATGCTCTGGGACGCTGCCCTGGGCTGTGCAGCGCACTGGGGATGGATCAGCCCCTGCTCTGCTGCTCCTTCCCATCTCCCCCAGGGCCCTTGCAGAGCCCCAGCCATGCTGTTTGCCCCCAGCCTGCCCACGGCCAGCCTGGGGCTGCTCACGGGGGTTTCTGTGCTGAGCATTGGCCTGGCCATGTTCTTGAGAGAGCCTGGGCAAGGAGCCTGGAGCCCCCAGGCCCTGGGCTGAGGCGTCAGCGCCGCCCCAGCAGTGCCCATGGCCTGTCTGTGCTGCAGCCCTGGCAGTGCCACCCCCAGGACTGTGCCCGGCCCCGAGAGCACTCAGGCCCTGCAGCAACACCAGGGCCGCCAGGGCAGCGGGGCAGGGCCACGGCAGCAGCACTGGCAACACCAAGTGCGGCTGCTGCTGCTGGGCACAGCTGCTGGGCCAGCACTGATCTGCCCCCAGCTCTGCACACAGACATTGGTGCTGCACCTCCAGAGAAGGCAACAAAAGGGCATCTCTGCAGAAAACTTGGCTGGGAGATCCTTTAGTTCCTTTAAAGCCACCAAGACTGCAGCCCCTCCTTGACACAGTCTGTGGCCACAGGAACTCTTGAGATACACAAAATGTGAAATGGAATGAACTGTGGCTTTTCTTTTGGAAAATATGGAAAAACTACAATCAAGGGGAAAAAAACCACCAGCAAGAAAACCAACAAGAGCTATCTAAGATGACTTTTATTACAAGTGATTTGCAAAAACTGTCATCTAATTTAGTCTTTCTGAATGCATCCAGCCATCAGTCTCCACACGGCAGCCTTGAGCTCCTGGTTCCTCAGGCTGTAGATGAGGGGGTTCAGGGCTGGAGTCACTACCGAGTACAGAACTGACAGGGTCAGATCCAGGCATGGAGAGGACATGGAGGGGGGCTTTAGATAGGAAAATATACCAGTGCTGATAAACAGGGAGACCACAACCAGGTGAGGGAGACAGGTGGAAAAGGCTTTGTGCTGTCCCTGCTCAGAGGGGATCCTCAGCACAGCCCTCAAGATCTGCACATAGGAGAAAACACTGAACACAAAACAACCAAAAGCTAAGGAGGCAGTGAAAACAGAAACTCCAAGTTCCCTGATGTAGGGTTTGGAGCAGGAGAGCTTGACGATCTGGGGGATTTCACAGAAGAACTGGCCCAGGGCATTGCCATGGCACAGGGGCAGGGAAAATGTATTGGCCGTGTGCATGAGAGCAGTTAGAAAGGCACTGGCCCAGGCAGCTGCTGCCATGTGGGCACAAGCTCTGCTGCCCAGGAGGGTCCCGTAGTGCAGAGGTTTGCAGATGGACACGTAGCGGTCGTAGCACCTGATGGTCAGGAGAGAAAACTCTGCTATGATAAAGAAGAGAAAGAAAAAGAGCTGAGCAGCACATCCTGTGTAGGAGATGTCCCTGGTGTCCCAGAGGGAATTGTGCATGGCTTTGGGGACAGTGGTGCAGATGAAGCCCGGGTCAGTGAGGGCCAGGTTGAGCAGGAAGAAGAACATGGGCGTGTGCAGGTGGTGGCCGCAGGCTACGGCGCTGATGATGAGGCCGTTGCCCAGGAGGGCAGCCAGGGAGATGCCCAGCAAGAGGCAGAAGTGCAGGAGCTGCAGCTGCCGCGTGTCTGCCAATGCCAGCAGGAGGAAGTGCCTGATGGAGCTGCTGTTGGACATTTGCTGATCCTTGGCATGTGGACCTGTTCATGGAGAAAAAGACAGTGTAGAGATAGAGGAGACACCCGTAAGCAAAATCAAAGCAATTTCCCATACGCTGTCCCCTGTAAGTGACACAGACCTCCTTTTGTGTTCAAGTGTTCTGCAGTTTTCTTTTTAAGCTCCCTCCATGTCTGTCTTGGTATTTTTGGATATCATAAGCCCTCAGCATTTTTGCTGCCCCCCGCGAGAATAGAGTGATTTCTCTGAGACAAAGTGATGAGTGGAGACTAAGGGGAGGTGTTCTTTCATTCTGATCTGTTCAGATTTTGTCAGGGGTTTAAACTTTAGCAGGTGGAGGGTGATCAACTTCCCATGTTTATTCCCAAAAATGCCTTAGGTACTGCTGAGAGCAGATGGATCCACCACAGCCCAGCTCCACATTTGTGGCCAAGGGCTCTCTTTGCTCATTTCACCAACCCAGCAGCATTTTCAGTGTAACAACACCGCTGCCTTTCCCCACCAATCTTATATCTCAGAGATACTCCAGGACAGGTTTGCGCCCTGGATTGAAGCTCCCAGCTTGGACTGAAATCTCAGGGACACTTCCAAGTGTCCTTATGATGGTATTGGATGAAGGGAGATGCAGCTCCTTCCCTGGCTGCACTGACAGCATTGCCCAGAGCCGGGCACTGGGGACAGCGTCACCCTGAGCCAGCTGTACCCCCTCCAGAGCCCCCAGGGCTGGGCAGCTGCTCCCAGCCCTGTGCTCTGCGGAGGGAACTGGGCCCAGGGCTGCAGAGCTGCCCCACGGCTCTGCTGCAGTTCTGCCTGCACAGGAGGGGCTGCACACCTTGGAGCCCCGGCCCTGAGGGCAGAGGCTTGGCTGGGGCACAGGAGGGAGGGGGCTTGTTCAGAGGGAGGGGCTGCACTGGAGGGGATCCTGTGGGCATCTCTAAACTCTCCCTGCCACAGCATTGCTGGGTTTTGTTTTCTTTCATTCCCTGATCTTCTCTCTGCTTCCTGCAGATTTCCCTGCTGCAGGTGTTTCCCTGTGCCTGATCTCTCTGTGCCAGCACTCACAGACCCCAAAAAATCTCTGTGCACTCTCCTTGGTCCTACAGAACCCTGCCTGTTTGCAGGGCACTGGATGGGGCAGGTTCTGTTTGCAGCTTGGAGAAAGGACAGCTCAGACTGAGCCTGATGGGTCATGCAAAGGTGATGCTGGTGCTGTCCATGGGCAGAGGAGTGGCTGAAAGTACATTAGGAATCTCCTGTGAACCTATTGATCACTAAAAGTAACAGTTCAGATTTCTCAGGTACTTGTCAAAATTCATAATCATCCTTTAATATTTATACCCCCTCCCCGTCATCCTCCAATAGTAGGAAACTGAATACAGTCTTAGGAATTTTCCTCATTTTTATCAAAATCCTTGTCTTGGAAATATTCTGTGACTGATCAGAACCCCTCAGTACATCAGAGCTTCATGAGCATTTCACCTCCCCTGCACCAGAAATACTCAGAGTTGTACTCACAGAGTCTATAGGCATTGGAATGGTCCAGCAGCAGGAGATGGCTCCAGGAGCTGCAGCTGCATTGTCCTGCAGCCAGAGGTTCCTGTGCCAAGGGCTGGCAGTGATTCTGCCCCAGGCACTTCTCAGCATCTTCCCAGCCGTGACTGATTGAAGCTCTCTGTGCCTCTGTGCTGTGCCCAGGGTGGCTGCAGGCAGTGTCCCAGCCCTGCTGGGCTGGCAGAAGAGCTGCTCATCAGGAGAAATGTGCTTTTGAAGCTCTTCTTGGTTACCAGGAGCTGCATCTGTACCAGGAGCCCAGCTCAGCTCAGCAGCACAGATACAGGACTAGGACTGTAATGAGCCTCTGGGGCTTTGTGCTCAGGCCCTGAACATCAGTCCCTGAGAAGGAGCTGAAGAAACCTCTCCAGAACTCCAAGTCAGAATCCAACTCCAAAGTTTCTTGGACTTGTAATGGGTCCCACTGAGGGACACGACTGAGAAAGTGTCCCCAGACCCCAGGCAGAGCAGAGAACTGGAGGCAGTGATGACAGGTGGGGACAAAGAGAAGCCAAGTCTTGGTGCCCTGAGACACAGCAGGGTCTGTACCACCAAGGCCTGGGAGGAGACACCTTGTCCTGAGGCCCTGGGGCCTCCTGGCGCAGCCCCAGCCAGGCTGGGCACTGTCAGCTCCTTGTCCTGCCCTCAGCATCCCCCCCTAGCCCACATCCCAGTGGCCTCAAGGATCTGCTGGAAGGAGTCCCTGGGGAGCCTTGCTCAGGAATGGGGACTCCTGAATGCTCCCTGCAGGGATTGCAGGTTTTTCAAAGGACTTTGGGTTTGGCTTTTGCCTTGGAGTCTCTGAGAGCTTTGTGCAATGATGGCCTCCAATTATCTGCTGTAATTAGTCCCTGGAGAGGCTTTGTCAGTAACAACACTCAGTGGGGCTCATTAATGCTTCAAGGTACTTCAGTTCTTTTAAGGTACTTGGTGTTTCCGTTTTGATACAGACTCTGTGAGAGGTTTGTGCAATCATGACCCCAATTATCTACTTTAACAAGTCCCTTGGGAGCTTTGTACTGACACTCAGTGGGGCTCATTAATACTTTGAGATACTCAAGGTTTTTAAGGTACTTTGGAATTTCCTTTCCACGCTGAGTCTCTGAGAGGTTTTTGTGCCATTCTGGCCTTCAATTCTGTCCTCCAAGGAGTCCATGAGGAGCCTGTGTTGGGGATGGACCTCAGTGGGAGCCATGAATGCCTTGAGACACTTTGCGGTTTTCTTCTGACTTTGACTCCTGGAAAGGTTTGTGCAATCTCCTCTCAGGCCCTAAGGTTCAAGGGCTCAGCTCCAAATGCACAGTGAGGCGCATGAGGATCAAGCAAATCCTGACAAACCATGGCTCTGCCTTGATTTCCCTCTGCTCTCATGGAGCTCATCAGGAAGCTGTCTGTAGTGGTTTTTGTTCACTAATTTGAGATTTCTTGGAGAATACAGCAATGATTGTGATGGGTTCAGTGTTGGCTATATACCAGTACACTCACTAGATTATACGTACTTATTTCCTGCTGTGAGGTAGGATTAGGAGAAAGGCAAAGTAGCCTCAAAACTTCAAAAGGGTATAAAGAAAAGTTTATTACCAGTAACTAGAAGAAAGAGTAATATGAATGCAAAAAAAACTTTTGGAACACTTCTCCTCTCCCTGCAAGCTTTTCTTTCTTACTGACAATGAAAGAGACAAAACCTAAAATTTTCAGTCACTTTGCCACCTCTAGAATAGTTTTTCTTCAATTCACGTAGGGAAAGGAGTCTCTCTTCCATGCTATGGAAGCTTTACAAGAAAACATATTTCTCGTGGCTCTCAATTCCCATGAACATCAGCCTCCCAGAAAATCTGCAATCGTGAAGTCCCTCCCATTTTTTCACATCTTTTGCCACATCTGTGTTTATGGGCATGTTAGGTTATGGGGTATTAGTTTAAAGATGAGCTGCTTAGGAACAAAGGTTCTCTTCATCTATTTCTGAAATCATCTTCATATCTACAAACAGAGGTCTTCTTCTCTTCATGAGGCACAGGGTCTCATCACTAGTCTCTCTTTCTCTGTTCAAATTTCTCATGGGATCATAGCTACTTCAAGGTTTGCTTACTTTAGCATGGAGGTTTTTGCTGAACAAGTCATCTTCCCATGCTTTTCAATGCCTTATAGGGAAAAAGAGAGTCTGATGTATCAATTACATCCTTCTCCATTGCTTTACAAGAGGATTTCAGCTCCAAGATCAAGACATCTCCTCATCCCTCCTATCTGGGACTCAGCTTCCACTTCACTGACCTCCATGTCTTTGTGCTGCTCATGTATGTATCTGCACTTTGTCCTTTTCTCTCCCTCGAGGGAGGATGGAAGCACTGAAAGAGTTCATATCTCACCCGGGGCCTGCAGATGGTTCTGTGACCCCAGCCGGGCTCGGTGCTTGTGGCCGGAGCTGTTTTATGATGGAGGTTTCTGCAGCAGCTGCGCTGGGGCTGTGTCAGGATGGGCCGCGCTGGGGCAGGGCCAGGATCTCAGCAGCCAGGCCAGAACTCAGCAGCAGCAGCATGGCCGGGGCTGATGGCTTCTCCTCCCCCTGCCTGGGGCTTGTGGCTGAACCCCAATGGTGGCAGAATCTTGGCCGAGCCGGCCCGGCCCGGGGCTGCTCCTGGGGCCCGGTGGATCATGGCTCAGCCCGGGCTGGCGGCGGGGCAGGGCTCAGCAGAGCCCAGATGGTCACAACTGCAGCCATGGCCCGGCCGGGCCTCGGCCCCGCGGCCTCCCCTGCCCTGCCCAGCAGCCGATGGGGCCTGGCGGGGTCCCTGGGAATGGGCCCGGCCCCACGGCAGGAGCCGCCCGGCCCGGCCTGGCTGAGATGGGGGCCGGGTCGGCCTTGTTACCTCTTTGCCAGCCAGAAGGGAAAGAGACCCTCTGTCCTGGTTTGAAAAGCAAGTGAGTTTTTTGGGATGCTGTAGTTAAACCAATAGGTGCCCAGATTTGAATATTGGCACGCGGTGTGGCCACTGAGGACATGGATACGCCTCTGAGAACACAGGGGGTTAAAAGCAGAGAACTGCCAAGAAAACTTTCTTTTGGTTCTGGTGGGTGAAAGAAACCTATGTTGTTAGCTTTGTCTGCTATTTGAAATATTCCTGATTGTTGGATCCAAATTATTCCTAATTGCTGTAAGTTTCTTGTTCACTGCATGTATTATTTTGCTATGATGTTTCATCATACTTATAAAAAAAGACATGCATCTCATTCTTAAAAAACAAAAAAGAAGAGGAATGAACACCTTATGAACATTCAAGTAATGCAATATGTACATGAGAAATTTGGACAACTAATCATTTTGAATAATGCAATATTTACATGAGAAATTTGGAAAAAAGATCATCACATCTAAATCCCAATAGGCTCTATCACAGTGAAGCCTAATTAATTCATTAACTTCAGGAGAAGATGTGCCTGCGTTTTATCATCAGCAGTTCAAAGCAGTCACCTGTTCATTCCATCAGATACTGATCAGTTCTGAAAAAATGAGGCCCAGTGAAAGGAGAAATAACCCCATCACCTTGCAGCCTTTGTGGCCAGAGCAGGAGCAGAAGGAGCACTGCCAAGACATGGCTGTGGCTGGAAACTGACAGAGGCAATTTGCCAACAAAAGCCTCATGGCATCCTCATGGTACAGTGCTCCTATGAACCTTCTGCAGTTATTCCCTGTTCCAGTGCCCAGAAGGACATTCAGTGATGTCAAAGATCAGCATTTCCAGCTCACAGACTTTCTCATCCTTCTCAACTAATTGGAAACAATGGTCATTTCTTTTCATTTCCCTAAGAGACATTGGACATTTTTCTTTTGTTTTCTCATGCTGCAAAACCCTGTGTCAATGACTTGATAGAATTTGGTAAGTTTTGTTGATTGTAATTGGTCATTTATCTATCTTATCCCATATCTAATAGATAACCAGTGACAACTGTGATGAGATAATACCCTCACAAGAGTGAGCTGTTTTTACATCAGAACATAGGAGCCTTTTTTAAATGAACGAAAAGGGGGAGATGTCATAGACCAGTAGAATAATGATAAAAGAAAGGCCTTTTGAAATCAGGCCTTCTTCTGCCATATTAATAGCTGGCCTGTCATCTCTTCTGAGTGCAGCTAAGCAGTTACAAGTTCCCATGTGAAGCTATTTGGAGAATGAGACTTTGTGAACAATCTATTCTGAGGGTGAAAACTGCAAAAATGCACCTGCAACAACAAGGGATTAGTCCCATGAGACTCGGTGAAGAGAACAGGTAAACAATACAATAGAGAGATTTGATGCACAAGTAAAATCTAATTTATTAACCAATAACAGAAGAACTGCTAAGAAATCTATGAACTAACTAACGTTGCACACGAGGTCTGTCAAACTGTGTAAAACGAATTTTGTGAATAAAGAGTAAAGAGTTCTCCAGCTCAGCTGGGTCTTCTGGGATTGCAGTTCCCCCCTTCTTTAGGGCTTTGCTTTCGCACTTCTTAGGGCTTTGGTTTCGCTCTTCTCTGGAGCTTTGGGTTCCTTCTTCTTTAGGGCTTTGGTTTCCTTCTTTTCTGGCGCTCTGGTTTCCTTCTCTGGGATTTTGGTTTCCTTCCTCTCTGGGAATTTGGTTTCCTTCTTTTCTGGGATTTTGCTTTCCTTCTTCTCTGGGATTCTGCTTTCCGTCCTCTGTGATGCTTTCGCATGGGCTTCTTTCTTCTCCCGGGTCTTGGTTTTCCCCTTCGCTGGTTTTGGAGCTTGCTTCCCAACAGAGACACTCTTCTTTTCCTTCTTCTGCCTCTCTTCCTCCTTCCCCCTGTCTTCCTCCTCTAAGGCTTTTGCCTCCTCCTTGACCTTTTGAGCTGGCTCCTTCAGCTCCCTTCTGCAGACAAAACAGAAAACATGGCTGAGAGTCCCACCAGAAACTTGGGCTCCCTACTCCTGGCTGGCCCTGCACTTCATTCCTTGACCCTGAGGCCATTTCCATGAATTCTCCTCAACCCACAGAGGTTGGGAACATCCCAAGTGAGGGCATGGGTGGAAGGGGACCTCCAGGACCAGCCAAACCTGAGCTTTGCCATCATAAGGTGTTGACTGTGCCAGCTCCCTCTGAAGGCACAGCCAGACCCCTCCAGCCCCTGCCAAAGGCGGATCCAACAGCTCTCTGCGCTGGTGCCTGGAAATGCCCTTTGTCTCTTGGCATCCCAGGTTAAAGCAGAGCACAGATTGCTGACATCTGCTTAGCTCTCCTACAGTTCTTACTCAGCTCATTCAGCCCCCTTCTCCCTGGGCATAGCTGAAGCATGATTTTAAAAAGTTCAGATTTCAGCTGAGGGTTAGAAGCAATTCCCATTGATCAGGATGTAGGTTAGATAGGCAGACCATAGGTTAATGATTATGAGATGCTTAAGCTGGAGCTGATTGTTCTATTGTTTACCATTAGGAGCTTCTTTCTAGAAGGAAGTGGAGGAAGTGAACTGTTATAAGAACATCTTGAAACCAGTAGAACAATGGTTAGCACCTGGGCTTGATGTCAATCAATCACTAAGTTGGGGACCTTGGATAGTGCCAGAGGGTCACAGAGACCTGATGAAGATATTCCTGACTTCATCCCTTAAGACCACAGACTCAATTCGAGACCACCGACCCAATTCAAGGGAAGAACTGCACAGGAGTGAAGGACCAATGACCTCATTTGAATACAGAGCAGGGATGGGAGGTGCTGGGGTTGTGCAGATGTATTGTATGTAAGATCTTGGGAAATAAAGAGAGGGCAAAGAACCTTGGACAGCGTGGTCATGCCTTTTAGGGACGGCTCTGGTGCCGCCCGCCGGTGTTATTAAACATCCCACAATCTAACTTTAATTAGTTAGAGTCTCTGTCCGTGATCTTCGGTTTTAATGACTCCTAGCATGCTCCTTCATGAGAACAATCCTATCAGTCAGAAAGCAAAGGCTGCAGGAACTCCTCTCCTGCAAGACAGGCTCTTGTCAGGCAGATTTCCTGCTGGAACCCAGCTGGGACCAAGCAAACCAGTGCTGGCTGCCATGGAAACCATTGGAAGCAGCCTCATCCATCTCCTCCCCATGAAACCAACTTCAGCCTGGCCTGAAGAAGTCCTGCTGCACAGGCTTGCTTTAAGCACCTCCACTCCCAGCTCCACACTTGTGCCTGTGTGTCCTGAGCTGGGCTGCCTTGCTGGAGCTGAGCTTCTCCTGTGCTTGCCTACGGCTGCAGCTGCAGGGGAGCCTAAAGGACAGGAGCTTTTCTGGCTGCTGTCCCACCATAAGGAGAACCCTGGCAAATCAGCAGTGCAAGGACTTCATCTGTGGCAGGAGCAGGACCCAAAGCAAGGTTTGCTCTGTGCCCCATGCCTGCCCATACCACAATCCCACTGTTCTGGTGAAGAAGGCAGATGATGAAGAAGATGCCACTCAACACCATGGACTTCAAGACACCTCTAGAGGTGGTGCCAAGGCAGGCCCAGAGCCCAGCTCTCTGCAGACAGCAGCTAAGCCAGCAGGGCTCAGAACTCAAATAGAGAAGAAGATGTTCTGTCTCAACAGAAGAAGGTCCTTCCTCTCTTGGCAGCCAGGGAGCTCAGAGTGGCCATCCCTGTGTTGCTGCTGGCCTTTGCTCTGCAGCTCCTCTGAGCTCAGAGGCCTTGGAGCAGGGAAGCCCTGCAGGGACAATAACCCATGGCAGAGCAGGAACCCACGGAAGGCTGACTCACCTGTCCCTGAGAGGGGCCTGAGAGCCACAGCTGATCTCCTGGGGGCTCAGGGAGGAGCTGACACGTGAGGCCGCCCTGGGCACCAGCACCTCGGAGGTGGAGCCTGCCTCCATGTGGCACAGCTCCGGGACATTGCAGGTGATGTTTAGGTTGCCAGAGAAGGTGGAGGAGACCTGCTGGCTCTCTCCTGGTTTCAGCACACCTGGCAGTGGCAGGATACTGAAAGCCTGGATGGAAGACAGGAGAGATTGAGGTGTTGAGCATGGAAATGGAGGCAGAAGAGCATCTTGGAGCAAACTGCCGCTGTAGCCAGAGGGGCCTATTCCCCAAACACTGCCACAATCACCCTCACCTCATCCTGCATCCATGCCATTGACCAGTGCAGGGACCATGGGGAAAATCTTCTCCCATACTCACGGGTCAATGCATTAATTAGTACATGACATGAAAGTGAACTGGGATGGCTCCTGGCAGTAGAAATTCTCTCTGATGCCCAACTTGCCTTTAAAAAGTTTCAAAACTTCCTGCTTTTAGAAAAGGAGGAGACTCAGAGTGAGAGCTCTTGGAGCTGAGGGAAGGAGTCCAGCCCAGCTCATCTGACTCCTGAGGCTCTTCCCCTCTCTCTCTGATTTAAATGCTTCTTTCTAAAGGTGCTACAGCAAAAGCTCCTGCAAAAATTTCCTATGGAGCACCTGAGGAGTTCCAGGGGGAGCAGTGCCCTCCACAGGTGCCGCACAGCGTCCTTGGGCAGCCCTGCAACGTGTCCTGCACGGCCTCTCCAACAAGCAGCTGCTCCAGCAGCACTTTGTGATGGGCCTGCAGGGATGGGAGGCCCCTCTGTGGCCAATGCTGAGGGCCCCCAGTGGCACTGGCAGCTCCAGCCCTGCTTGCCACACTGACAACGGGCAAGGGAGACAGATTCCCTCTTGCCTTCTCTGCTCCCAGGGCAGTGTGTGCCACGTCCAGGGAGCACCTGAATCCCTCCAAGCCTCGAGGGAGGTGAGGGTGCTCAGCAGTTGGTGCTGGCACCCAAAAAACAAGCCATTTTCTATGCTGGGAGGAAGAGACAGCCCCCCTGCAAAGTCTCCCTGTGTCAGACAGCTCCAGGGCCAGCAGTGCAATAGCAGCTCTGGGTGAAAGCAGAGCCCTGCAAACAGGGAGTCTGGCTGCCTTGGGAAGAGGCTCCATGGAGATCAGGATCACCCCAGCTTGCTCTGGGAGGGAAGCTGGAGGTGTTACCATGATGATGCAGAGAAAAGCCTCATCTTACATTGGGAAGGAAACAAGGCAAAAAATCCCACACTCAGCACAGGCCTGTAGGATCTGAGTCAGCTTCTCCAAGGAAAACTCTCCTATTTCTCCCTCCCCCTCAGCCCATGTCCAGCCACTGGCCCTGCTGCCCAGCCCACTGTCAGGGCACAGCAATGCAGGGCAGCAAAAAGGGAGCTCAGCATGAGCAGGACTTGGTGCTGGCAGGCTGGGGAGGCAAAGCAAGCAGTAGGTGCACAAGAAAATCCACCTCTGCTCCTGAAGATTGGCTAAAATCCTGCACTTCTTTCAGGGCTCTGGCTGCCTCCTCCTGTCCAGTCCTGAAGTGCCTCCATCGAGTTGCTGCACAATCCAGACTGGTTCTTCTCTCTTTCGGTGGCTGGGGTTTGAATTTAGGTGGGTGGAGCTCATCTCTGGAAAATAAATAACTATGAACAGGGACCTGCAGTGGGAGGGAGGGAGGGACACCTGCACGAGCAGCTCCTGGCCAGGATGCAGCCCCTGGCTGAGTGCTGGCACGTTGAACTGAGAAATGGTTTGATCCAGCCCTTCCCAATCCAGGCTGGGGCAGGTCTGTTCTAAAGGCAGCCCAGGGATGGCACTGAGGTGCTGCAGCAGCTGCAACTGCTTGAATTGAGCAACTACAGAGGACAGGCATGAACACCTGGTGGGGATGCAAAAAGCACAGTGGGAGAGGAAAAGACAGAGAAGGCAGCAAAAAGGTGAGATTTGAGACACCGAGGGGCAGACCCAGCCAGTGCCCAGCCAGCACAGCCCCCCCAGTGCCCAAGGCCAGAAACTCTGCAGCTCCACCTGGGATTTATCAGGAATGTTCCCCTGACACCGCTGGGGGGTTGGTTGACATTTTCCAACACTCCCAGGTGACTCAGGTCGCATTCCCCATCCATCCATCCTTCCATCCATACATACACAGGCTGTGGTGCGGGGACCCTGCCAAGCTCTGCCAGCCTTGGGCTTGGGGAGATTTCTGCCAGCCGTCCTGAGCTCCATAATTGTGCCCTCTGTTCCAGGAAGCAAGCAAGAAAGATTTTAAAAAACCCAAAACAAACCACAACAGACAAACCTAAAAAAGCTTCAGCAGCTCAACCCTGCTCAAGTTTTTTCTTTAGGGACAGCTACCACTCTCCAGCTGAAATGCTGGGCTTTTGGGGAAAAAGAAAATTACATGTTCACCTCCAAATTGAAAAGGATTAAGGTAAGAGAACCTTTCCAACTAAAAATTATTGGCCCAAAGCTTTAATCTTTCCAAGAAATCTCTAATGAAGACCAGGCTGACAGTTAAACAACTGGTTCTTCTGGTGGGGAGAAACCCTCCTCTTTAAGGGAAGCAGCCTGATAGTTGAAAGCAACTGTTTGGTCAAACTTCAGGCTCCCTGGCACAGCCTGCATTGCCTTTCCTACCTGTTCACTGATTTACAGGCAGTGCCACGATGGCCCAGGTTCAGATGTTTGGTGCCATCCAAGGAATTTGGCATTGCCATTTCCATATGTTTTAATCGAAGTTTCAATCCTTTCAACCAGTCTTCAAATGCCAGCTTTCCTTTCTTTTACAGAAAGCTCAAGGTTCCTAGAAGACTCCTGACATCCTCTTTTGTGCTCAGAGAGATGACATTTTCAAACAGATGTTTCCAAAGTTAACAGCATTTGAAAGAATAATGAACTCAAATGCCCCTGGATTCCAGCTTCGCCCAACTCCATTCTGTGTCAGACACTGAGATTCCCACCTCTAAGGCAGGAGCTGTTTGTGCCCCCATCCCTCCTGTCCTTCTCCCCAGCAGCCTGTGCCTGTTTTCCCCTGCACAATCCCTGTCCCTGTGCACCCTGCCAGGAGCAGCTGCACACAGGCTCACATCTCCCCTTGCCCTCACCAGGGGGTTTCTCTCATCCCCGAACACGCCGATGAGAACGTTGGTGCGATGAGTGCCCAGGGCCTGCACTGCCACCACAACTGGGATCTCTGCTGTGCTCTGGGGCTGCACAATCCCACAGGGCTTGGGGCTGGAGTAGAGCACAGCAGAGTCCTCCTTGCGTTTCTGGAAGGGACACAATGAAATGCAGATTCAGAGGGAACTCTCAAGAAACTTTAGGCTCCTTAACATCCACCACAACAGACACTTACACACACCTTTAAAACTCCCCAGGACAAAGGTCAAAGGCACAAACAAGATGCAAGAATTGTAGGTTTACCGCTCCCAGGGCATCCTGCAAGGAGGCTGCCAGCACAGGCACTGGTGTCTGTGGGTGCAGCAGCTTTTCACAACCCTCTAAGATCTCCCACAGGAAAACGCCCTGAGGACTGGAACATCAACTGTTTCCTCAGGAGCTTAAACTGCCTCCTAAAGTTTACAGCTGGGTAGGATCCTGTTCTCAGCAGATCTTTAGGACTGATTAGAAACCAGCAAGGTCTTATCCAAACCCTTTTTTCCCCTAATAATCTCCTCAGGATTATTTGACAGGAGGAGGTGGATGTGATGCCAAACCTGGGGAATAAGCCCGTAGCAGCCAGGAAGGTGGCTGGGATTCCTAATGAAGATCTTCCTCTCATAGGGCACCTTCAGGTGGCACTCATCACACAGCAGCACTTGGGGGGACACTTGGAGCTCAGGAACGAGACATCTGGGCAAAGAGATGACCCCAGGACAATCAGAGATACTGAGAGAATGGAGAATGCCTACCCCCAAAGATTGTGAAATGGAGCAGAACACATTGGTCACTGTCAAATGCACATTGAAGAGCCCTACAGGGATAAATTGCCTTCTACCTCTTCCCACTCCAACATGTCTTGTCAAGGAGGGGCAAACCCTGAGAGGCAGCACCCAGAGGCTGCCAAGTGCCCCATGCAGAGCACTTTGCCCCACAGCTGCCTCAGCCCCTCCTTTACCCAGGAAGGCTTGCAAGGACTCCTGGAAGAGTCCCAGTGACCCACGAGCTCTGGGGGAGCCTTCCCAACAAGGATCAGTGCTCCCTAAGGCTCAAGGAACACACAGCTCCAGGGTCTCAGTAAAAATGACTCCCTTCTCTGCCATGGTGCTGTTGCCCTGCCTGAGAACTCAGCTCTTTGCCCCAGCCCTGGAGGGCACGAGACAGCAGCTGCCCCACAGAGGGGCTGATCAGCCCCTGCCAGGCCCTGCAGCTCCCTGGCTCCTTCACTGCACAGCTCCAGGCACTGCCTGGCCCCAGCTCCACCTGCTGTACACAATGGCAGCCCAGGCACTGCCTGGATGGCTCTGCCTGGCACAGGGAACAGCACCAGGGAGCTGCATCCCTCTGGGCATCACACTGACACCCACAGCAGCACAGCAGCATGGAATTCTGCTGCAGCAACGACGACTTTTGCTCTCAACTCTGACAACATTAAAGCTCAAAATGGGAAGCAGAGGGAAGGACAAAAACTGGAGCTGACCTGCCACATCAAGGGCTGCTTTCCCCTTGTCAGACCTTGCCCTCCCCACTCTTGCTGGGAGCCACTTCCCCCCTGCCATGTGCCCTCATGGACAGAGCCAGAGCCTGACTCTCAGCAGCTGCTTGCTGTGGCCCAAACCAGTGCACGGTGCTCACAACCAGCACAACCCCACGTCTTGCAGCCAGAAGGAGAGGAGGCCCTCAGGAAATTTGTTCCACCTCAAGCACCAAAAACAAGGCTGATCAATGATATCATTCCTGGTGCCTTTAGAAGAGGGCCCAGGACCATGCTGAGCTGTGAGCAAACGTGCTTTTCACCACGGGCTGCTGCCCAAGCACTGCTGTTCTCGTGTCCAGCTGGCACAACATGAGGGCATTCAGCAGCACTTCTCCTTGGCAGCTGCAGCCAGCACAGCCTGGGCAAGGCAGTGCCTGCGGGAGGCCAGGCAAGGGCTGGTACCTGGCTGTGATGATCAGGGCTGCCACTCCCTTGCCAATACCCTCCAGGTCCACCAGCAATCTCCGGTAGAACTCCATCACCGTGTTGGAGCACAGGGTCACCTGGTGGAAGAGAAGAACAGTCAATTCTTCCTTCCAAAAGCTCATTACCCACGGGTGATATCCTCCAGTTCCTGAGGGAGGATTTGCCCTTCATTCTTCTGCTGCTCTATGTGTAGAGCACAGTCTCAGAGTAACAAAAGCCTTCTGGCAATACCAGATTTGTTTAACACACCGTGCTATCAGGGCACAGGACAGCTACATTAAAACATTAGATTACAGCTCCATGCACCACTGCATTCAAATTATGGGGCCAATTTCTCATCTGACTACAAAGACATCCATGTAGAGGAAATCTGACTTGACCACAATGAGTTCAGCTTTGCAGCAGGAGGCTGAGGGCAAAGTGTGGCCCAGCAGGTGCTGGGCAGTTCATGGCTGCCCTGGGACCCCGAGCCCAGGCTGGCTCTGAGAACTCCAGCCCCAAGCCAGGAGTGGGGAACTGCGTCAGGGTGGGCATTGACCAGAGGCAGAACCCTCAGAGCCAGAACTTCCCCAGGGTGAGCATTGACCACAGGCAGAACCCTCAGAACTGCCCCAGGGTGGGCATTGACCAGAGGCAGAACCCTCAGAACTGCCCCAGGGTGGGCATTGACCAGAGGCAGAACCCTCAGAACTGCCCCAGGCTGGGCATTGACCAGAGGCAGAACCCTCAGAACTGCCCCAGGCTGGGCATTGACCACAGGCAGAACCCTCAGAGCCTCTTGCTCAACACCGCAAGAGACAAGCCACCAACGGGACCAGGCAGAGGAGAAAGGAGGAGGATCTCTGTCTTGAAGTTCCACAAGAAAGGGTTTATTCCAAGCAAAAGGATCAAAGCCAAAAGAGCCCTGCACACTCCTGCACAAGGAATTTTGTACAGATACAAATCAGGGGGTGAATACAAACAGCAAGCCAAAAGAGAATCCTCAGGGGAGCACTGAAGGGATTACATCAAGTGTCTGGGGCCACTTTGGATAGGAGGGTGGGGAGGATGGCTCACATGGGCCAATGGGGCCTCCAGGAATAGGGGAATTCCAAAGGGGTGTTGCAGACAGGGATTGGCTCCAGGTTAAATTGGCAAAGAAGGCTGGGGAACAAAAGGGGCTGGGTTTGACAGGAAGGGAAAGAGCTGGAACAAGGGGCAGGGAATGGCATGAGGGACAGCTTTGAGGGAGGGTAAAACCCAGGGGTAAACCCACTCGGGGAGAACACGGGGTACAACAGAACAAACCACTTAACAAGGAATCAATACAATAAATTTGAACCGCTACACATGGCTGCAGATTTTTTTGTCTCCACTGGAGCTTCCTGCAGTGAACACAAATCTTTCTGCTCCCCAGGAGGGGGGAAATGACACCATGAAGAAAAGCTCACTGCTTGATACAATGACATCTCTCTAACAGCCACTTTCTGCCCTCATCCTTGCTCTGCCCCGTTGCAATCAAATCAGTCGCTCTCAAAAACACAAGAATGGCTTCAGGCCTTGACCATAAGGTCTGTGAACTCAGGCATATGATTTTGGAAAGCAAACAGTGCTCCCTGAGGAACATCCCGAGTAAGCCAGCTAGCAGAGGCCCCCAGCAGTGCAGATCTCTCAGTGCCAGGATGCTCCAAGCTGGCACCAGAGCTAAAGCCCTCCCACCCTGCAGTGCAGCTCCAGCCCTGGTGCTGCAGCGGCTGTGGCTGGGCTCTTGCCGTACCTCGATGTCCTGGTGTCCCTGGGGGAGGATGGTGCCTTGGCTGGGATTCATGGTGAACTCCTTGGGCTCCACATGGAAATGGATTCCCTTGCTCCAGGCCGGGTCGGTGTCCCTGCGGATCTGATCCACGCTGTCCACAGCCGGCTGCGTGCCATCGTCCGACATGCGGAGCTGGAACGTCAGGGACACCGCGGAGCTGTTGGTGAGGCGGCAGCGCTGCGTGTAGGGAAAGCCTGGACAAGGACACAAATATCCATTCAGGCACCCAGCAGGGCATGATCCTGGGGGCAAGATCCTGGCAGGATCAAAGTGGGATTGGAGCTCAGCTCTTTATTATCTGAACTACAGCTCACCTAGAAGCTGCATGAGGAATTAATCGTCACTTAGTTCCCTTCGACACAGATTCCAGACTGCAGCCTTGAAAATGCCCACTCCTAGCCCTGCTGAACACTGCAAGCTTCTCTCTTTGGGATGGGGACAAGCTCCCTCACCTGCCCCAAACCAGCACCAGTTCTCTCTCAGTGATGAGTGTGCACCCAGACCCAGCATTTACTCTGAGAATTCAAGCTGTCCAATTCCCTGCTCAGCCTGCCAACACTCCCACCTTTTTCAAGACATATAAACAGTGAGTTGTCAGTGAGAAGAAGCTACAGCGAAAGAAAGTGAGGATGGAATCAGGAACTAGAACGTGATGCAAAGCACCCTAATGCAGCTTCTCTCTGCAGGACCCTTAAGGCATCTCTTGCTTTGGGCCAAACAGACTGAGCACGTGACAGCTCAGAGCCCACTCAACTGGGGACACAGCCAAGCCTTGCTTTGAGATTAGCAATTAGGAACCAGGTCCCACCTCAGCCCACAAACAGGGACATCACAGCCATGCTGCTCACTGAGAGTGCTGCCTGCAAGGCTTCACCCCACCTTGGCTGTGAGATTTGCTTTCCATCCTGCAAAGCCAGAGATACAGCCACTCATGGTGGGGATGTCCTGCAGAGCGCGCAGAGCAGCCACAGCCTGCTCTGCACTGCACATCTGTCTGGGCTGGCCAGCTCTGTGGGGGGGATACTTCTCCCCAGGCCTGCTCACCAAGAGCATCTGGGACACAGATGGGGAGAAAAAACAACTGCAGCTGCAGCCCAGAGCTTCTCTGTGCCCATCCAAGTGACCACTGCCAGCTCCAGCAGGGACTCCAGCAGGGAGGCAAGAGAGGCACAAAAAGGACAAACCCAGATGTCAAAACCTCCAATGAGACTGAGGCCAGCACATACAGACAACAGTCAACAGTTACAAAGAAGCAAAGATACAACAGCTGCCTTCAGCCGGAGAGCCCTTAGGAATGAAATTGGATTCAGCAGGATCTGAATCTCCTGCTTCAGACCCATATTTCCATCTCTTGCCTTTCGTGTTTCATTCCTTCCAAAGGCAACTTGACAAGCGCCTCCTTGGTGATGCAGGCTGGGGAAGAAGCAGCTCAAAAAAGGCAATGAGTTTCCTTCAGAAGTTCATGAACTTCATTGTTCTGGGTTTAGGCTTGGCCGTGAATGTTGCCCTTGGTCTGGGAAGGGGGATAGGGGTTCTGGGGGGTTCTGGGGGGGTTTGGCCCTAGGCTGGGCTTTTCCCTTGGGGTTTTTTGGGAGTTGTGGCGTGATGCCGTGGGCGGCTGTGCAGTGGGAGCTGAGGCTGGGCAGGGAGCGGAGCTTCCCTTCCTCCCGCTCGGGGATCACAGCTCGGCCGCTGCTGCTGCGGGAGGTTTGTGCTTGGCCCGGGGCTGCCCTGGCTGCAGCTCAGCGCTGGCACCGACCCTGCCTGCCTGCCCCGCTGCTGCTGCTGCTGCTGCTGGGCACTGCCCACATCCCCCTGCCCTCTGGGGCTGTGCAAAAGGAGCATTTCCTCCTTCCCTTCCCTTCCCTTCCCTTCCCTTCCCTTCCCTTCCCTTCCCTTCCCTTCCCTTCCCGCACCGGCTGGGGGGGGATCACTGCCCTGCCAGAGCCCACAGCTCCTCCTGCTGTGACCACAACTCCACCAAAGGGGAAAAACAGGACTTGGCATCTGGGAAATGTCTGTTCTTGTCTTGTCTGTGCTCTCCTGAGATAGTCTAGCAAAGAACTGTTATTCCTTTTCCCACAGTTTTGCCTGGGAGCCCTGTCATTTCAAAGGGATAATCATTTGGAGGGAGGGGCTCATCTTTCCATTGCAGCAAGATTCCCACCTTCCTTGGCAGACATCTGTCTTTTAAAGCAGCACAGAGACACCAGAAAATACTGCCTTTCTATTCCTTGCTTCCATTGGATCTCACAATGGCAAAATGCCCCCTGAGGCAGCAGCAGCAGCAGCAGCCCTGCAGTTCACAGCCTGAAGAGGCTGCTGGGGCAGAGCAGGAGTGAGGGATGCTTTTCTGTTGGAAGGCACAGAGCCCTGAGGCTGTGTCCCAGCCCAGGGAACACTCACCAAAGGAGATGTCCCCGAAGTCGAGCTCAGCCAGGTCGAAGTGTAAACTCGGTGCAGTGACGCTGCCCCTGGAGGCCGAGGACAGAGCAGGCAATGGCTCGGTTAAAGGCACAAGACTCTGTGCTTTGATGCTCAGGGACAGCTCAGGGGAAATGTGCTTCTGCCCAGCAGCTGCTGGGCTTTGTGCCCTTCTACAGCCCCAGTGAGAAAACAAAAGTTCCTGGCCCTGGTGCTTTGTTGCTGGTCAATCTGTCACTTCAAATGTGTTCTGGGGACTTTGCTGATGAATGCATCACACAAAAAAACAAAGAGAACATCTGCCAAGCTGAACTTTGTTCATGTCAGTAGTAACAGCTGATGAACTCGCTTCAGGTTCTGCTCATTAGGGACCTCTGTAATTATGGGCTGACCTGTTCCCATTGCCACTGGTGAGAACATCACTGCTGGCTGATGGAGAAGCCTTGGGCCAGCAATGTTCATGTGCTGGACGTGAGACTTTGGAGGGAGGGGAGGAAAGACAAGGCCCCAGCAGCCCCAGAGCCAGATCAGTGCTCGTGCTCCTGCATCTGCCCCGGGGCTGATGCCAGCACGGCTGCAGCTCTGCTGGGGCTGGGGGGATCAGGGCCTGCTGGGGGCAAGGCACAGCATTCTGTTCTTAGTCTTTGGCCAGAAATTTCACCACAATAGAGAAGCTGCCAGTTAGGGGAATCCCTGGCCACGCTTCAGCACTACCTTCCATTCCATTCCCTTCCCACTCCTGCCCCATGTTACATGCTCCTGCCTTCAGGTGGCAGGATGGGAATAACATTCCAGGGACGACTTCAGGGCTTGCCTGAGAAAGAAGGTGTCTTCTTCTTTTCAAATTATCAGGAGAAGAGGATCCAGCCAAGTTCAGGACTCAGCTGTCAGCACTGAAAAACTGAGTGCAAATCAGCCCCCGCATCTCTTCAATCCCTGGGCGGTACCCACCAGACTCCTCTGTTCCTGCTGTAGCACTCATCTCTCACACACACCTGGCTCCCCAAGACCCAAAGACACAAGCTCTACAAGTCTACAGCTAAACGTAACTCCTCTGAATTTCAGCCAACACCACTAAACTGTTCCCTGAGCCCACAGCTAGAAGAGCTGTGAAGGAGACATCCCTGACACTGTAAGAACCAAATGAAAATCACTGCCAAGAGATAGGCCTGAAAAGCTAAATTTTTGGCTTTTCTCTGTTAATTGTGAGCTGCTCCTTAAGACACTTCTCATCCTGTTAGATCCATCCTCTCAATGAATCACTGCTGCACCTGACAGGCAGAAAAGATAAGGTATGGAGGGGTTTTAAAAAGGTTGTTTTCTTCTGCTTTTATAACTAGGTCCATTGACATGTTTGTTTTCTTGTATGGCATCTAAAGACAGGTCCATGTCTCCCAATGGCACCTTGCAACCCCCAGACACTGCTCTTGCTTTGAGCAGTGTGTTTGCTCAGATGATTTCCAGAGATCCCCTCCAGGACCACTGCAAAGCCACGTGCCTGTGGCCTCCCAGAGAATGGCTCTGTTTGGCTGACAGTGCTGAGGAAGCATTTCAGAAGCTGCTTGTGCTCAGCAGGGTGCAAGCCAGCTCCCAACATGTTCCAGCAGCCTCCAGGGAATCTGGGACACAGAAAGCTCCAAGGCCACTGAAAGCAAGAGCAGATGCCTTCCATCCTGCTCACTTCCAGCCAGGCTGCAGGGCAGCAGATCCGACGCTTGGCTCATTCTGTAGCTCTTTCCCAACTCTGCTCTCACCCAAAGGTGTTTGCACAGGGACAGATGAGCTGCCTCACCTCTGGGTGCTCAGCTGGTACCGAGCTGCCCGGGCACCGACATTGCGCACCAGCCGAGTCTGCTGGGTGCTGACCTTGACTGGACACTTGGAGAAGTCCAGCTGGGCAGGGAAGTCCAGCACAGCTCGGGCACCAATGGCCCGAATTGGCACAATGATCCTTTCCCTTGCAGTGAGGCACACCAGCTCGTGGCAATAATCCTGCAGGAAAAGAAACTATCTCAGAACAGGACATTTAGTGCCATCCCCACGGCAGAAGAATAACCATTTTCTATACCCCTTCAAGGGCATCCATTTACCTATTGCACCCTCAAATGAACACGAAGTTCTACTACTATATCACATTTTAAAGGCACCAGTGCACTTTGCAAAATCTGTCTCAGTGGCATTCAGCTCTTGTGTCACTTGGCTCATACAGATAACAGCCCTAGGCCACAATCATTCCTACTCTAAACTTTAATGATGTTAAAGAATTCCTAAGCCCCTTCTAAGCAACATGGAGCTGGGGAACACAGGACATTGCTCTTTAGGCTTCTATATTCCCACTGTCTGAGAATAGGACAAAGTGTTCAACTGACTCTAAGCAGCAAAAGGAAGAGGAGAAAACAGCTGCACCCAAAGACATCCTGCACCTCTGGCCTGGTGCAGAAACATCAGTTGGCTCACAACTCCCCTCTAACTTTGCCTGTCCAACCAAGTATGGAGAAGAACAGTGCTAAGAGGTAGCAGGATGCTGTTGGAAAGGGCCTTTGTTTCCCTGCAAGGCTTCCTCCCTTCCATGCCATGCCCTCAACCCTTCTGTATGAACAAGCCTCCAGATCAGAACATGAACCCTCCAGATCCCAGCACTGAGATCAGACTTGCCAGGGCCTCAGCACTGCTGTTCAAACCTCCCCACAAAAGCACCTTTGGCACGGAATGGGTGCCAGCTGACAGAGCAAGCACAGGGACAGGCATGAAGACAGAGCCCCAGCAGTGTCACTGCCACGGGCTCTGGGCCCACAGCTCTGCCTGCAGCTTGTACCTGCCCTACACCAGCTCCTGCAGGCAGGTGTCCAAGTCCCCTGCAGCTCAGCAACCTCCTGCTGACCAAGGGCACCCAGAGCCCAGTGTGCCTGTGCCAGGCCGGGCTCACAGGCACAGCACATCCTCTGCCCTGGCCCTGCAGCTGTGCCATGCTCACTTGTGCTCTGGGACAGCACAGCTGCAAGGCTGCACAACAGAGGGGGGGAAAAAGCACCAGCTTTACTCCAGCCCAGGGGCAGGCAGGGAAGCTGTTGGCAGTCCAGGAAGGAGGAAAGCTCTCTGACCTCTTTGTTCCTCTGGTGTTTTCCATCAGAATGAAACCCCTTCCACTGGACCTAGAGATGGCCCAACATCCATCAACAGCCCTCTGTCATTTTCATCCTGTTTCCTGTGCATCTTCCCTTGGCAATGCTCAGCAATGTGCACGGAGGGGAAGCAGAGCCTCTCAGGCCTGGCTGCAGTGCCTGCCAGCAGTGCCCAGGTGTGACTGGCTGCAGGCTGCCTGCCCACACCTGGAGCCCAGCTCACAGCATGCAATGGGCTGGAGCCAGAGTGCAGGGAAAACAATGGCTGTGGAGATCATTGTGTGCTTTGGCTCCTCCAGCCTCACCTTGTTCTTGCTGGGGGTGAAGCGGATGCGCACAGGGGCAGAGGCGCCCGGCGGCACGGCACGGTACGCATCGCTGGAGCTCACCAGCTGGAAGTAAGGTGAGCTCTCCATGGAGACCTTCACCACGTGAAGAAACTGCAGCAAAGACATGAAATTAGATTTTGCCACTTGTGGAAACAGGACGAGAGGAGACCTGTCCATGCCCTGCTAACAACCCTCCCTTGCCCCTTTTCCAAAGCACTTTCAGCTGAGCAGGCACAGGCACATCATTCACAAGGCTGAACTTGAATCCCTTCTCTCTGGCTCCCGCATTTTGGCCAGGGGCAGTAGGGCAGTGCCTGTTGGGAAGGAAGGGCCGAGCAGGTCAGCACCAGCAGGATGGAGACACAGCACCTGAACCAAGTCACCTGCGTATTCAACAAGGCCAAAAAACCTGCTGGCTTCTGCCTGCACACAGCCATGAAGTTGTCATGTTCCAGAGGGGGAATGTGCTACCTAAAAGCAAACCAGCACATTACTGTGGGGCAAGGAAGAAATTCCCTTCCAGCAGATCAGGTTTGGGTAGGGACCTTCTGGGGATACAGTCAGGCAGGCAGAGCAGCAAGACAGGAGACCAAACACTGTGGTCTTACTGGGAATAAAAGCAAACCTGAAAAGCAAAAGAAGGAATGAACACAGCAAGACAATCCCTAAAACAAGGAGATGGCAACGAGAATTTAAATGGGCAGTAAAGCAGCAAGGAAGAATCATAAAAGCATGAGAGCAACCAGCTTGCCAACAATGACAGAAACAGAGACAGGCGGTGTCTATTGACCATGGGGCTTCAGAGGCATTTTCTGCCTGGAGAAACAGGACCAGCACTGACTGACAGTGTGGTTCCAGTATGCAAAGCCAATCTTGGCTCTCCAGGGCTTCCTGCTGCCTGTGAAGGCAAGCTGGGCTGCTGGGCATTCCTGCCTGCAGCCAGCAGGCCAGGCTCTGCCCTCTGGGATTCACAGACACAGCATACATGCATTTTCAAGCACACTGATATCATCAACCCCTGAGCACCAAAATGCTCTCCAAAAGTCTAAACCAGATGATTTGGATTCCCTCCTGTCTCCTCCCACCAGCCCACTCTTGGCACAAGCCTCACTTGAGAAAATGCTTCCCTGACTGAAATTCAAATGGTCTCAAGTTTTCCTCTTTACAGTGGAACACAACTGACATTTTTCAACTTTTTCCCTCTCAGCTCTCTTGGGAAACTGCAAAACAATCCCAATTTCTTCAGCTGAAGTTGGAAACCTCCAGGACCACATGGCTTTGGATGTGCTGTGCTTCTGCAAAGGGAAAGCAGAGCACCGTGTTGCTTTTGGAAAAGCTGAGCAGAGCTGGATGAAGCTGAGCAGGAGCCTCAAGTGGCACCTAAAGGCCTCTCACTGCTTCTGCTCCATCACTCTGATTGCAGGGCTCTTGCAGAACACGGTTCCTGCAGGGCCAATGCCATTAATGAGAAGTGATTCCAGCATAAGGTGCAGAAGGCTCAGCCCCTGAGCTTTGCCTGTGAGCTGCACAAAGGGAGCCAAAGTGGCTGACAGAGGCAGAGATTCCTACCAGGAGCCAAGATTAACCAAGGAGACACAGCGTTGTGGTATAGACCCAAGGCAAAGCATGAGAGCAGGTAAGAACTGTACAGCCCTCAACATTCCTGTCAATCCAGAGCTTTCAAGAGAAGGAAACTCCTTTGGGATAGACACTATCAACGCCTGGCCAAAATCTGGGCACAATTCCCAGCACAGCAAGATTTCCACCATCTTGCAGAAGAAGGTGCTGAGACATTTTCTTCTGCATGTGCTGCAGCACATAACTTGCTTGGCTGTCCACTGAGGGAATGACAGCACTCTCCTCTTCCAGCACAGTGTTAAAGCTCTGGGTGCCAGCACTTACCTTGTCCTTATTCATGAGAGACAGCACCATTTCAGAGACCTCCCGAGCGACAAAGTTCTGAAATACCAGCTCTGGTGGGGAAACCCCAAACCAGCTCTGTTTCGGGGCAGCTGACGGCAGCTGGAGAGGAGAGAGAGCAGGGAGAGCTTCAGCTGCTGGGAGGAAGGTTCATGCAGGAGAATCTTCCACTGATCCCCACTGAAGTACAGACTCTGGGGGAGCACGTCTGCCCAGCCCACACTGGGCAAACAGTGGCTCACCCACCTCTGCTCTGAGCTGATCCACAGCTGCTGGGCCACACAGAGCAGGCTCAAGCCAAGCTGCTCTTCTGGCATGGATTTCTCCAGGTTTCTTTCTCCAGAATGCCAGGCAGCACTTTCCTAAAATACAGCCCTGTGCCCATGCGGTCACAGAGCTCTGGGGCACTGACTGAGCACTCATGGAGTAAGTAAAACCCATGAATTTACAGGAGACTCCATGGGAAAGGATTTGGGAGTTCTTTTACTCTGAGACAGGGAAACCAAGGCCCACACAACTGGAAATATCTTTTCTGCTCTACAACTTAGACATCAGTAAGAAGAGCACAGGACCAGAGCAGGTTTGAGAGATGAGGTGACATTTGGCTGAAGCCAAAAGGTTATTAAGCAAAAGAATGGAATTTGTTGGTTCTGTGTGTTATTTGTGGTTTGCATTTGTTCAGGTTGGTTTGTTGAGTGTCACAGTGAGAGGGACAGGGTTGAAGACCTGACCAAAAGGAAGGAGGACGAGAAGGGAGGGCACAGAAAAGTTGGTGCTCAGTAGAGAATGGAAGCCCCTGAGTACCCATCCAATGGCAAAGGGCACAGGGACCGCCCCAGCCGGGTACAATGGGGATACAAAGATTGCCATTTTCTCAGAGGGTGTGTGTGCGCTTGGCTCTCAGGGAGGGAGACATCCCCAGCTCAGCTGAAAACTTACTAAGATACACTTTTCTTTTGCTTTGATGATTTTGTTCCTTTTCATTGTATTTAAAAGTTAGTGTGTTCCAAAGAGAGGAAAAGGCAAAAATAAAAAGACAAATGAGCTGAAAATAAAAAGACAAGTGAGGTGAATGCTGAATGAGGATAAGTTTCAGTTATTTTCTCAGCAACTCGGGTAAAAGTAGAGTTGGTATCTCCTTTTTCAGTGGCCTTTAAATGGGTGCTTTCTTGTCATTACTGCGATCTTATTTCATGCCATTCTTGAGGCACGTCTGGAATGACACAACAACAGAAAGTGCTTCTGGAGCAGAGACATTGCTTGGAGAAAACTCTGCCCTGCTTTGTCTGCCTTCTCCAGCCACACTGCTGTCACTGCAGAGACACAAGCAGGTCTCCTCTGTGACTTCACAGCAGACACATTCTGCTGAAGGGAGTGGCTGCAGCACACTGTCCCTTAGCTGTGCCCTTCCCTGAGGTGTTCCCAAGGCCCCCCTCCAGGACAATCCTTTACCTGGATTGTGTTCCATGTCTCTTGCTTCCAATTTCCTACTCAACAGCCCACCTCAGTCACCTACCTGTTTGGACTGTGCTTTATACCAAGCTAGTCCTGCCAGAAAAGCAGCTTTAAACACACCTCTGAGTAGGCACTGATCCAGACAAAGCACATCCATTCCCCTCTGCCCAGGGCCAGTCTCCTGTACATGTCTCTGGCAGCCTGCAAAATCTAACACCCCGTCAGGGTCCAACACATTGTTCCAGCCCAAAGCAGAAATGCAATTTGTTGTGTTCAATCTGAAGTAATTCCTGCAGAACCTTGGCCTTCAAAGGCCAACGCTGCCACTCTGCAGCGAATCCTGTGACCCCGAGCATTTGATGGTGACCACACCAAAGCAAGAGGTGGCTCCTTCAGCAGGAGAATGGAAAAGGGCAATTTAGGGCCTCTGTGTCCCCAGCCTTCCTCCCATTGTTTTAGCAATGGCAGCTGCACTCCAGCACACCCCAGCAGCTTCAGCAGAGGATATTTGTGTTGCCTTAGTGCAGATCAGCACTCCCAGTCCACCACTCCCAGCACTTTGCAATGACAGCAGGACCTGGACACTGAGGTATTTTGCTGGAGGCAAGCCTGTCACAAACACACACCCTCTTCAAACTTCATGTGAAACAGAAAGGAAACGAGCAGGAAAAGGCTACCTTTGGGCGAGTCTCACTCCTGTCTAGAAATGGGCCAATTCTGGGCAGAATACTCCCCCCAGTGCTGGCCTCCTTCTTCCTGCTGAGAAACTTCTCCCTCTGGAACTTAGAGGGAAGCAGCTGAAAGGCAAAAGTAAACCAGCTAGAGCCTCAGAGTTGTGCTTGTTCAGAAAGGCTTTTCTTGAACAAGTGGCACTGGTGAATAACTTGTGATCACAGCCACTAGGACATTCCTGGAAGCCCTGGGAGTTTCCTGCTGAAATACTTAGCATCAGTGAATTAATAATACAGAGTGGAACACACAGCCATATGGCTCTGTCCCATTGGCTTCTCCATGATTGGATGGGACATGGTTGGGGATTTCTGCTCTTTGGGCATTTGTTTCCTCTTACGTTTCATTGGATTGAGGCAGTGACCTTTCCAGAGAATGGGGAGGAGCTCTCAGAACTGCCTTAACTCCATCCCTGCACAACGCTCAGAACTCACAGCAAGGAGATATCGCTGCTGGATGAGTCCAAGAGATGCAAGAAGGGAACACTGTACCAAGAGTGAGGTGCACAGGAATGTGTCTAGGTTTTAGTTCTCCCTGTTGATTGTTTTCTCTGTCTGGGCTGACAGAGCCCTCCACAGAAGAAAACAGAGGCATCTCCTTGACAGAGCCTCAGCAGTGGGGCATCTTCAGCCAAGTGAGCTGCAGACAGCAAGGGACCTTTGTGGCCCTGGCTCCAGCGCTGCCTGCAGGGCTGCATCTGTGCCCACACAGGAGCTGGGAGAGAACAGCTGCTTTGGAAGCTCTTCCAGCTGGGACCAGCCGTGGCTCTCAAGGCTTTGGGCAGAGTTTGAGCTTCCCCCCACCACATGCCCAGGTGCCCAAGGGCAGGATGGTCAGAGCAGCACAGGTGAGTGCCCAGCCTGACAGAAGGAATTCCTGTGGCAAAGGGAAAGGGACAGAACACATGCTCAGGCCTTCAGCTGTGCATTGGTTTCACTTGGCTCTGCTGGCACAGCCAGGCAAGACACAGCTGAAGCATCCCACAGTGTTCTCTATTGCACCAGGACAGCCCCAGCAACAACAGCACAGCACAAAGGGCTGGGCAGGGGCTCTGCAGCTTCACAGCACTGCTGGACAACAGGGGCAGGGAGAGCAGGGACACCAGGGCAGTGCCAGCCTTAACACAGCCACAGTGGGTACTCACAGTATGAGGCCTCAGCCCTTCCCTGGACAAAAGACGAGGTATTGTTGGTGTCTTCTTTGGCAATCCAGACGCCATTTCCAAGGGACGATGTCGCATGTGAGCGACAATGCCTCAACAAAACTGGAAGGAGCAACAATGGAACTCTGAAAATCCACAACCCAATTCATGGCAGCTTCAAGGCATATTCTGGTGCTAAAAATGTTACATTATGGGAAAGTAGCTAAGTGCTTGTTTGGTGTAAGTAGCTAGTATAGTTAGGCCTGTAGTTGGACTTTATTTGAACTACATGGCTACCTTGTGCAATTCAAAGTTAGATCATACTGAAACCTGGAGCTAAAAATCTGAACATTAATAACAGTTCGAACAGACAAAGCTGTAGCTTAAATATTACTCAAAAATAGCTAGAGTGGGCCTCCTCTTCTTTAGGCTAAAGCACCCTTGCTCTATCAGCTGCTCCTCACAGCTGAGACATTAATGAGAGACTGGAATGTTATGGCTAATGGCTTAAATATCATTATAAAGGACTTTCTGCCCATTGTGACAAAACTGGATAAAGAAGCTGCGACCACCCAAGCCCACCCCTCCTGACTGGAACTTGGCACTGTGAGTTAAGCTGCCTAAGGGAACTTGAGACAAGATCAAGGGGACACTATTGTCCCATTAGCTCAGGTCTGGGGAGAAGTAAACAAGGCTGAGGAGAAAAACCTATCCACAACAAAGCCAAACCCAGCAGCTGTCCTGAAAATCAGCTCTGTCTGGGTTCAGGCTGGGGAAGTCATAGCCACAGACTCTTCTGCTGAGGCCAGGTTTGCACACAAACCTCCCAGATAAGACTTCGACAGTGCCTCCAGACCCATTCCTGAGGCCTTGCACCAGACGACTGCAGGGCATGCAAAGCAATACAACAAATCTGAAAATCCAGAACCCAACTCATGGCAGACTCAAAGGATATATGGGTGCTAAAGATTTTATATTATTTGAAAGTAGCAAGAGACAGATTCCAACTTGCCCCACCCCTGGGAGGTACCTGGGGAAGGTATCACCTTGCCCAAATCTGCATTAACCCAGTGGAGTCTTACATTTTGCCAGACCTCACCACAGAGAAGACCAGAAGAGGATTTAATGGTAGGCCAATGGGATCCATGGAATGCTGATATTTTCTACTAAATCTCTCTCTGTCACTCTCTTTCTCCTCCCCCCCTTCCCAACCTCCATCCCACTCCCACTTTTTCTTTTCTTTCTCTCTCTTTCTCCCTCACATTTACTGTTCCATAAAATCCAGACCATTGACTTTGGCATATGGTCTCGTCTGCACCTCAATACAGAGGCATCTCCCTAAAAATTTTAAAACCCAGATGATAAAAACCCACTGAAACTTGAACAGAACTCATTCACCTTTAAGCAGTTTAAGCAGTTACTATAGGGAAAAAATTTATAGACTACTATCTTTAGAAAATGTTGCACTTCTTCAGTAAAAAAAGCACAATCAGTAGTCCATTTATTGTTCATCCTCTCAGGTGTACATGTCACTGAACTACTGCGCCAGAAGACTGGCATGATCACATCCCCTATTTCCCTTTGACATTTTCTTTCAGAGCACAGATGAAACAAAACCAAAAAGTTCAACTTCAGTCGTTACCTTCAAATGAAATTCAGGACTCCCTAGCAGACACCAGTGTTCTGCACGCTGAGGAGCTTTTCGCAGAGGCCAATCCTCTGCACCTTTAGCAATTCTCTACGCCGACAATTCACCTGGCGAATGGCCCGGTGCAGCCGCCTGCAGGAGCCAGGCTGCACACACCCAGCCAGGGCCGCGCTCTCAGGCAACTGAGGCCGCGCCGCTGTCACAGACGCTGAGGGCCCGGGCGCGGTTACCGGGCAACCGCGGCACCGAGTGCGGGGCCGGGCCGGGCCGCAGGGATTTGCAAAGGAGATTGGCACCGCAGCGACTGACTGCAGTTTGGGGCTTCCCAGGAGTCTTTCTGTAACTAATGAAAGGTTAAAATGTGGTGACAAAGGCACCTATGCCAGGTCTGTACATTGCTCTTTGCAGCACTAGTATCCGACCCTGGCTGGAACAGCAGGAGGGGCTGAGGCAGCAGGGAAGGGGGCTCAGCCTGGAGGAAAGGAGGCTCAGGGGGGACCTTCTGGCTCTGCACAACTCCCTGACAGGAGGGGACAAGAGGCTGCTGCAAGTTCAGGCAGCGCCGGAGCCGCCTGGCTCCCCCTCTCCTCCCCCGCTCCGCCTCTTCCTCCCTCCCTCCTCCTCCTCCTGCGCTCCCGCAGCCCTCGCAGCCCCCGGGAGGGGCGGGGATGGAGCCGGGACAGGTCGGAACGCAGAGAGGCCTGGGGGAATGCCAGGACTGGGAGTGACTGGGCTGTACTGGGATCATCCTGGGAGCAGCTCCTGGGTGACTGAGTTCTACTGGGATCATCCTGGGATCACACTGGCAGTGAGGAGGAGCAGCGCGATTGCTCCTGCCCTGGGGCTGAGGGCGCTCCTGGGGGACCAGGGGCGAGTGGGACCCCCGGCACCGGGACCCTGAACCGCCACTGCCAGCACCGGGACCGCCTGCTCCCCTTAGCCTGCACAGGGGCCCCCTGAATCCCCCTGTTGTGGACATCAGGACCCTTTGCTCCCCTTTTCCCGGGCATCCCATGGCTCCCAGGCTCCAGACTTGGCGTAGGCTTGACTCTGGGACAATCTGGAGCGCCTTGGTCTCCCATTCCTGCCTTTCCCAGGCACACCTTTCTGCAAAACCAGAGACCCCCTGAACTCCCCCTTTCCGAACATCCCGGGTGTCCCCACTCTGGTCCCCACTTTTTGGGAAACCCTGGACTCCCCTTTCCTGGGCTCAAGGACCTCCTGGAACTCCCTTCTACCTCTCCACGTCCCTGCCCACCCCCCCCCCATTCCCATGACCCTGAGATCCCCCTGGCACCCCCATTCCTGAGAACCCAGATGCCCTTTTACCCCTTTGCTCAGTACTGAGACCCCCCTACACCCCTTTATCCGGAACCAACTCAACCTTTTCTCAGCCCCTTCTTCGTGTTTTAGAAGCACAAGACTACGCTTTCTCTGTTCGAACTTCTCATGGGATTACAGCTATTTTAACATCTGCATACTTTAACATAGAAGCCTTTATTTTATATCAATTTGAACACTTTAATCTCCTTATAGTTTTATGCGTTATGAAGAAAAAGAGTATTTTCTTGTTAGGAAAATTAATCCAGAAACACCAGAGGTTTATGTTCACAAAGGAGGCAGAGGAGTCCTTTCTGGCTTTATTCCAATAAAGGGAGAGGCCATGGGGCATTCCCCTGGGATCTCTTGAATTTTTGGAGGATGCAACCTTCTTTTTATCCTAATTTCCTGGCCACATTTCCCTTCTCTCTTTCCCCTTGGCTGAGGTGCTTGAGAGGTACAGATGCCCTGATACGCCTGACACCGAAGATTTCCCAAAGATTTCCCTCTAATGTATAACCCTCCCTTTTAGTTTTTAATTCTTACGGAGTTTAGGGGTTTTTCTTCCCCATTGTGTCTTTCATTTCTCAATGGCTTATTTCGTTTTTCTGCAAACCTAAAGTGTATTTGTAAAAGCAAATATCTTTTTCCAATCATCGATCAGTGGAATCCTTCCCATTGTTTCTTTTATCTTCCAGAGCTGGTTTTATCTACGAGCAGACCCACAGATTGTTAGTAAAAACAAATCCACTATTCCTCTCCTTTACAGCTTACAAGAAGATTTCAGCTCTAAAAACAAAGCATCCTCTCAGCCCTCTCATCTAAGACTTAACTTCTTCTTTATTGACTTTAGTGTCTTCATGTTGTTTTTTATATACTTGCATTTTGTTCTTTTCTCTCACTCAGAAGAAGACTGAAGTACTGAAAAACTTAACATCACGCATGAGGCCTACCTAACCCACCAATTACTACTAACAGAAAGCTGTGGCTCAATTGTGTTCAGATCAGCTTTATAGTTAGTGTTTAGTTTTCTACACCAGCCACAGAAGTCTCTGGTCTCAGCCACGCTAAGAAGAAGAAGAAGCAGCCTGACAGCGAGATCTTCACAGCCACAGCCAGCCCTGCTCTGGCTAAAGCTCCGCAGCCTCCCCTGTCTCCTTGCCCAGCGGCTGCTGAAGCCCAGCCCAGCCAAACCAGAGCCCATGGAGAGAGAAGCCAGCAAGCAGCCCAGAAAATAGAAAAGAAGCCCAGCCTGCAGCAAGACTGCCCAGCCTAGCCCAGCCCAGACACAGAGCAGAAGCCAAAACCCAGCAGCTCCCTGCCGACCAACAAAGAAAAAAAGTTTCTGAATTTTTTCATCTTTACCATGTGTGTTTCACAAAAACGTGTCTAGCTTTCAGTAGCTCAACAGACTGTCAGATACACAAAAAACTTTGCATCACTTCCCTAAATTTCCTCCCACTCCAAAGCATAACACAGGGCCGCTGGGAGCAACTGGGATCAGACTGGGAGCAACTGGGAGCAACCAGGACCATACTAGGAGCAACTGGGATCATCATGGCATCAGAGAAGGATCATACTGAGAGGGACTGGGTCTGTGGTAGAGCCAACTGGGATCACACTGGGAGGAAATGGGGACATGCTGGGGACCAATGGGATCATACTGGGAGCAACTGGCACCACACTGAGGGTGACTGGGATCCTTCTGGAATCATACTGGAAGTGATTGGGAGCAGGCTGAGGGCAACTGGGACCATGCTGGGGCAACTGGGATATACAGGAAGTGACAGGAATCATGTTGGAGGTTACTAGGAGTGGTTATGAGCAGCTGGCATAATGCTAGAAACTACTGGGAGCAACTGGGAGTGAGTGGAAACACATTAAGGACAACTGGGATATACTGGGGGAGACCAGGAGTGACTGGGATCACAGAGGAAGCTTAAAGTTACTGGAATAATACTGGGAGTATCTGGGAGTGACTGGAATCATACTGGGGGCAAATGGCACTGTACTGAGAGTGACTGGGTTCATATTGGAATCATACTGGGAAGGACTGGAACCATACTGGGAGTGCCTGGAACTATGGTAGGGGTGAATGGGAACAGCTGGGACTGTGCTGGGACCATGCTGAGATCATACTGGGAGTGACTGGGATGATACTGGGATCACACTGAGTGTAACTGGAAGTGACTGGGACCATCCTGGGGGTGACTGGGAGCCACAGGGCCCATGCTGGGAGTGACCTGGGGGGAACTGGGGTAACTGGCCCAGCTGGGGCTCACGGTTGTTCTCCCCCTGGGCTGCCCTGCGTCCTGCTGCTGTCCCTGGCCTCACAGAGCCGAGGGACAGGGGACAGCTGAGGGACAGGAGACAGGGGCAGGGACATGGAGAGGTAGAAGGGAATTCCAGGGGGTCCTTGAGCCCAGGAAATGGGAGTCCAGGGTTTCCCAAAAAGGGGGGACCAGGGTGGGAACACTCGGGATGTTTGGGAAGGGGGAGTTCAGGGGGTCTCTGTTTTTGCAGAAAGGTGGGGCTGGGGGCTGGGAAAGGCAGGAATGGGGATCCAAGGTGCTCCAGGGCATCCTAGGGTGACGCCCATGGCAAGTCTGGAGGCTGGGAGCCATGGGATGGCCAGGAAAAGGGGAGTAGGGGCTCCTGATGTCCAGAATGGGGGATTCAGGGGGTCCCTGTGCAGGATAAGAGGAGCAGGGGGGTCCCGCTGCCAGGGGTCCCACTCCCCCCTGGGGCCCCAGGAGCGCCCCCAGCCCCAGCGCTGGAGCCATCGTGCTGCTCCTCCTCACTCCCAGGATGATCCCAGGATGATCCCAGTAGAACTCAGTCACCCAGGAGCTGCTCCTAGTATGATCCCAGTTGCTCCCAGTCATTCTTTATTATGATGCAATTTGCCCCTGGCACAGTTCCAGTTGGTCTCAGTTGCTCCCCCTTTGATCCAGTGTGTTCCCAGTTCTCCCAGTTGCCCCTAGTGTAGCCCCAAGTAACTCCCAGTATGATGCCAGTCTCTCCCAGCAGGGCCGCAGTCATTCACACTTGCCCCCAGTTGCCCCCAGCAGGGTCCCAGTTCCCCACAGCACGCTCCCAGTGGCTCCCAGTCGCTCCTAGTCCAGTCCCAGTCATTGCCTGCATGGTCTCAGGCACTCCCAGTATATCCCAGCTGCCCTGAACTGTCGGAGAATGACTTGAAGAAAAAGGCCATGAGACATACAATTGAGAGAAAAGTATAAGAGAAAAGTAAAGCAGTTTCTAACAGTTCTCAGCCTTCTGATTTCTATAAACAATTAGACTCTCTTTATAAACAATAAAGTTCTCAGGCTGTCTTCCCATAACAAGTAGAACACCGTCTCTGGGAAGGCCTGCCATCCTGAGAGCAGATGCAGAAGTTTTGGGAACACTGGTTTCTGTTTTAGTTTCTGGTTTCTGTTTTGGTTTCTGTTTTTGATAAACAATTGTAGGTATTCTAAAACAAAGGGAGTGGTTAGAAGTTTCTCTGTTAGCCTATCATGAAGTTGGATTACAGAATATTCATGGCGTTCGTTAGCACTGTTATTTAAGGTGATTGATTGATCAATAAAGTTGGAGTTCGATGCATTACCAGGATGGTCGATTCTCCCCTTCACTTCAATATACGGTGACCTCCGACTGTGATAGCGAACACCACGGGGAAGCGAACGCCACGCGAAGTGAAGCCAGGTTCGGGTTCCGTAAGATCGAAACTGCAGCCGGAACGGCGAAGAAGCGCGGAAGACAAAGCGGAGGGTAACCCGCCGGCCCGCGCCGCGCTGCGAGCGACTATACAGATAGGCTCGTCCGAGACATGCGGCCGCGACCTTGATTTGAAGAGCTGCAACGTGCGCACATAGGTATGGAAAGGCAAGCCGCATATGAACTTTTTATTACCCTTTTGCAAAAAAGGCAAATTAAGGGAATAGATTTACAGAAAGAATTACCGGGTCTTTTAGTTTATGGCCTAGAAAGGGGGACCTTTATAAATCCTCACACAGTTCACGAATTGTTGGAGTGGCGTAGATTTGGTGATTTATTGTGGCAGGCTACGTTAGATGATGATAAAACTGCTAAGAAGTGGGGTAAATTATGGCGGGTCGTTAACACCGAACTGTTGCGGATTCAAGCTGAAAAAAGGGCTGCTCACCAGGCTACTGCCGCTTACGATCGTAACAAAGAATGCGATCAAGATAGGGAATTTGATAAGAACGCGGGAATTCCTCTTGGCCCCGCGACGTGGACAGTTTTATTACCTGCTTCACCACCTCCCTCGGAAAGCCAGGCTATGAGTCACACTATGAGCCAGGCGCAGTCCGCCTCGCTGCCCGCCGCGCAGCCCCCCTTAACGGGCCAGGCTACAAGCCCGGCTACGAGCCAGCCTACAAACCAGGCTACGCAGACTGCTTTAGTACCCGCTTCGCAGCCCCCCCTAACGAGCCAAGCTCCGCGGAGTGCCTTGTTGTCTGCTTTGCCGCAGGCTACACAGAGCACCTCTGACTCTCCCGTACCTGCTGCGTCTCAGCAGCTGGGGCCAGATACGTGTACTCTGTTCCCGACAAGCAATCAGCCGGTCCCTGGGTCGGAAATCGGCTTGGCGGCAGCGATTGCGAGGGAAAGACGGGACGCGTGGGCTGCCCTGGCCAAAGATGCAATTGACAGGGGAGATCAAGAGCTGATAAGTTCGGCTCGAGAACTGGCTTGTCCGGTTGTCTTTAACCCTCAGCCTGGAGGAGGTTTTCAAGCCACAATTAGCGCTCTTGACTGGAAGCTGTTATCTCAGTTGCGAGCTACTGTTAGTCAGTTTGGCTTTAAGAGTGAACCAGCTAAGCAAATGCTCGATTATATTTTTGACACCAGTATCCTTCTTGTTAATGATTGTCGTGGGATAGTTAAATTAATTTTTACTCAACATCAACAATTGCTGTTTAACGCCCACTGGCAAGCTTTAGCTAATGAATGTGTGGCAGTTCAAAGACAGCCGGGGGACCCCTTGCATGGTATCACTATAAATGAGCTTATGGGTGTGGGACCTTTTCTTCGTACTGATGCACAAGTTTTAATAGGTCCGGAAAAGTGCCGGGAGGCAATGCGGTTAGTCAGACTCGCGATCGATAAGGTAAAGGAACCAGGAGGGATACCAGTGTATATGGGAATTAAGCAAGGCAAAGATGAGACATTTGGCACTTTTGTTGATAGAGCTGTGGCTGCAATTGAGAGAGCCGGAGTAGCAGAATTTATGCGCGAGGCTCTCCTTAAACAGTGTTGTATTCAAAATTGTAACTCTGCTACTAGAAACATACTTAACACTCTAGGTGCAAATTGGACTATCGAGGAAGCATTAGAGAGGATGGCTCTTATTCCTACCGGGCAGCAGGCTTTTGTGGTAGATGCACTCAAACAGATAGGAATAGGTTTGCAAGAACAGGCAAAGTCCTTTCAGAGTCAGGTGTTAGCCGCTTTTGCACCTCTTCAAACGTCCGCTGCGTTTGCAGCATCAAATAAAGAGGGCCGCACGAAATGCTGCCGATGCCAAGGCACGGGCCGCTTGCGCCGGGGATGCCAAGCACCAACAGAAGTCATCGCTGCATCATCTGTGCTCTTTCCTGCCCCTAACCCGACACCACAGGGAGCCACCGCGGGCGAAGCTGAACCGCCGCGAAGGGAGTGACCCGCAGCGCAGAGCAGAGATGAATTGGCAAAAGGACTTAACAGGACTTTGGGTTTATGACTACGGTAAAGGGATTTTCCATATGGTTTACGGATTAACGGAAATGTGTGAATTCGGTGATTTATGGTAGAATTGCAGTGCTGTGCTACTCCGAACTTGGCACGGGCGCACCGGAGGCAGCGGCGGGAAGATCAAAAGCCGCCGCCGCAGGAGCCGCCGCGCAGGAGCCGAGCCGCGCCGCCCCCGAGAGCGAAGCCATTGCGCGGGAGCGGCCGCGCTGCCCCGAGAGCGGAGCCGCCGCCGCAGAAACCAAGCCGCGCCACCCCGAGAGCCGCGCCGGAAGTGAACAAAGAGCATCGCGGGGGGAGCGACCGGAGCCGCATCGCCCTCATGTGTGAACTGGGGGCCAGATGTCCACGGGCGGCCAGTTGCTGCTTGGGAACAGTAACTGGACATCAGAGAACAGGGTATGGAGGAGCAATCATGCTGTGCATTGATAGTTTTTGTCCTGCACACTCCTTAGCGGATTCCGACTTCAGAGTGCTTTTTCGAGCGGTAGCGCTTCTCCCTCTGCCCCGTAGCTGGCAGGAGCTACAGTTTAAGATCTAACAGCCGTAATAACTGTGACTCTTGTCAACAAAAGAAAAGATTCCTATTGCAATTAAAAGACTAGTGAAACTAAACAAGCGACACCAAGGACTATTGCTGTCAGGATGTTTTTCACCTAAGTTAGAGAGATCTTTTGTTCTCCCCAGCACAGACTGTAAAGCAGATCAGCGTAAATGAATGCAGGGGTCAAATTTCGGCCGATTTGGCTCGGCATTGGGTATGCTGTCTTGGAAACATCTCTATTACCAGAGACTTTGAACATCAGAAGCCCGGATGGCTGGGCCGGTGGAACATTAGACTTTAAAGCTGTGTTTTGAAAAATTTAAAAATGTTAAGATGTGTTGGAATGATTGTATGAGTGAGATGTAATAAGTGTGTTTTTTGTATTCTTTAAGCTTTGTTTAGATGTGATAGATGTAAAAGCAAACACTGAATTCAAAAGAATTTTTTCACAGGTGCACCTTAAATGAATTGTGTTTAAGTGTATTTAAGTATAAAAATGCTATAGCAAACACATGAAGAAAGTTATTTTGGCTTAATATTTTAGAATCAGGCCTGTAAGTAAGTTATAGTAAATGCTATATATTATTCCTATAGTAAGTTTTATCTGTTATTAAGTAGTTTAAGTTAAGTTATCAATTAAGTGCCATTAAATGTTAAGGTTAAGTTTGTTGAGCTTGTTTTCGGTTGGGTTCGAGGTCTGCTAAGTTTAAATTATATATAGGTTTGAGTTGTGTGGGATTTGAAGAAAATTAATTCTTGTTAAGTATTATTAAGTAAGTTAAGTTAGATTCTGTTAAGTTTGAATTAGATTTAAGTGATTTTACATGATTTGCAAATAAGTCTGTTAAGTTAAATATTTTAAGTGCTTTAAATGCATACTATCTTTTCACCACTCCAAATTAACAAAGGACTGAGAATTGCCCAGTTGATGCCATTTGAGCCAAATGACTAAAGGATTACTAACTGAAAACTGACTTTGAACATTTCTGGGAAGCTCATGAAAAAAGGTGGATGTGATAAATTCAAGGACAGAAAGAATAATTTTCAGACTTTTTCACCTCTTCTCCAGGTTCGCATGAATGAAAACAGTTAACAGCTTTCTTTTCTTAGTCCAATTACCACCTGTCGTGGAGGTAATGTCTCCTCCACAAGAGTTTCTGTGAGGAAAAACTTCACCATTATCTTACCTTGTTGCATTCAAAAAATAGTCAGTAAGATAATAGAAAGAACCTGGCAAGCTAACCTCCTTTCTTAAAAAAGAAAAAACGGGGGAAATGTCGGAGAATGACTTGAAGAAAAAGGCCATGAGACATACAATTGAGAGAAAAGTATAAGAGAAAAGTAAAGCAGTTTCTAACAGTTCTCAGCCTTCTGATTTCTATAAACAATTAGACTCTCTTTATAAACAATAAAGTTCTCAGGCTGTCTTCCCATAACAAGTAGAACACCGTCTCTGGGAAGGCCTGCCATCCTGAGAGCAGATGCAGAAGTTTTGGGAACACTGGTTTCTGTTTTAGTTTCTGGTTTCTGTTTTGGTTTCTGTTTTTGATAAACAATTGTAGGTATTCTAAAACAAAGGGAGTGGTTAGAAGTTTCTCTGTTAGCCTATCATGAAGTTGGATTACAGAATATTCATGGCGTTCGTTAGCACTGTTATTTAAGGTGATTGATTGATCAATAAAGTTGGAGTTCGATGCATTACCAGGATGGTCGTTCTCCCCTTCACTTCAATACTGAACATTCTCATAGTCATTACCAGGCACTCCCAGTTACCTCAGCATGGTTCAGCTGCCCCCAGTTTTATCCCAGTCACTGCCAGGACATCCCAGTTGTCACTAGCATGCATCCTGTCATTCCCAGTTGCTCCCAGTTCCTCCCACTGTGTGCACAGAGAGCTCCCAGCATGGGCCTTGTAGCTCCCAGTAACCCCAGTGTCACAATCTGTCCTTATGAACGGGTTTCGTGATTGTTCATGGATTGATCTCAGGGTGCAAAAAACGGACACAGTACAGGGGGATTTGCAGTAATAATCAAAACAAATGCACCTTTATTGAATGACCACAGCAAAATGCGATAGAGGGATTAAGGGAGAGAAAAATACAGAGAAAGAGAGAGAAAAGAGAGAGAGAGAGGGGTATAGCTACCAAACGTAAAGATGAAGTCCTTTGGTCTAGTCCAGTCGAGGATCCGCCTGTTATGTCGGGGAGATCTCAGAGGCACAGTTCATCTGGACCCCAATTATACTCTTTTTCAATGGGGGAAGGGAGAATGAATTTTGCAACTGAATCAAAGGTAGTTTCGGGGAAAGAATGGTGTTTCGAAAGGGTACACACAGTCCATGTTCGGCAGTGGGCGTGAGCCATTGTTTTTGTGGTCCAATGCTCACACCTGCAACATCCATCTCGCTTTGGTCAGCTTGCCTCTCCCCACACACCTCCCCCGGGTTGGGGGTCTGTTGGAGAATTTTGCTCAGACATGGCTTGAAGGAAAAAAGGCCATGAACATATACAGCTGGTTAAAAAGTAAAAGGCAACTGTAAGCAGCAGGTTCTCAGGCTTTTCCCTTAGCAACACTAAACACCACATCCTTGAAGAAGTGGTGAGAAAGGCATGGTGGAAAACATGGAGGCCTTGAATGAAAAATAACAAGTCAATAACAGGATGAGAAAAACAAGTATTAGTCTCAACAAGAAAACCACAGGTTTCGGCAACAAAGGAGGGGTTGGTGTGTAATCTGCGGCCAATGATGAGCTCGGGTTTTGTAATATGTATAAGCTTAATTAACACCACTTTAAAAGTGTGTAAGTGGGATCAATAAATTGGAGTTCGATGCTGATCAATAAGGATGTGATCGACTCCCTTCGCTTCCTCAGGGGTCTCAGTCCCAGTCCTTGGAAAGTATAAGAGGGGGCCTTCTCACATGGGGGTTTGATGTCTCGGTCTCTTGATGAAGAGGCTTCTTAACATCTCAGTCTGTGTGTCACGGTGGTTGCAAACGAGTGAGAGGGGTCTTCTGCAGGGTTCCAGCACTCAGGAGAAGTCCAGCCAGACCGAGAGGTGGGGCAGCTTCCAAGGCTGTTGTTGCAAAAAGGGCACGGTGCCCCCTTCTTCTCATTGGGCTCAGTGTAGCATACAGCAAACAACACCTGTGGAAACAGTAGCTTAGCAATGCTCTCAGGTCTCAGGGCCTTGTGGCATATGACTTTCTCCTACAGAGGAGACGGGGGGATCTTCTCTTCAGTGGTCCTCAAATGATGATCGTGAGGCAGATGAGGGAAAATTCGGACAGACTCTTACACCTGCTCAAGGGGAGGTCTCTGTCCTTGTCACTCCCTTGCTCTCCCCCCCTTTTCTCTTTCTTTCCATCTCTCTCTCTACCTCACATTTACTGTTCAATAAAATCCACTTTGGATTTGGTCTCATTAGCACCTTAATTGGGGCTGAAGCATCTCTCTAACAATTTTCTTAACCAGATTGTGACATGATTTTGGCACAGTGAGTTCAGGGCACTGTTGTCTGTCCCCAAGTGCCTTTGACAACAGCATGGTTCCCGTCGTCTGAGGAGGTTGTGGTTCTCTCTGGAGGAACTCTTGGAAACTTGGATGCAGCTTCCTCTGAGCAACTTACGGGAGAACTGATGAGGAAAATGGCTGTTGTGGGTGGCCAGTGAAAAGAAAGTATTTTGTTGTCCTTCCTGGAAAAGTGTGTTAAAATCATTGGAGGAAAGGGAGCAAATGTTACCAGCGAGACTGACAAGTTCCATTCACCCCACGGTGAAGAACATAAGGCTGCTGAAAGTCCTACAAGAAGCCCAGCTCAAGTACCTAAATTCCTGAATATCTCCTGAATTCCCAGGCTTGGGTTCTTTGCCAAATGTGAGAATCATTTTTCTCTTGATCCCTGTCACCTTTGTGACAGCTACACAGAGCTTCCCCTTCCTTTTAATAATCTGTATTGGGCCAAGTTTTCTCTTTTCTTCTATCAGAACCTGCCAGCAGCTGAGCTGGAGCTGTGCAGGAACCAATGAAACTTGGAATTGCCACATCAATGCTTGGATTGTCGGTTTATTCATATTTGGGATTTGTTTGCATTTCCATCACAAGTTACTTGTGGGAAGAGCAAATATTCTTCAAAGTGATTTATGCAGAGTTAAGTTTGATTTCTGCCAAGTTTATTTTGTCCAGTTCCCAGGAGATGCTCAAGGGGTCTCTGTGCCTCTCGCCCTGGGGGATGCCTGGGAGGGGCTTGGGAGGGTTGTCCCTGTCCCTGTCACCCCAGGCCATTCCCCAGGGGACAATGAAACCTCACTGAAACTGTAGCAAATTTTGCAAAAGTGGCAGTTAATGCAACAGTCAGTGCTACCTTGAGAGCTCAGTAACAAATCAAGGCGGCCCAAGGTAATTATGGGGCTCTGTGGACACCTAAAGTAGAATGTATAGTAAATGGCAGATATTGAAGGGAAGAACTTGATCTGTCTTCCCCAACAGTCTTGGGGACATTGGCAGGAGCAATTATGTCATTGTCTTCTTTATGGACTGTCAAGCTGACATAAAACCTGACTTGGAGGAAAATGTCCAAAGGCTTCACCCACAGAGACTTTTTGCCCTGAACTCCTGAGAAGAAAGGATTCTGTGCCCCAACAACCCCCCCCCAAAGCTCAGCCAGGGGCTCATGCACAGCCTCCCTGGCAAAGGCTGATCCCAATGGATGCTCCAAACCAGGCTGAGGGTTTGCAGCAGTGGGGGAACTGGCTCAGATGTGACGCACATCTTAAACTGATCAAAAGAAAAACAATGAGGCTGTACTCTCCTGGGAGAACTTTGAGCACTTTATGGGAATTAAAAGGACTATAAAAGGGCTGGAGGTGGACTTTGTACAAGGGCTTGGCATGGAAATGGCATCACAATGACAGAGGGGAGAGATAGGTGGGATATTGGGAAGAAATTCTTCCCTATGAGCATGGTGATGCCTTAACAGAGCCTGCCCCATTCCTGGAAGTGTCCAAGAGCAGCTTAGATGGGATCTTGCCGCAACCAGGTCTAGTGGAAAATGTTCCTTTATCTGTCCCTGACAGGGGGTAAAACGAGATGATTTTTTAGGTCCCTTCCAGCCCATGCCATTCCAAGACTCCATTAATCTATGACTTCATGGGACCCACTGGCTCCCAGGAGTGGAGTGGGGTGCGTTGCCTGGCAACAGGAGTTGTGTTGAGGAGGGCCTCAGTCCTGCAAGGGATTTGGAAGGAGAAGGAGCCTGCTGGCTGCTCGTCCTTTTTATCATTGCTTTGCTCATTGCTTCTATCAACCCTTTTGTTCACCCTGTTTGTCGTCCATTTTGCTCGTCTCTGACAGACCCAACTGGGCAGAAGGCTTGTGACAAATCAGGGACAGAGTGTGTGCAGACAGGGGGAGAGGAGTGTGCTCCTACATCCTGGGGTGTGCCCCAACCTTGCTGTGGTGTCATGGGTTCCTTTCTGTGCTGAAAGATGCTGTCCCAGCCTCTGGAGAAGCTGCAGAAGGAGAAAGCCGATCAGCAGGACATGATGGCTGCCATGGACATGGTACAGTCTAAGGGGCCTCTGTGCCAGCCCAGCCTTCCCAGGCAGGGTGACAAATGCCTCTTGTCCCTTGGGGGCTGGGTGGCAGAAATTGTCCCCTTGGGAGGGGGAATTTCCTGAGCTCATGGGGTCTCTCACCCTTCACATGGTGGGACCAAGCTCACCAGGGTGATGAGGCAAATGGGGCCACAGCAGCCTGAAAGGGGCGTGATGGCCTGGAGGAAGCACTCCTCCCTCTGCCCCTCACACGCTGGCCCTGCCTGGCATTCCTCATCCCTTTCCCCACCGCTCTCCTGCCGTTCCCCTCTGCTAGAAGGCGGACAAAGCTGCCTTGGACAGCAAAGTCGATTGCAGCCAGTTTGAAGAGAACATGGAAGAGCTGGATGAGAGAATGCAGGAGTTGCAGAGCCAGATTTCAGGCCAGGAGCAGCACTGGAACAATATGCAGCAGCAGTTCAGCAATGCAATTGAAGACAAGGTGAGGGGTATTTCATCCCCACCATGAGGAACTGGCACCTTTGGCTCTTGACAGCCCGTGGCAGCATCCCTCTGAGGATCCCCCTCCAGGCTTTTCCCTGGAGAGCTCCATGTCACATCCTGGAGCAGCTGGCTGAGGCTGTGCACCTGTTCACAGCTGGATCGCCTGGAGCTGAAGACTTTCCGTAAATACCTGGAAGACTCCTGGAACAGGAGCATGGAGGAACTCGAGGATAGGCTGCTGCGTGAAAACGCCGCTGGGATTAAGAAGTGAGTGCAATGGAGATTCTGAGGGCTTTGGGAACAGAGATGGCAACTGCTCCTCCCAGGACAGGCAGGGCTGTCACACACTATGCCCCTGAGCTGGGCCATGCCCTGCCCTCCTGGCCGTGCACACAGGGTGACTTTGGTGCCAGAGAGGGGCTGAAAGCGCTGCAGGGGCTGCTTGAGATGGTGGCATGGGTGCCTGTGCCCTTCACCTGGCATCAGCCAGCACCTTGGGGATGGGGAGAAACAGGCTCAACAGCCCACGGTTCACCCTGCAATGGCTGTGACCCTGTGCAGTGACCTGCCCAGCAGCTGGCTGCTGCAGGGAGCTGCTGCCTGTGTGCTGCAGGCCTGTGGCCCCAGGAGCTCAGCCGGCCCTCTTCCCTCACCCTCCTTAGGCAGCTGCCAGTCCCTTTCACGTGCCTGTCCTGTGACCGCATGCTCAGCGTGCAGGTTCCTGGCCAGTGAGTAGCACCAGTGCATCGGGGGCAGCAGGGCTGGCATGGGGGGAGATGGGTGCCAGCAGTGACCCACTGTGATGGGCACAGGGGTGACAGTGTCTGCTTGGGAGGGGCTGATGTGGGGAGCCCCCTCTGCAGCCCTGCCCATCAGCAGGGCCTGTGGGGGCTCATCCCAAGGGCTACAGGCAGCGAGATGCCATGGGCTACAATCCCATGGCTTCGAGGGTGCTGCCTCCAACAGGAACAGGTTTGTTGTCCCCTGCCACACACCTGTGACTCCTGCCCTCCCCAGGTACCCCGAAAAACTCCTGTATTTGCAGCCGATGCCCCCTAGCAAGGAGCCACTGCCCAGCCAAAGGTAAGGGCTCTGAGGACACATTCCCCGCACCTGGGGTGCAGGGTAGCCCTGACACAGCAAGGAGGGCTCTGCACCTGGGCTGGGGCAGAGGAGCCTGGGGGGACGGGGCAGGGTAGGGGAGCAGAAGGCAGCTGTGGAGGGCCAGTGCTTGCCCCAGGGCTGGGGGCTTTTGCATTCCTTGCCTTGCACTGCCCTGTCCGGCCCACCTCTCTGTCCCAAGGTTGCTGAAAGCACATCTGATGAGCTGTGTCTGTTTTCAGTCTGAGCTCAGGCTTGGTGGGGAGTTGTGTGCCTCCTGTGAAAGGAGTTCCCAAAACCAATCCCTGCAGCTGGGACAGCGCAGCTCCTGCCAGCTGGTGTCCTGTGCACAGGGACCTGCCATGGCCATGGCCAGCACACCTTGTTGTGGGGACAGAGCCAGCAGATCAAGCCTGGTGGGATGGGCTTGGGGCTCCTGCAGCAGGTGGACAGGAGCTGGCAGGGACATGCCCCTGCAAGCAGCACTGCTAGTGCCCTCCCTGGCACAGCAGGGTGATGCCCTGCATGCCACAGGGCTGGGCACTGAGCCTCCTCTGTCCCATCCCACAGGAGGCCGCTGGTCTGTGCCAGTGTCCCCCGTATGCCTCAGATCTCTGGGGACCATCAAAGCAGCAGTTTCACGATGCAGAACATCAAGACTTCCCCACATACAAGTGCACAGCTGCAGCGTCTCCTGGTACACCACAACAAGGTAGGTGTGATGAAGGTAGAGACACAGAATGGTGACTGAGGCTTTAAGCATTGCTGACTATCCAGGAGGAATCTGTGCCTTCAGTCCCCAGGGAGACCTGGGTTGGGAGGATTATTGGGGGGTGCTGGATTGGGCCCTGCATTGCAGCCAGCTGCCCTCTCCTCCTCAGCCTAGTGTGACCCTGCTGCACAGTGATGGACACATCTCGAGGGGCCGTAATGACCAGCATCGCACGGCGACCAGGACACAGGATGCGTCAGATACAGCCCTGTCAGGGCGAGGGGGTCAGTGACGACAGGGGGCTGATTATCTGCAGGGTGCTAGCTGGAGGATGAGTGGGGCTCTGTGTAGTGAGCTGGGTAATGTGGCATGGGTATTTTGCATCTGGGGTAAGAAGGAAGGGGCAGAATGGAGCAGAAGGACTGGCACATGGGGCAACTGAGCTTGGAGCTGGAGTTACGTGGGAGAATGGCCATGCCAGTGTGGGACAAGACCTTGAGTCCTGGTGCGCTGGGGCCAGCACCTGTGGCGGCTCACCCTTGTCCTTCACCACCCAGGCCCTGCCGCCTCAGGAGAGCACTGGCCAGGCACAGCTCCTTGACAGGTCTCATGGGCCCCAGGGCTCGAGCAGCCTCTCCAGCCCCGCCAGACATCAACAGCCCCCGGCAAGCTGGAAAGGACTCAGCGCCCAATGCTCGGCCTGGGACATCTTGTCCGAAGCGAGAAACACCTGTGACAACTGTCATAAGGAACTTGACTTTTTACTTGTATATAATAACTAAGCTAGTTGTATATAGTTATTAGGTTAATAAAAACTGTTAAAATTACAGGCAGAGCCTTGTCTCACAGCCTGTCTCTCCCCGGGCTCCCTGGTGCTCCTTCAGCTCCTTCCCTCCTGCTGTGGTTCTGCCCCCGGGCTGAGCAGATCGAGCCCCGGGCCAGGCCCTGAGGCCGCTGCTGCTCCCACGCCGCCTGCGGGGCAGCCCTGAGGCTCCAGGCCGGCTGTGGGAGCAGGAGCCGCGCTGCAGAGCCCGCGGCCTCACGGGCTGCAAAGGCACGGGCAGATGGCCATGGGGCCTGGCTGGCACTGCCGGCGCTGCTGCTCTCAGCTGCCGCCTGCAATCCTTACAGGCAGCCCTCATGCCGGCTCAGGAGACGCTCAGAGCCGTGCCCGAGGGCTGGCCCTGACCCGCGGCCCCCAAGGGCACTTGTCCCTTCATCTCTGCACTGCCACATTCCGAGCTCATTTGTCAGCTCCCTCCTCCCTTTCCTTTCTGCGGGGCAGAGTTAGGGGCCAGCCCAGCGGCTTTCCTCCCGCACAGCCGGCAGCCCCTTGCCCACAGCTCCCTGGCGGGAGGCAGAGCTGCTTTCCAGCTGGGCAGCCCCGCCGTGTCCCACAGCCCGGGCCGGCTCCTGCCTGCTGCCGGTGAGGCCCGGCGGCTGGGCCCGGCCATCCTGGGCCAGAGCAGCTACCTGGCTGGGGGAACACAGCCGGACATGGGGGGACACAAAGCAACACAAAGGGGACACACGACGGGCACCGTTTCCCGTGTCCCCATTGCCGCAGAGCAGCGCCGTGTGTGGGGCTGGCACGGACCCGGGCACAAAGGAATGTCTGTGCTGTCACCGGAGAAGGGACACGGCAGGGGTGCTGCTCACAGATGAGGGTGCTTGGGGCTGGGGGGGCTCTCCGACCTTCTCACACCTGCGGAGGTCGGGGCAGTCTCTGTCCCTTTCAGCCCTGGTGTGACCCCACCCAAACATCATCGGGGTCAGAGGGACAGAGACACCCGCAAACCCCCAGAACGGCAGAACCTGGGATTGGGTTTGGGGCTGAGGATTTAGGAAGGGGCTGGAATTGGGTCTGGGTTGGAGTTGGAGCTGAGATTTGGATTAGAGCTGGGATTGGGGTTAAGGCTAGACATGGGATTGGCTTTGGGCTGGGGTTGGGTTGTGGTCTGGGGCTAGACAAGTTTGGAATTGAGATATGATTAAATACAGAACTGTGAGTGTGTCTAAACGTGGAGTGAGATTGAGACCAGGATCAGGTTTGGGACTGAGCTCATCCAGAGCGGGACAGAGGGGATGTCACTGCAGGATGTCCCTGGCATCATCCCAGCCCTCCTCAGGCACCTCCAAACATGAGGGGCAGCTGGGTGCTCCATGATCCAGGTGCTCGCACACTGCCCCTCCATACCAGGCAAGCATTCCCTGAGGGCAGCCCTGACTGTGACCCTTAGGGCTCTGGGATCAGCCCTCATATCCCTGTGGGAGAAGATGCAGACAGGATGAGAGATTTTCCCCCCCCTCTTCCCTGTGGAAAGATGAAGCCCAGCTGCCCTTTCCTTCTGGTGACTCCTCCTCTCCTCAGCTGAGGATGTCAAACTTCCCAGGAGCAGGAAAATCCCCATTCCCTGTTTCCTTGTGGCTGCAGCTTGAAACACCCACTCAGAATTAAGGACTTTCTGACAGCCCTGCTGAATGACACTGGGAGGAGATTTGTGAGAAAGGGAGGAAATTGTATTTCAATAGTAAATAAAAGGTGCAAAATTATTTCTTTCTGTCACATTTGTTTTCAGTCAGTTGCACTTCTGGTCCCAGGCCAGAGAAAAGGGTGGGGCTGGGGGCTGGGAGAGGTGGGGGGGCTAGGAAAAGGTTGCGTTGGTGCTCGATGAAGAGATGCAGGGGGGTCTGGGTTCTCAGGAATGGGGGTGCCAGGGGGATCTCAGGGTCATGGGAATGGGGGGGTGGGCAGGGACGTGGAGAGGTAGAAGGGAGTTCCAGGGGGTCCTTGAGCCCAGGAAAGGGGAGTCCAGGGTTTCCCAAAAAGTGGGGACCAGAGTGGGGACACCCAGGATGTTCGGAAAGGGGGAGTTCAGGGGGTCTCTGTTTTTGCAGAAAGGTGTGCCTGGGAAAGGCAGGAATGGGAGACCAAGGCGCTCCAGATTGTCCCAGAGTCAAGCCTACGCCAAGGCTGGAGCCTGGGAGCCATGGGATGCCCGGGAAAAGGGGAGCAGAGGGTCCTGATGTCCACAACAGGGGGATTCAGGGGGCCCCTGTGCAGGCTAAGGGGAGCAGGGGGGTCCCGGTGCTGGCAGTGGTGGTTCAGGGTCCCGGTGCCGGGGGTCCCACTCGCCCCTGGCCCCCCAGGAGCGCCCTCAGCCCCAGGGCAGGAGCAATCGCGCTGCTCCTCCTCACTGCCAGTGTGATCCCAGGATGATCCCAGTAGAACTCAGTCACCCAGGAGCTGCTCCCAGGATGATCCCAGTACAGCCCAGTCACTCCCAGTCCTGGCATTCCCCCAGGCCTCTCTGCGTTCCGACCTGTCCCGGCTCCATCCCCGCCCCTCCCGGGGGCTGCGAGGGCTGCGGGAGCGCAGGAGGAGGAGGAGGGAGGGAGGAAGAGGCGGAGCGGGGGAGGAGAGGGGGAGCCAGGCGGCTCCAGCGCTGCCTGAACTTGCAGCAGCCTCTTGTCCCCTCCTGTCAGGGAGTTGTGCAGAGCCAGAAGGTTCCCCCTGCGCCTCCTTTCCTCCAGGCTGAGCCCCCTTCCCTGCTGCCTCAGCCCCTCCTGCTGTTCCAGCCAGAGTCGGATACTAGTGCTGCAAAGAGCAATGTACAGACCTGGCATAGGTGCCTTCGTCACCACATTTTAACCTTTCATTAGTTACAGAAAGACTCTTGGGAAGCCCCAAACTGCAGTCCGTCGCTGCAGTGCCAATCTCCTTTGCAAATCCCTGCGGCCCGGCCCGGCCCCGCACTCGGTGCCGCGGTTGCCCGGTAACCGCGCCCGGGCCCTCAGCGTCTGTGACAGCGGCGCGGCCTCAGTTGCCTGAGAGCGCGGCCCTGGCTGGGTGTGCGCAGCCTGGGCTCCTGCAGGCGGCTGCACCGGGCCATTCGCCAGGGGAACTATCGGCGTAGAGAATTGCTAAAGGTGCAGAGGATTGGCCTCTGCGAAAAGCTCCGCAGCGTGAAGAACACTGGTGTCTGCTAGGGAGTCCTGAATTTCATTTGAAGGTAAAGACCGACTAAAGTTGAACTTTTTGGTTTTGTTTCATCTGTGCTCTGAAAGAGAATGCCAAAGGGAAATAGAGGATGTGATCATGCCAGTCTTCTGGCGCAGTAGTTCAGTGACATGTACACCTGAGAGGATGAACAATAAATGGACTACTGATTGTGCTTTTTTTACTGATTGTGCTTTTTTTACTGAAGAAGTGCAACATTTTCTAAAGATAGTAGTCTATAAATTTTTTCCCTATAGTAACTGTTTAAACTGCTTAAAGGTGAATGAGTTCTGTTCAAGTTTCAGTGGGTTTTTATCATCTGGGTTTTAAAATTTTTAGGGAGATGCCTCTGTATTGAGGTGCAGACGAGACCATATGCCAAAGTCAATGGTCTGGATTTTATGGAACAGTAAATGTGAGGGAGAAAGAGAGAGAAAGAAAAGAAAAAGTGGGAGGGGGATGGAGGTTGGGAAGGGGGGGAGGAGAAAGAGAGTGACAGGGAGAGATTTAGTAGAAAATATCACCATTCCATGGATCCCATTGGCCTACCAATAAATCCTCTTCTTCTCTTCTCTGTGGTGAGGTCTGGCAAAATGTAAGACTCCAATGGATTAATGCAGATTTGGGCAAGGTGATACCTTGCCAGGTACCTCCCAGGGGTGGGGCAAGTTGGACTCTGTCTCTTGCTACTTTCAAATAATATAAAATCTTTAGCACCCATATATCCTTTGAGTCTGCCATGAGTTGGGTTCTGGATTTTCAGATTTGTTGTATTGCTTTGCATGCCCTGCAGTCGTCTGGTGCAAGGCCTCAGGAATGGGTCCGGAGGCACTGTGGAGGTCTTATCTGGGAGGTTTGTGTGCAAACCTGGCCTCAGCAGAAGAGTCTGTGGCTATGACTTCCCCAGCCTGAACCCAGACAGAGCTGATTTTCAGGACAGCTGCTGGGTTTGGCTTTGTTGTGGATAGGTTTTTCTCCTCAGCCTTGTTTACTTCTCCCCAGACCTGAGCTAATGAGACAATAGTGTCACCTTGATCTTGTCTCAAGTTCCCTTAGGCAGCTTAACTCACAGTGCCAAGTTCCAGTCAGGAGGCATTTTCAGGGAGGGGTGGGCTTGGGTGGTCGCAGCTTCTTTATACAGTTTTGTCACAATGGGCAGGAAGTCCTTTATAATGATATTTAAGCCATTAGCCATAACATTCCAGTCTCTCATTAGTGTCTCAGCTGTGAGGAGCAGCTGATAGAGCAAGGGTGCTTTAGCCTAAAGAAGAGGAGGCCAACTCTAGCTATTTTTGAGTAATATTTAGGCTACAGTTTTGTCTCTTCGAACTGTTATTAATGTTCAGATTTTTAGCTCCAGGTTTCAGTATGATCTAACTTTGTATCGCACAAGGTAGCCATATAGTTCAAATAAAGTCCAACTACAGGCCTAACTATACTAGCTAGCTGCTTACACCAAACAAGCACTTAGCTACTTTAAAGTAATGTATCATTTTTAGCACCAGAATATGCCTTGAAGCTGCCATGAATTGGGTTGTGGATTTTCAGAGTTCCATTGTTGCTCCTTCCAGTTTTGTTGAGGCATTGTCGCCTGCGACATCGTCCCTTGGAAATGGCGTCTGGATTGCCAAAGAAGACACCAACACCTCGTCTTTTGTCCAGGGAAGGGCTGAGGCCTCATACTGTGAGTACCCACTGTGGCTGTGTTAAGGCTGGCACTGCCCTGGTGTCCCTGCTCTCCCTGCCCCTGTTGTCCAGCAGTGCTGTGAAGCTGCAGAGCCCCTGCCCAGCCCTTTGTGCTGTGCTGCTGTTGCTGGGGCTGTCCTGGTACAAAAGGGAACACTGTGGGATGCTTCAGCTGTGTCTTGCCTGGCTGTGCCAGCAGAGCCAAGTGAAACCAATGTACAGCTGAAGGCCTGAGCATGTGTTCTGTCCCTTTGCCTTTGCCACAGGAGTTCCTTCTGTCAGGCTGGGCACTCACCTGTGCTGCTCTGACCATCCTGCCCTTGGGCACCTGGGCATGTGGTGGGGGGATGCTCAAACTCTGCCCAAAGCCTTGAGAGCCACGGCTGGTCCCAGCTGGAAGAGCTTCCAAAGCAGCTGTTCTCTCCCAGCTCCTGTGTGGGCACAGATGCAGCCCTGCAGGCAGCGCTGGAGCCAGGGCCACAAAGGTCCCTTGCTGTCTGCAGCTCACTTGGCTGAAGATGCCCCACTGCTGAGGCTCTGTCAAGGAGATGCCTCTGTTTTCTTCTGTGGAGGGCTCTGTCAGCCCAGACAGAGAAAACAATTAACAGGGAGAACTAAAACCTGGACACATTCCTGTGCACCTCACTCTTGGTACAGTGTTCCCTTCTTGCATCTCTTGGACTCATCCAGCAGCGATATCTCCTTGCTGTGAGTTCTGAGCGTTGTGCAGGGATGGAGTTCAGGCAGTTCTGAGAGCTCCTCCCCATTCTCTGGAAAGGTCACTGCCTCAGTCCAATGACACGTAAGAGGAAACAAATGCCCAAAGAGCAGAAATCCCCAACCATGTCCCATCCCATCATGGAGAAGCCAATGGGACAGAGCCATATGGCTGTGTGTTCCTCTATGTATTATTAATTCACTGATGCTAAGTATTTCAGCAGGAAACCCCCAGGGCTTCCAGGAATGTCCTGGTGGCTGTGATCACAAGTTATTCACCAGTGCCACTTGTTCAAGAAAAGCCTTTCTGAACAAGCACAACTCTGAGGCTCTAGCTGGTTTACTTTTGCCTTTCAGCTGCTTCCCTCTAAGTTCCAGAGGGAGAAGTTTCTCAGCAGGAAGAAGGAGGCCAACACTGGGGGGAGTATTCTGCCCAGAATTGGCCCATTTCTAGACAGGAGTGAGACTCGCCCAAAGGTAGCCTTTTCCTGCTCGTTTCCTTTCTGTTTCACATGAAGTTTGAAGAGGGTGTGTGTCTGTGACAGGCTTGCCTCCAGCAAAATACCTCAGTGTCCAGGTCCTGCTGTCATTGCAAAGTGCTGGGAGTGGTGGACTGGGAGTGCTGATCTGCACTAAGGCAACACAAATATCCTCTGCTGAAGCTGCTGGGGTGTGCTGGAGTGCAGCTGCCATTGCTAAAACAATGGGAGGAAGGCTGGGGACACAGAGACCCAAAATTGCCCTTTGCCATTCTCCTGCTGAAGGAGCCACCTCTTGCTTTGGTGTGGTCACCATCAAATGCTCGGGGTCACAGGATTCCCTGCAGAGTGGCAGCGTTGGCCTTTGAAGGCCAAGGTTCTGCAGGAATTACTTCAGATTGAACACAACAAATTGCATTTCTGCTTTGGGCTGGAACAATGTGTTGGACCCTGACGGGGTGTTAGATTTTGCAGGCTGCCAGAGACATGTACAGGAGACTGGCCCTGGGCAGAGGGGAATGGATGTGCTTTGTCTGGATCAGTGCCTACTCAGAGGTGTGTTTAAAGCTGCTTTTCTGGCAGGACTAGCTTGGTATAAAGCACAGTCCAAACAGGTAGGTGACTGAGGTGGGCTGTTGAGTAGGAAATTGGAAGCAAGAGACATGGAACACAATCCAGGTAAAGGATTGTCCTGGAGGGGGGCCTTGGGAACACCTCAGGGAAGGGCACAGCTAAGGGACAGTGTGCTGCAGCCACTCCCTTCAGCAGAATGTGTCTGCTGTGAAGTCACAGAGGAGACCTGCTTGTGTCTCTGCAGTGACAGCAGTGTGGCTGGAGAAGGCAGACAAAGCAGGGCAGAGTTTTCTCCAAGCAATGTCTCTGCTCCAGAAGCACTTTCTGTTGTTGTGTCATTCCAGACGTGCCTCAAGAATGGCATGAAATAAGATCGCAGTAATGACAAGAAAGCACCCATTTAAAGGCCACTGAAAAAGGAGATACCAACTCTACTTTTACCCGAGTTGCTGAGAAAATAACTGAAACTTATCCTCATTCAGCATTCACCTCACTTGTCTTTTTATTTTCAGCTCATTTGTCTTTTTATTTTTGCCTTTTCCTCTCTTTGGAACACACTAACTTTTAAATACAATGAAAAGGAACAAAATCATCAAAGCAAAAGAAAAGTGTATCTTAGTAAGTTTTCAGCTGAGCTGGGGATGTCTCCCTCCCTGAGAGCCAAGCGCACACACACCCTCTGAGAAAATGGCAATCTTTGTATCCCCATTGTACCCGGCTGGGGCGGTCCCTGTGCCCTTTGCCATTGGATGGGTACTCAGGGGCTTCCATTCTCTACTGAGCACCAACTTTTCTGTGCCCTCCCTTCTCGTCCTCCTTCCTTTTGGTCAGGTCTTCAACCCTGTCCCTCTCACTGTGACACTCAACAAACCAACCTGAACAAATGCAAACCACAAATAACACACAGAACCAACAAATTCCATTCTTTTGCTTAATAACCTTTTGGCTTCAGCCAAATGTCACCTCATCTCTCAAACCTGCTCTGGTCCTGTGCTCTTCTTACTGATGTCTAAGTTGTAGAGCAGAAAAGATATTTCCAGTTGTGTGGGCCTTGGTTTCCCTGTCTCAGAGTAAAAGAACTCCCAAATCCTTTCCCATGGAGTCTCCTGTAAATTCATGGGTTTTACTTACTCCATGAGTGCTCAGTCAGTGCCCCAGAGCTCTGTGACCGCATGGGCACAGGGCTGTATTTTAGGAAAGTGCTGCCTGGCATTCTGGAGAAAGAAACCTGGAGAAATCCATGCCAGAAGAGCAGCTTGGCTTGAGCCTGCTCTGTGTGGCCCAGCAGCTGTGGATCAGCTCAGAGCAGAGGTGGGTGAGCCACTGTTTGCCCAGTGTGGGCTGGGCAGACGTGCTCCCCCAGAGTCTGTACTTCAGTGGGGATCAGTGGAAGATTCTCCTGCATGAACCTTCCTCCCAGCAGCTGAAGCTCTCCCTGCTCTCTCTCCTCTCCAGCTGCCGTCAGCTGCCCCGAAACAGAGCTGGTTTGGGGTTTCCCCACCAGAGCTGGTATTTCAGAACTTTGTCGCTCGGGAGGTCTCTGAAATGGTGCTGTCTCTCATGAATAAGGACAAGGTAAGTGCTGGCACCCAGAGCTTTAACACTGTGCTGGAAGAGGAGAGTGCTGTCATTCCCTCAGTGTAGAGCCAAGCAAGTTATGTGCTGCAGCACATGCAGAAGAAAATGTCTCAGCACCTTCTTCTGCAAGATGGTGGAAATCTTGCTGTGCTGGGAATTGTGCCCAGATTTTGGCCAGGCGTTGATAGTGTCTATCCCAAAGGAGTTTCCTTCTCTTGAAAGCTCTGGATTGACAGGAATGTTGAGGGCTGTACAGTTCTTACCTGCTCTCATGCTTTGCCTTGGGTCTATACCACAACGCTGTGTCTCCTTGGTTAATCTTGGCTCCTGGTAGGAATCTCTGCCTCTGTCAGCCACTTTGGCTCCCTTTGTGCAGCTCACAGGCAAAGCTCAGGGGCTGAGCCTTCTGCACCTTATGCTGGAATCACTTCTCATTAATGGCATTGGCCCTGCAGGAACCGTGTTCTGCAAGAGCCCTGCAATCAGAGTGATGGAGCAGAAGCAGTGAGAGGCCTTTAGGTGCCACTTGAGGCTCCTGCTCAGCTTCATCCAGCTCTGCTCAGCTTTTCCAAAAGCAACACGGTGCTCTGCTTTCCCTTTGCAGAAGCACAGCACATCCAAAGCCATGTGGTCCTGGAGGTTTCCAACTTCAGCTGAAGAAATTGGGATTGTTTTGCAGTTTCCCAAGAGAGCTGAGAGGGAAAAAGTTGAAAAATGTCAGTTGTGTTCCACTGTAAAGAGGAAAACTTGAGACCATTTGAATTTCAGTCAGGGAAGCATTTTCTCAAGTGAGGCTTGTGCCAAGAGTGGGCTGGTGGGAGGAGACAGGAGGGAATCCAAATCATCTGGTTTAGACTTTTGGAGAGCATTTTGGTGCTCAGGGGTTATGATATCAGTGTGTTAGAAAATGCATGTGTGCTGTGCATGGGTACCCCAGGGGGCAGAACCTGGCCTCCTGGCTGCAGGCAGGAATGCCCAGCAGCCCAGCTTGCCTTCACAGGCAGCAGGAAGCCCTGGAGAGCCAAGATTGGCTTTGCATACTGGAACCACACTGTCAGTCAGTGCTGGTCCTGTTTCTCCAGGCAGAAAATGCCTCTGAAGCCCCATGGTCAATAGACACCGCCTGTCTCTGTTTCTGTCATTGTTGGCAAGCTGGTTGCTCTCATGCTTTTATGATTCTTCCTTGCTGCTTTACTGCCCATTTAAATTCTCGTTGCCATCTCCTTGTTTTAGGGATTGTCTTGCTGTGTTCATTCCTTCTTTTGCTTTTCAGGTTTGCTTTTATTCCCAGTAAGACCACAGTGTTTGGTCTCCTGTCTTGCTGCTCTGCCTGCCTGACTGTATCCCCAGAAGGTCCCTACCCAAACCTGATCTGCTGGAAGGGAATTTCTTCCTTGCCCCACAGTAATGTGCTGGTTTGCTTTTAGGTAGCACATTCCCCCTCTGGAACATGACAACTTCATGGCTGTGTGCAGGCAGAAGCCAGCAGGTTTTTTGGCCTTGTTGAATACGCAGGTGACTTGGTTCAGGTGCTGTGTCTCCATCCTGCTGGTGCTGACCTGCTTGGCCCTTGCTTCCCAACAGGCACTGCCCTACTGCCCCTGGCCAAAACGCTGGAGCCAGAGAGAAGGGGTTCAAGTTCAGCCTTGTGAATGATGTGCCTGTGCCTGCTCAGCTGAAAGTGCTTTGGAAAAGGGGCAAGGGAGGGATGTTAGCAGGGCATGGACAGGTCTCCTCTCGTCCTGTTTCCACAAGTGGCAAAATCATAATTTCATGTCTTTGCTGCAGTTTCTTCACGTGGTGAAGGTCTCCATGGAGAGCTCACCTTACTTCCAGCTGGTGAGCTCCAGCGATGCGTACCGTGCCGTGCCGCCGGGCGCCTCTGCCCCTGTGCGCATCCGCTTCACCCCCAGCAAGAACAAGGTGAGGCTGGAGGAGCCAAAGCACACAATGATCTCCACAGCCATTGTTTTCCCTGCACTCTGGCTCCAGCCCATTGCATGCTGTGAGCTGGGCTCCAGGTGTGGGCAGGCAGCCTGCAGCCAGTCACACCTTGGCACTGCTGGCAGGCACTGCAGCCAGGCCTGAGAGGCTCTGCTTCCCCTCCGTGCACATTGCTGAGCATTGCCAAGGGAAGATGCACAGGAAACAGGATGAAAATGACAGAGGGCTGCTGATAGATGTTGGGCCATCTCTAGGTGCAGTGGAAGGGGTTTCATTCTGATGGAAAACACCAGAGGAACAAAGAGGTCAGAGAGCTTTCCTCCTTCCTGGACTGCCAACAGCTTCCCTGCGTGCCCCTGGGCTGGAGCAAAGCCGGTGCTTTTTCACTCCCTCTGTTGTGCAACCTTGCAGCTGTGCTGTCCCAGAGCACAAGTGAGCATGGCACAGCTGCAGGGCCAGGGCAGAGGATGTGCTGTGCCCGTGAGCCCGGCCATGCACAGGCACACTGGGCTCTGGGTGCCCTTGGTCAGCAGGAGGTTGCTGAGCTGCAGGGGACTTGGACACCTGCCTGCAGGAGCTGGTGTAGGGCAGGTACAAGCTGCAGGCAGAGCTGTGAGCCCAGAGCCCGTGGCAGTGACACTGCTGGGGCTCTGTCTTCATGCCTGTCGCTGTGCTTGCTCTGTCAGCTGGCACCCATTCTGTGCCAAAGGTGCTTTTGTGGGGAGGTTTGAACAGCAGTGCTAAAGCCCTGGCAAGTCTGATCTCAGTGCTGGGATCTGGAGGGTTCATGTTCTGATCTGGAGGCTTGTTCATACAGAAGGGTTGAGGGCATGGCATGGAAGGGAGGAAGCCTTGCAGGGAAACAAAGAGAGGCCCTTTCCAACAGCATCCTGCTACCTCTTAGCACTGTTCTTCTCCTGACTTGGTTGGACAGGCAAAGTTAGAGGGGAGTTGTGAGCCAACTGATGTTTCTGCACCAGGCCAGAGGTGCAGGATGTCTTTGGGTGCAGCTGTTTTCTCCTCTTCCTTTTGCTGCTTAGAGTCAGTTGAACACTTTGTCCTATTCTCAGACAGTGGGAATATAGAAGCCTAAAGAGCAATGTCCTGTGTTCCCCAGCTCCATGTTGCTTAGAAGGGGCTTAGGAATTCTTTAACATCATTAAAGTTTAGAGTAGAAATGATGGTGGTCTAGGGCCACCATCTGTATGAGCCAAGTGACACAAGAGCTGAATGCCACTGAGACAGATTTTGCAAAGTGCACTGGTGCCTTTAAAATGTGACATAGTAGTAGAACTTCGTGTTCATTTGAGGGTGCAATAGGTAAATGGATGCCCTTGAAGGGGTATAGGAAATGGTTTTTCTTCTGCTGTGGTGATGGCACTAAATTTCCTGTGCTGAGCCAGTTTCTTTTCCTGCAGGATTATTGCCACGAGCTGGTGTGCCTCACTGCAAGGGAAAGGATCATTGTGCCAATTCGGGCCATTGGTGCCCGAGCTGTGCTGGACTTCCCTGCCCAGCTGGACTTCTCCAAGTGTCCAGTCAAGGTCAGCACCCAGCAGACTCGGCTGGTGCGCAATGTCGGTGCCCGGGCAGCTCGGTACCAGCTGAGCTCCCAGAGGTGAGGCAGCTCATCTGTCCCTGTGCAAACACCTTTGGGTGAGAGCAGAGTTGGGAAAGAGCTACAGAATGAGCCAAGCATCGGATCTGCTGCCCTGCAGCCTGGCTGGAAGTGAGCAGGATGGAAGGCATCTGCTCTTGCTTTCAGTGGCCTTGGAGCTTTCTCTGTCCCAGATTCCCTGGAGGCTGCTGGAACATGTTGGGAGCTGGCTTGCACCCTGCTGAGCACAAGCAGCTTCTGAAATGCTTCCTCAGCACTGTCAGCCAAACAGAGCCATTCTCTGGGAGGCCACAGGCACGTTGCTTTGCAGTGGTCCTGGAGGGGACCTCTGGAAATCATCTGAGCAAACACACTGCTCAAAGCAAGAGCAGTGTCTGGGGGTTGCAAGGTGCCATTGGGAGACATGGACCTGTCTTTAGATGCCATACAAGAAAACAAACATGTCAATGGACCTAGTTATAAAAGCAGAAGAAAACAACCTTTTTAAAACCCCTCCATACCTTATCTTTTCTGCCTGTCAGGTGCAGCAGTGATTCATTGAGAGGATGGATCTAACAGGATGAGAAGTGTCTTAAGGAGCAGCTCACAATTAACAGAGAAAAGGCCAAAATTTAGCTTTCCAGGCCTATCTCTTTGCAGTGATTTTCATTTGGTTCTTACAGTGTCAGGGATGTCTCCTTCACAGCTCTTCTAGCTGTGGGCTCAGGGAACAGTTTAGTGGTGTTGGCTGAAATTCAGAGGAGTTATGTTTAGCTGTAGACTTGTAGAGCTTGTGTCTTTGGGTCTTGGGGAGCCAGGTGTGTGTGAGAGATGAGTGCTACAGCAGGAACAGAGGAGTCTGGTGGGTACCGCCCAGGGATTGAAGAGATGCGGGGGCTGATTTGCACTCAGTTTTTCAGTGCTGACAGCTGAGTCCTGAACTTGGCTGGATCCTCTTCTCCTGATAATTTGAAAAGAAGAAGACACCCTCTTTCTCAGGCAAGCCCTGAAGTCGTCCCTGGAATGTTATTCCCATCCTGCCACCTGAAGGCAGGAGCATGTAACATGGGGCAGGAGTGGGAAGGGAATGGAATGGAAGGTAGTGCTGAAGCGTGGCCAGGGATTCCCCTAACTGGCAGCTTCTCTATTGTGGTGAAATTTCTGGCCAAAGACTAAGAACAGAATGCTGTGCCTTGCCCCCAGCAGGCCCTGATCCCCCCAGCCCCAGCAGAGCTGCAGCCGTGCTGGCATCAGCCCCGGGGCAGATGCAGGAGCACGAGCACTGATCTGGCTCTGGGGCTGCTGGGGCCTTGTCTTTCCTCCCCTCCCTCCAAAGTCTCACGTCCAGCACATGGACATTGCTGGCCCAAGGCTTCTCCATCAGCCAGCAGTGATGTTCTCACCAGTGGCAATGGGAACAGGTCAGCCCATAATTACAGCAAGAGGTCCTTAATGAGCAGAACCTGAAGCGAGTTCATCAGCTGTTACTACTGACATGAACAAAGTTCAGCTTGGCGGATGTTCTCTTTGTTTTTGTGTGTGATGCATTCATCAGCAAAGTCCCCAGAACACATTTGAAGTGACAGATTGACCAGCAACAAAGCACCAGGGCCAGGAACATTTGTTTCCTCACTGGGGCTGTAGAAGGGCACAAAGCCCAGCAGCTGCTGGGCAGAAGCACATTTCCCCTGAGCTGTCCCTGAGCATCAAAGCACAGAGTCTTGTGCCTTTAACCGAGCCATTGCCTGCTCTGTCCTCGGCCTCCAGGGGCAGCGTCACTGCACCGAGTTTACACTTCGACCTGGCTGAGCTCGACTTCGGGGACATCTCCTTTGGTGAGTGTTCCCTGGGCTGGGACACAGCCTCAGGGATCTGTGCCTTCCAACAGAAAAGCATCCCTCACTCCTGCTCTGCCCCAGCAGCCTCTTCAGGCTGTGAACTGCAGGGCTGCTGCTGCTGCTGCTGCCTCAGGGGGCATTTTGCCATTGTGAGATCCAATGGAAGCAAGGAATAGAAAGGCAGTATTTTCTGGTGTCTCTGTGCTGCTTTAAAAGACAGATGTCTGCCAAGGAAGGTGGGAATCTTGCTGCAATGGAAAGATGAGCCCCTCCCTCCAAATGATTATCCCTTTGAAATGATAGGGCTCCCAGGCAAAACTGTGGGAAAAGGAATAACAGTTCTTTGCTAGACTATCTCAGGAGAGCACAGACAAGACAAGAACAGACATTTCCCAGATGCCAAGTCCTGTTTTTCCCCTTTGGTGGAGTTCTGGTCACAGCAGGAGGAGCTGTGGGCTCTGGCAGGGCAGTGATCCCCCCCCAGCCGGTGCGGGAAGGGAAGGGAAGGAGGAAATGCTCCTTTTGCAGAGCCCCAGAGGGCAGGGGGATATGGGCAGTGCCCAGCAGCAGCAGCAGCAGCGGGGCAGGCAGGCAGGGTCGGTGCCAGCGCTGAGCTGCGGCCAGGGCAGCCTCGGGCCGAGCACAAACCTCCCGCAGCAGCAGCGGCCGAGCTGCGATCCCCGAGCGGGAGGAAGGGAAGCTCCGCTCCCTGCCCAGCCTCAGCTCGCACTGCACAGCCGCCCACGGCATCACGCCACAACTCCCCAAAACCCCCAAGGGAAAAGCCCAGCCCAGGGCCAAAACCCCCCAGAACCCCCCAGAACCCCTATCCCCCTTCCCAGACCAAGGGCAACATTCACTGCCAAGCCTAAAGCCAGAACAATGAAGTTCATGAACTTCTGAAGGAAACTCATTGCCTTTTTTGAGCTGCTTCTTCCCCAGCCTGCATCACCACGGAGGCGCTTGTCAAGTTGCCTTTGGAAGGAATGAAACGCGAAAGGCAAGAGATGGAAATATGGGTCTGAAGCAGGAGATTCAGATCCTGCTGAATCCAATTTCATTCCTAAGGGCTCTCCGGCTGAAGGCAGCTGTTGTATCTTTGCTTCTTTGTAACTGTTGACTGTTGTCTGCATGTGCTGGCCTCAGTCTCCTTGGAGGTTTTGACATCTGGGTTTGTCCTTTTTGTGCCTCTCTTGCCTCCCTGCTGGAGTCCCTGCTGGAGCTGGCAGTGGTCACTTGGATGGGCACAGAGAAGCTCTGGGCTGCAGCTGCAGTTGTTTTTTCTCCCCATCTGTGTCCCAGATGCTCTTGGTGAGCAGGCCTGGGGAGAAGTCTCCTCCCCACAGAGCTGGCTTGCCCAGACAGATGTGCAGTGCAGAGCAGGCTGTGGCTGCTCTGCGCGCTCTGCAGGACATCCCCACCATGAGTGGCTGCATCTCTGGCTTTGCAGGATAGAAAGCAAATCTCAGAGCCAAAATGGGGTGCAGCCTTGCAGGCAGCACTCTCAGTGAGCAGCATGGCTGTGATGTCCCTGTTTGTGGGCTGAGGTGGGACCTGGTTCCTAATTGCTAATCTCAAAGCAAGGCTTGGCTGTGTCCCCAGTTGAGTGGGCTCTGAGCTGTCACGTGCTCAGTCTGTTTGGCCCAAAGCAAGAGATGCCTTAAGGGTCCTGCAGAGAGAAGCTGCATTAGGGTGCTTTGCATCACGTTCTAGTTCCTGATTCCATCCTCATTTTCTTTTGCTGTAGCTTCTTCTCACTGACAACTCACTCTTTATATGTCTTGAAGAAGGTGGGAGTGTTGGCAGGCTGAGCAGGGAATTGGACAGCTTGAATTCTCAGAGTAAATGCTGGGTCTGGGTGCACACTCATCACTGAGAGAGAACTGGTGCTGGTTTGGGGCAGGTGAGGGAGCTGGTCCCCATCCCAAAGAGAGAAGCTTGCAGTGTTCAGCAGGGCTAGGAGTGGGCATTTTCAAGGCTGCAGTCTGGAATCTGTGTCAAAGGGAACTAAGTGACGATTAATTCCTCATGCAGCTTCTAGGTGAGCTGTAGTTCAGATCATAAAGAGCTCAGCTCCAATCCCACTTTGATCCTGCCAGGATCTTGCCCCCAGGATCATGCCCTGCTGGGTGCCTGAATGGATATTTGTGTCCTTGTCCAGGCTTTCCCTACACGCAGCGCTGCCGCCTCACCAACAGCTCCGCGGTGCCCCTGGCGTTCCAGCTCCACATGTCGGACAATGGCACGCAGCCGGCTGTGGACAGCGTGGATCAGATCCGCAGGGACACCGACCCGGCCTGGAGCAAGGGAATCCATTTCCATGTGGAGCCCAAGGAGTTCACCATCAATCCCAGCCAAGGCACCATCCTCCCCCAGGGACACCAGGACATCGAGGTACGGCAAGAGCCCAGCCACAGCCGCTGCAGCACCAGGGCTGGAGCTGCACTGCAGGGTGGGAGGGCTTTAGCTCTGGTGCCAGCCTGGAGCATCCTGGCACTGAGAGATCTGCACTGCTGGGGGCCTCTGCTAGCTGGCTTACTCGGGATGTTCCTCAGGGAGCACTGTTTGCTTTCCAAAATCATATGCTGAGCTCACAGACCTTATGGCCAAGGCCTGAAACCATTCTTGTGTTTTTGAGAGTGATTGATTTGATTGCAACGGGGCAGAGCAAGGATGAGGGCAGAAGGTGGCTGTTAGAGAGATGTCATTGTATCAAGCAGTTAGCTTTTCTTCGTGGTGTCATTTCCCCCCTCCTGGGGAGCAGAAAGATTTGTGTTCACTGCAGGAAGCTCCAGTGGAGACAAAAAATCTGCAGCCATGTGTAGCGGTTCAAATTTATTGTATTGATTCCTTGTTAAGTGGTTTGTTCTGTTGCACCCCGTGTTCTCCCCGAGTTGGTTTACCCCTGGGTTTTACCCTCCCTCAAAGCTGTCCCTCATGCCATTCCCTGCCCCTTTTTCCAGCTCTCTTCCTTCCTGTCAAACCCAGCCCCTTTTGTTCCCCAACCTTCTTTGCCAATTTAACCTGGAGCCAATCCCTGTCTGCAACACCCCTTTGGAATTCCCCTATTCCTGGAGGCCCCATTGGCCCATGTGAGCCATCCTCCCCACCCTCCTATCCAAAGTGGCCCCAGACACTTGATGTAATCCCCTCAGTGCTCCGCTGAGGATTCCCTTTTGGTTTGCTGTTTGTATCCACCCCCTGCTTTGTGTCTGTACAAAATTCCTTGCACAGGAGTGTGCAGGGCTCTTTTGGTTCTGATCCTTTTGCTTGGAATAAACCCTTCCTTGTGGAACTTCAAGACAGAGATCCTCCTCCTTTCTTCTCTGTCTGGTCCCGTTGGTGGCTTGTCTCATGCAGCGTAGAGCAAGAGGCTCTTAGGGTTCTGCCTCTGGTCAATGCCCAGCCTGGAGAAGTTCTGGTTCTGAGGGTTCTGCCTCTGGTCAGTGCCCACTCTGGGGCAGTTCTGGTTCTGAGGGTTCTGCCTCTGGTCAATGCCCACCCTGGAGCAGTTCTGAGGGTTCTGCCTGCGGTCAATGCCCACCCTGGGGCAGTTCTGAGGGTTCTGCCTCTGGTCAATGCCCACCCCAGCACAGTTCCCCACTCCTGGCTTGGGGCTGGAGTTCTGAGCCAGCCTGGGCTCAGGCTCCCAGGGCAGCCATGAACTGCCCAGCACCTGCTGGGCCACACTTTGCCCTCAGCCTCCTGCTGTAAAGCTGAACTCATTGTGGTCAAGTCAGATTTCCTCTACATGGATGTCTTTGTAGTCAGATGAGCAATTGGCCCCTTAATTTGAATGCAGTGGTGCATGGAGCTGTAGTCTAATGTTTTAATGTAGCTGACCTGTCCTCTGATAGCAAGGTGTGTTTAACAAATCTGGTATTGCCAGAAGGCTTTTGTTACTCTGAGACTGTGCTCTACACATGGAGCAGCAGAAGAATGAAGGGCAAATCCTCCCTCAGGAACTGGAGGATATCACCCGTGGGTAATGAGCTTTTGGAAGGAAGAATTGACTGTTCTTCTCTTCCACCAGGTGACCCTGTGCTCCAACACGGTGATGGAGTTCTACCGGAGATTGCTGGTGGACCTGGAGGGTATTGGCAAGGGAGTGGCAGCCCTGATCATCACAGCCAGGTACCAGCACTTGCCTGGCCTCCCCCAGGCACTGCCTTGCCCAGGCTGTGCTGGCTGCAGCTGCCAAGGAGAAGTGCTGCTGAATGCCCTCATGTTGTGCCAGCTGGACACGAGAACAGCAGTGCTTGGGCAGCAGCCTGTGGTGAAAAGCACGTTTGCTCACAGGCCAGCATGGTCCTGGGCCCTCTTCTAAAGGCACCAGGAATGATATCATTGATTGGCCTTGTTTTTGGTGCTTGAGGTGGAACAAATTTCCCAAGGGCCTCCTCTCCTTCAGGCTGCAAGAGGTGGGGTTATGCTGGTTGTGAGCACCGTGCACTGGTTTGGGCCACACCAAGCAGCTGCTGAGAGTCAGGCTCTGGCTCTGTCCATGAGGGCACATGGCAGGGGGGAAGTGGCTCCCAGCAAGAGTGGAGAGGGCAAGGTCTGACAAGGGGAAAGCAGCCCTTGATGTGGCAGGTCAGCTCCAGTTTTTGTCCTTCCCTCTGCTTCCCATTTTGAGCTTAAATGTTGTCAGAGTTGAGACCAAAAGTCGTTGTTGCTGCAGCAGAATTCCATGCTGCGGTGCTGCTGTGGGTGTCAGTGTGATGCCCAGAGGGATGCAGCTCCCTGGTGCTGTTCGCTGTGCCAGGCAGAGCCATCCAGGCAGTGCCTGGGCTGCCATTGTGTACAGCAGGTGGAGCTGGGGCCAGGCAGTGCCTGGAGCTGTGCAGAGAAGGAGCCAGGGAGCTGCAGGGCCTGGCAGGGGCTGATCAGCCCCTCTGTGGGGCAGCTGCTGTCTCGTGCCCTCCAGTGCTGGGGCAAAGAGCTGAGTTCTCAGGCAGGGCAACAGCACCATGGCAGAGAAGGGAGTCATTTTTACTGAGACCCTGGAGCTGTGTGTTCCTTGAGCCTTAGGGAGCACTGATCCTTGTTGGGAAGGCTCCCCCAGAGTTCGTGGGTCACTGGGACTGTTCCAGGAGTCCTTGCCAGCCTTCCTGGGTAAAGGAGGGGCTGAGGCAGCTGTGGGGCAAAGTGCTCTGCCTGGGGTCTTTGGCAGCCTCTGGGTGCTGCCTCTCAGGGTTTGCCCCTCCTTGACAAGACATGTTGGAGTGGGAAGAGGTAGAAGGCAATTTATCCCTGTAGGGCTCTTCAATGTGCATTTGACAGTGACCAATGTGTTCTGCTCCATTTCGCAATCTTTGGGGGTAGGCATTCTCCATTCTCTCAGTATCTCTGATTGTTCTGGGGTCCTCTCTTTGCCCAGATGTCTCGTTCCTGAGCTCCAAGTGTCCCCCCAAGTGCTGCTGTGTGATGAGTGCCACCTGAAGGTGCCCTATGAGAGGAAGATCGTCATTAGGAATCCCAGCCACCTTCCTGGCTGCTACGGGCTTATTCCCCAGGTTTGGCATCACATCCACCTCCTCCTGTCAAATATTCCTGAGGAGATTATTAGGGGAAAAAAGGGTTTGGATAAGACCTTGCTGGTTTCTAATCAGTCTTAAAGATCTGCTGAGAACAGGATCCTACCCTACTGTAAACTTGAGGAGGCAGTTTAAGCTCCTGAGGAAACAGTTGATGTTCTAGTCCTCAGGGTGTTTTCCTGTGGGAGATCTTAGAGGGTTGTGAAAAGCTGCTGCACCCACAGACACCAGTGCCTGTGCTGGCAGCCTCCTTGGAGGATGCCCTGGGAGTGCTAAACCTACAATTCTTACATCTTGTTTGTGCCTTTGACCTTTGTCCTGGGGAGTTTTAAAGGTGTGTGTTAGTTGCTGTTGTGGTGGATGTTAAGGAGCCTAAAGTTTCTTGAGAGGTCCCTCTGAATCTGCATTTCATTGTGTCCCTTCCAGAAACGCAAGGAGGACTCTGCTGTGCTCTACTCCAGCCCCAAGCCCTGTGGGATTGTGCAGCCCCAGAGCACAGCAGAGATCCCAGTTGTGGTGGCAGTGCAGGCCCTGGGCACTCATCGCACCAACGTTCTCATCGGCGTGTTCGGGGATGAGAGAAACCCCCTGGTGAGGGCAAGGGGAGATGTGAGCCTGTGTGCAGCTGCTCCTGGCAGGGTGCACAGGGACAGGGATTCTGCCGGGGAAAACAGGCACGGGCTGCTGGGGAGAAGGACAGGAGGGATGGGGGCACAAACAGCTCCTGCCTTAGAGGTGGGAATCTCAGTGTCTGACACAGAATGGAGTTGGGCTAAGCTGGAATCCAGGGGCATTTGAGTTCATTATTCTTTAAAATGCTGTTAACTTTGGAAACATCTGTTTGAAAATGTCATCTCTCTGAGCACAAAAGAGGATGTCAAAAGTCTTCTAGGAACCTTGAGCTTTCTGTAAAAGAAAGGAAAGCTGGCATTTGAAGAGTGTTTGCAAGGATTGAAACTTCGATTAAAACATATGGAAATGGCAATGCCAAATTCCTTGGATGGCACCAAACATCTGAACCTGGGCCATCGTGGCACTGCCTGTAAATCAGTGAACAGGAAGGAAAGGCAATGCAGGCTGTGCCAGGGAGCCTGAAGTTTGACCAAACAGTTGCTTTCAACTATCAGGCTGCTTCCCTTAAAGAGGAGGGTTTCTCCCCACCAGAAGAACTAGTTGTTTAACTGTCAGCCTGGTCTTAATTAGAGATTTCTTGCAAAGATTAAAGCTTTGGGCCAATAATTTTTAGTTTGAAAGGTTCTCTTACCTTAATCCTTTTCGATTTGGAGGTGAACATGTAATTTTCTTTCTCCCCAAAAGCCCAGCATTTCAGCTGGAGAGTGGTAGCTGTCCCTGAAGAAATAAGTTGAGCAGGGTTGAGCTGTTGAAGGTTTTTTAGGTTTCTCTGTTGTGGTTTGTTTTGGGTTTTTTAAAATCTTTCTTGCTTGCTTCCTTGAACAGAGAGCACAATTACGGAGCTCAGGACGGCTGGCAGAAATCTCCCCAAGCCCAAGGCTGGCAGAGCTTGGCAGGATCCCAGCACCACAGCCTGTGTATGTATGGATGGAAGGATGGATGGATGGATGGATGGGGAATGCGACCTGAGTCACCTGGGAGTGTTGGAAAATGTCAACCAATCCCCCAGCGGTGTCAGGGGAACATTCCTGATAAATCCCAGGTGGAGCTTCAGAGTTGCTGGCTGGGCACTGGCTGGGTCTGCCCCTCGGTGTCTCAAATCTCACCTTTTTGCTGCCTTCTCTGTCGTTTCCTCTCCCACTGTGCTTTTTGCATCCCCACCAGGTATAAATGCCTGTCCTCTGTAGTTGCTCAATGCAAGCAGTTGCAGCTGCTGCAGCACCTCAGTGTCATCCCTGGGCTGCCTTTAGAACAGACCTGCCCCAGCCTGGATTGGGAAGGGCTGGATCAAACCATTTCTCAGTTCAACGTGCGAGCACTCAGCCAGGGGCTGCATCCTGGCCAGGAGCTGCTCGTGCAGGTGTCCCTCCCTCCCTCCCACTGCAGGTCCCTGTTCATAGTTATTTATTTTTCAGAGATGAGCTCCATCCACCTAAATTCAAACCCCAGCCCCCGAAGGAGAGGAGAACCAGTCTGGATTGTGCAGCAACTCGATGGAGGCACTTCAGGACTGGACAGGAGGAGGGAGCCAGAGGCCTGAAAGAAGTGCAGGATTTTAGCCACTCTTCAGGAGCAGAGGTAGATTTTCTTGTGCACCTACTGCTTGCTTTGCCTCCCCAGCCTGCCAGCACCAAGTCCTGCTCATGCTGAGCTCCCTTTTTGCTGCCCTGCTGTGCTGTGCCCTGACAGTGGGCTGGGCAGCAGGGCCAGTGGCTGGACATGGGCTGAGGGGGAGGGAGAAAAAGGACAGTTTTCCTTGGAGAAGCTGACTCAGATCCTACAGGCCTGTGCTGAGTGTGGGATTTTTTGCCTTGTTTCCTTCCCAATGTAAGATGAGGCTTTTCTCTGCATTATAATGGTAACACCTCCAGCTTCCCTCCCAGAGCAAGCTGGGATGATCCTGATCTCCATGGAGCCTCTTCCCAAGGCAGCCAGACTCCCTGTTTGCAGGGCTCTGCTTTCACCCAGAGCTGCTATTGCACTGCTGGCCCTGGAGCTGTCTGACAAAGGGAGACTTTGCAGGGGGGCTGTCTCTTCCTCCCAGCATAGAAAATGGCTTGTTTTTTGGGTGCCAGCACCAACTGCTGAGCACCCTCACCTCCCTCGAGGCTTGGAGGGATTCAGGTGCTCCCTGGACGTGGCGCACGCTGCCCTGGGAGCGGAGAAGGCAAGAGGGAATCTGTCTGTCGCCTTCTGATGCAAGGCGAGGCGACCTGGTTCTGAGGAAACGGCACGGCAACCCAAACTCTCCAGGGTCACTCGGGCCAAGAACACACGCTAGCACCAGTATGGTGGACGGTTCAAGACCTTTATTGTCCCGTCTCATCGGGTTTTATACTCTGCAAGTTTTTTCTCTACGTCAGGGGGTCTTACCTTACTGTAATTGGTTAGCAAGGAGTAAAAGTTACTAATGTTAGGGGGAACTACATTCCTAGGTGATCCCTTATCACTAGAAGTTAGGGGGAGAGGAATCCTGCTGCTTTCCGTGACATCGCGAGATTTTCCGAGCGCCTCTCCCTGTCTACTACATCTCCCCCCCCTTTTTCACAAATGAACGAGGTAGTCATATACATAGGTACTGAGACGAGGTATGAGGTTGTTGACAAAGAAAGAGGTTTGGTAAACTCGGTAGAAATTCAACCAGTGTTCTCTGGTTGAATTCACAGGAGTTGTTGTCGGCCTATGAACAGGATGTTGGCCCGTTCCAGGCGGGTCTGAATGAATGAGACTAGCTTGTTCAGCAGGCATGGTCCGAAGGTAACTGCTAGAAGCAGCAATGCCAATGGACCTATTAGGGTAGAAATCAGAGTGGTTAGCCATGGTGATCGGTTGAACCAGGATTCAAACCAACCCTGTTGGGCTTCCCTGTCTTTCTGTCTCTGAGCCAGTCTGTTTCGGAGTTCCGCCATGGAGTCTCTCACGACTCCCATGTGGTCTGCATAGAAGCAGCACTCCTCCTTCAAGGCAGCACAGAGGCCTCCTTGCTGCATGAACAGGAGGTCTAGACCTCGCCTGTTCTGCAAGACTACTTCTGAGAGTGAGGAGACTGACTTCTCTAGAAAGGAGATGGATTTCTCGATCCTCTGCAGGTCCTCGTCGATTGTTGCCTGCAGCTGTGACAGTCCTTGGTGTTGGGTCGCCAAGGCTGAGACTCCCGTGGCCGTTCCGGCTGCTCCTAGGCCCAGCAGCATTGCGATAGTTATACCTGTTATTATTTCTCTTTTGTGAAGCCGGCTGGGTTCCTCAAAAAGGGGGTATACTTCTTCATCTGCACGGTACAGGATCCTAGGAACAATCAGAACTTGGACACAAAAGTCGTTAGAGTCATCGAATTTGGCAAGGAACACACAAGGACTCAGTCCTGATTGCTGGCAAACCCACATCCCAGATGTGGATGGGACTACCCACTTATTGTTTTTCCCATCGGGTTTGACAACTTTGGTGCAGACGTTGCCTTTCCGCCTAGCTAGGGTTGCATTGCCAAAGCATCTGCCCTGGCCTGTGACTTGACTCAGGGTGATTCCTTTGCGGGGGGTGTCCCATCTACATTGGTTGGGTGCATCTGCTGTGGAGTAACTGAAGGGAGTGTTTAGAGCAACTCCTTCGTAAAAGGGAGGTTCGACAGCGTAACAAAGCCAGCAGGATTCGGTTAGGTTAGGGTTAGATTCGTTCAGGGATAGGAAGGTAGCTTCTAACATACGAAGGATTGGGTCTAAATCTGACTCGGCTAAACGGTCTACCTGAAAGGCTTATACATGGCCGGTCGGGATATCAGCGACCCTTGTGGGTAAGGCTTTGGGGCGGGTCGCGTTTCTCCCTTTCGGCACACTTTTAATCACTTTGTTGTGTCCAACCGCTTGGGGTGCCGACGGTTGGAGCCTAATAATCCGCACGTTCACCTTTTCTTTTGACCCTTGAAGGACTACTGTCCATGTTTTGCCTGTTGCCCAGCTAGGGTGATGAGGCTGTAAAACTGTCATGTTGTAATCTGTGCATTTCTGAAATCTGGGGATTTTATGGCGATATCGATGGAAGTTTCCAGGTATGAGGATGGGTGTTTTGCAACCGGTGGGTGCCCAGGTGAACTGTAAGAATTTGTCGGGCTCTTGTGGATCCCACCCAGGCCCCGACGGTCTGGCGTCTGTGACAATGGTTTCGCAGCCCCAGTGCCCACAGTGTCCCCACCCTGGGTGGTTGCAGTAGCTTTTCCCAGGGTTAGAAGCTGGGCACCAGTAGGATAGGTACATGTGTGTGGCGTGTGGGGAATGAGGGTCTACCTTTGGTTGTCCTGGGAACAGGTCGGTGATGCGGAGCACGAAGGATGGAGTGTTCGGTGTGGTGATTTCTCTGAGCACCTTGTCACTACTAAGGTGTTGCATGACCCACCTGAATGGCCGATGGGGGTAGTGATCTGGGCTGGCTTGCCCTCTGGCAACAAGCCCCAACAGCAAAATCACACAAAAACACCGTTGATGCTTGGGTCTCACCCGTGCGGGTCTCTCGGGCGCTGCCTGACGGCTTGGTGGTCTGTCACTTACCGCTGGAATGGGGATGTACGCGTCACGAGGACGTCCCACGAGCATGTCCTGTAAACAGAAACTCGCAACTCTCATCAGTCTCATTCTGCTCGCTATGGAGGTCCGGCTTAATTGACTTAAGTGGACACCACCTAGTTTTGCCGTCCTTTTTGACAGCTGCGTACCCTCGCCCCGTGAGCATCAACCTCCAGCCCCGTTCCCATTCGCCTAGCTCGTTTCTGATTACAACCTGTGGGCCCTCCTCTAGCGTTTGAGTTACCCAGTGTTTTTGAATGGGACTGTTTGTTTCATCTCCCCTGGGGAATTGGTTCAATGCCAGCAGAGCGGTTGCCAGTATACGTGCCTGATCTCCTGGGGGAATGGCATTGGCAAAGCCCTCTGCTTCCACCAACACTTCTATCTTGGTTTTCAGGGTCTGATTTGCTCTCTCAACTATAGCCTGTCCGGTACTGTTATACGGGATACCTCGCACTAATGTGATGCCCCATTTCGAAGCGAACTCTTGTACTGGTTTAGAAATGAAACTGGAACCGTTGTCAGTTTTGATCTGTTTAGGGATACCAAGCCAGATCATGGCTGTCAGCCAGTGCTGAATTGTGGCCTTGGAGTTTGTTTTGGCGTGCTGTGTGGCTATGATCATTCCGCTATAAGTGTCTACTGTCACTGCAAGCCATGCTCGGGGCCTCAGCAGTTCGCACCATGTGAAGTCCTACTGCCAGATTTCTGAGGGCTTGAGGCCTCTCTGGTTGACCCCGTAGGTCCACAGGGGTGACTTCTGGCAATGAGGGCAGGTGGCTACCACATGTTTCGCGTCCGCTGTCGGGATTCCGCATCTCTTCGCCAGTGCTTTGGCTCCGATGTGGAGCGACTCGTGCAGTTGACGAGCTTCCTGCAACGTCCAGACGCCTTTCGCTGCGGCGTCCGCTTTGTCGTTGCCGATCTGGAAGTAACCTTTGATTGGGTCGTGGCTGTTGATGTGAATGACTGACATGGTGCCCTGTCGCGAGGAGAGTGCTTCTTCCAGCATTAGGGCTGCTGCAGATGTTGACACACCTGGTCCTGCCATGGCTAGGCAAAGCCTCGCCACGAATATAGAGTCTGTTACAATGTTGAGGTGTTCTTCTTGGAAGAGTCCGCATGCCAAGACCACTGCTGCTGCCTCCAGCTGTTGTACCGACAGTGTGGGGTCACACGCTTTGACGCAATGCCATTCCTCTCCTGTCTGCCACGCTGCTGCTGCGGTTGAGGTCGTGGAGGAAGCGTCTGTGAAGACCGTTGGCCCTGGCTGCGGTCGACCCATGACCTTTGGCGGCGTGTCCATGTCGACTACGGTCAGTAGCTTAGTCCAGGGTGGCTTGGAGGAGTAGGAGATTTCCCCTCCGAAGCCGGTGAGAGCAAGGGCTAGGTGCTCCGATATTATGGCTGACTCCAAGGTCGGTTGCTTACGGAAAGGGAGGTGGATGCTTGTCGGCTCTGTTCCCAGGTGTCTCAAAGCGAGCTTCCTGCCCTTCATGATGAGGTTAGCAATGCATTCTATTCCTGGGGAAAACGCAAGGGCAAGTCTTCCGAGCACCACCCATTGGATAGGTCGGGCCTTTTCGGAAAGTCCTTGGGCCAGTGCTCCCACTCCCCCTTTCGGTGTAAAGTGGACATATAGGTCCAGGGGCATGGCTGGGTTCCACCTGGCAAGTGTGCCAGTGGCCATCTGGCTTTCGATGAAGTCGAGGGAGCTCCTTGCCTGTGGTGTCAGCTTCTTGGGATCCCAAGGGTTCTTTCCTTTCAGGAGGTCATATAGAGGGTCCATGACCTCGGGGGGAACTAGGAGGATGTTGCGAACCCACTGCAGCGATCCCACCAGGCGTTGCACGTCGTGGAGTGTTTCGATGTCTCGACGGACTTTCGCTTTGGGGGGTGTCATGTAGGAGCTTGTGATCCCCACTCCCAGGAAGGTCACGCAGGGTTCTCTCTTGATCTTTGCGCTCGCGATCTCGAAGCCGTTGGCCTGAAGGGTTTCCGTTATTGTGGACACCAGGTGATCCACTTTGCTTGCTGATGGTGCTGCGACTAAGATGTCATCCATGTATTGGATGATGGTTGCATCGGGATAGGAGTGTCGGACTGGCATCAGTGCTTTGTCCACGGTGATTTGGCATATGACAGGGCTGTCAACAAGACCTTGTGGAAGTACTCTCCATTGGAAGCGAAGGTTGGGCCGCTCGCCGTTCCGAAACACCACGGAAAAGGCGAATCGCTCTCGGTCCTCAGGGTGCAGGGGTATCGAAAAGAAACAGTCCTTGATGTCCAGCAGTGCGCACGGCTGCCCTTCGGGGATGGCTGAGTTCGCGGGGAGCAGTGTCTGGACTGGACCCATGGGTCAGATTGTCTTGTTCACTTCTCTCAGGTCGTGGACGAGGCGATAACCTTCTCCGGACCTTTTGGGGATCACGAATACAGGGGTGTTCCACAGGCTGACGGAGGGTTCTATGTGACTCTTTTGCAGTTCGCGGTTGACCAGTTCCAGCAAGGCTGCCATTCGAGGCTCTGTCAGGGGCCACTGCTCAACCCATACGGGGTGTGATGATTTCCAAGTTAATTTGATTGGCAGCGGGGGGTGCACAGCAGTGGCCCTCAGGATAAATTTGTGATCCGGAATCCTAGCAAGGAAAGAACATCCCTTCCCAACAGGGGTGGAGAATTTTGCAAAATGTAGGGGTAAATTGCTACTGTCTGTTCTGGTCCCTCTTTTGTATGAAGTGTTAAAGCCACCAGCTGGGTGCTTTTCCATGCCCGGGACTGCCCTCCCACTCCGTTCACTGGAGGGACTTCTTTGAATTGCCAATGCCCGGGCCAATGCGCTTGGGGAATAATTGTGCAGTCTGATCCCGTGTCGGCCCAGAACTGAAACCCTATGACGTGGGGATCCCGACCGCCATAAAGGCGGCATGTCCCCCACACCATCAAGGGTTCCTTCCCTATTCTCATGGCCAGGGCCACCCAGGGATCCCGCGCTGAGGCGTCCCCTGCTGGTCCTGTGACACCGGCGTGGCTTGTGGTGGTGGGGAGTGTGAAAGCATTACCGGTGGTGTTGTGCAGTTCTGGCATTGTGTTGTAGGTGGGGATGTAAAATTGACTGCTCCCTGTGGGGGCATGGGGTATGAGGGTCCCCACTGGGGGTTGCTGTAGCCGGGCCGCTGCATATTCCAGGCGGGAGGGGGCTGAGCACGGCCCGGCCACCCCCTCCCTCTGCCGTTTCCCTGAAGCCTGGGTCTGCATTCCTTAGCTAAATGCCCCTTCTTCCCACATGCCCAGCATGGTCCCCTAAGTTCTCCCTGGCGTGGTGGAGCAGCTGCTGATCAGCGCCTTGGCTGGGGGCAGTTTACTGCCACGTGGCCTGCCTGGCCACACTTAAGGCACGCCATCACACTGGTTATTGCAGTGTGGACTGCTGCTTGGATGGGAGCAAGGTGTTCCTCCTTTGCGACGTGTCTGATCATGTCTGCTATGTTGGCCCCAGGTGGCAGTGATCTTAGAATGTCCTTGGTGGCTGAGTTGCATTGCTGGCGTAGGCAGTCTGCCAGCACGGGACCCTTAGCCTCTGGGGGCAATGAGGAGGAATCTAACGCTGTCTGAAGTCTGTCCACAAAAGTGAAGCTCTCACTTTCACTCTGTCTTATGGTAGACCACTGTGAAGGTTTGGCTACTACTTTGGCAGTAGCACGGATGGCTTCCCGGGCAGCACGAGTGGTTGTCATAACTTCATGGGCCCTTAATCCCTCAGCCTGAGCCTGGGGGGTGATTATCGTGGGGTCTCTACCCATCAATCTCTGTATACTGGAGCCGTGCAGTGGATGGTCAGGCCCCGTTATCTGGGCCAGCTCCTTTGCGCATTGATCCTCCCACTCTTGTTTAAAAACAATCATCCCCGTGCCATCGAAAATCATCCTACATGTCTGTTTGATGTCAAAGGGAAGCATGTCATCCCCCCCAAAAACACCATCAATGAGTGTGGTAACCATGGCAGAATTAATTCCCTTGTCTGCAATCGCTTTAATAATTGCCTGTACCTCTTTTGGATTCACTGGAGAATAAGTCCTTCTTTGGTTTTCGCCTGCCCCCCCCACACGGACAGGAAACACTAGCTTGGCTGAAGGGGTGTACTCGGCGCAGGCTATCTTTATTTTTCGCCAATCTGTAAGAGGGGTCTGGTCTTTCTCTGATAACCCCTTCACCCATGCGGGAGCGCTGTGACTAGAGATCTTGTATGCTGCTGCTCTCCCTCTGTTAAAGCTAGTATCCAAACCGGAGCTCCCCGACTCCCTCTCGGACTCGTCCCGGCTCGAGTCTGAGTCGGAGTCAGAAGTGGAATGGCCAAGCATTTCCGGGCTGCTCTGCCTTTCTCTCGGGCTCCGACCCCGCCCCCTCCTGCGGGGGGCGGACTGTTCCCTCCCCCTGGGGTCTCCCCGCCTCCTGCTGAGGGAGGTCCTTGCCTTATACGGGCTTAATTTGAATAGAGCGCTCTGATTGGTCTCACCCCTCACCGCGGGGACTGCCCCCCCTCCCCGCTCTCCCGCGCATGCGATGTTAAGCGGGCTGATCCCACTTCCGCCCTTTGTCCCCTCTTCTCTTCCGCCCTGACCACGCGGCCGGCCGCCATCTTCGAGCCCATACGGCGGCGGAGAGATTGTATCGATCCGGGCGGTTTCTGACCGTCCCGCCGCTTCCCGCGCCTCCTTCATCAGCCCCCCCCAAAAACACCGCGCACGTTGCTCTGCCTCTTCCGTCTGGTCGGCAATCGGCGGGGGGGGACGGGTAGAGGGGCCGCGGTTTTGTCGAGAGGCTCCGAGGAGGGGCTGGAATCTGGCGGGCTCCGCGGGGGGGCTGGGGGATCTCCCGGGGGTTTTGGGCTCGGGCTGGGGGGGAGGTGGGACGCGCCTAGCCCCCGCACATCCCCATCTGCAATCTGATCGCTTTCCGGGGTGGTCTGTGTCGCTGCCCCCACCCCTAGCTGCGGAGTGACTATTAAACAACTTCTGGCAGCTTTCCACGTTTCTTGCTCTTGTCGAGCTTTTTGCAGAGCCCGGATGACTCTGCCCCACGATTTTAGAGCTTTCCCCGAGCCTGAACACATGGTATCCTCGGCCAGGGTTTTCGTACAATTATCCCACACCTCCGGGTGTAAAATATCCATGGGGCTCTCTATAGCCCCCAGCTTAATCAATCTCGGCAATGCGAGAGTCATATCCTTGAGCTTACAATCGATTCCCCATTGTGCATGCATTTCACTGACTACCTTTGCGATCGCTTCCATGATTCGAGGGCGTCCCCTCCGCTGCACAAGGCCAGCTGTGCAGCCGCCGTCCTCTCTCCAGGCGATCCCCGTTCCCCGGGCACTGGTTCGGTCCCGGGTTTCCGGCACCATTTGTCGCCTTCTGATGCAAGGCGAGGCGACCTGCTTCTGAGGAAACGGCACGGCAACCCAAACTCTCCAGGGTCACTCGGGCCAAGAACACACGCTAGCACCAGTATGGTGGACGGTTCAAGACCTTTATTGTCCCATCTCGTCGGGTTTTATACGCTGCAAGTTTTTTCTCTACGTCAGGGGGTCTTACCTTACTGTAATTGGTTAGCAAGGAGTAAAAGTTACTAATGTTAGGGGGAACTACATTCTTGGGTGATCCCTTATCACTAGAAGTTAGGGGGAGAGGAATCCTGCTGCTTTCTGTGACATCGCGAGATTTTCCGAGCGCCTCTCCCTGTCTACTACACTGTCTCCCTTGCCCATTGTCAGTGTGGCAAGCAGGGCTGGAGCTGCCAGTGCCACTGGGGGCCCTCAGCATTGGCCACAGAGGGGCCTCCCATCCCTGCAGGCCCATCACAAAGTGCTGCTGGAGCAGCTGCTTGTTGGAGAGGCCGTGCAGGACACGTTGCAGGGCTGTCCAGGGACACTGTGCGGCACCTGTGGAGGGCACTGCTCCCCCTGGAACTCCTCAGGTGCTCCACAGGAAATTTTTGCAGGAGCTTTTGCTGTAGCACCTTGAGAAAGAAGCATTTAAATCAGAGAGAGAGGGGAAGAGCCTCAGGAGTCAGATGAGCTGGGCTGAACTCCTTCCCTCAGCTCCAAGAGCTCTCACTCTGAGTCTCCTCCTTTTCTAAAAGCAGGTAGTTTTAAAACTTTTTAAAGGAAAGCTGTGCATCAGAGAGAATTTCTACTGCCAGGAGACATCCTAGTTCACTTTCATTTCATGTACTAATTAATGCATTGACCCATGAGTATGGGAGAAGATTTTCCCCATGGTCCCTGCACTGGTCAATGGCATGGATGCAGGATGAGGTGAGGGTGATTCTGGCAGTGTTTGGGGAATAGGCCCCTCTGGCTACAGCGGCAGTTTGCTCCAAGATGCTCTTCTGCCTCCATTTCCATGCTCAACAACTCAATCTCTCCTGTCTTCCATCCAGGCTTTCAGTATCCTGCCACTGCCAGGTGTGCTGCAGCCAGGAGAGAGCCAGCAGGTCTCCTCCACCTTCTCTGGCCACCTCAACACCACCTGCAATGTCCCGGAGCTGTGCCACATGGAGGGAGGCTCCACCTCCGAGGTGCTGGTGCCCAGGGCGGCCTCACGTGTCAGCTCCTCCCTGAGCCCCCAGGAGATCAACTGTGGCTCACAGGCCCCTCTCAGGGACAGGTGAGTCAGCCTTCCGTGGGTTCCTGCTCTGCCATGGGTTATTGTCCGTGCAGGGCTTCCCTGTTCCAAGGCCTCTGAGCTCAGAGGTGCTGCAGAGCAAAGGCCAGCAGCAACACAGGGATGGCCACTCTGAGCTCCCTGGCTGCCAAGAGAGGAAGGACCTTCTTCTGTTGAGACAGAACATCTTCTTCTCTATTTGAGTGCTGAGCCCTCCTGGCTTATCTGCTGTCTGCAGGGAGCTGGGCTCTGGGCTTGCCTTGGCACCACCTCTAGAGGTGTCTTGAAGTCCATGGTGTTGAGTGGCATCTTCTTCATCATCTGCCTTCTTCACCAGAACAGTGGGACTGTGGTATGGGCAGGCGTGGGGCACAGAGCAAACCTTGCTTTGGGTCCTGCTCCTGCTACAGATGAAGTCCTTGCACTGCTGATTTGCCAGGGTTCTCCTTATGGTGGTGCAGCAGCCAGAAAAGCTCCTGTCCTTTAGGCTCCCCTGCAGCTGCAGCCGTAGGCAAGCACAGGAGAAGCTCAGCTCCAGCAAGGCAGCCCAGCTCAGGACACACAGGCACAAGTGTGGAGCTGGGAGTGGAGGCTGCTTAAAGCAAGCCTGTGCATCAGGACTTCTTCAGGCCAGGCTGAAGTTGGTTTCATGGGGAGGAGATGGATGAGGCTGCTTCCAATGGTTTCCATGGCAGCCAGCACTGGTTTGCTTGGTCCCAGCCGGGTTCCAGCAGGAAATCTGCCTGACAAGAGCCTGGCTTGCAGGAGAGGAGTTCCTGCAACGTTTGCTTTCTGACTGATAGGATTGTTCTCATGAAGGAGCAGGCTAGGAGTCTTTAAAACCGAAGATCACGGACAGAGACTCTCTAACTAATTAAAGTTAGACAGTGGGATGTTTATTAACACCGGTGGGCAGCACCAGAGTTGTCCATAAAAGGCGTGCCCACGCTGTCCAAGGTTCTTTGCCCTCTCTTTATTTCCCAAGATCTTACATACAATACATCTGCACAACCCCAGCACCTCCCATCCCTGCTCTGTATTCAAATGAGGTCATTGGTCCTTCACTCCTGTTCAATTCTTCCCTTGAATTGGGTTGGTGGTCTCGAATTGGGTCAGTGGTCTTAAGGGATGAAGTCAGGAATGTCTTCATCAGGTCTCTGTGACCCTCTGGCACCATCCAAGGTCCCCAACTTAGTGATTGATTTACATCAAGCCCAGGTGCTAACCATTGTTCTACTGGTTTCAAGATGTTCTTATAACAGTTCACTTCCTCCACTTCCCTCTAGAAAGAAGCTCCTAATGGTAAACAATAGAACAATCAACTCCAGCTTAAGCATCTCATAATCATTAACCTATGGTCTGCCTATCTAACCTACATCCTGATCAATGGGAATTGCTTCTAACCCTCAGCTGAAATCTGAACTCTTTAAAATCATGCTTCAGCTATGCCCAGGGAGAAGGGAGCTGAATGAGCTGAGTAAGAACTGTAGGAGAGCTAAGCAGATGTCAGCAATCTGTGCTCTGCTTTAAACTGGGAAGCCAAGAGACAAAGGGCGTTTCCAGGCACCAGCGCAGAGAGCTGCTGGATCAGCCTTTGGCAGGGGCTGGAGGGGTCTGGCTGTGCCTTCAGAGGGAGCTGGCACAGTCAACACCTTATGATGGCAAAGCTCAGGTTTGGTTGGTCCTGGAGGTCCCCTTCCACCCATGCCCTCACTTGGGATGTTCCCAACCTATGTGGGTTGAGGAGAATTCACGGAAATGGCCTCAGGGTCAAGGAATGAAGTGCAGGGCCAGCCAGGAGTAGGGAGCCCAAGTTTCTGGTGGGACTCTCAGCCATGTTTTCTGTTTTGTCTGCAGAAGGGAGCTGAAGGAGCCAGCTCCAAAGGTCGAGGACGAGGCAAAAGCCTTAGAGAAAGAAGAGAGGCAGAAGAAGGAAAAGAAGAGTGTCTCTGTTGGGAAGCAACCTCCAAAACCAGCAAAGGGGGAAACCAAGACTCGAGAGAATAAGGAAACCAAAATCCCCAAAAAGGAAACCAAATCCCCAGAGAAGAAAGAAGCCAAAGCATCAGAGAGGAAGAAAACCAAAATCCCAGAGAAGAAAGAAACCAAAGCATCAGAGAAGAAGGACACCAAAGCATCAGAGAGGAAGGAAACCAAAATCCCAGAAAAGAAAACCACAATCCCAGAGAAGACGGAAACCAAAGCCCTAAAGAAGGCGGAACCTAAAGCCTCAAAGAAGGGGGGAACTGAAATCCCAGAGGAACCACCTGAGCTGGAGAACTCTTTAGTTTTTATTCACACAACTAATTTTACACAGTTTGACAGACCTTGTATGCAACTTTAGTTAGTTCATAGATTTCTTTCTGGTTATTCTATTATTGGTTAATAAAATAGATTTTACTTGTGCATCAAATCTCTCTATTGTATTGTTTACCTCTTCACTGATTCTCATGGGACAAATCCCTTGTTGTTGCAGGTGCATTTGTTTTTCAGCCTCAGAATAGATTGTTCACAAAGTCTCATTCTCAAAATAGCTTCACACGGGAACTTGTAACTGCTTAGCTGCACTCAGAATAGATGACAGGCCAGCTATTAATATGGCAGAAGAAGGCCTGATTTCAAAAGGACTTTCTTTTATCATTATTCTACCTGTCTATGACATCTCCCCCTTTTCGTTCATTTAAAAAAGGCTCCTATGTCCTGATGTTGAAACAGCTCACTCTTGTCAGGGTATTATCTCATCACAGTTGTCACTGGTTATCTGTTAAATATGGGATAAGATAGATAAAAGACCAATTACAATCAACAAAACTTAGCAAATTCTATCAAGTCATTGACACAGGGTTTTGCAGCATGAGAAAACAAAAGAATAATGTCCAGTGTCTCTTAGGGAAATGGAAAGAAATGACCATTTTTTCCAATGAGTTGAGAAGGATGAGAAAGCCTGTGAGCTGGAAATGTTGATCTTTGACATCACTGAATGTCCTCCTGGGCACTGGAACAGGGAATAACTGCAGAAGGTTCGTAGGAGCGCTGTACCATGAGGATGCCATGAGGCTTTTGGTGTCAAATTGCCTCTGTCAGTTTCCAGCCACAGCCATGTCGTGGCAGTCCTCCTTCTGCTCCTGCTCTGGCCACAAAGGCTGCAAGGTGATGAGGTTATTTCTCCTTTCACTGGGCCTTAATTTTTCAGAGCTGATCAGTATCTGATGGAATGAACAGGTGACTGCTTTGAGCTGCTGATGATAAAACACAGGCACATCTTCTCCTGAAGTTAATGAATCAATTATGCTTCACTGTGGTACAGCCAATTGGGATTTAGATGTGATGATTTTTTTCCAAATTTCTAATGTAAATATTGCATTATTCAAAATGATTATTTATCCAAACTTCTCTTGTACATATTGCATTACTTGAACGTTCTTAAGGCAATCATTCATCTTCTTTTTTGTTTTTTAAGAATGAGATGCATGTCTTTTGTTATGAGTATGATGAAACATCATAGCAAAATAATACATGCAGTGGACAAGAAACTTACAGCAATTAGGAATAATTTGGATACAACAATCAGGAATATTTCAAGTAGCAGACAAAGCTAACAACATAGGTGGAATTAGGTAAATAGCAATCTCTGAAAAAATGTCCCATCACCTCAGAGTCTGCAAACAGCTGACAAACCTCGATTCAGTGGGGACTTGGATAATTATTTCCAGATAATAATTCCCAAACTCCCTTTCAAAATAGTTCAACTGTCATGTCTAGAGGGTGAAATTGCCAAGTCAAAGCAACTCAAATCTAGCTTTGATGCAGAAAACATCTGGGTCTGTTGGCAAATTCCCATCCAGGTAGAGCTAAGGCCTGGCCACCACCCAAGCTCTAAGTGGGAGAGAATTCCTTAAACGTAATTTAAAACAAGGCTCTTGGGAATAGCACTTAGGAGTAAAGGTCTAGGGGTGACAGACTAATGAACCATCCAAGAGCTGTCTCCTCCAAAATTTCGTCAGCACAGAGATGCTTTAAACTCAGCAAACTGTTGGAGTGGGTCTGTAATAATAATTGGGGCTCCATCTGATTACTGAGAGTAGATGTCACAATACCATCAGTTTAGAGGAGGCTTCCAACAAAGCTGAGATCTCATTTCTTGGAACTCTGAAAAATACTTAAAAATGATGAGACAGCACTGGGTCAAAGCACAGAGCCACAGTGTGAAGCCCAGCTAGAGGGGTAGTCTGGTCTGAGAGATACATAAGCAGCTAGGGAACAAAAGGAGGATCCTGAAATGACACGTGTCTTGTAGATAACTACACCAAAAGATGGTAAGGCATATGGAAAGCTGGCTATAAAAACAGTGATACAAACATTTATATATTTATGACAGAATAAATGCATCAAAGGAAAACACTGAACAGCTCACTAGTAAAATTGATGATACTTCAGTTTAAATAACACTCAAACCTGATAGAAATTTATTTGGACAGCACTAGAGCTTAACAAGAGGAACTTAAACTCAACCCTAAAAGGATTTCAAATTAATAAACATAATTTCATTATCACCTTGGTAGTACAAAAAGCGCACTCAAGAGAACTCAAAGTTAATTCCTATTCAATACCAAACATAACTGGATGCATAAAAACTGGAATAGAACATTGTTCAAACTTAGTAATACTGAAACTTAACAGAAATAAAATCTACCAAAATTACCCAAATAAAACTTTGCCTTATTTAATTTAACAGAAGGTAACTGAGCATCAAAATATTGGGCTTTAATTTAACAGAATTAAAATGAACATCCTTAAAAGTTATAGATATGACATGATGTAATTTTGTCCAAGGTTATTAACACAAAAAGACTACTTGAAGGTGAATAAGCCAGAAGTGAAATAACCGCGTGATGGTGTACTGGAGGGATTCAAGTTGTAACAAGCATATTAGAATTATAAGTAAATCAGTTATGAGAAAAACCCATGGTAACTGCAAATTCCATGGAAAGAGAAATTCAGTAAGACTTTTTAAAGTGCAGGGTTACTGGAAAATAAACACAATAACGTGCAATTTAGCATATTGCTGAACAGCCCAACAGCTTTTTGTGACTGCATCTGGCATCATTTTATATGGCAAATTTGTGCGCATTCTTGTTAAAGAAATCAGACCATGTTAAAATTTGATAGGTAATAAGGCATTGCATTTACTGCTTTTCAGTATAGTTGATAGTTATCCATAGGGATAGTTACAGGCTTTGTTAATTGCTGATATGTCTTTTTGGTATGTGTTTTGTGTCCGGTCAATTTTTGGCCAATTGTTTTTCAGATGTCTAAAGTAAAATTTGACACAGGATGTGGCCTTGGAGGACCCCAACAGGTCCAATTCTTCGGATTCCTCTAGAGCATTGGGCAGCATTTTTGTCCACCTGTCCCAAGCATCTGCCAGGTTGGGTCTCTTACCTGTGGTGCAGAGGAGCTCTGAGTTATAGACGGGCCAGGCGTCTGCTGCAAAGGTGTCATAGTTTGACACTGGCGCAATGCCAGTGCCTCCATGAAAATACATTCTCCCTGGTGTCTGCTGTGAGATGTGACCAGGAATAAGGCAAAGCAGGCTCCAGCCTAGGAATAAAAGGGGAAAAAAAACCACTTTATTAACTTAGAATATATAAAAGAAACACACAGAACTCAGGATTAAAACCTTCCAAACATTCCTCCTCCCCTGACCAAATTCCCAATACATCACAGTAAGCAACAACTTGGACTCACAATTCAGTTACCACCCCTCAGATCACAAACTCTCAGTCCATCACCACCCTTTAGATAATCAATTCTCAGTTCATCAAGAGGAGAGGAGTCCCTCTTGTGCCATAGGCTTCCCCTGGAAACACAGTTGAGACCTCTTGTGTTTCCATGTCACATGTAGCACCACCCGGAGATCATTTGCCATGGTGACATCTTACTTCCATGCCCAGTGCTCTCACCACTGCACATGGACCAGAGCTGCTTCTAGGGCTCCTCTTTTAAGGATGCTTTGCCCAGTTCCAGAAAAAGTACAGTCTCTCACTTTGGGACACCCGTCCCCCCCAAATTCACCCCCTGGGGCCGAGGGGTCTTGAGAACAGAGATCTCTTCCCTGAAGACGGAGGGCACCACCACCCTCCTCACCCGTTGCCTCTGTTCACACACTCCTTCACATAACACCACCATACTCTCTTGGTTCCAAGGCATTGCCTCCCTCTAAATGCAGTCTCTGTGTCACAAGAAAAATGGTTCTGTCCATGGCTATACAGGAGGAGTCCAGCAAAAGGCCATTCCATCATCTCCTCCCACCTAGGATTCTTCTCAGCTCTCCTGATATCTTTCACTTGCATGGACTTTCATCACACTTGTCCATTTCCTTCTATTTCATCTCAATCTCTCATCATTCAGATCCAGAAGGATCAGTATTTGTAAGGTTTCATCATCCAAGAAAAGAGTTCAAATCTCAGGCTCTGCCTGTCCAGGACTCCCACGCTGGCCCTGCCGGGCACCTGCTTGCCGCACCCTTGCTGCACGCCTGTAGGGGCGAAGGGAGACGACCCATCCTCTGATCAGCATCGAACTCCCATTTATTGATCCAACCATGCACATTTTATAACGGTGGTGTTAATTAAGTTCATACATATTGCAAAACCCGAGCTCATCATAGGTTACAGATTAGACATCAACCCCTCCTTTTGTTTTCAATACCTGTGGTTTGTTACTTTTGTTTTCCCATATCAGCCAAGGACAGAATATTTACCTGTTATGAAAAAACAGCCTGAGAACTTTGTTGTTTATGGAAATGTGCCTGAGAACTTTGTTGTTTATAGAAATGTGCCTGAGAACTTTGTTGTTTATAGAAACAGGCTTGAGAATTGCTGCTTTCAGCTGCCTTTTACTTTTCCATCAGCTGTATATTTTCATGGCCTCTTTCTATAAGCCATGTTTGAACAAAATTCTCCAACAATTCCCCGTTTTTTCTTTTATGCACAAGGAGGTTAGTCTGCTAGGGTTTTTCTATTATTCTACTGACCGTATCTTGAATACAATCAAAAATACAAGGCAAAATAAGCAAAAGCAATTTAAAGCACACTTAGTATCTCTGTAAGGTTCTCCAGCCACGGTCCGAGCAATGGCTTTTACCCCAAAGGGTTAAAACCACCCCCAGCTGAGCCATAATGTCCTGCCTTATCAGACATTGCACGGTAGGTGGTAATTGGACTAAGAAAAGAAAGCTGTTAGCTGTTTTCATTCATGCCAACCCGGAGAGGAGGCAAACTGCTAGGGCTAATAATGCTGGAATCAACCCCAGTGTCCAATAAGCTTGAAAATGATCCTTTCTGTCCTTGAAATTCCACGTCCACCCTTTTCTTGAGTTTCTCAGAAAAGTTCAAAGTCAGTAAGGTAAGTCCTCCGGTGGATTCAAAACCATTTCCCCCCTCTCTTGTCCTTTTACAGTCTGTAATCCCTTAGTCATTTGGCTCAAATGGCACCAGCTGAGCGATTCTCGGTCCTTTGTTGATTTGGAGTGGTGGGAAAGTAGTATGCACCATAACATATAGTCCCAACAAATGCAGATCATAAAATAAACACCTAGCATAAATCTATCTAACATCACTCAAACTTAAGAGCACTTAAACTTAAAGCACTTAAAATATTTAAACTTAACAGACTTATTTTCAAATCAACAGAACTTACATGTAAAATCACTTAAACTTAACTTTAACAGAACTTAACTGACTTTAAATTCTACATAATTTAAACCTGATATAATTTAAACTTAACAGAATCAAACTTCACTTAAACTTAATAACACTTAAACTTAACAGAAATTAAACTGAACAGCACTTAAACCTAACAGAAGATAAACTTAACAAAACTTAAACTTAACAGTATTTAACATTTAATGACACTTAATAGATAATCTAACTTAAACTACTTAGCAACGAATAAAACTTACTATAGAAATAGAATATAGCATTTACTATAACTAACTTACAGGCCTGATTCTAAAATACTAAGCTAAAACAACTTTTTTCACATGTTTGCTGCAGCATTTTTATACCAAAAAGCACACTCATAACATCTTACTTATACAATCACTTTACACATTTTTAACATTTTTAAATTTTTCAAAATACAATTTCGGAGTCTGATGTTCTACCGACTGAGTTATCCGGGCCATGTTAATGCAGGTGATTCTGACCGCATAATGGATGCTAAGCCAAATTGGCCAAAATTTGGCCTATGCATTCAGTACGCTGATTTCTGTTTCACAGTCTGTGCTAGGAAGAACAAAAGGTCTTTTTAACTTAGGCAAGGAACGTCTGGATAGTAATGCTCCTTGGTGTCGCTTGTTTATTATCACTGGTTTCTTAATTGCAGTAGGGGTCTTTTCTGTTGTTGACAAAAGTCACATTTATTACGGCTGTTAGGTCTAAAACTGAAGCTTTTTGCGGCTGCGGGGCGGAGGGAGAAACGCTTGCGCTGGAAAAGCGCTCCGGTCCCGCGCCGCTTGTGTCAGAGCGGGCGAACCCCCCCCGCGCTGGGCTCCTTGTTTCACGAGACTCGCCGGCAGCGTGTGCCGATTGTGTTGGAGCGGGCGACCCCCCCCGCACTGGGCTTCTATGGCGGCTCCCTTCCCCCGCGGCTGCCTCCGCTACCGCGGCTGCAGCGCAGCATTTCAGGCGGTCACTTGCCGCGGCTGCTCTCCATGGCGCAGCGCCCATGCTGAGTTCGGAGCAGCACAGCCCCGCAAACGCCCCGAGCCGCGGCTGCTGCCTTGCACTCAGAGACATGCTGAAGCAGTCTATTGTGCACTACCCGCCATAGCTTACTTAACTTCTTGGCAGTTTTATCACTCTCTAAAGTAGCCTCCCATAATAAATCACTGAATTTACGCCACTCCGTTAACTCGTAAACCGCATGGAGGTTAATAAAAACTCCTCTACCGTAGCCGTAAGTCCAAAGTCCTTGTAAATCCTTTTGCAAATCTACCTCCTTAACCTGCCTTTTTTGTAAATATGCTGCTTGCCTTTCCACACCTAAAATCGTCAGCGCTGATTGCAGCCTCTTCAAGGTCCGTGCAGCACGTATCAGTCAGGCTCACCTGTACGACACCCAAGGCACGATGCGTCTCAGCTTCTTTTTTATCCCTTTAGTTGCGTTTACTGCGCCCGGGCTGCTCGGACCTGACCCGTTTCTTCGCTCCTTCATGGTGCGTTGCCGTATCCCGATCGGGTGTCACAATTTGTAGAGGCGAAGGGAGACGACCCATCCTCTGATCAGCATCGAACTCCCATTTATTGATCCAACCATGCACATTTTATAACGGTGTTAATTAAGTTCATACATATTGCAAAACCCGAGCTCATCATAGGTTACAGATTAGACATCAACCCCTCCTTTTGTTTTCAATACCTGTGGTTTGTTACTTTTGTTTTCCCATATCAGCCAAGGACAGAATATTTACCTGTTATGAAAAAACAGCCTGAGAACTTTGTTGTTTACAGAAATGTGCCTGAGAACTTTGTTGTTTATGGAAATGTGCCTGAGAACTTTGTTGTTTATAGAAACAGGCTTGAGAATTGCTGCTTTCAGCTGCCTTTTACTTTTCCATCAGCTGTATATTTTCATGGCCTCTTTCTATGAGCCATGTTTAAACAAAATTCTCCAACACACGCCCCCCTTCTCCTTCAGCCTCGCTGCCGGCACATGATATCAAATTTCAAAGTGGCACAAGCACAGGCACAGGCTCACTCTTTCTCTGTCTCGGGGGCCAGGGGGCTGCCTGCTGCCTCTCAGTGCTCGTCCACCCTTCCATCCTGCAGGGGCCTTCACCTCCCCTCTCTGTACAAGGCCCCGGCCTACCTCACCCGGCTCCATGGCTTCCCCTTCCCCACCCAGCCTGCAGCTAGGCAGGGGAGCTCTGACCTCTTTCACCCACCGGAACCAAAAGAAAGTTTTCTTGGCAGTTCTCTGCTTTTAACCCCCTGTGTTCTCAGAGGCGTATCCATGCCTTCAGTGGCCACACCACGTGCCAATATTCAAATCTAAGCTCCTATTAGTTTGACCACAGCATCCCAAAATCTCACTTCCTTTTCAAACCAGGACACCAGGATAAACAACCCCAGTTCCCTCAGTTGCTACTCACAGGACTTGTGTTCCAGACCCCTCACCAGCCTTGTTGCCCTTCTCTGGACACAATCCAGCCCCTCCATGTCCTTCCTAAATTGGGGGCCTAGAACTGGACACAGCACTCCAGGTGCTGCCCCAGCAGTGCTGAGCACAGGGAAAGAATCCCTGTCCTGCTCCTGCTGGCCACACCATTCCTGATCCATAGAAGTCCCAGAGCTTGGACGAGGGAAATGGTAGGGAGGAGTTAGGCATAGAGTGTGATTCATTGTCAGCCATGAAGGGTTTTGATTTTCATGTCTATTCAGACTGCTTTAGGAGGTTCTGGAGGTCAATATCAATTGGACATTGCTGGTATCAGTCTACAAACTAGAAAAGAATACAGGACAAGACAATTCTCTCTGTACTGTTTTCCATAGTGTATTTTGCAGTGTCAAAATGGTCTCCTTGGTTCCACAAGGTCCTGCAGAGCCCCTTGGTTCAATGAGGCTTTGAAATGTCACAATGGGCTCCAGTATTCCATGAGGCCCTGCAATGTTACAATGAAGCTTTTGTTCCTTGAGCCCCACATTGTTCCATCAGTCCTTAGTTCCATGGAGCCCTGTAGTGTCACAATTTTCTCCTTGGTTCCAGAGTGCCATGCAGTGCCACAATTGCCCTTTGGCCCAACAGGGCTGCGTAGTGTCACAAGGGACTCCTTGGTTCCATGAGGCCTTGTAGTGTCCCAATGGACTCCTTGGTTCCTTGGGGATGCAAAGTGCCACAATGCCCCTTTGGTTTCACAAGGCCTCAAAGTGTAAAAATGGCCTCCATGGTTTCACGGGGCTGTGCTGTGTCAAAATGGACCCTTGACTCCATGATACCCCAGAGTGTCACAAGGGCCTCCTTGGTTCTGCACTTAAAGAATGCTCCTTTGGTCCCTTGGAGCCCCACAGTGTCACTGTTGTGCCCTTCGTTCCATGAGGCCCTGCAGTGCCACAATGGTCCCTTGGTTCCACATGGCCCCATGTGTCACAATGGTCCTTTGGTTCACACGGCCCCATGTGTCACAATGGTCTCCATGGTTCCATGAGGTCTTGCTGTGTCACAATGGCCTCCTTGGTTCCATGAGGCCCTGAAGCATAGCAATGGTCTCCTTGGTTCCACGGTGTCAGAATGGCCCCTTTGTTCCATGGAACCCCACAGTGTCACTGTGTTCCCCTTGGTTCCATGAGGCCCTGCCGTGCTACAATGGCCCCTTGGTTCCAATGGGGTCTGAAGGCTCATAATGGTCTCCGTAGTTCCATGAGGCCCTGCAATATCCCAATGGACCCTTGGTTCCAATGGGTTCTGAAGGCTCATAGTGACTGCTGTGGTTCCATGAGGCCCTGCAATATCCCAACGGACCCTTGGTTTCAAAGGCCCTGCAGTGTCACAAGGCTGCCTTAGTTCAATGAGGCCCTGCAGTGTCGTAGTGGCCCCTTGATTCCATGAGGCAAAGCAGAATCAGAATGGCCCCTTGGTTCCATGAAGCCCCTTGATTCCAAGGAGCACCACGGTGTCACCATGGTCCCTTTGTTCCATGTAGCACCACAGTGTCATGATGGTCCCATTGGTTCCATAGGGCCCCATAGTGTAACAATGGACTATTGATTCCATGAGGTTCCTCAGTGTCTCAATGGCCCCTTGGCTCCATGTGGCCCCACTGTGTCACAGTGGCAGGTGGTTCCATGAGGCCCCACAGTGTCAGAATGGTCTCCTTGGTTCTGTGAAACCCTACAGAGCCACAATGGACCCTTGGTTCCATGAGCTTCCGCACTGTCAACAATGGTCTGAGTTCCACAGTGTCACCTTGGATCCTTTGTTCCATGAGGTTCTATAGCATAACATGACCACTTTGATTCCAGAAGGTTCTGCAGTGTCACAATGGACCATTGGTTCCATGCACCCCCAAACTCTCACAATGACCCCATGGCTCCATGAGCTTCCATACTGTCAGTAATGGTCTCTTGGGTTCCAGGAGACCTTGCTCTGATACAATGGACTTTTGGTTCCATGGGGTTCCACTGCATCACAATGGACCCTTTGTTCCATGGGGTTCCAAGTGTTACAGCTGGATCCTTTGTTCTGTGTGCCTCTGCTGCCACCAAATGTCCAAAATATCAGAGTAAGACTCCTTAACACTAATTTGGTGTTTAGGAGAGCATCATTTATTGAGGCTGGTGGTCCAGCAGGTGATAACTCCTCACAATGGACTTGAGATTCTACAAGTGTTATCGCTTATATACAGTCACTATGTGTATATTAAAATTTACCCATTTCCATAAAACCCACCCCAAGTTCCCAGATTCAGTCCTTGCTTTTTCTATCACTGCATTCTTGAGCCAGATGTCTTCATCTTCTCTTCCAACCATCCTCGCTGGGAAAGCAGCCCCTGAATGCCTTGTTCCTGTGCTAAAAGCTCACAGGCACAGTAAAAATTAATTAACCCTTTTGATAATAAGCCCAAGGCTTTGTGTGGGAAGGCAGAGGCAGGCAGGAGGCAGAGCTGTCAGCAAAGGAAGGGCCCAGCCAGCTGGGGCAGCCGGGGGATGCCGACAGCCTGCAGGGACAGAGGCGCAGGGCAGGGACACCGTAGCACAGCCTGGGCTGCACAGGGCACAGGAATGGGCAGCAGCTGCAAGACAGCCCTGCCAGAGTCAACTTGGGCAGCACTTTGGCCATGGCTGCTGGCCCTGGGCCTGAGGCCACGAGGGGACAAGTGACCCTTGCAGGGCTGAGGCCTCATTGCCTCCTTGTCCCTGCTCAGCAGCCTGGCAGGGGCCGCCCCATGCTCCTGCCCTTGCCATTGCACATCCCCACATGCCAGTGCCCATCCCAGGAAGAACCCTGAGCAAGGAGGGAGGGACAGGATCTGCCTGGCCAGGGTCTGGGGCTCAGGCCTTGGCCCTGTGCATTCCTGAAACACATCAAGCTTTGCTCAGCACCAGACACCTTTGCCTTCTTTGTCCCCAGCTGTCATCACTGCCTGCAGGGTTCTGCTCTGGATGGAACCTGGGGACACTTTCTTACTTGTGTCCCTGACAGGGATCTCTTCAAAGTACAAGAAACTTCAGTGTTTCAATAGAACTGAGTTCTTGAGGGTTCTGTGACATCACAGAGCTGGCTGCGAGGTCACAGAGTAGGGTGTGAGTCCATAGAGCAGAGTCTGCCATCATAGAGGGTGGCTCTGTGGCATCAGAGAGTGGGTTGTGACATCACCTGGTGGCTGTGTTACATCAGGGAGCAGGCTGTGACATCACAGAACAGATTGTGCCACTACAGGGTGACTTTGTGAAATCAGTCTTCTGTGACGTCACAGCACTGCTGTATTACATCAAAAGGTGACATAGAGATGGCTTTGTGACATCACAGGGGTTGTGTGACATCATGGGGATGTGTGGCATCACAAGGGCAGTGTGACATCACAGGGGCTGTGTAACATCACAGGTGGCAGTGTGACATCACAGGGGCTGTGTGAATTCACAGGGGCAGTGTGACATCACAGGGGCTGTGTGACATCACAGGGGCTGTGTGAGGTCACTGGAGACGTCACTCTTCCCCGGCTCCCCTCACAGCTCCCCCCAGAGCAGTCCAACCCTGCTCGTGCACAGCAGGGTCCCCTGTCCCCCTGGGCCCCCCCGCCCCCGGCCCTGCAGCCTCCCCCAGAGGATGTTCCACGAGATCGACCCCAGAGCCTGACATGGGGACGGGGGGCCGGGGGATGGGGGTGGCACAGGGGGACACGGACCCCCCGGCAGCGTCCCCGTGTCCCCCAGGGCCAAAGCCTGGGCCATGGCTCCCTCACCCTGCTACCAACAAGGCCTTGAGAGTGCTGAAAAAATCCCCAGCAGGGGATCAGGAAAAACCAGATTTAATATTAAGGGACAGCAGCACAAAGTTCCTTGGCAAGAGTCACTCTGCTCCTGACTGGACACTTCAGGCACACCAGGGAAACAAAGCAACAACAAAACCAAACAGAATCCAGGCAATCAAACCAGAAATTAACCCAGAACTGTCCCTCTGTGTGTGTGTGACACAAGGACAGTGAGGGCAAGGATCAAAGGAATATGGCCTAAAAGCTTAACAGAGCTCAAACTTAACAGGACTTAACTTATATCTTAACCTTAACTGATACTTTCAACTTCACAATTTAGCAAAAGAGCAGAGCGTAACAGCATTTAACCTAAATAAAACCTATGACTTTGCAATTTAACAAAGGAATAACACTTTACAATATTTTGCTTAGCTTATAACTTACACTAAAGGTAGCAACTTAGCAAAAGAACACCTTAGCAAAAGAACAACTCTTAGCAGCAATTAACTTCACTTAGGCCTTGTGATTTAACCTTTCCTACGGGCCTGACTGACTCAGCTATCCAAGGCACTCAAACTCCTCAGAGAGCAGCATTTCTGCCACATTTCCCCAGCACAGGCACTCCTGTGTGCACACAGACGCAAAGAGTCAGTGCAAGGCACCTGGGAGGAATTCCCCTGAGGGCACAGAATGCTCACTGAGGATGCTTTGGCATCTTCCCAGTGGGCAGAGGGCTGAGCCTGGAGGAGTGTGGGGATCGGCCCAGGCTCTGTCATTGTTCAGGATCCCCGAGTGCAGCAAACGGGAGAGCTCCCGGCTGGGAAAGGCCCCACCCAGAGGGAGTCGCTGGCCCAGGAGAGCTCCAAGGGCTCCTTTTGGAGCGCTGTGTGCAGGGCCCCAAGAGAGGGGCTTCAGTCCCAGCAATGGTTCATCCTGGCCACACTTGGCACCAACAGCTTTCTTTGGCAGTGTGAGAACAGGGATGTTGTGCCACTGAGGGAACAAAAACAGCTCCCAGGGCTGGTCCTAAAGGAACCAGGAGCTGGTTGGGCAGCAGCAGTGCCTGGAGCTGACTGTGTTTGTACTGAGCTGCAGAGGAGCTGAGCCAAGGGGCTGTTGGCTAAGGCCCAGGCCCAAGGAGCATTTCTCAGCTGGCAGGGCGGCCTGAGAAGGGGAGGGGGGAATGCAGCAGTACAGGGCCCATGGAACCAAGGGACAACTGTGACACTGTGGGGCCTTGTGAGACCAAGGGACCACTGTGACACTGTGGGACCTCATGCAATCATGGAGACCACTGCGACATTGCTGAGCCTCATGGAACCAAGGGGACTGTCCTGACACTGTGTGGCTCCATGAAATGTAGGGATCATTGTGACACTGAGAGGCGCCATCAAACCAAGGGTGCATTGTGACACTCCCGGGAGTCCTCAAACTGTGGAGACCATTATGACACTTTGGGGTGTCATAGAACCAAGGGGCCATTGTGACACTGCAAGACTCCATGGAGCCAAGGGTCCAAACTGTGACATTGCAGGGCCTCATGGAACCGTGGAGAGACCATTAGGACACTTCACAGCCTCATGGAATGAAGGAGACCATTGTGACACTGAGGGGCACCATGGAATCATGGAGACCATTGTGACATTACGAGGCCCCATGGAATAACCAAAGCATTGTGTCACTGTGAGGCCTCATGGAACCAGTGAGACCACTGGGACCCTGGAGGTCCCCACAGAAACCAAGAGGACCATTGTGATACTGTAAGGCCTCGTGAAACCAAGAGGCCTTTGTGACACTGCAGGGCTGCCTGGAACCAAAGGTCCAGTGTGAGCCCTCATGTCATCAATGGTCCATTGTGACACTGTGGAGCCAAAGGAGACCATTGTGGCACGGCAAACCCTCAGGGTCCTAAGGTCCATTGTGACATTGCAGACCTCATGGAACAGAGAGTCACGTGACATTGTGGGGCCTGGGGAACCATGGAGACCACTGTGACACTGCAAGGCCTCATGGAATCAGTGGGACCATTGTGAGACTTCAGGGCCTTGTGGAGCCGAGGGGACATTGTGACACTGCTGGACCCCATGGAAACAAGACACCAATATGTCACTGATATTTTTTCATAAAAATCGTTTCTTTGGGATTTTTCCTCTTCTGGGAAGCTGAGGCCCCAGAAGAAGAATGTAAACTATTGTTATCTGCTGCTGTGGAATGTAGCAGGTGCACCTATGATTGGCCCATGTTCCATGTTTACAATTAAGGGCCAATCAGGACCAAGCTCTCTGGGACAAGTTCACAGAGAGCTCTCTTATTTATTGCTATTCCTATTCTTTTCTTAGCTTAGCAGCTTCTGAACTTTTCTCTCTATTCCTTTTAGTATAGTCATAATGTATTATATATAATGAATTAATAAATCCAGCCTTCTGATCATGAAGCCAAGATTCTCGTCTATCTCTTCACCCCTGAGGAACCCTTGCAAAGCCATGTAACACCATTATGGCACTGTGGGGCCTTATGGATCCAAGGCACCATTGTGACACTATGGGGCCCCACAAAACCAAGGGAAGATGGAACAGGTCTTGCTGGTTTGGCCTCCCAGGGGCCACCTGACTGGTCCAGCTGACCTTGGAACATTAAGACTCTCTTGTCATCTGCTTCTGAAACACTGGTCCTCTGTGCTTTTCTTCCCAATGGAAAAGAACTGTTCTTTTCCGCCAGGCACCCATGGCCAGAATTGGGATTTCACCTCCAAATTTCCCTATATCCAGAGATTGTTCCAGTAGGAATATTGCCAGGACAAGTCTAGTTGCCAGTGGTTTCATGAGGGTCACTTCCCATCTGTCCCCAAAATACTGGGGAAGACTCCATGCTTTCCTTCCTGTGGAAAGAACTGTCCTGCTTTTCCAGGTGCCCATGGCCAAGACTGGCCTTCCACCTCCAAAATTCCTTCAGTTCAAAAATGCCTCCAGACAAAATCTGCCCTTATTGACAAGTCTGCCAGGCCTTGGCCTTGTGAGGCTCTCAGCTGCCTTCCAAACACTGGAGCCCTGTGTTTTCCTTCCTGTGGAATAGAACTGTCCTTCTCCTCCAGGCACCCATGGACAGAATTGGGATTTCACCTCCAACATTCCCTGTTGTGACAAACTGGAGGAGATTGTTGGCTCAAAACATTTTTGCACAGGGGAGGAAGGGGCAGGTCCAGCCTTGCCCTGCCCTGGAACTCCAATGCTGCTGTGCCCTGGAACCCCAATTGCCCCAGAGCCTCTCTCCCAGCCCAGCAGTGTCTGCCAGTCCCTGGCACAGCACAGGCAATGCTCCACAGCCACCTCTGCAGCCCCCAACCCAGCTCCTGAGGGACCAAATGAGCCCAAGTCCCACCTGGGGGAAGGGTCCAGGGAAACCAAGCTGACCACAAGGCAAGCACACATCTTGACCCTACCTCCACTTGGAATTTCCATCTGAACACTCCTGGAATCCAGGACTTGGTAGCTGTGTGGGTGCTTCTGTACATGTTTTTTGTTTTTCTCTTTCTGTGTATATTTCTTCCATTTCTCTTCTCTTGCAAATCTTGAGTAACTTAAAACTACACAGGCTTAGAGTTTGTGAAGGTGAATGGTCCAATTTAAAGCTTTGATAAGTGGGTTTTTTTTTCATTGAATGTCATATTAAACCATTTGCCAAGTTTCCATAATTTTCTAATATAACTAGTAAAAGCTGTCTTGTTCCTTTGAGCTCCTGATGATCTCTTGTCAGATTTTCTGCACTGCGTCCAACTCAGAGGAAACAAACAATTGCAATTTCTTTTAAATCTCTCATTGAGAAAGTTTTTTAGTGGATGGGAGTCAGGGCTTGTCTGTCCTTCTGGGCACAGCCCAGGCAGGGCTTTCCCAGCCACATTCCACACTCCATTGCCCAGCTGGAGCCCCTGGTGCCTCTGAGTTGTGCTGCCCCAGCCCCAGGGACGCTCTCCTTGTCTGCCCATTCCCCCACGGTCTCTGGGCAGGGATGGCCTCAGTGGGGGCTGCTGACATCCTCAGCAACTTGGAGGCTGCTGCTGAATTTTCCTGCTCCAGAGGCTTGCTCAGCCTTCAGCTCTTCAGTTCAGGAATTCAGTGTCCCAGGGCTCATTGACATTGAGAACACCTTAACAAGCCAAGCCTCAGGGAATAATTAAATTTAATTTTCCAAATCACTTGTTCAGCCTTCAGCTCTTCAGTTCAGGAATTCAGTGGCCCAGGGCTCATTAACATTCAGAACACCTAAACAAGCCAAGCCTCTGGGAATAATTTGATTTCAGTTTTCAAATCATCTGTGGTTAACTTGACCGATTTCAGTAGTGTGTTCAAACGGAATATATTCTATTTACAAAGATAATGAGAAAACTTTTTTTAGGTCCTTCTTCAGTTTTTTTCCTGTTCATAAATCAGTATGTGTAGTCTCCAATTGACATTGAATCCAAGTACCTCCTCGTGCAATTTGAATAAAGATGAAAATCAAGACCCTTCATGGCTGACAATCAATCAGACTCTGTCCCTACCCCCACCCCACCATTTCCCCCATCCAAGCCCGGGCACTCAGAGCAGCCTTGTGCAGATCTGAGCTCCCTCCAGCCCAGGCTGCACCTGTCAGCTCCTTGGCTCCAACTCCCACCTGCTTTCCTTGGAGAAGGAGCTGCCCAAGAAAAAGAGGGATGTTCATTTCTTGTCAGCCAACAAAGCCAAGGGAAGGCACAGCTCCATCAAATGCAAAAGTCATTCCTCTGCTGGATATTGAATCCACTTTCCACAGCAGACAGTCTCAGAGCAATGGAAAACACCTTCTGTGCCCACCACAGATCCCAAGGTGCCCCCAAACCCTCCCTGCCCCAATTCTGCCCAAATTTGCTCTTTGCACACATGAGTCACACGCTGAAGTCAGGAGCTCCCTCCATGCCCAGAGGGAGGAAAAGAGAGAAAGGGGATGAAGAGCTCTCCTGTGCAGAGCCAAGGTCCAAGTGCAGCCCCTGCAGTGGGAACCACAACTCATCAGGTTTATGTCCTTTGTGGTCAGGGACTGGTGGCATCCAGAGGCACAGAAAGGTTTCTTGCCAACAAACACAAGTTGAACATTTGAACAGTTTAAGAACCATCACAGCTCTTCCCTCAGCTCTCTGGAATGTCCCAGAAGCATCTGACATACCCCCGATCCCCAAGGGATTTCTGTACAGGAAGAGTTCTAAAAAAAGGACATAAGAAAACACAATACTGTGATAAATATAAACAGAAATGAGATGATGTTTAATTATATATTTATTTGAACTTCAGAAATATTGGGCAAATTCTTGCAGCTCAAAGTATGAAATCAGTCAGTTGAGAGGTACTTCAATGACCAGAGAGGACCTATAGGACTAAATCTGGGGGCAGCAGGAAGTACATAATCCACCTGCTTTAAAAGAAGAGATGTCCTTAGACACGGCCATTTAACCAGGAGGTCTGGAAACACCTGATGGAAAAGAAAGATTAAATCATAGAATGAATATTGTGGACACAAGCAGAGGAGAAGATCAATATTTTTTCTCCTTCTGCCATCAGTATGCTTCCAGGAAATCCCTGTTTTTGATGGGAAAACTTTGCTATAACTTCAAAGTACTCAGATTACCCAGATAAGAAAGATTTGTTTGTATATTAGAAACTAACAAGTATTTAAACCTGTGCCCCTTTCCAGGCAGACATCAGCTGTGTGCCCATGAACAGGCAGTGCCACTTGTGCCCTGAGGTGCCCAGCTGGAATTGAATCTCTCTGAGAGCACCTGAGAGAGAGTAGAGCACCTTGCAAGCTGCAGGTCCCTGACAGCCCCACAGGGCTCCTGGCCCATCAACATCTACTCTGCTCCAGTCTGAAACAGGGCCCAGCATGGTGCTGGGATCGTCAGAGAGCTGAGGTGTGTGCTGGAATTCAATGCCCTCCCCATCCCGCAGCAGCCCTGCATTTCCCTCCTGCAGCCTTGGTCTCCAGCACAGCCATGGAGGCTCTTTGGGCTCTGGACTGTTCCTGCAGCCCCAAGGGCAGGTGAGCTCTGCCTTTGGCACAGTCAGGCCTGGCCAGCGCAGGCCATGCTTAGCAATTGCTTGTGTGAGCCTGGCCTTGCTGTCAGCCCCGGCAGCGGCTGCGTGGCCCCTTTGTGGCCCTGTGCCGGCCCAGCCATGGTGGCCCAGCCCCTGTGCAGGCCCAGCCCAGGTCAGGAGCATTGCGGCTGGGAACGGCCCCTGTGCCGTGGTGCCCACAGCAGCCTTGGGGCTCTGTGCCCCATGGCCTCTCTGCTGGGCAGCCTCTGCCGGCTCCTGCAGAGGCCCTGGCACCTGCGGGGCTGCACAGACAGCCCTGCCCCGGGCTCTGCCGGCCTCTGGGCCAGCTGAGAGGCAGCCAGGGCTGCCCATGGCTGCGAATAGGCCCTGAGCCCCACAGGAGGATGGAGCTGGGCCACAGCCAAACTCAGCCCAGGCCAAAGCTGGGCTCAGCAGCCAGGGCTGCCAACACACGGGCACAGAGGCTGGCACTGACAAATGTCCTGGGCCCCCTCCCTGCTGTGTCCATGCCTCCAAGGGCACAGAGCAGCCTCCTCTCTGGGCCACTTGCCTGTTTTCAATGCCTTGCACAGGTGCTGGCCCTGCCCCACAAGGCCTGGCCTGAGTCCTGCCCCGGCATGCTCATCCAGGCTGAGATGGACACTGATGGTTTCTGGGCCAGGCTCTCTGAGCCCAGCCCAGCTCCCTGCAAGCTCTGCCTACTGCCCTGAGCTCTGGGCAGCACCAAGGGCCTCTCCCCAGCCCAGCCCAGCTGGCTCTGGCCCCACAGCTCTGCTCAGGCCAGGCTGCTCTGGCCACTGGCCCCACGGCCTCAGCCCCTGGCAAGGGTACAGCAGCAGCTGCAGCTGCCACAGGACTCAGCCGCAGCTATGGGGGAAGGAGCTTGGCCAAGGCCAAAGGAGGCTCCCTGGCTGCCCTGCTGCCCTCAGGCTGAGGTGCTGAGAGCTCTGCAGCCCCTGCTGCCATCCCATCTACCCAGGGCAGCACAAGAGCCCCAGCCTTGGGGCCCTCAAGAGCTGCTCCTGCTCCAGGCCCAGGGCCCATGCCAAAGCTGGGGCAGCCACAAAGCTGTGCCCATTTCTGTTCATTGCTGCTCTGATGGATCCTCAGCCGCTTGGAGGCTGATGATGAATTTTCCTACTCCAGGGCCTCTTCTTCCTTGAGCTCTTCACTTCAGGAATTGAGAAAAGATTATAAATATTTGTTCAAAAGACCCAAAACAAGAAAAGTCCATGGGAATAATCTAAGTTTTCAATTCTTCTGTGGTTATTAAGACAGATTTCATAAGTCTATTCAAAGTGAATATACCATATTGAAAACAATGCAGAGAGAACTGTTTTGTCCTGGTTTATTTTCTTCTTTATAGATTGATATCAGCAATCCCCAGTGGATATTGATCCCCAGCACCTCCTAATGCAGTTTGAACAGATATGAAAATCAAGACCCTTTGTGGCTGACAATCAATCACACTTTGTCACTACCCCTTCCCTACCATTTTCCTCACCCAACCCCTGGCACTCAGAGCAGCTGAGGAATGGAGTCACATCCAGGGGTGTCCCCAGGGCTCAGGACTGGGGCCAGGTCAGTGAAATCTCTTTATTGCTGATCTGGACGAGGCCATCGAGGGCACCCTCAGTCAGTTCCCAGGTGAGCCCAAGCTGGGTGGGAGTGTGGCTGGAGGGCAGGAAGCTCTGCAGAGGGATCTGGACAGGCTGGAGCCATGGGCCCTGGACAGCTGGATGAGGTTCACCAAGGCCAAGGACCAGGTCCTGCCCTGGCCTCACAATGTGGTTCTGTGATAGATATAAACATAATTAAGTTCTTGTATCAGGATGCTTAACCTGGAGTGGGGGCAAAATAGCTCAAACAATTCCTGATTTGGAAAGCTGCCAGTGGTGGATGGAGAAGGGAGGTCAGGCTGCTTTTTGTGTTGAGGAAATGCTAAAACCAGCCTGACTCATTTCATCTCCTCCTGTCCTGGCTGATCTCCCCTCTTTCCCCTTCCACCCATTGGCTTTTGTCTGCCACCAGGCCCCCCGGTGAAGAGCCTGGCTCTGTGTTCTCCATCCCCTCCTGGCTGGCACTGCCAGGCTGGCATGAGGAGCCCCTCAGCCTTCCCTGCTCCAGGCTGGACCAGCCCAGCTCCCTCAGCCTCTGCTCACAGCCCAGGGGCTCCAGCCCCACCTTGGAGGCCCTTCCCAGACCCTGCTCCAGCTGCCAGACATCTTTCCTGCCCTGGGGAACCCAACCCAGGCCACAGTGACCTGGATAATCCCCGTCCTTCATGTCCTGGTAACACAGCCCTGGCCCCTTGTCCCCATGTCAGGCTCTGGGGAGGATCCTGTGGAACATCCTTTGGTGGAGGCTGTGGCTCCAGGTGGGCCGGGGGCATCCCGGGGGACAGGGACCCTGCTGGGCATGAACAGCATTGGACTTGTTGGGAGAAACTGTGAGGGGGATCTGGGGCAGAGTGACCAACCCAGTGACCTGACAGAGCCCTGCTGGGATGTCACACAGCCCATCTGTGATGTCACAGCCTGCTCTGTGATGTCATAGTCTGCTCTGGAATGTCAGACACCTGCCCTGTGATGTCACAGCCTGCTCTGTGATGTCACAGAGGCAGTGTATAATGGCTTTTTGATGACCTCACATAACCCACTTTGTGATGTCACAGCCCACTCTGTCACCTCATGTTAAAAGATCATAAATTGTCTCCACCAGGTGAGCTGACACCTGGCGCTTGTTCTCCAAAACCCCAGGCCTATGGAAATCACAGAATGCCCATTGTGTGCAAAGGGGAACTGGAAGTTCACCAGCCTCAGTGTCCTGCCAGTTCAGCCAGGCCCACTGGAACATTGGGGTCCACGACCACCAGGGACCACCAGAGAGACCCCCAGAACAGAACAACATATGGGTAATGGGGAGAGGAAATGTGGTAATGATTTTGGGGAAATGATTATCATATATATGTTTAGTCCAGGACAATCAATGCATATGTGTGCAAAATACAGAAAATAGACAGAAACTTTCCTGTGCTCAGCATGCAGGGCTTTGGGAGGAGCTATCACCAGTGCCTCCAGCTGAATATAGAATGCTACTTCTTAATGCTACATTGGGGTTAAGGAGTTTTCTGTTTCACCAAATTTTTCGTAACACTTCCATTGTCAAGGAAAGCTCTGTCTGCTGCTGTTCACAAACAGAGAAGGGCTGGTGGCAGATGTTTGGCTCGGAGGCTGTCTGGGGCACAGTGACCATGAAATAATCAAGTTTACATAGTTCTGTGAAAGAAGGAGGGGCAGCAACAAAACTTCTGCACTGGAATTAGGAAGGGCAGACTTTGGCTTATTTAGGATGCAGATTTGGGGAGTACTGAATCAGGTTGTGATTTTTTGAAGGGAAATAGCCCCAAAAACAAAGGGGTCCAGGAAGGATGGACACATTTCAAGGAAGTAATCTTAAGAGGGAAGGAGCAGCCTGTCCCAGTGTGGCAAAAGATGATCTAGTCAGGAAAATGACAGTCCTGGCTTCCCATGGAGCTTTTGTGGAAACTCAGGGGGAAAAAGGACAGGCAGTTCAGGAAGTATTTAAGAAAGTCCTTAGGTTATCAGAAAGAACATTAGAGTGGTGAAAGCTCAATCAAAACTCAACCTGACCAAGCCTGTAAAAAAAAAAAAAAGTTTGTTTAAAAAAGTTTTAGCAAAAGGAGGGAGAAGGAGAACCTCTACTCTTTATTGGATGCAGTGGAGAAGATAGTAACTAAAGATAAGGAAATGGCTGAACTGCTTAACACCTTGTTTGTCTCAGTTTTCAATATTAGGACAGGTTGTCCTCAGGACAAGTGTTCTGCTGAGCTGGCAGATGGGCACAGGGAGCAGAACAGCCCCTGTAATCCAGGAGGAAGCAGTTGGTGACCTGCTGAGCCACTCAGATGCTCACAGGTGTATGGGATTGGATGGAATCTATCCTAGGGGGATAAGGGAGCTGGTGGATGAGCTCCCCAAGCTGCTCTCCATCATTTACCATCAGTCCTGGCTCAGCAGGGAGGTCCCAGAGTACTGGAGGTACCAATGTGAGCCCATCGCCAAGAAGGGCTGGAAGGAGGAGCTGGGCAACTCCAGGCCTGTCAGCCTGACCTGGGTGCCCGGCAAGGTTATGGAACAGATCACCTTGAGTGCCGTCCCAGGGCACCCACAGGATGGCTGAGGGATCAGAGCTAGCCAGTGTGGATTTCAATATCTGCATTGATGATCTGGATGAGGAGATTTTGTCCACCATCGTCAAATTTGAAGATGACAACAAGTTGTCTGGGAATGTTGATCTGCTGGAAGGTAGGAGGGCTCTGCAGAGGGCCCCGGACAGGCTGGATCCAGGGCCCAAATCCAACAAGGTCAGGTTGAACAAGTCCAAGTGCTGGGTCCTGCACTTTGGCCACAACAACCCCTGAGGGCTAGGGACAGAGTGGCTGGAGAGCAGCCAGGCAGAAAGGGACCTGCAGGGACTGATGGACAGCAGGCTGGACATGAGCCAGCAGTGTGCCCAGCTGGCCAAGAAGGCCAATGGCTTCTGGCCTGGCTCAGGAATGGTGTGGCCAGCAGGAGCCGGGCAGGGATTCTTCCCCTGTGCTCAGAACTGGTGGGGCAGCATCTCGAGTGCTGTGTCCAGTTCTGGGCCTTCCTATTTCGGAAGGACATGGAAGGGCTGGAGCATGTCCAGAGAAGGGCAACAAAGCTGGGGAGGGGTCTGGAGCACAAGTCCTGTGAGGAGTGGCTGAGGGAGCTGGGGTTGTTTATCCTGGAGAAGAGGAAGCTCAGGAGAGACAAGGCAGTATCAGGGCACAGGTTGGACTTGATGATCTCAAAGGCCTTTTCCACCCTTGCTGCTTCTGTGATTCTCTGAAGCCACCATTGGAGCAGATGCAGGAGGAGCCCTGGGCCTCCTCTTGAGAAGCTCCAGCAGCCCAGGTCCCTCAGCTTCTCCTGCCAGCCCCAAAGCCCATCCTGTCAGTCCTGCAGAGCCTCTGCAGCTCCTCCTCACTGCCCAGAACAGGGAGCCCCAGAGGCAGACACAGCAGCCCAGATGTGCCCCCCTGGCCTGGGGTGCCTCTGGCAAGGGAGCAGCACCAGGCACTGCAGGAGCCCGCAGACAATTCCTGCAGCACATGTAGGATGATCCTGCTGCCCAAGGGACGTTCCCATGGGGCATAGTCAGGAACTGCAATGGGGAGTGGGGCCAGAGAGGAAAGGGCAAACAGGGATGGGCTGTTTGCAGGGCAGGAACAGGGCTGGGCAACAGGAAGAAATTTGTAGCAAGAAGAGTAATAAAGAAAGCAAAGGTGAAGCCAAGGAAATGCCCAGGGCAGTTTGGGGGTGGGTGCCAGGCAGCCCTGGCTCTGAACAACAGTGTCTGCAGTGGCACAGGAAACTCCCAGCTGATGGGAACAAACTTTCTGGCTGACTGCAGAGGCCAGGACAAAGCTGAGTGGTTTCCCTGGTGTCCCCCAGCCCTTGCTGGCCCCAGGGGCTGATGGCATTTGTGCTCCCTCAGGTTCATGTCCCCACACCAACAGCATGGGGGTGCTCCCCCTGCTGTGTGCAATGCAAACAGGGGCTGCTGAGCCAGTGCTGCCGTGTCTGTGCCTGCAAGGATGGGGCACCTGTGTGAGCTGGGGGAGAGGCCAGGGCTGCAGAGGGGGGATGTTGTTGGCAGCTCCATCAGGACGCTCTGGGATGCTGCCCTGGGCTGTGCAGTGCACTGGGGATGGATCAGCCCCTGCTCTGCTGCTCCTTCCCGTCTGCCCCTGGGGCTGTTCACAGGGGTTTCTGTGCTTAGCATTGGCCAGGCCGTGTTCTTGAGAGAGCCTGGGCAAGGAGCCTGGAGCCCCCAGGCCCTGGCCTGAGGCGTCAGCGCTGCCCCAGCAGTGCCCATGGCCTGTCCCTGCTGCAGCCCCGGCACTGCCACCCCCAGGACTGTGCCTGGCCCTGAGAGCACTCAGGCCCTACAGCAACACCAGGGCCACCAGGACAGCAGGGCAGGGCCACGGCAGCAGCACTGGCAATACCAAGTTGGCACAAACAATGACATCACTTTGTAGAAAATATTTAAAATTTTAAACAAAGACAAAGAACCTGCAAAATGAAATGAACAAGAAGTATTGAAGGTTACTTTTATTACAAGTGATTTGCAAATACTGGTCAGCAGTTTAATGTTCCTGAAACCATCCAGTCCTCAGTCTCCACACTGCAGCCTGGAGCTCCTGGTTCCTCAGGCTGTAGATGAGGGGGTTCAGGGCTGGAGGCACCACTGAGTACAGAACTGACAGGGCCACATCCAGGGATGGGGAGGACATGGAGGGGGGCTTCAGGTAGGCAAATGTGCCAGTGCTATAGAAAAGAGAGACCACAGCCAGGTGAGGGAGGCAGGTGGAAAAGGCTTTGTGCCATCCCTGCTCAGAGGGAATCCTCAGAACAGCCCTGAAGATCTGCACGTAGGAGAAAACAACGAACACAAAACAACCAAATGATAAACAGGCACTAACAGCAAGCAGCCCAAATTCCCTAAGGTAGGATTTGGAGCAGGAGAGCTTGAGGATCTGTGGGATTTCACAGAAGATCTGGCCCAGGGCATTGCCATGGCACAGGGAAAGGTAAAATGTATTGGCCGTGTGCACCAGAGCATTGAGAAAGCCACTGGCCCAGGCAGCTGCTGCCATGTGGGCACAAGCTCTGCTGCCCAGGAGGGTCCCGTAGTGCAGGGGTTTGCAGATGGACACGTAGCGGTCGTAGCACATGATGGTCAGGAGGCAAATCTCTGTTGCAAGAAAAAAAAAAATCAGAAAGACTTGGGCAGCACATCCAGTGTAGGAGATGTCCCTGGTGTCCCAGAGGGAATTGTGCATGGCTTTGGGGACAGTGGTGCAGATGGAGCCCAGGTCGCTGAGGGCCAGGTTGAGCAGGAAGAAGAACATGGGCGTGTGCAGGTGGTGGCCGCAGGCTACGGCACTGATGATGAGGCCGTTGCCCAGGAGGGCAGCCAGGGAGATGCCCAGCAAGAGGCAGAAGTGCAGAAGCTGCAGCTGCCGCGTGTCTGCCAACGCCAGCAGGAGGAAGTGCCTGATTGAGCTGCTGTTGGACATTTGTGCTGTCTTGGCATGGGGATCTGTAAGGAAAGTAATCATGGAATAGTTGGGTTTGGAGAGAACTTTAAATATCCCAGAACAGCTTTGGGGCACTTCCCCCCCACTGCCTGCCCAGGGCTCTGCTGCCTGGAGCTGTCCCTGCCAGCAGCTGCTTCCCTGTGCCCAGGGCTGGGCCCTGCCAGTGCTGACAGAGCCCAGCCCAGCCCTGGGGGCTCAGCTCTGCCCTGCAGACCCCTCCCAGCTCTGGCACTGCCCAGGGGCAGCTCTGGCTCTGCAGGCTCTGATCGCAACGTCAGAGCAACCCTGAAGAGGCTGGAAAAGCAACACTGATCCTGCTTCTAAGAGGCCCTGTGCTGATCTTAATAACTGCCCAATTAATTCAGATATAAGGGAAATTTTGGTTTTTTTTTTACTGCCAGAACTGAGAGAGGAATATCTATGTGCAATTTCACATCCAGGCAACGCAGAGCAGGAGATTAAAAAAACCAGGATTTTCCCTTTTATGCATCCCCTGCCTCGCTGTTCCCCCTGCATAATCTACTTGGAAAAGTTCTGCAGGTAAATGGCACGCTGGAAGCAGTCCTGAACAATGCAGCATCCTCTCCACACAAGGAGAACATTTTCAAGCCTTACCAGCTGTCTCCTCCCACCCAGATCTTGTCCCCCAGTGCTGGGAGCAGCTGCCAGGGCTGGCTGAGAGCTGTCCCTGGCAGGCAGCAGAGTCCCTGCCCCAGCACAGCACCCTGGGCTGCAGCACCCTGCTCTGCAGGACAGCCCTGGGCACCCCTGGCTGCTCTGCACAAGACACAATCAGAGAATGTACTCACAGAATCTGTAGGCATTGGGATGTTCCAGCTTTAGGAGATGGCTCCAGGAGCTGCAGCTGCATTGTCCTGCAGCCAGAGGTTCCTGTGCCAAGTGCTGGCAGTGATTGTGCCCCAGGCACTTCTCAGCCCCTTCCCAGCCCTGACTGATTAAAGCTCTCTGTGCCTTTGTGATGTGCCTCGGGTGGCTTCAGGCAGTGCCTCAGCCCTGCTGGGCTGGCAGAAGAGCTGCTCATCAAGAGAAATGTGCTTTTGAAGCTCTTCTTGGTTACCAGGAACTGCCTCTGTGCCAGGAGCCCAGCTCAGCTCAGCAGCACAGACAGAGCACCAGGACTTTAATGAGCCTCTGGGGCTTTGTGCTCAGGCCTTGAACATCAGTCCCTCAGAGGGAGCTGAAGAAACCTCTCCAGAACTCCAAGTCAGAATCCGACTCCAAAGTTTCTTGGACTTTTAATGGGTCCCACTGAGGGACACGACTGAGAAAGTGTCCCCAGGCCCCAGGCAGAGCACAGAACTGGAGGCACTGATGACAGCTGGGGAGAAAGAGAAGCCAAGTCTTGGTGCCCTGGAGCACAGAAGGGTCTGTGCCACCAAGGGCTGTGAGGAGACATCCTGTCCTGAGGCACTGGGGCCTCCTGGCACAGCCCCAGCCAGGCTGGGTACTGTCAGCCCCTTGTCCTGCCCTCAGCATCCCCCCCTAGCCCACCTCCCAGTGGCCTCAAGGATCTGCTGGAAGCAGTCCCTGGGGAGCCTTGCTCAGCAATGGCCATGGGGGCTCCTGAATGCTCCCTGCAGGGACTGCAGGCTTTTCAAAGGACTTTGGGTTTTGCTTTTGCCTTGGAGTCTCTGAGAGCTCTGTTCAATCTTGTCCTCCAATTCTCTGCTTTAATTAGTCCCTGGAGAGGCTTTGTCAGTAACAACACTCACTGGGGCTCATTAATGCTTCAGGGTACTTCAGTTATTTTAAGGTACTTGGTGTTGCCCTTTTGATATTGACTCTATGAGAGGTTTTTGCAATCATGGCCTCAATTATCTGCTTTAACGAGTCCCTTGAGAGCTTCGTATATACACTCAGTGGGGCTCATTAATGCTTTGAGATACTCAAGGTTTTTGAGGTACTTTGGATGTTCCTTTCCACTCTGAATATCTGAGAAGTGTTTTTTCCAATTCTGGCCTCCAATTCTCGCCTCCAAAGAGTCCATGAAGAGCCTGTGTTTGGGATGGACCTCAGTGGGACCCATTCATGCTTTGAGACACTTTGAGTTTTTTCTCTGACTTTGACTCTTGGAAAGGTTTGTGCAATCTAAAGCTCTGAGTTTCCAGGGCTCATCTCCAAATACACCACAGGGCTCATTAGCATCAAGCAATACCTGACAAACCATGGCTCTGCCTTGATTTCTCTTGGCTCTGGAGCAATTCATTAGGTGGATTTCCTTTAACAGTTGTGGAGAAATATTTGAAACAGCTTCTAAGAAATCTGTATTCCTATCTTAAAGGGTGTCTTTTATTGCTGTTCTTATTATACAAGAGGTGATTGCAGAATTCGGTGATTGATATTGATCCACTGTCTCTCCTAAGGAGGTCTGGCCAGGTCAGAAAAGTTGTACCTTGGAGCTGACCCAGTGTGGACAACCTTGCCCCACATTCCCCAACCCTATCTGAGAAACGATTTTCACTTTCAAAAATATAAATGATTTATTAAGACCTTATAAAAATACAACAGAAGGATCTTGATTTTCATATCTGTTAAAATACAACCAAAGACTGAATAAAGAAAAGAATACAGTGCCAGGACCAAAGAATTCAGTCACCATGTGCTCATCTACAAAATGGATGTTCTGTCTTTTATACCTCTAGCCTCTCCCAAAGTCTTGTCAATTGATTCCTTGTTCACTGTCCAGTGGTGGACATCACTGTCTAACACCTTGACTGGGGGTCAGATGCTGCCATAGTAACAAGCCAACCCTCCAACATGCCCCAACTACTGAGGCCATCCTGTGATAACAATGCAAGGGGGAGGGGAAGGATAACTATACATCTACAAAACTTCTTTTGACATATATTTAATATTGACCCCTTAATTGTAAGAGTCCACCATACGATTACTCATCTATAACACTATTCCCTTTTCTTTTTCTCTCAGTCGTTTTGCTTGAACAATTAAGAAAAAAATTTCTCTCTCATTTGAATGAGTCATACCAGCATCTGTTGATGTGGTCAAGGACAGTGGGAACAGGAGAAAAAATATCTCGGGTTTTCCCTAGACACACTTATCTGGAATGGACAAAAAGGCATCACAGAGGTCCAGTATGGCATTGACTCCCATCTACCGTGACTTTGTGGCTGCCAGCCATAGTCAGTGTATCTTAGGGGTGAGTACAGAGGCCAACTCGGTCCTGTCCTCCAGTCCCTGTTGAATTAAAAGATAACTGAGAAATGATAGAGGTCTGGAATGGCCTTTTGTCCCTACCTTACCATGCCTATGGGGTTGCTGCTCGCAGCAGGGCTATGGAGCCTTCTTGGTAGCAAACAAAGGGGTCAACCCGGTCTTGCACTCCTTCCTTTGCCGTATTTTCCTGAAGAAGCTGTCCCATTACCTTTTACTGTCCCTTGTGTACTTCTCCTCAACAGATGCTGGTAATTCTCATTCATGAAAACAGGAAGAGTTCTCAAGCTGGCTGGTGGAAGCTTGACTCTATTTTTTGGGCGTCTTGGTGTTTTTCTGGTTGTCTCTCAGTCTCTGCTTGAGAGTCAATCTTGTTTCACCTGACTTGGATGTTATAGTCCACTCTTTAAGTTCTCCTGCTGGGCCTTTGTTGGCATGACTCCATCCCCGCTCTGCAGTTCGCACGGCTGATTCGGTGATGAGCAGTACCTGAAAGGGACCTTCCCACGGAGGAGTTAGAGGCTGATCTCTCCATGGCTTGATCATCACCCAATTCTTGGGATTAATATTATGGATTCTGAAATCCAGGGTGGTAGTTTGAGAATTGCCCCTTTATGTCTTAGCCCTTCTAATGTTTGTGCTATAGACCTCACTTATTTCTTGGCATTGGTTTCCTCTTCCTCATAGGTGGCAATGTTCTGGGGTAAGGTCAGGAAGGGTAACCCAAACATCATTTCATAGGGCGACACCCCCAGATCTGACTGGGGTTGGGTTCTAATTCTTAATAAGGCCAAAGGGAGACATTTTACCCATGACATTAAGGTTTCAATCATTAGCTTAACTAGAGCTCTTTTAAGAGTTTGATTCATTCTCTCAACCCAACAAGAACTCTGTGGGTGCCATGGAGTGTGTAATTCCCATTTTACTCCCAGGGCCTGAACAACTTTCTGCAATATCTTCGATGTGATATGACTTCCCTGGTCTGAATCAATCCTGTTTACCATCCCATATTGGGGAATGATTGATTCTAGAATTGTTTTTTTCAGAACATTTGCATTGGCTTTCACAGTGGGTACCACCTCTACCCAATGAGCCACGTGATCTACTATCACTGGCAAAAACTTCCACCGTTGTATCTGGGGAAGCTCAGTAAAGTCTACTTGGATGTTTTGAAAGGGCTTTAAGACTAGTTCTCATCCTCCTCTGATTGTTTTCCTTGTGATTTTCTTATTTACTTGTTGACATATCACACACCATTCAGTTACTTGCTTAGCTATTCTGAAAATTCCTATGCATCCCCAATCCCTCAGAAATTGATCACTTAGCACTTCTGTACCCCAATGTGTTGTTCCATGTATGCCTTCTAATGTTTTCTTGGCTGGGGATTTATTCAACATTTATCTCCCATCTGTTAATCTCCTCTTCCCTTCACTATTTTTCTTGGCTCCTATTTTGAGGAGTTCTTCCTCTTCTGTCCCACTGACTACAGGGACTTTTTGCATTTCTCTCATGGGTGTTAATACTATTATTAGTTTTTCTGTCTCTGATTCAGTTGCATTTTTAGCTTCTAAATCAGCTAAATTGTTCCCTTATGCCCCTTTTTGATTTCCTTCAACATATCCCACCACTACTTCCTCTGGTAATTGTAAGGTTTCTATCTCTTCTAAAATAAATTTTTTATGAATCAGTCCCTTTGCCTTTGAATTTAATAGCCTCCTCTCTTCCCAAATTTTTCCAAAAATATGCACTGCTCCAAAAGCATATTTTCAGTCTGTATCTATTGTTCCCCTTTTCTGCGCTAATATTTCCAGAGCTCATTTTAGGGCATACAACTCACATGCTTGGGCTGACCAGTTGGAAGGTAACTTTCTCTTTTCTATGGCCGCTAAACCTTCATGCACTATAGCGTATCCTGATACCCTGTGTCCCTTTATTACCTGTGAAGATCCATTGATGTACAATCGTCTTCCACCTTGGAGACTTCGATCTGTTTAGGTCCTGTCTTACTTTAGTTTGATAGTTTATAACCTCTAGGCAATTATGTATTAGTTCCTCATCTGGTTCTCCACACAAAAACTGGGCAGGGTTGAGTTGGTTGCTCTAAACCATTATGTATTAAGATGGCTTCATAATTTAGTACTTGGGGATCAGTGAGCCATTTCTCAGCCTTTTGGCTCAGGATAATTCTATCTGAGTGTGGGGTACATATTTTCAATTTTCTCCCAATTTTTTGCTTTCCTCTACGAGTACAGCAGTCGCTACCCCTGACTGAATGCAGGTTGGCCACCCCTGGCTGACAGGGTGTAGTAATTTTGATAAATAGGCCACTGGTTTCTTGGATCCTCCCCAGTCCTGGGCTAGTACTCCGTGAGCTGCCTGTTTTCCTACATCTACAAACAGATAGAAGGGTTTGTCTAAGGCAGGAAGACTCAGTTCTGATGCACTGACTAATTTTTGCTTTAAAGCTTCAAACTTTTGTTCATCGTCTTTTTTCCGCCTAATCTCTTCTTCAACTAACTTTTCATACAAGAGCTTGATGGCTTGCCTGTATCCTTTTATCCATAGCCTACAATATCCCAACAGGCCTAAAAACATTCTGACTTTCCTCTTAGTTTTTGGCCATGGGAGTGAGATTATCCCTGCAATTTTCTCAGGGTTCAGCCGCCAGCTCCCTTGACAAATCACATGTCCTAGGTATTTTATTTCCCTTTCTACAAATTCAAGTTTTCCTTTTGATACCCAAAGTCCTTGGTCCCCCAGAAAATTTAACAACACTATGGTAGATTCCCGAGCTTCTTTTTCTTCCTGTCCTGAGAGGAGCAAATAATTTACATATAGGATGAGCTTTATCTAAAGTTTGATAGAGAAGGGTTGTAGTACTTCTCCTACGGCTTGACCAAATAGGTTTGGGGATTCAGAAAACCCTTGGGCTACCCTAGTCCACCAAAGCTGCTGCTTCCTCCCAGAATCGAGGTCTTCCCATTCAAAGGTAAATGTATTCCACTTTCCTCTGCCAGTGGGCACACCCAAAAAGTATCTTTTAGGTCTATCATGCTAAACCACTGGTGTTCTGGAGGGATATTACTCAGTAGTGTATAGGGGTTAGGCACTACTGGGTATCAATTCACTGTTTTTTTGTTCACTTCTCTCTAATCTTGGACAAGCCTGTAAGTCCCATCTGACTTCTTTACTATGGGTGTATTATGGGGGGACATACATGGTTCTAAGGTCCTGTCCTCAAGTAGGTCCTGGATCATTGGCTGCAGTCCTCGTCTCCCTTCCAGGGAGAGTGAATATTGTCGAACTCGAACTGGATGGTTCTCATTAACTATTTAATTTCTATAGGTTTCATGTTCAATTTACCTCATTTTTTTGGTTTTGCCCAGAATTCATCTCATTAATTTTGTCTTCATCTTCTTCCCTTAATTGGAGAAGCTGAACTACCATTTTCCCTTCCACTGGAAGAACTACAATGTCAAACTGCTCCTGTAAATCCCATCCTAATAAATTTCACCCTGCATCTGGAGCTAGTAGAACATCCCCAATTCATATTTTATTTGTTCCTTCAAATTTTATTTGTGTTATAACTGTGGCTTTGAACCCTTCCCCTTTAGCATCTCCTGCTTGCATGGTATCTTGATCCTTTTTACACTCCTTTGGGATTCTACAAACACAAGTTCTTTCAGCCCCCATGTCTACTAAGAACTCAAATTCTTCCTCCTGAGGACCTATTTATAAAGCTATCAAGGGCTCCTGATGGTATTCTGTCCCCCAGGAGAGCCCCTGACACCCCTAGTCTTCCACTTCTCTTTTTTGCTTAGTCTCATAGGCTCTCAGCTCCTTTCCCTTCTGGGGGAAATTCTTTCTGATATGCCCACTCTCTTTACAGTAAAAGCAAACTGGTCCTAGGTTCCTGTGTTTCCCAAACTCTCCTTGCTGTGTCCAGTCCCAAGGTGCTGCATCCTCCCTCCCTCTACCTTCTCCCACTCGAAATCCCTCAGCCTTTCATGGGTTGCTCTTTATGTGTTTGTTTCCTTCCGTAATGGCATTTACCATTACCTTGGTTTTTGTATTAGTCTTCTCTTAGTCCCTCTTTACATACTCCTTCTGTGCCTCTCTTAAAAGATTTTTTAATCTCCTTTCTTGCCAACCATCTAACTTTTCTAACTTTTTCCATATATCTGGCCAGGCATGACTGACAAAATTTATCTTTAGTAAGACCTGTCCAGCCACTGTATCATGGTCAACCCCTGAATACTGCCTCATATTCCTTCTCAATCTTTCTAGCCACTCTGTCATGGCTTCTTCCTTAGTTTGCTGCTCATTGAAAGCTTTACGAGTGTTTTAATTACATGGAGGTGCCTCTTTGATACCTCTTATAATCAATGTTCTGTATTCCTCCATGTCTTGCCTCTCCCTAATGCTGTTGTGATTGCTGGTGGGGTGCACTATGGGCATTTTCAGATTCCCAGGAGGTCCTTGCACATGCTCCCTTTCCCATATCCATATCTCAGCCACTTGGATCATCTGTCTTTCTTCTGGTGTGAATAGCATGGTCATTATTGATTGCATCTCTTCCCATGTATAAATATTGGGTCCCAGAAACTGATCTAACTGTTCCACTAATCCAGTGAGGTCCTCTAGTAATCCTTTCAGTTATTTCTTGAACATTCTCACATAGGAAGAACTAAGAGGCACAGTTACAAATTTAATTCCTCCCAGCACCCTACACAAGGGTACTTTCCTCAGGGGATACAATCCCACTGCTTGGTTCCCATCCCCTGATCTGCTTTCCTCTCATTGTGCCACCCTCTTTCTGGTGTTTTGACTAGGCCCATCAGGGGGTAGGGGAGGTGCATCTGGGGCTATTGGAGGTGGAGGGGCTAAGTGTTCTAATGGGTCCCATTCTTTATTTTCTGATAGCTTAAACATGCTCACCTTTGAGGGTGAACTCTCCCTCCCACAGCAGGCAGCATAGTCACTCTCTTCCTGATTGAATGGTTTCTTAGCTCTTACATGGATGTTTAATGCCTGACACATCCATCCTTTGACCCATATGACCCATATCTCGGCCAGTGTACATGATTGCTCCTAATTTCCCTTCTGGTCCATTCTACCATGCAATACTGAATCATTTTGAGCTCATCCTTATCTCTGGTATTTGGGTCATATTTCCACAGGTCTAGTTTCCTTCCCAGTGGGCCATCTGGGAGTATACCTATTGGTACTGCCTCAATTTCTACTCCTCCCCTTGGGGATTCCCTATTTGCCCACAGTCCCATCCTGACTGGCCGATCACAGGCCCTCCTCTGACAGAGCCCACCTTTCCAACCATAGGCCCTCCAGACAGAGCCTGCCTCTCTCAGAAGGGAAAAGGAAAGGGGGGCAGGGAAAAAAAGAGACAAAGAAAGGAGGAAAGAGAAGGAAAGGGAAGAGAGACAAAAAACCCAAAAAACTGGACTTCTCTTTTGACAAGTAAAAATAAAAAAAATTCTTACAATCCAGGGGCTTCCGTATCACCAGATTGGTCCCTGCCCTTCCTCTCCTCCTTGGTTCAATGCGCTGGTCCCACGGTCACACTCTGCTCCCTGTCCCACCTGGCTCAGTTCGGCTGTGGCCTGCCCCGGCCCAATTCACCTTGGCAGCTGCAGTCCCACACCTGGCTCAACCTGGCTCGGCTTCGGCAACTCCGCCATGTGTAAGTATCGATTATTGATTCGACGCAGAGGCTTCCATCCCACTTCAAACCAAACTTGGTGTGGCTTCGGTAGCTCCGCTCACTCCAATTCAACTTGGAGGCTGTGCCCGCCCCAGTTCGGCTCAGCAGCTGCAGTCCTGCCCCTGGCCTGACTCGGCTCAGCCTCAGTGACTCCACCTGCCCCGATTTGGCTTGGCTCAGCAGCCAGCCCAGTCTGACCCCCTTGGTTCGGCAGCTCTGCCCTAACGTGACTTGGCTTGGCCAGACTGCCCTGACCCTCTTGGCTCAGCAGCACACAAACTGCTGCACCGGCTCCTGGGTGACCCCCTGCAGCAAACCCCTCAGCGGTCACCCCACTTCCAGCCCGGCTTTGGCTGGCCCTGGAAATTACAGCACTGGCTGCACCCCAGAGGCTGCCCCCACTCTGAGCACCGTGGGAGCCACAGAGCCATGTGGAGCTCACCGGCTCCCTTGGTGCGTGCTGGATAGGAATCCTGCTGTGGGTCCCTGATGGGTGAACCCTGCTCCCAAGTCCCCACAAACCCTTCAATCCTACATGTCCCACCGGCCATGGGGTCCTTGTCTATGGGATCCCCGCTTTCCTCCCTCCCATGCATCCCGCTGTTCCTTTTTTCTTTCTACCATCCAATATCCTGACACTTAAGGGACCAGGATGGATCCAGTATATTACTAGGGTGAAGCTCACGTTCATACACTGGAATTATGGAGTCACAATCTGGCCAAAAATAGTTATGTGGATGGTGCTCACCCCCCTTCCTCTCTTTTCTTTATCCAGTCTCCTGGTGTCTTTGGGCTTCCAACCCACAACCATTGGTGGAACCGGGAGAGTCCAACAGACTCTGCCCAATCTGTGGCAGGGGTGCCCCTTTTGAAAACTCCTAAAGCCATCAGGTGTATTTCCCAGACGAGTCCCCATTTGTGAGAAATTATGCTCACTTCCAAAAATTTAAAAGGATAAATAAAATCTCATAAAAAATACAATAGAAGACTGGCAAATTTTAGCTATCTGTTCTTTGATCATATGATTCAGCCTTTCAGACCACTAGCTTGTGTTCTGTAGGGCATGTGAAGCTGCCATTGGATTTCTAATGCATTGCTGACAGCTTGCACCATTTGAGATGGCACAGGAATGAGATCCTCTGTCAGAGGATATTTCTCTAGGTGCACCAAACCTAGGTATGACCTCATTCAGCAATACTTTTCGTATCAATTCACTAGCTGCCTTTGTCCTGTAAGGGAACGCTTCTGCCCACCCAGAGAAAGTATCAGGAAGTACCAGCAAATATTGGAAACCTCACTTTCTTGGGAGTCCAGCAAAGTCTATCTGCCACAAGTCTCCAGGAAAAGCTCCTCTGCTCAAAACCCCTTGTTCTAGCCTGACTGTTGGATTTGCATTATTCTTCAAACAAGTCACACATTGTGATGATCCTTCTTTAACAGCGTTCTGCATGTCTGGGCCTGCAGTTCTTACCTGTAGGTATTGGTTTCTGCTCCCCAGCCAGTCTTATCATGTTCAGATTTCACATACTGTCTCATTTACTTTCCTGATATTATGAGTTGACCTGTTTCTAATTGTCCCCAACCATTTTCTGAACGTTTTCCTTTACTTTCGTTAATCCATTTATAATGAGAAGGTTGGTATCTTATGGCTGCTTGGTTGATACTGCAGTAGGTATTAGAGCTGCCACAAGTGGTTCATTTCTTTCAGCAGCGATTTGAACTTCATAATCTGCAAATCTGTCACCTGCTTCCAGGAGGGTGTTACCTTTAGAGTGCCCTCAGCAATGCACAGTTGCCACTTGCAATGGGAGCTCCACCACCTCGGGGAGCCTGAGGATTTCAGCTGCATATTTGACCATCTTCTCTTGTGCAGTCAGGAGTTCTCTTTCTCTCCATATGGCTCTGTGGGCATGAACAATTCCATAGGCATGTTTGGAATCAGTCCAAACATTAACTTCCCTTCCTTTTGCCACTTCTAATGCCAGAGGGAGGGCTATCAGCTCAGCCTCCTGTGCTGAGGTTCCTGCTGGAAATGGCTTTGACTCGATTACTCTAAGACTGTGCTCACAGTGTAGACCAGCATTCGCACTCCCTGTCTCCCAAAACTGCTGCCATCACAGCAGCAGTTCATGGCTGAACCAGTTCATGGCATCTGGGAGCGGCTGTTCCTCTGGATTTTGGCAGCTGGAGTGCATAGCTTTCATAGCCTCTAGGCAGTCGAGTACTACAGGTTCAGCTTTGGACTTGCATTGCAGAAAAGAGGCGGGGTTAACAATATTGGTCACTTGATTCCGGTATCATCAGATTTGGCCAGGACTGCTTGGTAGTTCAGGAACCTCGAGGAAGACAGCCAATGGTTCCCTTTCTGATCTAAAACAGCCAACACTGTGTGTGAAACTGAGACACTCATCTTTTGTCCTATATAAACTTTTATGCTTCTTCAATGTTCATGATCACTGCTGCTACTGCCCTGAGGCAGGCAGGCCAGCCCTTTCTCACAGTATCGAGTCGTTTAGAAATCAGGCCACTGCCCATTTGTAAGGACCCAGGTGTTTTGCCAGAACCCCTAAAGTTATTCTCTCTCTCACTGGGAATAACCAAAACAGCTTGCTCTCGTCAGGCAGCCCCACAGCAGGGGCCCTCATGAGTTCACGCTTCAGTTCTTCAAAGGCCCTGTTCAATTCAGGCGTCCATATCACAGTATTTTTACCAATTTGTATAAAGGTTTCATGATCAATCTGTAGCTGTATATGTGCAGTTGGCACCCAGCTGTCATTCCAAGGAAAGCAGGGAGTTATCTTAAAGTTTGTGGTTGAGGTGTCTTCAAATTGCTTCCTTCCAGGCAGTTCCCAAAGACCGTTATCCTCCCGAGACCCCATATCCACTTGTTGCTTGTTGTATTGTGTTCTGATTAGTGGTAGTTGCATTAAGCTGTACTTTGGTTTGCTGCAGTTTCTCCCTGTTACAGTGGTTCTGCCCCCGTTGCTTCCTCCCTCCTTTTTAATGTCAATCTCGCTGCCTCCTCCCCTGATTCCCTGAAAACTGCCTTGTTATTCCCTCAACCCCTCCCCTGTGTCCTGTCTGTCACTCCACAGCCCATCCCTTCCCTCCAGAAACTTCTTCCAAGGGCGTCGAGTGATAGGTTCAGGCACTGGGGCCCCTCCCCTGGTTTACCCAAATTGGTTCCCCTATATGTCTGTTTTCCTGCTGCCCACGCCCTCCTGTAATTCCATTGGCAGATGGGCGATCCCCTCCCCTGTTCACTCGCCCCTTTATAACACCTTGCACAGCCCAGTTCTCTGTCTGCAGTTGGCTGAATCCCTGGGATTGCAGATCTCCTTGAAGCTCTCTAATAAAGCTGGACTTTGCCCCCAGCTGGAGTCCCCTCTCCTCCTCCTTGATTTGCCTCCAGGTTGTCTGTGGCTGCTTTGAACCTCCTCTGCCTCTGCTGTTTTGGCCCCTGCCTCTGCTTCATCCACGCCCACGTCCTCTCCCTGGTGCTCCTGATCCAGAGCTGCCACCATGGCTGCAGGGAGTTCTTTTCCTTTTTCTCTGTCTTTTTTATCATACACCTTCTCTGCTTTTTTCATTCATGCCTTTAACTCTCTCTTTACAGGCTCTTTCTGCTTCTGAAGTTTCTGCCTGACATCTGGGCTAGATTGCCCAAACATCAGGGAAATGAACTGCTGCTTTCCCATATCCAACCAGGGATCCAGGGCTCTGTGTTTACGTGCAGCTGCTCAGAGCCTGTCCACAAAGTCAGTGGGTGACTTGTGCTGTCCCTGTGTAACATTGTATATTACTAACCAATTTATTGCTTTTGAAATGGTATTTTTTAATTCAAATTTGACTAGTTCTTGGTATCTGGTTTACATTGCACAGCTGCCTGTATCATTCGTGTCCCACAAAGGATTTACAATAGGAAACAACTGGTGCACTGTACCTTGTCAGGCTCCACTAGCAATTTGTCCCTGCACATGGGCTCAGGCTGTCTTTATCACCAACTCTTTTGCTGCTTTTCTTAGCTCTGTCAGCATGAAATCACTATCACCTCCGTCTGGGTCTTGATTTTCGACTATGAACTCAAATAATTTTGCTACTTTGCTGGGGTTTTCAATATCCATTTTAACTTTTTCCTGCCAATGATTCAGGTCATTAGTAGAAAAGCAGAAGTTCACCCACATGGCTTCACCTGGGGGACCCACTAATTGCCTTAAGGGGGAGACTAAAAGCACAGCTTTGTTGGTTTGATTCCTTGTGTTGGTTGTCCCTGGGGTCTCTGAAATTGTCCCCTCACCAGCATTATTCATCTCATCCTCACTGCCATTTGGGTTTAATTCAGGGGGCGGAGTGGTTTTGTGAGGGGGAATGTACCCGAGCTGGCCTGGGGTAACTCGGCTGTAAGTTTTGGACACCTAGAAATCAATTTCCTTGTGCTTTTTAGTCAATTTCAAACATCTCTGCCCTATGCTACATGCAGAACAACATCGCTTCATTTCCTGCCTGTTATCTCTTTCCAAAGTTAGGACTAAAGGGTCCTGTGGGGCCAAATAAAAGCCACATTCTTTCTGCCACTCAGGTTTATTCTTCAGGGAAAAAAAATATGTCTGCATATATCACTTGATCTCATTTTTCTTCTTTTCTTAAAAATAACATCAACTGTCAGAATGTATGATAATTTAAAGTTCCATTAGGGGGTCACTTTTCACCACTTTCTAACTGATACCAAGGCTACCATTAGGTAGAGTATTAAATCAGATTAGCTTTCTTTGAAAAATTACCCTCTGGGATTCCTCCCAAATCTTTCTCATGTGCTAAAATACATTCTAGTGGATTCTTTTCAATAACATTTTTACTTCTTGTGTTACTCATTCTTAATGCTATCTAAATCTCGAAACATATCAGTATGTGTTAGTACTTCTCTTTTCCTTCTCCTTATGCCCTGTGTACTGCACCTAACACACACTGGGTGTCTCCGAATCACCCAGAACCAAAATTCTTTTTTATAGTCCTAACAAGCAATGGACACAAAAGGATTACACATTCCACACAATCTACAAGGAACTGGGGTATGATCGGAGATAAAACAAGTTTCTAAAATAATATTCAGGAATAGATCTCATGTAAACCTAGAGTTCACAACCCTTGACTTTTTATGTAGTGTCTAAAAGCTTGGGTGACTGCTCGATGTTGTTCAAACACTTCTCAACCTCAGATGGGCTTGGTGCTGTGCCCGTTTCCCTGGGGTGTTGCAGTTCGTGTTTATTTATCAGTTATGGTATAATAGTTTTTTTTAATGTACCTCATGTTTTCCCCAAGTTGGTTTACCCCTAGGTTTTTCCCTCCCTCAAAGCTGTCCCTCATGCCATGTCCCACTCTTTGTTGCAGCTCCTTCCCTGCCTCTCAAGATGACCCAGCTCTTTATTCCTGAACCTTCCCTGTCAGTTTTGTCTTGGACCAATCCCTGGCTGCACCACGCCTTTGGAATTCCCCTATTGCAGGAAACCCCACTGGCCCATGGGACCTACCCTCTCCTCTCATCTGTCCTAATTAGTGCCAAGCAACTGATGGAATCCCCTCGCTCCTCCCCTGCAGATTCCTTCTTGCTCAATCGTTTGTATCCACCCCCTGAGCTGTACCCCTATAAAATCCCATGCACAGAAGTGCTCGTGGCTCTTTGCTTCTGAATCCTTCCCTTAGAATAAACCTTTGCCTGTGGAACCTCACATTCGAGGAGCCTCCTCCTTCTGTTTTGCCTGCTCCATGCTGCAGTTAGTAGATCCTGAATCACTGAGCAGTGGCTCACCAGGGTCAGCCGCAGGCAGAACCCATGCCTTGGCCGTTCCCCACTCCTGGCGCAGCGCCGCAGTTTTCCCAAGAGCCAGCCCGGGCTCCGCTGGGCTGCGTCAATGGAGAACCCGTCCCAGTGCCTGACCGTGCTCTGGGTGAAAAACCTTTTCCTGATATGGGAATGAAACTTGCCCTGTCCCAGCTCCCTGCCCTTTTCTCGAGTCCTGTCACTGGTCCCAACAGTGACGAGAGCTGCAGCAGCCCCTCTGATTCCCCTCAGGAGGATGTTGAAGACCACACAGATGCCCTTTACTCTCCTCCAGGCTGAACAGACTAGAGTGGCCTCAGCTCCATCTAGGGCTTCCCCTCCAGACCACGCTTCATCCTTGCAGTCCTCCTTTGCATTCTGGCTAATGGCTTAATATATTTGTATATTGTGGTGCCAAAAACTGCACCTGTCTGCTTACAGCACTTCTCTTGGCTGCTGCTTCAGGGTGTGGGCACCATAATCAGAGACACAGAACAGCTTTTCCTCTCAGAGTTATCCTTATCCTCTGCACTTCCATGTGTCTGCCTTCATACTCACTGTGGAACCTCTCTATTTGTGGCTGTCCATTGCTGTGCTCAGCAGGGACACAGTTTTGTTCAGACATGAGCTGCCTCCGCCAGACAGACAGCAACTGAAGCCAAGAATATCAGAGGCTGCGCAGATTCTATTTTTTCCAGAATGCGGAAAAGAGAGTGAGGAAAGCACAGCGTTCCACTGAAATCTGATTGTCCTGGGAAGCTCAGAAGCTGATGGTGTTTTGCTGCTATTGCCAATCCCTTCCATGAGAAAATCCTTTCAGGACTGACTAACAACTTCTGCCTTCTGACAGACAGCAAGTGTGGACAGCAGTTGCTCCAGGTGCTTCTGCCATCAGCCCCTGCAGGAAGGAGCACAGCCCCTAATGTACGTCGGCTTTGGCTCCCTGTGGCACAGAAGCCCCCGGGGGCACAGGTCTCTGGGGCAGGAGACGGGCACCAGCGCTGCCAGGGCTCGGGGGCGGCAGCTCTGCTTGGGCAGGGACTCTGCCACACCGTCTGATGTCAGCGCTGCCTGGGCCCCAGGGCTCAGAGCAGCATTGGTGCCCGGGCCCACACGTTCCTTGTGTGAGTCACACCCGCGGGTTTAGGATGGCCACGGGCCGGGACGTGTCCCAAGGAGGCCGTGCCAGCTTCCCTGGAAAGGCCTGTGCCCTTCCCAGCGCGGCTGCATTGGCAGCCCTGGGGGCTCCTTCTGCTGCCCTGAGCCTGCAGAGCAGGGCAGCGTTTGCTGATGCTCTGAGCCCTTCCTAAAGATCCTGTCAGGCTGCCTTAGACACCTGGGGCCAGGCATTCCTTCCAGCTTGGGCCACTTTGGCTGGGCTGGGGGCAGCCCCAGGGCAGGCGGCAGTGTGTGCAAGGGCCCTTGGTGACACGGCACAGCACAGTCATTGTGACATGGAACCGGGTGTTCAAGGTCCCTTTGTGACACGTGGTGACAAAGGAGCTGGCGGTGACAGGAGCAGGCCACAGTGCCCGGAGCACGCGACGGGACAGGACGGGACAGAGCGGTGCTGTGAGGAGCCCCCGCACAGCGCGCTCATTCGTGTCCTACCCGGAGCTTTTCCGAGGCGTTACTTCCACAGGTGACCTCATGGAAAGACTGCGGGCCTTGCTGATCTGTGGCCTTCCCGAGGTTCTCTTTCGCAGGAGTCTATGAGGCCAGACTGTAGGACTTGGTGACTCAGAACTTCTCTGAAGCATCTCCCATCCCTGCCGCTGGCACCGTCGAGGCCAGATCACAGTCCTTGACAGGAGTCTCCTGTCCTTGTGGCAGGAGCCCTTTAGACCAAGTTCAGGACTTGCTGTCCTGCAGCCTTCCTGAGGCTTCTCTCTTGAAGGTGGCTCCCAGGCACAACTGTAGGACTTGGTGACTTGCAGCTTTTCCAAGGCGTCTCTCCTGCAAGTTGCCACAAATCCAATCAGAGATATAGAGCAGAGATTCCTGAGAGTGCCAAACTTGGCCCGGGTGGAGGAGGAGGAAGAAGGTCCTGGAGCTGCTCCAGCACTGGAGACCGAGGAGGTGGTGCCATTCCAGCCACCACGGGAGGGTGAGTGGCAGAGCTGGGCCACAGGAATGGTGCCTGCAGCCGGCTTGACCCCATGCCATGCCATGCCATGCCATGCCATGCCATGCCATGCCATGCCATTCCCTGGGGACATGCCCAAGGACAGGACGGAAGAGGGGCCGGGCAGACACCCCGCAGTGGCCATGCTCCATCCCCTGGGCCATCCCGGAGCTCTCCCTGCCTGGGCAGAGCAGGGCTGGGCTGTGTTCTCCGGCCTCTCCCGCAGCCTCTCAGCTCTGGCTGCACTCGCTCTTTGCCAGATGCAGCCCTGGAGCGCACACAAGAGCAGGAATCCAGCCGTGGCTGCTACCACAGCACAGGTACCTGCAGCCACCCCCACCTGGGCTGGGCCTGCTGTCCCAGCTCAGCCCAGCACCATGTGTGCAGCACTCCATGCAACATCCCTGGCTTCCTGCCCTTCTCTTACAGCTCGTTTGTTAATTCACCAAGAACATTCAGCAGGAAGACACCCGCACTATGGGCACTGGGCTCAGAGCACACTCTGAGCTCCTCAAACTTAAGACCAGCGTCATCCTGATGCATTTGCTTGTGGAGAAGGGTGTTTTCAGGCCAGAACAAGTAAGCAGCCTGTGCCTAGGCTTCAATTCCCCCATGAATCACATGGCTTCCCGAGCCACGCCTGCTGGTCACTGGGTGCTTTGAGGCCATGGCAGTGCAGTGGGAAGGGAAGCATTTCTCTGGGGAAGCTGGAAACTTTGCTCCATCTGGCAGCTTTCCAAGTCTCCTCACGCCTTCTTCAGGTGCACTACCTCCCTGAGCTGTCTCCCAGCTCTCTGCCCTCTCACAGCCACAGCTGCCAGACCGGTGCCCGTGCCCTTTGCTGCTGCCTGGGCCCAGCCCTGTGCGGCTCCTGGCTCCTGCCGGCGGGCTCCCTGTCACTGCCCTGTGCCTTTCAGGTCCTTGAGTGCCTGGACTTGAGCGAATGCAGTGACAGTGTTCTGGACATCATGTCAGAGAACTTGCAGAGTGAGCACAGGGAGAGGCGTCACTTGGCACTCAGAGGCTTCGTAGTGCTGGGCAAGAATCCCTCCGTGGTGAGAAGGGGGCAGTGGCTGAAGCCGTGCAGGCAGCGGGGGGCTGGGCAATGCAGTTGCTTGGCCTTGCCTGGGCTTTGGGCACTGGGGCAGCTGCTCCCAGCTCTCCTGCCTCCTGCTTCAGCTGCCCCAGTGCTTCGGGACAGGCCTTTGGCCTCTGGGCCCTGCAGCAGCAGGGTGGCCTTTCACAAACTTGTGTTCCACACAGGCTGAAAAAATGTGGAGCCTGACTGAAAGTCTTGTGGAGCTCCTGCAGGAAAATGAAAGCAATGTGATCAGGATGACCATCCTTCTACTGAGATATTTGCTGCTGAATATTGGTGCCCCAATACCCAGCCCCATCGCCCTGCAGCTGGCTGAGGGGCTCCTGCCACTCTTTGACCATGTAAGGCTCTGTGCCCACAGCCACGGCCACTGGCTGCTGCCCTGACACTTCGTGCCCTGTGCAGATGCACGCCTGTGCCCTGGGGGGCCTGAAGCAGCTGATGCTGAGGTCTTTGGCCTTTCCTTTCATCCAGGATGATATCCAGGTGCAGCTGAGCTGCATGTGTGTCTTTCAAGAGATGCTGGAGTTATTAACAGAAGATGGAAGAAAGGCCTTGAAGTCCCACGTGCGCCAGAGCCTGGTCCCACTGTCCTTCCACTGCCATGATGAGAATCAGATTGTTGCTGAGGTGAGGACCTGTGGCCGGCTGTGGTGCCCCTGGGAGGGGGCTGGGCTGCCTCCTGCCCTGGCACCTTGCGGGCTGCAGCCTCCTGCAGGCTGTGGCACTGGGATGCTCCTGTGCCCTGGCCTGTGGGGCCAACTGTGCCTCTCTGGTGCTCTCCAGGCCTCCCGGGAAACGCTGCATTCTGCAGCCAGATTCCTGAAAAGGAGGGATATTGAACAAATGCTCCAGGTGGATCAGACATGGAGGTTCGGCGAGGGCCTGGTAAGAGCTGCCACAAATCCCCAGCCTCAGCCTGGAGAAGGCCCCTGAGGGCGCTGCTCAGTGTGCAGGCCGGGCAGCTGTGCTCTCGCCCACTGCTGCAGCCAAAGGCTTCGCAGGCTCTTCTCCAGGCTCCTGTGGGACCTAGCCGGGTGCCCATGGAGCCCCGGCCTGGCTGGGCTGCAGGCCAGCACCGCGGCTTCCCGGGCAGCAGCTGGCCCTCTGCCCCCTGCCCCCAGGAGCCCTTGGCCAGCGGCTGCTGACCGTGCCTCAGGGCTGTGCGGCCAGGGGAGGCCAGGGCTGGGCGCAGGCAGCGCCCGGCCCAGGGGCTGTGCCCGCGCCAACCCTTCCCTCCTGCCGCTCTCTGCAGCTGGCAGACGACAGGAGCCGAGCGGCCGAGCATCTGCGCCAGGCCCTGCGCTACCTGCGGAGCCCACAGGAGCCCCTACGAGAGGCGGCCGTCAGATTCATGGGTGAGTCCCGAGCCCGGGCTCCCTCCCCGCCCTGGCCCGCCACAGCTTGGCCCCAGCCCCGCCGGCTGCCTCGGCAGCGCCAGCGGGGCCCGGCGCCGTGGAGCCCCGCCTGGCCTGGGCATTGCTGCTGCCGCCCTCTGGCAGCCGTGCCCTGGGGCGGCAGCGTGCGGCAAGGGCCCGGGCTGAGCCCTGCCTGGCCAGCAGCCCATGTGGCCACAGCGCCGGCAGCACCGCTGGCAGGGAGCCGTGCCGCTGGGGCCGTGACAGACTCTGTGTCCACAGGCATGGCCGGGCGGCGCCTGAGGGGGCAGCATCAAGAGCTGCAGCTGATCTGCACTGGTGAGTGAGGGCAGCATGCTAACAGCAGGGGCTGCTGGGGGGAGCTGCAAGCCCTGCCCCGGCTGTGGAGGGCTCTGCTCCCGTGGGCAGAGCACACTGAAATTTCAGGGCAACATGGGGGATTTGTTGGTTGCAACTTCGGGCTGATCCCCTTGCTCCCTGCTCCCTCCTGGCCATGGCAAGAGCCGGCTGGGATGACCCTTGCAGGGGCCTCTCCTCAGCTCCTCGCAGATATGGCACCTGACCTTGACTCTGTTCCTCTCTCTTGAAGCCCTGGAAGAAATGGCATATGACAGCAGTCCTGCCATCAGAAATCTGTCAGCTGAAGCTGGGTTCGTTCTCCGGGCTGTACAGAGGGCTCGCTACTCCACGTGGCGTAAGCTGCGAGGTGAGTTCCACAGCGCATGGAGGAAACGGCCTCGTCTGTGGCACACAGCCTTGCTGTTCTGCTGGAACTCTGTGTAAAGTTGATCTGGAAGACTCTAGTCTGCTGGGGCCACTTGAGCCAGCAGGGATTTTATTTTTATTCAAGATTTTTGTTTTCATATTTTTATTTTTCTTTTGTATGTAAATAAAAATATGTATAGTAGACAGACTCCCAGGATCTTTTCCTTGCGAGGATCGGCAGGGCTTAGGGGAGGAGGATAAAAAGGGTGCTTGTGCTCAGCCAGCTGCCCAGGCGTGCAGTGCTGCAGGGAAAATGGCCAGAAGCCCCTTGGCCTTTGGTGGTTCTGCTGAAGCCTTTGTGCTACGCACAGAGCGGCTGGGCAGGGGCAAGAGCTGCAGGGATCCCTGCCAGAGCGGTGCCTGGAGATGGCCACAAGCCCTGTGCCAGGCAGGAAACGCCATCCGTGTCCTTCTGCCCGGGTGCTGCTGGCTGCCTTGCTGAGGGCTCCCAGGTGCCTCTGGATGGGGCTGCTCTGGAGCTACTGTGGGACTGCGGCGCTGCTGCCGGGCAGCTTGGCCGGGCTGGGGCAGCCCCTGAGGGGCTGGGGCGCTGGCAAGCCCTCAGCAATGGGCTGTCAGAGGCCACAAGCAGCCCCCTGGCAGCTGCCTTGATCCTGACAGAGTTGACTTGCAAGGCGGTTCCTGGGCACTCTGGAACTGACAGCATCAGTGTTGTTGGAAACAGAAATGCAGGGAGTTCTCAGATCTTTGGGCCTGTTAGCCAAGGCCTACAGTTAAACACAGGATTTGAGCTGAGGCCTTGCAAAGGGCTTCCAAATTCAGGTGCTAGAAGCGAGAATGTAGATTTCTAGTATAAGGCACAGAAACCTTAAGCTAAGTGAAGGAAAGTTTAGCATTTTAGAGTTTAAGATGTAGAGAAAATAAAAGTAGTTGAATCAGTAAACACGAAGTTTAGACTGCAGTGCTGTAGGTTTGTGTGTCAGAACATGATTTCCTAAGAAAGCTTACGCTGGAGCATGAGTCCGTAGAATGAAATATTGACGGATTGGGTCAGAAACATACATATCCTTGTTGGCAATGTTTTATTGGCCAATAAATCCTTAAAAGGCCTTTGAACTAGAAGTCTTGTGACCTTCTGAGCCTTGTAGTGGAGATGTGAGCCAAACTCATCCTTCCTATCAATGTAGAAGATAAGAAAAAGAAATGGCATCATCTAAAAAGCTCAGAGGTCTGGTTTCTCACTCGGTCCAAACCCTTCAAATGCTCCTAAGTGTGATTTAGCCGGGAATAGATGACAAGGACTCTTAATGGTGGCTCTTGGACTCTAAAGCAGCTGCTTTAGAAACTTTCACATAACAGTGTGGGGCTAGGTGCCAGAAATAGATCATTTGAAGAAACATTCCCAACTGACTTGAAGAGAGGTTCGTTTGAAGGGTATTTGAGGGGAAACCCTCCCAGCAGAGGTCTGGGCTTTGGCCTGGCTGTGTGTCCTGCTGATTGTGAAGTGTGCCATCAGCTGCAGGTGTTTCTGGGCTAAAAATATAATTAAGTCATGTTGACTTGCTCTCTTTGGTCTATAAAAGCTGGACCCACTTTTGGGGGCAAATTTGGAGATCTCATCTCTGTGTGAACAGATGACCTAGGATTTTCCCAATTACGGGGAATGGTTCCCCAGGTCCTTGGTGTAAAATGGGACTCACCAGCAAGTGCAGATCTGCAAGATGATAAACAATTTAGGCAACTGGTGATGCATCTTTCTGAATCGCTCTCATTTCTCTCTTATACTACTGTATTAGGTGCATTACCTTGCTTGTTATTGCTTGTCACTTAAACCAAAAGCATATTTTTTATTGAATGTATCATCTTACATTGTGGTTCCTTCATATTCACAGTAAAAGAAGAACATTATTTCCAGTGATGTGTCCTTTTTATCACCTCAGTCAATTGGCAGAACACCAGGAAGCCCCTGAGGAGCCGGGGTGCTGGGAAGCCCTGAGGAATTGGGTGTCAGAGGGCACAAGCAGCCCCCAGGCAGCTGCCTTGTCCCTGGCACCCGGCTGCTCTGGCGCTTGCCCAGAGCGTCTCCCAGGCCTGCGGCAGAAGCCCTCGAGGCCGGGCCTCAGCAGGAGGGTGGGGGCACCCCTGAGGTGCCCAGGCTGGGCTGGCTGGGCACAGGGAGGGCAAAGTTGCCCTGGTGGGGCATGGCATGAGGGAGTGGGAAGGCAGAGAACCTGAGATTTTATCCCCAAATGTTCTGGCTTTGCCGTAACTTTTACCTCAGGTTTTGTCACAAAATGATCTATATGTGCCCTCTAGAAATTACTCAGACTTTGCCTGAAAAGAAATTTATTCCTCTGGAGATCACCTCAGATCTTCCTGCTCAAATATCCACTACATGTACTCGACATATCACCTCCGATTTCATTATTCTCACGGTCCAGTGATTACCTCAACTTGAAAGCCCAAACGTTCATTCTGTGCCCTACAGGTGACACCAGGAAATTCCAGCAGCCCTGTGCTAGGAAGTTCTGTCCCTCTAAGCTACTGCAGCTTCACCCCTGGCAAAGTGAAACACTCCCTGGCGCTGAGCCAAGGCTGCCCCATGCTCCTCGGTGTGTCTGAGTGCAGGGCATTCCCGGGGCAGCTCTCCCAGGGCTTCTGGAAGGCCGCCCGGCGCCCGGCCCCACGGGGCAGCCCCAGCGGGTTCGAGTTGCCGCCCGCGGCTGAGGGGAGCGGCGGGGCGGGGCCGCCCGCGCCTGGGCGGGAAACGCTCCCTGCGGCTGAGGGGAGCGGGCGGCGGTGCAGCGGGGACCGGCCCGGCCCTGCCGTGTCCCTCAGGGCGAGCCCACGGCCCCTCAGCGGCCGTGGCGTCCCTTCAGCCAGCGGCATGTGCGCTCAGCCACACGCAGCGTGCCCGTGTCCCCCTCAAGTGACGCTCCCGTTCCCTCAGTGAAACCGCCGTACCCTGAGGGACACGACAGACACCCGCCTCCCCTCAGGGACTCTCGCTGGCCTCAGTGGCATGCAGGGCTTCTGCTCTCCCTTCAGTGACACAGAAGGCACCTGCAACCTGCTGGGGAAGCCTCAAGTCTGCTCAGTGTGCCCTCAGCATTGGGACAGCCACCTTTCTCTCAGTGCCCCTCACATCCCATCAGCAAATGAAGAGGCACCAGCCATCCTGTAGGTGACTCAGAGCGAGTGCAGTGGGTCATGGGGGCCAGGGGCCAGCAGCAGGCAGAAATCCATGAGAGCTGGGGAAAAGGCTCTGCTCTGCTTACAGCATGGGCTGAGGACCGGGAGAGCTCCATTTCCCCCTTGAGATGTTGGAGACAGGGCTTTCACCCTCCTTATAGGGCTGCCCCTCTCTGCAGGCAGCCAAAGGAGCATGACGGCAACAGGCCGAGGACAGCAAAGCAAAGAGCCAGCCCTGCACACAGGGAGGTGGCCCAGTGCAAAAGGAAGCGTGGCACCCTGAAGGTACCTGCCACAATCTCATGTGTCCCTGCCCTGGGAAAGCCAGGAATGCCCTTCGTGCAGAGGGCCTTTCTGTGGCCCCTCTGAGCTCAAAGCTGCTGCTCTTCTGGCTCAATGGGGCCTAAAACCACAAAGCTTGGCCTCCCTCACGGCAACAGGAACAAGACTCGGCAGGCAGGCAGTGGTGCTCAATGCCTAAGGCTGAGGGGCAAGGGGCTCCAGTCTGGAGCACAGGGAGGGCACACGCCCAGTCCCACAACTCCTGGCCTCACAGCCCTGAAAGGCCAGGACCAGGGTTCCATGCCTGATTCCAGGGGGTCCCTCCAACCGCCCACTGAGGAAGCGCCAGAGCAGGCAGCTGTCAGGATCAAGGCAGCTGCCAGGGGGCTGCTTGTGGCCTCTGACAGCCCATTGCTGAGGGCTTGCCAGCGCCCCAGCCGCTCAGGGGCTGCCCCAGCCCGGCCAAGTTGCCCGGCAGCAGCACCGCAGTCCCACAGTAGCTCCAGAGCAGCCCCATCCAGAGGCACCTGGGAGCCCTCAGCAAGGCAGCCAGCAGCACCCGGGCAGAAGGACACGGATGGCGTTTCCTGCCTGGCCCTGGGCTTGTGGCCATCTCCAGACACGGCTCTGGCAGGGATTCCCACAGCTCTGGCCCTTGCCCAGCTGCTCTGTGGGCAGCACAAAGAACTCAGCAGAACCACCAAAGGCCAAGGGGCTTCTGGCTATTTTCCCTGCAACACTGCACGCCTGGGCAGCTGGCTGAGCACAAGCACCTTTTCCCTTCTTCTTCTATGCCCTATGGACCCTGGGCAGCAAAATAAAGATCCTGGGATTCTCTCTATAATAATACATTCTATATTTACATACAAAAGAAAAAAAAAAGAAGAAAAGAACAGTCTTGAACAAACTGAAAAAATCCATGCTGGCTCTGGTGGCACTAGCAGGGATCATCTCTCTGCAGAGCTCCAGCAGCACAGCCAGCTGAGCCCCAGCAGTTGTGGCCCTGTCTTCCACACCCTGCAAAGTAGGTCGGGCAAATTTGTAAAAGTGAAATATTGAGTTCTGTGTAGTGCCCTGAGAATATGCAAAGTTTGAATTGTCAGGCTTCTCACAGAGAGGCTGATGTCATTTGCCATGTCTTCCAGGACTGCAAGACAGAGGAACAGAGCCAAGATCAGATCCTGGATCTGTGGGGAGCTGAGGAGAGCCCCCTGCCAGGGCCATAACAGCCGGCTCTTGCCATGGCCAGGAGGGAGCAGGGAGCAAGGGGATCAGCCCGAAGAGCAGCCACGAATCCCCCACGTGGCCCTGAAATCTCTCTGTGTGTGAGCAGCCAGGGCAAGGCTTGCAGCTCCCCCGGCAGCCCACGCTGGCAGCCCGCTGCCCTCACTCAGCAGTGCAGATCAGCTGCAGCTCTTGCTGCTGCCCCCTCAGGCGCCGCCCAGCCATGCCTGTGAACACAGAGCCTGTCATGGCCCCAGTGGCACGGCTCCCTGCCAGCGGTGCTGCCGGCGCTGTGGCCACACGGGCTGCTGGCCCGGCAGGGCTCAGCCCAGCCCTTGCCGCACGCTGCCGCCCCAGGGCACGGCTGCCAGAGGGCGGCAGCAGCAATGCCCAGGCCAGGCGGGGCTCCACGGCGCCGGGCCCCGCTGGCGCTGCCGAGGCAGCCGGCGGGGCTGGGGCCAAGCTGTGGCAGGCCAGGGCGGGGAGGGAGCCCGGGCTGGTGGCTCACCCATGAATCTGACAGCCGCCTCTCGCAGGGGCTCCTGTGGGCTCTGTAGGTAGCGCAGGGCCTGGTGCAGGTACTCGGCCGCTCGGCGCTTGTCGTCTGCCAGCTGCAGAGAGCGGCAGGAGGGAAGGGTTGGCGCGGGCTCAGCCCCCGGGCCGGGCGCTGCCTGCGCCCAGCGCCGGCCTCCCCTACCTGCACAGCCCTGAGGCGCGGCCAGCAGCCGCTGGCCAAGGGCTCCTGAGGGCAGGGGGCAGAGGGCCGGCTGCTGCCCGGGGAGCCGCGGTGCCGCTCCGCAGCCCCGCCGGGCCAGGGCTCCATGGGCACCCGGCTCGGGCCCACGGAAGCCTGGAGAAGAGCCCGCGTGGCCTCTGGCTGCAGCAGTGGGCAGGGGCACAGCTGCCCAGCCCGCACACTGAGCAGCGCCCTCAGGGGCCTTCTCCAGGCTGAGGCTGGGGCTTACAGGCTGTCCTTACTAGGCAATTGGCGAAAATCCAGAGTTTCTCCTTCCTCGCCAGTTTTTCTAGATCTTTCCTCTTCAGGAATTTGACCACACGATGTAGTGTTTCCTGAGAAACCTGGAGAGCAGCAGAGTCCCAGATATGGCCACAAAGCCCAGGGTGCAGGACCCATGTCCCAATGCCACAGCCTGGGGAGGATGCAGCCTGGGAGGTGACCAGAGCAGGAGGCAGCTGAGTCCCCTCCCAGGGGCACACAAGCAGCCCATAAGTCCTCACCTGTGCCACACGCCGATTCCCATTATGGCAGTAGAAGAAAAGTGGGAGCAGGCTGTGGCGCACTTGTGTCTTCAGGTCCTTTGTTTTCTTTTCCAGTGGAAGACTCAGCAATGTGTGAAAGAGCAATATGGAGAGCTGCTTCACCTGGCTATTATCCTGTAGGAAGAGAAGAAAAGATGATCTTAGCATGGGCTGTGAGAGGCTCACCTGGGTGCAGGCCTGCATTTGCACAGGGCACCAAGTGTCAGGGCAGCAGCCAGTGGCCATGGCTGTGGGCACAGAGCCTTACATGGTCAAAGACTGGCAGGAGCCCCTCAGCCAGCTGCAGGGCGATGGGGCTGGGTATTGATGTGTCCTTCTCCAAGACTATAAAGCTGAGCACCATGACTGTTATCTTAACTATCTCTCCATCTTCATCCTGCAGGAGCCCCACAAGTCTTTTAGTCAGGCTCCACATTTTTTTGGTCTGTGTGGAACACAATTTTGTGAAACATCACCCTGCTGCTGCAGGGCCCAGAGGCCAAAGGCCTGTCCCGAAGCACTGGGGCAGCTGAAGCGGGAGGCAGGAGAGCTGGGAGCAGCTGCCCCAGCGCCCAAAGCCCAGGCAAGGCCAAGCGACTACGATGCCCAGCCCCCCGCTGCCTGCACGGCTTCAGCCACTGACCCCTTCTCACCATCGAGGGATCGTCAGTGAGTTTGAGAAGGGCCTTGAACGCCAGGTGACGCCTCTCGCTGCACTCGCTTTGCAGGTACCTTGAGAAGATTTGCAGGACTCTCTCAGCATCACGTTCCTTCAAGTCCAGGAACTCGAGGACCTGAAAGGCACAGGGCAGTGACAGGGAGCCGGCCAGCAGGAGCCTGGAGCCGCACAGGGCTGGGCCCAGGCAGCAGCACAGGGCACGGGCACTGTCCTGGCAGCTGTGGCTGTGAGAGGGCAGAGAGCTGGGAGGCAGCTCAGCCAGGCAGCGCTGGCCTTGAGGCTCACCTCCACAAGGGACGCCAGGGCGGGCAGATCCCAGCGTGGCTCCCGTGTTCTGAGCAACCGGAGCAGGTAGTGAAGGATCCGGGAACAGGAGGGTATGGAGACGCAGGACATCTCCCTGGCAGGAGAAAAAGTCAGCAAGACTGTAAGCCAGGAGAATAAAACCTCTCACAGGAGTGACTCGCACAGGTCAGGTTTTTCTCCAACAGCCTGCAAGCGCCCTTGGGCTACTTCAGAGGCTGCTCTTTTGGCCACCTTCCTCCCCCAGCCTTTCCAGTTTGTTTGGCCGTCCCTCAGTGACAAGGCCCTCTGGCCCATGACCACGGGGACTGTGTGGGTCACTCTGGGCACAGGGCACAATTGTCAGAGGCAGTGGGGAGAAAGGGGTCTCACCTGGCCAGCAGACCCACAGCATAGTGGCGGGTGTCAACAGAGAGCAGTCTGTCCCAGCCACACCTGCGTTCCATTGCCACCACCACAACATTGTACTGCTTTCGGCAAAGCAGGGACTTCAGGGTCTGCACTGCAAACCTGTGTGCCCAAACCATAACACACAGCCCAAACCTGCCCAAACCATAACACACAGCAAAGCCCGGGTCACACTGGCAGCACTGGCTCCTTCCCAGGCCATGTGGCAGAGACAGGAGGAGTGGCATGGAGCACCTGTTGGGGCTGGTGGCAAGGCCGTGCTCTTCCTGGCATCCTTTCAAGAATGTATCGACCTCCTCTGGCATCTCTTCTGTGCTGAGAAACGCTTGGAAGAGCAGATGCACAAACAGGCGGGGGAAATACACTTTCAGTATACATGGAACATGGGACTCCTGGAGGATCTTCCACATCACCACGGTTGCCTGAAAAGGGCAAAGCCCCCAAGACAGCGCTCAGTGCCGAGGTGTCCGTGTGGCAGGGCCCGAGCGTGGCAGGGAGAGGCCCGGAGAGAGGCAGGGGGAGCACAGGGCCTGGTGGGCCTGAAGCTGCCACTGGGCAAGGTTTCAGGCCAGCGCCTGAGGCAGGGAGATGCAGTGGGGGAAGGAGAATGGAGAGCTGCTGGAGAGGCGGCCTTGGGGCCAGCAAAGGCCAGTGTCAGAAACTCACAGCCAGGGCAAAGACAGCCGTTTTGTCCCCATCGGAGGTGCACGTGCTGTGCTCTGGCCAGCTCTCCAGCACATCCAGGAGTATCAGCTGTGCCAGCTCTGCAGTCCTGGCTGAGCCCATGATGGTCTTCCACATGGCCATGGCAGCTCAGTGGGGTCAGAGCAATGTCTCAGGGGGGTCTCAGACACAGCAACGAGGGGAGCTGAGCTGGCTGCCATTTCTGCCTCTGCCCACTGGCCATGGCCAGCAGCAGCCAGGCAGCCCAGCCCTTTGGGGACAGAGCCCTGAGAGGCAGCAAGGGAGCATGGCAGCAGACTCAGGGGCTGACGTGCCAGGGCTGGGAAAGGCAGCAGCCAGAGGGCCCTGGAAGTCTCTGTTGCTCAGACACCTGGGGCAGGCTGTACAGGGTGATGGGCTGGGGAGGCCTGAGCCCTATGGGCAGGTGGGCCCCATACCTGTCACAGGACGGGGCCACACGCAGGAGCGTGATGACTGCGTCATTTGGCTGTGCTTCAGTGAGGTCCAGCAGGGCCTTTTCCAGCCTGTGCTCATCACAATCATTGGCCATGATCCTCTGGTGGATGAACCTCACCATGGCGGGCACCTAGAGAAGGCACAGGGAGACTTGGAAAGCTGCCAGAGGGAGCAATGTTGCCAGCTTCCCCAGAGAAGTGCTTCCATTCCCAGCGCACTGCCATGTGGCCCCAAAGGCTCACAGCAACCAGCATGTGTGGCTTGGGAGGCCAAGCAATTGCTGGGAGGATCAAAGCCTGGCCACAGGCTCCTTACTTGCTTTGGATTGTAAAAAACTTCCTCTACAAACATACACAGGAGGGCCGCGCTGGTCTCATGTTCGAGGAGCTCTGAATCTGCTCTGAGCCCAGTGCCCATGGTGATGCCCTCTTCCTGCCGAATTCTTTTCATGAATCTGCAGACCAACTGTAAGAGAAGGGCAGGAAGCCGGGGATGTTGCATGGAGTGCTGCACACACGGTGCTGGGCTGAGCAGGGACAGCAGGCCCAGCCCAGGTGGGGGTGGCTGCAGGTACCTGGGCTGTGCTGCGGAAGCGGCCACGGCTGGACTCCTGCTCTTGTGTGTGCTCCAGGGCTGCACCTGGCAAAGAGCGAGTGCAGCCAGAGCTGAGGGGCTGCGGGAGAGGCCGGAGAACACAGCCCAGCCCTGCTCTGCCCAGGCAGGGAGAGCCCCGGGATGGCCCAGGGGATGGAGCACGGCCCCTGCGGGGTGTCTGCCCGGCCCCTTTTCCGTCCTGTCCTTGGGCATGTCCCCAGGGAATGGCATGGCATGGCATGGCATGGCATGGCATGGCATAGGGTCAAGTTGGCTGCAGGCACCAGTCCTGTGGCCTAGCTCTGCCACTCACCCTCCTGTGGTGGCTGGAATGGCTCCAACTGTTGAGTCACCAGTGGTGAAGCAGCTCCAGGGCCTTCTTCCTCCTCTTCCCCCCAGGCCAGATTGGGCACTTCTGGGGTTCTGTGCTTCATGTCAGTGACACTAGCTTCTTGCAGAAGAGATACCTTGGAAATGCTCCAAGGGCACCAAGTCCCACACGCTGCCCTCAAGGGCAGCTGCGAAAGAGAAGCCTCGGGGAGACCACAGGTCAGCAAGTCTTATGGTCTGGCCTCAAGCTCAGCTAAAAGAACAACGCCTCAGATAACTTCCAGGTGGGACACGAACGAGTGCGCTGTGCGGGGGCTCCTCACGGCACTGCTCTGTCCCGTCCTGTCCCATTGCGTTCTCCCAGCACCCGGGCACGCTTCTATTTCTCACGTGTCACAAAGGGACCTTGGACACCGGGTTCCATTCCATGTCACAGTGACCGTGCTGCAGTGTGTCACCAAGGGCCCTTGCACACACTGCCGCCTGCCCTGGGGCTGCCCCCAGCCCAGCCAAAGTGGCCCAAGCTGGAAAAAATGCCTGGCCCCAGGTGTCTAAGGCAGCCTGACAGGATCTTTAGGAAGGGGCTCAGAGCATCAGCAAACGCTGCCCTGCTCTGTGGGCCCAGGGCAGCAGAAGGAGCCCCCAGGGCTGCCGACGCAGCTGCTCTGGGAAGGCACAGGCCCTTCCAGGGAAGCGGGCACGGCCTCCTTGGGACACGTCCCGGCCCGTGGCCATCCTAAACCCGCGGGTGTGACTCGCACAAGGAACGTGTGGGCCCGGGCACCAATGCTGCTCTGAGCCCTGGGGTCCGGGCAGCGCTGCCATCAGCAGGTGTGGCAGAGTCCCTTCCCAAGCAGAGCTGCCACCCCCCGAGCCCTGGCAGCGCTGGTGCCCGTCTCCTGCCCCAGAGACCTATGCCCCCGGGGGCTTCTGTGCCACAGGGAGCCAAAGCCCACGTGCATTAGGGGCTGTGCTCCTTCCTGCCAGGGCTGATGGCAGGAGCACCTGGAGCAACTGCTGGCAATGTTAGCATTCAAAACACATAATCACATAGGGATTATATGCGGTGCTTTAATATTCAAGAGCTCTGGGAATCGGGGTATATTCAACCCAAATCTGATTCCGACCATACATCCGAAAGGATCGTGTTTTATACTTTATCTTTATATAACTTCCATGTTAATTATTAAACTTACATTTTTCTATTGTATATATATATTTAGCCCCTCTCTGAATTTCCAGCATACTTTCTCAATATTCTTCTTTTGGTTATATAAGAATTACATTTAATTACTAAACAATCATCACATCTAACAATTATATAATATATCATACTGCTTACGCAGGTGCAGTTGATCTGGGAAAGCACAAAGCCTAACATTTTAGATTCTATCTTTAACTTTTTCCAGGGCTCCACTATCATTCTCCCCCCTTTGAAAGCATTTTCACTTCACTATAGGTGTAAATGTTTTCACTTGATACAGTCCTTTATTCCTCAGTTCGTACTTGGTTCTTCAAATCCAGGGTTGATGTAAACATTGTCGTGGATGCTGTTACGAACTGGAGAACCAGAAGATGGTGGGTGTGGATCTCGTGTTAGTGCCTTTATTATCCTCTGGTTCCAGGACGTTTTCTTCTGTATCTCTCCCTTTAAGATGCTGTAAACGAACCAAATTGCTAAGAATACAATTAGTAAGCTTATCACACTCTCAATGATAGATTTTAATCCATGAACTCACATTCCACCCTAATCTATTAAAGATTTTTCCTAACCAGCTTGTACCCAAATCCTTTTGCTCTTCTTGTGCTTCATGCTCTATTTGTTTCAACTGATTGATGTTTTTCCTAACCAGCTTGTAGCCAAATCCTTTTGCCCTTCTTGTGCTTCATGCTCTATTTGTTTCAACTGATTGATGTCATATTCCACGTCGGCAGTTACATTTGGGATATGAATGCAGCAATGATCAATTGTCCCTTTAAGAATCCACATACTCCATGCTCTTTCAGGAGTAACATATCTAGGGCCAATCGATTTTGTAAAGTAATTTTTGTGGTGGCTTGTAATTGTATATTTAATTCTTTAAATCCTTCCCGGGTGACTCTTGCCAGTCTACCTACCTGACCTGTAAGTTTGTACAGCATCTCTCTGCTCTTATAGTTTGCTCTAGGACCAAGCAATGACTCTAGCTAGGGCCCATCCAAATTTCACTCAACTAGAGGGTTCTTGCCAAGTGTCATCTGGATTTTTATCGTCTAGAACTTCTCGTCTTGCTCTTATCTGCAGAAGTTCATGTTTTCCATTAAATGGGGACTTTTTCCAAAATGGACATAAGGCTGGGAGGCCTAAAGTAATCTCCTTTACTTTCCCGTCTACAGGCAGATATGTTGTCCAGGTACCATCACTTGCTGCCCATACAAATTGTGCTGGACCTCAGACTGTAACCCTGGTACACCCTATAATTACTCTATAATTCACTCTGCCTTGTTTATGTTTGATCCCTCTGCAAGCACAACCAATTTGTAGGGCTATTGCCAGGGGTGGCATCTGCTTTATCTCTACATCATCTGAAGTGCAGTTGTAAGTTTTATTACATGTCCACCAACTTACTTTGTCTGCCCTCGTTCTGCTACTAGTGTCAGTGTTCGTTATTGCTGGATCTGTTTCATTCTCAGGGCCTTCCCACTTAATACACCAAGGGGTGTTTGCCATATATTGGAATCTTTGAAGAATACTCACAGACCACACACTGTCCCAAGGTTCTATCTGATCTTTCCTATCCTTGGCCTCACATTTCCATACAAGAGTGGTTTCTGTAACTTGCCTCAATTCGGGTACCTGTTTACATGTAATTGTTTTGTTCTTTTGTATTTCAGGTAGTTTTGATGTTATGATTCTCCAGTTTACTGGGTCTCCTGCTGCCTTTGGCATTGGCAGACAGGCAGTTATTCGACTGGTGTTTTGCATTTTGGCAAAATCTTTGACTAATCCAATCATTACATTCTCAGCCCGAACTGCATTAGAAACCTTTATCACCTGTGTTTCTGTTTGTACCTCTCTCTTCATTCTAGAATGAAGAATGGTTAGTCGATCATTTTGCACTCCACATCCCAAAGATATTAATAACCATAACGTTAGCACAATTACTGATAGCATTCTGAAAGCAATTAAAAACATCTTATCTGCAGCCTTTGTTCATTCCAGAGTTTATACAGTCTGTGATCCAGGATGGACTTTCTTCACTCGGGTATAGTGAATCCAGGGGTCCACACTGGCTACTTTGACTGCTGTAAAGGTGGTCAGTAGTACCTGATGGGGTCCACTCCACTTTTCTTTCAGCGGTTCCTCGTTCCAGTTCTTGATGTACACCTCGTCTCCTGGATGTATGTTATGAACTGGGTTCTCGAGAGTCACTGGTCTATTCCACACGAGGATACTCCAGAGCCGAGCTAAAGTTTTCCCGAGAGACAGAACATAATTATACACTTCCTGCTTTCCTGTGACATGTACATTAGGGTTCAGGAGATTCATATGGTTTCCCATACAATATCGCATAAGGACTGACTGACATCCCACTCCTAGGCTTTATCCGAATCCTCCACAGTGCTATTGGCAAAGCCTGGGGCCACTGCAATTTGGCTTCTTGGCATATTTTACTGATTTGCCTTTTTAGTGTCTGATTCATCCTCTCTACCTGTCCACTTGAGTGGGGTCTCCACAGTGTGTGGAGGTCCCAATTTATCCCCAGCAATCTACTTACCTCTCTTACTACTGTAGCTATGAATGGGGTCCCCTATCTGATGATACCCCTAGGAGTACCCCGAATTCTGGGAATAATCTCCTGTAGTAACCACTTAACTGTTTCCTTTGCTTGGTTCGTGCGACAGGGAAAGGCTTCTGGCCACCCAGAGAATGTGTCAACCCCCACTAACAGGTATTTGTATCCTCGAGTCCTTGGTAGCTCTACAAAATCAACCTGCCAATAGTCTCCTGGCTCTATTCCTACCTGAATTCTTCCTAGCTGTGCCTGTCACCTGGCAACCGGGTTGTTTTTCAAGCAGATATCACATTTTGTCATTACTGATTTTGCCATTGTTAGCATCCGTACTGAAATTAAACTCTGCTTTAGCAATTTTACCAATGCCTCTGCTCCCCAGTGACATTCATTATGTTTAATTTATAGAACTTCTCTCATTATCAAGGGGGTACCACTATTTGTCCTTGTGCAGTCACATACCATCCCTGTGAATTCTTTTGTGCATTTAGCAAACGTGCCAGTCTCTCATCTTCTACTGAATATTTTGGTTTTGGAGGCAAATTGAATTGGGATACCTTAAGCTTCAAAGGTATCAATGCCATTGTTGTTTGTACCTCTCGAGCAACCTGTCGGGCTGCCCAGTCTGCCTTTCGATTTCCCTCACAGATTTTGGAGTTTCCTGATTGGTGTGCTTTGCAGTGTATGATTGCCACTTGTTCAGGTTTTTGTACTGCCTTTATCAATTGCAGGACTGCATCCTGATGTTTAATGTGTGTACCCCGAGAAGATAAGAGTCTTTCTTTCCACAGTGCTCTGTGTACATGCACCACTCCAAAGGCGTATTTTGAGTCAGTCCAGATATTTACATTTTCCCTTCACTTAATTCTAGTGCCCTGATTAAAGCAACCAGTTCTGCCTTCTGGGCAGATGTATTTGGTGGTAATGCCTTTGCCTCCACTACTGTATTGACTGTTGTTACCGCATATCCAGCGTATCTGGTTCTGTTTTCCACGAAGCTGCTTTCATCTGTAAACAGTTCCCACTCCGGCTGCTCTAGTGGGACGTCTCTCAGGTCTTCTCTTGCTGAATGAGTGTACTCTATTACTTCTACACAGTCGTGTTCTAATGGGCCTTGTTCAGTTGTGGTACCTAGGAAGAAAGCTGGATTCAAAAGGTTAGTTGTTTTTAATGTGACATCATCCTCCTCAGTCAGGACTACATGGAATTTCATCATCCTGCTGGGAGATAGCCAATGGCCCCCCTTTTGTTCTAAGACAGTGGTTACCATGTTTGGTACATAGACATCTATGTGCCTTCCCATAGTAAGTTTCCTGGCTTCTTGTATCAGGATCAGAGTAGCTGCGACTGCCGGCGGACATGGGGGCCATCTGGCACTTATGTTGTCGAGTTGTTCAGAAAAGTAGCCCACCAGCCTTTTCCAGCTTCCCAGACGTTGGGTCAGGACTCCTAGTGCTAGGCGCAGCCTTTCATGTACAAACAGCTGAAAATCTTTAGACAGATCAGGTAACCCTAATGCTGGAGCAGTTGTCAGTGCTTCCTTTAATTTTAGGAAGTCTTCTTTCTGTGGTTGCCCCAGGTGAATGGCTGCATCTTCTGAGCTTCATACAGGGGTTTCGCAATCAGTCCATAGTCCATGATCCACAAGCGACACCATCCTGCCATCCCGAGGAAGACTCGCAGCTCATGTAAATTCTGGGGCTCTGGAATAGCACAAATAGCTTGGATATGGTTAGTATCTAGTTTTTGTTGCCCTTGTGAAATTTAAATCTCAATGGTTACCTTTATACAGGTTACTTTTTCTTCTGTAGCTATTCGTATATCATCAACATACTGCAACAATAAGTATTGGTCTCTTGGTACTATATTGAAGTGAAGGGGAGAACAACCATCCTGGTAATGCATCGAACTCCAACTTTATTGATCAATCAATCACTTTAAATAACAAAGTTAACGAACTTCATGCATATTCTGTAATCCAATGTCATGATAGGCTAACAGAGAAATTTCTAACCACTCCTCTTGTTTTAGAATACCTACAATTGTTTATTAAAAACAGAAACCAAAACAGAAACCAGAAACTAAAACAGAAACCAGTGTTCCCAAAACTTTTACATCTGCTCTCAGGATGGCAGGCCTTCCCAGAGACGGTGTTCTACTTGTTATGGGAAGACAGCCTGAGAACTTTATTGTTTATAAAGAGAGTCTAATTGTTTATACAAATCAGAAGGCTGAGAACTGTTAGAAACTGCCTTACTTTTCCCTTATACTTTTCTCTCAATTTTATGTCTCATGGCCTTTTCTTTAAGTCATTCTCCGACATTTCCCCCGTTTTTTCTTTTTAAGAAAGGAGGTTAGTTTGCAGGTTTTTTCTATTATCTTACTGACTATTTTTTGAATGCAACAAGGTAAGATAATGGTGAAGTTTTTCCTCACAGAAACTCTTGTGGAGGAGACATTACCTCCACGACAGGTGGTAATTGGACTAAGAAAAGAAAGCTGTTAACTGTTTTCATTCATGCAACCCTGGAGAGGAGGTGAAAAAGTCTGAAAATAATTCTTTCTGTCCTTGAATTTATCACATCCACCTTTTTTCATGAGCTTCCCAGAAATGTTCAAAGTCAGTTTTCAGTTTGTAATCCTTTAGTCATTTGGCTCAAATGGCATCAACTGGGAGAGTCTCAGTCCTTTGTTAATTTGGAGTGGTGAAAAGATAGTATGCATTTAAGGCACTTAAAATATTTAACTTAACAGACTTATTTGCAAATCATGTAAAATCACTTAAATCTAATTCAAACTTAACAGAATCTAACTTAACTTACTTAATTATACTTAACAAAATTTAATTTTCTTTAAATCTCACACAACTCAAACCTATAAATAATTTAAACTTAGCAGACCTCGAACCCAACCGAAAACAAGCTCAACAATTTTAACCTTAACATTTAATGGCACTTAATTGATAACTTAACTTAAACTACTTAATGACAGATAAAACCTAGTATAGAAATAATATATAGCATTTACTATAACTTACTTACAGGCCTGATTCTAAAATATTAAGCTAAAATAACTTTCTTCACGTGTTTGCTATAGCATTTTTATACCAAAAACACACTCACAACATCTCACTCATACAATCAATCCAACACATCTCAACATTTTTAAACTTTTCAAAACACAGCTTTAAAGTCTAATGTTCCACCGGCCCAGCCATCCGGGCTTCTGATGTTCAAAGTCTCTGGTAATACAGATGTTTCCAAGACAGCATACCCAATGCCGAGCCAAATCGGCCGAAACTTGACTCCTGCGTTCATTTACGCTGATCTGCTTTACAGTCTGTGCTGGGGAGAACAAAAGATCTCTCTAACTTAGGTGAAAAACATCCTGACAGCAACAGTCCTTGGTGTCGCTTGTTTAGTTTCACTAATCTTTTAATTGCAATAGGAATCTTTTCTTTTGTTGACAAGAGTCACAGTTATTACGGCTGTTAGATCTTAAACTGTAGCTCCTGCCGGCTACGGGGCGGAGGGAGAAGCGCTACCGCTCGAAAAAGCACTCTGAAGTCGGAATCCACTAAGGAGTGTGCAGGACGAAAACTATCAATGCACAGCATGATTGCTCCTCCATCACCTGCTCTCCGATGTCCAGTTACTGTTCCCTAGCAGCAACTGGCCGCCCGTGGACATCTGGCCCCCAGTTCACACATGAGGGCGATGCGGCTCCGGTCGCTCCCCCCGCGGCGCTCTTTGTTCACTTCCGGCGTGGCTCTCGGGGTGGCGCGGCTTGGTTTCTGCGGTGGCGGCTCCGCTCTCGGGGGCGGCGCGGCTCGGCTCCTGCGGCGGCAGCTTTTGATCTTCCCGCCGCTGCCTCCGGTGCGCCCGTGCCAAGTTCGGAGTAGCACAGCACTGCAATTCTACCATAAATCACCGAATTCACACATTTCCGTAATCCGTAAACCATATGGAAAATCCCTTTACCGTAACTATAAGTCCAAAGTCCTGTTGAATCCTTCTGCTAATTCATCTCTGCTTTGCGTTGCGGGTCACTCCCTTCGCGGCGGTTCAGCTTCGCCCGCGGTGGCTCCCTGTGGTGTCGGGTTGAAGGCAGGAAAAGGTACCGATGATGCAGCGATGACTTCTGATGGTGCTTGGCATTCCCGGTGCAAGCGGCCCGTGCCTTCGCAGCATTTCGTGCGGCCCTCTTTATTTGATGCTGCAAACGCAGCTGACGCTTGAAGAGGTGCAAAAGCGGCTAACACCTGACTTTGAGAGGACCTTGCCTGTTCTCGAAAACCTATTCCTATCTGTTTGAGTACATCTGCCACAAAAGCCTGCTGCCTGGTAGGAATAAGAGCCATCCTCTCTAATGCTTCCTCTACAGTCCAATCCGCACCTAAAGCATTAAGTATGTTTCTAGTAGCAGAATTACAATTTTGAAGGACACACTGCCTGAGTAGGACCCTGCGCAAATATTCTGGCACGCCAGCTCTCTTAATTGCAGCCGCAGCTTTATCAACATAAGCGCCAAATGTCTCATCTTTGCCTTGCTTAATTCCCATATACACTGGTATCCCTCCTGGTTCCTTTACCATATCTATCGCGAGTCTGACTAACCGCATTGCCTTCCGGCACTTTTCCGGACCTATTGAAGCTTGTGCATCAGTACGAAGAAAAGGTCCCAGACCCATAAGCTCATTTATAGTGATACCATGCAAGGGATCCCCCGGCTGTCTTTGAACTGCCACACATTCATTAGCTAAAGCTTGCCAGTGGGCGTTAAACAGCAATTGTTGATGTTGAGTAAAAATTAATTTAACTATCCCACGACAATCATTAACAAGAAGGATACTGGTGTCAAAAATATAATCGAGCATTTGCTTAGCTGGTTCACTCTTAAAGCCAAACTGACTAACAGTAGCTCGCAACTGAGATAACAGCTTCCAGTCAAGAGCGCTAATTGTGGCTTGAAAACCTCCTCCAGGCTGGGGGTTAAAGACAACCGGACAAGCCAGTTCCCGAGCCGAACTTATCAGCTCTTGATCTCCCTTGTCAATTGCATCTTTGGCCAGGGCAGCCCACGCGTCCCGTCTTTCCCTCGCAATCGCCGCCGCCAAGCCGATTTCCGACCCAGGGACCGGCTGATTGCCCTTTGGGAACGGAGTACACGTATCTGGCCCCAGCTGCTGAGACGCAGCAGGTACAGGAGAGTCAGAGGTGCTCTGTGTAGCCTGCGGCAAAGCAGACAACAAGGCACCCCGCGGAGCTTGGCTCGTTAGGGGGGGCTGCGAAGCGGGTACTAAAGCAGTCTGCGTAGCCTGGTTTGTAGGCTGGCTCGTAGCCGGGCTTGTAGCCTGGCCCGTTAAGGGGGGCTGCGCGGCGGGCAGCGAGGCAGTCTGCGCCTGGCTCATAGTGTGACTCATAGCCTGGCTTTCCGAGGGAGGCGGCGAAGCAGGTAATAAAACTGTCCGCATCGCGGGGCCAAGAGGAATTCCCGCGTTCTTATCAAATTCCCTATCTTGATCGCATTCTTTGTTACGATCGTAAGCGGCAGTAGCCTGGTGAGCGGCCCTTTTTTCAACTTGAATTTGCAAAAGCTCGGTGTTAACGACCCGCCATAATTTACCCCACTTCTTAGCAGTTTTATCATCATCTAACGTAGCCTGCCACAATAAATCACCAAATCTACGCCACTCCAACAATTCGTGAACTGTGTGAGGATTTATAAAGATCCCCCTTTCTAGGCCATAAACTAAAAGACCCGGTAAATCTTTCTGTAAATCTATTCCCTTAATTTGCCGTTTTTGCAAAAGGGTAATAAAAAGTTCATATGAGGCTTGCCTTTCCATACCTATGTGCGCACGTTGCAGCTCTTCAAATCAAGGTCGCGGCCACATGTCTCAGACGAGCCTATCTGTATAGTCGCTCGCAGCGCGGCGCGGGCCGGCGGGTTACCCTCCGCTTTGTCTTCCGCACTTCTACGCCGTTCCGGCTGCAGTTTCAATCTTACGGAACCCGAACCTGGCTTCACTTCACGTGGCGTTCGCTTCCCCGTGGTGTTCGCTATCACGGTCGGAGGTCACCATATATTGAAGTGAAGGGGAGAACGACCATCCTGGTAATGCATCGAACTCCAACTTTATTGATCAATCAATCACTTTAAATAACAAAGTTAACGAACTTCATGCATATTCTGTAATCCAATGTCATGATAGGCTAACAGAGAAATTTCTAACCACTCCTCTTGTTTTAGAATACCTACAATTGTTTATTAAAAACAGAAACCAAAACAGAAACCAGAAACTAAAACAGAAACCAGTGTTCCCAAAACTTTTACATCTGCTCTCAGGATGGCAGGCCTTCCCAGAGACGGTGTTCTACTTGTTATGGGAAGACAGCCTGAGAACTTTATTGTTTATAAAGAGAGTCTAATTGTTTATACAAATCAGAAGGCTGAGAACTGTTAGAAACTGCCTTACTTTTCCCTTATACTTTTCTCTCAATTTTATGTCTCATGGCCTTTTCTTTAAGTCATTCTCCGACAGTACTAGCCCATTTTCAGTCCAAATCTCCAGTTCCTTTGCCAGTTAGTTTCCAAATAGGGTCGGCGAGTTCTTGTCGTGTCCAGGTGAGCTGGGTCTTTCTTCCTTTCCCTGGGTTTTCCCACTCAAAAACAAACAGTTTCCTACTTTCTTTCTCAAAGGGTGTGCAGAGAAAGGCATCTTTTAAATCAATTACAGTAAACCACTTATAAATCCCCTTTACGGATGTTAGCAATTTGTGAGAATTTGTTACCACTGGATAAATGTCCTTTTTATTTATTGCTCTCAAATCCTGCGCTAACCTATATTCAGATATTTGTTTTCTTTACTGGAAATATTGGTGGATTAAATTCTATTCTATATTTGTGGTGAGTTCTTGAACCTGTTCCACAGGTTCAGCTAGTTATATTCTCCTAACACCATGGCTTTGGCAGCGTTTCCCTGCTGGAACTGATTGCCCTGGTCAAACTGGTTATTCAAGCTTGGACAATTTCGCTTCCAATGCCCCTCCCGCTTACAATACGCACATTGATTCAGGCTTAACCTTTGTGTGACTGGTCTCTTACTGCGGATATTCCTGTTACGTCCCCTGAAATTTGGGTCACCTTCTCCTTGTATTACTGCCAATAGATTCTACTGCTGTCTGTTACTAGCTTCTTTTTCCCGATTGCTATATGCCATCCAAGCAACCTCAAGTAGCTTATCCAAATTCCTTAATTCTTCCCCCTCTAATTTTTCCAATTTTCTACGAATGTCATCCTGTGATTGGCCCAAGAATATGAGAGCGAACTGAACCTTTGCTTGCTCTGTATCCATTTGGAGGTCTGTATATTTCCTTGCTACCTCCTTAAGCCTCTCCAAAAATGCAGTGGGAGATTCCTTCTTTTCCTGTTGAACCTCATATAGTTTGGACCAATTTATAGTTTTGGGCACAGCGTTCTGAACTCCTATTTGGATCCACTCTTGATATTTACGTAATTTCCTCATATCGCACAATAAATTAGGGTCGCAATTTGGATCCTCAATTGGGAAATTCACATCTAAATTCCCTGTTACCAGCCCATTTCTAATATCTTCTCTTGCCCTCTCTTTGGCTGCCTTAAGTACCATTTCTTTTTCAGTAGAATCCATCAGAGTATCTAATACTACTTGTATGTCATCCCAGTCAGGATTTTGAGTTTTCATAACCATTTTTACTACGCGTGCCATTTTATCAGGATTTTCTCTATAAGTTCCGGCTGACTGTTTCCAAATAACTAAGTCTGCAGGGGAAAAAGGCACTTTTACAAATACTGGCCCTTCCATTCCGACACCTTGTTGTAAGGGGGCAATCACAGTCCGTTTTTGTTTGCTTATGCCTTTTCTATGCACAACTGGGGCAAGCTTTGCCCGACTCCGGGTTCTGTGGGCAATTGGGGTCACTGATTCATTACCATTGCTATCTTTTTCACTCGCATACCTCTTTCTCCTTTCTATCACAGTTAGGTTTTGCTCATGTTCTGAGGAAGAGGGACCGGGTGATGATGGGAGAGGAGGATAAAGAGGGAAAGGTGTACTAGACGAGACGGGCTCAGGACTAGGTGGGTGAGGAGCAGGTAGTGGAATAGGGACAGGTGAAACAGGTGAAACAGGTGGGATAGGGTTAGGTTCTCTTGTAGCTTTCTTAGCTCCTATTGGAGCTACTTGTAATTCAACATCTGTATAATTTTCCCTACTCAAGCTTTCTTTTAACGCCAAGTGTTCTAAACAATGTTCCTCACAAACCCCACACTTTGCAGATGTTTTAACCACTAATAATCCACATTCATCCTGCCATTCTGGCTTTCCCTGTAAATAGAAAACCAGATCAACATATGGGACTTCATCCCATTTTCCTTCTTGTTTACAAAACGACATTAACCGCGAAATAGTGTTATATTGCAGAGTACCGTATTTTAGCCATTTTTCGCCATTCTCCAAGGCATATTCTGGCCACCATGAATTACAGTAATCAATCAACTTAGTTTTACGTAATTCTTCCCCAAAGTTACCCTGTTTCCAATGTGCTAATAAGCACCCCAAAGGAGAAGTTTGCGGGATAGGGGTGTTACTGCCCAAAATCCCTTTAAATTTCTCCATTTCAAATACACCACAAATGCCGAACCCGCAATGCTTTTGTGATTGTCTTATGGAATGGCGCCTAGGCTTGTACCAACAGGAATTCCTTTAGCCCAACCAAGTGTAGCTTTTGCTGTGTCTTATTTGGCAGGCATCCAAAACCAAACCAAAGTAAAAAAAGCACCTTATCTTTCTCCCGGGGACGTTGTGAGCGGCAGGAGCGGTCGTGGCCAATGGGCTCCCCAAGAATCCCTCGGTGCTGGCTGGAGCATGATCAAGTCACGAACTCGCTCAGCAGTGCTCACAACGGTTCCATCTGGGTTGCCAAAATGTTGGCGTTCAAAAACACATAATCAAGGAGCGATTATATGCAGTGCTTTTTATTAAGAGCTCTGGGAATCGGGGTATATTCAACCCAAATCTGACTCCGACCATACATCCGAAATGATCATATTTTATACTCTATCGTTACATAACTTTCATGTTAATTATTAAACTTATATTGTTCTATTGTATACATAAATTTAGCCCCTCTCTGAATTTCCAACATAGTTTCTCACTATTCTTCTTATGGTTATATAATAATTACATTTAATTACTAAACAATCATCACATCTAACAATTATATAATTTATCATACTGCTTACGCAGGTGCAGTTGATCTGGGAAAGCAGCGTAAGCACAAAGCCTAACATTTTAGATTCTATCTTTAACTTTTTCCAGGGTTCCACTATCACCCGAGCCTCCTGCCCAGCTCTGGGGCCGATCGGGGGCTCCCCCCCAGCAGCCGGTGCTGTGGGGCCGTGGGGCAGAGCGGTGGGAAAGGAGCGTCCGGGATGGCAGCGGAGGAAATGCGGGAGGAAGAGGAGGGAGAGGAGGAGCAGGAGCGGGAGCGGGAGAATCGCGGCGCTCGCAGCGCCCGCACGCCGAGCCTGCAGCACCCCCTGCCCCGGGAGCATCGCCCCCAGCCCCGAGCCGCAGGGGAGGGCGGAGGCCGAGCTCGCCCCGGCTCCAGCCAGGGGTCTCCGGGAGGATTTTTTGGAGAGTGTTCGGAGCCAGCAGATCCCGGACTCGAGCCCCGGATATCTCCGGGCTCCCTAAGAGGAGCTTTTTCGGGGGGAGAGCAGCCGCCATCGCCCCTCGGGAGGGTCCCGGGGAGTCCATGTGGGGATGGCCTGGTACCGACGGGGCGGGACATTGGTTTTGGGGATCCCTGTGAGAGCCGGGGCTGTGGAACGGGGGACCCCCGGGGTGGGGAGAGGGGAAGGGGCAATACCGGAGCTGGGAGACCCCCAGCAGCCCGGAGATGAGGCAGGGACGGGACCCCCTGACACTAACAGGGGTGTATCCTGGGGTGACTTTGTGATGCTCGTACCCCCTCGGTTGTTTAGCCCAGAAATGAGTTCTGCACCTTTAAGGCTGGTTATTTTGTTTTGGCCCTAATTTTCTTTGGATTCATCTTCATCCCTTTAAAACAGAGAAAATTGGGGTAAAAATCAATAAATTCATCAAAGACATCAGAATCCTCACTTTTTACTTGTGTTTCAGGGCAATCTGGGATTCAGGGAAATAATTGAGAGAATTTGGGGGGTTTGGGGGTATTTGGTTTAGTTTTCTCCCTCTCTTGGAACTCAAAGAGACAAGAGGGTTCGATCTGTCAGCTCAATAGCACTGAAACTAATCAGTCCCACCCCAAAATTCCTGGATTCCACAGCCCTTTGGTGTGGAATGGGGTTGGAAGGAGATTGGGTAAAGTGGGCTTCAAATCGGGAGGGTTGAAATGGGTATTAGGTGGGGCAGGATGGGTGGAATGGGATTTGGGAGGTGGGAAATGGGGGAAGTACAGCTTGGGAGGGGGGTCATGATGTCCAGGACGGGTGGGATGTGTTGGGGTTGGGACTGAGGAGTGGGCTGGGTATCTCATGTTTCTGAGGCAGTTTTGGGGCACTCCCCAGCTCTTGGGGGTTTCCTGAGAGCAGCTCCATGGAGCCCCATTGACAGGGGTGGTTGCCTTGGGCATGAGCTCAGATCTGTAGCCAGAGTCCGTTGCCTTGGTGCTGGAGAGCAGAGAAATGATGAACAGCCCCAGACATCTCCAGTGTGTGTTTGGGGCAGGGAGAGTTCTGCATAGGTGGGGTGGTCAATGCCCCAGCCCAGCCACTGCAGCCTCTGGTGCAGCCCCAAAGTGGCTGCCAAGCCCCTGGCACCCCAGAAACCCCACCTGAGAGAGGGACCAGAGCAGGTCTGGCTGTGACACGGGTGTGACACTGACACGTCCCACGGCCCCGGAGCTCACAGCAGCTGAGATCCAAGACTGACTGTGGATCTCTCTCTCCCTCTCTCTCTTCTCCTGACTTCCTCTTCTCAAAATCTGGTTAACTTGCAATTGGACAGGTTAGAGTTTGCTAAGTCAGTGCTTTATGAAGTGATTTACTTTAATTCCACATTGTTTCAGATTTCCCAAATACCTCATTCTCTGAAGTTTGCAACTAAAAGTTTGTTCTCCACCCTCCTGAGCAGTTTGTTGTTTTCTCCCCTTGGCCATCTGTCCTGCAGACTGTGACCCCTGTGCATGCTGCTCCTCTGCCCTGGCCGGCTGCACTCGCCCATCTCGCTGTGCCCCAGCATTTCTCACCCAGCGTTTCTGTGCCCTCCCTGGGCTCCCTGCACCCAGCGCTGCCGGCTCCTGGCACACAGAGCCAGGGCAGGAGCCCACCCTGCCAAGGGGCTCTGGAGCAGGGTGGCGGCTGCGATGGCTTCTGAGCTCAGCAGCTGCTCCTGGCATGGTTCCATGGAGACCGAGCACAGCAACGCGGCTGAGCATTGTCCCTGCTGAGGGTCACACACTGCCGGGGCACATTCCCTGCCTGCAGCATTGCTGAGCATTGTCCCTGCTGAGGGTCACACACTGCCGGGGCACATTCCCTGCCTGCAGCAATGCTGAGCATTTTCCCTGCTGAGGGTCACACACTGCCAGGGCACATTCCCTGCCTGCAGCATTGCTGAGCATTGTCCCTGCTGAGGGTCACACACTGCCGGGGCACATTCCCTGCCTGCAGCATTGCTGAGCATTGTCCCTGCTGAGGGTCACACACTGCCGGGGCACATTCCCTGCCTGCAGGATTCATGCCCGACCCAAGCGCTGCACTTGTGTCTCCAGCGTTGCTTTCCAACAAAAACAGGGGAAGCCAAACTCTGCAGGTCATGGTATTTTAGTGTGTCTAAAACTTGCTAAGTCATTGATCTTAGAGGTGAGATGCATTTAGAACTCATGGCATGGAGAAGTAGTGCAAGATGGAAAAGAGGAGCATAGAAATAAACTGAGGAAAACATTTCAGATGATTTCTTTCCATTTTCATTTCACTTCTGGAATGCTGGTTCAGTTTTCCAGGAATCTTCTCTGTGATCCTGTCTGCTCTTTTCAAAAACCTTTCTTGGAGAATGAGGTCGAGCTCTTGTCACAAGATGTGCCACCACCTGCGGCTTCTCTTGGCTTTCCACACTGCGTGCAGCAGGACTCTTGCAGCAAAGCAGGACAAAAGTTTTGAGGACTTGACAACTTGTCCTTTTTTTTCCTGGTGGACTGGAAAGTTGTGCCATTGGTGAGGTTTTCATTGTGGCTGTTCCAGTCTTGGAAAACAGGAGGGGGGTACCAGGACTTGTGGGGAATGCAACCCTGACTGAATTCAGAGAAAGAATCTCCAGAAGCTGCAGCCAGAAATGGAGAGTTGTGTGGTAATCATTCACGCATCTCCACAGACACCTGGAAAGTGATCTAGAACTTGAAAATTGGTTGTCAGAAAATTGGTTGTCAGTTTGTTTCTGTTTTCAGTTTAGATGATTCTACATCTCTCGTGCTGGTATAAATCAAGAGCACAATCAGTTCATGATAAGCAGCAGAAGAAGTTGCATCTCCCAGAGTAGAAGACTGAAAAAATATGAAAAGGAGAAATGCAGGGAATGACTTGGTGAACCTTGTCTGTAAGAAGGGTATTTTTTTCTAAGAATTTCTAATCAATTTCCTCTGCTTTTCTCCTTCTTAATAAGGCCATTTCCATCCCAGACTCACCATGATATGAGAAGCCTGATCTTGAAGTGCATGAAAGATGCCCTGTTCCTCTGCAGGGACAGTCAGGGTGGAACAGGAAGCAGTTTTGAAATAATTGTGTGATAGATGAGTAATGCGGTGGTTGAGTCTTACAATTAAAAGGCAGATGTAACGGATATGTTAAAACAAGTTTTATAGATTTATATTTTTGTTTTACACCCCCTTGTGTTGTTATCACAGGGTTACCTGGTAGTTGGGGTATTTGGGAGGGTTGGTTTGTTACTATGGCAACACCTGACTGCCAATCAAGATGTAAGGAAGTGACCTCCACCACTGGACAGCAAAGAAAGAGTTGATTAACAAGATTTTGAGAGGGGCTAAAGGGTTAAAAGGTGAAACATCCATTGTCTGGGCAAGCACATGGTGGGAAAAAATCCTTTGCTCCCAGTGCCATAATATTTTCTGTGCTCAGTCTTCTGTTGTATTTTTTATAAGGTTTTAATAATCCTTTTAAATTTTTGGAAGTTAGTATAACTTCTCACAAATGAGGACTCATCTGGGAAATACAGTTGGTGGCCTTAGGAGTTTTCAAAAGGGGTGCCCCTGCCACAGATTTGGTGGAGTCTGTCGGACTCTCCCAGTTCCACCAGTGGTTGCAGGTTGGAAGCCCAAAGACACCAGGAGACTGGATAATAAAAAGAGGGGAAGGGGGGTGAAGACAATCCACATAACTATTTTTGGCCAGATTGTGACTCCAAAATTCCAATGAATGAAAGTGAGCTTCACATTAATAATATACTGGATCCATCCTGGTCCCTTGAAGCATCAGAATATTGGATGGTAGAAAGGAAAAGGGAACAGCGGGATGCATGGGGAGAAGGAAAGTGGGGATCCCATAGACAAGGACCCCATGGCCGGCAGGACATGTAGGATTGAAGAGTTTGTGGGGACTTGGGAGTAGGGTTCACCCACTGGGGACCCGTGGCAGGATTCCTATCCAGCACGCACCAAGGGAGCCGGTGAGCTCCACATGGCTCTGTGGCTCGCGCGGTGCTCAGAGCGGGGGCAGCCTTTGGGGCGCAGCCAGTGCTGTAATTTCCAGGGCCAGCCAAAGCCGGGCTGGAAGTGGGGTGACCACCAAGGGGTTTGCTGCAAGGGGTCATCCAGGAGCCAGTGGAGCAGTTTCTGTGCTGTCTAGGCAAGGGGGTTGGGGCAGTCAGGCTGCCAAGTCAAGTCACGTCAGGGCAGAGCTGCCAAACCGAGGGGGTCAGGCTGGCCTGGCTGCTGAGCTGAGCCAAATCGGGGCAGGCAGAGCCGCTGAGGCTGAGCCGAGTCAGGCCAGGAGCAGGAACCCCTGAAGTGGAGCGGGCTGAGCCTCTGAGTTGAATTGGGGTGAGCAGAGCCACCGAAGCCGAACCAAGTTGGGTCAGATGTTGGATGGAAGCCACTGAGTCGAATTGGAATGGGCCAGGTCGGGCCAGGGGTGGAACTGCAGCTGCCGAGGATAATTGGGCCAGGGGCAGGCCATAGCTGAGCTGAGCCAGGCGGGCCAGGGAGCAGAGTGTGACCGTGGGACCAGAGCATTGAACCGAGGAGGAGAAGAAGGACAGGGACCCATCCTCTGATATGGAAGCCCCTGGATCGTAAGATTTTATTTATTTTTACTTGTCAAAACAGAAGTACAGTTTTTTTGGTTTTCTCTCTCTTTCCTTTTATTCTCTTTCCTCTTTTCCTTGTTTCTTTTTTTCCTGGCCCCCCTTTCCTTTTCTCTTCTGAGAGAGGCAGGCTCTGTCTGGAGGGCCTGTGGTTGGAAAGGTGGGCTCGGTCAGAGGAGGGCCTGTGATCGGCCAGTCAGGATGGGACTGTGGGCAAATAGGGAATCCCCAAGGGGAGGAGTAGAAATTGAGGCAGTACCAATAGGTATACTCCCAGATGGCCCACTGGGAAAGAAACTAGGCCTGTGGAAATATGACCCAAATACCAGAGATAAGGATGAGCTCAAAATGATTCAGTATTGCATGGCAGAATGGACCAGAAGGGAAATTAGGAGTGATCATGTATACTGGCTGAGATACGGGTCAGACAAAAGATGGATGTGTCAGGCATTAAACATCCATGTAAGAGCTAAGAAACCATTCAATCAGGAAGAGAGTGACTATGCTGCCTGCTGTGGGAGGGAGAGTTCACCCTCAAAGGTGAGCACGTGTAAGGTATCAGAAAATAAAGAATGGGACCCATTAGAACACTGATCCCCTCCACTTCCAGTAGTCCCAGATGCACCTCCCCTACCCCCTGATGGGCCTAGTCAAAACACCAGAAAGAGGGTGGCACAATGAGAGGAAAGCAGGTCAGGGGATGGGAAGCAAGCCAGTGGGATTATATCCCCTGAGGGAAGTATCCCTGTGTGGGGGGCAGGGAGGAATTAGATTTGTAACCGTGCCTCTCAGTTCTTCTGACATGAGAATGTTCAAGAAATAATTGAAAGGATTACTAGAGGACCTCACTGGATTAGTGGAACAGTTAGATTAGTTTCTGGGGCCCAATATTCATACATCGGAAGAGATGCAATCAATAATGACCATTCACACCAGAAGAAAGATGATCTGATTGGCTGAGATATGGATATGGGAAAAGGAGCATTTGCAAGGACCTCCTGGGGATCTGAAAATGCCCATAGTGCACCCCACCAGGGACCACAACAGCACTGGGGGGGAGGCAAGACATGGAGGAATATAGAACATTGATTATAAGAGGTATCAAAGAGGCAGCTCCATGTAATTAAAATCTCATAAAGCTTTTGATGAGCAGCAAAGGAAGTAAGAAACCAGGATAGAGTGGCTAGAAAGACTGAGAAGGAATATGAGGCAATATTCAGGGATTGACTCTGATACAGTTGTTGAACAGATCTTACTAAAGATAAATTTCGTCACTCACATTTGGCCAGATATATGGAGAAAATTAGAAAAGTTAGATGGTTTGCAAGAAAGGAGGGTAGAGGATCTTTTAAGTGATGCACAGAAGGAGTATGTAAAAAGGGACTAAGAGAAGGCCAAGGCAAAAGCCAAAGTAATGGTAACTGCCATTAGGGAAGGAAACCAGCATGTAAAGAACAACCCTGGTAAGGCAGGAGGATTCCGAGTGCAGGAAGATAGATGGAGGGGGGATGCATCTCCTTGGGACTGGGCACAAAAAGGAAAGTTTGGGAAACAGAGGAACCTACGACCAGTTTGCTTTTACTGTAAAGAGAGTGGGCATATAAGAAAGAATTGCCTCACAAGGGAAAGGAGCTGAGAGTCTATGAGACTGAGCACAAAGGAGAAGCAGAAGACTTGGGGTGTCAGGGGCTCTACCTCCTGGGGACAGGATACCATCAGGAGCCCTTGATAACTTTAAAAATAGATCCCCAGGAGGGAGAAATTGAATTCCTAGTAGACATGGGGGCTGAAAGAACTTGTGTTGGTAGAATCCCAAATGGGGTGCAAAAAGGGTCAAGATACTGTGCAAGTAGTAGGTGCTAAAGGGGAAGGGGTCAAAGCCACAGTTATAAAGGATAAATTTTTTAATTTGGATCAATAAAAAAAAAGGAATTGGGGATGTTCTATTAGTTCCAGAAGCAGGGTGAAATGTATTAGGACAGGATTTACAGGTGCAGTTTGACATTGGAGTGCTCCCAGAGGAAGGGAAAATGGTAGTTAAGCTTCCCCAATTAAGGGAAGAAAATGAGGAGAAAATTCATGAGATGAATTTTGGGCAAAACTGAAAAACTGAGGTAAATTGAACATGACACCTATAGTAATAAAAATAGTTGATGAGAGACATCCAGTCTGGGTACAACAATATCCAATCTCCCTGGAGGGGAGACGAGGACTGCAGCCGCTGATCCAGGACCTACTTGAGGAGGAGACCTTAGACCCATGTATGTCCCCCCATAATACACCCATATTACCAGTAAAGAAGTCAGATGGGACTTACAGGCTTGTCCAAGATTAGAGAGAAGTGAACAAAAGCACAGTGAATTGATACCCAGTAGTGCCTAACCCCTATACACTACTGAGTAATATCCCCCCAGCACACCAGTGGTTTAGCGTGATAGACCTAAAAGATGCTTTTTGGGTGTGCCCACTGGCAGAGAAAAGCAGGGATATATTTGCTTTTGAATGGGAGGATCGAAGCAACAGTTGTGGACTAGGTTACCCGAAGGGCTTTCTGAATCCCCAAACCTCTTTGGTCAAGCCCTAGGAGAAGTAATACAACTCTTCTCCATCAAACCCGAGATAAAGCTCATCCAGTATGTGGATGATTTCCTTCTCTCAGGACAGGAAGAAAACAAAGTTCTAGAGTCCACTATAGTGTTGTTAAATTTTCTAGGAAACCAAGGACTTCAGGTATCAAAAGGGAAATTCCAATTTGTAGAGAGAGAAGTAAAGTACCTAGGAGATGGGATTTGTCAAGGGATCTGGCAGCTAAACTCTGAGAGAATTGCAGGCATAGCCTCACTCTCACGGCCAAAAACTAAGAGGGAAGTCAGAAGGTTTTTAGAGGTGTTGGAATATTGTAGGCTGTGGATTGAAGGATACACGCAGGCCATCCAGTTCTTGTATGAAAAGCTAGTAGAAGAGGAGATTAAGTGGGAAAAAGACGAGGAAAAAGTTTGAAGATTTAGAGCAAAAATTAGTCAGTGCATCAGCCCTGAGACTTCCTGCCTTGGACAAACTCTTCTATCTGTTTGTGGATATAGAAAAAGGGGTAGCACATGGAGTGTTAGCCCAGGACTGGGGAGGATCCAGGAAACCAGTGGCCTATTTATAAAAATTACCAGACCCTATCAGCTGGGGGTGGCCAACTTGCATTCAGGCTGTGGCAATGACTGCCCTGCTCGTAGCAGAAAGCAAAAAATTAACCTTTGGGAGAAAATTGAAGATATATATTCCTAACTCAGTAAGGAATATCCTGAGCCAAAAGGCTGAGAAATAGCTCACTGATTCCTAAGTGCTAAAGTGTGAAGCCATCTTAATAGATAATGGTTTAGAGCTAATTGTGAGTAACCAACACAACCTGCCCAGTTTTTGGATGGAGAACCAGATGAGGAGCTAATACATAATAACCAGATGAGGAGCTAATACATAATTGCTAAGAGGTTATAAACTATCAAACTAAAGTAAGAGACGACCTAACGGATCAACCATTCCAAGGAGGGAAATGATTGTACATCGATGGATCTGCAGGGGTAATAAAGGGGCACAGGATATGGGGTACACTATAGTGCATGAAGGGTTAGTAGCCATAGAAAAGAGAAGGTTACCTTCCAACTGGTCAGCCCAGGCATATGAGTTGTATGCCCTAAAGTGAGCTCTGGAAATATTAGCACAGAAAAGGGGAACAACAGATACAGACTCAAAATATGCTTTTGGAGTAGTGCATACATTTGGAAACATTTGGGAAGAGAGGGGGCTATTAAATTCAAAGGGAAAGAGACTGATTCACAAAAAAAACTTATTTTAGAAGAGTTAGAAACCTTACCAGAGAAATTACCAGAGGAAGTAGTGCTGGTACATGTTTGAAGGACATCAAAAACTGGTGCAAGGGAACAATTTAGCCAATTTAGAAGTTAAAAATGCAAGTGAATCACAGACAGAAAAACTAATAATAGTATTAACACCCATGAGAGAAATGCAAAAAGTCCCTGTATTCAGATGGAAAAAAGAGAAAGAACTCCTTAAAATAGGAACCAAGAAAGATAACGAAGGGAAATGGAGATTAGCAGATGGGATGCAAATGTTGAATAAACCCCCTGCCAAGAAAATGCTGGAAGGCATACATGGAACAACACATTGGGGTACACAAGTGCTAAATTATCAATTTCTGAGGGACTGGGGATGCATAGGAATTTTCAGAATAGCTAAGCAAGTAACTGAACGGTGTGTGATATGTCCACAAGTGAATAAGAAGGTCATGAGGAAAACAACCAGAGGAGGGTGAGAATTAGCCTTATGGCCCTTCCAAAACATCCAAGTAGCCTTTAACGAGCTTCCCCAGGTACAACAGTGGAAGTTTTTACCAGTGATAGCAGATCATGTTACTCATTGGGTAGAGGTGGTGCCACTGTGAAAGCCAATGCCAATGTTGTGAGTAAAACAATTCTAGAATCAATCACTCCCCGATATGGGATGGCAAACAGGATTAATTCAGACTGGGGAACTCATTTCACATCAAAAATATTGCAGAAAGTTTTTCAGGCCCTGGGAGTAAAATGGGAATTACATACTCCATGGCATCCACAGAGTTCTGCTCAGGTTGAGAGAATGTCAAAGAGCTCTAGTTAAGCTAAAGATTGAAACCTAAATGTCATGGATAAAATGTCTCCCTTTAGCCTCTTTAAGAATTAGAAGCCAACCCCAGTCAGATCTGGGGGTGTCACCCTATGAAATGATGTTTGGGTTACCCTTCCTGACCTCAACCCAGAAGGCTGCCACCTATGAGGAAGGGGAAGCCAATGCCAAGAAATAAGTGATGTCTATAGCACAAACATTAGAAGGGCTAAGACATAAAGGGGCAATTCCTTATACTACCACCCTGGATTTCTGAATCCATAATATTAATCCTGGGGATTGGGTAATGATCAAGCCATGGAGAGATGAGCCTCTAACTCCTCAGTGGGAAGGTTCCTTTCAGGTACTGCTCACCACTGAATCGGCCGTGCAAACTGCAGAGTGGGGATGGACTCATGGCAACAGAGTCAAAGGCCCAGTAGAAGAACCCAAAGAGTCGACTGTAATATCCAGGCTGGGTGAAACAAGACTGACTCTCCAGCAGAGACTGAGAGACAACCAGAAAAACACCAAGAAGCCCAAAAAGTAGAGTCAAGCTTCCACCACACAGCTCGAGAACTGTCTTCCTGTTTTAATGGGTGAGAATTACCAGCATCTGTTGAGGGGAAATACACAAGGGAGTGTAAAGGTAATGGGACAGCTTCTTCCAGAGAAACAGACAAAGGAAGGAGGGCAAGACTGTGTTGGCCAATTTGTTTGCTACCAAGAAAGCTCCATAGCCCTGCTGCGAGCAGCAACCTCATAGGCATGGTAAGGTAGGGACAAAAGGCCATACTGGACCTCTATAATTCCTCAGTTGTCTTTTAATTCAACAGGGACTGGAGGGCAGGACTGAGTTGGCCTCTGTACTTGCCCCTAAGATACACCAACTATGAGTAGCAGCCACATAGGCATGGCAGATGGGTGTCAAAGTCATACTGGACCTCAGTGATGCCCTTTTGTCCATTCCAAATAAATGTGTCCAAGGAAAACCAGAGATTTTTTTCTCCTGTTCCCACTGTTCTTGCCCACATCAAGAGATGCTGGTATGACTCATTCAAGAAAGAGAGAGAGAGAAAGTTCTTACTTAATTGTTCCAGCAAAATGATTTATAGAAAAAGAAATGGGGGGCTGGTTATAGATGAGTAATCCTATGGTTGACTCTCACAATTAAGGAGTGAATATTAAATATAGGTTAAGAGAAGTTTTGTAGATGTATAGTTATCCTTCCCCTTCCCTTGCATTGTTATCACAGGATGGCCTCAGTAGTTGGGGCATGTGGGAGGGTTGGCTTGTTACTATGGCAGCACCTGACCTCCAGTCAAGGTGTAAGACAGTGATCTCCACCACTGGACAGTGAACAAGGAGTCGATTGACAAGACTTTGGGAGAGGCTAGAGGTATAAAAGACAGAACATCCATTTTGTGGAAAAGCACATGGCGACCAAATTCTTTGCTCCTGGTGCTGTATCCTTTTCTTTATTCAGTCTTCTGTTGTATTTTGATAAGCCCTTAATAAACCATTTAAACTTTTGCAAGTGAAAATTGTTTCTCATATGGGGTTGAGGAATGTGAAGCAAGAATGTCCTCTCTGGGTCAGCTCTTCACTGACCTGGCCAGACCTCCTTAGGAGAGGCTCTACATCAATATCAATCACAAAATGCTGCAATCATCTCTTGTATAATATGAACAGCAATAAAAGACACCCTTTAAGCTAGGAATACGTGTTTCTTAGAAGTTCTTTGAAATATTTCTCCATAACTGTAAAAGGAAAACTTCCTAATGAGCTGCTCCAGATCAGAGGGAAATCAAGGCAGAGCCATGGTTTGTCAGGACTTGTCCAATCCTAATGAGCCCTGTGGTGCATTTGAAGCTGAGCACATGAACCTCTGGGCCTGAGAGGAGATTGTACAAACCTTGCCAGGCGTCAGAGTCAGAAGAAAACCCCAAAGTGTCTCGAGGCATGAATGGGTCCCACTGAGGTCCATCCCCAGCACGGGCTCCTCATGGACCCCTTGGAAGAGAGAATTGGAGGCCAGGATGTCACAAAAATCTCTCAGAGACTCAGTGTGGAAAGGAAAACCCAAAGCAACTTAAAAAGCCTTGAGTATCGCAAAGTATTAATGAGCCTCACTGAGTGTCAGTACAAAGCTCTCCAGGGACTCATTAAAGCAGATAATTGGGGCCATGATTGCACAAATCGTTCATAGAGTCTGTATCCAAAGGGAAACACCAAGTACCTTAAAATAACTGAGTGTCCTGATATGTTAATGAGCCCCACTGAGTGTTGTTACCGACAAAGCCTCTCCAGGGACTTATTACAGCAGATAATTGGAGGCCATGAGTCTACAAACCTCTCAGAGACTCCAAGGCAAAAGCCAAATCCAAAGTCCTTTGAAAAACCTGCAGTCCCTGCAGGGAGCATTCAGGAGCCCCCAGGGCCATTGCTGAGCAAGGCTCCTCAGGGACTCCTTCCAGCAGATCCTTGAGGCCACTGGGATGTGGGCTAGGGGGGGATGCTGAGGGCAGGACAAGGGGCTGACAGTGACCAGCCTGGCTGGGGCTGTGCCAGGAGGCCCCAGTGCCTCAGGACAAGGTGTCTCCTCAAGGCCTTGGTGGCACAGACCCTGCTCTGCCCCAGGGCACCAAGACTTGGCTTCTCTTTGTCCACAGCTGTCATCACTGCACCAGTTCTCTGCTCTGCCTGGGGCATGGGGACACTTTCTCAGTGGTGTCCCTCAGTGGGACGCATTAAAAGTTCAAGAAAGTTTGAGGTTGGATTCTGACTTGGAGTTCTGGAGAGGTTTCTTCAGCTTCCGCTCAGGGACGGATATTCAGTGCCAGAGCACAAAGCCTCAGAGGCTCATTGAAGTCCTTGTGCAGTGTCTGTGCTGCTGAGTTGGGCTGGGCTCCTGGCACAGAGGCAGCTCCTGGTAACCAAGAAGAGCTTCAAAAGCACATTTCTCTTGATGAGCAGCTCTTCTGCCAGCCCAGCAGGGCTGGGGCACTGCCTGCAGCCACCCCAGGCACAGCACAGAGGCACAGAGAGCTTCAATGAGGCAGGGCTGGGAAGGGGCTGAGAAGTGCCTGGGGCAGAATCACTGCCAGCCCTTGGCACAGGAACCTCTGGCTGCAGGACAATGCAGCTGCAGCTCCTGGAGCCATCTCCTAAAGCTGGAACATCCCAATGCCTAGAGACCCTGTGAGTACATTCTCTGATTGTGTCTTGTGCAGAGCAGCCAGGGGTGCCCAGGGCTGTCCTGCAGAGCAGGGTCCTGCAGCCCGGGGCGCTGTGCTGGGGCAGGGACTCTGCTGCCTTCCAGGGACAGCTCTCAGCCAGCCCTGGCAGCTGCTCCCAGCACTGGGGGACAAGATCTGGGTGGGAGGAGACAGCTGGTAAGGCTTGGAAGTGTTCTCATAGTGTGGGGAGGATGCTGCATTGTTCAGGACTACTCCCAGCATGGCATTTAACTGCAGAACATTTCCAAGTAGATTATACATGGAGCACAGCAAGGCAGGGGCTGCATAAAAGGGAAAATTTTGCTTTAAAAATCTACTTGTCTCTGATACTTGGATTGGAAATTGCAAATAGATATTAATCTCTCAGTTCAGGTTTTGAATAAGAAATAAAAATATCACAGATCGAATAAACCAGGCAGTGACAGAGATCAAGACAGGGCCTCTCACAGGCAGCATCACTGTCACTTTTCCAGCCTCCTCAGGGTTGCGCTGATGTTTCCATCAGAGCCTGAAGAGCCAGAGCTGCCCCGGGCAGTGCGTGAGCTGGGAGGGGTCTGCAGGGCAGAGCTGAGCCCCCAGGGCTGGGCTGGGCTCTGTCAGCACTGGCAGGGCCCAGCCCTGGGCACAGGGAAGCAGCTGCTGGCAGGGACAGCTCCAGGCAGCAGAGCCCTGGGCAGGCACTGGGGGGAAAGTGCCCCCAAGCTGTCCTGGGATATTTAAAGTACTCTCAAAACCCAAGTATTCCATGATTACTTTTTTACAGATCCCCATGCCAAGGCACTGTAAATGCCCAACAGCAGCTCCATCAGCCACTTCCTTCTGCTGGCATTGGCAGACACGCAGCAGCTGCAGCTCCTGCACTTCTGCCTCTTGCTGGGCATCTCCCTGGCTGCCCTCCTAGGCAACGGCCTCATCATCAGCGCCGTAGCCTGCGGCCACCACCTGCACACGCCCATGTTCTTCTTCCTGCTCAACCTGGCCCTCAGCGACCTGGGCTCCATCTGCACCACTGTCCCCAAAGCCATGCACAATTCCCTCTGGGACACAAGGGCCATCTCCTACACAGGATGTGCTGCACAGCTCTTTTTCTTTCTGTTCTTCATCTCAGCAGAGTTTTATCTGCTGACCATCATGTGCTACGACCGCTACGTGTCCATCTACAAACCCCTGAACCACGAGACCCTCGTGGGCAGCAGAGCTTGTGCCCACATGGCAGCAGCTGCCTGGGCCAGTGCCTTTCTCCATTCACTGATGCACACAGCCAATACATTTTCCCTTTCCCCTGTGCCAGGGCAATGCCCTGGACCAGTTCTTCTGTGAAATCCCACAGATCCTCAAGCTCTCCTGCTCCAAATCCTACTTTAGGAAAGTTGGGCTCATTGCTGTTAGTGCTTGTTTAGCATTTGGTTGTTTTGTGTTCATTGTTTTCTCCTATGTGCAGATCTTCAGGGCCGTGCTGAGGATCCCCTCTGAGCAGGGACGGCACAAAGCCTTTTCCACCTGCCTCCCTCACCTGGCCGTGGTATCCCTGTTCCTCAGCACAGCCGCATTTGCTCACCTGAAGCCCCCCTCCTTCTCCTCCCCATCCCTGGATCTGTCAGCTCCAATTCTATACTCAGTGGTGCCTCCAGTCCTGAACCCCCTCATCTACAGCCTGAGGAACCAGGAGCTCAAGGTTGCAGTTTGGAGGCTGATGACTGGATGCTTTCAGGAACATTAAACTGCTGGCCAGTTTCTGCAAGTCACTCATAATAAAAGTCACTAATAATAAAATCTTTGAAACTTCTTGTTTCTTTGATTTTGGATTTTTTTTTCTCTGTTTTAATTCTTAAATATTGTCAACAAAAATGTCATTGTTTGTGACATTTCTCAATTATTTTCTCTCCACCTTCCCTGTGGCTGAGCTCTTGGTGGCTTTAAACAAACTGAAGGAACTCACAGCAGAGTTTTCTGCAGAGATGCCCTTTTGTTGCCTTCTCTGGAGCTGCAGCAGCAATGTCTGTGTGCAGAGCTGGAGGCAGATCAGTGCTGGCCCAGCAGCTGTGCCCAGCAGCACTTGGTGTTGCCAGTGCTGCTGCCGTGTCCCTGCCCCACTGCCCTGGTGGCCCTGGTGTTGCTGCAGGGCCTGAGTGCTCTCGGGGCCGGGCACAGCCCTGGGGGTGGCAGTGCTGGGGCTGCAGGAGGGACAGGCCATGGGCACTGCTGGGGCAGCGCTGACGCCTCGGGCCAGGGCCTGGGGGCTCCAGGCTCCTTGCCCAGGCTCTCTCAAGAACATGGCCAGGCCAATGCTCAGCACAGAAAACCCCATGAGCAGCCCCAGGCTGGCCTTGGGCAGGCTGGGGGCAAACAGCACGGCTGGGGCTCTGCAAGGGCCCTGGGGGAGATGGGAAGGAGCAGCAGAGCAGGGGCTGATCCATCCCCAGTGGGCTGGACAGCCCAGGGCAGTGTCCCAGAGCCTCCTCATGGATCTGCCAACAACATCCCCCCTCTGCAGCCCTGGCCTCTCCCCAGCTCACACAGGTGCCCCATCCTTGCAGGCACAGACACGGCAGCACTGCCTCAGCAGCCCCTGTTTGCATTGCACACAGCAGGCGGAAGCACCCCCATGCTGTTGGTGTGGGGACATGAACCTGAGGGAGCACAAATGCCATCAGCCCCTGGGGCCAGCAAGGGCTGGGGGACACCAGGGAAACCTCTCAGCTTTGTCCTGGCCTCTGCAGTCAGCCAGAAAGTTTGTTCCCATCAGCTGAGAGTCTCCTTTCCCACTGCAGACGCTGTTGCTCAGAGCCAGGGCTGCCTGGCAGCCACCCCCAAACTACCCTGAGCATTTCTTTGTCTCCACCTTTGCTTTCTTTACTGTTCCCTGCCACAAATTTCTTCCTTTTGCCCACCCCTGTTCCCTGCCCTGCAAACAGCCCATCCCTGTTTGCCCTTTCCTCTCTGTCCCCACTCCCCATTGCAGTTCCTGACTTGGCCCCATGGGAACGTCCCTTGGGCAGCAGGATCATCCTACAAGTGCTGCAGGAATTGTCTGCAGGCTCCTGCAGTGCCTGGTGCTGCTCCCTTGCCAGAGGCACCCCAGGCCAGGGGGGCACATCTGGGCTGCTGTGTCTGGCTCTGGGGCTCCCTGTTCTGGGCAGTGAGGAGGAGCTGCAGAGGCTCTGCAGGACTGACAGGATGGGCTTTGGGGCTGGCAGGAGAAGCTGAGGGACCTGGGCTGCTGGAGCTGCTGAAGAGGAGGCCCAGGGCTCATCCTGTGACTGCTTCAAGGGTGGTTCCAGAGAATCCCAGAATCAGCAAGGGTGGAACAGGCCATGGAGATCATCAAGTCCAGCCTGTGCCCTGACACCGCCTTGTCTCCCCTGAGCCTCCTCTTCTCCAGGATAAACAACCTCAGCTCCCTCAGCCACTCCTCACAGGACTTGTGTTCCAGACCCCTCACCAGCCTTGTTGCCCATCTCTGGACACGCTCCAGCCCTTCCATGTCCTTCCTAAATTGGGGGGCCCAGAACTGGACACAGCACTCAAGGTGCTGCCCAAGCAGTTCTGAGCACAGGGAAGAATGTCTCCCCTGCTCCTGCTGGCCACGCCATTCCTGAGCCAGGCCAGGAGCCATTGGCCTGCTTGCCCACCTGGGCACACTGCTGGCTCATGTCCAGCCTGCTGTCCATCAGTCCCTGCAGGTCCCTTTCTGCCTGGCTGCTCTCCAGCCACTTTGTCCCCAGTCTGTAGAGCTACAGGGGTTGTTGTGGCCAACATGCAGGACCCGGCACTTGGACTTGTTCAACCTCACCTTGTTGGATTTGGGCCCTGGATCCAGCCTGTCCAGGTCCCTGTGCAGAGCCCTCCTGCCCTCCAGCAGATCCACACTCACACCCAGCTTGGTGTCATCTGCAAATTTGCTGATGCTGGACTCAGTCCCCTCATGCAGATCATCAATGCAGACATTGAAATCCACGCTGGTTGGCTCTGACCCCTCCGCCATCCTGTGGATGCCCTGTGATGGCACTCAAGGTGATCTGTTCCATAACCTTGCCGGGCACCCAGGTCAGGCTGACAGGCCTGGAGTTCCCCAGCTCCTCCTTCCAGCCCTTCTTGGGGATGGGCTCACATTGGCACCTCTAGTCCTCTGGGACCTCCCTGCTGAGCCAGCGCTGATGGTAAATGATGGAGAGCAGATTGGGGAGCTCATCCACAGCTCCCTCATCCCCCTGGGATCGACCCCATCTGATCCCACACACCTGTGAGCATCTGAGTGGCTCAGCAGGTCACCAACTGCTTCCTCCTGGATTACAGGGGCTGTTCTGCTCCCTATGCCCATTTACCAGCTAAGGAGAACTCTTGTCCTGAGGACAGCCTGTCCTAATATTGAAAATTGAGAGAAACAAGATGTTAAGTAGCTCTGTCTTCTCCTTATCTTTAGTTACTATATTCCCCACTGCATCCAATAAAGAGTAGAGGTTCTCCTTATCCCATGTTTTGCTATTAATTTAATTGTGGAAACACTGTCTATTTTTTTTTCACAGAAGTGGTCAGGGTAAACTCTAATTGAGCTTTCACCTTTTAACTTTTTTTCTGCACGACTTTACAACATCCTTAAACGTTTCCTAAGCTGCTTGACCTTCTGTCCAAAGTTGATGCAGCTCTTGTTACCCTTGAGTTCCCACAAAATCTCCACGGCCAGCCAGGTCAGTCATTTTCCTCACTAGCTCATCTTTTGCCACACTGGGACAGGCTGCTCCTTTCCCCTTAAGATTACTTTCTTGAAATGTGTCCATTCTTCCTGGGCCCCTTTGTTTTTAAGGGATGTTTTCCTTAAAAAAAATCAGTGCCTGATTCATTACTCCCCAAATCTGCATCCTAAATAGGCCAAAGTCTGCCTTTCCTAATTCCAGTGTAGAAGTTTTGTTGCTGCCCCTCCTTCTTTCACAGAACATTGAAAACTTGATTATTTCATGGTCACTGTGCCCCAGGCAGCCTCCGAGCCCCACATCTGCCACCAGCCCTTATCTCTTTGTGAACAGCAGCAGACAAAGCTTTCCTTGGCAGTGGGAGTGTTACCAAAAAGTCAGTAAAATAGAAAACTCCTTAACACCAATGCAGCATTAAAAAGCAGCATTCTTTTTTCAGGGGAATGCACAGGGGACAGCTCCTCCCAAAGCCCTGCAGGCTGAGTAAAGGAAAGTTTCTGTTTATATTCTGTATTTTGCATACATATTCATTAATTGTCACAGACTAAATATACATCTGATAATAATTTTCCCCAAATCATTAATGTATTTCCCTTCCTCTGTTCTCCTGGGGGTCTCTCTGGTGGTGCTTGGTGGTCGTGGACCCCAATGTTCCAGTGGGCGTGGCTGAGCTGGCAGGACACTGAGGCTGCTGAACTTCCAGTTCCCCTTCTCACACAATGGGCATTGTGTGGTTTCCACAGGCCTGGGATTGTGGAGAACAAGCTCCAGGTGTCAGCTCAGCTGGTGGAGACAATTTATCATCTGGTAACATGAGGTCACAGAGTGGGCTGTGACATCACAGAGCAGACTGTGACATCCCAGAGGGGCTGTGTGACATTAGAGAATGGTCCATGACATCACAGAGAAGGTTGCGACATCACCGGGCAGAAGTCTGACATCACAGTGCAGACAAAGACATCACAGACTCTGGTATGACATCAGAGAGCAGCTCTGTGACATCAGAGAGGGGTCTGTGACATCACAAAAAAGGCTGTGACATCACAGAGCAGGCTGTAACGTCACAGATGGGCTGTGTGACATCCCAGCAGGGCTCTGTCAGGTCACTGGGTTGGTCACTCTGCCCCAGCTCCCCCTCACAGTTTCTCCCAACAAGTCCAATGCTGTTCATGCCCAGCAGGGTCCCTGTCCCTGGGATCCCCCCGGCCCATCTGGAGCCACAGCCTCCACCAAAGGATGTTCCACATGATCCACCCCAGAGCCTGACATGGGGACAAGGGGCCAGGGCTGTGTGACCAGGACATCAAGGATGTGGATTATCCAGGTCACCGTGGCCTGGGTTGGGCTGCCCAGGGCAGGAAAGATGTCTGGCAGCTGGAGCAGGGTCTGGGAAGGGCCTCCAAGGTGGGGCTGGAGCCCTTGGGCTGTGAGCAGAGGCTGAGGGAGCTGGGCTTGTCCAGCCTGGAGCAGGGAAGGCTGAGGGGCTCCTCATGCCAGCCTGGCAGTGCCAGCCAGGAGGGGATGGAGAACACAGAGCCAGGCTCTTCACCGGGGGGCCTGGTGGCAGACAAAAGCCAATGGGGGGAAGGGGAAAGAGGGGAGATCAGCCAGGGCATGAGGAGATGAAATGAGTCAGGCTGGTTTTAGCATATCCTCAACACAAAAAGCAGCCTGACCTCCCTTCTCCATCCACCACTGACAGCTTTGCAAATCAGGAATTGTTTGAGCTGTTTTGCCCCACTCCAGGATGAGCATCCGGATACAAGAACTTTATTGTGTTTATATCTATCACAGAACCATGCCTGTCAAAAATTGATTTTAGTATGGAAATCACCTGTGGATGGTGGATTCATCAGACGATGCTGCGACACTTCACACAGCTCAGGGAAGAGCGTGATTGTTATTAAATTGTGTCCTGTTCATCTATGGTCTGTTGGCCATGAAGAGAAACTTCCTGTGCCTCTGAGTCTCACAAGCTCCTGACCCTCAAAGGACACAAACCTGATGAGTTGTGGTTCCCACTCCAGTGGTGGCACTTGCACCTCCCTCCATATTCAGAGCAGAGCTCCCTTGTGCCAGAAAGTCCCTGGCAATGCAGGGATGAAGGAAACAGGACAGGCTGTGAGGATCGGGGCAGGGCACAGCCAGGGATTTGGAGCCTGGTTGTGAGCCCAGGGCAGGGCTTGTCCGCTGGCCTTGGTGAACCTCATCCAATTGTCCTGGGCCCATGGATGGCTCCAGCCTGGCCAGATCCCTCTGCAGAGCTTCCTGCCCTCCAGCACAGCCACACTGCCACCCAGCTTGGGCTCACCTGGGAACTGACTGAGGGTGCCCTCGATGGCCTCATCCAGATCAGCATTAAAGAGATTGAACTGACCGGCCCCCAGTTCTGATCCCTGGGGACACCCCTGGATGTGACTCCATTCCTCAGCTGCTCTGAGTGCCAGGGGATGAGTGAGGGAAATGGCGGGGTGGAGGTGGGAACAAAGTGTGATTGATTGTCAGCCATGAAGGGTCTTGATTTTCATATCTATTCAGACTGCATTTGAAGGGGTTAGGGGTCAATATCAACTGGACATTGCTGATACCAATCTATAAACAAGAAAAGAAAACTGGACAAAACCAGTTCTCTCTGCTTAGTTTTCAATATACCATATTCACTTTAAATAGACCTCTGAAATCTGAATAATTAACCACAGAACAATTGAAAACTTCAAATTTTCCCATGGGCTTTTCTTGTTTAAATGTTTTAAACAAATGTTTAATAGCCTTTTTCACTGAATTCTTCAACTGAGTAGCTCAAGAAAGAAGAGGCCTCTGGAGGAGTAAAATTCATCAGCAACCTCCAAGTGGCTGAGGATCCATCCCCATCAGAGCGGCAATGAACAGAAATGGGCACAGCTGTTGCCTTCTGGAGCAAGGCAGGCGACCTGGTTCGGACGAACAGCACGGTGGCCCACTCACCAGGGCCACTCGGGCCAATGACACACGCAGACATCAATGTGATGGACGGTCAAAAGGCGTTTATTATCTCATCTCTTGGGTTTTTATAGTCTAAGGGGTCTCTACGTCAGCATGGGTCTGTCTTTACCATCTATGGTTAGTAAGAGGTGGACTGTTACTGGGTAGGGGATGGAAAGTTACTGGAATTTGGTTAAGGGAGGCTACCTTCCTATGTTAGTTTCTTATCTACGGGAAGCAGATGGTCTTATCTAAGGGGATCAGAGGGTCCTGGCTTTCCGTGACATCGCGAGATCTTCCGCAGCGCCTTTCCCTGTCTACCACATCTCCCCCCCTCTTTTCACAAATGAATGAGGTAGTCATGCGCATAGGTACTTAAATGAGGTATAAGGTTGTAGCTTGACAAGGGAAAAGGGTCTTGGGAGTCCTGAGTAAGCTTTTGTCAGACAAGTTCGGAGGATCTTGTGACTGACGGTGTTCCCTGGTTGAATTCTCTGGTTGAATTCTCCGGTTGAATTCACGGCAATTGTCGTCGGCCTAAGAACAGGATGTTGGTCCGTTCCAGGCGGGTCTGAACGAACGAGACCAGCTTGTTCAGCAGGCATGGTCCGAAGGTGACTGTTAGAAACAGCATCACCAATGGACCTATCAGGACAGAAATCAGAGTGGTTAGCCAAGGTGATTGATTGAACCAGGACTCGTACCAGCCCTGTTGGGCCTCCCTGTCTTTCTGTCTCTGAGCCAGTCGGTTCCGGAGTTCTGCCATGGAGTCTCTAACGACTCCCGTGTGGTCTGCGTAGAAACAGCACTCCTCCTTCAAGGCGGCACAGAGGCCCCCTTGCCGCATGAACAGGAGGTCCAGGCCTCGCCTGTTGTGCAAGACCACTTCTGAGAGTGAGGAGACCGACTTCTCTAGAAAGGAGATGGATTTCTCGATCCTTTGCAGGTCCTCGTCAATCGTTGCTTGCAGCTGGGACAGTCCTTGGTGCTGGGTCGCTAGGGCTGAGACTCCTGTGGCCGTTCCGGCTGCTCCCAGACCCAGCAGCATTGCGATAGTTATACCTGTCAATATTTCTCTTTTGTGGATCCGGCTGGGTCCCTCAAGAAGATGGTACATTTCTTCGTCTGAGTGGTACAGGATCCTAGGAACAATCAGAACTTGGACACAGAAGTCGTTAGAGTCATTGAATTTGGCAAGGAACACACAAGGACTCACTCCGGATCGCTGGCAAACCCACATCCCAGATGCGGCTGGGACTGCCCATTTATTGTTTTTCCTGTTAGGCTTGACGATTTTGGTGCAGATGTTGCCTCCCCGCTTAGCTAGGGTTGCATTGCCAAAGCATCTGCCTCGGCCTGTGACTTGACTCGGGGTGATTCCCTTGTGAGGGGTGTCCCATCTGCACTGGTGAGGGGCGTTGGCTGAGGAATACCTTAAGGGAGTGTTTAAGGCGACTCCTTCGAAAAAGGGAGGTTTGACATCGTAACAAAGCCAGCAGGATTCGGTTAGGTTAGGGTTGGATTCGTTCAGGGATACAAAGGTAGCTTCTAACATGCGAAGGATTGGGTCTGAGTCTGACTCGGTTAAGCGGCTCATCTGAAAGGTCTCCGCTTGACCGGTCGGGACTTTGCTGACCCCTGTGGGTAAGGTTTTGGGGTAGGTTACGTTTCTCCCTTTCGGCACGCTTTTAATCGCTTTGTTGGGTCCGACTGCTCGGGGTGCTGACGGTTGGAGCCTGATAATTTGCACGTTCGCCCTCTCTTTTGACCCTTGAAGGACCACTGTCCTGTGGCCCAGCTAGGGTGATCTGGCTGTAAGACCGTCCCGTTGTAATCAGTGCATGCCCGAAATCTAGGGATTTTATGTTGGTTTCGATGGAAGTTCCCGTGAAAGAAGAGGGGTATTTTGCAACCGATGGGTGCCCAGGTGAATTGTAAGAATTTGTCTGGCTCTTGTGGATCCCACCCAGGCCCCGATGGTCTGGCATCTGTAACTATGGTTTCGCAGCCCCAGTGCTCACAGTATCCCCACCCTGGGTGATTGCAGTAGCTTTTCCCAGGGTTTGAAGCTGGGCACCAGTAGGATAGGTATGAGTGTTTGACGTGTGGGGAATAGGGGTGTACCTTTGGCTGTCCTGGAAACAGGTCGGTGATGCGGAGCACGAAGGATGGGGTGTTCGGTGTGGTGATTTGTCTGAGCGCTTTGCCACTACTAAGGTGTCGCATGACCCACCTGAAGGGCTGATGGGGGTAGTGGTCTGGGCTGGCTTGCCCCCTGGCAACAAGCCCCAACAGCAAAATCACACAGAAACACCCTTGGTGCTTGGGTTTCACCCGTGCGGGTCTCTCGGGTGCTGCTTGGCGGCTTGGTGGTCTGTCACTTTCGTCCGGAACCGGGAAGTACGCATCACGAGGGCGTCCCACAAGCAGGTCCTGTAAACAGATACTCGCAATTTTTGTCAGTCTCATTCTGCTCGCCCTGAAGGTCCGGTTTAATTGACTTAAGTGGACACCACCTGATTTTGCCGTCCTTTTTGACTGCTGCGTACCCTCGCCCCGTGAGCATCAGCCTCCAACCCCGTTCCCACTCGCCTAGCTCGTTTCTGATTACCACCTGCGGGCCCTCTTCTAGCGTTCGAGTGACCCAGTGTTTTTGAACGGGACTGTTTGTTTCATCTCCCCTAGGGAATTGATTCAGTGCCAGCAAGGCGGTTGCCAGCATGCGTGCCTGATCTCCTGGGGGAATGGCATTGGCAAAGCCCTCTGCTTTTGCCGACACTTCTATCTTGGTTTTCAGGGTCTGGTTTGCTCTCTCTACTATGGCCTTCCGGTACTGTTATGTGGGATGCCGTGCACTAGTGTGATACCCCATTTCGAGGCGAATTCCTGTACTTGTTTGGATTTTAAGTTGGAGCCGTTGTCCGTTTTGATCTGCTTGGGGATACCTAGCCAAGCCATGGCTGTCAGCCAGTGCTGAATTGTGGCTTTGGAGTTGGTTTTGGGGTGCTGTGTAGCTACGATCATTCCGCTATAAGTGTCTACTGTCACTGCAAGCCATGCTCGGGGCCTCAGTATTTTGCACCAGGTGAAGTCCGACTGCCAGATTTCTGAGGGCTTGAGACCTCTCGGGTTGACTCCGTAGGTCCAAAGGGGTGACTTCTGGCAATGAGGGCAGGTGGCTACCACATGTTTGGCGTCCGCCGTCGAGATTCCGCATCTCTTCGCCAGTGCTTTGACTCCGATGTGGAGCGACTCGTGCAGTTGACGGGCTCTTTGCAAGGTCCAAACGCCTTTTGCTGCGGTGTCCGCTTTGTCGTTGCCGATCTGGAAGTAACCTTTGACTGGGTCATGGCTGTTGATGTGGATGACTGACACGGTGCCCTGTCGCGAGGAGAGTGCTTCTTCCAGCATTAGGGCTGCTGCTGATGTTGACACTCCTGGTCCTGCCATGGCTAGGCTGAGCCTTGCCACGAATATGGAGTCCGTTACGATGTTGAGGTGTTCGTCTTGGAAGAGTCCGCACGCCAAAACCACTGCTGCTGCTTCCAGTTGTTGCACTGACAGTGTGGGGTCCCTTGCTTTGACACAGTGCCATTGCTCTCCTGCCTGCCACACTGCTGCTGCGGTTGAAGTCGTGGAGGAAGCGTCTGTGAAGACCGTTGGTCCCGGCTGCGGTCTGTCCTTGACCTTCGGTGGCATGTCCATGTCGACTATGGTCAGCAGCTTGGTCCAGGGTGGCTTGGAAGAGTAGGAGATTTCTCCTCCGAAGGCGGAAAGAGCAAGGGCCAGGTACTCCGCTATTGTGGCTGACTCTGTGGTTGGCTGCTTGCAAAACGGAAGGTGGATGCTTGTCGGCTCTGTCCCTAGGTGTTTCAAGGCGAGTCTCCTGCCTTTCATGATGAGGTTGGAGATGCACTCGATTCCTGGGGAAAATGCACGAGCGGGTCTTCCGAGGACCACCCATTGGATCGGTCGGGCCTTTTCTGCAGGTCCTTGGGCCAGTGCTCCCACTCCCCCTTTCGGTGTAAAGTGGACGTACAGGTCCAGTGGCACGGCTGGGTTCCACCTGGCAAGCGTGCCAGTGGCCATTTGGTTTTCGATGAAGTCGAGGGAGCTCGTGGCTTGCGGTGTCAGCTCCTTGGGATCCCAGGGGTTCTTTCCTTTCAGGAGGTCGTACAGAGGGTCCATGACCTCGGGAGGAATCAGGACGATGTTGCGAAGGCACTGCAGCGATCCCACCAGGCGTTGCACGTCATGGAGCGTCTCGATGTCTCGGTTGATCTTCATCTCGGGGGGTGTTACGTAGGAGCTCGTGATGCCTACTCCCAGGAAGGTCACGCAGGGTCCTCTCTTGATCTTTGCGCTCGCGATCTCGAACCCGTTGGCTTGAAGGGTTTCCGTGACTGTGGTCATCAGGTGATCTACTTGGCTTGTCGATGGTGCTGCGACCAGGATGTCGTCCATGTACTGGATGATGGTTGCGGTGGGGTTGGAGTGTCGGACTGGCGTCAGTGCTTTGTCCACGGTGATTTGGCATATGGTGGGACTGTCGACCAGGCCTTGCGGAAGTACTCTCCATTGGAAGCGAAGGTTGGGCCGCTCGCCATTCAGAAATGCCACGGAAAAGGCGAATCGTTCTCTGTCCTCAGGGTGCAGGGGTATTGAAAAGAAGCAGTCCTTGATGTCCAGTACTGCACATGGCTGTCCTGTGGGGATGGCTGAGTTCGCGGGAAGCAGTGTCTGGACTGGACCCATGGGTCTGATCGTCTTGTTCACTTCTCTCAGGTCGTGGACGAGACGATAACCTTGTCCGGACCTTTTGGGGACCACGAATACCGGGGTGTTCCATGGGCTGGTGGAGGGTTCTATGTGACCCTTTTGCAGTTCTCAATCGACCAGTTCCAGCAAGGCTGCCATTCGAGGCTCTGTCAGGGGCCACTGCTCAACCCATACAGGGTCTGATGATTTCCAAGTCAATTTGATTGGCAGCGGAGGGTGTACGGCAGTGGCCCTCAGGATAAATTTGTGATCCGAAATCCTAGCAAGGAGAGAACATCCCTTCCTAACAGGGGTGGAGAATTCTGCAAAATGTAGGGGTAGATTGCTACTGTCTGTTCTGGTCCCTTTTTCGTGTGAAGTGTTATAGCCACCAGCTGGGTGTTTTTCCATGCCCGGGACTGCCTCCCCACTTCACTGGGGGGACTTCTTTGAATTGCCAATGTCCGGGCCAATGCGTTTGGGGAATAATCGTGCAGTCTGATCCCGTGTCTGCCCAAAACTGAAGCCCTATGACGTGAGGATCTTGGCTGCCGTAAAGGCGGCATGTCCCCCACACCATCAAGGGTTCCTTCCCTATTTTCATGACCAAGGCCACCCAGGGATCCCGCTCTGGGGTGTCCCCTGCTGTTCCTGTGACTCCGGCGTGGGTTGTGGTGGTGGGGGGTGCGAAGGTATTGAGGGTGCTGCACAACTCTGCCATTGTATTGCTGGGGGGGATGCAAAGGTGACTGGTCCCTGTGGGGGCATAGGGTATGAGAGTCCCCTGCCCCACTGGGGGTTGCTGTAGCTGGGCCGCTGCATATTCCAGGTGGGAGGGGGCTGAACACGGCCCGGCCACCCCCTCCCTCTCCCGTTTTCCTGGGGCCTGGATCTGCATTCCTTAGCTAAGTGCCCCTTCCTTCCACACCCCCAGCACGGTCCCCTGCCTCCCGCTTGGCGTGGTGGAGCAGCTGCTGATAGGCGCCTTGGCTGGGGGCAGTTTGCTGCCAAGTGGCCTGCCTGGCCACACTTAAGGCATGCCATCACGCTGGTTATTGCAGTTTGAACTGCTGCTTGGATGGGAGCTAGGTGTTCCTCCTTTGCAACGTGTCTGATCATGGCAGCTATATTAGACCCCTGTGGCAGTGATCTTAAAATGTCCTTAGTGGCTGAGTTGCATTGCTGGCGTAAGCACTCTGCCAGCACGGGACCCTTCGCCTCTGAGGGTAACGCGGAGGAGTATAATGCGGCCTGGAGCTTGTCCACGAATTGAGTGAAGCTCTCACTCTCACCCTGTTTTATGGAAGACCATGGAGAGGGTTTGGCTACCACTTTAGAAGCGTCACGGATGGCTTCTCGGGCAGCTCGGGTCGTTGTCATGACCTCATGGGCTCGCAGGCCCTCAGCCTGTTGCTGGGGGGTGATCATAGTGGGGTCTGTGCCCATAAGCCTCTGTATGCTGGAGCCGTGCAGTGGATGGTCTGCCCCTGTTACCAAGGCTAGCTGTTTCATGCAATTATCCTCCCATTCTTGTTTGAAAACGATCATCCCTGCACCATCAAATATCATTCTACATGTCTGCTTAATATCAAAGGGAAGCATATCGTCCCCACCAAAAAGGCCGTCAATAAGTGTGCAAACCATGGCAGAATTAATTCCCTTATCCGCAATCGCTTTAACAATTGCCTGCACATCTTTCGGATTGACTGGTGAATAAGTCCTTTGGTTTCCGCCTGCCCCCCCCCACGCGGACCGGGAACACTAAAGTGGCAGACGGAGCCCATTCCGAGCAAGCCATTTTTATTTTCCGCCAGTTTGTGAGTGGGGTCTGGTTTTTCTCTGGTAACCCCTTCACCCAAGCGGGAGCACTGTGGCTAGTGACCTTACATGCCGCTTCTCTCTCTCTGTTAAAGCCGTAATCCCGATCAGAATCCTCCGATCCTATCTCGGGCTCGGAGCTCGAGCCTGAGTCCGAGCCGGAAGTTGAATAAGGAGACGCTTCCGGGCTGCTCTGCCTTTTCCCCGGACCCCGACCCCGCCCCCTCCTGCGGGGGTCAGGCCGTTCCCTCTCCCTGGGGTCCCCCCACCTCCTGCTGGGGGAGGTCCTTGCCCTATAAGGACCTAATGTGAACTGAGGGCTCTGATTGGTCTTGGGCGCCTCCACGGGGGCCGCCCCGTCCCCCCGCTCGCCCGCGCATGCGTTGTTAAGTGGGCTGACCGCGTTTCCGCCCCCCGCCTCCTCCTTTCTGCCCGGACCACGCGGTTCGGCGCCATTTTCAAACGCATATGGTGGAGGGGCGTTTTTATCGGTCCCTACGGGGTCCGCCGATTCGGCCGCGTTCCGCGCCTCCTCCGCAAGCCCCCGTCAGAACGTCCGCGGGTGTTCCCCCCCCTCCGATGGTGAATCCGCTCACTGAGAGAGGTCTGGCGTTCGCGCCTCCGCGCGCCCGCCCGGGTCAGGCCCCTCCGCGGTTTGTGTCGCCGCGCCCACCCCCAACTGCGGCACGGCTAATAAACAAGTTCGCGCGGCTACCCAGGTTTCTTGCTCTTGTCGAGCCTTTTGCAGAGCCTGGACAACCCTGCCCCACGATTTTAGGGCTTTCCCTGAGCCCGAGGACATGGTGTCCTCCGCCAGGGCTTTTGTACAATTATCCCACACGTCCGAATGTAGGACGTCCACGGGGCTTTCAATAGCCCCAAGCTTAATCAGTCTCGGCAATGCGAGAGATAAAACCCTAAGTTTACATTCTATACCCCATTGTGCATGCATCTCTGTTACGACCTTCGCAATGGCTTCCATGGTCCACGCTGGTCCGGAGGCGTCCCTCCTGCTGTGGTCAGACCTGCTGCCAGCAGCCAGCAGCCGCTGATCTCTGGCCAGGAGAGTTCCCGAACCCCGGGGGCTGCAGCAGTCCCGGGTTCGGCACCAGTTTGTTGCCTTCTGGAGCAAGGCAGGCGACCTGGTTCGGACGAACAGCACGGTGGCCCACTCACCAGGGCCACTCGGGCCAATGACACACGCAGACATCAATGTGATGGACGGTCAAAAGGCGTTTATTATCTCATCTCTTGGGTTTTTATAGTCTAAGGGGTCTCTACGTCAGCATGGGTCTGTCTTTACCATCTATGGTTAGTAAGAGGTGGACTGTTACTGGGTAGGGGATGGAAAGTTACTGGAATTTGGTTAAGGGAGGCTACCTTCCTATGTTAGTTTCTTATCTATGGGAAGCAGATGGTCTTATCTAAGGGGATCAGAGGGTCCTGGCTTTCCGTGACATCGCGAGATCTTCCGCAGCGCCTTTCACTGTCTACCACACACAGCTTTGTGGCTGCCCCAGCTCTGGGATGGGCCCTGGGCCTGGAGCAGGAGCAGCTCCTAAGGGCCCCCCGGCCAGGGCTCTTGTGCTGCCCTGGGCAGATGGGATGGCAGCAGGGGCTGCAGAGCCCTCAGCACCTCAGGCAGAGGGGAGCAGGGCAGCCAGGGAGCCTCCTTTGGCCTTGGCCCAGCACCTTGCCCCATGGCTGGGGCTGAGTCCTGCAGCAGCTGCAGCTGCTGCTGTGCCCTTGCCAGGGGCTGAGGCTGTGGGGCAGTGCCCAGAGCAGCCTGGCCTGAGCAGAGCTGTGGGGCCAGAGCCGGCTGGGCTGGGCTGGGGAGAGGCCCTTGGTGCTGCCCAGAGCTCAGGGCAGCTGGCAGAGCTTGCAGGGAGCTGGGCTGGGCTCAGAGAGCCTGGCCCAGAAACCATCAGTGTCCATCTCAGCCTGGATGAGCATGCAGGGGCAGGACTCAGGCCAGGCCTTGTGGGGCAGGGCCAGCACCTGTGCAAGTGGCAAACAGGCCATTGCAGACAGGCAAGTGGCCCAGAGAGGAGGCTGCTCTGTGCCCTTGGAGGCATGGAAAGAGCAGGGAGGGGTCCCAGGACATTTGTCAGCGCCAGCCTCTGTGCCCATGCATTGGCAGCCCTGGCTGCTGAGCCCAGCTTTGGCCTGGGCTGAGTTTGGCTGTGGCCCAGCTCCATCCTCCTGCGGGGCTCAGGGCCTGTTCACGGCCATGGCAGCCCTGGCTGCCTCTCTGCTCGCCCAGAGGCCGGCAGAGCCTGGGGCAGGGCTGTCTGTGCAGCCCCACAGGTGCCCTGGGCTCTGCAGGAGCTGGCAGAGGCTGCCCAGCAGGGAGGCCATGGGGCACAGAGCCCCAAGGCTGCTGTGGGCACCACGGCACAGGGGCCGTTCCCAGCCGCAATGCTCCTGGCCTGGGCTGGGCCTGCACAGGGGCTGGGCCACCATGGCTGGGCCGGCACAGGGCCACAAAGGGGCCACGCAGCCGCTGCCGGGGCTGACAGCAAGGCCAGGCACACACAAGCAATTACTGAGCAGGACCTGCACTGGCCAGGCCTGACTGTGCCAAAGGCAGAGCTCAGCTGCCCCTGGGGGCTGCAGGAACCATCCAGAGCCCAAAGAGCCTCCATGGCTGTGCGGGAGACCAAGGCTGCAGGAGGGAAATGCAGGGCCGCTGTGGGATGGGGAGGGTATTGAATTCCAGCGCACACCTCAGCTCTCTGATGATCCCAGCACCATGCTGGGCCCTGTTTCAGACTGGAGCAGAGCAGATGTTGATGGGACAGGGGCCCTGCAGGGCTGTCACGGACCTGCAGCTTACAAGGTGCTCTGCTCTCCCTCAAGTGCTCTCTGAGTTATCCAATCCCAGCTAGGCACCTCAGGGCACAAGTGGCACATGGCACAAGCCATGAACTGGCTGTTCATGAGCACATAACTGATGTCAGACTGGATAGGGGCACAGCTTTTATTACCTGTTAGTTTCATAATATACAAGCAAATCTGTATTATCTGGGTCATTTGAGTACTGTTAAGAAATGGCACAGTTTTCCCATCAGGAACAGGAATTTCCTGGATGTGTACAGATGGCAGGAGGAGAAATACTGATCTTGCCTTCTACTGGTTTGACCAATATTTTCTTTATTACTTCCTCTCCATTTTCCTTCAGGTGTTTTCAGCTCTTCTGTTGAAATGGCCATGTCTAAGGACATCTCTTCCTTTACAGCAGGTGGATCTATGTACTTCTACTGCTCTCTGATTTCCTCCTCTAGATGCTCTCTGGTCATTCAAGTGCCTCTCAACTGACTGGCTTCATGCTTTGAGCTGGAAGAAATTGCCCAATATTTCTGAAGTTCAAATAAATATATAATAAATATAATCTTAATTGTGTTTTTATCCATCACAGAATTACCTTATGTCTTTGTCTAAAACTATTCCTGTACAGAAATCCCTTGGGGATGGTGGACATGTCAGATGCCGCTGGGACATCACAGAGAGCTGATGAAAGAGCTGTGATGGTTGTTAAACTGTTCAAATATTCAACTTGTGTTTGTTGGCAAGAAACCTTTCTGTGCCTCTGAGTGTCACCAGTCCCTAAGCCAAAGGACACAAACCTGATGAGTTGTGGTTCCCACTGCAGGGGCTGCACTTGGACCTTGGCTCTGCACAGGAGAGCTCTTCATCCCTTTTCTCTCTTTTCCTCCCTCTGGGCATGGAGGGAGCTCCTGACTTCAGTGGGTGACTCGTGTGTGCAACGAGCAAATCAGGGCAGAATTGGGGCAGGGAGGGTTTGGGGGGACCTTGGGATCTGTGCTGGGCACAGAAGGTGTTTTCCATTGCTCTCAGGCTGCCTGCTGTAGAATGTGGATTTAATACCCAGCAAAGGAATGACTTTTGCATTTGATGGAGCTGTGACTTGCCTTGGCTTTGTTGGCTGACAAGAAATGAACATCCCTCTGTGTCTTGGGCAGCTCCTTCTCCAAGGAAAGTAGGTGGGAGTTGGAGCCAAGGAGCTGAAAGCTGCAGGTGCAGCCTGGGCTGGAGGGAGCTCAGATTTGCACAAGGCTGCTCTGAATGCCGGGGCTTGGATAGGGGAAATGGTGGGGTGGGGGTAGGGACAGAGTCTGATTGATTGTCAGCCATGAGGGGTCTTGATTTTCATATCTATTCAAACTAAATGAGGAGCTACTTGGATTCAGTGTCAATAGGAGACTGCACAGACTGATTTATGGACAGGAAAAAGTCCCAAACAGGACCTAAAAAATGTTTTCTCACTGTCTTTTTAAATAAAAGGCATTCACTTAGAACACACTACTCAAATCTATCAAATTAACCACAAATATTTGAACACCTAAATAAAATAAGCATTTAAATCAAACTCCAGAGGCTTGGGTTCTTAAGGTGTTCTGAATGTTAATGAGCCCTGGGACACTGAATTCCTGCACTGAAGAGCTGAAGGCTGAACAAGCCACTGGAGCAGGAAAATTCAGCAGCAGCCTCCAAGTTGCTGGGGATATCAGCAGCCCCCACTGAGGCCATCCCTGCCCAGAGACCGTGGGGGAATGGGCAGACAAGGAGAGCGTCCCTGGGGCTGGGGCAGCACAACTCAGAGGCACCAGGGGCTCCAGCTGGGAAATGGAGTGTGGAATGTGGCTGGGAAAGCCCTGCCTGGGCTGTGCCAAGCAGGACAGACAAGCCCTGCTCCCATCCACTAAAAAACAACTCTCTCAATGAGATATTTAAAAGAAATTACAGTTGCTTGTCTACTCTGACATGGACTCTCTAGAGAAATACCAACAAGAGATTCTCAGGAGCTCAAAACAACAAATCAGCCTTTACTGGCAACTTTAGAAAATCAGACAAGCTTTGCCAAAGATTTATTATGACACTGTAGTGGTTTTTCGTTTGTTAATTTAGGATTTTTTAATCTTGAGATTTCTTAATTAATGTATTGATGAGTGTGGTGGGTTTTAGTTTCAGTTAATTATTTATGGATTTACTTTTATTACTTTTTAAAACTCTTCTATGTCAAACTATGGCAGATATTTGATCAACAAAAAACACTTCTCAAAAACATTGACTTGGCCCATTCAACTTCACAGTCTAAGCCTGGTTAACTTAATGTTAATCAAAATTTGCAGGAGCACAGAAACAGAAGAAGAAGACATAGAAAGAGAAAGACCAAAAAGATACAGAGAAGCACACAGACAGCTACCACCTCCTGGATTCCAGCAGTGTTCAGATGGAAATTCCAAGAGGAGGTAGGGTCAAGATGTGTGCTTGCCTTGTGGTCAGCCTTAAATACCCCTTGGTCTTGCTGGACCCTTCCCGCAGGTGGGCCTTGGGGTCATTTAGTCCCTCAGGAGCTGGGCTGGGGGCTGCAGAGGTGGCTGTGGAGCATTGCCTGTGCTGTGCCAGGGACTGGCAGACACTGCTGGGCTGGGATAGAGGCTCTGGGGGGACTGGGGTTCCAGGGCAGGGCAAGGCTGGGGTTCCAGGGCAGGGCAAGGCTGGACCTGCCCTTTCCTCCCCCACACATGAAATGTTTTGAGCCAACAATCTCCTCCATTCTGTCACAACAGGGAATGTTGGAGGTGAAATCCCAATTCTCGCCATGGGCACCTGGCCGAGAAGGACAGCTCTTTTCCATAGGAAGGAAAGCACAGAATCTTGCCAAGTGTTTTGGGAACAGATGAGAGGTGACCCTCATGAAACCACTGCCAGCCAGACTTGTCCTGGCAATATTCCTATGGGAACAATCCCTGGATATAAGGAAATTTGGAGGTGAAACTCCAATTCTGGCCATACCTGGAGCAGAATGTCAGATCTTTTCCATAGGAAGGAAAGCACGGAGCACCACTGTTTCAATAGTGGATGAGACCCTCAACATGCCAAGGTCAGCCTGACCTCTTGGGAGGTCAAACCAGCCAGACCTGTACTGTATTCCTTTGTTTTTATGGGGCCCTGAAGCGTCACAATGGTGCCTTGGTTCTGTAGGGCTCCACACTGCCACAATGGCTCCTTGATTACAAGAAGACCTGAAATGTCACAATGGACCCCTTGTTCGATGGGATCCCACAGTGTCACAGTGGCTCCCAGGTTTCACAATGGTCCCACTGATTCCAAGAGGCCTTGCAGTGTCACAATGGTCTCCATGGTTCCCCAGGCCCCACAATGTCACAGGACTCCTCTGTTCCATGAGCCCTGCAATGTCACAATGGACCTTTAGACCCTGGAGGTTTGCAGTGTCACAATGGTCTCATTTTGGCTCCACAGTGTCACAACGGTCCATTGATGACAGAAGGCCCTGCAATGTCACAATAGACCTTTGGCTCCATGCAGCCCTGCAGTGTCACAAAGGCCTTTTGGTTTCACCAGGCCCCATAGTATCAAAATAGTCCTCTTGATTCTGTGGTGACCCCCAGGGTCACAATGGTCTCACTGGTTCCATGAGGCCTCACAGTGTCACAATGCTTTGCTTATTCCATGGATCCTCATAGTGTCACAATGATCTCCATGATTCCATGAGTCCCCTCAGTGTAACAATGATCTTCTTGGCTCCATGGTGCCCCACAGTGTCATAATGCCCCCTGGGTTCCATGAGGCTGTGAAGTGTCACAATGGCCTCTCCATGATTACATAAGGACTTGCAATGTCACAATGGACCTTTGGCTCCATGGGGTCTTGCTGTATCAGAATGATCCCTACATTCCATGGAGCCACACAGAGTCAGCACGACCCCCTTGGTTCCATTAGGCCCAGCAATGTCACAGTGCTCTCCATGATTCCATGAGGCCCCACAGTGTCACAATGGTCCCTTGGTGTCACAGGACCCCACAGTGTCACAATGGTCCCTTGGTTCCATGGGCCCTGTGCTGCTGCATTCCCCCCTCCCCTTCTCAGGCCGCCCTGCCAGCTGAGAAATGCTCCTTGGGCCTGGGCCTTAGCCAACAGCCCCTGGGCTCAGCTCCTCTGCAGCTCATCACAAACACTCTCTGCCACAGGCACTGCTGCTGCCCAGCCAGCTCCTGGTTCCTTTAGCAGCAGCCCTGGGAACTGTTTTTATTCCCTCAGTGGCACAACATCCCTGTTCTCACACTGCCAAAGAAAGCTGTTGGTGCCAAGTGCGGCCAGGATGAACCATTGCTGGGACTGAAGCCCCTCTCTTGGGGCCCTGCAAACAGTGCTCCAAAAGGAGCCCTTGGAGCTCTCCGGAGCCAGCGACTCCCTCTGAGTGGGGCCTCTCCCAGCCAGGAACTCTCCCGTTTGCTGCACTCGGGAATCCCGAACAACGACGGAGCCTGGGCCGATTCCCCCACTCCTCCAGGCTCAATCCTTTGCCCTTTGCTGGGGAGATGCCAAAGGATCCACAGGGAGCATTCCCTGCCCTCAGGGGAATTGCTCACGGGTGCCTTGCACTGACTCTTTGTGTCTGTGTGCACACAGGAGTGCCTGTGCTGGGGAAATGTGGCAGAAATGCTGCTCTCTGAGGGGCTTGAGTGCCTTGGACAGCTGAGTCAGTCAGGCCTGTAAGTAAGGTTACATCATGACAAATAAGTTAAGTTAAATGGTATTAAGAGGGGTTTTTTTTTTTGCAAAGTTTACTATGTTATAAGCTAAGTTTAATATTGTTTAGTGTTATTCCACTATTAAATCCTTAAGTCATTGGTTGTAAGTGAGGTTAAATGCTGTTAAGCTCTGTTCTTTTCCTAAATTGTGAAGCTTGTCGCCTTCTGATGCAAGGCGAGGCAACCTGGTTCTGAGGAAACGGCACGGCAACCCAAACTCTCCAGGGTCACTCGGGCCAAGAACACACGCTAGCACCAGTATGGTGGACGGTTCAAGACCTTTATTGTCCCGTCTCGTCGGGTTTTATACTCTGCAAGTTTTTTCTCTACATCAGGGGGTCTTACCTTACTGTAATTGGTTAGCAAGGAGTAAAAGTTACTAATGTTAGGGGGAACTACATTCTTGGGTGATCCCTTATCACTAGAAGTTAGGGGGAGAGGAATCCTGCTGCTTTCCGTGACATCGCGAGATTTTCCGAGTGCCTCTCCCTGTCTACTACAGAAGCTGAAGGTATCAGTTAAGGTTAAGGTATCAGTGAAGTCCTGTTAAGTTTGACCTCTGTCAAGCTTTTATTTCTTTATTCATTTTATCCTTGTCCTCACTGTCCTTGTGTCTCACACACACTGGGACAGTTCTCAGCTCATTTCTGTTTGATTGCCTGGATTCTGTTTGGTTTTGTTGCTGCTTTGTTTCTTTGGTGGGCCTGAAGTGTCCAGGCAGGAGCAGAGTGACTCTTGCCAAGGAACTTTGTGCTGCTGCACCTTAATATTAAATCTGGTTTTTGCTACTCCCTTGCCAGGGATTTTTCAGCACTCTCAAGCCCTTGTTGGTAACAGGGTGAAGGAGCCCTGGCCCAGGCTCTGGCCCTGGGGGACACGGGCACGCTGCCGTGGGTCCCTGTCCCCCTGTGCCACCCCCAGGGCCCCGGCCCCCTGTCCCCGTGTCAGGCTCTGGGGTTGATCTCGTGGAACATCCTCTGGGGGAGGCTGCGGGGCCGGGGGCGGGGGGACCTGGGGGGACAGGGGACCCCACTGTGCACGAGCAGGGTTGGACTGCTCTGGGGGGAACTGTGAGGGGGGCTGGGGCAGAGTGACCTCCCCAGTGACCTCACACTGCCCCTGTGATGTCACACAGCCCCTGTGATGTCACAGCCCCTGTGATGCCACACAGCTCTTTTGCAATGTCACACAGCCACCAGTGATGTCACAGCCCACTCTGAGTTGTCACACAGCCCCTGTGATCTCACACAGCTAACTATAGGATGTCACCCTATGATGTGCTACATCTGCTTTGTGATGTCACAGAACTCTCTGTGATGTCACAACCTGCTCTATGATGTTACACAGTCACCCAGTGGTTTCACGACCCACTCTCTGATGTCACAGAGCCACCCTCGATGATGGCAGAGTCTGCTCTATTGCTTTACACTATGATGTCACAGCTTTGTGACGTCACAAACCCCTCAGTGATGCCACGAGACCTTTTCTGTGATGTCATACTGGCACTCTTTAATGTCACAGCATATACTTTGAACGCCACAGCCAGCTCTGTGATGTCATCCAGCCATGCCATGGTGCCACAGCCTGCTCTGTGATGTCACAGAATCCCCTCTATGATGCTGTAGCTCCTCAGTGACTTCCACAACAAACTCTCTGATGTCATAGACCAAACTGTTGACTTCAAAATTGCTTCCTAGAGCACTATATTCTAATAATTGATAAAGCTCCTGAACTGTGGAGTAAATAACTCGAGTTAAAATCTTTCTGTCCAGTCATGATCAGAATCAATCACAGCTGTATTTATATAAATATATCTGGCATTCCATCATTAATCCTGTGGGACAAATTGGGTTAAAGTTCAATTCCACCTGTCCAATCTTTTACACATAAACCTTTGACAAATTCTTGGGCTGGGATTGGATCCAGCTGTTCCCAGTCTCCTCTCTTAGAAGAAATGTTAGCAGTCTATGAGCCCTGCAAGGGTTTGAGGATCCATGGTGGCTGTTGGGTGCACTTTCTGCACCTCATGTCTCAGCAGGAGTTTCTCCAATGAAGAAATAAAGCTTTTGCCTGATGCTCCCACTGTGCCCATGACAGGGACCCCTGTGAGTGTCTGGGACATCCCGGCTCTTTGGCAGCCTGGGGACTCCTGGGATGTCACCATGGAGCCCCGTGAGTGCCTGTGACAGATCGGTGCCTTGGCAGCCCAAGGTCCCCTGAGATGTCACCATGGAATGGCTGTGACTGCCTCTGACCACAGGGCTCTTTGCCATCCCCAGAAAGCCCTGGGAGGTCTCCATGGAGCCCCTGTCTCTGCCTGTGACATTCCAGCTCTGGAACAGCCTGGAGACTCCTGGAATGTCCCTATGGAACCTCTCTGAGGGCCTGTGACAAATCTGATTCTTAGCAGGCAGTCATCACCAGGACCAAGTTTCTATGGTCAGTTTCCATAGCAACCATCACTAATCCCCTGTTGCTATGGTCAGTTTCCATGGCAACCATCACCATCCCCCTATTGCTATGGTCAGTTTCTATGGCAGCTCCATGGAGACCCCATGCCGGGGTGGTTGCCATGGACACCAGCTCAGGCCTGCAGCCACAGCCCGTTGCCATGGCAACCATTGGCAGCCCCCATCCCCAGGCTCATGGGACCCCAGAACCACAGAATTGGCTGAGCTGGGAGGGACCCATCAGGATCCTCCAGTCCAGCTGCTGGCCCTGCACAGGACACACCAACAATGCCAGCCTGGGCCTGGCAGCGCTGTCCAAACGCTGCTGCAGCTCAGAGAGCCCTGGAGCTGGGACCCTTCCCTGGGGAGCCTGGGCAGGGCCCCAGCAGCCTCTGGGCAAAAACCTTTTCCTGACATCCAACCTGAGCCTGCCCCAACTCAGCTGCAGCCGTTCCCTCCACTCCTGTCCCTGGGCACCAGAGGGAAGAGGTTCCCACAGCCCCAGCCAGGGACCCGCTCCCAAGGCTGTTGCCATGGCCACCAGGGCTGGGACCAGGTGGGATGCTCGGTTTCCACAGGCCAGGGTTCAGGAATGGGATCCCTGAATTTCCTGCTCCCACTAAAAGCGCGCTGCCCTCGCTGCCCTCCCGCCTCCCATGGAAAGAACAGAAGGCAAAGATCCTGGGCTGGGATAAGAACAATTTATTGGGAACAGCAACGAGATAAGGAACAAACAAGAACAGAAACAATATTGATAACAGAAGGGACTGTTTACAGGGAAAACTCAACAAAACTCACTGGGTCTTCCTGGCCACAATTTCCCCTTCCTGGAAATTTCACCCTTCTCCTCAGGGAGAGAGAGAGTCCATTTCCTGCCCCTGGCAATGACCTGTGGGGGGAGTGAATGTAATGACAGGGCCATGGCCAGACCTTCATGTTTTTCCATCCCACATCATGTCATTGGCAGGGACAGGAAAAGGTACAGGTGTCTTCCCAGCATGGATCATGGGGAACATGGATCATCCCGGCTCTTCCCAACATGGATACTCCAATGATTGGAGTTGGGGCAGTGCACAAAATCCTCCTGCACTTGGGGCATTGGAGGCCTTCCCTTACCAGTGCCTCCATTGGTGACTGGTCAAGTGAGAGCTCTGGGTGAAGCTCTTCCCACACTGAGGACACTTGTAGGGCCTCTCCTCAGTGTGGATGCGCCGGTGCCTGATGAGGTTGGAGTTCTGCTTGAAGCCCTTCCCACAGTCGGGGCAGCGGAAGGACCTCTGCTCTGTGTGAATCTGCTGGTGCTGGAGGAGACTGGAGCTGCTCCGAAACCTCTTCTGACACTGGGGACGCTCGTAGGGCCTCTCCCCAGTGTGGATGCGTTGGTGCCTGATGAGTTCTGACCTATAGCTGAAGCCCTTCCCACATTCCCCACACTCATAGGCCCATTCCCCGGTGTGGATCATCTGGTGGCAAATCAGGGTGCTGCTCTGCCTGAAGCTCTTCCCACACTCCAAGTACTTGTAGTGCTTCTCCCCATCATTAAGCTGCTCACTGACCACCAGCTCTGAGCTCTGGCTGAAGCTCTGTCCACCTTCCTGGCTAAGGGTGGATCTTTCCTACTCAGAGCACCCTGGGCTGGGTTTGCAGCCCATCCTCCTGTGGGATTTCTGGGGATTTTCCTCCCCGTTGAATTCCTGTGCCCTGGAGTCACTCATAACAGCCTCTTCCTCCAGGTTATTCCGCGGGGATTTTTTCTCCCTGGTCTCCATCCTCAGCTTCTTGTCTGGGGGAGGAAGGACAAGGAGAGGATGGGATTTGCCTCTGTGCCATAGGGAAGGGGAAGGAGATCCCCCCAGTGCATCCCCGGTAGGACGGCGTTGGCAGCAGGTTTGTCCTGCAGCTGGGGGCCATGCTGGGCTGGGAGATGGAGCAGGAGAGAGTGGGAAAGGGGCACTGACTTCCTCCTCACTCCTGGGTATCCTGGGGCATCTTCCTCTTCCTCGCAGCCTCCTCTTCCATCTGGCAAATGTTTGGGAATGGGAAATCCTGTTTTCGGCAGAAAACAACAGATGAGCACATTGAGTTTTTTACTGGTTTGAAGGCAAACCTGGGAAAGGGTCTAAGCCAGAATCACAATTTAAGAGGAAAATGAAGATCAAGGCAATGATACGGAAACACTGCCTTAAACTGACAGAGTCAGGATATAACCTGACACCATGTTGGGCAGGGTGGTGGCTTCAGTCCTATTAAACGGTGGCTGTAGTCCTGTGGGAGTGGTGAACGTGATTCTGTCAGAGCAGTGATCCTGTAGAAGTGTCTGGCCTTTCTCTGAAGGTCCAGTGGTGGTTATGGAGATCTTGTCCTCTGAGAATCCAGTAGGCAAGGTGCTGCTGGTGTGGAGTCTCAACTTATATCCAGGTAGGAATGCTTGGATCCTCCCCCTGGGCGGAGCATCCCACAATGGGATAATGGAATTTTATCAGTCCTGCAGTGACACTCAATGGCCCATTTGCCCAAGATATCTCCCCTGGAGGGCGTTATCAGGGCTGAGTCATGGAAGAGATAAAGAACACTGCCCCAACTGTTTATAGCAGTTTATGGAGATGGTGATTGAAAACATGCATTTGGTTTTATCTTACATTGCAACCTGAAACAGTGGGGTAATCCCTGCTCAGGGGATGAACACCATCCCCCTTACCCAAACTGGCTCAGGTGTAAAACCCCCACCCCGGGAAGGCCACACACACAGGGGACAATGTCACACTTGGCCCGCTCCAGGGGAGGTCTCTGTCCCTGTCACTCCCTTGCCATGCCCCGCTTTCCTCTTTCTTTTAACTCTCTCTACCTCACATTTACTGTTCAATAAAATCCACCTTGGATTTGGTCTCATTAGCATCTTAATTGGGGCAGAGGCATCTCTCTAGTAATTTTCTTAACCAGATTGAGACATTATTTTGGAACAGTGAGTTCAGGGCACTGTTGTCTGACCCCAAGTGCCTTTGACTACAGCACGGTTCCCTCCACTGAGGAGGCTGTGGCTCTTTCTGGCGGAACTCTTGGAAACTTGGACACAGCTTCCTCTGAGCAACTTAGGGAAAACTGATAAGGAAAATGGGGCTGTGGTAGGTGGCCAGAGTAAAGAAAATATTCTGTTGTCCTTCCTTGAAAAGTTTGTTAAAATCACTGGAGGAAAGGGAGCAAATGATAGCAGCGAGACTGACAAGGTTCCTTCACCCCACGATGAGGAACACAAGGCTGCTGAAAGTCCCAGAAGCCCAGCTCAAGCAGCTAAACTCCCAAATAACTCCAAAATTCCAAGTCTCAAGGGCTTTTTCAAATGTGAGAATCATTATTCTCTTCATCCCTGTCACCTTTGTGTAGCTACTAAGAGTTTCCACTTCCTTTTAATAATGTATGTATTGGGCTGAATTTGCACTTTTCTTTTATTGAAAGCTGCCAGCAGCTGAGCTGGAGCTGTGCAGGAACCAATGAAACTTGGAATTTACACGGAATTGCTTCTATTGTCAGCTGGTGCTACGGTGGCCATGGGCCAGAGGGGTGGGAAATGGGGGTCCGGGATGGGAGTGGAGGAAATGCCGGAGCCGGGTGCTGAGCACAGGGCTGAGCACACAGAGATGGTTTTGTTCTTGTTGAGCTCGCACTGAGCCAAGGCCTGTCCTGCCCCTTTGTTTGGCCACGCTGGGGAGGGGCTGAGGGTGTGGGGGAGGTTGGGAGGGGACACAGCCAGGACAGGTGACCCCAGCTGACCCCAGGGCTACCCCAGACCATAGGACATCATCATCAGTGTATAATTAGGGGGGGAACAAGGAGGAAGGGGGGGCATTTGGAGTGAGGAATTTTGTCTTTCCAGGTAATACTTAGGCAGGATGGGGCCCTATTTCAGCAGCACCAAACACACAGACACTAACTTAACTTAAGACACAGGCTAATTAAGATAATGCAAATTTGCAACAATTTTCAAAAGTATTAGATAGGCAAAGCTAATAATCATTAGTAAATAATTCCAAAAGAGAAGATATTGAAATTATTATCACACAACTCTCCATTTCTGGCTGCAGGCTCTGGAGATTCTATCTCTGCCTTCAGTCAGGGTTGCATTCCCTAACATGTCTTGGTACCAAATCCTGCTTTCCAAGGCTGGACCGGTATCTCAGGTTTAGCTGGATGTGTATTCAATTACCATCTGTTAAAGGTGGGGCAATTATCATCTGTTAATTAAGCAGTTTACTTTATCTCTTCCATAAGGAATCCTCCCTCCAGGGAGATATCTTCTGTTAATGGGCTATTGAGTGTCACTGATAAATATGACATCTTCCCATTGTGAGAAGCTCCACCCAGAGGGAGGAGCCAAGCATTCCTACCTGGATATAATCTTAGAATGTGAACAATAGAGTCAGCCTTCTCCCACAGGATTCCCAGAAGAGCAGCTTTCAGCTCCACTGGATCCCAGAGGAAGACCAGGCTGATTGACACCACCAGTGGATGTTCAGAGGAAAACTCCAACCTTCTACAGGATCCCTGCTGCAACAAAACCACCTCTGTCACTCCAGGAGCACTGCAGCCACAATTAAACAGGAGTGCCACCAACACGCTGACCCACAGGGTGTCAGGTTGTATTCTGATTCTGTAAGTACTTTTTTAGTACTATTAAATTTGTATTTTTAATTTTCCTACTGAAGAACTGTTATTCCTATTCCCATAAATTTTGCTTGACAGCCCCTTATTTTGAAAATTATAATTCCAAGGAAAGGGATCTTCATTTTCCATTTCAAGGGAGTCTCCTGCCTTCCTTAGCAACCTGTCTTTTCAAACTGATACAATGCCCCGGAACAGCCAGGCAGGTGAGGAGGAAGTCAGTGCCCCTTCTCCCCTGTCGCCTGCTCCATCTCCCAGCCCAGCACGGCCCCCGGCTGCAGGACAAACCTGCTGCCAATCCCGTCCTGCCGGGGATGAACTGGGGGGATCTCCTTCCCCTCCCCTGTGGCACAGAGGCAAATCCCATCCTCTCCTTGTCCTTCCTCCCCCCTTCAAGGAGCTGAAGATGGAGACCAGTGAGGACAAATCCCCACGGCAGAGCCTCATGGAAGAGGCCATTTTGAGAGGCTCCATGGCACAGGAATTGAATGGGGAGGAAAATCCCCAGAGATCCTGCAGGAGGAAGGGCTCCAAACCCAGCCCAGTGTGCTCTGAGGAGGAAAGACCCTCCCTTAGCCAGGAAGGTGGACAGAGCTTCAGACAGAGCTCAGAGCTGATGGCCAGGCAGCGGCTTCATGATGGGGAGAATCCCCACAAGTGCTGGGAGTGCGGGAAGAGCTTCAGGCAGAGCAGCACCCTGATCAGCCACCAGATGATCCACACTGGGGAATGGGCCTACATGTGTGGGGAGTGTGGGAGGGGCTGCAGCTGCAGATCCACCCTTGTGACCCACCAACGCATCCACACTGGGGAGAGGCCCTACGAGTGTCCCGAGTGCCAGAAGAGGTTTCAGATCAGCTCCGATCTCCTCAGGCACCACTGGATTCACACTGGTGAGAGGCACTTTCTGCTGCCCTGACTGTGGAAAGGGCTTCAAGCACAACTTCACCCTCATCAGGCACTGGCACATCCACACTGGGACAGGCCGTATGAGTGCTCCCAGTGTGGGAAGAGCTTCACCCAGAGCTCTGACTTGACCACACACCAACAGAGGCATCAGTAAGAGAAGCCCTGCAAGTGCCCTGACTGCAGAAGGGCTTCATGACCAGTTCCAGCTTTATCCCCCATTGGAGGACCCATATTGGGAAGAGCCCTGGGGATCCATTTTCCCTGTGATCCATGCTGGGAAGACACCATTCCCTTGTCCTGCCCCTCCCAGTGACAAGATGTGGCATTGAAGAACATGAGGGTCTGGCCATGGCCCTGTCATTACATTCACACCCACCTCAGGTCATTGCCAGGGCAGGAAAGGGACCTTCTCTCGTCCTGAGGAGAAGGGTGTCCTTTCCAGAAAGGAGGAAATACATAGCCAAGCAGATGCAGTCACTTGTGTTATAGTTTTCCCTGTGAACAGTTTTATTTATCCCTTCTGTTATCAATATTGTTTCTGTTCTTGTTTGTTCCTTATCTCGTTGCTGTTCCCAATAAATTGTTCTTATCCCAGCCCAGGATCTTTGCCTTCTGTTCTTTCCATGGGAGGCGGGAGGGCAGCGAGGGCAGCGCGCTTTTAGTGAGAGCAGGAAATTCAGGGATCCCATTCCTGAACCCTGGCCTGTGGAAACCGAGCATCCCACCTGGTCCCAGCCCTGGTGGCCATGGCAACAGCCTTGGGAGCGGGTCCCTGGCTGGGGCTGTGGGAACCTCTTCCCTCTGGTGCCCAGGGACAGGAGTGGAGGGAATGGCTGCAGCTGAGTCGGGGCAGGCTCAGGTTGGATGTCAGGAAAAGGTTTTTGCCCAGAGGCTGCTGGGGCCCTGCCCAGGCTCCCCAGGGAAGGGTCCCAGCTCCAGGGCTCTCTGAGATCCAGCAGCGTTTGAACAGCGCTGCCAGGCCCAGGCTGGCATTGTTGGGGTGTCCTGTGCAGGGCTAGCAGTTGGACTGGAGGATCCTGATGGGTGTCTCCCAGCTCAGCCAATTCTGTGGTTCTGGGATCCCATGAGCCTGGGGATGGGGGGCTGCCAATGGTTGCCATGGCAACGGGCTCTGGCTGCAGGCCTGAGCTGGTGTCCATGGCAACCACCCCTGGCATGGGGTCTCCATGGAGCTGCCATGGAAACTGACCATAGCAACAGGGGGTTAGTGATGGTTGCTATGGAAACTGACCATAGAAACTTGGTCCTGGTGATGACTGCCTGCTAAGAATCAGATTTGTCACAGGCCCTCAGAGAGGTTCCATGGGAACTTTCCAGGAGTCTCCAGGCTGTTCCAGAGCTGGAATGTCACAGGCAGAGACAGGGGCCCCATGGAGACCTCCCAGGGCTTTCTGGGGATGGCAAAGAGCCCTGTGGTCAGAGGCAGTCACAGCCATTCCCCTGAGATGGTGACATCCCAGGGGACCTTGGGCTGCCAAGGCACCGATCTGTCACAGGCACTCACGGGGGCTCCACAGTGACATCCCAGGAGTCTCTAGGCTGCCAAAGAGCCGGGATGTCCCAGACACTCACAGGGGTTCCTGTCATGGGGAAAGTTGGAGCTTCAGGCAATGTTTATTAGAGAAGCTCCTGTTGGGTCACGAGGTGCAGAAAGGATCCCCAATAGCCCCCATAGATCCCCAAAATGTCACCGTTAAATCAGTGTTCCGTGCTTTCTATTCTATGGAAAAGAACCGTCCTTCTCTTATAGGTGTCCATGTCTGAAATTGGGATTCCACCTCTAAAATTCTGAATATCCAAGGGTTGCTCCCAGGAAAACTCTGCCAGTACTGTCAAGGGTGGCTGGCCTTGGCCTCTGCTGGCTGCCCCTGCAACACTGGGGCTGGGTTCTTTCCTTCCCATGGAGATCACTGTGGCACTGTGGGGACCTCATGGAACCAAGGGGATCATTGTGGCACCACTGGAGCCCATGGAACCAAGGGGATCATTGTGGCACCACTGGAGCCCATGGGACCAAGGGGATCATGGTGGCCCCACTGGAGCCCTTGGAACCAAGGGGCCATGGTGACACAGAGGGGCTTCATGGAACCCAGAGACCATGATGACTCTGTGGGGCCTGATGAAACCATGGAGACCATTGTGATCCTTCAGGGCCTTGTGTCACCAAGGGGGCATTATGACACCTCAGGGCCCCATGGAAGCAAAGGACCATTGGGACACTGTGGGGCCCCATGGAACCAAGGGAACATGGAGCAGGTCTGGCTGGCTTGGCCTCCCAGGGGCCACCTGACAGGTCTGGCAGATGTTGGAATGACAAGGGTTGCCTCTCATCAGCTCCTGGAGCCTGGGGCTCTGTGCTTTCCTTGCTATGGGCAAGAACCTTCCATCTTTTCAGATGCCCATTGCCAAAATTGGTACTTTACATGAAAATTTCTTATAAGCAAGGGTATCTTTCAGAACAAAATCTGGCAACTCTGGCTGGCCTTGGTCTCTGCTAATCACCTCTCATCTGCCCAGGAAACACTGGGTCACTGTTCCTTCATTCCTATGGGAAAAAAATGGCTTTTATGTCCAGGGGCCATGGACAAAAGTCGAATTTGGCCAGCCAAATTCCATATATTCAAGGATTGCTCCCAGACAAAAGTAGCCAGGACAGATAGATCACGCTGGCCATGTCCTCTGGTGATTTTCTTAGACTATGAGCTGAATGTTTTCATTTGAAAACACCGTGGAGAGGGCTCAGAGATCTCCCAAAGTAGGATTTTAAGGCCTTGAGCACCTGACCACTACATATGGACAAAGGAGCTCTGTGCTCTGTGCTGTTGTGGTGGTTACACACCATGGAAGTGGTGTTCTAAGAGAAGCTGCTAGCAGTTTCCTCTGTGTCTGACAAAATAACCAATCAGTAATTAGCTTTGAGAATTGACAATCTGTTAAACCACTAAGGAAACTGTACACGCCTCTGTGAAGACACGTGTTAAAGATGAGAAGGCCTGGGAGGGTCTCTTTCCCTTCTGGCTGGCAAAGAGGCAACAAGGCTGACCCGGCCCCTGTCTCAGCCAGGCCGGGCCGGGCGGCTCCTGCCGTGGGGCCGGGCCCCTTCCCAGGGACCCCGCCAGGCCCCATCGGCTGCCGGGCAGGGCAGGGGAGGCCGCGGGGCCAAGGCCCGGCCAGGCCATGGCTGCAGTTGTGACCATCTGGGCTCTGCTGAGCCCTACCCAACCGCCAGCCCGGGCCCAGCCAGGATCCGCCGGGCCCCAGGAGCAGCCCCGGGCCGGGCCGGCTCGGCCAAGATTCTGCCACCGTTGGGGTTCAGCCGCAAGCCCCAGGCAGGGGGAGGAGAAGCCATCGGTTCCTGGCTGTGCTGCTGCTGTGCTCTGGCCTGGCTGCTGAGATCCTGGCCCTCCCCACAGCGCAGCCCATCCTGACACAGCCCCAGCGCAGCCGCTGCAGAAACCCCCATCGGCCTCAAGCACTGAGCCCAGCCGGGGTCACGGAACCATCTGCAGGCCCCAGGTGAGATATGAACTCTTTCAGTGCTTCCATTCTCCCTTGAGTGAGGGAAAAGGACAAAGTGCAGACACTTAGAGGAGCAACATGAAGACACCGAGGTCAGTGAAGAGGAAGTTGAGTCCCTGATGGGAGGGATGAGGAGATGCCTTGATCTTGGGGCTGAAATCCTCTTGTAAAGCTATGGAGAAGGATGTAATTGATACATCAGACTCTCCTTTTTTCCTATAAGGCATTGAAAATTACGTGGTGATGACTTGTTCAGCAAAGGCCTCCATGCTAAAGGAAGCAAATGCTGAAGTAGGTGTGATCCCATGTGAAGTTTGAACAGAGAAAAAGAAAAGAGTGATGAGACCCTGTACCCTCAGGGAGAGAAGATCTCTGTTCTCAGAGATGAAGATGATTTCAGAAATAGATGAGGAGAACCTTTGCTCTTAAATGGCTTATCTTTAAACTAATACCCCGTAAGTTGACATGACCCATAAACACAACTGTAAAAAGCTGTGAATAACTGGGAAGGATGTCACAATCATAGATTTTCCAGGCAGCTGCTATTCATGGAAATTGAGAGCCACAAGAGAACTGTTTTTTATGGAGAAGTCTCCATAGCATGAGACAGAGACACCTCTCCGTAAGTGAACTGAAGAAAGACTATTCTAGAGGTAGTAAACTGACTGAAAATTCTAGGTTTTTTCTCTTTACATTGTCAGTAAGAAAGAAAAGGTTGTAGGGAGAGGAGAAGTGCTCTGAAAGTTTTGTTCTTATTACTCTTTCTTTTAGTTGCTATTAATAAACTTTTCTTTATACCCTTTTAAAATTTTGAGACTGTTTTGCCTTTCTCCTAATTCTATCTCACAGCAGCAAATGAGTAAGTATATTCTAGCGAGTGCACTGGTAATCAGCCAACACTGAACACACCAAAATAATTGATGCATTCACCAAGAAATCTCAAATTGGAGAACCAAAGCGTAAAAGGAAACCTTCCTGATGAACTGCAATAGAGCAGAGGGAAATCAAGGCTGAGCCATGGTTTGTCAGGAATTGCTTGATCCTAATGAGCCCCGTGGTGCATTTTGACCTGAGCACTGGAACCTCATGGCCTGAGAGGAGATAGCACAAACCTTTCCAGGGGGAAAAGTCAGAGGAAACACCCAAGGTGCCTCAAAGCATGAATGGTTCCCACTGAGGTCCATCCTCAACACAGGCTCCTCATGGACTCTTTGGAGGAGAGAATTGGAGGCCAGGATGGCACAAAACCTCTCAGAGACTCAGTGAGGAAAGGAAAATACTTAAAAGTACCTAAAAGTATCCTTAAATCCTTAAAATACCTTTAAAAACCTTGAGTATCTAAAGCCAATAATGAGCCCCACTGAGTGTCAGTACAAAGCTCTCAAGGGACTCGTTAAAGCAGATAATTGGGGCCATGATTGCACAAACGTCTCACAGAGTCTATCAAAAGGGAAGCACCAAGTACCTTAAAATAACTGAAGTACCCTGAAGCATTAATGAGCCCCACTGAGTGCTGTTACTGACAAAGCCTCTCCAGGGACTAATTACAGCAGATAATTGGAGGCCATGATTACAAAACCTCTCAGAGACTGCCAGGCAACAGCAAAATGCAAAGTCCTTTGAAAAACCTGCACAGAGGTTCATGGCACAGAGGCAGCTCCTGGCAAGGGCAGCGCTGCAGAGAGACAGCTCTGGCCAGGAGCAGCTCCTGCGCACAGCCCAGCAGGGCTGGGGCACTGCCTGCAGCCACCCCGGGCACAGCACAGGGGCACAGAGGGGTTAAACTCAGCCTGGGCTGGGAGCACAGAGCAGAGCTCACTCAGGGCTCACCAGAGCAGAAATCATCCCAGGTTTGAAACAGTCATTCCCTGGCTGTGGGAAGAGAAGCTGCAGTTCCTGCAGGGATCTCCTGGAGCTGGCACATCCCACAGCTTTGAGGACCTTCCAGGAGGACTCTCAGAGCTGCTCCAGGGCAGGGCTGTGGCCCCAGGGCAGGGCTGGCTTGCCCTGCTGCCCCAGCCCAGGCACAGCCCAAGGCAGCTCCTGTTGCCAGGCTCTGCTGCAGGGCTGAGCAGCTGGGGCTACAGCCAGGGGTGCCCAGGGCTGTCCTGCAGAGCAGGGTCCTGCAGCCCAGGGTGCTGTGCTGGGGCAGGGACTCTGCTGCCTGCCAGGGACAGCTCTCAGCCAGCCTGGGAGCTGCTCCCAGCGCTGGGGAGAAGCTCTGGGGGGAAGGAGCCACACTGAGCAGGGCAGGGGCTGCTGCTGAGAGGGGCTGGGTGGGGCAGGGCTGCTCCCAGCTCCAGACCTGCCTGGGCACAGCTCCAGAGGACACTTCTTAAAAGAAGGTAAGCATGGGATTGCTGGAAAGACCAGGAGCTTTCATGAGAGTGTTTTCAATTTCCTGCTTGGAGTAGAGTGGGAAGGTTAGGGTGATGACATAAAGATTTTTGTTTTTATACATTTTTCATCTCTTTGTAGCTCTGCAAATTACTATTATATAGTTATAAAACTATAATATTTCCCTAACTCTATTAAACTCTTAATTAGGTCAAATTACTATTATATAATTCTAGAACTATAACCTTTAATTCTTCTATAACTATAATCTTTAATTACATCTAGTATGTTTGTCAACCTTTCTCTTAGATTTTAGAACAATAAGCTGACTGTCTAAATACATTCCGGAAACACTGTATAGTCTTATTATCAGGAATAGGACCTACAAGAAGAACATTCTGGTTTCTGACCAGAATATGAGCAGTCATAATAAAAAGGGAAGGCAAAGGAGCCTTTGGACCTACTCCACTGGGTTGACCCAGGGATATGTAACCAGGGCAACTGAATCTGCTATTGGATGTTCCTGATAAATATCCTAATTAATCAACCTTAATAAATTGCTGAAATCAGGGGCCAGGATGTGCTACATCCCCACTGGGACACCTGGAAGTTTCCAATCAATGTGTGGTTTTTACTTTACTGTGTGTGGTTTTTACTTTACTGTTCTAACATGGTTGCAAGGGTTTTGCAAGGGTTTGTTTTTTTTTTTTGTCTTTGGATTACAGACAACAGGGGGGTGAGAGAAGCAGAACAGGAATTGTAATCCCAGAATCACAGAACATTCTGAGTTGAAAGGGACACACAGGATCATCCAAGGAATGTTTGAACATTTACAGAGACTCCAGAATTGTAACTTTGGGTGGTCAGTCTCTCTGCTGGGAGCCTCCCAAAGGGCCCTCAGCCACTCCTCAGCCCTGGACAGCAGCAGCATCACCTCTGCAGGGCCCAGCAGGGCTCTCCTGAGCTGCCCTTGCCCAGCTGCACACAGAGCCTGCCCCAGCCAGGGCCCTGCACACAGGCAGGTTTCTGTAGGGCCCCGGCCAGGGCACACAGGCTGGGATGGGCTCTGTGAGTGCTGGCAGGGACAAGGCTCCTCTCAGGGGGGAATGTCCAGGCCCAGGGAGATGCTCAGGGAAGGAGAGGGGCTGAAGAGAGCAGTGCTGGGGGCAGGATGAGGGCACTGTTGGTGTGTGGGAGGTGCCAGGCACAGCTGGGCACGGGAACACTGTCCTGAGTGCCCAGCTGTCTCTGCCCTGCCCTCTCAGGCACAGCACCACAACATCTTCTCTTGGTTCTGCCCTGCCCTGATATTGTCCCTGTTATCTGCTGCTCTCAGGGAGGCTCTGGCATTTGCAGCAGCTGAGTCAGGCACTGCCCTTGGCATTCCTGCCAGGCAGGGCTGTCCATGGGAATGGGGTGTCCAAGCTTCCCTGAGACCTGTGGGGCTGTGGGCAAAGCAGTCCATGGGAAAGGGGAATGAGCTGAGCCCCCTCCCTGAGATTCCATCATGGTCACAGCCAGGGATCTCCTTACTGTGCCCTTCCAAGCTCTGAGCTGCCCTCCTGGGTGGAAATCTGTGCCAGAGCCTCTGGGAGTTCCCTGAATGTCCCATGGGGAAGGGCAGAGCTGCCACACCTGGGGAAATGCTGCTGGGTTTTCCAAGGGAGCCGTGAGTGTCCTTGGCACAAGGCGGTGCTGAGACCTTGCCCAGAGACCTTTAGGGAGGGTGAGACATTCAGGGATCCCTCTGCTCTGGGCAGGGTCTGGTTTATCCCAGGGTGACTCGGGTGTGTGATTGTACTCAGATTGCAGCCAAAGGTGCAAAACCAGGGCAGTTGAGAACAAGCCCATCCAGTCCCTCGTCTTCCCTCAGCCACAGGGCATCCTTTGTCTCTCACATCTCTCTGTGCCGAACTCTGAGTGCAGCAGAAATGCTGGGGATTTCTGACCTCAGAGTGCCAGGAATGATCTGTGGGCAGAAAAAATTCCTTAAACCAGCTCCTGCCATCCATGTCCTAAAAAACTAGCAGTGCAGATGCTACCAAGCCTGTCTGCATTCTGAGTGATTCCCCTGAAAAATCCTGAATATCCAGCCTTGTCCCTCTGCCTCATGGCCACAAACCCAGGGCAGTGGGGCAGAGATGGCTCCTCGAGAGCCCCCATGAACAGACCTGGCTGCTCCTGGCACACTCAGCCAGCACAGCTGGAGCTCAGGCAGGGACCTGGGTGAAGGTTTTCCCAGAGCAGGAACAATGGTGGGTGAGTCCCAGTGGGACAATCTGCAGGAAATGGCTCAGGTTTGGCTCCAAGCAGCCTCTCCTGACTTGTCACTGTCCTTTCTCCATGAACAGGTCCCCATGTACAGCCCCAGCAAATGTCCAACAGCAGCTCCATCAGGCACTTCCTCCTGCTGGCATTGGCAGACACGGGACAGCTGCAGCTCCTGCATTTCTGCCTCTTGCTGGGCATCTCCCTGGCTGCGCTCCTGGGCAACGGCCTCATCATCAGCGCCGTAGCCTGCGGCCACCACCTGCACACGCCCATGTTCTTCTTCCTGCTCAACCTGGCCCTCAGCAACCTGGGCTCCATCTGCACCACTGTCCCCAAAGCCATGCACAATTCCCTCTGGGATGGCAGGAACATCTACTCAGGACGTGCCACACAGCTCTTTTTCTTTCTCTTCATCTCAGCAGAGTATTTCCTCCTGACCATCATGTGCTACGACCGCTATGTGTCCATCTGCAAACCCCTGCACTATGGGACCCTCCTGGGCAGCAGAGCTTGTGCCCACATGGCAGCAGCTGCCTGGGCCAGTGCCTTTCTCTCTTCACTGCTGCACATGGCCAATACATTTTCCCTTTCCCCTGTGCCATGGCAATGCCCTGGGCCAGTTCTTCTGTGAAATCCCACAGATCCTACAGCTCTCATGCTCACACTCCAAATCCCTCATGGAATTTGGGCTCATTGCTGTCAGTGCCTGTTTAGCAATTGGTTGTTTTGCGTTCATTGTTTTCTCCTATGTGCAGATCTTCAGGGCTGTGCTGAGGGTCCCCTCTGAGCAGGGACAGCACAAAGCCTTTTCCACCTGCCTCCCTCACCTGGCTGTGGTCTCTCTGTTCCTCAGCGCTGCTACATTTGCTCATCTGAAGCCCCCTTCCATCTCCTCCCCATCCCTGGATCTGGCCCTGTCAGTTCTGTACTCGGTGGTGCCTCCAGGGTCGAGATGTGTGCTTGCCTTGTGATCAGCCTTCAATACCCCTTGGTCTTCCTGGGCCCTTCCCCCAGGTGGGACTTGGGCTCATTTGGTCCCTCAGGAGCTGGGCTGGGGGCTGCAGAGGTGGCTGTGGAGCATTGCCTGTGCTGTGCCAGGGACTGGCAGACACTGCTGGGCTGGGATAGAGGATCTGGGGGGACTGGGGTTCCAGGGCAGGGCAGGGCTGGGGTTCCAGGGCAGGGCAAGGCTGGACCTGCCCCTTCCTCCCCCAGACATGAAATGTTTCCACCAACAATCTCCCCCAGTTTGTCACAATAAGGAATGTTGGAGGTGAAATCCCAATTCTGGCCATGGGCAAGAAGGACAGTTCTTTTCCACAGGAAGGAAAGCATGGAGCCCCAGTGTTTCTGCCACAGATGAGAAGTCACCCTTAACATGCAAGGTCAGCTGGGCCAGTCAGGTGGTCCCTGGGAGCCATGCCAGCCAGACCTGTTCCATGTTCTCTTGGTTTTTTGGTGTTCCATAGTGTCACAATGGGACCTTGGATCCATGGGGTCCTGCAGTGCCATAATGGTGCCTTGATTCAATGGGGTCCAGCAGTGTCACAATAGACCCTTCTTTTGATTGAGTTCCACAGTGTCACAATGGACCCAAGGTTCCAGATGGCCCTGCAGCGTCACAATGGTCCCAATGATTCCATGAGGCCTTACAGTGTTACAACGGTCTCCATGGTTCCCCACGCCCCACAAATTCACAGGACTCTCTTTTCCATGAGCCCTGCAATGTCACAATGAACCTTTGGACCCTGAAGGTTTGCTGTGTCGCAATGGTCTCCTTTGGCTCCACAGTGTCACAATGGATCACTGGTGACAGGAGGTCCCTTTGTGTCACCCTGGATCTTTGGTTCCATGCAGCCCTGCAGTTTCACAAAGGCTTCTTGGTTTCATGAGGCCCCACAGGATCACAATGGTCCTCTTGGTTCTGTGGGGACGCCCAGGGTCACAATGGTCTCCATTATTCAATGAGTCCCCTCCGTGTCACTATGGCTCCTTGGTACCATGAGGCTGTGAAGTTACTTAATGGTCTCCATCATTCCATGAGGCCTTGCAATGTCACAATGGACCTTTGGCTCTGTGGAATCTTGCAGTGTAACAAAGGTCCCTTGGTTCCATGACACTCCAAAGTGTCACATTGGTTTCCATGGTTCCATGAGGGCACATGGTGTCGCAATGGACCTTTGGTTTGATAGGGCATTTCAGTGTCACAATGATCCCTGCATTCCATGGAGCCACACAGTATCAGTACAGTCCCCTTGGTTCCATGAGGGTCAGCAATATCACAGTGCTCTCCATGATTCCATGAGGCCCCACAGTGTCACACTGGTCCCATGGTCTCACAGGGCCCCACAGTGTCACAATGGTCCCTTGGTTCCATGGCCCTGTGCTGCTGCATTCCCCCCTCCCCTTCTCAGGCCGCCCTGCCAGCTGAGAAATGCTCCTTGGGCCTTGGCCTTGGCCAACAGCCCCTGGGCTCAGCTCCTCTGCAGCTCATCACAAACACTGTCTGCTCCAGGCACTGCTGCTGCCCAACCAGCTCCTGGTTCCTTTAGCAGCAGCCTGGGAACTGTTTTTGTTCCCTCACTGGCACAAGATCCCTGTTCTCACACTGCCAAAGAAAGCTGTTGGTGCCAAGTGCGGCCAGGATGAACCATTGCTGGGACTGAAGCCCCTCTCTTGGGGCCCTGCAAACAGCGCTCCAAAAGGAGCCCTTGGAGCTCTCCTGGGCCAGCGACTCCCTCTGAGTGGGGCCTTTCCCAGCCGGGAACTCTCCCGTTTGCTGCACTCGGGGATCCCGAACAACGATGGAGCCTGGGCCGATCCCCCCACTCCTCCAGGCTCAACCCTTCACCCACTGGGGAGATGCCAAAGGATCCACAGGGAGCATTTCCTGCCCTCAGGGGAATTTCTCACAGGTGCCTTGCATTGACTCTTGGTGTCTGTGTGCACACAGGAGTGCCTGTGCTGGGGAAATGGTGCAAAAATGCTGCACTCTGAGGGTCTTGAGTGCCTTGGATAGCTGAGTCAGTCAGGCCTGTATGTGAGGTTAAGTCACAAGGTCTAAGTGAAGTTAATTGCTGTGAAGAGTTGTTCTTTTGCTAAGTTGTTTAATATAAGTTATAAGCAGAGTTGAATACTTTTGAATGTTATTCCTCTGTTAAATTGCAAAGTCATAGGTTAGAAGTTAGGTTAAATACTGTTAAGTGCTTTTCCATTGCTAAATTGTGAAGTTGAGGCTATCAGTCAAGGTTAAGTCCTGTTAAGTTTGAGCTCTATTAAGCTTTTAGGCTGTATTCCTTTTATCATTACCCTCACTGTCCTTGTGTCACACACACACAGAGGGACAATTCGTGGTTTATTTCTGTTATGATTGCCTGAATTTGGTTTGGTTTTGTTGTTGCTTTGTTTCCTTGCTGTGCCTGAAGTGTCCACTCAGGAGCAGAGTGACTCTTTCCAAGGAACTTTGTGCTGCTGTTCCTTAATATTCAATCTGGTTTTTGCTGACCCCTTGCTGGGGTTTTTTTCCAGCGCTCTCAAGCCCTCGTTTGTAACAGGGTGAAGGAGCCCTGGCCCAGGCTCTGGCCCTGGGGGACACGGGGACGCTGCCAGAGGGTCCCTGTCCCCCTGTGCCACCCCCAGGGCCCCGGCCCCCCGTCCCCATGTCAGGCTTGGGGGTCAATCTCGTGGAACATCCTCTGGGGGAGGCTGCAGGGCCGGGGGCAGGGGGACCCGGGGGGACAGGGGACCCCACTGTGCACGAGCAGGGTTGGACTGCTCTGGGGGGAACTGTGAGGGGGGCTGGGGCAGAGTGATCTCCCCAGTGACCTCACACTGCCCCTGTGATGTCACACAGCCCCTGTGATGTCACAGCCCCTGTGATGCCACACAGCTCTTTTGCAATGTCACACAGCCACCAGTGATGTCACAGCCCACTCTGAGTTGTCACACAGCCCCTGTGATCTCACACAGCTAACTATAGGATGTCACCCTATGATGTGCTACATCTGCTTTGTGATGTCACAGAACTCTCTGTGATGTCACAACCTGCTCTATAATGTTACACAGACACCTAGTGATGTCACAACCCACTCTCTGATGTCACAGAGCCACCCTCGATGATGGCAGAGTCTGCTCTATTGCCTCACACTATGATGTCACAGACAGCTTTGTGATGTCACAAACTCCACAGTGATGCCACTAGACCTTTTCTGTGATGTCATACTGGCACTCTTTAATGTCACAGCATATACTTTGAACGCCACAGCCAGCTCTGTGATGTCATCCAGCCATGCCATGGTGCCACAGCCTGCTCTGTGATGTCACAGAATCCCCTCTATGATGCTGTAGCTCCTCAGTGACTTCCACAACAAACTCTCTGATGTCATAGACCAATCTGTTGACTTCAAAATTGCTTCCTAGAGCACTATATTCTAATAATTGATAAAGCTCCTGAACTGTGGAGTAAATAACTCGAGTTAAAATCTTTCTGTCCAGTCATGATCAGAATCAATCAGAGCTGTATTTATATAAATATATCTGGTATTCCATCATTAATCCTGTGGGACAAATTGGATTAAAGTTCAATTCCACCTGTCCAATCTTTTACACATAAACCTTTGACAAATTCTTGGGCTGGGATTGGATCCAGCTGTTCCCAGTCTCCTCTCTTAGAAGAAATTTTAGCAGTCTATGAGCCCTGCAAGGGTTTGAGGATCCATGGTGGCTGTTGGGTGTGCTTTCTGCACCTCATGTCTCAGCAGGAGTTTCTCCAATGAAGAAATAAAGCTTTTGCCTGATGCTCCCACTGTGCCCATGACAGGGACCCCTGTGAGTGTCTGGGACATCCCGGCTCTTTGGCAGCCTGGGGACTCCTGGGATGTCACCATGGAGCCCCCGTGAGTGCCTGTGACAGATCGGTGCCTTGGCAGCCCAAGGTCCCCTGGGATGTCACCATGGAATGGCTGTGACTGCCTCTGACCACAGGGCTCTTTACCATCCTCAGAAAGCCCTGGGAGGTCTCCATGGAGCCCCTGTCTGTGCCTGTGACATTGTAGCTCTGGAACAGCCTGGAGACTCCTGGAAAGTTCCCATGGAACCTCTCTGAGGGCCTGTGACAAATCTGATTCTTAGCAGGCAACCATCACCAGGACCCTGTTGCTATGGTCAGTTTCCATGGCAACCATCACCATCCCCCTGTTGCTATGCTCAGTCCCTTGGCAGCTCCATGGAGACCCCATGCCAGGGGTGGTTGCCATGGACACCAGCTCAGGCCTGCAGCCACCGCCCGTTGCCATGGCAACCATTGGCAGCCCCATCCCCAGGCTCATGGGATCCCAGAACCACAGAATTGGCTGAGCTGGGAGGGACCCATCAGGATCCTCCAGTCCAACTGCTGGCCCTGCACAGGACACCCCAACAACGCCAGCCTGGGCCTGGCAGCGCTGTTCAAACGCTGCTGCAGCTCAGAGAGCCCTGGAGCTGGGACCCTTCCCTGGGGAGCCTGGGCAGGGCCCCAGCAGCCTCTGGGCAAAAACCTTTTCCTGACATCCAACCTGAGCCTGCCCCAACTCAGCTGCAGCCGTTCCCTCCACTCCTGTCCCTGGGCACCAGAGGGAAGAGGTTCCCACAGCCCCAGCCAGGGACCCGCTCCCAAGGCTGTTGCCATGGCCACCAGGGCTGGGACCAGCTGGGATGCTCGGTTTCCATGGGCCGGGGTTCAGGAATGGGATTCCCCAATTTCCTGCTCTAAAATCGTGCTGCCCTCACTGCCCTCCCGCCTCCCATGGTATGCACAGAGGAGAAAGATCCTGGGCTGGGATAAGAACAATTTATTTATTGGGAACTGCAACGAGATAAGGAACAAATGGAACAGAAAAACTATTGATCACAGAAGGGATTAAGAAAACTTTTTACAGGGAAAACTAAAACACAACTCACTGGCTCTTCCCAGCAACATATTTCCCCCACCTGGAAAGCACACCCTTCTTCTCAGGGAGAGAGAGTCCCATTCCTGCCCCTGGCAATGACCTGAGGTGAGAGTGAATGTAATGACAGGGCCATGGCCAGACCCTCATGTACTTCAGTTCTACATCATACCATTGACAGGGGAAGGTATTGGGGCAGTTGTCTTCCCAGCATGGATCATAGGGAACATGGATCAACTGCGCTCTGCCCAACGTTAGACCTCGATTGGGGATGAAGCTGGAGCAGTTCACAAAGCCCCTCCTGCAGCTGGGGCACTCACAGGGCTGCCCTTACCGGTGCCTCCGTTGGTGTTTTGTCATGTTAGAGCTATGGGTGAAGCTCTTCCCACACTGGGGACACTCGTAGGGCCTCTCCCCAGTGTGGATGCGTTGGTGGGTGATGAGGTGGGAGTTTTGCTTGAAGCCCTTCCCACAGTAAGGGCAGAGGAAAGGCCTCTCCTCGGTGTGAATCTGCTGGTGCTGCAGGAGATGTGAGCTGGTCCGAAACCTCTTCCCACACTTGGGACACTCGTAGGGCCTCTGCCCAGTGTGGATGCGTTGGTGTGTCACAAGGTTTGATCTGTAGCTGAAGCCCTTCCCGCATTCTCCACACTCGTAGGGCCATTCCCCGGTGTGGATCATCTGGTGGCTGATCAGGTTGCTGCTCTGCCTGAAGCTCTTCCCACACTCCAAGCACTTGTGGGGCTTCTCCCCATCATGAAGCTGCTCCTGGGCCATCAGCTCCAAGAACTGGCTGAAGTTTTGTCCACCTTCCTGGCTCTGGGTAAGTCTTTCCTCCTCAGAGCACCCTGGCCTGGGTTTGGAGCACCTCTTCCTGCAGGATCTCTGGGGATTTTCCTCCCCATTAGAATTCTGCACTATGGAGTCAATCAAAACAGCCTCTTCCATGAGGTTCTGCCAAGAAGATTTTTCCTCCCTGGTCTCCATCCTCAACTTTTTGTTTGGGGAATGAAGGGCAAGGAGAGGATGGGATTTGCCTCCATTCCAGAAGGAAGGGGAAGGAGATTCCCGCAGTGCATCCCCAGCAGGACGGTCTTGGCACCAAGGTTGTCCTGCAGCCGGGGGCTGCGCTGGGCTGGGAGATGGAGCAGGAGAGAGGGGGAAAGGGGCGCTGACTTCCTCCTCACCTGCCTGGGTGTCCCAAGGCTCCTTCCTTTTCCTCTCAGCCTCCTCCTCCATCCAATCAAGGTTTGGGAATGGGAAATCCTGTTCTGAGAAGAAAACAAAGGGTGCACACATTGTCTTTTGTTCCGGGATCTGTGCTGGGCTGGGAGATGGAGCAGGAGAGAGGGGGAAAGGGGCACTGACTTCCTCCTCACCTGCCTGGGTGTCCCAAGGCTCCTTCCTTTTCCTCTCAGCCTCCTCCTCCATCCAATCAAGGTTTGGGAATGGGAAATCCTGTTCTGAGAAGAAAACAAAGGGTGCGCACATTGTCTTTTGTTCCGGGATCTGTGCTGGGCTGGGAGATGGAGCAGGAGAGAGGGGGAAAGGGGCACTGACTTTCTCCTCACCTGCCTGGGTGTCCCAAGGCTCCTTCATTTTCCTCTCAGCCTCCTCCTCCATCCAACCAAGGTTTGGGAATGGGAAATCCTGTTCTGAGAAGAAAACAAAGGGTGCACACATTGTCTTTTGTTCCGGGATCTGTGCTGGGCTGGGAGATGGAGCAGGAGAGAGGGGGAAAGGGGCACTGACTTCCTCCTCACCTGCCTGGGTATCCCAAGGCTCCTTCCTTTTCCTCAAAGCCTCCTCCTCCATCCAATCAAGGTTTGGGAATGGGAAATCCTGTTCTGGGAAGAAAACAAAGGGTGCACACATTGTCTTTTGTTCCGGGATCTGTGCTGGGCTGGGAGATGGAGCAGGAGAGAGGGGGAAAGGGGCACTGACTTCCTCCTCACCTGCCTGGGTATCCCAAGGCTCCTTCCTTTTCCTCGCAGCCTCCTCCTCCATCCAATCAAGGTTTGGGAATGGGAAATCCTGTTCTGGGAAGAAAACAAAGGGTGCGCACATTGTCTTTTGTTCCGGGATCTGTGCTGGGCTGGGAGATGGAGCAGGAGAGAGGGGGAAAGGGGCACTGACTTCCTCCTCACCTGCCTGGGTATCCCAGGGCCCCTTCCTTTTCCTCAAAGCCTCCTCCTCCATCCAATCAAGATTTGGGAATGGGAAATCCTGTTCTGGGAAGAAAACAAAGGGTGCGCACATTGTCTTTTGTTCTGGTTTGAAGGCAAACTTGGGGGAGAGTCTAAGTCGGAGTTACAATTTAAGAAGAAAACTTAGATCAGGGCAACGATACAGAAACACTGCCTTAAACTGACAGAGTCAGGATATAATCTGACACCCTCTTGGTCAGGGTGGTGGCAGCAGTGCCATTAAATGGTGGCTGCAGTCCTATTGGAGTGATCAACGTGATTCTGTCAGAGCAGTGATCCTGTAGAAGGGTCTGGTCTTCCTCTGGAGGTCCAGTGGTGGTTATGGAGATCTTGTCCTCTGAGAATCCGGTAGGCAAGCTGCTCCTGGCGTAGGCAAGGCTCAGCTTATATCCAGGCAGGAATGCTTGGTTCCTCCCCCTGGGCAGAGCATCCGACAATGGGATGATGGAATTTTATCTGTCCCGCAGTGACACTCAATGGCCCATTCACAGAAGATGTCTCCCCTGGAGGGCGTTATCAGGGGTGAGTCATGCAAGAGATAAAGAACACTGCCCTGCCTTTTTATAGCAGTTGATGAAGATGGGGATTGAAAACCTGCATTTGGTTACATCTTGCATGGCAACCTGAAACAGTGGGGTAACCCCTGCTCAGGGCGTGAATAACCCTCCCCTTACCCAAACTGGCTCAGGTGTAAAACCCCCACCCTGGGAAGGGCACACACACAGGGGACAATGTCACACTTGGCTCCCTCCAGAGGAGGTCTCTGTCCCTTGCTCTCTCCCCCTTCTGTCTTTTTTTCCATCTTTCTCTCTACCTCACATTTAATGTTCAATAAAATCCATTTTGGATTTGGTCTCATTAGCACCTTAATTGGGGCAGAGGAATCTCTGTAACAATTTTGTTAACCAGATTGTGACATTGTTTTGGCACAGTGAGTTTAGGCACTGTTCTCTGACTCCAAGTGTCTTTGACAACAGCATGGTTCCCTTCTCTGAGGAGGTTGTGGTTCTTTCTGGAATAATTCTTGGAAACTTGGAAGGACTTGGAAACTGTCCCTCCTTCCTCCTGGGGAACCTATGGGAGAAATGATGAAGAAAATGGCTGTTCTGACTGACCAGTGAAAAAGAAAATATTTTGTTGTCTTTCCTTGAAAAGGGTTCTCGGGGCAGTCTCTGTCTCTCTCAGCCCAGGGAATGCTTGGAGCTCTCTGTCCCCTCACCCTGGGGGATACTTGGGGGGTCTCCATCCCTCTGGCCTCAGGCAATGCCTGTGCAGGGCTGGGGACCAGGGGCTCTGTGTCCCTCTCACCGCTGAGGGTGCTCGGGGCTGGGGGGTCTCTCCAACCTTCTTACACCTGGGGAGGCCAGGGGGGTCTCTGTCCCTCTCAGCACTGGTGTGACCCCACCCAAACATCATCGGGGTCAGAGGGACAGAGACACCTCCAAAGCCCCAGGAGGGCTGAACCTGGGATTTGGTTTGGGGCTGAGGATTTAGGAAGGGGCTGGAATTGGGGCTGGGCTTGGAGTTGGGGCAGAGATTTGGATTAGAGCTGGGATTGGGGTTAAGGCTACATATGGGATTGGCTTTAGGGCTGGGGTTGGGATTGGGTCTGGGGCTAGACAAGTCTGGCACTGGGATGAAATTAAATACAGAACTGTGAGTGTGTCTAAACGCGGAGTGAGATTGAGATCAGGATCAGGGTCAGGTTTGGGACTGAGCTCACCCAGGGCAGGACAGGGGGGATGTCACTGCAGGATGTCCCTGGCATCATCCCAGCCCTCCTCAGGCACCTCCAAACATGGGGAGCAGCTGGGTGCCCCAAGATCCAGGTGCTCCCACGCTGCCCCTCAATACCAAACGAGCATTCCCTGAGGGCAGCCCTGACTGTGACCCTTGGGGCTCTGGGATCAGCCCTCACATCCCTGTGGGAGCAGCAGCAGACAGGATGAGAGATTCCCCCATCCCGTTTTTCCTGTGGAAGGGGGAAGCCCAGCTGCCCTTTTCTTCTGGTGTCTCCTCCTCTCCTCAGCTGAGGATGTCAAACGCTCCAGGAGCACGAAAATCCCCATTCCCTCTTTCCTTGTGGCTGCAGCCTGGAACATCCACCCAGAATGAAGGATTTTCTGACAGCCCTGCTGAATGACACTGGCAAGAGGTTTGTGAGAAGGGGAAGAAATTGTATTTTGATAGTAAATAAAAGGTGCAAAATTATTCCTTTCTGTTATATTCCTTTTCAGTCAGTTCTGGTCTGTTTTCAGACTGCCACCTTCTCAACTGATTGTGTTTGTGCCCTCCTTTCTCTCCTGCCTCTCTTTACCTGCTCTGTTTCTCTCTCAGTGTCTCCCTTGACGCAGGGCAGCTCACACCAAAGACCGTGCCCGGATTTAATTCCCAATTCAGGAGCTACAACAACCATGGGGGAAGTTATGAAGGCTCGCAGTGAAATGCCACTGTAAGATCTTGCTCCACTTGGCTTTTAGCTCCTTCTTGACAGCTTTGCCCTCAAGGGCAGGAACATCTTTTCACAGCGGAGAACTGGAATTCCAGACCCTGGCAGTGTGTGCCGTGGATCCCAGAGGGGCATTCCCGAGGCTCCCAGGGTGCTGCTCCTGCCGTGCCTCCCAAGGAGCTTCTCTCCCAAGGGGGCAAGGGGGGAAGATCCAGCAGCTCTGTGGGCTCCCAGAGCACACAGCAAAGGTGGCTTTGATGGACATTTTCCAGGGACTGGGGTGGGAAGGGACCCTGTCCATGGATTACGACCCCGCGAGGGAGAGACGTCTCTGCCCCAGTGAAGGAGCGAATGAGAGCGTGGGAACGCAACCGACGATTATTGAACGTGGACTGAACGGAACAAGAAATGGGGAGGAGAAAGGGAGAAAAAGAAATCGGGAAGAGGTCTCAGAGAACACAAAGAAATGGGAAAAGGCTCCCGCCAGGACTCCACAGCGCCCACGAACACCCGCAGGGCGTAGCGCCTTTTCCAATTCCAGCCAATCAGAGGACGCGGTAAACAATTTCCAGCCAACCAGAGCTTTTCTCTTCGATGACTCACCGGTTGCCAGGCGGGCCCGTAGAGCCCAGCGGCCGCGGAGCAGAATTTGAGGCTCGGGCCGGGGGGACGGATCCGCCCCGGGGGGGCCCCCGAGCCCCCTGCCCAGCCCTGGGGCCGATCGGGGGCTCCCCCACCCAGCAGCCGGTGCTGCGGGGCCGCGGGGCAGAGCAGTGGGAAAGGGGGGTCGGGGCTGGAGCGAAGGAAATGCGGGAGGAAGAGGAGGGAGAGGAGGAGCAGGAGCGGGAGCGGGAGAATCGCGGCGCTCGCAGCGCCCGCACGCCGAGCCTGCAGCACCCCCTGCCCCGGGAGCATCGCCCCCAGCCCCGAGCCGCAGGGGAGGGCGGAGGCCGAGCTCGCCCCGGCTCCAGCCAGGGGTCTCCGGGAGGATTTTTTGGAGAGTGTTCGGAGCCGGCAGATCCCAGACTCGAGCCCCGGGTATCTCCGGGCTCCCCAAGAGGAGCTTTTTCGGGGGGAGAGCAGCCGCGATCGCCCCTCGGGAGGGTCCTGGGGTCCACGTGGGGATGGCCCGGTACCGACGGGGCGGGACATTGGTTTTGGGGATCCCCGTGAGAGCCGGGGCTGTGGAACGGGGGACTCCCGGGGCGGGGAGAGGGGAAGGGGCGATACCGGAGCTGGGGGACCCCCGGCAGCCCGGAGATGAGGCGGGGACGGGACCCCGTGACCCTGACAGGGGCGTGTCCTGGGGTGACTTCATGATGCTCGTACCCCATCGGTCTGTTTAGCCCAGAAATGAGTTCTGCACCTTTAATGCTGGTTCTGAGAGCGAAGGGGAGGAAGAAGAAGCCGCAGTTTGTTTTCAGAAACTTCACTCACTCCTCTGCATTCCGGCTGCTGGATGGACAGACAGCAGGACAGAGCTCTCCTTTGCTTTTAGTTAGTTTTTAGCTCGCTGAGGCAGAGAAGTTCCCTGTACTGCGGTTTTTCTTTTTCTTTGGAGCTGTTTAAATCTGCTCTGCGCTGAACACCCAGAACACCACCAGCAGCTCCCACCTGTGGCCCACCTGGCTGAGCCTGGGCTGAGGCATTTCCAGTGCTGGAGGGACTGAAAAGAGACTGATAAGAGACTGATAAGAGACTGATAAGACACTGAGTGCTCGGAGCTACAACCCAAGGAGGAACTTTCAGAGTTTGTCATATATCTTGGAGCAGCAAGAGGTTTTATTGCTTAATATTGTTCAATTTTTGTGCTAGTAAATGCTTTGCCTATAAAGTAACGGGTTTTTTTCAACTTTTCTCTAAGGAAATATTTTCCCAAACTGGCTGAAGGTCGGGCTGCTGAATCGGCATTCTAGAGGAAACTCCTTTTGGAGGGTTTCAACCAAATTTGCCCTAATCCAGTACAAGGTGGTAGAAAGAAGGGGGAACCCCAATGTTGCCCGATTGATAAATGACACAAAACTCGGATAAGTTTTGTGGGTGCTTTATTACGGGCCCGGGGTGCTGGGGGACTCACGTCCCAAAAACCCAAGCCCCCGATTTCACATATGGGTGCTTCCCTCTTATACATGCGATTCACAACAAAGTCTCCAAGAAACAGTTCCCTTGTGATACATTCCTTAGTTCACAGGCAAGATCATAAATCTTCTGCTTATCTTATTCTAAGAGCATTGTATGCTGCCTTCAGACAGGTTAGCATTCTTACTCTCCTGCACTAGTTTAATTATTTACTAAATTCCTAAGACTACCTGCTAAGTTACACACAAACCAAACACACACACTATCAACGGCTGCAAAACTGCAAAACTGCTTTTAACAAACCAATTCACACACAACTCATAACTAAACTATAATTACACATTTTGCTAAATTTCATTTCTTTTCCAACATTTCCCCCCTTTTGAGCATCCTTCAGTCCTACTGCAAGGATGCTCAATCAACAGTATTGACAGTAACATCTTCATAACGAGGTGGGGAGTGTTCTTCATTCTGCCGCCCGCGGGTCATCGCCTTCAGCAACCGGAGAGATCGCTTCTTTTCCTTTTTGATCACTCCTAAGAGGCATCTATATACAATCCATATAGTCACTAAAAATACTAAAAACATTAGTGCATACTGTATAGCAGATGTAATCCAGCCAGACAGGTGAAGCCCCAAAGAATCAAATACTGCTCCTATCCAGTTATGCTGTGCTTCCTTTTCAATTTCCTTGGTTTTTGTTTCCACTTCTGCCAGTTGAGAAATATCTTTCTCAACTTCAAGTGTAACATTTGGAATGTGTACACAGCAATGATCTATTCTCCTACTCAGGTAACCACAAACTCCATGTTCTCTTAACAGTAGCAAATCCAATGCCATGCTGTTTTGTAGGGTCATTCTTGATGTAGCTTGCAATTGCAAATTTAGATCTTTAAATCCCTTCTTAGTAGCTGCTGCCAACCTTTCTGTCTGTCCTAACAAGTTGTTGAGCATTTCCCTATTTCGATATGTCGCTACCGGAGGGAATAATGATTCTAATATCCATCCAAAGTGTACTCCTGAGCCAGGTTCATGCCACTGCTCCTCTAGGGATTCTTCCCTCTTTCTGAGTCCTTTCCTTTGGATCAATCTATTCTGTTTCCAGTATGGACACAATGTGGGAACCCCTAGGGTGATTTGTGTTACTGATCCATCTAGAGGTAAATGTGTGGTCCACTGTCCATGTCCCAACACCCAGACTAGATTTCCAGGGCTATGCACAGTAGTATATCTGCAATCTATAGGTCCCTCCATGGACTCTTTGCTAACCGTGTGATCATATCCCCTACACTCGCATCCCCACTTTCATGCCATTTTCACCGGTACCAATCCAATTCGGTCTTCCGGTGTATCACATGTAAAAACCTCAGTACAATTCCAATCCTCTTTCTGCGGTCTGAACTCTCGGGAAGATGTAGATGTGATGAGGGCCCTATAATGTGACTGATTCTTTACTCCTGACCATTGGATGCACCATTGTACTTCCCCAAGGTAATTATAGTGTTCCAAAACACTAGGTCCCCATAATGTCTTCCAACTATTCCAGGTGTCAAAATTCTGTGTGACATTCTGACAACTCATTTCGGTGGGATTTCGTTCTTATTCGTACTGTATTGCATGGCTCATCTATTGGGGTTGCAATCAAACACCTCCTGGTATTTTGAATCCAACCATAATGATTGGGTTTCTTTTCACATTCCTCTCTAGTCATAGCCCGAATGGTCATACACAAATCCCTCCATACATCCACTGGTTTGGGAACTGACTGGCAGGACCATGAAACATTCTTAAATGTTTCAGGCATTTTGGTTACCGGTATTATTCCCCAGGGAATTGGTTCACCTGCAGCCTGTGGTAATAGTAGGCAAGCTATTATTTTAGTCACGTTCTGCATGATCCCAAAATCTCTAATTAATCCTACCACTAAGTTTTCCTGCTCAGTATTCCGTTCTATTGTATCATTAGCCTCCCGTCTACCCCTTCTACCGTGTCTCTGTAAGGATAACATCATTCTGTCATGCCTCCACCATGCATTTCCTATTCTACGATTAGTGACATTCAACCACCCACAACCTTTGCCTTCCTTCTCCCACCAACTGGTCCTGTCCTCTATTCTGTCCCAGGTCAGTTCCCTATTTTGCCTCCACCTTTTGACCCATAGGTTCCTTTGATATCTTGATCTTACTAGGAAGGAACAATTTATTCTAAGGGGTGACCCATCCCACATGTCCGCTGCCATTGATACTGGATCAACCTTTATGTTTTCAGCACGATCCCCTGTCTATGGCAAAACCCTCATACTCACTCTTTTGTAATCAAAACTATCCCATATCTTGACCAAACATGTATATTCTCCCGTATCGTTTGTGGTTACCTTAGTAAGATTCAGTACCGTGTTTCCTTGTTGTTTATCCTGATCCCAACCGACTCCGATCTTGCTCGGCTTCTTTCAGCCCCTCGTTGCCATATTGCAATAACTTAACCGGCCTCAACTCTCTGGCTGTCAAATATAACACAAGTTAATTGAACATCCATCCCTTCCATGACTGTAACCTTTGTCTCTTCAACCTGTACTAGAGTAGACCCTTGAACAGGTAATAGTCTCATGATCACTAGCAGTAATATAATTAAGAAGGCGGCTTTGCGCGGAAGATCATCCGGGTTGGAGACACTATCTGGGTTTCCCATTGGAACGGTGCCTTCTTTACCCTGGTGTAATGGATCCAAGCATCCATCCCCTGGACCTTCACCGCTGTGTAGGTTGTCATCATCACCTGGTGGGGTCCACTCCATGATTCCCGTAGCGGATCCGTGATCCACTTCTTAACGTACACCTGGTCCCCAGGCTGAATGTCATGGACCGAATTCTCCAGCGTGAGCGGTCTATTCCACTGTAAAGTATTTCTTAAAGAATTCAAGATCTTATTAAGTGACATAACATACTCTGCAATTGCCTGGTCCCCACTCACATGTACCTCCCCTTTTAATACAGTTGCATGATATGGTTTGCCATATAGTATCTCATATGTACTTACGCCTACCTTTTCCCTTGGCTTAATTCGAATCCTGAGTAGGGCCAAAGGCAAAGCTTGAGGCCAGTGCAGTTTAGCTTCCTGGCAAATCTTTTTAATTTGTACTTTCAGGGTTTGATTCATCCTTTCCACCTGCCCACTAGACTGAGGTCTCCAGGGGGTATGCAAATTCCATGTTATATCTAACAGTCGTGCTAATTCCTGTACTACCCCGGCTATAAAATGCGGACCCCTATCTGATGACAATCCTAAAGGTACTCCAAATCTTGGTATTATTTCTTTTAACAAGGTTTTTACCACCTCCTTAGCCTGATTAGTTCTACATGGAAAAGCTTCTGGCCACCCTGAAAACGTACATACATACACTAACAAGTATTTGTATCCCTGTGCCCTAGGCAATTCGGAAAAATCAACTTGCCAGTAATCTCCCGGTTGTGGCCCGACTTGCAGCTTTCCCATTTGTATTTGTCTCCTAACTACTGGATTATTTTTCAAACATACCGGGCACATTGCATTAACTCTTTTTGCCATTGTTAACATCTGATTAGAGATTATCTCACTTTTCAAAAATTTTACCAATACTTCTGCCCCCCAATGACATTTGTTATGTTCTGATTCCAAAATAAATTTCATTATGTGAGTAGGTACCACTATTTGTCCCATTGGTGTAACATACCACCCAAGTTGATTCCTCTGTGCCCCTAGCAAGTTTATTAGTTTTCCATCTTCTATTGAATATTTGGGCTCCTGATTCAGGTAAGGGGTAGCCGGATTCGTTCTTACCGGTACCAATGCCATTTGAGTCCATATTTCCCGTGCCACTTGCCGTGCTGTAACATCAGCAAATCGGTTTCCTCTGTAAACGTCTCCTTCCGCAGTCTGATGTCCTCTAACATGCATAACTGCAACTGCTTTGGGACTATGTACTGCATCCAGTAGCTGTAGCACTTCTTCCCGGTGCTTGATGTTGGTTCCCTGTGAATTCAATAGCCCCCTTTCCTTCCATAACGCCCCATGTACATGAACCACACTGTCGGAGAATGACTTAAAGAAAAGGCCATGAGACATACAATTGAGAGAAAAGTATAGGGGAAAAAGTAAAGCAGTTTCTAACAGTTCTCAGCCTTCTGATTTCTATAAACAATTAGACTCTCTCAGGCATCACTTTATAAACAATAGAGTTCTCGTGCTATCTTCTTATAACAAGTAGAACACCGTCTCTGGGAAGGCCTGCCATCCTGAGAACAGATGTAGAAGTTTTGGGAACACTGGTTTCTCTTTTAGTTTCTGGTTTCTGTTTTGGTTTCTGTTTTTAATAAACAATTGTAGGTATTCTAAAACAAAGGGAGTGGTTAGAAGTTTCTCTGTTAGCCTATCATGAAATTGGATTACAGAATATTCATGAAGTTCGTTAGTATTGTTATTTAAGGTGATTGATTGATCAATAAAGTTGGAGTTCGATGCATTACCAGGATGGTCGATTCTCCCCTTCACTTCAATACCACACCAAAGGCATATTTAGAATCTGTCCAGATATTAACCCTTTTGTCCTTGCTCAAATACAGGGCTCTGGTGAGTCCAATCACCTCTGCCTTCTGGGCCGAAGTTCCAGGTAACAAAGCCTTTGCCTCTATTACCTGATCCAATGTTACCACTGCATACCCGGCATAGCGAGTCCCATTCTCGACAAAACTGGATCCATCAGTGTATAGTTCCCATTCAGGGTCTTCCAATGGTTCATCCTTTAAATCGGGTCTACTGGCATATACTTGTTCAATTACCTCTACGCAATCGTGCACCAGTCCCCCAGCCTCCTGGTCACTGTGTAAAAATTCTGCTGGATTAACATGATTAGTAGTCTTTATTTCAATATCATCCTGTTCTCTCAGGGTAGCCTGGTATTGCAACATTCGACTGGATGATAACCAGTGACCCCCCTTTTGCTCCAAAACAGCCATGACCATATGGGGAACAAACACTTTCATTTTTGCCCCCAAAGTCAATTTCCGGGCCTCTTGAATAAGAATTATTGTTGCCGCCACAGCTCGTAAACACGAGGGCCACCCGGAACTTACCGAATCCAGTTGTTTAGAGAAGTATCCCACTGGCCTCTTCCAGGATCCCACCTTCTGGGTGAGGACCCCCAATGCCAGTTTTTGCCTCTCATTCACGTACAACTGGAATTCCTTGGTCAGGTCAGGGAGTCCTAGGGCTGGGGCCTCCTTTAGTGCCTGCTTCAATTCCTGGAAGGCCTTCTTTTGCTGTGTTGTCCACTCCAGCCGATGCTGCTTCAAGGCCTCATACAGTGGCTTGGCTAGGAGACCGAAATTCATGATCCACAGTCGACACCATCCCACCATTCCTAGAAAAGATCTCAATTCCTGATGGTTACGAGGCAAAGGAATAGCACATATTGCCTCTATTCGGTTTACTCCCAAATGTCTCTGCCCTTGTGTGATCTCACAACCGAGATAAATAACGCTATTTTTGACCAGTTGAGCTTTTTCCTTAGAAACCCGATACCCTGCTTGGCCCAGCATGTTGAGTAATTTAATTGTTAATTCCACACACATTTCCCTTTCCTTAGTAGCCAGAAAGATGTCGTCCACGTACTGCAGGACTACATACAAGGATGGGGATATTGTTACCTGGGTTATCTTCCATTCCTCCAGCTCCTTGGCCAGTTGATTTCCAAAAATAGTGGGGGACCATTTAAATCCTTGTGGGATTCTGGTCCATGTAAGCTGCTTCTTTCTCCCAGAATCAGGACTCTCCCACTCGAAGGCAAAATATTTCCTACTCTCTACTGCCAGTGGGATGCAGAAGAAGGCATCTTTAAGGTCAATCACTGAGAACCATTTAAACTCCTCCGATACAGATGTTAACAAGGTATAAGGATTAGCAACAACTGGATGTATGTCTTTCACTATTTCATTAATAGCCCTTAAGTCCTGTACCAAACGGTACTTACCATTAGGTTTCTTTACTGGAAAAATTGGAGTATTATACTCCGATTCACATTCCTGTAATATTCCTTGAGCCAAAAATTGTTTAATTAATGGGGCTACTCCCCTCCTTGCCTCAAGCTTCAAGGGGTATTGCTTTACCCTCACTGGTTGGGCCCCTTCCTTTAGTTCCACCTTTACTGGCTGTGCAGCTTTAGATTTTCCGGGAACCCCTGACTCCCATACCCAGGGTACTACAGCCTGCTCAATTTCTTCTGGAATAGGAGAGGCATCCACTTCCTTGATCACAAAAATGCCTGATATTTGTTCCTCAGGTATTTCCAATTTCACCCTTCCCCCTTCAAATATTATTTTCACATTAAGTCGGGACAACAGGTCTCTGCCAAGAAGGGGTGTGGGGCAGTTTGGCATATACAAGAATTGGTGATCTAATTCCTTCCCCCCAAACCTAAGATTTAAAGGTTGTAAAAATGGTTGTTCCTCTAGCTTCCCTGTTGCCCCCACCACCTGTACTGTTGTGTCACTCAAAGGTCCCAATCGTCTATTAAGTACAGAATAGGTTGCTTCAGTGTCTACCATAAATTCTTGATCCTTTCCATCTATCTCTAAAACTACCCTAAGATCCTTTTCTAGCTTTGATTCTGATAGTTTCCCAAAACTAGTGCTTGAGCGACTTCTGCTGGTCCTCCCATGAATCCTCCCACAGGAGCATTCCCCATTGGACCTGTCCTTAATCCTATGTTTCCCATGCCCATACCTCCTCTAACCGGGCATTCATTCTTCCAGTGTCCTAACTGTCGGCAAAACGCACACTGGTTTGGATCCAACCTCCCCGTGTTAGGTGCAAACCCAAATCCTCCCCGACCTCTTGCCAGCCCCCTTTGTCCGTGATTAGCTCCTCCCCGACCTCGACCCCTAATGGGTCTTCCTCCTACCCCTGTCTGTTGCATTACAGCCAGAATACTAGCTTGTTGTCTTTTTGCAGTTTCTTTTTCCCTGTTGTTGTATACCTTCCACGCTACCTCCAACATTTTATCCAAACTTCGAGTGTCCTCTCCTTCCAACTTTTGTAACTTTTTCCTAATATCCTCTTGTGATTGCCCCATAAACAACAATGCCAATTGAAGTCTTCCTGATTGATCCTCTACATCTAAATTAGTAATCTTCCGAGCCATGTCTTTTAATCGTTCTAAAAAGGCAGACGGTGACTCATTCTTGTCCTGCTTGACTGAATACAGCTTAGACCAGTTCATAGTCTTAGGTATTCCTGTCCTAATTCCTTCCACCAACAATTCCTGATATCGTTTTACAGCCCTTATTCCCCCCGTAGAATTTGGGTCCCACCTTGGTTCCTCACTAGGTACCAATTCATCAACTGTCTCATTTAGTTGTCTCAACCGTATCTCCTCACGAGCCTTTTCTCTAGTGGCTTTAATAACCATTTCCTTTTCTGTGGAATCCATTATAGTATCTAATAATACCTGTAAATCATTCCAGTCCGGATTCTGAGTCTTTATTACCATTTTAACCACCCTTGCCACCCTTTCAGGATCCTCCCGATAACTCCCCGCTGATTGCTTCCATATTACCAAATCCCCGGGGGAGAAAGGCACCTTTATAAGTATCCTTTCTCCCTGTGGTCCCACAGCTTCCCTTAATGGCGCAATTAACTGTGGCCCCTTCTGCCCCTTCCTCCCCTTGCGAGTCCGCCCTGCTAACGGAGTTCTTTTAACACTCTCATTCCTTTCACCATCACCACCATCACTATCACTCTCACTAGATCCCGTTTTTATAGCTATATCTGCAGGGGGAGCAGGGGGCACATTAGGAGCAACCGGAGCCCTCGGAAGTGCTATACAGTAAGACAAATCTTCCTCAACTGAAGGATACAAATTACGCTCCTTTCTTTCTTTACATCCCACACACTCCCTTTCATCATTCACTTCTAAAACCAAAATACCACACTCCTTTTGCCATTCATCTTTCCAGTACAAAACGAAAAACAAATCCAAATATGGTATTTCATCCCATTTCTCATTTCTCCTTAAAATTTGCATCAAAGATTCCATTATCTCCAATTCCAGTGTACCATTCACCGGCCATCCCGCTTGCCCAATCTCATATTCAGGCCAACAATGATTACAATAAACTATCATTTTACTTTTATCCAATTCTTGATAATACCCCTCACTTTTCCACCGTTTCAATATACAACCTAATGGCGTATTTCCAGGTATTTTACCATTGGCTTGCACTAAGGTTTTAAAAGTTTTAAAAGACATCATATTACAGCCTTTAATTCCACCTTTAGTTCCAGTAAACCAATACACCTTAAACCAATATACCTTCTCGCCGTCCTTCCCAAACAAAAACAGGAGGCGAGTTCCGGTCCTGCGTCCTTAGACGTCTTATGGCCAGAGCCTAGGCTTTTTACCAACCACCAAATCCAAATCCAATTATCACCTTTTTTCCAATATAAAGCACCTTCGGGCTTACCTTGGCAGTTGTCCAACAGGCGCGGGATCGGGTACGACCGATGTCTCCCCGAGAAGTGCTCGGTGCCGGCTTGGAGTGGATCAGGACGTGGAACCGCCCCAGCTGCCTTTGGAGTCCTGCCGCGGTCGCCAGAAAAACTGTTGCCCGATTGATAAATGACACAAAACTCGGATAAGTTTTGTGGGTGCTTTATTACGGGCCCGGGGTGCTGGGGGACTCACGTCCCAAAAACCCAAGCCCCCGATTTCACATATGGGTGCTTCCCTCTTATACATGTGATTCACAACAAAGTCTCCAAGAAACAGTTCCCTTGTGGTACATTCCTTAGTTCACAGGCAAGATCATAAATCTTCTGCTTATCTTATTCTAAGAGCATTGTATGCTGCCTTCAGACAGGTTAGCATTCTTACTCTCCTGCACTAGTTTAATTATTTACTAAATTCCTAAGACTACCTGCTAAGTTACACACAAACCAAACACACACACTATCAACGGCTGCAAAACTGCAAAACTGCTTTTAACAAACCAATTCACACACAACTCATAACTAAACTATAATTACACATTTTGCTAAATTTCATTTCTTTTCCAACACCAAGTGGCTGGATTGAGAGGAGGCTGGAGAGGGGGACCTTGGGACCGCAGAACCTCCCAGAATCCAAAAGCAGGACCCTGGAGAGGGGGGATCCCCAGGCCCCATGGGATCGCCAGCAGCCCTGAGATGGGAGACCAACCATAACCCAAGAGGGATGAGACTGGAAATGGGAAACTCCTGGTGGCTTTTTTTGATTCACTCTTGAATTTTGAACATCAGGTGACTTATAGAAATGGACGTGGGTGGGAGGAATCCCCAACCCAAGGCATTCACACCTTGTTTTTCCCCAAATCAGGATTTTCCCCAAACCTTCCCACCGTAACATCCCCCCTGTCCCACTCTGGGTGAGCTCAATCCCAAACCTGACCCTGATCCTGGTCTCAATCTCACTCCATGTTTAGACACACTCACAGTTCTGTATTTAATCTCATCCCAGTTTCAGACTCGTCTATCCCAAGACCCAATCCCAGCCCCAGCCCTAAAGCCAATCCCATGTCTAGCCTTAACCCCAATCCCAGCTCTAATCCAAATCTCAGCCCAAAATCCAACACCAGCCCCAATTCCAGCCCCTTCTTAAACCCTAAGCCCCAAAACAAATCCCAGGTTCAGCCTTTCTGGGGGTTTGGGGGTGTCTCTGTCCCTCTGACCCCGATGATGTTTGGGTGGGGTCACAGCAGGGCTGAGAGGGACAGAGACCCCCCTGGCCTCCCCAGGGGTGAGAAGGTCGGAGAGCCCCCCCAGCCCGAGCACCCTCAGCGGTGAGAGGGACACAGAGCCCCTGGTCCCCAGCCCTGCACAGGCATTGCCTGGGGCCAGAGGGATGGAGACCCCCCGAGCATCCCCTGGGCTGAGAGAGACAGAGACTGCCCCGAGCACCCCCTGGCACAGGGGTGAGAGGGAGGGAGACCCCCCAGGCATTCCCTGGGGTGAGAATGATGGAGATCCCCTAGGGAATGGCCTGGGGTGACAGGGACAGGGAAACCCCCTGGGGAACAGTCTGGGCTGACAGGGAGAGGAACCCCCCCCCCCGCCAAACCCCTCCCAAGCATCCCCCAGTGCGAGAGGCACAGAGACCCCTTGAGCATCCTCTGGGCACTGGACAAAATTAACTTGGCAGAGATCAAATTTGACTCTGCAAAATCACTGTGAAGAATATATAGTCTTCCCACAAGTAACTTGTGATGAAAGTGCAAACAAATCCCAAACATGAATAAACTGACAATCCAAGCCGTTAAGTGGCAATTCCAATATTCATTGCTTCCTGCACAGCTCCAGCTAAGCTGCTGGCAGGTTTCAATAAAAGGAAAGTGGAAATTTGGCCCAATACAGATTATTAAAAGGAATGGAAAGCTCTGTGTAGCAGTCACAAAGGTGATAGGGATAAAGAGAAAAATGATTGTCACATTTGGTAAAGCCCCCAAGCCTGGGAATTCAGGACTTATTCGGAAATTTATCTACTTGAGCTGGGCTTCTTCTGGGACTTTTAGCTGCCTTGCATTCCTCACCATGGGGTGACTGAACCTTGTCAGTCTCACTGGTAAGATTTGCTCCATTTCCTCCAGTGATTTTAACAACTTTATAAGGAAAGGAAGCAAATTATTTTCTTTACACTGGCCAGCCATAAAAGCCATTTTCCTCATCATTTCTCCCATAAAGAAAAAAAACTTTTATAAGCTCCATAAGCTCCGCAGGAGGAAGGAGAGACTGTGTCCAAGTTTCCAAGAGTTCTTCCAGAGAGAACCACAACCTCGTCAGTGGAGGGAGCCATGCTGTTGTCAAAGGCACTTGGAGTCAGAGAACAGCGCCTAAACACACTGTGCAAAAATAATGTCACAGTCTGGTTATGCAAATTGTTAGAGAGATTCCTCTGCCCCAATTAAGGTGCTAACGACACCAAATCCAAAATGGTTTTTATTGAACAGTAAATGTGAGGTAGAGAGATGGAAAGAAAGAGAAAAGATGAGTGACAAGGGACAGAGACCTCCCCTGGAGCAGGGCAAGTGTGATATTGTCCCCTGTGTGTGGGGGTTTTACACCTGAGCCAGTTTGGGTAAGGGGGGTGGTGTTCACCCCCCTGAGCAGGGATTACCCCACTGTTTCAGGTTGCAATGCAAGATGTAACCAAATGCATGTTTTCAATCACCATCTCCATAAACTGCTATAAACAGGTGGGGCAGTGTTCTTTATCTCTTCCATGACTCAGCCCTGATAACGCCCTCCAGGGGAGATATCTTGGGCTAATGGGCCATTGAGTGTCACTGCAGGACTGATAAAATTCCATACTCCCATTGTGGGATGCTCTGCCCAGGGGGAGGAACCAAGCATTCCTGCCTGGATATAAGCTGAGCCTTGCTACAACCAGGAGCATCTTGCCTACTGGATTCCCAGAGGACAAGAGCTCCCTAACCACCACTGGACCTCCAGAGGAAGACCAGACCCTTCTACAGCATCACTGCTTTGACAGAATCACGTTCACCTCTCCAACAGGACTGCAGCCACCATTTAATGGGACTTCAGCCACCACCCTTACATACAGGGTGTCAGGTTATATCCTGACTCTGTCAGATTAAGGCAGTGTTTCTGTATCATTGCCTTGATCTTCATTTTCCTCTTAAATTGTGATTCTCGCTTAGACACTTTCCCAGGTTTGCCTTCAAACCAGTAAAAAAACCAATGTGCTCATCTGTTGTTTTCTGCCGAAAACAGGATTTCCCATTCCCAAACATTTGCCAGATGGAAGAGGAGGCTGTGAGGAAGATGAGGATGCCCCAGGATACCCAGGAGTGAGGAGGAAGTCAGTGCCCCTTTCCCCCTCTCTCCTGCTCTATCTCCCAGCCCAGCATGGCCCCCAGCTTCAGGACAACCCTGCTGCCAACACCATCCTACCGGGGATGCACTGGGGGGATCTCCTTCCCCTTCCCTCTGGCACAGAGGCAAATCCCATCCTCTCCTTGTCCTTCCTCCCCCAGACAAGAAGCTGAGGATGGAGACCAGGGAGAAAAAATCCCTGCGGAATAACCTGGAGGAAGAGGCTTTCATGAGTGACTCCAGGGCACAGGAATTCAACGGGGAGGAAAATCCCCAGAGATCCCACAGGAGGATGGGCTGCAAACCCAGCCCAGTGTGCTCTGAGTAGGAAAGATCCACCCTTAGCCAGGAAGGTGGACAGAGCTTCAGCCAAAGCTCAGAGCTGGTGGTCCATGAGTAGCTTAATGATGGGGAGAAGCCCCACAAGTGCTTGGAGTGTGGGAAGAGCTTCAGGCAGAGCAGCAACCTGATCAGCCACCAGATGATCCACAGCGGGGAATGGGCCTGTGAGTGTGGGGAATGTGGGAAGGGCTTCAGCTATAGGTCTGAACTCATCATGCACCAACACATCCACACTGGGGAGAGGCCCTATGAGCGTCCCCAGTGTCAGAAGAGGTTTTGGACCAGCTCCAGTCTCCTCCAGCACCAGCAGATTCACACAGAGCAGAGGCCCTTCCGCTGCCCCGACTGTGGGAAGGGCTTCAAGCAGAACTCCAACCTCATCAGGCACCGGCGCATCCACACTGAGGAGAGGCCCTACAAGTGTCCTCAGTGTGGGTAGAGCTTCACCCAGAGCTCTCACTTGACCAGTCACCAATGGAGGCACTGGTAAGGGAAGGCCTCCAATGCCCCAAGTGCAGGAGGATTTTGTGCACTGCCCCAACTCCAGTAATAGGAGTATCCATGTTGGGAAGAGCCCTGATGATCCATGTTCCCCAGGATCCATGCTGGGAAGACACCTGTACCTTTTCCTGTCCCTGCCAATGACATGATGTGGGATAGAAAAACATGAAGGTCTGGCCATGGCCCTGTCATTACATTCACTCCCCCCTCAGGTCATTGCCAGGGGCAGGAAATGGACTCTTTCTCTCCCTGAGGAGAAGGGTGAAATTTCCAGGAAGGGGAAATTGTGGCAAGGAAGACCCAGTGAGTTTTGTTGAGTTTTCCCTGTAAACAGTCCCTTCTGCTATCAATATTGTTTCTGTTTTCATTTTTCCTTATCTCGTTGCTGTTCCCAATAAATTGTTCTTATCCCAGCCCAGGATCTTTGCTTTCTGTTCTTTCCATGGGAGGCGGGAGGGCAGTGAGGGCAGCGCGATTTTAGTGAGAGCAGGAAATTCAGGGATCCCATTCCTGAACCCCTGTCTGTGGAAACCGAGCATCCCAGCTGGTCCCAGCCCTGGTGGCCATGGCAACAGCCTTGGGAGCGGGTCCCTGGCTGGGGCTGTGGGAACCTCTTCCCTCTGGTGCCCAGGGACAGGAGTGGAGGGAACGGCTGCAGCTGAGTCGGGGCAGGCTCAGGTTGGATGTCAGGAAAAGGTTTTTGCCCAGAGGCTGCTGGGGCCCTGCCCAGGCACCCCAGCTCCAGGGCACTCTGAGCTGCAGCAGTGTTTGGACAGCGCTGCCAGGCCCAGGCTGGCATTGTTGGGGTGTTCTGTGCAGGGCCAGCAGTTGGACTGGAGGATCCTGATGGGTCCCTCCCAGCTCAGCCAATTCTGTGGTTCTGGGATCCCATGAGCCTGGGGATGGGGCTGCCAATGGTTGCCATGGCAACGGGCGGTGGCTGCAGGCCTGAGCTGGTGTCCATGGCAACCACCCCTGGCATGGGGTCTCCATGGAGCTGCCAAGGGACTGAGCATAGCAACAGGGGGCTGGGGATGGTTGCCATGGAAACTGACCATAGCAACAGGGGGCTGGTGATGGTTGCTATGGAAACTGACCATAGCAACAGGGTCCTGGTGATGACTGCCTGCTAAGAATCAGATTTGTCACAGGCCCTCAGAGAGGTTCCATGGGAACTTTCCAGGAGTCTCCAGGCTGTTCCAGAGCTACAATGTCACAGGCACAGACAGGGGCTCCATGGAGACCTCCCAGGGCTTTCTGAGGATGGTAAAGAGCCCTGTGGTCAGAGGCAGTCACAGCCATTCCATGGTGACATCCCAGGGGACCTTGGGCTGCCAAGGCACCGATCTGTCACAGGCACTCACAGGGGCTCCACGATGACATCCCAGGAGTCCCCAGGCTGCGAAAGAGCCGTGATGTCCCAGACACTCACAGGGGTCTCTGTCATGGGCACAGTGGGAGCATCAGGCAAAAGCTTTATTTCTTTATTGGAGAAACTCCTGCTGAGACCTGTGGTGCAGAAAGTACACCCAACAGCCACCATGGATCCTCAAACCCTTGCAGGGCTCCTAGACTGCTAAAATTTCTTCTAAGAGAGGAGACTGGGAACAGCTGGATCCAATCCCAGCCCAAGAATTTGTCAAAGGTTTATGTGTAAAAGATTGGACAGGTGGAATTGAACTTTAATCCAATTTGTCCCACAGGATTAATGATGGAATACCAGATATATTTATATAAATACAGCTCTGATTGATTCTGATCATGACTGGACAGAAAGATTTTACCTCAAGTTATTTACTCCACAGTTCAGGAGCTTTATCAATTATTAGAATATAGTGCTCTAGGAAGCAATTTTGAAGTCAACAGATTGGTCTATGACATCAGAGAGTTTGTTGTGGAAGTCACTGAGCAGCTACAGCATCATAGAGGGGATTCTGTGACATCACAGAGCAGGCTGTGGCACCATGGCATGGCTGGATGACATCATAGAGCTGGCTGTGAGGTTCAAAGTATGTGCTGTGACATTAAAGAGTGCCAGTATGACATCACAGAAAAGGTCTCGTGGCATCACTGAGGGGTTTGTGACATCACAAAGCTGTCTGTGACATCATAGTGTGAGGCAATAGAGCAGACTCTGCCATCATCGAGGGTGGCTCTGTGACATCAGAGAGTGGGTTGTGAAATCACTGGGTGGCTGTGTAACATTATAGAGATGGTTGTGACATCACAGAGACTTCTGTGACATCACAAAGCAGATGTAGCATATCGTAGGGTGACATCTCATAGTTAGCTGTGTGAGATCACAGGGGCTGTGTGACAACCCAGAGTGGGCTGTGACATCACTGGTGGCTGTGTGACATTGCAAAAGAGCTGTGTGGCATCATAGGGGCTGTGACATCACAGGGGCAGTGTGACATCATGGGGGCTGTGTGAGGTCACTGGGGAGGTCACTCTGCCCCGGCCCCCCTCACAGCTCCCCCCAGAGCAGTCCAACCCTGCTCGTGCACAGTGGGGTCCCCTGTCCCCCCAGGTCCCCCCGCCCCCGGCCCCGCAGCCTCCCCCAGAGGATGTTCCACGAGATCGACCCAAGAGCCTGACACGGGGACGGGGGGCCAGGGCCCTGGGGGTGGCACAGGGAAACAGGGACCCGCCGGCAGCGTCCCCGTGTGCCCCAGGGCCAGAGCCTGGGCCAGGGCTCCTTCACCCTGTTACCAACGAGGGCTTGAGAGCGCTGAAAAATCCCTGGCAAGGGAGCAGCAAAAACCAGATTGAATATTAAGGGACAGCAGCACAAAGTTCCTTGCCAAGAGTCACTCTGCTCCTGACTGGACACTTCAGGCACACCAAAGAAACAAAGCAGCAACAAAACCAAACAGAATCCAGGCAATCAAACAGAAATGAGCTGAGAACTGTCCCAGTGTGTGTGAGACACAAGGACAGTGAGGGCAAGGATAAAATGAATAAAGAAATAAAAGCTTGACAGAGGTCAAACTTAACAGGACTTCACTGATACCTTAACCTTAAGTGATACCTTCAACTTCACAATTTAGGAAAAGAACAAAGCTTAACAGCATTTAACCTCACTTACAACCAATGACTTAAGGATTTAATAGTGGAATAACATTAAACAATATTAAACTTAGCTTATAACATAGTAAACTTTGCAAAAAAAGAAACAATACCCTTTTTAACTTAACTTATTTGTCATGATGTAACCTTACTTACAGGCCTGACTGACTCAGCTGTCCAAGGCACTCAAGCCCCTCAGAAAGCACCATTTCTGCCACATTTCCCCAGCACAGGCACTCCTGTGTGCACACAGACACAAAGACTCAGTGCAAGGCACCTGTAAGCAATTCCCCTGAGGGCAGGGAATGCTCCCTGTGGATCCTTTGGCATCTCCCCAGCAAAGGGCAAAGGATTGAGCCTGGAGGAGTGGGGGGATTGGCCCAGGCTCCGTCGTTGTTGGGGATCCCCAAGTGCAGCACACGGGAGAGTTCCCGGCTGGGAGAGGCCCCACTCAGAGGGAGTCGCTGGCCCAGGAGAGCTCCAAGGGCCCCTTTTGGAGCGCTGTTTGTAGGGCCCCAAGAGAGGGGCTTCAGTCCCAGCAATGGTTCATCCTGGCCACACTTGGCATCAACAGCTTTCTTTGGCAGTGTGAGAACAGGGATCTTGTGCCACTGAGGGAACAAAAACAGTTCCCAGGCTGCTCCTACAGAAACCAGGAGCTGGTTGGGCAGCAGCAGTGCCTGGAGCAGACAGTGTTTGTGATGAGCTGCAGAGGGGCTGAGCCCAGGGGCTGTTGGCCAAGGCCCAGGCCCAAGGAGCATTTCTCAGCTGGCAGGGTGGCCTGAGAAGGGGAGGGGGGAATGCAGCAGCACAGGGCCATGGAACCAAGGGACCATTGTGACACTGTGGGGCCCTGTGAGACCAAGGGACCACTGTGACACTGTGGGGCCCCATAAAACCTAGGGAGCACAGAACAGCTCTGGCTGGTTTGGCCTCCCATGGACTGCCTGACTGGTCCGGCTGACCTGTGCATGTTGAGGGTCACTTCTCATCTGCTGCTGAAACACTGAGGCTCTGTGCTTTCCTTCCCAATGGAAAAGAACTGTCCTTCTGCTCCAGGCACCCATGGCCAGAATTGGGATTTCACCTCCAAATTTCCTTATATCCAGGGATTGTTCCCATAGGAATATTGCCAGGACAAATCGGGCTGACAGTGGTTTCACAATAGTCACTTCTCATCTGTCCCCAAAACACTGAGGGAGGCTCCATGCTCTCCTTCCCATGGGAAAGAACTGTCCTGCCTCTCCAGGTGCCCATGGCCGAGATTGGGTTTCCACCTCCAAAATTCCCTAAATTCAAAGACTGCTCCCAAAAAAAATCTGCCATTCCTGACACGTCTGGCTGGCCTAGGCCTACTGAGGTTCTCACCTGCCTTTCAAACCTTGGAGCTCTGTGCTTTCCTTCCTATGGAAAAGAACTGTCCTTCTGAACCAGGTGCCCATGGCCACAAATGGGATTTCACTTCCAGCATTCCCTGTAGTGACAGGCTGGAGGAGATTGTTGGCTCGAAACATTTTGTGTGGGGGGGAAGAAGGGGCAGGTCCAGCCTTGCCCTGCCCTGGAACCCCAGCCCAGCCCTGCCCTGGAATCCCAATTCCCCCAGAGCCTCCATCCCAGCCCAGCAGTGTCTGCCAGTCCCTGGCACAGCACAGGCAATGCTCCACAGCCACCTCTGCAGCCCCCAGCCCAGCTCCTGAGGGATGAAATGAGCCCAAGGCCCACCTGGGGGAAGGGCCCAGGGAGACCAAGGGGTATTTAAGGCTGACCACAAAGCAAGCGCACATCTTGACCCTACCTCCTCTAGGAATTTCTATCTGAACACTGCAGGAATCCAGGAGTTGGTAGCTGTGTGTGTGCACCTCTGTATCTTTTTTGTCTTTCTCTCTTTTTAATTCACGCTTCTTGTAAAATTTGAGTAACTTAAAATTGATGAAGCTAAGAGTTTGTGAAGGTGAATGGGCCAAGTCAGTGCTTTGAGAATTGGTTTTTGTTGATTGAACGTCATACTAAACCTTTTGCAAAAGTTTCTCTGATTTTTCTAAAGTTCCCAGTAAAGGCTGTTTTGTTCTTTTGAGCTCCCAGCCACATTCCACACTCCATTTCCCAGCTGCAGCCCCTGGTGCCTCTGAGTTGTGCTGCCCCAGCCCCAGGGACGCTCTCCTTGTCTGCCCATTCTCCCACGGTCTCTGGGCAGGGATGGCCTCAGTGGGGGCTGCTGACATCCTCAGCAACTTGGAGGCTGCTGCTGAATTTTCCTGCTCCAGAGGCTTGTTCAGCCTTCAGCTCTTCAGTGCAGGAATTCAGTGTCCCAGGGCTCAGTAACATTCAGAACACCTGAACAAGCCAAGCCTCTGGGGATAATTTGATTTCAGTTTTCAAATCTTGTGTGGTTAATTAGGCAGATTTCAGAAGTGCATTCAAACTGAATATATTCTATTTTAAAAAACAGTGAGAAAAGATTTCTTAGGTCCCGTTTAGGTTTTTTTCCCTGTTAATAAATTGATATGTGCAATCTTCAATTGACACTGAATCCAAGTACATCCTCATGCAGTTTGAATGGATATGAAAATCAAGATCCTTCATGGCTGACAATCAATCAGACTCTGTCCCTACCCCCACCCCACCATTTCCCCCATCCAAGCCCTGGCACTCAGAGCAGCCTTGTGCAGATCTGAGCTCCCTCCAGCCCAGGCTGCACCTGCAGCTTTCAGCTCCTTGGTTCCAGCTCCCACCTGCTTTCCTTGGAGAAGGAGCTGCCCGAGACACAGAGGGATGTTCATTCATTGTCATCTAACAAACCCAAGGGAAGACACAGCTCCATCAAATGCAAAAGTCATTTCTCTGCTGGATATTAAATCCACTTTCCACAGCAGACAGTCTCAGAGCAATGGAAAACACCTTCTGTGCCCAGCACAGATCCCAAGGTCTCCCCAAACCCTCCCTGCCCCGATTCTGCCCAGATTTGCTCTTTGCACACACAAGTCACACGCTGAAGTCAGGAGCTCCCTCCATGCCCAGAGGGAGGAAAAGAGAGAAAGGGGATGAAGAGCTCTCCTGTGCAGAGCCAAGGTCCAAGTGCTCTGGGATGTCCCAGCAGCATCTGACATGTCCACCATCACCCAGAGATTTCTGTACAGCAACAGTTTCAGACAAAAACAAAAGAAAAGGTAATTCTGTGAGATATAAACACAATTAAGATGTTTACTAATATGCTATTTATTTGAGCTTCAGAAATATTAGGCAATTCTCTGAAGCTCAAAGCATGAAACCAGTCAGCTGAAGGGCACTTGAATGACCAGAAAGCATTGGGAGGAGTGCTGAGGGTTTTTTGCAGCACAATGGACATATGCAACATATGCACAATCCAGCCTTCATAGAAACTGAGTAAGGTCTCTGTGCCCTTGAAGGACACAAAAGAAGGAGAACACGCTCACCAGCAGACGGTTCAGGATGCAAAGGCAGACAAAAAAACCACAGCAAGATGCATGAAGAAGAAAGATTAACTAAAATTAACTGAAATATCAAAATGCGTGCGTAAAAAGGATTTAACCAATCATGTATTAGCTTGAGGTGTGAACAATAGAGAACAGTATAAAGATGGCTTGCTTTTTGTAATAAATTGGCTTCACTTGATCATATTGATCATGCTGTGATGTCCCGTTAATGATCCTCTGCACCTGGGGACCAGAAATGCATGCAAGTCTCCACCCCAAGAGACATTATGAATTCAGAAAACATGGCCATTAACTGCTTGATACCAACACAGAGTAATGGCAACCAAAATGCAGTCAGCCAAGGGTTTTTTCCACTCTCTCTCAAGCCCCATGCATTGGGCACCAAATTTTGTCCTGGTTTAGGGCAAATTTGGGAGAAAACCTCCAAAGGGGCTCCTCCAGAAAGGAAACACACACAGCCCCTCTCCCCAACCGGGTCGGGAAGGATTCCTTGGAGAGAAGTGGAAAGAACCTGTTCATTTAACAGGTAAAGCACCCCCAGCACACAAAATGAACAATACCAGGTGACAACACTCTTTCACCACTCTGAAAAGGATGACAAATTCAGAAAGTCTCTCTTGGGAGTGGTCGCTCTGTTATCAGTCCCTCTGGTGCTGGGGCAGCTGCTGCAGCCACAAGGTGCAAACTCTCGGTGTTTCCCAGGTCCCAGTCTGGAGCAGGTTTGAGTGGTTCCAAAAAAGGGAAAGGAAAACAGTCCAGGGAAAAATTCAGACTGCTTAGCTAAACTAACTAATGAGCAGAAACAAAAGCAAGAGCAAAGCAAAAAGCCAAGCAAAAAGCAAAAGCAGCACCATGTACTGCCCCGTCTCTGTGTCCTCCCAGCCATGGGGGAGCGGCTGATAACAAAACCAAAACAAAACTTCACTCTTCAGAGCGAGTCTTGAAGGCAAAGAACATAATATCCAGCATAAACAGAACAGACAGCTGGGGATACAAGCATCCTAATGTCACCCTAGGACAGCACAGTTATTCCAAACTGCCCCCCAGCAGCCCCCTCCTCACCGATGCCATCTGCTGTGGCTGTGCCAGCTTCAGGAGATGCCTCCAGGGCCTGCATTACCTGTGTGAAAAATGCATATTGTATGACTGGCTTTTCACAAATATTAAAATGAATATTATATGTGTTGTGTTAGAAAGTTATGTTGTACTAATTTCCTTAAGTAGTGTGTTAAATCTAGTTTTAGGTTATACCATAATGTTGAAATAGAAACTATGCTATGTAAGATACTTTTATAATTAGAGTATTAATAATTTGGACAATTTGAATTAGGACAATATGAGATAATAGCAACAAAGAATTACAGACGTCTGGGTAACTTCTTCTGGGCAGCATAAGCCTGAAAAAGGACACACTTTAACAGAGGATTAACCCTTAAAAACAATAGCCTGTTGCATATTCATACCCCTCATACACGATGCATAAATTCTATTCAAACACAGGATTCTGTTTTCTTCCTCTGAATCCTGACGGCGTCTTCATAGCTGAGCAGGCAGGAAGAAGTTCGTTTCTTCTGATAAGAGAGCAATAAATTCTCTTTCTCTGAAAGATTTAGGTGTCCTGTGGCCGCTATCTCGTTGCGAGTCCTTTCTTTAAAAAAAGTATTTTACATAGCATAGTTTTTATTTTAACATTATGTTATACCCTAAAACTAGATTTAACATACTACTTAAGAAAATTAATACAGCATAACTTTCTGACACAACACATATAATATTCATTTTAATATTTGCGAAAAGGCAATCATAAAATACGCATTTTTCCCACGGGAGGACTGGTCCCCCCCAGTTATTCCCTGTACCGGCGGGACACCCCCACTTCCCCTCAGAGCTCTCCCGCGCTGAGGGGCCGCTGCCGCTTCCCGCCCTTCGCGCCCGCCCTCAGCGGCCGGAGGGAGTCGGGGCCGCCCCGGCCGCCCTTTTATCGGAGCCATGGAGAAGGAAAACCGCTTTAAATTGTTCATGCCGCCGCGCCTGAGCGCTGGGCAGGTGTCTGTGGGCAGATCCCAGGTGAGCGCTCGGCCGCGGGGCCGCTGAGGGCGGTCCATACCACACCCGCCCCCGACCCCGGCCGCCTCCTCGGGCTGTGCTGCTCTGGAGGCCGCGGCTGAGGAGGGGACGGGGGGAAAGCGCAGGGGCCCTTCCCGGGGACACGGGGACAGTGCTGGGCCCGGGGAGTGCCCCGGCAGAGCCCCGAGCTGGAGCACACACACACCTGCCCCTTGTCCCGGGCTGGAGCACACACCCACCTGCCCCTGCATAGGCCGGGACGGCTCCTGCACTGGACTCATTTCTGTGCGTATGCCTCGAGTGGCACATGCACAGACATCTTCAGTTTGAATTTCAAAGACTTTTGTTGTTGTGTTCTCTCAAAACTGAAGGGAATCATCTTCTGGAGCATCCGCTCTGTGTTGTAAGTCCGCGTTTGCTGTGGGTAATTCAGCCCAGAGAGCGAGCAGGGCTCTATCGCCGGCCGGGCTCTGTGTACAAATCACCAACGGGATGGGGCTGCTGAGGAACTGCCTTGAGCTGTTTTATTTTCCAGCATCAGTCTCATTACGTGGTTATGATAATGGGAAGATGCCAGCAGCTCACATCCCAGGCAGCAGACAAAGAACTTCATGTGACAACTTACTTTAAAAGTTTTTTGACCAATCACACCAAGCAAAAGCATATTGACAGCAGTTCTATCCAACCACTATAAGCACAGGTACCTTTGGTTAAAACAATGCTTGCCTTTTTTGAATACAATACCTGCTTGTAAGCCTTGAAACACAATGCACAGAGCTCCATTATTAAGCTTAGAACTTTCTAATATCTTGCTAGATAAACTTTTCTGTAGCTTAGGGAGTTATTCTAGCCAAGCATTAATACACAGACCATTGTTCTATTTGTCATTACTTTTCTACTTTTTGCCTAATTTTTCTGCTGACCTATGTCATGGCTACTGCTTGGCACTAATCACAGTTCTGCTGTCTCTGAGGCTGCCTTTTGCAGCTTTCTGAAACCCCTCTGATTTTATGGATTCCCACAGGCCCCACTCAGATGCTCGCATTGGCGTCTTGGTCTCACCAGATCAGGTGTGCAGTGAAAATGTTCTGTCCCCACACTGAGTTATGAGAATTCAACAAGTTATTTTTTCATGTCAAAGCTCCTTATGAAATATGTTGAGATTCAAACAGGATATTCTGACAGCAGATGAGTTTGCTGTTTACAGGATGAACTTCTGTGACTTAAAAAACTTGTAAAAGGGAATTTTCATACTGAAACATAATCAGATATCGTTTAGAAGTGCCCTTGGAAGTAAAGCAAAAAAGAAATATCAACTACTGAAAAGTCTTCAGAAAAGTAATTTGTCTCCTTGAGTCCTTTGCCATGCACCAGTGCCCAGACAGGCAGGAGCTGCTGAGTTCCCTGCATTGAAAGCTCCCCTTTGGCCACAGTCTATAAATCAAACTGCAGAACACCAACAGTTTGATCAACCACTGGGAAGTAAGAAGTGAGTTCCAAAGCCATTACCAATACCTTGGGCTTTGAAAATTGTAGGCAGCTGTTTAATTAATGACACATTCTATTTTCACATCATCTGTAGGGATTTTTTCTGCCTTTTATAATTCTTCTTTGCAAATCTACTCTTAAGGAACTAATTTTTAAATTTGTGCAGGATATTAACAGACGCTCAGATGATGACTTTAAGCTGCCATTCGATGTGTTGAGCCATGGAGAAATCACTGATTCAGGTACGATTGGAATATTTGCCATGCACTTTCTTTAGATTTTTATATATTGTCAAGTTTTAATTTTCATGTCTGTAACTGTTAAATACAGTTTCACTGTTACTTTTTTTAGAAATACATTGATCAAAATCTCTTCATGTTTCAGATACAATTTCACAGCAAGTGAAACTTTGCTCTGAAGTAGATGAAGAGGTCAGCTAAGTATCAACTCTGCACATCTAATTCCTTGGGGTCTTTTGAATTTGTTCCCAAACAGTGCCTAAAGCATTTTTCAGAAGATATTTCAGGCCTAAAGGAAGCAGTCAAAAGGGAATAATGTTTTCTGTCTCCTGTTTAAAGCTGAATCACTTAGAGGAGATACTTGTGATTTAGTGAACACACCTGGAAATTAATCTTTAAAAATTAAGGTGATTGCAATATTGTTGTTGTTTTTTTCTTTGTTTGAAGTGTCTGCAAAGTCCATGAGCTTTAATTAGAGTAAGATTTAAACACTTAAGTATCCTTGTCGAACTGCTGCTGAATATTCTGTTGAGGGGCAGAAGGGTTGAAGTCAGAGTGTTCTTTGGAAAACTGAAGTAGATTATCCCAATTGCGTTGTCTGGCATTAATTTATCTGTAAAACAATGAATTCAGTGGTTTCCTCAAGCACTGGATTCCTTTCACAGTGTCTTTACCAGCAGATCTCTGCTTTAGCACAACTCAGTGCAGCTCAGCTTTTTTGCAATAGCTTCTCTACTTTGCAGCTACAAAACACTGTTTGCTAGCACAAAATAAAACACATTTCTTGTGCTCTCTCTGCTGTTTTTCATATCCCTGACAACTTTTTAGACTTTTTTAATCCTAAGCTATTAAAGTACCATCAGGACTGTAACAAAACTGTGATGCAGCCAAAACAAGGGTGGTGTTTGGGGGTGTTGTAAATGAACCAAAGGGCCCTTGGGACTCGTGTGTTGCTCTCCCTGCCTCAACCACTGGCCCAGCACTACTTGTAGGGCACTTTCAAGGTGCTGTAAGGGCACAAGGGTGGTGGTTTTCCTTCCTGCTCTGTGTGTGAGCAGAGAACTGCTGGGACACTTGGATATTTATAAATCCCTGGTTCCAGATGGGATCCATGCCAGGGTGATGAGGGAGCTGGCAGATGAGCTTGCCAAGCCTCTCTCCATCATTTATCAGGAGTTGTGGCTCACTGTGAGGTTCCAGAGGATTGGACACTGGCCAGTGTGACACCCATGTACAAAAAAAATAGGAAGGAGGATCCTGGTAATTCCAGGCCAGTCAGCCTGGCCCCAGTGGCAGGTGAGATAATGGAGCAGTTCACACTGAGTGCTATCACACAGCACTCCCAGCATGGCCAGGCTATCAGACCCAGCCAGCAGGGCTTTACCAAGGATGGGTCATGTCTGACCAACCTGGGCTCCTTCTGTGAGCAGGTGACTGCCTGGTGCATGCAGGAAAGGCTGTGGGTGTTGTGTGTCTGGGCTCCAGCAAGGCCTTTGGCACTGTCTCCCACAGCACACTCCTGGAGAAGCTGCAGCCATGGCTGGGACAGGAGCACTCTGTGCTGGGCTCAGAACCGGCTGCATGGCCGGGCCAGAGAGTGGTGGTGAATGGTGCTGCATCCAGCTGGCAGCCAGGCACCAGTGCTGTCCCTCAGGGCTCTGTACTGGGACCAGTTCTGTTTAATGTTTTTATAGACAACATGGGTGAGGGCATCGAGTCCTTCATCAGTAAATTTGCAGGGGATACTAAGCTGGGAGCTTGTGTTGATCTATTGGGAGGAAGGAGGGCTCTGCAGAGAGACTTAGATCAGTTGGATGGATGGGCAGAGTCCAGCAGCATGAAGTTTAATCAGTCCAAGTGCTGAGTTCCACATGTTGGCCACAAAAATCTCCTACAGCGTTCCAAGCTGGGGACAGTGTGGCTGGACAGTGCTCAGGCAGAAAGGGCCCTGGGGGTGCTGGTGACAGCCGGTTGAACATGAGCCAGCAGTGTGCCCTGGTGGCCAAGAAGGCCAATGGCTCCTGGCCTGGGTCAGGAATGGTGTGGCCAGCAGGAGCAGGGAGCTCATTCTGCCCCTGTATGGGCACTGCTGAGGCTGCACCTTGAGTGCTGTGTCCAGTTCTGGCCCCTCAGTTTAGGAAGGACGTTGAGATGCTGGAACACATCCAGAGGAGGGCAACAAGGCTGGTGAGGGGTTTGGAACACAAGCCCTGTGAGGAACGTTTGAAGGAGCTGGGGCTGTTTAGCTGGGAGAAGAGGAGGCTCAGGAGTGACCTTATTGCTCTCTACAGCTTCCTGCAGGGAGGTTGGAGCCAGGTGGGGTTGGTCTCTTCCACCGGGCAGCACTGACAGAATCAGAGGACACAGTCTCCAGCTACAGCAGGGAAGGGATAGGTTGGATATTAGGGAAAAAATTTTCACTAAAAGAATAATGAAGCACTGGAATGCTCTTCCCAGGGAGGTGGTAGAATCACCATCTCTGGATGTGTTTAAAAAAAGCCTGGACATGGCACTTGGTGCTGCAGTGGAGGTATCAGGGGATAGGTTGGACTCGATGATCTGAGAGGTCTCTTCCAGCCTCATTATTCTGTGATTCTGTGATTCTGTGATTCTGTGTCCATGGCAATATCACAGGTACTCCTGGGCAAAGTCTCTGAAGCTGCTTTTACTTAACTCAGCAGTGTCTGTCAGAAGGAGAGGACAGAAATGGGGTGAAGAACCTGCTAGAAGGAAATTTGGCTTCACTGATAATTCTGGCAAAATTTTTGTTGATTTTGGTGGATTGCAGTTATCCGTGTCTTTAAGCCCACCTATTTGGTGATGTCTGAAGGGGGTTTGGGATATTTCATTGTATTTGTTTCTCCTATGTGCCCTGTAATGCCTTTTGATACATACACAGAGGATGCACAAAGATTTAAACTTGGGCTCCTGATCATATATAAGCTTATATCACCATCTGTGGAAAAAATATTACTCTTGTGATGTTTCTAAGAGATAAATACATTATCTACAACAGTATTAATTAGATATTATATACTATTAATTAGATAGTATTTGAGATTAACTTGTGGAACCTATTCTAATAGAATCCAGAAACAACGAATGAATTGTTCTCAAAACTCTACAAAGAGGCTGAGAAGATCAAGCAGTGGAAACTGACTGTGGAAACTGAACTAAACCAGAAAGAAAGAAAACTCCAAGAGAATAGAAAGATTATTGAAGCACAGAATAAAGCCATTCAAGAACTGCAGGCCAGTATTGTATAGTGTACATTGAATAGATGAAGTTCAGTGCTTCGTGATTCAGTATGACACTATTATTGATACAATTAAATATTAAAGACTGTTGCAGTTTGGTTTGTGCCTTGAGAAAATGATTATTTTGAGAAGTTGCAGGCACCTGTCCTGTGTGAGGGTAGGTATGAAGAATATACCTGTAAGTGTCTCATTTGCTAGTAAATTATTGTTCATTAATTATTGTATCTTTCATGCAAGAGATGACTCAGCATGTAATACCAGATAAAACAGACTTCTGTCTACTGATGCCCCAAGTGACTTTTTCATGAGGGATTTGAGAAGTTCAAGTGCATTTCTAATATATTTTTCAATAACAGTGTCTTTTTGCATCTGTTCCCCATGAAATCGGTTTGAAAATGAGAAACTCCATTTGAAACTGGAAGATGAGATATGTGAAAATAAAGATCTCTTGAAAGAGTAAGTAATAGAACCAAGGATATTTTTTTGTGGTGGAAATAATCAGTTTCCATGTGGGCAGTTTTATGTAGCTGTTAAAATTTGAAGGTCATTTCCATTGTTACTCCTTAGGTGCACAAAGCACTGTGCACTCCTGTGCAAACATGATATTTTTCCCTCCTTTAGAGCTGCTGCTTCGAGGCATCTGTGTAATCTGCTCAAGGGCACCTGCACTCGCTTCACAGAGAAGACCAGCAAATGTAAATGCTTTTTTAGTTTTTATTTATCAGATAAAGGTACTTCTAGCTTGTCTGAATTCACAAACAGAAGCAAGAAGAAGAAATTTCTCGTGCTGTTCAGAAAAGTTCTACAGTTGAGATCGACTGGATGTGGCTCTCAGAATGAGAAGTGAATTTTAAGTGGCTCACAAAATTGGAAGTGAAGCCCCAGGTCTAACAGATTTGTGGTTTGTAATGCTGAATGCAGAGGGCTTTTGAAGGCAGTGAGATTGTTTGCTGCAAGGTTGCCAGCCTGGGAGCTCTTTGGGTGCCCAAACAGTGCTCCAGGTTTGAGGCAGTGCCCACAGCCCCGACTGGCACTGGAGCCACTGCAGGGCAGGGCAGGGCTCCCCAAGGCTGCTCAGCCCATTGAAGCTTTGCAGTCCCAGCCACACTCTGGGAATGTATTCAGACATGAGAAGTGACACTTCATGCCTGGTTTTAGGCAGTAGAATCTACTCTGAATTCCCAGCACTCTGTAACAAATTCCCAGAGCTGACCTTTCCTGTTTTCAGCCATCACACATTTGTGGGGAAAAAAGGTCTGAACCCCAAGGTATAATGAGTAACTGGAATTCTTCTCATGAAACTGAACAAGCCAAGACAGTTGGATAACTTAATGAAGTTTAAATTCTTGAGGTTTTAAAATATGTTATTGATTGGGAATTTTGCTTTATATGCAATTTAGAATTGTTATTATAATCATTATAATTTTACTAACTTGATCCTGGATACTTAAGGAGTGTCTATCTCTTTTTAGCCTTAATTCTAGACATCCTTGTATATAGATGTACTGTTCTTTTTTGATAGCTGTTTCTTTTACTGTTCTCTTTTTAATTGTTTTCTTAGGAAAAAATAGTATCAATTACAAAAGTGAAAGGAAAGAAGGAAAATATGGACATGGAGTGTTGCAATTTTATAATGACAGTTCAGATGCTCTATCAGCATCTGCTGATAGGAAGAAATTAAGTGCTAAACCCTAGATTACAGTTTATAAATACTAACAGTTTTGATACATTATTATTCAACAGCATTAATACTATAATAATTAATATGGTCGCATAAACTGATCCAGAATTACACTTTTCACAGAAAAAAAATATCTTGGGAAGGAAATTTAAAAGTTGAGCTTGCTTAATGTTTCAATGAAATACACATTTTCCCTAGATTCTGTAACTTTTGGCACCATGTTTCATAATGACTTATTTAGTAAGAATGGAGCTGATAATTCCTTTGTTAATTCATTATGCTGATTAAAAATTATGACTTGGGCAGCTGGCATTCTTGTCCAAAAGAAAACCTTTCTTATATGTTCTTGCTTTGATAGATGAACAGGAAAAGGAAGCAACAATAGAATTGTATGAGGAACTTCACAGCAACGTAGAAGTAAGTGAGCAAGCTTGATGAAAGGAATGCGAGTTATGTGAGCTGAGCTGAGTTCCATGTTTATGGTGGGATACTGTTTGTGTCCATCATGTGTGGGTATCATGTCATGTGTGATGCATGAAGTTGGGTTTTCAAAACCTTTTCAAGAGTGATTTTTGCGTTCTATAAAGCACATTCAATGGAGAAGGTGCCAGCAGTGTGTGGGATGTAGATCCCTGTGATCTGGGTGATGTGTGCTTAGTGCTGGGTCACTGCCACAGCTTCTGGCTTCTTTCTGGGCTCTGTTTCACCTCCCTGCTGGTTCCTCAGAATGGCTGAGGTGGGCAGCAGCCCCTGGAGAAGTTCCAGGGTTTCCAGTATTGAACTTCAAATATTAAATTTTGTTTTTAGAGAATGACGGTGGCATTTGAAGAGCTTTGTGTGCAAGCAGAGAACGACAGATTGGAAATGAGTTTCAAATGTGAGAATTCTGTTTATTGAGTTTATGCAGCTGGCTCATTTTTGTACTTCATAGCTTGTGTTACACATGCAGTGTCAGGCAGCCAGGTGTGAAGTGCTGGAATGGTGAGCAGCTCACACTGAGACACTGGGACCCTTCTTTTATTCATGCTGCCTTTGGTCACTGCCTGGCCCCTTCTGTTGCTGTTCCACTGGGCCAAAGCTGGAACTTTATTTCTCAAACAGTCACTCAAAATTGAAGTTTTGTCTGTGAAGAACAGTCTAGAGATCAGTACTTACTTCCCATAGTTTGTTTATTTAAATGATAATGCACGAGTGTTAGCTAAATGCTCTCTCTCTCTATGTATAGCCTGCTATGTTCCTGTTTCATTCTCACATGCTCTCTTCTGTTTGTATTTTCATTATAAAATCAAACATTGCCTCAGCAATTACTCTTGGGAAACAAATGGTACAGCTGTACAATTCCAGGCAACCTTAAACTGGAAGTTGTATTGAGCTTGGAGTTTATTTCAGCTAGAATGTTAACTATGGATGTTACTGTATCTCCAAAGTAAAAGAAGAAGCAGAAAAAGTGGAAAAATTTGAAAAAGAATGCAGACTGGAAGTCAGTCAAAAGGAAAAGCAGATTTGCTCATTTTGCCATCTAAGATGTAGAGCTTTATTTGGGACTAATGGGGCAATGCAAGAGCCAAGAAGTGTTTCTGGGTATTAGTAAAAAAGACAAAATAACATCTGAAGCTGCATTTAAGTCAAATTCTTTTAAGTTTACTGGTGTTTCAGTCTCTTTAGTCTACTGGAATTTATGGTTTGATTTTGAATTGGAGAACTTTTTTGTTTAGAGTAATGTGACTTGATCAATATTTGGCTAAGATTATATCTAGCCAAATATTATCTATCTATCTATCTATCTATCTATCTAATCTTATCTATCTATCTAATCTAATCTAATCTATCTAATATAACTTGAATGACAGCAAAATGTCTGCTTATCATACCTGGGTACAAATGAAAATTAATATCTGTCCCTTCTCCAGACTTCATGATGATATTTCTTGCATTTTTCTAGATTTCAGCTCTTACCATACAGAGAGATGAAAAAGATGATGTCATAAAAGACATCAAGGCTCAGCTGCAGACGTCACAAAATAAGATTGCTGACTTAATGGAAGCAAAATGTAAGAATGTTCTGCCTGCTGTGTTTAAATGTAATTGTTTATAGAATTGAAATGTAATTGTTTATGAATCTTTATTTATTATATGTAATTGTTTATAGAAGCATAGGAAACAGGGCCATGATAGTCTTATTCTGTTGCTGGTTGGCAGCAGAATTTTGGGGCCTTGAAGGCCTTATTTTTGTTTGGAGCAGGAGCTGCTCATGTGGGAGCGGGACTGGCAGGGCAGTTTTTAGGGGGAGTCAAGCATTGAGAGCTCTTGAAAATTGCAAGGGGAAAATATGTTGCTTCAGTTTTGCAAATGTACCATCAGGCACATGTCACTGAGGAAACTTACTTTTCAGAACTTGATTTTCAATATTTTTAAGCCATCTATATTTTAATTTCATCTATTATTTTATAGTATATGATGTCAGTACCATTGGTCTCTGTTAAATTCTTTAAATGTATGTAATTTTCCATTTTTAGCAGCATTTTTTAGTAAATATCCTATTTTAAAAATATAAACATCTTTTTTTGTTTAGTACATAATGAAGAAATGTTAAAGGAGTCCCAAGTCAGTAAAGAACATTTTAGGGCAGAGCTGGAAGAGGCTAAAATTTCATTGCAAAAGGCAGAGGTACCCCTTGCTTATAGTTTTACAGTACAAATAGACTAGATGAGTATTTGCATAAGTAATTATGGATACTTTAGACATGAAACAGCTGTAGCTCTTTGTTGCAAAACATGTTTAGAAATTATATCATGTCTTGAAGGCTACTCAAAAGAACTTGGAAACTGAATTCCAGACTACAGTGAAAACATTAATTCAGGTCACTGGAGAAAAGGAAGAGCAGGAGGAAGAATGTAAAAAAATGAAGGCTTTGCTTGCAGCCCTGACAGAGGAGTTTGAGACTTCTGTTGCCAATTTGAAAAGCTTGCTGCAAGAAGAACAAAATAGGTAAATTAATGAGTTTAAATTCCAAGAGTGATCTTACAGGTTGCAGTCTATGACAAAATCAATAACAATTGGAAATGAAGCTGAAATTTTTTTCACACAGTGGTCTAAATGCAGAGAATTTAATGTATTTTTTTTGTTTGTGATAGTTGATACTGTATAAAAAGTAATCTTTTGCCCCCTCCAACTTTCATAATTCTGTCTTTAAGAAATACAGATTTCTATAGGTATATATTTGTTTACTTTTATGTCTACTGTTCTGAGGTTTTAAAAGTGAAATTTGATGTGTGTTGCAGGCAGATCTATCACCTGCCTGTTGAAAGATAAATGTTCTTAAAGTGCTTGTGCTAAGACTTTGTCTTATTGTCCTGTAAGTTTCAAATGCAGTGCTTTGTACCCTACATTTGGGATTTTTCATTTACCATTTCCTTAGATTAAAGAAATCTGAAGATGATTCAAAGCTGCTTATCTTGGAGCTCCAGAATAAATCTGCTGAACTGGGTAAGGCTTGTAGAAAGGCAGAAAATGAGCTAGGCAGTAATAAAAATGTTTTCTGCTCTTTTCTGGAAATAGACTGTCTCTAGTAGCTGGAGAAATGATTTTACAGTGCCTGTACCTGTCAGGAATGCCTGGATTTATTTTTACTCAGCTGATCCCTTTTCTTTGGGGGTCATTGGTGCTGGCAGCAGCCAAAGGGCAGTGCTGTGCACAGCTCCAATAGTCAGACCATTCATGCATGAATTCTTCTGGAGGTAATTTTGGTTTGCAGCTCAGAGCAGCAGCACTGCAGGTGCCAGGAGTGACTTGTGCAGCAGAGACAAAACCTCCCATGGAGGTTTCTGTGACCCTCCCCATGCTGGAAGTGCAATGATGCTGGCAGGGGTTGTCTTTAAATATCATCAATTTGACATCCTGTGCTTTCTAGGGATGTGCTCCATAGTCCCCAGAGTAAGAGCTCTGCCTTGCTGTTGAGAACTTGCAGAAAATCCCAGAATTGTGAATGTGCACATAGAAACCATTTGGAAGTTAGTAACAACTGGTTTCCTTTCCCAGCATATCTATGTGATACCTTCAGCAGTTTGTATTTTTTTTCTGGAACAATGCAGGTGCATCAATGCTTGGAGAATACTCTAGTCTTACAGTCCATGGTTTACTTGAAGCTATATTTGTGGAAAACATAATAGGCTCTAAATTTTATTTAAGATAAATATTCAGTTTCTCTTCAGATATAGATTTGCTAATGTCTGAATCATTTTCTCAAGTCTACATTTAGATTAAGTCATAAATGAGCTTTTCAGTTTCTTAACTTAATCCAACAAGTTTTGAGAACTGGGTATTGCAAAAGGGTAAATGTTTTATACTGCCTGCTAAATATGAAAAATCATTTATGTTCCATTAATTTTACATTCCTTGTGCTGTAGAAGAGATGGCTAAAGTAAAATGTGACAAAGAAGTGCAACTTGAAGAGCTGTCAGAAACTCTGGTAAATGTTCATTTTATTAATCTCATGGCATTTGCTCTTCATATGAAATTCCTCTTGCTTTGTAAGTATCTTAAATGTCATAAGTAAATTCCATCTAGTCTGCCTTAACATTTCTACTAAACTTTCTCACACACAATTTCAGTGTTTTCTTTGAAGAATTCTTTATTGCCTCTGTTTTTCTTGTCTCCTGTGCTTTTGGTTTTTCTTGTCTCCCATGTTTTTGGTTTTCCTTCTCAAGGTTTTTGGTTCTTTCCTTCTTTGTTCATGCCCATTCAAATGCCACTCCCTCTGGATATAAGGTTTTCCCATTTTTCCTTCCTTCCAGGAAGGTAATTAGCTCTGGCCTCTGTGAACCCTGCTGTGCTGTGACACAGGCCCATTTTCTGTCACAGAAGTCTAAGCTATATGAAATACACTCTTAACAGAGGTTTATTTTAATTATGATTTTATATTTACAAGCCTAACAAGAATCCATATCAACTAAAGTTAAGATAGTCTGAAATCAGGTGTGCATTTTACTGTGTCTGCTTGTTGTTATAATCTGTGCATTGAGTGTTCTGAACTGAGTTTCACTCATTTTCTAAAATGGGTAAATTGGAGCACTTTTACTGAAGAAGAACCTTGAGGCTAGTACAGGAAATTTGCAGAGAGAGAAACATTTGGAGAGAGAAATGAAAATACTCTCCAAATGAGAGAGGTCTGAAGAAAGGCAACAGTTACATGTTTTTAGAAATAGTGAAGTTGCACATCATGACTTGGATACAAGTTTATACATAAGAAACAGCACCCAGAGCAGGGTCCCACCCGAATTTTGCAGCCCAGGTAATGAAACTCACAGCAGAGGACAGACATGAACAGCATTGGTGTCACAGTTCACTATCTCACACCACTTCCAGATCCCAGCAGAGACTGGAAAGATCCAATCTGGATAATCCATGGCATGGATGTTGTTGGGTTCTTCTGAAAGCCTTGTGCTCTGAGTTCATGTCTGATGACCTCCAGCAGTTGGAGTTTGCACATGGGAACTCAAAACTCTTCCTTTTCATTTTGCAGAAAGAATTCCATGGTTTGAAAGCACAGCTGACAAGAACAGCTAAGAAGGAACAAGATTATTTAAAGCAGCTTGTGACTCTGAAAACAGATCTTGAACAAGAGGCGTATGACCATTTTGAAAATAGAATATTGAATTAGTTTTGGTGTAATATAGAAGTTGCTTTAATCCACAGTGAAATGAACTATGATTGTTTTCTAATGAAAGTTTTGAACCACATATATGCCATTAATTATACGCTTACATTTCTAAATTCCAGTTTCTCTATTTATGTGTATTCTATGGCATATGTAGTTGTTCTTTCACTTATTTAACAAGAAGAGAAAGTTTCTGAATTCATTGTTAATCTTGCTTTAAAATACATAATCTTCACTAACCATTATATATATATAAAAGTTGACTCTGATTTTCTTTCCTTCTTCTGGCACCTTCGTACATCTCTCTGACTCTGCTGCAAAGCTTATATTTGTAGATAAAGGCCTGGACTTCTTTCAGCATGGAATAACACTTGATAATGGGTATTTTTAATTTAAAAGGAGATTTCAAAATGCATCTTCTTATTCCCCTTGGCCATTTGTTTTAAATTAGGTTAAAGAATGAACAGCTAACAGTGTATCTCAGTAAGCTTTCACTAGAGAAAGAACAAACAGCACAAGAGAAAAATGCTGTGGCTGCAGAACTCCAGAAGCTGCAAGAACAACAAGAGGCAAGTTGTAAACTTCCAGCTTTCTTGAAAGGACAATACTCAATTTGGCAAATGACTCCGTTTTACAAATTAGATGATGAGCTGCAACATGACTTGGATCTGTAAAGTACCTGAGCAAATTTTTTTGTATTTGAATTGGAAAGGAAGTGTATTTACACTTGTGAACAAGGCAGGTCTGTGTGCTTTGGATGGCTTTGAATTTTTTAAGAAGTCACTTTGAATTTTATTTCTTTGCTGACACAAGGGTCTTTATTTAGGATAGTAAGAAAAAAGAAGACAATACAAAGCAGTTAGTTGAAAATCTAGAAGAGGCAAATAGCCAGCTAAGGCAAGTAAAACCAAATATTAATAACTGATATTGTTAAAGGAAGTAGACTCAAATAGTTAGTTGTGTTCAAATTTTGCTTTCTGGGATTTTTGATTAATGTTTTTATAGATTACATAGCTAAACAGAAACTTTTCAGAATTGCTGTTGGCCAAGTGGAAATTTTCTCAGATAGAAATACCAATTGCTGCAGGAACAATGTTTGCCATCATTTTGTATTCCATAGTAGGAGCTGTCTTGTTTTGCATTAGACATCTCAGGTGTGAAGGAAATTCAAATGGAAGCTGAAGGTTGTGGATGAAATGTGACAAGGCAAAACTGGATCAGAGTTACTCTCTGTATCCCCAGTTCAACAGACAGGCAGCTCCCATGTTTCACAGCTGCATTGCAATAGTCCAGGTCAGGATGTATTTTCCTTGGGCTCCTGGAACATCTTTTCCTACTTACAAGAAGTATGGACAGTTCACATATTGACTTACTGGGCCTCTTGCTGCATTTTAAGAACATTTTCATTGAGCAGCTTATGTGAAGTTCCCATCAACATTAGCAGCTCTTTTCAGAAAATAAAATATGGGTTTGTTAGAAGTACTGAAAATAAGTTAAAGGCAATAAGGAAATATTTACTAATGCTTGTTAATTTGGAACTTAGAAATGAACTGGAGTCTTTGAAGGAGAAAATGGCAAAGACAGGTGAAGAGATGAAAAGTACACTGGATGAAAGAGAAGAAAATGTATGTCCTGTGTCATGAAAATATCTTACAGAACCTGCAGGACAGCATTCAATGTAAAATCTTTGTTGGGATTTTTTCTGCAAAGCTCTGCCTGGGGGATGTGATCTCTGCCAGAGGTTTCTTCTTTCCCAGCTGCTGCCAGCTGTGCCATGGTGTGTCCCCATGTGAGCCCTGGTATTTCAAAAGACAAGCACAGTCACTGGGATGTTCACTCTGTGCTGGAAGTTTAATATTAAAGATTTATTTGTTTTCAGGCAAACAGAGAACCTGCTTTTCTGTTTTTTCATATACCCACTCAGTGATGGATGGGCTCTGGATTAGCTTTTTATATGTAGTGTGAGTTTGAGCTGAAATAGATTCAAACATTTTTACTTTTCTTTCTATTGGTTCAAAGCAACCTGGGGTTTTTAGCAAATTTCAAAATTTCATTGTAAAAGTCAAAGATTTACAATTTATTTTCAGGTTAAGAGAACTGAAAATGAAATTTCAAGAAAGGAAAAGCCATTGAAGATTCTAGAAAATAATTGGGAAAATTCATTTTTTCATGGATGTAGGGAACTTCATACAAGTGCACTTTTTAAATTGTGAAGATCTTGGGGTTTTTTTCTTCTTCTTTCTTAACTCCATAACCACTAAGGAACTGGTTCACTGCTATTAATCAACATCTTGTGGTACTTTATGGCTAAAACTCCGATTATTCTGACATGGCAGCTGGTGTTTCAGTCCCATTGGAACAAACCAGACTGGTGCAAGGGCAGGTTTGAGAACATCTACAGGAATTGCTCACATAGGGAGTCATTTGTAGAACTTACTAACTCATGTCTGAAATATCTCTTTCAGATGAATAATTTAAAGAAACAGATGGAAAATAAAACCAAATGCATTGAAGAGTTGCAGCAGGAGGTGTGTAGAGATTTTAAATGTCACAAATACATAAACACATTATACTTTGGGTTGCCTTTTCAGCAGGTTTTTGTCTGCTGTGATGTCTTTAGATACACCTATGTAACTTAAACATTTTCCTTTCTTATCCTAACCCTGAGCAAATTAGAGAGTCATCTTAGGGATCACTTGATTTGTTAAATGAGCCTTAATTTGAAAAGAGCAATTACAAAAATAATATCTTTAATAAACTTCTACTCTTTTTCATTTAGTGCATAGTGTTATTTATGTACGTGTATGAATATCTCAGTTACCACTTGTAGAAAAGAATTCTGCACTGGCACAAACTGTAGTAACTTCACTGTAAAAATAAATAACTTGTATTTTTGGTCATGACATCTTGACACCTTCTGTCAGCAGCATCTTAGTTTTAATTTCCATTCTGCACCTCATTTGTTATTCCTTGCTGCTGCTCAGGAGGAGCCTTTCTTAAGGTTGTGAAGAAACAGTAATTATCACAGAAATTAGCTGAACATTCATTTGTTTGAAGAATTGTTCTGGAGCCTGAGCTGCACAACAAAGAGTTATTTGCCTGATGAAAGCTGGAATATCTTGATGCAGTTAAACCATGACATAATTCTATTAACTTATTGAGGTACAGTGCTTGTTTTGTTTTATTTCAACAGAATAAGGTGCTGAAAAAGAAAATTACTGCAGAAAGCAAGAAAAGCAATACTTATGAAGGGAAGGTAGGTTTAAATAACATCGTGTAGAAGATGAGGTGAGTGTTTTTAACTTCCAGTGTAGGTAATGATAATACTTGTTATACGTTCTGAGCTGGTTTATGGATCTAGGATCCAGACTTTGCAGGAATGAGCTCATAGTTTTTAGAAGATGCTTCCATTTTTAATCATTGGGCACTGACTATTGGACATTTAAGAGATGGATTCACATTGCAATTAATGATGTTTCCAATCTGTTCCCTTTTTTTTTCTTTTGTTGATAGTGGACTGAACAGGGTTCAGCAACCTCATTGTAACAGAAAAGTATTTAAAAGAAATATATATATAAATATATTACTCTTTTTAGGCTGTTCTTTAAATGTGTTCTTCAGTGGCAATCCCTCTGATGGGAATATTGTGTCCAGCTTTGGGTAATGCACTTGAAGAAAAGTGGACTTTTTTGAGGATATTCATATGAAAAACTTAAAAGGAAAAACTGTAGTCAAAATGCACAGCTGGGAGAAAATGTACCATAAAACCTGTGAAAATCTGATACAGATTTACAAGAGAGGGAATAAAATCTCCATCTGTATTTGGTTTTTTTCCAAGGCATTCACAGCATTTAGGGTGACTGCTTAGGGCAGTCTTCCCCATTGTGCTGTTGCCATTTTTCCTTTGAGTATTTTCTAACTCACTTCAGGCCAAAGTTCAACTCTTTATTAAAAAAAACCCTGAACTTTTAAATAGGAACCACTTGAATCATATACCTGAAAAGTAACAGTGTTTGTGCTCAAAAATAAGAGGTAAGAAAAAATAATCAACATAGTAATTCCTAAACAAATAACAGCAGCAATTCTGCTTTCTCCAAAGGTGAATAAATTGCAGTTAGAAATGGAAAATATGAACAAGCAACATAAGGAAGAAGTTGACATCTATCAAAAAGACATAGAAACAAGAAAAGTAAATGAAAATAAACTTCGTGAAGAGGTGAGAGGTGTTAATTTTTACTGCAATTTATTTTTTTTAGTTTAAAATGTTGTTCTGAAGCTTTAATATCCAGAGTCCTTGCTCATATTTCAGTCTTATCAACATAAATGGAACTTGTTTTGTATGCCTGTGAGCAAAGCTTTAGTACATTAGGTGCTTAGGTTGAAATATTTGAATATGTCTTTGACAATGAGAACTCCATTAAAAATTCCTTCTTTCACGATATAGTTTAAAGAAATTCCACCCTTGGTATAAAGTCAGCACAATTAAATTAGATTATAACTTCTCCCATATTAGGATTTTTCCGCCCACACTTTTTTGATGGCAATGCTAAGAAACGTTAGGGCAGAGTGCTTGAAATGGCCTTTTGGTTTGCAGTGAGCTTGCCTGCCATGGCTGTACCTCTGATCTTGCCCATTTTAACAATCTGCAGAAAAGATGAGGGATTTGAAAGGAATCTTAAAAGCAAATAAAGCCCAAGTGGGACTGCAAACTTTGCACCCACAGCGGGAAGAAGAAATTGAGATTTAAAAGAAATATATTGTTATGTTGATGAATGAAATGCAATTTATTACTGACAGGTAGAAAAGATGAGGTTGCTTTGTGATGAAACTGCAATGATACAGAGAGAAACTGATGCCAGATGTCAGCACAAGATAACTGAGATGATGGCACTGATGGAAAAGCACAAGGTCGGAGATTTTCCTGCTTGCTGTAGTTTGCAATGGGTGATACCATGTCAATACCATGTTTATAACTTGTGACACCACGTTAATGACCTTTCCAAAGCAGAAACAGGCCTGAGTCTGGGAAAAGGAAGATGAACACATGCTGGACTTTGCATCATCTAAAATCAAATTCATTTGAAGAATATGAACACATTCCTATGGGCAGATACATTCCATTCATCTAAACTTCTGGGATTTTTAGATTTTTTTTTCAATTCAGGCTTCCTTTGATACCATCTGAATGCAATATTTTTCAGTATCAGTTTGGCCTCTTTCTCAGAGGTTACCTAGTGACTGTCAGCAGTTTAGCCTGACACATTTTAGTTTACCTTTCTATTCCTCATTTTGCAATATCTTTAGCAGCTACATTAATAAAGATGGCACAGCTGGCTCTTAGTGCTGAGCACATATTGCTGCACAGAAATAAAGCACTCTCTGCCAGTCCACAAAATAATACTTGAATTGAGCATTTCCTGTTTTACAGTTTCTGCAGAAGCATCAATGAATCTTTTCTTTATGAATCTTAAGAGCCTGGTTTGAAAAAATGATGTTTTAAGACTGGATAACTCTATATTGCAACATTTAGTCACATGTTTTGAGTTTGTTGTTGGTTTGGTTTTTTTACCACAGAATGAATATGATAAAATGGTTGAAGAAAAAGATGCAGAGTTAAAAGTATATAAAATGAAACAGCAAAAGCAGTTCTCATCAGAAAGGGCACTGGTAAGGAGCACTTTGCAATGGTCAATAATTCAGTGAAGGGGCTGATGTCCTTGTGTAGTGGTTTTATACTGGCTAAGTGCCAGGCACACACAAAAAAACATTCACTCATTTTTCTCTGCTATTGTTGAGCAGAAGAGGGGAAAGAAAAATTCAAGGACTGAGTTGAGATAACGATTAGGAGAAAAACACTTTGAGGGTAAAGCAGATTCAAACTTAAATAGTGCAAAAAAATTATTATTAATAGAATTAAAAGTGAGTAATGATAATTAAACGCAACCCTTAAAACACCTTTTTTCCCAATCCCTCCCTCTTGCCCACCGACAGCACAGAGAGACAAAAGATGTGATCTTCGGTCAGTTTGTGACTTGTAAAGATCTTTTTTCAATTTGCTTAGAGAGTTTCTTTTTCCTGCTGTGCTCTGGGGTCTTTCCCACCAGAGACATTCTCTGGGAACTCTTCCAGTGTGCTTTTAATTTTTACCCGCAGCAGTCCCACCCAACCTGCGGCAACAGATCTTATTCTGGGCGCTAAAAACTCCAAATGTTTCTAAAAATAAATTGGAGTGGCAGTGTGTTTGTGTCTGCTCCTCCAGGAAGTGGGTCATGTTCTGACTCCGCACTTTGAATAGGAAACTTTTGTTTTCAATATTTAGATTGTGCCCTCTCACCCCTGTTCTATTGTGCCCTCTCACCCCTGCTCTCCCAAGGGTTTTAAGGTATTACCTTGAACACTTCTGATCAAGTACCTGTTTCTTACAGTGCTTCAGTCTTTGTTAAACAAGCTAAAGCAAAGCTTCAAGTATAAGGCTGAAAAGCAAATAGAATTATCTTGTGTATCTAATGAGCGTCCCTGTTAATTACTGCCTCACTTGGGACTGTTTTCCTTTTTCTGGGCTGTGCAGAGTTAACCCTGCCCTTTGTTTAATGGTTTGTAGGAAAATGAGCTGTCATGTTTGAAAAGGGAACTGTCCTCCCTTAAGGAACAGCTGAGAGCAGAAATGGAAGAAAAGGTGGAGTTTTTTATTCCCTGAGCAGTGGGGGTGAGAGGTGTGGCCTGGGCTTGTGCTGTGGGAGGAGTTGGGTAAGAAATGAAACTGAACAGAAAAACAGTGACTTTGGAATGCTGGGGTTGTGCTAAATCTGGTCATAGATTTGTGTGAACTTTGTAACAGTCTGTGATTATAGATTACATATAAATAAACAAACAACAAAACAAAACTCTCCTTTATTTTAGGTAATTTTAACTAGCTAAAGCAAAAAAGTTCCCTAAACTGAAGGGGTTTTTCAGTGACTTTGGAATGCTGGGGTTGTACCAAACCTGGTCATATTTTTGTGTGAACTTTGTAGCAGTCTGTGATTATAGACTGTGCTCTGTAATTAGACCAAGAAGATTTTTAACAACTGAATTCAAATCAATATTTCCTTGCTGTCACATAACTCTTTTGTATGAGAATCTTGTAAAAGAGCACTCTGGCAGTGTGATTCCTGAAAGTGAAAAGAAACACAAGGTAACTTTAACTTTTTAATTGCTTTTAGAATTTGGTAGTATTTATATGTGTAGAATCAATTGAAGTGCCATGATAATTTATTTCCATTCAACAAAAGACAGTAGAATGCTTTAGACTTAAAATTTGAAATTATAGAAAATACAAATTGATGTTCCTGGGACTCCTAAACCTTGTTTAGATCTATGCAGTGAATCTATTCATGTAAAAAATAGAAACTCTCCAAATTATATTCCTAGGAAAAAAAAAAAAAAAAAAAAAAAAAAAATGTCTTCTTCAGTACAGGAAGCCCCTTGGGCAGTCCAACATTGAAGTTTTGTAACTCCTAACAGTGAATTTTTCTTGTTGCATTTTTCTGCCTGTATTTCTTACTTCTCTGTAGATTATTTTTTTTCCCCCTGGGATAAGAAGGGATTTTAAAGGGTCACACCATTCCATGGAGATATGAGACAGCAGTTTCTGGAAGGGCTCCCACTGTGTAATTTTTCTTGCTCAGTTGTTGATTTTTTTATGTCTCTAGAACTGATTTACTTAGTCTTAAAAGTGTCCATTTGTAAAGGCACTTTTCCTCTATGGAAGAGAAAAAAGCTGATACAGCTGTAAAAATGGTCAAAGTATCAAAGTAGTCCTGACTGCAGAACTGACCCTTCTTCCCTGTCAGGAGTTCACTTGTGGTTTTCACATTGGAACAATGGAATCCAGCACCATTTTGATGTTTTCTGTCTAAAAAAGGACTGCACTGGACCATTCAATGCTTCTCAGTTTCACTTCTAGTGAAAAGACTATTTTAAGAAACACCAATCTTGATGTAGCTACCAATCTTTCTTTGAAAGCCTTTTCCTGCAGTTTTGTTTGTTCCCATTTTCTTTGATGTTTATCAGAGTCCAATGTAGTGGCTGCAGTTCAGAATAACCTGGATTTCTGCAGATAAGCATGGAGAACTTAAATACAATGTGCCATGAAACTCAGCTCTTCCATAGCTTCCCCTTCATTCTCCTCATTTGGTAACAAAAATAATATAAAAAATGATATTTCCACCCCACCCCACTTTGTTTGGGTCTTTGCTCCATCTCTGGATGGAAAGATCAGAGTTCCACCATTTCTCTCAGGTGAATTCTTGGACACTCAGACTGTAAACTGGGTCCTGAGTTTGGCTTTAGATTCCATACTTACCCCATAAAATGTAATCTAAAAATAGAAACATTTTCTTTCCCAGACATGTGTTATAAAGACTCCTCCAAGGGATAAAATGCAGAGTGGAAGAAGCACAAACCTGCCTGCAGGGCAGAGCAGCAGGAAAAAGCAGAAAGTGCTTGTGCAGCTGGACACTGAGTCAGACAGCTCTGAGCACACTGACCTCCTGGTAAGAGCCAGAGAACAAATCATGGGCTGAGCAGCTCTTTGTGCTCACTGCTGGGGCCGAGAATGGAAATAAAGAGTTTGGGCTTCCACATTCAAGCCAATATTTATGTATATTTTTAATTTATTGGTTCTTTCTGGAATTGTAGTTGTATGTACATAATTAACATTCTTTTTATTGAACTGTTATGCCTCATAATGACAACTTTTCTTTTCCATAATTTAATATCCTTAGGCAGAAAGAAAAAGTAATTTTAATATAGTGTGACTAAGTAACTTTTAATTTAACTTTCAACTTTTAATCATATAGAGCATAGTCTCGGAAGAAGAAACATTTAAAAATCTGTACAAAGATTATCCACAAGCTTCACAGTTACATTCCACAGCACCAAAAAAGGTATGTTAGCCTTTCCTAAGATTAAAGCAAGCAGTTAATCAGATTGTTTACAGAAACAAAAGGATGGCTTTATTTTCCTTCCCAAAGCCCAGCTCCATGCAGTGTGAAATCTCCAGGCTCTGCTCTGAAACTCAAAACCATGAGGAGGATGCGCGAGGCGGGCTGGACTGCACTCTCCAAAATGGACAGGAAAAGGAAAATTAAAGATGCTGTAAAGCTCTTTGCTTAAAATGCAGAAATGCCCAGTGCTGTGGCATTGCTTGCACGGTTGTTCTTCTCTCAGGGTTAGGAATTTGTTGCTTTTTTCTGTCATACTCAGTGTGTTTAATACTTCAAAATGTTGGGACAAAAATGAGCCAATTTTAAATTTTGAAATAAATAGAACTACATAGAAAGTTGTTTCAAAGCTGTTTCTGGCATTATAAACTCTGGTTTAAAAACTTCTGTTCTTTTACATTTGCTCTGTTTTTCTTAACACATAAATACTTAGTGGAAGAAATGTAGCTGTTAAATGAATGTTCTTTTACCTGAAGTCCTCTTGCTTTTTCCTGCATTTTAATGGCTGTTAGACCTGTCTTTTTAGACTGTTTTGTTTTCAGAATGTTAAAATGGTTTTGAAACTTCTAAAATTTCAGTAGAGTTACTTGTATTTAAAAAGATTTCAGCTTCACAAGGAGTAAAATATGCACATTATAAGATTGTGAAAACAATGTTAAGATGCCATTAAATTGTTTATCTGAAATATAAAGTGTGGGACTATCTGTTGTTGCTTTAAATATTTGAACACAGACAGAAATCACCCACCAGCCTTCCTAGGGACCAGCAGAAGTGCAAGGATAGATTAGAACATCTATTTCTGTATTAATCCTTGATTAATCTTTGTCAGGGTCTCTGGCTGGTCAGAGTGACCCCGAGAAAAGTTCCAAAGTCTCTTTTCCCAGTCTGGTGCTTGAAGAAGGAGTCAGGGCTCTTCATTTCTCAGTCTCAAGGTTGTTTCATTTATCTTATCTGTAAAAAATTTTCTCCTGCCCTGCCAAGGTGAGCTCAGCAGGACAGTCTGAGGCATTCTGCCTCCCCCGGGGCAGTGTTATGTCTTATTACTACAAACTACATGTACAATGTTTACAATTACTTTCCAATACCTATCATCTATGTTAGACAGTGAGCTTCTACTCTAAACCGATCTGTAAGTGCTACCAACACAGCAGAAGAAGAAGAAGGAGAAAGCTGGACACACACAGTTCCCTCCATCTTGCCCCCTGAACCCCCATACCAGAAACCCCAAAATCTACATTTTCACCCTGTAATAGCTTCACTAATACGCTACCTAAACTGTTGTTGTTTGCTGATCTTCATAGAAGGTTGGTAACTTGCTCCATGGGTCATAATCAAAACCACAGGGGCATTTTGGGCTCTGTGCCAGGGTCTCTGAGCCCCCTGGCAGGGGTCTGGGCTGCTCAGGACAGCCAGAGGGATGTCCTGGGTCCTGACAAATCTTGGTTCCACAACAATGACAAACCCTGCTTCAGAGCCTAGACATAACAAGAAAACTACAAGTACATCTTAATCCCCGAGCCCCCTGCCCATCGCTGGGGGCTCTGGGGGTTTCTCCCCCTGTCCCGGTGTAGGATTGATGGGGGTGGCACGGTCGGGACGCATGGAGATGAGAGATCTCTGCAGCCAGGTCGTGGAACTTGGGGTTGTGATAAATAGGTATGATTCGTGCTGATAAAAATTGAAACAGTAATCAATATTGATACAGTAATTAATATTTGAGAATAATAAAACAGTTAATAGCTAAAAGTTGTAATGCCAAAGAAGAGAGGGAAAGGAGGGTCTCCACCCACCCCCCCCTTCCCAGCAGATGTTCTCAAGGACCACAGGAAAGAAGCGGAAGATACCGTTGCTAAAAATGACCAAGAACCTGGTTGGGTCCAAGAAAATGCTAATTATAAGGGACTTATTGCCTTGATATGCAGATGCAGTGATACATTAGTCTTGGCTTACATTGTACTGGCTTGGTGCGCATGTATAACCCAAAGGTGAATTAAAGGACAACGAAGAAGACTACAGAGCCTTCATCAGTGACGACCCCCAAAGACTTGTGCGACCACCAAACCGAGTGGTGGCACATGCGTGATAAGGGTGGTAATGAGGGCGGAGATAGAGATATGATGAACCGAAAATGGGAGGAGATGGCATTTACACATGGCATATAAGGGGTGACTTTCACTTGGCAAGCTTGTACGTGAAGTGGCAAGGGTCATTGAACTCTGCCCTCCGTACCCCGCAGTTGTTTTTGCTTATGCGCTATTATTTGAACCAAATTATCCCTTATTTATATATTTTCTAAACTATTCAATTAAAATTGCTGCTACCTTAAATATTGTTTGGGTTTTTTTTATGATGGATAATTGGGCAAACATAACAGGATTTATTGCAAAGGGCCTGGGTGCAGGGCCCTGCTGGGATTTGGGGTTTATTGCAAAGGGCCTGGGTGCAGGGCCCTGCTGGGATTTGGGGTTTATTGCAAAGGGCCTGGGTGCAGGGCCCTGCTGGGATTTGGGGTTTATTGCGAAGGGCCTGGGTGCGGGGCCCTGCTGGGAGCTGCAGCCACAGCTGGAGCAGGCCCGAGAGAGGAGAGGAGGAGAGAGGATGAGAAGGTAAGAGAGTAAAAGCGTAAGAGAGTAAAAGGGGTAAGAGCATCTAAGGCAAGAGCTAAGAGACAAGAGGTAAGAGCAAGAGTAAGAGAGGTAAGAGCTAAAACAGCAAAGTTCCCATTACAATATAATAAATCTTCTGTGTTGAATATTCTGATTCTCACTAAGCAATCTAGTACAAGATACAAATCCTACAGCATTTCCATACCACCTGTAAGAATCATTACATTACCATACTGTGCTACATTTTAAACCCTAAAAACTCCTCTGTGGACCACTTCAGTAGGGGCTGCTCTGACCCTGGGACCTGCCTGCAAGCAGAGGGAATTGTTTCATCAAAAGGGGATTACTTTCAGCGGCCACACCGTTGTTTTCCCGTTGTTCAGTAACTAAGGGATCTCATAGCTTGCTTTCATTTCAATCTCGCTTATAGTTTCCATATTCTCAAAATCTTTTGCCAGACAATCATATTTGTAAGGCTTTCCTGTTTCATCTTCCCCAACACCCCAGAGCCGGCGCTGCTGCGGCCGTGGGGCAGAGGGGGTGCGAAAGGGGGATCCGGGCTTGGAGCGGGAGGAAGGGGAGGGAGAGGAGAAGGGGAGGAGCAGGAACAGGAGCAGCACGAAGGGGAGCAGCCCGAGGAGGAGCAGCAGCAGGGCAAGGAGCATTGCGGGGTTCCACGGCGAGCCCGCAGCTCGGCTGGGCCCGGCAGCATCGCATTGCCCCGCGTCCCGCAGGTGAGCGCCGAGGGGAAGCGGCAGCTCCGGGAGGGTTTTTAGGGGGGGAAGAGGGGGATTCTGCTGGGGTTTGGACCTTGCCGATTCCGGAGTTATGAAAAGTGCGTATTGTATGGCTCTATGCAGATATTTACTGTGGGAATCCATAAAATCAGAGGGGTTTGGGAAAGCTGCAAAAGGCAGGCCTCAGAGACAGCAGAACTGTGAGTAGGGCACAGCCATGAGATAGGTCATCAGAAAAATTGTTTAAACTGTAGAAAAAGCAAGGGCAAATAGAACAATGGCCTGTGTATTAACGCTTGTCTGAATAGCTCTCTAAGCTGCAGAAAGTTTATTTAGCAAGATGTTAGGAAAGTTGAAGCTTAAGAATGGAGCTCAGTGCGTTGTGTTTTAAGGCTTACAAGCAGGTATTGTATTCGAAATAAGCAAGCATTGTTTTAAGCAAAGGTATGTGTGCTTATGGTGTGTGAAAAACGGCAATCACTTGTTTTTAAAATTTTAAAAGTTTAATAGCAATAAAATAGTTCTACAAATAGTAATATAATTAGAGTAATAATAATTTAGACAATTTGAATTAGGACAATACGAGAAAACAAATATAAAGAGTTACGGACGTCTGGGTACCTTTTTCTGGGCAGCACGAGCCCGAAAAAGGACCCCCGCTAACGAAGATTAACCCTTAAAAACAATAGCCCATTGCATATTCATACACCTCATAGATGACGCATAAATTCCATTCAAACATTCAAACACAGGATTCTGTGGTTCTGGTCAGTGTCAGCTTCTTCCTCTGAATCCTAACAGCACCTTCGAGGCGGGAAGAAGTTCTTTTCTTCTGATAAGAGAGCAGTAAATTCTTTTTCTCTGAAAGATTTAGGTGTCCTGTGGCTGCTATCTCACTGCAAGTCCTTTCTTTAAAAAAGTATCCTACATAGCATTGTTTCTGTGTTAACAATTTTTATAACCTAAAACTATATTTAACATGGTACTTAAGAGAATTAATACAGCATTACTTTCTAACACAACACATATAATATTCATTTAATATTTGCAAAAAGCCAATCATAAAATACAGGCATTTTCACATTTACCATATGTATTTTGATGTATTGATCAGTAGTGCTGTATTAACAGTTTGATAATAAATGTAGTCTTGTAATTAAAAGGTAACTTTTGTAGTTAAAAGAAGAACTATGTCAGTGAGGTTTTTTTAAAGAAAGGAATGAGGCACTCGCATCAGATAGCAGCCACAGGACACCTGAATCTTTCAGAAAAAAGAATTTTTTGCTCTCTTTTCAGAAGAAATGAACTTCTTCCTGCCTGGAAGGGGCTGTTAGGATTAGAAGGAAGAGGTTGATGATGGCCAGACAGAATCCTGTGTTTGAATGGAATTTATGCATCATGTATGAGGTGTATGAATGTGCAACGGGTTATTGTTTTTAAGGGTTAATCTTTGTTAACGGGTGTCCTTTTTCAGGCTCGTGCTGCCCAGAAAAAGGTACCCGGACATCCATAATTCTTTGTATTTGTTGTCTTGCATTGTCCTAATTCAAATTGTCCAAATTATTATTACTCTAATTGTATTACTATTTTTAGAACCATTTTATTACTATTAAACTTTTAAAATTTTAAAAACAAGTGATTGGCGTTTTTCACAGGAGTTGAGTCCCAAATATATTTTGGTGTCGCTGAGAGAGGTATTTTTAATTCATTTGATGAGGGGATATTTTTGGATCTCTCAGGAGTGCAAAGGGGAGCAGGTGAAGCGCTGAGTGCCTAGAGTGGGGGGATGCTGGAGAAAGGGGACCCTGGAACACCTGATGTAAAATTTCAATAGCCAATGTGAATTTTACTTCTATACCTTTTATTTTAAAGCAAGCAAGCAGCGCTGGGTGGCCGGGGAGTCACTGCTCCACTCACAGCACACACAGTTCAGTAAAGTATATATACTGTTTTTAAGCCTACAAAGCATTTTCCAATGTGCTTGGTTAGTCCAAATTAGCAAATATCAATAAGCTGAGAGCAGTAATTTCATAATATTTCTATGTTGTCCTTGATTCCTATCCTTGTGGTTGTCTGGAGGGAGGCCTTACACTGGTGTCTGCTACATGATTTTGTCAAGTGCATCAAGCTTTTTATTATACATAAGCTTTTAATTGCTTTGTTGCAATATCTCTTAGCTTTACCCCAACTTCCTCTAATTTATTCTAAGCATCAGTCATCTTGCTACCTCATCTCTTTTGCTCTACTATACTTCTTTGATTTTGATGCTTTTTTTGGCTGTTTGGTCAGAAAGTTTCAAAACCTTTCTTTGTGTCTGTTTTGGACACAGCAGATAGAAGCATTTGCTGATTCCATTGCCAATTGGCACAAATCACAAAAACAATTTCCACAGAATCAGGGGAGGGTGAGCCCTGGGACCCCCCAAAACCCCCTCATCATGTCTGAGCAGGACCTGGGAGACAGGGGGAATGCCCAGGACCCACAGCCCCCCCAGGAGCTCTGAGAAGAGGGACCCCCATAACCCCAAAGTGAGGACACTGGAAACAGGGAACTCCTGGGAGAGGCTTTTGGACTCCTTGATTTTTGGAGGTATTTCTGGCCACCAGACACCCGGTGACTTCTAGAGATGGACTTGCCCAGTGGGACCTCCGAAGGCAATGCACTCACATCTTGTTTTTTCCCCAAACCAGGATTTCCCATTCCCAAACCTCATCTGGATGGAGAAGGCTGTGAGGAAGAGGAAGATGCCCCAGGGCACTGAGGCAGGTGAGGAGGAAGTCAGTGCCCCTTTTCCCCTCTGTCCTGCTCCATCTCCCAGCCCAGCACGGCCCCGGCTGCAGCACAGCCCCACTGCTGATGCTGTCCAGCCAGGGATGCACTGGGGGGATCTCCTTCCCCTTGCCTGTGGCACGGAGGCAAATCCCATCCTGTCCTTGTCCTTCCTCCCCCAGGGAAGGAGCTGAGGATGGGGACCAGGGAGGACAAATCGCCCACAGCAGAACCTGGTGGAAGAGGCTGTTTTGAGTGGCTCCAGGGCACAGGAATCCACCGGGGAGGAAAAGCCCCGGAGATCCCACAGGAGGAGGGGCTGCAAACCCAGCCCAGGGTGCTCCGAGGAGGAAAGACTCAGCCTGAGCCAGGAAGGCAGCCAGAGATGTGGCCAGAGCGCTGAGGTGGTGGTCCATGAGCAGCTTGATGATGGCAAGAAGCCTCACCAGTGCTTGGAATGTGGGAAGAGTTTTGGCAGGAGCGGCCACCTGCTCATCCACCAGAGGACCCACACCGGGGAACGGCCCTATGAGTGTGGGGAATGTGGGAAGAGCTTCAGGATCAGCTCCCACTTGATCGTCCACCAGAGGATCCACACCAATGAACGACCCCACAAGTGTGGGGAATGTGGGAAAGGGTTCAGGATCAACTCCAACCTGATCGCCCACCAGAGGATCCACACCAATGAACGGCCCTATAAATGTGGAGAATGTGGGAAAGGGTTCAGGAGGAGCTCCAGCCTGAAACTCCACCAGATGATCCACACTGGGATACGACCCTTTGTGTGTGGGGAGTGTGGGAAGGGCTTCCGTGACAGCTCCCGCCTGATCATCCACCAGACAATGCACACTGGGGAGTGCCCCTACACGTGCTCAGAGTGTGGGAAGAGCTTCATTGAGAACTCCAGCCTGATTCTGCACCAGAGGATCCACACTGGGGAGAGGCCCTACAAGTGCAGGGAATGTGGGAAAAGCTTTAGGCAGAGCTGCCATCTGAATGCCCACCAGAGGATCCACACTGGGGAGAGGCCCTACAAGTGCAGGGAATGTGGGAAAAGCTTTAGGCAGAGCTGCCATCTGAATGCCCACCAGAGGATCCACACTGGGGAGAGGCCCTATAAGTGCAGGGAATGTGGGAAAAGCTTCATCGACCCCTCCGGCCTGAGTGTCCACCAGAGGATCCACACTGGGGAGAGGCCCTACAAGTGCGGGGAATGTGGGAAAAGCTTCAGTCAGAACTCTAAGCTGATTGCCCACCAGAAAATCCACACTGGGGAGAGACCCTATGAGTGTTCTGGGTGTGGGGAGAGGTTTCAGAGCCGATACCGTCTCCTCAAGCATCAGCAGATTCACACAGAATAGAGGCCCTTCTGCTGCCCTGACTGCAGGAAGGGCTTTTAGAAAAACTCCACCCTCGTCACCCACCAGCGGATCCACACTGGGGAGAGGCCCTGACAGTGTCCCAAGTGTGGGAAGAGCTTCTCCCAGAACTCTGCCGTGACCCAACACCAAGGGAGGCAGCAGTAAGGGATGCCCAACAAGTGCCCTGTGTGCAGGAAGAGTGTTACCTTGATTTTTAAAGATTTTCTGAGCCTTCTAATGTTTACATTCTTGTAGCAAACTTTCTCAAACACTTTCTGTAAATAACTTCTTGTTTGGCATTCTTTTATAGAAGAAGAAAAATTTGATGGACTGTTGGTTTGTCCGGTGTCATTGGAGAGGTGGCACTTTCACCCTCCAATCCACGGTTGCTTTTAGAAAACTCTAAATGTTGGAGTCAGGAAATAAACTTCCCTTTTCTTCCCCTTGAGAGCAGCAGTGTGTGCGCTCGTGTTGTTTTGTGTCCTGCAGTGACAGGAAGAGCTTTGAGCGCTGCTTCAACTCCATCCCCCATTGGGGACCCCCACTGGATGGTCCACAGTGACCCTCTCTGTGCAGAGACTTGGTCATCCATGGTCCTGGTGATCCATGTTGGGAAGACACCTGGCTGGTGGTCTCCATGTCTTCCTGGCTCCCCTTGGGCACTTGGACACGGCCAGAGAAAAATCCATTGGGATGCAAACAGACATCAGAATTTCACAGGGGACAGCACAGTTTTTTACTTTTGACACCAAAAAAGTCTCACCTTTTGCATCCAATCATTGCTTCGAGTGGCATCCAGAATTCCAAATGGTGTTGGAGGTCTTTTCCAACCTGAATCATTCCATGATTCTAATTCTCTCTGGCCCACCAGCATCTTCCACAGCCAAATGGTGATTGACTGGGGCAAAACCCAGGATTTTGGAGACAATGGAGTGGAAATCTTTCTAGAAAAGGTCCTTTCTACCCGCCCAGGCACACGGATACTCAGCCAGCATGGACCCGTAAATGCTTTTATTTTGGCCTTTATTTTCTTTCATTTTTCATTATCCTTCACCCAACACTGGGGTAAATATAAAGACATTTAACTCACACACACATGGTGACATTGTGGGACATGGGTGGGGACATGGTAGGGATGGGGACAAGGACGTGGGTGGGGATGTGGTGGGGATGGAGTCAAGGACCTGGGTGGGGATGTGGTGGGGATGGGGACAAGGACCTGGGTGGGGATGTGGTGGGGATGGGGACAAGGACCTGGGTGGGGATGTGGTGGGGATGGGGACAAGGACCTGGGTGGGAATATGGTGGGGATATGGTGGGGATGGGGACCAGGACATGGCTGTGGATGGCGATATTGGGCATGGGGGGGTGTCACAGATAGAGATGGTGACATGGGGCTCTATGGCCATGGAGGAGGACATGGGGGACATGGCCATGGATGGTGACACAAGTGGCCTAGAGACAAGTCCATGGGTTGACACGTCCATGCCATGGGGTGTCCCATGGCCAAGGACAACACATCCCCACCACCACCATGATACTGTCCCTTTCATGCTACCATTTATTCCCTGCTCCTCCCCACTGTCACCCCACTGTGAACCCAGCTAGGGACAGGGGTGGCACTTGGGGACACTCCTGTCCCCACTCCAGCACATGCCTGGGGCCAGCAGAGAAGGGGATGAAGGACGACGGGGACCGTTCCTTGCTGTTCTCCGGACTGAACCTCAGAGGACTGAACACCTGGGGTGACACCGACACAGTCACACCGAGGGGACACAGCTGTCACCACCATGGTGACAGGGACACCTCATAGGGTGGCCCTACCTCAGGCTTGGGCCAGAGGTCTGGGTTGTGGTGGGTCCCGTAGATGCTCATCAGGCAGATGACCCCTGGTGGGATGGGAATGGCCACTTTAGGGACAGCAGATGAGGGTGGGTGGTGACACTGGGGACACCCTGGCCATGCCATACCCTTGGGGATGACACAGCCATCACACAGGGGGATGTCCTCGGTGCAGCGCTGGGACACAGCAGTGACAGGAGGGTGCAGCCGCAGGCTCTCCTTGATGCACATGGTGGTGAAGGGCAGCTGGGACAGGTCGTCCCTGGGGACAAGCGGGGGTGGCACTGTGTCCCCGAGCCACATGACCAGGGTGGCCCTGGGGACATCTCACCATTCAATGTCTGCAGTGTCCCGGCCAGCCAGGAGCTCCTGGACCTGCTGGTGGCATTGCTCCTGGTGCTCAGGGTGGCCGGTCAGGTTGTAGAAGAGCCATGCCAGGCCACTGGCCGTGGTGTCATGGCCTGTGGGGACACTGGGTGAGTGAGGGGACACGGGAGTGGCTCCTCCCCAGTGGCACCTGCGAGCTCATGCTCACCCTCAACCATGAAGGTGTCAGCCTCAGCCGCGATGTCCTCATCCGACAGGGTGCGGCCATTCTTGTCCTGCAGGGGCAAGATGGGCCACGGGCCACTGGGGCCACCAGTCTGTGGGCCACCTGGGGCCAAATCCCATCCATGGCCACCACCCTATGGCACCACCATCCCACTGGCCACCAGCTCTATGGTCAGTGCTGCCCATGGCCACCACTGTTCCCCTGTGGCCACCAGTCTATGCCCAAGCCCCCCATGGCCACCAGCATCCTGCTGGCCTCTATGGCCAATCCTTCCATGGCCACCACCACTCTCTTGACCACTTTCATGCCCCATGGCCACCACCCCAGCCCCACCTTGGTGAGCAGCAGGATGTACTCGCTGGGCCGTCTGCACCAGGGACAATGGGGGGACACTGTGGCCACCAGCATGGATGATAGCAGGACCATTGGGGCCACCAGAATGGCCAACAGGGACAGTGATTGGACAGGATGGCCAGTGGGGACCATGGCAGAGCCAGCACAGCCACCAGGATGACCAGCAGGGACAATGGTAGGGTCACCAGGGCCACCACGATGGCCAGCAGGGACAATGGTAGGGTCACCAGGGCCACCAGGATGGCCAGCAGGGACAATGGTGGGGTCACCAGGGCCACCAGGATGGTGTCATGATCCGCTCGTACAAAGCAGGGGTCATGATGGTTTGTTAACTGATCTCAGAGTGCAAAAGCAACACGGAAGGGGATTTTGGTATTAATCAAAACAAATGCACCTTTAATTGAGTGCCCACAGCAGATGTGATGGAAGGATTAGAAAGGAGAATAAAGGATAGAGAGAGAGAGAGAGAAAGAGGGGAGGAATAGCTGCCAATGGAGAGATGAAACCCTCGTGGTCCAGCCAATAGATCCGTCTTGTCATGTCAGGGAGAATCTCAAAGTCTTCGTTCTATTGTAGTCCTCCACCAAGGGGGGGAACAGGTAAGTCTATTGAAACCACCGAGAGGGAACAGGTAAGTTTACAGACAGTCCATGTTCTCCGCAGTGAGCGAGACCAATTGTTTTCTTGGTCCAGGGAGCACACCTGCAGGCAACACTTGGCAAACATCTTGCTTCAGTCCGGCCAGCCCCTGTGTTAGAGTTATAGGGGTCTCAGTCTCAGCCCTTGGGAGGGGGCTTCAGTCTCCATCCATCACAGTGGTCGTGAGGCAGCTGAGGGAAACCTCAGAGTGTCTCTTACAGATGATCAGTGGGGACAGGTAACAATCACTCCTGGCCGTGGCTCTCGTGGCTGAAGATGCACTTCTGGAGCGTGTCCAGGGTGAGGAGGCTCAGGGGCTGCAGCACCTCCAACTCCACCGGCCCCCACCAGCTGCCACTGCTGCTGCCACCCACTTACGGGGAAGGACTGGGTTGGGGAGGGAACAGGGAGGGGATCAGGGACAGGGGATAAATTTGGGGGTGGGACAGGGGTGGGAGAGGGGGAGGAGTTGAAGAGAGGGTGTGGAACAGGAATGTGGTGATGAATGAGGGGTGGGGTTGGGGTTTGGGGGCAGCTTTGTGTTTGGGGTATGGGACAGTACAGAATTTGGGTACAGGACGGGGCTCGGGGTGCAAGACAGGACTCAGGATGCAGCAGTGGGTGCAGGACAGAATTTTGGGTGCAGGACTGTCCTATGGTGACGTTGTGATGCTTGTATCCCCATCCATGTGTTCTGTTTATGCTGGATATTATGTTCTGTGCCTTCAAGACTGGCTCTAAAGAGTGAATGTTTTGTTTTGGTTTTGTTATCAGCCGCTCCCCCATGGCTGGCAGGACACAGAGACGGGGCAGTACATGGTGCTGCTTTTGCTTTTTGCTTGGCTTTTTGCTTTGCTCTTGCTTTTGCTTCTGCTCATTAGTTAGTTTAGCTAAGCAGTCTGAATTTTTCCCTGGACTGTTTTTCCTTTCCCTTTTTTGGAACCACTCAAACTGCTCCAGACTGGGCCCTGGGAAACACCGAGAGTTTGCACCTTGTGGCTGCAGCAGCTGCCCCAGCACCAGAGGGACTGATAACAGAGCGACCACTCCCAAGAGAGACTTTGTGAATTTGTCATCTTTTTCAGAGTGGTGAAAGAGTGTTGTCACCTGGTATTGTTCATTTTGTGTGCTGGCGGTGCTTTGTCTGTTAAATGAACAGGTTCTTTCCACTTCTCTCCAGGGAATCCTTCCTGACCCAGTTGTGGGGAGGGGCAATGTGTGTTTGCTTCCTGGAGGAGCCCCTTTGGAGGTTTTCTCCCAAATTTGCCCTAAACCAGGACAAAAGTTGGTGCCCAATGTGTGGGGCTTGAGAGAGAGTGGAAAAAACCCTGTTCTGACTGCATTTTGGTTGCCATTACTCTGTGTTGGTATCGAGCAGTTAATGGCCATGTTTTCTGAATTCATAATGTCTCTTGGGGTGGAGGCTTGCATGCATTTCTGGTCCCTAGGTGCAGAGGATCATTAATGGGACATCACACCATGATCAATATGATCAAGTGAAGCCAATTTATTACAAAAAGCAAGCCATCTTTATACTGTTCTCTATTGTTCACACCTCAAGCTAATACATGATTGGTTAAATCCTTTTTACGCACGCATTTTGATATTTCAGTTAATTTTAGTTAATCTTTCTTCTTCATGCATCTCGCTGTGGTTTTCTTGTCTGCCTTTGCATCCTGAACCGTCTGCTGGTGAGCGTGTTCTCCTTCTTTTGTGTCCTTCAAGGGCATAGAGACCTTACTCAGGTTCTATGAAGGCTGGATTGTGCATATGTTGCATATGTCCATTGTCCTGCAAAAAACCCTCAGCACTCCTCCCAATGCTTTCTGGTCATTCAAGTGCCCTTCAGCTGACTGGTTTCATGCTTTGAACTTCAGGGACTTGCCCAATCTTTCTGAAGCTCAAATAAATATCATTTTAGTCAACATCTTAATTGTGTTTATATCTCACAGAATTACCTTTTCTTTTGTCTTGTCTGAAACTGTTGCTGTACAGAAATCTCTGGGGGATGGTGGACATGTCAGATGCTGCTGGGATATCCCAGAGCACTTGGACCTGGGCTCTGCACAGGAGAGCTCTTCATCCCCTTTCTCTCTTTTCCTCCCTCTGGGCATGGAGGGAGCTCCTGACTTCAGCGTGTGACTCGTGTGTGCAAAGAGCAAATCTGGGCAGAATCGGGGCAGGGAGGGTTTGGGGGGACCTTGGGATCTGTGCTGGGCACAGAAGGTGTTTTCCATTGCTCTGAGACTGTCTGCTGTGGAAAGTGGATTCAATATCCCACAGAGGAATGACTTTTGCATTTGATGGAGCTGTGCCTTCCCTTGGCTTTGTTGGCTGAAAAGATACAGAGGAGCACACACAGAGCTACCAGCTCCCGGATTCCAGCAGTGTTCAGATAGAAATTCCTAGAGGAGGTAGGGCCAAGATGTGTGCTTGCCTTGTGGTCAGCCTTCAATATCCCTTGGTCTTCCTGGGCCCTTCCCCCAGGTGGGCCTTGGGCTCATTGGGTCCCTCAGGAGCTGGGCTGGGGCTGCAGAGGTGGCTGTGGAGCATTGCCTGTGCTGTGCCAGGGACTGGCAGACACTGCTGGGCTGGGATAGAGGCTCTGGGGGGATTGGGATTCCAGGGCAGGGCAGTGCAAATGTTTCTAGCCAACAATCTCCTCCAGTCTGTCACAACAGGGAATGCTGGAAGTGAAATCCCAATTGTGGCCATGGGACCTGGCTGAGAAGGACAGTTCTTTTCCATAGGAAGGAAAGCACAGAGCCTCAGTGTTTGGAAGGCAGGTGAGAGTCTCACTAGGCAAGGCCAGCCAGACTTTTCAGAAATGGCAGATTTTTGTCTGGGAGCAGTCTTTGGATATAGGGAATTCTGGAGGTGGAACCCAATCTCAGCCATGCGTGCCTGGAGAAGGAGGACAGTTCTTTCTCATAGGGAGGAAAGCACAGAGCCTTCCCCAGTGTTTTGGGGACAGACGGGAGGTGACTCTCCTGAAACCACCGCCTGCCACACTTGTCCTGGCAATATTCCTATGGGAAAAATTTGGAGTTGAAATCCCAGTTCTGGCCATGGGTATTTAGAAGAGATTGACAGTTCTTTTCCTAGCAAGGAAAGCACAGAGCTGCTGATGAGAGGCAGCTCTTGACATTCCAACATCAGCCAGAGCTGTCCAGTGGCCCCTGGGAGGCCAATCCAGCCAGGCCTGTTCCATGTTCCCTCAGTTCCATGGGAGCCAATGGTCCCTTGCTTCCATGTGTCCCTTAGGTGCCATAATGCCCCCTTGGTGACACGAGGCCCTGAAGGGTCCCAGTGGTCTCCAAGGTTCCATCAGGCCCCACAGAGCCATAATGGTCTCTGGGTCCATGAAGCCCCGCTGTGTCACCAAGGCCCCTTGGTTCCATGGGCTCCAGTGGTGCCACAATGACCCCCTTGGTTCCATGAGGTCCCCACAGTGTCACTGTAGTGTCCTTGGACTCACTGGGACTCTCAGTGTGTTCCCAGTCACCCCCAGTATGGTTACAGACACTCCCAGTATATCCCAGTTGCCCTCAGCACACCCACAGTCATTCCCAGTCACATCCACTTGGCCCAGTAAGGTTCCACTTTCCACCAGTAGGATCCCAGTCACTCCCAGTGAAGGGAAGGGACCGGGATGGACTGGGACAGGCTGGGATGGACTGGGACACCGGGATACACCAGGATAAACTGGGATACACTGGGATACACCGGGACACACCGGGATATACTGGGATACACCGGGACACACCGGGATATACTGGGATACACCGGGACATACCAAGACACACCAGGATACTCCAGGATACAACAGGACACTCTGGTATTCACCGTGCCCAGCACTGGGACTCACTGGGAGCAGGATCAGGGCACACTGGGACTCAGCAGGGCCAGAATTGGGGCAACATGGATCATAGTGGGACCAACTGGGATATACTGGGAGTGACTGTAACCATACTGGGGGTGACTGGGAACACACTGAGAGCGACTGGAGTAACTGAGTCTACACTGGGGGCAACTGGGATTGACTGGGACTGTGCTGGGGAAGACTGGGGTCACAGTGGATTCCGGCTGGGGTCATACTGGGAGTGACTGGGTCTGTGCTAGGGTGTCGTGGTTTTGGTTTGCTCATTTAAGATCTCTTTAATTTTGAGATTTTTTTTGGCTAATGCACTAAAGAATGTGGTGGGTTTCGTGTTGGTTAATTACTAATACACTTATTTTTGGTTGTGAGATAGGATTAGGAGAAAGGTAAAGCAGGCTCAAAACTTTAAAAGGGTAGAAAGAAATGTTTTAATAATAGTAAGTAAAAAGAAAAAAAAAGGTAGTAAGAATCAAAGCAAACTTTTTAGAATACTCCTCCCCACAACTTTTTCTTTCTCACTGACAATGTAAAGAAACTAAACTAAAGATTTCTAGTCAGTTTATTACCTCTCAGAGTCTTTTTTTAGTTCACTTAGGGAGAGAAGTCCCTCTTGATAAAGTTATGGAGACTTTTCTACAAAAGGAAAAAACCAGTTTTCTCATAATTCTCAGTTTTGTCATGAATAACAACCGCCAGGGGAACCTTGCTATCGTAAAATCTTTCTTATTTCTACCTTCCCACAGCTTGGAGATGGGCTATGTTGATTGATGGAGTATTATTTTAAAGATGAGCTGTTCAAAGGCAAAAGTTCTCATTATCTATCTCTAAAATCATCATCGTCTCTGGGAGCAGAGATCTTCATTTTTAGAAGCACAAGACTGCGCTCTTTCTTTGTGCAAACTTCTCATGAGATTACAGCTATTTCAACATCTGCTTACTTTAACATAGAAGCCTTTACCTAATATCAATTCAAACACTTTCATTTCCTTATAGTTTTATGTGTTATAAGGGAAAAGAGTCGTTTCTTTATAGCTTACAAGAGGATTTCAGCTCTAAAAACAAAGCATCTTCTCACCCCTCCCATCTGGGACTTACTTACCTTCTTCTTTATTACCTTTAGTGTCTTCATCTTGTTTTTAATATACTTGCATGTTGTTCTTTTCTCTCACTCAAAAGAAGATTGCAGCACGGAAAAAGTTAACATCACGCCTGAAGCCTACCCACCAATTACTACTAACAGAAAGCTGTGGCTCAGTTGTGTTCAGATCAGCTTTATAGTTAGTGTTTAGTTTTCTACACCAGCCACAGAAGTCTCTGGTCTCAGTCACGCTAAGAAGAAGAAGAAGCAGCCTGACAGCGAGATCTTCACAGCCACAGCCAGCCCTGCTCTGGCTAAAGCTCCGCAGCCTCCCCTGTCTCCTTGCCCAGCAGCTGCTGAAGCCCAGCCCGGCCAAACCAGAGCCCATGGAGAGAGAAGCTAGCAAGCAGCCCAGAAAATAGAAAAGAAGCCCAGCCTGCAGCAAGACTGCCCAGCCCAGCCCAGACACAGAGCAGAAGCCAAAACCCAGCAGCTCCCTGCTGACCAACAAAGAAAAAAAGTTTCTGAATTTTTTGGCCTTTGCCATGTGTGTTTCGCAAAAGCGTGTCTAGCTTTCAGTAGCTCAACAGACTGTCAGATACACAAAAAACTTTGGATCACTTCCCTAAATTTCCTCCCATTCCAAAACATAACACAGGGGCCACTGGGAGCAACTGGGATGAGACTGGGAGGAAATGGGAACAACTAGGACGAAGCTGGGAGCAACTGGGATCATCATGGCATCAGAGTAGGATCATACTGGGAGGGACTGGGTCTGTACTAGAGCCAACTGGGATCATACTGGGAGGAAATGGAACTATGCTGGGATAAATAGGATCATACTGGGAGCAACTGGCACCACACTGAGGGTGACTGGGATCCTTCTGGAATCATGCTGGAAGTGACTAGGATCAGGCTGAGGGCAATTTGGACCATGGTGGAGCAACTGGGATATACAGGGAGTGACTGGAATCATGCTGGAGGTGACTGGGAGTGGCTGTGAGCAAATGGAATCATACTGGAAGCTACTGGGAGCAACTGGGAGTGAGTGGAAACACATTAGGGACAACTGGGATGTACTGGAAGAGACCAGGAATGACTGGAATCACAAAAGAACCATAAAGGATGTTACTGGAATAATACTGGGAGTATCTGGGAGTGACTGGAATCCTACTGGGAGTGACTGGAATCATACTGGGTGACTTGGAGTGACTGGGACCATACTGGGGGCAAATGTCACCGTACTGAGAGTGACTGGGTTCATCCTGGAATCATACTGGGAAGGACTTGAACCATACTGGGAGTGCCTGGAACTATAATAGGGGTGAATGGAAACACCTGGGATCATACTGGGATCATGCTGGGAGTGACTGGGATGATACTGGGATCACACTGAGTGTAACTGGAAGTGACTGGGAGCCACAGGGCCCATTCTGGGAGTGACCTGGGGGGAACTGGGGGAACTGGCCCAGCTGGGGCTCAGGGTTGTTCTCCCCCTGGGCTGCCCTGCGTCCTGCTGCTGTCCCTGGCCTCACAGAGCCGAGGGACAGGGGACAGCTGAGGGACAGGAGACAGGGGCAGGGATGTGGAGAGGTAGAAGGGAGTGCCAGGGTGTCCTTTAGCCCAGGAAATGGGAGTCCAGGGTTTCCCAAAAAGGAGGGACCAGGATGGGGACACCAGGGATGTTCAGGAAGGGGCAGTTCAGGGGATCTCTGGTTTTGCACAAAGCTGGGGCTGGGGGCTGGGAAAGGCAGGAATGGGGGTCCAAGGCATTCCAGGGCGTCCCAGGGTCAAGCCAATGGCCAGTCTGGAGGCTGGGAGCCATGGGGTGGCCAGGAAAAGGGGAGCAGGGGGTCCTCATGTCCAGAAATGGGGTGTGAAAACTGCATGTATTTTATGATTGGCTTTTTGCAAATATTAAAATGAATATTATATGTGTTGTATTAGAAAGCAATGCTGTATTAATTTTCTTAAGTACTGTGTTAAATATAGTTTTAGGTTATAAAAATTGTTAAAATAGAAACTATGCTATGTAAGATGCTTTGTTTAAAAGAAAGGACTTGCAGCAAGATAGCAGCCACAGAACACCTAGATCTTTCAGAGAAAAAGAATTTATGGCCTTCTTATTGGAAGAAACAAACTTCTTCCCAAACTTCTTCCCCACCAATGGAGGTGCTATTAGGATTAGAGGCAAGAAGTTGACACTGATCAGACAGAATCCTGTGTTTGAATGGAATTTATGCATCATGTATGAAGTGTATGAATATGCAACGGGAATTGTTCGGGCTATTGTTCTTAAGGGTTAATCCTTTGTTACCGGGGGTCCTTTTTCGGGCCCATGATGCCCAGAAAAAGGTATACCCGGACGTCCGTAACTCTTTGTTTTTCTTGTCTCATATTGTCTTAATTCAATTTGTCCAAATTGTTATTACTCTAATTGTGTTACTATATAACCATCTTATTACTATTAAACTTTAAAAATTTTAAAAACAAGTGATTGGTGTTTTTCACAATTTGGTAGCAGAGGATGGTTACTAACACATCGGTGCCGGTGCTTTAGGAGAGTCAGAGTGGGGAAGGCGCGCCCTGCCCTCTTTGGCAGCCTCGCTCTGTTTCCCTTGGGGTGACCGACAGACGCAGGTTACGATCAGTGGACAAAAGGAGGCAATAAAACAAATAAAAGGGAAAAAGGCTCCCTACAACCGCGGTAATTGGCCCTCTAAGACTAGTAGTGAGCACGAAGAACCCGGGAAGGAAAAAGGATTGCTAAGTATTTGTCGGAGGGGCAGGTACGGGGGGATGAATGTGTGTGAATGAGAGGTGGGCTGGTTGTCCCAGACCTGCCAAGTGAGTGCTGGAGTCTCCCATGCTGTGTTTTCGTCTTTTCGCAAGAAAAGCGGCCAGTAAAGAGACGAAGCGAGTGATAAGAGAGTGAAAGAATCCCCCAGGGTAACTGGGACTGGGTCTCAGGGAGGGGTTGGACCCCTCGGAGGTAGGGAGCAATGTTTCCTAGCCCAATCCACTAGGAAACGGGACAGGAGGGGCCCCTAAAACCTGCTGGGTTGAGGGATTTCTATTCCAAGAGCATCCAAGAGCAGGGTTGAGCAGAATTCTGTCGGACTGAGGATATGCCCAAGAACACTCAGGGTGGGACAACACAGCTAGATTGGGGGATGAAAATTTTGCCCAACAGCATCTGGGGTTGGACAACACAGCTAGATTGAGGGATGAAATTTTTGCCTAACAGTATCCGGGGTTGGACAACACAGCCGGATTGAGGGAAAAAATTTTGCCCAACAAGATCCAGGGTTGAACAACATAGCCGGATTGAGGGATAAAAAAATGCCCAAGAACATCCAGGGTTGGACAACACAGCAAAACAAATTAAATGCCGATGAGCATCTGTAGTTGTACCACACCTCTGGGTTGAGGGACAGAAAATGCCCAAGAGCATCTGGGGTTGAACAACACAGCTGGATTGAGGGAAAAATACCCAAGAGCATCTGGGGTTGGACAGCACTGCAGGACTGAAGGAAAATTACCTGAGAGCATCTGGGGTTGGACAACACGGCAGGATTGAGGGAAAAATTGCCCGAGAGCATTTGGGGTTGGATAACACAGCTGGGTTGAGGGATATCCAATAGCACCAGGACTGGCCAGTAACACCTAAACTTGTAATAGGTGATGTGAAAGTAAGAGGTACCTTATTGTTGTTTTGTGGTGTGTGAGAGTGAGACACACACAAAGTCAGCCTCAACTTCCCGGGCAGGTGGGAAGGGGGAGGCAGTGGAAAGAGGAGTGAGTGACCTGCGAACCAAGGTAGCGTTCCCTGGGTGTGTGAGGAGCCACAGCTGAAGAGTGTAAAAGACACGCAGACAGCCTCACAGGTGAACGGACACCAGAGGCAGCCAGAGTCAGGGCCCTTCTAGGGGGCCTGGTGACACTGAGACCTGAAGGTAAACCCCAAAGCGAAAGAGGGGGCCACAAGGACCTATGATTTTCTAGCAATAAGGATCCACTTTGTGTCTTGAGAGCGTGAAGGAATGTGTGAAAGTGAATGAGAAATAAAAGTGAGTGAATGTAGATGAATGAAAGTATAGGTAATGTCGATTGTGCATTTTAAGCCTTACCATATCTCCTTGGAGGGATTGTATTGAAAAGCAGTGTGAGAAAAAGATTTTCGGGTGTAAGTAGTTGAAAGAAAAGTGGTATTTAAGTTGTTAGTAAAAAGTGAAAAACGGAAGCAGGGGACGAATAGATAGAATATTGAAAAATGAGACAGAAATCCAGTAATGTGAATACAGGAAAAGAAAAACAGGAAAAATATTACCAACAGAAATACCCCAAGATAGCACTTTGGGAGTTATGTTAACAAACAGAAATACAACTCCTTGCAAAATACAGGGTATGCAGAAGTTGATGAGAAAAAACATGCAAACTTGTGAATTATATACTTAGAAAGAGCATTAGAAAATTTAACACAAAAGAAAGGAGTTATATATTGATTCAAGGTATGCCTTGGGAGTAGGGCATACCTTAAGAAAAATTTAAAAAGGGAGATTACTTAATTAAAGAAGAAAAAGATTAGTACATGAGAAACTTATTTTCGAGGTTTTAGAGGCATTAAAGTTACCTAAGAGAGATAGCAATAGTACATATTAAAGAACACCAAAAGGTAAAGACCTGGAAATAAGAAGAAATAAAAGAAATAATTGGCAGATCAAGAAGTTAAAGGTGCAGCAGAAAATAGAGCTGAAAGAGTTAATATTAACTCCAAATGAAGAAATGAAGAAAAAAAAAAGGGGGGGGGGGAATTAAAACAAGATCGTGGCGAACAAGATAAATCTGGGAAATAGAAACATCTTGATATGGAAGACTATTAGATAATAAAACGCTTACGAGGGAATAGCATAGGACATGTATCAAAAAGCCCTGTGGGATACTCAGGCTTTGGGTGATAATTTTTTTAAAAGAATTATGGGTGCACTGAACTTTAAGAGTAGAAAAACAAGTACCTGAAACATGTATAATTTGTCAAAAGATAAATTAAAGGGTGATGAGAAAACCAATATGAGAAGGTCGTGAGTTAGCTCGTCAACCATTTCAAAGCATCCAAGCAGAAGTTTAGATTTAAGTTAAGTTAAGCTCTGGATTTATTTGTAAAAACCGATTAATCCAGAAGAAAAAGAGAATACCACATGGTGGGGAAGGAGGAGGCTGTAAGAAAATAACATTTTTGAAAGGCAATAAAAGCAAAACGGGGAAAGTATAAAGCTGAGAACAAATCACCTCATCCATTCCCGTTCGTTCCCCCACTCGTTCGCAGCTGCACCACCCCTCCCAGCCCCTGTGCCAGCTCCGGCGCAGTCCGTCTATCCCGGTCCGTCTGCCCAGTCCGTCTGGCCCAGTCCGTCTGTCCCAGTCCGGCCTCCTGGCCCGTGGTCTCTCCGCTGGCCGTGCCGGGGCTGGGGGTCTGTCCTGCCCTGTGCACCGCGCTGACCGCACCGAGGGGGGTCCCGTCTGTCCCGTCTGTCCCGTCTGTCGCATCCCCGGCTGCCCTGGCTCTGTCGGCTCCCGCCGCTGCAGCCGGGGTCAGTCCCGGCTTTGTCTGTGCCGGATCAGCCACCGTGAGCCGCGTGGGGGCGATCCCCGCTCCAGCTCGGCCTGCACCGGAACGGCCCCGCGGGCGATCCCGGCTGCAGATCCCGCCTTTGGAGCCCCCAGACCCTGAGCTGTGCCGATCCCCTCGGGCGATTCCCCCTGCAGACCCCGCCTTTGGAGCCCCCAGACCCTGAGCTGTGCCGATCCCCTCGGGCGATTCCCCCTGCAGACCCCGCCTTTGGAGCACCCAGACCCTGAGCTGTGCCGATCCCCTCGGGCGATTCCCCCTGCAGACCCCGCCTTTGGAGCCCCCAGACCCTGAGCTGTGCCGATCCCCTCGGGCGATTCCCCCTGCAGACCCCGCCTTTGGAGCCCCCAGACCCTGAGCTGTGCCGATCCCCTCGGGCGATTCCCCCTGCAGACCCCGCCTTTGGAGCCCCCAGACCCTGAGCTGTGCCGATCCCCTCGGCGATCCCGGCTGCAGACCCCGCCTTTGGAGCACCCAGACCCTGAGCTGTGCCGATCCCCTCGGGCCATCCCGGCTGCAGACCCCGCCTTTGGAGCACCCAGACCCTGAGCTGTGCCGATCCCCTCGGGCCATCCCGGCTGCAGACCCCGCCTTTGGAGCACCCAGACCCTGAGCTGTGCCGATCCCCTCGGGCCATCCCGGCTGCAGACCCCGCCTTTGGAGCACCCAGACCCTGAGCTGTTCCGAGTTCTCCCGTCCTGCCCTGAGCTCCGTTCCCTCGGTAACCACAGCTCCGGTTGCTCAGGGAAACTCTCTAAAGGAATCGCTTTATCGAAACACTAAAAGTTCAGTTAGAAGAAAACCCTCTCCTGATTCTTCCTAAAAATACGGGGAAAAGGCTATAGAAGATAAAAATCCAAAAAGAACGGGATAAAGAGATTGGTCTATTTCCATTACGAAAGGTTCTCATAGGAGGGGACGGATCAGAGTTTGTAAATGCTCCTTTGACTTTGTCTGAGGTCTGAATTTTAAGAAATAAATACAAGGGATATTCGGAGAATCCCATAGGCATAGCTGAACAATTAGACCAACTTTTAAGTCCAAACATTTATACTTGAGAAGAGATGTGGTCGGTAATGAAAAGAATATTTTTCTCAAGAAGAAAAGCAATTAATCAGAGCAACTGAAATAAAAGCTTAAGAAAAAGATAATCCGCAGGGACCCCCAGAGAAGACAAAACGCCAACTGCACCTCCTGAGTGGGGTTAAAATAATGAGGAGGGGAGTAAACACATGAATAATGATCGTAATTACATAACCAAGAGAATAAATGAGACAGCATATCAAAGGCAAAATGCGAAAACAAAAGGTTTTTGAAGGACAGCTTTTAAAGGGGAAAGAAGAAACTCCAACTAAATAGATAAGCAATCTTGAGAGAAAAAGGAAAATGGTCCTAAGTAAGCAGAAGATCTGAAAATCTTTAAAGAAATGGGCACATTAAAAAAAATCAAGTCAGAGGCTCTAATTGTTTTGGGGGGACAAATACAATCTGGAGCCTGTGATAACTTTAAAAGTGAGTCCCCCGAGAAGAAGAATTGGAATTTGTAACAGACACAGGGGCAGAGAGAACTTTCCTGTTAAATGTTCCAAAAAGTTATAGTGTGAGCAAACATATAGTGAAAGCAAATGGGGCAAAAAGAGAAAGTTTTACATTTCTAGTCATTAAAGATGTGGTAATTGAGAGAAGAAACTAAAATTTAGATGGGAGATGTGTTATTTGTCCCAGGGGCAGGTAACAATTTATCAGGAGGAGTCTTACCAGTGCAATTAAGAATAGTAGTTATATCAGAAAATGGGAAAATGACAGCTAGAGTTTTGAAATTAGGCCAAGAAGATGAAAAAAAAAATCAACAAAGAAGTTTGGGCTGGAGAAAGAAATAGGGGAAGATTAAATATCGACTCCATAAGGGTTACAATTGAGAGAGAAGAAAGAGAGAAGTTGAAGTAAGGGGGTGGTTAGCAAACTCTGAGATGTTGGAATGTGAAGTGATGACATCTTGGTGCTAGAAGAGAGCAGAAGTGTGAATGGAGTTTTTTGCATCAAAGGCAGAGAAGTGTCTTAACACATGGTTGTCAGGAGGTTATTCAACGCCACACTGGGGTCCAGAAAGGGTTTAGCAGAACAGGCCCTGCTTGAAGACAGAAGAGGATAAGAAAGAAAGAGAAAGAAAAAGAATGTCAGGAGCACCTGGGGACGCCAAGTTTGGGGTTGTCAAGGTTGGAAGGTGTCTGAGCGCTCCCTACGAGCGGCGGGGTCTCGGGGGCTGCGGCAGGGACCGATCCATGGAGGTGACCCGGGCGGTGCCGGCAGCAGAGGACACAGGTTTGCGGCCAGGAGCGGGCTGGCTCCGGGGCGGAGCTGCCGGGGGGCTCCCAGACTGTCGGGGTGCCGAGTCCAGGATGGCAGCGTTGGCCCGGGAAGGGGCCGAGAGAGAGAAGGGGAGAGAGAGAGAGAGAGAGAAGAAGAGAGAGAGAAGGAAAGAGGAAGAGAGACAAGAAGAGAGAGAGAGAGAGAGACAGGGGGCAAGAGAGACCCAGGGCAGCCCCCAGGGTCCCCATGCCCGTGGCTGCTCTCCCCTGCTCCAGCCCTGCAGCCAAGGGGCAGCACCGGGGGAAGGGAGAAGAACAGCACTGACAGCAAGGCTGTGGAAAGAGGGGCAGGGGGGCCAGCAATAAAAGATAAACTCAAAGCAGAGATTGATGAGTCTCCAAACCTCACAAAGCAGTTTATTTTTCTTAAGTGAGAAGTTTTTTGGTTTTTTCTTTTGTTCTGCCATTAACGAGAAGGTTTTTTTTTTTCCTGAAGAAGAAGAGGCTGCTGTAGAGAAAGCTTTTAGGTAAACCCAGAGAGTTTAGAAGGAAAGCGAATAGTAAAAGTTAATGCAGTATTATCTTTCTTTTATTACCATGCTATTAAGAAGTCCTTTCCAGGTACTACTGAAGCAACAACCAGAATCACAGAAAGAAGGTGAATTTCATGCCAGCAGAATCAAAGGACTTGTGAAGAAACCTGAAAAATGGAATATCACATGTAAACCGGGTGATACTGAACTGACTTTCCAATGGGATCTGACTGGTAATAGTCTGGGAAAACCCAAATTATCCAAGAAATATACAAAGAATAACACTGAATTAAGAAATAAGATAATGCTTATATCACTAGTTTTGAGCACTGCCTGAATAAAACATCTCCTTGGGAAGGAATACCTCAGATAGAAGGATCAAGACTGTTTTTGTATTCTGACCTTAGCCTGAGAATTGTACAGGGGAGAAGGGGAATTGCCATTTCCATTAGTAAACTTTATTTGATTCATTCCAATACTGGACATGCTAGCTAGGTTATAAGTAAATGCTTAAACTGTGAGAGGAATTAGTATTGTAGTTCACAAAATTTATGCTCTTATTGCAAAAAGTGTTATAGTAATAACTTAGTTTTGTGGATGGGAATTATTAGTGCCTGTTGAATGAGAGATACCTGAGGAACAGTAGGAGACCACAGTTAAAGAGTGTTAAAAACAATTTGCCTGGAAATTAGTTAAGAGAAAGTGACAAGAAAATACAGGGCAAGACCAGATTGGCCTCTGTATTTCACCACCGAGAAGATCAAATTCAGCTGCTGTGGGTTGGAACCTCACAGGCATGGGAGGTGGGAGTATAAGCCATACTGGACCTCTGTTATTCCTGTCTCTGGCACTCATTTGTTGTCTTTTCCCTTTCGGGATACCAGAAAGATCGTGTCAAAAATACTACAAAAAGCATCACATAGAAAGAAACCAAAGTTCCTCCTTTATTACACACACCTATGTCAACAGCCACTGTTATAACCCATCCAAATTAAGAACCCCTAGGCAAAATGGAGTAAATTATTAGATTACAAGAAACTTAGGAAAAAGTGGTAATAGATTTAGAATTGAATGTCCAAAAAGGGAGAGATGGATTTGTTTTACATTTAATCTTGAAGATACGGTTCAAGATTTGGTAAAAAAACAAATAATAAACGAAAAGGTAAAACCAGCACAGCAATCTAACTCTGTATTGACTCCAAATTATCTGTTGAATCGTATTACAAGACTCCAAGCAGTTATAGAAATGATAGCAAATAAGGCTGCTCAAGCATTAGAGTTAATATCAAGCCAGCAAAGCCAAACAAAAACTGTGGTGTATCAGAATAGGTTGGCTTTAGACTATTTATTGGCCAAAGAAGGGGGTGTTTGTGGAAAGTTCAATATATCAGATTGTTGAAAATTGATGACCACAAAAAAGTCATTCTAGAAAAAGCAAAAGAAATCAAAGAAGAAAAATATATAAGCATATAATAACCCAGATTCCAGTGCAAAAATTAGAAAACAATATTAAAATCTAGCTGGTGGGGTAATGTATTAGAAGAAATTAAGATCTTTCAATTTTTGTTACAACTGTTTTTATATTTCTTACTCGCGTAATCCCGTTTTATTTTGCCAGCATAGCCCAGAAGATGCAAGTAGATAAAAATATTGCTCAAGCCAAATGATTTACAAAGAATAAGAGTGGGAATTGTGAAAAATGCATGTATTTTATGATTGGCTTTTCGCAAATATTAAAATGAATATTATATGTGTTGTGTTAGAAAGTAATGCTGTATTAATTCTCTTAAGTACTGTGTTCAATATAGTTTTAGGCTATAAAAATTGTTAAAATAGAAACTATGCTATGTAAGATGCTTTGTTTAACAAGAAGGGCTTGCAGCAAGCTAGCAGCCACAGGACACCTAAATCTTTCAGAGAAAGAGAATTTATTGCCTTCTTATCAGAAGAAACGAACTTCTTCCGACCTCGAAGGCGCTGTTAGGATTAGAAGGAAGAAGCAGACACTGACCAGACAGAATCCTGTGTTTGAATGGAATTTATGAATCATGGATGAAGTGTATGAATATGCAACGGGCTATTGTTCTTAAGGGTTAATCCTTTGTGAACGGCTGTCCTTTTTTGGGCTCGTGATGCCCAGAGAAAGGTATCCGGACGTCCGTAACTCTTTGTTTTTATTGTCTCATATTGTCCTAAATATTTTATTACTCTTAAACTTTTAAAATTTTTAAAAACAAGTGATTGGCGTTTTTCACAGGTCCCTTTTCCTTAGCGCGCGGTTTTCGCACAGCGTTCGCAGCGGCCGTCCCCTCCCACCGCGCCTTTGCAGCTCAGGCAGATAAACTGTATTCCAATTCTCGACGACATCCACCAGTTTTGGTTTTGCACGGGAGATATTTAAAAAAGCGATGCAAAAGTTTTAGCTACTAAAACCTGTACAGCTTCTGAGACAGTAAAGAAGAAATTAAATCCCAAACAAGAGAAATAAAGAAATGCCTTAATCTTAAAGCTAAAACCCTCTGGTAAAACTATGGAAAGAAGACTTTTTTTCTCTAAGACTTAAAGGTATGGAGAGATATAGTTGTAATTAATATCAAACAAAAGACTCCACAGCAAAGCAAACAAATATTAAAGTCACTGTAATCCTATAAGAAGTTGAAACGGAGAGAAGAGTAATAAAATTATGTGCCTCCAAGAACAAAAATCTCTGTTCAAAGTGGGCACAAAGGGAGGCCGGGCCGCCAGCTCCGCCCCCCGAGCCCCCGCCGGCCGACACCGCAGGCCCCTCGGCACCTTTCGGCGTGGCCCCGCTCCCCGCAATGCCGTTGTCCGCAGCCTCCTCCCCGCCGCCCCTGCCCCCGGACGGCCGCACTCCAAGCCGCTCCTGCCGCTGCCCGCGCTCCTGAGAGCGACACTGCCGGCCCGGCTCGTGGCGGCCTCGCCCCTGGACAGGGAGCTGCCGGCTGCTGCTGGCCCGGAGCAGCTGCGGCTCGGAGTCCGCCTGCCGAGGGGCGAGAAGCAGCAGCCCCGGGCTGCTCACCATTGTGCCCCGCATGATTCCCTGCCCCGGCGCCTCGGAGCCCGGGCACACCGAGCGCCGGCACGGCCGCTGCGGCTCCCTGCCTGGGCACACGGAGAAACCCGGCACATGGAACTCGCCAGAACCCCGAGCTGAGGCAAAACTGACCGCGAGTCGCACCTGTGCTGAAGCCGCTTCCCAGCTTTATTATAGACTTGCCGGGCTCTGGGCGCGACAGCCGCTGCGCCTCCAGTCTAATGGGCGCGATTCGTACCCCCTCACTGCTACACGGGCAGCGTCAGTGTGGGAGGGATTTTGGCCGATCTGAGCAATCGGCGGCGGGAGCGCAGCCAATCGCGGATCGGCGGCTCCCCCGCCGCGCCCCGGCGCTCCCCGCTGCCTTCTCCGGGATCGGTTCCTTCACCGTTCCGGCGCCTCCCGTCGCTGCCAGCCCGGATTCGGGATCAGAACCCGAGTCCCTTTGGCCCGGTGAGCGCAGTGCAAACCCCCTGCGGTGGCGGCAGGCGCGGGGCTGCCCCGCCTCACCCCGAGCCCCGTGCGGGTCCAAGCTCAGCTTTCCCCGCTCGGCTTTGCCCTCGCTGCCGCCGGGGCTTTCCCCGCTCCCGGGGCTCGGCTTTGCCCAGCGGCTCCGCTTGGGCCCGGCCGAACTCACTGCCCCCCGTGGTTCCCCAACCCTGCGGCGGGGCGAACCCCCGGCATTTGCCGAAGGGCTCTGAGTGCCCCTGGCTACTGAAGCCTCACGCTCCGTGTCCTAGAATGCCGTAAACATGTGCTGAAATGCTTATTTGAAGTTAATCTTGTGTTTTTCGTGAACTCTGATTTCTCTGAGAATTGTTACTGGAGAGATTCAAAGGGGTAAATCCAGTCCCTCGTTATTATTATTACGTGCAGCATAACACAATCTAATTTCTTTAACACAAATGCTGATAACTTTTAGCATATGCTATTACACTGAATACAATCTCGAGAAGCTCCCAGTTTGTTCCACACGTAGCCAAATTTTATATTGTTGTTTCTTTTGGTAGAATTGCACTTTAAATGCTTTTAGTAAATTTTTGGTTCCTTAAAAATTGCAGTTACCATGAGTTTTTCTCAATGTTAAATTACATAGGGTCAAGGTATTTGACTTTTGTAATCCCTCCAGTAAATGCATCAGGGTGTTATTTCAAACATGCTTGGTCCACATTTTCATTGTCTTTTGGTATTAATACCATCAGAATAAGTTACATTTTGTAGTACCTCGAACTTTGAAGGATATTGATTGTTCCTTCAGTTCTGTTCTATCTGAATATGATTTTAGTGTTGCTAAGATTAAGCAAAGTTAGATCTGAGTGATGTTATGTTTTATTACTCTGTTGAGTTAATTTTGTTAATAGTCATTTATGTCGAGGTGGATTTCTGTCAGGGTTGAGTGTTGCTGAGTTTAGACGAGGTCAAGTTTCAACCTTCTTCACTTTAAGCCATTTCATGTTCTATTCCAGTTTTATTAAAATCATTTTTTATTGAGTATTAAAGATGTTAACTTTAAGTTGTCTTAAGTGTACCTCTAAGTCTACTGAGATGACATTGAATTCCACTGCAAGTGATTACAAGTCCTAACTTAATTTCGATAAATATGTTTGTTTACATTGCAAGATGTGGTTATTTCCTTCTAGAGATAAGACAGATCCCACTGAAACAGCTGTGATGAAACACTGATAAACACCTGCCTTTGGATAGAAGAAGATACAGTTTGTTGGACCCTTGATCCTCTCACAGATTGCACAGGTGTCAGTGCTGCACTGCCTGACAGGATCATTGATTGTGATCTCTTCTGGTTCATCTTCCACAGATAACACAGGAGAGTGGGTGGTTGTTCCACATTGTGGCTGTTATCCATTGTAAGCTGTTCAGTGTTTCATTGCTATGGATACAGGAATGCTGGAAGAATATTGTCTCCAATTCCTGAGACAATCACTGCTGATATATTTGTTCCATCATGTGAATTCCCTCATTTTTATAACAGGCATTATTCATAGGACATCATTGTGGAGAGTTTTGTCAAAGAGTGGCTTGAGGAGAGAGGACACAGCCAAATTGATTTGGTAGAGATGTCCTAAGTAGGGCAGAGGCCTTTTTGCAGGCAGGGTGTCTGTTGAGAAAGTAGCAGGCTAAAGAATGGAAAAGTACAAGACAGTGCTTAATTCCAAATCTTTCACCTGCAAAGATAACGTCTCCTTGGGCCTAGCAGAGGATGATAAAGAAATGGACAGCGAGGTGTGAGAAGTAGAGAACGTAGGCCCAAAGGAATGTGGATGAGTTAATGGTATAGTTTAACCAATAGATTGCTTGGCTTATAGAATATTCATGAGCTTATTATTTGCTGTATAAGTGTTTGATGCTTTCTTTAATAAACTGGACCTGTGATGAACCATCTGGTGTCCTGGTCTCCTTCCTACGACACATCATTACCTTATTTATAGCTGGCTTTTCATGAACTTTGACGTATCTTTGACATGGTGTCACTTTGGGATCTCTCTGTTTTGTTCTGCAGCTGCAGATGCATCTCTTTGAACAGGCTGTCTGCAGCTGTTCCCTGCACTGCCTACTCAGCCTTTAGTCCCTTCTCCTGTTCCAGCAGGGTTGCTGTGCCTTGACCCTGGGCTGTCTCATGATTTTCCTGTGTTTCCAGAGTTCCAGGATGAGATCTCTGGGCTCTGTCAAAAGCCTCATCTGAGCTGAGGTCCTGTGGTCTTTCCCGACCCTTTTGTGCCACATCCTCATGGGACAGGGCTGTGACCTGCTGAGGGCAAGGCTGCTCCTGCTCTGTTGCAATCACACACAGCCCCAATTATTCTCACAGGAGCACTCCAGCAGTTTGCTTTGTTTGGGGCATCTCACAGCTGGCCTTATTGAGAGATTTGTTTTTAAGGTATGTGGGGGAGACCCTCCCAATGAGGGTCTGGGCTCTGGCCAGGCCCTGGCTCTACATGGTTGGAAAATTGGCAACAAACCCAGATGTTTTCTGCCTCAAAACTATATTCAAGTCTCTTGGCCTTGGCAATTTGACCCTAATACCAACAGGACAGCTAGATCAAAATCAGTTAAACTTAAACCTAAGATGCTGCGAATTGATATACACCTCCCTAAAAGCAGAGATGACGCCGTTATCCCTGTAGATTAATTACATTGAATAAAATTAAATACAACAAGAGTAAACGAGCCGAGTAAGTCAGAACTGACCCAACTCTCGAGTCAGGGGATAAGAGCCGGTTGCAGGGATTTAATCGCGTTCGGTCCCACCGGTGTCGGGCCGGGACCGGTGCTCAGGAATGCCGGGAACCATCTCCCGTCGGGGACAGGGGGTGACCGGGCCGTCACGGGGCCCTGCTCGGTGCTGGGGGCAGCGCGGGCGGCAGGCCCGGGAGCGGGGCCGGGGGATCACGACCGGGACCGCGCTGGGGCTCGGGGCCGCGCCGGGCACCGGGGCAGCGGCAGCCACTCACGGCTGCAGCGGTTTCCGCGCGTATCGCGATATCACCCTCAGCGCCGCCGCCCCGCCGCCGCCATCGCGCCGCTCCTGCCCGGGGGCGGAGCGCTTTGGGCCCCGGCGGGATGGAGGCGCTGCGGCGGCCGGCGCTGCCCGAGGACGCGGTGCGCTCCCGCCTGTTCGCGGCGGCGGCGGGCCCGGGCGGCGAGGCGCTGCTGCGGCGCTGCGTTGAGCTGGCCCTGGTGCGCTTGGCCCCGCTCCTGGCCGCCTGCGTGTGGCAGCGGCAGCCGTTCCGCCTGCGCTACGTGCCGGGCCGCGGTGAGCCGGGAGCGGGCCGGGAGGCGCGGCGGGAGGAGCGCCCGGAGCGGAGGGACTGGGAGGGGCACCCGGCGGCCGGGAACCGGGAGCCAGTGAGGGGGAACCGGCGGCCGGGAACCGGGAGAGTGTGAGGGGGATCCGGGAGCGTGTGAGGGAAAAGCGGGGGGGTAGAAGGGGAAGCCGGCGCCCGGAATCGAGTAGCCTGTGAGGGGGAACCCGGGAGCGTGTTAAGGGAATCAGGCGGCTAGGAACCGGGAGTGTGAGGGGAAACCGGAGGGGTGTGAGGGGAACCCGGCGGCCGGAATCGAGGAGCGTCTGAGAGGGAACCGGGGGGGAGATCGTTTGAAGGGGATCCGGCGGCCGGGAACCGGGAGCTTGTGAGGAGGAGGCGGGAGAGTGTGAAGGACACCTGGCGGCCGAGAACCTGGATCTTTTGAGGAAAATCTGGCGGCAGGGAACCGGCAGCGTGTGAGGGGGAGTTGAGCCCTGTGAGGACGACCCGGTGGCCGGGAACTGAGGGCGTGTGAGGGGAAACCGGGATAGTTTGACGGCAATCTGGCGGCCGGGAACCGGGAGAGTTTGAGGGGCACCCGGCGGTTGAGAACCGGGATCTTTTGAGGAGACTCCGGCAGCCGGGAACAGGCAGTGTGTGAGGACAACTGGGCCGTGTGAGGGGGTCTCGGGGGCCAGAAACCAGGAGCGTGTGAGGGGGACCCGGCGGCTTCCCCGACTCTCGGTGTCACAGCACGGGTTAGCCCGGTGAGGCATCTGGTGCCACCTCCCTGGTGCAGCGGGGCCATCCCCGAGCACAGGACACAAGATTGTGTCAGCAGGGTCTGGGATATCCGCAGTGAGGGAGACTCCGCAGCCCGTGTGGACAATCTGTTGCTGGGCACGGCGTTGCTGAGCCGCCTCTCCTGTCTGTGCCCCGTGCAGGCGAGATCCCGGCGCACTTGGGCGGCACCGCGGTGTTCGGGGATAAGGTGGAGGATGAGTGGTTCATTGTGTAGCTGCTGCGGGAGATGAGCAGGGAGTTCGCGGGGCTGGCAGCCAGGTAAGGTGGGTGCTGCTGAGCTGCTTTAGTGGGAGGGCTGCCAAGGGGCAGTGCCTGTGCTCTGAAGGTCCTGTCTTAGCATTGCCCATCCTTGGAGGTGTTTCCCCATCCCAGACACGTTGGAAGTGTCCAAGGGCAGGTTGGATGGGGCTTGGAGCAGCCTGGGCTAGTGGAAGGTGTGCCTGGCTGTGGCAAGGGTGTTGGAAGGAGGTGTTGATCTTTAAGGTCCCTTCTAACCTAAGCCTTTCTATGAGTTTATGAATATTAAAAAAACCCCAGCAGACATGGATTCAGAAGTGTCCCTGAGGGTAGGGAATGCTCAGGGCTGGAGTGTTGCTGTTTCTGTAAGGACACAGGCTTTGTCTGGTCCAGGTGAAATAATGAGCAGACACCTTCACACGAATATGGATGGCTGCTAATGGAATGAATTAAAATGGACATAATTTATTTGGTCATTAGCAAAAAATTGTTTAATTATTTTCCCCTACTCCAAGATTCTTACAAGGGCTGGAACAGAAGACCAAAATAGATTGCAAGTGAGTACCTGGACTGTCAGGCTCATACTTTCCTTTTGTTTGAGGGAACAGACAGAGTGAGGGAGTTGAGAAAGTTGCATTCAGGGCTTTTCTTAGCATCAGGAACCAGCAGAGGTCGCATGTGATACCTGAAATGCTGCTTTTTAGTTCCTGTGATGTTCTGAAGCAGTTAGGATATCCTGGTTCTCCTAAAGCACTTCTCTAGTTGAAAAGAAACGTGGTTTTTTTGTTGTTAAGGAAACAAGATGTATTTGATGAAACGTGTTGCAGTTCAAATGGGGATTTTCCAGAATATTAAGGATTTTTCCTAATGTATTTAGAATGACAAAGGTTTATATTTACTTGGGGATTTCAGTTTGGAACAAACATTGTATAGCCTGAAAAGCAATTTATCAGAAAAATCTTTCTATGATGTATTTTGAATGCAGTCTCAGGCACTGCCTGTAATATGGGTGCCTCCAAAGCCACTCTGGTGACCTGGAGGGAGTTTGCTGGCTGTCCCCAGCCCAGTCGCGCTGCAGGGAGTGTTTGTTTCTGCTGTGGCTGTTGCAGGTGACTTTCACTCGGTGTTTATATGCACAGCTGGTGCAGCAGCAGTTTGTTCCAGACAGACGCAGTGGATACACCCTGCCCGCCCCAGCTCATCCTCAGTACGGAGCCTGCGAGCTGGGCATGAAGCTGGTAATGATTGCTGGGGCATTTTGGCCTTGGCTCATGCATGCCCAGGGAATGGGTCCTTGTCTGGAGGTTGCCTGCTTGTCCAGAGAAATGTGAGCAAAGTCTGTCACACCTTGAGAACCTCTTGTTGTTGCATCTTTTATCTGCAGGCTCATGGCTTTGAAATGTTGTGCTCCAAGAGCAGTAAAGTGGCTCCTGATGCCAAGAGAAACGTGTTAAGCGGTCCTCTGTGGGAGAGATTCCTCAGGAGCTTGAAGGAGAAGGATTATTTCAAGGTCTGTGAGTATTTCAGAGTCTGTGGCTTTTTAACATTGCAGGGAAAATACATTTTAACCCTTGAACTTGTGTGAGGAGCTTGAATCCTTATCTCTGTGTGAAATGAACTAATGTGTTTAAAGGGGACATGTGCAGCTTGTTTCCCTTTGAAAGTAATTTATTTTGGAAATTAAAAAGGAAAAAGCAAGATGTGGGGATTGATTCATTCATCTAAAGCAAGGGGAGAAATACACTTGAGTGAAGAAAACTCCCATATGTGATTGTGTGAGGTGTGACTGATTTCACTGGTTTACATTTCATTTCCACCCCTCTAGAATTCAATATTCTTCAAGATCCATACATAACACCATCGACCTATCTGGGCCCATGCAAGTGTAATTTTTATGTGTGTGTGGTTTTTGTGACTTCTGGGGGTTTTGGTGAGGTTGTCTGGTTTATTTTTTTTGTTTCTTTTTTTAAGATGCCTTTCACTACTTTTTTGATGTTAATAAATGGGACATAAATTGACTACTTGTTTCAAGGTTATCAAATTGGACAACGCTATTGAGATTCTTAGCTCCATATCCTTTAATAAACTTCAAATACAGGAATGCCCTTTGCAGTATTGAGTTCCAAGTGTAGATGGCCAAGAGGTTTTAGTTGTTTTGGTTCTCTCAGCATTCCTGTGTGACCAACAGTCACCCTTAGAAAGCCTGACTGGGAAGAGGAAGGGGAGGGAGAATTGTTTGGGTTCATGCCTGTGACTTGCATTTAACAGGGAGAAATGGAAGGATCAGCCAAGTACCTGGAACTGTTGCACATGGCAGAAGATCACTTCCAGCAATCTGTTGCAGTGCCAGAAAGGTGAGAGCTACTTGAAATTCATGAGTGTCATATATCCTACAAATCCTGTAAGTGACCTTTGAAATGCTTGTTACAAACACCTGAACCCTTTTCTCCACTGCACATTGAACATGGGAGCTGTGGCCAGGACATACAAGTACTAATTCCTCTGGAATGCTCCACTGGGAGAAGTTCTGGCTTGAGTAACTCTTTTATCTTGGTTATGTGAAATGCTGAGCTCTTCCAAGTGGATTCCAAGTGGTGACTGCAAATCAATTTTTGCTTGGTTGACTGTAGAAAGTGTAGAAAAGTTTCATTGAAAAGCAGTCCCAGTGAATAATGAATACAGGGTAATCTATCTCCTTTGCTCAAGGAGCTGGCTGTGGATTTCTCTGGATGATCAAATCCAAAAAGTAAATCACTGCAAAAATATCTGAGGCTTTGCCAGCCCATAATATCTTGACTGTTATTTTTTTGAGTTTCCAGTCTGTGGTGTTTAGGATCAGGTAATCTTAATATTTACCAAGGCAAATGAAATGTAAAGGAAAAGAGCCATGACCAATGGGCTTTGGAGCCATCAGCTGGGAATTGCAGGGACTGACTGTGTCCTGTTTTGGCCAATGCTCTGTGTAGTGCTCTGGTACTTCCCCCAGACTAATTTCCCTTTTTGATGTGTTTGCACAGAAGGAAAATGGAAGAATTCAAGTGAAAACCTGAATGCAGAGCATGTGATCCCATTGAATCCATTTCAGTAAATTCAATGTTTTTCTTCTAGCTGTGATGAAGTGAGCCCAGGTGATGAAATCCTGACACTACTACAGACAACCCCCATTGATGTGAAGGAATTGGAGAGAGAAGCAGCTTGTCTTCCTGCAGAGGATGGTGAGCTGGATGGGGGAATTATTCCTATTACAGATGATTATTTGTGGGGGTAGAGGGGCAATGCTGACAGCTGTGAAGGGAGAGCCAATCCAGCCTTCCTTAAGACTAAACACTGGGTTGGCTCTCCCAGTTTAGAGTAAGCCTTTCTTCCTCCACTTAGTGGCCCAAGGCTTCTCAGTGACTAGAATGGTCTCTCTTAGTTTGAGCTCTGCAAAGCAGAGTTTTTAAGTAGTGACAAGAAATCTGCACTCAGTTCTTCTCATCCTCTCTCTGGCTTTGCTGTGTGTTACCCAGGACCAGCACAAGAGCTGAGCTGCAGAGCTGAGCTGCAGGATGGTTGCAGTCCTGTCAGTCAGCTGGTTGGGGCCTGTGAGCCAGCAGGCTTGTGCAGAGTAACAGATGTGTGCTGTGTTCTTTCAGATGACAGCTGGCTGGATATTACACCAGGTGCTCTGGATCAGATGCTGAGGGAGACAAGAAATGAGTCCCTTCCTTCCCCAAATGAGGAGGAGCAAAAGTATGACTTGGAAACAGTTGCTGAGAGCATGAAGGCTTTTGTGTCCAAAGTCTCCACGCAGGAAGGAGCAGAAATGCCATGGTAGTAGCCCCTGGAGTGTGGCTCTGGTGTGGAATGTTGCACTGTGCTGCAGCCCTGTGGTTGGTTGTGTGATGCAGAGAATCAGAGTTTGAAGGTGCTGTGCTGAGCAGGGCCTGAAGCAAAGCCAGAGCAGTGAACCTGTACTTGCTTTAAATCAGCTTGGTGCCACTCTGGCACTGGTGCAGGTTCAAGTGCTGCAAGCTGAGCTGGTCTCTGTTCCTCAGTTGGATTTTGTGGTCTTCACAATTTTTCTCCTTTATTCAAAGAATTCTTCCACTGGTTGTTTGATGTCTAATGCACACAGGCTTCAAACTTCTGAGGACTTTTAAATTCAAATGTCCCAACTTTGGTCCTGACTTGAGAGAAATCAGTATGGCTTGTGCCTGTGTCAGGCTTATGCAAGCATAGAAGCTTCATTTCTTTAAAAATAATTTTAGATTTCAGGTCTCCTGATGAATCCCATGTTACCTTTGATGTGGATTCTTTTACAAAAGCCCTGGACAGAATTTTAGGTGAGATTGCTTCTTTCTTTGAAACAAATGCCAGCACTGATTTCTTTGCTGTTGTACTGACACAACATCATGTGCAGGGGCAGACTCAGAGGAGCTGGATTGTGATGATGTGGATGAAGAGGAGGAGTTTGGTTTCTCAGCTGAGGATGATGAGGGAGCTGGATGCTGGGAATGGAAGGCAGGAGCAGAAGGTGTCTCCTGAGGAGCTCGTGGGCAGTCTCAAGGCGTACATGAAGGAGATGGACCGTGAGCTGGCACAGAGCAACGTTGGGAAAAGTTTCAGCAGCCACAAGAGAGGGGTGAGTGTGCCTTGAGCTCTGATTTGCAGCAGTAATTTCCAAGCAGGAAATGTGCTGCAAGTGGCCATTCTGAGTAATGGGATTGGAACCTTCCCACGTGCAAGCAAAGTGTGCTGGACCTGCACCATCATACATTTTTTATAAACTAAAGCTTAACTAAGCTTGGAATTTGCCCATCTTTTCCAAGGCTTAGTTCCATTTCCCTGTTTTTAGTAGTAGGGCAAGAAGCTGCAGCTTCACTTGTAAGGTCCTGTGGTAGTTTTCTCCCATAGGAAGCTGAGCCAGGACTCAGCAACACTTTGTGTCCTTCTCTTGGAATTTAATCTGGGTAATGGACAGTGGTGATTTTCAGCTGGCATGAGCATTTGGTGTCTGAATTCCTGTTTGTCAGGACTCAGGAGTGTACTGGACTTTTTTGGCTGCACAATTGCTGTTTCTTTTCTCCTGTGGTTTGCCCCTTTTTTTTCCCCCTTAAATGTGCTCATGCAATTTGATAAAGCTTTCTTTTTGTACTGTCTGCAGGCAAGTTCTGTTGGAGCAGCCCCATGTGAGAGTGCTGGCCCTGATTGTGGAGCTGAGGCTGCTGAGCTGGCAGCCCTGGCTGTGGACATGAACCTGGTGGCAAAGCTGCTCGAGTCCCACAGTGCCCAGGCTGGCCTGGCAGGACCCAGCTGGAACATTTACAGAGCCTGGGAGTGAATTTACCTGAGAGCACAGAGCTCACTGGCAGCTGAGCAAGGCAGGGAGAGCCTTGGCACAAGACATGGCTGCTGGGGAGATGGAGCACAGACACACAAGCAGGATGTGGGAGAAGAGGCCAAAGGTTTTAATTTGGAGCATTCTGTTCATTTTTGTGTCACTTCAGCAGAGTGAATTTACCTGCAGAAGCTTCTGTTTGCACACTGTCTTGGGTGGAAATGAGATTTTCCCAATGTTAGCACATTTTCAGAAATCTGGGAAATGATGTTGAATGCATGACTCAAATGAGGTTTTGTTTTATTACAACACCTCTCTTCCATTTTTTCATTCAGTGATCCAATTTGCCACATTTCTAAAATGTCCTTTTACCCATTGCTGAGTGGGGTCAATATCTGGGGAGCAGTTCTTGTTCTGAAAATGCTGCTGCCTTCAGGGGCAGGTGGGGAAATACCACATTGCAGGAAGAGTAATTGGACCAAATGTGTAAATATTGGCCAGCAGTATTTTTTAAATTTATTTCAATAAAAACAGAAATACATCTTGATTACTGAATTTTTTGAAGGTATGCATAACTTCCTCAGTGCAGTATCAGTTCTTGGAGTGAAAGTATTTTTGTAATTGTTCATTTTCTGAATGAATTCCATTATTGCTGAATGTTGATATACAGCTACTGCTGGCATGATGGGAGCCCAGGCTGAGCAGTTTGGGGTTTTTTTTCAGTGAAAATGTGGCTGGAAGGCATGCAGCATGTTGCTTTCATCTGGAATGACAAATCTATTTTAAATATGGGAACTTAGGTTTCAACAAGTTAAATTTGATACAAAATACATAAAAATTCTTGATACACAGACACCAACAGGGCAGTCCTGCTGGGTCCAAATCAGCTTCTTAATTTCTCTTTATTTCATTTTCATTCAGCAATGAATGAGTTGTCCTGCACTGATGTTGTGTAATTTCCTTTGTCAGCAGTTCAGGGAGAGCACTGGCAGGTTGGACAGGGATTAGAGATGGACAGCAAGAGCTGGGAAGTGTGAAGAAGGTTCTGCTACATTTCAAGGAATTTGGACTGCTGAGAGGTGAGAGACTCAGACAAATCTGTGGTGGAAAAATGGGGTTAACAGGGGGTTTGTAATTGAGACAAGGCTAATGAGCAGTTAGTGGTGGAAAACAGAGGTACTTGAACCTTGGGAAAGGTTGGTGTTTGACCAGGGAAGCTAATTTACACTGAAAATACATAAAATTCTCTACTGATGAGTAGCTAGATCAAGTTTAGATACTTTGAAACATAATTGAGTTGAAGAACATGATCACACTGAACTGCTGTGTGGCCTGTGCTATAGAAAAGGTCCAAATAGATGGAAGGGCTCTCTTAGTGCATGAGCAGAACTCCTAAGCTGAGGTTCAGAACAAAGCTGCTCTTTTGCAAACACTCCAGCTGCTGTTGCTGCTTGGATAATCTGACTTTTCCATCAGTGGGGCTGGGATTTCTCTGGGGCTCTGCTCATCCCAACTCTTTCCATTTGTTCAGCAGCTTCCCAGGGGAGCCCTGCAAGGCTCTGGGAGTGCTCCCAGGAGAGTTTGCCATGGAAGAAGAAGCATTTCCATGCTGCCTCTTCCACTGCTTTGAGGTAACACACGAGGCATCTCCACTTTTAATTCTGAGAGTGTTTTTAGTGAAGGAAGCCTGATGGAATTAATTAGGGCAGACAAGTGGTGTGTGGTTCCCTTTCAATGGATTTCTGTCCAAGTGTATTCTGGAGTTGTTTAACTGGTTAATTTTCCCTTATAGTCTGTGTTTCAACTGGGGGAATCCCCATTCACCTGCAATGTTGAGGGTATCAATGGAAAGGAACCCTGCCTTGGCCATTATTTCAGGGCTATCAATGGATGGGGAATCCCCATTTTCTTGCTGAAATAGATCACGGAACACCCTTTGTGATGGGATTTTATAGGTTTGAAATGAGATTAAACCTTCAATTTTCATAATCTTTAAATTGACAAGGAATCTCTGTTGTGCCTTTTTTTTAGCATTGAAATGGGTAGAAACCCCCACTGATTCCATTGAGGGATTTATATCGAGGGGCTACAAAGGCTGGAAAAAAAGAGGCACAAAAGGGCAGCAAAAAAAATGGTGGAAAAAAAGTTGGTAGAAAAGGGGTGGGAAAAAAGGTCTCAAAAACAGGTGGCGAAAAAAGGGCAGAAGAAAAAAAAATGGAGGGGAAAAATGGGCAAAAATTGGGGAAAAAAGGCAGCAAAAAACAGGGAAGGAAGGACAGAAAAAAACCAGGGAAAAAGGCAGCTAAAATGGGGGGAAAAGGGCAGCAGGAAAAGGGGGGAAGAGTGAAAAAATGGAGATGGCATAATGGTGTAAAGGTCGTGTTTAAGAAGCAGGAAAGCTCTAGAAAGGTGAGGAGAAAAGGGTGCTTAGCATGAGAGGAAAAAGGATGGAAATATGAGGGGAAAAGAGCAGGAGTCCCAGAGACACCCCCAGAGCTCAGGCCCCCCTCCCCAATCCCACAGACACCCCCAGGTACCCCCAAGAGAGCCCCTGCAAACCCCACAGACACCTGGGCCTGGATTCCTGCAGGAACACTCGGGAACAACCGGGCTCCTTGCAGCGGGATGGAAACAACGGCCAGGGCTGGGAATGTGTGCCCACTGTGCTGCCAGGCTGGGAATCAGCTGGGTGGGGCCGTGCCATGGCAAAGGCTCCTGAACAAGTGCCAGGTCTGTGGGCTGCAGCTGGAGCTGAGAAGCAAAGGGATTAGTCCAGGCAGGAGAACATCCCCTCATGGGGTACTGCTGCAAACTGGGCATGTTTGGAACAGAGCCTCTCCTTCAGCAGCCCAACGCTGCCAGATGGAAATTGCCAAGGGCACGAGGCTGGGCAGTGAAGAGCAGAGCTGCTGTGAAGGTAAAGCTCAGTTCATTCAGAGAGATCACACAGGTCACCTGAGCACTGTTACAGGTAGGAAGCAGAAAATGAGAGATTTCCAGGAAAGCCTTTGTAGTTTGGTGGGGAAAAGGAGTCGTGATGCCCAATGGCTGCAGGGATGGTGATCCAAATGAGTTCTGAGCAGATTTCCTTTATTTTTTCAATTGGAGAGGGTTATTAACCTTAGCTGCTGTTGCAAGGCCAAACAGTTTTGGAATCTCTTCTAGTTTCATCTAGCTGTCCTCCATGCTGCATACTCACAGCAGCCATATTGAATTGTCATATAATGTGTGAATTTGCTTGTGTCCCTATCCCAAATGTCATCCTTCCTGGGTTTTCAGCTTCTTTTTAACATGCTAGTAAATCTTCTGCATCCCTCTGCAGTATTTCCATGGGTAAACCCACTGAAGAGCACAAGCTAAAGGATGCTACCTCCAGCTGAGCACAGGGAGCAGTGGGAAAGGATGTTCTATCAGCATTTTCTGTCCCTGTGCTGATACTGTTGTCCCAGGGAGGGAGCTGGGAAATCCCTATTTCTGCTGCTGTGCTCTTCCTGATGTGTGTCACAGCTGATGCCAACCCCATTTTCCCAGTGTAATGATGATTCTGGATGTCTGAGTGTACCTGCTGGCCTTGGAAATGCCACTGATGGTTATTAAGGAGAAGGCAAGTCCCACCATTTCCGTGTGGGAACGGAAACGTGTGGCCGTCCCTCAGTGCAGCTCTTTTGGTGACAGCGGTCAGTGGCCATTCCTGGTGCAGTTTTGTTATCATTTTTTCTTATACCATTCTATTTTATTCCCTTCAGACTTCCCACCCTTTGCCATTCCTCACTTCTTACCCAGCACTGCCCCAATGGTCCCTGGGTGCAGCTTTTTTAGAGAACAGGGCCCGTCCCAACAGGCGGCTGCTGCAGCCAGGGCAGGGGCAGGGCAAGGCACATCACAGCGCTGGTGGTGCTTGGAGACTGTTGGCTTTTGCAGTTCAGGCAGATCAAATCAATCCCAATTGTAAGAGATTTCCACCATCTGCTACTTCTCCCCTCTTTTCCTGGATGGATTTGACAGCTCTTCCTTTCCTCCCACAGAGCTGGAAAGCAAAATGCCCACCTGTCCCATTTATTTGGCACCACTTTCTCCCTCCTCCTCTCTCTGCCAGCTCCAGGAAAGCCATTTCCCCCACTGGCACCAGCTGCCTCCTGTCCCTCGCTCCCATTTTGCCCACTCTGAACTCCTGGAGCCGCCTGCCCGCGGAGCCGCAGCCGCCGTGGGGCCGGGTAATGGTGCAGGGAATGCTGGCAGGGATTCTTGGGCTAGGCTGGACCAGGCCAGGTGCCCGGGGCCAGGAAAAGCACTCTGAGCCTCTGCTGCTGCCCCTGGGCAGGCAACAGAACACAGCAGGAAAGGCTCGGGGCTCTAAGGAAAGGCAGCCAGAGATCTCTCACACATCATGGGCATTGGAAGCCTGGAGTGGGGCCATTAATTTCCATTGAATGTATTATGAAAGAAATCACAACAAAAGAGTGAGTAGGCTGCCAAATCCTAAAAATGCACCTTCTCCACACTGTTCTCTCCTTCCTGGGCTTCACTTTATCCACAATTCCCTCCCTCTCTCCTCCCCACACAGTGACACAGAGGGATGGGGGTTACAGCCACATCATGTCACTGCATCCCCCTCAGGGAGACAAATCTGTCCTGCTCTGTTGTCATCTTTTCACGGGGGTTCCATACTGTTGTCTCCTTATCGTAGATATTTCACACTTTCTTGGTGTTTTCTCCTGGGCAGCTCCTCAGAGCACTGACTCTTCATTCTTCACAAAGTAGCCAACTGACTCCAGTTCCCTTCCCAACCTGCCAGCCCACTCTTTCATAGCACTCTTCTTCTCATTGGTTACAGCTGTGGCCTGTTAAAATCAGGCCTATTCCTAATATTTGCTAATTGCCCCATCTACAACTCCTTAGGGGTAAGATTACTTTCTGGACCATCTTTATTTTCTTATATTCTATCCCCCTACACTGCTCCAGCCTGGGATTCCTCCCACAGGAGGACAGTCAGATCCTTAGTGACAGTGTCCTGGTTCAGGGCAAATTTGAGCTCCTCTAGGAAAGCAGATTCATTTGGCTCCTCCCTGCAACCAATCTGGGAGAAAATACCTCCTTGGAGAAAAGTGGAAAAAACCTATTTTTTAAACAATAAAACCCCTTGCTGCTCCAAAAGAGATGACAAACTGAGAAAGTCCTCCTCCAGGTTGCAGTTCAGCTCACTGAGTCTCCCATCAGTCCCTCTGGTGCTGGAAATGTTGTGCCCCAGGCCCAGCCCGGCAGGCCCCAGGTGTGAGCTGCTGGTGCTCTTCTGGGTGTTCAGTCCAGAGCAGGTTCAAACAGGTCTGAAAAAAGGGGAAAAGGAAAAAAAACAGAGTCCAGGGAACTTCTTTGCCTCAGCTAGCTCAACTAACTAAAAGCCAAGGAGAGCTCAATCCTGTTGTCTGTCCATCTGCAGATAACACAGTCCAGGAGTAGGAATGTGGAGGAGTGAGAGCAGTGTCTGAAAACAAAATGCGCGCTTCTTCTCTCCCCTCTTCACTCTCTGGAAGATGTCTTAAAGAGGCAAAACTTATTATTCAGCATAAACAGAAGAAGACGATTTGGGCTAAAAGCATCATATAGTCAACTTGGACAGACAGACAGACCATTGCCCACAGTCAGGTGCCTGATGCCAATAGTGGGATTCCTCCTCAGCATGTGTCAGCGGTTCTTCCTCCTCTTCCAAAGACAGTTCACAAGTGCCACATTCAGACCAGTTGGTGATGATTTCCAAGAGGCCAGGAAGATTTGGATTTCCCATTGGAGCTTATTGTGTCATGAGGGCAATGCCCTCACTGCAGGCAGCGTCGGTGGCAGGATGGATTGCAGAGACTTTTCCTTTGCAGCCCCAGCCCAGCGCTGGCACTGGGGATGCAGAGGCACTGAGGTGACCCTGAGAGGAAGTGCAACGCACAGGGCACAGCTGAGGAAGGACAGCGCTGTGCTGGGCTCAGAGGTGAAGCTGGCACTGCCCAGTGTGCAGAAGACACTTTCTGCAGCCCCTGTTAAAGGGAAGCTTGGGCCTTGCTGCAGAGATACGGCCGCTCATTGGAGCAGTTCTCACTCCTCAATCTCTTGTCAGCCAGGTACACGCACTGGGAACTGCCGAGGACAGGAACCCTGCAGGGAGGAGCAGAGGCAGCGCTGGCTGCCAGGGGAAGCCCTTGTGCCCCTGTGCCCCCAGGCCCTGCCCGGCTCCCCGGCACTCACCGGGAGCTGTAGCTGCTGCCGTCCCCCCAGTGCAGGCGCTCGCCCCGTCTGCGCAGCCCGAGCCAGTAACCGAAATTCCCACAGAGGCGGGAGAGCAGATCCTGCCCAGGAGAGAGGAGTGGGAGCTGCCCCGGCCCCTCGGGGGGACACGTGCCCGGGGCTCCCCCCGCACGCCGGGGCTCCTTCCCTGCAAGGCCCCCGGCCCAGGGCTGCAGCCCCGGCCCTGCGAGCACCGAGCCCGGCCCAGGAGCGCCCCCAGGCTGCCCTCAGCCACCCCACAGTGCCCGCAGCCCCTCACTCACCATGGCCTCCTCATCCTTGGCAATGGCCAGGGAGGCCCCGAGCTCGGAGCACCGTTCCTGACCCTGCTCCCACGTGCTGAAATCCCGTGAGAAGTAGTAGCAGACCCCCTTGTACCCAACCCAGCCATGGGGACAGCCCAGAAGAGACGGCAGAGTCGCAGGTGTGACTGGAAGCTGTGGTGCTGCTGCAGGGGGAAGAGGAGAAGGTCTGAGGATTCCCCTGTGCAGGGAGCAGGGAGCCCGCTCTGCCCCGAGGGGCTGGGCCCAGGCTGCTGCCCCTCCGTTACCTGCCAGGACAGCCAAGGCTGCGCCCAAAGCCAGCACCAGCACCAGGAGCAGCAGAATCAGCGCCACTGTGCCCACGGGATGGCACCTGAACCATTCACCTGGAGCAGGAAAGAGCTGCTGGCTGCCAGAAGCAGAGCCGGCCCTGCAATCTGCTCAGCCCATGGCCAGGGAGCAGAGCAGGGAGCCCTGAGCCAGTGTAGCCCTCCCTCAGCTGGCAGCCAGAGAGCCCAGAGCCTGGCCACAGGCAGGGACACAGCTGTGGGGACAGGCAGGCACACAGCTGTGGGCACAGACAGGCACACAGCTGTGGGGACAGGCAGGGACACAGCTGTGGGGACAGGCTGCAGCAGGAGAACTGCACAGCCTTGGGGGCAGCTGGGGCTCTTGGTTCCAGCCACGGATGGGGCCCAGCAGAACACGAGGCCTCTTCCAGCCATGGGGAAACAGCCACACACCTGCCAGCCCTGGCCTTGGGAGGGGACACTGTCCCCAGCCTTTAGGCCACAGGGGTGGCCCTGCACTCACCCAGGAATCTTCTGAGGTTCCTTTTGTGTTCATTGTTGGTTGCTGGTGTTCCCTGGGGAGCCAGGGGCTCCCTCACACTCCCATTTTTGGTGCAGAATCCATTCTCCACATCTGCACTCACTGCATGCTCACAAGTGGCATCCTCCTCCTTACGCCAAGAGGCTTCTTGGGCCCTAGGCAAGTGTGGAACCGCGGCTGCTGGTCCCTCCTGGGGATGCTGGGGCCCATTCGCAACTCCACAAATGGAGCAGAATTCACTCTTCTCCAGCGCACAGGCAGCATCTCTCTGCCCAGAACAAACAGCACCTTGCTTGGGAGACATCAGGAGTGCTGCTGGCAGATCCTTTGGGAGCTCGGCCTCGGGAACAGCTTTCCAGCCGCGCTGATGGTACCCTGAAAGGAACACGATGAGAGGTTGCTGCTGGTGCCGGCCGTGCGGGGGTTCAGGAGGGCGGTGGCAGCTGTGGCTGCGCTGTCGGCGCTGCCCAGAGGTGCGGCAGCAGGTGCGGAGACAAGCGCAGCCTCCGGGAGCTGGGGCAGCACCACCGCGGGTCGCAGCTGGGCTGGAGCCGCCTCCGAGCTCCGCCGCCGCGTCGCCGGGCTCCGGGTGCCGCCACCGCTGCTGAAGGAAACGAGCGCTCCGCCCGCCGCCCCTCCCATCCCGGCCAGACTCCGCGGGCACTCGGGCTGGTGCCGCTGTGCGCTCACACTCCGCGGGCACTCGGGCTGGTGCCGCTCTGCGCTCACACTCCGCGGGCACTCGGGCTGGTGCCGCTGTGCGCTCACACTCCGCGGGCACTCGGGCTGCTGCCGCTCTGCGCTCACACCCCGCGGGCACTCGGGCTGGTGCCGCTCTGCGCTCACACTCCGCGGGCACTCGGGCTGGTGCCGCTCTGCGCTCACACTCCGCGGGCACTCGGGCTGGTGCCGCTCTGCGCTCACACTCCGCGGGCACTCGGGCTGGTGCCGCTCTGCGCTCACACCCCGCGGGCACTCGGGCTGGTGCAAAAGCCTTGCTAAGAAAAAGGGCCCCACTCTGTTGAAGCTGGTCGAGAACCTTAGCCCCTTGGAAGCCCCTTCTGGGGCTCTCAAGAGTGAATTACGGCAGGGATTTTTGGAGTGAGCCTGGCCCGGTGCCGGTACCAGCAATTCCCACGAGTTCCTTGTGCCGGCTTCCCCCATGTCCCCCCCGGCCCTCACCGCGGTCGTCTCCGCGGACCCCCCCACCGCGAGCCCCGAGCTGGGGCAGCACCGACCGCGAGTCCCACCTGGTCTGGAGCCGCCTCCGGGCTCCGCCGCCGCCGCCTCGCCGGGCTCCGGGCGCCGCCACCGCTGCGGAATGAAACGGAGCGCTCCGCCTGCCGCCCCTCCCATCCCGGCCAGACTCCGCGGGCACTCGGGCTGCTGCCGCTGTACGCTCACACTCCGCGGGCACTCGGGCTGCTGCCGCTCTGCGCTCACACTCCGCGGGCACTCGGGCTGGTGCCGCTGTGCGCTCACACTCCGCGGGCACTCGGGCTGGTGCCGCTGTGCGCTCACACTCCGCGGGCACTCGGGCTGGTGCCGCTGTGCGCTCACACTCCGCGGGCACTCGGGCTGGTGCCGCTCTGCGCTCACACTCCGCGGGCACTCAGGCTGCTGCCGCCGCAGCTCGGGGCTCTCGCTGTGGGAGGGTTTTGGCTCCTCAGCGTGCGGCAGCGATGCCGAGCAGTAGGGGAGCAGCGAGCGGGGCGGCAAAGCGAGTAGCGCGCCGCGGGGACACCGACGTTCCTGTCTCGAAAAAGGGTGCTAAGAAAAAGGGCTCCACTCTGTTGGAGCTGGGGAAGAAGCGCAGCCCCGGGGAAGCCGCTTCTGGGGCTCTCAACAGTGAATTCTCGCAGGGATTCTTGGGCCGTGCTGGGCCAGGCCAGGTGCCCGGGGCCAGGAAAAGCGCTCGGAGCCTCTGCTCCTGCCCCTGGGCAAGCAACAGAACACAGCAGGAAAGGCTCGGGGCTCTCAAGAAAGGCAGCCAGAGATCTCTCACCCATTTAAGTGTAACAAGCCTGGAATGGGGACATTAATTTTACTTGAATTTATTATCAAATAAATTGGAGGAAGGGAATGAGAAGTACACCAAATCCTAAAACTGCACCTTCTCCCTGTTAAGAATATGAAGCTTGACTAGGCCAATATTAAAGCAGCAATCAATTTATTATTTAATATGGTGAAGTATGAGCAATACAGCGCCGGGTACAGTGGGGGAAGTTTTCCCTCCAACTGCATACCGATAATTGATGGTTACAGGTATTTATAGGGGTACTCATCAGCTTTTTCAGCAGTTTCTATTTCCAATTTTTTTACTCATCAGCAATTTTTATTCCAAATTATTACATCACGATTCTATACATTATTGTGATCTTAGTTTCTCAGAATGTATCTCAAAGGAGTATCCCCAGATGGTGACGGTCCAGTTTCCGAAAGAAGAAAGACTAATCCCATCTGGTGGGGTCCCGCTCCCCAGATGTGTGTCCACCTTTTAATTGCAGAGACTCTAAATCTCATAACAGTGATGTCCAGCTTCCCTTTGGTCGAAACCATAAACCCTTGAGATGATGTTCATCTTTCTTTCTCAAGCTGTTTTTCTCTGCTTCAATAAGGCATGAGATAGGCATATTTCCTTTATATGTATTCCAAAGCTACAGTTTCAAGGATACAAGTAATATTCTAAAATTATACTTCAGAAGGTTATTATTGCAGAGCTTTTTATGGATTAAATGCAAGCAAAAGGGAACATCCTTAACACCTTAATTCCAATGCTCCTAAATCAACCAGGGTTAATTGCAAACAAAAGGTAGGCTCAAAGGCCTTTTTCCATGCTTTATTCTCCTCAGTTATTATTAGAATTCACAACTATCCCATTGTCGATGTCCACACATTTCGCATTCGCAAGTACACGCTTCGCCTGTTTGTACCTGACACGAAACACAGCTTTGCATCTCACACCCCTGATCCAGGACAGGCCCACTGAGTCTGGGGGGATTTGTGGGGATTTTGCGAGGGTTTTGGGGATTTCGGGGTGACTTTTTTGGGCTTCTGGGGGATTTTATTGTCAGTTTCGGAGGAATTATTGGAGGTTTTGGGATGCAATTACTGGGCGAGAATTACGTGATTTTTGGGCTTTTGTATTTTGGGGGATTTTATTGGGGTTGTGAGGGGTTTCTTGAGAAAGGATTTATTGAAATTATTTGGAGTATTTTTTAATCTTGGTGAGTTCCACTGGGATTTTCAGAGATTCTCTGGGGTTTTTGAGGGTTTTCTTGTAATTATTGGGGATTTTGTGGGATTTTCATGGAATTTTGGGGGGCTTTTGGGGCATTCCCTTGGTGTGGGGAAGACCTGAGAGGCACCAAAATCTCCTTAAAGCCCCCGAAAGTCCAAATAAAACCCACTAAATCCCAATTAAATCTCTCAGAATCTCATTAGAACACCCTAGAATTCCAATAAAAGCCCACAAAATCCTTTGAAATCCCAATAATCCAAAAAATCCTGATTAAACTCCTCAAATCCCCCAAAAAATGTCCCCAAAACCATAAAAAGTCCCACAAAATCTCCCCCAAGATCCAAAGAAATCTTGGCAACACACAAAAAACCCCACAAAACCCCTCAAATCCCACCAAAAATCCCGAAAAACCCCAAAACCCCAATGAACCCCACTAAATGGCTCCACAATGCCAATAAAATACCCCAAAATCTCCTAAAAATCCCAATAAAACCCCCAGAATCATTGAGAATCCCAAAAAGTCCCAGCAAAATCTCAGTAAAACCCCCAAAATTAAAAAAAAGCCACAAAAATTTCAATAAACCCTCAAACACCCCCAGAAAAACTCCCCCTTAAAATGCCAATAAAATCCCCCAAAATCCAAACCCCCCAAAATCCACAAAACCAGCCACTCCCAGTCACTCCCAGTACGATTCCAGTCGCTCTCAATGCGGTCCCAGTGTAACCCAGTATGGACTCAGCTGCTCTCACTGTGATCCCAGTTGCCCTCAGCATAATTCCAGATATTTCCAGTTCCTCCCATTATGATCCCAGTTGCCCCAATAACAGTCCCAGTCCCTCCCAGCAGAGTCCCAGTTGTGCCCAGTTGCCTCCAGGGTAGATTCAGTTTCCCCCAGCATCGTCCCAGTTGCTCCCAGTGTGATCCCAGCTGTTCCCAGTGTGGTTCCAGTCCCCCCAGTATGGTTAGAGACACTCCCAGTAGGTTTTAGATACCTCAGAATGATCCCAGTCTTTCCCAGTTACTCCCAGTTTCCTCCAGCACAATCCTAGTTTCCATCTGTTGCTCAAAGGGTGGCCCCAGTTGCTCCCAGTATGATCCCAGTTGTCCCAATTGTAGTCTCAGTCCTCTCAGCATGGTTCCAGAACCTTCCAGCCGATCCCAGTTGCTCCCAGTGTGTAACATTTTCCTCCCAACATGGGCCCAGTAGCTCCCAGTAACCCCCAGTTAGGTTCCATTCACTGTAATCCCAGTATGATCCCAGTAACCTGCAGTCTAATCTCAGTTGCTCCCAGTCACTCCCAGTCTGATGCCAGTGCCCCCAGTGTGATCCCAGTTGCTCCCAGCATGGGCCCAGCTGTTCCCAGTGTGCTTCCATCACTCCAGTGTGGTTACAGACACTCCCAGTATGGTCCCAGTTGAACCCAGTTGTCCCTGCTCTAGTCCCAGTTACACCCCAGATGATCCCAGTCCCTCCCAGCATGGTCCCAGTTGTTGTTATTATATTTCTAGAGTCCCAGCTCTCAGGCTGCCACAGCTCTCGGCTGTCCTATCTTCTATTGCTGTTGTTATATTTCTAGAGTCTGATACCTTCAGGCTGCTCTTCCCACACACAGCTCTTCACAGCAGTGTTGCTCCTGCTTCTTGGTCAGGGCTCCTCCAAGACTCTCCCTGCACGGCCAACCCACTCCCTTTTATCCCAGTTATCTTCATCAGCCACAGCAGCCACCCAATTAAGGACATCACAGCTGCAGCCCATTTACAATTAGGATCGGGGCACGGCCACTTATACAATACATATATTTTACTAGGACTCCTACTATACCCACTCACTCCCAGTTGCCCCCAGTGTGGGCCCCGTTCTCCCCAGCATGGTCCCAGTTGTTCCCAGTGTGGTTCCAGTCCCCCAGGATGGTGACAGACACTCCCAGTATATCCCAGTTGTCCCCAGCATGTCTGTAGTCATTTCCAGGCACTGCCAGTGGTCCCAGTAAGGTGTCAGTTCTCCCAGTATGATCCCCCAGTCATGCCCAGAATATCCCAGTTGCCTCCAGCATGCATCCAGTCCTTCCCAGTTCCTCCAGTTTACTTGCAGCATCATCCCAGTTTCCCTCAGTTGCTCCCAGTAGCCCAAAGTGTGATCCCAGTTGCTCCCTTTCAACCCCTGTATCATCCCAGTAAGCTCCAGTTTGATCCCATTCACATGCCCGCTCTCCCAGTGTGGTCCCAGTATAATCCCAGTTGCTTCCAGTCTCTCCCAGTATGGTCCCAGCTGCATCCAGCATGGTTCCAGTTGCTTCCTAGATCAGCCCAGTCAGTCCCAGTATGATGCCATTTGCTCCATGCATGCTCCCAGTTGCTCCCAGTCAGGCCCAGTATGGGGGATGATGTGCAGGGTGTGTTCCCAGTCATTCTCAGACACTCCCAGTATTAGTCCAGTCCCTGCCAGTATGATCCAAAGATGAGCCCAGTGTGCTCCCAGTCCCTGCCAGTATGAACCATTTGTGCTCCACATGGTTCCAGTTGCTCTCTTTCACCCTCACTTTCCTTCCCGTCACTCCCAGTATCTCCCAGTGTACCCCAGTTCCCTCCAGTATCTTTCCACTTCCTTCCAGTATGATCCCATTTGTTTACAAGCACTCCCAGTCAGCCTCAGTGTAGTGGCACTCACTGCCAGTATGATCCCAGTCACCTCCAGCATGATCCCAGTTGAAGTTCAGCAGTTTCCAATCACCCCCAGCATGCAGCCAGTCACTCCCAGTTCCTCCCAGTTGCTCCTATCATGTCCCCACTTGCTCACAGCTACTCCCAGTCATCCTCAGTATAATCCCAGTCACTCCAAGTGTATCCCATTTGTCGCTAACATGGTTTCAATTGCTCCCCGCAGGCTCCTGCTCACTCCCAGTATGATCCCAGTATGATCCCAGTGTCCATCAGTGCGATCACATGCTGGCCTGGCATGGCAGTACGATCCAAGTACGATGTCAGTACCAACACAGTACAATCCCAGCCACTCCCAGTATGTTCCCAGTATAATATCAACACAAACCCAGTACAATCCCAGTACGATCCTAGTAGGATGTCAGTACAAACCCAGTACAGTCCCAGTCATTCCCAGTAGGATCCCAGTCCAGCCCAGTCCCTGGCAGTGCTGCCACTGCTGGAATCCCCCAGCCCTGTGTGCGTTCCCCCCGGCGGATGTGCCGAGAGGAGCCCCAAGGGCTGGCAGTGGCCAGGCAGGGTCCCCAGCAAGGCCCAGTTTGGATGTGCAGCCCCCAGTTTGCCCAGTTTGCCTCTCCTTTGGCCCAGGCCGGGTTTCCCCGTCCGCAGCGGCTGGGAGCAGCCGAGAGCCCCGCGCTGCCCATCCCGACCTGTCCCGGCTCCATCCCCGCTCCTGCCACGGGCTGCGAGGGCTGCGGGAATGGGCACCGAGGGTGTGGCTGCTGCTGGGGGAGGAGGAGGAGGGAGGGAAGGGCAGGGATGAAGGGGGAGGAGGAGGCGGGGTTAGGGGGGAGGAGGGATGGAAGAGGAGAGGGAGGAAGAGGAGGGACAAAGGAGCATCAAGGAAAGAAGAAAACCACGCGGTCATTCCTTCCCTGAATTCGCAGCCCCCACCTATGGGATCATCGCCCCCCCCCACCATCGCGCAAATGAGTGGGGGGGGGGGAGCTCAGCCCAGATATCCCGGGGGGTCCCTGGGTTGGGTTTTTTTGGGGGGATGTTTAGAGAATGACGCAGTCCAAGGCTGAGCGGAAAAGGCCCCTCGGGGGGACATCGGGGGTTGCCGGTGGCGGCTGCCGGCAGAGGCAGCCTGGAGGAGCAGAGCCCTGTGTGCCCCAGGAGCCCAAAGTGGGGAGCCCAGAGAGGGGGGAACGCCGCCATTGGCGGGAGCCTCAAGAGCCTGGAGAGGGGCAGGGAGGACTCCTTGGAGCCGCTGCAGCCCAGAGCAGAGAATGAGGGGAGAAGGGAGCCCGGGAGCCCGAACAGCCCCGGCATCCCGAAATGGGGAGATGGAAAACGGGGAGCTTTTCGGATCGCCGAGTCTCCCAGCAGCCTGGGCAGGGCGGGCACCGAGTAGACGGGGGACCCCCAGTCCAAGCGTGATCTCCAGCAGCTGGGACAGGGGGGAACCTCCCCGGGCACCTGCGGGATGGGGGGCGATGCTCTTGGGTTCCAGAGTTCAGGCAGCGCTGGAGCCGCTCGATTCCGGCCGTCCTGTGCTCCCGCCGCTTCCTTCTGCCGCTCCGCCTCTTCCCCCCTCTCTCCTCCTCCTCGTCCGGTCCGGAGCCCTCGAAGCCGGCGGGAGGAGCGGGGATGGAGCCAGGACAGGTCGGAACGGGGCGAGGGCTGGGGGGGATGGCAGCAGTGGGAGTGACTGGGCTGTACTGGGATCATCCTGGGAGCAGCTCGCGGGTGACTGAGTTCTACTGGGACCGTACTGGGATCACACTGGGAGTGAGGAGGAGCAGCGCGATGGCTCCAGCGCTGGGGCTGGGGGCGCTCCTGGGGTCCAGAGGTGCGGCGAGGGGTGAGGGGGACCCCCGGCACCGGGACTCTCTGATCGCCCATCCCGGAGCACCGGGGGTTCCTGAACCCCCATTCCTGGGCACCGGGATTCCCCCACATCCCCATTCCCGGGCATGGGATCCACCCTGCACCCCCTGATCCGGCACCAACAACCCCCGCACCCCCACTCCCGGGCATGGGATCCACCCTGCACCCCCTTATCTGACACCAACAACCCCCGCACCCCCACTCCCGGGCAGGGGATCCACCCCGCACCCCCTTCCCGGCCATCTCGCCTCTCCCAGCCCCTAGAGCCCCCTTTTCCTTCCCGCAGAAACCCCCTGGACCCCAGTTCCTGCCTTTCCCAGCCCCCAGCCCCTCCTTTCCTTCACACCGAGGACACCTGGGACCCTTATTCCCGGCCATCCCGGGTTTTCCCACCTTTTGCTGGGAATGGGAACACCTGGGCTCCTTGGAGCTCCCTTTCCTGCATGCACGAACCCCCTTAGCCCAGCCCGTGCCCCCTCTACCCACCGCAGCCTCCCCTTTTCTCAGTCCTGGAACCCCCAAACCCCGTTCCCTGCTCTCCCAGCTCTCCCTTTGGTTCCCCCTTTGGTTCCCCCGTGCCCCCCCAGCCCCCAAATGTCGGTGTCCCCCCAGTTCTCCTGTCTCTGAGTTCCCTGCCCGTGGCGCTGTCGGAGCCCGGCCCGGGGTTCCCCCGGTTGGTGTCCATGGGGTCCCTGGCTGGGATCCCCTTCCAGCGGGATCTCGGCACAGCCAGAGCCGGCACCATGAGTGGCACCGGCACGGGGCCACCGGGGAGCTGCCACTGCTGCAGCTGCATCCTGCCATTCCCAGCTGCTCCCAGTTCCTCCCAGTGCCTGCGCAGTCGGCTCGCAGCATGCGCCTGGCAGCTCCCAGCACCCCCAGACAGGGACCAATCACACCCCCTGCAATCCCAGTCCGATTGTAGCTACTCCCAGTATGATCCCAGTCACTTCCAGTATGATCCCAGTCAGTCCCAGTATGATCCCAATTACTCCCAGTATGATCCCAGTCACTTGCAGTGTAACTCCACTCACTCCCAGTCTGATGCCAGTGGCCCCCATTATGATCCCAGTTTCTCCCTGTCAATGCCAGCATGACCCCAGGAGCCTCCAATATAATCCCAGTGATTCCCAGTCTCTCCCAGTATATCCCAGTCCTCCCCAGCATGCTTCCAGTCACTCCCAGTTCCCCTCAGTTGCTTTCAGCATGATTCCAGTTGCTCACAGCCATTCCCAGTCAATCCCTGTATGACTCCAGTCACCCTCAGTGTGATCCCAGTCTCACCCAGCATGGATCCAACTGCTCCCACTGTCAAACTAGTATGATCCTAGTTGCTGCCAGAGTATTTCCACTTGTTCCCAGTTCCTCCCAGCATGGTTCCAATTGTCCCTAGAATAGTCCCAGTCCCGTTCACCGAGGTCCAACTCACTCCCAGTTGCTCCCAGCATGGTCCCAGCTGTTCCCAGTGTGCTCCCAGTCCCCCCAGTATGGTCACAGACAGTCCCAGCATATCCCAGTTGGCCTAGTACAGTTCTAGTTAGATCAGAATGATCCCAGTTCCTCCCAGTTGCCTCCAGGATGATCCCAGTTTCTGGCAGTTGCCCAAAGTGTGATTCCAGTGGCTCCCAGGATGACCCCAGCAGGAGCAGTAGTCACTCCCAGTATGATTCCAGTCAGTCCCAGTATGATCCCAGTCACTTGCAGTGTAACTCCAGTCACTTCCAGTCAGTCCCAGTCTGATGCCAGTGGCCTCCAGTGTGATCCCAGCTGCTCCCTGTCAATGCCAGCATGACTCCAGGAGCCTCCAGTATGATCCTCATGGTTCCCAGTCTCCCCCAGTATATACCAGTCCCTCCCAGCATGCTCCCAGTCACTCCCACTTACCCCCAGTTGCTTCCAGCATGATTTCAGTTGCTCACAGCCACCCCCAGTCAATCCCAGTATCATTCTAAGCACCTTCAGTGTGATCCCAGTCTCACCCAGCATGGACCCAGCTGCTACCACTGTCATCCCAGTATGATCCCAGTTGCCTCCAGTACAGTCCCACTTGTTCCCAGTTCCTCCCAGCATGGTCCTAGTTGTCCCTAGAATAGTCCCAGTCCCGCTCACCGAGGTCCAACTCACTCCCAGTTGCCCCCAGCATGGTCCCAGCTGTTCCCTGTGTGCTTCCAGTCCCCCCAGTATGGTCACAGACAGTCCCAGCGTATCCCAGTTGGCCTAGTACAGTTCTAGTTAGATCAGAATGATCCCAGTCTTTTCCAGTTCCTCCCAGTTGCCTCCAGGATGATCCCAGTTTCTAGCAGTTGCCCAAAGTGTGATTCCAGTGGCTCCCAGGGTGACCCCAGCAGGAGCAGTAGTCACTCCCAGTATGGTTCCACTCGCTTCTTGGATGATCCCAGTCACTCCCAGTATTATGCCAGTGGCCCCCATTATGATCCCAGTTGCTCCCTGTCAATGCCAGGATTACCCCAGGAGCCTCCAGTATGATCCCAGTGACTCCCAGTCTCCCCCAGTATATCCCAGTCAGCCCCAGCATGCTCCCAGTCACTCCCAGTTCCCCCCAGTTGCTTTCAGCATGATCCCAGTTGCTCACAGCCACTCCCAGTCACTCCCAGTATGACCCCAGTCAGTCCCAGATACTCCCAGCGTTATTGCAGTCATGCTCAGAGTGACTCCCTGGCACTCCCAGTGTGGGCCCAGTTGCTCCCAGTCACTTCCAGTATGGTTCTAGTCAGAACCAGCACCTTCCCAGTCACTCCCAGTATGATCCCAGCCATTTTCCATAGGATCCCAGTAGGATCCCAGCATGGGCACAGCTGCTCCCATGATCATCCAGTGTGGCTCCAGTTGCTGCCATTTACCCCCAGTGTGGTTTCAGTCTCTCCCAGTGTATCCCAGTTGCTCCCAGCATGTTCCCAGTCATTCCCAGCTGCCCTGAGTTGCTTCCAGCCTGATGCCAGTTGCTCACAGCCACTCCCAGTCACCCTCAGTGCAGTCCCAGTGGCCGCCAGTATGATCCAGTATGATGCCAGTCACACCCAGCATTGGCCAGCTCCTCCTCCTGTTATCCCAGTAGGATTCCAGAAGCCCCTAGCATGGTTCCAGTCAATCCCTGTTCCTCCCAGTGTGATCCCAGTTGTCCCAGTATAGTCCCAGGTACTCCATAGATGGTCCCAGTCATGCCCAGTTGTCCCCAGTGTACACCCAGCCATTCCCTCTTGCTCCCAGGTATGCCCAGCATGGGGTCCCAGTTGTTCCCAGCATGGTCCCACCTGTTCCCAGAGTGGTACCAGTCACCTGAGTATGGTTAACAGACACTCCTGGTATATCCCAGTGTCCCTCAGCATGCTCACAGTCATTCCCAGTTACCCCAGTGCAGCCCAGTCCAGTCCAGTCCCTGGCAGTGCTGCCACTGCTGGAATCCCCCAGCCCTGTGTGCGTTCCCCCCTGGCGCATGTGCCGAGAGGAGCCCCAAGGGCTGGCAGTGGCCAGGCAGGGCCCCCAGCAAGGCCCAGTTTGGATGTGCAGCCCCCAGTTTGCCCAGTTTGCCTCTCCTTTGGCCCAGGCCGGGTTTCCCCGTCCGCAGCGGCTGGGAGCAGCCGAGAGCCCCGCGCTGCCCATCCCGACCTGTCCCGGCTCCATCCCCGCTCCTGCCACGGGCTGCGAGGGCTGCGGGAACGGGGCACCGAGGGTGTGGCTGCTGCTGGGGGAGGAGGAGGAGGGAGGGAAGGGCAGGGATGAAGGGGGAGGAGGAGGCGGGGTTAGGGGGGAGGAGGGATGGAAGAGGAGAGGGAGGAAGAGGAGGGACAAAGGAGCATCGAGGAAAGAAGAAAACCACGCGGTCATTCCTTCCCTGAATTCGCAGCCCCCACCTGTGGGCTCATCGCCCCCCCCTCACCATCGCGCAAATGAGTGGGGGGGGGGGAGCTCAGCCCAGATATCCCGGGGGGTCCCTGGGTTGGGTTTTTTTGGGGGGATGTTTAGAGAATGACGCAGTCCAAGGCTGAGCGGAAAAGGCCCCTCGGGGGGACATCGGGGGTTGCCGGTGGCGGCTGCCGGCAGAGGCAGCCTGGAGGAGCAGAGCCCTGTGTGCCCCAGGAGCCCAAAGTGGGGAGCCCAGAGAGGGGGGAGCGCCGCCATTGGCGGGAGCCTCAAGAGCCTGGAGAGGGGCAGGGGGGACTCCTTGGAGCCGCTGCAGCCCAGAGCAGAGAATGAGGGGAGAAGGGAGCCCGGGAGCCCAAACAGCCCCGGCATCCCGAAATGGGGAGAGCCAAGAGGGGGGAGCTTTTCGGATCGCTGGGTCTCCCAGCAGCCTGGGCAGGGCGGGGACCGAGGAGAAGGGGCACCCCCAATCCAAGCGTGGCCCCAGCAGCTGGGACAGGGGGAACCCCCAAACACCAGAGAGGAGGGACCAGGGACGGGGAACTCCTGGGAGGCTTTTCCAGGGCTGAATCTTGGTGTTTGGGAGGTTTTTATGCCACCCAGATTGCCAGTGACTTGTAGAGATGGACTTGGGCAGAGGGACCTTCAAACTCAATGTGCTCATCCCTTGTTTTCCCCAAACCAGGATTTCCCATTCCCAACCCCTGGGATGCTGTGAGGAAGAGGAAGATGCCCCAGGACACTAAGGCAGGTGTGGAGGAAGTCAGTGCCCCTTTCCCCTCTGTGCTGCTCCATCTCCAGCCCAGCACGGCCCCGGCTGCAGTACAGCCCTGGGGGAATCTCCTTGCCCTTGCCTGTGGCATGGAGGCAAATCCCATCCTGTCCTTGTCCTTCCTCCCCCAGAGCAGGAGCTGAGCATGGAGAGCAGGGAGGACAAATGCCCGCGGCAGAACCTGGTGGAAGAGGCCGTTTTGAGCGGCTCCACGTCACAGGAAGCCAACAGGGAGGAAAAGCCCTGGAGATGCCGCACAAGGAGGGGCTGCAAATGCAGCTGGCGGGGATCTGAGGGGGAAAGAGCCAGCCTGGGCCGGGAAGGCGGCCGGAGATGGAGCCAGAGCTCAGAGCTGGTGCTCCATGAGCAGCTCCATGATGGGGAGAAGCCCCAGAAACGTGTGGAGTGTGGGAAGAGGTTCTGGAGGAGCTCCGACCTAAAGAAGCACCAGAGGACCCACACTGTGGAGAGGCCCTACAAGTGTGATCAATGCAGGAAAAGATTTAAGACCAGCTCCCATCTCCTCCAGCACCAGCGCACGCACACAGTGGAGACACCCTTCCGCTGCCCCGACTGTGGGAAGGGATTCAGGCACAAGTCCCATCTTGTCATGCACCAACAAATCCATACTGGGGAGAGGCCCCATAAGTGTGAGGAATGTGGGAAGAGCTTCAGCCGGAGCTCCAGCGTGATCCGGCACCAGGTAATCCACACTGGGGAGAGGCCCTATGAGTGTGGGCAATGTGTGAAGCGCTTCAGCTTGAGATCCCAGCTGATGAGGCACCAGGTGGTTCACACTGGGGAGAGGCCCTATGAGTGTGAGGAATCTGGGAAGAGCTTCAGCTGGCGCTCCACCCTGATCAGGCACCAGAGGACCCACACTGGGGAAAGGCCCTACGAGTGTGAGGAGTATGAGAAGAGCTTTAGCTTGAGGTCCGAGCTGATCCGGCATCAGAGGACTCACACTGGGGAACGGCCCTATGAGTGTGATCAATGCAGGAAGAGATTTAAGTCCAGCTCTGATCTCCTCCAGCACCAGCGCACGCACACAGAGGAGAGGCCCTTCCGCTGCCCCGACTGCGGGCAGGGCTTCAGGCACAACTCCCATCTTGTCATGCACCGACAAATCCATACTGGGGAGAGGCCCCACGAGTGTGAGGAATGTGGGAAGAGCTTCAGTCGGAGCTCAACCCTGATCAGGCACCAGAGGACCCACACTGGGGAACGGCCCTACGAGTGTGGGGAGTGTGGGAAGAGGTTCAGACAGAGCGCCAACCTGATTCAGCACCGGAACATCCACACTGGAAAACGGTCACACAGGTGTGGGAAATGTGGGAAGGGCTTCAGGCAGCATTCCTACTTGATCCGCCACCAAAAGATCCACTCTCGTAGGAGAGGCCCTACGAGTGTGATAAATGCAGGAAGAGGTTTAAGACCAGCTCCTGTCTCCTCCGGCACTATCGCATTCACAGAGAGGAGAGGCCCTTCCAATGCCCCGACTGTGGGAAGGGATTCAAGCACAACTGCACCCTCGTCACCCACCAACGCATTCACACTGGGGAGAGGCCCTACGAGTGTGAGGAGTGTGGGAAGAGCTTCTCACAGCGCTCTCACTTGAACAAGCACCAGCGGAGCCACCAGTAAGGGAGGCCCTGCGAGTGCCCCGAGTGCGGGAGGAGGAGCTTCGTGTGCTGCTCCAGCTCCATCCCCCACTGGAGGAGGCACTTTGGGCACAGCCCTGGTCACTCATCTATGGCTTCTCCTTTCCATTTGTCCTGAATTTTCTTCTGCTTCATCTTCATCTCTTAAGAGCAGCCAAACAGTGTTAAATGAATGAAATTGATCAAAGATGTCCAAAGTCCCTCCATTAATCAGGAGTTTGAGGGGGAATTTAGGACTTGGGGACACATTCTGTGTGGAGTGCCTCTGTGTCTAAGAGGCAGGAATTTGATTTCACCCTTCTTGTGTTGCTAAGAACTCTTCCCTTGACCCAAACCCCAACTCCAGCCCTGGGATACCCTATAAAAACCCCATGGCTCTGCCTTTGCCCTGTCTGTCGGGGGTCAGAAATGGATTCTGGAGCTTTCTCAAACCAAGACCCAACTTGTTTGTTCCTGACATCAGCAGCTGCAGCCTCCCTGGATACCATGAACTCTGGAGAATGGGGGCAGCCAGTGAGGACAGGTCCTGGATTGCAAGATAAGTGTGTGTTCTGTTTGCCATCTGTCAGAGGTGGGGCAGTTATCTTCTGTTCATTGGGCAGTTTATCTCTTCCACAACCAATCCTCCCTCCAGGAGATATCTTCTGATAATGGACTGGCCATTAATTATTAATTATCTGCTGTTAATGGGCCATTGAGTGTCCCTGCATGGCTGATAAAATGACATCCTGCCATTAGGTGATGCTCCGCCCAGGAGGAGGAGCCAAGCATTCCTACCTGGATAGAATCTGAGGTTTGGAATTCCACAGCAGCCTTTTCCCACTGGATTCCCAGAGGATCAGCCTTTTCCCACTGCATTCCCAGAGGAGCAGCTGTCTTCTCCACTGGATTCCCAGAGGACGGAAGATTCCCCGGCCCATCTGCAGCAGCCCGGACCTTCAGAGGAAAACTCCACCCTTCTCCAGGATCCCTGCCCCAACAGAACCACACCTGGCACTGCAGGAGGGCTGCAGCCACCATTCACTGGGACTGCTGCCAACAGCCTGACCCACAGGGTGTCAGGTACTGTTCTGACTCTGTCAGTGGTTTTGTTTGTTTGTACTACAGCATTTGTATTTTTAATTTTTCCTTATAAAACCTGTTATTCCTATTCCCATATCTTTGCTTGAGAGCCCCTTAATTTCAAAATTACAGCAATTCAGAGGGAGGGAGTTTACATTTTCCATTCCAGGGGAGGAACCTGCCTTCCTTAGCTGACACCTGTCTTTTCAAACCAAGACAATAACAGTTACTTTAACACACAGATATAAAATACATTTTAATATCTTTGAAAAGCCAATATTATAATATATGTGTATAACGATAGTGACCTTAAAAACATGGGGGTAGAAAGCTTACGAGGAGGGGAATTTCCAGTAAGGGAAGCAAAATTCCCAGTACTGGGACTGGGCCATGGGACCGACATCTACCATCATTCAGCGAGAGGTTTATTTTTATGGATATGTATTATAATATTGGCTTTTCACAGATATTAAAATAGATTTTATATGTGTGATGTTAAAGTAACTGTGTTGTAAAGATATAGTTTTGTTTTCTGTCATTAATTAAGCTTAGTGAAATAGCTGCTTGTGTTAAACTGCCTGCTTGGATGGGATAACATCCAATGCACACAGGATGAGGACACCTGTACAGATCTGCCAACTATCAGCACTCCCCGTCTCAAGGCAGAATGGACCAAGGCCCAAAAACTGGAGGTGATAAGAATGGACTAAAACCACAACCAAGGAATCTGCATGCCCTAAAAAGGCAGATCCAAGGAAGAGCCGTGCTAAACCGTTCTTGAAGCATGTAAACTAGTTTGGGGGTAAAGTTTGCTGTGCATGAGGGTCTATGAATATGCAACAGGCTGATGTAAGGGGAAAGGTATTTCAGGGGGATCCCCAGTGCCAAGATGCACCCGGCCGTGATAACCTTTGCTCCATGGTCCTGGTCTCCCATTGTCCTTTATTAAACTTTTTACATTTTCACAAGAGAGTGAACGTGTTTTTCACATTTAGGAACGGTTTAAGTTTTTTTGTTTTTCATGGGAGGGAGTTTTGAAGAGCTACAAGTGGCTAATCTGCCTGCAACAAGGACCATTCCACGGGCTCTTGTCACCTTTCCTGACATGTCTGCTGCAGCTCATGGAGGGTAAAGCCCTGGAGGCTCCTTAGGGGCGGTTATGGACGATTGCAGGCAGTGCCTTGATGCCCTGGATCAGCAGTGCCCCCTCCTGGGAACCCCCACATTTTGGGGGAGAATTTGGAGGGTTTTGAGGAGATTTGAGGGAGATTTTGTCTGGGTTTGAATCCTACGCCAAATTTGGTGTCCGGGAGGTACCAAAACCACCCAAAATCCACCCAGAATTGACCCAAAATTACCAAAAATTAACCCAAAATTTCCTCCAAATCCATCCTCTGGGGGTTTGGGGGAGATTTGGAGGGATTTTAGGGGAATTTTAGGGGAGAATTTTTAGTGGTTTTGAATCCTATGCCCATTTCGGCATGCATGAGGTACCCAACCCCCCCCCAAAATCCACCCAAAATTTTTCCTGAGGTGGTTGGGAGGAAGTTTGAGGGAGTTTGAGTGAATTTGGGGGTTCCAGGGGAGATTTTATGGGGGTTTTTGGCAGTCATCATCATCCAAAACACAACACCCCATGCCAAAGCCTAGACCAAACCCTAAGGACTGTGCCCCCCATGGACAGGAGATCAAAGAACTGCACCCCTTCTGGGGAGGAGATCAAAAGCCAGAGGAGACTGAGCTATTAACTCATTAAGTAAAAACGTATTCATTTAATCAAGTATCATCATTTCTGTTACTTTATCCTTTGTGATTAAGTCTCGAATGCTTTTCTATTCCTTGTTAATTTAGCTGAATAATATTCATTTTGGTTTTGTAAACTATTAAGTCATATTCCTGATCTTATATATGTGGTCCCATATGTCTAATAAACCACAAACTTACAATTTAGCAGCAGTTTTAATTGAGATAAAATGATACGATCAAATAGCATCCAGTAGTTACAAAAAGAAATTTGGCAGTGGTTTGGATAAAGCATAAGCAAAACCCATCGATCAGGGTATGGGGAGGGCTTCCCACCCTGCCTCACGTGCAAAAGGCAAAAGGATCCCAACACAACTTATATACTGTGTGCTAATACATATTCATCAATATTTTCCTGTAAATCTCCTCCTATTTCCGATTCTTGAAATCTACATCACCACAGCACACACAGCGCATGCTTCCGCTGTGGCTAAGGGGGCTTATGGCTCTTTGGTGCTCTTCTTGGAGGAAGGCCAGCAGTCTTCCTCGCTGTCCTCTGAATAACCTGGCAGGTTGTGCACGTGCCCCAAGTCCTGTGTTATGTAAGTAAGCACTGTGTTCCAAGTAAGCCTTATTATTTTATAGATAAGAGCACTATTTTAGACTCCCTGTCTGGAATTGTCCCAACTTTATTCATGTCACAGCCGATCCTGTCCTGGGAGTTGTCTTAACTTTGTCTTGATGCCAATTCTGACTTGGGAGTCTTCCTAACTTTTGTTCATCAAGGCCAATTCCAATCTCCTGTATACTTTTTCCCACATGTATCATCTACAAAGAAGCCCGTTTGCTTCATATTAATCACATTTACATTTCCAATTATTTTCCAAAAATATTGATATAATTACAATTTTCTTAGCATGAATGACATTCATTTATCACAGAAGGCCAAAAGCTTGGAAAAGGATGAAAGAAACGCTCCGATGATGACAATGACAAAACAACCCAATTTATTTTTGACAGCAAATGAACGCCGGCCGCCCTCCAGCCCTCCCAGCCTGGCAGGCCAAGTGGGGCCATTCCCATGGCATGAGGCGCTAGCAGCCTGCGGAGAGAAACCAGAGAGCCACAGTCAGTTGCAGCAGGCTCCTGTCCCCCTGTCCCGCCATGGCTGTGCCCAGGCCAGGCTGCTGGCTGTGCTCAGAGCCCAAACCTCCCGAACCATTCTCTGTTTTTAGAGAAGGGCAGCGGGGCAGGCCACATTCCACCTCCTCTGCTTAATCACGGCACAGCAACCTCCTCAGCAGCTGCAGGAGCGGCATGCCCACGTGCCCGCTGCCGCCTGCCCAGAGCCCTTCTGCCAGCCCAGCTGTGGAGCCGGATGCCCACCTCTGGAGAGCTGCTGCCAGGAGAGGAGCTGATCCCGCACCAGGTCCTCGTCCTTCTGGAAGGGGCTGTCCCTGCAGACCGTGGCCCCTGGGGTAGCACTGGCACTGGACGCGCTCCACGGATGCTGCAGGCGCTTCCCCGTCCGGTCCGGGCACCAGGTGTAATCCTCCTGGGAAAAACAAAGAACAATTGCATGAATGCCAATTCAAAACAAGACCTGGAAAAAAGAAAAAGCACAAAGCCTGCCACTGTTTCATTGGCCTGTGGAGAGTCTGACCACTCCATGGGAGAATTAAACCTGTCCACGGGTGGGGAAAATCCTCACCTTTCCTGCCCATAAACGCAGCCCTTCCTCAAGGGCCTGCAGAGCAGGCCAGCTGGGGCACAGCTTTGGAACCCGTCCCCCTCTGCCGCCCCCCATCCACATGGATGGATGCTTTTGTCAGGCTGGCTGCCCCCACCTCAGCCCGTGCCAGGCTGGCTGGCAGAAGCTGTCAGCAAGGCCAGGAGCCAGCTCCCCTTCCACAAAAAGCAGCTCGGCGGCCGGCGGAACAATTAATATTCCCCAGCGCTGCCGATCGGGGAACCTCCGGCGCGTGGCCAGGCCGAGCCCTGCCGTGCCTGGAAGCACCAGCATCCCCCCACCCCTGCGCCGGCTGGGGACTCATCTTAATTCCATCGGGGTGCAGAGCGTGTCCTCCAGGCAGGGGCCACAGCCAAAGCCAATCAGCCCTGCCCTGCCAGCGGCCAGCTCCAGGATGGTGTTCCCAGCTCCACGTTGTGCTCCAGAAGAACATGCCAGCTGTGCCTCGGCTTGCAGGGACATCACGATGCCATTGAGCTGCAGGGGGATGTTTCCCCTGTCCCAGTCCGTGGCACCTTCACTGCACTGCCACCACTTCTCCAGTGGGATGGGCAGCATGGATCCGCTCCCTCCACAGCTCACGGGGACCAGCGGAAGCATCTCCTTGGCTGCGCTCTCTCCTCAGCGCTGCGGCCACAGGGAAATGCTCTGCGGTTTTCTTCCAGCGCCACGAGACGCGTGCCGCTGCTACATGCTGGCTCCTGGATCCTACTGTGCACAGAGATGCATCTCTGCTGTCTCCTGGGCCAGGCAGGGCTCCTGCAGCCAAGAATGCTCAAAAAGGTCCTGCAGTGATGGCCTGTCTGTGGGGTCCATGCATAAACATCACCTGATGAGGTGCTGGCACTCTGCGGAGAGAAACCAGAAACCGCCGCTCAGCGGGACAAGGCTCCTGTCCATGCTCTCCCACATTCCACAATGCCCAGGCCACCAGGAGTGCTCAGAGCTACAGCCAAAAGCTTCCTATTGATCCTCTCTTGCAGAGGACACCAGCACAGAGGCGCAGGTGCCACCTACTTCAGCTGAGCCCAGGAGATCCACCTCCTCACCAGCTGCAAGAGTAGGATGCTTATGTGCCAGCTGCCTCTCACAACCCCGTTCTTCCCCTCATGCCTTGAAGGTGCATCCCCACCTTGAGACACCTGTGGTGGGAAGAAGAGCTGGACCCTGATGATGTCCTCATTGGTGTGGAATGGAAGGTGCCTGCAGACCAGCTCATAGAGCAGGATGCCCAGGGACCAGATGGTGGCTGGCTGGCCATGGTAGCAGCCAAAGAGGATCCACTCTGGTGGGCTGTACTCCGGTGTTCCTATGGGACATGGGCGCAGCTCATCAGGCCCATGCTGCTCCCTCCCCCCCAGCCAGCTCCCGTTCCACAACAGCCAGCCACTGCCCTGCCAAAAAGCAACTTGGCTACAGCTGGCTGAAGAAGGATTCCCCCTCCTTCCCTCCCTCCTTCCTTCCCTCCCTCTTCCCCCTCTGCCAGCCAAGGGGGGAACTTTGCTGCCCTGCTGGGCCCCGGCTTTGGGCTCACCTGACATCTGGGTGTAGAACATGTCCTGGAGGATCGTGCTGCAGCCAAAGTCGATGAGCTTTGCCTCACCTGTGGCCAGGTGGACGAGGGCGTTCTCGGCCTTGATGTGGCGGAGCAGGACACCGTGGCTGCTGCGGCACCGCACGGCCTCCAGCACCTGGCGGAGCAGCCCCCGCGCCACGGGCTCCGTCAGGAACCGCCGCTCGTGCAGGAAGTACCAGAGGTGCTGACAGCGCTGCGGATGCTCCATGAGCAGCGCGAAGCCCTCGGGCACCTCAAACCAGTCCAGGAGCCGCACGACGCCGCTGAAGCCAGGCCACGACACCTTCCACAGCAGCGCCGGCTCCAGGAGCACAAGGGCGCCCTTGCGCTGCGGGGGGACCGCAATGCCGTCAGCGGGGCCAATGCTTTGCTGCGCCTCGGGCAGCCCCTGCCCAGCCCCGCCACGGCTCGCCATGGCCTGGCCCGGGGCGCTGCGCGGCCTCCACTCACTCCACGCTTGCGCTTGCTGCCCTCGCTGCCGCCCTGCCGGGCCTTGCCCGGCACGCCCCGCCAGCTCCTCCCGCTGGCCCCGCTCACTCCCCAGCCGCGCCCACTCCAAGATGCGCTCCTGGGACACTCGCTTGATGGCCACCTGCGAGCCAAGGCCAGCGGTGGACTTAAGATCACGCTTGGTTAAGAGTGTATAAGCCGGAGAACACGCAAATAAAAAAAGACTTCTTTCTTCTCGTACCCTGATCACGTGTGTATTTCACGTCTGGCCTCATGGCGACAGTTGCCCCATCTCTGGGTCAAGAAACAAGTATTGTCTGACAGGTAACTTGTCAACAAACTGAGAAAGAAATTAGTACCTGGGCATGCAGATTTCTGAAGGGAGGAAAGAAAAGTGTTGACAACAATAAGCCTGAGTTTTAAATGCCTGAAACATTCAAAAATGACATGTTTTGGGATATTGTACCAGATGTTAGAAACAGTTCAAAGAAACCACAACGCATTAGTATCTGGACTTCAGTGCCAACTATGCTTTGAAATGTTGGTAAAGGCACTTTGTGTCAAAGATCCAGTTCCTGTTGGTCACTGTGGATGTAGATCAAAATCATACCAAAAAATCCATGTCCAAACCAGCAAGAATGAGACTTTTGTCCTTGGCAGTAGTTTCCAGGTGCTCCTGGAAATCACTAGGCCTAGACACAAAGATGTGTATTCAACGGAGGGAGAGAAGCACCGTGCTTAGCTCTAACTGTGACCTTTGCTAGCAGATCTTACTAGCAGGTAATAAATTCCATTTGTTCTGCTCTTAGCCAGAGCCAAGATGGGAATCACAGTTTAGATCACAGGAGAAGATCACAGGAGCCTCAGTTTTTCCAGAAGAGGAGAAATACAAAGGATAGTAAATTTGGGTTGGGTTTTCAGGGTGTTTTTACAAATCCATAGACAAGTGATGAAGCTTAAAAGATGACAGCAAAGGAAAATCAACAGATATGCTGAAAGTGAGTGAAGAGGAAGGAGACTTTAAATTCACTGAAAAGCTGCACAGAAAGCTTCTCTACTTTTTGCAGTTGCTTCAAGTTTGAAATGACAAAGTCTTGTAGCACTTCCAACTTATCTTTATTAATTCTAGATTAAAGACAATCAAAACTGTGTGCTCCTGCTTACAGTATGAAGGAAAGCACAGGAAGCCATTAGAGTAAGAACAATTGTGTTTAGAAGGCTGAGGCGGCCTTAGGGGTAGGAGGAATGGGGAGGCGTGGACATCAGGCCTGTGGGCACCATTCGAGGAGCATCCAGGCCCTGAGCAGTCCCTCACAGTGGGTATCCCAGCAGATGGAGTCCAAATGCAGCCACAGCTGGGTGGGAAAAGTGCCGGGCTGTTGAGCCGTGGTTAGCAGGGGCTCCTGCATCAAATTGCTCCCTGACAGGTGTGGTATGCTGTGTGTGTGTGTGCCCAACAGCTGGCAACAGCAGGCTGGCCCAGATGTGGGAAAAGGCCAAGGAGGCAGCAGAGTGGGAATGGGGCTCTGCAAGAGGCCCTGGTGGTTGCACACACCCGTGGGGGATGAGGCTGGCCCAGATGGGCCCTGGGGCTCTGGGCTGAAAAGGGGGGAAAAGAGAAGCAGGGAGGAAGGGCCAGATGCCGCTATGACAATGCCATTCTATCCCATAGGTGACATAGTGAGAGGAGGGTGGGAACCAAATGGTGATTGCTGCTGATGACTGTGACATCTCCAAGACAAGAGGCCCAGAAAGGACTGCACATCTGCCTCCTAGTGTTGTCCTGAATGTGAGCTCATCTCCTGGTGTTCATTACCCGCAAGTCTCTCAGCTTCCCACGGGCATTCCACACTTCAGGTAAGCAAAGCTGCTTACCTCACTATGTTCTTTAGGCCTCTGAAAGGGACTGTCCCCTTAGCTACAGCCTGGCAAGGAAGGGAGTCTTACAACACTCTGGATATTTTAGACTTTTATTGGCACTCAGGCTGAAACAAAGCATCCCCTCACTACTTCTGCATCTTCATCCTTCTGTCCTGCAGGTGGCCTGTTCAGGCTGACAGATTGGAGCACCTGCAAGCTCCAGTTGGGCTGCAGCCCAGCTTTTCCTCTCACAGCTTAATTCTTATTATGACAATTCTTTCATTTCTACTTATAAGATACCTCAGAGCTTCCCTAAATTAACAACACTCTACTCTAAGCTAAACAATCCTCTATTATCTAAGCTATCTATGTTCCAAATGTTGGGATTCATAAAATTTGAGGGTTTTGAGAAAGTGGTAAAAAAGACAGGCCTCAGACAGCAGATTTGTGAACATTGCTAATACAGCAAAAAGTTTTGTAAGCAGTAGAGCAGACATGAGAAATAGAACAATAAGCCCCTGTGATTTGCCCTGATAGGTTGCAACAAGTTTATTTAATGTATATCTTTAGAAGGTTAGTATGAATGAGCCTCTGTGCTTTGTCTCTCATAAACGAGCCATGCTTTGTCTCTCATAAACGAGCCATTGTGTTAGAAAATAAGTCCTTATTTTGTTAACTACTGTTACGTGTGTTTCATATGACTGGATAGAATTATTGTCAATATGTTTTGCTTTATGTGTGATTGGCTGAAACTTAGGCTGAGAGGGTTTTATGCTACCCTGTAATGTGATGTTTCCTTGGCATTCCATTTGAATCAGCGAGCTGTAAACATATCCTGTCTCCATTGTCCTAACAATGTACTGAGACTGATGTTTGAAATAAACAGCTCACGACACTGATTCAGAGTGTCCCGTTCCGTTTGTGACTGTATATAGCGTGCCAACGCCACCATAGTCCTTAGAAGTTGATCCCTATATTTCCTAATTTTTTTAAACTTTCATCTTTTTGAGAAAGAAAAAACAACAGAGTTTGAAATGGAACCTAACACACCCAACCTAACCTAACCTAACCTAACCTAACCTAACCTAACCTAACACACACGTAATCTAACCTAACCTAACCTAATCTAACCTAACCTAAGACCTAAACTGAGCAAATATGAAAACTGTCACATTTCCTATCTAGGGCACAGCTCCTCTTAATACTTGGGGGACGGCTGAAGCTCTGCCTCAAGATGACACATCCCCTTTTCCCTCCTCTCAGCTGGCGGGGCATAAGGGTCTCCTCAGGTGCAGGTGTCTCCTCTCCAGTCTACCTGCACTTGCTTGGCTGAAATGATCAGAGCAGCCAGGCTGGAGGCAGGATGGCCTGAGGTCACAAAGGGATGCTGCCCAGAGGATAAAGAACAAAGAAAGGAACTCTTACTTTCCAGGATCCCATCCTCATGGGCTCAAGCAGGATTCCCTGGCTACCAGGAAGACACACCAAGAGCACCGAGGGCAGTGTGTCCCCCTGCGCCTTCCTGTCCTGGGAGCTGTCTGCGCCATGTGGCCCACACTCCTCCTCATCCCTTCATGCAGGTGTCCTCAGCTGACAGGGCTTTTTGCCCCTTTGCTTTTTCTTACCTGCAGGAGTTCCTGGGCAGAGCAGCGCCTGTCCTCGTCTGCCTGCAGGCAGCAGTGGAGGAAGTCGTGCAGGAGAGCCGAGTGGTGCCTGGGCTTCTGCAGTTTTGGGGGCCCATTCCTTTCTATCAGTTCAAAAACCTACAGCACAAAGATGCAAGAGGACACTGCACCTCCTCCTTTGCTAGCCACATCAGCTCTCTCCATGATAGTGGAGCTCTGGGAAAAGTTAAAGATAGAATCTAAAATGTTAATCTTTGTGCTTTTCCCAGATCAACTGCACCTGCGTAAGCAGTATGATAAATTACATAATTGTTAGATGTGATGATTGTTTAGTAATTAAATATAATTACTATATAACCAGAAGAAGAATAATTAGAAAATATGTTGGAAATTCAGAGAGGGGCTAAATTTATGTATACAATAGAACAATATAAGTTTAATAATTAACATGAAAGTTATATAAAGATAGAGTATAAAAACATGATCATTTCCGATGTATGGTCAGAATCAAATTTGGGTAATACCCTGATTCCCAGAGCTCTTTAATAAAAAGCTCTGCATATAATCGCTCCGTGATTATGTGTTTTTGAACGCTAACATTTTGGCGACTCAGATGGAACCGTTGTGAGTGGTGCTGAGCGAGTTCGCGACTTGATCACGCTCCAGCCGGCACTGAGGGATTCTTGGGGAGCCCATTGGCCGCGACCGCTCCTGCCGCTCACAACGTCCCCGGGAGAAAGGTAAGGTGCTTTTTATACTTTGGTTTGGTTTTGGATGCCTGCCAAATAAGACGCAGCAAAAGCTACACTTGGTTGGGCTAAAGGAATTCTTGTTGGTACAAGCCTAGGCGCCGTTCCATAAGACAATCACGAAAGCATTGCGGGTTTGGCATTTGTGGTGTATTTGAAATGGAGAAATTTAAAGGGATTTTGGGCAGTAACACCCCTATCCCGCAAACTTCTCCTTTGGGGGTGCTTATTAGCACATTGGAAACAGGGTAACTTTGGGGAAGAATTACGTAAAACTAAGTTGATTGATTACTGTAATTCATGGTGGCCAGAATATGCCTTGGAGAATGGCAAAAAATGGCTAAAATACAGTACTCTGCAATATAACACTATTTCGCGGTTAATGTCATTTTGTAAACAAGAAGGAAAATGGGATGAAGCCCCGTTTGTTGATCTGGTTTTCTATTTACAGGGAAAGCCAGAATGGCAGGATGAATGTGGATTATTAGTGGTTAAAACATCTGCAAAGTGTGGGGTTTGTGAGGAACGTTGTTTAGAACACTTGGCATTAAAAGAAAGCTTGAGTAGGGAAAATTATACAGATGTTGAATTACAAGTAGGTCCAATAGGAGCTAAGAAAGCTACAAGAGAACCTAACCCTATCCCACCTGTTTCACCTGTTTCACCTGTCCCTATCCCACTACCTGCTCCTCACCCACCTAGTCCTGAGCCTGTCTCGTCTAGTACACCTTTCCCTCTTTATCTTCCTCTCCCATCATCACCCGGTCCCTCTTCCTCGGAAGATGAGCAAAACCTAACTGTGATAGAAAGGAGAAAGAGGTATGCGAGTGAAAAAGATAGCAATGGTAATGAATCAGTGACCCCAATTGCCCACAGAACCCGGAGTCGGTCAAAGCTTGCCCCAGTTGTGCATAGAAAAGGCATAAGCAAACAAAAACGGACTGTGATTGCCCCCTTACGACAAAGTGTCGGAATGGAAGGGCCAGTATTTGTAAAAGTGCCTTTTTCCCCTGCAGACTTAGTTATTTGGAAACAGTCAGCCGGAACTTATAGAGAAAATCCTGATAAAATGGCATGTGTAGTAAAAATGGTTATGAAACTCAAAATGCTGACTGGGATGACATACAAGTAATATTAGATACTCTGATGGATTCTACTGAAAAAGAAATGGTACTTAAGGCAGCCAAACAGAGGGCAAGAGAAGATATTAGAAATGGGCTAGTAACAGCGAATTTAGATGTGAATTTCCCAATTGAGTATCCAAATTGGGACCCTAATTTATTGTGCGATATGAGGAAATTACGTAAATAACAAGAGTGGATCCAAATAGGAGTTCAGAACGCTGTGCCCAAAACTATAAATTGGTCCAAACTATATGAGGTTTGACAGGAAAAGAAGGAATCTCCCACTGTGTTTTTGGAGAGGCTTAAGGAGATAGCAAGGAAATATACAGACCTCCAAATGGATACAGAGCAAGCAAAGGTTCAGCTTGCTCTCATATTCTTGGGCCAATCACAGGATGACATTCGTAGAAAATTGGAAAAATTAGAGGGGGAAGAATTAAGGAATTTGGATAAGTTACTTGAGGTTGCTTGGATGGCATATAGCAATCGGGAAAAAGAAGCTAGTAACAGACAGCAGCAGAATCTATTGGCCATAATACAAGGAGAAGGTGACCCAAATTTCAGGGGACGTAACAGGAATATCCGCGGTAAGAGACCAGTCACACAAAGGTTAAGCCTGAATCAATGTGCGTATTGTAAGTGGGAGGGGCATTGGAAGCGAAATTGTCCAAGCTTGAATAACCAGTTTGACCAGGGCAATCAGTTGCAGCAGGGAAACGCTGCCAAAGCCATGGTGTTAGGAGAATATAACTAGCTGAACCTGTGGAACAGGTTCAAGAACTCACCACAAATATAGAATAGAATTTAATCCACCAATATTTCCAGTAAAGAAAACAAATATCTGAATATAGGTTAGCGCAGGATTTGAGAACAATAAATAAAAAGGACATTTATCCAGTGGTAACAAATTCTCACAAATTGCTAACATCCGTAAAGGGGATTTATAAGTGGTTTACTGTAATTGATTTAAAAGATGCCTTTCTCTGCACACCCTTTGAGAAAGAAAGTAGGAAACTGTTTGTTTTTGAATGGGAAAACCCAGGGAACGGAAGAAAGACCCAGCTCACCTGGAGACGACAAGAACTCGCCGACCCTATTTGGAAACTAACTGGCAAAGGAACTGGAGATTTGGACCAAAAATGGGCTAGTACCAAGAGACCAATACTTATTGTTGCAGTATGTTGATGATATACTAATAGCTACAGAAGAAAAAGTAACCTGTATAAAGGTAACCATTGAGATTTAAATTTCACAAGGGCAACAAAAACTAGATACTAACCACATCCAAGCTATTTGTGCTATTCCAGAGCCCCAGAATTTACATGAGCTGCGAGTCTTCCTCAGGATGGCAGGATGGTGTCGCTTGTGGATCATGGACTATGGATTGATTGAGAAACCCCTGTGTGAAGCTCAGAAGATGCAGCCATTCACCTGGGGCAACCACAGAAAGAAGCCTTCCTAAAATTAAAGGAAGCACTGACAACTGCTCCAGCATTAGGGTTACCTGATCTGTCTAAAGATTTTCAGCTGTTTGTACATGAAAGGCTGCGCCTAGCACTGGGAGTCCTGACCCAACGTCTGGGAAGCTGGAAAAGGCTGGTGGGCTACTTTTCTGAACAACTCGACAACATAAGTGCCGGGTGGCCCCCACGTCCGCCGGCAGTCGCAGCTACTGTGATCCTGATACAAGAAGCCAGGAAACTTACTATGGGAAGGCACATAGATACCTATGTACCACACATGGTAACCACTGTCTTAGAACAAAACGGGGGCCATTGGCTATCTCCCAGCAGGATGATGAAATTCCAGGTAGTCCTGACTGAGAAGGATGATGTCACATTAAAAACAACTAACCTTTTGAATCCAGCTTTGTTCCTAGGTACCACAACTGAAGAAGGCCCATTAGAACACGACTGTGTAGAAGTAATAGAGTGCACCCATTCAGCAAGGGAAGACCTGAAAGACGCCCCACTAGAGCAGCCGGAGTGGGAGCTGTTTACAGATGGGAGCAGCTTCGTGGAAAACGGAACCAGACATGCTGGATATGCGGTAACAACAGTCAATACAGTAGTGGAGGCAAAGGTATTACCACCAAATACATCTGCCCTGAAGGCAGAACTGGTTGCTTTAATCAGGGCACTAGAATTAAGTGAAGGGAAAAAGGTAAATATCTGGACTGACTCAAAATACGCCTTTGGAGTGGTGCATGTACACGGAGCACTGTGGAAAGAAAGAGGACTGTTATCTTCTCGGGGTATGCACATTAAACATCAGGATGCAGTCCTGCAATTGATAAAGGCAGTACAAAAACCTGAACAAGTGGCAATCATACCCTGCAAAGCACACCAACCAGGAAACTCCAAAATCTGTGCGGGAAATCGAAAGGCAGACTGGGCAGCCCGACAGGTTGCTCGAGAGGTACAAACAACAATGGCATTGATACCTTTGAAGCTTAATGTATCCCAATTCAATTTACCTCCAAAACCAAAATATTCAGTAGAAGATGAGAGACTGGCACGTTTGCTAAATGCACAAAAGAATTCACAGGGATGGTATGTGACTGCACAAGGACAAATAGTGGTACCCCCCTTGATAATGAGAGAAGTTCTATAAATTAAACATAATGAATGTCACTGGGGAGCAGAGGCATTGGTAAAATTGCTAAAGCAGAGTTTAATTTCAGTACGGATGTTAACAATGGCAAAATCAGTAATGACAAAATGTGATATCTGCTTGAAAAACAACCCAGTGGCCAGGCGACAGGCACAGCTAGGAAGAATTCGGGTAGGAATAGAGCCAGGAGACTATTGGCAGGTAGATTTTGTAGAGCTACCAAGGACTTGAGGATACAAATACCTGTTAGTGGGGGTTGACACATTCTCTGGGTGGCCAGAAGCCCTTCCCTGTCGCACGAACCAAGCAAAGGAAACAGTTAAGTGGTTACTACAGGAGATTATTCCCAGATTCAGGGTACTCCTAGGGGTATCATCACATAGGGGACCCCATTTCATAGCTACAGTAGTAAGAGAGGTAAGTAGATTGTTGGGGATAACTTGGGACCGACACACACCGTGGAGACCCCACTCAAGTGGACAGGTAGAGAGGATGAATCAGACACTAAAAAGGCAAATCAGTAAAATATGCCAAGAAGCCAAATTGCAGTGGCCCCAGGCTTTGCCAATAGCACTGTGGAGGATTCAGATAAAGCCTAGGAGTGGGATGTCAGTCAGTCCTTATGAGATATTGTATGGGAAACCATGTGAATCTCCTGAACCCTAACGTACATGTCACAGGAAAGCAGGAAGTGTATAATTATGTTCTGTCTCTAGGGAAAACTTTAGCTCGGCTCCGGAGTATCCTCGTGTGGAATAGACCACTGACTCTCGAGAACCCAGTTCATAACATACATCCAGGAGACGAGGTGTACATCAAGAACTGGAACGAGGAACCGCTGAAAGAAAAGTGGAGTGGACCCCATCAGGTACTACTGACCACCTTTACAGCAGTCAAAGTAGCCAGTGTGGACCCCTGGATTCACTATACCCGAGTGAAGAAAGTCCATCCTGGATCACAGACTGTATAAACTCTGGAATGAACAAAGGCTGCAGATAAGATGTGTTTAATTGCTTTCAGAATGCTATCAGTAATTGTGCTAACATTATGGTTATTATTATCTTTGGGATGTGGAGTGCAAAATGATCGACTAACCATTCTTCATTCTAGAATGAAGAGAGAGGTACAAACAGAAACACAGGTGATAAAGGTTTCTAATGCAGTTCAGGCTGAGAATGTAATGATTGGATTAGTCAAAGATTTTGCCAAAATGCAAAACACCAGTCGAATAACTGCCTGTCTGCCAATGCCAAAGGCAGCAGGAGACCCAGTAAATTGGAGAATCATAACATCAAAACTACCTGAAATACAAAAGAACAAAACAATTACATGTAAACAGGTACCCGAATCGAGGCAAGTTACAGAAACCACTCTTGTATGGAAATGTTGGGACAGTGTGTGGTCTGTGAGTATTCTTCCAAGATTCCAATATATGGCAAACACCCCTTGGTGTATTAAGTGGGAAGGCCCTGAGAATGAAACAGATCCAGCAATAACGAACACTGACACTAGTAGCAGAACGAGGGCAGACAAAGTAAGTTGGTGGACATGTAATAAAACTTACAACTGCACTTCAGATGATGTAGAGATAAAGCAGATGCCACCCCTGGCAATAGCCCTACAAATTGGTTGTGCTTGCAGAGGGATCAAACATAAACAAGGCAGAGTGAATTATAGAGTAATTATAGGGTGTACCAGGGTTACAGTCTGAGGTCCAGGACAATTTGTATGGGCAGCAAGTGATGGTACCTGGACAACATATCTGCCTGTAGACGGGAAAGTAAAGGAGATTACTTTAGGCCTCCCAACCTTATGTCCAATTTGGAAAAAGTCCCCATTTAATGGAAAACATGAACTTCTGCAGATAAGAGGAAGACGAGAAGTTCTAGACAATGAAAATCCAGATGACACTTGGCAAGAACCCTCTACTGGAGTGAAATCTGGATGGGCCCTAGAGTCATTGCTTGGTCCTATAGCAAACTATAAGAGCAGAGAGATGCTGTGCAAACTTACAGGTCAGGTAGGTAGACTGGCAAGAGTCACCCGGGAAGGATTTAAAGAATTAAATATACAATTACAAGCCACCACAAAAATTACTTTACAAAATCGATTGGCCCTAGATATGTTACTCCTGAAAGAGCATGGAGTATGTGGATTCTTAAAGGGACAAGTTGATCATTGCTGCATTCATATCCCAAATGTAACTGCAGATGTTGAATATGACATCAATCAGTTGAAACAAATAGAGCATGAAGCACAAGAAGAGCAAAAGGGTTTGGCTACAGGCTGGTTAGGAAAAATCTTTAATAGATTAGGGTGGAATGTGAGTTCATGGATTAAAATCTATCATTGAGAGTGTGATAATCTTACTAATTGTATTCTTAGCAATTTGGTTCGTTTACAGCATCTTAAAGGGAGAGATACAGAAGAAAACATCCTGGAACCAGAGGATAATAAAGGCACTAACACGAGATCCACGCCCACCATCTTCTGGTTCTCCAGTTCGTAACAGCATCCACGACAATGTTTACATCAACCCTGGATTTGAAGAACCAAGTACGAACTGAGGAATAAAGGACTGTATCAAGTGAAAACATTTACACCTATAGTGAAGTGAAAATGCTTTCAAAGGGGGGAGAATGATAGTGGAGCCCTGGAAAAAGTTAAAGATAGAATCTAAAATGTTAGGCTTTGTGCTTTCCCAGATCAACTGCACCTGTGTAAGCAGTATGATATATTATATAATTGTCAGATGTGATGATTGTTTAGGAATTAAATGTAATTCTTATATAACCAAAAGAAGAATATTGAGAAACTATGCTGGAAATTCAGAGAGGGGTTAAATATATGTATACAATAGAACAATATAAGTTTAATAATTAACATGAAAGTTATATAAAGATAAAGTATAAAACATGATCCTTTCAGATGTATGGTCGGAATCAGATTTGGGTTGAATATACCCCGATTCCCAGAGCTCTTGAATAAAAAGCACCGTACATAATCCCTATGTGATTATGTGTTTTGAATGCTAACATTGCCAGCAGTTGCTCCAGGTGCTCCTGCCATCAGCCCCTGCAGGAAGGAGCACAGCCCCTAATGCACGTGGGCTTTGGCTCTCTGTGGCACAGAAGCCCCCGGGGGCACAGGTCTCTGGGGCAGGAGACGGGCACCAGCACTGCCAGGGCTCGGGGGTGGCAGCTCTGCTTGGGCAGGGACTCTGCCCCAGCTGCTGATGGCAGCACTGCCCGGGCCCCAGGGCTCAGAGAAGCTTTGGTGCCCGGGCCCACACGTTCCTTGTGCGAGTCACACCCGTGGGTTTAGGATGGCCACGGGCCGGGACGTGTCCCAAGGAGGCCGTGCCAGCTTCCCTGGAAGGGCCTGTGCCCTTCCCAACGTGGCTGCGTTGGCAGCCCTGGGGGCTCCTTCTGCTGCCCTGGGCCCGCAGAGCAGGGCAGCGTTTGCTGATGCTCTGAGCCCTTCCTAAAGATCCTGTCAGGCTGCCTTACACACCTGGGGCCAGGCATTTTTTCCAGCTTGGGCCACTTTGGCTGGGCTGGGGGCGGCCCCAGGGCAGGCGGCAGTGTGTGCAAGGGCCCTTGGTGACACACTGCAGCACGGTCACTGTGAAATGGAATGGAACCCGGTGTCCAAGGGCCCTTTGTGACACGTGAGAAATAGAAGTGTGCCCGGGTGCTGGGAGAACGCAATGGGATAGGATGGGACAGAGCAGTGCTGTAAGGAGCCCCCGCACAGCGCACTCGTTCGTGTCCCACCTGGAAGTTTTCTGAGGCGTTGTTCTTTTAGCTGAGCTCGAGGCCAGACCACAGGACTTGCTGACCCGTGGTCTCCCGGAGGCTTCTCTTTCGCAGCTGCCCTTGAGGGCAGCGTGTGGGACTTGGTGCCCTTGGAGCATTTCCAAGGTATCTCTTCTGCAAGAAGCTAGTGTCACTGACATGAAGCACAGAACCCCAGGAGTGCCCAATCTGGCCTGGGGGGAAGAGGAGGAAGAAGGCCCTGGAGCTGCTTCACCACTGGTGACTCAACAGTTGGAGCCATTCCAGCCACCACAGGAGGGTGAGTGGCAGAGCTAGGCCACAGGACTGGTGCCTGCAGCCAACTTGACCCTATGCCATGCCATGCCATGCCATGCCATGCCATCCCCTGGGGAAATGCCCATGGAATAGATGGAAGAGGGGCCGGGCAGACACCCCGCAGTGGCCATGCTCCATCCCCTGGGCCATCCCGGGGCTCTCCCTGCCTGGGGAGCGCAGGGCTGGGCTGTGTTCTCTGGCCTCTCCCACAGTCCCTCAGCGCTTGCTGCGCTCACTCTTTGCCAGATGCAGCCCTGGAGCACACACAAGAGCAGGAATCCAGCCGTGGCCGCTTCCGCAGCACAGCGCAGGTACCTGCAGCCACCTCCACCTGGGCTGGGCCTGCTGTCCCTGCTCAGCCCAGCACCGTGTGTGCAGCACTCCATGCAACATCCCCGGCTTCCTGCCCTTCTCTTACAGTTGGTCTGCAGATTCATGAAAAGAATTCGGCAGGAAGAGGGTATCGCCATGGGCACTGGGCTCAGAGCACATTCAGAGCTCCTCGAACATGAGACCAGCGTGGCCCTCCTGTGTATGCTTGTAGAGGAAGTTTTTTACAATCCAAAGCAAGTAAGGAGCCTGTGGCCAGGGTTTGATCCTCCCAGGAATTGCTTGGGCCTCCCAAGCCACCCCTGCTGGTTGCTGTGAGCCTTTGGGTCCACATGGCAGTGCGCTGGGAAGGGAAGCACTTCTCTGGGGAAGCTGGGAACATTGCTCCCTCTGGCAGCTTTCCAAGTCTCCCCATGCCTTCTCCAGGTGCCTGCCATGGTGAGGTTCATCCACCAGAGGATAATGGCCAATGATTGTGATGAGCACAGGCTGGACAAGGCCCTGCTGGACCTCACCGAAGCACAGCCAAATGACGCAGTCATCACGCTCCTGCGTGTGGCCCCGTCCTGTGACAGGTATGGGGCCCACCTGCCCACAGGGCTCAGGCCTCCCCAGCCCATCACCCTGTACAGTCTGGCCCAGGTGTCTGAGCAACAGAGACTTCCAGGGCCCTCTGGCTGCTCCCTTTCCCAGCCCTGGCATGTCAGCCCCTGAGTCTGCTGCCATGCTCCCTCCCTGCCCCTCAGGGCTCTGTCCCCACAGGGCTGGGCTGCCTGGCTGCTGCTGGCCATGGCCAGTGGGCAGAGGCAGAACTGGCAGCCAGCTCAGCTCCCCTCGTTGCTGTGTCTGAGACCCCTCTGAGACATTGCTCTGACCCCACAGAGCTGCCATGGCCATGTGGAAGACCATCATGGGCTCAGCCAGGACTGCAGAGCTGGCACAGCTGATCATCTTGGATGTGCTGGAGAGCTGGCCAGAGTACAGCACGTGCACCTCCGATGGGGATGAAACGGGTGTCTTTGCTCTGGCTGTGAGTTTCTGCAACTGGCCTTTGCTGGCCCCAAGGCCGCTTCTCCAGCAGCTCTCCATTCTCCTTCCCCCACTGCATCTCCCTGCCTCAGGCACTGGCCTGAAACCTTGCCCAGTGGCAGCTTCAGGCCCACCAGGCCCCATGCTCCCCCTGCCTCTCTCCGGGCCTCTCCCTGCCACGCTGGGGCCCTGCCACACGGACACCTTGGCACTGAGCGCTGTCTCGGGGGCTTTGCCCTTTGCAGGCAACCGTGGTGACGTGGAAGATCCTCCAGGAGCCCCATGTTCCATGTATATTGAAAGTGTATTTCCCCTGCCTGTTTGTGCATCTGCTATTCCAAGTGTTTCTCAGCACAGAAGAGATGCCAGAGGAGGTCAATACATTCTGGAAAGGATGCCAGGAAGAGCACGGCCTTGCCACCAGCCCCAACAGGTGCTCCATGCCACTCCTCCTGTCTCTGCCACATGGCCTGGGAAGGAGCCAGTGCTGCCAGTGTGACCTGGGCTTTGCTGTGCACACAGGTTTGTAGTGCAGACCCTGAAGTCCCTGCTTTGCCGAAAGCAGTACAACGTTGTGGTGGTGGCAATGGAACGCAGGTGTGGCTGGGACACACTGCTCTCTGCTGACACCCGCCACTATGCTGTGGGTCTGCTGGCCAGGTGAGACCCCCTTATCCCCACTGCCTCCGACAATTGTGCCCTGTGCCCAGAGTGACCCACACAGTCCCCGAGGTCATGGGCCAGACGGCCTTGTCACTGAGGGACGGCCAAGCAAACTGGAAAGGCTAGGGGAGGAAGGTGGCCAAAAGAGCCGCCTCTGAAGTAGCCCAAGGGCGCTTGCAGGCTGTTGGAGAAAGACCTGACCTGTGTGAGTCACTCCTGTGAGAGGTTTTAATCTCCTGGCTCACAGTCTTGCTGACTTTTTCTCCTGCCAGGGAGATGTCCTGCGTCTCCATACCCTCCTGTTCCCGAATCCTTCACTACCTGCTCCGGCTGCTCAGAACACGGGAGCCACGCTGGGATCTGCCCGCCCTGGCGTTCCTTGTGGAGGTGAGCCTCAAGGCCAGCGCTGCCTGGCTGAGCTGCCTCCCAGCTCTCTGCCCTCTCACAGCCACAGCTGCCAGGACAGTGCCCGTGCCCTGTGCTGCTGCCTTGGCCCAGCCCTGTGCGGCTCCAGGCTCCTGCTGGCCGGCTCCCTGTCACTGCCCTGTGCCTTTCAGGTCCTCGAGTTCCTGGACTTGAAGGAACGTGATGCTGAGAGAGTCCTGCGAATCTTCTCAAGGTACCTGCAAAGCGAGTGCAGCGAGAGGCGTCGCCTGGCGTTCAAGGCCCTTCTCAAACTCACTGACGATCCCTCGATGGTGAGAAGGGGGCAGTGGCTGAAGCCGTGCAGGCAGCGTGGGGCTGGGCAACTCAGTCGCTTGGCCTTGCCTGGGCTACAGGCGCTGGGGCAGCTGCTCCCAGCTCTCCTGCCTCCCGCTTCAGCTGCCCCAGTGCTTCGGGACAGGCCTTTGGCCTCTGGGCCCTGCAGCAGCAGGGTGGTGTTTCACAAAATTGCGTTCCACACAGACCAAAAAAATGTGGAGCCTGACTAAAAGACTTGTGGGGCTCCTGCGGGATGAAGATGGAGAGATAGTTAAGATAACAGTCATGGTGCTCAGCTTTATAATCTTGGAGAAGGACACACCAATACCCAGCCCCATCGCCCTGCAGCTGGCTGAGGGGCTCCTGCCACTCTTTGACCATGTAAGGCTCTGTGCCCACAGCCATGGCCACTGGCTGCTGCCCTGACACTTGGTGCCTTGTGCAAATGCAGGCCTGCACCCAGGTGAGCCCCTCACAGCCCATGCTAAGATCATCTTTTCTTCTCTTCCTACAGGATAACGGCCAGGTGAAGCAGCTCTCCATATTGCTCTTCCAAACATTGCTGAGTCTTCCACTGGAAAAGAAAACAAAGGACCTGAAGACACAAGTGCGCCACAGCCTGCTCCCACTTTTCTTCCACTGCCATGATGGGAATCGGCGTGTGGCACAGGTGAGGACTTGTGGGCTGCTGGTGTGCCCCTGGGAGGGGACTCAGCTGCCTCCTGCTCTGGTCACCTCCCAGGCTGCATCCTCCCCCAAGCTGTGGCACGGGGACATGGGTCCTGCACCCTGGGCTGTGTGGCCATATCTGGGACTCTGCTGCTCTCCAGGTTTCTCGGGAAACGCTACATCGTCTGGTCAAGTTCCTGAAGAGGAAAGATCTAGAAAAACTGGTGAAGAAGGAGAAACTCTGGATTTTTGCCAATTGCCTAGTAAGGACAGCCTGCAAGCCCCAGCCTCAGCCTGGAGAGGGCCCCTGAGGGCGGTGCTCAGTGTGCGGGCTGGGCAGCTGTGCCCCTGCCCACTGCTGCAGCCAGAGGCCACACGGGCTCTTCTCCAGGCTCCTGTGGGCCCGAGCCGGGTGCCCATGGAGCCCCGGCCCGGCGGGGCTGCAGGCCAGCACCGCGGCTCCCCGGGCAGCAGCTGGCCCTCTGCCCCCTGCCCCCGGGAGCCCTTGGCCAGCGGCTGCTGGCCGCGCCTCAGGGCTCTGCAGCCAGGGGAGGCCAGGGCTGGGCGCAGGCAGCACCTGGCCCAGGGGCTGAGCCCGCGCCAACCCTTCCCTCCTGCCGCTCTCTGCAGCTGGCAGAGGACAAGCGCCGAGCGGCCGAGTACCTGCACCAGGCCCTGCCCTACCTGCAGAGCCCACAGGAGCCCCTGCGAGAGGCGGCCGTCAGGTTCATGGGTGAGCCACCAGCCCGGGCTCCCTCCCCGGCCTGGCCCGCCACAGCTCGGCCCCAGCCCCGCCTGGTGCCCCCGCAGCGCCGGCCGGGCCCGACGCCGTGGAGCCCCGCCTGGCCTGGGCATTGCTGCTGCTGCCCTCTGGCAGCCGTGCCCTGGGGTGGCAGCGTGCGGCAAGGGCCGGGCTGAGCCCTGCCGGGCCAGCAGCCCGTGTGGCCACAGCGCCGGCAGCGCCGCTGGCAAGGAGCTGTGCCGCTGGGGCCGTGACAGACTCTGTGTCCACAGGGATGGCTGGGCGGCACCTGAGGGGGAAGCAGCGAGAGTTCCAGCTGATCTGCACTGGTGAGTGAGGGCAGCGGGCTGCCAGCGTGGGCTGCCGGGGAAGCTGCAAGCCCTGCCCCGGCTGCTCACACACAAAGACATTTCAGGGCCATGTGGGGGATTCGTGGCTGCTCTTCGGGCTGATCCCCTTGCTCCCTGCTCCCTCCTGGCCATGGCAAGAGCCGGCTGGGATGGCCCTGGCAGGGGCCTCTCCTCAGCTCCCCACAGATCCAGGATCTGATCTTGGCTCTGTTCCTCTGTCTTGCAGCCCTGGAAGACATGGCAAATGACATCAGCCTCTCTGTGAGAAGCCTGACAATTCAAACTTTGCATATTCTCAGGGCACTACACCGAACTCAATATTTCACTTTTACGAATTTGCCCGACCTACTTTGCAGGGTGTGGAAGACAGGGCCACAACTGCTGGGGCTCAGCTGGCTGTGCTGCTGGAGCTCTGCAGAGAGATGATCCCTGCTGGTGCCACCAGAGCCAGCATGGATTTTTTCAGTTTGTTCAAGACTGTTCTTTTCTTCTTTTTTTTTTCTTTTGTATGTAAATATAGAATGTGTTATTATAGAGAGAATCCCAGGATCTTTATTTTGCTGCCCAGGGTCCATAGGGCATAGAAGAAGAAGGGAAAAATGTGCTTGTGCTCAGCCAGCTGCCCAGGCGTGCAGTGCTGCAGGGAAAATGGCCAGAAGCCCCTTGGCCTTTGGTGGTTCTGCTGAGTTCTTTGTGCTGCCCACAGAGCAGCTGGGCAGGGGCTAGAGCTGTGAGAATCCCTGCCAGAGCCATGTCTGGAGATGGCCACAAGCCCAGGGCCAGGCAGGAAGTGCCATCCGTGTCCTCCTGCCCAGGTGCTGCTGGCTGCCTTGCTGAGGGCTCCCAGGTGCCTCTGGATGGGGCTGCTCTGGAGCTGCTGTGGGGCTGCAGTGCTGCTGCCGGGCAGCTTGGCCGGGCTGGGGCAGCCCCTGAGGGGCTGGGGCGCTGGCAAGCCCTGAGCAATGGGCTGTCAGAGGCCACAAGCAGCCCCCTGGCAGCTGCCTTGATCCTAACAGCTGCCTGCTCTGGCGCTTCCTCAGTGGGCGGTTGGAGGGACCCCCTGGAATCAGGCGTGGAGCCCTGGTCCTGGCCTTTCAGGGCTGTGAGGCCAGGAGTTGTGGGGCTGGGCGTGTGCCCTCCCTGTGCTCCAGACTGGAGCCCCTGGCCCCTCAGCCTTAGGCATTGAGCACCACTGCCTGCCTGCCGAGTCTTGTTCCTGTTGCCGTGGGGGAGGCCAAGCTTTGTGGTTTTAGGCCCCATTGAGCCAGAAGAGCAGCAGCTTTGAGCTCAGAGGGGCCACAGAAAGGCCCTCTGCACAAAGGGCATTCCTGGCTTTCCCAGGGCAGGGACACATGAGATTGTGGCAGGTACCTTCAGGGTGCCACGCTGCCTTTTGCACTGGGCCACCTCCCTGTGTGCAGGGCTAGCTCTTTGCTTTGCTGTCCTCGGCCTGTTGCCGTCATGCTCCTTTGGCTGCCTGCAGAAAGGGGCAGCCCTATAAGGAGGGTGAAAGGCCCTGTCTCCAACATCTCAAGGGGGAAATGGAGCTCTCCCGGTCCTCAGCCCATGCTGTAAGCAGAGCAGAGCCTTTTCTCCAGCTCTCATGGATTTCTGCCTGCTGCTGGCCCCTGGCCCCCATGACCCACTGCACTCGCTCTGAGTCACCTACAGGATGGCTGGTGCCTCTTCATTTGCTGATGGGACGTGAGGGGCACTGAGAGAAAGGTGGGTGTCCCAATGCTGAGGGCACACTGAGCAGACTTGAGGCTTCCCCAGCAGGTTGCAGGTGCCTTCTGCGTCACTGAAGGGAGAGCAGAAGCCCTGCATACCACTGAGGCCAGCGAGAGTCCCTGAGGGGAGGCGGGTGTCTGTCGTGTCCCTCAGGGTACGGCGGTTTCACTGAGGGAACGGGAGCGTCACTTGAGGGGGACACGGGCACGCCTCATGTGGCTGAGCGCACATGCCGCTGGCTGAAGGGACGCCACGGCCGCTGAGGGGCCGTGGGCTCGCCCTGAGGGACACGGCAGGGCCGGGCCGGTCCCCGCTGCGCCGCCGCCCGCTCCCCTCAGCCGCAGGGAGCGTTTCCCGCCCAGGCGTGGGTGGCCCCGCCCCGCCGCTCCCCTCAGCCGCGGGCGGCAACTCGAACCCGCTGGGGCCGCCCCGCGGGGCCGGGCGCCGGGCGGCCTTCCAGAAGCCCTGGGAGAGCTGCCCCGGGGCTGCCCTGCACTCAGACACACCGAGGAGCATGGGGCAGCCTTGGCTCAGCGCCAGGGAGTGTTTCACTTTGCCAGGGGTGAAGCTGCAGTAGCTTAGAGGGACAGAACTTCCTAGCACAGGACTGCTGGAATTTCCTGGTGTCACCTGTAGGGCACAGAATGAACGTTTGGGCTTTCAAGTTGAGGTAATCATTGGACTGTGAGAATAATGAAATCAGAGGTGATATGTCGAGTACATGTAGTGGATGTTTGAGCAGGAAGATCTGAGATGATCTCCAGGGGAATAAATTTCTTTTCAGGCAAAGTCTGAGTAATTTCTAGAGGGTACATATAGATCATTTTGTGACAAAACCTGAGGTAAAAGTTATGGCAAAGCCAAAACATTTGGGGATAAAATCTCAGGTTCTCTGCCTTCCCACTCCCTCATGCCATGCCCCACCAGGGCAACTTTGCCCTCCCTGTGCCCAGCCAGCCCAGCCTGGGCACCTCAGGGGTGCCCCCACCCTCCTGCTGAGGCCCGGCCTCGAGGGCTTCTGCCGCAGGCCTGGGAGACGCTCCTGGGCAAGCGCCAGAGCAGCCGGGTGCCAGGGACAAGGCGGCTGCCTGGGGGCTGCTTGTGCCCTCTGACACCCAATTCCTCAGGGCTTCCCAGCACCCCGGCTCCTCAGGGGCTTCCTGGTGTTCTGCCAATTGACTGAGGTGATAAAAAGGACACATCACTGGAAATAATGTTCTTCTTTTACTGTGAATATGAAGGAACCACAATGTAAGATGATACATTCAATAAAAAATATGCTTTTGGGTTAAGTGACAAGCAGTAACAAGCAAGGTAATGCACCTAATACAGTAGTATAAGAGAGAAATGAGAGCGATTCAGAAAGATGCATCACCAGTTGCCTAAATTGTTTATCATCTTGCAGATCTGCACTTGCTGGTGAGTCCCATTTTACACCAAGGACCTGGGGAACCATTCCCCGTAATTGGGAAAATCCTAGGTCATCTGTTCACACAGAGATGAGATCTCCAAATTTGCCCCAAAAGTGGGTCCAGCTTTTATAGACCAAAGAGAGCAAATCAACATGACTCAATTATATTTTTAGCCCAGAAACACCTGCAGGTGATGGCACACTTCACAATCAGCAGGACACACAGCCAGGCCAAAGCCCAGACCTCTGCTGGGAGGGTTTCCCCTCAAATACCCTTCAAACGAACCTCTCTTCAAGTCAGTTGGGAATGTTTCTTCAAATGATCTATTTCTGGCACCTAGCCCCACAGTGTTATGTGAAAGTTTCTAAAGCAGCTGCTTTGGAGTCCAAGAGCCACCATTAAGAGTCCTTGTCATCTATTTCCGGCTAAATCACACTTAGGAGCATTTGAAGGGTTTGGACCGAGCGAGAAACCAGACCTCTGAGCTTTTTAGATGATGCCATTTCTTTTTCTTATCTTCTACATTGATAGGAAGGATGAGTTTGGCTCACATCTCCACTACAAGGCTCAGGTCACAAGACTTCTAGTTCAAAGGCCTTTTAAGGATTTATTGGCCAATAAAACATTGCCAACAAGGATATGTATGTTTCTGACCCAATCCTTCAATATTTCATTCTATGGACTCATGCTCCAGTGTAAGCTTTCTTAGGAAATCATGTTCTGACACACAAACCTACAGCACTGCAGTCTAAACTTCGTGTTTACTGATTCAACTACTTTTATTTTTTCTACATCTAAAACTCTAAAATGCTAAACTTTCCTCCACTTAGCTTAAGGTTTCTGTGCCTTATACTAGAAATCTACATTCTCGCTTCTAGCACCTGAATTTGGAAGCCCTTTGCAAGGCCTCAGCTCAAATCCTGTGTTTAACTGTAGGCCTTGGCTAACAGGCCCAAAGATCTGAGAACTCCCTGCATTTCTGTTTCCAACAACACTGATGCTGTCAGTTCCAGAGTGCCCAGGAACCACCTTGCAAGTCAACTCTGTCAGGATCAAGGCAGCTGCCAGGGGGCTGCTTGTGGCCTCTGACAGCCCATTGCTCAGGGCTTGCCAGCGCCCCAGCCCCTCAGGGGCTGCCCCAGCCCAGCCAAGCTGTCCGGCAGCAGCACTGCAGCCCCACAGCAGCTTCAGACCAGCCCCATCCAGAGGCACCTGGGAGCCCTCAGCAAGGCAGCCAGCAGCACCCAGGCAGGAGGACACGGATGGCGCTTCCTGCCTGGCACAGGGCTTGTGGCCATCTCCAGGCACGGCTCTGGCAGGGATCCCTGCAGCTCTGGCCCCTGCCCAGCCGCTCTGTGCGTAGCACAAAGGCTTCAGCAGAACCACCAAAGGCCAAGGGGCTTCTGGCCATTTTCCCTGCAGCACTGCACGCCTGGGCAGCTGGCTGAGCACAAGCACCCTTTTCATCCTCCTCCCCTAAGCCCTGCCGATCCTCGCAAGGAAAAGATCCTGGGAGTCTGTCTACTATACATATTTTTATTTACATACAAAAGAAAAATAAAAATATGAAAACAAAAATCTTGAATAAAAAGAAAATCCCTGCTGGCTCTGGTGGCCCCAGCAGACAAGAGTCTTCCAGATCAACTTTACACAGAGTTCCAGCAGAACAGCAAGGCTCTGTGGCACAGACGAGGCCGTTTCCTCCATGGGCTGTGGAACTCATCTCGCAGTTTACGCCACGTGGAGTAGGGAGCCCTCTGTACAGCCCAGAGAACGAACCCAGCTTCAGCTGACAGATTTCTGATGGCAGGACTGCTGTCATATGCCATTTCTTCCAGGGCTTCAAGAGAGAGGAACAGAGTCAAGGTCAGGTGCCATATCTGCAAGGAGCTGAGGAGAGGCCCCTGCAAGGGTCATCCCAGCCGGCTCTTGCCATGGCCAGGACGGAGCAGGGAGCAAGGGGATCAGCCCGAAGTTGCAACCAACAAATCCCCATGTTGCCCTGAAATTTCAGTGTGCTCTGCTCACGGGAGCAGAGCCCTCCACAGCCGGGGCAGGGCTTGCAGCTCCCCCCAGCAGCCCCTGCTGTCAGCCCGCTGCCCTCACTCACCACTGCAGATCAGCTGCAGCTCTTGCTGCTGCCCCCTCAGGCGCCGCCCGGCCATGCCTGTGGACACAGAGTCTGTCACGGCCCCAGCGGCACAGCTCCTTGCCAGCGGCGCTGCCGGCGCTGTGGCCACACGGGCTGCTGGCCGGACAGGGCTCAGCCTGGCCCTTGCCGCACGCTGCCGCCCCAGGGCACGGCTGCCAGAGGGCGGCAGCAGCAATGCCCAGGCCAGGCGGGGCTCCACGGCGCCAGGCCCCGCTGGCGCTGCCGGGGCACCAGGCGGGGCTGGGGCCAAGCTGCTGCTGGCCAGGCCGGGGAGGGAGCCTGGGCTCAGGACTCACCCATGAATCTGATTGCTGCCTCTCGCAGGGGCTCCTGTGGGCTCCGCAGGTAGCGCAGGGCCTGGCGCAGGTGCTCGGCCGCTCGGCTCCTGTCCTCTGCCAGCTGCAGAGAGCGGCAGGAAGGAAGGGTTGGCGCGGGCTCAGCCCCTGGGCCAGGCGCTGCCTGCGCCCAGCCCTGGCCTCCCCTGGCTGCAGAGCCCTGAGGCGCGGCCAGCAGCCGCTGGCCAAGGGCTCCCGGGGGCAGGGAGCAGAGGGCCAGCTGCTGCCCGGGGAGCCGCGGTGCCGGCCCGCAGCCCCACCGGGCCGGGGCTCCATGGGCACCCGGCTCGGGCCCACAGGAACCTGGAGAAGAGCCCGCGAAGCCTTTGGCTGCAGCAGTGGGCGAGAGCACAGCTGCCCAGCCCGCACACTGAGCACCGCCCTCAGGGGCCTTCTCCAGGCTGAGGCTGGGGATTTGCGGCAGCTCTTACCAGGCCCTCGCCGAACCTCCATGTCTGATCCACCTGAAGCATTTGTTCAATATCCCTCCTTTTCAGGAATCTGGCTGCAGAATGCAACGTTTCCCGGGAGGCCTGGAGAGCACCAGAGAGGCACAGTTGGCCCCACAGGCCAGGGCACAGGAGCATCCCAGTGCCACAGCCTGCAGGAGGCTGCAGCTCGCAAGGTGCCAGGGCAGGAGGCAGCCCAGCCCCCTCCCAGGGGGATCACAGCCGGCCACAGGTCCTCACCTCAGCAACAATCTGATTCTCATCATGGCAGTGGAAGGACAGTGGGACCAGGCTCTGGCGCACGTGGGACTTCAAGGCCTTTCTTCCCTCTTCTGTTAATAACTCCAGCATCTCTTGAAAGACACACATGCAGCTCAGCTGCACCTGGATATCATCCTGGATGAAAGGAAAGGCCAAAGACCTCAGCATCAGCTGCTTCAGGCCCCCCAGGGCACAGGCCTGCATCTCCACAGGACACCAAGGGTCCAGGCAGCAGCCAGTGGCCGTGGCTGTGGGCACAGAGCCTTACGCTGTCAAAGAGTGGCAGGAGCGCCTCAGCCAGCTGCAAGGCAATGGGGGTGGGTATTGGGGCACCAATATCCAGCAGCAAATATCTCAGTAGAAGGATGGTCATCCTGATCACATTGCTTTCATTTTCCTGCAGGAGCTCCACAAGACTTCCAGTCAGGCTCCACATTTTTTCAGCCTGTGTGGAACACAAGTTTGTGAAAGGCCACCCTGCTGCTGCAGGGCCCAGAGGTCAAAGGCCTGTCCCGAAGCACTGGGGCAGCTGAAGCGGGAGGCAGGAGAGCTGGGAGCAGCTGCCCCAGCGCCTGTAGCCCAGGCAAGGCCAAGCGACTGCATTGCCCAGCCCCCCGCTGCCTGCACGGCTTCAGCCACTGCCCCCTTCTCACCACGGAGGGATTCTTGCCCAGCACTACGAAGCCTCGGAGTGCCAAGTGACGCCTCTCCCTGTGCTCACTCTGCAAGTTCTCTGACATGATGTCCAGAACACTGTCACTGCATTGGCTTAAGTCCAGGCACTACAAGGACCTGAAAGGCACAGGGCAGTGACAGGGAGCCGGCCGGCAGGAGCCTGGAGCCGCACAGGGCTGGGCCAAGGCAGCAGCACAGGGCACGGGCACTGGTCTGGAAGCTGTGGCTGTGAAAGGGCAGAGAGCTAGGAGACAGCTCAGGGAGGTAGTGCACCTGGAGAAGGCATGAGGAGACTTGGAAAGCTGCCAGATGGAGCAAAGTTTCCAGCTTCCCCAGAGAAATGCTTCCCTTCCCACTGCACTGCCATGGCCTCAAAGCACCCAGGGACCAGCAGGCGTGGCTCGGGAAGCCATGTGATTCATGGGGGAATTGAAGCCTGGCCACAGGCTGCTTACTTGTTCTGGCCTGAAAACACCCTTCTCTACAAGCAAATGCATCAGGGTGACACTGGTTTGAAGTTTGAGGAGCTCAGAGTGTGCTCTGAGCCCAGTGCCCATGGTGCGGGTATCTTCCTGCTGAATGCTCTTGGTGAATTTGCAAACGAGCTGTAAGAGAAGGGCAGGAAGCCGGGGATGTTGCATGGAGTGCTGCACACATGGTGCTGGGCTGAGCAGGGACAGCAGGCCCAGCCCAGTTGGGAGTGGCTGCAGGTACCTGCGCTGTGCTGTGGAAGTGGCCACGGCTGGACTCCTGCTCTTGTGTGCGCTCCAGGGCTGCATCTGGCAAAGAGCGAGCACAGCCAGAGCTGAGGGGCTGCGGGAGAGGTCGGAGAACACTGCCCAGCCCTGCTCTGCCCAGGCAGGGAGAGCCCCGGGATGGCCCAGGGGATGGAGCACGGCCACTGCGGGGTGTCTGCCCGGCCCCTCTTCCGTCCTGTCCTTGGGCATGTCCCCAGGGGATGGCATGGCATGGCATGGCATGGCATGGCATGGTATGGCATGGCATAGGGTCAAGTTGGCTGCAGGCACCAGTCCTGTGGCCTAGCTCTGCCACTCACCCTCCTGTGGTGGCTGGAATGGCTCCAACTGTTGAGTCACCAGTGGTGAAGCAGCTCCAGGGCCTTCTTCCTCCTCTTCCCCCCAGGCCAGATTGGGCACTCCTGGGGTTCTGTGCTTCATGTCAGTGACACTAGCTTCTTGCAGAAGAGATACCTTGGAAATGCTCCAAGGGCACCAAGTCCCACACGCTGCCCTCAAGGGCAGCTGCGAAAGAGAAGCATCTGGGAGACCACGGGTCAGCAAGTCCTGTGGTCTGGCCTCGAGCTCAGCTAAAAGAACAACGCCTCAGAAAACTTCCAGGTGGGACACGAACGAGTGCGCTGTGCGGGGGCTCCTCACGGCACTGCTCTGTCCCGTCCTGTCCCATTGCGTTCTCCCAGCACCTGGGCACGTTTCTATTTCTCACGTGTCACAAAAGGACCTTGGGCACCGGGTTCCATTCCATTTCACAGTGACCATGCTGCAGTGTGTCACCAAGGGCCCTTGCACACACTGCCGCCTGCCCTGGGGCTGCCCCCAGCCCAGCCAAAATGGCCCAGACTGGAAGGAATGCCTGGCCCCAGGTGTGTAAGGCAGCCTGACAGGATCTTTAGGAAGGGCTCAGAGCATCAGCAAACGCTGCCCTGCTCTGCGGGCCCAGGGCAGCAGAAGGAGCCCCCAGGGCTGCCGACGCAGCCGCACTGGGAAGGGCACAGGCCCTTCCAGGGAAGCTGGCACGGCCTCCTTGGGACACGTCCTGGCCCATGGCTATCCTAAACCCATGGGTGTGACTCGCACAAAGAACGTGTGGGCCTGGGCACCAATGCTGCTCTGGGCCCTGGGGCCCGGGCAGCGCTGCCATCAGCAGCTGGGGCAGAGTCCCTGCCCAAGCAGAGCTGCCACCCCCCGAGCCCTGGCAGCGCTGGTGCCCGTCTCCTGCCCCAGAGACCTGTGCCCTCGGGGGGCTTCTGTGCCACAGGGAGCCAAAGCCCATGTACATTAGGGGCTGTGCTCCTTCCTGCAGGGGCTGATGGCAGGAGCACCTGGAGCAACTGCTGGCAATGTTAGCATTCAAAACACATAATCACATAGGGATTATGTACGGTGCTTTTTATTCAAGAGCTCTGGGAATCGGGGTATGTTCAACCCAAATCTGATTCCGACCATACATCTGAAAGGATCATGTTTTATACTTTATCTTTATATAACTTTCATGTTAATTATTAAACTTATATTGTTCTATTGTATACATATATTTAACCCCTCTCTGAATTTCCAGCATAGTTTCTCAATATTCTTCTTTTGGTTATATAAGAATTACATTTAATTCCTAAACAATCATCACATCTGACAATTATATAATATATCATACTGCTTACGCAGGTGCAGTTGATCTGGGAAAGCACAAAGCCTAACATTTTAGATTCTATCTTTAACTTTTTCCAGGGCTCCACTATCATTCTCCCCCCTTTGAAAGCATTTTCACTTCACTATAGGTGTAAATGTTTTCACTTGATACAGTCCTTTATTCCTCAGTTCGTACTTGGTTCTTCAAATCCAGGGTTGATGTAAACATTGTCGTGGATGCTGTTACGAACTGGAGAACCAGAAGATGGTGGGCGTGGATCTCGTGTTAGTGCCTTTATTATCCTCTGGTTCCAGGATGTTTTCTTCTGTATCTCTCCCTTTAAGATGCTGTAAACGAACCAAATTGCTAAGAATACAATTAGTAAGATTATCACACTCTCAATGATAGATTTTAATCCATGAACTCACATTCCACCCTAATCTATTAAAGATTTTTCCTAACCAGCCTGTAGCCAAACCCTTTTGCTCTTCTTGTGCTTCATGCTCTATTTGTTTCAACTGATTGATGTCATATTCAACATCTGCAGTTACATTTGGGATATGAATGCAGCAATGATCAACTTGTCCCTTTAAGAATCCACATACTCCATGCTCTTTCAGGAGTAACATATCTAGGGCCAATCGATTTTGTAAAGTAATTTTTGTGGTGGCTTGTAATTGTATATTTAATTCTTTAAATCCTTCCCGGGTGACTCTTGCCAGTCTACCTACCTGACCTGTAAGTTTGCACAGCATCTCTCTGCTCTTATAGTTTGCTATAGGACCAAGCAATGACTCTAGGGCCCCTCCAAATTTCACTCCAGTAGAGGGTTCTTGCCAAGTGTCATCTGGATTTTCATTGTCTAGAACTTCTCATCTTGCTCTTATCTGCAGAAGTTCATGTTTTCCATTAAATGGGGACTTTTTCCAAATTGGACATAAGGTTGGGAGGCCTAAAGTAATCTCCTTTACTTTCCCGTCTACAGGCAGATATGTTGTCCAGGTACCATCACTTGCTGCCCATACAAATTGTCCTGGACCTCAGACTGTAACCCTGGTACACCCTATAATTACTCTATAATTCACTCTGCCTTGTTTATGTTTGATCCCTCTGCAAGCACAACCAATTTGTAGGGCTATTGCCAGGGGTGGCATCTGCTTTATCTCTACATCATCTGAAGTGCAGTTGTAAGTTTTATTACATGTCCACCAACTTACTTTGTCTGCCCTCGTTCTGCTACTAGTGTCAGTGTTCGTTATTGCTGGATCTGTTTCATTCTCAGGGCCTTCCCACTTAATACACCAAGGGGTGTTTGCCATATATTGGAATCTTGGAAGAATACTCACAGACCACACACTGTCCCAACATTTCCATACAAGAGTGGTTTCTGTAACTTGCCTCGATTCGGGTACCTGTTTACATGTAATTGTTTTGTTCTTTTGTATTTCAGGTAGTTTTGATGTTATGATTCTCCAATTTACTGGGTCTCCTGCTGCCTTTGGCATTGGCAGACAGGCAGTTATTCGACTGGTGTTTTGCATTTTGGCAAAATCTTTGACTAATCCAATCATTACATTCTCAGCCTGAACTGCATTAGAAACCTTTATCACCTGTGTTTCTGTTTGTACCTCTCTCTTCATTCTAGAATGAAGAATGGTTAGTCGATCATTTTGCACTCCACATCCCAAAGATAATAATAACCATAATGTTAGCACAATTACTGATAGCATTCTGAAAGCAATTAAACACATCTTATCTGCAGCCTTTGTTCATTCCAGAGTTTATACAGTCTGTGATCCAGGATGGACTTTCTTCACTCGGGTATAGTGAATCCAGGGGTCCACACTGGCTACTTTGACTGCTGTAAAGGTGGTCAGTAGTACCTGATGGGGTCCACTCCACTTTTCTTTCAGCGGTTCCTCGTTCCAGTTCTTGATGTACACCTCGTCTCCTGGATGTATGTTATGAACTGGGTTCTCGAGAGTCAGTGGTCTATTCCACACGAGGATACTCCGGAGCCGAGCTAAAGTTTTCCCTAGAGACAGAACATAATTATACACTTCCTGCTTTCCTGTGACATGTACGTTAGGGTTCAGGAGATTCACATGGTTTCCCATACAATATCTCATAAGGACTGACTGACATCCCACTCCTAGGCTTTATCTGAATCCTCCACAGTGCTATTGGCAAAGCCTGGGGCCACTGCAATTTGGCTTCTTGGCATATTTTACTGATTTGCCTTTTTAGTGTCTGATTCATCCTCTCTACCTGTCCACTTGAGTGGGGTCTCCACGGTGTGTGTCGGTCCCAAGTTATCCCCAACAATCTACTTACCTCTCTTACTACTGTAGCTATGAAATGGGGTCCCCTATGTGATGATACCCCTAGGAGTACCCCGAATCTGGGAATAATCTCCTGTAGTAACCACTTAACTGTTTCCTTTGCTTGGTTCGTGCGACAGGGAAGGGCTTCTGGCCACCCAGAGAATGTGTCAACCCCCACTAACAGGTATTTGTATCCTCAAGTCCTTGGTAGCTCTACAAAATCTACCTGCCAATAGTCTCCTGGCTCTATTCCTACCCGAATTCTTCCTAGCTGTGCCTGTCGCCTGGCCACTGGGTTGTTTTTCAAGCAGATATCACATTTTGTCATTACTGATTTTGCCATTGTTAACATCCGTACTGAAATTAAACTCTGCTTTAGCAATTTTACCAATGCCTCTGCTCCCCAGTGACATTCATTATGTTTAATTTATAGAACTTCTCTCATTATCAAGGGGGGTACCACTATTTGTCCTTGTGCAGTCACATACCATCCCTGTGAATTCTTTTGTGCATTTAGCAAACGTGCCAGTCTCTCATCTTCTACTGAATATTTTGGTTTTGGAGGTAAATTGAATTGGGATACATTAAGCTTCAAAGGTATCAATATCATTGTTGTTTGTACCTCTCGAGCAACCTGTTGGGCTGCCCAGTCTGCCTTTCAATTTCCCGCACAGATTTTGGAGTTTCCTGATTTGTGTGCTTTGCAGTGTATGATTGCCACTTGTTCAGGTTTTTGTACTGCCTCTATCAATTGCATGACTGCATCTTGATGTTTAATGTGCATACCCCGAGAAGATAACAGTCCTCTTTCTTTCCACAGTGCTCCGTGTACATGCACCACTCCAAAGGCGTATTTTGAGTCAGTCCACATACTTACCTTTTTCCCTTCACTTAATTCTAGTGCCCTGGTTAGAGCAACCAGTTCTGCCTTCAGGGCAGATGTATTTGGTGGTAATGCCTTTGCCTCCACTGCTGTATTGACTGTTGTTACCGCATATCCAGCGTATCTGGTTCCGTTTTCCACGAAGCTGCTCCCATCTGTAAACAGCTCCCACTCCAGCTGCTCTAGTGGGGCGTCTTTCAGGTCTTCCCTTGCTGAATGGGTGCACTCTATTACTTCTACACAGTCGTGTTCTAATGGGCCTTCTTCAGTTGTGGTACCTAGGAACAAAGCTGGATTCAAAAGGTTAGTTGTTTTTAATGTGACATCATCCTTCTCAGTCAGGACTACCTGGAATTTCATCATCCTGCTGGGAGATAGCCAATGGCCCCCGTTTTGTTCTAAGACAGTGGTTACCATGTGTGGTATATAGGTATCTATGTGCCTTCCCATAGTAAGTTTCCTGGCTTCTTGTGTCAGGATGACAGTGCTGCGACTGCCAGCGGACATGGGGGCCACCCGGCACTTATGTTGTCGAGTTGTTCAGAAAAGTAGCCCACCAGCCTTTTCCAGCTTCCCAGACGTTGGGTCAGGACTCCTAGTGCTAGGCGCAGCCTTTCATGTACAAACAGCTGAAAATCTTTAGACAGATCAGGTAACCCTAATGCTGGAGCAGTTGTCAGTGCTTCCTTTAATTTTAGGAAGGCTTCTTTCTGTGGTTGCCCCAGGTGAATGGCTGCATCTTCTGAGCTTCACACAGGGGTTTCTCAATCAATCCATAGTCCATGATCCACAAGCGACACCATCCTGCCATCCTGAGGAAGACTCGCAGCTCATGTAAATTCTGGGGCTCTGGAATAGCACAAATAGCTTGGATGTGGTTAGTACCTAGTTTTTGTTGCCCTTGTGAAATTTAAATCTCAATGGTTACCTTTATACAGGTTACTTTTTCTTCTGTAGCTATTAGTATATCATCAACATACTGCAACAATAAGTATTGGTCTCTTGGTACTAGCCCATTTTTGGTCCAAATCTCCAGTTCCTTTGCCAGTTAGTTTCCAAATAGGGTCGGCGAGTTCTTGTCGTCTCCAGGTGAGCTGGGTCTTTCTTCCGTTCCCTGGGTTTTCCCATTCAAAAACAAACAGTTTCCTACTTTCTTTCTCAAAGGGTGTGCAGAGAAAGGCATCTTTTAAATCAATTACAGTAAACCACTTATAAATCCCCTTTACGGATGTTAGCAATTTGTGAGAATTTGTTACCACTGGATAAATGTCCTTTTTATTTATTGTTCTCAAATCCTGCGCTAACCTATATTCAGATATTTGTTTTCTTTACTGGAAATATTGGTGGATTAAATTCTATTCTATATTTGTGGTGAGTTCTTGAACCTGTTCCACAGGTTCAGCTAGTTATATTCTCCTAACACCATGGCTTTGGCAGCGTTTCCCTGCTGCAACTGATTGCCCTGGTCAAACTGGTTATTCAAGCTTGGACAATTTCGCTTCCAATGCCCCTCCCACTTACAATACGCACATTGATTCAGGCTTAACCTTTGTGTGACTGGTCTCTTACCGCGGATATTCCTGTTACGTCCCCTGAAATTTGGGTCACCTTCTCCTTGTATTATGGCCAATAGATTCTGCTGCTGTCTGTTACTAGCTTCTTTTTCCCGATTGCTATATGCCATCCAAGCAACCTCAAGTAACTTATCCAAATTCCTTAATTCTTCCCCCTCTAATTTTTCCAATTTTCTACGAATGTCATCCTGTGATTGGCCCAAGAATATGAGAGCGAGCTGAACCTTTGCTTGCTCTGTATCCATTTGGAGGTCTGTATATTTCCTTGCTATCTCCTTAAGCCTCTCCAAAAACGCAGTGGAAGATTCCTTCTTTTCCTGTCAAACCTCATATAGTTTGGACCAATTTATAGTTTTGGGCACAGCGTTCTGAACTCCTATTTGGATCCACTCTTGTTATTTACGTAATTTCCTCATATCGCACAATAAATTAGGGTCCCAATTTGGACACTCAATTGGGAAATTCACATCTAAATTCTCTGTTACTAGCCCATTTCTAATATCTTCTCTTGCCCTCTGTTTGGCTGCCTTAAGTACCATTTCTTTTTCAGTAGAATCCATCAGAGTATCTAATATTACTTGTATGTCATCCCAGTCAGCATTTTGAGTTTTCATAACCATTTTTACTATGCGTGCCACTTTATCAGGATTTTCTCTATAGGTCCTGGCTGACTGTTTCCAAATAACTAAATCTGGCGGGAAAAAGGCACTTTTACAAATACTGGCCCTTCCACTCTGACACCTTGTTGTAAGGGGGCAATCACAGTCCGTTTTTGTTTGCTTATGCCATCTCTATGCACAACTGGAGCAAGCTTTGCCCGACCCCGGGTTCTATGAGCTATTGGGGTAACTGATTCATTACCATTGCTATCTTTTTCACTTGCGTATCTCTTTTTCCTTTCTATCACAGTTAGGTTTTGCTCATCTTCCGAGGAAGAGGGATCGGGTGATGATGGGAGAGGAGGATAAAGAGGGAAGGGTGTACTAGATGAAACAGGTTCAGGGCTAGGTGGGTGAGGAGCAGGTAGTGGGATAGGGACAGATGAAACAGGTGGGATAGGGTTAGGTTCTCTTGTTCCTATTGGAGCTACTTGTAAATCAATATCTGTATAATTTTCCCTACTCAAGGTTTCTCTTAATGCCAAGTGTTTTAAACAACGTTCCTCACAAACCCCACACTTTGCAGATGTTTTAACCACTAATAATCCACATTCATCCTGCCATTCTGGCTTTCCCCGTAAGTAGAAAAACATATCAACATATGGGACTTCATCCCATTTTCCTTCTTGTTTACAAAATGACATTAACCGCGAAATAGTGTTATATTGCAGAGTACTGTATTTTAGCCATTTTTCGCCATTCTCCAAGGTATATTCTGGCCACCATGAATTACAATAATCAATCAACTTAGTTTTATGTAATTCTTCCCCAAAGTTACCCTGTTTCCAATGTGCTAATAAGCACCCCAAAGGAGAATTTTGCAGGATAGGGGTGTTACTGCCCAAAATCCCTTGAAGTTTCTCCATTTCAAATACACCTGAAATACTGAACCCGCAACGCTTTTGCGATTGTCTTACTGAACGGCGCCTAAGGTTGTACCAACAGGAATTCCTTCAGACCAACCAAGTGTAGCTTTCGCTGCGTCTTATTGGCAGGCATCCAAACCAAAGTAAAAAAAGCACCTTACCTTTCTCCCGGGGACGTTGTGAGCGGCGGAAGTGGTCCTAGCCGGTGGGCTCCCCGAGAATCCCTCGGTGCCAGCTGGAGCGTGATCGAGTCGCGAACTTGCTCAGCAGCACTCACAAGGGTCCCATCTGCGGGTCGCCAAAATGTTAGCATTCAAAAACACATAATCACGGGGACTATATGCGATGCTTTTATTAAGAGCTCTGGGAATCGGGGTATATTCAACCCAAATTTGATTCCGACCATACATCTGAAAGGATCATGTTTTATACTCTATCGTTACATAACTTTCATGTTAATTATAAACTTGTATTGTTCTATTGTATACATAAATTTAGCCTGTCTCTGAAATCTCTGAATTTCCAACATAGTTTCTCACTATTCTTCTTATGGTTATATAATAATTACATTTAATTCCTAAACAATCATCACATCTAACAATTATATAATTTATCATACTGCTTACACAGGTGCAGTTGATCTGGGAAAGCACAAAGCACAAAGCTTTAACTTTTTCCAGGGTTCCACTATCACCCAGAGGCTGCCTTGCACTAAACCCGTGCCTCTGATACCTCTGTTGAGTTCTGGCCTAAGCTGTGACCCCCAGGCTCTGCACGGTTCAGCCTCAAAACTTTCCAAGAGAAAAACAAGAATTCTGTGAGGACAAAACAAACTGATGCCCTGAAACAGCATTTGCCACCATTTCCCTCAAAGATTACAGATGTCCCTGAGCTCCCCAGAGAGGAGCCAGCTGGGGCATTTTTAGCCCTCCCTTTGCTGGAGGTGGTTCTGAGACGCCCCAGTGAGAGCTCAGCCCCAGGCCGAGCGCTGCCCCCATCTCAGATGCTGCCCAGCTCTGCAGCAGCCAGGGAAAACCTGCCCAACCCACCTGCCTTGGCTATGGGGCAGCAGGGACAAGCTCAGCACCTCCTGGTTTGGAGGAGCTGCTCTGCTGTCTGCTCACAGGCATTCCCTGTAAATACTCCCTGGGAAGAGCTCTTGGCTCAGAAGGGGAGGCCATACCTGTGATACGCTCGGTGACATCCAGCAGGGCTTGGCCACTCAGTGATTCCATTGGTAGCTGAACTCTTTCAGCAGTGACACTTTATCTACAAGGGAAACACACGTTTCTGCTCACTTTTCTCAGGTCATAGGAGAAAGGACAGTGGGGAGAGAAAGGTCAGGGCCAGCCCAATTTTATAAAATAAAGTACATTTCTGTGGATTTTTGAATCTTTTTCTTCTTTCCCTCCAGCCTGCTTGGCACGGTTTTAAATTCCAAAAGAAAGGCTCTCCTTTCACATTTGTAAATCCAAACTTGTCTGCTGTACCAGGAGCTGTGTTAAAACATTTCACATCAGGGACCTCAAGAGTTCAGTCACATGGAAGCAGTGAAAAGGTTTTGCATCCCAGAGCAAAAAGGAAGAGCCCCATACTTGAGTCACAGAAAGGCACTGAGTCAGGCAGTTCCTGAGTTCACAGAGCAGCTGGGGAGGAGAAAGTGGAAACTCCTCTTGAAGACCTGCCTCTTCAACACTCCTTTTTTCAGGCATATTTCCCCAGTGCAGCATTCTCAGAGCTGACATAAATTTGTGTGGCAAAGGAATTTAGAGCAGTCCTTGCTTATGTAGTTAATTGCTGTAACCATTTTGCCCCATGCAAAACAACATGTGGAAGAAGGCATCATTGACAGCTGGGTTTATACCTGTTTGTTCTAAAGAAATGAACTTGGTGAATCACAAGTTCCCCGTTGAACATAGAAGACAAAGAAGAAAAGTGGAAAATAGGCAGCTAATGCCTCTAATGCAGAGCCTTCCAGGTGGCTGCCCTGCAGACACTCTGATGGGTCAGTGTCCCTTCATGCCAACAGCAAAGCTGCTCATTTGGGAAGTCAGACGGGGCCCAAGCGAACTCCAAACCCCCTTTGCCTCTGAACTGTAGCAGAGCTGTAGCCCAGGACTTGCTCTTCAGACAAGCAGCACAGAGCCAAGGGCTCCTGGGACTGTTGGGAAATTCTGATCCCTTTCCAGCCTGTTGGGGATGGTGCACAAGGACTGCACCTGCACAGCCTCTGGTGGGTGTCAGCTGCAGTGTTCCACAGACAAGAGCAGCTGTCAAGGCACTCAGCGCTCTCTTGTGCAGGAGAGACAGAGACGAAGCTGAGGAGAGTCCCTGCCAGGGCTCAGCCTTACCCAAATGAGCAAAGGATTCTTCCAGTGCTTTCACAGCTGCCCCACGAACCCTGGGACCCTTTGAGTTCAGGTTCTTTGTTACTCCTTCCACCAAACCAACGATCACCGGGTTCAGGGCATCTTTCAGGGCTCCTGTGATTTCAGCCAGCACATCCAGCGCCCTCTGCTTCACTTTCTTGTGGCTTTCAGATATTCTCAGGACAAAATAATCAAAAATCTGTGAAGAGAACAAGCAATGCGAAAGCTGGATTCAAATGTCCTTGTTTGAAGAGTGGATGTAGCAGTCAGCAACGTCAAAGATGAAAGTGATCCTTTCTGTCAGGTCAGCACTTGCACAATTTCACTGTTTTCATGTGGGCCACTCACTGGAATGGTGGTGCAACCTCATGCTGGTTGAAAGATTTTCCTCTGTTTTTAAGAGGTTTGGCTGGGGACAGGATAGTTCCTATGGTATTTCTCTCCATCTATAAATCATTAAATCAATTCCATTTATTAATGCAAAAGAGTACCTTTGCTTTGAATGGAAGCAGATGTTTACAATGCCTGGTTTTCTATACAGTTGCCTCAAGTACTGAGGGCAATTATGATTTTGCCAAAACTATGGCTGGAGGAGATCTAAGTTTTCTTTTGTTTGTCTCAGAGCCTGTTTCTGGAGAAGTGCAGGGCTCTGATCAACTCTTCCAGGATCCAGACCATTTCTCTAAGTAACAGGTGGACTTCTGAAATGTGATGTGCTGTACAGCTCTCATTAGAGCAGGTTCAGTCCCCTGACAGCCTCATTATCAGGCACCTTTCCCTGGAAAAAGGGAAAAAGCAGCTACTGGGAGGAGAAGGCAGAGATGGGTCCTTAGCTGTTTTCCTCCTTTTCCAAAGAGAAAAAAAAGACCCCCAAGAAGGGTGAGCACTGTCTTTACCAAGAGGAATAGGAACAAGGATGGGAATGAGTAGCCAGAGGTGTGCCTGTGTAAGACAAGATGGAGTATATAGAAGTATTCTTTAAAAAAACAACTGGGTTTAAACCAACCCAGCCTGATACTTCTCTTCCCTATGCAAACCCATTTTTGGTCTAGAGAACAATTGCCACGCTTTCAGGGGCTGGATTCCTTTCACTTAACCCAACTTGGAGTAGGGGAGAGCAGCAGTTACACCTGCAGAAAATTCTGCCATCATGTGATGAACAGCATCAATAGGCACCTGCCAGACAAATACAGCTGGACTGAAATAACTTGTCCTGAAGCCTGGACCTGAATTACATTTGTCTGGGTAAGAGGGACCAGCGTGTCCCAAACGGCCAGGACGGAGTGCCAAGACACACTGAATTAACTTTGCTGCTACAGGCTTAGGAAAGGAGCTAAAGGAAAGGAGCAGTGAAGATACCCTACATACTTGGGCAATGTTAGTGGAGATGAGCTGGGGGCTGATTTTGCACAGGTCTAGGAGGAGTTCCACTCCTTCCATCCTTGTCTGAAACCCCTTGGCTTCCAGGAGATGGTAAAGCTTCTGGAGCAGCTCCTTTTCTTCCACAGCTGGAGGTGACGTGACCTGGGCTTGTGCACGGTGTAGGAGGTGTCCATCAGAGGGAGATTTCACCCTGGAAAATAAAACCAAATGAGGACCTGGTGGTGATAATTATCCTAGCATGGCATCCCCATAGTGGAAATAGTTAGCATTGACTCCATGATTCCAGAAGGCTGATCAATCACTTTATTATACTGTACTATACTATACTATACTATACTATACTATACTATACTGAAAATCATCACCCTAACAGATAGCCATATACAGACACACCAGATTGGTCAATTGAATCCAAAACACCATCACCAGTGGCCAATTAAGAAATCACCCTTTGGTAAACAAATCTCCAGAACACATTCCACATGTTCACAACAACAGATGCAGCAAGTGAAGATAAGAATTGTTTCTCATTCTTTTCTCTGATCTTCCCACAGCCTTCCCCAGGACAATGCCTGGGAAAGTTGTGCCTGCTGCTCTCTATGGAGAGAGCTGGAGCCACAGACAATGCCTTCAGTTAATTGTGAGCAAAACATCTTGAGCAGTTTTCCTAATTATGGGATTTCAAGCTGGAAAGTCATGAGGGTCTGAAGAACAACATGGACCTCATGACAATCATTACAGGAGACAATCTGCAAGTGACATTCTCCCCAGTGCTCACTCAGGAAAACCAAGGATGAGATGCATCTGATCTATCTTCAGATGGCTGCCAGGGCACACAGGTCACATTGCTTTGTGCACAAAGAGAGACACTACTGCCAAGTTTAAATGCCTCCTCATGTGGGACGTGTGTGTCTTAGAATAAGGAAACTCATCACTCTGGAGAAGTGTCTCTACAACCAGGCATGAGAATCTGCAAAAGTACCTCAGATGCATCTGAACAGATAAACAGGGCCATATTTGATGGATTCAACAAATCAGTAACGGAGATAAAAACAGAAGCCAGACATCCCAGAACTATGCTCCCATTTCATGTGCTTCCCTAGAGACCAGATGCACAGCTTTACAACCCCACTGGGAACAATTCTCCTGGATCAACCTGTCTCTTCCATGAGCACGGGAAGATGCCAGCTGTGCTACTGAGGCATGTGGTCACTTTCCTGCCACTGCTGAGCAGGACAGAGCTAAATAAATCCCCTCTGCTATCAGAGGAGAACAGGCACAAGCAGCTCTGCAACTGCCATGAAGAGACAGCAAGGAGCAATTCCTGTCTTAAATGCTGATTGCAGCACAGGGGGAAATAAACCAAACATGCTGTCCATCAAGCAAATTACATGAAGGACAGGAATATCAAGGCAAAAAGTCCACATTCAGACACCCGTTGAGTGAAGTTGTTCAGGAATTGCCTTGCTACTTACTACTCAAACTTGGTACTGTTTGAGGGAAAGAAAACCATGATTCAGCCAGGCCAAACCTCACAGATGAGAACTGCATCTTTATGGAATGGCATCTTGCTTCCAGACTGAGATTTCTCATCAAAACATCCATCTGAAAACGACTCCACTCAGATTAAAAAAAAGCCCTATTTTATAGGAACCTGAGTAAATATATGTATGGCAGTAAAAGATCTCTGTATTGTATAAGTGACCCTGCCCTGATTCTAGTTATTGTAAATGGGCTGCAGCTGTGATGCCCTTAATTGGGCAGCAGCTGTAGCCCGTGGAGGTAGCTGGGATAAAAGGGGGTGAGGCATTCAGGGAGGGCTGCAGAGGAGCCCTGGCTGAGGAGCAACAACAACACTATGAGAAAACCCCCCAGAAGGTATGAGACTCTGGAAATATGATACACAGCAATATGATTACAACACTGTTTGAATTTACTTGTCCCAAGTCAGGCAGCAGAAACTTGGCCCTCTCCCAGCCTCCACAACACTGCCCTTGCCACTGCACTGGATCGTCTGAGCTGCAGCCAATGAGTGTCTTTTTGTCTCTCCATTTTTGTGGAAACCCCTCCAGAGAAGTTGTGTTCAGCACAATGCACAAGTAGACATTTTTTATCCTAGAGCATATCCTAGAGTAGGGAAAGGAAACAATCTGTGGCATTGGTCATCTCTGCCAGAAAGTTTTTCCTGAGGAAGAGACATGTAAAGCTTGCCATGTGCTTTGTCACATCTGACAAAAGTGCTCAGTACCGTTTGCTAGCAGACAATGTGGCCTGGGGCTCCTTTGAGCCATCGTTCCTCTCCTTCACCGGCTCCTTGACACATGGGCCTTCAGCCTTCTGGTGTTCCATCCCCTACAAAGACACAGAGAAACCCCATCAATCCTTAGAATATAAAACAGGAAATTCCCTGTTGAAAACACAAGTTAGAACCAGGATCACTGCTACCAAGGCTTAGGGAAACATTTCCTAACTTACAGATGGAAACAGACCAGAGATTCAGTGATGCCAAGTCTTTGTTTTCCATAGCCCAAGGCAGGTTATGGGTGCTGCCAGACTGAGCAGCAGTCTAAAATCCCAAATTCCTTAGTCTTGAGCATAAATGGGAATAATGCAAATAGGTAGGCAACAAGTGTTTGTAAAGGAATCAACGGAAAAAATTGGACTCTTTTGGGGGTTGGCCCATTGTGTTGGAAGTTGATTTGGTTCAACACTCACTCTCCTTGCTCCTGCACAAAGGCAGGCTCCCTTCTGTAATGTCGATAACAAAATATAAAATCCTCCCCCAAACAAACAAAGGATTTTTCGCTCGATGCTGCTGAATTCACCAAGCTTCTTCCAGCCCCACAGGGCTGGACAGCAGGGCAGTATTCCCAAAAGACAGACAGTCAGTCATTGTAGTAACTAGGATTGACTTGGACATCTTTTGTAAATTTGGGAATTTTCTTGGCACTACTACTTCCAGTGTCCTTTGCAAAGACTCTTGTATCTTCAGAAGCACAATTCTCACTTAATTGCTTTACAGGGGGCAGAGTAGGGAGAGCATGGTGGGGGCTTACACCTAAATGTAAATCCATTTTCTCCTCTTTCCCTTTCCTCTTTGTGACCAATATTGAAAATATTCAAAACCCCACTTTTCCCTAATAATATCAGTTCCTTTGTGGTCTGCAGATGAACAGGCTGAGGATTAACAGCTCATTCCCAGGAGCAAAATGATTCAGCAGAACAGGAATGAGCTAAAGACAGATTTGGTATCTTTGATTTCATACTAGCAAAGGCAATACTTGCACAAAGGAGACATTTCTCCTGCCAAGCACTTCCTTTCTTCTGAATTCTTTTCAGAATATCTTCCAGGTCACGGGGGGAAAAGAGATTGTTCCAAAAGTATTTTAAATTGTTGATGATTGAGCAACATCTTCACCATCTCCTGTCCATAATGCCTAAGGAAGGAAGGCAGGAAGGAAGGAAAGAAGCAAAAGAAAAGTGAACAAACAAAGGAAGAGTGTTAACAGAAGAGGCTGATGCCTTAAACTCATCAGGTGCAATCCCTGCATGAGAAGGCATTACCTACTCAGCAAAGAGGGAGATTTACCTCACTTGACACTGCACAGTGCTGTCAGCTGAACACAAGAGGCAAAAGGAGAATATGGGGCAACAGAAAAATACCATTTCACTCTGAAACTGGGGCTGTGCTTCTGTGGCATCAAAGGATCCCAGGGAACAAGCAAAACACATCTGCTTTGTTGTCAGAGCCTATTAGCAGTGTCTTGCTGCCATTGCACAGTAATTTGCCTTTCTTTAACTGGCAGGGAAGCCAGGACAAAACACTTCATGCATCCTATTGATTATTCTATACTATGGGTATGCACAGGGACAGCTAGTTGTTCTGGTGTTCTTGGCAGCTATTCATGGGAATTGAATCACCAAAGGAAGGGGATTTTGGTGGTTTGGGTTGATTTTGCCACTAGGAAACCAAAGTTTTCTTCAAGAAGAAATGTGGAGTTCACTGAGCCGCAGATAACAGCATTGTAGAAATCTGCAGAACAGGTTTAGAAAGACTGAATATGTTGGTTAAAGACCCCTGAAATATTTCTAGGATAGTCTGAAGCTAATGAGAAATGGATGTTTGGGATCCTTCAGTGATGAGCATTAGCCAACACTTGGGCTTTGTGTTGTGCACCTGAGGCTAAACAAAACTGTTGGACTGGCTGATCTGAGATCTTTTGATCTCAGTAAAGAATCCTTCAAGCCACAGGAAAAAGGTGGCTATGCTCCTTTTTTCTGGCCAACCTCAGGTTTCCCAGTACAGCCATTTGCCCAGGCAGCCCAGAGCAGTGGTCACAGTGCCAAGGCTGACAGAGCTCAAGAAGAGTTTGGACAATGCTCTCAAGCACATAGAGTGACTCTTGGAGTCACTGCACATGGCCAGGAGATGGACTCGATGACCCTGATGGGCCCCTTCCAACTCAGCATATTCCATGATTCTATGACCTTTATTCACACGATGAGGTAACTTCATATTCCCTTTAGTTTCCACTCTTGTGTGGTTTCACCTTTACAGCCAGACACAAAGCGGTTTTCCGTTTTGGGAGGTGAAATGAAGATCATTACCTTGTGTCCTTGTGGCAGTCCTGAGCAAGCTTCCCTGCCACGTGTGGCAGCCTCTCAGCCCTGGCTTTGCCTGCGAGCTGGGTGACTCCAATTCTCTCCATCAGGGACAGGAGGAGTTGGGCCGCACACTCGCGCACCGGGGCGGGGCGGCTGCTGGGGAGGAGAGAGCAAACCCTGGGCACAGGGACAAGGAGCAGCAGCAGCGCCGGCCTTGGCCAGAGCTGCTCCCTGCCCTTGCTGGGGGAAGGAGCCTGGGCTCTCCCTGCACCTTCAGACACCTGCATAAGGTTCTGTCCTCAGGGAAACACAAAGGTAGCATTGTACACAAGGCCTGCCTGCACGGAAGAGGGAGAATTCAGTCTCCCTGCTCTGTCTGATACTCAGTTTCTTTCACGGTATTTACTCTGAGAAAGATTAATAAAATAGATGACACATGAATAATTTAGAAATTAAGAACAATTGATGCTGACCCATCAGAGGTCACTCACTACACAGAGCTGCAGCCGGACTGAGGCTCTTTCCAGCCATTTCTCCCCAAATCTGCAGAACTTTGGAAAACAACAAATGCAGGGAAAACACGTTGTGGGCCGTGAAGTTGCAGAATATCTAGCAATGCAGCCTGTTTCTTCTGTGAGGCTTGGCAATGGATCCATCTGAATGTTTTACGGTATTGCAAAGCTGAGGAAAGGGTGGCAGGCAGTTTAGCCGGGCTGTCCTGCTCTAGAGAGCGTCTCTTGGGAAGTAGCAGGCCCAGCACCAACATTTAAGGCAGCATTTGATCCAACTGTCCCATGGCAGTCAGCCTGTGAAGGCGCCTGTAAAGTGATTCATCATCTCAAGTCTAACATGAAACATCAGTTTGAATAGAAAGTAGAGCTCTAAGGCCAGGACAGTCATACAAGACTCCTTTGGCAGGAGCTGCACCTGCTGTGCAGGCTGTGCCACACCCAGCAGATTGTCCCCCATGTGCTCCATGCCCCAGCAAAGACCCTCTTCATTTCTCAAGTTAATGGCATCATGAGGAGACATGGTTTTCCCAGGGCCTCTCTGGTTAGAGCTGTGAAATACCAAACACTGCTCACAGCTGCAATTGCAATTGTCCCTCTGCCCACAAAAGCACAAGGCTCTATCCTTGGCCTTTGCAGGCACTTTCCCTTCCCCACTGATCACCACATCTAGGAAAATCTGACAGACTGGGAGAACTCCAGGAAGCAGCAGGAAGCTGAGTCAGAGGAGCTTTAGTTTGGACATCAGGAAAAAGGGTTTTTCACCCAGAGGGTGGTTGGGCACTGGAACAGGCTCCCCAGGGCAGTGGTCACAGCACCAAGCCTGACAGGGTTGAAGGAGCATTTGGACAACAATCTCAGGCACTTGGTGTGACCCTTGGGCTGCTCTGGGCAAGGCCAGGAGCTGGACTTGATGGTCCTGATGGGCCCATCCAATTCCCCATATTCTACAGTTCTGTGATTCTGAGAACTAATGGGCTGCAGGAGGGCAGAAATAGGTGACAAGAGGAAAGAAGTGAGGTTGGTTGGAGAATCAAGTCACTGAGTCCACAGGAGATGCAGGATAGAGGACCCTTCCCTCCCACCATTCCCATTCTCTGTCTCATCCCTTCTCCTTCACACACACACAAAGGTGAAGAATATCACTAAAGAAGAAGAACCTACTTGACTCCCATGTCCATGAGAGCAGTCATTGCTCGTGCAGGAGTCACATTCTCCACCATGATCCCCAGGGTCTGACTGGCTGCTTTCTGAACAAATTCTGGGGAGTTGGACACCATCTGGAGAAGGACCCGAGCAACCTCATCCACCTCAGAGTCCATGTCCTTCTTCAAGGTCACAAAGAGCTCTCCCAGAGTGACAATGGCAGAGCAGGACACCTTGGAACGGAGGTTGGTCACCTGGGTAAGTCAAGAGGGGAAACATAAGAATCACCTTGGAAAGAAAATCAGTTGCCTTCAACAGAAGTCCCAAGAAATGACAACACATCCCACTGGGTCCAGAGGAACATACAAGTACAGGAAGAGCAGGAGAGCACAAGCACAGAAAGGCACTTACTCTGGCACCAATTTCTGGCCTCAGACCTGCTCACTGCAGGCCAGAAATAAAAATTTCATTAAGTGTTCGACTTAACCCTTCTAAAATGTCCACAGCTTTGATTTTAGGCCCTTTTACTAGAAAATTAAAGCAAGAGCTGCTTTCAAATCATAAAGGCACAAGTCATAAAGATAAATGGGTCAGATGCTCCTGTTCAAAAAAGCAACACCAGCAGTTGAAGCACTCAGCCAGGAAACAGAAAACACAGGCTCAGGTCTACAGAATAATTTGCAGTGTTCAATTACAGCTTGGGCAGAGATTGGGACTCTGGCAAATAACGTCATTAGTGTCTCAGTTTCTGCATTTGCACATTGCATTATAAAGGCACCACACTCAAAGATGAGTGTCAGATACCCGACCTGCCAGTAAATACAGCTGCATGGACCCACAGATCCTACAGATAGCTGACAGACATTGGAAATCTCAGGTCTAAAACCAGAAATGACGGCAGACCCTGAGCACACATGGAGATGAACAAGCACATACCTACTCTACACACTGTGTATGAAGTATGGGGGACAATTCAGAACAATGTTCTCACCTCGCTGGTAACTGCCAAGCAAACCTCACCAAGTCTACAAAGCAGGAGCTCTGAATGGGACCCAGCCAGGTGTTGGATGGTGAAGAGTCCCTTCTCCTTCAGCTCCCTGGAAGGCAGAAGATTGATTTTTCTCTCCACCAAGGCAGCACCCTCTGAAATGACCAGGCTGGCAGCTCAGTGAACAATGGGAGGTGCTTTTCAAGGAGTGCTTAATGAAATCGTGGAACGCGTTGCCCCAGGATGCTGTGGCTGTCAAAAGCATTCAGAAACCCAAGAGGCAAAGAGAGGGGTTTCAGAGTGGCCTTTTGAGAAGACAGCCTTTCTGAAATCTCTGGCACATGAGGCCCCTCTGTCACTGCTTCCTAGGAGCTGTGAGACCGGGCTATGCTGCTGTTTGTTGTCACCTCCCTGTACCTGTCCCTGAGACACAGTGCCACCGGGCTGTTATTGGGGCATTTTCCTTCTTTGCCAGCCCCAGCAGGCATTCAGCAGGGAGAGTCTGCACTGCCACTCTGGAGCTGAGTTTCCACTCTATGATCTCGGCCTCTCTGTCACCCCCTCCACTCCCCCTCACACATTCCCCAAAAAAGCAGCAGGATGTCTGCTGGGACCCCCTCAGCCTGCAGGAAGGCCAAGTGGGTCCTGGCCTCTCCTGACCCACAGCACAGCTTTCTTTCATCCCAGCATGGAAATATAAAAACTGTATTATCACATCACACAGAGGGCCAGGAGCTTTTTATTTTGGCTGCAAGTGTCCACAGGGCATTGGGGAAGAGGAGAAAAGGAGTGTTTTGCAGCAAGCAACCCGGCTACTCAGGCAGGATGGTAGGCAAAGTGTCTGGAAGCTGCTTTTTAGGACTTTGGTTGTTCTGCTGCAGCTTCTGACAGAGCTGATGGGCAGATCCCAGAGCTGTGGAGAGTTCCTGGGAAATTTGTCCTTGGATATATCTACGAATGCTCTCCCAGCCATGAGCTGCCATCTGTGTCCTGTCCATATGTTACTGCCTTGACTGTTGAGTGTCTGAGGTGCCTCTTGAGGCTGCTATGGACCTCCTTCACCAAGGAATGGGTTGTGACACCACATCCCTTTCTGCTTCTGTTTGGGCACTGACAGAGCCTGGAGCACTCTGGCTCGAGCTTGGGCTCTGGCCAAGCAAGATTGCAAATGAGAGCAGCTCATGGTCCTCAGCTCTTCCCTGCTGCTGCGACAGACAGACATGGCCATGGGGACAGAATGGAGCTGCCCCACCTGCCAGGGCACTAAGAAGGATGTGAATTTTTCTCTGCCCTGTCACCACCAGTTCTGCCTGGGCTGCATCCTGCTGATGCCGAATTTTGCCCCAAAAGGCGATAATAAGCTGCCCAGAGACTAGATTTGAGGTCTATAGGCAGGAGGTATTTATTGACAACGCGTTGGAGAAATCACCAAGTGGATTTCTGAATTAGGTACAGCAAAAGCAGGTTTTTATACAATTTTTGAACAAGAATTACATCATTTATTACATGCATATTCATAGGCAGGTAGGAATATAGGCGGAGTCTTCCGGGAACTCTTGGTCTTCCTTAGTTAAATTTTAAGCTTCTCCTAATTTGGGCATCTTCCTGTCATCCTTGGCGTGTTTTTCCATGACTTGGCAGAAATCACTGTTGCACTTGGCTTGATTCTGACGGCTTGGCAGGTCACCGTAACTTTTTGGCTTCTACTTTCGCTTCTTCAAATATTCTTATTCCAAAGTTTCTTTTGTGAGTGTATTTTAGATTATTTATTAACTTATCTAATCACGGTTTTCCCAAACAATGTATTTTAGGTTATTTATTAACTTCTGTGTTTCCCTTGATAGAGTGTCTTTTAATTCTTTTATTCCTCAGATCTTTTAATTCTTTTATTCCTCGGAAACTACTGTTCATTGTAATGAATGGCTTCACTGCAGTGGGCAAAGAGAAATCCATCGTGCCCACTCTGCAGAAGAATGATAGAAGCTGTCATGTTTTCTGAGTAGGATGAACAGGACTACACACAATGTGCCATCAGCTCCCCCAAACAATTGCTAGAGTCCAGCAGGGACAGAGCCTTGCTGAAAACAGCCCCCAAGACCCTGTGATGGCTGTTCCATCTTCCCCACAGGAAACACTGTCCCCAGCTGAGCAGGAGGCTGCAGGACCAGAGCCTGTGGATGGCCTCCTGCCCAAGGTGTGGGCCGAATTTTTCAAATAACAATGTCATCTGCTGGACCAAAGGTGGCCCTGGCTGCACCAGAAGCTGGAGGGAATATGCCAGCACCAGAGATGGCTGGTTAAGGAATTCATAGAGCAGCATCCTGCACGCCCTCTGTGCCTATGGTCAAGTTGCCAAAATCTTGGTGCCAGTACTGCAGCTTCTCCTCTGGAGCAGTCTGAATTGCTGCTAGCACAGTCCAGGGTAAAGAAGCAAAAAGGACCTTTGCATAATCTCCACAGATGTTTTATTCAGCTGTGCAGGGAGATGTTCAGGTCCCAGCACCCACACACAGAGGGTCTCACTTTGTCTCCACAGGGGCCTGGGGGCTGACCCTGATCTCGGGGCAGTACAAAGATAAGGGGGCCGATCAGGAATAGGGAAGGTGTGGCTCAGGAACACAGGAACAGACACAGGAACAGGGGAAGTAGTCAATGGGGTCTAACAGCTTTTTGAGGGAAGTTTCTTGTGTCTCCATGGACCAGGCAATGCCCCCCCAGGGTCTTCCCCGTGTTTTATATTATTAGGAAAGCTTCTCTGAAGGATCAACTGAATCAACACAAAATGACAAAAACAATCAAAAGCACTCATAAGACAATTGTTCAAAATGGAAACAATTCTGAGTTCCCAATGTGCCAACAGATTTCTTGGAGTGTCTTAGATCTGTCAGGAGGGATGCAGGGTTTTCTCAGCACAGTTTATCAGGAAACTGAGTCACACATACTGAACCTGTGGTCCATGGCCTCCTCACTGCCATCGTGCAGCAAGGAGGCCCAGAGGCTGCTGTGCTGTGGTCCTGTCAGGGATGAACACAGCGGCTCTGTGGCCAGTGCCAGCTCCAGCTCCAGCAGCTCACAAGAGGAGACTCCTTCCAGCAGCTCTGCTGGCTCCAGTGTGGCAGACCAGCAGAGCCCACTGGAAGCCACCTCCATTGCAGCCACCCCCAGCTGCGCCCATCATCACTGCAGAGCAGGAGCTGCCCCAGAGGAGCCGCGGCAGGAGCTCATGGCAGTGGCAGGTCCCTGTGCCCAGGGCAGAGCCACAGAACCTCTGCTCCTGCCTGGGACAGGGGCTGCTCACCCTGGTGTCCCACCAAGAGGAGGGATCCTGGGCCCCAAACTCTGCCTAGCCCTGCAAAAGGCCACCCCGCCAGCAGTACCAGCAAGGTTCCTGCAGCCATTCAGTCAAATCAGAGGAAAAAAATGTCTCTTTAGCTGACACAGTCTCTGCACACAGCTTTCTCCCCCTTCTCCTGGTGCCTTTCCCTGACTCCAGGAAGAGCTGCAGGAAATGCTGTGTGAGCCATGATGATGGAAGAGTTACTGATAAAAACACTGGGGTGATGCTTTCAGAGGAGTCATGAATGGAAGACTGACCAACCTTCCAGCCAATGGTACGCCAAAAGTTTCCATTCTTTAACTAATTGACTGCAATAAATTAGTAAAAAGAAAGATACGGAAACAAATTAAATCTCCCACAGCTGCTGGCTTTCCTCAGGCCCCATGGCCTATGTATTGCTATACTTACTTCATTTAGGCAGAATATTAACTGCCCTGACTTGCTGGAGACTGACCACAAGGTCTCATCTGTGGTGGGCAGTCACTAAAATTAGCTCAGCAGAGGCATCTTCAGCTGTCCAAGTGTAGCAGAAATACATATTATCTGCTTCATGACTGTGTGGCAGCAGCTGCTGGTGTGGGTTTGTCAGCGTTGCTTCATGGATTACTCCTGGGAAGGAATTGTGTGCACAGGCACAGTGTGATGGCTTCCATCTCCTCTAATTACTCCAATCGCATGATGGCCAGAACTTGTAGGCAAAAAGCATCATGACAGAATGATTTACAATATTCTCCAAACTACTCCTGTGGTTTCGATTTTCTTACTGATTAGGTTCAGTGTCTGGCCTCAAGAAATCAGTCCAGAAAGAACAGGCAAAGCTCAGCTTGCAAGTTAGAGTGCAAGTCTTTAATCTGCCATTTTTGCAGCATGTACAAACAACTTTACAACATATTTGCGAAAAAATGTCTTAGTTCTTGCTATACCTATCCAGAACCTGACTCTCTCCTCGTTTTATTTTGATTTGAGATCCAAGCATGATTTTTTTCTGGACAGGAAAGTAAGAACCAGCTGCAAATACAGACTACAAGTGTGAATCTATACTGCAGGAACTGAGCTGTAGCTTGGAATTAAAGGCAAGAAGTGATGCCATGGTAAATGTGAACATTTAGTGCTGGCATAGGAGCCTTCTGCAATGCTCCACCAACCCATGGTTCACATTGCTACAAACTCTCTTTCCGATGTTACAAAGAGTGTTGAAGAGCTGGCTGTAAGTAAAAAAAATAGCCAGAATGATAATTTTTGTTAACATGGCAAACAACGACTATCTAATAATTCAGAGCTCATAGAAGTGAGTATGCAGATTTCCACTTAGTATGTGCTGGCAGTTTTAATTTGAAATTAACAGGTTTATCCAAATCAAGTAATCCATAGGAATTTATTTGCTCTATGGTCTAACTAAAAATGCCTCATTGTCTGATAAGTTTAGTAGAAATTTGCAAAGTCCACAGTTTACAGATTTTCATTTCTTGTTCAGTGGCTATTCTGCAGGAAAGCTTTTACAGACTAATCAGTTTGGATGTAATTAAAATGCCAGTACATTTCATCTAGCCATTTTAGTATTAGAACAAAACCATATGACTGGACAGCCTTTTAAAAAAATATTTTGAAATAAATTTTCAAATCAACAGTCTGAGTAGGACTCAGAAAAAATACTCTACCAAACTTCAACTCTATTGGAAGCTTCCCTTGTCACCCAGTGAATCAACTCTACATTCAGAAGATTAAAAGTCCCAATGATGGTGGTTTTGGTACGGTTAGGAATTGGGGAAGGGTCTTCTTCCTTCTCAGCTCCATGCTGCAGTGCCTTTGGGATGTGGCCTGCTGGCCGTTGTTTGTGCAGCCCCGGTGTTTCTCCATGAGGCAGAAAGTGCAATTGCATTTCCAGCCCAGAGCCCGTGAGGAGTGGGGCGTGCAGAGCTGTGCCAGACCCAGGCCAGCAGCTGTGCCGCCAGAGGGTTTTGGTTCCTGCCCAGGGCAGCTGGTGCATCTCTGCCGTGAGTGCCTCCCCTTCCAGGTGCCCATGGACAGCAGGTGCAGGGTTCTGCAAGGGGCATGGAACAGGGTGAGGATGTCTGCTGGCAACAGAGTGCAGCGGAGAGCAAACAGTCCAGGATATTCCTGGAGTGTGTGACAGAGAACTCCTGACACAGCTGGTGACTGAGCCAGTGAGGGAAGGCACTGCTGGGCCTGCTGTTTGTGAGGAGAGAAGGGCTGCTGGGTGACAGCAGGGTTGGAGGCGGCCTTGGGCTCAGTGATCACAAAATGCTTGTGTTTGATTCCCAGAGAAGGAACGAGAGATGTTGGGGAAGTGTTGACGGGCAACAAATTGTGAATCTGTTAAGCTTTACCAGGCAGTGCTTAGTCGTACCTTCCCTCACACCAGTGGTTAATGTGTGCAAGTGGATGTCTTAGCCTTGAGAATAAAGACAGTGGGCCTACTGAGGAGGTAGCTGCAATGAATTCAAGGAGGAGAAGGCTCTTAACCATGGGAGGAGAATTTGAGGAACGGGATGTTCACCACATGACCAGCAGAGACCCGCAAGAGACCCCTACTCTAAATGTCAGTAATTTTGGGGAAGTGATTTAAACATGTCAAATACTTTGTGAGAATGTTTAGCCTGTGAGTTTGAGCAAAGTAATGAATAAAAGTAATGAAAGTAATGTCTTAGTTCCATGGATACTAACACGTGGGTGCATATGTTTTAGGGAAGTGATTCCTCACACACCCAGCACTGAAATAAAGTAATGCCTCTTTTCTCACACTGAGCTGGCAGTGTGGATCAGCCCTGCTTGGAAACTTTCATTTTGATCATTCCTATTGAAGCATAAGGAATGGTTGAAATGAAATCTTTTCCAGCTGTTTCCCTTTGGTTTACCTGTTTGAGGGTTAAAATTCTGTGCTGCAGATGACCTGGGTGTGTGCAGAGCAGTGCAGCCCCAGAAACCCCTTGGCTTGCCCACAAGTTGTCATGCCTTGTTGCCAGGTGTGCCCAGCTGTGGCAGGAGAAGGAGCCCGCAGCGCAGTGGGCACCGTGCCCTGCCCAGCCGGGGCTCTCTGGCACAGAGCAGCAGCAGTGCCAGCACCATTCAGCCTGCTCCTGCCTTGGCTTCCCCTGGCACACAGAAGCCTCTGGAAATCAGCACCGCCAGTGGCGTTCCCAGCTTGGAGCAGCTGCTGCTGGCAGGCAGATGCTGCCAGTTCGACTGCTGCCAAAGGGGAAGAAAGGCAGAGATGTACATGCACCGGAGCCCTGGGCATGTCCAATAAAGGTGCAAATATGTGGGGAGATTTGTTAGGAAGCATTTCAGCTGTGATGCCAACAGTGGCTTCTCTCCTGGTTCTGTGTGTTCTAGATGAGTAATGCAATGGTTGGTGTCTGTTCTCTCGGCTGTTTTATGGCCTGGAAAGGCTCGGAGATGGCCTTGGGCAGCCCGCGCTTCAAAGGACGAGAAGAGGCTACAGGTCTTTCTCGGACTTCAGTATTTATTGGTTGTTTATCTAAAAGATTTTCTCTCTGCCCGACAGAGGTCTGCCCAGCAAGCCAGCCATGGGCACACTCCTCGCCCCCGGGGCGGTCACTTATCTTTATACTCAAAATTACGTATACAATATTTACCTATTCTTTCCAATACCTTTTACCCTTATTGACCGGAGCACTTTTAGTAATAACCAATCCCAAAGTGCCACCATCACCACAGAAGATGGAGGCCAAGAAGAAGAAGAAGAAGGACAGGACACGCCCCAATTCCTCCATCTTACTTCTCTAGACCCCCCTGTACAGAAATCCTAAACCCTGTGTTTTACACTCTAACTTATCCCTTCACCATTTACCCCGGTGAAATCCTCCCATCCTCATACAGGTGTCGTCTCCTGTGTAGGATCAAAGTCCAGCCACCAGACACTTCTGGCAACATTCCAGGACTCCCGAGCCCCCCAAGGGTGGTCTCGGTCAATCTGCACCTCAGTCCTAAGGTGCTGAAATCCCACAGGTTGGCTCTGACAATTAAGAAGCAGATGTTATGTGGATGTTCAAATGTGCAGTGATGGTATTGTAATATATCCTCCCATAGTCCTCTTTCCCGTCCCCCTTGCAATAGCCTTGGTAGTCAGGACATTTGGGGAGGGCTGGCTTGTGACCAGCAGGCAGGGTGTAACAACACCTGACCTCCAGTCAGGATGCAAGAAAGTAATCTCCACCAATAGACAGCAGAGAAAGAGTTGACTGACAAAACTTTTGGAGGGGCTAAGGGTATAAAAGGCAGAGCATCCTTTTTGTAGATGAGCATATGGCTGCTAGTCACAGAGACTCCCAATGCTGCAATTTTTCCTTATTCAGTCCTTTGTTAGGGTTTACTATACCTTTAAAATTTTAAAAGTGAGAGTCATTTCTCACATGTGCAATGCTGTGGGCCATTGTCTTGGTCTGGTTTCCTTTGCTTGGGTCCCATCTCAGTGATCAGCTGGGGTACAGGCTGTAGGTGCTTGGGGCACTCTTGGAGTTCCTCTTGGATCCCCTGAACAACAAGGTTGTGCCCATGAAGGGAATTTGTGCTGCTTTGTGACAGAGAAAAACTTCCCAGGCTGTTTTGTGTTTGCTGTAGGGAAGGTTGGTTATTGCTTTGCATAAACTCACAGACCAGCACGGAGCGTTTGCTTAGTGAGGTCAGGGCATGGTTGCCACCTTGTCGAAGTGACATCAGAAGGTTGCCTTGGTGCACGGAAGGCCTGAGTGTCAGAGCAGCCCTAGGCCTTGCTCAGATCAGGAGAACCCTCCTGGTTGGGGAATTTGTCAGTGGGCAGCTGCCCACTGACAAGAGCCTTGTTTTGTCTATTATTTACAAAACTTTCAAAAATGACAATGTTTCACCATCTGGCCACGGCAGCTTTTGCTGCCTATGGAATTTCTTTTTCTGCATATTACGTGACACACTTTGCACGTAAGTAGAGGTTTCCCTTCTGCTTAGGTTAGGGTGCATCCTAACCTGACTTTTGCATGTCTCCCTTCTCTTTCTTGGTGGCTGACTTTCTGATTTTGAAAGAGAAAGAGCATTAGGATGCCACTGGTTTGGTAAAGCTCCTGTCATGACGTTCAGCTAAAAAGGGGGTGTCTGTAGCCACAGGGGCAGCATTTGCAGGGGAACCTGCAGGGCTTCCGTTCCCTCCATGGGAGAGTCTGTGGCAGCAGAGTCTGTCATTTCCTCAGGTTGCTGGGACAAGCAAGACACCTTTGAAAATGTAGACTGGCAGAGCGTCTTGGAAGGCCATGTGAAAACTCTGCAGTTGTTCCCAGAATTCAGAGAAAGCTTATTTCTTTTTTAATATTGTCATGAAAGGATTTGACCGTCTAACATGACCTTTTGCCAAGTGCTAAAATAGTGATTCCCTTTGCAAGGAAATGCAAACTCTAAAGCAGTGAGTGTCTGCCACAGCTCAGGGGAATTTTGGGGAAGCTTTTCCGGGCAACTGTTTCCAGCAAGTAAATGAGAATTAGTGCATGCAAGTGATTTAAAAAAAAAAAAAAAAGTCCTCAAGAAGAGGATTTAAAAAGCAGATTTATGTGTTTGGTAGAACAGGAGCATTGAGTGTTAAAGAAGAATTTGCATTTTCTTGGTCCTGTTTGTAGCAATTTACTGGCAAAACAGGCCGAAGTGTAGGCACAGCCAAGAATATTGTCCTGATCTCTTGCTGACTGTGTGAATGAAATGTGTCTCCTGGAGGGATGTTGTGAAATGGGAAATCATCTCTGTTTGGGTTGACTTGTTCTGTGGGATTCAGCAGCCCAGGCAGTTTCATGAGAGCATCTGGTTCATTTTCCCTTCCCACTACAGGACACCTGAAGCATGTATTTAGCAGTGCTGAAGATCCTGAGGTGAGTGAGAAAGGAACATTTCGTGTTATTGGTGTTTAAGAATTGTAGAGGAAGATGTGAGCTTGGTCAGTAGCAGTAGACTGTACAGGGCCAGCTAGGAAGGCCAAAAGAAAATCCATATTCATGCCTGTAACAAAAATAATAAAGGCAGAGATAGGTATTTTTAAATTTCCTTCTCAGAGTTTGAAGAACTAAAAACCTACTTTTGAAAAGAGAACGATGCTTGCTGACAGCAGATAGGGAAAATTTAAATAAGAGCAATTTCCTGTACAGTTGAATTGGATCATTTTAATTTAAACTGAGGGACTTAGAATCCTATTCCTATCAAAATTGATGATATCTACTTGGAACATGAGGTGGTAGAACAGGAAGGCCATCTTGAAACGGCACATGCAGTATCTGAAGTGCAATGGGCACCTTTGTGGCTGGGGAGCTGCGTGGGCCGAAAGGACGCAGGGCTGGCGGCCGTGAGCAGCTGAAGATGAGGCAGTGTGGGGTCAGGGGGCCAAGAAGGCCAAGGGCACGGTGGCTGTGCCAGCAGCAGTGGGGCAGCAGGAGCAGGGCAGGGAGCGTGGCCTGTGCTGGGCAGCGCTGCGGCCACAGCTGGAGTGCTGTGTGCAGCTGTGGGCCCTGGGAAGCAGAAAGTCATGGAGGGGCTGCAGCGTGTGCACAGAAGGACAGGGGAGCTGGGCAAGGGGGGGCAGCACAAGGCCAGGGAGGAGGTGCTGAGGGAGCTTTAGCCTGGACATTGGGAGTCTCCTGAGAATCTCCTCAGTGCTTTCAAATATTTAGCCACTTTTGGACTTGACTTTCCCTCTCTTTTTTTAATTGTTATTTTTTCCTTTACTTGGAGGAGGAGGCTTATTAATTTTCTTTTTCTCCCAACTAAGGTTCTTTTCGCAATTATTTCCTGCCCTTATAGAGCACTGGCACTGGTTCTGCTCGAAGTTTCTATTCCAAGGTGTCACTTCTGGGCAATACAGTATTTTTGCATGAGAACTCATCATTTGGTGCAGGGACATTGATGCGGAAGGAGCTTTTGTGGTTCTAGGCCAGCCCCTATGGCCTTACAGATCATTTTGAGCTTAACAATGCCTGTGAGTTTCTGCAGCCCAGGGAACCAGTGTGTGTTGTGTTTGGGAATTGAGCAGGAAATCAATGCCCTTGCATTCCAGCTGGTGCTCAGAGATCACAGGAGCTGGGAGGGGCTGGGCTGCATTTCTGATTCCAGCCACTTTAGCACCATCAGTGTGGTCGTGTCCAAGAGAAGAACTTGCCGCACAGATGCACAAAGAGTGCAGTTCCCATTGCAATGCTCTGGGTCTGATCCCTTTCCATAAGGACCTACAATCTCCACATTCCCCAAGAGTGTGCTCTTTTGAGGAACAGGAGAGCAATCTCAGGATTGCTGCTGATCGGGGCACTGGCTACCATGTTTTGATGTGTGCAGCAACAGAGAGGGCAGTAACGGGAGATTATAGTAGTGAGATCTATCCGTCTATCTTCCTACCTATCTATCTATGTAACATTTACATAACTGAATCTTCCTGGCTCTGGTCCAAGGCAGTTGGAGGTACAAAGATCACCAAAACCATCCCTTCTGGAGAGGATTAGAGACATTTTCCCTCGACCAGTTCTGAGCAGGCAGAGATGTTTCCCCCTCCAGATATGATGGTTTTTCCATTCAGAGTTGTTTTCCTCTTCTGGCCTCTTGTGCCCTGATGTCTCCAGTTAATTCTTTCAATTACTGCCTGTCCTAGAGAGGTGGAACAATTCCATGTTTAGGTGGTCTTTGGTGACTCTGGTCATACATGCCATGCATTACATGACACATGGTTTCCTTCACTGGCTTCCTCAGGGCTGTGTAAGTGCATTCGCTAATGGGGCCTTATGAGAGTGTCTGTTTCTGCTGGTCAGAATTCTCAGTTGACAAAAGAGGGAGAAGAAACACTTTGGTCCTCCTCCATATACTGAGATGGCCATAGAGGCTCTGTGACCTCCATCAGAGATCTTTGCATGCATCCTCATCTCCTGAATGACCAGGTTTTCCAACAAGAGAGTGGATGTCAGAAAGGCAGAAATGCTGGTGCAGGCCTGAAGAGAACGTGAACCCCAGAAGTGTCTCTCACAAGGGCTGAGCTCACCCAGGTTGCCATCTGCAGAGCCAGGATGGAGCTGTGGGACAGGGCGGGGTGTCAGTCATTACTGAAAGACAAACAGGACATGGCAGAAGCAGAGGGAGGCCCTCACCAGACCCTTGAGAAATGCCACCCCTTCCCTGTCAGCTGCCTGAGAGGCTGTTGGAGCTTCAGTCCCAGATGGCCCTGACTGTAAGGCCAGGGTCACTTTGGAATCTGTGCCTCCCCTCGGGCAGAGAACGACCCAGGAGAGCAGCAGCACAGTGCTTTGGGAACGTGTGAGCCCAGCAGCCTTTGAGTCTCGGCCCACAAAGGGCGTATGGGAAGTTGAAACCCATCTTCTCTTGCTTTCTGTGCAGGTGCTTCTAGAGAAAGAGCAGGAGCACACTGCCTCATCTGAGATGCCATGCCAGACTCAGGGAGAGCTTTTCCCTGCCCGAGGGCAGGAAGAGCAGCTCAGGTAGCAGGTGGAAGAGCCACAGGAGAATGGCCAGGTGAGCCTGACTGGCCAGGGGACAGAGGGAAGGGCAGGAAGAGGGGCATAAACCAGAGCTCTTGGGACTGAGGAGGCCAGGAAGTCCCACAGGCACTGGAAGCACAGGGCCTTGGAATTTGCAGAGATCAGCCCTGGGACAGGAGGTTTGCAATGGAAGCAGATGTGGGGAGGGAAGCAGAAAGAAGTGGCTGAATAAATGTGATTTTGAGGCTGCAAGAGGGAAAAGCTGAGCTTGATGGCAGCTCCCAGTCACTTGCTCTGCATTTGTGTGCACAGCAGATCAAGGCAGAGCCACAAGCAGAGCTGCCCGAAGCTCAGAATGCCATCATGGATGTGAAGAGAAGGAACAAGGAAGACATGGGAAGAATTCAGAAGGAGAATCTCCATCAGCACAGGAGCGGTCAACAAAACCAGGTGAGTGAAAGAGTGGCAGCCACTCCACTCATGAAATGTCCTCTCCCTTCTCCTTTACAGTCTATCAAGGGGCACGTGCAGGCAGAGCTGCAGGACTCTGAGGCTAGCAACAGGGCAAGGGAGAAGAGGCTGAAAGAAGAAATGAAAATTGTCAGAGAGAAACTTAATCGCCTCCCTCAGGCTCTAGAATGAGTGAAAGTGGGATGCAGCCACTGCAGTCACCAAACTGGTGGTTTCTGCCCTTCTTGCCTTTCCACTCAGAGCAGCAGGGAGTGGGGCCATGCCTCTGTGTGCCATCCTGCTCTAGTGTGTATCACAGTCACTCTGAAGGACATTTCCTGGTGTGCTGAAACTCCACTGCTTCTCTGTTCTTCTGGCCTATTTCTGCTCTCCTTTTTTCTTAAAGTGTTTTTACAGTGGAACGTAGTGACCCAGATGGAGGGCTGAAACAAGCTGTCTGTATCCCCTGTCAATCTGTTCTTTGCCTTTCCTCACAGTCGATGACTCCTGGCTGACAGGGACAAGCTGTAGTGTCTGACTGCTTTGTTCTGTTTGACTTGAGGTGCAAGTGTTGACGTCTCACCGGGCAGCCTGCGAAGACTTGCAGGGAATGTGTGGCAATGAAGGACCCCAAGTTAGGAGTGAGGCACAGGAACAGTGCCCACCAGAAATGCTCCAGGTCCAGCACATCATGGGCTCTGAACCTGCTGCCGCAGCAGCATCAGCTCGAGGAAGCTCTTCTGTTAAACCTGGGAACTCAAGCTCAGGCAGTTCCTGGGAACAGGAGATTGAGGAGGAGTACCTGGAGCTGCTGGGTACATCTGGGGGTGTTTCTTGTCTGAGGGACAGTGTGTTGTGTGCGGGTGTCATCAGAGGTGTACCAAATGCTCCCCCTGAGCTTGGTGTCACAGGGCCATTTAGGACTCCCCAGAGGCAGTGCTGTGCTCCGAGGCAGCGAGAGCGCTCTGGGTGTTCCTGCTGCCTCTGAGGGCACCTGGGACTGGCTTGGGTTTGCCTGAGCTTCCCTCTCTGCCAAAGGCTGAAGCAGGGATTGTTCTTGGATCAGCAGAAGGCTGTGACCTAGCAAATGATCTAGGCAAGTCCTGAGTGCTAGTGGCCAAACTGAACAGAATTTTTTGCTTCCTAAATTCTCCTTAGACTCCTGACTTCCAACTGGTCATCAGAGCAAAAACACTTCACAGAAATGGACTGGCTTTGGAGTTTTGTCTTTTTGGTTGGTTTTTTTTTTTTTTTATTTGGGGGGGGGATTGCTTTTGTATTGTTTATTTTTGGTGGGGGTTTTTTGTTATGTTTTCTCCATCCTGAAGGAGCCCTTTTACCCCATGTCTTACTGATGTCATTTTTATGACTGTTACTGTTACCACTACTACATCTGCAGTTTATTTTCATGAGAATGCTATATTTTTGTCAATAAGAGAATGCTATCTTTCTGCCAATAAGAACTACTTTGAAAGAACATCAGGTTACAGGACAAATAGAGAGCATGAGGTGTTTTCCATGTGCCCCCAAAGAAAAACCAGACACTTTGATAACAACCTTTATTTCATCTTCTAGTTTTATGCTTATCAAGATGTGTCCAACTGGCGTGATCAGATAAAAGTGTACTGCAGGCATTTCTCAGGAGAGAGCCTCCACCCCAGCCATGGTATATTCCTCAGATCCATGGCACTTTTCCATACCTGATTCCCACTCTTTCCCATGACTGTTAGAATCCTATCCATTGGCCCAGGCCCTGCTCAGATCAGTCTCTAGGAGAACACATCAAGCCCTTTGTGATTCTGCAGCACAACCCAATGAATCTGCTTCTTGCCCATAACAGCTGCCAGTGCTGTGCTCCCAGATAAGAGACATGGTGGAGCTGAGACCAGAGCCCAGTGGATTTGGTGTCTGCCATCACCTGTTGGGACAAAAAGGGCACTGATCTGCGCCTCGGTGTGGCTGATCTCAAAGCCCATCCTGGTGTGTCCTGAATGGGGGCAACAGCTTGTCCGGGGCCCAGGCTCACTCTGGCTTCTTCCCATCAGTGCCTGTCAGTGCTTATGCTTGGGCTTTGCCAGCCTTGTTGTGGTCGCTGCCCTGTCCCTGAGGGCTGGAGGGACTGCAGAGGCTGGAGCCTTCCTTAGCTGGGAGAGGGGCATCTTGGAGCTCAGCCTGCTCATAAACAGGTCAGGGTCCTGATGCTGAAAGCCCCGTCAGAATCAGTTACAGCTTGAGGTGCTCTGGTTTACAAATGGGAAGGCTTTCTTTTGGCAAACTGCTGAAAGGTGGGGAAGATGTCCTCCTCTCCTGGGATTGCACATCCCTGTGCTTTGTTTCCTGTCAAGAGAACTCTTCAAAAGACTGTACAAAATCAGTCTCTGTGCTGGCCACCTCTGCTGCAGGGCTGTCTGCCTGGTTGTGGTCGTTGTTACCCAGCCGACCACAAAGGGCTCAGAGCTCCAGGCGCTGGGGCTGCCTTTTGTATCTCCTGGAAGCTGGGATCTCTGCTTTAAAGTCAGCATCTTGCCTTTTGTTTCCCTCAGGGAGAATGGTGAACCCCACTGAAAATCCCCTGATGAAATACACGCATCTGAAATATATTGGCAGAGGGTGAGTCCAACTGCAGTTACTTCTGCACAACCATGGGCCAGGTGTTTTTCTGGTGGAATGTCTATCCAGCGTGAAGTCAGGCCAGCTGCAAAGATGTTCACACACTGGGGATAGATTGTCCCATCTCTCAATGCTGCTCAGAATTTGTGAGTGGGCTCAGAAGGCATTGTCAGAGATGCCTTGCTACCGAGGTCTTGCCTGCATCAAGGAACAGGACCTGGAAGGTCTCCTTGTCTGTCAAGTGTGGGACAGCTCTGTGTTAATTTCTTTAGCATTTTTTGTATGTCTCAAAATCATACTGGCACACTAATGAAAAGAGAAGAAACTTGCTTGCCTGAAAGAGCAACCTACGCCCTATCAAAGCTGTGAGATAACAGTTCCCAGGAACAATTCTTTCCCCTGGTTTGAAGAAGGAAACACTCTGTGGTCAGGATACGAACCACACTGTTTAGAAAGTGAAACCCAAGAGGAAAGACTAACCTCCCTTTAGAAGTTGAACCCCAGTGCTTCAGGAACAGGCCCAGTGCCCATGCACTTGAGAGGAAAATGCATCATCTGCCTTCTGGCAGAGCCCTCCTGCATCCTGCAGGTTTTGACACTTCCAGCAGAGATTTCCTGTGTGGGCTGGCTTTCACTGCAAGATCCAAATGGCTTCTCCTTTCTCTGCTTCTGTTTTGTTTCTAGGAGTATTGGAGATGTTTATAGAGCACTTGACGCTGCTACAGGAGGAGAGGTAAGTGTCAACAGCCCCTGCAGACTCTGCTGCACTCGAGGGCTTTCCCCTCTGGTGTGAGCTGTGGCTGGAGCTTTGGGCAGAGCTGTGCTGAAAAGGCACAAGAAGCACAGACTGGTGCCAGCCCACAGAACACATCTGGGACTTTGTCCTCCTCAGCTGCCGGAAGGAAGGCACGGAGGGCAGCGGTTCCTTTCAGAGAAGGACGTGCTCACTCGCTCTCCATTGCTAAAACAAAGGTGGTGCCTTCGAGCACCTCACTGCTCTTTGGGGCTACAGCTTCAGAGTCCTGAATTCTCATTTCTGGCTGCCAGCAAATCCATCTGAAACTTACTGGTATTTCCTTAGCCACCTGCCATGCTGCACTTGGGAACTGCACGTAGGGAGAGATCTGCAAGGTGTCCCTGAAAGCCCTAAGCCCTGCCCATATCCCAAGATGTATCCACAGAGTATTAAGGCATGGATTACTTCTTCTGAGTCCCAAACAAAGCAGCAGAGAGTGCGGTCAGATGTTTGTGGGTGATAACTGAGACACTGCTGTTACCAAGTGGTCAAGGCAAAATGTCAGTGGCCCCACGTGTCCTGTAACTGGCTCCCAAGGGAGCAGAGAAATGGGCTGTTGGAATGTCAGTTCCTAATTACTGCAGTGCCTAATCACAAGGCAGTTTGGCACAGCTCAGCTGTGTCATTGCAAAATCACTCCCTCCAGGTGCCTTGTGGTCTCGTGCCACCAACCTCTCAAGTTACTGATTTTCAATGTCATTTTAGGTGGCAATAAAAAAAATACATCTTCAAGGACTGAGGAGGAAGGAGCTAACCTTTAATGAAATAATGATCATGAAGAGGTATAGGAGTCCCAATGTTGTGAATTATTTAGACAGGTGAGAGGTCATGGTCTTATCCCATGGATGTGTGTTTACATAAAGCAAACATTAGAGGTTAAAAACCCACTTTGGTCAGTGGAGCAAGTAGAGCTGTTAATTTTTATTTATTCATATTTCTCTACTCATCTCCAATGGATGAGAAGAGAGTGCATCTTGTCTGCATGAGTCTTCCCTGGCACACCTAGTTTGATAATTATTCCAAAATTATTCAAAACCTGGATCAGCTGTATCTTCCTAACTCACTAGCGTCAAAGTTCACTGCCTCCACATTTATTTGGGATTAATTTTTTAAAGTTTCTTAAGTGCAGATGAAGCATCCTAAAGTGGATTTCCCTTGGATTGTTGCCCCTCTTTGCCATTGCTATGCATGCCAGGAAGACTAGGTGCTTATTTCCAGAAACACCATGCCTGACATGTTTTTTATCTGGGCTGTTTCTAAACTGCACTTTTCATTTGCTGCCCATCTAAGACATCTCTTTTTCACAGCTGCGCCTTTCTCCTTGAGACTGCACAGATTGCAAAAAATGCACAGCCAAGAGGGAATATCTATTCCTTTGATTCTGTCCTTGTCACAAAGGCATCTGGAAATAAGAAACCTGGAAGCAAAAAATCAACATAACCATGCATGTTTATCACCACGCCCTTGTTTCCTACTTTCAGCTACCTTCTGGGCGAGGAACTCTTGCTGGTTATAGAGTACATGGATGGAGGTGTCCTGAGCGATATCATCAGCAAGACCTGCCTGTCTGAAGATGAGATGGCAGCCATCAGTCGGGAGGTCAGCAATCCCAGCTGTGTTTCCAAGGGCTTGGGCAGGATTGTCTGGGAAACAGGGGCTCAGAACAGGAGAGGTTTCCTGTGCCAAGCTTTGTTTCTGTGTTGCTGGTATGCTATGGGCAAGTAAAAGCATCTCAAGTGAAAGGCCTGCCAGTGCCCCTGCACTCCCTGTACTCAGTGCCAGTACTCTTATCTCCTGCTGTTGTATTCTCGCTCTGTCTCTTGTTTGTATTTGCTGTTCTCCACCTTGCCTCTCTAAATGTTTGCCTGGAGTCTGTCTTCACTGCATTCCTTGCCTGTAAAAGCAAAGGTGCTGGTGGCAGGATTTGAAACAAACTGTGGAGAGTTAGGGACATGCGTGTGGAAGAAATCGGGCTGTACGGTCAGTCAGGACACACCCCCGCCCCCCTGCAGTCAGACCTTTGCTCCGTACCTGGCCGCACCCAGCCAGACGTGAACAGAAGGAAATGACACTGACTGCCCAAGCTATAAAAAACCCTTGTGACCCCTCAATAAAGGCCATTTGCTGTCCACCACATTGGTGTCAGGAGCATATGGACCGAGTGACCCTGGGCTTTGGGCCACCGTGCCGGACTGAGAACCAGGTTGCCACGCCTTGAAGGCAACACAAAAAGCAAAGAAAAAAGAGAGAGACTCATTTCTCTCAGTCCTCAGCTAAAAAGGATAGGAGTGCAGCCAAAATGCTCTTTGCTTCTGAGCACATGCACTGATGCAGGAGTCATCCTGGCTGGTTTGCAGGGGACAACCTACAACAGCAGGTGCTGTTGCTCTTTCAAAAGCTGACATGCCTTTCCTCAGAAAGGTCCTGCTCTGCAGGTGTTGGAGCAGCAAGCTCTTCCTCTCAGTGGCCATTACTGTTCTGCCATTACTCCCCATTCCCCTGGAGAGGGAATCTTTTAGATTCTTTGTTTCCTTTCTTGTGTGATGAAATCACATCACTCATTTTTGCCCTGCTGTTTCTGTTTTCTCGCTCAGTGCCTGCAAGGACTGGATTTTCTTCATTCAAACAATGTGATCCGAGACGTGAAGAGTGAAAACATCCTTCTCAGAACCAACGGTTCTGTCAAGCTGGGTCGGTATATTCTTGGTCAGGTGCAGCATTCTAGGGATGTGGGTGTGGGGCTGCTTGGCATGACTGCCAGCTCCCCAAAAATGGTGCTGGTGGCAGTGCACGGACCCCTGCTGCGAGCTGGGGGCACAGTTGGAACGTGCAGAGAAGTATAAGGAACCACAAGCAGTCAAGAGTGGCCTTGCTCTGTGTGTGTCCCTTCCAGAGGGAGGGAGTTACAAATGTAAAGTTTCCAAAGAACAAAAGCCACTACTGGAGGCAGTGTAAAAAATGGGGGGATTTTTAAAGTTGCCAATGCCAGGAGATTCAACAGCACAATTTCAAACTTCTACTGGGGAATTCTTTTGCTTGCTTTCCTAATTGCATAGAATTCAAATAAAAGCAGTATTTTTCTTTCTCCTCAGCTGATTTTTGCCTCTCTACTCAGCTCACCCCTGAGCAGAGCAAACGGTGCTCGCGAACTGGGACTCCTTGGTGGATGGCACCTGAAGTGGTGACAGGTCAACCATATGGCCCCAAAGTGAACATATGGTCTTTGGGAATTGTAGGAATTGAAATGATAGAACAAGAACCTCCTTACTTGAGTGAAGGTTCTGGCACGATAAGGAGCAAATACTCACTGATCCCACTGTCTTTCTCACCTGTCCCATGTTCTGTGTGCCATTGGACAAAATCCCATTGCCGTCTGCTGGAACTACTTCCACCAAGGTCCCCTCCTACAAATGTCCCTGCAACACATCAGCATCTGCTGTAGTTTTGATGCATCAGTGGGGGAATTCAAGCCTTACCACATGCAAAAAAACTCCAAACAAACTCCATTCTCAGGCAACACTTTCCTTTGGGTTAGTGGTTCCAGTTCTTTTGTCAGTGTAGATGGCCTTAATAACAGGAAAAAAGCATCTTAAAACTGTTATCTTTCCAGAAATGAAGGAAGGAAACCCAAACCCAAAAAAGTTTCTAGAACTGTGGTCTTAGGAGAGGAACCTAACCCTCTGTGCAGTTTCTTCTCACTGGGAAACATGCCTCAAACCTGGGCATGAGGGCGTAAAGGCTACAGAGTCTCTTCTGCTTCTTGTGCAGTGCTGCTGAAACACTCAGTGACCGTGTTTCTCTCCCAGCCCAAGGCACATTCTGCCCGTCACCAAGCCAGAGCCTGGTGATTCGGAGAGCCTGCCAAAACCTCCCAGTGATTCCTGGCACTTTCTGGAATGGGCCTACCATTCATGCATTGACTTGAGAAGCCAAATGAGCAGAGGGTGGCCATAGGGATGGCATCTCTCCTTCTTCTGACCTAGACAATTTTTCTTTTGCTGTAAAACTGGGAAGCTGCAATTTTCAGACTGCTGAGAGACAGAGCTGCAGGTGCCTCCTGTGTGCCCAAGCAGGCATTTTCATCCCAATACATTTGTGCAGGCATCTTAATGTGTCTGTGTTGAAGAGGAGATTGTAAATGTTTGTTTTCCTACCTGGGTACTAACTGATGGATTTCCTTTCTTTTTTTCCAATTCCCATTGTTTTCAAGAACAAAGCAAAAAGCTTGATGAGTTTTGTTCTAGGGCACATGTGCTTAAAGGACCAACAAGCACTGCAGAGATGCCTTTCATGTACTAACCCTTGAAATTAGTTAGTATAGCACAGTCCCTCTTCCAAAAACCCTCTCAAGCTGGTATGAATCCTCAGAGAAGCAAATGTCCTTTTGCTGATGTAGTTCTCACTAACTAGGTCAGGCAATGAAATCAGCTGCCAAGGCAAGATCTGCAGGATGGTGGAAAAGCTGTGGCTGCATCGGGGCTTGGGTTTTTGGTTGGTAAAGGAAAGTCATCTCTGGGTCTCTGCCAGAGCAGAAACTGCCACTGCAGAACAGAGGTTAAACAAAGGGATCTGGGAGAGCCTTAGAGATGTGAAAGCAGGAGATGGAGCCTGGTGTCTCCTTTTTCTCCAGGCTACACACCTGATAGCCACAGTAGGGACTCCACAGCTGCAGCAGCCCAAGCTCCTCTCGGCTTTGCTGCGTGACTTCCTCAGCTGCTGCCTGCAGAGAGACGAGGAGCAGCACTGGTCTGCCAAGGAGCTCCTGCAGGTAAAATGTGAAGGGGCTGCAGGTGAAAAAGGCTCTGAGGGATGGGCTCCTCTTCCACTCAATTCCAAGGCAGCAGATGAGCCCCCTTCCTCCTCACCTCCACTCTTGCTGCTCTTCAAATGAAAACACTGAGGAATCCTAGACTGGGCTGGGCTAACAGGGCCCTGTAAATGTCCTGTGGTGCAAGTGTCCTGCAATGAGCAGGGACATCTTTAAAGAGATCAGGTTGCTCAGAGCCCTTTGCCACCAGAGCCGGAATGGTTGCAGGGATGGGGCTCCTAGAAGCTCTTGGGGCAAGCTGTGCCAGGGTGGCACCATGCTCTGAGTAAACAAGTTCTTCCTTAGACCTACTCTGATTAGATGCCCTTTGTGTTTAAAAATATTTGTCCATATCCTATTGTAACTGGTCCTGTTAAAAAAGGTGTCCCCCACTTTCTTCAAAGCCACTGTGAAGTCTTGGAAATTGGCAATAAAGTCTCCCCGGGGCCTGTTCTTCACAAAACTGAATAACTCCACCTCTCTTCGCATTTCCTGAGAGGAGAGGTGCTCTGTCCTCTGACTGTTTCTGTTGCCCTCTTTTGTGATTTGGTGGGGTGTTCAGTTTTATCTAAAGGCAAAAGAATTGAAGTAGAGCAATGCAGGGTACAGAGACATGAAATGGTGGTGGAGGAACCCAAGGAAGCCAGTCCCAGCCTAGGGGTCAGAGATTTGGCTGTGGGCAGGAGGGGCTGTGGGGGGCTCACTGTGAGCCTCTGAGGGGCCCTGGTTTGTGCCCCCCAGCCCACCCTTTGAGGTTTCTGCCATGCAAACAGGGACAGCTGGGAGGGACTTGTCCCAGCCCCATCTGCTGCCTGGCATGCTCAAGCAGACAGGAACTGTGCCAGGGTTACTGCCAGGCTGTGTGGCAGAAAGGGAACTGCAGAGCCCAGTGCCGCTGGGCTGGCCCTGCTGGGAAGGAAGGTGCCATCCAGCACACGAGGGGCAGGGCATGGAACGGTAGACACTGCTTTCTGTCCCTGTGGGAATTAGCACAGTGCCTGTCTTTCAAAGGCAGGGGCCTATGTGAGTCATTGGAGTTTCCTGAAAGGATGAAAACCCAGGGACAGAAAGCGCCATTTCTAGAGCACTGGCAGGGCAAAAATCCCAGCATGATGAATACATCACAATAAACAGATGAGTGGGATTCTGGGCCAGGTTTGCCTGTGATGGCAAGGTCTTGCACATTGGGGATGACTGGGGAGCAGATGGTCCCATTGCTCCTCTTTCTGGGTCTTTCCAGGAACTTGATGTATCCTGATTGAGTCCCTGAAGCAATGAGCTTGGAAAGTAATGGTTCACTATTCTTTGTTGTATTTTTTTTTCCGGTGGACAGCACTCCTTTCTAACTTCAGCCAAGCCACCATTCATCCTGGAACAACTCATCAACTCAGTGAAGAAGACGAATAACCCTAACCCTAAACCCTAACCCTAAATCCTAACCCTAACCATAAATGCTAACTCAAACCCAAACCCTAACCCTAACCCTATCCCTAACCCTATCCCTATCCCTATCCCTAACCCTTACCCTAAGCCTAAGCCAAAGCCTAAACCGAAGCCTAAGCCTAAGCCTAAGCCTAACCCTAACCCTAGGAGACGAGAACATAGCAATCATGTCAAGATGTAATCTCTGTTACCAATTAAAAGTAGGACTGTAGAGTAGGGTTGCTGAAGAGATTTGTAGCATAGAATTATAGATTAGAGTTGTAATTAATGAAGTTTCTGAAACATCAATTCATTTGGAAGATTCTCCTCCTTCTGATCCCTTCAGAAAATTCAACATTTCCTTCTGAATTACCAATTGTTTTTTATTGGTGCTAAGTCACACATATGGCTTCTTTTGTATGGTTTCATAAGCGAGGAGGTCTCTTCTTCATTCATCCTCTCCAGACCACACTACCTTTGGAATATGACCCACTGGCTGGTTATGGCACAGCTGTGGTATTTCTAGTTGAGGCAGAAAGGGCAATGGCATTTGAAGGCAAAACCAAAGGAAGAATGAGGCAGCCCAAACATCTTGTGCAGATGCAGGCCTTCAGCTGTGACTGGAGAGCATTGGGGTTCCTGCCACTTCGATTTGTATCCCTAAATGCAATAATCTCTTTGGCTGGAGGAGAGCCTTGCTCAAGTGAGAAAGCAGAAAGATCAGAGAGGGTGCTCGGGAAGGTCTCCTGTGGTGCAGAGCTGTCAGCACCTGTGAGGTGAGAGCGGGCCCGGCCTTGCCCGGGCTGGAGCCCCAGCAGAGCCCCGGCAGAGGCCGGAGCAGCCTGAGCCCAGCAGAGGCAGGCTGGAAGGAGGCCCTTGGAGCTGCAAGAGGCAGCAGCCGGGCCCTGGGTGCCTGTTCCTGGGACCGGGCGAATCCTCTGCTCTCAGAGCCCAGGTGGCAGCTGGCTGCTGCCGAGGGGAAGCGCAGCCGTGCTGGGCACAGCCCAGCCTGGAGGCATTGGCCGTCTGGAGTGTGCCCAGGAGCAGAGAAAGGCCAAGGGCAGCCGCGGGCCGCTGGGCTGGCTGAGGATTCCTCCTCTTCTGCCGGCTGCCCTGCAACTCCTGGCAAAGGCCAGCAGTGTGTGCAGCACTCTGGGCACCGGGGCAGGGAGCCGGGCTGCTCGGCAGGCTGGAGCACAGGGCAGCTCCTTCAGGCCCGGCACTTGTGCCAGGGGAAGCGAGGCCAGCGTGAGGCAGGGACAGCTTGGCAGGGCACATCTGCAGGATCCAGTGCCTCATGTAGCTCTGGGAGGAAGCGCCTGCAATCCTGCAGTTCTGCACTGAGCCAGAGCAAAGGTGTGAGATGCAGAGTGTTTGGCAGAAATATTCAGGCCCACCAGGCCAGCCTGCTTTGTGCTCTCTGGCGCACATCAAGCCCTGTGCAATGCAGCTCTGAGCTGCTGGGAGAGAGGGAATCGGGGATGTGCCTGAGGCTTGTGCTTGAGGAGTGAACTGATTTGGAAGGGGGCAGAAGGGTTTCAGTAGAGAATCTGTGTTTTCTTCATTAATTTCTGAAACAAAGTCATAATGTGTTGCACACAAGTAGGGGGATTAGGAAAGGAAGGCCTTATAAAATCAGGCCTTGCTATGGTAAATTCCCAGCTAGCCTGTTACCTCTTCTACATGCAGCCAGCTAACTTCCCATAGGAATAGTGATGAGTGCAGTTAGCACAACAGGCTATTGTGCTAAGAAAACTGTTTGCATCTCTAATGAACAAGAAATCTGTCCCATGAGCGTCCACGAAAGAAAAATGTAATCACCTGAGTAAGAGTGATTCTTAAAAAGAGTGAATCTTTGCATATTACACACTAATACACCTTCTAAGCAATAAATTGTGTGGCAAGGAAACTACCAGCCAGTGGGAGTTGAACACGAGGTCTGTGAAAACAGTATAAAAATGAGTCATGTGAATAAAGAATTGGTTTTTCCTGCATGAAGAAACTGAGTCCCAGCTGCTTTACTGACACAGCAATGTGGCTTCACTCAGCAAGGGCACCTGCAGGGTGTATTGATGAAACGCTTGTGTTTGATTCCCGGAATAGGAAGGAGAGGCATGTAACAAACAGGGCTAAGTCTTGTGAATTCCTTTAGCTTTAACAGGAGTGCTGAAGCCTGTATTCCCCCACTGCAGTGCTTACTGTGTGCAAGTGGCTATCTTGGCCTTGTGAATAAGGAGAGTGCTCCTGCTAAGAAGGTAGCTGGAATGCATTCAAAGGGAAGAAAGTATTTTTAGGAGGCTCTTGACCACCAAAGGAGAATTTGAGGAATGGGAATATTTCCCAAATGACTGTGTCAGGAACCAGAGTTGTGCCCGAAGCCCTGCCATATTTGATCCATGTTTGAGCAGGTTGACAAGACAGTGAAGGAAAGTGTCTTGTTTAACAGGTGGGACCTTGACCCTTGAAAGAAAAACAATGTATTGGTCAATTGGTGGGCAGTCAAGCTTTGAAAGTGGAACGGTGCATAATGGAGCCCTCGGTGGCAGGGAGTCATGGAGTCATCCTGAGCCATCATCTCACAGCCAGCTATGTGTGAGCTGATGCTGTAACTGGGAAAATTCCACCCCTGAGCAGGAGATACAAGGCCTGGTTCTGAGCTGGAAGGGTGAGAAGGATGAGATGCACAGCGTTTTGATCCAGGGGATGTCCTGAAAGTGCACTGCCTACCTGCCCCTGCTGCCGAGCACCACGCTCCATCTCCTTCTCCTGCTCAGCGGATTTTTAGGAATCCGGGGGTTGGTATGTATTATTTGCTACTGCAACTAATGGCATAAATTTGCAAGCCTAGTTGTGTCTTAGGTTCTTTTGTGCATGGATCGCCTCCTGAACCTGTGGCAACGACCAGCAGGGACCTACAGGACACTCCTATTCTGATGTCAGTAAATTCTGAGAAGTGATTGAAATATGTCAATAAATTTGAGGTAATGTTTAGCCTATGACTTTCATCAAAGTATTGAATATGTCTTAGTTCCCTGGATACAAACTGGTAGGTGAGATTGCTGGGTGTGCAGGGCTTAGGGAAGTGATTCCCTATGCACCCAGCACTGAGATAAAGTAATGCCTCCTTTGTAACCCAGAGCTGGCAGGAGGGATCAGGCCCTGCTTTGTAACTTTCATTTTAGCAGCTTCTGTTAGCAGGTAAGAAAGGTCAAAATGAAACATTTTCCAGCTGGCTTATCCTTTTAGGCACCAAAGCTCTGTGCCACGGGTGGCCTGGGTGTGTGCAGAACAATGCACCCCCCACAAAGCCCTTGGTTTCCCCACAAGTTGCCAGTTTGACTTCTTCCAAAGGGAAAGAAAGGCAGAGATGTACATTCACAGGAGTCCTGGCCATGTCCAATAAATGTGCAAATATGTGGGGAGATTTGTTAGGAAGGATTTCAGCTGTTATGCCAACAGTGCCTTCTCTCTTGGTTCTGTGCATTATAGGTGAGTAATGTAATAGTTGGTTCTCACAATTAAGAGATAGCTATTATGTGGATAGATATTATGTTCAAATGTAAAGTGCTGTTATTGTAATATGTCCTCCCATAGTGCTCTTTCCCATCCCCCTTGTAATAGCCTTGGTAGTCAGGGCATTTGGGGAGGGCTGGCTTGTGACCAGCAGGCAGGGTGTAACAACACCTGACCTCCAGTCAGGATGCAAGAAAGTAATCTCCACCAATGGACAGCGAAGAAAGAGTTGACTGACAAAACATTGGGAGGGGCTAAGGGTATAAAAGGCAGAGAATCCCTTTTGTAGATGGGCATGTGGCTGCTAGTCATGAAGACTCCCAGTGTTGCAATCTTTCCTTATTCAGTCCTTTCTAAGGGTTTACTAAATCTTTAAAATGTTAAAGGGTGGGTCATTTCTCAGGTGGGCAATGCTTTTGGCCATTTTCTTGGTCTGGTTTCCTTTGCTTTTGTCCCATCTGAGTGCTCAGCTGGGGTACAGGCTGTAGGTGCTTGGGGCACTCCTGGAGTTACTCCTGGATCCCTTGAAAAACAGGGTTTGGCCCATGAGGGGATTTTTTGCTGCTTTGTGACAAAGAAGAACTTCCCAGGCTCTTTTGTGTTTGCTGTAGGGAAGGTTGGTTATTGCTGTGCATAAATTCACAGACCAACATGGAGTGTTTGCTTTGTGATGTCAGGGCATGGTTGCCACCCTGTCGTAGTGACATCAGAAGATTGCCTTGGTGCATGGAAGGCCTGAGTGTCAGAGCAGCCCTAGGCCTTGCTCAGTGCAGGAGGATCCTCGAGCTTGAGGCATTTTTCGGTGGGTACTTGCACACTTAAAAAAGCCTTGTTTCTTCTGGTGTTGCAGCACAGCCTGCAAACTTGCAGAGCAGTGCTATAATGATTCACCATCTTGCTCCTGCGCTTTTTGCTGTATATGGTGTTTCCTTCTCAATCTACTATTTGACTCCTTTTGCACATAGGTAGAGATTGGAGTCACATAGAATGCCATTGTTAACAATGTTGATGAACTCTCCTTAGAAGATGTGGCTGTAGATGTGAGGAGAAATGGGGTTATAAGCACTAGGTAACAGCCTGTCCCCCTATGATTCTCTCTTGCCACAGGCGACAAGAGCTAGAGCCGTCTTTCCCCTGGTTCTCTCTGCTATTGCAGAAGAAGCCAGAGAGGAGGAAAACGAGAAAGACGACCACCGCCTTTGTCCAGCCATGGTCACACCACGGCCTGCTCATCATTCCAACAGAGTAAATGCCCGTTGTGGGGGGTGCTGTCTTTAGTGCAAGGCAGAGGTGCAAGTTTCTGAGCAGCCAGCACTTGCTGTGTCTGGCCGAGGATGCTGAGTGCTGGAGTCCTGCAGGACGTAGCCATTTCCTGAAGGCAGTGACAGCTAGAAATTGGCCTTTGAGCTGTCCTGTTGGGGCAGTGTATAGCTGGGGGCTCCGACTGAGCTTCTGGCTGCTTGGTTCCATCTCTGGGCTTCTGCAGTGTGACAGCCAAGGGCACATGTGGTAGTGCTGGAGGGTCAAAAAGCTTTGTTGGTCTCTTTTCCCTTTTTGGAAAGGCGACTTTGGCTTGTGGAAGTGTTCTGCAGTTTTCTTGAGTCGTTCTTCACTTGTAGAGTCACTGTTGATCCACCTGCCTTTTGGCTTTTGAGAAGCTGCAAACAGCAGAAAGGGGCAAGTTTCTGCTGATCCATTTTGCGCTGAAGTCTGCAGCTTTGGCAAATGCATTGGAGAACAGAGTGGGGGTGAAGCTGCAAGTCCTTGACTGCTGTCTTGTGTTCCTCAGAAGAGGAAGGCCATCTTGCAATGGTGCCTGCTGGATCTGAAGTGAAATGGGCACCTTTGTGGCTGGGGAGCTGCGTGGGCCCAAAGGACGCAGGGCTGGCGGCCTTGAGCAGCTGAAGATGAGGCAGCGTGGGGCCAGGGGGCCAAGAAGGCCAAGGGCACGGTGGCTGTGCCAGCAGCAGTGGGGCAGCAGGAGCAGGGCAGTGAGCGTGGCCTGTGCTGGGCAGCGCTGCGGCCACAGCTGGAGTGCTGTGTGCAGCTGTGGGCCCTGGGAAGCAGAAAGTCATGGAGGGGCTGCAGCGCGTGCACAGAAGGACAGGGGAGCTGGGCAAGGGGGTGCAGCACAAGGCCAGGGAGGAGGTGCTGAGGGAGCTTTAGCCTGGACATTGGGAGTCTCCTGAGAATCTCCTCAGTGCTTTCAAATATTTAGCCACTTTTGGAAACGACTTTACCCCCTTTTTTTCCTTGAGTTTTTTTTGGTTTGGTTGGAGGAAGAGGGTTATTCATTTACTTTTTCTCCCAACTAAGGCTCTTTTCATCATTATTTTCTGCCCTTTTATAGCACGGGGACTGGGTCTGCTAGAATTTTAATTTCCAAGGTGTCACTTCTGGAGAATACAGTTTTTGCATGAGAACACATCATACTGTGCAGGGACCTTGATGCAGAAGGAGCTGTTGTGGTTCCAGGCCAGCCAGTATGGCCTTAGAGATCACTTTGAGCTTATTAGAGCTCGTGTCTATTACAGTCCAGGGAATCAGTGTGTGTTGTGTTTGGGAATTGAGCAGGAGGTCAATGCTTTGCATTCCAGCTGCTCCTCAGAGATCACAGGAGCTGGAAGGGGCTGGGCTACATTTCTGATTCCAGCCACTTCAGCACCATCAGTGTGGTCAAGTCCAAGAGAAGAACTTGCCCGAGCACAGATGCACAAAGAGTCCAGTTCCCAGCAATGCTCTGGGTGTCTGATTGCATTCCATAAGGACCTACATGCTCCAGATTCCCCAAGAGTGTGTTTTTTTGAGGCAACAGGAGAGCAATCTCAGGATTGTAGTTGAGCAGGGCACTGGATACCAAGTTCTGATGTGTGTAGCAACAGAGAGGACAGTAAAGAGAGATTTCAGTAATGAGACCTGTCTGTCTGTCTATCTATCTATCTATCTATCTATCTATCTATCTATCTATCTAACATTTACATAATTGCATCTTCCTGGTTCTGGTCCAAGGCCATTGGATGTGCAAAGCTCATCAAAAGTATCTCTTTCAGGAGAGGATTAGAGACATGCTCCCTCGACCAATTCTGAGCAGGTGGAGATGTTTTCCCCTCCAGATATGGTGGGGTTTTTTCCCCTCAGAGTTGTTTTCCTCCTCCGGCCTCTTCTGCCCTCAAGTCCCCAGTTAATTCTTTAAATTTCTGCCTCTCCTAGAGAGGTGCAACAATTCCATGTTTAGGTGGTGTTTGTTGACTCTGGTCACACATGCATTACGTCACACATGGTTTCCTTCACTGGCATCCCCAGGGCTGTGTAAGTGCATTTGTTCATGGGGCCTTAGGAGAGTCTTCTCTTTCCCTCAGCAGCAGCAGCAGCAGCAGCAGCCGCAGCAGCAGCAGCAGCAGCAGCAGCAGCAGGGAGCGGTGGCAGGGTCAGGACGAGGAGCAGGTGGCTGTCCTGGCCCTTTGCTCCTGGGCCCCAGGCCAGGAGGGCTCTGGCTGCAGCAGGGCGCTCTTCGGGCAGCCCCTGGCAGCCTCTGCACGGAGCACAGCACGCTGCTCCGTCCTGCTGGTGCCACTTTTCTTCAGCAATACCCTAGCTCATCTTCACAAGGAAAAAACTCCAGCAATCTAAAAAGAGATCATTCAAGTACAGTTCTACCTGCCTTTGCATTGTAGTTCAGGACATGTATTTTTTGGTCTATAATGTCATGATTTTTATGAAAACATGCATTCATATCTTCACATTTTTGTGGTTTTAATTATTCATATACCTAAACACTGCATTTTAAACTCTTGATTTATTGCAGTTGGTAATTTTCAGGTAGTATATTCTAAAATGTCACAAAACAACACCTTTTGGGTAGTTTTTCTCACTCTTAAAAAAAAACCCCATAAGCCATTTTAGTTTCTGTCTCTCCAAGTTGGTTCATATCGGCCTATTTTAAATCAGGGCTACAATACTTTTATAGGATTGAGAGAAGTCCAATGAAATGCACACCAGTGATTCCTCTTGTGGAATATCATGGCCCCACCGTAAAGCCTCTATTTACTTTTTTTTTTCCTCTCATTAGCTCAACTGCAAACACATGTTTAGTTGCAAACTTACACAAGATGAGCAAAATCAAAACGATGTGATTGGCCTTTGGGAGCTCCTTGCTGATCCTTCTGCTTCTTCAGCTGAGCAAGGCTCTGATCCAGGTAAAGAGATTGCACTCAGTGCTACACAACCATTTAGCTGGAACTCTGCTCATTTCTAGGAACAGCTGGAGGCCTCTATCTCCCCAGGATGTTTTGGCTGAGCCAAGCTTTACTGGGTTTTGGCTGCAAATACCATTGCCCTTGCTTTCTTATATCCACAAGTACCATGGCTGGGCAAAAACTGCCACGTGGGCCATCTTCCAAAGGCACTTTGGTCTGGAGTTTGTGAATGAACGAGAGCCTCATCCACTTCCAAACCACATGAGAAAAATCATGAAAGAGAACTTCCCATCCTTAACAAACAACTGACAATTCACAAGTGGATCTAGAGCTTCTTTACGCAATGAAAAGGAAGGCAATCTTCCAATGGAGTTTTGCTTTCGGGAGTTTTTCTTCTGACTCCCACTCCCAGCTGGCACTGGAAAAAGTCATGTCTCTGCAAGCGTCAGTGTCTTCTGTCTGCCATCAGTTTTTTTGCTGCAACAATCAGAACAGGCATCAGGCTGGAGAGAGGCTCAGCTGATGCTAGGAACAGGAGCTGCCCCAAGGAGAAAAAAGACATGAACTTTTACCTCCCAAATCCATCTCCCCAGAGGCTCTAGCAGGATTCCTCTGGTTCCCAGAAATACAAAGAAATAGGGCTGAGAAGACCCTTTGCAGCTATGCGCTCATGCCCAAGACTTTGCTGATGCCATTTTGGTTTTGCCTTTTTTACTTTTCTATCTTTCCTGTATTCATTGCATATCAATTTAGAGCTCTACAGGCGACTCGATTTGTGATTACTTTTTAAAGTCCTTTTCCATGGCCTTTGCCTAAGCAGAAAGACAAACTTCCAGAGCTCCATGCGCCAGGGGGTAGAAGGCCCCAGTGTTATCTTGATTCTTCCTGGGACAGACCCCTCCAGGGAGCTGGTGGAGTCACCATCCCTGCAAGCCTTTGAAAGAAGACTGGATATGGCACTCAGTGCTGTGCTTTAGTTGAGGTATTAGGCCATAGGTTGGACTCGAACATCTTGAAAGTTTCCTCCAAGCCAGTGATTCTGTGATTCTGTGACTGAGGCAGCTTTTCCTGCAGCCCTGGAAAGGGCTGCGGGGGCCCTTGGCCAAGGACGGGGATCAGGGCTCATGGAAAAGAAGCAAAGGGCTCAAGCCAAAGGCTGAGAGAGCAGAGCCGCCCCAGAGCGCGCCTCATGTCCTCCTACTCCACCTGCGCCCTGAGCACAGGGTGCCTGAGGCTCTGGGCGCTCCGAGCCTGCCCTCCCCCGAATCCCAGCCATGAGGGGCTTGGCGTCCCAATGCATCCCCTGGGGACAGCAGAGTCGGCCGCTGAGCTCAGCCCATGGTGACAACACCAAGTGACCAATGGAAAATTCACCAAATCCTTATCAGAGACAAGAGAAAACTCCCATGGTGCCTGACAGCCGGAAGGAACTGCCTTTCCAGATCATTCCATCCATATAGGAAAAGAGACTTTTGCATTAAAGTAGAAAAGAGTTCTCGAAAAAGAGGGCAGGAACAAACAGCAAAGTTATTTGGACGCATGCTTCTTGTGTCTGTTAAAAAGGCCAAGAAAATGCACTCCTTGCTCTTCTGACACAGCTCTCTCTGTTCATGATGTGGGGCGGGGAGTGCCGATGATGTGCAGGAGCTGATGCAAGGGACAGGGACGAGGATGCAGCAGGCACAGTGCCAAGCTGACAGAGGGATGATCTCTGGCAGTGGCACTGAAGGAGAAGAGTTTGCAGGCAGCACAGAAAATGGCTCTTTGTTTCACCTCTTCTTTCAGTGCTGCTAAGAATGTAGCCTGGAGCAAGCTGGGAACACCAGAGCCTGGAGCCCTTCTCAGGCAGAGCTGCATCAGACACAAACCAGCAGGGGACTGAGGAGCCCCTGGGGTGGCAGTGAGCAACCTCGGGCTCTGCTCACTGCTGCTGGCATTTTCTATTGAACCATCTCCAAGGACTTCTGTTGTGCTCTGTATTTCTAAGGGTTTTGCCCCCTGGTTTTTTTTGGTTGCCTCCTGCACCTTTTCTTCTCCAAATTTTCCTACCCTGGCAGCAGCAGCCCCTGTCCAGAACTGGCTCTAATATATCAGCAAAGCAGCTAGGAACAACAATGGGTGGAATCCTGCGGCTCAGGAATTCGTATGCCAGAGCCCTGCCTCTGCTTTATACTTTGTCAGGACCTCCTTCTCAGTGCAAAAACTAGGGATTAGTGGAGTTTTTTTGCCAAAGAGCTCCAAAGAGAAGCAAATGTTGTGCTAGGTTTCTCAGGAGTGTATCTGTTAAGTTCATTGCTGGCAAAGAGAAAGTAAGGCCAGGGTAGCAGAGCAGCTGGGAGCTGGTCACTCCCTGCAAAGGGCTGGTGTATGATGTGAGAACACGACGTTCCAGGACAGGCAAGCAGGGTCAAGTGCTCAAGGTGCTGCCAATGAGGTTTGGGTTCACTTAGAGAGTAGTCAGGGCTGGTGAGCACTAAAGATCCAGCTGCAGTCCCCATCCATGTCCCTTTCAGTGCTGGCTTTAGGGTGTCTGCAGCCTAGATCCAGAGCGCCCTGGGGTGCTCCTGAGGCTGCCTTTGCACTCAGGGTGAGGATGCCCAGGAGCCGCTGAGGCCGGCTGTGGGGATCAGGGCTAAGGGTTGTGGCCTGGCAGGTGTGGCTCTGGGGGCTGTGACATGCTAGGGCATGGGTCACTGTCACTGCCCTCTGCAGCCCTGGCTAGCTCTGTGCTGCTCCAGGGACAATGGCAAGAGTGGGGAACTGGCTAGGTTGGGGTTTTGCCTGAGCCAGAACCTCTAGCCCAAATGCCGAGCAATAGAGACCCCTGGAGGACCGAGTGAAGGAAGCAGAGGAGGCTCTTCTGTGGTGTAAAGTGCAGCAATTTCATCAGGACAGGCAGGGGGAAGGTTCACAGCAGAGAATTCCCAAAAAGAACAGATGTTCAGAGAACCCCCAGCCGCCCTGTGCAGGGGTTTTTAAAATCTTTCAAGCCAGGGGGTGGACACCATATAGTAACCAATAAGCGACTCTTGGGGTTTGGTTTTGAGGGCTACAACAAATCAGAACAAGGGGAAGTGAGAGCGTTGGGATAGGGATTGGATCTTAGGGTGAGGGACAGGGAACTTTCTGGAACAAAGGGTAGGGTTTGAGCTGATGGATGGGGCAAAGGGGCGCGGTTGTCTTGACAGACAGGGAAAAATCTGGTGAGGAGGGAGGGCATTCCTTGAGGGACCCTCGGGTAGGAGGGCATAACACAGGGGAGAAATTAACTGTAATAACTCGGGGAGCACTTGAGCATACCACTATATAACAGAACATTTGACTCAATAAACTAACACACTGCAACACAGAAATTCAGGCTTTCAGCAGCTGAGAGGTGGCACTATTAGAACCCGCAGCAGCTGGTGAAAGCCATCTCTGTCCTTCAGGTTCTTGCTGTGTGGGAAGGTGCTGCAAGTTGTGGTGGCTGCACTCCCCCTTTGCTGGGAGGATGATCTGTACCAGGGCAGAGCAGAAAGCTGCCATGGTGAGCAGAACATGCTCAGAGCATTACAGTTCAGAGAATGGCACTGCCCCTGAAGGGCAAACAGCTTGAAAGCATAGAATTCTGTGCAGAACCGTTGCACAAATTTTCTCTTCTAGAACATGCCCATTTTTGTATACAGTAGATGAATACTCTGGGTTTTATAGAATACATGGGGGTTTTTTTCTTAAGGTTTTTGGGAGAACTCTCAAGTTTATTTCTTTTTGTATTTTACATCCAGCATGCATACAGGGGTTTTTTTTATTACTTATTTTTCCTTAGTAAATACTTAGGGAAAAAATACCTCAGCATTTTTTAATCCTTTGGGATATTGTGATTAATATTCTTAGAAAGAAAACCTTGTTGAACAAGTGTGAAAACACAGAGAGAGGGAAAATAGTATAAAAGTCTTTTAGAACAGGGCGTGTAATAAGGACTGCAGAACTGAGTAATTCCTCCAAGGGCAGAATTAGCAAGATATATCACCAAGAACACCTGCCAAGATACTTCCTTAAATCAAGGGAAATGTAACCTGCAGCCTTACAAAGTACAGCCAAAGCAAATGAAAACCTTTGGAAAACAGGGAATTTTGCCAGTGGCATCAGTCTGTCTGCATAACTGAGGGATGCCCATCAATATTGCACTACATTCCTCAATATTTGCAATGTCTTTTCTCCCAATTTCTGTGAAATGAATAAGCTGCAGTTGTTTACCATTAGCTTAAGCTCTTAGGGGAATTACCAAGCACCATGTATGTTTTTCTGTAGCTGAGCAGGTCTTGAGTTTCCCAAATCTTCTGCAAAGCAGAAGGGAACCACAAAGTTACTTGTGCTAATGTTAATGAAGGATTTCATGAAAGCAGGTGAATGAGAGCACTGCATTGTAAAACTTCCACGTGCAAGAAAACAGGAGTCCACTTAGAATAAAACATATAAGGCTAGCATGACATCAGAACAGGATAAAATGAAATTGCTAGACAGGAACTGATGCATCAGAAATTAGATGTATCATTTCGGATACATCTGCATGCATTTGCAAGCTAAAAAAGAAAAGGAAGGGCAGAGATAATAAGGAACGAAGATTTTAAAATTGCACTGTGCAGAAGAGACACACGAACCACCAGTGTGAACACAGCTGGGAGATTCAGCCTGGAGATGGATTAGAGTGGAATCTATTCACTGAAGGTCTCTGGTGCACATGAGTGACAAGGACTGAGGAAAAAAGGAAAATGTTGAATTCCTGAAAGCTATTTAGATTCCTGGAAACATTGTCTAGAGATCTAAAAATCTAAAGCCTCACAGAATCTGAACCTAAACCATCCCCAAATGGATTGATCAGGTATGATGTGCACATCTCTGCTGTTTTCAGAGTCAATGAAATTGACAATGAGTGTCTGGAAATTAGGAATGCCCACCCAGATTTTATCTCCATTACTTTAAGAACACCTTAATAAGGCACTTCAGGAGCTGAACACTGACATTCTCACCCTGCTCTATTTACTTTACATTTAAATACAGGCTGGTAGAAGGAGAAATTGGGCTTTAATTTCTCCCCAAATTACCTGTTGCACTTTCAGGTTAGGAGTAGATGTAAAATTCAGCCAATCACTCTCTCTATCCATGGATATTCCACTAGTGAACTGACATACAGAACGTCCTTTTTCTCTTTTGTACCTTCCTAAATGGTGCCCAGTGAACAGGACACTTGTATAAATCTCACAGAAAATCACCAATATGGCTGAAATTAACACTCAATTCCATGGTAAAAGCTTCTGAGAAAAGGCTTGAGAGGATCACTGAACAAACTGAAACTTGGAAGAGAAACACGCATTTCTGCACTGATCAAGGGGAAAGAAAAAGAAATGCTGTAAAAATTCCAGGTGGAAGTTAAGGAGAAACACAGGAAGTGCAGAAAGAACAAGGCCCTGTCAGATGACCTGTGCAAGGTAACTTTGTGCCCCAGCACTGTTAGAGGACATTCCCTGTCATTGGTGCAAGCAGCTGGAGACATAAATGCTGATTGATTTGGGGGCCACAGTCTTGATAAGTGCAGAGGTGATTCAATAACCTGACATGAGGGAGTTCCCCCAGAGCAACTGGGATGCCAGAAAGAAGTGAACAGCTCACCACAGCCCGGCCCGCTCAGCTGCTTTTCCTTCTGACCCTCCTGGGGAGGCTCTGACATTTCCTCTTCCCTGATGGAAGCGCAGCTGCTGCCAAGGGAAACGTCCCCACACTCACTCAGTGTTCCCTTTGCTTGCCAGATGTCCCATCTGCTGTCCCTGTCCAGGAGAGCTGCTCTGCTCGGGAGGAGGAGCCCGAGTGAGAGCCTGGGAACATCGGCGGCTGCACTCCCTCCTGATCTAGCGCTGTTTATGGATGTGTAGTTAGATTTGGATAGCTACAAGTATAGGGATATTTACATACACTGACTGATATTTGTATAGGGATATTATGTATGTATATTGTTATATTGATGCGTGTATATTCATCTGTTTACATACTTGTACAGCTCTGTAGCTGTGCATTTCTATTGCTGGGGATGTATAGAATATTCTATTGGTCCATTGATATTTGTGTACTTATAGACAGGTTTGTTATGTTTGTATTATATTGTCATGTTATATGTCATGAAATATGCAATGCATGTTTACATCTCTATATTGTTATGCCTATATATGTATTTACTTCTATTTATTATATATGGAGTTGTATAGTTCTAAAATTCTATTTATTTAGTTCTGGATCTGAGATTCTTTAGAGAGGGATATTGATGTTTCTGTATTTGTATATGGGCTGTACAGTTGTAGTAATATGTAATAAATTTAATTGTTGAACTTCAATTCAGTGACTTCAATATTTGTGTACAGTGAGTTGTTGCAGAGGGTTGCAATAAAGTAATTTTTTTTTCATTGAAGTTGATATCTCTATATATTTACATAGCACAATTCTCAGAATAAATTAGATTTTAATCATAAATTGATGTTTCTGTGTTTCTATATTGGTAACACAGGTGTTGCAATTTAAAATAAATTTCATTTTTAAACATAATTAATGTTTGTATATTTGTACATTAGTAGTGCGGGTGTAACTATCTGCAATAAATGCAATGTTTCAACTGAAGTAAGCGTAGATTTGTGCTACCCAAAGCCATGGGCAGATGTAAATGCTGGAGGATTCTGGCCATGCAAATCTCCGGCCATGCCCAGCACATGCCCCACCTGCACTCAGGCTGGGCAGGGGAAGCGCAGATTTGGGCTGGCAGCAGAGCCCCACATTGGCTCAGAACTCGCTGCAGAGGCTGCTGAGAAAACTCCAGGGCTCCATGAGCACAGAATCCAAGCAGGAGCCACCCGGGGAGGACAAACCCCTCATCCCACGGGCAGCTCTTTAGGAAAGTGCTCCAAGTGTGCCCCTGAAGCTCATCCCAGAGAGCAGAAGCCAGCAGGGATCCTGAGCCAGCTCTGCTGCCTTTGGCAGCACTTTGGCAAATGAGCTGCAGCAAGGGGGAGGCAGCAGCAACTGTGACTGCTGCAGGCTGGGGATGAAGGAAGGGCCGTGGACACAAGTGCTGAGATGCCCCAAAATCCAGAGGGAGGCTGGAGAGCTGGGAATCAACTTGGCATTTCAGTGCCAAGCTCTCACAGGCACTGAAATGATGGAATCCCTTTGTGTGAAGTGACCTGGAAGAACTGACAGGGAGTTGCTGCTAGGATCAGCAGTAGCAGAAAGCAAAAATGTACAAACACTAGGAGATCATCTAATATCCCCCACAAGCAATGGCTTCAAAAATGATCTCATATATTTATTACATTATATTATATTATATTATATTATATTATATTATATTATATGCATAAAAATTTAATGCACATGTATTTTTGGACAATTTTATTTTTTGATATATATTTTCATTGAAGATATCTATTTGAAATAGCCTTTCAGCTTGGGAGAGTGAAGATTTACAACAGTGCAAAACCATCTGCACACACAGCAGTCAGCCGCCGGGTGCGTGCATGCACACCCACCCACTGTGCTTGCTCTTCTCAGCATCTCGGGGCTGCTGTTTGCACAGAATTGGGATGAATTTAACTCAACAGAGCCACGAGTGGGGTGTCCAGCTTGTCATGAACACTCATGTGGCAACGAACAACACAGAGCTCTCAAATCCCATTATCACAGGTCATTTCATTCCTGCTGGGCACTGAGGAACTCTTAAAAGACACAGAAAAGGAATGGAAAACATTGGCATCATGCTACTGCTGGTATCCTCCTGGAGGAAAATCTGTTGGGTTTCTTAAGGTGGTAGCTTTCCAAAACCTAGGAAAACTGCTGAGCACTGGTAGCCCAATTGTGAATGGTTTTTTTGACTTGGCAAAGGCTGGGGTGTTAATGGACTCTGTCTTTGGTTCAAATCACCTCCCCTTACCTGCAGACAAAAGCATCACCACCAGCAGCAGCTACATCTGTCAGTTTTCTCAAAAAGCTGTGTTAAATTTGGGAGAGGAAAGGAAAACACATCAGACACTGTGGATTAATGACAAGACTCTGAGGGACAGTTCCAAAGCAAAGGGCAGCAGCTTCTCTCTGGGGCACTCCTTGTGCCCCAAGGCAGCCGGGCTGCCCTGGCTGCCCAGGACCCTGCGCCCCGCGGGCTCTGCAGAGCTGCACAGCGGGGAGGCAGCTTCGGGCACCTCAGCCCCTGGGCAGGAGGGGCTGCTTGCTCTGCAGGGCTGCCTGTGGGCAAAAGCAGGGTGCTGGCCTTCTGCTCCTGGCCCCAGCCTGGCCTTGCAGGGCTAATGATGTTCCTGTCTCAAATGTGCTAAAGACAGACTTGTTTGTTTGCAGCTCTGCACAGGTGTGATTTGCACCACAAAATACTGAAGGGCTAAGGCCTGAACAACAGACCCTGACTGAAGCCTCAACTACAGGACCTGAGCCAAAGCTGCCCTCTAGATGACCTTCCCAAACCAATGTTCTATGTATCTGCTCCTTAACCAAGTGTTATTATCTAAAGGATTGTTGCATCCATTCACTGGTGAAACACGTCTTCACCTTTCTGCATGAGGAAAATTGACAAGGCCACACCTGGCCTTGGTTCCTCCTTGAGCCCTGGCCAGGCCTGGGGAGAAAACCAAGAGGAGAATGACACCAGCTGTGCCCCCAGCAGAAGCTCTGGCACATTACTCGCCCAGCACTGTCAGAGCCGGGCTACTCTCACAGCGCACTCGGGAGCCTCGTGGCCGCCAAAGGTGGAGGCACCGCAGGATTTCCCGGTTCCCGGCCGTGGCTCTGCAGGGCTGGGCTGGGACAGCTTCCCCCAGCTGATGTGCAGCTCTGGATGAAGGGGAAACCATTGGGCTACCTGGTGATGGATCTTCCTGAATCACCAGAGGCACCCTTTTGTAATAATGCTGAAGTGCATTGCTTAGCTTATCCTTTCCTGACTCTTTTTTGCACTTTTGCATTAGAGTAAATTACACTGTTCCTTCAGCTGGTGTCTGTGTCTGCATCTCTGACCCTCTCCACCATCAAAACAAACACACAGCCAGTTTAGCACGAGACCTGCCTCTCTGCCAGCCCATCTCTTGGCAAACACCTCTGGTGGCCATCTCCACAAATGAAATTCCTACTTTGCAACTTCCTTTTCTGCAGGCAGGTGAGAAAAGGAGCCACTCCCAGCTCTGGACACCTCCGGAAACCAGCTACTTTCAGGAGTCACAACCCTGAAATATCAACCTCCTTCCTTAACTTGCCACAGAGAGCTCCCACCAAGAGGCCTTTTGTCCAAGGATACCCACAGAAGAGCTGGAGAAGGGAGCAGTTTGAAACACAACTGCTTCAGAGTTTAAACCTGCCTTTACCAAATGAGCACACACCAACCTGTCCCAAAGGGAAAGCAGGCAGGAAAGAGAAGCTCCTCTCCCACAACCGCAAACCCTGTGCTTCCTTCTGTTCCAGCTGGAGAGTGGAGGTCATGGGCTGCGCCTCACTTTGGGAAGGAGCCCTGGGAATTGGCCTGATCTGGGAGGGCAGCAAAAGGAATTGCCCAAAAAGTAGGAAAAGATTCTCTGGAAGGAATAGATGATGACAACATTTCCGCAGAAAAGGAAAAAAAGAATAATTGAAGCATTTCAAGAAGTGCCCAGACTGAAATTTGTTTGCCAATATGACAACCCCAAAGTCTCTGTGGTGTGTCAGGAAGCTCAGGAATGAACCTACAAGCCTTGGATAAACAACATTGGTGTCCATCCCCCAAAGCACAAGCAGCTCCCCAACAAGACTTCAAGACTAAGGGACAAAGCTTCCCCATTCAGCTCTCCACAGCAGCTCTAGGGAGTCTTTCTCCATTGCAAAACCTCCTTTGTCAGTCTACAGTGACAGGAGCTGGCTGCAGGAGGCATTTGCCTGGGGGGGGAAGAAAAAGAAGAGATGATTCCTGTGGAAATAAAACGGCAACGCCATTTGGGAAGATGCCAGTGTGAGTTTGCTACCACTCAGGGTCAGAAATCTCTTGAAGAAAGCAACATCCATCATGGTGCAGCACTTTGCCTTTGATATCAATGCTGACAAAATTGCTGCCCCTTCCTGCTGCCGTAGCTGACTCCGAATCACGAGAAATGTGCCAATTCTGCCAAAGACAGGCAGACATGGTGAGATAAAACCAGCTAGTCTGCTGAAAAGGAGTCCAAATTAATGTTTTCTAACTCCCCCTTTTCATCCTTTCCGCAGCCAAGACAGAGCAATGTCCTTCCTCTCTGTCCCTGATGGTTACCCAGGCATGAGGTGCAGCGTGGGGACAGAGCCTGTCACTGCTCCCAGTGCCCTGCCCTTCCCTGCCTGCCTTGCCCTTCCCTGTCCTGCTGGATCCTGCTGTGCTGTGCCGAGCCGAGCCCGGTCAGCAGTCACGCATTTGGGGAATGACCCTCCCCTGTGCCGCCCGCCGGCGTAATGAACATACCACTTTGTAACCTTGACTAGTTAGAGAGTCTTTGTTCCTGATTTTCAGTTTTAACAATTCAGGGAGCTTTTGTTTCCCCTGACAGTACAGCTGCTACCAAGGGAAACACACCCAAAGACCAATAGTGACCCAGCCTTCCCTTTGCTTCCCTTTTCCTTCCCTCACTGCTACACAGCGCTCTCATACCAGGACCTCAGTGCTGCCTCACCTGAGCATTTAGAGCTGCCTCCAGGCCCTTCCAGGCTAAGTGCAGGTGCTCAGGATTCTGAGGTTTTCCTGGCTTCTTGGGAGAAGGTGTTTGCTTCATCTGGACTTCTTGGGGTTTCATCGGAGGAGCCAGGCACAGGCAAATTTCATTTCCACTGTGAGCTCTTCATTCTGCTTGTTCCCATGAAGCTTAAATGCCAACCTGAGCTCATCGTTCCTCTGGTTCCTGTAGACCATCACAACCCTTCCATGGCCTCTCCAGAGAGGAGCAGCTGCACATCTTCAGAGCAGCAGTTGCCAGCCCACAGTCCATCAGGGAGGGAAAGAGCTTCTACCCTTGCTTTCCAAGCAGGTCCTGGTTAATGACCCTTTAAAATGTTTTCCTGCTGTGCTCTATCATGGGTAAATCTTAAGTGAGAATCAGGTAGAAGGGGTCAAGTCGCCTAGGAAGGGGGACCTTGAAAACAGAAAGATTCTCTGCCTGCTTTTCCTGTCCTTGCTGCAGATTTGGATGGTGTTCTGGGCATTTTGCAGACAGCCTCTCTGTAGGGGTACAAGGGCAAGGTAAAAGACATTGCCTAACAAGTGGTCAGTGTTAGGTGCACTCTCCTCTTTCTTTGAATGAAGTCATACTAGGACTCTGATAGGATATTGCAGATGTTTAAGACTGTCTGCCCTGCAAATCAAGCCGTGCCATTTGATGCAGGCAGGGGCTATGTAGAAATCACGAATGGGCCGGGGCTGCTTAGGAACGTGCCTCGAGCTGTTTGTTTTCCAGCATCAGTCTCATTACATGGTTATGACCATGGGAAGATGCCAGCAGCTCACATCCCAGGCAGCAGACAAAGAACTTAATGTTACAACTCACTTGAAAAGGGTTTTGACCAATCACACAAAGCAAAAGCTTGTTGACAGTAGTTCTATCCAATTACTATAAGCACAGGTGCCTTTGGTTAAAACAATGCTTGCTTATTTCAAATACAATACCTACTTGTAAGCCTTAAAACACAATGCACTGAGCTCCATTATTAAGCTTCAACCTTCCCAATATCTTGCTAGATAAACTTTTCTGTAGCTTAGAGAGTTATTCTAGACCAGCGTTAATACACAGACCATTGTTCTCTTTGTACTTGCTTTTCTACAGTTTAATTTTTCTTCTGGCCTATCTCATGACTGCTGCTTAGCTGTAATCACAGTTCTACTGTATCTGAGACCTGCCTTTTGCAGCTTTCCCAAAACCCTCTAATTTTGTGAATTCCCTCAGAGGACTCAGTGTCAGAGCCTCTCAAGGAGCATGGAGGGCAGGACTCAGGCAGGTTGTGGTTGCGCAGGATTTAAACTAAAGGCACCAGGAAGCACCAAGCCTGCAGAGAGGAACTCAACCCTTCTCATCTCCCTCACTGCCAGAGGCAGGCTCAGAGCAGCCATCCCACCCCTCTCTAAACCAGTGGGGGCTCTGTCCTTACCAAGCTCCTCGGGCTCCTGGGAATTGTTCCCACAGCTCTCGGTGCCAGGCAAAGCTCCCTCTGCTGCAGCTCAGTCCACAGGCTCCCCTCCTGAGGACTCAGGGGCAACATTAATATTCCCCTTGAAAGAGAAACAGAAAGGACGAAACCCTTCTCACCACTTACACAAAACACCTGGTCCAACAACTCCATGGCTCACACTTAATCCCTTGTTCCTAACAAGAACTCTGGGCCCCAAAGCCCTTCAACAGTCAGAAAAATTTGACTTCTCAAACACAGTCCAAAAGCTGTCAAAGCTGACAGTGACAGTGTGGAACATGGGGGTGACACTGAACACATGGAATGGCTGCTAAGGAAATCAATTGCTGCTCTGTTCTGTAAGGCTGCATGTCTGACAGCACTAACATCAGTCATCATGTCACTAATTGCAATGGAAGTCGCACTGTCTTCTTTCTTCAGCCAACACCCCAATCAGTATAATGGTTTCAATGCCTTGCCCGAGGCAAGTTGATGTAGAAATAAATTCAATGTACCTCATTTTGCAGGGCCCTAGGGTCTGAAATTGCTATTACAGTTTTCTTTATAATGATGGACACATCTTTTTTCTCTGTGTTTTCTCTTGATGGCTTTTTTAACGATAGGCTATCACAGTGAGTTGTCTGATGCTACATGGGCCACCTTTAATTTTTGAGGGAATGTCCTGCCAGGCTCTATCTCCACAAATGAGCCAATATTCTGTTGCTCATTGTCATGGGGACTCATCTAGGTCATCTACTCGTCAGCAGTTTCACCCTTAGGGGGCACTGGGGTAGTACAATTGCACCACAAACTTGAGTATCTGTCCTCAGGATGATGGGGAGTAACATTTAACTGTGGATCTCCCTGATACTGAAACTCAGCACAAATTCCATCACCAATGAACCAGGAATTTGAATTCTTGAGGTTCAGAAGGTGCTTTAAGAAGATCAGGGGCCCAATGTTGACAGCTGGTTATGGGATTGGTCTCGTTGGCAGCCTCACACCAATATTTGTCACCATTGGGTATTGGCTACTCCTTGGCTGGCACAGGCACACCGACCAAACAGGTTGCAAAGGGTTTGTCTGGGCTCAAATTGGTCAAACACATGGTGTCTGAGCCTGCTGACTTGGCTGAAGCAAGGCAAACATTCATTTTTGGTTGATCTACAGGCATGTATGCACAGCAAAAGCAAGCAAGAAAAACCAGCAAGCGCCTGTATATCATTTGATCAAGCTCCATGTTCCTGTTCAGCTGTTTTTTGGCAGAAGCTTCCCCATCTATTTCAGTTCTCAAGCAAATCTTTTAGCACTTGGTCAGGGACTGGCCAACTATAGGGCACTACACTGTCCCTCTAACCTTCAATTTTTACCAATTTGGATATCTTGGAATTCTTTTGAACACAATGGACACCACGCTTTTGCTGAAAGAGATCTATGATACAAACCATTTTCACAGTCCAAAAATCAACATCAAACTCAAGATTTGTAGCTTTCACAGGTTGAACAGGGAACGTCTGGCACGAACTGTAGCTTCTCCATGCGGCTCACGTCTGCGTGCTCATTTCCCTGTGGGTGGAATTGTCAGTGTGCTCCTGTGTATGAGACGGTTTCACGTCCTTCGCGGGGACCCACTTAGGTCCGGCACCTTTGCAAATACAAGCCTACCCTTTGCCCCAAGCGATTAGTGCAAATGGTCCTTCAATTTATCCTTACTCAAGGTTTCTGATCAAAACTGAAGGATTTTCTTTCAATTTTGCCTGTGTGCTGTTTGAAAAGTGCCTAAAAATTGGAGGATTAGGTCCTGCAAATGAGCTATTCAAAGCATAAAGACATCTAAAGCTTTGCTCAAACTTATCAGAGGTGTTGCTTGGGCCACTTCCCCTTTTGTTGATCTAGAATGGGTTTTAGAGTGTGGCGCATCCTTTCAACAATTGCCTGACCTGTGTGGGAATAGGGAATTCCAAAAGTGTGGCGAACACACCAGTCCATCAGAAATGTCGCCAATTTTTGAGCTGTGCATATGGGACCATTTGTCAGTTTTCACCTCGTGGGGGATCAGTTTGGTGAGCTCTGGGCCCAGTGACACTGACAAGGACAAAAGCAAAAAACGAGAGGCGCTCTCTCTTCCTGGGACCAAAGTCCCACAGCTTTAATGGAGAACAACTCAAGAGAGAAAGTGAGTGTCCAGGAGAGGAAAGAGGATGTCCAGGGGAGGAAAGAGAGCGTCCACCTCGTGGCAGGAGACTTTAAACCCTCGGGGAAGGGGATGGTAGAAAGGAACTACCATAGTTCAACATAATAAATCACCACACTGTAGTTTTCTGCATAAATTGCTGCACTTGTTGCAAACAAAATCCTAAAATCTCCCCAAACACAACCGTGCAGTCCCAAATGACCACAGTGTGGGAGAAAAACCACTCAACCCCCTTGTATACCCAAGCACCAGGTGTCACAGGGAGTACCAACCCCTGCAATTAGAAAGTCCACACACACAGGTGTTGCGGTGTGTCTTAAGCTTCTGGGTCCCTTTCCCAGGTGTGCCTATATGCCTCTCCCTTCCCCCTCGCCCCCTTGCTTAGTGTGTTATGTCAATCAGGCTTAACATTCCAGCAAGGCGTCTGTGATTGGTCAAGTTCAAAAGATGCCCCTATGCCCAGGGGTCATTGGCCTATGTCTAGGTGTCCCTCCTCCCTTGAGACCCCGCCCCTTTCACCTGGTTGGTGCTCAGCTGCCCCCCCCCCCCCCCCCCCCCCCTGCCCCGGGAGCTTAAAAAGGTGATCAGGCCATGTGCTCGCATTCTGCTGGAGCAGCTGCTCCCGTCCAGACCTCTGTAACCATGGAATAAACTTCTGGACATTAAACCTTCCAGCGGAATCCTCTCCTTTTTCTCTTCACCATCGCCAGAAGCTCTCTCTCCTGAGGTAAACGGAGTTCCTGACAAGCCTGGACTTGCTCAGTGCCCAGCTGCAATCTCCAGCAGCCAAGGTATCTCTGGGGTGATTTACACCACAGTTGCTGCCTTTGGCCCAGCAGCGAGGGTCAGACTCGCCCAGGCACCATCTAACTGATAATATTGGGATTCTTATTCCTATAACTGGCGTCCCTGGGTGGGCCAGCGACTCTGCAGCCCGAGAACGGACTCCCAACACCTCGGAGAAGCTTCTGGCAGCCGTGCATCCAGCTGGAAGGGCTTTGGTTGCATAGCCCTCAGCTAGAGACTTTGGGAATATTCCCAGAAGAAGTTTCGTGGACTGTTCGGTGCCTCTGGAAAGCCCAGCTCTTTTGTGGTGAGCAGATGTTCCAGAGGGACGACAGGGGAGCCTCTCTCGTGCCCAGAGAGAAGTCCTGTCCGGTGAGGAGACCTTCCTGTACCCAGCCAGCTTCAGCTTCCATTTCAGGTGAGTATTTCTGCTTTCAGTGGAGCAGAAGCTCAAAAACAGACTCTGCCGTGAGTTCTGTTCCTTTTTTTGCCTCTGCATTTTTGGCTGCGCAGCCCCACAGAGGAATTCGTTGCGTTCTAGCTTTTGCTTTCTGCTGTGTGTTTCACTGTCTTTTGGAATTCGCGCCGGAGCGGCGGGAGTGCTCTGCCCTTCCCCCCCGTTCGGCAGCGCAGCGTGCTCGGCTCTTTCCACGTGGCCGGGGGATCCCTTTCTCGGTGCGGGGGAGGGGGGAGCTCTCTCTCTCTTTCTCTCTCGGTGCGGGGGAGGGGGGGGCTCTCTTTCCACGTGGCCGGGGGATTCGTTTCTCGGTGCGGGGGGGGGCGTTCTCGGTACACGCGGCGCGGGGGACCGGGGTTTCGGCTTGCCACGTGGCGTGGGGGAAGCTGTTCTCTCAGCTCCATGGGGGGGCTGCATTCCACGGAGGGGGAGGCTTTGTTTCCACCTCGGTTCGGCAGGGCGTGCCCTGCTGCTGCTGCCCGGGAATTTTAAAAGCAGTACATACAGCTGCATTGTGAAGCTTTTTTCTGTTCGTTATCGCTTCCTATCTGTGGTTTTTTTTCGAAATCGGTAGCTGATTTTAGCTTTGTTTTTGGTCAGGCAAGATTAAGTACTTTGCTTTTTACATCTAACATGGGTTCCAAACTCAGCATTGTACAAAAAGGAGTGTATTATAATATTGTTAGCATTTTAGACAGTGGTAATGTGAAGTTCTCTAAAGGAAAATTAAAACAGTTTATAAGATGGCTTTTCCTCCACTTCCCAAAAATTTCCCCTGAAGAAATCCACAATATTCAATTCTGGGATAAAGTTGGGAATGCATTGATAACCTTAGGACAATCTGGCAATGTACCCTCAGCTAAATTTGTGTTCTGGAGTTTACAAATTCGAACCGCATTGCTTAAACAAAGGGAAATGGAGAAAAAGCCAAATGCCAAGCCATGTACCTCTGCTCTCCCTGTTTCTCCCTCTCCTAGCTCTAAAACCCCTAAACCTCTTACCCCAAAACTTGGTATTTTAAAGAGAGCAAACTCATTGGGAGGTCGTCTCCCAGAGTCTGCTGAATTGCCTGAGTTGCCCTGTCCACAAGGCCCTGGCCAGGCTGCGTGGAACCTTTCCCAATCCCCTGTGTCCCCTCCTCTGAAACCCAAAGTTAGCTTTCCGGAGAGCAGTGATGCCCAAAATGGCCCCCAGTCCCTAGGGGGTCCGCAAAATGGTGGATGCCACGTGGCATCTTCCCAAACCTGGTCTTCTTCTTCCCAAAATCCTCTTAAATATCCCAAAATTCCAGCCCCATCCCCCTCTCCTCCTGTTCCTCGTGACCCCTTCCCCCCTTCCCCCCCCTTTCCTGCAGTACCCTCAGCTCCGCCCCTCTACTCCTCCCAGGGGGCGTCTGCTGACGTGATGTCACCAGGTGTCCCCGCCCCCTGCCTGCCCCTTGTCCCCACCTCCTGTTCCCACGGTTTCCCCGCCCCTTGCCTGCCCCCTGTCCCCGCCCCCTCCCCGAGTTCCCACAGTGGGGACACACCCACTGCCGGTCCCCAAACCTGTAGCTGTGATCCCAATGCTTCTGTTTCAAGGGATACAGAGCAGGGAACAGCAGATTCAATGCATAGTCCCATGTTGTCACTGGCTCCTGTTACCTTTCAGCCTGCAGCACAAGGGGGGGCAGCCTCGACTGCTATTTGGAATTCTTTTGGACGACAATTGATTAAAGAGATCTGTAAATCTCATAAAGAATATGGTCCACACAGTCCATATTTCCGTGGCCTTTTAAATTCTGAATTGAGTAGGACTGTAGTGATTCCACATGATTTAAAACAGCTTTTTTCTTGTCTCATGACTTCCACGGAATTCAAATTATGGGAAACTGCATGGAAACAGCTGCTAAAAGATGCTCTCCCAGGCTTGCATGCTGATCCAAACACAGCCAAAGACAACAGTGGTAACCCTATCACCATTGAGCACCTCTGTGGTGAGGGCCAATGGTCTTCCCCCTCAATCCAAGCTACTGCAATTCCTGCAGAAACACTCGAGAAAGTAAAAGAAGCAGCTGAAAAAGCATTCTTTTCCCTCCAACTTGAGGGGCCTTTTGAGCCCTATAGTAAAATTAAACGGCTACCATCAGAGCCTTTTGTGAAATTTGTAGAAAGGTTAACTAGAGCTATTGAAATACAAGTTAAAAAAGAAAATGCTAGAGAAGCAATTTTAGAGGAAATGGCATTTACAAATGCAAATGCACAGTGTCAAGCGGCAATCCTGAGCCTTCCTACGGAACTTACTCCTACATTAAAAGATATGCTTCTAGTCTGTAACAGGAAAGTGCCTCTGATGAGTGTGGCTGAAGACTCCAGACCAAGGCTGCTGCCAAGACCACCTCAGCGTGTCGCCGTTGCCGGCCCTGCACCTTTCCCCTCAGCACAGCAGTACCCTGGGCAGCAGCGGGGACCAGCAATGGTTGAGCCCACAAAACCATGCCTGCTTTGTAATAACCTAGGGCACTGGAGTAACCAGTGCCCCCTGAAAAGGGAATTTGATGAATTTAGAAATGGCAGGGGAGGAGAACTACAAGCCCTCCCTCCGGGTCAACAACAAAAAAACTGAAAAGGGAGCGCCCGCCTGCCAGGCGCGCAGACATAAAAAAAGCAGGCCAAGGGAATAAGGGTAGCAAATCAAATCAAGCGCGCGATAATATTAATGTTTGTGTAAGTGAAGCAGGTGCTTCAAAGACCAAGTCTGCTAGTACCTTGTTGAAAGTGAAACAAAATAACCTTTGTTATGATTTAGGTAATCCTGTGTTAACCACGTCTTCTGTCAATGAGCCTTACAGGTTGCAGCTGACAGAGTCACTTCTCCTGAAGGACAGCAACTGGCATTTTGTCTCTGTAAATCCTGAACAGAAGGGTACTTGGAACCGAATTCGTTGTAAGTACATTGTCATTGGGGACACCAAACACACACCACAAGAGATCAGAATTGCTCCAGGAATGACAACATCAGATCCTGAGCAATTTGTTCTCGGCCTGCACTGTTTCCACCCACCTCTGTTTCTTCCCAAGGGACAAATTGTTGCACAAGCTGTCTCTGTGCCATCTTTACCTGAAAATATCGAAAAACAAGGGCCCACAGTTGCCCGGGTCCAAGTTATTGGGAAAGATAAACCCAAATTATGGTGCAATGTCAGTGGGGGTGGGGAGTCTAAATGCATTGGGATGCTTGTAGACACAGGTGCAGACTGCACAGTGATTCCAGTACAAGACTGGCCAGCACATTGGCCTTTGCAAAATGTTGCTGGTCACCTTCGAGGTGTAGGAGGTCTGCAATTGGCAAGACAATCCAAAAGTATTATTCAATTCGAGGGACCAAACGGGCAATTGGCAAATATCCGTCCATTTGTGTTAGATTATTCGGAACCTTTGTTAGGGAGAGATTTAATGGCCCAGTGGGGTGTCACAATTGATATTCCAGACTCTCCACAGCATTTTTGTGCAGCAGTCATTGAACAACAGCGCCCCACCCAAAAACTGAAGTGGAAAACAGACGAACCGGTTCAGGTGAAACAGTGGCCACTCAGTAAACAAAAAATAAAGGCGCTTGAGGAACTAGTGCAAGAGCAACTAAAAAAGGGCCACATTGTGGAGACCATGTCCCCATGGAACTCTCCAGTGTTTGTCATCCAAAAAGCTGACAAAAAGAGATGGCGGCTCCTCTGTGACCTCCGACAAATTAATAATGTAATTGAAGATATGGGTTCTCCCCAACCTGGTATGCCATCCCCAACAATGCTTCCCCAAGATTGGAAATTAGCTGTTATTGATATTAAAGATTGTTTTTTCCAAATCCCCTTGCACCCTGACGATGCACCGCGTTTTGCATTCTCGGTCCCTTCCATCAACATGGAAGCCCCTATGAAAAGGTACCATTGGACCGTTCTTCCTCAGGGATTAAAGGTATCTCCAGCTATCTGCCAGTGGTATGTCTCTTCCCTGCTTTCCCCAGTACGTGCAGCCGCAGAGAAGGCCATTATTTATCATTACATGGATGATATCCTTGTGTGTGCCCCCAATGATGATTTACTCACACATACGCTTGACCTAACGATCGATGCATTGATTGTTGCAGGGTTCGAGCTCCAGGAAAAGAAAATTCAAAAGATGCCACCTTGGAAGTATTTGGGCTTAGAAATTGGAAATAGGACCATTGTTCCTCAAAAACTAGAAATCAATCCAAGGATCAAGACCCTTGCGGATGTCCACAAGTTGTGTGGGTCTTTGAATTGGGTAAGACCATGGCTCGGTCTGACTAATGAAGACCTTGCCCCTCTTTTCAATTTACTGAAAGGGGGAGAGGACCCAGGTGCTCCTAGGTCTGTTACCCCAGAGGCACGGAAAGCTCTAGAAAAGGTGCAGATTGCAATGTCCACAAGACAGGCCAACCGATGCCGGCCTGACCTGCCATTCAAATTTATCATTCTAGGTAAGTTGCCACACCTCCATGGAATTATTTTCCAGTGGGAGGAAAAACAAACACCTAAGGCAAAGAACACACAAAAAAAGGACCGGGACCAGAGGGACCCTCTCTTGATCATAGAGTGGGTTTTCCTCAGTCACAAAAGGTCCAAGAGACTGACAAAGCCTCAGGAGCTGGTAGCAGAACTGATCCGGAAAGCAAGGACCCGGATCATGGAGTTAGCAGGATGTGATTTTAAGTGCATTCACATTCCAGTTGAGTTAAAATCAGGTCAAAATACTATGAAAATACTGGAACAATTGTTTCAAGAAAATGAAGTGTTGCAGTTTGCTCTGGATTCCTACTCAGGACAAATTTCGGTAGCGCGGCCCGCTCACAAATTGTTTGAACAAGACGTTCAATTTACTCTAAAATTGAGAAGTGCTCTAAGTAGGAGACCTTTAAAAAGGGCTCTGACTGTCTTTACAGATGCGTCTGGGAGGTCCCACAAGTCTGTTGTGACTTGGAAGGATCCTCAAACCCAGCAGTGGGAGACGGACATTGCTGAGGTGGAAGGTTCACCTCAGGTTGCTGAATTGGCTGCTGTTGTTAGGGCTTTTGAAAGGTTCTCAGAACCATTTAATCTGATTACAGACTCTGCATATGTGGCAGGAGTAGTATCCAGGGCAGATCAAGCAATACTGCAAGATGTATCTAACATCGCACTTTTCGAATTGCTCTCAAAACCGGTAAAGTTAGTCACTCACCGAGAGCAACCATTTTATGTGATGCATGTCAGGTCACACACTGACTTGCCAGGGTTTATCGCTGAAGGCAACAGAAGGGCAGATGCTCTTGCTGCACCTGCAGTGATGGCCACTCTCCCAAATGTTTTTGAACAGGCAAAATTCAGCCACCAGCTTTTCCACCAAAATGCACCTGGCCTGGTTCGTCAGTTTAACATCACTCGAGAACAGGCCAAAGCGATTGTGGCCACATGCCCAAATTGCCAACAACATGCACTCCCTACAGTGAGTACGGGAGCAAACCCAAGGGGACTGAACAGTTGTGAACTGTGGCAAACAGATGTAACACACATACAGTCTTTTGGATGGCAAGAATATGTTCATGTTAGTGTAGATACCTTTTCTGGAGCGGTCTATGCTTCTGCCCACACAGGAGAATCATCTATTGATGCTATTAAGCACCTCTTACAGGCTTTTTCTTTCATGGGCATCCCCAAGGAGCTGAAAACTGATAATGGGCCTGCTTATAAATCCAAGGAATTTGGGAGCTTCCTGCAGCAATGGGGAGTAGAGCACAAAACTGGCATCCCCTACTCCCCTACAGGTCAAGCCATTGTAGAAAGAACTCACTGTGATATTAAAAGGGTCCTGGACCAGCAACAACAGGTTCTGAAGGTGGAACCTCCCCATATCCGGTTATCCAGGGCGCTATTCACAATCAATTTTCTGAATTGTTCTTTTGACAGCCTGAACCCACCCATCCTACACCACTTTGGGGGGAGCAGTCACAGGTTGATGAAAGAAAAACCTCCGGTTTTAGTAAAGGACCCTGAGACTTGGAAAATGGTGGGACCTTACAAATTGGTTACTTGGGGACGTGGGTACGCCTGTGTGTCCACCCCCTCTGGTTTAAGGTGGGTTCCTTCCAAATGGGTAAAGCCCTATGTTCCCAAGGTCTCAGAGAAATCTGCAGAAGCACCCCAGGTTGCTCATGCTGCCTGGAGAAGAAAACGCCGCACGCGTTCTCTGGAGGAAATTCCATTTAAGCCTCCTATCTGGAATAGTTTGTAATATATGTTTGTTTCAAGTTTTTGTACCAGTTTAGATCCCACTGTTCGTGTGTAGCCTCGAGATGCCATGAGACCGAGCCTGCTTCTCGTTCTGCTCGTGATCATCCCACCTGCGATCTCCTGCATAGTGCCGCAGCCCAAACCACATATGGACTACCTTGACAAAGGCTCTCGGACATCAAGAGAGAAACTGACAACGGACTGAATGGACTGTTCAAAGGCTGGGGACTCTCGGGCTGGTTGAGATCTATTCTGAAAACTGTGTTTTTAGTGCTGTTTATTTTAGTTATAGTTATTGTAGTTTTTAGCATTGTTTTTAGACTAATCAAACGCATGGTCCTCAAGTTAATTTCAAGCTCATCTCCCCCTCCTGAGGTCTACCATTTGGAAGTCCTCAGTGCTCCAATGGATGACCTGGAAGCCTCAGTGGAAAACACTGACCCTCCTGTAGAGGAAGAACTGATTTACCAACCATGGTTTGGCAATCACTCTGCACCACAAACACAGCCCTCTTCTTTTTAAACAAAACTAGGGGGAGATGTTGCGGTGTGTCTTAAGCTTCTGGGTCCCTTTCCCAGGTGTGCCTATATGCCTCTCCCTTCCCCCTCGCCCCCTTGCTTAGTGTGTTATGTCAATCAGGCTTAACATTCCAGCAAGGCGTCTGTGATTGGTCAAGTTCAAAAGATGCCCCTATGCCCAGGGGTCATTGGCCTATGTCTAGGTGTCCCTCGTCCCTCGAGACCCCGCCCCTTTCACCTGGTTGGTGCTCAGCTGTCCCCCCCCCCTCCCCCTGCCCCAGGAGCTTAAAAAGGTGATCAGGCCATGTGCTCGCATTCTGCTGGAGCAGCTGCTCCTGTCCAGACCTCTGTAACCATGGAATAAACTTCTGGACATTAAACCTTCCAGCGGAATCCTCTCCTTTTTCTCTTCACCATCGCCAGAAGCTCTCTCTCCTGAGGTAAACGGAGTTCCTGACAAGCCTGGACTTGCTCAGTGCCCAGCTGCAATCTCCAGCAGCCAAGGTATCTCTGGGGTGATTTACACCACAGTTGCTGCCTTTGGCCCAGCAGCGAGGGTCAGACTGGCCCAGGCACCATCTAACTGATAATATTGGGATTCATATTCCAATACACAGGCTCACGGGAAAAGGAGTATCTCTTTATGAGGGGACAGAGTGCTCACTTTTCTCAACACAACACACACCATAAATCACAACAGCATCCACTCACATCATCTTCCTCAAACATTCACATACTGAAAACACAACCACAATTACGACACACAGGAAAAAATGCAGCAATAAAACAGGATTTGCTCAATTCACCCCCAGAATTGCTAGCAGGTCCTTATTGACACAGCAAATCCTTTCTGCTAGCAGCCAGACCCAAACCCAGACTGTACAGGCGTACGTTGTGCGCAGGACATCTCTGTGTGACTTGTGAACAGCCCTTTTCCGCTGTGTACGCCTTACGGGTTACTTTATACAGAGTTAAACATTCCCTTTCTCCACAGTCCCAGCAGTCTTGTCTGTCCCCCATGAGGAACAGCCGAGAGCGGAGGTGCCTCCAGGAAAGGAATGTCCTGGCAGCGCCCAGAGACATCCAGAGCCCGGTTGTTCTCGCTGGAGCAGAGAAGCCTTCCTGTCGCGGTCACCAAATGAGGTGTGGAATAGAACTCACCACAGTTAAAGGTAGAAGGTGGTATGTTTATTACAGCGCCAGGCACACGAGGAGTTGTCTCCCAAAGACATGTGTGTAGAATCACTGGCTCTCTCTCTCATCTCTACTCATCTAAAATATCTTACACATTCATATAATTCCCAAAAAACCTAACACATATTCATTAGATAACACTGCCTACCCTCCTTTGAATTAAAATGTATTATAGTTGAGTCCAAAGTTCCTTCACATTACTGCAGTCTTTCACTTCAAATGGGTTGGTGGGTTTTAAAGTGGGGAATGGCCTCCTTCTGATGAAGGCCAAGACATCTTCCTCAATTTGACCTCTTCCCTTATGACCTGTTGGCAGGCTTTCGCACCCCTTGGCTATAGCTGAAGTTTCGGGGCCCAGGTGCAGGCTACGGTCCTCTTCTTTGTCACAAAGAAATCCGCATCCCATCCTGCTTCTTTAAACATAGTAAAGACAGGCAAGTGATATATTACCCTAGCCTTAACTACCTTACCTGCAAAAAATTAACTATCCCTTATTATTTCAACTCTTCTTGCTACACTCTTTCCCCCTAACTAAATCTTGCTAAAATTTTAACTCTTCCAGTTCTTTTAAATCCTGGATTCATGGCCCCATCTCACACGCCAGCCATGTGTGAGCCAATGCTATAACTGGGAAATTCCACTCCTGAACAGGAGATACAAGGCCTGGTTCTGAGCTGGAAGGGTGAGAAGGATGAGATGCACAGCGTTTTGATCCAGGGGATGTCCTGAAAGTGCACTGCCCCTGCTGCCGAGCATCACGCTCCACCTCCTTCTCCTACTCAGCGGATTTTTAGGAATCCAGGGGTTGCTGTGTATTATTTGCTATTGCAACTAATAGCATGAATTTGCTTTGCAATCCCCGTTTTGTCCTTGGTTATTTTGTGCATGGGTCTCCTCTTGAACCTGTGACAAAGGCCAGCAGGAACCTACAGGACACTCCTATACTCATGTCAGTAAATGCTGAGAAGTGCTTTAAGGATCAATAAGTCAAAAGTATCAATGAGTAAATCAAATAATTTGGCGGACTATTTAGTCTGTGAGTTTCAGCAAAGTATTGAATATGTCTTAGATCCAAGGATACAAACTAGTAACTGAGATTGCTGGGTGTGTACGTATTAGGGAAGTGATTCCCCACACACCCAGTGCTGAGATCAAGTATTGCCTCTCTTCTAACCCTGAGCTGGCAGCAGGGATCAGGTCCTCCTTGGTAACACTCATTTTGAAGACTTGTGTTTAGCAGGTAAGAATGGTCAAAATTAAATCTTTTCTAGCTGTTTCCCTTTGGTTTACCTGTTTGTGGCAGGAGAAGGAGCCCGCAGCGCAGTGGGCACCGTGCCCTGCCCAGCCGGGGCTCTCTGGCACAGAGCAGCAGCAGCGCCAGTACCGTTCAGCCTGCTCCTGCCTTGGCTTCCCCTGGCACACAGAAGCCTCTGGAAATCAGCACGGCCAGTGGCGTTCCCAGCTTGGAGCAGCTGCTGCTGGCAGGCAGATGCTGCCAGTTCGACTGCTGCCAAAGGGAAAGAAAGGCAGAGATGTACCCACACCGGAACCCTGGGCATGTCAAATAAAGGTGCAAATATGTGGGGAGATTTGTTAGGAAGCATTTCAGCTGTGATGCCAACAGTGGCTTCTCTCCTGGTTCTGTGTGTTCTGGATGAGTAATGCAATGGTTGGCTCTGACAATTAAGAAGCAGATGTTATGTGGATGTTCAAATGTGTAGTGATGATACTGTAATATATCCTTCCATAGTCCTCTTTCCCGTCCCCCTTGTAATAGCCTTGGTAGTCAGGGCATTTGGGGAGGGCTGGCTTGTGACCAGCAGGCAGCACACCAACACCTGACCTCCAGTCAAGATGCAAGAAAGTAATCTCCACCAATGGAACAGCAGAGAAAGAGTTGACTGACAAAACTTTTGGAGGAGCTAGGGGTATAAAAGGCAGAGCATCGTTTTTGTAGATGAGCATATGGCTGCTAGTCACAGAGACTCCAAATGCTGCAATTTTTCCTTATTCAGTCATTTGTTGAGGTTTACTAAACCTTTAAAATTTTAAAAGTGAGAGTCATTTCTCACATGTGCAATGCTGTGGGCCATTTTCTTGGCCTGGTTTCCTTTGCTTGGGTCCCATCTCAGTGATCAGCTGGGGTACAGGCTGTAGGTGCTTGCGGCACTCTTGGAGTTCCTCTTGGATCCCCTGAACAACAAGGTTTGGCCCATGAGGGGATTTTGGGCTGCTTTGTGACAGAGAAGAACTTCCCAGACTCTTTTGTGTTTGCTGTAGGGAAGGTTGGTTATTGCTTGGCATAAATTCACAGATCAACATGGAGCGTTTGCTTTGTGATGTCGGTGCATGGTTGCCACCTTGTCGTAGTGGCATCAGAAGGTTGCCTTGGTGCACGGAAGGCCTGAGTGTCAGAGCAGCTCTAGTGCTGGCTCACATCAGGAGAATCCTCCTGGTTGGGTAATTTGTCAGTGGGTAGCTGCCCACTGACAAGAGTCTTGTGTCTTCCAGTGTTATGGTGAACTCCCAAAACACTGCTACCATGTTTCACCATCTAGCCACGGCAGCTTTTGCTGCTTATGGTGTTTGTTTTTCCGCGTATTACGTGACACACTTTGTTTTTAAGTAGAGTTTTCCATTCTTCTTAGGTCTGGTTGCATCCTAACCTGGCTTTTGTATGTCTTCCTGCTCTTTCTTAGTGGCTCAGTTTCTGATTTTGAAAGAGAAAGAGCATTAGGATGCCACTGGTTTAGTAAAGCTCCTGTCAAGAGGTTCAGCTATAAAGGGGGTGTCTGTAGCCACAGGGGCAGCATTTGCAGGGGAACCTGCAGGGCTTCCGTTCCCTCCACGGGAGAGTCTGTGGCAGCAGAGTCTGTCATTTCCTCAGGTTGCTGGGACAAACAAGACACCTTTGAAAATGTAGACTGGCAGACCTTCTTTAAGGCCTTCCAAAAACTCTGCAGTTGTTCCCAGAATTCAGAGAAAGCTTCTTTCTTCTTAAATTTTGTCATGAAAGGATTTGACTGTCTAACTTAATAACCTTTTACTGAGTGCTAAAATAGTTATTCCCTTTGAAAGGAAGTGCAAACTCTAAAGCAGTGAGTGTCTACTTCTGAACCCTAGAGGTGCTGCTGTGCTCTTCCAAAATCAAACTGCCGCTGCTCAGGGGAATTTTGGGAAGCTTTTCTGGGCAACCGTTTCCTGCAAGTTAATGAGAATTAGTGCATGTAACTGATTGGAAAAAATTAAAAAAAGTACCTGAAGGAGAGGATTTCAGAAGCTGTTTTATGTCTTTGGTAGAACAGGAGCATTGAGTGTTAAAGAACAATTTGCATTTTCTTGATCATATTTGTATTCATTTACTGGCTAAACTGGCTGCAGTGTAGGCACAGCCAAGAATATTGTCCATATCCCTTGCTGGCTGTGTGAATGAAATGTGTCTCCTGGAGGGATGTTGTGAAACGGGAAATCATCTCTGTTTGGGTTGACTTGTTCTGTGGGATTCAGCAGCCCAGGCAGTTTCATGAGAGCATCTCGTTCATTTTCCCTTCCCACTACAGGACACCTGAAGCGTGTATTCAGCAGTGCTGAAGATCCTGAGGTGAGTGAGAAAGGAACATTTCATGTTCCTGGTGTTTAAGAATTGTAGAGGAAGATGTGAGCTTGGTCAGTAGCAGTAGACTGTAGAGGGCCAGCTAGGGAGGCTGAAAGAAAATCCATTTCCACGCCTGAGACAAAAGTAACAAAGGCAGCAATAGATATTTGTAAATTTCCTTCTCAGAGTTTGAAGAACTAAAAACCTACTTTTGAAAAGAGAACGACGCTTGCTGCAGGCAGATAGGGAAAATTTAAATAAGAGCAATTTCCTGTACAGTTGAATTAGATCATTTTAATTTAAACAGAGTGACTTAGACTCCTATTCCTATCAAACTTCACGATATCTACTTGGAACATGAGGTGGTGGAAAAGGAAGGCCATCTTGAAACGGCACATGCAGTACCTGAAGAGCATTGGGCACCTTTGTGGCTGGGGAGCTGCGTGGGCCAAAAGGACGCAGGGCTGGCGGCCTTGAGCAGCTGAAGATGAGGCAGCGTGGGGCCAGGGGGCCAAGAAGGCCAAGGGCACGGTGGCTGTGCCAGCAGCAGTGGGGCAGCAGGAGCAGGGCAGTGAGCGCGGCCTGTGCTGGGCAGCGCTGCGGCCACAGCTGGAGTGCTGTGTGCAGCTGTGGGCCCTGGGAAGCAGAAAGTCATGGAGGGGCTGCAGCGTGTGCACAGAAGGACAGGGGAACTGGGCAAGGGGGTGCAGCACAAGGCCAGGGAGGAGGTGCTGAGGGAGCTTTAGCCTGGACAATAGGGGCTCCTGAGGGACCTTCAGGCAGACTTCCATAGATCCCTGCCTTAGATCCATAGAGCCAATGCTCAGCACAAGGGCTGCTTCCCTGCCAAACATCCCTTCACTGCATCCAAGTGCTTAAGACACTGGAGTAGGTAACACTTTCATGTTTTGTTTATTTGTTTATTTGTTTGTTTGTTTGCTAGAAGGGGAAGCCTTGTGTAATTTCTCCTTCTCCAGGGAGCAAGGGAGCTTTTTCTCAATCTTTCCTACCCTTTTCCAGCACTGGCAGAAACACATCACTTTCAGGTTAATGACTCCCGTGTCTTTTGGCTGCCCAGGGAATCAGTGTGTATTGTGTTTGGGAATTGAGCAGGAAATCAATGCCCTTGCATTCCAGCTGGTGCTCAGAGATCACAGGAGCTGGGAGGGGCTGGGCTGCATTTCTGATTCCAGCCACTTCAGCACCATCAGTGTGGTCGAGTCCAAGAGAGGAACTTGCCCGAGCACAGATGCACAAAGAGTGCAGTTCCCAGTGCAATGCTCTGGGTGTCTGGTTGCATTCCATAGGGACCCACATGCTCCAGATTCCCCAAGAGTGCGCGTTACTGAAGCAACAGGAGAGCAAGTTCAGGATTGTAGCTGAGTGGGGCACTGGCTATCAAGTTCTGATGTGTGTAGCAACAGAGAGGACAGTAAAGAGAGATTTCAGTAATGAGATCTGTCTGTCTATCTATCTATCTATCTATCTATCTATCTATTTATCTATCTATTTATCTATCTATGTAACATTTACATAATTGAATCTTCCTAGCTCTGGTCCAAGGAAGTTGGAGGTGCAAAGCTCACCTAAAGCATCCCTTTCAGGAGAGGATTAGAGACATGCTCCCTCGACCAATTCTGAGCAGGTGGAGATGTTTTCCCCTCCAGATATTTTTTTCCCCTCAGAGTTGTTTTCCTCCTCCGGCCTCTTCTGCCCTCAAGTCCCCAGTTAATTCTATAAATTTCTGCCTCTCCTAGAGAGGTGCAACAATTCCATGTTTAGGTGGTGTTTGTTGACTCTGGTCACACATGCATTATGTGACACATGGTTTCCTTGACTGGCATCCCCAGGGCTGCGTAAGTGCATTCATTCATGGAGCCTTAGGAGAGTCTTCTCTTTCCCTCAGCAGCAGCAGCAGCAGCAGCAGCAGCAGCAGCAGCAGCAGCAGGGAGCGGTGGCAGGGTCAGGACAAGGAGCAGGTGGCTGCCCTGGCCCTTTGCTCCCGGGCCCCAGGCCAGGAGGGCTCTGGCTGCAGCAGGGCGCTCTTCGGGCAGCCCCTGGCAGCCTCTGCACGGAGCACGGCACGCTGCTCCGTCCTGCTGGTGCCACTTTTCTTCAGCAATACCCTAGCTCATCTTCACAAGGAAAAAACTCCAGCAATCTAAAAAGAGATCATTCAAGTACAGTTCTACCTGCCTTTGCATTGTAGTTCAGGACATGTATTTTTTGGTCTATAATGTCATGATTTTTATGAAAACATGCATTCATATCTTCACATTTTTGTGGTTTTAATTATTCATATACCTAAACACTGCATTTTAAACTCTTGATTTATTGCAGTTGGTAATTTTCAGGTAGTATATTCTAAAATGTCACAAAACAACACCTTTTGGGTAGTTTTTCTCACTCTTAAAAAAAAAAACCCATAAGCCATTTTAGTCTCTGTCTCTCCAAATTGGTTCATATCGGCCTATTTTAAATCAGGGCTACAATACTTTTATAGGATTGAGAGAGCTCCAATGAAATGCACACCGGTGATTCCTCTTGTGGAATATCATGGCCCCACCGTAAAGCCTCTATTTACTTTTTTTTTCTCTCATTAGCTCAACTGCAAACACATGTTTAGTTGAAAATTTACACAAGATGAGCAAAATCAAAACGATGTGATTGGCCTTTGGGATCTCCTTGCTGATCCTCCTGCTTCTTCAGCTGAGCAAGGCTCTGATCCAGGCAAAGAGATTGCACTTAGTGCTACACAACCATTTGGCTGGAACTCTGCTCATTTCTAGGAACAGCTGGAGGCCTCTCTCTCCCGAGGATGTTTTGGCTGAGCCAAGCTTTGCTGGGTTTTGGCTGCAAATACCATTGCCCTTGCTCTTCTATATCCACAAGTACCATGGCTGGGCAAAAACTGCCACGTGGGCCATCTTCCAAAGGCACTTTGGTCTGGAGTTTGTGAATGAATGAGAGCCTCATCCACTTCCAAACCACATGAAAAAAATCATGAAAGAAAACTTCCCATCCCTAACAAACAACTGACAATTCACAAGTGAATCTAGACCTTCTTTACGCAATGAAAAGGAAGGCAATCTTCCAATGGAGTTGTGCTTTTGGGAGTTTTTCTTCTGACTCCCACTCCCAGCTGGCACTGGAAAAAGTCACGTCTCTGCAAGTGTCAGTGTCTTCTGTCTGCCATCAGTTGTTTTGCTGCAACAATCAGAACAGGCATCAGCCTGGAGAGAGGCTCAGCTGATGCTAGCAACAGGAGCTGCCCCAAGGAGAAAAAAGACATGAACTTTTACCTCCCAAACCCATCTCCCCAGAGGCTCAAGCAGGATTCCTCTGGTTCCCAGAAATACAAAGAAATAGGGCTGAGAAGACCCTTTGCAGCTATGTGTTCATGCCCAAGACTTGACTGATGCCATTTGGGTTTTGCCTTTTTTCTTTTCTGTCTTTTCTGTATTCCTTGCACATCAATTTAGAGCTCTGTAGGCTACTCGATTAGTGACTACTTTTCCCAGTCCTTTTCCATGGCCTTTGCCTAAGCAGAAAGACAAACTTCCAGAGCTCCAAGCGCCAGGGGGTAGAAGGCCCCAGTGTTATCTTGGTTCTTCTGGGACAGACCCCTGCAGGGAGCTGGTGGACTCACCATCCCTGCAAGCCTTTGAAAGAAGACTGGATGTGGCACTCGGTGCTGTGCTTTAGTTGAGGTATTAGGCCATAGGTTGGACTCGATTATCTTGAAAGTGTCTTCCAAGCCAGGGATTCTGTGATTCTCTGACTGAGGCAGCTTTTCCTGCAGCCCTGGAAAGGCCTACGGGGGCCCTTGGCCGAAGACGGGGATCAGGGCTCATGGAAAAGAAGCAAAGGGCTCAAGGCGAAGGCTGACAGGGCAGAGTTGCCCCAGCGCGGCGCAGAGCGAGCCTCATGTCCTCCTCCTCACCCTGCGCCCTCTGCGCTGCCCTTTGCGGCGCCGGCGGCTCCTGTCGCTGCGGGGCTCCAGGGCGTTCTGGGGGCCGGGCCCCTCGTCTTCGGGAAGCGCCGGAGCCTCGGAGGCGAGCGGCTGCTGCTGTGGCCGGCAGGGGAGAGCTGCGGCTGCGGCCCCGGGCACAACAAGTTGCCGCTATGGCCGGCTCCTGCCGCGGCTCCTGCCTCGTCTGCGGCCTCTGCTCCTGCCCTGTGCGCACAGACACGGCCGAGGGCTGCCCGGCAGCTCCGTGCCGCTCCGCAGCGGGCCGGGCTGCTGCTCTCTGCGGCCTCTGCCCGCCGCTGCCGGCCCCGCCGCGCTCCTGCCGCTGCCGGCCCCGCTGCGCTCCCGCCTGCCTCTGCCGCAGCCGGGCCCACACGGGAGGCAGCACATTGCGGCCGGCTCAGAAAAGCCCTGCCCGCAAACTGCCCGCCACAGCCTCGGCCTCAGGGCACAGGCTGCCGGCGCCCTCGCAGCTGCGAGCCGGCCCGGGCCGCCTGCCGGCCTCGGCCACAGCTCCCGCCTGTGTCTCCATGGCCGCGGCTGCTCAGGACAGCGGGCTGAGCACAGCCAGCGCCAGCAGCAGCTCCTCACGGGCCCAGGCCCTGGGCGCCCCGAGCCCGCCCTCCCCCGAATCCCAGCCATGAGGGGCTTGGCGTCCCAATGCATCCCCTGGGGACAGCAGAGTCGGCCGCTGAGCTCAGCCCATGGTGACACCACCAAGTGACCAATGGAAAATTCACCAAATCCTCATCAGAGACAAGAGAAAACTCCCATGGTGCCTGACAGCCTGAGGCAACTGCCAATTCCAGATCATTCCATCCATGTAGGAAAAGAGGCTTTTGCATTAAAGCAGAAAAGACTTATCTAAAAGAAAGGCAGGAACAAACAACAAAGTTATTTGGACTCGTGCTTCTTGTGTCTGTTAAAAAGGCCAAGAAAATGCACTCCTTGCTCTTCTGACACAGCTCTCTCTGTTCATGATGTGGGGCAGAGAATGCCGGTGATGTGCAGGAGCTGATGCAAGGGACAGGGACGAGGATGCAGCAGGCACAGTGCCAAGCTGACAGAGGGATGATCTCTGGCAGTGGCACTGAAGGAGAAGAGTTTGCAGGCAGCACAGAAAATGGCTCTTTGTTTCACCTCTTCTTTCAGTGCTGCTAAGAATGTAGCCTGGAGCAAGCTGGGAACACCAGAGCCTGGAGCCCTTTCCAGGCAGGGCTGCATCAGACACAAACCAGCAGGGGACTGAGGAGCCCCTGGGGTGGCAGTGAGCAACCTCAGGCTCTGCTCACTGCTGCTGGCATTTTCTATTGAACCATCTCCAAGGACTTCTGTTGTGCTCTGTATTTCTAAGGGTTTCCGCCCTGGTTTTTTTTTGTCGCCTCCTGCACCTTTTTTTCTCCATATTTTCCTTTCCTGTCAGCAGCAGCCCTTGTCCAGAACTGGCTCTAAAATATCAGCAAAGTAGCTAGGAACAACAATGGGAGGAACCTGGCGGCTCAGGAATTCCTATGCCAGAGCCCTGCCTCTGCCTTATGCTTTGTCAGGACCTCCTTCTCTGTGCAAAAACTAGGGATTAGTGGAGTTTTTTTGCCAAAGAGCTCCTGAGAAGCAAATGTTGTGCTAGGTTTCTCAGGAGTGTATCCATTAAGTTCATTGCTGGCAAACAGAAAGTAAGGCCAGGGTAGCAGAGCAGCTGGGAGCTGGTCACTCCCTGCAAAGCGCTGGTGTATGATGTGAGAACACCACGTTCCAGGAGGGGCGAGCAGAGTCAATGTGCTCAAGGTGCTGCCAATGAGGTTTGGGTTCACTTAGAGAGTAGTCAGGGCTGGTGAGCACTGGAAGATCCAGCTGCAGTACCCATCCATGTCCCCTTCAGTGATGGCTTTAGGGTGTCTGCAGCCTGGATCCAGAGTGCCCTGGGGGGCTCCTGAGGCTGCCTTTGCACTCAGGGTGAGGATGCCCAGGAGCTGCTGAGGCCGGCAGTAGGGACCAGGGCTGGGGCTTGTGGCCTGGCAGGTGTGGCTCTGGGGCCTTTGACATGCTAGGGCATGGGTCACTGTCACTGCCCTCCACAGCCCTGGCTACCTCTGTGATGCTCCAGAGACAATGGCAAGAGTGGGGAACGGGCTAGGTTGGGGTTTTGCCTGAGCCAAAACCTCTAGCCCAAATGACCAGTAATAGAGACCCCTGGAGGACCGAGTGAAGGAAGCAGAGGAGGCTCTTCTGCGGCATAAAGTGCAGCAAATTCATCAGGAGAGGCGGGGGGAAGGTTCTACAGCTGAGAATTCCCAAAGGGAACAGATGTTGAAAAAACCCCCAACATCCCTGTGACCGGATTTTTAAAATCTTTCAAAACAGAGAGTGGACACCATATAGTAACCAATAAGTGACTCTTGGGTTGTGGTTTTGAGGGCTACAACAAATCAGAACAAGGGGAAGAGAGAGCGTTGGGATAGGGATTGGATCTTAGGGTGAGGGACAGGGAACTTTCTGGAACAAAGGGTAGGGTTTGGGCTGATGGATGGGGCAAAGGGGCTGGGTTGTCTTGACAGACAGGGAAAAATGTGCTGAGGAGGGAGGGGATTCCTCGAGGGACACTTGGGTAGGAGGGCATAACATAGGGGAGAAGCTGACTGTAATAACTCGGGCAACACTTGAACATGCCACTATATAGCAGGACATTTGACTCAATAAACTAACACACTGCAACACAGAAATTCAGGCTTTCCGCAGCTGAGAGGTGGCACTATTAGAACCTGCAGCAGCTGGTGAAAGCCATCTCCGTCCTTCAGGTTCTTGCTGTGTGGGAAGGTGCTGCGAGTTGTGGTGGCTGCACTCCCCCTTTGCTGGGAGGATGATCTGTACCAGGGCAGAGCAGAAAGCTGCCATGGTGAGCAGAACATGCTTAGAGCATTACAGTTCAGAGAATGGCGCTGCCCCTGAAGGGCAAAAAGCTTGAAAGCATATAATTCTGTGCAGAACCATTGCACAAATTTTCTCTTCTAGAACATGCCCATTTTTGTATGCTGTAGATGAATGCTCTGGGTTTTATAGAATACATGGGGTCTTTTCTTAAGGTTTTTGGGAGAACTCTCAAGTTTATTTCTGTTTGTATTTTATATCTAGCATGCATACAGTTTTTTTTTATTATTAGTTTTCTTTAGTAAATACTTAGGGAAAAAATACCTCAGCATTTTTTAATCCTTTGGGATATTGTGATTAATATTCTTAGAAAGAAAACCTTGTTGAACAAGTGTGAAAACACAGAGAGAGGGAAAACAGTATAAAAGTCTTTTAGAACAGGGCGTGTAATAAAGACTGCAGGCCTGCATAATTCCTCCAAGTGCAGAATTAGCAAGATATATTACTGTGATAAATTGATATGATTTGTGCTGATAAAGATTGAAACAGTAATCAATAATGATACAGTAATTAATATTTGAGAATAATAAAATAGTTAAAAGTTGTGATGCCAAGGAGGAGAGGGAGAGGAGGGGCTCCACCTCCCCCAAAATGAGCCTTGCTTGGTCTTATCCTAGGCAAGCTATTACAGCTCCAGAGCTCAGTCTCCAAGGGGACTAGGTGCCAGAAGCCAGCTCGCTCTCAGACCAAGGCCGCGGGACAGCCCTAGCAAGCAGGGAATATTCAGCTCTTAGTGATGAGGCAGCTCTTGTGATTTCAGCATTGCTTGCTAGGTAGCTTTTCCCTTGGCCTAAGGCTCCAGCAGACGGTAGAGAGAGAAGAAGACGCCGGCTGTTCCACAAGTATGGATTTATTGGAGGGGTCCGTGAAGGGTCTCAGCTCTTCTTCTTCCGATTTAGTAGGGGTACAGTATGCTACTTTTATACCCTTGGCCCGGATCCAATCCTGACCAATGGCAAAGGTGTTAGAGTGACCATAAGTGACCAATAGTAGGGTTAACAACATATTGCCTTACATGGCTATAGGGATAAGGTACAAGGCGGATGTCGCTGGATTCAGGAAACTTCTTTTCCGCTGTGTCAGCATTCTATTCTCCAAGGGGCCCTGGCTAAACCTGAGGGGTTTACTACACCCCCCCTTCCCAGCAGATGTTCTCAAGGACCACAGGAAAGAAGCTGAAGATGCAGTTGCTAAAAATTACCAAGAACCTGGTTGGGTACCAGAAAATGCTAATTATAAGGGATTTATTGCCTTGATATGTAGATGCAGTGATACATTAGTCTTGGCTTACATTGTACTGGCTTGATGCGCATGTGTAACCCAAAGGTGAATTAAAAGACAAAGAGGAAGAAGAGAGGTCTTCATCCAAAACAACCCCCAAAGACTTGTGTGAACACCAAACCAAGTGGTGGTGCATGCGTGATAAGGGTGGTAATGAGGGTGGAGATAGAGATATGATGAACCAAAAATGAGAAGAGATGGTATTGACACATGGCATATAAGGGGTGAATTTCATTTGGCAAGCTTGTAGGTGAGGTGGCAAGGATCCCAGAACTCTGCCCTCCGTACCCCGTGGTTATCGTTTGCTTATGCGCTATTATTGGAACCAAATTATCTCTTATTTTAATCAAATTATATTGTATCCAATTTTATATTTTTTTATTTTAACTATTCAATTAAAATTGTTACTACTTTTAATATTGTTTGGCTTTTTTATGATGGGATAATTGAGCAAACGTAACAATTTTGGTGCCGATACCCGGGACTCTTTTAAATCCAGGGAGGTGGATAGCTTCTGGGAAGGAGCTCCCCACCAGACTTTTAAGCGGTCCCAAGGTTAGACCACTCTCCCTTGGGAAAAGAGAGTCTTTTTTACAATAATGCATAAGCAAATTAGTTTTTAAGAGCGCGCAAGAGAGGCTCCCATCAGAGTGCCGGCTTGTAGGAGAGAGAGTACCCATAGAAAACTGCTTTGTGCACGAAGACCCTTGTGAGAAAAGAAGGCTGTGAGTATCATGAGGTTTTGGGTCGGGGGGCGGCTGTATGCATGTGTGAGTGTGTGTGGAGTGTCTGAGATGGGGGCTGGGCAGTCCCGGACCCCCGAAGCAAGTGGGACCTCCCAGTACCGCGTTTTCGTGCCGTCCGAGAGGAGGCCGGCCGGGAAAGGAGGGAAATGAAAGAAAAGTGAATGAGTGGGGACCCCGGGAGGGTTTGATCCAGGGGGAAGGAGGGGATCCCTGGTCCAGGCACCTGTGGGAAGGTCCTTGGGCAGGAGGGATTGACTCAGTGGGGAGACTGAGAGAGTGAATGAAGAGGTTCAATTTCTTTGGATGGGTTGGTAGCAGGCAATTTAGTATGTGATTAGATGGTGAGAGGACGGGGCTAATAGACTGAGAAAGAGGAAGAGATAGGAGTGGAACAAGTAGATTGCAGAGGGAGAGATAGGAGTGGAACAGGTAGATTAAAAAGGCAGTGTGGCAGAGTAGTAAGTGAGGAAGTTGAGCCACGAGGTGAGTGTGGGAAACTAAGACTCTCCTGGTACCGGGAATTTCTTAGTTTGTTGCCGCCAGAAATGGGTTAGGGAACAAGTTCCTTGACCCAGGGGCTGCGAATTGTAGGAAAAATTTGCAGTGGTTTGAGGTATCTGGGAACCGTGAGGGGGGTTCTCGGGGGGGAGCATTCCTCAGGACAGCCCACTGGGGATGATGATACGGTTTTGGGATGAATGAGAATCCCAAAGGAGAAAAAGTAAACAGAAAATAGTTAAGTATTACATGTTTAAATGGACAAAAGAAATGATCCGGAAAGATAATTTATATTGGCCCAAGTTCAGATCATTTGAGGATTGGATTTGCCAAGCTCTAAATATGTATGTGAGTTCAAAAGACCCTGTTAATCAGGAAGAGAGTAAGTATGCTGCCTTTTAGAGTCCTGAGGGGCGGCATCAGGAAGAAGCTGGAAAAATTAGAAGACTGGCAGGACAGGGGACTTCAGGAGTTACTGAGAGAAGCACAAAGGGTGTGTGTGAACAGAGATGAGAAAAAGCAGAAAGCAGATGCCAGAATTTTGGTGGTGGCAGTTAGAGAAATGCAGGCAGCTTTGAATACAGAAAAAAAGAAAAAAAAGAAAAAAAAATCCGCAGGGAAAAACAAACTGCAGATGTCAGGATCTATTTTTAAGAACACAGGACCTGTGTGTTTTTGCCCGCCACAAGAAAGGGCACTTACGAAATTCTTGCCCTGCCTTGAGGGGTGCAGGACCCACCTGTTTTTACTATTATAAAAAGGAGCACCTACAAAAAAAGTTGCAGGAAGAAACAGCATGATGAGGAAACTTTTCAGGGAGGTCAGGGGCTCTGTTTAATGAAGGGGACAGAAACACCACCAGAAGAGCCATTGATAAGTTATATTTTTAGCAAATATAGGAGTTTCTCAGTCGACAGTGACAAAATTACCCCAGGGATGTGAGATAAGTTGTGAGCGAGTTTCAGTAATCGGAATTACGAGAGAAGCTTTCCCTGTTCCTGTAATAAAAGGAGTGCAAATTAAAACAGATGATAAATTTGGAGTAAATGATTTATTGTTGATATCAGAGGCCGAGAATAATTTGTTAGGCAGAGATCTAATAATAGCCTTAAATTTACAGATAAAACCCTGTGAAGGAAAACTTAAAATTTATTCTTTAACTGAAGAAGATAATCTAGAAATTAATGACACGGGTTGGCATTCAGGTGTAGTGGAAAAAAGTTGAGGGTAAAGGAGTCTGGTCCCCTTAGTCCCTCCTGGTCAGCACAAGCCTGTGAATTGTATGCATTACTCTATGCATTATTAATACTAAAAGGGCAAGAAGGGACTATTTATACAGACTCCAAATATGCTTTTAGTGTAGTACATACTTTTAGAAAAATTTGGAAAGAAAGGGGACTTATAAACACTCAAGGGAAAGGGTTAGTACACGGGGAATTGATAATTCAGATACTTGAAGCTTCAAAAGGCTCAAAGAAAATAGCAGTAGTTCATGTAAAGGAATGCCAGAGAGGGAGGGATATTAGGGTCAGAGAAATAATTTGGCCGATGAAGAAGCAAAAAGAGTGACCTTAAGAAAAAGAGATACTGAAATAATGATCTTACAAAAAATAGAAATTCAGCAGGAGACACTTTCCCTTCCGCTAGCAGAACTGGCAACTATAAAGAAATTAGGAGCAACATTTAAGGAGGGAAAGTGAGTTTTTCCTGATGGCAGGATTATGATGCCAAAACCAGTGGCACATTAGATCTTAGATAACTTGCATCGACGGACACACTGGGGAACAAGAGCCTTTTGTGATCACTTTTTAAAATTTTATGGGTGTATAAGGATATTTGAAATTGGAAAGCAAATTACCCAGGGGTGTCTCACCTGTCAAAAAGTAAAAAAGAAAGTGTTAAAAACCCCTCCCTCTGGAGGATGCAAAAGAGCCTACAAGCTATTTGAAAGGCTCTAGGTTGATTTTATAGAATTGCCTAAAGTGGGTCGGTGGAAATATTTGTTAGTTATAATAGATGAATTACCTCAGTGGGTTAAAGCATTTCCAGCAGCTCGGGCTACAGTTCAAACTGTAGCTAAAATATTGTTGGAACATGAAATTCCAAGAATGTGATAATATGGTGGGATTTAAGTTGATTTATATTAACCCTGATTTATTAAGAATGAACTAGGCATCCTGGATGGCTGCTAACCGCAATTCCCTTGAGCTCGGAGGCAGAAGAACGCCGGTGGAAAAAGAATAAAAGACTTTCTGAATCAGTGGGAACGGCCTAAAAAGATTGAAGATCTCCTCCAGGGTCATGCACCAGCAACATTATTAGAATTGATTACAAAACTGCAATTCCAGAAACTGCGATTGATAACAGCTGTTGTTGAAAGAGAGCAGAGACAAGTAAAACATTGGGAGTGCAGTAAACATGGTTTAAAGTGTCATCCCTGAATATGTATTGTTTGCACACTTTGCTTTAACTCATGGTGGAAAGTAAGAGAGAAGAAAAGAAGAGACAATTTATTTGCTTGCTTTGCTATGGTTATGTATTTAGCCAGCTAACTATAGAACGTATTGTTAATAATTTTTTTTGGGATACCTTTGAGACTGGGAGATGAGACCCTTCCAGCAGCAATTAGATTAATACAAAACTTAGATCAATTGGTTCTTGCTATATTTGCTATAGCACAAATAAGAGAACGAGCAACTCATAATATTATAGACCAGTGTCTCAAAATTGATAGTTGTGGTGGAGAAGAAGTCTATACACCACATCATAGGTGCATTCCAGGGGCACATTGGCGCCACGAGTGTGCCTATTGGAGATGGTGACTTAATGCACTCCCCGCCCCTGAAGCACAAAATAATTAGAAAAATCTTCTTGTAGTTGGCACATCCCTGAAATTTTGGAAAATACAGGTTTATGGTATTCCGGCCTAATCTTTTCCCTGTTCTTTTTGTTTTAATTATTGCTTCTTAACCAGCTAGAACTGGGAAACGGCATTTAAAAAGAGACAAGCAAACTCTGTGGGGCTATGGGTACCAAAAATACTAAAAGCACCGGTGACTAGATGCCGGGATATTACCTTTGCTACCAAGAAGACTGGCATCTCGGCCCTTGGCTGCAACCCAAGGGGCCTTGAGAAAGGAAAAATGGTAGATTTCCTGAGGATTATTTTCACTGTGATCATTCTGGTACCCTGGGCAGTTGGCCAAAGCCAGAAAGCCACACTGGACAGAGTTTCAGCAATGAAAAAGCAAACAAGGCAAAAACCAAGTCCCAGCAATTTCAACATTTGTGACTATTGTAATCAACCTGTGTGGATTAAGGACAAGGTGGAATCTGTGTTTGTAACACACCCATATGCTAGTTCTGCCTGCTAAAATCGCAGCAGTGTTATAGATGTTTGTATTAAGGAAGGAAAGATGTATTGGGTAGGGAAAAATTTGGGATATAACGGACAAGCTCCTTATCCCCATAGTAATCAGATTGGCCCTCAATATGAAAGGTTTTTTTTGTTTTGAAAGAAATCATAATAAAGATGATCCCAGTATAAGAATAGGGGGCCGGGCACTAAAAGAAAAATTGAAAAAGAAAAAAAAAGAAAAAAAAGAAACAAAGGGGAATAGAAGAAAGAACAAGAGAAAAGAGTCAAGAGAATTAGCTGAATTGTATAAACAGGTAAAACAGTGCTACAAAGATTGGAATTTGCCAGCCTTGAATAAGAACCAGTTTGTAGGATTGATGCAAAGGATTGCTACAGAATTGGAATTATCCAAATGTGAGATTTGTAGAGGTCTAAAAAATGGCTAAAAGATGGCCATGGAAAGGTGAGAGCTTAGCTCCAGAGCAATTTTTAAAGTAGAACCACACCCAAATTTCTGGAACATTGAAGAGACCTGAAGGATGGATTTTAAGCCATCAAGTAATTGGAATCATTTGTATAACTCGAGAAGGAAGGAAATTTAATAAAATAGTAGGGCATACTCCTTGTAAATCCACGTTGGTGGTTAATATGGATAATCATTCAAAAATTTGGCGACCTGAAAACCCCATTGGATATTGGGGACCAATAAAAGAAATAAATTGTGAATAAGATGAACAGATTAATGTATGCTGGTACAGAAGTCCTGGAACTAACCCCTACCAATCCATCGACAGCCTGAGGTCTGATTGGGAACAACCGGAGAAAACTGATAAGAAATGGAAAGCCCCAGATGGGATATATTAAATTTGTGGGCAACGAGCATACAGTGAGTTATCTCAAAAATGGGGAGGAACTTGTACTTTGGGAGTAATACAACCCTCCTTCTTTGTTTTACTGAGATCTAGGAGCAATGTGCTAGGAACTCCACTGTATGAAACCCTGCAGTGGAATAAAGGAGATTTGAATTTAAATTTTCCAACAGCAGGAGGGAATCAAAACTGGGGGGAGGACAAATAGCCTGCAGAACGAATTATAGCATATTATGACCCAGCAACATGAGCTCAGGATGGGTCATGGAGATATAGGACCCCAGTTTATCTGTTGAATCGATTAATAAGGCTCCAAGCAGTAGTAGAGGTGGTGTCAAATCGCACCTCCAATGCTTTAAAAATGTTGGCCAGGCAATATACACGAATGTGGGTGTTTGTGTACCAAAACAGGATCACCCCGGACTATCTGTTAGCAAAAGAAGGAGGAGTTTGTAGGAGATTTAATGAATCTGAGTGCTATGTAGAAATTGATAATTATGGAGAAGCTATCACAGAACTTGCAAAAAACATTAAAAGAGTAGCTCATGTGCCGGTACAAAAGTGGAATTCAATCTTGAAAACAGATTGGTGGGGTAACCTCTTTAAAAGTGTTTGGAGGAAAATGTTAGAGTTCATGTTGTTATGCTCAATTCTAGGACTTATGTTTCTGCCTTGTATGATTTTGTATTTTATTAGGCTAATTCACTCAGTGATTCAAAAGATGCAAATTTCAACAATGTCTCTAGATTCAGAATCAGCAGAAAAAGTAAAACCAAGATCTATAATGGTATTAAAAGCTAAATCAACCCCTGTTAAAGACAAAAAGGACTTTAAAGGATTGAAATAGACCAGGACATGCTAACTAAACTTGAAAGTGTGAAAGACTAGAAGCAGTAATAGAAATGCTAGAAAAGTTTGAAGCTGAAAAGAGACAACAAGAAAACCAAAATTCTGAAAAATATAAAAGACATCAGGGCACAGCTTTTTAAATGCAGCACGAATCATAATGATCAAAAAGAGAAATGAGAGATTTGTGATAAATAGGTATGATTCGTGCTGATAAAGATTGAAACAGTAATCAATAATGATACAGTAATTAATATTTGAGAATAATAAAATAGTTAAATGCCAAAGAAGAGAGGGAGAGGAGGGGCTCCACCCCCCCCCCCCCAGCAGATGTTCTCAAGGACCACAGGAAACAAGCTGAAGATACAGTTGCTAAAAATGACCAAGAACCTGGTTGGGTACCAGAAAATGCTAATTATAAGGGATTTATTGCCTTGATATGTAGATGCAGTGATACGTTAGTCTTGGCTTACATTGTACTGGCTTGATGCGCATGTGTAACCCAAAGGTGAATTAAAAGACAAAGAGGAACAGGAGCGGTCTTCATCCAAAACGACCCCCAAAGACTTGTGTGAACACCAAACCAAGTGATGGTGCATGCGTGATAAGGGTGGTAATGAGGGCGGAGATAGAGACATGATGAACCGAAAATGAGAAGAGATGGTATTGACACAGGACATATAAGGGATGATTTTCACTTGGCAAGCTTGTAGGTGAGGTGGCAAGGATCCCAGAACTCTGCCCTCCGTACCCCGTGGTTATCGTTTGCTTATGCGCTATTATTGGAACCAAATTATCTCTTATTTTAATCAAATTATATTGTATCCAATTTTAATTTTTTTTTTATTTTAACTATTCAATTAAAATTGCTACTACTTTTGATATTATTGGGTTTTTTTATGATGAGATAATTGGACAAACATAACACTTTCCATTTTCATTTCACCTGTGGAAAGCTGTTTCACTTCCCCAGGAATCTTCTCCACACTCCTGTCTGCCCTTTTCAAGAACCTTTCCTGGAGAACAAGGTGCAGCTTCTGTCACAAGATGTGCCCCCAACTGCAGCTTCTCTTGGCTTTCCACACCGTGAGCAGCACGACTTCTGCAGCAAAGCAAGACAAATGTTTGGATTCCTTGACAACTTGTCCTTTCTTTTCCTTGTGGGCTGGGCAGTTGTGCCATTGCTGAGTTTTTCATTGTGCCTGTTCTAACCCAAGAAAACAGGAGGTTTTGTTGGGGACTTGCTGGGGAATGCAAGCCTGATCGAATGCAGAAAGAATCTCCAGGACACTCTGGGAGCTCCCTGGGCTGGGCTCAGGTTCCCGCTGGGACTCTGCAGAGGGCAGGGCTCCAACTGGGATCAGCAGCAGTGCAAAATACCTCTGGGCATCTCCATTTTCTGCTGCTCCGAGGAAGCAATGAAGCCAGCCAACTTCAGTATTTTCGTTCTCCTGGTGGATTTTTTCATTTGATTTGCCACTCCAGAGGCAATTTCTGTGATGGTCTCTGTAGGTTGATTCTATTTCAACAGCACCAGCAGCAGGGCTGTGTTTGAGTGCTGCAAAAGTGGTCTGTGATGCTTTCATTCCCCTCGACTTGGTGCTCAAGGACTTGTGAGCATTTCAGTCTCTGCTAATCATGATGCCTGTGACAAAAACACTGAGTTCACCATCACAAAAGCACAGTGGGCAGCAGTGATTGAAAGAGGCAAGTGCAGTTGTACTGATAAAATTCAGGTGGCAAGCAGAAGAGGGCCAAGAGCAGCCATGATCTCCAATTGCCAAGGCAAAGGGCACCAGCAGCCTCCTGCTGTCAGCTCAGGGTGAGTAAAAGAGCGTTGAAAACAGCGCTGGAGCCCGATCCTTTCTTCCTCTGAGGGCTGGCTCAGGGCAGCACAGGCGGGCCCTGAGCAGTCAGGGCTGTGTGTGGGTGCTGGCTGCTCTGCTCCAGAATTGAGCTGTTAAAAGCCCTTGGGAGCCGAGGCAGGAGCAGGCGGGAAGGGGCCGGCGCTGCTGCTGCTCCTGGCCGGGAGCCCCGGCTGGGCCGGGCCGGCGCCCCCTGCGCTGCGGCTGCTGCTGCTGCCAGAGCCAGGCGGGACTCGGGGACAGGGAACGGACACGGGGGGACAGCAAAGGCCTGGCGGCTGCAGGGATGGTGGCGCTGGGGCCAGCGCCAGCACAGAGCTTCAGCCCGCAGTTAACCCCGAGGGAAATGCTGGGGAAACGCTCCATTTCAGCTTTCTTTGCTTGTTGCTGTAATGAAGGGACTGAAATGAAAGGGGAACAAGCAGGGCCCGACCCCTCCTCTGGGAGGAGCCCCAGGACTGGGCCTGTGAGGGGCCGTGAGGGGCCGTGAGGGGCTGTGAGAGTGTTATGAATCAGAAGCTTGACTAGTCCAATATTCAAGCAGCAATCAATTTATTATTTAATGTGATAAAGTATGAGCAATACAGCGCCAGGTACAGTGGGGGAAGTTTTCCCTCCAACTGCATACCGATAATTGATGGTTACAGGTATTTACAGGGGTACCCATCAGGTTTTTTCAGCAGTTTCTATTTCCAATCTTTTACTCATCAGCAATTTTTATTCCAAATTATTACATCACAATTCTATAAACTATTGTGATTTTAATTTCTCAGGATCTATCTCAAAGGAGAATTCCCAGATGGTGACGGTCCAGTTTCCAAAAGAAGAAAGATTAATTCCATCTGGTGGAGTCCAGCTCCCCAGATATGGGTCCACCTTTTAATTGCAGAGACTCTAAATCTCATAACAGTGATGTCCAGCTTCCCTTTGGTCGAAACCATAAACCCTTGAGGTGATGTTCATCTTCCTTTTTCAAGCTGTTTTTCTCTGCTTCAATAAGGCGTGAGATAAGCATATTTCCTTTATATATATTCCAAAGCTACAGTTTCAATAATACAAGTAATATTCTAAAATTATACTTCAAAAGGTTATTATTGCAGAACTCTTTATGGATTAAATGCAAACAAAAAGCAACATCTATAACACTTTAATTCAAATGCTCCTAAATCAACTAGGGTTAATTTGCAAACAAAAGATAGGTTCAAAAGTCTTTTTCCATGCTTTATTTTCCTCAGTTATTACTAGAATTCACAACTATCCCATTGTCGGTATCCACACATTTCTCATTCACAAGTACACACGTTGCCTGTTTGTACCTGACACGAAACACAGCTTTGCATCTCACAAGGGGTTGTGAGGGGCCGTGAGGGGCTGTGAGGGGCCATGTGGGGCTGTGAGGGACCATGAGCAGCTGTGAGGGGCCCTTGCCCCTCTATGGAGAACTGTCATTCCTGTCCAGGAGCCCATGGCTGAAATAGAATTCCACCCCAAAACTCCCCATATATCCAAGGTTTGCTTTCAGACAAAAGCTGCAAGGACAGACAGGTCTGGCTTGCCTTGGCCTCTGGGGACTGCTTCTCATGTGCCTTCAAAACCCTGGAGTTCTGTGATTTCCTTCCTATAGGAAAGAACTGTCCCCATTGTCCAGGTGCTCCTGGCCTCAAGCACTTGACCACTATACAGGGATGCAGTTTGACAAGAAAGTCTAACAGATATGTATGCTTGGCTGAAAGATTTTTGAATGTAATGTCTGAAGACGAATATAAATGAAAGCAAGTTTTGATATAAAAGAAAAGAATTGATGAGCCAGTCTTTTTGGATAGCTAAGAAGGCAAAGTGTATGTTAGTTAGAAGGGGTTTTTATGACTTAGAGCAAAGGATAAGCCCACCTCAAACAAGAAGATTTTACCAAGCAGAAAGATAGCACAGGCAAACAAGTCAGCAAATTTTGCAAGTAGAAAAAAGGTCTCAGAATTTTCCACTGCAAGAAAACTGGAAAACAACTTTTAGCTTAAACTGTAATGTACTAACTTTTAGTGATTGGAGAATAGTAACATGAATATGGTAATGATAGTAGTTATGATTGGCTATAGGTAAAAGTTAAGGTATAGATTGGTTCTATTGTGTGAAGATGCTCAGCAAAGAAAAGTATATAATGCATTTGTAACCTAAACTAAGGGTCTCCAGGCCTGCAGCTGGAGCTGACAGCTGTAGCACAGCTCTGTCACCCATGACTCTGGACTGCTGTATCACCTTGGATACAATAAACTGCACTTTGAAGAGCCGCCTGGCGTCCCACATCCCTCATTTCGGCTCTCACAAACTGGTGTTGCCCGGAACTGCCAGTGCCCAGATCCAGAAATTTCCTGGTGCTGGTGCAGCCCAAGTGCAGCAATTTGCAGGCAAAAACCCCCAAAATCTGGCAATTTTCCACTGCTGGCTCTGTTGCTGCCCAGACCTGGAGTTTCCCAGCACTGCCATTGCCCAGATGCAGAAATTTCCCAGTGCTGGCAAAGCCCAAGTGCAGCAATTTGCTGGCACAGAAATACAAAACCTGGCAAATACCTGGGGCCGGCACCACCCAGATCTGGTGTTTTCCAGCACTGCTAGTGTCCAAACATGGCATGGCAATTTCCTGGTGCTGGCACAGCCCAATTCCAGCAATTTGCTGGCAATGAAAGCCTAAATCAAGCAAATACCTGGATTTAAAAGGTATTTAAAGCAACCCAATCTCATGTTTGCTGACACCGCCAGTGCCCAGATCCGGAATTTTTCAGATGCCTGCACAGCATAATTCCAGCAATTTGCTGGCAGAGAAGGTTCGCATTTGGCAATTTCCCGGTGCCAGCACATTCCCCACCCAGATCTGGTGTGCACTGGCACTGCCAGTGCCCACATCTGGCAATTTCCCGATGCCAGCAAAACCCAAAGGCAGCAATTTTCTGGCAAAGAAAGCCCAAACTTGGCAGCGCCCAGATCTGCTGTGTTTGGGTTGGTTTAAAAGAAGGAGACCTCGGCTTAAGGCTGTGGGAAAACCCTCTTTAGGGTGAGCAGGAGCTCCCACCCATAATCCTCTTGTTCAGTTATGCAGATTGTTACTAGAAAGTTCTGAGTTCTCTTTGCTACCATTGGTTACTTTTTGCCGCAAAATTGTGATATTCCTAATCATTCCTTCCTCTTGGATCCTTCCCTCAGATCCCACCTTAACCCTTCCCCATAAATAAATGTATAAATATCCCTGCTAGATCCTGGACCCAGGCTTTTTTCTGCTTCGCTCTCTGTACTGTGCACGCCATCCTGTTTGTTGTGTTTGCCTTCAGTAAAGTTCTGTTTCCACACAACCAGATGAAAGCAGTCTCTGTCTGTAAAGTGGCCAGAGCTGGTTCTCAGGAAAACCACTGGTCAACGGACCGGACGAGGACCAGAAGGTTTCACTGGTGTTTGCTGGCAGTGCCAGTGCCCCGATCTGGAAATTTCCCTGTTCCAGCACCACCCATGTCCAGCAATTTGCTGGCACAGAAAGCTAAAACCTGTGGCAGCTTCCTGCTGCTGGGTCTGGCACCACCCACATCTTGCGTTTGCTGCACCAGTGCCCAGACTTGGAAATTTCCCGGTGCCAGCAGAGCCCAAATCTGGCAGATTTCTGTCACTGGCAATGACACCACCCAGATCTGGTGTTTGCTGGCAGCGCCAGCACCCAGATCTGAAAACTTCCTGGTGCTGGCACAGAAAGCCAAAGTTTGGATATTTCCAGGTTCTGGCACCAGCATCATCCAGATCTGGTGTTTGCTGGGACCGCCAGTGCCCAGACTTGGAAATTTCCTGATGCCTTCACAGCCCAGGTCTAGCAATTTGGTTTTAGCTAGCTGGGGCAGAGAAGTTCCTCGGACTGTGACTTTCCTTTTTCTTGGAATTGTTTAAACCCGCTCTGGAGGGAAGTCTTTTCCTCAGCTAGTAGGGGGAGGGGCCGCTGGAACTTGCTTTCTAGACTGACCCCTTTTGGAGGTTTCCTCCCAAAATTTGCCTGAAACCAGCACAAACAGTCACAATGAAAACTTCACCAGTGGCACAACTCCCCAGCCCAGCAGGAAAAGAACGGACATGTAAAGTTCTCCTAACATTTGTCCTGCTTTGCTGCAAAAGTCCTGCTGCACACACTGTGCACTGTGGAAAGCTAAGAGAAGCTGCAGCTGGTGGCAAATCTTGTGACAGAGGCTCAACCTTGTTCTCCATGAGAGATTCTTGAGAAGAGCAGACAGCAGATGATTCCTGGAAAACTGAAACAGCTTTCCAGAAGGGAAATGAAAATGAAAGAAACAATCCAAGATGTTTTCCTCTATTTATCTCTATGCTCCTCTTTTCCATGTTGCACTGCTTCTCCATCCCATTCATTCCAAATGCACCTCACCTCTAAAATCTGTGACTTGGCAAGTTTTAGACACTCTAAAATACCATGAGCTACACACAGTTTTCCTTTCCACACAGGAAAGCAACACTGGAGGTGTAAGTGCAGTGCTTGGGTCAGGTAGGAATCCTACACCAAGGGAAGGTGCCCCGACAGTGTTTGACCCTCAGCAAGGACAGTGCTCAGCAGCAAGCGAGGGGGTCGCTGTGCCAGTGCGCAGGAGTCAGGGCTCTGCATCTGGGCTCAGCGCTGCAAAGTTCCCGTGTTTGGGCAGACGGAGGGGCTGTCCCCGGGGCGCGCGGGGCTCGAACGTGGGGCTCGTGGGGCGAGCGGGGAACGGACACGGGGACGAACGGCCCCGGTGCTTCAGTTGCAGCAGCGGCAGCGGCGGCGGCAGCAGCAGCGGCGGCAGCAGTAGCGGCGGCAGCAGCAAAACAGATAGTTTTGAATAGTCTTTCTCTCTCTCTCTCTCTTTCTCTTTCTCTCCCTTTCCCGCTGTCGGGCACCCTTCTCTCGGGGTCCCTTGCCCAGCGTCCCTCTCCTCTCCCCGCCTCCCTCTCCCCTGCCGGGCCGGGCCATGCCCCCGGCCCGCCCCCGGCCCCGGGCGGGGCTGCCCCGTGCCCAGCCCCGGCCGTCCCGCCGCGGTCTCGCCTCCGCCCGGCTCTGGCCGTACTGGCGGTGGCGCTGCTGGGCGGGCATCAGTGCCTGGGGCGGGGGCGGCATCGCCGCCCTTTGCCTCCGCCTGGCCCGAGCCCGGCCCCGGACCCGACGCAGGGTCCAGTCCCGAGCCCGGCCCCGGCCCCAGCCCCAGCCCCGCCCCCGGCCCCGGCCCCGGCCCCCACCCCGGCCCCGGCCCCGGCCCCGGCTCCTCCCGCGGCCTGCGGAGGACACAGGCGGCGCGGCCGCTCCCGCCGCCTCCGCTGCGGCTTCCCCGGCCCGAGCTCCGCCGCTCGGCAGCGCGGCCGCCAGCCCCGAGCCTCCCGTGCCGCGTTCCGAAGATGGAACGCCTGGGCATGGCCGGCCCGGGGCGGGTGAGGGGCGCTCGGGGGCCATTGCTGGCCCCGGGCCGAGCGCTGACAGCCGCGTCCCGCCCGCAGGGACGGCGCAGGAGGCCCTGCAGGAGCGGTACCGGCTGGGATCGCTGCTGGGGCGCGGCGGCTTCGGCAGAGTCTTCGCGGCCACGCGGCTCTCGGACGGCGCCCCGGTGAGCGGCGGGGCCGGCGGCGGGCGCAGGAGGAGGGGATGGAGGAGGAGGAGGGCGGAGGGCGGTGGATGGGGCTCGCAGTGCGGGCGGCGAGCTCACCCCGCTGCTGCCCTTGGCTTGCAGGTGGCCATCAAAAGGGTGCCACGGAACCGCGTCCGGCACTGGGGCGAGCTGGTGAGTGAGCGGGGCCAGCAGCCGGGGCTGCCGGCCGGGGATGAGCCGGCGCCCGGCACGGTGGGAGCCACCAGGACGCCCCGAGAGAGAGCGGGCGTGGGGCCAGCGCAGGGCGCAGAGCATCCCGGCCTGGCTGAGGGCTTCCCCAGGCCTGGCACGGCATCGGCCCCACTGACGGCATCGTGCTCCTCCCGCAGCCCGACGGCACCAGCGCCCCGCTGGAGATCGTGCTGCTGGCCAGGGTGTCCACTGGCTTCCCTGGTGTGGTCCAGCTGCTGGAGTGGCTCGAGCTCCCCAACTGCATCGTGATGGTGCTGGAGCGGCCAGAGCAGTGTCAGGACCTGCATCATTTCATTCGGGCACGGCGGTTCCTGCCTGAGGAGGTGGCACGGGAGCTGTTCCGCCAGGTGCTGGAGGCCGTGCGGCACTGCACCAGCTGCGGGGTCCTGCACCGTGACATCAAACCAGAGAACATCCTGGTTGACCTGGACACCGGGCAGGCCAAACTCATTGACTTTGGCTGTGGCACCTACCTGCAGGACACAGTCTACACTCACTTTGCAGGTGAGCCTGCAGAGGGCTGTGCTCCCGCTGCTGACATCTCATGGCCCAACATCTCCCAGCCCAAGCTGGCTGTGGCAGCGGGGATTCTCCCTTTTGCTGCCAGTCAGGGCACTAAATCTTCAGCTGAGTTGCTTTAGAGCAGGGCTGGGTGGGCAGCCATCTTCCAGCCCTGCTGGCAGCCTTTGCCAGCCACTCTGCCCAGGACTAGGGCTGGGCTGGGGCAGCCAGCCCAACCAAAAGCCCCATGGGTTGGGGAAGCAGAGAGGGAGGGCGGAACCTTTGCCCCAGCCACTTTGGTATGCAGATGACAGGAAGGGCTTGGGCTGCTTCACTCGCCCTGTTTCCCTTGGCTTCAAAATATTTTTGGGGAAATGCAGGCAGGGAGGATAAGGGCATGTTTTTTCCCCAGCATGGAGTGGGTTTTTCCTTTGCATGTCATGGTCGGGCCTAGCCAGGGCTGCCCTCTTCCAACAGCAGAGGCTTCTTTTCCAACCCTAACTTTGTGCACAAGTCCCAGATGCTGGCGAGAGGGCAGTGGTCACCCTGAGTGCCCCTGATGCAGCCCCCGCACACCCAGGGATGCTGGGGCCAGGCTCTGGGAGCAGCAGCATCCCCCTGATGAACTCCATCTGTATTCCATAGGAACACTGTCCTACAGCCCCCCGGAATGGAACGACTTTGGCTGGTACCATGGCGAGGCAGCAACAGTCTGGTCCCTGGGCATCCTGCTGCACCAGATGGTCTGCGGGGAGCACCCTTTCAGAAGGGGCCAGAACCTCAGCTGGGGCCAGCTCCCGCTGCCACAAGGGCTCTCTCAAGGTGGATCCTCTTCTCTGGGCATGGGGGGAATCCCAGTGCTGGGAGCCAGCAGCGGGCTAGTGGGCATCCCGCTCTGGCAGCTGCTGAGGAGGTGGCACATGTCCTGCTCTCCTCCAAAACAGGGAATTGATGGGAAAGTTTAGGCCCAGCTCTGAGCACATGCAGCATGGCCTGGGTGTGGGAATAGTGGGGCAAAGCAGACAGGAGCCTTCTCTGGCTGACCGGCAGTTTCTGCTTTCTCTTCCCAGAGTGCAAAGACCTGATCAGGTGGTGTTTATCCATGAACTCCTTGGACAGACCCGCACTGGAAGACCTGTTCTGTGATCCTTGGATGTGGGATATTCCTCTGCCATAGAAGAAGGGAGAGAGCCACAGGCACACTTTGATCCAGGGCCCTGGTAAGTTCCTGCTCCAGATATGCCTTGGCAATGAGAAGCAAAGGAACCCAGAGCTTTTTGTGCTGCCTGTGTCACTGCACCGGGGTCATGGGATGGGAGCACGCAGCCCTTGTGCTGGGGCTGAGCTGCTCTGCTCAGCACTGGTGGCCACCCTCCAAGCTCGTTTTACTTGTCCTGGTTCCCTGACAGCTGGGGCCCTGGGCAGAGCCCTGAGAGGCTGGTCTGCCCCCAGGGAAGGAGAAGGAGCCCCTGGAGAAGCTGTACCGGGTGGGGATGCTGCTGCTGCTGCTGCTGCTGCTGCTGCTGCTGCTGCTGCTGCTGCTGCTGGAGACAGCGAGGGTGACATCAAGGATGACAAGCTCTTCCTCAGCCTGGCCACTGGAGGCTGAAGGTGGTGCACTTTGATTCTGGCACCTTCTTCAAAGCCAAACTCCACAGGGAATTTGCAGATGAGTCCCACCCGGGAAATTCTGCCAGATCTGGGCATGACCCAGCGTGGCGGGGAAGCAAAGGCTCCCCCTTTGCTGGGGCAGATGCAAGTAATTCTTCAGTCGCTGCCCGGCTGCTTTTGGCAGGGCCGGATCCTGGGCTGAGGTGGGTACAAAATGGGAGTGGGCTCCTGGCCCTGCCAACAGCCCCCAGCACCCACCGTGCCCCGGGCTGGGGCTGGGGCTGGGGCAGCGAGCCCGACACAAACAAAGCCCCATGGTGGGAGCAGAGGTGGGACTCCAGAACCTGTGCACAGCTGCTTTGCTGTGCAGGCAAGGAAGGGCTTGGGCTGCTCCACTGCCCTTGTTTGCTTTGGGGTCACCGTGATTTTGGGGGGCAGTGCAGAGGGGAAGAGAGAAAGTGTGGGTTTCCCACAGCCATGGCTGGGGTTTTCCCTGGCATGCAGGGGTTGGGCCTTCCTCAAGACCCTGACAGAGATAAGATTTTTTACCAATTTTCTTGTTTTCCCATTTTGTCTCTAAACTCTTTTCAATAATGTGTTGTTTGTTATTCCAGAGGAAGCGTTCCAGGTGGTCCAGTGTGGATGGGGAAGTGCTTGGGAGCAGCTGTGGTGTGGATGGGCCGTGCCCTTGGAGAAGGCTGAGGCCGTGGTTTGGGAGCAGCTTTTCTTGCAGCCGTGGTTGGCGTGAGGTGGGTCCCTGTGTGCTTGGCAGGGTGGGATCAGAGCTTTTGGGAGATGGCAGCGAGCACAAGAGCATCCTGCTCCGGGCAGCTGCTGAGAGCTGCATGTGCCGTGGCTGGCTGCAGGCTGGGCACATGTGCTGGCAGCAGGGATGGGCAGCTCTGGGCACAGCTCTGGGCACAGCCAGCATGGCCTGGGCACCGCAGGCCTTGTCACAAGGGCACAGGAGCTCTCAGCTGACGGGCGGTTTCTGCTTTCTCTCCTTGCAGCCGGGCTCTGCGGGTGCTGAGGCTACTCTGGGCTCTGCCAGGGCTCTGCTGGGCTCAGCCCTGGGCCCAGCTGGGCTGGCTCTGCCCTCACATTGCTCTGACAGCTCTGCATCAGACCAGCCCATTGCGAGCACAGCACCTGAGCTTTCTGCTTTGGCAGGTGAGTGAGACTCTGCTGCAGGCCCAGAGATTGCAGCTGGGGACACACATCCAATTGGCAAGGACCCAAACTCTCCACAGTCCCAGCTGAACGCCTGCATCTGTACAGAGTGTTTTGTCTGTCCCATTCTTCCTTCTTGATTGGCTGGAATTGTGCAATTGCACTTTCTTCCTCCTCTAGAAGTGCCACGAGTGGGCCAAAGCTGGCGAGTGGGCCGTGTTCCTGAGGTACTGCAGTCTGGAGCTGGTGGATGGAGAATTGCCCTTCTGCACTGCCAAACCAGAGCAAAAAGCTGTCAGTGGGACTTCGTGTCTCTAAGAAACGCCTGGCAGTTACAACAGGAATGTGCAGCTCATTTGCAGGGTGAGAAGGAAGGTGATCTTCTAAAGGATTTGGGGTTTGACAGAGTTTCCATTCCCAGTCCTGCTTGGAGCTGGAAGGGCACAAAGCAATTTCCTCTTGCTTCAACCACAATTTCAAATACCAGTGTTGGTAACAAAGCCCAAAATCTTTTAAGAGGCTGCTGAGGTCAGTAAGATGGATCCATGCCATCAGCACATTTACAATGTAAAGAACTGAGTTCTCTTTTGAAAAAGATCATTTACCTCTTAATGCAAAGAAGGTGTCTTTGCATTTATGTTTTGTTTTTTTTCACTAACATTGTGTTATGTTTTTTCACTAACACTTGGATTTTATTCTTATCTTTTACAATTTACCTAGTTTTTTCCTTTTTCCTTTTTTTCCTTCTAAATAGAAAAGATGTCCTACAGAAGAAATGTCCTTTGCTCCTGGTTCCCGTGTGGAGCAGCTCCCTTCCTGCTGGCTGAGCTGCACAGGCAGAGCCCGGCAGCTCCTGGCCCTGCAGGGCTGAGGCTTTTCCCTGTTTCTGGGCACAGACTGATGGAGCAGCACTGCTGAACATGGGCACACACAGAGGGACCAGCAGCAGCTGCCTTTGGCCACCTGAGGCTCCAAGGCCCAAACTCTGAGCAGCCAGGGCTGGAAGAGACTGGCAGGATCTGATCCCTGACTCTGGGCCAGGGCTGCACAAATGACCCCACAGAAGCAGCAGCAGCAGCAGCAGCAACAGCAGCAGCAGCAGCAGCCGCAGCAGCACATGGAGCTGACTTTGAGCACAGCCCCTGCCCCTCTTCCCTCCCATGTGCAGCAGTGTCACAGCAGCCTGAGGCACCTGGGAGCCCCCAGTGCCAGCAGGGACTGGAGATGGCAGCCCTGGGCTCCTGGAGGCTGTGCAGGGAACGGAGCTGGGCACTGCCTGTCCATGGGGAGCTTCCAGATGGAAAAGGCGGCTGTGCCCAGGCAGCTCCAAGGGCACAGAAAGGAGGCTCTGGAGCACTGGATCTGTGCCAGTGCCACAGTCCTGGGCAGCAGCCAGCGAGCACTGGGGAAACAGAGGGCACAGCAAGAGGGACAGAACCAGGCAAGGGCAGAGACTGGAGAGGGCCAGGCCTGGGAGCAGGAACAGCTGCTCCATTGCACTCTTGGAGAAAGCTCTTGGCTGGTTCAAAGCGCTGAAAGGCGTGAAGGGCAGAGAGGAGGCCACAGCAAACAATGCTCCTGTTTGCACAGCCTCCCCTCTCCATGTCCCAGAAGGAATTGCATGGACTGTGCTCTTCTCTCTGATTGGTCTCGTTCAGCATGAGCAGCTCAGCACCAGGAGCTGAAGGAGCTGAAGCCTCAGGCCACAGGAGCTGGGCAAGAGGAGACTTTCTGAGCAAAGTAATGCTGCTAAAATAGCCCCAGCTGAATGCAGTGGATATTAGCATGGAGCCACAGAATCCTTTCTGTTGGAAAAGCCCTCTGAGCTCACCCAGTGCAGCCGCTCACCCAGCAGTGCCAAGCCCAGCACTAAACCACGTCCCTGAAGTGCCAAGGTCTGGACCAGCCCTGAGTGTGGCCTGAACAGCATGCCCTGAGCCAAAGATGGCCTCTGGATGAACCTTCCAAGCAAAGGTTATCTTTGTATCTGCTCCCTGATGAAATGTGCATGGTCATTAGCACTGAGATAGATGTAGCCACTCATTAGGGAAACACGGATTGACCTTTGTGTATTTAGAAGCCAGACAAGGCCATGAAATCTGACATCTGGCCTTGTTTGGGGCTGTATGGTCAAAGTCAGCTCCCTTGGTTCCTCCTTGAGCCCTGGCCAGGCTTTGGGAGGAACCCAAGAGGAGGATGAAACCAGATGTTGCCACACTAGCAGTGCTGTCAGTTTGTTCATTCAGCACTGTCAGAGCTGGGCCCTCTCCCAGCGGGGTTGGAGCCTCACCTGGGGCTGGAGGCACCTGCAGGAATTCCCAGTGCCCAGGAGTGGCTCTGCAGCCCTTGGCTGTGACAGCTTCCCCAGCTGCTGTGTGGGTCTGGGAGATGGTAAAGGCTGAGGGTAAATGCTGCTGGATCTTTCCTAATCACTGCTGCAATCTTTGGTGGGGATGGTTGGGTGCATTGCTGAGCTGCTCCTGTTGCGATTCTTTGCTGCTCTGAACTGCAGGAAATGGCACTGATTCCTTCAGCTGGAGTCTGTGGCTTTGGTGCTGACCCTGCCCACTGGCAAAACAAAACTGGCACAGTCTGGCCAGATGCCAACAAAATGTCACTTGTTCAATGTAAATGTGAGGAATCAGTGCCATCAGAAATTCCCAGCTGGGAAGCCCTTTCCTGGAGTTCCCTGGCTCTGGAGTGGGCTGAGGTCGGAGCCCCGTGGGTGCAGTGGGGCAGTCGGGTAAAAGAAGCTGCACCCCTGGATGTCTTCAAATGCATCCAAAAATTGCACATGGAAAAGACCTTGTGGGTTTGGGCAGACAAATCTTGAACTGATATGCATTTGTGCAAGTGAAATGTCTATATACATAATAATTATATATGTATTTATAGTATAATAAGACCTCAATATATCTATTTATATCAATTTATTTATGTCTGTATCTATCTATATTTCTATATCACTATCTATCTATGAAATTATATAATAACGTGAAATAGTGCTGACAATACTAATTTGGTAGCTTTGGCTGCTCAGGGATGTAACACTAAATACCCTACAGAACAGGATTGGCCAGGACCCTAATGTCAGTGGTCAACTTTGTGAGATTGTATACAATGAAAAAAGGAGGAAGGGAGGAAATTGGCTATTTTTGCAGGGGTTGCTGATACTGTGATGCAGAGTGCTTTGTCTGTTCCTGTGAAAAATACAGCGATTTTGTCTGCAGGGTTTTTCATGTACCAGAGTATGCACAAGCTGCAGGATTGGTTGCATGGGTGAAGGGGTTGTTAAAAGAGCAGTTGGAAAGATGAGGAGAAGGGAACCTTTGCCCATGGAGAACCCATCTCCCAGATGTGCTCCATGCCCTTAACAATGGCCCACGGGGGAAATGAAACCCCCTGGCTGTGCACGGCTGCCCCCAATTTGCAAATCCAGCCATGGGCAGTGAGACTTGGGCCGCCTGGGAAATTGTTCTGGCTGTGATGGCCCCTGGCAGGGCCAGCCCAGAGGCTACAGGTCTGGACCTTCATGCATTGGAGTTCATTAGGAGAAATTCAAAGCAAATGAGAGCTATCAATACTGAAACAGGAATTCAGATTCCTCCAGGACACTTTGCTTTGGTAACTGCTCCCTTGGAGCTTGGCCTTGCAAAGTGTTCCTGTCATGGCAGGAGGAATTGATGCAGAATATCAAGGAGAAATTACAGTAATTCTGTAAACAATAATGAACAAGATTGGATTATTCAACCCTGTGACAGGGTAGCACAATTATTGATATTGCAACTCTAAGAGCAATTGATAAAAAAGGAGATCCAGCTCCAGTCACCACCATTTGTGGAGATAAAGGGTTTGGATCCAGCAGCCCTAATAATGGAGCCAGAGTGTGGGTCGGAGGCCAAATGGCCCTCCCGAGGCAGCTGAAGGAGCAGCTCCTAGGAAAGACAACTCTGAGTCCTGAAACCTGGGCAGGAACAATTGGAATGTGTCCCTGCAGCCAAGGATTCTGTGTGAGAACAAGTAAATCTGACAGGATATTGTTTTACACATCCTGCCAGACCAGATCTCCCTGTTTGCCCCAAGGGCCCCTGTGGAAAATGCTCTGATCCACAGGGCTCCATGTGAAGGCTGCTGTGACACTGAGGGACTTGCACAGGAATTCCATCCAGGAGCCTGGGTGCCCCTCAGGCACTGGGACCCGGCCCCTTCCAGCCAGAGGGGAAAGGGCCCCCCAAGCCTTGTTAGACACAGACAGCATGGGAAAGCTGAACAGCAAAGGGCCCTGGGGCATTATTCTGGAATTAAAAAGGTGCCAGCTCCATGGGCAACAGAATTCTTGTTCCTAATTCGAATGATTGAGAAAAAAGAATGAAGAACGGTGTCACAAAAGTACTACTGATGTCTGTAAGGTGTACCTTGATAGTCAGCCAGAATCTTTGTCTGCCACAAACACCTCTAGTGTTTCACCAAGGGATTGGTCATCAAAATGTAATGATGGGTTTTGATGGATTGCTGAGCTTCTTTTGTAATTCTCTGCTAATGATGATGTGCTTTGCTGAGCTTATCCTTTTGTAAATCTTTGCAGCTGTGCATGATATAAATGACACAATTCCTTCAGTTGATGTCTGTGTCTTTGGTAGTGACCCTGCCCACTGGTGAAACAGGGGGCCCTCTTGCCTAGGTGTTCCCTGGGAAGGCAAAAGCCCTCCCTCCAAAATTCCCCCCTTTCTCCCTGTTCCCCCCTTCATACACTGAGCATGATGTGCTCTGGTCTGGGGTACCCCGGGGTCAGTTGGGGTCCCCTGTCCTGGCTGTGTCCCCTGCCCAGCTCCTCCGCAGCCCCAGCCCCTCCCCAGTGTGGCTGGACGAGGGGCAGGACAGGCCTTGGCTGTGCTGCAGCTCAGCAAGAACAAAATCATCTCTGCATGCTCAGCCCTGTGCTCAGCACCCGGCCCAGCAGTGTCTCAGTGCCAGGGGCTGTGCCCTCAGTCCCTGCCAGGGGTTTCCATGGCAACTGCCAGGACGGGTGACCCAGGTGTGCCCCCAGTGCCCATTGCCATGGAAACAGTGCCCAGTCCTGCCCCTTTCTGTCTGGCTGACCTGGCCTTTGGCCCTGGCAGTGCTGTTGGCTGCTGCTTCCTGGTGCCTGAGCGGCCAGCGCGGCACAGGGCAGGTGGCCATGGCACAGCCCCCAGCAAGGGATCCCCTCTGGCTCTGGGCACTGACACCAGCCCTGAGCAAGGGGCCAGGGCAGCTTTCTATGGCCACTAACCATCACAACGGGGCTGGGCATTGGTTGCCATGGCACCAAACCAAGGACCGGGCCCCATGGCCATTGCCATGGCACCTGGTGGCACCAACAAGTGTCACTGCAATTGTACCTGGAACAGCCCTGGCACCGCTTTGTCCTGAGGGTTGCAATGGCAGCTGAGGGCAGCAACAGCTGGGGCTCTGCAAGGGCCCTGGGGGAGATGGGAAGGAGCAGCAGAGCAGGGGCTGATCCATCCCCAGTGTGCTGCACAGCCCAGGGCAGCGTCCCAGAGCGTCCACATGGAGCTGCCAACAACATCCCCCCTCTGCAGCCCTGGCCTCTCCCCAGCTCACACAGGTGCCCCATCCTTGCAGGCACAGACACGGCAGCACTGGCTCAGCAGCCCCTGTTTGCATTGCACACAGCAGCGGGAGCACCCCCATGCTGTTGGTGTGGGCACGTGAACCTGAGGGAGCACAAATGCCATCAGCCCCTGGGGCCAGCAAGGGCTGGGGAACACCAGGGAAACCACTCAGCTTTGTCCTTTCCTCTGCAGTCAGCCAGAAAGTTTGTTCCCATCAGCTGGGAGTTTCCTGTCCCACTGCAGACGCTGTTGCTCAGAGCCAGGGCTGCCTAGCAGCCACCCCCAAACTGCCCTCAGCATTTCCTCTGCTTCACCTTTGCTTTCTTTACTCTTCCTGATACAAATTTCTTCTAATTGCCCTCCTCAGGGGACCCAGAACTGGACACAGCACTCGAGGTGCTGCCCAAGCAGTGCTGAGCACAGGGGAACAATCCCTGCCCTGCTCCTGCTGGCCACACCATTCCTGAGCCAGGCCAGGAGCCATTGGCCTTCTTGCCCACCTGGGCACACTGCTGCCTCATGCCCAGCCTGCTGTCCATCAGTCCCTGCAGGTCCCTTTCTGCCTGGCTGCTCTCCAGCCGCTCTGTCCCCAGGCTGTATTGCTGCAGGGGTTGTTGTGGCCAAAGTGCAGGACCCGGCACTTGGACTTGTTAAACCTCACCTTGTTGGATTTGGGTCCTGGATCCAGCCTGTCCAGGGCCCAGTGCAGAGCCTTCCTACCTCCATCCTCCATCAGATCCACACTCACACCCAGTTTGGTGTCATCTGCAAATTTGCTGATGTTGGAGACAATCCCGTCATCCAGACCATTCCATGCAGACATTGAAATCCACGCTGGCTGGCTCTGACCCCTCAGCCATCCTGTGGGTGCCCTGGGATGGCACTCAAGGTGATCTGTTCCATAACTTTGCTGAGCACCCAGGTCAGGCTGACCGGCCTGGAGTTCCCCAGCTCCTCCTTCCAGCCCTTCTTGAGGATGGGCTCACACTGGCACCTCTAGTGCTCTGGGACCTCCCTGCTGAGCCAGCACTGATGGTAAATGATGGAGAGCAGCTTGGGGAGCTCATCCACCAGCTCCCTCATCCCCCTGAGATGGATCCCATCCAATCCCATTCACCTGTGAGCATCTGAGTGGCTCAGCAGGTCACCAGCTGCTTCCTCCTGGATTCCAGGGGGGCTGTTCTGCTCCCTGTGCCCATCTACCAGCTAAGGAGAGCACTTGTCCTGAGGACAGCCTGTCCTAATATTGAAAATTGAGAGAAACAAGATGTTAAGTAGCTCTTCCTTCTCCTTATCTTTAGTTACTATATTCCCCACTGCATCCAATAAAGAGTAGAGGTTCTCCTTATCCCATGTTTTGCTATTAATTTAATTGTGGAAACATTGTCTATTTTTTTTCACAGAAGTGGTCAGGTTAAACTCTAATTGAGTTTTCACCTCTTGACTTTTTTTCTGCACGACTTTACAACATCCTTAAACATTTCCTAAGCTGCTTGACCTTCTGTCCAAAGTTGATGCACCTCTTGTTACCCTTGAGTTCCCACAAAATCTCCACGGCCAGCCAGGCCAGTCATTTTCCTCACTAGCTCATCTTTTGCCACACTGGGACAGGCTGCTCCTTCCCCCTTAAGATTACTTTCTTGAAATGTGTCCATCCTTCCTGGACCCCTTTGTTTGTAAGGGATATTTTCCTTAAAAAGAAATCAGTGCCTGATTCATTACTCCCCAAATCTGCATCCTAAATAAGCCAAAGTCTGCCCTTCATAATTGTTAATAAATTGTTTCCTGTTCAACTGTGGTCTGTTGGCCATGAAGGGAAAATTTCTGTGCCTCTGAGTCTCACCAGTTCCTGACCCCCAAAGGACACAAACCCGATGAGTTGTGTTTCCCACTCCAGTGGCTGCACTTGCACTTCCCTCCATAGCCAGAGCAGAGCTCCCTTGTCCCAGAAGGTTCTTGGCAATGCAGGGATGAAGGAAACAGGACAGGCTCTGGGGATCAGGGGCAGGGCACAGCCAGGGATTTGGAGGCTGTTGTGAGCCCAGGGCAGGACTCAGACCTTGGCCTTGGTGAACCTCATCCAATTGTCCTGGGCCCATGGCTCCAGCCTGGCCAGATCCCTCTGCAGAGCTTCCTGCCCCCCCAGCACAGCCACACTCCCACCCAGCTTGGGCTCACCTGGGAACTGACTGAGGGTACCCTCAATGGCCTCATCCAGATCAGCAATAAAGAGATTTCGCTGACCTGGCCCCAATCCTGAGCCCTGGGGACACCCCTGGATGTTACCCCATTCCTCAGCTGCTCTGACTGCCAGGGGTTGGATGAGAGAAATGGTGGTGTTGGGGTAGGAACAAAGTGTGATTGACTGTCAGCCATGAAGGGTCTTGATTTTCATATCTGCTCAAACTGCATTAGGAGGTGCTGGGGATCAATATCAACTGGGGATTGCTGATATCAATCTATAAAGAAGAAAATAAAACAGGACAAAAGAGTTCTCTCTGCATTGTTTTCAATATGGTATATTCACTTTGAATAGCCTTCTGAAATCTGTCTAATTAACCACAGAAGATCTGAAAACTTAGATTATTCCCATGGGATTTTCTTGTTTTGGGTGTTTTGAACAAATGTTTATGAGCTTTTCTTACTTAATTCCTGAAGTCAAGAGGTGCTGGGGATCCATATCAACTGGATACCAATTTATAAACAAGATACCAATCTATAAACAAGAAAAGAAAACTGGACAAAACCAGTTCTCTCTGTTTAGTTTTCAATATACCATATTCACTTTAAATACACCTCTGAAATCTGACTAATTAACCACAGAACAATTGAAAACTTCAATATTTCCCACGGGGTTTTCTTGTTGAAATGTTTTAAACAAATGTTTAATAGCCTTTTTCACTGAATTCCTCAACTGAGTAGCTCAAGAAAGAAGAGGCCTCTGGAGTAGTAAAATTCATCAGCACCTTCCAAGTGGCTGAGGATCCATCTCCATCAGAGCAGCAATGAACAGAAATGGGCACAGCTTTGTGGCTGCCCCAGCTTTGGCATGGGCCCTGGGCCTGGAGCAAGAGCAGCTCTTGAGGTCCCCAAGGCCGGGGCTCTTGTACTGCCCTGGGTAGATGGGATGGCAGCAGGGGCTGCAGAGCTCTCAGCACCTCAGGCCGAGGGGAGCAGGGCAGCCAGGGAGCCTCCTTTGGCCTTGGCCAAGCTCCTTCCCTCATGGCTGGAGCCGAGTCCTGTGGCTGCTGCTGTGCCCTTGCCAGGGGCTGAGGCCGTGGGGCAGTGCCCAGAGCAGCCTGGCCTGAGCAGAGCTGTGGGGCCAGAGCCAGCTGGGCTGGGCTGGGGAGAGGCCCTTGGTGCTGCCCAGAGCTCAGGGCAGCTGGCAGAGCTTGCAGGGAGCTGGGCTGGGCTCAGAGAGCCTGGCCTAGAAAACATCAGTGTCCATCTCAGCCTGACTGAGCGTGCAGGGGCAGAACTCAGGCCAGGCCTTGTGAGGTAGGGCCAGCGCCTGTGCAAGGCATTGCAAACAGGCAAGTGGCCCAGAGAGGAGGCTGCTCTGTGCCCTTGATGGCAGGGATGGAGGAGGGAGGGGGCCCAGAACATTTGTCAGCACCAGCCTCTGTGCCCAGGCCTTTGCAGCCCTGGCTGCTGAGCCCAGCTTCTGCCTGGGCTGAGTTTGGCTGTGGCCCAGCTCCATCCTCCTGCGGGGCTCAGGGCCTGTTCCCAGTCATGGCCAGCCCTGGCTGCCTCTCTGCTGGCCCAGAGGCCGGCAGAGCCCAGCGCAGGGCTGTCTGTGCAGTCCCACAGGTGCCAGGGGCTCTGCAGGAGCTGGCAGAGGCTGCCCAGCAGGGAGGCCATGGGGCACAGAGCCCCAAGGCTGCTGTGGGCACCACGGCACAGGGGCCGTTCCCAGCCGCAATGCTCCTGGCCTGGGCTGGGCCTGCACAGGGGCTGGGCCACCATGGCTGGGCCAGCACAGGCCCAGCCGCTGCTGGGGCTGACAGCAAGGCCAGGCTTACACAAGACATTGCTGAGCATGGCCTGTGCTGACCAGACCTGACTGTGCCAAAGGCAGAGCTCAGCTGCCCTTGGGGGCTGCAGCAACAGTCCAGAGCCCAAAGAGCCTCCATGGCTGTGCTGGAGACCAAGGCTGCAGGAGGGAAATGCAGGGCTGCTGCAGGATGGGGAGGGCATTGAATTCCAGCACACACCTCAGCTCTCTGATGATCCCAGCACCATGCTGGGCCCTGTTTCAGACTGGAGCAGAGCAGATGTTGATGGGACAGGAGTCCTGCGGGGCTGTCAGGGACCTGCAGCTTGCAAGGTGCTCTGCTCTCCCTCAGGTGCTTTCGGAGAGATCCAATCCTAGCTGGGCACCTCAGGGCACAAGGCACAAGTGGCACTGCCTGGTCCCCCCCCCCCCCCCCCCCGGCAGTCTTGCCTGGCGGGGCGGGGAGGGAGGAGTGAGTGGGGCTGGGGCACTTTCGCTTTTGGCTTGCTGGCCTGCTTGCTTGCCTGCTTGCTTGCTTGCTTGCTTCTGCCTTAGCCCTAGCTGATAGCTGCCTTTTTTTTTTCCCCTTTGCTGCTTTCTGCGCTGTTTTTTTTCTTTTCTTTCGTCCTCTCTTTCTTACCCGCCCCTGAAGATACTGGACCGGCTCCGGACCTGACCTGGGACGTCCGGCGGGATCTCCGGAGTCAGCGAGAGAAGCTCAGAGCCCTCCACAACACTGACTGGTTTCTTTTCTTTTCTTGTGTTGGGGAGTGTTCTTTTGTTACTTGTCAATAAAGAGGTTTTGTTTTCCACTTTGCTCCTCCGAGAAATTCCTTCCCGAACCCGGTATTGGGGGAGGGGTGGTCGGAGGTTTGTCTTTTGGGGGGGCTCCCTTTTGGAGATTTCCCCTAATTTGTCCTAGCCAGGACAATCTTTTTGGTGCGTTGGCCAGGAAACAGAGGCCAAAGCCAGTGGAAAAAAACCTATAACAATAATATTTTGGTTTTGGTTGTTTTGTGGGCATATTGGTAATTCATAATGTCATTTGGGGTGAAAGCTTGCCGGTATTTCTGGTCCCTTGGGGTTTTTGAAGCTTTAATACCTTTGTGGTCCCTAGGGTTATTTCCTTACCCAGAAATAGCTCTGGTGTTGTCCCTAATAAGTAACCTTTGTAAGCGGGGGGCACTAACCAGAATAGTCATTGGGCTGGTCGTATGTTTGCTGATTTGTCGGAGGTTTATGAAAGACTTTGTTTCAGGAATGTATGGATTGCTGTCATGGCTGTGTACTCAGTTTGTTTGGGGAGAAGAAGGGGAAGGGGCTTCTCAGCTTTTGTCTTCCTTCTTCTCCTCCAAATTGTTGACATCTCTATTAGAAAATATTGAATTTCCCCTGAGTTTAAAAGAAACCATCTTTCTGGCATTTAATTTATTAAGCCTTTTCTATACTGTCTGGAGTGTATATAAAATGAAAGCCGAGATTTCTAGAGGGGTTAGAGAGACTCCTGATTCAGGAGTAAAACAAAGCAGGAAAAATCTCGACTGGAGTGGGAAATGGGAGGATATGGGCCAGACTTTAAAGGAATTTTCTGATCCTATAGACTGGGACTTTCCATCTGATCAAATTCAGAACCCAGTCGAGGTGGCAAAGTATTTGAGGGAGAAGTGCCATGGTAATACTAAGGAGGAAAGGATTACTGCAGTGAGCTGGGTCTTGGCGCTGGTTTACCGTACTCTGCTAGATACTGTGGAGCAGCAGATAGCAGAAAGGGAACAGGGAGATAAGTTAGTTACTATCCCAGTGACCCAGGCTGCAGCTAACATCCCAGGCTCCAGGCTAGCAGCTGAATCAGACAATAGGCCTCAACCCATGGCTGTCGCAGCTAATACAAGAGGTGGAAAGTGTAAAGGCAAGACCGATCGAAAGGTGGAAGATGATGATGATGATGCAGGAGAAGGACCCTCACCAAAATCAGAGGCCACATCAAAGGGCACAGATTCTGGAGCTAATATTGACTCCTTTTCTCTGAAGGACCTCAGAGGCCTAAGAAAGGATTACAGACGACAACCTGACGAATCTATAATTAGTTGGTTAGTCCGCCTTTGGGATGCTGCAGGGGAGGTTACGAATTTGGATGGTATTGAAGCGAGGCATTTGGGATCCCTGTCACATGATCCTGTCATCGATCAAGGTATGATGAGCAGGGCTAGCCCTCACAGCCTCTGGGAACGGGTCCTGGATAGTGTAGCACAAAGATACTTATGTGCAGATGATCTCTATATACAGCAGACACGGTGGAAGACCATAGAACAGGGGATCCAACGCCTGAGAGAGATGGCAGTGGCAGAGCTCATTTTCTCAGATGATATAACAACTAGGAATCCGGACCTGGTACCATGCACACCCGTAATGTGGAGGAAACTTGTGCTACTTGGGCCACCTGAATACGCTTCTGTCCTAGCAATAATGAAGCAGGATGATACATATGAGACTGTGCTCGATATGGCGAAGAAGCTTCGAGTGTATGCAGATGCTGTGCATGGACCAACTCATGCCAGAATTGCAGCAGTGGAAACCCGACTGCAGAAACTAGAGGACAAAATAGAGGAGAATCATAAGAAACTCCGGGAAGAGATTGAGGACCTTATTCAAATCTCAACTGTGCAAATTAGAGGCCCTGGTATCCAACGCTGGCGCTCCTTTGATGGGGAGAGAAGGTACACCCCATGGGCTGAGTTATGGGTCTTTCTGCGTGAGTCTGGAGAAGACATGAGGAGATGGGATGGAAAACCCACCGCTGCTTTGGCACAACGGGTGCGTGATTTGAAGAAAAGAGGAAGTATCACCAAAAAGAGAGCAGCTCTGGTTGCTCGTAGCTGAGATGTTGAGTATGACGATGACATGTCCGATCCCCTTGAAGGAACTTCTAAGGCATACGCCCAAGGAAAGAAGGACAGTCTGGCTTAGAGGGGCCCTGCCTCTAGCCAGGAAGAGGCACGGGAAAACCGGGTTTTTTGGAAGGTGTGGATCAGATGGCCTGGCACATCAGAGCCACAAGACTATGAAGCATTGGTTGACACTGTATCACAGTGTACCTTAATGCCATCGGAACACGTGGGGACAGAACCTGTTTCCATTGCTGGAGTGACGGGGGGATCACAACAGTTGACTTTATTGGAAGCTGAGGTGAGCTTGACTGGGAAGGAGTGGCAGGAACATCCGATTGTGACTGGTCCAGAGGCTCCGTGTATTTTGGGCATAGACTTCCTCCGGAATGGCTATTACAAAGATCCTAAGGGATTCAGGTGGGCTTTTGGAATAGCTGCAGTGGAGATAGAGGGTATTAAACAATTGAATACCTTGTCTGGACTATCAGAGAACCCATCTGCAGTAGGACTCTTGAAGGTAGAGGAGCAACGAGTACCAATTGTCACCTCAACAGTGCACCGCAGGCAATACCGGACGAATCGAGATGCCGTGATCCCCATCCACAAGATGATCCGAGAGCTGGAGAGCCAAGGGGTGGTCAGTAAAACCCACTCACCCTTTAACAGCCCTATCTGGCCCGTGTGAAAATCTGACGGAGAATGGAGATTGACTGTGGACTATCGTGCCTTGAATGAAGTGACTCCACCACTGAGTGCGGCTGTACCGGACATACTGGAACATGGCATCGAGTGGGTATACCATATCCCCTATCATGCACCTGCTGCAGGGAAAGTGGAAAGGTATAATGGATTGTTAAAAACCACCTTAAAAGCATTGGGTGGGGGGTCTTTAAAAAACTGGGAGCAGCATTTGGCAAAGGCTACCTGGTTAGTTAACACTCGAGGTTCCACCAACCGAGCGGGTCCTGCTCAGTCTGAGCTCCTTAATATAGTAGATGGGGATAAAGCCCCAGTGGCCCATGTCAGAGGTTTGTTGGGAAAGACAGTATGGATCAACCCTGCCTCGAGTACAGACAAACCCATCCGTGGGATTGTTTTTCCTCAAGGACCAGGTTATACATGGTGGATAATGCAGAAAGATGGAACAACATGGTGTGTACCTCAGGGAGACCCGATTGTGGGGTGAGACTCATATATGAATGTCATTGTTGAATGTGAGACAGAAGGAAACTGTAAGTGTCAAAGGTCTGAGCAAGTAAGATGAGAGGAATGCGTAAGTGTCAAAGGTGTGAGTAAGTAAAATGAAAGTTTTTTATTGTATGTTCACGATATGGGATAAGGGGTAGAGTGTCATGGGGTGACAGCCTTTATCCCAGTATCGTGTATTGGTCTGGCAGCTGTGTTTTCTCTCTCTCTCTCTCTCTCTCTCTCCCCCCCCCACCCCCGGCCGTCTTGCCGCGGTGGGGCGGGGAGGGAGGAGTGAGGGGGACTGGGGCACATTCGCTTTCGGCTGTTTGGCTTTGCTTGCTGCTTGCTTGCTGGCTGGCCTGCTTGCTTGGCTTGACGCTTTGCTTGCTTGCTACTGCCTTAGCCCTAGCTGATAGCTGCCTTTTTTCCCTTTGCTGCTTTCTGCTTTCTGCGCTGTTTTTTTTCCTTCTCTTTCGTCCTCTCTTTCTTACCCTACCCTGAAGATACTGGACCGGCTCCGGACCTGACCTGGGACGTCCGGGATCCCCGGAGTCTGCGAGAGAAGCTCGGCGCCCTCCACAACACTGACTGGTTTCTCTCCTTTTCTTGTGTTGGGGAGTGTTCTTTTGTTATTTGTCAATAAACAGGTTTTGTTTTCCACTTTGCTCCTCCAAGAAATTCCTTCCCGAACCCAGTATTGGGGGGAGGGGTGGTTGGAGGTTTATTTTTTTGGGGGGACACCCTTTTGGAGATTTCCCCTAATTTGTCCTAAACCAGGACAAGCACATAATTCCTGCCTCTTCCTGAGATTTCATTGCTGGGTGAGGAGCTCAGCAGTGCTGAAAGCTGAGGCCTGTCCTTTGTGATCCCTTTGGGATGGCAGTGGAAGTGCCCTGAGTGCACATTCAGAGGCACCTTCAGGGCTTCTCATGCCATGACACCAAAACTAAATGTGCAAGGTGACTTCCTAGAATGGCATGTAGTCCTTTGAAATATCTGCAGGCAGTGGTCTGAAACTGCTTTGTGAGCCTGCTCCTTGGGATCAGCTGTGAGGGGCTGAGGTCTGGCCTGAGCCCGGTGCTGTGTCCCAGTGGGAGCAGCCCCACAGCCTCACGTGCAGAGCAGGCATTGCCAGAGGCCCTGGAGATCTCATCTGCCCTGCATCCACCATTGTCAAGGTGCTGTAATCATCAGCTGGTGCTGACTTTCCCCTTGGACCCCTTGGTGTAGTCACTATGGAGAATTTCTTTCCTGAAGCCTATGGTATTTCCCCCTGGCAGCTGTGATGGGGATGCTTGGGGAGTGTGGGGCTTCGGGGGCAGCTGGCCGGGCAGGGGCTGAGCACGGGGCCCTGTTGGGCCCATGCCCCCCAGCAGCAGCAGCAGCAGCAGCAGCAGCAGCAGCAGCAGCAGCAGCCCCAGGGCCCAAAGCCCCGTGCCCCCTGCCCAGCACAGGCTGCCCTGTCCCTGCAGCTGTCACCCGAGCGGGGCCCAGGGCCCAGTGGCTGCTGGCAGCAGCAGGAATGCGGGGAGGGTGAGGATGCCCTGGCTTGGCTTTTGTCTCTGGAACAATGCGGGCTCAGGGCAGTGCAGAGCATGCTGGGAAGCAGAGCCCAAGGCCTATGGAGGCATCAATGCTTAAAGATCAGCCCCTGCAGCAGCCCAGATGCAGGTGGCCCAGTTGCCAAGGCTGTGTTGGCCTTGAGAGTGTGCAGGTGGATTTTGCATGGCTGTGGCCTGCTGGTGGCTCTGGGCCCAGGAGTGCCTGTGGCTGCAGCAGGAAGGGTGGCTGAAGGTTTGCTGCCTGCTTTGGTGACATGGCTGCCGGGGCCAGTGCTGGGAGAGCCCCCTGTGTGAGAGCTGGTGAGAGCTGAGCTCTTGGGGACAGCGCTGTGGTGCAGGCCAGGAAGAGCAGCAGTGCCCAGTGGCAGGAGTGGTGTCAGTGGGAGCCCCTGTGCACAGGGACCCCCAGCCCCAGGGTGGCCGTGCCAGCACCTCCAGGGACCTCCAGCCTGGGCAACGTGGAACAAGTGGAACCCACAAGTGTGCACAGGCTGCCTTTGCCCAAAGGAATGGCCAAGAGAAGTCAGGTTTTGAAAGCAAACTGTATTTATTTGCCAAAGATAGGCAAATCTAGGATTTACAGAACATTTTTCTTTATAACAATCGTTATAACTACATCAACAACAATGTACAGAATGTAGTTACATGAGATCCGAGGGGCTAACAATCTTCAAAACATATTAACAGAAAACTTCTAATGTAGTCAACATATTTACAGGAACTTCACAACTTTCAAACGTATTTACAAACGCGTGGCATCTGTGCCATCATGTGCATGAGTCCTGGAAGAAAGGAAGAAGCAGAGCTGGACTCAGCTGGCAGCACTGGGCCCAGCAGGGCTGGGAGCTGGGCCCCAGGGGCTGGGTCGGTCTTGGCAGGGCTGGCGTGGCCCCAGGCAAGCGCAGGGCAGGCCGGGGCTGGTGCTTGTGGCAGCACAATCCAGGCCCCCTGCGGGCACCGTGTCCCTGAGCGGGGCCATCCAGCCCAGCCCCAGCCTGGTGTCAGGGGAGCCAGTGTGTGTGTGGGCAGGGCATGGGAAGCATCTGCCTGTCTTACTTTTGGGGCTGCATCTTCATCCAAGGACCATGGGCTCCTCCTCATCCTCCTCATCAACTTCCATGTCCTCAGGGTCATCCTCCTCATCTATGTCCATCTCCTCGATGGTCTCCTCCTCGTCTACTTCCATGTCCTCAACAGGGGAGGACATGGAAGTAGAGGAGGAGTCCACCTCCATCATTTCTTCCTCATCCAGGCCCAGGTCCACATCCATCTCCTCCACAATGTCTCTGTCAATCTGCAAGGGGCAGCACAATCTCCCAGTGGGCTTCTTGTCCCACACCATCCATTCCCACACGGCTGCAGCCTGCCCAGGCCAGGTGCCCTCTCCCTGGAATGGCACTGTACCTCCATGGGCACAGCAGAGCACATCCGGCTGGGATTGGCACTCCAAATCTTGCAGCAGTAATAGCCCAGGCAGCAGCAGCAGCTCTGTGCTGAGGGTCAGAGTGCAGGGTGAGCAGCAACTCAACCTTGGCAGCCGGTGAAGTGTCTGCTGTGCTCATTTCCAGGTCCTGGACGTTCCACCTGGAACCCTCTGGGCGCTGTGATGTCACTGAAGTTTCAGGGCCACACCACCATGGTAGATGGGGATGGCAAAATGATCAAATCCGTGAATGGTTTGGCTTGGAAGGGACCCTGAAGATGATCTGGTTCCAAGCTGAGCAACGTCTCAGGTTGCTGCGTCCCCTGTCCCACCTGGCCTTGGATGTTGCTGGGGATGGGGCATCCACAGTCTCTCTGCACTGGTCCCTGTGTCAGGGACAAGCACCCTGAGAGTAAAGAACTTCCCATCATTAAATCTGATCCACTTCCTACAGTTTGATCCCATTTTTCCGTTTCCTCCCCTTCATATCCTGACAAAGAGTCCTCTCCCACTTCCCTGTGGGTCAGGCTGTTCCTGCCAGGTTACGCATGTAGCTTAACTTGCAGACAGGAGAGAGAGAAGCCACGTACCCAGTCAGAGAAAATGGGGAAAGTGGCTTGAGAACTGAGCGAAGACAGAAAAAGTAGAGACATGCAAGCATTGGTTTGGGTTGCGTGAGATGTGGGATTCATGCCTTTCATTAGAGGCCACGTTGCCTCGTCCACTCCGTTCTTGTGTTGCAGCCTGTCCACAGCCAGCCTGTGTGAGGGACCTGCACTCCCAGAGCTGGGAGCACGCTTGTTTAACTGCTTGTTAACGAGGTGAGTGTGGGATTCTTGTGGAACTCTAACCACTGTGGATTGCAATTAGGAGGGTCCAGGGAGGGAGACCAAAATGGGGCTGGGCACACAATATGGGGGTGAACAGTGCAGGATCATTACAGTAAGCCAGGAGCAAAACAGTAAAAGAGAGTTGGAACAGTCTAGGGGAACACATATATGGAAAATACAGCAGTTGAACTGGGTGATGCCAGCAAAACGCGCTGCATCACCATGAACCTGCAAATGCCCATGGGCAAAACCATTGCATTCAGAGCGGTGACTTTTTTTACCTTGGTCACTTTGCCCTGAGGTATTACAGTTCCAATGATAGGCCCCTGGGCCCCCACAACTCCCTCCTTTTTGTTATCTATAAAGAAGGCTTCTGCCATAGAGTTTTGCAGGCATTTAGCAAAAATGGATAAAATAACCAACACAATGAATACAATAAACCAAGTCCACAAAACGGTCTTAACTAAAGATGGAAGCCAGCCTTTCATCCCCCAATATTTGAAAAGTCCAGTGAACTAGTCGTTGTTGCCTTCCATCTGGATCTTGTTTCCTTGATCTTTTAGCAGCTGGATGCCCTGGTATACTGACTCCCTATATGATAGCAGGTTGAAAAAACACATGCCATCAAAAGCCTGACAGGCATGGCCATGGACAAGAAATTGTGGCTTGTCTGTGCAAGCAACTAGTTGAAAGCATACGGCTCAGTGAGGAGCATCCAGATTCCTGCTGCAGCAGCAACCAATGGCAGCATCCTCTGACTTTGGTAATTTAATATCTGGAGGCTTGGGTGTCCTAAAAGTAAACAGATAAAGAGATTAGAAGATGAAACTTAAGTTGGAGTCCCACTAAACTTTCTCTTCTGTAAGGCAAGGGTGTGAACACAGCTTATTAGAAGAATCATGTATCAAGGCTAAAATATAATTTTTACAAATGTTAAGACATAGATCCTGGTTAGTGGTGTCTGAGCTATCTTGGTCTTGGTGTGTGTGGTCAACGCTGCTTAGGAGATCTTCTTCTGTCCTTCTCCTTCTTCTTTTCCAGGGTGCTCCAATCTCTCTTAGGCTTTCATTCTGTTCTTCTGATGGTGGCTTTGGTGTTTGCCTCACTGTTCCCAGAAAGAGTTTTTATGTATTTTGCTGGGATCGATCTTAGGAATGTTGCTGTAAAGACAAGGGCATCTTCTCTTTCCCAAGTAATTAATAAGAAGGTGCCGACAATTTGTTTAGATTCAGGGTGTTTGCTCAACACAGGTGGCTGATGTTGGAATTGGGCTGCAGTTGAATTAGTAAAATGCCTGATGACTGGGGGAGTTGTCTCCATAAATGGGTTGTCCAAAAAGTTGAATACGTAAAAGGCCTTGGCCAGTCTCTCAATGGAAGATAATATCTGGACTCCCTGGCTCAGTTGATCAAGGATCCTTTTGATTGATCAGTGGGCCCTCTCGGCTATGGATTGTCCTCTGGTGGAGTGTGGTATGCCTGTGACATGTTTTATACCCCAGTGGTCAGAAGCTTGTTGGAATCAGTGCAAGGTATAAGCAAGAGCATTATCAGTTTTAATTTCCTGTGGAATTGCTAAGGTGGAAAAAACTAAAAAGTAATGTTTTATAGCATCTTCTGATTTTTCAACAGCACGGGCAGAGGCGAAAACTACACAATAAAAGGTGTTAAATGAGACGTGGATGTACTTTAGTCTGCTGAAAGTGGTTTAGTGTGTGGTGTCTGATTGCCAGATGTAGAGACTCTCTAGTCCTCTTGGACTGACTCCAGCTCTGACAGAACCAAGGCCTGGTACCTGGCAATTTGGGCAGGTGGCTACAATGGACCTTGCCTGGTCTCAGGTAATTTTGAACATCCTGAGCAGCGCAGGAATATTTTTTGTGGTAGAATTGATGGCTGATCCTAATATGTGTAAAAATTATCTAAAGAGTATTGCAGTGGCTCAGATGTTTGAAGTAGGCAATTGTGGTGCTCTTGAGTGCGAAGTAAGTATATATTCACAAGGTTTATTCCTGCAAGGGAGCACAGACTCTCTCTAGGTTTCCCGCAATAGTTCTGCAATAACTTTCTGTGGGGTTGTTATCGTTTTAGTAGGTTGGTGTACTCTGAAACGCATTCAATTTCTATGTGGGGATCTGAGAAAGCTGAATCCCACTGAAACAATAATGCATGGAATTTTGGACTTACACCAAGGATTGCCAGGGAGAAAGGAAAATTAGGGTGGTATCTGTGTGCCTGTTTAGTTTGAATCACCCAGGATACCTTTTGTACGGCTGCTTCGGCCTCTGGTGTCAGTGATTGCACGGAATCGAGTCCTTCACTGCCTTTAAGGAGGAGCAGGAACAGTGGCATGAGATCTTCTCTGGTGATTCCCAGCTGTGAATGCACCAAACTGATGCTTCCACAATTCTGGTGGAGTTCTTTCTGAGTCTTTGGGTTGTCCTTGATGTACAGTGTTTAGGGTGTGATGATTCTCTCTGTGCTTTAAGGCCAAGATCCTTCCAGGGGACTGTCTTTAGGTCTTCATCTGCTGCAATCTTAAAACCTTTCTGCTGTAGCGCTGTGATGACATCTTGTATGGCAACATCTAAAATGTATTGAGCTTCTGCACAAACGTCTGTATCGTCCATGTAATGAAAAATTATAGCATTAGGCTGTCTTTTCCAGCTGGGCAAGAGAATTTAGGCTCCAAGGCATTGAGAAGTAGTTGGGTTCTTCTTCATTCTTTGAGGCAATAAGGTCCACTGGTACCTCTGTAAAAGATGCTTGTCAATTTACGGATGGAAAAGGCGAACAAGGGGCTTTCATTGGGGCGCAAGGAGATGTCAAAAAAGCAGTCATTTAGATGTATAACAACCATCTGCCAAACTTGAGGTAAATTGGAGGCTGAGGGCAGGCCGGACAGAAGGGCACCCATGTCCTCAATGACCTCGTTGATTTTCCTGAGGTCCTGCAGCAGCCACCTCCTTGTCTTTGCCAGGCTTTTGTATGTGGAACACAGGGGGATTGCAGGGGCTAGTAGATGGTACAATGTGTCCCACAGACAGCTGCTCCTTCACGAGGGACTGCAGGGCCTTTAACTTTCTCCCTTGGTGTGCCCTCTGATCGACCCATATGGGGTCGTTGGTCTTCCAGGTTGACTGAAGTGTGGCACGCTGCTCAGTGGCCCTGTCTAGAAATCCTGAGGTGTTGATATGATCTCTAGCCTTGTCCCCCTTTGGGACAAGAGGCTTTTCCTCAAATTGTTATTGGTGCCCAGGTGATGAATGATCTTACTGTACCACTGTGGCCTCAGGACCTTCCATGCACATGGTACTTTGACTCCAGAAGATGGTAGTGGCTCTCCCGATGCCAATAATCACTTCAGCCGCTGAAACCAGGGGCCATTCTTTTAACCAGTCGGAGAGGGAAATTATGGTGATGTCAGCTCCTGTATCTAATAGTCCTGAAAGACATCTCTTTCTCCCATTACAAGACAAAGCACACTTTAGAATGGGTCTGTTTCTGCCTGTTTTCTGTGCCCACATCACAATTGGATCAGCTGGTGTGGTGATCATGTCCTGTAGGAGGATGGCTCTGACTGTAACTGTTCCTTTTGGAATGAAAAGGGGAGGGTCTAAGCATAGAGCCTGGACAGTTATCTCATGCAAAGACGTCAAGGCAAGTATCTCAGGTAGTAGAGTGAGTGTCTCCATCCCTTCCCTGGTGTTGGTTAAAATCAAAATGTCTCCGGGCCATTCTTCAGGCCTGTATTTGCCTGCTGAATATGGTGAACATAAATATCCTGGATTGGAATTGAAAAGGCTCTTACCAGCTGCCTTTGGGTTCCAGGGCAGAGCTGTCTTCTGTCGAGTTTTCTGCAGTGATCAAGCTGTCCTGATGGATCTGAGGAGGTCGCTGTGCTGGTTCTCCACGATGTTGGGGAGAGTGGGGTGGAACGGCCTCGCGTTTGGTGTCATTGTGCGGGGCCTTTCTGCGTCTGTCTGTGGTTTCCCACAGGCTACTGGTTTTGCTGGTGTTGGAAAGCGTGTGGATGAAGGGGGCAGTGAGGACAGTAGTTGTGACACCTAGAAGGTCCCTGCTAACAGCCTGTGTTTTTACGATTCTGTCAAAAATGCCTCATCTTCCCATCTCCCCAGATTTAAAGCAAGGTCCTTTTTCATGTGTATGTCAGGGAATAACTTGGGAGGCTACTAGCACCTCTACTACACCCTGACTGGTAGTCTTATGTAGGCTGGCATCATGGTGTACGGTTGCCCTAAGGGTGCATGCCTCGACCATTTTTGCAATGGTAGGTTTTGGGGTGAGGGGTAGAGAGGGTAATATGTCTTTTCAGGTGTTGGTAAGATTTGTTTCAGCAAGGGTAGGAAGTAGTACCTTCCTGACTTTTGGATGTTCAACTTGCTTCTCTATTGCTTGTGTAAGGAGGTCACTAAATTTTATAAGGTATTCCCAGGTCCCTGCAGAATGTCTGTGAAATCTAGAGTAGGTGTTGTTCCATTGGGTGTCTACATGAGAGCTATCTTTGCAGCACTTTTATCTCTTCTAACAAAGCTCAGGAAGGTGTCTTGTGTGATTCTCAGGTTTAATGAAATATTCCTCCCTGGCTAGATGGACTAGTGTTAGGTGTGCCCGCCTCCCTTCCCTAGCATAGTCTTTTATAAGTTGTTGTATTAGATTTTTCCTCATTCCTTCTCACAGAACAAATTCAGTGGAGAGAGTAGGATGTGCATAAAATGGCGCAGATCGTGAGCCCCATTACATGTGCAGCAAAGACGCAATTTACGAAATTATTAAAATACAGTGAGTATTTTCCATGGTCTTTTGCTGCTTTATAAAGGTCTTTCAACTCCTGTGTGTGACAGCTTCCCATTGGGGGTTAGCCCCACTCTGGTACTGCACCAGTGCTGCTTGTATTTTAGCTACCAATTCCCAGTCGTCCTCTTCAGCCGCCAGCTTCTCCATCCTCTGCCAAGAATCCTCAGGCTCATACTCAAGGTGGGATGAACCTTCCCTCTCCTCTCCAGAAGAGGGAACTTGCTCTTTGGCAGAGGAGCGGGGCCTTGGTGTGACTGGCCAGGCCCGCTGTTGTGGGCCTTTGGTAGCCAAGATGGCGGCCTTCCGATTACCGCCCCTCACACTTCTGGCTCCAGCAGTGTAGGATCCGCAAGGGGATGAGTTGGAGGGGGTAGGCCTGCAGGAGTAGGCAAGGAAGCGCTGGATCCCAATGCAGGGGTGGTACCTGACGCAGGGGTGGGACCCAACACAGGGGCATGACCCGATGAGAGACCTGAGGGTGGGAGGGAGTTTGACATTGACGACCCCCTCCAGGGGATGGACTGCATTTTGTGAACTATCTGAGGGGGATTCAGGGAGGAGAGGTACTGGAGAATGGGTTAGGGTAGAATCCAGGCCTGTGTGATCAGTACAGACCTGGGCATGGGGTAGAGAAGGAGGGAAGATGTCAGACAGCAGGTGGGTTGTCTGTGCTTTACAGCAGTTTCCGTCTCTCATCCTTATCTTGGTATCAGTGGGGTCAGGAATGCCAGGGGCAGAACAGAAAGTCTGGGTTGAATATTAGAACTTGGAACCCTTCAGAAAACTCTATAAATCATATTAAAAAGGTGGGAAAAATTTTGCAGCTCTTCTCACTCCCTGGGTTTTCTAAAAATAGAGACTTTCCCTAACTCAGTCCTAGAATGCTATAAGATGAACGGAATACACAAAAATGACTGGGAACTCTTTAAAGAGCCAATGAACAAACGACTTCCAACTTCCCTTAGCAAAAGTCTTCCCCTCTAAAAGGAGAACCTCCATAACTCGAAATTATGTATCCCTGTCATCTTTGGATAATTTGTTACCCAGAGCTACCCCTGATGTAAAGGGTGACCCACCCAGAGGACTACAAAATCACCCAAGGATCTTGCACTGCAGGCGGCTGTCTCCCCACTCATTACTCTGGTGGCTCTGGATGCAGATGTTTCAAGATGTCCCCTGAGCTTTCAGCAGCTGAGCCAGCCCTCATCCCTCATGCTGCTGGAGGGTGCTGATGCTGCATTTAGCAAGCTTTGATAAAACTGATAAAACATTGGTTTTTTAAGGCTGCCTCACTTTAATTTGTCATTTTTGTCATGAGGTATTATAGTTCCAGTAAATAGGCCCCTGGGCCTGTACAACCCTGCGTCCTCCTGAGATTTCACGGCCAGTAAGGAGCTCAGCAGTGCTGAAAGCTGAGGCCTGTCCTTTGTGTTACCTTTAGAATGGCAGTGGAAGTGCCCTGAGTGCATATTGAGAAGAACCTTCTTGGCTTCTCATGCCACGACACCAAAACTAAATGTGCAAGGTGGCTTCCTAGAATGACATGTAGTCCTTTGAAATATCTGCAGGCAGTGGTCTGAAACTGCTTTGTGAGCCTGCTCCTTGGGATCAGCTGTGTAGAGCTGAGGGCTGGCCTGAGCCCAGTGCTGTGTCCCACTGGGAGCAGCCCCACAGCCTCACGTGCAGAGCAGGCCCAGCCAGAGGCCCTGGAGATCTCACCTGCCCTGCCTCCACCATCGTCAAGGTGCTGTAATCATCAGCTGGTGCTGACTTTCCCCTTGGACCCCTTGGTTTAGTCACTATGGGGAATTTCTTTCCTGAATCCTGTGGTATTTGCCCCTGGCAGGTGTGATGGGGATGCTGGGGGAGTGTGGGTCTTTGGGGGCAGCTGCCCAGGCAGGGGCTGAGCTTGGGGCCCTGTTGGGCCCATGCCCCCCAGCAGCAGCAGCAGCAGCAGCCCCATGGCCCAAAGCCCCGTGCCCCCTGCCCAGCACAGCCAGCCCTGTCCCGGTTGCTGCCCCCTGAGTGGGGCCCAGGGGCCAGTGGCCACTGGCAGCAGCAGGAATGCGGGAAGGGTGAGGATGCCCTTCCTTGGCTTTTTTCTCTGGAACAAAGCAGGCTCAGAGCAGTCCAGAGTAGGTTGGGAAGCAGAGCCCAGGGCCTTTGGAGGCTGCAAGGCTTAAAGATCAGCCCCTGCAGTAGCCTAGATGTAGCTGGCCTAGTTGCCAAGGCTGTGGTGGCCTTGAGAGTGTGCAGGTGGATTTTGCATGGCTGTGGCCTGCTGGTGGCTCTGGGCCCAGGAGTGCCTGTGGCTGCAGCAGGAAGGGTGGCTGAAGGTTTGCTGCCTGCTTTGGTGGCATGGCTGCAGGGGCCCGTGCTGTGAGAGCCCCCTGTGTGAGAGCTGGTGAGAGCTGAGCTCTTGGGGACAGCGCTGTGGTGCAGGCCAGGAAGAGCAGCAGTGCCCAGTGGCAGGAGTGGTGTCAGTGGGAGCCCCTGTGCACAGGGACCCCCAGCCCCGGGGTGGCTGTGCCAGCACCCCCAGGGACCCCCAGCCCCGGGAACGCGGAACAAGTGGAACCCACAAGTGTGCAAAGGCTGCCTGTGCCCAAAGGAATGGCCAGGAAAAGTCAGGTTTTAAAAAGAAACAGTATTTATTTGCTGAAGATCGGCAAGTCTTGGATTTACAGAACATGTTTCCTATAAGAATTGCTCTAATAACATCAACAGTAGTGTACAGAACATATTTACATGGGATCTGATGGGCTAACAATCTTCAAAACGTATTTACAGGAAACTTCTAATGTAGAAAACATATTTACAGGAAACTTCAAAACTTTCAAACGTATTTACAAAGTTGTGGCTTCTGTGCCATCATGTGCCTGAGTCCTGGAAGAAAGGAAGCAGCAGAGCTGGACTCAGCTGGCAGCACTGGGCCCAGCAGGGCTGGGAGCTGGGCCCAAGGGGCTGGGCCGGGGCTGGCAGGGCTGGCGTGGCCCCAGGCAAGCGCAGGGCAGGCCGGGGCTGGTGCTTGTGGCAGCACAATCCAGGCCCCCTGTGGGCACCGTGTCCCTGAGCGGGGCCATCCAGCCCAGCCCCAGCCTGGCGTCAGGGGAGCCAGTGTGTGTGTGGGCAGGGCGTGGGAAGCATCTGCCTGTCTTACTTGTGGGGCTGCATCTTCATCCAAAGACCATGGGCTCCTCCTCATCCTCCTCATCAAGTTCCATGTCCTCGATCTTATCCTCCTCATCCACCTCCATCTCTTCGATGCTGTCCTCCTCTACTTCCATGTCCTCAACAGGGGAGGACATGGAAGTAGAGGAGGAGTCCACCTCCATCATGTCATCCTCTTCCCGCCCCTGGTCCACTTCCATCTCCTCCACAGTGTTTGTGTCAGTCTGCAAGGGGCAGCAGAATCTCCCAGTGGGCTTCCTGTCCCACACCATCCATTCCCACATGGCTGCAGCCTGCCCAAGCTGGGTGCCCCCTGCCTGGAATGGCACTCTACCTCCATGGGCACAGCAGAGCATGTCCTGCTGGGATTGGCACTCCAGAGCAGGCGGCAGGAAAAGCCCAGGCAGCAACAGCACCTCAGCGCTGAGGGTCAGAGAACGGAGCAAGCGGCAACTGACCCTTGGCAGCTGGTGAAGTGTCTGCTGTGCTCGTTTCCAGGTCCTGGACATTCCACCTGGAACCCTCTGGGAGCTGTGATGTCACTGAAGTTTCGGGGCTGCTATTCAGTGGGAGATGGGGATGGCAGAATGATCAAATCCTTGAATGGTTGGGCTTGGAAGGGACCCTGAAGATGATCTGGTTCCAAGGTGAGCAAGCTCCCAGCACAGCAGGTTGCTGCGGCCCCTGTCCCACCTGGCCTTGGATGTTGCTGGGGATGGGGCATCCACAGCCTCTCTGCACTGGTCCCTGTGTCGGGGACAAGCACCCTGAGAGTAAAGAACTTCTTCCCATCATCAAATCTCCTCTACCTCTTGCAGTTTGATCCCATTCCTCCTTGTCCTGTCACTAAAGTTCCTGACAAAGTGTGCTCTGTCACTTCCCTGTGGGTCAGGCTGTTCCTGCAGGGTCATACCTGTGGCTGGACCTGCAGACAGGAGAGAGAGAAGCTAAATTCCCAGTCAGAAATGATGGGGAAAGTGGCATGAGGACTGAGAGGATAAGGAAAAAGTAGAGACATGCAAGTCTTTACTTTGGTGGGTTGCCGGATTCGTGCCTTTTATTAGAGGCCAGATTCTCTGTTGCAGTCAGTTCCTGTGTTGCAGCCTGCCCACAGACACTTCTGTGTGTGACCTGCACACACAGATGTGGGAGCCTGCTTGCCTAAACTGCTGGTGAATGAGGCAAGTGAGGCATCTTTGTGTGGAACTGGAAACACATGAGTGGATTGCACTGAAGAGGGTCCAGGAACGGAGACAAAATGGGGCTTGGCACTCAGAGGGAAAATTGGGGGGAAAAGCCGGGGAGCAATGGAAAAAGCCAGGACTAAAACGGTACAGGAGAGGCGAGGACATTCTAGGGGGAATACATATAAGGACAATACAGCCGTTGAACCGGGTGATACCAATAAAATGCCATGAGCCTGAAAATGCCCATGGGCGAGACCATTGCATTCAGAGCGGTGTCTCTCTTTTTCCTTGCTCTCTTTGCCCTGAGGTATTACAGTTCCAGTGGTAGGCCCCTGGGCCCTCACTACTCCCCCCTTTTTTTGTCTATAAAGAAGTCTTCTGCAATAGAGTTTTTCAGGCCTTTATCAAAAAAGGGTAAAATAAGCAACACAATGAATACGATAAACAACACCCACACAACAGTCTTAAGCAAAGATGAAAGCCAGCCTTTCATCCCCTAGTGGTTGGAAAGTCCACTGAACCAGTCGTTGTTGCCTTCCGTCTGGATCTTGTTTCCTTATCTTTTAGCAGCTGGCTGCCCTGGTATACTGACTCCCTATGTGACAGCAGGTAGAAAAAACACATGCCTTCAAATGCCTGAAAGGCATGGTCATGGACAAGAAATTGTGGCTTGTCTGTGGAAGCACCAAGCTGAAGGCATGCGGCTCAGTAAGGAGCATCCAGATTCCTGCTGCAGCAGCAACCAATGGCAGCATCCTCTGACTTTGGTAATTTAATATCTGGAGGCTTGGGTGTCCTAAAAGTAAACAGATAAAGAGATTAGAAGATGAAACTTAAGTTGGAGTCCCACTAAACTTTCCCATCTGTAAGGCAAGGGTGTGAACACAGCGTATTAGAAGAATCATATATCAATGCTAAAATATAGCTTTTACAAATGTTAATTCATATATCCTGGTTAGTGGTGTCTGAGCTAGCTTGGTCTTGGTGTGTGTGGTCAACGCTGCTTGGGAGGTCTTCAGTTCTTTTTCTTCTTTCCCAGGCTGCTGCTGTCTGCCTTAGGCTTCCATTCTGTTCTTCTGATGGTGGCTCTGGTGTTTGCCTCACCATTCCCAGAAAGAGTTTTTATGTATTTTGCTGGGATCCATCTTACGAGTGTTGCTGTAGAGACAAGGGCATCTCCTCTTCCCCAAGTATTTAATGGAAAAGGGCCCATAATTTGTTTAGATTCAGGTTCTTTGGTCAACCCAGGTGGCTGTTCTTTTAATGGGGCTGCAGCTGAATTAGTAAAATGCCTTATGACTGGGGGAGTTTTCTCCATAAATGAGTTGTTCAAAAAGTTGAATACGTAAAAGGCCTTGGCCAGTGGCTCAATGGGAGATAATATCTGGACTCCCCCTCTCAGTTGATCAAGGATCCTTTTGATGGATCAGTTTGCCCTCTCAGCTATGGACTGTCCTGTGGTGGAGTGTGGTATGCCTGTGACATGTTTTATACCCCAGTGGTCAGAAACTTGTTGGAATCTGTGTGAGGTATAAGCAAGAGCATTATCACTTTTAGATTCCTGTGGATATGCTAAGGTGGAAAAAATTAAAAAGTAATGTTTTATAGCATCTTCTGATTTTTCACCAGCATGGGCAGAGGCAAAAATCCCAGTGGAAAAGATTGTGATTGAGACGTGGATGTACTTTATTCTTCCGAAAGCGGCCTAGTGTGTGATGTGTGATTGCCAGATGTGGAGACTCTCTAGTCCTCTTGGATTGACTCCAGCTCTGACAGAAGCAAGGCCATGTTCCTGACAATTGGGGCATGTGGCTACAAGGGATCTTGCTGGGTCTCAGGTAATTTTTAACACCCTGAGCAGGGCAGGAATGTTTTGGTCGTAGAATTGGTGGCTGATCCCAGCCTGTTCAAAAACTATCTAAGCCGTATTGCAGTGGTTCAGATGTTTGAAGTAGGCAATTGAGGTGCTCTTGAGTGAGAAGTAAGTATATATTCACAAGGTATATTCCTGCAAGGGAGCACAGATACTTTCTAGCTTTCCTGATTGGTTGTGCAATAACTTTCTGTGGGGTTGTTATCATTTTAGTAGGTTGGTGTTTTGAAAACGCATTCAATTTTTATCAGGGCATCTGAGATAGTTGAGTCCCACAAAAAAAAATAATATATGGAATTTTGGACTTACACCAAGGATTGCCAGGGAGAAAGGAAAAGTAGTGTGGTATCTGTGTTCCTGTTTAGTTTGAATCACCCAGGCTACCTTTTGTACGGCTGCTTCGGCCTCCCGTGTCAGTGATCATGGGAATCGAGTCCTTCTCTGCCTTTAACGAGCAGGAACAGTGGCACGAGATCTTCTGTGGTGATTCCCAGCAGTGAACGTACCCAACTGATGCTTCCACAGAGCTGGCGGAGTTCTGGCAGAGTCTTTGGGTTGCCCTTGATGCGCAGTGTTTGTGGTGTGATGGTTCTCTCTGTGCTTTTTAGGCCGAGGAACTTCCAGGGGGCTGTCTTTTAGACTTTATCTGCTGCAATCTCAAAACCTTTCTGCTGTACCACAGTGATGACATCTTGTACAGCAACGTCCAAAATGATTTGACCTTCTGCACAAATGACTGTATCGTCCATGTAATGAAAAATGATAGCATTAGAATGTCTTTTCCGTCTGGGTGAGAGATTTTGGGCTCAAAGCCATTGACAAATAGTTGAGCTACTCTTCCGTCTTTGAGGCAATGCAGTCCACTGGTACCTCTGTAAAGGTGTTTGTCGGTTTAGGAACGGAAAAGGCAAACCAGGGGTGTCTCATTTGGATGCATGGGGGCATCAAAAAAGTAGTCATTTAGATCTACAACAACCTTCTGCCAATAACTGTGCAATAAAATTACAATTGGACTAAACCTCCCTGAACCAGCCTTCCTTCACATCACCAGCCATACAATCTTCAAAGCAATGCTCTTCCTATGCTCAGGCTCCATCAATCACAGCCTAAATGTCTAACAAGATATCCAAAAAATAGGAGGACTCCAAAAGATGCTACCCACAACTACAGCATGGCCCACCATTGGCAATCTTGAGGTAGCATGGAGACTGAGAGCAGGCTGGACTGGAGGGCACCCATGTCCTCGATGACCTCGTTGATTTTCCTGAGGTCCTGCAGAAGCCGCCCCTTGTGTTTTCCAGGCTTTCATATGATAACGACAGTTGCATTGCAGGGGCTAGTAGATGGTACAATGTGGCCCACAGACAGCTGCTCCCGCACGAGGGACTGCAGGGCCTTTAACTTTCTGCCTGGGAAGGGGCCACTGATCCACCCATATGGGGTCGTTGCTCTTCCAGGTTGACTGAAGGGTGGCGCGCTGCTCAGTGGCCCTGTCTAGAAATCCTGAGGTGTTGATAGGATCTCTAGCCTTGTCCCCCTTTGGGACAAGAGGTCTTTTCCTCAAATTGTTATTGGTGCCCAAGCGATGAACTATCTTACTGTAGCAACTGTGCCCTCAGGACCTTCCATGCAGATGTTACTGTGACTCCAGAAGCTGGTAGTGGCTCCCCTGCTAGCTAATAATTACCCCAGCAGCTGGAACCAGGGGCCATTGTTTTAGCCTATCAAAGCAGGAAATTATGGTGGCATCAGCTCTTGTATCTAATAGTCCTGAAAGACATCTCTTTCTCCCATTACAAGACAAAGCACACTTTAGAATGGGTCTGTTTCTGCCTGTTGTCTGTGCCCACATCACCATTGGATCAGCTGGTGTAGTGGTCATGTCTCGTAGGAGGTAGGCTCTGGCTATACTGTTCCTTTTGCAATGAAAAGGGAATAAGTATAGAGCCTGGACACTTATCTCCTGCAAAGATATCAAGGCGAGTACCTCAGGTAGTAGAGTGGGGCCCTGCGATTCCCAGGGGCTCACCTTCCCCTCCTTCCCCCTTGCTGCAGGAGCTGCAGGAGAATCCAAGTGAATTGGGAAGGCGGTGTGAGGAGAGAGCCCAGCCCAGCCTCCCCCACAGGGTGCCTCTGTTTGAATAGCAGCGTTCAGAGCACTCAGCACCATCTGATCAGCTGGGAGAACATAAATCCCAGTGCCACAGGAGAGCCCTGGCTCAGGGAAAAGGGCCAGTTGTGAGCGCCATCCAGCCCAGTGTCCAAATGGAATGGTGCTTTCACATCTCTAATCAAGGGTTACTTAGTGGAGAGCCCCTTCCTTGTGAGGGTTGTTCTCTGCTAGCTGTGGATTGAATCACAGGAGGAGGGATTGGATTCTGGCATCATTTTAAAAACGTTTTCATTCTATTTGCTGAGGGGAACAAATTACAGAGAAGACCTCCCTGCACTGTGACAAAAGAGTGGCTCTAAAACCCTTTTCAGCCCAACAAATGTTTGAGCTGAAGGCCTGATGGATGGTGCTTAAAGATGTGGTTAGTGCAGCAAGGTTGGCATTAAAAATCACTGGGTGCAAGAAAGTTCTCCCAAGGTTACTGTGGGGGTGTGTCTCCCTGTAATCCTTGTGTGAGCAGCCCTTAACACCCTGAGTCCACCAGTGAGCTCTGTGGCATCAGCCACGGGAGAGCAGTAGCACAGCAAGCACCAGTGAGTCACTTGTCTCTTGCTAAATGAGAAACTGCAACGGGATCAGCCCTTTTGGGGTGGCTTCACTGTGGCAGGAGGGCTGGAACTGGATGATCTTTAGGGTCCCTTCCAACCAAACCATTCCACAATTCTTTCCCTGTCCCTGTCCAAGTGGGGTTCAAGCAGAAAGCAGAGCTGCTGCTTTGGGACCTGTGAGGAACCTGGGCAGGAGCACACCTGCTGTTGGGATGTACCAGAACAGGGTGGCTTTGGGGCTTTCCCAGGAATGCCTTTGCTGCCGGCAGCTGTGCTGGATGTTGGACAGGGGACAGATTCACCCTTGGCAAGTTTGAAAGCATTTCAGATGGCTTCTGTCCCTGCTCCAGTGCAGCACAGAACAAAATCAGATGTTGGAGAAGATGTCATACTTAGACATCACCATTCTGACAGGTCAATTTCCAGGATGTTTATTAACATAGCTGGGAATGTCACAGAAAGGTTTGTCTGATAAACTAGCTAACTGAAGTTCTTACATGAGACTTCCTTGGTTTTGTTGAGGTGCTTTGAACTCTTCATTCAATCTCTCAACAATTCATTCCCTTCAGGCCTTTCTGGAAGAGCCTCTGCAAGGTCTGTGGCTGGGGGATCAGGCCCTGCCTGCTCCCTGTGTGTCTGGGTGTGGAATCCTTTGAATCCCTCAGGGCAATCCCCAGGGCCTTGCCCTGGAAGAATATGCTATAGAGTCTCCACCTAGGCTGAAAGGGAAAACTTCCCCATGGAGCCTTGCACAACACTATGAACCACCCCAGTTCCTTTCTCCATATGTCCCAATTTCTGGTAGTTTCTCCTTTCCCTGTTCCCTCATTGGTTGTGGTATCCCTGGTGGCTGGCTCTGCGTCTCCCCTGTAGGGCAGTGCCCTTTGCTCTGCCCTTGGTGCCACCCCAGTGCCTTTGAACCATTGGCCACTGACCCCTAATTAACCCTGTGCACACCACATGGCCAGCTCTTTTGTCTCTGATTCCCCTTTGGCGTGCTGGAATAAACCTCTGCAGGAATTTGTCATACAAAAGGCCTTTCTGCCTCTCGTGGCTGAACTGGCCATGGTGAGTCTGGTGTGTGGACTTGGCTGCTCTCCCTGAATGTTCACCCAAGCAGCTTTTCCAAGGAGATGCTTATTGGGAAATAGGCAGTAGCACCCACCATCTAAACCCCTGTGTTGCTCCATCTGGGTGCCCTGGGAGGCAGAAGGAAGCAGCAGTGCCAATTGTTTGCTCATGCTGTAAAGACAGAAATCCTCTCTGCGGGTTTCCTCTGCAATCCCAGGAAGAGAAGGACATCTCTGTCCTTGTCAGCCCTCTGGGCAATGATCAGACAGAACAGCGATGAAACCAGGCTGGCAGCACCGGGGCTGGTCACTCGCAGGCAGAGGCAGCCCAGCTCCTCCAGTCCGAGCTGGGCAGCGCCTGGGAGAGGTGGCACCATGGCACTGGGCACGGTGCATCACCCCAGGGGTTCCTCCTGCATCCCATCCCCTGCAGAGCCCCTGCTGTCCCTGGTTACCTGAGCAGTGGAGAGGCAGTGCCCAGGCTGGTGCTGCTCTGAGGAGATGCTGCACTCAGCAGGCAGCTCTGGCTCCCCAGCAGTACCGTGGGAGGAGGAGCTGCCCAGGGAGTGCATTTGTAAAGCATTTCTTCCCCAGGAAGAGGAGTTTGTCACAGGAGTTTGTACTTGGGATGTGCACACAGGTGTCTGAGCTTCCTCCCTGCCTGAGGTGGGGAATGCTGGGGGGGCTGGGGCAGCTGCTGGGGGAGCTTCCAGGCCTGGTGCTGTGAAACCTCTTCACCAGCTATCAGGAAGAGGTGACATAGAGCATATTAATGACATTTTCCAGTGGCACTTAATTGGGAGGAGCAGTGAGTGTCAGACAGCGAACTAATGCAAAAGGCTATAGCTGAGTGAAGAAGGGAAAGAAAAAGAAAGGAAAGAAAGAAAAGATAGGAAAGAAAGGGAAGAAAGAGAAAGAGAGAAAGAGAGAGACAAAAAGAAAGAAAGAAAGAAAGAAAGAAAGAAAGAAAGAAAGAAAGAAAGAAAGAATGAAAGAAAGAAAGAGAGAAAGAGAGAAAGAGAGAAAGAAAGAAAGAAAGAAAGAAAGAAAGAAAGAGAGAAAGAAAGAAAGAAAGAAAGAAAGAGAGAAAGAGAGAAAGAGAGAAAGAGAGAAAGAAAGAAAGAAAGAAAGAAAGAAAGAAAGAAAGAAAGAAAGAAAGAAAGAAAGAAAAAGATAGATTTCTTTGCTTGGTCAGGAGCTCAGCAGTGCAGAAAGCTGAAGCCTGTCCTTTGTGTTCCCTTTGGGATGGCAGTGGAAGTGCCCTGAGTGCACATTGAGAGGCACCTTCATGGCTTCTCGTGCCACAACACCAAAACTAAATGTGCAAAGTGACTTCCTTGAATGACATGTAGTCCATTGAAATATCTACAGGAAGTGGTCTGGAAATGCTTTCTTGGCCTGCTCCTTGGGATCAGCTGTGAGGGGCTGAGGGCTGGCCTGAGCCCGGTGCTGTGTCCCACTGGGAGCAGCCCCACAGGTTCACGTGAAGAGCAGGCACTGCCAGAGGCGCTGGAGATCTCACCTGCCCTGCAGCCACCATTGTCAAGGTGCTGTAAACATCAGCTGGTGCTGACTTTCCCCTTGGACCCCTTGGTTTCGTCACTATGGGGAATTTCTTTCCTGAAGCCTGTAGGATTTCCCCCTGGCAGCTGTGATGGGGATGCTGGGGGAGTGTGGGTCTTTGGGGGCAGCTGCCCAGGCAGGGGCTGAGCTCGGGGCCCTGTTGGGCCCTGGCCCCCAGCAGCAGCAGCAGCAGCAGCAGCCCCAGGGCCCAAAGCCCCGTGCCCCCTGCCCAGCACAGCCAGCCCTGTCCCTGCAGCTGTCACCCGAGTGGGGCCCAGGGCCCAGTGGCTGCTGCCAGCAGCAGGAATGCGGGCAGGGTGAGGATGCCCTAGCTTGGCTTTTGTCTCTAGAACAATGCGGACTCAGAGCAGTGCAGAGCAGGCTGGGAAACAGAGCCCAGGGCCTATAGAGGCAGCAAGCCTTACAGATCCAGCCCCTGCAGCAGCCCAGATGCAGGTGGCCCAATTGCCAAGGCTGTGGGGGCCTTGAGAGCGTGCAGGTGGATTTTGCATGGCTGTGGCCTGCTGGCGGCTCTGGGCCCAGGAGTGCCTGTGGCTGCAGCAGGAAGGGTGGCTGAAGGTTTGCTGCCTGCTTTGGTGGCATGGCTGCCGGGGCCTGTGCTGTGAGAGCCCCCTGTGTGAGAGCTGGTGAGAGCTGAGCTCTTGGGGACAGCACTGTGGTGCAGGCCAGGAAGAGCAGCAGTGCCCAGTGCCAGGAGTGGTGTCAGTGGGAGCCCCTGTGCACAGGGACCCCAGCCCCAGGGTGGCCGTGCCAGCACCTGCAGGGACCCCCAGCCCCGGGAACGTGGAAGAAGTGAAACCCACAAGTGTGCAAAGGCTGCCTGTGCCCAAAGGAATGGCCAAGAAAAGTCAGGTTTCAAAAAGAAAAAGGATTTATTTCCCGAAGATTGGCAAATCTAGGATTTACAGAACATGTGTCGTTATAACAATTGTTATAACAACAAGAACAACAATGTACAGAACATATTTACATGGGATCTGAGGGGCTAACAATCTTCAAAACATATTTACAGAAAACTTCAAACGGAAGGAACGTATTTACAGGAAACTTCTAAACTCTCAAACGTATTTACAAAGGCGTGGCATCTGCACCATGATGTGCATGAGCCCTGGAAGAAAGGAAGCAGCAGAGCTGGACTCAGCTGGCAGCACTGGGCCCAGCAGGGCTGGGAGCTGGGCCCCAGGGGCTGGGCCGGGGCTGGCAGGGCTGGCGTGGCCCCAGGCAAGCGCAGGGCAGGCCGGGGCTGGTGCTTGTGGCAGCACAATCCAGGCCCCCTGCGGGCACCGTGTCCCTGAGCGGGGCCATCCAGCCCAGCCCCAGCCTGGCGTCAGGGGACCCAGCGTGTGTGTGGGCAGGATGTGGGAAGCATCTGCCTGTCTTACCTGTGGGGCTGCATCTTCATCCAAGGACCATGGGCTCCTCCTCGTTCTCATCCACTTCCATGTCCTCGATGTCATCCTCCGCATCCACCTCCATCTCCTCAATTTTGTCCTCCTCGTCTACTTCCATGTCCTCAACAGTGGAGGACATGGAAGTAGAGGAGGAGTCCACCTCCATCATTTCTTCCTCATGCTGGCCCAGGTCCACTTCCATGTCCTCCACAATGTCTCTGTCAGTCTGCAAGGGGCAGCACAATCTCCCAGTGGGCTTCCAGTCCCACACCATCCATTTCCTCATGGCTGCAGCCTGCCCAAGCCGGGTGCCCCCTGCCTGGCATGGCACTGTACCTCCATTGGCACAGCAGAGCACATCCTGCTGGGATTGGCACTCCAGAGCCAGCAGCGGGAAAAGCCCAGGCAGCAGCAGCACCTCAGCACTCAGGGTCAGAGCGCAGAGCAAGTGGCAACTGACCCTTGGCAGCCAGTGAATTGTCTGCTGTGCTCGTTTCCAGGTCCTGGACATTCCACCTGGAACCCTCTGGGAACTGTGATGTCACTGAAGTTTCATGGGTACTGCGCAGTGGGAGATGGGGATGGCAGAATGATGAAATCCTTGAATGTTTTGGCTTGGAAGGGACCCTGAAGATGATCTGGTTCCAAGCTGAGCAAGCTCCCAGCACAGCAGGTTGCTGCGGCCCCTGTCCCACCTGGCCTTGGATGTTGCTGGGAATGGGGCATCCACAGCCTCTTTGCACTGATCCCTGTGTCAGGGACAAGCACCCTGAGAGTAAAGAACTTCTTCCCATCATCAAATGTCTTCCAACTCTTGCAGTTTGATCCCATTCCTCCGCGTCCTGTCACTACAGTTCCTGAGAAAGTGTGCTCTCCCTCTTTCCTGTGGGTCAAGCAGTTCCTGCGGGGTCTCACATGTGGCCTGACCTGCAGACAGGAGATAGAGAAGCCAAGTACCCAGTCACAGACAATGCAGAATGTGGAATAAGAACTGAGAGAATAAGGAAAATGGAAGGACATGCAAGGCATTGGTTTGGGTGGGCAACCGGATTCATGCGTTTTCTTAGAGGCTAGGTTCCCTGTTGCACTCAGTTCCTGTGTTGCAGCCTGGCCAAAGCCAGCCTCTGCTAGGGACCTGCACTCCCAGAGCTGGGAGCACACTTGCTTAAAGTGCTGGTGAACGAGGCGAGTGAGGGATCTTTGTATGGAACTCCAAACACTGTGGATTGCACTGAAGAGGGTCCAGGAAGGGAGACAAAATGGGACTTGGCACACAGATAGAAAATAGGGGGGAAAATCAGGGTAGCATTTCAGTGAGCCAGGACCAAAACAATAGAATAGAGGGTAGAACATTCTCGAGTGAGTACATATAAGGAAAATACAGCAGTTGAACTGGGTGATGCCAGCAAAACATGCTGCATCACCATGAGCCTTAAAATGCCCATGGGCGACACCATTGCATTCAGGGCGGTGTCTCTCTTTTACCTTGGTCACTTTGCCCTGAGGTATTACAGTTCCAGTGGTAGGCCCCTGGGCCCTCACATCTCCTGCCTTTTATTGTCTATAAAGAAGGCTTCTGCCCTAGATTTTTGCAGGCATTTAGTAAAATAGGATAAAATAACCAACACAATGAATACAATAAACAGTGTCCACAAAACAGTCTTAACTAAAGATATAAAGCAGCCTTTCATCCCGCCGTGTTTGAAAATTCCAATGAACCAGTCGTTGTTGCCTTCTATCTGGATCTTGTTTCCTTGATCTTTTAGCAGCTGGATGCCCTGGTAAACTGACTCTCTATCTGACAACAGGTAGAAAAAACACCTGCCTTCAAATGCCTGACAGGCATGGCCATGGACAAGAAATTGTGGCTTGTGTGTGGAAGCACCCAGGTGAAGGCATGCGGTTCAGTGAGGAGCATCCAGATTCCTGCTGCAGCAGCAACCAATGGCAGCATCCTCTGACTTTAGCTGATTTAGTATCTTGAGGCTTGGGTTGCCTAAAAGCAAACAGATGAAGAGATTAGAAGATGAAACTTAAGTTGTGTTCCCACTAAACTTTCTCTTCTGTAAGGCAAGGGTGTGAACACAGCTTATTAGAAGAATCATATATCAATGCTTAAATATAATTTTTACATATGTTAATTCATATATCCTGGTTAGTGGTGTCTGAGCCAGCTTGGTCTTGGTGTGTGTGGTCAACGCTGCTTAGGAGATCTTCTTCTGTCCTTCTTTTTCTTCTTTCCCAGGCTGCTGCTGTCCCTCTTAGGCTTCCATTCTGTTCTTCCTATGGTGGCTCTGGTGTTTGCCTCACCATTCCCAGGAAGAGTTTTAATGTATTGTGCTGAGATCGATCTTAGGAGTGTTGCTGTAAAGACAAGGGCATCTTCTCTTCCCCAAGTATTTAATGGGTAGGTGCCCATAAATTTGTTCAGAATCAGGATCTTTGATCAACACAGGTGGCTGTTCTTTTAATTGGGCTGCAGTTGAATTAGTAAAATTCCTGATGACTGGGGGAGTTGTCTCCATAAATGGGTTGTTCAAAAAGTTGAATACATAAAAGGCCTTGGCCAGTCTCTCAATGGAAGATAATATCTGGACTACCGCTCTCAATTGATCAAGGATCCTTTTGATGGATCAGTGGGCCCTCTCGGCTATGGACTGTCCTGTGGTGGAGTGCGGTATGCCTGTGACATGTTTTATTCCCTACTGGTCAGAAACTTGTTGGAATCAGTGTGAGGTATATGCAGGACCGCTATCAGTTTTAATTTCCTGTGGAACTGCTTAGGAGGAAGAAATGAAAAAGTAATGTTTTATAGCCTCTTCTGATTTTTCACCAGCATGGGCAGAGGCAAAAATCCCAGTGGAAAAAATTTTGTTTGAGACGTGCATGTATTTTAGTCTGCCGAAAGGGGCCTTGTGTGATGTCTGATTGCCAGATGTGGAGACTCTCTAGTGCTCTTGGATTGATTCCAGCTCTGACAGAAGCAAGGCCACGTTCCTGACAATTTGGGCCGTTGGTTACAATGGATCTTGCCGGGTCTCGGGTAATTTTGAACATCCTGTGCAGCACAGAAATGGTTTGATGGTAGAATTTGTGGCTGATCTTTGCCTGTTTAAAGACTGTCTAAGGCATATTGCAGTGGTTCAGATGTTTGAAGTAGGCAATTGAGGTGCTCTGGAGTGAGAACTAAGTATATATTCACAAGGTCTCTTCCTGGAAGGGAGCCCTGATGTTTTCTAGCTTTCCTGATTAGTTGTGTAATAACTTTCTGTTGGGTTGTTATCATTTTAGTAGATTGGTGCGCTCTGAAGACACATTCAATTTGTATGTGGGGATCTGAGATAGTTGAGTCCCCCTGAAACAATAATGTATGGAATTTTGGACTTACACCAAGGATTGCCAGGGAGAAAGGAAAACCAGGTAGTGTCTGTGTGCCTGTTTAGTTTGAATCATCCAGGATACCTTTTGTGCAGCTGCTTCTGCCTCCAGTGTCGGTGATCACGGGAATCGAGTCCTTCTCTGCCTTTAAGGAGAAGCAGGAACAGTGGCACGAGATCTTCTGTGGTGATTCCAAGCAGTGAGCATACCCAACTGATGCTTCCACAGAGCTGGTGGAATTCATGCAGAGTCTTTGGGTTGTCCTTGATGTGCAGTGTTTAGCCTGTGATGGTTCTCTCTGTGCTTTTTAGGCCGAGATACTTCCAGGGGGCTGTCTTTTGGACTTTATCTGTTGCAATCTCAAAACCTTTCTGCTGTACCGCAGTAATGACATCCTGTACTGCAAAGTCCAAAATGATCAGAGCTTCTGCACAAACTAATATATGGTCCATGTAATGAAAAATGATAGCATTAGGACATGTTGTCCGGCTTTGCGAAAGAATTTGGGCAGCAAGGCATTGACAAGTAGTTTGGTGCTTCTTCATTCCCTTGAGGCTATACAGTCCACTGGTACCTCTGTAAAGGTGCTTGTCGATTTGGGGACAGAAAAAGCAAACAAGGGGCTTTCATTGGGTTGCAAGGAGAAGTCAAAAAAGCAGTCATTTATTTTTATAACAAGTATCTACCAGTCTCGGGGTATGATGGAGGCTGAGGGAAGGCTGGACTGGAGGGCACCCATGTCATCAATGACCTCATTGATTTTCCTGAGGTCCTGCAGTAGCTGCCACCTCTTGTCTTTGCCAGGCTTTCATATGATAATGACAGGTTCATTGCAGGGGCCAGTAGATGGTACAATGTGGCCCACAGACAGCTGCTCCTGCAGGTGGGACTGCAGGGCCTTTAACTTTCTGCCTGAGAGGGGCCACTGATCCACGCATATGAGGTCATTGATCTTACAGGTTGACTGAAGGGTGGCGCACTGCTCTGTAGCCTCGTCTAGAAATCCTGAGGTATTGATAGGATCTCTAGCCCTGTCCCCCATTGGGACAAGAGGTCTTCTTCTCAAATTGTTATTGGTGCCTGGGTGATGAATGATCTTACTGTAGCAACTGTGCCCTCAGGACCTTCCATGCAGATGGTACCTTGACTGCAGAAGCTGGTAGTGGCTCTCCCGATGGCTAAAATTACCCCAGCAGCTGGAACCAGGGGCCCTTCTTTTAACCAATCAGAGCAGGAAATTATGGTGATGTCATCTCCTGTATCTAATAGTCGTGAAAGACATCTCTTTCTCCCTTTACATGACAAAGCGCACTTTAGAATGGGTCTATTTCTGCCTGTTGTCTGTGCCCACATCACCACTGGATCAGCTAGTGTGGTGATCATGTCCAGTGGGAGGTAGGCACTGGCTGTAACTGTTCCTTTTAGAATGAGAAGTGGAGGGTCTAAGCATAGAGCCTGGACAGTTATCTCCTGCAAAGACATCAAGGCGAGTACCTCAGGTAGTATAGTGAGTATCTCCATCCCTTCCCTGGTGTTGGTTTAAATCAAAATGTCTTTGGGCCGTCCTTCACGCCTGTATTTGCCTTTTGGAATATGGTGAACATAAATATCGTGGATTGGAATTGAAAAGGCCCCTACCAGCTGTCTTTGGGTTCCAGGGCAGAGCTGTCTTCTGTCGAGTTTTCTGCAGCGATGGAGCTGTTCCGCTGGGTCTGAGAAGGTCGCTGTGCTGGTTCTCCACGATGTTGGGGAGAGTAGGGCGGAACGGCCTCGTGTTTGGTGTCATCGTGCGGGGCCTTTCTGCGTCTGTGTGGGGTTTCCCACAGGCCACCGGTTTTGCGGATGTTTTAAAGCGTGTGGACAAGGGGGGCAGTGAGGACAATGGCTGTGACACCTAGAAGGTCCCTGGTAATAGCCTTTATTTTTACAATTCTATTGAGAATGCCTCATCTCTCCACATTTAAAGCAAGGTCCTTCTTCATGTGTGTGCCAGGGAATAACCTGGGAGGCTACTAGCACCTCTACTACACCGAGTTAGGAAGCATTATCTCAGCTAGCATCACAGTATAAGGATGCCCTAATGGTGCATGCCACGACCATTTGTGCAATGGTAGGCTTTCTGTAGATGGGTAGAGAAGGTAAAATGTCTTTAAAGGTGTGTTTAGCATTTGTTTCAGCAAGTTTAGGAGGCAGTACCTTCTTGGCTTTTGGATGTTCACCTTTCTTCTCTATTGATTGTGGAAGGTGGTCAATAAATTTTAGAAAGCATTCCACAGGTCCCTGGAGAATGTCTGTGAAATCTAGAGTAGGTGTTGTTCCATTGGGTGTCTGCATGACACCTGTCTTTTCAGCACTTTTATCTCTCCTAACAGAGCTCAGGGAAGGTCTATTGAATGAGGCTAACTGAAATCTTCCTTACTGGCTAGATGGACAAATGTTATGTGTGTCCACCTGTCTTCCCTAGTATAGTCTTTTAATAATTGTTTTATTAGTTTTTTCCCCATTCCTTCCCACAGAATACTTTCAGTGGGAGAAAGTAGGATGTGTATAAAATGGAGCAGATTGCGAGGCACCATAACATGTGCAGTGAAGATGCCATTTAACAAATTATTAAAGTATGGTGAGCCCCTCCCATGGTCTTTCACTGCTTTACAAAGATCTTTCATCTCCCATGTGGGACAGCTTCCCATCGGGGGTTAGCCCCCCTCTGGTACTGCACCGGTGTTGCTTGTATTTTAGCTACCAATTCCCAATCCCCCGCTTCAGCCGCCAGCTTCTGCATCCTCATCCAAAATCCTCAGGCTCATGCTGAAGGTGGGATGAACCTTCCCTCTCCTCTCCAGAAGAGGGAACTTGGTCTTTGGCAGAGGAGCGGGGCCTTGGTGTGACTGGCCAGGCCCGATGTTGTGGGCATTTGGTAGCCAAGATGGCGGCCTTCCGGTTACCATCCCTCACACTTCCGGCTCCGACAGTGTGGGATCCGCAACGGGCTGAGTTGGAGGGGGTGGGGCAGCAGGAGTAGGCAAGGAAGTGCTGGATCCCAATGCAGGGGTGGTACCTGACACAGAGCTGGGACCCAACACAGGGGGAGGATTTGAAGAGAGAGCTGGGGGTGGGAGGGAGTTTGACATTGACAACCCCCTCCAGAGGAGGGACTCCATTTTGTGAGCTATCTGAGGGGGATCCAGTGAGGAGAGGTACTGGAGAATGGGTTAGGGTAGAATCCAGGCCGGTGTGATCAGCACAGACGTGGGCAGAGGGTAGAGAAGGAGGGGTGATGTCAGACAGCAGGTGGCTTGTCTGTGCTTTACAGCAGTTTCTGTCGCTCATCCTAATGGTGTCAGTGGGTTCAGGAATGCTGGGGGCAGAACAGAAAGTCTGGGTTGAATATTTGAACTTTGAACCCTTGAGAAACCTCCATAAAACATGTGAAAAATTGTGGAAAATATTGCGACTCTTATCACTCCCTGAGTTTTCTAAAATTAGAGTCTTTCCCTAACTCAGTCCCAAAATGCTACATGACGAACTGAATCAACAGAAATGTCTGGGAGCTCCGTAAACAGCCAATGAACGAATGACTTTCAACTTCCCTTAGTAAAAGTCTTCCGTTCTGAAAGGAGAACCTCCCTAACTCGAACATATATGTCCCTCTCATCTTTGGATAATTTGATACCCAGAGCTGCCCCTGATGTAAAGGGTGGCCCACCCACAGGACTAAAAGATGACCCAAAGATCCTGCACTGCTGGTGGCTGTACCCCAGCTCACTGCTCTGGTGGCTGTGGATGCAGGTGTTTCAAAATATCCCGTGGGCTTTGTCCATCGAGTCGGCCCTCTTGCTGCTGGAGGGTGCCAATGCCGCCTTCAGCAAGCCCTGATAAAACTCAGGTCTCACTCCAGGGCGCTGGCTGACCCGAGGCGTCTTCTGTCCTATGACGGTGGAACAGTCGAATCGTCACTGGAATCGCTCTCAGGAATTCTCAAAGATAGTCCCTGTTTGGGCACCCCTTGTTGTGGCATGTCCACAGCCAGCCTCTGTGAGACACGTGCACTCCCAGAGCTGGGAGCAGGCTTGCTTGAATGGATGATGGATGAGGCAAGAGAGGAGCGTTTGTGTGGAACTCCAAACAGTGTGGTTTGTGCTGGAGAGGGTCCAGGGAGGGAGACAAAATGAGGCTGGGCACACAAGGTTTTATATGCAGGAAAAAAGGACCTTGTATGCAGTAACTTAGGACCAATAGAGGATAAGAAAGGGAAGAACACCTAGGGGAGATCATATCAGGAAAGAAAAAACTTTATAATATCATGAAAATTACCTGAATCCCCATGACCCCACAAAAGCCAATGGGAAAGATCATTGCTTTAGAGGCGTGTGCAAGTTACTTAAGTTCGTCATAGTACTAATGAGGTATTAGATTTGCAGTGGTAGGCCCCTGGACCTCCAAAAAACTACTACTTCCTGAGACTTCATTGCAGACTTCATTGAGGAGCTCAGCAGTGCTGAAAGCAGAGGCCTGTCCTTTGTGTTCCCTTTGGGATGGCAGTGGAAGTGCCCTCAGTGCACATTGAGAGGCACCTTCATGGCTTCTCATGCCACGACACCAAAACTAAATGTGCAAGGTGGCTTCTTTGAATGACATTTAGTCCTTTGAAATATCTGCAGGAAGTGGTCTGGAAATGCTTTGTGAGCCTGCTCCTTGGGATCAGCTGTGAGGGGCTGAGGGCTGGCTTGAGCCCGGTGCTGTGTCCCACTGGGAGCAGCCCCACAGTCTCAGGTGCAGAGCAGGCACTGCCAGAGGCACTGGAGATCTCACCTGCCCTGCAGCCACCATTGTCAAGGTGCTGTAAACATCAGCTGGTGCTGACTTTCCCCTTGGACCCCTTGGTTTCATCACTATGGGGAATTTCTTTCCTGAAGCCTGTAGGATTTCCCCCTGGCAGCTGTGATGGGGATGCTGGGGGAGTGTGGGTCTTTGGGGGCAGCTGCCCAGGCAGGGGCTGAGCTCGGGGCCCTGTTGGGCCCTGGCCCCCAGCAGCAGCAGCAGCAGCAGCCGCCCCAGGGCCCAAAGCCCCGTGCCCCCTGCCCAGCACAGCCAGCCCTGTCCCTGCAGCTGTCACCCGAGTGGGGCCCAGGGCCCAGTGGCCGCTGGCAGCAGCAGGAATGCGGGCAGGGTGAGGATGCCCTGGCTTGGCTTTTGTCTCTGGAACAATGCAGGGTCAGGGCAGAGCACAGCAGGCTGGGAAGCAGAGCCCAGGGCCTATACAGGCAGCAAGCCTTAAAGATCAGCCCCTGCAGCAGCCCAGATGGAGGTGGCCCAGTTGCCAAGGCTGTGGTGGCCTTGAGTGCGTGCAGGTGGATTTTGCATGGCTGTGGCCTGCTGGCGGCTCTGGGCCCAGGAGTGCCTGTGGCTGCAGCAGGAAGGGTGGCTGAAGGTTTGCTGGCTGCTTTGGTGGCACGGCTGCAGGGGACAGTGCTGTGAGAGCCCCCTGTGTGAGAGCTGGTGAGAGCTGAGCTCTTGGGGACAGCGCTGTGGTGCAGGCCAGGAAGAGCAGCAGTGCCCAGTGCCAGGAGTGGTGTCAGTGGGAGCCCCTGTGCACAGGGACCCCCAGCCCCAGGGTGGCTGTGCCAGCACCTGCAGGGACCCCCAGCCCTGGGAACGCGGAAGAAATGGAACCCACAAGTGTGCAAAGGCTGCCTGTGCCCAAAGGAATGGCCAAGAGAAGTCAGGTTTTAAAACGAAACAGTATTTATTTGCCGAAGATTGGCAAATCTAGGATTTACAGAATGTGTGTCGTTATAACAATTGTTATAACAACAAGAACAACAATGTACAGAACATATTGACATGGGATCCGATGGACTTACAATCTTCAAAACGTATTTACAGAAAACTTCGAACGTAGTGAACATATTTACAGGAAACTCGGAACGTAGCGAACATATTTACAAGGAACTTCAAAACTTCCAAACGTATTTACAATAGCGTCGGATCTGTGCCATGATGTGGATGAGTCCTGGAAGAAAGGAAGCAGCAGAGCTGGACTCAGCTGGCAGCACTGGGCCCAGCAGGGCTGGGAGCTGGGCCCCAGGGGCTGGGCCGGGGCTGGCAGGGCTGGCGTGGCCCCAGGCAAGCGCAGGGCAGGCCGGGGCTGGTGCTTGTGGCAGCACAATCCAGGCCCCCTGCGGGCACCGTGTCCCTGAGCGGGGCCATCCAGCCCCGCCCCAGCCTGGCATCAGGGGACCCAGCGTGTGTGTGGGCAGGGCGTGGGGAGCATCTGCCTGTCTTACCTGTGGGGCTCCATCTTCATCCAAGGACCATGGGCTCTGCCTCATCCTCCTCGTCCACTTCCATCTCCCTTGGTGTCATCCTCCTCATCCACCTCCATTTCTTCGATATTGTCCTCCTCGTCTACTTCCATGTCCTCAACAGGGGAGGACATGGAAGTAGAGGAGGAGTCCACCTCCATCACTTCTTCCTCATCCTGGCCCAGGTCCACTTCCATGTCCTCCACGCTGTCTCTGTCAGCCTGCAAGGGGCAGCACAATCTCCCAGTGGGCTGCCTGTCCCACACCATCCATTCCCACATGGCTGCAGCCTGCACAAGCCGGGTGCCCCCTGCCTGGCATGGCACTGTACCTCCATTGGCACAGCAGAGCACATCCTGTTGGGATTGGTGCTCTAGAACAGGCGGCAGGAAAAGCCCAGGCAGCAGCAGCACCTCAGCGCTGAGGGTCAGAGTGCAGGGCGAGCGGGAACTGACCCTTGGCAGCCAGTGAAGTGTCTGCTGTGCTCATTTCCAGGTCCTGGACATTCCACCTGGAACCCTCTGGGAGCTGTGATGTCACTGAAGTTTCAGGGGTGCTGTGCAGTGGGAGATGGGGATGGCAGAATGATGAAATCCTTGAATGTTTTGGCTTGGAAGGGACCCTTAAGATGATGTGGTTCCGAGCTGAGCAAGCTCCCAGCACACCAGGTCAATGTGGCCCCTGTCCCACCTGGCCTTGGATGTTGCTGGGAATGGGGCATCCACAGCCTCTCTGCACTGGTCCCTGTGTCGGGGACAAGCCCCCTGAGAGTAAAGAACTTCTTCCCATTTTCAAATCTCTTGCAACTCTTGCAGTTTTATCCCATTCCTCCGTGTCCTGTCACTACAGTTCCTGAGAAAGTGTCCTCTCCCACTTCCCTGTGTTTCAGGCTGTTCCTGCAGGGTTACACGTGTGACTTATCCTGCAGACAGGAGAGCGAAGCCAAGTTCCCAGTTAGAAAAAATGCAGAATGTGGCTTGAGAACTGGGAGAATAAGGAAAAAGAAAAGACGTGCTACGCTTTGGGTTGCGTGGGCTGTGGGATTCATGCCTTTTATTAGAGGCCCAGTCCCTGGTGCACTCAGTTCCTGTGTTGTAGCCTGCCCACAGCAACTTCTGTGAGGGACCTGCACTCCCAGTGGTGGGAGCTGGCTTGCTTGGATGGCTGATGGATGAGGCAAGAGAGGGATCGTTGTGTGGAAATCCAAATAGTGTGCATTACCCTGAAGAGGGTCCAGGAATGGAGACAAAATGGGGCTGGACACACAATATGAGGGTAAACAGCGCAGTATCATTACAGTCAGCCAGGACCAAATTGATACAAGAGAGTTGGAACATTCCAAGGGAGTACATATAAGGAAAATGCAGCAGTTGACCTGGGTGATACAAACAAAACGTGCTGCATCAACATGAGCCTTCAAATGCCCATGGGCGACACCATTGCATTCAGAGCGGTGTCTCTCTTTTACCTTTGCCCTGAGGTCACTTTGCCCTGAGGTATTACAGTTCCAGTGGTAGGCCCCTGGGCCCTCACATCTCCTCCTTTTTGTTATCTAGAAAGAAGGCTTCTGCCATAGAATTGTACAGGCATATAGCAAAAAAGGATAAAATAACCAACACAGTGAATACAAAAAACAAAACCCACACAACAGTCTTAACTAAAGATGAAAGCCAGCCTTGCAAACCCTTCTGTTTGGAAAGTCCAGTGAACCAGTCGTTGTTGCCTTTTATCTGGATCTTGTTTCCTTGATCTTTTAGCAGCTGGATGCCCTGGTAAACTGACTCCCTATGTGACAGCAGGTAGAAAAAACACATGCCTTCAAATGCCAGGCAGGCATGGCCATGGACAAGAAATTGTGGCTTGTCTGTGGAAGCGCCCAGCTGAAGGCATGCGGCTCAGTGAGGAGTATCCAGATTCCTGCTGCAGCGGCTACAAACGGCAGCATCCTCTGACTTTAGCTGATTTAGTATCTTGAGGCTTGGGTGTCCCAAAAAGTAAACAGATGAAGAGATTAGAAGATGAAACTTAAGTTGTGTTCCCACTAAACTTTCTCATCTGTAAGGCAAGGGTGGGAACACAGCCTATTAGAAGAATCATATATCAATGCTAAAATATAATTTTTACAAATGTTAAGTCATATATCCTGGTTAGTGGTGTCTGAGCCATCTTGGTCTTGGTGTGTGTGGTCAATGCTGCTTGGAAGATCTTCTTCTGTCCTTCTTTTTCTTCTTTCCCAGGCTGCTGCTGTCTCTCTTAGGCTTCCATTCTGTTCTTCTGATGGTGGCTCTGGTGTTTGCCTCACCGTTCCCAGAAACATTTTTAATGTATTTTGCTGGGATCCATCTTAGGAGTGTTGCTTTAAAGACAAGGGCACCTCCTCTTCCCCTAGTATTTAATGGAAATGGCCCATAAATTGTTTAGATTTGGGGTCTTTGCTCAACACAGGTGGCTTTTCTTTTAATTGGGCTGCAGTTGAATTAGTAAAATGCCTGATGACTGGGGGAGTTGGCTCCATAAATGAGTTGTTCAAAAAGCTAAATACTTAAAAGGCCTTGGCCAGTCTGTCAGTGGAAGATAATATCTGGATTACCCCTCTCAGTTGATCAAGGATCCTTTTGATGGCTCAGTGGGCCTTCTCGGCTTTGGACTGTCCTGTGGTGGAGTGTGGTATGCCTGTGACATGTTTTATTCCCCAGTGGACAGAAACTTGTTGGAATCAGTGTGAGGTATAAGCAGGAGCATTATCAGTTTTAATTTCCTGTGGAACTGCTAAGGTGGAGAAAACTAAAAATTAATGTGTTATAGCATCATCTTTTGATTTTTCACCAGCATGGGCAGAGGCAAAAATCGCACTGGAAAAGGTGTCGATTGAGACGTGGATGTATTTTAGTCTGGCAAAAGAGGCTGAGTGTGTGATGTCTGGTTGCCAGATGTGGAGACTCTCTAGTGCTCTTGGATTGACTGCAGCTCTGACAGAAGCAAGGCCATGTTCCTGACAGTTGGGGCAGGTGGCTACTATGGATCTTGCCGCGTCTTGGGCAATTTTGAACATCGTGAGCAGCGCAGGAATGTTTTGATGGTAGAATTGGTGGCTGATCCTGTCTGTCTAAAATCTATCTAAGGCATATTGCAGTGGTTCAGATGTTTGAAGTAGGCAATTGAGGTGCTCTTGAGTGAGAACTAATTATATATTCACAATATCTCTTCCTACAAGGGAATACAGATGCACTCTAGCTTTCCTGATTAGTTGTGCAATAATTTTCTGTTGGGTTGTTATCATTTTGGTAGGTTGGTGTCATCAAAAAATCCAATCAATTATTATCAGGGGTTCTGAGATAGTTGAGTGTCCCCGAAAAAATAATGTATGGAATATTGGACTTACACCAAGCATTGCCAGGGAGAAAGGAAAATTAGGGTGCTATCTGTGCGCCTGTTAATTTGAATCACCCAGGAGACCTTCTGCACAGCTGCTTCTGCCTCCGGTGTCAGTGATCACGGGAATAGAGTCCTTCTCTGCCTTTAAGGAACAGGAACAGTGGCATGAGATCTTCTCTGGTGATTCCCAGCAGTGAACTGACCCAACTGATGCTTCCACAGAGTTGGTGGAGTTCTTGCAGAGTCTTTGGGTTGTCCTTGATGTGCAGTGTTTGGGGTGTGATGGTTCTCTCTGTGCTTTTTAGGCCGAGGAACTTCCAGGGGTCTGTCTTTTGAACTCTATCTGCTGCAATCTCAAAACCTTTCTGCTGTACCACAGTGATGACATCTTGTACTGCAACGTCCAAAATGATTTGACCTTCTGCACAAATGACTGTATCGTCCATGTAATGAAAAATGATAGCATTAGGATGTTTTTTCCATCTGGGCGAGAGAATTTGGGCTAAAAGCCATTGACAAATAGTTGAGCTCCTCTTCTTGCTTTGAGGCAATGCAGTCCACTGGTACCTCTGTGAAGGTGTTTGTCGGTTTAGGGGCGGAAAAGGCATACCCGGGGGGTGTCATTTGGATGCATGTGGGCATCAAAAAAGTAGTTATTAAGATCTATAAAAACCCTCTTCCAATAATTGTGCAATAAAATTGGACTAAACCTCCCTGAACCAGCCTTAATTCACATCTCAAGCCACGCAATCTTCAAAGCAATGCTCTTCCTATGCTCAGGCTCCATCAATCACAGCCTAAATGTCGAACAAGATATCCGAAAAATAGGAGGACTCCAAAAACTGCTACCCACAACTACGGCATGCGGCACCATCGGCAATCTCGAGGTAACATGGAGGCTGAGGGCAGGCTGGACTGGAGGGCACCCATGTCCTCGATGACCTCGTTGATTTTCCTGAGGTCCTGCAGGAGCCGCCTCTTGTCTTTGCCAGGCTTTCATATGATAATGACAGGCGCATTGCAGGGGCTAGTAGATGGTACAATGTGGCCCACAGACAGCTGCTCCTGCACAAGGGCCTTCAGGGCCTATAACTTTCTGCCTGGGAGGGGCCACTGATCCACCCATATGGGGTCGTTGCTCTTCCAGGTTGACTGAAGTGCGGCACGCTGCCCTTTGGCCCCATCTAGAAATCCTGAGGTGTTGATAGGATCTCTGGCCCTGTCCCCCTTTGGGACAAGAGGTCTTTTCCTCAAATTGTTATTGGTGCCTGGGTGATGAATGATCTTTCTGTAGCAACTGTGCCCTCAGGACCTTCCCTGCAGATGTTACTGTGACTCCAGAAGCTGGTAGTGGCTCCCCTGGTAGCTAATAATTACCCCAGCAGCTGGAACCAGGGGCCATTCTTTTAACCAGTCAGAGAGGGAAATTATGGTGACATCAGCTCTTGTATCTAATAGTCCTGAAATACATCGCCATCTCCCTTTTCCTGACAAAGCACACTTTAGAATGGGTCTGTTTGGGCCCGCAATCTGTGCCCACATCACCACTGGATCAACTGGTGTGGTGATCATGTAAACTAGGAGGTTGGCTCTGGCTATTACTGTTCCTTTTGGAATAAAAAGGGGAGAGTCTAAGCATAGAGCCTGGACAGTTATCTCCTGCAAAGATGTCAAGGTGACTACCTCAGGTAGTAGAGTGAGTGTCTCCATCCCTTCCCTGGTGTTGGTTAAAATCAAAATGTCTCTGGCCTGTTCTTCAGGCCTGTATTTGCTGTGGGAATATGGTAAACATAAGTATCATGGACTGAAATAGAAAAGGCGCTTAGCAGCTGCCTTTGGGTTCCAGGGCAGAGCTGTCTTCTGTCAAGTTATCTGCAGTGATCGAGCTGTCCCGCTGGATCTGAGAAGGACGCTGTGCTGGTTCTCCACGGTGTTGGGGAGAGTAGGGCGGAACGGCCTCGTGTTTGGTGTCATCGTGCGGGGCCTTTCTGTGTCTGTGTGGGGTTTCCCACAGGCCAGCAGCTTTGCTGGTGTTGGAAAGCATGTGGTCGAGGGGGGCAGTGAGGACAGTGGCTGTGACACCTAGAAGGTCCCTGGTAATAGTCTGTATTTTTACAATTGTGTTGAAAATGCCCCATCTCCCTACACTTAAAGCCAGGTCCCTTTTCATGTCTATGTCAGGGAATACCTTGGGAGGCTACTAGCACCTCTACTACACCCTTACTGGTAGCCATAGCTTGGCTGGCGTGACAGTGTAGGGATGCCCTAAGTGTGCATGCCTCGACCATTTGTGCAATGGTAGGCTTTGTGTTGACTGGTAGCGAAGGAAAAATGTCTTTACAGTTGTTCTTAGCATTTGTTTCAGCAAGTTTAGTTAGTACCTTCCTGGCTTTTGGATGTTCTCCCTTCTTCTCTATTGCTTTTTTAAAGTGGTCAATAAATTTTAGAAAGCATTCCACAGGTCCCTGGAGAATGTCTGTGAAATCTAGAGTAGGTGTTTCTCCATTGGGTGTCTGCTTGAGAGCTGTCTTTGCAGCACTTTTATCTCTTCTAACAGAGCTCAGGGAAGGTCTATTGAATGAGGTTTAGTGAAATCTTCCTCCCTAGATGGACAAATGTTAGGTGTGCCCACCTGTCTTCCCTAGTATAGTCTTTTAATAATTGTTTTATTAGATTTTTCTCCATTCCTTCCCACAGAGCAATTTCAGTGGGAGAACGTAGTATGTGCATAAAATGGAGCAGATCGTCAGGCACCATAACATGTGCAGTGAAGGTGGCATTTAACAAATTATTAAAATATGGTGACCCCCTCCCATGGTCTTTTGCTGCTTTATAAAGATCTTTCATCTTCCGTGTGTGAATGTTTCCCATCGGGGTTAGCCCCACTCTGGTACTGCGCCGATGCTGCTTGTATTTTAGCTACCAATTCCCAATCCCCCTCTTCTGCCGCCAGCTTCCGCATCCTCTGCCAAGAATCCTCAGGCTTATGCTGAAGGTCGGGTGAACCTTCCTCTCCTCTCCAGAAGAGGGAACTTGTTCTTTGGCAGAGGAGCGGGGCCTTGGGGTGACTGGCCAGGCCCGGTGTTGTGGGCCTTTGGTAGCCAAGATGGCAGCCTTCCGGTTACCACCCCTCCCACTTCCAGCTTCCGCAAGGGGCTGAGTTGGAGGGGGTAGGGCAGCCGGAGTAAGCAAGGAAGCGCTGGATCCCAATGCAGTGGTGGTACCTGACGCAGGGGTGGGATCCAACACAGAGCTGAGACCCGATGAGAGAGCTGGGGGTGGGAGGGAGTTTGACATTGACAACCCCCTCCAGAGGAGGGACTCCATTTTGTGAATCCATCTCTGAGGGGGATCCAGGGAGGAGAGGTACTGGAGAATGGGTTAGGGTAGAATCCAGGCCTGTGTGATCACTACAGACCTGGGCAGGGGGTAGAGAAGGAGGGGTGATGTCAGACAGCAGGTGGCTTGTCTGTGCTTTACAGCAGTTTCCGTCTCTCATCCTAATGGTGTCAGTGTGTTCAGGAATGTGGGGGGCAGAACTCAAACTCTGGGTTGAATATTAGAGCTTTGAACCCTTGAGAAAACTCTATAAATCATATGAAAAATTGGGTAAAATATTGCAACTCTTATCACTCCCTGAGTTTGCAAAAGATAGAGTCTTTCCCTAATTCAGTCCCAAAATGCTACATGACAGACTGAATCAACAGACATGTCTGCGAACTCCTTAAAAAACCAATGAACAAATGACTTTCAACTTCCCTTAGTAAAAGTCTTCCACTCTGAAAGGAGAGACTACCTAACTGGAAGATATATATCCCTCTAAGGATTGGATAATTTGTTACCCAGAGCTGCCCCTGATGTAAAGGGTGGCCCACCCACAGGACTAAAATATCTCCCAAGGATCCTGCACTGCAGGCAGCTGTCCCCCAGCTCACTGCTCTGGTTACTCTGGATGCAGATGTTTCAAAATATCCCCTGGGCTTCACCAGCTGAGCCGGCCCTCTTGCTGCTGGAGAGTGCCAACGCTGCCTTCAGCAAGCCCTGATAAAACTCAGGTCCCACTCCAGGGCGCTGGCTGACCCGAAGCGTCTTCTGTCCCGTGATGGTGGAAGAGCCGGATTCTCACTGGAGCTTCTCTCACGAATTCTCAAAGAAGGTCCCTGTTTGGGCAGCTCTTGTGGCATGTCCACAGCCAGCCTCTGTGAGAGACCTGCACTGCCAGAGCTAGGAGCAGACTTGCTGGAATGCATGATGGATGAGGCAAGAGAGGGATCTATGTGTGGAACTGCAAATACTGTGGATTGCACTGGAGAGGGTCCCTGGAGGGAGACAAAGTGGGGGTGGGCACAGAAGGATTTCCATTTGGGAAAAAAGGACCTTGTACGCAGTAATTCAGGACTAAAAGGTGTTAAGAGAGGAGAGAGGATCCTAGGGGAGTATATATAAGGAAAGGAGGAAGTTCATGATACCAAGAAAATGTGCTGAATCTGCATGATCCCACAAAAGACAATGTGCAAGATCATTGTATTCAGAGGGGTTATTCACCTTACTTTAGTTCCATATCATTGTCATCAGGTATTACTCTTCCAGTGGTAGGTCCCCCGGCCTGTGAAACATTGCCTCAGCCTCAGACTTCATGGCTGGGTGAGGAGCTCAGCAGCGCTGAAAGCTGAGGCCTGTCCTTTGTGATCCCTTTGGGATGGCAGTGGAACTGCCATGAGTGCACATTCAGAGGCACCTTCATGGCTTCTCATGCCACAACACCAAAAATAAATCGGCAGTTTGGGTTTTGGAATGACATTTAGTCCTTTGAAATATCTGCAGGAAGTGGTCTGAAACTGCTTTCTGAGCCTGCTCCTTCGGATCAGATGTGAGGGGCTGAGGGCTGTCGTGAGCCCAGTGCTGTGTCCCACTAAGAGCAGCCCCACAGCCTCACGTGAAGAGCAGGCACTGCCAGAGGCCCTGGAGATCTCACCTGCCCTGCAGCCACCTTTGTCAAGGTGCTGTAAGCATCAGCTGGTGCTGACTTTCCCCTTGGACCCCTTGGTCTAGCCATTATGGGGAATTTCTTTCCTGAAGCCCGGGGGATTTCCCCCTGGCAGGTGTGATGGGGATGCTCAGGGAGTGTGGGGCTTTGGAGGCAGGTGCCCGGGCAGGGGCTGAGCTTGGGGCCCTGTTGGGCCCATGGCCCCCAGCAGCAGCAGCAGCAGCAGCAGCAGCAGCAGCAGCAGTGGCCCCAGGGCCCAAAGCCCCGTGCCCCCTGCCCAGCACAGCCAGCCCTGTCCCTGCAGCTGTCACCCGAGTGGGGCCCAGGGCCCAGTGGCTGCTGCCAGCAGCAGGAATGCGGGCAGGGTGAGGATGCCCTGGCTTGGCTTTTGTCTCTGGAACAATGCGGGCTCAGGGCAGTGCAGAGCAGGTTGGGAAGCAGAGACCAGGGCCTTTGGAGACACCAAGCCTTAAAGATCAGCCCCTGCAGCAGCCCAGATGGAGGTGGCCCAGTTGCCAAGGCTGTGGTGGCCTTGACAGTGTGCAGGTGGATTTTGCATGGCTGTGGCCTGCTGGCAGCTCTGGGCCCAGGAGTGCCTGTGGCTGCAGCAGGAAGGGTGGCTGAAGGTTTGCTGGCTGCTTTGGTGGCATGGCTGCCGGGGCCAGTGCTGGGAGAGCCCCCTGTGTGAGAGCTGGTGAGAGCTGAGCTCTTGGGGACAGCGCTGTGGTGCAGGCCAGGAAGAGCAGCAGTGCCCAGTGGCAGGAGTGGTGTCAGTGGGAGCTCCTGTGCACAGGGACCCCCAGCCCCAGGGTGGCCGTGCCAGCACCTGCAGGGACCTCCAGCCCCAGGAACGTGGAGGAAGTGGAACCCACAAGTGTGCAAAGGCTGCCTGTGCCCAAAGGAATGGCCAAGAGAAGTCAGGTTTTAAAAAGAAACAGTATTTATTTGCCGTAGAGCAGCAAATCTAGGATTTACAGAACATGTGTCATTATAACAATTGTTATAACAACAACAACAACAATGTACAGAACATATATACATGGGATGCGAGGGGCTAACAATCTCCAAAATGTATTTACAGGAAATTTCAAACGGAGTGAACATATTTACAAGGAACTTCTAAACTTCAAACGTATTGACAAATGCATCCTATCTATGCCATCATGTTCATGATCCCTGGAAGAAAGGAAGAAGCAGAGCTGTACTCAGCTGGCAGCACTGGGCCCAGCAGGGCTGGGAGCTGGGCCCCAGGGGCTGGGCCGGGGCTGGCAGGGCTGGCGTGGCCCCAGGCAAGCGCAGGGCAGGCCGGGGCTGGTGCTTGTGGCAGCGCAATCCAGGCCCCCTGTGGGCACCGTGTCCCTGAGCGGGGCCATCCAGCCCAGCCCCAGCCTGACATCAGGGGAGCCAGTGTGTGTGTGGGCAGGGCGTGGGAAGCATCTGCCTGTCTTACCTGTGGGGCTGCATCTTCATCCAAGGACCATGGGCTCCTCCTCATCCTCCTCATCCACTTCCATCTCTTCAGTGTTGTCTTCCACCTCTACTTCCATGTCCTCAACAGGGGAGGACATGGAAGTAGAGGAGGAGTCCACCTCCATCATCTCTTCCCCATTCAGCCCCTGGTCCTCATCCATCGCCTCCACAGTGTCTCTGTCAGTCTGCAAGGGGCAGCACAATCTCCCAGTGGGCTTCCTGTCCCACACCATGCATTCCCACATGGCTGCAGCCTGACCAAGCTGGGTGCCCCCTGCCTGGCATGGCACTGTACCTCCATTGGCACAGCAGAGCACATCCTGCTGGGATTGGCACTCCAGAGCCAGCAGCGGGAAAAGCCCAGGCAGCAGCAGCACCTCAGCACTCAGGGTCAGAGCGCAGACTGAGCATCAACTGACCCTTGGCGGCCGGTGAAGTGTCTGCTGTGCTCGTTTCCAGGTCCTGGACATTCCACCTGGAACCCTCTGGGAGCTGTGATGTCACTGGAGTTTCAGGGCCGCTGCGCAGTGGGAGATGTGGATGGCAGAATGATCAAATCCTTGAATGGTTTGGCTTGGAAGGGACCCTCAAGATGATGTGGTTCCAAGCTGAGCAAGCTCCCAGCACAGCAGGTTGCTGCGGCCCCTGTCCCACCTGGCCTTGGATGTTGCTGGGGATGGGGCATCCACAGCCTCTCTGCACTGGTCCCTGTGTCAGGGACAAGCACCCTGAGAGTAAAGAACTTCTTCCCATCATCAAATCTCTTCCACCTCTTGCAGTTTGATCGCATTCCTCCGCGTCCTGTCACTACAGTTCCTGACCATAAGTCCTCTCCTACTTCCCTGGGTCAGGCTGTTCCTGCAGGGTCATACCTGTAGCTGAACCTGCAGAGAGGAGAGAGAGAAGCCAAGAAGGCAGTCAGAATAAGTGGGGAAAGTGGCATGAGGACTGAGAGAAGAAGGATAAAGAAGTGACACGCAAGGCTTTGTGTTGGGTGTGCCGTGGGATTCATGGCTTTTATTAGAGGCCAGGTTCCCTTTGTGTACTCACTTCCTGTATTTCAGCCTGCCCACAGGCAGCCTCTTTGAGCGACCTGCACTCCCAGAGCTGGGAGCATGCTTAAACTGCTGGTGAACGAGCTGAGAGAGGGATCTTTGTGTGGAACTGCAAACACTTCAGTGGATTACACTGAAAAGGGTCCAGGAAGGGAGACAAAATGGGGTTGCGCACGCAGCGGAAAAATGCGGGGGGGGGGGGAAATCGGGGTAGCATTGCAGCAAGCCAGGTCCAAAATGGTATAAGAGAGGGGAGAACGTTCTCGAGTGAGTACATATAAAAAAAATACAGTAGTTGAACTGGGTGATACCAACAAAATGGGCTGCATCACCATGAGCCTGCAAATGCCCATGGACGAGACCATTGAATTCAGGGTGATGTCTCTCTTTTACCTTGGTCACTTTGCCCAGAGGTATTACAGCTTCAATGGTCGGCCCCTCGGCCCCCAGATTTTCCCCTTTTTGTTGCCTATAAAGAAGGCTTCAGCCATAGAGTTTTGCAGGCATTAAGGATAATGGATAAAATAACCAACACAATGAATACAATAAACAAGTCCACAAAACAGTCTTAACTAAACATGAAAGTCAGCCTTTTATCCCCCAGTGTTTGGAAAGTCCAGTGAACCAATCGTTGTTGCCTTCCATCTGGATCTTCTTTCCTTGATTTTAGCAGCTGGATGACCTGATATACTGACTCCCTATGTGACAGTAGGTTGAAAAAACACATGCCTTCAAATGCCTGACAGGCATGGCCACGGACAAGAAATTGTGGCCTGTCTGTGGAAGCGCCCATCTGAAGGCATGCGGCTCAGTGAGGAGCATCCAGTTTCCTGTTCAGTAGCAACCAATGGCAGCATCCTCTGACTTTAGCTGATTTATTATCTGGAGGCTTGGGTGTCCTAAAAGTAAACAGATAAAGTGACTAGAAAATGAAACTTAAGTTCAGGTCCCACTAAACTTTCTCTTCTGTAAGCCAAGGGTGTGAACTAAGCTTATTAAAAGAATCATATATCAATGCTAAAATAAAGCTTTTATAAATGTTAATTCATGTATCCTGGTTACTGTTGTCTTAGCTATCTTGGTCTTGGTGTGTGTGGTCAACGCTGCTTAGGAGATCTTCTGTTCTTCTTCTTCTTTCCCAGGCTGCTGCTCTCTCCCTTAGGCTTCCATTCTGTTCTATTGATGGTGGCTCTGGTGTTTGCCTCACCATTCCCAGAAAGAGTTTTTATGTATTTTGCTGGGATTGACCTTAGGAGTGTTGCTCTAGAGACATGGGCATCCTCTCTTTCCCAAGTAATTAATGGGAAGGTGCCCATAAATTGTTTAGATTCAGGTTCTTTGGTCAACACAGGTGGCTGTTCTTTTAATTGGGCTGCAGTTGAATTAGTAAAATGCCTGATGACTGCGGGAGTTGTCTCCATAAATGAATTGTTCAAAAAGTTCAGTACATAAAAGGCCTTGGCCAGTCTCTCAATGGAAGATAATATCTGGATTACCCCTCTCAGTTGATGAAGGATCCTTTTGATGGCTCAGTTGGCCCTCTCAGCTATGGACTGTCCTGTGGTGGAGTGTGGTATGCCTGTGACATGTTTTATACCCCAGTGGTCAGAAACTTGTTGGAATCAGTGTGAGGTATAAGCAAGAGCATTATCAGTTTTAATTTCCTGTGGAATTGCTAAGGTGGAAAAAACTAAAAAGTAATGTTTTATAGCATCTTCTGATTTTTCTCCAGCGTGGACAGAGCCAAAAACCACACTGGTAAAGGCGTCGATTGAGACGTGGATGTATTTTAATCTGCCCAAATGGGCTTAGTGTGTGGTGTCTGATTGCCAGATGTGGAGACTCTCTAGTCCTCTTGGATTGACTCCTGCTCTGACAGAAGCAAGGGCATGTTCCTGACAATTTGGGCAGGTGGCTGGAATGGATCTTGCTGGGTCTGGGGTAATTTTGAACATCCTGAACAGCACAGGAATGTTTTGGTGGTAGAAGAGGCAGCCGATATTTGCCTGTATAAAGACTGTCTAAGGTGTATTGCAGTGTTTCAGATGTTTGAAGTAGGCAATTGAGGTGCTCTGGAGTGACAAGTAATTATATATTCAGAAGGTCTGTTCCTGCAAGGGAGCACAGATGTTCTGTAGCTTTCCTGATTAGTTGTGTAATAACTTTCTCTTGGGTTGTTATCATTTTAATAGGTTGTTGTGCTCTGAAAATGTATTCACTTTCTATGTGGGGACCTGAGATAGTTGAGTGCCCCCGAAAAAATATTTTATGGAATATTGGACTTACACCAAGCATTGCCAGGGAGAAAGGAAAATTAGGGTGGTATCTGTGTGCCTGTTTAGTTTGAATCACCCAGGAGACCTTTTTTACGGCTGCTTCGGCCTCCGGTGTCAGTGATCACGGGAAGTGAGTCCTTCTCTGCCTTTAAGGAACAGGAACAGTGGCACGAGATCTTCTGTGGTGATTCCCAGCAGTGAATGTACCCCACTGGTGGTTCCACAGAGCATTTGGAGTTCTTGCAGAGTCTTTGGATTGTCCTTGATGCGCAGTGTTTGTGGTGTGAAGGTTCTCTCTGTGCTCTTTAGCCCGAGGTACTTCCAAGCGGCTGTCTTTTGAACTTTATCTGCTGCAATCTCAAAACCTTTCTGTTGCACCACAGTGATGACATCTTGTACTGCAACATCCAAAATGATTTGGCCTTCTGCACAAATGACTGTATCATCCATGTAATGAAAAATGATAGCATTAGGATGTCTTTTCTGTCTGGGCGAGAGGTTTTGGGCTCAAAGCCATTGACAAATAGTTGAGCTCCTCTTCTTGCTTTGAGGCAATGCAGTCCACTGGTACCTCTGTAAAGGTGTTTGTCAGTTTAGGGGCGGAAAAGGCAAACCCGGGGGTGTCATTTGGATGCATGTGGGCATCAAAAAAGTATTGAATTGAATTGAATTGAGAAGGTCTCTGTGCTGGCGCTCCTCTATGTTGGGGAGAGTGGGGCGGAATGGCCTCGCGTTTGGTGTCATCACGCAGGGCCTTTCTGTGTCTGTGTGGGGTTTCCCACAGGCCACCGGTTTTGGAAAGTGTGTGGACGAGGGGGGCAGTGAGGACAGTGGTTGTGAAACCTACGAGGTCCCTGGTAATAGCCTTTATTTTTAAAATTCTGTTGAAAATGCCCCATCTCCCTACACTTAAAGCCAGGTCCTTTTTCATGTGTATGTCAGGGAATAACTTGGGAGGCTACTAGCACCTCTACTACACCCTGACTGGTAGCCTTAGCTAGGCTGGCATCACAGTGTAAGGATGCACTAAGTGTGCATGCCTCGACCATTTGTGCAGTGGTAGCCTTTGGGTTAAGGGGTAGCGAAGGGAAAACGTCTTTGCAGTTGTTGTTAGCATTTGTTTCAGCAAGTTTAGTAAGGAGTACCTTCCTGGCTTTTGGATATTCAACTTGTTTCTCTATTGCTTGTGGAAGGTGGTCAATAAATTTTAGAAAGGATTGCCCAGGTCCCTGCAGAATGTCTATGAAATCTAGAGTAGGTGTTGTTCCATTGAGTGCCTGCTTGAGAGCTGTCTTTGCAGCACTTTTATCTCTTCTAACAGAGCTCAGGGAAAGTCTATTGAATGAGGTTTAGTGAAATCTTCCTCACTGGCTAGATGGACTTGAGTTAGGTGGGCCCACCTGTCTTCTCCAGTATAGTCTTTTAATATTGTTTTATTCGTTTTTTCCCCATTTCTTCCCACAGAATAATTTCAGTGGGAGAAAGTAGGATGTGTATAGAATGGATCGTGAAGCACCTTAACATGTGCAGTGAAGGTGGCATTTAACAAATTATTAAAATATGGTGACCCCCTCCCATGGTCTTTCGCTGCTTTACAAAGGTCTTTCATCTCCCCGTGTGTGACAGCTTCCCATCGGGGGTTAGCCCCACTCTGGTACTGCACCGGTGGTGCTTGTATTTTAGCTACCAATTCCCAGTCCCCCTCTTCAGCCGCCAGCTTCCGCATCATCTGCCAAGAATCCTCAGCCTCATGCTGGACGTCAGATGAACCTTCCCTCTCCTCTCCAGAAGAGGGAACTTGGTCTTTGGCAGAGGAGAGGGGCCTTGGGGTGACTGGCCAGGCCCGGTGTTGTGGGCCTTTGGCAGCCAAGATGGCGGCCCTCCCGTTACCGCCCCTCACACTTCCGGCTCTGACAGTGTGGGATCCACAAGGGGCTGAGTTGGAGGGGGTAGGGCAGCGGGAGTAGGCAAGGAAGCGCTGGATCCCAATGCAGGGGTGGTTCCTGACGCAGGGGTGGGACCCAACCCAGGGAAGACCAGATGAGAGAGCTGGGGGTGGGAGGGAGTTTGACCTTGACGACCCCCTTCCAGAGGTGGGACTCCATTTTGTGAGCTATCTGAGGGGGATCCAGTGAGGAGAGGTACTGGAGAATGGGTTAGGGTAGAATCCAGGCCTGTGTGACCTGGGCAGGGGGTAGAGAAGGAGGGAAGATGTCAGACAGCAGGTGGCTTGTCTGTGCTATACAGCAGTTCCTGTCTCTCACCCTTATCTTGGTATCAGTGGGTTCAGGAATGCCGGGGGCAGAACTCAAAATATGATTTGAGTATTAGAACATTGAACCCTTGAGAAAACTGTATAAATCATATCAAAAATTAAGTAAAATTTTGCGACTCTTATCCCTCCCTGAGTTTTCAAAAGCAAGAGTCTTTCCCGAACTGAGTCCCAAAATGCTACATGACGAATTGAATCAATAGAAATATCTTGGAGCTCCTTAAAAAGCCAATGAACAAATGACTTCAAACTTCCCTTAGTAAAAGTCTTCCACTCTGAAAGGAGAACCTCCCTAACTCCAACATATATGTCCCTCTCAGCTTTGGATAATTTGTTACCCAGAGCTGCCCCTGATGTAAAGGGTGTCCCACACACAGGGCTAAAATATCACCCAAGGGTCCTGCAGTGCAGGTGGCTGTCCATCCATTCACTGGTCTGGTGGTGATGGATGCAGATATTTCTAAATATCCCCTGGGCTTCACCAGCTGAGCCGGCCCTGTTGCTGCTTCAGGGTGCAAACGCTGCAATCAGTAAGCCTTGGTAAAACTGATAAAACATTGTATTCAGAGGGCTGCCTCACTTTACTTTAATTTGTCATTTTTATCGTGCGATATTATAATTCCTGTAATAGGCCCCTGGGCCTCCACAACCTTGTGTCCTCCTATCTATCATTGTAGTGAGGAGCTCAGCAGTGCTGAAAGCAGAGACCTGTCCTTGGTGTTCCCTTTGGGATGGCAGTGAAAGTGCCCTGAGTGCACATTCAGAGGCACCTTCATGGCTTCTCATGCCACGACACCAAAAGTAAATGTGCAAGGTGGCTTCCTAGAATGACATGTAGTCCTTTGAAATATCTGCAGGAACTGGTCTGGAAATGCTTTCTTAGCCTGCTCCTTGGGATCAGCTGTGAGGGGCTGAGGGCTGTCGTGAGCCCAGTGCTGTGTCCCACTAAGAGCAGCCCCACAGGCTCACGTGCAGAGCAGGCACTGCCAGAGGCCCTGGAGATCTCTCCTGCCCTGCAGCCACCATTGTCAAGGTGCTGTAAACATCAGCTGGTGCTGACCTTCCCCTTGCACCTCATGGTGTAGTCACTATGGGGAATTTCTTTCCTGAATCCCGTGGGATTTCCCCCTGGCAGGTGTGATGGGGATGCTCGGGGAGTGTGGGGCTTTGGGGGCAGCTGGCCAGGCAGGGGCTGAGCTCGGGGCCCTGTTGGGCCCATGGCCCCCAGCAGCAGCAGCAGCAGCAGCAGCAACAGCCCCCCCAGGGCCCAAAACCCCATGCCCCCTGCCCAGCACAGGCTGTCATGTCCTTGCAGCTGTCACTCGAGTGGGACCCAAGGGCCAGTGGCCAATGGCAGCAGCAGGAATGCGGGCAGGGTGAGGATGCCCTGGCTTGGCTTTTGTCTCTGGAACAATGCGGGCTCAGGGCAGTGCAGAGCAGGCTGGGAAGCAGAGCCCAGGGCCTTTGGAGGCTGCAAGGCTTAAAGATCAGCCCCTGCAGTAGCCCATATGCAGGTGACCCAGTTGCCGAGAGCGGGCAGGTGGATTTTGCATGGCTGTGGCCTGCTGGCGGCTCTGGGCCCAGGAGTGCCTGTGGCTGCAGCAGGAAGGGTGGCTGAAGGTTTGCTGGCTGCTTTGGTGGCATGGCTGCAGGGGCCTGTGCTGTGAGAGCCCCCTGTGTGAGAGCTGGTGAGAGCTGAGCTCTTGGGGACAGCGCTGTGGTGCAGGCCAGGAAGAGCAGCAGTGCCCAGTGGCAGGAGTGGTGTCAGTGGGAGCCCCTGTGCACAGGGACCCCCAGCCCCGGTGAGACAGAGTAAAGATCCATTCTGAATTAGGTGAAGTGTCTAAGAAAGGTGAAAAGTCTTTAAGGCCAAAGCTGAAGGAAAAGCCGCATTCCAGAGACAACAAGGAGACAGAGAAATAAAAACAGAAAAGACCACGAGGTCAATTTTCCCCCGACCTAGGAATTCCTTTGATAAAGAAGAACTGGTGCTAAATGTCACGTGGAATGAATATGTATGAACCTATTGTAAAACTATATGCATATGCATTTGGAAGGGGGATAAAAGGAGACCTAAAATCTTCAGGGGTATGCTTGCCTTTTTGGGGAGGCCAGCGCGCCTCGTAATAAAAGCATACCGGGCATTACAACTTTTACAAAGTTGTGAGGTTTCTTCTTTTCTCCGCAAAATATTATGGCGAGCCAGCCAGGAGTTCTCTGTCCCCGCAGGGGCAGGGGGGATAGACGGACCTCCAAGGCGCGCCCTAGGATTTTTTTCCTGGTGGGGCTCCGCTCGTCTCAGCTTGCCACCTGAGAGGACAGACAAGGATCTGCTGGCCTGCGGAGGAAGATATGGTATGTACTGGGGGGCTCCCGGGGGAGGGAAAGGAGAGCAAGGGAGTAAACCACCCAGAGACGTCTGGGTATAGCTGGTGGAGCAGCTGTATTAGAGACGGGGTTCATCGTTCTGATAGAGCGCAACCGCTAGAGGCTCTGGGGGTGAGCCGGGTGAACCCGTGTATGTGTGTATTGGGGGTTCATTGTTCTGATGGAGCAGAACTGCTGAGCCCGTGTGTGTTTTGTTTGTGTGTGTGTGTGATGTCTGGACACTGTGTTGCTGTATGGTCAATGCATTGTGTGGTCAGTGCACTGTGTTTGTAATCGTGCAAGTGTATAAGTGTATTGTATACAAACGAGAATAAATCTACAGTGCCCTACAGTGTGGAGGGGGTGAGTACTACCCGTGTTTGAAGCAGCCGAGTGAGGCCTGAGGCGCCGGCTGCAGCAGGCTGCCGGGGCAGGGAGAGAAGTGCCCTGCGGAGAAGTGAGTGGAGGAATGTCAGTGATGGTATTTATCGTGTTTAAATGTAGTGATTTGTGTACATTTTAGATTTGGTACATTTTAACCGTGAGTATGAGCTCAGAGAGTTCCTTTGCCTTGGATGTTTGGACTTGATCTCTACACTGTGTGCTGTTATTTTGATTGTGTCCGGGAAAAATTGATGTGAGTAAATGCCGAATTATGGTATGCTGTGTTGTGTTGAGAAAAGTGAGCACTTTGAGAAATATGCCCTTTCCCAGTAATTTTGTGTGGTGATTTTCTTCCGCTGCATTGTGGTAATTTGATTCTCAGATTGCATAGTAGTGTTTGTGGAGATTTTAAGATCTTGTTGCAACAAGAGTAGCATCTTACACAGGAGAACTATAGTTTGGTGATTTATGCTTAACTACGATAAAGCGAGTTAAAGGAATTCCAAGAATTCTCCCCCTCACAGCAATTCAAGCCTTGGCTCTAGTGAATTTGAGATAAAGGGGGGGTGCGGGTGCGTGTGTCCGTGTCTGTGGGCATATCAGAGTTTCGGCTGTGACTAGCACAGCCTTTTTGCAAAGCAGTAAAACAAGTGTAAGTAGACACAGTGCTTAATTAGATTGTGCAAGAAGAGAACTAGAAAAGACTGATATTTTGTTTGATCAGAAGATAGTGTCAACGTCACGTTTTTGATTAGCATGCTGTGTGAGGTGACAGTGGCTGTCCCCTGGGCACAGGGACAGCTCTGGCTGCCCCGTCTCCCCAGGGAACACGGGAATGGCCTGTGGGCAAAAGCTGGATGTGCAGGTATTATTGCAGTGCGGTGTTTATGAGAAACGCTGGTATTGCTGTTTTACTGTTCTAATAAGTGTCAGGGCACATGCCCCGAGTGTAAATTAGAGGTTTCTGGTCAAGCGGATTCAGAACCTAAGGTCTTAGAGCTTGTGTGTGGGAATCACATCTGATACCTGCCACCTGGAGCTGTGTGTGTAGGAGGAAAACTGAGAAACTACTGTGAAGGTCTGTGAAAAGAGGTTTGAGTGGAAGCGAGATAGGGCAAGGAGAAATAAATAATGAGAACTGACCAGAGCAAACAGGTTCCTAAATTAGCCCCTTTTAGGAGGGGCTCACTGGGAGGAGGTTGCCAGTAAGAGTAGCTCAGAAAATAAAAAGATTTATAATACTTCATTGCTGTTAGTACTGTTTTATAATAGGAAGATAAATGGGATAGAGTTTTTGTATGCTGAAATGTCTTTTTGTTTTAAGAAATCATCCAGAATGGCAAAGAGACTGTGAGATCAGACCGCCCTCGGGTCTTGGCCCTTGAAAAGGAAAACAAGGCAAAGAGAAAGCAAATCAAATGTGTTGTTCAGCATACAGCATAAGATAGCAATGTATGAAGTCAAACAAAGATTATCATGCTGAAATGCAAAGCAATCACAGTTCGCAAAATGAGTACATATGATTTGCTAAAGGCTCCTCCCAAGGTAAGGGAAGAAGGGTAAAGATGACCTCCCCAAAAGGGAAGAATTTTAGTCGACACAAGAGCCATATATTCAGTTTTAAATAAAGCCTTAGTACCTGTGGAGAATGTTTATGTTGTAGTGTGGGGAATGAACAACTGGCCAGTCTGAGAAGGCATACTTTTGCAAACCTTTAAAGTAACATGTGCACTATGTGTACCTAAAAGCTTTTGTACAATTCGCTCAATTTGCTAAACATTCTCAAATGAGAAAGGTTACTCTGGAGGCAAATGATAGAAAGAGGTTAGGCTTAACATTAACAGACACTGAAATTAAAGATATTAGTAAGGAGATATTAGAATAAGTAAATAAGTGTTTTCAAGGGTATGGGCCTCCGCTGTACCAGGGAGAGTGAAAGATGCTCCCCCATGGTAATCAAGGTTAAGGAAAGAACACAACCAGTGAGAGTTGAGTAGCACCCTCAAAAGGAAGATAAGGAAGGAATCAGCCCAATAATTGATAGTACTGGATTAAGGACTAATAAGATAACACAGAATTTGTACCCTGTGGTAGCAAATCCATATACTTTACCAACTTGTCTAACACCTGAGCTAACCTGGTTCACTGTTTTAGGCCTAAGAGATGCCTTCTTTTGCCTCCCTATCCACGAAGCCAGCCAGAAAATTTTTGCATTCAAACTCAGGCTCACATAGTCCATGTGCCTGAAGGCTTCAAAATTCCCCACTCTGATTGGAGAACAGCTTGCAAAGACCCAGAGTCCCGGGAAGCTCCACAAGAGGAAAGGAGGCTGTTGCAGTACGTGGATGATCTTCTAGTAGCCACTTGGAGGAGGGAAGCGAGAGAAGCCTGGACGGTAAGCCTTTTGAATTTCCTAGGACTCCAAGGACGCAGAGTCTCAAAGAAAAAGGCACAGGTAGTGAAACAGAAGGTAATCTACCTGGGGGTAAGAACTGAGTGCTGAGCAGCAGGCTTTAAGGCAGGGAAGCCATATGCCAAACCCTGAAACCCCAGACAACAAAGGAACTCCGAACCTTCTTAGGCATGGCAGGGTAGTGCCAGCTGTGGGTTTATAATTATGGACTGCTCGTCAGACCCCTCTATGCTCTTATTGCCAATGGAAACAAAGATCTCCAGTGGACAAGAGATGCCACACGGGCCTTCCACCAGCTAGAGAGTGCCCTCATGTCGGCTCCAGCTTTGAGACTTCCAGATGTAAGTAAAGCACTCTTTCTATTTTTCCACGCAAGGAATTGCCCTGGGAATATTGGCTCAGGACTTGGGTCCATACCAGAGGGTACTTCCTTACTTTTCTAAGCAACTAGATGCAACAGCCAAGGGCTGGCCAGGTTGCCTCAGAGCTGTAGCAGCAGTTGTGCTGAATATTCAAGAGGCACGCAAGTTTACCCTGGGACAAAAATGACTGTGCTAGTGTCCCACACAGTGTCCGCAGTACTGGAAGTAAAGGGTGGCCACTGGCTTTCACCACAGAGGTTTCTGAAATACCAGGCCATCATGGTAGAGCAAGATGATGTAGAGATAGTGGTGACTAATATTGTCAACCCAGCTTCTTTTCTCGGCAGAAATCAAGGAGAAACAGTACACCATGATTGCCTAGAGACCATTGAAGCTACCTACTCCAGCCGCCCAGACTCAAAGGACACTCCTCTGGACGATGCAGAGACCTGGTTCACTGACGGGAGCAGTTACGTTGCCAATGGGAAGCGACATGCTGGGTATGCAGTGACCACCTACAGAGAGGTAATCGAGTCTGGACCCTTACCAACAGGTACCTCTGCGCAGAAGGCTGAGATAATTGCCCTGACCCGTGTTCTCGAAGGGGCAAAAGGGAGGAGAATAACCATCTACACAGACTCAAGGTATGCATTTGGAGTCATACATGCACATGGAGCCATCTGGAAGGAGAGGGGACTGCTGACCTCACAGGGAAAGAAGAGGCAATCCAGCTGTTGAAAGCAGTTCAGCTACCTGGAAAAGCATATTAAGGCACACCAGAGAGTGAGCTTAAAATTGGAGGAAAGAAATGAGCTGGCGGATGGAGAGGCAAAGAAAGCAGCAAAGGGTGAGGTACAGATTTTCCTCGACGGTAAGCCATAATACAATAATACTAATCAAAAGGGACGTACAACTGCAAGGGGTGGGCTACCATTGAAAGAGAGCTAGTAATCCCTTCCCATTTTCATGGTTACTAGTGAAGGAAGGGCACTAGAAAACACACTAGGGCCTAACTACTTAAAAGCCTTTTATAGAGTGTGGCTCCTTTCTCAAAATGACCAAGGCTGCGAGTGATACAGAGTGCATTGAAATGAAGTGTTGACTTTGAAGTAGTAATTTCCACAGGCTTTCTAGAACACACATCTGATTGAAATAATCGTTGTATCGTTGTCAGGAATTTATATGCCACTATCACTCAGGTGAGCCGACAATGTGATCCTTGCCTCCAGACTAACCCCAAAATACCCCCCGGCCAAAACTCGGTCAGACTGGGAGAGGCCATGGGCCTGTACAGCAGTGGCAAATCAACTTTTCAGAACTCCCAAGGAAAGGGGGGGTATCAGTATTTACTGGTATTGATAGATACATTTTGTGGGGCCAGAAACATTCCCCACCAGAACTGTCAAAGCTCAACAGGTGACCAGATTATTTTTACAAGAAATAATACACACTTCAGAGTTCCAGCCACGATATCCTCAGATAAAAATCATATTTCATTTCCAAAGCAGTGCAACAGATTAGTGGCCATCTGGGCATAGATTAAGAACTTCACACTCCATACTGCCCCAATCAAGTAGCCAGGTAGAGAGAACAAATAATTTGATTAAGCAGCAGATTGTAACACTGGGGCAAGAAGTTAATCTACCCTAGCCCCAAGCTCTTCCACTAGCACTATTGCAAATTCAAACTAAACCTTGAGCTAAAGGAATGCTGAATCCTTTTGAAATGCCTTATAGAAGACCATATAGAATACAAAGGGAATGTCCAGAATGTCCACCTACATGGTGGCTTTAAGCAAACAGCTCAGAGTAATTGAGAAACATGTGGCTGCAAACTCGGAGCAGGGAGTTAGATAGCTTGGGGATGATGTAAATGTTAAGTCTCTTACAGAGAAGACTTCGGAACCACAGTGGGAGAGACCACTGCAAGTACTTCTCACCACCTTCACTGCAATCAAAATCAAGGAGCAGAAGGCCTGGATCCATCACTCTTGGGTGAAGAAAGCCCTAGAAGTCCCTTGGAGAGCGATACCAGAAGAGAATGGACTGAAACTAAAACTTACTCGGGCAAAATGAGTACATTGCGGTCGGGAGTAGTTCATACTTTAGTTTACAGAATTGCTTTGTATGTAATTGTAACTGAAATTTCAGAACTTGAGAGTACCTCTATTCAAAGCAATGGTGAATGGCCTTGGTCCCTGGCATTTAATCAGTATACTGGATCCATGGGAGAACCTTCTGAGATAAAATATTTAAACGTATCTAATGTAGTAATCCACGAGAATCAGGTATATGAGGAGCAAGAATGGCAGGAACGGGAACTGTGGACACTTCAAGGAATCAGAGGAGAAGAAATCAAAGTAGAGTGCCAGGTCATCAATAGGACAGCTTATGAGAGACCAGATGTAATTAGTGTCTGAACCTCCCCTGGTGTATATGAACACCAGGAATTCTGTGATAACCTAAGTGAATCAGACTGTTGGTGTAATTTCACCTTGATGCAGCCTGTAGAAGTGACCTGCCTTTGAGCTCGAGTTGCTATCAGACTTCCATTTAAATTCAAAGCAGACACTGCACTTTTTACAACAGCAGGGCCTTATACAACCCATACTAGTTCAGACTCTACCCAAACTTGAACCTAAAGTGTATGAAATAGGCCCCTATGTAGTAAAGAATGTGAGTGAACAACAGCTATTATTCAATCCAGAATGGTCTCTCAAACGTGTGGAATTGATAATGCAAATTAACGTCTCAAAAATCCAACCAGCCTGCTCCTCCTTCCTAAAAACATCCTTTGAGGGCTGGATGACGTGGTTACAAAAAAAGGCATATCTCAGGACCAGAGTAAGAAAGGCTCTAACTGGCATATTTGAGACAGGATTAGGAGTTTTAAATGGAATTGATTCAGAAATACTGATGAATAAACTGGCCACTGCAGCAGGTAGCCTAACAAAATTGAAGCAGCCTTTACAGTCATCTCTACTGGCATTAGGAACTAGCCAGTGGCAGATTTCAAAAATACTGCCAAAGTAAGGAAGTATGAAAAGGCCGGGGACCAAGACCACAAGTTAATAGTAGAAGCACTTAGTACAGTTCAAGATAATGTGTCTTTAGCTTTCAGTTGTCTACAAGCACAGTTATGGGTGCAGGCAACAGCAGCTCTGATCATACGGGAATGGGGTGAAGGTAATTTTCCAGCTGAAATTCGGAGAATTGTTTGGGATAATGCAATTGATTTTGAAAGGAAGTTTCAATCCTGGTGGGCTATGGTGAACTTCATCTATGATCCTGTTTCTAATGTGGCCACTACCTTTGTGCTTACCATATGTAATGCCACTGTTTATGTTATCCATCCCATCATTGCACTAAGATTAAACCATGAATAAACAATACTCTACCCTTTAGAGCATAGAGTGTGGGCACGAAAGATGAATGAAAAGTGGCAGACAGTAAACTTAGAATCCTGCATTACTAGAGAACAGATGGGATTCATTTGTGAAAGAAATACTATTAATGCCCAAGATGTGTGTCTAGACACTGAACAGAGTATTTGCCACTTTGAAGTTAATCCAGTCACTGACCAGAAAACTGTGCTCGTGTATATTGGAAAAGGGTGTGTATGCCTGAGAACTGCCTGTGCTGCTGTAAAAATTGATAGCAATGATGTTATTCTGTCTAGTAGAAATCATTCTAATTTCTGTATTTGTAATTTTGTTAAGATTATCGGGTGTGATTTTTTGTACTCAGCCCCAGTGACATCCCACCAGTTAAAACCAACTACACAATGTAACTCCGATTATCACCTACCCCTATTGGGATGGACCTTACATTAGTAAAACAATTAATTAAGCACCAAGACCTACTGGAAATCTTGAAAGAAATCCAAGAAAGTGGAAAGAAAACCTTAATTACTGTCCAACATGATACAAAAGAAATAACTAGAATTCTGCAAAGAAGAGAACGAAATGCAGATCCTCACTGGTGGGATGTGGTCTTTAGGTGGTCACCAACTACAAATATAATCCTTAATAAGTTGTGTCATCCTACTGTAGTTTTGTTAATATTAGTTAGAATAAGTTCAGGATTATCCATTATCAAACGTACATGGTAAAGCACTAAAGTACACTTGTTGTCATAGGAATTTGTACGAAGTAAAAGAATTTACTTCTTCCTTTTAGGAAAGGGGGGAATGAAGCAAAGTGAAAATTTTCCAGGATAGAAATCCATTTTAATTTAGGTGAAATGTACATTTTTGAGTTGAGTCTCTGGTTAGAAATCGTAGTTATTTAGCCAGGCTGCAAGGCCTAAGCTCAGTGAAGTTACTTCAGCGAAGGACAGAGATAAAGGGGAGGAGACAGAAGATGATAGAGAGAGACAGGGACTGCTGTAAGGGCAAGTCAGCCTGACCTCAGAATTCTTTCTGATAAAAAGGAACTAGTGGTAAAAACACAAAAACACGAAACCCATAAAAATGAATATGTATGAACTATTGTGAAACTGTATGCATATGTATTTGAGAGGGGGATAAAAGGAGATCTGAAGTTCTCAGAGGTACGCATGCCTTTTTGAGGAGAGTTTTCTCCGCATGTGTCCCGCGCCGTAAATAAACATACCGAGCTTTACAACTTTTATAAAGTTGTGTGGTTTCTTCTTTTCTCCGCAAAACAGGGGACCTCACACTGCCCCTGTGATGTCACACTGCCCCCTGTGATGTCACACTGCCCCCTGTGATGTCACACAGCCATCCCTGTGATGTCACAGAACCAGCTTTATGTCACCTTGTGATGTCATACAGCAATGTTGTGACATCACACAAGAGTGATGTTACAAAGTCACCCTGTGATGTCACAATCTGTTCTGTCATGTCACAGCCTGCTCTATGATGTTACACAGCCACCAGGTGATGTCACAACCCACTCTCTGATGCCACAAAGCCACCCTCTATGATGGCAGAGTCTGCTCTATGGCCTCACACCCCACTCTGGGATGTCACAGCCAGCTCTGTGATGTCACAGAACCCTTAAGAACTCAGTTCTATTGAAACACTGAAGTTCCTTGTACTTTGAAGAGATCCCTGTCAGAGACACAACAGAGGAAGTGTCCCCAGGCCCCAGGCAGAGCAGAGAACTGCAGGCACTGATGGCAGCTGCGGACAAAGAGAAGCCAAGTCTTGGTGCCCTGGGGCACAGCAGCAGGGTCTGTGTCACCAAGGGCTGGGAGGAGACACCTTGTCCTGAGGCCCTGGGGCCTCCTGGCACAGCCCCAGCCAGGCTGGGCACTGGCAGCCCCTTGTCCTGCCCTCAGCATCCCCCCCTAGCCCACATCCCAGTGGCCTCAAGGATCTGCTGGAAGGAGTCCCTGGGGAGCCTTGCTCAGCAATGGCCCTGGGGGCTCCTGAATGCTCCCTGCAGGGACTGCAGGTTTTTCAAAGGACTTTGGGTTTGGCTTTTGCCTTGGAGTCTCTGAGAGCTTTGTGCAATCATGGCCTCCACTTATCTGCTGTAATTAGTCCCTGGAGAGGCTTTGTCAGTAACAACACTCAGTGGGGCTCATTAATGCTTCAAGGTACTACAGTTCTTTTAAGGTACTTGGTGTTTCCCTTTGGATACAGACTCTGGGAGAGGTTTGTGCAATCATGGCCCCAGTTATCTGTGTTGATGAGCCCCTGGAGAGCTTTGTACTGATGCTCAGTGGGGCTCATTAATGCCTTGAGATACTCAAGGTTTTTAAGGTACTTTGGATTTTCCTTTCCACACTGAATCTCTGAGAGGTTTTTGTGCCATCCTGGCCACCAATTCTCTCTTCCAAGGAGTCCATGAGGAGCCTGTGTTGGAGAGGGACCTCAGTGGGAGCCATGAATGCCTGGAGACACTTTGGGCGTTCCCTCTGATTGTGACTCCTGGCAAGGTTTGTGCAATCTCCTCCCAGGCCCTGGGGTTCAAGGGCTCAGCTCCAAATGCACCACGGGGCTCATTAGGATCAGGCAAGTCCTGACAAGCCATGGCTCTGCCTTGATTTCCCTCTGCTCTCATGCAGTTCATCAGGAAGGTTTCTGTAGTGGTTTTGGTTCACCAATTTGAGATTTCTTGGCCAAAGCATCAATTAATGTGGTGTGGTTGGGTAATTATGAGTGCACTCACTAGAATACATTTACTCATTTCCTGCTGTGAGATAGGATTAAGAGAAAGGCAAAGTAGGCTCAAAGCTTTAAAAGGGTATAAAGAAAAGTTTGTCAATAGTAACTAAGAGTAATAAGAATTCAGAACACCTCTCCCTACACCCTTTTCTTTCTTACTGACAATGAAAAGAGACAAAACCTAAAATTTTCAGTCAGTTTACCACCTCTAGAATAGTCTTTCTTCAGTTCACTTAGGGAGAGGAGTCTCACTTTCATGCTATGGAGACTTCTCTATAAGAAAACAGTTCTCTTGTGGTTCTCAATTCCCATGAAGAGCTGCTGCCCCGAAAATCTGCAACTGTGAATCCCTTCCATTTTTCCACAGCTTTTCCCAAAGCTGTGTTTATTGGTCATGTGAACTCATGGGGTATTAGTTTAAAGATAAGGTGTTTAAGAGCAAAGGTTCACTTCATCTATTTCTGAAATCATCTTCATCCCTGAAAATAGAGATCTTCTTCTCCTGTGAGGGCACAGGGTCTGATCACTCTTTTCTCTTTCTCTGTTAAGCTTCTCATGGGATCACAGCTACTTCAATATTTGCTTACTTTAGCATGGAGGCCTTTGCTGAACAAGTCATCTCTCCATAGTTTTCAACGTGTTATAGGGAATAAGAGAGTCTAATGTATCCATTACATCTTCTCCATGGCTTTACAAGAGGATTTCAGCTCCAAGATCAAGGTATCTCCTCATCCGTCCCATCTGGGACTCAGCTTCCACTTCACTGACCTCCATGTCTTTGTGCTGCTCATGTATGTATCTGCACTTTGTCCTTTTCTCTCCCTCGAGGGAGGATGGAAGCACTGAAAGAGTTCATATCTCACCCGGGGCCTGCAGATGGTTCTGTGACCCCAGCCGGGCTCGGTGCTTGTGGCCGGAGCTGTTTTATGATGGAGGTTTCTGCAGCAGCTGCGCTGGGGCTGTGTCAGGATGGGCCGCGCTGGGGCAGGGCCAGGATCTCAGCAGCCAGGCCAGAACTCAGCAGCAGCAGCATGGCCGGGGCCGATGGCTTCTCCTCCCCCTGCCTGGGGCTTGCGGCTGAACCCCAACAGTGGCAGAATCTTGGCCGAGCCGGCCCGGCCCGGGGCTGCTCCTGGGGCCCGGTGGATCATGGCTCAGCCTGGGCTGGCGGTGGGGCAGGGCTCAGCAGAGCCCAGATGGTCACAACTGCAGCCATGGCCCGGCCGGGCCTCGGCCCCGCGGCCTCCCCTGCCCTGCCCAGCAGCCGATGGGGCCTGGCGGGGTCCCTGGGAATGGGCCCGGCCCCACGGCAGGAGCCGCCCGGCCCGGCCTGGCTGAGATGGGGGCCGGGTCGGCCTTGTTACCTCTTTGCCAGCCAGAAGGAAAAGAGACCCTCTGTCCTGGTTTGAAAAGCAAGTGAGTTTTTTGGGATGCTGTGGTTAAGCCAATCGGTGCCCAGATTTGAATATTGGCACGTGGTGTGGCCACTGAGGACATGGATACGCCTCTGAGAACACAGGGGGTTAAAAGCAGAGAACTGCCAAGAAAACTTTCTTTTTTTCCGGTGGATGAAAGAAACCTGTTAGCTTTGTCTGCTATTTGAAATATTCCTGACTGTTGTATCCAAATTATTCCTAATTGCTCTAAATTTCTTGTCCACTGCATGTAATATTTTGCTATAATGTTTCGTCGTACTCATAATAAAAGACTATAATCTCATTCTTAAAAAACAAAAAAGAAGAGGAATGAACACCTTAAGAACGTTCAAGTAACGCAATATGTACATGAGAAATTTGGACAACTAATCATTTTGAATAATGCAATATTTACATGAGAAATTTGGATAAAAGATCATCACATCTAAATCCCAATTGAGTGTACCAGAGTGAAGCCTGATTGATTCATTAACTTCAGGAGAAAATGTGCCTGTGTTTTATCATCAGCAGTTCAAAGCAGTCACCTGGTCATTCCATCAGATACTGATCAGTTCTGAAAAAATGAGGCCCAGTGAAAGGAGAAATAACCTCATCACCTTGCAGCCTTTGTGGCCAGAGCAGGAGCAGAAGGAGCACTGCCAAGACATGGCTGTGGCTGGAAACTGACAGAGGCAATTTGCCAACAAAAGCCTCATGGCATCCTCATGGTACAGTGCTCCTACGAACCTTCTGCAGTTATTCCCTGTTCCAGTGCCCAGGAGGACATTCAGTGATGTCAAAGATCAGCATTTCCAGCTCACAGACTTTCTCATCCTTCTCAACTCATTGGAAACAATGGTCATTTATTTCCATTTCCCTAAGAGACATTGGACATTATTCCTTTGTGTTCTCATGCTGCAAAACCCTTTGTCAAAGACTTGATAGAATTTGCTAAGTTATGTTGATTGTAATTGGTCTTTTATCTATCTTATCCCATATCTAACAGATAACCAGGGACAACTGTGATGAGATAATACCCTCACAAGAGTGAGCCGTTTCAACATCAGAACATAGGAGCCTTTTTTAAATGAACGAAGAAGAGGAGATGTCATAGACAGGCAGAATAATGATAAAAGAAAGGCCTTTTGAAATCAGGCCTTCTTCTGCCATATTAATAGCATAATATGGCAGAACATATTCTGAGTGCAGCTAAGCAGTTACAAGTTCCCATGTGAAGCTATTTGGAGAATGAGACTTTGTGAACAATCTATTCTGAGGGTGAAAAACAAACGCACCTGCAACAACAAGGGATTAGTCCCATGAGAATCAGTGAAGAGGTAAACAATACAATAGAGAGATTTGATGCACAAGTAAAATCTAATTTATTAACCAATAACAGAAGAACTGCTAAGAAATCTATGAACTAACTAATGTTGCACACGAGGTCTGTCAAACTGTGTAAAACGAATTTTGTGAATAAAGAGTAAAGAGTTCTCCAGCTCAGCTGGGTCTTCTGGGATTGCAGTTCCCCCCTTCTTTAGGGCTTTGCTTTCGCACTTCTTAGGGCTTTGGTTTCGCTCTTCTCTGGAGCTTTGGGTTCCTTCTTCTTTAGGGCTTTGGTTTCCTTCTTTTCTGGCGCTCTGGTTTCCTTCTCTGGGATTTTGGTTTCCTTCCTCTCTGGGAATTTGGTTTCCTTCTTTTCTGGGATTTTGCTTTCCTTCTTCTCTGGGATTCTGCTTTCCTTCCTCTCTGATGCTTTCGCATGGGCTTCTTTCTTCTCCCGGGTCTTGGTTTTCCCCTTCGCTGGTTTTGGAGCTTGCTTCCCAACAGAGACACTCTTCTTTTCCTTCTTCTGCCTCTCTTCCTCCTTCCCCCTGTCTTCCTCCTCTAAGGCTTTTGCCTCCTCCTCGACCTTTTGAGCTGGCTCCTTCAGCTCCCTTCTGCAGACAAAACAGAAAACATGGCTGCGAGTCCCACCAGAAACTTGGGCTTCCTAGTCCTGGCTGGCCCTGCACTTCATTCCTTGACCCTGAGGCCATTTCCGTGAATTCTCCTCAACCCACAGAGGCTGGGAACATCCCAAGTGAGGGCATGGGTGGAAGGGGATCTCCAGGGCCAGCCAAACCTGAGATTTGCCATCATAAGGTGTTGACTGTGCAAGCTTCCTCTGAAGGCACAGCCAGACCCCTCCAGCCCCTGCCAAAGGCTGATCCAACAGCTCTCTGCGCTGGTGCCTGGAAACGCCCTTTGTCTCTTGGCTTCCCAGTTTAAAGCAGAGCACAGATTGCTGACATCTGCTTAGCTCTCCTACAGTTCTTACTCAGCTCATTCACCTCCCTTCTCCCTGGGCATAGCTGAAGCATGATTTTAAAGAGTTCAGATTTCAGCTGAGGGTTAGAAGCAATTCCCATTGATCAGGATGTAGGTTAGATAGGCAGACCATAGGTTAATGATTATGAGATGCTTAAGCTGGAGCTGATTGTTCTATTGTTTACCATTAGGAGCTTCTTTCTAGAAGGAAGTGGAGGAAGTGAACTGTTATAAGAACATCTTGAAACCAGTAGAACAATGGTTAGCACCTGGGCTTGATGTCAATCAATCACTAAGTTGGGGACCTTGGATAGTGCCAGAGGGTCACAGAGATCTGATGAAGATATTCCTGACTTCATCCCTTAAGACCACTGACCCAATTCGAGACCATTGACCCAATTCAAGGGAAGAACTGCACAGGAGTGAAGGACCAATGACCTCATTTGAATACAGAGCAGGGATGGGAGGTGCTGGGGTTGTGCAGATGTATTGTATGTAAGATCTTGGGAAATAAGGAGAGGGCAAAGAACCTTGGACAGCGTGGTCATGCCTTTTAGGGACGGCTCTGGTGCCGCCCGCCGGTGTTATTAAACATCCCACAATCTAACTTTAATTAGTTAGAGTCTCTGTCCGTGATCTTCGGTTTTAACGACTCCTAGCCTGCTCCTTCATGAGAACAATCCTATCAGTCAGAAAGCAAAGGCTGCAGGAACTCCTCTCCTGCAAGACAGGCTCTTGTCAGGCAGATTTCCTGCTGGAACCCAGCTGGGACCAAGCAAACCAGTGCTGGCTGCCATGGAAACCATTGGAAGCAGCCTCATCCATCTCCTCCCCATGAAACCAACTTCAGCCTGGCCTGAAGAAGTCCTGCTGCACAGGCTTGCTTTAAGCAGCCTCCACTCCCAGCTCCACACTTGTGCCTGTGTGTCCTGAGCTGGGCTGCCTTGCTGGAGCTGAGCTTCTCCTGTGCTTGCCTACGGCTGCAGCTGCAGGGGAGCCTAAAGGACAGGAGCTTTTCTGGCTGCTGCGCCACCATAAGGAGAACCCTGGCAAATCAGCAGTGCAAGGACTTCATCTGTGGCAGGAGCAGGACCCAAAGCAAGGTTTGCTCTGTGCCCCACGCCTGCCCATACCACAATCCCACTGTTCTGGTGAAGAAGGCAGATGATGAAGAAGATGCCACTCAACACCATGGACTTCAAGACACCTCTAGAGGTGGTGCCAAGGCAAGCCCAGAGCCCAGCTCTCTGCAGACAGCAGCTAAGCCAGGAGGGCTCAGAACTCAAATAGAGAAGAAGATGTTCTGTCTCAACAGAAGAAGGTCCTTCCTCTCTTGGCAGCCAGGGAGCTCAGAGTGGCCATCCCTGTGTTGCTGCTGGCCTTTGCTCTGCAGCTCCTCTGAGCTCAGAGGCCTTGGAGCAGGGAAGCCCTGCAGGGACAATAACCCATGGCAGAGCAGGAACCCACGGAAGGCTGACTCACCTGTCCCTGAGAGGGGCCTGTGAGCCACAGTTGATCTCCTGGGGGCTCAGGGAGGAGCTGACACGTGAGGCCGCCCTGGGCACCAGCACCTCGGAGGTGGAGCCTCCCTCCATGTGGCACAGCTCCGGGACATTGCAGGTGGTGTTGAGCTGGCCAGAGAAGGTGGAGGAGACCTGCTGGCTCTCTCCTGGCTGCAGCACACCTGGCAGTGGCAGGATACTGAAAGCCTGGACGGAAGACAGGAGAGATTGAGGTGTTGAGCATGGAAATGGAGGCAGAAGAGCATCTTGGAGCAAACTGCCACTGTAGCCAGAGGGGCCTATTCCCAAACACTGCCAGAATCACCCTCACCTCATCCTGCATCCATGCCACTGACCAGTGCAGGGACCATGGGGAAAATCTTCTCCCATACTCATGGGTCAATGCATTAATTAGTACATGACATGAAAGTGAACTGGGATGGCTCCTGGCAGTAGAAATTCTCTCTGATGCCCAACTTGCCTTTAAAAAGTTTCAAAACTTCCTGCTTTTAGAAAAGGAGGAGACTCAGAGTGAGAGCTCTTGGAGCTGAGGGAAGGAGTCCAGCCCAGCTCATCTGACTCCTGAGGCTCTTCCCCTCTCTCTTTGATTTAAATGCTTCTTTCTCAAGGTGCTACAGCAAAAGCTCCTGCAAAAATTTCCTGTGGAGCACCTGAGGAGTTCCAGGGGGAGCAGTGCCCTCCACAGGTGCTGCACAGCGTCCTTGGACAGCCCTGCATCGTGTCCTGCACGGCCTCTCCAACAAGCAGCTGCTCCGGCAGCACTTTGTGATGGGCCTGCAGGGATGGGAGGCCCCTCTGTGGCCAATGCTGAGGGCCCCCAGTGGCACTGGCAGCTCCAGCCCTGCTTGCCACACTGACAATGGGCAAGGGAGACAGATTCCCTCTTGCCTTCTCTGCTCCCAGGGCAGTGTGCGCCACGTCCAGGGAGCACCTGAATTCCTCCAAGCCTCGAGGGAGGTGAGGGTGCTCAGCAGTTGGTGCTGGCACCCAAAAAACAAGCCACTTTCTATGCTGGGAGGAAGAGACAGCCCCTCTGCAAAGTCTCCCTTTGTCAGACAGCTCCAGGGCCAGCAGTGCAATAGCAGCTCTGGGTGAAAGCAGAGCCCTGCAAACAGGGAGTCTGGCTGCCTTGGGAAGAGGCTCCATGGAGATCAGGATCACCCCAGCTTCCTCTGGGAGGGAAGCTGGAGGTGTTACCATGATGATGCAGAGAAAAGCCTCATCTTACATTGGGAAGGAAACAAGGCAAAAAATCCCACACTCAGCACAGGCCTGTAGGATCTGAGTCAGCTTCTCCAAGGAAAACTCTCCTATTTCTCCCTCCCCCTCAGCCCATGTCCAGCCACTGGCCCTGCTGCCCAGCCCACTGTCAGGGCACAGCAATGCAGGGCAGCAAAAAGGGAGCTCAGCATGAGCAGGACTTGGTGCTGGCAGGCTGGGGAGGCAAAGCAAGCAGTAGGTGCACAAGAAAATCCACCTCTGCTCCTGAAGATTGGCTAAAATCCTGCACTTCTTTCAGGGCTCTGGCTGCCTCCTCCTGTCCAGTCCTGAAGTGCCTCCATCGAGTTGCTGCACAATCCAGACTGGTTCTCCTCTCCTTCGGTGGCTGGGGTTTGAATTTAGGTGGGTGGAGCTCATCTCTGGAAAATAAATAACTATGAACAGGGACCTGCAGTGGGAGGGAGGGAGGGACACCTGCACGAGCAGCTCCTGGCCAGGATGCAGCCCCTGGCTGAGGGCTCGCACGTTGAACTGAGAAATGGTTTGATCCAGCCCTTCCCAATCCAGGCTGGGGCAGGTCTGTTCTAAAGGCAGCCCAGGGATGACACTGAGGTGCTGCAGCAGCTGCAACTGCTTGCATTGAGCAACTACAGAGGACAGGCATTTACACCTGGTGGGGATGCAAAAAGCACAGTGGGAGAGGAAAAGACAGAGAAGGCAGCAAAAAGGTGAGATTTGAGACACCGAGGGGCAGACCCAGCCAGTGCCAAGCCAGCACAGCCCACCCAGTGCCCAAGGCCAGAAACTCTGCAGCTCCACCTGGGATTTATCAGGAATGTTCCCCTGACACCGCTGGGGGATTGGTTGACATTTTCCAACACTCCCAGGTGACTCAGGTCGCATTCCCCATCCATCCATCCTTCCATCCATACATACACAGGCTGTGGTGCGGGGACCCTGCCAAGCTCTGCCAGCCTTGGGCTTGGGGAGATTTCTGCCAGCCGTCCTGAGCTCCGTAATTATGCTCTCTGTTCCAGGAAGCAAGCAAGAAAGATTTTAAAAAACCCAAAACAAACCACAACAGAGAAACCTAAAAAACCTTCAACAGCTCAACCCTGCTCAAGTTATTTCTTTAGAGACAGCTACCACTCTCCAGCTGAAATGCTGGGCTTTTGGGGAAAAAGAAAATTACATGTTCACCTCCAAATCAAAAAGGATTAAGGTAAGAGAACCTTTCAAACTAAAAATTATTGGCCCAAAGCTTTAATCTTTGCAAAAAATCTCTAGGTAAGACCAGCCGGACAGTTAAACAACTGGTTCTTCTGGTGGGGAGAAACCCTCCTCTTTAAGGGAAGCAGCCTGATAGTTGAAAGCAACTGTTTGGTCAAACTTCAGGCTCCCTGGCACAGCCTGCATTGCCTTTCCTTCCTGTTCACTGATTTACAGGCAGTGCCACGATGGCCCGGGTTCAGATGTTTGGTGCCATCCAAGGAATTTGGCATTGCCATTTCCATATGTGGTAGTCAAAGTTTCAATCCTTTCAACCAGTCTTCAAATGCCAGCTTTCCTTTCTTTTACAGAAAGCTCAAGGTTCCTAGAAGACTTCTGACATCCTCTTTTGTGCTCAGAGAGATGACATTTTCAAACAGATGTTTCCAAAGTTAACAGCATTTTAAAGAATAATGAACTCAAATGCCCCTGGATTCCAGCTTCGCCCAACTCCATTCTGTGTCAGACACTGAGATTCCCACCTCTAAGGCAGGAGCTGTTTGTGCCCCCATCCCTCCTGTCCTTCTCCCCAGCAGCCTGTGCCTGTTTTCCCCGGCAGAATCCCTGTCCCTGTGCACCCTGCCAGGAGCAGCTGCACACAGGCTCACATCTCCCCTTGCCCTCACCAGGAGGTTTCTCTCATCCCCAAACACGCCGATGAGAACGTTGGTGCGATGAGTGCCCAGGGCCTGCACTGCCACCACAACTGGGATCTCTGCTGTGCTCTGGGGCTGCACAATCCCACAGGGCTTGGGGCTGGAGTAGAGCACAGCAGAGTCCTCCTTGCGTTTCTGGAAGGGACACAATGAAATGCAGATTCAGAGGGACCTCTCAAGAAACTTTAGGCTCCTTAACATCCACCACAACAGCAACTAACACACACCTTTAAAACTCCCCAGGACAAAGGTCAAAGGCACAAACAAGATGTAAGAATTGTAGGTTTAGCACTCCCAGGGCATCCTCCAAGGAGGCTGCCAGCACAGGCACTGGTGTCTGTGGGTGCAGCAGCTTTTCACAACCCTCTAAGATCTCCCACAGGAAAACACCCTGAGGACTAGAACATCAACTGTTTCCTCAGGAGCTTAAACTGCCTCCTCAAGTTTACAGTAGGGTAGGATCCTGTTCTCAGCAGATCTTTAAGACTGATTAGAAACCAGCAAGGTCTTATCCAAACCCTTTTTTCCCCTAATAATCTCCTCAGGAATATTTGACAGGAGGAGGTGGATGTGATGCCAAACCTGGGGAATAAGCCCGTAGCAGCCAGGAAGGTGGCTGGGATTCCTAATGACGATCTTCCTCTCATAGGGCACCTTCAGGTGGCACTCATCACACAGCAGCACTTGGGGGGACACTTGGAGCTCAGGAACGAGACATCTGGGCAAAGAGAGGACCCCAGAACAATCAGAGATACTGAGAGAATGGAGAATGCTTACCCCCAAAGATTGTGAAATGGAGCAGAACACATTGGTCACTGTCAAATGCACATTGAAGAGCCCTACAGGGATAAATTGCCTTCTACCTCTTCCCACTCCAACATGTCTTGTCAAGGAGGGGCAAACCCTGAGAGGCAGCACCCAGAGGCTGACAAGTGCCCCAGGCAGAGCACTTTGCCCCACAGCTGCCTCAGCCCCTGCTTTACCCAAGAAGGCTTGCAAGGACTCCTGGAAAAGTGCCAGTGAACAACGAGCTCTGGGGGAGCCTTCCCAACAAGGATCAGTGCTCCCTAAGGCTCAAGGAACACACAGCTCCAGGGTCTCAGTAAAAATGACTCCCTTCTCTGCCATGGTGCTGTTGCCCTGCCTGAGAACTCAGCTCTTTGCCCTAGCCCTGGAGGGCACAAGACAGCAGCTGTCCCACAGAGGGGCTGATCAGCCCCTGCCAGGCCCTGCAGCTCCCTGGCTCCTTCACTGCACAGCTCCAGGCACTGCCTGGCCCCAGCTCCACCTGCTGTACACAATGGCAGCCCAGGCACTGCCTGGATGGCTCTGCCTGGCACAGCGAACAGCACCAGGGAGCTGCATCCCTCTGGGCATCACGCTGACACACACAGCAGCACAGTAGCATGGAATTCTGCTGCAGCAACAACAACTTTTGGTCTCAACTCTGACAACATTTAAGCTCAAAATGGGAAGCAGAGGGAAGGACAAAAACTGGAGCTGACCTGCCACATCAAGGGCTGCTTTCCCCTTGTCAGACCTTGCCCTCCCCACTCTTGCTGGGAGCCACTTCCCCCCTGCCATGTGCCCTCATGGACAGGGCCAGAGCCTGACTCTCAGCAGCTGCTTGGTGTGGCCCAAACCAGTGCACGGTGCTCACAACCAGCATAACCCCACTTCTTGCAGCCTGAAGGAGAGGAGGCCCTTGGGAAATTTGTTCCACCTCAAGCACCAAAAACAAGGCCAATCAATGATATCATTCCTGGTGCCTTTAGAAGAGGGCCCAGGACCATGCTGGCCTGTGAGCAAACGTGCTTTTCACCACAGGCTGCTGCCCAAGCACTGCTGTTCTCGTGTCCAGCTGGCACAACATGAGGGCATTCAGCAGCACTTCTCCTTGGCAGCTGCAGCCAGCACAGCCTGGGCAAGGCAGTGCCTGCGGGAGGCCAGGCAAGGGCTGGTACCTGGCTGTGATGATCAGGGCTGCCACTCCCTTGCCAATACCCTCCAGGTCCACCAGCAATCTCCGGTAGAACTCCATCACCGTGTTGGAGCACAGGGTCACCTGGTGGAAGAGAAGAACAGTCAATTCTTCCTTCCAAAAGCTCATTACCCACGGGTGATATCCTCCAGTTCCTGAGGGAGGATTTGCCCTTCATTCTTCTGCTGCTCCATGTGTAGAGCACAGTCTCAGAGTAACAAAAGCCTTCTGGCAATACCAGATTTGTTAAACACACCTTGCTATCAGGGCACAGGTCAGCTACATTAAAACATTAGACTACAGCTCCATGCATCACTGCATTCAAATTAAGGGGCCAATTTCTCATCTGACTACAAAGACATCCATGCAGAGGAAATCTGACTTGACCACAATGAGTTCAGCTTTACAGCAGGAGGCTGAGGGCATAGTGTGGCCCAGCAGGTGCTGGGCAGTTCATGGCTGCCCTGGGAGCCCGGGCCCGGGCTGGCTCTGAGAACTCCAGCCCCCCGCCAGGAGTGGGGAACTGTGCCGGGGTGGGCATTGACCAGAGGCAGAACCCTCAGAACTGCCTCAGGGTGGGCATTGACCAGAGGCAGAACCCTAAGAGCCTCTTGCTCTACGCTGCATGAGACAAGCCACCAACGGGACCAGACAGAGAAGAAAGGAGGAGGATCTCTGTCTTGAAGTTCCACAAGGAAGGGTTTATTCCAAGCAAAAGGATCAGAACCAAAAGAGCTCTGCACACTCCTGTGCAAGGAATTTTGTACAGACACAAAGCAGGGGGTGGATACAAACAGCAAACCAAAAGGGAATCCTCAGGGGAGCACTGAGGGGATTACATCAAGTGTCTGGGGCCACTTTGGATAGGAGGGTGGGGAGGATGGCTCACATGCGCCAATGGGGCCTCCAGGAATAGGGGAATTCCAAAGGGGTGTTGCAGACAGGGATTGGCTCCAGGTTAAATTGGCAAAGAAGCTTGGGGAACAAAAGAAGCTGGGTTTGACAGGCAGGGAAAGAGCTGGAACAAGGGGTAGGGAATGGCATGAGGGACAGCTTTGAGGGAGGGTAAAACCCAGGGGTAAACCAACTCGGGGAGAACACGGGGTACAACAGAACAAACCACTTAACAAGGAATCAATACAATAAATTTGAACTGCTACACATGGCTGCAGATTTTTTGTCTCCACTGGAGCTTCCTGCAGTGAACACAAATCATTCTGCTCCCCAGGAGGAGGGAAAAGAAACCAAGAAGAAAAGCTAACTGCTTGATACAATGACATCTCTCTAACAGCCACCTTCTGCCCTCATCCTTGCTCTGCCCCATTGCAATCAAATCAATCGCTCTCAAAAACACAAGAATGGTTTCAGGCCTTGGCCATAAGGTCTGTGAGCTCAGCATATGATTTTGGAAAGCAAACAGTGCTCCCTGAGGAACATCCCGAGTAAGCCAGCTAGCAGAGGCCTCCCAGCAGTGCAGATCTCTCAGTGCCAGGATGCTCCAGGCTGGCACCAGAGCTAAAGCCCTCCCACCCTACAGTGCAGCTCCAGCCCTGGTGCTGCAGCGTCAGTGGCTGGGCTCTTGCCGTACCTCGATGTCCTGGTGTCCCTGGGGGAGGATGGTGCCTTGGCTGGGATTCATGGTGAACTCCCTGGGCTCCACATGGAAATGGATTCCCTTCCTCCAGGCCGGGTCGGTGTCCCTGCGGATCTGATCCACGCTGTCCACAGCCGGCTGCGTGCCATTGTCCGACATGTGGAGCTGGAACGCCAGGGGCACCGCGGAGCTGTTGGTGAGGCGGCAGCGCTGCGTGTAGGGAAAGCCTGGGCAAGGACACAAATATCCATTCAGGCACCCAGCAGGGCATGATCCTGGGGGCAAGATCCTGGCAGGATCAAAGTGTGATTGGAGCTGAGCTCTTTATTATCTGAACTACAGCTCACCTAGAAGCTGCATGAGGAATTAATCGTCACTTAGTTCCCTTTGACACAGATTCCAGACTGCAGCCTTGAAAATGCCCACTCCTAGCCCTGCTGAACACTGCAAGCTTCTCTCTTTGGGATGGGGACCAGCTCCCTCACCTGCCCCAAACCAGCACCAGTTCTCTCTCAGTGATGAGTGTGCACCCAGACCCAGCATTTACTCTGAGAATTCAAGCTGTCCAATTCCCTGCTCAGCCTGCCAACACTCCCACCTTTTTCAAGACATATAAGAGTGAGTTGTCAGTGAGAAGAAGCTACAGCAAAAGAAAATGAGGATGGAATCAGGAACTAGAACGTGATGCAAAGCACCCTAATGCAGCTTCTCTCTGCAGGACCCCTAAGGCATCTCTTGCTTTGGGCCAAACAGCTGAGCACGTGACAGCTCAGAGCCCACTCAACTGGGGACACAGCCAAGCCTTGCTTTGAGATTAGCAATTAGGAACCAGGTCCCACCTCAGCCCACAAACAGGGACATCACAGCCATGCTGCTCACTGAGAGTGCTGCCCGCAAGGCTTCACCCCTCTTTGGCTCTGAGATTTGCTTTCCATCCTGCAAAGCCAGAGATGCAGCCACTCATGGTGGGGATGTCCTGCAGAGCGTGCAGAGCAGCCCCAGCCTGCTCTGCACTGCACATCTGTCTGGGCAAGCCAGCTCTGTGGGGAGGAGACTTCTCCCCAGGCCTGCTCACCAAGAGCATCTGGGACACAGATGGGGAGAAAAAACAACTGCAGCTGCAGCCCAGAGCTTCTCTGTGCCCATCCAAGTGGCCACTGCCAGCTCCAGCAGGGACTCCAGCAGGGAGGCAAGAGAGGCACAAAAAGGACAAACCCAGATGTCAAAACCTCCAATGAGACTGAGGCCAGCACATGCAGACAACAGTCAACAGTTACAAAGAAGCAAAGATACAACAGCTGCCTTCAGCCAAAGAGCCCTTAGGAATGAAATTGGATTCAGCAGGATCTGAATCTCCTGCTTCAGACCCATATTTCCATCTCTTGCCTTTCGTGTTTCATTCCTTCCAAAGGCAACTTGACAAGCGCCTCCGTGGTGATGCAGGCTGGGGAAGAAGCAGCTCAAAAAAGGCAATGAGTTTCCTTCAGAAGTTCAGGAACTTCATTGTTCTGGCTTTAGGCTTGGCAGTGAATGTTGCCCTTGGTCTGGGAAGGGGGATAGGGGTTCTGGGGGGTTCTGGGGGGGTTTGGCCCTAGGCTTGGCTTTTCCCTTGGGGTTTTTTGGGAGTTGTGGCATGATGCCGTGGGCGGCTGTGCAGTGGGAGCTGAGGCTGGGCAGGGAGCGGAGCTTCCCTTCGTCCTGCTCAGGGATCACAGCTTGGCCACTGCTGCTGCGGGAGGTTTGTGCTTGGCCCGGGGCTGCCCTGGCTGCAGCTCAGTGCTGGCACCGACCCTGCCTGCCCCGCTGCTGCTGCTGCTGCTGCTGCTGGGCACTGCCCACATCCCCCTGCCCTCTGGGGCTTTGCAAAAGGAGCATTTCCTCCTTCCCTTCCCTTCCCTTCCCTTCCCTTCCCTTCCCTTCCCTTCCCTTCCCTTCCCTTCCCTTCCCTTCCCGCACCGGCTGGGGGGGGGACCACTGCCCTGCCAGAGCCCACAGCTCCCCCTGCTGTGACCAGAACTCCACCAAAGGGGAAAAAAAGGACTTGGCATCTGGGAAATGTCTGTTCTTGTCTTGTCTGTGCTCTCCTGAGATAGTCTAGCAAAGAACTGTTATTCCTTTTCCCACAGTTTTGCCTGGGAGCCCTGTCATTTCAAAGGGATAATCATTTGGAGGGAGGGGCTCATCTTTCCATTGCAGCAAGATTCCCACCTTCCTTGGCAGACATCTGTCTTTTAAAGCAGCACAGAGACACCAGAAAATACTGCCTTTCTATTCCTTGCTTCCATTGGATCTCACAATGGCAAAATGCCCCCTGAGGCAGCAGCAGCAGCAGCAGCCCTGCAGTTCACAGCCTGAAGAGGCTGCTGGGGCAGAGCAGGAGTGAGGGATGCTTTTCTGTTGGAAGGCACAGATCCCTGAGGCTGTGTCCCAGCCCAGGGAACACTCACCAAAGGAGATGTCCCCGAAGTCGAGCTCAGCCAGGTCGAAGTGTAAACTTGGTGCAGTGACGCTGCCCCTGCAGGCCGAGGACAGAGCAGGCAATGGCTCGGTTAAAGGCACAAGACTCTGTGCTTTGATGCTCAGGGACAGCTCAGGGGAAATGTGCTTCTGCCCAGCAGCTGCTGGGCTTTGTGCCCTTCTACAGCCCCAGTGAGGAAACAAATGTTCCTGGCCCTGGTGCTTTGTTGCTGGTCAATCTGTCACTTCAAATGTGTTCTGGGGACTTTGCTGATGAATGCATCACACACAAAAACAAAGAGAACATCTGCCAAGCTGAACTTTGTTCATGTCAGTAGTAACAGCTGATGAACTCGCTTCAGGTTCTGCTCATTAAGGACCTCTTGCTGTAATTATGGGCTGACCTGTTCCCATTGCCACTGGTGAGAACATCACTGCTGGCTGATGGAGAAGCCTTGGGCCAGCAATGTTCATGTGCTGGACGTGAGACTTTGGAGGGAGGGGAGGAAAGACAAGGCCCCAGCAGCCCCAGAGCCAGATCAGTGCTCGTGCTCCTGCATCTGCCCCGGGGCTGATGCCAGCACGGCTGCAGCTCTGCTGGGGCTGGGGGGATCAGGGCCTGCTGGGGGCAAGGCACAGCATTCTGTTCTTAGTCTTTGGCCAGAAATTTCACCACAATAGAGAAGCTGCCAGTTAGGGGAATCCCTGGCCACGCTTCAGCACTACCTTCCATTCCATTCCCTTCCCACTCCTGCCCCATGTTACATGCTCCTGCCTTCAGGTGGCAGGATGGGAATAACATTCCAGGGACGACTTCAGGGCTTGCCTGAGAAAGAAGGTGTCTTCTTCTTTTCAAATTATCAGGAGAAGAGGATCCAGCCAAGTTCAGGACTCAGCTGTCAGCACTGAAAAACTGAGTGCAAATCAGCCCCCGCATCTCTTCAATCCCTGGGCGGTACCCACCAGACTCCTCTGTTCCTGCTGTAGCACTCATCTCTCACACACACCTGGCTCCCCAAGACCCAAAGACACAAGCTCTACAAGTCTACAGCTAAACGTAACTCCTCTGAATTTCAGCCAACACCACTAAACTGTTCCCTGAGCCCACAGCTAGAAGAGCTGTGAAGGAGACATCCCTGACACTGTAAGAACCAAATGAAAATCACTGCCAAGAGATAGGCCTGAAAAGCTAAATTTTGGCCTTTTCTCTGTTAATTGTGAGCTGCTCCTTAAGACACTTCTCATCCTGTTAGATCCATCCTCTCAATGAATCACTGCTGCACCTGACAGGCAGAAAAGATAAGGTATGGAGGGGTTTTAAAAAGGTTGTTTTCTTCTGCTTTTATAACTAGGTCCATTGACATGTTTGTTTTCTTGTATGGCATCTAAAGACAGGTCCATGTCTCCCAATGGCACCTTGCAACCCCCAGACACTGCTCTTGCTTTGAGCAGTGTGTTTGCTCAGATGATTTCCAGAGATCCCCTCCAGGACCACTGCAAAGCCACGTGCCTGTGGCCTCCCAGAGAATGGCTCTGTTTGGCTGACAGTGCTGAGGAAGCATTTCAGAAGCTGCTTGTGCTCAGCAGGGTGCAAGCCAGCTCCCAACATGTTCCAGCAGCCTCCAGGGAATCTGGGACACAGAAAGCTCCAAGGCCACTGAAAGCAAGAGCAGATGCCTTCCATCCTGCTCACTTCCAGCCAGGCTGCAGGGCAGCAGATCCGACGCTTGGCTCATTCTGTAGCTCTTTCCCAACTCTGCTCTCACCCAAAGGTGTTTGCACAGGGACAGATGAGCTGCCTCACCTCTGGGTGCTCAGCTGGTACCGAGCTGCCCGGGCACCGACATTGCGCACCAGCCGAGTCTGCTGGGTGCTGACCTTGACTGGACACTTGGAGAAGTCCAGCTGGGCAGGCAAGTCCAGCACAGCTCGGGCACCAATGGCCCGAATTGGCACAATGATCCTTTCCCTTGCAGTGAGGCACACCAGCTCGTGGCAATAATCCTGCAGGAAAAGAAACTATCTCAGAACAGGACATTTAGTGCCATCCCCACGGCAGAAGAATAACCATTTTCTATACCCCTTCAAGGGCATCCATTTACCTATTGCACCCTCAAATGAACACGAAGTTCTACTACTATATCACATTTTAAAGGCACCAGTGCACTTTGCAAAATCTGTCTCAGTGGCATTCAGCTCTTGTGTCACTTGGCTCATACAGATAACAGCCCTAGGCCACCATCATTCCTACTCTAAACTTTAATGATGTTAAAGAATTCCTAAGCCCCTTCTAAGCAACATGGAGCTGGGGAACACAGGACATTGCTCTTTAGGCTTCTATATTCCCACTGTCTGAGAATAGGACAAAGTGTTCAACTGACTCTAAGCAGCAAAAGGAAGAGGAGAAAACAGCTGCACCCAAAGACATCCTGCACCTCTGGCCTGGTGCAGAAACATCAGTTGGCTCACAACTCCCCTCTAACTTTGCCTGTCCAACCAAGTCAGGGGAAGAACAGTGCTAAGAGGTAGCAGGATGCTGTTGGAAAGGGCCTCTCTTTGTTTCCCTGCCAGGCTTCCTCCCTTCCATGCCATGCCCTCAACCCTTCTGTATGAACAAGCCTCCAGATCAGAACATGAACCCTCCAGATCCCAGCACTGAGATCACACTTGCCAGGGCCTCAGCACTGCCGTTCAAACCTCCCCACAAAAGCACCTTTGGCACGGAATGGGCGCCAGCTGACAGAGCAAGCACAGCGACAGGCATGAAGACAGAGCCCCAGCAGTGTCACTGCCACGGGCTCTGGGCTCACAGCTCTGCCTGCAGCTTGTACCTGCCCTACACCAGCTCCTGCAGGCAGGTGTCCAAGTCCCCTGCAGCTCAGCAACCTCCTGCTGACCAAGGGCACCCAGAGCCCAGTGTGCCTGTGCCAGGCCGGGCTCACAGGCACAGCACATCCTCTGCCCTGGCCCTGCAGCTGTGCCATGCTCACTTGTGCTCTGGGACAGCACAGCTGCAAGGCTGCACAACAGAGGGGGGGAAAAAGCACCAGCTTTGCTCCAGCCCAGGGGCAGGCAGGGAAGCTGTTGGCAGTCCAGGAAGGAGGAAAGCTCTCTGACCTCTTTGTTCCTCTGGTGTTTTCCATCAGAATGAAACCCCTTCCACTGGACCTAGAGATGGCCCAACATCCATCAACAGCCCTCTGTCATTTTCATCCTGTTTCCTGTGCATCTTCCCTTGGCAATGCTCAGCAATGTGCACGGAGGGGAAGCAGAGCCTCTCAGGCCTGGCTGCAGTGCCTGCCAGCAGTGCCCAGGTGTGACTGGCTGCAGGCTGCCTGCCCACGCCTGGAGCCCAGCTCACAGCATGCAATGGGCTGGAGCCAGAGTGCAGGGAAAACAATGGCTGTGGAGATCATTGTGTGCTTTGGCTCCTCCAGCCTCACCTTGTTCTTGCTGGGGGTGAAGCGGATGCGCACAGGGGCAGAGGCGCCCGGCGGCACGGCACGGTACGCATCGCTGGAGCTCACCAGCTGGAAGTAAGGTGAGCTCTCCATGGAGACCTTCACCACGTGAAGAAACTGCAGCAAAGACATGAAATTAGATTTTGCCACTTGTGGAAACAGGACGAGAGGAGACCTGTCCATGCCCTGCTAACATCCCTCCCTTGCCCCTTTTCCAAAGCACTTTCAGCTGAGCAGGCACAGGCACATCATTCACAAGGCTGAACTTTGCTGTCATTGCAAAGAATCCCTTCTCTCTGGCTCCCGCATTTTGGCCAGGGGCAGTAGGGCAGTGCCTGTTGGGAAGGAAGGGCCGAGCAGGTCAGCACCAGCAGGATGGAGACACAGCACCTGAACCAAGTCACCTGCGTATTCAACAAGGCCAAAAAACCTGCTGGCTTCTGCCTGCACACAGCCATGAAGTTGTCATGTTCCAGAGGGGGAATGTGCTACCTAAAAGCAAACCAGCACATTACTGTGGGGCAAGGAAGAAATTCCCTTCCAGCAGATCAGGTTTGGGTAGGGACCTTCTGGGGATACAGTCAGGCAGGCAGAGCAGCAAGACAGGAGACCAAACACTGTGGTCTTACTGGGAATAAAAGCAAACCTGAAAAGCAAAAGAAGGAATGAACACAGCAAGACAATCCCTAAAACAAGGAGATGGCAACGAGAATTTAAATGGGCAGTAAAGCAGCAAGGAAGAATCATAAAACCATGAGAGCAACCAGCTTGCCAACAATGACAGAAACAGAGACAGGCGGTGTCTATTGACCATGGGGCTTCAGAGGCATTTTCTGCCTGGAGAAACAGGACCAGCACTGACTGACAGTGTGGTTCCAGTATGCAAAGCCAATCTTGGCTCTCCAGGGCTTCCTGCTGCCTGTGAAGGCAAGCTGGGCTGCTGGGCATTCCTGCCTGCAGCCAGCAGGCCAGGCTCTGCCCTCTGGGATTCACAGACACAGCATACATGCATTTTCAAGCACACTGATATCATCAACCCCTGAGCACCAAAATGCTCTCCAAAAGTCTAAACCAGATGATTTGGATTCCCTCCTGTCTCCTCCCACCAGCCCACTCTTGGCACAAGCCTCACTTGAGAAAATGCTTCCCTGACTGAAATTCAAATGGTCTCAAGTTTTCCTCTTTACAGTGGAACACAACTGACATTTTTCAACTTTTTCCCTCTCAGCTCTCTTGGGAAACTGCAAAACAATCCCAATTTCTTCAGCTGAAGTTGGAAACCTCCAGGACCACATGGCTTTGGATGTGCTGTGCTTCTGCAAAGGGAAAGCAGAGCACCGTGTTGCTTTTGGAAAAGCTGAGCAGAGCTGGATGAAGCTGAGCAGGAGCCTCAAGTGGCACCTAAAGGCCTCTCACTGCTTCTGCTCCATCACTCTGATTGCAGGGCTCTTGCAGAACACGGTTCCTGCAGGGCCAATGCCATTAATGAGAAGTGATTCCAGCATAAGGTGCAGAAGGCTCAGCCCCTGAGCTTTGCCTGTGAGCTGCACAAAGGGAGCCAAAGTGGCTGACAGAGGCAGAGATTCCTACCAGGAGCCAAGATTAACCAAGGAGACACAGCGTTGTGGTATAGACCCAAGGCAAAGCATGAGAGCAGGTAAGAACTGTACAGCCCTCAACATTCCTGTCAATCCAGAGCTTTCAAGAGAAGGAAACTCCTTTGGGATAGACACTATCAACGCCTGGCCAAAATCTGGGCACAATTCCCAGCACAGCAAGATTTCCACCATCTTGCAGAAGAAGGTGCTGAGACATTTTCTTCTGCATGTGCTGCAGCACATAACTTGCTTGGCTCTACACTGAGGGAATGACAGCACTCTCCTCTTCCAGCACAGTGTTAAAGCTCTGGGTGCCAGCACTTACCTTGTCCTTATTCATGAGAGACAGCACCATTTCAGAGACCTCCCGAGCGACAAAGTTCTGAAATACCAGCTCTGGTGGGGAAACCCCAAACCAGCTCTGTTTCGGAGCAGCTGACGGCAGCTGGAGAGGAGAGAGAGCAGGGAGAGCTTCAGCTGCTGGGAGGAAGGTTCATGCAGGAGAATCTTCCACTGATCCCCAGTGAAGTACAGACTCTGGGAGAGCACGTCTGCCCAGCCCACACTGGGCAAACAGTGGCTCACTCACCTCTGCTCTGAGCTGATCCACAGCTGCTGGGCCACACAGAGCAGGCTCAAGCCAAGCTGCTCTTCTGGCATGGATTTCTCCAGGTTTCTTTCTCCAGAATGCCAGGCAGCACTTTCCTAAAATACAGCCCTGTGCCCATGCGGTCACAGAGCTCTGGGGCACTGACTGAGCACTCATGGAGTAAGTAAAACCCATGAATTTACAGGAGACTCCATGGGAAAGGATTTGGGAGTTCTTTTACTCTGAGACAGGGAAACCAAGGCCCACACAACTGGAAATATCTTTTCTGCTCTACAACTTAGACATCAGTAAGAAGAGCACAGGACCAGAGCAGGTTTGAGAGATGAGGTGACATTTGGCTGAAGCCAAAAGGTTATTAAGCAAAAGAATGGAATTTGTTGGTTCTGTGTGTTATTTGTGGTTTGCATTTGTTCAGGTTGGTTTGTTGAGTGTCACAGTGAGAGGGACAGGGTTGAAGACCTGACCAAAAGGAAGGAGGACGAGAAGGGAGGGCACAGAAAAGTTGGTGCTCAGTAGAGAATGGAAGCCCCTGAGTACCCATCCAATGGCAAAGGGCACAGGGACCGCCCCAGCCGGGTACAATGGGGATACAAAGATTGCCATTTTCTCAGAGGGTGTGTGTGCGCTTGGCTCTCAGGGAGGGAGACATCCCCAGCTCAGCTGAAAACTTACTAAGATACACTTTTCTTTTGCTTTGATGATTTTGTTCCTTTTCATTGTATTTAAAAGTTAGTGTGTTCCAAAGAGAGGAAAAGGCAAAAATAAAAAGACAAATGAGCTGAAAATAAAAAGACAAGTGAGGTGAATGCTGAATGAGGATAAGTTTCAGTTATTTTCTCAGCAACTCGGGTAAAAGTAGAGTTGGTATCTCCTTTTTCAGTGGCCTTTAAATGGGTGCTTTCTTGTCATTACTGCGATCTTATGCCATTCTTGAGGCACGTCTGGAATGACACAACAACAGAAAGTGCTTCTGGAGCAGAGACATTGCTTGGAGAAAACTCTGCCCTGCTTTGTCTGCCTTCTCCAGCCACACTGCTGTCACTGCAGAGACACAAGCAGGTCTCCTCTGTGACTTCACAGCAGACACATTCTGCTGAAGGGAGTGGCTGCAGCACACTGTCCCTTAGCTGTGCCCTTCCCTGAGGTGTTCCCAAGGCCCCCCTCCAGGACAATCCTTTACCTGGATTGTGTTCCATGTCTCTTGCTTCCAATTTCCTACTCAACAGCCCACCTCAGTCACCTACCTGTTTGGACTGTGCTTTATACCAAGCTAGTCCTGCCAGAAAAGCAGCTTTAAACACACCTCTGAGTAGGCACTGATCCAGACAAAGCACATCCATTCCCCTCTGCCCAGGGCCAGTCTCCTGTACATGTCTCTGGCAGCCTGCAAAATCTAACACCCCGTCAGGGTCCAACACATTGTTCCAGCCCAAAGCAGAAATGCAATTTGTTGTGTTCAATCTGAAGTAATTCCTGCAGAACCTTGGCCTTCAAAGGCCAACGCTGCCACTCTGCAGCGAATCCTGTGACCCCGAGCATTTGATGGTGACCACACCAAAGCAAGAGGTGGCTCCTTCAGCAGGAGAATGGAAAAGGGCAATTTAGGGCCTCTGTGTCCCCAGCCTTCCTCCCATTGTTTTAGCAATGGCAGCTGCACTCCAGCACACCCCAGCAGCTTCAGCAGAGGATATTTGTGTTGCCTTAGTGCAGATCAGGACTCCCAGTCCACCACTCCCAGCACTTTGCAATGACAGCAGGACCTGGACACTGAGGTATTTTGCTGGAGGCAAGCCTGTCACAAACACACACCCTCTTCAAACTTCATGTGAAACAGAAAGGAAACGAGCAGGAAAAGGCTACCTTTGGGCGAGTCTCACTCCTGTCTAGAAATGGGCCAATTCTGGGCAGAATACTCCCCCCAGTGCTGGCCTCCTTCTTCCTGCTGAGAAACTTCTCCCTCTGGAACTTAGAGGGAAGCAGCTGAAAGGCAAAAGTAAACCAGCTAGAGCCTCAGAGTTGTGCTTGTTCAGAAAGGCTTTTCTTGAACAAGTGGCACTGGTGAATAACTTGTGATCACAGCCACTAGGACATTCCTGGAAGCCCTGGGAGTTTCCTGCTGAAATACTTAGCATCAGTGAATTAATAATACAGAGTGGAACACACAGCCATATGGCTCTGTCCCATTGGCTTCTCCATGATTGGATGGGACATGGTTGGGGATTTCTGCTCTTTGGGCATTTGTTTCCTCTTACGTTTCATTGGATTGAGGCAGTGACCTTTCCAGAGAATGGGGAGGAGCTCTCAGAACTGCCTTAACTCCATCCCTGCACAACGCTCAGAACTCACAGCAAGGAGATATCGCTGCTGGATGAGTCCAAGAGATGCAAGAAGGGAACACTGTACCAAGAGTGAGGTGCACAGGAATGTGTCTAGGTTTTAGTTCTCCCTGTTGATTGTTTTCTCTGTCTGGGCTGACAGAGACCTCCACAGAAGAAAACAGAGGCATCTCCTTGACAGAGCCTCAGCAGTGGGGCATCTTCAGCCAAGTGAGCTGCAGACAGCAAGGGACCTTTGTGGCCCTGGCTCCAGCGCTGCCTGCAGGGCTGCATCTGTGCCCACACAGGAGCTGGGAGAGAACAGCTGCTTTGGAAGCTCTTCCAGCTGGGACCAGCCGTGGCTCTCAAGGCTTTGGGCAGAGTTTGAGCTTCCCCCCACCACATGCCCAGGTGCCCAAGGGCAGGATGGTCAGAGCAGCACAGGTGAGTGCCCAGCCTGACAGAAGGAATTCCTGTGGCAAAGGGAAAGGGACAGAACACATGCTCAGGCCTTCAGCTGTGCATTGGTTTCACTTGGCTCTGCTGGCACAGCCAGGCAAGACACAGCTGAAGCATCCCACAGTGTTCTCTATTGCACCAGGACAGCCCCAGCAACAACAGCACAGCACAAAGGGCTGGGCAGGGGCTCTGCAGCTTCACAGCACTGCTGGACAACAGGGGCAGGGAGAGCAGGGACACCAGGGCAGTGCCAGCCTTAACACAGCCACAGTGGGTACTCACAGTATGAGGCCTCAGCCCTTCCCTGGACAAAAGACGAGGTATTGTTGGTGTCTTCTTTGGCAATCCAGACGCCATTTCCAAGGGACGATGTCGCATGTGAGCGACAATGCCTCAACAAAACTGGAAGGAGCAACAATGGAACTCTGAAAATCCACAACCCAATTCATGGCAGCTTCAAGGCATATTCTGGTGCTAAAAATGTTACATTATGGGAAAGTAGCTAAGTGCTTGTTTGGTGTAAGTAGCTAGTATAGTTAGGCCTGTAGTTGGACTTTATTTGAACTACATGGCTACCTTGTGCAATTCAAAGTTAGATCATACTGAAACCTGGAGCTAAAAATCTGAACATTAATAACAGTTCGAACAGACAAAGCTGTAGCTTAAATATTACTCAAAAATAGCTAGAGTGGGCCTCCTCTTCTTTAGGCTAAAGCACCCTTGCTCTATCAGCTGCTCCTCACAGCTGAGACATTAATGAGAGACTGGAATGTTATGGCTAATGGCTTAAATATCATTATAAAGGACTTTCTGCCCATTGTGACAAAACTGGATAAAGAAGCTGCGACCACCCAAGCCCACCCCTCCTGACTGGAACTTGGCACTGTGAGTTAAGCTGCCTAAGGGAACTTGAGACAAGATCAAGGGGACACTATTGTCCCATTAGCTCAGGTCTGGGGAGAAGTAAACAAGGCTGAGGAGAAAAACCTATCCACAACAAAGCCAAACCCAGCAGCTGTCCTGAAAATCAGCTCTGTCTGGGTTCAGGCTGGGGAAGTCATAGCCACAGACTCTTCTGCTGAGGCCAGGTTTGCACACAAACCTCCCAGATAAGACTTCGACAGTGCCTCCAGACCCATTCCTGAGGCCTTGCACCAGACGACTGCAGGGCATGCAAAGCAATACAACAAATCTGAAAATCCAGAACCCAACTCATGGCAGACTCAAAGGATATATGGGTGCTAAAGATTTTATATTATTTGAAAGTAGCAAGAGACAGATTCCAACTTGCCCCACCCCTGGGAGGTACCTGGGCAAGGTATCACCTTGCCCAAATCTGCATTAACCCAGTGGAGTCTTACATTTTGCCAGACCTCACCACAGAGAAGACCAGAAGAGGATTTAATGGTAGGCCAATGGGATCCATGGAATGCTGATATTTTCTACTAAATCTCTCTCTGTCACTCTCTTTCTCCTCCCCCCCTTCCCAACCTCCATCCCACTCCCACTTTTTCTTTTCTTTCTCTCTCTTTCTCCCTCACATTTACTGTTCCATAAAATCCAGACCATTGACTTTGGCATATGGTCTCGTCTGCACCTCAATACAGAGGCATCTCCCTAAAAATTTTAAAACCCAGATGATAAAAACCCACTGAAACTTGAACAGAACTCATTCACCTTTAAGCAGTTTAAGCAGTTACTATAGGGAAAAAATTTATAGACTACTATCTTTAGAAAATGTTGCACTTCTTCAGTAAAAAAAGCACAATCAGTAGTCCATTTATTGTTCATCCTCTCAGGTGTACATGTCACTGAACTACTGCGCCAGAAGACTGGCATGATCACATCCCCTATTTCCCTTTGACATTTTCTTTCAGAGCACAGATGAAACAAAACCAAAAAGTTCAACTTCAGTCGTTACCTTCAAATGAAATTCAGGACTCCCTAGCAGACACCAGTGTTCTGCACGCTGAGGAGCTTTTCGCAGAGGCCAATCCTCTGCACCTTTAGCAATTCTCTACGCCGACAATTCACCTGGCGAATGGCCCGGTGCAGCCGCCTGCAGGAGCCAGGCTGCACACACCCAGCCAGGGCCGCGCTCTCAGGCAACTGAGGCCGCGCCGCTGTCACAGACGCTGAGGGCCCGGGCGCGGTTACCGGGCAACCGCGGCACCGAGTGCGGGGCCGGGCGGGGCCGGGCCGGGCCGCAGGGATTTGCAAAGGAGATTGGCACCGCAGCGACTGACTGCAGTTTGGGGCTTCCCAGGAGTCTTTCTGTAACTAATGAAAGGTTAAAATGTGGTGACAAAGGCACCTATGCCAGGTCTGTACATTGCTCTTTGCAGCACTAGTATCCGACCCTGGCTGGAACAGCAGGAGGGGCTGAGGCAGCAGGGAAGGGGGCTCAGCCTGGAGGAAAGGAGGCTCAGGGGGGACCTTCTGGCTCTGCACAACTCCCTGACAGGAGGGGACAAGAGGCTGCTGCAAGTTCAGGCAGCGCCGGAGCCGCCTGGCTCCCCCTCTCCTCCCCCGCTCCGCCTCTTCCTCCCTCCCTCCTCCTCCTCCTGCGCTCCCGCAGCCCTCGCAGCCCCCGGGAGGGGCGGGGATGGAGCCGGGACAGGTCGGAACGCAGAGAGGCCTGGGGGAATGCCAGGACTGGGAGTGACTGGGCTGTACTGGGATCATCCTGGGAGCAGCTCCTGGGTGACTGAGTTCTACTGGGATCATCCTGGGATCACACTGGCAGTGAGGAGGAGCAGCGCGATTGCTCCTGCCCTGGGGCTGAGGGCGCTCCTGGGGGACCAGGGGCGAGTGGGACCCCCGGCACCGGGACCCTGAACCGCCACTGCCAGCACCGGGACCGCCTGCTCCCCTTAGCCTGCACAGGGGCCCCCTGAATCCCCCTGTTGTGGACATCAGGACCCTTTGCTCCCCTTTTCCCGGGCATCCCATGGCTCCCAGGCTCCAGACTTGGCGTAGGCTTGACTCTGGGACAATCTGGAGCGCCTTGGTCTCCCATTCCTGCCTTTCCCAGGCACACCTTTCTGCAAAACAGAGACCCCCTGAACTCCCCCTTTCCGAACATCCCGGGTGTCCCCACTCTGGTCCCCACTTTTTGGGAAACCCTGGACTCCCCTTTCCTGGGCTCAAGGACCTCCTGGAACTCCCTTCTACCTCTCCACGTCCCTGCCCACCCCCCCCCCCATTCCCATGACCCTGAGATCCCCCTGGCACCCCCATTCCTGAGAACCCAGATGCCCTTTTACCCCTTTGCTCAGTACTGAGACCCCCCTACACCCCTTTATCCGGAACCAACTCAACCTTTTCTCAGCCCCTTCTTCGTGTTTTAGAAGCACAAGACTACGCTTTCTCTGTTCGAACTTCTCATGGGATTACAGCTATTTTAACATCTGCATACTTTAACATAGAAGCCTTTATTTTATATCAATTTGAACACTTTAATCTCCTTATAGTTTTATGCGTTATGAAGAAAAAGAGTATTTTCTTGTTAGGAAAATTAATCCAGAAACACCAGAGGTTTATGTTCACAAAGGAGGCAGAGGAGTCCTTTCTGGCTTTATTCCAATAAAGGGAGAGGCCATGGGGCATTCCCCTGGGATCTCTTGAATTTTTGGAGGATGCAACCTTCTTTTTATCCTAATTTCCTGGCCACATTTCCCTTCTCTCTTTCCCCTTGGCTGAGGTGCTTGAGAGGTACAGATGCCCTGATACGCCTGACACCGAAGATTTCCCAAAGATTTCCCTCTAATGTATAACCCTCCCTTTTAGTTTTTAATTCTTACGGAGTTTAGGGGTTTTTCTTCCCCATTGTGTCTTTCATTTCTCAATGGCTTATTTCGTTTTTCTGCAAACCTAAAGTGTATTTGTAAAAGCAAATATCTTTTTCCAATCATCGATCAGTGGAATCCTTCCCATTGTTTCTTTTATCTTCCAGAGCTGGTTTTATCTACGAGCAGACCCACAGATTGTTAGTAAAAACAAATCCACTATTCCTCTCCTTTACAGCTTACAAGAAGATTTCAGCTCTAAAAACAAAGCATCCTCTCAGCCCTCTCATCTAAGACTTAACTTCTTCTTTATTGACTTTAGTGTCTTCATGTTGTTTTTTATATACTTGCATTTTGTTCTTTTCTCTCACTCAGAAGAAGACTGAAGTACTGAAAAACTTAACATCACGCATGAGGCCTACCTAACCCACCAATTACTACTAACAGAAAGCTGTGGCTCAATTGTGTTCAGATCAGCTTTATAGTTAGTGTTTAGTTTTCTACACCAGCCACAGAAGTCTCTGGTCTCAGCCACGCTAAGAAGAAGAAGAAGCAGCCTGACAGCGAGATCTTCACAGCCACAGCCAGCCCTGCTCTGGCTAAAGCTCCGCAGCCTCCCCTGTCTCCTTGCCCAGCGGCTGCTGAAGCCCAGCCCAGCCAAACCAGAGCCCATGGAGAGAGAAGCCAGCAAGCAGCCCAGAAAATAGAAAAGAAGCCCAGCCTGCAGCAAGACTGCCCAGCCCAGCCCAGCCCAGACACAGAGCAGAAGCCAAAACCCAGCAGCTCCCTGCCGACCAACAAAGAAAAAAAGTTTCTGAATTTTTTCATCTTTACCATGTGTGTTTCACAAAAACGTGTCTAGCTTTCAGTAGCTCAACAGACTGTCAGATACACAAAAAACTTTGCATCACTTCCCTAAATTTCCTCCCACTCCAAAGCATAACACAGGGCCGCTGGGAGCAACTGGGATCAGACTGGGAGCAACTGGGAGCAACCAGGACCATACTAGGAGCAACTGGGATCATCATGGCATCAGAGAAGGATCATACTGAGAGGGACTGGGTCTGTGGTAGAGGCAACTGGGATCACACTGGGAGGAAATGGGGACATGCTGGGGACCAATGGGATCATACTGGGAGCAACTGGCACCACACTGAGGGTGACTGGGATCCTTCTGGAATCATACTGGAAGTGATTGGGAACAGGCTGAGGGCAACTGGGACCATGCTGGGGCAACTGGGATATACAGGAAGTGACAGGAATCATGTTGGAGGTTACTAGGAGTGGTTATGAGCAGCTGGCATAATGCTAGAAACTACTGGGAGCAACTGGGAGTGAGTGGAAACACATTAAGGACAACTGGGATATACTGGGGGAGACCAGGAGTGACTGGGATCACAGAGGAAGCTTAAAGTTACTGGAATAATACTGGGAGTATCTGGGAGTGACTGGAATCATACTGGGGGCAAATGGCACTGTACTGAGAGTGACTGGGTTCATATTGGAATCATACTGGGAAGGACTGGAACCATACTGGGAGTGCCTGGAACTATGGTAGGGGTGAATGGGAACAGCTGGGACTGTGCTGGGACCATGCTGAGATCATACTGGGAGTGACTGGGATGATACTGGGATCACACTGAGTGTAACTGGAAGTGACTGGGACCATCCTGGGGGTGACTGGGAGCCACAGGGCCCATGCTGGGAGTGACCTGGGGGGAACTGGGGTAACTGGCCCAGCTGGGGCTCACGGTTGTTCTCCCCCTGGGCTGCCCTGCGTCCTGCTGCTGTCCCTGGCCTCACAGAGCCAAGGGACAGGGGACAGCTGAGGGACAGGAGACAGGGGCAGGGACATGGAGAGGTAGAAGGGAATTCCAGGGGGTCCTTGAGCCCAGGAAATGGGAGTCCAGGGTTTCCCAAAAAGGGGGGACCAGGGTGGGAACACTCGGGATGTTTGGGAAGGGGGAGTTCAGGGGGTCTCTGTTTTTGCAGAAAGGTGGGGCTGGGGGCTGGGAAAGGCAGGAATGGGGATCCAAGGTGCTCCAGGGCATCCTAGGGTGACGCCCATGGCAAGTCTGGAGGCTGGGAGCCATGGGATGGCCAGGAAAAGGGGAGTAGGGGCTCCTGATGTCCAGAATGGGGGATTCAGGGGGTCCCTGTGCAGGATAAGAGGAGCAGGGGGGTCCCGCTGCCGGGGGTCCCACTCCCCCCTGGGGCCCCAGGAGCGCCCCCAGCCCCAGCGCTGGAGCCATCGTGCTGCTCCTCCTCACTCCCAGGATGATCCCAGGATGATCCCAGTAGAACTCAGTCACCCAGGAGCTGCTCCTAGTATGATCCCAGTTGCTCCCAGTCATTCTTTATTATGATGCAATTTGCCCCTGGCACAGTTCCAGTTGGTCTCAGTTGCTCCCCCTTTGATCCAGTGTGTTCCCAGTTCTCCCAGTTGCCCCTAGTGTAGCCCCAAGTAACTCCCAGTATGATGCCAGTCTCTCCCAGCAGGGCCGCAGTCATTCACACTTGCCCCCAGTTGCCCCCAGCAGGGTCCCAGTTCCCCACAGCACGCTCCCAGTGGCTCCCAGTCGCTCCTAGTCCAGTCCCAGTCATTGCCTGCATGGTCTCAGGCACTCCCAGTATATCCCAGCTGCCCTGAACTGTCGGAGAATGACTTGAAGAAAAAGGCCATGAGACATACAATTGAGAGAAAAGTATAAGAGAAAAGTAAAGCAGTTTCTAACAGTTCTCAGCCTTCTGATTTCTATAAACAATTAGACTCTCTTTATAAACAATAAAGTTCTCAGGCTGTCTTCCCATAACAAGTAGAACACCGTCTCTGGGAAGGCCTGCCATCCTGAGAGCAGATGCAGAAGTTTTGGGAACACTGGTTTCTGTTTTAGTTTCTGGTTTCTGTTTTGGTTTCTGTTTTTGATAAACAATTGTAGGTATTCTAAAACAAAGGGAGTGGTTAGAAGTTTCTCTGTTAGCCTATCATGAAGTTGGATTACAGAATATTCATGGCGTTCGTTAGCACTGTTATTTAAGGTGATTGATTGATCAATAAAGTTGGAGTTCGATGCATTACCAGGATGGTCGATTCTCCCCTTCACTTCAATATACGGTGACCTCCGACCGTGATAGCGAACACCACGGGGAAGCGAACGCCACGCGAAGTGAAGCCAGGTTCGGGTTCCGTAAGATCGAAACTGCAGCCGGAACGGCGAAGAAGCGCGGAAGACAAAGCGGAGGGTAACCCGCCGGCCCGCGCCGCGCTGCGAGCGACTATACAGATAGGCTCGTCCGAGACATGCGGCCGCGACCTTGATTTGAAGAGCTGCAACGTGCGCACATAGGTATGGAAAGGCAAGCCGCATATGAACTTTTTATTACCCTTTTGCAAAAAAGGCAAATTAAGGGAATAGATTTACAGAAAGAATTACCGGGTCTTTTAGTTTATGGCCTAGAAAGGGGGATCTTTATAAATCCTCACACAGTTCACGAATTGTTGGAGTGGCGTAGATTTGGTGATTTATTGTGGCAGGCTACGTTAGATGATGATAAAACTGCTAAGAAGTGGGGTAAATTATGGCGGGTCGTTAACACCGAACTGTTGCGGATTCAAGCTGAAAAAAGGGCTGCTCACCAGGCTACTGCCGCTTACGATCGTAACAAAGAATGCGATCAAGATAGGGAATTTGATAAGAACGCGGGAATTCCTCTTGGCCCCGCGACGTGGACAGTTTTATTACCTGCTTCACCACCTCCCTCGGAAAGCCAGGCTATGAGTCACACTATGAGCCAGGCGCAGTCCGCCTCGCTGCCCGCCGCGCAGCCCCCCTTAACGGGCCAGGCTACAAGCCCGGCTACGAGCCAGCCTACAAACCAGGCTACGCAGACTGCTTTAGTACCCGCTTCGCAGCCCCCCCTAACGAGCCAAGCTCCGCGGAGTGCCTTGTTGTCTGCTTTGCCGCAGGCTACACAGAGCACCTCTGACTCTCCCGTACCTGCTGCGTCTCAGCAGCTGGGGCCAGATACGTGTACTCTGTTCCCGACAAGCAATCAGCCGGTCCCTGGGTCGGAAATCGGCTTGGCGGCAGCGATTGCGAGGGAAAGACGGGACGCGTGGGCTGCCCTGGCCAAAGATGCAATTGACAGGGGAGATCAAGAGCTGATAAGTTCGGCTCGAGAACTGGCTTGTCCGGTTGTCTTTAACCCTCAGCCTGGAGGAGGTTTTCAAGCCACAATTAGCGCTCTTGACTGGAAGCTGTTATCTCAGTTGCGAGCTACTGTTAGTCAGTTTGGCTTTAAGAGTGAACCAGCTAAGCAAATGCTCGATTATATTTTTGACACCAGTATCCTTCTTGTTAATGATTGTCGTGGGATAGTTAAATTAATTTTTACTCAACATCAACAATTGCTGTTTAACGCCCACTGGCAAGCTTTAGCTAATGAATGTGTGGCAGTTCAAAGACAGCCGGGGGACCCCTTGCATGGTATCACTATAAATGAGCTTATGGGTGTGGGACCTTTTCTTCGTACTGATGCACAAGTTTTAATAGGTCCGGAAAAGTGCCGGGAGGCAATGCGGTTAGTCAGACTCGCGATCGATAAGGTAAAGGAACCAGGAGGGATACCAGTGTATATGGGAATTAAGCAAGGCAAAGATGAGACATTTGGCACTTTTGTTGATAGAGCTGTGGCTGCAATTGAGAGAGCCGGAGTAGCAGAATTTATGCGCGAGGCTCTCCTTAAACAGTGTTGTATTCAAAATTGTAACTCTGCTACTAGAAACATACTTAACACTCTAGGTGCAAATTGGACTATCGAGGAAGCATTAGAGAGGATGGCTCTTATTCCTACCGGGCAGCAGGCTTTTGTGGTAGATGCACTCAAACAGATAGGAATAGGTTTGCAAGAACAGGCAAAGTCCTTTCAGAGTCAGGTGTTAGCCGCTTTTGCACCTCTTCAAACGTCCGCTGCGTTTGCAGCATCAAATAAAGAGGGCCGCACGAAATGCTGCCGATGCCAAGGCACGGGCCGCTTGCGCCGGGGATGCCAAGCACCAACAGAAGTCATCGCTGCATCATCTGTGCTCTTTCCTGCCCCTAACCCGACACCACAGGGAGCCACCGCGGGCGAAGCTGAACCGCCGCGAAGGGAGTGACCCGCAGCGCAGAGCAGAGATGAATTGGCAAAAGGACTTAACAGGACTTTGGGTTTATGACTACGGTAAAGGGATTTTCCATATGGTTTACGGATTAACGGAAATGTGTGAATTCGGTGATTTATGGTAGAATTGCAGTGCTGTGCTACTCCGAACTTGGCACGGGCGCACCGGAGGCAGCGGCGGGAAGATCAAAAGCCGCCGCCGCAGGAGCCGCCGCGCAGGAGCCGAGCCGCGCCGCCCCCGAGAGCGGAGCCATTGCGCGGGAGCGGCCGCGCTGCCCCGAGAGCGGAGCCGCCGCCGCAGAAACCAAGCCGCGCCACCCCGAGAGCCGCGCCGGAAGTGAACAAAGAGCATCGCGGGGGGAGCGACCGGAGCCGCATCGCCCTCATGTGTGAACTGGGGGCCAGATGTCCACGGGCGGCCAGTTGCTGCTTGGGAACAGTAACTGGACATCAGAGAACAGGGTATGGAGGAGCAATCATGCTGTGCATTGATAGTTTTCGTCCTGCACACTCCTTAGCGGATTCCGACTTCAGAGTGCTTTTTCGAGCGGTAGCGCTTCTCCCTCTGCCCCGTAGCTGGCAGGAGCTACAGTTTAAGATCTAACAGCCGTAATAACTGTGACTCTTGTCAACAAAAGAAAAGATTCCTATTGCAATTAAAAGACTAGTGAAACTAAACAAGTGACACCAAGGACTATTGCTGTCAGGATGTTTTTCACCTAAGTTAGAGAGATCTTTTGTTCTCCCCAGCACAGACTGTAAAGCAGATCAGCGTAAATGAATGCAGGGGTCAAATTTCGGCCGATTTGGCTCGGCATTGGGTATGCTGTCTTGGAAACATCTGTATTACCAGAGACTTTGAACATCAGAAGCCCGGATGGCTGGGCCGGTGGAACATTAGACTTTAAAGCTGTGTTTTGAAAAATTTAAAAATGTTAAGATGTGTTGGAATGATTGTATGAGTGAGATGTAATAAGTGTGTTTTTTGTATTCTTTAAGCTTTGTTTAGATGTGATAGATGTAAAAGCAAACACTGAATTCAAAAGAATTTTTTCACAGGTGCACCTTAAATGAATTGTGTTTAAGTGTATTTAAGTATAAAAATGCTATAGCAAACACATGAAGAAAGTTATTTTGGCTTAATATTTTAGAATCAGGCCTGTAAGTAAGTTATAGTAAATGCTATATATTATTCCTATAGTAAGTTTTATCTGTTATTAAGTAGTTTAAGTTAAGTTATCAATTAAGTGCCATTAAATGTTAAGGTTAAGTTTGTTGAGCTTGTTTTCGGTTGGGTTCGAGGTCTGCTAAGTTTAAATTATATATAGGTTTGAGTTGTGTGGGATTTGAAGAAAATTAATTCTTGTTAAGTATTATTAAGTAAGTTAAGTTAGATTCTGTTAAGTTTGAATTAGATTTAAGTGATTTTACATGATTTGCAAATAAGTCTGTTAAGTTAAATATTTTAAGTGCTTTAAATGCATACTATCTTTTCACCACTCCAAATTAACAAAGGACTGAGAATTGCCCAGTTGATGCCATTTGAGCCAAATGACTAAAGGATTACAAACTGAAAACTGACTTTGAACATTTCTGGGAAGCTCATGAAAAAAGGTGGATGTGATAAATTCAAGGACAGAAAGAATAATTTTCAGACTTTTTCACCTCTTCTCCAGGTTCGCATGAATGAAAACAGTTAACAGCTTTCTTTTCTTAGTCCAATTACCACCTGTCGTGGAGGTAATGTCTCCTCCACAAGAGTTTCTGTGAGGAAAAACTTCACCATTATCTTACCTTGTTGCATTCAAAAAATAGTCAGTAAGATAATAGAAAGAACCTGGCAAGCTAACCTCCTTTCTTAAAAAAGAAAAAACGGGGGAAATGTCGGAGAATGACTTGAAGAAAAAGGCCATGAGACATACAATTGAGAGAAAAGTATAAGAGAAAAGTAAAGCAGTTTCTAACAGTTCTCAGCCTTCTGATTTCTATAAACAATTAGACTCTCTTTATAAACAATAAAGTTCTCAGGCTGTCTTCCCATAACAAGTAGAACACCGTCTCTGGGAAGGCCTGCCATCCTGAGAGCAGATGCAGAAGTTTTGGGAACACTGGTTTCTGTTTTAGTTTCTGGTTTCTGTTTTGGTTTCTGTTTTTGATAAACAATTGTAGGTATTCTAAAACAAAGGGAGTGGTTAGAAGTTTCTCTGTTAGCCTATCATGAAGTTGGATTACAGAATATTCATGGCGTTCGTTAGCACTGTTATTTAAGGTGATTGATTGATCAATAAAGTTGGAGTTCGATGCATTACCAGGATGGTCGTTCTCCCCTTCACTTCAATACTGAACATTCTCGTAGTCATTACCAGGCACTCCCAGTTACCTCAGCATGGTTCAGCTGCCCCCAGTTTTATCCCAGTCACTGCCAGGACATCCCAGTTGTCACTAGCATGCATCCTGTCATTCCCAGTTGCTCCCAGTTCCTCCCACTGTGTGCACAGAGAGCTCCCAGCATGGGCCTTGTAGCTCCCAGTAACCCCAGTGTCACAATCTGTCCTTATGAACGGGTTTCGTGATTGTTCATGGATTGATCTCAGGGTGCAAAAAACGGACACAGTACAGGGGGATTTGCAGTAATAATCAAAACAAATGCACCTTTATTGAATGACCACAGCAAAATGCGATAGAGGGATTAAGGGAGAGAAAAATACAGAGAAAGAGAGAGAAAAGAGAGAGAGAGAGGGGTATAGCTACCAAACGTAAAGATGAAGTCCTTTGGTCTAGTCCAGTCGAGGATCCGCCTGTTATGTCGGGGAGATCTCAGAGGCACAGTTCATCTGGACCCCAATTATACTCTTTTTCAATGGGGGAAGGGAGAATGAATTTTGCAACTGAATCAAAGGTAGTTTCGGGGAAAGAATGGTGTTTCGAAAGGGTACACACAGTCCATGTTCGGCAGTGGGCGTGAGCCATTGTTTTTGTGGTCCAATGCTCACACCTGCAACATCCATCTCGCTTTGGTCAGCTTGCCTCTCCCCACACACCTCCCCCGGGTTGGGGGTCTGTTGGAGAATTTTGCTCAGACATGGCTTGAAGGAAAAAAGGCCATGAACATATACAGCTGGTTAAAAAGTAAAAGGCAACTGTAAGCAGCAGGTTCTCAGGCTTTTCCCTTAGCAACACTAAACACCACATCCTTGAAGAAGTGGTGAGAAAGGCATGGTGGAAAACATGGAGGCCTTGAATGAAAAATAACAAGTCAATAACAGGATGAGAAAAACAAGTATTAGTCTCAACAAGAAAACCACAGGTTTCGGCAACAAAGGAGGGGTTGGTGTGTAATCTGCGGCCAATGATGAGCTCGGGTTTTGTAATATGTATAAGCTTAATTAACACCACTTTAAAAGTGTGTAAGTGGGATCAATAAATTGGAGTTCGATGCTGATCAATAAGGATGTGATCGACTCCCTTCGCTTCCTCAGGGGTCTCAGTCCCAGTCCTTGGAAAGTATAAGAGGGGGCCTTCTCACATGGGGGTTTGATGTCTCGGTCTCTTGATGAAGAGGCTTCTTAACATCTCAGTCTGTGTGTCACGGTGGTTGCAAACGAGTGAGAGGGGTCTTCTGCAGGGTTCCAGCACTCAGGAGAAGTCCAGCCAGACCGAGAGGTGGGGCAGCTTCCAAGGCTGTTGTTGCAAAAAGGGCACGGTGCCCCCTTCTTCTCATTGGGCTCAGTGTAGCATACAGCAAACAACACCTGTGGAAACAGTAGCTTAGCAATGCTCTCAGGTCTCAGGGCCTTGTGGCATATGACTTTCTCCTACAGAGGAGACGGGGGGATCTTCTCTTCAGTGGTCCTCAAATGATGATCGTGAGGCAGATGAGGGAAAATTCGGACAGACTCTTACACCTGCTCAAGGGGAGGTCTCTGTCCTTGTCACTCCCTTGCTCTCCTCCCCTTTTCTCTTTCTTTCCATCTCTCTCTCTACCTCACATTTACTGTTCAATAAAATCCACTTTGGATTTGGTCTCATTAGCACCTTAATTGGGGCTGAAGCATCTCTCTAACAATTTTCTTAACCAGATTGTGACATGATTTTGGCACAGTGAGTTCAGGGCACTGTTGTCTGTCCCCAAGTGCCTTTGACAACAGCATGGTTCCCGTCGTCTGAGGAGGTTGTGGTTCTCTCTGGAGGAACTCTTGGAAACTTGGATGCAGCTTCCTCTGAGCAACTTACGGGAGAACTGATGAGGAAAATGGCTGTTGTGGGTGGCCAGTGAAAAGAAAGTATTTTGTTGTCCTTCCTGGAAAAGTGTGTTAAAATCATTGGAGGAAAGGGAGCAAATGTTACCAGCGAGACTGACAAGTTCCATTCACCCCACGGTGAAGAACATAAGGCTGCTGAAAGTCCTACAAGAAGCCCAGCTCAAGTACCTAAATTCCTGAATATCTCCTGAATTCCCAGGCTTGGGTTCTTTGCCAAATGTGAGAATCATTTTTCTCTTGATCCCTGTCACCTTTGTGACAGCTACACAGAGCTTCCCCTTCCTTTTAATAATCTGTATTGGGCCAAGTTTTCTCTTTTCTTCTATCAGAACCTGCCAGCAGCTGAGCTGGAGCTGTGCAGGAACCAATGAAACTTGGAATTGCCACATCAATGCTTGGATTGTCGGTTTATTCATATTTGGGATTTGTTTGCATTTCCATCACAAGTTACTTGTGGGAAGAGCAAATATTCTTCAAAGTGATTTATGCAGAGTTAAGTTTGATTTCTGCCAAGTTTATTTTGTCCAGTTCCCAGGAGATGCTCAAGGGGTCTCTGTGCCTCTCGCCCTGGGGGATGCCTGGGAGGGGCTTGGGAGGGTTGTCCCTGTCCCTGTCACCCCAGGCCATTCCCCAGGGGACAATGAAACCTCACTGAAACTGTAGCAAATTTTGCAAAAGTGGCAGTTAATGCAACAGTCAGTGCTACCTTGAGAGCTCAGTAACAAATCAAGGCGGCCCAAGGTAATTATGGGGCTCTGTGGACACCTAAAGTAGAATGTATAGTAAATGGCAGATATTGAAGGGAAGAACTTGATCTGTCTTCCCCAACAGTCTTGGGGACATTGGCAGGAGCAATTATGTCATTGTCTTCTTTATGGACTGTCAAGCTGACATAAAACCTGACTTGGAGGAAAATGTCCAAAGGCTTCACCCACAGAGACTTTTTGCCCTGAACTCCTGAGAAGAAAGGATTCTGTGCCCCAACAACCCCCCCCCAAAGCTCAGCCAGGGGCTCATGCACAGCCTCCCTGGCAAAGGCTGATCCCAATGGATGCTCCAAACCAGGCTGAGGGTTTGCAGCAGTGGGGGAACTGGCTCAGATGTGACGCACATCTTAAACTGATCAAAAGAAAAACAATGAGGCTGTACTCTCCTGGGAGAACTTTGAGCACTTTATGGGAATTAAAAGGACTATAAAAGGGCTGGAGGTGGACTTTGTACAAGGGCTTGGCATGGAAATGGCATCACAATGACAGAGGGGAGAGATAGGTGGGATATTGGGAAGAAATTCTTCCCTGTGAGCATGGTGATGCCTTAACAGAGCCTGCCCCATTCCTGGAAGTGTCCAAGAGCAGCTTAGATGGGATCTTGCCGCAACCAGGTCTAGTGGAAAATGTTCCTTTATCTGTCCCTGACAGGGGGTAAAACGAGATGATTTTTTAGGTCCCTTCCAGCCCATGCCATTCCAAGACTCCATTAATCTATGACTTCATGGGACCCACTGGCTCCCAGGAGTGGAGTGGGGTGCGTTGCCTGGCAACAGGAGTTGTGTTGAGGAGGGCCTCAGTCCTGCAAGGGATTTGGAAGGAGAAGGAGCCTGCTGGCTGCTCGTCCTTTTTATCATTGCTTTGCTCATTGCTTCTATCAACCCTTTTGTTCACCCTGTTTGTCGTCCATTTTGCTCGTCTCTGACAGACCCAACTGGGCAGAAGGCTTGTGACAAATCAGGGACAGAGTGTGTGCAGACAGGGGGAGAGGAGTGTGCTCCTACATCCTGGGGTGTGCCCCAACCTTGCTGTGGTGTCATGGGTTCCTTTCTGTGCTGAAAGATGCTGTCCCAGCCTCTGGAGAAGCTGCAGAAGGAGAAAGCCGATCAGCAGGACATGATGGCTGCCATGGACATGGTACAGTCTAAGGGGCCTCTGTGCCAGCCCAGCCTTCCCAGGCAGGGTGACAAATGCCTCTTGTCCCTTGGGGGCTGGGTGGCAGAAATTGTCCCCTTGGGAGGGGGAATTTCCTGAGCTCATGGGGTCTCTCACCCTTCACATGGTGGGACCAAGCTCACCAGGGTGATGAGGCAAATGGGGCCACAGCAGCCTGAAAGGGGCGTGATGGCCTGGAGGAAGCACTCCTCCCTCTGCCCCTCACACGCTGGCCCTGCCTGGCATTCCTCATCCCTTTCCCCGCCGCTCTCCTGCCGTTCCCCTCTGCTAGAAGGCGGACAAAGCTGCCTTGGACAGCAAAGTCGATTGCAGCCAGTTTGAAGAGAACATGGAAGAGCTGGATGAGAGAATGCAGGAGTTGCAGAGCCAGATTTCAGGCCAGGAGCAGCACTGGAACAATATGCAGCAGCAGTTCAGCAATGCAATTGAAGACAAGGTGAGGGGTATTTCATCCCCACCATGAGGAACTGGCACCTTTGGGACTTGACAGCCTGCGGCAGCATCCCTCTGAGGATCCCCCTCCAGGCTTTTCCCTGGAGAGCTCCATGTCACATCCTGGAGCAGCTGGCTGAGGCTGTGCACCTGTTCACAGCTGGATCGCCTGGAGCTGAAGACTTTCCGTAAATACCTGGAAGACTCCTGGAACAGGAGCATGGAGGAACTCGAGGATAGGCTGCTGCGTGAAAACGCCGCTGGGATTAAGAAGTGAGTGCAATGGAGATTCTGAGGGCTTTGGGAACAGAGATGGCAACTGCTCCTCCCAGGACAGGCAGGGCTGTCACACACTATGCCCCTGAGCTGGGCCATGCCCTGCCCTCCTGGCCGTGCACACAGGGTGACTTTGGTGCCAGAGAGGGGCTGAAAGCGCTGCAGGGGCTGCTTGAGATGGTGGCATGGGTGCCTGTGCCCTTCACCTGGCATCAGCCAGCACCTTGGGGATGGGGAGAAACAGGCTCAACAGCCCACGGTTCACCCTGCAATGGCTGTGACCCTGTGCAGTGACCTGCCCAGCAGCTGGCTGCTGCAGGGAGCTGCTGCCTGTGTGCTGCAGGCCTGTGGCCCCAGGAGCTCAGCCGGCCCTCTTCCCTCACCCTCCTTAGGCAGCTGCCAGTCCCTTTCACGTGCCTGTCCTGTGACCGCATGCTCAGCGTGCAGGTTCCTGGCCAGTGAGTAGCACCAGTGCATCGGGGGCAGCAGGGCTGGCATGGGGGGAGATGGGTGCCAGCAGTGACCCACTGTGATGGGCACAGGGGTGACAGTGTCTGCTTGGGAGGGGCTGATGTGGGGAGCCCCCTCTGCAGCCCTGCCCATCAGCAGGGCCTGTGGGGGCTCATCCCAAGGGCTACAGGCAGCGAGATGCCATGGGCTACAATCCCATGGCTTTGAGGGTGCTGCCTCCAACAGGAACAGGTTTGTTGTCCCCTGCCACACACCTGTGACTCCTGCCCTCCCCAGGTACCCCGAAAAACTCCTGTATTTGCAGCCGATGCCCCCTAGCAAGGAGCCACTGCCCAGCCAAAGGTAAGGGCTCTGAGGACACATTCCCCGCACCTGGGGTGCAGGGTAGCCCTGACACAGCAAGGAGGGCTCTGCACCTGGGCTGGGGCAGAGGAGCCTGGGGGGACGGGGCAGGGTAGGGGAGCAGAAGGCAGCTGTGGAGGGCCAGTGCTTGCCCCAGGGCTGGGGGCTTTTGCATTCCTTGCCTTGCACTGCCCTGTCCGGCCCACCTCTCTGTCCCAAGGTTGCTGAAAGCACATCTGATGAGCTGTGTCTGTTTTCAGTCTGAGCTCAGGCTTGGTGGGGAGTTGTGTGCCTCCTGTGAAAGGAGTTCCCAAAACCAATCCCTGCAGCTGGGACAGCGCAGCTCCTGCCAGCTGGTGTCCTGTGCACAGGGACCTGCCATGGCCATGGCCAGCACACCTTGTTGTGGGGACAGAGCCAGCAGATCAAGCCTGGTGGGATGGGCTTGGGGCTCCTGCAGCAGGTGGACAGGAGCTGGCAGGGACATGCCCCTGCAAGCAGCACTGCTAGTGCCCTCCCTGGCACAGCAGGGTGATGCCCTGCATGCCACAGGGCTGGGCACTGAGCCTCCTCTGTCCCATCCCACAGGAGGCCGCTGGTCTGTGCCAGTGTCCCCCGTATGCCTCAGATCTCTGGGGACCATCAAAGCAGCAGTTTCACGATGCAGAACATCAAGACTTCCCCACATACAAGTGCACAGCTGCAGCGTCTCCTGGTACACCACAACAAGGTAGGTGTGATGAAGGTAGAGACACAGAATGGTGACTGAGGCTTTAAGCATTGCTGACTATCCAGGAGGAATCTGTGCCTTCAGTCCCCAGGGAGACCTGGGTTGGGAGGATTATTGGGGGGTGCTGGATTGGGCCCTGCATTGCAGCCAGCTGCCCTCTCCTCCTCAGCCTAGTGTGACCCTGCTGCACAGTGATGGACACATCTCGAGGGGCCGTAATGACCAGCATCGCACGGCGACCAGGACACAGGATGCGTCAGATACAGCCCTGTCAGGGCGAGGGGGTCAGTGACGACAGGGGGCTGATTATCTGCAGGGTGCTAGCTGGAGGATGAGTGGGGCTCTGTGTAGTGAGCTGGGTAATGTGGCATGGGTATTTTGCATCTGGGGTAAGAAGGAAGGGGCAGAATGGAGCAGAAGGACTGGCACATGGGGCAACTGAGCTTGGAGCTGGAGTTACGTGGGAGAATGGCCATGCCAGTGTGGGACAAGACCTTGAGTCCTGGTGCGCTGGGGCCAGCACCTGTGGCGGCTCACCCTTGTCCTTCACCACCCAGGCCCTGCCGCCTCAGGAGAGCACTGGCCAGGCACAGCTCCTTGACAGGTCTCATGGGCCCCAGGGCTCGAGCAGCCTCTCCAGCCCCGCCAGACATCAACAGCCCCCGGCAAGCTGGAAAGGACTCAGCGCCCAATGCTCGGCCTGGGACATCTTGTCCGAAGCGAGAAACACCTGTGACAACTGTCATAAGGAACTTGACTTTTTACTTGTATATAATAACTAAGCTAGTTGTATATAGTTATTAGGTTAATAAAAACTGTTAAAATTACAGGCAGAGCCTTGTCTCACAGCCTGTCTCTCCCCGGGCTCCCTGGTGCTCCTTCAGCTCCTTCCCTCCTGCTGTGGTTCTGCCCCCGGGCTGAGCAGATCGAGCCCCGGGCCAGGCCCTGAGGCCGCTGCTGCTCCCACGCCGCCTGCGGGGCAGCCCTGAGGCTCCAGGCCGGCTGTGGGAGCAGGGGCCGCGCTGCAGAGCCCGCGGCCTCACGGGCTGCAAAGGCACGGGCAGATGGCCATGGGGCCTGGCTGGCACTGCCGGCGCTGCTGCTCTCAGCTGCCGCCTGCAATCCTTACAGGCAGCCCTCATGCCGGCTCAGGAGACGCTCAGAGCCGTGCCCGAGGGCTGGCCCTGACCCGCGGCCCCCAAGGGCACTTGTCCCTTCATCTCTGCACTGCCACATTCCGAGCTCATTTGTCAGCTCCCTCCTCCCTTTCCTTTCTGCGGGGCAGAGTTAGGGGCCAGCCCAGCGGCTTTCCTCCCGCACAGCCGGCAGCCCCTTGCCCACAGCTCCCTGGCAGGAGCCAGAGCTGCTTTCCAGCTGGGCAGCCCCGCCGTGTCCCACAGCCCGGGCCGGCTCCTGCCTGCTGCCGGTGAGGCCCGGCGGCTGGGCCCGGCCATCCTGGGCCAGAGCAGCTACCTGGCTGGGGGAACACAGCCGGACATGGGGGGACACAAAGCAACACAAAGGGGACACACGACGGGCACCGTTTCCCGTGTCCCCATTGCCGCAGAGCAGCGCCGTGTGTGGGGCTGGCACGGACCCGGGCACAAAGGAATGTCTGTGCTGTCACCGGAGAAGGGACACGGCAGGGGTGCTGCTCACAGATGAGGGTGCTTGGGGCTGGGGGGGCTCTCCGACCTTCTCACACCTGCGGAGGTCGGGGCAGTCTCTGTCCCTTTCAGCCCTGGTGTGACCCCACCCAAACATCATCGGGGTCAGAGGGACAGAGACACCCGCAAACCCCCAGAACGGCAGAACCTGGGATTGGGTTTGGGGCTGAGGATTTAGGAAGGGGCTGGAATTGGGTCTGGGTTGGAGTTGGAGCTGAGATTTGGATTAGAGCTGGGATTGGGGTTAAGGCTAGACATGGGATTGGCTTTGGGCTGGGGTTGGGTTGTGGTCTGGGGCTAGACAAGTTTGGAATTGAGATATGATTAAATACAGAACTGTGAGTGTGTCTAAACGTGGAGTGAGATTGAGACCAGGATCAGGTTTGGGACTGAGCTCATCCAGAGCGGGACAGAGGGGATGTCACTGCAGGATGTCCCTGGCATCATCCCAGCCCTCCTCAGGCACCTCCAAACATGAGGGGCAGCTGGGTGCTCCATGATCCAGGTGCTCGCACACTGCCCCTCCATACCAGGCAAGCATTCCCTGAGGGCAGCCCTGACTGTGACCCTTAGGGCTCTGGGATCAGCCCTCATATCCCTGTGGGAGAAGATGCAGACAGGATGAGAGATTTTCCCCCCCTCTTCCCTGTGGAAAGATGAAGCCCAGCTGCCCTTTCCTTCTGGTGACTCCTCCTCTCCTCAGCTGAGGATGTCAAACTTCCCAGGAGCAGGAAAATCCCCATTCCCTGTTTCCTTGTGGCTGCAGCTTGAAACACCCACTCAGAATTAAGGACTTTCTGACAGCCCTGCTGAATGACACTGGGAGGAGATTTGTGAGAAAGGGAGGAAATTGTATTTCAATAGTAAATAAAAGGTGCAAAATTATTTCTTTCTGTCACATTTGTTTTCAGTCAGTTGCACTTCTGGTCCCAGGCCAGAGAAAAGGGTGGGGCTGGGGGCTGGGAGAGGTGGGGGGGCTAGGAAAAGGTTGCGTTGGTGCTCGATGAAGAGATGCAGGGGGGTCTGGGTTCTCAGGAATGGGGGTGCCAGGGGGATCTCAGGGTCATGGGAATGGGGGGGTGGGCAGGGACGTGGAGAGGTAGAAGGGAGTTCCAGGGGGTCCTTGAGCCCAGGAAAGGGGAGTCCAGGGTTTCCCAAAAAGTGGGGACCAGAGTGGGGACACCCGGGATGTTCGGAAAGGGGGAGTTCAGGGGGTCTCTGTTTTTGCAGAAAGGTGTGCCTGGGAAAGGCAGGAATGGGAGACCAAGGCGCTCCAGATTGTCCCAGAGTCAAGCCTACGCCAAGGCTGGAGCCTGGGAGCCATGGGATGCCCGGGAAAAGGGGAGCAGAGGGTCCTGATGTCCACAACAGGGGGATTCAGGGGGCCCCTGTGCAGGCTAAGGGGAGCAGGGGGGTCCCGGTGCTGGCAGTGGTGGTTCAGGGTCCCGGTGCCGGGGGTCCCACTCGCCCCTGGCCCCCCAGGAGCGCCCTCAGCCCCAGGGCAGGAGCAATCGCGCTGCTCCTCCTCACTGCCAGTGTGATCCCAGGATGATCCCAGTAGAACTCAGTCACCCAGGAGCTGCTCCCAGGATGATCCCAGTACAGCCCAGTCACTCCCAGTCCTGGCATTCCCCCAGGCCTCTCTGCGTTCCGACCTGTCCCGGCTCCATCCCCGCCCCTCCCGGGGGCTGCGAGGGCTGCGGGAGCGCAGGAGGAGGAGGAGGGAGGGAGGAAGAGGCGGAGCGGGGGAGGAGAGGGGGAGCCAGGCGGCTCCGGCGCTGCCTGAACTTGCAGCAGCCTCTTGTCCCCTCCTGTCAGGGAGTTGTGCAGAGCCAGAAGGTTCCCCCTGCGCCTCCTTTCCTCCAGGCTGAGCCCCCTTCCCTGCTGCCTCAGCCCCTCCTGCTGTTCCAGCCAGAGTCGGATACTAGTGCTGCAAAGAGCAATGTACAGACCTGGCATAGGTGCCTTCGTCACCACATTTTAACCTTTCATTAGTTACAGAAAGACTCTTGGGAAGCCCCAAACTGCAGTCCGTCGCTGCAGTGCCAATCTCCTTTGCAAATCCCTGCGGCCCGGCCCGGCCCCGCACTCGGTGCCGCGGTTGCCCGGTAACCGCGCCCGGGCCCTCAGCGTCTGTGACAGCGGCGCGGCCTCAGTTGCCTGAGAGCGCGGCCCTGGCTGGGTGTGTGCAGCCTGGGCTCCTGCAGGCGGCTGCACCGGGCCATTCGCCAGGGGAACTATCGGCGTAGAGAATTGCTAAAGGTGCAGAGCATTGGCCTCTGCGAAAAGCTCCGCAGCGTGAAGAACACTGGTGTCTGCTAGGGAGTCCTGAATTTCATTTGAAGGTAAAGACCGACTAAAGTTGAACTTTTTGGTTTTGTTTCATCTGTGCTCTGAAAGAGAATGCCAAAGGGAAATAGAGGATGTGATCATGCCAGTCTTCTGGCGCAGTAGTTCAGTGACATGTACACCTGAGAGGATGAACAATAAATGGACTACTGATTGTGCTTTTTTTACTGATTGTGCTTTTTTTACTGAAGAAGTGCAACATTTTCTAAAGATAGTAGTCTATAAATTTTTTCCCTATAGTAACTGCTTAAACTGCTTAAAGGTGAATGAGTTCTGTTCAAGTTTCAGTGGGTTTTTATCATCTGGGTTTTAAAATTTTTAGGGAGATGCCTCTGTATTGAGGTGCAGACGAGACCATATGCCAAAGTCAATGGTCTGGATTTTATGGAACAGTAAATGTGAGGGAGAAAGAGAGAGAAAGAAAAGAAAAAGTGGGAGGGGGATGGAGGTTGGGAAGGGGGGGAGGAGAAAGAGAGTGACAGGGAGAGATTTAGTAGAAAATATCACCATTCCATGGATCCCATTGGCCTACCAATAAATCCTCTTCTTCTCTTCTCTGTGGTGAGGTCTGGCAAAATGTAAGACTCCAATGGATTAATGCAGATTTGGGCAAGGTGATACCTTGCCAGGTACCTCCCAGGGGTGGGGCAAGTTGGACTCTGTCTCTTGCTACTTTCAAATAATATAAAATCTTTAGCACCCATATATCCTTTGAGTCTGCCATGAGTTGGGTTCTGGATTTTCAGATTTGTTGTATTGCTTTGCATGCCCTGCAGTCGTCTGGTGCAAGGCCTCAGGAATGGGTCCGGAGGCACTGTGGAGGTCTTATCTGGGAGGTTTGTGTGCAAACCTGGCCTCAGCAGAAGAGTCTGTGGCTATGACTTCCCCAGCCTGAACCCAGACAGAGCTGATTTTCAGGACAGCTGCTGGGTTTGGCTTTGTTGTGGATAGGTTTTTCTCCTCAGCCTTGTTTACTTCTCCCCAGACCTGAGCTAATGAGACAATAGTGTCACCTTGATCTTGTCTCAAGTTCCCTTAGGCAGCTTAACTCACAGTGCCAAGTTCCAGTCAGGAGGCATTTTCAGGGAGGGGTGGGCTTGGGTGGTCGCAGCTTCTTTATACAGTTTTGTCACAATGGGCAGGAAGTGCTTTATAATGATATTTAAGCCATTAGCCATAACATTCCAGTCTCTCATTAATGTCTCAGCTGTGAGGAGCAGCTGATAGAGCAAGGGTGCTTTAGCCTAAAGAAGAGGAGGCCCACTCTAGCTATTTTTGAGTAATATTTAGGCTACAGTTTTGTCTCTTCGAACTGTTATTAATGTTCAGATTTTTAGCTCCAGGTTTCAGTATGATCTAACTTTGTATCGCACAAGGTAGCCATATAGTTCAAATAAAGTCCAACTACAGGCCTAACTATACTAGCTAGCTGCTTACACCAAACAAGCACTTAGCTACTTTAAAGTAATGTATCATTTTTAGCACCAGAATATGCCTTGAAGCTGCCATGAATTGGGTTGTGGATTTTCAGAGTTCCATTGTTGCTCCTTCCAGTTTTGTTGAGGCATTGTCGCCTGCGACATCGTCCCTTGGAAATGGCGTCTGGATTGCCAAAGAAGACACCAACACCTCGTCTTTTGTCCAGGGAAGGGCTGAAGCCTAATACTGTGAGTACCCACTGTGGCTGTGTTAAGGCTGGCACTGCCCTGGTGTCCCTGCTCTCCCTGCCCCTGTTGTCCAGCAGTGCTGTGAAGCTGCAGAGCCCCTGCCCAGCCCTTTGTGCTGTGCTGCTGTTGCTGGGGCTGTCCTGGTACAATAGGGAACACTGTGGGATGCTTCAGCTGTGTCTTGCCTGGCTGTGCCAGCAGAGCCAAGTGAAACCAATGCACAGCTGAAGGCCTGAGCATGTGTTCTGTCCCTTTCCCTTTGCTACAGGAATTCCTTCTGTCAGGCTGGGCACTCACCTGTGCTGCTCTGACCATCCTGCCCTTGGGCACCTGGGCATGTGGTGGGGGGATGCTCAAACTCTGCCCAAAGCCTTGAGAGCCACGGCTGGTCCCAGCTGGAAGAGCTTCCAAAGCAGCTGTTCTCTCCCAGCTCCTGTGTGGGCACAGATGCAGCCCTGCAGGCAGCGCTGGAGCCAGGGCCACAAAGGTCCCTTGCTGTCTGCAGCTCACTTGGCTGAAGATGCCCCACTGCTGAGGCTCTGTCAAGGAGATGCCTCTGTTTTCTTCTGTGGAGGGCTCTGTCAGCCCAGACAGAGAAAACAATTAACAGGGAGAACTAAAACCTGGACACATTCCTGTGCACCTCACTCTTGGTACAGTGTTCCCTTCTTGCATCTCTTGGACTCATCCAGCAGCGATATCTCCTTGCTGTGAGTTCTGAGCGTTGTGCAGGGATGGAGTTCAGGCAGTTCTGAGAGCTCCTCCCCATTCTCTGGAAAGGTCACTGCCTCAGTCCAATGACACGTAAGAGGAAACAAATGCCCAAAGAGCAGAAATCCCCAACCATGTCCCATCCCATCATGGAGAAGCCAATGGGACAGAGCCATATGGCTGTGTGTTCCTCTATGTATTATTAATTCACTGATGCTAAGTATTTCAGCAGGAAACCCCCAGGGCTTCCAGGAATGTCCTGGTGGCTGTGATCACAAGTTATTCACCAGTGCCACTTGTTCAAGAAAAGCCTTTCTGAACAAGCACAACTCTGAGGCTCTAGCTGGTTTACTTTTGCCTTTCAGCTGCTTCCCTCTAAGTTCCAGAGGGAGAAGTTTCTCAGCAGGAAGAAGGAGGCCAACACTGGGGGGAGTATTCTGCCCAGAATTGGCCCATTTCTAGACAGGAGTGAGACTCGCCCAAAGGTAGCCTTTTCCTGCTCGTTTCCTTTCTGTTTCACATGAAGTTTGAAGAGGGTGTGTGTCTGTGACAGGCTTGCCTCCAGCAAAATACCTCAGTGTCCAGGTCCTGCTGTCATTGCAAAGTGCTGGGAGTGGTGGACTGGGAGTGCTGATCTGCACTAAGGCAACACAAATACCCTCTGCTGAAGCTGCTGGGGTGTGCTGGAGTGCAGCTGCCATTGCTAAAACAATGGGAGGAAGGCTGGGGACACAGAGACCCAAAATTGCCCTTTGCCATTCTCCTGCTGAAGGAGCCACCTCTTGCTTTGGTGTGGTCACCATCAAATGCTCGGGGTCACAGGATTCGCTGCAGAGTGGCAGCGTTGGCCTTTGAAGGCCAAGGTTCTGCAGGAATTACTTCAGATTGAACACAACAAATTGCATTTCTGCTTTGGGCTGGAACAATGTGTTGGACCCTGACGGGGTGTTAGATTTTGCAGGCTGCCAGAGACATGTACAGGAGACTGGCCCTGGGCAGAGGGGAATGGATGTGCTTTGTCTGGATCAGTGCCTACTCAGAGGTGTGTTTAAAGCTGCTTTTCTGGCAGGACTAGCTTGGTATAAAGCACAGTCCAAACAGGTAGGTGACTGAGGTGGGCTGTTGAGTAGGAAATTGGAAGCAAGAGACATGGAACACAATCCAGGTAAAGGATTGTCCTGGAGGGGGGCCTTGGGAACACCTCAGGGAAGGGCACAGCTAAGGGACAGTGTGCTGCAGCCACTCCCTTCAGCAGAATGTGTCTGCTGTGAAGTCACAGAGGAGACCTGCTTGTGTCTCTGCAGTGACAGCAGTGTGGCTGGAGAAGGCAGACAAAGCAGGGCAGAGTTTTCTCCAAGCAATGTCTCTGCTCCAGAAGCACTTTCTGTTGTTGTGTCATTCCAGACGTGCCTCAAGAATGGCATGAAATAAGATCGCAGTAATGACAAGAAAGCACCCATTTAAAGGCCACTGAAAAAGGAGATACCAACTCTACTTTTACCCGAGTTGCTGAGAAAATAACTGAAACTTATCCTCATTCAGCATTCACCTCACTTGTCTTTTTATTTTCAGCTCATTTGTCTTTTTATTTTTGCCTTTTCCTCTCTTTGGAACACACTAACTTTTAAATACAATGAAAAGGAACAAAATCATCAAAGCAAAAGAAAAGTGTATCTTAGTAAGTTTTCAGCTGAGCTGGGGATGTCTCCCTCCCTGAGAGCCAAGCGCACACACACCCTCTGAGAAAATGGCAATCTTTGTATCCCCATTGTACCCGGCTGGGGCGGTCCCTGTGCCCTTTGCCATTGGATGGGTACTCAGGGGCTTCCATTCTCTACTGAGCACCAACTTTTCTGTGCCCTCCCTTCTCGTCCTCCTTCCTTTTGGTCAGGTCTTCAACCCTGTCCCTCTCACTGTGACACTCAACAAACCAACCTGAACAAATGCAAACCACAAATAACACACAGAACCAACAAATTCCATTCTTTTGCTTAATAACCTTTTGGCTTCAGCCAAATGTCACCTCATCTCTCAAACCTGCTCTGGTCCTGTGCTCTTCTTACTGATGTCTAAGTTGTAGAGCAGAAAAGATATTTCCAGTTGTGTGGGCCTTGGTTTCCCTGTCTCAGAGTAAAAGAACTCCCAAATCCTTTCCCATGGAGTCTCCTGTAAATTCATGGGTTTTACTTACTCCATGAGTGCTCAGTCAGTGCCCCAGAGCTCTGTGACCGCATGGGCACAGGGCTGTATTTTAGGAAAGTGCTGCCTGGCATTCTGGAGAAAGAAACCTGGAGAAATCCATGCCAGAAGAGCAGCTTGGCTTGAGCCTGCTCTGTGTGGCCCAGCAGCTGTGGATCAGCTCAGAGCAGAGGTGGGTGAGCCACTGTTTGCCCAGTGTGGGCTGGGCAGACGTGCTCCCCCAGAGTCTGTACTTCAGTGGGGATCAGTGGAAGATTCTCCTGCATGAACCTTCCTCCCAGCAGCTGAAGCTCTCCCTGCTCTCTCTCCTCTCCAGCTGCCGTCAGCTGCCCCGAAACAGAGCTGGTTTGGGGTTTCCCCACCAGAGCTGGTATTTCAGAACTTTGTCGCTCGGGAGGTCTCTGAAATGGTGCTGTCTCTCATGAATAAGGACAAGGTAAGTGCTGGCACCCAGAGCTTTAACACTGTGCTGGAAGAGGAGAGTGCTGTCATTCCCTCAGTGTAGAGCCAAGCAAGTTATGTGCTGCAGCACATGCAGAAGAAAATGTCTCAGCACCTTCTTCTGCAAGATGGTGGAAATCTTGCTGTGCTGGGAATTGTGCCCAGATTTTGGCCAGGCGTTGATAGTGTCTATCCCAAAGGAGTTTCCTTCTCTTGAAAGCTCTGGATTGACAGGAATGTTGAGGGCTGTACAGTTCTTACCTGCTCTCATGCTTTGCCTTGGGTCTATACCACAACGCTGTGTCTCCTTGGTTAATCTTGGCTCCTGGTAGGAATCTCTGCCTCTGTCAGCCACTTTGGCTCCCTTTGTGCAGCTCACAGGCAAAGCTCAGGGGCTGAGCCTTCTGCACCTTATGCTGGAATCACTTCTCATTAATGGCATTGGCCCTGCAGGAACCGTGTTCTGCAAGAGCCCTGCAATCAGAGTGATGGAGCAGAAGCAGTGAGAGGCCTTTAGGTGCCACTTGAGGCTCCTGCTCAGCTTCATCCAGCTCTGCTCAGCTTTTCCAAAAGCAACACGGTGCTCTGCTTTCCCTTTGCAGAAGCACAGCACATCCAAAGCCATGTGGTCCTGGAGGTTTCCAACTTCAGCTGAAGAAATTGGGATTGTTTTGCAGTTTCCCAAGAGAGCTGAGAGGGAAAAAGTTGAAAAATGTCAGTTGTGTTCCACTGTAAAGAGGAAAACTTGAGACCATTTGAATTTCAGTCAGGGAAGCATTTTCTCAAGTGAGGCTTGTGCCAAGAGTGGGCTGGTGGGAGGAGACAGGAGGGAATCCAAATCATCTGGTTTAGACTTTTGGAGAGCATTTTGGTGCTCAGGGGTTGATGATATCAGTGTGCTTGAAAATGCATGTATGCTGTGTCTGTGAATCCCAGAGGGCAGAGCCTGGCCTGCTGGCTGCAGGCAGGAATGCCCAGCAGCCCAGCTTGCCTTCACAGGCAGCAGGAAGCCCTGGAGAGCCAAGATTGGCTTTGCATACTGGAACCACACTGTCAGTCAGTGCTGGTCCTGTTTCTCCAGGCAGAAAATGCCTCTGAAGCCCCATGGTCAATAGACACCGCCTGTCTCTGTTTCTGTCATTGTTGGCAAGCTGGTTGCTCTCATGGTTTTATGATTCTTCCTTGCTGCTTTACTGCCCATTTAAATTCTCGTTGCCATCTCCTTGTTTTAGGGATTGTCTTGCTGTGTTCATTCCTTCTTTTGCTTTTCAGGTTTGCTTTTATTCCCAGTAAGACCACAGTGTTTGGTCTCCTGTCTTGCTGCTCTGCCTGCCTGACTGTATCCCCAGAAGGTCCCTACCCAAACCTGATCTGCTGGAAGGGAATTTCTTCCTTGCCCCACAGTAATGTGCTGGTTTGCTTTTAGGTAGCACATTCCCCCTCTGGAACATGACAACTTCATGGCTGTGTGCAGGCAGAAGCCAGCAGGTTTTTTGGCCTTGTTGAATACGCAGGTGACTTGGTTCAGGTGCTGTGTCTCCATCCTGCTGGTGCTGACCTGCTCGGCCCTTCCTTCCCAACAGGCACTGCCCTACTGCCCCTGGCCAAAATGCGGGAGCCAGAGAGAAGGGATTCTTTGCAATGACAGCAAAGTTCAGCCTTGTGAATGATGTGCCTGTGCCTGCTCAGCTGAAAGTGCTTTGGAAAAGGGGCAAGGGAGGGATGTTAGCAGGGCATGGACAGGTCTCCTCTCGTCCTGTTTCCACAAGTGGCAAAATCATAATTTCATGTCTTTGCTGCAGTTTCTTCACGTGGTGAAGGTCTCCATGGAGAGCTCACCTTACTTCCAGCTGGTGAGCTCCAGCGATGCGTACCGTGCCGTGCCGCCGGGCGCCTCTGCCCCTGTGCGCATCCGCTTCACCCCCAGCAAGAACAAGGTGAGGCTGGAGGAGCCAAAGCACACAATGATCTCCACAGCCATTGTTTTCCCTGCACTCTGGCTCCAGCCCATTGCATGCTGTGAGCTGGGCTCCAGGTGTGGGCAGGCAGCCTGCAGCCAGTCACACCTTGGCACTGCTGGCAGGCACTGCAGCCAGGCCTGAGAGGCTCTGCTTCCCCTCCGTGCACATTGCTGAGCATTGCCAAGGGAAGATGCACAGGAAACAGGATGAAAATGACAGAGGGCTGCTGATAGATGTTGGGCCATCTCTAGGTGCAGTGGAAGGGGTTTCATTCTGATGGAAAACACCAGAGGAACAAAGAGGTCAGAGAGCTTTCCTCCTTCCTGGACTGCCAACAGCTTCCCTGCCTGCCCCTGGGCTGGAGCAAAGCCGGTGCTTTTTCACTCCCTCTGTTGTGCAGCCTTGCAGCTGTGCTGTCCCAGAGCACAAGTGAGCATGGCACAGCTGCAGGGCCAGGGCAGAGGATGTGCTGTGCCCGTGAGCCCGGCCATGCACAGGCACACTGGGCTCTGGGTGCCCTTGGTCAGCAGGAGGTTGCTGAGCTGCAGGGGACTTGGACACCTGCCTGCAGGAGCTGGTGTAGGGCAGGTACAAGCTGCAGGCAGAGCTGTGAGCCCAGAGCCCGTGGCAGTGACACTGCTGGGGCTCTGTCTTCATGCCTGTCGCTGTGCTTGCTCTGTCAGCTGGCACCCATTCTGTGCCAAAGGTGCTTTTGTGGGGAGGTTTGAACAGCAGTGCTAAAGCCCTGGCAAGTCTGATCTCAGTGCTGGGATCTGGAGGGTTCATGTTCTGATCTGGAGGCTTGTTCATACAGAAGGGTTGAGGGCATGGCATGGAAGGGAGGAAGCCTTGCAGGGAAACAAAGAGAGGCCCTTTCCAACAGCATCCTGCTACCTCTTAGCACTGTTCTTCCCCTGACTTGGTTGGACAGGCAAAGTTAGAGGGGAGTTGTGAGCCAACTGATGTTTCTGCACCAGGCCAGAGGTGCAGGATGTCTTTGGGTGCAGCTGTTTTCTCCTCTTCCTTTTGCTGCTTAGAGTCAGTTGAACACTTTGTCCTATTCTCAGACAGTGGGAATATAGAAGCCTAAAGAGCAATGTCCTGTGTTCCCCAGCTCCATGTTGCTTAGAAGGGGCTTAGGAATTCTTTAACATCATTAAAGTTTAGAGTAGAAATGATGGTGGTCTAGGGCCACCATCTGTATGAGCCAAGTGACACAAGAGCTGAATGCCACTGAGACAGATTTTGCAAAGTGCACTGGTGCCTTTAAAATGTGACATAGTAGTAGAACTTCGTGTTCATTTGAGGGTGCAATAGGTAAATGGATGCCCTTGAAGGGGTATAGGAAATGGTTTTTCTTCTGCTGTGGTGATGGCACTAAATTTCCTGTGCTGAGCCAGTTTCTTTTCCTGCAGGATTATTGCCACGAGCTGGTGTGCCTCACTGCAAGGGAAAGGATCATTGTGCCAATTCGGGCCATTGGTGCCCGAGCTGTGCTGGACTTGCCTGCCCAGCTGGACTTCTCCAAGTGTCCAGTCAAGGTCAGCACCCAGCAGACTCGGCTGGTGCGCAATGTCGGTGCCCGGGCAGCTCGGTACCAGCTGAGCTCCCAGAGGTGAGGCAGCTCATCTGTCCCTGTGCAAACACCTTTGGGTGAGAGCAGAGTTGGGAAAGAGCTACAGAATGAGCCAAGCATCGGATCTGCTGCCCTGCAGCCTGGCTGGAAGTGAGCAGGATGGAAGGCATCTGCTCTTGCTTTCAGTGGCCTTGGAGCTTTCTCTGTCCCAGATTCCCTGGAGGCTGCTGGAACATGTTGGGAGCTGGCTTGCACCCTGCTGAGCACAAGCAGCTTCTGAAATGCTTCCTCAGCACTGTCAGCCAAACAGAGCCATTCTCTGGGAGGCCACAGGCACGTTGCTTTGCAGTGGTCCTGTAGGGGACCTCTGGAAATCATCTGAGCAAACACACTGCTCAAAGCAAGAGCAGTGTCTGGGGGTTGCAAGGTGCCATTGGGAGACATGGACCTGTCTTTAGATGCCATACAAGAAAACAAACATGTCAATGGACCTAGTTATAAAAGCAGAAGAAAACAACCTTTTTAAAACCCCTCCATACCTTATCTTTTCTGCCTGTCAGGTGCAGCAGTGATTCATTGAGAGGATGGATCTAACAGGATGAGAAGTGTCTTAAGGAGCAGCTCACAATTAACAGAGAAAAGGCCAAAATTTAGCTTTCCAGGCCTATCTCTTTGCAGTGATTTTCATTTGGTTCTTACAGTGTCAGGGATGTCTCCTTCACAGCTCTTCTAGCTGTGGGCTCAGGGAACAGTTTAGTGGTGTTGGCTGAAATTCAGAGGAGTTATGTTTAGCTGTAGACTTGTAGAGCTTGTGTCTTTGGGTCTTGGGGAGCCAGGTGTGTGTGAGAGATGAGTGCTACAGCAGGAACAGAGGAGTCTGGTGGGTACCGCCCAGGGATTGAAGAGATGCGGGGGCTGATTTGCACTCAGTTTTTCAGTGCTGACAGCTGAGTCCTGAACTTGGCTGGATCCTCTTCTCCTGATAATTTGAAAAGAAGAAGACACCCTCTTTCTCAGGCAAGCCCTGAAGTCGTCCCTGGAATGTTATTCCCATCCTGCCACCTGAAGGCAGGAGCATGTAACATGGGGCAGGAGTGGGAAGGGAATGGAATGGAAGGTAGTGCTGAAGCGTGGCCAGGGATTCCCCTAACTGGCAGCTTCTCTATTGTGGTGAAATTTCTGGCCAAAGACTAAGAACAGAATGCTGTGCCTTGCCCCCAGCAGGCCCTGATCCCCCCAGCCCCAGCAGAGCTGCAGCCGTGCTGGCATCAGCCCCGGGGCAGATGCAGGAGCACGAGCACTGATCTGGCTCTGGGGCTGCTGGGGCCTTGTCTTTCCTCCCCTCCCTCCAAAGTCTCACGTCCAGCACATGGACATTGCTGGCCCAAGGCTTCTCCATCAGCCAGCAGTGATGTTCTCACCAGTGGCAATGGGAACAGGTCAGCCCATAATTACAGCAAGAGGTCCTTAATGAGCAGAACCTGAAGCGAGTTCATCAGCTGTTACTACTGACATGAACAAAGTTCAGCTTGGCGGATGTTCTCTTTGTTTTTGTGTGTGATGCATTCATCAGCAAAGTCCCCAGAACACATTTGAAGTGACAGATTGACCAGCAACAAAGCACCAGGGCCAGGAACATTTGTTTCCTCACTGGGGCTGTAGAAGGGCACAAAGCCCAGCAGCTGCTGGGCAGAAGCACATTTCCCCTGAGCTGTCCCTGAGCATCAAAGCACAGAGTCTTGTGCCTTTAACCGAGCCATTGCCTGCTCTGTCCTCGGCCTCCAGGGGCAGCGTCACTGCACCGAGTTTACACTTCGACCTGGCTGAGCTCGACTTCGGGGACATCTCCTTTGGTGAGTGTTCCCTGGGCTGGGACACAGCCTCAGGGATCTGTGCCTTCCAACAGAAAAGCATCCCTCACTCCTGCTCTGCCCCAGCAGCCTCTTCAGGCTGTGAACTGCAGGGCTGCTGCTGCTGCTGCTGCCTCAGGGGGCATTTTGCCATTGTGAGATCCAATGGAAGCAAGGAATAGAAAGGCAGTATTTTCTGGTGTCTCTGTGCTGCTTTAAAAGACAGATGTCTGCCAAGGAAGGTGGGAATCTTGCTGCAATGGAAAGATGAGCCCCTCCCTCCAAATGATTATCCCTTTGAAATGATAGGGCTCCCAGGCAAAACTGTGGGAAAAGGAATAACAGTTCTTTGCTAGACTATCTCAGGAGAGCACAGACAAGACAAGAACAGACATTTCCCAGATGCCAAGTCCTGTTTTTCCCCTTTGGTGGAGTTCTGGTCACAGCAGGAGGAGCTGTGGGCTCTGGCAGGGCAGTGATCCCCCCCCAGCCGGTGCGGGAAGGGAAGGGAAGGAGGAAATGCTCCTTTTGCAGAGCCCCAGAGGGCAGGGGGATATGGGCAGTGCCCAGCAGCAGCAGCAGCAGCGGGGCAGGCAGGCAGGGTCGGTGCCAGCGCTGAGCTGCGGCCAGGGCAGCCTCGGGCCGAGCACAAACCTCCCGCAGCAGCAGCGGCCGAGCTGCGATCCCCGAGCGGGAGGAAGGGAAGCTCCGCTCCCTGCCCAGCCTCAGCTCGCACTGCACAGCCGCCCACGGCATCACGCCACAACTCCCCAAAACCCCCAAGGGAAAAGCCCAGCCCAGGGCCAAAACCCCCCAGAACCCCCCAGAACCCCTATCCCCCTTCCCAGACCAAGGGCAACATTCACTGCCAAGCCTAAAGCCAGAACAATGAAGTTCATGAACTTCTGAAGGAAACTCATTGCCTTTTTTGAGCTGCTTCTTCCCCAGCCTGCATCACCACGGAGGCGCTTGTCAAGTTGCCTTTGGAAGGAATGAAACGCGAAAGGCAAGAGATGGAAATATGGGTCTGAAGCAGGAGATTCAGATCCTGCTGAATCCAATTTCATTCCTAAGGGCTCTCCGGCTGAAGGCAGCTGTTGTATCTTTGCTTCTTTGTAACTGTTGACTGTTGTCTGCATGTGCTGGCCTCAGTCTCATTGGAGGTTTTGACATCTGGGTTTGTCCTTTTTGTGCCTCTCTTGCCTCCCTGCTGGAGTCCCTGCTGGAGCTGGCAGTGGTCACTTGGATGGGCACAGAGAAGCTCTGGGCTGCAGCTGCAGTTGTTTTTTCTCCCCATCTGTGTCCCAGATGCTCTTGGTGAGCAGGCCTGGGGAGAAGTCTCCTCCCCACAGAGCTGGCTTGCCCAGACAGATGTGCAGTGCAGAGCAGGCTGTGGCTGCTCTGCGCGCTCTGCAGGACATCCCCACCATGAGTGGCTGCATCTCTGGCTTTGCAGGATAGAAAGCAAATCTCAGAGCCAAAATGGGGTGCAGCCTTGCAGGCAGCACTCTCAGTGAGCAGCATGGCTGTGATGTCCCTGTTTGTGGGCTGAGGTGGGACCTGGTTCCTAATTGCTAATCTCAAAGCAAGGCTTGGCTGTGTCCCCAGTTGAGTGGGCTCTGAGCTGTCACGTGCTCAGTCTGTTTGGCCCAAAGCAAGAGATGCCTTAAGGGTCCTGCAGAGAGAAGCTGCATTAGGGTGCTTTGCATCACGTTGTAGTTCCTGATTCCATCCTCATTTTCTTTTGCTGTAGCTTCTTCTCACTGACAACTCACTCTTTATATGTCTTGAAGAAGGTGGGAGTGTTGGCAGGCTGAGCAGGGAATTGGACAGCTTGAATTCTCAGAGTAAATGCTGGGTCTGGGTGCACACTCATCACTGAGAGAGAACTGGTGCTGGTTTGGGGCAGGTGAGGGAGCTGGTCCCCATCCCAAAGAGAGAAGCTTGCAGTGTTCAGCAGGGCTAGGAGTGGGCATTTTCAAGGCTGCAGTCTGGAATCTGTGTCAAAGGGAACTAAGTGATGATTAATTCCTCATGCAGCTTCTAGGTGAGCTGTAGTTCAGATCATAAAGAGCTCAGCTCCAATCCCACTTTGATCCTGCCAGGATCTTGCCCCCAGGATCATGCCCTGCTGGGTGCCTGAATGGATATTTGTGTCCTTGCCCAGGCTTTCCCTACACGCAGCGCTGCCGCCTCACCAACAGCTCCGCGGTGCCCCTGACGTTCCAGCTCCGCATGTCGGACGATGGCACGCAGCCGGCTGTGGACAGCGTGGATCAGATCCGCAGGGACACCGACCCGGCCTGGAGCAAGGGAATCCATTTCCATGTGGAGCCCAGGGAGTTCACCATCAATCCCAGCCAAGGCACCATCCTCCCCCAGGGACACCAGGACATCGAGGTACGGCAAGAGCCCAGCCACAGCCGCTGCAGCACCAGGGCTGGAGCTGCACTGCAGGGTGGGAGGGCTTTAGCTCTGGTGCCAGCTTGGAGCATCCTGGCACTGAGAGATCTGCACTGCTGGGAGGTCTCTGCTAGCTGGCTTACTCGGGATGTTCCTCAGGGAGCACTGTTTGCTTTCCAAAATCATATGCTGAGCTCACAGACCTTATGGCCAAGGCCTGAAACCATTCTTGTGTTTTTGAGAGTGATTGATTTGATTGCAACGGGGCAGAGCAAGGATGAGGGCAGAAGGTGGCTGTTAGAGAGATGTCATTGTATAAAGCAGTTAGCTTTTCTTCGTGGTGTCATTTCCCCCCTCCTGGGGAGCAGAATGATTTGTGTTCACTGCAGGAAGCTCCAGTGGAGACAAAAAATCTGCAGCCATGTGTAGCGGTTCAAATTTATTGTATTGATTCCTTGTTAAGTGGTTTGTTCTGTTGCACCCCGTGTTCTCCCCGAGTTGGTTTACCCCTGGGTTTTACCCTCCCTCAAAGCTGTCCCTCATGCCATTCCCTGCCCCTTGTTCCAGCTCTTTCCCTGCCTGTCAAACCCAGCCCCTTTTGTTCCCCAACCTTCTTTGCCAATTTAACCTGGAGCCAATCCCTGTCTGCAACACCCCTTTGGAATTCCCCTATTCCTGGAGGCCCCATTGGCCCATGTGAGCCATCCTCCCCACCCTCCTATCCAAAGTGGCCCCAGACACTTTATGTAATCCCCTCAGTGCTCCGCTGAGGATTCCCTTTTGGTTTGCTGTTTGTATCCACCCCCTGCTTTGTGTCTGTACAAAATTCCTTGCACAGGAGTGTGCAGGGCTCTTTTGGTTCTGATCCTTTTGCTTGGAATAAACCCTTCCTTGTGGAACTTCAAGACAGAGATCCTCCTCCTTTCTTCTCTGTCTGGTCCCGTTGGTGGCTTGTCTCATGCAGCGTAGAGCAAGAGGCTCTTAGGGTTCTGCCTCTGGTCAATGCCCAGCCTGGAGAAGTTCTGGTTCTGAGGGTTCTGCCTCTGGTCAGTGCCCACTCTGGGGCAGTTCTGGTTCTGAGGGTTCTGCCTCTGGTCAATGCCCACCCTGGAGCAGTTCTGAGGGTTCTGCCTGCGGTCAATGCCCACCCTGGGGCAGTTCTGAGGGTTCTGCCTCTGGTCAATGCCCACCCCAGCACAGTTCCCCACTCCTGGCTTGGGGCTGGAGTTCTGAGCCAGCCTGGGCTCAGGCTTCCAGGGCAGCCATGAACTGCCCAGCACCTGCTGGGCCACACTTTGCCCTCAGCCTCCTGCTGCAAAGCTGAACTCATTGTGGTCAAGTCAGATTTCCTCTACATGGATGTCTTTGTAGTCAGATGAGCAATTGGCCCCTTAATTTGAATGCAGTGGTGCATGGAGCTGTAGTCTAATGTTTTAATGTAGCTGACCTGTGCCCTGATAGCAAGGTGTGTTTAACAAATCTGGTATTGCCAGAAGGCTTTTGTTACTCTGAGACTGTGCTCTACACATGGAGCAGCAGAAGAATGAAGGGCAAATCCTCCCTCAGGAACTGGAGGATATCACCCGTGGGTAATGAGCTTTTGGAAGGAAGAATTGACTGTTCTTCTCTTCCACCAGGTGACCCTGTGCTCCAACACGGTGATGGAGTTCTACCGGAGATTGCTGGTGGACCTGGAGGGTATTGGCAAGGGAGTGGCAGCCCTGATCATCACAGCCAGGTACCAGCCCTTGCCTGGCCTCCCCCAGGCACTGCCTTGCCCAGGCTGGGCTGGCTGCAGCTGCCAAGGAGAAGTGCTGCTGAATGCCCTCATGTTGTGCCAGCTGGACACGAGAACAGCAGTGCTTGGGCCGCAGCCCGTGGTGAAAAGCACGTTTGCTCACAGCCCAGCATGGTCCTGGGCCCTCTTCTAAAGGCACCAGGAATGATATCATTGATTGGCCTTGTTTTTGGTGCTTGAGGTGGAACAAATTTCCCAAGGGCCTCCTCTCCTTCAGGCTGCAAGAGGTGGGGTTATGCTGGTTGTGAGCACCGTGCACTGGTTTGGGCCACACCAAGCAGCTGCTGAGAGTCAGGCTCTGGCTCTGTCCATGAGGGCACATGGCAGGGGGGAAGTGGCTCCCAGCAAGAGTGGAGAGGGCAAGGTCTGACAAGGGGAAAGCAGCCCTTGATGTGGCAGGTCAGCTCCAGTTTTTGTCCTTCCCTCTGCTTCCCATTTTGAGCTTAAATGTTGTCAGAGTTGAGAGCAAAAGTCGTTGTTGCTGCAGCAGAATTCCATGCTACTGTGCTGCTGTGGGTGTCAGTGTGATGCCCAGAGGGATGCAGCTCCCTGGTGCTGTTCGCTGTGCCAGGCAGAGCCATCCAGGCAGTGCCTGGGCTGCCATTGTGTACAGCAGGTGGAGCTGGGGCCAGGCAGTGCCTGGAGCTGTGCAGAGAAGGAGCCAGGGAGCTGCAGGGCCTGGCAGGGGCTGATCAGCCCCTCTGTGGGGCAGCTGCTGTCTCGTGCCCTCCAGTGCTGGGGCAAAGAGCTGAGTTCTCAGGCAGGGCAACAGCACCATGGCAGAGAAGGGAGTCATTTTTACTGAGACCCTGGAGCTGTGTGTTCCTTGAGCCTTAGGGAGCACTGATCCTTGTTGGGAAGGCTCCCCCAGAGTTCGTGGGTCACTGGGACTGTTCCAGGAGTCCTTGCCAGCCTTCCTGGGTAAAGGAGGGGCTGAGGCAGCTGTGGGGCAAAGTGCTCTGCCTGGGGTCTTTGGCAGCCTCTGGGTGCTGCCTCTCAGGGTTTGCCCCTCCTTGACAAGACATGTTGGAGTGGGAAGAGGTAGAAGGCAATTTATCCCTGTAGGGCTCTTCAATGTGCATTTGACAGTGACCAATGTGTTCTGCTCCATTTCGCAATCTTTGGGGGTAGGCATTCTCCATTCTCTCAGTATCTCTGATTGTTCTGGGGTCCTCTCTTTGCCCAGATGTCTCGTTCCTGAGCTCCAAGTGTCCCCCCAAGTGCTGCTGTGTGATGAGTGCCACCTGAAGGTGCCCTATGAGAGGAAGATCGTCATTAGGAATCCCAGCCACCTTCCTGGCTGCTACGGGCTTATTCCCCAGGTTTGGCATCACATCCACCTCCTCCTGTCAAATATTCCTGAGGAGATTATTAGGGGAAAAAAGGGTTTGGATAAGACCTTGCTGGTTTCTAATCAGTCTTAAAGATCTGCTGAGAACAGGATCCTACCCTACTGTAAACTTGAGGAGGCAGTTTAAGCTCCTGAGGAAACAGTTGATGTTCTAGTCCTCAGGGTGTTTTCCTGTGGGAGATCTTAGAGGGTTGTGAAAAGCTGCTGCACCCACAGACACCAGTGCCTGTGCTGGCAGCCTCCTTGGAGGATGCCCTGGGAGTGCTAAACCTACAATTCTTACATCTTGTTTGTGCCTTTGACCTTTGTCCTGGGGAGTTTTAAAGGTGTGTGTAAGTGTCTGTTGTGGTGGATGTTAAGGAGCCTAAAGTTTCTTGAGAGGTCCCTCTGAATCTGCATTTCATTGTGTCCCTTCCAGAAACGCAAGGAGGACTCTGCTGTGCTCTACTCCAGCCCCAAGCCCTGTGGGATTGTGCAGCCCCAGAGCACAGCAGAGATCCCAGTTGTGGTGGCAGTGCAGGCCCTGGGCACTCATCGCACCAACGTTCTCATCGGCGTGTTCGGGGATGAGAGAAACCCCCTGGTGAGGGCAAGGGGAGATGTGAGCCTGTGTGCAGCTGCTCCTGGCAGGGTGCACAGGGACAGGGATTCTGCCGGGGAAAACAGGCACGGGCTGCTGGGGAGAAGGACAGGAGGGATGGGGGCACAAACAGCTCCTGCCTTAGAGGTGGGAATCTCAGTGTCTGACACAGAATGGAGTTGGGCGAAGCTGGAATCCAGGGGCATTTGAGTTCATTATTCTTTAAAATGCTGTTAACTTTGGAAACATCTGTTTGAAAATGTCATCTCTCTGAGCACAAAAGAGGATGTCAAAAGTCTTCTAGGAACCTTGAGCTTTCTGTAAAAGAAAGGAAAGCTGGCATTTGAAGAGTGTTTGCAAGGATTGAAACTTCGATTAAAACATATGGAAATGGCAATGCCAAATTCCTTGGATGGCACCAAACATCTGAACCTGGGCCATCGTGGCACTGCCTGTAAATCAGTGAACAGGAAGGAAAGGCAATGCAGGCTGTGCCAGGGAGCCTGAAGTTTGACCAAACAGTTGCTTTCAACTATCAGGCTGCTTCCCTTAAAGAGGAGGGTTTCTCCCCACCAGAAGAACTAGTTGTTTAACTGTCAGCCTGGTCTTAATTAGAGATTTCTTGCAAAGATTAAAGCTTTGGGCCAATAATTTTTAGTTTGAAAGGTTCTCTTACCTTAATCCTTTTCGATTTGGAGGTGAACATGTAATTTTCTTTCTCCCCAAAAGCCCAGCATTTCAGCTGGAGAGTGGTAGCTGTCCCTGAAGAAATAAGTTGAGCAGGGTTGAGCTGTTGAAGGTTTTTTAGGTTTCTCTGTTGTGGTTTGTTTTGGGTTTTTTAAAATCTTTCTTGCTTGCTTCCTTGAACAGAGAGCACAATTACGGAGCTCAGGACGGCTGGCAGAAATCTCCCCAAGCCCAAGGCTGGCAGAGCTTGGCAGGATCCCAGCACCACAGCCTGTGTATGTATGGATGGAAGGATGGATGGATGGATGGATGGGGAATGCGACCTGAGTCACCTGGGAGTGTTGGAAAATGTCAACCAATCCCCCAGCGGTGTCAGGGGAACATTCCTGATAAATCCCAGGTGGAGCTTCAGAGTTGCTGGCTGGGCACTGGCTGGGTCTGCCCCTCGGTGTCTCAAATCTCACCTTTTTGCTGCCTTCTCTGTCGTTTCCTCTCCCACTGTGCTTTTTGCATCCCCACCACGTATAAATGCCTGTCCTCTGTAGTTGCTCAATGCAAGCAGGTACAGCTGCTGCAGCACCTCAGTGCCATCCCTGGGCTGCCTTTAGAACAGACCTGCCCCAGCCTGGATTGGGAAGGGCTGGATCAAACCATTTCTCAGTTCAACGTGCCAGCACTCAGCCAGGGGCTGCATCCTGGCCAGGAGCTGCTCGTGCAGGTGTCCCTCCCTCCCTCCCACTGCAGGTCCCTGTTCATAGTTATTTATTTTTCAGAGATGAGCTCCATCCACCTAAATTCAAACCCCAGCCCCCGAAGGAGAGGAGAACCAGTCTGGATTGTGCAGCAACTCGATGGAGGCACTTCAGGACTGGACAGGAGGAGGCAGCCAGAGGCCTGAAAGAAGTGCAGGATTTTAGCCACTCTTCAGGAGCAGAGGTAGATTTTCTTGTGCACCTACTGCTTGCTTTGCCTCCCCAGCCTGCCAGCACCAAGTCCTGCTCATGCTGAGCTCCCTTTTTGCTGCCCTGCTGTGCTGTGCCCTGACAGTGGGCTGGGCAGCAGGGCCAGTGGCTGGACATGGGCTGAGGGGGAGGGAGAAAAAGGACAGTTTTCCTTGGAGAAGCTGACTCAGATCCTACAGGCCTGTGCTGAGTGTGGGATTTTTTGCCTTGTTTCCTTCCCAATGTAAGATGAGGCTTTTCTCTGCATTATAATGGTAACACCTCCAGCTTCCCTCCCAGAGCAAGCTGGGATGATCCTGATCTCCATGGAGCCTCTTCCCAAGGCAGCCAGACTCCCTGTTTGCAGGGCTCTGCTTTCACCCAGAGCTGCTATTGCACTGCTGGCCCTGGAGCTGTCTGACAAAGGGAGACTTTGCAGGGGGGCTGTCTCTTCCTCCCAGCATAGAAAATGGCTTGTTTTTTGGGTGCCAGCACCAACTGCTGAGCACCCTCACCTCCCTCGAGGCTTGGAGGGATTCAGGTGCTCCCTGGACGTGGCGCACGCTGCCCTGGGAGCGGAGAAGGCAAGAGGGAATCTGTCTGTCGCCTTCTGATGCAAGGCGAGGCGACCTGGTTCTGAGGAAACGGCACGGCAACCCAAACTCTCCAGGGTCACTCGGGCCAAGAACACACGCTAGCACCAGTATGGTGGACGGTTCAAGACCTTTATTGTCCCGTCTCATCGGGTTTTATACTCTGCAAGTTTTTTCTCTACGTCAGGGGGTCTTACCTTACTGTAATTGGTTAGCAAGGAGTAAAAGTTACTAATGTTAGGGGGAACTACATTCCTAGGTGATCCCTTATCACTAGAAGTTAGGGGGAGAGGAATCCTGCTGCTTTCCGTGACATCGCGAGATTTTCCGAGCGCCTCTCCCTGTCTACTACATCTCCCCCCCCTTTTTCACAAATGAACGAGGTAGTCATATACATAGGTACTGAGACGAGGTATGAGGTTGTTGACAAAGAAAGAGGTTTGGTAAACTCGGTAGAAATTCAACCAGTGTTCTCTGGTTGAATTCACAGGAGTTGTTGTCGGCCTATGAACAGGATGTTGGCCCGTTCCAGGCGGGTCTGAATGAATGAGACTAGCTTGTTCAGCAGGCATGGTCCGAAGGTAACTGCTAGAAGCAGCAATGCCAATGGACCTATTAGGGTAGAAATCAGAGTGGTTAGCCATGGTGATCGGTTGAACCAGGATTCAAACCAACCCTGTTGGGCTTCCCTGTCTTTCTGTCTCTGAGCCAGTCTGTTTCGGAGTTCCGCCATGGAGTCTCTCACGACTCCCATGTGGTCTGCATAGAAGCAGCACTCCTCCTTCAAGGCAGCACAGAGGCCTCCTTGCTGCATGAACAGGAGGTCTAGACCTCGCCTGTTCTGCAAGACTACTTCTGAGAGTGAGGAGACTGACTTCTCTAGAAAGGAGATGGATTTCTCGATCCTCTGCAGGTCCTCGTCGATTGTTGCCTGCAGCTGTGACAGTCCTTGGTGTTGGGTCGCCAAGGCTGAGACTCCCGTGGCCGTTCCGGCTGCTCCTAGGCCCAGCAGCATTGCGATAGTTATACCTGTTATTATTTCTCTTTTGTGAAGCCGGCTGGGTTCCTCAAAAAGGGGGTATACTTCTTCATCTGCGCGGTACAGGATCCTAGGAACAATCAGAACTTGGACACAAAAGTCGTTAGAGTCATCGAATTTGGCAAGGAACACACAAGGACTCAGTCCTGATTGCTGGCAAACCCACATCCCAGATGTGGATGGGACTACCCACTTATTGTTTTTCCCATCGGGTTTGACAACTTTGGTGCAGACGTTGCCTTTCCGCCTAGCTAGGGTTGCATTGCCAAAGCATCTGCCCTGGCCTGTGACTTGACTCAGGGTGATTCCTTTGCGGGGGGTGTCCCATCTACATTGGTTGGGTGCATCTGCTGTGGAGTAACTGAAGGGAGTGTTTAGAGCAACTCCTTCGTAAAAGGGAGGTTCGACAGCGTAACAAAGCCAGCAGGATTCGGTTAGGTTAGGGTTAGATTCGTTCAGGGATAGGAAGGTAGCTTCTAACATACGAAGGATTGGGTCTAAATCTGACTCGGCTAAACGGTCTACCTGAAAGGCTTATACATGGCCGGTCGGGATATCAGCGACCCTTGTGGGTAAGGCTTTGGGGCGGGTCGCGTTTCTCCCTTTCGGCACACTTTTAATCACTTTGTTGTGTCCAACCGCTTGGGGTGCCGACGGTTGGAGCCTAATAATCCGCACGTTCACCTTTTCTTTTGACCCTTGAAGGACTACTGTCCATGTTTTGCCTGTTGCCCAGCTAGGGTGATGAGGCTGTAAAACTGTCATGTTGTAATCTGTGCATTTCCGAAATCTGGGGATTTTATGGCGATATCGATGGAAGTTTCCAGGTATGAGGATGGGTGTTTTGCAACCGGTGGGTGCCCAGGTGAACTGTAAGAATTTGTCGGGCTCTTGTGGATCCCACCCAGGCCCCGACGGTCTGGCGTCTGTGACAATGGTTTCGCAGCCCCAGTGCCCACAGTGTCCCCACCCTGGGTGGTTGCAGTAGCTTTTCCCAGGGTTAGAAGCTGGGCACCAGTAGGATAGGTACATGTGTGTGGCGTGTGGGGAATGAGGGTCTACCTTTGGTTGTCCTGGGAACAGGTCGGTGATGCGGAGCACGAAGGATGGAGTGTTCGGTGTGGTGATTTCTCTGAGCACCTTGTCACTACTAAGGTGTTGCATGACCCACCTGAATGGCCGATGGGGGTAGTGATCTGGGCTGGCTTGCCCTCTGGCAACAAGCCCCAACAGCAAAATCACACAAAAACACCGTTGATGCTTGGGTCTCACCCGTGCGGGTCTCTCGGGCGCTGCCTGACGGCTTGGTGGTCTGTCACTTACCTCTGGAATGGGGATGTACGCGTCACGAGGACGTCCCACGAGCATGTCCTGTAAACAGAAACTCGCAACTCTCATCAGTCTCATTCTGCTCGCTATGGAGGTCCGGCTTAATTGACTTAAGTGGACACCACCTAGTTTTGCCGTCCTTTTTGACAGCTGCGTACCCTCGCCCCGTGAGCATCAACCTCCAGCCCCGTTCCCATTCGCCTAGCTCGTTTCTGATTACAACCTGTGGGCCCTCCTCTAGCGTTTGAGTTACCCAGTGTTTTTGAATGGGACTGTTTGTTTCATCTCCCCTGGGGAATTGGTTCAATGCCAGCAGAGCGGTTGCCAGTATACGTGCCTGATCTCCTGGGGGAATGGCATTGGCAAAGCCCTCTGCTTCCACCAACACTTCTATCTTGGTTTTCAGGGTCTGATTTGCTCTCTCAACTATAGCCTGTCCGGTACTGTTATACGGGATACCTCGCACTAATGTGATGCCCCATTTCGAAGCGAACTCTTGTACTGGTTTAGAAATGAAACTGGAACCGTTGTCAGTTTTGATCTGTTTAGGGATACCAAGCCAGATCATGGCTGTCAGCCAGTGCTGAATTGTGGCCTTGGAGTTTGTTTTGGCGTGCTGTGTGGCTATGATCATTCCGCTATAAGTGTCTACTGTCACTGCAAGCCATGCTCGGGGCCTCAGCAGTTCGCACCATGTGAAGTCCTACTGCCAGATTTCTGAGGGCTTGAGGCCTCTCTGGTTGACCCCGTAGGTCCACAGGGGTGACTTCTGGCAATGAGGGCAGGTGGCTACCACATGTTTCGCGTCCGCTGTCGAGATTCCGCATCTCTTCGCCAGTGCTTTGGCTCCGATGTGGAGCGACTTGTGCAGTTGACGAGCTTCCTGCAACGTCCAGACGCCTTTCGCTGCGGCGTCCGCTTTGTCGTTGCCGATCTGGAAGTAACCTTTGATTGGGTCGTGGCTGTTGATGTGAATGACTGACATGGTGCCCTGTCGCGAGGAGAGTGCTTCTTCCAGCATTAGGGCTGCTGCAGATGTTGACACACCTGGTCCTGCCATGGCTAGGCAAAGCCTCGCCACGAATATAGAGTCTGTTACAATGTTGAGGTGTTCTTCTTGGAAGAGTCCGCATGCCAAGACCACTGCTGCTGCCTCCAGCTGTTGTACCGACAGTGTGGGGTCACACGCTTTGACGCAATGCCATTCCTCTCCTGTCTGCCACGCTGCTGCTGCGGTTGAGGTCGTGGAGGAAGCGTCTGTGAAGACCGTTGGCCCTGGCTGCGGTCGACCCATGACCTTTGGCGGCGTGTCCATGTCGACTACGGTCAGTAGCTTAGTCCAGGGTGGCTTGGAGGAGTAGGAGATTTCCCCTCCGAAGCCGGTGAGAGCAAGGGCTAGGTGCTCCGATATTATGGCTGACTCCAAGGTCGGTTGCTTACGGAAAGGGAGGTGGATGCTTGTCGGCTCTGTTCCCAGGTGTCTCAAAGCGAGCTTCCTGCCCTTCATGATGAGGTTAGCAATGCATTCTATTCCTGGGGAAAACGCAAGGGCAAGTCTTCCGAGCACCACCCATTGGATAGGTCGGGCCTTTTCGGAAAGTCCTTGGGCCAGTGCTCCCACTCCCCCTTTCGGTGTAAAGTGGACGTATAGGTCCAGGGGCATGGCTGGGTTCCACCTGGCAAGTGTGCCAGTGGCCATCTGGCTTTCGATGAAGTCGAGGGAGCTCCTTGCCTGTGGTGTCAGCTTCTTGGGATCCCAAGGGTTCTTTCCTTTCAGGAGGTCATATAGAGGGTCCATGACCTCGGGGGGAACTAGGAGGATGTTGCGAACCCACTGCAGCGATCCCACCAGGCGTTGCACGTCGTGGAGTGTTTCGATGTCTCGACGGACTTTCGCTTTGGGGGGTGTCATGTAGGAGCTTGTGATCCCCACTCCCAGGAAGGTCACGCAGGGTTCTCTCTTGATCTTTGCGCTCGCGATCTCGAAGCCGTTGGCCTGAAGGGTTTCCGTTATTGTGGACACCAGGTGATCCACTTTGCTTGCTGATGGTGCTGCGACTAAGATGTCATCCATGTATTGGATGATGGTTGCATCGGGATAGGAGTGTCGGACTGGCATCAGTGCTTTGTCCACGGTGATTTGGCATATGACAGGGCTGTCAACAAGACCTTGTGGAAGTACTCTCCATTGGAAGCGAAGGTTGGGCCGCTCGCCGTTCCGAAACACCACGGAAAAGGCGAATCGCTCTCGGTCCTCAGGGTGCAGGGGTATCGAAAAGAAACAGTCCTTGATGTCCAGCACTGCGCACGGCTGCCCTTCGGGGATGGCTGAGTTCGCGGGGAGCAGTGTCTGGACTGGACCCATGGGTCAGATTGTCTTGTTCACTTCTCTCAGGTCGTGGACGAGGCGATAACCTTCTCCGGACCTTTTGGGGATCACGAATACAGGGGTGTTCCACAGGCTGACGGAGGGTTCTATGTGACTCTTTTGCAGTTCGCGGTTGACCAGTTCCAGCAAGGCTGCCATTCGAGGCTCTGTCAGGGGCCACTGCTCAACCCATACGGGGTGTGATGATTTCCAAGTTAATTTGATTGGCAGCGGGGGGTGCACAGCAGTGGCCCTCAGGATAAATTTGTGATCCGGAATCCTAGCAAGGAAAGAACATCCCTTCCCAACAGGGGTGGAGAATTTTGCAAAATGTAGGGGTAAATTGCTACTGTCTGTTCTGGTCCCTCTTTTGTATGAAGTGTTAAAGCCACCAGCTGGGTGCTTTTCCATGCCCGGGACTGCCCTCCCACTCCGTTCACTGGAGGGACTTCTTTGAATTGCCAATGCCCGGGCCAATGCGCTTGGGGAATAATTGTGCAGTCTGATCCCGTGTCGGCCCAGAACTGAAACCCTATGACGTGGGGATCCCGACCGCCATAAAGGCGGCATGTCCCCCACACCATCAAGGGTTCCTTCCCTATTCTCATGGCCAGGGCCACCCAGGGATCCCGCGCTGAGGCGTCCCCTGCTGGTCCTGTGACACCGGCGTGGCTTGTGGTTGTGGGGAGTGTGAAAGCATTACCGGTGGTGTTGTGCAGTTCTGGCATTGTGTTGTAGGTGGGGATGTAAAATTGACTGCTCCCTGTGGGGGCATGGGGTATGAGGGTCCCCACTGGGGGTTGCTGTAGCCGGGCCGCTGCATATTCCAGGCGGGAGGGGGCTGAGCACGGCCCGGCCACCCCCTCCCTCTGCCGTTTCCCTGAAGCCTGGATCTGCATTCCTTAGCTAAATGCCCCTTCTTCCCACATGCCCAGCATGGTCCCCTAAGTTCTCCCTGGCGTGGTGGAGCAGCTGCTGATCAGCGCCTTGGCTGGGGGCAGTTTACTGCCACGTGGCCTGCCTGGCCACACTTAAGGCACGCCATCACACTGGTTATTGCAGTGTGGACTGCTGCTTGGATGGGAGCAAGGTGTTCCTCCTTTGCGACGTGTCTGATCATGTCTGCTATGTTGGCCCCAGGTGGCAGTGATCTTAGAATGTCCTTGGTGGCTGAGTTGCATTGCTGGCGTAGGCAGTCTGCCAGCACGGGACCCTTAGCCTCTGGGGGCAATGAGGAGGAATCTAACGCTGCCTGAAGTCTGTCCACAAAAGTGAAGCTCTCACTTTCACTCTGTCTTATGGTAGACCACTGTGAAGGTTTGGCTACTACTTTGGCAGTAGCACGGATGGCTTCCCGGGCAGCACGAGTGGTTGTCATAACTTCATGGGCCCTTAATCCCTCAGCCTGAGCCTGGGGGGTGATTATCGTGGGGTCTCTACCCATCAATCTCTGTATACTGGAGCCGTGCAGTGGATGGTCAGGCCCCGTTATCTGGGCCAGCTCCTTTGCGCATTGATCCTCCCACTCTTGTTTAAAAACAATCATCCCCGTGCCATCGAAAATCATCCTACATGTCTGTTTGATGTCAAAGGGAAGCATGTCATCCCCCCCAAAAACACCATCAATGAGTGTGGTAACCATGGCAGAATTAATTCCCTTGTCTGCAATCGCTTTAATAATTGCCTGTACCTCTTTTGGATTCACTGGAGAATAAGTCCTTCTTTGGTTTTCGCCTGCCCCCCCCACACGGACAGGAAACACTAGCTTGGCTGAAGGGGTGTACTCGGCGCAGGCTATCTTTATTTTTTGCCAATCTGTAAGAGGGGTCTGGTCTTTCTCTGATAACCCCTTCACCCATGCGGGAGCGCTGTGACTAGAGATCTTGTATGCTGCTGCTCTCCCTCTGTTAAAGCTAGTATCCAAACCGGAGCTCCCCGACTCCCTCTCGGACTCGTCCCGGCTCGAGTCTGAGTCGGAGTCAGAAGTGGAATGGCCAAGCATTTCCGGGCTGCTCTGCCTTTCTCTCGGGCTCCGACCCCGCCCCCTCCTGCGGGGGGCGGACCGTTCCCTCCCCCTGGGGTCTCCCCGCCTCCTGCTGAGGGAGGTCCTTGCCTTATACGGGCTTAATTTGAATAGAGCGCTCTGATTGGTCTCACCCCTCACCGCGGGGACTGCCCCCCCTCCCCGCTCTCCCGCGCATGCGATGTTAAGCGGGCTGATCCCACTTCCGCCCTTTGTCCCCTCTTCTCTTCCGCCCTGACCACGCGGCCGGCCGCCATCTTCGAGCCCATACGGCGGCGGAGAGATTGTATCGATCCGGGCGGTTTCTGACCGTCCCGCCGCTTCCCGCGCCTCCTTCATCAGCCCCCCCCAAAAACACCGCGCACGTTGCTCTGCCTCTTCCGTCTGGTCGGCAATCGGCGGGGGGGGACGGGTAGAGGGGCCGCGGTTTTGTCGAGAGGCTCCGAGGAGGGGCTGGAATCTGGCGGGCTCCGCGGGGGGGCTGGGGGGTCTCCCGGGGGTTTTGGGCTCGGGCTGGGGGGGAGGTGGGACGCGCCTAGCCCCGGCACATCCCCATCTGCAATCTGATCGCTTTCCGGGGTGGTCTGTGTCGCTGCCCCCACCCCTAGCTGCGGAGTGACTATTAAACAACTTCTGGCAGCTTTCCACGTTTCTTGCTCTTGTCGAGCTTTTTGCAGAGCCCGGATGACTCTGCCCCACGATTTTAGAGCTTTCCCCGAGCCTGAACACATGGTATCCTCGGCCAGGGTTTTCGTACAATTATCCCACACCTCCGGGTGTAAAATATCCATGGGGCTCTCTATAGCCCCCAGCTTAATCAATCTCGGCAATGCGAGAGTCATATCCTTGAGCTTACAATCGATTCCCCATTGTGCATGCATTTCACTGACTACCTTTGCGATCGCTTCCATGATTCGAGGGCGTCCCCTCCGCTGCACAAGGCCAGCTGTGCAGCCGCCGTCCTCTCTCCAGGCGATCCCCGTTCCCCGGGCACTGGTTCGGTCCCGGGTTTCCGGCACCATTTGTCGCCTTCTGATGCAAGGCGAGGCGACCTGGTTCTGAGGAAACGGCACGGCAACCCAAACTCTCCAGGGTCACTCGGGCCAAGAACACACGCTAGCACCAGTATGGTGGACGGTTCAAGACCTTTATTGTCCCATCTCGTCGGGTTTTATACGCTGCAAGTTTTTTCTCTACGTCAGGGGGTCTTACCTTACTGTAATTGGTTAGCAAGGAGTAAAAGTTACTAATGTTAGGGGGAACTACATTCTTGGGTGATCCCTTATCACTAGAAGTTAGGGGGAGAGGAATCCTGCTGCTTTCTGTGACATCGCGAGATTTTCCGAGCGCCTCTCCCTGTCTACTACACTGTCTCCCTTGCCCATTGTCAGTGTGGCAAGCAGGGCTGGAGCTGCCAGTGCCACTGGGGGCCCTCAGCATTGGCCACAGAGGGGCCTCCCATCCCTGCAGGCCCATCACAAAGTGCTGCTGGAGCAGCTGCTTGTTGGAGAGGCCGTGCAGGACACGTTGCAGGGCTGTCCAGGGACACTGTGCGGCACCTGTGGAGGGCACTGCTCCCCCTGGAACTCCTCAGGTGCTCCACAGGAAATTTTTGCAGGAGCTTTTGCTGTAGCACCTTGAGAAAGAAGCATTTAAATCAGAGAGAGAGGGGAAGAGCCTCAGGAGTCAGATGAGCTGGGCTGAACTCCTTCCCTCAGCTCCAAGAGCTCTCACTCTGAGTCTCCTCCTTTTCTAAAAGCAGGTAGTTTTAAAACTTTTTAAAGGAAAGCTGTGCATCAGAGAGAATTTCTACTGCCAGGAGACATCCTAGTTCACTTTCATTTCATGTACTAATTAATGCATTGACCCATGAGTATGGGAGAAGATTTTCCCCATGGTCCCTGCACTGGTCAATGGCATGGATGCAGGATGAGGTGAGGGTGATTCTGGCAGTGTTTGGGGAATAGGCCCCTCTGGCTACAGCGGCAGTTTGCTCCAAGATGCTCTTCTGCCTCCATTTCCATGCTCAACAACTCAATCTCTCCTGTCTTCCATCCAGGCTTTCAGTATCCTGCCACTGCCAGGTGTGCTGCAGCCAGGAGAGAGCCAGCAGGTCTCCTCCACCTTCTCTGGCCAGCTCAACACCACCTGCAATGTCCCGGAGCTGTGCCACATGGAGGCAGGCTCCACCTCCGAGGTGCTGGTGCCCAGGGCGGCCTCACGTGTCAGCTCCTCCCTGAGCCCCCAGGAGATCAACTGTGGCTCACAGGCCCCTCTCAGGGACAGGTGAGTCAGCCTTCCGTGGGTTCCTGCTCTGCCATGGGTTATTGTCCGTGCAGGGCTTCCCTGTTCCAAGGCCTCTGAGCTCAGAGGTGCTGCAGAGCAAAGGCCAGCAGCAACACAGGGATGGCCACTCTGAGCTCCCTGGCTGCCAAGAGAGGAAGGACCTTCTTCTGTTGAGACAGAACATCTTCTTCTCTATTTGAGTGCTGAGCCCTCCTGGCTTAGCTGCTGTCTGCAGGAAGCTGGGCTCTGGGCTTGCCTTGGCACCACCTCTAGAGGTGTCTTGAAGTCCATGGTGTTGAGTGGCATCTTCTTCATCATCTGCCTTCTTCACCAGAACAGTGGGACTGTGGTATGGGCAGGCGTGGGGCACAGAGCAAACCTTGCTTTGGGTCCTGCTCCTGCTACAGATGAAGTCCTTGCACTGCTGATTTGCCAGGGTTCTCCTTATGGTGGTGCAGCAGCCAGAAAAGCTCCTGTCCTTTAGGCTCCCCTGCAGCTGCAGCCGTAGGCAAGCACAGGAGAAGCTCAGCTCCAGCAAGGCAGCCCAGCTCAGGACACACAGGCACAAGTGTGGAGCTGGGAGTGGAGGCTGCTTAAAGCAAGCCTGTGCATCAGGACTTCTTCAGGCCAGGCTGAAGTTGGTTTCATGGGGAGGAGATGGATGAGGCTGCTTCCAATGGTTTCCATGGCAGCCAGCACTGGTTTGCTTGGTCCCAGCCGGGTTCCAGCAGGAAATCTGCCTGACAAGAGCCTGGCTTGCAGGAGAGGAGTTCCTGCAACCTTTGCTTTCTGACTGATAGGATTGTTCTCATGAAGGAGCAGGCTAGGAGTCTTTAAAACCGAAGATCACGGACAGAGACTCTCTAACTAATTAAAGTTAGACAGTGGGATGTTTATTAACACCGGTGGGCAGCACCAGAGTTGTCCATAAAAGGCGTGCCCACGCTGTCCAAGGTTCTTTGCCCTCTCTTTATTTCCCAAGATCTTACATAAAATACATCTGCACAACCCCAGCACCTCCCATCCCTGCTCTGTATTCAAATGAGGTCATTGGTCCTTCACTCCTGTTCAATTCTTCCCTTGAATTGGGTTGGTGGTCTCGAATTGGGTCAGTGGTCTTAAGGGATGAAGTCAGGAATGTCTTCATCAGGTCTCTGTGACCCTCTGGCACCATCCAAGGTCCCCAACTTAGTGATTGATTTACATCAAGCCCAGGTGCTAACCATTGTTCTACTGGTTTCAAGATGTTCTTATAACAGTTCACTTCCTCCACTTCCCTCTAGAAAGAAGCTCCTAATGGTAAACAATAGAACAATCAACTCCAGCTTAAGCATCTCATAATCATTAACCTATGGTCTGCCTATCTAACCTACATCCTGATCAATGGGAATTGCTTCTAACCCTCAGCTGAAATCTGAACTCTTTAAAATCATGCTTCAGCTATGCCCAGGGAGAAGGGAGCTGAATGAGCTGAGTAAGAACTGTAGGAGAGCTAAGCAGATGTCAGCAATCTGTGCTCTGCTTTAAACTGGGAAGCCAAGAGACAAAGGGCGTTTCCAGGCACCAGCGCAGAGAGCTGCTGGATCAGCCTTTGGCAGGGGCTGGAGGGGTCTGGCTGTGCCTTCAGAGGGAGCTGGCACAGTCAACACCTTATGATGGCAAAGCTCAGGTTTGGTTGGTCCTGGAGGTCCCCTTCCACCCATGCCCTCACTTGGGATGTTCCCAACCTCTGTGGGTTGAGGAGAATTCACGGAAATGGCCTCAGGGTCAAGGAATGAAGTGCAGGGCCAGTCAGGACTAGGGAGCCCAAGGTTCTGGTGGGACTCTCAGCCATATTTCCTGTTTTGTCTGCAGAAGGGAGCTGAAGGAGCCAGCTCCAAAGGTCGAGGACGAGGCAAAAGCCTTAGAGAAAGAAGAGAGGCAGAAGAAGGAAAAGAAGAGTGTCTCTGTTGGGAAGCAACCTCCAAAAGCAGCAAAGGGGGAAACCAAGACTCGAGAGAATAAGGAAACCAAAATCCCCAAAAAGGAAACCAAATCCCCAGAGAAGAAAGAAGCCAAAGCATCAGAGAGGAAGAAAACCAAAATCCCAGAGAAGAAAGAAACCAAAGCATCAGAGAAGAAGGACACCAAAGCATCAGAGAGGAAGGAAACCAAAATCCCAGAAAAGAAAACCACAATCCCAGAGAAGACGGAAACCAAAGCCCTAAAGAAGGCGGAACCTAAAGCCTCAAAGAAGGGGGGAACTGAAATCCCAGAGGAACCACCTGAGCTGGAGAACTCTTTAGTTTTTATTCACACAACTAATTTTACACAGTTTGACAGACCTTGTATGCAACTTTAGTTAGTTCATAGATTTCTTTCTAGTTATTCTATTATTGGTTAATAAAATAGATTTTACTTGTGCATCAAATCTCTCTATTGTATTGTTTACCTCTTCACTGATTCTCATGGGACAAATCCCTTGTTGTTGCAGGTGCATTTGTTTTTCAGCCTCAGAATAGATTGTTCACAAAGTCTCATTCTCAAAATAGCTTCACACGGGAACTTGTAACTGCTTAGCTGCACTCAGAATAGATGACAGGCCAGCTATTAATATGGCAGAAGAAGGCCTGATTTCAAAAGGACTTTCTTTTATCATTATTCTACCTGTCTATGACATCTCCCCCTTTTCGTTCATTTAAAAAAGGCTCCTATGTCCTGATGTTGAAACAGCTCACTCTTGTCAGGGTATTATCTCATCACAGTTTTCACTGGTTATCTGTTAAATATGGGATAAGATAGATAAAAGACCAATTACAATCAACAAAACTTAGCAAATTCTATCAAGTCATTGACACAGGGTTTTGCAGCATGAGAAAACAAAAGAATAATGTCCAGTGTCTCTTAGGGAAATGGAAAGAAATGACCATTTTTTCCAATGAGTTGAGAAGGATGAGAAAGCCTGTGAGCTGGAAATGTTGATCTTTGACATCACTGAATGTCCTCCTGGGCACTGGAACAGGGAATAACTGCAGAAGGTTCGTAGGAGCGCTGTACCATGAGGATGCCATGAGGCTTTTGGTGTCAAATTGCCTCTGTCAGTTTCCAGCCACAGCCATGTCGTGGCAGTCCTCCTTCTGCTCCTGCTCTGGCCACAAAGGCTGCAAGGTGATGAGGTTATTTCTCCTTTCACTGGGCCTTAATTTTTCAGAGCTGATCAGTATCTGATGGAATGAACAGGTGACTGCTTTGAGCTGCTGATGATAAAACACAGGCACATCTTCTCCTGAAGTTAATGAATCAATTATGCTTCACTGTGGTACAGCCAATTGGGATTTAGATGTGATGATTTTTTTCCAAATTTCTAATGTAAATATTGCATTATTCAAAATGATTATTTATCCAAACTTCTCTTGTACATATTGCATTACTTGAACGTTCTTAAGGCAATCATTCCTCTTCTTTTTTGTTTTTTAAGAATGAGATGCATGTCTTTTGTTATGAGTATGATGAAACATCATAGCAAAATAATACATGCAGTGGACAAGAAACTTACAGCAATTAGGAATAATTTGGATACAACAATCAGGAATATTTCAAGTAGCAGACAAAGCTAACAACATAGGTGGAATTAGGTAAATAGCAATCTCTGAAAAAATGTCCCATCACCTCAGAGTCTGCAAACAGCTGACAAACCTCGATTCAGTGGGGACTTGGATAATTATTTCCAGATAATAATTCCCAAACTCCCTTTCAAAATAGTTCAACTGTCATGTCTAGAGGGTGAAATTGCCAAGTCAAAGCAACTCAAATCTAGCTTTGATGCAGAAAACATCTGGGTCTGTTGGCAAATTCCCATCCAGGTAGAGCTAAGGCCTGGCCACCACCCAAGCTCTAAGTGGGAGAGAATTCCTTAAACGTAATTTAAAACAAGGCTCTTGGGAATAGCACTTAGGAGTAAAGGTCTAGGGGTGACAGACTAATGAACCATCCAAGAGCTGTCTCCTCCAAAATTTCGTCAGCACAGAGATGCTTTAAACTCAGCAAACTGTTGGAGTGGGTCTGTAATAATAATTGGGGCTCCATCTGATTACTGAGAGTAGATGTCACAATACCATCAGTTTAGAGGAGGCTTCCAACAAAGCTGAGATCTCATTTCTTGGAACTCTGAAAAATACTTAAAAATGATGAGACAGCACTGGGTCAAAGCACAGAGCCACAGTGTGAAGCCCAGCTAGAGGGGTAGTCTGGTCTGAGAGATACATAAGCAGCTAGGGAACAAAAGGAGGATCCTGAAATGACACGTGTCTTGTAGATAACTACACCAAAAGATGGTAAGGCATATGGAAAGCTGGCTATAAAAACAGTGATACAAACATTTATATATTTATGACAGAATAAATGCATCAAAGGAAAACACTGAACAGCTCACTAGTAAAATTGATGATACTTCAGTTTAAATAACACTCAAACCTGATAGAAATTTATTTGGACAGCACTAGAGCTTAACAAGAGGAACTTAAACTCAACCCTAAAAGGATTTCAAATTAATAAACATAATTTCATTATCACCTTGGTAGTACAAAAAGCGCACTCAAGAGAACTCAAAGTTAATTCCTATTCAATACCAAACATAACTGGATGCATAAAAACTGGAATAGAACATTGTTCAAACTTAGTAATACTGAAACTTAACAGAAATAAAATCTACCAAAATTACCCAAATAAAACTTTGCCTTATTTAATTTAACAGAAGGTAACTGAGCATCAAAATATTGGGCTTTAATTTAACAGAATTAAAATGAACATCCTTAAAAGTTATAGATATGACATGATGTAATTTTGTCCAAGGTTATTAACACAAAAAGACTACTTGAAGGTGAATAAGCCAGAAGTGAAATAACCGCGTGATGGTGTACTGGAGGGATTCAAGTTGTAACAAGCATATTAGAATTATAAGTAAATCAGTTATGAGAAAAACCCATGGTAACTGCAAATTCCATGGAAAGAGAAATTCAGTAAGACTTTTTAAAGTGCAGGGTTACTGGAAAATAAACACAATAACGTGCAATTTAGCATATTGCTGAACAGCCCAACAGCTTTTTGTGACTGCATCTGGCATCATTTTATATGGCAAATTTGTGCGCATTCTTGTTAAAGAAATCAGACCATGTTAAAATTTGATAGGTAATAAGGCATTGCATTTACTGCTTTTCAGTATAGTTGATAGTTATCCATAGGGATAGTTACAGGCTTTGTTAATTGCTGATATGTCTTTTTGGTATGTGTTTTGTGTCCGGTCAATTTTTGGCCAATTGTTTTTCAGATGTCTAAAGTAAAATTTGACACAGGATGTGGCCTTGGAGGACCCCAACAGGTCCAATTCTTCGGATTCCTCTAGAGCATTGGGCAGCATTTTTGTCCACCTGTCCCAAGCATCTGCCAGGTTGGGTCTCTTACCTGTGGTGCAGAGGAGCTCTGAGTTATAGACGGGCCAGGCGTCTGCTGCAAAGGTGTCATAGTTTGACACTGGCGCAATGCCAGTGCCTCCATGAAAATACATTCTCCCTGGTGTCTGCTGTGAGATGTGACCAGGAATAAGGCAAAGCAGGCTCCAGCCTAGGAATAAAAGGGGAAAAAAAACCACTTTATTAACTTAGAATATATAAAAGAAACACACAGAACTCAGGATTAAAACCTTCCAAACATTCCTCCTCCCCTGACCAAATTCCCAATACATCACAGTAAGCAACAACTTGGACTCACAATTCAGTTACCACCCCTCAGATCACAAACTCTCAGTCCATCACCACCCTTTAGATAATCAATTCTCAGTTCATCAAGAGGAGAGGAGTCCCTCTTGTGCCATAGGCTTCCCCTGGAAACACAGTTGAGACCTCTTGTGTTTCCATGTCACATGTAGCACCACCCGGAGATCATTTGCCATGGTGACATCTTACTTCCATGCCCAGTGCTCTCACCACTGCACATGGACCAGAGCTGCTTCTAGGGCTCCTCTTTTAAGGATGCTTTGCCCAGTTCCAGAAAAAGTACAGTCTCTCACTTTGGGACACCCGTCCCCCCCAAATTCACCCCCTGGGGCCGAGGGGTCTTGAGAACAGAGATCTCTTCCCTGAAGACGGAGGGCACCACCACCCTCCTCACCCGTTGCCTCTGTTCACACACTCCTTCACATAACACCACCATACTCTCTTGGTTCCAAGGCATTGCCTCCCTCTAAATGCAGTCTCTGTGTCACAAGAAAAATGGTTCTGTCCATGGCTATACAGGAGGAGTCCAGCAAAAGGCCATTCCATCATCTCCTCCCACCTAGGATTCTTCTCAGCTCTCCTGATATCTTTCACTTGCATGGACTTTCATCACACTTGTCCATTTCCTTCTATTTCATCTCAATCTCTCATCATTCAGATCCAGAAGGATCAGTATTTGTAAGGTTTCATCATCCAAGAAAAGAGTTCAAATCTCAGGCTCTGCCTGTCCAGGACTCCCACGCTGGCCCTGCCGGGCACCTGCTTGCCGCACCCTTGCTGCACGCCTGTAGGGGCGAAGGGAGACGACCCATCCTCTGATCAGCATCGAACTCCCATTTATTGATCCAACCATGCACATTTTATAACGGTGGTGTTAATTAAGTTCATACATATTGCAAAACCCGAGCTCATCATAGGTTACAGATTAGACATCAACCCCTCCTTTTGTTTTCAATACCTGTGGTTTGTTACTTTTGTTTTCCCATATCAGCCAAGGACAGAATATTTACCTGTTATGAAAAAACAGCCTGAGAACTTTGTTGTTTATGGAAATGTGCCTGAGAACTTTGTTGTTTATAGAAATGTGCCTGAGAACTTTGTTGTTTATAGAAACAGGCTTGAGAATTGCTGCTTTCAGCTGCCTTTTACTTTTCCATCAGCTGTATATTTTCATGGCCTCTTTCTATAAGCCATGTTTGAACAAAATTCTCCAACAATTCCCCGTTTTTTCTTTTATGCACAAGGAGGTTAGTCTGCTAGGGTTTTTCTATTATTCTACTGACCGTATCTTGAATACAATCAAAAATACAAGGCAAAATAAGCAAAAGCAATTTAAAGCACACTTAGTATCTCTGTAAGGTTCTCCAGCCACGGTCCGAGCAATGGCTTTTACCCCAAAGGGTTAAAACCACCCCCAGCTGAGCCATAATGTCCTGCCTTATCAGACATTGCACGGTAGGTGGTAATTGGACTAAGAAAAGAAAGCTGTTAGCTGTTTTCATTCATGCCAACCCGGAGAGGAGGCAAACTGCTAGGGCTAATAATGCTGGAATCAACCCCAGTGTCCAATAAGCTTGAAAATGATCCTTTCTGTCCTTGAAATTCCACGTCCACCCTTTTCTTGAGTTTCTCAGAAAAGTTCAAAGTCAGTAAGGTAAGTCCTCCGGTGGATTCAAAACCATTTCCCCCCTCTCTTGTCCTTTTACAGTCTGTAATCCCTTAGTCATTTGGCTCAAATGGCACCAGCTGAGCGATTCTCGGTCCTTTGTTGATTTGGAGTGGTGGGAAAGTAGTATGCACCATAACATATAGTCCCAACAAATGCAGATCATAAAATAAACACCTAGCATAAATCTATCTAACATCACTCAAACTTAAGAGCACTTAAACTTAAAGCACTTAAAATATTTAAACTTAACAGACTTATTTTCAAATCAACAGAACTTACATGTAAAATCACTTAAACTTAACTTTAACAGAACTTAACTGACTTTAAATTCTACATAATTTAAACCTGATATAATTTAAACTTAACAGAATCAAACTTCACTTAAACTTAATAACACTTAAACTTAACAGAAATTAAACTGAACAGCACTTAAACCTAACAGAAGATAAACTTAACAAAACTTAAACTTAACAGTATTTAACATTTAATGACACTTAATAGATAATCTAACTTAAACTACTTAGCAACGAATAAAACTTACTATAGAAATAGAATATAGCATTTACTATAACTAACTTACAGGCCTGATTCTAAAATACTAAGCTAAAACAACTTTTTTCACATGTTTGCTGCAGCATTTTTATACCAAAAAGCACACTCATAACATCTTACTTATACAATCACTTTACACATTTTTAACATTTTTAAATTTTTCAAAATACAATTTCGGAGTCTGATGTTCTACCGACTGAGTTATCCGGGCCATGTTAATGCAGGTGATTCTGACCGCATAATGGATGCTAAGCCAAATTGGCCAAAATTTGGCCTATGCATTCAGTACGCTGATTTCTGTTTCACAGTCTGTGCTAGGAAGAACAAAAGGTCTTTTTAACTTAGGCAAGGAACGTCTGGATAGTAATGCTCCTTGGTGTCGCTTGTTTATTATCACTGGTTTCTTAATTGCAGTAGGGGTCTTTTCTGTTGTTGACAAAAGTCACATTTATTACGGCTGTTAGGTCTAAAACTGAAGCTTTTTGCGGCTGCGGGGCGGAGGGAGAAACGCTTGCGCTGGAAAAGCGCTCCGGTCCCGCGCCGCTTGTGTCAGAGCGGGCGAACCCCCCCCGCGCTGGGCTCCTTGTTTCACGAGACTCGCCGGCAGCGTGTGCCGATTGTGTTGGAGCGGGCGACCCCCCCCGCACTGGGCTTCTATGGCGGCTCCCTTCCCCCGCGGCTGCCTCCGCTACCGCGGCTGCAGCGCAGCATTTCAGGCGGTCACTTGCCGCGGCTGCTCTCCATGGCGTAGCGCCCATGCTGAGTTCGGAGCAGCACAGCCCTGCAAACGCCCCGAGCCGCGGCTGCTGCCTTGCGCTCAGAGACATGCTGAAGCAGTCTATTGTGCACTACCCGCCATAGCTTACTTAACTTCTTGGCAGTTTTATCACTCTCTAAAGTAGCCTCCCATAATAAATCACTGAATTTACGCCACTCCGTTAACTCGTAAACCGCATGGAGGTTAATAAAAACTCCTCTACCGTAGCCGTAAGTCCAAAGTCCTTGTAAATCCTTTTGCAAATCTACCTCCTTAACCTGCCTTTTTTGTAAATATGCTGCTTGCCTTTCCACACCTAAAATCGTCAGCGCTGATTGCAGCCTCTTCAAGGTCCGTGCAGCACGTATCAGTCAGGCTCACCTGTACGACACCCAAGGCACGATGCGTCTCAGCTTCTTTTTTATCCCTTTAGTTGCGTTTACTGCGCCCGGGCTGCTCGGACCTGACCCGTTTCTTCGCTCCTTCATGGTGCGTTGCCGTATCCCGATCGGGTGTCACAATTTGTAGAGGCGAAGGGAGACGACCCATCCTCTGATCAGCATCGAACTCCCATTTATTGATCCAACCATGCACATTTTATAACGGTGTTAATTAAGTTCATACATATTGCAAAACCCGAGCTCATCATAGGTTACAGATTAGACATCAACCCCTCCTTTTGTTTTCAATACCTGTGGTTTGTTACTTTTGTTTTCCCATATCAGCCAAGGACAGAATATTTACCTGTTATGAAAAAACAGCCTGAGAACTTTGTTGTTTACAGAAATGTGCCTGAGAACTTTGTTGTTTATGGAAATGTGCCTGAGAACTTTGTTGTTTATAGAAACAGGCTTGAGAATTGCTGCTTTCAGCTGCCTTTTACTTTTCCATCAGCTGTATATTTTCATGGCCTCTTTCTATGAGCCATGTTTAAACAAAATTCTCCAACACACGCCCCCCTTCTCCTTCAGCCTCGCTGCCGGCACATGATATCAAATTTCAAAGTGGCACAAGCACAGGCACAGGCTCACTCTTTCTCTGTCTCGGGGGCCAGGGGGCTGCCTGCTGCCTCTCAGTGCTCGTCCACCCTTCCATCCTGCAGGGGCCTTCACCTCCCCTCTCTGTACAAGGCCCCGGCCTACCTCACCCGGCTCCATGGCTTCCCCTTCCCCACCCAGCCTGCAGCTAGGCAGGGGAGCTCTGACCTCTTTCACCCACCGGAACCAAAAGAAAGTTTTCTTGGCAGTTCTCTGCTTTTAACCCCCTGTGTTCTCAGAGGCGTATCCATGCCTTCAGTGGCCACACCACGTGCCAATATTCAAATCTAAGCTCCTATTAGTTTGACCACAGCATCCCAAAATCTCACTTCCTTTTCAAACCAGGACACCAGGATAAACAACCCCAGTTCCCTCAGTTGCTACTCACAGGACTTGTGTTCCAGACCCCTCACCAGCCTTGTTGCCCTTCTCTGGACACAATCCAGCCCCTCCATGTCCTTCCTAAATTGGGGGCCTAGAACTGGACACAGCACTCCAGGTGCTGCCCCAGCAGTGCTGAGCACAGGGAAAGAATCCCTGTCCTGCTCCTGCTGGCCACACCATTCCTGATCCATAGAAGTCCCAGAGCTTGGACGAGGGAAATGGTAGGGAGGAGTTAGGCATAGAGTGTGATTCATTGTCAGCCATGAAGGGTTTTGATTTTCATGTCTATTCAGACTGCTTTAGGAGGTTCTGGAGGTCAATATCAATTGGACATTGCTGGTATCAGTCTACAAACTAGAAAAGAATACAGGACAAGACAATTCTCTCTGTACTGTTTTCCATAGTGTATTTTGCAGTGTCAAAATGGTCTCCTTGGTTCCACAAGGTCCTGCAGAGCCCCTTGGTTCAATGAGGCTTTGAAATGTCACAATGGGCTCCAGTATTCCATGAGGCCCTGCAATGTTACAATGAAGCTTTTGTTCCTTGAGCCCCACATTGTTCCATCAGTCCTTAGTTCCATGGAGCCCTGTAGTGTCACAATTTTCTCCTTGGTTCCAGAGTGCCATGCAGTGCCACAATTGCCCTTTGGCCCAACAGGGCTGCGTAGTGTCACAAGGGACTCCTTGGTTCCATGAGGCCTTGTAGTGTCCCAATGGACTCCTTGGTTCCTTGGGGATGCAAAGTGCCACAATGCCCCTTTGGTTTCACAAGGCCTCAAAGTGTAAAAATGGCCTCCATGGTTTCACGGGGCTGTGCTGTGTCAAAATGGACCCTTGACTCCATGATACCCCAGAGTGTCACAAGGGCCTCCTTGGTTCTGCACTTAAAGAATGCTCCTTTGGTCCCTTGGAGCCCCACAGTGTCACTGTTGTGCCCTTCGTTCCATGAGGCCCTGCAGTGCCACAATGGTCCCTTGGTTCCACATGGCCCCATGTGTCACAATGGTCCTTTGGTTCACACGGCCCCATGTGTCACAATGGTCTCCATGGTTCCATGAGGTCTTGCTGTGTCACAATGGCCTCCTTGGTTCCATGAGGCCCTGAAGCATAGCAATGGTCTCCTTGGTTCCACGGTGTCAGAATGGCCCCTTTGTTCCATGGAACCCCACAGTGTCACTGTGTTCCCCTTGGTTCCATGAGGCCCTGCCGTGCTACAATGGCCCCTTGGTTCCAATGGGGTCTGAAGGCTCATAATGGTCTCCGTAGTTCCATGAGGCCCTGCAATATCCCAATGGACCCTTGGTTCCAATGGGTTCTGAAGGCTCATAGTGACTGCTGTGGTTCCATGAGGCCCTGCAATATCCCAACGGACCCTTGGTTTCAAAGGCCCTGCAGTGTCACAAGGCTGCCTTAGTTCAATGAGGCCCTGCAGTGTCGTAGTGGCCCCTTGATTCCATGAGGCAAAGCAGAATCAGAATGGCCCCTTGGTTCCATGAAGCCCCTTGATTCCAAGGAGCACCACGGTGTCACCATGGTCCCTTTGTTCCATGTAGCACCACAGTGTCATGATGGTCCCATTGGTTCCATAGGGCCCCATAGTGTAACAATGGACTATTGATTCCATGAGGTTCCTCAGTGTCTCAATGGCCCCTTGGCTCCATGTGGCCCCACTGTGTCACAGTGGCAGGTGGTTCCATGAGGCCCCACAGTGTCAGAATGGTCTCCTTGGTTCTGTGAAACCCTACAGAGCCACAATGGACCCTTGGTTCCATGAGCTTCCGCACTGTCAACAATGGTCTGAGTTCCACAGTGTCACCTTGGATCCTTTGTTCCATGAGGTTCTATAGCATAACATGACCACTTTGATTCCAGAAGGTTCTGCAGTGTCACAATGGACCATTGGTTCCATGCACCCCCAAACTCTCACAATGACCCCATGGCTCCATGAGCTTCCATACTGTCAGTAATGGTCTCTTGGGTTCCAGGAGACCTTGCTCTGATACAATGGACTTTTGGTTCCATGGGGTTCCACTGCATCACAATGGACCCTTTGTTCCATGGGGTTCCAAGTGTTACAGCTGGATCCTTTGTTCTGTGTGCCTCTGCTGCCACCAAATGTCCAAAATATCAGAGTAAGACTCCTTAACACTAATTTGGTGTTTAGGAGAGCATCATTTATTGAGGCTGGTGGTCCAGCAGGTGATAACTCCTCACAATGGACTTGAGATTCTACAAGTGTTATCGCTTATATACAGTCACTATGTGTATATTAAAATTTACCCATTTCCATAAAACCCACCCCAAGTTCCCAGATTCAGTCCTTGCTTTTTCTATCACTGCATTCTTGAGCCAGATGTCTTCATCTTCTCTTCCAACCATCCTCGCTGGGAAAGCAGCCCCTGAATGCCTTGTTCCTGTGCTAAAAGCTCACAGGCACAGTAAAAATTAATTAACCCTTTTGATAATAAGCCCAAGGCTTTGTGTGGGAAGGCAGAGGCAGGCAGGAGGCAGAGCTGTCAGCAAAGGAAGGGCCCAGCCAGCTGGGGCAGCCGGGGGATGCCGACAGCCTGCAGGGACAGAGGCGCAGGGCAGGGACACCGTAGCACAGCCTGGGCTGCACAGGGCACAGGAATGGGCAGCAGCTGCAAGACAGCCCTGCCAGAGCCAACTTGGGCAGCACTTTGGCCATGGCTGCTGGCCCTGGGCCTGAGGCCACGAGGGGACAAGTGACCCTTGCAGGGCTGAGGCCTCATTGCCTCCTTGTCCCTGCTCAGCAGCCTGGCAGGGGCCGCCCCATGCTCCTGCCCTTGCCATTGCACATCCCCACATGCCAGTGCCCATCCCAGGAAGAACCCTGAGCAAGGAGGGAGGGACAGGATCTGCCTGGCCAGGGTCTGGGGCTCAGGCCTTGGCCCTGTGCATTCCTGAAACACATCAAGCTTTGCTCAGCACCAGACACCTTTGCCTTCTTTGTCCCCAGCTGTCATCACTGCCTGCAGGGTTCTGCTCTGGATGGAACCTGGGGACACTTTCTTACTTGTGTCCCTGACAGGGATCTCTTCAAAGTACAAGAAACTTCAGTGTTTCAATAGAACTGAGTTCTTGAGGGTTCTGTGACATCACAGAGCTGGCTGCGAGGTCACAGAGTAGGGTGTGAGTCCATAGAGCAGAGTCTGCCATCATAGAGGGTGGCTCTGTGGCATCAGAGAGTGGGTTGTGACATCACCTGGTGGCTGTGTTACATCAGGGAGCAGGCTGTGACATCACAGAACAGATTGTGCCACTACAGGGTGACTTTGTGAAATCAGTCTTCTGTGACGTCACAGCACTGCTGTATTACATCAAAAGGTGACATAGAGATGGCTTTGTGACATCACAGGGGTTGTGTGACATCATGGGGATGTGTGGCATCACAAGGGCAGTGTGACATCACAGGGGCTGTGTAACATCACAGGTGGCAGTGTGACATCACAGGGGCTGTGTGACATCACAGGGGCTGTGTGAGGTCACTGGAGACGTCACTCTTCCCCGGCTCCCCTCACAGCTCCCCCCAGAGCAGTCCAACCCTGCTCGTGCACAGCAGGGTCCCCTGTCCCCCTGGGTCCCCCCGCCCCCGGCCCTGCAGCCTCCCCCAGAGGATGTTCCACGAGATCGACCCCAGAGCCTGACATGGGGACGGGGGGCCGGGGGATGGGGGTGGCACAGGGGGACACGGACCCCCCGGCAGCGTCCCCGTGTCCCCCAGGGCCAAAGCCTGGGCCATGGCTCCCTCACCCTGCTACCAACAAGGCCTTGAGAGTGCTGAAAAAATCCCCAGCAGGGGATCAGGAAAAACCAGATTTAATATTAAGGGACAGCAGCACAAAGTTCCTTGGCAAGAGTCACTCTGCTCCTGACTGGACACTTCAGGCACACCAGGGAAACAAAGCAACAACAAAACCAAACAGAATCCAGGCAATCAAACCAGAAATTAACCCAGAACTGTCCCTCTGTGTGTGTGTGACACAAGGACAGTGAGGGCAAGGATCAAAGGAATATGGCCTAAAAGCTTAACAGAGCTCAAACTTAACAGGACTTAACTTATATCTTAACCTTAACTGATACTTTCAACTTCACAATTTAGCAAAAGAGCAGAGCGTAACAGCATTTAACCTAAATAAAACCTATGACTTTGCAATTTAACAAAGGAATAACACTTTACAATATTTTGCTTAGCTTATAACTTACACTAAAGGTAGCAACTTAGCAAAAGAACACCTTAGCAAAAGAACAACTCTTAGCAGCAATTAACTTCACTTAGGCCTTGTGATTTAACCTTTCCTACGGGCCTGACTGACTCAGCTATCCAAGGCACTCAAACTCCTCAGAGAGCAGCATTTCTGCCACATTTCCCCAGCACAGGCACTCCTGTGTGCACACAGACGCAAAGAGTCAGTGCAAGGCACCTGGGAGGAATTCCCCTGAGGGCACAGAATGCTCACTGAGGATGCTTTGGCATCTTCCCAGTGGGCAGAGGGCTGAGCCTGGAGGAGTGTGGGGATCGGCCCAGGCTCTGTCATTGTTCAGGATCCCCGAGTGCAGCAAACGGGAGAGCTCCCGGCTGGGAAAGGCCCCACCCAGAGGGAGTCGCTGGCCCAGGAGAGCTCCAAGGGCTCCTTTTGGAGCGCTGTGTGCAGGGCCCCAAGAGAGGGGCTTCAGTCCCAGCAATGGTTCATCCTGGCCACACTTGGCACCAACAGCTTTCTTTGGCAGTGTGAGAACAGGGATGTTGTGCCACTGAGGGAACAAAAACAGCTCCCAGGGCTGGTCCTAAAGGAACCAGGAGCTGGTTGGGCAGCAGCAGTGCCTGGAGCTGACTGTGTTTGTACTGAGCTGCAGAGGAGCTGAGCCAAGGGGCTGTTGGCTAAGGCCCAGGCCCAAGGAGCATTTCTCAGCTGGCAGGGCGGCCTGAGAAGGGGAGGGGGGAATGCAGCAGTACAGGGCCCATGGAACCAAGGGACAACTGTGACACTGTGGGGCCTTGTGAGACCAAGGGACCACTGTGACACTGTGGGACCTCATGCAATCATGGAGACCACTGCGACATTGCTGAGCCTCATGGAACCAAGGGGACTGTCCTGACACTGTGTGGCTCCATGAAATGTAGGGATCATTGTGACACTGAGAGGCGCCATCAAACCAAGGGTGCATTGTGACACTCCCGGGAGTCCTCAAACTGTGGAGACCATTATGACACTTTGGGGTGTCATAGAACCAAGGGGCCATTGTGACACTGCAAGACTCCATGGAGCCAAGGGTCCAAACTGTGACATTGCAGGGCCTCATGGAACCGTGGAGAGACCATTAGGACACTTCACAGCCTCATGGAATGAAGGAGACCATTGTGACACTGAGGGGCACCATGGAATTATGGAGACCATTGTGACATTACGAGGCCCCATGGAATAACCAAAGCATTGTGTCACTGTGAGGCCTCATGGAACCAGTGAGACCACTGGGACCCTGGAGGTCCCCACAGAAACCAAGAGGACCATTGTGATACTGTAAGGCCTCGTGAAACCAAGAGGCCTTTGTGACACTGCAGGGCTGCCTGGAACCAAAGGTCCAGTGTGAGCCCTCATGTCATCAATGGTCCATTGTGACACTGTGGAGCCAAAGGAGACCATTGTGGCACGGCAAACCCTCAGGGTCCTAAGGTCCATTGTGACATTGCAGACCTCATGGAACAGAGAGTCACGTGACATTGTGGGGCCTGGGGAACCATGGAGACCACTGTGACACTGCAAGGCCTCATGGAATCAGTGGGACCATTGTGAGACTTCAGGGCCTTGTGGAGCCGAGGGGACATTGTGACACTGCTGGACCCCATGGAAACAAGACACCAATATGTCACTGATATTTTTTCATAAAAATCGTTTCTTTGGGATTTTTCCTCTTCTGGGAAGCTGAGGCCCCAGAAGAAGAATGTAAACTATTGTTATCTGCTGCTGTGGAATGTAGCAGGTGCACCTATGATTGGCCCATGTTCCATGTTTACAATTAAGGGCCAATCAGGACCAAGCTCTCTGGGACAAGTTCACAGAGAGCTCTCTTATTTATTGCTATTCCTATTCTTTTCTTAGCTTAGCAGCTTCTGAACTTTTCTCTCTATTCCTTTTAGTATAGTCATAATGTATTATATATAATGAATTAATAAATCCAGCCTTCTGATCATGAAGCCAAGATTCTCGTCTATCTCTTCACCCCTGAGGAACCCTTGCAAAGCCATGTAACACCATTATGGCACTGTGGGGCCTTATGGATCCAAGGCACCATTGTGACACTATGGGGCCCCACAAAACCAAGGGAAGATGGAACAGGTCTTGCTGGTTTGGCCTCCCAGGGGCCACCTGACTGGTCCAGCTGACCTTGGAACATTAAGACTCTCTTGTCATCTGCTTCTGAAACACTGGTCCTCTGTGCTTTTCTTCCCAATGGAAAAGAACTGTTCTTTTCCGCCAGGCACCCATGGCCAGAATTGGGATTTCACCTCCAAATTTCCCTATATCCAGAGATTGTTCCAGTAGGAATATTGCCAGGACAAGTCTAGTTGCCAGTGGTTTCATGAGGGTCACTTCCCATCTGTCCCCAAAATACTGGGGAAGACTCCATGCTTTCCTTCCTGTGGAAAGAACTGTCCTGCTTTTCCAGGTGCCCATGGCCAAGACTGGCCTTCCACCTCCAAAATTCCTTCAGTTCAAAAATGCCTCCAGACAAAATCTGCCCTTATTGACAAGTCTGCCAGGCCTTGGCCTTGTGAGGCTCTCAGCTGCCTTCCAAACACTGGAGCCCTGTGTTTTCCTTCCTGTGGAATAGAACTGTCCTTCTCCTCCAGGCACCCATGGACAGAATTGGGATTTCACCTCCAACATTCCCTGTTGTGACAAACTGGAGGAGATTGTTGGCTCAAAACATTTTTGCACAGGGGAGGAAGGGGCAGGTCCAGCCTTGCCCTGCCCTGGAACTCCAATGCTGCTGTGCCCTGGAACCCCAATTGCCCCAGAGCCTCTCTCCCAGCCCAGCAGTGTCTGCCAGTCCCTGGCACAGCACAGGCAATGCTCCACAGCCACCTCTGCAGCCCCCAACCCAGCTCCTGAGGGACCAAATGAGCCCAAGTCCCACCTGGGGGAAGGGTCCAGGGAAACCAAGCTGACCACAAGGCAAGCACACATCTTGACCCTACCTCCACTTGGAATTTCCATCTGAACACTCCTGGAATCCAGGACTTGGTAGCTGTGTGGGTGCTTCTGTACATGTTTTTTGTTTTTCTCTTTCTGTGTATATTTCTTCCATTTCTCTTCTCTTGCAAATCTTGAGTAACTTAAAACTACACAGGCTTAGAGTTTGTGAAGGTGAATGGTCCAATTTAAAGCTTTGATAAGTGGGTTTTTTTTTCATTGAATGTCATATTAAACCATTTGCCAAGTTTCCATAATTTTCTAATATAACTAGTAAAAGCTGTCTTGTTCTTTTGAGCTCCTGATGATCTCTTGTCAGATTTTCTGCACTGCGTCCAACTCAGAGGAAACAAACAATTGCAATTTCTTTTAAATCTCTCATTGAGAAAGTTTTTTAGTGGATGGGAGTCAGGGCTTGTCTGTCCTTCTGGGCACAGCCCAGGCAGGGCTTTCCCAGCCACATTCCACACTCCATTGCCCAGCTGGAGCCCCTGGTGCCTCTGAGTTGTGCTGCCCCAGCCCCAGGGACGCTCTCCTTGTCTGCCCATTCCCCCACGGTCTCTGGGCAGGGATGGCCTCAGTGGGGGCTGCTGACATCCTCAGCAACTTGGAGGCTGCTGCTGAATTTTCCTGCTACAGAGGCTTGCTCAGCCTTCAGCTCTTCAGTTCAGGAATTCAGTGTCCCAGGGCTCATTGACATTGAGAACACCTTAACAAGCCAAGCCTCAGGGAATAATTAAATTTAATTTTCCAAATCACTTGTTCAGCCTTCAGCTCTTCAGTTCAGGAATTCAGTGGCCCAGGGCTCATTAACATTCAGAACACCTAAACAAGCCAAGCCTCTGGGAATAATTTGATTTCAGTTTTCAAATCATCTGTGGTTAACTTGACCGATTTCAGTAGTGTGTTCAAACGGAATATATTCTATTTACAAAGATAATGAGAAAACTTTTTTTAGGTCCTTCTTCAGTTTTTTTCCTGTTCATAAATCAGTATGTGTAGTCTCCAATTGACATTGAATCCAAGTACCTCCTCGTGCAATTTGAATAAAGATGAAAATCAAGACCCTTCATGGCTGACAATCAATCAGACTCTGTCCCTACCCCCACCCCACCATTTCCCCCATCCAAGCCCGGGCACTCAGAGCAGCCTTGTGCAGATCTGAGCTCCCTCCAGCCCAGGCTGCACCTGTCAGCTCCTTGGCTCCAACTCCCACCTGCTTTCCTTGGAGAAGGAGCTGCCCAAGAAAAAGAGGGATGTTCATTTCTTGTCAGCCAACAAAGCCAAGGGAAGGCACAGCTCCATCAAATGCAAAAGTCATTCCTCTGCTGGATATTGAATCCACTTTCCACAGCAGACAGTCTCAGAGCAATGGAAAACACCTTCTGTGCCCACCACAGATCCCAAGGTGCCCCCAAACCCTCCCTGCCCCAATTCTGCCCAAATTTGTTCTTTGCACACATGAGTCACACGCTGAAGTCAGGAGCTCCCTCCATGCCCAGAGGGAGGAAAAGAGAGAAAGGGGATGAAGAGCTCTCCTGTGCAGAGCCAAGGTCCAAGTGCAGCCCCTGCAGTGGGAACCACAACTCATCAGGTTTATGTCCTTTGTGGTCAGGGACTGGTGGCATCCAGAGGCACAGAAAGGTTTCTTGCCAACAAACACAAGTTGAACATTTGAACAGTTTAAGAACCATCACAGCTCTTCCCTCAGCTCTCTGGAATGTCCCAGAAGCATCTGACATACCCCCGATCCCCAAGGGATTTCTGTACAGGAAGAGTTCTAAAAAAAGGACATAAGAAAACACAATACTGTGATAAATATAAACAGAAATGAGATGATGTTTAATTATATATTTATTTGAACTTCAGAAATATTGGGCAAATTCTTGCAGCTCAAAGTATGAAATCAGTCAGTTGAGAGGTACTTCAATGACCAGAGAGGACCTATAGGACTAAATCTGGGGGCAGCAGGAAGTACATAATCCACCTGCTTTAAAAGAAGAGATGTCCTTAGACACGGCCATTTAACCAGGAGGTCTGGAAACACCTGATGGAAAAGAAAGATTAAATCATAGAATGAATATTGTGGACACAAGCAGAGGAGAAGATCAATATTTTTTCTCCTTCTGCCATCAGTATGCTTCCAGGAAATCCCTGTTTTTGATGGGAAAACTTTGCTATAACTTCAAAGTACTCAGATTACCCAGATAAGAAAGATTTGTTTGTATATTAGAAACTAACAAGTATTTAAACCTGTGCCCCTTTCCAGGCAGACATCAGCTGTGTGCCCATGAACAGGCAGTGCCACTTGTGCCCTGAGGTGCCCAGCTGGAATTGAATCTCTCTGAGAGCACCTGAGAGAGAGTAGAGCACCTTGCAAGCTGCAGGTCCCTGACAGCCCCACAGGGCTCCTGGCCCATCAACATCTACTCTGCTCCAGTCTGAAACAGGGCCCAGCATGGTGCTGGGATCGTCAGAGAGCTGAGGTGTGTGCTGGAATTCAATGCCCTCCCCATCCCGCAGCAGCCCTGCATTTCCCTCCTGCAGCCTTGGTCTCCAGCACAGCCATGGAGGCTCTTTGGGCTCTGGACTGTTCCTGCAGCCCCAAGGGCAGGTGAGCTCTGCCTTTGGCACAGTCAGGCCTGGCCAGCGCAGGCCATGCTCAGCAATTGCTTGTGTGAGCCTGGCCTTGCTGTCAGCCCCGGCAGCGGCTGCGTGGCCCCTTTGTGGCCCTGTGCCGGCCCAGCCATGGTGGCCCAGCCCCTGTGCAGGCCCAGCCCAGGTCAGGAGCATTGCGGCTGGGAACGGCCCCTGTGCCGTGGTGCCCACAGCAGCCTTGGGGCTCTGTGCCCCATGGCCTCTCTGCTGGGCAGCCTCTGCCGGCTCCTGCAGAGGCCCTGGCACCTGCGGGGCTGCACAGACAGCCCTGCCCCGGGCTCTGCCGGCCTCTGGGCCAGCTGAGAGGCAGCCAGGGCTGCCCATGGCTGCGAATAGGCCCTGAGCCCCACAGGAGGATGGAGCTGGGCCACAGCCAAACTCAGCCCAGGCCAAAGCTGGGCTCAGCAGCCAGGGCTGCCAACACACGGGCACAGAGGCTGGCACTGACAAATGTCCTGGGCCCCCTCCCTGCTCTGTCCATGCCTCCAAGGGCACAGAGCAGCCTCCTCTCTGGGCCACTTGCCTGTTTTCAATGCCTTGCACAGGTGCTGGCCCTGCCCCACAAGGCCTGGCCTGAGTCCTGCCCCGGCATGCTCATCCAGGCTGAGATGGACACTGATGGTTTCTGGGCCAGGCTCTCTGAGCCCAGCCCAGCTCCCTGCAAGCTCTGCCTACTGCCCTGAGCTCTGGGCAGCACCAAGGGCCTCTCCCCAGCCCAGCCCAGCTGGCTCTGGCCCCACAGCTCTGCTCAGGCCAGGCTGCTCTGGCCACTGGCCCCACGGCCTCAGCTCCTGGCAAGGGTACAGCAGCAGCTGCAGCTGCCACAGGACTCAGCCGCAGCTATGGGGGAAGGAGCTTGGCCAAGGCCAAAGGAGGCTCCCTGGCTGCCCTGCTGCCCTCAGGCTGAGGTGCTGAGAGCTCTGCAGCCCCTGCTGCCATCCCATCTACCCAGGGCAGCACAAGAGCCCCAGCCTTGGGGCCCTCAAGAGCTGCTCCTGCTCCAGGCCCAGGGCCCATGCCAAAGCTGGGGCAGCCACAAAGCTGTGCCCATTTCTGTTCATTGCTGCTCTGATGGATCCTCAGCCGCTTGGAGGCTGATGATGAATTTTCCTACTCCAGGGCCTCTTCTTCCTTGAGCTCTTCACTTCAGGAATTGAGAAAAGATTATAAATATTTGTTCAAAAGACCCAAAACAAGAAAAGTCCATGGGAATAATCTAAGTTTTCAATTCTTCTGTGGTTATTTAGACAGATTTCATAAGTCTATTCAAAGTGAATATACCATATTGAAAACAATGCAGAGAGAACTGTTTTGTCCTGGTTTATTTTCTTCTTTATAGATTGATATCAGCAATCCCCAGTGGATATTGATCCCCAGCACCTCCTAATGCAGTTTGAACAGATATGAAAATCAAGACCCTTTGTGGCTGACAATCAATCACACTTTGTCACTACCCCTTCCCTACCATTTTCCTCACCCAACCCCTGGCACTCAGAGCAGCTGAGGAATGGAGTCACATCCAGGGGTGTCCCCAGGGCTCAGGACTGGGGCCAGGTCAGTGAAATCTCTTTATTGCTGATCTGGACGAGGCCATCGAGGGCACCCTCAGTCAGTTCCCAGGTGAGCCCAAGCTGGGTGGGAGTGTGGCTGGAGGGCAGGAAGCTCTGCAGAGGGATCTGGACAGGCTGGAGCCATGGGCCCTGGACAGCTGGATGAGGTTCACCAAGGCCAAGGACCAGGTCCTGCCCTGGCCTCACAATGTGGTTCTGTGATAGATATAAACATAATTAAGTTCTTGTATCAGGATGCTTAACCTGGAGTGGGGGCAAAATAGCTCAAACAATTCCTGATTTGGAAAGCTGCCAGTGGTGGATGGAGAAGGGAGGTCAGGCTGCTTTTTGTGTTGAGGAAATGCTAAAACCAGCCTGACTCATTTCATCTCCTCCTGTCCTGGCTGATCTCCCCTCTTTCCCCTTCCACCCATTGGCTTTTGTCTCCCACCAGGCCCCCCGGTGAAGAGCCTGGCTCTGTGTTCTCCATCCCCTCCTGGCTGGCACTGCCAGGCTGGCATGAGGAGCCCCTCAGCCTTCCCTGCTCCAGGCTGGACCAGCCCAGCTCCCTCAGCCTCTGCTCACAGCCCAGGGGCTCCAGCCCCACCTTGGAGGCCCTTCCCAGACCCTGCTCCAGCTGCCAGACATCTTTCCTGCCCTGGGGAACCCAACCCAGGCCACAGTGACCTGGATAATCCCCGTCCTTCATGTCCTGGTAACACAGCCCTGGCCCCTTGTCCCCATGTCAGGCTCTGGGGAGGATCCTGTGGAACATCCTTTGGTGGAGGCTGTGGCTCCAGGTGGGCCGGGGGCATCCCGGGGGACAGGGACCCTGCTGGGCATGAACAGCATTGGGCTTGTTGGGAGAAACTGTGAGGGGGATCTGGGGCAGAGTGACCAACCCAGTGACCTGACAGAGCCCTGCTGGGATGTCACACAGCCCATCTGTGATGTCACAGCCTGCTCTGTGATGTCATAGTCTGCTCTGGAATGTCAGACACCTGCCCTGTGATGTCACAGCCTGCTCTGTGATGTCACAGAGGCAGTGTATAATGGCTTTTTGATGACCTCACATAACCCACTTTGTGATGTCACAGCCCACTCTGTCACCTCATGTTAAAAGATCATAAATTGTCTCCACCAGGTGAGCTGACACCTGGAGCTTGTTCTCCAAAACCCCAGGCCTATGGAAATCACAGAATGCCCATTGTGTGCAAAGGGGAACTGGAAGTTCACCAGCCTCAGTGTCCTGCCAGTTCAGCCAGGCCCACTGGAACATTGGGGTCCACGACCACCAGGGACCACCAGAGAGACCCCCAGAACAGAACAACATATGGGTAATGGGGAGAGGAAATGTGGTAATGATTTTGGGGAAATGATTATCATATATATGTTTAGTCCAGGACAATCAATGCATATGTGTGCAAAATACAGAAAATAGACAGAAACTTTCCTGTGCTCAGCATGCAGGGCTTTGGGAGGAGCTATCACCAGTGCCTCCAGCTGAATATAGAATGCTACTTCTTAATGCTACATTGGGGTTAAGGAGTTTTCTGTTTCACCAAATTTTTCGTAACACTTCCATTGTCAAGGAAAGCTCTGTCTGCTGCTGTTCACAAACAGAGAAGGGCTGGTGGCAGATGTTTGGCTCGGAGGCTGTCTGGGGCACAGTGACCATGAAATAATCAAGTTTACATAGTTCTGTGAAAGAAGGAGGGGCAGCAACAAAACTTCTGCACTGGAATTAGGAAGGGCAGACTTTGGCTTATTTAGGATGCAGATTTGGGGAGTACTGAATCAGGTTGTGATTTTTTGAAGGGAAATAGCCCCAAAAACAAAGGGGTCCAGGAAGGATGGACACATTTCAAGGAAGTAATCTTAAGAGGGAAGGAGCAGCCTGTCCCAGTGTGGCAAAAGATGATCTAGTCAGGAAAATGACAGTCCTGGCTTCCCATGGAGCTTTTGTGGAAACTCAGGGGGAAAAAGGACAGGCAGTTCAGGAAGTATTTAAGAAAGTCCTTAGGTTATCAGAAAGAACATTAGAGTGGTGAAAGCTCAATCAAAACTCAACCTGACCAAGCCTGTAAAAAAAAAAAAAAGTTTGTTTAAAAAAGTTTTAGCAAAAGGAGGGAGAAGGAGAACCTCTACTCTTTATTGGATGCAGTGGAGAAGATAGTAACTAAAGATAAGGAAATGGCTGAACTGCTTAACACCTTGTTTGTCTCAGTTTTCAATATTAGGACAGGTTGTCCTCAGGACAAGTGTTCTGCTGAGCTGGCAGATGGGCACAGGGAGCAGAACAGCCCCTGTAATCCAGGAGGAAGCAGTTGGTGACCTGCTGAGCCACTCAGATGCTCACAGGTGTATGGGATTGGATGGAATCTATCCTAGGGGGATAAGGGAGCTGGTGGATGAGCTCCCCAAGCTGCTCTCCATCATTTACCATCAGTCCTGGCTCAGCAGGGAGGTCCCAGAGTACTGGAGGTACCAATGTGAGCCCATCGCCAAGAAGGGCTGGAAGGAGGAGCTGGGCAACTCCAGGCCTGTCAGCCTGACCTGGGTGCCCGGCAAGGTTATGGAACAGATCACCTTGAGTGCCGTCCCAGGGCACCCACAGGATGGCTGAGGGATCAGAGCTAGCCAGTGTGGATTTCAATATCTGCATTGATGATCTGGATGAGGAGATTTTGTCCACCATCGTCAAATTTGAAGATGACAACAAGTTGTCTGGGAATGTTGATCTGCTGGAAGGTAGGAGGGCTCTGCAGAGGGCCCCGGACAGGCTGGATCCAGGGCCCAAATCCAACAAGGTCAGGTTGAACAAGTCCAAGTGCTGGGTCCTGCACTTTGGCCACAACAACCCCTGAGGGCTAGGGACAGAGTGGCTGGAGAGCAGCCAGGCAGAAAGGGACCTGCAGGGACTGATGGACAGCAGGCTGGACATGAGCCAGCAGTGTGCCCAGCTGGCCAAGAAGGCCAATGGCTTCTGGCCTGGCTCAGGAATGGTGTGGCCAGCAGGAGCCGGGCAGGGATTCTTCCCCTGTGCTCAGAACTGGTGGGGCAGCATCTCGAGTGCTGTGTCCAGTTCTGGGCCTTCCTATTTCGGAAGGACATGGAAGGGCTGGAGCATGTCCAGAGAAGGGCAACAAAGCTGGGGAGGGGTCTGGAGCACAAGTCCTGTGAGGAGTGGCTGAGGGAGCTGGGGTTGTTTATCCTGGAGAAGAGGAAGCTCAGGAGAGACAAGGCAGTATCAGGGCACAGGTTGGACTTGATGATCTCAAAGGCCTTTTCCACCCTTGCTGCTTCTGTGATTCTCTGAAGCCACCATTGGAGCAGATGCAGGAGGAGCCCTGGGCCTCCTCTTGAGAAGCTCCAGCAGCCCAGGTCCCTCAGCTTCTCCTGCCAGCCCCAAAGCCCATCCTGTCAGTCCTGCAGAGCCTCTGCAGCTCCTCCTCACTGCCCAGAACAGGGAGCCCCAGAGGCAGACACAGCAGCCCAGATGTGCCCCCCTGGCCTGGGGTGCCTCTGGCAAGGGAGCAGCACCAGGCACTGCAGGAGCCCGCAGACAATTCCTGCAGCACATGTAGGATGATCCTGCTGCCCAAGGGACGTTCCCATGGGGCATAGTCAGGAACTGCAATGGGGAGTGGGGCCAGAGAGGAAAGGGCAAACAGGGATGGGCTGTTTGCAGGGCAGGAACAGGGCTGGGCAACAGGAAGAAATTTGTAGCAAGAAGAGTAATAAAGAAAGCAAAGGTGAAGCCAAGGAAATGCCCAGGGCAGTTTGGGGGTGGGTGCCAGGCAGCCCTGGCTCTGAACAACAGTGTCTGCAGTGGCACAGGAAACTCCCAGCTGATGGGAACAAACTTTCTGGCTGACTGCAGAGGCCAGGACAAAGCTGAGTGGTTTCCCTGGTGTCCCCCAGCCCTTGCTGGCCCCAGGGGCTGATGGCATTTGTGCTCCCTCAGGTTCATGTCCCCACACCAACAGCATGGGGGTGCTCCCCCTGCTGTGTGCAATGCAAACAGGGGCTGCTGAGGCAGTGCTGCCGTGTCTGTGCCTGCAAGGATGGGGCACCTGTGTGAGCTGGGGGAGAGGCCAGGGCTGCAGAGGGGGGATGTTGTTGGCAGCTCCATCAGGACGCTCTGGGATGCTGCCCTGGGCTGTGCAGTGCACTGGGGATGGATCAGCCCCTGCTCTGCTGCTCCTTCCCGTCTGCCCCTGGGGCTGTTCACAGGGGTTTCTGTGCTTAGCATTGGCCAGGCCGTGTTCTTGAGAGAGCCTGGGCAAGGAGCCTGGAGCCCCCAGGCCCTGGCCTGAGGCGTCAGCGCTGCCCCAGCAGTGCCCATGGCCTGTCCCTGCTGCAGCCCCGGCACTGCCACCCCCAGGACTGTGCCTGGCCCTGAGAGCACTCAGGCCCTACAGCAACACTAGGGCCACCAGGACAGCAGGGCAGGGCCACGGCAGCAGCACTGGCAACACCAAGTTGGCACAAACAATGACATCACTTTGTAGAAAATATTTAAAATTTTAAACAAAGACAAAGAACCTGCAAAATGAAATGAACAAGAAGTATTGAAGGTTACTTTTATTACAAGTGATTTGCAAATACTGGTCAGCAGTTTAATGTTCCTGAAACCATCCAGTCCTCAGTCTCCACACTGCAGCCTGGAGCTCCTGGTTCCTCAGGCTGTAGATGAGGGGGTTCAGGGCTGGAGGCACCACTGAGTACAGAACTGACAGGGCCACATCCAGGGATGGGGAGGACATGGAGGGGGGCTTCAGGTAGGCAAATGTGCCAGTGCTATAGAAAAGAGAGACCACAGCCAGGTGAGGGAGGCAGGTGGAAAAGGCTTTGTGCCATCCCTGCTCAGAGGGAATCCTCAGAACAGCCCTGAAGATCTGCACGTAGGAGAAAACAACGAACACAAAACAACCAAATGATAAACAGGCACTAACAGCAAGCAGCCCAAATTCCCTAAGGTAGGATTTGGAGCAGGAGAGCTTGAGGATCTGTGGGATTTCACAGAAGATCTGGCCCAGGGCATTGCCATGGCACAGGGAAAGGTAAAATGTATTGGCCGTGTGCACCAGAGCATTGAGAAAGCCACTGGCCCAGGCAGCTGCTGCCATGTGGGCACAAGCTCTGCTGCCCAGGAGGGTCCCGTAGTGCAGGGGTTTGCAGATGGACACGTAGCGGTCGTAGCACATGATGGTCAGGAGGCAAATCTCTGTTGCAAGAAAAAAAAAAATCAGAAAGACTTGGGCAGCACATCCAGTGTAGGAGATGTCCCTGGTGTCCCAGAGGGAATTGTGCATGGCTTTGGGGACAGTGGTGCAGATGGAGCCCAGGTCGCTGAGGGCCAGGTTGAGCAGGAAGAAGAACATGGGCGTGTGCAGGTGGTGGCCGCAGGCTACGGCACTGATGATGAGGCCGTTGCCCAGGAGGGCAGCCAGGGAGATGCCCAGCAAGAGGCAGAAGTGCAGAAGCTGCAGCTGCCGCGTGTCTGCCAACGCCAGCAGGAGGAAGTGCCTGATTGAGCTGCTGTTGGACATTTGTGCTGTCTTGGCATGGGGATCTGTAAGGAAAGTAATCATGGAATAGTTGGGTTTGGAGAGAACTTTAAATATCCCAGAACAGCTTTGGGGCACTTCCCCCCCACTGCCTGCCCAGGGCTCTGCTGCCTGGAGCTGTCCCTGCCAGCAGCTGCTTCCCTGTGCCCAGGGCTGGGCCCTGCCAGTGCTGACAGAGCCCAGCCCAGCCCTGGGGGCTCAGCTCTGCCCTGCAGACCCCTCCCAGCTCTGGCACTGCCCAGGGGCAGCTCTGGCTCTGCAGGCTCTGATCGCAACGTCAGAGCAACCCTGAAGAGGCTGGAAAAGCAACACTGATCCTGCTTCTAAGAGGCCCTGTGCTGATCTTAATAACTGCCCAATTAATTCAGATATAAGGGAAATTTTGTTTTTTTTTTACTGCCAGAACTGAGAGAGGAATATCTATGTGCAATTTCACATCCAGGCAACGCAGAGCAGGAGATTAAAAAAACCAGGATTTTCCCTTTTATGCATCCCCTGCCTCGCTGTTCCCCCTGCATAATCTACTTGGAAAAGTTCTGCAGGTAAATGGCACGCTGGAAGCAGTCCTGAACAATGCAGCATCCTCTCCACACAAGGAGAACATTTCCAAGCCTTACCAGCTGTCTCCTCCCACCCAGATCTTGTCCCCCAGTGCTGGGAGCAGCTGCCAGGGCTGGCTGAGAGCTGTCCCTGGCAGGCAGCAGAGTCCCTGCCCCAGCACAGCACCCTGGGCTGCAGCACCCTGCTCTGCAGGACAGCCCTGGGCACCCCTGGCTGCTCTGCACAAGACACAATCAGAGAATGTACTCACAGAATCTGTAGGCATTGGGATGTTCCAGCTTTAGGAGATGGCTCCAGGAGCTGCAGCTGCATTGTCCTGCAGCCAGAGGTTCCTGTGCCAAGTGCTGGCAGTGATTCTGCCCCAGGCACTTCTCAGCCCCTTCCCAGCCCTGACTGATTAAAGCTCTCTGTGCCTTTGTGATGTGCCTCGGGTGGCTTCAGGCAGTGCCTCAGCCCTGCTGGGCTGGCAGAAGAGCTGCTCATCAAGAGAAATGTGCTTTTGAAGCTCTTCTTGGTTACCAGGAACTGCCTCTGTGCCAGGAGCCCAGCTCAGCTCAGCAGCACAGACAGAGCACCAGGACTTTAATGAGCCTCTGGGGCTTTGTGCTCAGGCCTTGAACATCAGTCCCTCAGAGGGAGCTGAAGAAACCTCTCCAGAACTCCAAGTCAGAATCCGACTCCAAAGTTTCTTGGACTTTTAATGGGTCCCACTGAGGGACACGACTGAGAAAGTGTCCCCAGGCCCCAGGCAGAGCACAGAACTGGAGGCACTGATGACAGCTGGGGAGAAAGAGAAGCCAAGTCTTGGTGCCCTGGAGCACAGAAGGGTCTGTGCCACCAAGGGCTGTGAGGAGACATCCTGTCCTGAGGCACTGGGGCCTCCTGGCACAGCCCCAGCCAGGCTGGGTACTGTCAGCCCCTTGTCCTGCCCTCAGCATCCCCCCCTAGCCCACCTCCCAGTGGCCTCAAGGATCTGCTGGAAGCAGTCCCTGGGGAGCCTTGCTCAGCAATGGCCATGGGGGCTCCTGAATGCTCCCTGCAGGGACTGCAGGCTTTTCAAAGGACTTTGGGTTTTGCTTTTGCCTTGGAGTCTCTGAGAGCTCTGTTCAATCTTGTCCTCCAATTCTCTGCTTTAATTAGTCCCTGGAGAGGCTTTGTCAGTAACAACACTCACTGGGGCTCATTAATGCTTCAGGGTACTTCAGTTATTTTAAGGTACTTGGTGTTGCCCTTTTGATATTGACTCTATGAGAGGTTTTTGCAATCATGGCCTCAATTATCTGCTTTAACGAGTCCCTTGAGAGCTTCGTATATACACTCAGTGGGGCTCATTAATGCTTTGAGATACTCAAGGTTTTTGAGGTACTTTGGATGTTCCTTTCCACTCTGAATATCTGAGAAGTGTTTTTTCCAATTCTGGCCTCCAATTCTCGCCTCCAAAGAGTCCATGAAGAGCCTGTGTTTGGGATGGACCTCAGTGGGACCCATTCATGCTTTGAGACACTTTGAGTTTTTTCTCTGACTTTGACTCTTGGAAAGGTTTGTGCAATCTAAAGCTCTGAGTTTCCAGGGCTCATCTCCAAATACACCACAGGGCTCATTAGCATCAAGCAATACCTGACAAACCATGGCTCTGCCTTGATTTCTCTTGGCTCTGGAGCAATTCATTAGGTGGATTTCCTTTAACAGTTGTGGAGAAATATTTGAAACAGCTTCTAAGAAATCTGTATTCCTATCTTAAAGGGTGTCTTTTATTGCTGTTCTTATTATACAAGAGGTGATTGCAGAATTCGGTGATTGATATTGATCCACTGTCTCTCCTAAGGAGGTCTGGCCAGGTCAGAAAAGTTGTACCTTGGAGCTGACCCAGTGTGGACAACCTTGCCCCACATTCCCCAACCCTATCTGAGAAACGATTTTCACTTTCAAAAATATAAATGATTTATTAAGACCTTATAAAAATACAACAGAAGGATCTTGATTTTCATATCTGTTAAAATACAACCAAAGACTGAATAAAGAAAAGAATACAGTGCCAGGACCAAAGAATTCAGTCACCATGTGCTCATCTACAAAATGGATGTTCTGTCTTTTATACCTCTAGCCTCTCCCAAAGTCTTGTCAATTGATTCCTTGTTCACTGTCCAGTGGTGGACATCACTGTCTAACACCTTGACTGGGGGTCAGATGCTGCCATAGTAACAAGCCAACCCTCCAACATGCCCCAACTACTGAGGCCATCCTGTGATAACAATGCAAGGGGGAGGGGAAGGATAACTATACATCTACAAAACTTCTTTTGACATATATTTAATATTGACCCCTTAATTGTAAGAGTCCACCATACGATTACTCATCTATAACACTATTCCCTTTTCTTTTTCTCTCAGTCGTTTTGCTTGAACAATTAAGAAAAAAATTTCTCTCTCATTTGAATGAGTCATACCAGCATCTGTTGATGTGGTCAAGGACAGTGGGAACAGGAGAAAAAATATCTCGGGTTTTCCCTAGACACACTTATCTGGAATGGACAAAAAGGCATCACAGAGGTCCAGTATGGCATTGACTCCCATCTACCGTGACTTTGTGGCTGCCAGCCATAGTCAGTGTATCTTAGGGGTGAGTACAGAGGCCAACTCGGTCCTGTCCTCCAGTCCCTGTTGAATTAAAAGATAACTGAGAAATGATAGAGGTCTGGAATGGCCTTTTGTCCCTACCTTACCATGCCTATGGGGTTGCTGCTCGCAGCAGGGCTATGGAGCCTTCTTGGTAGCAAACAAAGGGGCCAACCCGGTCTTGCACTCCTTCCTTTGCCGTATTTTCCTGAAGAAGCTGTCCCATTACCTTTTACTGTCCCTTGTGTACTTCTCCTCAACAGATGCTGGTAATTCTCACTCATGAAAACAGGAAGAGTTCTCAAGCTGGCTGGTGGAAGCTTGACTCTATTTTTTGGGCGTCTTGGTGTTTTTCTGGTTGTCTCTCAGTCTCTGCTTGAGAGTCAATCTTGTTTCACCTGACTTGGATGTTATAGTCCACTCTTTAAGTTCTCCTGCTGGGCCTTTGTTGGCATGACTCCATCCCCGCTCTGCAGTTCGCACGGCTGATTCGGTGATGAGCAGTACCTGAAAGGGACCTTCCCACGGAGGAGTTAGAGGCTGATCTCTCCATGGCTTGATCATCACCCAATTCTTGGGATTAATATTATGGATTCTGAAATCCAGGGTGGTAGTTTGAGAATTGCCCCTTTATGTCTTAGCCCTTCTAATGTTTGTGCTATAGACCTCACTTATTTCTTGGCATTGGTTTCCTCTTCCTCATAGGTGGCAATGTTCTGGGGTAAGGTCAGGTAGGGTAACCCAAACATCATTTCATAGGGCGACACCCCCAGATCTGACTGGGGTTGGGTTCTAATTCTTAATAAGGCCAAAGGGAGACATTTTACCCATGACATTAAGGTTTCAATCATTAGCTTAACTAGAGCTCTTTTAAGAGTTTGATTCATTCTCTCAACCCAACAAGAACTCTGTGGGTGCCATGGAGTGTGTAATTCCCATTTTACTCCCAGGGCCTGAACAACTTTCTGCAATATCTTCGATGTGATATGACTTCCCTGGTCTGAATCAATCCTGTTTACCATCCCATATTGGGGAATGATTGATTCTAGAATTGTTTTTTTCAGAACATTTGCATTGGCTTTCACAGTGGGTACCACCTCTACCCAATGAGCCACGTGATCTACTATCACTGGCAAAAACTTCCACCGTTGTATCTGGGGAAGCTCAGTAAAGTCTACTTGGATGTTTTGAAAGGGCTTTAAGACTAGTTCTCATCCTCCTCTGATTGTTTTCCTTGTGATTTTCTTATTTACTTGTTGACATATCACACACCATTCAGTTACTTGCTTAGCTATTCTGAAAATTCCTATGCATCCCCAATCCCTCAGAAATTGATCACTTAGCACTTCTGTACCCCAATGTGTTGTTCCATGTATGCCTTCTAATGTTTTCTTGGCTGGGGATTTATTCAACATTTATCTCCCATCTGTTAATCTCCTCTTCCCTTCACTATTTTTCTTGGCTCCTATTTTGAGGAGTTCTTCCTCTTCTGTCCCACTGACTACAGGGACTTTTTGCATTTCTCTCATGGGTGTTAATACTATTATTAGTTTTTCTGTCTCTGATTCAGTTGCATTTTTAGCTTCTAAATCAGCTAAATTGTTCCCTTATGCCCCTTTTTGATTTCCTTCAACATATCCCACCACTACTTCCTCTGGTAATTGTAAGGTTTCTATCTCTTCTAAAATAAATTTTTTATGAATCAGTCCCTTTGCCTTTGAATTTAATAGCCTCCTCTCTTCCCAAATTTTTCCAAAAATATGCACTGCTCCAAAAGCATATTTTCAGTCTGTATCTATTGTTCCCCTTTTCTGCGCTAATATTTCCAGAGCTCATTTTAGGGCATACAACTCACATGCTTGGGCTGACCAGTTGGAAGGTAACTTTCTCTTTTCTATGGCCGCTAAACCTTCATGCACTATAGCGTATCCTGATACCCTGTGTCCCTTTATTACCTGTGAAGATCCATTGATGTACAATCGTCTTCCACCTTGGAGACTTCGATCTGTTTAGGTCCTGTCTTACTTTAGTTTGATAGTTTATAACCTCTAGGCAATTATGTATTAGTTCCTCATCTGGTTCTCCACACAAAAACTGGGCAGGGTTGAGTTGGTTGCTCTAAACCATTATGTATTAAGATGGCTTCATAATTTAGTACTTGGGGATCAGTGAGCCATTTCTCAGCCTTTTGGCTCAGGATAATTCTATCTGAGTGTGGGGTACATATTTTCAATTTTCTCCCAATTTTTTGCTTTCCTCTACGAGTACAGCAGTCGCTACCCCTGACTGAATGCAGGTTGGCCACCCCTGGCTGACAGGGTGTAGTAATTTTGATAAATAGGCCACTGGTTTCTTGGATCCTCCCCAGTCCTGGGCTAGTACTCCGTGAGCTGCCTGTTTTCCTACATCTACAAACAGATAGAAGGGTTTGTCTAAGGCAGGAAGACTCAGTTCTGATGCACTGACTAATTTTTGCTTTAAAGCTTCAAACTTTTGTTCATCGTCTTTTTTCCGCCTAATCTCTTCTTCAACTAACTTTTCATACAAGAGCTTGATGGCTTGCCTGTATCCTTTTATCCATAGCCTACAATATCCCAACAGGCCTAAAAACATTCTGACTTTCCTCTTAGTTTTTGGCCATGGGAGTGAGATTATCCCTGCAATTTTCTCAGGGTTCAGCCGCCAGCTCCCTTGACAAATCACATGTCCTAGGTATTTTATTTCCCTTTCTACAAATTCAAGTTTTCCTTTTGATACCCAAAGTCCTTGGTCCCCCAGAAAATTTAACAACACTATGGTAGATTCCCGAGCTTCTTTTTCTTCCTGTCCTGAGAGGAGCAAATAATTTACATATAGGATGAGCTTTATCTAAAGTTTGATAGAGAAGGGTTGTAGTACTTCTCCTACGGCTTGACCAAATAGGTTTGGGGATTCAGAAAACCCTTGGGCTACCCTAGTCCACCAAAGCTGCTGCTTCCTCCCAGAATCGAGGTCTTCCCATTCAAAGGTAAATGTATTCCACTTTCCTCTGCCAGTGGGCACACCCAAAAAGTATCTTTTAGGTCTATCATGCTAAACCACTGGTGTTCTGGAGGGATATTACTCAGTAGTGTATAGGGGTTAGGCACTACTGGGTATCAATTCACTGTTTTTTTGTTCACTTCTCTCTAATCTTGGACAAGCCTGTAAGTCCCATCTGACTTCTTTACTATGGGTGTATTATGGGGGGACATACATGGTTCTAAGGTCCTGTCCTCAAGTAGGTCCTGGATCATTGGCTGCAGTCCTCGTCTCCCTTCCAGGGAGAGTGAATATTGTCGAACTCGAACTGGATGGTTCTCATTAACTATTTAATTTCTATAGGTTTCATGTTCAATTTACCTCGTTTTTTTGGTTTTGCCCAGAATTCATCTCATTAATTTTGTCTTCATCTTCTTCCCTTAATTGGAGAAGCTGAACTACCATTTTCCCTTCCACTGGAAGAACTACAATGTCAAACTGCTCCTGTAAATCCCATCCTAATAAATTTCACCCTGCATCTGGAGCTAGTAGAACATCCCCAATTCATATTTTATTTGTTCCTTCAAATTTTATTTGTGTTATAACTGTGGCTTTGAACCCTTCCCCTTTAGCATCTCCTGCTTGCATGGTATCTTGATCCTTTTTACACTCCTTTGGGATTCTACAAACACAAGTTCTTTCAGCCCCCATGTCTACTAAGAACTCAAATTCTTCCTCCTGAGGACCTATTTATAAAGCTATCAAGGGCTCCTGATGGTATTCTGTCCCCCAGGAGAGCCCCTGACACCCCTAGTCTTCCACTTCTCTTTTTTGCTTAGTCTCATAGGCTCTCAGCTCCTTTCCCTTCTGGGGGAAATTCTTTCTGATATGCCCACTCTCTTTACAGTAAAAGCAAACTGGTCCTAGGTTCCTGTGTTTCCCAAACTCTCCTTGCTGTGTCCAGTCCCAAGGTGCTGCATCCTCCCTCCCTCTACCTTCTCCCACTCGAAATCCCTCAGCCTTTCATGGGTTGCTCTTTATGTGTTTGTTTCCTTCCGTAATGGCATTTACCATTACCTTGGTTTTTGTATTAGTCTTCTCTTAGTCCCTCTTTACATACTCCTTCTGTGCCTCTCTTAAAAGATTTTTTAATCTCCTTTCTTGCCAACCATCTAACTTTTCTAACTTTTTCCATATATCTGGCCAGGCATGACTGACAAAATTTATCTTTAGTAAGACCTGTCCAGCCACTGTATCATGGTCAACCCCTGAATACTGCCTCATATTCCTTCTCAATCTTTCTAGCCACTCTGTCATGGTTTCTTCCTTAGTTTGCTGCTCATTGAAAGCTTTACGAGTGTTTTAATTACATGGAGGTGCCTCTTTGATACCTCTTATAATCAATGTTCTGTATTCCTCCATGTCTTGCCTCTCCCTAATGCTGTTGTGATTGCTGGTGGGGTGCACTATGGGCATTTTCAGATTCCCAGGAGGTCCTTGCACATGCTCCCTTTCCCATATCCATATCTCAGCCACTTGGATCATCTGTCTTTCTTCTGGTGTGAATAGCATGGTCATTATTGATTGCATCTCTTCCCATGTATAAATATTGGGTCCCAGAAACTGATCTAACTGTTCCACTAATCCAGTGAGGTCCTCTAGTAATCCTTTCAGTTATTTCTTGAACATTCTCACATAGGAAGAACTAAGAGGCACAGTTACAAATTTAATTCCTCCCAGCACCCTACACAAGGGTACTTTCCTCAGGGGATACAATCCCACTGCTTGGTTCCCATCCCCTGACCTGCTTTCCTCTCATTGTGCCACCCTCTTTCTGGTGTTTTGACTAGGCCCATCAGGGGGTAGGGGAGGTGCATCTGGGGCTATTGGAGGTGGAGGGGCTAAGTGTTCTAATGGGTCCCATTCTTTATTTTCTGATAGCTTAAACATGCTCACCTTTGAGGGTGAACTCTCCCTCCCACAGCAGGCAGCATAGTCACTCTCTTCCTGATTGAATGGTTTCTTAGCTCTTACATGGATGTTTAATGCCTGACACATCCATCCTTTGACCCATATGACCCATATCTCGGCCAGTGTACATGATTGCTCCTAATTTCCCTTCTGGTCCATTCTACCATGCAATACTGAATCATTTTGAGCTCATCCTTATCTCTGGTATTTGGGTCATATTTCCACAGGTCTAGTTTCCTTCCCAGTGGGCCATCTGGGAGTATACCTATTGGTACTGCCTCAATTTCTACTCCTCCCCTTGGGGATTCCCTATTTGCCCACAGTCCCATCCTGACTGGCCGATCACAGGCCCTCCTCTGACAGAGCCCACCTTTCCAACCATAGGCCCTCCAGACAGAGCCTGCCTCTCTCAGAAGGGAAAAGGAAAGGGGGGCAGGGAAAAAAAGAGACAAAGAAAGGAGGAAAGAGAAGGAAAGGGAAGAGAGACAAAAAACCCAAAAAACTGGACTTCTCTTTTGACAAGTAAAAATAAAAAAAATTCTTACAATCCAGGGGCTTCCGTATCACCGGATTGGTCCCTGCCCTTCCTCTCCTCCTTGGTTCAATGCGCTGGTCCCACGGTCACACTCTGCTCCCTGTCCCACCTGGCTCAGTTCGGCTGTGGCCTGCCCCGGCCCAATGCACCTTGGCAGCTGCAGTCCCACACCTGGCTCAACCTGGCTCGGCTTCGGCAACTCCGCCATGTGTAAGTATCGATTATTGATTCGACGCAGAGGCTTCCATCCCACTTCAAACCAAACTTGGTTTGGCTTCGGTAGCTCCGCTCACTCCAATTCAACTTGGAGGCTGTGCCCGCCCCAGTTCGGCTCAGCAGCTGCAGTCCTGCCCCTGGCCTGACTCGGCTCAGCCTCAGTGACTCCACCTGCCCCGATTTGGCTTGGCTCAGCAGCCAGCCCAGTCTGACCCCCTTGGTTCCGCAGCTCTGCCCTAACATGACTTGGCTTGGCCAGACTGCCCTGACCCTCTTGGCTCAGCAGCACACAAACTGCTGCACCGGCTCCTGGGTGACCCCCTGCAGCAAACCCCTCAGCGGTCACCCCACTTCCAGCCCGGCTTTGGCTGGCCCTGGAAATTACAGCACTGGCTGCACCCCAGAGGCTGCCCCCACTCTGAGCACCGTGGGAGCCACAGAGCCATGTGGAGCTCACCGGCTCCCTTGGTGCGTGCTGGATAGGAATCCTGCTGTGGGTCCCTGATGGGTGAACCCTGCTCCCAAGTCCCCACAAACCCTTCAATCCTACATGTCCCACCGGCCATGGGGTCCTTGTCTATGGGATCCCCGCTTCCCTCCCTCCCATGCATCCCGCTGTTCCTTTTTTCTTTCTACCATCCAATATCCTGACACTTAAGGGACCAGGATGGATCCAGTATATTACTAGGGTGAAGCTCACGTTCATACACTGGAATTATGGAGTCACAATCTGGCCAAAAATAGTTATGTGGATGGTGCTCACCCCCCTTCCTCTCTTTTCTTTATCCAGTCTCCTGGTGTCTTTGGGCTTCCAACCCACAACCATTGGTGGAACCGGGAGAGTCCAACAGACTCTGCCCAATCTGTGGCAGGGGTGCCCCTTTTGAAAACTCCTAAAGCCATCAGGTGTATTTCCCAGACGAGTCCCCATTTGTGAGAAATTATGCTCACTTCCAAAAATTTAAAAGGATAAATAAAATCTCATAAAAAATACAATAGAAGACTGGCAAATTTTAGCTATCTGTTCTTTGATCATATGATTCAGCCTTTCAGACCACTAGCTTGTGTTCTGTAGGGCATGTGAAGCTGCCATTGGATTTCTAATGCATTGCTGACAGCTTGCACCATTTGAGATGGCACAGGAATGAGATCCTCTGTCAGAGGATATTTCTCTAGGTGCACCAAACCTAGGTATGACCTCATTCAGCAATACTTTTCGTATCAATTCACTAGCTGCCTTTGTCCTGTAAGGGAACGCTTCTGCCCACCCAGAGAAAGTATCAGGAAGTACCAGCAAATATTGGAAACCTCACTTTCTTGGGAGTCCAGCAAAGTCTATCTGCCACAAGTCTCCAGGAAAAGCTCCTCTGCTCAAAACCCCTTGTTCTAGCCTGACTGTTGGATTTGCATTATTCTTCAAACAAGTCACACATTGTGATGATCCTTCTTTAACAGCGTTCTGCATGTCTGGGCCTGCAGTTCTTACCTGTAGGTATTGGTTTCTGCTCCCCAGCCAGTCTTATCATGTTCAGATTTCACATACTGTCTCATTTACTTTCCTGATATTATGAGTTGACCTGTTTCTAATTGTCCCCAACCATTTTCTGAACGTTTTCCTTTACTTTCGTTAATCCATTTATAATGAGAAGGTTGGTATCTTATGGCTGCTTGGTTGATACTGCAGTAGGTATTAGAGCTGCCACAAGTGGTTCATTTCTTTCAGCAGCGATTTGAACTTCATAATCTGCAAATCTGTCACCTGCTTCCAGGAGGGTGTTACCTTTAGAGTGCCCTCAGCAATGCACAGTTGCCACTTGCAATGGGAGCTCCACCACCTCGGGGAGCCTGAGGATTTCAGCTGCATATTTGACCATCTTCTCTTGTGCAGTCAGGAGTTCTCTTTCTCTCCATATGGCTCTGTGGGCATGAACAATTCCATAGGCATGTTTGGAATCAGTCCAAACATTAACTTCCCTTCCTTTTGCCACTTCTAATGCCAGAGGGAGGGCTATCAGCTCAGCCTCCTGTGCTGAGGTTCCTGCTGGAAATGGCTTTGACTCGATTACTCTAAGACTGTGCTCACAGTGTAGACCAGCATTCGCACTCCCTGTCTCCCAAAACTGCTGCCATCACAGCAGCAGTTCATGGCTGAACCAGTTCATGGCATCTGGGAGCGGCTGTTCCTCTGGATTTTGGCAGCTGGAGTGCATAGCTTTCATAGCCTCTAGGCAGTCGAGTACTACAGGTTCAGCTTTGGACTTGCATTGCAGAAAAGAGGCGGGGTTAACAATATTGGTCACTTGATTCCGGTATCATCAGATTTGGCCAGGACTGCTTGGTAGTTCAGGAACCTCGAGGAAGACAGCCAATGGTTCCCTTTCTGATCTAAAACAGCCAACACTGTGTGTGAAACTGAGACACTCATCTTTTGTCCTATATAAACTTTTATGCTTCTTCAATGTTCATGATCACTGCTGCTACTGCCCTGAGGCAGGCAGGCCAGCCCTTTCTCACAGTATCGAGTCGTTTAGAAATCAGGCCACTGCCCATTTGTAAGGACCCAGGTGTTTTGCCAGAACCCCTAAAGTTATTCTCTCTCTCACTGGGAATAACCAAAACAGCTTGCTCTCGTCAGGCAGCCCCACAGCAGGGGCCCTCATGAGTTCACGCTTCAGTTCTTCAAAGGCCCTGTTCAATTCAGGCGTCCATATCACAGTATTTTTACCAATTTGTATAAAGGTTTCATGATCAATCTGTAGCTGTATATGTGCAGTTGGCACCCAGCTGTCATTCCAAGGAAAGCAGGGAGTTATCTTAAAGTTTGTGGTTGAGGTGTCTTCAAATTGCTTCCTTCCAGGCAGTTCCCAAAGACCGTTATCCTCCCGAGACCCCATATCCACTTGTTGCTTGTTGTATTGTGTTCTGATTAGTTGTAGTTGCATTAAGCTGTACTTTGGTTTGCTGCAGTTTCTCCCTGTTACAGTGGTTCTGCCCCCGTTGCTTCCTCCCTCCTTTTTAATGTCAATCTCGCTGCCTCCTCCCCTGATTCCCTGAAAACTGCCTTGTTATTCCCTCAACCCCTCCCCTGTGTCCTGTCTGTCACTCCACAGCCCATCCCTTCCCTCCAGAAACTTCTTCCAAGGGCGTCGAGTGATAGGTTCAGGCACTGGGGCCCCTCCCCTGGTTTACCCAAATTGGTTCCCCTATATGTCTGTTTTCCTGCTGCCCACGCCCTCCTGTAATTCCATTGGCAGATGGGCGATCCCCTCCCCTGTTCACTCGCCCCTTTATAACACCTTGCACAGCCCAGTTCTCTGTCTGCAGTTGGCTGAATCCCTGGGATTGCAGATCTCCTTGAAGCTCTCTAATAAAGCTGGACTTTGCCCCCAGCTGGAGTCCCCTCTCCTCCTCCTTGATTTGCCTCCAGGTTGTCTGTGGCTGCTTTGAACCTCCTCTGCCTCTGCTGTTTTGGCCCCTGCCTCTGCTTCATCCACGCCCACGTCCTCTCCCTGGTGCTCCTGATCCAGAGCTGCCACCATGGCTGCAGGGAGTTCTTTTCCTTTTTCTCTGTCTTTTTTATCATACACCTTCTCTGCTTTTTTCATTCATGCCTTTAACTCTCTCTTTACAGGCTCTTTCTGCTTCTGAAGTTTCTGCCTGACATCTGGGCTAGATTGCCCAAACATCAGGGAAATGAACTGCTGCTTTCCCATATCCAACCAGGGATCCAGGGCTCTGTGTTTACGTGCAGCTGCTCAGAGCCTGTCCACAAAGTCAGTGGGTGACTTGTGCTGTCCCTGTGTAACATTGTATATTACTAACCAATTTATTGCTTTTGAAATGGTATTTTTTAATTCAAATTTGACTAGTTCTTGGTATCTGGTTTACATTGCACAGCTGCCTGTATCATTCGTGTCCCACAAAGGATTTACAATAGGAAACAACTGGTGCACTGTACCTTGTCAGGCTCCACTAGCAATTTGTCCCTGCACATGGGCTCAGGCTGTCTTTATCACCAACTCTTTTGCTGCTTTTCTTAGCTCTGTCAGCATGAAATCACTATCACCTCCGTCTGGGTCTTGATTTTCGACTATGAACTCAAATAATTTTGCTACTTTGCTGGGGTTTTCAATATCCATTTTAACTTTTTCCTGCCAATGATTCAGGTCATTAGTAGAAAAGCAGAAGTTCACCCACATGGCTTCACCTGGGGGACCCACTAATTGCCTTAAGGGGGAGACTAAAAGCACAGCTTTGTTGGTTTGATTCCTTGTGTTGGTTGTCCCTGGGGTCTCTGAAATTGTCCCCTCACCAGCATTATTCATCTCATCCTCACTGCCATTTGGGTTTAATTCAGGGGGTGGAGTGGTTTTGTGAGGGGGAATGTACCCGAGCTGGCCTGGGGTAACTCGGCTGTAAGTTTTGGACACCTAGAAATCAATTTCCTTGTGCTTTTTAGTCAATTTCAAACATCTCTGCCCTATGCTACATGCAGAACAACATCGCTTCATTTCCTGCCTGTTATCTCTTTCCAAAGTTAGGACTAAAGGGTCCTGTGGGGCCAAATAAAAGCCACATTCTTTCTGCCACTCAGGTTTATTCTTCAGGGAAAAAAAATATGTCTGCATATATCACTTGATCTCATTTTTCTTCTTTTCTTAAAAATAACATCAACTGTCAGAATGTATGATAATTTAAAGTTCCATTAGGGGGTCACTTTTCACCACTTTCTAACTGATACCAAGGCTACCATTAGGTAGAGTATTAAATCAGATTAGCTTTCTTTGAAAAATTACCCTCTGGGATTCCTCCCAAATCTTTCTCATGTGCTAAAATACATTCTAGTGGATTCTTTTCAATAACATTTTTACTTCTTGTGTTACTCATTCTTAATGCTATCTAAATCTCGAAACATATCAGTATGTGTTAGTACTTCTCTTTTCCTTCTCCTTATGCCCTGTGTACTGCACCTAACACACACTGGGTGTCTCCGAATCACCCAGAACCAAAATTCTTTTTTATAGTCCTAACAAGCAATGGACACAAAAGGATTACACATTCCACACAATCTACAAGGAACTGGGGTATGATCGGAGATAAAACAAGTTTCTAAAATAATATTCAGGAATAGATCTCATGTAAACCTAGAGTTCACAACCCTTGACTTTTTATGTAGTGTCTAAAAGCTTGGGTGACTGCTCGATGTTGTTCAAACACTTCTCAACCTCAGATGGGCTTGGTGCTGTGCCCGTTTCCCTGGGGTGTTGCAGTTCGTGTTTATTTATCAGTTATGGTATAATAGTTTTTTTTAATGTACCTCATGTTTTCCCCAAGTTGGTTTACCCCTAGGTTTTTCCCTCCCTCAAAGCTGTCCCTCATGCCATGTCCCACTCTTTGTTGCAGCTCCTTCCCTGCCTCTCAAGATGACCCAGCTCTTTATTCCTGAACCTTCCCTGTCAGTTTTGTCTTGGACCAATCCCTGGCTGCACCACGCCTTTGGAATTCCCCTATTGCAGGAAACCCCACTGGCCCATGGGACCTACCCTCTCCTCTCATCTGTCCTAATTAGTGCCAAGCAACTGATGGAATCCCCTCGCTCCTCCCCTGCAGATTCCTTCTTGCTCAATCGTTTGTATCCACCCCCTGAGCTGTACCCCTATAAAATCCCATGCACAGAAGTGCTCGTGGCTCTTTGCTTCTGAATCCTTCCCTTAGAATAAACCTCTGCCTGTGGAACCTCACATTCGAGGAGCCTCCTCCTTCTGTTTTGCCTGCTCCATGCTGCAGTTAGTAGATCCTGAATCACTGAGCAGTGGCTCACCAGGGTCAGCCGCAGGCAGAACCCATGCCTTGGCCGTTCCCCACTCCTGGCGCAGCGCCGCAGTTTTCCCAAGAGCCAGCCCGGGCTCCGCTGGGCTGCGTCAATGGAGAACCCGTCCCAGTGCCTGACCGTGCTCTGGGTGAAAAACCTTTTCCTGATATGGGAATGAAACTTGCCCTGTCCCAGCTCCCTGCCCTTTTCTCGAGTCCTGTCACTGGTCCCAACAGTGACGAGAGCTGCAGCAGCCCCTCTGATTCCCCTCAGGAGGATGTTGAAGACCACACAGATGCCCTTTACTCTCCTCCAGGCTGAACAGACTAGAGTGGCCTCAGCTCCATCTAGGGCTTCCCCTCCAGACCACGCTTCATCCTTGCAGTCCTCCTTTGCATTCTGGCTAATGGCTTAATATATTTGTATATTGTGGTGCCAAAAACTGCACCTGTCTGCTTACAGCACTTCTCTTGGCTGCTGCTTCAGGGTGTGGGCACCATAATCAGAGACACAGAACAGCTTTTCCTCTCAGAGTTATCCTTATCCTCTGCACTTCCATGTGTCTGCCTTCATACTCACTGTGGAACCTCTCTATTTGTGGCTGTCCATTGCTGTGCTCAGCAGGGACACAGTTTTGTTCAGACATGAGCTGCCTCCGCCAGACAGACAGCAACTGAAGCCAAGAATATCAGAGGCTGCGCAGATTCTATTTTTTCCAGAATGCGGAAAAGAGAGTGAGGAAAGCACAGCGTTCCACTGAAATCTGATTGTCCTGGGAAGCTCAGAAGCTGATGGTGTTTTGCTGCTATTGCCAATCCCTTCCATGAGAAAATCCTTTCAGGACTGACTAACAACTTCTGCCTTCTGACAGACAGCAAGTGTGGACAGCAGTTGCTCCAGGTGCTTCTGCCATCAGCCCCTGCAGGAAGGAGCACAGCCCCTAATGTACGTCGGCTTTGGCTCCCTGTGGCACAGAAGCCCCCGGGGGCACAGGTCTCTGGGGCAGGAGACGGGCACCAGCGCTGCCAGGGCTCGGGGGCGGCAGCTCTGCTTGGGCAGGGACTCTGCCACACCGTCTGATGTCAGCGCTGCCTGGGCCCCAGGGCTCAGAGCAGCATTGGTGCCCGGGCCCACACGTTCCTTGTGTGAGTCACACCCGCGGGTTTAGGATGGCCACGGGCCGGGACGTGTCCCAAGGAGGCCGTGCCAGCTTCCCTGGAAAGGCCTGTGCCCTTCCCAGCGCGGCTGCATTGGCAGCCCTGGGGGCTCCTTCTGCTGCCCTGAGCCTGCAGAGCAGGGCAGCGTTTGCTGATGCTCTGAGCCCTTCCTAAAGATCCTGTCAGGCTGCCTTAGACACCTGGGGCCAGGCATTCCTTCCAGCTTGGGCCACTTTGGCTGGGCTGGGGGCAGCCCCAGGGCAGGCGGCAGTGTGTGCAAGGGCCCTTGGTGACACGGCACAGCACAGTCATTGTGACATGGAACCGGGTGTTCAAGGTCCCTTTGTGACACGTGGTGACAAAGGAGCTGGCGGTGACAGGAGCAGGCCACAGTGCCCGGAGCACGCGACGGGACAGGACGGGACAGAGCGGTGCTGTGAGGAGCCCCCGCACAGCGCGCTCATTCGTGTCCTACCCGGAGCTTTTCCGAGGCGTTACTTCCACAGGTGACCTCATGGAAAGACTGCGGGCCTTGCTGATCTGTGGCCTTCCCGAGGTTCTCTTTCGCAGGAGTCTATGAGGCCAGACTGTAGGACTTGGTGACTCAGAACTTCTCTGAAGCATCTCCCATCCCTGCCGCTGGCACCGTCGAGGCCAGATCACAGTCCTTGACAGGAGTCTCCTGTCCTTGTGGCAGGAGCCCTTTAGACCAAGTTCAGGACTTGCTGTCCTGCAGCCTTCCTGAGGCTTCTCTCTTGAAGGTGGCTCCCAGGCACAACTGTAGGACTTGGTGACTTGCAGCTTTTCCAAGGCGTCTCTCCTGCAAGTTGCCACAAATCCAATCAGAGATATAGAGCAGAGATTCCTGAGAGTGCCAAACTTGGCCCGGGTGGAGGAGGAGGAAGAAGGTCCTGGAGCTGCTCCAGCACTGGAGACCGAGGAGGTGGTGCCATTCCAGCCACCACGGGAGGGTGAGTGGCAGAGCTGGGCCACAGGAATGGTGCCTGCAGCCGGCTTGACCCCATGCCATGCCATGCCATGCCATGCCATGCCATGCCATGCCATGCCATTCCCTGGGGACATGCCCAAGGACAGGACGGAAGAGGGGCCGGGCAGACACCCCGCAGTGGCCATGCTCCATCCCCTGGGCCATCCCGGAGCTCTCCCTGCCTGGGCAGAGCAGGGCTGGGCTGTGTTCTCCGGCCTCTCCCGCAGCCTCTCAGCTCTGGCTGCACTCGCTCTTTGCCAGATGCAGCCCTGGAGCGCACACAAGAGCAGGAATCCAGCCGTGGCTGCTACCACAGCCCAGGTACCTGCAGCCACCCCCACCTGGGCTGGGCCTGCTGTCCCAGCTCAGCCCAGCACCATGTGTGCAGCACTCCATGCAACATCCCTGGCTTCCTGCCCTTCTCTTACAGCTCGTTTGTTAATTCACCAAGAACATTCAGCAGGAAGACACCCGCACTATGGGCACTGGGCTCAGAGCACACTCTGAGCTCCTCAAACTTAAGACCAGCGTCATCCTGATGCATTTGCTTGTGGAGAAGGGTGTTTTCAGGCCAGAACAAGTAAGCAGCCTGTGCCTAGGCTTCAATTCCCCCATGAATCACATGGCTTCCCGAGCCACGCCTGCTGGTCACTGGGTGCTTTGAGGCCATGGCAGTGCAGTGGGAAGGGAAGCATTTCTCTGGGGAAGCTGGAAACTTTGCTCCATCTGGCAGCTTTCCAAGTCTCCTCACGCCTTCTTCAGGTGCACTACCTCCCTGAGCTGTCTCCCAGCTCTCTGCCCTCTCACAGCCACAGCTGCCAGACCGGTGCCCGTGCCCTGTGCTGCTGCCTGGGCCCAGCCCTGTGCGGCTCCTGGCTCCTGCCGGCGGGCTCCCTGTCACTGCCCTGTGCCTTTCAGGTCCTTGAGTGCCTGGACTTGAGCGAATGCAGTGACAGTGTTCTGGACATCATGTCAGAGAACTTGCAGAGTGAGCACAGGGAGAGGCGTCACTTGGCACTCAGAGGCTTCGTAGTGCTGGGCAAGAATCCCTCCGTGGTGAGAAGGGGGCAGTGGCTGAAGCCGTGCAGGCAGCGGGGGGCTGGGCAATGCAGTTGCTTGGCCTTGCCTGGGCTTTGGGCGCTGGGGCAGCTGCTCCCAGCTCTCCTGCCTCCCGCTTCAGCTGCCCCAGTGCTTCGGGACAGGCCTTTGGCCTCTGGGCCCTGCAGCAGCAGGGTGGCCTTTCACAAACTTGTGTTCCACACAGGCTGAAAAAATGTGGAGCCTGACTGAAAGTCTTGTGGAGCTCCTGCAGGAAAATGAAAGCAATGTGATCAGGATGACCATCCTTCTACTGAGATATTTGCTGCTGAATATTGGTGCCCCAATACCCAGCCCCATCGCCCTGCAGCTGGCTGAGGGGCTCCTGCCACTCTTTGACCATGTAAGGCTCTGTGCCCACAGCCACGGCCACTGGCTGCTGCCCTGACACTTCGTGCCCTGTGCAGATGCACGCCTGTGCCCTGGGGGGCCTGAAGCAGCTGATGCTGAGGTCTTTGGCCTTTCCTTTCATCCAGGATGATATCCAGGTGCAGCTGAGCTGCATGTGTGTCTTTCAAGAGATGCTGGAGTTATTAACAGAAGATGGAAGAAAGGCCTTGAAGTCCCACGTGCGCCAGAGCCTGGTCCCACTGTCCTTCCACTGCCATGATGAGAATCAGATTGTTGCTGAGGTGAGGACCTGTGGCCGGCTGTGGTGCCCCTGGGAGGGGGCTGGGCTGCCTCCTGCCCTGGCACCTTGCGGGCTGCAGCCTCCTGCAGGCTGTGGCACTGGGATGCTCCTGTGCCCTGGCCTGTGGGGCCAACAATGCCTCTCTGGTGCTCTCCAGGCCTCCCGGGAAACGCTGCATTCTGCAGCCAGATTCCTGAAAAGGAGGGATATTGAACAAATGCTCCAAGTGGATCAGACATGGAGGTTCGGCGAGGGCCTGGTAAGAGCTGCCACAAATCCCCAGCCTCAGCCTGGAGAAGGCCCCTGAGGGCGCTGCTCAGTGTGCAGGCCGGGCAGCTGTGCTCTCGCCCACTGCTGCAGCCAAAGGCTTCGCAGGCTCTTCTCCAGGCTCCTGTGGGACCTAGCCGGGTGCCCATGGAGCCCCGGCCTGGCTGGGCTGCAGGCCAGCACCGCGGCTTCCCGGGCAGCAGCTGGCCCTCTGCCCCCTGCCCCCAGGAGCCCTTGGCCAGCGGCTGCTGACCGTGCCTCAGGGCTGTGCGGCCAGGGGAGGCCAGGGCTGGGCGCAGGCAGCGCCCGGCCCAGGGGCTGTGCCCGCGCCAACCCTTCCCTCCTGCCGCTCTCTGCAGCTGGCAGACGACAGGAGCCGAGCGGCCGAGCATCTGCGCCAGGCCCTGCGCTACCTGCGGAGCCCACAGGAGCCCCTACGAGAGGCGGCCGTCAGATTCATGGGTGAGTCCCGAGCCCGGGCTCCCTCCCCGCCCTGGCCCGCCACAGCTTGGCCCCAGCCCCGCCGGCTGCCTCGGCAGCGCCAGCGGGGCCCGGCGCCGTGGAGCCCCGCCTGGCCTGGGCATTGCTGCTGCCGCCCTCTGGCAGCCGTGCCCTGGGGCGGCAGCGTGCAGCAAGGGCCCGGGCTGAGCCCTGCCTGGCCAGCAGCCCATGTGGCCACAGCGCCGGCAGCGCCGCTGGCAGGGAGCCGTGCCGCTGGGGCCGTGACAGACTCTGTGTCCACAGGCATGGCCGGGCGGCGCCTGAGGGGGCAGCAGCAAGAGCTGCAGCTGATCTGCACTGGTGAGTGAGGGCAGCATGCTAACAGCAGGGGCTGCTGGGGGGAGCTGCAAGCCCTGCCCCGGCTGTGGAGGGCTCTGCTCCCGTGGGCAGAGCACACTGAAATTTCAGGGCAACATGGGGGATTTGTTGGTTGCAACTTCGGGCTGATCCCCTTGCTCCCTGCTCCCTCCTGGCCATGGCAAGAGCCGGCTGGGATGACCCTTGCAGGGGCCTCTCCTCAGCTCCTCGCAGATATGGCACCTGACCTTGACTCTGTTCCTCTCTCTTGAAGCCCTGGAAGAAATGGCATATGACAGCAGTCCTGCCATCAGAAATCTGTCAGCTGAAGCTGGGTTCGTTCTCCGGGCTGTACAGAGGGCTCGCTACTCCACGTGGCGTAAGCTGCGAGGTGAGTTCCACAGCGCATGGAGGAAACGGCCTCGTCTGTGGCACACAGCCTTGCTGTTCTGCTGGAACTCTGTGTAAAGTTGATCTGGAAGACTCTAGTCTGCTGGGGCCACTTGAGCCAGCAGGGATTTTATTTTTATTCAAGATTTTTGTTTTCATATTTTTATTTTTCTTTTGTATGTAAATAAAAATATGTATAGTAGACAGACTCCCAGGATCTTTTCCTTGCGAGGATCGGCAGGGCTTAGGGGAGGAGGATAAAAAGGGTGCTTGTGCTCAGCCAGCTGCCCAGGCGTGCAGTGCTGCAGGGAAAATGGCCAGAAGCCCCTTGGCCTTTGGTGGTTCTGCTGAAGCCTTTGTGCTACGCACAGAGCGGCTGGGCAGGGGCAAGAGCTGCAGGGATCCCTGCCAGAGCGGTGCCTGGAGATGGCCACAAGCCCTGTGCCAGGCAGGAAACGCCATCCGTGTCCTTCTGCCCGGGTGCTGCTGGCTGCCTTGCTGAGGGCTCCCAGGTGCCTCTGGATGGGGCTGCTCTGGAGCTACTGTGGGACTGCGGCGCTGCTGCCGGGCAGCTTGGCCGGGCTGGGGCAGCCCCTGAGGGGCTGGGGCGCTGGCAAGCCCTCAGCAATGGGCTGTCAGAGGCCACAAGCAGCCCCCTGGCAGCTGCCTTGATCCTGACAGAGTTGACTTGCAAGGCGGTTCCTGGGCACTCTGGAACTGACAGCATCAGTGTTGTTGGAAACAGAAATGCAGGGAGTTCTCAGATCTTTGGGCCTGTTAGCCAAGGCCTACAGTTAAACACAGGATTTGAGCTGAGGCCTTGCAAAGGGCTTCCAAATTCAGGTGCTAGAAGCGAGAATGTAGATTTCTAGTATAAGGCACAGAAACCTTAAGCTAAGTGAAGGAAAGTTTAGCATTTTAGAGTTTAAGATGTAGAGAAAATAAAAGTAGTTGAATCAGTAAACACGAAGTTTAGACTGCAGTGCTGTAGGTTTGTGTGTCAGAACATGATTTCCTAAGAAAGCTTACGCTGGAGCATGAGTCCGTAGAATGAAATATTGACGGATTGGGTCAGAAACATACATATCCTTGTTGGCAATGTTTTATTGGCCAATAAATCCTTAAAAGGCCTTTGAACTAGAAGTCTTGTGACCTTCTGAGCCTTGTAGTGGAGATGTGAGCCAAACTCATCCTTCCTATCAATGTAGAAGATAAGAAAAAGAAATGGCATCATCTAAAAAGCTCAGAGGTCTGGTTTCTCACTCGGTCCAAACCCTTCAAATGCTCCTAAGTGTGATTTAGCCGGGAATAGATGACAAGGACTCTTAATGGTGGCTCTTGGACTCTAAAGCAGCTGCTTTAGAAACTTTCACATAACAGTGTGGGGCTAGGTGCCAGAAATAGATCATTTGAAGAAACATTCCCAACTGACTTGAAGAGAGGTTCGTTTGAAGGGTATTTGAGGGGAAACCCTCCCAGCAGAGGTCTGGGCTTTGGCCTGGCTGTGTGTCCTGCTGATTGTGAAGTGTGCCATCACCTGCAGGTGTTTCTGGGCTAAAAATATAATTAAGTCATGTTGACTTGCTCTCTTTGGTCTATAAAAGCTGGACCCACTTTTGGGGGCAAATTTGGAGATCTCATCTCTGTGTGAACAGATGACCTAGGATTTTCCCAATTACGGGGAATGGTTCCCCAGGTCCTTGGTGTAAAATGGGACTCACCAGCAAGTGCAGATCTGCAAGATGATAAACAATTTAGGCAACTGGTGATGCATCTTTCTGAATCGCTCTCATTTCTCTCTTATACTACTGTATTAGGTGCATTACCTTGCTTGTTATTGCTTGTCACTTAAACCAAAAGCATATTTTTTATTGAATGTATCATCTTACATTGTGGTTCCTTCATATTCACAGTAAAAGAAGAACATTATTTCCAGTGATGTGTCCTTTTTATCACCTCAGTCAATTGGCAGAACACCAGGAAGCCCCTGAGGAGCTGGGGTGCTGGGAAGCCCTGAGGAATTGGGTGTCAGAGGGCACAAGCAGCCCCCAGGCAGCTGCCTTGTCCCTGGCACCCGGCTGCTCTGGCGCTTGCCCAGAGCGTCTCCCAGGCCTGCGGCAGAAGCCCTCGAGGCCGGGCCTCAGCAGGAGGGTGGGGGCACCCCTGAGGTGCCCAGGCTGGGCTGGCTGGGCACAGGGAGGGCAAAGTTGCCCTGGTGGGGCATGGCATGAGGGAGTGGGAAGGCAGAGAACCTGAGATTTTATCCCCAAATGTTCTGGCTTTGCCGTAACTTTTACCTCAGGTTTTGTCACAAAATGATCTATATGTGCCCTCTAGAAATTACTCAGACTTTGCCTGAAAAGAAATTTATTCCCCTGGAGATCACCTCAGATCTTCCTGCTCAAACATCCACTACATGTACTCGACATATCACCTCCGATTTCATTATTCTCACGGTCCAGTGATTACCTCAACTTGAAAGCCCAAACGTTCATTCTGTGCCCTACAGGTGACACCAGGAAATTCCAGCAGCCCTGTGCTAGGAAGTTCTGTCCCTCTAAGCTACTGCAGCTTCACCCCTGGCAAAGTGAAACACTCCCTGGCGCTGAGCCAAGGCTGCCCCATGCTCCTCGGTGTGTCTGAGTGCAGGGCATTCCCGGGGCAGCTCTCCCAGGGCTTCTGGAAGGCCGCCCGGCGCCCGGCCCCACGGGGCAGCCCCAGCGGGTTCGAGTTGCCGCCCGCGGCTGAGGGGAGCGGCGGGGCGGGGCCGCCCGCGCCTGGGCGGGAAACGCTCCCTGCGGCTGAGGGGAGCGGGCGGCGGCGCAGCGGGGACCGGCCCGGCCCTGCCGTGTCCCTCAGGGCGAGCCCACGGCCCCTCAGCGGCCGTGGCGTCCCTTCAGCCAGCGGCATGTGCGCTCAGCCACACGCAGCGTGCCCGTGTCCCCCTCAAGTGACGCTCCCGTTCCCTCAGTGAAACCGCCGTACCCTGAGGGACACGACAGACACCCGCCTCCCCTCAGGGACTCTCGCTGGCCTCAGTGGCATGCAGGGCTTCTGCTCTCCCTTCAGTGACACAGAAGGCACCTGCAACCTGCTGGGGAAGCCTCAAGTCTGCTCAGTGTGCCCTCAGCATTGGGACAGCCACCTTTCTCTCAGTGCCCCTCACATCCCATCAGCAAATGAAGAGGCACCAGCCATCCTGTAGGTGACTCAGAGCGAGTGCAGTGGGTCATGGGGGCCAGGGGCCAGCAGCAGGCAGAAATCCATGAGAGCTGGGGAAAAGGCTCTGCTCTGCTTACAGCATGGGCTGAGGACCGGGAGAGCTCCATTTCCCCCTTGAGATGTTGGAGACAGGGCTTTCACCCTCCTTATAGGGCTGCCCCTCTCTGCAGGCAGCCAAAGGAGCATGACGGCAACAGGCCGAGGACAGCAAAGCAAAGAGCCAGCCCTGCACACAGGGAGGTGGCCCAGTGCAAAAGGAAGCGTGGCACCCTGAAGGTACCTGCCACAATCTCATGTGTCCCTGCCCTGGGAAAGCCAGGAATGCCCTTCGTGCAGAGGGCCTTTCTGTGGCCCCTCTGAGCTCAAAGCTGCTGCTCTTCTGGCTCAATGGGGCCTAAAACCACAAAGCTTGGCCTCCCTCACGGCAACAGGAACAAGACTCGGCAGGCAGGCAGTGGTGCTCAATGCCTAAGGCTGAGGGGCAAGGGGCTCCAGTCTGGAGCACAGGGAGGGCACACGCCCAGTCCCACAACTCCTGGCCTCACAGCCCTGAAAGGCCAGGACCAGGGTTCCATGCCTGATTCCAGGGGGTCCCTCCAACCGCCCACTGAGGAAGCGCCAGAGCAGGCAGCTGTCAGGATCAAGGCAGCTGCCAGGGGGCTGCTTGTGGCCTCTGACAGCCCATTGCTCAGGGCTTGCCAGCGCCCCAGCCCCTCAGGGGCTGCCCCAGCCCGGCCAAGTTGCCCGGCAGCAGCACCGCAGTCCCACAGTAGCTCCAGAGCAGCCCCATCCAGAGGCACCTGGGAGCCCTCAGCAAGGCAGCCAGCAGCACCCGGGCAGAAGGACACGGATGGCGTTTCCTGCCTGGCCCTGGGCTTGTGGCCATCTCCAGACACGGCTCTGGCAGGGATTCCCACAGCTCTGGCCCTTGCCCAGCTGCTCTGTGGGCAGCACAAAGAACTCAGCAGAACCACCAAAGGCCAAGGGGCTTCTGGCTATTTTCCCTGCAACACTGCACGCCTGGGCAGCTGGCTGAGCACAAGCACCTTTTCCCTTCTTCTTCTATGCCCTATGGACCCTGGGCAGCAAAATAAAGATCCTGGGATTCTCTCTATAATAATACATTCTATATTTACATACAAAAGAAAAAAAAAAGAAGAAAAGAACAGTCTTGAACAAACTGAAAAAATCCATGCTGGCTCTGGTGGCACCAGCAGGGATCATCTCTCTGCAGAGCTCCAGCAGCACAGCCAGCTGAGCCCCAGCAGTTGTGGCCCTGTCTTCCACACCCTGCAAAGTAGGTCGGGCAAATTTGTAAAAGTGAAATATTGAGTTCTGTGTAGTGCCCTGAGAATATGCAAAGTTTGAATTGTCAGGCTTCTCACAGAGAGGCTGATGTCATTTGCCATGTCTTCCAGGACTGCAAGACAGAGGAACAGAGCCAAGATCAGATCCTGGATCTGTGGGGAGCTGAGGAGAGCCCCCTGCCAGGGCCATAACAGCCGGCTCTTGCCATGGCCAGGAGGGAGCAGGGAGCAAGGGGATCAGCCCGAAGAGCAGCCACGAATCCCCCACGTGGCCCTGAAATCTCTCTGTGTGTGAGCAGCCAGGGCAAGGCTTGCAGCTCCCCCGGCAGCCCACGCTGGCAGCCCGCTGCCCTCACTCAGCAGTGCAGATCAGCTGCAGCTCTTGCTGCTGCCCCCTCAGGCGCCGCCCAGCCATGCCTGTGAACACAGAGCCTGTCATGGCCCCAGTGGCACGGCTCCCTGCCAGCGGTGCTGCCGGCGCTGTGGCCACACGGGCTGCTGGCCCGGCAGGGCTCAGCCCAGCCCTTGCCGCACGCTGCCGCCCCAGGGCACGGCTGCCAGAGGGCGGCAGCAGCAATGCCCAGGCCAGGCGGGGCTCCACGGCGCCGGGCCCCGCTGGCGCTGCCGAGGCAGCCGGCGGGGCTGGGGCCAAGCTGTGGCAGGCCAGGGCGGGGAGGGAGCCCGGGCTGGTGGCTCACCCATGAATCTGACAGCCGCCTCTCGCAGGGGCTCCTGTGGGCTCTGTAGGTAGCGCAGGGCCTGGTGCAGGTACTCGGCCGCTCGGCGCTTGTCGTCTGCCAGCTGCAGAGAGCGGCAGGAGGGAAGGGTTGGCGCGGGCTCAGCCCCCGGGCCGGGCGCTGCCTGCGCCCAGCGCCGGCCTCCCCTACCTGCACAGCCCTGAGGCGCGGCCAGCAGCCACTGGCCAAGGGCTCCTGAGGGCAGGGGGCAGAGGGCCGGCTGCTGCCCGGGGAGCCGCGGTGCCGCTCCGCAGCCCCGCCGGGCCAGGGCTCCATGGGCACCCGGCTCGGGCCCACGGGAGCCTGGAGAAGAGCCCGCGTGGCCTCTGGCCGCAGCAGTGGGCAGGGGCACAGCTGCCCAGCCCGCACACTGAGCAGCGCCCTCAGGGGCCTTCTCCAGGCTGAGGCTGGGGCTTACAGGCTGTCCTTACTAGGCAATTGGCGAAAATCCAGAGTTTCTCCTTCCTCGCCAGTTTTTCTAGATCTTTCCTCTTCAGGAATTTGACCACACGATGTAGTGTTTCCTGAGAAACCTGGAGAGCAGCAGAGTCCCAGATATGGCCACAAAGCCCAGGGTGCAGGACCCATGTCCCAATGCCACAGCCTGGGGAGGATGCAGCCTGGGAGGTGACCAGAGCAGGAGGCAGCTGAGTCCCCTCCCAGGGGCACACAAGCAGCCCATAAGTCCTCACCTGTGCCACACGCCGATTCCCATTATGGCAGTAGAAGAAAAGTGGGAGCAGGCTGTGGCGCACTTGTGTCTTCAGGTCCTTTGTTTTCTTTTCCAGTGGAAGACTCAGCAATGTGTGAAAGAGCAATATGGAGAGCTGCTTCACCTGGCTATTATCCTGTAGGAAGAGAAGAAAAGATGATCTTAGCATGGGCTGTGAGAGGCTCACCTGGGTGCAGGCCTGCATTTGCACAGGGCACCAAGTGTCAGGGCAGCAGCCAGTGGCCATGGCTGTGGGCACAGAGCCTTACATGGTCAAAGACTGGCAGGAGCCCCTCAGCCAGCTGCAGGGCGATGGGGCTGGGTATTGATGTGTCCTTCTCCAAGACTATAAAGCTGAGCACCATGACTGTTATCTTAACTATCTCTCCATCTTCATCCTGCAGGAGCCCCACAAGTCTTTTAGTCAGGCTCCACATTTTTTTGGTCTGTGTGGAACACAATTTTGTGAAACATCACCCTGCTGCTGCAGGGCCCAGAGGCCAAAGGCCTGTCCCGAAGCACTGGGGCAGCTGAAGCGGGAGGCAGGAGAGCTGGGAGCAGCTGCCCCAGCGCCCAAAGCCCAGGCAAGGCCAAGCGACTACGTTGCCCAGCCCCCCGCTGCCTGCACGGCTTCAGCCACTGACCCCTTCTCACCATCGAGGGATCGTCAGTGAGTTTGAGAAGGGCCTTGAACGCCAGGTGACGCCTCTCGCTGCACTCGCTTTGCAGGTACCTTGAGAAGATTTGCAGGACTCTCTCAGCATCACGTTCCTTCAAGTCCAGGAACTCGAGGACCTGAAAGGCACAGGGCAGTGACAGGGAGCCGGCCAGCAGGAGCCTGGAGCCGCACAGGGCTGGGCCCAGGCAGCAGCACAGGGCATGGGCACTGTCCTGGCAGCTGTGGCTGTGAGAGGGCAGAGAGCTGGGAGGCAGCTCAGCCAGGCAGCGCTGGCCTTGAGGCTCACCTCCACAAGGGACGCCAGGGCGGGCAGATCCCAGCGTGGCTCCCGTGTTCTGAGCAACCGGAGCAGGTAGTGAAGGATCCGGGAACAGGAGGGTATGGAGACGCAGGACATCTCCCTGGCAGGAGAAAAAGTCAGCAAGACTGTAAGCCAGGAGAATAAAACCTCTCACAGGAGTGACTCGCACAGGTCAGGTTTTTCTCCAACAGCCTGCAAGCGCCCTTGGGCTACTTCAGAGGCTGCTCTTTTGGCCACCTTCCTCCCCCAGCCTTTCCAGTTTGTTTGGCCGTCCCTCAGTGACAAGGCCCTCTGGCCCATGACCACGGGGACTGTGTGGGTCACTCTGGGCACAGGGCACAATTGTCAGAGGCAGTGGGGAGAAAGGGGTCTCACCTGGCCAGCAGACCCACAGCATAGTGGCGGGTGTCAACAGAGAGCAGTCTGTCCCAGCCACACCTGCGTTCCATTGCCACCACCACAACATTGTACTGCTTTCGGCAAAGCAGGGACTTCAGGGTCTGCACTGCAAACCTGTGTGCCCAAACCATAACACACAGCCCAAACCTGCCCAAACCATAACACACAGCAAAGCCCGGGTCACACTGGCAGCACTGGCTCCTTCCCAGGCCATGTGGCAGAGACAGGAGGAGTGGCATGGAGCACCTGTTGGGGCTGGTGGCAAGGCCGTGCTCTTCCTGGCATCCTTTCAAGAATGTATCGACCTCCTCTGGCATCTCTTCTGTGCTGAGAAACGCTTGGAAGAGCAGATGCACAAACAGGCGGGGGAAATACACTTTCAGTATACATGGAACATGGGACTCCTGGAGGATCTTCCACATCACCACGGTTGCCTGAAAAGGGCAAAGCCCCCAAGACAGCGCTCAGTGCCGAGGTGTCCGTGTGGCAGGGCCCGAGCGTGGCAGGGAGAGGCCCGGAGAGAGGCAGGGGGAGCACAGGGCCTGGTGGGCCTGAAGCTGCCACTGGGCAAGGTTTCAGGCCAGCGCCTGAGGCAGGGAGATGCAGTGGGGGAAGGAGAATGGAGAGCTGCTGGAGAGGCGGCCTTGGGGCCAGCAAAGGCCAGTGTCAGAAACTCACAGCCAGGGCAAAGACAGCCGTTTTGTCCCCATCGGAGGTGCACGTGCTGTGCTCTGGCCAGCTCTCCAGCACATCCAGGAGTATCAGCTGTGCCAGCTCTGCAGTCCTGGCTGAGCCCATGATGGTCTTCCACATGGCCATGGCAGCTCAGTGGGGTCAGAGCAATGTCTCAGGGGGGTCTCAGACACAGCAACGAGGGGAGCTGAGCTGGCTGCCATTTCTGCCTCTGCCCACTGGCCATGGCCAGCAGCAGCCAGGCAGCCCAGCCCTTTGGGGACAGAGCCCTGAGAGGCAGCAAGGGAGCATGGCAGCAGACTCAGGGGCTGACGTGCCAGGGCTGGGAAAGGCAGCAGCCAGAGGGCCCTGGAAGTCTCTGTTGCTCAGACACCTGGGGCAGGCTGTACAGGGTGATGGGCTGGGGAGGCCTGAGCCCTATGGGCAGGTGGGCCCCATACCTGTCACAGGACGGGGCCACACGCAGGAGCGTGATGACTGCGTCATTTGGCTGTGCTTCAGTGAGGTCCAGCAGGGCCTTTTCCAGCCTGTGCTCATCACAATCATTGGCCATGATCCTCTGGTGGATGAACCTCACCATGGCGGGCACCTAGAGAAGGCACAGGGAGACTTGGAAAGCTGCCAGAGGGAGCAATGTTGCCAGCTTCCCCAGAGAAGTGCTTCCATTCCCAGCGCACTGCCATGTGGCCCCAAAGGCTCACAGCAACCAGCATGTGTGGCTTGGGAGGCCAAGCAATTGCTGGGAGGATCAAAGCCTGGCCACAGGCTCCTTACTTGCTTTGGATTGTAAAAAACTTCCTCTACAAACATACACAGGAGGGCCGCGCTGGTCTCATGTTCGAGGAGCTCTGAATCTGCTCTGAGCCCAGTGCCCATGGTGATGCCCTCTTCCTGCCGAATTCTTTTCATGAATCTGCAGACCAACTGTAAGAGAAGGGCAGGAAGCCGGGGATGTTGCATGGAGTGCTCCACACACGGTGCTGGGCTGAGCAGGGACAGCAGGCCCAGCCCAGGTGGGGGTGGCTGCAGGTACCTGGGCTGTGCTGCGGAAGCGGCCACGGCTGGACTCCTGCTCTTGTGTGTGCTCCAGGGCTGCACCTGGCAAAGAGCGAGTGCAGCCAGAGCTGAGGGGCTGCGGGAGAGGCCGGAGAACACAGCCCAGCCCTGCTCTGCCCAGGCAGGGAGAGCCCCGGGATGGCCCAGGGGATGGAGCACGGCCCCTGCGGGGTGTCTGCCCGGCCCCTTTTCCGTCCTGTCCTTGGGCATGTCCCCAGGGAATGGCATGGCATGGCATGGCATGGCATGGCATGGCATAGGGTCAAGTTGGCTGCAGGCACCAGTCCTGTGGCCTAGCTCTGCCACTCACCCTCCTGTGGTGGCTGGAATGGCTCCAACTGTTGAGTCACCAGTGGTGAAGCAGCTCCAGGGCCTTCTTCCTCCTCTTCCCCCCAGGCCAGATTGGGCACTTCTGGGGTTCTGTGCTTCATGTCAGTGACACTAGCTTCTTGCAGAAGAGATACCTTGGAAATGCTCCAAGGGCACCAAGTCCCACACGCTGCCCTCAAGGGCAGCTGCGAAAGAGAAGCCTCGGGGAGACCACAGGTCAGCAAGTCTTATGGTCTGGCCTCAAGCTCAGCTAAAAGAACAACGCCTCAGATAACTTCCAGGTGGGACACGAACGAGTGCGCTGTGCGGGGGCTCCTCACGGCACTGCTCTGTCCCGTCCTGTCCCATTGCGTTCTCCCAGCACCCGGGCATGCTTCTATTTCTCACGTGTCACAAAGGGACCTTGGACACCGGGTTCTATTCCATGTCACAGTGACCGTGCTGCAGTGTGTCACCAAGGGCCCTTGCACACACTGCCGCCTGCCCTGGGGCTGCCCCCAGCCCAGCCAAAGTGGCCCAGGGTGGAAGGAATGCCTGGCCCCAGGTGTCTAAGGCAGCCTGACAGGATCTTTAGGAAGGGGCTCAGAGCATCAGCAAACGCTGCCCTGCTCTGTGGGCCCAGGGCAGCAGAAGGAGCCCCCAGGGCTGCCGACGCAGCTGCTCTGGGAAGGCACAGGCCCTTCCAGGGAAGCGGGCACGGCCTCCTTGGGACACGTCCCGGCCCGTGGCCATCCTAAACCCGCGGGTGTGACTCGCACAAGGAACGTGTGGGCCCGGGCACCAATGCTGCTCTGAGCCCTGGGGTCCGGGCAGCGCTGCCATCAGCAGGTGTGGCAGAGTCCCTTCCCAAGCAGAGCTGCCACCCCCCGAGCCCTGGCAGCGCTGGTGCCCGTCTCCTGCCCCAGAGACCTGTGCCCCCGGGGGCTTCTGTGCCACAGGGAGCCAAAGCCCACGTGCATTAGGGGCTGTGCTCCTTCCTGCCAGGGCTGATGGCAGGAGCACCTGGAGCAACTGCTGGCAATGTTAGCATTCAAAACACATAATCACATAGGGATTATATGCGGTGCTTTAATATTCAAGAGCTCTGGGAATCGGGGTATATTCAACCCAAATCTGATTCCGACCATACATCCGAAAGGATCGTGTTTTATACTTTATCTTTATATAACTTCCATGTTAATTATTAAACTTACATTTTTCTATTGTATATATATATTTAGCCCCTCTCTGAATTTCCAGCATACTTTCTCAATATTCTTCTTTTGGTTATATAAGAATTACATTTAATTACTAAACAATCATCACATCTAACAATTATATAATATATCATACTGCTTACGCAGGTGCAGTTGATCTGGGAAAGCACAAAGCCTAACATTTTAGATTCTATCTTTAACTTTTTCCAGGGCTCCACTATCATTCTCCCCCCTTTGAAAGCATTTTCACTTCACTATAGGTGTAAATGTTTTCACTTGATACAGTCCTTTATTCCTCAGTTCGTACTTGGTTCTTCAAATCCAGGGTTGATGTAAACATTGTCGTGGATGCTGTTACGAACTGGAGAACCAGAAGATGGTGGGTGTGGATCTCGTGTTAGTGCCTTTATTATCCTCTGGTTCCAGGACGTTTTCTTCTGTATCTCTCCCTTTAAGATGCTGTAAACGAACCAAATTGCTAAGAATACAATTAGTAAGCTTATCACACTCTCAATGATAGATTTTAATCCATGAACTCACATTCCACCCTAATCTATTAAAGATTTTTCCTAACCAGCTTGTACCCAAATCCTTTTGCTCTTCTTGTGCTTCATGCTCTATTTGTTTCAACTGATTGATGTTTTTCCTAACCAGCTTGTAGCCAAATCCTTTTGCCCTTCTTGTGCTTCATGCTCTATTTGTTTCAACTGATTGATGTCATATTCCACATCGGCAGTTACATTTGGGATATGAATGCAGCAATGATCAATTTGTCCCTTTAAGAATCCACATACTCCATGCTCTTTCAGGAGTAACATATCTAGGGCCAATCGATTTTGTAAAGTAATTTTTGTGGTGGCTTGTAATTGTATATTTAATTCTTTAAATCCTTCCCGGGTGACTCTTGCCAGTCTACCTACCTGACCTGTAAGTTTGTACAGCATCTCTCTGCTCTTATAGTTTGCTCTAGGACCAAGCAATGACTCTAGCTAGGGCCCATCCAAATTTCACTCAACTAGAGGGTTCTTGCCAAGTGTCATCTGGATTTTTATCGTCTAGAACTTCTCGTCTTGCTCTTATCTGCAGAAGTTCATGTTTTCCATTAAATGGGGACTTTTTCCAAAATGGACATAAGGCTGGGAGGCCTAAAGTAATCTCCTTTACTTTCCCGTCTACAGGCAGATATGTTGTCCAGGTACCATCACTTGCTGCCCATACAAATTGTGCTGGACCTCAGACTGTAACCCTGGTACACCCTATAATTACTCTATAATTCACTCTGCCTTGTTTATGTTTGATCCCTCTGCAAGCACAACCAATTTGTAGGGCTATTGCCAGGGGTGGCATCTGCTTTATCTCTACATCATCTGAAGTGCAGTTGTAAGTTTTATTACATGTCCACCAACTTACTTTGTCTGCCCTCGTTCTGCTACTAGTGTCAGTGTTCGTTATTGCTGGATCTGTTTCATTCTCAGGGCCTTCCCACTTAATACACCAAGGGGTGTTTGCCATATATTGGAATCTTTGAAGAATACTCACAGACCACACACTGTCCCAAGGTTCTATCTGATCTTTCCTATCCTTGGCCTCACATTTCCATACAAGAGTGGTTTCTGTAACTTGCCTCAATTCGGGTACCTGTTTACATGTAATTGTTTTGTTCTTTTGTATTTCAGGTAGTTTTGATGTTATGATTCTCCAGTTTACTGGGTCTCCTGCTGCCTTTGGCATTGGCAGACAGGCAGTTATTCGACTGGTGTTTTGCATTTTGGCAAAATCTTTGACTAATCCAATCATTACATTCTCAGCCCGAACTGCATTAGAAACCTTTATCACCTGTGTTTCTGTTTGTACCTCTCTCTTCATTCTAGAATGAAGAATGGTTAGTCGATCATTTTGCACTCCACATCCCAAAGATATTAATAACCATAACGTTAGCACAATTACTGATAGCATTCTGAAAGCAATTAAACACATCTTATCTGCAGCCTTTGTTCATTCCAGAGTTTATACAGTCTGTGATCCAGGATGGACTTTCTTCACTCGGGTATAGTGAATCCAGGGGTCCACACTGGCTACTTTGACTGCTGTAAAGGTGGTCAGTAGTACCTGATGGGGTCCACTCCACTTTTCTTTCAGCGGTTCCTCGTTCCAGTTCTTGATGTACACCTCGTCTCCTGGATGTATGTTATGAACTGGGTTCTCGAGAGTCACTGGTCTATTCCACACGAGGATACTCCAGAGCCGAGCTAAAGTTTTCCCGAGAGACAGAACATAATTATACACTTCCTGCTTTCCTGTGACATGTACATTAGGGTTCAGGAGATTCATATGGTTTCCCATACAATATCGCATAAGGACTGACTGACATCCCACTCCTAGGCTTTATCCGAATCCTCCACAGTGCTATTGGCAAAGCCTGGGGCCACTGCAATTTGGCTTCTTGGCATATTTTACTGATTTGCCTTTTTAGTGTCTGATTCATCCTCTCTACCTGTCCACTTGACTGGGGTCTCCACAGTGTGTGGAGGTCCCAATTTATCCCCAGCAATCTACTTACCTCTCTTACTACTGTAGCTATGAATGGGGTCCCGTATCTGATGATACCCCTAGGAGTACCCCGAATTCTGGGAATAATCTCCTGTAGTAACCACTTAACTGTTTCCTTTGCTTGGTTCGTGCGACAGGGAAAGGCTTCTGGCCACCCAGAGAATGTGTCAACCCCCACTAACAGGTATTTGTATCCTCGAGTCCTTGGTAGCTCTACAAAATCAACCTGCCAATAGTCTCCTGGCTCTATTCCTACCTGAATTCTTCCTAGCTGTGCCTGTCACCTGGCAACCGGGTTGTTTTTCAAGCAGATATCACATTTTGTCATTACTGATTTTGCCATTGTTAGCATCCGTACTGAAATTAAACTCTGCTTTAGCAATTTTACCAATGCCTCTGCTCCCCAGTGACATTCATTATGTTTAATTTATAGAACTTCTCTCATTATCAAGGGGGTACCACTATTTGTCCTTGTGCAGTCACATACCATCCCTGTGAATTCTTTTGTGCATTTAGCAAACGTGCCAGTCTCTCATCTTCTACTGAATATTTTGGTTTTGGAGGCAAATTGAATTGGGATACCTTAAGCTTCAAAGGTATCAATGCCATTGTTGTTTGTACCTCTCGAGCAACCTGTCGGGCTGCCCAGTCTGCCTTTCGATTTCCCTCACAGATTTTGGAGTTTCCTGATTGGTGTGCTTTGCAGTGTATGATTGCCACTTGTTCAGGTTTTTGTACTGCCTTTATCAATTGCAGGACTGCATCCTGATGTTTAATGTGTGTACCCCGAGAAGATAAGAGTCTTTCTTTCCACAGTGCTCTGTGTACATGCACCACTCCAAAGGCGTATTTTGAGTCAGTCCAGATATTTACATTTTCCCTTCACTTAATTCTAGTGCCCTGGTTAAAGCAACCAGTTCTGCCTTCTGGGCAGATGTATTTGGTGGTAATGCCTTTGCCTCCACTACTGTATTGACTGTTGTTACCGCATATCCAGCGTATCTGGTTCTGTTTTCCACGAAGCTGCTTTCATCTGTAAACAGTTCCCACTCCGGCTGCTCTAGTGGGACGTCTTTCAGGTCTTCTCTTGCTGAATGAGTGTACTCTATTACTTCTACACAGTCGTGTTCTAATGGGCCTTGTTCAGTTGTGGTACCTAGGAAGAAAGCTGGATTCAAAAGGTTAGTTGTTTTTAATGTGACATCATCCTCCTCAGTCAGGACTACATGGAATTTCATCATCCTGCTGGGAGATAGCCAATGGCCCCCCTTTTGTTCTAAGACAGTGGTTACCATGTTTGGTACATAGACATCTATGTGCCTTCCCATAGTAAGTTTCCTGGCTTCTTGTATCAGGATCAGAGTAGCTGCGACTGCCGGCGGACATGGGGGCCATCTGGCACTTATGTTGTCGAGTTGTTCAGAAAAGTAGCCCACCAGCCTTTTCCAGCTTCCCAGACGTTGGGTCAGGACTCCTAGTGCTAGGCGCAGCCTTTCATGTACAAACAGCTGAAAATCTTTAGACAGATCAGGTAACCCTAATGCTGGAGCAGTTGTCAGTGCTTCCTTTAATTTTAGGAAGTCTTCTTTCTGTGGTTGCCCCAGGTGAATGGCTGCATCTTCTGAGCTTCATACAGGGGTTTCGCAATCAGTCCATAGTCCATGATCCACAAGCGACACCATCCTGCCATCCCGAGGAAGACTCGCAGCTCATGTAAATTCTGGGGCTCTGGAATAGCACAAATAGCTTGGATATGGTTAGTATCTAGTTTTTGTTGCCCTTGTGAAATTTAAATCTCAATGGTTACCTTTATACAGGTTACTTTTTCTTCTGTAGCTATTCGTATATCATCAACATACTGCAACAATAAGTATTGGTCTCTTGGTACTATATTGAAGTGAAGGGGAGAACAACCATCCTGGTAATGCATCGAACTCCAACTTTATTGATCAATCAATCACTTTAAATAACAAAGTTAACGAACTTCATGCATATTCTGTAATCCAATGTCATGATAGGCTAACAGAGAAATTTCTAACCACTCCTCTTGTTTTAGAATACCTACAATTGTTTATTAAAAACAGAAACCAAAACAGAAACCAGAAACTAAAACAGAAACCAGTGTTCCCAAAACTTTTACATCTGCTCTCAGGATGGCAGGCCTTCCCAGAGACGGTGTTCTACTTGTTATGGGAAGACAGCCTGAGAACTTTATTGTTTATAAAGAGAGTCTAATTGTTTATACAAATCAGAAGGCTGAGAACTGTTAGAAACTGCCTTACTTTTCCCTTATACTTTTCTCTCAATTTTATGTCTCATGGCCTTTTCTTTAAGTCATTCTCCGACATTTCCCCCGTTTTTTCTTTTTAAGAAAGGAGGTTAGTTTGCAGGTTTTTTCTATTATCTTACTGACTATTTTTTGAATGCAACAAGGTAAGATAATGGTGAAGTTTTTCCTCACAGAAACTCTTGTGGAGGAGACATTACCTCCACGACAGGTGGTAATTGGACTAAGAAAAGAAAGCTGTTAACTGTTTTCATTCATGCAACCCTGGAGAGGAGGTGAAAAAGTCTGAAAATTATTCTTTCTGTCCTTGAATTTATCACATCCACCTTTTTTCATGAGCTTCCCAGAAATGTTCAAAGTCAGTTTTCAGTTTGTAATCCTTTAGTCATTTGGCTCAAATGGCATCAACTGGGAGAGTCTCAGTCCTTTGTTAATTTGGAGTGGTGAAAAGATAGTATGCATTTAAGGCACTTAAAATATTTAACTTAACAGACTTATTTGCAAATCATGTAAAATCACTTAAATCTAATTCAAACTTAACAGAATCTAACTTAACTTACTTAATAATACTTAACAAAATTTAATTTTCTTTAAATCTCACACAACTCAAACCTATAAATAATTTAAACTTAGCAGACCTCGAACCCAACCGAAAACAAGCTCAACAATTTTAACCTTAACATTTAATGGCACTTAATTGATAACTTAACTTAAACTACTTAATGACAGATAAAACCTAGTATAGAAATAATATATAGCATTTACTATAACTTACTTACAGGCCTGATTCTAAAATATTAAGCTAAAATAACTTTCTTCACGTGTTTGCTATAGCATTTTTATACCAAAAACACACTCACAACATCTCACTCATACAATCAATCCAACACATCTCAACATTTTTAAACTTTTCAAAACACAGCTTTAAAGTCTAATGTTCCACCGGCCCAGCCATCCGGGCTTCTGATGTTCAAAGTCTCTGGTAATACAGATGTTTCCAAGACAGCATACCCAATGCCGAGCCAAATCGGCCGAAACTTGACTCCTGCGTTCATTTACGCTGATCTGCTTTACAGTCTGTGCTGGGGAGAACAAAAGATCTCTCTAACTTAGGTGAAAAACATCCTGACAGCAACAGTCCTTGGTGTCGCTTGTTTAGTTTCACTAATCTTTTAATTGCAATAGGAATCTTTTCTTTTGTTGACAAGAGTCACAGTTATTACGGCTGTTAGATCTTAAACTGTAGCTCCTGCCGGCTACGGGGCGGAGGGAGAAGCGCTACCGCTCGAAAAAGCACTCTGAAGTCGGAATCCGCTAAGGAGTGTGCAGGACGAAAACTATCAATGCACAGCATGATTGCTCCTCCATCACCTGCTCTCCGATGTCCAGTTACTGTTCCCTAGCAGCAACTGGCCGCCCGTGGACATCTGGCCCCCAGTTCACACATGAGGGCGATGCGGCTCCGGTCGCTCCCCCCGCGGCGCTCTTTGTTCACTTCCGGCGCGGCTCTCGGGGTGGCGCGGCTTGGTTTCTGCGGTGGCGGCTCCGCTCTCGGGGCTGCGCGGCTGCTCCCGCGCAGTGGCTCCGCTCTCGGGGGCGGCGCGGCTCGGCTCCTGCGGCGGCAGCTTTTGATCTTCCCGCCGCTGCCTCCGGTGCGCCCGTGCCAAGTTCGGAGTAGCACAGCACTGCAATTCTACCATAAATCACCGAATTCACACATTTCCGTAATCCGTAAACCATATGGAAAATCCCTTTACCGTAACTATAAGTCCAAAGTCCTGTTGAATCCTTCTGCTAATTCATCTCTGCTTTGCGTTGCGGGTCACTCCCTTCGCGGCGGTTCAGCTTCGCCCGCGGTGGCTCCCTGTGGTGTCAGGTTGAAGGCAGGAAAAGGTACCGATGATGCAGCGATGACTTCTGATGGTGCTTGGCATTCCCGGTGCAAGCGGCCCGTGCCTTCGCAGCATTTCGTGCGGCCCTCTTTATTTGATGCTGCAAACGCAGCTGACGCTTGAAGAGGTGCAAAAGCGGCTAACACCTGACTTTGAGAGGACCTTGCCTGTTCTCGAAAACCTATTCCTATCTGTTTGAGTACATCTGCCACAAAAGCCTGCTGCCTGGTAGGAATAAGAGCCATCCTCTCTAATGCTTCCTCTACAGTCCAATCCGCACCTAAAGCATTAAGTATGTTTCTAGTAGCAGAATTACAATTTTGAAGGACACACTGCCTGAGTAGGACCCTGCGCAAATATTCTGGCACGCCAGCTCTCTTAATTGCAGCCGCAGCTTTATCAACATAAGCGCCAAATGTCTCATCTTTGCCTTGCTTAATTCCCATATACACTGGTATCCCTCCTGGTTCCTTTACCATATCTATCGCGAGTCTGACTAACCGCATTGCCTTCCGGCACTTTTCCGGACCTATTGAAGCTTGTGCATCAGTACGAAGAAAAGGTCCCAGACCCATAAGCTCATTTATAGTGATACCATGCAAGGGATCCCCCGGCTGTCTTTGAACTGCCACACATTCATTAGCTAAAGCTTGCCAGTGGGCGTTAAACAGCAATTGTTGATGTTGAGTAAAAATTAATTTAACTATCCCACGACAATCATTAACAAGAAGGATACTGGTGTCAAAAATATAATCGAGCATTTGCTTAGCTGGTTCACTCTTAAAGCCAAACTGACTAACAGTAGCTCGCAACTGAGATAACAGCTTCCAGTCAAGAGCGCTAATTGTGGCTTGAAAACCTCCTCCAGGCTGGGGGTTAAAGACAACCGGACAAGCCAGTTCCCGAGCCGAACTTATCAGCTCTTGATCTCCCTTGTCAATTGCATCTTTGGCCAGGGCAGCCCACGCGTCCCGTCTTTCCCTCGCAATCGCCGCCGCCAAGCCGATTTCCGACCCAGGGACCGGCTGATTGCCCTTTGGGAACGGAGTACACGTATCTGGCCCCAGCTGCTGAGACGCAGCAGGTACAGGAGAGTCAGAGGTGCTCTGTGTAGCCTGCGGCAAAGCAGACAACAAGGCACCCCGCGGAGCTTGGCTCATTAGGGGGGGCTGCGAAGCGGGTACTAAAGCAGTCTGCGTAGCCTGGTTTGTAGGCTGGCTCGTAGCCGGGCTTGTAGCCTGGCCCGTTAAGGGGGGCTGCGCGGCGGGCAGCGAGGCAGTCTGCGCCTGGCTCATAGTGTGACTCATAGCCTGGCTTTCCGAGGGAGGCGGCGAAGCAGGTAATAAAACTGTCCGCATCGCGGGGCCAAGAGGAATTCCCGCGTTCTTATCAAATTCCCTATCTTGATCGCATTCTTTGTTACGATCGTAAGCGGCAGTAGCCTGGTGAGCGGCCCTTTTTTCAACTTGAATTTGCAAAAGCTCGGTGTTAACGACCCGCCATAATTTACCCCACTTCTTAGCAGTTTTATCATCATCTAACGTAGCCTGCCACAATAAATCACCAAATCTACGCCACTCCAACAATTCGTGAACTGTGTGAGGATTTATAAAGATCCCCCTTTCTAGGCCATAAACTAAAAGACCCGGTAAATCTTTCTGTAAATCTATTCCCTTAATTTGCCGTTTTTGCAAAAGGGTAATAAAAAGTTCATATGAGGCTTGCCTTTCCATACCTATGTGCGCACGTTGCAGCTCTTCAAATCAAGGTCGCGGCCACATGTCTCAGACGAGCCTATCTGTATAGTCGCTCGCAGCGTGGCGCGGGCCGGCGGGTTACCCTCCGCTTTGTCTTCCGCACTTCTACGCCGTTCCGGCTGCAGTTTCAATCTTACGGAACCCGAACCTGGCTTCACTTCACGTGGCGTTCGCTTCCCCGTGGTGTTCGCTATCACGGTCGGAGGTCACCATATATTGAAGTGAAGGGGAGAACGACCATCCTGGTAATGCATCGAACTCCAACTTTATTGATCAATCAATCACTTTAAATAACAAAGTTAACGAACTTCATGCATATTCTGTAATCCAATGTCATGATAGGCTAACAGAGAAATTTCTAACCACTCCTCTTGTTTTAGAATACCTACAATTGTTTATTAAAAACAGAAACCAAAACAGAAACCAGAAACTAAAACAGAAACCAGTGTTCCCAAAACTTTTACATCTGCTCTCAGGATGGCAGGCCTTCCCAGAGACGGTGTTCTACTTGTTATGGGAAGACAGCCTGAGAACTTTATTGTTTATAAAGAGAGTCTAATTGTTTATACAAATCAGAAGGCTGAGAACTGTTAGAAACTGCCTTACTTTTCCCTTATACTTTTCTCTCAATTTTATGTCTCATGGCCTTTTCTTTAAGTCATTCTCCGACAGTACTAGCCCATTTTCAGTCCAAATCTCCAGTTCCTTTGCCAGTTAGTTTCCAAATAGGGTCGGCGAGTTCTTGTCGTGTCCAGGTGAGCTGGGTCTTTCTTCCTTTCCCTGGGTTTTCCCACTCAAAAACAAACAGTTTCCTACTTTCTTTCTCAAAGGGTGTGCAGAGAAAGGCATCTTTTAAATCAATTACAGTAAACCACTTATAAATCCCCTTTACGGATGTTAGCAATTTGTGAGAATTTGTTACCACTGGATAAATGTCCTTTTTATTTATTGCTCTCAAATCCTGCGCTAACCTATATTCAGATATTTGTTTTCTTTACTGGAAATATTGGTGGATTAAATTCTATTCTATATTTGTGGTGAGTTCTTGAACCTGTTCCACAGGTTCAGCTAGTTATATTCTCCTAACACCATGGCTTTGGCAGCGTTTCCCTGCTGGAACTGATTGCCCTGGTCAAACTGGTTATTCAAGCTTGGACAATTTCGCTTCCAATGCCCCTCCCGCTTACAATACGCACATTGATTCAGGCTTAACCTTTGTGTGACTGGTCTCTTACTGCGGATATTCCTGTTACGTCCCCTGAAATTTGGGTCACCTTCTCCTTGTATTACTGCCAATAGATTCTACTGCTGTCTGTTACTAGCTTCTTTTTCCCGATTGCTATATGCCATCCAAGCAACCTCAAGTAGCTTATCCAAATTCCTTAATTCTTCCCCCTCTAATTTTTCCAATTTTCTACGAATGTCATCCTGTGATTGGCCCAAGAATATGAGAGCGAACTGAACCTTTGCTTGCTCTGTATCCATTTGGAGGTCTGTATATTTCCTTGCTACCTCCTTAAGCCTCTCCAAAAACGCAGTGGGAGATTCCTTCTTTTCCTGTTGAACCTCATATAGTTTGGACCAATTTATAGTTTTGGGCACAGCGTTCTGAACTCCTATTTGGATCCACTCTTGATATTTACGTAATTTCCTCATATCGCACAATAAATTAGGGTCGCAATTTGGATCCTCAATTGGGAAATTCACATCTAAATTCCCTGTTACCAGCCCATTTCTAATATCTTCTCTTGCCCTCTCTTTGGCTGCCTTAAGTACCATTTCTTTTTCAGTAGAATCCATCAGAGTATCTAATACTACTTGTATGTCATCCCAGTCAGGATTTTGAGTTTTCATAACCATTTTTACTACGCGTGCCATTTTATCAGGATTTTCTCTATAAGTTCCGGCTGACTGTTTCCAAATAACTAAGTCTGCAGGGGAAAAAGGCACTTTTACAAATACTGGCCCTTCCATTCCGACACCTTGTTGTAAGGGGGCAATCACAGTCCGTTTTTGTTTGCTTATGCCTTTTCTATGCACAACTGGGGCAAGCTTTGCCCGACTCCGGGTTCTGTGGGCAATTGGGGTCACTGATTCATTACCATTGCTATCTTTTTCACTCGCATACCTCTTTCTCCTTTCTATCACAGTTAGGTTTTGCTCATGTTCTGAGGAAGAGGGACCGGGTGATGATGGGAGAGGAGGATAAAGAGGGAAAGGTGTACTAGACGAGACGGGCTCAGGACTAGGTGGGTGAGGAGCAGGTAGTGGAATAGGGACAGGTGAAACAGGTGAAACAGGTGGGATAGGGTTAGGTTCTCTTGTAGCTTTCTTAGCTCCTATTGGAGCTACTTGTAATTCAACATCTGTATAATTTTCCCTACTCAAGCTTTCTTTTAACGCCAAGTGTTCTAAACAATGTTCCTCACAAACCCCACACTTTGCAGATGTTTTAACCACTAATAATCCACATTCATCCTGCCATTCTGGCTTTCCCTGTAAATAGAAAACCAGATCAACATATGGGACTTCATCCCATTTTCCTTCTTGTTTACAAAACGACATTAACCGCGAAATAGTGTTATATTGCAGAGTACCGTATTTTAGCCATTTTTCGCCATTCTCCAAGGCATATTCTGGCCACCATGAATTACAGTAATCAATCAACTTAGTTTTACGTAATTCTTCCCCAAAGTTACCCTGTTTCCAATGTGCTAATAAGCACCCCAAAGGAGAAGTTTGCGGGATAGGGGTGTTACTGCCCAAAATCCCTTTAAATTTCTCCATTTCAAATACACCACAAATGCCGAACCCGCAATGCTTTTGTGATTGTCTTATGGAATGGCGCCTAGGCTTGTACCAACAGGAATTCCTTTAGCCCAACCAAGTGTAGCTTTTGCTGTGTCTTATTTGGCAGGCATCCAAAACCAAACCAAAGTAAAAAAAGCACCTTATCTTTCTCCCGGGGACGTTGTGAGCGGCAGGAGCGGTCGTGGCCAATGGGCTCCCCTAGAATCCCTCGGTGCTGGCTGGAGCATGATCAAGTCACGAACTCGCTCAGCAGTGCTCACAACGGTTCCATCTGGGTTGCCAAAATGTTGGCGTTCAAAAACACATAATCAAGGAGCGATTATATGCAGTGCTTTTTATTAAGAGCTCTGGGAATCGGGGTATATTCAACCCAAATCTGACTCCGACCATACATCCGAAATGATCATATTTTATACTCTATCGTTACATAACTTTCATGTTAATTATTAAACTTATATTGTTCTATTGTATACATAAATTTAGCCCCTCTCTGAATTTCCAACATAGTTTCTCACTATTCTTCTTATGGTTATATAATAATTACATTTAATTACTAAACAATCATCACATCTAACAATTATATAATTTATCATACTGCTTACGCAGGTGCAGTTGATCTGGGAAAGCAGCGTAAGCACAAAGCCTAACATTTTAGATTCTATCTTTAACTTTTTCCAGGGTTCCACTATCACCCGAGCCTCCTGCCCAGCTCTGGGGCCGATCGGGGGCTCCCCCCCAGCAGCCGGTGCTGTGGGGCCGTGGGGCAGAGCGGTGGGAAAGGAGCGTCCGGGATGGCAGCGGAGGAAATGCGGGAGGAAGAGGAGGGAGAGGAGGAGCAGGAGCGGGAGCGGGAGAATCGCGGCGCTCGCAGCGCCCGCACGCCGAGCCTGCAGCACCCCCTGCCCCGGGAGCATCGCCCCCAGCCCCGAGCCGCAGGGGAGGGCGGAGGCCGAGCTCGCCCCGGCTCCAGCCAGGGGTCTCCGGGAGGATTTTTTGGAGAGTGTTCGGAGCCAGCAGATCCCGGACTCGAGCCCCGGATATCTCCGGGCTCCCTAAGAGGAGCTTTTTCGGGGGGAGAGCAGCCGCCATCGCCCCTCGGGAGGGTCCCGGGGAGTCCATGTGGGGATGGCCTGGTACCGACGGGGCGGGACATTGGTTTTGGGGATCCCTGTGAGAGCCGGGGCTGTGGAACGGGGGACCCCCGGGGTGGGGAGAGGGGAAGGGGCAATACCGGAGCTGGGAGACCCCCAGCAGCCCGGAGATGAGGCAGGGACGGGACCCCCTGACACTAACAGGGGTGTATCCTGGGGTGACTTTGTGATGCTCGTACCCCCTCGGTTGTTTAGCCCAGAAATGAGTTCTGCACCTTTAAGGCTGGTTATTTTGTTTTGGCCCTAATTTTCTTTGGATTCATCTTCATCCCTTTAAAACAGAGAAAATTGGGGTAAAAATCAATAAATTCATCAAAGACATCAGAATCCTCACTTTTTACTTGTGTTTCAGGGCAATCTGGGATTCAGGGAAATAATTGAGAGAATTTGGGGGGTTTGGGGGTATTTGGTTTAGTTTTCTCCCTCTCTTGGAACTCAAAGAGACAAGAGGGTTCGATCTGTCAGCTCAATAGCACTGAAACTAATCAGTCCCACCCCAAAATTCCTGGATTCCACAGCCCTTTGGTGTGGAATGGGGTTGGAAGGAGATTGGGTAAAGTGGGCTTCAAATCGGGAGGGTTGAAATGGGTATTAGGTGGGGCAGGATGGGTGGAATGGGATTTGGGAGGTGGGAAATGGGGGAAGTACAGCTTGGGAGGGGGGTCATGATGTCCAGGACGGGTGGGATGTGTTGGGGTTGGGACTGAGGAGTGGGCTGGGTATCTCATGTTTCTGAGGCAGTTTTGGGGCACTCCCCAGCTCTTGGGGGTTTCCTGAGAGCAGCTCCATGGAGCCCCATTGACAGGGGTGGTTGCCTTGGGCATGAGCTCAGATCTGTAGCCAGAGTCCGTTGCCTTGGTGCTGGAGAGCAGAGAAATGATGAACAGCCCCAGACATCTCCAGTGTGTGTTTGGGGCAGGGAGAGTTCTGCATAGGTGGGGTGGTCAATGCCCCAGCCCAGCCACTGCAGCCTCTGGTGCAGCCCCAAAGTGGCTGCCAAGCCCCTGGCACCCCAGAAACCCCACCTGAGAGAGGGACCAGAGCAGGTCTGGCTGTGACACGGGTGTGACACTGACACGTCCCACGGCCCCGGAGCTCACAGCAGCTGAGATCCAAGACTGACTGTGGATCTCTCTCTCCCTCTCTCTCTTCTCCTGACTTCCTCTTCTCAAAATCTGGTTAACTTGCAATTGGACAGGTTAGAGTTTGCTAAGTCAGTGCTTTATGAAGTGATTTACTTTAATTCCACATTGTTTCAGATTTCCCAAATACCTCATTCTCTGAAGTTTGCAACTAAAAGTTTGTTCTCCACCCTCCTGAGCAGTTTGTTGTTTTCTCCCCTTGGCCATCTGTCCTGCAGACTGTGACCCCTGTGCATGCTGCTCCTCTGCCCTGGCCGGCTGCACTCGCCCATCTCGCTGTGCCCCAGCATTTCTCACCCAGCGTTTCTGTGCCCTCCCTGGGCTCCCTGCACCCAGCGCTGCCGGCTCCTGGCACACAGAGCCAGGGCAGGAGCCCACCCTGCCAAGGGGCTCTGGAGCAGGGTGGCGGCTGCGATGGCTTCTGAGCTCAGCAGCTGCTCCTGGCATGGTTCCATGGAGACCGAGCACAGCAACGCGGCTGAGCATTGTCCCTGCTGAGGGTCACACACTGCCGGGGCACATTCCCTGCCTGCAGCATTGCTGAGCATTGTCCCTGCTGAGGGTCACACACTGCCGGGGCACATTCCCTGCCTGCAGCAATGCTGAGCATTTTCCCTGCTGAGGGTCACACACTGCCAGGGCACATTCCCTGCCTGCAGCATTGCTGAGCATTGTCCCTGCTGAGGGTCACACACTGCCGGGGCACATTCCCTGCCTGCAGCATTGCTGAGCATTGTCCCTGCTGAGGGTCACACACTGCCGGGGCACATTCCCTGCCTGCAGGATTCATGCCCGACCCAAGCGCTGCACTTGTGTCTCCAGCGTTGCTTTCCAACAAAAACAGGGGAAGCCAAACTCTGCAGGTCATGGTATTTTAGTGTGTCTAAAACTTGCTAAGTCATTGATCTTAGAGGTGAGATGCATTTAGAACTCATGGCATGGAGAAGTAGTGCAAGATGGAAAAGAGGAGCATAGAAATAAACTGAGGAAAACATTTCAGATGATTTCTTTCCATTTTCATTTCACTTCTGGAATGCTGGTTCAGTTTTCCAGGAATCTTCTCTGTGATCCTGTCTGCTCTTTTCAAAAACCTTTCCTGGAGAATGAGGTCGAGCTCTTGTCACAAGATGTGCCACCACCTGCGGCTTCTCTTGGCTTTCCACACTGCGTGCAGCAGGACTCTTGCAGCAAAGCAGGACAAAAGTTTTGAGGACTTGACAACTTGTCCTTTTTTTTCCTGGTGGACTGGAAAGTTGTGCCATTGGTGAGGTTTTCATTGTGGCTGTTCCAGTCTTGGAAAACAGGAGGGGGGTACCAGGACTTGTGGGGAATGCAACCCTGACTGAATTCAGAGAAAGAATCTCCAGAAGCTGCAGCCAGAAATGGAGAGTTGTGTGGTAATCATTCACGCATCTCCACAGACACCTGGAAAGTGATCTAGAACTTGAAAATTGGTTGTCAGAAAATTGGTTGTCAGTTTGTTTCTGTTTTCAGTTTAGATGATTCTACATCTCTCGTGCTGGTATAAATCAAGAGCACAATCAGTTCATGATAAGCAGCAGAAGAAGTTGCATCTCCCAGAGTAGAAGACTGAAAAAATATGAAAAGGAGAAATGCAGGGAATGACTTGGTGAACCTTGTCTGTAAGAAGGGTATTTTTTTCTAAGAATTTCTAATCAATTTCCTCTGCTTTTCTCCTTCTTAATAAGGCCATTTCCATCCCAGACTCACCATGATATGAGAAGCCTGATCTTGAAGTGCATGAAAGATGCCCTGTTCCTCTGCAGGGACAGTCAGGGTGGAACAGGAAGCAGTTTTGAAATAATTGTGTGATAGATGAGTAATGCGGTGGTTGAGTCTTACAATTAAAAGGCAGATGTAACGGATATGTTAAAACAAGTTTTATAGATTTATATTTTTGTTTTACACCCCCTTGTGTTGTTATCACAGGGTTACCTGGTAGTTGGGGTATTTGGGAGGGTTGGTTTGTTACTATGGCAACACCTGACTGCCAATCAAGATGTAAGGAAGTGACCTCCACCACTGGACAGCAAAGAAAGAGTTGATTAACAAGATTTTGAGAGGGGCTAAAGGGTTAAAAGGTGAAACATCCATTGTCTGGGCAAGCACATGGTGGGAAAAAATCCTTTGCTCCCAGTGCCATAATATTTTCTGTGCTCAGTCTTCTGTTGTATTTTTTATAAGGTTTTAATAATCCTTTTAAATTTTTGGAAGTTAGTATAACTTCTCACAAATGAGGACTCATCTGGGAAATACAGTTGGTGGCCTTAGGAGTTTTCAAAAGGGGTGCCCCTGCCACAGATTTGGTGGAGTCTGTCGGACTCTCCCAGTTCCACCAGTGGTTGCAGGTTGGAAGCCCAAAGACACCAGGAGACTGGATAATAAAAAGAGGGGAAGGGGGGTGAAGACAATCCACATAACTATTTTTGGCCAGATTGTGACTCCAAAATTCCAGTGAATGAAAGTGAGCTTCACATTAATAATATACTGGATCCATCCTGGTCCCTTGAAGCATCAGAATATTGGATGGTAGAAAGGAAAAGGGAACAGCGGGATGCATGGGGAGAAGGAAAGTGGGGATCCCATAGACAAGGACCCCATGGCCGGCAGGACATGTAGGATTGAAGAGTTTGTGGGGACTTGGGAGTAGGGTTCACCCACTGGGGACCCGTGGCAGGATTCCTATCCAGCACGCACCAAGGGAGCCGGTGAGCTCCACATGGCTCTGTGGCTCGCGCGGTGCTCAGAGCGGGGGCAGCCTTTGGGGCGCAGCCAGTGCTGTAATTTCCAGGGCCAGCCAAAGCCGGGCTGGAAGTGGGGTGACCACCAAGGGGTTTGCTGCAAGGGGTCATCCAGGAGCCAGTGGAGCAGTTTCTGTGCTGTCTAGGCAAGGGGGTTGGGGCAGTCAGGCTGCCAAGTCAAGTCACGTCAGGGCAGAGCTGCCAAACCGAGGGGGTCAGGCTGGCCTGGCTGCTGAGCTGAGCCAAATCGGGGCAGGCAGAGCCGCTGAGGCTGAGCCGAGTCAGGCCAGGAGCAGGAACCCCTGAAGTGGAGCGGGCTGAGCCTCTGAGTTGAATTGGGGTGAGCAGAGCCACCGAAGCCGAACCAAGTTGGGTCAGATGTTGGATGGAAGCCACTGAGTCGAATTGGAATGGGTGGAGCCACCAAAGCTGAGCCAGGTCGGGCCAGGGGTGGAACTGCAGCTGCCGAGGATAATTGGGCCAGGGGCAGGCCATAGCTGAGCTGAGCCAGGCGGGCCAGGGAGCAGAGTGTGACCGTGGGACCAGAGCATTGAACCGAGGAGGAGAAGAAGGACAGGGACCCATCCTCTGATATGGAAGCCCCTGGATCGTAAGATTTTATTTATTTTTACTTGTCAAAACAGAAGTACAGTTTTTTTGGTTTTCTCTCTCTTTCCTTTTATTCTCTTTCCTCTTTTCCTTGTTTCTTTTTTTCCTGGCCCCCCTTTCCTTTTCTCTTCTGAGAGAGGCAGGCTCTGTCTGGAGGGCCTGTGGTTGGAAAGGTGGGCTCGGTCAGAGGAGGGCCTGTGATCGGCCAGTCAGGATGGGACTGTGGGCAAATAGGGAATCCCCAAGGGGAGGAGTAGAAATTGAGGCAGTACCAATAGGTATACTCCCAGATGGCCCACTGGGAAAGAAACTAGGCCTGTGGAAATATGACCCAAATACCAGAGATAAGGATGAGCTCAAAATGATTCAGTATTGCATGGCAGAATGGACCAGAAGGGAAATTAGGAGTGATCATGTATACTGGCTGAGATACGGGTCAGACAAAAGATGGATGTGTCAGGCATTAAACATCCATGTAAGAGCTAAGAAACCATTCAATCAGGAAGAGAGTGACTATGCTGCCTGCTGTGGGAGGGAGAGTTCACCCTCAAAGGTGAGCACGTGTAAGGTATCAGAAAATAAAGAATGGGACCCATTAGAACACTGATCCCCTCCACTTCCAGTAGTCCCAGATGCACCTCCCCTACCCCCTGATGGGCCTAGTCAAAACACCAGAAAGAGGGTGGCACAATGAGAGGAAAGCAGGTCAGGGGATGGGAAGCAAGCCAGTGGGATTATATCCCCTGAGGGAAGTATCCCTGTGTGGGGGGCAGGGAGGAATTAGATTTGTAACCGTGCCTCTCAGTTCTTCTGACATGAGAATGTTCAAGAAATAATTGAAAGGATTACTAGAGGACCTCACTGGATTAGTGGAACAGTTAGATTAGTTTCTGGGGCCCAATATTCATACATCGGAAGAGATGCAATCAATAATGACCATTCACACCAGAAGAAAGATGATCTGATTGGCTGAGATATGGATATGGGAAAAGGAGCATTTGCAAGGACCTCCTGGGGATCTGAAAATGCCCATAGTGCACCCCACCAGGGACCACAACAGCACTGGGGGGGAGGCAAGACATGGAGGAATATAGAACATTGATTATAAGAGGTATCAAAGAGGCAGCTCCATGTAATTAAAATCTCATAAAGCTTTTGATGAGCAGCAAAGGAAGTAAGAAACCAGGATAGAGTGGCTAGAAAGACTGAGAAGGAATATGAGGCAATATTCAGGGATTGACTCTGATACAGTTGTTGAACAGATCTTACTAAAGATAAATTTCGTCACTCACATTTGGCCAGATATATGGAGAAAATTAGAAAAGTTAGATGGTTTGCAAGAAAGGAGGGTAGAGGATCTTTTAAGTGATGCACAGAAGGAGTATGTAAAAAGGGACTAAGAGAAGGCCAAGGCAAAAGCCAAAGTAATGGTAACTGCCATTAGGGAAGGAAACCAGCATGTAAAGAACAACCCTGGTAAGGCAGGAGGATTCCGAGTGCAGGAAGATAGATGGAGGGGGGATGCATCTCCTTGGGACTGGGCACAAAAAGGAAAGTTTGGGAAACAGAGGAACCTACGACCAGTTTGCTTTTACTGTAAAGAGAGTGGGCATATAAGAAAGAATTGCCTCACAAGGGAAAGGAGCTGAGAGTCTATGAGACTGAGCACAAAGGAGAAGCAGAAGACTTGGGGTGTCAGGGGCTCTACCTCCTGGGGACAGGATACCATCAGGAGCCCTTGATAACTTTAAAAATAGATCCCCAGGAGGGAGAAATTGAATTCCTAGTAGACATGGGGGCTGAAAGAACTTGTGTTGGTAGAATCCCAAATGGGGTGCAAAAAGGGTCAAGATACTGTGCAAGTAGTAGGTGCTAAAGGGGAAGGGGTCAAAGCCACAGTTATAAAGGATAAATTTTTTAATTTGGATCAATAAAAAAAAAGGAATTGGGGATGTTCTATTAGTTCCAGAAGCAGGGTGAAATGTATTAGGACAGGATTTACAGGTGCAGTTTGACATTGGAGTGCTCCCAGAGGAAGGGAAAATGGTAGTTAAGCTTCCCCAATTAAGGGAAGAAAATGAGGAGAAAATTCATGAGATGAATTTTGGGCAAAACTGAAAAACTGAGGTAAATTGAACATGACACCTATAGTAATAAAAATAGTTGATGAGAGACATCCAGTCTGGGTACAACAATATCCAATCTCCCTGGAGGGGAGACGAGGACTGCAGCCGCTGATCCAGGACCTACTTGAGGAGGAGACCTTAGACCCATGTATGTCCCCCCATAATACACCCATATTACCAGTAAAGAAGTCAGATGGGACTTACAGGCTTGTCCAAGATTAGAGAGAAGTGAACAAAAGCACAGTGAATTGATACCCAGTAGTGCCTAACCCCTATACACTACTGAGTAATATCCCCCCAGCACACCAGTGGTTTAGCGTGATAGACCTAAAAGATGCTTTTTGGGTGTGCCCACTGGCAGAGAAAAGCAGGGATATATTTGCTTTTGAATGGGAGGATCGAAGCAACAGTTGTGGACTAGGTTACCCGAAGGGCTTTCTGAATCCCCAAACCTCTTTGGTCAAGCCCTAGGAGAAGTAATACAACTCTTCTCCATCAAACCCGAGATAAAGCTCATCCAGTATGTGGATGATTTCCTTCTCTCAGGACAGGAAGAAAACAAAGTTCTAGAGTCCACTATAGTGTTGTTAAATTTTCTAGGAAACCAAGGACTTCAGGTATCAAAAGGGAAATTCCAATTTGTAGAGAGAGAAGTAAAGTACCTAGGAGATGGGATTTGTCAAGGGATCTGGCAGCTAAACTCTGAGAGAATTGCAGGCATAGCCTCACTCTCACGGCCAAAAACTAAGAGGGAAGTCAGAAGGTTTTTAGAGGTGTTGGAATATTGTAGGCTGTGGATTGAAGGATACACGCAGGCCATCCAGTTCTTGTATGAAAAGCTAGTAGAAGAGGAGATTAAGTGGGAAAAAGACGAGGAAAAAGTTTGAAGATTTAGAGCAAAAATTAGTCAGTGCATCAGCCCTGAGACTTCCTGCCTTGGACAAACTCTTCTATCTGTTTGTGGATATAGAAAAAGGGGTAGCACATGGAGTGTTAGCCCAGGACTGGGGAGGATCCAGGAAACCAGTGGCCTATTTATAAAAATTACCAGACCCTATCAGCTGGGGGTGGCCAACTTGCATTCAGGCTGTGGCAATGACTGCCCTGCTCGTAGCAGAAAGCAAAAAATTAACCTTTGGGAGAAAATTGAAGATATATATTCCTAACTCAGTAAGGAATATCCTGAGCCAAAAGGCTGAGAAATAGCTCACTGATTCCTAAGTGCTAAAGTGTGAAGCCATCTTAATAGATAATGGTTTAGAGCTAATTGTGAGTAACCAACACAACCTGCCCAGTTTTTGGATGGAGAACCAGATGAGGAGCTAATACATAATAACCAGATGAGGAGCTAATACATAATTGCTAAGAGGTTATAAACTATCAAACTAAAGTAAGAGACGACCTAACGGATCAACCATTCCAAGGAGGGAAATGATTGTACATCGATGGATCTGCAGGGGTAATAAAGGGGCACAGGATATGGGGTACACTATAGTGCATGAAGGGTTAGTAGCCATAGAAAAGAGAAGGTTACCTTCCAACTGGTCAGCCCAGGCATATGAGTTGTATGCCCTAAACTGAGCTCTGGAAATATTAGCACAGAAAAGGGGAACAACAGATACAGACTCAAAATATGCTTTTGGAGTAGTGCATACATTTGGAAACATTTGGGAAGAGAGGGGGCTATTAAATTCAAAGGGAAAGAGACTGATTCACAAAAAAACTTATTTTAGAAGAGTTAGAAACCTTACCAGAGAAATTACCAGAGGAAGTAGTGCTGGTACATGTTTGAAGGACATCAAAAACTGGTGCAAGGGAACAATTTAGCCAATTTAGAAGTTAAAAATGCAAGTGAATCACAGACAGAAAAACTAATAATAGTATTAACACCCATGAGAGAAATGCAAAAAGTCCCTGTATTCAGATGGAAAAAAGAGAAAGAACTCCTTAAAATAGGAACCAAGAAAGATAACGAAGGGAAATGGAGATTAGCAGATGGGATGCAAATGTTGAATAAACCCCCTGCCAAGAAAATGCTGGAAGGCATACATGGAACAACACATTGGGGTACACAAGTGCTAAATTATCAATTTCTGAGGGACTGGGGATGCATAGGAATTTTCAGAATAGCTAAGCAAGTAACTGAACGGTGTGTGATATGTCCACAAGTGAATAAGAAGGTCATGAGGAAAACAACCAGAGGAGGGTGAGAATTAGCCTTATGGCCCTTCCAAAACATCCAAGTAGCCTTTAACGAGCTTCCCCAGGTACAACAGTGGAAGTTTTTACCAGTGATAGCAGATCATGTTACTCATTGGGTAGAGGTGGTGCCACTGTGAAAGCCAATGCCAATGTTGTGAGTAAAACAATTCTAGAATCAATCACTCCCCGATATGGGATGGCAAACAGGATTAATTCAGACTGGGGAACTCATTTCACATCAAAAATATTGCAGAAAGTTTTTCAGGCCCTGGGAGTAAAATGGGAATTACATACTCCATGGCATCCACAGAGTTCTGCTCAGGTTGAGAGAATGTCAAAGAGCTCTAGTTAAGCTAAAGATTGAAACCTAAATGTCATGGATAAAATGTCTCCCTTTAGCCTCTTTAAGAATTAGAAGCCAACCCCAGTCAGATCTGGGGGTGTCACCCTATGAAATGATGTTTGGGTTACCCTTCCTGACCTCAACCCAGAAGGCTGCCACCTATGAGGAAGGGGAAGCCAATGCCAAGAAATAAGTGATGTCTATAGCACAAACATTAGAAGGGCTAAGACATAAAGGGGCAATTCCTTATACTACCACCCTGGATTTCTGAATCCATAATATTAATCCTGGGGATTGGGTAATGATCAAGCCATGGAGAGATGAGCCTCTAACTCCTCAGTGGGAAGGTTCCTTTCAGGTACTGCTCACCACTGAATCGGCCGTGCAAACTGCAGAGTGGGGATGGACTCATGGCAACAGAGTCAAAGGCCCAGTAGAAGAACCCAAAGAGTCGACTGTAATATCCAGGCTGGGTGAAACAAGACTGACTCTCCAGCAGAGACTGAGAGACAACCAGAAAAACACCAAGAAGCCCAAAAAGTAGAGTCAAGCTTCCACCACACAGCTCGAGAACTGTCTTCCTGTTTTAATGGGTGAGAATTACCAGCATCTGTTGAGGGGAAATACACAAGGGAGTGTAAAGGTAATGGGACAGCTTCTTCCAGAGAAACAGACAAAGGAAGGAGGGCAAGACTGTGTTGGCCAATTTGTTTGCTACCAAGAAAGCTCCATAGCCCTGCTGCGAGCAGCAACCTCATAGGCATGGTAAGGTAGGGACAAAAGGCCATACTGGACCTCTATAATTCCTCAGTTGTCTTTTAATTCAACAGGGACTGGAGGGCAGGACTGAGTTGGCCTCTGTACTTGCCCCTAAGATACACCAACTATGAGTAGCAGCCACATAGGCATGGCAGATGGGTGTCAAAGTCATACTGGACCTCAGTGATGCCCTTTTGTCCATTCCAAATAAATGTGTCCAAGGAAAACCAGAGATTTTTTTCTCCTGTTCCCACTGTTCTTGCCCACATCAAGAGATGCTGGTATGACTCATTCAAGAAAGAGAGAGAGAGAAAGTTCTTACTTAATTGTTCCAGCAAAATGATTTATAGAAAAAGAAATGGGGGGCTGGTTATAGATGAGTAATCCTATGGTTGACTCTCACAATTAAGGAGTGAATATTAAATATAGGTTAAGAGAAGTTTTGTAGATGTATAGTTATCCTTCCCCTTCCCTTGCATTGTTATCACAGGATGGCCTCAGTAGTTGGGGCATGTGGGAGGGTTGGCTTGTTACTATGGCAGCACCTGACCTCCAGTCAAGGTGTAAGACAGTGATCTCCACCACTGGACAGTGAACAAGGAGTCGATTGACAAGACTTTGGGAGAGGCTAGAGGTATAAAAGACAGAACATCCATTTTGTGGAAAAGCACATGGCGACCAAATTCTTTGCTCCTGGTGCTGTATCCTTTTCTTTATTCAGTCTTCTGTTGTATTTTGATAAGCCCTTAATAAACCATTTAAACTTTTGCAAGTGAAAATTGTTTCTCATATGGGGTTGAGGAATGTGAAGCAAGAATGTCCTCTCTGGGTCAGCTCTTCACTGACCTGGCCAGACCTCCTTAGGAGAGGCTCTACATCAATATCAATCACAAAATGCTGCAATCATCTCTTGTATAATATGAACAGCAATAAAAGACACCCTTTAAGCTAGGAATACGTGTTTCTTAGAAGTTCTTTGAAATATTTCTCCATAACTGTAAAAGGAAAACTTCCTAATGAGCTGCTCCAGATCAGAGGGAAATCAAGGCAGAGCCATGGTTTGTCAGGACTTGTCCAATCCTAATGAGCCCTGTGGTGCATTTGAAGCTGAGCACATGAACCTCTGGGCCTGAGAGGAGATTGTACAAACCTTGCCAGGCGTCAGAGTCAGAAGAAAACCCCAAAGTGTCTCGAGGCATGAATGGGTCCCACTGAGGTCCATCCCCAGCACGGGCTCCTCATGGACCCCTTGGAAGAGAGAATTGGAGGCCAGGATGTCACAAAAATCTCTCAGAGACTCAGTGTGGAAAGGAAAACCCAAAGCAACTTAAAAAGCCTTGAGTATCGCAAAGTATTAATGAGCCTCACTGAGTGTCAGTACAAAGCTCTCCAGGGACTCATTAAAGCAGATAATTGGGGCCATGATTGCACAAATCGTTCATAGAGTCTGTATCCAAAGGGAAACACCAAGTACCTTAAAATAACTGAGTGTCCTGATATGTTAATGAGCCCCACTGAGTGTTGTTACCGACAAAGCCTCTCCAGGGACTTATTACAGCAGATAATTGGAGGCCATGAGTCTACAAACCTCTCAGAGACTCCAAGGCAAAAGCCAAATCCAAAGTCCTTTGAAAAACCTGCAGTCCCTGCAGGGAGCATTCAGGAGCCCCCAGGGCCATTGCTGAGCAAGGCTCCTCAGGGACTCCTTCCAGCAGATCCTTGAGGCCACTGGGATGTGGGCTAGGGGGGGATGCTGAGGGCAGGACAAGGGGCTGACAGTGACCAGCCTGGCTGGGGCTGTGCCAGGAGGCCCCAGTGCCTCAGGACAAGGTGTCTCCTCAAGGCCTTGGTGGCACAGACCCTGCTCTGCCCCAGGGCACCAAGACTTGGCTTCTCTTTGTCCACAGCTGTCATCACTGCACCAGTTCTCTGCTCTGCCTGGGGCATGGGGACACTTTCTCAGTGGTGTCCCTCAGTGGGACGCATTAAAAGTTCAAGAAAGTTTGAGGTTGGATTCTGACTTGGAGTTCTGGAGAGGTTTCTTCAGCTTCCGCTCAGGGACGGATATTCAGTGCCAGAGCACAAAGCCTCAGAGGCTCATTGAAGTCCTTGTGCAGTGTCTGTGCTGCTGAGTTGGGCTGGGCTCCTGGCACAGAGGCAGCTCCTGGTAACCAAGAAGAGCTTCAAAAGCACATTTCTCTTGATGAGCAGCTCTTCTGCCAGCCCAGCAGGGCTGGGGCACTGCCTGCAGCCACCCCAGGCACAGCACAGAGGCACAGAGAGCTTCAATGAGGCAGGGCTGGGAAGGGGCTGAGAAGTGCCTGGGGCAGAATCACTGCCAGCCCTTGGCACAGGAACCTCTGGCTGCAGGACAATGCAGCTGCAGCTCCTGGAGCCATCTCCTAAAGCTGGAACATCCCAATGCCTAGAGACCCTGTGAGTACATTCTCTGATTGTGTCTTGTGCAGAGCAGCCAGGGGTGCCCAGGGCTGTCCTGCAGAGCAGGGTCCTGCAGCCCGGGGCGCTGTGCTGGGGCAGGGACTCTGCTGCCTTCCAGGGACAGCTCTCAGCCAGCCCTGGCAGCTGCTCCCAGCACTGGGGGACAAGATCTGGGTGGGAGGAGACAGCTGGTAAGGCTTGGAAGTGTTCTCATAGTGTGGGGAGGATGCTGCATTGTTCAGGACTACTCCCAGCATGGCATTTAACTGCAGAACATTTCCAAGTAGATTATACATGGAGCACAGCAAGGCAGGGGCTGCATAAAAGGGAAAATTTTGCTTTAAAAATCTACTTGTCTCTGATACTTGGATTGGAAATTGCAAATAGATATTAATCTCTCAGTTCAGGTTTTGAATAAGAAATAAAAATATCACAGATCGAATAAACCAGGCAGTGACAGAGATCAAGACAGGGCCTCTCACAGGCAGCATCACTGTCACTTTTCCAGCCTCCTCAGGGTTGCGCTGATGTTTCCATCAGAGCCTGAAGAGCCAGAGCTGCCCCGGGCAGTGCGTGAGCTGGGAGGGGTCTGCAGGGCAGAGCTGAGCCCCCAGGGCTGGGCTGGGCTCTGTCAGCACTGGCAGGGCCCAGCCCTGGGCACAGGGAAGCAGCTGCTGGCAGGGACAGCTCCAGGCAGCAGAGCCCTGGGCAGGCACTGGGGGGAAAGTGCCCCCAAGCTGTCCTGGGATATTTAAAGTACTCTCAAAACCCAAGTATTCCATGATTACTTTTTTACAGATCCCCATGCCAAGGCACTGTAAATGCCCAACAGCAGCTCCATCAGCCACTTCCTTCTGCTGGCATTGGCAGACACGCAGCAGCTGCAGCTCCTGCACTTCTGCCTCTTGCTGGGCATCTCCCTGGCTGCCCTCCTAGGCAACGGCCTCATCATCAGCGCCGTAGCCTGCGGCCACCACCTGCACACGCCCATGTTCTTCTTCCTGCTCAACCTGGCCCTCAGCGACCTGGGCTCCATCTGCACCACTGTCCCCAAAGCCATGCACAATTCCCTCTGGGACACAAGGGCCATCTCCTACACAGGATGTGCTGCACAGCTCTTTTTCTTTCTGTTCTTCATCTCAGCAGAGTTTTATCTGCTGACCATCATGTGCTACGACCGCTACGTGTCCATCTACAAACCCCTGAACCACGAGACCCTCGTGGGCAGCAGAGCTTGTGCCCACATGGCAGCAGCTGCCTGGGCCAGTGCCTTTCTCCATTCACTGATGCACACAGCCAATACATTTTCCCTTTCCCCTGTGCCAGGGCAATGCCCTGGACCAGTTCTTCTGTGAAATCCCACAGATCCTCAAGCTCTCCTGCTCCAAATCCTACTTTAGGAAAGTTGGGCTCATTGCTGTTAGTGCTTGTTTAGCATTTGGTTGTTTTGTGTTCATTGTTTTCTCCTATGTGCAGATCTTCAGGGCCGTGCTGAGGATCCCCTCTGAGCAGGGACGGCACAAAGCCTTTTCCACCTGCCTCCCTCACCTGGCCGTGGTATCCCTGTTCCTCAGCACAGCCGCATTTGCTCACCTGAAGCCCCCCTCCTTCTCCTCCCCATCCCTGGATCTGTCAGCTCCAATTCTATACTCAGTGGTGCCTCCAGTCCTGAACCCCCTCATCTACAGCCTGAGGAACCAGGAGCTCAAGGTTGCAGTTTGGAGGCTGATGACTGGATGCTTTCAGGAACATTAAACTGCTGGCCAGTTTCTGCAAGTCACTCATAATAAAAGTCACTAATAATAAAATCTTTGAAACTTCTTGTTTCTTTGATTTTGGATTTTTTTTTCTCTGTTTTAATTCTTAAATATTGTCAACAAAAATGTCATTGTTTGTGACATTTCTCAATTATTTTCTCTCCACCTTCCCTGTGGCTGAGCTCTTGGTGGCTTTAAACAAACTGAAGGAACTCACAGCAGAGTTTTCTGCAGAGATGCCCTTTTGTTGCCTTCTCTGGAGCTGCAGCAGCAATGTCTGTGTGCAGAGCTGGAGGCAGATCAGTGCTGGCCCAGCAGCTGTGCCCAGCAGCACTTGGTGTTGCCAGTGCTGCTGCCGTGTCCCTGCCCCACTGCCCTGGTGGCCCTGGTGTTGCTGCAGGGCCTGAGTGCTCTCGGGGCCGGGCACAGCCCTGGGGGTGGCAGTGCTGGGGCTGCAGGAGGGACAGGCCATGGGCACTGCTGGGGCAGCGCTGACGCCTCGGGCCAGGGCCTGGGGGCTCCAGGCTCCTTGCCCAGGCTCTCTCAAGAACATGGCCAGGCCAATGCTCAGCACAGAAAACCCCATGAGCAGCCCCAGGCTGGCCTTGGGCAGGCTGGGGGCAAACAGCACGGCTGGGGCTCTGCAAGGGCCCTGGGGGAGATGGGAAGGAGCAGCAGAGCAGGGGCTGATCCATCCCCAGTGGGCTGGACAGCCCAGGGCAGTGTCCCAGAGCCTCCTCATGGATCTGCCAACAACATCCCCCCTCTGCAGCCCTGGCCTCTCCCCAGCTCACACAGGTGCCCCATCCTTGCAGGCACAGACACGGCAGCACTGCCTCAGCAGCCCCTGTTTGCATTGCACACAGCAGGCGGAAGCACCCCCATGCTGTTGGTGTGGGGACATGAACCTGAGGGAGCACAAATGCCATCAGCCCCTGGGGCCAGCAAGGGCTGGGGGACACCAGGGAAACCTCTCAGCTTTGTCCTGGCCTCTGCAGTCAGCCAGAAAGTTTGTTCCCATCAGCTGAGAGTCTCCTTTCCCACTGCAGACGCTGTTGCTCAGAGCCAGGGCTGCCTGGCAGCCACCCCCAAACTACCCTGAGCATTTCTTTGTCTCCACCTTTGCTTTCTTTACTGTTCCCTGCCACAAATTTCTTCCTTTTGCCCACCCCTGTTCCCTGCCCTGCAAACAGCCCATCCCTGTTTGCCCTTTCCTCTCTGTCCCCACTCCCCATTGCAGTTCCTGACTTGGCCCCATGGGAACGTCCCTTGGGCAGCAGGATCATCCTACAAGTGCTGCAGGAATTGTCTGCAGGCTCCTGCAGTGCCTGGTGCTGCTCCCTTGCCAGAGGCACCCCAGGCCAGGGGGGCACATCTGGGCTGCTGTGTCTGGCTCTGGGGCTCCCTGTTCTGGGCAGTGAGGAGGAGCTGCAGAGGCTCTGCAGGACTGACAGGATGGGCTTTGGGGCTGGCAGGAGAAGCTGAGGGACCTGGGCTGCTGGAGCTGCTGAAGAGGAGGCCCAGGGCTCATCCTGTGACTGCTTCAAGGGTGGTTCCAGAGAATCCCAGAATCAGCAAGGGTGGAACAGGCCATGGAGATCATCAAGTCCAGCCTGTGCCCTGACACCGCCTTGTCTCCCCTGAGCCTCCTCTTCTCCAGGATAAACAACCTCAGCTCCCTCAGCCACTCCTCACAGGACTTGTGTTCCAGACCCCTCACCAGCCTTGTTGCCCATCTCTGGACACGCTCCAGCCCTTCCATGTCCTTCCTAAATTGGGGGGCCCAGAACTGGACACAGCACTCAAGGTGCTGCCCAAGCAGTGCTGAGCACAGGGAAGAATGTCTCCCCTGCTCCTGCTGGCCACGCCATTCCTGAGCCAGGCCAGGAGCCATTGGCCTGCTTGGCCACCTGGGCACACTGCTGGCTCATGTCCAGCCTGCTGTCCATCAGTCCCTGCAGGTCCCTTTCTGCCTGGCTGCTCTCCAGCCACTTTGTCCCCAGTCTGTAGAGCTACAGGGGTTGTTGTGGCCAACATGCAGGACCCGGCACTTGGACTTGTTCAACCTCACCTTGTTGGATTTGGGCCCTGGATCCAGCCTGTCCAGGTCCCTGTGCAGAGCCCTCCTGCCCTCCAGCAGATCCACACTCACACCCAGCTTGGTGTCATCTGCAAATTTGCTGATGCTGGACTCAGTCCCCTCATGCAGATCATCAATGCAGACATTGAAATCCACGCTGGTTGGTTCTGACCCCTCCGCCATCCTGTGGATGCCCTGTGATGGCACTCAAGGTGATCTGTTCCATAACCTTGCCGGGCACCCAGGTCAGGCTGACAGGCCTGGAGTTCCCCAGCTCCTCCTTCCAGCCCTTCTTGGGGATGGGCTCACATTGGCACCTCTAGTCCTCTGGGACCTCCCTGCTGAGCCAGCGCTGATGGTAAATGATGGAGAGCAGATTGGGGAGCTCATCCACAGCTCCCTCATCCCCCTGGGATCGACCCCATCTGATCCCACACACCTGTGAGCATCTGAGTGGCTCAGCAGGTCACCAACTGCTTCCTCCTGGATTACAGGGGCTGTTCTGCTCCCTATGCCCATTTACCAGCTAAGGAGAACTCTTGTCCTGAGGACAGCCTGTCCTAATATTGAAAATTGAGAGAAACAAGATGTTAAGTAGCTCTGTCTTCTCCTTATCTTTAGTTACTATATTCCCCACTGCATCCAATAAAGAGTAGAGGTTCTCCTTATCCCATGTTTTGCTATTAATTTAATTGTGGAAACACTGTCTATTTTTTTTTCACAGAAGTGGTCAGGGTAAACTCTAATTGAGCTTTCACCTTTTAACTTTTTTTCTGCACGACTTTACAACATCCTTAAACGTTTCCTAAGCTGCTTGACCTTCTGTCCAAAGTTGATGCAGCTCTTGTTACCCTTGAGTTCCCACAAAATCTCCACGGCCAGCCAGGCCAGTCATTTTCCTCACTAGCTCATCTTTTGCCACACTGGGACAGGCTGCTCCTTTCCCCTTAAGATTACTTTCTTGAAATGTGTCCATTCTTCCTGGGCCCCTTTGTTTTTAAGGGATGTTTTCCTTAAAAAAAATCAGTGCCTGATTCATTACTCCCCAAATCTGCATCCTAAATAGGCCAAAGTCTGCCTTTCCTAATTCCAGTGTAGAAGTTTTGTTGCTGCCCCTCCTTCTTTCACAGAACATTGAAAACTTGATTATTTCATGGTCACTGTGCCCCAGGCAGCCTCCGAGCCCCACATCTGCCACCAGCCCTTATCTCTTTGTGAACAGCAGCAGACAAAGCTTTCCTTGGCAGTGGGAGTGTTACCAAAAAGTCAGTAAAATAGAAAACTCCTTAACACCAATGCAGCATTAAAAAGCAGCATTCTTTTTTCAGGGGAATGCACAGGGGACAGCTCCTCCCAAAGCCCTGCAGGCTGAGTAAAGGAAAGTTTCTGTTTATATTCTGTATTTTGCATACATATTCATTAATTGTCACAGACTAAATATACATCTGATAATAATTTTCCCCAAATCATTAATGTATTTCCCTTCCTCTGTTCTCCTGGGGGTCTCTCTGGTGGTGCTTGGTGGTCGTGGACCCCAATGTTCCAGTGGGCGTGGCTGAGCTGGCAGGACACTGAGGCTGCTGAACTTCCAGTTCCCCTTCTCACACAATGGGCATTGTGTGGTTTCCACAGGCCTGGGATTGTGGAGAACAAGCTCCAGGTGTCAGCTCAGCTGGTGGAGACAATTTATCATCTGGTAACATGAGGTCACAGAGTGGGCTGTGACATCACAGAGCAGACTGTGACATCCCAGAGGGGCTGTGTGACATTAGAGAATGGTCCATGACATCACAGAGAAGGTTGCGACATCACCGGGCAGAAGTCTGACATCACAGTGCAGACAAAGACATCACAGACTCTGGTATGACATCAGAGAGCAGCTCTGTGACATCAGAGAGGGGTCTGTGACATCACAAAAAAGGCTGTGACATCACAGAGCAGGCTGTAACGTCACAGATGGGCTGTGTGACATCCCAGCAGGGCTCTGTCAGGTCACTGGGTTGGTCACTCTGCCCCAGCTCCCCCTCACAGTTTCTCCCAACAAGTCCAATGCTGTTCATGCCCAGCAGGGTCCCTGTCCCTGGGATCCCCCCGGCCCATCTGGAGCCACAGCCTCCACCAAAGGATGTTCCACATGATCCACCCCAGAGCCTGACATGGGGACAAGGGGCCAGGGCTGTGTGACCAGGACATCAAGGATGTGGATTATCCAGGTCACCGTGGCCTGGGTTGGGCTGCCCAGGGCAGGAAAGATGTCTGGCAGCTGGAGCAGGGTCTGGGAAGGGCCTCCAAGGTGGGGCTGGAGCCCTTGGGCTGTGAGCAGAGGCTGAGGGAGCTGGGCTTGTCCAGCCTGGAGCAGGGAAGGCTGAGGGGCTCCTCATGCCAGCCTGGCAGTGCCAGCCAGGAGGGGATGGAGAACACAGAGCCAGGCTCTTCACCGGGGGGCCTGGTGGGAGACAAAAGCCAATGGGTGGAAGGGGAAAGAGGGGAGATCAGCCAGGGCATGAGGAGATGAAATGAGTCAGGCTGGTTTTAGCATATCCTCAACACAAAAAGCAGCCTGACCTCCCTTCTCCATCCACCACTGACAGCTTTGCAAATCAGGAATTGTTTGAGCTGTTTTGCCCCACTCCAGGATGAGCATCCGGATACAAGAACTTTATTGTGTTTATATCTATCACAGAACCATGCCTGTCAAAAATTGATTTTAGTATGGAAATCACCTGTGGATGGTGGATTCATCAGACGATGCTGCGACACTTCACACAGCTCAGGGAAGAGCGTGATTGTTATTAAATTGTGTCCTGTTCATCTATGGTCTGTTGGCCATGAAGAGAAACTTCCTGTGCCTCTGAGTCTCACAAGCTCCTGACCCTCAAAGGACACAAACCTGATGAGTTGTGGTTCCCACTCCAGTGGTGGCACTTGCACCTCCCTCCATATTCAGAGCAGAGCTCCCTTGTGCCAGAAAGTCCCTGGCAATGCAGGGATGAAGGAAACAGGACAGGCTGTGAGGATCGGGGCAGGGCACAGCCAGGGATTTGGAGCCTGGTTGTGAGCCCAGGGCAGGGCTTGTCCGCTGGCCTTGGTGAACCTCATCCAATTGTCCTGGGCCCATGGATGGCTCCAGCCTGGCCAGATCCCTCTGCAGAGCTTCCTGCCCTCCAGCACAGCCACACTGCCACCCAGCTTGGGCTCACCTGGGAACTGACTGAGGGTGCCCTCGATGGCCTCATCCAGATCAGCATTAAAGAGATTGAACTGACCGGCCCCCAGTTCTGATCCCTGGGGACACCCCTGGATGTGACTCCATTCCTCAGCTGCTCTGAGTGCCAGGGGATGAGTGAGGGAAATGGCGGGGTGGAGGTGGGAACAAAGTGTGATTGATTGTCAGCCATGAAGGGTCTTGATTTTCATATCTATTCAGACTGCATTTGAAGGGGTTAGGGGTCAATATCAACTGGACATTGCTGATACCAATCTATAAACAAGAAAAGAAAACTGGACAAAACCAGTTCTCTCTGCTTAGTTTTCAATATACCATATTCACTTTAAATAGACCTCTGAAATCTGAATAATTAACCACAGAACAATTGAAAACTTCAAATTTTCCCATGGGCTTTTCTTGTTTAAATGTTTTAAACAAATGTTTAATAGCCTTTTTCACTGAATTCTTCAACTGAGTAGCTCAAGAAAGAAGAGGCCTCTGGAGGAGTAAAATTCATCAGCAACCTCCAAGTGGCTGAGGATCCATCCCCATCAGAGCGGCAATGAACAGAAATGGGCACAGCTGTTGCCTTCTGGAGCAAGGCAGGCGACCTGGTTCGGACGAACAGCACGGTGGCCCACTCACCAGGGCCACTCGGGCCAATGACACACGCAGACATCAATGTGATGGACGGTCAAAAGGCGTTTATTATCTCATCTCTTGGGTTTTTATAGTCTAAGGGGTCTCTACGTCAGCATGGGTCTGTCTTTACCATCTATGGTTAGTAAGAGGTGGACTGTTACTGGGTAGGGGATGGAAAGTTACTGGAATTTGGTTAAGGGAGGCTACCTTCCTATGTTAGTTTCTTATCTACGGGAAGCAGATGGTCTTATCTAAGGGGATCAGAGGGTCCTGGCTTTCCGTGACATCGCGAGATCTTCCGCAGCGCCTTTCCCTGTCTACCACATCTCCCCCCCTCTTTTCACAAATGAATGAGGTAGTCATGCGCATAGGTACTTAAATGAGGTATAAGGTTGTAGCTTGACAAGGGAAAAGGGTCTTGGGAGTCCTGAGTAAGCTTTTGTCAGACAAGTTCGGAGGATCTTGTGACTGACGGTGTTCCCTGGTTGAATTCTCTGGTTGAATTCTCCGGTTGAATTCACGGCAATTGTCGTCGGCCTAAGAACAGGATGTTGGTCCGTTCCAGGCGGGTCTGAACGAACGAGACCAGCTTGTTCAGCAGGCATGGTCCGAAGGTGACTGTTAGAAACAGCATCACCAATGGACCTATCAGGACAGAAATCAGAGTGGTTAGCCAAGGTGATTGATTGAACCAGGACTCGTACCAGCCCTGTTGGGCCTCCCTGTCTTTCTGTCTCTGAGCCAGTCGGTTCCGGAGTTCTGCCATGGAGTCTCTAACGACTCCCGTGTGGTCTGCGTAGAAACAGCACTCCTCCTTCAAGGCGGCACAGAGGCCCCCTTGCCGCATGAACAGGAGGTCCAGGCCTCGCCTGTTGTGCAAGACCACTTCTGAGAGTGAGGAGACCGACTTCTCTAGAAAGGAGATGGATTTCTCGATCCTTTGCAGGTCCTCGTCAATCGTTGCTTGCAGCTGGGACAGTCCTTGGTGCTGGGTCGCTAGGGCTGAGACTCCTGTGGCCGTTCCGGCTGCTCCCAGACCCAGCAGCATTGCGATAGTTATACCTGTCAATATTTCTCTTTTGTGGATCCGGCTGGGTCCCTCAAGAAGATGGTACATTTCTTCGTCTGAGTGGTACAGGATCCTAGGAACAATCAGAACTTGGACACAGAAGTCGTTAGAGTCATTGAATTTGGCAAGGAACACACAAGGACTCACTCCGGATCGCTGGCAAACCCACATCCCAGATGCGGCTGGGACTGCCCATTTATTGTTTTTCCTGTTAGGCTTGACGATTTTGGTGCAGATGTTGCCTCCCCGCTTAGCTAGGGTTGCATTGCCAAAGCATCTGCCTCGGCCTGTGACTTGACTCGGGGTGATTCCCTTGTGAGGGGTGTCCCATCTGCACTGGTGAGGGGCGTTGGCTGAGGAATACCTTAAGGGAGTGTTTAAGGCGACTCCTTCGAAAAAGGGAGGTTTGACATCGTAACAAAGCCAGCAGGATTCGGTTAGGTTAGGGTTGGATTCGTTCAGGGATACAAAGGTAGCTTCTAACATGCGAAGGATTGGGTCTGAGTCTGACTCGGTTAAGCGGCTCATCTGAAAGGTCTCCGCTTGACCGGTCGGGACTTTGCTGACCCCTGTGGGTAAGGTTTTGGGGTAGGTTACGTTTCTCCCTTTCGGCACGCTTTTAATCGCTTTGTTGGGTCCGACTGCTCGGGGTGCTGACGGTTGGAGCCTGATAATTTGCACGTTCGCCCTCTCTTTTGACCCTTGAAGGACCACTGTCCTGTGGCCCAGCTAGGGTGATCTGGCTGTAAGACCGTCCCGTTGTAATCAGTGCATGCCCGAAATCTAGGGATTTTATGTTGGTTTCGATGGAAGTTCCCGTGAAAGAAGAGGGGTATTTTGCAACCGATGGGTGCCCAGGTGAATTGTAAGAATTTGTCTGGCTCTTGTGGATCCCACCCAGGCCCCGATGGTCTGGCATCTGTAACTATGGTTTCGCAGCCCCAGTGCTCACAGTATCCCCACCCTGGGTGATTGCAGTAGCTTTTCCCAGGGTTTGAAGCTGGGCACCAGTAGGATAGGTATGAGTGTTTGACGTGTGGGGAATAGGGGTGTACCTTTGGCTGTCCTGGAAACAGGTCGGTGATGCGGAGCACGAAGGATGGGGTGTTCGGTGTGGTGATTTGTCTGAGCGCTTTGCCACTACTAAGGTGTCGCATGACCCACCTGAAGGGCTGATGGGGGTAGTGGTCTGGGCTGGCTTGCCCCCTGGCAACAAGCCCCAACAGCAAAATCACACAGAAACACCCTTGGTGCTTGGGTTTCACCCGTGCGGGTCTCTCGGGTGCTGCTTGGCGGCTTGGTGGTCTGTCACTTTCGTCCGGAACCAGGAAGTACGCATCACGAGGGCGTCCCACAAGCAGGTCCTGTAAACAGATACTCGCAATTTTTGTCAGTCTCATTCTGCTCGCCCTGAAGGTCCGGTTTAATTGACTTAAGTGGACACCACCTGATTTTGCCGTCCTTTTTGACTGCTGCGTACCCTCGCCCCGTGAGCATCAGCCTCCAACCCCGTTCCCACTCGCCTAGCTCGTTTCTGATTACCACCTGCGGGCCCTCTTCTAGCGTTCGAGTGACCCAGTGTTTTTGAACGGGACTGTTTGTTTCATCTCCCCTAGGGAATTGATTCAGTGCCAGCAAGGCGGTTGCCAGCATGCGTGCCTGATCTCCTGGGGGAATGGCATTGGCAAAGCCCTCTGCTTTTGCCGACACTTCTATCTTGGTTTTCAGGGTCTGGTTTGCTCTCTCTACTATGGCCTTCCGGTACTGTTATGTGGGATGCCGTGCACTAGTGTGATACCCCATTTCGAGGCGAATTCCTGTACTTGTTTGGATTTTAAGTTGGAGCCGTTGTCCGTTTTGATCTGCTTGGGGATACTTAGCCAAGCCATGGCTGTCAGCCAGTGCTGAATTGTGGCTTTGGAGTTGGTTTTGGGGTGCTGTGTAGCTACGATCATTCCGCTATAAGTGTCTACTGTCACTGCAAGCCATGCTCGGGGCCTCAGTATTTTGCACCAGGTGAAGTCCGACTGCCAGATTTCTGAGGGCTTGAGACCTCTCGGGTTGACTCCGTAGGTCCAAAGGGGTGACTTCTGGCAATGAGGGCAGGTGGCTACCACATGTTTGGCGTCCGCTGTCGAGATTCCGCATCTCTTCGCCAGTGCTTTGACTCCGATGTGGAGCGACTCGTGCAGTTGACGGGCTCTTTGCAAGGTCCAAACGCCTTTTGCTGCGGTGTCCGCTTTGTCGTTGCCGATCTGGAAGTAACCTTTGACTGGGTCATGGCTGTTGATGTGGATGACTGACACGGTGCCCTGTCGCGAGGAGAGTGCTTCTTCCAGCATTAGGGCTGCTGCTGATGTTGACACTCCTGGTCCTGCCATGGCTAGGCTGAGCCTTGCCACGAATATGGAGTCCGTTACGATGTTGAGGTGTTCGTCTTGGAAGAGTCCGCACGCCAAAACCACTGCTGCTGCTTCCAGTTGTTGCACTGACAGTGTGGGGTCCCTCGCTTTGACACAGTGCCATTGCTCTCCTGCCTGCCACACTGCTGCTGCGGTTGAAGTCGTGGAGGAAGCGTCTGTGAAGACCGTTGGTCCCGGCTGCGGTCTGTCCTTGACCTTCGGTGGCATGTCCATGTCGACTATGGTCAGCAGCTTGGTCCAGGGTGGCTTGGAAGAGTAGGAGATTTCTCCTCCGAAGGCGGAAAGAGCAAGGGCCAGGTACTCCGCTATTGTGGCTGACTCTGTGGTTGGCTGCTTGCAAAACGGAAGGTGGATGCTTGTCGGCTCTGTCCCTAGGTGTTTCAAGGCGAGTCTCCTGCCTTTCATGATGAGGTTGGAGATGCACTCGATTCCTGGGGAAAATGCACGAGCGGGTCTTCCGAGGACCACCCATTGGATCGGTCGGGCCTTTTCTGCAGGTCCTTGGGCCAGTGCTCCCACTCCCCCCTTCGGTGTAAAGTGGACGTACAGGTCCAGTGGCACGGCTGGGTTCCACCTGGCAAGCGTGCCAGTGGCCATTTGGTTTTCGATGAAGTCGAGGGAGCTCGTGGCTTGCGGTGTCAGCTCCTTGGGATCCCAGGGGTTCTTTCCTTTCAGGAGGTCGTACAGAGGGTCCATGACCTCGGGAGGAATCAGGACGATGTTGCGAAGGCACTGCAGCGATCCCACCAGGCGTTGCACGTCATGGAGCGTCTCGATGTCTCGGTTGATCTTCATCTCGGGGGGTGTTACGTAGGAGCTCGTGATGCCTACTCCCAGGAAGGTCACGCAGGGTCCTCTCTTGATCTTTGCGCTCGCGATCTCGAACCCGTTGGCTTGAAGGGTTTCCGTGACTGTGGTCATCAGGTGATCTACTTGGCTTGTCGATGGTGCTGCGACCAGGATGTCGTCCATGTACTGGATGATGGTTGCGGTGGGGTTGGAGTGTCGGACTGGCGTCAGTGCTTTGTCCACGGTGATTTGGCATATGGTGGGACTGTCGACCAGGCCTTGCGGAAGTACTCTCCATTGGAAGCGAAGGTTGGGCCGCTCGCCATTCAGAAATGCCACGGAAAAGGCGAATCGTTCTCTGTCCTCAGGGTGCAGGGGTATTGAAAAGAAGCAGTCCTTGATGTCCAGTACTGCACATGGCTGTCCTGTGGGGATGGCTGAGTTCGCGGGAAGCAGTGTCTGGACTGGACCCATGGGTCTGATCGTCTTGTTCACTTCTCTCAGGTCGTGGACGAGACGATAACCTTGTCCGGACCTTTTGGGGACCACGAATACCGGGGTGTTCCATGGGCTGGTGGAGGGTTCTATGTGACCCTTTTGCAGTTCTCAATCGACCAGTTCCAGCAAGGCTGCCATTCGAGGCTCTGTCAGGGGCCACTGCTCAACCCATACAGGGTCTGATGATTTCCAAGTCAATTTGATTGGCAGCGGAGGGTGTACGGCAGTGGCCCTCAGGATAAATTTGTGATCCGAAATCCTAGCAAGGAGAGAACATCCCTTCCTAACAGGGGTGGAGAATTCTGCAAAATGTAGGGGTAGATTGCTACTGTCTGTTCTGGTCCCTTTTTCGTGTGAAGTGTTATAGCCACCAGCTGGGTGTTTTTCCATGCCCGGGACTGCCTCCCCACTTCACTGGGGGGACTTCTTTGAATTGCCAATGTCCGGGCCAATGCGTTTGGGGAATAATCGTGCAGTCTGATCCCGTGTCTGCCCAAAACTGAAGCCCTATGACGTGAGGATCTTGGCTGCCGTAAAGGCGGCATGTCCCCCACACCATCAAGGGTTCCTTCCCTATTTTCATGACCAAGGCCACCCAGGGATCCCGCTCTGGGGTGTCCCCTGCTGTTCCTGTGACTCCGGCGTGGGTTGTGGTGGTGGGGGGTGCGAAGGTATTGAGGGTGCTGCACAACTCTGCCATTGTATTGCTGGGGGGGATGCAAAGGTGACTGGTCCCTGTGGGGGCATAGGGTATGAGAGTCCCCTGCCCCACTGGGGGTTGCTGTAGCTGGGCCGCTGCATATTCCAGGTGGGAGGGGGCTGAACACGGCCCGGCCACCCCCTCCCTCTCCCGTTTTCCTGGGGCCTGGATCTGCATTCCTTAGCTAAGTGCCCCTTCCTTCCACACCCCCAGCACGGTCCCCTGCCTCCCGCTTGGCGTGGTGGAGCAGCTGCTGATAGGCGCCTTGGCTGGGGGCAGTTTGCTGCCAAGTGGCCTGCCTGGCCACACTTAAGGCATGCCATCACGCTGGTTATTGCAGTTTGAACTGCTGCTTGGATGGGAGCTAGGTGTTCCTCCTTTGCAACGTGTCTGATCATGGCAGCTATATTAGACCCCTGTGGCAGTGATCTTAAAATGTCCTTAGTGGCTGAGTTGCATTGCTGGCGTAAGCACTCTGCCAGCACGGGACCCTTCGCCTCTGAGGGTAACGCGGAGGAGTATAATGCGGCCTGGAGCTTGTCCACGAATTGAGTGAAGCTCTCACTCTCACCCTGTTTTATGGAAGACCATGGAGAGGGTTTGGCTACCACTTTAGAAGCGTCACGGATGGCTTCTAGGGCAGCTCGGGTCGTTGTCATGACCTCATGGGCTCGCAGGCCCTCAGCCTGTTGCTGGGGGGTGATCATAGTGGGGTCTGTGCCCATAAGCCTCTGTATGCTGGAGCCGTGCAGTGGATGGTCTGCCCCTGTTACCAAGGCTAGCTGTTTCATGCAATTATCCTCCCATTCTTGTTTGAAAACGATCATCCCTGCACCATCGAATATCATTCTACATGTCTGCTTAATATCAAAGGGAAGCATATCGTCCCCACCAAAAAGGCCGTCAATAAGTGTGCAAACCATGGCAGAATTAATTCCCTTATCCGCAATCGCTTTAACAATTGCCTGCACATCTTTCGGATTGACTGGTGAATAAGTCCTTTGGTTTCCGCCTGCCCCCCCCACGCGGACCGGGAACACTAAAGTGGCAGACGGAGCCCATTCCGAGCAAGCCATTTTTATTTTCCGCCAGTTTGTGAGTGGGGTCTGGTTTTTCTCTGGTAACCCCTTCACCCAAGCGGGAGCACTGTGGCTAGTGACCTTACATGCCGCTTCTCTCTCTCTGTTAAAGCCGTAATCCCGATCAGAATCCTCCGATCCTATCTCGGGCTCGGAGCTCGAGCCTGAGTCCGAGCCGGAAGTTGAATAAGGAGACGCTTCCGGGCTGCTCTGCCTTTTCCCCGGACCCCGACCCCGCCCCCTCCTGCGGGGGTCAGGCCGTTCCCTCTCCCTGGGGTCCCCCCGCCTCCTGCTGGGGGAGGTCCTTGCCCTATAAGGACCTAATGTGAACTGAGGGCTCTGATTGGTCTTGGGCGCCTCCACGGGGGCCGCCCCGTCCCCCCGCTCGCCCGCGCATGCGTTGTTAAGTGGGCTGACCGCGTTTCCGCCCCCCGCCTCCTCCTTTCTGCCCGGACCACGCGGTTCGGCGCCATTTTCAAACGCATATGGTGGAGGGGCGTTTTTATCGGTCCCTACGGGGTCCGCCGATTCGGCCGCGTTCCGCGCCTCCTCCGCAAGCCCCCGTCAGAACGTCCGCGGGTGTTCCCCCCCCTCCGATGGTGAATCCGCTCACTGAGAGAGGTCTGGCGTTCGCGCCTCCGCGCGCCCGCCCGGGTCAGGCCCCTCCGCGGTTTGTGTCGCCGCGCCCACCCCCAACTGCGGCACGGCTAATAAACAAGTTCGCGCGGCTACCCAGGTTTCTTGCTCTTGTCGAGCCTTTTGCAGAGCCTGGACAACCCTGCCCCACGATTTTAGGGCTTTCCCTGAGCCCGAGGACATGGTGTCCTCCGCCAGGGCTTTTGTACAATTATCCCACACGTCCGAATGTAGGACATCCACGGGGCTTTCAATAGCCCCAAGCTTAATCAGTCTCGGCAATGCGAGAGATAAAACCCTAAGTTTACATTCTATACCCCATTGTGCATGCATCTCTGTTACGACCTTCGCAATGGCTTCCATGGTCCACGCTGGTCCGGAGGCGTCCCTCCTGCTGTGGTCAGACCTGCTGCCAGCAGCCAGCAGCCGCTGATCTCTGGCCAGGAGAGTTCCCGAACCCCGGGGGCTGCAGCAGTCCCGGGTTCGGCACCAGTTTGTTGCCTTCTGGAGCAAGGCAGGCGACCTGGTTCGGACGAACAGCACGGTGGCCCACTCACCAGGGCCACTCGGGCCAATGACACACGCAGACATCAATGTGATGGACGGTCAAAAGGCGTTTATTATCTCATCTCTTGGGTTTTTATAGTCTAAGGGGTCTCTACGTCAGCATGGGTCTGTCTTTACCATCTATGGTTAGTAAGAGGTGGACTGTTACTGGGTAGGGGATGGAAAGTTACTGGAATTTGGTTAAGGGAGGCTACCTTCCTATGTTAGTTTCTTATCTATGGGAAGCAGATGGTCTTATCTAAGGGGATCAGAGGGTCCTGGCTTTCCGTGACATCGCGAGATCTTCCGCAGCGCCTTTCACTGTCTACCACACACAGCTTTGTTGCTGCCCCAGCTCTGGGATGGGCCCTGGGCCTGGAGCAGGAGCAGCTCCTAAGGGCCCCCCGGCCAGGGCTCTTGTGCTGCCCTGGGCAGATGGGATGGCAGCAGGGGCTGCAGAGCCCTCAGCACCTCAGGCAGAGGGGAGCAGGGCAGCCAGGGAGCCTCCTTTGGCCTTGGCCCAGCACCTTGCCCCATGGCTGGGGCTGAGTCCTGCAGCAGCTGCAGCTGCTGCTGTGCCCTTGCCAGGGGCTGAGGCTGTGGGGCAGTGCCCAGAGCAGCCTGGCCTGAGCAGAGCTGTGGGGCCAGAGCCGGCTGGGCTGGGCTGGGGAGAGGCCCTTGGTGCTGCCCAGAGCTCAGGGCAGCTTGCAGAGCTTGCAGGGAGCTGGGCTGGGCTCAGAGAGCCTGGCCCAGAAACCATCAGTGTCCATCTCAGCCTGGATGAGCATGCAGGGGCAGGACTCAGGCCAGGCCTTGTGGGGCAGGGCCAGCACCTGTGCAAGTGGCAAACAGGCCATTGCAGACAGGCAAGTGGCCCAGAGAGGAGGCTGCTCTGTGCCCTTGGAGGCATGGAAAGAGCAGGGAGGGGTCCCAGGACATTTGTCAGCGCCAGCCTCTGTGCCCATGCATTGGCAGCCCTGGCTGCTGAGCCCAGCTTTGGCCTGGGCTGAGTTTGGCTGTGGCCCAGCTCCATCCTCCTGCGGGGCTCAGGGCCTGTTCACGGCCATGGCAGCCCTGGCTGCCTCTCTGCTGGCCCAGAGGCCGGCAGAGCCCAGCGCAGGGCTGTCTGTGCAGCCCCACAGGTGCCCTGGGCTCTGCAGGAGCTGGCAGAGGCTGCCCAGCAGGGAGGCCATGGGGCACAGAGCCCCAAGGCTGCTGTGGGCACCACGGCACAGGGGCCGTTCCCAGCCGCAATGCTCCTGGCCTGGGCTGGGCCTGCACAGGGGCTGGGCCACCATGGCTGGGCCGGCACAGGGCCACAAAGGGGCCACGCAGCCGCTGCCGGGGCTGACAGCAAGGCCAGGCACACACAAGCAATTACTGAGCAGGACCTGCACTGGCCAGGCCTGACTGTGCCAAAGGCAGAGCTCAGCTGCCCCTGGGGGCTGCAGGAACCATCCAGAGCCCAAAGAGCCTCCATGGCTGTGCGGGAGACCAAGGCTGCAGGAGGGAAATGCAGGGCCGCTGTGGGATGGGGAGGGTATTGAATTCCAGCGCACACCTCAGCTCTCTGATGATCCCAGCACCATGCTGGGCCCTGTTTCAGACTGGAGCAGAGCAGATGTTGATGGGACAGGGGCCCTGCAGGGCTGTCACGGACCTGCAGCTTACAAGGTGCTCTGCTCTCCCTCAAGTGCTCTCTGAGTTATCCAATCCCAGCTAGGCACCTCAGGGCACAAGTGGCACATGGCACAAGCCATGAACTGGCTGTTCATGAGCACATAACTGATGTCAGACTGGATAGGGGCACAGCTTTTATTACCTGTTAGTTTCATAATATACAAGCAAATCTGTATTATCTGGGTCATTTGAGTACTGTTAAGAAATGGCACAGTTTTCCCATCAGGAACAGGAATTTCCTGGATGTGTACAGATGGCAGGAGGAGAAATACTGATCTTGCCTTCTACTGGTTTGACCAATATTTTCTTTATTACTTCCTCTCCATTTTCCTTTAGGTGTTTTCAGCTCTTCTGTTGAAATGGCCATGTCTAAGGACATCTCTTCCTTTACAGCAGGTGGATCTATGTACTTCTACTGCTCTCTGATTTCCTCCTCTAGATGCTCTCTGGTCATTCAAGTGCCTCTCAACTGACTGGCTTCATGCTTTGAGCTGGAAGAAATTGCCCAATATTTCTGAAGTTCAAATAAATATATAATAAATATAATCTTAATTGTGTTTTTATCCATCACAGAATTACCTTATGTCTTTGTCTAAAACTATTCCTGTACAGAAATCCCTTGGGGATGGTGGACATGTCAGATGCCGCTGGGACATCACAGAGAGCTGATGAAAGAGCTGTGATGGTTGTTAAACTGTTCAAATATTCAACTTGTGTTTGTTGGCAAGAAACCTTTCTGTGCCTCTGAGTGTCACCAGTCCCTAAGCCAAAGGACACAAACCTGATGAGTTGTGGTTCCCACTGCAGGGGCTGCACTTGGACCTTGGCTCTGCACAGGAGAGCTCTTCATCCCTTTTCTCTCTTTTCCTCCCTCTGGGCATGGAGGGAGCTCCTGACTTCAGTGGGTGACTCGTGTGTGCAACGAGCAAATCAGGGCAGAATTGGGGCAGGGAGGGTTTGGGGGGACCTTGGGATCTGTGCTGGGCACAGAAGGTGTTTTCCATTGCTCTCAGGCTGCCTGCTGTAGAATGTGGATTTAATACCCAGCAAAGGAATGACTTTTGCATTTGATGGAGCTGTGACTTGCCTTGGCTTTGTTGGCTGACAAGAAATGAACATCCCTCTGTGTCTTGGGCAGCTCCTTCTCCAAGGAAAGTAGGTGGGAGTTGGAGCCAAGGAGCTGAAAGCTGCAGGTGCAGCCTGGGCTGGAGGGAGCTCAGATTTGCACAAGGCTGCTCTGAATGCCGGGGCTTGGATGGGGGAAATGGTGGGGTGGGGGTAGGGACAGAGTCTGATTGATTGTCAGCCATGAAGGGTCTTGATTTTCATATCTATTCAAACTAAATGAGGAGCTACTTGGATTCAGTGTCAATAGGAGACTGCACAGACTGATTTATGGACAGGAAAAAGTCCCAAACAGGACCTAAAAAATGTTTTCTCACTGTCTTTTTAAATAAAAGGCATTCACTTAGAACACACTACTCAAATCTATCAAATTAACCACAAATATTTGAACACCTAAATAAAATAAGCATTTAAATCAAACTCCAGAGGCTTGGGTTCTTAAGGTGTTCTGAATGTTAATGAGCCCTGGGACACTGAATTCCTGCACTGAAGAGCTGAAGGCTGAACAAGCCACTGGAGCAGGAAAATTCAGCAGCAGCCTCCAAGTTGCTGGGGATATCAGCAGCCCCCACTGAGGCCATCCCTGCCCAGAGACCGTGGGGGAATGGGCAGACAAGGAGAGCGTCCCTGGGGCTGGGGCAGCACAACTCAGAGGCACCAGGGGCTCCAGCTGGGAAATGGAGTGTGGAATGTGGCTGGGAAAGCCCTGCCTGGGCTGTGCCAAGCAGGACAGACAAGCCCTGCTCCCATCCACTAAAAAACAACTCTCTCAATGAGATATTTAAAAGAAATTACAGTTGCTTGTCTACTCTGACATGGACTCTCTAGAGAAATACCAACAAGAGATTCTCAGGAGCTCAAAACAACAAATCAGCCTTTACTGGCAACTTTAGAAAATCAGACAAGCTTTGCCAAAGATTTATTATGACACTGTAGTGGTTTTTCGTTTGTTAATTTAGGATTTTTTAATCTTGAGATTTCTTAATTAATGTATTGATGAGTGTGGTGGGTTTTAGTTTCAGTTAATTATTTATGGATTTACTTTTATTACTTTTTAAAACTCTTCTATGTCAAACTATGGCAGATATTTGATCAACAAAAAACACTTCTCAAAAACATTGACTTGGCCCATTCAACTTCACAGTCTAAGCCTGGTTAACTTAATGTTAATCAAAATTTGCAGGAGCACAGAAACAGAAGAAGAAGACATAGAAAGAGAAAGACCAAAAAGATACAGAGAAGCACACAGACAGCTACCACCTCCTGGATTCCAGCAGTGTTCAGATGGAAATTCCAAGAGGAGGTAGGGTCAAGATGTGTGCTTGCCTTGTGGTCAGCCTTAAATACCCCTTGGTCTTGCTGGACCCTTCCCGCAGGTGGGCCTTGGGGTCATTTAGTCCCTCAGGAGCTGGGCTGGGGGCTGCAGAGGTGGCTGTGGAGCATTGCCTGTGCTGTGCCAGGGACTGGCAGACACTGCTGGGCTGGGATAGAGGCTCTGGGGGGACTGGGGTTCCAGGGCAGGGCAAGGCTGGGGTTCCAGGGCAGGGCAAGGCTGGACCTGCCCTTTCCTCCCCCACACATGAAATGTTTTGAGCCAACAATCTCCTCCATTCTGTCACAACAGGGAATGTTGGAGGTGAAATCCCAATTCTCGCCATGGGCACCTGGCCGAGAAGGACAGCTCTTTTCCATAGGAAGGAAAGCACAGAATCTTGCCAAGTGTTTTGGGAACAGATGAGAGGTGACCCTCATGAAACCACTGCCAGCCAGACTTGTCCTGGCAATATTCCTATGGGAACAATCCCTGGATATAAGGAAATTTGGAGGTGAAACTCCAATTCTGGCCATACCTGGAGCAGAATGTCAGATCTTTTCCATAGGAAGGAAAGCACGGAGCACCACTGTTTCAATAGTGGATGAGACCCTCAACATGCCAAGGTCAGCCTGACCTCTTGGGAGGTCAAACCAGCCAGACCTGTACTGTATTCCTTTGTTTTTATGGGGCCCTGAAGCGTCACAATGGTGCCTTGGTTCTGTAGGGCTCCACACTGCCACAATGGCTCCTTGATTACAAGAAGACCTGAAATGTCACAATGGACCCCTTGTTCGATGGGATCCCACAGTGTCACAGTGGCTCCCAGGTTTCACAATGGTCCCACTGATTCCAAGAGGCCTTGCAGTGTCACAATGGTCTCCATGGTTCCCCAGGCCCCACAATGTCACAGGACTCCTCTGTTCCATGAGCCCTGCAATGTCACAATGGACCTTTAGACCCTGGAGGTTTGCAGTGTCACAATGGTCTCATTTTGGCTCCACAGTGTCACAACGGTCCATTGATGACAGAAGGCCCTGCAATGTCACAATAGACCTTTGGCTCCATGCAGCCCTGCAGTGTCACAAAGGCCTTTTGGTTTCACCAGGCCCCATAGTATCAAAATAGTCCTCTTGATTCTGTGGTGACCCCCAGGGTCACAATGGTCTCACTGGTTCCATGAGGCCTCACAGTGTCACAATGCTTTGCTTATTCCATGGATCCTCATAGTGTCACAATGATCTCCATGATTCCATGAGTCCCCTCAGTGTAACAATGATCTTCTTGGCTCCATGGTGCCCCACAGTGTCATAATGCCCCCTGGGTTCCATGAGGCTGTGAAGTGTCACAATGGCCTCTCCATGATTACATAAGGACTTGCAATGTCACAATGGACCTTTGGCTCCATGGGGTCTTGCTGTATCAGAATGATCCCTACATTCCATGGAGCCACACAGAGTCAGCACGACCCCCTTGGTTCCATTAGGCCCAGCAATGTCACAGTGCTCTCCATGATTCCATGAGGCCCCACAGTGTCACAATGGTCCCTTGGTGTCACAGGACCCCACAGTGTCACAATGGTCCCTTGGTTCCATGGGCCCTGTGCTGCTGCATTCCCCCCTCCCCTTCTCAGGCCACCCTGCCAGCTGAGAAATGCTCCTTGGGCCTCGGCCTTGGCCAACAGCCCCTGGGCTCAGCTCCTCTGCAGCTCATCACAAACACTCTCTGCCACAGGCACTGCTGCTGCCCAGCCAGCTCCTGGTTCCTTTAGCAGCAGCCCTGGGAACTGTTTTTATTCCCTCAGTGGCACAACATCCCTGTTCTCACACTGCCAAAGAAAGCTGTTGGTGCCAAGTGCGGCCAGGATGAACCATTGCTGGGACTGAAGCCCCTCTCTTGGGGCCCTGCAAACAGTGCTCCAAAAGGAGCCCTTGGAGCTCTCCTGAGCCAGCGACTCCCTCTGAGTGGGGCCTCTCCCAGCCAGGAACTCTCCCGTTTGCTGCACTCGGGAATCCCGAACAACGACGGAGCCTGGGCCGATTCCCCCACTCCTCCAGGCTCAATCCTTTGCCCTTTGCTGGGGAGATGCCAAAGGATCCACAGGGAGCATTCCCTGCCCTCAGGGGAATTGCTCACGGGTGCCTTGCACTGACTCTTTGTGTCTGTGTGCACACAGGAGTGCCTGTGCTGGGGAAATGTGGCAGAAATGCTGCTCTCTGAGGGGCTTGAGTGCCTTGGACAGCTGAGTCAGTCAGGCCTGTAAGTAAGGTTACATCATGACAAATAAGTTAAGTTAAATGGTATTAAGAGGGTTTTTTTTTTTTGCAAAGTTTACTATGTTATAAGCTAAGTTTAATATTGTTTAGTGTTATTCCACTATTAAATCCTTAAGTCATTGGTTGTAAGTGAGGTTAAATGCTGTTAAGCTCTGTTCTTTTCCTAAATTGTGAAGCTTGTCGCCTTCTGATGCAAGGCAAGGCAACCTGGTTCTGAGGAAACGGCACGGCAACCCAAACTCTCCAGGGTCACTCGGGCCAAGAACACACGCTAGCACCAGTATGGTGGACGGTTCAAGACCTTTATTGTCCCGTCTCGTCGGGTTTTATACTCTGCAAGTTTTTTCTCTACATCAGGGGGTCTTACCTTACTGTAATTGGTTAGCAAGGAGTAAAAGTTACTAATGTTAGGGGGAACTACATTCTTGGGTGATCCCTTATCACTAGAAGTTAGGGGGAGAGGAATCCTGCTGCTTTCCGTGACATCGCGAGATTTTCCGAGTGCCTCTCCCTGTCTACTACAGAAGCGGAAGGTATCAGTTAAGGTTAAGGTATCAGTGAAGTCCTGTTAAGTTTGACCTCTGTCAAGCTTTTATTTCTTTATTCATTTTATCCTTGTCCTCACTGTCCTTGTGTCTCACACACACTGGGACAGTTCTCAGCTCATTTCTGTTTGATTGCCTGGATTCTGTTTGGTTTTGTTGCTGCTTTGTTTCTTTGGTGGGCCTGAAGTGTCCAGGCAGGAGCAGAGTGACTCTTGCCAAGGAACTTTGTGCTGCTGCACCTTAATATTAAATCTGGTTTTTGCTACTCCCTTGCCAGGGATTTTTCAGCACTCTCAAGCCCTTGTTGGTAACAGGGTGAAGGAGCCCTGGCCCAGGCTCTGGCCCTGGGGGACACGGGCACGCTGCCGTGGGTCCCTGTCCCCCTGTGCCACCCCCAGGGCCCCGGCCCCCTGTCCCCGTGTCAGGCTCTGGGGTTGATCTCGTGGAACATCCTCTGGGGGAGGCTGCGGGGCCGGGGGCGGGGGGACCCGGGGGGACAGGGGACCCCACTGTGCACGAGCAGGGTTGGACTGCTCTGGGGGGAACTGTGAGGGGGGCTGGGGCAGAGTGATCTCCCCAGTGACCTCACACTGCCCCTGTGATGTCACACAGCCCCTGTGATGTCACAGCCCCTGTGATGCCACACAGCTCTTTTGCAATGTCACACAGCCACCAGTGATGTCACAGCCCACTCTGAGTTGTCACACAGCCCCTGTGATCTCACACAGCTAACTATAGGATGTCACCCTATGATGTGCTACATCTGCTTTGTGATGTCACAGAACTCTCTGTGATGTCACAACCTGCTCTATGATGTTACACAGTCACCCAGTGGTTTCATGACCCACTCTCTGATGTCACAGAGCCACCCTCGATGATGGCAGAGTCTGCTCTATTGCTTTACACTATGATGTCACAGCTTTGTGACGTCACAAACCCCTCAGTGATGCCACGAGACCTTTTCTGTGATGTCATACTGGCACTCTTTAATGTCACAGCATATACTTTGAATGCCACAGCCAGCTCTATGATGTCATCCAGCCATGCCATGGTGCCACAGCCTGCTCTGTGATGTCACAGAATCCCCTCTATGATGCTGTAGCTCCTCAGTGACTTCCACAACAAACTCTCTGATGTCATAGACCAAACTGTTGACTTCAAAATTGCTTCCTAGAGCACTATATTCTAATAATTGATAAAGCTCCTGAACTGTGGAGTAAATAACTTGAGTTAAAATCTTTCTGTCCAGTCATGATCAGAATCAATCACAGCTGTATTTATATAAATATATCTGGCATTCCATCATTAATCCTGTGGGACAAATTGGGTTAAAGTTCAATTCCACCTGTCCAATCTTTTACACATAAACCTTTGACAAATTCTTGGGCTGGGATTGGATCCAGCTGTTCCCAGTCTCCTCTCTTAGAAGAAATGTTAGCAGTCTATGAGCCCTGCAAGGGTTTGAGGATCCATGGTGGCTGTTGGGTGCACTTTCTGCACCTCATGTCTCAGCAGGAGTTTCTCCAATGAAGAAATAAAGCTTTTGCCTGATGCTCCCACTGTGCCCATGACAGGGACCCCTGTGAGTGTCTGGGACATCCCGGCTCTTTGGCAGCCTGGGGACTCCTGGGATGTCACCATGGAGCCCCGTGAGTGCCTGTGACAGATCGGTGCCTTGGCAGCCCAAGGTCCCCTGAGATGTCACCATGGAATGGCTGTGACTGCCACTGACCACAGGGCTCTTTGCCATCCCCAGAAAGCCCTGGGAGGTCTCCATGGAGCCCCTGTCTCTGCCTGTGACATTCCAGCTCTGGAACAGCCTGGAGACTCCTGGAATGTCCCTATGGAACCTCTCTGAGGGCCTGTGACAAATCTGATTCTTAGCAGGCAGTCATCACCAGGACCAAGTTTCTATGGTCAGTTTCCATAGCAACCATCACTAATCCCCTGTTGCTATGGTCAGTTTCCATGGCAACCATCACCATCCCCCTATTGCTATGGTCAGTTTCTATGGCAGCTCCATGGAGACCCCATGCCGGGGTGGTTGCCATGGACACCAGCTCAGGCCTGCAGCCACAGCCCGTTGCCATGGCAACCATTGGCAGCCCCCATCCCCAGGCTCATGGGACCCCAGAACCACAGAATTGGCTGAGCTGGGAGGGACCCATCAGGATCCTCCAGTCCAGCTGCTGGCCCTGCACAGGACACACCAACAATGCCAGCCTGGGCCTGGCAGCGCTGTCCAAACGCTGCTGCAGCTCAGAGAGCCCTGGAGCTGGGACCCTTCCCTGGGGAGCCTGGGCAGGGCCCCAGCAGCCTCTGGGCAAAAACCTTTTCCTGACATCCAACCTGAGCCTGCCCCAACTCAGCTGCAGCCGTTCCCTCCACTCCTGTCCCTGGGCACCAGAGGGAAGAGGTTCCCACAGCCCCAGCCAGGGACCCGCTCCCAAGGCTGTTGCCATGGCCACCAGGGCTGGGACCAGGTGGGATGCTCGGTTTCCACAGGCCAGGGTTCAGGAATGGGATCCCTGAATTTCCTGCTCCCACTAAAAGCGCGCTGCCCTCGCTGCCCTCCCGCCTCCCATGGAAAGAACAGAAGGCAAAGATCCTGGGCTGGGATAAGAACAATTTATTGGGAACAGCAACGAGATAAGGAACAAACAAGAACAGAAACAATATTGATAACAGAAGGGACTGTTTACAGGGAAAACTCAACAAAACTCACTGGGTCTTCCTGGCCACAATTTCCCCTTCCTGGAAATTTCACCCTTCTCCTCAGGGAGAGAGAGAGTCCATTTCCTGCCCCTGGCAATGACCTGTGGGGGGAGTGAATGTAATGACAGGGCCATGGCCAGACCTTCATGTTTTTCCATCCCACATCATGTCATTGGCAGGGACAGGAAAAGGTACAGGTGTCTTCCCAGCATGGATCATGGGGAACATGGATCATCCCGGCTCTTCCCAACATGGATACTCCTATTACTGGAGTTGGGGCAGTGCACAAAATCCTCCTGCACTTGGGGCATTGGAGGCCTTCCCTTACCAGTGCCTCCATTGGTGACTGGTCAAGTGAGAGCTCTGGGTGAAGCTCTTCCCACACTGAGGACACTTGTAGGGCCTCTCCTCAGTGTGGATGCGCCGGTGCCTGATGAGGTTGGAGTTCTGCTTGAAGCCCTTCCCACAGTCGGGGCAGCGGAAGGACCTCTGCTCTGTGTGAATCTGCTGGTGCTGGAGGAGACTGGAGCTGGTCCGAAACCTCTTCTGACACTGGGGACGCTCGTAGGGCCTCTCCCCAGTGTGGATGCGTTGGTGCCTGATGAGTTCTGACCTATAGCTGAAGCCCTTCCCACATTCCCCACACTCATAGGCCCATTCCCCGGTGTGGATCATCTGGTGGCAAATCAGGGTGCTGCTCTGCCTGAAGCTCTTCCCACACTCCAAGTACTTGTAGTGCTTCTCCCCATTATTAAGCTGCTCACTGACCACCAGCTCTGAGCTCTGGCTGAAGCTCTGTCCACCTTCCTGGCTAAGGGAGGATCTTTCCTACTCAGAGCACCCTGGGCTGGGTTTGCAGCCCATCCTCCTGTGGGATTTCTGGGGATTTTCCTCCCCGTTGAATTCCTGTGCCCTGGAGTCACTCATAACAGCCTCTTCCTCCAGGTTATTCCGCGGGGATTTTTTCTCCCTGGTCTCCATCCTCAGCTTCTTGTCTGGGGGAGGAAGGACAAGGAGAGGATGGGATTTGCCTCTGTGCCATAGGGAAGGGGAAGGAGATCCCCCCAGTGCATCCCCGGTAGGACGGCGTTGGCAGCAGGTTTGTCCTGCAGCTGGGGGCCATGCTGGGCTGGGAGATGGAGCAGGAGAGAGTGGGAAAGGGGCACTGACTTCCTCCTCACTCCTGGGTATCCTGGGGCATCTTCCTCTTCCTCGCAGCCTCCTCTTCCATCTGGCAAATGTTTGGGAATGGGAAATCCTGTTTTCGGCAGAAAACAACAGATGAGCACATTGAGTTTTGTACTGGTTTGAAGGCAAACCTGGGAAAGGGTCTAAGCCAGAATCACAATTTAAGAGGAAAATGAAGATCAAGGCAATGATACAGAAAAACTGCCTTAAACTGACAGAGTCAGGATATAACCTGACACCATGTTGGGCAGGGTGGTGGCTTCAGTCCTATTAAACGGTGGCTGTAGTCCTGTGGGAGTGGTGAACGTGATTCTGTCAGAGCAGTGATCCTGTAGAAGTGTCTGGCCTTTCTCTGAAGGTCCAGTGGTGGTTATGGAGATCTTGTCCTCTGAGAATCCAGTAGGCAAGGTGCTGCTGGTGTGGAGTCTCAACTTATATCCAGGTAGGAATGCTTGGATCCTCCCCCTGGGCGGAGCATCCCACAATGGGATAATGGAATTTTATCAGTCCTGCAGTGACACTCAATGGCCCATTTGCCCAAGATATCTCCCCTGGAGGGCGTTATCAGGGCTGAGTCATGGAAGAGATAAAGAACACTGCCCCAACTGTTTATAGCAGTTTATGGAGATGGTGATTGAAAACATGCATTTGGTTTTATCTTACATTGCAACCTGAAACAGTGGGGTAATCCCTGCTCAGGGGATGAACACCATCCCCCTTACCCAAACTGGCTCAGGTGTAAAACCCCCACCCCGGGAAGGCCACACACACAGGGGACAATGTCACACTTGGCCCGCTCCAGGGGAGGTCTCTGTCCCTGTCACTCCCTTGCCATGCCCCGCTTTCCTCTTTCTTTTAACTCTCTCTACCTCACATTTACTGTTCAATAAAATCCACCTTGGATTTGGTCTCATTAGCATCTTAATTGGGGCAGAGGCATCTCTCTAGTAATTTTCTTAACCAGATTGAGACATTATTTTGGAACAGTGAGTTCAGGGCACTGTTGTCTGACCCCAAGTGCCTTTGACTACAGCACGGTTCCCTCCACTGAGGAGGCTGTGGCTCTTTCTGGCGGAACTCTTGGAAACTTGGACACAGCTTCCTCTGAGCAACTTAGGGAAAACTGATAAGGAAAATGGGGCTGTGGTAGGTGGCCAGAGTAAAGAAAATATTCTGTTGTCCTTCCTTGAAAAGTTTGTTAAAATCACTGGAGGAAAGGGAGCAAATGATAGCAGCGAGACTGACAAGGTTCCTTCACCCCACGATGAGGAACACAAGGCTGCTGAAAGTCCCAGAAGCCCAGCTCAAGCAGCTAAACTCCCAAATAACTCCAAAATTCCAAGTCTCAAGGGCTTTTTCAAATGTGAGAATCATTATTCTCTTCATCCCTGTCACCTTTGTGTAGCTACTAAGAGTTTCCACTTCCTTTTAATAATGTATGTATTGGGCTGAATTTGCACTTTTCTTTTATTGAAAGCTGCCAGCAGCTGAGCTGGAGCTGTGCAGGAACCAATGAAACTTGGAATTTACACGGAATTGCTTCTATTGTCAGCTGGTGCTACGGTGGCCATGGGCCAGAGGGGTGGGAAATGGGGGTCCGGGATGGGAGTGGAGGAAATGCCGGAGCCGGGTGCTGAGCACAGGGCTGAGCACACAGAGATGGTTTTGTTCTTGTTGAGCTCGCACTGAGCCAAGGCCTGTCCTGCCCCTTTGTTTGGCCACGCTGGGGAGGGGCTGAGGGTGTGGGGGAGGTTGGGAGGGGACACAGCCAGGACAGGTGACCCCAGCTGACCCCAGGGCTACCCCAGACCATAGGACATCATCATCAGTGTATAATTAGGGGGGGAACAAGGAGGAAGGGGGGGCATTTGGAGTGAGGAATTTTGTCTTTCCAGGTAATACTTAGGCAGGATGGGGCCCTATTTCAGCAGCACCAAACACACAGACACTAACTTAACTTAAGACACAGGCTAATTAAGATAATGCAAATTTGCAACAATTTTCAAAAGTATTAGATAGGCAAAGCTAATAATCATTAGTAAATAATTCCAAAAGAGAAGATATTGAAATTATTATCACACAACTCTCCATTTCTGGCTGCAGGCTCTGGAGATTCTATCTCTGCCTTCAGTCAGGGTTGCATTCCCTAACATGTCTTGGTACCAAATCCTGCTTTCCAAGGCTGGACCGGTATCTCAGGTTTAGCTGGATGTGTATTCAATTACCATCTGTTAAAGGTGGGGCAATTATCATCTGTTAATTAAGCAGTTTACTTTATCTCTTCCATAAGGAATCCTCCCTCCAGGGAGATATCTTCTGTTAATGGGCTATTGAGTGTCACTGATAAATATGACATCTTCCCATTGTGAGAAGCTCCACCCAGAGGGAGGAGCCAAGCATTCCTACCTGGATATAATCTTAGAATGTGAACAATAGAGTCAGCCTTCTCCCACAGGATTCCCAGAAGAGCAGCTTTCAGCTCCACTGGATCCCAGAGGAAGACCAGGCTGATTGACACCACCAGTGGATGTTCAGAGGAAAACTCCAACCTTCTACAGGATCCCTGCTGCAACAAAACCACCTCTGTCACTCCAGGAGCACTGCAGCCACAATTAAACAGGAGTGCCACCAACACGCTGACCCACAGGGTGTCAGGTTGTATTCTGATTCTGTAAGTACTTTTTTAGTACTATTAAATTTGTATTTTTAATTTTCCTACTGAAGAAGTGTTATTCCTATTCCCATAAATTTTGCTTGACAGCCCCTTATTTTGAAAATTATAATTCCAAGGAAAGGGATCTTCATTTTCCATTTCAAGGGAGTCTCCTGCCTTCCTTAGCAACTTGTCTTTTCAAACTGATACAATGCCCCGGAACAGCCAGGCAGGTGAGGAGGAAGTCAGTGCCCCTTCTCCCCTGTCGCCTGCTCCATCTCCCAGCCCAGCACGGCCCCCGGCTGCAGGACAACCCTGCTGCCAATCCCGTCCTGCCGGGGATGAACTGGGGGGATCTCCTGCCCCTCCCCTGTGGCACAGAGGCAAATCCCATCCTCTCCTTGTCCTTCCTCCCCCCTTCAAGGAGCTGAAGATGGAGACCAGTGAGGACAAATCCCCACGGCAGAGCCTCATGGAAGAGGCCATTTTGAGAGGCTCCATGGCACAGGAATTGAATGGGGAGGAAAATCCCCAGAGATCCTGCAGGAGGAAGGGCTCCAAACCCAGCCCAGTGTGCTCTGAGGAGGAAAGACCCTCCCTTAGCCAGGAAGGTGGACAGAGCTTCAGACAGAGCTCAGAGCTGATGGCCAGGCAGCGGCTTCATGATGGGGAGAATCCCCACAAGTGCTGGGAGTGCGGGAAGAGCTTCAGGCAGAGCAGCACCCTGATCAGCCACCAGATGATCCACACTGGGGAATGGGCCTACATGTGTGGGGAGTGTGGGAGGGGCTGCAGCTGCAGATCCACCCTTGTGACCCACCAACGCATCCACACTGGGGAGAGGCCCTACGAGTGTCCCGAGTGCCAGAAGAGGTTTCAGATCAGCTCCGATCTCCTCAGGCACCACTGGATTCACACTGGTGAGAGGCACTTTCTGCTGCCCTGACTGTGGAAAGGGCTTCAAGCACAACTTCACCCTCATCAGGCACTGGCACATCCACACTGGGAGAGGCCGTATGAGTGCTCCCAGTGTGGGAAGAGCTTCACCCAGAGCTCTGACTTGACCACACACCAACAGAGGCATCAGTAAGAGAAGCCCTGCAAGTGCCCTGACTGCAGAAGGGCTTCATGACCAGTTCCAGCTTTATCCCCCATTGGAGGACCCATATTGGGAAGAGCCCTGGGGATCCATTTTCCCTGTGATCCATGCTGGGAAGACACCATTCCCTTGTCCTGCCCCTCCCAGTGACAAGATGTGGCATTGAAGAACATGAGGGTCTGGCCATGGCCCTGTCATTACATTCACACCCACCTCAGGTCATTGCCAGGGCAGGAAAGGGACCTTCTCTCGTCCTGAGGAGAAGGGTGTCCTTTCCAGAAAGGAGGAAATACATAGCCAAGCAGATGCAGTCACTTGTGTTATAGTTTTCCCTGTGAACAGTTTTATTTATCCCTTCTGTTATCAATATTGTTTCTGTTCTTGTTTGTTCCTTATCTCGTTGCTGTTCCCAATAAATTGTTCTTATCCCAGCCCAGGATCTTTGCCTTCTGTTCTTTCCATGGGAGGCGGGAGGGCAGCGAGGGCAGCGCGCTTTTAGTGAGAGCAGGAAATTCAGGGATCCCATTCCTGAACCCTGGCCTGTGGAAACCGAGCATCCCACCTGGTCCCAGCCCTGGTGGCCATGGCAACAGCCTTGGGAGCGGGTCCCTGGCTGGGGCTGTGGGAACCTCTTCCCTCTGGTGCCCAGGGACAGGAGTGGAGGGAATGGCTGCAGCTGAGTCGGGGCAGGCTCAGGTTGGATGTCAGGAAAAGGTTTTTGCCCAGAGGCTGCTGGGGCCCTGCCCAGGCTCCCCAGGGAAGGGTCCCAGCTCCAGGGCTCTCTGAGATCCAGCAGCGTTTGAACAGCGCTGCCAGGCCCAGGCTGGCATTGTTGGGGTGTCCTGTGCAGGGCTAGCAGTTGGACTGGAGGATCCTGATGGGTGTCTCCCAGCTCAGCCAATTCTGTGGTTCTGGGATCCCATGAGCCTGGGGATGGGGGGCTGCCAATGGTTGCCATGGCAACGGGCTCTGGCTGCAGGCCTGAGCTGGTGTCCATGGCAACCACCCCTGGCATGGGGTCTCCATGGAGCTGCCATGGAAACTGACCATAGCAACAGGGGGTTAGTGATGGTTGCTATGGAAACTGACCATAGAAACTTGGTCCTGGTGATGACTGCCTGCTAAGAATCAGATTTGTCACAGGCCCTCAGAGAGGTTCCATGGGAACTTTCCAGGAGTCTCCAGGCTGTTCCAGAGCTGGAATGTCACAGGCAGAGACAGGGGCCCCATGGAGACCTCCCAGGGCTTTCTGGGGATGGCAAAGAGCCCTGTGGTCAGAGGCAGTCACAGCCATTCCCCTGAGATGGTGACATCCCAGGGGACCTTGGGCTGCCAAGGCACCGATCTGTCACAGGCACTCACGGGGGCTCCACAGTGACATCCCAGGAGTCTCTAGGCTGCCAAAGAGCCGGGATGTCCCAGACACTCACAGGGGTTCCTGTCATGGGGAAAGTTGGAGCTTCAGGCAATGTTTATTAGAGAAGCTCCTGTTGGGTCACGAGGTGCAGAAAGGATCCCCAATAGCCCCCATAGATCCCCAAAATGTCACCGTTAAATCAGTGTTCCGTGCTTTCTATTCTATGGAAAAGAACCGTCCTTCTCTTATAGGTGTCCATGTCTGAAATTGGGATTCCACCTCTAAAATTCTGAATATCCAAGGGTTGCTCCCAGGAAAACTCTGCCAGTACTGTCAAGGGTGGCTGGCCTTGGCCTCTGCTGGCTGCCCCTGCAACACTGGGGCTGGGTTCTTTCCTTCCCATGGAGATCACTGTGGCACTGTGGGGACCTCATGGAACCAAGGGGATCATTGTGGCACCACTGGAGCCCATGGAACCAAGGGGATCATTGTGGCACCACTGGAGCCCATGGGACCAAGGGGATCATGGTGGCCCCACTGGAGCCCTTGGAACCAAGGGGCCATGGTGACACAGAGGGGCTTCATGGAACCCAGAGACCATGATGACTCTGTGGGGCCTGATGGAACCATGGAGACCATTGTGATCCTTCAGGGCCTTGTGTCACCAAGGGGGCATTATGACACCTCAGGGCCCCATGGAAGCAAAGGACCATTGGGACACTGTGGGGCCCCATGGAACCAAGGGAACATGGAGCAGGTCTGGCTGGCTTGGCCTCCCAGGGGCCACCTGACAGGTCTGGCAGATGTTGGAATGACAAGGGTTGCCTCTCATCAGCTCCTGGAGCCTGGGGCTCTGTGCTTTCCTTGCTATGGGCAAGAACCTTCCATCTTTTCAGATGCCCATTGCCAAAATTGGTACTTTACATGAAAATTTCTTATAAGCAAGGGTATCTTTCAGAACAAAATCTGGCAACTCTGGCTGGCCTTGGTCTCTGCTAATCACCTCTCATCTGCCCAGGAAACACTGGGTCACTGTTCCTTCATTCCTATGGGAAAAAAATGGCTTTTATGTCCAGGGGCCATGGACAAAAGTCGAATTTGGCCAGCCAAATTCCATATATTCAAGGATTGCTCCCAGACAAAAGTAGCCAGGACAGATAGATCACGCTGGCCATGTCCTCTGGTGATTTTCTTAGACTATGAGCTGAATGTTTTCATTTGAAAACACCGTGGAGAGGGCTCAGAGATCTCCCAAAGTAGGATTTTAAGGCCTTGAGCACCTGACCACTACATATGGACAAAGGAGCTCTGTGCTCTGTGCTGTTGTGGTGGTTACACACCATGGAAGTGGTGTTCTAAGAGAAGCTGCTAGCAGTTTCCTCTGTGTCTGACAAAATAACCAATCAGTAATTAGCTTTGAGAATTGACAATCTGTTAAACCACTAAGGAAACTGTACACGCCTCTGTGAAGACACGTGTTAAAGATGAGAAGGCCTGGGAGGGTCTCTTTCCCTTCTGGCTGGCAAAGAGGCAACAAGGCTGACCCGGCCCCTGTCTCAGCCAGGCCGGGCCGGGCGGCTCCTGCCGTGGGGCCGGGCCCCTTCCCAGGGACCCCGCCAGGCCCCATCGGCTGCCGGGCAGGGCAGGGGAGGCCGCGGGGCCAAGGCCCGGCCAGGCCATGGCTGCAGTTGTGACCATCTGGGCTCTGCTGAGCCCTACCCAACCGCCAGCCCGGGCCCAGCCAGGATCCGCCGGGCCCCAGGAGCAGCCCCGGGCCGGGCCGGCTCGGCCAAGATTCTGCCACCGTTGGGGTTCAGCCGCAAGCCCCAGGCAGGGGGAGGAGAAGCCATCGGTTCCTGGCTGTGCTGCTGCTGTGCTCTGGCCTGGCTGCTGAGATCCTGGCCCTCCCCACAGCGCAGCCCATCCTGACACAGCCCCAGCGCAGCCGCTGCAGAAACCCCCATCGGCCTCAAGCACTGAGCCCAGCCGGGGTCACGGAACCATCTGCAGGCCCCAGGTGAGATATGAACTCTTTCAGTGCTTCCATTCTCCCTTGAGTGAGGGAAAAGGACAAAGTGCAGACACTTAGAGGAGCAACATGAAGACACCGAGGTCAGTGAAGAGGAAGTTGAGTCCCTGATGGGAGGGATGAGGAGATGCCTTGATCTTGGGGCTGAAATCCTCTTGTAAAGCTATGGAGAAGGATGTAATTGATACATCAGACTCTCCTTTTTTCCTATAAGGCATTGAAAATTACGTGGTGATGACTTGTTCAGCAAAGGCCTCCATGCTAAAGGAAGCAAATGCTGAAGTAGGTGTGATCCCATGTGAAGTTTGAACAGAGAAAAAGAAAAGAGTGATGAGACCCTGTACCCTCAGGGAGAGAAGATCTCTGTTCTCAGAGATGAAGATGATTTCAGAAATAGATGAGGAGAACCTTTGCTCTTAAATGGCTTATCTTTAAACTAATACCCCGTAAGTTGACATGACCCATAAACACAACTGTAAAAAGCTGTGAATAACTGGGAAGGATGTCACAATCATAGATTTTCCAGGCAGCTGCTATTCATGGAAATTGAGAGCCACAAGAGAACTGTTTTTTATGGAGAAGTCTCCATAGCATGAGACAGAGACACCTCTCCGTAAGTGAACTGAAGAAAGACTATTCTAGAGGTAGTAAACTGACTGAAAATTCTAGGTTTTTTCTCTTTACATTGTCAGTAAGAAAGAAAAGGTTGTAGGGAGAGGAGAAGTGCTCTGAAAGTTTTGTTCTTATTACTCTTTCTTTTAGTTGCTATTAATAAACTTTTCTTTATACCCTTTTAAAATTTTGAGACTGTTTTGCCTTTCTCCTAATTCTATCTCACAGCAGCAAATGAGTAAGTATATTCTAGCGAGTGCACTGGTAATCAGCCAACACTGAACACACCAAAATAATTGATGCATTCACCAAGAAATCTCAAATTGGAGAACCAAAGCGTAAAAGGAAACCTTCCTGATGAACTGCAATAGAGCAGAGGGAAATCAAGGCTGAGCCATGGTTTGTCAGGAATTGCTTGATCCTAATGAGCCCCGTGGTGCATTTTGACCTGAGCACTGGAACCTCATGGCCTGAGAGGAGATAGCACAAACCTTTCCAGGGGGAAAAGTCAGAGGAAACACCCAAGGTGCCTCAAAGCATGAATGGTTCCCACTGAGGTCCATCCTCAACACAGGCTCCTCATGGACTCTTTGGAGGAGAGAATTGGAGGCCAGGATGGCACAAAACCTCTCAGAGACTCAGTGAGGAAAGGAAAATACTTAAAAGTACCTAAAAGTATCCTTAAATCCTTAAAATACCTTTAAAAACCTTGAGTATCTAAAGCCAATAATGAGCCCCACTGAGTGTCAGTACAAAGCTCTCAAGGGACTCGTTAAAGCAGATAATTGGGGCCATGATTGCACAAACGTCTCACAGAGTCTATCAAAAGGGAAGCACCAAGTACCTTAAAATAACTGAAGTACCCTGAAGCATTAATGAGCCCCACTGAGTGCTGTTACTGACAAAGCCTCTCCAGGGACTAATTACAGCAGATAATTGGAGGCCATGATTACAAAACCTCTCAGAGACTGCCAGGCAACAGCAAAATGCAAAGTCCTTTGAAAAACCTGCACAGAGGTTCATGGCACAGAGGCAGCTCCTGGCAAGGGCAGCGCTGCAGAGAGACAGCTCTTCCCAGGAGCAGCTCCTGCGCACAGCCCAGCAGGGCTGGGGCACTGCCTGCAGCCACCCCGGGCACAGCACAGGGGCACAGAGGGGTTAAACTCAGCCTGGGCTGGGAGCACAGAGCAGAGCTCACTCAGGGCTCACCAGAGCAGAAATCATCCCAGGTTTGAAACAGTCATTCCCTGGCTGTGGGAAGAGAAGCTGCAGTTCCTGCAGGGATCTCCTGGAGCTGGCACATCCCACAGCTTTGAGGACCTTCCAGGAGGACTCTCAGAGCTGCTCCAGGGCAGGGCTGTGGCCCCAGGGCAGGGCTGGCTTGCCCTGCTGCCCCAGCCCAGGCACAGCCCAAGGCAGCTCCTGTTGCCAGGCTCTGCTGCAGGGCTGAGCAGCTGGGGCTACAGCCAGGGGTGCCCAGGGCTGTCCTGCAGAGCAGGGTCCTGCAGCCCAGGGCGCTGTGCTGGGGCAGGGACTCTGCTGCCTGCCAGGGACAGCTCTCAGCCAGCCTGGGAGCTGCTCCCAGCGCTGGGGAGAAGCTCTGGGGGGAAGGAGCCACACTGAGCAGGGCAGGGGCTGCTGCTGAGAGGGGCTGGGTGGGGCAGGGCTGCTCCCAGCTCCAGACCTGCCTGGGCACAGCTCCAGAGGACACTTCTTAAAAGAAGGTAAGCATGGGATTGCTGGAAAGACCAGGAGCTTTCATGAGAGTGTTTTCAATTTCCTGCTTGGAGTAGAGTGGGAAGGTTAGGGTGATGACATAAAGATTTTTGTTTTTATACATTTTTCATCTCTTTGTAGCTCTGCAAATTACTATTATATAGTTATAAAACTATAATATTTCCCTAACTCTATTAAACTCTTAATTAGGTCAAATTACTATTATATAATTCTAGAACTATAACCTTTAATTCTTCTATAACTATAATCTTTAATTACATCTAGTATGTTTGTCAACCTTTCTCTTAGATTTTAGAACAATAAGCTGACTGTCTAAATACATTCCGGAAACACTGTATAGTCTTATTATCAGGAATAGGACCTACAAGAAGAACATTCTGGTTTCTGACCAGAATATGAGCAGTCATAATAAAAAGGGAAGGCAAAGGAGCCTTTGGACCTACTCCACTGGGTTGACCCAGGGATATGTAACCAGGGCAACTGAATCTGCTATTGGATGTTCCTGATAAATATCCTAATTAATCAACCTTAATAAATTGCTGAAATCAGGGGCCAGGATGTGCTACATCCCCACTGGGACACCTGGAAGTTTCCAATCAATGTGTGGTTTTTACTTTACTGTGTGTGGTTTTTACTTTACTGTTCTAACATTGTTGCAAGGGTTTTGCAAGGGTTTGTTTTTTTTTTTGTCTTTGGATTACAGACAACAGGGGGGTGAGAGAAGCAGAACAGGAATTGTAATCCCAGAATCACAGAACATTCTGAGTTGAAAGGGACACACAGGATCATCCAAGGAATGTTTGAACATTTACAGAGACTCCAGAATTGTAACTTTGGGTGGTCAGTCTCTCTGCTGGGAGCCTCCCAAAGGGCCCTCAGCCACTCCTCAGCCCTGGACAGCAGCAGCATCACCTCTGCAGGGCCCAGCAGGGCTCTCCTGAGCTGCCCTTGCCCAGCTGCACACAGAGCCTGCCCCAGCCAGGGCCCTGCACACAGGCAGGTTTCTGTAGGGCCCCGGCCAGGGCACACAGGCTGGGATGGGCTCTGTGAGTGCTGGCAGGGACAAGGCTCCTCTCAGGGGGGAATGTCCAGGCCCAGGGAGATGCTCAGGGAAGGAGAGGGGCTGAAGAGAGCAGTGCTGGGGGTAGGATGAGGGCACTGTTGGTGTGTGGGAGGTGCCAGGCACAGCTGGGCACGGGAACACTGTCCTGAGTGCCCAGCTGTCTCTGCCCTGCCCTCTCAGGCACAGCACCACAACATCTTCTCTTGGTTCTGCCCTGCCCTGATATTGTCCCTGTTATCTGCTGCTCTCAGGGAGGCTCTGGCATTTGCAGCAGCTGAGTCAGGCACTGCCCTTGGCATTCCTGCCAGGCAGGGCTGTCCATGGGAATGGGGTGTCCAAGCTTCCCTGAGACCTGTGGGGCTGTGGGCAAAGCAGTCCATGGGAAAGGGGAATGAGCTGAGCCCCCTCCCTGAGATTCCATCATGGTCACAGCCAGGGATCTCCTTACTGTGCCCTTCCAAGCTCTGAGCTGCCCTCCTGGGTGGAAATCTGTGCCAGAGCCTCTGGGAGTTCCCTGAATGTCCCATGGGGAAGGGCAGAGCTGCCACACCTGGGGAAATGCTGCTGGGTTTTCCAAGGGAGCCGTGAGTGTCCTTGGCACAAGGCGGTGCTGAGACCTTGCCCAGAGACCTTTAGGGAGGGTGAGACATTCAGGGATCCCTCTGCTCTGGGCAGGGTCTGGTTTATCCCAGGGTGACTCGGGTGTGTGATTGTACTCAGATTGCAGCCAAAGGTGCAAAACCAGGGCAGTTGAGAACAAGCCCATCCAGTCCCTCGTCTTCCCTCAGCCACAGGGCATCCTTTGTCTCTCACATCTCTCTGTGCCGAACTCTGAGTGCAGCAGAAATGCTGGGGATTTCTGACCTCAGAGTGCCAGGAATGATCTGTGGGCAGAAAAAATTCCTTAAACCAGCTCCTGCCATCCATGTCCTAAAAAACTAGCAGTGCAGATGCTACCAAGCCTGTCTGCATTCTGAGTGATTCCCCTGAAAAATCCTGAATATCCAGCCTTGTCCCTCTGCCTCATGGCCACAAACCCAGGGCAGTGGGGCAGAGATGGCTCCTCGAGAGCCCCCATGAACAGACCTGGCTGCTCCTGGCACACTCAGCCAGCACAGCTGGAGCTCAGGCAGGGACCTGGGTGAAGGTTTTCCCAGAGCAGGAACAATGGTGGGTGAGTCCCAGTGGGACAATCTGCAGGAAATGGCTCAGGTTTGGCTCCAAGCAGCCTCTCCTGACTTGTCACTGTCCTTTCTCCATGAACAGGTCCCCATGTACAGCCCCAGCAAATGTCCAACAGCAGCTCCATCAGGCACTTCCTCCTGCTGGCATTGGCAGACACGCGGCAGCTGCAGCTCCTGCATTTCTGCCTCTTGCTGGGCATCTCCCTGGCTGCGCTCCTGGGCAACGGCCTCATCATCAGCGCCGTAGCCTGCGGCCACCACCTGCACACACCCATGTTCTTCTTCCTGCTCAACCTGGCCCTCAGCAACCTGGGCTCCATCTGCACCACTGTCCCCAAAGCCATGCACAATTCCCTCTGGGATGGCAGGAACATCTACTCAGGACGTGCCACACAGCTCTTTTTCTTTCTCTTCATCTCAGCAGAGTATTTCCTCCTGACCATCATGTGCTACGACCGCTATGTGTCCATCTGCAAACCCCTGCACTATGGGACCCTCCTGGGCAGCAGAGCTTGTGCCCACATGGCAGCAGCTGCCTGGGCCAGTGCCTTTCTCTCTTCACTGCTGCACATGGCCAATACATTTTCCCTTTCCCCTGTGCCATGGCAATGCCCTGGGCCAGTTCTTCTGTGAAATCCCACAGATCCTCAAGCTCTCATGCTCACACTCCAAATCCCTCATGGAATTTGGGCTCATTGCTGTCAGTGCCTGTTTAGCAATTGGTTGTTTTGCGTTCATTGTTTTCTCCTATGTGCAGATCTTCAGGGCTGTGCTGAGGGTCCCCTCTGAGCAGGGACAGCACAAAGCCTTTTCCACCTGCCTCCCTCACCTGGCTGTGGTCTCTCTGTTCCTCAGCGCTGCTACATTTGCTCATCTGAAGCCCCCTTCCATCTCCTCCCCATCCCTGGATCTGGCCCTGTCAGTTCTGTACTCGGTGGTGCCTCCAGGGTCGAGATGTGTGCTTGCCTTGTGATCAGCCTTCAATACCCCTTGGTCTTCCTGGGCCCTTCCCCCAGGTGGGACTTGGGCTCATTTGGTCCCTCAGGAGCTGGGCTGGGGGCTGCAGAGGTGGCTGTGGAGCATTGCCTGTGCTGTGCCAGGGACTGGCAGACACTGCTGGGCTGGGATAGAGGATCTGGGGGGACTGGGGTTCCAGGGCAGGGCAGGGCTGGGGTTCCAGGGCAGGGCAAGGCTGGACCTGCCCCTTCCTCCCCCAGACATGAAATGTTTCCACCAACAATCTCCTCCAGTTTGTCACAATAAGGAATGTTGGAGGTGAAATCCCAATTCTGGCCATGGGCAAGAAGGACAGTTCTTTTCCACAGGAAGGAAAGCATGGAGCCCCAGTGTTTCTGCCACAGATGAGAAGTCACCCTTAACATGCAAGGTCAGCTGGGCCAGTCAGGTGGTCCCTGGGAGCCATGCCAGCCAGACCTGTTCCATGTTCTCTTGGTTTTTTGGTGTTCCATAGTGTCACAATGGGACCTTGGATCCATGGGGTCCTGCAGTGCCATAATGGTGCCTTGATTCAATGGGGTCCAGCAGTGTCACAATAGACCCTTCTTTTGATTGAGTTCCACAGTGTCACAATGGACCCAAGGTTCCAGATGGCCCTGCAGCGTCACAATGGTCCCAATGATTCCATGAGGCCTTACAGTGTTACAACGGTCTCCATGGTTCCCCACGCCCCACAAATTCACAGGACTCTCTTTTCCATGAGCCCTGCAATGTCACAATGAACCTTTGGACCCTGAAGGTTTGCTGTGTCGCAATGGTCTCCTTTGGCTCCACAGTGTCACAATGGATCACTGGTGACAGGAGGTCCCTTTGTGTCACCCTGGATCTTTGGTTCCATGCAGTCCTGCAGTTTCACAAAGGCTTCTTGGTTTCATGAGGCCCCACAGGATCACAATGGTCCTCTTGGTTCTGTGGGGACGCCCAGGGTCACAATGGTCTCCATTATTCAATGAGTCCCCTCCGTGTCACTATGGCTCCTTGGTACCATGAGGCTGTGAAGTTTACTTAATGGTCTCCATCATTCCATGAGGCCTTGCAATGTCACAATGGACCTTTGGCTCTGTGGAATCTTGCAGTGTAACAAAGGTCCCTTGGTTCCATGACACTCCAAAGTGTCACATTGGTTTCCATGGTTCCATGAGGGCACATGGTGTCGCAATGGACCTTTGGTTTGATAGGGCATTTCAGTGTCACAATGATCCCTGCATTCCATGGAGCCACACAGTATCAGTACAGTCCCCTTGGTTCCATGAGGGTCAGCAATATCACAGTGCTCTCCATGATTCCATGAGGCCCCACAGTGTCACACTGGTCCCATGGTCTCACAGGGCCCCACAGTGTCACAATGGTCCCTTGGTTCCATGGCCCTGTGCTGCTGCATTCCCCCCTCCCCTTCTCAGGCCGCCCTGCCAGCTGAGAAATGCTCCTTGGGCCTTGGCCTTGGCCAACAGCCCCTGGGCTCAGCTCCTCTGCAGCTCATCACAAACACTGTCTGCTCCAGGCACTGCTGCTGCCCAACCAGCTCCTGGTTCCTTTAGCAGCAGCCCTGGGAACTGTTTTTGTTCCCTCACTGGCACAAGATCCCTGTTCTCACACTGCCAAAGAAAGCTGTTGGTGCCAAGTGCGGCCAGGATGAACCATTGCTGGGACTGAAGCCCCTCTCTTGGGGCCCTGCAAACGGCGCTCCAAAAGGAGCCCTTGGAGCTCTCCTGGGCCAGCGACTCCCTCTGAGTGGGGCCTTTCCCAGCCGGGAACTCTCCCGTTTGCTGCACTCGGGGATCCCGAACAACGATGGAGCCTGGGCCGATCCCCCCACTCCTCCAGGCTCAACCCTTCACCCACTGGGGAGATGCCAAAGGATCCACAGGGAGCATTTCCTGCCCTCAGGGGAATTTCTCACAGGTGCCTTGCATTGACTCTTGGTGTCTGTGTGCACACAGGAGTGCCTGTGCTGGGGAAATGGTGCAAAAATGCTGCACTCTGAGGGTCTTGAGTGCCTTGGATAGCTGAGTCAGTCAGGCCTGTATGTGAGGTTAAGTCACAAGGCCTAAGTGAAGTTAATTGCTGTGAAGAGTTGTTCTTTTGCTAAGTTGTTTAATATAAGTTATAAGCAGAGTTGAATACTTTTGAATGTTATTCCTCTGTTAAATTGCAAAGTCATAGGTTAGAAGTTAGGTTAAATACTGTTAAGTGCTTTTCCATTGCTAAATTGTGAAGTTGAGGCTATCAGTCAAGGTTAAGTCCTGTTAAGTTTGAGCTCTATTAAGCTTTTAGGCTGTATTCCTTTTATCATTACCCTCACTGTCCTTGTGTCACACACACACAGAGGGACAATTCGTGGTTTATTTCTGTTATGATTGCCTGAATTTGGTTTGGTTTTGTTGTTGCTTTGTTTCCTTGCTGTGCCTGAAGTGTCCACTCAGGAGCAGAGTGACTCTTGGCAAGGAACTTTGTGGCACTGTTCCTTAATATTCAATCTGGTTTTTGCTGACCCCTTGCTGGGGTTTTTTTCCAGCGCTCTCAAGCCCTCGTTTGTAACAGGGTGAAGGAGCCCTGGCCCAGGCTCTGGCCCTGGGGGACATGGGGACGCTGCCGGGGGGTCCCTGTCCCCCTGTGCCACCCCCAGGGCCCCGGCCCCCCGTCCCCATGTCAGGCTTGGGGGTCAATCTCGTGGAACATCCTCTGGGGGAGGCTGCAGGGCCGGGGGCAGGGGGACCCGGGGGGACAGGGGACCCCACTGTGCACGAGCAGGGTTGGACTGCTCTGGGGGGAACTGTGAGGGGGGCTGGGGCAGAGTGATCTCCCCAGTGACCTCACACTGCCCCTGTGATGTCACACAGCCCCTGTGATGTCACAGCCCCTGTGATGCCACACAGCTCTTTTGCAATGTCACACAGCCACCAGTGATGTCACAGCCCACTCTGAGTTGTCACACAGCCCCTGTGATCTCACACAGCTAACTATAGGATGTCACCCTATGATGTGCTACATCTGCTTTGTGATGTCACAGAACTCTCTGTGATGTCACAACCTGCTCTATAATGTTACACAGACACCTAGTGATGTCACAACCCACTCTCTGATGTCACAGAGCCACCCTCGATGATGGCAGAGTCTGCTCTATTGCCTCACACTATGATGTCACAGACAGCTTTGTGATGTCACAAACTCCACAGTGATGCCACTAGACCTTTTCTGTGATGTCATACTGGCACTCTTTAATGTCACAGCATATACTTTGAACGCCACAGCCAGCTCTGTGATGTCATCCAGCCATGCCATGGTGCCACAGCCTGCTCTGTGATGTCACAGAATCCCCTCTATGATGCTGTAGCTCCTCAGTGACTTCCACAACAAACTCTCTGATGTCATAGACCAATCTGTTGACTTCAAAATTGCTTCCTAGAGCACTATATTCTAATAATTGATAAAGCTCCTGAACTGTGGAGTAAATAACTCGAGTTAAAATCTTTCTGTCCAGTCATGATCAGAATCAATCAGAGCTGTATTTATATAAATATATCTGGTATTCCATCATTAATCCTGTGGGACAAATTGGATTAAAGTTCAATTCCACCTGTCCAATCTTTTACACATAAACCTTTGACAAATTCTTGGGCTGGGATTGGATCCAGCTGTTCCCAGTCTCCTCTCTTAGAAGAAATTTTAGCAGTCTAGGAGCCCTGCAAGGGTTTGAGGATCCATGGTGGCTGTTGGGTGTGCTTTCTGCACCTCATGTCTCAGCAGGAGTTTCTCCAATAAAGAAATAAAGCTTTTGCCTGATGCTCCCACTGTGCCCATGACAGGGACCCCTGTGAGTGTCTGGGACATCCCGGCTCTTTGGCAGCCTGGGGACTCCTGGGATGTCACCATGGAGCCCCCGTGAGTGCCTGTGACAGATCGGTGCCTTGGCAGCCCAAGGTCCCCTGGGATGTCACCATGGAATGGCTGTGACTGCCTCTGACCACAGGGCTCTTTACCATCCTCAGAAAGCCCTGGGAGGTCTCCATGGAGCCCCTGTCTGTGCCTGTGACATTGTAGCTCTGGAACAGCCTGGAGACTCCTGGAAAGTTCCCATGGAACCTCTCTGAGGGCCTGTGACAAATCTGATTCTTAGCAGGCAACCATCACCAGGACCCTGTTGCTATGGTCAGTTTCCATGGCAACCATCACCATCCCCCTGTTGCTATGCTCAGTCCCTTGGCAGCTCCATGGAGACCCCATGCCAGGGGTGGTTGCCATGGACACCAGCTCAGGCCTGCAGCCACAGCCCGTTGCCATGGCAACCATTGGCAGCCCCATCCCCAGGCTCATGGGATCCCAGAACCACAGAATTGGCTGAGCTGGGAGGGACCCATCAGGATCCTCCAGTCCAACTGCTGGCCCTGCACAGAACACCCCAACAATGCCAGCCTGGGCCTGGCAGCGCTGTCCAAACACTGCTGCAGCTCAGAGTGCCCTGGAGCTGGGACCCTTCCCTGGGGAGCCTGGGCAGGGCCCCAGCAGCCTCTGGGCAAAAACCTTTTCCTGACATCCAACCTGAGCCTGCCCTGACTCAGCTGCAGCCGTTCCCTCCACTCCTGTCCCTGGGCACCAGAGGGAAGAGGTTCCCACAGCCCCAGCCAGGGACCCGCTCCCAAGGCTGTTGCCATGGCCACCAGGGCTGGGACCAGCTGGGATGCTCGGTTTCCATGGGCCGGGGTTCAGGAATGGGATTCCCCAATTTCCTGCTCTAAAATCGTGCTGCCCTCACTGCCCTCCCGCCTCCCATGGTATGCACAGAGGAGAAAGATCCTGGGCTGGGATAAGAACAATTTATTTATTGGGAACTGCAACGAGATAAGGAACAAATGGAACAGAAAAACTATTGATCACAGAAGGGATTAAGAAAACTTTTTACAGGGAAAACTAAAACACAACTCACTGGCTCTTCCCAGCAACATATTTCCCCCACCTGGAAAGCACACCCTTCTTCTCAGGGAGAGAGAGTCCCATTCCTGCCCCTGGCAATGACCTGAGGTGAGAGTGAATGTAATGACAGGGCCATGGCCAGACCCTCATGTACTTCAGTTCTACATCATACCATTGACAGGGGAAGGTATTGGGGCAGTTGTCTTCCCAGCATGGATCATAGGGAACATGGATCAACTGCGCTCTGCCCAACGTTAGACCTCGATTGGGGATGAAGCTGGAGCAGTTCACAAAGCCCCTCCTGCAGCTGGGGCACTCACAGGGCTGCCCTTACCGGTGCCTCCGTTGGTGTTTTGTCATGTTAGAGCTATGGGTGAAGCTCTTCCCACACTGGGGACACTCGTAGGGCCTCTCCCCAGTGTGGATGCGTTGGTGGGTGATGAGGTGGGAGTTTTGCTTGAAGCCCTTCCCACAGTAAGGGCAGAGGAAAGGCCTCTCCTCGGTGTGAATCTGCTGGTGCTGCAGGAGATGTGAGCTGGTCCGAAACCTCTTCCCACATTTGGGACACTCGTAGGGCCTCTGCCCAGTGTGGATGCGTTGGTGTGTCACAAGGTTTGATCTGTAGCTGAAGCCCTTCCCGCATTCTCCACACTCGTAGGGCCATTCCCCGGTGTGGATCATCTGGTGGCTGATCAGGTTGCTGCTCTGCCTGAAGCTCTTCCCACACTCCAAGCACTTGTGGGGCTTCTCCCCATCATGAAGCTGCTCCTGGGCCATCAGCTCCAAGAACTGGCTGAAGTTTTGTCCACCTTCCTGGCTCTGGGTAAGTCTTTCCTCCTCAGAGCACCCTGGCCTGGGTTTGGAGCACCTCTTCCTGCAGGATCTCTGGGGATTTTCCTCCCCATTAGAATTCTGCACTATGGAGTCAATCAAAACAGCCTCTTCCATGAGGTTCTGCCAAGAAGATTTTTCCTCCCTGGTCTCCATCCTCAACTTTTTGTTTGGGGAATGAAGGGCAAGGAGAGGATGGGATTTGCCTCCATTCCAGAAGGAAGGGGAAGGAGATTCCCGCAGTGCATCCCCAGCAGGACGGTCTTGGCACCAAGGTTGTCCTGCAGCCGGGGGCTGCGCTGGGCTGGGAGATGGAGCAGGAGAGAGGGGGAAAGGGGCGCTGACTTCCTCCTCACCTGCCTGGGTGTCCCAAGGCTCCTTCCTTTTCCTCTCAGCCTCCTCCTCCATCCAATCAATGTTTGGGAATAGGAAATCCTGTTCTGAGAAGAAAACAAAGGGTGCACACATTGTCTTTTGTTCCGGGATCTGTGCTGGGCTGGGAGATGGAGCAGGAGAGAGGGGGAAAGGGGCACTGACTTCCTCCTCACCTGCCTGGGTGTCCCAAGGCTCCTTCCTTTTCCTCTCAGCCTCCTCCTCCATCCAATCAAGGTTTGGGAATGGGAAATCCTGTTCTGAGAAGAAAACAAAGGGTGCGCACATTGTCTTTTGTTCCGGGATCTGTGCTGGGCTGGGAGATGGAGCAGGAGAGAGGGGGAAAGGGGCACTGACTTCCTCCTCACCTGCCTGGGTGTCCCAAGGCTCCTTCATTTTCCTCTCAGCCTCCTCCTCCATCCAATCAAGGTTTGGGAATGGGAAATCCTGTTCTGGGAAGAAAACAAAGGGTGCGCACATTGTCTTTTGTTCCGGGATCTCTGCTGGGCTGGGAGATGGAGCAGGAGAGAGGGGGAAAGGGGCACTGACTTCCTCCTCACCTGCCTGGGTATCCCAAGGCTCCTTCCTTTTCCTCGCAGCCTCCTCCTCCATCCAATCAAGGTTTGGGAATGGGAAATCCTGTTCTGGGAAGAAAACAAAGGGTGCGCACATTGTCTTTTGTTCCGGGATCTCTGCTGGGCTGGGAGATGGAGCAGGAGAGAGGGGGAAAGGGGCACTGACTTCCTCCTCACCTGCCTGGGTATCCCAGGGCTCCTTCCTTTTCCTCAAAGCCTCCTCCTCCATCCAATCAAGGTTTGGGAATGGGAAATCCTGTTCTGGGAAGAAAACAAAGGGTGCGCACATTGTCTTTTGTTCCGGGATCTGTGCTGGGCTGGGAGATGGAGCAGGAGAGAGGGGGAAAGGGGCACTGACTTCCTCCTCACCTGCCTGGGTATCCCAGGGCTCCTTCCTTTTCCTCAAAGCCTCCTCCTCCATCCAATCAAGATTTGGGAATGGGAAATCCTGTTCTGGGAAGAAAACAAAGGGTGCGCACATTGTCTTTTGTTCTGGTTTGAAGGCAAACTTGGGGGAGAGTCTAAGTCGGAGTTACAATTTAAGAAGAAAACTTAGATCAGGGCAACGATACAGAAACACTGCCTTAAACTGACAGAGTCAGGATATAACCTGACACCCTCTTGGTCAGGGTGGTGGCAGCAGTGCCATTAAATGGTGGCTGCAGTCCTATTGGAGTGATCAACGTGATTCTGTCAGAGCAGTGATCCTGTAGAAGGGTCTGGTCTTCCTCTGAAGGTCCAGTGGTGGTTATGGAGATCTTGTCCTCTGAGAATCCGGTAGGCAAGCTGCTCCTGGCGTAGGCAAGGCTCAGCTTATATCCAGGCAGGAATGCTTGGTTCCTCCCCCTGGGCAGAGCATCCGACAATGGGATGATGGAATTTTATCTGTCCCGCAGTGACACTCAATGGCCCATTCACAGAAGATGTCTCCCCTGGAGGGCGTTATCAGGGGTGAGTCATGCAAGAGATAAAGAACACTGCCCTGCCTTTTTATAGCAGTTGATGAAGATGGGGATTGAAAACCTGCATTTGGTTACATCTTGCATGGCAACCTGAAACAGTGGGGTAACCCCTGCTCAGGGCGTGAATAACCCTCCCCTTACCCAAACTGGCTCAGGTGTAAAACCCCCACCCTGGGAAGGGCACACACACAGGGGACAATGTCACACTTGGCTCCCTCCAGAGGAGGTCTCTGTCCCTTGCTCTCTCCCCCTTCTGTCTTTTTTTCCATCTTTCTCTCTACCTCACATTTAATGTTCAATAAAATCCATTTTGGATTTGGTCTCATTAGCACCTTAATTGGGGCAGAGGAATCTCTGTAACAATTTTGTTAACCAGATTGTGACATTGTTTTGGCACAGTGAGTTTAGGCACTGTTCTCTGACTCCAAGTGTCTTTGACAACAGCATGGTTCCCTTCTCTGAGGAGGTTGTGGTTCTTTCTGGAATAATTCTTGGAAACTTGGAAGGACTTGGAAACTGTCCCTCCTTCCTCCTGGGGAACCTATGGGAGAAATGATGAAGAAAATGGCTGTTCTGACTGACCAGTGAAAAAGAAAATATTTTGTTGTCTTTCCTTGAAAAGGGTTCTCGGGGCAGTCTCTGTCTCTCTCAGCCCAGGGAATGCTTGGAGCTCTCTGTCCCCTCACCCTGGGGGATACTTGGGGGGTCTCCATCCCTCTGGCCTCAGGCAATGCCTGTGCAGGGCTGGGGACCAGGGGCTCTGTGTCCCTCTCACCGCTGAGGGTGCTCGGGGCTGGGGGGTCTCTCCAACCTTCTCACACCTGGGGAGGCCAGGGGGGTCTCTGTCCCTCTCAGCACTGGTGTGACCCCACCCAAACATCATCGGGGTCAGAGGGACAGAGACACCTCCAAAGCCCCAGGAGGGCTGAACCTGGGATTTGGTTTGGGGCTGAGGATTTAGGAAGGGGCTGGAATTGGGGCTGGGCTTGGAGTTGGGGCAGAGATTTGGATTAGAGCTGGGATTGGGGTTAAGGCTACATATGGGATTGGCTTTAGGGCTGGGGTTGGGATTGGGTCTGGGGCTAGACAAGTCTGGCACTGGGATGAGATTAAATACAGAACTGTGAGTGTGTCTAAACGCGGAGTGAGATTGAGATCAGGATCAGGGTCAGGTTTGGGACTGAGCTCACCCAGGGCAGGACAGGGGGGATGTCACTGCAGGATGTCCCTGGCATCATCCCAGCCCTCCTCAGGCACCTCCAAACATGGGGAGCAGCTGGGTGCCCCAAGATCCAGGTGCTCCCACGCTGCCCCTCAATACCAAACGAGCATTCCCTGAGGGCAGCCCTGACTGTGACCCTTGGGGCTCTGGGATCAGCCCTCACATCCCTGTGGGAGCAGCAGCAGACAGGATGAGAGATTCCCCCGTCCCGTTTTTCCTGTGGAAGGGGGAAGCCCAGCTGCCCTTTTCTTCTGGTGTCTCCTCCTCTCCTCAGCTGAGGATGTCAAACGCTCCAGGAGCACGAAAATCCCCATTCCCTCTTTCCTTGTGGCTGCAGCCTGGAACATCCACCCAGAATGAAGGATTTTCTGACAGCCCTGCTGAATGACACTGGCAAGAGGTTTGTGAGAAGGGGAAGAAATTGTATTTTGATAGTAAATAAAAGGTGCAAAATTATTCCTTTCTGTTATATTCCTTTTCAGTCAGTTCTGGTCTGTTTTCAGACTGCCACCTTCTCAACTGATTGTGTTTGTGCCCTCCTTTCTCTCCTGCCTCTCTTTACCTGCTCTGTTTCTCTCTCAGTGTCTCCCTTGACGCAGGGCAGCTCACACCAAAGACCGTGCCCGGATTTAATTCCCAATTCAGGAGCTACAACAACCATGGGGGAAGTTATGAAGGCTCGCAGTGAAATGCCACTGTAAGATCTTGCTCCACTTGGCTTTTAGCTCCTTCTTGACAGCTTTGCCCTCAAGGGCAGGAACATCTTTTCACAGCGGAGAACTGGAATTCCAGACCCTGGCAGTGTGTGCCGTGGATCCCAGAGGGGCATTCCCGAGGCTCCCAGGGTGCTGCTCCTGCCGTGCCTCCCAAGGAGCTTCTCTCCCAAGGGGGCAAGGGGGGAAGATCCAGCAGCTCTGTGGGCTCCCAGAGCACACAGCAAAGGTGGCTTTGATGGACATTTTCCAGGGACTGGGGTGGGAAGGGACCCTGTCCATGGATTACGACCCCGCGAGGGAGAGACGTCTCTGCCCCAGTGAAGGAGCGAATGAGAGCGTGGGAACGCAACCGACGATTATTGAACGTGGACTGAACGGAACAAGAAATGGGGAGGAGAAAGGGAGAAAAAGAAATCGGGAAGAGGTCTCAGAGAACACAAAGAAATGGGAAAAGGCTCCCGCCAGGACTCCACAGCGCCCACGAACACCCGCAGGGCGTAGCGCCTTTTCCAATTCCAGCCAATCAGAGGACGCGGTAAACAATTTCCAGCCAAGCAGAGCTTTTCTCTTCGATGACTCACCGGTTGCCAGGCGGGCCCGTAGAGCCCAGCGGCCGCGGAGCAGAATTTGAGGCTCGGGCCGGGGGGACGGATCCGCCCCGGGGGGGCCCCCGAGCCCCCTGCCCAGCCCTGGGGCCGATCGGGGGCTCCCCCACCCAGCAGCCGGTGCTGCGGGGCCGCGGGGCAGAGCAGTGGGAAAGGGGGGTCGGGGCTGGAGCGAAGGAAATGCGGGAGGAAGAGGAGGGAGAGGAGGAGCAGGAGCGGGAGCGGGAGAATCGCGGCGCTCGCAGCGCCCGCACGCCGAGCCTGCAGCGCCCCCTGCCCCGGGAGCATCGCCCCCAGCCCCGAGCCGCAGGGGAGGGCGGAGGCCGAGCTCGCCCCGGCTCCAGCCAGGGGTCTCCGGGAGGATTTTTTGGAGAGTGTTCGGAGCCGGCAGATCCCAGACTCGAGCCCCGGATATCTCCGGGCTCCCCAAGAGGAGCTTTTTCGGGGGGAGAGCAGCCGCGATCGCCCCTCGGGAGGGTCCTGGGGTCCACGTGGGGATGGCCCGGTACCGACGGGGCGGGACATTGGTTTTGGGGATCCCCGTGAGAGCCGGGGCTGTGGAACGGGGGACTCCCGGGGCGGGGAGAGGGGAAGGGGCGATACCGGAGCTGGGGGACCCCCGGCAGCCCGGAGATGAGGCGGGGACGGGACCCCGTGACCCTGACAGGGGCGTGTCCTGGGGTGACTTCATGATGCTCGTACCCCATCGGTCTGTTTAGCCCAGAAATGAGTTCTGCACCTTTAATGCTGGTTCTGAGAGCGAAGGGGAGGAAGAAGAAGCCGCAGTTTGTTTTCAGAAACTTCACTCACTCCTCTGCATTCCGGCTGCTGGATGGACAGACAGCAGGACAGAGCTCTCCTTTGCTTTTAGTTAGTTTTTAGCTCGCTGAGGCAGAGAAGTTCCCTGTACTGCGGTTTTTCTTTTTCTTTGGAGCTGTTTAAATCTGCTCTGCGCTGAACACCCAGAACACCACCAGCAGCTCCCACCTGTGGCCCACCTGGCTGAGCCTGGGCTGAGGCATTTCCAGTGCTGGAGGGACTGAAAAGAGACTGATAAGAGACTGATAAGAGACTGATAAGACACTGAGTGCTCGGAGCTACAACCCAAGGAGGAACTTTCAGAGTTTGTCATATATCTTGGAGCAGCAAGAGGTTTTATTGCTTAATATTGTTCAATTTTTGTGCTAGTAAATGCTTTGCCTATAAAGTAACGGGTTTTTTTCAACTTTTCTCTAAGGAAATATTTTCCCAAACTGGCTGAAGGTTGGGCTGCTGAATCGGCATTCTAGAGGAAACTCCTTTTGGAGGGTTTCAACCAAATTTGCCCTAATCCAGTACAAGGTGGTAGAAAGAAGGGGGAACCCCAATGTTGCCCGATTGATAAATGACACAAAACTCGGATAAGTTTTGTGGGTGCTTTATTACGGGCCCGGGGTGCTGGGGGACTCACGTCCCAAAAACCCAAGCCCCCGATTTCACATATGGGTGCTTCCCTCTTATACATGCGATTCACAACAAAGTCTCCAAGAAACAGTTCCCTTGTGATACATTCCTTAGTTCACAGGCAAGATCATAAATCTTCTGCTTATCTTATTCTAAGAGCATTGTATGCTGCCTTCAGACAGGTTAGCATTCTTACTCTCCTGCACTAGTTTAATTATTTACTAAATTCCTAAGACTACCTGCTAAGTTACACACAAACCAAACACACACACTATCAACGGCTGCAAAACTGCAAAACTGCTTTTAACAAACCAATTCACACACAACTCATAACTAAACTATAATTACACATTTTGCTAAATTTCATTTCTTTTCCAACATTTCCCCCCTTTTGAGCATCCTTCAGTCCTACTGCAAGGATGCTCAATCAACAGTATTGACAGTAACATCTTCATAACGAGGTGGGGAGTGTTCTTCATTCTGCCGCCCGCGGGTCATCGCCTTCAGCAACCGGAGAGATCGCTTCTTTTCCTTTTTGATCACTCCTAAGAGGCATCTATATACAATCCATATAGTCACTAAAAATACTAAAAACATTAGTGCATACTGTATAGCAGATGTAATCCAGCCAGACAGGTGAAGCCCCAAAGAATCAAATACTGCTCCTATCCAGTTATGCTGTGCTTCCTTTTCAATTTCCTTGGTTTTTGTTTCCACTTCTGCCAGTTGAGAAATATCTTTCTCAACTTCAAGTGTAACATTTGGAATGTGTACACAGCAATGATCTATTCTCCTACTCAGGTAACCACAAACTCCATGTTCTCTTAACAGTAGCAAATCCAATGCCATTCTGTTTTGTAGGGTCATTCTTGATGTAGCTTGCAATTGCAAATTTAGATCTTTAAATCCCTTCTTAGTAGCTGCTGCCAACCTTTCTGTCTGTCCTAACAAGTTGTTGAGCATTTCCCTATTTCGATATGTCGCTACCGGAGGGAATAATGATTCTAATATCCATCCAAAGTGTACTCCTGAGCCAGGTTCATGCCACTGCTCCTCTAGGGATTCTTCCCTCTTTCTGAGTCCTTTCCTTTGGATCAATCTATTCTGTTTCCAGTATGGACACAATGTGGGAACCCCTAGGGTGATTTGTGTTACTGATCCATCTAGAGGTAAATGTGTGGTCCACTGTCCATGTCCCAACACCCAGACTAGATTTCCAGGGCTATGCACAGTAGTATATCTGCAATCTATAGGTCCCTCCATGGACTCTTTGCTAACCGTGTGATCATATCCCCTACACTCGCATCCCCACTTTCATGCCATTTTCACCGGTACCAATCCAATTCGGTCTTCCGGTGTATCACATGTAAAAACCTCAGTACAATTCCAATCCTCTTTCTGCGGTCTGAACTCTCGGGAAGATGTAGATGTGATGAGGGCCCTATAATGTGACTGATTCTTTACTCCTGACCATTGGATGCACCATTGTACTTCCCCAAGGTAATTATAGTGTTCCAAAACACTAGGTCCCCATAATGTCTTCCAACTATTCCAGGTGTCAAAATTCTGTGTGACATTCTGACAACTCATTTCGGTGGGATTTCGTTCTTATTCGTACTGTATTGCATGGCTCATCTATTGGGGTTGCAATCAAACACCTCCTGGTATTTTGAATCCAACCATAATGATTGGGTTTCTTTTCACATTCCTCTCTAGTCATAGCCCGAATGGTCATACACAAATCCCTCCATACATCCACTGGTTTGGGAACTGACTGGCAGGACCATGAAACATTCTTAAATGTTTCAGGCATTTTGGTTACCGGTATTATTCCCCAGGGAATTGGTTCACCTGCAGCCTGTGGTAATAGTAGGCAAGCTATTATTTTAGTCACGTTCTGCATGATCCCAAAATCTCTAATTAATCCTACCACTAAGTTTTCCTGCTCAGTATTCCGTTCTATTGTATCATTAGCCTCCCGTCTACCCCTTCTACCGTGTCTCTGTAAGGATAACATCATTCTGTCATGCCTCCACCATGCATTTCCTATTCTACGATTAGTGACATTCAACCACCCACAACCTTTGCCTTCCTTCTCCCACCAACTGGTCCTGTCCTCTATTCTGTCCCAGGTCAGTTCCCTATTTTGCCTCCACCTTTTGACCCATAGGTTCCTTTGATATCTTGATCTTACTAGGAAGGAACAATTTATTCTAAGGGGTGACCCATCCCACATGTCCGCTGCCATTGATACTGGATCAACCTTTATGTTTTCAGCACGATCCCCTGTCTATGGCAAAACCCTCATACTCACTCTTTTGTAATCAAAACTATCCCATATCTTGACCAAACATGTATATTCTCCCGTATCGTTTGTGGTTACCTTAGTAAGATTCAGTACCGTGTTTCCTTGTTGTTTATCCTGATCCCAACCGACTCCGATCTTGCTCGGCTTCTTTCAGCCCCTCGTTGCCATATTGCAATAACTTAACCGGCCTCAACTCTCTGGCTGTCAAATATAACACAAGTTAATTGAACATCCATCCCTTCCATGACTGTAACCTTTGTCTCTTCAACCTGTACTAGAGTAGACCCTTGAACAGGTAATAGTCTCATGATCACTAGCAGTAATATAATTAAGAAGGCGGCTTTGCGCGGAAGATCATCCGGGTTGGAGACACTATCTGGGTTTCCCATTGGAACGGTGCCTTCTTTACCCTGGTGTAATGGATCCAAGCATCCATCCCCTGGACCTTCACCGCTGTGTAGGTTGTCATCATCACCTGGTGGGGTCCACTCCATGATTCCCGTAGCGGATCCGTGATCCACTTCTTGACGTACACCTGGTCCCCAGGCTGAATGTCATGGACCGAATTCTCCAGCGTGAGCGGTCTATTCCACTGTAAAGTATTTCTTAAAGAATTCAAGATCTTATTAAGTGACATAACATACTCTGCAATTGCCTGGTCCCCACTCACATGTACCTCCCCTTTTAATACAGTTGCATGATATGGTTTGCCATATAGTATCTCATATGTACTTACGCCTACCTTTTCCCTTGGCTTAATTCGAATCCTGAGTAGGGCCAAAGGCAAAGCTTGAGGCCAGTGCAGTTTAGCTTCCTGGCAAATCTTTTTAATTTGTACTTTCAGGGTTTGATTCATCCTTTCCACCTGCCCACTAGACTGAGGTCTCCAGGGGGTATGCAAATTCCATGTTATATCTAACAGTCGTGCTAATTCCTGTACTACCCCGGCTATAAAATGCGGACCCCTATCTGATGACAATCCTAAAGGTACTCCAAATCTTGGTATTATTTCTTTTAACAAGGTTTTTACCACCTCCTTAGCCTGATTAGTTCTACATGGAAAAGCTTCTGGCCACCCTGAAAACGTACATACATACACTAACAAGTATTTGTATCCCTGTGCCCTAGGCAATTCGGAAAAATCAACTTGCCAGTAATCTCCCGGTTGTGGCCCGACTTGCAGCTTTCCCATTTGTATTTGTCTCCTAACTACTGGATTATTTTTCAAACATACCGGGCACATTGCATTAACTCTTTTTGCCATTGTTAACATCTGATTAGAGATTATCTCACTTTTCAAAAATTTTACCAATACTTCTGCCCCCCAATGACATTTGTTATGTTCTGATTCCAAAATAAATTTCATTATGTGAGTAGGTACCACTATTTGTCCCATTGGTGTAACATACCACCCAAGTTGATTCCTCTGTGCCCCTAGCAAGTTTATTAGTTTTCCATCTTCTATTGAATATTTGGGCTCCTGATTCAGGTAAGGGGTAGCCGGATTCGTTCTTACCGGTACCAATGCCATTTGAGTCCATATTTCCCGTGCCACTTGCCGTGCTGTAACATCAGCAAATCGGTTTCCTCTGTAAACGTCTCCTTCCGCAGTCTGATGTCCTCTAACATGCATAACTGCAACTGCTTTGGGACTATGTACTGCATCCAGTAGCTGTAGCACTTCTTCCCGGTGCTTGATGTTGGTTCCCTGTGAATTCAATAGCCCCCTTTCCTTCCATAACGCCCCATGTACATGAACCACACTGTCGGAGAATGACTTAAAGAAAAGGCCATGAGACATACAATTGAGAGAAAAGTATAGGGGAAAAAGTAAAGCAGTTTCTAACAGTTCTCAGCCTTCTGATTTCTATAAACAATTAGACTCTCTCAGGCATCACTTTATAAACAATAGAGTTCTCGTGCTATCTTCTTATAACAAGTAGAACACCGTCTCTGGGAAGGCCTGCCATCCTGAGAACAGATGTAGAAGTTTTGGGAACACTGGTTTCTCTTTTAGTTTCTGGTTTCTGTTTTGGTTTCTGTTTTTAATAAACAATTGTAGGTATTCTAAAACAAAGGGAGTGGTTAGAAGTTTCTCTGTTAGCCTATCATGAAATTGGATTACAGAATATTCATGAAGTTCGTTAGTATTGTTATTTAAGGTGATTGATTGATCAATAAAGTTGGAGTTCGATGCATTACCAGGATGGTCGATTCTCCCCTTCACTTCAATACCACACCAAAGGCATATTTAGAATCTGTCCAGATATTAACCCTTTTGTCCTTGCTCAAATACAGGGCTCTGGTGAGTCCAATCACCTCTGCCTTCTGGGCCGAAGTTCCAGGTAACAAAGCCTTTGCCTCTATTACCTGATCCAATGTTACCACTGCATACCCGGCATAGCGAGTCCCATTCTCGACAAAACTGGATCCATCAGTGTATAGTTCCCATTCAGGGTCTTCCAATGGTTCATCCTTTAAATCGGGTCTACTGGCATATACTTGTTCAATTACCTCTACGCAATCGTGCACCAGTCCCCCAGCCTCCTGGTCACTGTGTAAAAATTCTGCTGGATTAACATGATTAGTAGTCTTTATTTCAATATCATCCTGTTCTCTCAGGGTAGCCTGGTATTGCAACATTCGACTGGATGATAACCAGTGACCCCCCTTTTGCTCCAAAACAGCCATGACCATATGGGGAACAAACACTTTCATTTTTGCCCCCAAAGTCAATTTCCGGGCCTCTTGAATAAGAATTATTGTTGCCGCCACAGCTCGTAAACACGAGGGCCACCCGGAACTTACCGAATCCAGTTGTTTAGAGAAGTATCCCACTGGCCTCTTCCAGGATCCCACCTTCTGGGTGAGGACCCCCAATGCCAGTTTTTGCCTCTCATTCACGTACAACTGGAATTCCTTGGTCAGGTCAGGGAGTCCTAGGGCTGGGGCCTCCTTTAGTGCCTGCTTCAATTCCTGGAAGGCCTTCTTTTGCTGTGTTGTCCACTCCAGCCGATGCTGCTTCAAGGCCTCATACAGTGGCTTGGCTAGGAGACCGAAATTCATGATCCACAGTCGACACCATCCCACCATTCCTAGAAAAGATCTCAATTCCTGATGGTTACGAGGCAAAGGAATAGCACATATTGCCTCTATTCGGTTTACTCCCAAATGTCTCTGCCCTTGTGTGATCTCACAACCGAGATAAATAACGCTATTTTTGACCAGTTGAGCTTTTTCCTTAGAAACCCGATACCCTGCTTGGCCCAGCATGTTGAGTAATTTAATTGTTAATTCCACACACATTTCCCTTTCCTTAGTAGCCAGAAAGATGTCGTCCACGTACTGCAGGACTACATACAAGGATGGGGATATTGTTACCTGGGTTATCTTCCATTCCTCCAGCTCCTTGGCCAGTTGATTTCCAAAAATAGTGGGGGACCATTTAAATCCTTGTGGGATTCTGGTCCATGTAAGCTGCTTCTTTCTCCCAGAATCAGGACTCTCCCACTCGAAGGCAAAATATTTCCTACTCTCTACTGCCAGTGGGATGCAGAAGAAGGCATCTTTAAGGTCAATCACTGAGAACCATTTAAACTCCTCCGATACAGATGTTAACAAGGTATAAGGATTAGCAACAACTGGATGTATGTCTTTCACTATTTCATTAATAGCCCTTAAGTCCTGTACCAAACGGTACTTACCATTAGGTTTCTTTACTGGAAAAATTGGAGTATTATACTCCGATTCACATTCCTGTAATATTCCTTGAGCCAAAAATTGTTTAATTAATGGGGCTACTCCCCTCCTTGCCTCAAGCTTCAAGGGGTATTGCTTTACCCTCACTGGTTGGGCCCCTTCCTTTAGTTCCACCTTTACTGGCTGTGCAGCTTTAGATTTTCCGGGAACCCCTGACTCCCATACCCAGGGTACTACAGCCTGCTCAATTTCTTCTGGAATAGGAGAGGCATCCACTTCCTTGATCACAAAAATGCCTGATATTTGTTCCTCAGGTATTTCCAATTTCACCCTTCCCCCTTCAAATATTATTTTCACATTAAGTCGGGACAACAGGTCTCTGCCAAGAAGGGGTGTGGGGCAGTTTGGCATATACAAGAATTGGTGATCTAATTCCTTCCCCCCAAACCTAAGATTTAAAGGTTGTAAAAATGGTTGTTCCTCTAGCTTCCCTGTTGCCCCCACCACCTGTACTGTTGTGTCACTCAAAGGTCCCAATCGTCTATTAAGTACAGAATAGGTTGCTTCAGTGTCTACCATAAATTCTTGATCCTTTCCATCTATCTCTAAAACTACCCTAAGATCCTTTTCTAGCTTTGATTCTGATAGTTTCCCAAAACTAGTGCTTGAGCGACTTCTGCTGGTCCTCCCATGAATCCTCCCACAGGAGCATTCCCCATTGGACCTGTCCTTAATCCTATGTTTCCCATGCCCATACCTCCTCTAACCGGGCATTCATTCTTCCAGTGTCCTAACTGTCGGCAAAACGCACACTGGTTTGGATCCAACCTCCCCGTGTTAGGTGCAAACCCAAATCCTCCCCGACCTCTTGCCAGCCCCCTTTGTCCGTGATTAGCTCCTCCCCGACCTCGACCCCTAATGGGTCTTCCTCCTACCCCTGTCTGTTGCATTACAGCCAGAATACTAGCTTGTTGTCTTTTTGCAGTTTCTTTTTCCCTGTTGTTGTATACCTTCCACGCTACCTCCAACATTTTATCCAAACTTCGAGTGTCCTCTCCTTCCAACTTTTGTAACTTTTTCCTAATATCCTCTTGTGATTGCCCCATAAACAACAATGCCAATTGAAGTCTTCCTGATTGATCCTCTACATCTAAATTAGTAATCTTCCGAGCCATGTCTTTTAATCGTTCTAAAAAGGCAGACGGTGACTCATTCTTGTCCTGCTTGACTGAATACAGCTTAGACCAGTTCATAGTCTTAGGTATTCCTGTCCTAATTCCTTCCACCAACAATTCCTGATATCGTTTTACAGCCCTTATTCCCCCCGTAGAATTTGGGTCCCACCTTGGTTCCTCACTAGGTACCAATTCATCAACTGTCTCATTTAGTTGTCTCAACCGTATCTCCTCACGAGCCTTTTCTCTAGTGGCTTTAATAACCATTTCCTTTTCTGTGGAATCCATTATAGTATCTAATAATACCTGTAAATCATTCCAGTCCGGATTCTGAGTCTTTATTACCATTTTAACCACCCTTGCCACCCTTTCAGGATCCTCCCGATAACTCCCCGCTGATTGCTTCCATATTACCAAATCCCCGGGGGAGAAAGGCACCTTTATAAGTATCCTTTCTCCCTGTGGTCCCACAGCTTCCCTTAATGGCGCAATTAACTGTGGCCCCTTCTGCCCCTTCCTCCCCTTGCGAGTCCGCCCTGCCAACGGAGTTCTTTTAACACTCTCATTCCTTTCACCATCACCACCATCACTATCACTCTCACTAGATCCCGTTTTTATAGCTATATCTGCAGGGGGAGCAGGGGGCACATTAGGAGCAACCGGAGCCCTCGGAAGTGCTATACAGTAAGACAAATCTTCCTCAACTGAAGGATACAAATTACGCTCCTTTCTTTCTTTACATCCCACACACTCCCTTTCATCATTCACTTCTAAAACCAAAATACCACACTCCTTTTGCCATTCATCTTTCCAGTACAAAACGAAAAACAAATCCAAATATGGTATTTCATCCCATTTCTCATTTCTCCTTAAAATTTGCATCAAAGATTCCATTATCTCCAATTCCAGTGTACCATTCACCGGCCATCCCGCTTGCCCAATCTCATATTCAGGCCAACAATGATTACAATAAACTATCATTTTACTTTTATCCAATTCTTGATAATACCCCTCACTTTTCCACCGTTTCAATATACAACCTAATGGCGTATTTCCAGGTATTTTACCATTGGCTTGCACTAAGGTTTTAAAAGTTTTAAAAGACATCATATTACAGCCTTTAATTCCACCTTTAGTTCCAGTAAACCAATACACCTTAAACCAATATACCTTCTCGCCGTCCTTCCCAAACAAAAACAGGAGGCGAGTTCCGGTCCTGCGTCCTTAGACGTCTTATGGCCAGAGCCTAGGCTTTTTACCAACCACCAAATCCAAATCCAATTATCACCTTTTTTCCAATATAAAGCACCTTCGGGCTTACCTTGGCAGTTGTCCAACAGGCGCGGGATCGGGTACGACCGATGTCTCCCCGAGAAGTGCTCGGTGCCGGCTTGGAGTGGATCAGGACGTGGAACCGCCCCAGCTGCCTTTGGAGTCCTGCCGCGGTCGCCAGAAAAACTGTTGCCCGATTGATAAATGACACAAAACTCGGATAAGTTTTGTGGGTGCTTTATTACGGGCCCGGGGTGCTGGGGGACTCACGTCCCAAAAACCCAAGCCCCCGATTTCACATATGGGTGCTTCCCTCTTATACATGCGATTCACAACAAAGTCTCCAAGAAACAGTTCCCTTGTGGTACATTCCTTAGTTCACAGGCAAGATCATAAATCTTCTGCTTATCTTATTCTAAGAGCATTGTATGCTGCCTTCAGACAGGTTAGCATTCTTACTCTCCTGCACTAGTTTAATTATTTACTAAATTCCTAAGACTACCTGCTAAGTTACACACAAACCAAACACACACACTATCAACGGCTGCAAAACTGCAAAACTGCTTTTAACAAACCAATTCACACACAACTCATAACTAAACTATAATTACACATTTTGCTAAATTTCATTTCTTTTCCAACACCAAGTGGCTGGATTGAGAGGAGGCTGGAGAGGGGGACCTTGGGACCGCAGAACCTCCCAGAATCCAAAAGCAGGACCCTGGAGAGGGGGGATCCCCAGGCCCCATGGGATCGCCAGCAGCCCTGAGATGGGAGACCAACCATAACCCAAGAGGGATGAGACTGGAAATGGGAAACTCCTGGTGGCTTTTTTTGATTCACTCTTGAATTTTGAACATCAGGTGACTTATAGAAATGGACGTGGGTGGGAGGAATCCCCAACCCAAGGCATTCACACCTTGTTTTTCCCCAAATCAGGATTTTCCCCAAACCTTCCCACCGTAACATCCCCCCTGTCCCACTCTGGGTGAGCTCAATCCCAAACCTGACCCTGATCCTGGTCTCAATCTCACTCCATGTTTAGACACACTCACAGTTCTGTATTTAATCTCATCCCAGTTTCAGACTCGTCTATCCCAAGACCCAATCCCAGCCCCAGCCCTAAAGCCAATCCCATGTCTAGCCTTAACCCCAATCCCAGCTCTAATCCAAATCTCAGCCCAAAATCCAACACCAGCCCCAATTCCAGCCCCTTCTTAAACCCTAAGCCCCAAAACAAATCCCAGGTTCAGCCTTTCTGGGGGTTTGGGGGTGTCTCTGTCCCTCTGACCCCGATGATGTTTGGGTGGGGTCACAGCAGGGCTGAGAGGGACAGAGACCCCCCTGGCCTCCCCAGGGATGAGAAGGTCGGAGAGCCCCCCCAGCCCGAGCACCCTCTGCGGTGAGAGGGACACAGAGCCCCTGGTCCCCAGCCCTGCACAGGCATTGCCTGGGGCCAGAGGGATGGAGACCCCCCGAGCATCCCCTGGGCTGAGAGAGACAGAGACTGCCCCGAGCACCCCCTGGCACAGGGGTGAGAGGGAGGGAGACCCCCCAGGCATTCCCTGGGGTGAGAATGATGGAGATCCCCTAGGGAATGGCCTGGGGTTACAGGGACAGGGAAACCCCCTGGGGAACAGTCTGGGCTGACAGGGAGAGGAACCCCCCCCCCCGCCAAACCCCTCCCAAGCATCCCCCAGTGCGAGAGGCACAGAGACCCCTTGAGCATCCTCTGGGCACTGGACAAAATTAACTTGGCAGAGATCAAATTTGACTCTGCAAAATCACTGTGAAGAATATATAGTCTTCCCACAAGTAACTTGTGATGAAAGTGCAAACAAATCCCAAACATGAATAAACTGACAATCCAAGCCGTTAAGTGGCAATTCCAATATTCATTGCTTCCTGCACAGCTCCAGCTAAGCTGCTGGCAGGTTTCAATAAAAGGAAAGTGGAAATTTGGCCCAATACAGATTATTAAAAGGAATGGAAAGCTCTGTGTAGCAGTCACAAAGGTGATAGGGATAAAGAGAAAAATGATTGTCACATTTGGTAAAGCCCCCAAGCCTGGGAATTCAGGACTTATTCGGAAATTTATCTACTTGAGCTGGGCTTCTTCTGGGACTTTTAGCTGCCTTGCATTCCTCACCATGGGGTGACTGAACCTTGTCAGTCTCACTGGTAAGATTTGCTCCATTTCCTCCAGTGATTTTAACAACTTTATAAGGAAAGGAAGCAAATTATTTTCTTTACACTGGCCAGCCATAAAAGCCATTTTCCTCATCATTTCTCCCATAAAGAAAAAAAACTTTTATAAGCTCCATAAGCTCCGCAGGAGGAAGGAGAGACTGTGTCCAAGTTTCCAAGAGTTCTTCCAGAGAGAACCACAACCTCGTCAGTGGAGGGAGCCATGCTGTTGTCAAAGGCACTTGGAGTCAGAGAACAGCGCCTAAACACACTGTGCAAAAATAATGTCACAGTCTGGTTATGCAAATTGTTAGAGAGATTCCTCTGCCCCAATTAAGGTGCTAACGACACCAAATCCAAAATGGTTTTTATTGAACAGTAAATGTGAGGTAGAGAGATGGAAAGAAAGAGAAAAGATGAGTGACAAGGGACAGAGACCTCCCCTGGAGCAGGGCAAGTGTGATATTGTCCCCTGTGTGTGGGGGTTTTACACCTGAGCCAGTTTGGGTAAGGGGGGTGGTGTTCACCCCCCTGAGCAGGGATTACCCCACTGTTTCAGGTTGCAATGCAAGATGTAACCAAATGCATGTTTTCAATCACCATCTCCATAAACTGCTATAAACAGGTGGGGCAGTGTTCTTTATCTCTTCCATGACTCAGCCCTGATAACGCCCTCCAGGGGAGATATCTTGGGCTAATGGGCCATTGAGTGTCACTGCAGGACTGATAAAATTCCATACTCCCATTGTGGGATGCTCTGCCCAGGGGGAGGAACCAAGCATTCCTGCCTGGATATAAGCTGAGCCTTGCTACAACCAGGAGCATCTTGCCTACTGGATTCCCAGAGGACAAGAGCTCCCTAACCACCACTGGACCTCCAGAGGAAGACCAGACCCTTCTACAGCATCACTGCTTTGACAGAATCACGTTCACCTCTCCAACAGGACTGCAGCCACCATTTAATGGGACTTCAGCCACCACCCTTACATACAGGGTGTCAGGTTATATCCTGACTCTGTCAGATTAAGGCAGTGTTTCTGTATCATTGCCTTGATCTTCATTTTCCTCTTAAATTGTGATTCTCGCTTAGACACTTTCCCAGGTTTGCCTTCAAACCAGTAAAAAAACCAATGTGCTCATCTGTTGTTTTCTGCCGAAAACAGGATTTCCCATTCCCAAACATTTGCCAGATGGAAGAGGAGGCTGTGAGGAAGATGAGGATGCCCCAGGATACCCAGGAGTGAGGAGGAAGTCAGTGCCCCTTTCCCCCTCTCTCCTGCTCTATCTCCCAGCCCAGCATGGCCCCCAGCTTCAGGACAACCCTGCTGCCAACACCATCCTACCGGGGATGCACTGGGGGGATCTCCTTCCCCTTCCCTCTGGCACAGAGGCAAATCCCATCCTCTCCTTGTCCTTCCTCCCCCAGACAAGAAGCTGAGGATGGAGACCAGGGAGAAAAAATCCCTGCGGAATAACCTGGAGGAAGAGGCTTTCATGAGTGACTCCAGGGCACAGGAATTCAACGGGGAGGAAAATCCCCAGAGATCCCACAGGAGGAGGGGCTGCAAACCCAGCCCAGTGTGCTCTGAGTAGGAAAGATCCACCCTTAGCCAGGAAGGTGGACAGAGCTTCAGCCAAAGCTCAGAGCTGGTGGTCCATGAGTAGCTTAATGATGGGGAGAAGCCCCACAAGTGCTTGGAGTGTGGGAAGAGCTTCAGGCAGAGCAGCAACCTGATCAGCCACCAGATGATCCACACCGGGGAATGGGCCTGTGAGTGTGGGGAATGTGGGAAGGGCTTCAGCTATAGGTCTGAACTCATCATGCACCAACACATCCACACTGGGGAGAGGCCCTATGAGCGTCCCCAGTGTCAGAAGAGGTTTTGGACCAGCTCCAGTCTCCTCCAGCACCAGCAGATTCACACAGAGCAGAGGCCCTTCCGCTGCCCCGACTGTGGGAAGGGCTTCAAGCAAAACTCCAACCTCATCAGGCACCGGCGCATCCACACTGAGGAGAGGCCCTACAAGTGTCCTCAGTGTGGGTAGAGCTTCACCCAGAGCTCTCACTTGACCAGTCACCAATGGAGGCACTGGTAAGGGAAGGCCTCCAATGCCCCAAGTGCAGGAGGATTTTGTGCACTGCCCCAACTCCAGTAATAGGAGTATCCATGTTGGGAAGAGCCCTGATGATCCATGTTCCCCAGGATCCATGCTGGGAAGACACCTGTACCTTTTCCTGTCCCTGCCAATGACATGATGTGGGATAGAAAAACATGAAGGTCTGGCCATGGCCCTGTCATTACATTCACTCCCCCCACAGGTCATTGCCAGAGGCAGGAAATGGACTCTTTCTCTCCCTGAGGAGAAGGGTGAAATTTCCAGGAAGGGGAAATTGTGGCAAGGAAGACCCAGTGAGTTTTGTTGAGTTTTCCCTGTAAACAGTCCCTTCTGCTATCAATATTGTTTCTGTTTTCATTTTTCCTTATCTCGTTGCTGTTCCCAATAAATTGTTCTTATCCCAGCCCAGGATCTTTGCTTTCTGTTCTTTCCATGGGAGGCGGGAGGGCAGTGAGGGCAGCGCGATTTTAGTGAGAGCAGGAAATTCAGGGATCCCATTCCTGAACCCCTGTCTGTGGAAACCGAGCATCCCAGCTGGTCCCAGCCCTGGTGGCCATGGCAACAGCCTTGGGAGCGGGTCCCTGGCTGGGGCTGTGGGAACCTCTTCCCTCTGGTGCCCAGGGACAGGAGTGGAGGGAACGGCTGCAGCTGAGTCGGGGCAGGCTCTGGTTGGATGTCAGGAAAAGGTTTTTGCCCAGAGGCTGCTGGGGCCCTGCCCAGGCACCCCAGGGAAGGGTCCCAGCTCCAGGGCACTCTGAGCTGCAGCAGTGTTTGGACAGCGCTGCCAGGCCCAGGCTGGCATTGTTGGGGTGTTCTGTGCAGGGCCAGCAGTTGGACTGGAGGATCCTGATGGGTCCCTCCCAGCTCAGCCAATTCTGTGGTTCTGGGATCCCATGAGCCTGGGGATGGGGCTGCCAATGGTTGCCATGGCAACGGGCGGTGGCTGCAGGCCTGAGCTGGTGTCCATGGCAACCACCCCTGGCATGGGGTCTCCATGGAGCTGCCAAGGGACTGAGCATAGCAACAGGGGGCTGGGGATGGTTGCCATGGAAACTGACCATAGCAACAGGGGGCTGGTGATGGTTGCTATGGAAACTGACCATAGCAACAGGGTCCTGGTGATGGTTGCCTGCTAAGAATCAGATTTGTCACAGGCCCTCAGAGAGGTTCCATGGGAACTTTCCAGGAGTCTCCAGGCTGTTCCAGAGCTACAATGTCACAGGCACAGACAGGGGCTCCATGGAGACCTCCCAGGGCTTTCTGAGGATGGTAAAGAGCCCTGTGGTCAGAGGCAGTCACAGCCATTCCATGGTGACATCCCAGGGGACCTTGGGCTGCCAAGGCACCGATCTGTCACAGGCACTCACAGGGGCTCCACGATGACATCCCAGGAGTCCCCAGGCTGCGAAAGAGCCGTGATGTCCCAGACACTCACAGGGGTCCCTGTCATGGGCACAGTGGGAGCATCAGGCAAAAGCTTTATTTCTTTATTGGAGAAACTCCTGCTGAGACCTGTGGTGCAGAAAGTACACCCAACAGCCACCATGGATCCTCAAACCCTTGCAGGGCTCCTAGACTGCTAAAATTTCTTCTAAGAGAGGAGACTGGGAACAGCTGGATCCAATCCCAGCCCAAGAATTTGTCAAAGGTTTATGTGTAAAAGATTGGACAGGTGGAATTGAACTTTAATCCAATTTGTCCCACAGGATTAATGATGGAATACCAGATATATTTATATAAATACAGCTCTGATTGATTCTGATCATGACTGGACAGAAAGATTTTAACTCAAGTTATTTACTCCACAGTTCAGGAGCTTTATCAATTATTAGAATATAGTGCTCTAGGAAGCAATTTTGAAGTCAACAGATTGGTCTATGACATCAGAGAGTTTGTTGTGGAAGTCACTGAGCAGCTACAGCATCATAGAGGGGATTCTGTGACATCACAGAGCAGGCTGTGGCACCATGGCATGGCTGGATGACATCATAGAGCTGGCTGTGAGGTTCAAAGTATGTGCTGTGACATTAAAGAGTGCCAGTATGACATCACAGAAAAGGTCTCGTGGCATCACTGAGGGGTTTGTGACATCACAAAGCTGTCTGTGACATCATAGTGTGAGGCAATAGAGCAGACTCTGCCATCATCGAGGGTGGCTCTGTGACATCAGAGAGTGGGTTGTGAAATCACTGGGTGGCTGTGTAACATTATAGAGATGGTTGTGACATCACAGAGACTTCTGTGACATCACAAAGCAGATGTAGCATATCGTAGGGTGACATCTCATAGTTAGCTGTGTGAGATCACAGGGGCTGTGTGACAACCCAGAGTGGGCTGTGACATCACTGGTGGCTGTGTGACATTGCAAAAGAGCTGTGTGGCATCATAGGGGCTGTGACATCACAGGGGCAGTGTGACATCATGGGGGCTGTGTGAGGTCACTGGGGAGGTCACTCTGCCCCAGCCCCCCTCACAGCTCCCCCCAAAGCAGTCCAACCCTGCTCGTGCACAGTGGGGTCCCCTGTCCCCCCAGGTCCCCCCACCCCCGGCCCCGCAGCCTCCCCCAGAGGATGTTCCATGAGATCGACCCCAGAGCCTGACACGGGGACGGGGGGCCGGGGCCCTGGGGGTGGCACAGGGAAACAGGGACCCGCCGGCAGCGTCCCCGTGTGCCCCAGGGCCAGAGCCTGGGCCAGGGCTCCTTCACCCTGTTACCAACGAGGGCTTGAGAGCGCTGAAAAATCCCTGGCAAGGGAGCAGCAAAAACCAGATTGAATATTAAGGGACAGCAGCACAAAGTTCCTTGCCAAGAGTCACTCTGCTCCTGACTGGACACTTCAGGCACACCAAAGAAACAAAGCAGCAACAAAACCAAACAGAATCCAGGCAATCAAACAGAAATGAGCTGAGAACTGTCCCAGTGTGTGTGAGACACAAGGACAGTGAGGGCAAGGATAAAATGAATAAAGAAATAAAAGCTTGACAGAGGTCAAACTTAACAGGACTTCACTGATACCTTAACCTTAAGTGATACCTTCAACTTCACAATTTAGGAAAAGAACAAAGCTTAACAGCATTTAACCTCACTTACAACCAATGACTTAAGGATTTAATAGTGGAATAACATTAAACAATATTAAACTTAGCTTATAACATAGTAAACTTTTCAAAAAAAGAAACAATACCCTTTTTAACTTAACTTATTTGTCATGATGTAACCTTACTTACAGGCCTGACTGACTCAGCTGTCCAAGGCACTCAAGCCCCTCAGAAAGCACCATTTCTGCCACATTTCCCCAGCACAGGCACTCCTGTGTGCACACAGACACAAAGACTCAGTGCAAGGCACCTGTAAGCAATTCCCCTGAGGGCAGGGAATGCTCCCTGTGGATCCTTTGGCATCTCCCCAGCAAAGGGCAAAGGATTGAGCCTGGAGGAGTGGGGGGATTGGCCCAGGCTCCGTCGTTGTTGGGGATCCCCAAGTGCAGCACACAGGAGAGTTCCCGGCTGGGAGAGGCCCCACTCAGAGGGAGTCGCTGGCCCAGGAGAGCTCCAAGGGCTCCTTTTGGAGCGCTGTTTGTAGGGCCCCAAGAGAGGGGCTTCAGTCCCAGCAATGGTTCATCCTGGCCACACTTGGCATCAACAGCTTTCTTTGGCAGTGTGAGAACAGGGATCTTGTGCCACTGAGGGAACAAAAACAGTTCCCAGGCTGCTCCTACAGAAACCAGGAGCTGGTTGGGCAGCAGCAGTGCCTGGAGCAGACAGTGTTTGTGATGAGCTGCAGAGGGGCTGAGCCCAGGGGCTGTTGGCCAAGGCCCAGGCCCAAGGAGCATTTCTCAGCTGGCAGGGTGGCCTGAGAAGGGGAGGGGGGAATGCAGCAGCACAGGGCCATGGAACCAAGGGACCATTGTGACACTGTGGGGCCCTGTGAGACCAAGGGACCATTGTGACACTGTGGGCCCCTTTGAGACCAAGGGACCACTGTGACACTGTGGGGCCCCATAAAACCTAGGGAGCACAGAACAGCTCTGGCTGGTTTGGCCTCCCATGGACTGCCTGACGGGTCCAGCTGACCTGTGCATGTTGAGGGTCACTTCTCATCTGCTGCTGAAACACTGGGGCTCTGTGCTTTCCTTCCCAATGGAAAAGAACTGTCCTTCTGCTCCAGGCACCCATGGCCAGAATTGGGATTTCACCTCCAAATTTCCTTATATCCAGGGATTGTTCCCATAGGAATATTGCCAGGACAAATCGGGCTGACAGTGGTTTCACAATAGTCACTTCTCATCTGTCCCCAAAACACTGAGGGAGGCTCCATGCTCTCCTTCCCATGGGAAAGAACTGTCCTGCCTCTCCAGGTGCCCATGGCCGAGATTGGGTTTCCACCTCCAAAATTCCCTAAATTCAAAGACTGCTTCCAAAAAAAATCTGCCATTCCTGACACGTCTGGCTGGCCTAGGCCTACTGAGGTTCTCACCTGCCTTTCAAACCTTGGAGCTCTGTGCTTTCCTTCCTATGGAAAAGAACTGTCCTTCTGAACCAGGTGCCCATGGCCACAAATGGGATTTCACTTCCAGCATTCCCTGTAGTGACAGGCTGGAGGAGATTGTTGGCTCGAAACATTTTGTGTGGGGGGGAAGAAGGGGCAGGTCCAGCCTTGCCCTGCCCTGGAACCCCAGCCCAGCCCTGCCCTGGAATCCCAATTCCCCCAGAGCCTCCCTCCCAGCCCAGCAGTGTCTGCCAGTCCCTGGCACAGCACAGGCAATGCTCCACAGCCACCTCTGCAGCCCCCAGCCCAGCTCCTGAGGGATGAAATGAGCCCAAGGCCCACCTGGGGGAAGGGCCCAGGGAGACCAAGGGGTATTTAAGGCTGACCACAAAGCAAGCGCACATCTTGACCCTACCTCCTCTAGGAATTTCTATCTGAACACTGCAGGAATCCAGGAGTTGGTAGCTGTGTGTGTGCACCTCTGTATCTTTTTTGTCTTTCTCTCTTTTTAATTCACGCTTCTTGTAAAATTTGAGTAACTTAAAATTGATGAAGCTAAGAGTTTGTGAAGGTGAATGGGCCAAGTCAGTGCTTTGAGAATTGGTTTTTGTTGATTGAACGTCATACTAAACCTTTTGCAAAAGTTTCTCTGATTTTTCTAAAGTTCCCAGTAAAGGCTGTTTTGTTCTTTTGAGCTCCCAGCCACATTCCACACTCCATTTCCCAGCTGCAGCCCCTGGTGCCTCTGAGTTGTGCTGCCCCAGCCCCAGGGACGCTCTCCTTGTCTGCCCATTCCCCCACGGTCTCTGGGCAGGGATGGCCTCAGTGGGGGCTGCTGACATCCTCAGCAACTTGGAGGCTGCTGCTGAATTTTCCTGCTCCAGAGGCTTGTTCAGCCTTCAGCTCTTCAGTGCAGGAATTCAGTGTCCCAGGGCTCAGTAACATTCAGAACACCTGAACAAGCCAAGCCTCTGGGGATAATTTGATTTCAGTTTTCAAATCTTGTGTGGTTAATTAGGCAGATTTCAGAAGTGCATTCAAACTGAATATATTCTATTTTAAAAAACAGTGAGAAAAGATTTCTTAGGTCCCGTTTAGGTTTTTTTCCCTGTTAATAAATTGATATGTGCAATCTTCAATTGACACTGAATCCAAGTACATCCTCATGCAGTTTGAATGGATATGAAAATCAAGATCCTTCATGGCTGACAATCAATCAGACTCTGTCCCTACCCCCACCCCACCATTTCCCCCATCCAAGCCCTGGCACTCAGAGCAGCCTTGTGCAGATCTGAGCTCCCTCCAGCCCAGGCTGCACCTGCAGCTTTCAGCTCCTTGGTTCCAGCTCCCACCTGCTTTCCTTGGAGAAGGAGCTGCCCGAGACACAGAGGGATGTTCATTCATTGTCATCTAACAAACCCAAGGGAAGACACAGCTCCATCAAATGCAAAAGTCATTTCTCTGCTGGATATTAAATCCACTTTCCACAGCAGACAGTCTCAGAGCAATGGAAAACACCTTCTGTGCCCAGCACAGATCCCAAGGTCTCCCCAAACCCTCCCTGCCCCGATTCTGCCCAGATTTGCTCTTTGCACACACAAGTCACACGCTGAAGTCAGGAGCTCCCTCCATGCCCAGAGGGAGGAAAAGAGAGAAAGGGGATGAAGAGCTCTCCTGTGCAGAGCCAAGGTCCAAGTGCTCTGGGATGTCCCAGCAGCATCTGACATGTCCACCATCACCCAGAGATTTCTGTACAGCAACAGTTTCAGACAAAAACAAAAGAAAAGGTAATTCTGTGAGATATAAACACAATTAAGATGTTTACTAATATGCTATTTATTTGAGCTTCAGAAATATTAGGCAATTCTCTGAAGCTCAAAGCATGAAACCAGTCAGCTGAAGGGCACTTGAATGACCAGAAAGCATTGGGAGGAGTGCTGAGGGTTTTTTGCAGCACAATGGACATATGCAACATATGCACAATCCAGCCTTCATAGAAACTGAGTAAGGTCACCATGCCCTTGAAGGACACAAAAGAAGGAGAACACGCTCACCAGCAGACGGTTCAGGATGCAAAGGCAGACAAGAAAACCACAGCGAGATGCATGAAGAAGAAAGATTAACTAAAATTAACTGAAATATCAAAATGCGTGCGTAAAAAGGATTTAACCAATCATGTATTAGCTTGAGGTGTGAACAATAGAGAACAGTATAAAGATGGCTTGCTTTTTGTAATAAATTGGCTTCACTTGATCATATTGATCATGCTGTGATGTCCCGTTAATGATCCTCTGCACCTGGGGACCAGAAATGCATGCAAGTCTCCACCCCAAGAGACATTATGAATTCAGAAAACATGGCCATTAACTGCTTGATACCAACACAGAGTAATGGCAACCAAAATGCAGTCAGCCAAGGGTTTTTTCCACTCTCTCTCAAGCCCCATGCATTGGGCACCAAATTTTGTCCTGGTTTAGGGCAAATTTGGGAGAAAACCTCCAAAGGGGCTCCTCCAGAAAGGAAACACACACAGCCCCTCTCCCCAACCGGGTCGGGAAGGATTCCTTGGAGAGAAGTGGAAAGAACCTGTTCATTTAACAGGCAAAGCACCCCCAGCACACAAAATGAACAATACCAGGTGACAACACTCTTTCACCACTCTGAAAAGGATGACAAATTCAGAAAGTCTCTCTTGGGAGTGGTCGCTCTGTTATCAGTCCCTCTGGTGCTGGGGCAGCTGCTGCAGCCACAAGGTGCAAACTCTCGGTGTTTCCCAGGTCCCAGTCTGGAGCAGGTTTGAGTGGTTCCAAAAAAGGGAAAGGAAAACAGTCCAGGCAAAAATTCAGACTGCTTAGCTAAACTAACTAATGAGCAGAAACAAAAGCAAGAGCAAAGCAAAAAGCCAAGCAAAAAGCAAAAGCAGCACCATGTACTGCCCCGTCTCTGTGTCCTCCCAGCCATGGGGGAGCGGCTGATAACAAAACCAAAACAAAACTTCACTCTTCAGAGCGAGTCTTGAAGGCAAAGAACATAATATCCAGCATAAACAGAACAGACAGCTGGGGATACAAGCGTCCTAATGTCACCCTAGGACAGCACAGTTATTCCAAACTGCCCCCCAGCAGCCCCCTCCTCACCGATGCCATCTGCTGGGGCTGTGCCAGCTTCAGGAGATGCCTCCAGGGCCTGCATTACCTGTGTGAAAAATGCATATTGTATGACTGGCTTTTCACAAATATTAAAATGAATATTATATGTGTTGTGTTAGAAAGTTATGTTGTACTAATTTCCTTAAGTAGTGTGTTAAATCTAGTTTTAGGTTATACCATAATGTTGAAATAGAAACTATGCTATGTAAGATACTTTTATAATTAGAGTATTAATAATTTGAACAATTTGAATTAGGACAATATGAGATAATAGCAACAAAGAATTACAGACGTCTGGGTAACTTCTTCTGGGCAGCATAAGCCTGAAAAAGGACACACTTTAACAGAGGATTAACCCTTAAAAACAATAGCCTGTTGCATATTCATACCCCTCATACACGATGCATAAATTCTATTCAAACACAGGATTCTGTTTTCTTCCTCTGAATCCTGACGGCGTCTTCATAGCTGAGCAGGCAGGAAGAAGTTCGTTTCTTCTGATAAGAGAGCAATAAATTCTCTTTCTCTGAAAGATTTAGGTGTCCTGTGGCCGCTATCTCGTTGCGAGTCCTTTCTTTAAAAAAAGTATTTTACATAGCATAGTTTTTATTTTAACATTATGTTATACCCTAAAACTAGATTTAACATACTACTTAAGAAAATTAATACAGCATAACTTTCTGACACAACACATATAATATTCATTTTAATATTTGCGAAAAGGCAATCATAAAATACGCATTTTTCCCACGGGAGGACTGGTCCCCCCCAGTTATTCCCTGTACCGGCGGGACACCCCCACTTCCCCTCAGAGCTCTCCCGCGCTGAGGGGCCGCTGCCGCTTCCCGCCCTTCGCGCCCGCCCTCAGCGGCCGCTGGGAGTCGGGGCCGCCCCGGCCGCCCTTTTATCGGAGCCATGGAGAAGGAAAACCGCTTTAAATTGTTCATGCCGCCGCGCCTGAGCGCTGGGCAGGTGTCTGTGGGCAGATCCCAGGTGAGCGCTCGGCCGCGGGGCTGCTAAGAGCGGCCCATACCACACCCGCCCCCGACTCCGGCCGCCTCCTCGGGCTGTGCTGCTCTGGAGGCCGCGGCTGAGGAGGGGACGGGGGGAAAGCGCAGGGGCCCTTCCCGGGGACACGGGGACAGTGCTGGGCCCGGGGAGTGCCCCGGCAGAGCCCCGAGCTGGAGCACACACACACCTGCCCCTTGTCCCGGGCTGGAGCACACACCCACCTGCCCCTGCATAGGCCGGGACGGCTCCTGCACTGGACTCATTTCTGTGCGTATGCCTCGAGTGGCACATGCACAGACATCTTCAGTTTGAATTTCAAAGACTTTTGTTGTTGTGTTCTCTCAAAACTGAAGGGAATCATCTTCTGGAGCATCCGCTCTGTGTTGTAAGTCCGCGTTTGCTGTGGGTAATTCAGCCCAGAGAGCGAGCAGGGCTCTATCGCTGGCCGGGCTCTGTGTACAAATCACCAACGGGATGGGGCTGCTGAGGAACTGCCTTGAGCTGTTTTATTTTCCAGCATCAGTCTCATTACGTGGTTATGATAATGGGAAGATGCCAGCAGCTCACATCCCAGGCAGCAGACAAAGAACTTCATGTGACAACTTACTTTAAAAGTTTTTTGACCAATCACACCAAGCAAAAGCATATTGACAGCAGTTCTATCCAACCACTATAAGCACAGGTACCTTTGGTTAAAACAATGCTTGCCTTTTTTGAATACAATACCTGCTTGTAAGCCTTGAAACACAATGCACAGAGCTCTATTATTAAGCTTAGAACTTTCTAATATCTTGCTAGATAAACTTTTCTGTAGCTTAGGGAGTTATTCTAGCCAAGCATTAATACACAGACCATTGTTCTATTTGTCATTACTTTTCTACTTTTTGCCTAATTTTTCTGCTGACCTATGTCATGGCTACTGCTTGGCACTAATCACAGTTCTGCTGTCCCTGAGGCTGCCTTTTGCAGCTTTCTGAAACCCCTCTGATTTTATGGATTCCCACAGGCCCCACTCAGATGCTCACATTGGCGTCTTGGTCTCACCAGATCAGGTGTGCAGTGAAAATGTTCTGTCCCCACACTGAGTTATGAGAATTCAACAAGTTATTTTTTCATGTCAAAGCTCCTTATGAAATATGTTGAGATTCAAACAGGATATTCTGACAGCAGATGAGTTTGCTGTTTACAGGATGAACTTCTGTGACTTAAAAAACTTGTAAAAGGGAATTTTCATACTGAAACATAATCAGATATCGTTTAGAAGTGCCCTTGGAAGTAAAGCAAAAAAGAAATATCAACTACTGAAAAGTCTTCAGAAAAGTAATTTGTCTCCTTGAGTCCTTTGCCATGCACCAGTGCCCAGACAGGCAGGCGCTGCTGAGTTCCCTGCATTGAAAGCTCCTCTTTGGCCACAGTCTATAAATCAAACTGCAGAACACCAACAGTTTGATCAACCACTGGGAAGTAAGAAGTGAGTTCCAAAGCCATTACCAATACCTTGGGCTTTGAAAATTGTAGGCAGCTGTTTAATTAATGACACATTCTATTTTCACATCATCTGTAGGGATTTTTTCTGCCTTTTATAATTCTTCTTTGCAAATCTACTCTTAAGGAACTAATTTTTAAATTTGTGCAGGATATTAACAGACGCTCAGATGATGACTTTAAGCTGCCATTCGATGTGTTGAGCCATGGAGAAATCACTGATTCAGGTACGATTGGAATATTTGCCATGCACTTTCTTTAGATTTTTATATATTGTCAAGTTTTAATTTTCATGTCTGTAACTGTTAAATACAGTTTCACTGTTACTTTTTTTAGAAATACATCGATCAAAATCTCTTCATGTTTCAGATACAATTTCACAGCAAGTGAAACTTTGCTCTGAAGTAGATGAAGAGGTCAGCTAAGTATCAACTCTGCACATCTCATTCCTTGGGGTCTTTTGAATTTGTTCCCAAACAGTGCCTAAAGCATTTTTCAGAAGATATTTCAGGCCTAAAGGAAGCAGTCAAAAGGGAATAATGTTTTCTGTCTCCTGTTTAAAGCTGAATCACTTAGAGGAGATACTTGTGATTTAGTGAACACACCTGGAAATTAATCTTTAAAAATTAAGGTGATTGCAATATTGTTGTTGTTTTTTTCTTTGTTTGAAGTGTCTGCAAAGTCCATGAGCTTTAATTAGAGTAAGATTTAAACACTTAAGTATCCTTGTCGAACTGCTGCTGAATATTCTGTTGAGGGGCAGAAGGGTTGAAGTCAGAGTGTTCTTTGGAAAACTGAAGTAGATTATCCCAATTGCATTGTCTGGCTTTAATTTATCTGTAAAACAATGAATTCAGTGGTTTCCTCAAGCACTGGATTCCTTTCACAGTGTCTTTACCAGCAGATCTCTGCTTTAGCACAACTCAGTACAGCTCAGCTTTTTTGCAATAGCTTCTCTACTTTGCAGCTACAAAACACTGTTTGCTACCACAAAATAAAACACATTTCTTGTGCTCTCTCTGCTGTTTTTCATATCCCTGACAACTTTTTAGACTTTTTTAATCCTAAGCTATTAAAGTACCATCAGGACTGTAACAAAACTGTGATGCAGCCAAAACAAGGGTGGTGTTTGGGGGTGTTGTAAATGAACCAAAGGGCCCTTGGGACTCGTGTGTTGCTCTCCCTGCCTCAACCACTGGCCCAGCACTACTTGTAGGGCACTTTCAAGGTGCTGTAAGGGCACAAGGGTGGTGGTTTTCCTTCCTGCTCTGTGTGTGAGCAGAGAACTGCTGGGACACTTGGATATTTATAAATCCCTGGTTCCAGATGGGATCCATGCCAGGGTGATGAGGGAGCTGGCAGATGAGCTTGCCAAGCCTCTCTCCATCATTTATCAGGAGTTGTGGCTCACTGTGAGGTTCCAGAGGATTGGACACTGGCCAGTGTGACACCCATGTACAAAAAAAATAGGAAGGAGGATCCTGGTAATTCCAGGCCAGTCAGCCTGGCCCCAGTGGCAGGTGAGATAATGGAGCAGTTCACACTGAGTGCTATCACACAGCACTCCCAGCATGGCCAGGCTATCAGACCCAGCCAGCAGGGCTTTACCAAGGATGGGTCATGTCTGACCAACCTGGGCTCCTTCTGTGAGCAGGTGACTGCCTGGTGCATGCAGGAAAGGCTGTGGGTGTTGTGTGTCTGGGCTCCAGCAAGGCCTTTGGCACTGTCTCCCACAGCACACTCCTGGAGAAGCTGCAGCCAAGGCTGGGACAGGAGCACTCTGTGCTGGGCTCAGAACCGGCTGCATGGCCGGGCCAGAGAGGGTGGTGAATGGTGCTGCATCCAGCTGGCAGCCAGGCACCAGTGCTGTCCCTCAGGGCTCTGTACTGGGACCAATTCTGTTTAATGTTTTTATAGACAACATGGGTGAGGGCATCGAGTCCTTCATCAGTAAATTTGCAGGGGATACTAAGCTGGGAGCTTGTGTTGATCTATTGGGAGGAAGGAGGGCTCTGCAGAGAGACTTAGATCAGTTGGATGGATGGGCAGAGTCCAGCAGCATGAAGTTTAATCAGTCCAAGTGCTGAGTTCCACATTTTGGCCACAAAAATCTCCTACAGCGTTCCAAGCTGGGGACAGTGTGGCTGGACAGTGCTCAGGCAGAAAGGGCCCTGGGGGTGCTGGTGACAGCCGGTTGAACATGAGCCAGCAGTGTGCCCTGGTGGCCAAGAAGGCCAATGGCTCCTGGCCTGGGTCAGGAATGGTGTGGCCAGCAGGAGCAGGGAGCTCATTCTGCCCCTGTATGGGCACTGCTGAGGCTGCACCTTGAGTGCTGTGTCCAGTTCTGGCCCCTCAGTTTAGGAAGGACGTTGAGATGCTGGAACACATCCAGAGGAGGGCAACAAGGCTGGTGAGGGGTTTGGAACACAAGCCCTGTGAGGAACGTTTGAAGGAGCTGGGGCTGTTTAGCTGGGAGAAGAGGAGGCTCAGGAGTGACCTTATTGCTCTCTACAGCTTCCTGCAGGGAGGTTGGAGCCAGGTGGGGTTGGTCTCTTCCACCGGGCAGCACTGACAGAATCAGAGGACACAGTCTCCAGCTACAGCAGGGAAGGGATAGGTTGGATATTAGGGAAAAAATTTTCACTAAAAGAATAATGAAGCACTGGAATGCTCTTCCCAGGGAGGTGGTAGAATCACCATCTCTGGATGTGTTTAAAAAAAGCCTGGACATGGCACTTGGTGCTGCAGTGGAGGTATCAGGGGATAGGTTGGACTCGATGATCTGAGAGGTCTCTTCCAGCCTCATTATTCTGTGATTCTGTGATTCTGTGATTCTGTGTCCATGGCAATATCACAGGTACTCCTGGGCAAAGTCTCTGAAGCTGCTTTTACTTAACTCAGCAGTGTCTGTCAGAAGGAGAGGACAGAAATGGGGTGAAGAACCTGCTAGAAGGAAATTTGGCTTCACTGATAATTCTGGCAAAATTTTTGTTGATTTTGGTGGATTGCAGTTATCCGTGTCTTTAAGCCCACCTATTTGGTGATGTCTGAAGGGGGTTTGGGATATTTCATTGTATTTGTTTCTCCTATGTGCCCTGTAATGCCTTTTGATACATACACAGAGGATGCACAAAGATTTAAACTTGGGCTCCTGATCATATATAAGCTTATATCACCATCTGTGGAAAAAATATTACTCTTGTGATGTTTCTAAGAGATAAATACATTATCTACAACAGTATTAATTAGATATTATATACTATTAATTAGATAGTATTTGAGATTAACTTGTGGAACCTATTCTAATAGAATCCAGAAACAACGAATGAATTGTTCTCAAAACTCTACAAAGAGGCTGAGAAGATCAAGCAGTGGAAACTGACTGTGGAAACTGAACTAAACCAGAAAGAAAGAAAACTCCAAGAGAATAGAAAGATTATTGAAGCACAGAATAAAGCCATTCAAGAACTGCAGGCCAGTATTGTATAGTGTACATTGAATAGATGAAGTTCAGTGCTTCCTGATTCAGTATGACACTATTATTGATACAATTAAATATTAAAGACTGTTGCAGTTTGGTTTGTGCCTTGAGAAAATGATTATTTTGAGAAGTTGCAGGCACCTGTCCTGTGTGAGGGTAGGTATGAAGAATATACCTGTAAGTGTCTCATTTGCTAGTAAATTATTGTTCATTAATTATTGTATCTTTCATGCAAGAGATGACTCAGCATGTAATACCAGATAAAACAGACTTCTGTCTACTGATGCCCCAAGTGACTTTTTCATGAGGGATTTGAGAAGTTCAAGTGCATTTCTAATATATTTTTCAATAACAGTGTCTTTTTGCATCTGTTCCCCATGAAATCGGTTTGAAAATGAGAAACTCCATTTGAAACTGGAAGATGAGATATGTGAAAATAAAGATCTCTTGAAAGAGTAAGTAATAGAACCAAGGATATTTTTTTGTGGTGGAAATAATCAGTTTCCATGTGGGCAGTTTTATGTAGCTGTTAAAATTTGAAGGTCATTTCCATTGTTACTCCTTAGGTGCACAAAGCACTGTGCACTCCTGTGCAAACATGATATTTTTCCCTCCTTTAGAGCTGCTGCTTCGAGGCATCTGTGTAATCTGCTCAAGGGCACCTGCACTCGCTTCACAGAGAAGACCAGCAAATGTAAATGCTTTTTTAGTTTTTATTTATCAGATAAAGGTACTTCTAGCTTGTCTGAATTCACAAACAGAAGCAAGAAGAAGAAATTTCTCGTGCTGTTCAGAAAAGTTCTACAGTTGAGATCGACTGGATGTGGCTCTCAGAATGAGAAGTGAATTTTAAGTGGCTCACAAAATTGGAAGTGAAGCCCCAGGTCTAACAGATTTGTGGTTTGTAATGCTGAATGCAGAGGGCTTTTGAAGGCAGTGAGATTGTTTGCTGCAAGGTTGCCAGCCTGGGAGCTCTTTGGGTGCCCAAACAGTGCTCCAGGTTTGAGGCAGTGCCCACAGCCCCGACTGGCACTGGAGCCACTGCAGGGCAGGGCAGGGCTCCCCAAGGCTGCTCAGCCCATTGAAGCTTTGCAGTCCCAGCCACACTCTGGGAATGTATTCAGACATGAGAAGTGACACTTCATGCCTGGTTTTAGGCAGTAGAATCTACTCTGAATTCCCAGCACTCTGTAACAAATTCCCAGAGCTGACCTTTCCTGTTTTCAGCCATCACACATTTGTGGGGAAAAAAGGTCTGAACCCCAAGGTATAATGAGTAACTGGAATTCTTCTCATGAAACTGAACAAGCCAAGACAGTTGGATAACTTAATGAAGTTTAAATTCTTGAGGTTTTAAAATATGTTATTGATTGGGAATTTTGCTTTATATGCAATTTAGAATTGTTATTATAATCATTATAATTTTACTAACTTGATCCTGGATACTTAAGGAGTGTCTATCTCTTTTTAGCCTTAATTCTAGACATCCTTGTATATAGATGTACTGTTCTTTTTTGATAGCTGTTTCTTTTACTGTTCTCTTTTTAATTGTTTTCTTAGGAAAAAATAGTATCAATTACAAAAGTGAAAGGAAAGAAGGAAAATATGGACATGGAGTGTTGCAATTTTATAATGACAGTTGAGATGCTCTATCAGCATCTGCTGATAGGAAGAAATTAAGTGCTAAACCCTAGATTACAGTTTATAAATACTAACAGTTTTGATACGTTATTATTCAACAGCATTAATACTATAATAATTAATATGGTCGCATAAACTGATCCAGAATTACACTTTTCACAGAAAAAAATATCTTAGGAAGCAAATTTAAAAGCTGAGCTTGCTTAATGTTTCAATGAAATACACATTTTCCCTAGAGTCTGTAACTTTTGGCACCATGTTTCATAATGACTTATTTAGTAAGAATGGAGCTGATAATTCCTTTGTTAATTCATTATGCTGATTAAAAATTATGACTTGGGCAGCTGGCATTCTTGTTCAAAAGAAAAACTTTCTTATATGTTCTTGCTTTGATAGATGAACAGGAAAAGGAAGCAACAATACAATTGTATGAGGAACTTCACAGCAACGTAGAAGTAAGTGAGTAAGCTTAATGAAAGGAATGTGAGTTATGTGAGCTGAGCCGAGTTCCATGTTTATGGTGGGATACTGTTTGTGTCCATCATGTGTGGGTATCATGTCATGTGTGATACATGAAGTTGGGTTTTCAATCCCTTTTCAAGAGTGATTTTTGCATTCTATAAAGCACATTCAATGGAGAAGGTGCAGCAGTGTGTGGGATGTAGATCCCTGTGATCTGGGTGATGTGTGCTTAGTGCTGGGTCGCTGCCACAGCTTCTGGCTTCTTTCTGGGCTCTGTTTCACCTCCCTGCTGGTTCCTCAGAATGGCTGAGGTGGGCAGCAGCCCCTGGAGAAGTTCCAGGGTTTCCAGTATTGAACTTCAAATATTAAATTTTGTTTTTAGAGAATGACGGTGGCATTTGAAGAGCTTCGTGTGCAAGCAGAGAACGACAGATTGGAAATGAGTTTTAAATGTAAGAATTCTGTTTATTGAGTTTATGCAGCTGGCTCATTTTTGTACTTCATAGCTTGTGTTACACATGAAGTGTCAGGGCAGCCAGATGTGAAGTGCTGGAATGGTGAGCAGCTCACACTGAGACACTGGGACCCTTCTTTTATTCATGCTGCCTTTGGTCACTGCCTGGCCCCTTCTGTTGCTGTTCCACTGGGCCAAAGCTGGAACTTTATTTCTCAAACAGTCACTCAAAATTGAAGTTTTGTCTGTGAAGTACAGTCTGGAGATCAATACTTACTTCCCATAGTTTGTTTATTTAAATGATAATGCACGAGTGTATAGCTACAGAAACTTTAGCTAAATGCTCTCTCTCTGTATGTATAGCCTGCTATGTTCCTGTTTCATTCTCACTTGCTCTTTTCTGTTTGTATTTTCATTATAAAATCAAACATTGCCTCAGCAATTACTCTTGGGAAACAAATGGTACAGCTGTACAATTCCAGGCAACCTTAAACTGGAAGTTGTATTGAGCTTGGAGTTTATTTCAGCTAGAATGTTAACTATGGATGTTACTGTATCTCCAAAGTAAAAGAAGAAGCAGAAAAAGTGGACAAGTTTGAAAAAGAATGCAGACTGGAAGTCAGTCAAAAGGAAAAGCAGGTTTGCTCATTTTGCCATCTAAGATGTAGAGCTTTATTTGGAACTAATGGGGCAATGCAAGAGCCAAGAAGTGTTTCTGGGTATTAGTAAAAAAGACAAAATAACATCTGAAGCTGCATTTAAGTCAAATTCTTCTAAGTTTAGTGGTGTTTCAGTCCCTTTAGTCTACTGGAATTTATGGTTCGATTTTGAATTGGAGAACTTTTTTGTTTAGAGTAATGTGACTTGATCAATATTTGGCTAAGATTATATCTAGACAAATATTATCTATCTATCTGTCTGTCTATCTATCTATCTATCTATCTATCTTGAATGACAGCAAAATGTCTGCTTATCATACCTGGGTACAAATGAAAATTAATATCTGTCCCTTCTCCAGACTTCATGATGATATTTCTTGCATTTTTCTAGATTTCAGCTCTTACCATACAGAGAGATGAAAAAGATGATGTCACAAAAGACATCAAGGCTCAGCTGCAGACGTCACAAAATAAGATTGCTGACTTAATGGAAGCAAAATGTAAGAATGTTCTGCCTGCTGTGTTTAAATGTAATTGTTTCTAGAATTGAAATGTAATTGTTTATGAATCTTTATTTATTAGATGTAATTGTTTATAGAAGCATAGGAAACAGGGCCATGATAGTCTTATTCTGTTGCTGGTTGGCAGCAGAATTTTGGGGCCTTGAAGGCCTTATTTTTGTTTGGAACAGGAGCTGCTCATGTGGGAGCAGGACTGGCAGGGCAGTTTTTAGGGGGAGTCAAGCATTGAGAGCTCTTGAAAATTGCAAGGGGAAAATATGTTGCTTCAGTTTTGCAAATGTACCATCAGGCACATGTCACTGAGGAAACTTACTTTTCAGAACTTGATTTTCAATATTTTTAAGCCATCTATATTTTAATTTCATCTGTTATTTTATAGTATATGATGTCAGTACCATTGGTCTTTGTTACATTCTTTAAATGTATGTAATTTTCCATTTTTAGCTGCATTTTTTAGTAAATATCCTATTTTAAAAATATAAACATCTTTTTTTGTTTAGTACATAATGAAGAAATGTTAAAGGAGTCCCAAGTCAGTAAAGAACATTTTAGGGCAGAGCTGGAAGAGGCTAAAATTTCATTGCAAAAGGCAGACGTACCCCTTGCTTATAGTTTTACAGTAGAAATTGACTAGATGAGTATTTGCATAAGTAATTATGGATACTTTAGACATGAAACAGCTGTAGCTCTTTGTTGCAAAACATGTTTAGAAATGATATCATGTCTTGAAGGCTACTCAAAAGAACTTGGAAGCTGAATTCCAGACTACAGTGAAAACATTAATTCAGGTCACTGGAGAAAAGGAAGAGCAGGAGGAAGAATGTAAAAAAATGAAGGCTTTGCTTGCAGCCCTGACGGAGGAGTTTGAGACTTCTGTTGCCAATTTGAAAAGCTTGCTGCAAGAAGAACAAAAGAGGTAAATTAATGAGTTTAAATTCCAAGAGTGATCTTACAGGTTGCAGTCTATGACAAAATCAATAACAATTGGAAATGAAGCTGAAATTTTTTTCAGGCAGTGGTCTAAATGCAGAGAATTTAATGTATTTTTTTTGTTTGTGATAGTTGATACTGTATAAAACGTAATCTTTTGCCTCCTCCAACTTTCATAATTCTGTCTTTAAGAAATACAGATTTCTGTAGGTATATATTTGTTTACTTTTATGTCTACTGTTCTGAGGTTTTAAAAGTGAAATTTGATGTGTGTTGCAGGCAGATCTATCACCTGCCTGTTGAAAGATAAATGTTCTTAAAGTGCTTGTGCTAAGACTTTGTCTTATTGTCCTGTAAGTTTCAAATGCAGTGCTTTGTACCCTACATTTGGGATTTTTCATTTACCATTTCCTTAGATTAAAGAAATCTGAAGATGATTCAAAGCTGCTTATCTTGGAGCTCCAGAATAAATCTGCTGAACTGGGTAAGGCTTGTAGAAAGGCAGAAAATGAGCAGGGCAGTAATAAAAATGTTTTCTGCTCTTTTCTGGAAATGGACTGTCTCTAGTAGCTGGAGAAATGATTTTACAGTGCCTGTACCTGTCAGGAATGCCTGGATTTATTTTTACTCAGCTGATCCCTTTTCTTTGGGGATCATTGGTGCTGGCAGCAGCCAAAGGGCAGTGCTGTGCACAGCTCCAATAGTCAGACCATTCATGCATGAATTCTTCTGGAGGTAATTTTGGTTTGCAGCTCAGAGCAGCAGCACTGCAGGTGCCAGGAGTGACTTGTGCAGCAGAGACAAAACCTCCCATGGAGGTTTCTGTGACCCTCCCCATGCTGGAAGTGCAATGATGCTGGCAGGGGTTGTCTTTAAATATCATCAATTTGACATCCTGTGGTTTCTAGGGATGTGCTCCATAGTCCCCAGAGTAAGAGCTCTGCCTTGCTGTTGAGAACTTGCAGAAAATCCCAGAATTGTGAATGTGCACATAGAAACCATTTGGAAGTTAGTAACAACTGGTTTCCTTTCCCAGCATATCTATGTGATACCTTCAGCAGTTCGTATTTTTTTTCTGGAACAATGCAGGTGCATCAATGCTTGGAGAATACTCTAGTCTTACAGTCCATGGTTTACTTGAAGCTATATTTGTGGAAAACATAATAGGCTCTAAATTTTATTTAAGATAAATATTCAGTTTCTCTTCAGATATAGATTTGCTAATGTCTGAATCATTTTCTCAAGTCTACATTTAGATTAAGTCATAAATGAGCTTTTCAGTTTCTTAACTTAATCCAACAAGTTTTGAGAACTGGGTATTGCAAAAGGGGAAATGTTTTATACTGCCTGCTAAATATGAAAAATCATTTATGTTCCATTAATTTTACATTCCTTGTGCTGTAGAAGAGATGGCTAAAGTAAAATGTGATAAAGAAGTGCAACTTGAAGAGCTGTCAGAAACTCTGGTAAATGTTCATTTTATTAATCTCATGGCATTTGCTCTTCATATGAAATTCCTCTTGCTTTGTAAGTATCTTAAATGTCATAAGTAAATTCCATCTAGTCTGCCTTAACATTTCTACTAAACTTTCTCACACACAATTTCAGTGTTTTCTTTGAAGAATTCTTTATTGCCTCTGTTTTTCTTGTCTCCTGTGCTTTTGGTTTTGCTTGTCTCCCATGTTTTTGGTTTTCCTTCTCAAGGTTTTTGGTTCTTTCCTTCTTTGTTCATGCCCATTCAAATGCCACTCCCTCTGGATATAAAGTTTTCCCATTTTTCCTTCCTTCCAGGAAGGTAATTAGCTCTGGCCTCTGTGAACCCTGCTGTGCTGTGACACAGGCCCATTTTCTGTCACAGAAGTCTAAGCTATATGAAATACACTCTTAACAGAGGTTTATTTAATTATGATTTTATATTTACAAGCCTAACAAGAATCCATATCAACTAAAGTTAAGATAGTGTGAAATCAGGTGTGCATTTTACTGTGTCTGCTTGTTGTTATAATCTGTGCATTGAGTGTTCTGAACTGAGTTTCACTCATTTTCTAAAATGGGTAAATTGGAGCACTTTTACTGAAGAAGAATCTTGAGGCTAGTACAGAAAATTTGCAGAGAGAGAAACATTTGGAGAGAGAAATGAAAATGCTCTCCAAATGAGAGAGGTCTGAAGAAAGGCAACAGTTACATGTTTTTAGAAATAGTGAAGTTGCACATCGTGACTTGGATACAAGTTTATACATAAGAAACAGCACCCAGAGCAGGGTCCCACCCTAATTTTGCAGCCCAGGTAATGAAACTCACAGCAGAGGACAGACATGAACAGCACTGGTGTCACAGTTCACTATCTCACACCACTTCCAGATCCCAGCAGAGACTGGAAAGATCCAATCTGGATAATCCATGGCATGGATGTTGTTGGGTTCTTCTGAAAGCCTTGTGCTCTGAGTTCATGTCTGATAACCTCCAGCAGTTGGAGTTTGCACATGGGAACTCAAAACTCTTCCTTTTCATTTTGCAGAAAGAATTCCATGGTTTGAAAGCACAGCTGACAAGAACAGCTAAGAAGGAACAAGATTATTTAAAGCAGCTTGTGACTCTGAAAACAGATCTTGAACAAGAGGCGTATGACCATTTTGAAAATAGAATATTGAATTAGTTTTGGTGGAATATAGAAGTTGCTTTAATCCACAGTGAAATGAACTATGATTGTTTTCTAATGAAAGTTTTGAACCACATATATGCCATTAATTATATGCTTACATTTCTAAATTCCACTTTCTCTATTTATGTGTATTCTATGGCATATGTAGTTGTTCTTTCACTTATTTAACAAGAAGAGAAAGTTTCTGAATTCATTGTTAATCTTGCTTTAAAATACATAATCTTCACTAACCATTATATATATATAAAAGTTGACTCTGATTTTCTTTCCTTCTTCTGTCACCTTCTTACATCTCTCTGACTCTGCTGCAAAGCTTATATTTGTAGATAAAGGCCTGGACTTCTTTCAGCATGGAATAACACTTGATAATGGGTATTTTTAATTTAAAAGGAGATTTCAAAATGCATCTTCTTATTCCTCTTGGCCATTTGTTTTAAATTAGGTTAAAGAATGAACAGCTAACAGTGTATCTCAGTAAGCTTTCACTAGAGAAAGAACAAACAGCACAAGAGAAAAATGCTGTGGCTGCAGAACTCCAGAAGCTGCAAGAACAACAAGAGGCAAGTTGTAAACTTCCAGCTTTCTTGAAAGGACAATACTCAATTTGGCAAATGACTCAGTTTCACAAATTAGATGATGAGCTGCAACATGACTTGGATCTGTAGAGTACCTGAGCAAATTTTTTTGTGTTTGAATTGGAAAGGAAGTGTATTTACACTTGTGAACAAGGCAGGTCTGTGTGCTTTGGATGGCTTTGAATTTTTTAAGAAGTCACTTTGAATTTTATTTCTTTGCTGACACAAGGGTCTTTATTTAGGATAGTAAGAAAAAAGAAGACAATACAAAGCAGTTAGTTGAAAATCTAGAAGAGGCAAATAGCCAGCTAAGGCAAGTAAAACCAAATATTAATAACTGATATTGTTAAAGGAAGTAGACTCAAATAGTTAGTTGTGTTCAAATGTTGCTTTCTGGGATTCTTTGATTAATGTTTTTTTAGATTACACAGCTAAACAGAAACTATTCAGAATTGCTGTTGGCCAAGTAGAAATTTTCTCAGATAGAAATACCAATTGCTGCAGGAACAATGTTTGCCATCATTTTGTATTCCATAGTAGGAGCTGTCTTGTTTTGCATTAGACATCTCAGGTGTGAAGGAAATTCAAATGGAAGCTGAAGGTTATGGATGAAATGTGACAAGGCAAAACTGGATCAGAGTTACTCTCTGTATCCCCAGTTCAACAGACAGGCAGCTCCCATGTTTCACAGCTGCATTGCAATAGTCCAGGTCAGGATGTATTTTCCTGGGGTTCCTGGAACATCTTTTCCTACTTACAAGAAGTATGGACAGTTCACATATTGACTTACTGGGCCTGTTGCTGCATTTTAAGAACATTTTCATTGAGCAGCTTATGTGAAGTTCCCATCAACATTAGCAGCTCTTTTCAGAAAATAAAATATGGGTTTGTTAGAAGTACTGAAAATAAGTTAAAGGCAATAAGGAAATATTTACTAATGCTTGTTAATTTGGCACTTAGAAATGAACTGGAGTCTTTGAAGGAGAAAATGGCAAAGACAGGTGAAGAGATGAAAAGTACACTGGATGAAAGAGAAGAAAATGTATGTCCTGTGTCATGAAAATATCTTACAGAACCTGCAGGGCAGCATTCAATGTAAAATCTTTGTTGGGGTTTTTCTGCAAAGCTCTGCCTGGGGGATGTGATCTCTGTCAGAGGTTTCTTCTTTCCCAGCTGCTGCCAGCTGTGCCCTTGTGTGTCCCCATGTGAGCCCTGGTATTTCAAAAGACAAGCACAGTCACTGGGATGTTCACTCTGTGCTGGAAGTTTAATATTAAAGATTTATTTGTTTGTTTTCAGGCAAACAGAGAACCTGCTTTTCTGTTTTCTCATATACCCACTCAGTGATGGATGGGCTCTGGATTAGCTTTTTATATGTAGTGTGAGTTTGAGCTTAAATAGATTCAAACATTTTTACTTTTCTTTCTATTGGTTCAAAGCAACCTGGGGTTTTTAGCAAATTTCAAAATTTCATTGTAAAAGTCAAAGATTTACAATTTATTTTCAGGTTAAGAGAACTGAAAATGAAATTTCAAGAAAGGAAAAGCCATTGAAGATTCTAGAAAATAATTGGGAAAATTCATTTTTTCATGGATGTAGGGAACTTCATACAAGTGCACTTTTTAAATTGTGAAGATCTTGGGGTTTTTTTCTTCTTCTTTCTTAACTCCATAACCACTAAGGAACTGGTTCACTGCTATTAATTAACATCTTGTGGTACTTTATGGCTAAAACTCCGATTATTCTGACATGGCAGCTGGTGTTTCAGTCCCATTGGAACAAACCAGACTGGTGCAAGGGCAGGTTTGAGAACATCTACAGGAATTGCTCACATAGGGAGTCATTTGTAGAACTCACTAACTCATGTCTGAAATATCTCTTTCAGATGAATAATTTAAAGAAACAGATGGAAAATAAACCCAAATGCATTGAAGAGTTGCAGCAGGAGGTGTGTAGAGATTTTAAATGTCACAAATACATAAACGCATTATACTTTGGGTTGCCTTTTCAGCAGGTTTGTGTCTGCTGTGATGTCTTTAGATACACCTATGTAACTTAAACATTTTCCTTTCTTATCCTAACCCTGAGCAAATTAGAGAGTCATCTTAGGGATCACTTGATTTGTTAAATGAGCCTTAATTTGAAAAGAGCAATTACAAAAATAATATCTTTAATAAACTTCTACTCTTTTTCATTTAGTGCATAGTGTTATTTATGTACGTGTATGCGTATCTCAGTTACCACTAGTAGAAAAGAATTCTGCACTGGCACAAACTGTAGTAACTTCACTGTAAAAATAAATAACTTGTATTTTTGGTCATGACATCTTCACACCTTCTGTCAGCAGCATCTTAGTTTTAATTCCCATTCTGCACCTCATTTGTTATTCCCTGCTGCTGCTCAGGAGGAGCCTTTCTTAAGGTCGTGAAGAAACAGTAATTATCACAGAAATTAGCTGAACATTCATTTGTTTGAAGAATTGTTCTGGAACCTGAGCTGCACAACAAAGAGTTATTTGCCTGATGAAAGCTGGAATATCTTGATGCAGTTAAACCATGACATAATTCTATTAACTTATTGAGGTACAGTGCTTGTTTTGTTTTATTTCAACAGAACAAGGTGCTGAAAAAGAAAATTACTGCAGAAAGCAAGAAAAGCAATACTTATGAAGGGAAGGTAGGTTTAAATAACATCATGTAGAAGATGAGGTGAGTGTTTTTAACTTCCAGTGTAAGTAATGATAATACTTGTTATACATTCTGAGCTGGTTTATGGATCTAGGATCCAGACTTTGCAGGAATGAGCTCATAGTTTTTAGAAGATGCTTCCATTTTTAATCATTGGGCACTGACTATTGGACATTTAAGAGATGGATTCACATTGCAATTAATGATGTTTCCAATCTGTTCCCTTTTTTTTTCTTTTGTTGATAGTGGACTGAACAGGGTTCAGCAACCTCATTGTAACAGAAAAGCATTTAAAAGAAATATATATATAAATATATTACTCTTTTTAGGCTGTTCTTTAAATGTGTTCTTCAGTGGCAATCCCTCTGATGGGAATATTGTGTCCAGCTTTGGGTACTGCACTTGAAGAAAAGTGGACTTTTTTGAGGATATTCATATGAAAAACTTAAAAGGAAAAACTGTAGTCAAAATGCACAGCTGGGAGAAAATGTACCATAAAACCTGTGAAAATCTGATACAGATTTACAAGAGAGGGAATAAAATCTCCATCTCTATTTGTTTTTTTTCCAAGGCATTCACAGCATTTAGGGTGACTGCTTAGGGCAGTCTTCCCCATTGTGCTGTTGCCATTGTTCCTTTGAATATTTTCTAACTCACTTCAGGCCAAAGTTCAACTCTTTATTAAAAAAAACCCTGAACTTTTAAATAGGAACCACTTGCATCATATACCTGAAAAGTAACAGTGTTTGTGCTCAAAAATAAGAGGTAAGAAAAAATAATCAACATAGTAATTCCTAAACAAATAACAGCAGCAATTCTGCTTTCTCCAAAGGTGAATAAATTGCAGTTAGAAATGGAAAATATGAACAAGCAACATAAGGAAGAAGTTGACATCTATCAAAAAGACATAGAAACAAGAAAAGTAAATGAAAATAAACTTCGTGAAGAGGTGAGAGGTGTTAATTTTTACTGCAATTTATTTTTTTTTAGTTTAAAATGTTGTTCTGAAGCTTTAATATCCAGAGTCCTTGCTCATATTTCAGTCTTCTCAACATAAATGGAACTTGTTTTGTATGCCTGTGAGCAAAGCTTTAGTACATTAGGTGCTTAGGTTGAAATATTTGAATATGTCTTTGACAATGAGAACTCCATTAAAAATTCCTTCTTTCACGATATAGTTTAAAGAAATTCCACCCTTGGTATAAAGTCAGCACAATTAAATTAGATTATAACTTCTCCCATATTAGGATTTTTCCGCCCACACTTTTTTGATGGCAATGCTAAGAAACGTTAGGGCAGAGTGCTTGAAATGGCCTTTTGGTTTGCAGTGAGCTTGCCTGCCATGGCTGTACCTTTGATCTTGCCCATTTTAACAATCTGCAGAAAAGATGAGGGATTTGAAAGGGATCTTAAAAGCAAATAAAGCCCAAGTGGGACTGCAAACTTTGCACCCACAGCGGGAAGAAGAAATTGAGATTTAAAAGAAATATATTGTTATCTTGATGAATGAAATGCAATTTATTACTGACAGGTAGAAAAGATGAGGTTGCTTTGTGATGAAACTGCAATGATACAGAGAGAAACTGATGCCAGATGTCAGCACAAGATAACTGAGATGGTGGCACTGATGGAAAAGCACAAGGTCGGAGATTTTCCTGCTTGCTGTAGTTTGCAATGGGTGATACCATGTCAATACCATGTTTATAACTTGTGACACCACATTAATGACCTTTCCAAAGCAGAAACAGGCCTGAGTCTGGGAAAAGGAAGATGAACACATGCTGGACTTTGCATCATCTAAAATCAAATTCATTTGAAGAATATGAACACATTCCTATGGGCAGATACATTCCATTCATCTAAACTTCTGGGATTTTTAGATTTTTTTTTCAATTCAGGCTTCCTTTGATACCATCTGAATGCAATATTTTTCAGTATCAGTTTGGTTCTTTCTCTGAGATTACTTAGTGACTGTCAGCAGTTTAGCCTGACACATTTTAGTTTACCTTTCTATTCCTCATTTTGCAATATCTTTAGCAGCTACATTAATAAAGATGGCACAGCTGGCTCTTAGTGCTGAGCACATATTGCTGCACAGAAATAAAGCACTCTCTGCCAGTCCACAAAATAATACTTGAATTGAGCATTTCCTGTTTTACAGTTTCTGCAGAAGCATCAATGAATCTTTTCTTTATGAATCTTAAGAGCCTGGTTTGAAAAAATGATGTTTTAAGACTGGATAACTCTATATTGCAACATTTAATCACATGTTTTGAGTTTGTTGTTGGTTTGGTTTTTTTACCACAGAATGAATATGATAAAATGGTTGAAGAAAAAGATGCAGAGTTAAAAGCATATAAAATGAAACAGCAAAAGCAGTTCTCATCAGAAAGGGCACTGGTAAGGAGCACTTTGCAATGGTCAATAATTCAGTGAAGGGGCTGATGTCCTTGTGTAGTGGTTTTATACTGGCTAAGTGCCAGGCACACACAAAAAAACATTCACTCATTTTTCCCTGCTATTGTTGAGCAGAGGAGGGGAAAGAAAAATTCAAGGACTGAGTTGAGATAAGGATTAGGAGAAAAACACTTTGAGGGTAAAGCAGATTCAAAATAAATAGTATAAAAAATTATTAATAGAATTAAAAGTGAGTAATAAGAATTTTAAAAATCCTTAAAACACCTTTTATTGCAATCCCTCCCTCTTGCCCACCGACAGCACAGAGAGACAAAAGATGTGATCTTCAGTCAGTTTGTGACTTCTAAAAATCTTTTTTCAATTTGCTTGGAGAGTTTCTTTTCCTGCTGTGCTCTGGGGTCTTCCCACCAGAGACATTCTCTGGAAACTCTTCCAGTGTGCTTTTAATTTTTACCCGCAGCAGTCCCACCCAACCTGCTGCAACAGATCTTATTCTGGGCATTAAAAACTCAAAATGTTTCTAAAAATAAATTGCAGTAGCAGTGTGTTTGTGTCTGCTCCTCCAGGTAGTGGGTCATGTTCTGACTTCCCACTTTGAATAGGAAACTTTTGTTTTAAATATTTAGATTGTGCCCTCTCAACCCTGCTCTCCCAAGGGTTTTAAGGTATTACCTTGAACACTTCTGATCAAGTACCTGTTTCTTACAGTGCTTCAGTCTTTGTTAAACAAGCTAAAGCAAAGCTTCAAGTATAGGGCTGAAAAGCACATAGAATTATCTTGTGTATCTAATGAGTGTCCCTGTTAATTACTGCCTCACTTGGGACTGTTTTCCTTTTTCTGGGCTGTGCAGAGTTAACCCTCTCCTTTGTTTAATGGTTTGTAGGAAAATGAGCTGTCATGTTTGAAAAGGGAACTGTCCTCCCTTAAGGAACAGCTGAGAGCAGAAATGGAAGAAAAGGTGGAGTTTTTTATTCCCTGAGCAGTGGGGGTGAGAGGTGTGGCCTGGGCTTGTGCTGTGGGAGGAGTTGGGTAAGAAATGAAACTGAACAGAAAAACAGTGACTTTGGAATGCTGGGGTTGTGCTGAATCTGGTCATAGATTTGTGTGAACTTTGGAACAGTCTGTGATTATAGATTACATATAAATAAACAAACAACAAAACAAAACTCTCCTTGATTTTAGTTAATTTTAACTAGCTAAAGCAAAAAAGTTCCCTAAATTGAAGGGGTTTTTCAGTGATTTTTGAATGCTGGGGTTGTACCAAACCTGGTCATATTTTAGTGTGAACTTTGTAGCAGTCTGTGATTATAGACTGTGCTCTGTAATTAGACCAAGAAGATTTTTAACAACTGAATTCAAATCAATATTTCCTTGCTGTCACATAACTCTTTTGTAGGAGAATCTTGTAAAAGAGCACTCTGGCAGTGTGATTCCTGAAAGTGAAAAGAAACACAAGGTAACTTTCACTTTTTAATTGCTTTTAGAATTTGGTAGTATTTATATGTGTAGAATCAATTGAAGTGCCATGATAATTTATTTCCATTCAACAAAAGACGGTAGAATGCTTTAGACTTAAAATTTTAAATTACAGAAAATACAAATTGATGTTCCTGGGACTCCTAAACCTTGTTTAGATCTATGCAGTGAAACTATTCATGTAAAAAATAGAAACTCTCCAAATTATATTCCTAAAAAAAAAAAAAAAAGTCTTCTTCAGTACAGGAAGCCCCTTGGGCAGTCCAACATTGAAGTTTTGTAACTCCTAACAGTGAATTTTTATTTCTTACTTCTCTGTAGATGATTTTTTTTTTTTCCCCCTGGGATAAGAAGGGATTTTAAAGGGTCACACCATTCCATGGAGATATTAGACAGCAGTTTCTGGAAGGGCTCCCAGTGTGTAATTTTTCTTGCTCACTTGTTGATTTTTTTATGTCTCTAGAATTATTTTACATAGTCTTAAAAGTGTCCATTTGTAAAGGCACTTTTCCTCTATGGAAGAGAAAAAAGCTGATACAGCTGTAAAAATGGTCAAAGTATCAAAGTAGTCCTGACTGCAGAACTGACCCTTCTTCCCTGTCAGGAGTTCACTTGTGGTTTTCACATTGGAACAATGGAATCCAGCACCATTTTGATGTTATCTGTCTAAAAAAGGACTGCACTGGACCATTCAATGCTTCTCAGTTTCACTTCTAGCGAAAAGACCTATTTTAAGAAACACCAATCTTGATGTAGCTACCAATCTTTCTTTGAAAGCCTTTTCCTGCAGTTTTGTTTGTTCCCATTTTCTTTGATGTTTATCAGAGTCCAATGTAGTGACTGCAGTTCAGAATAACCTGGATTTCTGCAGATAAGCATGGAGAACTTAAATACAATGTGCCATGAAACTCAGCTCTTCCATAGCTTCCCCTTCATTCTCCTCATTTGGCAACAAAAATAATATAAAAAATGATATTTCCACCCCACCCCACTTTGTTTGGGTCTTTGCTCCATCTCTGGATGGAAAGATCAGAGTTCCACCATTTCTCTCAGGTGAATTCTTGGACACTCAGACTGTAAACTGGGTCCTGAGTTTGGCTTTAGATTCCATACTTACCCCATAAAATGTAATCTAAAAATAGAAACATTTTCTTTCCCAGACATGTGTTATAAAGACTCCTCCAAGGGATAAAATGCAGAGTGGAAGAAGCACAAACCTGCCTGCAGGGCAGAGCAGCAGGAAAAAGCAGAAAGTGCTTGTGCAGCTGGACACTGAGTCAGACAGCTCTGAGCACACTGGCCTCCTGGTAAGAGCCAGAGAACAAATCGTGGGCTGAGCAGCTCTTTGTGCTCACTGCTGGGGCCGAGAATGGAAATAAAGAGTTTGGGCTTCCACATTCAAGCCAATATTTATGTATATTTTTAATTTATTGGTTCTTTCTGGAATTGTAGTTGTATGTACATAATTAACATTCTTTTTATTGAACTGTTATGCCTCATAATGACAACTTTTCTTTTTCATAATTTAATATCCTTAGGCAGAAAGAAAAAGTAATTTTAATATAGTGTGACTAAGTAACTTTTAATTTAACTTTCAACTTTTAATCATATAGAGCATAGTCTCGGAAGAAGAAACATTTAAAAATCTGTACAAAGATTATCCACAAGCTTCACAGTTACATTCCACAGCACCAAAAAAGGTATGTTAGCCTTTTCTAAGATTAAAGCAAGCAGTTAATCAGATTGTTTACAGAAACGAAAGGATGGCTTTATTTTCCTTCCCAGAGCCCAACTCCATGCAGTGTGAAATCTCCAGGCTCTGCTCTGAAACTCAAAACCATGAGGAGGATGCGCGAGGCGGGCTGGACTGCGCTCTCCAAAATGGACAGGAAAAGGAAAATTAAAGATGCTGTAAAGCTCTTTGCTTAAAATGCAGAAATGCCCAGTGCTGTGGCATTGCTTGCACGGTTGTTCTTCTCTCAGGGTTAGGAATTTGTTGCTTTTTTCTGTCATGCTCAGTGTGTTTAATACTTCAAAATGTTGGGATAAAAATGAGCCAATTTTAAATTTTGAAATAAATAGAACTACATGGAAAGTTGTTTCAAAGCTGTTTCTGGCATTATAAACTCTGGTTTTATAAACTTCTGTTCTTTTACATTTGCTCTGTTTTTCTTAACACATAAATACTTAGTGGAAGAAATGTAGCTGTTAAATGAATGTTCTTTTACCTGAAGTCCTCTTGCTTTTTCCTGCATTTTAATGGCTGTTAGACCTGTCTTTTTAGACTGTTTTGTTTTCAGTATGTTAAAATGGTTTTGAAACTTCTAAAATTTCTGTAGAATTACTTGTATTTAAAAAGATTTCAGCTTCACAAGGAGTAAAATATGCACATTATAAGATTGTGAAAACAATGTTAAGATGCCATTAAATTCTTTATCTGAAATATAAAGTGTGGGACTATGTGTTGTTACTTTAAATATATGAACACAGACAGAAATCACCCACCAGCCTTCCTAGGGACCAGCAGAAGTGCAAGGATAGATTAGAACATCTATTTCTGTATTAATTCTTGATTAATCTTTGTCAGGGTCTCTGGCTGGTCAGAGTGACCCCGAGAACAGTTCCAAAGTCTCTTTTCCCAGCCCGGTGCTTGAAGAAGGAGTCAGGGCTCTTCATTTCTCAGTCTCAAGGTTGTTTCATTTATCTTATCTGTAAAAAATTTTCTCCTGCCCTGCCAAGGTGAGCTCAGCAGGACAGTCTGAGGCATTCTGCCTCCCCCGGGGCAGTGTTATGTCTTTATACTACAAACTACGTGTACAATGTTTACAATTGCTTTCCAATACCTATCATCTATGTTAGACAGTGAGCTTCTACTCTAAACCGATCTGTAAGTGCCACCATCACAGCAGAAGAAGAAGGAGAAAGCTGGACACACACAGTTCCCTCCATCTTGCCCCCTGAACCCCCATACCAGAAACCCCAAAATCTACTTTTTCACCCCGTAATAGCTTCACTAATATGCTACCTAAACTGTTGTTGTTTGCTGATCTTCATAGAAGGTTGGTAACTTGCTCCATGGGTCATAATCAAACCACAGGGGCATTCTGGGCTCTGTGCCAGGGTCTCTGAGCCCCCTGGCAGGGGTCTGGGCTGCTCAGGACAGCCAGAGGGATGTCCTGGGTCCTGACAAATATTGGTTTCACAACAATGACAAACCCTGCTTCAGAGCCTAGACATAACAAGAAAACTACAAGTACATCTTCATCCCCGAGCCCCCTGCCCATCGCTGGGGGCTCTGGGGGTTTCTCCCCCTATCCCGGTGTAGGATTGATGGGGGTGGCACGGTCAGGACGCATGGAGATGAGAGATCTCTGCAGCCAGGTCGTGGAACTTGGGGTTGTGATAAATAGGTGTGATTCGTGCTGATAAAAATTGAAACAGTAATCAATATTGATACAGTAATTAATATTTGAGAATAATAAAACAGTTAATAGCTAAAAGTTGTAATGCCAAAGAAGAGAGGGAAAGGAGGGTCTCCACCCACCCCCCCTTCCCAGCAGATGTTCTCAAGGACCACAGGAAAGAAGCTGAAGATACCGTTGCTAAAAATGACCAAGAACCTGGTTGGGTCCAAGAAAATGCTAATTATAAGGGACTTATTGCCTTGATATGCAGATGCAGTGATACATTAGTCTTGGCTTACATTGTACTGGCTTGGTGCGCATGTATAACCCAAAGGTGAATTAAAGGACAACGAAGAAGACTACAGAGCCTTCATCAGTGACGACCCCCAAAGACTTGTGCGACCACCAAACCGAATGGTGGAGGGCGGAGATAGAGATATGATGAACCAAAAATGGGAGGAGATGGCATTTACACATGGCATATAAGGGGTGACTTTCACTTGGCAAGCTGGTACGTGAAGTGGCAAGGGTCATTGAACTCTGCCCTCCATACCCTGCGGTTGTTTTTGCTTATGCGCTATTATTTGAACCAAATTATCCCTAATTTATATATTTTCTAAACTATTCAATTAAAATTGCTGCTACCTTAAATATTGTTTGGGTTTTTTTTATGATGGATAATTGGGCAAACATAACAGGATTTATTGCAAAGGGCCTGGGTGCAGGGCCCTGCTGGGATTTGGGGTTTATTGCAAAGGGCCTGGGTGCAGGGCCCTGCTGGGATTTGGGGTTTATTGCAAATGGCCTGGGTGCAGGGCTCTGCTGGGATTTGGGGTTTATTGCAAAGGGCCTGGCTGCAGGGCCCTGCTGGGATTTGGGGTTTATTGCGAAGGGCCTGGGTGCAGGGCCCTGCTGGGAGCTGCAGCCACAGCTGGAGCAGGCCCGAGAGAGGAGAGGGGGAGAGAGGATGAGAAGGTAAGAGAGTAAAAGCATAAGAGAGTAAAAGGGGTAAGAGCATCTAAGGCAAGAGCTAAGAGACAAGAGGTAAGAGCAAGAGTAAGAGAGGTAAGAGCTAAAACAGCAAAGTTCCCATTACAATATAATAAATCTTCTTCTGTGTTGAATATTCTGATTCTCACTAAGCAATCTAGTACAAGATACAAATCCTACAGCATTTTCATACCACCTATAAGAATCATTACATTACCATACTGTGCTACATTTTAAACCCTAAAAACTCCTCTGTGGACCCCTTCAGTAGGGGCTGCTCTGACCCTGGGACCTGCCTGCAAGCAGAGGGAATTGTTTCATCAAAAGGGGGTTACTTTCAGCGGCCACACCGTTGTTTTCCCGTTGTTCAGTAACTAAGGGATCTCATAGCTTGCTTTCATTTCAATCTCGCTTATAGTTTCCATATTCTCAAAATCTTTTGCCAGACAATCATATTTGTAAGGCTTTCCTGTTTCATCTTCCCCAACACCCCAGAGCCGGCGCTGCTGCGGCTGTGGGGCAGAGGGGGTGCGAAAGGGGGATCCGGGCTTGGAGCGGGAGGAAGGGGAGGGAGAGGGGAAGGGGAGGAGCAGGAACAGGAGCAGCACAGAGGGAGCAGCCCGAGGAGGAGCAGCAGCAGGGCAAGGAGCATTGCGGGGTTCCACGGTGTTATGGTTTAGGCCTGGCAAAGCCAAGGCCCCCATAAATATACCTTTTACCTGATATCTGCTGTGAGATGTGGCCAGGAAATAAGCAAAGCAGGCTCCAACTTAAACATAAAGAGAAATTTATTAACTAAACTACACACACAATTACTAAACTACACACACAATTACTAACCTACACACACAATTACTAACCTACACACACAATGGGAAAAAAACAAGGAGAATGAAAACTACACAGAAACACTTCCTTATCCTCCTCCCACCAAATTCCCAAACACATTTACATTTCCCAAAAATTATCCACACTCGGTCTGGCACCACCCTTTGGAAAAAAAAAAATCAAATCTTCAGCTCATAAGGGATAGACGGAGTCCTTCCTTGTGCCACGGACTTCTTGTCACAATCAGCAATCCGCCCGGTATCTTGCTATCTCGTGACATCTCCTTTCCATGCCGAGGTGCTCTCACCACCTGGCATGGGATGGGGCAGGGGCCTGCCTTCAGGGCCTTTTAAGAATGCCTCGTCTCGTTCCAAGCAGAGTACAGTCACAATCCTGGGACCTCTGTCCCCCCCCCATGTCTTCTATACCCCCTGGGGCCGAGGGGTCTCAAAACCAAACTCTCTTGACGCCGAGCCTCCGCTTCCCCCTGCAATACAGCCTCTGCCTCACCAGGAAACAGTCCATGGAAATACAACAAAAAAGAGTCCAGCAAAAACTGCCACTCCATCTTCCTCCATTCCTTCAACATCTCTCTTCTCCCTTTGCCAGACCCTCCTTACTGGCCTGATTTTCTTCCTTCATCTTCCACTCCTGTCCCTTTCCCAGGAAAGGCAATGTTCTGCGAAGCCTTCATTCCCCGAAGGGTTAAAGCTCTGCCAGGCGGCCGGACTGCCCGCTGCCCCCCCCTTTCTCCTCCCAGCCGTGCTGCCTGCCGGCACATGATATCAAGTTTCAAGATATAGAGTTCGAGCACGGGCTGCATTCTCTGGGGGGGGAATAAACAGGTCGCTCAAGGGTCTGCCACCCTTCCTCCGAACCCGGGCCTACCGTAAATGGGCCACGTGGCTTTCCCCTCCCCCAGCCCAGTCAGCAACTGGGCCGGGGGAGAGACTTCTTCACGCCGGAAATCCCAAGAGGACTCCGAAGGCCAAGAGCCCTGCTTTTAACCCCTTGAGTTCGTAGTCTCAAGAGGCGGATCCAAATGTCCCACTGGTCAAACTAAGTGCCCATCTTAAATTCCAATTACCCATTGGTAATCACAGCAAAACAAAATATCCCAGATGTCCCATTTCCGGTCAAACCACGACACACGGCGAGCCCGCAGCTCGGCTGGGCCCGGCAGCATCGCATTGCCCCGCGTCCCGCAGGTGAGCGCCGAGGGGAAGCGGCAGCTCCGGGAGGGTTTTCTGGGGGGAAGAGGGGGATTTTGCTGGGGTTTGGACCTTGCCGATTCCGGAGTTGTGAAAAGTGCGTATTATATGGCTCTATGCAGATATTTACTGTGGGAATCCATAAAATCAGAGGGGTTTGGGAAAGCTGCAAAAGGCAGGCCTCAGAGACAGCAGAACTGTGAGTAGAGCGCAGCCATGAGATAGGTCAGCAGAAAAATTGTTTAAACTGTAGAAAAAGCAAGGGCAAATAGAACAATGGCCTGTGTATTAACGCTTGTCTGAATAGCTCTCTAAGCTGCAGAAAGTTTATTTAGCAAGATATTAGGATAGTTGAAGCTTAAGAATGGAGCTCTGTGTGTTGTGTTTTAAGGCTTACAAGCAGGTATTGTATTCGAAATAAGCAAGCATTGTTTTAAGCAAACATGGTGTGTGAAAAACAGCAATCGCTTGTTTTTAAAATTTTAAAAGTTTAATAGCAATAAAATAGTTCTACAAATAGTAATACAATTAGAGTAATAATAATTTGGACAATTTGAATTAGGACAATACGAGACAACAAATATAAAGAGTTACGGACGTCTGGGTACCTTTTTCTGGGCAGCACAAGCCCAAAAAATGACCCCCGCTAATGAAGATTAACCCTTAAAAACAATAGCCCATTGCATATTCATACACCTCATAGATGACGTATAAATTCCATTCAAACATTCAAACACAGGATTCTGTGGTTCTGGTCAGTGTCAGCTTCTTCCTCTGAATCCTAACAGCACCTTCGAGGCGGGAAGAAGTTCTTTTCTTCTGATAAGAGAGCAGTAAATTCTTTTTCTCTGAAAGATTTAGGTGTCCTGTGGCTGCTATCTCACTGCAAGTCCTTTCTTTAAAAAAGTATCCTACATGGCATCGTTTCTATGTTAACAATTTTTATAACCTAAAACTATATTTAACATGGTACTTAAGAGAATTAATACAGCATTACTTTCTAACACAACACATATAATATTCATTTTAATATTTGCAAAAAGCCAATCATAAAATACAGGCATTTTCACATTTACCATATGTATTTTGATGTATTGATTAGTAGTGCTGTATTAACAGTTTAATAATAAATGTAGTCTTGTAATTAAAAGGTAACTTTTGCAGTTAAAAGAAGAACTATGTCAGTGAGGTTTTTTTAAAGAAAGGAATGAGGCACTCGCACCAGATAGCAGCCACAGGACACCTGAATCTTTCAGAAAAAAGATTTTTTTGCTCTCTTTTCAGAAGAAACGAACTTCTTCCTGCCTCGAAGGGGCTGTTAGGATTAGAAGGAAGAAGTTGATGATGGCCAGACAGAATCCTGTGTTTGAATGGAATTTATGCATCATGTATGAGCTGTATGAATGTGCAACGGGTTATTGTTTTTAAGGGTTAATCTTTGTTAACGGGTGTCCTTTTCCAGGCTCGTGCTGCCCAGAAAAAGGTACCCGGACATCCATAATTCTTTGTATTTGTTGTCTTGCATTGTCCTAATTCAAATCGTCCAAATTATTATTACTCTAATTGTATTACTATTTTTAGAACCATTTTATTACTATTAAACTTTTAAAATTTTAAAAACAAGTGATTGGTGTTTTTCACAGGAGTTGAGTCCCAAATATATTTTGGTGTCGCTGAGAGAGGTATTTTTAATTCATTTGATGAGGGGATATTTTTGGATCTCTCAGGAGTGCAAAGGGGAGCAGGGGAAGTGCTGAGTGCCTAGAGTGGGGGGATGCTGGAGAAAGGGGACCCTGGAACACCTGATGTAAAATTTCAATAGCCAATGTGAATTTTACTTCTATACCTTTTATTTTAAAGCAAGCACGCAGCGCTGGGTGGCCGGGGAGTCACTGCTCCACTCACAGCACACACAGTTCAGTAAAGTATATATACTCTTTTTAAGCCTACAAAGCATTTTCCAATGTGCTTGGTTAGTCCAAATTAGCAAATATCAATAAGCTGAGAGCAGTAATTTCATAATATTTCTATGTTGTCCTTGATTCCTATCCTTGTGGTTGTCTGGAGGGAGGCCTTACACTGGTGTCTGCTACATGATTTTGTCAAGTGCATCAAGCTTTTTATTATACATAAGCTTTTAATTGCTTTGTTGCAATATCTCTTAGCTTTACCCCAACTTCCTCTAATTTATTCTAAGCATCAGTCATCTTGCTACCTCATCTCTTTTGCTCTACTATACTTCTTTGATTTTGATGCTTTTTTTGGCTGTTTGGTCAGAAAGTTTCAAAACCTTTCTTTGTGTCTGTTTTGGACACAGCAGATAGAAGCATTTGCTGATTCCATTGCCAATTGGCACAAATCACAAAAACAATTTCCACAGAATCAGGGGAGGGTGAGCCCTGGGACCCCCCAAAACCCCCTCATCATGTCTGAGCAGGACCCGGGAGAGGGGGAATGCCCAGGACCCACAGCCCCCCCAGCAGCTCTGAGAAGAGAGACCCCCATAACCCCAAAGTGAGGACACTGGAAACAGGGAACTCCTGGGAGAGGCTTTTGGACTCCTTGATTTTTGGAGGTATTTCTGGCCACCAGACGTCTGGTGACTTCTAGAGATGGACTTGCCCAGTGGGACCTCCGAAGGCAATGCACTCACATCTTGTTTTTCCCCCAAATCAGGATTTCCCATTCCCAAACCTCATCTGGATGGAGAAGGCTGTGAGGAAGAGGAAGATGCCCCAGGGCACTGAGGCAGGTGAGGAGGAAGTCAGTGCCCCTTTTCCCCTCTGTCCTCCTCCATCTCCCAGCCCAGCACGGCCCCGGCTGCAGCACAGCCCCACTGCTGATGCTGTCCAGCCAGGGACGCACTGGGGGGATCTCCTTCCCCTTGCCTGTGGCACGGAGGCAAATCCCATCCTGTCCTTGTCCTTCCTCCCCCAGGGAAGGAGCTGAGGATGGAGACCAGGGAGGACAAATCCCCGCGGAATAACCTGGAGGAAGAGGCTGTTATGAGTGACTCCAGGGCACAGGAATTCAACGGGGAGGAAAATCCCTAGAGATCCCACAGGAGGAGGGGCTGCAAACCCAGCCCAGGGTGCTCCGAGGAGGAAAGACTCACCCTGTGCCAGGAAGGCAGCCAGAGATGTGGCCAGAGCACTGAGGTGGTGGTCCATGAGCAGCTTGATGATGGCAAGAAGCCCCACCAGTGCTTGGAATGTGGGAAGAGTATGCAGGAGCGACCACCTGCTCATCCACCAGAGGACCCACACCGGGGAACGGCCCTATGAGTGTGGGGAATGTGGGAAGAGCTTCAGGATCAGCTCCCACTTGATCGTCCACCAGAGGATCCACACCAATGAACGGCCCCACAAGTGTGGGGAATGTGGGAAGAGCTTCAGGATCAGCTCCCACTTGATCGTCCACCAGAGGATCCACACCAATGAACGGCCCCACAAGTGTGGGGAATGTGGGAAGAGCTTCAGGATCAACTCCAACCTGATCGCCCACCAGAGGATCCACACCAATGAACGGCCCTATAAATGTGGAGAATGTGGGAAAGGGTTCAGGAGGAGCTCCAGCCTGAAACTCCACCAGATGATCCACACTGGGATACGACCCTTTGTGTGTGGGGAGTGTGGGAAGGGCTTCCGTGACAGCTCCCGCCTGATCATCCACCAGACAGTGCACACTGGGGAGTGCCCCTACACGTGCTCAGAGTGTGGGAAGAGCTTCATTGAGAACTCCAGCCTGATTCTGCACCAGAGGATCCACACTGGGGAGAGGCCCTACAAGTGCGGGGAATGTGGGAAAAGCTTCAGTCAGAACTCTAAGCTGACTGCCCACCAGAGAATCCACACTGGGGAGAGACCCTATGAGTGTTCTGAGTGTGGGGAGAGGTTTCAGAGCCGATACCATCTCCTCAATCAGCAGATTCACACAGAATAGAGGCCCTTCTGCTGCCCTGACTGCAGGAAGGGCTTTTAGAAAAACTCCACCCTCGTCACCCACCAGTGGATCCACACTGGGGAGAGGCCCTGACAGTGTCCCAAGTGTGGGAAGAGCTTCTCCCAGAACTCTGCCGTGACCCAACACCAAGGGAGGCAGCAGTAAGGGATGCCCAACAAGTGCCCTGTGTGCAGGAAGAGTGTTACCTTGATTTTTAAAGATTTTCTGAGCCTTCTAATGTTTACATTCTTGTAGCAAACTTTCTCAAACACTTTCTGTAAATAACTTCTTGTTTGGCATTCTTTTATAGAAGAAGAAAAATTTGATGGACTGTTGGTTTGTCCAGTGTCATTGGAGAGGTGGCACTTTCACCCTCCAATCCACGGTCGCTTTTAGAAAATTATAAATGTTGGAGTCAGGAAATAAACTTCCCTTTTCTTCCCCTTGAGAGCAGCAGTGTGTGCGCTCGTGTTGTTTTGTGTCCTGCAGTGACAGGAAGAGCTTTGAGCGCTGCTTCAACTCCATCCCCCATTGGGGACCCCCACTGGATGGTCCACAGTGACCCTCTCTGTGCAGAGACTTGGTCATCCATGGTCCTGGTGATCCATGTTGGGAAGACACCTGGCTGGTGGTCTCCACGTCTTCCTGGCTCCCCTTGGGCACTTGGACACGGCCAGAGAAAAATCCATTGGGATGCAAACAGACATCAGAATTTCACAGGGGACAGCACAGTTTTTTACTTTTGACACCAAAAAAGTCTCACCTTTTGCATCCAATCATTGCTTCGAGTGGCATCCAGAATTCCAAATGGTGTTGGAGGTCTTTTCCAACCCGAATCATTCCATGATTCTAATTCTCTCTGGCCCACCAGCATCTTCCACAGCCAAATGGTGATTGACTGGGGCAAAACCCAGGATTTTGGAGACAATGGAGTGGAAATCTTTCTAGAAAAGGTCCTTTCTACCCGCCCGGGCACACGGATACTCAGCCAGCATGGACCCGTAAATGCTTTTATTTTGGCCTTTATTTTCTTTCATTTTTCATTATCCTTCACCCAACACTGGGGTAAATATAAAGACATTTAACTCACACACAGATGGTGACATTGTGGGACATGGGTGGGGACATGGTAGGGATGGGGACAAGGACCTGGGTGGGGACATGGTGGGGATGGGGACAAGGACCTGGGTGGGGATATGGTGGGGATGGGGACAAGGACCTGGGTGGGGATGTGGTGGGGATGGAGTCAAGGACCTGGGTGGGGATGTGGTGGGGATGGGGACAAGGACCTTGGTGGGGATGTGGTGGGGATGGAGTCAAGGACCTGGGTGGGGATGTGGTGGGGATGGGGACAAGGACCTTGGTGGGGATGTGGTGGGGATGGGAACCAGGACCTGGGTGGGGATGTGGTGGGCATGGGGACAAGGACCTGGGTGGGATGTGGTGGGGATATGGTGGGGATGGGGACAAGGACATGGCTGTGGATGGTGATATTGGGCATGGGGGGGTGTCACAGATAGAGATGGTGACATGGGGCTCTATGGCCATGGAGGAGGACATGGGGGACATGGCCATGGATGGTGACACAAGTGGCCTAGAGACAAGTCCATGGGTTGACATGTCCATGCCATGGGGTGTCCCATGGCCAAGGACAACACATCCCCACCACCACCATGATACTGTCCCTTTCATGCTACCATTTATTCCCTGCTCCTCCCCACTGTCACCCCACTGTGAACCCAGCTAGGGACAGGGGTGGCACTTGGGGACACTCCTGTCCCCACTCCAGCACATGCCTGGGGCCAGCAGAGAAGGGGATGAAGGACGACGGGGACCGTTCCTTGCTGTTCTCCAGACTGAACCTCAGAGGACTGAACACCTGGGGTGACACCGACACAGTCACACCGAGGGGACACAGCTGTCACCACCATGGTGACAGGGACACCTCATAGGGTGGCCCTACCTCAGGCTTGGGCCAGAGGTCTGGGTTGTGGTGGGTCCCGTAGATGCTCATCAGGCAGATGACCCCTGGTGGGATGGGAATGGCCACTTTAGGGACAGCAGATGAGGGTGGGTGGTGACACTGGGGACACCCTGGCCATGCCATACCCTTGGGGATGACACAGCCATCACACAGGGGGATGTCCTCGGTGCAGCGCCGGGACACAGCAGTGACAGGAGGGTGCAGCCGCAGGCTCTCCTTGATGCACATGGTGGTGAAGGGCAGCTGGGACAGGTCGTCCCTGGGGACAAGCGGGGGTGGCACCGTGTCCCCGAGCCACATGACCGGGGTGGCCCTGGGGACATCTCACCATTCAATGTCTGCAGTGTCCCGGCCAGCCAGGAGCTCCTGGACCTGCTGGTGGCATCGCTCCTGGTGCTCAGGATGGCCGGCCAGGTTGTAGAGGAGCCATGCCAGGCCACTGGCCGTGGTGTCATGGCCTGTGGGGACACTGGGTGAGTGAGGGGACACTGGAGTGGCTCGTCCCCAGTGGCACCTGGGAGCTCGTGCTCACCCTCAAACATGAAGGTGTCAGCCTCAGCCGCGATGTCCTCATCTGACAGGGTGCGGCCATTCTCGTCCTGCAGGGGCAAGATGGGCCACGGGCCACTGGGGCCACCAGTCTGTGGCCACCTGGGGCCAAATCCCATCCATGGCCACCACCCTATGGCACCACCATCCCACTGGCCACCAGCTCTACGGTCAGTGCTGCCCATGGCCACCACTGTTCCCCTGTGGCCACCAGTCTATGCCCAAGCCCCCCATGGCCACCAGCATCCTACTGGCCTCTATGGCCAATCCTTCCATGGCCACCACCACTCTCTTGACCACTTCCATGCCCCATGGCCACCACCCCAGCCCCACCTTGGTGAGCAGCAGGATGTACTCGCTGGGCCGTCTGCACCAGGGACAATGGGGGGACACTGTGGCCACCAGCATGGATGATAGCAGGACCATTGGGGCCACCAGAATGGCCAACAGGGACAGTGATTGGACAGGATGGCCAGTGGGGACCATGGCAGAGCCAGCACAGCCACCAGGATGGCCAGCAGGGACAATGGTAGGGTCACCAGGGCCACCAGGATGGTGTCATGATCCGCTCGTACAAGCGGGGGTCATGATGGTTCGTTAACTGATCTCAGAGTGCAAAAGCAACACGGAAGGGCATTTTGGTATTAATCAAAACAAATGCACCTTTAATTGAGTGCCCACAGCAGATGTGATGGAAGGATTAGAAAGGAGAATAAAGGATAGAGAGAGAGAGAGAGAGAGAAAGAGGGGAGGAATAGCTGCCAATGGAGAGATGAAACACTCATGGTCCAGCCAATAGATCCGTCTTGTCACGTCAGGGAGAATCTCAAAGTCTTGGTTCTATTGTAGTCCTCCACCAAGGGGGGGAACAGGTAAGTCTATTGAAACCACCGAGAGGGAACAGGTAAGTTTACAGACAGTCCATGTTCTCAGCAGTGAGCGAGACCAATTGTTTTCTTGGTCCAGGGAACACACCTGCAGGCAACACTTGGCAAACATCTCGCTTCAGTCCGGCCAGCCCCTGTGTTAGAGTTATAGGGGTGTCAGTCTCAGCCCTTGGGAGGGGGCTTCAGTCTCCGTCCATCACAGTGGTCGTGAGGCAGATGAGGGAAACCTCAGAGTGTCTCTTACAGATGGTCAGTGGGGACAGGTGACACTCACTCCTGGCCGTGGCTCTCGTGGCTGAAGATGCACTTCTGGAGCGTGTCCAGGGTGAGGAGGCTCAGGGGCTGCAGCACCTCCAACTCCACCGACCCCCACCAGCTGCCACTGCTGCTGCCGCCCACTTATGGGGAAGGACTGGATTGGGGAGGGAACAGGGAGGGGATCAGGGACAGGGGATACATTTGGGGGTGGGACAGGGGTGGGAGAGGGGGAGGAGTTGAAGAGAGGGTGTGGAACAGGGATGTGGTGATGAATGAGGGGTGGGATTGGGGTTTGGGGGCAGCGTTGAGTTTGGGGTATGGGGCAGTACAGAATTTGGGTACAGGACGGGGCTCGGGGTGCAGGACAGGACTCAGGATGCAGCAGTGGGTGCAGGACAGAATTTTGGGTGCAGGACTGTCCTACGGTGACGTTGTGATGCTTGTATCCCCATCCATGTGTTCTGTTTATGCTGGATATTATGTTCTGTGCCTTCAAGACTGGCTCTAAAGAGTGAATGTTTTGTTTTGGTTTTGTTATCAGCCGCTCCCCCATGGCTGGCAGGACACAGAGACGGGGCAGTACATGGTGCTGCTTTTGCTTTTTGCTTGGCTTTTTGCTTTGCTCTTGCTTTTGCTTCTGCTCATTAGTTAGTTTAGCTAAGCACTCCGAATTTTTCCCTGGACTTTTTTTCCTTTCCCTTTTTTGGAACCACTCAAACCTGCTCCAGACTGGGACGTGGGTAAGACCGAGAGTTTGCACCTTGTGGCTGCAGCAGCTGCCCCAGCACCAGAGGGACTGATAACAGAGCGACCACTCCCAAGAGAGACTTTGTGAATTTGTCATCTTTTTCAGAGTGGTGAAAGAGTGTTGTCACCTGGTATTGTTCATTTTGTGTGCTGGGGGTGCTTTGCCTGTTAAATGAACAGGTTCTTTCCACTTCTCTCCAAGGAATCCTTCCCGACCCGGTTGGGGAGTAGGGCTGTGTGTGTTTCCTTTCTGGAGGGGCCCCTTTGGAGGTTTTCTCCCAAATTTGCCCTAAACCAGGACAAAAGTTGGTGCCCAATGCATGGGGCTTGAGAGAGAGTGGAAAAAACCCTTGGCTGACTGCATTTTGGTTGCCATTACTCTGTGTTGGTATCAAGCAGTTAATGGCCATGTTTTTTGAATTCATAATGTCTCTTGGGGTGGAGGCTTGCATGCATTTCTGGTCCCTAAGTGCAGAGGATCATTAATGGGATATCACAGCATGATCAATATGATCAAGTGAAGCCAATTTATTACAAAAAGCAAGCCATCTTTATACTGTTCTCTATTGTTCACACCTCAAGCTAATACATGATTGGTTAAATCCTTTTTACGCACGCATTTTGATATTTCAGTTAATTTTAGTTAATCTTTCTTCTTCATGCATCTCGCTGTGGTTTTCTTGTCTGCCTTTGCATCCTGAACCGTCTGCTGGTGAGCGTGTTCTCCTTCTTTTGTGTCCTTCAAGGGCATGGTGACCTTACTCAGTTTCTATGAAGGCTGGATTGTGCATATGTTGCATATGTCCATTGTGCTGCAAAAAACCCTCAGCACTCCTCCCAATGCTTTCTGGTCATTCAAGTGCCCTTCAGCTGACTGGTTCCATGCTTTGAACTTCAGGGACTTGCCCAATCTTTCTGAAGCTCAAATAAATATCATATTAGTCAACATCTTAATTGTGTTTATATCTCACAGAATTGCCTTTTCTTTTGTCTTTGTCTGAAACTGTTGCTGTACGGAAATCTCTGGGGGATGGTGGACATGTCAGATGGTGCTGGGACATCCCAGAGCACTTGGACCTTGGCTCTGCACAGGAGAGCTCTTCATCTTCTTTCTCTCTTTTCCTCCCTTTGGGCATGGAGGGAGCTCCTGACTTCAGCATGTGACTCGTGTGTGCAAAGAGCAAATCTGGGCAGAATTGGGGCGGGGAGGGTTTGGGAGGACCTTGGGATCTGTGCTGGGCACAGAAGGTGTTTTCCATTGCTCTGAGACTGTCTACTGTGGAAAGTGGATTCAATATTCCACAGAGGAATGACTTTTGCATTTGATGGAGCTGGGCCTTCCCTTGGCTTTGTTGGCTGAAAAAATACAGAGAAGCACACACACAGCTACCAGCTCCTGGATTCCAGCAGTGTTCAGATAGAAATTCCAACAGGAGGCAGGGTCAAGATGTGTGCTTGCCTTGTGGTCAGCCTTCAATACCCCTTGGTCTCCCTGGGCCCTTCCCCCAGGTGGGCCTTGGGGTCATTTGGTCCCTCAGGAGCTGGGCTGGGAGCTGCAGAGGTGGCTGTGGAGCATTGCCTGTGCTGTGCCAGGGACTGGCAGACACTGCTGGGCTGGGATGGAGGCTCTGGGGGGATTGGGGTCACAGGGCAGGGCAGTGCAAATGTTTCTAGCCAACAATCTCCTCCAGTCTGTCACAACAGGGAATGCTGGAAGTGAAATCCCAATCGTGGCCATGGGCACCTGGCTGAGAAGGACAGTTCTTTTCCATAGGAAGGAAAGCACAGAGCCCCAGTGTTTGGAAGGCAGGTGAGAGCCTCACTAGGCAAGGCCAGCCAGACTTTTCAGAAATGGCAGATTTTTGTCTGGGAGCAGTCTTTGGATATAGGGAATTCTGGAGGTGAAACGCAATCTCAGCCGTGCGTGCCTGGAGAAGTAGGACAGTTCTTTCTCACAGGGAGGAAAGCACAGAGCCTTCCCCAGTGTTTTGGGGACAGACGGGAGGTGACTCTCCTGAAACCACTGCCTGCCTCACTTGTCCTGGCAATATTCCTATGGGAAAAATTTGGAGTTGAAATTCCAGTTCTGGCCATGGGTATTTAGAAGAGATTGACAGTTCTTTTCCTAGCAAGGAAAGCACAGAGCTGCTGATGAGAGGCAGCCCTTGGCATCCCAACATCAGCCAGAGCTGTCCAGTGGCCCCTGGGAGGCCAATCCAGCCAGGCCTGTTCCATGTTCCCTCAGTTCCATGGGAGCCAATGGTCCCTTGCTTCCATGTGTCCCTGAGGTGCCATAATGCCCCCTTGGTGACACGAGGCCCTGAAGGGTCCCAATGGTCTCCATGGTTCCATCAGGCCCCACAGAGCCATAATGGCCTCTGGGTCCATGAAGCCCCACTGTGTCACCAAGGCCCCTTGGTTCCATGGGCTCCAGTGGTGCCACAATGATCTCCTTGGTTCCATGAGGTCCCCACAGTGTCACTGTAGTGTCCTTGGACTCACTGGGACTCTCAGTGTGTTCCCAGTCACCCCCAGTATGGTTACAGACACTCCCAGTATATCCCAGTTGCCCTCAGCACACCCACAGTCATTCCCAGTCACATCCACTTGGCCCAGTAAGGTTCCACTTTCCACCAGTATGATCCCAGTCACTCCCAGTGAAGGGAAGGGACCGGGATGGATTGGGACAGGCTGGGATGGACTGGGACACCGGGATATACCAGGATAAACTGGGATACACTGGGATACACCGGGACACACTGGGATATACTGGGATACACCGGGACATACCAAGACACACCAGGATACTCCAGGATACACCAGGACACTCTGGGATTCACCGTGCCCAGCACTGGGACTCACTGGGAGCAGGATCAGGGCACACTGGGACTCAGCAGGGCCAGAATTGGGGCAACATTGATCATAGTGGGACCAACTGGGATATACTGGGAGTGACTGTAACCATACTGGGGGTGACTGGGAACACACTGAGAGCGACTGGAGTAACTGAGTCTACACTGGGGGCAACTGGGATTGACTGGGACTATGCTGGGGAAGACTGGGATCACAGTGGATTCCGACTGGGGTCATACTGGGAGTGACTGGGTCTGTGCTAGGGTGTCATGGTTTTGGTTTGCTCATTTAAGATCTCTTTAATTTTGAGATTTTTTTTGGCTAATGCACTAAAGAATGTGGTGGGTTTGGTGTTGGTTAATTACTAATACACTTATTTTTGGTTGTGAGATAGGATTAGGAGAAAGGTAAAGCAGGCTCAAAACTTTAAAAGGGTAGAAAGAAATATTTTAATAGTAGTAAGTAAAAAGAAAAAAAAAAGGTAGTAAGAATCAAAGCAAACTTTTTAGAATACTCCTCCCCACAACTTTTTCTTTCTCACTGACAATGTAAAGAAACTAAACTTAAGATTTCTAGTCAGTTTACTACCTCTCAAAGAGACTTTTTTTAGTTCACTTAGGGAGAGAAGTCCCTCTTGATAAAGTTATGGAGACTTTTCTACAAAAGGAAAAAAACAGTTTTCTCATGGTTCTCAATTTTGTCATGAATAACAACTGCCAGGGGAACCTTGCTATCGTAAAATCTTTCTTATTTCTACCTTATTTCTACCTTATTTCTACCTTATTTCTACCTTCCCACAGCTTGGAGATGGGCTATGTTGATTGATGGAGTATTATTTTAAAGATGAGCTGTTCAAAGGCAAAAGTTCTCATTATCTATCTCTAAAATCATCTTCATCTCTGGGAGCAGAGATCTTCATTTTTAGAAGCACAAGACTGCGCTCTTTCTTTGTGCAAACTTCTCATGAGATTACAGCTATTTCAACATCTGCTTACTTTAACATAGAAGCCTTTACCTAATATCAATTCAAACACTTTCATTTCCTTATAGTTTTACGTGTTATAAGGGAAAAGAGTTGTTTCTTTATAGCTTACAAGAGGATTTCAGCTCTAAAAACAAAGCATCTTCTCACCCCTCCCATCTGGGACTTACTTACCTTCTTCTTTATTACCTTTAGTGTCTTCATCTTGTTTTTAATATACTTGCATGTTGTTCTTTTCTCTCACTCAAAAGAAGATTGCAGCACGGAAAAAGTTAACATCACGCCTGAAGCCTACCCACCAATAACTTGTAACAGAAAGCTGTGGCTCAGTTGTGTTCAGATCAGCTTTACAGTTAGTGTTTAGTTTTCTACACCAGCCACAAAAGTCTCTGGTCTCAGTCACGCTAAGAAGAAGAAGAAGCAGCCTGACAGCGAGATCTTCACAGCCACAGCCAGCCCTGCTCTGGCTAAAGCTCCGCAGCCTCCCCTGTCTCCTTGCCCAGCAGCTGCTGAGGCCCAGCGCGGCCAAACCAGAGCCCATGGAGAGAGAAGCTAGCAAGCAGCCCAGAAAATAGAAAAGAAGCCCAGCCTGCAGCAAGACTGCCCAGCCCAGCCCAGACACAGAGAAGAAGCCAAAACCCAGCAGCTCCCTGCCGACCAACAAAGAAAAAAATGTTTCTGAATTTTTTGGCCTTTACCGTATGTGTTTCGCAAAAGCGTGTCTTAGCTTTTCAGCAGCTCAACAGACTGTCAGATGCACAAAAAACTTTGGATCGCTTCCCTAAATTTCCTCCCATTCCAAAAACATAACACAGGGGCCACTGGGAGCAACTGGGATCAGGCTGGGAGGAAATGGGAACAACTAGGACGAAGCTGGGAGCAACTGGGAGCAGCTAGGACCAAGCTGGGAGCAACTGGGATCATCATGGCATCAGAGTAGGATCATACTGGGAGGGACTGGGTCTGTGCTAGAGCCAACTGGGATCATACTGGGAGGAAATGGAACTATGCTGGGATAAACAGGATCATACTGGGAGCAAGTGGCACCACACTGAGGGTGACTGGGATCCTTCTGGAATCATGCTGGAAGTGACTAGGATCAGGCTGAGGGCAACTGGGACCACGGTGGAGCAAGTGGGATATACAGGAAGTGACTGGAATCATGCTGGAGGTGACTGGGAGTGGCTGTGAGCAAATGGAATCATACTGGAAGCTACTGGGAGCAACTGGGAGTGAGTGGAAACACATTAGGGACAACTAGGATGTACTGGAAGAGACCAGGAATGACTGGAATCACAAAAGAACCATAAAGGAAGTTACTGGAATAATACTGGGAGTATCTGGGAGTGACTGGAATCCTACTGGGAGTGACTGGAATCATACTGGGTGACTTGGAGTGACTGGGACCACACTGGGGGCAAACGGCACCGTACTGAGAGTGACTGGGTTCATCCTGGAGTCATACTGGGAAGGACTTGAACCATACTGGGAGCGCCTGGAACTATAATAGGGGTGAATGGGAACACCTGGGATCATACTGGGATCATGCTGGGAGTGACTGGGATGATACTGGGATCACACTGAGTGTAACTGGAAGTGACTGGGAGCCACAGGGCCCATGCTGGGAGTGACCTGGGGGGAACTGGGGGAACTGGCCCAGCTGGGGCTGAGGGTTGTTCTCCCCCTGGGCTGCCCTGCGTCCTGCTGCTGTCCCTGGCCTCACAGAGCCGAGGGACAGGGGACAGCTGAGGGACAGGAGACAGGGGCAGGGACGTGGAGAGGTAGAAGGGAGTTCCAGGGGGTCCTTGAGCCCAGGAAATGGGAGTCCAGGGTTTCCCAAAAAGGGGGGACCAGGGTGGGGACACTCAGGATGTTCAGGAAGGGGCAGTTCAGGGGGTCTCTGGTTTTGCACAAAGCTGGGGCTGGGGGCTGGGAAAGGCAGGAATGGGGGTCCAAGGCATTCCAGGGCATCCCAGGGTCAAGCCAATGGCCAGTCTGGAGGCTGGGAGCCATGGGATGGCCAGGAAAAAGGGAGCAGGGGGTCCTCATGTCCAGAAATGGGGTGTGAAAAATGCCTGTATTTTATGATTGGCTTTTCGCAAATATTAAAATGAATATTATATGTGTTGTATTAGAAAGCAATGCTGTATTAATATTCTTCAGTACTGTGTTAAATATAGTTTTAGGTTATAAAAATTGTTAAAATAGAAATGATGCTATGTAAGATGCTTTGTTTAAACGAAAGGACTTGCAGCGAGATAACAGCCACAGGACACCAAGATCTTTCAGAGAAAAAGAATTTATGGCCTTCTTATTGGAAGAAACAAACTTCTTCCCACCTTGGAGGCGCTATTAGGATTAGAGGCAAGAAGTTGACACTGATCAGACAGAATCCTGTGTTTGAATGGAATTTATGCATCATGTATGAAGTGTATGAATATGCAATGGGCTATTGTTCTTAAGGGTTAATCCTTTGTTACCAGGGGTCCTTTTTCGGGCCCATGATGCCCAGAAAAAGGTACCCGGACGTCCGTAACTCTTTGTTTTTCTTGTCTCATATTGTCTTAATTCAAATTGTCCAATTTGTTATTACTCTAATTGTGTTACTATATAACCATCTTATTACTATTAAACTTTAAAAATTTTAAAAACAAGTGATTGGCGTTTTTCACAATTTTGGTAGCAGAGGATGGTTACTAACACCTCGCTGCCGGTGCTTTAGGAGAGTCAGAGGGGGGAAGGCGCGCCCTGCCCTCTTTGGCAGCCTCGCTCTGTTTCCCTTGGGGTGACCGACAGACACAGGTTACGATCAGTGGACAAAAGGAGGCAATAAAACAAATAAAAGGGAAAAAGGCTCCCTACAACCGCGGTAATTGGCCCCTAAGACTAGTAGTGCGCACGAAGAACCCGGGAAGGAAAAAGGATTGCTAAGTATTTCTCGGGGGGGCAGGTACGGGGGGATGAATCTGTGTGAGTGAGAGGTGGGCTGGCTGTCCCAGACCTGCCAGGTGAGTGCTGGAGGCTCCCATGCTGCGTTTTCGTCTTTTTGCGAGAAAAGCAGCCAGTAAAGAGACGAAGTGATTCATAAGAGAGTGAAAGAATCCCCCAGGGTAACTGGGACTGGGTCTCAGGGAGGGGTTGGACCCCTCGGAGGTAGGGAGCAAGGTTTCCTAGCCCAACCCACTAGGAAACGGGACAGGAGGGGCCCCTAAAACCTGCTGGGTTGAGGGATTTCTATTCCAAGAGCATCCAAGAGCAGGGTTGAGCAGAATTCTGTCGGAGTGAGGATATGCCCAAGAACACTCAGGGTGGGACAACACAGCTAGACTGGGGGATGAAAATTTTGCCCAACAGCATCCAGGGTTGGACAACACAGCTAGATTGAGGGAAAAAATTTTCCCCAACAAGATCCAGGGTTGAACAACACAGCCGGATTGAGGGATAAAAAAATGCCCAAGAACATCCAGGGTTGGACAACACAACAAAACAAATTAAATGCCCAAGAGCATCTGTAGTTGTACCACACCGCTGGGTTGAGGGACAGAAAATGCCCAAGAGCATCTGGGGTTGAACAGCACAGCTGGATTGAGGGAAAAATACTCAAGAGCATCTGGGGTTGGACAACACTGCAGGACTGAAGGAAAATTACTCGAGAGCATCTGGAGCTGGACAACACGGCAGGATTGAGGGAAAACTTGCCCAAGAGCATTTGGGGTTGGATAACACAGCTGGGTTGAGGGATATCCAATAGCACCGGGACTGGCCAGTAACACCTAAACTTGTAATAGGTGATGTGAAAGTGAAAGGTACCTTATTATTGTTTTGTGGTGTGTGAGAGTGAGACACACACAAAGTCAGCCTCAACTTCCCGGACAGGTGGGAAGGGGGAGGCAGTGGAAAGAGGAGTGAGTGACCTGCGAACCAAGCCAGTGTTCCCTGGGTGTGTGAGGGGCTGTAGCTGAAGAGTGTGAAAGACACGCAGACAGCCTCACAGGGGATCGGACACCAGAGGCAGCAGAGTCAGGGCCCTTCTAGGGGGCCTGGTGACACTGAGACCTGGAGGTAAACCCCAAAGCGAAAGGGGGGACCACAAGGAGCTGTGATTTTCTAGCAATAAGGATCCACTTTGTGTCTTGAGAGTGTGAAGGAATGTGTGAAAGTGAATGAGAAATAAAAGTAAGTGAATGTAGATGAATGAAAGTATAGGTAATGTCGATTGTGCATTTTGAGCCTTACCATATCTCCTTGGAGGGAGGTGGATTGTATTGGAAAGCAGTGTGAGAAAAAGGGGGTTTTTTGGGTGTAAGTAGTTGAAAGAAAAGTGGTATTTAAGTTGTTAGTAAAAAGTGAAAAACGGAAGCAGGGGACGAATAGATAGAATATTGAAAAATGAGACAAAAATCCAGTAAGGTGGATACAGGAAAGAAAAGCAGGAGAAAAAAAAATTACCAACAGAAATACTCCAAGATAGCACTTTGGGAGTTATGTTAACAAACAGAAATACAACTCCTTGCAAAATACAGGGTATGCAGAAGTTGATGAGAAAAAACCTGCAAACTTGTGAATTATATACTTAAAAAGAGCATTAGAAAATTTAACACAAAAGAAAGGAGTTATATATCGATTCAAGGTATGCCTTGGGAGTAGGGCATACCTTAAGAAAAATTTAAAAAGGGAGATTACTTAATTAAAGAAGAAAAAGATTAGTACATGAGAAACTTATTTTCGAGGTTTTAGAGGCATTAAATTTACCTAAGAGAGATAGCAATAGTACATATTAAAGGACACCAAAAGGTAAAGACCTAGAAATAAGAAGAAATAAAAGAAATAATTGGCAGATCAAGAAGATAAAGATGCAGCAGAAAATAGAGCTGAAAGAGTTAATATTAACTCCAAATGAAGAAATGAAGAAAAAAAAAAAAAAGGGGGGGGGAATTAAAACAAGATCGTGGCGAACAAGATAAATCTGGGAAATAGAAACATCTTGATATGGAAGACAATTAGATAATAAAACGCTCACTAGGGAATAACAGAGGACATGTATCAAAAAAAGCCCGGTGGGATACTCAGGCTTTGGGTGATCATTTTTTTAAAAGAATTATGGGTGCACTGAGACTTTAAGAGTAGAAAAACAAGTACCTGAAACATGTATAATTTGTCAAAAGATAAATTAAAGGGTGATAAGAAAAACAATATGAGTAGGTCGTGAGTTAGCTCGTCGACCATTTCAAAGTATCTAAGCAGAAGTTTAGATTTGTTAAGCTCTGGATTTATTTGTAAAAACCGTTTAATCCAGAAGAAAAAGAGAATACCACATGGTGGGGAAGGGGGAGGCTGTAAGAAAACAACATTTTTGAAAGGCAATAAAAGCAAAACGGGGAAAGTATAAAGCTGAGAACAAATTACCTCACCCATTCCCGTTCGTTCCCCCACTCGTTGGCAGCTGCACTACCCCTCCCAGCCCCTGTGCCAGCTCTGGCACAGTCCGTCTGTCCCGGTCCGTCTGTCCCGGTCCGTCTGTCCCGGTCCGTCTGCCCGGGTCCGTCTGTCCCAGTCCGGCCGCCTGGCCCGTGGTCTCTCCGCAGTTCGTGCCGGGGCTGGGGGTCTGTCCTGCCCTGTGCACCGTGGTCACCCCGCTGACCGCACCGAGGGGGGTCCCGTCTGTCCCGTCTGTCCCGTCTGTCGCATCCCCGGCTGCCCTGGCTCTGTCGGCTCCCGCCGCTGCAGCCGGGGTCAGTCCCGGCTTTGTCTGTGCCGGATCAGCCACCGTGAGCCGTGTGGGGGCGATCCCCGCTCCAGCTCGGCCTGCACCGGAACGGCCCCGCGGGCCATCCCGGCTGCAGATCCCGCCTTTGGAGCACCCAGACCCTGAGCTGTGCCGATCCCCTCGGGCGATCCCAACCACAGATCCCGCCTTTGGAGCACCCAGACCCTGAGCTGTGCCGATCCCCTCGGGCCATCCCAACCACAGACCCCGCCTTTGGAGCCCCCAGACCCTGAGCTGTGCCGATCCCCTCGGGCCATCCCAACCACAGACCCCGCCTTTGGAGCCCCCAGACCCTGAGCTGTGCCGATCCCCTCGGGCCATCCCAACCACAGACCCCGCCTTTGGAGCCCCCAGACCCTGAGCTGTGCCGATCCCCTCGGGCGATTCCCCCTGCAGACCCCGCCTTTGGAGCCCCCAGACCCTGAGCTGTGCCGATCCCCTCGGGCCATCCCGGCTGCAGACCCCGCCTTTGGAGCACCCAGACCCTGAGCTGTGCCGATCCCCTCGGGCGATTCCCCCTGCAGATCCCGCCTTTGGAGCCCCCAGACCCTGAGCTGTGCCGATCCCCTCGGGCCATCCCAACCACAGACCCCGCCTTTGGAGCCCCCAGACCCTGAGCTGTGCCGATCCCCTCGGGCGATTCCCCCTGCAGACCCCGCCTTTGGAGCCCCCAGACCCTGAGCTGTGCCGATCCCCTCGGGCCATCCCAACCACAGACCCCGCCTTGGGAGCACCCAGACCCTGAGCTGTGCCGATCCCCTCGGCGATCCCGGCTGCAGACCCCGCCTTTGGAGCACCCAGACCCTGAGCTGTTCCGAGCTCTCCTGTCCTGCCCTGAGCTCCGTTCCCTCGGTAACCACAGCTCCGGCTGTTCAGGGAAACTCTCTAAAGGAATCGCTTTATCGAAACACTAAAAGTTCAGTTAGAAGAAAGCCCTCTCCTGATTCTGCCTAAAAATAGGGGAGAAAGGCTATAGAAGATAAAAATCCAAAAAGAATGGGATAAAGGGATTGGTCTATTTCCATTACGAAAGGTTCTCATAGGAGGGGATGGATCAGAGTTTGTAAATGCTTCTTTGACTTTGTCTGAGGTCTGAAATTTTAAGAAATAAAAACAAGGGATATTCGGAGAATCCCATAGGCATAGCTGAACGACTAGACCAACTTTTAAATCCAAACATTTATACTTGAGAAGAGATGTGGTCGGTAATGAAAAGAATATTTTTCTCAAGAAGAAAAGCAATTAATCAGAGCAACTGAAATAAAAGCTTAAGAAAAAGATAATCCGCAGGGACCCCCAGAGAAGACAAAACACCAACTGCAGCTCCTGAGTGGGGTCAAAATAATGAGGAGGGGAGTAAACACATGAATAATGATCGTAATTGCATAACCAAGAGAATAAATGAGACAGCATATCAAAGGCAAAATGCGAAAACAAAAGGTTTTTGAAGGACAGCTTTTAAAGGGGAAAGAAGAAACTCCAACTAAATAGATAAGCAATCTTGAGATAAAAAGGAAAATGGTCCTAAGTAAGCAGAAGATCTGAAAATCTTTAAAGAAATGAGCACATAAAAAATTAAAAAAGTCATAGGCTCTAATTTTTTGGGGGGGACAAACACCATTTAGAGTCTGTGATAACTTTAAAAATGGGTCCCCAAGAAAAAGAATTGGAATTTGTAATAGACACAGGGGCAGAGAGAACTTTCCTGTTAAATGTTCCAAAAAGTTATAGTGTGAGCAAACATATAGTGAAAGCAAATGGGGCAAAAAGAGAAAGTTTTACATTTCTAGTCATTAAAGATGTGGTAATTGAGAGAAGAAACTAAAATTTAGATGGGAGATGTGTTATTGGTCCCAGGGCAGGTAGCAATTTATCAGGAGGAGTCTGACAAGTGCAATTAAGAATAGTAGTTATATCAGAAAATGGGAAAATGACAGCTAGAGTTTTGAAATTAGGCCAAGAAGATGAAAAAAAAAAATCAACAAAGAAGTTTGGGCTGGAGAAAGAAATAGGGGAAGATTAAATATCGACCCCGGGTTACAACTGAGAGAGAAGAAAGAGAGAAGTTGAAGTAGAGAGGTAGTTAGGAAACTCTAAGATGTTGGAATGTGAAGTGATGACATCTTGGCGCAAGAAGAGAGCAGAAGTGTGAATGGAGTTTTTTGCATGAAAGGCAGGGAAGTGTCTTAACACATGGTTGTTAGGAGGTTATTCAGTGCCGAACTGGGGTCCAGAAAGGGTTTAGCAGAACAGGCCCTGCTTGAAGAGAGAAGAGGATAAGTTGCCTAGAGAAAGAAAAAGAATGTCAGGAGCACCCGGGGGCGCCGAGTTTGGGGTTGTCAAGGCTGGGAGGTGTCTGAGCGCTCCCTACGAGCGGCGGGGTCTCGGGGGCTGCGGCAGGGACCGATCCATGGAGGTGACCCGGGCGGTGCTGGCAGCAGAGGACACAGGTTTGCGGCCAGGAGCGGGCTGGCTCCGGGGCGGAACTGCCGGGGGGGCTCCCAGACTGTCGGGGTGCCGAGTCCAGGATGGCAGCGTTGGCCCGGGAAGGGGCCGAGAGAGAGAAGGGGAGAGAGAGAGGAGAAGAGAGAGAGAGAGAGAACAAGAGAGAGAGAAGGAAAGAGGAAGAGAGAGAAGAAGAGAGAGAGAGACAGGGGGCAAGAGAGACCCAGGGCAGCCCCAGGGTCTCCATGCCCGTGGCTGCTCTCCCCTGCTCCGGCCCTGCAGCCAAGGGGCAGCGCCAGGGGAAGGGCGAAGAACAGCGCTGACAGCAAGGCTGTGAAAAGAGGGGCAGGGGGGCCAGCACTAAAAGATGAAATCAAAGCAGAGATTGATGACTCTCCAAACCTCACAAAGCGGTTTGTTTTTCTTAAGTAAGATGTTTTTTGGGGTTTTTTTTTCCTTTTTTGTTTTTTGCTTGCTGTTAAAGAGTTGGGTTTTTTTCCTGAACAATAGGTTTGTAAAGCTAAACAATTAAATGCTCCCCCAAAAGTAAAAAGTAATAGATGTAATACATCTCGTGTTAAAATTGGTCTAGCTTTTCTATTTAACTAACTGTAACTCACAGAAAGAAGAATTTGCCTCTGCAGCTATTAGCACAGCTGCATAGGAGAAGAGGCTGCTATGGAGAAAGCTTTTAGCTAAACCCAGAAAGTTTGGGAAAAAAACCCACGAATGGTAAAAGTTAATGCAGTACTATCTTTCTTTTATTACTATGCTTTTGAGAAGTCCTTTCCAGGTACTACTGAAGCAACAACCAGAATCACAGAAAGAAGGTGAATTTCATGCCAGCAGAATCAAAGGACTTGTGAAGAAACCTGAAAAATGGACTATCACATTTAAACGGGTGATATTGAACTGACTTTCCGATGGGATCTGAGTGGTAATAGTCTGGGAAAACCCAAATTATCCAAGAAATATACAAAGAATAACACTGAATTAAGAAATAAGACAACGCTTATATCACTGGTTTCAAGCACTGCCTGAATAAAACATCTCCTTGGGAAGGAATACCTCAGGTAGAAGGATCAAGACTGTTTTTGTATTCTGACCTTAGCCTGAGAATTGTACAGAGGAGAAGGGGAATTACCATTTCCATTAGTAAACTTTATTTGATTCATTCCAATACTGGACATGCTAGCTAGGTTATAAGTAAATGCTTAAATTGTGAGAGTAATTAGTATTGTAGTTCACAAAATTTATGCTCTTATTGCAAAAAGTGTTATAGTAATAACTTAGTTTTGTGGATGTAATAACTTAGTAATGTGGAATTATTAGTGCCTGTTGAATGAGAGATACCTGAGGAACAGTAGGAGACCACAGTTAAAGAGTGTTAAAAACAATTTGCCTGGAAATTAGTTAAGAGAAAGTGACAAGAAAATACAGGGCAAGACCAGATTGGCCTCTGTATTTCACCACCGAGAAGATCAAATACAGCTGCTGTGGGTTGGAACCTCACAGGCATGGGAGGTGGGAGTATAAGCCATTCTGGACCTCTGTTATTCCTGTCTCTGGCACTCATTTGTTGTCTTTTCCCTTTCGGGATACCAGAAAGATCGTGTCAAAAATGCTACAGAAAGCATCACATAGAAAGAAACCAAAGTTCCTCCTTTATTACACACACCTATGTCAACAGCCACTGTTATAACCCATCCAAATTAAGAACTTGTAGGCAAAACAGAGTAAATTATTAGATTACAAGAAACTTAGGAAAAAGTGGTAATAGATTTAGAATTGAATGTCCAAAAAGAGAGAGATGGATTTGTTTTACATTTAATCTTGAAGATACGGTTCAAGATTTGGTAAAAAAAACAAATAACAAACGAAAAGGTAAAACCAGCACAGCAATCTAACTCTGTATTGACTCCAAATTATCTGTTGAATGGTATTACAAGACTCCAAGCAGTTATAGAAATGATAGCAAATAAGGCTGCTCAAGCATTAGAGTTAATATCAAGCCAGCAAAGCCAAACAAAAACTGTGGTGTATCAGAATAGGTTGGCTTTAGACTATTTATTGGCCAAAGAAGGGGGTGTTTGTGGAAAGTTCAATATATCAGATTGTTGAAAATTGATGACCACAAAAAAGTCATTCTAGAAAAAGCAAAAGAAATCAAAGAAGAAAAATATATAAGCATAGAATAACCCAGGTACCAGTCCAAAAATTAGAAAACAATGTTAAAATCTAGCTGGTGGGGTAATGTATTAGAAGAAATTAAGATCTTTCAATTTTTGTTACAACTGTTTTTATATTTCTTACTCGCGTAATCCCGTTTTATTTAGCCAGCATAGTCCAGAAGATGCAAATAGATAAAAATATTGCTCAAGCCAAATGATTTACAAAGAATAAGAGTGGGAATTGTGAAAAATGCATGTATTTTATGATTGGCTTTTCGCAAATATTAAAATGAATATTATATGTGTTGTGTTAGAAAGGAATGCTGTATTAATTCTCTTAAGTACTGTGTTCAATATAGTTTTAGGCTATAAAAATTGTTAAAATAGAAACGATGCTATGTAAGATGCTTTGTTTAACAAGAAGGGCTTGCAGCGAGATAGCAGCCACAGGACACCTAAATCTTTCAAAGAGAATTTATTGCCTTCTTATCAGAATAAACGAACTTCTTCCGACCTCGAAGGCGCTGTTAGGATTAGAAGGAAGAAGCTGACACTGACCAGACAGAATCCTGTGTTTGAATGGAATTTATGCATCATGGATGAAGTGTATGAATATGCAACGGGCTATTGCTCTTAAGGGTTAATCCTTTGTTAACGGATGTCCTTTTTTGGACTCGTGATGCCCAGAGAAAGGTACCCGGACGTCCTCTTTGTTTTTATTGATTCATATTGTCCTAAACATTTTATTACTATTAAACTTTTAAAATTTTTAAAAACAAGTGATTGGCGTTTTTCACAGGTCCCTTTTCCTTAGCGCGCGGTTTTCACGCAGCATTCGCAGCGGCCGTCCCCTCCCACCGCGCCTTTGCAGCTCAGGCAGATAAACTGTATTCCAGTTCTCGACGACATCCACCAGTTTTGGTTTTGCACGGGAGGTATTTAAAAAAGCGATGCAAAAGTTTTAGCTACTAAAAGCTGTACAGCTTCTGAGACAGTAAAGAAATTAAATCCCAAACAAGAGAAATAAAGAAATGCCTTAATCTTAAAGCTAAAACCCTCTGGTAAAACTATGGAAAGAAGGCTTTTTTCTCTAAGACTTAAAGGTACGGAGAGATATAGTTGTAATTAATATCAAACAAAAGACTCCACAGCAAAGCAAACAAATATTAAAGTCACTGTAATCCTATAAGAAGTTGAAACGAAGAGAAAAGTAATAAAATTATGTGCCTCCAAGAACAAAAATCTCTGTTCAGAGTGGGCACAATGGGAGGCCGGGCCGCCAGCTCCGCGTCTTTCGGCGTGGCCCCGCTCCCCGCAATGCCGTTGTCCACAGCCTCCTCTCCGCCGCCCCTGCCCCCGGACGGCCGCACTCCAAGCCGCTCCTGCCGCTGCCCGCGCTCCTGAGAGCGACACTGCCGGCCCGGCTCGTGGCGGCCTCGCCCCTGGACAGGGAGCTGCGGCTGCTGCTGGCCCGGGGCAGCTGCGGCTCGGAGTCCGCCTGCCGAGGGGCGAGAAGCAGCAGCCCCGGGCTGCTCACCATTGTGCCCCGCATGATTCCCTGCCCCGGCGCCTCGGAGCCCGGGCACACCGAGCGCCGGCACGGCGCCTTCTGATCTGGGGAAAACAGGTAAGAAAACTGGAGATCAGTTGAAAAGTCAGCGGTATGGTTCTCCGCTTGACTAAGACTGGCGGCGTTTCACAAGCTCAGGAAATTGACATCGGACAAGGATTCGGGACTTGCAACAAACGTCCCAACCAGAGGAGACAAGGTGAGAAAAATCGTAGGAGGGATTTTTGGAAAAATGGGGTTGGGAAAGAGCAGGTTTCAGGGAAAACCCCAGGAAAAATCTCCCGAGGGTCCCAGGAAAGTTCTGCCGGATGTCCCAAGAGATAGTCCATTGGGGTGGATGCTAGAACATTGGGATGAGAGCCCAGGAAGAGCGGGCAGATCCAAGGAGAAAATGATCCATTTTTGTATGGAAAAATTGGGAGGGAAGGAGATTGGAAAATACACGGTGTGGCCGGTGTTTGGCACATTTGAGGCTCGGACTTGCAAGTCCTTGTATGATCACGCATTTGATCACCAGCTGCAGGATTTTGAGGAAATTGAGTATGCCAAGATGTGGAGGTACGCTTGTACGAGTTTATACCTGGTACGAGCCCTCCAGCATGTGGCAAACAGGGGAAAGGAATGGGAACCTTTGGAAAATCTTCCACCTCCTTACCTTGTTCCTCCGCCCCAGCCTGGACCAGCTCAGGCACAGCCAGTGCCCATGTTGTCTCTCGAGGTGGCGATCCTGCTGGCTCAGCTCTCGGTGCCGCTGCTCCCACCAGAGCAGGCTGCAGAGCCTTCCCTTCCACATGAACAAGCAGCGGCAGCGACTCCACTCCCATGTGAGAAGCCGCTGCTGCCGACCCTTCGCAAAACCAAAGAAAAACATGGCAAAGTAAGTAACCATCCCCAGCTCTCCCCCAGCCCATTGGACAAGGCAGCAGACAAGGAGGGCAACTGTCGGATTTTCGGCTGTTTAGATGGTCTGGGAAGGCCCGAGGTCCAAAGGACGAGAAGGGACTTCAGATCTTTTCTCGGTCTCGGTGTTTATTAAATGCTTATCTAAAAGATTTTCTCTTGGCCTGACAGAGTTCTGCTCAGCAGTCAGCCATGGGCACACACTGAGAGCCCCTGGGGCGGCCACCTACCTTTATACTCGGAGTTACGTATACAGTATTTATCATTTTTCTCCAATAACCTCTACCCTTATTAACCAGTGCACTTTTAGTAAGGTCCAATCTCAAAGTGCCAACATCACCACAGAAGATGGAGGCCAAGAGGAAGAAGAAGAAGGAGAAGGGCACGCCCCAATTCCTCCATCTTACTTCTCTAGACCCCCCTGTACAGAAGTCTTAAACCCTTTATCTCACACGCCAATTAACTTGTCCCTTCACCATTCACCCCAGTGAAATCCTCCTATCCTCATACTGATGTCATCTCCCCTGTGGGATCAAAGTCCAGCCACCAGACATTTCTGGCAACATTCCAGGACTCCCGAGCCCCCCAGGGGTGGTCTTGTTCACTCTGCCCCTCAGCCCTGAGAGGCTGAGATCCCACAGTGGATGTGATAATTTCAAGGACAGAAAGAATCATTTTCAGACTTTTTCACCTCCTCTCCAGGTTTGCATGAATGAAAACAGCTAACAGCTTTCTTTTCTTAGTCCAATTACCACCTGTCGTGCAATGCCTGATAAGGCCGTAACACGCCGTTGCCGGACGACCTGGGAATATAATTGGGAGTGGGCACTACGGAATGAGACAGAGCTAAACACTGCCTCAGCTTAAGACCTTTATGAATCTCATGAGCAGTAAATCTTAGCTTATTATCGGTGGGAGGTGCAGTGTATTTTGAAGAGGGTTAAAGCTCAAAGTGCATCATATATAGCCTCGATAGGGTGTAGAAAACTGGTGCCTTTAACACAACATTCTGTTGTAGGTTCTATAAGAGGAGATCCCAATTAAGCATTAGATAACTGCATTAGAAGGTTACAAAGGTGTGGTTTTCAGGTGTCAGGAACAGTAAGGTTAAAAACTGAGAAGAAAAAGAAGGTCAATATAAAAACACAGAAAAATAAAGTTCACTTTTGTTATATTGCTTAGTATAGTAGTAGCTGAAGAATTAAAGGTAGCACATTTTAGTCAACCTAGAGATAATGTATGGATAACACTTGCTAGACAGATTAATCAGTCATTGCTTTGTCTCAGCCTTGGAGGAGTTACAGCTTTGATTACTCTAAATTTCAAAGGATGAGTCAGCATAAACAGACATGGGCTACTCTGGATTCATCTCTAAACCTGGAAATAGTGTCCAAACAGCTTTAAAACCAGAGTAAAGGCTCTACTATTATGACACCTAAGATATTTTTAATTTGCGGAGATAGAGCCTGGAATGGAATACCAGCCCAAGCACAGGGTGGATCTTGTTATTTAAGCAAGTCATCATTTTTCCACCTCTGAGCACTGGTTCTGATCCTTCTCCACAGGATCACATTTCTGACACTGAGTGTCCTGTTTATCCTCAGGCCTTTGGTGCAGCTGAGCCCTGGCAGAGCGGGGTCTGCACTTCTCTTGACATCTGGTAATGCCTCCTCCACAAGAGTTTCTATGAGGAAAAACTTCACCATTATCTTACCTTGTTGCATTCAAAAAGATGGTTGGTAGGATGGTAGAGAAAGCCTGGCAACCTAACCACTTTTCTCTCAAAGATAAAAACAGGGGAAATGTTGGAGAGTTTTTCAAGAATGACTTAAAGAAAAGGCCATGAGACATACAATTGAGAGAAAAGTATAGGGGAAAAGTAAAGCAGTTTCTAACAGTTCTCAGCCTTCTGATTTGTATAAACAATTAGACTCTCTCAGGCATCACTTTATAAACAATAAAGTTCTCAGGCTGTCTTCCCATAACAAGAAGAACACCGTCTCTGGGAAAAGCTGGCACCCTGAGAACTGATGAAGAAGTTTTGGGAACTCTGGTTCTGTTTTTAATAAACAATTGTAGGTATTCTAAAACAAGAGGAGTGGTTAGAGTTTTCTCTGTTAGCCTATCATGAAATTGGATTACAGAATATGCATGAAGTTCGTTAACTTTGTTATTTAAGGTGATTGATTGATCAATAAAGTTGGAGTTCGATGCATTAAAGGATGGTCGTCTCCCCTTCATCTCCAACATTTACAATATTCTCCAAACTACTCCTGTGGTTTTGATTTTCTTACTGATTAGGTTCAGTGTCTGCCCTCAAGAAGTCAGTCAAGAAAGAACAGGCAAAGCTCAGCTTGCAAGTTAGAGTGCAAGTCTTTAATTTGCATGTACAAACAACTTTTCAACATATTTGCAAAAAACTCTCTTCGTTCTTGCTATACCTATCCAGAACCTGACTCTCTCTTCGTTTTATTTTGATTTGAGATCCAAGCATGATATTTTCCTGGACAGGCAAGTAAGAACCAGCTGCAAATACAGACTACAAGTGTGAATCTATACTGCAGGAACTGAGCTGTAGCTTGGAATTAAAGGCAGGAAGTGATGCCATGGTAAATGTGAACATTTAGTGCTGACATAGGAGCCTTCTGCAATGCCCCACCAACCCATGGTTCACATTGCTACAAACTCTCTTTCCGATGTTACAAAGAGTGTTGAAGAGCTGGCTGTAAGTAAAAAAAATAGCCAGAATGATAATTTTTGTTAATATGGCAGACAATGACTATCTAATAATTCAGAACTCATAGAAGTGAGTATTCAGATTTCCACTTAGTATGTGCAGGCAGTTTTAATTTGAAATCAACAGGTTTATCCAAATCAAGTTATCCATAGGAATTAATTTGCTCTATGATCTACCTAAAAATGCCTCATTGTCTGATAAGTTTAGTAGAAATTTGCAAAGTCCACGGTCCACAGATTTTCATTTCTTGTTCAGTGGCTATTCTGCAGGAAAGCTTTTACAGACTAATCAGTTTGGATGTAATTAAAATGCCAGCACATTTTATCTAGCCATTTTGGTATTATAACAAAACCATATGACTGCACAGCCTTTAAAAAAATATTTTCAAATAAATTTTCAAATCAACAGTCTGAGTAGGACTCAGAATAAAAACTCTACCAAACTTCAACTCCATTGGAAGCTTCCCTTGTCACCCTGTGAATCAACTCTACATTCAGAAGATTAAAAGTCCCAATGATGGTGGTTTTGGTATGGTTAGGAATTGGGGAAGGGTCTTCTTCCTTCTCAGCTCCATGCTGCAGTGCCTTTGGGATGTGGCCTGCTGGCCGTTGTTTGTGCAGCCCTGGCATTTCTCCATGAGGCAGAAAGTGCAATTGCATTTCCAGCCCAGAGCCCGTGAGGAGTGGGGCGTGCAGAGCTGTGCCAGACCCAGGCCAGCAGCTGTGCCACCAGAGGGTTTTGGTTCCTGCCCAGGGCCGCTGGTGCATCTCTGCCGTGAGTGCCTCCCCTTGCCAGGTGCCCACGGACAGCAGGTGCAGGGTTCTGCAAGGGGCATGGAACAGGGTGGGGATGTCTGCTGGCAACAGAGTGCAGCGGAGAGCAAACAGTCCAGGATGTTCCTGGAGTGTGTGACAGAGAACTCCTGACACAGCTGGTGACTGAGCCAGTGAGGGAAGGCACTGCTGGGCCTGCTGTTTGTGAGGAGAGAAGGGCTGCTGGGTGACAGGAGGGTTGGAGGCAGCCTTGGGCTCAGGGATCACAAAATGCTTGTGTTTGGTTCCCAGAGAAGGAATGAGAGACGTTGGGGAAGAGTTGACCTGCAACAAATTGTGAATTTGTTAAGCTTTACCAGGCAGTGCTTAGTCGTACCTTCCCTCACAGCAGTGGGTAATGTGTGCAAGTGGATGTCTTAGCCTTGAGAATAAAGACAGTGGGCCTACTGAGGAGGTAGCTGCAATGCATTCAAGGAGAAGAAGGCTCTTAACCATGGGAGGAGAATTTGAGGAATGGGTTGTTCACCACATGACCACCAGAGGCCCTCAAGAGACCCCTACTCTAAATGTCAGTAATTGTGGGGAAGTGATTTAAACATGTCAAATACTTTGTGAGAATGTTTAGCCTGTGAGTTTGAGCAAAGTAATGAATAAAAATAATGAAAGTAATGTCTTCGTTCTGTGGATACTAACACGTGGGTGTGCATGTTTCAGGGAAGTGATTCCCACGCACCCAGCACTGAAATAAAGTAATGCCTCTTTTCTAACACTGAGCTGGCAGTGTGGATCGGGCCCTGCTTGGTAACTTTCATTTTGGTCATTTATATTGAAGCATAAAAAAAGGTTGAAATGAAATCTTTCCAGCTGTTTCTCTTTGGTTTACCTGTTTGAGGGTTAAAATTCTGTGCTGCAGGTGTGCTGGGTGTGTGCAGAGCACTGCAGCCCCAGAAACCCCTTGGCTTGCCCACAAGTTGTCATGCCTTGTTGCCAGGTGTGCCCAGCTGTGGCAGGAGAAGGAGCCCGCAGCGCAGTGGGCACCGTGCCCTGCCCAGCCGGGGCTCTCTGGCACAGAGCAGCAGCAGCGCCAGCACCGTTCAACCCGCTCCTGCCTTGGCTTCCCCTGGCACACAGAACCCTCTGGAAATCAGCACCGCCAGTGGCGTTCCCAGCTTGGAGCAGCTGCTGCTGGCGGGCAGATGCTGCCAGTTCAACTGCTGCCAAAGGGAAAGAAAGGCAGAGATGTACCCGCACCGGAGCCCTGGGCATGTCCAATTAAGGTGCAAATATGTGGGGAGATTTGTTAGGAAGCATTTCAGCTGTGATGCCAACAGTGGCTTCTCTCCTGGTTCTGTGTGTTCTAGACAAGTAATGCAATGGCTGGCTCTGACAATTAAGAAGATGTTATGTGGATGTTCAAATGTGTAGTGATGGTATTGTAATATATCCTCCCATAGTCCTCTTTCCCGTCCCCCTTGTAATAGCCTTGGTAGTCAGGGCATTTGGGGAGGGCTGGCTTGTGACCAGGAGGCAGGGTATAACAACACCTGACCTCCAGTCAGGATGCAAGAAAGTAATCTCCCACAATGGACAGCAGAGAAAGAGTTGACTGACAAAACTTTTGGAGGAGCTAAGGCTATAAAAGGCAGAGCATCCTTTTTGTAGATGAGCACATGGCTGCTAGTCACAGAGACTCCCAATGCTGCAATTTTCCCTTAGTCAGTCCTTTGTTAAGGTTTACTAAACCTTTAAAAGTGAGAGTCATTTCTCACATGTGCAATGCTGTGGGCCATTGTCTTGGTCTGGTTTCCTTTGCTTGAGGCCCATCTGAGTGCTCAGCTGGGGTACAGGCTGTAGGTGCTTGGGGCACTCCTGGAGTTCCTCTTGGATCCCCTGAACAACAGGGTTTGGCCCATGAGGGGAATTTTTGCTGCTTTGTGACAGATGAGAATTTCCCAGGCTCTTTTGTGTTTGCTGTAGGGAAGGTGGGTTTTGCTGTGCATAAACTCATAGACCAACACAGAACTGTCCCTTTGTGATGTCAGGGCATGGTTGCCAAATCGTCATAGTGGCATCAGAAGGTTGCCTTGGTGCACGGAAGGCCTGAGTGTCAGAGCAGCCCTAGGCCTTGCTCAGATCAGGAGAACCTTCCTGGTCAAAGCATCTGTCAGTAGGCAGCTGCCCACTGACAAAAGGCTTGTTTTTTAGCGTTTAGAAAAATTGCAGAAATGCCAATAATTAACCATCTGGCCACAGCAGCTTTTGCTGCATATGGCATTGGCTATTCCATTTATTATTTTACAAATTTCACACGTAAGTAGAGGCTTCCCTTCTGCTTAGGTTAGGGTGTATCCTAACCTGGCTTTTCTATGTCTTCCTGCTCTTTCTTGGTGGCTGAGTATCTGATTTTGTAGGAGAAAGAGCATTAGGATGCCAGTGGTTTGGTAAGGCTCCTGTCAAGAGGTTCAGCTAAAAAGGGGGTGTCTGTAGCCACAGGAGCAGCATTTACAGGGGAACCTGCAGGGCTTCCGTTCCCTCCACAGGAGAGTCTGTGGCGGGAGAGTCTGTCATTTCCTCAGTTTGCTGGGACAAGCAAGACACCTTTGAAAATGTAGACTGGCAGACCTTCTTGGAATGCCTTCCAAAAACTCTGCAGTTGTTCCCAGAATTCAGAGAAAGCTTATTTCCTTTTAAATTTTGTCATGAAAGGATTTTACTAACTTGACCTTTTACTGAGTGCTAAAATAGTTGTTCCCTTTGAATGGAAGTGCTGCTGTGCTCTTCAACAATAGAACTGCATCATCTGCAGGGGGATTGTGGGGAAGCTTTTCTGGGCAACTGTTGCCTGCAAGTTAATCAGAACGAGTGCATGACACTGAGTGATAAAAAAAAAGAGTACCTGAAGGAGAAAATTTCAGAAGCTGTCTTATGTGTTTGGTAGAACAGGAGCATTGAGTGTTAAAGAAAAACACTTTGCATTTTCTTGATCATATTTGAATTCATTTACTGGCTAAACTGGCTGCAGTGTGGGCACAGCCAAGAATATTGTCCTGATCTCTTGCTGGCTGTGTGAATGAAATGTGTCTCCGGGAGGGATGTTGTGAAACAGGAAATCATCTCTGTTTGGGTTGACTTGTTCTGTGGGATTCAGCAGCCCAGGCAGTTTTCTGATAGCATCTGGTTCATTTTCCCTTCCCACTACAGGACAACTGAAGCGTGTATTCAGCAGTGCTGAAGATCCTGAGGTGAGTGAGAAAGGAACATTTCATGTTCCTGGTGTTTAAGAATTGTAGAGGAAGATGTGAGCTTGGCCAGTAGCAGTAGACTGTACAGGGCCAGCTAGGAAGGCTGAAAGAAAATCCATATTCCTGCCTGTAACAAAAATAATAACGGCAGCGATAGATATTTTTAAATTTCCTTCTCAGAGTTTAAAGAATTAAAAACCTAGTTTTTAAAAGAGAACGATGCTTGCAGACAGCAGATAGGGAAAATTTAATTAAGAGCAATTTCCTGTACGGTTGAATTAGATCATTTCAATTTAAACAGAGTGACTTAGACTCCTATTCTTATCAAACTTTATGATATCTGCTTGGAACATGAGGTGGTAGAACAGGAAGGCCATCTTGCAATGGTGCCAGCAGCGTCTGAAGTGCAATGGGCACCTTTGTGGCTGGGGAGCTGCGTGGACCCAAAGGACGCAGGGCTGGCGGCCGTGAGCAGCTGAAGATGAGGCAGCGTGGGGCCAGGGGGCCAAGAAGGCCAAGGGCACGGTGGCTGTGCCAGCAGCAGTGGGGCAGCAGGAGCAGGGCAGTGAGCGTGGCCTGTGCTGGGCAGCGCTGCGGCCACAGCTGGAGTGCTGTGTGCAGCTGTGGGCCCTGGGAAGCAGAAAGTCATGGAGGGGCTGCAGTGAGTGCACAGAAGGACAGGGGAGCTGGGCAAGGGGGTGCAGCACAAGGCCAGGGAGGAGGTGCTGAGGGAGCTTTAGCCTGGAGAATGGGGGCTCCTGAGGGACCTTCAGGCAGACTGCCATAGATCCCTGCCTTAGATCCAATGCTCAGCACAAGGGCTGCTTCCCTGCCAAACATCTCTTCACTGCATCCAAGTGCTTTAGACACTGGAGTAGGTAACACTTTCATATTTTGTTTATTTGTTTGTTTGCTAGAAGGAGAAGCCTTGGGTAATTTCTCCTTCTCCAGGGAGTAAGGGAGCTTTTTCTCAATCTTTCCTGCCCTTTTCCAGCACTGGCAGAAATTCTGCTAGAATTTTAGTTTTCAAGGAGCCAGTTCTGGATAATGCAGTATTTTTGCACAAGAACACATAGTTTGGGGCAGGGATGTTGGTGCAGAACAAACTGTTCTGGTGCCAGACCAGCCAGTAGGGCTTGCCCATCATTTTCAAGTTAACGGCTCCTGTGTCTTTTGGCTGCCCAGGGAATCAGTGTGTGTTGTGTTTGGGAATTGAGCAGGAAATTAATGCCCTTGCATTCCAGATGGTCCTCGGAGTTTAGAGGAGCTGGGAGGGGCTGGGCTGCATTTCTGATTCCAGCCACTTCAGCACCATCAGTGTGGTTAAGGGCAAGAGAAGAACTTGCCCGAGCACAGATGCACAAAGAGTGCAGTTCCCAGTGCAATGCTCTGGGTCTGGCTGCATTCCATAAGGACCCATATTCTCCAGATTCCCCAAGAGTGAGGGTTACTGAAGCAACAGGAGAGCAAGTTCAGGATGGCTGCTGATCAGGGCACTGCTACCGAGTGCTGATGTGTGTAGCGACAGAAAGGACAGTATTGATTCAGGGTGACCCTCATGTGGTGAATAATGTGCTTTGACTCTATGATTTAGAAGGTTAAAAAATGCTTTCTTAGGCTATGCTATATTACACTTAGTACTACATAAAAACTATACTAAAGAGATACTTTACTAAAAAGCTGCTAAAGAAAAACTCGTGACTGTCTCCAGAAAGTCATGACACAGCTTTTATCTAATTAGCTAGTCAAGCTAAACAACTATCACTAAAATCCAATTAACAAATCACTTTCAGTAAACAATCACTAGAACGCATTCTACATGTACTAAACAACAAGAACAGCCAGTAGAGATAATAATTCTTTTCTCTTCTTCTCTAAGTTTCTCACTACCTTCCCTTAAAAAAAACCTAGGAGAGGGAATTATATCTCTCTGTGTTCAAAGAATGTAAATACCACAGTACAGTAAAGAGAGATTATAAAAGTGATATCTATCTATCTATCTATTTGAATCTTCCTGGTTCTGCTCCAAAGCAGTGGGAGATGCAAAGCTCACCTAAAGGCATCCCTTCAGGAGAGGAGTAGAGACAAGTTCCATTGTCTGATCCTGAGCAGGCAGAGATGTTTCCCCCTCCAGAGATGGTTGTTTCTTCCCCTCCTGCTTTCCTCCTCCAGCCTCTTGTGCCCAGAAGCCTTCTTTTTATCCTTTAAATTTTTGCATGTCCTAAGGGAGTGGAACTATCCCATGCTGTAGCTGGGGTCTGGTGACTTTGCTCATACATGCATTACATGACACATGGTTTCCTTCACTGGCATCCCCAGGGCTGTGTAAGTGCATTCGTTAATGGGGCCTTATGAGAAACTCTGCTGCTGCTGGTCAGAATTCTCAGTTGACAAAAGAGGAAGAAGCAACACCTTGGTCCTCCTCCATATACTGAGGTGGCCATAGAGGTTCTCTGACTTCCATCAGAGATCTTTGCACGCATCCTCATCTCCTGAATGACCCGGTTTTCTAACAAGAATGTGGATGTCAGGAAGTCACAAAGCTGGTGCAGGCCTGAAGAGAAGGTGAACTCCAGAAGTGTCTCTCACAAGGAGTGAGCTCACCCAGGAAGCCCCTGCAGAGCCAGGATGGAGCTGTGGGACAGGGCAGGGCGTCAGTCACTACTGAAAGACAAACAGGACATGGCAGAAGCAGAGGGAGGCCCTCACCAGACCCTTGAGAAATGCCACCCCTTCCCCATCAGCTGCCTGAGAGGCTGTTGGAGCTTCAGTCCCAGATGGCCCCTGACTGTAGGGCCAGGGTCACTTTGGAATCTGTGCCTCCCCTCGGGCAGAGAACGACCCAGGAGAGCAGCAGCACAGTGCTTTGGGAACGTGTGAGCCCAGCAGCCTTTGAGTCTTGGCCCACAAAGGGCGTATGGGAAGTTGAAACCCATCTTCTCTTGCTTTCTGTGCAGGTGCTTCTAGAGAAAGAGCAGGAGCACACTGCCTTATCTGAGATGCCATGCCAGACTCAGGGAGAGCTGTTCCCTGCCCGAGGGCAGGAAGAGCAGCTCAGGCAGCAGGTGGAAGAGCCACAGGAGAATGGCCAGGTGAGCCTGACTGGCCAGGGGACAGAGGGAAGGGCAGGAAGAGGGGCATAAACCAGAGCTCCTGGGACTGAGGAGGCCAGGAGTCCCACAGGCACTGGAAGGACAGAGCCTTGCAATCAGCAGAGATCAGCCCTGGGACAGGAGGTTTGCCATGGAGGGTGATGTGGAGAGGGAGGCAGAAAGAAATGGCTGAATAAATGTGATTTTGAGGCTGCAAGAGGAAAAAAGCTGAGCCTTACGGCAGCTCCCAGTCACTTGCTCTGCTTTTGTGTGTACAGAACATCAATGCAGAGCCACAAGCAGAGCTGCCCGAAGCTCAGAGTGACATCATGGCAGTGAAGAGAAAGAACAAGGAAGATATGGGAAGAATTCAAGAGGAGAATCTCCATCAGCAGAGGGGCGATCAACAAAACCAGGTGAATGAAAGAGTGGCAGCCACTCCACTCATGAAATGTCCTCTCTTTTGTTTGTTAGAGAACATGAAGGAACAGCTGGATGCAGAGCTTCAGATAGCTCACAGTATGACCAAGGCAAGGCATAAGCACCTGGAGGAAGAAATGAACTTCATCAGAGAGAAACTTAATCGCTTCCATCAGTCTCTGCAAAACCTAGTGAGTGAAAGAGGGATGCAGCCACTGCAGCCACCAGTCTGGTGGGTTCTGCCCTTCTTGCCTTTCCGGTGCAGAGCAGCAGGGAGTGGGGCCATGCCTCTGAGTGCCATCCTGCTGTAGTGTGTGTATCACAGTCACTCTGAAGGACATTTCCTGGTGTGCTGAATCTCAGCTGCTGCCCTGGACAGTGAAACTTGTCCTTTGGCCTTTTGGCCAGCAGTCATCCAAATTGATTCCTGCTGGCCTGTTCCTGCTCTCCTTTTTTCTTGAGGTGTTTCTACAGTGCAACTTGGTGACCCAGATGGAGGATTGAAACAAGCTATTGTATCCCCTGTCAATCTGTTCTTTGCCTTTCCTCACAGTCGATGACTCCTGGCTGACAGGGACAAGCTGTAGTGTCTGACTGCTTTGTTCTGTTTGACTTGAGGTGCAAGTGTTGACATCTCACCGGGCAGCCTGCGAAGACTTGCAGGGAATGTGTGGCAATGAAGGACCCCAAGTTAGGAGTGAGGCACAGGAACAGTGCCCACCAGAAATGCTCCAGGTCCAGCACATCCTGGGCTCTGAACCTGCTGCCGCAGCAGCATCACCTCAAGGAAACCCTTCTGTGAAACCCGGGAACTCAAGCTCGGGCAGATCCTGGGAACAGGAGATTGAGGAGGAGTACCTGGAGCTGCTGGGTACGTCTGGGGTGTTTCTTATCTGAGGGACAGTGTGTTGTGTGCGGGTGTCAGCAGAGCTGTACCAAATGCTCCTCCTGAGCTTGGTGTCACAGGGCCATTTAGGACTCCCCAGGGAAGTGCTGTGCTACGAGGCAGCGAGAGAGCTCTGGGTGTTCCTGCTGCCTCTGAGGGCACCTGGGACTGGCTTGGGTTTGCCTGAGCTTCCCTCTCTGCTAAAGGCTGAAGCAGGGATTGTTCTTGGATCAGCAGAAGGCTGTGACCTAGCAAATGATCTAGGCAAGTCCTGTGTGCTAGTGGCCAAACTGAACAGAATTTTTAGCTTCCTAAATTCTCCTTAGACTCCTGACTTCCAACCAGTCATCAGAGCAAAAAAACTTCACAGAAATGGACTGGCTTTGGAGTTTTGTCTTTTTGGTTGGGGATTCTTTTTTGGGGGGAGGGGGGGTGGGATTGCTTTTGTCTTGTTCATTTTTGGTGGGGGTTTTTTGTTATGTTTTTCTCCATGCTGAAGGAGCCCTTCTACCCCACATCTTACTGATGCCATTTTTATGACTGTTACTGTTACCACTACTACATCTGCAGTTTATTTGCATGAGAATGCTATGTTTTTGTCAATAAGAGAATGCTATCTTTTTGTCAATAAGAACTACTTTGAAAGAACATCAGGTTACAGGACAAATAGAGAGCACGAGGTATTTTCCATGTGCCCCCAAAGAAAAAACAGAGACTTTGATAACAACCTTTATTTAATCTTCTAGTTTTATGCTTATCAAGATGTGTCCAGGAGACACATCCAAGTGGCGTGATCAGATAAAAGTGTACTGCAGGCATTTCTCAGGAGAGAGCCTCCAGCTCAGCCATGGTATATTCCTCAGATCCATGGCACTTTTCCATACCCGATTCCCACTCTTTCCCATGACTGTTAGAATCCTACCCATTGGCCCAGGCCCTGCTCTAGGAAAACACATCAAGCCCTTTGTGATTCTGCAGCACAACCCAATGAATCTGCTTCTTGCCCGTAACAGCTGCCAGTGCTGTGCTCTCAGATAAGACCTGGTGGGGCTGAGACCAGAGCCCAGTGGATGCTGTGTCTGCCATCACCTGTTGGGACAAAAAGGGCACTGATCTGTGCCTCGGTGTGGCTGATCTCAAAGCCCATCCTGGTGTGTCCTGAATGGGGGCAACAGCTTGTCCGGGGCCCAGGCTCACTCTGGCTTCTTCCCATCAGTGCCTGTCAGTGCTCATGCTTGGGCTTTGCCAGCCTTGTTGTGCTAACTGCCCTGTCCCTGAGGGCTGGAGGGACTGCAGAGGCTGGAGCCTTCCTTAGCTGGGAGAGGGGCATCTTGGAGCTCAGCCTGCTCATAAACAGGTCAGGGTCCTGATGCTGAAAGCCCCGTCAGAATCAGTTACAGCTTGAGCTGCTCTGGTTTACAAATGGGAAGGCATTCCTTTTGCAAATTGCTGAAAGGTGGGGAAGATGTCCTCCTCTCCTGGGATTGCAGGTCCCTGTGCTTTGTTTCCTGTCAAGAGAACTCTTCAAAAGACTGTACAAATCACTCTCTGTGCTGGCCACCTCTGCTGCAGGGCTGTCTGCCTGGTTGTGGTTGTTTTTACCCAGCCGACCACAAAGGGCTCAGAGCTCCAGGCACTGGGGCTACCTTTTGTATCTCCTGGAAGCTGGGATCTCTGCTTTAAAGTCAGCATCTTGCATTTTGTTTCCCTCAGGGAGAATGGTGAACCCCACTGAAAATCCCCATATGAAATACACGCATCTGAATTATATTGGCAGTGGGTGAGTCCAACAGCAGTTACTCCTGTACAACCATGGGCCAGGTGTTTTTCTGGTGGAATGTCTATCCAGCGTGAAGTCAGGCCAGCTGCAAAGATGTTCACACACTGGGGCTAGATTGTCCCATCTCTCCATGCTGCTCAGAATTTGTGAGTGGGCTCAGAAGGCATTGTCAGAGATGCCTTGCTACCGAGGTCTTGCCTGCATCAAGGAACAGGACCTGGAAGGTCTCCTTGTCTCTCAAGTGTGGGACAGCTCTGTGTCAATTTCTTTAGCATTTTTTGTATGTCTCAAAATCATACTGGCACACTAATGAAAAGAGAAGAAACTTGCTTGCCTGAAAGAGCAACCTACGCCCTATCAAAGCTGAGAGATAACAGTTCCCAGGAACAATTCTTTCCCCTGGTTTGAGGAAGGAAACACTCTGTGGTCAGGATAGGACCACACCATTTAGACAGTGAAACCCAAGAGGAAATACTAACCTCCCTTTAGAAATTGAAGCCCAGTGCTTCAGGAACAGGCCCAGTGCCCATGCACTTGAGAGGAAAATGCATCATCTGCCTTCTGGCAGAGCCCTCCTGCATCCTGCAGGTTTTTACACTTCCAGCAGAGATTTCCTGTGTGGGCTGGCTTTCACTGCAAGGTCTAAACAGCTTCTCCTTTCTCTGCTTCTGTTTTGTTTCTAGGGGGTATGGAGATGTTTACAGAGCACTTGACACTTCCACAGGAGGAGAGGTAAATGTCATCAGCCCCTGCAGGCTCTGCTGCACTCGAGGGCTTTCCCCTCTGGTGTGAGCTGTGGCTGGAGCTTTGGGCAGAGCTGTGCTGAAAAGGCACAAGAAGCACAGACTGGTGCCAGCCCACAGAACACATTTGGGACTTTGTCCTCCTCAGCTGCCAGAAGGAAGGCATGGAGGGCAGCGATTCCTTTCAGAGAAGGACGCGCTCACTCGCTCTCCATTGCTAAAACAAAGGCCGTGCCTTTGAGCACCTCACTGCTCTTTGGGGCTACAGCTTCAGAGTCCTGAATTCTCATTTCTGGCTGCTGGCAAATCCATCTGAAAGTTACTGGTAGTTCCTTGGCCACCTGCAGTGCTGCTCTTGGGAACTGCACGTAGGGAGAGATCTGCAAGGCGTCCCTGAAAGCCCTAAGCCCTGCCCATATCCCAAGATGTATCCACAGAGTATTAAGGCATGGATTACTTCTTCTGAGTCCCAAACAAAGCAGCAGAGAGTGCGGTCAGAGGTTTGTGGGTGATAACTGAGACACTGCTGTTACCAAGTGGTCAAGGCAAAATGTCAGTGGCCCCACGTGTCCTGTAACTGGCTCCCAAGGGAGCAGAGAAATGGGCTGTTGGAATGTCAGTTCCTAATTACTGCAGTGCCTAATCACAAGGCAGTTTGGCACAGCTCAGCCGTGTCATTGCAAAATCACTCCCTCCACGTGCCTTGTGGTCTCGTGCCACCAACCTCCCAAGTTACTGATTTTCAATGTCATTTTAGGTGGCAATAAAAAAAATAAATCTTCAAGGAGTGAGGAGGAAGGAGCTAACCTTTAATGAAATATTGATCATGAAGAGGTATAGGAGTCCCAATGTTGTGAATTATTTAGACAGGTGAGAGGTCATGGTCTTATCCCATGGATGTGTGTTTACATAAAGCAAACATGAGAGGTTAAAAACCCACTTTGGTTAGTGGCAGCAAGTAAAGCTGTTAATTTTTATTTATTCATATTTCTCTACTCATCTCCAATGGATGAGAAGAGAGTGCATCTTGTCTGCATCAGTCTTCCCTGGCACACCTAGTTTGATAATTACTCCAAAATATTCAATACCTGGATCAGCTGTATCTTCCTAACTCAATAGCCTCAAAGTTCACTGCCTCCACATTTATTTGGGATTGATTTTTTAAAGTTTTTTAAGTGCAGATGAACCATCCTAAAGTTGATTTCGCTTGGATTGTTGCCCCTCCCCGCCATTGCTATGCATGCCAGGAAGACTAGGTGCTTATTTCCAGAAACACCATGCCTGACAGGTTTTTTTTTATCTGGGTTGTTTCTAAACTGCACTTTTCATTTGCTGCCCATCTAAGACATCTCCTTTTCCACAGATGTGTCTTTCTCTTTGAGACTGCACAGATTGCAAACAATGCACAGCCAAGAGGGAATATCTATTCCTTTGATTCTGTCCTTGTCACAAAGGCATCTGGAAATAAGAAACCTGGAAGCAAAAATCAATGTAGCCATGCATGTTCATCTCTACCCCTTTGTTTCCTTCTTTCAGCTACCTTCTGGGCGAGGAACTCTTGCTGGTTATAGAGTACATGGATGGAGGTGTCCTGAGCGATATCGTCAGCCAGACCTGCCTGTCTGAAGATGAGACGGCAGCCATCAGTCGGGAGGTCAGCAATCCCAGCTGTGTTTCCAAGGGCTTGGGCAGGATTGTCTGGGAAACGGGGGCTCAGAACAGGAGAGGTTTCCTGTGCCAAGCTTTGTTTCTGTGTTGCTGGTATGCTATGGGCAAGTAAAAGCATCTCAAGTGAAAGGCCTGCCAGTGCCCCTGCACTCCCTGTACTCAGTGCCAGTACTCTTAGCTCCTGCTGTTGTATTCTCGCTCTGTCTCTTGTATTTGTATTTGCTGTTCTCCACTTTGCCTCTCTAAATGTTTGCCTGGAGTCTGTCTTCACTGCATTCCTTGCCTGTAAAAGCAAAGGTGCTGGTGGCAGGATTTGAAACAAACAGCAAAGAAAAAAGAGAGAGACTCGTTTCTCTCAGTCCTCAGCTAAAAAGGATAGGAGTGCAGCCAGAATGCTCTTTGCTTCTGAGCACATGCACTGCAGCAGGAATCATCCTGGCTGGTTGGCAGGGGACAGCCTACAACAGCAGGTGCTGTTGCCCTTTCAAAAGCTGACGTGCCTTTCCTCAGAAAGGTCCTGCTCTGCAGGTGTTGGAGCAGCAAGCTCTTCCTCTCAGTGGCCATTACTGCTCTGCCATTACTCCCCATTCCCCTGGAGAGGGAATCTTTCAGATTCTTTGTTTCCTTTCTTGTGTGATGAAATCACATCACTAATTTTTGCCCTTCTGTTTCTGTTTTCTCACTCAGTGCCTGCAAGGACTGGATTTTCTTCATTCAAACAATGTGATCCATCGAGACGTGAAGAGTGACAACATCCTTCTCAAAACTGACGGTTCTGTCAAACTGGGTCAGTATATTCTTGGTCAGGTGCAGCGTTCCAGGGATGTGGGTGTGGGGCTGCTTGGAGTGACTGCCAGCTCCCCAAAAATGGTGCTGGTGGCAGTGCAGGGACCCCTGCTGCGAGCTGAGGGCACAGTTGGAACGTGCACAGAGGTATAAGGAGCCACAAGCAGTCAAGAGTGGCCTTGCTCTGTGTGTGTCCCTTCCAGAGGGAGGGAGTTACAAGTCCAAAGTTTCCAAAGAACAAAAGCCACTGCTAGAGGCAGTGTAAAAAATGGGGGGATTTTTAAAGTCACCAATGCCAGGAGATTCAACAGCACATTTTCAAACTTCCACTGGGGAATTCTTTTGCTTGCTTTCCTAATTGCACAGAATTCAGATAAAACCAGTATTTTGTTTTCTCCTCAGCTGATTTTGGCCTCGCTATTCAGCTCACCCCTGAGCAGAGCAGACGGTGCTCGGTAACCGGGACTCCTTGGTGGATGGCGCCTGAAGTAGTGACAGGTCAACCATATGGCCCCAAAGTGGACATATGGTCTTTTGGAATTGTGGGAATTGAAATGATAGAACAAGAACCTCCTTACTTGAGTGAAAGTTCTGGCACGGTAAGGAGCAAATACTCACTGATCCCACTGTCTTTCTCACCTGTCCCATGTCCTGTGTGCCACTGGACAAAATCCCATTGCCATTTGCTGGAACTACTTCCACCAAGGTCCTCTCCTACAAATGTCCCTGCAACACATCAGCATCTGCTGTACTTTTGGTTGCATCAATGGGGGAATTCAAGCCTTACCACATGCAAACAAACTCCAAACAAACAAAGTGTTCTCAGGCAACACTTTCATTTGGGTTAGTGGTTCCAGTTCTTTTGTCTGTGTAGATGGCTTAATAACAGGAAAAAGGCATCTTAAAAGTGTTGTTATATTTCCAGAAATGAAGGAAGGAAACCCAAACCCAACAAAGTTTCTAAAACCGTGGTCTTTAGAGAGGAACCTAACCCTGTGTGCAGTTTCTTCTCATTGGGAAACATGGGCATGAGGGTGTAAAGGCCACAGAGTCTCTTCTGCTTCTTGTGCAGTGCTGCTGAAACACTCAGTGACCGTGTTTCTCTCCCAGCCCAAGGCACATTCTCCACGTCACCAAGCCAGAGCCTGGTGATGCGGAGAGCCTGCCAAAACCTCCCAGTGATTCCTGGCACTTTCTGGGATGGGCCAACCATTTTTGCATTGACTTAAGTGGCCAAATGACTGGAGGGGGACCATAGGGATGAAACCTCTCCTTCTTCTGACCTAGACAATTTTTCTTTTACTGCAAAAATGGGAAGCTGAAATTTTCAGACTGCTGAGAGACAGAGCTGCAGGTGGCTCCTGTGTGCCCAAGGAGGCATTTTCATCCCAATACATTTGTGCAGGCATCTTAATGTGTCTGTGTTGAAGAGGAGATTGTAAATGTTTGTTTCCCTACCTGGGTATTAACTGATGGATTTCCTTTCTTTTCTTCCAATTACCATTGTTTTCAAGAACAGCACAAAAAGCCTGATGAGTTTTGTTCTAGGGTACGTGCGCTTAAAGGACCAACAAGCACTGCAGAGATGCCTTTCATGTACTAATCCATGAAATTAGTTAGTATAGCAAAGTCCCTCTTCCAAAAACCCTCTCAAGCTGGCATGAATCCTCAGAGAAGCAAATGTCCTTTTGCTGATGTAGTTCCCACTAACTAGGTCAGGCAATGAAATCAGCTGCCAAGGCAAGATCTGAGGGATGGTGGAAAAGCTGTGGCTGCATCGGGGTTTGGGTTTTTTGGTTGGTAAAGGAAAGTCATCTCTGGGTCTGTGCCAGGGCAGAAACTGCCACTGAAGAAGAGAGGTTAAACAAAGGGATCTGGGAGAGCCTTAGAGATGTGAAAGCAGGAGGTGGAGCCTGGTGTCTCCTTTTTCTCCAGGCTACACACCTGATAGCCACAGTAGGGACTCCACAGCTGCGGCAGCCCAAGCTCCTCTCGGCTTTGCTGCGTGACTTCCTGAGCTGCTGCCTGCAGACAGACGAGGAGCGGCGCTGGTCTGCCAAGGAGCTCCTGCAGGTAAAATGTGAAGGGGCTGCAGGTGAAACAGGCTCTGAGGGATGGGCTCGTCTTCCACTCAATTCCAAGGCAGCAGATGAGCCCCCTTCCTCCTCACCTCCACTCTTGCTGCTCTTCAAATGAAAATGGTGAGGAATCCTAGACTGGGCTGGGCTGGCAGGGCCCTGTAAAGGTCCTATGGTGAAAGTGTCCTGCAATGAGCAGGGACATCTTTAAAGAGATCAGGTTGCTCAGAGCCCTTTGCCACCAGAGCCGGAATGGTTGCACGGATGGGCCACCTACAAGCTCTTGGGGCAAGCTGTGCCAGGATGGCACCATGCTCTGAGTAAACAAGTTCTTCCTTAGACCTACTCTGATTAGATGCCCTTTGTGTTTAGAAATATTTGTCCACATCCTATTGTAACTGGCCCTGTTAAAAAAGTTGTCCCCCACTTTCTTCAAAGCCACTCTGAAGTCTTGGAAAGTGGCAATAAAGTCTCCCCGGGGCCTGTCCTTCACAAAACTGAATAACTCCAGCTCCCTCTGCATTTCCTGTGAGGAGAGGTGCTCTGTCCTCTGACTGTTTCTGTTGCCCTCTTTTGTAATTTGATGGGGTGTTCAGTTTTATCTAATGGCAAAAGAATTGAAGTAGAGCAATGCAGGGTACAGAGACATGAAATGGTGGTGGAGGAGCCCAATGAAGCCAGTTCCAGCCTAGGGGTCAGAGATTTGGCTGTGGGCAGGAGGGGCCGTGGGGGGCTCACTGTGAGCCTCTGAGGGGCCCTGGTTTGTGCCCCCCAGCCCACCCTCAGAGGTTTCTGCCATGCAAACAGGGACAGCTGGGAGGGACTTGTCCCAGCCCCATCTGCTGCCTGGCACGCTCAAGCAGACGGGAACTGCGCCAGGGTTACTGCCAGGCTGTGTGGCAGAGAGGGAACTGCAGGGCCCAGTGCCACTGGGCTGGCCCTGCTGGGAAGGAAGTTTCCATCCAGCACACGAGGGGCAGGGCATGGAAAGGTAGACACTGCTTTCTGTGTCTGTGGCAATCAGCACAGTGCCTGTCTTTCAAAGGCAGGGGCCTGTGCGAGTCATTGGAGTTTCCTGAAAGGAAGAAAACCCAGGGACAGAAAGCACCATTTCTAGAGCACTGGCAGGGCAAAAATCCCAGCATGATGAAGAAATCACAATAAACACATGAGTGGGATTCTGAGCCAGGTTTGCCTGTGATGGCAAGGTCTTGCACACTGGAGATGACTGGGGAGCAGATGGTCCCATTGCTCCTCTTTCTGGGTCTTTCCAGGAACTTGATGTATCCTGATTGAGTCCCTGAAGCAATGAGCTTGGAAAGTAATGGTTCACTGTTCTTTGTTGTATTTTTTTTTCCGGTGGACAGCATCCATTTGTAACTTCAGCCAAGCCACCATTCATCCTGGCACAACTCATCAACTCAGTGAAGAAGACGAATAACCCTAACCCTAAACCCTAACCCTAAACCCTAACCCTAACCTAAATGCTAACCCAAACCCAAACCCTAACCCTGTCCCTATCTCTAACCCTTACCCTATCCCTAACCTTACCCTAACCCCAACCCTATGTCTAAGCCTAGGCCTAAACCTAAACCTAAGCCTAAACCTAAGCGTAAACCCAAACCTAAACCTAAACCTAAACCTAAGCCTAAGCCTAAGCCTAAGCCTAACCCTAACCCTAACCCTGGGAGACGAGAACATAGCAATCATGTCAAGATGTAATCTCTGTTACCAATTTAGAGTAGGATTGTAGAGTAGGGTTGCTGAACAGATTTGTAGCATAGAATTATAGATTAGAGTTGTAATTAATAAAGTTTCTGAAACATCAACTCATTTGGAAGATTCTCCTCCTTCTGACCCCTTCAGAAAATTCAACATTTCCTTCTGAATTACCAATTGTTTTTTATTGGTGCTAAGTCACACATATGGCTTCTTTTGTATGGTTCCGTAAGTGAGGAGGGCTCCTCTTCATTCATCCTCTCCAGACCACACTGCCTTTGGAATATGAGCCACTGGCTGGTTATGGCACAGCTGTGATATTTCTAGTTGAGGCAGTAAGGGCAATGGCATTTGAAGGAAAAACCAAAGGAAGAATGAGGCAGCCCAAACACCCTGTGCAGATGCAGGCCTTCAGGTGTGACTGGAGAGCATTGGGGTTCCTGCCACTTGGATTTGTATCCCTAAATGCAATAATCTCTTTGGCTGGAGGAAAGCCTTGCTCAAGTGAGAAAGCAGAAAGATCAGAGAGGGTGCTCGGGAAGGTCTCCTGTGGTGCAGAGCTGTCAGCACCTGTGAGATGAGAGCGGGCCCGGCCTTGCCCGGGCTGGAGCCCCAGCAGAGCCCCGGCAGAGGCCGGAGCAGCCTGAGCCCCGGCAGAGGCAGGCTGGAAGGAGGCCCTTGGAGCTGCAAGAGGCAGCAGCCGGGCCCTGGGTGCCTCTTGCTGGGAGCGGGCGAATCCTCCGCTCTCAGAGCCCAGGCGGCAGCTGGCTGCTGCGGAGGGGAAGCGCATCCGTGCTGGGCACGGCCCAGCCTGGAGGCATTGGCCGTCTGGAGTGTGCCCAGGAGCAGGGAAAGGCCAAGGGCAGCCGCGGGCCGCTGGGCTGGCTGAGGATTCCTCCTCTTCTGCTGGCTGCCCTGCAACTCCTGGCAAAGGCCAGCAGTGTGTGCAGCACTCTGGGCACCGGGGCAGGGAGCCGGGCTGCTCGGCAGGCTGGAGCACAGGGCAGCTCCTTCAGGCCCGGCACTTGTGCCAGGGAAGCGAGGCCAGCGTGAGGCAGGGACAGCTTGGCAGGGCACATCTGCAGGAGCCAGCGCCTCACGCAGCTCTGGGAGGAAGCGCCTGCAACCCTGCAGTTCTGCACTGAGCCAGAGCAAAGGTGTGAGATGCAGAGTGATTGGCAGAAATATTCAGGCCCACCAGGCCAGCCTGCTTTGTGGTCTATGGCGCGCAGCAAGCGCTGTGCAATGCAGCTCTGAGCTGCTGGGAGAGAGGGAATCGGGGATGTGCCTGAGGTGAATCAAGGGGTTAGCTGAAAATGTAATTAGTATAATTGAAAAGTGAAGATGAGTTGAGGGGCCAGCTGGGAATAGAATTGGGATAGTAGAAGATTGCATATTTTAGTTAAGATCTTCAAATGAGGTAAGAAGCTAAGTTAGTAATACAGCTAGCAGAAATCACGTACCTTAGTTAAAGAGTACCAAATATATTAGGAACATAAAGCTAGGAGTGACAGGGATAGAGGAAGCAATTGTGAAGAAGCAGAAACCATAGAAATAACTTGCCTTAAGAATAATTGAACAGTCAGGAGAGGCTTGGACCGTGAGCAGCAGGTCCAAAGGTCTTGCCAGCTGGCCATGGGAGAAGAGTTCACCATGAGGAAGACAGCTTTCTTCCTCCCATACAACCACTCCCTCATTTCAAAATCCCACCAACCCAGTTAAGGGAGTACAATTGCACAGCTGTAGTAGATATTCAGCTGATAAAAATGCGAAACAGGCAGGTAATAATTATGTATTATGGGTCCTTAGAAATCTATTGTAAAACCTTTTCTGTAGAAAGAGAGAGCAGGAGTCTGCAACTCCTTGCACATGTCTTTGGAAACTAGGTCACATGTGACCAGGGCTGCAATAAATACCCTTCTTTTCTACTGTAATTTGTTGAAGAGTCATCTGTCCATGCTTTAAGGGTTATGCTGGAGTAGTGAACTGATTTGGAAGGGAGCAGAAGAGTTTCAGCAGGCAATTTTTGGAAGAGATGGAAGCCTCTTGTGACTGAAGGGAAAGCCATTTGGAATGGAGTAATGATCCCAAAGTCCATACAATTGTATCTTTGTGTCTGAATTTAAATCAGAATTATTATAGATAGCTTAATGCAGTTTGTCTACAAATTTATCAAAGGCCTCATTCTTTCTTTGACAAATCTGTGTAAAAGACATAGTGTGTAACTTATCTGGAAGTGCAAGGATAGCATTATATGCTAGTTGTTGGCTCATCTGTAAGACTTGATCAATGCTTTTAGCCTGGGCAGTGGCAGTAGCCCAGGGCCCCTTGCCAAGTATCTCTTGTGTTGTTAAACCACACAGAGGATCATCCTGCACTCTAGGTCTTGCTGCTTCTTGAGCACACTTTTCCTCCCAGCTTTTATGGAACATCATCACCTGCTGATGGGGTGGCATTCTAAGTCTTATTAGGGTATGCACATCAGCTGGAATTAATGTGTTAGATGGAAAAATATACTGCAGAAGTGACTGTGCAAGTTGGGATTTTCACCCAAATTGTGAAATTGCAGCTCTCAACTTTTCTAAAATCTTCCAATCGAAAGGTTCTCAAACTCTACTTGCAGCATTAGATACTACAGGAAAAGCTTCTATATCATTGGAGAGAAAAGTCCCTTCTACAATAGCTTCTGCAATAACTTTTTTCGACTTTCATTTCTCTTTTGTGGAGATAAAGCTCGGCCTCCATTTCCTCAGAAAGCATTAGGAGGACCGTTCTATTTTGGGAAATTGACACTGTTTGCCCCTGGCATTCAACAGATGCTTGACATCAGGCACAAATTCCAACGTCCAAAACGAAGTGTGCATCTATTAGGCTCAGACTGCAAGGATAATGTAGAATTGTGGAATTGGCCTTCAGTTAAATTGGCATCACTTTTTACACCAGGATTAGCTTCATCAAAGGCCCTTACTTCATTCAAATGATTGGCTTGTTGGACAGGAAAACAAATTAATATTACATCTGCAATACTCGGTGACCTCACCACTGATGTAGGTAGCATACATCATGCTGTGTTACAGGATAGGGCTGCTATAGATTTTTTGTTGCTAGCACAAGGCGATGGGTTTGAGGATTTTGAAGGGATGTGTTACATTAATCTCTCTGACCACTCTGAATCTATTGACAAGAAAATGTCATTGCTTAAGGAGAATATGAAAAAGCTGACAGTTGCTTAGAATTCTTTTGATGAGTGGCTAAAATCCTGGGGAATAACAGGCTGGCTCAAGGACTTAGTACACTTTGGCATTATGTATTATTTCCTGTATTATGTATTCTTGGCTATGTAATTAATAAATAATTCTACATATTATTGGCTTTGTATTCTTTTTTCAATTCTGCTTATAGTGCCTTGCTTACTATGCTGTGTGCAAAAAGTATTTGACTGTGCTTTTCAATCAATCTGGCTTGTGCAAAAACAAAAGTGGGGAACTGTTGAAGATATTTTGCAGGTTGAGGAGTTTTGGCAAGACAATGGCCATATTCAACCAATGCACTGAATCCAGCCTGTTTGTAAAAATGGACAATGAACACGTTAACAAAGAATGAATTATGGACATATTCAGAAATGGGCTCGGTAAATCCTTGAAAAAGATACAAGAAGAGTCATCAGGACTCAACAAGTTTGTCAGCAAGCTTGGGAAAGTGAGCCATGGGTAGGCCAGACAACCCTAGCAAGACACGTGAAAAATTAGATGATCCAATCAGCATTCTATTTTAGACATGTGAACAGCTAGGATTAACCAATCATGTATTAGCTAGAGATGCGTTGACAGTAGAGATTTATTATAAATAGAGTCTTTTTAGGAATAATAAATTTAGCTTCACTGGATCATACTGGTCATGGTGTGATGTCCATGAACCTCCGCACCATGCACTTAAGGGTGTGTTGGTGTTGCCCATGAAATGTACACATTTGGGGAAGTGCCCTTGGAAGAGAGGGGCTTGATTCCCAAGGAAACTGCTTCCCCAGGAGCCCCCAGTGAGACAGGTGCAAGTGTCTCCATTTGACTCTCTATGTTTCCTTCAGTCCTTGAGGCCCCTTGGACTTGGCAGAGGGACAGGGCAAGGATGTGAAGAGCAGCTTTGGCATCTGCCTGGGCCTGCAGAGACCAAGCCAAGCACCTGCAGCAGGGTTTGTTGCCCACCTTTGAGCAGAGGTCCGAGACAGATCCTATTTGTCCAGGTGAGTGCCCCAATGCTCTCTTGGGGAGCTGTGAATTCAAAGGCCTTGATGCACACATTCATGCCACCTCCCCTATCTGGTGTGTTTTAACTCTTGGCAAGATGTGTTTGCCCTGTGCTTGCTGGAAGCTGCTCTGCTCCAGAGCGAACAGCGAGTTGGGCTGTGCTGGCCAGGCACCGTGGAGAGTCCTTCCCTGAGCATTTGGCTGGGCTTGGGGTGTCCCGGACTGTCTTAGACACTTGGGGCAATGGATTTCTTCCAATCAGAGGCATTTTGGGCGGGGTGAGGGTGGCCCCAGAGCACTTGACAGCATGTCCAAGGGCCCTTGCTGACACGGTGCAGCACAGTTACCATGGAACGGAATGGAACCGGACCCTTTGTGACACGTGGTGACATGGGTGCTGGCGGTGATGAGGCCACGCCACTGCGCTCGGTGCACATGACGGGACAGGAGATGACAGAGCGGTGCTGTGAGGTGTCCCTGCACAGGCGGTTCACTGTTGCTGACCCAGAGCTTTTCTGAGGTGTTGCTCCTGTGGCTGGCCTTGTGGCCAGACCTCAGGATTCTGTGACTCGGAGCTTTTCTGAGACATCTTCCATCCCTGTGCCCGGTGCCTCGAGGCCAGGCCATGGGAACCTCCGTCGTTCATGAGGAGTCTCCTGTCATTGTGGCAGGAGGCCTCGAGTGCAGGACTTGCTTTCCGGTAGCCTTCCTGAGGCTCATCTGTTGCAGGTGCCTGCAAGGCAGGACTGCAGCCCTTGCTGACTTGGGCCTTTGCCAAGGCATCTGTCTCAAAGGTGCCCTTGAGGTCAGACAGCAGGATGGCGGGCAGACTGCTCAGCCTGTTCAAGGGGCTTCAGGGCAAGAAAAGCAAAGGTCCTGAAGGTGCCCCAGTGCAGCAGCCTGCAGAGCCGCAGCAGTTGCAGCCACTGCAGGACGGTGAGTGGTGGAGCTGGGCCGCAGGGCCAGTGCCTGCAGCTGGTCCATGCCATGCCATGCCATGCCATGCCATGCCATGCCATGCAATGCCATACCATCCCATCCCTGTGGACACGCCAATGGACGGGATGGCACAGGGGCCGGGGCTGCCCCCCCGATGGCTGTGCTCCATCCTCTGGGCTCCTGGGGTCTCTCCCTGCCTGGGGAACGCAGGACTGGGCTGTGTTCTCTGGCTTCTTCCGCAGCCCCTCAGCTCTGGCTGTGCTCGCTCTTTGGCAGATGCAGTTAAGGACCGGACTCAAGAGCAGGAGCCCACCCATGGACGCTTCCACCAAGTAGCGCAGGTACCTGTGGCCATCCACACCTGGGCCGGCCCTGCTGGCACTGCTCGGCTGGGCCCCGCACTTGGAGCAGGCCATGGAACGTCCCTCTCTTCCCGCCTGTCCTTCTGCTGCAGACACTGCGGAGGTTTCTGCACCTTCAGCGCAAAAAGACCAGCGGCCTCGCACCCAAGGGCACGGCCGAGCCCCACTCCAGGCCTTGCCAGCTGCGGGCAGAGGCTGCTGCCAGCACAGCGTCCTCTGTCCTGGCCGCCAGCTCTGAATGGGGAACGGATGAGGGCCGCGAGGAGGCTGACATGGCCCTGACAGAGGGCATGGCCACCACCAACACCATCCCACAGGGCATCCCAGAGACTTTAGGCCATGCCCACACTCACTGTGAGTCCTAGACCTACTCTGGAGTTTTTCCAGAAGGGTTTTTATTCTCTGCAGCAGCCTGAGGCCAGGGCTGAAGGTCTCCCAGGATCACGCGACCCCTCAAGCCATGTCCACTGGCCCCCTCAGCCCCATCACAGTGGGCTGGGAAGGCAAGCACTTCTTGGGGGAAGCTGGGCAAGGTGCTCCCTTGGACAGCACTCCAAGTCTTCCCCATGCCGCTTCCTCCAGGTGCAAGCCGTGGTGAGTGCCATGCTGCAGAGACTCACATCTTGTGAGCCTGTGGACGCTGGGCTGCAAATGGCCATTGTCAGCCTGACTGAAGATCACCCTGCCCCCGTGGTGATGAGCCTCCTGCGCTCTGCCCCAGCATGTGACGGGTATGGGGCACAACTGCCTCGAGAGCTCGGTGCTCACTGGCCCGTAGGGCCCCTGGCCCTGTACAGCCTGTCCAGCGGGCTCTGCCAGACAGGTGGAGAGCACCGGCACCCTGGGGCCCCTCTGTTTCCTGAGCCTGCTGCAGCTGCACGGGGCCTGGTACTGACGCACAGCTCTGGTCCCACAGAGCCTCCGCACTGATGTGGAAAGCCATGGGCACCTCTGAAGTAGCCCAATTTGAACATCCAGGACTTATTGGAGCAAGGCCACCTATACAATATATATATTTTACTATGACTCAAATGCCACCTATACCCCTGCACCACTGGGGCTCACTTGTTTCCTTCCTTTGCAGACCATTGTGACACTGGGGTGCATTGTGGAACCAATGGGCCATGGTGACACTGCAGGCCCTTGTGGAACCTGTTACACTGTAGGAACTTCTGGAACCAAGGAGACATTGTGACACTGCAGGGTACCATGGATCCAAGGGGCCATTGTGACACTGTGACACTGTGGGGGCTTGTGGAACCAACAACATCTTTGTGGCTCTCTTGGGCCGCATGGTCCCAAGGGGCCAGTGTGAAGCAGCAGGGCTTTGTGGAACCAAGAGGCCATTGCTGCATTTCAGGGCCTTGTGGAGCCAAAGGGCCGTTGTGATCCTGCAAGGCACTGTGGATCCATAGAGAGCACTATGGCATTGCAAGGCCCAATGGAATCATGGACACCATTGTGACCCTGCAGGGCCCCATGGAAGGAAGAGGCCATTGTGACACTATGGGAACTTAAGGAACCAAGAGAATCATTGCTGCACTACTGGGCCCCAATGGAATCAATTGGACACAGGGAGGCTTCATGGAACCAATAGACCATTATGACTCTCTGGGGCCTTGTGGAACCATGGAGACCAATAAGATCCTTAAGGATTTGTGTTATCAAGAGGCATTATGACACCAGGGGGCCTCATGCAAGCAAGAGAACCATTGTGGTACTGCAAGACCTCATGGAAGCAAGGAGCCATTGTGACACTGCAGGGCCCTGTGGAACCAAGGGAGCATGAAATAGGTGTGTCTGTCTTGGCCTCCCAGGGGTCACCTGACAGGTCTGGCTGACCTTAGAATGTGGAAGGCCACTCCCATCTGCCCCTAAAATGCTGGGGCTCTGGGCTCTTCTTTTTATGGAAAAGAATTGTCCATTTTTTCCAAGCATCCATGGCCAAAATTAGGATTCCACCTCCAAATTTTTGTGTATGCAAGGATTGCTCCCAGACAAAAGTTGCCGGGACAGACAAGTCTGGCTGATCTTTAACTCCTCAATTGGCAGCACTCACCTATTTTCCAAACACTGGAAAGGGCCCTGTCTTTTTGTTTTCATGAAAAAAAAACCCATCTCTCTTCTCCAGGCACAAATGTTTTATATTAGGACTCCACATTCATCATTTCACATATCCAAGGGTTGCTCCAAGCAAACCTGCCAGGACAGACAGGTCAGACTTGCCTTGGCCTCTGGTGGTTGCTGTTCATCAGCTTCTGAAACATGGGGGTCTGTGCTTTCCTTCCTATGGAGACCAATGTGACTTTGGGAGCCTTGTGAAATGAAGGGGCCATTGTGACACTGCAGAGCACCATGGATCCAAGGGACCATTGTGACACTGCAGAGCTTCGTGGAACCAAGGACATCATTGTGGCTCTGTTGGGCCACATGGTCCCAAGGGGCCAGTGCAAATCAGCGGTGTGGGAGTTAGCCCAGCGGTACCTCAGAGTCAGCCAGATTTTATCCCAAAAGAATTGGGCATGAGTTTCAAGCCCTGGGAATCATTTGTTTTATTTAGGGTGTGCCTGAGAGTTCCCCCATAAGGCTTTAGTGTTGCTATGCTCATTTGTCCAAGTTCTACTCCCCTATTGGTTACTTGTTTCCCCTATATGGTTATTGTTCTAGAGTGTTCTACCCCCAAGTGTCTGTGTTGTTGCTTCCCCTTTGTCTCAGGTCTATGGATCCTGCCCCTCATACTGTTCTCAACTTCTCCATGTTTATTGTTTTTCACCCTGTTATTAAAGTTCCTTTTAAACAACTCCATTGATCCTGCTCCTTTTCATTTTCACCACACTCGTCCTGAAGTCAGGGAACGAGAGACGTTTGTCACAGCCACCTTCATTGTGACATTTGGTAGCCGAACAGGGACCCTGACATTCAGGGCTCCCTGTATTAGTCACGTCAGCTGGGGTTAGCTGATGGATAGGCCAGTTTTCCCTGGGATTTTGGATTGTGCCGGGCCCAGTGGATTCATTGTTGCTTCAAGGGACCTTGCCCAGGATCTGCAGGGATGATGACAGTTTCACCTGCATAGGATTGCAGGTGGGTGTGGGGAAATGCAAGACATTTATTGCCCATTTTGCCACTGTGTTTTTACAATATGCACCCATGTCCCATAATTGATTTGGGGTGTTCAGGTGGCTCTTCCCCATAAGGCAGAGAAAGAAAAGTGGGCAGCCAGATGTCCTCAGTAGAAAGGAGCAAATATGGATGCTTTAAGTTAATTTCCTCTGATCATGATAGAATATTTTCAAAGAACGAATTAAAATCAATCATGAGGTGGATCATTAAAAATTTTACAGATACCTCTGCTGTCGAAATCCATACCACTGAATTTTGACACTAGGTGGAAGTTAAATTATACAACCTTTTGATCAAAAGGGACCCCATTGCACCCTGCATGCTTCCCATCTTCCACGCCATCCTTGAGACCCTTCACCAGCAAGCAGTGTGTTGAAAACTCAATCCATTGGTCACTCCTAACTCGGGACCATCAAACCTGCCTTTCTCAGACCTTCCACGATGGTCCAAGATGGCAATGGCCATGCTGTCTTGGAGCATCATGCCCTGGAGACTCAAGATGGAAGGAGCCCTAATGTAGCTCAGGAGCACAACTATCCTCCCTCCATCTTGGCTCCTCCACTTCCTACTACCACAACTTTCTCTTCTGCTCTGAATGAAACTTCAGACTCCACCCCCATAACAGCAGGTCATGCCCCCCACTGTAAATCATCCTCTCCACCCTGGGCCATGCCTCCAGTTAAGGAAGGAGACTGGCAAATAGTCTTGAAACTCCTCGTTGCCCCATATGAAAGAAGGGGGCAGAATCCCAGCTATCAGCCATTGGTTTACAAGGAAATCAAGGATATGTGTAGGGCAGCTAAAGACCATGGCATGGACTTACCTTGTTTTAATGGCCTAATGAGGGCCATGTTTACAGCACAGGTCTTAACTCCCTATGATTTAAAATATGTTATGACCATGTTGTTGTCACCTACAGAATACACCCTGTGGGAAGGGGGATGGAAGTGTTTGATTAATGAATTAATAGAAGACTATGCTGATAATGAGGCAAGGGCGGAATTGACAATCAACCATCTAGCTGGAGAAGGACAACACAACCTACCAGATGATCAAGCAGCAGGTATCCCCTGAGAAGTATTGGATGATACAGAAGAGATGGCTTAGAAAGCTTTAATCCAGGTATCGGATGGTAGCACCCTCAATTTGAACTACCTTGGGTGGCTGCAGCTAAAGCTTTAGGACAATTCAACCATCTTGGGTGCCTGTTAAGTAAGCAAACCAATGCTACCTCCCTCACATTGAGTGGTCTGCTCTCAGACATAGAGACCATCAGACATGCCACCGTGCAGAACAGCGATAGAGTTTTTACTCTGGGCACATGAGCATGGCAGTGTAGACTCTGAGGGATGTGTTGCATGAACCTCTCCAGCCACAGTGAGTCAGTCCACAAGAGCATTCAGGTACTGAAGGAAGGGTTCAAGAAGCTTCAAGTCGAAAACAAAACCTGCTTCAATCAAGACTCTTCCAATCCAAGGGAAAAAAGGGTTGGATGATGTCTAGCTGAAACAGGACTATTAATTCTCTTAGTGGTTGTTGTATTGTTGTTGTTGTATTGTTAATTGTCCCCTCTTTGTTTGGATGTTTTTAGAAAGTCTTAATAAATTCTTTCAGTTCCATCTTTGTTGTAAAACAGAAAGGGGGAAGATACACAACACAGGGTCTTCATGGACACCTTGGAGGAGAGAACTGGAGGCCAGGATGGCACAAAAACCTCTCAGAGACTCAGTGTGGGAAGGGAAATCCTTAAAAGTAACTAAAAGTATTCTTAAATGCATAAAGTGCCTTAAGAACCTTGAGTATCTCAAGGCATTAATGAGTCCCACCGAGTGTCAGTACAAAGCCTCTCAAGGGACTAATTACAGCAGACAATTGGAGGCAAAGATTGCATAAACCTCTCAGAGACTCCAAGCCAAAAGCCAAACTGAAAGTCTTTTGAAAACCTTCAGTCCCTGGGAGCATTCAGGAGCCCCCAGGGCCATTGCTGAGCAAGGCTCCCCAGGGACCCCTTCCAGCAGACCCTTGAGGCCACTGGGATGTGGGCTAGGGTGGGATGCTGAGAGCAGGACAAGGGGGTGAGAGAGCCCAGCCTGGCTGGGGCTGTGCCAGGAGGCCCCAGTGCCTCAGGACAAGGTGTCTCCTCCCAGCCCTTGGTGGCACAGACCGTGCTGTGCCCCAGGGCACCAAGACTTGGCTTCTCTTTGTCCCCACCTGTCATCACTGCCTCCAGTTCTCTGCTCCGCCTGGGGCCTGGGGACACTTTCTCAGTTGTGTCCCTCACTGGGACCCATTAAAAGTCCAAGAAATTTTGGAGTTGGATTCTGACTTGGAGTTCTGGAGAAGTTTCTTCTGCTCCCTCTCAGTGACTGATGTTCAGGGCCTGAGCACAAAGCCCCAGAGGCTCATTACAGTCCTTGTGCTGTGTCTGTGCTGCTGAGCTGGGCTGGGCTCCTGGCACAGAGGCAGCTCCTGGTAACCAAGAAGAGCTTCAAAAGCACATTTCTCTTGATGAGCAGCTCTTCTGCCAGCCCAGCAGGGCTGAGGCACTGCCTGCAGCCAGCCCAGGCACAGCACAGAGGCACAGAGAGCTTCAATCAGTCACGGCTGGGAAGGTGCTGAGAAGTGCCTGGGGCAGAATCACTGCCAGCCTTTGGCACAGGAACCTCTGGCTGCAGGACAATGCAGCTGCAGCTCCTGGAGTGATCTGAAGCTGGTACATCCCAATGCCTACAGACTCTGTGAGTACAACTCTGAGTATTTCTGGTGTAGGGGAGGTGAAATGCTCATGAACCTCTGACAAGATGAGGGGTTCTGATCAGTCATAGACTATTTCCAAGATAAGGATTTTGATAAAAAATGAGGAAATTGCCCAAGATTTTGTATTCAGTTTCCTACTTTTGGAGAATGGCAGGGAAGACGAGATAAATATTAAAGGTTGATTATTAATTATTTATTATGAATTTTGACAAGTGCCTGAGACATCCAGACAGTTAGATTTAGTGATCAGTAGGAGATCCCTAATGTTCTTTCCGCCACTCTGCCCATGGACAACACCAGCATCACCTTTGCTGGAGCCATCAGGCTCAGCCTGAGCTGTCCTTTCTCCAAGCTGCAAACACCTGTCCCCAGGCAGTGCCCTGCAAACAGGCAGGGTTCTGTAGGGCCAGGGAGAGTGCACAGAGAATTGGGGTCTGTGAGTGCTGGCAGGGAGAGATCAGGCACAGGGAAATACCTGCAGGAGGAAAATCTGCAGGAAGCTGAGAAAAGATTGGGCAATGAGAGAAAACAAAACCCAGCAATGCTGTGGCTGGGAGAGTTTAGAGATGTCCACAGGATCCCCTCCAGTGCAGCCCCTCCCTCTGAACAAGCCTCCTCCCTCCTGTGCCCCAGCCAAGCCTCTGCCCTCAGGGCTGGGGCTCCAAGGGCAGCTCTGCAGCCCCGGGCCCAGTTCCCTCTGCGGAGCACAGGGCTGGGAGCAGCTGCCTGGCCCTGGGGGCTCTGGCAGGGGGCACAGCTGGCTCAGGGTGACGCTGTCCCCAGTGCCCGGCTCTGGGCAATGCCGTCAGTGCAGCCAGGGAAGGAGCTGCATCTCCCTCATCCAATGCCATCATAAGGACACTTTGAAATCTCTCTCAATTTTCCTTCCTTTTTTTGAGCTTCCCTCCAGAATGCAAACCTGTCCTGTAGCATCTCTGTTTTATCTGAAATCCCCAGGGTGAGAGATAGAAGTTCTAGGATGGGAAAATGTTCTTGGGTTGGTGAAATGAGCCCTGTGTGTCCTTGGGTACAAATGTGGGGCTGAGACCTTGAGAAGGGGATGGCCATTTGGTGGAGTGTGGGGGATCCATCTGCTCTGAGCAGTGTTGGAATGGTTTCTAAAGGAAACATGGGAGGGGGATTATCCTCTGTCTGAGAATGGTGAAAGCCCAGAGAATCCTGGAGCAGGACAAGGAGACAGACCTCCTCCCCTCACTCTCCACTCACCACCTTGCCTCAGAGAACTCACTCTGTTCTCCCTGAGGGAAGCAGAAATGGTGAGAGTTTCTGTCATCCAAAAATAGTCAGCAGGAGGGAGGGAAGAGGATTTGTAAAAACTCTAGAATATTTAAATAGACTTTACCATTCCTGCTCTCTGGCAGTGGGTGTGCAGATGCTGACAGGGCCTTCTGTATTAAGAAGCTTTCAGAGTGGAAAAGGAATAAAAGTCCCTGTCCTCCCCCCACATCTGCACAGCAAGGCTGAATCATAAAAACCCTGTCTGTAGTTGCCCTGAACCTGATGTCCCACACAGCCAGCAGCAGCCAGGGCTCCACACTTGGAACTGAAGGAAAATCTGCTATAACATTAAAGGGTGTCAGAGGGTTACAAGAGAAGGGTCCCTGAGAAAAGGCTTAGATTTTGCTGGAAGAAGTTTCTCCTAACCTGTCACTGACTTTTCTCCATGAACAGATCTCCATGTCCAGCCCCAGCAAATGTCCAACAGCAGCTCCATCAGGCACTTCCTCCTGCTGGCACTGGCAGACACGCGGCAGCTGCAGCTTCTGCACTTCTGCCTCTTGCTGGGCATCTCCCTGGCTGCCCTCCTGGGCAACGGCCTCATCATCAGCGCCATAGCCTGCGGCCACCACCTGCACACGCCCATGTTCTTCTTCCTGCTCAACCTGGCCCTCAGCGACCTGGGCTCCATCTGCACCACTGTCCCCAAAGCCATGCACAATTCCCTCTGAGACACCAGGGACATCTCCTACACTGCATGTGCTGCTCAGCTCTTTCTGGTTTTCTTCTTTCTGTCAGCAGAGCTTGCCCTCCTCACCATCATGTGCTATGACTGCTACGTGTCCATTTGCAAACCCCTGCACTATGGGACCCTCCTGGGCAGCAGAGCTTGTGCCCACATGGCAGCAGCTGCCTGGGCCAGTGCCTTTCTCTATTCACTGCTGCACACAGCCAACACATTTTCCCTGCCCCTGTGCCATGGCAATGCCCTGGGCCAGTTCTTCTGTGAAATCCCCCAGATCCTCAAGCTCTCCTGCTCACACTCCAACCTCAGGGAATTTGGGCTCATTGCAGTTAGTTCCTGTTTAGGACTTGGTTGTTTTGTGTTCATTGTTTTCTCTTATGCGCAGATTTTCAGGGCCGTGCTGAGGATCCCCTCTGAGCAGGGACGGCACAAAGCCTTTTCCACCTGCCTCCCTCACATGGCTGTGGTCTCCCTGTTTATCAGCACTGCAGTGTTTGCCCACATTAAGCCCCCCTCCATCTCCTCCCCATCCCTGGATCTGGCCCTGTCAGTTCTGTACTCGGTGGTGCCTCCAGCCCTGAACCCCTTCATCTACAGCCTGAGGAACCAGGAGCTCAAGGCTGCAGTGTGGACACTGATCACTGGATGGTTTCAGAAACATTAAACTGCTAGCCAATTTCTGCCAATCATTTGTAACAAGTCACCTTTGATACCTCTTGTTCGTTTGGTTATGGGTTTTTTCCTTTCTTTTACTGTTTTCATATTGTCCACACAGAAATGTCATTCTTTGTGCCATTTCTCATTTTGTTTCTCTCCAACTTCCCTATGGTCACAGACTGTGTCAATGAGAGGCTGGTTTCCTTGTGGCTTTAAAGGAAATAAAGGATCTCCCAGCAAAGTTTTCACTGAAGGTCCCCCTTTTTGAAGCCTTCCCTGGAGCTGCAGCAGCAATGTCTGTGTGCGGAGCTGGGGGCAGATCAGTGCTGGCCCAGCAGCTGTGCCCAGCAGCAGCAGCACCACCACTTGGTGCTGCCGTGGCCCTGCCCCACTGCCCTGGTGGCCCTGGTGTTGCTGTGGGCCTGAGTGCTCTCGGGGCCGGACACAGCCCTGGGGGTGGCAGTGCCGGGGCTGCAGCACGGACAGGCCATGGGCACTGCTGGGGCAGTGCTGACGCCTCAGCCCAGGGCCTGGGGGCTCCAGGCTCCTTGCCCAGGCTCTCGAAAGAACACGCCCAGGCCAATGCTCAGCACAGAAAACCCCTGTGAGCAGCCCCAGGCAGGCCGTGGGCAGGCTGGGGGCAAACAGCATGGCTGGGGCTCTGCAAGGGCCCTGGGGCAGACGGGAAGGAGCAGAGGAGCAGGGGATGATCCATCCCCAGTGCGCTGGACGGTCCAAGGCAGCGTCCCAGAGCGTCCTCATGGAGCTGCCAACAACATCCCCCCTCTGCAGCCCTGGCCTCTCCCCCAGCTCACACAGGTGCCCCATCCTTGCAGGCACAGACACGGCAGCACTGGCTCAGCAGCCCCTGTTTGCATTGCACAGAGCAGCGGGAGCACCCCCATGCTGTTGGTGTGGGGACATGAACCTGAGGGAGCACAAATGCCATCAACCCCTGGGGCCAGCAAGGGCTGGGGGACACCAGGGAAACCACTCAGCTTTGTCCTGGCCTCTGCAGTCAGCCAAGTTTGTTCCCATCAGCTGAGAGTTTCCTGTCCCACTGCAGATGCTGTTGCTCAGAGCCAGGGCTGCCTGGCAGCCACCCCCAAACTGCCTTGAGCATTTCCTTTGTGCCACCTTTGCTTTCTTTACTCTTCCCTTGTCCAAATTTTTTCCTATTGCCCACCCCTGTTCCCTGCCCTGCAAACAGCCCATCCCTGTTTGCCCTTTCCTCTCTGGCCCCACTCCCCATTGCAGTTCCTTACTTGGCCCCATGGGAACATCCCTCTGGCAGCAGGATCATCCTACAAGTGCTGCAGGAATTGTCTGCAGGCTCCTGCAGTGCCTGGTGCTGCTCCCTTGCCAGAGGCACCCCAGGCCAGGGGGGCACATCTGGGCTGCTGTGACTGGCTCTGGGGATCCCTGTTCTGGGCACTGAAGAGGAGCTGCAGAGGCTCTGCAGGACTGACAGTATGGGCTTTGGGGCTGGCAGGAGAAGCTGAGGGGCCTGGGCTGCTGGAGCTCCTGAAGAGGGGGACCAGGGCTCCTCCTGTGACTGCTTCAAGGGTTCTTTCAGAGAATCCCAGAACCAGCAAGGTTGGAACAGGCCATGGAAATCATCAAGTCCAACCTGTGCCCTGACATCGCCTTGTCTCGTCTGAGCGTCCTCCAGGATAAACAACCTGAGCTCCCTCAGCTGCTCCTCAAAGCTCTTGTGCTCCTTCCCCAGCCTTTTTGCCCTCCTCTGGACTCTCTCCAGCCCCTCCATGTCCTTCCTAAATTGGGGGCCCAGAACTGCAAACAGCACTCGAGGTGCTGTCCAACCAGTGCTGAGCACAGGGGAAGAATCCCTGCCCTGCTCCTGCTGGCCACACCATTCCTGAGCCAGGCCAGGAGCCATTGGCCTTCTTGGCCACCTGGGCACACTGCTGGCTCATGCCCAGCCTGCTGTCCATCAGTCCCTGCAGGTCACTTTCTGCCTGGCTGCTGTCCAGCCCCTCTGTCCCCAGCCTGTAGTGCTGCAGGGGTTATTGTGGCCAAAGTGCAGGACCCAGCACTTGGACTTGTCAAACCTCACCTTGTTGGTTCTGGGCCCTGGATCCAGCCTGTCCAGGTCCCTGTGCAGAACCCTCCTACCCTCCAGCAGATCCACACTACCAGAAAACTTGGTGTCACCACGGTTCCATGAGGCCCCAGAGTGTCCCAATGGTCTCCATGATTGCATGAGGCCTCCCAGTGTCACAATGTCCCTTTGGTTCCATGGGACCCCTGGGTGTCACAAAGTCCCTTGGATCCTTGGGCCCTGCAGTATCACAATGGCGCCGTGGTCCCCCAAGGCCCTGCAGTGTCACAGTGGATCCTTGGTTCCATGAGGTCTGGCAGTGCAGCAATGCTCTCCTTGGTTCCACCATGTCACAATGGCCTCTTAGTCCCAAGGGCCACCACAGTGTCAAACATGTTTCCTTCATTCCAGGAGTCCGTGAGGAGCAGCATTGGCCCCTTGGTTCCATGGGGCCCTGCAGTGTCACAATGGCCCCACCATGACACCAGGTTCTGCTCTGTCACAATGCCCTTCATGGTTCCACAAGGCCCTGCAGGGTCACAGTGGCTTCTGTGGTTCCATGTGGCCTCAGAGTACCACAATGAATTCCTTGGTACTGCAGTGTCACAATGGAGCCCTGGTGACACAAGATCCTGCCGTGTCACCAGGGACCCTTGGTTCCACGGGGCACAACAGTGTCACAATTGTTCCCTCATTTCCCAGAGTCCTTGCAATGAAGCAATGGCCCCTTGATTCCATTGTCTCCTGGATCTCACAACTGCGCCATGGCTGGTTCCAGAGACTCACAGAATGAGCAAGGTTGGGCATTGAATTCCAGCACACACCTCAGCTCTCTGATGATCCCAGCACCATGCTGGGCCCTGTTTCAGACTGGAGCAGAGCAGATGTTGATGGGACAGGGGCCCTGCAGGGCTGTCAGGGACCTGCAGCTTGCAAGGTGCTCTGCTCTCCCTCAGGTGCTCTCAGAGAGATCCAATCCCAGCTGGGCACCTGAGGGCACAAGTGGCACTGCCTGTTCATGGGCACACAACTGATGTCTGCCTGGATAGGGGCACAGGTTTTACTACCTCTTAGTTTCATAATATACAAGCAAATCTTTATTATCTGAGTCATTTGAGTACTTTTAAGAAATGGCAACATTTTCCCACAATGAACAGGATTTACCTGGAGGTGTACTGAAGGCAGGAGGAAAAATACTGATCTTGCCTTCTACTTGTGTCACCAATATTCTCTTTATTATTTCCTCTCCCTCCTCCTTCAAGTGTTTGCAGCTCTCTTGTTTAAATGGTCATGTCGAAGGACATCTCTTCATTTAGAGGAACTGGATCCATGTACTTCCTACTGCTCTCAGATTTCCTCCTCCAGGTGCTCTCTGGTCATTCAAGTGCCTCTCAACTAACTGGTTTCATCCTTTCAGCTGCAGGAAGTTGCCCAATCTTTATGAAGTTAAAATTAATATATAATTAATCATCATTTTAATTGTGTTTATATTACAGAATTACCTTTTCTTATGTTCTTGTCCAAAACTGTTCCTGTCTGGAAATCCCTTGGCGATGGGGGACATGTTAGATGGCACTGGGAAATCTCAGAGAGCTGAGGGAAGAGCTGTGATGGTTCTTAAACTGTTCAAATGTTCAACTTGTGTTTGTTGGCAAGAAACCTTTCTGTGCCTCTGAGTGTCACCAGGCCCTGAGCCCAAAGGACCCAAAACTGATGAGTTGTGGTTCCCACTGCAGGGGCTGCGCTTGGACCTTGGCTCTGCACAGGAGAGCTCTTCATCCCCTTTCTCTCTTTTTCTCCCTCTGGGCATGGAGGGAGCTCCTGACTTCAGTGTGTGACTCGTGTGTGCAAAGAGCAAATCTGGGCAGAATTGGGGCAGGGAGGGTTTGGGGGGACCTTGGCATCTGTGGTGGGCACAGAAGGTGTTTTCCATTGCTCTGAGACTGTCTGCTGTGGAAAGTGGATTTAATATCCAGCAGAGGAATGACTTTTACATTTGACGGAGCTGTGCCTTCCCTTGCTTTTGCTGGCTGACAAGAAATGAACATCCCTCTGTGTCTCAGGCAGCTCCTTCTCCAAGGAAAGCAGGTGGGAGTTGGAGCCAAGGAGCTGACAGGTGCAGCCTGGGCTGGAGGGAGCTCAGATTTGCACAAGGCTGCTCTGAGTTCCAGGGCTTGGATGGGGGAAATGGTGGGGTGGGGGTAGGGACGGAATCTGATTGATTGTCAGCCACGAAGGGTCTTGATTTTCATATCTATTCCAAATGCATGAGGATGTACTTGGATTCAGTGTCAATTGGAGATTACACATATCAAAAAATTAACAGGAAAACAAACTAAACAGAACCTAAAAAGTCTCTTCTCACTGTCTTTTTAAATATCATGTATTCACTTTGAATACATTACTGACATCTACTAAACCACAAAGGATTTGAAAATTAAAATCAAATTATCCCCAGAGGTTTGGCTTGTTCAGTTGTTCTGAATGTTAATGAGCCCTGGGACACTGAATTCCTGCACTGAAGAGCTGAAGGCTGAACAAGCCTCTGGAGCAGGAAAATTCAGCAGCAGCCTCCAAGTTGCTGAGGATGTCAGCAGCCCCCACTGAGGCCATCCCTGCCCAGAGACCGTGGGGGAATGGGCAGACAAGGAGAGCGTCCCTGGGGCTGGGGCAGCACAACTCAGAGGCACCAGCGGCTCCAGCTGGGAAATGGAGTGTGGAATGTGGCTGGGAAAGCCCTGCCTGGGCCGGGCCAAGCAGGATGGACAAGTCCTGACTCCCATGCCCCCAAACAATTCTCAAAAGTAGACATTTAAAAGTAATTACAACTGTTTATGTACTCTGAGTTGGATGTGCTTGAGAAATTACCAACAAGAGATCGTCAGAAGCACAAAAAAAATCAGCCTTTACTGAGGACTTTAGAAAATCAGGAAAACTTGGGCAAAAGGTTTAGTAAGATATTCGATCAACAAAAAAACATTTTTCAAAGCACTGACTTGGCCCATTCAGCTTCACAAACTCTAAGCTATTTCAATCTTAAGTTAATCAAAATTTCCAAGGGGATAGAAATAGAAGAAGAAGACACAAAAAGAGAGAAAAATGTGTTTCAGAGAAGCACACACAGAGCTACTAACTCCTGGATTCCAGAAGTGTTCAGATGGAAATTCCAAGAGGAAGTAGGGTCAAGATGTGTGCTTGCCTTGTGGTCAGCCTTCAATACCCCGTGGTCTCCCTGGGCCCTTCCCCCAGGTGGGCCTTGGGGTCATTTGGTCCCTCAGGAGCTGGGCTGGGGGCTGCAGAGGTGGCTGTGGAGCATTGCCTGTGCTGTGCCAGGGACTGGCAGACACTGCTGGGCTGGGATAGAGGCTCTGGGGAGGTTGGGGTTCCAGGGTAGGGCAGGGCTGGGGTTCCAGGGCAGGGCAAGGTTGGACCTGCCACTTCCTCCCCACACACAAAATGTTTTGAGCCAACAATCTCCTCCAGTCTCTCACAGTAAGGCAATGTTAGAGCTGAAATCCCAATTCTGGCTATGGGCATCTGGCCGAGAAGGACAGTTCTTTTCCATAGGAAGGAAAGCACAGAGCTCCAGTGTTTGAAGAGCCTCACTAGGCTTAGGCCAGCCAGACTTGTCAGGAATGGGAGATTTTTTCTCGGAGCAGTCTTTGGACATAAGTAATTTTGGAGGTGTGAGCCCAGTCTTGCCCATGAGTGCCTGGAGAAGCAGGACAGTTCTTTCCCATAGGAAGGAAAGCGCACAGCCTTCCCCAATGTTTTGGGGACAGATGAGAGGTGACCCTTTTGAAACCATTGGCAGCCAGACTTGTCCTGGCAATATTCCTATGGGAACAATCCCTGGATATAAGGAAATTTGAAGGTGAAATCCCAATGCTGGCCATGGCTACCTGGAAGACAAGGACAGTTCTTTTCCATAGGAAGGAAAGCACAGAGCCCCAGTGTTTCAGTAGCAGTTGGGAAGAGACCCTCAACATGCCAAGGTCAGCTGGACCAGTCAGGCAGTCCATGGGAGGCCAAGCTACCCAGACCTCTTCTGTGTCCCTTTGGTTTTTTGGGGCCCCACAGTGTCACAATGGCCCCTTGATTACAAGAAGACCTGCAGTGTCAAAATGGACCCTTGGTTCAATGGGATCCCAGATTTTCACAATGGTCCCTAGGTTCCATGAGGCCTTGCAGTGTCACAGTGGTCTCTGTGGTTCCCCAGGCCCCACAATCTCATGTGACTCCTCTGTTCCATGAGCCCTGCAATGTCGAAATGGACCTTTGGACCTTGGGGGTTCGCGGTGTCACAACAGTCTCCTTTGGCTCCACAGTGTCACAATGGATGACTGGGGCCCCCTCTGTGTCACCCTGAACCTTTGGTTCCATGCAGCCCTGCAGTGTCACAATGGCCTCTTGGTTTCACCAGGCCCCACAGTATCACAATGGTCCTCTTGGAACTGTGGGGACCGCCAGGGTCACAATGGTCTCACAGGTTCCATGAAGCCTCACAGTGTCACAATGCTTTGCTTATTCCACGAGGCCTCAGAGTTTCACTATGTCCATGATTCCACAAGTCATGAGTCTCCTCAGTGTCACAAGGGCCTCTTGGTTCCATGAGGCTGTGAAGTGTCCTAATGATTTCTCCACAGTTCCATGGGGCCTTGCAATGTCACAAGGGAACTTTGGCTCCAATGAGTCGCACAGTGTAACAATGGCCCCATGGTTCCATGACATCTCAAAGTGTCATAATGGTCTCCAGAGTTCCAGAAGGCCCCACAGTGTCACACTCGTCCCTTGGTGTCACAGGGCCCCACAGTGTCACTATGGTCCCTTGGTCTCACAAGGCCCCAAGTGTCACAATGGTCCCTTGGTTCCATAGGCCCTGTGCTGCTGCATTGCCCCCTCCCCTTCTCAGGCCGCCCTGCCAGCTGAGAAATGCTCCTTGGGCCTGGGCCTTGGCCAACAGCCCCTGGGCTCAGCTCCTCTGCAGCTCATCACAAACACTGTCTGCTTCAGGCACTGCTGCTGCCCAACCAGCTCTTGCTTCTTTAGCAGCAGTCCTCGGAACTGTTTTTGTTCCCTCAGTGGCACAACATCCCTGTTCTCACACTGCCTAAGAAAGCTGCTGATGCCAAGTGTGACCAGGATGAACCATTGCTGGGACTGAAGCCCCTCTCTTGGGGCCCTGCACACAGCGCTCCAAAAGGAGCCCTTGGAGCTCTCCTGGGCCAGTGACTCCCTCTGAGTGGGGCCTCTCCCAGCCGGGAACTCTCCCGTTTGCTGCACTCAGGGATCCCTGAACAACAACGGAGCCTGGGCCAATCCCCCCACTCCTCCAGGCTCAACTCTTCACCTGCTGGGGAGATGCCAAAGGATCCACAGGGAGCATTTCCTGCCCTCAGGGGAATTGCTCACAGGTGCCTTGCACTGACTCTTGGTGTCTGTGTGCACACAGGAGTCTCTGTGCTGGGGAAATGTGTCAGAAATGCTGCTCTCTGAGGGGCTTGAGTCCCTTGGATAGCTGAGTCAGTCAGGCGTGTAGGTAAGGTTAAGTCACAAGGTCTAAGTCAAGTTAAGTACTCCTAAGAGTTGTTCTTTTGCTAGGTTGTTAAGTTTAATATAAGTTATAAGCTAAGTTAAATATTGTTAAGTATTATTCCTCTTTTAAATTGCTAAGTCATATGTTATAAGTTAGGTTAAATACTGTTAAGTACTGTTAAGTGCTGTTCTTCTGCTAAATTGTGAAGTTAAAGGTAGAAGGTTAAAGTATAAGTTAGGTCCTGTTAAACTTGAGCTCTGAAATCTTTTAGGCCATATTTCTTTTATCCTTTCCTTCACTGTCCATGTGTCACACACACACACACACACACACACACACACACACACACACACACACAGTTCTTGGTTCATTTCAGGTTTGATTGACTGGATTTTGTTTAGTTTTGTCATTGCTTTGTTTCCTTGGTGTGCCTGAAGTGTCCAGTCAGGAGCAGAGTGACTCTTGCCAAGGAACTTTGTGCTGCTGTCCCTTGATATTAAATCTGGTTTTTGCCGATCCCTTGCTGGGGATTTTTTCAACGCTCTCAAGGCCTCATTCGTAACAGGGTGAAGGAGCCCTGGCCCAGGCTCTGGCCCTGGAGGACACGGGGACGCTGCCGGGGGGTCCCTGTCCCCCTGTGCCACCCCCAGGGCCCGGCTCCCCGTCCCTGTGTCAGGCTCTGGGGTCGATCTCGTGGAACATCCTCTGGGGGAGGCTGCGGGGCCGGGGGCGGAGGGACCTGGGGGGACAGGGGACCCTGCTGTGCACGAGCAGGGTTGGACTGCTCTGGGAGGAGCTGTGAGGGGGGCCGGGGCAGAGTGACCTCCCCAGTGACCTCACACAGCCCCTGTGATGTCACACAGCCCCTGAGATGACACATTACCCCTGTGATGTCACACAGCCATCTCTGTGATTTCACAGCCCCCTATGATGCCACACAGCTCTTTTGTAATGTCACACAGCCCTTTTGTGATGTCACACAGCCACCTGTGATATCACACTACCCCTGTGATTTCACGGAGCTCCCTGTGATGTCACTGCCCCTTATGATGCCACACAGCCCTTTTGCTATTTCACACAGCCCTCTGTGATGTCACAGCCCACTCTGGGACATCACACAGTGCCCTTGTGATGTCACAGAGCCAGCTCTGGGATGTTACCCTGGAATGTCACGCAGCTGCACTGTGATGTCACAGAACACTCTACGATTGTGATGTCACAGAAGACTCTACGATGGCAGAAAATCATGATGTGATGGCACAGTCTGTTCTTTGATTTCACAACCTGCTCTGTCATGTCACACAGCCACCCAGTGATGTCACAACCTACTCTCTGATGTCACAGAACCACCCTCTATTATGGCAGGGTCTGCTCTATGGCCTCACACCCTACTCTATGATCTCACAGACAGCTGTGTGATGCCACAACCCCTCAGTGATGTCACAAAACCCCCTCTGTGATGTCATGCTGCTACTCTGTAATGTCACAGCACACACAGTTTGACCGCAAAGCCAGGTCTATGATGTCATCCAGCCATGCCATGATGTCACTGCCTGCTTTGTGATGTCACAGAATTCCCTCTATGATGCTGTAGCTGCTCAGTGACCTCACACAACAAACTCTGTGATGTCATAGCCCAATCTGTGACCTCACACAACCCACTCTGTACTGGCCTTGGCCTCTTGGGGCCACCTCTCATCTGCTTTCAAAACACTGGAGGCCTGTGCTTTTCTTCTCATGGAAAAAAACATCTCTCAAGTCCAGGCATCCATGGCCAAAATTGAGAATCAGCCTCCAAAACCCCTTATATCCAATGATATCTCCCAGACAAAAGCTGCCAGGTTGCCCAGGTTCTTTTGGTTTCCTGAGGGCCAGATCTCATCTGCCTTTGAAACACTGGGGTTCTGCACTTTCCTTCCTATGGAAAAGAACTGTCCTTATTGTCCTGATGCCCGTAGACAAAAGTGGGATTTGGCCTCCCAAATTCTGTCTCTCCAAGGATTCCTCCCTGACAACAAGTCTGGCTGGCCTTGGCCTCCTTGGGGCTGCATCTAATCAGCCTTTGAAACACTGGGGCTCCACCTTTCCTTCCAATGGAGAACTGTCATTCCAGTCCAGGATCCCATGGCTGAAATGGAATTCCACCCCCAAAACTCCCCATATATCCAAAGGCTGCTTACAGACAAAAGCTGTAAGGACAGACAGGTCTGGCTTGCCTTGGCCTCTGGTGACTGCTTCTCACCTGCCTTCAAACCCTGGGGCTCTGTGGTTTCCTTCTTATGGAAAAGAGCCGTCCTTCTTGTCCAGGCATTCTTGGCCTCAGGCACTTGACCACAGTATAGGGACACAGGAGCTCTGTGCTCAGTGAGGTGGAGACTAAGGACAGCAGAGGAGAGCCCTGGGAGGGACTGAAGGGTGGTTTCAGAGATGGTGGATCCTTTTCACATAGTAGAGGACAGCCAGAGAAAGAAAGAATTATTCCATAGGCAGCTGGGGAGGCCCAGACTGGAAGCAAAGAGAAAGGAATTTCCCTGCCAGGACAGGGCTGTGGTGCAGCACATCCCCCAGAAGGAGCCTGGAGCAGCCCAAGGCTTTGTGTGGGCAGGCAGAGGCAGGCAGGAGGCAGAGCTGTCAGCAAAGGAAGGGCCCAGCCAGGTGGGGCAGCCGGGGGATGCCGACAGCCTGCAGGGAGAGAGGCGCAGGTTTTCTCAGCATCAGAGACACCTTTGCCTTGCTTGCCCCAAATTGTCATCACTGCATCCAGTTCTCTCCTCTACCTGGAACCTGGGGACCCTTTCTCAATCTTCTGCCTCACAAGGGTCTACTGAAACTACAAGAAACTTCAGTGTTTCAATCTTACATTGAGTTCTTGAGAAAATTTTTGAGCCCTCTCTGAGGCACTGTGTCTGATGCAAAGAGCACCAAAGCCCTAGAGGGTCATTGAAGTCCCTGTGCTGTGTCTGTGCTGCTGAGCTGGGCTGGGCTCCTGGCCCAGAGGCAGGTCCAGGCAAGGGCAGCGCTGCAGAGAGACAGCTCTGGCGAGGAGCAGCTCCTGTGCACAGCCCAGCAGGGCTGGGGCACTGCCAGGGCCCCTCAGGGACACCAGCAGGGCACAGACAGAGCTCACAGGGGCTCAGCACTGGCAGGGGCTGTGGCATGTCCCAGAGGGGGCTGTGTCACAGCAGCACCTCTTTGGCTGTGCCATAGAGGCACAGAGCAGCTGTGATGCCAGCAAGGGGCTGTGTGACAGTACAGAGTGGGCTGTGTGAGGTCATCGAGCAGCTACAGCAACATAGAAGGGATTGTGTGACATCACAGCAAGTTGTGACATCATGGCATGGCTGTGTGGCATCATGGAGCAGGCTGTGATGTCAAAGTGTGTTCTGTGACATTATAGAGTGGCAGTATGACATCACATAGAGGGTTTTGTGGCATCACTGAAGGGATTGTTACATCACAGAGCTGGCTGTGATGTCACGGAGTAGGATGTGACACCATAGTGCAGACTCTGCCATCATAGAGGGTGGCTCTGTGACACCAGAGAGTGGGTTGTGACATCACTTGGTGACTAAGTAACATCACAGAACTGGCTGTGACATCATAAAACAGACTATGGTGCCATGGTGTGACTGTGTGATGTGACAGAGTCTTCTGTGACATCACAGAGTGTCACAGACATATTTGATGAAGAATCCTTTGGCAGGATTTTTCTCCTGAGAAGCTGAGAGCCCTTAGAAACAAAAGGTAAACAATAATTATCTGCTGCTGCAGAATGCAACAGGTAAATCTTCGATTGGTCTCATGTGGTTCTTTCTAATTAATGGCCAATCACAGGACTGTCTCAGACTCTCTGGTCAGTCACAAGATTTTATAATCATTCCATTCCTTTCTACTCCTTGCTAGCCTTCTGATGAAATACTTTCTTCTATTCTTTAAGTATAGTTTTAATATATCATTTTCTTTTAATATAATATATATAAAAAAGTAATAAATCAGCCTTTTGAAACATGGAGTCAAGATTCTTGTCTTTTCCCTTGTCCTGGGACCCCTGTGAACAGCATCAAATCAGAGCAGCTGTATTACATCACAGGGTGACATCTCAGAGTTGGCTGTGTGACCTCACAGGGGCAGTGTGACATCACAGGTGGCTGTGTGACATCAGAGGGGCTGTGTGAGGTCACTGGGGAGGTCACTCTGCCCTGGCTCCCCCTCACAGCTCCCCCCAGCGCAGTCCAACCCTGCTCGTGCACAGTGGGGTCCCCTGTCCCACCGGGTCCCCCCGCCCCCGGCCCCGCAGCCTCCCCCAGAGGATGTTCCACGAGATCGACCCCAGAGCCTGACATGGGGATGGGGGCCGGGGCCCTGGGGGTGGCACAGGGGGACAGGGACCCCCCGGCAGCATCTCTGTGTCCCCCAGGGCCAGGGCCTGGGCCAGGGCTCCTTCACCATGTTACGAACGAGGCCTTGAGAGCGCTGAAAAAATCCCTGGCAAGGGATCAGCAAAAACCAGATTTAATATTAAGGGACAGCAGCACAAAGTTCCTTGGTAAGAATCACTCTGCTCTTGACTGGGCACTTCAGGCACACCAAGGAAACAAAGCAGCAACAAAACCAAACAAAATCCAGTCAATCAAACCTGAAATGAACTGAGAACTGTCCCTGTGTGTGTGTGTGTGACACAAGGACAGTGAGGGCAAGGATAAAAGGAATACGGCCTAAAAGCTTAACAGAGCTCAAACTTAACAGGACTTAACATAACCTTGACTGATACTTTAAACGTGACAATTTAACAAAAGAACAGCACCTAACACTAGTTAACCTAACTTATAATCTATGACTTTGCAATTTAACAGTATTTAACTTATGTAATGACTTAAACTTAAAAACTCTTAGCAGCATTTAATTTAACTTAGAACTTGTGACTTAACCTCACTTACAAGCCTGACTGACTCAGCTATCCAAGGCACACAAACCCTCTCAGAGAGCAGCATTTCTGCCACATGTCCCCAGCACAGTCACTCCTGTGTGCACACAGACACAAAGAGTCAGTGCATGGCAGCTGTGACAAATTCCCCTGAGGGCAAGAAATGCTCCCTGTGGATCCTTTGGCATCTCCCCAGTGGGTGAAGGGTTGAGCCTGGAGGAATGGGAGGATCGGCCCAGGCTCTGTGGTTGTTCAGGGATCCCCGAGTGCGGCAAACGGGAGAGTTCCCGGCTGGGAGAGGCCCCACTCAGAGGGAGTTGCTGGCCCAGGAGTGTTACCATAGGACACGAAAGAACACAAGCTCACATCGTTGTTCTCAAGGTGAAGAAAATAGGGGAAGTTTATTTTCTGACTCCAACATTTACAGTTTTCCAAAAGTGATAGTGGATTGGAGGGTCACAGTCCCACCTCTCCAATGACAGCGGACAAACCAACAGTCCATCAACTGTCTCCTCCTCCACAAAAGAATGCAAAACAATCAGTTATTTACAGAATGTGTGTGAAAAAGTTCACTACAAGAATGCCAACATCAGAAGGCTTAGAAAATCTTAAAAAAACAGGGCGATATATCACCCTTTTCTGTTTAAAAAAGAAAAAAAAGAAAATTAACAATATGAAAAAGAAAACATGAACACTGTTCAGTGTCCACTTGCGGAGGAATCATCAGTGTGATCACTCTCATCATCTGCATCTGAGTCTTCATTCAACGATTCACCCACTTGATGCCTTTCAGGTTGGTCACGGTTTTCCATCTTGCTCGTCAGCTGGATTCTGTCTCTGCGGTCGCAGGTCAGGGCGAATACTCTTCGAAGGTACCCTGCATACCCTGGTATCTGTGGATAAACAAGCATACCCGCGCCCTGAAGTTATAAGGTCATAGGGACCTTTCCACTCTTTGGTGACTAAATTCCGCACCCGAACCTTCACTCGAGGCTGATGTGCCTCGTCCGCAGCCTGCAATGAGAGATGGGGATTCAAAATTACAGGATTATTTGAGTTCTGTGGCACAGTGAGATGACTGATTGTGCACAAAGCTTTTGCCAACTGACTGTCTGGGGTTTCACCCTGCATTCCCCGTTTTTGTTTTTGAAGAACTCGCTCCAGAGTACCATGAGCGTGTTCTACAATAACTTGACCAGTCGGAGAATGAGGGATACCAAACTTGTGTGAGACACCCCACAACTGCAGGAACTGCCGCACCTTTTGCGATGCGTAATCAGGACCATTGTCGGTTTTCACAGCAGAAGGTATGCCCAGAACGGCAAAGGCCTGCCTCCAGTGGGCAAGGACATCACGGGCCTTCTCCCCAGTGTGAGCCAAAGCCCACATCACAGAGGAGAACGTGTCCACCGTGACATGCACATACTTGAGCCGGCCAAACTCGGCAATCTGGGTGACATCGGTCTGCCAAAGCTCCAAGGCCCTAAGGCCTCTGGGGTTTACCCCAGCCGGCAAAGGCGGAGCAAGTGCATGGCAGTCATCACATGACTCGACAATGTCACGAGCCTCAGTTGGCATCAGCTGAAACTGCTTCTGCAGGGTATGTGCGTTTTGGTGGAAAAACCCATGCGATGCCTTGGCCTGCACGAGTGTATCAGGCTGAGGTGCTACCCATGCTGGGTTAGCCAACTTATCAGCTCTCGCATTACCTTCCACTAAAAACCCTGGCAAATTGGTGTGACTCCTCACATGCAGAACATAGAATGGATGAACCTGGGCCTGAATGGCACACCACAAGGTCTTCAGTAAATGAAACAAGGCAGGATTACTGACCTCCTTCAAAAACGAATGACCCAACCGCTGTGCGATATCAGCCACATAGGCGGAATCCGTGACCAAGTTGAAAGGTTCCTGGGAAAATTTCTCAAATGCCATGACAGCAGCCCTCAGTTCTACCAATTGGGCTGACCCATCCTCATGAGCTTCCAGAACCTGCCACTCAGATCCGTCCCTCCAAGTAACAATGGCCTTTCCTGTTTTCCCTGAACAGTCAGTGAAGACAGTGGGTCCTTGCATGGGTTCCTGGCTGTTTTTGGGCCACAAAGAGATTTGTCTGAATTTTGCCATATGCAGTAGCCTATGACTGGGCAGATGATAAATGATCTGCCCTGAAAAGTTTTCCAGAGCACTCTGCTGGGACACACTGTTTGCAAAGCTCCGGTCAAAATCCTCCTGTTGCACGGGGAGTATGATCTTTGCGGGATCCACACCCGTCAATTGCAAACACCTTTGTTGGCATTTAATTATCAAGCAAGCAATCAGCTCAAACAATGCAGTTGCCGTCTTCTGAGGCTGATGGGGCAGGAAAACCCATTCCAAAACATGTAAAGAATCAGACCATTTGTCACTCCATTGGCCAATTATGCTTGTGGGATGCGAATCTGGAGTGGTGATGAACACAGTGACATCAACGGAGGGATCAATGCGATAAACTTGGCAAGCCGAAACAGCTTGCTGAACCACCTCCAACACCTTAAGCGCTTCAGGGGTCAGTGTGCGAGGCGACTTTAGATCAGAGTCTTCTTTCAACAAATCATACAGAGGAGACAGCTGTGCATTGGTTAGTCCCAAGTACGGATGTAACCAAGTGATGACACCTACCAATTTCTGAGCATCATTCAGTGTCTTCACAGAATGCACAAATTGCACCTCCTGGTGACAGATCGTCCGTTCCAGAATTTTGACCCCCAAGTACTTCCAAGGTGATTGTTGTTGAACCTTTTCTGGAGCCACCTGCACTCCATGAGCATGCATAGCATTGAGCAACCGAGGCTGAATCCTCAGTAGCTCAAACTGGGCGGCAACCAAAATGTCATCCTTATAATGATACAGACATGCATCAGAAAACTGCTTGCGAACTCCAGACAAGGCACGGGCCACAGACCACTGGCATATGGCAGGAGAATTACGCATGCCCTGAGGCAATGTCCTCCGTTGCTATCTCTATGCAGGCTCAGCCTCGTTAATTGCTGGCACCGAGAAGGCAAACTTCGGTCTGTCATCAGGATGCAAAGGAAGTGTAATGAAAGAATCGTTCAGATCCACAATGAGGACCCACCAGTCTGCAGGAAGCATGGTAGGTGATGGCATGCCTGTCTGCAAAGTTCCCATGCTTTCCATCACGGCATTAACCTTTCGGAGGCCTTGCAACAACCTCCATTTCCCAGATTTCTTTTTGATGCAGAAGACAAGAGTGTTCCAGGGACTGGTAGAAGGCTCCAGATGACCCTGATCCAACTGCTCCTGCACCAGATTCTGATGGGCGACCAATTTATCTTGAGGGAGGGCCACTGCTTCTCCCAGACAGGTTTGTCCACCAGCCACCATATAGGAGGTGTAGGACACTCTGCGCCCTTCACTGCAGTGGCCCCCATCAAAAATCCGTCCCGATGCGCACTCCCCAGACAGACAGAACATCCCTCCCCCAGACGTTGGCAGGAGTAGAAGTAACATGAGGCCTAACCCAGGCTGTCTGTCCCTCCAGGTTCGTGACCAGCATGGGCTGCTGGCTCACGTAGCATTGCGCCATCTCTCCCAGGCCCACGACAGACATCCCCACTGGATCCAAGGGCCACTCTGGGGTCCAGGCAGCAAGGGAGAGAACCATGATGTCAGCACCGCTGTTGAGAAGCCCACAGAGGTGGATTTCTAACGGTGTCACACCAGGAACAGACAGGGTACACAGCATCTCGGGACGGTCCTTGGTCAGGACAGCAGTCCAGTGAACTTGAGGTGGCACAGTGGATCCAAAGCCACCAGCTCCACGCGACTGGTCAGCTGTCCTGTAAACAGAGGGCTTAAAAGGCACAAGTTGAGCAAGTCGCGTCCCTTTCGGGATTGGGAAGGGGGGGGGGGGTGGGTGTGGAGACCATGGCACAAATCTGCCCTGTGAAATCTGCATCAATGAGCCCCAGGTGCACAATGATGCCCTGAAGGGTGGCACTAGACCTCCCCATAAGCAGAGAACTCATGCCCTCACCCAAGGGACCAAAGGCATCCAGGGGAACCTTGTGTATTTTACAAGAGTCTAAGACAACTGTTGCTGCGGTGCAGAATCCACATCTGCTGAACCGCGGGTGCTGGCTGCAAGCCGGCAAAGGAGACATCCATCGGTTCCTGGGTACGGAGAGAAGCTTGTGTCTGGGCACGTCCCTGCTGCGCGCTCCGCTTCAAGTTTCCCGAGCCCAGTAAAGCCTGGCCATTAACATGAACAGTCTCCTTGCAGACATTGGACATGTGATTCGGCCTACCACACCGACCACACAAGAACATGGGGAATTTGACCTTCTGTGCCTTCTTCCCCTGCTTCTTGCCAGCTGGCGCATTCCCCTGCTGTGGCCGCCTGCCCTGCGGTGCTGCCCAGACCGGCTGCACAGCGGCAGCCACGACAGCCAACTCCTGACCCGGGGGGATGATGTCTGCGCAGGCCTCCGCCATCTGAGAGACAGTAGGAACACCAGGCAGAGCCACTATGACCCTCCTGCAAGCATCATTGCAATTACACCTTGCAAGGTTTGCAATCACAACCCTCCTTGCCACAGGATCAGGCACCTGCCTCTCCACAGACGCGGTCAGCCTTGCCGCAAATGCCATGAAAGGCTCTGTCAAGAGAAGGGGAGCAGGACACCAGCTGGTTCATCACAGGTCCCGTTTACTGAAGAAAGCATCAAACACTTATACAGCAAATAATAAGCTCATGAATATTCTGTAATTTGCACCGTCCATTGGCCACACCACAACATCAGCTCTTCCCCATTCCTTAGGGGTTACATCTCTCTTTTCTCATGTGTCTTTCACTATTTGTTACCATACTACAGCTAGGCCCAGGGATGGGCTATCTTACAGGTGCAGAACTTGGAATTAGACACGGCTTTGTACTTTTCCTGTCTCTAGTCAGCTAAATTCCCAACAGGCTCAACATCCCCCTGGACAATGGTGGCAAACAGCTGCCTCGGAGCAGCCATTTCCATGGTCTGAACAATCGCTACCATACCCAGTGTGTGGCACTGGTCAAGCACAAGAGGATCGAATCCAGCCTGCCCCGAACATTTTCATAAAGCCCCGTGCCCAACAGCATGTCAGTGATAACCCCACACCTCGGGTCCTGTGGCCCCAGCGCAGCATTCTGCACCACCACATGGGCCGCCAAACGAGCCCGCTTGGTCTAAAAAACACCAAATTGCAAAAAGAGAATGTGCCACACGATGGAGGTCATGAGGCACCAGCACGTCCGAAGCAACCCTCTGGAGAGTGTGCATAACCTCAGCAGACCCCAAACCATGCTGTGAGATGCAAAGCTGTGTTTCGTGTCAGGTACAAACAGGCGAAGTGTGTACTTGCGAATGCGAAATGTGTGGACATCGACAATGGGATAGTTGGGAATTCTAAAAATAACTGAGGAAAATAAAGCATGGAAAAAGGCCTTTGAGCCTACCTTTTGTTTGCAATTAACCCTGGTTGATTTAGGAGCATTGGAATTAAGGTGTTAAGGATGTTCCTTTTTGCTTGCATTTAATCCATAAAAAAGCTCTGCAATAAGAACCTTTTGAAGTATAATTTTAGAATATTACTTGTATCCTTGAAACTATAGCTTTGGAATATATATAAAGGAAATATGTTTACCTCATGCCTTATTGAAGCACAGAAAAGCAGCTTGAGAAAAGAAGATGAACATCACCTGAAGAGTTTATAGCTTCAACCAAAGAGAAGCTAGACATCACTGTTATGAGATTTATAGTCTCTGCAATTAAAAAGTAGACACACATCTGGGGAGCTGGACCCCACCAGATGGGATTCGTCTTTCTTCTTTCGGAAACTGGACCATTACCATCTGGGGATACTCCTTTGAGATACATCCTGAGAAATTAAAATCACAATAGTGTATAGAATTGTGATGTAATAATTTGGAATAAAAATTGCTGATGAGTAAAAGATTAGAAATAGAAACTACTGAAAAAAGCTGATGAGTACCCCTATAAATACCTGTAACCATCAATTATTGGCGTGCAGTTGGAGGGAAAACTTCCCCCACTGTACCCGGCGCTGTATTGCTCATACTTTACCATATTAAATAATAAATTTATTGCTGCTTGAATATTGGCCTAGTCAAGCTTCTTATTCATAACAGGGGGAACCGGCCGGTGGAACAGGAGCCACTCAGGGGGCCCTCGGAGCTTTTTGGGGAGGGGGCACCATGGGAGACCCCAAAAACGGGGGGGGGGGGGGGGGACCCCTGCTGTGCCTCCTCCCCCCGAAACCCCCAGACCCCGGTTCAGGGTGGGCCTGGGACCCCCGGGACCCCCAAATCTCCCCCGGGACCTCTCCAGGAACCCCAAACAGCTCTGAGCTCCCCCAGGGTTGGCCCCAGGACCACCGTGGACACAACAAGCCTCCCCAGGACTATCAGACCCCCCCCCCCCCATTTCTTCCCAAAATTTACCCCAGACCTACCTGAGACCCCCCCCAAATCCATCAGACTGCCCCAAATCCCCCTCAGACCCCTCAATTCCCCCCAAAACCCTATGAAATCCGCTCAGACTCCCCCAAATTTCTCCCCGGACCAACCTCACAACCCCCCAGTTCCTCTCACAATTCCCCAAAATCCCCTCCGACCCTCCCACTTCCCCTCAGATCCCCCTAAACCCACCTGAGAACAATCCAGACTCGCTCAAGCCTCCCCCCGCCTCCGCCGCGTGCGCCGTCTCCCCCAGCCAGGAGCGGCGCGTCCCGCCGAACTAACCAATCACCGCGCTGCACGTCCCTGAACCAACGAATCACGGCGCAGCTACCCTCAGCAAGGCCCGCCTCCCCGGCGCCGCCCCAGCCAATCAGAGGGGAGCCGGAAGCGGCGCCCCGTTCTCCGCCGCCGCCCCTGGGACCCGCCGGGCTCGGGACAGGAGCGGGAAGTGCCTGAGAGGGGATCGGGGGGGGCGGGGGAGGATCCGGGGGGGCTTTGGGGAGGGGTCCTGGGGCATTGTGGGGGGACCTGGGGGGCGCGGATGGGTCCTAAGAGGGATCACGAAGCGGGGTGGTCGTGGGAGGGTCTGGGAGGGTTTTGGGGAGTGGTCGTAGGAAGGTCTTGGGAGGGTCTGGGGGTGTTGGGATGGTCCTGCGGGAGTTTGGGGACGGCTCTGGGGGGGTCCTGAGGGTGTCCTGGGAGGGTTTTGGAGGTTTTGGGGAGGGGCTGTGGGGGCTCTGGCAGTGTGATAAACAGGGCCAGGAGAGCAGCTCCTTTCAAAAGGCCTTTATTAAAGACAGCTCTGGGTGCGGAACCCGAGGGGTCGCGCACAGCGCCGCTGCTCCCACAGGACCGCGCTGAGCAGCAGCAGGAGGAGGAGGAGGAGCAGCGCAGCTTTGTCTCTCGGCACAGCTGGGGCTTCCGTCCTCGCCAGAGTCCTTAGGAGGGCAACGTTGGCTCGGAGCATAGGGGGATCCTCCAAGCTGAGCACTATTAAAATTATGGGGGCAGGACAGAATCCGGCTCTGCTCAAGGGTGGGTGATTTAGTGCGGTTCTGCTGGGGTAAAGTCATCGTTTATGGGCTGGTTTGTTGTTCGGAGAGTTCATGGAGTTCCCACAGCCTTTAAATTCAGTCTGGGACGGGAAGGGATACAAATCTGGGCTGAGACGGAAAGGGGCACAAATACAGAGTATGCCGGGGAGAGATACAAATACAGGGTAAAATGGTAACACTGGATAGCGGCAACTGAAGGCAAGTCCTAGAATTGTAACGTTCAATGTTTAACAACAGACCAACACTTCAAATTCAGACCCTATCGACTTCATTAACATCAACTAGCAATTACTGCTCTGAAAAAGAGCTCTCATCCCCAGGGTTTCATTTCTCAAATCTATTGGAGCAAAAGTGAGCAATGTGCCCTGCTGGTGTTTAGATGTTCTGAGTCCCTCAGCTGTGAGTTGGGTTCTTGTTGTGCTGTCCTGCCTGGTGCTTGCTGGATGTGCTGGAACAAAGAGCTTGGGCCCTTGATGAAAACGACCACAAATGAGTTCATTGGGATTTACTGGGCTCAGAGTAAAAGGGACGAAGCTCAGGTTTGATCTAGAAAATGCTTCTTCCCTGTCAGGATGGTGAAGTCCTGGCTTCACAGATTGCTCAGAGAAGCCAAGTAAATAAAGTTTCAGAATTCTTCATTTCTGTCCCATTCCTATTCCATAAGCCCAGGTTTGGTTTTCAGAGTGCCACCTTGTCAGCTGGTTGCCATTTGTGTCCTGCCTTCTTTCCTGCCTTCCTTGGTCTGCTCCTTTTCCCTTCCAGGGTCTCTCTTTACCTGTGGCAGCTCCCAGCCCAAGACCCTCCCCTGATTTTATTTTTTTTTTCCTTCCCCATCCAAGTGCTCAAACAGCCCTGGATGAAGTTATAGAGGCTGGCAGTGAAATGTCTGTGTAAGATCTTGCTGCATTTGTGTCTTGGCCCCTTCAGAATTTGGCCTTGAAGGGCAGGAGCATCTTTTCCTTGCTGGCAGCTGGAATTGCAGCCCATGGCAGTGTGTACCAGAGATGTCAGAGGGCAATTGCTGAGGCTGTCAGGGCGCTGCTCCTGCCGTGCCTGCCAGGGGAGCTGTGCAGGGCAGGGTCAGGCTGCAGCAGCTGGCTGGGCTCCCCGAGCAGACAGCAAAGGCGGCTTTGCTGCACATTCTGCAGCTGGGGGCGGAGGGAAGAAGGGAAGGGAGTCCCTGACAGAATCCTGGAATGCCTGTGCCTGGAAGGAACCTGCCCCCAGACCCCAATCGGGCCCAGCCCTGGATGTCCCCTGAGACCCCCCCCCAGATCCTCTCCCCAAACCCTTCCAGAGCCCCCAAAGCCCCTCCCCAAAACCTCCAGAACCCTCCCAGGACACCCTCAGGACCCCCCAGAGCCCTCCCCAAACTCCCCCCAGGACCATCCCAACACCCCCAGACCCTCCCAAGACCTTCCTACGACCCCTCCCCAAAACCCCCCCAGGCCCTCCAAGGATCCCCCCCCCGATCCCCTCTCAGGCCCCTCCCGCTCCTGTCCCGAGCCTAGCGGGTCCCGGGGGCGGCGGGAAGGGGGGGGGCCCGCTTCCGGCTCGCCTCTGATTGGCTGGGGCGGCGCGGGGGAGGCGGGCCTTGCTGAGGGGACCGGCATCGTGATTGGTTGTTTCGGTGATGTTCGGCGCGGTGATTGTTTGATTCGGCGGGGAGCGCCGCCATTGTTGGGAGCTCGTGCGTGCGATGGTGGCGGGAGATTGTGAGGGGAGAGCGGAGCTGAGGTGGGGACGGGGGGAGGAAACTGGGGGGGTTTGGGGCGGGTCTGAGGGGAAGTCGGGGATTTTTGGGGGCATCGACGGAAAATAGGGGGGTGTGCATGGGTTTGGGGAGAATGAGGGGGTCTGGGGGGGCTTTGGGGAGTTTGGAGGGAAACTTGAGAGAGTCTGGAGCGTTCTCAGGTGGGTTAAGAGGGATCTGAGGGGAATTTGGAGGGTCTGATAGGATTTTGGGGGATTTCGAGAGAAACTGGGGCGTTGTGAGTGGATCTGGGGGGTTTGAGGTGGCTCTGGAGAAATGTGGGGGATTCTGAGGGGATTTCATAGGGTTTGGTGGGGATTGAGGGGTCTGAGGGGGATTTGGGGCAATCTGATGGATTTGGGGGGGTCTCAGGTAGGTCTGGGGTAAATTTTGGGAGGAAATGGGGAGGGTGTGAGGGTCCTGGGGAGGTTTTGGTGTCCACGGTGGTTCTGGGCCAACCCTGGGGGGCTCTGGGCGGTTTGGGGTACCTGGAGGGGTCCCGGGGGAGATTTGGAGGTCCCGGGGGTCCCAGGCCCACCCTGAACCGGGGTCTGGGGGCTTCGGGGGGAGGGGGCACAGCGGGGTCCCCCCCCCCCCGGTTTTTGGGGTCTCCCATGGCGCCCCCTCCCCAAAAAGCTCCGAGGGCCCCCTGAAGTGGCTCCTGGTCCACCGGACGGTTCCCCCTGATCCAGGACGGCCCCATGTCTGGGGGGTTTGGGGGGATTTGTGGGGATTTTGGGGTTTTGGAGGGTTTTTGGGAATTTCGGGATGGCTTTTTTGGGCTTTGTGGGCTTTTGTTGGGGGTTTGGGGGGAATTTTTGGGGAGAATTATTGGGTTTTGGGATGGTTATGTGATTTTGGGGTGTTTTGTTGATTGGAGGGTTTTGGATTTTAGGTGTTTTGTTTGGGTTGTAGGGGCGTTTTTGAGGGGGGGATTTATTGAAATTTTTAGCAGTTGTTTTAAATTTTGGTGAGTTCCACTGGGATTTCTGGAGATTCTCTGGGGGTTTTGAGGACTTTCATGTAATTTTTGGGGATTTTTTGGGTTTTTGTGGAATTTTAGGGGGGCTTTGGAGCATTCCTTGGGTGTGGGGAACAGCTGACAGGCACCAAAATCTCCTTAAAACCCGCAAAAGTCCCAATAAAACCCACAAAATCCCAATTAAATCTCTCAAAATCCCATTAGAACACCCTAGAATCCCAATAACCGCCCACAAAATCCTTTGAAATCCCAATAACACCAAAAATCCTGATTAAAATCTGCAAATCCCCAAAAAATGTCCCCAAAACCATAAAAAGTCCCACAAAATCTCCCCCAAGATCCAAAGAAATCCTGGCAACACACAAAAAAACTCCACAAAACCCCCCAAATTCCCAAAAAAACCTAAATCCCTTATGAATCCTACTGAATCATACCACAATTCCAATAAAATGCCCCAACATCTCCTAAAAATCCCAATAAAACCCCCAGAATTTCTGAGAGTCCCAAAAAATCGCAACAAAATCCCAGTAAAACAAACAAAATTAAAAAAAAAAAGACACAAAAAATTTCAATAAACACCAAACTTCCCCAGAAAAACTCCCCCTTAAAATGCCAATAAAATCCCCCAAAATCCAAACCCCCCAAAATCCACAAAACCAGCCACTCCCAGTCACTCCCAGTATGATTCCAGTCGCTCTCAATGAGATCCCAGTGTAACCCAGTATGGACTCAGCTGCTCTCACTGTGATCCCAGTTACTCCCAGTATGATTCCAGTCACTCTCAATGAGATCCCAGTGTAACCCAGTATGGACTCAGCTGCTCTCACTGTGATCCCAGTTGCTCCCAGCATAATTCCAGATATTTCCAGTTCCTCCCATTATAATCCCAGTTGCCCCAATAACAGTCCCAGTCCCTCCCAGCAGGGTCCCAGTCGTGCCCAGTTGCCTCCAGGGTAGATTCAGTTTCCCCCAGCATCGTCCCAGTTGCTCCCAGCGTGATCCCAGCTGTTCCCAGTGTGGTTCCAGTGCCCCCAGTATGGTTAGAGACACTCCCAGTAGGTTTTAGATACCTCAGAATGATCCCAGTCTTTCCCAGTTACTCCCAGTTTCCTCTAGCACAATCCCAGTTTCTATCTGTACTCAAAGCCTGGCCCCAGTTGCCCCAGTTATAGTCTCAGTGCTCTCAGCATGGTTCCAGAACCTTCCAGCCGATCCCAGTTGCTCCCAGTAACCCCCAGTCAGGTTCCATTCACACCCAGTATAATCCCAGTATAAGTGTAGCCACTCCCAGTATGATCCCAGTCACCTGCAGTCTAACCCCAGTTGCTCCCAGTCACTCCCAGTCTGATGCCAGTGCCCCCAGTGTGGTCCCAGTTCTCCCCAGCATGGTCCCAGTTGTTCCCAGTGTGGTTCCAGTCCCCCCAGGATGGTGACAGACACTCCCAGTATATCCCAGTTGCCCCCAGCATGTCTGTAGTCATTTCCAGGCACTGCCAGTGGTCCCAGTAAGGTGTCAGTTCTCCCAGTATGATCCCCCAGTCATGCCCAGAATATCCCAGTTGCCTCCAGCATGCATCCAGTCCTTCCCAGTTCCTCCAGTTTACTTGCAGCATCATCCCAGTTTCCCTCAGTTACTCCCAGTAGCCCAAAGTGTGATCCCAGTTGCTCCCTTTCAACCCCTGTATCATCCCAGTAAGCTCCAGTTTGATCCCATTCACATGCCCGCTCTCCCAGTGTGGTCCCAGTATAATCCCAGTTGCTTCCAGTCTCTCCCAGTATGGTCCCAGCTGCATCCAGCATGGTTCCAGTTGCTTCCTAGATCAGCCCAGTCAGTCCCAGTATGATGCCATTTGCTCCATGCATGCTCCCAGTTGCTCCCAGTCAGGCCCAGTATGGGGGATGATGTGCAGGGTGTGTTCCCAGTCATTCTCAGACACTCCCAGTATTAGTCCAGTCCCTGCCAGTATGATCCAAAGATGAGCCCAGTGTGCTCCCAGTCCCTGCCAGTATGAACCAGTTGTGCTCCACATGGTTCCAGTTGCTCTCTTTCACCCTCACTTTCCTTCCCGTCACTCCCAGTATCTCCCAGTGTACCCCAGTTCCCTCCAGCATCTTTCCACTTCCTTCCAGTATGATCCCATTTGTTTACAAGCACTCCCAGTCAGCCTCAGTGTAGTGGCACTCACTGCCAGTATGATCCCAGTCACCTCCAGCATGATCCCAGTTGAAGTTCAGCAGTTTCCAATCACCCCCAGCATGCAGCCAGTCACTCCCAGTTCCTCCCAGTTGCTCCTATCATGTCCCCACTTGCTCACAGCTACTCCCAGTCATCCTCAGTATAATCCCAGTCACTCCAAGTGTATCCCATTTGCCGCTAACATGGTTTCAATTGCTCCCCGCAGGCTCCTGCTCACTCCCAGTATGATCCCAGTATGATCCCAGTGTCCATCAGTGCGATCACATGCTGGCCTGGCATGGCACTACGATCCAAGTACGATGTCAGTACCAACACAGTACAATCCCAGCCACTCCCAGTATGTTCCCAGTATAATATCAACACAAACCCAGTACAATCCCAGTACGATCCTAGTAGGATGTCAGTACAAAGCCGGTACAGCCCCAGTCACTCCCAGTAGGATCCCAGTCCAGCCCCGTCCCTGGCAGTGCTGCCTCTGCTGGGATCCCCCAGCCCTGTGTGCGTTCCCCCCTGGCGGATGTGCCGAGAGGAGCCCCAAGGGCTGGCAGTGGCCAGGCAGGGTCCCCAGCAAGGCCCAGTTTGGATGTGCAGCCCCCAGTTTGCCCAGTTTGCCTCTCCTTTGGCCCGGCCTGGGCTCCCCCCACCCGCAGCGGCTGGAGCAGCCGAGAGCCCCGCGCTGCCCATCCCGACCTGTCCCGGCTCCATCCCCGCTCCTGCCGCGGGCTGCGAGGGCTGCGGGAATGGGCACCGAGGGTGTGTGACTGCTGCTGGGGGAGGAGGAGGAGGGAGGGAAGGGCAGGGATGGAGGGGGAGAAGGAGGCGGGGTTAGGGGGGGAGGAGGGATGGAAGAGGAGAGGGAGGAAGAGGAGGGACAAAGGAGCATCAAGGAAAGAAGAAAACCACGCGGTCATTCCTTCCCTGAATTCGCAGCCCCCACCTGTGGGATCATCGCCCCCCCCTCACCATCGCGCAAGTGAGTGGGGGGGGGGGGGGAGCTCAGCCCAGATATCCCGGGGGGTCCCTGGGTTGGGTTTTTTTGGGGGGATGTTTAGAGAATGACGCAGTCCAAGGCTGAGCGGAAAAGGCCCCTTGGGGGGACATCGGGGGGTGCCGGTGGCGGCTGCCGCCAGAGGCAGCCTGGAGGAGCAGAGCCCTGTGTGCCCCAGGAGCCCAAAGTGGGGAGCCCAGAGAGGGGGGAACGCCGCCATTGGCGGGAGCCTCCAGAGCCTGGAGAGGGGCAGGGGGGACTCCTTGGAGCCGCTGCAGCCCAGAGCAGAGAATGAGGGGAGAAGGGAGCCCGGGAGCCCAAACAGCCCCGGCATCCCGAAATGGGAGAGCGAAGAGGGGGGAGCTTTTGGCATTGCTGGGACTGCCAGCAGCCTGGGCAGGGCGGGCACCGAGTAGACGGGGGACCCCCAGTCCAAGCGTGACCCCAGGAGTTGGGACATGGGGGAACCTCCCCGGGCACCTGCGGGATGGGGGGCGATGCTCTTGGGTTCCAGAGTTCAGGCAGCGCCGGAGCCGCGCGATTCCGGCCGTCCTGTGCTCCCGCCGCTTCCTGCTGCCGCTCCGCCTCTTCCTCCCTCCCTCCTCATCCTCCCCCGGTTCCGGAGTCCTCGAAGCCGGCGGAAGGAGCGGGGATGGAGCCGGGATAGGTCGGAACGGAGTGAGGGCTGGGGGGGATGGCAGCAGTGGGAGTGACTGGGCTGTACTGGGATCATCCTGGGAGCAGCTCGCGGGTGACTGAGTTCTACTGGGACCGTACTGGGATCACACTGGGAGTGAGGAGGAGCAGCGCGATGGCTCCAGCGCTGGGGCTGGGGGCAATCCTGGGGCCCCGGGGGGGCGGCGGGAGCTGAAGGGGACCCCCGGCACCGGGACTCTCTGATCTCCCATCCCGGAGCACCGGAGGTTCCTGAACCCCCATTCCTGGGCACCGGGATCACCCGCATCCCCATTCCCGGGCATGGGATCCACCCTGCACCCCCTGATCCGGCACCAACAACCCCCGCTCCCCCACTCCCGGGCATGGGATCCACCCTGCACTCCCTCATCTGACACCAACAACCCCCGCACCCCCACTCCCGGGCAGGGGATCCACCCCGCACCCCCTTCCCGGCCATCTCGCCTCTCCCAGCCCCTAGAGCCCCCTTTTCCTTCCCGCAGAAACCCCCCTGGACCCCAGTTCCTGCCTTTCCCAGCCCCCAGCCCCTCCTTTCCTTCACACCGAGGACACCTGGGACCCTTATTCCCGGCCATCCCGGGTTTTCCCACCTTTTGCTGGGAATGGGAACACCTGGGCTCCTTGGAGCTCCCTTTCCTGCATGCAGGAACCCCCTTAGCCCAGCCCGTGCCCCCTCTACCCACCGCAGCCTCCCCTTTTCTCAGTCCTGGAACCCCCAAACCCCGTTCCCTGCTCTCCCAGCTCTCCCTTTGGTTCCCCCTTTGGTTCCCCCGTGCCCCCCCAGCCCCCAAATCTCGGTGTCCCCCCAGTTCTCCTGTCTCTGCGTTCCCTGCCCGTGGCGCTGTCGGAGCCCGGCCCGGGGTTCCCCCGGTTGGTGTCCATGGGGTCCCTGGCTGGGATCCCCTTCCAGCGGGATCTCGGCACAGCCAGAGCCGGCACCATGAGCGGCACCGGCACGGGGCCACCGGGGAGCTGCCACTGCTGCAGCTGCATCCTGCCATTCCCAGCTGCTCCCAGTTGCTCCCAGTGGCTGCGCAGTCGGCTCCCAGCATGCGCCTGGCAGCTCCCAGCAACCCCAGACAGGGACCAATCACACCCCCTGCAATCCCAGTCCGATTGTAGCTACTCCCAGTATGATCCCAGTCACTTCCAGTATGATCCCAGTCAGTCCCAGTATGATCCCAATTACTCCCAGTATGATCCCAGTCACTTGCAGTGTAACTCCACTCACTCCCAGTCTGATGCCAGTGGCCCCCATTATGATCCCAGTTTCTCCCTGTCAATGCCAGCATGACCCCAGGAGCCTCCAATATAATCCCAGTGATTCCCAGTCTCTCCCAGTATATCCCAGTTCCTCCCAGCATGCTTCCAGTCACTCCCAGTTCCCCTCAGTTGCTTTCAGCATGATTCCAGTTGCTCACAGCCATTCCCAGTCAATCCCTGTATGACTCCAGGCACCCTCAGAGTGATCCCAGTCTCACCCAGCATGGATCCAACTGCTCCCACTGTCAAACCAGTATGATCCTAGTTGCTGCCAGAGTAGTTCCAGTTGTTCCCAGTTCCTCGCAGCATGGTTCCAGTTGTCCCTAGAATAGTCCCAGTCCCGTTCACCGAGGTCCAACTCACTCCCAGTTGCCCCCAGCATGGTCCCAGCTGTTCCCTGTGTGCTTCCAGTCCCCCCAGTATGGTCACAGACAGTCTCAGCTTATCCCAGTTGGCCTAGTACAGTTCTAGTTAGATCAGAATGATCCCAGTCTTTTCCAGTTCCTCCCAGTTGCCTCCAGGATGATCCCAGTTTCTAGCAGTTGCCCAAAGTGTGATCCCAGTGGCTCCCAGGATGACCCCAGCAGGCGCAGTAGTCACTCCCAGGATGGTTCCACTCGCTTCTTGGATGATCCCAGTCACTCCCAGTATTATGCCAGTGGCCCCCATTATGATCCCAGTTGCTCCCTGTCAATGCCAGGATTACCCCAGGAGCCTCCAGTATGATCCCAGTGACTCCCAGTCTCCCCCAGTATATCCCAGTCAGCCCCAGCATGCTCCCAGTCACTCCCAGTTCCCCCCAGTTGCTTTCAGCATGATCCCAGTTGCTCACAGCCACTCCCAGTCACTCCCAGTATGGTTCCAGTCACCCCCAGTATGACCCCAGTCAGTCCCAGATACTCCCAGCGTTATTGCAGTCATGCTCAGAGTGACTCCCTGGCACTCCCAGTGTGGGCCCAGTTGCTCCCAGTCACTTCCAGTATGGTTCTAGTCAGAACCAGCACCTTCCCAGTCACTCCCAGTATGATCCCAGCCATTTTCCATAGGATCCCAGTAGGATCCCAGCATGGGCACAGCTGCTCCCATGATCATCCAGTGTGGCTCCAGTTGCTGCCATTTACCACCTTTGTGGTTTCAGTCTCTCCCAGTGTATCCCAGTTGCTCCCAGCATGTTCCCAGTCATTCCCAGCTGCCCTGAGTAGCTTCCAGCCTGATGCCAGTTGCTCACAGCCACTCCCAGTCACCCTCAGTGCAGTCCCAGTTGCTGCCAGTATGATCCAGTATGATGCCAGTCACTCCCAGCATTGGCCAGCTCCTCCTACTGTGATCCCAGTAGGATCCCAGTAGCCCCCAGCAAGGTTCCACTCACTCCCTGTTCCTCCCAGTGTGATCCCAGTTGTCCCAGTATAGTGCCAGGTACTCCATAGATGATCCCAGTCCCTGCCAGCATGGTCCCAGTCATGCCCAGTTGTCCCCAGTGTACATCCAGTCATTCCCACTCGCTCCCAGGTACCCCCAGCATGGTGTCCCAGTTCTCCCCAGCATGGTCCCACCTGTTCCCAATGTGGTTCCAGTCACCCGAGGATGGTTAACAGACACTCCTGGTATATCCCAGTGTCCCTCAGCATGCTCACAGTCATTCCCAGTTACCCCAGTGCAGCCCAGTCCACCCCAGTCCCTGGCGGTGCTGCCACTGCTGGGATCCCCCAGCCCTGTGTGCGTTCCCCCCTGGCGCATGTGCCGAGAGGAGCCCCAAGGGCTGGCAGTGGCCAGGCAGGGTCCCCAGCAAGGCCCAGTTTGGATGTGCAGCCCCCAGTTTGCCCAGTTTGCCTCTCCTTTGGCCCGGCCTGGGCTCCCCCCGCCCGCAGCGGCTGGGAGCAGCCGAGAGCCCCGCGCTGCCCATCCCGACCTGTCCCGGCTCCATCCCCGCTCCTGCCGTGGGCTGCGAGGGCTGCGGGAATGGGCACCGAGGGTGTGGCTGCTGCTGGGAGAGGAGGAGGAGGGAGGGAAGGGCAGGGATGAAGGGGGAGGAGGAGGAGGGTTAAGGGAGGAGGAGAAGGAGAAGGAATGGAAGGGGCAGGATGGAAGAGGAGAAGGAGGTGGGTATAACACAGAGGAGCTCGAGGAGGGATGGAAGGGGAGGAGCGGGAGGAGAAAGAGGAGGGAAGGAGGCGGGGTTACAGGGGAGGAGGAGAGGGAGGAGGGATGGAGAAGGAGAAGGAGGTGGGGATAAGACAGAGGAGGAGCGGGAGGAAGAGGCGGGACAAAGGCTGATCAAGGCTGAACAGATGGAACCGCGCTGCAGCCCTGCCTGAATTCGCAGCCCCCACCTGTGGGATCATCGCCCCCCCCCCCCCCCCCCGCGGCCGTCGTGCCGGTTAGCGGGGAGGGGGAGCCCGGCCCAGACATCCCGAGGAGTCCCTGGGTGGGGTTTTTGGGGGGATATTTGGAGAATGAAGCAGTCCAAGGCTGAGCGGAAAAGGCCCCTTGGGGGGACATCGGGGGGTGCCGGTGGCAGCTGCCGCCAGAGGCAGCCTGGAGGAGCAGAGCCCTGTGTGCCCCGGGAGCCCAGAGAGGGGGGAGCGCCGCCATTGGCGGGAGCCTCAAGAGCCTGGAGAGGGGCAGGGGGGACTCCTTGGAGCCGCTGCAGCCCAGAGCAGAGAATGAGGGGAGAAGGGAGCCCGGGAGCCCAAACAGCCCTGCATCCCGAAATGGGGAGAGCCAAGAGGGGGGAGCTTTTGGCATTGCTGGGACTGCCAGCAGCCTGGGCAGGGCAGGCACCAAGGAGAAGGGGCACCCCCACTCCAAGCGTGACCCCAGCAGCTGGGACAGGGGGGAACCCCCGAACACCAGAGGGGAGGGACCAGGGACAGGGAACTCCTGGGAGGCTTTTCCAGGGCTGGATCTTGGTGTTTGGGAGGTTTTTATGGAGCCCACGTGGCCAGTGACTTGTAGAGATGGACTCGGGCAGAGGGACATTCAAACTGAACATGTGTTGGGCAAGATGAAACAGGGAAGCCTCATAAATATGATTGGCAAAAGAATTTGAGAATATTGAAACTCTAAGCAAGATTGAGATGGAAGCAAGCTTTGAGATACCTTAGTGAACAACTGGAAAACAATGGTGTGGCCTGACTGAAGGTAATCCCCTTTTGTTGAAACAATTCCCTCTGCGTGCAGACAGACCCAGGGGTCAGAGCAGACCCTAATAGCTCAGCAGAAGGGGTCCAAAGCGGTGTTTTTTGGGTTTAAAATGTAGCACAGTATCATGATGTAATGATTCTTACAGGCTGTATGTAAATGCTCTAGCATTTGTATCTTGTACTAGATTGGTTAGTGAGAAATAGAATATTCAACAGAGAAGAAGATTTGTTGTATTGTAACGGGAAGCTTACTCTCTTACGCTCTTCCCCTCTTATTCTCTCACCCTCTCATCCTCTCTACCCCGCTCTTCTCTCGGGCCTGCTCCGAGCTGTGGCTGGCAGCTCCAAGCAGGGCCCTGCACCCAGGCCCTTTGCAATAAACCGCAACTTCCACGCCCTGGCTGCAGAGATCTCTCGTCTCCATCCGTCCCAACCGTCCTACCCCTCAACACTCCTACAAATGTGCTCATCCGTTGTTTTCCCCAAACCAGGATTTCCCATTGCCAACCCCTGGGATGCTGCGAGGAAGAGGGAGATGCCCCAGGACACTGAGGCAGGTGAGGAGGAAGTCAGTGCCCCTTTCCCATCTGTGCTGCTCCATCTCCAAGCCCAGCACGGCCCTGGCTGCAGCTCAGCCCTGGGGGAATCTCCTTGCCCTTGCCTGTGGCACAGAGGCAAATCCCATCCTGTCCTTGTCCTTCCTCCCCCAGAGCAGGAGCTGAGCATGGAGCACAGGGAGGACAAATGCCCGCGGCAGAACCTGGTGGAAGAGGCCGTTTTGAGCGGCTCCACGGCGCAGGAAGCCAACGGGGAGGAAAAGCCCTGGAGATGCCGCACGAGGAGGGGCTGCAAACGCAGCTGGCGGGGATCTGAGGGGGAAAGAGCCAGCCTGGGCCGGGAAGGCGGCCGGAGATGGAGCCAGAGCTCGGAGCTGGTACTCCATGAGCGGCTCCATGATGGGAAGAAGCCCCATACGTGCATGGAGTGTGGAAAGAACTTCAGGTGGAACTGCGACCTGATTGTGCACCAGAGGACCCACACTGGGGAGAAGCCCTATGAGTGTGGGGAGTGTGGGAAGAGCTTCAGGTGGAGCTCCAACCTGATCAAGCACCAGAGAATCCACACTGGGGAGAAGCCCTATGAGTGTGGGGAGTGTGGGAAGAGCTTCTGTGGGAGCTCCAGCCTGATCAAGCACCAGAGGATCCACACTGGAGAACGGCCCTTCGAGTGCGGGGAGTGTGGACAGAGCTTCAGCCAGCGCTCCCACCTGATCTCGCACCAGAGGACCCACACTGGGGAGAGGCCCTACAAGTGTTCCAAGTGTGGGAAGGGGTTTCAGACCAGCTCCCATCTCGTCCGGCACTATCAGAGTCACACAGAGGAGAGGCCCTTCCACTGCCCCGACTGTGGGAAGGGATTCAGGTGGAACTCCACCCTCGTCAGGCACAGGCGCATCCACACTGGGGAGAAGCCCTACGAGTGTGATAAATGCAGGAAGAGGTTTCAGACCAGCTCCCATCTCCTCCAGCACTATCGCATTCACACAGAGGAGAGGCCCTTCCGCTGCCCCGAGTGCAGGAAGGGATTCAAGCACAACTCCACCCTCGTCAAGCACCGGCGCATCCACACTGGGGAGAGGCCCTACGAGTGTCCCCAGTGTGGGAAGAGCTTCTCCAGCAGCTCTGACTTGACCCGACACCAACGGAGGCACCGGTAAGGGAAGCCCTGCAAGTGCCCTGAGTGCGGGAAGAGCTTCGTGCGCTGCTCCAGCTCCATCCCCCACTGGAGAAGGCGCTCTGGGCAAAGCCCTGGTCACTCCCATTCCTTGTGATCCATGTTGGTAACACACCTGGCAGCTTTTACTTTTGTTTTGGCCCTAATGTTTCTAGCTTCTCTATCTCTTTGCACTTGAAAAGTCAAGAGAGATGGATCTTTCACCTGAAAACCACTGAAATCCCAGTGAAAACAACTCAATCTTACCCAAAAGGGCTCAATCCCACCTCAAAAAAACTCAGTGCCGTACCAAACTCACTTGATTCCTCAGCCACCTAAGTAAGATGGGGCTGGGAGGAGATTGGGAGAAGTGGGATCTCAGTTAGAGCGGTGGGATGAGGATTGTGCGGAGCTGGGTGTGTGGGATGCATTTGATAGCAAATAAAATTTTCAGACTTACTGATTTCTCTCCCGTTCATGTTCAGTCCGTTGCAGTTCTGTTTGCAGAGTGCCGCTTTCTCAGCTCATTGTGTTTGTGTCCCCTTTTCTCTCCTGCCTCTCTTTGCCTGCTTTGTTTCTCTCTCAGTGTCTCTCTTGACCCAGGGACCACCATAGATCCTCCCCTGATTTAACTGACCCAGGCACCCCCCGAGACCCTCCCTATATTTAATTGCCTCAGGGACCACCAAATACCCTCCTTTGATTTATTGCCCCAGTGACCACCAAAGATTCTGCCCTCATTCAATTGACCCTGCCCTGATTTAATTGACTTCTGCCCTGTTTTAATTGACCCCTCTGCCACCAAAAACCCTCCCCATATTATTTATTATTTTATTTCCCAAATATTATTTTAATTCCCAGTCCCAGGAGCTGAAGTCCTGAAGGCTGGCAGGGAAATGTCTCTGTAGGATTTTGCTCCATTTGCCTTCAAGGGCGGGAACATCTTTTCCTGTCTGGGAGCTGGAATTCCAGCCTTTTGGAATGTATGCCGAGCAATACAGACTGGCATCAGATATGGACTGGGATCAAATGGATTGGGATCAAATGGATTGGGATCAAATATGGACTGGGATCAAATAGGGACTGGGATCATATGTACTATCCCGAATTTCCTCATTATCCAAAAATTCCCATAATTCTGGAATTTCTGTTATCCCAAAATTCACATTATCCCAAATTTCCCATTATCCCAAATTTCCCCATTATCCCAAAATTCTTGTTATCCCAAATTTCCCATTGATCTGGAATTTCTGTTAGACTGGAATTCCCGTTATCCCAAATTTCCCCTTGATCCCAGAATTCCCATTATCCTGGAATTTCTGTTATCCCGGAATTCCCATTATCCCAGTTCCCCATTATCCCACTCTCCTAGTTCCCCCCATTATCCCAGTCCCCCACATTATCCCAGTTCCCCCCTTATCCCATTTTTCCTGTTATCCCAGTTTCCCCTGTTTTCCAGTTCCCCCCCACCCCGCTATCCTGTGCCCCCCAGTTATCCCAGTTCCCTACTCAGCGGATGCCTGAGAGACTGGAATCCTATGCACTGGGACAAACTGGAATGGGATAGCCCAGACTGGGATCCTATGGACTCGGATTATATGGAACTGGGATCCTATGGACTGGGATAAACTGGACTGGGATAGCCCAGACTGGGATCCTACGGAAAAGGATAAACTGGACTGTGATAAACTGGAATGGGACCAAGTAGGGATTGGGACTGTATAAACTGGAACCCTGTGAAATGGGATCCTATAGACTGGGACTGCACAGACTGGGACCATATGGATCCGGGCCATACACACTGGGATAAACTGGTCTGAGATTCTATGGATTGGGATCCCACCAAACTGGGATCGCATGGACCGGGATTGGAGAAATAGGGATGGCATGGAAGAGGAGGGATAACGGAGATCGAGAAAGGATGGAAAAAAGAGGAGTAGGTGGGGTTAGGGAGGAGCAGGAGGAGGAGGAGGGGTAAAATGGGAGGGAAGAAGGAGGAGAAGGAGGGAGGGTCAGGGAGGAGGAGGAGGAGGGAGGGAAAGGGAGGGACAAAGGAGGAGAAGGAGGTGGGGAAAGAGGAGGGGGAGGAGGGATGGAAGAGGAGAAGGAGGTGCGGTGAGGGAGAAGGAGGAAGAGAGGGGATGGAACAGGTGAGGGAGAAGGAGGAAGAGAGGGGATGGAACAGGAGGAGCGGGAGGAAGAGGAAGAGGAGGGACAAAGGCGGATCAAGGCTGAGCAGATGGAACCATGCGCTGCAGCCCTGCCTGAACTTGCAGCCCCCACCTGTGGGATCATCGCTTCCCCCCCCCCCATCGCGCTGGTGACCAGGGAGGGGGAGCCCGGCCCAGACATCCTGGGGGGTCCCTGGGTGGGGTTTTTGGGGGGATGTTTGGAGAATGAAGCAGTCCAAGACTGAGCAGAAAAGGCCCCTCGAGGGGACATTGGGAGGTGCCGGTGGTGGCTGCCGGCAGAGGCAGCCTGGAGGAGCAGAGCCCTGTGTCCCCCAGGAGCCCAAAGTGGGGAGCCCAGAGAGGGGGGAACGCCGCCATTGGCGGGAGCCTCAAGAGCCTGGAGAGGGGCAGGGGGGACTCCTTGGAGCCGCTGCAGCCCAGAGCAGAGAATGAGGGGAGAAGGGAGCCCGGGAGCCCAAACAGCCCCAGCATCCCAAAGTGGGGAGATGGAAAACAGGGAACTTTTGGGATCGCTGGGTCTCCCAGCAGCCTGGGCAGGGCGGGCACCGAGGACAAAGGGGACTCCCAATCCAAGCGTGACCCCAGCAGCTGGGACAGGGGGGAACACTGTAACACCAGAGGCGAGGGACCTGGGAGGCTTTTTCAGGGCTGAATCTTGGTGTTTGGGAGGTTTTCTGGAGCCCAGATGTCCAGTGACTTGTAGAGATGGACTGGTGCAGAGGGACCTTCAAACTCACCATGCTCATCCCTTGTTTTCCCCAAACCAGGATTTCCCATTGCCAACCCTTGGCAGGCTGTGAGGAAGAGGAAGATGCCCCGGGACACTGAGGCAGCTGAGAAGGAAGTCAGTGCCCCATTCCCCTCTGCTGCTCCATCTCCAGCCCAGCATGGCCCCCGGCTGCAGCTCAGCCCTGGGGGAATCTCCTTGCCCTTGCCTGTGGCATGGAGGCAAATCCCATCCTGTCCTTGTCCTTCCTCCCCCAGAGCAGGAGCTGAGGATGGAGAGCAGGGAGGACAAATGCCCATGGCAGAACCTGGTGGAAGAGGCCGTTTTGAGCAGCTCCACGGCGCAGGAAGCCAACGGGGAGGAAAAGCCCTGGAGATGCTGCACGAGGAGGGGCTGCAAACGCAGCTGGCAGGGATCTGAGGGGGAAAGAGCCAGCCTGGGCCGGGAAGGCGGCCGGAGATGGAGCCAGAGCTTGGAGCTGGTGCTCCATGATGGGGAGAAGCACCACACGTGCGTGGAGTGCTGGAAGAGCTTCAGGTGGAGCTCTGAGCTGATCCAGCACCAGAGGACCCACACTGGGGAGAGGCCCTACGAGTGTGGAGAATGTGGGAAGAGCTTCAGCCATAGCTGCCACCTGATCACACACCAGAAGACCCACACCGGGGAGAGACCCTACGAGTATTCCAAGTGTGGGAAGGGGTTTCAGACCAGCTCCCATCTCCTCCGACACTATCAGAGTCACACAGGGGAGAGGCCCTTCCGCTGCCCCGAGTGCAGGAAGGGATTCCAGCGCAACTCCCACCTCATCAGGCACCGGCGCATCCACACTGGGGAGAGGCCCTACGGGTGTCCCCAGTGTGGGAAGAGCTTCTCACAGAGCTCTCACTTGCCCCAACACCAACGGAGGCACCGGTAAGGGAAGCCCTGCAAGTGCCCTGAATGCGGGAAGAGCTTCGTGCGCTGCTTCTGCTCCATCCCGCACTGGAGGAGGCACTTTGGGCACCGCCCTGGTCACTTACATTCCTTGTGATCCATGCTGGGAACACACCTGGCTGCTTCTCTCCTTTTGGTTTGGCCTCAATTTTCTTTTGCTTCATCTTCATCCCTTAAAAACAGCCAAAACAGGGTTAAATGAAATAAATTGATCAAAGATGTCTAAAGTTCCACAATTTCAGAGGTTTTTAAGGGAGAATTGATGGTTTAGGGACAATATTCTGGAGGATTTGTGGGTTCTGTGGGGGGATTTTGGGCAGTGTTTTCCATCTCTTTGCGCTCCAAAACCAAGAGTGTTACCTCAAAACAACTGAATCCCACTGAAAACAACTGTTGCAGAATTTTGTTCAGACTTGGCTTATAGAGGGGCCATGAAAATATACAGCTGGTTAAAAAGTAAAAGGCAGCTATAAGCAGCAAGTTCTCAGGCTTTTTCCTTAAACAATAAACACCGTGTCCTTGAGTAAAGTGATGAGAAAGAACATGATGGAAAACATGGAGGCCTTGAGAACAGTCAATAACAAGTCAACAACAGGATGAGAAAAACCAATGTTAGTCTCAACAAGAAACCACAGATATTGACAACAAAAGGAGGGGTTGGTGTGTAATCTGTAGCCAATAATGAGCTTGGGTTTTGCAATATGTATGAACTTCATTAACACTACAATAAAAGTGTGTAAGCTGGATCAATAAATCGAACTCCGATTTATTGATCCAGCTTACACACTTTTATAGTAGTGTTAAACAACTGAATTTTAATTCATATGGGTTCAATCCCACATCAAAATAGCTTGTTCCCACCTTAAAATAAACTCAATCCCATGCCAAACTCACTTGATTCCACCGATGGCATGGTGAGATGGGGTGGGAAGGAGATTGGGAGAAGTGGGATCCCAATTTGGAGCGGTGGGATGGGGATTATGTGGGGCTGGCTGGTTGGGATGTATTTGATAGCAAATAAAACTTTCAGAGTTACTGATTTCTGTCCCTTTCATTTTCAGTCAGTTGCAGTTCTATTGGCAGAGTGCCACCTTCTAAGCTGATTGTGTTTGTGTCCTCCTTTCTCTCCTGCCTCTCTTTGCCTTCTCTTTTTCTCTCTCAGTGCCTCCCTTGAGCCAGGACAGCTGCCACCAAAGACCCTGCCCTGATTTAATTCCCAGTGCAGGAGCTACAACAGCCATGGGTGAAGTTCTGAAGGCTGGCAGTGAAATGTCACTGTAGGATCTTGCTCCACTTGGCTTTTGGCCCCTTCTTAAGAGCTTTGCCTTCAAGGGCAGGAATATCTTTTCCTGGCTGGGAGATGGAATTCCAGGTCCTTGGAGTGTGTGCTGTGCAGGACCATACAAACTGGGATCACGTGGACCAGGATTTCACAGGCTGGGACCATAGGGATTAGGAGCAGAGACTGGGATCATACAAACTGGACCATACGGACCAGGATGCTGCACCAGATCGATGTAAACCAAGGGGGTCCCGCCCTGCCTGAGGGTGCAGCCAAAGCTCCCTGGAACAAATGCAGAGTTTCAGGAGGGATCCCAATTCCAATCCCATTTCTAATCCCATTTCCAATCCTTTTGCCAATCTCAGAGTCATCCTGGCGCTGATCCTGGTCCCGGTGCCAGCTTCGGTCTCCGTCTCAGTCCTGGAGCACTCCCAGTGCTGATTCTGGTTCTCGTGTCAATCTCAATCGCAGAGTGGTGCCGGTCCCCGTCTCTGTCTCAGTTTCAGAGCAGTTCTGGACCCAGTGCTGCTACTGGTGCTGGTCTTGGTCTCGGAGTGCTCCCAGTGCCAATCTCAGTCTCGGTCCCGGCCCCAGAGCACTGCCAGTCTCGGTGCTGGTTCCGGTGACAGTCTCCATCTCAGTCCTGGTGGGCTCCTGGTCTCGGTCCTGGTCCCGGTCCCAGAGCAGTCCCGGTGCAGGTGCCAGGTTCCAGTCTCGTTCCTGAGCCCAGTCCTGGAGTGCTGCCAGTGCCAGTCCCAGTTCCAAAGCGCTCCTGTTGCTGGTCCCAGTGTCAGGCTTTGTCCCAGTTCCAGTTCTGGTGCTGGTTCTGGTCTGGGTCTTGGTCCTAGTCCTGGTGCCGATCCTGTAGCGCTACCAATCCCAGTTCCAGTGTTGGTCTCAGTCTTGCTGCTGGTGCCGGTTCTGCTGCTGTGTTTGGTCTTGGTCCCGGAGAATTTAGGTCCAATTGGGTGATTTTAGGCCAATCTGGGCAGGTTTAGGGTGGGTTTCAGATCCCTTACAGTGATTTCAAGTCTTTTGGGGTGGATCTTATGCCCTTTTGGCTGATTTTATGCCAAATCTGGAGGGTTGAGGGTGGATTTTAGATCCCTTTGGATGATATAAACCCATTTGGGTGGGGTTTGGGCCTGTTTGAGTGGTTTTAGGAGGAACTGGGCAGTTTTAAGGTGGATTTTAGATCACTTTGGATGATTTTAGGCCTGTATGGTTGGATTTTAGGCCTCTTTGGGTAATTTTAGGTTGAACCAAGCCTTCTAACGGTGATTTTAGTCCCTTTGTCTTACAGATGGCTAATGAGATGATTGGCTCTCGCAATTAAGGGATGAATACTGTGTCAATATTAAGAGAAGCTTTACTGATGTGTGATTACGTTATTGCAGTCTGTTGTTTACATGTCCTCTGTTCTCCCCACAGTCCCCTTTCCCCCTATTGTTACCATCAGCCAGCCTGAGCCATCCAGGACAAGTGGAAAGAAGGCGAGTACAAAAACTTGTTTCTCGGGGAGGGGGCGTGGCATGACACGACCTGACCCTCCAATCAAGCTGCAAGAAAGCAGACTCCACCAATAAACAGCAAAGAAGAGTTGATTGACAGACTGTGGGAGGGGCCAGGGTTGGCTGATGCAATCCTCGGGGTATAAAAGGTGGAGCGTCCATCTTGAGGATGAGCCAGGCACGTGGTAGGCAGCCACGAGGGAAGCTCCCAGGCCTGTTCTTCCTTACTTAGTCCTTTTCTTGTCATTTTTGTTAAGGTTGAATAAACCTTTTAAAATTTTCAAAGTCAGCAGTCGTTTCTCACAATAACCAAAGGTTCCTTTACTGGAGTTTGGTGCACAGGAGAAACACCAACCATATATTCTCAAGAGGTCAAAATGACACAAAATTTTACTGGCAAAGTACAGAAAATCAAGAAACTTTGGAAAAAGATTTAATAAAACATCTAATTCAACATAAAACACCATAGCAGTAACTTCCTTAACTCAGCCCATTGCACCTGGAAATGTTTAACCACTTCAGTTGTTGAGGTACCAAAAAATGTTCCATATCAAGAGCATTAGAAGGAGAAGACAGAAAGACAGGAGGACAGAAGCTCTATAGAAAGAAATGCACATGGCTACCAACTGCTGGGGTTTCAGTGTGGATGAGACACAAACCGCAACCATGGAACCCTTGTGACACATCAAGGCCCCTCTGGAGCAAAGAAACCATTGCTGACAGAACAGAAACTCATGGAACCAAGAGCCATTGTGACAATGCAGATCCAAGGACACCATGGTGGCACTATGGAACCTCATGGGAGCAAAGAGACCATTGTGACACTCTGGTGCCTCACGGAATCAGGGGGACCATTGTGAAACTCAGGCCCCCTATGGAACCAAGGGCCAAGGATGAAGCTGTGCGGCCCATGGAACCAAGGAGCCGTTGTGACACAGCGGGGCCACAGGGAGCCGAGGGGCCATGGGGACATTGCAAGGGCTCAGGGAAGCCAAGGGGCCGTTGTGACACTGCAGAAGAAAAGAGAACACTGTGACATTGCAGGGACTCCTGGAATCAAGGAGACACTTGGGACACTGTGGGGCCCCATGGAACCAATGGGACAGGGAGCAGATGTGGCTAGTTTGGCCTCCCGGGGGCTGCTGGACAGGTCTGGCTGACCTTGGCATGTCGAGGGCTGCTCCTCACCTGCCCCTGAAGCACTGGGGCTCTGGGCTCTCCTTCCTATGGGAGAGAACTGTCCTGATCCTCCTCCAGGGGCCCATGGCCAAAACTGGGATTCCTTCTCCAAATTCCCTTACATGCACAGATTGTTCCCAGATGAAGTCTGCCAGGAGAGACAGATCTGGCTGCCTTGGCTACCTGGGGCCACCTCTCATCTGCCTTTGAAACCCTTGGACCATCTGCTTTTCTTTCCTATAGGAAAAAACCATCCATCTCGACCAGGCACTCATGGCCAAAATTGGGCAACTGCCTCTGGAATTCCTTATATCCAAGGATAGCTCCCAGACAAAAGCTGCCAGGACTGACAAGTCTGGCTGGCCTTGACTTCCTGAGGACTGGCCCTCATCTGCCTCTGAAACACTGGGGCTCTGTGCTTTCCTTCCTAATGAAAAGAACTCTTCTTCCTGTCCAGGCACCCACAGCCAAAACTGAGATTCCACCTCCAAAATGCCCAATGTCCAAGGACAGCTCCTAAACAAAAGGTGCCAGGAGAGACAGGTATGGCTGGCTTGGCCTGAGGGTGGCCATGTCTCATCTGCTTCCAAAACACTTGGACTTTGTGCTTTACTTTCCTTTGGAAAAAACCACCCATCTTGACCATGGCCAAAATTGGGATTTCACCTCCAAAGCTCAGTACATCCAAGGATTGCTCCCAAGTGAAAGCTGCCAGGACAGAGAGGTCTGGCTGCCCTTGGGCTCCTGGGGGTGCCTCTCCCCTGCTGTCTAAACACTGGGGCTGGGTGCTTTCCTTCCTATGGCAAAGAACCATCCTTCTTATCCATGCAGAAATGGCTGAAATTGAGATTCCACCTCTAAAATTCTTAATATCCAAGGGTTGCTCCCAGCAAAATCTGCCTGTACTGTCAAGTCTGGCTGGCCTTGGCCTCTGGTGGTTGCCCCTGCAACACTGGGGCTGGGTTCTTTCCTTCCCATGGAGATTCCTGGGACACTGTGGGGACCTCATGGAACCAAGGGGATTATTGTGGCACCACTGGAGCCCATGGAACCAAGGAGATCATTGTGGCACCACTGGAGCCCATGGAACCAAGGAGATCATTGTGGCACCACTGGAGCCCATGGAACCAAGGGGGTCATTGTGGCACCACTGGAGCCCATGGAACCAAGGGGCCATAGTGGCACAGAGGGGCTTCATGGACCCAGAGGCCATTATGGCTCTGTGGGGCCTGATGGAACCTTGGAGACCATTGTGACCCTTCAGGGTCTCGTGTCACCAAGGGGGCATTATGACACCTCAGGGCCACCTGTAAGCAAGGGACCATTGGGACACTGTGGGGCCCCATGGAACCCAGGGAACATGGAACAGCTCTGGCTTGCTTGGCCTCCCAGGGGCCACCTGACAGCTGTGGCTGATCTTGGGATGTCAAGGACTGTCTCTCATCAGCTCCTGGAGCACTGGGGCTCCATGCTTTCCTTGCTATGGAAAAGAACTGTACCCCTTTTCAGATGCCTATTGCCAAAATTGGTACTCTCCCTAAAAAATACCTGTTTGCAAGGGTATCTCACAAAATAAAACCTGCCAGCTCCGGCTGGCCTTGGCCTCTGATGGTCACCTCTCATCTGTCCTGGAAACACTGGGGCTCTGCTCCTTCTATCCTGTGGAAAGAACCAGCCTTCTTGTCCACGGACCATGGCCAAAATTTGAATTTGGCCTCCCAAATTCTGTATATCCAAGGATTGGTCCCAGACAAAAGGAGCCAGGACAGACAGGTCAGGCTGGCCCTGTCCTCTGGTGCTTTTCTTAGACTATGAGCTGAATGTTATTATTTGGAAACACCTTGGAGAGGGCCCAGAGGTGTCCCAAGGAGGGGTTTGGAGGCCTTGGGCACATGAGCATTGTATAGGGACAAAGGAGCTCTGTGCTCAGTGGGGTGGAGACTGAGGACGGTGGAGCAGAGCCAGGAGAGTGTTTAAAGAGCGATTTCAGTGATGGTGGATTCTTTTGACATAGTGGAAAACAGCGAGAGAGAGAAAGAATTAATGCCAAGTGCAGCTTGGGAGGCCCAGACTGGCACCAGAAGAAAGGAATTTCCCTGGCAAGGCAGGGCTGTGGTGCAGCACGTCCCCAGCAGGAGCCTGGAGCAGCCCAAGGCTTTGTGTGGGCAGGCAGGGGCAGGCAGGAGGCAGAGCTGTCAGCAAAGGAAGGGCCCAGCCAGGTGGGGCAGCCGGGGGATGCCGACAGCCTGCAGGGACAGAGGCACAGGGCAGGGACACCGTGGGACAGCCTGGGCTGCACAGGGCACAGGGATGGGCAGCAGCTGCAAGGCAGCCCTGCCAGAGCCAACGTGGGCAGCACTTTGACCATGGCTGCTGGGCCTGGGCCTAAGGCCACGAGGGGACAAGTGACCCTTGCACGGCTGGGGCCTCATTGCCTCCTTGTCCCTGCTCAGCAGCCTGGCAGAGGCCGCCCCATGCTCCTGCCCTTGGCATTGCACATCCCCACATGCCAGTGTCCATCCCGGGAAGAGCCCTGAGCAAGGAGGGAGGGACAGGATCTGCCTGGCCAGGGGCTGGGGCTCAGGCCTTGGCCCTTTGCATTCCTGAGACACATCCAGGTGTGCTCAGCACTAGAAACACCTTTGCCTTGGTTGTCCCCAGCTCTCATCACTGCCTCCAGTGTTCTGCATTCCCTGGAACCTGGGGACAGTTTCTCAGTTGTGGCCCTGAGCGCGATCTCTTCAAAGTGCAATAAACTTCAGCATTTTGATGAAACTGAGTTCTTGAGTGTTTTGTGATATCACTGAGGGAGTTGCGACATCACAGAGCTGGCTGTGACATCACAGAGTAGGATGTGAGACCATAGAGCAGACTCTGCCATAATAAAGCGTGAATCTGTGGCATCAGAGATTGGTTTGTGAAATAATCAGGTGGCTGTGTAACATCATAGAGCAGGCTGTGACCTCACAGAACAGACTGTGACATCACAGAAAAGACAGTGACATCACATGGTGACTTTATGACATCACAGTGTCTTCTGTGACATCACAGAGATGGCTGTATCACATCACAGGGTGACATCTCAGATGACTGTGTGTGCAGAAATGGCTACATGACACGGGTCACACAGACATTCGCTTGTTAGCCCACCAGGGGCTGGGAAAGTACCGAACACAGCTAGTTTGAGCTTTTGCACCTGCAAGATAGCATGTCCTTGGGCCTGGCTGAGTATGATAACAAGTAGACAGAGAGACATGGGAAAAGGGAATGTAGGTCTGAAAGAATGAGGAAGAGTTGGTGGTATAGCTTAACCAATGGGTTGCTTGGCTTGCAGAATATTCATGAAGCTTATTACTTGTGTGTATAAAAGTTTGATGCTTTTGCTAAAGAAACAGAGCTTCCTGATCTCATATTGAGTGTCCAAGTCTTCCCGCACCTGACAGTTTCCATGGCAACCATCACCAGCCCCCTGTTGCTATGCTCAGTTTCCATGGCAACAATCACCAGCCCCCTGTTGCTATGCTCAGTCCCTTGGCAGCTCCATGGAGACCCCATGCCAGGGGTGGTTGCCATGGACACCTGTGAAGGTCCGCCCGAAATGAACGGGTGATGAATGATTTTTGGGTGCAAAAATAACCAACAAAAGGCACAGGGGTTTTGCAGTAACAAATCAACAAGGTGCAATTTTATTGATTATTACCACAGCTAAATATGCGTTTGGTTAAGGGATCCAGGGAAGAGAAGGGTAAGACAAGGAAAAAAGGAAGGAAAGAAGGTCAGGGAATGGGGTATAGCTACCAAAACGTGAGGTCTTCGGGGTCCCGCCGCCGAAACTCACTCGTACATGTCTTGGGGAGTACTCAAAGGACAGTTGGACCGAACCCCAATATATATACTGTTCTTGGTTGGGGGAAGGGTAGCTGAAATTAGGTTTCTATGGAGGGGAGAAGTCCATTGTTTTCGTGGCCGAATGCTCACAGGTACGTTAGGTTTTTCCCCCTCCCTGAGTTGGGAGGGGGTACAGTCCCAGTCTCTGGAAGGAGGTTGCCATGGGGGTGCCATGGGGGTGCCAATAGGGTGCCAGAGGGGTTCTTGGTTCCTTGATGAGGGGATTCGCATCTCTGTTGGTCCGTCACGGTGGTTGAAGACAGGCAAGAGGGGTCTTCTCATGGAGCGGGGGGGAGCCACCCCAGAGCTCAGTCCAGCCAGATCAGGAGTTTGGAAGAAAGTCCAGTTCAATTGTCCAGAAAAGGGCAGCATGCCCCCCTCGAGTACAGCATGGCGTGTTCTGCAAACATCACTTGTGAGCACACTAGATAAGCAGGAGACTTTCTTTCCCAACTGGCTCAGCAGTTTTAACCCTTCGGTAGTTCTCATGACAATTGTGAGGCAAAAAATGAAGGATTTTCGGATGGACTTCTACAGACACCAGCTCAGGCCTGCAGCCACAGCCCGTTGCCAGGGCAACCATTGGCAGCCCCATCCCCAGGCTCATGGGATCCCAGAACCACAGAATTGGCTGAGCTGGGAGGGACCCATCAGGATCCTCCAGTCCAACTGCTGGCCCTGCACAGGACACCCCAACAATGCCAGCCTGGGCCTGGCAGCGCTGTCCAAATGCTGCTGGAGCTAAGAGTGCCCTGGGGCTGGGACCCTTCCCTGGGGAGCCTGGGCAGGGCACCAGCAGCCTCTGGGCAAAAACCTTTTCCTGACATCCAACCTGAGCCTGCCCCGACTCAGCTGCAGCCGTTCCCTCCACTCCTGTCCCTGGGCACCAGAGGGAAGAGGTTCCCACAGCCCCAGCCAGGGACCCGCTCCCAAGGCTGTTGCCATGGCCACCAGGGCTGGGACCAGCTGGGATGCTCGGTTTCCACGGGCCGGGGTTCAGGAATGGGATTCCCCAGTTTCCTGTTCCCCTCAAAACCGTGCTGCCCTCACTGCCCTCCCGCCTCCCATGGAAAGCACAGAAGGCAAAGGTCTGGTCTGGGATAAGAACAATTTATTAGGAACAGGAACAAGATAAGGGACAAACAGAACTGAAACAATATTGATAATAGAAGGGATAAATGAAACAGTTTACTGGGAAAACTAAAACACAACTCACTGGGTCTTCCTGGCCACAATTTCCCCTGTTTGGAAAGGACACCCTTCTTCTCAGGGAGAGAGAGAGAGAGTGTCCTTTTATGAACCTGGAAATTCTCTGAGGTGCGAGTGAATGTAATGACACAGCCATGGCAAGACCCCCATGTTTTTCAATGCCACATCATGATACTGGTAGGGGCAGGAAACGGGACAGGTGTCTTCCCGGCATGGATCATGGGGAACATGGATCACCAGGGATCTTCCCAATGTGGGATCTCCCATGGGGGATGAAGCTGAAGTGGTACATAAAGCTGTTCCTGCATTTGTGGCATTTGCAGGGCTTCCCTTACTGGTGGCTCCATTGGTGTCTGGCAAGTTAGAGCTGGTGATGAAGCTCTTCCCACACTGGGGACACTCGTAGGGCCTCTCCCCTGTGTGGATGCGCCAGTGGATGATGAGGGTGAAGTTGTGCTTGAAGCCCTTCCCGCACTCAGGGCAGTGGAAGGGCCTCTCCTCTGTGTGAATCCGCTGGTGGCGGAGGAGATGTGAGCTGGTCTGAAACCTCTTCCCACATGTGGTGCACTGGTAGGGCCTCTCCCCAGTGTGGATTCATAGGTGGGTCACAAGGTTGGATCTGTAGCTGAAGCCCTTCCCACATTCCCCACACTCATAGGGCCATTCCCCAGTGTGGATCATCTGGTGGCTGATCAGGTGGTTGCTCTGCCTGAAGCTCTTCCCACACTGCAAGCACTTGTGGGGCTTCTCCCCATCATGAAGCTGCTCATGGACCACCAGCTCTGAACTCTGGCTGAAGCTCTGTCCACCTTCCTGCTCAGGGTGGCTCTTTCTTCTTCAGAGCACCCTGGGCTGGGTTTGCAGCCCCTCCTCATGGGGGATGTCTGAGGTTTTTCTTCCCTGTTGGATTCCTGTGTGTTAGAATCACTCAAAACAGCCTCTTTCACGAGGTTCTGCCATGCAGATTTTTCCTCCCTGGTCTCCATCCTCAGTTCCTTCCCTGGGGAAGGAAGGACAAGGACAGGATGGGATTTGGCTCCGTGCCAGAGGGAAGGGGAAGGAGATCCCCCCAGTGCATCCCCGGCAGGATGGCGTTGGCAGCAGGGTTGTCCTGCAGCCAGGGGCTGTGCTGGACTGGGAGATAGAGCAGGAGAGAGGGGGAAATAGGAACTGACTTCCTCCTCACCTATCTGGGTGTCCCGGGGCTCCTTCCTCTTCCTCACAGCCTCCTTCTCCATCCAACCAAGGTTTGGGAATGGGAAATCCTGTTCTGGGAAGAAAACAAAGGGTGCGCACATTGTCTTTTGTACTGGTTTGAAAGCAAACCTAGGGAGGGTCTAAACCAGAATTACAATTTAAAAGAAAACTAAGATCAAGGCAATGATACAGAAACACTGCCTTAAACTGACAGAGTCAGGATATAACCTGACACCCTGTTGGTCAGGGTGGTGGCAGCAGTCCCAGTAAATGGTGGCTGCAGTCCTGTTGGAGTGATGAAGGTGATTCTGTCAAAGCAGCGATCCTGTAGAAGGGTCTGGTCTTCCTGTGGAGGTCCAGTGGTGGTTAGGGAGCTCTTGTCCTCTGGGAATCCAATAGGCAAGCTGCTCCTGGTGTAGCAAAGTGTCAGCTTATATCCAGGTAGGAATGCTTGGATCCTCCCCCTGGGCGGAGCATCCCACAATGGGATGATGGAATTTTATCAGTCCTGCAGTGACACTCAATGGCCCATTCACAGAAGATATCTCCCCTGGAGGGCGTTATCAGGGGTGAGTCATGGAAGAGATAAAGAACACTGCCCCACCTGTTTATAGCAGTTGATGAAGATGGGGATTGAAAACATGCATTTGGTTACATCTTGCATTGCAACCTGAAACAGTGGGGTAACCCCTGCTCAGGGGGTGAACACCACCCCCCTTACCCAAACTGGCTCAGCTGTAAAACCCTCACCCTGGGAAAGCCACACAAACACCGGGGACAATGTCACACTTACCCTGCCCCAGGGGAGTGCTCTTTTTCCTGTCATTCCCTTCCTGTCCCCCCTTGTCTATCCCATTTACTGTTCAATAAAATCCATTTTGGATTTGGTCTCATTAGAACCTTAATTGGGGCAGAGGAATCTCTCTAACACTTTTCTTAACCAGACTCACCAGACTGTGAAATTCTTTTGGCACAGTGAGTTTAGGCACTGTTCTCTGACCCCAAGTGCCTTTGGCAACAGCATGGTTCCCTCCTCTAAGGAGGTTGTGGTTCTCTCTGGAGGAACTCTTTGAAACTGGGCTGCAGCTTCCTCTGAGTGACTTATGGGAGAACTGATGAGGTAAATCGCCTTTGTGGGCCCGGAGTGTAAAGAAAATATTTTGTTGTCCTTCTATTACAGCGACCTGATGAAGGTCTTCAGGGTAAGAGAAGTGGACGAGAATCTTGGTTCATGATCAGAAGGCTGGATTTATGGATATATGATATATAATACATTATAACTATACTAAAAGGAATAAAGAGAAAAGTTGCAGAGGCTTGCTAAGCTAAGAATAGAAAGAAAAGAATGAATAACAAAGTTCTGTGTCCAGCAGAAAGCAAGGACCAACTCTCCCGTGAGTGGTCAGCAAATCCAAACACTCACAGAAGACCAATCACAGATGCTCCTGTTACATTCCACATCAGCAGATAATTATTGTTTGCATTTTTCTTCTGGGGCCCCAGCTTCCCAGAAAGGACAAATCCTAAAAGAGACGATTTTATGAAAAATGTCTGTGACATCCTTCCTTGAAATGTTTTTTAAAATCACAGGAGGAAAGGGAGCAAATGATACCAGCGAGACTGACAAGGTTCATTCACCCCATGGTGAGGAACACAAGGCTGCTAAAAGTCCTACAAGAAGCTCAGCTCAAGTAGCTAAATTCCCAAATAACTCCTGAATTCCCAGGCTTGAGTGCTTTGTGAAATGTGAGAATCATTTTTCTCTTCATCCCTGTCACCTTTGTGACAGCTACAAAGAGTTTACTTTCCTTTTAATGACACCTGTATTGGGCTGAATTTACACTTTTATCAGAATGTGCTAGCAGCTGAGCTGGAGCTGTGCAGGAACCAGTGGAACTTGGAATTGCCACAAAATTGCTTGTACTGTCAGTTTATTAATGTTTGCGATTTGTTTGTCATCACATCTGACTTGTGGGAAAATCAAATATTCATCAAAGTGATTTATGCAGAGTCAAGTTTGATTTCTGCCAAATTATTTTTCACAGTGCCCAGGGGATGCTCGAGGGGTCTCTGTGCCTCTCGCCCTGGGGGATGCTTGGCAGGGATTTGGGGGGGTTGTCCCTGTCCCTGTCACCCCAGGCCATTGCCCAGGGGCTGTCCCTGTCCCTGTCACCCCAGGCCATTGCGTAGGGGGTCTCCATCCTTTTCACCCCAGGGAATGCCTGGGGGGTTTCCCTCCCTCTCACCCCTGTGCCAGGGGGTGCTCGGGGCAGTCTCTGTCCCTTTCAGCCCAGGGGATGCTCGGGGGTCTCTGTCCCCTCACCCTGGGGGATACTTGGGGGGTCTCCATCCCTCTGGCCTCAGGCAATGCCTGTGCAGGGCTGGGGACCAGGGGCTCTGTGTCCCTCTCACCGCTGAGGGTGCTCGGGGCTGGGGGGGCTCTCCGACCTTCTCACCCCTGGGGAGGCCGGGGGGGGTCTCTGTCCCTCTCAGCCCTGCTGTGACCCCACCCAAACATCATCGGGGTCACAGGGACAGAGACACCCCCAAAGCCCCAGAAGGGCTGAACCTGGGATTTGGTTTGGGGCTGAGGATTTAGGAAGGGGCTGGAATTGGGGCTGGTGTTGGATTTTGGGCTGAGATTTGGATTAGACCTGGGATTGGGGTTAAGGCTGGACATGGGATTGGCTTTATGGCTGGGGTTGGGATTGGGTCTGGGGCTAGACAAGTCTGGCACTGGGATGAGATTAAATACAGAACTGTGAGTGTGTCTATACGTGGAGTGAGATTGAGACCAGGATCAGGGTCAGGTTTGGGACTGAGCTCACCCAGAGCGGGACAGAGGGGATGTCACTGCAGGATGTCCCTGGCGTTGTTCCAGCCCTCCTCAGGCACCTCCAAACATGGGGAGCAGCTGGGTGCCCCAAGATCCAGGTGCTCCCACGTTGCCCCTCAATACCAGGCGAGCATTCCCTGAGGGCAGCCCTGACTGTGACCCTTGGGGCTCTGGGATCAGCCCTCACATCCCTGTGGGAGCAGCAGCAGACAGGATGAGAGATTCTCTCGCCCCATTTTTCCTGTGGAAGGGTGAAGTCCAGCTGCACTTTTCTTCTGGTGCCTCCTCCTCTCCTCAGCTGAGGATGTCAAACTCTCCAGGAGCAGGAAAATCCCCATTCCCTCTTTCCTTGTGGCTGCAGCCTGGAACATCCACCCAGAATGAAGGACTTTCTGACAGCCCTGCTGAATGACACTGGCAAGAGGTTTGTGAGAAGGGGAAGAAATTGTATTTTGATAGTAAATAAAAGGTGCAAAATTATTCCTTTCTGTTATATTCCTTTTCAGTCAGTTCTGGTCTGCTTTCAGAGTGCCACCTTCTCAGCTGATTGTGTTTGTGCCCTCCTTTCTCTCCTGCCTCTCTTTGTCTGCTCTGTTTCTCTCTCAGTGTCTCCCTTGACCCAGGGATGCTCACACCAAAGACCGTGCCCGGATTTAATTCCCAATTCAGGAGCTACAACAACCATGGGGGAAGTTATGAAGGCTGGCAGTGAAATGCCACTGTAAGATCTTGCTCCACTTGGCTTTTGGCTCCTTCTTGACAGCTTTGCCCTCAAGGGCAGGAACATCTTTTCATGGCGGAGAACTGGAATTCCAGACCCTGGCAGTGTGTGCAGTGGATCCCAGAGGGGCATTCCCGAGGCTCCCAGGGTGCTGCTCCTGCCGTGCCTCCCAAGGAGCTTCTCTCCCAAGGGGAGAAGATCCAGCAGCTCTGTGGGCTCCCAGAGCACACAGCAAAGGTGGCTTTGATGGATATTTTCCAGGGACTGGGGTGGGAAGGGACCCTGTCCATGGATTACGACCCCGCGAGGGAGAGACGCCTCTGCCCCAGTGAAGGAGCGAATGAGAGCTGGGAACGCAACCGACGATTATTGAACGTGGACTGAACGGAACAAGAAATGGGGAGGAGAAAGGGAGAGAAAGAAATCCGGAAGAGGTCTCAGAGAACAGAAAGAAACAGGAAAAGGCTCCCGCCTGGACTCCGCAGCTCCCAGGAACACCCGCCGGGCGTAGCGCCTTTCACAATTCCAGCCAATCAGAGGACGCGGTAAACAATTTCCAGCCAACCAGAGCTTTTCTCTTCGATGACTCACCGGTTGCCAGGCGGGCCCGCAGAGCCCGGCGGCCCCGGAGCGAAATTTGGGGCTCGGGCCGGGGGGACGGATGCGCCCCGGGGGGGTCCCCGAGCCCCCTGCCCAGCCCTGGGGCCGATCGGGGGCTCCCCCACCCAGCAGCCGGTGCTGCGGGGCCGCGGGGCAGAGCGGTGGGAAAGGGGGGTCCGGGCTGGCAGCGGAGGAAATGCGGGAGGAAGAGGAGGGAGAGGAGGAGCGGGAGCGGGAGAATCGCGGCGCTCGCAGCGCCCGCACGCTGAGCCAGCAGCGCCCCCTGCCCCGGGAGCATCGCCCCCAGCCCCGAGCCGCAGGTGAGGGCGGAGGCCGAGCTCGCCCCGGCTCCAGCCAGGGGTCTCCGGGAGGATTTTTTGGAGAGTGTTGGGAGCCGGCAGATCCCGGACTCGAGCCCCGGATATCTCCGGGCTCCCTCAGAGGAGCTTTTTCGGGGGGAGAGGAGCCGCGATCGCCCCTCGGGAGGGTCCGGGGGGGCCACGTGGGGATGGCCCGGTTCCGACGGGGCGGGACATTGGTTTTGGGGATCCCCGTGCGAGCCGGGGCTGTGGAACGGGGAACCCCCGGGGTGGGGAGAGGGGAAGGGGCGATACCGGAGCTGGGGCACCCCCGGCAGCCCGGAGATGAGGCGGGGACGGGACCCCCTGACCCTGACAGGGGCGTGTCCTGGGGTGACTTCATGATGCTCGTACCCCCATCGGTCTGTTTAGCCCAGAAATGAGTTCTGCACCTTTAAGGCTGGTTCTGAGAGCGAAGGGGAGGAGGAAGAGCAGTAGTTTGTTTTCAGACACTGCACTCCCTCCTCTACATTCCGGCTCCTCGACTGTTGTGATGCCTTAAGGAGCTGGAACAGAGGCCAGACAGAGCTAAGAGGAACAAAGTGGATTTTTACTGAAATGCCTTTAAAGGCCACACCCTAGTAGTACTGGAGCCACAGCTGTGGCTCTGCCTGGATGGCTCCAAGATGGGAGCAAAAGAGGACTACATTTTTATAAGTTTCAGTCCATTTGCATAAAGGAGTGAACTGCCCCATTAATAGCTTCAAATTATGAAGTTTCATCCTCCTTGCTTGCTTGCCTGCTCTCCTCTTTTCATGTTGTTTATGCTTTGGGCCTGAAGTTTGAAGAGATTATCCTTAAGTCTCCGGCTAGAACAGGATTGTTTTGTCTTCATCACCCTGAGGAAAGATCCCGGTAACACTTAATATAAAGCTAAAATCTGCACATCAAGACAGAATGGAAAAATTTAAAACCTAAGGTATCGTTTGTCTGCAGTTGGACAGACAGCAGGACAGAGCTCTCCTTTGCTTTTAGTTAGTTTTAGCTCGCTGAGGCAGAGAAGTTCCCCCAACTGTGGTTTTTCTTTTTCTTTGGAGCTGTTTAAAGCTGCTCTGCACTGAACACCCAGAACACCACTGGCAGTTCCCACCTGTGGCCCACCAGGCTGAGCCTGGGCCATGGCAGTTCCAGTGCTGGAGGGGCTGTTAACAGACTGATAAGAGACTGATAAGAGACTGAGTGAGCCGTGCTACAGCCCACGGAGGGACTTTCTGAGTTTGTCATGTCTTTTGGAGCGGCAAGAGGTTTTATTGTTTCATATTGTTCATTTTTTGTGCTGGTGAATGCTTTGCCTGTTAAATAAACAGGTTTTTTCCCCTTTTCTCCATGGAAATATTTTCTCGATCTGGTTGGGGGAGGGGCCGCTTGAATCTGCTTTCTAGAGGAAACGCTTTTGGAGATTTTCTCCCAAATTTGCCCTAAAACAGGACAGGGTGGTGGGAAGAGGGGAGAGCCCCTAGTGACAGGACTGGGGTGAGGCTGGAGAAGGGGACCCCAAAACCCCCCAGCCTCCCTAAGCAGGACCCTGGAGAGGGGAGATCCCCAGTGCCCATGGGATCTCCAACAGCCCTGAGACGGGGGACCACCAGAACCCCAGAGACTGGAAATGGGAAAATCCTGGTGGCTTTTTTTGATTCACTCTTGATTTTTGAAGGATTTTATGGACACCAGATGACTTCTAGTGATGGACTTGGGTGGGAGGAATCCCCAACCAAAGGCATTCACACCTTGTTTTTCCCCAAACCAGGATTTCCCATTCCCAAACCTTGGCAATATGGAGGAGGAGAAGGCTTGGAGGAAGAGGAAGATGTCCCGGGACACCCAGGCAGGTGAGGAGGAAGTCAGTGCCCCTTCCCCTCCCTCTCCTGCTCCATCTCCCAGCCCAGCACAGCCCCCAGCTGCAGGACAACCCCAGTGCCAACGCTGTCCTGCTGGGGATGCACTGGGGGGATCTCCTTCCCCTTCGCTCTGGCACACAGGCAAATCCCATCCTCTCTTTGCCCTTCCTTCCCCAGACAAGAGGCTGAGGATGGAGACCACAGGGGACAAATCTCCTTGGAAGAACCTCATGGAAGAGGCAGTTTTGAGGGACTCCACAGTGCAGAATTACAGTGGGGAGGAAAATCCACAGAGATTCCAGAGGAGGAGGTGCTTCAAACCCAGCCCAGGTTGCTCTGAGGAGGAAAGACCCACTCTGTGCCAGGAAGGTGGACAGAGCTTCAGCCAGAGCTCAGAGCTGATGGCCCAGGAGCAGCTTCATGATGGGGAGAAGCCCCACAAGTGCTTGCAGTGTGGGAAGAGCTTCAGGCAGAGCAGCACCCTGCTCTGCCATCAGATGATCCACAGTGGGGAATGGCCCTATGAGTGTGGGGAATGTGGGAAAGGGCTAAGCTGCTGCTCTGCCCTCATCACCCACCTGCGCATCCACACTGGGGAGAGGCCCTACGAGTGTCCTGAGTGTGGGAAGAGGTTTAGGACCAGCTCCCATCTCCTCCAGCACCAGCGGATTCACATGGATGAGAGGCCCTTCCACTGCCCTGACTGCAGGAAGGACTTCAAGCAAAACTTCACCCTCATCATCCACCGGCGCATCCACACCAGGGAGAGGCCCTACGAGTGTCCCCAGTGTGGGATGAGCTTCACCCAGAGCTCTCACTTGACCAGACACCAACAGATTCACCGGTAAGGGAAGCCCTGCAAATGCTCCAACTGCAGGGGGAGCTTTATGCCCAGTTCCAGTTTCATCCCCCATTGGAGGTCCCACATTGGGAAGAGCCCTGGTGGTCCATGTTCCTTGTGATTCTGTCTGGGAAGACACCTGTCCCTTTTCCTGCCCCAGCCAATGACGTGATGTGGGATGGAAGAACATGAGGGTCTGGCCATGGCCCTTTCACTACATTCACTCCCACCTCAGGTCATTGCCAGAGGCAGGAAAGGGTCTCTCTCTCTCTCTCTCTCTTCCTGAGGAGAAGGGTGTCCTTTCCAGACAGGGGAAATTGTGGCCAGGCAGATCCAGTGAGTTGTGTTTAAGTTTTCCTTATAAACAATTTTATTTATCACTTTTGTTATCAATATTGTTTCTGATCCATTTGTTTCTTATCTCGTTGCTGTTCCCAATAAATTGTTCTTATCCCAGGCCGGGATCTTTGCCTTTTGTTCTTTCCACAAGAGGTGGGAGGGCAGCGAGGGCAGCGTGGTTTTAGCGGTAGCAGGAAATTGGGGAATCCCATTCCTGAACCCCGGCCCGTGGAAACCGAGCATCCCAGCTGGTCCCAGCCCTGGTGGCCATGGCAACAGCCTTGGGAGCGGGTCCCTGGCTGGGGCTGTGGGAACCTCTTCCCTCTGGTGCCCAGGGACAGGAGTGGAGGGAACGGCTGCAGCTGAGTCGGGGCAGGCTCAGGTTGGATGTCAGGAAAAGGTTTTTGCCCAGAGGCTGCTGGGGCCCTGCCCAGGCTCCCCAGGGAAGGGTCCCAGCTCCAGGGCACTCTGAGCTCCAGCAGCATTTGGACAGCGCTGCCAGGCCCAGGCTGGCATTGTTGGGGTGTCCTGTGCAGGGCCAGCAGTTGGACTGGAGGATCCTGATGGGTCCCTCCCAGCTCAGCCAATTCTGTGGTTCTGGGATCCCATGAGCCTGGGGATGGGGCTGCCAATGGTTGCCCTGGCAACGGGCTGTGGCTGCAGGCCTGAGCTGGTGTCTGTAGAAGTCCATCCGAAAATCCTTCATTTTTTGCCTCACAATTGTCATGAGAACTACCGAAGGGTTAAAACTGCTGAGCCAGTTGGGAAAGAAAGTCTCCTGCTTATCTAGTGTGCTCACAAGTGATGTTTGCAGAACACGCCATGCTGTACTCGAGGGGGGCATGCTGCCCTTTTCTGGACAATTGAACTGGACTTTCTTCCAAACTCCTGATCTGGCTGGACTGAGCTCTGGGGTGGCTCCCCCCCGCTCCATGAGAAGACCCCTCTTGCCTGTCTTCAACCACCGTGACGGACCAACAGAGATGCGAATCCCCTCATCAAGGAACCAAGAACCCCTCTGGCACCCTATTGGCACCCCCATGGCACCCCCATGGCAACCTCCTTCCAGAGACTGGGACTGTACCCCCTCCCAACTCAGGGAGGGGGAAAAACCTAACGTACCTGTGAGCATTCGGCCACGAAAACAATGGACTTCTCCCCTCCATAGAAACCTAATTTCAGCTACCCTTCCCCCAACCAAGAACAGTATATATATTGGGGTTCGGTCCAACTGTCCTTTGAGTACTCCCCAAGACATGTACGAGTGAGTTTCGGCGGCGGGACCCCGAAGACCTCACGTTTTGGTAGCTATACCCCATTCCCTGACCTTCTTTCCTTCCTTTTTTCCTTGTCTTACCCTTCTCTTCCCTGGATCCCTTAACCAAACGCATATTTAGCTGTGGTAATAATCAATAAAATTGCACCTTGTTGATTTGTTACTGCAAAACCCCTGTGCCTTTTGTTGGTTATTTTTGCACCCAAAAATCATTCATCACCCGTTCATTTCGGGCGGACCTTCACAGGTGTCCATGGCAACCACCCCTGGCATGGGGTCTCCATGGAGCTGCCAAGGGACTGAGCATAGCAACAGGGGGCTGGTGATTGTTGCCATGGAAACTGAGCATAGCAACAGGGGGCTGGTGATGGTTGCCATGGAAACTGTCAGGTGCGGGAAGACTTGGACACTCAATATGAGATCAGGAAGCTCTGTTTCTTTAGCAAAAGCATCAAACTTTTATACACACAAGTAATAAGCTTCATGAATATTCTGCAAGCCAAGCAACCCATTGGTTAAGCTATACCACCAACTCTTCCTCATTCTTTCAGACCTACATTCCCTTTTCCCATGTCTCTCTGTCTACTTGTTATCATACTCAGCCAGGCCCAAGGACATGCTATCTTGCAGGTGCAAAAGCTCAAACTAGCTGTGTTCGGTACTTTCCCAGCCCCTGGTGGGCTAACAAGCGAATGTCTGTGTGACCCGTGTCATGTAGCCATTTCTGCACACACAGTCATCTGAGATGTCACCCTGTGATGTGATACAGCCATCTCTGTGATGTCACAGAAGACACTGTGATGTCATAAAGTCACCATGTGATGTCACTGTCTTTTCTGTGATGTCACAGTCTGTTCTGTGAGGTCACAGCCTGCTCTATGATGTTACACAGCCACCTGATTATTTCACAAACCAATCTCTGATGCCACAGATTCATGCTTTATTATGGCAGAGTCTGCTCTATGGCCTCACATTCTACTCTGTGATGTCACAGCCAGCTCTGTGATGTCGCAACTCCCTCAGTGATATCACAAAACACTCAAGAACTCAGTTTCATCAAAATGCTGAAGTTTATTGCACTTTGAAGAGATCCCGCTCAGGGCCACAACTGAGAAATTGTCCCCAGGTTCCAGGGAATGCAGAACACTGGAGGCAGTGATGAGAGCTGGGGACAACCAAGGCAAAGGTGTCTCTGTGCTGAGCACACCAGATGTGTGTCAGGAATGCAAAGGACCAAGGCCTGAGCCCCAGCCCCTGGCCAGGCAGATCCTGTCCCTCCCTCCTTGCTCAGGGCTCTTCCCGGGATGGGCACTGGCATGTGGGGATGCGCAATGCCAAGGGCAGGAGCATGGGGCGGCCCCTGCCAGGCTGCTGAGCAGGGACAAGGAGGCAATGAGGCCCCAGGCCTGCAAGGGTCACTTGTCCCCTCGTGGCCTCAGGCCCACGCCCAGCAGCCATGGCCAAAGTGCTGCCCAAATTGGCTCTGGCAGGGCTGTCTTGGAGCTGCTGCCCATCCCTGTGCCCTGTGCAGCCCAGGCTGTCCCACGGTGTCCCTGCCCTGTGCCTCTGTCCCTGCAGGCTGTCGGCATCCCCCGGCTGCCCCACCTGGCTGGCCGTTCCCTTGCTGACAGCTCTGCCTCCTGCCTGCCTCTGCCTGCCCACACAGAGCCTTGGCCTGATACCAAAAGGGTTCTTTCCATTTTTACTGTGCCTGTGAACTTTCAGCACAGGAACAAGGCATGCAGGGACTGCTTTCCCAGCAGGAATGATTGGAGGGGAAGATGAAGACATCTGGCTCAAGGGTGCAGGGATAGAGAAAACAAGGACTGAATCTGGGAACTTGAGGTGTGTTTTATGGATATGGGTAAATTGTAATTCACATTTAGTGACTGTATATAAGCAACACCCTGGTAGAATTACATGTCCATGTGAGGTTGGGAGTTATCCCTCGCTAGAGCTCAGGCCTGAATAAATGATACCCTCTGAAATAGCAAATTAGTGTACAGAGACAAAGCAGCTCTGTGCTCAGTGGAGTGGAGACTGAGGACAGCAGAGGAGACCTGGGAGGGACTGAAGGGAGGTTTCAGAGATGGTGGATCTTTTTGGCACAATAGAGAACAGCCAGACAAAGAAAGAATTAATGCAAAGGGCAGACAGGAAGAGCCAGACAGGACCCAAATAGAAAGGAATTTCCCTGCCAGAGCAGGGCTTTGGTGCAGCACGTCCCCCAGCAGGAGCCTTTGCGTGGGCAGGAAGAGGCAGGCAGTCGTGTCCCTCAGTGGGAGCCATTAAAACTTCAAGAAAATTTGGAGTTTAAATTTGAATTGTTGAGAACTTTTTTCAAGACTCAAGGACTGAGTCTGATGTAAACAACAGCAAAGCCCTGAGAGGGTCATTAAAATTTTCCTAGTCCAGTTATGGAGAAAGATTTCAAAGAGCAGTAATAAAATATACATTCCTATTTTAAAGGGTGTCTTTTATTAAATTTCTCTTTAGAGTAGAGGTGGTTGCAGCATTCTGCGATTGATATTGACCCAGGGTCTCTCCTCAGCAGCTCTGGCCTGCTCACAGAAGCTGTGCCTGGAGCTCTGACCCAGTGTGGACAACCTTGCTCCACATTGCCCAGCCCCATCCTGTCTGTGCTCACTGCCCTGGGCCCTGCTGTGCTTGCAGAGCTGGCTGCACCCAGCCTCAGAGGGATTTTCCCTTTTTGTGCTTTTTGCAGCAATCTCAAACTGCTGAGTTTCCCCGCTGCAAACAGACTCACTGCTCAGGTGTGTGCCAGCCCCAGGTGCCACCAAAGCCACTGCGGAGCTGCCCTGGGCCAGCTGTGAGGGTGGATCATCAGTCCAAGCTGCACTGGGCCCCTGCAAGGGGCTGTGGCGATGGGCACTGCACTGACCCCACTGCTGGGTTTGGCTGCCACGGCCACTGAGAGAAATGAAACTGTCCTTGGAAACACTGGGGAGGACTGGGACATACTTGGAACGCTGTGGGAGACACTGTGACATACTGGGAGTGACAGTGGGGAGGACTGGGACATACTGGGGAGACTGGGAACGCTGTGGGAGACACTGGGACATACTGGGAGTAACATTGGAGGATACTGGGGACACTGGGGCATCCTGTGGATGACATTGGGATGAACTGGGAGGGACTGGGAATAAACTCAGGTGTATTGGGAGGGACTGGGCTGTACTGGGAGGGGTTGGAGGGGCACTGGGTTGTTACTGGTTTCTACTTGGGATGAACTGCCTTTTACTGGGGATGTACTGGTCTGTACTGGGGATGAACTGGGCGGTATTGGGAGGGACTGGAGAAGTTCAATGGGCTGTTCCCGCCTCTGCTGCATCCCATTTGCCAAGGCTTCTGCCCATCACCGCCCAAAACCAATCGGCGCCGGGATCGGGGCTTCCTGAGCAGTGCCTAGGATGGGTGACATATTTTCGCCTACAGCTCCCGTCATGCCACGCGGCCCGATTCAGCCCCATTGGAGCCGGGACTACAACGCCCGTCATGCCCTGCGCTCCAGAGAACCCCGGGATCCGCCCCCTCTTTGTCCCTTAAGTGTCTCCCAGACCCTCCAGGATCCCTCAGTGCCTCCTCAGCGCCCATTCGGGACCTCCAAAAGCGTCCCCGGACCCCTGAGTGCTCCTGACCCCACAGATGCCCGGTACAGCCACTTCTGGGAATTCATCTCCTCCCCTGCGGCCCCAGAGCCCCTCAGAACAGAGTCAGGCACCTAAAACTCCTGCCGTGCCCCGCGCCCTAAAGAGCCCGGTTAGAGCTCCCCGAGCTCCCTGCAAGTGCTCCCGAACCGTTTACGTTTCCCCGAGGACCTCGAGTCGCGGCTCGGACGCAGGAGTGTCCCCCAGGAGCATTCCCGGACCCCCAAACAAAGCATTGGAGCCCCTTCCGGGACTATGGTTCCCATCATGCTCCGCGGCGCACGTCCTGTGCCGTTCTAGCCGGGACTTCATCTTGGGTCATGCCCCGCGCTTCCCACCGAGAGCTATTGCAGCTGCGCCTCGAACTCTCGTGATGCTCCGCGGCCTCGTTAAACAGTATTAGACCCGCGCCTACAACTCCCATCACCCCCCGCACCCCAGAGAAGCCCGTCAGGGCCCCCCAAGGGCCAGCCCGGACCCCGAAGGGCCCCAAATTCCCCTCCCTGACCTCCAAAGGCCCCCCTGGACCTCCAAGTGCTGTCCCGGACCCCGAACTGTCCCCCGGAATCCCTGAATTCCCCTCAAAGTGCCCACCTGGCTCCCCCAAGTGTCCTCCAGACCCTCAAGTTCTCTCTGAATTCCCTCCCGAGACCCGAAACTGCCCCAAATGTGCCCCAGAAATGTCACCAGGGACCCCAAAGTGCCTCCCTTGACCCTTTCTGAGAAAAAGATGATAAAAAAGATGACAAAAAGACTCAGATATTACTAGTTACCATAAAGAGGAATAAATAAATAGCCAATGGAGATTAAGGAATCAATGAAGACAATTATGTTACTTAGAACCAACAACCAATAATGTTTTTGGTTCCTAAAAATGTATCTTTTTTAATATAAACTAAATAAATTGGGCAGGAGTTCTTTCTCCTGTTTAATGTCTTCATTAAAAATCAGCTCAGGTAGGGTGATCCGATGGGTCTCACACTGCCACTGCCCCCAGGAGTGGCACAGAGGAGGAGAAAGAGTCCAATTTGTCCACTGGTCTGCAGGAAAAGCTGGGGGTTCCTTCCTCACCACAGCACCAGGAGATTCCCAGTATTTTGGTTTGACATTCGAGGTCCTCTTTCCAGCCAACATGTTTTAGGTTAGGATGAGGGGTAAAAAGGGTCTTAGTGGACACTGGATTCTGTTCTTCACGTCTAGACATCACTTTGATCCCTCAATTCCATGTTGGTTTGTTTTTTTTAGGGGTTTTTGGCTAAGTTTCATGAGGGGCTTCCTCATTTGCATGCCAACCCCGATGTCATTTGCATGCCAACTTGGTTGTCCCCTCCTCTTCAGCGTCCTGAGTGCCATCCTCCTGGAAGCAGCAAGGTGCCACTCGACAAAAAGGGGAATTCTCAACCATCAACCATCAACAACAAGTAGTAAACAAAAAACTCTTAACAACAGGTGATTACAACAACAAACAGTTAGAACTCCTCCCTGGCAGGAAATGGCCCAACCTGTGAACTCTGCAACCTTTTAATAAAATGGGCAACTTTTCTACTTATCACAGTATGACATCACAGAGAGGGTTTTGTGACATCACTGAGAGAGTTGTGACATCATACAGCTTCTGTGACATCATAGAGTAGGGTGTGAGGCCATAGAGGAGATCCTGCCATCATAGAGGGTGGCTCTATGACGTGAGAGAATGGGTTGTGACATCACTGGCTGGCTGTGTAACATCATAGAGCAGGTGGTGACATCACAGAACAGATTCTGACATCACATTGTGGCTTTCTGACATCACAGAGTCTTTTGTGACATCACAGTGCAACTGCCTGACATTCCAGGCTGACATCCCAGAGGTTGCTGTGTAATATCACAAGGGTGCTGTGTGACGTGCTAGAGTGGGCTGTGACATCACAGTTGGCTATGTGAGATCACAGATGGCTGTGTGACACCGCATAAAAGCTGTGTGTGGAGGATTTTATTAAGAGTTGGTTAGCTGAGAAAGGCCATACTGACTTAATGCCGCTGGTTAAGCTTGAAAGGGAGATCAGCAGTCTCTGATTCAGTGACTGCTGACAAGCAAGAATGCCGGATGGCCTTGCTGCAACATGAGGAAAGGGAGGTGAGATTAGTCCTGAATATCTGCAGAATGTAACAGAAGAATAAGCACAAGAATGTAGAAGTAGGTGTAGTTGCTGATATGTAACTAACCAATCCTGAGCTCAACTTTTGCAATATGTATGAAGCTTATTAAGAACTATATTTAACCCGCCATATTCGATCAATAAATTGGACTTGGATGAACCAATTGGTGTCTGGGTCTCCTTCCTCCGACAAATGGTGGAGAATGCGGGCAAAGGCAGCATTCTGAACGTTCCCTCTTTTGGATTATAAATTCGCCACGGTCGAGGAAGTTGGGTGAGAGTCCTTGCAGCCGGGACGGTGCCGGATTTTAAAAGCACCCTTGAGGATTACAAAAGGTATCTCAAGTCTCTACGTGTCGCCGAGAGCCTGGAAGGCTGCAACAGCGCGCGCTGATATATAGGTATGGATAGGCAAGCGACATACGGTCCCTTCTCCTCATATTTAGAAAGGCGAGGAGTAAAAGGGATAGATTTAAAAAAGGAATTACCAGGGTTATTAGCTTATGGTTATTCTAAAGCAATTTTTGCTAATTCATATACAGTTCATGAGATAGTAGAGTGGAAAAGGTTTGGGGATATCCTGTGGGATACAGTGTTAGATGATGATAAGTCAGCAAAGAAATTTGGCAAGTTATGGCGGGTGGTGTATAATACGTTACTTCAGCAGGTCTCTGAGAGAAAGGCAGCAGAAAGGGCGACAGAAGCTCATAAGAGGAATATAGGGTATGGTCGTGAGGATGATCCCTTAGCACCCTCTGTAACTCAGATACTTATGCCTAAGGGTCCCCAGCAAAATGGTGTGGAAAATTTTACCTTAGATACAGTGGAACCATCTGCACCCTTCCTGTCAGAGGGGGAGGGCGAGTTGGATGGTGGAGGTAAGAGCAAGCCAGCTTTGCCTCCGCCGCCAGCTTCAGGCGAGTTGGATGGTGGGGGTGGGAGCAAGCCAGCTGCGCCTCCGCCGCCAGCTTCAGGCGGGTCGGATGGTGGGGGTTGGAGCAAGCCAACTTCGCCTCCGCCGCCACCTTTGCCTCCGCCGCTTCCCCCGAGCGGGCCGGCTCCGGTGGGGGGGGGCCGCTTCCCCCGCGCGAGTTGTCTCCGGTTTCACTGTCAGCTCCAGCAGCGGGGGGGCCGCTTCCCCCGCGCGAGCCGGCCTCAGCGGGGGGGCCGCCTTCCCCGCGCGAGCCGGCTCCTGCTCCACCGCCTTCCCCGTGCGAGAGCTCGGTCTCGGTACCGAAGTGCCAGCAGCATAGCACCCTTAAAGGGCCAGATCCTATCCCGGGGGCACACCGTGGTCTATGGGGGGAGATGGCTAAACAGAGAAGGGAAGCTTGGGCTGCTGTGGCAAAAGAAGTAATGCAAATGGGGGATGGCGAGGCGGTGGAAATAGCTTCTAATCTTGCATGTCCGGTCACATACACATCACAGTATGACGCACAGGGGAACCTTACACATAATATAGTGGAATATAATCCCTTAGATTGGAAGATGTTAGCTCAATTACGTTCTACGGTTAGTTTGGAGTAAAAAGTGAACCTGTTAGGCAAATGCAAGAGTGTTAGCTACTTTAGGGGCAAATTGGACTATTGAGGAAGCTTTAGAGCGAATGGCATTAATGCCAACAGCTTCACAGGCATTTATAGCAGAAACTTTAAAGGAATTAGGATTAGGGTTACAAAAGCAAGCAGAGTCTACTCAAAATCAGGTGTTAGCTGCTCAGAATCAGGTGTTAGCTGCTCTTGCTCCTCTCCGAAGCGGCTCACTGGCGGACACGCAGAGCTCGAGACCATTCATCAAGTGTTACTGATGCGGCAATGAGGGACATACGCGTCCAGACACAAGTTGCCGCCGTGACATCGGAGACACCAGCTGCCGTAACATCACTGTCACCTCCTGTCTGCAACCGCAACAGCAGGGAGCCTCGATTTGGATTTATCAGCAGCAGTAGACTAATGACGAACCGGCCTGAGACGATACAAACTGGAGTAAAGGGTCCTCTTATATTAAATGGATAAAGATGTGGAGCATTGTTATTAGGACGCTCTTCAACAACTATGCTGGGATTATTTGTATTGCCTGGTGTTATCGATGCGGATTATACAGGGGAAATACAAATCATGGTTTACACCCTTTATCCTCCTATTAAAATAACAAAAGGACAACGCATTGCACAATTAATACCACTATCACAAATGACATCTGGTATACCATCATTTACTGGAAAAATGCGGGATGAAAAGGGTTTTGGCTCTACTGGTGTTACACTTTTAACTGTGGATTTACAAAATAGACCAAAACAAAAAGTGGAAATTACCCATGGGCATCAAAGCATAACCCTTTATGGATTATTGGATACAGGAGCTATTACAGCTTTTACAGATGCAGGAAAGAAATCAAGGCGTGCTGCTGTCACCTGGCAAGAAAAAGGACAATGGAAGCATCAACTTCTTACAGCAGATCCTGCAGATAGTTTATAAACTTTGGAATTGTTGGCAGTAGTATGGGCAGTGTCTAATTTACAGGAGCCTTTAAATGTGGTCACAGACTCTATGTATGTTGCAGGAGTAGTCAGACGAATAGAGGAAGCAGCAATTAAGGGAGTGAATAATAAACGATTGTATGAGTTATTGATACAATTAAGGAAAGCTTTACGAGAGAGAAATGCAGTGTATTCTGTGATTCATATTGGGAGTCATAAATGGTCTGAAGGTTTAGGAGAAGGGAATGAACGTGCAGACAAATTGGTTACTTTACCCATTGATAACTCTTGTCCTATTGACAAGCATACATTGGCCAGAGAAGCACATAGCAGATATCATCAAAATGCAAGAGGGCTTGCAAAACATTTTGAGCTGAGTTTATCAGAAGCTAAAGCCATTGTTAGAGCATGTCCAATATGTAGTTATCATAATGAGGGAATAGGTTTAGGCATGGGAGTTAATCCTCGAGGTTTGGAAATAAATGAAAAATGGCAAATGGATGTTACACAGGTACCTAGATTTGGTAAAGTTAAGTACGTGCATGTCACTATAGATACATATAGTCATTACATATGGGCTACGGCTCAGGCAGGACAAAAAGCTACACGTTATTAGGCACCTGTTAAGTTGCTTTGCTGTCATGGGAGTTCCAAAGAGTATCAAAACGGATAATGGTCGAGCTTATGTATGTGCTAGGGTCCAGAAATTCTTAAATCGGTGGTCCATTAAGCATGTGACAGGTATTCCACACTCTTCTACTGGACAGGCTATAGTGGAAAGAGCAAACGGTACCCTTAAACGGTATATTGAGAAGCATCAAGACTTAACAGACCCACAATCATGTTTGGCTAAGGTTCTGTATGTGATCAATCATTTATGTATTTTTGGAGAAGATGATACCCCTCCTGCAATTAAACATCATCCGAGATCAGGTCAGGAAATTAAAACCCGAGTACAGGATTATGGGAAAAACCTGCAAAAGTATTATACTGGGCTCGGGGATATCTTTGTGTTTCCTCACCTACAGGGCCTTTGTGGGTGCCTGCTAAGTGGACTAAACCTGTTTTTGATGCAGCCTCTGGTGGACTGTCTCACGGAGGAGGACAAGGAGCGACTGGGGAAGAAACTGTTTCTAGTCCTACGACCACTACTGTTACAGCTAAAGGGACACTTGAAAGTGCTGGACAAAGCACTGACACATCACTATCGGACGGCCCAGGAGCTGATTGGTTTTATTGACTCATTATCAACTTTTCGTTTAACAAATCAGGCAAAGGAACATTGCCTTGACTGTTACAATCCACATTGTGCTGCCTGGATAGCCCTACGTTGTGGGGGTTGTGATAGAACTTTTTGGATAGAACAATCATTATTACAGGATTTATGGTGTCATACTTGTGAGCACGAGCACACGTGGGGTGAAAACTGGCAAGATGAACTTAGGAGACAAACGGGGCTAAATGCATATGTAGCTTTAAATCTTTATGAGTCTCCTGAACAAAAAATTCTTGCTTATTATCGTTGGGAAGTATAATGTGTTGTAAGTAGAATTAAGGTTCAAAGTAAATCACGTATAATTTCTGTAAGGTGTAAAAAATTAGTACCTTTAACACAACGTTCTATTGTAGGGCCCTTCAGGGGGAATCCTGAAAGAGCATTAGATCATTGCATTGAAAAATTACAAAAATTAAGTTTGAAAGTGACGGGACCAGTGAAATTAGGAGCAGCAAAACTGAAAACTGTTAAGAAAAAGAAGGCTAGAAAGGGAACAACCTCTTCTAAATAAGGCTAATTAGTTTTCTAAGATTAGGACAATTTTACAGTTGTGGGACCCTCGGGACGAAATAAAATACGCCTTGCGCTAAAGAAAGAGCTTGAACTATTAGCCTTATATAGTAAGAAAGGTGAAGAGGCTTTGCAATCACCACCATTGAACTGGTTGGATTGGATCACACAGACAAAATTTTAATACTGATCCTTTCCTATATACACTTCCTTGTTATGTTTGCAAAAAGGATAATGATAAGTGTTATGCTTGGGTAGCTTTGCATTGTGCTGATTGCAATAAGGTTTATTGGTATTCACAGAGGACAGTAGGAATTTTATGGTGTCACCCTTGTTTTGGGAAGTGGATTCAAGATTCTTCCTGGTATAGAGCTCTTGAGCAAAGTACTGGTCTACCAGGAAGGTCAGGATTACAACTTTATGAGAGTGCAGAACAAGTGGCCATAGCATATATGAGGTGGAAATTACAACAAGTACTTAGAGAGCTTGAAATTACTACATCCTCACACATCATAGCAGCTCGCTGTAAAGCTGATTTGCCTTTAAATCTACCACACGTTATACCTGTAAGCAAGGATGCTGATTTGGAGTTAGATCAGTGTATTCAAAAACTAACTCAAGTCCACTTTAATCGTTATAACAAACCAGGGAAAAGACAACGAAGAAAGAAAAAACAGGCAAAAAGGAAAGAAAAATGAAGTTTTTTTTTATTATACTGCTTAACGCTGTAGCGATTAAAGCAGTAGGAATAACACATTTCAGTCAGCCAAGAGAAAATCTATGGGTAACACTTGCTAATCAAATTAACCAATCATCACTTTGTCTTAGTCTTGGAGGGGTTACTAATCCATTTCGAACATGCTTGGTAGGACTTCCAGTGTGGTCTCCAGAAGAATTTTGCGGTTTGATAAATAATCGAACCTTATGTATGTCTAACATGTCAAACATCACATTGCCAGTGCAACAAGGGTATACTGCAGGTCAGTGATGGCTATCGCCAATGCTTACTAATCCAATCACTTAACACCTCTTTGCATTCTCCTCCTGAGGAATTGGATCTTTTTGGAAGTGCAAATGCCAGTATGCCTAACACTACAGCTGGAGGATAGTTTAGTTTCAAACCCTTGGATGTTCAAAATTTAAATCAACCTAAAGAAACATGGGCCACCTTAGATTCATCCCTGAATTTGAGTAAATTCTCTCCACAGCATTACAGTCAATGTAACAGTACAAAAATCACGGCAAAAATCACGGTAGGAAATTACCTACAAGAATATTTTTAATTTGTGGAGACAGGGTGTGGAATGGTGTACCAGCTAAACCACAGGGTGGACCCTGTTATTTGGGAAAATTGTCCTTGTTTCACCCTAATGTATCCTTGCTAATGCAGCTCAGTCAAACATCAAACAGGAAAAAGCGTAGTATACATGACTTGGACTGCAGCCAGATAGGAGATCCACAGTTTTGGGGTACATTCAAACGAGTAGTAGTTTCAACTATTTTACCAGGAGGATCTGCCAATAAGGCTATAAATTTAGCAAAACAATTAGGGTGCTGGACAAGAAATGAGCTGAACCAGACATCCCAAATTCTGGACATGATGACTGTAGATGTGCAGAGTGTTAACCATGCTGTTTTACAAAATAGAGCTGCTGTAGACTTTTTGCTCTTAGCACAAGGGCATGGATGTGAAGAATTTGAGGGAATGTGTTGTATGAATTTGTCTGATCATTCGGTGTCCATTCATACTAAGATAAAAGAACTACAACAGGGACTTCACGATCTCAAAGAAGAAGAAGGTTTAGGAATTGACGAATGGCTTAAAGGCTTAGGGCTTGGACCATGGCTAAGGAACATTGTGACATATGCTATCGGCTTACTGGGTGTGATCTTAATGTTTTTGCTTATTTTGCCTTGTATTTTACTTGTATTCAAAACATGGTTAGTCGTATAATAGCAAAAATGCAGACTAGTCTTCTTGCTCAAGAAGAAAACGGGGGAAATGTGGAGGATTTTATTAAGAGTTGGTTAGCTGAGAAAGGCCATACTGACTTAATGCCGCTGGTTAAGCTTGAAAGGGAGATCAGCAGTCTCTGATTCAGTGACTGCTGACAAGCAAGAATGCCGGATGGCCTTGCTGCAACATGAGGAAAGGGAGGTGAGATTAGTCCTGAATATCTGCAGAATGTAACAGAAGAATAAGCACAAGAATGTAGAAGTAGGTGTAGTTGCTGATATGTAACTAACCAATCCTGAGCTCAACTTTTGCAATATGTATGAAGCTTATTAAGAACTATATTTAACCCGCCATATTCGATCAATAAATTGGACTTGGATGAACCAATTGGTGTCTGGGTCTCCTTCCTCCGACAGCTGTGTGTCATCACTGGGGGCTCTGTGACATCACAGGATCTGTGTGACATCACAGGGGCTGTGTGAGGTCACTGGGGAGGTCACTCTGCCCCGGCCCCCCTCACAGCTCCCCCCAGAGCAGTCCAACCCTGCTCGTGCACAGCGGGGTCCCCTGTCCCCCCAGGTCCCCCCGCCCCCGGCCCCGCAGCATCCCCCAGAGGATGTTCCACGAGATCGACCCCAGAGCCTGACACAGGGACGGGGGGCCAGGGCCCCGGGGGTGGCACAGGGGACAGGGACCCCCCGGCAGCGTCCCTGTGTCCCCCAGGGCCAGAGCCTGGGCCAGGGCTCCTTCACCCTGTTACGAACGAGGGCTTGAGAGTGTTGAAAAAATCTCTGGCAAGGGATCAGAAAAAAACAGATTTAATATAAAGGGACAGCAGCACAAAGTTCTTTGGCAAGAATCACTCTGCTCCTGACTGGACACTTCAGGCACACCAAGGAAACAAAGCAACCACAAAACCAAACAAAATCCAGTCAATCAAACCAGAAATTAAGCGAGAACTGTCCATGTGTGTGTGTGTGTGTGTGTGTGTGTGACACAAGGACAGTGAGGGTAAGGATAAAAGGAATATGGCCTAAAGCTTAACAGAGCTCAAACTTCACAGGACTTAACTTATACCTTAACTTTAACTGATCCCTTTAACTTCACAATTTAGCAAAAGAACAGCACTTTGCACTATTTAACCTAACTTAAAACCTATGACTTAGCAATTTACTAGAGGAATAACACTTTACAGTCCTTATCACATAACTTAAATAAACTTAACAACTTCGAAAAGAACAACTCTCAGAAGCATTTAACAGCTTATACGTCATGACTTAATCTTACTTACTGATATCTGGATAGCTGACTGACTCAGCTATCCAAGGCAATCCAACCCCTCAGAGAGCAGCATTTCTGCCACATTTCCCCAGCACAGGCACTCCTGTGTGCACACAGACACAAAGAGTCAGTGCAAGGCACCTGTGAGAAATTCCCCTGAGGGCAAGAAATGCTCACTGTGGATCCTTTGGCATCTCCCCAGCAGGTGAGGGGTTGAGCCTTGAGGAGTGAGGGGATAGGCCCAGGCTCTGTCGTTGTTCAGGATCCCCGAGTGCAGAGAACGGGAGAGTTCCTGGCTGGGAGAGGCCCCGCTCAGAGGGAGTCTCTGGCCCAGGAGAGCTCCAAGGGCTCCTTTTGGAGCGCTGTTTGTAGGGCCCCAAGAGAGGGGCTTCAGTCCCAGCAATGGTTCATCCTGGCCGCCCTTGGCATCAGCAGCTTTCTTTGGCAGTGTGAGAACGGGGATGTTGTGCCACTGAGGGAACAAGAACAGTTCCCAGCGCTGCTCCTACAGAAACCAGGAGCTGGTTGGGCAGCAGCAGTGCCTGGAGCAGACAGTGTTTGTGATGAGCTGCAGAGGAGCTGAGCCCAGGGGCTGTTGGCCAAGGCCGAGCCCCAAGGAGCATTTCTCAGCTGGCAGGGCGGCCTGAGAAGGGGAGGGGGGAATGCAGCAGCACAGGGCCCATGGAACCAAGGGACCATTGTGACACTGTGGGGCCCTGTGAGACCAAGGGACCACTGTGACAATGTGGGGCCCTGTGACCAAGGGACCATTGTGACACTGTGGGGTCTTGTGAGACTAAGGGACCATTATGACACTGTGTGGCCCTGTGACACCAAGGGACCATTGTCACACTGTAGGGCCCTGTGAGACTGAGGGAACAGTGTGACACTGTGGGGCCTCATGGAATCATGGAGAGCCCTGTGACATTTCTGGGCCTCATGGAACCAAGGGGAATGTACTGACGCTCTGTGGCTCCATGGAGTGTAGGGATCATTGTGACACTGAGAGGCCTCATGGAACTATGGAGAACATTGTGACACTTTGGTGTGATGTGGAACCAAGGGGCCATTGTGGCACTATAAGACTTCATGGGCCAAAGGTCCATTGTGACATTGCAAGGTCTCATGGAACGATGAAGACACCAACAAGACACTTTCACAGCCTCATGGAACGAAGTGGCCATTGTGACACGGAGGGGACTCATGGGATCATGGAGACCATTGTGACACTATGAGGCCCCAGGGAATAACCAAAGCATCATAACACTATGAGGCCTCATGGAACCAGTGAGACAATTGTGACCCTGGGGTTCCTTACAGAACCAAGAGGACCATTGTGATACTCTGGGGCATCATGTAACCAAGAGGCCTTTGTGGCACTGCAGGGCTGCATGGAACCAAAGCTCCAGGGTGACACAGAGGGGCCTCCTGTCATCAATGGTCCATTGTGACACTGTGGAGCCAAAGGAGACCATTGTTACACTGCAAACCCCCAGGGTCCAAAAGTCCATTGTGACATTGCAGGGCTCATGGAACAGAGGAGTCCCATGACATTGTGAGGCCTAGGGAACCATGGAGACCATTGTAACACTGCAAGGGCTTATGGAATGATTTAAGACCCCTGTGACACTTTGGGGCCTTCTGGAACATAGGAGCTATTGAGACACTCTGGGACCCCATTGAACCAAGGGTCCATTGTGACACTGTGGGTCCCCATAAAACCACGAGAACACAGAATAGATCTGGCTGGTTTGGCCTCCCATGGACTGCCTGACTGGGCCAGCTTACCTTGGCATGTTGAAGGTCTCTTCTCATCTGCTCCTGAAACACTGAGGCTCCATGCTTTCCCTCCTATGGAAAAGAACTGTCCTTCTTATCCAGGTGCCCATGGCCAGAATTGGGATTTCACCTCCATCCTTCCCTATTGTGACAGACTGGAGGAGATTTTTGGCTCAAAACATTTCGTGTGTGGGGGAGGAAGGGGCAGGTCCAGCCCTGCCCTGCCCTGGAACCCCAATCACCCCAGAGCCTCTATCCCAGCCCAGCAGTGTCTGCCAGTCTCTGGCACAGAACAGGCAATGCTCCACAGCCACCTCTGGAGCCCCCAGTCCAGCTCCTGAGTGACCAAATGAGTCCAAGTCCCAGCTGGGGGAAGGATCCAGGAAGACCAAAGGGGTATATTGAAGTGAAGGGGCGAACGACCATCCTGGTAATGCATCGAACTCCAACTTTATTGATCAATCAATCACCTTAAATAACAGTGCTAACGAACGCCATGAATATTCTGTAATCCAATGTCATGATAGGCTAACAGAGAAACTTCTAACCACTCCCTTTGTTTTAGAATACCTACAATTGTTTATTCAAAACAGAAACCAAAACCAGAAACTAGAAACTAAAACAGAAACCAGTGTTCCCAAAACTTTGACATCTGTTCTCAGGATGGCAGGCCTTCCCAAGGACGGTGTTCTGCTTGCCATGGGAAGACAAGCTGAGAACTTTATTGTTTATAGAATGATGCCTGAGAGAGTCTAATTGTTTACACTAATCAGAAGGCTGAGAGCTGTTAGAAACTGCTTTTACTTTTACCTCTTACTTTTCTCTCAATTGTATGTCTCATGGCCTTTTTCTTTAAGCCATTCTTGAAAAACTCTCCAACATTTCCCCTGTTTTTTTTCTTTGAGAGAAAAGAGGTTAGTTTGCCAGGTCTTCTCTATCATTCTACCAACCATCTTTTGGATACAACAAGGTAAGATAATGGTGAAGTTTTTCCTCATAGAAACTCTTGTGGAGGAGGCATTACCAGATGTCAAGAGAAGTGCAGACCCCGCTCTGCCAGGGCTCAGCTGCACCAAAGGCCTGAGGATAAACAGGACACTTAGTGTCAGAAATGTGATCCTGTGGAGAAGGATCAGAACCAGTGCTCAGAGGTGGAATAATGATAACTTGCTTAAATAACAAGATCCACCCTGCGCCTGGGCTGGTATTCCATTCCAGGCTCTATCTCCACAAATTAAAAATATCTTAGGTGTCATAATAGTAGAGCCTTTACACTGGTTATAAAGCTGTTTGGACACTATTTCCGGGTTTAGAGATGAATCCAGAGTAGCCCATGTCTGTTTATGCTGACTCATCCTTTGGAAATTAGAGTAATCAAAGCTGAACTGCAATTATCTAATGCTTGATTGGGATCTCTTCTTATAGGGCCTACAACAGAATGTTGTGTTAAAGGCACCAGTTTTCTACACCTTATTGAGGCTATATATGAAGCACTTTGATCTTTAACCTTTTTCAAAATACACTGTACCTCCCATCGATAATAAGCTAAGATTTTTGCTCATGAGATTTATAAAGGTCTGAAGCTGAAGCAGTGTTTAGCCTTGTCTAATTCCGTAGTGCCTGCTCCCAATTATGTTCCCAGATATGCCTATAATTACAGGTGTGGCACCATAAATGAAAAAGTAACAACTGATCACAACCCCCACAACACAGTGCAACCCAAGCAGCACAATTTGGGCTGTGACATTCAAGACAGTCCTCTTTTGCCAGTCCTCGTATATGTAAAGATGATAATGATTCAATAATGTCAATCAGTTCTCTGGTCGTCCGGCAACGGCGTGTTAAGGCCTTATCAGGCATTGCACAACAGGTGGTAATTGGACTAAGAAAAGAAAGCTGATAACTGTTTTCATTCATGCGAACCTGGAGAGAAGGTGAAAAAGCCTGAAAATGATTCTTTCTGTCCTTGAAGTTATCACATCCACCTTTTTTCATGAGCTTCCCAGAAATGTTCAAAGTCAGTTTTCAGTTTGTAATCCTTTAGTCATTTGGCTCAAATGGCATCAACTGGGTGATTCTCAGTCCTTTGTTAATTTGGAGTGGTGAAAAGATAGTATGCATTTAAGGCACTTAAAATATTTAACTTAACAGACTTATTTGCAAATCATGTAAAATCACTTAAATCTAATTCAAACTTAACAGAATCTAACTTAACTTACTTAATAATACTTAACAAAAATTAATTTTCTTCAAATCTCACACAACTCAAACCTATATATAATTTAACCTTAGAAGACCTCGAACCCAACCGAAAACAAGCTCAACAATTTTAACCTTAACATTTAATGGCACTTAATTGATAACCTGTGGGATCTCAGTCTCTCAGAACTGGGGTGCAGGGTGAACAAGACCCCCCCTGGGGGGCTCGGGAGTCCTGGAATGCTGCCAGAAATGTCTGGTGGCTGGACTTTGATCCCACATGGGAGATGACATCAGTATGAGGACGGGAGGATTTCACTGGGGTGAATGGTGAAGGGACAAGTTAATTGGAGTGTGAGATACAGGGTTTAAGATCCCTGTACAGGGGGGTCTAGAGAGGCAAGATGGAGGGATTGGGGCGTGCCCTTCTCCTTCTTCCTCTAGGCCTCCATCTTCTGTGGTGATGTTGGCACTCCGGGATTGGACCTTACTAGGGGAACACTGGTTAATAAGGGTAGAGGGTATTGGAGAAAAATGATAAATATTGTATACGTAACTCCGGGTATAAAGATAGGTGACCGCCCCAGGGGCTTTCAGTGTGTGCCCATGGCTGACTGCTGAGCAGAACTCTGTCAGGCCAAAAGAAAATCTTTTAGATAAGCAATTAATAAACACCAAGACCAAGAACAAATCTGAAGCTTCCTCTCGTCCTTTCGAACCCGGGGGCCCAAGGCCATCTTTGGGCTTTTCCCCAGACCATCTAAACAGCCGGGAAATCCAACAATTGGCGTCCACTGTGCGGGCTATCTCCCACCAAACCTTTCGGGGGGGGGAAAGCCCTGAAGAGCTGAAGAGCCAAGAGAACAGCACTGATAACTCCAGAGGAGGGAAGCCTGAAGAAAGAAAGAAGAAAAAGAAAAAACCGGCCGGGAGAAGCTGCAAAAATCAGCAGTCACTGAGAAACTCCATCTCTCAGCTTCTGCTGAAGACAGCTCGTAGCAGAGCGGCCTGGACTGGGACCAGAAAGGCGCCTCTGATCCATCCCTCGTGATCTGCTGGACGGAGAACAAGGGCCTCCAGACCACGCTGACGACAGATTCGGTAAGAAGGCCAAAATAAAATCATGGGGGCAACACTCTCCCAAGAACAATGGGAAATCTTATCCACCTTACAAAGTGTAGCAGAATTATATACAGAAGGGATCCCAAAGAAAGAATTAAAACAGCTGTTATTATGGGCAAGGCTCAATTATCCACTTGCTGAAACATATTTGCTGTTCGAAGTGGGGTTTTGGCAAGAGATTAATAGGCATTTATATATTTTAGCAACAAAAAAAGATGAGACAGCGTTAAAGCTACTCTCGCCGGCAAGAATCATGTTACAAGGTATTTCAGTGCAGTCTAAAAGACTGGAAAAGCAGCGAGAAGCTGCGGTACCCTCAGAGAAGGGGGCGGAGTGGCAGAGCTCCGGAAAAAAAATTGCTCTGGCTTTGAAAGGCCAGGGGGAAAGGGCTCTCGAAAAAAGAGAGCGGGAAAAAATATTAAAACCCCCGATCAAAAAATGCAACAAACCCCAAGGGCGTCCTGAAACTCCAGAGAGTGTGGAGGAGTCAGGAGCAGAAGGGGGGGAGCAGGAAGATAAGGGATCGGGGGGGGGGCCTGTTCGCGGTGAAAGCGGCGACGCGGCGGCGGCGGCGGACGCGAGCAGCGCGGGTGAGGATGAGGAGACGCGCGCGGAGGGCGAAACTCGCAAAAACCGGGGTGTAGACTCACACGCGAACGCGGAAGGCGGGCTGAGGGAAAATTTGCAGCCTCAGAGGGCCGCCGCGGCGGGACGCAGGACGCGCGCGGTTGTGACGTCAGAGCCGGTGCGACGGTCAGCTCGAATCGCGGGTAGAGCCGGGGTGCCGGCGGGAGAGGCGAACACAACGTCAGAGGAGGAGGGGTCGGATTCCGGGACAGACCGAGGGGCGGGAACCTCGGAGGTGAAACAGGGGGGAGACGATGATGACGTCACCTTGGGGGACACCGGAAGTAGCTCAGAGAGTACGCACGCGCAGAGAGTAAGACGCGGGCGGGCCCGAGCCCGGTCCCCTGTGACGTCGCGGGTGAGGAGGGGCCGTGTTAGGGATTCTACGTCCCGGGGCTCCACACCATCTCCAGATCTGGCGCCTTTGGTCCCGAGCCTCGGAGTCTCAGTTCCTTCCCTTCATGGGAGACGCCGAGCCGGAAGAGGAAGTGGGGCAGTCGAGATTGCACCGTCATCCGAGCCAGGGAGGCCGGTGACAGCGCCACCTAGTGGCAGGAGGGCAGAAGTGCACGACATGCCGGGTCGGCTCGGCGGAGCCACAGCGCCATCTCGTGGCGAGACTGCAACAATGCAGCAATTTTTTCCAACAATATATAAAAAGAAAAGCACCTCGAAGAAGACAATGTTAACACAACAAAGGGATTATCCATCTGATCCACCGATCGTGAGACATTTTCTAAACAACACGCAGGCAAAGCTAAAGGGAGATCCTTTGGTTTTGGTCAGAAACCCAGAAACAGGTCAAATAGAGGGTCCTTTCAAACTAATCTCTTGGGGAAAGAGTTTCGCTTGTATCTCCACAGATCGAGGTCTGAAGTGGGTGTCAGCGCGGCACGTGAAGCCATTCCGAACGCGAGAACACGAGAATGCTGATCCGAGAAACAAAGAGACGAGTACTCAGACAGAAGTCGAGACTCAGACTGCGAAAAACGACCCAGAAGAGAAATAAAAAAGAAACTAAGGACCTTGGGGGGTTTTCACACAAAAGCGAAGTAATGGGTTTCATGATGCTTATGTGCATCGTTCTTTCATTCATTGCAGTAAGCAGTGGGGGAGATTTACCTGTTAGTCAACCAAAGCAAAATGTATGGGAGGCTTTAGCTCGGGCAGCGAATTTAGATAGTATCTGCCTGACACATTCAAGACCAGGTAAACCGTTTTCAGCATGCATGGTTGGATTGCCAGTGGACCAATGGCCAGTTTCAGGGCACTCTGCAATTAACATTTCGCAGGTCATTAAAAATCCTATAAAAGAGTGGTGTGCTTGGACACACCTGCTTCCTGTGGCTTCTACAGAACCTCAGGAATTGGAGATTTTTGGGTCCATGACAATGAGACTCTGCATGCAGTTTGAAGCTCCAAAAGACACAAAGGCGAAAACTATTGATTTAACTCCCACTCATGAATTTTATAAGAATGCCTCAGCTTGGTGTAAATATACAAAGAGAACTACCAAAGGATCGATCCAAGTTCCGGTGCAATTGCCGCGGGGTCTGTTCTTAATTTGCGGGGACAGAATTTGGCACGGCATTCCTGCTAATGCCACGGGAGGTCCATGCAGCATTGGGGAAATTTCAATGCTATCGCCTGATTTGAACATGTTAAGAGAGGGAAGGCACAGAGAAAAAAGATCAATACAGCAATATGCGGCAGATTGAAATGATGAAATGTTTTCTTGGGACAAGAAAACGAGTATTGTTACAGCAATCTTCTCACCTCAGACAGCATCGGGGGTGGCCTTAACTCAGATCGACCGCATGGGTTGTTGGTTGAGCAAACATGCGCGGTCTGTGTCTGTCACATTGGATGACATGTTAAAAGACGTCAGTAGTGTGAGACAGGCGACTCTTCAAAATAGAGCAGCAATCGATTATCTATTGCTCGCTCATGGACATGGGTGTGAAGAGTTCGAGGGGATGTGCTGCATGAATCTCTCAGACCATTCAAAGTCAATTCATGAAAATATCAAAAATATAAAGGACAGCATAAATAAGCTTGGTGAGATCACAGGATCATGGATCGATCAATTGGCAGAATTCTTTGACATCTCTCCCATTTGGAGAGGAATCTTAAAAATAGGGTTTTATGTTTTAATAGTTCTCCTAGTCCTCATACTTGTTGTCCCATGCATATTTGCATGTTTAAAACATGCAATGAATCGGATGGCGAAAAAGATCTTTTTGGTGCAAACAGAAGGGGGAGATGTGGGATCTCAGTCTCTCAGAACTGGGGTGCAGGGTGAACAAGACCCCCCCTGGGGGGCTCGGGAGTCCTGGAATGCTGCCAGAAATGTCTGGTGGCTGGACTTTGATCCCACATGGGAGATGACATCAGTATGAGGACGGGAGGATTTCACTGGGGTGAATGGTGAAGGGACAAGTTAATTGGAGTGTGAGATACAGGGTTTAAGATCCCTGTACAGGGGGGTCTAGAGAGGCAAGATGGAGGGATTGGGGCGTGCCCTTCTCCTTCTTCCTCTAGGCCTCCATCTTCTGTGGTGATGTTGGCACTCCGGGATTGGACCTTACTAGGGGAACACTGGTTAATAAGGGTAGAGGGTATTGGAGAAAAATGATAAATATTGTATACGTAACTCCGGGTATAAAGATAGGTGACCGCCCCAGGGGCTTTCAGTGTGTGCCCATGGCTGACTGCTGAGCAGAACTCTGTCAGGCCAAAAGAAAATCTTTTAGATAAGCAATTAATAAACACCAAGACCAAGAACAAATCTGAAGCTTCCTCTCGTCCTTTCGAACCCGGGGGCCCAAGGCCATCTTTGGGCTTTTCCCCAGACCATCTAAACAGCCGGGAAATCCAACAATAACCTAACTTAAACTACTTAATAACAGATAAAACTTACTATAGAAATAATATATAACATTTACTATCACTCACTCACAGGCCTGACTCCAAAACACTCAACCAAAACAACCTTTCTCACGTCTTTGCTGCAGCATTTATACCAAAAACACACTCACAACATCTCACTCATACAATCAATCCAACACATCTCAACATTTTTAAGCTTTTCAAAACACAGCTTTAAAGTCTAATGTTCCACCGGCCCAGCCATCCGGGCTTCTGATGTTCAAAGTCTCTGGTAATACAGATGTTTCCAAGACAGCATAACCAATGCCGAGCCAAATCGGCCTTTACGCTGATTTCTGCTTTACAGTCTGTGCTGGGGAGAACAAAAGATCTTTACTAACTTAGGTGAAAAACATCCTGACAGCAATAGTCCTTGGTGTTGTTTGTTTAGTTTCACTAGTCTTTTAATTGCAATAGGAATCTTTTCTTTTGTTGACAAGAGTCACAGTTATTACGGCTGTTAGATCTTAAACTGTAGCTTTTGCCGGCTAGGGGGCAGAGGGAGAAACGCTCCCGCTCGAAAAAGCACTCTGAAGTCGGAATCCGCTAAGGAGTGTGTAACTAGCCCTGAAAATGGATGGCGCTGGACACTCATCAGAGCCCAGAAAAGATGTTGGTCGATCTAAACAGCAGGATGAAAACTATCAATGCACAGCATGATTGCTCCTCCATCACCTGCTCTCTGATGTCCAGTCACTGTTCCCAAGCAGCAACTAGCCGCCCGTGGACATCTGGCCCCCAGTTCACACATGAGGGCGATGCGGCTCCGGTCGCTCCCCCCGCGATGCTCTTTGATCACTTCCGGCGCGGCTCTCGGGGTGGCGCGGCCGCTCCCGCGCGGCGGCTCCGCTCTCGGGGGCGGCGCGGCTCGGCTCCTGCGGCGGCGGCTTTTGATCTTCCCGCCGCTGCCTCCGGCGCTCCCATGCCGAGTTTGGAGTAGCACAGCACCGCAATTCCACCATAAATCACCGAATTCACACATTTCCGTTAATCCGTAAACCATATGGAAAATCCCTTTACCGTAACTATAAGTCCAAAGTCCTGTTAAGTCCTTTTGCCAATTCATCTCTGCTTTGCGCTGCGGGTCACTCCCTTCGCAGCGGTTCAGCTTCGCCCGCGGTGGCTTCCTGTGGTGTCGGGTTGAAGGCTTCCTGTTGCGGGGGATTAGGGGCAGGAAAAGGTACCGATGATGCAGCGATGACTTCTGTTGGTGCTTGGCATTCCCGGCGCAAGCGGCCCGTGCCTTCGCAGCATTTCGTGCGGCCCTCTTTATTTGATGTTGCAAACGCAGCGGACGCTTGAAGAGGTGCAAGAGCGGCTAATACCTGATTCTGAGAGGACTTTGCCTGTTCTTGCAAGCCTACTGCTATCTGTTTAAGTGCATCTACCACAAAAGCCTGCTGGCCAGTGGGAATGAGAGCCATCCTCTCTAATGCTTCCTCGATAGTCCAATTTGCACCTAAGGTGTTAAGTATGTTTCTAGTAGCAGAGTTACAGTTTTGAATACAACACTGTTTAAGGAGAGCCTCGCGCATAAATTCTGCTACTCCGGCTCTCTCAATTGCAGCCGCAGCTCTATCAACAAAAGCGCCAAATGTCTCATCTTTGCCTTGCTTAATTCCCATATACACTGGTATCCCTCCTGGTTCCTTCACCATATCTATCGCGAGTCTGACTAACCGCATTGCCTCCCGGCACTTTTCCGGACCTATTAAAACTTGTGCATCAGTACGAAGAAAAGGTCCCAGCCCCATAAGCTCATTAATAGTGATACCATGCAAGGGATCCCCCGGCTGTCTTTGAACTGCCACACATTCATTAGCTAAAGCTTGCCAGTGGGCGTTAAACAGCAATTGTTGATGTTGAGTAAAAATTAATTTAACTATCCCACGACAATCATTAACAAGAAGGATACTGGTGTCAAAAATATAATCGAGCATTTGCTTAGCTGGTTCACTTTTAAAGCCAAACTGACTAACAGTAGCTCGCAACTGAGATAACAGCTTCCAGTCAAGAGCGCTAATTGTGGCTTGAAAACCTCCTCCAGGCTGGGGGTTAAAGACAACCGGACAAGCCAATTCTCGAGCTGAACTTATCAGCTCTTGATCTCCCTTGTCAATTGCATCTTTGGCCAAGGCAGCCCACGCGTCCCGTCTTTCCCTTGCAATCGCCGCCGCCAAGCCGATTTCCGACCCAGGGACCGGCTGATCGCTTATCGGGAACGGAGTACACGTATCTGGCCCCAGCTGCTGAGACGCAGCAGGTACGGGAGACTCAAAGGTGCTCTGTGTAGCCTGCGGCAAAGCAGACAACAAGGCACGCCGCGGAGCTTGGCTCGTTTGGGGGGGCTGTGCGGCGGGCAGCGAGGCGGACTGCGCCTGGCTCATAGTATGACTCATAGCCTGGCTTTCCGAAGGAGGTGGTGAGGCAGGTAATAAAACTGTCCGCGTCGCGGGGCCAAGAGGAATTCCCGCGTTCTTATCAAATTCCCTATCTTGATCGCATTCTTTGTTACGATCGTAAGCGGCAGTAGCCTGGTGAGCAGCCCTTTTTTCAGCTTGAATCCGCAACAGTTCGGTGTTAACGACCCGCCATAATTTACCCCACTTCTTAGCAGTTTTATCATCATCTAACGTAGCCTGCCACAATAAATCACCAAATTTACGCCACTCAGACAATTCGTGAACTGTGTGAGGATTTATAAAGATCCCCTTTTCTAGGCCATACGCTAAAAGGCCTGGTAACTCTTTCTGTAAATCTATTCCCTTAATTTGCCGTTTTTGCAAAAGGGTAATAAAAAGTTCATATGCGGCTTGCCTTTCCATACCTATGTGCGCACGTTGCAGCTCTTCAAATCAAGGTCGCGGCCGCATGTCTCGGACGAGCCTATCTGTATAGTCGCTCGCAGCGCGGCGCGGGCCGGCGGGTTACCCTCCGCTTTGTCTACCGCGCTTCTTCGCCGTTCCGGCTGCAGTTTCGATCTTATGGAACCCGAACCTGGCTTCACTTCGCGTGGCGTTCGCTTCCCCGTGGTGTTCGCTATCACGTCGGGGTCACCATATATTGAAGTGAAGGGGAGTTCGATGCATTACCAGGATGGTCGTTCTCCCCTTCACTTCAATAGGGGTATTTAAGGCTGACCACAAGGCAAGCACACATCTTGACCCTACCTCCTCTTGGAATTTCCATCTGAACACTGCTGGAATCCAGGAGTTGGTAGCTGTGTGTGTGCGCTTCTCCAAATCTTATTTTTCTTTCTCCATGTCTGAGAGAGACAGAAAAATACTTTTTCTATTTTTGTCCTCTTGCAAATATTAACTTAAAATTGAGTAGGCTTAGAATTTGTGAAGTTGAATGGGCCAAGTTATTACTTTGCGAAGTGGTTTTGTTGACTGAATGTCATATTAAACATGTTGCCAAAGTTTCTTTGATTTTCTAAAGTTGCCAGTCAAGTTCCTGGTTTGTTGTTTTGAGCTTCTGAGAATCTCCTGTTGGTATTTCTCCAGTACATCCAACTCAGAGCACACAATGAATTGTAACTTCTTTTAAATGTCTCCTTGACAGAGTTGTTTGGGGGATGAGAGTCAGGGCTTGTCAGTCCTGCTTGGCACAGCCCAGGCAGGGCTTTCCCAGCCACATTCCACACTCCATTGCCCAGCTGGAGCCGCTGGTGCCTCTGAGTTGTGCTGCCCCAGCCCCAGGGACACTCTCCTTGTCTGCCCATTCCCCCACAGTCTCTGGGCAGGGATGGCCTCAGTGGGGGCTGCTGACATCCTCAGCACCTTGGAGGCTGCTGCTGAATTTTCCTGCTCCAGAGGCTTGTTCAGCCTGCAGATCTTCAGTGCAGGAATTCAGTGTCCCAGGGCTCATTGACATTGAGAACACTTTAACAAGCCAAGCCTCTGGGAATAATTTGATTTTAATTTTCAAATAGTTTGTGGTTAGGTAGATCTCAGTAGTGATTCAAAGTGAACATGATATTTAAAAAGACAGTGAGAAAAGATTATTTTAGGTCCTGTTTATTTTTGTTTCCCTGTTAATAAATTGATATGTGCAATCTCCAGCTGACACAGAATCCAAGTAGCTCCTCAAGCAGTTGGAATAGATATGAAAATCAAGACCCTTTATGGCTGACAATCAATCAGACTCTGTCCCTACCCCCACCCCCCCTCTTCCCCCATCCAAGCCCTGGCACTCAGAGCAGCCTTGTGCAAATCTGAACTGCCTCCAGCCCAGGCTGCACCTGCAGCTTTCAGCTCCTTGGCTCCAACTCCCACCTGCCTCTCTTGGAGAAGGAGCTGCCCGAGACACAGAGGGATGTTCATTTCTTGTCAGCCAACAAAGCCAAGGGAAGACACAGCTCCATCAAATGCAAAAGTCATTCCTCTGCTGGATAGTAAATCCACTTTCCACAGCAGACAGTCTCAGAGCAATGGAAAACACCTTCTGTGCCCAGCACAGATCCCAAGGTCCCCCCAAACCCTCCCTGCCCCAATTCTGCCCAGATTTGCATTTTGCACACACAAATCACATGCTGAAGTCAGGAGCTCCCTCCATGCCCAGAGGGAGGAACAGAGAGAAAGGGGATGAAGAGCTCTCCTGTTCACAGCCAAGGTTCAAGTGCCCCTGCAGTGGGAACCACAACTCATCAGGTTTGTGTCCTTTGGGCCCAGGGCCTGGTGACACTCAGAGGCACAGAAAGGTTTCTTGCACACAAACACAAATTGAATATTTGAACAGTTTAATAACCATCACAGCTCTTCCCTTAGCCCCCTGGGATGTCCCAGCAGCGTATGACATGTCCCCCATCCCTCAGGGATTTCCGTACAGGAAGAGTTTTAGACAAAGACATAAAAAAGTAGTTCTAGGATAGATATAAATGTAATTAGGATGTTGACTAATGTGATATTAATTGGAATTTTAGAAAGATTGGGCAACTTCCTGAAGTTCAAAGCCTGAAGCCAGTCAGTTGGGAGGCACTCAAATGACCAGAAAGCATCTGGAGGAGGAAATCTGGGAGAAATGAAAGGGAAATAGATCCAACTGGTCAAGTGAAGAGATGTCCTTCGACATGGCCATTTATCCAGGAGACCTGGAAACATCTGAAGGAAGGAGTGTCATGAAATATTAGACTGAATATTGAAGGCAAAGGCAGAGGTGAAGATCAGTATTTCTTCTCCTGCCATCACTAAAAGGATCCAGTAGATCCAGGAAATTCCTGTTCCTGGCAGGAAAAATTTGCCATTTCTTAAATGTATTTAAATGACCTAGATAATAAAAATATGCTTGTATATTATGAAACCAATGGTGTTAAAACCTGTGCCCCTTTCCAGGCAGACATCAGTTGTGTGCCCATGAACAGGCAGTGCCACTTGTGCCCTGAGGTGTGCCCCATGGCCTCCCTGCTGGGCAGCCTCTGCCAGCTCCTGCAGAGCCCCTGGCACCTGTGAGGCTGCACAGACAGCCCTGCCCCGGGCTCTGCCGACCTCTGGGCCGGCAGAGAGGCAGCCAGGGCTGGCCATGGCCAGGAACAGGCCCTGAGCCCCGCAGGAGGATGGAGCTGGGCCACAGCCAAACCCAGCCCAGGCCAAAGCTGGGCTCAGCAGCCAGGGCTGCCAACACACGGGCACAGAGGCTGGAACTGACAAATGTCCTGGGCCCCCTCCCTGCTCTGCCCATGTCACCAAGGGCACAGAGCAGCCTCCTCTCTGGGCCACTTGCCTGTTTGCAATGCCTTGCACAGGCGCTGGCCCTGCCCCACAAGGCCTGACCTGAGTCCTGCCCCTGCACACTCATCCAGGCTGAGATGGACACTGATGGTTTCTGGGCCAGGCTCTCTGAGCCCATCCCAGCTCCCTGCAAGCTCTGCCAGCTGCCCTGAGCTCTGGGCAGCACCAAGGGCCTCTCCCCAGCCCAGCCCAGCTGGCTCTGGCCACACAGCTCTGCTCAGGCCAGGCTGCTCTGGGCACTGCCCCATGGCCTCAGCCCCTGACAAGGGCACAGCAGCAGCTGCAGCTGCCACAGGACTCAGCCCCAGCCATGGGGGAAGGTGCTGGGCCAAGGCCAAAGGAGGCTCCCTGGCTGCCCTGCTCCCCTCTGGCTGAGGTGCTGAGAGCTCTGCAGCCCCTGCTGCCATCCCATCTACCCGGGGCAGCACAAGAGCCGTGGCCTTGGGGCCCTCAAGAGATGCTCCTGCTCCAGGCCCAGGGCCCATGCCAGAGCTGGGGCAGCCACAAAGCTGTGCCCATTTCTGTTCATTGCTGCTCTGATGGGGATGGATCCTCAGCCACTTGGAGGCTGATGATGAATTTTACTGCTCCAGGGGCCTCTTCTTTCTTCAGCTTTTTGGTTCAGGAATTCAGGTAGAAAAGCTCATAAATATTTGTTCAGAATACCAAAACAAGACACGTCTCTGGGAATCATTCAAGTTTTTAATTCTTCTGTGGTTAATTAGTCACATTGCAGAAGTGTATTCAAAATTAATATACTATATTGAAAACAATGCAGAGAGAACTGTTTTGTCCTGTTCAGTTGTCTTTTCCAGTTTAGGTTGATATCAGCAATGTCCAATTTATATTGGCCCCCAACACCTTCTAATGCATTTTGAACAGATATGAAAATCAAAACTCCTCATCACTGACAATCAATCACACTTTGTCCCTATCCCCTCCCCAACATTTCCCTCATCCAACCCTCATGCCCATTGTCTCCCACCAGGCCCCCTGGTTAAGAGCCTGGCTCTGTTCTCCATCCCCTCCTGGCTGGCACTGCCAGGCTGGCATGAGGAGCCCCTCAGCCTTCCCTGCTCCAGGCTGCACAAGCCCAACTCCCTCAGCCTCTGCTCACAGCCCAAGGGCTCCAGCCCCACCTTGGAGGCCCTTCCCAGACCCTGCTCCAGCTGTCAGACATCTTTCCTGCCCTGGGCAACCCAACCCAGGCCACAGTGACCTGGATAATCCCCGTCCTTGATGTCCTGGTCACACAGCCCTGGCCCCTTGTCCCCATGTCAGGCTCTGGGGTGGATCCTGTGGAACATCCTTTGGTGGAGGCTGTGGCTCCAGATGGGCCAGGGGGATCCCGGGGAACAGGGACCCTGCTGGGCATGAACAGCATTGGACTTGTTGGGAGAAACTGTGAGGGGGAACTGGGGCAGAGTGACCAACCCAGCGGCCTGACACAGCCCTGCTGGGATGTGACACAGCCCCTCCGGGATGTCACAGCCTGCTCTGTGATGTCACAGCCCATTTTCTAATGTCACACAGTTGGTCTCTGATGTCGCAGCCAACTCTGTGATGTCACAGCCGGCTCTGTGATGTCAGACCTCTTCCATGTGATGTCACAGATGCAGTTCTATGATGTCATAGTTCTCGATGACCTCACATAACCCACTCTGTGACCTCATGTTATGAGATGATCAATTATGTACACCAGGTGAGCAGACACCTGGAGCTTTTTCTCCAAAACCCCAGATCTACGGAAACCACACAATGCCCATTGTGTGACAAGGGGAACTGGAAGTTCACCAGCCTCAGTGTCCTGCCAGCTCAGCCAGGTGTCGCAGACAACTTTTCATTAAAATCCTTTTGTTAGGATTTTTCCAGCTGAAGCTGAGATGTTTCAGCAACAAATGTAAACAATGGTTATCTGCTGCTGTGGAATGCAACAGGTGGATCCGTGATTGGTCTCCTGTGGGTGTTTGGATGTACTGACCAGTCATGGTAGAGCTGGGTCTCGCTCTCTCTCTGAGACACAGATCTTTGTTATTCATTCTTTTTTTTTCTATTCTTAGCTTAGCTAGCCTTCTGAGAACCTTTCTCTTCTATTTCTTTTAGTACAGTTATAATGTAGTATATATATCATAAAATAATAAATCAAGCCTTCTGATCATGGATCAACATTCTCGCCTCTCTCTTCTCCTGCAACCCTTGTGACCAACGTCACAGCCAGGCCCACTGGAACATTGGGGTCCATGAGCACCAGGGACCACCAGAGAGACCTCCAGGACAGAAGAATGCATGGGTAAAGGGGAGGAGAAATATGTTAATGATTTTGGGGAAACCATTATCATGTTTATGTTTAGTCTGGGAAAATCAATGAATATGTGTGAAAAATACAGAAAATTAACAAAAACTTTCCTGTTCTCAGCATGCACGGCTTTGGGAGGAGCTATCCCCCGTGCATCCAGCTGAATAAAGAATGATGCTTCTTAATGCTACATTGGTGTTGAGGAGTTTTCTGTTTTACCAAATTTATGGTAGCACTCCCACTGCCAAGGAAAGCTCTGTCTGCTGCTGTTCACAAACAGAGAAGGGCTGGTGGCAGATGTGGGGCTCGGAGGTTGCCTGGAGCACAGTGACCAGGAAATAATCAAGTTTTCAATGTTCTGTGAAAGAAGGAGGGGCAGCAACAAAACTTCTACACTGGAATTAGGAAGGGATGACTTTGGCCTGTTTAGGATGCAGATTTGGGGAGTACCAAATCAGGTCCTGATTTATTGAAGGGAAACAGCCCTTAAAAACAAAGGGGTCCAAAAAGGATGGACACATTTCAAGAAAGTAATCTTAAGGGGGAAAGAGCAGCCTGTTCCAGTGTGGCAAAAGATGAGCTGGTAAGGAAAATTACTGACCATGTGGGAATCCATAAAATCAGAGGGTTTTTTGAAAATTGCAAAAGGCAGGCCACTGAGACAGTGGAATTGTGATTTGAGCTAAGCAGTTGCCGTGAGATAGGTCAGCAGGAAAATTATCTAAAAAGTAGAAAACTAAAGACAAATAGAACAATGGTCTGTGTATTAACGCTTGTCTAGAATAAATCCCTAAGCTACAGAGAAGTTTATTTAGCAAGATATTAGGAAGTTTGAAGCTTAATAATGGAGCTGTATGCATTGTGTTTTAAGGCTTACATGCAGGTATTGTATTTGAAATAAGCAAGCATTTTTTTAACCAAAGGTACATGTGCTTAAAGTGATTGTATAGAACTACTGTCAATATGCTTTTGCTTTGTGTGATTGGTCAAAACACTTTTAAAATAAGTTGTAACATTAAGTTCTCTGTCTGCTTTCTGGGCTGTGAACTGATGGCATCTTCCCATTGCCATAACCATGAATGAGACTGATGCTGAAAAATAAAACAGCTTAAGGAAAGTCCCTAGCAGTCCCGTCCTATTTGTGAATTGTAAATAGTCCCTGGCCGGCAATATGGCCTGGCTGCCCATGGAACTTTTGTGGGAACTCAGGGTAAAAAGGACCAGCAACTCAGGAAGTGTTTAAGGATGTCCTTACATTATGCAGAAAGAAAAGTTGAGAGGGGAAAGCTCAATTAGAGCTTAACCTGGCCACCTCTGTAAAAAATAATAATATTAAATTGTTTTAATTAAAAAAAATTGTAGCAAAAGTAGGGAGAAGGAGAACCTCTACTCTTTTTTGGATGCAGTGGAGAATATAGAAACCAAAGTAAGGAAAAGGAAATATAGTAACCAAAGATAAGGAAATGGCTAAGTTACTTAACACAGCGTCTGTCTCAACTTTCAATAATAGAACAGGCTGCCCTCAGAACAAGAGTTCTCCTGAGCTGGTAGATGGGCACAGGGAGCAGAACAGCCCCCTGGAATGCAGGAGGAAGCAGCTGGTGACCTGCTGAGCCACTTAGATGCTCACAGGTGTATGGGATCAGATGGGATCCATCCTAGGGGGATGAGGGAGCTGGTGGATGAGCTCCCCAATCTGCTCTCCATCATTGGTGGATGGGCTCCCCCATCTGCTTTACCATCAGTGCTGGCTCAGCAGGGAGGTTCCAGAGGAGTGGAGGTGCCAGTGTGAGCCCATCCCCAAGAAGGGCTGGAAGGAGGATCTGGGGAACTCCAGGCCTGACAGCCTGACCTGGGTGCCAGGAAAGGTGTTGGAACAGATCACCTTGAGTGCCATCCCAGGGCACCCACAGGATGGCCCAGGGATCAGAGCCAGCCAGCGTGGACCTCAATATCTGCATTGATGATCTGCATGAGGGGATTGAATCCATCACGAGCAAATTTGCAGATGACGCCAAGGTGGGTGTGAGTGTGGATCCGCTGGAAGGTAGGAGGGCTCTGCAAAGGGCCCTGGACAGGCTGGATCCAGGACCCAAATCCAACAAGGTGAGGTTGAACAAGTCCAAGTGCCGGGTCCTGCACTTTGGCCACAACAAGCCCTGCAGCTCTACAGACTGGGGACAGAGTGGCTGCACAGCAGCCAGGCAGAAAGGGACCTGGGGGCACTGATGGACAGCAGGCTGGGCATGAGCCAGCAGTGTGCCCAGGTGGGCAAGAAGGCCAATGGCTCCTGGCATGGATCAGGAATGGTGTGGCCAGCAGGAGCAGGGCAGGGATTCTTCCCCTGTACTGGGCACTGGTTGGGCAGCACCTTAAAGGCTATGTCCAGTTCTGGGCCCACTGGAGTGGGCAATAGGAAGAAATTTGTAGCAGGAAGAATAAAGAAAGCAAAGGTGAAGCCAAGGAAATGCTGAGGGCAGTTTGGAGGTGGCTGTCAGGCAGCCCTGGCTCTGAGCAACAGCATCTGCAGTGGGACAGGGAACTCCCAGCTGATGGGAAAGAACTTTCTGGCTGACTGCAGAGGCCAGGACAAAGCTGAGTGGTTTCCCTGCTGTCCCCCAGCCCTTGCTGGCCCCAAGGGCTGATGGCATTTGTTCTCCCTCAGGTTCATGTCCCCACAGCAACAGCATGGGGGTGCTCCCGCCTGCTGTGTGCAATGCAAACAGGGGCTCCTGAGCCAGTGCTGCCGTGTCTGTGCCTGCAAGGATGGGGCACCTGTGTGAGCTGAGGGAGAGGCCAGGGCTGCAGAGGGGGGATGTTGTTGGCAGCTCCATGAGGACGCTCTGGGACGCTGCCCTGGGCTGTCCAGCGCACTGGGGATGGATCAGCCCCTGCTCTGCTGCTCCTTCCCGTCTGCCCCAGGGCCCTTGCAGAGCCCCAGCCATGCTGTTCGCCCCCAGCCTGCCCACGGGCAGCCTGGGGCTGCTCATGGGGGTTTTCTGTGCTGAGCGTTGGCCTGGCCGTGTTCTTGAGAGAGCCTGGGCAAGGAGCCTGGAGCCCCCAGGCCCTGGGCTGAGGTGTCAGCGCTGCCCCAGCAGTGCCCATGGCCTGTCCCTGCTGCAGCCCTGGCATTGCCACCCCCAGGACTGTGCCCGGCCCTGAGAGCACTCAGGCCCTACAACAACACCAGGGCCACCAGGGCAGCGGGGCAGGGCCACGGCAGCAGCACGGGCAACACCAAGTGCTGCTGCTGCTGGGCACAGCTGCTGGGCCAGCACTGATCTGCCCCAGCTCTGCACACAGACATTGCTGCTGCAGCTCCAGAGAAGGCAACAAAAGGGCATCTCTGCAGAAAACTTGGCTGGGAGAGTATTTACATCTCTAAAGTCATCTAGAGCACAGCCCCTCCTTGACACAGTCTGCAGTCATAGAGAAGATGGAGAGAAATTTAATGAGAAATGGCACAAACAATGACATTTCTTGTGGCACAATATTAAGTAAAGCCAAGCAAAAGAACCTCCAAGATGAAACCAACAAGAAGTACCAAAGATGACTTTTATTACAAGTGATTGGCAGAAATTGGTCAGCAGTTTAATGTTCCTGATACCATCCAGTCATCAGTCTCCACACTGCAGCCTTGAGCTCCTGGTTCCTCAGGCTGTAGATGAGGGGGTTCAGGGCCAGAGGCACCACTGAGTACAGAACTGACAGGGCCACATCCAGGGATGGGGAGGACATGGAGGGGGACTTCAGATGAGCAATTGTGCCAGTGCTGAGGAACAGGGAGACCACAGCCAGGTGAGGGAGGCAGGTGGAAAAGGCTTTGTGCCGTCCCTGCTCAGAGGGGATCCTCAGCACAGCCCTGAAGATCTGCACATAGGAGAAAACCATGAACACAAAACAAACAAACAGCAAGCAGGCACTAACTGTGATGATCCCCAGTTCCCTGAGGCTGGAATTTGAGCAGGAGAGCTTGAGGATCTGTGGGATTTCACAGAAAAACTGGCTCAGGGCATTGCCATGGCACAGGGGCAGGGAAAATGTATTGGCCGTGTGCAGCAGTGAATAGAGAAAACCACTGGCCCAGGCAGCTGCTGCCATGTGGGCACAAGCTCTGCTGCCCAGGAGGGTCCCGTAGTGCAGTGGTTTGCAGATGGACACATAGCGGTCGTAGCACATGATGGTCAGGAGAAAATACTCTGATCCAAGAAAGAAGAAAATCAGAAAAACCTGTGCAACACATCCTTTGTAGGAGATGGTCCTGGTGTCCCAGAGGGAATTGTGCATGGCTTTGGGGACAGTGGTGCAGATGGAGCCCAGGTCGCTGAGGGCCAGGTTGAGCAGGAAGAAGAACATGGGCGTGTGCAGGTGGTGGCCGCAGGCTACAGCGCTGATGATGAGGCCGTTGCCCAGGAGGGCAGCCAGGGAGATGCCCAGCAAGAGGCAGAAGTGCAGGAGCTGCAGCTGCCACGTGTCTGCCAATGCCAGCAGGAGGAAGTGCCTGATGGAGCTGCTGTTGGACATTTGCTGGGGCTGCACATGGGGACCTGTTCATGGAGAAAGGACAGTGAAAAGTCAGGAGAGGCTGCTTTGAGCCAAACCTGACCCATTCCCTGCAGACTGTCCCACTGGGACTCACCCACCCTTGTTGCTGCTCTGGTAAAACCTTCACCCAGGTCCCTGTCTGAGCTCCAGTTGTGCTGGCTGAGTGTGCCATGAGCAGCCAGGCCTGTGCGTGAGGGCCCTCAAGGAGCCATCCCTGCCCTACTGCCCTGGGTTTGTGGCCATGTGGCAGAGGGACAAGGCTGGATGTTAAAGATTTGTCAATGGAATCACTCCTAATGCAGAAAGGCATGGTAGCATCTGCACTCCCACTTTTAAAGGATGGCAGGAATTTATTATCGGAATTGTTTTCCTACACACACATCATTCCTGGCTCTCTGACGTCAGAAATCCCCAGCATTTCTGCTGCACTCAGAGTTTGCCACTGAGAGAAGGGAGAGGCAAAGGATTCCCTGTGGCTGAGGGAAGGTGAGGGGCTGGATGGGCTTGTTCCCAACTACCCTGGCTTTGCACCTTTGGCTGCAATCAGAGCACAATCACACTCCTGGGTCACCCTGGGATAAACCAGACCCTGCCCAGAGCAGAGGGATCCCTGAATGTCTCACCCTCTCTCAAGGTCTCTGGGCAAGGTCTCAGCACCCCCTTGTGCCAAGGACACTCATGGCTCCCTTGGCAAACCCAGCAGCATTTCCTCAGCTCTGTTAGTTCTGCCCTTCCTTGTGGGACATTCAGGGAACTCCCAGAGGCTCTGGCACAGATTTGCACCCAGGAGGGCAGCTCAGAGCCTGGAAGGGCACAGCAAGGAGATCCCCAGCTGTGCCCATGATGGGATCTCAGGGAGGGGGCTCAGCTCATTCCCCTTTCCCATGGACTGCTTTGCCCACAGCCCCACAGGTGCCAGGGAAGCTTGGACACCCCATTCCCATGGACAGCCCTGCCTGGCAGGAATGCCAAGGGCAGTGCCTGACTCAACTGCTGCAAATGCCAGAGCCTCCCTGAGAGCAGCAGATAACAGGGACAGGATCAGGGCAGGGCAGAACCAAGAGAAGATGTTGTGGTGCTGTGCCTGAGAGGGCAGGGCAGAGACAGCCGGGCACTCAGGACAGTGTTCCCATGCCCAGCTGTGCCCGGCACCTCCCACACACCAACAGTGCCCTCATCCTGCCCCCAGCACTGCTCTCTTCAGCCCCCTCTCCTTCAATGAGCATCTCTCTGGGCCTGGACATTCCCTCCTGAGAGGAGCCTTGTCCCTGCCAGCGCTCACAGAGCCCATCCCAGCCTGTGTGCCCTGGCCGGGGCCCTACAGAAACCTGCCTGTGTGCAGGGCCCTGGCTGGGGCAGGCTCTGTGTGCAGCTGGGCAGGGGCAGCTCAGGAGAGCCCTGCTGGGCCCTGCAGAGGTGATGCTGCTGCTGTCCAGGGCTGAGGAGTGGCTGAGGGCCCTTTGGGAGGCTCCCAGCAGAGAGACTGACCACCCAAAGTTACAGTTCTGGAGTCTCTGTAAATGTTCACCCATTCCTTTGGTGATCCTGTGTGTCCCTTTCAATTCAGAATGTTCTGTGATTCTGGGATTACAATTCCTGTTCTGCTTCTTTGATTCCCCTGTTGTTTTTAATCAAAAGAGAAAAAGCTCCTTGCAACAGTGTTAGAACAGTGAAGGAAAAACCAGACAATAATTGGAAGCTTCCAGGTATCCCAGTGGGGATGGGGCACACCCGGGCCCTGATTTCAACAATTTATTAAGGTTGTTTAATTAAGATATTTAACAGGAACAGCCAATAGGAGATTCAGTTGCCACAGTTACACACCCCTTCTTCAACCCATTGGAGTAGGTCCAAAGGCTTCTTTGCCTTCCCTTTTTGTTATGACTGCTCACATTCTGGTTGTGGGATCTCAGTCTCTCAGAACTGGGGGGCTCGGGAGTCCTGGAATGTTGCCAGAAATGTCTGGTGGCTGGACTTTGATCCCACATGGGAGATGACATCAGTATGAGGACGGGAGGATTTCACTGGGGTGAATGGTGAAGGGACAAGTTAATTGGAGTGTGAGATACAGGGTTTAAGATCCCTGTACAGGGGGGTCTAGAGAGGTAAGATGGAGGAATTGGGGCGTGCCCTTTTCCTTCTTCTTCTTCCTCTGGGCCTCCATCTTCTGTGGTGGAGTTGGCACTCCAGGATTGGACCTTACTAGAGGAACACTGGTTAATAAGGGTAGAGGGTATTGGAGAAAAATGATAAATATTGTATACGTAACTCCGGGTATAAAGATAGGTGGCCGCCCCAGGGGCTCTCAGTGTGTGCCCATGGCTGACTGCTGAGCAGAACTCTGTCAGGCCAAGAGAAAATCTTTTAGATAAGCAATTAATAAACACTGAGACCGAGAACAATTCTGAAGCTTCCTCTCGTCCTTTCGAACCCCGGGGGCCCAAGGCCATCTTTGGGCTTTTCCCAGACCATCTAGACAGCACCAAAATCCGACATCTGGTCAATTAAAAAAATGTTTTTCTAGGTTCTCTTCCTGATAATAAGACTTTTCGATAATAATACTGATAAGACTGTATTTCAGGAATGTATTTAGACAGTCAGCTTATTTTTCTAAAATCTAAGAGCAAGGTTAGGAAACATACTGTAGTTAATTAAGCATTGTAATTATATAAGTATATAATAGTAGTTTAATATAGTTAATTAAGAATTTAGTAGTGTTAAGTAAGGCTTGTAAATTTATAACTATATAACAGTAATTTACACAGCTATGAATATATCAAAAATGTATAAAATGAAAAAATCTTTTTGCCATCACCCCAACGTTCTCATCTTTCTCCAAGTAGGAAATTGAAAACACTCTCAAGAAAGCTCCTGATCTTTACAGCAATCCCAGGCTTACCTTCTTTGGCAAGTGTCCTCTGGAGCTGTGCCCAGGCTGGTCTGGAGCTGGGAGCAGCCCTGCCCCACCCAGCCCCTCTCAGCAGCAGCCCCTGCCCTGTTCAGGGTGGCTCCTTCCCCCCAGAGCTTCTCTCTAGCGCTGGGAGCAGCTCTCTGGGCTGGCTGAGAGCTGTCCCTGGCAGGCAGCAGAGTCCCTGCCCCAGCACAGTGCCCTGGGCTGCAGGACCCTGCTCTTCAGGACAGCCCTGGGCACCCCTGACTGCAGCCCCGGCTGCTCAGCCCTGCAGCAGAGCCTGGCAACAGGAGCTGCCTTGGGCTGAGCCTGGGCTGGGGCAGCAGGGAAAGCCAGCCCTGCCCTAGGGCCACAGCCCTGCCCTGGAGCAGCTCTGAGAGTCCTCCTGAAAGGTCCTAAAGGCTGTGGGATGTGCCAGCTCCAGGAGATCCCTGCAGGAACTGCAGCTTCTCTTCCCACAGCCAAGGAATGACTGTTTCAAACCTGGGCTGATTTCTGCTCTGGTGAGCCCTGAGTGAGCTCTGCTCTGTGCTCCCATCCCAGGCTGAGTTTAACCCCTCTGTGCCTCTGTGCTGTGCCCAGGGTGGCTGCAGGCAGTACTGCAGCCCTGCTGGGCTGTGCACAGGAGCTGCTCCTGGGAAGAGCTGTCTCTCTGCAGCGCTGCCCTTGCCAGGAGCTGCTTCTGTGCTGAGAGCCTCTCTGTAGCTTTTTCAAAGGACTTTGGGTTTTGTTTTTGCCTTGGAGTCTCTCAGAGGTTTGTGCAATCATGGCTTCTAATTACCTGCTGTAATTAGTCCCTGGAGAGGCTTTGTCAGTAACAACACTCAGTGGGGCTCATTAATGCTTCAGGATACTTCAGTTATTTTAAGGTACTTGGTGTTTCTCTTTTGATACAGACTCTGTGAGAGGTTTCTGCAATCATGGCCCCAATTACCTACTTTATTAATCCCTTGAGAGCTCTGTATTGACACTCAGTGGAACTCATTAATACTTTGAGATAATAATGGTTTTTAAGGTATTTTATGGATTTAAGAATACTTTTAGGTACTTTTAAGGATATTCCTTCCCACACTGAGTCTCAGAGTTTTTTGTCCTATCCTGGCCTTCAATTGTCTACTCCAAGGAGTCCATGAGGAGCCTGGGTTGGGTATCTTCCCCCTTTCTGGTTTACAACAAAGATGGAACTGAAAGAATTTTGTAAGACTTTCTAAAAGCATTCAAACAAACATGGGGCAATTAAAAATACAGCAACAACCACTAAGAGAACGAATACTCCTGTTTTAGCTCGACATCATCCAACCATTTAGTCCCTTGGATTGGAAGAGTTTATTGAACCAGTCTTTGTTTTCCACTTGAAGCTTCTTGAACCTTTCCTTCAATACCTGAATACTCTTGTGGATTGACTCACTGTAGCTGGAGAGGTTCATGCAACACATGCCCTCAGAGTCTACACACCCATGCTCATGTGCCCAGAGTAAAAACTCTATCTCTGTTCTGCAAGGTGGCATGTCTGGTGGTCTCTGTGTCTGAGAGCAGGCCACTCAATGCGAGGGAGGTAGCATTGGTTTGCTTACTTAACAGGCACCCAAGAGGGTCTGATTGTCCTAAAGCTTTAGCTGCAGCCACCCAAGGTAATCCAAACTGGGGGTGCTACCATCCAATACCTGGATTAAAGCTTTCAAAGCCACCTCTCTTATATCATCCAATTCTTCTCTTGGGATACCTGCTGCTTCATCATCTGGTAGGCTGTGTTGTCCTTCTCCAGCTAGATGGTTGATTGTCAATTCCGCCCTTGCCTCATTATTAGCATAGTCTGCTATTAGTTGATTTAGTAAACACTTCCATCCCCCTTCCCACAGGGTGTATTCTGTAGGTGACAACAACATGGTCATAATACATTTTAAATCATAGGGGCTTAAGACACATAACCATGGCCCTCATTAGGCCATTAAAACGAGGTAAGTCCTTCCTATGGTCTTTAGCTGCCCTACACAGATCCTTGATTTCCTCGTAAACCAGTGGCTGATACCTGGGATTCTGCCCCCTTCTTTCATAACATACTGGGGCAATGAAGAATTTCAAAACTATTTGCCAGTCTCCTTCCTTTCCTAGGGATCTTCTGGGGTTGAGGGGTGAGGTGGCTCTGAGGAGTCCAAAGTGACTTCTGGGGAGGAAGAATATCTTGGAGCTGAAACATTAGGATTAGAAATAGTGTGACAGTTGGGTTTAGTATCTTTGACCATGGAGTTATATTGTTGCTGGAGGGTGAGGCAAAGGGCACTTCCATTTTGTCAGGTGTTGGGGAGGAAGGGCCTTGATCTAGGATGGCGGACTTCCAGAGTGGAGTTCTGGAGGCATGGCGCAGGGTGGAGGTGGAATGATTGACAGTGGGGCATGACCCGCAGTTGTGGGCGTGGAGTCTGGAGGTTCGTTCAGGGAGGAAGAGAAGGTTGTGGTAGCAGGAAGTGGAAAAGCCAAGATGGAGGGAGGATTGTCAGTCTCTCGAGCCACATTCAGGCTCCTTCCATCTTGAGTTTCCAGGGCATGATGCTCCAAGTCCGCGTGGCCATTGCCATCTTGGACCATCGTGCAAGGTCTGAGAAAGACGGGTTTGAGGGGAGGTCCTGAATTAGGAGTGACCAACAGATTTAGTTTTCAACACACTGCTTGCTGGTGAGGGTGGTGTTGAAGATGGGGAGCATGTGGGGTGCAATGGGGTCCCTTTTGATCTAAAGTTGTACAGTTTAACTCCCACGGAGTCCCAAAATTCAGTGGTATGGATTTCATCAGCAGAGGCATCTGGAAAATTTTTAATGATCCACCTCATGATTGATTTCTATTCGTTCTTTGAAAATACTTTGTCATGATCAGTGAGAATTAACTTAAAGGATCCATATATACTCCTTTCTATGGAGAGCTGGCTGCCCATTTTTCTTATTCTCTGCCTTATGGGGAAGAGCCATGGAAACACCCCAAATCAATTATGGGACGTGGGTGCATATTGTAAAAACACAATGGCAAAATGGGCAATAAATGTCTTGCATTTCCCTAAACCCACCTGCAATCCTATGCAGGTGAAATCATCATTGTCCCTGCCAATCCTGGGCAAGGTCCCTCGAACCAACGATAAATCCACCAGGCCCGGCACAATCCAAAATCCCATGGAGTACTGGCCTATCCATCAGCTAACCCCAGCTGATGTGACTGACACAGGGAGGCCTGATTGTCAGGGTCACTGTTTGGGGGACAAATGTCGCAGTGTGGGTGGCTGCAACAAACCTCTCTGGTTCCCTGAGTCAGGGCGAGGGTGGCGCAAATGAAAAGGAGCGGGTTTGATGGAGTTGACCAAAAAGAACTTTAATAATGGAGTGAAAAAGAATAAACATGGAGAAGTTGAGAACAGTATGAGGGGCAGGATCCAAAAACCTGAGACAAAGGGGAAGCAGTAACATGTACACTCGGGGGTTGAACATTCTAGAACAATAACCCTGTAGGGGAAACAAGTAACCAATAGGATACTTAGCATAAAATCACTAAAGGCTTATGGGGGAAATCTCAAGCTCATCCTTAGTTAAACAAATGATTCCCAGGGCTTGAAACTCATGCCCAGTTCTTCCGAGTTAAAATCTGGCTGAGTCTCAGTTACAGCTGGGCTAACTACCGCACCACTGCTTTGTACTGGTCCCTTGTGACCATGTGGCCCAACAGAGCCACAATGATGTCCTTGGTTCCATAAGGCCCCACAGTGTCACAATGGTGCCTTGGATCCATGGTGCTCTGCAGTGTCACAATGGCCCCTTCACTTCACAAGGCTCCCAAATGTCACATTGGTCTCAATAGGATGGAAACCATAGAGCCCCCATGATGTTTCAGGAGCTGATGAACAGCAACCACCAGAGGCCAAGGCAAACCTGGCCTGTCTGTCCTGGCAGGTTTGCTTGGAGCAAGCCCTGGATACTTGAAATTATGAATGTGGAGTCCTAATTTAAAACATTTGTGCCTGGAGAAGAGCGATGGGGGTTTTTTTCACAAAAAGAAGAGCACAAAGCCCTTTCTAGTGTTTGGAAAACAGGTGAATGCTGCCCCTCAGAAGTGAAAGACCAGCCAGACGTGTCTGTCCCGGCAACTTTTGTCTGGGAGCAATCCTTGGATACACAGAAATTTGGAGGTGTAATCCTAATTTTGGCCATGGATGCCTGGTAAAAATGGACAGTTCTTTTCCATAAAAATAAGAGCCCAGAGCCCCAGTGTTTCAGGGGTAGATGGGAGTGGCCTTCCACATTCCAAGGTCAGCCAGACCTGTCAGGTGACCCCTGGGAGGCCAAGGCAGCCACACCTATTTCATGTTCCCTTGGTTCCACAGGGCCCTGCAGTGTCAAAATGTGTCCTTGCTTCCATGAGGCCTTCCAGTGCCACAGTGGTTCTCTTGATTCCATGGTGCCCTCAGGTGTCATAATGGCCCCTTGATTACACAAGTCCTTAAGGATCTTAATGGTCTCCATGTTTCCCCAGGGCCTCCCAGTGCCGTAATGATCTATAGCTTCCATGAAGCCTCTCAGTGTCCAATGGCCCCTTGGTTCCATTGGGGCCCAGTAGTGCAAAAATGATTCCCTTGGTTCCACAAGTTCCCATAGTGTCACAATGGCCCCTTCCCTCACAATGGTCTACATTAATCCATGGGGCCTTGCAATGCCACAATGCTCTCCATGGATCCACGGTGCCTCGCAGGATCACAACGGCCCTTTGGTTCCACGAGGCCCTGAAATGCAGCAATGGCCTCTTGGTTCCACAAAGCCCCGCTGCCTCACGCTGGCCCCTTAGGGCTATGTGGCCCAACAGAGCCACAAAGATGTTCTTGGTTCCACGAGGCCCCACAGTGTCACAGTGGCCCCTTGGATCCATTGTACCCTGCAGGGTCACAGTGTTCCCCTTGGTTCCCCTGTCACAATGATCTCCATAGGAAAGAAACCAGTGAGCCCCGGTGGTGCAGGGGCAGATGAGAGGCAGTCCCCAGAGGCCAAGTCTAGCCAGATTTGACTGTACAGGCAGATTTTGTCTGGGAATAACCCTTGGGTATAGAGAATTTAAGACGCAGAATCTCAATTTATGCCATGGATGCCTAGACAAGAAAGACAATTCTTTCCCATTGGAATAAAAGCACAGAGCCCCAGTGCTTCACGGTCAGATGGGAAGTGGCCCTTGACATGTCAAATTCAGTGGGACCTGTCAGACAGTCCCCAGGAGTCCAAACCAGGCAGATCTATTCCATGTTTCATTGAGTTCATGGGTCCTAACACTGTCACAATTATGTCCTTGATTCCATGAGGTCTTGCAAAGTCACAATGGCTTCTTGGTTTCATAAGCCTCAACAAAATCACAGTGGTCTCTTGGCTCCATGTGGCCCTGTTATGTCACAATGGCTCCTTGTTTCTATGGGCCCCACTGTTTGATCATTGACCCTTGCTTCTATAGGGCCCCTGAGCTACATAATGGTCTCCTTGATTCCGTAAGGTTCCATAGTGTCACCATGGTGTCATTGGACCCACATTGTCACAACTGACCCATGGTTCCATGAGGTTCCGTAGTGTCACCGTGGTCGCTGTCAGAGGCTGGATGAGATCGATGTCCTGAGACACCTTGGGATACACAGAATGGCCATGTGGGGCCAGGGCTGGATGAGGCCTTGGTTTGTGGTGGGACAGAGCCCTGCCCCCAACCCTGGCAGATCTGTCAATCACAGAGCAGGGGCGGTGTTAACCCAGCCCTGATTGGCTGAGCTGTCAATCAGTCACATGCCAGCAGCTGATACCTACCCTCACTTTGATAGGACAAACAATGTGCAGTCCCACCCCAGGGGCGGGCCCATGGAGGCCCAGGGGGTTAAAAGCCGGAGCACGAGGGCAGCCCATGGTCTGGATCTTGCCTGCTCTTGGGGTTCCACTGTTGTGATGCTTAACTCCAGGATTTAGTTCCTATGTGCGTGTTGTTCTATAGATCTTCTGTCTTTCTGTTGTTCTTTATTTCTTCTCCTTCCAATCCTACTTACCTGGAAGATTTTTGGTAACTTCACATGTTAAGGGTTAAAGGATTTTAGGTTAAATGTGTGGGAATCCAGGGCACAAGGAAAATTTCTCTGTCTGCTCGAAGGGGTCCTGTCCTCCCAAAGAAACACTGCCTTTAACCTTCCCCCATGGAGAGGACTTTGAAGACTTTGAGATAGATTAGAATTTACCAAAGCGTGAAATAGATACTAGAGAGTAGTGTAGTATGTCACTTGAGTGAGAAATTTAGGTTTTGGGATTATTAGTATGGTGTAGATAGGAAGCAAGATGGAGGAATTGGGGTGTAGTCCCTGTCTTCTTCTTCATCTACTCCATTTTCTGCAGTGTTGGTGGCACAGGGTGATTGGTCAAGGAAAGCACAGTGCAGAGGTTACATGGACAGTCAAGGGATGAGTTACTGGTTGACAAGTAGAAAAATTGTACGTGTTAAGAGTTAATTGGATGACACAACTTGCAAAGACCTTGAAACCATACATTTTGGGGGCATTTTGCAGTGCTTTTCCAGCACGCTAAGCCTGGTGTGGACAGCAATGCCAAACTTTAGATAAGATAACAATAAACAAGCAGCTGAAGACCAAAAAAATCCCATGTGTCTCCTTCTACCTGGCACAGAACTGCTATAGAAGGGTTTCCCCCATCCAGGGAACCCACAGAAAGGCCCAACATAAGACAAACATCAATAACTGGTGCCTTGACAATGTTTGTTAAAAGTTAGCTTTTTCCATAAAATTGTTTACTGAAGGGTGTTATCTCAATTGGCCAATCATGTGAAATGTGTTGATTAAATGACCTATGAGGTCCAACTGTAGCAAACCAAGGTATAAAAGAAGAGGATTGAAAAAACAGGTGGCTTTTAGCCCTTAGCGTTCTGATCTGAATCCATGTAATCTCTGACTCAAAAGAGATATTTGAGGATCTGTGGGGGCTGTTGGGGATCCTTTCTGCATCTTGTTACCCAACAGGAGCTTCTCTAATAAACTCTGCCTGAACTTCCCACTGTGCCCATGACAGGAACCCCTGTGAGTGTCTGGGACATCCCGGCTCTTTGGCAGCCTGGGGACTCCTGGGATGTCCCTGTGGACCCCCCCTGAGTGCCTGTGACAGATTGGTGCCTTTGCGGCCCAAGGTCCCCTGGGATGTCACCATGGAATGGCTGTGACTGCCTCTGACCACAGGGCTCTTTACCATCCTCAGAAAGCCCTGGGAGGTTTCCATGGAGCCCCTGTCTCTGCCTGTGACATTCCAGCTCTGGAACAGCCTGGAGACTCCTGGAAATTCCCCATGGAACCCTCTGAGGGCCTGTGACAAATCTGATCCTTAGCAGGCAATGATCACCAGGCCCTTGTTGCTATGGTCTGTTCCCATGGCAACCATCAAAAGCTCCTTTTTTCTATGGTCAGTTTCCATGGCAACCATCACCGGCCCCCTGTTACTATGGTCAGTCCCTTGGCAGCTCCATGGAGACCCCATGCCAGGGGTGGTTGCCATGGACACCAGCTCAGGTCTGCAGCCACAGCCCGTTGCCATGGCAACCATTGGCAGCCCCATCCTCAGGCTCATGGGATCCCACAACCACAGAATTGGCTGAGCTGGGAAGGACCCATCAGGATCCTCCAGTCCAACTGCTGGCCCTGCACAGGACACCCCAACAATGCCAGCCTGGGCCTGGCAGCGCTGTCCAACCACTGCTGCAGCTCAGAGAGCCCTGGAGCTGGGACCCTTCCCTGGGGAGCCTGGGCAGGGCACCAGCAGCCTCTGGGCAAAAACCTTTTCCTGACATCCAACCTGAGCCTGCCCCGACTCAGCTGCAGCCGTTCCCTCCACTCCTGTCCCTGGGCACCCGAGGGAAGAGGTTCCCACAGCCCCAGCAAGGGACCCGCTCCCAGGGCTGTTGTCATGGCCACCAGGGCTGGGACCAGCTGGGATGCTCGGTTTCCACAGGCCGGGGTTCAGGAATGGGATTCCCCAATTTCCTGCTCCTGCTAAAACCATGCTGCCATCGCTGCCCTCCCGCCTCCCCTGGAAACCACAAAAGGCAAAGATCCCAGGCTGTGATAAGAACAATTTATTGGGAACAGAAATGAGGTAAGGAACAAACAGAACAGAAGCAATATTGATGACAGAGTGTATAAATAAAACTGTTTACAGGGAAAACTAAAACACAACTCACTGGGTCTGCCTGGCCATGTATTTCCTCCTGCCTGAAAAGGACACCCATCTCCTGAGGGAGAGAAAGAGAGTGTCCCTTTTCTGTCCCTGGCAATGATCTGAGGTGGGAGTGAATGTAATGACACGGCCATTGCCAGACCCTCATTTTCTTCCATCGCACACCATGTCATTGGAAGGGCCAGGAAAAGGGACAGGTGTCTTCCTAGCATGGATCAGAAGGAAAATTGGATCACCAGGGTTGTTGCCAACATGGACCCTCCAATTATGGATGAAGTTGGGGCAGTGCACAAAAGTCCTCCTGCATTGGGGCATTGGCAGAGCTTCTCTTACAGGTGCCTCCGTTGGTGTCTGGTTAAGACAGAGATCTGGGTGAAGCTCTTCCCACACTGGGGACACTCGTAGGGCCTCTCCCCAGTGTGGATGCACCGGTGGGTGATGAGGGTGGAGTTGTGCTTGAAGCCCTTCCCACACTCAGGGCAGCGGAAGGGCCTCTCATCGGTGTGAGTGTGCTGGTGCTGGAAGAGACTGGAGCTGGTGTGAAACCTCTTCCCACACTGGGGACACTCATAGGGCCTCTCCCTCTCCCCATTGTGGATGCACCAGTGCCTGATGAGGCTGGAGTTGTGCTTGAAGCCCTTTCTGCAGTCAGGGCAGAGGAAGGGCCTCTCATCCGTATGAATCCACTTATGCTGGAGAAGACTGGAGCTGCTCTGAAACCTCTTCTGACACTTGAGACACTCGTACGGCCTCTCCAAACTGTGGATGCATTGGTGTATGACAAGGGCAGAGATGGAGCTGAAGCCCTTCCCACATTCCCCACACTCATAGGGCCATTCCCCGGTGTGGATCATCTGGTGGCAGAGCAGGGTGCTGCTGTGCCTGAAGCTCTTCCCACACTCCACGCACTTGTAGGGCTTCTCCCCATCATGAAGCTGCTCATAGACCACCAGCTCCAAGCTCTGGCTGAAGCTCTGTCCACCTTCCTGGCTCAGGGAGGGTCTTTCCTTCTCAGAGCACCCTGGGCTGGGTTTGCAGCCCCTCCTCCTCATGGGGGATCTCCAGGGCTTTTTCTCCCGATTGGATTCCTGTGCCATAGAGCCGCTCAAAACAGCCTCTTCCATGAGGTTCTTCTGTGGGAATTTGTCATCCCTGGTCTCCATCCTCAGCTTCTTGTCTGAGGGGAGGAAGGACAAGGAGAGGATGGGATTTGGCTCCGTGCCACAGGGAAGGGGAAGGAGATCCCCCCAGTGCATCCCCAGCAGGACGGCGTTGGCAGCAGGGTTGTCCTGCAGCCAGGGACCATGCTGGGCTGGGAGGTGGAGTAGGAGAGAGGGGGAAAGGGGCACTGACTTCCTCTTCACCTGCCTGGGTATCCCGCGGCATCTTTCTCTTCCTTGAGGTCTCTCCTTCCATCTGGCCAAGTTTTAGGAATGGGATATTCCTAAAACAAGGCAGGAAAACAAGGGATGAACACAATGAGCTTTGTACTGGTTTGAAGGCACACGTGGGGGAGGGCCTAAGCCAGAATTGCAATTTAATAAGAAAATTTAGATCAAGGCAATGATACAGAAACACTGCCTTAAACTGACAGAGTCAGGATGTTAACGTTCAAAAACACATAATCACGGGGGATTAGATGCGGTGCTTTTTATTAAGAGCTCTGGGAATCGGGGTATATTCAACCCAAATCTGACTCTGACCATACATCCGAAATGATCATGTTTTATACTCTATCGTTACATAACTTTCATGTTAATTATTAAACTTTTATTGTTCTATTGTATACATGAATTTAGCCCCTCTCTGAATTTCCAACATAGTTTCTCACTATTCTTCTTATGGTTATATAATAATTACATTTAATTACTAAACAATCATCACATCTAACAATTATATAATCTATCGTACTGCTTACGCAGGTGCAGTTGATCTGGGAAAGCACAAAGCCTAACATTTTAGATTCTATCTTTAACATTTTCCAGGGTTCCACTATCAAGGATATAACCTGACACCCTGTTGGTCAGTCCTGCAGAGACACTCAATGGCCCATTAGCAGAAGATATCTCCCCTGGAGGGCGTTATCAGGGGTGAGTCATGGAAGAGATAAAGAACACTGCCCCACCTGTTTATAGCAGTTGATGAAGGTGGGGATTGAAAACATGCATTTGGTTACATTTTACACTGCAACCTGAAACAGTGGGGTAATCTCTGCTCAGGGGGTGAACACCATCTCCCTTATCCAAACTGGCTCAGGTGTAAAACCCCCACCCTGGGAAGGGCACACACACAGGGGACAATGTCACACTTGCCCTGCTCCAGGGGAGATCTTCGTCCCTGTCATTCCCTTTTTCTCCCCCACTTTTCTCTTTCTTTCATCTCTCTCCCTACCTCACATTTACTATTCTATTACTAGTTACTATTCTATTACTATTCGCTATTTAATACTCATATTTTATTGTTCAATAAAATCCATTTTGGATTTGGTCTCATTTGCACTTTAACTGGGGTGGAGGCATCTCTCCAGCAATTTTTTTAACCAGACTGTGACATTATTTTGGCACAGGGAGTTCAGGGCACTGTTGTCTGACCCCAAGTGCCTTTGACAACAGCATGGTTCCCTCTGAGGAGGAGGTTGTGGTTCTCTCTGGAGGAACTCTTGGAAACTTGGGCACAGCTTCCTCTGAGCAACTTATGGAAGAACTGATGAGGAAAATGGCTGTTGTAGGTAGCCAGTGAAAAAGAAAATATTGTGTTGTCCTTCCTTGAAATGTTTGTTAAAATCACTGGAGGAAAGGGAGCAAATGTTACCAGCGAGATTGACAAGGTTCATTCACCCCATGGTGAGGAACACAAGGCTGCTAAAAGTCCCAGAAGAAGCCCAGCTCAAGTAGCTAAATTCCCAAATAACTCCAGAATTCACAGGCCAAATGTGTTCTTTGACAAATGTGAGAATCATTATTCTCTTCATCCCTGTCACCTTTGTGACAGCTACACAGTTTCCCCTTCCTTTTAATAATCTGTATTGGTCCTAATTTCCACTGTTCTTTTATTGGAACCTGCCAGCAGCTGAGCTGGAGCTGTGCAGGAACCAATGAAACTTGGAATTGCCACTGAATTACTTCTATTGTCAGTTTATTCCTGTTTGGGATTTGTTTGCATTTCCATCACATGTGACTCTCAGGAAAATCAAATATTCATCAAAGTATTTTATGTAGGACTAAGTTTTATTTCTGCCTAGTTTATCTTGTCCGGTGCCCTGGTGATGCTCAAGGGGTCTCTGTGCCTCTTGCCCTGGGGGACGCTCAGGAGGAGTTTGTTTGGATTGTCACTGTCCCTGTCATGCCAGGCCACTCCCCAAGGGTGTCCCTGTCCCTGTCACCACAGGCCATTCCCCAGGGGGTCTCCATCATTCTCACCCCAGGGAATGCCTGGGGGTCTTCCTCCCTCTCACCCCTGTGCCAGGGAGTGCTTGGGGCAGTCTCTATCCCTCTCAGGCCAGGGGATGCTCGGGGGTCTATGTCCCCTCACCTGGGGGATGCTCGGGGGATCTCCATCCCTCTGGCCTCAGGCAATGCCTGTGCAGGGCTGGGGACCAGGGGCTCTGTGTCCCTCTCCCCGCTGAGGGTGCTCGTGGCTGGGGGGGCTCTCCCACCTTCTCACCCCTGGGGAGGCCGGGGGGGGTCTCTGTCCCTCTCAGCCCTGCTGTGACCCCACCCAAACATCATTGGGGTCAGAGGGACAGAGACACCCCCAAACTCCCATAAGGGCTGAACCTGGGATTTGGTTTGGGGCTGAGGATTTTGGAAGGGGCGGGAATTGGGGCTGGGGTTGGAGTTGGGGCTGAGATTGGATTAGAGCTGGGATTGGGGTTAAGGCTAGACATGGGATTATTTAATGCTGTGGTCATTAAAGTTTTCCTAGTCCAGTTATGGAGAAAGATTTCAAAGAGCAGTAATAAAATATACATTCCTATTTTAAAGGGTGTCTTTTATTAAATTTCTCTTTAAAGCAGAGGTGGTTGCAGCATTCTGTGATTGATATTGACCCAAGGTCTCTCCTCAGCAGCTCTGGCCTGCTCACAGGAGCTGTGCCTGGAGCTCTGACCCAGTGTGGACTACCTTGCTCCACATTGCCCAGCCCCATCCTGTCTGTCCTCACTGCCCTGGGCCCTGCTGTGCTTGCAGAGCTGGCTGCACCCAGCCTCAGAGGGGTTTTCCCTTCTTGTACTTTTTGCAGCAATCTCAAACTGCTGAGTTTCCCCAGTGCAAACAGACACACTGCTCAGGTGTGTGCCAGCCCCAGGTGCCACCAAAGCCACTGCAGAGCTGCCCTGGGCCAGCTGTGAGGGTGGATCATCAGCCCAAGCTGCACTGGGCCACTGCAAGGGGCTGCGGCCATGGGCACTGCACTGACCCCACTGCTGGGTTTGGCTGCCATGGCTGCCGTGAGAAATGAAACTGTCCTTGGAAACACTGGAGAGGACTGGGACATACTGGAGAACACTGGGAACGCTGTGGGAGACACTGGAACATACTGGGAGTGACACGAGGGGTTACTGGGACAAACTGGGGACACTGGGGCCATTGCAGAGAAGACTGGGGATACTGGGGCATCCTGTGGATGACACTGGGAGGAAGTGGGAGGGACGGGGAATGGACTCAGGTGTATTGGGAGGGACTGGGCTGTACTGGGAGGGACTGGAGGGGCACTGGGCTTGTACTGGGTTCTACTTGGGATGAATGGGGCTGTGCTGGGGTTGTGCTGGTCTGTACTGGGGTTATACTGGGCTGTACTGGGAGGGACTGGAGGGGCCCTGGGTGAACTGGGACGAACTGGGCTCTACTGGGGTTTTACTTGTATGTAGTGGGGATGTACCAGGAGGGACTGGAGAAGTTGAATTGGCTGTTCCCGCCTCTGCCGCATCCCATTTGCCGAGACTCCCGCCCATCAGCACCCAAAGCCAATCAGCGCCTGGTTTAGGACCTCAGAAGCGGTGCCTGATACTGGCACCATCTTTTTTTTGCCTACAACTCCCGTCATGCCCTGCGGCCCGATTTAGACCCATTGGAGCTGGGACTACAACGCCCGTAATGCCCCGTGCTCCACAGAACCCCGGGATCCGCCCCCCCTTTGTCCCTTAAGTGTCCCCTAGACCCTCCAGGATCCCTCAGTGCCCCCTTAGTGCCCATTCGGGACTCCACAAAAGTGTCCTCGGACCCCCTGCGTGCTCCTGACCCCACAGATGCCCGGTACAACCACTTCAGGGAATTCATCTCCTCTCATCCCCCGCGGCCCCAGAGCCCCTCAGAACAGTCCTGCGCATAAAACTCCTGCCGTGCCCCCACCCTAAAGAACCCAGTTAGAGCTCCCCGAGCTCCCTGCAAGTGTTCCCGAACTGTTTACGTTCCCCCGAGGATCTCAAGTTTCGGCTCGGACACAGAAGTGTCCCCCGAGAGCCTTCCCGGACCCCCAAACAAAGCGTTGGAGCCACTTCCGGGACTACGGCTCCCATCATGCTCCGCGGCACACGTCCAGCGCTGTTCCAGCCGGGACTTTATCTCCTGTCATGCCCCGTGCCCCACCGAGAGCCATTGCAGCTGCGCCTCGAACTCCCGTGATGCTCCACAGCCCCGTTTAACAGTATTACACCCACGCCTTCAACTCCCATCACCCCCCACGCCCCAGAGAGCCCTGTCAGAGCTCCCCAAGGGCCCGCCCAGACCCGAAGGCCCCCAAATTCCCCTCACTGACCTCCAAGGGCCCCCCTGGACCCCCAGGTGCTGCCCCGGACCCCCAACTGTCCCTCGGAATCACTGAGTGCCCCTCCAAGTGCCCACCCGGCTCCCCCAAGTGTCCTCCAGACCCTCAATTTCTCATTGAATTTCCTCCCCAGACCCAAAACTGCTTAAATGTGCCCCAGAAATGTCACCAGGGAGCCCAAAGTGCCTCCCTTGACCCTTTCTGAGAAAAAGATGATGAAAAAGATTACAAAAAGATTCAAATATTTCTAGTTACCATAAAGAGGAATAAATAAATAGCCAATGGAGATTAACGAATGAATGAAGGGAATTGTGTTACTTAGAACCAGCGACCAATAATTTTTTTCGTTCCTAAAAATGTATTGGTTTTTTAATATAAATGAAATAAATAGGGCAGGAGATCTTTATCCTTTTTAATGTTTTTATAAAAATCAGATCAGGTGGGGTGATCCGATGGGTCTCACACTGCCGCTGCCCCAGGAAGTGGCACAGAGGAGGAGAAGGAAAAGTGCAGTTGTGTCCACTGGTCTGCAGGCAGAGCTGGGGGTTCCTTCCTCACGAGAGCACCAGGTGATTCCCAGTATTTTGGTTTGACATTCGAGGTCCTTTTTCCAGCCAACATGTTTTTAGGTTAGGGTGAGGGGTAAAAAGGGTCTTAGCGGACACTGGATTCTGTTCTTCACGTCTAGACATCACTTTGATCCCTCAATTCCATGTTGGTTTGTTGTTTTTAGGGGTTTTTGGCTAGGTTTGGTGAGGGGCTTCCTCATTTGCATGCCAACCCCAATGTCATTTCCATGCCAACTTGGTTGTCCCCTCCTCTTCCCTGTCCCAGGTGCCATCCTCCAGGAAGCAGCAGGGTGCCCCTCGACAAAAAGGGGAATTCCCAACCATCAAAAACAGGTAATGAACGAAAAATTATTAACAGCAGGTGATTACAACAACAAACAGTTAGAACTCCACCCTGGCAGCAACTGGCCCAACCTATGAACTCTGCAACCTTTCAATAAAATGGGCAACTTCTCTACTCATAACAGTATGACATCACAGAGAGGGTTTTGGGACATCACTGAGGGAGTTGTGACATCATACAGCTTCTGTGACATCATAGAGTAGGGTGTGTGGCCATATAGGATATGCTGCCATCTTAGAGGGTGGCTCTGTGACACCAGAGAATGGGTTGTGACATCACTGGCTGGCTGTGTAACATCATAGAGCAGGTTGTGACATCACAGAACAGATTCTGACATCACATTGTGGCTTTCTGACATCACAGATTCTTTTGTGACATCACAGTGCAACTGCATGACATTCCAGGCTGACATCCTAGAGTTGGCTCTGTGACAGCACAAGGGTGGAGTGTGACATGCTAGAGTGGGCTGTGACATCACAGGTGGCTGTGTGACATCACAGGTGGCTGTGTGACATCACAAAAAAAGCTGTGTGACATCACTGGGGGATCTGTGACATCACAGGGGCTGTGTGACATCACAGATGGCTTTGTGACATCACAGATGGCTTTGTGACATCACAGGGGCTGTGTGACATCACCAGGAGCAGTTTGACATCACGGGGGCTGTGTGACATCACAGGGGCTGTGTGAGGTCACTGGGGAGGTCACTCTGCCCCAGCCCCCCTCACAGTTCCCCCCAGAGCAGTCCAACCCTGCTTGTGCACAGCGGGGTCCCCTATGCCCCGGGTCCCCCTGCCCCCAGCCCCGCAGCCTCCCCCAGAGGATGTTCCACGAGATCGACCCCAGAGCCTGACACGGGGATGGGGGACGGGGCCCTGGGGGTGGCACAGGGGGACAGGGACCCCCTGGCAGCATCCCCGTGTCCCCCAGGGCCAGTGCCTGGGCCAGGGCTCCTTCACCCTATTACCAACGAGGCCTTGAGAGCGCTGAAAAAATCTCTGGCAAGGGATCAGCAAAAACCAGATTTAATATTAAGGGACAGTAGCACAAAGTTCCTTGGCAAGAGTCACTCTGCTCCTGACTGGAAACTTGAGGCACACCAAGGAAACAAAGCAACAACACCAAACAAAATCCAGGCAATCAAACCAGAAATGAACTGAGAACTGTCCCTGTGTGTGTGTATGACACATGCACAATGAGGGCAAGGATAAAAGGAATATAGCCTAAAGCTTAACAGGCCTCACGCTTAACAAGACTTAACTTACACCTTAAATGTAACCGATACCTTAAACATCAAAGTTTAGCAAAACAACAGCACTAGACACTATTTAACTTTACTTATAGCCTATGACTTAGCAATTTAACAGAGGAATAACACCTAACAATATTTAATTTAGCTAACAACTTAAATTAAACATAAAAATTTTGTAAAAGAACAACTCTTAATAGAATTGAAGTTAGCTTAGACCTCATGACTTTACATTTCTTTCAGCTATCTGGATATCTGACTGACTCAGCTATCCAAGGCACTCAAACCCCTCAGAGAGCAGCATTTCTGCCACATTTCCCCAGCACAGGCACTCCTGTGTGCACACAAAGAGTCAGTGCAAGGCACCTAGGAGAAATTCCCCTGAAGGCAGAAAATGCTCCCTGTGGATCCGTTGGCATTTCCCCAGTGGGTGAAGGGTTGAGCCTGGAGGAGAGGGGGGATCGGCCCAGGCTCCGTCGCTGTTCGGGGATCCCCGAGTGCAGCAAACCGGAGAGTTCCTGGCTGGGAGAGGCCCCACTCAGAGGGAGTCGCTGGCCCAGGAAAGCTCCAAGGGCTCCTTTTGGAACGCTGTTTGCAGGGCCCCAAGAGAGGGGCTTCAGTCCCAGCAATGGTTCATCCTGGCCGCACTTGGCATCAACAGCTTTCTTTGGCAGGGTGAGAACAGGGATGTTGTGCCAGTGAGGGAACAAAAACAGTTCCCAGGGCTGCTCCTACAGGAACCAGGAGCTGGTTGGGCAGCAGCAGTGGCTGGAGCAGACAATGTTTGTGATGAGCTGCAGAGGACTGTGGAGACCATTGTGACACTTTGGGGTGTCATGGAACCAAGGGACCATTGTGACACTGTGAGACCCCATGGAGCCAAAGGTCCATTGTGACATTGCAAGGCCTCATGGAACCATGGACATACTATTAAGATACATCACAGCCTCATGGAACCAAGGGGCCTTTGTCACACTGTGGGGCACCATGGAATCATGGTGACCAGTTTGACACTGAGGGAACTCATGGAATCATGGAGATAATTGTGACACTATGAGGCCCCATGGAACAAGCAAAGCATTGTGACACTGTGAGGCCTCATGGAACCAGTGAGACCACTGTGACCCTGGAGGTCCCCACAGAACCAAGAGGACCATTGTGATACTGTGGGGCCTTGTGAAACCAAGAGGCCTTTGTGACACTGCAGGGCTGCATGGAACCAAAGGTCTATTGTGACAGAGAGGGGCTTCCTGTCATCAATGGTCCATTGTGACACTGTGGAGCCAAAGGAGATCATTGTAGCACTGCAAACCTCCAGGGTCCAAAGGTCCATTGTGACATTGCAGGCCTCATGTAACAGAGGAGCTGCATGACATTGTGGGGCCTGGGGAACAACAGACCATTGTGACACTGCAAGGCCTCATGGAACCAAGGTGTCGTTGTGACACTATAGGGCACCATAAAACTAAGGGAACGTGGAACAGGTCTGTCTGGTTTGACCTCCTCTGCCCCCTCACTGGTCCAGCTGACCATGGCATGTTGAGGGTCTCTTCTCATCTGCTATTGAAACACTGGGGCTCTGTGATTTCCTTGCTATGGAAAAGAACTGTCTTCTCCTCCAGGTGCCCATGGCCAGAACTGGGATTTGACCTCCAACATTGCCTTTTGTGAGAGACTGGAGGAGACTGTTGGCTGAAAACATTTCGTGTGTGGGGGATGAAAAGGCAGGTCCAGCCTTGCCCTGCCCAGTAACCCCAATGCCCCCAGAGCCTCTATCCCAGCCCAGCAGTGTCTGCCAGTCCCTGGCACAGCACAGGCAATGCTCCACAGCCACCTCTGCAGCCCCCAGCCCAGCTCCTGAGGGACCAAATGAGCCCAAGTCCCACCTGGGGGAAGGGCCCAGGGAGACCAAGGGGTATTTAAGGCTGACCACAAGGCAAGCACACATCTTGACCCTGCCTCCTCTTGGAATTTCCATCTGAACACTGCTGGAATCCAGGAGTTGGTAGCTGTGTGTTCTTCTCTGTATCTTTTATGTCTTTCTTGCTTTCTATGTCTTTTTCTTCAGTTTCTGTGCTCCTGCAAATTTTGATTAACTTAAAATTGAACAGACTTAGAGTTTGTGAGGTTGAATGGGCCAAGTCAACACTATGAGTAGTGTTTTTTGTTGACTGAATATCTGTCATTGTTTGACATGAGAAGAATTTTAAAAAGTAATACAAAACTTTTTGTGTAACTGACAATCTGTTAAACCACTAAGAGACTGAACACATTTCTGTGAAACACAAATGTTAAAGATGAAAAAGCCCAGGAACCTCCTCTTTCTTTTCCAGTCAACAAAGAAGCAGTGGGCCCCTGCACAAGGCCCCATCTCAACCAAACCAAACCAAACCAAACCAAACCAAACCAAACCAAGCAGCCCTGGCATGGGCTGAGCCCCTTCCCCCTCCCCAGGCTGCCCCTCCCCATCAGATCCATTCTAACCAAACCAATCCCCAACAACTACCAAACAGGAAAACAAAAGTGGCTACAAAACCCCAAACAGAACAAAGTCAGCCACAGCTATTAAAATCTTATCATCAAGTCGTTGTCCCCCCCCCTCCCAACACAACTCAAACCAAAAACCCCTACAACCTGTAACTCATAAAAAATAACCCTACAACTAAAATTAAACACAAAAAAACCCCAAAACCCCAACCATAAAACCAATCCTAACACAACCCAAAACCAACTCCCACCACAAGTTACTGGCAGGTCAGGTGTTAATCCTTTCAATACATCAATCCTCCATTGAGTAAAAGAAAAAACAAAATGCAAACATATTAAAAAACACTCCTCAAAGTCAGTAAAAAAGAAATGCAATCCCAAATAAAAAAAAAAAAGAAAAAATACCTTTTTCTTAAATCTTAAATCCTCCTATAAAGTATGAAAAAACCCTCTTTTTTATAGCACATAAAATAATAAAAAAATATTCAAATAATTATCAAACAAAAACCTACATATTAAATAAACAAATGTTAAAATTACTGTAATTTTATTAAAAGTTTAAAAAGTAAAAGAAAAAACCCATAATCCAATACCTTCAAGAGAAGAACTCTATTCCGGAAGATAAAAATAATTTTAAAAGTAAATAATAAAACCTTTTACCTTTAAAAAACTCATCTTTAAAACAATACCTCATAAGTCAGCATGGCCCATCAACAAGCAGTAAAATGGCTTATAGCAATAAAAGGAACTTCACAATACCCAAGTTCCCCAGACAACTGTATTCATGACAAAATTAAGAACCACAAAAAACCTTTTTTTTCCTCCTGTAAAAAAACTCCATAAGTTTAACATGAAAAACTTCTCTCTCAAAGTGTTCTAAAAAAAAGACTATTCTGGAAAGAGTAAACTAACTAGAAATTTTAAATTTAGTTACTTCACATTGTCAGAAAAATTTGGAAGAAAAAAAGTGTACTAAAGAGTTTATTTTAATTCCTTACTACTTTCTTCTTTTTTAATTTATTTTTAATAAAATTTTCTTTATACCCTTTTAAAATTTTAAGACTACTTTACCTTTCTCGTAATCCTGTCTCACAATAAAATAAATACAGAAATAATTAATTGACACTAAAACCCACAACACTCATCAATACATTAGTTAAGAAATCTCAAGATTAGAAAAATCTTAAATTAACAAAGCAAAACCACTACAATATTGTAATAAATATTTTGCCAAAGTTTCTCTGATTTTCTAAAGTTGCCAGTAAAGGCTGTTTGGTTGTTTTGAGTGCCTGAGAATCTCTTGTTGTTATTTTCCAGGGAGTCCAACTCAGAGTACACAAACAATTGTAATTCCTTTTAAATCTCTCTTTGAGAGAGTTGTCTGGGAGATGGGAGTCATGGCTTGTGTGTCCTGCTTGGCACAGCCCAGGCAGGGCTTTCCCAGCCGCATTCCATACTCCATTGCCCAGCTGGATCCCCTGGTGCCTCTGAGTTGTGCTGCCCCAGCCCCAGGGACGCTCTCCTTGTCTGCCCATTCCCCCACAGTCTCTGGGCAGGGATGGCCTCAGTGGGGGCTGCTGACATCCTCAGCACCTTGGAGGCTGCTGCTGAATTTTCCTGCTCCAGAGGCTTGTTCAGCCTTCAGCTCTTCAGTGCAGGAATTCAGTGTCCCAGGGCTCATTAACATTCAGAACAACTGAACAAGTCAAGCCTCTGGGAATAATTTGATTTTAATTTTCAAATCCTTTGTGTTTAATTAGATCTCAGTAGTGTATTCAAAGTGAATACATGATATTTAAAAAGACAGCCAGAAAAGATTTTTTTGGTCCTGTTTAGTTTTGTTTTCCTGTTAATTCATTGCTATGCGCAATCTCCAATTGACACTGAATCCAAGTACCTCCTCACACAGTCAGAATAGATATGAAAATCAAGACTCTTCATGTCTGACAATCAATCAGACTCTGTCCCTACCCCCACCCCACCATTTCCCCCATCCAAGCCCTGGCACTCAGAGCAGCCTTGTGCAAATCTGAACTGCCTCCAGCCCAGGCTGCACCTGCAGCTTTCAGCTCCTTGGCTCCAACTCCCACCTGCTTTCCTTGGAGAAGGAGCTGCCCGAGACACAGAGGGATGTTCATTCATTGTCATCTAACAAACCCAAGGGGAGGCACAGCTTTGTCCAATGCAAAAGTCATTCTTCTCCCTGGCTCTGCCCTGTCTCTGATCCCCACAGCCTGTCTTGTTTCCTTCATCCCTCCTTTGCCAGGGACTTTGTGGGACAAGGGAGCACTGCTCTGGCTATGGAGGGAAGTCCAAGTGCATCCACTGTAGTGGGAACCACAACTCATCAGGTTTGTGTCCTTTGAGGGACCAGGAACTGCTGAGACTCAGAGGCACAGAAAGGATTCTCTTCATGGCCAACATAAAAAATGTGAACATGATAAATTTTAATAAACATCAAAACACTTCTCTGAGCTGCTTGTAACATCTCAGCAACATCTGACATGTCCACCATCCACAAGTGATTGCCATACAGGAAGGATTTTGGCACAGACAAAAAAAGAGGTGATATAAAAAATAAAACTACAACAAAGGTGCTGACTAAGGAGTTATTTAAACTTCTGAAAGATTGGGCAACTCCCTGATGCTCAAAGCATGAAGCCTGTTAAGGGAGATGCGTTGGAATGATCAGAGAACAGCTGCAGAAGGAAATCTGGGAGCAGCAGCAAGGACATAGATCCAGCTGCTCTAAATGAAGAGACATCCTTAGACATGGCCATTTAAACAGGAGAGCTGGAAACACCCAAAGGAAGAAGATAACGAAATATTAGACTAAATGTTGGTGGCAAAGACAGAAAGGAAGATCATTATTTCTTCTGCCATCAGCATAAGAATGTAGTAGATCTTCAGGATATCCCCATTCCGAGTCAGAAAATTCTGTAATTTCTTAAAAGTACTCAAATGACCCATATAATAAAGATTTTCTTGTATATTATGAAACTAACAGTCACTAAAACCTGTGCCCCTGTCCAGGCAGACATCAGCTGTGTGCCCATGAACAGGCAGTGCCACTTGTGCCCTCAGGTGCCCAGCTGGGGTTGGATCTCTCCAAGAGCACTTGAGTGAGGGCAGAGCACCTTGCGAGCTGCAGGTCCCTGACAGCCATGCAGGGCTCCTGTCCCATCAACATCTGCTCTGCTCCAGTCTGAAACAGGGCCCAGCATGGTGCCAGGATCATCAGAGAGTTGAGGTGTGTGCTGGAATTCAATGCCCTCCTCATCGCGCAGCAGCCCTGCATTTCCCTCCTGCAGCCTTAGTCTCCAGCACAGCCATGGAGGCTCTTTGGGCTTTGGAGTGTTGCTGCTGACCCCAAGGGCAGCTGAGCTCTGCCTTTGGCACAGTCAGGCCTGGCCAGCGCAGGCCATGCTCAGCAATTGCTTGTGTGAGCCTGGCCTTGCTGTCAGCCCCAGCAGCGGCTGCGTGGCCCCTTTGTGGCCCTGTGCTGGCCCAGCCATGGTGGCCCAGCCCCTGTGCAGGCCCAGCCCCTGTGCAGGCCCAGCCCAGGCCAGGAGCATTGCGGCTGGGAACGGCCCCTGTGCCGTGGTGCCCACGGCAGCCTTGGGGCGCTGTGCCCCATGGCCTCCCTGCTGGGAAGCCTCTGCCAGCTGCTGCAGAGCCTGTGGCACCTGAGGGGCTGCACAGACAGCTCTGCCCTGGGCTCTGCCGGCCTCTGGGCCAGCAGAGAGGCAGCCAGGGCTGGCCATGGCCGGGAACAGGCCCTGAGCCCCACAGGAGGATGGAGCTGGGCCACAGCCAAACTCAGCCCAGGCCAAAGCTGGGCTCAGCAGCCAGGGCTGCCAATGCATGAGCACAGAGACTGGCGCTGACAATGTTCTGGGCCCCCTGCCTGCTCTGTCCATGCCACCAAGGGCACAAAGCAGCCTCCTCTCTGGGCCACTTGCCTGTTTTCAATGCCTTGCACAGGTGCTGGCCCTGCCCCACAAGGCCTGGCCTGAGTCCTGCCCCTGCACGCTCAGCCAGGCTGAGATGGACACTGATGGTTTCTGGGTCAGGCTCTCTGAACCCAGCTCCCTGCAAGCTCTGCCAGCTGCCCTGAGCTCTGGGCAGTACCAAGGGCCTTTCCCCAGCCCAGCTGGCTCTGGCTCCACAGCTCTGCTCAGGCCAGGCTGCTCTGGGCACTGGCCCCATGGCCTCAGCCCCTGGCAAGGGCACAGCAGCAGCTGCAGCTGCCACAGGACTCAGCCCTAGCCGTGGGGGAAGGTGCTTGGCCAAGGCCAAAGGAGGCTCCCTGGCTGCCCTCTGCCTGACGTGCTGAGAGCTCTGCAGCCCCTGCTGCCATCCCATCTTCCCAGGGCAGCACAAGAGCCGTGGCCTTGGGGCCCTCAAGAGATGCTCCTGCTCCAGGCCCAGGGCCCATGCCAAAGCTGGACAGTCACAAAGCTGTGCCCATTTCTGTTCATTGCTGCTCTGATGGGGCTGAATCCTCAGCCTCTTGGAGGTTGCTGATGAATTTTACTGTTCCAGAGGCCTATTCTTTCTGGAGCTATTCAGTTCAGGAATTCACTGAAAAAGGCTCATATATATGTGTTCAAAATACCTGAGCAAAAAAAAAAAACCCTGGGAATAATTTAAATGTTCAGTTCTTCGCTGGTTAATTGAAGAAATTTCAGTAGTTTATTTAATGTGAATATATTGTATTGAAAACAATGCAGAGAGAACTGTTTTGTCCTGTTTTCTTTTCCTGTTATAGAAGGTTATCAGCAATGTCGAATTGATATTGACCCCCAATTCCTTCTAATGCAGTCTGAACAGATATGAAAATCAAGACCCTTCACAGCTGACAATCAATCACACTTTGTCCCCACTCCCTCCCCACCATTTCCCTCATCCAACCCCTGGCTCTCCTATGGATCAGGAATGGTGTCGCCAGCAGGACCAGGGCTGTGATTCTTCCCCTGTGCTGGGCACTGGTTGGGCAGCACCTCGAGTGCTGTGTCCACTTGTGGGCCCCGCAATTTTGGAAGGACATGGAGAGGCTGCAGCATCTTCAGAGAAGGGCAACAAGGCTGGGGCAGGCTCTAGAGCACAAGTCCTGTGAGGAGTGGCTGAGGGAGCTGGGATTGTTTATCCTGGAGAAGAGGAGGCTCAGGGGAGACCTCATCACTCTCTACAACTCCCTGACAGGAGTGTGCAGCCATGTGGGGGTCCAGCTCTTTTCCCAGGGAACTGGGACAGGACAGCAGGACACAGCCTTCAGCTGCACCAGTGGATATTTAGGCTGGACATTAAGAAATATTCTTCACACTGAGGGTGATTGGGCATTGGAAAGGGCTGCTCAGGGAGGTGGGTGAGTCACCATCCCTGGAAGTGTTTAAGGAAAGACTGGATGTGGCACTGAGTGCCATGGTCTGGGTGACAAGGTGGTGTTGGGTCCCAGGTTGGCCTCGATGCTCTCCAAGGTCTTTTCCAGCCTGGTTGATTCTCTGATGATTGTGACACTGCAGGGCCCTGGGGAAGCAAGGGGCCGTTGTGACACTGTGGGGCCTGATGGCACTAAGAGGACTATGGTGACATTGTGTACGACATGGCAGCACAGAGCCAAGAGGCCATTGTGACACTGTGGGGCTGAATGGAAGCAAGGGGTCCATTGTGACAGTATGGGTACTGGTGGAACCACAGAGGCCACTGTGACTCTGCAGGGCCTTGTGGAACCAAGGGGCCATTGCGCTGCTGTGGAACCAAGGAGACCCTTGGGAGAGCCTGGGGACAGTGGAATCAAGAGACCATTGCTCCATTGTAAGGACTCTTGGAACTGAGGGAACAATTGTGACCCTGTGGTGCCCCATGGAACCAAGGGTCCCTGGTGACAGTGCAGGATCATGTGTCACCAGAACTCCATTGTGACACTGCAGTGCCAAGGAATTCCTTGTGGCACTCTGAGGCCTCATGGAACCAAGAGGCCACTGTGACCCCACAGGGCCTTGTGGAACCATGCAGAGCGTTGTGACAGAGCAGGACCTGGTGTCAGATGGGGCCATTGTGACACTGCAGGGTCCCATGGAACCAAGGGGCCAGTTCTGCTCCTCAGGGACTCCTGGAATGAAGGAAACATGCTTGACACCATGGTGGCTGTTGGGACCAAGAGGTCATTGTGACACTGTGGAACCAAGGAGAGCATTGCTGCACTGCCAGACCTCATGGAACCACGGATTGTGACACTGCAGGGCCTGGGGGAACCACGGCACCATTGTGACACTGTGGGGCCAAAGGACCCAAGGGACTTGGTGGCACCAAGGGGTCCCATGGAACCAAAGGGACATTGTGACACTGGGAGACCTCATAGAAATGTGGAAACCATTGGGACGCTCTGGGGCCTCATGGAACAGGCTGGATCCAGGGTCCAAATCCAGCAAGCTGAGGTTTAACAAGTCCAAGTGCTGGGTCCTGCACTTTGACCACAACAACCCCTGCAGCGCTACAGGCTGAGGACGGAGTGGCTGGACAGCAGCCAGGCAGAAAGGGACCTGCAGGGACTGATGCACAGCAGGCTGGACATGAGCCAGCAGTGTGCCCAGGGGGCCAAGAAGGCCAATGACTCCTGGCCTGGATGAGGAATGGTGTGGCCTCCAGGAGCAGAGCTGCTGTGCCAGCACTGATCTGCCCCCTGCTCTGCACACAGACATTGCTGCTGCAGCTCCAGAGAAGGCAGCCAAAGTGCATCTCTGCAGAAAACTTTGCTGGGAGATCCTTTAGTTCCTTTAATGCCACTGAGAGCGCAACCACTCATTGACATAGTCTTGGACCACAGGGAAGGTGGAGAGAAACAAAATGAGAAATGGCACAAACAATGACATTTCTCTGTGGACAAGATAAAAAAATTAAAATAAAGGGAACCCCTCCTTCCACAATTAAACAAACAAGAAGTATCAAAGATGACTTTTATTACCAGTGATTTTCAGAAATTTGGCAGCAATTTAATGTTTCTGAAAGCATCCAGCCATTAGTCTCCTCACAGCAGCCTTGAGCTCCTGGTTCCTCAGGCTGTAGATGAGGGGGTTCAGGGCTGGAGTCACCACCGAGTACAGAACTGACAGGGCCAGATCCAGGGATGGGGAGAACATGGAGGGGGGCTTCAGGTGGGCAAAAAAGCCAGTGCTCATGAACAGGGAGACCACAGCCAGGTGAGGGAGGCAGGTGGAAAAGGCTTTGTGCCATCCCTGCTCAGAGGGGATCCTCAGCACAGCCCTGAAGATCTCCACATAGGAGAAAATAATGAACACAAAACAACCAAAATTTAAACACACACTAACAGCAAGAAGCCCCAGTTCCCTGAGGTTGGAGTGTGAGCAGGAGAGCTTGAGGATCTGTGGGATTTCACAGAAGAACTGGCCCAGGGCATTGCCATGGCACAGGGGCAGGGAAAATGTATTGGCTGTGTGCATGAGAGCACTGAAAAAGGCACTGGCCCAGGCAGCTGCTGCCATGTGGGCACAAGCTCTGCTGCCCAGGAGGGTCCCGTAGTGCAGGGGTTTGCAGATGGACACATAGCGGTCGTAGCACATGATGGTCAGAAGGTAAAAATCTGCTGAAATGAAAAACATAAAGAAAAATACCTAAGCAGCACATCCTGAGTAGGACATATCCCTGGCGTCCCAGAGGAAATTGTGCATGGCTTTGGGGACAGTGGTGCAGATGGAGCCCAGGTCAGTGAGGGCCAGGTTGAGCAGGAAGAAGAACATGGGTGTGTGCAGGTGGTGGCCGCAGGCTACGGCGCTGATGATGAGGCCGTTGCCCAGGAGGGCAGCCAGGGAGATGCCCAGCAAGAGGCAGAAGTGCAGGAGCTGCAGCTGCCGCGTGTCTGCCAATGCCAGCAGGAGGAAGTGCCTGATGGAGCTGCTGTTGGACATTTGCTGTGCCTTGGCATGGGGATCTGTAAGAAAAGCAATCATGGAATAGGTTGTAGGAGGACACAGTATAGGTAATGTAGAATGTAATCTCTTCCCGCAACAAGTTGCAGCTGCACCCTACTACTAAAGATGAGAAACAGGCTGGATGATAACAGGCAACCCCTGTAACCAATAAGAACTAGTGGTATAAAAGAGAAGTCACTGGAGTCCGATGGCTGCTGCAAGGACCAAGAACAGTCAGTGCTTAGAGGAGGTACGAAACTTTGAGGGTATGAAATCCTTGCACAATAATGATAAGAGAACTCTTGATATACAAGACAATGTAAGACAACAGAACTCTTAATCTCTGAGACAACATATAATGATAATTGAACTGTTGTAATATATAAGACAACAATAGGTGGGTTTGGAGAGGACTTGAAATATCCCAGCACAGCCTTGGGGGAACTTTCCCCCCTTCTGCCTGCCCAGGGCTCTGCTGCCTGGAGCTGTCCCTGCCAGCAGCTGCTTCCCTGTACCCAGGGCTGGGCCCTGCCAGTGCTGCCAGGGCCCAGCCCAGGCCTGGGGGCTCAGCTCTGCCCTGCAGACCCCTCCCACCTCTGGCACTGCCCAGGGGCAGCTCTGGCTCTGCAGGCTCTGATGGTAACGTCAGAGTGACCCTGAGGAGGCAGAAAAAGTGACACTGATGCAGCCTCTAGGGGGTCCTGTGTTGATTGCTGTTGCTGCCTGGTTTACTCAGATTGGGAGATTATTTTTATATTTCACAACCTGAAATGAGAGATGAATATGTATGTTCAATTTCTAACTCAGAGCAGTAGATAAAAAAAGCAGGATTTTCCCTTTTATGCAGCCCCTGTTTCAATATGCTCCCTGTGTAATCTAGTTGGAAGTGCTGTGGCCTTAAATGCCATCCTTGAAGCAGTCCTGAACAATGCAGCATCCTCTCCACACAAGGAGAACACGTCCAAGCCTTACCAGCTGTCTCCTCCCACCCAGATCTTGTCCCCCAGTGCTGGGAGCAGCTGCCAGGGCTGGCTGAGAGCTGTCCCTGGCAGGCAGCAGAGTCCCTGCCCCAGCACAGCGCCCTGGGCTGCAGGACCCTGCTCTGCAGGACAGCCCTGGGCACCCCTGACTGCTCTGCACAAGACACAATCAGAGAATGTACTCACAAAGTCTGCAGGCATTGGGATGTTCTAGCTATTGGAGATGGCTCCAGGAGCTGCAGCTGCATTGTCCTGCAGCCAGAGGTTCCTGTGCCAAGGGCTGGCAGTGATTCTGTCCCAGGCACTTCTCAGCATCTTTCCAGCCCTGACTGATTGAAGCTCTCTGTGCCTCTGTGCTGTGCCTGGGCTGGCTGCAGGCAGTGCCCCAGCTCTGCTGGGCTGGCAGAAGAGCTGCTCATCAAGAGAAATGTGCTTTTGAAGCTCTTCTTGGTTACCAGGAGCTGCCTCTGTGCCAGGAGCCCAGCCCAGCTCAGCAGCACAGACACAGCACAAGGACTGTAATGAGTCTCTGGGGCTTTGTGCTCAGGCCCTGAACATCAGTCCCTGAGAGGGAGCTGAAGAAACCTCTCCAGAACTCCAAGTCAGAATCCAACTCCAAAGTTTCTTGGACTTGTAATGGGTCCCAATGAGGGACACAACTGAGAAAGTGTCCCCAGGCCCCAGGCAGAGCAGAGAACTGGAGGCACTGATGGCAGCTGGGGACAAAGAGAAGCCAAGTCTTGGTGCCCTGGGGCACAGCAGGGTCTGTGTCACCAAGGGCTGTGAGGAGACACCTTGTCCTGAGGCCCTGGGGACTCCTGGCACAGCCCCAATCAGGCTGGGCACTGTCAGCCCCTTGTCCTGCCCTCAGCATCCCCCCCTAGCCCACATCCCAGTGGCCTCAAGGATCTGCTGGAAGGAGTCCCTGGAGAGCCTTGCTCAGCAATGGCCCTGGGGGCTCCTGAATGCTCCCTGCAGGGACTGCAGGCTTTTCAAAGGACTTTGAGTTCGGCTTTTGCCTTGGAGTCTCTGAGAGGTTTGTGCAATCATGGCCTCCAATTATCTGCTGTAATAAGTCCCTTGAGAGGCTTTGTCAGTAACAACACTCAGTGGGGCTCATTAATGCTTCAGAGTACTTCAGTTATTTTAAGGTACTTGGTGTTTCCCTTTTGATACAGACTCTCTGAGAGGTTTCTGCAATCATGGCCCCAATTATCTGCTTTAACGAGTCCCTTGAGAGCTCTGTACTGACACTCAGTGGTGCTCATTAATACTTTGAGGTACTCACGGTTTTTAAGGTACTTTGGATTTTCCTTTCCACACTGAGTCTCTCAGAAATTTTTTTGCCGTCCTGGTCTCCAATTCTCTCCTCCAAGGAGTCCATGAGGAGCCTGTGTTGGGATGGACCTCAGTGAGACCCATTGGTGCCTTGAGACACTTTGGGGTTTTCCACTGACTTTGACTCCTGGAAAGGTTTGTGCGACCTCCCGTCAGGCCCAGGGTTCCAGGGCTCAGCTCCAAATTCACCACAGGGCTCATTAGGATCAAGCAAGTCCTGACAAACCATGGCTCTGCTTTGATTTCTCTCTGGTCTGGAGCAATTCATCAGGAAGATTTCCTTTTACAGTTATGGAGAAATATTTCAAGGAGCTTCTGAGAAATATGCAATCCTATCTTAAAGGGTGTCTTTTATTGCTGTTCTTACTATAAAAGAGGTGATTGCATCATCCTGTGATTGATGTTGATCCAGGGTCTCTCCTAAGGAGGTCTGGCCAGGTCAGTGAAGTTGTACCTAGGAGCTGACCCAGTGTGGACAACCTTGCCCCAAATTCCCCAACCCATGAGAGAAATTATTTTTACTTTCAAAAATTTAAATTGTTTATTGAGACCTCATGAAAATACAACAAAAACTGAATAAAGAAAAGGATACAATGCTGGGAGCAAAAATTCAGTCACTGTGTGCTCATCTACAAAATGGATGTTCTGTCTTTTACACCTCTAGCCCCTCCCAAAGTCTTGTGAATCGATTCCTTGTTCACTGTCCAGTGGTGGAGATCACTGTCTTACACCTTGATTGGAGGTCAGGTGCTGCCACAGTAACAAGCCAACCCTCCTAAATGCCCCGACTGCTGAGGCCATCCTGTGATAACAATGCAAGGGGGAGGGGAAGGATAACTATACATCTACAAAACTTCTCTTAACATATATATTTAATATTCACCCCTTAACTGTGAAAATCAACCATGGAATTACACATCTATAACAAGCCCCCATTTTCTTTTTCTATAAGTCATTTTGTGCGAACAGTTAGGCAAAAAATTTTCTGTCTCTCTTGAATGAGTCATACCAGCATCTGTTGATGTGGGCAAGGACAGTGGGAACAGCAGAAAAAACCTCAGGTTTTCCTTAGACAACCTTATTTGGAATGAACAAAAGGGCATCACAGAGGTCCAGTATGGCTTTGACTCCCATCTACAATGCATATGTGCCTGATACCCATAGTTGGTGTTTCTTAGGGGTGAGTACAGAGGCCAACTCAGTCTTGCCTTCCAATTTCTGTTGAATTAAAAGACAACTGAGGAATGATAGAGGTCTGGTATGGCCTTTTGTCCCTACCTTACCATGCCTATGGGGTTCCTACCCACAGCAGGTCTATGGAGCCTTCTTGGTAGCAAGCAAAGGGGCCAACTTGGTCATACCCTCCTTCCTTTGTCTTATTTTCTTAAGGAAGTTGTCCCACTGACTTTTACAGTCCCTTGTGTACTTCTCCTCAACAGATGCTGGTAAATCTCTGCTTGAGAGTCAATCTTGTTTCACCCAGCCTGGATGTTATAGTCCACTCTTCGGGTTCCTCTCCTGGGCCTTTGACTCTGTTGGCATGAGTCCATCCCCGCTCTGCAGTTTGCACGGCTGATTCAGTGGTGAGCAGTACCTGAAAGGGACCTTCCCACTGAGGAGTTAGAGGCTGATCTCTCCATGGCTTAATCATCACCCAATCCCCATTATGGATTCTGAAATCCAGGGTGGTAGTTTGAGGAATTGCCCCTCTATATCTTAGCCCTTATAAGGTTTGTGCTATAGACATCACTTATTTCTTGGCATTGGCTTCCCCTTTCTCATAGGTGGCAGCCTTCTGGGGTGAGGTCAGGAAGGGTAACCCAAACATCATTTCATAGGGTGACACCCTCAGATTTGACTGGGGTTGAGTTCTAATTCTTAATAAGGCCAAAGGGAGACATTTTATCCTTGACATTTGGGTTTAAATTATTAGCTTAGCTAGAGCTCTTTTAAGAGTTTGATTCATTTTCTCAACCTGACTGGAACTCTGTGGATGCCATGGAGTGTGTAATTCCCATTTTACTCCTAGGGACTGAACAAATTTCTGCAATATCTTTGATGTGAAATGAGTTCCCCAGTCTGAATCAATCTTGTTTGCCATCCCATATCAGGGAATGATTGATTCTAGAAGTGTTTTACTCACAACATTGGCATTGAATTTCATAGTGGGTACCACCTCTACCCAATGAGTCACGTGATCTACTATTGCTGGCAAAAACTTCCACTGTTGTACCTGGGGAAGCTCAGTAAAGGCTACTTGGATGTTTTGGAAGGGCCATAAGGCTAATTCTTGCTCTCCTCTGGGTGTTTCCCTCATTATTTTTTATTAACTTGTTGACATATCACACACTGTTCAGTTACTTGCTTAGCTATTCTGAAAATTCCTTTGCATCCCAAATCCCTTAAAAATTGATCACTTAGCACTTGGGTACCCCAGTGTGTTGTTCCATGTTTGCCTTCTAGCATTTTCCTGGAAAAGGGTTTATTCAATATTTGCTTCCCATCTGCTAATCTCCACTTCCCTTTATCTTTCTTTGCTTCTATTTTGAGAAATTCTTCCTCTTCTGTCCCACTGAATACAGGGACTTTTTGCATTTCTCTCATGGGTGTTAATAGTATTATTAGTTTTTCTGTCGCTGATTCAGTGGCATTTTTAGCTTCTAAATTGGCTAAATTGTTCCCTTGCTCCCCTTTTTGATGTCCTTCAACATATACCACCACTACTTCTCTGGCAATTGGACGGTTTCTAACTCTTCTCAGACAAATTTTTTGTGAATCAGTCCCTTTCCCTTTGAATTTAATAGCCCCCTCCCTTCCCAAATTTTTCCAAATATATGCACTATTCCAAAAGTGTATTTTCAGTCTGTATATATTGTTCCCCTTTTCTATGCTAATATATCCAGAGCTTGTTTTAGGGCATACAACTCAATGCCTGGGCTAACCAGTTGGAAAGTAACTTTATCTTTTCTATGGCTACCAACCCTTCATGCACTATAGCGTACCCCGATAACCTGTGCCCCTTTATTACCTGTGAAGATCCATTGATGTACAATCGTTTCCCACCTTGGAGTGGTTGATCTGTTACGGCCTCTCTTACTCTAGTTTGACAGTTTATGACCTCTAGGCAATTATGTATTAGTGCCTCATCTGGTTCTCCATACAAAAACGGGGCAGGGTTGAGTTGGTTACTCACAATTAGCTCTAAACCATTTTGTATTTAGATGGCTTCATACTTTAGCATTTGGGAATCAGTGAGCCATTTGTCAGCCTTTTGGCTCAGGATACTCGTTACTGAGTCTGGGACATATATCTTCAATTTTCCCCCAAAAGGTTAATTTTTTGCTTTCTGCTATGAGTAGGGCAGTCACTGCCATACCTGAATGCAGGTTGGCCACCCCTGGCTGACAGGCTCTAGTAATTATGATAAATAGGCCACTGGTTTCCTGGATCCTCCTCAGTCCTGTGAGTCCTAACACTCCATGTGTTACCTCTTTTTCTATATCCACAGACAGATAGAAGGGTTTGTCTAAGGCAAGAAGACTCAGGGCTGGTGCACTGACCAATTTTTGCTTCAAAGCTTCAAACTTTTGTTCATCGTCTTTTTCCCACCTAATCTCTTCAATTAACTTTTCATACAAGAACCAGATGGCCTGCGTGTATCCTCCAATCCATAGCCTACAATATCCCAACAGGCCTAAAAACCTTCTGACTTCTCTCTTAGTTTTTGGTGGGAGTGAGACTATCCCTGTAATTCTCTCAGGGTTCAGCCGCCAGGTCCCTTGGAGCTGGGTATATCACAAATCCTGGGTATATTACTTCTCTTTCTACAAATTCGAGTTTCCCTTTTGATACCTGAAGTCCTTGGCCCCCCAGAAAATTTAACAACACTATGGTGGATTCCCAAACTTATTTTTCTTCCTGTCCTGAGAAAAGCAAATAATTTACTTATTGGATGAGCTTTATCTCAGGTTTAATGGAGAAGAGTTGCGTTACTTCTCCTAGCGCTTGACCAAAGAGGTTTGGGGATTCAGAAAACCCTTGGGGTAACCCAGTCCACCAAAGCTGTTGCTTCCTCCCAGAATCGGGGTCCTCCCATTCAAAAGCAAAGATAACCCACTTTCCTCTGCCGGTGGGTACACCCAAAAAGCATCTTTTAGGTCTATCATGCTAAACCACTGGCATGTTACTTAGGTGTGTATAGGGATTAGGCACTACTGGGTATCAATTCACTGGTTTTTTGTTCACTTCTCTCAAATCTTAGACAAACCTGCAAGTCCCATTTCACTTCTTTACTGGTAATATGGGTGTATTATGGGGGGACATACATGGTTCTAAGGTCCTGTCCTCAAGTAGGTCCTGGATCAGTGGCTGTAGTCCTCGCCTCCCCTCCAGGGAGAGTAGATATTGCCATAGCTGAACTGGATGATTCTCATTAGTTATTTTTATTACTATAGGTTTCATGTTCAATTTACCTCAGTTTTTTGGTTTTGCCCAAACCATCTCTTGAGTTTTCTCCTCATTTTCTTCCCTTAATTGGAGAAGCTTAACTACCATTTTCCCTTTCTCTGGGAGCACTCCAGAGAATGTCAAAATGCACCTATAAATCCTTTCCTAATAAATTTCACCCTGCTTCTGCAACTAATAGAACATCCCCAATTCATATTTTATTTGTTCCTCCAAACTTTGTTTGCTTTATAACTGAGGCTTTGAAACTTTCCCCTTGTTAATGTTTGAAAAGACAAGTGTCAGCTAATCAAGGCAGGAGCTACCCCTGAAATGGAAAATGTAAACCCCCTCCCTCCAAATTGTTATAATTTTGAAATTGAGGGGGCTCTCAGGCACAGATATGGGAGCAGGAAATAACAGTTCTTTAATAGGGAAGAAAATTAAACAAATAAACAATGCAGTACACTAGAACAACATTGACAGAGTCACAACTCAACCTGACACCCTGTGGGTCAGGATGTTGGTAGCAGTCCAATTAGAAATGTGGCTGCAGTCCTCCTGGAGTGTCAGGTGTGGTTCTGTTGGAGCAGGAGGTCCTGTAGAAAAGGATGTATTCTTCCTCTGAAGATCCAGTGGGAGAAAAGGCAGCTGCTGTTCCTCTGGGGAATCCAGTGGAGAAAGCTGTTCTGGTATTCCAGAATCTCCAGATTAGATCTGGGTAGCAATGCTTGGCTCCTCCCTCTGGGTGGAGCATCTCACAGTCAGATATTAGAGTTCTTATCAGTCATGCAGTGACATTCAATAGCCCATTATCAGCAGATGCCCCTCCCAAGGGAGAAGTGATTGTGATCAGTCAGAGAGAGAGATAAGGAAAACTGCCCACAAGACAACTGCCATACAGATGGTAATAGAATACATCTTGCCTTCAATCTGGAACAACCCCAGAGCCATCAGCCCATCCCTGCTGGTTATGTGATGAGGCCTCCAAATCCCATCTTGGGAGATTTTTGGTTCCTCTCCAAAGTCTGTGAAAATGGAAAAATGTAGTCAAAGGCATTTACTCGCAAATCTTGCAGTGACAGGCTCAATATCTCTAAATTGAATGAGGGTGGATTTACATTTGCTAGAAAGAGAAAATATTTTACAATTATGAGAGTGGCACAAAATGGCAACCGTTTTTCCAGAGAATTGGAAGTCCCATCACAGGAATTGTCCAAGAGCAGGAGCTTTGTGCAGCCTGACCCAAGGGAACCCTCTCATCCCCTTGGACAGAATTCCTGTTTTGTGGTTCTCTGATGTGCTGAGTTCCCCCACAACGCTTCTGGCCAGAATGTCTGCTGAGGGCAGCCAGCCTGCTGCAGGGGCAGTGACCTCACGGCCATCACCATGGCAGCCCTGTCCCCTGGGCCTGGCTCTGCCCTTTCCTCTGCCCCTGCCTTGTGTCTGCTGGCATGAAGAGTTTTGTCATTAATATCTTGTCCCCAAGGTGCTGGGGCCAATGGCTTTCCAGTCAGGCTCCTGGAGCAGAAGTGGCTTTTCAGAGCCCAGCCAGGAATGAGCCCTGAGGCAGCAGCTCTGCAGTGGTGGCCACCAGGCTGAGCTGCCAAGGGAGGCTTCTGGCCATGGCCTGCAAGCAGCTGCTGTTGCCAAGGTGCCTTTGGTGCCTCCGGCTCTCCCTGGCACAGCTCCCAGCACGGCACTCTGCCCTTGCACCCGAGGCCTTCCCTGTGCTGGGGCTGGCCTGGGGCTTTTCCTGCAGTGGGACCTGCCCTGCTCATGGCACAGGAAAGGCAGTTCCTGCTGGAGCAGGAGGCTCTGCCTGCAATGGGCTGCAGCAACTCCAGCAAGGCCCTGTTGACTTCAAAATTGCTGCCCACAGCACGATATTCTAATAATTGTTATAGCTCCTGATCTGTGGAATAAATAACTGTGCTAGTGATCTTTCCATCTGATCATGATGAGAATAAGGTAGAGACATATTTATATAAATTATTCGGGTATTCTATCATTGATTCTGCAGGACAAATTGTGTTAAATTTGAATTCCACGTGTTCAATCTTTTACACATTTGACAAATTCTGGGGCTGGGATTGGATCCAGCCACTCCCAGTCTCCTCTCTTAAAAGGAATTTAAGAAGTCTAGGGGCCCTGCAGGGGTTTGAGGAACCATGATGGCTACTGGGTGTCATTTCTTCACCTCATGACTCAGCAGGAGTTTCTCCAATAAAGAAATAAAGCTTTTGCCTGAAGCTCCCACTGTGCCCATGACAGGAACCCCTGTGAGTGTCTGGGGCATCAGGGCTCTTTGGCAGCCTGGGGACTCCTGGGATGTCACCGTGGAGACACTGTGAGTGCCTTTGACAGACCGGTGCCTTTGCCACCTAAGGTGCTCTGGGATGTCACCATGGAATGGCTGTGACTGCCTCTGACCCCACAGCTCTTTACCATCTCCAAAAAGCCCTGGGAGGTCGCCATGGAGCCCCTGTCTCTGCCTGTGACATTCCAGCTCTGGAAAAGCCTGGAAACTCTTGGAAAGTCCCCATGGAACCCCTCTGAGGGCCTGTGACAAATCTGATCCTTAGCAGGCAACCATCACCAGCCCCCTGTTGCTATGGTCAGTTTCCATGGCAACAATCCCCAGCCCCCTGTTACTATGGTCAGTCCCTTGGCAGCTCCATGGAGACCCCATGCCAGGGGTGGTTGCCATGGACACCAGCTCAAGCCTGCAGCCAGAGCTGTTGCCATGGCAACCATTGGCAGCCCCATCCCCAGGCTCATGGGATCCCAGAACCACAGAATTGGCTGAGCTGGGAGGGACCCATCAGGATCCTCCAGTCCAACTGCTGGCCCTGCACAGGACACCCCAACAATGCCAGCCTGGGCCTGGCAGCGCTGTCCAAATGCTGCTGGAGCTCAGAGAGCCCTGGAGCTGGGACCCTTCCCTGGGGAGCCTGGGCAGGGCCCCAGCAGCCTCTGGGCAAAAACCTTTTCCTGACATCCAACCTGAGCCTGCCCCGACTCAGCTGCAGCCGTTCCCTCCACTCCTGTCCCTGGGCACCCGAGGGAAGAGGTTCCCACAGCCCCAGCCAGGAACCCGCTCCCAAGGCTGTTGTCATGGCCACCAGGGCTGGGACCAGCTGGGATGCTCGGTTTCCATGGGCCGGGGTTCAGAAATGGGATACCCCAATTTCCTGCTCCTGCTAAAACCACGCTGCCCTCGCTGCCCTCCCACCCCCAATGGAAAGCACAAAAGGCAAAGATCCTAGGCTGGGATAAGAACAATTTATTGGGAAAAGCAGCAAGATAAGGAACAAACAAGAACAGAAATAATACTGGTAACAGAAGGGATAAAATAAAGGGAAAACTACAACATAACTGACTGTCTCTTCCCGGCCACAATTTTCCACTGCCTGGAAAGGACACCCTTCTTCTCAGGAGAGAGAGAGAGAGAGAGAGAGAGAGAGAGACTATTGAAGTGAAGGGAGACACGACCATCCGATTGATGCATCGAACTCCAACTTTATTGATCAATCAATCACCTTAAATAACAATACTAACGAACTTCATGAATATTCTGTAATCCAATTTCATGATAGGCTAACAGAGAAACTTCTAACCACTCCCTTTGTTTTAGAATACCTACAATTGTTTATTAAAAACAGAAACCAAAAACAGAAACCAGAAACTAAAACAGAAACCAGTGTTCCCAAAACTTCTGCATCTGTTCTCAGGATGGCAGGCCTTCCCAGAGACGATGTTCTACTTGTTATGAGAAGACAGCATGAGAACTCCATTGTTTATAGAATGATGCTTGAGAGAGTCTAATTGTTTATACAAATCAGAAGACTGAGAACTGTTAGAAACTGCTTTTACTTTTCCCTCTTACTTTTCTCTCAATTATATGTCTCATGGCCTTTTTCTTTAAGCCATTCTTGAACTAAACTCTCCACATTTCTCCCGCTTTTTTCTTTGAGAGAAAAGAAGTTAGTTTGCCATGTCTCCTCTATCATTCTACCAACCATCCTTTGGATACAGCTGCAGAAGCAAGGTAAGATAAGTAAAAACAATAAGAGTACACCTAATATCCCTATAGTATATATTACAAGGTTTCTTAACCAGGGACCCAATCCAAACCCTTTAAGCCATTCATCAATTCCCAATCCTTCTTCTTCCTTAAGGCTGGTAAGCCCTAGTCGTAGCTCTTTTAACTTAGCATGAATAGAAGCAGAATGATCAGATAAGTCCATGCAACACATCCCTTCAAATTCCTCACACCCATGGCCTTGTGCTAGCAGTAAAAAATCTATAGCAGCTCTATTTTGTAAAACAGCGTGGTTAACACTTTGTACATCTGCAGTTAACATATCTAATATTTGTGAAGTCTTATTTAATTCACCCTTAGCCCAACACCCCATTTGTTTTGCTAAAGTCAACGCTTTGCTTGCAGCACCCCATGGTAGGAAAGCTGACATCATCACTTGTTTAAATTTACTCCAGAAGAATGGGTCTCCTATTTGACTACAGTCTAAGCTATGTAAGCTGCGCCTTTCCCTGCCAGTCTTGTGACTCAGTTGCATCAGCACAGATATATTAGGGTGGAATAATGATAACTTGCCCAAATAACAAGGTCCACCCTGCGGCTGGGCTGGTATTCCATTCCAGGCTCTATCTCCACAGATTAGAAATATTCCTGTGGGTAATTTCTTAGGTGTCATAATAGTAGAGCCTTTACACTGCTTATAGAGCTGTTTGGATACTATTTCTGGTTTTAAAGATGAATCTAGAGTGGCCCATGTCTGTTTATGCTGATTCACCTTTTGAAGATTAGAATAGTCAAAACTGAACCACCCACCGTTAGAAGTGCTAGTCATGCTAGCATTTGCACTTCCGAAAAGATCTAATTCCTCAGGTGGAGACTGCAAAGGAGTACTGAGTGATTGAATTAGCAGACATTGGCGGTAGCCATCACTCTGACTAGCAGTATACCCTTTTTGTGCTGGTAACTGGATATTCACCATGTTACGCATGCATAAGGCACGATTATTAATAAAACTGCAAAATTCTTGAGGAGACCACACTGGAAGCCCTACCAAACATGTTCGAAATGGGTTAGTGACTCCTCCTAGGCTAAGACAAAGCGATGATTGATTAATCTGTCTAGCAAGTGTTATCCATACATTATTTCTAGGTTGATTAAAATGTGCTACCCTTAACTCTTCAGCTACTACTATACTAAACAAGGTAATAAAAATGAACCTCATTTTTCTGTTTTGATGTTAACCTTCTTTTTCTTTTCAGTTTTTAACCTTACTGTTCCTGACCCCTGAAGACCACACTTTTGTAATTTTCTGATACAATTATCTAATGCTTGATTGGGATCTCCTCTTATAGGACCTATAACAGAATGTGATGTTAAAGGCACCAGTTTCCTGCACCTTACTGAGGCTATATATGATGCACTTTGGGCCTTGACCTTTTTCAAAATACACTGTACCTCCCACCGATAATAAGTCAAGATTTTCTGCTCATGAGATTCATAAAGGTCTAAAGCTGAGGCAGTGTTTAGCCCTGTCTCATTCCGTAGTGCCCGCTCCCAATTATGTTCCCAGATATGTCTATAATTACAAGTGTGGCACCACAAATGGGAAAGTGACAACTGATCCACCCAAAAAATCCTATCACAGCCCCCACAACACAATGCAACCCAAGCAGCACAATTTGGGCTGTGACACTCAAGACAGTTCTCCTTTGCCGGTCCTTTAATATGGAAGGATGATAATGAGTCAATAATGTCAATCAGTTCCTGGGTTGTCCGGCAACGGTGTGTTATGGCCCTGTCGATCACCTTCGAATGTCCCTTCAGTTGAAGCAGTAGGGGTCTCAGGATCAGGAACAGCTTCTGCTCCAGACGGTCCTTGTCCTCCTCCGTGAGTTGGTCCACCAATCGCTGCATCAAGAACAGGCTTAGTCCACTTAGCAGGTACCCACAACGCGCCTGTAGGGGTGGAAATACAAAGATATCCCCTTCCCCAGAACAGGACCTTAGCAGGATCCTTCCATAACCCTGTCTTAGGATCTCGGTATTTTACCCACACTTCTTTTTTCTGTTCACCAATTTCTTGTGGCTTATAGTGCAGCTCTGCAGGAGATTGCCCTACATCTCCGAATACACACAAATGATTAATCACAAATAAACTTTTTAACAACCTTGCCTGGGGATCGGTTATGTTCTCCTGCTTGGCTAAATACTTCTTCAGAGTACCATGTGCCCTTTCAATGATAGCCTGCCCTGTAGGGGAATTTGGGATGCCTGTAGTATGTTCAATACCCCAATCTCTTAAGAATTTCTCTATCCTTTGGCTGGTATAGGCAGGACCATTATCCGTTTTAATTCTTTTTGGTGTACCCATCACTGCAAAGCAACTGTACAGATGCCTTTCCACATGAATTGTTCTTTCTCCTGCCTGAGCTGTTGCCCATATATATTTGCTGTAAGTATCAATAGACACATGTACATATTTTAATTTGCCAAAACTGGGGACATGTGTAATGTCCATTTGCCATAGCTCGTTTGTTTGAAGGCCTCGTGGATTTACTCCTAGGCCTAAACCACATCCCCCATTATGATGACTACAGGTCGGGCAGGCCCTCACAATAGCTTTTGCTTCTGATAGTGATATCTTGAATTCTCTGCTTAAGCCTTTTGCATTTTGGCGAAACATTGAGTGGGCTTCTCGAGCCAATTGATGATTTGACAGAGGTGTGCTTTGAGTAATGGTGACCAATCTATCTGCCCTCTCATTTCCTTCTCCTAAACCAACATCCCATTTGTGACTTCTAACATGAATTACAGCATAGGCATGTTCCCTGGATCTTGTAGCTCTCTTTAACTGCAATAAGAGTTCATATAGTCTTTGATTTTGCACCTCTCTTATGGAAGCGTCTTCAATTCTTGCTACAACTCCTGCTACATACAGAGAGTCTGTAACAACATTCAGAGGTTGTTTTAACTGTGCCAGTGCCCATACTACTGCTAACAGTTCCATGGTTTGTAGACTGTCCACTGCTTCTGCTTGCAGAATATGATGCTTCCATACTCCCTTTTCCTGCCAGGTTATTGCAGCAGTTCTTGATTTTCTGCCAGCGTCTGTAAATGCAGTAATGGCACCTGAGATAGGAGAGTTTTCTCGCTTAGGACGAATTATCCAGTCCCAGTCCCCTATCCACTGAACCAAAGCTGGTCGAAGCTGATGTGTTTCAATGGGGCAACATGCACCTAAGAGAGCTTCCTGCAGTTCCTGTGAGTTAATCAAATACCAATCCAAGGTATCCTTTTTCATTGGTATCTTAATGGTAGCTGGTTCTGTCCCAGCCACCTGCAACATCCTTTCTCTGCCCTTCTTTATTAGATCCACTAGCATTTCAATTTTTTGTAAAAGAGTCTTAGTTTGCTGCAGTGGGGGGGAGATCCATTCTAATATCCGTATTTCCCCCGTTTTTTGTTGGCACTGTGTGAGTGCTCCCAAAAGATATTGTGGGCCATTCCAGATGGTTAAATCAATGGATAATTCTGGATCCCTCCGGGAAACATGGCCGTGTGTGACACAGTCCATAATTTGCTGAATGATCTGCTTTTGCTTCTCTGTAATACAGACCGGATGAGTTGGATCAGTTCCTTTTAAAAGTGGACGCAACTCGTTGAGTAGTTCATTGGGTATCCCCACAATTGGTTTTAACCACTGTAAATCACCCAGGAATTTTTGTGCTTCGTTTAAGGTGGTTATTTCTGTTTTTAATTGCAGTTTCTGCGGTTTAACAGTTTGTTCTGTCAGAGACCATCCCAGGTATTTCCAGGGAGCAGCTGTTTGTATTTTCTCAGGAGCTACCACTAGAGAATATTGTGCCAATGTGGTTCTTATTTGCAGGACTTGTTGTTGTGTGAAAGGCACAGGCTGAGCAAATAATACATCATCCATATAATGATATATTATTGTATTAGGCCATTGCTTCCTCAGAGGTTGTAAAGCTGCAGTGACATAAAGCTGACACAAGGTGGGGCTGTTGCGCATGCCCTGCGGAAGAACAGTCCATTCAAACCTCTGATCCGGTGCTTCTCTATTAATCGCAGGTAATGTGAAGGCAAAACGTCGCATATCCTGCGGGTGAAGGGCGATAGTAAAAAAACAGTCTTTCAGATCAATAATCAGCAAAGGCCAATTCATTGGAATCATGGCTGGACTAGGTAATCCAGGTTGTAATGAGCCCATAGGTTCCATCTGAGCATTAACAGCACGCAAATCATGTAGCAGTCTGAATTTCCCTGATTTCTTCTTAATCACAAAAATTGGAGTATTCCAGGGGCTGGTAGATAAACGCAAGTGTCCTTGTTGAAACTGTTCGGAGACAAGCTGATGTGCATGCTGAAGACTTTCCCCTTTTAAAGGCCATTGCTTAACCCATACCGGGGTATCTTTAATCCAGGTAATGGGAATTGGGAAAGTCCAAGCAATGGCTGCTACTCTAAAGGGTGTTCATTTGTCAAAATTACTCCCAGTTGAGCCATAATATCCCGACCGATAAGGCATTGAACAGTAGGTGGCAGCTGGACTACTGAAAAAATTGCTGTAAGCTGCTTCCCGTCGATGTAAACTTGAAGAGGAGGGGAACGGCTAGCCAGGGTAAATCCTCCGACTCCGGATACTGCAGTGGTTGCTGGCTGCAAAGGCCAGTGTTGAGGCCAGCAATTAGGACTAATAATGCTGGAATCTGCTCCTGTATCTAGCAAACCTGATAATGCCCTTTTTTGTCCTTGGAACTCTATTTCTACCTTCTTCTTAGGCCTGTCAGATAGATTTAAAGTCAGCAGAGTAAGTCCTCCTGTGGAACCAAAAGCACTTTCGCCTCTCCTCTGACCTTTTATGGGTTGTATTCCTTTGGTCATTTGCTCAAGAGGTACCAACTGAGCAATCCTTTGTCCCTTATGAACTTGAAGAGGAGGAAAGGGAGTGTAAGCCATTACTATAATCTCTCCTGTGTAATCCGCGTCAATAACACCAGGTAAAACAAACAGTCCCAGCATGGATGCAGAAGATCTTCCAAACAGCAAAGCACCCACTACTTTGTCCTGTATAACAATAGGTCCCCGAACCCCTGTTGGAATCTTTTGCGGGTGCGAAGTCATTAGTGTTACGTCTATTGCGGCTGCCAGGTCCATGCCGAGGCTCCCTGTGGTAGCTGGCTGAAGGCTGCCTGCTGTGGCTGCTGTTGCGGAGGGTTGGAGGGAGGAGGGAGCGTTGTTGTTGCTGCAGCGGCGACTTGTGTCTGGGCGCGGCCGGTGCGATACGCGCTCCTGGGGAAGTTTCCCGACTTTCGTCTACAAGCGCTCGTATTATGGGTATCCATACGGCATTTCTGACACCAGATTCCGGCAGCCTGGCAGTCCCGGTGCAGGTGACCCATACCTCCACATCGATAGCATTTCATGCGGCCCCCTTTATTAGATGCCGCAAACGCAGCGGACGCTTGAAGGGGCGCAAGAGCGGCTAACACCTGACTCTGAGAGGACTTTGCCTGTTCTTGCAAGCCTACTGCTATCTGTTTAAGTGCATCTACCACAAAAGCCTGCTGGCCGGTAGGAATGAGAGCCATCCTCTCTAATGCTTCCTCGATAGTCCAATTTGCACCTAAGGTGTTAAGTATGTTTCTAGTAGCAGAGTTACAGTTTTGAATACAACACTGTTTGAGGAGAGCCCCGCGCATAAATTCCGCTACTCCGGCTCTCTCAATTGCCGCCGCAGCTCTATCAACAAAAGCGCCAAATGTCTCATCTTTGCCTTGCTTAATTCCCATATACACTGGTATCCCTCCTGGTTCCTTCACCATATCTATCGCGAGTCTGACTAACCGCATTGCCTCCCGGCACTTTTCTTGGCCTATTAAGGCTTGTGCTTCAGTACGAAGAAAAGGTCCCAGCCCCATAAGCTCATTAATAGTGATACCATGCAAGGGGTCCCCCGGCTGTCTTTGAACTGCCACACATTCATTAGCTAAAGCTTGCCAGTGGGCGTTAAACAGCAATTGTTGATGTTGAGTAAAAATTAATTTAACTATCCCACGACAATCATTAACAAGAAGGATACTGGTGTCAAAAATATAATCGAGCATTTGCTTAGCTGGTTCACTTTTAAAGCCAAACTGACTAACAGTAGCTCGCAACTGAGATAACAGCTTCCAGTCAAGAGCGCTAATTGTGGCTTGAAAACCTCCTCCAGGCTGGGGGTTAAAGACAACCGGACAAGCCAGTTCTCGAGCCGAACTTATCAGCTCTTGATCTCCCTTGTCAATTGCATCTTTGGCCAGGGCAGCCCACGCGTCCCGTCTTTCCCTCGCAATCGCCGCCGCCAAGCCGATTTCCGACCCAGGGACCGGCTGATTGCTTGTCGGGAACGGAGTACACGTATCTGGCCCCAGCTGCTGAGACGCAGCAGGTACGGGAGAGTCAGAGGTGCTCTGTGTAGCCCGTGGCAAAGCAGACAACAAGGCACCCCGCGGAGCTTGACTGGTTAGGGGGGGCTGCGAAGCGGGTACTAAAGCAGTCTGCGTAGCCTGGTTTGTAGGCTGGCTCGTAGCCGGGCTTGTAGCCTGGCCTGTTAAGGGGGGCTGCTCGGCGGGCAGTGAGGCGGACTGCGCCTGGCTCATAGTGTGACTCATAGCCTGGCTTTCCGAGGGAGGTGGTGAAGCAGGTAATAAAACTGTCCGCGTCGCGGGGCCAAGAGGAGTTCCCGCGTTCTTATCAAATTCCCTATCTTGATCGTAATGTTTGTTACGATCGTGGGCAGCAGTGGCTTGATAAGCAGCCCTTTTTTCAGCTTGAATTTGCAAAAGCTCAGTGTTAACGACCCGCCATAATTTACCCCACTTCTTAGCAGTTTTATCATCATCTAACGTAGCCTGCCACAATAAATCACCAAATTTACGCCACTCCAACAATTCGTGAACTGTGTGAGGATTTATAAAGATCCCCCTTTCTAGGCCATAAGCTAAAAGGCCTGGTAACTCTTTCTGTAAATCTATTCCCTTAATTTGCCGTTTTTGCAAAAGGGTAATAAAAAGTTCATATGCGGCTTGCCTTTCTATACCTATGTGCGCACGTTGCAGCTCTTCAAATCAAGGTCGCGGCCGCATGTCTCGGACGAGCCTATCTGTATAGTCACTCGCAGCGCGGCGCGGGCCGGCGGGTTACCCTCCGCTTTGTCTTCCGCGCTTCTATGCTGTTCCGGCTGCAGTTTCAATCTTACAGAACCCGAACCTGGCTTCACTTCGCGTGGCGTTCACTTCCCCGTGGTGTTCGCTATCACGGTCGGAGGTCACCATATATTGAAGTGAAGGGAGACACGACCATCCGATTGATGCATCGAACTCCAACTTTATTGATCAATCAATCACCTTAAATAACAATACTAACGAACTTCATGAATATTCTGTAATCCAATGTCATGATAGGCTAACAGAGAAACTTCTAACCACTCCCTTTGTTTTAGAATACCTACAATTGTTTATTAAAAACAGAAACCAAAAACAGAAACCAGAAACTAAAACAGAAACCAGTGTTCCCAAAACTTCTGCATCTGTTCTCAGGATGGCAGGCCTTCCCAGAGACGATGTTCTACTTGTTATGAGAAGACAGCATGAGAACTCCATTGTTTATAGAATGATGCTTGAGAGAGTCTAATTGTTTATACAAATCAGAAGACTGAGAACTGTTAGAAACTGCTTTTACTTTTCCCTCTTACTTTTCTCTCAATTATATGTCTCATGGCCTTTTTCTTTAAGCCATTCTTGAACTAAACTCTCCACAAGAGACAGTCCCTTTCCTGCCCCAGGCAGTTTCCTGAGGTGGGAGAGAATATAACGACATGGTCATGCCACGACCCTCATGTGTTTTTTTCAGAGCCACATCATGTCCATTGGCAGGAGCAGGAAAAGGTACAAGTGTTTTCCCAGACTGGATCATGGGGAATATGGATCACCAGGGCTCTGCTTAACATGGGTCCTCCATGGGGGTTGAAGCTGGAGCAGTGCACGAAGCTCCTCCTGCACTTGGGGCATTGGCAGAGATTACTTTACCAGTGCCTCCTTTGGTGACTGGTCAAGTGAGAGCTCCGGGCGAAGCTCTTCCCACACTGCGGACACTTGTAGGGCCTCTCCCCAGTGTGGATGCGCCGGTGTCTGATGAGGTTGGACTTTTGCTTGAAGCCCTTCCCACAGTAAGGGCAGAGGAAAGGCCTCTCCTTGGTGTGAATCCGCTGGTGCAGGAGGAGATGGTAGCTGGTTCGAAACCTCTTCCCACACTCGGGACACTCGTAGGGCCTCTCCCCAGTGTGGATGCGTTGGTGGGTCACAAGGTTGGATCTGTAGCTGAAGCCCTTCCCACATTCTCCACACTCGTAGGGCCATTCCCTGGTGTGGATCATCTGGTGGCAGATCAGGCTGCTGCTCTGCCTGAAGCTCTTCCCACACTGCAAGCACTTGTGGGGCTTCTCCCCATCATGAAGCTGCTCCTGGGCCATCAGCTCCAAGAACTTGCTGAAGCTCTGTCCACCTTCCTGGCTCTGGGTAAGTCTTTCCTCCTCAGAGCACCCTGGCGTGGGTTTGGAGCCCCTCTTCCTGCAGGATCTCTGGGGATTTTCCTCCCCATTAGAATTCTGCACTATGCAGTCACTCAAAATAGCCTCTTCCATGAGGTTCTGCCAAGGAGATTTTTCCTCCCTGGTCTCCATCATCAGCTTTTTATTTGGGGAAGGAAGGGCAAGGAGAAGATGGGATTTGCCTCCATTCCAGAAGGAAGGGGAAGGAGATTCCCCCAGTGCATCCCCGGCAGGACGGTCTTGGCACCAAGGTTGTCCTGCAGCCGGGGGCTGCGCTGGGCTGGGAGATGGAGCAGGAGAGAGGGGGAAAGGGGCACTGACTTCCTCCTCACCTGCCTGGGTATCCCAAGGCTCCTTCCTCTTCCTCTCAGCCTCCTCCTCCATCCAATCAAGGTTTGGGAATGGGAAATCCTGTTCTGGGAAGAAAACAAAGGGTGCGCACATTGTCTTTTGTTCCGGGATCTCTGCTGGGCTGGGAGATGGAGCAGGAGAGAGGGGGAAAGGGGCACTGACTTCCTCCTCACCTGCCTGGGTATCCCAAGGCTCCTTCCTCTTCCTCTCAGCCTCCTCCTCCATCCAATCAAGGTTTGGGAATGGGAAATCCTGTTCTGGGAAGAAAACAAAGGGTGCGCACATTGTCTTTTGTTCCGGGATCTCTGCTGGGCTGGGAGATGGAGCAGGAGAGAGGGGGAAAGGGGCACTGACTTCCTCCTCACCTGCCTGGGTATCCCAAGGCTCCTTCCTCTTCCTCACAGCCTCCTCCTCCATCCAATCAAGGTTTGGGAATGGGAAATCCTGTTCTGGGAAGAAAACAAAGGGTGCGCACATTGTCTTTTGTTCCGGGATCTCTGCTGGGCTGGGAGATGGAGCAGGAGAGAGGGGGAAAGGGGCACTGACTTCCTCCTCACCTGCCTGGGTATCCCAAGGCTCCTTCCTCTTCCTCTCAGCCTCCTCCTCCATCCAATCAAGGTTTGGGAATGGGAAATCCTGTTCTGGGAAGAAAACAAAGGGTGCGCACATTGTCTTTTGTTCCGGGATCTCTGCTGGGCTGGGAGATGGAGCAGGAGAGAGGGGGAAAGGGGCACTGACTTCCTCCTCACCTGCCTGGGTATCCCAAGGCTCCTTCCTCTTCCTCACAGCCTCCTCCTCCATCCAATCAAGGTTTGGGAATGGGAAATCCTGTTCTGGGAAGAAAACAAAGGGTGCGCACATTGTCTTTTGTTCCGGGATCTCTGCTGGGCTGGGAGATGGAGCAGGAGAGAGGGGGAAAGGGGCACTGACTTCCTCCTCACCTGCCTGGGTATCCCAAGGCTCCTTCCTCTTCCTCTCAGCCTCCTCCTCCATCCAATCAAGGTTTGGGAATGGGAAATCCTGTTCTGGGAAGAAAACAAAGGGTGCACACATTGTCTTTTGTTCTGGGATCTGTGCTGGGCTGGGAGATGGAGCAGGAGAGAGGGGGAAAGGGGCGCTGACTTCCTCCTCACCTGCCTGGGTATCCCAAGGCTCCTTCCTCTTCCTCTCAGCCTCCTCCTCCATCCAATCAAGGTTTGGGAATGGGAAATCCTGTTCTGGGAAGAAAACAAAGGGTGCGCACATTGTCTTTTGTTCCGGGATCTCTGCTGGGCTGGGAGATGGAGCAGGAGAGAGGGGGAAAGGGGCACTGACTTCCTCCTCACCTGCCTGGGTATCCCAAGGCTCCTTCCTCTTCCTCTCAGCCTCCTCCTCCATCCAATCAAGGTTTGGGAATGGGAAATCCTGTTCTGGGAAGAAAACAAAGGGTGCGCACATTGTCTTTTGTTCCGGGATCTCTGCTGGGCTGGGAGATGGAGCAGGAGAGAGGGGGAAAGGGGCACTGACTTCCTCCTCACCTGCCTGGGTATCCCAAGGCTCCTTCCTCTTCCTCACAGCCTCCTCCTCCATCCAATCAAGGTTTGGGAATGGGAAATCCTGTTCTGGGAAGAAAACAAAGGGTGCGCACATTGTCTTTTGTTCCGGGATCTCTGCTGGGCTGGGAGATGGAGCAGGAGAGAGGGGGAAAGGGGCACTGACTTCCTCCTCACCTGCCTGGGTATCCCAAGGCTCCTTCCTCTTCCTCTCAGCCTCCTCCTCCATCCAATCAAGGTTTGGGAATGGGAAATCCTGTTCTGGGAAGAAAACAAAGGGTGCGCACATTGTCTTTTGTTCCGGGATCTCTGCTGGGCTGGGAGATGGAGCAGGAGAGAGGGGGAAAGGGGCACTGACTTCCTCCTCACCTGCCTGGGTATCCCAAGGCTCCTTCCTCTTCCTCACAGCCTCCTCCTCCATCCAATCAAGGTTTGGGAATGGGAAATCCTGTTCTGGGAAGAAAACAAAGGGTGCGCACATTGTCTTTTGTTCCGGGATCTCTGCTGGGCTGGGAGATGGAGCAGGAGAGAGGGGGAAAGGGGCACTGACTTCCTCCTCACCTGCCTGGGTATCCCAAGGCTCCTTCCTCTTCCTCACAGCCTCCTCCTCCATCCAATCAAGGTTTGGGAATGGGAAATCCTGTTCTGGGAAGAAAACAAAGGGTGCACACATTGTCTTTTGTTCTGGGATCTGTGCTGGGCTGGGAGATGGAGCAGGAGAGAGGGGGAAAGGGGCGCTGACTTCCTCCTCACCTGCCTGGGTATCCCAAGGCTCCTTCCTCTTCCTCTCAGCCTCCTCCTCCATCCAATCAAGGTTTGGGAATGGGAAATCCTGTTCTGGGAAGAAAACAAAGGGTGCGCACATTGTCTTTTGTTCTGAGATCTGTGCTGTGCTGGGAGATGGAGCAGGAGAGAGGGGGAAAGGGGCACTGACTTCCTCCTCACCTGCCTGGGTATCCCAAGGCTCCTTCCTCTTCCTCACAGCCTCCTCCTCCATCCAATCAAGGTTTGGGAATGGGAAATCCTGTTCTGGGAAGAAAACAAAGGGTGCGCACATTGTCTTTTGTTCTGGTTTGAAGGCAAACTTGGGGGAGAGTCTAAGTCGGAGTTACAATTTAAGAAGAAAATTTAGATCAAGGCAATGATACAGAAACACTGCCTTAAACTGACAGAGTCAGGATATAACCTGACACCCTGTTGGTCAGGGTGGTGGCAGCAGTGCCATTAATTGGTGGCTGCAGTCCTGTTGGAGTGATCAACGTGATTCTGTCAGAGCAGTGATCCTGTAGAAGGGTCTGGTCTTCCTCTGAAGGTCCACTGGTAGTTATGGAGATCTTGTCCTCTGGGAATCCAGTAGGCAAGCTGCTCCTGGTGTTGCAAGGCTCAGCTTATATCCAGGTAGGAATGCTTGGTTCCTCCCCCTGGGCAGAGCATGCCACAATGGGATGATGGAATTTTATCAGCCCTGCAGTGACACTCAATGGCCCATTAGCAGAAGATGTCTCCCCTGGAGGGCGTTATCAGGGGTGAGTCATGCAAGAGATAAAGAACACTGCCCCACCTGCTTATAGCAGTTGATGAAGATGGGGATTGAAAACATGCATTTGGTTACATCTTGCCTTGCAACCTGAAGCAGTGGGGTAATCCCTGCTCAGGGGGTGAACACCACCCCCCTTACCCAAACTGGCTCAGGTGTAAAACCCCCACCCCGGGAAGGGCACACAGACAGTGTGGGGACAATGTCACACTTGGCCTTCTCCATGTGAGGTCTCTGTCCCTTGTCACTCCCTTACTCTCCCCCCTTTTCTCTTTCTTTCCAACTCTCTCTCTACCTCACATTTAATGTTCAATAAAATCTACCTTGGATTTGGTCTTGTTAGTATCTTAATTGGGGCAGAGGAATTTCTCCAACAATTTTCTTAACCAGATTGTGACATTATTTTGCCATAGTGTGTTCAGGGCACCGTTGTCTGACCCCAAGTGCCTTTGACAACAGCATGGTTCCCTCCTCCTCGGAGGTTATGGTTCTCTCTGGAGGAACTCTTGGAAACTTGGACACAGCTTCCTCTGAGCACCTTATGGGAGAACTGATGAGGAAAATGGCTGTTAGAGGTGGCCAGTGAAAAAGAAAATATTTTGTTGTCCTTCCTTGAAAAGTTTGTTAAAATCACTGGAGAAAAGGGAGCAAATGCTACCAGCCAGACTGACAAGGTTCATTCACCCCACGATGAGGAACACAAGGCTGCGGAAAGTCCCACAAGAACCCCCACTCAAGTAGCTAAATTCCAGGATAACTTCTGAATTCACAGGCTTGGGTGGGGGCTTTGCCAAATGTGAGAATCATTTTTCTCTTCATCCCTGTCAGCTTTGTGACAGCTACACAGAGCTTTCCCGTCCTTTTCATAATCTGTATTGGGCCGAATTTCTTCTTTGCTCTTATTGGAACCTACCAGCAGCTGAGCTGGAGCGTTTCAGGAACTGATCAAACTTGGAATTGCCACAAAATTGCTTCTATTTTTGGTTTATTCATGTTTGCAACTTATTTGTGTTTTCATCACATATGACTTGTGGGAAAAACAAGTATTCATCAAAGCGATTTATGCAGAGTCAGGTTTGATTTCTGCCAAGTTTATTTTGTCCAGTGCCCAGAGGAATCTCCCATCCTGTCTGCAGCTGCTCCCACTTGGATGTGAGGGCTGATCCCAGAGCCCCAGGGGTTACAGTCAGGGCTGCCCTCAGGGAATGCTCACCTGGTATTGAGGTGGGAGCGTGGGAGCACCTGGATCTTGGAGCACCCAGCTGCCCCTCATGTTTGGAGGTGCCTGAGAGGGCTGGGATGATGCCAGGGACATCCTGCAGTGACATCCCCCCTGTCCTGTTTGGGTGAGCTCAGTCCCAAACCTGACCCTGATCCTGGTCTCAATCTCACTCCATGTTTAGACACACTCACAGTTCTGTATTTAACCTCATCCCAGTGCCAGACTTGTCTAGCCCCAGACCCAATTCCAACCCCAGCCCAAAGCCAATCCCATGCGTAGCCTTAACCCCAATCCCAGCTCTAATCCAAATATCTGCCCCAACTCCAACCCAGCCCCAATTCCAGCCCCTTCCTAAATCCTCAGCCCCAAACCAAATCCCAGGTTCAGCCCTTCTGAGGGTTTGGGGGTGTCTCTGTCCCTCTGACCCCGATGATGTTTGGGTAGGGTCACACCAGTGCTGAGAGGGACAGAGACTGCCCTGACCTCCCCAGGTGTGAGAAGGTGGGAGAGCCCCCCCAGCCCTGAGCACCCTCAGCGGTGAGAGGGACACAGAGCCCCTGGTCCCCAGCCCTGCACAGGCATTACCTGGGGCCAGAGGGATGGAGACCCCCCAAGTATCCCCCAGGGTGAGGGGACAGAGAGCTCCAAGCATTCCCTGGGCTGAGAGAGACAGAGACTGCCCCGAGAACCCTTTTCAAGGAAGGACAACAAAATATTTTCTTTTTCACTGGTCAGTCAGAACAGCCATTTTCTTCATCATTTCTCCCATAAGTTCCCCAGGAGGAAGGAGGGACAGTTTCCAAGTCCTTCCAAGTTTCCAAGAATTCTTCCAGAAAGAACCACAACCTCCTCAGAGAAGGGAACCATGCTGTTGTCAAAGGCACTTGGAGTCAGAGAACAGTGCCTAAACTCACTGTGCCAAAACAATGTCACAATCTGGTTAAGAAAATTGTTACAGAGATTCCTCTGCCCCAATTAAGGTGCTAACTAGACCAAATCCAAAATGGATTTTATTGAACAGTAAATGTGAGGTAGAGAGAAAGATGGAAAGAAAGACAGAAGGGGGAGAAAGCAAGGGACAGAGACCTCCTCTGGAGGGAGCCAAGTGTGACATTGTCCCCTGTGTGTGTGCCCTTCCCGGGGTGGGAGTTTTACACCTGAGCCAGTTTGGGTAAGGGGAGGGTTATTCACGCCCTGAGCAGGGATTACCCCACTGCTTCAGGTTGCAAGGCAAGATGTAACCAAATGCATGTTTTCAATCCCCATCTTCATCAACTGCTATAAGCAGGTGGGGCAGTGTTCTTTATCTCTTGCATGACTCACCCCTGATAACGCCCTCCAGGGGAGACATCTTCTGCTAATGGGCCATTGAGTGTCACTGCAGGGCTGATAAAATTCCATCATCCCATTGTGGCATGCTCTGCCCAGGGGGAGGAACCAAGCATTCCTACCTGGATATAAGCTGAGCCTTGCCTACACCAGGAGCAGCTTGCCTACTGGATTCCCAGAGGACAAGATCTCTATAACCACCAGTGGACCTTCAGAGGAAGACCAGACCCTTCTACAGGATCACTATTCTGACAGAATCACGTTGATCACTCCAACAGGACTGCAGCCACCAATTAATGGCACTGCTGCCACCACCCTGACCAACAGGGTGTCAGGTTATATCCTGACTCTGTCAGTTTAAGGCAGTGTTTCTGTATCATTGCCTTGATCTAAATTTTCTTCTTAAATTGTAACTCCGACTTAGACTCTCCCCCAAGTTTGCCTTCAAACCAGAACAAAATTTAGTGTGCTTATTTCTTGTTTTCTTCCCAAAACAGAATTTCCCATTCCTAAAACTTAGCCAGATGGAGGGAGAGACTGCAAGGAAAAGGAAGAAGCTCCGAGATACCCAGGCAGGTGAGGAGGAAGTCAGTGCCCCTTTCCCCCTCTCTCCTGCTCCATCTCCCAGCCCAGCATGGCCCCTGGCTGCAGGGCAACCCTGCTGCCAACGCCGTCCTTCCGGGGATGCGCTGAGGGGATCTCCTTCCCTTTCCCTCTGGCATGGGGGCAAATCCCATCCTCTCCTTGTCCTTCCTCCCCCAGAAAAGGAGCTGAGGATGGAGACCAGGGAGGACAAATCCCCACAGAAGAACCTCGTGGAAGAGGCCGTTTTGAGCAGCTCCATGACACAGGAATTCAATGGGGAGGATAATCTCCGGAGATTCCACAGGAAGAGAGGCTCAAAACCCAGCCCAGGGTGCGCTGAGGAGGAAAGACCCACCCTGAGTCAGGGAGGTGAACAGAGCTTCAGCCAGAGCACAGAGCTGGTGGTTCGTGAGCAGCTTCATGATCGGGAGAAGCCCCACAAGCGCTCAGAGTGTGGGAAGAGCTTCAGGCAGAGCAGCACCCTGATCAGCCACCAGATGATCCACACCAGGGAATGGGCCTACGAGTGTGGGGAATGTGGGAAGGGCTTCAGTTACAGGTCCACCCTTGTGACTCACCAACGCATCCACACCGGGGAGAGGCCCTACGAGTGTCCCGAGTGCCAGAAGAGCTTTCGGACCAGCTCCGATCTCCTCAGGCACCAGCTTATTCACACTGGGGAGAGGCCTTTCTGCTGCCCTGAGTGTGGGAAGGGCTTCATGCGCAAGTCCCACCTCATCAGGCACCAACGCATCCACACTGGGGAGAGGCCCTACGAGTGCCCCACGTGTGGGAAGAGGTTTCAGACCAGCTCAAATCGCCGTCTGCATGAGCGGATTCACACAGAGGGGAGGCCCTTCCGCTGCCCGGACTGTGGGAAGGGATTCAAGCATAAGTTCACCCTCATCAGGCACCAGCGCATCCACACAGGGAAGAGGCCCTTCGAGTGTCCCCAGTGTGGGATGAGTTTCACCCAGATCTCTGCCTTGACCAGTCACCAATGGAAGCACTGGTAAGAGACGTTCTATCAGTGCCCCAACAGCAGAAGAGCTTCATGCCCAGCTCCGGCATCATCCCTCATTGGAGGACCCATATTGGAAAGAGCCCTGGTGATCCATGTTCCCTGTGATCCATGCTAGGAAGACACCTGTACCTTTTCCTGCCCCTGCCAATGACATGATGTGGGATGGAAGAACATGAGGGTCTGGCCATGGCCCTGTCATGACATTCACTCCTACCTCAGGTCATTGCCAAGGGCAGGAAAGGGACTCTTTCTCACCCCAGGGAGAAGGGTGTCCTTTGCAGACAGGAAGAAATACATTGCCGTGAAGAGCCAATTGTTGATGTTTTAGTTTTCTCTGCAAATAGTTTTACTTATCCCTTCTGTTATCAATATTGTTTTTGTTCCTGTTTGTTCCTTATCTCATTGCTGTTCCCAATAAATGGTTCTTATCCCAGCTTAGGATCTTTGCCTTTTTTGCTTTCAATGGGAGGCAGGAGGGCAGCAAGGGCAGCATGGTTTTAGCAAGAGCAGGAAATTGGGGTATCCCATTCCTGAACCCCGGCCCATGGAAACCGAGCATCCCAGCTGGTCCCAGCCCTGGTGGCCATGGCAACAGCCTTGGGAGCGAGTCCCTGGCTGGGGCTGTGGGAACCTCTTCCCTCTGGTGCCCAGGGACGGGAGTGGAGGGAACGGCTGCAGCTGAGTCGGGGCAGGCTCAGGTTGGATGTCAGGAAAAGGTTTTTGCCCAGAGGCTGCTGGGGCCCTGCCCAGGCTCCCCAGGGAAGGGTCCCAGCTCCAGGGCTCTCTGAGCTGCAGTAGCGTTTGGACAGCGCTGCCGGGCCCAGGCTGGCATTGTTGGGGTGTCCTGTGCAGGGCCAGCAGCTGGACTGGAGGATCCTGATGGGTCCCTCCCAGCTCAGCCAATTCTGTGGTTCTGGGATCCCATGAGCCTGGGGATGGGGCTGCCAATGGTTGCCATGGCAACAGGCTGTGGCTGCAGGCCTGAGCTGGTGTCCATGGCAACCACCCCTGGCATGGGGTCTCCATGGAGCTGCCAAGGGACTGACCATAGCAACAGGGGGCTGGTGATGGTTGCCATGGAAACTGACCATAGCAACAGGGGGCTGGTGATGGTTGCCATGGAAACTGTCAGGTGCGGGAAGACTTGGACACTCAATATGAGATCAGGAAGCTCCGTTTCTTTAGCAAAAGCATCAAACTTTTATATACACAAGTAATAAGCCTCATGAGTATTCTGCAAGCCAAGCAACCCATTGGTTAAGCTATACCACCAACTCTTCCTCATTCTTTTAGACCTACATTCCCTTTTCCCACATCTCTCTGTCTCCTTGTTATCACACTCAGCCAGGCCCAAGGACACACTATCTTGCAGGTGCAAAAGCTCAAACTAGCTGTGTTCGGTATTTTCCCAGCCCCTGGTCAGCTAACAAGGGAATGTCTGTGTGACCCCTGTCATGTTGCCATTTCTGCACACACAGTCATCTGAGATGTCACCCTGTGATGTGATACAGCCATCTCTGTGATATCACAGAAGACACTGTGATGTCATAAAGTCACCATGTGATGTCACTGTCTTTTCTGTGATGTCACAGTCTGTTCTGTGAGGTCACAGCCTGCTCTATGATGTTACACAGCCACCTGATTATGTCACAAACCAATCTCTGATGCCACAGATTCACGCTTTATTATGGCAGAGTCTGCTCTATGGCCTCACATCCTACTCTGTGATGTCACAGCCAGCTCTGCAATGTCGCAACTCCCTCAGTGATGTCACAAAACACTCAAGAACTCAGTTTCATCAAAATGCTGAAGTTTATTGCACTTTGAAGAGATCACGCTCAGGGCCACAACTGAGAAATTGTCCTCAGGTTCCAGGGAATGCAGAACACTGGAGGCAGTGATGAGAGCTGGGGACAACCAAGGCAAAGGTGTCTCTGTGCTGAGCACACCAGATGTGTGTCAGGAATGCAAAGGACCAAGGCCTGAGCCCCAGCCCCTGGCCCAGCAGATCCTGTCCCTCCCTCCTTGCTCAGGGCTCTTGCCGGGATGGGCACTGGCATGTGGGGATGTGCAATGGCAAGGGCAGGAGCATGGGGCGGCCCCTGCCAGGCTGCTGAGCAGGGACAAGGAGGCAATGAGGCCCCAGCCCTGCAAGGGTCCCTTGTCACCTCGTGGCCTCAGGCCCAGGCCCAGCAGCCATGGCCACAGTGCTGCCCCAGTTGGCTCTGTCAGGGCTGTCTTGCAGCTGCTGCACATGCCTGTACCCTGTGCAGCCCAGGCTGTCCCACGGTGTCCCTGCCCTGTGCCTCTGTCCCTGCAGGCTGTTGTCCCTGGCACAGCACAGGCAATGCTCCACAGCCACCTCTGCAGCCCCCAGCCCAGCTCCTGAGGGACCAAATGAGCCCAAGGCCCAGCTGGGAGAAGGGGTATTTAAGGCTGACCACAAGGCAAGCACACATCTTGGCCGTACCTCCTCTTGGAATTCCCATGTGAACAGTGCTGGAATCCAGGAGTTGGTAGCTGTGTGTGTGCCTCTCTGTATCTTTTTTGTCTTTCTCTCTTTCTGTGTCTTCTGTTTCTGTGCTCCTGCAAATTTTGATTTGCATTAAATTGAACAGGCTTAGAGTTTGTGAAGTCGAATGGGCCAAGTCAATGCTCTGAGAAGTGTTTTTTGTTGATTGAATGTCTGTTGTAGTTTGACATTAGAAGAATTTTAAAAGGTCATACAAAACTTTTTGTGTAACTGACAATCTGTTAAACCACTAAGATACTGAACACATTTCTGTGAAACACATATGTTAAAGACAAAAAACTCAGGAACCTCCTCTTTCTTTTCCAGTCAACAATGAAGCAGCAGGCCCTGGCCCTGGCCCCCATCTCAACCAAACCAAACCAAACCAAACCAAACCAAACCAAACCAAACCAAACCACCCTGCCGTGGGCTGAGCCCCTTCCCCCCACCCCCCCCCAGGCTGCCCCCCGCCCCAGCATTGGCCCCATTCTTACCAAACCAAACCCCAACAACTACTAAACAGGAAAACAAAACTGTCTACAGAACCCTAACCAGAACAAAGTTAGCCACACCTATTAAAACTTACCATCAAGTCCCCTTCCCCCAACACCATTCAAACCTATACAACCTGTAACCCATCCAAAATAACCCTACAACTAAAATTAAACACAGAAAAACCCAAAAACAAACCATAAAACCAATCCTAACACAACCCAACCACAACTTCCACCACAAGTTAGTGGCAGGTGAGGTATTAGTCCTTTCTCTTTTAAATTTATTTTTAATAAAATTTTCCTTTATACCCTTTTAAATTTTTTTGAATACTTTACCTTTCTCATAATCCAATCTCACAATAAAATTAATACATAAATAATTATCTGACTATAAAACCCACCACACTCATCAATACATTAATTAGGAAATCTCACAATTAGAAAAATCATAAATTAACAAACCAAAACCACTACAATGTCATAATAAACATTTTGCCGAAGTTTCACTGAATTTCTAAAGTTGCCAGTAGAGGCTGTTTGGTTGATTTGAGCACCTGAGGACCTCTTGTTGGTATTTTCCAGGGAGTCCAACTCAGAGTACACAAACAATTGTAATTCCTTTAAATGTCTCCTTGAAAGAATTGTTTGGGGGATGGCAGTCAGGGCTTGTCTGTCCTGCTTGGCACAGCCCAGGCAGGGCTTTCCCAGCCACATTCCACACTCCATTTCCCAGCTGGAGCCGCTGGTGCCTCTGAGTTGTGCTGCCCCAGCCCCAGGGACGCTCTCCTTGTCTGCCCATTCCCCCACGGTCTCTGGGCAGGGATGGCCTCAGTGGGGGCTGCTGACATCCTCAGCACCTTGGAGGCTGCTGCTGAATTTTCCTGCTCCAGAGGCTTGTTCAGCCTTCAGCTCTTCAGTGCAGGAATTCAGTGTCCCAGGGCTCATTAACATTCAGAACACCTGAAAAAGCCAATCCTCTGGGAATTGTTTAAGTTTTCAAATAATTTGCAAATTTTAGTAGTGCATTCAAACTGAATATATTCTATATAAAAAACAGTGAAAAATACATTTTTTTGGGCGCTGTGTAGGTTTTTTCCCATTAATAAACTATTATGCGCAATCTCCAATTGACACTGAATCCAAGTACCTCCTCATGCAGTTTGAATAGACATGAAAATCAAGACCCTTCATGGGTGACCATCAATCAGACTCTGTCCCTACCCCCACCCCACCATTTCCCCTATCCAAGCCCTGGCACTCAGAGCAGCCTTGTGCAAATGTGAGCTGCCTCCAGCCCAGGCTGCACCTGCAGCTTTCAGCTCCTTGGCTCCAACTCCCACCTGCTTTCCTTGGAGAAGGAGCTGCCCGAGACACAGAGGGATGTTCATTTCTTGTCAGCCAACAAAGCCAAGGGAAGGCACAGCTTTGTCAAACACAAAACTCATTCATTTCCCTGGCTCTGCCCTGCCCCTGATTCCCACAGCCTGTCTTGTTTCTTTCATCCCTGCATTGCCAGGGACTTTTGGGACAAGGGAGCTCTGCTCTGGGGATGGAGGGAGGTCCAAGTGCCATGAATGGAGTGGGAACCACAACTCATCAGGTTTGTGTCCTTTGAGGGTCAGGAGCTTGTGACACTCAGAGGCACAGAAAGTTTCTCTTCATGGCCAACAGACCATAGTTGAACAGGACACAATTTAATAAAAATCACACTCTTCCCTGAGCTATGTGCATGGTCCCCACAGCATCTGATGAGTCCAACATCCAAAAGTGATTTCCATAGCAAAAGTAATTTCAGACAAACATCGTTCTGTGATAGATATAAACACAATTAAGTTTTTGTATCAGGATGCTCGTCCTGGAGTGGGGGAAAAACAGCTTGAACAATTCCTGTTTTGAAAAGCTGTCAGTGGTGGATGGAGAAGGGGATCAGGCTGCTCTTGGTGGTGAGGAAATGCTAAAATCAGCCTGACTCATTTCATCTCCTCATGCCCTGGCTGATCTCCCCTCTTTCCCCTTCCACCCATTGGCTTTTGTCTCCCACCAGCCCCCCGGTGAAGAGCCTGGCTCTGTGTTCTCCATCCCCTCCTCGCTGGCACTGCCAGGCTGGGATGAGGAGCCCCTCAGCCTTCCCTGCTCCAGGCTGGACCAGCCCAGCTCCCTCAGCCTCTGCTCACAGCCCAAGCGCTCCAGCCCCACCTTGGAGGCCCTTCCCAGACCCTGCTCCAGCTGCCAGACATCTTTCCTGCCCTGGGCAATCCAACCCAGGCCACAGTGACCTGGATAATCCCCGTGCTTGATGTCCTGGTCACACATGCCTGGCCCCTTGTCCCCATGTCAGGATCTGGGGTGGATCCTGTGGAACATCCTTTGGTGGAGGCTGTGGCTCCAGGTGGGCCGGGGGGATCCCGGGGGACAGGGACCCTGCTGGGCATGAACAGCATTGGACTTGTTGGGAGAAACTGTGAGGGGGATCTGGGGCAGAGTGACCAACCCAGTGACCTGACAGAGCCCTGCTGAGATGTCACACAGCCCCTCTGTGATGTCACAGCCTGCTCTGTGATGTCACAGCCCATTCTCTAATGTCACTCACCTGGCTCTCTGATGTCACAGAGGCAGTCTATAATGCCATAGCTGCTCAAGGACCTCACATAACCCACTCTGTGATGTCACAGCCCACTCTGTGACCTCATGTTACCAGATGATAAATTGTCTCCACCAGCTGAGCTCACACCTGGAGCTTGTTCTCCACAGCCCCAGGCCTATGAAAACCACACAATGCCCATTGTGTTGGAAGGGGAACTGGAAGCTCACCAGCCTCAGTGTCCTGCCAGCTCAGCCAGGCCCATGGGAACATTGGGATCCACGAGCACCAGGGACCACCAGAGAGACCTCCAGGAGAGAAGAACACATGCATGAGGGGAGGGGAAATATGTTAATGATTTTGAGGAAATGATTATCACATATGTGAAAAAGAATAGATAATCACTAAATTTGCAGATGACACCAAGCTAGGTGTGAGTGTGGATCTGCTGGAGGTAGGAGGGCTCTGCAGAGGGCCCTGGATAGGCTGGATCCAGGGGCCAAATCCAGCAAGCTGAGGTTTAACAAGTCCAAATGCCAGGTCCTGCACTTTGGCCACAACAAACCCTGCAGCTCTCCAGGCTGGGAAAGCAGCCAGGCAGAAAGGGACCTGCAGGGACTGATGGACAGCAGGCTGGACATGAGCCAGCAGTGTGCCCAGGTGGGCAAGAAGGCCAATGGCTCCTGGCCTGGCTCAGGAATGGTGTGGCCAGCAGGAGCAGGGCAGGGATTCTTCCCCTGTGCTCAGCACTGCTTGGGCAGCACCTTGAGTGCTGTTTGCAGTTCTGGTGCCCCCAATTAAGGAGGACATGGAGGGGCTGGAGCGTGTCCAGAGAAAGGCAACAAGGCTGGGGATGGGTCAGGAGCACAAGTCCTGTGAGGAGCAGCTGAGGGAGCTGGGGTTGTTTATCCTGGAGGAGAGGAGGCTCAGGGGAGACAAGGCGGTGTCAGGGCACAGGTTGGACTTGATGATCTCCATGGCCTGTTCCACCCTTGCTGATTCTGGGATTCCATGAAAGCACCCTTGGAGCAGTCGCAGGATGAGCCCTGGGCCTCCTCTTCAGAAGCTTCAGCAGCCCAGGTCCCTCAGCTTCTCCTGCCAGCCCCAAAGCCCATCCTGTCAGTCCTGCAGAGCCTCTGCAGCTCCTCCTCACTGCCCAGAACAGGGAGCCCCAGAGGCAGACACAGCAGCCCAGATGTGCCCCCCTGCAAGGGAGCAGCATGAGGCACTGCAGGAGCCTGCAGACAATTCCTGCAGCACTTGTAGGATGATCCTGCTCCCCAAGGGACGTTCCCGTGGTGCCAAGTCAGGAACTGCAGTGGGGAGTTGGGTCAGAAAGGAAAGGGCAAACACGGATGGGCTGTCGGCAGGGGAGGGAACAGGGGTGGGCAATGGGAAGAAATTTGTATCAGGTAGAGGAAAGAAAGCAAAGGTGAAGCCTAGAAAATGCTCAGGGCAGTTTGGGGGTGGCTGTCAGGCAGCCCTGGCTCTGAGCAACAGCATCTGCAGTGGCACAGGAAACTCCCAGCTGATGGGAACAAACTTTCTGGCTGACTGCAGAGGCCAGGACAAAGCTGAGTGGTTTCCCTGGTGTTCCCCAGCCCTTGCTGGCCCCAGGGGCTGATGGCATTTGTGCTCCCTCAGGTTCATGTCCCCACAGCAACAGCATGGGGGTGCTCCCCCTGCTCTGTGCAATGCAAACAGGGGCTGCTGAGCCAGTGCTGCCGTGTCTGTGCCTGCAAGGATGGGGCATCTGTGTGAGCTGGGGGAGAGGCCAGGGCTGCAGAGAGGGGATGTTGTTGCCAGCTCCATGTGGACGCTCTGGGACGCTGCCCTGGGCTGTCCAGTGCTCTGGGGATGGATCAGCCCCTGCTCTGCTGCTCCTTTCTGTCTCCCCCAGGGCCCTTGCAGAGCCCCAGCTGTTGCTGCCCTCAGCTGCCATTGCAACCCTCAGGACAAAGCGGTGCCAGGGCTGTTCCAGGTACAATTGCAGTGACACTCGTTGGTGCCACCAGGTGCCATGGCAACGGCCACGGGGACCCGTTCCTTGGTTTGGTGCCATGGCAACCAATGCCCGGAGCCCTTGTGATGGTTGGTGGCCATGGAAAGCTGCCCTAGCCCCTTGCTCAGGGCTGGTGTCAGTGCGCAGAGCCAGAGGGGATCCCTTGCTGGGGGCTGTGCCATGGCCACCTGCCCTGTGCCATGCTGGCCGCTCAGGCACCAGGAACCAGCAGCCAACGGCACTGCCAGGGCCAAAGGCCAGGTCAGCCAGACAGAAAGGGGCAGGGCTGGGCACTGTTTCCATGGCAACCAGCACTGGGAGGACACCTGGGTCACCTGGCCTGGCAGTTGCCATGGAAACCCCTGGCAGGCACTGAGGGCACAGCCCTGGCACTGAGACACTGCTGGGCCGGGTGCTGAGCACAGGGCTGAGCACGCAGAGATGGTTTTGTTCTTGCTGAGCTGCAGCACAGCCAAGGCCTGTCCTGCCCCTCGTCAGCCACGCTGGGGAGGGGCTGGGGCTGCGGGGAGCTGGGCAGGGGACACAGCCAGGACAGGGGACCCCAACTGACCCCGGGCATAGCCCAGACCAGAGCACATCATGCACAGTGTATGAAGGGGGGAAAAAAGGGAGGGAGGGGGGAATTTTGGAGTGAGGGTTTTTGCTTTTCCAGGGAATACCTAGGCAAGAGGGGGCCCTGTTTCACCAGTGGGCAGGGTCACTACCAAAGACACAGACACCAACTGAAGGAATTGTGTCATTTATATCATGCACAGCTGCAAAGATTTACAAAAGGATAAGCTCAGCAAAGCACATTATCATTAGCAGAGAATTACAAAAGAAGCTCAGCAATCCATCAAAACCCATCATTACATTTTGATGACCAATCCCTTGGTGAAACACTAGAGGTGTTTGTGGCAGACAAAGATTCTGGCTGACTATCAAGGTACACCTTACAGACATCAGTAGTAATTTAGTGACACCGTTCTTCATTCTTTTTTCTCAATCATTCGAATTAGGAACAAGAATTCTGTTGTGCATGGAGCTGGCACCTTTTTAATTCCAGAATAATGCCCCCAGGCCCTTTGCTGTTCAGCTTTGCCATGCTGTCTGTGGCTAACAAGGCTTGGGGGCCCCTTTCCCCTCTGGCTGGAAAGGGGCCGGGTCCCAGTCCCTGAGGGGCACCCAGGCTCCTGGATGGAATTCCTGTGCAAGTCCCTCAGTGTCATAGCAGCCTTCACATGGAGCCCAGTGGATCAGAGCATTTTCCACAGGTGCCCTTGGGGCAAACAGAGAAGATCTGGATTGGCAGGATGTGTAAAACAATATCCTGGCAGATCTCCTAGCTCTCACACAGAATCCTTGGCTGCAGGGGCACATTCCCATTGTTCCTGCCCAGGTTTCAGGACTCAGAGTTGTCTTTCCTAGGAGCTGTTCCTTCAGCTGCCTCGGGAGGGCCATTTGGCCTCTGGACCCACACTCTGGCTCCATTATTAGGGCTGCTGGATCCAAACCCTTTATCTCCACAAAAGGTGGTGATTGGAGCTGGATCTCCCTTTTTCACAATCGTTCTTAAAACTGCAAGATCAATAATTGTGCTACCCTGTCACAGGGTTGAATAATCCAATCTTGTTCATTATTGTTTACAGAATTACTGTAATTTCTCCTTGATATTCTGCATCATTTCCTCCTGCCATGACAGGACCACTTTGCAAGGCCAAGCTCCAAGGGAGCAGTTACCAAAGCAAAGTGTCCTGAAGGAATCTGAATTCCTGTTTCAGAATTGATAGCTCTCATTTGCTTTGAATTTATCCTAATTAATTCCAATGCATGAAGGCCCAGCCCTGCAGCCTCTGGGCTGGCCCTGCCAGGGGCCATCACAGCCAGAACAATTTCCCAAGCAGCCCAAGTCTCACTGCCCATGGCTGGATTTGCAAACTGGGGGCAGCCGTGCACAGCCAGGGAGTTTCATTTCCCCCATGGGCCATTGTGAAGGGCATGGAGCACATCTGGGAGATGGGTTGTCCTTGGGCAAAGGTTCCCATTTCCTCATCTTTCCAACTGCTCTTTTAAGAACCCCTTCACCCTTTCAACCAATCCTGCAGCTTGTGCATAGTCTGGTACATGAAAAACCCTGCAGGAAAAATCACTGTATTTTTCACAGGAACAGGCAAAGCACTCTGCATCACAGTATCAGCACACCCTGTAAAAATCACCAATTTCCTCCCTTCCTCCTTTTTCCATTGTATACAATCTCACAAAGTTGACCACTGACATTAGGGTCCTGGCCAATCCTGTTCTGTAGGGTATTTAGTGTTACATCCCTGAGCAGCCAAAGATACCAAATTAGTATTGTCAGCACTATTTCACATTATTATTATATGTACATATTTATATATAAATACAGATATAGACATGTAGATATAGACATATATACATAAAAATCTATAAATATAAACAGGAAGGTCTTATTATACTATAAATATGTATATAGTTATTTGTTATATTGATATTTCACTTGCACAAGGGCATCTGAGCTCAAGATGAAAACCTTCTTTTGTTGCTCCATGTGGGAGCATTCCAACAATGATTGTTCCTTCTGAAGGTGCTGTTTCCTATGTACTCTCAACAAATTCATCTTTGTCTGCCCAAATCCACAAGGTCTTTTCCTTTTCCATATACAATTTTTGGATGCATTTGAAGCCATCCAGGGGTGCAGCTTCTTTTACCCAACAGTCTCACTGCTCACACGGGGCTCCAACCTCAGCCCACTCCAGAGCAAGGGAACTCCAGGGAAGGGCTTCCCAGCTAGGAATTTCTGATGGGACTGATTCCTCACACTGACACTGAACAAGTGACATTTTGTTGGGATCTGGCCAGACTGTGCCAGTTTTGTTTTACCAGTGGCCAAAGTCAGCACCAGAGACACAGACTCCAACTGAAGGAACCAGTATCATTCACTGCAGTTCAGAGCAGCAAAGAATCACAAAAGGAGCAGCTCAGCAATGCACCCAACCATCCCCACCAAAGATTGCCTGCAGTGATTAACAAAGATCCAGCAGCATTTACCCTCAGGCTTTACCATCCCCCAGACCCACACAGCAGCTGGGGAAGCTGTCACAGCCAAGGGCTGCAGAGCCACTCCTGGCACTGGGAATTCCTGCAGGTGCCTCCAGCCCCAGGTGAGGCTCCAACCCCGCTGGGAGAGGGCCCAGCTCTGACAGTGCTGAATGAACAAACTGACAGCACTGCTAGTGTGGCAACATCTGCTTTCATCCTCCTCTTGGGTCCCTCCCAAAGCCTGGCCAGGGATCAAGGAGGAACCAAGGGAGCTGACTTTGACCATACAGCCCCAAACAAGGCCAGATGTCAGATTTCATGGCCTTGTCTGGCTTCTAAATACACAAAGGTCAATCCATGTCTCACTAATGAGTGGCTACATCTATCTCAGTGCTAATGACCATGCATATTTCATCAGGGAGCAGATACAAAGATAACGCTTGCTTGGAAGGTTCATCCAGAGGCCACCTTTGGCTCAGGGCCTGCTGTCCAGGCCTCACTCAGGGCTGGTGTCCAGGCCTTGGCACTTCAGGGACGTGGTTTAGTGCTGGGCTTGGCACTGCTGGGTGAGCGGCTGCACTGGGTGAGCTCAGAGGGCTTTTCCAACAGCAAGGATTCTGTGATTCCATGATTATATCCACTGCATTCAGCTGGGGCTATTTTAGCAGCATTGCTTTGCTCCAAAAGTTCCCTCTTGCCCAGCTCCTGTGGCCTGAGGCTTCAGCTCCTTCAGCTCCTGGTGCTGAGCTGCTCCTGCTGAATGAGACGAATCAGAGAGAAGAACACAGTCCATGCAATTCCTTCTGGGACACGGAGAGGGAAGGCTGTGCAAACAGGAGCATTGTTTGCTGTGGCCTCCTCCTCTGCCCTTCACGCCTTTCAGCGCTTTGAACCAGCCAAGAGCTTTCTCCAAGAGTGCAATGGAGCAGCTGTTCCTGCTCCCGGGCCGGGCTCTCTCCAGTCTCTGCCCTTGCCTGGTTCTGTCCCTCGTGCTGTGCCCTCTGTTCCCCCAGGGCTCGCTGGCTTCTGCCCAGGACTGTGGCACTGGCACAGATCCAGTGCTCCAGAGCCTCCTTTCTGTGCCCTTGGAGCTGCCTGGGCACAGCAGCCTTTTCCATCTGGAAGCTCCCCATGGACAGGGAGTGCCCAGCTCCGTTCCTTGCACAGCCTCCAGGAGCCCAAGGCTGCCATCTCCAGTCCCTGCTGGCACTGGGGGCTCCCAGGTGCCTCAGGCTGCTGTGACACCGCTGCACACGGGAGGGAAGAGGGGCAGGGGCTGTGCTCAAAGTCAGCTCCATGTGCTGCTGCGGCTGCTGCTGCTGCTGCTGTGGGGTCATTTGTGCAGCCCCAGCCCAGAGTCAGGGATCAGATCCTGCCAGTCTCTTCCAGCCCTGGCTGCTCAGAGTTTGGGCCTTGGAGCCTCAGGTGGCCAAAGGCAGCTGCTGCTGGTCCCTCTGTGTGCCCGTGTTCAGCAGTGCTGCTCCATCAGTCTGTGCCCAGCAATGGGGAAAAGCCTCAGCCCTGCAGGGCCAGGAGCTGCCGGGCTCTGCCTGAGTAGCTCAGCCAGCAGGAAGGGAGCTGCTCCACACGGGAACCAGGAGCAAAGGACATTCCTTTGATAGGACATGTTTTCTATTTAAAGGAAAAAAAAGGAAAAAAGAAAAAAAAATTGTAAAAGATAAGAATAAAATCCAAGTGTTAGTGAAAAAAAACCCATACAGTGAATGAAAAAAACAAAACATAAATGCCAAATTACATTCTTTGCATTAAGAGGTAAATGATCTTTTTAAAAAGACAACTCAGTTATTTACATTGTAAATGTGCTGATGGCGGGGATCCATCTTTGTGACCTCAAAAGCCTCTTAAAAGATTTTGGGCTTTGTTTCCAATATTGGTATTTGAAATTGTGGTCGAAGCAAGAGGAAATTGCTTTGTGCCCTTCCAGCTCCAAGCAGGACTGGGAATGGAAACTCTGTCAAAGCCCAAATCCTTTAGAAGATCACCTTCCTTCTCAGCCTGGGAATGAGCTGCACATTCCTTTTGAAACTGTCAGGGATTTCTTAGAGACATAAAGTCTCACTTACGGCTTTTTGCTCGGGTTTGGAAGTGCAGAAGGGCAATTCTCCATCCACCAGCTCCAGACTGCACTGCCTCAGGAACACGGCCCACTTGCCAGCTTTGGCCCACTCGTGGCACTTCTAGAGGAGGAAGAAAGTGCAATTGCACAATTCCAGCCAATCAAGAAGGAAGAATGGGACACACAAAACACCCTGTACAGATCCAGGCATTCAGCTGGGACTGTGGAGAGTTTGGGTCCTTGCCAGTTGGATGTGTGTCCCCAGCTGCAATCTCTGGGCCTGCAGCAGAGTCTCACTCACCGGCCAAAGCAGAAAGCTCAGGCGCTGCGCTCGCAACGAGCTCGTCTGATGCAGAGCTGTCAGAGCAATGTGAGGGCAGAGCCAGCCCAGCTGGGCCCAGGGCTGAGCCCAGCAGAGCCCTGGCAGAGCCCAGAGCAGCCTCAGCACCCGCAGAGCCCGGCTGCAAGGAGAGAAAGCAGAAACCGCCCGTCAGCTGAGGGCTCCTGTGCCCTTGTGCCAAGGCCTGCGGTGCCCAGGCCATGCTGGCTGTGCCCAGAGCTGCCCATTCCTGCTGCCTTTGGCAGCAGAGCAGGAGGGCAGCACATGTGCCCAGCCTGCAGCCAGCCATGGCACATCCAGCCCTCAGCAGCTGCCCAGAGCAGGATGCTCCTGTGCTCGCTGCCAGCTCCCAAAAGCTCTGATCCCACCCTGCCAAGTACACAGGGACCCACCTCACGCCAGCCACGGCTGCAAGAAAAGCTGCTCCCAAACCATGGCCTCAGCCTTCTCCAAGGGCATGGCCCATCCATGCCACAACTGCTCCCCAGCACTTCCCCATCCAGACTGGATCACCTGGAACATTTCCTCTGCTAAAACCAACAACACATTATTGAAAAGAGATTAGATGCAAAAAGGGAAAACAAGAAAAAGGGTAAAAGCTCTTATCTCTGTCAGGGCCTTGAGGAAGGCCAAACCCCTGCACGCCAGTGAAAAACCCAGCCATGGGTGAGGGAAGCCGACACTTTCTCTCTTCCCCCCTTCACTGCCCCCCAAAATCATGGTGACCCCAAAGCAAACAAGGGCAGTGGAGCAGCCCAAGCCTTTCCTTGCCTGCACAGCAAAGCAGCCCCAGCACGGGTTCTGGAGTCCCACCTCTGCTCCCACCATGGGGCTTTGTTTGTGTCAGGCTGGCTGCCCCAGCCCCAGCCCGGGGCACGGTGGGTGCTGGGGGCTTTTGGCAGGGCCAGGAGTCCACTCCCATTTCGTACCCACCCCAGCCCATGCCCCAGCCCTGCCAAAAGCAGCTGGGCAGCCACTGAAGAATGAGTTGCATCTGCCCCAGCAAAGGGGGAGCCTTTGGTTCCCCACCAGGCTGGGCCATGCCCAAATCTAGCAGAATTTCCCTGGCTGGGGACTCATCTGCAAATTCTCTGTGGACTTTGGCTTTGAAGAAGGTGCCAGAATCAAAGTCCATCACCTTCAGCCTCCCGTGGCCAGGCTGAGGAAGAGCTTGTCTTCCTTGATGTCATCCTCGCTGTCTCCAGCAGCAGCAGCAGCAACAGCAGCAGCAGCAGCAGCAGCATCCCCACCTGGTACAGCTTCTCCAGGGGCTCCTTCTCCTTCCCTGGGGGCAGACCAGGCTCTCAGGGCTCTGCCCAGGGCCCCAGCTGTCAGGGAACCAGGACAAACAAAACCAGATGGGATGGATACTCCAGGGACCTGGAGAGCCATTCCCAGCAATTGGGAAAATCCTAGGTGCTCCATCCACCCATAGATGCGGTCTCCAAATTTGCCCCAAAATTGGGTCCAGCTTTTAGAGGCCATAACGAGCAAGTCCAAGTGACTTGATGACATTTTTAGCCCAGAAAGCCCTGCAGCTGATGGCACACTTCATAATCAGCAGGGGACACAGCTAGGCCAAAGCCAGACCTCTGCTGGGAGCCTTTCTCCTCAAATACCCTTCAAACAAACCTCCATGCAAGTCACTTGGGAAAGTTTCTTCAAATGATCCATTTCTGGCACATGACTACACAGGCTTATGTGAAAGATTCTAAAGCAACTGCTCTGGAGTCAAAGAGGCAGCACTAAGGGTCCTTGTCATCTCTTTGTAGCTAAATCCCACTCTGCAGGAGTTGAAGGAGTTTGGAACGAGCTAGAGAGCAGACCTCTGAGTATTTTACATGATGCCATTGCATTTTCTTCACTTCTACACAGACAGGAAGGGTGAGTTTGGCTCACATCTCCACCGCATGGTTCACAGGGCCGCAAGACTTGTAGTTACAAGAGCTTTGAAGGATTTCTTGGCCAAGAAGACACGGCCAACAAAGATATTTGTGGTTTGGAGCCAACCCTTCAATATTTCGTCTTAGGGACTCATGCTACAGTGTAAGCTTCCTTAGCCAATCATGTTATGACACACAAACCTACAGCACTGCATCCTAAGCTTCTTGTTTTCCATTGTAACTACTTTTATTTTTTCTAGATCTTGGACTCTAAAACTCTAAACTTTCCTCCACTTCAACATTCCTCCCCATGTCTCTGCTATAAACTAGAAATCTGCATTCTCACTTCTAGCACCTAAGTTTGGAAGCCTTTTCCAAGGTCTCAGATCAAATCCTGTGCTTAATTCTAAGCTTTGCTGACAAGACCAAAGGTCTGAGATTTCCCTGCATTTGGGTTTCCCACAGCACCAGTGATGTTAGTTACACAGTGCCCGGGATCCCTCTTGCAAGTCAACTCTGTCAGGATCAAGGCAGCTGCTGGGGGGCTGCTTATGGCCTCTGACAGCCCATTGCCCAGGGCTTGCCAGCGCCCCAGCCCCTCAGGGTCTCCCCCAGCCTGGCCAAGCTGCCCGGCAGCAGCGCCGCAGCCCCACAGCAGCTCCGGAGCAGCCCCATCCAGAGGCGCCTGGGAGTCCTCAGCAATGCAGCCAGCAGCATGTGGCCAGGAGGACACGGATGGCGCTTCCTGCCTGGCACAAGGCTTGAGGCCATCTCCAGGCACCGCTCTGGCAGGGATCCCCGCAGCCCCGGCCCCTGCCCAGCTGCTCTGTGGGCAGCACAAAGGCTTCAGCAGAACCACCAAAGGCCAAGGGGCTTCTGGCCATTTTCCCTGCAACACTGCACACCTGGGCAGCTGGCTGAGCACAAGCACCCTTTTCCCCCTGCAGCACCTCAGGACCCCTCAGCCTGCTGTGCTGCTGAGCACAAGCTCCCTTTTCACCCTTTCCTGCCTCTTGTCCTGCAGACCCTGGGCAGCAAAGAAAAGCTCCTGGCAGTCTGTGTATCATAATACATTCTATAATTATTTACAGTAATCTATAATCTATAATAATATATATAATTATATATAACCTATAATTTATTTATTTTCAATATAGATAAAACAATGAAAAGAAGAACAGAAAAATATTAAAGAAAAGGAAAATTACCCCTGGCTCAGGTTGCCCCAGCCTCCAGGATCAGCTCTTCTCCTAAGTCTTCCGGCAGCACAGCCAGCCAAGCCCCGACAGACGAGGCCGAGTCCTCCATGCCCTGTGCAGCTGATCTTGCATCCTCTGGATGGTGGAATATCGCCCACGCTGTATTTCCCCCAGGACATGCAGTGTTTCAAGTGCCAGGTGCGACACGGCACTGCTCCTGTCCTCCGTCAGGCGTTCCAGGGCTGCAAGAGAGAGGAACAGAGGCACGGTCAGAGCCGGATCTGTGGGGAGCCGAGGAGAGCCCCCTGCAAGGGCCACCCCAGCCGGCTCTTGCCATGGCCAGGAGGGAGCAGGGAGCAAGGGGATCAGCCCGAAGCTGCTGGCCACGAATGGCCCACGGGGCCCTGAAAGCTCCTTGTGCTCTGCCCACGGGAGCAGAGCCTTCCACAGCTGGAGCAGGGCTTACAGCTCCCCTCGGCAGCCCGCGCTGTCAGCCCGCTGCCCTCACTCACCAGTGCAGATCAGCTGGAGCTCTTGCTGCTGCCCCCTCAGGCGCCGCCCGGCCATGCCTGTGAACACAGAGCCTGTCACGGCCCCAGCGGCACAGCTCCCTGCCAGCGGCGCTGCCGGCGCTGTGGCCACACGGGCTGCTGGCCGGGCAGGGCTCAGCCTGGGCCCTTGCCGCACGCTGCCGCCCCAGGGCACGGCTGCCAGAGGGCAGCAGCAGTAATGCCCAGCCCAGGCGGGGCTCCACGGCGCCCCAGGGCACGGCTGGCGCTGCCGGGGCAGCAGGTGGGGCTGGGGCCAAGCTGCGGCGGGCCGGGGAGGGGAGGGGCAGCCCGGGCTCGGGACTCACCCATGAACCCGACGGCCGCCTCTCGCAGGGGCTCCTGTTGGCTCTCCACGTAGCGCAGGGCCCGGCGCAGGTGCTTGGCCACTCGGCTCCTGTCCTCTGCCAGCTGCAGAGAGCGGCAGGAAGGAAGGGTTGGTGCGGGCTCAGCCCCTAGGCCGGGCGCTGCCTGCGCCCAGCGCCGGCCTCCCCTGCCTGCACAGCCCTGAGGCGTGGCCAGCAGCCGCTGGCCAAGGGCTCCCGAGGGGAGGGGGCGGAGGGCCGGCTGCTGCCGGGGAGCCCTGGTGCCGGCCCGCCCCGCAGCCCCGCCGGGCCGGGGCTCCATGGGCACCTGGCTCGGGCCCATGGGAGCCTGGAGAAGAGCCCGCGGGGCCTCTGGCTGCAGCAGCGGGCAGGGGCACAGTTGCCAGCCCTGCACACTGAGCACCACCCTCAGGGGCCTTCTCCAGCCTGAGGCTGGGGCATGCAGGCCCTCCTTACCAGGAGCTCAGTGAACTTCAAGAGTTTCTGTTTCTTCACAGTTTTTTCAAGATCTTTCCTTTTCAGGAACTTGACTGCACAAAGCAGCGTCTCCCGAGAAGTCTGGAGAGCAGCAGAGATGCGGACATGGCCCCACAGCCCAGGGCACAGGAGCCGCAGCCTGGAGGAGGCTGCGGTCCAGCAGGTGCAGGGCAGGAAGCAGCCGAGCCCCCTGCCAAGGGGACAGCAGCAGCCCACGAGTCCTCACCTGTGCCACACGCAGATTCTCATCATGGCAGTGGAAGAGCAGTGGGAGCAGGCTCTGCCACACTTGTGTCATCAGGGGCTTTTTTCCTTCTTCTTCTACAGCAGAAATCAAGGTGTGAAAGACAATCATGGAGAGCTGCTGCACCTGGCTATCACCCTGTAGAACAGGAAGGCAGCAAGAGCTCAGCATCAGCTGGTTCTGGCCCACATTGGCACAGGTCTGCATCTGCACAGGGCCCCAAGTGTCCAGGCAGCAGCCAGTGGCTGTGGCTGGGGGCACAGAGCCTTACGTGGTCAATGAGTGGCAGGAACACCTTAGCCAAATGCAGGGCAATGGGACTGGGTATGCGGGCACCATTATCCAGGAACAGATAACCCAGTAGCATGGTGGTCATCCTGACCCGCAGGAGCTCCACGAGCCTTTCGGTCAGGCTCCACATTCTTTTGGCCTGTGTGGAACACGACTTTGTGAAAGGCCACCCTGCTGCCGCAGGGCCCAGAGGCCAAAGGCCTGTCCTGAAGCACTGGGGCAGCTGAAGCGGGAGGCAGGAGAGCTGGGAGCAGCTGCCACAGCGCCCGAAGGCCAGGCAAGGCCAAGCGACTGCGTTGCCCAGCCCCACACCGCCTGCACGGCTTCAGCCACTGCCCCCTTCTCACCAGTGGGGAATGGTCCCTGAGCGGGAGGAGGGCCCTGAGCAGCTGGCTGCCAATGTCTGCGCGGTCCCTCTGCAGGTGCCATGACAAGACAAGATCCATGATGCTGTCCCTGCATTCCCTCAAGTCCAGGCACTCGAGGACCTGCAAGGCACAGGGCAGTGACGGGGGAGCCGGCCGGCAGGAGCCTGGAGCCGCACGGGGCTGGGCCCAGGCAGCAGCGCAGGGCACGGGCACCGTCCCAGGCGGCTGCGGCGACGAGAGGGCAGAGAGCTGGGAGGCAGCTCAGCCAGGCAGCGCTGGCCATCAGGCTCACCTCCACAAGGAATGCCAGGGCAGGGAAATCCCAGTATGGCATCTCTATGCTGAGCATCTCAAGGAGGCAGCATAAGATCCTTTTACACAAGGGCCTGGATGCATGGCACATCTCCCTGGAAGGTGGAAAGTGTCACTAAGACCTTGAGCCGGGGGGGGAAGCCTCTCCCAGCACTGACTCACATGGTTCTTGTCCTTCCCCACCACCCACTGCCAGGGGACCTGGGCCCTTTGAGATGTGGCCGCTCCTGGGCCACATCTGGCTCCCCCTTTTCCAGCCTTTTCCAGTCTGCTTGGCTGTCGCTCGTCCCTTTGACCCACAGCCATGAGGACTGTGTGGGACAGCCCGGGCACAGGGCACAAATGCCAGGAGCAATGGGGAGAAGGGGGTGTCTCACCTGGCTAGCAGAGCCACGGCAGAGTGATGGGTATCAACGCAGAGCAGCGTGTCCCAGCCACGCTTGCCTTCCATTGACACCACCACCTGCTCACACTGGAGAAGGCAGAGCAGGGACTTCAGGGTCTGCACTGCAAACCTGTGTGCACAGCAAAGCCCAGGTCACACTGGGAGCACTGGCTCCTTCGCAGGCCACGTGGCAGGGACAGGAGGAGTGGGATGGAGCACCTGTTGGGGCTGGTGACAAGGCCGTGCTCTTCCTGGCATTGCTTCCAGAAGGTATCAACCTCCTCTGGCATCTCTTCTGTGCTGAAGAACACTTGGAAGAGCAGATGCACAAACAGGTGGGGGAAATGCGGCGCCACTATACGTGGGACAGGGGCCTCCTGAAGGATCTTCCACATCACCACGGTTGCCTGCAAGGGACAAAGCCCCCCGAGACAGCACTCAGTGCCGAGGGGTCCGTGTGGCAGGGCCCAAGCTTAGCAGGGAGAGGCCCCGAGAGACCTTGGCAGGGGGAGCACGGAGCCTGGTGGGCCTGAAGCTGCCCCTGGGCACGGTTTCAGATCAGCGCCTGAGGCAGGGAGATGCAGTGGGGGAAGGAGGAAGGAGAGCTGCTGGAGAGGGAGCCTTGGGGCCAGCAAAGGCCAGTGTCAGAAACTCACAGCCAGGCCAAAGACACCCGTTTTGTCCCTGTCAGAGGTGCACATGCTGTGCTCTGGCCAGCTCCCCAGCACATCCAGGAGTATCAGCTGCACTGGCTCTGCAGTCCTGAGCGAGCACATGATGGTCTTCCACATGGTCAAAGCAGCTCTGTAGGGTTAGAGCTCTGTCTCAGGGGGGGTCTCAGACACGGCACCATGGCCTGGGCATCCCTAGGGGCACGGCTGACCACGGGCTCTGCCTCTGTCCACTGGCCCTGGCCAGCAGCAGCCAGGCAGCCCAGCCCTGTGGAGACAGGGCCCTTAGGGGCAGCAAGGCAGCATGGCAGCAGGCTCGGGGCCTGACGTGCCAGGGCTGGGAAAAGGAGCAGCCAGAGGGCCCTGGAACTCTCTGTTGCTCAGACACCTGGGACAGGTGGTACAGGCTGATGGGCTGGGAAGGCCTGAGCCTTCTCGGCAGGTGGGCCCCATACCTGTCACAGGACGGGGCCACACGCAGGAGCGTCACGACTGCGTCACCCGGGTGTGCTGCGGTGAGATTCAGCAGGGCCTTGTCCAGCCTGTGCTCGGCAGAATCATTGGCCATGAGCCAGCGGTGAATGTACCTCACCATGGCGGGCACCTGGAGAAGGCACGGGGAGACTTGGAAAGCTGCCAGAGGGAACAATGTCCCCAGGGAAGTCCTTCCCTTCCCAGCGCACTGCCATGGCCTCAAAGGCTCCCAGGGACCACCAGGCGTGGCTGGGGAAGGCACGGGACTCATGGCGGAATTGAAGCCTGGCCCCAGGCTGCTTACTTGTTCTGGCCTGGCAACACCCTTCTTCAGGAGCAAATCCAGCAGGGCGGCACTGGTCTCATGATTGAGGAGCTTTGAGTGTGCTCTGAGCCCAGTGCCCATGGTGCTGGTCTCTTCCTGCCAAATGCTCCTGATGAAGTCGCAAACAAGCTGTAGCAGAAGGGCAAGAAGCCGGGGATGTTGCACGGAATGCTGCACACAGGGGGCTGGGCTGAGCAGGGACAGTAGGCCCAGCCCAGGTGGGGATGGCTGCAGGTACCTGTGCTGTGCTGCGGAAGCGGCCACGTCTGCGCTCCTGCTGCTGTGTGTGCTCCAGGGCTGCATCTGGCAAAGAGCGAGCGCAGCCAGAGATGAGGGGCTGCGGGAGAGGCCGGAGAACACAGCCCAGCCCTGCGCTCCCCAGGCAGAGAGAGCCCCGGGATGGCCCAGGGGATGGAGCACGGCCCCTGCGGGATGTCTGCCCGGCCCCTCTTCCGTCCTGTCCTTGGGCATTTCCCCAGGGGATGGGATGGGATGGAGCCAAGTTGGCTGCAGGCTCCAGTCCTGCAGCCCAGCTCTGCCACTCACCTTCCTGCGGTGGATGGAACGGCACCGCCTCTTCATTCTCCTGTGCTGGAGCAGCTCCAGGGCCTTCTTCCTCCTCCTCCTCCTCCTCCACAGTGGCCAGCTTGGGCACTCTCGAGGCTCTCTGGCGCCCCAGCACCGAACGCAGCCGGTGCCGCTCCTGCAGGGCCTCCTGCGCCTCACCTGCGGGCGGGACGCGGCGGTCAGCGCTCGGCCCGGGGCCAGCAACGGCCCCCGAGCGCCCCTCACCCGCCCTGGGCCGGCCATGCCCAGGCGTTCGCTTCCGGGAACGCGGCACGGGAGGCTCGGGGCCGGCGGCCGCGCTGCCGAGAGGCGGAGCTCGGGCCAGGGAAGCCGCAGCGGAGGCGGCGGGAGCGGCCGCGCCGCGTGTGTCCTCTGCGGGCCCCGGGAGGAGCCGGAGCCGGGGCCGGGGCCGGGGCCGGGGCCGGGGCCGGGGCCGGGACTGGACCCTGGGTCGGGACTGGACCCTGGGTCGGGGCCGGGGCCGGGCTCGGGCCAGGCGGAGCCGAAGGGCGGCGATGCCGCCCCCGCACCAGCCACTGATTCCCGCCCAGCAGCGCCACCGCCAGTACGGCCAGAGCCAAGCGGAGGCGAGACCGCGGCGGGACGGTCGGGGCCGGGCACGGGGCAGCCCCGCCCGGGGCCGGGGGCGGGCCGGGAGCATGGCCCGGCCCGGCAGGGGAGAGGGAGGCGGGGAGAGGAGAGGGACGCCGGGCAAGGGACCCCGAGAGAAGGGTGCCCGACAGCGGGAAAAGGAGAGAAAGAGAAAGAAAAAGAGAAATAGAAAGAGTGCTTAAAACTATCTCTTTGCTGCTGCTGTCGCCGCTGCTGCTGCCGCTGCTGCTGTCGCCGCTGCAACTGAAGCACCGGGGCCGTTCGTCCCCGTGTCCGTTCCCCGCTCGCCCCACGAGCCCCACGTTCGAGCCCCGCACGCCCCGGGGACAGCCCCTCCGTCTGCCCAAACACGGGAACTTTGCAGCCTTGAGCCCGGATGCAGAGCCCTGACTCCTGCGCACTGGCACAGCGATCCCCTCGCCTGCTGCTGTGCATTGTCCTTGCTGAGGGTCAAACACTGTCGGGCCACCTTCCCTTGGGGTAGGATTCCTACCTGACCCAAGCACTGCACTTACATCTCCAGTGTTGCTTTCCTGTAAAAACAGGGGAAGGAAAACATTGTGTGTGGCTCATGGTATTTTAGAGTGTCTAAAAATCACTAAGTCATCGATCCTAGAGGTGAGGTGCATCTGGAATTACTGGGATGCAACATGGAAAAGGAGAGCATAGAAACAAATAGAGGGAAATATCTTGGATTGTTTCTTTCATTTTTCATTTCACTTCTGTAAAGCTGTTTCAGTTTTCCAGGAATCTTCTCCTGTCTGCTCTTCCCAAGAATCTCTCATGGAGAACGAGGTCAAGCTTCTGTCACAAGATTTGCCACCAGGAAATTAGGCCACTGGTGCAGTTTTCATGATGACTGTTAGTGCTGGCTTAGGGCAAATTTGGAGAGGAAACCTCCTAAAGGGGTCTGTCTAGAAAGCAAGTTCAAGCAGCCCCTCCCCCTACTAGTTCAGGAAAATACTTCCCTGGAGAAAAGTGAAAAAAAACCAGTTTTTTTAACAAGTAAAGTATTCACAAGCATGAAAAATGAATAATATTAAATAAAACCTCTGACAGTGCTGAAGAGATGGCAAATTCAGGAAGTCCTTTTTGTGGGTTGCAGTTGGCTCACTCGGTCTCTTCTAAGTCCCTCTGGTTCTGGAATGCAGCGTCCCAGAACTCGGTGGGCCACAGGTGTGAGCTGCCGGTGTTTTTCTGGGTTTTGAGTCCAGAGCAGGTTTAAACAGTTCCAAGAAAAAGGAAAGTCACAGTCCAAAGAAACTTCTCTTCCTAAGCTAGCTAAAACCAAATTGCTAGACCTGGGCTGTGAAGGCATCGGGAAATTTCCAAATCTGGGCACTGGCGGTCCCAGCAAACACCAGAGCTGGATGGTGCTGGAGCCAGAACCTGCACATTTCCAAACTTTGGCTTTCTGTGCCAGCAAATCACTGGACTTGGGCTGTGCCAGCACCAGGAAGTTTTCAGATCTGGGCCCTGGCGCTGCCAGCAAACACCAGATCTGGGTGGTGTCGTTGCCAGCGACAGAAATCTGCTGGATTTGGGCTCTGCTGACACAGGGAAATTTCCAAATCTGGGTTCTGGTTACATGAAAAACAAGATGTGGGTGGAGCCAGACCCAGTAGCAGGAAGCTGCCACAGGTTTTGGATTTCTGTGCCAGCAAATTGCTGCCCTTGGGCTGTGCCAGAATAGGGAAATTTCCAGATCTGGGCACTGGCAGTGCCAGCAAACAGCCCATTTCAGGCTCCAGGCTCCAGGAAGGACTGGATCTGGATGCCTTCCTCTTTTCTTTCCTTCTTTCCTTCCTTCTTTCCTAGGGTCCTGCTGCCAGCAAACTCCAGATTGGGCGGTACTGGCAAGGGGAAATTGCCAGGTTTTAGCTTTCTTTGCCAGCAAATTGCTGGACATGGGTGGTGCCAGAAGAGGGAAATTGCCAGATGTGGGCACTGACAGTGCCAGCACACACCAGATCTGGGTGAGGAATGTGCCGGCACTGAGAAATTTCCAGATGCTAATTTTCTGTGCCAGCAAACTGCTGGAATTAGGCTGTGCAGGCATCTGAAACAGTCCTGATCTGGGTACTGGCGGTGTCAGCAAACCTGAGATTGAGTTGCAGTAGGTACCAGGTCTTTGCTTGGTTTTGACTTTCTTTGCCAGCAAATTGCTGCACTTGGGCTGTACCAGAATAGGGAAATATCAAGATTTGGGAATTGGCAGTGCCAGCAAACACCACATTTCAGGAAGGATTGGATCTGGACCCATTCCCTCCCTGCCTCCCACCCTCAACAAGGTGCCAGAGGGGCTGGAGAGCAGCCAGGCATAAAGGGACCTCCAGGGACTGATGGACAGCAGGCTGGGCATGAGGCAGCAGTGTGCCCAGGTGGCCAAGAAGGCCAATGGCTCCTGGCCTGGCTCAGGAATGGTGTGGCCAGCAGGAGCAGGGCAGGGATTCTTCCCCTGTGCTCAGCACTGCTTGGGCAGCACCTTGAGTGCTGTTTGCAGTTCTGGTGCCCCCAATTAAGGAGGACATGGAGGGGCTGGAGCGTGTCCAGAGAAAGGCAACAAGGCTGGGGATGGGTCAGGAGCACAAGTCCTGTGAGGAGCAGCTGAGGGAGCTGGGGTTGTTTATCCTGGAGGAGAGGAGGCTCAGGGGAGACAAGGCGGTGTCAGGGCACAGGTTGGACTTGATGATCTCCATGGCCTGTTCCACCCTTGCTGATTCTGGGATTCCATGAAAGCACCCTTGGAGCAGTCACAGGATGAGCCCTGGGCCTCCTCTTCAGAAGCTTCAGCAGCCCAGGTCCCTCAGCTTCTCCTGCCAGCCCCAAAGCCCATCCTGTCAGTCCTGCAGAGCCTCTGCAGCTCCTCCTCACTGCCCAGAACAGGGAGCCCCAGAGGCAGACACAGCAGCCCAGATGTGCCCCCCTGGCCTGGGGTGCCTCTGGCAAGGGAGCACCACCAGGCACTGCAGGAGCCTGCAGACAATTGATCTGAAGGTCAAAGCTCCTTAGCTCCTTCTGAAAGAGCAGGAACAGTTCCTCATTTGAGTGTGGTGGAATGCTGGGCACCACAGCTCCAGGTGAGGACTGGACACAAGTTTGCTCCTACTGAGTGCTGTGATGGGTTCTGCAGGAGCTCTGGGCTCCTGTGCTTGCCAGGCACAATGAGGAGAGAAGGAGCCAAGTGCACTGATGTAGGAAATGGATTTGTAGAAAGCTTTTAGGGCCTAATAGAAGGCCCACAAAGTATGCATCTGTATATAACCCTTGAGACAGGAAACGCTAACTTAAAAATGCCATGGAATAGGACAGATATTGTTGAGAGAGAAATGGAGCTGGAAAAAAGTTTCAAAATATGGCCTTGCAAATAAGACTTTGGAAAAACAGAGCTATGAAAGATGCATTGTAGTGGGACACACAAGAGGTAGTTTTAAATAATTGGCTTTAAGGCATCTACAACATGGCATGGCAAAAAGCTCATAGACCAAGAAATACTGTAATTAGGAAATAGTTGGCTTCTTAACTTTGATGGCGTGAATTATAACATCTGTATTGTCTCACCCTTCTCATGAGACTGAAAATGGAAGAAAAGTTATTAAAACACCTCTCAGTTGCCCCATCTCTAGGTCAAGAAAAGAGTATTATCCAACACACTGACACACCTTTGGCCTGAGCATAACCCAGCCTGGACCAAACACACTGAAAGGTTTCCCCTGTGGCCCATGTCTCGAAACATCAGGTCTGCTGTTTGACAACTCAGGTTGGTTTGGTGTCAAGGAGTTCCCTCAGAAATACTGGGTTTGTCTTCCTCTGTGCCTTCCCCTCAGCAGCCTTGGGGATGCTCCTGTGTGAAGCCATCTGTCTCCCACAGTTTGAGACAACTTCAAACAGGATATTGTGCAATAAGTCGTCTCCTCTAAAGTGTTCCAACAATCCCTTTCCAGCAATAGGAAATTATTACTAATAGATGACAGTAGAAAACCCCCAACAGTTTATTACCAAACAGAATCCCCCAATGACACGCGTTACAAGAAAGTGCCGGGCTCTCTTGGGAAGAACAGGAGCTGTCACGGAGCAGTTCCAGCAGCTGATGGAAGCTCGGGGGCTCGTCCAGCGTCGGCTTTCTCCCATGGCAGAGCTCCATGGAGCAGGCAGGGCAGTGAAGCAGCTGGGCTGGAGCCCCTCGCTGCCTTTTCTCCCCGGCGTGGCTCAGCTCACAGACTCTCGGGCTGGGAGCGGGGCCGCTCCGCTCCTGCCGGCACCGTGTCCCTGGGCTTGGACAAACAGTTTCCTGCCAGGAGAGCCCTGCACACTGCTCCACAGATCTTTCATAAAGGCCCAAACCAACTCCAAACACTCTGTCTGCTGCAGCTTTTCACAAAGGGCTGCAGCAATCCAGGACAGCTGCAAGTGAGTGTTGGAAGGCTCTTGTCTTGTTCCTGACAGCAGAATTCTTTATGATCTTGTGCAATTTTATTCAGATGTAACATGGGAGCTGAGGTTTTTTTGTTAAAATATTTCATGATGAGTATGAAGCCTTGAGAGTATGAGGTGCAAGACTGATGTGTGAAAGCATGAGCATATCCTCCAAAGTGGCCAGTTAAATTGCCCATTTTATTACTCTTGTATTTACTCCACACTAATAAGGAAAATCAAGCTTTGCTTGGAGGCAAAACAGGCATGGGATACACTACAGTCCCTCGCAGGCTCACCAGGCCTGGCAGTGGCACAGCAGGCAGTCTGCTTCATTGTGAACCACTACAGAGCTGCATCCCAATCTGGTTTAAGTAGTGTGGTATTATTAAGAGCTCCTTTTCTGCATGAGACACCAAAAGGAGATCCCAAATGATCTTCATGCAAGCATGCAGTAAAGAACTGCTCCTGCTATCCTAACAAAGCATTTGCTTTGGCAATTACACTCTTCCCATTCATCTTTTTATGCAGGCACTTCAGGTTTTCCCCTACACCCTTGCAAGGCTGGCAGTGGCTGTTTCCCATTTCCTGTTCTTCCCTAGAGATGGTGCAGTGGCTGCTTTGAAACAAAAAAGCCCTGGGATCTGGACAGCTTGAAGGAGCATGAAATGCTAATTATGTGCTCATATTGGTAACACCCAGGTCTGCACTGCCCAGTCCTCTGAAGCAGCAGCAGCAGCAGGACCATGCATCATTCCTGTTGGTGGATGTTCATGCTTCTGGTGTGCAAGTGCAATGACTTTGAGGAGGGACAAAAATGCCCCTCTTCAAACAGTGGCTGTGCAAGGAGATGTGATGTTTCACAGCATTTTCTAGAATATTGCAGAAAGATCTAAGGTAATATTGTGGCATGGAGTAGGTCACTAAATTTGTCTCCAGAGGAATCCCCAGAGGGCACATTCACTCTGCTGCTGATGACAACCCCATAAGCTCACGGACCAGTTTTCCTTGCAATGTGCCACCCTGCCTGGGCTTTACTAGGCCGGGACTAGGCCCAGAGCTAAGCAGACACATGCAGCCAGGTGACATTGTGTGACAACAGAAGCTGGCAACCATGAGGACTTTGCTCTCAAAAGGTTACAGTTTGCACTGGGCCCAGAAGTGTTTTTCCCTAAGGCAAAGCAAATTGAAATGTGAAGTTTAAAAGTTTCAAATGACTATGAAAGGAAACTGCAGAATAATTTCTGGAAGTGCAGCATTGTCAATGATCATGCAGCCCACCAATAGCTGGAGCTGAATCCAGAATTGCTTCTTCCAGCTGTGCAGGAATTCATTCCACTGGCAAGCACTGGTCCGTGGGAACAAATGATCCCCTAGCTCTGGGCTGAATGGCACCCAGGCTGCAGTGCAGATTGGAGGAACCCTTGTCACTTGTTATTGGCCTCCCAGTGCACTCATCCTTCTGCAAACAAGGGGCAAACAACACAGCTGCACTGCTGTCCCCAGTAATATACATACAGGTGGCTTTTCCAAAGCAGTGCATCTTTTCCCAGTGAAATACATGACCTCTTCTTACCTATGGAATTGTGATTGAAGACACCTGTGAGCCAGATCTGTGGGAGATTGCAAAGGAGCAAAGCTTTGGGATTTGGGCACACTTCTCTTGGTTGCTTTGCTCAGGCCTTTGGTGAGCACAGAACACACCTTTGACTATACAGGAACTTTTGGATCCATTGTCTCTCAAACAGGTCAACAGGTGACTCTGTTGTAATGCCAAGTAACAAAGAGCAGCACAAATGACACAAAGAAAACATGGCCAAAGAGGAGGAGGAGAGGCCCAATGCGGAAAGGATGTGGTGAGACGCTGGCACATTGAGTGAGCTGCACTCCCATAATCTCTAGGCTAGCAGGTCCTGGTCTCACATTCTCCTTTTGTTTTTTTCAATTTTGTTTATTTATTTACTTTTTTTCATCATCAAAAAAAATATAGAATTAAAAATATGTCATCAAAACTTAAAGACAGAATCAAAACACGTTAATTCAAAACTGTATCTAAAGATCAGAACATATGTACAGCTCTAACTGTGAAGCTGTTATGTTTGCCCAATTATCCCATCATAAAAAAACCCCAAACAATATTAAAAGTAGTTGATATTTGAATAGTTAAAATAAAAAAATATATAAAATTGGATACAATATAGTTTGATTAAAATGAGGGATAATTTGGTTCAAATAATAGCACATAAGCAAAAACAACTGTGGGGTACAGAGTGCGGGGTTCAATGACCCTTGCCACTTCACGTACAAGCTTGCCAAGTGAAAGTCACCCCTTATATGCTATGTGTCAATTCCATCTCCTCCCATTTTTGGTTCGTCATATCTCTATCTCCGCCTTCATTACCACCTTTACCATGCATGTGCCACCACTCGGTTTGGTGGTCGCACAAGTCTTTGGAGGTCGTCACTGATGAAGGCTCTGTAGTCTTCTTCGTTGTCCTTTAATTCACCTTTGGGTTACACAGGCGCACCAAGCCAGTACAATGTAAGCCAAGACTAACGTATCACTGCATCTACATATCAAGGCAATAAATCCCTTATAATTAGCATTTTCTGGGATCCAACCCGGTTCTTGGTCATTTTTAGAAACTCTATCTTCAGCTTCTTTCCTGTGGTCCGTGAGAACATCTGCTGGGAAGGGTGGGTGGAGCCCCTCCTCTCACTCTCTTCTTTGGCATTACAACTTTAAACTATTTTATTATTCTCAAATATTAATTACTGTATCAATATTGATTCCTGTTTCAATATTTATCAGCAGAAATCATACCTATTTATCACAGACTGATGTCACTGGAAAAATTCCCTCTTTTCCAAAGGTTTTCATTTGCTTTGGCTCTACTTAGTATGGCTGCAGGTCACATTTCCTTTGGCTTAAGGAATTATCTTGGCAGTTACTCTTGGTAATATATCTTGCTAATTCTGCCCTTGGAGGAATTACTCAGTTCTGCAGTCCTTATTACACGCCCTGTTCTAAAAGACTTTTATATTGTTTTCCCTCTCTCTGTGTTTTCACACTTGTTCAACCAGGTTTTCTTTCTAAGAATATTAGTCACAATATCCCAAAGGATTAAAAAATGCTTAGGTATTTGTTCCCTAAGTATTTACTAAAGAAAAATATAATAATTTAAAAAACCTGTATGCATGCTGGATGTAAAATACAAACAGAAATCAACTTGAGAGTTCTCCCAAAAACCTTAAGAAAAAACCCCATGTATTCCATAAAACCTGGAGTATTCATCTACAGTATACACAAAAGGGCATGTTCTAGAAGAGAAAATTTGTGCAATGGTTCCGCACAGAATTCTATGCTTTCAAGCTTTTTGCCCTTCAGGGGCAGTGCCATTCTCTGAACTGTAATGCTCTGAGCATGTTCTGCTCACCATGGCAGCTTTCTGCTCTGCCCTGGTACAGATCATCCTCCCAGCAAAGGGGGAGTGCAGCCACCACAACTTGCAGCACCTTCCCACACAGCAAGAACCTGAAGGACAGAGATGGCTTTCACCAGCTGCTGCGGGTTCTAATAGTGCCACCTCTCAGCTGCCGAAAGCCTGAATTTCTGTGTTGCAGTGTGGTAGTTTATTGAGCCAAATGTTCTGTTATATAGTGGTATGCTCAAGTGTTCCCTGAGTTATTAGAGTTAGTCTCTCCCCTGTGTTAGGCCCTCCTACCCAAGCGTCCCTCAAGGAATTCCCTCCCTCCTCACCAGATTTTTCCCTGTCTGTCAAGACAACCCGGCCCCTTTGCCCCACCCATCAGCCCAAACCCTACCCTTTGTTCCAGAAAGTTCCCTGTCCCTCACCCTAAGATCCAATCCCTATCCCAACGCTCTCTCTTCCCCTTGTTCTGATTTGTTGTAGGCCTCAAAACCACACCCCAAGAGTCGCTTATTGGTTACTATATGGTGTCCACGCCCTGTTTTGAAAGATTTTAAAAACCCGTGCACAGGGGTGCTGGGGCTTCTCTGACCATCTGTTCCCTTTGGGAATTTTTGCCTGCAGAACCTTAGTCCTACCTCTCCTGATGAATTTGCTGCACTTCACACCGCAGAAGAGCCTCCTCTGCTTCCTTCACTCGGTCCTCCAGAGGTCTCTACTGCTCGGCATTTGGCCTAGAGGTTCTGGCTCAGGCAAAACCCTAACCTAGCCAGATCCCCACTCTTGCCATTGTCCCTGGAGCATCACAGAGCTAGCCAGGGCTGCAGAGGGCAGTGACAGTGACCCATGCCCTGGCATGTCACAGCCCCCAGAGCCACACCTGCCAGGCCACAAGCCCCAGCCCTGGTCCCCACTGCCGGCATCAGGGGCTCCTGGGCATCCTCACCCTGAGTGCAAAGGCAGCCTCAGGAGTCCCCCAGGGCGCTCTGGATCCAGGCTGCAGACACCCTAAAGCCATCACTGAAAGGGACGTGGATGGGGACCACAGCTGGATCTTGCAGTGCTCACCAGCCCTGACTATTCTCTAAGTGAACCCAAACCTCATTGGCAGCACCTTGAGCACATTGACCCTGCTCGCCCCTCCTGGAACGTGGTGTTCCCACATCCTACACCAGCCCTTTGCAGGGAGTGACCAGCTCCCCAGCTGCTCTGCTACCCTGGCCTTACTTTCTGTTTGCCAGCAATGAACTTAACAGACACACTCCTGAGAAACCTAGCACAACATTTGCTTCTCAGGAGGTCTTCGGCAAAAAAACTCCACTAATCCCTAGTTTTGCACAGAGAAGGAGGTCCTGACAAAGCATGAGGCACAGGCAGGGCTCTGGCATATGAATTCCTGAGCCGCAGGATTCCACCCATTGTTGTTCCTAGCTATTTTGCTGATATTTTAGAACCAGTTCTGGACAAGGGCTGCTGCTGACAGGATAGGAAAATATGGAGAAAAAAAGGTGCAGGAGACAACAAAAAACAAACCAAGGGGGAAAACCCTTAGAAATAGAGAGCACAACAGAAGTCCTTGGAGATGGTTCAATAGAAAATGCCAGCAGCAGTGAGCAGAGCCCGAGGTTGCTCACTGCCACCCCAGGGGCTCCTCAGTCCCCTGCTGGTTTGTGTCTGATGCAGCCCTGCCTGGAAAGGGCTCCAGGCTCTGGTGTTCCCAGCTTGCTCCAGGCTACATTCTTAGCAGCACTGAAAGAAGAGGTGAAACAAAGAGCCATTTTCTGTGCTGCCTGCAAACTCTTCTTCTTCAGTGCCACTGCCAGAGATCATCCCTCTGTCAGCTTGGCACTGTGCCTGCTACATCGTGTCCCTGTCCCTTGCATCAGCTCCTGCACATCATCAGCACTCGCTGTCCCACATCAGGAACAGAGAGAGCTGTGTCAGAAAAGCAAGGAGTGCATTTTCTTGTCCTTTCTAACAGACACAAGAAGCATTAGTCCAAATAACTTTGTTGTTTGTTCCTGTTCTCCTTTTCGATAACTCTTTTCTGCTTTAATGCAAAAGCCTCATTTCATACATGGATGGAATAATCTGGAATTGGCAGTTCCTTCAGGCTGTCAGGCACCATGGGAGTTTTCTCTTGTCTCTGATGAGGATTTGGTGAATTTTCCATTGGTCACTTGGTGGTGTCACCATGGGCTGAGCTCAGCGGCTGACTCTGCTGTCCCCAGGGGATGCATTGGGACGCCAAGCTCCTCATGGCTGGGATTCGGGGGAGGGCGGGCTCGGAGCGCCCAGGGCCTGGGCCCGTGAGGAGCTGTTGCTGGCGCTGGCTGTGCTCAGCCCGCTGTGCCGAGCAGCCGCGGCCATGGAGACACAGGCGGGAGCTGTGGCCGAGGCCGGCAGGCGGCCCGGGCCGGCTCGCAGCTGCGAGGACGCCGGCAGCCTGTGCCCTGAGGCCGAGGCCGTGGCGGGCGGTTTGCGGGCAGGGCTTTTCCGAGCCTGCCGCAATGTGCTGCCTCCCGTGTGGGCCCGGCTGCGGCAGAGGCAGGCGGGAGCGCAGCGGGGCCGGCAGCGGCGGGCAGAGGCCGCAGAGAGCAGCAGCCCGGCCGGGCCCGCTGCGGAGCGGCACGGAGCTGCCGGGCAGCCCTCGGCCGTGTCTGTGCGCACAGGGCAGGAGCAGAGGCAGGAGCCACGGCAGGAGCCGGCCATAGCGGCAGCTCGCCGTGCCGGGGGCCGCAGCTGCAGTTCTCCCCTGCCGGCCACAGCAGCAGCCGCTCGCCTCCGAGGCTCCGGCGCTTCCCGAAGACAAGGAGCCCGGCCCCCAGCACGCCCTGGAGCCCCGCAGCCAGAGGAGCTGCCGGCGCCGCAAATGGCAGCGCAGAGGGCGCAGGTTGAGGAGGAGGACATGAGGCTCGCTCTGGGCCGCGCTGGGGCGGCTGTGCCCTGTCAGCCTTCGCCTTGAGCCCTTTGCTTCTTTTCCATGAGACCTGATCCCCGTCCTTGGCCAAGGGCCCCCGCAGCCCTTTGCAGGGCTGCAGTAAAAGCTGCCTCAGTCACAGAATCACGGAATCCCTGGCTTGGAAGACAGACACTTTCAAGATGATCGAGTTCAATCTGTGGCCTAATACCTCAACTAAAGCACGGCACCGAGTGCCACATCCAGTCTTCTTTCAAAGGCTTGCAGGGATGGTGAGTCCACCAGCTCCCTGCAGGGGTCTGTCCCAGGAAGAACCAAGATAACACTGGGGCCTTCTACCCCCCGGCGCTTGGAGCTCTGGAAGTTCGTCTTTCTGCTTAGGCAAGGGCCATGGAAAAGGACTGGGAAAAGTAGTCACAAATCGAGTAGCCTACAGAGCTCTAAATTGATGTGCAAGGAATACAGAAAAGACAGAAAAGAAAAAAGGCAAAACCCAAATGGCATCAGCAAAGTCTTGGGCATGAACACATAGCTGCAAAGGGTCTTCTCAGCCCTATTTCTTTGTATTTCTGGGAACCAGAGGAATCCTGCTAGAGCCTCTGTGGAGATGGGTTTGGGAGGTAAAAGTTCATGTCTTTTTTCTCCTTGGGGCAGCTCCTGTTCCTAGCATCAGCTGAGCCTCTCTGCAGCCTGATGCCTGTTCTGATTGTTGCAGCAAAACAACTGATGGCAGACAGAAGGCACTGACACTTGCAGAGACGTGACTTTTTCCAGTGCCAGCTGGGAGTTGGAGTCAGAAGACAAACTCCCGAAAGCACAACTCCATTGGAAGATTGCCTTCCTTTTCATTGCGTAAAGAAGCCCTAGATCCACTTGTGAATTGTCAGTTGTTTGTTAAGGATGGGAAGTTTTCTTTCCTGATTTTTTTCCTGTGGTTTGGAAGTGGATGAGGCTCTCGTTCATTCACAAACTCCAGACCAAAGTGCCTTTGGAAGATGGCCCACATGGCAGTTTTTGCCCAGCCATGGTACTTGTGGATATAGAAAAGCAAGGGCAATGGTATTTGCAGCCAAAACCCAGCAAAGCTTGGCTCAGCCAAAACATCCTGGGGAGAGAGAGGCCTCCAGCTGTTCCTAGAAATCAGCAAGTTCCAGCCAAATGGTTGTGTAGGACTAAGTGCAATCTCTTTGCCTGGATCAGAGCCTTGCTCAGCCGAAGAAGCAGAAAGATCAGCAAGGAGCTCTCAATGGCCCCTCACATCATTTTGATTTTGCTCATCTTGTGTAAGTTTGCAACTGAATGTGTGTTTGCAGTTGAGCTAATGAAGAAAAAAAAGTAAATAGAAGCTTTATGGTGGGGCCATGATATTCCACAAGAGGAATCACTTGTGTGCATTTAATTGGAGCTCGCTCAATCCTATAAAAGTATTGTAGCCCTGATTTAAAATAGGCCGATATGAACCAATTTGGAGAGACAGAGACTAAAATGGCGTATGGGGTTTTTTTTTAAGAGTGAGAAAAACTACCCAAAAGGTGTTGTTTTGTGGCATTTTAAAATATACTACCTCAAAATTACCAACTGCAATAAATCAAGAGTTTAAAATGGAGTGTTTAGGTATATGAATAATTAAAACCACAAAAATGTGAAGACATGAATGCATGTTTTCATAAAAATCATGAAATTATAGACCAAAAAATACATGCCCTGAACTACAATGCAAAGGCAGGTAGAACTGTACTTGAATGATCTCTTTTTAGATTGCTGGAGTTTTTTCCTTGTGAAGAGGAGCTAGGGTATTGCTGAAGAAAAGTGGCACAAGCAGGACGGTGCAGCGTGCTGTGCTCCGTGCAGAGGCTGCCAGGGGCTGCCCGAAGAGCGCCCTGCTGCAGCCAGAGCCCTCCTGGCCTGGGGCCCGGGAGCAAAGGGCCAGGGCACCCACCTCTTCCTCGTCCTGACCCTGACACTGCTCCCTGCTGCTGCTGCTGCTGAGGGAAAGAGAAGACTCTCCTAAGGCCCCATGAACGATTGCACTTACGCAGCCCTGGGGATGCCAGTGAAGGAAACCATGTGTCACATAAAGCATGTGTGACCAGAGTCACCAAACACCACCTAAACATGGAATTGTTGCAGCTCTGGGACAGGCAGAAATTTATAGAATTAACTGGGGACTTGAAGGCAGAAGAGGCCGGAGGAGGAAAACAACTCTGATGGAAAAAACCCACCATATCTGGAGGGGAAAACATCTCTGCCTGCTCAGAATTAGTCGAGGGGGCATGCCTCTAATCCTCTCCTGAAAGGGATGCTTTAGGTGAGCTTTGCACCTCCAACTGCCTTGGACCAGAGCAAGGAAGATTCAATCATGTAAATGTTACATAGATAAATAGATACATACATACATAGATACATACATACATAGATACATAGATAGACAGACAGATCTCATTACTGAAATCTCTCTTTACTGTCCTCTCTATTGCTACACACATCGGAACTTGGTAGCCAGTGCCCCACTCAACTACAATCCTGAGATTGCTCTCCTGTTGCTTCAAAAAAGCACACTCTTGGGGAATCTGGAGCATGTAGGTCCTTATGGAATGCAACCAGACACCCAGAGCATTGCACTGGGAACTGGACTCTTTCTGCATCTGTGCTCGGGCAAGTTCTTCTCTTGGACTCGACCACACTGATGGTGCTGAAGTGGCTGGAATCAGAAATGTAGCCCAGCCCCTCCCAGCTCCTCTAATCTCTGAGCACCAGCTGGAATGCAAGGGCATTGATTTCCTGCTCAATTCCCAAACACAACACACACTGATTCCCTGGGATGCCAAAACACATAGGAGCCATTAACCTTGAAAGTGATGTGTTTCTGCCAGTGCTGGAAAAAGGCAGAAAAAGTGAGAAAAAGCTCCCTGGAGAAAGAGAAATTACACAAGGCTTCTCCTTCGAGCAAACAAACAAATAAACAAAATATGAAAGTGTTACCTACTCCAGTGTCTAAAGCACTTGGATGCACTGAAGAGATGTTTGGCAGGGAAGCAGCCCTTGTGCTGAGCATTGGCTCTATGGATCTAAGGCAGGGATCTATGGAAGTCTGCCTGAAGGTCCCTCATGAGCCCCCATTGTCCAGGTTAAAGCTCCCTCAGCACCTCCTCACTGGCCTTGTGCTGCACCCCCTTGCCCAGCTCCCCTGTCCTTCTGTGCACACGCTGCAGCCCCTCCATGACTTTCTGCTTCCCAGGGCCCACAGCTGCACACAGCACTCCAGCTGTGGCCGCACTGCCCAGCACAGGCCACGCTCACTGCCCTGCTCCTGCTGCCCCACTGCTGCCGGCACAGCCACCGTGCCCTTGGCCTTCTTGGCCCCCTGGCCCCACGCTGCCTCATCTTCAGCTGCTCACGGCCGCCAGCCCTGCGTCCTTTTGGCTCACGCAGCTCCCCAGCCACAAAGGTGCCCATTGCACTTCAGATACAGCAGACACCATTGCAAGATGGCCTTCCTTTTCTACCACCTCATTTTCCAAGTAGATATCATAAAATTTGATAGGAATAGGATTCTAAGTCACTCTAGTTAAATTAAAATTATCTAATTCAACTGTACAGGAAATTGCTCTTAATTAAATTATCCCTCTCTGCTGTCTGCAAGCATGGTTCTCTTTTCAAAACTAGGTTTTAGTTCTTCAAACTCTGAGAAGGAAATTTAAAAATATCTATAGCTGCCTTTGTTACTTTTGTTTCAGGCATGGAAATGGATTTCTTTCAGCCTTCCTAGCTGGCCCTGTACAGTCTACTGCTACTGGCCAAGCTCCTAGCTTGCTCTACAATTCCTCAACACCAGGAACACGAAATGTTCCTTTCTCACTCACCTCAGGATCTTTAGCACTGCTGAATACACGCTTCAGGTGACCTGTAGTGGGAAGGGAAAACGAACCAGCTGCTGTCAGAAAACTGCCTGGCCCTCTGAATCCAACAGAACAAGTCAACCCAAACAGGTACGATTTCCCGTTTCACAACCTCCCTCCAGGAGACACATTTTATTCACACAGCCAGCAAGGGATCAGAACAATATTCTTGGCTGTTCCTACACTTCAGCCTGTTTAGCCAGTAAATGAATACAAAGATGATCAAGAAAATGCAAATTGTTCTTTAACACTCAATGCTCCTGTTCTACCAAACACATAAAACAGCTTCTGAAATCCTCTCCTTCAGGTACTCTTTTTTTTTTTTCCAATCAGATACATGCACTAATTCTCATAATAATTCTCATTAACTTGCAGGAAACAGTTGCCCAGAAAAGCTTCCCAAAATTCCCCTGAGCTGTGGCAGTTCTGTTGTGGAAGAGCACAGCAGCACCTCTAGGGTTCAGGAGCAGACACTCACTGCTTTAGAGTTTGCACTTCCTTTCAAAGGGAATAACTATTTTTGCCTTCAGTAAAAGGTTATTAAGTTAGACAGTCGAATCCTTTAATGACAAAATTTAAAAAGAAAGAAGCTTTCTCTGAATTTTGGGAACAACTGCAGAGTTTTTAGAAGGCCTTCCCTGAAGCTCTGCCAGTCTACATTTTCAAAGGTGTCTTGCTTGTCCCAGCAACCTGAGTAAATGACATAGTCTGCTGCCACAGACTCCCCTGCGGAGGGAACGGATGCCCTGCAGGTTCCCCTGTAAATGCTGCTCCTGTGGCTACAGACACCCCCTTTTTAGCTGAACCTCTTGACAGGAGCTTTACCAAACCACTGGCACTCTAATGCTCTTTCTGTTTCCAAATCAGAAACTCAGCCACCAGGAAAGAGCAGGAAGACATACAAAAGCCAGGTTAGGATACATCCTTACCGAAGTAGAATGGAAAACTCTACTTACGAACAAAGTGTGCAACGTAATATGCGGAAAAACAAACACCATAGGCAGCAAAAGCTGCTGTGGCCAGATGGTGGATCATTGTCCCAGTGCTGTGCAAGTTTTCTCCAACACTAGAAAAACAAGTGCCCTGTCAGAGTGCAGCTGCCCACTGACCAATGCTCAAACCAGGAGGGTTCTCCTGATGCGAGCAAGGCCTAGGGCTGCTCTGACACTCAGGCCTTCCGTGCACCAAGACAACCTTCTGATGCCACTATGACGATGTGGCAACCATGCCCTGACATCACAATACAAACGCTCCATATTGGTCTGTGAATTTATGCCAAGCAATAACCAACCTTCCCTACAGAAAACACAAAAGAGCCTGGGAAGTTCTTCTTTGTCACAAAGCAGCAAAAAATCCTCTCATGGGCCAAACCCTGTTGTTCAGGGATCCAAGAGGAACTCCAAGAGTGCCCCAAGGACCTACAGCCTGTACCCCAGCTGAGCACTCAGATGGGACACAAGCAAAGGAAGCCAGACTAAGAAAATGGCCCACAGCATTGCACATGTGAGAAATGACTCTCACTTTTAAAGGTTTAGTAAACCTTAACAAAGGACTGACTAAGGAAAACTTGCAGCATTGGGAGTCTCTGTGACTAGCAGCCATGTGCTCATCTACCAAAAGGATGCTCTGCCTTTTATACCCTTAGCCCCTCCAAAAGTTTTGTCAGTCAACTCTTTCTCTGCAGTCCATTGGTGGAGATTACTTTCTTGCATCCTGACTGGAGGTCAGGTGTTGTTACACCCTGCCTGATGGTCACAAGCCAGCCCTCCCCAGACGCCCTGACTACCAAGGCTATTACAAGGGAGACAGGAAAGAGGACTGTGGGAGGATATATTACAATACCATCACTACACATTTGAACATCCACATAACATCTAGTTCTTAATCATCAGAGCCAACCATTGCATTACTCGTCTAGAACACACAGAACCAGGAGAGAAGCCACTGTTGGCATCACAGCTGAAATCCTTCCTAACAAATCTCCCCACATATTTGCACCTTTATTGGACATGCCCAGGGCTCCGGTGCGGGTACATCTCTGCCTTTCTTTCCCTTTGGTGGCAGTTGAACTGGCAGCATCTGCCCGCCAGCAGCAGCTGCTCCAAGCTGGGAACGCCACTGGTGGTGCTGATTTCCAGAGGCTTCTGTGTGCAGGGGAAGCCAAGGCAGGAGCGGGTTGAACGGTGCTGGCGTTGCTGCTGCTCTGTGCCAGAGAGCCCCGGCTGGGCAGGGCACGGTGCCCACTGCGCTGCGGGCGCCTTCTGCTGCCACAGCTGGGCACACCTGGCAACAAGGCATGACAACTTGTGGGCAAGCCAAGGCGTTTCTGGGGCTGCACTGCTCTGCACACAACCAGCACACCTGCAGCACAGAATTTTAACGCTCAAACAGGTAAACCAAAGGGAAACAGCTAGGAAAGATTTCATTTCAACCATTCTTACCTGCTCAACAGAAGTCTTCAAAATGAACGTTACCAAGCAGGGCCCAATCCCTGCAGCCAGCTCAGGGTTAGAAGAGAGGCAATCCTTGATCTCAGCACTGGGTGTGTGGGGAGCCACTTCCCCAACACGTGCACGCCCAGCAATCTCACTTACTAGTTTGTATCCATGGATCTAAGACATATTCAATACTTTGCTGAAGCTCACAGGCTAAATATTCCCCCAAATTATTTGATTTACTGATTGATACCTTTTGACTTATTGATAGTTAAATCACTTCTCCAAATTTACTGACATGAGAATAGGAGCGTCCTTTAGTCCCTGCCAGTCTTTGACACAGGTTCAGGAGGAGACCCATGCACAAAATAACCCAGGACAAAACTGGGATTGCAAAGCAAATTCATTCTATTTGTTGCAGTAGCAAATCATACATACCAAGCCCTGGATTCCTAAAAATCTGCTGAGCAGGAGAAGGAGGTGGAGCGTGGTGCTCAGCAGCAGGGGCAGGTAGGCAGTGCACTTTCATAACACCCCCTGGACCAAAACGCTGTGCATCTCATCCTTCTCACCCTTCCAGCTCAGAACCAGGCCTTGTATCTCCTGCTCAGGAGTGGAATTTCCCAGTCACAGCATCGGCTCACACATGGCTGGTGTGTGAGATGAGGCCAATGAATCCAGGATTTAAAAGAACTGGAAGAGTTAAAATTTTAGCAAGATTTAGTTAGGCAGAAAGAGTATAGCAAGAAGAGTGGAAATAATAAGGGATAGTTAATTTTTAGCAGATAAGGTAGTTAAGGCTAGGGTAATATATCACTTGTCTGTCTTTACTATGTTTAAAGAAGCAGGATGGCATGCGGATTTCTTTGTGACAAAGAAGAGGACCGTAGCCTGCACCTGGGCCCCGAAACTTCAGCTACAGCCAAGGGATGCGAAAGCCTGCCAACAGGTCATAAGGAAAGAGGTCAAATTGAGGAAGACGTCTTGGCTTCATCAGAAGGACACCATTCCCTGCTTTAAAACCCACCAACCCATGTGATGTGAAAGAATCCGCAAATATGAGGGAACTTTGGACTCAGTTATAATACATTTTAATACAAAGGGGGTAGGTGGGGTTACCTAATTAATATGTATTAGTCGTTTTGGGAATTATATGAATATGTAGGACTTTTCTAGATAAGTAGAGCGGCAGTGATTCTTCACACATGTCTTTAAGAGACAACTCCTTGTGTGCGTGGCGCTGTAATAAACACACCACCTTCTACCTTTAACTGTGGGGAGTTCTATTCCACACCTCATTTGGTGACCGTGGCAGGAACGCTTCTCTGCTCCAGCGAGAACAACCGAGCTCTGGATGTCTCTGGGCGCTGCCAGGACATTCCTTTCCTGGAGGCACCTCCGCTCTCAGCTGTTCCTCGTGGGGGACAGACAAGACTGCTGGGACTGTGGAGAAAGGGAACATTTAACTCTGTATAAAGTAACCCGTAAGGTGTATGCAGGGGAAGGGCTGTTCACAAGTCACACAGAGACGTCCTGTGCACAACGTACGCCTGTACAGTTTGGGTTTGGGTCTGGCTGCTGGCAGAAAGGATTTGCTGTGTCAATAAGGACCTGCTAGCAATTCTGGGGGTGAATTGAGCAAATCCTGTTTCATTGCTGCTATTTTTCCTGTGTGTTGTAATTGTGGTTGTGTTTTCAGTGTGTGAATGTTTGAGGAAGATGATGTGGGTGGATGCTGATGTGATGGATGGTGTGTGTTGTGTTGAGAAAAGTGAGCACTCTGTCCCCTCATAAAGATATACTCCTTTCCCAGTGAGCCTGTGTGCGTGGACTTTCTAGTTGCAGGGGTTGGTGCTCCCTGTGACACCTGGTGCTTGGGTATACAGGGGGGTTGAGTGGTTTTTCTCCCACATTGTGGTCATTTGGGACTGCACGGTTGTGTTTGGGGAGATTTTAGGATTTTGTTTGCAACAAGTGCAGCAATTTATGCAGAAAACTTCAGTGTGGTGATTTATTATGTTGAATTATGGTAGTTCCTTTCTACCCACCCTCCTCCCCCAGGGTTTCAAATCCCCTGCCATGAGGTGGACGCTCTCTATCCTCCTCTGGACATCTTCTTTCCTCTCCTGGACACTCCCTTTCTCTCCTGGAGTTGTTCTCCATTAAAGCTGTGGGACTTTGGTCCCGGGAAGAGAGAGCGCCTCTCGTCTTTTGCTTTTGTCCTTGTCAGTGTCACTGGGCCCAGAGCTTGCCAAACTGATCCCCCACGAGATGAAAACTGACAAATGGCACCACATACACAGCTCAAAAATTGGCCACATTTTTGATGGACTGGGGTGTTTGCCACACTTTTGAAATTCCCTATTCCCACACAGACCACGCAATTGTTGAAAGGACGCACCACACTCTAAAACCATTCTAGATCAACAAAAGGGGGAGTGGCTCAAGCAACATCCCAGATGAGGTTGAGCAAAGCTTTAGATGTCTTTATGTTTTTAATAGCTTATTTGCAGGAACTAATCCTCCAATTTTTAGGCACTTTTCAAACAGCACACAGGAAAAATTGAAAGAAAATCCTTCTGTTTTGATCAGAAACCTTGAGTAAGGACAAATTGAAGGACCATTTCCGCTAATCACTTGGGGCAAAGGGTACGCTTGTATTTGCAAAGGTGTCGGACCTATGTGGGTCCCCGCAAAGGGCGTGAAACCATCTCATACACAAGAGCTCAGCGACAATTCCACCAGCAGGGAAATGAGCACGTAGACATTAGCTGCATGTAGAAGCGACGGTTCATGCCAGACGATCCTGTTCAACCTGTGAAAGCTACAAATCTTGAGTCTGATGTTGATTTTTGGACTGTGAACATGGTTTGTATCATCGAGCTCTTTCAGCAAAAGGGTGGTGTCCATTGTGTTCAAAAGAATTCTAAGATATCCAAATTTGTAAAAATTGAAGGTTAGAGGGACAGTTTAGTGCCCTATAGTTGGCCAGTCCCTGAACAAGTGCTAAAAATTTTGCTTGAGAACTGCAATAGATGGGGAAGCTTTTGCCAAAAAACAGCTGAGCAGGAACATGGAGTTTGATCAAATGATATACAGGCGCTTGTTGGTTTTGCTTGCTTGCTTTTGCATGCATACATGCCTGTAGATCAACCAAAAATGAATGTTTGCCTTGCTTCAGCCAAGTCAGCAGTCTCAGACGCCATGTGTTTGACCAATTTGAGCCCAGATAAATCCTTTGCAACCCTTTTGGTCGGTGCGCCTGTGCCAGCCAAGGAGTAGCCAATACCCAGTCGTGACAAATATTGGTGTGAGGCTGCCAACGAGACCAATCCCATAACCAGCTGACATCACTGGGCCCCGGATCTTCTTAAAGCACCATCTGAACCTCAAGAATTGGAATTCTTGGTTCATTGGTGATGGAATTTTGTGCTGAGTTTCAGTACCAGGGAGATCCACAGTTAAATGTTACTCCCCATCATCCTGAGGACAGATACTCAAGTTTGTGGTGCAATTGTACTACCCCAGTGCCCGCTGAGGGTGAAACTACTGACGAGTAGATGACCTAGATGAGTCCCCTTGAGAATTAGCAACAAAATATTGGCTCATTTGTGGAGATAGAGCCTGGCAGGACATTCCCTCAAAAATAAAGGTGGCCCATGTAGCATCATTCAACTCACTGTGATAGCACCTATCGTTAAAAAAGCCATCAAGAGAAAACACAGAGAAAAAAGATTTGCCCATCATTATAAAGAAAACTGTAATAGCAATTTCAGACCCTAGGGCCCTGCAAAATGAGGTACATCGAATTTATTTCTACATCAACTTGCCTCGGGCGAGGCACTGAAACCAATATACCGATTGGGTTGTTGGCTGAAGAAAGAAGACAGTGCTACTTCCATTGCAATTAGTCACATGATGACTGATGTTAGTGCTGTCAGACATGCAGCCTTACAGAACAGAGCAGCAATTGATTTCCTTAGCAGCCATTCCATGTGTTCAGTGTCACCCCCATGTTCAACACTGTCACTGTCAGCTTTGACAGCTTTTGGACTGTGTTTGAGAAGTCAAATTTTTCTGACTGTTGAAGAGCTTGGGGCCCAGAGTTCTTGCTAGGAACAAGGGATTAAGTGTGTGAGCCATGGAGTTGTTGGACCAGGTGTTTTGTGTAAGTGGTGAGAAGGGTTTCTTCCTTTCTGTTTCTCTTTCAAGGGGAAGATTAATATTGCCCCTGAGTCCTCAGGAGGGGAGCCTGTGGATTGAGCTGCAGCAGAGGGAGCTTTGCATGGCACCGAGAGCTGTGGGAACAATTCCCAGGAGCCCCGGGAGCTTGGTAAGGACAGAGCCCCCACTGGTTTAGAGAGGGGTGAGATGGCTGCTCTGAGCCTGCCTCTGGCAGTGAGGGAGATGAGAAGGGTTGAGTTCCTCTCTGCAGGCTTGGTGCTTCCTGGTGCCTTGAGTTCAAATCCTGCACTGGCACAACCTGCCTGAGCCCTGCCCTCCACGCTTCTCCAGAGGCTCTGACATTGAGTCCTCTGAGGGAATCCACAAAATTAGAGAGTTTTGGGAAAGCTGCAAAAGGCAGGTCTCAGATATAGTAGAACTGTGATTAGAGCCAAGCAGCAGCCATGAGATAGGTCAGCAGAAAAATTATTTAAACTGCAGAAAAGCAAAGACAAATAGAACAATGGTCTGTGCATTAACACTGGTCTAGAATAACTCTCTAAGCTACAGAAAAGTTTATCTAGCAAGATATTAGGAAGGTTGAAGCTTAATAATGGAGCTCAGTGCGTTGTGTTTTAAGGCTTACACGTAGGTATTGTATTCGAAATAAGCAAGCATTGTTTTAACCAATGGAACATGTGCTTATAGTGATTGGATAGAACTACTGTCAATAAGCTTTTGCTTTGTGTGATTGGTCAAAAAATTTATCAAGTAAGTTGTAACATTAAGTTCTTTGTCTGCTGCCTGGGATGTGAGCTGCTGGCATCTTCCCATTGTCATAACCATGTAATGCGACTGATGCTGGAAAACAAACAGCTCGAGGTGCGTTCCACAGCAGCCCTGGCCGATTTGTGATTTCTACATAGCCCCCTGCCAGCGTCAAATGGCATGGCTTGATTTGCAGGGCAGACAGTCTTAAACATCTGCAATATCCTATCAGAGTCCTAGTTTGGCTTCATTCAAAGAAAGAGGAGAGTGCACCTAACCCTGACCACTTGTTAGGCAATATCTTCCACCTTGCCCTTGTACCCCTACAGAGAGGCTGTCTGCAAAATGCCCAGAACACCATCCAAATCTGCAGAGAGGACTGGAAAATCAGGCAGAGAATCTTTCTGTTTTCAAGGTCCCCCTTCCTAGGTGACTTGACCCTTTCTACCTGATTCTCACTTGAGGTCTACCCATGATAGAGCACTGCAGGAAAACATTTTAAAGGGTCATTAACCAGGACCTGCTTGGAAAGCAAGGGCAGAAACTCTTTCCCTCCCTGATAGGATGCGGGCCGACAACTGCTGCTCTGAAGATGTGCAGCTGCTCCTCTCTGGAGAGGCCATGGAAGGGCTGTGATGGTCTCTGGGAACCAGAGGAACGATGAGCTCAGGTTGGCATTTAAGCTTCATGGGAACAAGCAGAATGAAGAGCTCACAGTGGAGATGAAATTTGCCTGTTCGTGGCTCTCCAATGAAACCCCAAGAAGTCCAGATGAAGCAAACACCTTCTCCCAAGCAGCTAGGAACCCTCAGAGCCCTGAGCACCTGCACTTAGCCTGGAAGAGCCTGGAGGCAGCTCTAAATGCTCAGGTGAGGCAGCACTGAGGTCCTGGTATGAGAGCGCTGTGTGGCAGTGAGGGAAGGAAACGGGAAGCAAAGGGAAGGCTGGGTCACTATTGGTCTTTGGGTGTGTTTCCCTTGGCAGCAACTGTACTGTCAGGGAAAACAAAAGCTCCCTGAATGGTTAAAACTGAAAATCAGGGACAAAGACTCTCTAACTAGTCAAAGTTACAAAGTGGTGTGTTCTTTACGCCGGCGGCCGGCACAGGGGAGGGTCATTCCCGAAATGCAGACCGCTGACCGGGCTCAGCTTGGCACGGCACAGCACAGCAGGATCCAGCAGGACAGGGAAGGGCAAGGCAGGCACGGAAGGGCAGGGCAGGGCATTGGGAGCAGTGACAGGCCCATCGGGGACAGAGAGGAAGGACATTGCTCTGTCTTGGCTGCGGAAAGGATGAAAAGGGGGAGTTAGAAAACATTACTTTGCACTCCTTTTCAGCAGACTAGCTGGTTTTATCTCACCATGTCTGCCTGTCTTTGGCAGAGTTGGCACATTGCTCATGAATTGGAGTCAGGTACGGCAGCAGGAATGGGAAGCAATTTTGTCAGCATTGATATCAAAGCCAAAGTGCTGCCCCATGGATGGATGGTGCTTTCTTCAGGGGATTTCGGGCCTAGAGTTGTAGCAAACTCACACTGGTGTCTTCCCAAGCAGCGTTGCCTTTTTCTTTCCTCAGGAATCACCTCTTCTTTTTCTTCCCCTCAGTCTGGGGAGAGTTCCCATGCAAATGTCTCCTGCAGCCAACTCTTGTCACTGTAGACTGACAAAGGAGATCTTGCAGTGGGGAGAGACTCCCTAGAGCTGCTGTGGAGAGCTGAAGGGGGAAGCTTTGTCCCTTAGTCTTGAAGTGTTGTTGGGGAGCTGCTTGTGCTCTGGGGGGCGGACACCAATGATGTTTATCCAAGCCTTGCAGGTTCATTCCTGAGCTTGCTGATACACCACAGAGACTTTGGGGTTGTCATATTGGCAAACAAATTTCAGTCTGGGCACTTCTTGAAATGCTTCAATTATTCTTTTTTTGCTTTTCTGCAGAAATGTTGTCATCATCTATTCCTTCAAGAGAATCTTTTCCTACTTTTTGGGGAATTCCTTTTGCTGCCCTCCCAGACCAGGCCAATTCCCAGGGCTCCTTCCCAAAGTGAGGTGCAGCCCATGGCCGCCACTCTCCAGCTGGAACAGAAGGAAGCACGGAGGTTGCGGTTGTGGGAGAGGAGCTTCTCTTTCCTGCCTGCTTTCCCTTTGGGACAGATTGGTGTGTGCTCATTTGATAAAGGCAGGTTTAAACTCTGAAGCAGTTGTGTTTCAAACTGCTCCCTTCTCCAGGTCTTCTGTGGGTATCCTTGGACAAAAGGCCTCTTGGTCGGAGCTCCCAATGGCAGGTTAAGGAAGGAGGTTGATATTTCAGGGTTGTGACTGCTGAAAGCAGCTGGTTTCTGGAGGTGTCCAGAACTGGGAATGGCTCTTTTTCTCTCCTGCCGGCAGCAAAGGAAGTTGCAAAGTGAGAATTTCATTTGTGGAGATGGCCACCAGGGGTGTTTGCCAAGAGATGGGCTGGCAGAGAGGCAGGTCTCGTGCTAAACTGGCTGTGTGTTTGTTTTGATGGTGGAGAGGGTCAGAGATGCAGACACACCAGCTGAACGAACAGTGTGATTTACTGTAATGCCAAAGTGTAAAAAAGAGTCAGGAAAGGATAAGCTGAGCAATGCACCTCAGCATTATTACAAAAGGGTGCCTCTGGTGATTAAGGAAGATCCATCACCAGGTAGCCCAATGGTTTCCCCTTTATCCAGAGCTGCACATCAGCTGGGGGAAGCTGTCCCAGCCCAGCCCTGCAGAGCCACGGCCGGGAACCGGGAAATCCTGCGGTGCCTCCACCTTTGGCGGCCACGAGGCTCCCGAGAGCACTGTGAGAGTAGCCCGGCTCCGATAGTGCTGGGCGAGCAATGTGCCAGAGCTTCTGCTGGTGGCACAGCTGGTGTCATTCTCCTCTTGGTTTTCTCCCCGAGCCTGCCCAGGGCTCAAGGAGGAACCAAGGCCAGGTGTGGCCTTGTCCATTTTCCTCATGCAGAAAGGTGAAGACATGTTTCACCAGTGAATGGATGCAACAATCCTTTTGATAATAACACTTGGTTAAGGAGCAGGTACATAGAACATTGGGTTGGGAAGGTCACCTAGAGGGCAGCTTTGGCTCAGGTCCTGTTGTTGAGGCTTCAGTCAGGGTCTGTTGTTCAGGCCTTGGTCCTTCAGTATTTTGTGGTGCAAATCACACCTGTGCAGAGCTGCAAACAACCAGGTCTATCATTAGCACATTTGAGAAAGGGAACAGGATTAGCCCTGCAAGGCCAGGCTAGGGCCAGGAGCAGAAGGCCAGCACCCTGCTTTTGCCCACAGGCAGCCCTGCAGAGCAAGCAGCCCCTCCTGCCCAGGGGCTGAGGTGCCCGAAGCTGCCTCTCCGCTGTGCAGCTCTGCAGAGCCCGCGGGGCGCAGGGTCCTGGGCAGCCAGGGCAGCCCGGCTGCCTTGGGGCACAAGGAGTGCCCCAGAGAGAAGCTGCTGCCCTTTGCTTTGGAACTGTTCCTCAGAATCTTGTCAATAATCCACAGTATCTGATGTGTTTTCCTTTCCTCTCCCAAGTTTAACACAGCTTTTTGAGAAAATTGACTGATGTAGCTGCTGCTGGTGGTGGTGATAGTACTTTTCTCTGCAGGTGAGGGCAGGTGATTTGAACCAAGGACGGAGTCCATTGTTAACACCCCAGCTTTGCCAAGTCAAGAAAACCATTCACAATTGGGCTACCAGTGCTGAGCAGTTTTCCTAGGTTTTGGAAAGCTACCACCTTAAGAAACCCAACAGATTTTCCTCCAGGAGGATACCAGCAGTAGCATGATGCCAATGTTTTCCACCCCTTTTCTGTGTCTTTTAAGAGTTCCGCAGTGCCCAGCAGGAATGAAACGACCTGTGATAATGTGGTTTGAGAGCTCCGTGTTGTTCATTGCCACATGAGTGTTCATGACAAGCTGGACACCCCACTCGTGGCTCTGTCGAGTTAAATTTATCCCAATTCTGTGCAAACAGCAGCCCTGAGATGCTGAGAAGAGCAAGCACAGTGGGTGGGTGTGCATGCACACACCCAGAGGCTGACTGCTCTGTGGGCAGAAGGTTTTGAACTGTTGTAAATCATCACACTCCCAAGCTGGAGGAAGAAAACAAATCTATATGAAAAGATATAAATCTATATGGAATGAAAAGATATCAAAATGAATGAAATAATACATATTAATTTATCATATCTGTAATTTAACACCTATATAGTATTGCCGGCAGGGGGTATGTGTAAAAATCACGATCACAACGGGGCTGCTGAGGACCACGCCTCGAGCTGTTTGTTTTCCAGCATCAGTCTCATTCCATGGTTATGACAATGGGAAGATGCCAGCAGCTCACATCTCTGGCAGTGGGCAATGGACTTAATGATACAACTTACTTGAAAAGTTTTTTGACCAATCACACAAAGCAGAAGCATATTGACAGTAGTTCTACCCAACCACTATAAGCACACGTACCTTTGGTTAAAACACTGCTTGCTTATTTTGAATACAAAACCTGCTTGTAAACCTTAAAACACAATGCACCGAGCTCCATTATTAAGCTTAGAAGTTCCTAATATCTTGCTAGAGATATTTTTTTGAAGCTTAGGGAGTCATTCTAGCCAAGTATTAATACACAGACCATTGTTCAATTTGTCCTTACTTTTCTACTTCTTATATAAGTTTTCTGCTGACAAATCTTATGGGTGCTGCTTAGCTTAATTGCAGTTCTGTTGTCTCTGAGGCCTGCCTTTTGCAGCTTTCCCAAAACCCTCTGATTTGAAGGATTCCCACAATTCCCCCTCTCGGTACAACTAAAAAGAAACCTTTGTAACCATGTTGTTTATTAACTACTGTCGGAGGAAGGAGACCCAGACACCAATTGGTTCATCCAAGTGCAATTTATTGATCGAATATGGCGGGTTAAATACAGTTCTTAATAAGCTTCATACATATTGCAAAAGTTGAGCTCAGGATTGATTAGTTACATATCAGCAACTACACCTACTTCTGCATTCTTATGGTTATACTTTTGATACTTTCTGCAGATATTCGGAACTAATCTCACCTCCCTTTCCTCATGTTGCAGCAAGGTCATCCGGCATTCTTGCCTGTCAGCAGTCACTGAATCAGAGACTGCTGATCTCCCTTTTGAGCTTAACCAGAGGCATTATGTCAGTATGCGGCCTTATGTCAATATGGCCTTTCTCTGCTAACCACTCATTAATAAAATCCTCCACATTTCCCCCATTTTCTTCTTGAGCAAGAAAACTAGTCTGCATTTTTGCTATCATACGGCTGACGATGTTTTGAATACAATTAAAGACACAAGGCAAAATAAGCAAAAACAGTAAAACTACACCCAGTAGTCCTATAGCGTAGATCACAAGGTTTCTCAGCCATGGCCCAAGTCCTAAGTTTTTAAGCCACTCGTCAATTCCTAAACCTTCTTCTTCCTTGAGATTGTGAAGTCCTTGTTGCAATTCTTTTATCTTAGTGTGAATAGACACCGAATGATCAGACAGATTCATACAACACATTCCCTCAAATTCTTCACATCCATGTCCTTGTGCTAAGAGCAAAAAATCTACAGCAGCTCTATTTTGCAAAATTGCATGGTTAACACTCTGCACATCTGCAGTTAGCATGTCTAGAATTTGGGATGTCTTGTTCAGCTCATTTTTTGCCCAGCACCCTAATTGCTTTGCTAAATTCATAGCCTTATTGGCAGATCCTCCTGGCAAAAGAGTTGAAACTACTACTTGTCTGAATGTACCCCAAAACTGTGGATCTCCTATCTGGCTGCAGTCCAAGTCATGTATGCTATGTCTCTTCCTGTTTGAATTTTGACTCAGTTGCATTAGTAAGGACACATTAGGGTGGAACAATGACAATTTTCCCAAATAACAGGGTCCGCCCTGTGGTTTAGCTGGTACACCATTCCACGCCCTGTCTCCACAAATTAGAAATATTCCTGTAGGTAATTTCATTGGTGCCGTGATGTTTGTGCCGTTACATTGACTGTAATGCTGTGGAGAGAATTCACTCAAATTCCGGGATGAATGTAAGGTGGGCCACGTGTCTTTAGGTTGATTTAAATTCTGAGCATCCAAGGGCTTGAAACTGAACCATCCTCCAGCTGTAGTGTTAGGCATACTGGCATTTGCACTTACAAAAAGATCCAATTCCTCAGGAGGAGAATGCAAAGAAGTGTTAAGTGATTGGATTAGTAAACACTGACGATAGCCATCACTCTGACCTGCAGTATACCCTTGTTGCACTGGCAATGTGATGTTTGACATGTTAGACATACACAAGGTTCGATTACTTATCAAACCACAAAATTCTCCAGGAGACCACACCGGAAGTCCCACCAGGCATGTTCGAAATGGGTTAGTGACTCCTCCAAGGCTAAGACAAAGCGATGATTGATTAATTTGATTAGCAAGTGTTACCCATAAATTCTCTCTTGGCTGACTAAAATGTGTTATTCCTACTGCTTCACTTGCTACAGCATTGAGCAGTATAATAAAAACAAACCTCATTTTTCTTTCTGCTTTCTCTGTTTTTCCTTTCTTCGTTGTCTTTTCCCTGGTTTGTTAGAACAATTAAAGTGGACTTGAGTTAGTTTTTGAATACACTGATCTAATTCCAAATCAGCATCCTTGCTTACAGGTATAGCATGAGGTAAGTTTAAAGGCAAATCAGCTTTACAGTGAGCTGCTATGATGCGTGAGGATGTAGTAATTTCAAGCTCTCTAAGTACTTGTTGTAATTTCCACCTCATATATGCTATGGCCACTTGTTCTGCACTCTCATAAAGTTGTAATCCTGACCTTCCTGGTAGACCAGTACTTTGCTCAAGAGCTCTATACCAGGAAGAATATCGAATCCACTTCCCAAAACAAGGGTGACACCATAAAATTCCTACTGTCCTCTGTGAATACCAATAAACCTTATTGCAATCAGCACAATGCAAAGCTACCCAAGCATAGCACTTATCATTATCCTTTTTGCAAACATAACAAGGAAGTGTATATAGGAAAGGATCAGTATTAAAATTTGTCTGTGTGATCCAATCCAACCAGTTCAATGGTGGTGATTGCAAAGCCTCTTCAGCTTTCTTACTATATAAGGCTACCAATTCAAGCTCCTTCTTTAATACAAAATGTATCTTATCTCGTAATCGCTGTTCTTGTTCTTCAACACCTATAGCATGCCACGAAGCGGGGTCCCATGGAGCTACAGCATCCCACAAGGCAGGGTCCCATAGACGTGAAATTGCCTTAATCATAGAAAACTAATTAGCAATCACTAATAGTCTTATTTAGATGAGGTCGCTCCCTTTTCCGCCTTCCTTTTCTTTTCTATTTTCAATTTTGCTGCTCCCAATTTCACTGGTCCTGTCACTTGCAAACGCAATTTTTGCAACTTTTCAATGCAGTGGTCTAATGTTCTTTCAGGATTCCCCCTGAAGCGCCCTACAATTGAATGCTGCGTTAAAGGTACTAACTTTCTACACCTTACAGAGACTATACGTGATTTACTTTGAACGTTAATTCTATTCACAACACATCGATAATAAGCAAGAATTTTCTGTTCAGGAGACTCATAAAGATTTAAAGCTATATATGCATTTTGCCCTGTTTATCTCCTTAATTCATCTTGCCAGCTTTTACCCCACGTGTGCTTGTGCTTACAAATGTGACACCATAAATCCCATAATAATGATTGTTCTATCCAAAAAGTGCTATCACAACCCCCACAGCGTAGGGCTATCCAGGCAGCACAATGTGGATCGTGACAGTCAAGGCAAGGTGCCTTTGTTGGATTTGTTAAACGAAAAGTTGATAATGAGTCAATAAAACCAATCAGCTCCTGGGCCATCCGATAGTGACGTGTCAGTGCTCTGTCCACCACTTTAGAGTGTCCCTTCAACTGTAACAGTAGTGGTCGTAGAACTAGAAGCAGTTTCTTCCCCAGTCGCTCCTTGTCCTCCTCCGTGAGACAGTTCACCAGAGGCTGCATCAAAAACAAGTTTAGTCCACTTAGCAGGCACCCACAAAGGTCCTGTAGGTGAGGAAACACAAAGATATCCTCGACCCCAATATAATACTTTTGCAGGTTTTTCCCATAATCCTGTACTCGGGTTCCTATACTTAACCCAGACCTCTGTTTCCTTAGTAACTTCCTGACCTGACCTTGGGTGATGTTTAATTGCAGGAGGGGTATCATCTTCCCCAAAAATACATAAATGATTAATCACATACAGAACCTTAGCCAAGCATGATTGTGGGTCCTTTATATCTTGATGCTTTTCAATATACTGCTTAAGGGTACCATTTGCTCTTTCCACTATAGCCTGTCCAGTAGAAGAGTGTGGAATACCTGTCACATGCTTAACAGACCACTGATTCAAGAGTTTCTGGACCCTAGCACTTACATAAGCTCGACCATTATCCGTTTTGATACTCTTTGGAACTCCCATTACAGCAAAGCAACTTAACAGGTGCCTGATAACATGTATAGCTTTTTCTCCTGCCTGAGCCGTAGCCCATATGTAGTGACTATATGTATCTATAGTGATATGCACACACTTAACTTTACCAAATCTAGCTATATGTGTAACATCCATTTTCTATTTCTCATTTATTTCTAAACCTCGAGGATTAACTCCCATGCCTAAACCTATTCCCCCATTATGATAACTACATGTTGGACATGCTCTAACAATGGCCTTAGCTTCTGACAGACTCAGCTCAAAGTGCTTTGCCAATCCTTTTGCATTTTGATGATATCTACTATGTGCTTCTCTGGCCAATGTATGCTTATCAACAGGACAAGAGTTATCAATGGGTAAGGTAACCAATTTGTCTGCATGTTCATTCCCTTCTCCTAAACCTTCAGACCATTTATGGCTCCTAATATGAATCACAGAATACGCTGCATTTTTCTCCCGTAAAGCTTTCCTTAATTGTATCAATAACTCATACAATCGTTTATTATTCACTTCCTTAATTGCTGCTTCCTCTATTCGTCTGACTATACCTGCAACATACATAGAGTCTGTGACCACATTTAAAGGCTCCTGTAAGTTGGACACTGCCCATACTGCTGCTAACAATTCCAAAGTTTGTAAGTTATCTGAAGGGTCTGCTGTGAGAAGTTGATGCTTCCATTGTCCTTTTTCTTGCCAGGTGACAGCAGCACGCCTTGATTTCTTTCCTGCATCTGTAAAAGCTGTAATAGCTCTTGTATCCAATAATCCATAAAGGGTTGTGCTTTGATGTCCATGGATAATTTCCACTTTTTGTTTTGGTCTATTTTGTAAATCCACAGTCAGAAGTGTAACACCAGTAGAGCCAAAACCCTTTTCATTCTGTGTTTGCCCAGTAAATGCTGGTATACCCGATGTCATTTGTGATAGTGGTATCAATTGTGCCATGCGTTGTCCTTTTGTTATTTTAATCGGAGGATAAAGGGTGTAAACCATGATTTGTATTTCCCCTGTATAGTCAGCATCGATAACACCAGGTAATACAAATAATCCCAGCATGGTTATTGAAGAACGTCCTAATAACAATGCTCCACATCTTTGTCCATTTAACATAAGAGGACCCTTTACTCCAGTCGGTATCCTCTCAGGCCGGTTCATCATGAGTGTGACGTCTACTGCTGCTGATAAGTCCAAATCGAGGCTCCCTGCTGTTGCTGTCAGTGATGTTACGGCAGCAGCTGGTGTCTCCGATGTCACGGCGGCTACTTGTGTCTGGGCGCGCATGTCCCTCATTGCCGCATCGGTAACACTTGATGAACGGTCTCGAGCCTCCTCGTGTAACCACCAGTGAGCCGCTTCGGAGAGGAGCAAGAGCAGCTAACACCTGATTCTGAGCAGCTAACACCTGATTTTGAGTAGACTCTGCTTGCTTTTGTAACCCTAATCCTAATTCCTTTAAAGCTTCTGCTATAAATGCCCATTTATAGCTTCTGCTATAAATGCCACCTAAAGCTTCCTCAATAGTCCAATTTGCCCCTAAAGTAGCTAACACTCTTGCATTTGCCTAACAGGTTCACTTTTTACTCCAAAATGACTAACCGAAGAGCGTAACTAAGCTAACAACTTCCAGTCTAAGGGAGTATATTCAGCTATATTATGTGTAAGGTTCCCCTGTGCATCATACTGTGGTGTGTATGTAACCGGACATGCAAGATTGGAAGCTACTTCCACCGCCTCGCTATCCCCCATTTGCATTACTTCTTTTGCCAAAGCAGCCCAAGCTTCCCTTCTCTGTTTAGCCATCTCCCCCCATAGGTCACTGTGTGCCCCCGGGATAGGATCTGGCCCTTTAAGGGTGCTATGCTGCTGGCACTTCAGTACAGACACCAAGTTCTCGCACGGGGAAGGCGGTGGAGCAGGAGCCGACTCGCGCTGGGAAAGTGGCCCCCCCGCTGAGACCAGCTTGTGCGGGGGAAGCGCCCCCCCCGCTGAGGCTGACAGTGAAACCGGAGACGACTCGCGCTGGGAAAGCGGCCCCCCCGCTGAGACCGACTCGCGCGGGGGAAGCGGCCCCCCCGCCGGAGCCGGCTCGCTCGGGGAAAGCGGCGGAGGCAAAGGTGGCGGCGGAGGCGAAGCTGGCTTGCTCCCACCCCCACCATCCGACCCGCCTGAAGCTGGCGGCGGAGGCAAAGCTGGCTTGCTCTTACCTCTACCACCCAACTCGCCCTCTCCCTCCGGCAGGAAGGGGTGCAGATGGTTCCACTGTATCTAAGGGAAAGTTTTCCACACCATTTTGCTGGGGACCCTTAGGCATAAGTATCTGAGTTACAGAAGGTGCTAAGGGATCATCCTCATGACCATACCCTGTATTCCTCTTATGAGCTTCTGTCGCCCTTTCTGCTGCCTTTCTCTCAGAGACCTGCTGAAGTAACGTATTATACACCACCCGCCATGATTTCCCTAATTTCTTTGCTGACTTATCATCGTCTAACACTGTATCCCACAGGATATCCCCAAACTTTTTCCACTCTGCTATCTCATGAACTGTATGTGAATTAGCTAAAATTCCTTTAGAATGACCATAAGCTAATAACCCTGGTAATTCCTTTTTTAAATCTATCCCTTTTACTGCTTGCCTTTCTAAATATGAGGAGAAGGGACCATATGCCGCTTGCCTATCCATACCTATATATCAGCGCGCGCTGTTGCAGCTCTCCAGGCTACCAGCGGCACGTAGAGACTTGAGTCACCGTTGTGATCCTAGAGGGTGCTTTTAAAATCCGGCACCGTCCCGGCTGCAAGGACTCTCACCCAACTTCCTCGACCGTGGCGAGTTTCTTTGTAATCCAAGAAAGCAAGCGTTCAGGGGTTTGCCCGCATTCTCCACCATTTGTCGGAGGAAGGAGACCCAGACACCAATTGGTTCATCCAAGTCCAATTTATTGAGCGAATACGGCGGGTTAAATACAGTTCTTAATAAGCTTCATACATATTGCAAAAGTTGAGCTCAGGATTGATTAGTTACATATCAGCAACTACACCTACTTCTGCATTCTTATGGTTATACTTTTGATACTTTCTGCAGATATTCGGAACTAATCTCACCTCCCTTTCCTCATGCTGCAGCAAGGTCATCCGGCATTCTTGCCTGTCAGCAGTCACTGAATCAGAGACTGCTGACGTCCCTTTTGAGCTTAACCAGAGGCATTATGTCAGTATGCGGCCTTATGTCAATATGGCCTTTCTCTGCTAACCACTCATTAATTAAATCCTCCACAAACTACCTTGCATTTCATAGCTTTACTATAGTATACCTGCTTATTTCTTGGTTAAAGCATCCTTTTTGCTCACATTAAGCCTTGCTGTATTAATGCTGTGGAAGTCAAGTCAGTTCAAAGGGCTTAAGTCATGTCTGATAGCAATTACAAGTCGTTGTCCAAAAAAAGTCTCGCCTGTTCCGAAGTTTTAATTCAAAACCTTCCTCCATGTCTATACCATCATCCATTTAAAGAACTCTCTGTGAATCCATTTCCTACCTCTCTGTCTTGTGTGATAAAAACTTCTTTGATAGTTTTGTCCATCATTTGTCACACACACCGACATATGCAAGGCATTACTATTACTATCACTACCAAAACACCCAATACATATAGAGACCTATTCTACAAAGTTCCCTTAGCCAAGGTGCAAAGCTCCATCCTTGGAACAAATGATCTAACCATGACCCACCATCTTCTTTAATTGGAGCTGTCAAATCTTTCAGCTCTTGTATGCTTTTGTGGATGGATTCAGAGTGATCAGACAGGTTCATGCAATGCAATCCTTCAAATTCCTCAAACCCAAGCCCATGTGCCTGTGAAAGAAAATCAATTGCTGCTCTGTTCTGTAAGGCTGTATGTCTGACAGCACTAACATCAGTCATCATGTCACTAATTGCAATGGAAGTAGCACTGTCTTCTTTCTACTGCCAACACCCCAATCGGTATATTGGTTTCAATACCTCGCCCAAGGCAAGTTGATGTAGAAATAAAGTTGATGTACCTCATTTTGCAGGGCCCTAGGGTCTGAAATTGCTATTACAGGAGTTTTTTTTATGATGAATGGCAAACCTTTTTTCTCTGTGTTTTCTCTTGATGGCTTTTTAACGATAGGTGCTATCACAGTGAGTTGCATGATGCTACATGGGCCACCTTTAATTTTTGAGGGAATGTCCTGCCAGGCTCTATCTCCACAAATGAGCCAATATTTTCTTGCTAATTGTCATGGGGACTCATCTAGGTCATCTGCTCATCAGCAGTTTCACCCTTAGGGGGAACTGGGGTAGTACAATTGCACCACAAACTTGAGTATCTGTCCTCAGGATGATGGGGAGTAACATTTAACTGTGGATCTCCCTGGTACTAAAACTCAGCAAAAACTTCCATCACCAATGAACCAAGAATTCCAATTCTTGAGGTTCAGAAGGTGCTTTAAGAAGATCAGGGGCCCAGTGATGTCAGCTGGTTATGGGATTGGTCTCGTTGGCAGCCTCACACCAATATTTGTCATGATTGGGTATTGGCTACTCCTTGGCTGGCACAGGCACACCGACCAAAAGGGTTGCAAAGGATTTATCTGGGCTCAAATTGGTCAAACACATGGCGTCTGAGCCTGCTGACTTGGCTAAAGCAAGGCAAACATTCATTTTTGGTTGATCTACAGGCATGTATGCATGCAAAAGCAAGCAAGCAAAACCAACAAGCGCCTGTATATCATTTGATCAAACTCCGTGTTCCTGCTCAGCTGTTTTTTGGCAAAAGCTTCCCCATCTATTTCAGTTCTCAAGCAAATTTTTTAGCACTTGTTCAGGGACTAGCCAACTATAGGGCACTAAACTGTCCCTCTAACCTTCAATTTTTACAAATTTAGATATCTTAGAATTCTTTTGAACACAATGGACACCACGCTTTTGTTGAAAGAGCTCGATGATACAAACCATGTTCACAGTCCAAAAATCAACATCAAACTCAAGATTTGTAGCTTTCACAGGTTGAACAGGGAACAGGTGGCATGCACCGTAGCTTCTCCATGCGGCTCACGTCTGCATGCTCATTTCCCTGCTGGTGGAATTGTCGCTGCGCTCTTGTGTATGAGACGGTTTCACATCCTTCACAGGGACCATCTTAGGTCCGGCACCTGTGCAAATGCAACATACCTATTGCCCCAAGTGATTAGCGGAAATGGGCCTTCAATTTGTCCTTACTCAAGGTTTCTGATCAAACTCGAAAGATTTTCTTTAAATTTTGCCTGTGTGCTCTTTGAAAAGTGCCTAAAAAATGGACGATTAGGTCCTGCAAATGAGCTATTAAAAACATAAAAACATCTAAAGCTTTGCTCAACCTCGTCTGGGTTGTTGCTTGAGCCACTCCCCCTTTTGTTGATCTAGAATGAGTGTAGAGTGTGGTGTGTCCTTTCAACAATTGCCTGACCTGTGTGGGAATAGGGAATTCCAAAATGTGGCGAACACCCCAGTCCATCAAAAATGTGGTCAATTTTTGAGCTGTGTATATGGGGCCATTTGACAGTTTTCATCTCGTGGGGGATCACTTTGGTGAGCTCTGGGCCCAATGACACTGACAAGGACAAAAGCAAAAGACGAGAGGCGCTCTCTCTTCCTGGGACCAAAGTCCCACAGCTTTAATGGAGAACAACTCCAGGAGAGAAAGGGAGTGTCCAGGAGAGGAAAGAAGATTTCCAGAGGAGGATAGAGAGCGTCCACCTCATGGCAGGGGATTTGAAACCCTGGGGGAGGAGGGTGGGTAGAAAGGAACTACCATAATTCAACATAATAAATCACCACACTGAAGTTTTCTGCATAAATTGCTGCACCTGTTGCAAACAAAATCCTAAAATCTCCCCAAACACAACCGTGCAGTCCCAAATGACCACAATGTGGGAGAAAAACCACTCAACCCCCCTGTATACCCAAGCACCAGGTGTCACAGGGAGCACCAACCCCTGCAACTAGAAAGTCCACACACACAGGCTCACTGGGAAAGGAGTATATCTTCATGAGGGGACAGAGTGCTCACTTTTCTCAACACAACACACACCATCCACCACATCAGCATCCACCACCATCATCTTCCTCAAACATTCACACACTGAAAACACAACCACAATTACAACACACAGGAAAAATAGCAGCAATGAAACAGGATTTGCTCAATTCACCCCCAGAATTGCTAGCAGGTCCTTATTGACACAGCAAATCCTTTCTGCCAGCAGCCAGACCCAAACCCAAACTGTACAGGCGTACGTTGTGCACAGGACGTCTCTGTGTGACTTGTGAACAGCCCTTCCCCTGCATACACCTTACGGGTTACTTTAAACAGAGTTAAACGTTCCCTTTCTCCACAGTCTCAGCAGTCTTGTCTGTCCCCCATGAGGAACAGCCGAGAGCGGAGGTGCCTCCAGGGAAGGAATGTCCTGGCAGCGCCCAGAGACGTCCAGAGCCCGGTTGTTCTCGCTGGAGCAGAGAAGCGTTCCTGCCGCAGTCACCAAATGAGGTGTGGAATAGAACTCCCCACAGTTAAAGGTAGAAGGTGGTATGTTTATTACAGCCAGGCACACGAGGCGTTGTCTCTTACAAACATGTGTGAAGAATCACTGCCGCTCTACTTATCTAAAAAAGTCCTAGATATTCATATAATTCCCAAAACTACTAATACATGTTAATTAGGTAACCCCACCTACCCCCTTTGTATTAAAATGTATTATAACTGAGTCCAAAGTTCCTTCACATTTGCTGATTTTTTCACATCACGTGGGTGGGTGGGTTTTAAAGTGGGGCATGTATTCCTTCTGATGAAGCCAAGACGTCTTCCTCAATTTGACCTCTTTCCTTATGACCTGTTGGCAGGCTTTCGCATCCCTTGGCTGTAGCTGAAATTTCGGGGCCCAGGTGCAGGTTATGGTCCTCTTCTTTGTCACAAAGAAATCCGCATCCCATCCCGCTTCTTTAAACATAGTAAAGACAGACAAGTAATATATTACCCTAGCCTTAACTACCTTATCTGCTAAAAATTAACTATCCCTTATTATTTCTACTCTTCTTGCTATACTCTTTCTGCCTAACCAAATCTTGCTAAAATTTTAACTCTTCCAGTTCTTTTAAATCCTGGATTCATTGGCCTCAAATCACACACCAGCCATGTGTGAGCCAATGCCGTAACTGGGAAATTCCACTCCTGAGCAGGAGATACAAGGCCTGGTTCTGAGCTGGAAGGGTGAGAAGGATGAGATGCACAGCGTTTTGATCCAGGGGATGTCCTGAAAGTGCACTGCCTACCTGCCCCTGCTGCCGAGTACCACGCTCCACCTCCTTCTCCTGCTCAGCAGATTTTTAGGAATCCAGGGCTTGGTATGTATGATTTGCTACTGCAACAAATAGAATGAATTTGCTTTGCAATCCCAGTTTTGTCCTGGGTTATTTTGTGCATGGGTCTCCTCCTGAACCTGTGTCAAAGACAGGCAGGGACTAAAGGACACTCCTATTCTCATGTCAGTAAATTCGGAGAAGTGATTTAAGTATCAATAAGTCAATAAGTATCAATGAGTAAATCAAATAATTTGGGGGAATATTTAGCCTGTGAGTTTCAGCAAAGTATTGAATATGTCTTAGATTCATGGATACAAACTAGTAACTGAGATTGCTGGGTGTGCACGTGTTGGGGAAGTGACTCCCCACACACCCAGTGCTGAGATCAAGGATTGCCTCTTTTCTAACCCTGACCTGGCAGCAGGGATTGGGCCCTGCTTGGTAATGTTCATTTTGAAGACTTCTGTTGAGCAGATAAGAATGGTCAAAATGAAATCTTTTCCAGCTGTTTCTCTTTGGTTTACATCTTTGAGGGTTAAAATTCTGTGCTGCAGGTGTGCTGGGTGTGTGCAGAGCACTGCAGCCCCAGAAACCCCTTGGCTTGCCCACAAGTTGTCATGCCTTGTTGCCAGGTGTGCCCAGCTGTGGCAGGAGAAGGAGCCCGCAGCGCAGTGGGCACCGTGCCCTGCCCAGCCGGGGCTCTCTGGCACAGAGCAGCAGCAGCGCCAGCACCGTTCAACCCGCTCCTGCCTTGGCTTCCCCTGGCACACAGAACCCTCTGGAAATCAGCACCGCCAGTGGTGTTCCCAGCTTGGAGCAGCTGCTGCTGGCGGGCAGATGCTGCCAGTTCGACTGCTGCCAAAGGGAAAGAAAGGCAGAGATGTACCCGCACCGGAGCCCTGGGCATGTCCAATAAAGGTGCAAATATGTGGGGAGTTTTGTTAGGAAGGATTTCAGCTGTGATGCCAACAGTGGCTTCTCTCCTGGTTCTGTGTGTTCTACACCAGTAATGCAATGGTTGGCTCTGACAATTAAGAAGCAGATGTTATGTGGATGTTCAAATGTGTAGCGATGGTAATGTAATATATCCTCCCACAGTCCTCTTTCTTGTCTCCCTTGTAATAGCCTTGGTAGTCAGGGCATTTGGGGAGGGCTGGCTTGTGACCAGCAGGCAGGGTGTAACAACACCTGACTACAGTCAGGATGCAGGAAAGTAATCTCCACCAATGGACTGCAGAGAAAGAGTTGACTGACAAAACTTTTGGAGAGGCTAAGGGTATAAAAGGCAGAGCATCCTTTCTGTAGATGAGCACATGGCTGCTAGTCACAGAGACTCCAAATGCTGCAATTTTTCCTTATTTAGTCGTTTGTTGAGGTTTACTAAACCTTTAAAATTTTAAAAGTGAGAGTCATTTCTCACATCTGCAATGATGTGGGGCCATTTTCGTGGTCTGGTTTCCTTTGCTTGTGTCCCATCTGAGTGCTCAGCTGGGGTACAGGCTGTAGGTTCTTGGGGCACTCTTGGAGCTCCTCTTGGATCCCCTGAACAACAAGGTTTGGCCCATGAGGGGATTTTGTGCTACTTTGTGACAGATGAGAACTTCCCAGACTCTTTTGTGCTTGCTGTAGGGAAGGTTGGTTATTGCTTTGCATAAATTCACAGACCAATATGGAGCGTTTGCTTTGTGATGTCAGGGCATGGTTGCCACCTTGTCGTAGTGACATCAGAAGGTTGCCTTGGTGCATGGAAGGCCTGAGTGTCAGAGCAGCCCTAGTGCTGGCTCACATCAGGAGAATCCTCCTGGTTGGGGAATTTGTCAGTGGGCAGCTGCACTCTGACAAGAGTCTTGTGTCTTCCAGTGTTGTGGTGAATTCCCACAACACTGCTACCATGTTTCACCATCTGGCCACAGCAGCTTTTGCTGCTTATGATGTTTGTTTTTCCACGTATTACGTGACACACTTTGTTTGTAAGTAGAGTTTTCCATTCTACTTCGGTAAGGATGTATCCTAACCTGGCTTTTGCATGTCTTCCTGCTCTTTCCTGGTGGCTGAGTTTCTGATTTTGAAACAGAAAGAGCATTAGAGTGCCAGTGGTTTGGTAAAGCTCCTGTCAAGAGGTTCAGCTAAAAGGGGGTGTCTGTAGCCACAGGGGCAGCATTTCCAAGGGAACCTGCAGGGCTCTGTTCCCTCCACAGGAGAGTCTGTGGCAGCAGAGTCTGTCATTTCCTCAGGTTGCTGGGACAAGCAAGACAGCTTTGAAAATGTAGACTGGAAGACCTTCTTTAAGGCCTTCCAAAAACTCTGCAGTTGTTCCCAGAATTCAGAGAAAGCTTCTTTCTTTTTAAATTTTGTCATGAAAGGATTTGACTGTCTAACTTAATAACCTTTTACTGAGTGCTAAAATAGTTATTCCCTTTGAAAGGAAGTGCAAACTCTAAACCAGCGAGTGTCTACTCCTGAACCCTAGAGGTGCTGCTGTTCTCTTCCAAAATCGAACTGCCGCTGCTCAGGGGAATGTTGGGAAGCTTTTCTGGGCAACTGTTTACTGCAAGTTAATGAGAATTAGTGCATGTATCTGATTGAAAAAAAAAAAAGTACCTGAAGGAGAGGATTTCAGAAGCTGTTTTATGTCTTTGGTCGAACAGGAGCATTGAGTATTAAAGAAAAATTTGCATTTTCTTGATCACATTTGTATCCATTTACTGGCTACACAGGCCGAAGTGTAGGCACAGACAAGAATATTGTCCTGATCCCTTGCTGGCTGTGTGAATGAAATGTGTCTGCTGGAGGGATGTTGTGAAACGGGAAATCATCTCTGTTTGGGTTGACTTGTTCTGTGGGATTCAGCAGCCCAGGCAGTTTTCTGACAGCATCTGGTAAATTTTCCCTTCCCACTACAGGACAACTGAAGCGTGTATTCAGCAGTGCTGAAGATCCTGAGGTGAGTGAGAAAGGAACATTTCATGTTCCTGGTGTTTAAGAATTGTAGAGGAAGCTGAGAGCTTGGCCAGTAGCAGTAGAGTGTAGAGGGCCAGCAAGGAAGGCCAAAAGAAAAAACATTTTCAGGCCTGAAGAAAAAATAACAAAGTGTGAAATGGATATTTTAAATTTCTATATCAGAGCTTTGAAGAACTACAAACCTAGTTTTGAAGAGAGAACCTTGCTTGCTGACGGCAGATAGGGTGGAATATTTACATAGGAGCAATTTCCTGTACAGTTGAATAAGACCATTATAATTTAGTCAGAGTCCCTTAGAATTCTATTCCTATCCAACTTTATGATATCTACTTAGAAGATGTGATTATAGAACAGGAAGGCCATCCTGCAATGGTGCCTGCTGTATCTGAAGTGCAATGGGCACCTTTGTGGCTGGGGAGCTGCGTGGGCCCAAAGGAAGCAGGGCTGGCGGCCGTGAGCAGCTGAAGATGAGGCAGCGTGGGGCCAGGGAGCCAAGAAGGCCAAGGGCATGGTGGCTGTGCCAGCAGCAGTGGGGCAGCAGGAGCAGGGCAGCGAGCGTGGCCTGTGCTGGGCAGTGCGGCCACAGCTGGAGTGCTGTGTGCAGCTGTGGGCCCTGGGAAGCAGAAAGTCATGGAGGGGCTGCAGCGTGTGCACAGAAGGACAGGGGAGCTGGGCAAGGCGGGGCAGCACAAGGCCAGGGAGGAGGTGCTGAGGGAGCTTTAGCCTGGACAATGGGGGCTCATGAGTCTGCCTTCAGGCAGACTTCCATAGATCCCTGCCTTAGATCCATAGATCCAATGCTCAGCACAAGGGGTGTTTCAGTGCCAAACATCCCTTCACTGCATCCAAGTGCTTTAGACACTGGAGTGGGTAACACTTTCTTTTTTTTTTTTTTTGTTTATTTGTTTGTTTGTTTGCTAGAAGGAGAAGCCTTGTGTAATTTCTCCTTCTCCAGGGAGCCAGGGAGCTTTTTCTCCATCTTTCCTGCCCTTTTCCAGCACTGGCAGAAACACATCACTTTCAGGTTAACGGCTCCCATGTCTTTTGGCAGCCCAGGGCATCAGTGTGTGTTGTGTTTGGGAATTGAGCAGGAAATCAATTGCATTCCAGCTGGTGCTCAGAGATTAGAGGAGCTGGAAGGGGCTGGGCTGCATTTCTGATTCCAGCCACTTTAGCACCATCAGTGTGGTCGAGTCCAAGAGAAGAACTTGCCAACTTGCCCAAGCTCAGATGCACAAAGAGTGCAGTTCCCAGCAATGCTCGGTGTCTATTGCATTTCATAATGACGTACATGCTCCAGATGCCCCAAGAGTTTGGGTTACTGAAGCAACAGGAGAGCAATCTCGGGATTGTAGTTGAGTGGGGCACTGGATACCAAGTTCTGATGTGTGTAGCAACAGAGAGGAGAGTAAAGAGAGATTTCAGTAATGAGATCTGTCTGTCTATCTATCTACTGTCTATCAATCAATCAATCAATCAATCTATCTATCTATCTATCTATCCATCCATCCATCCATCTATCTACATAACATTTACATAACTGAATCTTCCTGGTTCTGGCTCTGGTCCAAGGCAGTTGGAGGTGCAGAGCTCACCTAAAGTATCCGTTCCTGGAGAGAATTAGAGACATGTTCCCTTGACCAGTTCTGAGAAGGCGGAGATGTTTCCCCCTTCAGATATGGTCGTTTTTTTCCCCTCAGAGTTATTTTCCTCCTCCAGCCTCTTCTGCCCTCAAGTCCCCAGTTAATTCTTTAAATTTCTGCCTGTCCTAGAGAGGTGCAACAATTCTATGTTTAGGTGGTGTTGGTGACTCTGGTCACACATGCTTTATGTGACACATGGTTTCCTTCACTGGCATCCCCAGGGCTGCGTAAGTGCATTCGTTCATGGGGCCTTAGGAGAGTCTTCTCTTTCCCTCAGCAGCAGCAGCAGCAGGGAGCGGTGGCAGGGTCAGGACGAGGAGGAGGCGCCTGCCCTGGCCCTTTGCTCCCGGGCCCCAGGCCAGGAGGGCTCTGGCTGCAGCAGGGCGCTCTTCGGGCAGCCCCTGGCAGCCTCTGCACGGAGCACGGCACGCTGCCCCCTCCTGCTGGTGCCACTTTTCTTCAGCAATACCCTAGCTCCTCTTCACAAGGAAAAAACTCCAGCAATCTAAAAAGAGACCATTCAAGTACAGTTCTACCTGCCTTTGCATTGTAGTTCAGGGCATGTATTTTTTGGTCTATAATTTCATGATTTTTATGAAAAACTGCATTCATATCTTCACATTTTTGTGGTTTTAATTATTCATATACCTAAACACTCCATTTTAAACTCTTGATTTATTGCAGTTGGTAATTTTGAGGTAGTATATTTTGAAATGCCACAAAACAACACCTTTTGGGTAGTTTTTCTCACTCTTAAAAAAAACCCCCATAAACCATTTTAGTCTCTGTCTCTCCAAATTGGTTTATATCGGCCTATTTTAAATCAGGGCTACAATACTTTTATAGGATTGAGAGAGCGCCAATTAAATGCACACCAGTGATTCCTCTTGTGGAATATCATGGCCCCACCGTAAAGCTTCTATTTACTTTTTTTTTCTCTCATTAGCTCAACTGCAAACACACGTTCAGTTGCAAACTTACACAAGATGAGCAAAATCAAAATGATGTGAGGGGCCATTGAGAGCTCCTTGCTGATCTTTCTGCTTCTTCAGCTGAGCAAGGCTCTGATCCAGGCAAAGAGATTGCACTTAGTCCTACACAACCATTTGGCTGGAACTTGCTGATTTCTAGGAACAGCTGGAGGCCTCTCTCTCCCCAGGATGTTTTGGCTGAGCCAAGCTTTGCTGGGTTTTGGCTGCAAATAACTTTTGCCCTTGCTTTCTTATATCCACAAGTACCATGGCTGGGCAAAAACTGCCATGTGGGCCATCTTCCAAAGGCACTCTGGTCTGGAGTTTGTGAATGAACGAGAGCCTCATCCACTTCCAAACCACAGGAAAAAAATCATGAAAGAAAACTTCCCATCCTTAACAAACAACTGACAATTCACAAGTGGATCTAGAGCTTCTTTACGCAATGAAAAGGAAGGCAATCTTCCAATGGAGTTGTGCTTTTGGGAGTTTTTCTTCTGACTCCCACTCCCACCTGGCACTGGAAAAAGTCACGTCTCTGCAAGTGTCATTGTCTTCTGTCTGCCTTGAGTTGTTTTGCTGCAACAATCAGAACAAGCATCAGGCTGAAGAGAGGCTCAGCTGACGCTAGGAACAGGAGCTGCCCCAAGGAGAAAAAAGACATGAACTTTTACCTCCCAAACCCATCTCCACAGAGGCTCTAGCAGGATTCCTCTGGTTCCCAGAAATACAAAGAAATAGGGCTGAGAAGACCCTTTGCAGCTATGTGTTCATGCCCAAGACTTTGATGATGCCGTTTGGGTTTTGCCTTTTTTCTTTTCTGTCTTTTCTGTATTCCTTGCACATCAATTTAGAGCTCTGTAGGCTACTCGATTTGTGACTACTTTTCCCAGTCCTTTTCCATGGCCTTTGCCTAAGCAGAAAGACAAACTTCCAGAGCTCCAAGCACCGGGGGGTAGAAGGCCCCAGTGTTATCTTGGTTCTTCCTGGGACAGACCCCTGCAGGGAGCTGGTGGACTCGCCATCCCTGCAAGCCTTTGAAAGGAGACTGGATGTGGCACTCGGTGCCGTGCTTTAGTTGAGGTATTAGGCCACAGATTGAACTCGACCATCTTGAAAGTGTCTGTCTGATTCTGTGATTGAGGCAGCTTTTCCTGCAGCCCTGAAAAGGGCTGCGGGGGCCCTTGGCCAAGGACGAGGATCAAGGCTCATGGAAAAGAAGCAAAGGGCTCAAGGCGAAGGCTGACAGGGCACAGCTGCCACAGCCCGGCCCAGAGCGAGCCTCATGTCCTCCTCCTCAACCTGCACCCTCTACGCTGCCCTTCGCGGTGCCGGCGGCTGCTCTCGCTGTGGGGCTCCAGGGCGTGCTGGGGGCCGGGCCCTTCGTCTTCGGGAAGCGCCAGAGCCTCGGAGGCAAGCGGCTGCTGCTGTGGCTGGCAGGGGAGAGCTGCGGCTGCGGCCCCGGGCACGGCGAGCTGCCGCTATGGCCGGCTCCTGCCTCTGCTCCTGCCTCTGCTCCGGCCTCTGCTCCTGCCCTGTGCGCACAGACACGGCCGAGGGCTGCCCGGCAGCTCCGTGCTGCTCCGCAGCGGGCCCGGCCGGGCTGCTGCTCTCTGCGGCCTCTGCCCGCCGCTGCCGGCCCCGCCGCGCTCCCGCCTGCCTCTGCAGCAGCCGGGCCCACACGGGAGGCAGCACATTGCGGCAGGCTCGGAAAAGCCCTGCCCGCAAACCGCCCGCCACGGCCTCGGCCTCAGGGCACAGGCTGCCGGCGTCCTCGCACCTGCGAGCCGGCCCGGGCCACCTGCCGGCCTCGGCCACAGCTCCCGCCTGTGTCTCCATGGCCGCGGCTGCTCGGCACAGCGGGCTGAGCACAGCCAGCGCCAGCAACAGCTCCTCACGGGCCCGGGCTCTGGGCGCTCCGAGCCCACCCTCCCCCGAATCCCAGCCCTGAGGGGCTTGGCGTCCCAATGCATCCCCTGGGGACAGCACAGTCGGCCGCTGAGCTCAGCCCATGGTGACACCACCAAGTGACCAATGGAAAATTCACCAAATCCTCATCAGAGACAAGAGAAAACTCCCATGGTGCCTGACAGCCTGAAGCAACTGCCAATTCCAGATCATTCCATCCATGTAGGAAAAGAGGCTTTTGCATTAAAGCAGAAAAGAGTTATCGAAAAGGAGGGCAGGAGCAAACAACAAAGTTATTTGGACTCATGCTTCTTGTGTCTGTTAGAAAGGACAAGAAAATGCACTCCTTGTTCTTCTGACACAGCTCTCTCTGTTCATGATGTGGGACAGCGAGTGCTGATGATGTGCAGGAGCTGATGCAAGGGACAGGGACAAGGATGCAGCAGGCACAGTGCCAAGCGGACAGAGGGATGATCTCTGGCAGTGGCACTGAAGGAGAAGAGTTTGCAGGCAGCACAGAAAATGGCTCTTTGTTTCACCTCTTCTTTCAGTGCTGCTAAGAATGTAGCCTGGAGCAAGCTGGGAACACCAGAGCCTGGAGCCCATTCCAGGCAGGGCTGCATCAGACACAAACCAGCAGGGGACTGAGGAGCCCCTGGGCTGGCAGTGAGCAACCTCGGGCTCTGCTCACTGCTGCTGGCATTTTCTATTGAACCATCTCCAAGGACTTCTGTTGTGCTCTCTATTTCTAAGGGTTTTCCCCCTTGGTTTGTTTTTTGTTTTCTCCTGCACCTTTTTTTCTCCAAATTTTCCTATCCTGTCAGCAGCAGCCCTTGTCCAGAACTGGCTCTAAAATATCAGCAAAGTAGCTAGGAACAACAATGGGTGGAATCCTGCGGCTCAGGAATTCATATGCCAGAGCCCTGCCTGTGCCTTATGCTTTGTCAGGACCTCCTTCTCTGTACAAAACAAATGACTGGTGGAGACTTTTTGCCACAGAGCTCCTGAGAAACAAAGGTTGGGCTAGGTTTCTCAGGAGTGTATCTGTTAAGTTCATTGCCGGCAAACAGAAAGTAAGGCCAGGGTAGCAGAGCAGCTGGGAGCTGGTCACTCCCTGCAAAGGGCTGGTGTAGGAAGTGGGAACACCACATTCCAGGAGGAGCGAGCAGGGTTAATGTGCTCAAGGTGCTGCCAATGAGGTTTGGGTTCACTTAGAGAGTAGTCAGGAGTGGTGAGCACTGCAAGATCCAGCTGCAGTCCCCATCCATGTCCCTTTCAGTGCTGGCTTTAGGGTGTCTGCAGCCTGCATCCAGAGCGCCCTGGGGGGCTCCTGAGGCTGCCTTTGCACTCAGGCTGGGGATGCCCAGGAGCTGCTGAGGCCAGCAGGGGGGACCAAGGCTGGGGTTTGTGGTCTGGCAGGTGTGGCTCTGGGGGCTGTGACATGCCAGGCCATGGGTCACTGTCACTGCCCTCCGCAGCCCTGGCTAGCTCTGTGATGCTCCAGGGACAATGGCAAGAGCGGGGATCTGGCTAGGTTAGGGTTTTGCCTGAGCCAGAACCTCTAGGCCAAATGCCGAGACGTAGAGACCTCTGGAGGACCGAGTGAAGGAAGCAGAGGAGGCTCTTCTGCAGTGTAAAGTGCAGCAAATTCATCAGGAGAGGTAGGACTAAGGTTCTGCAGGCGAAAATTCCCAAAAGGAACAGATGATCATAGAACCCCCAGCACCCCTGTGCATTGGTTTTTAAAATCTTTCAAAACAGGGGGTGGACACCATATAGTAACCAATAAGCGACTCTTGGGATGTGGTTTTCAGGGCTACCACAAATCAGAACAAGGGGAGGAGAGAGCGTTGGGATAGGGATTGGATCTTAGGGTGAGGGACAGGGAACTTTCTGGAACAAAGTGTAGGGTTTGGGTTGATGGGTGGGGCAAAGGGGCCAGGTTGACTTGACAGACAGGGAAAAATCTGGTGAGGAGGGAGGGAATTCCTTGAGAGACACTTGGGTAGGAGGGCATAACACAGGGGAGAAACTAACTGTAATAACTCAGGGAACACTTGAACATACCACTACATAACAGAACATTTGACTCAGTAAACTACCACACTGCAACACAGAAATTCAGGGTTTCGGCAGCTGAGAGGTGGCACGACTAGAACCCGCAGCAGCTGGTGAAAGCCATCTGTCTCCTTCAGGTTCTTGCTGTGTGGGAAGGTGCTGCGAGTTGTGGTGGCTGCACTCCCCCTTTGCTGGGAGGATGATCTGTACCAGGGCAGAGCAGAAAGCTGCCATGGTGAGCAGAACATGCTCAGAGCATTGCAGTTCAGAGAATGGCATTGCCCCTGAAGGGCAAAAAGCTTGAAAGCATATAATTATGTGCAGAACCGTTGCACAAATTTTCTCTTCTAGAACATGCCCATTTTTGTATGCTGTAGATGAATACTCCGGGTTCTATAGAATACATGGGGTTTTTCTTAAGGTTTTTGGGAGAACTCTCAAGTTGATTTCTGTTTGTATTTTACATCCAGCATGCATACAGTGTTTTTTTATTATTATTTTTCTTTAGTAAATACTTAGGGAAAAATACCTAAGCATTTTTTAATCCTTTGGGATATTGAGATTAATATTCTTAGAAAGAAAACCTTGTTGAACAAGTGTGAAAACACAGAGAGAGGGAAAACAATATAAAAGTCTTTTAGAACAGGGCATGTAATAAGGACTGCAGAACTGAGTAATTCCTCCAAGGGCAGAATTAGCAAGATATATCACCAAGAACACCTGCCAAGATACTTCCTTAAATCAAGGGAAATGTGACCTGCAGCCATACGAAGCACAACCAAAGCAAATGAAAACCTTTGGAAAATTTTGCCAGTGACATCAGTCTGTCTGGATAACTGAGGGATGCCCATTAATATTGCACTACATTCCTCAATATTTGCAATGTCGTTTCTCCCAATTTCTGTGAAATCAATAAGCTGCAGTTGTTTACCATTAACTTAAGCTCTTAGGGGAATTACCAAGCACCATGTACGTTTTTCTGTAGCTGAGCAGGACTTGAGTTTCCCAAATCGTCTACAAAGCAGAAGGGAATCACACAGTTACTTGTGCTAATGTTAATGAAGGGTTTCATGAAAGCAGGTGAATGAGAGCATTGCATTGTAAAACTTCCACATGCAAGAAAACAGGAGTCCACTTAGAATAAAACATAGAAGGCTAGCATAACATCAGAACAGGATAAAATGAAAGTGCTAGACAGGAACTGATGCGTCAGAAATTAGGTGAATAATTTCTGATACATCTGCATGCATTTGCAAGCTAAAACAGAAAAGGAAGGGCAGACATAATAAGGAACAAAGATTTTAAAATTGCACTGTGCAGAAGAGACACACGAACCACCAATGTGAGCACAGCTGGGAGATTCAGCTTGGAGATGGATTAGAGTGGAATCCATTCACTGAAGGTCTCTGGTGCACATGAGTGCAAAGACTGAGGAAAAAAGGAAAAAAGTTTAATTTCTGAAAGCTATTTAGATTCCTGGAAGCATTGTCTAGAGATCTAAAAATCTAAAGCCTCAGAGAATCTGAACCCAAACCATCCCCAAATGGATTGATAAGGTATGATGTACACATCTCTGCTGTTTTCAGAGTCAATGAAATTGACAATGAGTGGCTGGAAATTAGGAATGCCCACCCAGATTTTATATCCCTTACTTTAAGAACACCTTAATAAGGGACTTCAGGAACTGAACACTGACATTCTCACCCTGCTCTATTTACTTTACATTTGAATACAGGCTGGTAGAAGGAGAAATTGGGCTTTAATTTCTCCCCAATGACCTGTTGCACTTTCAGGTTAGGAGTAGATGTAAAATTCAGCTAATCACTCTCTCTATCAATGGATATTCCACTAGTGAACTGACCTACAGAGCATCCTTTTCATCTTTTGTACCTTCCTAAATGGTGCCCAATGAGCAGGACACTCGCATAAATCTCACAGAAAATCACCAAAATTGCTGAAATTAACTCTCAATTCCATGATAAAAGCTTCTGAGAAAAGGCTTGACGGGATCACTGAACAAACTGTAACTTGGAAGAGAAACACGCATTTCAGCACTGATCAAGGGGAAAGAAAAAGAAATGCTGTAAAAGTTCCAAGTGGAAGGTAAGGAGAAACACAGGAAGCAGAGAAGGAGCAAGGCCCTGTCAGATGACCTGTGCAAAGTAACTTTGTGCCCCAGCACCGTTAGAGGACATTCCCTGTCATTGGTGCAAGCAGCTGGAGACATAAATGCTGATTGATTTGGGGGCCACAACCTTGATAAGTGCAGAGGTGGTTCAATAACGTGACATGAGGGAGTTCCCTCAGAGCAACTGGGATGCCAGAAAGAAGTGAGCAGCTCACCACAGCTCGGCCTGCTCGGCTGCTTTTCCTTCTGACCCTCCTGGGGAGCCTCTGACATTTCCTCTTCCCTGATGGAAGCGCAGCTGCTGCCAAGGGAAACGTCCCCACACTCACTCAGTGTTCCCTTTGCTTGCCAGATGTCCCATCTGCTGTCCCTGTCCAGGAGAGCTGCTCTGCTCGGGAGGAGGAAAAGGAGCGAGAGCCTGGGAACATTGGCGGCTGCAATCCCTCCTGATCTAGCGCTGTTTGTGGATGTGTAGCTAGATTTGGATTGTTACAAGTATAGGGATATTTACATACACTGACTGATATTTGTATAGGGATATTATGTATGTATATTGTTATATTGATGCGTGTATATTCATCTGTCTACATACTTGTATAGCTCTGTAGCTGTGCATTTCTATTGCTGGGGATGTATAGAATATTCTATTGGTCCATTGATATTTGTGTATTTATAGAAAGGTTTGTTATGTTTGTATTATATTGTCATGTTATATGTCATGAAATATGTAATGCATGTTTACATCTCTATATTGTTATGCCTATATAGGTATTTACTTCTATTTATTATGTATGGAGTTGTATAGTTCTAAAATTCTTTTTATTTAGTTCTGGATCTGAGTTCCTTTACAGAGGGATATTGCTGTTTCTCTATTTGTATATGGGCTGTACATTTGTAGTAATAAGCAATGAATTTAATTGTTAAACTTCAATTCAGTAACTTCAATATTTGTGTACAGTGAGTTGTTGCAGAGGGTTGCAACAATTTTTTTTCACTGAAGTTGATATCTGTATATATTTACATAGCACAATTCTCAGAATAAATTAAATTTTATTCATAAATTGATATTTCTGTGTTTCTATATTGGTAGCACAGGTGTTGCAATTTAAAATAAATTTCATATTTAAACATAAGTTAATGTTTGTGTATTTGTACATTAGTAGTGCGGGTGTAACTATCTGCAATAAATGCAATGTTTCAACTGAAGTAAGTGTAGATTTGTGCTCCCCAAAGCCATGGGCAGGTGTAAATGCTGGAGGATTCTGGCCATGCAAATCTCCGGCCATGCCCAGCACATGCCCCACCTGCACTCAGGCTGGGCAGGGGAAGCGCAGATTTGGGCTGGCAGCAGAGCCCCACGTTGGCTCAGAACTCGCTGCAGAGGCTGCTGAGAAAACTCCGGGGCTCCATGAGCACAGAATCCAAGCAGGAGCCACCCGGGAGGACAAATCCCTCATCCCACGGGCAGCTCTTTAGGAAAGTGCTCCAAGTGTGCCCCTGAAGCTCATCCCAGAGAGCAGAAGCCAGCAGGGATCCTGAGCCAGCTCTGCTGCCTTTGGCAGCACTTTGGCAAATGAGCTGCAGCAAGGGGGAGGCAGCAGCGACTGTGACTGCTGCAGGCTGGGGATGAAGGAAGGGCCATGGACACAAGTGCTGAGATGCCCCAAAATCCAGAGGGAGGCTGGAGAGCTGGGAATCAACTTGGCATTTCAGTGCCAAGCTCTCACAGGCACTGAAATGATGGAATCCCTTTGTGTGAAGTGACCTGGAAGAACTGACAGGCAGTTGCTGCTAGGATCGGCAGTAGCAGAAAGCAAAAAATGTACAAACACTAGGAGATCATCTAATATCCCCCACAAGCAATGGCTTCAAAAATGATCTCATGTATATATTATATTATGTTATGTTATGTTATGTATGTATATATTATGTTATGTTATGTTATGTTATGTTATGTTATGTTATATTATATTACATTACGTTATGTTATTTTATGTTATTTTATGTTATTTTTTATGTTATTATTATATTAATCAAAATATATAATATGCATGAAATTTAATGCACATGTATTTTTGGACAATTTCATTTTTTGATATATATTTTCATTTAAGATATATATTTGAAATAGTCTTTTAGCTTGGGACAGTGAAGATTTACAACAGTGCAAAACCATCTGCCCACAGAGCTGTCAGCCCCCGGTGGCGTGCATGCACACCCACCCACTGTGCCTGCTCTTCTTAGCATCTCGGGGCTGCTGTTTGCACAGAATTGGGATGAATTTAACTCGACAGAGCCACGAGTGGGGTGTCCAGCTTGTCATGAACACTCATGTGGCAACGAACAACACAGAGCTCTCAAATCACATTATCACAGGACATTTCATTCCTGCTGGGCACTGTGGAACTCTTAAAAGACACAGAAAAGGGGTGGAAAACATTGGCATCATGCTACTGCTGGTATCCTCCTGGAGGAAAATCTGTTGGGTTTCTTAAGGTGGTAGCTTTCCAAAACCTAGGAAAACTGCTCAGCACTGGTAGCCCAATTGTGAATGGTTTTCTTGACTTGGCAAAGGCTGGGGTGTTAACAATGGACTCCGTCCTTGGTCCAAATCACCTGCCCTTACCTGCAGACAAAAGCATCACCACCAGCAGCAGCTACATCAGTCAATTTTCTCAAAAAGCTGTGTTAAACTTGGGAGAGGAAAGGAAAACACATCAGACACTGTGGATTAATGACAAGACTCTGAGGAACAGTTCCAAAGCAAAGGGCAGCAGCTTCTCTCTGGGGCACTCCTTGTGCCCCAAGGCAGCCGGGCTGCCCTGGCTGCCCAGGACCCTGCGCCCCGCGGGCTCTGCAGAGCTGCACAGCGGAGAGGCAGCTTCGGGCACCTCAGCCCCTGGGCAGGAGGGGCTGCTTGCTCTGCAGGGCTGCCTGTGGGCAAAAGCAGGGTGCTGGCCTTCTGCTCTTGGCCCTAGCCTGGCCTTGCCGGGCTAATCCTGTTCCCTGTCCCAAATGTGCTAATGATAGACCTGGTTGTTTGCAGCTCTGCACAGGTGTGATGTGCACCACAAAATACTGAAGGGCTAAGGCCTGAACCACAGACCCTGACTGAAGCCTCAACAACAGGACCTGAGCCAAAGCTGCCCTATAGGTGACATTCCCAACCCAATGTTCAATCTATCTGCTCCTTAATCAAATGTTATTATCAAAAGGATTGTTGCATGCATTCACTGGTGAAACACGTCTTCACCTTTCTGCATGAGGAAAATGGACAAGGCCACACCTGGCCTTGGTAACTCCTTGAGCCCTGGGCAGGCCTGGGGAGAAAACCAAGAGGAGAATGACACCAGCTGTGCCCCCAGCAGAAGCTCTGGCACATTGCTCGCCCAGCACTGTCGGAGCCGGGCTACTCTCACAGTGCTCTCGGGAGCCTCGTGGCCGCCAAAGGTGGAGGCACCGCAGGATTTCCCGGTTCCCGGCCGTGGCTCTGCAGGGCTGGGCTGGGACAGCTTCCCCCAGCTGATGTGCAGCTCTGGATAAAGGGGAAACCATTGGGCTACCTGGTGATGGATCTTCCTTAATCACCAGAGGCACCCTTTTGTAATAATGCTGAGGTGCATTGCTTAGCTTATCCTTTCCTGACTCTTTTTTACACTTTGGCATTACAGTAAATCACACTGTTCCTTCAGCTGGTGTGTCTACATCTCTGACCCTCTCCACCATCAAAACAAACACACAACCAGTTTAGCATGAGACCTGCCTCTCTGCCAGCCCATCTCTTGGCAAACACCCCTGATGGCCATCTCCAAAAATGAAATTCCTACTTTGCAACTTCCTTTTCTGCAGGCAGAAGAGAAAAAGAGCCATTCCCAGTTCTGGACACCTCCAGAAACCAGCTGCTTTCAGCAGTCACAACCCTGAAATATCAACCTCCTTCCTTAACCTGCCATTGGGAGCTCCGACCAAGAGGCCTTTTGTCCAAGGATACCCACAGAAGACCTGGAGAAGGGAGCAGTTTGAAACAAAACTGCTTCAGAGTTTAAACCTGCCTTTATCAAATGAGCACACACCAATCTGTCCCAAAGGGAAAGCAGGCAGGAATGAGAAGCTCCTCTCCCACAACCGCAAACTCCGTGCTTCCTTCTGTTCCAGCTGGAGAGTGGAGGCCATGGGCTGCACCTCACTTTGGGAAGGAGCCCTGGGAATTGGCCTGGTCTGGGAGGGCAGCAAAAGGAATTCCCCAAAAAGTAGGAAAAGATTCTCTTGAAGGAATAGATGATGACAATATTTCTGCAGAAAAGCAAAAAAAGAATAATTGAAGCATTTCAAGAAGTGCCCAGACTGAAATTTGTTTGCCAATATGACAACCCCAAAGTCTCTGTGGTGTGTCAGCAAGCTCAGGAATGAACCTGCAAGGCTTGGATAAACATCATTGGTGTCCGCCCCCCAGAGCACAAGCAGCTCCCCAACAACACTTCAAGACTAAGGGACAAAGCTTCCCCATTCAGCTCTCCACAGCAGCTCTAGGGAGTCTCTCCCCACTGCAAGATCTCCTTTGTCAGTCTACAGTGACAGGAGTTGGCTGCAGGAAGCATTTGTGTGGAGAATATTGTTAATAAATGGTTAAGTGAGAAAGGCCATTCTGATATAATGCCGCTGGTTAAGCTCGATAGGGAGGACAGCAGTCTCTGATTCAGTGACTGCTGACAGGCAAGAATGCCGGATGACCTTGCTGCAACATAAGGAAAGGGAGGTGAGATTAGTCCTGAATATCTGTAGAATGTAGCAAAAGAATAAGCACAAGAATGTAGAAGTAGGTGTAGTTGCTGATATGTAACTAACCAATCCTGAGCTCAACTTTTGCAATATGTATGAAGCTTATTAAGAACTGTATTTAACCCGCTGTATTTGATCAATAAATTGGACTTGGATGAGCCAATTGGTGTCTGGGTCTCCTTCCTCCGACACATTTGCATGGGAGCTCTCCACAGATTGGGGGGAAGAAAAAGAAGAGGTGATTCCTGAGGAAAGAAAAAGGCAACGCTGCTTGGGAAGACACCAGTGTGAGTTTGCTACAACTCTAGGCCCGAAATCCCCTGAAGAAAGCACCATCCATCCATGGGGCAGCACTTTGGCTTTGATATCAATGCTGACAAAATTGCTTCCCATTCCTGCTGCCGTACCTGACTCCAATTCATGAGCAATGTGCCAACTCTGCCAAAGACAGGCAGACATGGTGAGATAAAACCAGCTCATCTGCTGAAAAGGAGTCCAAATTAATGTTTTCTAACTCCCCCTTTTCATCCTTTCCGCAGCCAAGACAGAGCAATGTCCTTCCTCTCTGTCCCCGATGGTTACCCAGGCATGGGATGCAGCGTGGGGACAGAGCCTGTCACTGCCCCCAGTGCCCTGCCCTGCCCTTCCGTGCCTGCCTTGCCCTTCCCTGTCCTGCTGGATCCTGCTGTGCTGTGCCGAGCCGAGCCGAGCCCGGCCAGTGGTCACGCATTTCGGGAATGACCCTCCCCTGCGCCGCCCGCCGGCGTAATGAACACACCACTTTGTAACTTTGACTAGTTAGAGAGTCTTTGTCCCTGATTTTCAGTTTTAACAATTCAGGGAGCTTTTGTTTTCCCTGACAGTACAGTTGCTGCCAAGGGAAACACACCCAAAGACCAATAGTGACCCAGCCTTCCCTTTGCTTCCCGTTTCCTTCCCTCACTGCTACACAGCGCTCTCATACCAGGACCTCAGTGCTGCCTCACCTGAGCATTTAGAGCTGCCTCCACGCCCTTCCAGGCTAAGTGCAGGTGCTCAGGACTCTGAGGTTTTCCTAGCTTCTTGGGAGAAGGTGTTTGCTTCATCTGGACTTCTTGGGGTTTCATCGGAGGAGCCAGGCACAGTCAAATTTCATCTCCACTGTGAGCTCTTCATTCTGCTTGTTCCCATGAAGCTTAAATGCCAACCTGAGCTCATAGTTCCTCTGGTTCCCGTAGACCATCACAGCCCTTCCATGGCCTCTCCAGAGAGGAGCAGCTGCACATCTTCAGAGCAGCAGTTGCCAGCCCGCATCCTATCAGGGAGGGAAAGAGTTTCTACCCTTGCTTTCCAAGCAGGTCCTGGTTAACGACCCTTTAAAGTGTTTTCCTGCAGTGCTCTATCATGGGTAGATCTCAAGTGAGAATCAGGTAGAAAGGGTCAAGTCACCTAGGAAGGGGGACCTTGAGAACAGAAAGATTCTCTGCCTGATTTTCCAGTCCTCTCTGCAGATTTGGATGGTGTTCTGGGCATTTTGCAGACAGCCTCTCTGTAGGGGTACAAGGGCAAGGTGGAAGATATTGCCTAACAAGTGGTCAGGGTTAGGTGCACTCTCCTCTTTCTTTGAATGAAGCCAAACTAGGACTCTGATAGGATATTGCAGATGTTTAAGACTGTCTGCCCTGCAAATCAAGCCATGCCATTTGACGCTGGCAGGGGGCTATGTAGAAATCACGAATGGGTCGGGACTGTTGAGGAACGCGCCTCGAGCTGTTTGTTTTCCAGCATCAATCTCGTTACATGGTTATGACAACGGGAAGATGCCAGCAGCTCACATCCCAGGCAGCAGACAAAGAACTTAATGTTACAACTTACTTTATAAATTTTTTGACCAATCACACAAAGCAAAAGCTTATTGACAGTAGTTCTATCCAATCACCATAAGCACATGTTCCATTGGTTAAAACAATGCTTGCTTATTTCGAATACAATACCTACGTGTAAGCCTTAAAACACAACGCACTGAGCTCCATTATTAAGTTTCAACCTTCCTAATATCTTGCTAGATAAACTTTTCTGTAGCTTAGAGAGGTATTCTAGACCAGCATTAATGCACAGACCATTGTTCTATTTTTCTTTGCTTTTCTGCAGTTTAAATAATTTTTCTGCTGACCTATCTCATGGCTGCTGCTTGGCTCTAATAACAGTTCTACTGTATCTGAGACCTGCCTTTTGCAGCTTTCCCAAAACCCTCTAATTTTGTGGATTCCCTAAGAGGACTGAGTGCCAGAGCCTCTGGAGAAGCGTGGAGGGCAGGGCTCAGGCAGGTTGTGCCAGTGCAGGATTTGAACTCAAGGCACCAGGAAGCACCAAGCCTGCAGAGAGGAACTCAACCCTTCTCATCTCCCTCACTGCCAGAGGCAGGCTCAGAGCAGCCATCTCACCCCTCTCTAAACCAGTGGGGGCTCTGTCCTTACCAAGCTCCCGGGGCTCCTGGGAATTGTTCCCACAGCTCTCGGTGCCAGGCAAAGCTCCCTCTGCTGCAGCTCAGTCCACAGGCTCCCCTCCTGAGGACTCAGGGGCAACATTAATATTCCCCTTGAAAGAGAAACAGAAAGGAAGAAACCCTTCTCGCCACTTACACAAAACACCTGGTCCAACATCTCCATGGCTCACACACTTAATCCCTTGTTCCTAACAAGAACTCTGGGCCCCAAAGCCCTTCAACAGTCAGAAAAATTTGACTTCTCAAACACAGTCCAAAGGCTGTCAAGCTGACAGTGACAGTGTTGAACATGGGGATGACACTGAACACATGGAATGGCTGCTAAGGAAATCAATTGCTGCTCTGTTCTGTAAGGTTGCATGTCTGACAGCACTAACATCAGTCATCATGTGACTAATTGCAATGGAAGTAGCACTGTCTTCTTTCTTCAGCCAACAACCCAATCGGTATATTGGTTTCAGTGCCTCGCCTGAGGCAAGTTGATGTAGAAATAAATTCCATGTACCTCATTTTGCAGGGCCCTAGGGTCTGAAATTGCTATTACAGTTTTCTTTATAATGATGGGCAAATCTTTTTGCTCTGTGTTTTCTCTTGATGGCTTTTTAACGATAGGTGCTATCACAGTGAGTTGAATGATGCTACATGGGCCACCTTTAATTTTTGAGGGAATGTCCTGCCAGGCTCTGTCTCCACAAATGAGCCAATATTTTGTTGCTAATTGTCATGGGGATTCATCTAGGTCATCTACTTGTCAGCAGTTTCACCCTTAGGGGGCACTGGGGTAGTACAATTGCACCACAAACTTGAGTATCTGTCCTCAGGATGATGGGGAGTAACATTTAACTGTGGATCTCCCTGGTACTGAAACTCAGCACAAAATTCCATCACCAATGAACCAAGAATTCCAATTCTTGAGGTTCACAAGGTGCTTTAAGAAGATCAGGGGCCCAGTGATGTCAGCTGGTTATGGGATTGGTCTTGTTGGCAGCCTCACACCAATATTTGTCATGATTGGGTATTGGCTACTCCTTGGCTGGCACAGGCACACCGACCAAAAGGGTTGCAAAGGATTTATCTGGGCTCAAATTGGTCAAACACATGGTGTCTGAGCCTGCTGACTTGGCTAAAGCAAGGCAAACATTCATTTTTGGTTGATCTACAGGCATGTATGCATGCAAAAGCAAGCAAGCAAAACCAACAAGCGCCTGTATATCATTTGATCAAGCTCCATGTTCCTGCTCAGCTGTTTTTTGGCAAAAGCTTCCACATCTATTTCAGTTCTCAAGCAAATCTTTTAGCATTTGTTCAGGGACTGGCCAACTATAGGGCACTAAACTGTCCCTCTAACCTTCAATTTTTACAAATTTGGATATCTTAGAATTCTTTTGAACATAATGGACACCACGCTTTTGCTGAAAGAGCTCTATGATACAAACCATTTTCACAGTCCAAAAATCAACATCAAACTCAAGATTTGTAGCTTTCACAGGCTGAACTGGGAACAGGTGGCATGCACCGTAGCTTCTCCATGCGGCTCACGTCTGCGTGCTCATTTCCCTGCTGGTGGAATTGTCACTGCACTCTTGTGTATGAGACGGTTTCACGTCCTTCACAGGGACCATCTTAGGTCCAGCACCTGTGCAAATACAAGCATACCCTTTGCCCCAAGTGATTAGCAGAAATGGTCCTTCAATTTGTCCTTACTCAAGGTTTCTGATCAAAATCGAAGGATTTTCTTTCAATTTTTCCTGTGTGCTGTTTGAAAAGTGCCTAAAAATTGGAGGATTAGGTCCTGCAAATGAGCTATTCAAAACATAAAAACATCTAAAGCTTTGCTCAGCCTCATCTGGGTTGTTGCTTCAGCCACTCCCCCTTTTGTTGATCTAGAATGAGTTTAGAGTGTGGTGCGTCCTTTCAACAATTGCCTGACCTGTGTGGGAATAGGGAATTCCAAAATGTGGCGAACACCCCAGTCCATCAAAAATGTGGCCAATTTTTGAGCTGTGTATATGGGGCCATTTGACAGTTTTCATCTCGTGGGGGATCACTTTGGTGGGCTCTGGGCCCAGTGACACTGACAAGGACAAAAGCAAAAGACGAGAGGCGCTCTCTCTTCCTGGGACCAAAGTCCCACAGCTTTAATGGAGAACAACTCCAGGAGAGAAAGGGAGTGTCCAGGAGAGGAAAGAAGATGTCCAGAGGAGGATAGAGAGCGTCCACCTCATGGCAGGGGATTTGAAACCCTGGGGGAGGAGGGTGGGTAGAAAGGAACTACCATAATTCAACATAATAAATCACCACACTGAAGTTTTCTGCATAAATTGCTGCACTTGTTGCAAACAAAATCCTAAAATCTCCCCAAACACAACCGTGCAGTTCCAAATGACCACAATGTGAGAGAAAAATCACTCAACCCCCCTGTATACCCAAGCACCAGGTGTCACAGGGAGCACCAACCCCTGCAACTAGAAAGTCCACGCACACAGGCTCACTGGGAAAGGAGTATATCTTTATGAGGGGACAGAGTGCTCACTTTTCTCAACACAACACACACCATCCACCACATCAGCATCCACCACCATCATCTTCCTCAAACATTCACACACTGAAAACACAACCACAATTACAACACACAGGAAAAATAGCAGCAATGAAACAGGATTTGCTCAATTCACCCCAAGAATTGCTAGCAGGTCCTTATTGACACAGCAAATCCTTTCTGCCAGCAGCCAGACCCAAACCCAAACTGTACAGGCGTACGTTGTGCACAGAACCTCTCTGTGTGACTTGTGAACAGGCCTTCCCCTGCGCACGCCTTACGGGTTACTTTATACAGAGTTAAACGTTCCCTTTCTCCACAGTCCCAGCAGTCTTGTCTGTCCCCCACGAGGAACAGCTAAGAGCGGAGGTGCCTCCAGGAAAGGAATGTCCTGGCAGCACCCAGAGACGTCCAAAGCCCGGTTGTTCTTGCTGGAGCAGAGAAGCGTTCCTGCCGCGGTCACCAAATGAGGTGTGGAATAGAACTCACCACAGTTAAAGGTAGAATGTGGTATGTTTATTAAGGCGCAAGGCACACGAGGAGTTTTCTCCTAAAGACATGTGTGAAGAATCACTGCCGCTCTACTTATCTAGAAAAGTCCTACATATTCATATAATTCCCAAAATGACTAATACATATTAATTAGGTAACCCCACCTACCCCCTTTGTATTAAAATGTATTATAATTGAGTCCAAAGTTCCCTCATATTTGCGGATTCTTTCACATCACATGGGTTGGTGGGTTTTAAAGCAGGGAATGGTCTCCTTCTCATGAAGCCAAGATGTCTTCCTCAATTTGGTAACATTCATTTTGAAGACTTCTGTTGAGCAGGTAAAAATGGTCAAAATGAAATCTTTCCCAGCTGTTTCCCTTTGGTTTACCTCTTTGAGGGTTAAAATTCTGTGCTGCAGGTGTGCTGGGTGTGTGCAGAGCAGTGCAGCCCCAGAAACCCCTTGGCTTGCCCACAAGTTGTCATGCCTTGTTGCCAGGTGTGCCCAGCTGTGGCAGGAGAAGGAGCCCGCAGCTCAGTGGGCACCGTGCCCTGCCCAGCCGGGGCTCTCTGGCACAGAGCAGCAGCAGCGCCAGCGCCGTTCAACCCGCTCCTGCCTTGGCTTCCCCTGGCGCACAGAAGCCTCTGGAAATCAGCACGGCCAGTGGCGTTCCCAGCTTGGAGCAGCTGCTGCTGGCGGGCAGATGCTGAAAGTTCGACTGCTGCTAAAGGGGAAGAAAGGCAGAGATGTACCCGCACCGGAGCCCTGGGCATGTCCAATAAAGGTGCAAATATGTGGGGAGATTTGTTAGGAAGCATTTCAGCTGTCATGCCAACAGTGGCTTCTCTCCTGGTTCTGTGTGTTCTAGACAAGTAATGCAATGGTTGGCTCTGACAATTAAGAAGTAGATGTTTATGTGGATGTTCAAATGTGTAGTGATGGTATTGTAATATATCCACCCATAGTCCTCTTTCCCGTCCCCCTTGTAATCGCCTTGGTAGTCAGGGCGTCTGGGGAGGGCTGGCTCGTGACCAGCAGGCAGGGTGTAACAACACCTGACCTCCAGTCAGGATGCAAGAAAGTAATCTCCACCAACTGACAGCAGAGAAAGAGTTGACTGACAAAACTTTTGGAGGAGCTAAGGGTATAAAAGGCAGAGCATCCTTTTTGTAGATGAGCACGTGGCTGCTAGTCACAGAGAGTCCCAATGCTGCAACTTTTCTTTTTTCAGTCCTTTGTTAAGGTTTACTAAACCTTTAAAATTTTAAAAGTGAGAGTCATTTCTCACATGTGCAATGCTGTGGGCCATTGTCTTGGTCTGGTTTCCTTTGTTTGTGTCCCATCTGAGTGCTCAACTGGGGTACAGGCTGTAGGTGTCTGGGGCACTCCTGAAGTTCCTCTTGGATCCCCTGAACAACAGGGTTTGGCCCATGAGGGGAATTTTTGCTGCTTTGTGACAGATGAGAATTTCCCAGGCTCTTTTGTGTTTGCTGTAGGGAAGGTGAGTTTTGCTGTGCATAAACTCATAGACCAACACAGAACTGTCCCTTTGTGATGTCAGGGCATGGTTGCCACGTCGTCATAGTGGCATCAGAATGTTGCCCTGGTGCACAGAAGGCCTGAGTGTCAGAGCAGCCCTAGGCCTTGCTCAGATCAGGAGAACCTTCCTGGTCAAAGCATCTGTCAGTAGGCAGCTGCCCACTGACAAGAGGCTTGTTTTTTAAGCTTTTAGAAAAATTGCAGAAATGCCAATTATTAACCATCTGGCCACTGCAGCTTTTGCTGCATATGGCATTGCCTATTCCATTTATTATTTTACAAATTTCGCACGTAAGTAGAGTTTTCCATTCTAATTAGGTTAGGGTGTACCCTAACCTGGCTTTTGTATTTCTTCCTGCTCTTTCTTGGTGGCTGCGTTTCTGATTTTGTAGGAGAAAGAGCATTAGGATGCCAGTGGTTTGGTAAAGCTACTGTCAAGAGGTTCAGCTAAAAAGGGGGTGTCTGTAGCCACAGGGGCAGCAATTGCAGGGGAACCTGCAGGGCTTCTGTTCCCTCCACAGGAGAGTCTGTGGCAGCAGAGTCTGTCATTTACTCAGGTTGCTGGGACAAGCAAGACACCTTTAAAAATGTAGACTGGCAGACCTTCTTTAAAGCCTTCCAAAAACTCTGCAGTTTTTCCCAGAATTCAGAGAAAGCTTATTTCATTTTAAATTTTGTCATGAAAGGATTTTACTAACTTGACCTTTTACTGAGTGCTAAAATAGTTGTTCCCTTTGAATGGAAGTGCTGCTGTGCTCTTCAGCAATAGAACTGCATCATCTGCAGGGGGACTGTGGGGAAGCTTTTCTGGGCAACTGTTTCCTGCAAGTTAATCAGAACGAGTGCATGACACTGAGTGATAAAAAAAAAGAGTACCTGAAGGAGAAAATTTCAGAAGCTGTCTTATGTGTTTGGTAGAACAGGAGGATTGAGTGTTAAAGAAAAACACTTTGCATTTGCTTGATCATATTTGAATTCATTTACTGGCTAAACTGGCTGCAGTGTGGGCACAGCCAAGAATATTGTCCTGATCTCTTGCTGGCTGTGTGAATGAATGTGTCTCCGGGAGGGATGTTGTGAAACAGGAAATCATCTCTGTTTGGGTTGACTTGTTCTGTGGGATTCAGCAGCCCAGGCAGTTTTCTGACAGCATCTGGTAAATTTTCCCTTCCCACTACAGGACAACTGAAGCATGTATTCAGCAGTGCTGAAGATCCTGAGGTGAGTGAGAAAGGAACATTTCATGTTCCTGGTGTTTAAGAATTGTAGAGGAAGATGTGAGCTTGGCCAGTAGCAGTAGACTGTACAGGGCCAGCTAGGAAGGCTGAAAGAAAATCCATATTCCTGCCTGTAACAAAAATAATAACGGCAGCGATAGATATTTTTAAATTTCCTTCTCAGAGTTTAAAGAATTAAAAACCTAGTTTTGAAAAGAGAATGATGCTTGCTGACAGCAGATAGGGAAAATTTAATTAAGAGCAATTTCCTCTACAGTTGAATTATATAATTTTAATTTAAACAGAGTGACTTAGACTCCTATTCTTATCAAACTTTATGATATCTGCTTGGAACATGAGGTGGTAGAACAGGAAGGCCATCTTGCAATGGTGCCTGCTGTATCTGAAGTGCAATGGGCACCTTTGTGGCTGGGGAGCTGCGTGGGCCCAAAGGACGCAGGGCTGGCGGCCGTGAGCAGCTGAAGATGAGGCAGCTTTGTCTCCATGGCCGCGGCTGCTCAGGACAGCTCCTCACGGGCCCAGGCTCTGGGCGCTCCGAGCCCGCCCTCCCCCGAATCCCAGCCATGAGGGGCTTGGCGTCCCAATGCATCCCCTGGGGACAGCAGAGTCGGCCGCTGAGCTCAGCCCATGGTGACACCACCAAGTGACCAATGGAAAATTCACCAAATCCTCATCAGAGACAAGAGAAAACTCCCATGGTGCCTGACAGCCTGAAGCAACTGCCAATTCCAGATCATTCCATCCATGTAGGAAAAGAGGCTTTTGCATTAAAGCAGAAAAGAGTTATCGAAAAGGAGGGCAGGAACAAACAACAAAGTTATTTGGACTCATGCTTCTTGTGTCTGTTAGAAAGGACAAGAAAATGCACTCCTTGCTCTTCTGACACAGCTCTCTCTGTTCATGATGTGGGACAGCAAGTGCTGATGATGTGCAGGAGCTGATGCAAGGGACAGGGACAAGGATGCAGCAGGCACAGTGCCAAGCTGACAGAGGGATGATCTCTGGCAGTGGCACTGAAGAAGAAGAGTTTGCAGGCAGCACAGAAAATGGCTCTTTGTTTCACCTCTTCTTTCAGTGCTGCTAAGAATGTAGCCTGGAGCAAGCTGGGAACACCAGAGCCTTGAGCCCTTTCCAGGCAGGGCTGCATCAGACACAAACCAGCAGGGGACTGAGGAGCCCCTGGGCTGGCAGTGAGCAACCTCAGGCTCTGCTCACTGCTGCTGGCATTTTCTATTGAACCATCTCCAAGGACTTCTGTTGTGCTCTGTATTTCTAAGGGTTTTCCCCCTTGGTTTTTTTTTTTTGTTGTCTCCTGCACCTTTTTTTCTCCATATTTTTCTATCCTGTCAGCAGCAGCCCTTGTCCAGAACTGGCTCTAAAATATCAGCAAAGCAGCTAGGAACAACAATGGGTGGAATCCTGTGGCTCATGAATTCATATGCCAGAGCCCTGCCTGTGCCTTATGCTTTGTCAGGACCTCCTTCTCTGTGCAAAACTAGGGATTAGTGGAGTTTTTTTGCCACAGAGCTCCTGAGAAGCAAAGGTTGTGCTAGGTTTCTCAGGAGTGTATCCGTTAAGTTCATTGCCGGCAAACAGAAAGTAAGGCCAGGGTAGCAGAGCAGCTGGGAGCTGGTCACTCCCTGCAAAGGGCTGGTGTAGGATGTGGGAACACCACGTTCCAGGACGGGCAAGCAGGGTCAATGTGCTCAAGGTGCTGCCAATGAGGTTTGGGTTCACTTAGAGAGTAGTCAGGAGTGGTGAGCACTGCAAGATCCAGCTGCAGTCCCCATCCACGTCTCTTTCAGTGCTGGCTTTATGGTGTCTGCAGCCTGGATCCAGAGCACCCTGGGGGGCTCCTGAGGCTGCCTTTGCACTACGGGTGAGGGTGCCCAGGAGCCCCTGAGGCCGGCAGTGGGGCCCAGGGCTGGGGCTTGTGGTCTGGCAGGTGTGGCTCTAGGGGCTGTGACATGCCAGGGCATGGGTCACTGTCACTGCCCTCCGCAGCCCTGGCTAGCTCTGTGATGCTCCAGGGACAATGGCAAGAGCGGGGATCTGGCTAGGTTAGGGTTTTGCCTGAGCCAGAACCTCTAGGCCAAATGCCGAGACGTAGAGACCCCTGGAGGACCGAGTGAAGGAAGCACAGCAGGCTCTTCTGCGGTGTAAAGTGCAGCAAATTCATCAGGAGAGGCAGGGGGAAGGTTCTACAAGTCAGAATTCCCAAAGGGAACAGATGTTCAGAGAACCCGCAGCACCCCTGTGCACTGGTTTCTAAAATCTTTCAAAACAGGGGGTGGACACCATATAGTAACCAATAAGCGACTCTTGGGATGTGGTTTTCAGGGCTACAACAAATCAGAACAAGGGGAAGAGAGAGCGTTGGGATAGGGATTGGATCTTAGGGTGAGAGACAGGGAACTTTCTGGAACAAAGGGTAGGGTTTGGGCTGATGGGTGGGGCAAAGGGGCCGGGTTGACTTGACAGACAGGGAAAAATCTGGTGAGGAGGGAGGGAATTCCTTGAGGGACACTTGGGTAGGAAGGCATAACAGAGGGGAGAGACTAACTCTAATAATTCCGGGAACACTTGAACATACCACTATATAACAACATTTGACTCAATAAACTACCACACTGCAACAAAGAAATTCAGGCTTTCAGGAGCCGAGAGGTGGCACTATTAGAACCCGCAGCAGCTGGTGAAAGCCATCTCTCTCCTTCAGGTTCTTGCTCTGTGGGAAGGTGCTGCGAGTTGTGGTGGCTGCACTCCCCCTTTGCTGGGAGGATGATCTATACCAGGGCAGAGCAGAAAGCTGCCGTGGTGAGCAGAACATGCTCAGAGCATTACAGTTCAGAGAATGGCACTGCCCCTGAAGGGCAAACAGCTTGAAAGCATAGAATTCTGTGCAGAACCATTGCACAAATTTTCTCTTCTAGAACATGCCCATTTTTGTATACTGTAGATGAATACTCCAGGTTTTATAGAATACATGGGGCTTTTTCTTAAGGTTTTTGGGAGAACTCTCAAGTTTATTTCTGTTTGTATTTTACATCCAGCACGCATACAGGTTTTTTTTTAATTATTATTATTTTTCTTTAGTAAATACTTAGGGAAAAATACCTAAGCATTTTTTAATCCTTTGGGATATTGAGATTAATATTCTTAGAAAGAAAACCTTGTTGAACAAGTGTGAAAACACAGAGAGAGGGAAAACAATATAAAAGTCTTTTAGAACAGGGCGTGTAATAAGGACTGCAGAACTGAGTAATTCCTCCAAGGGCAGAATTAGCAAGATATATTACCAAGAATAACTGCTAAGATACTTCCTTAAGCCAAAGGAAATGTGACCTGCAGCCATACTAAGTAGAGCCAAAGCAAATGAAAACCTTTGGAAAAGAGGGAATTTTTCCAGTGACATCAGTCTGTGATAAATAGGTATTATTTGTGCTGATAAATATTGAAACAGTAGTCAATATTGATAGAGTAATTAATATTTGAGAATAATAAAATAGTTTAAAGTTATAATGCCAAAGAAGAGAGGGAGAGGAGGGGCTCCACCTGCCCTTCCCAGCAGCTGTTCTCAAGGACCACAGGAAAGAAGCTGAAGATACAGTTTCTAAAAATGACCAAGAACCTGGTTGGATCCCAGAAAATGCTAATTATAAGGGATTTATTGCCTTGATATGCAGATGCAGTGATACGTTAGTCTTGGCTTACATTGTACTGGCTTGGTGCGCCTGTGTAACCCAAAGGTGAATTAAAGGACAACGAAGAAGACTACAGAGCCTTCATCAGTGACAACCCCCAAAGACTTGTGCGACCACCAAACCGAATGGTGGCGCATGCGTGATAAGGGTGGTAATGAAGGGGGAGATAGAGATATGACGAACCAAAAATGGGAGGAGATGGAATTGACACATAGCATATAAGGGGTGATTTTCACTTGGCAAGCTTGTACGTGAAGTGGAAAGGGTCATTGAACCCCGCAATCCGTACCCCGCGGTTGTTTTTGCTTATGTGCTATTATTGGAACCAAATTATCCCTTATTTTAATCAAATTATATTGTATCCAATTTTATATTTTTTTTATTTTAACTATTCAAATGAAATTGTGACTTCTTTTAATATTGTTTGGGGGTTTTTTATGATGGGATAATTGGGCAAACATAACAGCTTCACAGTTAGAGCTGTACATATGTTCTGATCTTTAGATAAAGCTTTGAATTAACGTGTTTTGATTCTGTCTTTAAGTTTTGATGACATATTTTTAATTCTATATTTTTTTTGATGATGAAAAAAAGTAAATAAATAAACAAAATTAAAAAAAAAACAAAAGGAGAATGTGAGACCAGGACCTGCTAGTCTAGAGATTATGGGAGTGCAGCTCACTCGATGTGCCAGCGTCTCACCACATCCTTTCCGCATTGGGCCTCTCCTCCTCCTCTTTGGCCATGTTTTCTTTGTGTCATTTGTGCTGCTCTTTGTTACTTGGCATTACAACAGAGTCACCTGTTGACCTGTTTGAGGGACAATGGATCCAAAAGATCCTGTATAGTCAAAGGTGTGTTCTGTGCCCACCAAAGGCCTGAGCAAAGCAACCAAGAGAAGTGTGCCCAAATCCCAAAGCTTTGCTCCTTTGCAATCTCCCACAGATCTGGCTCACAGGTGTCTTCAATCACAATTCCACAGGTAAGAAGAGGTCATGTATTTCACTGGGAAAAGATGCACTGCTTTGGCAAAGTCACCTGTATGTATATTTACCCAGGACAGCACTCCAGCTGTGTTATTTGTTCCTTGTTTGCAGAAGGATGAGTGCACTGGGAGGTCAATAACAAGTGACAAGGGTTCCTCAAATCTGCACTGCAGCCTGGGTGCCATTCAGCCCAGAGCTAGGGGATCGTTTGTTCCCATGGACCAGTGCTTGCCAGTGGAATGAATTCCTGCACAGCTGGAAGAAGCAATTCTGGATTCAGCTCCAGCTCTTGGTGGGCTGCATGATCATTGACAATGCTGCCCATCCAGAAATTATTCTGCAGTTTCCTTTCATAGTCATTTGAAACTTTGAAACTTCACATTTCAATTTGCTTTGCTTTAGGGTAAAACACTTCTGGGCCCAGTGCAAGCTGTAACCTTTTGACAGCAAAGTCCTCATGGTTGCCAGCTTCTGATGTTACACAATGTCACCTGGCTGCATGTGCTTGCTTAGCTCTGGGTCTAGTCCCAGCCTAGTAAAGCCCAGGCAGGGTGGCACGTTGCAGGGAAAACTGGTCCATGAGCTTATGGGGTTGCCATCAGCAGCAGAGTGAATGTGCCCTCTGGGGATTCCTCTGGAGACAAATTTAGTGACCTACTCCATGCCACAATATTATCTTAGATCTTTCTGCAATATTCTAGAAAAGGCTGTGAAACATCACACCTCCTTGCACAGCCACTGTTTGAAGAGGGGCATTTTTGTCCCTCCTCAAAGTCATTGCTCTTGCACACCAGAAGCATGAACATCCACAGTCAGGAATGATGCATGGTCCTTCTGCTGCTGCAGAGCACTGGGTAGTGCAGACCTGGGTGTTACCAACATGAGCACTTAATTAGCATTTCATGCTCCTTCAAGCTGTCCAGATCCCAGGGCTTTTTTGTTTCAAAGCAGCCACTGCACCATCTCTAGGGAAGAACAGGAAATGGGAAACAGTGACTGCCAGCCTTGCAGGGGTGTGGGGGAAAACTTGAGGTGTCTGCATCAAAAGATGAATGGGAAGAGTGTAATTGCCAAAGCAAATGCTTTGTTAGGATAGCAGGACCAGTTCTTTACTGCATGCTTGCATGAAGATCATTTGGGATCTCCTTTTTGTGTCTCATGCAGAAAAGGAGCTCTTAATAATACCACGCTACTTAAACTAGATTGGGATGTATCTCTGTAGTGGTTCACAATGAAGCAGACTGCCTGCTGTGTCACTGCCAGCCCTGCTGAGCCTGCAAGGGACTGTAGTGTATCCCATGCCTGTTTTGCCTCCAAGCAAAGCTTGGTTTTCCTTATTAGTGTGGAATAAATACAAGAGTCATAAAATGGGCAATTAAACTGGCCAATCTGGAGGATATGCTCATGCTTTCACACATCAGTCTTGCACCTCACGCTCTCAAGGCTTCGTACTCATCATGAAATATTTTAACAAAAAAACCTCAGCTCTCAAGTTACATCTGAATAAAATTGCACAAGATCATCAAGAATTCTGCTGTCAGGAACAAGACAAGAGCCTTCCAACACTCACTTGCAGCTGTCCTGGATTGCTGCAGCCCTTTGTGAAAAGCTGCTGCAGACAGAGTGTTTGGAGCTGGTTTGGGCCTTTATGAAAGATCTGTGGAGCAGTGTGCAGGGCTCTCCAGGCAGGAAACTGTTTGTCCAAGCCCAGGGACACGGTGCCGGCAGGAGCGGAGCGGCCCCGCTCCCAGCCCAAGAGTCTGTGAGCTGAGCCACGCCGGGGAGAAAAGGCAGCGAGGGGCTCCAGCCCAGCTGCTTCACTGCCCTGCCCGCTCCATGCAGCTCTGCCATGGGAGAAAGCCGATGCCGGACGAGCCCCCAAGCTTCCATCAGCTGCTGGAACTGCTCCGTGACAGCTCCTGTTCTTCCGAGAGTGACCCCGGCGCCTTCTTGTAATGCGTGTCATGGGGGGATTCTGTTTGTTAATAAACTGTTGGGGTTTTTCCACTTTCATCTATCAGTAATAATTTCCTGTTGCTGGAAAGGGATTGTTGGAACACTTTAGAGGAGACGACTTATTGCACAATATCCTGTTTGAAGTTGTCTCAAACTGTGAGAGACAGATGGCTTCACACAGGAGCATCCCCAAGGCTGCTGAGGGGAAGGCACAGAGGAAGACAAACCCAGTATTTCTGAGGGAGCTCCTTGACACCAAACCAACCTGAGTTGTCAAACAGCAGACCTGATGTTTCGAGACATGGGCCACAGGGAAAACCTTTCAGTGTGTTTGGTCCAGGCTGGGTTATGCTCAGGCCAAAGGTGTGTCAGTGTGTTGGATAATACTCTTTTCTTGACCTAGAGATGGGGACACTGAGAGGTGTTTTAATAACTTTTCTTCCATTTTCGGTCTCATGAGAAGAGTGAGACAATACAGATGTTATAATTCACGCCATCACAATCAGAAGCCAACTATTTCCTAATTATAATACATTATAAGCGTTTCTTGGTCTATCAGCCTTTTGCCATGCCACGTTGTAGATGCCCTAAAGCCAATTATTTAAAACTACCCCTCGTGGGTCCCACTACAATGCATCTTTCATAGCTCTGTTTTTCCAAAATCTTATTTGCAAGGCCATCTTTTGGAAATTTTTTCCAGCTTCATTTCTCTCTCAACAATATCTGTCCTATTCCATGGCATTTTTAGGTTAGCATTTCTTGTCTCAAGATTTATATACAGATTCCTACTTTGTGGGCCTTCTATTAGGCCCTAAAAGCTTTCTACAAATCCATTTCCCACATCAGTGCACTTGGCTCCTTCTCTCCTCATTGTGCCTGGCAAGCACAGGAGGCCAGAGCTCCTGCAGAACCCATCATAGCACTCAGTGGGAGCAAACTTGTGTCCAGTCCTCACCTGGAGCTGTGGTGCCCAGCATTCCACCACACTGGAATGAGGAACTGTTCCTGCTCTTTCAGAAGGAGCTAAGGAGCTCTGGCCTTCAGATCAATTTTCTGCAGGCTCCTGCAGTGCCTGGTGCTGCTCCCTTGCCAGAGGCACCCCAGGCCAGGGGGGCCACATCTGGGCTGCTGTGTCTGCCTCTGGGGCTCCCTGTTCTGGGCAGTGAGGAGGAGCTGCAGAGGCTCTGCAGGACTGACAGGATGGGCCTTGGGGCTGGCAGGAGAAGCTGAGGGACCTGGGCTGCTGGAGCTGCTGAACAGGAGGCCCAGGGCTCATCCTGTGACTGCTCCAAGGGTGGCTTCAGAGAATCCCAGAACCAGCAAGGGTGGAACAGGCCATGGAGATCATCAAGTCCAACCTGTGCCCTGACACTGCCTTGTCTCCCCTGGGCCTCCTCTTCTCCAGGATAAACAACCTCAGCTTCCTCAGGAACTTATCACAGCACTTGTGTTCCAGATCCATCACCAGCCTTGTCCTTCTCTGGAAACGCTCCAGCCCCTCCATGTTCTTCCTAAATTGGGGGCTCCAGAACTGAACACAGCACTCGAGGTGCTGCCCAAGCAGTGCTGAGCACAGGGGAACAATCCCTGCCCTGCTCCTGCTGGCCACACCATTCCTGAGCCAGGCCAGGAGCCATTGGCCTTCTTGGCCAGCTGGGCACACTGCTGGCTCATGTCCAGCCTGCTGTCCATCAGTCCCTGCAGGTCCCTTTGTGCCTGGCTGCTGTCCAGCCCCTCTGGCGCCTTGCTGAGGGAGGGAGGCAGGGAGGGAATGGGTCCAGATCCAATCCTTCCTGAAATGTGGGGTTTGCTGGCACTGCCAGTTCCCAGTTCTTGATATTTCCCTATTCTGGCACAGCCCAAGTGCAGCAATTTGCTGGCAAAGAAAGCCAAAACCAAGCAAAGACCTGGTACCTACAGCAACCCGATCTCGGGTTTGCTGACACCGCCAGTACCCAGATTGGGAATGTTTCAGATGCCTGCACGGCCTAATTCCAGCAGTTTGCTGGCAAAGAAAATTAGCATCTGGAAATTTCTCACTGCCAGCAAAACCTAAATGCAGCAATTTTCTGGCAAAGAAAGCCAGAACCCAGCAGCTTCCCAGTGCTGCCACCAGCACCACCCAGGTCTGGTGTTTGCTGCGCAAGTGCCCAGATCCGGAAATTTCCCAGTGCTGGCACAGCCCAAGTCCAGCAATTTGCTGGCACAGAAAGCCAAAATCCGGCAATTTCCTGATGCCAGTACAGGTGCCCAGACCTGATGTTTGCTGCCACTGGCAGTGCTCAGATCTGGATATTTCCCTGTTCTGGCAGAGCCAAGTCCAGCAATTTTCTGGCAAAGAAAGCCACAATCTGGCAATTCCCTGCTACCGTCATTGGCAATGCCAAGATCCGGTGTTTGCTGGCACCCCCAGTGCCCAGATGCGGGAATTTCCTGGTGCCAGCACAGCCCAAGTCTAGTAATTTTCTGGCAAGGAAAGCCAAAATCTTGCAAATACCTGGTACTTACAGCAACCCAATCTTGTGTTTGCTGACACCACAAGTGCCCAGATCCAGAATTTTTCAGGTTCCTGCACAGCATAAATCCAGCAATATGCTGGCACTGAAAGTTCACATCTGGCAATTTCCTGGTGCTGGCACATCCCCCACCCAGATCTGGTGTGCGCTGGCACTGCCAGTGCCCACATCTGGCAATTTCCCTCTTCTGGCACCACCCATGTCCAGCAATTTGCTGGCAAAGAAAGCTAAAACCTGGCAATTTCCCCTTGCCAGTACCGCCCAATCTGGAGTTTACTGGCAGCAGGATCCCAGGAAAGAAGGAAGGATAGAAGGAAAGAAAAGAGGAAGGCATCCAGATCCAATCCTTCCTGGAGCCTGGAGCCTGAAATGGGCTGTTTGCTGGCACTGCCAGTGCCCAGATCTGGACATTTCCCTGTTCTGGCACAGCCCAAGTGCAGCAATTTGCTGGCACAGAAATCCAAAGCCCATGGCAGCTTCCTGCTACTGGGTCTGGCTCCACCCACATCTTGTTTTTCATGTAACCAGAACCCAGATTTGGAAATTTCCCTGTGCCAGCAGAGCCCAAATCTGGCAGATTTCTGTCACTGGCAATGACACCACCCAGATCTGATGTTTGCTGGCAGCGCCAGCGCCGAAATCTGAAAATTCCTGGTGCTGGCACAGCCCAAGTCCAATGATTTCCTGGCACAGAAACCCAAAATTTGGAAATTTCCAGGTTCTGGCTCCAGCATTATCCAGATCTGGTGTTTGCTGGCAATGCCAGTGCCCAGATTTGGAAATTTCCCAGTGCCTTCACAGCCCAGGTCTAACAATTATTTTTACCTAGCTGGGGCAGAGAAGTTCCTTAGACTGTGACTTTCCTTTTTCTTGGAACTGTTTAAACCTGCTCTGGACTGAAAACCCAGGAAAACACCTGCAGCTCACACCTGTGGCCCCCCGAGCTCTGGGACGCTGCATTCCAGCACCAGAGGGACTCAGGAGAGACCGAGTGAGCCAACTACAACCCACAAAAAGGACTTTCTGAATGTGACATCTCTTCAGCACTGTCAGAGGTTTGATTTAATATGATTCATTTTTCATGCTTGTGAATACTTTACTTGTTAAATAAACTGGGGTTTTTTCACTTTTCTCCAGGGAAGTCTTTTCCTGAACTAGTAGGGGTAGGGGCTGCTTGAACTTGCTTTCTAGATGGATTCCTTTTGGAGGTTTCCTCCCCAAATTTGCCCTAAGCCAGCACTAACAGTCATCATGAAAACTTCACCAGTGGCATAATTTCCTGGTGGCAAATCTTGTGACAGAAGCTTGACCTTGTTCTCCATGAGAGATTTTTGGGAAGAGCAGACAGGAGAAGATTCCTGGAAAACTGAAACAGCTTTACAGAAGTGAAATGAAAATGAAAGAAACAATCCACTATGTTTTCCTCTATTTATTTCTATGCTACCCTTTTCTATGTTGCATCCCAGTAATTCCAGATGCACCTCACCTCTAAGATCAGTGACTTAGTGATTTTTAGACACCCTAAAATCCCATGAGCCACACACAGTTTTCCTTCCCCTGTTTTTACTGGAAAGCAACACTGGAGATGTAAGTGCAGTGCTTGGGTCAGGTAGGAATCCTACCCCAAAGGAAGGTGCCCCGACAGTGTTTGACCCTCAGCAAGGACAATGCACAGCAGCAGGCGAGGGGATCGCTGTGCCAATGCGCAGGAGTCAGGGCTCTGCATCCGGGCTCAAGGCTGCAAAGTTCCCGTGTTTGGGCAGACGGAGGGGCTGTCCCCGGGGCGCGCGGGGCTCGAACGTGGGGCTCGTGGGGCGAGCGGGGAACGGACACGGGGACGAACGGCCCCGGTGCCTCAGTTGCAGCAGCGGCAGCAGCAGCGGCAGCAGCAGCGGCGAGAGCTGCAAAGAGATAGTTTTGAATACTCTCTCTTTCTTTCTCTTTCTCTCTCTCCCTCTCCCTTTCCCGCTGTCGGGCATCCTCCTCTCGGTGTCCGTTTCCCAGCGTCCCTCTCCCCTCCCCGCCTCCCTCTCCCCTGCCGGGCTGGGCCATGCCCCCGGCCCGCCCCCGGCCCCGGGCGGGGCTGCCCCGTGCCCGGCCCCGGCCGTCCCGCCGCGGTCTCGCCTCCGCCTGGCTCTGGCCGTACTGGCGGTGGCGCTGCTGGGCGGGCATCAGTGCCTGGGGCCGGGGCGGCATTGCCGCCCTTCGGCTCCGCCTGGCCCGAGCCCGGCCCCGGACCCGAGGAAGGCTCTAGTCCCGACCCCGGCCCCGGCCCCGGCCCCGGTCGCGGTCGCGGCCCCGGTCCCGGCTCTTCCCAGGGCCCGCGGAGGACACACGCGGCGCGGCCGCTCCCGCCGCCTCCGCTGCGGCTTCCCCGGCCCGAACTCCGCCGCTCGGCAGCGCGGCCGCCGGCCCCGAGCCTCCCGTGCCGCGTTCCTGGGAGCGAACGCCTGGGCATGGCCGGCCCGGGGCGGGTGAGGGGCGCTCGGGGGCCATTGCTGGCCCCGGGCCGAGCGCTGACCGCCGCGTCCCGCCCGCAGGGAAGGCGCGGGAGGCCCTGCAGGAGCGGTACCGGCTGGGCTCGCTGCTGGGGCGCGGCGGCTTCGGCAGCGTCTTCGCGGCCACGCGGCTCTCGGACGGCGCCCCGGTGAGCGGCGGGGCCGGCGGCGGGCGCAGGAGGAGGGGATGGAGGAGGAGGAGGGCGGAGGGCGGAGGATGGGGCTCGCAGTGCGGGCGGCGAGCTGAGACCGCTGCTGCCCTTGGCTTGCAGGTGGCCATCAAAAGGGTGCCACGGAACCGCGTCCGGCACTGGGGCGAGCTGGTGAGTGAGCGGGGCCAGTGGCAGAAGCCGGGGCTGCCGGCCGGGGATGAGCCGAGGCCCGGCACGGCGGGAGCCGCCAGGACGCCCCGAGGGAGAGCGGGCATGGGGCCAGCGCAGGGCGCAGAGCATCCCGGGCTGGCTGAGGGCTTCCCCAGGCCTGGCACGGCATCAGCCCGACTGACGGCGTCGTGCTCCTCCCGCAGCCCCACGGCACCAGCGCACCCCTGGAGATCGTGCTGCTGGCCAGGGTGTCCACTGGCTTCCCTGGTGTGGTCCAGCTGCTGGAGTGGCTTGAGCTCCCCAAGGACATCGTGATGGTGCTGGAGCGGCCAGAGCGGTGTCAGGACCTGCATCGTTTCATTCGGGCACGGCGGTTCTTGCCCGAGGAGGAGGCACGGGAGCTGTTCCGCCAGGTGCTGGAGGCCGTGCGGCACTGCACCAGCTGCGGGGTCCTGCACCGTGACATCAAACCAGAGAACATCCTGGTTGACCTGGACACCGGGCAGGCCAAACTGATTGACTTTGGCTGTGGCACCTACCTGCAAGACACAGTCTACACTCACTTTGCAGGTGACCCCATGCAGGGCTGTGCTCCCGCTGCTGGCATCTCATGGCCCAACATATCACAGCCCAAGCTGGCTGTGGCAGCGGGGATTCTCCCTTTTGCTGCCAGTCAGGGCACTGAATCTTCAGCTGGGTTGCTTTAGAGCAGGGCTGGGTGGGCAGCCATCTTCCAGCCCTGCTGGCAGCCTTTGCCAGCCACTCTGCCCAGGACTAGGGCTGGGCTTGGGCAGCCAGCCCGACCAAAACCCTCGTGGGTGGGGTAGCAGAGAGGGGGGGCGGAACCTATGCCCCAGCCAGTTTGGTGTGCAGATGAGAGGAAGAGCTTGGACTGCTCCACTCACCCTGTTTGCCTGGCTTCATAATATTTTTGGGGCAATGTAGGCAGGGAGGATAAGGGCATGTTTTTTCCCCAGCACAGAGGGGGTTTTTCCTTTGCATGTCATGGTCGGGCCTAGCCAGGGCTGCCCTCTTCCAACACCAGAGGCTTCTTTTCCAGCCCTTAGTTTGTGCACAAGTCCAGGTGCTGGCGAGAGGGCAGTGGTCACCCTGTGTGCCCCTGATGCAGCCCCTGCAGGCCCAGGGATGCTGGGGCCAGGCTCTGGGAGCAGCAGCATCCCCCTGATGAACTCCATCTGTATTCCATAGGAACACTGTCCTACAGCCCCCCGGAATGGAACGACTTTGGCTGGTACCATGGCGAGGCAGCAACAGTCTGGTCCCTGGGCATCCTGCTGCACCAGATGGTCTGCGGGGAGCACCCTTTCAGAAGGGGCCAGAACCTCAGCTGGGGCCAGCTCCCGCTGCCACAAGGGCTCTCTCAAGGTGGATCCTCTTCTCTGGGCACGGGGGGAATCCCAGTGCTGGGAGCCAGCAGCGGGCTAGTGGGCATCCCGCTCTGGCAGCTGCTGAGGAGGTGGCACATGTCCTGCTCTCCTCCAAAACAGGGAATTGATGGGAAAGTTTAGGCCCAGCTCTGAGCACATGCAGCATGGCCTGGGTGTGGGAATAGTGGGGCAAAGCAGACAGGAGCCTTCTCTGGCTGACCGGCAGTTTCTGCTTTCTCTTCCCAGAGTGCAAAGACCTGATCAGGTGGTGTTTATCCGTGAACTCCTTGGACAGACCCGCACTGGAAGACCTGTTCTGTGATCCTTGGATGTGGGATATTCCTCTGCCATAGAAGAAGGGAGAGAGCCACAGGCACACTTTGATCCAGGGCCCTGGTAAGTTCCTGCTCCAGATATGCCTTGGCAATGAGAAGCAAAGGAACCCAGAGCTTTTTGTGCTGCCTGTGTCACTGCACCGGGGTCATGGGATGGGAGCACGCAGCCCTTGTGCTGGGGCTGAGCTGCTCTGCTCAGCACTGGTGGCCACCCTCCAAGCTCGTTTTGCTTGTCCTGGTTCCCTGACAGCTGGGGCCCTGGGCAGAGCCCTGAGAGCCTGGTCTCCCCCCAGGGAAGGAGAAGAAGCCCCTGGAGAAGCTGTACCTGGTGGGGATGCTGCTGCTGCTGCTGCTGCTGCTGCTGCTGCTGGAGACAGCGAGGGTGACATCAAGGATGACAAGCTCTTCCTCAGCCTGGCCACTGGAGGCTGAAGGTGGTGCACTTTGATTCTGGCACCTTCTTCAAAGCCAAACTCCACAGGGAATTTGCAGATGAGTCCCACCCGGGAAATTCTGCCAGATCTGGGCATGACCCAGCGAGGCGGGGAAGCAAAGGCTCCCCCTTTGCTGGGGCAGATGCAAGTAATTCTTCAGTCGCTGCCCGGCTGCTTTTGGCAGGGCTGGATCCTGGGCGGAGGTGGGTACGAAATGGGAGTGGGCTCCTGGCCCTGCCAACAGCCCCCAGCACCCACCGTGCCCTGGGCTGGGGCTGGGGCTGGGGCAGCCAGCCCGACACAAACAAAGCCCCATGGTGGGACTCCAGAACCTGTGCACAGCTGCTTTGCTGTGCAGGCAAGGAAGGGCTTGGGCTGCTCTACTGCCCTTGTTTGCTTTGGGGTCACCGTGATTTTGGGGGGCAGTGCAGAGGGGAAGAGAGAAAGTGTGGGTTTCCCACAGCCATGGCTGGGTTTTTCCCTGGCATGCAGGGGTTGGGCCTTCCTCAAGACCCTGACAGAGATAAGATTTTTTACCAATTTTCTTGTTTTCCCATTTTGTCTCTAAACTCTTTTCAATAATGTGTTGTTTGTTATTCCAGAGGAAGCGTTCCAGGTGGTCCAGTGTGGATGGGGAAGTGCTTGGGAGCAGCTGTGGTGTGGATGGGCCGTGCCCTTGGAGAAGGCTGAGGCCGTGGTTTGGGAGCAGCTTTTCTTGCAGCCGTGGCTGGTGTGAGGTAGGTCCCTGTGTGCTTGGCAGGGTGGGATCAGAGCTTTTGGGAGATGGCAGCGAGCACAGGAGCATCCTGCTCCGGGCAGCTGCTGAGGGCTGGATGTGCCGTGGCTGGCTGCAGGCTGGGCACATGTGCTGCCCTCCTGCTCTGTGCCAAAGGCAGCAGGGATGGGCAGCTCTGGGCACAGCTCTGGGCGCAGCCAGCATGGCCTGGTCATCGCAGGCCTTGGCACAAGGGCACAGGAGCCCTCAGCTGACAGGCGGTTTCTGCTTTCTCTCCTTGCAGCCGGGCTCTGCGGGTGCTGAGGCTGCTCTGGGCTCTGCCAGGGCTCTGCTGGGCTCAGCCCTGGGCCCAGCTGGGCTGGCTCTGCCCTCACATTGCTCTGACAGCTCTGCATCAGACGAGCCCGTTGCGAGCACAGCACCTGAGCTTTCTGCTTTGGCAGGTGAGTGAGACTCTGCTGCAGGCCCAGAGATTGCAGCTGGGGACACACATCCAATTGGCAAGGACCCAAACTCTCCACAGTCCCAGCTGAACGCCTGCATCTGTACAGAGTGTTTTGTCTGTCCCATTCTTCCTTCTTGATTGGCTGGAATTGTGCAATTGCACTTTCTTCCTCCTCTAGAAGTGCTACGAGTGGGCCAAAGCTGGCGAGTGGGCCGTGTTCCTGAGGTACTGCAGTCTGGAGCTGGTGGATGGAGAATTGCCCTTCTGCACTGCCAAACCAGAGCAAAAAGCTGTCAGTGGGACTTCGTGTCTCTAAGAAACTCCTGGCAGTTACAACAGGAATGTGCAGCTCATTTGCAGGGTGAGAAGGAAGGTGATCTTCTAAAGGATTTGGGGTTTGACAGAGTTTCCATTCCCAGTCCTGCTTGGAGCTGGAAGGGCACAAAGCAATTTCCTCTTGCTTCAACCACAATTTCAAATACCAGTGTTGGTAACAAAGCCCAAAATCTTTTAAAAGGCTGCTGAGGTCAGTAAGATGGATCCATGCCATCAGCACATTTACAATGTAAAGAACTGAGTTCTCTTTTGAAAAAGATCATTTACCTCTTAATGCAAAGAAGGTGTCTTTGCATTTATGTTTTGTTTTTTTTCACTAACATTGTGTTATGTTTTTTCACTAACACTTGGATTTTATTCTTATCTTTTACAATTTACCTAGTTTTTTCCTTTTTCCTTTTTTTCCTTCTAAATAGAAAACATGTCCTACAGAAGAAATGTCCTTTGCTCCTGGTTCCCGTGTGGAGCAGCTCCCTTCCTGCTGGCTGAGCTGCTCAGGCAGAGCCCGGCAGCTCCTGGCCCTGCAGGGCTGAGGCTTTTCCCTGTTTCTGGGCACAGACTGATGGAGCAGCACTGCTGAACACGGGCACACAGAGGGAGCAGCAGCAGCTGCCTTTGGCCACCTGAGGCTCCAAGGCCCAAACTCTGAGCAGCCAGGGCTGGAAGAGACTGGCAGGATCTGATCCCTGACTCTGGGCCAGGGCTGCACAAATGACCCCACAGCAGCAGCAGCAGCAGCAGCAGCAGCAGCAGCAGCAGCAGCAGATGGAGCTGACTTTGAGCACAGCCCCTGCCTTTCTTCCCTCCCGTGTGCAGCAGTGTCACAGCAGCCTGAGGCACCTGGGAGCCCCCAGTGCCAGCAGGGACTGGAGATGGCAGCCCTGAGCTCCTGGAGGCTGTGCAGGGAACGGAGCTGGGCACTCCCTGTCCATGGGGAGCTTCCAGATGGAAAAGGCGGCTGTGCCCAGGCAGCTCCAAGGGCACAGAAAGGAGGCTCTGGAGCACTGGATCTGGCCAGTGCCACAGTCCTGGGCAGCAGCCAGCGAGCCCTGGGGAAACAGAGGGCACAGCACGAGGGACAGAACCAGGCAAGGGCAGAGACTGGAGAGAGCCAGGCCCGGGAGCAGGAGCAGCTGCTCCATTGCACTCTTGGAGAAAGCTCTTGGCTGGTTCAAAGCGCTGAAAGGCGTGAAGGGCAGAGAGGAGGCCCCACCAAACAATGCTCCTGTTTGCACAGCCTCCCCTCTCCGTGTCCCAGAAGGAATTGCATGGACTGTGCTCTTCTCTCTGATTGGTCTCGTTCAGCATGAGCAGCTCAGCACCAGGAGCTGAAGGAGCTGAAGCCTCAGGCCACAGGAGCTGGGCAAGAGGAGACTTTCTGAGCAAAGTAATGCTGCTAAAATAGCCCCAGCTGAATGCAGTGGATATTAGCATGGAGCCACAGAATCCTTTCTGTTGGAAAAGCCCTCTGAGCTCACCCAGTGCAGCCGCTCACCCAGCAGTGCCAAGCCCAGCACTAAACAATGTCCCTGAAGTGCCAAGGTCTGGACACCAGCCCTGAGTGCGGCCTGAACAGCAGGCCCTGAGCCAAAAATGGCCTCTGGATGAACCTTCCAAGCAAAGGTTATCTTTGTATCTGCTCCCTGATGAAATATGCATGGTCATTAGCACTGAGATAGATGTAGCCACTCATTAGGGAAACACGGATTGACCTTTGTGTATTTAGAAGCCAGACAAGGCCATGAAATCTGACATCTGGCCTTGTTTGGGGCTGTATGGTCAAAGTCAGCTCCCTTGGTTCCTCCTTGAGCCCTGGCCAGGCTTTGGGAGGAACCCAAGAGGAGGATGAAAGCAGATGTTGCCACACTAGCAGTGCTGTCAGTTTGTTCATTCAGCACTGTCAGAGCTGGGCCCTCTCCCAGCGGGGTTGGAGCCTCACCTGGGGCTGGAGGCACCTGCAGGAATGCCCAGTGCCCAGGAGTGGCTCTGCAGCCCTTGGCTGTGACAGCTTCCCCAGCTGCTGTGTGGGTCTGGGGGATGGTAAAGGTTGAGGGTAAATGCTGCTGGATGTTTCTTAATCACTGCTGCAATCTTTGGTGGGGATGGTTGGGTGCATTGCTGAGCTGCTCCTTTTGTGATTCTTTGCTGCTCTGAACTGCAGGAAATGACACTGATTCCTTCAGCTGGAGTCTGTGGCTTTGGTGCTGACCCTGCCCACTGGCAAAACAGAACTGGCACAGTCTGTCCAGATCCCAACAAAATGTCACTTGTTCAGGGTAAATGTGAGGAATCAGTCCCATCAGAAATTCCCAGCTGGGAAGCCCTTTCCTGGAGTTCCCTGGCTCTGGAGTGGGCTGAGGTCGGAGCCCCGTGGGTGCAGTGGGGCAGTCGCGTAAAAGAAGCTGCAGCCCTGGATGTCTTCAAATGCATCCAAAAATTGCACATGGAAAAGGAAAAGACCTTGTGGGTTTGGGCAGACAAAGATGAATTTGTTGAGAGTACATAGGAAACAGCACCTTCAGAAGGAACAATGATTGTTGGAATGCTCCCACATGGAGCAAGAGAAGAAGGTTTTAATCTTGAACTGATATGCATTTGTGCAAATGAAATGTCTATATACATAATAATTATATTTGTATTTATAGTATAATAAGACCTCAATATATCTATTTATATAAATTTATTTATGTCTGTATCTATCTATATTTCTATATCACTATCTATCTATGAAATTATATAATAACCTGAAATAGTGCTGACAATACTTATTTGGTAGCTTTGGCTGCTCAGGGATGTAACACTAAATACCCTACAGAACAGGACTGGCCAGGACCCTCATGTCAGTGGTCAACTTTTTGAGATTGTATACAATGAAACAGGGAGAAAGGGAGAAAATTGGCTATTTTTGCAGGGGTTGCTGATACTGTGGTGCAGGGTGCTTTGTCTGTTCCTGTGAAAAATACAGTGATTTTCCCTGCAGGGTTTTTCATGTACCACATTATGCACAAGCTGCAGGATTGGTTGCACGGGTAAGGGGTTGTTAAAAGAGCAGTTGGAAAAATAAGGAGATGGGAACCTTTGTCCATGGAGAACTCATCTCCCAGATGTGCTCCATGCCCTTCCCAATGGCTCACAGGGGAAATGGAACCCCCTGGCTGTGCACGGCTGCCCCCAGTTTGCAAATCCAACCATGGGCAGTGAGACTTGGGCTGCCTGGGAAATCGTTCTGGCTGTGATGGCCCCTGGCAGGGCCAGCCCAGAGGCTGCAGGGCTGGGCCTTCATGCATTGGAATTAATGAGGAGAAATTCAAAGCAAATGAGAGCTATCAATTCTGAAACAGGAATTCAGATTCCTCCAGGACACTTTGCTTTGGTTACTGCTGCCTTGGAGCTTGGCCTTGCAAAGTGTTCCTGTCATGGCAGGAGGAAATGATGCAGAATATCAAGGAGAAATTACAGTAATTCTGTAAACAATAGTGACCAGGATTGGATTAGTCAACCCTGTGACAGGGTAGTACAATTATTGATACTGCATTTTTAGGAATGATTGTGAAAAAAGGAGATCCACCTCCAATCACCACTGTTTGTGCAAATAAAGGGTTTGGGTGCAGCAGTCCTAATAATGGAGCCAGAGTGTAGGTCCCGAGGCCAAGTGGCCCTCCCAAGGCAGCTGAAGGAGCAGCTCCTGGGAAAGACAACTCTGAGTCCTGAAACCTGGGCAGGAACAATGGGAATGTGTCCCTGCAGCCAAGGATTCTGTGTGAGAACAAGGAGATCTGACAGGATATGGTTTTACACATCCTGCCAGACCAGATCTCCCTGTTTGCCCCAAGGGCCCCTTTGGGAAATGCTCTGATCCATGGGGCTCCCTGTGAAGGCTGCTGTGACACTGAGGGACTTGCACAGGAATTCCATCCAGGAGCCTGGGTGCCCCACAGGGACTGGGACCCAGCCCCTTCCAGCCAGAGGGGAAAGGGCCCCCCCCAAGCCTTGTTAGCCACAGACAGCATGGTAAAGCTCAACAGCAAAGGGCCTGGGGGCATTATTCTGGAATTAAAAAGGTGCCAGCTCCATGCACAACAGAATTCTTGTTCCTAATTGGAATGAGATTGAGAAAAAAGAATGAAGAATGGTGTCACTAAAGTACTACTGATGTCTGTAAGGTGTACCTTGATAGTCAGCCAGAATCTTTGTCTGCCACAAACACCTCTGGTGTTTCACCAAGGGATTGGTCATCAAAATATAATGATGGGTTATGATGGATTGCTGAGCTTCTTTTGTAATTCATTGCTAATGATGATGTGCTTTGCTGAGCTTATCCTTTTGTAAATCTTTGCAGCTGTGCATGATATAAATGACACAATTCCTTCAGTTGGTGTCTGTGTCTTTGGTAGTGACCCTGCCCACTGGTGAAACAGGGCCCCCTCTTGCCTAAGTGTTCCCTGGAAAGGCAAAAGCCCTCCCTCCAAAATTCCCCCCTTCCTCCCTGTTCCCCCCTTCATACCCTGAGCATGATGTGCTCTGGTCTGGGGTACCCCGGGGTCAGTTGGGGTCCCCTGTCCTGGCTGTGTCCCTGCCCAGCTCCTCCGCAGCCCCAGCCCCTCCCCAGCGTGGCTGGACGAGGGGCAGGACAGGCCTTGGCTGTGCTGCAGCTCAGCAAGAACAAAACCATCTCTGTGTGCTCAGCCCTGTGCTCAGCACCCGGCCCAGCAGTGTCTCAGTGCCAGGGGCTGTGCCCTCAGTCCCTGCCAGGGGTTTCCATGGCAACTGCCATGCCAGGTGACCCAGGTGTCCTCCCAGTGCCGGTTGCCATGGAAACAGTGCCCAGCCCTGCCCCTTTCTGTCTGGCTGACCTGGCCTTTGGCCCTGGCAGTGCCGTTGGCTGCTGGTTCCTGGTGCCTGAGCGGCCAGCGCGGCACAGGGCAGGTGGCCATGGCACAGCCCCCAGCAAGGGATCCCCTCTGGCTCTGGGCACTGACACCAGCCCTGAGCAAGGGGCCAGGACAGCTTTCCATGGCCACCAACCATCACAAGGGGGCTGGGCATTGGTTGCCATGGCACCAAACCAAGGAACGGGTCCCCGTGGCCATTGCCATGGCACCTGGTGGCTCCAACGAGTGTCACTGCAATTGTACCTGGAACAGCCCTGGCACCGCTTTGTCCCAGGGTTGCCATGGCCGCTGAGGACAGCAATAGCTCTGCAGGCAAGTGGCCATGGAACCTGGCTGCAGAAATGGCTCCTTGGGCTGGTTTCCAAGGAAACCTGAACTGATGGGGGTTGCCATGGCACCCAAACCCAGCAGTGGGGTCATTGCAGTGTCCATGGCAACAGTCCCTTGCAATGGCACCACTGCATGTTGGGATGATGATGCACCCTCACAGCTGGCCCAGGGCAGGTCTGGAGTGCTCCTGGTGGCAGCTTGGGCTTGGCACACACTTGAGGAGGATGTCTGTTTGCAATGGGGAAACTCAGGAGTTTTAGATTGCTTCAAAAATCAAAGAAGGAAAATCCCTCTTTGGCTGTGTGCAGCCAGTTCTTCAAGCAAAGCAGGTTCCAGGTGAGTGAGGAGAGACACAATGGGCTTGGGGAATGTGGAGCAAGGTTGTCTACACTGGCTCAGAGCTCAAGGCACAGCTTCTCTGAGCAGGCCAGGGCTCCTTAGGAGAGTCCCTGGATCAATATCAGTCACTGAATGCTGCAATCACCTCTTGTGTAATAAGAACAGCAATAAAAGACACCCTTTAAAATAGGACTACATATTTCCTGGAAGCTCTTTGAACTATTTCTCCATAACTGTCAAAGGAAACCGTCCTAATGAACTGCACTGGAGCAGAGGGAAATCAAGGCAGAGCCAGGGTTTGTCAGGACTTGCTTGATCCTCATGAGCCTCACTGTGCATTTGAAGCTGAGCCCTTGAACATCAGGGCCTGGCAGGAGATTGCACAAACCTTGCCAGGAGTCAAAGGCAGAGGAAACACCCCAAGTTTCTCCAGGCATTCATGGCTCCCACTGAGGTCCCTCTCCAACACAGGCTCCTCATGCATTCCTTGCAGGAGAGAACTGGTGGCCAGGATGGCACAAAAACCTCTCAGACACTCAGTGTGGAAAGGAAAATCCAAAGCACCTTCAGCACCCTGAGTGTCTCAAAGCATTAATAAGCCCCACTGAGTGTCAGTACAAAGCTCTCCAGGGACTAATTAACGCAGATAATTGGGGCCATGATTGGACAAATATCTCCCAGAGTCTATCCAAAGGGAAACACCAAGTACCTTGAAAGAACTGAAGTACTTTGAAGCATTAATGAACCCCACTGAGTGGTGTTACTGACAAAGCCTCTCTAAGAACTAACTACAACACATAATTGGAGGCCATGACTGCACAAAGCTCTCAGAGACTCCAAAGCAAAAGCAAAACTCCAAGTCCTTTGAAAAGCCTGAAGTCCCTGCAGGGAGCATTCAGGAGCCCCCAGGGCCATTGCTGAGCAAGGCTCCCCAGGGACTCCTTCCAGCAGATCCTTGAGGCCACTGGGATGTGGGCTAGGGGGAGATGCTGAGGACAGGACAAGGGGGTGACAGTGCCCAGCCTGGCTGGGGCTGTGCCAGGAGGCCCCAGTGCCTCAGGACAAGGTGTCTCCTCCCAGCCCTTGGTGACACAGACCCTGCTGCTGTGCCCCAGGGCACCAAGACTTGGCTTCTCTTTGTCCGCAGCTGCCATCAGTGCCTGCCGTTCTCTGCTCTGCCTGGGGCCTGGGGACACTTTCCCTGTCGTGTCCCTTACAGGGATCTCTTCAAAGTACAAGAAACTTCAGTGTTTCAATAGAACTGAGTTCTTGAGGGTTCTTGAAGGTTCTGTGACATCCCAGAGCTGGCTGTGACATCACAGAGTAGGGTCTGAGGCCATAGAACACAGTCTGCCATCATAGAGGGTGGCTCTGTGGCATCAGAGAGTTGGTTGTGACATCACCTGGTGGCTGTGGAACATCATAGAGCAGGCTGTGACATCACAGAACAGATTGTGACATCACAGGGTGACTTTGTGACATCAGTCTTCTGTGATGTCACAGCACTGCTGTATGACATCGCAAGGTGACATCGAGTTGGCTCTGTGACATCAAAGGGGCAGTGTCACATCACAGAGAAGGCTGTGTGACATAACAGGGGCTCTGTGACACCACAGGGGCAGTGTGACATCACAGGGGCTGTGTGACATCACAGGGGCAGTGTGACATCACAGGGGCAGTGTGACATCACAGGGGCAGTGTGAGGTCACTGGGAAGGTCACTCTGCCCCGGCCCCCCTCACAGCTCCCCCCAGAGCAGTCCAACCCTGCTCGTGCACAGCGGGGTCCCCTGTCCCCCCGGGTCCCCCTGCCCCCGGCCCCGCAGCCTCCCCCAGAGGATGTTCCACGAGATCGACCCCAGAGCCTGACACGGGGATGGGGCCGGGGCCCTGGGGGTGGCACAGGGGGAAAGGGACCTCCCGGCAGGGTCCCTGTGTCCCCCAGAGCCAGAGCCTGGGCCAGGGCTCCTTCACCCTGTTACGAACGAGGGCTTGAGAGCGCTAAAAAAATCCCCAGCAAGGGATCAGCAAAAACCAGATTTAATATTAACCAACAGCAGCACAAAGTTCCTTGGCAAGAGTCGCTCTGCTCCTGACTGGACTCTTCAGGCACACCAGGGAAACAAAGCAACAACAAAACCAAACAGAATCCAGGAAATCAAACCAGAAATTAACTCAGAACTGTCCCTCTGTGTGTGTGTGTGTGACACAAGGACAGCAAGGGCAAGGGTAAAAGGAACACGGCCTGAAACCTTAACAGAGCTCAAACTTAACCGGACATTACTTATACATTAACCTTAACTGATAGTTTCAACCTCACAATTTAGCAAAAGAGCAGAGCGTAACAGCATGTAACCTAACTTAAACCTATGACTTCACAATTTAACAGAGGAATAACATTTAACAATATTGAACTTAACATAAAACTTATATTAAAGGTAACCACTTAGCAAAAGAAAAACTCTCAGCAGCATTTAATTTAACTTAGGCCTTGTGATTTAACCTTCCCTACAGGCCTGACTGACTCAGCTATCCAAGGCACAACAACCCCTCAGACAGCAGCATTTCTGCCACATTTCCCCAGCACAAGCACTCGTGTGTGCACACAGACACCAAGAGTCAGTGCAAGGCACCTGTGAGAAATTCCCCTGAGGGCAGGAAATGCTCACTGTGGATCCTTTGGCATCTCCCCAGTGGGCAAAGGGTTGAGCCTGGAGGAGTTGGGGGATCGGCCCAGGCTCTGTCGTTGTTCAGGATCCCCGAGTGCAGCAAACGGGAGAGTTCCCGGCTGGGAGAGGCCCCACTCAGAGGGAGTCGCTGGCCCAGGAGAGCTCCAAGGGCTCCTTTTGGAGCACTGTTTGCAGGGCCCCAAGAGAGGGGCTTCAGTCCCAGCAATGGTTCATCCTGGCCGCACTTGGCATCAACAGCTTTCTTTGGCAGTGTGAGAACAGGGATGTTGTGCCACTGAGGGAACAAAAACAGTTCCCAGGGCTGCTGCTAAAGGAACCAGGAGCTGGTTGGGCAGCAGCAGTGCCTGAAGCAGACAGTGTTTGTGATGAGCTGCAGAGAAGCTGAGCCCAGGGGCTGTTGGCCAAGGCCGAGGCCCAAGTAGCATTTCTCAGCTGGCAGGGCGGCCTGAGAAGGGGAGGGGGGAATGCAGCAGCACAGGGCCCATGGAACCAAGGGAGCATTGTGACACTGTGGGGCCCTGTGACACCAAGGGACCATTGTGACACTGTGGGGCCCTGTGAGACCAAGGGACCATTTTGGCAATGTGAGGCCTCATGGTGTCAAGGAGACCACTTTGACATTGCTGGGCCTCATGGAACCAAGGGGACTGTACTGACGCTGTGTGACTCCATGGAATGTAGGGATCATCGTGACATTGAGAGGCCCCATCGGACCAAGGGTTCGTTGTGACACCACCGGGCCTCATGGAACCATGGAGACCATTATGACACTTTGTGGTGTCATGGAACCAGGCAGCCATTGTGACACTGTGGGACTCCATGGAACCAAAGGTTCACTTTGACATTGCAAGGCCTCGTGGAACCATGAAAAGACAATTAAGACACTTTACAGCCTCATGGAACCAAAGGGCTATTGTGACACTGAGGGGCCCATGGAATCACAGAGACCATTGTGACACTCAGGGGACTCATGGAGACCATTGTGACACTAGTAGGCCCCATGGAATAAGCAAAGCATTGTGAGACTGTGAAGCCTCATGGAACCAGTGAGACCATTGTGATCCTGGGAGGACCATTGTGATATTGTGGGGCCGCGTGAAACCAAGACGCCTTTGTGACACTGCAGGGCTGCATGGAACCAAAGGTCCATTGTGACACTGCATGGTCTCATGTCATCAGTGGTCCATTGTGACACTGGGCAACCAAAGGAGACCATTGTGACACTGCAGGGCTGCATGGAACCAAAGCTGCAGGGCGACACAGAGTGGCCTCCTGTCATCAATGGTCCATTGTGACACTGTGGAGCCAGAGGAGACCATTGTGACACAGCAAAGCCCCAGGGTCCAAAGGTTCATTGAGACATTGCAGACTTCATGGAACAGAGGAGTCACATGACATTGTGGGGCCTGGGGAACCACGGAGACCATTGTGACATTGCAAGGGCTCATGGAATCCTTGGGACCATTGTGACACTGCAGGGTCTTATGACACCTGGGGGCCAGTGACACTGCAGGTCTTCTTGCAATCAAGGGGCCATTGTGACACTGCTGGAACCCATGGAATCAGGTCACCATTATGACACTGCGGGGCCCCATGGATCCAAGGAACCATTGTGACAATATGGAGCCCCATAAAACCAAGGAAAAACAGAACAGGTCTGGCTGCTTTGGCTTCCAATGGACTGCCTGACTGGTCCAAGTGACCTTTGCATGTTGAGGGTCACTTCTCATCTGCTGCTGAAACACTGGGGCTCTGTGCTTTCCTTCCCAATGGAAAAGAACTATCCTTCTGCTCCAGACACCCATGGCCAGAATTGGGATTTCACCTCCAAAGTTCCTTATATCCAGAGATTGTTCCCATAGGCATATTGCCAGGATAAGTCTGCCTGGCAGTAGTTTCACAAGGGTCACCTCTCATCCGTCCCCAAAACATTGGAAAAGGCTCCATGCTCTCCTTCCTAAGGAAAGAACTGTCCTGCTTCTCCAGGTGCCCATGGCCGAGATTGGGTTTCCACCTCCAAAATTCCCTAAATCCAAACTCTGCAATTACTGACAAGTCTAGCTGGCCTTGGCCTACTGCGGCTCTCACCTGCCTTCCAAATCTTGGGGCTCTGTGCTTTCCTTCCCATGGAAAGAACTGTCCTTCTCAGCCAGGTGCCTGTGGGCACAATTGGGATTTCACCTCCAGCATTGCCTGTTGTGATAGACTGGAGGAGATTGTTGGCTCTAAACATTTTGTGTGTGTGGGGGGGAGGGGCAGGTCCAGCCTTGCCCTGCCCTGTAAGCCCAGCCCTGCCCTGCCCTGCGACCCCAATCCCCCCAGGGACCTCCAGTGGGTTTATGGTTTCTACCTGACCTGCGGCACACTGAACCCCCAGCACCGCCGTTCCACCCTGGGCACTGGGGCCCTCTTGGCTCTACTCAGTGCTGCTGCTGTACTCAGGGCACCCTAAATCCCGCTAGGGACCCGTGTCCCTGCACTCCAGGGATTGTGTGCGACTCACACTGCCCCGATCCTCCACGCACCCTAGGCTCCGTTTGGGGTTTGCGTGCCAATTCACCAATTCATCTGCCACCTTTACTCGAGTTTGGTGCACAGGAAAAACACCAAGCAGATATTCGTAAGAGGTCAAAATGACACAAAATTCTACTGGCAAAGTGCAAAAAATCAAGAACTTTGGAAGAGGATTTAACGCAACATCAAATCACACATAAAACACTTATCATAGCAGTAACTTCATTAACTTAGCCCATTTATCCTGGAAACATTAAAACACGCAAGCTGTTAGGGTATCCAAAAATGTTCCATAGAAAGAGCATTAGAAGGAGAAGAAAGAGAGAGAGACAGAAAGACAGAAGCTCTATAGAAAGACACACATATGACTAACAGCTCCTAGGGTTCCAGTGTGGGTGAGACACAAACCCCAGGAGAAGGCGGAGTCCATGCCAGGGGCTGACCTTGCACTCCATGTTTTTAAGCCTCCAGGCCTTTGTGGGCCTCCCCCCAGGTGGGATTTCTGATCACACAGGCAATCAGGGCTGGGTTAGCACTGTACCCACTGTGTGACTGATTGACAGCTCATCCCAGGGTGTCTCAGGACATTGATCTCATCCATCCTCTGATAGTGACTATGGTGACACTGGGGAACCTCATGGAACCATGGGTCAGTTGTGACCAGGTGTGTCCAAGGACACCATGGTGACATCAGGGAATCTCGTGGGAACAAGTGGCCATTGTGATGCTGTGGATCCCCATGGAACCAAGGGAACATGGAACAGGCTGATGCCTTCAGTTTTAGCTGTCATATTTCCAGATTCTCTACTGCATTAGTCTGTAACTCTGGACTTCATACACAGTGTTAGCAAGTTCTCTTCACAGTGTAGTCAGACAAAACAATCCTTTTCCAGCCCCAGAACCAGACACTGTTGCAGCTTCAGGCACAAAAATTGCAAATAACAGCGAATTGAGGAAAGCAAACTGGGAGGATGGGACTGCATAATCTGAGGCTGTAACTGGACAACAACTCCAATATTTAAATGGACCAAACCTTATAAAAGTGTGAAAACTCCTGACCAGTCATCCATTTTGAGTGTAGCCTCAACTGGGCTCTTGTCCTGCTCAAGGTGAATCCTTTGAAGGCCTTTTAATAAATCACAGCAAGAGGAAGAAGCCATGAGAAAGCTGACAACTCTTTGTGAGAACCGAGTTGTGGAGCAGTGAAAAACAACTTGTTTTTCCTGAGAAAGAGCTCTAGGACTGTGGAAAACAACCTACTTTCCCTGAAAAAGAGCTGTAAGACTGTGATAAACACCAGCCACCCGTATAAACTGTATTTTCCCTCTTAGACAGAAAAATGAAAACTATCTCTCACAAACAACTTTTCTTGCACATACACACCAGGGGTTTGAGTGACCAATCAATACTGGGTAACAACTTGTTGCTGACCAACTGGGGATAGACAGGGGATGTTCTTAAAACCCTACGAAAAGGCCTATAAAAAGACCATATAAAAATAGCACAGGATCGATCCTTTCTTTTTGCACCATAAAACGTGTCCTGCATCCCTCTATATCGGGCGCTGTTGCAGTGCCCTTTTATTTCATAGCTTTTTGGATGGTCTGTTCCAGTTCACCCCCTGTGTGTTGTCTTTCCCCAAGCTGGGATATTCCCAGGTTATATCCCTCCCCTTTTACCCTTCAATCATTATAATCCCCACCTTGTAGTCCACTGCCTTCCCTATCCATCCCTGTAAACTCTGCCCCTGTTCTGGACCCTTCCCTGTCAGTCTCCTGTAAACCCCTCCCCTGCAGGTTCCGCCCCTTGGGAATTCCCCTCATGGATGATGCCCCATTGGCCCATGTGACCTGCCCTCTCCACCCCCTTATCCCATTGGTCCCTGAGATGTATTCCCCTCCTTTTGCTCCTCCCTCCCTGATTCCCTATTGGCTCAGCGATCATGCCCACCCACAGTTCTAGTGCTCTATAAAATCCTGAGCACACTGGTGCTTGAAGCTCTTTGGTGCCTGTTCCCCCTGATGAGTAAAGCTTCCTCAGAATCTCACACTAAAGGCCTCCCTCTCCTCTTTAGTCTGCTCCCTGACGCTGACACCATTCCAGCTGTGGAGCAGGTGGCTCCAAGGTTCAGCTCTCCCTGTTTCAGGGGAAGCTGTTCCCCACTCATGGCACACGGCACCCCTGAGCCAGCTGTGTAGTCCATCGCGGTGTCAGTCCGGGGCTCCTGCTGGGCTGAGTCTGCCCTCAGGCAGGGCTCAGCTCCCCCACAGCATCTCAGTGTCACCTGTGAGCCCCGAGGAGAAGACACCTCTGTGCCCTCTGCTCAGAATTTCACTGCCAGGACAGCAGGAATGCAACCCAAACCTGCCTTCAATCTGCTGGGGTGGGCAACTCCTGCACCAGCAGCTTTCTGGCCATTCTGCTGCTCGTGGCCAAGACATTTTCCCTGCCCCTCTGCCAGGGGAATGCCCTGTGCCAGTTCTGCTGTGAGGCTTCCTTGGGGCGATGCTGGCACCAGTGGTTCCTTCAGTATTGGAACTGGAGTCAGCGAACATGACTGGTGAGCTCTCAGGATGGCCGGGGACAACTGATCCACCTGGCCCACCCTAAAATTCACCCAAGTCCTGCTGGAGCCGATGGACCCAGCGGCCAAGAACGACCCAAGAGCCAGGTAGAACCACTCACCCTTTTCCAGGACACTGCGGTGGCTCTACCCCACCGTGGCCAGGCATTACAGGTGACCGTGTAGGGCCCCTCACCCAGGAAACCCCAGAGCCCCACAGTGCCCCGTAGACAGGTAGACCCAGCAGCCCCATCCCGCCAGGAAACCAAATTTCAAGACCAATAAATAATTTCAACATACTTTTGACATAGAAAGATTTTTTTTGGCATTTAAATTCTTTTGAGTAAATCAAGAATTTTGGGGGTGTAATATTCTATTTGCAGGGTTGCCCAACAAAGGCAGGAATGATGCATTTAACTCCATGTTCTCAGAAGGCTAATTTATTACTTTATAATACTATCTTATAATAAAGTATACTATACTATACTATACTATACTATACTATACTATACTATACTATACTGAAGAACAGAGAAAGGATTCTTAGTGAATGTTCAAAAGATAATAATGAAAACTCGTGACTCTTTCCAGAGTCTCGACACAGCTTGGCCATAATTGGCCAATGAGTCAAAATAACTCACACCAGAATCCAGTTAAACAATCACCTGTGGGTAAACAATCTCCAAACACATTCTGCACATGAGCACAACACAGGAAAAGCAAATGAGATAAGAATTGTTTTCCTTTTTCTCTGAGGCTTCTCAGCTTCCCAGGAGAAAAATCCTGGGCAAAGGGATTTTTTCAGAGAATGTGAATGCCACAATGTTTGAGATGAGTAATGAGATGGTTGGCTCTCCCAGTTAAAGGGTGAACATGATAAGTATGTTAAGAGAAGTTGTACAGATGTATAGTTATGTTACTGCAATGTGTCCTCCCCACCCAGCATTGTTATCCCGGGCTGATATTGGTAGTCCGGGCATTTGGGGAGGGGCAGATTGTTCCTAAGAGGCACGGCTTAGCAACACCTGCCCTCCAATGCAGTTCCACGAAAGCAGTCTACACCAATGGATAGTGACCAAGAGTCAACAGACAGCCTTTGGAAGGAGCTAGGGCTGCCTGTTGCAGCAGCAAGGATATAAAAGGGAGAGCAGCCATTGTGTGGATGAGCCAGCCACGTGGTTACCAGCCACCAAGTGGGGGAGGCTCCCAGTGCTGTAACTTTTTCCTTATTTAGTCCTTTTGTTGTAAGTTTTATTAAGTTTTTAATAGACCTTTCAAAATATTGAGAAGTAAATGGTGATTTCTCACGGGGAGAAAAAGTTGTAAAAGAAAGTTTCTTTGAAATTACTTCTTTTTCTTTTAAACCCAGGTCATTCCTACCATGCTGACAGTGAACCACTGCCTTTCTCACCACTTGGACATCCACCCCCCCGTCAACCCACTCCCCCTGGACTCTGCACAACTCCCAACACACCATTTGTCTGGGGGAAGGCACAGACTGTGTAAAGGCAGCAAAGCCCAGACCTGGCCTGACTTCCCTGGACCACTGGAAAGGAGGAAATCCAGATCCATGGACACACATGGACACAGAGCAAAGCTTTGCTCAAAGGATTTATTGATTCTTGAGGATTGATTCTTCAGGGAAAATGGCCCAGGGCTCAAAGAGTTCAGGGGTTTCCTCCAGCGATGATCATTTCCTCATGCCACTGGAGGAAAAAGTACACTGGTCCTTCACACCCTAAAAGACAAACCCCAGAACCCTGGAGCCCACTGGGACATGGATGGGCTTTGTCTCCAGCCCTGTCCCTGCAGGCACGGCTCACCTAGGCATCAAGAGAGGCAGCCAGGCGCTTCTGCTGCAGGAGAGCCCGCAGCTCTTCAGCCACAGGGGGCTGGGGAAAAGGCAGCGTTAGAGACACAATGGGGGCAGCGGGCTGCACTGGGAGGCAGGGGAGAGCAGGGGGGCCTTGGGGAAGGGGCTGTGGCAGCAATGGGGTGCAGGAGCTGCTGTGCTGCTGCCCAGAAGCACTGGGCTCCTGGCCAAGAGCCACAGCTGGGGCAGGGGCTGCGTCCTGGCTCATCCAGGGGGTCCTGGGGTGACAGGGGTGGAATGCAGCAGGGCCCTGGGCAAAGGCTTCACTGAGGAGGAGCCCTGGGGCAGGGCATTGTCTGGGCTGTCAGGAGGGGTGCACTGGGCTGTGCTGGGACACACTGGGATGGCCTGGGCTGTGGTGGCCATGCAATGGGAGGGTCTGGCACCGGCAGAACTCGTGGTACCCACCAGAGGTGTCTCCAGGACTGCGACATTGTCTAAATCCAACTGCAGAGAGACCAGTAGACCTCACTGGTCACTGGGATGTCCCCGGTGCCAGCAAGGGATGGGGGGACAGCACTGCCCCCCAATTCCCTGAGGGGATGTCCTCCAATGCCAGCAGCCCACTCACCTCCCGCAGATCATCTTGGGTTACTTCCAGGAGTGCCTGGAAAGGAGAACAAAGGCTGGGTCCGGACTGGAGCTTGTGGGGCTGGGGTGACACACGGGTGCAGGGAGCAGGGTGCAGGCAGAGGGATGGGAATTCAGGGCCTCCAAAAAGATCTGTTTGAGGTGGGGGGAGACCCAAAAACATTGAGAGTCCAGGGGACAGGGCTGGGGGTGTGGAAGGAGCAGCGTGTGAGGTACAGGGGAGGAGAAAGGAATTGAGGTGTAGGGATATGGGAGTGCAAGGGAGGGGCTTGGTGGGGACAGGAGAATGAGGACAGGTGGGGACAAAACCAACAGGACTGGGAGATGGTGTGGGAGTGGGGCGTGAGTCAGAGAATTGTACAAGGGGACCCCTCTGCAATGGCCAGGAAGAAAGGCGAAGGATTGAGGGGGGACATGAAAGGAAAGGCCTCAGGAATGGTCAGTGGGAGGGCAGCTGGGGACCCTGAATGGGACACAGAGGAGGGACCAAAAGGGTGGGATGGGAGGCCAGAAAGGGCAGGATGTGGGGACAGCGTTTGGCTGGTGCCTTACCTTGGCCTGTGGATGGAGGAGGATGGAGAAGAGCAGGGCCACGCTGAGCACAGCCACCTTCATCTTCCTCTCGCTCTGGACAGCGCTGCCTGAGGCTGCAGCAGGTGAGGAGCACCTTTATCCCTGCCGGGACTCCTCCCCGCACCCTCCCTGCCAGCCCCCAGGCCAAAGCCCGGCTTGGCACAGCCCCCAGCCCTGGCCACAAGCCCAGCCCTGGCACAGAGTCCATCCCACCCCACCTGTGGCACAGATCCAGCCCCCTTGCTCGGCATCCCTCCAGCTTCCTGCACGGGGCAGCTGCCCCTGGAAGGGCCCAGGCACCTGGGGGGCCAAGGGGGGCAGGCAGGGAGCCAAAGGCACCTGGGGACCCTGTGGGGACAACCCCCAGTCCAACACAATCCATCCTCCAACAGCCCCCAGTGCCAGATCCCCCATCTCCTGCTGCCCCTCCCCTCCCAGAGCTTTCCCTGGGGGACACCCCAGAGCTGAGCCCGGCCGCAAACCCAACACGTGGGAGAACAAGGGGAACAAGGGACATGTGATCAGATGGCTGATTGGCATCTCAGGCACTGCAGACACTGGGGAGCACTGGGCAATGCTGATCACCTGCAGACAAGGCTGAGGGCTGGGGAATGGCTCAGCAGTGACAATTCCCACATCCACACAACCCGACACCCCTTTCCCCGCAGATGCCAAACCCGACCAAGCTCCATGCCCAGAGCACTGTCCAGAGGAGAATATGCCCTTCCCTGCCCCTCATCCTGTCACACCCGCAGCCACGGAGCCCTTCAGAGCACCTGGGTCATGGCCCTGGCTCTGGGCCCAGGCCAGCACTGGCCCCGAGCAGGATGTGCCCATCCCAGGCACATGGGGAAGTGGGCACCTGTCCCCAGGCAGCCACTCGGAGCTAATTGGGGTAACAGAGGTGCCCTGTGAGGAGGAGGGGTGTTGGTGCCCTGCCAGCATCTCTGACAAGCCCTGTTTACCCAGGGCCTGAGGCACCAGGAGGACATTCAGACATCTTGGGCTTCCAGGAAGGAAAATCCAGGGTGAAGTGGTTCTGAAGAGCTGTCTATGGCTGTGATTCCTGTTTGACATTCCAGGGCATTAGTGAAGGGTTCTGCACATCTCTTTCCCCAGGGACAATGTGGATCCATCAGAGAAGTCTTATGACTCATCTGGGAAAACATTTCAGGCCACTGCCCTGACTGTTTGCTCTGGAACTCACCCAAGGAGGCGCAGGGCCCAAGGGGGAAGATTTTCCATGGGGGTTTTGCTGCTTTGTGCCCTTGGAGAAGACACCAGAGTGTCCCTCATGAGGGATTCTTGACTAGATGGACAAGAGCTGTGACATCATTGGTGGGTGGGGTCACCTTGGAGAGAAATTGAGGAAGTGTCTGCAGGGCCCTAAATAGTGAATGAATGGATGAAGGAGATTCTCACTGTCCTGACCCACTATCCAGCAAACCACATCCAAGGGAAGAGGCCTGGTGGAATCAGGGGGAAGCAGACCTTGTTGAGCCTGGTGCACACTGGGCAGTGTGGGGTGATCCCCTGCTGGTGTCCCAGCTCTCAGTGCAATACCACCGCTCTGATGGACTGGATCCTTAAGAAACAAAAGAAGTGATCAAGCTCAGGGGAGGAGGGGATCTGGTCGCACTTCTCTTGTCTGGGAGTTTCTCTCCGAGGGGGGACATTCCATGAGAATTGGGATGCGGTAAAGGACAGGGCTGAGGGCAGCTGCTCCCTCTCTCTCTGGGCTTCGGAGGAGGACACTGGGAGCTGCTGCTTGGAAAAAGGAATTGGTTGCTGTGGGTGGCCAGAGCAGCTTCCCCAGGCAGGTGCTGTCAGGTGCCTGCAGCACCAAAAGCGTCTCCACTTGGGGCTGCCTTGACAATTCCCCCAGCCCAGCAGACCCTGAGCCCGGATGGTGCAATCAAAGCCTCAGCAGAGGGACGAGAGGACTCCTCGCAGAGCAGATCCAGCTGGGTTTATTAAGGGAAAATCCAAGGGTCCAGGGGAAGTGAGGGTGCAGAGGGAAACAGGAGCAAGCAGGAGCACAACATCTGCTGAAGGGAACCAGAGGCGAAGAGCCAGGAGCAGGACTGGGGCCAGGGTATATAACTGGAGGAAGGCAGGAGGGGTCAGGATACAAATGATCCAATGGAGAAGGGAGCCAGAGCTGGAGATAAGGTGGGGTGCCACAGGATGCACCAATAGGGGAGCAGCAATTTTTTGGAAAAAGAAGACAAAACACAGCAATTTCCAAGTCTGTCACCACCCAGACCTTGTATTTGATGGCACCGCCCATGCCCAGATCTGGACATTTCCCTGTGCCACCACAGCCCAAGTGCAGCAATTTGCTGGCAATGAAAGCCAAACCAGGCAAATACCTGGTGCCTACACCAGCCAAATCTTGTGTTTGCTGACACCACCAGTGCCCAGATCTGGATTTTTTCAGATGCCTGCACAGCATAATTCCAGCAGTTTGCTGGCACAGAAACATTTGACAATTTCTCAGTGTCAGCACATTCCCTTCCAAGATCTGGTGTGCGCTGGTGTTGAAGATTGCAATGCAAGATGTTTTCCATTACCATCTGTATGGCAGATTACCTTTGTCAAGTAGGCAGTTTGCTTTATCTCTCTCTTTGAGTGACCACATTCACACCTCCCTCGGGAGGGGACATCTGCTGATAACAGACTATTGAATGTCACTGCATGACTGATAAGAACTATAACATCCCATTGTGAGATGTTCCGCCCAGAGGGAAGAGCCAAGCATTGCTACCCAGATATAATCCAGAGGTTTTTGAGACACCGGCATGGCTTTCTCCACGGGATTCCCCAGAGGAACAGCAGTTGTCTCTTCTCCCACTGGGTTTTCAGAGGAAGAACACATCCTTCTCTACAGATCCCCCCCCGCTCCAGCAGAAGCACATCTGACGCTTCAGGAGGGCGTCAGCCACATTTCCAATTGGACTGCCACCAACACCCTGACCCACAGGGCGTCAGGTTGGGTTCTGACTCTGTCAGTGTTGTTCTAGTGTACTGCATTGTTAATTTTATATATTTTTTTTTTTCCTATTAAAGAACTGTTATTTCCTGCTCCCATATTTTTGCCTGAGAGCCCCTTAATTTAAAATTGATAGCAATTCGGAGTAGTGGGGAGGGTTTACATTCTCCATTTCAGGGGAAGCTCTTGCCTTCCTTAGCAGGCTCCTGTCTTTCCAAACCAAGACAGATTTTGGCGCCTAACGTGCGGCTGGAGGGCACAGAAACAAAAAAGGAATAACAGTTCTTGAGTAATCTAATTTTTGTGTGTAGCTATAGAAACCTCATTATGCGACGCCATGTGGTCCAGCTGGCCCTGGTTTGGGTGGCACGTGATCATGGCTGTATTTCTCCCATTTATAGGCCCTTATCTAAACATTGGTCCTATAACCAAGGCTACTGTGTCTGTTATCCGGTTTGTTTTATGGGTGAAAAAGGTGAGGAATTAATGGATTTTTAACTTCCTCTGGAAAGCAGGCACACAGATTCACAGCTATCAAACACTAACAGTATGTTTTTGAGGTTACTTTAATAATGGCACCTGCTATAAGGAAATGACACCAGGTGAAATCTTCTCCCAACCCTTTAGCCATCTCTTTGGGTCCGCCCCACTAGTTTTTGAAGGGTTCAGATCCACTCCAAATATTAATGATATCATACAGTGGCTGGTGTTGCTGATAGGCCTGCTCTATTTAGCATTTAGAGAGAAGGGGTGACTAACCTGGATAACCACCCTGACACCAACCCCAGAATCTAATACACCACCAGAGTCTAGGGATGCTGCTGCCCCAGAGCCTGACCCTGCCCCACATCCCACCCCAGATGTGAACTACCCAGATTGGCGGGGGGTCTGGTGAAGGAGATACGTGAGATGGGCCAGATGCTGAAGGAATACACTTCCCCAGCTGGTGAGAAGCCCTCCCTCTGCCTTGAAGAGGGAAAGTCTAATAGTGCGGCAGCAGAACCCACAGATGTTACAACTGTCCAGGTTCCAGCTGAATTGCAAAGGCAGACACAGCCAGCAGCAGTTGCCCCTCTAGAAACAGAGATCTAAGACAAAAGCAGAGCACCCAGATAAAAGAAGGCCCTCATAACCCACAGGGGAGCCAGAGGTTGCGATCATCACCGAGTCCCTGACGTACAAAAGTCTCCGTAATCTGTGCAAAGACATTGTATGACAGGGACGTGAGGCTTATACAACCTGGCTACTTCGCATCTGAGATCTTATGAGTACAAGCGTCCAGCTGGATGATGGTGAGGCAAGGAATTTGGGACCCTTGACCCACGACTCAGGTATCAATCAGATTGTTGTAAAGGAGCCAGGGTCTGTTTCCCTCTGGGAGCGGCTTTTAATGAGTGTCAGAGAGAGGTTTGTCCACAGGGAGAGAATGCAGGACCAGCACCATAGAATGTGCTGGAAGACCCTTGAGGAAGGGATTCAACAGCTGAGAGAAGTGGCAGTATTGGAGGGACTCTTTGGAAGGGATGGACAGCATGATAATGACCCCGACAAAGTCAGGTGCACAGGGCAAATGTTGTGGAGACTGGCAAACCTGGGACCATCCCAATACACCACCTTTATTGCAACAATTAATGCTGATAACAACCAAGAGACAGTGGGTTCTGTAGCTAACAAGCTTAAGAATTATGAAAGTATGATCAATGGACTGATGCAGGCTCATATCTCTGCTGTGATTAAGGATATCAAAGAGGAGATGAGGGAGGTGGTGAGGGAAGAGGTGAGGAGGAGCAATTCCCACATTGCACCGCTGTGAGTCACAGGCCCCAGAGTCAGAGCCCAACGTTCCCCAGCTAGAGAGAGGGGGGGTACACCCCACGGGCTGACCTGTGTTTTTTTCTGTGTGACCATGGGGAAGACATGGGAAGGTGGGATGGAAAACGCACTTCTGTCCTGGCAGCACGGGTGCGTCAGCTCAAGGAGGGAAACACAAATCAAGGGAACTCCAGTAAAGCGAAGGTAGCCTCAACCTCCCATGACCGAGCTGCTGAGTATGATCTGTCAGATCCCCTGGAAGGTACCTCTACCATGAATACCCAGGGTTAGAGGGGTCCTGCCTCCAGCCAGTGAGAGGCACGGGAAAACCGGATTTTCTGGATGGTGTGGATCCGATGGCCGGGCACATCAGAACCACAAAAGTACAATGCTTTAGTTGATACTGGTGCACAGTGTACCCTAATACCATTGGGACATGTGGGGGCAGAACCTATTTCCATTGCCAGGGTGACGGGGGGATCACAGCAATTGACCCTGTTAGAAGCTGAGGTGAGCCTGACTGGGAAAGAGTGGATAAAACATCCTATTGTGACTGGCCCAGAGGCCCCGTGTATTCTGGGCATAGGTTTCCTCCTGAACGGCTATTACAAAGACCAAAGGGACTCAGATGGGCTTTTGGCATAGCTGCTGTGGAGGCAGAAAACACCAAGCAGTTGAACACTTTGCCTAGACTTTCAGAAAACCCGTCTGCAGTAGGACTCCTGAAGGTGGAAGAGCAAAGACCACCAATTGCCACCTAGACAGTGCATCGCCGGCAGTATCAGATGAATCAAGATGCCATGATCCCCATCCACAAAATGATCCGTGAGCTGGAGAGCCAAGGGGTGGTCAGCAAGACCCACTCACCCTTCAACAGCCCCACTTGGCCTGTGCACAAGTCTGACAAAGAATGGAGATTGACAGTGGACTATCGTGGCTTGAATGAAGTGACTCCACCACTGAGCGCTGCTGTGCCGGACATGCTGGAACTCCAGTACGAGCTTGAGTCCAAGGCAGCAAAGTGCTTTGCCACCACTGACATTGCTAACACATTTTTCTCCATTCCTTTGGCAGCAGAATGCAGGCCTCAGTTTACTTTCACCGTGAGGGGAGTGCAGTATACCTGGAACCGACTGCCCCAGGGGTGGAAGCACAGCCCCACCATCTGCCATGGACTGATCCAGGCTGCACTGGAAAAGGGTGAGGCTCCAGAGCACCTGCAGTACATTGATGACATCATTGTGTGGGGGAACACGGCAATGGAAGTATTTGAGAAAGGAGAGAGGATCATCAGGATTCTGCTAGAAGCCAGCTTTGCTATCAAGAAGAACAAAGTCAAGGGATGGGCCTGAGAGACCCAGTTCCTGGGAGTAAAGTGCCAAGACGGACTGCATCAGATTCCCACTGAGGTCATCAACAAAATCACCGCGATGTCTCCACCAACTAGCAAGATGGAAACACAAGCTTTCCTGGGTGCCATAGGTTTTGGAGAATGCACATTCCTGAATACAGTCAGATTGTGAGCCCTCTTTACCTGCAAGAGGAACGAGTTCCACTGGGGTCCTGAACAGCAACAAGCCTTTGCCCAGATCAAGCAGGAGATCGCTCATGTGATTGCCCTTGGCCCAGTCAGGACAGGAGCAGAGGTGAAGAACGTGCTCTACTCTGCAGCTGGGAACCATGGCTTGTCCTGGAGCCTTTGGCAGAAGGTGCCTGGGGAGACTCGAGGCCAACCACTGGGATTTTGGAGTCAAAGATACAGAGGGTCTGAAGCCAACTCCACTCCCACAGAGAAGGAAATCTTGGCTGCCTATGAAGGAGTCCAGGCTGCCTCAGAGGTGACTGGTACAGAAGCACAACTCCTCCTGGCACCCTGACTACTGGGGCTGGGGTGGATGTTCAAAGGCGAGGTTCCTTCCACCCACCACGCCACTGACATGACATGGAGTAAATGAATTGCTGTTATCACAGAGTGCTCCTGTGTTGGAAACCTGAATCGCCCTGGGATTCTGGAAATAATTACAAACTAGCCCAAAGGTGAGAACTTTTGTCTGACTGATGAAGAGGAACAAGGACCAGTGACACGTGCTGAAGAAGCTCCTCCCTAAAACCAACTGCCACAAGAGGAAACACGCTACGCTCTTTTCACTGATGGTTCCTGTCTCATCACAGGGATGAACCAGAAGTGGAAAGCAGCCGTATGGAGCCCCACCCGACAGGTTGCACAAGGTACCAAAGGAGAGGATGGATCAAGTCAACTTGCAGAACTCAAAGCTGTTCAGCTGGCCCTGGACATTGCTGAGAGAGACAAATGGCCAAAGCTCTACCTTTATACTGATCCATGGATGGTAGCCAATGCTCTTTGGGGCTGGTTGGAAAGGTGAAAAAAAGCCAACTGGCAGCCTAGGGGAAAACCCATCTGAGCTGCTGATGAGTGGAGAGACGTTGCCGCTCGGTTAGAGAAGCTACCTGTGAAAGTCCACCATGTGGATGCTCATGTTCCCAAGAGTCGGGCTAATGAGGAACACCGAAACAACAAGCAGGTAAATCAGGCAGCAAAGATAGAGGTGTCAAAGATAGACTTAGATTGGCAACATAAGGGGGAGTTGTTCTTAGCTCAATGGGCCCATGATGCCTCAGGTCATCAGGGTAGAGATGCCACCTATATGTGGGCACGAGACCAAGGGGTGGATCTAACCATGGACAGTATTTCTCAGGTTATCCATGACTGAGACGTGTGCTGCCATCAAGCAGGCCAAGCGAGTGAAGCTGCTCTGGTAAGGTGGGCGGTGGTCCAAGTACAAGTATGGGGAGGCCTGGCAGATTGACTCCATCACACTGCCCCAGACACGCCAGGGCAAGCGCTACGTGCTGACCATGATGCAAGCCACCACTGGATGGTTGGAAACCTACCCTGTGCTTCACGCCACTGCCTGGAACACCATCCTGGGCCTGGAAAAGCAAATCCTGTGGAGACATGTCACCCCTGAGTGAATTGAGTCAGAAAATGAGACCCATTTCAAGAATGGCCTTATCAATGCTTGGGCCAGGGTACATGGTATTGAATATATCATATTCCTTATCATGCACCAGCTGCCAGGAAAGTTGAACAGTGTAACAGACTACTTCAAACAACCCTGAAGGCACTCGGGGGGGGACTTTTAGAAATTGGGAAATGACCTCAGCAAAAGCCAGCTGGACGGTCAACACCAGAAGCTCCATAAATCAAGCTGGTCCTGCCCAGTCTGAACCCCTGCACACAGTGGATGGAAATAAAGTCCCTGTTGTACACATGAAAGGTATTTTAGGAAGGACTGTTTGGATTGATCCCATCTCAGGCAAAGACAAAACCATCCATGGAATTGTTTTTGCTCAATGACCTGTTTACACTTGGTGGGTAATGCAGAAAGATGGAGAAAGCCATTGTGTACAACATGGAGACCTAGTCTTGAGTGAGAACTGTGTGAAATTTTTTTGTTGTTGTTGTTTTTGTTTTTGTTTTTGCTTTTGTTTTTGTTTTTGTGGTGCAGATGGAAATAGAAAAAGGGGTGGATAATGTTGAAGATTGCATGCAAGATGTTTTCCATTACCATCTGTATGGCAGATTACCTTTGTCAAGTAGGCAGTTTGCTTTATCTTTCTCTTTGAGTGACCACATTCACACCTCCCTCGGGAGGGGACATCTGCTGATAACAGACTATTGAATGTCACTGCATGACTGATAAGAACTATAACATCCCATTGTGAGATGTTCCGCCCAGAGGGAAGAGCCAAGCATTGCTACCCAGATATAATCCAGAGGTTTTGAGACACCGGCATGGCTTTCTCCATGGGATTCCCCAGAGGAACAGTGGCTGTCTCTTCTCCTAGTGGATCTTCAGAAGAAGAATACATCCTTCTCTACAGATCCCCCTTGCTCCAACAGAACCACAAATGATACTTCAGGAAGTCTGCGGTCACATTTTCAATTGGACTGTCACCAACACTGTGACCCACAGGGCGTCAGGTTGGGTTCTGACTCTGTCAGTGTTGTTCTGGTGTACTGCATTGTTTTATTTCATCCTTTAATTTTTTTCTTTTCCCCCTTAAGGAACTGTTATTTCCTGCTCCCATATATTTGCCTGAGAGCCCCTTAATTTAAAATTGATAGCAATTCGGAGGGGTGGGGAGGGTTTACATTCTCCATTTCAGGGGAGGCTCCTGCCTTCCTTAGCAGACTCCTGTCTTTCCAAACCAAGTCACCAATGAACTCCTACCAAATTCGGTGAAACAAATTCCTTGGTAAATGCCGCCTGGCTTATTGCTTGAAACCTGGCTCCCCGGTTGCAGACGGGGCAAAGAGCTCCGGAGTGGAGTGACCACCCACTCCGTTCTCGCCGTAAATGTGGCCCCAATTCGATGGCTCAAAATCCGGATTTTGTCCTTAGGGGGGCGGGGGTGGGTGGTCTGGGGGCTGCCAGTACGCCTGTCCAGGGTATCAGTGGGCACTCAGACTTAGATCCTAGCCTCCCACGAGACACTGAACCATTTGTGCTTGGTGAGGGAAGCAGCAAAAAGGTGAGTGAAGGCACACCAGAGGCATTGCCTCCAGTGCCTGGGGAACACGGAGGGCAATCACCGGATAACATGGTGAAGGTGACTGTTGCTGACAAAAATCCACCTTGTCCCTGTTGTGTGGTACCCGGGTAAACTCTGTGTTAAGCCTGATTGAACATCTAAAGGAGTCGCACTGGAAAAGGAGGGTTTGCTTTCGGTGTGCCAAGTGTGTAAAGGAAAATATTAACTATCATAGTGTTATTTGTCATTTTGCAAAATGCAGAGGTCCAGAAACTGAAAGGGTTCCAGCTGGAGAGTGGATCTGTGAAGTATGCGTCAGAGACTTCAGAACCAAAATTGGCCTGGGACAACACAAAAGATTGGCACACCCATTGATAAGAAACCAAGAAAGGATCATTACTTCCCAACTGAAAGAAACATCAAATCCAGGAGCCCACAAAAGATGCTGGACAAAAGAGGAGGAAGAACTGCTGATAAGACTGGAGGCACAGTTCGAGGGAAACAAAAACATTAATAAACCTATCGCCGAACACGTAACAACAGAAACAGCTAAGCAAATTAGTTACAAAAGAAGATTGCTGCCTAGGAAACCAACAGATGGAGCTGACAGAGGACCTGAGGTGAGTCATCACACCAGGAGAGCAGCTGAAGGCATGGGAATGGAACCTGGGTTGAGTCAGCAATCCCAGGCAAGAACCGTGGACAATGGACCTGGGGAGAACCATCCGCCAGGGAGGCCAGCTGCCAGAGAGAAAACAATGGATAAATTAAGACGACGCCCTGATAAGGACAACCACCGCCAGAAACCAGCAGAGGGCCGGGCAGCTGCAGGCTCATTACCAAAAGACAGTCAAGGAACACTTATCAGCTGGAGCAATTAACCACTTCCCCAGAGCATTCAAGCAATTGATGGACGGCCAAGAGATGCTGACAATGATTAATCAGGCAGTGCAGGACTGCTTTGGATGCCTAGAATCAATAAGCCAGATAAGAACTGCTACACGTGGTAAAATGGGAAGGAGACCCAGGAGAAGCAACCAAGAAAGCCATTTCAGAGGTGGATGAAGGACAGAGTGATCAAAAAAGGTAATTACCTTTGCTTTCAGCATTTATTCCATCTTGACAGGGGGAAACTAGCAAAAATTATTTTGGATGACGTAGAGTGTTTGTCCTGGGATATATCATCCAGTGAAATTTACTCCGTATTTAAAGCCAGATGGGAAACACCTGGTACTTTTGCTGGCATCAGGGACTTTGAAATTAATGGGAAGGCAGACAACAGCACCTTCAGAGGCTTAATCACGGCCAAAGAAATTGAAAGATATGTGCAGGAAATGAGCAAGGGCTCAGCTCCAGGTCCAGATAGGGTTACGCTTGAGGACATCAAAAAGATGAATCCCAGGTATTCCTGGACGGCTGAGCTCTTCAACTTATGGTTAACATCTGGGGAGATCCCAGACATGGTGAGGGGGTGCAGAACTGTTTTGATTCCCAAATCTACAAAACCGGAACATGTAAAGGACATTAATAACTGGAGGCCTATCACAATCAATTCCATCTTGTTGAGACTGTTCTCCAGGATTGTAAAAGCAAGGCTGAGCAAAGCGTGCCCCCTCAACCCAAGGCAAAGAGGCTTTATTAGAGCAGCAGGATGCTCTGAAAACCTGAAACTCCTGCAAACTATACTTCAGACTGCCTAAAGTGAACACAGACCACTGGGTGTTGTATTTGTGGATATCGCCAAGGCTTTTGACACCATAAGCCATCATCACATCATACATGCTTTGCAGCTGAGGGGAGTGGATCCCCACATCATTGGCCTGATGAACAATATGTACAAAGACATCAATATGTATGTCACCACAAAAATGAACACACACACAGACAAAATCCAGATCCGGGTTGGAGTAAAGCAGGGTGACCCGCTGTCACCCCTTTTATTTAACCTGGCAATGGACCCCCTGTTGTGCAAGCTGGAAGAGAGTGGTAAAGGATTCCACCGAGGACAGAGTAGTATAACAGCAGTGGCATTCGCTGACGATCTGGTCTTGTTGAGCGACTCCTGGGAAAACATGAAAACAAATATCAAGATATTAGAGACCTTCTGCGATTTCACCGTTCTCAAAACACAAGGGGAAAAGTGCCACGGCTTCTACATCAAGCCCACAAAAGACTCTTACATCTTCAATAACTGCGCTGCACGGACCATCAACAGCGCACCCCTGAACATGATCAACCCCAGGGAATATGAGAAATACCTTGGCCTACACTTTGACCCCTGGACTGGGATAGCAAAAGCCAACCTCCCCACAAAACTAGAATTCTGGCTTGAATGAATTGATCAAGCTCCACTTAAACCTCTGCAAATACTTGATATCCTCAAAACATACACCATCCCTCGACTGACCTACCTGGCTGACCATTCACAAATGAAACAGGGGCCCTTGAAGCCCTTGACCAGAAGATCCGAACAGCGGTCAAGGACTGGCTGCAACTACCTCCGTGCACCTGCAGTGCCATCTTGTACTCGAGCACGAAGGACGGTGGTTTGGGCGTCACCAAGTTGGCGGGACTGATCCCCAGTGTACAGGCCCGGAGACTGCACTGGATTGCACAGTCCTCGGATGAAACAATGAAGGAGTTCCTAGAGAAAGATCAAATGGAACAACTGTATAAGAAATTGTGGATTCAAGCTGGAGGGGAAAGCGAGAAGATACCCTCAATTTGGGAAGCACTACTGGTGAATGAACCATCCAACAGTGCAGACACAACCTCGGAGGGGGAAGCACCGACCCTTAAAACTAAATTTCCTAAACCTTGTGATTGACGGAGAAAAGAATTCAAGAAATGGACCAAATTAGTATCCCAAGGCCGTGGAATTAAAAGCTTTGAAGGTGATAAAATTAGTAGTGATTGGCTCCAATACTATAGATGCATTCCTCACAGGAAACTTCGCACTACACTACAACTTAGGGCCAACTTCTACCCCACAAGAGAATTTCTCTCCTGGGGTAGAGAGGAAAATTACATCAAGGCCTGTAGGCACTGTGATGCGGACAACGAAACCTGCACCCTAATCCTCGGCTACTGCCCAGTGATTCAGGACGCTCGAATCAAGAGGCACAATCATATCTGTGAAAGGCTTATTGAGGAGGCAAAGAAGAGGGACTGGGTAGTGTTCAAAGAACCACCCATAAGGGAAACCATCAAGAAGCTGTACAAACCAGATCTGATATCTGTTAAGGACGGACGTGCATTCATCGTGAAAGTGACAGTACGATACGAAGCCTCCAAAACATCTCTGGAAGAAGTGGCTGCAGAGAAAGTAAACAAGTACAAACATTTGGAAACCAAGGTGCAAAGCCTCACCAACGCAAAGGACGTTGTTTCTATGGGCTTTCCCCTTGGAGCGTGGGGGAAATGGTACAAGGGGAACTTTGAACTTTTGTGTACACTTGGCCTCTCCAAATCGAGGCAAGCAATGGTTGCAAAGACTTTATCCACAGAAGCACTCCTATCGTCTGTGGAGATTGTACATATGTTCACCAGTAGGGCCAGAAGATTACAGGATTCAGGGTAGTGAATTTTTGAATTTTTTGTACTTTGTAATGTTTTGTAGATTTTTATTGCTGTTTTAATATGTTGATTTTTGTATGCAATTTTTTTTTTTTTGTATCACTTTTACATTTTAATAAACTAGAGAGTAGCTAGGTTCGTAAGGAAGCCACAAGCCAGTTAGGTAGCTCATAGTGAGTAGGGACAAAGACTTTAATTCATAACGCATCAATTACCACCCGATTCAGACCAATTTACTGTATTTGAAACAATTTACCGGATTTGTCCAAGGTGGACGGGCCACCTTTATTTAACCCGGAAAAGGAACATATATTATTTATATGTGTTTGAAAAATAGCCAAATGCCTCGTCATCTAATTAGTGACGTGCATGAATGGATGCACGGATTCCCACTGTCCCTACCTACTATCCAGCGAAACCACAGCAAAGGGAACGGGCTTGGCAGGATCAGCGGGGAAAGAAGACCCTGTTGAGCTTGACTCTAGTCTGGCACTGTGAAGAGACATGAGAGGTGTAGAATAAGTGGGAGGCCGGGCATGCGCTCGGCAGTGCGGGGTGACCCGCCCGCTGGCGTCCCAGCCGTTGGTGAAATACCACTACTCTGATTGTTTTTTCACTTACCCGGTGAGGCCGGGGGGCAAACCCTGAGGGGGGCTCTCGCTTCTGGCGCCCACCCCCAGGGTGGCTAACGGCCACTCTATTGGATAGTGAACCCCCATCTCCCAGTCGCTCTATCGACTGATCTGCCTGCAGGCACAGGAATGAGGCTGAGCACTCAGACATCTCTTAGTGGGCAGCAGAGGGCACAGCCGCACAGCAGCCAGTCCTTTCAGGAGTCTTGGCAGCCACGGCAGGGCACGGAGGGGCTGCAGGGTGCTCATTTAACACAGCCAGGCTGCTCCGGGCACCTCCACCACTTACTCCAGGGACGGCACACTCAGCTGACGGCGCCCTCCCGCCGGGGGCAGCGGCACGGCCCCGGGTCACCAGGGGACATCCTGCTGGGAAAACACCTCTGCCAAGGGTGGCAGCACAGTCCTGAGGGCAGCAGGGCACTCCCTGGGCAGGTCACTCTCACCTGGGGAGGCTCCACGGCTCTGCCTGGTGGCCTCCTGGTGGGCTGTGCCTTCTGCACTCATCCTCTTCCCTCGCTCATCCAGCACAGCGTCTGCTCTCCCTGCTGCCTCCCCCAGTGCCCTGCTTTCTCCGTTAGCCTTGGTGGAGAGCCAGTGAATGCCCCATCCTTGGAAATATTCCAGCTTGGATGGGCTCTGAGCAACATAATGGAGTGAAAGATGCCTCTGCCCCCACCCCACAGGAGGCCCTGTGGTGTCAGCTACTGGAGTGGTCAGTGTCTCTTGCAGGATGCAATTCCCCCAGAGAGCAGAGAGAACACAAACACCACAGCTGGCAGGAACACCCTCCATGGAGATAGGAATATTCTGGATCAACAGGCTCAGGCTGCTGACTTTTGCCCCCTTGTAGATGGACACAAGTGTCTGAAGTTACTGAGAGCCAGGAGGCCCCACAGTGTCTCTGAGTCCCCTTGGTTCCCTGCGATCACACAGTGTCCCAGTGTCCCTTTGGTTCCATGAGGCCCCACAATGTCACAAGAATCCAGGGACACAACAAGGTTCTGGGGGATCCCAATGGATTGTTGGTTCCAACTGGCCTCACTGAGTCACAAGGGCCTCAGGATTCCTTGAGACTCCACAGTGCTACCGTGTCCCTTTGGTTCCACAAGCAACAGCTTCACAATGGTTCCTGAGCATCTTTAGGCACCAGTGTCTCAGAGCATCCCCTCAGTTCCATGAACTCCACAGTGTCACAATGTCGCCTTTGTTCCATTTAGTTCTGCAGTGTCACAAGGATTCCTGGAAAGAATGAGGCCCTGAGGTATCACAATGGATGGTTCCATGAAGTCCCAGAGTTTCACAGTCTCCTCTTGCTTCCATGGATTCTACAAGACCCTGGAGTGTCACAGGGCCCCTACAGTCCTATGAGTCTTCACAGTGTGACAATGTCCCCAGGAGGCAGTGCAGTGTCACAGAGGAGCAGCACTGGAGTGGGCACAGCACCAGGGGAGGTTTGGCAGTGCTTCCATGTCTGTGACACAACAGTGGTGGCAACACCAACGTTCCCATCTCTAAGATAACACAGATGTTCAAGACCGAGCATTCCCCTGTCAGTGACACCCCAGTGGTGGCAACCTCAAAGTTCCCCTGTCTATGACATGACAGCAGTGGCAATACCAATGTGCCCCTGTCTATGACACCAAAGCAATTGCAAGCCCAGTGTTCCCCTCTCTGTGACACCACAGAGGTGGCACCCGCAGCATTCTCCTCTTTATGACAGCACCACAGTGGCAAGCCCAACATTGCCCTCTCAGTGACACTGCAGGGGTGGCAGCCCCAAATGCTCCCCTGTGACACCACAGCAGTGACTCCCCCAACATTCCCCTCTCTGTGACACCAGAGCAGTGACTCCCCCAACATTCCCCTCTCTGTGATACCACTGAGTTGGCAGTTCCAGCATTGACTTCTGCAGGACACCACAGGGGCAGCAGCCCCAAGATTACCCTGTCTTTGAGCCCACAAGGATGGCAGCCCCAACATTTCTCTCTCTATGATACCACAACAGGGGGAGCCCCAGAATTCCCCTGTCTGTGGAACCCTAGCAGTGTCAGCCCCAACATTTCCCTCTCTGTGACATCATAGTTGTGGCAGCCCCAAGTCCCCCTCTCTGTGACACCAGAGCAGTGGAAGGCCCAGAGTTCCCTGTCTGTGACACCACAGCTTTGGCAGCCCCAACATTCTCCTCTCTATGACTCCACAGAAGAGGCAGCCCCCAGCCCCCAGCATTCTCATGTGTATGATACCATTGTGGGGGCAGCCACAACGTTCCTCTCTCTGTGACGCCTCAGTGGTGGCAGCCCCAGTTGTCCCTTCTATGACACTACAGCAGCAGCCACCCCAACATTCCCCTCTCCATGACACCTGAGCTGTGGCAGCCCCAGTGTTCCCCTCTCTGTGACACCACAGCTGTGGCAGTCCCGTTGTCCCGGTTTCTGCGACACCACAGCGGTTGCTGCCCGAACGTTCCCCTCTCTGTGACACTGCAGCTGTGGCAGCAGAACTAAAACAGAAGCAGCAGCCGTGGAAGAACAGGGGAGCAGGGGAGGAGCAGAGAAGGAGCAGTGGAACAGTGGTAAATGAGCAGTGTTGGAGCAGCAGTGGAGCAGTGGTGGAGGAGCTGAGGAACCGTGCTGAAACTGCACCACACAGCTTTTGAACAGCAGTGGAGTGAGCATGGAAAAGGAGGAACAGTGGTGGCACAGGAACTACAGCCATGAAATTGTGGTGGCACAGGAGCTACAGCCATGGAACAGTGGTGGCACAGGAACTACAGCCATGGAACAGTGGTTACACAGGAACTACAGCCATGGAACAGTGGTGGCACAGGAACTGCAGCCGTGGAAAAGTGGTGGCACAGCCCCACAGCTGTGGAGCGGTGCCTGAGATGCTGAAGCTGTGGGACACAGAGTGGCTCCCAGCGCTGTGTCCTGCAGGAGCCGGTCCCGCACACACCAGAGCGATGCCCCTCTGGCTGAGCCAGAGCTGGGGGCACAGGTAGGAATTGCTGCTGGGCTGTGCAAGGTGTGGATCGAGTGCAATTAATGGTGACCAGGGCATTTGATCCTGCTCATTGTGGCTGCTTTTGTGCAGTCAGGACCATTCCAGTTCATCTGAAGTCATGAGTCATGAACTCAGGAGAAACTTGGGACATAAGGAATCAAAGTGCCTTCTGTCCTGCTGTCTTGGTTTGAAAGACAGATGCCTGCTAAGGAAGGCAGGAGCCTCCCATGAAATGGAGAATGTGAACCCTCCCCCTCTGAATTGCTATAATTTTAAATTAAGGGGCTCTCAGGCAAAAAATAAAAAGTATAGGAGCCGGAAATAACAGTTATTTAATAGGGAAGAAAATAAAAGGATAAAATCAACAATGCAGTACAGTCAAACAACACTGACAGAGTCAGAACACAACCTGACACCCTGTTGGTCAGGCTGTTGGTAGCAATCCAATTGGAAATGTGGCTGCAGTCCTCCTGGAGTGGCAGGTGTGGTTCTGTTGGTGCAGGGGCTCCCGTAGAAAAGGGTGTAGTCTTTCTCTGAGGATCCAGTGGAGGAACAGGCAGCTGCTATTCCACTGGGAAATCCAGTGGAGAAGTTGTGCTGCTATTCCAGAATCTCCAGATTCTATCCAGTTAGGAATGCTTGGCTCTTCCCTCTGGGCGGAGAATCTCCCAATGGGATGCTGTAATTCTTATCAGCCATGCAGTGACATTCAATAGGCTGTTATCAGCAGATGCCTTCATATTGAAGTGAAGGGGAGAACGACCATCCTGGTAATGCATCGAACTCCAACTTTATTGATCAGTCAATCACCTTAAATAACAGTGCTAACGAACGCCATGAATATTCTGTAATCCAATGTCATGATAGGCTAACAGAGAAACTTCTAACCACTCCCTTTGTTTTAGAATACCTACAATTGTTTATCAAAAACAGAAACCAAAACAGAAACCAGAAACTAAAACAGAAACCAGTGTTCCCAAAACTTCTACATCTGTTCTCAGGATGGCAGGCCTTCCCAGAGACGGTGTTCTGCTTATTATGGGAAGACAATCTGAGAACTCCATTGTTTATAGAATGATGCCTGAGAGAGTCTAATTGTTTATAGAAATCAGAAGGCTGAGAACTGTTAGAAACTGCTTTACTTTTCTCTTCTACTTTTCTCTCAATTGTATGTCTCATGGCCTCTTTAAGCCATTCCTGAAAAACTCTCCAACATTTCCCCTGTTTTTTTCTTTGAGAGAAAAGAGGTTAGTTTGCCAGGTCTTCTCTATCTTTCTACCAACCATCTTTTGGATACAACAAGGTAAGATAATGGTGAAGTTTTTCCTCATAGAAACTCTTGTGGAGGAGGCATTACCAGATGTCAAGAGAAGTGCAGACCCCGCTCTGCCAGGGCTCAGCTGCACCAAAGGCCTGAGGATAAACAGGTCACTTAGTGTCAGAAATGTGATCCTGCGGAGAAGGATCAGAACCAGTGCTCAGAGGTGGAATAATGATAACTTGCTTAAATAACAAGATCCACCCTGCGCCTGGGCTGGTATTCCATTCCAGGCTCTATCTCCACAAATTAAAAATATTCCTGTGGGTAATTTCTTAGGTGTCATAATAGTAGAGCCTTTACACTGGCTATAAAGCTGTTCAGACACTATTTCCAGGTTTAGAGATGAATCCAGAGTAGCCCATATCTGTTTATGCTGACTCATCCTTTGGAAATTAGAGTAATCAAAGCTGAACTGCAATTATCTAATGCTTGATTGGGATCTCTTCTTATAGGGCCTACAACAGAATGTTGTGTTAAAGGCACCAGTTTTCTACATCTTATTGAGGCTATATATGATGTACTTTGAGCTTTAACCCCTTTTCAAAATACACTGTACCTCCCACTGATAATAAGCTAAGATTTTTGCTCATGAGATTTATAAAGGTCTGAAGTTGAAGCAGTGTTTAGCCCTGTCTCATTCCGTAGTGCCTGCTCCCAATTATGTTCCCAGATGTGCCTATAATTACAGGTGTGGCACCATAAATGAAAAAGTAACAACTGATCACAACCCCCACAACACAGTGCAACCCAAGCAGCACAATTTGGGCTGTGACATTCAAGACAGTCCTCTTTTGCCAGTCCTCGTATATGTAAAGATGATAATGATTCAATAATGTCAATCAGTTCTCTGGTCGTCCGGCAACGGCGTGTTAAGGCCTTATCAGGCATTGCACAACAGGTGGTAATTGGACTAAGAAAAGAAAGCTGTTAGCTGTTTTCATTCATGCAACCTGGAGAGACGTAAACAAGCCTGAAAATGATTCTTTCTGTCCTTGAAGTTATCACATCCACCTTTTTTCATGAGCTTCCCAGAAATGTTCAAAGTCAGTTTTCAGTTTGTAATCCTTTAGTCATTTGGCTCAAATGGCATCAACCGGGCAACTCTCAGTCCTTCGCCAATTTGGAGTGGTGAAAAGATAGTATGCATTTAAGGCACTTAAAATATTTAACTTAACAGACTTATTTGCAAATCATGTAAAATCACTTAAATCTAATTCAAACTTAACAGAATCTAACTTAACTTACTTAATAATACTTAACAAAATTTAATTTTCTTTAAATCTCACACAACTCAAACCTATATATAATTTAAACTTAGAAAACCTCGAACCCAACCGAAAACAAGCTTAACAAATTTAACCTTAACATTTAATGGCACTTAATTGATAACTTAACCTTAACTACTTAATAGCAAATAAAACTTACTATAGGAATAATATATAGCATTTACTATAACTTACTTACAGGCCTGATTCTAAAATATTAAGCTAAAATAACTTTCTTCACGTGTTTGCTATAGCATTTTTATACTTAAATACACTTAAACACAATTCATTTAAGGTGCACCTGTGAAAAAATTCTTTTGAATTCAGTGTTTGCTTTTACATCTATCACATCTAAACAAAGCTTAAAGAATACAAAAAACACACTCATTACATCTCACTCATACAATCATTCTAACACATCTTAACATTTTTAAATTTTTCAAAACACAGCTTTAAAGTCTAATGTTCCACCGGCCCAGCCATCCGGGCTTCTGATGTTCAAAGTCTCTGGTAATACAGATGTTTCCAAGACAGCATAACCAATGCCGAGCCAAATCAGCCGAAATCTGACTCTTGCATCCATTTACGCTGATTTCTGTTTTACAGTCTGTGCTGGGGAGAACAAAAGATCCTTACTAACTTAGGTGAAAAACATCCTGACAGCAACAGTCCTTGGTGTCGCCTGTTTAGTTTCACTGGTCTTTTAATTGCAATAGGAATCTTTTCTTTTGTTGACAAGAGTCACAGTTATTACGGCTGTTAGATCTTAAACTGTAGCTCCTGCCGGCTACGGGGCGGAGGGAGAAGCGCTACCGCTCGAAAAAGCACTCTGAAGTCGGAATCCGCTAAGGAGTGTGTAACTAGCCCTGAAAATGGATGGCGCTGGACACTCATCAGAGCCCAGAAAAGATGTCGGTCGATCTAAACAGCAGGACGAAAACTATCAATGCACAGCATGATTGCTCCTCCATCACCTGCTCTCTGATGTCCAGTTACTGTTCCCAAGCAGCAACTGGCCGCCCGTGGACATCTGGCCCCCAGTTCACACATGAGGGCGATGCGGCTCCGGTCGCTCCCCCCGCAGCGCTCTTTGTTCACTTCCGGCGCGGCGCGGCTTGGTTTCTGCGGCGGCGGCTCCGCTCTCGGGGCGGCGCGGCTCGGCTCCTGCGGCGGCGGCTTCTTCGGTGCTTGGCATTCCCGGCGCAAGCAGCCCGTGCCTTCGCAGCATTTCGTGCGGCCCTCTTTATTTGATGTTGCAAACGCAGCGGACGCTTGAAGAGGTGCAAAAGCGGCTAACACCTGAGTCTGAGAGGACTTTGCTTGTTCTTGTAAGCCTACTCCTAACTGTTTTATTGCGTCTACTACGAGAGCCTGTTGTCTGGTTGGTATAAGAGCCATCCCCTTTAATGCTTCCTCTACAGTCCAATCCGCACCTAAAGCATTAAGTATGTTTCTAGTAGCAGAATTACAATTTTGAAGGACACACTGCCTGAGTTGGACCTCGCGCAAATATTCTGGCACGCCTGCTCTCTTAATTGCAGCCGCAGCTCTACCAACAAAAGCATCAAATGTCTCATCTTTGCCTTGCTTAATTCCCATATACACTGGTATCCCTCCTGGTTCCTTCACCATATCTATCGCGAGTCTGACTAACCGCATTGCCTCCCGGCACTTTTCTTGACCTATTAAAGCTTGTGCATCAGTACGAAGAAAAGGCCCCAGCCCCATAAGCTCATTTATAGTGATACCATGCAAGGGGTCACCCGACTGTCTTTGAACTACCACACACTCACTGACAAGTATCCGCCAATGATCATTAAACAGCAATTGTTGATGGTAGGTAAAGATTAATTTAACTATGCCAAGACAATCATTAACGATGAGGATACTGGTGTTAAAAATATAATCGAGCATTTGCTTAGCTGGTTCACTCTTAAAGCCAAACTGACTAACAGTAGCTCGCAACTGAGATAACAGCTTCCAGTCAAGAGCGCTAATTGTGGCTTGAAAACCTCCTCCAGGCTGGGGGTTAAAGACAACCGGACAAGCCAATTCTCGAGCCGAACTTATCAGCTCTTGATCTCCCTTGTCAATTGCATCTTTGGCCAGGGCAGCCCACGCGTCCCGTCTTTCCCTCGCAATCGCCGCCACCAAGTCGTTTTCAGACCCAGGGACCGGCTGATTGCTTGTCGGGAATGGAGTACACGTATCTGGCCCCAGCTGCTGAGACGCAGCAGGTACGGGAGACTCAGAGGTGCTCTGTGTAGCCTGCGGCAAAGCAGACAACAAGGCACCCCGCGGAGCTTGGCTCGTTTCGGGGGGCTGCGAAGCGGGTACTAAAGCAGTCTGCGTAGCCTGGTTTGTAGGCTGGCTCGTAGCCGGGCTTGTAGCCTGGCCCGTTAAGGGGGGCTGCGCGGCGGGCAGCGAGGCGGTCTGCGCCTGGCTCATAGTGTGACTCATAGCCTGGCTTTCCGAGGGAGGCGGTGAAGCAGGTAATAAAACTGTCCGCGTCGCGGGGCCAAGAGGAATTCCCGCGTTCTTATCAAATTCCCTATCTTGATCGCATTCTTTGTTACGATCGTAAGCAGCAGTAGCCTGGTGAGCAGCCCTTTTTTCAGGTTGAATTTGCAAAAGCTCGGTGTTAACGACCCGCCATAATTTACCCCACTTCTTAGCAGTTTTATCATCATCTAACGTAGCCTGCCACAATAAATCACCAAATCTACGCCACTCCAACAATTCGTGAACTGTGTGAGGATTTATAAAGATCCCCCTTTCTAGGCCATAAACTAAAAGGCCCGGTAATTCTTTCTGTAAATCTATTCCCTTAATTTGCCGTTTTTGCAAAAGGGTAATAAAAAGTTCATATACGGCTTGCCTTTCCATACCTATGTGCGCACGTTGCAGCTCTTCAAATCAAGGTCGCGGCCGCATGTATCGGACGAGCCTATCTGTATAGTCGCTCGCAGCGCGGCGCGGGCCGGCGGGTTACCCTCCGCTTTGTCTTCCGCGCTTCTTTGCCGTCCCGGCTGCAGTTTCGATCTTACGGAACCCGAACCTGGCTTCACTTCGCGTGGCGTTCGCTTCCCCGTGGTGTTCGCTATCACGTCGGGGTCACCATATATTGAAGTGAAGGGGAGAACGACCATCCTGGTAATGCATCGAACTCCAACTTTATTGATCAATCAATCACCTTAAATAACAGTGCTAACGAACGCCATGAATATTCTGTAATCCAATGTCATGATAGGCTAACAGAGAAACTTCTAACCACTCCCTTTGTTTTAGAATACCTACAATTGTTTATCAAAAACAGAAACCAAAACAGAAACCAGAAACTAAAACAGAAACCAGTGTTCCCAAAACTTCTACATCTGTTCTCAGGATGGCGGGCCTTCCCAGAGACGGTGTTCTGCTTATTATGGGAAGACAATCTGAGAACTCCATTGTTTATAGAATGATGCCTGAGAGAGTCTAATTGTTTATAGAAATCAGAAGGCTGAGAACTGTTAGAAACTGCTTTACTTTTCTCTTCTACTTTTCTCTCAATTGTATGTCTCATGGCCTCTTTAAGCCATTCCTGAAAAACTCTCCAACACCTTCACCCCTGGAGGGAGGAGTGGTTGTGGAAGAGATAAGGAAAACTGCCATACAGATGGCAAATAAAATCCATTTTGCCTTGCAATCTGGGACACCTGCAGAGGAAGACATCTTGGTAGAAGTTGAATGATTTCTGATTTGGGAACCAAAGTGGGTCAATTATTGGCCTGTGGTTTGTTCTCATCCAGAAAGATGTTCCAAAGTACTGCAATTTGGAAATAAAACCAGGAACGTGCTTCTTCATCTGGATATTGCATATGGACTATAGAGCTATTTGTGGTCAATATGATAAGAAAACAACTGGAAATCTTTTCTTGATTTCACTCTTTCTTCCAGTCTCTGGGATTAGGCCTCCAACACTCCCTGCAGGTCTTCTTTCCATAATCTGCTCCTCCGGAGTTGGGATGTGACAAATCAGCAGTGGGAAGAGGGAGGACAATGGACCATTACAACTGCAAACTCCGGTTTTTATAGTCTTTGGATTTCCAGTGCTTAGAAATTGTCATATTTTCAACTGTCTGAACAAATCCCACATTTGTCACTTTTTCCCTGGCAGAAAACCTTCCTTTGGCCTTATTTAGGAACCGACCCTGGGAAACACCTCAGTGCAGATGCTTTTTTGTTGGTTTTGCTAAGAGATGACAAGAAAATGAGCACACAGGGCACGGATGAGAGAAAGGGAAGAAACAGTTCCTTTCTTTTCTCTTCCTTGTGGAAACTCTCCTTAAGAGGTTGTGCTCCAGCCGGAGACTTCCTGGGCCAAGGGCTGAGGGAAGCAATTCAGCTGAGGCAGTTGAGGCATCTCCTCCCTAGTCTGTAGCCCTGGGGCTGTGAGGGGACATGGGTGCCCCCCTTGCAGCCCTTGCAGCCCCTGGAATGGGGGATTCCTCCTGCCTCTGCCAGGTGCTCCTGGTCCTGGCGCTAGCCCTGGCCTGGGTGCTCCTGCTCTGAGCTCCCTGCCATGGTCATTGCTGGTGCTGGAGGGCAGGAGGGAGGGATTCAGTGCAAACCTGGGAGGCGCCAGTGGGCTCAGAGATGGCTGGAGGTGACAGTGACAGAGTGACGGGAGGTGCAGATGGACACAGGAGCAAGACAACACCCCAAAGAAAACCTCTTGGAAATTTGGGGGACTTTGAGTGTAAAATACACATGAACACAGACACACAGACAAAGAATACTGCAAAGCATTTCCCAGCTATCTTAAGTTGGACAGTGGGGGTGTATTCTATTCCTATCTGATGGGGCAGTTATCTTATGTTAATTGGGCAGTTTTCTTTATCTCTTTCACAACCCAACCTCCCTCCCAGGAGATATCTTTTGTTAATGGGCCATTGAGTGCCACTGCATGACTGATAAAATTCCATCATCCCATTGTGAGAAGCTCCCCCCAGAGGGAGGAGCCAAGCATTCCTACCTGGATATAATCAGAGGGCTGGAAGACCAGAGTCAGTCTTTTCCACTGGATTGCCAGAGGAAGACCAGGCCCAACACCACCACCACTGGATCTTCAGAGGAAAACCCCACTGTTCTGCAGGATCCCTGCCACTGCCACTGTGACCCACAGGGTGTCAGGTCGTATTCTGAATCTGTCAGTGTTTTTTCTTTGTACTATTGTGTTTATATTTTAATTTTCCTGCTAAATAGCTGTTATTCCTATTCCTATATCTGTTTCCTTAGAGCCCCATAATTTCAAAATTATAACTGTTCGGAAGGAGGTTGTTTACATTTTCCATTTCAAGGGAGGCTCTTGCCTTCCTTAGCAGACACCTGTCTATTCAAACCGAGACAATGCCCCAGGACACCCAGGCGGGTGAGGAGGAAGTCAGTGCCCCTTTCCCCCTTTCTCCTGCTCCATCTCCCAGCCCAGCACAGCCCCCAGCTGCAGGACAACCTCACTGCCAATGCCGTCTTGCCGGGGAAGCACTGGGGAGATCTCCTTCCCCTTCCTTTTGTCACAGAGGCAAATCTCATCCTCTCTTTGTCCTTCCTGCCCCAGACAAGGAGCTGAGGATGGAAACCAGGGGGGACAAATCCCCACAGCAGAACCTCGTGGAGGAGGCTGTTTTGCGCAGCTCCATGGCACAAGAATCCAATGGAGAGGAAAAGCCCTGGAGATCCCACAGGAAGAGGGGCTGCAAACCCAGCCCAGTGTGCTCTGAGGAGGAAAGACCCACCCTGGGCCAGGAAGGTGGACGGAACTTCAGCCAGAGCTCGGAGCTGGTGGTGCATGAGCAGCTTCACAATGGGGAGAATCCCTACAAGTGCTTGGAGTGTGGGAAGAGCTTCAGGCAGAGCAGCACCCTGATCCGCCACCAGGTGATCCACACCGGGCAATGGCCCTACAAGTGTGAGGAATGTAAGAAGGGCTTCAGCTGCAGCTCAGAACTCATCAGGAACCAACGCATCCACACTGGGGAGAGGCCCTACGAGTGTTCCCATTGTGGGAAGAGGTTTCGGATCAGCTCCCATCTCCTCCTGCATGAGCGGATTCACACTGAGGAGAGGCCCTTCCACTGCCCTGAGTGCGGGGAGGGATTCCAACACAACTCCCACCTCAGCATCCACCAGCGCACCCACATCAGGGAGAGGCCCTACAAATGTCCCCAGCGTGGGAAGAGCTTCTCAAACAGCTCTACCTTGTCCCGACACCAACAGAGGCACCGGTAAGGGAAGCCCTGCGTGTGCTCCAACTACAGGAGGAGCTTTGTGCACTGGCGCAGCTTCATCCCCCATGGGAGGACCCACATTGGTCAGAACACTGGTGACCCACATTCCCAGTGATCCATGTTGGGAGGAGACCTGGCTGGTTATCCTTTTGGCCCTAATTTTCTTCTGATTTGTCTTTATCACTTAAAAACACCTGAAACAGGACTAAAATGAAAGTAATTGATCAAGGATGTCTGAAGTCCCACCATTTAACAGGTATTTGAGGTGGAATTTATGGTTTGTGAACATTTGTTCTGTAGGATTTGTGGGTTCTTGGGGGATTTCAGCAAGTGTTCTCCATATCTTTGCACTCCAGAATTCCAGATAGATTGGTCTGTCACCTCAAAATGATTCAATCCCATTGAAAACACCTCAATTTTACCCCAAAATTGACCAATCCATGTCAAAATGCCTTATTCCCACCTAGGAAAAATTCAGTCCCATGACAAATCTACTTGATTCCACAGTGTCCAGGGTGAGAGGGGGTTGGAAGGAGATTGGGAGAAGTGGCATCCAAATTTGAGGGTGTGGGATTGGAATTGTGTGGGGCTGGGTGTGTGGCCTGTATTTTGATAGTAAATAAAACTTCCAGAATGACTGATTTCTGTCCCATTCATTTTTTGTCGGTTCCAGTTTGTTTTTCAGAGTGCCACCTTCGCAGCTGATTGTGTTTGTGCCCTTCTTTCTCTCCTGCCTTTCTTTGCCTGCTCTGTTTCTCTCTCAGTGTCTCTCTTGACCCAGGGCAGCTCCCACCAAAGACCCTGCCCTGATTTATTTCCCACTCCCGGAGCTACAACAACCACAGGTGAAGCTATGAAGGCTGGCAGTGAAATGTCACTGTAAGATCGTGCTCCACTTGGAGCATCTTTTCCTGCCTGGGAATGGGAATTCCAGCCCCTGGCAGTGTGTGCCATGGATCCCAGAGGGGCATTCCCGAGGCTCCCAGGGTGCTGCTCCTGCCGTGCCTCCCAAGGAGCTCTGCAGGGCCAGTGGACAAGGTCCAGCAGCTCTGTTGGTTCTGCAGTGCCACAAGGGCCCCTGGGTCCATGAATGTCCTTACTGCCAACAGCGGTTACTTGGTTCCCATGATGCCCTGCTGTGTCACCATGGAAGTTCTTCAGTGTCACAATGGCCTCCCTCGGTCCATGAGCTTCCGCAGTGTTACAATGTCTTCCTTGGATGGGCAGTGTTACCATGGGCCATTGGCTCCATGCAGCCCCGCTGGGTCACCATGGACTCCTTGGTTCCACGAGGTTCTGGGGGTGTCTCCATTGTCTCCTGGGATCCACAGTGTCACCATGGACCACTGGATCCACGTGGCCCTGCTGTGTCACCATGGCCCCTTGGTTCCATGGGACCCCAGGGTCATAATTGACTCCTTGCTTCCACGTCACCTCCTCAGTGCCAAAATGGCCCCTTGGTTCCATGAGGAACAAAAAAGTTTTGTAGAAACTTTGAAAAATCAATACACCTGGGAACATCTGTTTGCATTCAAGAGAGAGGTAAAAGGTGAGGATGGCAGGAGCAGCTTCATCTGCAACAGAGATCCAGGGAAACGACAGGGACAGAGAATTCAGGTGCAAGACTCAGAGAATTCTGCTCCCAGAGATCATTTCTGCTCACACTGTCCCTTGTAGAAAGGTGACATCATTCCAGGCAGCCTGGACTGAGCAGGTTGTTTCTGAGGTGGGTTTGTTTTTCAGGAAACCCACTCAGGGTTTTCCATTTGTTCTGGTTTGAAAGCAAAACCAGAGAGAGACTCGATGTCAGAAATACAATTTATTAGGAAAAAAAAATCAAAAATCATGCAATAATACATAAGAAAAAACACTGATAAAGTCAGAATATAACCTGTCACTCTCTTGGTCAGGGTGCTGATAGCAGTCCAGTTGGAATGGTGGCTGCAGTCCTCCTGGAGTGGCAGATGTGGTTATGTTGGAGCAGTGATCCTGTAGCAGGGTGTAGCCTACCTCTGAAGTTCCAGTGGAAATGGCAGCTGTTGCTCTGGGGAATCCAGTGGAAAGGCAGCTTGTTTTGTCCCAAAGCCCAGATAATATCCAGGGGGGCATGCTTAGCTCTTCCCCCCTGGGTGGAGCATCTCACAATGGGCTGATATCATTCTATGAGTCATGAGGTGGGTCCATTAAACAGAAATGGCTCCTGGAGGGCATTATCTCTGAGTCATGCAGAAAGGCATTGATAGGCCTATTAACAGGAGATAAGGAATAAAACAATACCCCTCCTGTTTCAACAGCTCTTGAGGATGGGAATAGAGTACATCTTTATATTGTAACCTAGGTCATCTCTCAGCAATGGAAGGGTGGGACCGAATAACTTCATATTTGGTGTCATTTTGTGCTCTGCTGGGAGTTTCCCGAGGGCTGGTAGTGCTGTTGGCTTCAGGAACAGTTTGGGTAATGGCTGTAGGACTGAGGGTTGGGTAAAAAACCAGAACAGTATTCTTGTATTTATAGTCTTTTGTTACATGTCCAGTTTTCCTGCAGTTATAACAGTTTCCACTGCCTTTATTACATTCTGTATTGTGGGGAAGCACATTTGCTGCAACCAGCATTTCAATTGCACCCTGGCTGGCGGCCTTGGCTAGGCTGGAGTCACGGTCTGAGACCGCTTGGAATATGCAAGCATCAACCATCTGAGCAATGGTAGGCTCAGGGTCAAGGGGGAGGCTGTGAAGAACCTTTCTGCAGTCAATACTGGCATTATAGAAAGCTAATTTGCTAATAAGATCATCCTGGACCTTTTGATCATCTACCTGTTTTTCCAGGGCTTTCATAAGGTGCTTTATGAACTTGATATAGTTCTCATCCGGGCCCTGGTGAATGTCAGTGAAGTCAGTGTGGGGTGTAGAATTATCAGGTGTTTGGAGGAGGGTGGACCATGCAGCGCCTTTGAGATCTTCCAGTATTGACTGGGGGAAGACTTCAGCCTGATACTGCAGTCTAGTATAGTCTCCTTCCCTGGTAATGCGGTCCATTGTGAGGTGTTGTCGCCCTTCTTCCTCAACATAACCTTTTGGTGACTCATGAACTTTTTTTATCCAAACTCCTTTCCAGAAAATAAATTCATCGGGTGACAATATAATTTTCATACACCATTTTAAATTTTGTGATACCATTGTGTGGGCAGTAAATGGCACGTCCAGCAAATTGTTAAAATAGGGAGAACCCCTCCTACAATCCTTGGCAGCCTTTACTAAGTCATTCATTTCCCTATGGAGGTATGGAATCCAAGATTCAGGTGGCACCTGTGCAGTATAAGCAGGGGCCAAAACCTAAATGGGAATCTATTCCCTATGGATTCCCAGGGGCCAAAGCCTAAATGGGAATCTATTCCCTATGGATTCCCATTTAGGTTTTGGCCCCTGCTTATACTGCACACCACCTGAATCTTGGATATCACCTCCCGGTCCCCCTCCTTTGCAGCTTTTCTCCGCATCCTCTGCCAAGAATCCTTGGGCTCATCCTCACTCTCAGATAAGCTATCACTCTTTTCCTCTGTAGAGGAGGCAGGTCTGCTGGCAGAGGCGCAGGCCTTTCTGCCAACCAGCAATGCCTGGCATTGAAGGCCTTTGGTAGCCCAAATGGCTTCCTTCCAGTTGGCCCCATGTCCGGTTCCAGTGATGTCGGAACTGGAAGAAGCTGGACTGGAGAAGGGGTCTGGAAGTGGAGAGGTGGAGCCTGCGCCGGGGAGGAGCTTTCTGATGACAGGGGAGGGACCCAATGCAGCGGTGGAATTCAACATTAAGGTGAGACCCGTCACAGAGGAGGCACCTGAAGCAAAGGTGGGAAATGGGGATGAAGGTGGGAGGGAATCTAAAATGGCGGTCGCTCTAACAGGAGTATTGCCGTCTTGTGATTTATAGGAAGGAGGATTAGAATTAGGGAATGAAGGAATGTGGGTGAGGGAATATGTCAAGGCAGTATGGCCACTACCACCCTGAGGAGAGGACAGAAAAGGAGGGGAGATGGCAGACAGCAGATGGCTTGTCTGTGCCAAAGGGCGGGCGCCATCTCCCATCCTGTTCTCAGGGAACCTGGGTTCAGGAATGTGAAGGGCGGGTTGAATAAACCAGGGAAAAGGGTTGGAACCATGAACTCTTTAAATGATCCTATAAATTGAATGAAACAACAGATAAAATTTCCCAACTTTTAAAACCCCTTGTGTTTGTAAAATATAAAACTTTTCCCCAACAGCATCCCAAAATGATAACTGATAGACAGAATCAACAGAGATATCAGGAAGCTCCTCAAATAACCATGAACAATCCCTTTTAAACTCCCTTCAGAAATATAACTCCCCTCTAAATTTAAAACTCTCCAAAACTTAACAAAAACATCCTTTTCAGCTTGGGAATGAGTATTTCCCGTAGCTGCCCCCAATGGAAGAGGGAATGCACACCCACAGGAACAGAAAATCAGATGCCCAAACCCCTGGGAGCTCTCTGCCACTCAGTCACTCACTCTCAGTCTCACAGGCACAATCTCCAGCCAACGTGGGGCTTGTGGGGAGCACCAGAGACAGCTTTCCCTTGCTTGTCCCCACCTGGCATCACTGCCTGCAGGGTTCTGTTCTAGCTGGAACCTGGGGACACTTTCTCAGTTGTGTCCCTGACAGGGATCTCTTCAAACTACAAGAAACTTCAGGGTTTCAACAGAACTGAGTTCTTGAGGGTTCTGTGACATCACTGAGGGGATGGTGACATCACAGAGCTGGCTGTAACATCCCAGAGCTGGCTGTGACATCCCAGAGTAGGATGTGAAGCCATAGAGCAGAGTCTGCCATGAGAGAGGGTGGCTCTGTGGCATCAGGGAGTGGGTTGTGACATCACCGGGTAGCTGTGTAACATCACAGAGAAGGCTGTGACATCACAGAACAGATTGTGACATCACAGGGTGACTTTGTGACATCAGACTTCTGTGGCATCACAGCACTGCTGTATGACATCACAAGGGGACATAGAGTTGGTTCTGTGACATCACAGGGTCAGTGTGACATCACAGGGTCAGTGTGACATCACAAGGGCTGTGTGACATCACAGGGGCTGTGTGACATCACAGGGCCTGTGTGAGGTCACTGGGAAGGTCACTCTGCCCCGGCTCCCCTCACAGCTCCCCCCACAGCAGTCCAACTCTGCTCGTGCACAGCGGGGTCCCCTGTCCCCCCGGGTCCCCCTGCCCCCGGCCCCGCAGCCTCCCCCAGAGGATGTTCCACGAGATCGACCCCCGAGCCTGACATGGGGTCGGGGGGCCGGGGCCCTGGGGGTGGCACAGGGGGAAAGGGACCCCCCGGCAGTGTCCCTGTGTCGTCCAGGGCCAGAGCCTGGACCAGGGCTCCTTCACCCTGTTACGAATGAGGGCTTGAGAGCGCTGAAAAAATCCCCAGCAAGGGAGCAGCAAAAACCAGATTTAATATTAACCAACAGCAGCACAAAGTTCCTTGGCAAGAGTCGCTCTGCTCCTGACTGGACACTTCAGGCACACCAGGGAAACAAAGCAACAACAAAACCAAACAGAATCCAGGCAATCAAACCAGAAATTAACCCAGAACTGTCCTTCTGTGTGTGTGTGTGACACAAGGACAGTGAGGGCAAGGATCAAAGGAATATGGCCTAAAAGCTTAACAGAGCTCAAACTTAAAAGGACTTAACTTATATCTTAACCTTAACTGATACTTTCAACTTCACAATTTAGCAAAAGAGCAGAGCGTAACAGCATTCAACCTAAATAAAACCTTTTGACTTTGCAATTTTACAAAGGAATAAAACTTTACAATATTTTGCTTAGTTTATAACTTACACTAAAGGTAGCAACTTAGCAAAAGAACAACTCTTAGCAGCAATTAACTTCACTTAGGCCTTGTGATTTAACCTTCCCTACAGGCCTGACTGACTCAGCTATCCAAGGCGCTCAAACCCCTCAGAGAGCAGCATTTCTGCCACATTTCCCCAGCACAGGCACTCCTGTGTGCACACTGACACAAAGAGTCAGTGCAAGGCACCTGTGAGCAATTCCCCTGAGGGCACAGAATGCTCACGGAGGATGCTTTGGCATCTTCCCAGTGGGCAGAGTGCTGAGCCTGGAGGAGTGGGGGGATCGGCCCAGGCTCTGTCATTGTTCAGGATCCCTGAGTGCAGCAAACGGGAGAGTTCCCGGCTGGGAGAGGCCCCACTCAGAGGGAGTCGCTGGCCCAGGAGAGCTCCAAGGGCTCCTTTTGGAGCGCTGTGTGCAGGGCCCCAAGAGAGGGGCTTCAGTCCCAGCAATGGTTCATCCTGGCCGCACTTGGCATCAACAGCTTTCTTTGGCAGTATGAGAACAGGGATGTTTTGCCACTGAGGGAACAAAAACAGTTCCCAGGGCTGCTGCTAAAGGAACCAGGAGCTGGTTGGGCAGCAGCAGTGGCTGGAGCAGTGTTTGTGATGAGCTGCAGAGGAGCTGAGCCCAGGGGCTGTTGGCCAAGGCCCAGGCCCAAGGAGCATTTCTCAGCTGGCAGGGCGGCCTGAGAAGGGGAGGGGGGAATGCAGCAGCACAGGGCCATGGAACCAAGGGAGCATTGTGACACTGTGGAGCCTTGTGAGACCAAGGGACCATTGTGACACTGTGGGACCCTGTGACACCAAGGGACCATTGTGACACTGTGGGGCCTCATGGAATCATGGAGAGCACTGTGACATTGCTGGGCCTCATGGATCCAAGGGGACTGTACTGACGCTGTGTGGCTCCATGGAATGTAGGGATCATTGTGACACTGAGAGGCCTCATCAAAACAAGGGGCCATTGTGACAGCGTGGGGCTGCATGGAACCATGGAGACCATTTGGACACTTTGGGGTGTTATGGAACCAAGGGGCCATGGTGACACTGAGGGGCACCATGGAAACACAGAGACCATTGTGACACTCAGGGGACTCATGGAAATATGGAGACCATTGTGACGCTGTGAGGCCTCATGGAATCAGTGAGACCATTGTGATCCTGGGAGGACCATTGTGATATTGTGGAGCCTCATGAAACCAAGAGGCCTTTGTGACACTGCAGGGCTGCATGGAACCAAAGGTCCATTGTGACACTGCAGGGCCTCCTGCCATCAGTGGTCCATTGTGACACTGGGCAACCAAAGGAGACCATTGTGACACTGCAGGGCTGCATGGAACCAAAGCTCCAGGGTGACACAGAGTAGCCTCCTGTCATCAGTGGTCCATAGTGACACTGTGGAGCCAAAGGAGACCATTGTGACACAGCAAAACCCCAGGGTCCAAAGGTCCATTGTGACATTCCAGACCTCATGGAACAGAGGAGTCCTGTGACATTGTGGGGCCTGGGGAGCCACAGAGACCATTGTGACACTGCAAGGGCTCATGGAATCCTTGGGACCATTGTGACACTGCAGGGCCTTATGACACCTGGGGGCCACTGTGACATTGTGGGACCCAATGGAACCTAGGGGCCAGTGTGACACTGCAAGTCTTCTTCTAATCAAGGAGACATTGTGACACTGCTGGAACCCATGGAATCAAGTCACCATTATGACACTGCGGGGCCCCATGGATCCAAGGAACCATTGTGACAATATGGAGCCCCATAAAACCAAGGGAAAACAGAACAGCTCTGGCTGCTTTGGCCTCCCATAGACTGCCTGACTGGTCCAACTGACCTTTGCATGTTGAGTGTCACTTCTCATCTGCTGCTGAAACACTGAGGCTCTGTGTTTTCCTTCCCAATGGAAAAGAACTGTCCTTCTGCTCCAGGCGCCCATGGCCAGAATTGGGATTTCACCTCCAAAGGTCCTTATATCCAGGGATTCTTCCAATAGGAATATTGCCAGGACAAGTCTGGCAGGCAGTGGTTTCACAAGGGTCACCTCTCATCCGTCCCCAAAACATTGGGAAAGGCTCCATGCTCTCCTTCCTAAGGAAAGAACTGTCCTGCTTCTCCAGGTGCCCATGGCTGAGATTGGGTTTCCACCTCCAAAATTCCCTAAATCCAAACCCTGCAATTACTGACAAGTCTAGCTGGCCTTGGCCTGCTGAGGCTCTCACTTGCCTTCCAAACCTTGAGGCTCTGTGCTTTCCTTCCCATGGAAAAGAACTGTCCTTCTCAGCCAGGTGCCCATGGCCACAATTGGGATTTCACCTCCAACACTGCCTGTTGTGACAGACTGGAGGAGATCGTCTGCTCTAAACATTTTGTGTGTGGGGGGGGGAGGAAGGGGCAGCTCCAGCCTTGCCCTGCCCTGTAAGCACAGCCCTTCCCTGCCCTGTGACCCCAAGGGGCCTCCAGTGGGTTTATGGTTTCTACCTGAACCGCAGCACACTGAACCCCCAGCACCGCCGTTCCACCCTGGGCACCGGGGCCCTCTTGGCTCTACTCAGTGCTGCTGCTGTACTCGGGGCACCCCAAACCCTGGTAGGGACCCGTGTCCCCGCACTCCAGGGATTGTGTGCGACTCACACTGCCCCGATCCTCCACGCACCCAGAGCTCCGTTTGGGGTTTGCGTGCCAATTCACCAATTCATCTGCCACCTTTACTCGAATTTGGTGCACAGGAAAAACACCAAGCAGATATTCGTAAGAGGTCAAAATGACACAAAATTCTACTGGCAAAGTGCAAAAAATCAAGAACTTTGGAAGAGGATTTAACGCAACATCAAATCACACATAAAACACTTATCATAGCAGTAACTTCATTAACTTAGCCCATTTATCCTGGAAACATTAAAACACGCAAGCTGTTAGGGTATCCAAAAATGTTCCATATAAAGAGCATTAGAAGGAGAAGAAAGAGAGAGAGACAGAAAGACAGAAGCTCTATAGAAAGACACACATATGACTAACAGCTCCTAGGGTTCCAGTGTGGGTGAGACACAAACCCCAGGAGAAGGCAGAGTCCATGCCAGGGGCTCACCTTGTGCTCTATGTTTTTAAGCCCCCGGGCCCTTGTGAGCCTCTCCCAGGTGGGATTTCTGATCACACAGGCAATCAGGGCTGGGTTAGCACTGTACCCACTGTGTGACTGATTGACAGCTCATCCCAGGGTGTCTCAGGACATTGATCTCATCCAGCCTCTGACAGTGACCATGGTGACACAGGGGAACCTCATGGAACCATGGGTCAGTTGTGACAATGTGGGTCCAAGGACACCACGGGAGATGTCATAGACAGGTAGAATAATGATAAAAAAAAAGCCTTTTGAAATGCAGCCTTGTTCAGCCATATCAATAGCTGGCCTATCATCTCTTCTGTGTGCAACTAAGCAGTTACAAGTTCTCATGTGAAGCTATTTTGAGAATGAGACTTTGTGACCATTCTATTCTGAGGGTGAAAAACAAATGCACCTGCAATAACAAGTAATTTGTCCCATGAGAATCAGTGAAGAGGTAAACAATACAATAGAGAGATTTGATGCACAAGTAAAATCTATTTTATTAACCAATAATCAACTAACTGATAAGAAATCTTTGAACGAACTAAAGGTGCACACAAGGTCAGTTAAACTTTGTAAAATGAGTTGTATGAATAAAGAATAAAGAGTTCTTCTCCATCTTAGCTTAGTCCTTTGGGATTTCACTTCCCCCCTTCTTGACGGCTTTGGGTTCTCCCTTCTTTGGAGCTTTGGGTTCCACCTTCTTTGGGTCTTTGTCTTCCTTCTTCTCTGAGATTTTGGTTTCCTTCCTCTCTGATGCTTTGGTGTCCTTCTTCTCTGATGCTTTGACTTTCTTCCCTTCTGATGCTTTGCTTTCCTTCTTCTCTGGGATTTTCATTTCCTTCCTCTCTGGGATTTTGGTTTCCTTTTTTGGGATTTTGGTTTCCTTATTCTCTCGGGTCTTGGTTTTCCCCTTTGCTGGTATTGGAGGTTGCTTGCCAACAGAGACACTCTTCTTTCCCTTCTTCTGCCTCTCTTCCTCCTTCCTCCTCTCTTCCTTCTCTAAGGCTTTTGCCTCCTCCTGCTCAAGCTTTTGAGCTGGCTGCTTCAGCTGCCTTCTGCAGACAAAACAGAAAACATGGCTGCGAGTCCCACCAGAACCTTGGGCTCCCTAGTCCTGACTGGCCCTGCACTTCATTCCTTGACCCTGAGGCCATTTCCGTGAATTCTCCTCAACCCACAGAGGTTGGGAACATCCCAAGTGAGGGCATGGGTGGAAGGGGACCTCCAGGACCAGCCAAACCCAAGCTTTGTCATCATAAGGTGTTGACTGTGCCAGCTCCCTCTGAAGGCACAGCCAGACCCCTCCAGCCCCTGCCAAAGGCTGATCCAGCAGCTCTCTGCACTGGGGCCTGGAAACGCCCTTTGTCTCTTGGCTTCCCAGTTTAAAGCAGAGCACAGATTGCTGACATCTGCTTAGCTCTCCTACAGTTCTTACTCAGCTCATTCAGCCCCCTTCTCCCTGGGCATAGCTGAAGCATGATTTTAAAGAGTTCAGATTTCAGCTGAGGGTTAGAAGCAATTCCCATTGATCAGGATGTAGGTTAGATCGGCAGACCATAGGTTAATGATTATGAGATGCTTAAGCTGGAGCTGATTGTTCTATTGTTTACCATTAGGAGCTTCTTTCTAGAGGGAAGTGGAGGAAGTGAACTGTTATAAGAACATCTTGAAACCAGTAGAACAATGGTTAGCACCTGGGCTTGATGTCAATCAATCACTAAGCAGGGGACCTTGGATGGTGCCAGAGGGTCACAGAGACCTGATGAAGACATTCCTGACTTCATCCCTTAAGACCACTGACCCAATTCGAGACCACTAACCCAATTCAAGGGAAGAATTGCACAGGAGTGAAGGACCAATGACCTCATTTGAATACAGAGCAGGGATGGGAGGTGCTGGGGTTGTGCAGATGTATTTTATGTAAGATCTTGGGAAATAAAGAGAGGGCAAAGAACCTTGGACAACGCGGGCACGCCTTTTAGGGACGGCTCTGGTGCCGCCTGCCGGTGTTAATAAACATCCCACTGTCTAACTTTAATTAGTTAGAGAGTCTCTGTCCGTGATCTTTGGTTTTAACGACTCCTAGCCTGCTCCTTCATGAGAACAATCCTATCAGTCAGAAAGCAAAGGCTGCAGGAACTCCTCTCCTGCAAGACAGGCTCGTGTCAGGCTGATTTCCTGCTGGAACCCAGCTGGGACCAAGCAAACCAGTGCTGGCTGCCATGGAAACCATTGGAAGCAGCCTCATCCGTCTCCTCCCCATGAAACCAACTTCAGCCTGGCCTGAAGAAGTCCTGCTGCACAGGCTTGCTTTAAGCAGCCTCCACTCCCAGCTCCACACTTGTGCCTGTGTGTCCTGAGCTGGGCTGCCTTGCTGGAGCTGAGCTTCTCCTGTGCTTGCCTACGGCTGCAGCTGCAGGGGAGCCTAAAGGACAGGAGCTTTTCTGGCTGCTGCGCCACCATAAGGAGAACCCTGGCAAATCAGCAGTGCAAGGACTTCATCTGTGGCAGGAGCAGGACCCAAAGCAAGGTTTGCTCTGTGCCCCACGCCTGCCCATACCACAATCCCACTGTTCTGGTGAAGAAGGCAGATGATGAAGAAGATGCCACTCAACACCATGGACTTCAAGACACCTCTAGATGCGGTGCCAAGGCAAGCCTAGAGCCCAGCTCTCCACAGACAGCAGCTAAGCCAGGAGGGCTCGGCACTCAAATAGAGAAGAAGATGTTCTGTCTCAACAGAAGAAGGTCCTTCCTCTCTTGGCAGCCAGGGAGCTCAGAGTGGCCATCCCTGTGTTGCTGCTGGCCTTTGCTCTGCAGCTCCTCTGAGCTCAGAGGCCTTGGAGCAGGGAAGCCCTGCAGGGACAATAACCCATGGCAGAGCAGGAACCCACGGAAGGCTGACTCACCTGTCCCTGAGAGGGGCCTGTGAGCCACAGTTGATCTCCTGGGGGCTCAGGGAGGAGCTGACACGTGAGGCCGCCCTGGGCACCAGCACCTCGGAGGTGGAGCCTCCCTCCATGTGGCACAGCTCCGGGACATTGCAGGTGGTGTTGAGGTGGGCAGAGAAGGTGGAGGAGACCTGCTGACTCTCTCCTGGCTGCAGCACACCTGGCAGTGGCAGGATATTGAAAGCCTGGATGGAAGACAGGAGAGATTGAGGTGTTGAGCATGGAAATGGATCCAATGGAGCATCTTGGAGCAAAGTGCAGCTGTAGCCAGAGGGGCCTATTCCCCAAACACTGCCAGAATCACCCTCACCTCATCCTGCATCCATGCCACTGACCAGTGCAGGGACCATGGGGAAAATCTTCTCCCATACTCATGGGTCAATGCATTAATTAGTACATTACATGAAAGTGAACTAGGATGTCTCCTGGCAGTAGAAATTCTCTCTGATGCACAACTTGCTTTTAAAAAGTTTTAAAACTACCTGCTTTTAGAAAAGGAGGAGACTCAGAGTGAGAGCTCTTGGAGCTGAGGGAAGGAGTCCAGCCCAGCTCATCTGACTCCTGAGGCTCTTCCCCTCTCTCTCTGATTTAAATGCTTCTTTCTAAAGGTGCTACAGCAAAAGCTCCTGCAAAAATTTCCTATGGAGCACCTGAGGAGTTCCAGGGGGAGCAGTGCCCTCCACAGGTGCCGCACAGCGTCCTTGGGCAGCCCTGCAACGTGTCCTGCACGGCCTCTCCAACAAGCAGCTGCTCCGGCAGCACTTTGTGATGGGCCTGCAGGGATGGGAGGCCCCTCTGTGGCCAATGCTGAGGGCCCCCAGTGGCACTGGCAGCTCCAGCCCTGCTTGCCACACTGACAATAGGCAAGGGAGACAGATTCCCTCTTGCCTTCTCTGCTCCCAGGGCAGTGTGTGCCACGTCCAGGGAGCACCTGAATCCCTCCAAGCCTCGAGGCAGGTGAGGGTGCTCAGCAGTTGGTGCTGGCACCCAAAAAACAAGCCACTTTCTATGCTGGGAGGAAGAGACAGCCCCTCTGCAAAGTCTCCCTTTGTCAGACAGCTCCAGGGCCAGCAGTGCAATAGCAGCTCTGGGTGAAAGCAGAGCCCTGCAAACAGGGAGTCTGGCTGCTTTGGGAAGAGGCTCCATGGAGATCAGGATCATCCCAGCTTCCTCTGGGAGGGAAGCTGGAGGTGTTACCATGATGATGCAGAGAAAAGCCTCATCTTACATTGGGAAGGAAACAAGGCAAAAAATCCCACACTCAGCACAGGCCTGTAGGATCTGAGTCAGCTTCTCCAAGGAAAACTCTCCTATTTCTCCCTCCCCCTCAGCCCATGTCCAGCCACTGGCCCTGCTGCCCAGCCCACTGTCAGGGCACAGCACAGCAGGGCAGCAAAAAGGGAGCTCAGCATGAGCAGGACTTGGTGCTGGCAGGCTGGGGAGGCAAAGCAAGCAGTAGGTGCACAAGAAAATCTACCTCTGCTCCTGAAGATTGGCTAAAATCCTGCACTTCTTTCAGGGCTCTGGCTGCCTCCTCCTTTCCAGTCCTGAAGTGCCTCCATCAAGTTGCTGCACAATCCAGACTGGTTCTCCTCTCCTTCGGTGGCTGGGGTTTGAATTTAGGTGGGTGGAGCTCATCTCTGGAAAATAAATATGAACAGGGACCTGCAGTGGGAGGGAGGGAGGGACACCTGCACGAGCAGCTCCTGGCCAGAATGCAGCCCCTGGCTGAGTGCTCGCACGTTGAACTGAGAAATGGTTTGATCCAGCCCTTCCCAATCCAGGCTGGGGCAGGTCTGTTCTAAAGGCAGCCCAGGGATGGCACTGAGGTGCTGCAGCAGCTGTACCTGCTTGCATTGAGCAACTACAGAGGACAGGCATGAACACCTGGTGGGGATGCAAAAAGCACAGTGGGAGAGGAAAAGACAGAGAAGGCAGCAAAAAGGTGAGATTTGAGACACCGAGGGGCAGACCCAGCCAGTGCCCAGCCAGCACAGCCCACCCAGTGCCCAAGGCCAGAAACTCGGCAGCTCCACCGGGGATTTATCAGGAATGTTCCCCTGACACCGCTGGGGGGTTGGTTGACATTTTACAACACTCCCAGGTGACTCAGGTCGCATTCCCCATCCATCCATCCATCCATCCATCCATCCATCCATCCATCCATCCATCCTTCCATCCATCCTTCCATCCAGACATACATACACAGGCTGTGGTGCTGGGATCCTGCCAAGCTCTGCCAGCCTTGGGCTTGGGGAGATTTCTGCCAGCCGTCCTGAGCTCCGTAATTGTGCTCTCTGTTCCAGGAAGCAAGCAAGAAAGATTTTAAAAAACCCAAAACAAACCACAACAGAGAAACCTAAAAAGCCTTCAACAGCTCAACCCTGCTCAAGGTTTTTCTTTAGGGACAGCTACCACTCTCCAGCTGAAATGCTGGGCTTTTGGGGAAAAAGAAAATTACATGTTCACCTCCAAATTGAAAAGGATTAAGGTAAGAGAACCTTTCCCACTAAAAATTATTGGCCCAAAGCTTTTATTTTTGCAAGAAATCTCTAGGTAAGACCAGCCTGACAGTTAAACAACTGGTTCTTCTGGTGGGGAGAAACCCTCCTCTTTAAGGAAAGCAGCCTGATAGTTGAAAGCAACTGTTTGGTCAAACTTCAGGCTCCCTGGCACAGCCTGCATTGCCTTTCCTTTCTGTTCACTGATTTACAGGCAGTGCCATGATGGCCCGGGTTCAGATGTTTGGTGCCATCCAGGGAATTTGGCATTGCCATTTCCATATGTTTTAATCGAAGTTTCAGTCCTTGCAAACACTCTTCAAATGCCAGCTTTCCTTTCTTTTACAGAAAGCTCAAGGCTCCCACAAGTCTTCTGACATCCTCTTTTGAGCTCAGAGAGATGACATTTTCAAACAGATGTTTCCAAAGTTAACAGCATTTGAAAGAATAATGAACTCAAATGCCCCTGGATTCCAGCTTCGCCCAACTCCATTCTGTGTCAGACACTGAGATTCCCACCTCTAAGGCAGGAGCTGTTTGTGCCCCCATCCCTCCTGTCCTTCTCCCCAGCAGCCTGTGCCTGTTTTCCCCAGCACAATCCCTGTCCCTGTGCACCCTGTCAGGAGCAGCTGCACACAGGCTCACATCTCCCCTTGCCCTCACCAGGGGGTTTCTCTCATCCCCGAACACGCCGATGAGAACGTTGGTGCGATGAGTGCCCAGGGCCTGCACTGCCACCACAACTGGGATCTCTGCTGTGCTCTGAGGCTGCACAATCCCACAGGGCCTGGGGCTGGAGTAGAGCACAGCAGAGTCCTCCTTGCGTTTCTGGAAGGGACACAATGAAACGCAGATTCAGAGGGACCTCTCAAGAAACTTTAGGCTCCTTAACATCCACCACAACAGACACTTACACACACCTTTAAAACTCCCCAGGACAAAGGTCAAAGGCACAAACAAGATGCAAGAATTGTAGGTTTACCGCTCCCAGGGCATCCTGCAAGGAGGCTGCCAGCACAGGCACTGGTGTCTGTGGGTGCAGCAGCTTTTCACAACCCTCTAAGATCTCCCACAGGAAAACGCCCTGAGGACTGGAACATCAACTGTTTCCTCAGGAGCTTAAACTGCCTCCTAAAGTTTACAGTAGGGTAGGATCCTGTTCTCAGCAGATCTTTAGGACTGATTAGAAACCAGCAAGGTCTTATCCAAACCCTTTTTTCCCTTAATAATCTCCTCAGGATTATTTGACAGGAGGAGGTGGATGTGATGCCAAACCTGGGGAATAAGCCCGTAGCAGCCAGGAAGGTGGCTGGGATTCCTAATGAAGATCTTCCTCTCATAGGGCACCTTCAGGTGGCACTCATCACACAGCAGCACTTGGGGGGACACTTGGAGCTCAGGAACGAGACATCTGGGCAAAGAGATGACCCCAGGACAATCAGAGATACTGAGAGAATGGAGAATGCCTACCCCCAAAGATTGCGAAATGGAGCAGAACACATTGGTCACTGTCAAATGCACATTGAAGAGCCCTACAGGGATAAATTGCCTTCTACCTCTTCCCACTCCAACATGTCTTGCCAAGGAGGGGCAAACCCTGAGAGGCAGCACCCAGAGGCTGCCAAGTGCCCCAGGCAGAGCACTTTGCCCCACAGCTGCCTCAGCCCCTCCTTTACACAAGAAGGCTTGCAAGGACTCCTGGAAGAGTCCCAGTGACCCACGAGCTCTGGGGGAGCCTTCCCAACAAGGATCAGTGCTCCCTAAGGCTCAAGGAACACACAGCTCCAGGGTCTCAGTAAAAATGACTCCCTTCTCTGCCATGGTGCTGTTGCCCTGCCTGAGAACTCAGCTCTTTGCCCCAGCCCTGGAGGGCACGAGACAGCAGCTGCCCCACAGAGGGGCTGATCAGCCCCTGCCAGGCCCTGCAGCTCCCTGGCTCCTTCACTGCACAGCTCCAGGCACTGCCTGGCCCCAGCTCCACCTGCTGTACACAATGGCAGCCCAGGCACTGCCTGGATGGCTCTGCCTGGCACAGGGAACAGCACCAGGGAGCTGCATCCCTCTGGGCATCACACTGACACCCACAGCAGCACAGCAGCATGGAATTCTGCTGCAGCAACGACGACTTTTGCTCTCAACTCTGACAACATTAAAGCTCAAAATGGGAAGCAGAGGGAAGGACAAAAACTGGAGCTGACCTGCCACATCAAGGGCTGCTTTCCCCTTGTCAGACCTTGCCCTCCCCACTCTTGCTGGGAGCCACTTCCCCCCTGCCATGTGCCCTCACGGACAGAGCCAGAGCCTGACTCTCAGCAGCTGCTTGGTGTGGCCCAAACCAGTGCACGGTGCTCACAACCAGCACAACTCCACCTCTTGCAGCCTGAAGGAGAGGAGGCCCTCGGGAAATTTGTTCCACCTCAAGCACCAAAAACAAGGCCAATCAATGATATCATTCCTGGTGCCTTTAGAAGAGGGCCCAGGACCATGCTGAGCTGTTAGCAAACGTGCTTTTCACCACGGGCTGCTGCCCAAGCACTGCTGTTCTCGTGTCCAGCTGGCACAACATGAGGGCATTCAGCAGCACTTCTCCTTGGCAGCTGCAGCCAGCACAGCCTGGGCAAGGCAGTGCCTGCGGGAGGCCAGGCAAGGGCTGGTACCTGGCTGTGATGATCAGGGCTGCCACTCCCTTGCCAATACCCTCCAGGTCCACCAGCAATCTCCGGTAGAACTCCATCACCGTGTTGGAGCACAGGGTCACCTGGTGGAAGAGAAGAACAGTCAATTCTTCCTTCCAAAAGCTCATTACCCACGGGTGATATCCTCCAGTTCCTGAGGGAGGATTTGCCCTTAATTCTTCTGATGCTCCATATGTAGAGCACAGTCTCAGAGTAACAAAAGCCTTCTGGCAATACCAGATTTGTTTAACACACCTTGCTATCAGGGAGCAGGTCAGCTACATTAAAACATTAGACTACAGCTCCATGCACCACTGCATTCAAATTAAGGGGCCAATTGCTCATCTGACTACAAAGACATCCATGCAGAGGAAATCTGACTTGACCACAATGAGTTCAGCTTTACAGCAGGAGGCTGAGGGCAAAGTGTGGCCCAGCAGGTGCTGGGCAGTTCATGGCTGCCCTGGGACCCCGAGCCCAGGCTGGCTCTGAGAACTCCAGCCCCAAGCCAGGAGTGGGGAACTGTGCTGGGGTGGGCATTGACCAGAGGCAGAACCCTCAGAACTGCCCCAGGGTGGGCATTGACCACAGGCAGAACCCTCAGAGCCTCTTGCTCAACACCGCAAGAGACAAGCCACCAACGGGACCAGGCAGAGAAGAAAGGAGAAGGATCTCTATCTTGAAGTTCCACAAGGAAGGGTTTATTCCAAGCAAAAGGATCAGAGCCAAAAGAGCCCTGGACACTCCGGTGCAAGGAATTTTGTACAGACACAAAGCAGGGGGTGGATACAAACAGCAAACCAAAAGAGAATCCTCAGCAGAGCACTGAGGGGATTACATCAAGTGTCTGGGGCCACTTTGGATAGGAGGGTGGGGAGGATGGCTCACATGGGCCAATGGGGCCTCCAGGAATAGGGGAATTCCAAAGGGGTGTTGCAGACAGGGATTGGCTCCAGGTTAAATTGGCAAAGAAGGTTGGGGAACAAAAGGGGCTGGGTTTGACAGGAAGGAAGAGAGCTGGAACAAGTGGCAGGGAATGGCATGAGGGACAGCTTTGTGGGAGGGTAAAACCCAGGGGTAAACCAACTCGGGGAGAACACGGGGTACAACAGAACAAACCACTTAACAAGGAATCAATACAATAAATTTGAACTGCTACACATGGCTGCAGATTTTTTTGTCTCCACTGGAGCTTCCTGCAGTGAACACAAATCATTCTGCTCCCCAGGAGGAGGGAAATGACACCACGAAGAAAAGCTAACTGCTTTATACAATGACATCTCTCTAACAGCCACCTTCTGCCCTCATCCTTGCTCTGCCCCGTTGCAATCAAATCAGTCACTCTCAAAAACACAAGAATTGCTTCAGGCCTTGGCCATAAGGTCTGTGAGCTCAGCATATGATTTTGGAAAGCAAACAGTGCTCCCTGAGGAACATCCCGAGTAAGCCAGCTAGCAGAGGCCTCCCAGCAGTGCAGATCTCTCAGTGCCAGGATGCTCCAAGCTGGCACCAGAGCTAAAGCCCTCCCACCCTGCAGTGCAGCTCCAGCCCTGGTGCTGCAGTGTCAGTGGCTGGGCTCTTGCCGTACCTCGATGTCCTGGTGTCCCTGGGGGAGGATGGTGCCTTGGCTGGGATTCATGGTGAACTCCTTGGGCTCCACATGGAAATGGATTCCCTTCCTCCAGGCCGGGTCGGTGTCCCTGCGGATCTGATCCACGCTGTCCACAGCCGGCTGCGTGCCATCGTCCGACATGCGGAGCTGGAACGTCAGGGGCACCGCGGAGCTGTTGGTGAGGCGGCAGCGCTGCGTGTAGGGAAAGCCTTGGCAAGGACACAAATATCCATTCAGGCACCCAGCAGGGCATGATCCTGGGGGCAAGATACTACAGCTCACCTAGAAGCTGCATAAGGAACTAATCGTCACTTAGTTCCCTTTGACACAGATTCCAGACTGCAGCCTTGAAAATGCCCACTCCTAGCCCTGCTGAACACTGCAAGCTTCTCTCTTTGGGATGGGAACCAGCTCCCTCACCTGCCCCAAACCAGCACCAGTTCTCTCTCAGTGATGAGTGTGCACCCAGACCCAGCATTTACTCTGAGAATTCAAGCTGTCCAATTCCCTGCTCAGCCTGCCAACACTCCCACCTTTTTCAAGACATATAAACAGTGAGTTGTCAGTGAGAAGAAGCTACAGCGAAAGAAAGTGAGGATGGAATCAGGAACTAGAACGTGATGCAAAGCACCCTAATGCAGCTTCTCTCTGCAGGACCCTTAAGGCATCTCTTGCTTTGGGCCAAACAGACTGAGCACGTGACAGCTCAGAGCCCACTCAACTGGGGACACAGCCAAGCCTTGCTTTGAGATTAGCAATTAGGAACCAGGTCCCACCTCAGCCCACAAACAGGGACATCACAGCCATGCTGCTCACTGAGAGTGCTGCCTGCAAGGCTTCACCCCACTTTGGCTCTGAGATTTGCTTTCCATCCTGCAAAGCCAGAGATACAGCCACTCATGGTGGGGATGTCCTGCAGAGCGCGCAGAGCAGCCACAGCCTGCTCTGCACTGCACATCTGGCTGGGCTGACCAGCTCTGAAGGGGGGATACTTCTCCCCAGGCCTGCTCACCAAGAGTCACTGGGACAGAGATGGGGAGAAAAAACAACTGCAGCTGCAGCCCAGAGCTTCTCTGTGCCCATCCAAGTGACCACTGCCAGCTCCAGCAGGGACTCCAGCAGGGAGGCAAGAGAGGCACAAAAAGGACAAACCCAGATGTCAAAACCTCCAATGAGACTGAGGCCAGCACATGCAGACAACAGTCAACAGTTACAAAGAAGCAAAGATACAACAGCTGCCTTCAGCCAAAGAGCCCTTAGGAATGAAATTGGATTCAGCAGGATCTGAATCTCCTGCTTCAGACCCATATTTCCATCGCTTGCCTTTCGTGTTTCATTCCTTCCAAAGGCAACTTGACAAGCGCCTCCGTGGTGATGCAGGCTGGGGAAGAAGCAGCTCAAAAAAGGCAATGAGTTTCCTTCAGAAGTTCATGAACTTCATTGTTCTGGGTTTAGGCTTGGCAGTGAATGTTGCCCTTGGTCTGGGAAGGGGGATAGCAGTTCTGGGAGGTTCTGGGGGGGTTTGGCCCTGGGCTGGGCTTTTCCCTTGGGGTTTTTTGGGAGTTGTGGCGTGATTCCGTGGGCGGCTGTGCAGTGGGAGCTGAGGCTGGGCAGGGAGTGGAGCTTCCCTTCCTCCCGCTCCGGGGTCGCAGCTCGGCCGCTGCTGCTGTGGGAGGTTTGTGCTTGGCCCGGGGCTGCCCTGGCTGCAGCTCAGCGCTGGCACCGACCCTGCCTGCCTGCCCCGCTGCTGCTGCTGCTGCTGGGCACTGCCCACATCCCCCTGCCCTCTGGGGCTTTGCAAAAGGAGCATTTCCTCCTTCCCTTCCCTTTCTGCACCGGCTGGGGGGGGATCACTGCCCTGCCAGAGCCCACAGCTCCTCCTGCTGTGACCACAACTCCACCAAAGGGGAAAAACAGGACTTGGCATCTGGGAGATGTCTGTTCTTGTCTTGTCTGTGCTCTCCTGAGATAGTCTAGCAAAGAACTGTTATTCCTTTTCCCACAGTTTTGCCTGGGAGCCCTGTCATTTCAAAGGGATAATCATTTGGGGGGAGGGGCTCATCTTTCCATTGCAGCAAGATTCCCACCTTCCTTGGCAGACATCTGTCTTTTAAAGCAGCACAGAAACACCAGAAAATACTGCCTTTCTATTCCTTGCTTCCATTGGATCTCACAATGGCAAAATGCCCCCTGAGGCAACAGCAGCAGCAGCAGCCCTGCAGTTCACAGCCTGAAGAGGCTGCTGGGGCAGAGCAGGAGTGAGGGATGCTTTTCTGTTGGAAGGCACACATCCCTGAGGCTGTGTCCCAGCCCAGGGAACACTCACCAAAGGAGATGTCCCCGAAGTCGAGCTCAGCCAGGTCGAAGTGTAAACTCGGTGCAGTGACGCTGCCCCTGGAGGCCGAGGACAGAGCAGGCAATGGCTCGGTTAAAGGCACAAGACTCTGTGCTTTGATGCTCAGGGACAGCTCATGGGAAATGTGCTTCTGCCCAGCAGCTGCTGGGCTTTGTGCCCTTCTACAGCCCCAGTGAGGAAACAAAAGTTCCTGGCCCTGGTGCTTTGTTGCTGGTCAATCTGTCACTTCAAATGTGTTCTGGGGACTTTGCTGATGAATGCATCACACACAGAAACAAAGAGAACATCTGCCAAGCTGAACTTTGTTCATGTCAGTAGTAACAGCTGATGAACTCGCTTCAGGTTCTGCTCATTAAGGACCTCTTGCTGTAATTATGGGCTGACCTGTTCCCATTGCCACTGGTGAGAACATCACTGCTGGCTGATGGAGAAGCCTTGGGCCAGCAATGTTCATGTGCTGGACGTGAGACTTTGGAGGGAGGGGAGGAAAGACAAGGCCCCAGCAGCCCCACAGCCAGATCAGTGCTCGTGCTCCTGCATCTGCCCCGGGGCTGATGCCAGCACGGCTGCAGCTCTGCTGGGGCTGGGGGGATCAGGGCCTGCTGGGGGCAAGGCACAGCATTCTGTTCTTAGTCTTTGGCCAGAAATTTCACCACAATAGAGAAGCTGCCAGTTAGGGGAATCCCTGGCCACGCTTCAGCACTACCTTCCATTCCATTCCCTTCCCACTCCTGCCCCATGTTACATGTTCCTGCCTTCAGGTGGCAGGATGGGAATAACATTCCAGGGACGACTTCAGGGCTTGCCTGAGAAAGAAGGTGTCTTCTTCTTTTCAAATTATCAGGAGAAGAGGATCCAGCCAAGTCCAGGACTCAGCCGTCAGCACTGAAAAACTGAGTGCAAATCAGCCCCCGCATCTCTTCAATCCCTGGGCGGTACCCACCAGACTCCTCTGTTCCTGCTGTAGCAGTCATCTCTCACACACACCTGGCTCCCCAAGACCCGAAGACACAAGCTCTACAAGTCTACAGCTAAACGTAACTCCTCTGAATTTCAGCCAACACCACTAAACTGTTCCCTGAGCCCACAGCTAGAAGAGCTGTGAAGGAGACATCCCTGACACTGTAAGAACCAAAGGAAAATCACTGCCAAGAGATAGGCCTGGAAAGCTAAATTTTGGGCTTTTCTCTGTTAATTGTGAGCTGCTCCTTAAGACACTTCTCATCCTGTTAGATCCATCCTCTCAATGAATCACTGCTGCACCTGACAGGCAGAAAAGATAAGGTATGGAGGGGTTTTAAAAAGGTTGTTTTCTTCTGCTTTTATAACTAGGTCCATTGACATGTTTGTTTTCTTGTATGGCATCTAAAGACAGGTCCATGTCTCCCAATGGCACCTTGCAACCCCCAGACACTGCTCTTGCTTTGAGCAGTGTGTTTGCTCAGATGATTTCCAGAGGCCCCCTCCAGGACCACTGCAAAGCCACGTGCCTGTGGCCTCCCAGAGAATGGCTCTGTTTGGCTGACAGTGCTGAGGAAGCATTTCCGAAGCTGCTTGCGCTCAGCAGGGTGCAAGCCAGCTCCCAACATGTTCCAGCAGCCTCCAGGGAATCTGGGACACAGAAAGCTCCAAGGCCACTGAAAGCAAGAGCAGATGCCTTCCATCCTGCTCACTTCCAGCCAGGCTGCAGGGCAGCAGATCCGATGCTTGGTTCCGTCTGTAGCTCTTTCCCAACTCCGCTCTCACCCAAAGGTGTTTGCACAGCGACAGATGAGCTGCCTCACCTCTGGGTGCTCAGCTGGTACCGAGCTGCCCGGGCACCGACACTGCGCACCAGCCGAGTCTGCTGGGCGCTGACCTTGACTGGACACTTGGAGAAGTCCAGCTGGGCAGGGAAGTCCAGCACAGCTCGGGCACCAATGGCCCGAATTGGCACAACGATCCTTTCCCTTGCAGTGAGGCACACCAGCTCGTGGCAATAATCCTGCAGGAAAAGAAACTGGCTCAGCACAGGACATTTAGTGCCATCCCCATGGCAGAAGAAAAACCATTTCCTATACCCCTTCAAGGCCATCAATTTACCTATTGCACCCTCAAATGAACACTAAGTTCTACTACTATGTCACATTTTAAAGGCACCAGTGCACTTTGCAAAATCTGTCTCAGTGGCATTCAGCTCTTGTGTCACTTGGCTCATAGAGATAACAACCCTAGGCCACCATCATTCCTACTCTAAACTTAAATGATGTTAAAGAATTCCTAAGCCCCTTCTAAGCAACATGGAGCTGGGGAACACAGGACATTGCTCTTTAGGCTTCTATATTCCCACTGTCTGAGAATAGGACAAAGTGTCCAACTGACTCTAAGCAGCAAAAGGAAGAGGAGAAAACAGCTGCACCCAAAGACATCCTGCACCTCTGGCCTGGTGCAGAAACATCAGTTGGCTCACAACTCCCCTCTAACTTTGCCTGTCCAACCAAGTCAGGAGAAGAACAGTGCTAAGAGGTAGCAGGATGCTGTTGGAAAGGGCCTCTCTTTGTTTCCCTGCCAGGCTTCCTCCCTTCCATGCCATGCCCTCAACCCTTCTGTATGAACAAGCCTCCAGATCAGAACATGAACCCTCCAGATCCCAGCACTGAGATCAGACTTGCCAGGGCCTCAGCACTGCTGTTCAAACCTCCCCACAAAAAGCACCTTTGGCACGGAATGGGTGCCAGCTGACAGAGCAAGCACAGCGACAGGCATGAAGACAGAGCCCCAGCAGTGTCACTGCCACGGGCACTGGGCTCACAGCTCTGCCTGCAGCTTGTACCTGCCCTACACCAGCTCCTTCAGGCAGGTGTCCAAGTCCCCTGCAGCTCAGCAACCTCCTGCTGACCAAGGGCACCCAGAGCCCAGTGTGCCTGTGCCAGGCCGGGCTCACTGGCACAGCACATCCTCTGCCCTGTCCCTGCAGCTGTGCCATGCTCACTTGTGCTCTGGGACAGCACAGCTGCAAGGCTGCACAACAGAGGGAGTGAAAAAGCACCGGCTTTGCTCCAGCCCAGGGGCAGGCAGGGAAGCTGTTGGCAGTCCAGGAAGGAGGAAAGCTCTCTGACCTCTTTGTTCCTCTGGTGTTTTCCATCAGAATGAAACCCCTTCCACTGCACCTAGAGATGGCCCAACATCTATCTGTCATTTTCATCCTGTTTCCTGTGCATCTTCCCTTGGCAATGCTCAGCAATGTGCACGGAGGGGAAGCAGAGCCTCTCAGGCCTGGCTGCAGTGCCTGCCAGCAGTGCCAAGGTGTGACTGGCTGCAGGCTGCCTGCCCACGCCTGGAGCCCAGCTCACAGCATGCAATGGGCTGGAGCCAGAGTGCAGGGAAAACAATGGCTGTGGAGATCATTGTGTGCTTTGGCTCCTCCAGCCTCACCTTGTTCTTGCTGGGGGTGAAGCGGATGCGCACAGGGGCAGAGGCGCCCGGCGGCACGGCACGGTACGCATCGCTGGAGCTCACCAGCTGGAAGTAAGGTGAGCTCTCCATGGAGAGCTTCACCACGTGAAGAAACTGCAGCAAAGACATGAAATTATCATTTTGCCACTTGTGGAAACAAGACGAGAGGAGACCTGTCCATGCCCTGCTACCATCCCTCCCTTGCCCCTTTTCCAAAGCACTTTCAGCTGAGCAGGCACAGGCACATCATTCACAAGGCTGAACTTGAATCCCTTCTCTCTGGCTCCCGCATTTTGGCCAGGGGCAGTAGGGCAGTGCCTGCTGGGAAGGAAGGGCCGAGCAGGTCAGCACCAGCAGGATGGAGACACAGCATCTGAACCAAGTCACCTGCGTATTCAACAAGGCCAAAAAACCTGCTGGCTTCTGCCTGCACACAGCCATGAAGTTGTCATGTTCCAGAGGGGGAATGTGCTACCTAAAAGCAAACCAGCACATTACTGTGGGGCAAGGAAGAAATTCCCTTCCAGCAGATCAGGTTTGGGTAGGGACCTTCTGGGGATACAGTCAGGCAGGCAGAGCAGCAAGACAGGAGACCAAACACTGGGGTCTTACTGGGAATAAAAGCAAACCTGAAAAGCAAAAGAAGGAATGAACACAGCAAGACAATCCCTAAAACAAGGAGATGGCAAAGAGAATTTAAATGGGCAGTAAAGCAGCAAGGAAGAATCATAAAACCATGAGAGCAACCAGCTTGCCAAAAGTAACAGAAACACAGACAGGCGGTGTCTATTGGCCATGGGGCTTCAGAGGCATTTTCTGCCTGGAGAAACAGGACCAGCACTGACTGACAGTGTGGTTCCAGTATGCAAAGCCAATCTTGGCTCTCCAGGGCTTCCTGCTGCCTGTGAAGGCAAGCTGGGCTGCTGGGCATTCCTGCCTGCAGCCAGGAGGCCAGGTTCTGCCCTCTGGGGTACCCATGCACAGCACACATGCATTTTCTAACACACTGATATCATCAACCCCTGAGCACCAAAATGCTCTCCAAAAGTCTAAACCAGATGATTTGGACTCCCTCCTGTCTCCTCCCACCAGCCCACTCTTGGCACAAGCCTCACTTGAGAAAATGCTTCCCTGACTGAAATTCAAATGGTCTCAAGTTTTCCTCTTTACAGTGGAACACAATTGACATTTTTCAACTTTTCCCCTCTCAGCTCTCTTGGGAAACTGCAAAACAATCCCAATTTCTTCAGGTTAAGGTGGAAACCTCCAGGAGCACATGGCTTTGGATGTGCTGTGCTTCTGCAAAGGGAAAGAAGAGCACCGTGCTGCTTTTGGAAAAGCTGAGCAGAGCTGGATGAAGCTGAGCAGGAGCCTCAAGTGGCACCTAAAGGCCTCTCACTGCTTCTGCTCCATCACTCTGATTGCAGGGCTCTTGCAGAACACGGCTCCTGCAGGGCCAATGCCATTAATGAGAAGTGATTCCAGCACAAAGTGCAGGAGGCTCAGCCCCTGAGCTTTGCCTGTGAGCTGCATAAAGGGAGCCAAACTGGCTGAGAGAGGCAGAGATTCCTACCAGGAGCCAAGATTAACCAAGGACACACAGGGTGTGCTATAGACCCAAGGCAAAGCATGAGAGCAGGTAAGAACTGTACAGCACTCAACATTCCTGTCAATCCAGAGCTTTCGAGAGAAGGAAACTCCTTTGGGATAGACACCATCAACGCCTGGCAAAAATCTGGGGACAATTCCCAGCACAGGAAGATTTCCACCATCTTGCAGAACAAGGTGCTGAGACATTTTCTTCTGCATGTGCTGCAGCAGATAACTTGCTTTGCTGTACACTGAGGGAATGACAGCACTCTCCTCTTCCAGCACAGTGTTAAAGCTCTGGGTGCCAGCACTTACCTTGTCCTTATTCATGAGAGACAGCACCATTTCAGAGACCTCCCGAGCGACGAAGTTCTGAAATACCAGCTCTGGTGGGGAAACCCCAAACCAGCTCTGTTTTGGGGCAGCTGACGGCAGCTGGAGAGGAGAGAGAGCAGGGAGAGCTTCAGCTGCTGGGAGGAAGGTTCATGCAGGAGAATCTTCCACTGATCCCCAGTGAAGTACAGACTCTGGGGGAGCACGTCTGCCCAGCCCACACTGGGCAAACAGGGGCTCACCCACCTCTGCTCTGAGCTGATCCACAGCTGCTGGGCCACACAGAGCAGGCTCAAGCCAAGCTGCTCTTCTGGCATGGATTTCTCCAGGTTTCTTTCTCCAGAATGCCAGGCAGCACTTTGTTAAAACACAGCCCTGTGCCCACGTCGTCACAGAGCTCTGGCAGAGAGCTCACTGACTGAGCACTCATGGAGTAAGTAAAACCCATTAATTTACAGGAGACCCCATGGGAAAGAATTTGGGATGTCTTTTACTCTGAGACAGGGAAACCAAGGCCCACACAACTGCAAATATGTTTTCTGCTCTACAACTTAGACATCAGTAAGAAGAGCACAGGACCAGAGGAGGTTTGAGAGATGAGGTGACACTTGGCTGAAGCCAAAAGGTTATTAAGCAAAAGAATGCAATTTGTTGGTTCTGTGTGTTATTTGTGGTTTGCATTTGTTCAGGTTGGTTTGTTGAGTGTCACAGCGAGAGGGACAGGGTTGAAGACCTGACCAAAAGGAAGGAGGACGAGAAGGGAGGGCACAGAAAAGTTGGGGCTCAGTAGAGAATGGAAGCTCCTGAGTACCTATCCAATGGCAAAGGGCACAGGGACCGCCCCAGCCGGGTACAAAGGGGATACAAAGATGGCCATTTTCTCAGAGGGTGTGTGTGCGCTTGGCTCTCAGGGAGGGAGACATCCCCGGCTCAGCTGAATCCTTACTAAGAAACACTTTTCCTTTGCATTGATGATTTTGTTCCTTTTCATTGTATTTAAAAGTTAGTGTGTTCCAAAGAGAGGAAAAGGCAAAAATAAAATGACAAATGAGCTGAAAATAAAAAGACAAGTGAGGTGAATGCTGAATGAGGATACGTTTCAGTTATTTTCTCAGCAACTTGGGTAAAAGTAGAGTTGGTATCTCCTTTTTCAGTGGCCTTTAAATGGGTGCTTTCTTGTCATTACTGCGATCTTATTTCATGCCATTGCAGAGGCACGTCTGGAATGACACAACAACAGCAAATGCTTCTGGAGCAGAGACATTGCTTGGAGAAAACTCTGCCCTGCTTTGTCTGCCTTCTCCAGCCACACTGCTGTCACTGCAGAGACACAAGCAGGTCTCCTCTGTGACTTCACAGCAGACACATTCTGCTGAAGGGAGTGGCTGCAGCACACTCTCCCTTAGCTGTGCCCTTCCCTGAGGTGTTCCCAAGGCCCCTCTCCAGGACAATCCTTTACCTGGATTGTGTTCCGGGTCTCTTGCTGCCAATTTCCTGCTCAACAGCCCACCTCAGTCACCTACCCGTTTGGACTGTGCTTTATACCAAACTAGTCCTGCCAGAAAAGCAGCTTTAAACACACCTCTGAGAAGGCACTGATCCAGACAAAGCACATCCATTCCCCTCTGCCCAGGGCCAGTCCCCTGTACATCTGGCAGCCTGCAAAATCTAACACCCCGTCAGGGTCCAACACATTGTTCCAGCCCAAAGCAGTAATGCAATTTGTTGTGTTCAATCTGAAGTAATTCCTGCAGATCCTTGGCCTTCAAAGGCCAATGCTGCCACTCTGCAGCGAATCCTGTGACCTCAAGCATTTGATGGTGACCACACCAAAGCAAGAGGTGGCTCCTTCAGCAGGAGAATGGCAAAGGGCAATTTTGGGCCTCTGTGTCCCCAGCCTTCCTCCCATTGTTTTAGCAATGGCAGCTGCACTCCAGCACACCCCAGCAGCTTCAGCAGAGGGTATTTGTGTTGGCTTAGTGCAGATCAGCACTCCCAGTCCACCACTCCCAGCACCTTGCAATGACAGCAGGACCTGGACACTGAGGTATTTTGCTGGAGGCAAGCCTGTCACAAACACACACCCTCTTCAAACTTCATGTGAAACAGAAAGGAAAAGAGCAGGAAAAGGCTACCTTTGGGCGAGTCTCACTCCTGTCTAGAAATGGGCCAATTCTGGGCAGAATACTCCCCCCAGTGCTGGCCTCCTTCTTCCTGCTGAGAAACTTCTCCCTCTGGAACTTAGAGGGAAGCAGCTGAAAGGCAAAAGTAAACCAGCTAGAGCCTCAGAGTTGTGCTTGTTCAGAAAGGCTTTTCTTGAACAAGTGGCACTGGTGAATAACTTGTGATCACAGCCACTAGGACATTCCTGGAAGCCCTGGGGGTTTCCTGCTGAAATACTTAGCATCAGTGAATTATTAATACAGAGTGGAACACACAGCCATATGGCTCTGTCCCATTGGCTTCTCCATGATTGGATGGGACATGGTTGGGGATTTCTGCTCTTTGGGCATTTGTTTCCTCTTACGTTTCATTGGACTGAGACAGTGACCTTTCCAGAGAATGGGGAGGAGCTCTCAGAACTGCCTGAACTCCATCCCTGCACAACGCTCAGAACTCACAGCAAGGAGATATCGCTGCTGGATGAGTCCAAGAGATGCAAGAAGGGAACACTGTACCAAGAGTGAGGTGCACAGGAATGTGTCCAGGTTTTAGTTCTCCCTGTTGATTGTTTTCTCTGTCTGGGCTGACAGAGCCCTCCACAGAAGAAAACAGAGGCATCTCCTTGACAGAGCCTCAGCAGTGGGGCATCTTCAGCCAAGTGAGCTTTGTGGCCCTGGCTCCAGCGCTGCCTGCAGGGCTGCATCTGTGCCCACACAGGAGCTGGGAGAGAACAGCTGCTTTGGAAGCTCTTCCAGCTGGGACCAGCCGTGGCTCTCAAGGCTTTGGGCAGAGTTTGAGCTTCCCCCCGCCACATGCCCAGGTGCCCAAGGGCAGGATGGTCAGAGCAGCACAGGTGAGTGCCCAGCCTGACAGAAGGAATTCCTGTGGCAAAGGGAAAGGGACAGAACACATGCTCAGGCCTTCAGCTGTGCATTGGTTTCACTTGGCTCTGCTGGCACAGCCAGGCAAGACACAGCTGAAGCATCCCACAGTGTTCCCTATTGCACCAGGACAGCCCCAGCAACAGCAGCACAGCACAAAGGGCTGGGGAGGGGCTCTGCAGCTTCACAGCACTGCTGGACAACAGGGGCAGGGAGAGCAGGGACACCAGGGCAGTGCCAGCCTTAACACAGCCCCAGTGGGTACTCACAGTATGAGGCTTCAGCGCTTCCCTGGACAAAAGACGAGGTGTTGGTGTCTTCTTTGGCAATCCAGACGCCATTTCCAAGGGACGATGTCGCAGGTGAGCGACAATGCCTCAACAAAACTGGAAGGAGCAACAATGGAACTCTGAAAATCCACAACCCAATTCATGGCAGCTTCAAGGCATATTCTGGTGCTAAAAATGGTACATTACTTGAAAGTAGCTAAGTGCTTGTTTGGTGTAAGTAGCTAGTATAGTTAGGCCACTAGTTGGACTTTATTTGAACTATATGGCTACCTTGTGCAATTCAAAGTTAGATCATACTGAAACCTGGAGCTAAAAATCTGAACATTAATAACAGTTCGAAGAGACAAAACTGTAGCCTAAATATTACTCAAAAATAGCTAGAGTGGGCCTCCTCTTCTTTAGGCTAAAGCACCCTTGCTCTATCAGCTGCTCCTCACAGCTGAGAGACTAATGAGAGACTGGAATGTTATGGCTAATGGCTTAAATATCATTATAAAGGACTTTCTGCCCATTGTGACAAAACTGTATAAAGAAGCTGCGACCACCCAAGCCCACCCCTCCTGACTGGAACTTGGCACTGTGAGTTAAGCTGCCTAAGGGAACTTGAGACAAGATCAAGGTGACACTATTGTCCCATTAGCTCAGGTCTGGGGAGAAGTAAACAAGGCTGAGGAGAAAAACCTATCCACAACAAAGCCAAACCCAGCAGCTGTCCTGAAAATCAGCTCTGTCTGGGTTCAGGCTGGGGAAGTCATAGCCACAGACTCTTCTGCTGAGGCCAGGTTTGCACACAAACCTCCCAGCTAAGACCTCCACAGTGCCTCCAGACCCATTCCTGAGGCCTTGCACCAGACGACTGCAGGGCATGCAAAGCAACACAACAAATCTGAAAATCCAGAACCCAACTCATGCCAGACTCAAAGGATATATGGGTGCTAAAGATTTTATATTATTTGAAAGTAGCAAGAGACAGAGTCCAACTTGCCCCACCCCTGGGAGGTACCTGAGCAAGGTATCACCTTGCCCAAATCTGCATTAATCCATTGGAGTCTTACATTTTGCCAGACCTCACCACAGAGAAGAGAAGAAGAGGATTTAATGGTAGGCCAATGGGATCCATGGAATGGTGATATTTTCTACTAAATCTCTCTCTGTCACTCTCTTTCTCCTCCCCCCCTTCCCAACCTCCATTCCACTCCCACTTTTTCTTTTCTTTCTCTCTCTTTCTCCCTCACATTTACTGTTCCATAAAATCCAGACCATTGACTTTGGCATATGGTCTCATCTGCACCTCAATACAGAGGCATCTCCCTAAAAATTTTAAAACCCAGATGATAAAAACCCACTGAAACTTGAACAGAACTCATTCACCTTTAAGCAGTTTAAGCAGTTACTATAGGGAAAAAATTTATAGACTACTATCTTTAGAAAATGTTGCACTTCTTCAGTAAAAAAGCACAATCAGTAGTCCATTTATTGTTCATCCTCTCAGGTGTACATGTCACTGAACTACTGCGCCAGAAGACTGGCATGATCACATCCTCTATTTCCCTTTGGCATTCTCTTTCAGAGCACAGATGAAACAAAACCAAAAAGTTCAACTTTAGTCGGTCTTTACCTTCAAATGAAATTCAGGACTCCCTAGCAGACACCAGTGTTCTGCACGCTGAGGAGCTTTTCGCAGAGGCCAATGCTCTGCACCTTTAGCAATTCTCTACGCCGATAGTTCCCCTGGCGAATGGCCCGGTGCAGCCGCCTGCAGGAGCCCAGGCTGCGCACACCCAGCCAGGGCCGCGCTCTCAGGCAACTGAGGCCGCGCCGCTGTCACAGACGCTGAGGGCCCGGGCGCGGTTACCGGGCAACCGCGGCACCGAGTGCGGGGCCGGGCGGGGCCGGGCCGGGCCGCAGGGATTTGCAAAGGAGATTGGCACTGCAGCGACCGACTGCAGTTTGGGGCTTCCCAAGAGTCTTTCTGTAACTAATGAAAGGTTAAAATGTGGTGACGAAGGCACCTATGCCAGGTCTGTACAGTGCTCTTTGCAGCACTAGTATCCGACCCTGGCTGGAACAGCAGGAGGGGCTGAGGCAGCAGGGAAGGGGGCTCAGCCTGGAGGAAAGGAGGCTCAGGGGGGACCTTCTGGCTCTGCGCAACTCCCTGACAGGAGGGGACAAGAGGCTGCTGCAAGTTCAGGCAGCGCCGGAGCCGCCTGGCTCCCCCTCTCCTCCCCCGCTCCGCCTCTTCCTCCCTCCCTCCTCCTCCTCCTCCGCTCCCGCAGCCCTCGCAGCCCCCGGGAGGGGCGGGGATGGAGCCGGGACAGGTAGGAACGTAGAGAGGCCTGGGGGAATGCCAGGACTGGGAGTGACTGGGCTATACTGGGATCATCCTGGGATCGCACTGGCAGTGAGGAGGAGCAGCGCGATGGCTCCAGCACTGGGGCTGAGGGCGCTCCTGGGGGGCCAGGGGCGAGTGGGACCCCCGGCACCGGGACCCTGAACCGCCACTGCCAGCACCAGGACCGCCTGCTCCCCTTAGCCTGCACAGGGGCCCCCTGAATCCCCCTGTTGTGGACATCAGGACCCTCTGCTCCCCTTTTCCCGGGCATCCCAGGGCTCCCAGGCTCCAGACTTGGCGTGGGCTTGACTCTGGGACAACGTGGAGCGCCTTGGTCTCCCATTCCTGCCTTTCCCAGGCACACCTTTCTGCAAAAACAGAGACCCCCTGAACTCCCCCTTTCCGAACATCCCGGGTGTCCTCACTCTGGTCCCCACTTTTTGGGAAACCCTGGACTCCCCTTTCCTGGGCTCAAGGACCCCCTGGAACTCCCTTCTACCTCTCCACGTCCCTGCCCACCCCCCCATTCCCATGACCCTGAGATCCCCCTGGCACCCCCATTCCTGAGAACCCAGACCCCCCTGCATCTCTTCATCGAGCACCAACGCAACCTTTTCCTAGCCCCCCCACCTCTCCCAGCCCCCAGCCCCACCCTTTTCTCTGGCCTGGGACCAGAAGTGCAACTGACTGAAAACAAATGTGACAGAAAGAAATAATTTTGCACCTTTTATTTACTATTGAAATACAATTTCCTCCCTTTCTCACAAATCTCCTCTCTGTGTCATTCAGCAGGGCTGTCAGAAAGTCCTTAATTCTGAGTGGGTGTTCCAAGCTGCAGCCACAAGGAAACAGGGAATGGGGATTTTCCTGCTCCTGGGAAGTTTGACATCCTCAGCTGAGGAGAGGAGGAGTCACCAGAAGGAAAGGGCAGCTGGGCTTCATCTTTCCACAGGGAAGAGGGGGGGGAAAATCTCTCATCCTGTCTGCATCTTCTCCCACAGGGATATGAGGGCTGATCCCAGAGCCCTAAGGGTCACAGTCAGGGCTGCCCTCAGGGAATGCTTGCCTGGTATGGAGGGGCAGTGTGCGAGCACCTGGATCATGGAGCACCCAAGCTGCCCCTCATGTTTGGAGGTGCCTGAGGAGGGCTGGGATGATGCCAGGGACATCCTGCAGTGACATCCCCTCTGTCCCGCTCTGGATGAGCTCAGTCCCAAACCTGATCCTGGTCTCAATCTCACTCCACGTTTAGACACACTCACAGTTCTGTATTTAATCATATCTCAATTCCAAACTTGTCTAGCCCCAGACCACAACCCAACCCCAGCCCAAAGCCAATCCCATGTCTAGCCTTAACCCCAATCCCAGCTCTAATCCAAATCTCAGCTCCAACTCCAACCCAGACCCAATTCCAGCCCCTTCCTAAATCCTCAGCCCCAAACCCAATCCCAGGTTCTGCCGTTCTGGGGGTTTGCGGGTGTCTCTGTCCCTCTGACCCCGATGATGTTTGGGTGGGGTCACACCAGGGCTGAGAGGGACAGAGACTGCCCCGACCTCCGCAGGTGTGAGAAGGTCGGAGAGCCCCCCCAGCCCCAAGCACCCTCATCCGTGAGCAGCACCCCTGCCGTGTCCCTTCTCCGGTGACAGCACAGACATTCCTTTGTGCCCGGGTCCGTGCCAGCCCCACACACGGCGCTGCTCTGCGGCAATGGGGACACGGGAAACGGTGCCCGTCGTGTGTCCCCTTTGTGTTGCTTTATGTCCCCCCATGTCCAGCTGTGTTCCCCCGGCCAGGTAGCTGCTCTGGCCTGGGATGGCCGGGTCCAGCCGCCGGGCCTTGCCGGCAGCGGGCAGGAGCCGGCCCGGGCTGCGGGACACGGCGGGGCTGCCCAGCTGGAAAGCAGCTCTGCCTCCCGCCAGGGAGCTGTGGGCAAGGGGCTGCCGGCTGTGTGGGAGGAAAGCCGCTGGGCTGGCCCCTAACTCTGCCCCGCAGAAAGGAAAGGGAGGAGGGAGCTGACAAATGAGCTCGGAATGTGGCAGTGCAGAGATGAAGGGACAAGTGCCCTTGGGGGCCGCGGGTCGGGGCCAGCCCTCGGGCACGGCTCTGAGCGTCTCCTGAGCCGGCATGAGGGCTGCCTGTAAGGATTGCAGGCGGCAGCCGAGAGCAGCAGCGCCGGCAGTGCCAGCCGGGCCCCATGGCCATCTGCCCGTGCCTTCGCAGCCCGTGAGGGCCGCGGGCTCTGCAGCGCGGCTCCTGCTCCCACAGCCGGCCCGGAGCCTCAGGGCTGCCCCGCAGGCGGCGCGGGAGCAGCAGCGGCCTCAGGGCCTGGCCCGGGGCTCGATCTGCTCAGCCCGGGGGCAGAACCACAGCAGGAGGGAAGGAGCTGAAGGAGCACCAGGGAGCCGGGAAGAGACAGGCTGTGAGACAAGGCTCTGCCCGTAATTTTAACAGTTTTTATTAACCTAATAACTATATACAACTAGCTTAGTTATTATATACAAGTAAAAAGTCAAGTTCCTTATGACAGTTGTCACAGGTGTTTCTCGCTTCGGACAAGATGTCCCAGGCCGAGCATTGGGTGCTGAGTCCTTTCCAGCTGGCCTGGGGCTGTTGATGTTTGGCGGGGCTGGAGAGGCTGCTCGAGCCCTGGGGCCCATGAGACCTGTCAAGGAGCTGTGCCTGGCCGGTGCTCTCCTGAGGCGGCAGGGCCTGGGTGGTGAAGGACAAGGGTGAGCCGCCACAGGTGCTGGCCCCAGCGCACCAGGACTCAAGGTCTTGTCCCACACTGGCATGGCCATTCTCCCACGTAACTCCAGCTCCAAGCTCAGTTGCCCCATGTGCCAGTCCTCCTGCTCCATTCTGCCCCTTCCTTCTTACCCCAGACGCAAAATACCCATGCCACATTACCCAGCTCACTACACAGAGCCCCACTCATCCCCCAGCTAGCACCCTGCAGATAATCAGCCCCCTGTCATCACTGACCCCCTCGCCCTGACAGGGCCATATCTGACGCATCCTGTGTCCTGATCACCGTGCGATGCTGGTCATTACGGCCCCTCGAGATGTGTCCATCACCGTGCAGCAGGGTCACACTAGGCTGAGGAGGAGAGGGCAGCTGGCTGCAATGCAGGGCCCAATCCAGTACCCCCCAATAATCCTCCCAACCCAGGTCTCCCTGGGGACTGAAGGCACAGATTCCTCCTGGATAGTCAGCAATGCTTAAAGCCTCAGTCACCATTCTGTGTCTCTACCTTCATCACACCTACCTTGTTGTGGTGTACCAGGAGACGCTGCAGCTGTGCACTTGTATGTGGGGAAGTCTTGATGTTCTGCATCGTGAAACTGCTGCTTTGATGGTCCCCAGAGATCTGAGGCATACGGGGGACACTGGCACAGACCAGCGGCCTCCTGTGGGATGGGACAGAGGAGGCTCAGTGCCCAGCCCTGTGGCATGCAGGGCATCACCCTGCTGTGCCAGGGAGGGCACTAGCAGTGCTGCTTGCAGGGGCATGTCCCTGCCAGCTCCTGTCCACCTGCTGCAGGAGCCCCGAGCCCATCCCACCAGGCTTGATCTGCTGGCTATGTCCCCACAACAAGGTGTGCTGGCCATGGCCATGGCAGGTCCCTGTGCACAGGACACCAGCTGGCAGGAGCTGCGCTGTCCCAGCTGCAGGGATTGGTTTTGGGAACTCCTTTCACAGGAGGCACACAACTCCCCACCAAGCCTGAGCTCAGACTGAAAACAGACACAGCTCATCAGATGTGCTTTCAGCAACCTTGGGACAGAGAGGTGGGCCGGACAGGGCAGTGCAAGGCAAGGAATGCAAAAGCCCCCAGCCCTGGGGCAAGCACTGGCCCTCCACAGCTGCCTTCTGCTCCCCTACGCTGCCCCGTCCCCCCAGGCTCCTCTGCCCCAGCCCAGGTGCAGAGCCCTTTTTGCTGTGTCAGGGCTACCCTGCACCCCAGGCGCGGGGAACGTGTCCTCAGAGCCCTTACCTTTGGCTGGGCAGTGGCTCCTTGCTAGGGGGCATCGGCTGCAAATACAGGAGTTTTTCGGGGTACCTGGGGAGGGCAGGAGTCACAGGTGTGTGGCAGGGGACAACGAACCTGTTCCTGTTGGAGGCAGCACCCCAAAGCCATGGGATTGTAGCCCATGGCATCTCGCTGCCTGTAGCCCTTGGGATGAGCCCCCACAGGCCCTGCTGATGGGCAGGGCTGCAGAGGGGGCTCCCCACATCAGCCCCTCCCAAGCAGACACTGTCACCCCTGTGCCCATCACAGTGGGTCACTGCTGGCACCCATCTCCCCCCATGCCAGCCCTGCTGCCTCCGATGCACTGGTGCTACTCACTGGCCAGGAACCTGCACGCTGAGCATGCGGTCACAGGACAGACACGTGAAAGGGACTGGCAGCTGCCTATGGAGGGTGAGGGAAGAGGGCCGGCTGAGCTCCTGAGGCCACAGGCCTGCAGCACACAGGCAGCAGCTCCCTGCAGCAGCCAGCTGCAGGGCAGGTCACTGCACAGGGTCACAGCCATTGCAGGGTGAACCGTGGGCTGTTGAGCCTGTTTCTCCCCATCCCCAAGGTGCTGGCTGATGCCAGGTGAAGGGCACAAGCACCCATGCCACCATCTCAAGCAGCCCCTGCAGCGCTTTCAGCCCCTCTCTGGCACCAAAGTCCCCCCGTGTGCATGGCCAGGAGGGCAGGGCATGGCCCAGCTCAGGGGCATGGTGTGTGACAGCCCTGCCTGGGAGGAGCAGTTGCCATCTCTGTTCCCAAAGCCATCAGAATCTCCATTGCACTCACTTCTTAATCCCAGCGGCGTTTTCACGCAACAGCCTATCCTCGAGTTCCTCCATGCTCCTGTTCCAGGAGTCTTCCAGGTGTTTACGGAAAGTCTTCAGCTCCAGGCGATCCAGCTGTGAACAGGTGCACAGCCTCAGCCAGCTGCTCCAGGATGTGACATGGAGCTCTCCAGGGAAAAGCCTGGAGGGGGATCCTCAGAGGGATGCTGCCACGGGCTGTCAAGAGCCAAAGGTGCCAGTTCCTCATGGTGGGGACGAAATACCCCTCACCTTGTCTTCAATTGCATTGCTGAACTGCTGCTGCATATTGTTCCAGTGCTGCTCCTGGCCTGAAATCTGGCTCTGCAACTCCTGCATTCTCTCATCCAGCTCCTCCATGTTCTCTTCAAACTGGCTGCAATCGACTTTGCTGTCCAAGGCAGCTTTGTCCGCCTTCTAGCAGAGGGGAACGGCAGGAGAGTGGCGGGGAAAGGGATGAGGAATGCCAGGCAGGGCCAGCGTGTGAGGGGCAGAGGGAGGAGTGCTTCCTCCAGGCCATCACGCCCCTTTCAGGCTGCTGTGGCCCCATTTGCCCCATCACCCTGGTGAGCTTGGTCCCACCATGTGAAGGGTGAGGGACCCCATGAGCTCAGGAAATTCCCCCTCTCAAGGGGACAATTTCTGCCACCCAGCCCCCAAGGGACAAGGGGCATTTGTCACCCTGCCTGGGAAGCCCTGGGCTGGCACAGAGGCCCCTTAGACTGTACCATGTCCATGGCAGCCATCATGTCCTGCTGATCTGCTTTCTCCTTCTGCAGCTTCTCCAGAGGCTGGGACAGCATCTTTCAGCACAGAAAGGAACCCATGACACCACAGCAAGGCTGGGGCACACCCCAGGATGTAGGAGCACACTCCTCTCCCCCTGTCTGCACACACTCTGTCCCTGATTTGTCACAAGCCTTCTGCCCAGTTGGGTCTGTCAGAGACGAGCAAAATGGACGACAAACAGGGTGAACAAAAGGGTTGATAGAAGCAATGAGCAAAGCAATGATAAAAAGGACGAGCAGCCAGCAGGCTCCTTCTCCTTCCAAATCCCTTGCAGGACTGAGGCCCTCCTCAACACAACTCCTGTTGCCAGGCAACGCATCCCACTCCACTCCTGGGAGCCAGTGGGTCCCATGAAGTCATAGATTAATGGAGTCTTGGAATGGCATGGGCTGGAAGGGACCTAAAAGATCATCTCGTTTCACCCCCTGTCAGGGACAGGTAAAGGAACATTTTCCACTCGACCTGGTTGCGACAAGATCCCATCTAAGCTGCTCTTGGACACTTCCAGGAATGGGGCAGGCTCTGTTAAGGCATCACCATGCTCACAGGGAAGAATTTCTTCCCAATATCCCACCTATCTCTCCCCTCTGTCATTGTGACACCATTTCCATTCCAAGCCCTTGTACAAAGTCCACCTCCAGCCCTTTTATAGTCCTTTTAATTCCCATAAAGTGCTCCAAGTTCTCCCAGGAGAGTACAGCCTCATTGTTTTTCTTTTGATCAGTTTAAGATGTGCGTCACATCTGAGCCAGTTCCCCCACTGCTGCAAACCCTCAGCCTGGTTTGGAGCATCCATTGGGATCAGCCTTTGCCAGGGGGCCTGTGCATGAGCCCCTGGCTGAGCTATGGGGTTGTTGGGGCACAGAATCCTTTCTTCTCAGGAGTTCAGGGCAAAAAGTCTCTGTGGGTGAAGCCTTTGGACATTTTCCTCCAAGTCAGGTTTTATGTCAGCTTGACAGTCCATAAAGAAGACAATGACATAATTGCTCCTGCCAATGTCCCCAAGACTGTTGGGGAAGACAGATCAAGTTCTTCCCTTCAATACCTGCCATTTACTATATGTTCTACTTCAGGTGTCCACAGAGCCCCATAATTACCTTGGGCCGCCTTGATTTGTTACTGAGCTCTCAAGGTAGCGCTGACTGTTCCATTAACTGCCACTTTTGCAAAATTTGCTACAGTTTCAGTGAGGTTTCATTGTCCCCTGGGGAATGGCCTGGGGTGACAGCGACAGGGACAACCCTCCCAAGCCCCTCCCAAGCATCCCCCAGGGCGAGAGGCACAGAGACCCCTTGAGCATCTCCTGGGAACTGGACAAAATAAACTTGGCAGAAATCAAACTGAACTCTGCATAAATCACTTTGAAGAATATTTGCTCTTCCCACAAGTAACTTGTGATGGAAATGCAAACAAATCCCAAATATGAATAAACCGACAATCCAAGCATTGATGTGGCAATTCCAAGTTTCATTGGTTCCTGCACAGCTCCAGCTCAGCTGCTGGCAGGTTCTGATAGAAGAAAAGAGAAAACTTGGCCCAATATAGATTATTAAAAGGAAGGGGAAGTTCTGTGTAGCTGCCACAAAGGTAACAGGGATCAAGAGAAAAATGATTCATTCTCACATTTGGCAAAGAACCCAAGCCTGGGAATTCAGGAGATATTCAGGAATTTAGGTACTTGAGCTGGGCTTCTTGTAGGACTTTCAGCAGCCTTATGTTCCTCACCATGGGGTGAATGAAACTTGTCAGTCTCGCTGGTAACACGTGCTCCCTTTCCTCCAATGATTTTAACACACTTTTCAAGGAAGGACAACAAAATATTTTCTTTTCACTGGCCACCCACAACAGCCATTTTCCTCATCAGTTCTCCCGTAAGTTGCTCAGAGGAAGCTGCATCCAAGTTTCCAAGAGTTCCTCCAGAGAGAACCACAACCTCCTCAGAGGACGGGAACCATGCTGTTGTCAAAGGCACTTGGGGACAGACAACAGTGCCCTGAACTCACTGTGTCAAAATCATGTCGCAATCTGGTTAAGAAAATTGTTAGAGAGATGCCTCAGCCCCAATTAAGGCACTAACGAGACCAAATCCAAAGTGGATTTCATTGAACAGTAAATGTGAGGTAGAGAGAGAGATGGAAAGAAAGAGAAAAGGGGAGGAGAGCAAGGGAGTGACAGGGACAGAGACCTCCCCTTGAGCAGGTGTAAGAGTCTGTCCGAATTTTCCCTCATCTGCCTCACGATCGTCATTTGAGAACCACTGAAGAGAAGATCCCCCCGTCTCCTCTGTAGGAGAAAGTCATATGCCACAAGGCCCTGAGACCTGAGAGCATTGCTAAGCTACTGTTTCCACAGGTGTTGTTTGCTGTATGCTACACTGAGCCCAATGACAAGAAGGGGGCACCGTGCCCTTTTTGCATCAACAGCCTTGGAAGCTGCCCCACCTCTCGGTCTGGCTGGACTTCTCCTGAGTGGTGGAACCCTGCAGAAGACCCCTCTCACTCGTTTGCAACCACCGTGACACACAGACTGAGATGTAAGAAGCCTCTTCATCAAGAGACCGAGACATCAAACCCCCATGTGAGAAAGCCCCCTCTTATACTTTCCAAGGACTGGGACTGAGACCCCCAACCCGGGGGAGGTGTGTGGGGAGAGGCAAGCTGACCAAAGCAAGATGGATGTTGCCGGTGTGAGCATTGGACCACAAAAACAATGGCTCATGCCCACTGCCGAACATGGACTGTGTGTACCCTTTCGAAACACCATTCTTTCCCCAAAACTACCTTTGATTCAGTTGCAAAATTCATTCTCCCTTCCCCCATTGAAAAAGAGTATAATTGGGGTCCAGATGAACTGTGCCTCTGAGATCTCCCCGACGTAACAGGCGGATCCTCAACTGGACTGGACCAAAGGACTTCATCTTTACGTTTGGTAGCTATATCCCTCTCTCTCTCTCTCTTTTCTCTCTCTTTCTCTGTATTTTTCTCTCCCTTAATCCCTCTATCGCATTTTGCTGTGGTCATTCAATAAAGGTGCATTTGTTTTGATTATTACTGCAAATCCCCCTGTACTGTGTCGGCTTTTTGCACCCTGAGATCAATCCATGAACAATCACGAAACCCGTTCATAAGGATGGATTGTGACACTGGGGTTACTGGGAGCTACCAGGCCCATGCTGGGAGCTCTCTGTGCACACAGTGGGAGGAACTGGGAGCAACTGGGAATGACAGGATGCATGCTAGTGACAACTGGGATGTCCTGGCAGTGACTGGGATAAAACTGGGGGCAGCTGAACCATGCTGAGGTAACTGGGAGTGCCTGGCAATGACTACGAGAATGTTCAGGGCAGCTGGGATATACTGAGAGTGCCTGAGACCATGCAGGCAATGACTGGGACTGGACTAGGATTGACTGGGAGCCACTGGGAGCGTGCTGCGGGGAACTGGGACCATGCTGGGGGCAACTGGGGGCAAGTGTGAATGACTGTGGCCCTGCTGGGAGAGACTGGCATCATACTGGGAGTTACTTGGGGCTACACTAGGGGCAACTGGGAGAACTAGGAACACACTGGATCAAAGAGGGAGCAACTGAGACCAACTGGAACTGTGCCAGGGGCAAATTGCATCATAAAAAAGAATGACTGGGAGCAACTGGGATCATACTAGGAGCAGCTCCTGGGTGACTGAGTTCTACTGGGATCATCCTGGGAGTGAGGAGGAGCAGCGCAATGGCTCCAGCGCTGGGGCTGGGGGCGCTCCTTGGGCCCCAGGGGGGAGTGGGACCCCCGGCACCGGGACCCCCCTGCTCCTCTTATCCTGCACAGGGACCCCCTGAATCCCCCATTCTGGACATCAGGACCCCCTGCTCCCCTTTTCCTGGCCATCCCATGGCTCCCAGCCTCCAGACTTGCCATGGGCGTCACCCTAGGATGCCCTGGAGCACCTTGGATCCCCATTCCTGCCTTTCCCAGCCCCCAGCCCCACCTTTCTGCAAAAACAGAGACCCTCTAAATTCCCCCTTCCCGAACATCCCATCCCGAGTGTTCCCACCCTGGTCCCCCCTTTTTGGGAAACCCTGGACTCCCATTTCCTGGGCTCAAGGACCCCCTGGAATTCCCTTCTACCTCTCCACGTCCCTGCCCCTGTCTCCTGTCCCTCAGCTGTCCCCTGTCCCTCGGCTCTGTGAGGCCAGGGACAGCAGCAGGACGCAGGGCAGCCCAGGGGGAGAACAACCCTCAGCCCCAGCTGGGCCAGTTCCCCCAGTTCCCCCCAGGTCACTCCCAGCATGGGCCCTGTGGCTCCCAGTCACTTCCAGTTACACTCAGTGTGATCCCAGTATCATCCCAGTCACTCCCAGTATGATCCCAGTATGATCCCAGCATGGTCCCAGCACAGTCCCAGCTGTTCCCATTCACCCCTACCATAGTTCCAGGCACTCCCAGTATGGTTCCAGTCCTTCCCAGTATGATTCCAATATGAACCCAGTCACTCTCAGTACAGTGCCATTTGCCCCCAGTATGATTCCAGTCACTCCCAGATACTCCCAGTATTATTCCAGTAACTTTAAGCTTCCTCTGTGATCCCAGTCACTCCTGGTCTCCCCCAGTATATCCCAGTTGTCCTTAATGTGTTTCCACTCACTCCCAGTTGCTCCCAGTAGTTTCTAGCATTATTCCAATTGCTCATAACCACTCCCAGTAACCTCCAACATGATTCCTGTCACTTCCTGTATATCCCAGTTGCCCCAGCATGGTCCCAGTTGCCCTCAGCCTGTTCCCAATCACTTCCAGTATGATTCCAGAAGGATCCCAGTCACCCTCAGTGTGGTGCCAGTTGCTCCCAGTATGATCCCATTGGTCCCCAGCATGTCCCCATTTCCTCCCAGTGTGATCCCAGTTGCCTCTAGCACAGACCCAGTCCCTCTCAATATGATCCTTCTCTGATGCCATGATGATCCCAGTTGCTCCTAGTATGGTCCTGGTTGCTCCCAGTTGCTCCCAGTCCGATCCCAGTTGCTCCCAGCGGCCCTGTGTTATGCTTTGGAGTGGGAGGAAATTTAGGGAAGTGATGCAAAGTTTTTTGTGTATCTGACAGTCTGTTGAGCTACTGAAAGCTAGACACGCTTTTGTGAAACACACATGGTAAAGATGAAAAAATTCAGAAACTTTTTTTCTTTGTTGGTCAGCAGGGAGCTGCTGGGTTTTGGCTTCTGCTCTGTGTCTGGGCTGGGCTGGGCAGTCTTGCTGCAGGCTGGGCTTCTTTTCTATTTTCTGGGCTGCTTGCTAGCTTCTCTCTCCATGGGCTCTGGTTTGGCCGCGCTGGGCCTCAGCAGCTGCTGGGCAAGGAGACAGGGGAGGCTGCGGAGCTTTAGCCAGAGCAGGGCTGGCTGTGGCTGTGAAGATCTCGCTGTCAGGCTGCTTCTTCTTCTTCTTAGCGTGGCTGAGACCAGAGACTTCTGTGGCTGGTGTAGAAAACTAAACACTAACTATAAAGCTGATCTGAACACAACTGAGCCACAGCTTTCTGTTAGTAGTAATTGGTGGGTAGGCTTCAGGCGTGATGTTAACTTTTTCCATGCTGCAATCTTCTTTTGAGTGAGAGAAAAGAACAACATGCAAGTATATTAAAAACAAGATGAAGACACTAAAGGTAATAAAGAAGAAGGTAAGTAAGTCCCAGATGGGAGGGGTGAGAAGATGCTTTGTTTTTAGAGCTGAAATCCTCTTGTAAGCTATAAAGAAACGACTCTTTTCCCTTATAACACATAAAACTATAAGGAAATGAAAGTGTTTGAATTGATATTAGGTAAAGGCTTCTATGTTAAAGTAAACAGATGTTGAAATAGCTGTAATCTCATGAGAAGTTTGCACAAAGAAAGAGCGCAGTCTTGTGCTTCTAAAAATGAAGATCTCTGCTCCCAGAGACGATGATGATTTTAGAGATAGATAATGAGAACTTTTGCCTTTGAACAGCTCATCTTTAAAATAATACTCCATCAATCAACATAGCCCATCTCCAAGCTGTGGGAAGGTAGAAATAAGGTAGAAATAAGAAAGATTTTACGATAGCAAGGTTCCCCTGGCAGTTGTTATTCATGACAAAACTGAGAATTATGAGAAAACTGGTTTTTTCCTTTTGTAGAAAAGTCTCCATAACTTTATCAAGAGGGACTTGTCTCCCTAAGTGAACTAAAAAAAGACTCTGAGAGGTAATAAACTGACTAGAAATCTTTAGTTTAGTTTCTTTACATTGTCAGTGAGAAAGAAAAAGTTGTGGGGAGGAGTATTCTAAAAAGTTTGCTTTGATTCTTACTACCTTTTTTTTTCTTTTTACTTACTATTATTAAAATATTTCTTTCTACCCTTTTAAAGTTTTGAGCCTGCTTTACCTTTCTCCTAATCCTATCTCACAACCAAAAATAAGTGTATTAGTAATTAACCAACACGAAACCCACCACATTCTTTAGTGCATTAGCCAAAAAAAATCTCAAAATTAAAGAGATCTTAAATGAGCAAACCAAAACCACGACACCCTAGCACAGACCCAGTCACTCCCAGTATGACCCCAGCCGGAATCCACTGTGACCCCAGTCTTCCCCAGCACAGTCCCAGTCAATCCCAGTTGCCCCCAGTGTAGACTCAGTTACTCCAGTCGCTCTCAGTGTGTTCCCAGTCACCCCCAGTATGGTTACAGTCACTCCCAGTATATCCCAGTTGGTCCCACTATGATCCATGTTGCCCCAATTCTGGCCCTGCTGAGTCCCAGTGTTCCCTGATCCTGCTCCCAGTGGGTCCCAGTGCTGGGCATGGTGAATCCCAGAGTGCCCTGTTGTATCCTGGAGTATCCTGGTGTGTCTTGGTATGTCCCAGTGTATCCCAGTATATCCCAGTGTGTCCCGGTGTATCCCAGTGTGTCCCAGTGTGTCCCGGTGTATCCCAGTTTATCCTGGTGTATCCCGGTGTCCCAGTCCATCCCAGCCTGTCCCAGTCCATCCCGGTCCCTTCCCTTCACTGGGAGTGACTGGGATCCTACTGGTGGAAAGTGGAACCTTACTGGGCCAAGTGGATGTGACTGGGAATGACTGTGAGTGTGCTGAGGGCAACTGGGATATACTGGGAGTGTCTGTAACCATACTGGGGGTGACTGGGAACACACTGAGAGTCCCAGTGAGTCCAAGAACACTACAGTGACACTGTGGGGACCTCATGGAACCAAGGAGATCATTGTGGCACCACTGGAGCCCATGGAACCAAGGGGCCTTGGTGACACAGTGGGGCTTCATGGACCCAGAGGCCATTATGGCTCTGTGGGGCCTGATGGAACCTTGGAGACCACTGGGACCCTTCAGGGCCTCGTGTCACCAAGGGGGCATTATGGCACCTCAGGGACACATGGAAGCAATGGACCATTGGCTCCCATGGAACTGAGGGAACATGGAACAGGCCTGGCTGGATTGGCCTCCCAGGGGCCACTGGACAGCTCTGGCTGATGTTGGAGTGTCAAGAGCTGCCTCTCATCAGCAGCTCTGTGCTTTCCTTGCTAGGAAAAGAACTGTCAATCTCTTCTAAATACCCATGGCCAGAACTGGGATTTCAACTCCAAATTTTTCCCATAGGAATATTGCCAGGACAAGTGTGGCAGGCGGTGGTTTCAGGAGAGTCACCTCCCGTCTGTCCCCAAAACACTGGGGAAGGCTCTGTGCTTTCCTCCCTATGAGAAAGAACTGTCCTCCTTCTCCAGGCACGCATGGCTGAGATTGGGTTCCACCTCCAGAATTCCCTATATCCAAAGACTGCTCCCAGACAAAAATCTGCCATTTCTGAAAAGTCTGGCTGGCCTTGCCTAGTGAGACTCTCACCTGCCTTCCAAACACTGAGGCTCTGTGCTTTCCTTCCTATGGAAAAGAACTGTCCTTCTCAGCCAGGTCCCATGGCCACAATTGGGATTTCACTTCCAGCATTCCCTGTAGTGACAGACTGGAGGAGATTGTTGGCTAGAAACATTTGCACTGCCCTGCCCTGGAATCCCAATCCCCCCAGAGCCTCTATCCCAGCCCAGCAGTGTCTGCCAGTCCCTGGCACAGCACAGGCAATGCTCCACAGCCACCTCTGCAGCCCCAGCCCAGCTCCTGAGGGACCCAATGAGCCCAAGGCCCACCTGGGGGAAGGGCCCAGGGAGACCAAGGGGTATTTAAGGCTGACCACAAGGCAAGCACACATCTTGGCCCTACCTCCTCTAGGAATTTCTATCTGAACACTGCTGGAATCCGGGAGCTGGTAGCTCTGTGTGTGCTCCTCTGTATCTTTTCAGCCAACAAAGCCAAGGGAAGGCACAGCTCCATCAAATGCAAAAGTCATTCCTCTGTGGGATATTGAGTCCACTTTCCACAGCAGACAGTCTCAGAGCAATGGAAAACACCTTCTGTGCCCAGCACAGATCCCAAGGTCTCCCCAAACCCTCCCTGCCCCGATTCTGCCCAGATTTGCTCATTGCACACACGAGTCACACGCTGAAGTCAGGAGCTCCCTCCATGCCCAAAGGGAGGAAAAGAGAGAAAGGGGATGAAGAGCTCTCCTGTGCAGAGCCAAGGTCCACGTGCTCTGGGATGTCCCAGCACCATCTGACATGTCCACCATCCCCCAGAGATTTCCGTACAGCAACAGTTTCAGACAAAGACAAAAGAAAAGGTAATTCTGTGAGATATAAACACAATTAAGATGTTGACTAAAATGATATTTATTTGAGCTTCAGAAAGATTGGGCAAGTCCCTGAAGTTCAAAGCTGAAACCAGTCAGCTGAAGGGCACTTGAATGACCAGAAAGCATTGGGAGGAGTGCTGAGGGTTTTTTGCAGCACAATGGACATATGCAACATATGCACAATCCAGCCTTCATAGAACCTGAGTAAGGTCTCTATGCCCTTGAAGGACACAAAAGAAGGAGAACACGCTCACCAGCAGACGGTTCAGGATGCAAAGGCAGACAAGAAAACCACAGCGAGATGCATGAAGAAGAAAGATTAACTAAAATTAACTGAAATATCAAAATGCGTGCGTAAAAAGGATTTAACCAATCATGTATTAGCTTGAGGTGTGAACAATAGAGAACAGTATAAAGATGGCTTGCTTTTTGTAATAAATTGGCTTCACTTGATCATATTGATCATGGTGTGATGTCCCGTTAATGATCCTCTGCACCTGGGGACCAGAAATGCATGCAAGCCTCCACCCCAAGAGACATTATGAATTCAGAAAACATGGCCATTAACTGCTTGATACCAACACAGAGTAATGGCAACCAAAATGCAGTCAGAACAGGGTTTTTTCCACTCTCTCTCAAGCCCCACACATTGGGCACCAACTTTTGTCCTGGTTTAGGGCAAATCTGGGAGAAAACCTCCAAAGGGGCTCCTCCAGGAAGCAAACACACATTGCCCCTCCCCACAACTGGGTCAGGAAGGATTCCCTGGAGAGAAGTGGAAAGAACCTGTTCATTTAACAGACAAAGCACCGCCAGCACACAAAATGAACAATACCAGGTGACAACACTCTTTCATCACTCTGAAAAAGATGACAAATTCAGAAAGTCTCTCTTGGGAGTGGTCGCTCTGTTATCAGTCCCTCTGGTGCTGGGGCAGCTGCTGCAGCCACAAGGTGCAAACTCTCGGTGTTTCCCAGGGCCCAGTCTGGAGCAGTTTGAGTGGTTCCAAAAAAGGGAAAGGAAAAACAGTCCAGGGAAAAATTCAGACTGCTTAGCTAAACTAACTAATGAGCAGAAACAAAAGCAAGAGCAAAGCATAAAGCCAAGCAAAAAGCAAAAGCAGCACCATGTACTGCCCCGTCTCTGTGTCCTGCCAGCCATGGGGGAGCGGCTGATAACAAAACCAAAACAAAACATTCACTCTTTAGAGCCAGTCTTGAAGGCACAGAACATAATATCCAGCATAAACAGAACACATGGATGGGGATACAAGCATCACAACGTCACCATAGGACAGTCCTGCACCCAAAATTCTGTCCTGCAGCCACTGCTGCATCCTGAGTCCTGTCTTGCACCCCGAGCCCCGTCCTGTACCCAAATTCTGTACTGTCCCATACCCCAAACTCAACGCTGCCCCCAAACCCCAACCCCACCCCTCATTCATCACCACATTCCTGTTCCACACCCTCTCTTCAACTCCTCCCCCTCTCCCACCCCGGTCCCACCCCCAAATTTATCCCCTGTCCCTGATCCCCTCCCTGTTCCCTCCCCAACCCAGTCCTTCCCCGTAAGTGGGTGGCAGCAGCAGTGGCAGCTGGTGGGGGCCGGTGGAGTTGGAGGTGCTGCAGCCCCTGAGCCTCCTCACCCTGGACACGCTCCAGAAGTGCATCTTCAGCCACGAGAGCCACGGCCAGGAGTGATTGTTACCTGTCCCCACTGATCATCTGTAAGAGACACTCTGAGGTTTCCCTCATCTGCCTCACGACCACTGTGATGGACGGAGACTGAAGCCCCCTCCCAAGGGCTGAGACTGACACCCCTATAACTCTAACACAGGGGCTGGCCGGACTGAAGCGAGATGTTTGCCAAGTGTTGCCTGCAGGTGTGCTCCCTGGACCAAGAAAACAATTGGTCTCACTCACTGCTGAGAACATGGACTGTCTGTAAACTTACCTGTTCCCTCTCGGTGGTTTCAATAGACTTACCTGTTCCCCCCCTTGGTGGAGGACTACAATAGAACGAAGACTTTGAGATTCTCCCTGACGTGACAAGACGGATCTATTGGCTGGACCACGAGGGTTTCATCTCTCCATTGGCAGCTATTCCTCCCCTCTTTCTCTCTCTCTCTCTCTATCCTTTATTCTCCTTTCTAATCCTTCCATCACATCTGCTGTGGGCACTCAATTAAAGGTGCATTTGTTTTGATTAATACCAAAATCCCCTTCTGTGTTGCTTTTGCACTCTGAGATCAGTTAACAAACCATCATGACCCCTGCTTGTACGAGCGGATCATGACACCATCCTGGTGGCCCTGGTGACCCTACCATTGTCCCTGCTGGTCATCCTGGTGGCTGTGCTGGCTCTGCCATGGTCCCCACTGGCCATCCTGTCCAATCACTGTCCCTGTTGGCCATTCTGGTGGCCCCAATGGTCCTGCTATCATCCATGCTGGTGGCCACAGTGTCCCCCCATTGTCCCTGGTGCAGACGGCCCAGCGAGTACATCCTGCTGCTCACCAAGGTGGGGCTGGGGTGGTGGCCATGGGGCATGGAAGTGGTCAAGAGAGTGGTGGTGGCCATGGAAGGATTGGCCATAGAGGCCAGCAGGATGCTGGTGGCCATGGGGGGCTTGGGCATAGACTGGTGGCCACAGGGGAACAGTGGTGGCCATGGGCAGCACTGACCATAGAGCTGGTGGCCAGTGGGATGGTGGTGCCATAGGGTGGTGGCCATGGATGGGATTTGGCCCCAGGTGGCCACAGACTGGTGGCCCCAGTGGCCCGTGGCTCATCTTGGCCCTGCAGGACGAGAATGGCCGCACCCTGTCAGATGAGGACATCGCGGCTGAGGCTGACACCTTCATGTCTGAGGGTGAGCACGAGCTCGCAGGTGCCACTGGGGAGGAGCCACTCCCGTGTCCCCTCACTCACCCAGTGTCCCCACAGGCCATGACACCACGGCCAGTGGCCTGGCATGGCTCTTCTACAACCTGACCGGCCACCCTGAGCACCAGGAGCAATGCCACCAGCAGGTCCAGGAGCTCCTGGCTGGCCGGGACACTGCAGACATTGAATGGTGAGATGTCCCCAGGCCACCCCCGTCATGTGGCTTGGGGACACGGTGCCACCCCCGCTTGTCCCCAGGGACGACCTGTCCCAGCTGCCCTTCACCACCATGTGCATCAAGGAGAGCCTGCGGCTGCACCCTCCTATCACTGCTGTGTCCCGGCGCTGCACCGAGGACATCCCCCTGTGTGATGGCTGTGTCATCCCCAAGGGTATGGCATGGCCAGGGTGTCCCCAGTGTCACCACCCACCCTCATCTGCTGTCCCTAAAGTGGCCATTCCCATCCCACCAGGGGTCATCTGCCTGATGAGCATCTACGGGACCCACCACAACCCAGACCTCTGGCCCAAGCCTGAGGTAGGGCCACCCTATGAGGTGTCCCTGTCACCATGGTGGTGACAGCTGTGTCCCCTCGGTGTGACTGTGTCGGTGTCACCCCAGGTGTTCAGTCCTCTGAGGTTCAGTCTGGAGAACAGCAAGGAACGGTCCCCGTCGTCCTTCGTCCCCTTCTCTGCTGGCCCCAGGCATGTGCTGGAGTGGGGACAGGAGTGTCCCCAAGTGCCACCCCTGTCCCTAGCTGGGTTCACAGTGGGGTGACAGTGGGGAGGAGCAGGGAATAAATGGTAGCATGAAAGGGACAGTATCATGGTGGTGGTGGGGATGTGTTGTCCTTGGCCATGGGACACCCCATGGCATGGACGTGTCAACCCATGGACTTGTCTCTAGGCCACTTGTGTCACCATCCATGGCCATGTCCCCCATGTCCTCCTCCATGGCCATAGAGCCCCATGTCACCATCTCTATCTGTGACACCCCCCCATGCCCAATATCACCATCCACAGCCATGTCCTTGTCCCCATCCCCACCATATCCCCACCACATCCCCACCCACGTCCTGGTCCCCATCCCCACCACATCCCCACCCAGGTCCTTGTCCCCATCCCTACCATGTCCCCACCCATGTCCCACAATGTCACCATGTGTGTGTGAGTTAAATGTCTTTATATTTACCCCAGTGTTGGGTGAAGGATAATGAAAAATGAAAGAAAATAAAGGCCAAAATAAAAGCATTTACGGGTCCATGCTGGCTGAGTATCCGTGTGCCCGGGCGGGTAGAAAGGACCTTTTCTAGAAAGATTTCCACTCCATTGTCTCCAAAATCCTGGGTTTTGCCCCAGTCAATCACCATTTGGCTGTGGAAGATGCTGGTGGGCCAGAGAGAATTAGAATCATGGAATGATTCAGGTTGGAAAAGACCTCCAACACCATTTGGAATTCTGGATGCCACTCGAAGCAATGATTGGATGCAAAAGGTGAGACTTTTTTGGTGTCAAAAGTAAAAAACTGTGCTGTCCCCTGTGAAATTCTGATGTCTGTTTGCATCCCAATGGATTTTTCTCTGGCCGTGTCCAAGTGCCCAAGGGGAGCCAGGAAGACGTGGAGACCACCAGCCAGGTGTCTTCCCAACATGGATCACCAGGACCATGGATGACCAAGTCTCTGCACAGCGAGGGTCACTGTGGACCATCCAGTGGGAGTCCCCAATGGGGGATGGAGTTGAAGCAGCGCTCAAAGCTCTTCCTGTCACTGCAGGACACAAAACAACACGAGCACACACACTGCTGCTCTCAAGGGGAAGAAAAGGGAAGTTTATTTCCTGACTCCAACATTTATAGTTTTCTAAAAGCGACCGTGGATTGGAGGGTGAAAGTGCCACCTCTCCAATGACACTGGACAAACCAACAGTCCATCAAATTTTTCTTCTTCTATAAAAGAATGCCAAACAAGAAGTTATTTACAGAAAGTGTTTGAGAAAGTTTGCTACAAGAATGTAAACACTAGAAGGCTCAGAAAATCTTTAAAAATCAAGGTAACACTCTTCCTGCACACAGGGCACTTGTTGGGCATCCCTTACTGCTGCCTCCCTTGGTGTTGGGTCACGGCAGAGTTCTGGGAGAAGCTCTTCCCACACTTGGGACACTGTCAGGGCCTCTCCCCAGTGTGGATCCACTGGTGGGTGACGAGGGTGGAGTTTTTCTAAAAGCCCTTCCTGCAGTCAGGGCAGCAGAAGGGCCTCTATTCTGTGTGAATCTGCTGATGCTTGAGGAGACGGTATCGGCTCTGAAACCTCTCCCCACACTCAGAACACTCATAGGGTCTCTCCCCAGTGTGGATTCTCTGGTGGGCAGTCAGCTTAGAGTTCTGACTGAAGCTTTTCCCACATTCCCCGCACTTGTAGGGCCTCTCCCCAGTGTGGATCCTCTGGTGGGCATTCAGATGGCAGCTCTGCCTAAAGCTTTTCCCACATTCCCTGCACTTGTAGGGCCTCTCCCCAGTGTGGATCCTCTGGTGCAGAATCAGGCCGGAGTTCTCAATGAAGCTCTTCCCACACTCTGAGCACGTGTAGGGGCATTCCCCAGTGTGCATTGTCTGGTGGATGATCAGGCGGGAGCTGTCACGGAAGCCCTTCCCACACTCCCCACACACAAAGGGTCGTATCCCAGTGTGGATAATCTGGTGGAGTTTCAGGCTGGAGCTCCTCCTGAACCCTTTCCCACATTCTCCACATTCATAGGGCCGTTCACTGGTGTGGATCCTCTGGTGGGCAATCAGGTTGGAGTTGATCCTGAAGCTTTTCCCACATTCCCCACACTTGTGGGGCCGTTCATTGGTGTGGATCCTCTGGTGGACGATCAAGTGGGAGCTGATCCTGAAGCTCTTCCCACATTCCCCACACTCATAGGGCCGTTCCCCGGTGTGGGTCCTCTGGTGGATGAGCAGGTGGTCGCTCCTGCCGAAACTCTTCCCACATTCCAAGCACTGGTGGGGCTTCTTGCCATCATCAAGCTGCTCACGGACCACCACCTCAGCGCTCTGGCCAGATCTCTGGCTGCCTTCCTGGCTCAGGGTGAGTCTTTCCTCCTCGGAGCACCCTGGGCTGGGTTTGCAGCCCCTCCTCCTGAGGAATCTCTGGGGCTTTTCCTCCCCGGTGGATTCCTGTGCCCTGGAGCCACTCAAAACGGCCTCTTCCACCAGGTTCTGCTGTGGGGATTTGTCCTCCCTGGTCTCCATCCTCAGCTCCTTCCCTGGGGGAGGAAGGACAAGAAGAGGATGGGATTTGCCTCCATGCCAGAGGGAAGGGGAAAGGGGATTCCCCCAGTGCATCCCTGGCTGGACAGCATCAGCAGTGGGGCTGTGCTGCAGCCGGGGCCGTGCTGGGCTGGGAGATGGAGCAGGACAGAGGGGAAAAGGGGCACTGACTTCCTCCTCACCTGCCTCAGTGCCCTGGGGCATCTTCCTCTTCCTCACAGCCTTCTCCATCCAGATGAGGTTTGGGAATGGGAAATCCTGATTTGGGGGAAAAACAAGATGTGAGTGCATTGCCTTCGGAGGTCCCACTGGGCAAGTCCATCTCTAGAAGTCACCGAGTGTCTGGTGGCCAGAAATACCTCCAAAAATCAAGGAGTCCAAAAACCTCTCCCAGGAGTTCCCTGTTTCCTGTGTCCTCACTTTGGGGTTATGGGGGTCCCTCTTCTCAGAGCTGCTGGGGGGGCTGTGGGTCCTGGGCATTCCCCCTGTCTCCCAGGTCCTGCTCAGACATGATGAGGGGGTTTTGGGGGGGTCCCAGGGCTCACCCTCCCCTGATTCTGTGGAAATTGTTTTTGTGATTTGTGCCAATTGGCAATGGAATCAGCAAATGCTTCTATCTGCTGTGTCCAAAACAGACACAAAGAAAGGTTTTGAAACTTTCTGACCAAACAGACAAATAAAGCATCAAAATCAAAGAAGTATAGTAGAGCAAAAGAGATGAGGCGGCAAGACGACTGATGCTTAGAATAAAATAGAGGAAGTTGGGGTAAAGCTAAGAGATATTGCAACAAAGCAATTAAAAGCTTATGTATAATAAAAAGCTTGATGTACTTGACAAAATCATGTAGCAGACACCAGTGCAAGGCCTCCCTCTAGACAATCACAAGAAGGACAGCAATCAATGACCACATAGAAATATTATGAAATTACTGCTCTCAGCTTATTGATATTTGCTAATTTGGACTAACCAAGCACATTGGAAAATGCTTTGTAGGCTTAAAAACAGTATATATACTTTACTGAACTGTGTGTGCTGTGAGTGGAGCAGTGACTCCCCGGCCACCCAGCGCTGCTTGCTTGCTTTAAAATAAAAGGTATAGAAGTAAAATTCACATTGGCTATTGAAATTTTATATCAGGTGTTCCAGGGTCCCCTTTCCCCAGCATCCCTCCACTCCAGGCACTCAACACTTCCCCTGCTCCCCTTTGCATTCCTGAGAGATCCAAAAATATCCCCTCATCAAATGAATTAAAAATACCTCTCTCAGCGACACCAAAATATATTTGGGACTCAACTCCTGTGAAAAATGCCAATCACTTGTTTTTAAAATTTTAAAAGTTTATTAGTAATAAAATAGTTCTACAAATACTAATACAATTAGAGTAATAATAATTTGGACAATTTGAATTAGGACAATACGAGACAACAAATATAAAGAGTTACGGATGACTGGGTACCTTTTTCTGGGCAGCACTAGCGCGAAAAAGGACACCCGTTAGCAAAGGATTAACCCTTAAAAACAATAGTCCATTGCATATTCATACACTTCATACATGATGCATAAATTCCATTCAAACACAGGATTCTGTCTGGCCATCATCAACCTCTTCCCTCTAATCCTAACAGCCCCTTTGAGGCAGGAAGAAGTTCGTTTCTTCTGATAAGAGAGCAATAAATTCTTTTTTCTGAAAGATTCAGGTGTCCTGTGGCTGCTATCTGGTGTGAGTGCCTCATTCCTTTCTTTAAAAAATCCCCACTAACATAGTTCTTCTTTTAACTGCAAAAGTTACCTTTTAATTACAAGACTACATTTATTATTAAACTGTTAATACAGCACTACTAATCAATACATCAAAATACATATGGTAAATGTGAAAATGCCTGTATTTTATGATTGGCTTTTTGCAAATATTAAAATGAATATTATATGTGTTGCGTTTGAAAGTAATGCTGTATTAATTCTCTTAAGTACCGTGTTAAATATAGTTTTCGGTTATAAAAATTGTTAACATAGAAACAATGCTATGTAGGATACTTTTTTAAAGAAAGGACTTGCAGTGAGATAGCAGCCACAGGACACCTAAATCTTTCAGAGAAAAAGAATTTACTGCTCTCTTATCAGAAGAAAAGAACTTCTTCCTGCCTCGAAGGTGCTGTTAGGATTCAGAGAAAGAAGCTGACACTGACCAGAACCACAGAATCCTGTGTTTGAATGTTTGAATGGAATTTATGCGTCATCTATGAGGTGTATGAATATGCAATGGGCTATTGTTTTTAAGGGTTAATCTTCATTAGCGGGGGTCCTTTTTCGGGCTCGTGCTGCCCAGAAAAAGGTACCCAGACGTCCGTAACTCTTTATATTTGTTGTCTCGTATTGTCCTAATTCAAATTGTCTAAATTATTATTACTCTAATTATATTACTATTTGTAGAACTATTTTATTGCTATTAAACTTTTAAAATTTTAAAAACAAGTGATTGCCGTTTTTCACACACCATAAGCACACATACCTTTGCTTAAAACAATGCTTGCTTATTTCGAATACAATACCTGCTTGTAAGCCTTAAAACATAACGCACTGAGCTCCATTCTTAAGCTTCAACTTTCCTAATATCTTGCTAAATAAACTTTCTGCAGCTTAGAGAGCTATTCAGACAAGCGTTAATACACAGGCCATTGTTCTATTTGCCCTTGCTTTTTCTACAGTTTAAACAATTTTTCTGCTGACCTATCTCATGGCTGCGCTCTACTCACAGTTCTGCTGTCTCTGAGGCCTGCCTTTTGCAGCTTTCCCAAACCCCTCTGATTTTATGGATTCCCACAGTAAATATCTGCATAGAGCCATATAATACGCACTTTTCATAACTCCGGAATCGGCAAGGTCCAAACCCCAGCAAAATCCCCCTCTCCCCCCCAAAAACCCTCCCAGAGCTGCCGCTTCCCCTCGGCGCTCACCTGCAGGACGCGGGGCAATGCGATGCTGCCGGGCCCAGCCGAGCTGCGGGCTCGCCGTGGAACCCCGCAATGCTCCTTGTCCTGCTGCTGCTCCTCCTCGGGCTGCTCCCTCCGTGCTGCTCCTGTTCCTGCTCCTCCCCTTCCCCTCTCCCTCCCCTTCCTCCCGCTCCAAGCCCGGATCCCCCTTTCGCACCCCCTCTGCCCCACGGCCGCAGCAGCGCCGGCTCTGGGGTGTTGGGGAAGATGAAACAGGAAAGCCTTACAAATATGATTGTCTGGCAAAAGATTTTGAGAATATGGAAACTATAAGCGAGATGGAAATGAAAGCAAGCTATGAGATCCCTTAGTTACTGAACAACGGGAAAACAACGGTGCGGCCGCTGAAAGTAATCCCCTTTTGATGGAACAATTCCCTCTGCTTGCAGGCAGGTCCCAGGGTCAGAGCAGCCCCTACTGAAGGGGTCCACAGAGGAGTTTTTAAGGTTTAAAATGTAGCACAGTATGGTAATGTAATGATTCTTATAGGTGGTATGAAAATGCTGTAGGATTTGTATCTTCTACTAGATTGGTTAGTGAGAATCAGAATATTCAACACAGAAGAAGATTTATTATATTGTAATGGGAACTTTGCTGTTTTAGCTCTTACCTCTCTTACTCTTGCTCTTACCTCTTGTCTCCTAGCTCTTGCCTTTGATGCTCTTACCCCTTTTACTCTCTTACGCTTTTACTCTCTTACCTTCTCATCCTCTCTCCCCCTCTCCTCTCTCGGGCCTGCTCCAGCTGTGGCTGCAGCTCCCAGCAGGGCCCTGCACCCAGGCCCTTTGCAATAAACCCCAAATCCCAGCAGGGCCCTGCACCCAGGCCCTTTGCAATAAACCCTGTTATGTTTGCCCAATTATCCATAATAAAAAAAACCAAACAATATTTAAGGTAGCAGCAATTTTAATTGAATAGTTTAGAAAATATATAAATAAGGGATAATTTGGTTCAAATAATAGCGCATAAGCAAAAACAACTGCGGGGTACGGAGGGCAGAGTTCAATGACCCTTGCCACTTCACGTACCAGCTTGCCAAGTGAAAGTCACCCCTTATATGCCATGTGTAAATGCCGTCTCCTCCCATTTTCGGTTCATCATATCTCTATCTCCGCCCTCATTACCACCCTTATCACGCATGCGCCACCACTCGGTTTGGTGGTCACACAAGTCTTTGGGGGTCGTCACTGATGAAGGCTCTGTAGTCTTCTTCGTTGTCCTTTAATTCACCTTTGGGTTACACATGCGCACCAAGCCAGTACAATGTAAGCCAAGACTAATGTATCACTGCATCTGCATATCAAGGCAATAAGTCCCTTATAATTAGCATTTTCTTGGACCCAACCAGGTTCTTGGTAATTTTTAGCAACGGTATCTTCAGCTTCTTTCCTGTGGTCCTTGAGAACATCTGCTGGGAAGGGGGGGTGGGTGGAGACCCTCCTTTCCCTCTCTTCTTTGGCATTACAACTTTTAGCTATTAACTATTTTATTATTCTCAAATATTAATTACTGTATCAATATTGATTACTGTTTCAATTTTTATCAGCACGAATCATACCTATTTATCACAACCCCAAGTTCCACGACCTGGCTGCAGAGATCTCTCATCTCCATGCGTCCCGACCGTGCCACCCCCATCAATCCTACACCGGGACAGGGGGAGAAACCCCCAGAGCCCCCAGCGATGGGCAGGGGGCTCGGGGATTAAGATGTACTTGTAGTTTTCTTGTTATGTCTAGGCTCTGAAGCAGGGTTTGTCATTGTTGTGAAACCAAGATTTGTCAGGACCCAGGACATCCCTCTGGCTGTCCTGAGCAGCCCAGACCCCTGCCATGGGGCTCAGAGACCCTGGCACAGAGCCCAGAATGGCCCTGTGGTTTTGATTATGACCCATGGAGCAAGTTACCAACCTTCTATGAAGATCAGCAAGCCACAACAGTTCAGGTAGCGTATTAGTGAAGCTATTACGGGGTGAAAATGTAGATTTTGGGGTTTCTGGTATGGGGGTTCAGGGGGCAAGATGGAGGGAACTGTGTGTGTCCAGCTTTCTCCTTCTTCTTCTGCTGTGATGGTGGCACTTACCGATTGGTTTAGAGTAGAAGCTCACTGTCTAACATAGATGATAGCTATTGGAAAGCAATTGTAAACATTGTACACGTAGTTTGTAGTAATAAGACATAACACTGCCCCGGGGGAGGCAGAATGCCTCAGACTGTCCTGCTGAGCTCACCTTGGCAGGGCAGGAGAAAATTTTTTACAGATAAGATAAATGAAACAACCTTGAGACTGAGAAATGAAGAGCCCTGACTCCTTCTTCAAGCGCCGGGCTGGGAAAAGAGACTTTGGAACTTTTCTCGGGGTCACTCTGACCAGCCAGAGACCCTGACAAAGATTAATCAGGGATTAATACAGAAATAGATGTTCTAATCTATCCTTGCACTTCTGCTGGTCCCTAGGAAGGCTGGTGGGTGATTTCTGTCTGTGTTCAAATATTTAAAGCAACAACAAATAGTCCCACACTTTATATTTCAGATAAAGAATTTAATGGCATCTTAACATTGTTTTCACAATCTTATAATGTGCATATTTTACTCCTTGTGAAGCTGAAATCTTTTTAAATACAAGTAATTCTACTGAAATTTTAGAAGTTTCAAAACCATTTTAACATACTGAAAACAAAACAGTTTAAAAAGACAGGTCTAACAGCCATTAAAATGCAGGAAAAAGCAAGAGGACTTCAGGTAAAAGAACATTCATTTAACAGCTACATTTCTTCCACTAAGTATTTATGTGTTAAGAAAAACAGAGCAAATGTAAAAGAACAGAAGTTTTTAAAACCAGAGTTTATAATGCCAGAAACAGCTTTGAAACAACTTTCTATGTAGTTCTATTTATTTCAAAATTTAAAATTGGCTCATTTTTGTCCCAACATTTTGAAGTATTAAACACACTGAGTATGACAGAAAAAAGCAACAAATTCCTAACCCTGAGAGAAGAACAACCGTGCAAGCAATGCCACAGCACTGGGCATTTCTGCATTTTAAGCAAAGAGCTTTACAGCATCTTTAATTTTCCTTTTCCTGTCCATTGTGGAGAGCGCAGTCCAGCCCGCCTCGCGCATCCTCCTCATGGTTTTGAGTTTCAGAGCAGAGCCTGGAGATTTCACACTGCATGGAGTTGGGCTCTGGGAAGGAAAATAAAGCCATCCTTTCGTTTCTGTAAACAATCTGATTAACTGCTTGGTTTAATCTTAGGAAAGGCTAACATACCTTTTTTGGTGCTGTGGAATGTAACTGTAAAGCTTGTGGATAATCTTTGTACAAATTTTTAAATGTTTCTTCTTCCGAGACTATGCTCTATATGATTAAAAGTTGAAAGTTAAATTAAAAGTTACTTAGTCACACTATATTAAAATTACTTTTTCTTTCCGCCTAAGGATATTAAATTATGGAAAAGAAAAGTTGTCATTATGAGGCATAACAGTTCAATAAAAAGAATGTTAATTATGCACATACAACTACAATTCCAGAAAGAACCAATAAATTAAAAATATACATAAATATTGGCTGGAATGTGGAAGCCCAAACTCTTTATTTCCATTCTCAGCCCAGCAGTGAGCACAAAGAGCTGCTCAGCCCACGATTTGTTCTCTGGCTCTTACCAGGAGGTCAGTGTGCTCAGAGCTGTCTGACTCAGTGTCCAGCTGCACAAGCACTTTCTGCTTTTTCCTGCTGCTCTGCCCTGCAGGCAGGTTTGTGCTTCTTCCACTCTGCATTTTATCCCTTGGAGGAGTCTTTATAACATATGTCTGGGAAAGAAAATGTTTCTATTTTTAGATTATATTTTATGGGGTAAGTATGGAATCTAAAGCCAAACTCAGGACCCAGTTTACAGTCTGAGTGTCCAAGAATTCACCTGGCAGAAATGGTGGAACTCTGATCTTTCCATCCAAACATGGAGCAAAGACCCAAACAAAGTGGGGTGGGGTGGAAATATCATTTTTTATATTATTTTTGTTGCCAAATGAGGAGAATGAAGGGGAAGCTATGGAAGAGCTGAGTTTCATGGCACATTGCATTTAAGTTTTCCATGCTTATCTGCAGAAATCCAGGTTATTCTGAACTGCAGTCACTACATTGGACTCTATCAAACATCAAAGAAAATGGGAACAAACAAAACTGCAGGAAAAGGCTTTCAAAGAAAGATTGGTAGCTACATCAAGATTGGTGTTTCTTAAAATAGTCTTTTCACTAGAAGTGAAACTGAGAAGCATTGAATGGTCCAGTGCAGTCCTTTTTTAGACAGATAACCTCAAAATGGTGCTGGATTCCATTGTTCCAATGTGAAAACCACAAGTGAACTCCTGACAGGGAAGAAGGGTCAGTTCTGCAGTCAGGACTACTTTGATACTTTGACCATTTTTACAGCTGTATCAGCTTTTTTCTCTTCCATAGAGGAAAAGTGCCTTTACAAATGGACACTTTTAAGACTAAGTAAATCAGTTCTAGAGACATAAAAAAATCAACAACTGAGCAAGAAAAATTACACACTGGGAGCCCTTCCAGAAACTGCTGTGTAATATCTCCATGGAATGGTGTGACCCTTTAAAATCCCTTCTTATCCCAGGGGGAAAAAAAATAATCTACAGAGAAGTAAGAAATACAGGCAGAAAAATGCAACAAGAAAAATTCACTGTTAGGAGTTACAAAACTTCAATGTTGGACTGCCCAAGGGGCTTCCTGTACTGAAGAAGACGTGGGTTTTTTTTTTTTTTTAGGAATATAATTTGGAGAGTTTCTATTTTTTACATGAATAGATTCACTGCATAGATCTAAACAAGGTTTAGGAGTCCCAGGAACATCAATTTGTATTTTCTATAATTTAAAATTTTAAGTCTAAAGCATTCTACTGTCTTTTGTTGAATGGAAATAAATTATCATGGCACTTCAATTGATTCTACACATATAAATACTACCAAATTCTAAAAGCAATAAAAAAGTTAAAGTTACCTTGTGTTTCTTTTCACTTTCAGGAATCACACTGCCAGAGTGCTCTTTTACAAGATTCTACTACAAAAGAGTTATGTGACAGCAAGGAAATATTGATTTGAATTCAGTTGTTAAAAATCTTCTTGGTCAAATTACAGAGCACAGTCTATAATCACAGACTGCTACAAAGTTCACACAAAAATATGACCAGGTTTGGTACAACCCCAGCCTTCAAAAGTCACTGAAAAACCCCTTCAGTTTAGGGAACTTTTTTGCTTTAGCTAGTTAAAATTAACTAAAATAAAGGAGAGTTTTGTTTTGTTGTTTGTTTATTTATATGTAATCTATAATCACAGACTGTTACAAAGTTCACACAAATCTATGACCAGATTTAGCACAACCCCAGCATTCCAAAGTCACTGTTTTTCTGTTCAGTTTCATTTCTTACCCAACTCCTCCCACAGCACAAGCCCAGGCCACACCTCTCACCCCCACTGCTCAGGGAATAAAAAACTCCACCTTTTCTTCCATTTCTGCTCTCAGCTGTTCCTTAAGGGAGGACAGTTCCCTTTTCAAACATGACAGCTCATTTTCCTACAAACCATTAAACAAAGGACAGGGTTAACTCTGCACAGCCCAGAAAAAGGAAAACAGTCCCAAGTGAGGCAGTAATTAACAGGGACACTCATTAGATACACAAGATAATTCTATTTGCTTTTCAGCCCTATACTTGAAGCTTTGCTTTAGCTTGTTTAACAAAGACTGAAGCACTGTAAGAAACAGGTACTTGATCAGAAGTGTTCAAGGTAATACCTTAAAACCCTTGGGAGAACAGGGGTGAGAGGGCACAATAGAACAGGGGTGAGAGGGCACAATCTAAATATTTAAAACAAAAGTTTCCTATTCAAAGTGCGGAGTCAGAACATGACCCACTATCTGGAGGAGCAGACACAAACACACTGCCACTCCAATTTATTTTTAGAAACATTTGGAGTTTTTAGCGCCCAGAATAAGATCTGTTGCAGCAGGTTGGGTGGGACTGCTGCGGGTAAAAATTAAAAGCACACTGGAAGAGTTCCCAGAGAATGTCTCTGGTGGGAAAGACCCCAGAGCACAGCAGGAAAAAGAAACTCTCTAAACAAACTGAAAAAAGATTTTTAGAAGTCACAAACTGACCGAAGATCACATCTTTTGTCTCTCTGTGCTGTCGGTGGGCAAGAGGGAGGGATTGGGAAAAAAGGTGTTTTAAGGGTTTCGTTTAATTATCATTACTCACTTTTAATTCTATTAATAATAATTTTTTTACACTATTTAAGTTTGAATCTGCTTTACCCTCAAAGTGTTTTTCTCCTAATCTTTATCTCAACTCAGTCCTTGAATTTTTCTTTCCCCTCCTCTGCTCAACAATAGCAGAGAAAAATGAGTGAATGTTTTTTTGTGTGTGCCTGGCACTTAGCCAGTATAAAATCACTACACAAGGACATCAGCCCCTTCACTGAATTATTGACCATTGCAAAGTGCTCCTTACCAGTGCCCTTTCTGATGAGAACTGCTTTTGCTGTTTCATTTTATATACTTTTAACTCTGCATCTTTTTCTTCAACCATTTTATCATATTCATTCTGTGGTAAAAAAACCAAACCAACAACAAACTCAAAACATGTGACTAAATGTTGCAATATAGAGTTATCCAGTCTTAAAACATCATTTTTTCAAACCAGGCTCTTAAGATTCATAAAGAAAAGATTCATTGATGCTTCTGCAGAAACTGTAAAACAGGAAATGCTCAATTCAAGTATTATTTTGTGGACTGGCAGAGAGTGCTTTATTTCTGTGCAGCAATATGTGCTCAGCACTAAGAGCCAGCTGTGCCATCTTTATTAATGTAGCTGCTAAAGATATTGCAAAATGAGGAATAGAAAGGTAAACTAAAATGTGTCAGGCTAAACTGCTGACAGTCACTAGGTAACCTCTGAGAAAGAGGCCAAACTGATACTGAAAAATATTGCATTCAGATGGTGTCAAAGGAAGCCTGAATTGAAAAAAAAAATCTAAAAATCCCAGAAGTTTAGATGAATGGAATGTATCTGCCCATAGGAATGTGTTCATATTCTTCAAATGAATTTGATTTTAGATGATGCAAAGTCCAGCATGTGTTCATCTTCCTTTTCCCAGACTCAGGCCTGTTTCTGCTTTGGAAAGGTCATTAACGTGGTGTCACAAATTATAAACATGGTATTGACATGGTATCACCCATTGCAAACCACAGCAAGCAGGAAAATCTCCGACCTTGTGCTTTTCCATCAGTGCCACCATCTCAGCTATCTTGTGCTGACATCTGGCATCAGTTTCTCTCTGTATCATTGCAGTTTCATCACAAAGCAACCTCATCTTTTCTACCTGTCAGTAATAAATTGCATTTCATTCATCAACATAACAATATATTTCTTTTAAATCTCAATTTCTTCTTCCCCCTGTGGGTGCAAAGTTTGCAGTCCCACTTGGGCTTTATTTGCTTTTAAGATCCCTTTCAAATCCCTCATCTTTTCTGCAGATTGTTAAAATGGGCAAGATCAAAGGTACAGCCATGGCAGGCAAGCTCACTGCAAACCAAAAGGCCATTTCAAGCACTCTGCCCTAACATTTCTTAGCATTGCCATAAAAAAAGTGTGGGCGGAAAAATCCTAATATGGGAGAAGTTATAATCTAATTTAACTGGGCTGACTTTATACCAAGGGTGGAATTTCTTTAAACTATATCTTGAAGGAAGGAATTTTTAATGGAGTTCTCATTGTCAAAGGCATATTCAAATATTTCAACCTAAGCACCTAATGTACTAAAGCTTTGCTCACAGGCATACAAAACAAGTTCCATTTATGTTGATAAGACTGAAATATGAGCAAGGACTCTGGATATTAAAGCTTCAGAACAACATTTTAAACCAAAAAAAAGTAAATTGCAGTAAAAATGAACACCTCTCACCTCTTCACGAAGTTTATTTTCATTTACTTTTCTTGTTTCTATGTCTTTTTGATAGATGTCAACTTCTTCCTTATGTTGCTTGTTCATATTTTCCATCTCTAACTGCAATTTATTCACCTTTGGAGAAAGCAGAATTGCTGCTGTTATTTGTTTAGGAATTACTATGTTGATTATTTTTTCTTACCTCTTATTTTTGAGCACAAACACTGTTACTTTTCAGGTATATGATGCAAGTGTTTCCTATTGAAAAGTTCAGGGTTTTTTTTAATAAAGAGTTGAACTTTGGCCTGAAGTGAGTTAGAAAATACTCAAAGGAAAAATGGCAACAGCACAATGGGGAAGACTGCCCTAAGCAGTCACCCTAAATGCTGTGAATGCCTTGGAAAAAAAACAAATACAGATGGAGATTTTATTCCCTCTCTTGTAAATCTGTATCAGATTTTCACAGGTTTTATGGTACATTTTCTCCCAGCTGTGCATTTTCACTACAGTTTTTCCTTTTAAGTTTTTCATATGAATATCCTCAAAAAAGTCCACTTTTCTTCAAGTGCAGTACCCAAAGCTGGACACAATATTCCCATCAGAGGGATTGCCACTGAAGAACACATTTAAAGAACAGCCTAAAAAGAGTAATTTATTTATATATATATTTCTATTAAATGCTTTTCTGTTACAATGAGGTTGCTGAACCCTGTTCAGTCCACTATCAACAAAAGAAAAAAAAAGGGAACAGATTGGAAACATCATTAATTGCAATGTGAATCCATCTCTTAAATGTCCAATAGTCAGTGCCCAATGATTAAAAATGGAAGCATCTTCTAAAAACTATGAGCTCATTCCTGCAAAGTCTGGATCCTAGATCCATAAACCACCTCAGAATGTATAACAAGTATTATCATTACTTACACTGGAAGTTAAAAACACTCACCTCATCTTCTACACGATGTTATTTAAACCTACCTTCCCTTCATAAGTATTGCTTTTCTTGCTTTCTGCAGTAATTTTCTTTTTCAGCACCTTGTTCTGTTGAAATTAAACAAAACAAGCATTGTACCTTAATAAGTTAATAGAATTATGTCATGGTTTAACTGCATCAAGATATTCCAGCTTTCATCAGGCAAATAACTCTTTGTTGTGCAGCTCAGGTTCCAGAACAATTCTTCAAACAAATGAATGTTCAGCTAATTTCTGTGATAATTACTGTTTCTTCATGACCTTAAGAAGGGCTCCTCCTGAGCAGCAGCAAGGAATAACAAATGAGGTACAGAATGGAAATTAAAACTAAGATGCTGCTGACAGAAGGTGTCAAGATGTCATGACCAAAAATACAAGTTATTTATTTTTACAGTGAAGTTACTACAATTTGTGCCAGAATTCTTTTCTACTAGTGGTAACTGAGATATTCATACACGTACATAAATAACACTATGCACTAAATGAAAAAGAGTAGAAGTTTATTAAAGATATTATTTTTGTAATTGCTCTTTTCAAATTAAGGCTCATTTAACAAATCAAGTGTTCCCTAAGATGACTCTCTAATTTGCTCAGGGTTAGGATAAGAAAGAAAAATGTTTAAGTTACATAGGTGTATCTAAAGACATCACAGCAGACACAAACCTGCTGAAAAGGCAACCCAAAGTATAATGTGTTTATGTGTTTGTGACATTTAAAATCTCTACACACCTCCTGCTGCAACTCTTCAATGCATTTGGTTTTATTTTCCATCTGTTTCTTTAAATTATTCATCTGAAAGAGATATTTCAGACATGAATTAGTAAGTTCTACAAATGACTCCCTGTGTGAGCAATTCCTGTAGATGTTCTCAAACCTGCACTTGCAGCAGTCTGGTTTGTTCCAATGGGACTGAAACACCAGCTGCCATGTTAGAATAATCAGAGTTTTAGCCATAAAGTACCACAAGATGTTAATTAATAGCAGTGAACCAGTTCCTTAGTGGTTATGGAGTTAAGAAAGAAGAAGAAAAAACCCCAAGATCTTCACAATTTAAAAAGTGCACTTGTATGAAGTTCCCTACATCCATGAAAAAATAAATTTTCCCAATTCTTTTCTAGAATCTTCAATGGCTTTTCCTTTCTTGAAATTTCATTTTCAGTTCTCTTAACCTGAAATTAAATTGTAAATCATTGACTTTTACAATGAAATTTTGAAATTTGCTAAAAACCCCAGGTTGCTTTAAACCAATAGAAAGAAAAGTAAAAATGTTTGAATCTATTTCAGCTCAAACTCACACTACATATAAAAAGCTAATCCAGAGCCCATCCATCACTGAGTGGGTATATGAAAAAACAGAAAAGCAGGTTCTCTGTTTGCCTGAAAACAAATAAATCTTTAATATTAAACTTCCAGCACAGAGTGAACATCCCAGTGACTGTGCTTGTCTTTTGAAATACCAGGGCTCACATGGGGACACACAAGGGCATAGCTGGCAGCAGCTGGGAAAGAAGAAACCTCTGGCAGAGATCACATCCCCCAGGCAGAGCTTTGCAGAAAAAATCCCAACAAAGATTTTACATTGAATGCTGCCCTGCAGGTTCTGTAAGATTTTTTCATGACACAGGACATACATTTTCTTCTCTTTCATCCAGTGTACTTTTCATCTCTTCACCTGTCTTTGCCATTTTCTCCTTCAAATACTCCAGTTCATTTCTAAGTGCCAAATTAACAAGCATTAGTAAATATTTCCTTATTGCCTTTAACTTATTTTCAGTACTTCTAATAAACCCATATTTTATTTTCTGAAAAGAGCTGCTAATGTTGATGGGAACTTCACATAAGCTGTTCAATGAAAATGTTCTTAAAATGCAGCAACAGGCCCAGTAAGTCAATATGTGAACTGTCCATACTTCTTGTAAGTAGGAAAAGATGTTCCAGGAACCCAAGGAAAATACATCCTGACCTGGACTATTGCAATGCAGCTGTGAAACATGGGAGCTGCCTGTCTGTTGAACTGGGGATACAGAGAGTAACTCTGATCCAGTTTTGCCTTGTCACATTTCATCCATAACCTTCAGCTTCCATTTGAATTTCCTTCACACCTGAGATGTCTAATGCAAAACAAGACAGCTCCTACTATGGAATACAAAATGATGGCAAACATTGTTCCTGCAGCAATTGGTATTTCTATCTGAGAAAATTTCTACTTGGCCAACAGCAATTCTGAATAGTTTCTGTTTAGCTGTGTAATCTAAAAAAACATTAATCAAAAAATCCCAGAAAGCAACATTTGAACACAACTAACTATTTGAGTCTACTTCCTTTAGCAATATCAGTTATTAATATTTGGTTTTACTTGCCTTAGCTGGCTATTTGCCTCTTCTAGATTTTCAACTAACTGCTTTGTATTGTCTTCTTTTTTCTTACTATCCTAAATAAAGACCCTTGTGTCAGCAAAGAAATAAAATTCAAAGTGACTTCTTAAAAAATTCAAAGCCATCCAAAGCACACAGACCTGCCTTGTTCACAAGTGTAAATACACTTCCTTTCCAATTCAAACACAAAAAAATTTGCTCAGGTACTCTACAGATCCAAGTCATGTTGCAGCTCATCATCTAATTTGTAAAACGGAGTCATTTGCCAAATTGAGTGTTGTCCTTTCAAGAAAGCTGGAAGTTTACAACTTGCCTCTTGTTGTTCTTGCAGCTTCTGGAGTTCTGCAGCCACAGCATTTTTCTCTTGTGCTGTTTGTTCTTTCTCTAATGAAAGCTTACTGAGATACACTGTTAGCTGTTCATTCTTTAACCTAATTTAAAACAAATGGCCAAGAGGAATAAGAAGATGCATTTTGAAATCTCCTTTTAAATTAAAAATACCCATTATCAAGTGTTATTCCATGCTGAAAGAAGTCCAGGCCTTTATCTACAAATATAAGCTTTGTAGCAGAGTCAGAGAGATGTAAGAAGGTGACAGAAGAAGGAAAGAAAATCAGAGTCAACTTTTATATATATATAATGGTTAGTGAAGATTATGTATTTTAAAGCAAGATTAACATTGAATTCAGAAACTTTCTCTTCTTGTTAAATAAGTGAAAGAACAACTACATATGCCATAGAATACACATAAATAGAAAAGTGGAATTTAGAAATGTAAGTATATAATTAATGGCATATATGTGGTTCAAAATTTCCATTAGAAAACAATCATAGTTCATTTCACTGTGGATTAAAGCAACTTCTATATTACACCAAAACTAATTCAATGTTATATTTTCAAAATGGTCATACGCCTCTTGTTGAAGATCTGTTTTCAGAGTCACAAGCTGCTTTAAATAATCTTGTTCCTTCTCAGCTGTTCTTGTCAGCTGTGCTTTCAAACCATGGAATTCTTTCTGCAAAATGAAAAGGAAGAGTTTTGAGTTCCCATGTGCAAACTCCAACTGCTGGAGGTCATCAGACATGAACTAAGAGCACAAGGCTTTCAGAAGAACCCAACAACATCCATGCCATGGATTATCCAGATTGGATCTTTCCAGTCTCTGCTGGGATCTGGAAGTGGTGTGGGACAGTGAACTGTGACACCAGTGCTGTTCATGTCTGTCCTCTGCTGTGAGTTTCATTACCGGGGCTGCAAAATTAGGGTGGGACCCTGCTCTGGGTGCTGTTTCTTATGTATAAACTTGTATCCAAGTCATGATGTGCAACTTCACTATTTCTAAAAACATGTAACTGTTGCCTTTCTTCAGACCTCCCTCATTTGGAGAGCATTTTCATTTCTCTCTCCAAATGTTTCTCTCTCTGCAAATTTTCTGTACTAGCCTCAAGATTCTTCTTCAGTAAAAGTGCTCCAATTTACCCATTTTAGAAAATGAGTGAAACTCAGTTCAGAACACTCAATGCACAGATTATAACAACAAGCAGACACAGTAAAATGCACACCTGATTTCACACTATCTTAACTTCAGCTGATATGGATTCTTGTTAGGCTTGTAAATATCAAATCATAATGAAAATAAACCTCTGTTAAGAGTGTATTTCATATAGCTTAGACTTCTGTGACAGAAAATGGGCCTGTGTCACAGCACAGCAGGGTTCACAGAGGCCAGAGCTAATTACCTTCCTGGAAGGAAGAAAAAATGGGAAAACTTTATATCCAGAGGGAGTGGCATTTGAATGGGCATGAACAAAGAAGGAAATAACCAAAAACCTTGAGAAGGAAAACCAAAAACATGGGAGACAAGAAAAACCAAAAGCACAGGAGACAAGAAAAACAGAGGCAATAAAGAATTCTTCAAAGAAAACACTGAAATTGTGTGTGAGAAAGTTTAGTAGAAATGTTAAGGCAGACTGGATGGAGTTTATTTATGGCATTTAAGATACTTACAAAGCAAGAGGAATTTCATATGAAGAGCAAATGCCATGAGATTAATAAAATGAACATTTACCAGAGTTTCTGACAGCTCTTCAAGTTGCACTTCTTTATAACATTTCACTTTAGTCATCTCTTCTACAGCACATGGAATGTAAAATGAATGGAACAGAAATGATTTTTCATATTTAGCAGGCAGTATAAAACATTTCCCCTTTTGCAATACCCAGTTCTCAAAACTTGTTGGATTAAGTTAAGAAACTGAAAAGCTAATTTATGACTTAATCTAAATGTAGACTTGAGAAAATGATTCAGACATTAGCAAATCTATATCTGAAGAGAAACTGAATATTTATCTTAAATAAAATTTAGAGCCTATTATGTTTTCCACAAATATAGCTTCAAGTAAACCATGGACTGTAAGACTAGAGTATTCTCCAAGTATTGATGCACCTGCATTGTTCCAGAAAAAAAATATGAACTGCTGAAGGTATCACATAGATATGCTGGGAAAGGAAACCAGTTGTTACTAACTTCCAAATGGTTTCTATGTGCACATTCACAATTCTGGGATTTTTTGCAAGTTCTCAACAGCAAGGCAGAGCTCTTACTCTGGGGACTAAGGAGCACATCCCTAGAAAGCACAGGATGTCAAATTGATGATATTTAAAGACAACCCCTGCCAGCATCATTGCACTTCCAGCATGGGGAGGGTCACAGAAACCTCCATGGGAGGTTTTGTCTCTGCTGCACAAGTCACTCCTGGCACCTGCAGTGCTGCTGCTCTGAGCTGCAAACCAAAATTACCTCCAGAAGAATTCATGCATGAATGGTCTGACTATTGGAGCTGTGCACAGCACTGCCCTTTGGCTGCTGCCAGCACCAATGACCCCCAAAGAAAAGGGATCAGCTGAGTAAAAATAAATCCAGGCATTCCTGACAGGTACAGGCACTGTAAAATCATTTCTCCAGCTACTAGAGACAGTCCATTTCCAGAAAAGAGCAGAAAACATTTTTATTACTGCCCAGCTCATTTTCTGCCTTTCTACAAGCCTTACCCAGTTCAGCAGATTTATTCTGGAGCTCCAAGATAAGCAGCTTTGAATCATCTTCAGATTTCTTTAATCTAAGGAAATGGTAAATGAAAAATCCCAAATGTAGGGTACAAAGCACCCCCAAACTTACAGGACAATAAGACAAAGTCTTAGCACAAGCACTTTAAGAACATTTATCTTTCAACAGGCAGGTGATAGATCTGCCTGCAACACACATCAAATTTCACTTTTAAAACCTCAGAACAGTAGACATAAAAGTAAACAAATATATACCTACAGAAATCTGTATTTCTTAAAGACAGAATTATGAAAGTTGGAGGGGGCAAAAGATTACTTTTTATACAGTATCAACTATCACAAACAAAAAAAAATACATTAAATTCTCTGCATTTAGACCACTGTGTGAAAAAAATTTCAGCTTCATTTCCAATTGTTATTGATTTCGTCATAGACTGCAACCTGTAAGATCACTCTTGGAATTTAAACTCATTAATTTACCTATTTTGTTCTTCTTGCAGCAAGCTTTTCAAATTGGCAACAGAAGTCTCAAACTCCTCTGTCAGGGCTGCAAGCAAAGCCTTCATTTTTTTACATTCTTCCTCCTGCTCTTCCTTTTCTCCAGTGACCTGAATTAATGTTTTCACTGTAGTCTGGAATTCAGTTTCCAAGTTCTTTTGAGTAGCCTTCAAGACATGATATCATTTCTAAACATGTTTTGCAACAAAGAGCTACAGCTGTTTCATGTCTAAAGTATCCATAATTACTTATGCAAATACTCATCTAGTCTATTTCTACTGTAAAACTATAAGCAAGGGGTACCTCTGCCTTTTGCAATGAAATTTTAGCCTCTTCCAGCTCTGCCCTCAAATGTTCTTTACTGCCCTGGGATTCCTTTAACATTTCTTCATTATGTACTAAACAAAAAAAGATGTTTATATTTTTAAAATAGGATATTTACTAAAAAATGCTGCTAAAAATGGAAAATTACATACATTTAAAGAATTTAACAGAGACCAATAGTACTGACATCATATACTATAAAGTAATATATCAAATTTGAATATAGATGGCTTAAAAATATTGAAAATCAAGTTCTGAAAAGTGTCCTCAGAGACATCTGCCTGACTGTACATTTGCAAAACTGAAGCAACATATTTTCCCCTTGCAATTTTCAAGAGCTCTCACTGCTTGACTCACCCTAAAAACTGCCCTGCCAGTCCTGCTCCCACATGAGCAGCTCCTGTTCCAAACAAAAATAAGGCCTTCAAGGCCCCAAAATTCTGCTGCCAACCAGCAACAGAATAAGACTATCATGGCCCTGTTTCCTACGCTTCTATAAACAATTACATCTAATAAATAAACAATCATAAACAATTACATTTCAATTCTAGAAACAATTACATTTAAACACAGCAGGCAGAACTCTTACATTTTGCTTCCATTAAGTCAGCAATCTTATTTTGTGACATCTGCAGCTGAGCCTTGATGTCTTTTATGACATCATCTTTTTCATCTCTCTGTATGGTAAGAGCTGAAATCTAGAAAAATGCAAGAAATATCATCATGAAGTCTGGAGAAGGGACAGATATTAATTTTCATTTGTACCCAGGTATGATAAGCAGACATTTTGCTGTCATTCAAGATAGATAGATTGATAGATAGACAGACAGATAGATAGATAATATTTGTCTAGATATAATCTTAGCCAAATATTGATCAAGTCACATTACTCTAAACAAAAAAGTTCTCCAATTCAAAATCAAACCATAAATTCCAGTAGACTAAAGGGACTGAAACACCACTAAACTTAGAAGAATTTGACTTAAATGCAGCTTCAGATGTTATTTTGTCTTTTTTACTAATACCCAGAAACACTTCTTGGCTCTTGCATTGCCCCATTAGTTCCAAATAAAGCTCTACATCTTAGATGGTAAAATGAGCAAACCTGCTTTTCCTTTTGACTGACTTCCAGTCTGCATTCTTTTTCAAACTTGTCTACTTTTTCTGCTTCTTCTTTTACTTTGGAGATACAGTAACATCCATAGTTAACATTCTAGCTTAAATAAACTCCAAGCTCAATACAACTTCCAGTTTAAGGTTGCCTGGAATTGTACAGCTGTACCATTTGTTTCCCAAGAGTAATTGTTGCGGCAATGTTTGATTTTATAATGAAAATACAAATAGAAAAGAGCAAGTGAGAATGAAACAGGAACATAGCAGGCTATACATACAGAGAGAGAGCATTTAGCTAAAGTTTCTGTAGCTATACACTTGTGCATTATCATTTAAATAAACAAACTATGGGAAGTAAGTATTGATCTCTAGACTGTACTTCACAGACAAAACTTCAATTTTGAGTGACTGTTTGAGAAATAAAGTTCCAGCTTTGGCCCAGTGGAACAGCAACAGAAGGGGCCAGGCAGTGACCAAAGGCAGCAGGAATAAAAGAAGGGTCCCAGTGTCTCAGTGTGAGCTGCTCACCATTCCAGCACTTCACATCTGGCTGCCCTGACACTTCATGTGTAACACAAGCTATGAAGTACAAAACTGAGCCAGCTGCATAAACTCAATAAACAGAATTCTCACATTTGAAACTCATTTCCAATCTGTCGTTCTCTGCTTGCACACGAAGCTCTTCAAATGCCACCGTCATTCTCTAAAAACAAAATTTAATATTTGAAGTTCAATACTGGAAACCCTGGAACTTCTCCAGGGGCTGCTGCCCACCTCAGCCATTCTGAGGAACCAGCAGGGAGGTGAAACAGAGCCCAGAAAGAAGCCAGAAGCTGTGCCAGTGACCCAGCACTAAGCACACATCACCCAGATCACAGGGATCTACATCCCACACACTGCTGCACCTTCTCCATTGAATGTGCTTTATAGAACGCAAAAATCACTCTTGAAAAGGGATTGAAAACCCAACTTCATGCATCACACATGACATGACACCCACACATGATGGACACAAACAGTATCCCAACATAAACATGGAACTCAGCTCAGCTCACATAACTCACATTCCTTTCATCAAGCTTACTCACTTACTTCTACGTTGCTGTGAAGTTCCTCATACAATTGTATTGTTGCTTCCTTTTCCTGTTCATCTATCAAAGCAAGAACATATAAGAAAGCTTTTCTTTTGAACAAGAATGCCAGCTGCCCAAGTCATAATTTTTAATCAGCATAATGAATTAACAAAGGAATTATCAGCTCCATTCTTACTAAATAAGTCATTATGAAACATGGTGCCAAAAGTTACAGAATCTAGGGAAAAGGTGTATTTCATTGAAACATTAAGCAAGCTCAGCTTTTAAATTTCCTTCCTAAGATATTTTTTTCTGTGAAAAGTGTAATTCTGGATCAGTTTATGCGACCATATTAATTATTATAGTATTAATGCTGTTGAATAATAACGTATCAAAACTGTTAGTATTTATAAACTGTAATCTAGGGTTTAGCACTTAATTTCTTCCTATCAGCAGATGCTGATAGAGCATCTGAACTGTCATTACAAAATTGCAACACTATATTGCAACAATATTTTCCTTCTTTCCTTTCACTTTTGTAATTGATACTATTTTTTCCTAAGAAAACAATTAAAAAGAGAACAGTAAAAGAAACAGCTATCAAAAAAGAACAGTACATCTATATACAAGGATTTCTAGAATTAAGGCTAAAAAGAAATAGACACTTCTTAAGTATCCAGGATCAAGTTAGTAAAATATAATGATTATAATAACAATTCTAAATTGCATATAAAGTAAAATTCCCAATCAATAACATATTTTAAAACCTCAAGAATTTAAACTTCATTAAGTTATCCAACTGTCTTGGCTTGTTCAGTTTCATGAGAAGAATTCCAGTTACTCATTATACCTTGGGGTTCGGACCTTTTTTCCCCACAAATGTGTGATGGCTGAAAACAGGAAAGGTCAGCTCTGGAAATTTGTTACAGAGTGCTGGGAATTCAGAGTAGATTCTACTGCCTAAAACCAGGCATGAAGTGTCACTTCTCATGTCTGAATACATTCCCAGAGTGTGGCTGGGACTGCAAAGCTTCAATGGCCTGAGCAGCCTTGGGGAGCCCTGCCCTGCTCTGCAGTGGCTCCAGTGCCAGTCGGGGCTGTGGGCACTGCCTCAAACCTGGAGCACTGTTTGGGCACCCAAGGAGCTCCCAGGCTGGCAACCTTGCAGCAAACAATCTCACTGCCTTCAAAAGCCCTCTGCATTCAGCATTACAAACCACAAATCTGTTAGACCTGGGGCTTCACTTCCAATTTTGTGAGCCACTTAAAATTCACTTCTCATTCTGAGAGCCACATCCAGTCGATCTCAACTGTAGAACTTTTCTGAACAGCACGAGAAATTTCTTCTTCTTGCTTCTGTTTGTGAATTCAGATCAAGCTAGAAGTACATTTATCTGATAAATAAAAACTAAAAAAGCATTTACATTTGCTGGTCTTCTCTGTGAAGCGAGTACAGGTTTCCTTGAGCAGATTACACAGATGCCTCGAAGCAGCAGCTCTAAAGGAGGGAAAAATATCATGTTTGCACAGGAGTGCACAGTGCTTTGTGCACCTAAGGAGTAACAATGGAAATGACCTTCAAAATTTAACAGCTACATAAAACTGCCCACATGGAAACTGATTATTTCCACCACAAAAATATATCCTTGGTTCTATTACTTACTCTTTCAAGAGATCTTTATTTTCACATATCTCATCTTCCAGTTTCAAATGGAGTTTCTCATTTTCAAACTGTTTTCATGGGGAACAGATGAAAAAAGACACTGTTATTGAAAAATATATTAGAAATGCACTTGAACTTCTCAAATCCCTCATGAAAAAGTCACTTGGGGCATCAGTAGACAGAAGTCTGTTTTATCTGGTATTACATGCTGAGTCATCTTTTGCATGAAAGATACAATAATTAATGAACAACAATTTACCAGCAAATGAGACACTTACAGGTATATTCTTCATACCCACCCTCACACAGGACAGGTGCCTGCAACTTCTCAAAATAATCATTTTCTCAAGGCACAAACCAAACTGCAACAGTCTTTAATATTTAATTGTATCAATAATAGTGTCATACTGAATCAGGAAGCACTGAACTTCATCTATTCAATGTACACTATACAATACTGGCCTGCAGTTCTTGAATGGCTTTATTCTGTGCTTCAATAATCTTTCTATTCTCTTGGAGTTTTCTTTCTTTCTGGTTTAGTTCAGTTTCCACAGTCAGTTTCCACTGCTTGATCTTCTCAGCCTCTTTGTAGAGTTTTGAGAACAATTCATTCGTTGTTTCTGGATTCTATTAGAACAGGTTCCACAAGTTATTCTCAAATACTATCTAATTAATAGTATATAATATCTAATTAATACTGTTGTAGATAATGTATTTATCTCTTAGAAACATCACAAGAGTAATATTTTTTCCACAGATGGTGATATAAGCTTATATATGATCAGGAGCCCAAGTTTAAATCTTTGTGCATCCTCTGTGTATGTATCAAAAGGCATTACAGGGCACATAGGAGATACAAATACAATGAAATATCCCAAACCCCCTTCAGACATCACCAAATAGATGGGCTTAAAGACACGGATAACTGCAATCCACCAAAATCAACAAAAATTTTGCCAGAATTATCAGTGAAGCCAAATTTCCTTCTAGCAGGTTCTTCACCCCATTTCTGTCCTCTCCTTCTGACAGACACTGCTGAGTTAAGTAAAAGCAGCTTCAGAGACTTTGCCCAGGAGTACCTGTGATATTGCCATGGACACACACAGAATCACAGAATCACAGAATCACAGAATCACAGAATAATGAGGCTGGAAGAGACCTCTCAGATCATCGAGTCCAACCTATGCCCTGACACCTCAACTGCAGCACCAAGTGCCATGTCCAGGCTTTTCTTAAACACATCCAGAGATGGTGATTCTACCACCTCCCTGGGAAGAGTATTCCAGTGCTTCATTATTCCTTTGGTGAAATTTTTTTCCCTAATATCCAACCCATCCCTTCCCTGCTGTAGCTGGAGACTGTGTCCTCTGGTTCTGTCAGTGCTGCCCGGTGGAAGAGCCCGACCCCACCTGGCTCCAACCTCCCTGCAGGAAGCTGTAGAGAGCAATAAGGTCACTCCTGAGCCTCCTCTTCTCCCAGCTAAACAGCCCCAGCTCCTTCAAACGTTCCTCACAGGGCTTGTGTTCCAAACCCCTCACCAGCCTTGTTGCGCTCCTCTGGATGTGCTCCAGCATCTCAACGTCCTTCCTAAACTGAGGGGCCAGAACTGGACACAGCACTCAAGGTGCAGCCTCAGCAGTGCCCATACAGGGGCAGAATGAGCTCCCTGCTCCCGCTGGCCACACCATTCCTGACCCAGGCCAGGAGCCATTGGCCTTCTTGGCCACCAGGGCACACTGCTGGCTCATGTTCAACCGGCTGTCACCAGCACCCCCAGGGCCCTTTCTGCCTGAGCACTGTCCAGCCACACTGTCCCCAGCTTGGAACGCTGTAGGAGATTTTTGTGGCCAAAATGTGGAACTCAGCACTTGGACTGATTAAACTTCATGCTGCTGGACTCTGCCCATCCATCCAACTGATCTAAGTCTCTCTGCAGAGCCCTCCTTCCTCCCAATAGATCAACACAAGCTCCCAGCTTAGTGTCCTCTGCAAATTTACTGATGAAGGACTCGATGCCCTCACCCATGTCGTCTATAAAAACATTAAACAGAACTGGTCCCAGTACAGAGCCCTGAGGGACGGCACTGGTGCCTGGCTGCCAGCTGGATGCAGCACCATTCACCACCACTCTCTGGCCCGGCCATGCAGCCGGTTCTGAGCCCAGCACAGAGTGCTCCTGTCCCAGCCATGGCTGCAGCTTCTCCAGGAGTGTGCTGTGGGACACAGTGCCAAAGGCCTTGCTGGAGCCCAGACACACAACACCCACAGCCTTTCCTGCATGCACCAGGCAGTCACCTGCTCACAGAAGGAGCCCAGATTGGTCAGACATGACCCACCCTTGGTAAAGCCCTGCTGGCTGGGTCTGATAGCCTGGTCATGCTGTGAGTGCTGTGTGATAGCACTCAGTGTGAACTGCTCCGTTATCTCACCTGCCACTGGGGCCTGGCTGACTGGCCTGGAATTACCAGGATCCTCCTTCCTACTTTTTTTGTACATGGGTGTCACACTGGCCAGTGTCCAATCCTCTGGAACCTCACAGTGAGCCACAACTCCTGATAAATGATGGAGAGAGGCTTGGCAAGCTCATCTGCCAGTTCTCTCATCACCCTGGCATGGATCCCATCTGGAACCAGGGATTTATAAATATCCAAGTGTACCAGCAGTTCTCTGCTCACACACAGAGCAGGAAGGAAAACCACCACCCTTGTGCCCTTACAGCATCTTGAAAGTGCCCTACAAGCAGTACTGGGCCAGTGGTTGAGGCAGGGAGAGCAACACACGAGTCCCAAGGGCCCTTTGGTTCACTTACAACAGCCCCAAACACCACCCTTGTTTTGGCTGCATCACAGTTTTGTTACAGTCCTGATGGTACTTTAATAGCTTAGGATTAAAAAAGTCTAAAAAGTTGTCAGGGATATGAAAAACAGCAGAGAGAGCACAAGAAATGTGTTTTATTTTGTGGTAGCAAACAGTGTTTTGTAGCTGCAAAGTAGAGAAGCTATTGCAAAAAAATGAGCTGTACTGAGTTGTGCTAAAGCAGAGATCTGCTGGTAAAGACACTGTGAAAGGAATCCAGTGCTTGAGGAAACCACTGAATTCATTGTTTTACAGATAAAATAAAGCCAGAAAGGGCAATTGGGATAATCTACTTCAGTTTTCCAAAGAATACTCTGACTTCAACCCTTCTGCCCCTCAACAGAATATTCCGCAGCAGTTTGACAAGGATGCTTAAGTGTTTAAATCTTACTCTAATTAAAGCTCATAGACTTTGCAGACACTTCAAACAAAGAAAAAAACAACAACAATATTGCAATCACCTTAATTTTTAAAGATTAATTTCCAGGTGTGTTCACTAAATCACAAGTATCTCCTCTAAGTGATTCAGCTTTAAACACGAGACAGAAAACATTATTCCCTTTTGACTACTTCCTTTAGGCCTGAAATATCTACTGAATAATGCTTTAGGCACTGTTTGGGAACAAATTCAAAAGACCCCAAGGAATTAGATGTGCAGAGTTGATACTTAGCTGACCTCTTCACCTACTCCAGAGCAAAGTTTCACTTGCTGTGAAATTGCATCTGAAACATGAAGAGATTTTGATCAATGTATTTCTAAAAAAAGTAACAGTGAAACTGTATTTAACAGTTACAGACATGAAACTGTGAGACTACTCATGAAAATTAAAACTTGACAATATATAAAAATCTAAAGAAGATGCATGGCAAATATTCCAATCGTACCTGAATCAGTGATTTCACCATGGCTCAACACATCGAATGGCAGCTTAAAGTCATCATCTGAGCGTCTGTGAATACCCTGCACAAATTTAAAAATTAGTTCCTTAAGAGTAGATTTGCAAAGAAGAATTATAAAAGCCAGAAAAAATCCCTACAGATGATGTGAAAATAGAATGTGTCATTAATTAAACAGCTGCCTACAATTTTCAAAGCCCAAGGTATTGGTAATGGCTTTGGAACTCACTTCTTACTTCCCAGTGGTTGATCAAACTGTTGGTGTTCTGCAGTTTGATTTACAGACTGTGGCCAAAGGGGAGCTTTCAATGCAGGGAACTCGGCAGCTCCTGCCTGTCTGGGCACTGCTGCATGGCAAAGGACTCAAGGAGAAAAATTACTTTTCTGAAGACTTTTCAGTAGTTGATATTTCTTTTTTGCTTTACTTCCAAGGGCACTTCTAAACGATATCTGATTATGTTTCAGTATGAAAATACCCTTTTACAAGTTTTTTAAGTCACAGAAGTTCATCCTGTAAACAGCAAACTCATCTGCTGTCAGAATATCCTGTTTGAATCTCAACATATTTCATAAGGAGCTTTGACATGAAAAAATAACTTGTTGAATTCCCATAACTCAGCGTGGGGACAGAACATTTTCACTGCACACCTGACCTGGTGAGACCAAGACGCCAATGCCAGTGCGAGCATCTGAGTGGGGCCTGTGGGAATCCATAAAATCAGAGGGGTTTCAGAAAGCTGCAAAAGGCAGCCTCAGAGACAGCAGAACTGTGATTAGTGCCAAGCAGTAGCCATGACATAGGTCAGCAGAAAAATTATGCAAAAAGTAGAAAAGTAATGACAAATAGAACAATGGTCTGTGTATTAATGCTTGGCTAGAATAACTCCCTAAGCTACAGAAAAGTTTATCTAGCAAGATATTAGAAAGTTCTAAGCTTAATAATGGAGCTCTGTGCATTGTGTTTCAAGGCTTACAAGCAGGTATTGTATTCAAAAAAGGCAAGCATTGTTTTAACCAATGGAACATGTGCTTATAGTGGTTGGATAGAACTGCTGTCAATATGCTTTTGCTTGGTGTCAAAAAACTTTTGGTGATTGGTCAAAAAACTTTTAAAGTAAGTTGTCACATTAAGTTCTTTGTCTGCTGCCTGGGATGTGAGCTGCTGGCACCTTCCCATTGTTATAACCATGTAATGAGACTGATGCTGGAAAATAAAACAGCTCAAGGCAGTTCCTCAGCAGCCCCATCCCGTTGGTGATTTGTACACAGACCCCGGCCGCCGATAGAGCCCTGCTCGCTCTCTGGGCTGAATTACCCACAGCAAACGCGGACTTACAACACAGAGCGGATGCTCCAGAAGATGATTCCCTTCAGTTTTGAGAGAACACAACAACAAAAGTCTTTGAAATTCAAACTGAAGATGTCTGTGCATGTGCCACTCTAGGCATACGCACAGAAATGAGTTCAGTGCAGGAGCCGTCCCGGCCTATGCAGGGGCAGGTGGGTGTGTGCTCCAGCTCTGCCGGGGCAAGGGGCAGGTGTGTGTGTGCTCCAGCTGGGGGCTCTGCCGGGGCACTCCCCGGGCCCAGCACTGTCCCCGTGTCCCCGGGAAGGGCCCCTGCGCTTTCCCCCCGTCCCCTCCTCAGCCGCGGCCTCCAGAGCAGCACAGCCCGAGGAGGCGGCCGGGGTCGGGGGCAGGTGTGGTATGGGCCGCCCTCAGCGGCCCCGCGGCCGAGCGCTCACCTGGGATCTGCCCGCAGACACCTGCCCAGCGCTCAGGCGCGGCGGCATGAACAATTTAAAGCGGTTTTCCTCCTCCATGGCTCCGATAAAAGGGCGGGCGGGGCGGCCCCAGTTCCCAGCGGCCGCTGAGGGCGGGCGCGAAGGGCGGGAAGCGGCAGCGGCCCCTCAGCGCGGGAGAGCTCTGAGGGGAAGGGGGGGTCCCGCCGGTACAGGGAATAACTGGGGGGGGGCCCGTTCTCCCGTGGGAAAAATGCGTGATTTATGATTGCCTTTTCGCAAATATTAAAGTGAATATTATATGTGTTGTGTCAGAAAGTCATGCTGTATTAATTTTCTTAAGTAGTATGTTAAATCTAGTTTTAGGGTATAACATAATGTTAAAATAAAAACTATGCTATGTAAAATACTTTTTTTAAAGAAAGGACTCGCAACGAGATAGCGGCCACAGGACACCTACATCTTTCAGAGAAAGAGAATTTATTGCTCTCTTATCAGAAGAAACGAACTTCTTCCTGCCTGCTCAGCTATGAAGATGCCGTCAGGATTCAGAGGAAGAAGACAGAATCCTGTGTTTGAATAGAATTTATGCGTCATGTATGAGGGGTATGAATATGCAACAGGCTATTGTTTTTAAGGGTTAATCCTCTGTTAAAGTGTGTCCTTTTTCAGGCTTATGCTGCCCAGAAGAAGTTACGCAGATGTCTGTAATTCTTTGTTTCTATTATCTCATATTGTCCTAATTCAAATTGTCCAAATTATTAATACTCTAATTATAAAAGTATCTTACATAGCATAGTTTCTATTTCAACATTATGGTATAACCTAAAACTAGATGTAACACACTACTTAAGGAAATTAGTACAACATAACTTTCTAACACAACACATATAATATTCATTTTAATATTTGTGAAAAGCCAGTCATACAATATGCATTTTTCACACAGGTAATGCAGGCCCTGGAGGCATCTCCTGAAGCTGGCACAGCCCCAGCAGATGGCATCGGTGAGGAGGGGGCTGCTGGGGGGCAGTTTGGAATAACTGTGCTGTCCTAGGGTGACATTAGGACGCTTGTATCCCCAGCTGTCTGTTCTGTTTATGCTGGATATTATGTTCTTTGCCTTCAAGACTCGCTCTGAAGAGTGAAGTTTTGTTTTGGTTTTGTTATCAGCCGCTCCCCCATGGCTGGCAGGACACAGAGACGGGGCAGTACATGGTGCTGCTTTTGCTTTTTGCTTGGCTTTTTGCTTTGCTCTTGCTTTTGTTTCTGCTCATTAGTTAGTTTAGCTAAGCAGTCTGAATTTTTGCCTGGACTGTTTTCCTTTCCCTTTTTTGGAACCACTCAAACCTGCTCTGGACTGGGCCCTGGGAAACACCGAGAGTTTGCACCTTGTGGCTGCAGCAGCTGCCCCTGCACCGGAGGGACTGATAACAGAGCGACCACTCCCAAGAGAGACTTTCTGAATTTGTCATCTTTTTCAGAGTGGTGAAAGAGTGTTGTCACCTGGTATTGTTCATTTTGTGTGCTGGGGGTGCCTTACCTGTTAAATGAACAGGTTCTTTCCACTTCTCTCCAAGGAATCCTTCCCGACCCGGTTGGGGAGTAGGGCTGTGTGTGTTTCCTTTCTGGAGGGGCCTCTTTGGAAGTTTTCTCCCAAATTTGCCCTAAACCAGGACAAAAGTTGGTGCCCAATGCATGGGGCTTGAGAGAGAGTGAAAAAAACCCTGTTCTGACTGCATTTTGGTTGCCATTACTCTGTGTTTGTATCAAGCAGTTAATGGCCATGTTTTTTGAATTCATAATGTCTCTTGGGGTGGAGGCTTGCATGCATTTCTGGTCCCTAAGTGCAGAGGATCATTAACGGGATATCACAACATGATCAATATGATCAAGTGAAGCCAATTTATTACAAAAAGCAAGCCATTTTTACACTGTTCTCTATTGTTCACACCTCAAGCTAATACGTGATTGGTTAAATCCTTTTTACCCATGCATTTTGACATTTCAGTTAATTTTTGTTAGTCTTTCTTCTTCATGCATCTTGCTGCAGGTTTTCTTGTGTTCCTTTGCATCCTGAACCATCTGCTGCTAAACATGTTCTTCTCCTTTTGTGTCCTTCAAGGGCATGGTGATCTTACTCAGGTTCTATGAAGGCTGCATTGTGCATATGTTGCATATGTCCATTGTCCTGCAAAAAACCCTCAGCACTCCTCCCAATGCTTTCTGGTCATTCAAGTGCCCTTCAGCTGACTGGTTCCATGCTTTGAGCTTCAGGGAATTGCCCAATCTTTCTGAAGCTCAAATAAATATCATGTTAGTCAACATCTTAATTGTGTTTATATCTCACAGAATTACCTTTTCTTTTGTGTTTGTCTGAAACTGTTGCTGTACAGAAATCTCTGGGGGATGGTGGACATGTCAGATGCTGCTGGGATATCCCAGAGCACTTGGACCTTGGCTCTGCAGAGGAGAGCTCTTCATCCCCTTTCTCTCTTTTCCTCCCTCTGGGCATGGAGGGAGCTCCTGACTTCAGCATGTGACTCGTGTGTGCAAAGAGCAAATCTGGGCAGAATCGGGGCAGGGAGGGTTTGGGGAGACCTTGGATCTGTGCTGGGCACAGAAAGTGTTTTCCATTGCTCTGAGACTGTCTGCTGTGGAAAGTGGATTTATTATCCCACAGAGGAATGACTGTTGCATTGATGGAGATTTGCCTTCCCTTGGCTTTGTTGGCTGACAATAAATAAACATCCCTCTGTGTCTCGGGCAGCTCCTTCTCCAAGGAAAGCAGGTGGGAGTTGGAGCCAAGGAGCTGAAAGCTGCAGGTGCAGCCTGGGCTGGAGGGAGCTCAGATTTGCACAAGGCTGCTCTGAGTGCCAGGGCTTGGATGGGGGAAATGGTGGGCTGGGGGTAGGGACAGAGTCTGCTTGATTGTCAGCCATGGAGGGTCTTGATTTTCATATCTATTCAAACAGCATGAGGAGGTTCTTGGATTCAGTGTCAATTGAAGATTGCACATATCAATTTATTAACAGGGAAAGAAACCTAAACGGGCACTAAGAAAACTTTTCTCACTGTTTTTTAAAATAGAATATATTCAGTTTGAATGCACTTCTGAAATCTGCCTAATTAACCACACAAGATTTGAAAACTGAAATCAAATTATCCCCAGAGGCTTGGCTTGTTAAATTGTTCTGAATGTTACTGAGCCCTGGGACACTGAATTCCTGCACTGAAGAGCTCAAGGCTGAACAAGCCTCTGGAGCAGGAAAATTCAGCAGCAGCCTCCAAGTTGCTGAGGATGTCAGCAGCCCCCACTGAGGCCATCCCTGCCCAGAGACCGAGGGGGAATGGGCAGACAAGGCCAGCATCCCTGGGGCTGGGGCAGCACAACTCAGAGGCACCAGAGGCTCCAGCTGGGCAATGGAGTGTGGAATGTGGCTGGGAGCTCAAAAGAACAAAACAGCCTTTACTGGGAACTTTAGAAAAATCAGAGAAACTTTTGCAAAAGGTTTAGTATGACATTCAATCAACAAAAACCAATTCTTAAAGCACTGACTTGGCCCATTCACCGTCACAAACTCTTAGCTTCATCAATTTTAAGTTACTCAAATTTTACAAGAAGCGTGAATTAAAAAGAGAGAAAGACAAAAAAGATACAGAGGAGCACACACACAGCTACCAACTCCTGGATTCCTGCAGTGTTCAGATAGAAGTTCCAAGAGGAGGTAGGGTCAAGATGTGTGCTTGCCTTGTGGTCAGCCTTAAATACCCCTTGGTCTCCCTGGGCCCTTCCCCCAGGTGGGCCTTGGGCTCATTTGGTCCCTCAGGAGCTGGGCTGGGGGCTGCAGAGGTGGCTGTGGAGCATTGCCTGTGCTGTGCCAGGGACTGGCAGACACTGCTGGGCTGGGATAGAGGCTCTGGGGGGATTGGGGTTCCAGGGCAGGGCAGGGCAGGGGTTCCAGGGCAGGGCAAGGCTGGACCTGCCCCTTCTTCCCCCACACACAAAATGTTTCGAGCCAACAATCTCCTCCAGGCTGTCACTACAGGGAATGCTGGAGGTGAAATCCCATTTGTGGCCATGGGCACCTGGTTCAGAAGGACAGTTCTTTTCCATAGGAAGGAAAGCACAGAGGTCCAAGGTTTGGAAGGCAGGTGAGAGCCTCAGTAGGCCAAGGCCAGCCAGACGTGTCAGGAATGGCAGATTTTTTTTGGAAGCAGTCTTTGAATTTAGGGAATTTTGGATGTGGAAACCCAATCTCGGCCATGGGCACCTGGAGAGGCAGGACAGTTCTTTCCCATGGGAAGGAGAGCATGGAGCCTCCCTCAGTGTTTTGGGGACAGATGAGAAGTGACTATTGTGAAACCACTGTCAGCCAGATTTGTCCTGGCAATATTCCTATGGGAACAATCTTGGGATATAAGGAAATTTGGAGGTGAAATCCCAATTCTGGCCATGGGTGCCTGGAGCAGAAGGACAGTTCTTTTCCATTGGGAAGGAAAGCACAGAGCCCCAGTGTTTCAGCAGCAGATGAGAAGTGACCCTCAACATGCACACGTCAGCTGGACCAGTCAGGCAGTCCATGGGAGGCCAAACCAGCCAGAGCTGTTCTGTGCTCCCTAGGTTTTATGGGGCCCCACGGTGTCACAGTGGTCCCTTGGTCTCACAGGACCCCACAGTGTCACAATGGTCCCTTGGTTCCATGGCCCTGTGCTGCTGCATTCCCCCCTCCCCTTCTCAGGCCGCCCTGCCAGCTGAGAAATGCTCCTTGGGCCTGGGCCTTGGCCAACAGCCCCTGGGCTCAGCCCCTCTGCAGCTCAGTACAAACACTGTCTGCTCCAGGCACTGCTGCTGCCCAACCAGCTCCTGGTTTCTGTAGGAGCAGCCTGGGAACTGTTTTTGTTCCCTCAGTGGCACCACATCCCTGTTCTCACACTGCCAAAGAAAGCTGTTGATGCCAAGTGTGGCCAGGATGAACCATTGCTGGGACTGAAGCCCCTCTCTTGGGGCCCTACAAACAGCGCTCCAAAAGGAGCCCTTGGAGCTCTCCTGGGCCAGCGACTCCCTCTGAGTGGGGCCTCTCCCAGCTGGGAACTCTCCCGTTTGCTGCACTCGGGGATCCTGAACAACGACAGAGCCTGGGCCGATCCCCCCACTCCTCCAGGCTCAATCCTTTGCCCTTTGCTGGGGAGATGCCAAAGGATCCACAGGGAGCATTCCCTGCCCTCAGGGGAATTTCTCACAGGTGCCTTGGACTGAGTCTTTGTGTCTGTGTGCACACAGGAGTGCCTGTGCTGGGGAAATGTGGCAGAAATGCTGCTTTCTGAGGGTCTTGAGTGCCTTGGACAGCTGAGTCAGTCAGGCCTGTAAGTAAGGTTACATCATGACAAATAAGTTAAGTTAAAAAGGGTATTGTTTCTTTTTTTGCAAAGTTTACTATGTTATAAGCTAAGTTTAATATTGTTTAATGTTATTCCACTATTAAATCCTTAAGTCATTGGTTGTAAGTGAGGTTAAATGCTGTTAAGCTCTGTTCTTTTCCTAAATTGTGAAGTTGAAGGTATCAGTTAAGGTTAAGGTATCAGTGAAGTCCTGTTAAGTTTGACCTCTGTCAAGCTTTTATTTCTTTATTCGTTTTATCCTTGCCCTCACTGTCCTTGTGTCTCACACACACTGGGACAGATCTCAGCTCATTTCTGTTTGATTGCCTGGATTCTGTTTGGTTTTGTTGCTGCTTTGTTTCTTTGGTGTGCCTGAAGTGTCCAGTCAGGAGCAGAGTGACTCTTGGCAAGGAACTTTGTGCTGCTGTCCCTTAATATTAAATCTGGTTTTTGCTGTTCCCTTGCCAGGGATTTTTCAGCGCTCTCAAGCCCTCGTTGGTAACAGGGTGAAGGAGCCCTGGCCCAGGCTCTGGCCCTGGGGCACACGGGGACGCTGCCGACGGGTCCCTGTCCCCCTGTGCCACCCCCGGGGCCCGGCCCCCCGTCCCCGTGTCAGGCTCTGGGGTCAATCTCGTGGAACATCCTCTGGGGGAGGCTGCGGGGCCAGGGGCAGGGGGACCCGGGGGGACAGGGGACCCCACAGTGCACGAGCAGGGTTGGACTGCTTTGGGGGGAGCTATGAGGGGGGCTGGGGCAGAGTGACCTCCCCAGTGACCTCACACAGCCCCCATGATGTCACACTGCCCCTGTGATGTCACAGCCCCTATGATGCCACACAGCTCTTTTGCAATGTCACACAGCCACCAGTGATGTCACAGCCCACTCTGGGTTGTCACACAGCCCCTGTGATCTCACACAGCTGACTATGAGATGTCACCCTACGATATGCTACATCTGCTTTGTGATGTCACAACCATCTCTATAATGTTACACAGCCACCCAGTGATTTCACAACCCACTCTCTGATGTCACAGAGCCACCCTCGATGATGGCAGAGTCTGCTCTATTGCCTCACACTATGATGTCACAGACAGCTTTGTGATGTCACAAACCCCTCAGTGATGCCACGAGACCTTTTCTGTGATGTCATACTGGCACTCTTTAATGTCACAGCACATACTTTGAACCTCACAGCCAGCTCTGTGATGTCATCCAGCCATGCCATGGTGCCACAGCCTGCTCTGTGATGTCACAGAATCCCCTCTATGATGCTGTAGCTCCTCAGTGACTTCCACAACAAACTCTCTGATGTCATAGACCAATCTGTTGACTTCAAAATTGCATCCTAGAGCACTATATTCTAATAATTGATAAAGCTCCTGAACTGTGGAGTAAATAACTCGAGTTAAAATCTTTCTGTCCGATCATGATCAGAATCAATCAGAGCTGTATTTATATAAATATATCTGGTATTCCATCATTAATCCTGTGGGACAAATTGGGTTAAAGTTCAATTCCACATGTCCAATCTTTTACACATAAACCTTTGACAAATTCTTGAGCTGGGATTGGATCCAGCTGTTGCCAGTCTCCTCTCTTAGAAGAAATTTTAGCAGTCTAGGAGCCCTGCAAGGGTTTGAGGATCCATGGTGGCTGTTGGGTGTACTTTCTGCACCTCAGGTCTCAGCAGGAGTTTCTCCAATAAAGAAATAAAGCTTTTGCCTGAAGCTCCCACTGTGCCCATGACAGGAACCCCTGGGAGTGTCTGGGACATCAGGGCTCTTTGGCAGCCTGGGGACTCCTGGGATGTCATCGTGGAGCCCCCGTGAGTGCCTGTGACAGATCGGTGCCTTTGCAGCCCAAGGTCCCCTGGGATGTCACCATGGAATGGCTGTGACTGCCTCTGACCACAGGGCTCTTTACCATCCCCAGAAAGCCCTGGGAGGTCTCCATGGAGCCCCTGTCTGTGCCTGTGACATTCCAGCTCTGGAACAGCCTGGAGACTCCTGGAAAGTCCCCATGGAACCCCTCTGAGGGCCTGTGACAAATCTGATTCTTAGCAGGCAACCATCGCCAGGACCCTGTTGCTATGGTCAGTTTCCATGGCAACCATCACCAGCCCCCTGTTGCTATGGTCAGTCCCTTGGCAGCTCCACAGAGACCCCATGCCAGGGGTGGTTGCCATGGACACCAGCTCAGGCCTGCAGCCACAGCCCGTTGCCATGGCAACCATTGGCAGCCCCCATCCCCAGGCTCATGGGATCCCAGAACCACAGAATTGGCTGAGCTGGGGGGGACCCATCAGGATCCTCCGGTCCAGCTGCTGGCCCTGCACAGGACACCCCAACAATGCCAGCCTGGGCCTGGCAGCGCTGTTCAAACGCTGCTGCAGCTCAGAGAGCCCTGGAGCTGGGACCCTTCCCTGGGGAGCCTGGGCAGGACCCCAGCACCCTCTGGGCAAAAACCTTTTCCTGACATCCAACCTGAGCCTGCCCCGACTCAGCTGCAGCCGTTCCCTCCACTCCTGTCCCTGAGCACCAGAGGGAAGAGGTTCCCACAGCCCCAGCCAGGGACCCGCTCCCAAGGCTGTTGCCATGGCCACCAGGGCTGGGACCAGCTGGGATTCTCTGTCTGTGGGTTTCCACAGACAGGGGTTCAGGAATGGGATCCCTGAATTTCCTGCTCTCACTAAAACCGCGCTGCCCTCACTGCCCTCCCGCCTCCCATGGAAAGAACAGAAAGCAAAGATCCTGAGCTGGGATAAGAACAATTTATTGGGAACAGCAACGAGATAAGGAACAACCAAAAACAGAAACAATATTGATAGCAGAAGGGACTGTTTACAGGGAAAACTCAACAAAACTCACTGGGTCTTCCTGGGCACAATTTCCCCTTCCTGGAAATTTCACCCTTCTCCTCAGGGAGAGAGAGAGTCCATTTCCTGCCTCTGGCAATGACCTGAGGGGGGAGTGAATGTAATGACAGGGCCATGGCCAGACCTTCATGTTTTTCCATCCCACATCATGTCATTGGCAGGGACAGGAAAAGGTACAGGTGTCTTCCCAGCATGGATCCTGGGGAACATGGATCATCAGGGCTCTTCCCAACATGGATACTCCTATTACTGGAGTTGGGGCAGTGCACAAAATCCTCCTGCACTTGGGGCATTGGAGGCCTTCCCTTACCAGTGCCTCCATTGGTGACTGGTCAAGTGAGAGCTCTGGGTGAAGCTCTTCCCACACTGAGGACACCTGTAGGGCCTCTCCTCAGTGTGGATGCGCCGGTGCCTGATGAGGTTGGAGTTTTGCTTGAAGCCCTTCCCACAGTCGGGGCAGCGGAAGGGCCTCTGCTCTGTGTGAATCTGCTGGTGCTGGAGGAGACTGGAGCTGGTCCATAACCTCTTCTGACACTGGGGACGCTCATAGGGCCTCTCCCCAGTGTGGATGCGTTGGTGCCTGATGAGTTCTGACCTATAGCTGAAGCCCTTCCCACATTCCCCACACTCACAGGCCCATTCCCCGGTGTGGATCATCTGGTGGCTGATCAGGGTGCTGCTGTGCCTGAAGCTCTTCCCAACTCCAAGTACTTGTAGTGCTTCTCCCCATCATTAAGCTGCTCATGGACCACCAGCTCTGAGCTTTGGCTGAAGCTCTGTCCACCTTCCTGGCTAAGGGAGGATCTTTCCTACTCAGAGCACACTGGGCTGGGTTTGCAGCCCCTCCTCCTGTGGGATCTCTGGGGATTTTCCTCCCCGTTGAATTCCTGTGCCCTGGAGTCACTCATGAAAGCCTCTTCCTCCAGGTTATTCCGCAGGGATTTTTTCTCCCTGGTCTCCATCCTCAGCTTCTTGTCTGGGGGAGGAAGGACAAGGAGAGGATGGGATTTGCCTCTGTGCCAGAGGGAAGGGGAAGGAGATCCCCCCAGTGCATTCCCGGTAGGATGGTGTTGGCAGCAGGGTTGTCCTGCAGCTGGGGGCCATGCTGGGCTGGGAGATGGAGCAGGAGAGAGGGGGAAAGGGGCACTGACTTCCTCCTCACTCCTGGGTGTCCTGGGGCATCCTCATCTTCCTCACAGCCTCCTCTTCCATCTGGCAAATGTTTGGGAATGGGAAATCCTGTTTTCGGCAGAAAACAACAGATGAGCACATTGGTTTTTTTACTGGTTTGAAGGCAAACCTGGGAAAGGGTCTAAGCCAGAATCACAATTTAAGAGGAAAATGAAGATCAAGGCAATGATACAGAAAAACTGCCTTAAACTGACAGAGTCAGGATATAACCTGACACCCTGTTGGTCAGGGTGGTGGCTGCAGTCCCATTAAATGGTGGCTGCAGTCCTGTTGGAGTGATGAACGTGATTCTGTCCAAGAAGTGATGCTGTAGAAGGGTCTGGTCTTCCTCTGAAGGTCCACTGGTGGTTATGGACCTCTTGTCCTCTGGGAACCCAGTAGGCAAGGTGCTGCTGGTGTTGCCAGCCTCAGCTTATATCCAGGTAGGAATTCTTGGATCCTCCCCCTGGGCGAAGCACCCCACAATGGGATGATGGAATTTTATCAGTCCTTCAGGGACACTCAATGGCCCATTAGCAGAAGATATCTCCCCTGGAGGGCGTTATCAGGGCTGAGTCATGGAAGAGATAAAGAACACTGGCCTACCTGTATATAGCAGTTGATGAAGATGGGGATTGAAAACATGCATTTGGTTACATCTTGCATGGCAACCTGAAACAGTGGGGTAATCCCTGCTCAGGGGGTGAACACCACCCCCCTTACCCAAACTGGCCCAGGTGTAAAACCCCCACCCAGGGAAGGCCACACACACACAGGGGACAATGTCACACTTGCCCTGCCCCAGGTGAGGTCTCTGTCCCTTGTCACGCCCTTACTCTCCCCGCTTTTCTCTTTCTTTCCAACTCTCTCTCTACCTCACATTTACTGTTCAGTACAATCCACCTTGAATTTGGTCTTGTTAGTATCTTAATTGGGGCAGAGGAATCTCTCCAACAATTTTCTTAAGCAGATTTAGAAAATAATCTCAATTATTTTCTCAATAATGTCGCATTATTTTGCCATAGTGGGTTCAAGGCACCGTTGTCTGACCCCAAGTGCCTTTGACAACAGCATGGTTCCCTCCTCTGAGGAGGTTGTGGTTCTCTCTGGAGGAACTCCTGGAAACTTGGACACAGCTTCCTCTGAGCACCTTATGGGAGAACTGATGAGGAAAATGGCTGTTAGAGGTGGCCAGTGAAAAAGAAAATATTTTGTTGTCCTTCCTTGAAAAGTTTGTTAAAATCACTGGAGGAAAGGGAGCAAATGTTACCAGCAAGACTGACAAGATTCATTCACCCCATGGTGAGGAACACAAGGCTCCTAAAAGTCCAACAAAAAGCACAATTCAAGTAGCTAAATTCCCAAATAACTCTGGAATTCACAGGCTTGGGTTCTTTGCCAAATGTGAGAATCATTATTCTCTTCATCCCTGTCACCTTTGTGACAGCTACACAGAGTTTCCCCTTCCTTTTAATAATCTGTATTGGGCCTAATTTCCACTTTTCTTTTATTGGAACCTGCCAGCAGCTGAGCTGGAGCTGTGCAGGAACCAATGAAACTTGGAATTGCCACAGAATTTCTTCTATTGTCAGTTTATTCCTGTTTGGGATTTATTTGCATTTCCATCACATGTGACTCTCGGGAAAATCAAATATTCATCAAAGTATTTTATGTAGGATTAAGTTTGATTTCTGCCTAGTTTATTTTGCCCCGTTCCCTGGGGATGCTCAGGGGTCTATGTCCCCTCACCTGGGGGATGCTTGGGGGATCTCCATCCCTCTGGCCCCAGGCAATGCCTGTGCAGGGCTGGGGACCAGGGGCTCTGTGTCCCTCTCACCGCTGAGGGTGCTCGGGGCTGGGGGGGCTCTCCGACCTTCTCACCCCTGGGGAGGTCGGGGCAGTCTCTGTCCCTCTCAGCCCTGCTGTGACCCCACCCAAACATCATCGGGGTCAGAGGGACAGAGACACCCCCAAACCCCCAGAAGGGCTGAACCTGGGATTTGGTTTGGGGCTGAGGATTTAGGAAGGGGCTGGAATTGGGGCTGGGGTTGGGATTGGGGCAGAGATTTGGATTAGAGCTGGGATTGGGGTAAATGCTAGACATGGGATTGGCTTTAGGGCTGGGGTTGGGATTGGGTCTGGGGCTAGACAAGTTTGGAATTGGGATGTGATTAAATACAGAACTGTGAGTGTGTCTAAACATGGAGTGAGATTGAGACCAGGATCAGGGTCAGGTTTGGGACTGAGCTCACCCAGAGCAGGACAGGGGGGATGTCACTGCAGGATGTCCCTGGCATCATCCCAGCCCTCCTCAGGCACCTCCAAACATGAGGAGCAGCTGGGTGCCCCAAGATCCAGGTGCTCCCACACTGCCCCTCAATACCAGGTGAGCATTCCCTGAGGGCAGCTCTGACTGTGACCCTTGGGGCTCTGGGATCAGCCCTCACATCCCTGTGGGAGCAGCTGCAGACAGGATGAGAGATTTTCTCCACTCTTTTTCCTGTGGAAGAGTGAAGCCCAGCTGCTCTTTTCTTCTGGTGCCTCCTCCTCTCCTCAGCTGACGATGTCAAACTCCCCAGGAGCAGGAAAATCCTCATTCCCTGTTTGCTTGTGGCTGCAGCCTGGAATATTGACAGAGAACAAAGAACTTTCTTACAGCCCTGCTGAATGACATTGGGAGGAGGTTTTTGAGAAAATGAAGAAATTGTATTTTGATAGGAAATGAAAAGTGCAGAATTATTTCTTTCTGTCCCATTCACTTTCAGTCAGTTCTGGTCTGTTTTCTGAGTGCCACCTTCTCAGCTGATTGTGTTTATGCCGTCCTTTCTCTCCTGCCTCTCTTTCCCTGCTCTGTTTCTCTCTCAGGGTCTCCCTTGACCCAGAGCAGCTCCCACCAAAGACCCTGCCATGATTTAACTCCCAATCCACGGGCTACAACAGCCATGGGTGAAGTTTGGAAGGCTGGCAGTGAAATGTCACTGTAGGATCTTGCTCCACTTGGCTTTTGGCACCTTCTTAAGTGCTTTGCCTTCAAGGGCAGGAACATCTTTACCTGGCCGGGAACTGGAATTCCAGCCCCTGGCAGTGTTTGCCATGGATGCCAGAGGGGCATTCCCGAAGCTCCCAGGGTGCTGCTCCTGCCGTGCCTCCCAAGGAGCTGTGCAGGGCCAGGGGACAAGGTCCAGCAGCTCTGTGGGCACACAGCAAAGGTGGCTTTGCCGGGCATTTTCCAGCACCTTCCCCGCTGGAAGTAGAGGGAGGGAGGAAATGGAAGCGAGTCCGCAACAAAATCCTGGAAGGATTGGGCTGGGAAATGACCCCGCCCATGGGTTAAGATTTCGCAAGGGAAAGACGCCTCTGCCCCAGTGAATGAGCGCATGAGACCATGGGAGCGAAATCTCCGGATCTGCTCGAACTTGAATTGAACTGAACGAGACACGGGAAGGAGAGAGGAAGAGAAAGAAATCGGGAAGAACTCTCAGAGGGACAGAAAGAAATTGGAAAATGGTCTCAGAGAACAGAAAGAAATAGGAAAAGGCTCTGGCCCGGACTCCACAGCTCCCAGGGTCACCCGCAGGGAGCAGCGCCTTTCACAATTCCAGCCAATCAGAGGACGCGGTAAACAATTTCCAGCCAACCAGAGCTTTTCCCGCCGATGACTCACAGGTTGCCAGGCGGATCCGCAGAGCCCGGCGGCCGCGGAGCGGAATTTGGGGCTCGGGCCGGGGGGACGGATCCGCCCCGGGGGGGTCCCCGAGCCCCTGCCCAGCCCTGGGGCCGATCGGGGGCTCCCCCACCCAGCAGCCGGTGCTGCGGGGCCGCGGGGCAGAGCGGTGGGAAAGGGGGGTCGGGGCTGGCAGCGGAGGAAATGCGGGAGGAAGAGGAGGGAGAGGAGGAGCAGGAGCAGGAGGGGGAGAAACGCGGCGCTCGCAGCGCCCGCACGCCGAGCCTGCAGCGCCCCCTGCCCCGGGAGCATCGCCCCCAGCCCCGAGCCGCAGGTGAGGGTGGAGGCCGAGCTCGCCCCGGCTCCAGCCAGGGGTCTCCGGGAGGATTTTTTGGAGAGTGTTCGGAGCCGGCAGATCCCGGACTCGAGCCCCGGGTATCTCCGGGCTCCCTAAGAGGAGCTTTTTCGGGGGGAGAGGAGCCGCGATCGCCCCTCGGGAGGGTCCCGGGGGGTCCACGTGGGGATGGCCCGGTACCGACGGGGCGGGACATTTGTTTTGGGGATCCCCGTTAGAGCCGGGGCTGAGGAACGGGGGACCCCCGGGGCGGAGAGAGGGGAAGGGGCGATACCGGAGCTGGGGGACGCCCGGCAGCCCGGAGATGAGGCGGGGACGGGACCCCCTGACCCTGACAGGGGCGTGTCCTGGGGTGACTTCATGATGCTCGTACCCCATCGGTCTGTTTAGCCCAGAAATGAGTTCTGCACCTTTAAGGCTGGTTCTGAGAGCGAAGGGGAGGAGGAAGAAGCCGCAGTTTGTTTTCAGAAACTGTACTCACTCCTCTACATTCCAGCTGCTGGATGGACAGAGAGCAGGACAGAGCTCTCCTTTGCTTTTAGTTAGTTTTTAGCTCGCTGAGGCAGAGAAGTTCCCTGGACTGTGGTTTTTCTTTTTCTTTGGAGCTGTTTAAATCTGCTCTGGATTGAACACCCAGAACACCACCGGCAGCTCCTCCGTGAAGCCCACTGGGACGGGCCTGGGCTGAGGCATTTCCAGCGCTGGATGGACTGATAAGAGGCTGGTAATAGACTGATAAGAGACTGATAAGGCACTGATAAGACACTGAGTGCACAGAGCTACAACTCAAGGAGGGACTTTCAGAGTTTGTCATCTATTTTGGAGCAGCAGGAGTTTTCCTTGCTTAATATTGTTCAATTTTTTGTGCTGGTGAATGCTTTGCCTGTAGAATAAAGTTTTTTTCCACTTTTCTCCCCGGAAATATTTTCCCGGACTGGCTGAGGGTGGGGCTGCTGAATCGGCATTCTAGAGGAAACTCCTTTTGGAGGGTTTCAACCGATTTTGCCTTAAACTAGGACAGGGTGGTGGAAAGAAAGGGGAACCCCAAGTGGCTGGACTGAGGGGAGGCTGGAGAGGGGGACCTTGGGACCCCAGAACCTCCCAGAATCCAAAAGCAGGACCCTGGAGAGGAGGGATCCCCAGGACCGATGGAATCCCCAGCAGCCCTGAGATGGGGGAGCAAGCATAACCCAAGAGGGATGAGACTGGAAATGGGAAACTCCTGGTGGCTTTTTTTAATTCACTCTTGATTTTTGGACATCAGGTGACTTCTAGAAATGGACATGGGTTGGAGGAGTCCGCAGCCCAAGGCATTCACACCTTGTTTTTCCCCAAACCAGGATTTTCCCCAAACCTTCCCACTGTGACATCCCCCCTGTCCCGCTCTGGGTGAGCTCAATCCCAAACCTGACCCTGATCCTGGTCTCAGTCTCACTCCATGTTTAGACACACTCACAGTTTTGTATTTATTCTCATCCCAGTCCCAAACTCATCTATCCCCAGACCCAATCCCTACCCCAGCCCTAAAGTTAATCACATGTCTAGCTTTAACCCCCATCTAAGCTCTAATCGAATCTCAGCCCCAACTCCAAGCCCAGCCCCAATTCCAGCCCCTTCCTAAATCCTCAGCCCCAAACCAAATCCCAGGTTCAGCCCTTCTGGGGGTTTGGGGGTGTCTCTGTCTCTCTGACCCCAATGATGTTTGGGTGAGGTCACAGCAGGGCTGAGAGGGACAGAGACCCCCCCGGCCTCCCCAGGGGTGAGAAGGTCGGAGAGCCCCCCCAGCCCCGAGCACCCTCAGCGGTGAGAGGGACACAGAGCCCCTGGTCCCCAGCCCTGCACAGGCATTGCCTGGGGCCAGAGGGAAGGAGACCCCCCGAGCATCCCCTGGGCTGATAGGGACAGAGACCCCTGAGCATCCCCTGGGCTGAGAGAGACAGAGACTGCACCGAGCACCCCCTGGCACAGAGGTGAGAGGGAGGGAGACCCCCCAGGCATTTCCTGGGTGAAAATTATGGAGACCCCCTGGGGAATGGCCTGGGGTGACAGGGACAGGGAAACCCCTGGGGAACAGTCTGGGCTGACAGGGAGAGGAAACCCCCCCCCCCCGCCAAACCCCTCCCAAGCATCTCCCAGTGCGAGAGGCACAGAGACCCCTTGAGCATCCTCTGGGCACTGGACAAAATAAACTTGGCAGAGATCAAATTTGACTCTGCAAAATCACTGTGAAGAATATATAGTCTTCCCACAAGTAACTTGTGATGAAAGTGCAAACAAATCCCAAACATGAATAAACTGACAATCCAAGCAGTGAAGTGGCAATTCCAATATTCATTGCTTCCTGCACAGCTCCAGCTAAGCTGCTGGCAGGTTTCAATAAAAGGAAAGTGGAAATTTGGCCCAATACAGATTATTAAAAGGAATGGAAAGCTGTGTGTAGCAGTAACAAAGGTGACAGGGATAAAGAGAAAAATGATTGTCACATTTGGTAAAGCCCCCAAGCCTGGGAATTCAGGACTTATTCGGAAATTTATCTACTTGAGCTGGGCTTCTTCTGGGACTTTTAGCTGCCTTGCATTCCTCACCATGGGGTGAATGAACCTTGTCAGTCTCACTGGTAAGATTTGCTCCGTTTCCTCCAGTGATTTTAACAACTTTATAAGGAAAGGCAGCAAATTATTTTCTTTACACTGGCCAGCCATAAAAGCCATTTTCCTCATCATTTCTCCCATAAAGAAAAAAAACTTTTATAAGCTCCATAAGCTCCGCAGGAGGAAGGAGAGACTGTGTCCAAGTTTCCAAGAGTTCTTCCAGAGAGAACCACAACCTCGTCAGTGGAGGGAGCCATGCTGTTGTCAAAGGCACTTGGGTTCAGAGAACAGCGCCTAAACACACTGTGCAAAAATAATGTCACAGTCTGGTTATGCAAATTGTTAGAGAGATTCCTCTGCCCCAATTAAGGTGCTAACGACACCAAATCCAAAATGGTTTTTATTGAACAGTAAATGTGAGGTAGAGAGATGGAAAGAAAGAGAAAAGATGAGTGACAAGGGACAGAGACCTCCCCTGGAGCAGGGCAAGTGTGATATTGTCCCCTGTGTGTGGGGGTTTTACACCTGAGCCAGTTTGGGTAAGGGGGGTGGTGTTCACCCCCTGAGCAGGGATTACCCCGCTGTTTCAGGTTGCAATGCAAGATGTAACCAAATGCATGTTTTCAATCACCATCTCCACTGTTAGAAACAGGTGGGGCAGTGTTCTTTATCTCTTCCATGACTCAGCCCTGACAACGCCCTCCAGGGGAGATATCTTGGGCTAATGGGCCATTGAGTGTCACTGCAGGACTGATAAAATTCCATTATCCCTTTGTGGGATGCTCCGCCCAGGGGGAGGATCCAAGCATTCCTGCCTGGATATAAGCTGAGCCTTGCTACAACCAGGAGCAGCTTGCCTACTGGATTCCCAGAGGACAAGAGCTCCAGAACCACCAGTGGACCTCCAGAGGAAGGCCAGACCCTTCTACAGCATCACTGCTTTGACAGAATCACGTTCATCACTCCAACAGGACTGCAGCCACCATTTAATGGGACTGCTGCCACCACCCTTACATACAGGGTGTCAGGTTATATCCTGACTCTGTCAGTTTAAGACAGTGTTTCTGTATCATTGCCTTGATCTTCATTTTCTTTTAAATTGTAATTCTGGTTTAGACCCTTCCCAGGTTTGCCTTAAACCCAGTGCAAAACTCAATGCACTCATTCCTTGTTTTCCTCCCAAAACAGAATTTCCCATCCCCAAACCTTTGCCAGATGGAAAAGGAGGCTGTGAGGAACAAGAAGGATCCCCAGGACACCCAGGCAGGTGAGAAGGAAATCAGTGCCCCTTTCCCCCTCTCTCCTGCCCCATCTCCCAGCCCAGCATGGCCCCTGGCTGCAGGACAACCCTGCTGCCAACACCATCCTACTGGAGATGCACTGGGGGAATCTCCTTCCCCTGCCCTCTGGCACAGAGGCAAATCCCATCCTCTCCTTGTCTTTCCGTCCCCAGAGAGAAAGATGAGGATTGGGACCAGGGAGGACAAATCCCCACAGCAGAACGTGCAGGAAGAGGCCGTGATGAGTGACTCCAGGGCACAGGAATCCAACGGGGAGGAAACTCCCCAGAGATTCCATAGGAAGAGGGGCTGCAAACCCAGTCTGGGGTGCTCTGAGGAGGAAAGACCCTCCCTGAGCCAGGAAGGTGGACAGAGCTTCCGCCAGGGTTCAGAGCTGGTGGTCCATGAGCAGCTTAATGATGGAGAGAAGGGCTACAAGTGCTTGGAGTGTGGGAAGAGCTTCAGGCAGAGGAGCACCCTGATCCGCCACCAACGCATCCACACCGGGAAATGGCCCTGCGAGTGTGGGGAGTGTGGGAAGGGCTTCAGCTACAGGTCAGAACTCATCAGGCACCAACGCATCCACACTGGGGAGAGGCCCTACGAGTGTCCCCAGTGTCAGAAGAGGTTTCAGACCAGCTCCAGTCTCCTCCAGCACCAGCAGATTCACACAGAGGAGAGGCCCTTCCGCTGCCCCGACTGTGGGAAGGGCTTCAAGAACAACTCCAACCTCATCAGGCACCAGCGCACCCACACTGGGGAGAGGCCCTACAAGTGCCCAACCTGTGGGAAGAGGTTTCAGAGCAGCTCCAATCTCCTCCTGCATGAGCGGATTCACACGGATGAGAGGCCCTTCCGCTGCCCTGAGTGCGGGAAGGGCTTCAAGCAAAACTCCCACCTCATCACCCACCAACACATCCACACTGGGGAGAGGCCCTACAGGTGTCCCCAGTGTGGGAAGACCTTCACCCATAGCTCTAACATGACAAAACACCAATGGAGGTGCCACTAAGGGAAGCCCTGCGAGTGCCCCAGCTGCAGGAGGAGCTTTGTGAACTGCTCCAGCTTCATCCCCAATGGAGGTCTAACGTTGGGAAGAGCGCGGGTGATCCATGTTCCCTATGATCCATGCTGGGAAGACAACTGCCCCAATACCTTCCCCTGTCAATGACATGGTGTAGAACTGAAGAACATGAGGGTCTTTCCATGGTCCTGTCATTACATTCATTCTCACCTCAGGTTATTGCCAGGGGCAGGAAAGGGACTCTCTCTCTCCCTGAGAAGAAGAGTGTCCTTTCCAGGTGGGGGAAATATGTTGCTGGGAAGAGCCAGTGAGTTGTGTTTTAGTTTTCCCTGTAAACAGTTTTATTTATCCCTTCTGTGATCAATAGTTTTTCTGTTCCATTTGTTCCTTATCTCGTTGCTGTTCCCAATAAATTGTTCTTATCCCAGCCCAGGATCTTTGCCTTTTGTGCTTTCCATGGGAGGTGGGAGGGCAGCGAGGGCAGCGTGGTTTTAGCAGGAGCAGGAAATTCGGGAATCCCATTCCTGAACCCCGGCCCGTGGAAACTGAGCATCCCAGCTGGTCCCAGCCCTTGTGGCCATGGCAACAGCCTTGGGAGCGGGTCCCTGGCTGGGGCTGTGGGAACCTCTTCCCTCTGGTGCCCAGGGACAGGAGTGGAGGGAACGGCTGCAGCTGAGTCAGGGCAGGCTCAGGTTGGATGTCAGGAAAAGGTTTTTGCCCAGAGGGTGCTGGGGCCCTGCCCAGGCTCCCCAGGGAAGGGTCCCAGCTCCAGGGCTCTCTGAGCTGCAGCAGCGTTTGGACACCGCTGCCAGGCCCAGGCTGGCATTGTTGGTGTGTCCTGTGCAGGGCCAGCATTTTGACTGGAGAATCCGTATGGGTCCCTCCCAGCTCAGCTAATTCTGTGGTTCTGGGATCCCATGAGCCTGGGGATGGGGCTGCCAATGGTTGCCATGGCAACAGCTCTGGCTGCAGGTCTCAGCTGGTGTCCATGGCAACCACCCCTGGCATGGGGTCTCCATGGAGCTGCCGAGGGACAGAGCATAACAATAGTGGGCTGGTGATGGCTGCCATTGAAACTGACCATAGCAATAGGGTCCCAGTGATGGTTGCCTGCTAAGGATCTGTCACAGTTTAGGGCTGGCAAAGCCAGAGCCCCCATAAATATACCTTTTACCTGATATCTGCTGTGAGATGTGGCCAGGAAATAAGCAAAGCAGGCTCCAACTTAAACATAAAGAGAAGTTTATTAACTAAACTACACACACAATTACTAAACTACACACACAAAGAAAAAAAAACACAAGGAGAATGAAAACTACACAGAAACACTTCCTTATCCTCCTCCCACCAAATTCCCAAGCACATTTACATTTCCAAAAATTATCCACACTTGGTCTGGCACAACCCTTTAGAAAAAAAATCAAATCTTCAGCTCATAAGGGATAGACGGAGTCCTTCCTTGTGCCACGGACTTCTTGTCACAATCAGCAATCCGCCCGGAGTCTTGCTATCTTGTGACATCTCCTTTCCATGCCAAGGTGCTCTCACCACCAGGCGTCGGATGGAGCAGGGGTCTGCCTTCAGGGCCTTTTAAGAATGCCTCGTCTCGTTCCAAGCAGAGTACAGTCACAATCCTGGGACCTCTGTCCCCCCCCAATGTCTTCTATACCCCCTGGGGCCGAGGGGTCTCAAAACCAAACTCTCTTGACTCCGAGCCTCCGCTTCCCCCTGCAATACAGCCTCTGCCTCACCAGGAAACAGTCCATGGATATACAACAAAAAAGAGTCCAGCAAAAACTGCCACTCCATCTTCCTCCATTCCTTCAACATCTCCCTTCTCCCTTTGCCAGACCCCCCTTACTGGCCTGGTTTCTTCCTTCATCTTCCACTCCTATCCCTTTCCCAGGAAAGGCAATATTCTGCGAAGCCTTCATTCTCCACAAGGGTTAAAAGCTCTCCCAGGCGGCCGGACTGCCCGCTGCCCCCCCCTTTCTCCTCCCAGCCGTGCTGCCTGCCGGCACACGATATCAAGTTTCAAGGTAGCACGGGCTGCATTCTCTCCATCTCCAAAGGGGGGGGGGGGAGGGGGAATAAACAGGTCGCTCAAGGGTCTGCCACCCTTCCTCCGAACCCGGGCCTACCGTAGATGGCCCACGTGGCTTTCCCCTCCCCCAGCCCAGCCAGCAACTGGGCCGGGGGAGAGACTTCTTCACGCCGGAAATCCCAAGAGGGCTCTGAAGGACAAGAGCCCTGCTTTTAACCCCTTGGGTTCGTAGTCTCAAGAGGCGGATCCAAATGCTGCACTGGTCAAACCAGGCGCTCATCTTAAATTCCGACCACCCATTGGTAACCACAGCAAAACAACATATCCCAGATGTCCCATTTCCTGTCAAACCACGACAGGATCAGATTTGTCAGAGGCCCTCAGAGGGGTTCCATGGGGACTTTCCAGGAGTCTCCAGGCTGTTTCAGAGCTGGAATGTCACAGGCACAGACAGGGGCTACATGGAAACCTCCCAGGGCTTTCTGGGGATGGTAAAGAGCCATGTGGTCAGGAGCTGTCACAGCCATTCCATGGTGACATCCCAGGGGACCTTGGGCTGCAAAGGCACCGATCTGTCACAGGCACTCACGGGGGCTCCACGATGACATCCCAGGAGCCCCCAGGCTGCCAAAGACCCGGGATGCCCCAGACACTCCCAGGGGTTCCTGTCATGGGCACAGTGGGAGCTTCAGGCAAAAGCTTTTTTTTCTTTATTGGAGAAACACCTGCTGAGACATGAGGTGGAGAAACGACACTCAGCAGCCACCATGGATCCTGAAACCTCTGCAGGGCCCCTCGACTTCTAAAATTCCTTCTAAGAGAGGAGACTGGGAGCGGCTAGATCCAATCTCAGCCCCAGACTTTGTCAAAGGTGTAAAAGATTGAACAGGTGGAATTCAACTTTAACACAATTTGTCCTGCAGGATTAATGACAGAATACCAGATACATTTATATAAATATGTCTCTGGCTTATTCTGATCATGATCACACGGAAAGATCACTAGCACAGTTATTTACTCCACAGTTCAGGAGCTATAACAATTATTACAATATAGTGCTCTAGGCAGCAGTTTTGAAGTCAGCAGGACCTCACTGGAGTTGTTGGAGGCCATTGCAGGCAGAGCCTCCTGCTCCAGCAGGAACTGCCTTTCCTGTGCCATGAGCAGGGCAGGTCCCGCTGCAGGAAAAGCCCCAGGCCAGCCCCAGCACAGGGAAGGCCTCGGGCACAAGGGCAGAGTGCCGTGCTGGGAGCTGTGCCAGGGAGAGCTTGAGGCACCAAAGGCACCTTGGCAGCAGCAGCTGCTTGCAGGCCACGGCCAGAAGCCTCCCTTGGCAGCCCGGCCTGGTGGCCACCACTGCAGAGCTGCTGCCTCAGGGCTCATTCCTGGCTGGGCCCTGAAAAGCCACTTCTGCTCCAGGAGCCTGACTGGGAAGCCATTGGCCCCAGCACCTCGGGGACAAGATATTAATGACAAAACTCTTCATGCCAGCAGAGACAAGGCAGGGGCAGAGGAAAGGGGAGAACCAGGCCCAAGGGACAGGGCTGCCATGGTGATGGCTGTGAGGTCACTGCCCCTGCAGCACCCTGGCTGCCCTCAGCAGACATTCTGGCCAGAAGCATTGTGAGGGCACCCAGCACATCAGAGAACACAGAGAACTCCGTCCTTAGGAATTCCGTCCTTAGGGATGAGACGGTTTCACTGGGTCAGGCTGCACAAATTGTCCTGATATTGGACAATTCCTGTGATGGGGAATCCACTTATCTGGAAAAAGAGCTACAGCTTTGTGCCACTCTCATAGCTGTAAAATATTTCCTCCTTCTAACAAATGTAAATCCACCCTTGTTTAGTTTAGAGATATTGACCCTTGTTCTGTCAAGGAAACATTTGGGAGAAAATACCTTTGACCACTATTTTTCCATTTTCACAGACCTTGGAGAAGATACAAAAGTCTCCCAAGATGGGATTTGGAGGCCTCATCGCAAAACCAGAAGGTAGAGGCTGATGGCTCTGGGGTCAGTGGTGTGGAGACTGAGGACAGAACAGGAGTAGCCATGGAGGGATGGAAGGGTGGTTTTAGAGTTACTGGAGCTTTTCTTCATAGTAGGAATGATCCTGAAGAAGACATAATAGCACCAAGTGCAGTTAGAACGGTCCAGACTAAACACCAGGAGAAAGGAATTTCCCTGGAGGGGCAGGGCTGTGGTGCAGCACGTCCCCCAGCAGGAGCCTGGAGCAGCCCAAGGTTTTGTGTGGGCAGGCAGAGGCAGAGCTGTCAGCAAAGGAAGGGCCCAGCCAGGTGGGGCAGCCAGGGGATGCCGACAACCTGCAGGGAGAGAGGCGCAGGTTTGCTCAGCACCAGAGACACCTTTCCCTTGCTTGTCCCCACCTGTCATGACTGCCACCAGTGTTCTCCTCTACATGGAACCTGGGGACATTTTCTCAGTCCTGTCCCTCAGAAAGATGTATTTAAAGTATGAGCAATTTCAGTGTTTCACCCTCTTTTTGAGTCCCTGAGAAGTTCTTTAAGCACACTCAGAGGTGAGGGACTGGGTCTGATGCAAAGAGCACCAAAGCCCCAGAGGCTCATTAATGTCCCTGTGCTGTGTCTGTGCTGCTGAGCTGGGCCGGGCTCCTGGCCCAGAGGCAGGTCCTGGCAATGGCAGCGCTGCAGAGAGACAGCTCTGGCGAGGAGCAGCTCCTGTGCACAGCCCAGCAGGGCTGGGGCACTGCCAGGGCCCCTCAGGGACACCAGCAGGGCACAGACAGAGCTCACAAGGGCTCAGCACTGGCAGGGGCTGTGGGATGGCCCAGGGGGCTGTGTCACAACAGCACCTCTGTGGCTGTGTCATGGAGGCACAGAGCAGCTGTGATGTCAGCAAGGGGCTGTGTGACAGCATATAGTGGTCTGTGTGAGGCCACAGGTTGGGTGGTGACATCACAGAGTTTGTTGAGTGAGGTCACTGAGCAGATACAGCATTATAGAGGGGACTGTGTGACATCACAGAGCAGGTTGTGACATCAAGGCATGGCTGTATGACATCATAGAGCAAGATGTGACATCAAAATGTGTGCTGTGACATTAGAGAGTGGCAGTATGGCATCACAGAGAGGGTTTTGTTACATCACTGAGGGGATTGTGGCATCACACAGCTGTTTGTGACATCGTAGTGTGATGTGGAGAGTTTTGTCAAAGAGCGGCTTGAGGAGAGGGGACACAGCCGAATCAATTTGGTAAAGATGTCCTAACTAGGGCAGAGGCCCTTTCGCAGGCAGGGTGTCCTTGTTCACAAAGAAGATGCTGAAGTTATACAAGGACGGGGTGTGGAATGCAGAAGTGGCTATTCTTGCTAACCACAGGAATGTAGATAAAGGCTAAAAAAGGCGGGTTGACATGTAGCTGAATAGCCAATCCTGAGCTCAGCTTTTGCAATATGTATGGGGCTCATTATGTACTGTATTTAGGTTGCTGAATCAATCAATAAATTAGACCTGTTGATGACCATCTGGTGTCCTGGTCTCCTTCCTTCGACAGTGTGAGGCCATAGAGCCTTGCCATCATAGAGGGTGGCTCTGTGACATGAGAGAATGGGTTGTGACATCACTGGGTGGCTGTGTAACATCATAGAGCAGCCTGTGACACCACAGAACAAACTGTGACATAACAGTGTGACTCTTTGATATCACAGCACCTTCTGTGACATCACAGAGCAGCTGTGTAACACCACAGGGGACTGTGTGACATCACAGGGGACTGTGTGACATAATAGGAGGCAATGTGACATCACAGGGGACTGTGTGACATCACATGGGGGCTGTGTGACATCACAGGTGACTGTGTGACATCACAGGAGGCTGTGTGACATCACAGGGGCTGTGTGAGGTCACTGGGGAGGTCACTCTGCCCTGGTGCCCATCACAGTTCCCCCCAGAGCAGTCCAAACCTGCTCGTGCACAGCGGGGTCCCCTGTCCCCCCGGGTCCCCCCGGCCCCGCAGCCTCCCCCAGAGGATGTTCCACGAGATCGAGTCCAGATCCTGACACAGGGATGGGGGGCCAGGGCCCTGGGGGTGGGACAGGGGGACAGGGACTCCCGGCAGCATCCCCGTGTCCTCCAGGGCCAGAGCCTGGGCCAGGGCTCCTTCTCCCTGTTATGAACAAGGGCTTGAGAGCGCTGAAAAAATCCCCAGCAAGGGAGCAGCAAAAACCAGATTTAATATTAAGGGACAGCAGCACAAAGTTCCTTGCCAAGAGTCACTCTGCTCCTGACTGGACACTTGAGGCACACGAAGGAAACAAAGCAACAACAAAACCAAACAAAATCCAGGCAATCAAACCAGAAATGAATCAAGAACTGTCCCTGTGTGTGTGTGTGTGTGTGTGTGTGTGTGAGACACAAGGACACTTAACAGAGCCCAAACTTAACAAAACTGAACTCAGACCTTAACCTTAACTGATACCTTCAACTTCACAATTTAGCAAATAACAACACTTAATGGTATTTAATCTAACTTAAAACCTATGACTTAATGATTTAACAGTGGTATAACACTTACCAGTACTTAACTTAGCCAATACCTTTTATTAAACATAACAGCTTAGCAAAGGAGCAACTGTTAGAAGCATTTAACTTTGCTTAGGCCTCATGACTTAACCTCATTTACAGGCCTGACGGACTCAGCTATCCAAGGCTCTCAAAACCCTCAGACAGCAGCATTTCTGCCACATTTCCCCAACACAGGCACTCCTGTGTGCACACAGACATAAAGAGTCAGTGCAAAGCACCTGTGAACAGTGCCCCTGAGGGCAGGGAATGCTCCCTGTGGATCCTTTGGCATCTCCCCAGCAAAGGGCAAAGGATTGAGCCTGGAGGAGTGGGGGGATCGGCCCAGGCTCCGTCATTGTTCAGGATCCCTGAGTGCAGCAAACGGGAGAGTTCCCAGCTGGGAGAGGCCCCACTCAGAGGGAGTCGCTGGCCCAGGAGAGCTCCAAGGGCTCCTTTTGGAGCGCTGTTTGTAGGGCCCCAAGAGAGGGGCTTCAGTCCCAGCAATGGTTCATCCTGGCCGCACTTGGCATCAACAGCTTTCTTTGGCAGTGTGAGAACAGGGATGTGGTGCCACTGAGGGAACAAAAACAGTTCCCAGGCTGCTCCTACAGAAACCAGGAGCTGGTTGGGCAGCAGCAGTGCCTGGAGCAGACAGTGTTTGTACTGAGCTGCAGAGGGGCTGAGCCCAGGGGCTGTTGGCCAAGGCCCAGGCCCAAGGAGCATTTCTCAGCTGGCAGGGCGGCCTGAGAAGGGGAGGGGGGAATGCAGCAGCACAGGGCCATGGAACCAAGGGACCATTGTGACACTGTGGGGCCCTGTGAGACCAAGGGACCATTGTGACACTGTGGGGCCCCATAAAACCTAGGGAGCACAGAACAGCTCTGGCTGCTTTGGCCTCCCATGGACTGCCTGACTGGTCCAGCTGACCTGTGCATGTTGAGGGTCACTTCTCATCTGCTGCTGAAACACTGGGGCTCTGTGCTTTCCTTCCCAATGGAAAAGAACTGTCCTTCTGCTCCAGGCACCCATGGCCAGAATTGGGATTTCACCTCCAAATTTCCTTATATCCCAAGATTGTTCCCATAGGAATATTGCCAGGATAAATCTGGCTGACAGTGGTTTCACAATAGTCACTTCTCATCTGTCCCCAAAACACTGAGGGAGGCTCCGTGCTCTCCTTCCCATGGGAAAGAACTGTCCTGCCTCTCCAGGTGCCCATGGCCGAGATTGGGTTTCCACATCCAAAATTCCCTAAATTCAAAGACTGCTTCCAAAAAAAATCTGCCATTCCTGACACGTCTGGCTGGCCTTGGCCTACTGAGGCTCTCACCTGCCTTCCAAACCTTGGACCTCTGTGCTTTCCTTCCTATGGAAAAGAACTGTCTTTCTGAACCAGGTGCCCATGGCCACAAATGGGATTTCACTTCCAGCATTCCCTGTAGTGACAGACTGGAGGAGACTGTTGGCTGGAAACATTTTGTGTGTGGGGGAGGAAGGGGCAGGTCCAGCCTTGCCCTGCCCTGGAACCCCTGCCCTGCCCTGCCCTGTGACCCCAATGCCCCCAGAGCCTCTATCCCAGCCCAGCAGTGTCTGCCAGTCCCTGGCACAGCACAGGCAATGCTCCACAGCCACCTCTGCAGCCCCCAGCCCAGCTCCTGAGGGACCCAATGACCCCAAGGCCCACCTGGGGGAAGGGCCCAGGGAGACCAAGGGGTATTAAAGGCTGACCACAAGGCAAGCACACATCTTGACCCTACCTCCTCTTGGAACTTCTATCTGAACACTGCTGGAATCCAGGAGTTGGTAGCTGTGTGTGTGCTCCTCTGTATCTTCTTTGTCTTTCTCTCTTTTTAATTCACGCTTCTTGTAGAATTTGAGTAACTTAAAATTGATGAAGCTAAGAGTTCGTGAAGGTGAATGGGCCAAGTCAGTGCTTTGAGAATTGGTTTTTGTTGATTGAATGTCATACTAAACCTTTTGCAAAAGTTTCTCTGATTTTTCTAAAGTTTCCAGTAAAGGCTGTTTTGTTCTTTTGAGCTCCCAGCCACATTCCACACTCCATTTCCCAGCTGGAGCCTCTGGTGCCTCTGAGTTGTGCTGCCCCAGCCCCAGGGACGCTCTCCTTGTCTGCCCATTCCCCCCACTGGGCAGGGATGGCCTCAGTGGGGGCTGCTGACATCCTCAGCAACTTGGAGGCTGCTGCTGAATTTTCCTGCTCTAGAGGCTTGCTCTAGAGCCTTCAGCTCTTCAGTGCAGGAATTCAGTGTCCCAGGTCTCATTAACATTCAGAACACTTTAACAAGCCAAGCCTCTGGGGATAATTTGATTTCAGTTTTCAAATCTTGTGTGGTTAATTAGGCAGATTTCAGAAGTGCATTCAAACTGAATATATTCTATTTTAAAAAACAGTGAGAAAAGATTTCTTAGGTCCCGTTTAGGTTTTTTTCCCTGTTAATAAATTGATATGTGCAATCTTCAATTGACACTGAATCCAAGTACATCCTCATGCTGTTTGAATAGATATGAAAATCAAGATCCTTCATGGCTGACAATCAATCAGATCTGTCCCTACCCCCACCCCACCATTTCCCCCATCCAAGCCCTGGCACTCAGAGCAGCCTTGTGCAAATCTGAGCTCCCTCCAGCCCAGGCTGCACCTGCAGCTTTCAGCTCCATGGCTCCAACTCCCACCTGCTTTCCTTGGAGAAGGAGGTGCCCAAGAAAAAGAGGGATGTTCATTTCTTGTCAGCCAACAAAGCCAAGGGAAGGCACAGCTCCATCAAATGCAAAAGTCATTCCTCTGCTGGATATTGAATCCACTTTCCACAGCAGACAGTCTCAGAGCAATGGAAAACACCTTCTGTGCCCACCACAGATCCCAAGTTCCCCCCAAACCCTCCCTGCCCCAATTCTGCCCAGATTTGCTCTTTGCACACACGAGTCACACGCTGAAGTCAGGAGCTCCCTCCATGCCCAGAGGGAGGAAAAGAGAGAAAGGGGATGAAGAGCTCTCCTGTGCAGAGCCAAGGTCCAAGTGCAGCCCCTGCAGTGGGAACCACAACTCATCAGGTTTTTGTCCTTTGTGGTCAGGGACTGGTGGCATCCAGAGGCACAGAAAGGTTTCTTGCCAACAAACACAAGTTGAACATTTGAACAGTTTAAGAACCATCACAGCTCTTCCCTCAGCTCTCTGGGATGTCCCAGAAGCATCTGACATACCCCCGATCACCAAGGGATTTCTGTACAGGAAGAGTTCTAAAAAAAGGACATAAGAAAACACAATACTGTGATAAGTATAAACAGAAATGACATGATGTTTAATTATATATTTTTTTGAACTTCAGAAATATTGGGCAAATTCTTGCAGCTCAAAGTATGAAATCAGTCAGTTGAGAGGTACTTCAGTGACCAGAGAAGACCTAGAGGAGTAAATCTGGGGGCAGCAGGAAGTACATAGATCCACCTGCTTTAAAAGAAGAGATGTCCTTAGACATGGCCATTTAACCAGGAGGGCTGGAAACACCTGATGGAAAAGAAAGATTAAATCATAGAATGAATATTGCGGACACAAGCAGAGGGGAAGATCAGTATTTCTTCTCCTTCTGCCATCAGTATGCTTCCAGGAAATCCCTGGTTTTGATGGGAAAACTTTGCTATAACTTCAAAGTACTCAGATTACCCAGATAATAAAGATTTGTTTGTATATTAGAAACTAACAAGTATTTAAACCTGTGCCCCTTTCCAGGCAGACATCAGCTGTGTGCCCATGAACAGGCAGTGCCACTTGTGCCCTGAGGTGCCCAGCTGGAATTGGATCTCTCCGAGAGCACCTGAGGGAGAGCAGAGCACCTTGCAAGCTGCAGGTCCCTGACAGCCCCACAGGGCTCCTGGCCCATCAACATCTGCTCTGCTCCAGTCTGAAACAGGGCCCAGCATGGTGCCGGGATCATCAGAGAGCTGAGGTGTGTGCTGGAATTCAATGCCCTCGTCATTGCGCAGCAGCCCTGCATTTCCCTCCTGCAGCCTTAGTCTCCAGCACAGCCATGGAGGCTCTTTGGGCTCTGGACTGTTCCTGCAGCCCCAAGGCCAGCTGAGCTCTGCCTTTGGCTCAGTCAGGTCTGGCCAGTGCAGGCCATGCTCATCAATTGCTTGTGTGTGCCTGGCCTTGCTGTCAGCCCCGGCAGTGCCTGCGTGGCCCCTTTGTGGCCCTGTGCTGGCCCAGCCATGGTGGCCCAGCCCCTGTGCAGGCCCAGCCCAGGCCAGGAGCATTGCGGCTGGGAACGGCCCCTGTGCCGTGGTGCCCACAGCAGCCTTGGGGCTCTGTGCCCCATGGCCTCCCTGCTGGGCAGCCTCTGCCAGCTCCTGCAGAGCCCCTGGCACCTGCGGGGCTGCACAGACAGCCCTGCGCTGGGCTCTGCCGGCCTCTGGGCCAGCAGAGAGGCAGCCAGGGCTCACCACGGCTGGGAATAGGCCCTGAGCCCCGCAGGAGGATGGAGCTGGGCCACAACCAAACTCAGCCCAGGCCAAAGCTGGGCTCAGCAGCCAGGGCTGCCAACACACGGGCACAGAGGCTGGTGCTGACAAATGTTCTGGACCCCCTCCCTGCTCTGTCCATGCCACCAAGGGCACAGAGCAGCCTCCTCTCTGGGCCACTTGCCTGTTTTCAATGCCTTGCACAGGCGCTGGCCCTGCCCCACAAGGCCTGGCCTGAGTCCTGCCCCTGCACGCTCAGCCAGGCTGAGATGGACACTGATGGTTTCTGGGCCAGGCTCTCTGAGCCCAGCCCAGCTCCCTGCAAGCTCTGCCAGCTGCCCTGAGCTCTGGGCAGCACCAAGGGCCTCTCCCCAGCCCAGCCCAGCCGGCTCTGGCCCCACAGCTCTGCTCAGGCCAGGCTGCTCTGGGCACTGGCCCCATGGCCTCAGCCCCTGGCAAGGGCACAGCAGCAGCTGCAGCTGCCACAGGACTCAGCCCCAGCCATGGGGGAAGGTGCTTGGCCAAGGCCAAAGGAGGCTCCCTGGCTGCCCTCAGGCTGAGGTGCTGAGAGCTCTGCAGCCCCTGCTGCCATCCCATCTACCTAGGGCAGCACAAGAGCCCCGGCCTTGGGGCCCTCAAGAGCTGCTCTTGCTCCAGGCCCAGGGCCCATGCCAAAGCTGGGGCAGCCACAAAGCTGTGCCCATTTCTGTTCATTGCTGCTCTGCTGGATCCTCAGCCGCTTAGAGGCTGATGATGAATTTTCCTACTCCAGGGCCTCTTCTTCCTTGAGCTCTTCACTTCAGGAATTGAGAAAATATCATAAATATTTGTTCAAAAGACCCAAAACAAGAAAAGTCCATGGGAATAATCTAAGTTTTCAATTCTTCTGTGGTTATTAAGACAGATTTCATAAGTCTATTCAAAGTGAATATACCATATTGAAAACAATGCAGAGAGAACTGTTTTGTCCTGTTTTTTTTTCTTCTTTATAGATTGATATCAGCAATCCCCAGTGGATATTGATCCCCAGCACCTCCTAATGCAGTTTGAACAGATATGATAATCAAGACCCTTTGTGACTGACAATCAATCACACTTTGTCACTACCCCCTCCACACCATTTTCCTCACCCAACCCCTGGCACTCAGAACAGCTGAGGAATGGAGTTACATCCAGGGGTGTCCCCAGGGCTCAGGAATGGGGCCAGGTCAGTGAAATCTCTTTATTGCTGATCTGGATGAGGCCATCGAGGGCACCCTCAGTCAGTTCCCAGGTGAGCCCAAGCTGGGTGGGACTGTGGCTGGAGGGCAGCAAGCTCTTCAGAGGGATCTGGGCAGGCTGGAGCCATGGGTCCAGGACAGCTGGATGAGGTTCACCAAGGCCAAGGGCCAGGTCCTGCCCTGGGTTCACAACGTGGTTCTGTGATAGATAGAAACATAATTAAGTTCTTGTATCAGGATGCTTAACCTGGAGTGGGGGCAAAATAGCTCAAACAATTCCTGATTTGGAAAGCTGCCAGTGGTGGATGGAGAAGGGAGGTCAGGCTGCTTTTTGTGTTGAGGAAATGCTAAAACCAGCCTGACTCATTTCATCTCCTCCTGTCCTGGCTGATCTCCCCTCTTTCCCCTTCCACCCATTGGCTTTTGTCTCCCACCAGGCCCCCCGGTGAAGAGCCTGGCTCTGTGTTCTCCATCCCCTCCTGGCTGGCACTGCCAGGCTGGGATGAGGAGCCCCTCAGCCTTCCCTGCTCCAGGCTGGACAAGCCCAGCTCCCTCAGCCTCTGCTCACAGCCCAGGGGCTCCAGCCTCACCCTGGAGGCCCTTCCCAGACCCTGCTCCAGCTGCCAGACATCTTTCCTGCCCTGGGCAACCCAACCCAGGCCACAGTGACCTGGATAATCCCCGTCCTTCATGTCCTGGTCACACAGCCCTAGCCCCTTGTCCCCATGTCAGTCTCTGGGGTGGATCCTGTGGAACATCCTTTGGTGGAGGCTGTGGCTCCAGGTGGGCTGGGGGGACCCTGGGGGACCCTGCTGGGCATGAACAGCATTGGACTTGTTGGGAGAAACTGTGAGGGGGAGCTGGGGCAGTGTGACCAACCCAGTGACCTGACAGAACCCTGCTGGGATGTCACACAGCCCCTCTGGGATGTCACAGACTGCTCTGTGAGGTCACAGCCCATTCTCTAATGTCACAAAGCTGGTCCCTGATATCACAGCCAACTCTGTGATGTCAGACCTCTGCAGTGTGATGTCACAGCTGGCTCTGTGGTTTCCGACTTCTGTCCTGTGATGTCAATGAGGCAGTCTATTATGTCATGACTGCTCAATGACCCCACATAACACACTCTGTGATATCAGAGCTCACTCTGTGACCTCATGTTACCAGATGATAAATTGTCTACACCAGCTGAGCTGACACCTGGAGCTTGTTCTCCAAAACCCCAGGCCTATGGAAACCACACAATGCCCATTGTGTGAGAAGGGGAACTGGAAGTTCACCAGCCTCAGTGTCCTGCCAGCTCAGCCAGGCCCATGGGAACATTGGGATCCACGAGCACCAGGGACCACCAGAGAGACCTCCAGGAGAGAAGAACACATGCATGAGGGGAGGGGAAATATGTTAATGATTTTGAGGAAATGATTATCACATATGTGAAAAAGAATAGATAATCACTAAATTTGCAGATGACACCAAGCTAGGTGTGAGTGTGGATCTGCTGGAGGTAGGAGGGCTCTGCAGAGGGCCCTGGACAGGCTGGATCCAGGGGCCAAATCCAGCAAGCTGAGGTTTAACAAGTCCAAATGCCAGGTCCTGCACTTTGGCCACAACAAACCCTGCAGATCTACAGGCTGGGAAAGCAGCCAGGCAGAAAGGGACCTGCAGGGACTGATGGACAGCAGGCTGGACATGAGCCAGCAGTGTGCCCAGGTGGCCAAGAAGGCCAATGACTCCTGGCCTGGCTCAGGAATGGTGTGACCAGCAGGAGCAGGGCAGGGATTCTTCCCCTGCGCTCAGCACTGCTTGGGCAGCACCTTGAGTGCTGTGTCCATTTCTGGGCTCCCCAATTTAGGAAGGACAAGGAGGGGCTGGAGCGTTTCCAGAGATGGGCAACAAGGCTGGGGGGCGTCTGGAGCACAAGTGCTGTGAGGAGTGGCTGAGAGAGCTGGGGTTGTTTATCCAGGAGGAGGCTCAGGGGAGACAAGGCAGTGTCAGGGCACAGGTTGGACTTGATGATCTCCATGGCCTGTTCCACCCTTGCTGATTCTGGGATTCTCTGAAGCCACCCTTGGAGCAGTTGCAGGATGAGCCCTGGGCCTCCTCTTCAGCAGCTCCAGCAGCCCAGGCCCCTCAGCTTCTCCTGCCAGCCCCAAGGCCCATCCTGTCAGTCCTGCAGAGCCTCTGCAGCTCCTCCTCACTGCCCAGAACAGGGAGCCCCAGAGGCAGACACAGCAGCCCAGATGTGCCCCCCTGGCCTGGGGTGCCTCTGGCAAGGGAGCAGCACCAGGCACTGCAGGAGCCTGCAGACAATTCCTGCAGCACTTGTAGGATGATCCTGCTCCCCAAGGGACGTTCCCGTGATGCCAAGTCAGGAACTGCCGTGGGGAGTTGGGTCAGAAAGGAAAGGGCAAACAGGGATGGGCTGTCAGCAGGGGAGGGAACAGGGGTGGGCAATGGGAAGAAATTTGTATCAGGTAGAGGAAAGAAAGCAAAGGTGAAGCCCAGAAAATGCTCAGGGCAGTTTGGGGGTGGCTGCCAGGCAGCCCTGGCTTGAGCAACAGCGTCTGCAGTGGGACAGGAAGCTCCCAGCTGATGGGAACAAGCTTTCTGGCTGACTGCAGAGGCCAGGACAAAGCTGAGTGGTTTCCCTGTTGTCCCCCAGCCCCTGCTGGCCCCAGGGGCTGATGGCATTTGTGCTCCCTCAGGTTCATGTCTCCACACCAACAGCATGGGGGTGCTCCCCTGCTCTATGCAATGCAAACAGGGGCTGCTGAGCCAGTGCTGCCGTGTCTGTGCCTGCAAGGATGGGGCACCTGTGTGAGCTGGGGTAGAGGCCAGGGCTGCAGAGGGGGGATGTTGTTGGCAGCTCCATGAGGACGCTCTGGGACACTGCCCTGGGCTGTGCAGCGCACTGGGAATAGATCAGCCCCTGCTCTGCTGCTCCTTTCCGTCTCTCCCAGGGCCCTTGCAGAGCACCAGCTGTTGCTGCCCTCAGCTGCCATTGCAACCCTCAGGACAAAGCGGTGCCAGGGCTGTTCCATGTACAATTGCAGTCACACTCGTTGGTGCCACCAGGTGCCATGGCAATGGCCACGGGTACCTGTTCCTTGGTTTGGTGCCATGGCAACCAATGCCCGGAGCCGTTGTGATGTTGGTGGCCATGCAAAGCTGCCCTGGGCCCTTGCTCAGGGCTGGTGTCAGTGCCCTGAGCCAGAGGGTATGCCTTGCTGGGGGCTGTGCCATGGCCACCTGCCCTGTGCCGCGCTGGCCGCTCAGGCACCAGGAACCAGCAGCCAACGGCACTGCCAGGGCCAAAGGCCAGCTCAGCCAGACAGAAAGGGGCAGGGCTGGGCACTGTTTCCATGGCAACCAGCACTGGGGGGACACCTTGGTCACCTGGCCTGGCAGTTGCCATGGAAACCCCTGGCAGGGACTGAGGGCCAGCCCCTGGCACTGAGACACTGCTGGGCCGGGTGCTGAGCACAGGGCTGAGCACACAGAGATGGTTTTGCTCTTGCTGAGCTGCAGCACAGCCAAGGCCTGTCCTGCCCCTCGTCCAGCCACGCTGGGGAGGGGCTGGGGATGTGGGGGAGCTGGGCAGGGGACACAGCCAGGACAGGGGACCCCAACTGACCCCGGGCATAGCCCAGACCAGAGCACATCATGCTCAGGGTATGAAGGGGGGAAAAAAGGGAGGGAGGGGGGAATTTTGGAGTGAGGGTTTTTGCCTTTCCAGGGAATACCTAGGCAAGAGGGGGCCCTGTTTCACCAGTGGGCAGGGTCACTACCAAAGACACAGACACCAACTGAAGGAATTATGTCATTTATATCATGCACAGCTGCAAAGATTTACAAAAGGATAAGCTCAGCAAAGCACATCATCATTAGCAGAGAATTACAAAAGAAGCTCAGCAATCCATCAAAACCCATCATTACATTTTGATGACCAATCCCTTGGTGAAACACTAGAGGTGTTTGTGGCAGACAAAGATTCTGGCTGACTATCAAGGTACACCTTACAGACATCAGTAGTACTTTAGTGACACCGTTCTTCATTCTTTTTTCTCAATCATTCGAATTAGGAACAAGAATTCTGTTGTGCATGGAGCTGGAACCTTTTTAATTCCAGAATAATGCCCCGGGGCCCTTTGCTGTTCAGCTTTACCATGCTGTCTGTGGCTAACAAGGCTTGGGGGCCCCTTTCCCCTCTGGCTGGAAGGGGCCGGGTCCCAGTCCCTGAGGGGCACCCAGGCTCCTGGATGGAATTCCTGTGCAAGTCCCTCAGTGTCACAGCAGCCTTCACATGGAGCCCCGTGGATCAGAGCATTTTCCAAAGGGGCCCTTGGGGCAAACAGGGAGATCTGGTCTGGCAGGACGTATAAAACAATATCCTGGCAGATCTACTTGTTCTCACACAGAATCCTTGGCTGCAGGGACACATTCCCATTGTTCCTGCCCAGGGTTCAGGACTCAGAGTTGTCTTTCCTAGGAGCTGTTCCTTCAGCTGCCTCGGGAGGGCCATTTGGCCTCCGGACCCACACTCTGGCTCCATTATTAGGGCTGCTGGATCCAAACCCTTTATCTCCACAAAAGGTGGTGATTGGAGCTGGATCTCCTTTTTTCACAATCATTCTTAAAATTGCAAGATCAATAATTGTGCTACCCTGTCATGGGGTTGAATAATCCAATCTTGTTCATTATTGTTTACAGATTTACTGTAATTTCTCCTTGATATTCTGCATCATTTCCTCCTGCCATGACAGGACCACTTTGCAAGGCCAAGCTCCAAGGGAGCAGTTACCAAAGCAAAGTGTCCTGGAGGAATCTGAATTCCTGTTTCAGAATTGATAGCTCTTATTTGCTTTGAATTTATCCTAATGAATTCCAATGCATGAAGGCCCAGCCCTGCAGCCTCTGGGCTGGCCCTGCCAGGGGCCATCACAGCCAGAACAATTTCCCAGGCAGCCCAAGTCTCACTGCCCATGGCTGGATTTGCCAATTTGGGGCAGCTGTGCACAGCCAGGGGGTTTCTATTTCCCCAGTGGGCCATTGTAAAGGGCATGGAGCATATCTGGGAGATGGGTTGTCCTTGGGAAAGTTCCCATCTCCTCATTTTTCCAACTGCTCTTTTAACAACCCCTTCACCCATGCAACCAATCCTGCAGCTTGTGCATAGTCTGGTACATGAAAAACCCTGCAGACAAAATCACTGTATTTTTCACAGGAACAGACAAAGCACTCTGCATCACAGTATCAGCAAACCCTGTAAAAATAGCCAATTTCCTCCCTTCCTCCTTTTTCCATTGTATACAATCTCACAAAGTTGACCACTGACATTAGGGTCCTGGCCAATCCTGTTCTGTAGGGTATTTCGTGTTACATCCCTGAGCAGCCAAAGATACCAAATTAGTATTGTCAGCACTATTTCACATTATTATTATTTTATATGTACATATTGATATGAAAATATAGATATAGATATAGACATATCTACATAATTCTATAAATATAAATATGAAGGTCTTATTATCCTATAAATATATATATAGTTATTTATTATATTGATATTTCACTTGCACAAGTGCATCTGAGCTCAAGATTAAAACCTTCTTCTCTTGCTCCATGTGGGAGCATTCCAACAATCATTGTTCCTTCTGAAGGTGCTGTTTCCTATGTACTCTCAACAAATTCATCTTTGTCTGCTCAAACCCACAAAGTCTCTTCTTTTTCCATATACAATTTTTGGATGCATTTGAAGCCATCCAGAGGTGCAGCTTCTTTTACCCGACTGCCCCACTGCTCCCACGGGGCTCCGACCTCAGCCCACTCCAGAGCCAGGGAAGGGCTTCCCAGCTGGGAATTTCTGATGGCACTGATTCCTCACATTTACATTGAACAAGTGGCATTTTGTTGGGATCTGGCCAGACTGTGCCAGTTTTGTTTTTCCAGTGGGCATGGTCAGCACCAGAGACACAGACTCCAACTGAAGGAATCAGTGTCATTTCCTGCAGCTCAGAGCAGCAAAGAATCACAAAAGGAGCAGCTCAGCAATGCACCCAACCATCCCCACCAAAGACTACCTGCAGAGATTAACAAAGATCCAGCAGCATTTACCCTCAGCCTTTACCATCCCCCAGACCCACACAGCAGCTGGGGAAGCTGTCACAGCCAAGGGCTGCAGAGCCACTCCTGGGCACTGGGAATTCCTGCAGGTGCCTCCAGCCCCAGGTGAGGCTCCAACCCCGCTGGGAGAGGGCCCAGCTCTGACAGTGCTGAATGAACAAACTGACAGCACTGCTAGTGTGGCAACATCTGCTTTCATCCTCCTCTTGAGTTGCTCCCAATGCCTGGCCAGGACTCAAGGAGGAACCAAGGGAGGTGACTTTGACCATACAGACCCAAACAAGGCCAGATGTCAGATTTCATGGCCTTGTCTGGCTTTTAAATACACAAAGGTCAATACATGTTTCACTAATGAGTGGCTACATCTATCACAGGGCTGATGACAATGCATATTTCATTAGGGAGCAGATACAAAGATAACGTTTGCTTGGAATGTTCATCCAGACGCGACCTTTGGCTCAGGGCCTGCTGTCCAGGCCTCACTCAGGGCTGGTGTCCAGGCCTTGGCACTTCAGGGACGTGGTTTAGTGCTGGGCTTGGCACTGCTGGGTGAGCGGCTGCACTGGGTGAGCTCAGAGGGCTTTTCCAACAGCAAGGATTCTGTGATTCCATGATTCTATCCATTGCATTGAGCTGGGGCTATTTTAGCAGCATTACTTTGCTCCAAAAGTTCCCTCTTGCCCAGCTCCTGTGGCCTGAGGCTTCAGCTCCTTCAGCTCCTGGTGCTGACCTGCTCATGCTCAATGTGACGACTCGGAGAGAAGAACACAGTCCATGCAATTCCTTCTGGGACACGGAGAGGGGAGGCTGTGCAAACAGGAACATTGTTTGCTGTGGCCTCCTCTCTGCCCTTCACGCCTTTCAGCGCTTTGAACCAGCCAAGAGCTTTCTCCAAGAGTGCAATAGAGCAGCTGCTCCTGCTCCCGGGCCTGGCTCTCTCCAGTCTCTGCCCTTGCCTGGTTCTGTCCCTCTTGCTGTGCCCTCTGTTCCCCCAGGGCTCGCTGGCTGCTGCCCAGGACTATGGCACTGACACAGATCCAGTGCTCCAGAGCCTCCTTTCTGTGCCCTTGGAGCTGCCTGGGCACAGCAGCCTTTTCCATCTGGAAGCTCCCCATGGACAGGGAGTGCCCAGCTCCGTTCCCTGCACAGCCTCCAGGAGCTCAGGGCTGCCATCTCCAGTCCCTGCTGGCACTGGGGGCTCCCAGGTGCCTCAGGCTGCTGTGACACCGCTGCACACAGGAGGGAAGAGGGGCAGGGGCTGTGCTCAAAGTCAGCTCCATCTGCTGCTGCTGCTGCTGCTGCTGCTGCTGTGGGGTCATTTGTGCAGCCCTGGCCCAGAGTCACGGATCAGATCCTGCCAGTCTCTTCCAGCCCTGGCTGCTCAGAGTTTGGGCCTTGGAGCCTCAGGTGACCAAAGGCAGCTGCTGCTGCTCCCTCTGTGTGCCCGTGTTCAGCAGTGCTGCTCCATCAGTCTGTGCCCAGCAACGGGGAAAAGCCTCAGCCCTGCAGGGCCAGGAGCTGCCGGGCTCTCCTTGAGCAGCTCAGCCAGCAGGAAGGGAGCTGCTCCACACAGGAACCAGGAGCAAAGGACATTCCTTTTATAGGACATGTTTTCTATTGAAAGGAAAAAAAAAAGGAAAAAGGAAAAAAATTGATAAATTGTAAAAGATAAGAATAAAATCCAAGTGTTAGTGAAGAAACATAACATACAGGTAATGATAAAAAAAACAAAACATAAATGCAAAGTTACATTATTTGCATTAAGAGGAAAATGATCTTTTTAAAAAAACAACTCAGTTATTTACATTTTAAATGTGCTGATGGCATGGATCCATCTTTGTCACCTCAGTAGACTCTTAAAAGATTTTGGGCTTTGTTTCCAACACTGGTATTTGAAATAGTGGTTTTGAAGCAAGAGGAAATTGCTTTGTGCCCTTCCAGCTCCAAGCAGGACTGGGAATGGAAACTCTGTCAAAGCCCAAATCCTTTAGAAAATGACCTTCCTTCTCAGCCTGGAAATGAGCTGCACATTCCCTTTGAAACTGTCAGGGATTTCTTAGAGACACAAAGTCCCACTGACAGCTTTTTGCTCTGGTTTGGAAGTGCGGAAGGGCAATTCTCCATCCACCAGCTCCAGACTGCACTGCCTCAGGAGCACAGCCCACTCGCCAGCTTTGGCCCACTCGTGGCACTTCTAGAGGAGGAAGAAAGTGCAATTGCACAATTCCAGCCAATAAAGAAGGAAGAATGGGACAGACAAAACACCCTGTGCAGATCCAGGCGTTCAGCTGGGACTCTGGAGAGTTTGGGTCCTTGCCAGTTGGATGTGTGTCCCCAGCTGCAATCTCTGGGCCTGCAGCAGAGTCTCACTCACCTGCCAAAGACGAAAGCTCAGGCACTGTGCTCGCAACGGGCTCGTCTGATGCAGAGCTGTCAGAGCAATGTGAGGGCAGAGCCAGCCCAGCTGGGCCCAGGGCTGAGCCCAGCAGAGCCCTGGCAGAGCCCAGAGCAGCCTCAGCACCCGCAGAGCCTGGCTGCAAGGAGAGAAAGCAGAAAGCGCCCGTCAGCTGAGGGCTCCTGTGCCCTTGGGCCAAGGCCTGCGGTGCCCAGGCCATGCTGGCTGTGCCCAGAGCTGTGCCCAGAGCTGCCCATCCCTGCTGCCTTTGGCAGCAGAGCAGGAGGGCAGCACATGTGCCCAGCCTGCAGCCAGCCACGGCACATCCAGCCCTCAGCAGCTGCCCAGAGCAGGATGCTCCTGTGCTCGCTGCCAGCTCCCAAAAGCTCTGATCCCACCCTGCCAAGCACACAGGGACCCACCTCACGCCACCCACGGCTGGAAGAAAAGCTGCTCCCAAACCATGTCCTCAGCCTTCTCCAAGGGCACGGCCCATCCATGCCACAGCTGCTCCCCAGCACTTCCCCATCCACACTGGACCACCTCCAACGCTTTCTCTGGAAAAACAAACAACACATTCTTGAAAAGAGATTAGAGACAAAAAAAGGGAAAACAACAATAACGGTAAAAACTCCCATCTCTGTCAGGGTCTTGAGGAAGGCCCAACTGCTACATGGTAGGGAAAAACCCAGCCATGGGTGAGGGAAGCCGACACTTTCTCTCTTCCCCCTTGCACTGCCCCCCAAAAATCACAGGGATCCCAAAGCAAACAAGGGCAGTGGAGCAGCCCAAACCCTTCCTTGCCTGCACAGCAAAGCAGCTGTGCACAGGTTCTGGAGCCCCACCTCTGCTCCCACCATGGGGCTTTGTTTGTGTCGGGCTGGCTGCCCCAGCCCCAGCCCCAGCCCGGGGCACGGTGGGTGCTGGGGGCCATTGGCAGGGCCAGGAGCCCACTCCCATTTCGTACCCACCCCAGCCCATGCCCCAGCCCTGCCAAAAAGTAGCTGAGCAGCGACTGAAGAATGAGTTGCATCTGCCCCAGCAAAGGGGGAACCTTTGGTTCCCTGCCACGCTGGGTCATGCCCAAATCTGGCAGAATTTCCCTAGGTAAAAATTCCCTGTAGAGTTTGGCTTTGAAGAAGGTGCCAGAATCAAAGTCCGTCACCTTCAGCCTTCCGTGGCCAGGCTGAGGAAGAGCTTGTCATCCTTGATATCATCCTCGCTGTCTCCAGCAGCAGCAGCAGCAGCAGCAGCAGCAGCAGCAGCAGCAGCAGCAGCATCCCCACCCGGTACAGCTTCTCCAGGGGCTCCTTCTCCTTCCCTGGGGGCAGACCAGGCTCTCAGGGCTCTGCCCAGGGCCCCAGCTGTCAGGGAACCAGGACAAGGAAAATCAGCTGGGATGGCAGCCACCAGTGCTGGGCAGAGCAGCTCAGCTCCAGCACAAGGGCTGTGTGTTCCCATCCCATGACCCCGGTGCAGTGACACTGGCAGCACAAAAAGCTCTGGGTTCCTTTGCTTCTCATTGCCACAGCATGTGTGGAGCTGGAACTTACCAGGGCCCTGGATATTTCAGGGACCTGGAGAATCATTCCCAGCAATTGGGAAAATCCTAGATGCTCCATCCACCCATAGATGAGGTCTCCAAATTTGCCCCGAAATTGGGTCCAGCTTTTAGAGGCCATAACGAGCAAGTCCAAGTGACTTGATAGTTGTAGCCCAGAAAGCCCTGCAGCTGATGGCACACTTCACAATCAGCAGGGGACACAGCTAGGCCAAAGCCCAGACCTCTGCTGGGAACCTTTCTCCTCAAATACCCTTCAGACAAACCTCCATGCAAGTCAGTTGGGGAAGTTTCTTCAAATGATACATTTCTGGCACATAACTACACAGGGTTAATTGAAAGATTCTAAAGCAGCTGCTCTGGAGTCAAAGAGGCAGCACTAAGAGTCCCTGTCATCTCTTTGTAGCTAAATCACACTTTGGGGGAGTTGAAGGAGTTCGTAACGAGCTAAAGAGCGGACCTCTGAGTTTTTTAGATGATGCCATTGCTTTTTCTTGTCTTCTACACAGACAGGAAGGGTGAGTTTGGCTCACATCTCCACCGCATGGGTCACAAGGCCACAAGACTTGTAGTTACAAGAGCTTTGAAGGATTTCTTGGCCAAGAAGACACTGCCAACAAGGATATTTGTGTTTTGGAGCCAACCCTTCAATATTTCATCTTATGGACTCACGCTAGAGTGTAAGCTTCCTTAGCCAATCATGTTATCACACACAAACCTACAGCACTGCATCCTAAACTTCTTGTTTACCATTGTAACTACTTTTATTTTTTCTAGATCTTGAACTCTAAAACTCTAAACTTTCCTCCCCGTGTCTCTGCTATAAACTAGAAATCTGCATTCTTGCTTCTAGCGCCTAAGTTTGGAAGCCCTTTCCAAGGTCTCAGACCAAATCCTGTGTTTAATTCTAAGCTTTGCTGACAAGACCAAAGGTCTGAGATTTTCCTGCATTTGGATTTCCAACAACACCGATGCTGTTGGTTGCAGAGTGCCCAGGATCCTTCTTGCAAGTCAACTCTGTCAGGATCAAGGCAGCTGGCAGGGGGCTGCTTGTGGCCTCTGACAGCCCATTGCTCAGGGCTTGCCAGCGCCCCAGCCCCTCAGGGGCTGCCCCAGCCCGGCCAAGCTGCCCGGCAGCAGCGCCGCAGCCCCACAGCAGCTCCAGAGCAGCCCCATCCAGAGGCGCCTGGGAGCCCTCAGCAAGGCAGCCAGCAGCACCCGGGCAGGAGGACACAGATGGCGCTTCCTGCCTGGCACAGGGCTTGAGGCCATCTCCAGGCACCGCTCTGGCAGGGATCCCCGCAGCCCCGGCCCCTGCCCAGCCACTCTGTGGGCAGCACAAAGGCTTCAGCAGAGCCACCAAAGGCCAAGGGGCTTCTGGCCATTTCCCCTCTCCCGCTGCACGCCTGGGCAGCTGGCTGAGCACAAGCACCCTTTTCCCCCTTCAGGGCCTCATCACCCCTCAGCCTGCTGTGCTGCTGAGCACAAGCACCCTTTCCGCCCTTTCCTGCCTCTTGCCCTGCAGACCCTGGGCAGCAAAGAAAAGCTCCTGGCAGTCTGTGTATCATAACACATTCTAGAATTATTTACAGTAATCTATAATCTATAATAATATATATAATTCTATATACTCTATAATTTATTTATTTACAATAAAGATAAAAAATGGAAAAGAAGAAAAGAAAAATATTAAAGAAAAGGAAAATTACCCCTGGCTCAGGTTGCACCAACAAAGACAGCCTCCCAGATCAGCTCTCCTCCTCAGTCATCTGGCAGCGCAGGCAGCCGAGCCCCGACAGGCGAGGCCGAGTCCTCCATGCCCTGCGCAGCTGATCTTGCAGCCTCTGGATGGCGGAATATCGCCCACACTGTATTGCCAGGAGGACATGCAGTGTTTCAAGTGCCAGCTGCGACACGGCACTGCTCGTGTCCTCCGTCAGGCATTCCAGGGCTGCAAGAGAGTGGAACAGAGGCACGGTCAGAGCCGGATCTGCAGGGAGCCCAGGAGAGCCCCCTGCAAGGGCCATCCCAGCCGGCTCTTGCCATGGCCAGGAGGGAGCAGGGAGCAAGGGGATCAGCCCGAAGCTGCTGGCCACCAATGGCCCACGGGGCCCTGAAAGCTCTGTGTGCTCTGCCCACGGGAGCTGAGCCCTCCGCAGCTAGGCAGGGCTTGCAGCTCCCCTCGGCAGCCCGCGCTGTCAGCCCGCTGCCCTCACTCACCAGTGCAGATCAGCTGGAGCTCTTGCTGCTGCCCCCTCAGGCGCCGCCCGGCCATGCCTGTGAACACAGAGCCTGTCACGGCCCCAGTGGCACAGCTCCCTGCCAGCGGCGCTGCCGGCGCTGTGGCCACATGGGCTGCTGGCCCGGCAGGGCTCAGCCCGGCCCTTGCCGCTCGCTGCCGCCCCAGGGCACGGCTGCCAGAGGGTGGCAGCAGCAATGCCCAGGCCAGGCGGGGCTCCACGGCGCCAGACCCGGCTGGCGCTGCCAGGGCAGCAGGCGGGGCCGGGGCCGAGCTGCAGCGGGCGGGCCGGGAAGGGAGCCCGGGCTCGGGACTCACCCATGAACCTGACGGCCGCCGCTCGCAGGGGCTCCTGTGGGCTCTGCAGGTAGCGCAGGGCCCGGCGCAGGTGTTCGGCCACTCGGCTCCTGTCCTCCGCCAGCTGCAGAGAACGGCAGGAGGGAAGGGTTGGCGCGGGCTCAGCCCCTAGGCCGGGCGCTGCCTGCGCCCAGCCCTGGCCTCCCCTGCCCGCACAGCCCTGAGGCGCGGCCAGCAGCCGCTGGCCAAGGGCTCCCAAGGGCAGGGGGCAGAGGGCCGGCTGCTGCCCGGGGAGCCGCGGTGCCGGCCCGCCCCGCAGCCCCGCCGGGCCGGAGCTCCATGGGCACCCGGCTCGGGCCCACGGGAGCCTGGAGAAGAGCCCGCGCGGCCCAGGGAAGACAGCGGCGTGTGGGGCACAGGCTGGCGGCCCTGGCTGCAGCAGCGGGCAGGGGCACAGCTGCCCGAACCGCACACTGAGCACCGCCCTCAGGGGCCTTCTCCAGGCTGAGGCTGGGGCTTGCAGGCCCTCCTTACCAGGAACTCAGTGAACTTCCATAGCTTCTTGCTCTTCAGCAGTCTTTCAAGATCCCTCCTCTTCAGGAACTCAGCCACACAAAGCAGCGTTTCCTGAGAAGCCTGGGGAGCAGCAGAGACGTGGAGATGTCCCCGAGCCCAGGGCACAGGACCCATGTCCCTGTGCCAAGGCCAGGAGGAGGCTGCAGTCCAGCAGGCGCCAGGGCAGGAGACAGCCGAGCCCCCTGCCAGGGGGACAGCAGCAGCCCACGAGTCCCCACCTGTGCCACACGCTGATTCTCATCATGGCAGTGGAAGAAGAGGGGCAGCAGGCTCTGGCGCAGGGGTGTCTTCAGGTCCTTTTTTGCCTTTTCCTCTGGATGAGTCACCAATGTTTGGAAGAGCAATATGGAGATCAGCTGCACCTGGCTATTGTCCTGTATGAAAGGAAGAAAAAAAGACCTCAGCATTGGCTGCAAGGAGCTCAGCTTGGCACAAGCCTGCAAGGGCATAAAGTGTCTGGGCAGCACCCAGTGGCTGTGGCTGGGAGCAGTGAGCCTTACGTGGTCAAAGAGTGGCAGGAGCGCCTCAAGCAGCTGCAGTGTGATGGGGCTGGGCAGCAGCCTGTCACTGTCCAAGATGATAGAGTTGAGTAGCATGACTGCCATGAAAACCATCTCTCCATCCCACAGGAGCTCCACAAGACTTTCAGTCAGGCTCTGCATGTTTTTGGTCTGTGCAGAACACAAGTTTATGAAATGCCATCCTGCTGCTGCAGGGCCCAGAGGCCAAAGGCCTGTCCCGAAGCACTCGGGCAGCTGAACTGGGAGGCAGGAGAGCTGGGAGCAGCTGCTCCAGCACCCAAAGCCCAGCGAAGCCCAAGTGACTGCATTCCCCCGCTAAGCTTCAGCTGTTGCCCTCTTCTCACCATGCAGGGATCATCAGTGAACTTGAGAAGGGCCCTGAGTGCCAGGCGACGCCTCTCCCTGCATTCACTCTGCAGCTGCCTTGACAAAATTTGCAGGACCCTGTTAGCACCACGTTCACTCAAGTCCAGCCACTCGAGGACCTGAAAGGCACAGGGCAGTGACAGGGACCCGGCCGGCAGGAGCCCGGGGCCGCACAGGGCTGGGCCCAGGCAGCAGCACAGGGCGCGGGCACCGTGCCAGGCAGCTGCGGCTCCGAGAGGGCAGAGAGCTGGGGGGCAGCTCAGCCAGGCAGCGCTGGCCATCAGGCTCACCTCCACAAGGAATGCTAGGGCAGGAAGCTCCCAGCGTGGCTCCTGTGTGCTGAGCAGCCAGAGCAGGTAGTGAGCGATCTGGGAACACAAGGGGATGGCGACACAGCACATCCTCCTGGCAGGAGAAAAAGAAACCAAGACTGTGGTCCAGGGGGACAAACCTCTGCCAGGACTGACACACAGAGGTCTGGTCTTTCCCCAGCATCCTGCAAGAGGCCCTGGACTATTTGGGAGGTGGCTCCCTGTGGGCACCCTCCTCTCCCAGCCTCTTCCAGTCTGCTTGGAGATCCCTCGGTGACAAGGCCCTCTGGCCCATGACCTCGGGGACTGTGTGGAGCTCCCTGGGCACAGAGCACAATTGGCAGAGGCAGTGGGGAGAAGGGGGTCTCACCTGGCCAGCAGAGCCACGGCATAGTGGTGGGTGTCAGCACACAGCAGCGTGTCCCAGCCACAATTGCGTTCTATTGCCACCACCACATCCTCGTGCTGCATTCGGCAGAGCAGGGACTTGAGGGTCTGCACTGCAAACCTGCGTGCACAGCAAAGCCCAGGTCATGCTGGGAGCACTGACTCCTGCCCAGGGACGTAGCAGGGAAAGGAGGAGTGGGATGGAGCACCTGTTGGGGCTGGTGGCAAGGCTGTGCTCTTCCTGGCATTCCTTCCAGAATGCATCAACCTCCTCTGGCATATCCAGAGTGCTGAAGAACACTTGGAAGAGCAGATGCACAAAGAGGTCGGGGAAATACGGCTCCACTACACGTGGGACAGGGGGCACCTGGAGGATCTTCCACATCACCACAGTTGCCTGCAAAGGACAAAGACCCCGAGACAGCGCTCAGTGCCGAGGTGTGCATGTGGCAGGGCCCGAGCGTGGCAGGGAGAGGCCAGGAGAGACCTTGGCAGGGGGAGCACGGGGCCTAGTGGGCTTGAAGCTGCCCCTGGGCCAGGTTTCAGGCCAGTGCCTGAGGAAGGGAGATGCAGTGGGGGAAGGAGGATGGAGAGCTCTGGAGAGGCGGCCTTGGGGCCAGGAAAGGCCAGTTGCAGAAACTCACAGCCAGGACAAAGACACCCGTTTTGTCCCCATTGGAGGTGCGCATGCTGTGCTCTGGCCAGCTCTCCAGCACATCCAGGAGTATCAGCTGCACTGGCTCCGCAGTCCTCGCTGAGCCCATGATGGTCTTCCACATGGAGATGGCAGCTCTGCGGGGTCAGAGCTCTGTCTCAGGGGCGTCTCAGACACAGCACCGTGGCCTGGGCATCCCTAGGGGCCCGGGCTGACTGCTGGTGCTGCCTCTGCCCACTGCCCCCCTGCCAGCAGCAGCCAGGCAGACCAGCCCTGTGGGGACAGGGCCCTGAGAGGCGGCAAGGGAGCATGGCAGCAGGCTCAGGGGCTGTCATAGCAGGGCTGGGAAAGGCAGCAGCCAGAGTGTGGTAGATAGGGAAAAGGCGCTGCGGAAGATCTCGCGATGTCACGGAAAGGCAGGACTCTCTGTTCCCCTTAGATAAGACCATCTGTTCCCCGTAGATAAGAAATTAACATAGGAATGTAGCCTCCCTCAACCGAATACCAGTAACTTTCCATCCCCTACCCAGTAACTTTCCACTCCTTACTAACCATAGATGGTAAAGACAGACCCACGCTGACGTAGAGACCCCTTAGACTATAAAAACCCAAGAGATGAGATAATAAAAGCCTTTTGACCGTCCATCATATTGATGCCTGCGTGTGTCATTGGCCCGAGCGGCCCTGGAGAGTTTGGGCCGCCGTGCTGTTCCTCTGAACCAGGTCGCCTGCCTTGCTCCAGAAGGCAACACCAGAGGGCCCTGGAAGGCTTTGTTGCTCAGACACCTGGGACAGGTGGTACAGGCTGATGGGCTGGGGAGGCCTGAGCCGTGTGGGCAGGTGGGCCCCATACCTGTCACAGGACGGGGCCACACGCAGGAGCGTCACGACTGCGTCACCCGGGTGTGCTGTGGTGAGATTCAGCAGGGCCTTGTCCAGCCTGTGCTCGGCAAAATCATTGGCCATGAGCCAGCGGTGAATGTACCTCACCATGGCGGGCACCTGGAGAAGGCACGGGGAGACTTGGAAAGCTGCCAGAGGGAACAATGTCCCCAGGGTCCCCAGAGAAGTCCTTCCCTTCCCAGCGCACTGCCATGGCCTCAAAGGCTCCCAGGGACCACCAGGCATGGCTGGGAAAGCCATGGGACTCATGGCGGAATTGAAGCTTGGCCCCAGGCTGCTTACTTGTTCTGGCCTAGCAACACCCTTCTCCAGGAGCAAATCCAGCAGGGCGGCACTGGTCTCATGATGGAGGAGCTCGGAGTGTGCTCTGAGCCCAGTGCCCATGGTGCTGGTCTCTTCCTGCCAAATGCTCCTGATGAAGTCGCAAACAAGCTGTAGCAGAAGGGCAAGAAGCCGGGGATGTTGCATGGACTGCTGCACACAGGGGGCTGGGCTGAGCAGGGACAGCAGGCCCAGCCCAGGTGGGGGTGGCTGCAGGTACCTGTGCTGTGCTGCGGAAGCGGCCACGTCTGCGCTCCTGCTGCTGTGTGCGCTCCAGGGCTGCATCTGGCAAAGAGCGAGCGCAGCCAGAGATGAGGGGCTGCGGGAGAGGCCGGAGAACACAGCCCAGCCCTGTGCTCACAGGCAGGGAGAGCCCCGGGATGCCCCAGGGGATGGAGCACGGCCCCTGCGGGGTGTCTGCCCGGCCCCTCTTCCATCCTGTCCTTGGGCATTTCCCCAGGGGATAGGATGGGATGGGATGGGATGGGATGGGATGGGATGGGATGGGATGGGATGGGATGGGATGGAGCCAAGTTGGCTGCAGGCTCCAGTCATGCAGCCCATCTCTGCCACTCACCCTCCTGCGGTGGATGGAATGGCACTGACTCTTCATTCTCCTCTGCTGGAGCAGCTCCAGAGCCTTCTTCCTCCTCCTCCTCTACAGTGGTCAGCTTGGGCACTCTCGAGGCTCTCTGGCGCCCCAGCACCGAACGCAGCCGGTGCCGCTCCTGCAGGGCCTCCTGCGCCTCACCTGCGAGCGGGACGCGGCGGTCAGCGCTCGGCCCGGGGCCAGCAACGGCCCCCGAGCGCCCCTCACCCGCCCCGGGCCGGCCATGCCCAGGCGTTCGCTTCCGGGAACGCGGCACGGGAGGCTCGGGGCCGGCGGCCGCGCTGCCGAGCGGCGGAGCTCGGGCCGGGGAAGCCGCAGCGGAGGCGGCGGGAGCGGCCGCGCCGCCTGTGTCCTCCGCGGGCCCCGGGAGGAGCCGGGGCCGGGGCCGGGGCCGGGGCCGGGGCCGGGGTCGGGGTCGGGACTGGACCCTGCCTCGGGTCCGGGGCCGGGCTCGGGCCAGGCGGAGCCGAAGGGCGGCGATGCCGCCCCCGCACCAGCCACTGACGCCCGCCCAGCAGCGCCACCGCCAGTACGGCCAGAGCCAGGCGGAGGCGAGATCGCGGCGGGACGGCCGGGGCCGGGCACGGGGCAGCCCCGCCCGGGGCCGGGGGCGGGCCGGGAGCATGGCCCGGCCTCGCAGGGGAGAGGGAGGCGGGGAGAGGAGAGGGACGCCGGGCAAGGGACCCCGAGAGAAGGGTGCCCGACAGCGGGAAAAGGAGAGAAAGAGAAAGAAAAAGAGAAAGAAAAAGAGAAATAGAAAGAGTGTTTAAAACTATCTCTTTGCTGCTGCTGCTGTCGCCGCTGCTGCTGCCGCTGCTGCTGCCGCTGCTGCTGCCGCTGCTGCTGCCGCTGCTGCAACTGAAGCACCGGGGCCGTTCGTCCCCGTGTCCGTTCCCCGCTCGCCCCACGAGCCCCACGTTCGAGCCCCGCGCGCCCCGGGGACAGCCCCTCCGTCTGCCCAAACACGGGAACTTTGCAGCCTTGAGCCCGGATGCAGAGCCCTGACTCCTGCGCACTGGCACAGCGATCCCCTCGCCTGCTGCTGTGCATTGTCCTTGCTGAGGGTCAAACACTGTCGGGGCACCTTCCCTTGGGGTAGGATTCCTACCTGACCCAAGCACTGCACTTACATCTCCAGTGTTGCTTTCCAGTAAAAACAGGGGAAGGAAAAGTGTGTGTGGCTCATGGGATTTTAGAGTGTCTAAAAATCACTAAGTCATCAATCTTAGAGATGAGGTGCATCTGGAATTTCTGGGGTGCAACATAAAAAAGGGGAGCATAAAAATAGATAGGGGAAAACATCTTGGATTGTTTCTTTCATTTTCATTTCACTTCTGGAAAGCTGTTTCAGTTTTCCAGGAATCTTCTCCTGTCTGCTCTTCCCAAGAATCTCTCATGGAGAGCAAGGTCAAGCTTCTGTCACAAGATTTGCCACCAGGAAATTATGCCACTGGTGAAGTTTTCATTGTGACTGTTTGTGCTGGCTTAGGGCAAATTTTGGGAGGAAATCTCCAAAAGGGGTCCATCTAGAAAGCAAGTTCAAGTGTCCCCTCCCCCTACTAGTTCAGGGAAAGACTTCCCTTGAGAAAAGTGAAAAAACCCCAGTTTATTAAACAAGTAAAGTATTCACAAGCATGAAAAATGAATCATATTAAATCAAACCTCTGACAGTGCTGAAGAGATGTCACATTCAGAAAGTCCTTTTTGTGGGTTGTAGTTGGCTCACTCGGTCTCTTCTAAGTCCCTCTGGTTCTGGAATGCAGCGTCCCAGAGCTCGGGGGGGCACAGGTGTGAGCTGCCGGTGTTTGTCTGGGTTTTCAGTCCACAGCAGGTTTAAACACTTCCAAGAAAAAGGAAAGTCACAGCCCGAGGAACTTCTCTGCCCCAGATAGCTAAAAAACAATTGCTAGACCTGGACTGTGAAGGCATCAGGAATTTTCCAAATCTGGGCACTGGCGGTCCCAGCAAACACCAGAGCTGGATGGTGCTGGAGCCAGAACCTGCAAATTTCCAAACTTTGGCTTTCTGTGCCAGCAAATCACTGGACTTGGGCTGTGCCAGCACCAGGAAGTTTTCAGATCTGGGCACTGGCACTGCCAGCAAACACCAGATCTGGGTGGTGTCATTGCCAGTGACAGAAATCTGCTGGATTTGGGCTCTGCTGGCACCAGGAAATTTCCAAATCTGGGTTCTGGTGCAGCAAACACAAGATGTGGGCGGTGCCAGACCAAGTGGCAGGAAGCTGCCACGGGCTTTGGATTTCTGTGCCAGCAAATTGCTGCACTTGGGCTGTGCCAGAACAGGGAAATGTCCAGATCTGGGCACTGGCAGTGCCAGCAAACAGCCCATTTCAGGCTCCAGGCTCCAGGAAGGATTGGATCTGGATGCCTTCCTTTTTTCTTTCCTTCTATCCTTCCTTCTTTCCTGGGATCCTGCCGCCAGTAAACTCCAGATTGGGCGGTACTGGCAAGGGGAAATTGCCAGGTTTTAGCTTTCTTTGCCAGCAAATTGCTGGATATGGGTGGTGCCAGAAGAGGGAAATTGCCAGATGTGGGCACTGGCAGTGCCAGTGCACACCAGATCTGGGTGGGGGATGTGCCAGCACCAGGAAATTGCCAGATGTTAACTTTCAGTGCCAGCATATTGCTGGAATTATGCTGTGCAGGAACCTGAAAAATTCTGGATCTGGGCACTTGTGGTGTCAGCAAACACAAGACTGGGTTGCTGTAGGTACCAGGTATTTGCAAGGTTTTGGCTTTCTTTGCTAGAAAATTACTAGACTTGGGCTGTGCTGGCACCAGGAAATTCCTGCATCTGGGCACTGGTGGTGCCAGCAAACACCGGATCTTGGCATTGCCAATGACGGTAGCAGGGAATTGCCAGATTGTGGCTTTCTTTACCAGAAAATTGCTGGACTTGGCTCTGCCAGAATAGGGAAATATCCAGATGTGAGCACTGGCAGTGGCAGCAAACATCAGGTCTGGGCACCTGTACTGGCATCAGGAAATTGCCGGATTTTGGCTTTCGGTGCCAGCAAATTGCTGGACTTGGGCTGTGCCAGCACTGGGAAATTTCCGGATCTGGGCACTTGCGCAGCAAACACCAGACCTGGGTGGTGCTGGTGGCAGCACTGGGAAGCTGCTGGGTTCTGGCTTTCTTTGCCAGAAAATTGCTGCATTTAGGTTTTGCTGGCAGTGAGAAATTTCCAGATGCTAATTTTGCAGTGCCAGCAAACTGCTGGAATTAGGCTGTGCAGGCATCTGAGACATTCCCGATCTGGGCACTGGTGGTGTCAGCAAACATGAGATCGGGTTGCTGTAGGTACCAGGTCTTTGCTTGGTTTTGGCTTTCTTTGCCAGCAAATTGCTGCACTTGGGCTGTGCCAGAATAGGGAAATATCAAGAACTGGGAACTGGCAGTGCCAGCAAACCCCACATTTCAGGAAGGATTGGATCTGGACCCGTTCCCTCCCTGCCTCCCTCCCTCAGCAAGGTGCCAGAGGGGCTGGACAGCAGCCAGGCAAAAGGGACCTGCAGGGACTGATGGACAGCAGGCTGGACATGAGGCAGCAGTGTGCCCGGGTGGCCAAGAAGGCCAATGGCTCCTGGCCTGGATCAGGAATGGTGTGGCCAGCAGGAGCAGGGACAGGATTCTTCCCCTGTGCTCAGCACTGCTTGGGCAGCACCTCGAGTGCTGTGTTCAGATCTGGAGCCCCCAATTTAGGAAGAACATGGAGGGGCTGGAGCGTTTCCAGAGAAGGACAAGGCTGGTGATGGATCTGGAACACAAGTGCTGTGATAAGTTCCTGAGGAAGCTGAGCTTGTGTATCCTGGAGAAGAGGAGGCTCAGGGGAGACAAGGCGGTGTCAGGGCACAGGTTGGACTTGATGATCTCCATGGCCTGTTCCACCCTTGCTGATTCTGGGATTCCATGAAACCACCCTTGGAGCAGTTGCAGGAGGAGCCCTGGGCCTCCTCTTCAGCAGCTCCAGCAGCCCAGGTCCCTCAGCTTCTCCTGCCAGCCCCAAAGCCCATCCTGTCAGTCCTGCAGAGCCTCTGCAGCTCCTCCTCACTGCCCAGAACAGGGAGCCCCAGAGCCAGACACAGCAGCCCAGATGTGCCCCCCTGGCCTGGGGTGCCTCTGGCAAGGGAGCAGCACCAGGCACTGCAGGAGCCTGCAGACAATTGATCTGAAGGCCAAAGCTCCTTAGCTCCTTCTGGAAGAGCAGGAACAGTTCCTCATTCCAGTGTGGTGGAATGCTGGGCACCACAGCTCCAGGTGAGGACTGGACACAAGTTTGCTCCCACTGAGTGCTGTGATGGGTTCTCCAGGAGCTCTGGGCTCCTGTGCTTGCCAGGCAGAATGAGGAGAGAAGGAGCCAAGTGCACTGATGTGGGAAATGGATATCTAGAAAGCTTTTAGGGCCTAATAGAAGGCCCACAAAGTAGGAATCTGTATATAAATCTTGAGACAAGAAATGCTAACTTAAAAATGCCATGGCACAGGACAGATATTGTTGAGAGAAAAATGGAGCTAGAAAAAAGTTTCAAAAGACGGCCTTGCAAATAAGATTTTGGAAAAACAGAGCTATGAAAGATGCATTGTAGTGGGACCCATGAGGGGCAGTTTTAAATAATTGGCTTTAAGGCATCTACAACGTGGATTGGCAAAAGGCTGATAGACCAAGAAACGCTTATAATGTATTATAATTAGGAAATAGTTGGCTTCTGATTGTGATGGCGTGAATTATAACATCTGTATTGTCTCACCCTTCTCATGAGACTGAAAATGGAAGAAAAGTTATTAAAACACCTCTCAGTGTCCCCATCTCTAGGTCAAGAAAAGAGTATTATCCAACACACTGACACACCTTTGCCCTGAGCATAACCCAGCCTGGACCAAACACACTGAAAGTTCCCCTGTGGCCCATGTCTCGAAACATCAGGTCTGCTGTTTGACAACTCAGGTTGGTTTGGTGTCAAGGAGTTCCCTCAGAAATACTGGGTTTGTCTTCCTCTGTGCCTTCCCCTCAGCAGCCTTGGGGATGCTCCTGTGTGAAGCCATCTGTCTCCCACAGTTTGAGAAAACTTCAAACAGGATATTGTGCAATAAGTCGTCTCCTCTAAAGTGTTCCAACTATCCCTTTCCAGCAATAGGGAATTATTACTAATAGATGAAAGTGGAAAAACCCCAACAGTTTATTAACAAACAGAATCCCCCCATGGCACGCGTTACAAGAAGGTGCCGGGGTCTCTCTCGGAAGAACAGGAGCTGTCACGGAGCAGTTCCAGCAGCTGATGGAAGCTCGGGGGCTCGTCCGGCGTCGGCTTTCTCCCATGGCAGAGCTCCATGGAGCGGGCAGGGCAGTGAAGCAGCTGGGCTGGAGCCCCTCGCTGCCTTTTCTCCCCGGCGTGGCTCAGCTCACAGACTCTCGGGCTGGGAGCGGGGCCGCTCCGCTCCTGCCGGCACCGTGTCCCTGGGCTTGGACAAACAGTTTCCTGCCAGGAGAGCCCTGCACACTGCTCCACAGATCTTTCATAAAGGCCCAAACCAACTCCAAACACCCTGTCTGCAGCAGCTTTTCACAAAGGGCTGCAGAAATCCAGGACAGCTGCACGTGAGTGTTGGAAGGCTCTTGTCTTGTTCCTGACAGCAGAATTCTTGATGATCTTGTGCAATTTTATTCAGATGTAACATGGGAGCTGAGGTTTTTTTTGTTAAAATATTTCATGATGAGTATGAAGCCTTGAGAGTGTGAGGTGAAAGACTGATGTGTGAAAGCATGAGCATATCCTCCAAAGTGGCCAGTTTAATTGTCCATTTTATTACTCTTGTATTTACTCCACACTAATTAGGAAAATCAAGCTTTGCTTGGAGGCAAAACAGGCATGGGATACACTACAGTCCCTCACAGGCTCAGCAGGGCTGGCAGTGACAAAGCAGGCAGTCTGCTTCATTGTGAACCACTACAGAGCTACATCCCAACCTGGTTTAAGTAGCGTGCTATTATTAAGAGCTCCTTTTCTGCATGAGACACCAAAAGGAGATCCCAAATGATCTTCATGCAAGCATGCAGTAAAGAACTGCTCCTGCTATCCTAACAAAGCATTTGCTTTGGCAATTACACTCTTCCCATTCATCTTTTTATGCAGGCACTTCAGGTTTTCCCCCACACCCCTGCAAGGCTGGCAGTCACTGTTTCCCATTTCCTGTTCTTCCCTAGAGATGGTGCAGTGGCTGCTTTGAAACAAAAAAGCCCTGGGATCTGGACAGCTTGAAGGAGCATGAAATGCTAATTAGGTGCTCATATTGGTAATACCCAGGTCTGCACTGCCCAGTCCTCTGAAGCAGCAGCAGCAGCAGGACCATGCATCATTCCTGTTGGTGGATGCTCATGCTTCTGGTGTGCAAGAGCAATGACTTTGAGGAGGGACAAAAATGCCCCTATTCAAACAGTGGGTGTGCAAGGAGGTGTGAAGTTTCACAGCCTTTTCTAGGATATTGCAGAAAGATCTAAGGTAATATTGTGGCATGGAGTAGGTCACTAAATTTGTCTCCAGAGGAATCCCCAGAGGGCACATTCACTCTGCTGCTGATGACAACCCCATAAGCTCACAGACCAGTTTTCCTTGCAACGTGCCACCCTGCCTGGGCTTTACTAGGCCGGGACTAGACCCAGAGCTAAGCAAGCACATGCAGCCAGGTGACATTGTGTGACAACAGAAGCTGGCAACCATGAGGATTTTGCTGTCAAAAGGTTACAGCTTGCACTGGGCCCAGAAGTGTTTTACCCTAAAGCAAAGCAAATTAAAATGTGAAGTTTCAAAGTTTCAAATGACTATGAAAGGAAACTGCAGAATAATTTCTGGATGGGCAGCATTGTCAATGATCATATAGCCCACCAAGAGCTGGAGCTGAATCCAGAATTGCTTCTTCCAGCTGTGCAGGAATTCATTCCACTGGCAAGCACTGTTCCATGGGAACAAATGATCCCCTAGCTCGGGGCTGAATGGCACCCAGGCTGCAGTGCAGATTTGAGGAACCCTTGTCACTTGTTATTGGCCTCCCAGTGCACTCATCCTTCTGCAAACAAGGGGCAAACAACACAGCTGCACTGCTGTCCCGGGTAAATATACATACAGGTGGCTTTTCCAAAGCAGTGCATCTTTTCCCAGTGAAATACATGACCTCTTCTTACCTATGGAATTGTGATTGAAGACACCTGTGAGCCAGATCTGTGGGAGATTGCAAAGGAGCAAAGCTTTGGGATTTGGGCACACTTCTCTTGGTTTCTTTGCTCAGGCCTTTGGTGAGCACAGAACACACCTTTGACTATACAGGATCTTTTGGATCCATTGTCCGTCAAACAGGTCAACAGGTGACTCTGTTGTAATGCCAAGTAACAAAGAGCAGCACAAATGACACAAAGAAAACATGGCCAAAGAGGAGGAGGAGAGGCCCAATGCGGAAAGGATGTGGTGAGACGCTGGCACATTGAGTGAGCTGCACTCCCATAATCTCTAGGCTAGCAGGTCCTGGTCTCACATTCTCCTTTTGATTTTTTCAATTTTGTTTATTTATTTACTTTTTGTCATCATCAAAAAAAATATAGAATTAAAAATATGTCATCAAAACTTAAAGACATAATCAAAACACGTTAATTCAAAACTGTATCTAAAGATCAGAACATATGTACAGCTCTAACTGTGAAGCTGTTATGTTTGCCCAATTATCCCATCATAAAAAAACCCCAAACAATATTAAAAGTAGTCGCTATTTGAATAGTTAAAATAAAAAAATATATAAAATTGGATACAATATAATTTGATTAAAATAAGGGATAATTTGGCTCAAATAAGAGCACATAAGCAAAAACAACCGCGGGGTACGGATTGCGGGGTTCAATGACCCTTGCCACTTCACATACAAGCTTGCCAAGTGAAAGTCACCCCTTATATGCCATGTGTCAATTCCATCTCCTCCCATTTTCGGTTCGTCATATCTTTATCTCCCCCTTCATTACCACCTTTACCATGCATGTGCCACCACTCGGTTTGGTGGTCGCACAAGTCTTTGGAGGTCGTCACTGATGAAGGCTCTGTAGTCTTCTTCGTTGTCCTTTAATTCACCTTTGGGTTACACAGGCGCACCAAGCCAGTACAATGTAAGCCAAGACTAACGTATCACTGCATCTACATATCAAGGCAATAAATCCCTTATAATTAGCATTTTCTGGGATCCAACCCGGTTCTTGGTCATTTTTAGAAACTCTATCTTCAGCTTCTTTCCTGTGGTCCTTGAGAACATCTGCTGGGAAGGGTGAGTGGAGCCCCTCCTCTCCCTCTCTTCTTTGGCATTACAACTTTAAACTATTTTATTATTCTCAAATATTAATTACTGTATCAATATTGATTCCTGTTTCAATATTTATCAGCAGAAATCATACCTATTTATCACAGACTGATGTCACTGGAAAAATTCCCTCTTTTCCAAAGGTTTTCATTTGCTTTGGCTGTACTTCGTATGGCTGCAGGTCACATTTCCTTTGGCTTAAGGAAGTATCTTGGCAGTTACTCTTGGTAATATATCTTGCTAATTCTGCCCTTGGAGGAATTACTCAGTTCTGCAGTCCTTATTACACGCCCTGTTCTAAAAGACTTTTATATTGTTTTCCCTCTCTCTGTGTTTTCACACTTGTTCAACCAGGTTTTCTTTCTAAGAATATTAGTCACAATATCCCAAAGGATTAAAAAATGCTTAGGTATTTGTTCCCTAAGTATTTACTAAAGAAAAATATAATAATTTAAAAAACCTGTATGCATGCTGGATGTAAAATACAAACAGAAATCAACTTGAGAGTTCTCCCAAAAACCTTAAGAAAAAACCCCATGTATTCCATAAAACCTGGAGTATTCATCTACAGTATACACAAAAGGGCATGTTCTAGAAGAGAAAATTTGTGCAATGGTTCCGCACATAATTATATGCTTTCAAGCTTTTTGCCCTTCAGGGGCAGTGCCATTCTCTGAACTGTAATGCTCCGAGCATGTTCTGCTCACCATGGCAGCTTTCTGCTCTGCCCTGGTACAGATCATCCTCCCAGCAAAGGGGGAGTGCAGCCACCACAACTCGCAGCACCTTCCCACACAGCAAGAACCTGAAGGAGACAGATGGCTTTCACCAGCTGCTGCGGGTTCTAATAGTGCCACCTCTCAGCTGCCGAAACCCTGAATTTCTGTGTTGCAGTGTGGTAGTTTATTGAGCCAAATGTTCTGTTATATAGTGGTATGCTCAAGTGTTCCCTGAGTTATTAGAGTTAGTCTCTCCCCTGTGTTAGGCCCTCCTACCCAAGTGTCTCTCAAGGAATTCCATCCCTCCTCACCAGATTTTTCCCTGTCTGTCAAGACAAACCGACCCTTTGCCCTACCCATCAGCCCAAACCCTACCCTTTGTTCCAGAAAGTTCCCTGTCCCTCACCCTAAGATCCAATCCCTATCCCAACGCTCTCTCTTCCCCTTGTTCTGATTTGTTGTAGGCCTCAAAACCACACCCCAAGAGTCGCTTATTGGTTACTATATGGTGTCCACGCCCTGTTTTGAAAGATTTTAAAAATCCGTGCACAGGGGTGCTGGGGCTTCTCTGAACATCTGTTCCCTTTGGGAATTTTTGCCTGCAGAACCTTCCCCCTGCCTCTCCTGATGAATTTGCTGCACTTCACACCGCAGAAGAGCCTCCTCTGCTTCCTTCACTCGGTCCTCCAGAGGTCTCTACTGCTCGGCATTTGGCCTAGAGGTTCTGGCTCAGGCAAAACCCTAACCTAGCCAGATCCCCGCTCTTGCCGTTGTCCCTGGAGCATCACAGAGCTAGCCAGGGCTGCGGAGGGCAGTGACAGTGACCCATGGCCTGGCATGTCACAGCCCCCAGAGCCACACCTGCCAGGCCACAAGCCCCAGCCCTGGTCCCCACTGCCGGCCTCAGGGGCTCCTGGGCATCCTCACCCTGAGTGCAAAGGCAGCCTCAGGAGCCCCCCAGGGTGCTCTGGATCCAGGCTGCAGACACCCTAAAGCCATCACTGAAAGGGACATGGATGGGGACTGCAGCTGGATCTTGCAGTGCTCACCAGCCCTGATTGCTCTCTAAGTGAACCCAAACCTCATTGGCAGCACCTTGAGCACATTGACCCTGCTCGCCCCTCCTGGAACGTGGTGTTCCCACATCCTACACCAGCCCTTTGCAGGGAGTGACCAGCTCCCCAGCTGCTCTGCTACCCTGGCCTTACTTTCTGTTTGCCAGCAATGAACTTAACAGACACACTCCTGAGAAACCTAGCACAACATTTGCTTCTCAGGAGGTCTTTGGCAAAAAAACTCCACTAATCCCTATTTTTGCACAGAGAAGGAGGTCCTGACAAAGCATGAGGCACAGGCAGGGCTCTGGCATATGAATTCCTGAGCCGCAGGATTCCACCCATTGTTGTTCCTAGCTACTTTGCTGATATTTTAGAGCCAGTTCTGGACAAGGGCTGCTGCTGACAGGATAGGAAAATATGGAGAAAAAAAGGTGCAGGAGACAACAAAAAACAAACCAAGGGGGAAAACCCTTAGAAATACAGAGCACAACAGAAGTCCTTGGAGATGGTTCAATAGAAAATGCCACCAGCAGTGAGCAGAGCCCGAGGTTGCTCACTGCCACCCCAGGGGCTCCTCAGTCCCCTGCTGGTTTGTGTCTGATGCAGCCCTGCCTGGAAAGGGCTCCAGGCTCTGGTGTTCCCAGCTTGCTCCAGGCTACATTCTTAGCAGCACTGAAAGAAGAGGTGAAACAAAGAGCCATTTTCTGTGCTGCCTGCAAACTCTTCTTCTTCAGTGCCACTGCCAGAGATCATCCCTCTGTCAGCTTGGCACTGTGCCTGCTGCATCCTTGTCCCTGTCCCTTGCATCAGCTCCTGCACATCATCAGCACTCGCTGTCCCACATCAGGAACAGAGAGAGCTGTGTCAGAAAAGCAAGGAGTGCATTTTCTTGGCCTTTCTAACAGACACAAGAAGCATGAGTCCAAATAACTTTGTTGTTTGTTCCTGTTCTCCTTTTCGATAACTCTTTTCTGCTTTAATGCAAAAGCCTCATTTCATACATGGATGGAATGATCTGGAATTGGCAGTTCCTTCAAGCTGTCAGGCACCATGGGAGTTTTCTCTTGTCTCTGATGAGGATTTGGTGAATTTTCCATTGGTCACTTGGTGGTGTCACCATGGGCTGAGCTCAGCGGCTGACTCTGCTGTCCCCAGGGGATGCATTGGGACGCCAAGCCCCTCATGGCTGGGATTCGGGGGAGGGCGGGCTCGGAGCGCCCAGGGCCTGGGCCCGTGAGGAGCTGTTGCTGGCGCTGGCTGTGCTCAGCCCGCCGTGCCGAGCAGCCGCGGCCATGGAGACACAGGCGGGAGCTGTGGCCGAGGCCGGCAGGCGGCCCGGTCCGGCTCGCAGCTGCGAGGACGCCGGCAGCCTGTGCCCTGAGGCCGAGGCCGTGGCGGGCGGTTTGCGGGCAGGGATTTTCCGAGTCGGCCGCAATGTGCTGCCTCCCGTGTGAGCCCGGCTGCAGCAGAGGCAGGCGGGAGCGCGGCGGGGCCGGCAGCGGCGGGCAGAGGCCGCAGAGAGCAGCAGCCCGGCCGGGCCCGCCGCGGAGCGGCATGGAGCTGCCGGGCAGCCCTCGGCCGTGTCTGTGCGCACAGGGCAGGAGCTGCGGCAGGAGCCGGCCATAGCGGCAGCTCGCCGTGCCCGGGGCCGCAGCTGCAGCTCTCCCCTGCCGGCCACAGCAGCAGCCGCTCGCCTCCGAGGCTCCGGCGCTTCCCGAAGATGAGGGGCCCGGCCCCCAGCACGCCCTGGAACCCCGCAGCCAGAGGAGCTGCCGGCGCCGCAAAGGGCAGCGCAGAGGGCGCAGGTTCAGGAGGAGGACATGAGGCTCGCTCTGGGCCGCGCTGGGGCGGCTGTGCCCTGTCAGCCTTCGCCTTGAGCCCTTTGCTTCTTTTCCATGAGACCTGATCCCCGTCCTTGGCCAAGGGCCCCCGCAGCCCTTTCCAGGGCTGCAGTAAAAGCTGCCTCAGTCACAGAATCACGGAATCCCTGGCTTGGAAGACAGACACTTTCAAGATGATCGAGTTCAATCTGTGGCCTAATACCTCAACTAAAGCACGGCACCGAGTGCCACATCCAGTCTTCTTTCAAAGGCTTGCAGGGATGGTGAGTCCACCAGCTCCCTGCAGGGGTCTGTCCCAGGAAGAACCAAGATAACACTGGGGCCTTCTACCCCCTGGCGCTTGGAGCTCTGGAAGTTTGTCTTTCTGCTTAGGCAAGGGCCATGGAAAAGGACTGGGAAAAGTAGTCACAAATCGAGTAGCCTACAGAGCTCTAAATTAATGTGCAAGGAATACAGAAAAGACAGAAAAGAAAAAAGGCAAAACCCAAATGGCATCAGCAAAGTCTTGGGCATGAACACATAGCTGCAAAGGGTCTTCTCAGCCCTATTTCTTTGTATTTCTGGGAACCAGAGGAATCCTGCTTGAGCCTCTGTGGAGATGGGTTTGGGAGGTAAAAGTTCATGTCTTTTTTCTCCTTGGGGCAGCTCCTGTTCCTAGCATCAGCTGAGCCTCTCTCCAGCCTGATGCCTGTTCTGATTGTTGCAGCAAAACAACTGATGGCAGACAGAAGGCACTGACACTTGCAGAGACATGACTTTTTCCAGTGCCAGCTGGGAGTGGGAGTCAGAAGACAAACTCCCGAAAGCACAACTCCAGTGGAAGATTGCCTTCCTTTTCATTGCGTAAAGAAGCTCTAGATCCACTTGTGAATTGTCAGTTGTTTGTTAAGGATGGGAAGTTTTCTTTCCTGATTTTTTTCATGTGGTTTGGAAGTGGATGAGGCTCTCGTTCATTCACAAACTCCAGACCAAAGTGCCTTTGGAAGATGGCCCACATGGCAGTTTTTGCCCAGCCATGGTACTTGTGGATAGAAGAAAGCAAGGGCAATGGTATTTGCAGCCAAAACCCAGCAAAGCTTGGCTCAGCCAAAACATCCTGGGGAGAGAGAGGCCTCCAGCTGTTCCTAGAAATCAGCAGAGTTCCAGCCAAATGGTTGTGTAGCACTAAGTGCAATCTCTTTGCCTGGATCAGAGCCTTGCTCAGCCGAAGAAGCAGAAAGATCAGCAAGGAGCTCTCAAAGGCCCCTCACATCATTTTGATTTTGCTCATCTTGTGTAAGTTTGCAACTGAATGTGTGTTTGCAGTTGAGCTAATGAAGAAAAAAAAGTAAATAGAAGCTTTACGGTGGGGCCATGATATTCCACAAGAGGAATCACTTGTATGCATTTAATTGGAGCTCTCTCAATCCTATAAAAGTATTGTAGCCCTGATTTAAAATAGGCCGATATGAACCAATTTGGAGAGACAGAGACTAAAATGGCGTATGGGGTTTTTTTTTAAGAGTGAGAAAAACTACCCAAAAGGTGTTGTTTTGTGGCCTTTTAAAATATACTACCTCAAAATTACCAACTGCAATAAATCAAGAGTTTAAAATGGAGTGTTTAGGTATATGAATAATTAAAACCACAAAAATGTAAAGACATGAATGCATGTTTTCATAAAAATCATGAAATTATAGACCAAAAAATACATGCCCTGAACTACAATGCAAAGGCAGGTAGAACTGTACTTGAATGGTCTCTTTTTAGATTGCTGGAGTTTTTTCCTTGTGAAGAGGAGCTAGGGTATTGCTGAAGAAAAGTGGCACAAGCAGGACGGGGCAGCGTGCTGTGCTCCGTGCAGAGGCTGCCAGGGGCTGCCCGAAGAGCGCCCTGCTGCAGCCAGAGCCCTCCTGGCCTGGGGCCCGGGAGCAAAGGGCCAGGGCAGGCACCTCTTCCTCGTCCTGACCCTGACACTGCTCCCTGCTGCTGCTGCTGCTGAGGGAAAGAGAAGACTCTCCTAAGGCCCCATGAACGATTGCACTTACGCAGCCCTGGGGATGCCAGTGAAGGAAACCAGGTGTCACATAAAGCATGTGTGACCAGAGTCACCAAACACCACCTAAACATGGAATTGTTGCAGCTCTGGGACAGGCAGAAATTTATAGAATTAACTGGGGACTTGAAGGCAGAAGAGGCCAGAGGAGGAAAACAACTCTGATGGAAAAAAACCACCATATCTGGAGGGGAAAACATCTCTGCCTGCTCAGAATTGGTCGAGGGAGCATGCCTCTAATCCTCTCCTGAAAGGGATGTTTTAGGTGAGCTTTGCACCTCCAACTGCCTTGGACCAGAGCAAGGAAGATTCAATCATGTAAATGTTACATAGATAGATAGATACATACATACATAGATACATACATACATAGATACATAGATAGACAGACAGATCTCATTACTGAAATCTCTCTTTACTGTCCTCTCTATTGCTACACACATCGGAACTTGGTAGCCAGTGCCCCACTCAACTACAATCCTGAGATTGCTCTCCTGTTGCTTCAAAAAAGCACACTCTTGGGGAATCTGGAGCATGTAGGTCCTTATGGAATGCAACCAGACACCCAGAGCATTGCCCTGGGAACTGGACTCTTTGTGCATCTGTGCTCAGGCAAGTTCTTCTTTTGGACTCGACCACACTGATGGTGCTGAAGTGGCTGGAATCAGAAATACAGCCCAGCCCCTCCCAGCTCCTCTAATCTCTGAGCACCAGCTGGAATGCAAGGGCATTGATTTCCTGCTCAATTCCTGAACACAACACACACTGATTCCCTGGGCTGCCAAAACACATGGGAGCCATTAACCTTGAAAGTGATGTGTTTCTGCCAGTGCTGGAAAAAGGCAGAAAAAGTGAGAAAAAGCTCCCTGGAGAAAGAGAAATTACACAAGGCTTCTCCTTCGAGCAAACAAACAAATAAACAAAATATGAAAGTGTTACCTACTCCAGTGTCTAAAGCACTTGGATGCACTGAAGAGATGTTTGGCAGGGAAGCAGCCCTTGTGCTGAGCATTGGCTCTATGGATCTAAGGCAGGGATCTATGGAAGTCTGCCTGAAGGTCCCTCATGAGCCCCCATTGTCCAGGCTAAAGCTCCCTCAGCACATCCTCCCTGGCCTTGTGCTGCCCCCCCTTGCCCAGCTCCCCTGTCCTTCTGTGCACACGCTGCAGCCCCTCCATGACTTTCTGCTTCCCAGGGCCCACAGCTGCACACAGCACTCCAGCTGTGGCCGCAGCGCTGCCCAGCACAGGCCGCGCTCCCTGCCCTGCTCCTGCTGCCCCACTGCTGCTGGCACAGCCACCGTGCCCTTGGCCTTCTTGGCCCCCTGGCCCCACGCTGCCTCATCTTCAGCTGCTCACGGCCGCCAGCCCTGCGTCCTTTTGGCTCACGCAGCTCCCCAGCCACAAAGGTGCCCATTGAACTTCAGATACAGCAGACACCATTGCAAGATGGCCTTCCTTTTCTACCACCTCATTTTCCAAGTAGATATCATAAAATTTGATAGGAATAGGATTCTAAGTCACTCTCTTTAAATTAAAATTATCTAATTCAACTGTACAGGAAATTGGTCTTAATTAAATTATCCCTATCTGCTGTCTGCAAGCATGGTTCTCTTTTCAAAACTAGGTTTTAGTTCTTCAAACTCTGAGAAGGAAATTTAAAAATATCTATAGCTGCCTGTGTTACTTTTGTTTCAGGCATGGAAATGGATTTCTTTCAGCCTTCCTAGCTGGCCCTCTACACTCTACTGCTACTGGCCAAGCTCCCAGCTTGCTCTACAATTCCTCAACACCAGGAACACGAAATGTTCCTTTCTCACTCACCTCAGGATCTTTAGCACTGCTGAATACATGCTTCAGGTGACCTGTAGTGGGAAGGGAAAACGAACCAGCTGCTGTCAGAAAACTGCCTGGCCCTCTGAATCCAACAGAACAAGTCAACCCAAACAGGTATGATTTCCCGTTTCACAACCTCCCTCCAGGAGACACATTTTATTCACACAGCCAGCAAGGGATCAGAACAATATTCTTGGCTGTTCCTACACTTCAGCCTGTTTAGCCAGTAAATGAATACAAAGATGATCAAGAAAATGCAAATTGTTCTTTAACACTCAATGCTCCTGTTCTACCAAACACATAAAACAGCTTCTGAAATCCTCTCCTTCAGGTACTCTTTTTTTTTTTTCCAATCAGATACATGCAGTAATTCTCATAATAATTCTCATTAACTTGCAGGAAACAGTTGCCCAGAAAAGCTTCCCAAAATTCCCGTGAGCTGTGGCAGTTCTGCTGTGGAAGAGCACAGCAGCACTTCTAGGGTTCAGGAGCAGACACTCACTGCTTTAGAGTTTGCACTTCCTTTCAAAGGGAATAACTATTTTTGCACTCAGTAAAAGGTTATTAAGTTAGACAGTCGAATCCTTTAATGACAAAATTTAAAAAGAAAGAAGCTTTCTCTGAATTTTGGGAACAACTGCAGAGTTTTTAGAAGGCCTTCCCTGAAGCTCTGCCAGTCTACATTTTCAAAGCTGTCTTGCTTGTCCCAGCAACCTGAGTAAATGACAGACTCTGCTGCCACAGACTCCCCTGCGGAGGGAACGGATGCCCTGCAGGTTCCCCTGTAAATGCTGCTCCTGTGGCTACAGACACCCCCTTTTTAGCTGAACCTCTTGACAGGAGCTTTACCAAACCACTGGCACTCTAATGCTCTTTCTGTTTCAAAATCAGAAACTCAGCCACCAAGAAAGAGCAGGAAGACATACAAAAGCCAGGTTAGGATACATCCTTACCGAAGTAGAATGGAAAACTCTACTTACGAACAAAGTGTGCAACGTAATATGCGGAAAAACAAACACCATAGGCAGCAAAAGCTGCTGTGGCCAGATGGTGGATCATTGTCCCAGTGCTGTGCAAGTTTTCTCCAACACTAGAAAAACAAGTGCCCTGTCAGAGTGCAGCTGCCCACTGACCAATGCTCAAACCAGGAGGGTTCTCCTGATGCGAGCAAGGCCTAGGGCTGCTCTGACACTCAGGCCTTCCGTGCACCAAGACAACCTTCTGATGCCACTATGACGATGTGGTAACCATGCCCTGACATCACAAAGCAAACGCTCCATATTGGTCTGTGAATTTATGCAAAGCAATAACCAACCTTCCCTACAGCAAACACAAAAGAGCCTGGGAAGTTCTTCTTTGTCACAAAGCAGCAAAAATTCCCCTCATGGGCCAAACCCTGTTGTTCAGGGATCCAAGAGGAACTCCAAGAGTGCCCCAAGCACCTACAGCCTGTACCCCAGCTGAGCACTCAGATGGGACACAAGCAAAGGAAGCCAGACTAAGAAAATGGCCCACAGCATTGCACATGTGAGAAATGACTCTCACTTTTAACATTTTAAAGGTTTAGTAAACCTTAACAAAGGACTGACTAAGGAAAAATTGCAGCATTGGGAGTCTCTGTGACTAGCAGCCATGTGCTCATCTACAAAAAGGATGCTCTGCCTTTTATACCCTTAGCCCCTCCAAAAGTTTTGTCAGTCAACTCTTTCTCTGCTGTCCATTGGTGGAGATTACTTTCTTGCATCCTGACTGGAGGTCAGGTATTGCTACACCCTGCCTGATGGTCACAAGCCAGCCCTCCCCAGACGCCCTGACTACCAAGGCAATTACAAGGGAGACAGGAAAGAGGACTATGGGAGGATATATTACAATACCATCACTACACATTTGAACATCCACATAACATCTGCTTCTTAATCATCAGAGCCAACCATTGCATTACTCGTCTAGAACACACAGAACCAGGAGAGAAGCCACTGTTGGCATCACAGCTGAAATCCTTCCCAACAAATCTCCCCACATATTTGCACCTTTATTGGACATGCCCAGGGCTCTGGTGCATGTACATCTCTGCCTTTCTTCCCGTTTGGCAACAGTTGAACTGGCAGCATCTGCCCGCCAGCAGCAGCTGCCCCAAGCTGGGAACGCCACTGGTGGTGCTGATTTCCAGAGGCTTCTGTGTGCAGGGGAAGCCAAGGCAGGAGCGGGTTGAACGGTGCTGGCGTTGCTGCTGCTCTGTGCCAGGGAGCCCCGGCTGGGCAGGGCACGGTGCCCACTGCGCTGGGGGCTCCTTCTCCTGCCACAGCTGGGCACACCTGGCAACAAGGCATGACAACTTGTGGGCAAGCCAAGGCGTTTCTGGGGCTGCACTGCTCTGCACACACCCAGCACACCTGCAGCACAGAATTTTAACCCTCAAACAGGTAAACCAAAGGGAAACAGCTAGGAAAGATTTCATTTCAACCATTCTTACCTGCTCAACAGAAGTCTTCAAAATGAACGTTACCAAGCAGGGCCCAATCCCTGCTGCCAGCTCAGGGTTAGAAGAGAGGCAATCCTTGATCTCAGCACTGGGTGTGTGGGGAGCCACTTCCCCAACACGTGCACACCCAGCAATCTCAGTTACTAGTTTGTATCCATGGATCTAAGACATATTCAATACTTTGCTGAAGCTCACAGGCTAAATATTCCCCCAAATTATTTGATTTACTGATTGATACCTTTTGACTTACTGATACTTAAATCACTTCTCCGTATTTACTGACATGATAATAGGAGTGTCCTTTAGTCCCTGCCAGTCTTTGACACAGGTTCAGGAGGAGACCCATGCACAAAATAACCCAGGACAAAACTGGGATTGCAAAGCAAATTCATTCTATTTGTTGCAGTAGCAAATCATACATACCAAGCCCTGGATTCCTAAAAATCTGCTGAGCAGGAGAAGGAGGTGGAGCGTGGTGCTCAGCAGCAGGGGCAGGTAGGCAGTGCACTTTCAGAACACCCCCTGGATCAAAACGCTGTGCATCTCATCCTTCTCACCCTTCCAGCTCAGAACCAGGCCTTGTATCTCCTGCTCAGGAGTGGAATTTCCCAGTCACAGCATCGGCTCACACATGGCTGGTGTGTGAGATGAGGCCAATGAATCCAGGATTTAAAAGAACTGGAAGAGTTAAAATTTTAGCAAGATTTAGTTAGGATGAAAGAGTATAGCAAGAAGAGTGGAAATAATAAGGGATAGTTAATTTTTAGCAGATAAGGTAGTTAAGGCTAGGGTAATATATCACTTGCCTGTCTTTACTATGTTTAAAGAAGTGGGATGGGATGCGGATTTCTTTGTGACAAAGAAGAGGACCGTAGCCTGCACCTGGGCCCCGAAACTTCAGCTACAGCCAAGGGGTGCGAAAGCCTGCCAACAGGTCATAAGGAAAGAGGTCAAATTGAGGAAGACGTCTTGGCTTCATCAGAAGGAGACCATTCCCTGCTTTAAAACCCACCAACCCATGTGATGTGAAAGAATCCGCAAATATGAGGGAACTTTGGACTCAGTTATAATACATTTTAATACAAAGGGGGTAGGTGGGGTTACCTAATTAATATGTATTAGTCGTTTTGGGAATTATATGAATATGTAGGACTTTTCTAGATAAGTAGAGCGGCAGTGATTCTTCACACATGTCTTTAAGAGACAACTCCTTGTGTGCGTGGCGCTGTAATAAACACACCACTTTCTGCCTTTAACTGTGGTGAGTTCTATTCCACACCTCATTTGGTGACCGTGGCAGGAACGCTTCTCTGCTCCAGCGAGAACAACCGAGCTCTGGATGTCTCTGGGCGCTGCCAGGACATTCCTTTCCTGGAGGCACCTCCGCTCTCAGCTGTTCCTCGTGGGGGACAGAGAAGACTGCTGGGACTGTGGAGAAAAGGAACGTTTAACTCTGTATAAAGTAACCCGTAAGGTGTATGCAGGGGAAGGGCTGTTCACAAGTCACACAGAGACGTCCTGTGCACAACGTACGCCTGTACAGTTTGGGTTTGGGTCTGGCTGCTGGCAGAAAGGATTTGCTGTGTCAATAAGGACCTGCTAGCAATTCTGGGGGTGAATTGAGCAAATCCTGTTTCATTGCTGCTATTTTTCCTGTGTGTTGTAATTGTGGTTGCGTTTTCAGTGTGTGAATGTTTGAGGATGCTGATGTGGGTGGATGCTGATGTGATGGATGGTGTGTGTTGTGTTGAGAAAAGTGAGCACTCTGTCCCCTCATAAAGATATACTCCTTTCCCAGTGAGCCTGTGTGCGTGGACTTTCTAGTTGCAGGGGTTGGTGCTCCCTGTGACACCTGGTGCTTGGGTATACAGGGGGGTTGAGTGGTTTTTCTCCCACATTGTGGTCATTTGGGACTGCACGGTTGTGTTTGGGGAGATTTTAGGATTTTGTTTGCAACAAGTGCAGCAATTTATGCAGAAAACTTCAGTGTGGTGATTTAATTTGTTGAATTATGGTAGTTCCTTTCTACCCACCCTCCTCCCCCAGGGTTTCAAATCCCCTGCCATGAGGTGGACGCTCTCTATCCTCCTCTGGACATCTTCTTTCCTCTCCTGGACACTCCCTTTCTCTCCTGGAGTTGTTCTCCATTAAAGCTGTGGGACTTTGGTCCCAGGAAGAGAGAGCGCCTCTCGTCTTTTGCTTTTGTCCTTGTCAGTGTCACTGGGCCCAGAGCTTGCCAAAATGATCCCCCACGAGATGAAAACTGACAAATGGCCCCATATACACAGCTCAAAAATTGGCCACATTTTTGATGGACTGGGGTGTTTGCCACACTTTTGAAATTCCCTATTCCCACACAGACCACGCAATTGTTGAAAGGACGCACCACACTCTAAACATATTCTAGATCAACAAAAGGGGGAGTGGCTCAAGCAACATCCCAGATGAGGTTGAGCAAAGCTTTAGATGTTTTTATGTTTTTAATAGCTCATTTGCAGGAACTAATCCTCCAATTTTTAGGCACTTTTCAAACAGCACACAGGAAAAATTGAAAGAAAATCCTTCTGTTTTGATCAGAAACATTGAGTTAGGACAAATTGAAGGACCATTTCCGCTAATCACTTGGGGCAAAGGGTACGCTTGTATTTGCAGAGGTGTCGGACCTATGTGGGTCCCCGCGAAGGGCGTGAAACCATCTCATACACAAGAGCTCAGCTACAATTCCACCAGCAGGGAAATGAGCACGCAGACATGAGCTGCATGTAGAAGCGACGGTTCATGCCAGACGATCCTGTTCAACCTGTGAAAGCTACAAATCTTGAGTCTGATGTTGATTTTTGGACTGTGAAAATGGTTTCTATCTAGAGCTCTTTCAGCAAAAGGGTGGTGTCCATTGTGTTCAAAAGAATTCTAAGATATCCAAATTTGTAAAAATTGAAGGTTAGAGGGGCAGTTTAGTGCCCTATAGTTGGCCAGTCCCTGAACAAGTGCTAAAAATTTTGCTTGAGAACTGAAATAGATGGGGAAGCTTTTGCCAAAAAACAGCTGAGCAGGAACATGGAGTTTGATCAAATGATATACAGGCGCTTGTTGGTTTTGCTTGCTTGCTTTTGCATGCATACATGCCTGTAGATCAACCAAAAATGAATGTTTGCCTTGCTTTAGCCAAGTCAGCAGGCTCAGACGCCATGTGTTTGACCAATTTGAGCCCAGATAAATCCTTTGCAACCCTTTTGGTCGGTGTGCCTGTGCCAGCCAAGGAGTAGCCAATACAAAATCGTGACAAATATTGGTGTGAGGCTGCCAACGAGACCAATCCCATAACCAGCTGACATCACTGGGCCCCGGATCTTCTTAAAGCACCATCTGAACCTCAAGAATTGGAATTCTTGGTTCATTGGTGATGGAATTTTGTGCTGAGTTTCAGTACCAGGGAGATCCACAGTTAAATGTTACTCCCCATCATCCTGAGGACAGATACTCAAGTTTGTGGTGCAATTGTACTACCCCAGTGCCCGCTAGGGTGAAACTACTGACGAGTAGATGACCTAGATGAGTCCTCATGACAATTAGCAACAAAATATTGGCTCATTTGTGGAGATAGAGCCTGGCAGGACATTCCCTCAAAAATAAAGGTGGCCCATGTAGCATCAGGCAACTCACTGTGATAGCACCTATCGTTAAAAAAGCCATCAAGAGAAAACACAGAGAAAAAAGATTTTCCCATCATTATAAAGAAAACTGTAATAGCAATTTCAGACCCTAGGGCCCTGCAAAATGAGGTACATCGAATTTATTTCTACATCAACTTGCCTCGGGCGAGGCACTGAAACCAATATACCGATTGGGGTGTTGGCTGAAGAAAGAAGACAGTGCTACTTCCATTGCAATTAGTGACATGATGACTGATGTTAGTGCTGTCAGACATGCAGCCTTACAGAACAGAGCAGCAATTGATTTCCTTAGCAGCCATTCCATGTGTTCAGTGTCACCCCCATGTTCAACACTGTCACTGTCAGCTTTGACAGCTTTTGGACTGTGTTTGAGAAGTCAAATTTTTCTGACTGTTGAAGAGCTTGGGGCCCAGAGTTCTTGTTAGGAACAAGGGATTAAGTGTGTGAGCCATGGAGTTGTTGGACCAGGTGTTTTGTGTAAGTGGTGAGAAGGGTTTCTTCCTTTCTGTTTCTCTTTCAAGGGGAAGATTAATATTGCCCCTGAGTCCTCAGGAGGGGAGCCTGTGGACTGAGCTGCAGCAGAGGGAGCTTTGCATGGCACCGAGAGCTGAGGGAACAATTCCCAGGAGCCCAGGGAGCTTGGTAAGGACAGAGCCCCCACTGGTTTAGAGAGGGGTGAGATGGCTGCTCTGAGCCTGCCTCTGGCAGTGAGGGAGATGAGAAGGGTTGAGTTCCTCTCGCAGGCTTGGTGCTTCCTGGTGCCTTTAGTTCAAATCCTGCACTGGCAGAACCTGCCTGAGCCCTGCCCTCCACGCTTCTCCAGAGGCTCTGACATTGAGTCCTCTGAGGGAATCCACAAAATTAGAGAGTTTTGGGAAAGCTGCAAAAGGCAGGTCTCAGATATAGTAGAACTGTGATTAGAGCCAAGCAGCAGCCATGAGATTGGTCAGCAGAAAAATTATTTAAACTGCAGAAAAGCAAAGAAAAATAGAACAATGGTCTGTGCATTAACACTGGTCTAGAATAACTCTCTAAGCTACAGAAAAGTTTATCTAGCAAGATATTAGGAAGGCTGAAGCTTAATAATGGAGCTCAGTGCGTTGTGTTTTAAGGCTTACACGTAGGTATTGTATTCGAAATAAGCAAGCATTGTTTTAACCAATGGAACATGTGCTTATAGTGATTGGATAGAACTAGTGTCAATAAGCTTTTGCTCTGTGTGATTGGTCAAAAAATTTATCAAGTAAGTTGTAACATTAAGTTCTTTGTCTGCTGCCTGGGATGTGAGCTGCTGGCATCTTCCCATTGTCATAACCATGTAATGAGACTGATGCTGGAAAACAAACAGCTCGAGGTGCGTTCCACAGCAGCCCTGGCCGATTTGTGATTTCTACATAGCCCCCTGCCAGCGTCAAATGGCATGGCTTGATTTGCAGGGCAGACAGTCTTAAACATCTGCAATATCCTATCAGAGTCCTAGTTTGGCTTCATTCAAAGAAAGAGGAGAGTGCACCTAACCCTGACCACTTGTTAGGCAATATTTTCCACCTTGCCCTTGTACCCCTAAAGAGAGGCTGTCTGCAAAATGCTCAGAACACCATCCAAATCTGCAGCAAGTACAGGAAAATCAGGCAGAGAATCTTTCTGTTTTCAAGGTCCCCCTTCCTAGGTGACTTGACCCTTTCTACCTGATTCTCACTTGAGATCTACCCATGATAGAGCACTGCAGAAAAACACTTTAAAGGGTCATTAACCAGGACCTGCTAGGAAAGCAAGGGTAGAAACTCTTTCCCTCCCTGATAGGATGCGGGCTGGCAACTGCTGCTCTGAAGATGTGCAGCTGCTCCTCTCTGGAGAGGCCATGGAAGGGCTGTGATGGTCTACGGGAACCAGAGGAACGATGAGCTCAGGTTGGCATTTAAGCTTCATGGGAACAAGCAGAATGAAGAGCTCACAGTGGAGATGAAATTTGCCTGTGCCTGGCTCCTCCGATGAAACCCCAAGAAGTCCAGATGAAGCAAACACCTTCTCCCAAGAAGCCAGGAAAACCTCAGAGTCCTGAGCACCTGCACTTAGCCTGGAAGGGCCTGGAGGCAGCTCTAAATGCTCAGGTGAGGCAGCACTGAGGTGCTGGTATGAGAGCGCTGTGTAGCAGTGAGGGAAGGAAACGGGAAGCAAAGGGAAGGCTGGGTCACTATTGGTCTTTGGGTGTGTTTCCCTTGGCAGCAACTGTACTGTCAGGGAAAACAAAAGCTCCCTGAATGGTTAAAACTGAAAATCAGGGACAAAGACTCTCTAACTAGTCAAAGTTACAAAGTGGTGTGTTCATTACGCCGGCGGCCAGCACAGGGGAGAGTCATTCCCGAAATGCGTGACCACTGGATGGGCTCGGCTCTGCACGGCACAGCACAGCAGGATCCCGCAGGACAGGGAAGGGCAAGGCAGGCAGGGCAAGGCAGGGGCAGGGCACTGGGAGCAGTGACAGGCTCTGTCCCCACGCTGCATCCCATGCCTGGGTAACCATCGGGGACAGAGAGGAAGGACATTGCTCTGTCTTGGCTGCAGAAAGGATGAAAAGGGGGAGTTAGAAAACATTAATTTGGACTCCTTTTCAGCAGACTAGCTGGTTTTATCTCACCTTGTCTGCCTGTCTTTGGCAGAGTTGGCACATTTCTCGTGATTCGGAGTCAGCTACGGCAGCAGGAATGGGAAGCAATTTTGTCAGCATTGATATCAAAGCCAAAGTGCTGCCCCATGGATGGATGGTGCTTTCTTCAGGGGATTTTGGGCCTAGAGTTGTAGCAAACTCACACTGGTGTCTTCCCAAGCAGCGTTGCCTTTTTCTTTCCTCAGGAATCACCTCTTCTTTTTCTTCCCCCCAATCTGGGGAGAGTTCCCATGCAAATTTCCCCTGCAGCCAACTCCTGTCACTGTAGACTGACAAAGGAGATCTTGCAGTGGGAAGAGACTCCCTAGAGCTGCTGTGGAGAGCTGAAGGGGGAAGCTTTGTCCCTTAGTCTTGAAGTCTTGTTATGGAGCTGCTTGTGCTCTGGGGGGCGGACACCAGTGGTGTTTATCCAAGCCTTGCAGGTTCATTCCTGAGCTTGCTGACACACCACAGAGACTTTGGGGTTGTCGTATTGGCAAACAAATTTCAGTCTGGGCACTTCTTGAAATGCTTCAATTATTCTTTTTTTGCTTTTCTGCAGAAATATTGTCATCATCTATTCCTTCAAGAGAATCTTTTCCTACTTTTTGGGGAATTCCTTTTGCTGCCCTCCCAGACCAGGCCAATTCCCAGGGCTCCTTCCCAAAGTGAGGTGCAGCCCATGGCCTCCACTCTCCAGCTGGAACAGAAGGAAGCACAGAGTTTGCGGCTGTGGGAGAGGAGCTTCTCTTTCCTGCCTGCTTTCCCTTTGGGACAGATTGGTGTGTGCTCATTTGATAAAGGCAGGTTTAAACTCTGAAGCAGTTGTGTTTCAAACTGCTCCCTTCTCCAGCTCTTCTGTGGGTATCCTTGGACAAAAGGCCTCTTGGTGGGAGCTCCCAATGGCAGGTTAAGGAAGGAGGTTGATATTTCAGGGTTGTGACTGCTGAAAGCAGCTGGTTTCTGGAGTCCAGAACTGGGAATGGCTCTTTATCTCTCCTGCCTGCAGAAAAGGAAGTTGCAAAGTAGGAATTTCATTTGTGGAGATGGCCACCAGGGGTGTTTGCCAAGAGATGGGCTGGCAGCGAGGCAGGTCTTGTCCTAAACTGGCTGTGTGTTTGTTTTGATGGTGGAGAGGGTCAGAGATGCAGACACACCAGCTGAATGAACAGTGTGATTTACTGTAATGCCAAAATGTAAAAAAGAGTCAGGAAAGGATAAGCTAAGCAATGCACCTCAGCATTATTACAAAAGGGTGCCTCTGGTGATTAAGGAAGATCCATCACCTGGTAGCCCAATGGTTTCCCCTTCATCCAGAGCTGCACATCACCGGGGGGAAGCTGTCCCAGCCCAGCCCTGCAGAGCCACGGCCGGGAACCGGGAAATCCTGCGGTGCCTCCACCTTTGGCGGCCACGAGGCTCCCGAGTGCGCTGTGAGAGTAGCCCGGCTCCGACAGTGCTGGGCGAGCAATGTGCCAGAGCTTCTGCTGGGGGCACAGCTGGTGTCATTCTCCTCTTGGTTTTCTCCCCGAGCCTGCCCAGGGCTCAAGGAGGAACCAAGGCCAGGTGTGGCCTTGTCCATTTTCCTCATGCAGAAAGGTGAAGACGTGTTTCACCAGTGAATGGATGCAACAATCCTTTTGATAATAACACTTAGTTAAGGAGCAGGTACATAGAACATTGGGTTGGGAAGGTCATCTAGAGGGCAGCTTTGGCTCAGGTCCTGTTGTTGAGGCTTCAGTCAGGGTCTGTTGTTCAGGCCTTGGTCCTTCAGTATTTTGTGGTGCAAATCACACCTGTGCAGAGCTGCAAACAACCAGGTCTATCATTAGCACGTTTGAGACAGGGAACAGGATTAGCCCTGCAAGGCCAGGCTAGGGCCAAGAGCAGAAGGCCAGCACCCTGCTTTTGCCCACAGGCAGCCCTGCAGAGCAAGCAGCCCCTCCTGCCCAGGGGCTGACGTGCCCGAAGCTGCCTCCCTGCTGTGCAGCTCTGCAGAGCCCGCGGGGCGCAGGGTCCTGGGCAGCCAGGGCAGCCCGGCTGCCTTGGAGCACAAGGAGTGCCCCAGAGAGAAGCTGCTGCCCTTTGCTTTGGAACTGTTCCTCAGAGTCTTGTCAATAATCCACAGTGTCTGATGTGTTTTCCTTTCCTCTCCCAAGTTTAACACAGCTTTTTGAGAAAATTGACTGATGTAGCTGCTGCTGGTGGTGGTGATAGTACTTTTGTCTGCAGGTGAGGGCAGGTGATTTGAACCAAGGACGGAGTCCATTGTTAACACCCCAGCTTTGCCAAGTCAAGAAAACCATTCACAATTGGGCTACCAGTGCTCAGCAGTTTTCCTAGGTTTTGGAAAGCTACCACCTTAAGAAACCCAACAGATTTTCCTCCAGGAGGATACCAGCAGTAGCATGATGCCAATGTTTTCCACCCCTTTTCTGTGTCTTGTTTAGAGTTCCGCAGTGCCCAGCAGGAATGAAATGACCTGTGATAATGTGGTTTGAGTACTCTGTGTTGTTCGTTGCCACATGAGTGTTCATGACAAGCTGGACACCCCACTCGTGGCTCTGTTGAGTTAAATTCATCCAATTCTGTGCAAACAGCAGCCCCGAGATGCTGAGAAGAGCAGGCACAGTGGGTGGGTGTGCATGCACGCACCCGAGGGCTGACTGCTGTGTGGGCAGATGGTTTTGCACTGTTGTAAATCTTCACTCTCCCAAGCTGAAAGGCTATTTCAAATATGTATCTTAAATGAAAATATACAGCAAAAAATAAAATTGTCCAAAACTACATGTGCATTAAATTTCATGCGTATTATGTATTATATATTTTTATTAATATAATATAATATAATATAATGTAATGTAATGCAATGCAATGTAATATAATATAACATAACATAACATAACATAATATAATATAATATAATATAATGAATATATGAGATCATTTTTGAAGCCATTGTTTGTGGGGGATATTAGATGATCCCCTAGTGTTTGTACATTTTCGCTTTCTGCTACTGCTGATCCTAGCAGCAACTCCCTGTCAGTTCTTCCAGGTAACTTCACACAAAGGGATTCCATCATTTCAGTGCCTGTGAGAGCTTGGCACTGAAATGCCAAGTTGATTCCCAGCTCTCCAGCCTCCTTCTGGATTTTGGGGCATCTCAGCACTTGTGTCCATGGCCCTTCCTTCATCCCCAGCCTGCAGCAGTCACAGTCGCTGCTGCCTCCCCCTTGCTGCAGCTCATTTGCCAAAGTGCTGCCAAAGGCAGCAGAGCTGGCTCAGGATCCCTGCTGGCTTCTGCTCTCTGGGATGAGCTTCAGGGGGACACTTGGAGCACTTTCCTAAAGAGCTGCCCGTGGGATGAGGGATTTGTCCTCCTGGGTGGCTCCTGCTTGGATTCTGTGCTCATGGAGCCCCGGAGTTTTCTCAGCAGCCTCTGCAGCGAGTTCTGAGCCAACGTGGGGCTCAGCTGCCAGCCCAAATCTGCGCTTCCCCTGCCCAGCCTGAGTGCAGGTGGGGCAGGTGCTGGGCATGGCTGGAGATTTGCATGGCCAGAATCCTCCAGCATTTACATCTGCCCATGGCTTTGGGGAGCACAAATCTACACTTACTTCAGTTGAAACATTGCATTTATTGCAGGTAGTTACACCTGCACTATTAATGTACAAATACACAAACATTAACTTATGTTTAAAAATGAAATTTATTTTAAATTGCAACACCTGTGCTACCAATATAGAAACACTGAAATAGCAATTTATGAATAAAACCTAATTTATTCTGAGAATTGTGCTATGTAAGTATGTACAGATATGAACTTCAGTTTAAAAAAATTACTTTATTGCAACTCTCTGCAACAACTCACTGTACACAAATATTGAAGTTACTGAATTGAAGTTTAACAATTAAATTCATTACTTATTACTACAACCATACAGCCCATATACAAATACAGAAGCATCAATATCCCTCTCTAAAGAATCTCAGATCCAGAACTAAATAAATAGAATTTTAGAACTATACAACTCCATACATAATAAATAGAAGTAAATACATATATAGGCATAACAATATAGAGATGTAAACATGCATTGCATATTTCATGACATATAACATGACAATATAATACAAATATAACAAACCTGTCTATAAATACACAAATATCAATGGACCAATATAAAAATCCATACAACCCCAGCAATAGAAATGCACAGCTACAGAGCTATACAAGTTTGTAAACAGATGAATATACATGCATAATATGACAACATACACACATAATATCCCTATACAAATATCAGTCAGTGTATATAAATATCCCTATATTTGTAGCTATCCAAATCTAACTACACATCCATAAACAGCGCTAGATCAGGAGGGATTGCAGCCGCCGATGTTCCCAGGTTCTCGCTCGGTCTCCTCCTCCCGAGCAGAGCAGCTCTCCTGGACAGGGACAGCAGATGGGACATCTGGCAAGCAAAGGGAACACTGAGTGAGTGTGGGGACGTTTCCCTTGGCAGCAGCTGCGCTTCCATCAGGGAAGAGGAAATGTCAGAGCCTCCCCAGGAGGGTCAGAAGGAAAAGCAGCCGAGCGGGCCGGGCTGTGGTGAGCTGCTCACTTCTTTCTGGCATCCCAGTTGCTCTGAGGGAACTCCCTCATGTCACGTCATTGAATCACCTCTGCACTTAGCAAGACTGTGGCCCCCAAATCAATCAGCATTTATGTCTCCAGCTGCTTGCACCAATGACAGGGAATGTCCTCTAACGGTGCTGGGGCACAAAGTTACCTTCCACAGGTCATCTGACAGAGCCTTGTTCTTTCTGTGCTTCCTGTGTTTCTCCTAACCTTCCATTTGGAATTTTTACAGCATTTCTTTTTCCTTCCCCTTGATCAGTGCTGAAATGTGTGTTTCTCTTCCAAGTTTCAGTTTGTTCAGTGATCCTGTCAAGCCTTTTCTCAGAAGCTTTTATCATGGAATTGAGTGTTAATTTCAGCAATTTTGGTGATTTTCTGTGAGATTTATGCTAGTGTCCTGTTCATTGGGCACCATTTAGGAAGGTACAAAACAGAAAAAGGATGTTCTGTATGTCAGTTCACTAGTGGAACATTCATGGACAGATAGAGTGATTCACTGAATTTTAGATCTACTCCTAACCTGAAAGTGCAACAGGTAATTTGGGGAGAAATTAAAGCCCAATTTGTGCTTCTACCAGCCTGTATTCAAATGTAAAGTAAATAGAGCAGGGAGAGAATGTCAGTGTTCAGTTCCTGAAGTGCCTTATTAAGGTGTTCTTGAAGTAAGGGAGATAAAATCTGGGTGGGCATTCCTAATTTCCAGCCACTCATTGTCAATTTCATTGACTCTGAAAACAGCAGAGATGTGCACATCATACCTGATCAATCCATTTGGGGATGGTTTAGGTTCAGATTCTCTGAGGCTTTAGATTTTTAGATCTCTAGACAATGCTTCCAGGAATCTCAATAGCTTTCAGAAATTAAACTTTTCTCCTTTTTTCCTCAGTCTTTGCACTCATGTGCACCAGAGACCTTCAGTGAATGGATTCCACTCTAATCCATCTCCAAGCTGAATCTCCCAGCTGTGCTCACATTGGTGGTTCGTGTGTCTTTTCTGCACAGTGCAATTTTAAAATCTTCGTTCCTTATTATCTCTGCCCTTCATTTTCTGTTTTACCTTGCAAATGCATGCAGATATATCAGAAATGATACATCTAATTTCTGACGCATCAGTTCCTGTCTAGCAATTTCATTTTATCCTGTTCTGATGTTATGCTAGCCTTCTATGTTTTATTCTAAGTGGACTCTTGTTTTCTTGCATGTGGAAGTTTTAAAATGCAATGCTCTCATTCACCTGCTTTCATGAAACCCTTCATTAACATTAGCACAAGTAACTGTGTGATTCCCTTCTGCTTTGTAAATTTGGGAAACTCAAGTCCTGCTCAGCTACAGAAAAACATTCATGGTGCTTGGTAATTCCCCTAAGAGCTTAAGTTAATGGTAAACAACTGCAGCTTATTAATTTCACAGAAATTGGGAGAAAAGACATTGCAAATATTGAGGAATGTAGTGCAATATTGATGGGCATCCCTCAGTTATCCAGACAGAGTGATGTCACTGGCAAAATTCCCTCTTTTCCAAAGGTTTTCATTTGCTTTGGCTGTGCTTCGTATGGCTGCAGGTCCCATTTCCCTTGGTTAAAGGAAGTATCTTTGTCCCGTTCTCGGCTGTTTTTGATGGCCTGGAAAGGCTCGGGATTGCCTTGGGACAGCCCGCGCTCCAAAGGACGAAAAGAGTCTTCAGGTTTTTTCTCGGTCTTCAGTGTTTATTAGTTTTTATCTACAAGATTTTCTCCCGGCCTGACAGAGGTCTGCACAGCACGTCGGCCATGAGCACACTGAGAGCCCTCGGGGCGGTCACTTATCTTTATACCCAAAACTGCGTATAAGATATTTACCTATTTTCCCCAATACCTTTCACCCTTATTGACAAGTGCACTTTTAGTAAGAACCAATCCCAAAGTGCCACCACCACCACAGAAGATGGAGGCCAAGAAGAAGAAGAAGAAGGACAGGACACGCCCTAATTCCTCCATCTTGTTTCTCTAGACCCCCCTGTACTGAAATTCTAAAACCTGTGTTTCACACTATAATTAACCTATCCCTTCACCATTTATCCCCATGAGATCCTCCCATCCTCATACAGGTGTCGTCTCCTGTGCAGGATCAAAGTCCAGCCACCAGACACTTCTGGCAACATTCCAGGACCTCCGAGCCCCCCAAGGGTTATCTCGGTGACTCTGCACATCAGGACTGATGTGCTGAGATCCCACATATCTTGGTAGGTATTCTTTGTGTTATATCTTGCTAATTCTGCCCTTGGAGGAATTACTCAGTTCTGCAGTCCTTATTACACGCCCTTTTCTAAAAGACTTTTATACTGTTTTCCCTCTCTCTATGTTTTCACATGTGTTCAACAAGGTTTTCTTTCTAAGAATATTAATCACCATATCCCAAAAGATTAAAAAATGCTTAGGTATTTTTCCCTAAGTATTTCCTAAAGAAAAATAATAATAAGTAAAATAACTGTATGCATGCTGGATGTAAAATACAAACAGAAATAAACTTGAGAGTTCTCCCAAAAACCCTTAAGAAAAAAACCCATGTATTCTATAAAACCCAGAGTATTCATCTACAGTATACAAAAATGGGCATGTTCTAGAAGAGAAAATTTGTGCAATGGTTCTGCACATAATTATATGCTTTCAAGCTGTTTGCCCTTCAGGGGCAGTGCCATTCTCTGAACTGTAATGCTCTGAGCATGTTCTGCTCACCATGGCAGCTTTCTGCTCTGCCCTGGTACAGATCATCCTCCCAGCATAGGGGCAGTGCAGCCACCACAACTCGCAGCACCTTCCCACACAGCAAGAACCTGAAGGACGGAGATGGCTTTCACCAGCTGCTGCGGGTTCTAATAGTGCCACCTCTCAGCTGCCGAAACCCTGAATTTCTGTGTTGCAGTGTGTTAGTTTATTGAGTCAAATGTTCTGTAATATAGTGGTATGTTCAAGTGTTCCCCGAGGTATTAGAGTTAATCTCTCCCCTTTGTTATGCCTTCCTACCCAAGTGTCCCTCAAGGAATTCCCTCCCTCCTCACCAGATTTTTCCCTGTCTGTCAAGTCAACCCGGCCCCTTTGCCCCACCCATCAGCCCAAACCCTAACCTTTGTTCCAGAAAGTTCCCTGTCTCTCACCCTAAGATCCAATCCCTATCCCAACGCTCTCTCTTCCCCTTGTTCTGATTTGTTGTAGCCCTCAAAACTACACCCCAAGACTCGTTTATTGGTTACTATATGGTGTCCACCCCCTGTTTTGAAAGATTTTAAAAATCCGTGCACAGGGGTGCTGGGGGTTCTTTGAACATCTGTTCCCTTTGGGAATTTTCGCCTGCAGAACCTTAGTCCTGCCTCTCCTGATGAATTTGCTGCGCTTTACACCGCAGAAGAGCCTCCTGTGCTTCCTTCACTCGGTCCTCCAGGGATCTCTACTGCTCGGCATTTGGCCTAGAGGTTCTGGCTCAGGCAAAACCCTAACCTAGCCAGATCCCCGCTCTTGCCATTGTCCCTGGAGCATCACAGAGCTAGCCAGGGCTGCGGAGGGCAGTGACAGTGACCCATGGCCTGGCATGTCACAGCCCCCAGAGCCACACCTGCCAGGCCACAAGCCCCAGCCCTGGTCCCCACTGCCGGCCTCAGGGGCTCCTGGGCATCCTCACCCTGAGTGCAAAGGCAGCCTCAGGAGCCCCCAGGGCACTCTGGATCCAGGCTGCAGACACCCTAAAGCCAGCACTGAAAGGGACATGGATGGGGACTGTAGCTGGACCTTCCAGTGCTCACTACTCCTGACTACTCTCTAAGTGAACCCAAACCTCATTGGCAGCACCTTGAGCACATTGACCCTGCTCGCCCCTCCTGGAACGTGGTGTTCCCACATCCTACACCAGGCCTTTGCAGGGAGTGACCAGCTCCCAGCTGCTCTGCTACCCTGGCCTTACTTTCTGTTTGCCAGCCATGAACTTAACAGATACACTCCTGAGAAACCTAGCACAACATTTGCTTCTCAGGAGGTCTTCGGCAAAAAAACTCCACTAATCCCTATTTTTGCACAGAGAAGGAGGTCCTGACAAAGCATAAGGCACAGGCAGGGCTCTGGCATATGAATTCCTGAGCCACAGGATTCCACCCATTGTTGTTCCTAGCTACTTTGCTGATATTTTAGAGCCAGTTCTGGACAAGGGCTGCTGCTGACAGGATAGGAAAATATGGAGAAAAAAAGGTGCAGGAGATAACAAAAAAAAAAACCAAGGGGGAAAACCCTTAGAAATACAGAGCACAACAGAAGTCCTTGGAGATGGTTCAATAGAAAATGCCAGCAGCAGTGAGCAGAGCCCGAGGTTGCTCACTGCCACCCCAGGGGCTCCTCAGTCCCCTGCTGGTTTGTGTCTGATGCAGCCCTGCCTGGAAAGGGCTCCAGGCTCTGGAGTTCTCAGCTTGCTCCAGGCTACATTCTTAGCAGCACTGAAAGAAGAGGGGAAACAAAGAGCCATTTTCTGTGCTGCCTGCAAACTCTTCTTCTTCAGTGCCACTGCCAGAGATCATCCCTCTGTCAGCTTGGCACTGTGCCTGCTGCGTCCTTGTCCCTGTCCCTTGCATCAGCTCCTGCACATCATCAGTACTCGCTGTCGCACATCATGAACAGAGAGAGCTGTGTCAGAAGAGCAAGGAGTGCATTTTCTTGGCCTTTTTAACAGACACAAGAAGCATGAGTCCAAATAACTTTGTTGTTTCTTCCTGCCCTCCTTTTCGATAACTCTTTTCTGCTTTAATGCAAAAGCTTCTTTTCGTACATGGATGGAATGATCTGGAATTGGCAGTTCCTTCAGGCTGTCAGGCACCATGGGAGTTTTCTCTTGTCTCTGATGAGGATTTGGTGAATTTTCCATTGGTCACTTGGTGGTGTCACCATGGGCTGAGCTCAGCGGCCGACTCTGCTATCCCCAGGGGATGCATTGGGACGCCAAGCCCCTCAGGGCTGGAATTCGGGATTGAGCGGGCTCGGAGCGCCCAGAGCCTGGGCCCGTGAGGAGCTGTTGCTGGCGCTGGCTGTGCTCAGCCCGCTGTGCCGAGCAGCCGCGGCCATGGAGACACAGGCGGGAGCTGTGGCCGAGGCCGGCAGGCGGCCCGGGCCGGCTCGCAGCTGCGAGGACGCCGGCAGCCTGTGCCCTGAGGCCGAGGCCGTGGCGGGCGGTTTGCGGGCAGGGCTTTTCCGAGCCGGCCGCAAAGTGCTGCCTCCCGTGTGGGCCCGGCTGCGGCACAGGCAGGCAGGAGCGCGGTGGGGCCGGCAGCGGCGGGCAGAGGCCGCAGAGAGCAGCAGCCCGGCCGGGCCCGCTGCGGAGCGGCATGGAGCTGCCGGGCAGCCCTCGGCCGTGTCTGTGCGCACAGGGCAGGAGCTGCGGCAGGAGCCGCGGCAGGAGCCGGCCATAGCGGCAGCTCGCCGCGCCCGGGGCCGCAGCCGCAGCTCTCCCCTGCCGGCCACAGCAGCAGCCGCTCGCCTCCGAGGCTCCGGCGCTTCCCGAAGACGAGGGGCCCGGCCCCCAGCACGCCCTGGAACCCCGCAGCCAGAGGAGCCGCCGGCGCCGCAAAGGGCAGCGCAGAAGGCGCCGGTTGAGGGGGAGGATATGAGGCTCGCTCTGGGCCGGGCTGTGGCAGCTGTGCCCTGTCAGCCTTCGCCTTGAGCCCTTTGCTTCTTTTCCATGAGCCCTGATCCCCGTCCTTGGCCAAGGGCCCCCGCAGCCCTTTGTAGGGCTGCAGGAAAAGCTGCCTCAGTCACAGAATCACAGAATCCCTGGCTTGGAAGACAGACACTTTCAAGATGATCGAGTTCAATCTGTGGCCTAATACCTCAACTAAAGCACGGCACCGAGTGCCACATCCAGTCTTCTTTCAAAGGCTTGCAGGGATGGTGAGTCCACCAGCTCCCTGCAGGGGTCTGTCCCAGGAAGAACCAAGATAACACTGGGGCCTTCTACCCCCTAGCGCTTGGAGCTCATGAAGTCTGTTTTTCTGCTTAGGGAAAGGCCATGGAAAAGGACTGGGAAAAGTAGTCACAAATCGAGTAGCCTACAGAGCTCTAAATTGATGTGCAAGGAATACAGAAAAGACAGAAAAGAAAAAAGGCAAAACCCAAATGCCATCAGCAAAGTCTTGGGCATGAAGACGTAGCTGCAAAGGGTCTTCTCAGCCCTATTTCTTTGTATTTCTGGGAATCAGAGGAATCCTGCTTGAGCCTCTGTGGAGATGGGTTTGGGAGGTAAAAGTTCATGTCTTTTTTCTCCTTGGGGCAGCTCCTGTTCCTAGCATCAGCTGAGCCTCTCTCCAGCCTGATGCCTGTTCTGATTGTTGCAGCAAAACAACTCATGGCAGACAGAAGACACTGACACTTGCAGAGACGTGACTTTTTCCAGTGCCAGCTGGGAGTGGGAGTCAGAAGAAAAACTCCCGAAAGCACAACTCCATTGGAAGATTGCCTTCCTTTTCGTTGCGTGAAGAAGTTCTAGATCCACTTGTGAATTGTCAGTTGTTTGTTAAGGATGGGAAGTTTTCTTTCCTGATTTTTTTCATGTGGTTTGGAAGTGGATGAGGCTCTCGTTCATTCACAAACTCCAGACAAAAGTGCCTTTGGAAGATGGCCCACGTGGCAGTTTTTGCCCAGCCATAGTACTTGTGGATAGAAGAAAGCAAGGGCAATGGTATTTGCAGCCAAAACCCAGCAAAGCTTGGCTCAGCCAAAACATCCTGGGGAGAGAGAGGCCTCCAGCTGTTCCTAGAAATCAGCAAGTTCCAGCCAAATGGTTGTGTAGGACTAAGTGCAATCTCTTTGCCTGGATCAGAGCCTTGCTCAGCTGAAGAAGCAGAAAGATCAGCAAGGAGCTCCCAAAGGCCCCTCACATCATTTTGATTTTGCTCATCTTGTGTAAGTTTGCAACTAAACGTGTTTGCAGTTGAGCTAATGAAGGAAAAAAAAGTAAATAGAGGCTTTACGGTGGGGCCATGACATTGCACAAGAGGAATCACCGGTGTGCATTTCATTGGAGCTCTCTCAATCCTATAAAAGTATTGTAGCCCTGATTTAAAATAGGCCGATATGAACCCATTTGGAGAGACAGAGACTAAAATGGCTTATGGGGTTTTTTTTAAGAGTGAGAAAAACTACCCAAAAGTTGTTGTTTTGTGACATTTTAAAATATACTACCTCGAAATTACCAACTGCAATAAATCAAGAGTTTAAAATTGAGTGTTTAGGTATATGAATAATTAAAACCACAAAAATGTGAAGATATGAATGCATGTTTTCATAAAAATCATGAAATTATAGACCAAAAAATACATGCCCTGAACTACAATGCAAAGGCAGGTAGAACTGTACTTGAATGATCTCTTTTTAGATTTCTGGAGTTTTTTCCTTGTGAAGAGGAGCTAGGGTATTGCTGAAGAAAAGTGGCACAAGCAGGACGGGGCAGCGTGCCGTGCTCCGTGCAGAGGCTGCCAGGGGCTGCCCGAAGAGCGCCCTGCTGCAGCCAGAGCCCTCCTGGCCTGGGGCCCGGGAGCAAAGGGCCAGGGCAGGCACCTCCTCCTCGTCCTGACCCTGCCACCGCTCCCTGCTGCTGCTGCTGCTGAGGGAAAGAGAAGACTCTCCTAAGGCCCCATGAACGATTGCACTTACGCAGCCCTGGGGATGCCAGTGAAGGAAACCATGTGTCACGTAATGCATGTGTGACCAGAGTCACCAAACACCACCTAAACATGGAATTGTTGCAGCTCTGGGACAGGCAGAAATTGAAAGAATTAACTGGGGACTTGAGGGCAGAAGAGGCCAGAGGAGGAAAACAACTCTGAGGGGGAAAAAAACCCACCATATCTGGAGGGGAAAATATCTCTGCCTGCTCAGAATTGGTCAAGGGAACATGTCTCTAATCCTCTCCTGAAAGGGATGCTTTCGATGAGCTTTGCACCTCCAGCTGCCTTGGACCAGAACCAGGAAGATGCAATTATGTAAATGTTAAATAGATAGATAGATAGATAGATAGATAGATAGATAGATGGATGGACAGATCTCATTACTGAAATCTCTCTTTCCTGTCTGCTGCTACACACCTCAGAACATGGTAGTCAGTGCCCTGCTCAACTACAATCCTGAGATTGCTCTCCTGTTGCCTCAAAAAACCATACTCTTGGAGCATCTGGAGCATGTAGGTCCTTATGGAATGCAATCAGACCCAGAGCATTGCTGGAACTGGACTCTTTGTGCATCTGTGCTCGGGCAAGTTCTTCTCTTGGACTCGACCACACTGATGGTGCTAAAGTGGCTGGAATCAGAAATGCAGCCCAGCCCCTCCCAGCTCCTGTGATCTCTGAGCACCAGCTGGAATGCAAGGGCATTGATTTCCTGCTCAATTCCTGAACACAACACACACTGATGCCCTGGGCTGCAAAAAGGCACAAGCACTACTAAGCTCAAAGTGACCTCTAAGGCCCTACTGGCTGGCCTGGGACCACAACAGCTCCTTCTGCACCAAGGTCCCTGCACAGAATGATGTATTCTCGTGCAAAAGTACTGTATTCTCCAGAAGTGACACCTTGGAAATTAAAATTCTAGCAGACCCACTCCTAGTGCTATAAAAGGGCAGAAAATAATGATGAAAAGAGCCTTAATTGGGAGAAAAAGAAAATGAATAAGCCTCTTCCTCCAAGCAAACAAAAAAAACTCAAGGAAAAAAAGGGGGTAAAGTCGCTTCCAAAAGTGGCTCAAATATTTGGATGCACTGAGGAGATTCTGAAGGTCCCTCACGAGGCTCCCATTGTCCAGGCTAAAGCTCCCTCAGCACCTCCTCCCTGGCCTTGTGCTGCCCCCCCTTGCCCAGCTCCCCTGTCCTTCTGTGCACACGCTGCAGCCCCTCCATGACTTTCTGCTTCCCAGGGCCCACAGCTGCACACAGCACTCCAGCTGTGGCTGCAGCGCTGCCCAGCACAGGCCACGCTCACTGCCCTGCTCCTGCTGCCCCACTGCTGCTGGCACAGCCACCGTGCCCTTGGCCTTCTTGGCCCCCTGGCCCCACGCTGCCTCATCTTCAGCTGCTCACGGCCGCCAGCCCTGCGTCCTTTTGGCCCACGCAGCTCCCCAGCCACAAAGGTGCCCATTTCACTTCAGATACTGCAGGCAGCATTGCAAGACGGCCTTCCTCTTCCGAGCAACACAAAGCAGCAGTCAAGGACTTACAGCTTCACCCCCACTCTGTGCTCCAATGCACTTGCCAAAGCTGCAGACTTCAGCGCAAAATGAATCAGCAGAAACTTGCCCCTTCTGCTGTTTGCAGCTTCTCAAAAGCCAAAAGGCAGTTGGGTCAACAGTGACTCTACAAGTGAAGAACGACTCAAGAAAACTGCAGAACACTTCCACAAGCCAAAAAGGGAAAAGAAACCAGCAAACTTTTTTGACCCTCCAGAACTACCACATGCGCCCTTGGCCGTCACACAGCAGAAGCCCAGAGATGGAGCTTCCCTGAGCCAAGCAGCCAGAAGCTCAGCTGGAGCCCCCAGCTCAGCACTGCCCCAACAAGACAGGTCAAAGGCCAATTTCTAGCTGTCACTGCCTGCAGGAAATAGCTACGTCCTGCAGGACTCCAGCACTCAGCATCCTCGGCCAGAAACATCAAGCGCTGGGTGCTCAGAAACTTGCACCTCTGCCTTGCACTAAAGACAGCACCCCCCACAACGGACACTTACTCTCTTGGGATGATGAGCAGCCTGTGGTGTGACCACAGCTGGACAAAGGCGGTGGTCATCTTTCTCATTTTCCTCTTCTCTGGCTTCTTCTGCAATAGTAGAGAGAGCCAGGGGAAAGACGGCTCTTGCTCTCATCACCTGTGGCAAGAGAGAATCACAGGGGGACAGGCTGTTACCTAGTGCTTATAACCCCATTTCTCCTCACATCTACAGCCACATCTTCTAAGGAGAGTTCATCAACATTTTTAACAATGGCATTCTATGTTACTCCAATCTCTACCTATGCGCAAAAAGAGTCAAATAGTAGATTGAGAAGGAAACACCATATACAGCAAAAAGCGCAGGAGCAAGATGGTGAATCATTATAGCACTGCTCTGCAAGTTTGCAGTGTGTTCTGCAAAACCAGAAAAACCAAGGCTTTTGTAAGTGTGCAAGTGCCCACCGAAAAATGCCTCAAGCCTGAGGATGCTCCTGCACTGAGCAAGGCCTAGGGCTGCTCTGACACTCAGACCTTCCGTGCACCAAGGCAACCTTCTGATGTCACTACAATGACGTGGCAACCATACCCCGACAAGACAAAGCAAATGCTCTGTGTTGGTCTGCGAATTTATGCAAAGCAATAACCAACCATCCCTAGAGCAAACAGAAAATAGCATCGGAAGTTCTCCTGCGTCTCAAAGCAGCACAAATTTCCCTTGTGGGCCAAAGCCTCTTGTTCACGGGATCCAAGAGGAGCCTCAAGAGTGCCCTCAGGTGTGGCCGCAGCGCTCCCCAGCACAGGCCATGCTCACTGCCCTGCTCCTGCTGCCCCACTGCTGCTGACTCAGGCCACCATGCCCTTGGCCTTCTTGGCCATCTGGCCACACACTGCCTCATCTTCAGCTGCTCAAGGCCGCCAGCCCTGCGTCCTTTTGGCCCATGCAGCTCTCCGGGCACAAAGTTGCCTGTTTGACTTCAAATACAGCATTTCAAGATGGCCTTCTTGTTCCATAATTGCATCTTCTAAGGAGATGGCATTGAATTTACAGAATAGAATTCTCAGTCCCTCTGACTAAATGGAACTGGGCTAATTCTGCTCTCTAGGAAGTTTCTCTTAGTTCAGTGTTCCCCTCTGGCTGCTGTCAGCAAGCAACATTTTCTCTGCAAAACTGAGTTTGTAGTTCTTCAGGGCTCTGAGATGGAAACTAGGAACTATCCACTTATGCCTTTGTTACCTTTGTTGAAGGCATGAAAATGGATTTTCTTTCGGTCTCCCTAGCCGGCCCTCTACTGCTACTGGCCAAGCTGACAGCTTGCTCTACAATTCGTAAACACCAGGAACATGAAATGTCCCTTTCTCACTCAGCTCAGGATCAGCACCACTGAATACACGCTTCATGTGACCTTTAGTGGGAAGGGAAAATGAAGCAGATGCTGTCAGAAAACTGCCTGGGCTGCTGAATCCCACAGAACAAGTCAGCCCAAACAGAGATGATTTCCCGTGTCACAACATCCCTCCAGCAGACACATTTCATTCACACAGCCAGCAAGGGATATGGACAATATGGACAATATTCTTGCTTTTGCCTACACTTCAGCCTGTTTAGCCAGTAAATGAATACAAAGATGATCAAGAAAATGCAAATTCTTCCTTAACACTCAATGCTCCTGTTCTACCAAAGACATAAAACAGCTTCTTAAATCCACTCCTTCCGGTTTTTTTTTTTGTTTTTTTTGGTTTTTTTGGTTTGTTTTTTTTTTTTAATCAGTTGCATGCACTAATTCTCTTTAATTTGCTGGAAATGCTTGCCCAGAAATGCTTCCCCAAAATCCCCCTGAGTTGTGACAGACACTCACTGCTTTATAGATTGCACTTCCTTGCAAAGAGAATCACTAGTTAAGCACTTGGTAAAGGCTCAAGTTAGACAGTCAAATCCTTTCATGACAAAATTGAGGAAGAAAGAAGCTTTCCCTGAATTCTGGGAACAACTGCAGAGATTTTAAAAGGCATTCCAAGAAGGTCTGCCAGTCTACATTTTCAAAGCTGTCTTGCTTGTCCCAGAAACTGAGGAATTGACAGACTCTGCTGCCACAGACTCTCCTGTGGAGGGAACGGAAGCCCTGCAGGTTCCCCTGCAAATGCTGCTCCTGTGGCTACAGACACCCCCTTTTTAGCTAAAAGCCTTGGCAAGAGCTTTACCAAAGCAGTGGTATCCTAATGCTCTTTCTCTTTCAAAATCAGAAACTCAGCCACTAAGAAAGAGCAGGAAGACATACAAATGCCAAGTTAGTTTACACCCTAACCTAAGCAGAAGGGAAACCTCTTACGTGCAAAGTGTGTCATATAATAAATAGAAAAGGAAATGCCATAAGCAGCAAAAGCTGCTTTGGCAATGTGGTGAATCATGCTATTAGTGTTGTGCAAGTTTGCCTCAACACTAAAAGAACAAGCCTCTTCTCAGTGGGCAGCTTCCCACTGACAAATGCTTGGACCGGGGGGGACTCCTGCTCTCAGCAGGCCTAGGGCTGCTCTGACACTCAGGCCTTCCATGCACCAAGGCAACCTTCTGATGCCACTATGACAACGTGGCAACCATGCCCTGACATCACAAAGCAAACGCTCCATGTTGGTCTGTGAATTTATGCCAAGCAATAACCAACCTTCCCTACAGCAAACACAGAAGAGCCTGGGAAGTTCTTCTCTGTCACAAAGCAGCAAAAATTCCCCTCATGGGCCAAACCCTGTTGTTCAGGGGATCCAAGAGGAGCTCCAAGAGTGCCCCAAGCACCTACAGCCTGTACCCCAGCTGAGCACTCAGATGGGATACAAGCAAAGGAAACCAGACCAAGAAAATGGCCTACAGCCCAGGGCTCCTGTGGATGTACATCTCTGCCTTTCTTTCCCTTTGGAAGCAGTCAAACTGGCAACTTGAGGGGAAACCAAGGGCTTTGTGGGGGCTGCATTGCTCTGCACACACTCAGGCCACCCGTGGCACAGAGCTTTGGTGCCTAAAAGGATAAACCAGCTGGAAAATGTTTCATTTTGACCTTTCTTACCTGCTAACAGAAGTTGCCAAAATGAAAGTTTCCAAGCAGGGCCTGATCCCTGTTGCCAGCTCTGGGCTAGAAAGGAGGCATTACTTTGTTTCAGTGGTGGGTGCATAGGGAATCACTTCCCTAAGCCCTGCACACCCAGCAATCTCACCTACCCGTTTTGTATCCATGGAACTAAGACATATTCAATACTTTGCTGAAACTCATAGGCTAAACATTACCTCAAATTTATTGACATATTTCAATCACTTCTCAGAATTTACTGACATGAGAATAGGAGTGTCCTGTAGGTGCCTGCTGGTCGTTGCCACAGGTTCAGGAGGCGATCCATGCACAAAAGAACCTAAGACACAACTGGGCTTGCAAAGCAACTTTATTCCATTAGTTGCAGTAGCAAATAATACATACCAACCCCTGGATTCCCAAAAATCCGCTGAGCAGGAGAAGGAGATGGAGCGTGGTGCTCGGCAGCAGGGGCAGTTAGGCAGTGCACTTCCAGGACATCCCCTGGATCAAAACGCTGTGCATCATATCCTTCTCACCCTTCCAGCTCAGAACCAGGCCTTGTATCTCCTGCTAAGGATGTGGAATTTTCCCAGTTACAGCACCAGCTCACACATGGCTGGCGTGTGAGATGATGGCTCAGGATGACTCCATGACTTCCTGCCACCGATGGCTCCATTGTTCCCCTTTCACAGCTTGACTGCCCACCGATTGACCAATACATTGTTTCTCTTTCAAGGGTCAAGGTCCCACCTGTTAAACAAGACACTTTCCTTCACTGTCTTGTCAACCTGCTCAAACATGGATCAAATATGGCAGGGCTTCGGGCACGTCTCTGGTTGCTGACACCGTCATTTGGGCAATATTCCCATTCCTCAAATTCTCCTTTGGTGGTCAAGAGCCTCCTAAAAACACTTTCTTCCCTTTGAATGCATTCCAGCTATGTTCTTAGCAGGGGCACTCTCCTTATTCTCAAGGCCAAGATCGCCAGTTGCACACAGTAAGCACTGCAGTGGGGGAATACAGGCTTCAGCACTCCTGTTAATGCTAAAAGAATTCACAAGACTAAGCCCTGTTTGTTACACGCCTCTTCTTCCTATTCTGGGAATCAAACACAAGCGTTTCATCAATACACCCTGCAAGTGCTCTTGCTGAGTGAAGCCACATTGCTGTGTCAATAAAGCAGCTGGGACTCAGTTTCTTCATGCAGGGAAAGCCAATTCTTCATTCACATGACTAATTTTTACACGGTTTTCACAGATCTCGTGTTCAGTCCAGCTGGCTGGTAGTTTCCTTGCCACACAATTTATTGCTTAGAAGGTGTATTAGTGTGTACATGCAAAGACTCACTCTTTTTAAGACTCACTCTTACTCAGGTGATTACATTTTTTTTCGTGGATGCTCATGGGAGAGATTTCTTGTTTATTACAGATGCAAACAGTTTTCTTAGCACAATAGCTTGTTGTGCTAACTGCACTCATGACTGTTCCCATGGGAAGTTTGCTGGCTGCACGTAGAAGATGTAACAGGCTATCTGGGAATTTACTATAGCAAGGCCTGATTTTATAAGGCCTTTCTTTTCTAATAACCCTACCTGTGTGCAACACATTATGACTTTCTTTCAGGAATTAATGAAGAAAACACAAATTGCCTGCTCAAACCCTTCTGCCCCCTTCCAAATCAGTTCACTCCTCAAGCACAAACCTCAGGCACATCCCCAACTGCCTCTCTCCCAGCAACTCAGAGCTGCATTGCACAGCGCATGCTGTGCCCCACAAAGCACAAAGCAGGCTGGCCTGGGGGGCTGAATATTTCTGCCAATCACTCTGCATCTCACACCTTTGCTCTGGCTCAGTGCAGAACTGCAGGATTCAGGTGCTTCCTCTCAGAGCTGTGTGAGGCGCTGGCTCCTGCAGATGTGCCCTGCCAAGCTGTCCCTGCCTCACGCGGGCCTCGCTTCCCTGGCACAAGTGCCGGCCCTGAAGGAGCTGCCCTGTGCTCCAGCCTGCCGAGCAGCCCCGCTCCCTCCCATGGTGCTCAGAGTGCTGCACACACTGCTGGCCTTTGCCAGGAGTTGCAGGGCAACCGACAGAAGAGGAGGAATCCTCAGCCAACTCAGCAGCCCGCGGCTGCCCTTGGCCTTTCCCTGCTCCTGGGCACACTCCAGACGGCCAATGCCTCCAGGCCAGGCTGTGCCCAGCACGGATGCGCTTCCCCTCAGCAGCAGCCAGCTGCCACCTGGGCTCTGAGAGTGGAGGATTCACCCGCTCCCAGCAAGAGGCACCCAGGGCCCGGCTGCTGCCTCTTGCAGCTCCAAGGGCCTCCTTCCAGCCTGCCTCTGCCGGGCTCAGGCTGCTCCGGCCTCTGCCGGGGCTCTGCTGGGGCTCCAGCCCGGGCAAGGCCGGGCCCGCTCTCACCTCACAGGCGCTGACAGCTCTGCACCACAGGAGACCTTCCCGAGCACCCTCTCTGATCTTTCTGCTTTCTCACTTGAGCAAGGCTCTCCTCCAGCCAAAGAGACTATTGCATTTAGGGATACAAATCCAAGTGGCAGGAACCCCAATGCTCTCCAGTCACAGCTGAAGGCCTGCATCTGCACAAGATGTTTGGGCTGCCTCATTCTTCCTTTGGTTTTGCCTTCAAATGCCATTGCCCTTTCTGCCTCAACTAGAAATATCGCAGCTGTGCCATAACCAGCCAGTGGGTCATATTCCAAAGGCAGTGTGGTCTGGAGAGGATGAATGAAGAGGAGTCCTCCTCACTTACGAACCATACAAAAGAAGCCATATGTGTGACTTAGCACCAATAAAAAACAATTGGTAATTCAGAAGGAAATGTTGAATTTTCTGAAGGGGTCAGAAGGAGGAGAATCTTCCAAATGAGTTGATGTTTCAGAAACTTTATTAATTTCAACTCTAATCTATAATTCTATGCTACAAATCTGTTCAGCAACCCTACTCTACAATCCTACTCTAAATTGGTAACAGAGATAACATCTTGACATGATTGCTATGTTCTCGTCTCCTAGGGTTAGGGTTAGGCTTAGGCTTAGGCTTAGGCTTAGGCTTAGGTTTAGGTTTAGGTTTGGGTTTAGGCTTAGGCTTAGGCTTAGGCTTAGGTTTAGGCCTAGGCTTAGGCTTAGGGTAGGGGTTAGGGTAAGGTTAGGGATAGGGTAAGGGTTAGAGATAGGGACAGGGTTAGGGTTTGGGTTTGGGTTAGCATTGAAGGTTAGGGTTAGGGGTTAGGGTTAGGGTTTAGGGTATGGGTTATTCATCTTCTTCACTGAGTTGATGAGTTGTGCCAGGATGAATGGTGGCTTGGCTGAAGTTACAAATGGATGCTGTCCACCGGAAAAAAAAATACAAAAGAACAGTGAACCATTACTTTCCAAGCTCATTGCTTCAGGGACTCAATCAGGATACATCAAGCTCCTGGAAAGATCCAGAAAGAGGAGCAATGGGACCATCTGCTCTCCAGTCATCTCCAGTGTGCAAGACCTTGCCATCACAGGCAAACTTGGCCCAGAATCCCAGTCATCTGTTAATTGTGATGTCTTCATCATGCTGGGATTTTTGCCCTGCCAGTGCTGTAGAAATGGCACTTTCTGTCCCTGGGTTTTCTTCCTTTCAGGAAACTCCAATGACTCACACAGGCCCCTGCCTTTGAAAGACAGGCACTGTGCTGATTCCCACAGGGACAGAAAGCAGTGTCTACCTTTCCATGCCCTGCCCCTCGTGTGCTGGATGGCACCTTCCTTCCCAGCAGGGCCAGCCCAGTGGCACTGGGCCCTGCAGTTCCCTCTCTGCCACACAGCCTGGCAGTAACCCTGGCGCAGTTCCCGTCTGCTTGAGAGTGCCAGGCAGCAGATGGGGCTGGGACAAGTCCCTCCCAGCTGTCCCTGTTTGCGTGGCAGAAACCTCTAAGGGTGGGCTGGAGGCACAAACCAGGGCCCCTCAGAGGCTCACAGTGAGCCCCCCACAGCCCCTCCTGCCCACAGCCAAATCTCTGACCCCTAGGCTGGGACTGGCTTCCTTGGGCTCCTCCACCACCATTTCATGTCTCTGTACCCCACATTGCTCTACTTCAATTCTTTTGCCATTAGATAAAACTGAGCACTCCACCAAATTACAAAAGAGGGCAACAGAAACAGTCAGAGGACAGAGCACCTCTCCTCTCAGGAAATGCAGAGGGAGCTGGAGTTATTCAGTTTTGTGAAGAACAGGCCCCTGGGAGACTTTATTGCCACTTTCCAAGACTTCAGAGTGGCTTTGAAGAAAGTGGGGAACATCTTTTTTAACAGGGCCAGGTACAATAGGATGTGGACAAATATTTTTAAACACAAAGGGCATCTAATCAGAGTAGGTCTAAGGAAGAACTTGTTTACTCAGAGCATGGTGCCACCCTGGCACAGCTTCCCCAAGAGCTTGTAGGTGCCCCATCCCTGCAACCATTCCAGCTCCGGTGGCAAAGGGCTCTGAGCAACCTGATCTCTTTAAAGATGTCTCTGCTCATTGCAGGACACTTGCACCACAGGACCTTTACAGGACCCTACCAGCCCAGCCCAGTCGAGGATTCCTCATCATTTTCATTTGAAGAGCAGCAAGAGTGGAGGTGAGGAGGAAGGGGGCTCATCTGCTGCCTTGGAATTGAGTGGAAGAGGAGCCCATCCCTCAGAGCCTGTTTCACCTGCAGCCCATTCACATTTTACCTGCAGGAGCTCCTTGGCAGACCAGCGCTGCTCCTCGTCTGTCTGCAGGCAGCAGCTCAGGAAGTCACGCAGCAAAGCTGAGAGGAGCTTGGGCTGCCGCAGCTGTGGAGTCCCTACTGTGGCTATCAGGTGTGTAGCCTGGAGAAAAAGGAGACACCAGGCTCCACCTCCTGCTTTCACATCTCTAAGGCTCTCCCAGATCCCTTTGTTTAACCTCTGTTCTTCAGTGGCAGTTTCTGCCCTGGCACAGACCCAGAGATGACTTTCCTTTACCAACCAAAAACCCAAACCCCGATGCAGCCACAGCTTTTCCACCATCCCGCAGATCTTGCCTTGGCAGCTGATTTCATTGCCTGACCTAGTTAGTTGGAACTACATCAGCAAAAGGACATTTGCATCTCTGAGGATTCATGCCAGCTTCAGAGGCTTTTTGGAAGAGGGACTTTGCTATACTAACTAATTTCAAGGGTTAGTACATGAAGGGCATCTCTGCAGTGCTTTTTGGTCCTTTAAGCGCACGTGCCCTAGAACAAAACTCATCAGGCTTTTTGTGCTGTTCTTGAAAACAATGGTAATTGGAAGAAAAGAAAGGAAATCCATCAGTTAATACCCAGGTAGGGAAACAAACATTTACAATCTTCTCTTCAACACAGACACATTAAGGTGCCTGCACAAATGTATTGGGATGAAAATGCCTGCTTGGGCACACCGGAGCCACCTGCAGCTCTGTCTCTCAGCAGTCTGAAAATTTCAGCTTGCCATTTTTGCAGCAAAAGAAAAATTGTCTAGGTCAGAAGAAGGAGAGGCTCCATCCCTATGGCCACCCTCTAGTCATTTGGCTACTCAAGTCAATGCATGAATGGTAGGCCCATCCCAGAAAGTGCCAGGAATCACTGGGAGGTTTTGGCAGGCTCTCCGCATCACCAGGCTCTGGCTTGGTGACGTGGAGAATGTGCCTTGGGCTAGGAGAGAAACACGGTCACTGAGTGTTTCAGCAGCACTGCACAAGAAGCAGAAGAGACTCTGTGGCCTTTACACTCTCATGCCCATGTTTCCCAGTGAGAAGAAACTGCACACGGGGTTAGGTTCCTCTCTAAAGACCAAGGTTTTAGAAACTTTGTTGGGTTTGGGTTTCCTTCCTTCATTTCTGGAAAGATAACGACACTTTTAAGATGCCTTTTTCCTGTTATTAAGCCATCTACACAGACAAAAGAGCTGGAACCACTAACCCAAATGAAAGTGTTGCCTGAGAACACTTTGTTTGTTTGGAGTTTGTTTGCATGTGGTAAGGCTTGAATCCCCCCACTGATGCAACCAAAAGTACAGCAGATGCTGATGTGTTGCAGGGACATTTGTAGGAGGGGGACCTTGGTGGAAGTAGTTCCAGCAAATGGCAATGGGATTTTGTCCAGTGGCACACAGGACGTGGGACAGGTGAGAAAGACAGTGGGATCAGTGAGTATTTGCTCCTTACCGTGCCAGAACTTTCACTCAAGTAAGGAGGTTCTTGTTCTATCATTTCAATTCCCACAATTCCAAAAGACCATATGTCCACTTTGGGGCCATATGGTTGACCTGTCACCACTTCAGGCGCCATCCACCAAGGAGTCCCGGTTAGCGAGCACCGTCTGCTCTGCTCAGGGGTGAGCTGAGTAGCGAGGCCAAAATCAGCTGAGGAGAAAACAAAATACTGGTTTTATCTGAATTCTGTGCAATTAGGAAAGCAAGCAAAAGAATTCCCCAGTAGAAGTTTGAAATTGTGCTGTTGAATCTCCTGGCATTGGTGACTTTAAAAATCCCCCCATTTTTTACACTGCCTCTAGCAGTGGCTTTTGTTCTTTGGAAACTTGGGACTTGTAACTCCCTCCCTCTGGAAGGGACACACACAGAGCAAGGCCACTCTTGACTTGCTTGTGGCTCCTTATACCTCTGTGCATGTTGCAACTGTGCCTTCAGCTCGCAGCAGGGGTCCCTGCATGGCCACCAGCACCATTTTTGGGGAGCTGGCTGTCACTCCAAGCAGCCCCACACCCACATCCCTGGAATGCTGCACCTGACCAAGAATATACTGACCCAGTTTGACAGAACCGTCGGTTTTGAGAAGGATGTTGTCACTCTTCACATCTCGATGGATCACATCGTTTGAATGAAGAAAATCCAGTCCTTGCAGGCACTGAGCGAGAAAACAGAAACAGAAGGGCAAAAATGAGTGATGTGATTTCATCACACAAGAAAGGAAACAAAGAATCTAAAAGATTCCCTCTCCAGGGGAATGGGGAGTAATGACAGAACAGTAATGGCCACTGAGAGGAAGAGCTTGCTGCTCCAACACCTGCAGAGCAGGACCTTTCTGAGGAAAGGCACGTCAGCTTTTGAAAGAGCAACAGCACCTGCTGTTGTAGGCTGTCCCCTGCCAACCAGCCAGGATGACTCCTGCTGCAGTGCATGTGCTCAGAAGCAAAGAGCATTCTGGCTGCACTCCTATCCTTTTTAGCTGAGGACTGAGAGAAACGAGTCTCTTTCTTTTTTCTTTGCTGTTTGTTTCAAATCCTGCCACCAGCACCTTTGCTTTCACAGGCAAGGAATGCAGTGAAGACAGACTCCAGGCAAACATTTAGAGAGGCAAAGTGGAGAACAGCAAATACAAATACAAGAGACAGAGCGAGAATACAACAGCAGGAGATAAGAGTACTGGCACTGAGTACAGGGAGTGCAGGGGCACTGGCAGGCCTTTCACTTGAGATGCCTTTACTTGCCCATAGCATACCAGCAACACAGAAACAAAGCTTGGCAAAGGAACCTCTCCTGTTCTGAGCCCCTGTTTCCCAGACAATCCTGCCCAAGCCCTTGGAAACACAGATGGGATTGCTGACCTCCCGACTGATGGCTGCTGTCTCATCTTCAGACAGGCAGGTCTGGCTGACGATATCACTCAGGACACCTCCATCCATGTACTCTATAACCAGCAAGAGTTCCTCGCCCAGAAGGTAGCTGAAAGAAGGAAACAAGGGCATGGAGATGAACATGCATGGCTACACTGATTTTTGCTTCCAGGTTTCTTATTTCCAGATGCCTTTGTGACAAGGACAGAATCAAAGGAATAGATATTCCCTCTTGGCTGTGCATTGTTTGCAATCTGTGCAGTCTCAAAGAGAAAGACACATCTGTGAAAAAGGAGATGTCTTAGATGGGCAGCAAATGAAAAGTGCAGTTTAGAAACAGCCCAGATAAAAAACCTGTCAGGCATGGTGTTTCTGGAAATAAGCACCTAGTCTTCCTGGCGTGCATAGCAATGGAAAAGAGGGGCAACAATCAAAGGGTAATCCACTTTAGGATGGTTCATCTGCATTTAAGAAACTTTAAAAAATCAATCCCAAATAAATGTGGAGGCAGTGAACTTTGAGGGTATTGAGTTAGGAAGATACAGCTGATCCAGGTTTTGAATAATTTTGGAGTAATTATCAAACTAGGTGTGCCAGGGAAGACTCATGCAGACAAGATGCACTCTCTTCTCATCCATTGGAGATGAGTAGAGAAATATGAATAAATAAAAATTAACAGCTTTACTTGCTGCCACTGACCAAAGTGGGTTTTTAACCTCTCATGTTTGCTTTATGTAAACACACATCCATGGGATAAGACCATGACCTCTCACCTGTCTAAATAATTCACAACATTGGGACTCCTATACCTCTTCATGATCATTATTTCATTAAAGGTTAGCTCCTTCCTCCTCACTCCTTGAAGATTTATTTTTTTTATTGCCACCTAAAATGACATTGAAGATCAGTAACTTGGGAGGTTGGTGGCACGAGACCACAAGGCACGTGGAGCGAGTGATTTTGCAATGACATGGCTGAGCTGTGCCAAACTGCCTTATGATTAGGCACTGCAGCAATTAGGAACTGACATTCCAACAGCCCATTTCTCTGCTCCCTTGGGAGCCAGTTACAGGACACGTGGGGCCACTGACATTTTGCCTTGACCACTTGGTAACAGCGGTGTCTCAGTTATCACCCACAAACCTCTGACCACACTCTCTGCTGCTTTGTTTGGCACTCAGAAGAAGTAATCCGTGCCTTAATACTCTGTGGATACATCTTGGGATATGGGCAGGGCTTAGGGCTTTCAGGGATGCCTTGCAGATCTCTCTCTATGTGCAGTTCCCAAGTGCAGCACTGCAGGTGGCCAAGGAACTACCAGTAACTTTTAGATGGATTTGCTGGCAGCCAGAAATGAGAATTCAGGACTCTGAAGCTGTAGCCCCAAAGAGCAGTGAGGTGCTTGAAGGCACCGCCTTTGTTTTAGCAATGGAGAGCGAGTGAGCGCGTCCTTCTCTGAAAGGAACCGCTGCCCTCCGTGCCTTCCTTCCAGCAGCTGAGGAGGACAAAGTCCCAAAGGTGTTTTGTGGGCTGGCACCAGTCTGTGCTTCTTGTGCCTTTTCAGCACAGCTCTGCCCAAAGCTCCAGCCACAGCTCACACCAGAGGGGAAAGCCCTCGAGTGCAGCAGAGCCTGCAGGGCCTGTTGACATTTACCTCTCCTCCTGTGGCAGTGTCGAGTACTCTGTAAACATCTCCATACCCCCTAGAGACAAAACAGAAGCAGAGAAAGGAGAAGCCATTTGGATCTTGCAGTGAAAGCCAGCCCACACAGGAAATCTCTGCTGGAAGCGTCAAAACCTGCAGGATGCAGGAGGGCTCTGCCAGAAGGCAGATGATGCATTTTCCTCTCAAGTGCGTGGGCACTGGGCCTGTTCCTGAAGCACTGGGGTTCAACTTCTAAAGGGAGTTTAGTCTTTCCTCTTGGGTTTCACTGTCTAAACGTTGTGATTCGTATCCTGACCACAGTGTTTCCTTCTTCAAACCTGGGGAAAGAATTGTTCCTGGGAACTGTTATCTCACAGCTTTGATAGGGCATAGGTTGCTCTTTCAGGCAAGCAAGTTTCTTGTCTTTTCATTAATGTGCCAGTATGATTTTGAGACATACAAAAAATGCTAAAGAAATTAAGACAGAGCTGTCCCACACTTGAGAGACAAGGAGACCTTCCAGGTCCTCTTCCTTGATGCAGGCAAGACCTCGGTAGCAAGGCATCTCTGACAATGCCTTCTGAGCCCACTCACAAATTCTGAGCAGCATTGAGAGATGGGACAATCTATCCCCAGTGCGTGAACATCTTTGCAGCTGGCCTGACTTCACGCTGGATAGACATTCCACCAGAAAAACACCTGGCCCATGGTTGTACAGGAGTAACTGCTGTTGGACTCACCCGCTGCCAATATAATTCAGATGCGTGTATTTCATCAGGGGATTTTCAGTGGAGTTCACCATTCTCCCTGAGGAAAACAAAATGCAAGATGCTGACTTTAAAGCAGAGATCCCAGCTTCCAGGAGATACAAAAGGCAGCCCCAGCGCCTGGGGCTCTGAGCCCTTTGTGGTCGGCAGGGTAACAACGACCACAACCAGGCAGACAGCCCTGCAGCACAGGTGGCCAGCACAGAGAGTGATTTGTACAGTCTTTTGAAGAGTTCTCTTGACAGGAAACAAAGCACAGGGACCTGCAATCCCAGGAGAGGAGGACATCTTCCCCACCTTTCAGCAATTTGCAAAAGGAATGCCTTCCCATTTGTAAACCAGAGCAGCTCAAGCTGTAACTGATCCTGACGGGGCTTTCAGCATCAGGACCCTGACCTGTTTATGAGCAGGCTGAGCTCCAAGATGCCCCTCTCCCAGCTAAGGAAGGCTCCAGCCTCTGCAGTCCCTCCAGCCCTCAGGGACAGGGCAGTTAGCACAACAAGGCTGGCAAAGCCCAAGCATGAGCACTGACAGGCACTGATGGGAAGAAGCCAGAGTGAGCCTGGGCCCCAGATAAGCTGTTGCCCCCATTCAGGACACACCAGGATGGGCTTTGAGATCAGCCACACCGAGGCACAGATCAGTGCCCTTTTTGTCCCAGCAGGTGATGGCAGACACAGAATTCACTGGGCTCTGGTCTCAGCCCCACCAGGTCTTATCTGAGAGCACAGCACTGGCAGCTGTTACGGGCAAGAAGCAGATTCATTGGGTTGTGCTGCAGAATCACAAAGGGCTTGATGTGTTTTCCTAGAGCAGGGCCTGGGCCAATGGGTAGGATTCTAACAGTCATGGGAAAGAGTGGGAATCAGGTATGGAAAAGTGCCATGGATCTGAGGAATATACCATGGCTGGGCTGGAGGCTCTCTCCTGAGAAACGACTGCAGTACAGTTTTATCTGATCACGCCACTTGGATGTGTCTTCTGGACACATCTTGATAAGCATAAAACTAGAAGATTAAATAAAGGTTATTATCAAAGTCTCTGTTTTTTCTTTGGGGCACATGGAAAATACCTCGTGCTCTCTATTTGTCCTGTAACCTGATGTTCTTTCAAAGTAGTTCTTATTGACAAAAAGATAGCATTCTCTTATTGACAAAAATATAGCATTCTCATGAAAATAAACTGCAGATGTAGTAGTGGTAACAGTAACAGTCATAAAAATGACATCAGTAAGACATGGGGTAGAAGGGCTCCTTCAGGATGGAGAAAAACACAACAAAAAACCCCCACCAAAAATGAACAACACAAAAGCAATCCCACCCCCCCCCTCCCCCCAAAAAAGAATCCCCAACCAAAAAGACAAAACTCCAAAGCCAGTCAATTTCTGTGAAGTTTTTTTGCTCTGATGACTGGTTGGAAGTCAGGAGTCTAAGGAGAATTTAGGAAGCTAAAAATTCTGTTCAGTGTGGCCACTAGCACACAGGACTTGCCTAGATCATTTGCTAGGTCACAGCCTTCTGCTGATCCAAGAACAATCCCTGCTTCAGCCTTTAGCAGAGAGGGAAGCTCAGGCGAACCCAAGCCAGTCCCAGGTGCCCTCAGAGGCAGCAGGAACACCCAGAGCTCTCTCACTGCCTCAGAGCACAGCACTGCCTCTGGGGAGTCCTAAATGGCCCTGTGACACCAAGATCATGAGGAGCACTTGGTACAGCTCTGCTGACACCCGCACACAACACACTGTCCCTCAGATAAGAAACACCCCAGACGTACCCAGCAGCTCCAGGTACTCCTCCTCAATCTCCTGTTCCCAGGATCTGCCCAAGCTTGAGTTCCCGGGTTTCACAGAAGGGTTTCCTCGAGGTGATGCTGCTGCGGCAGCAGGTTCACAGCCCAGGATGTGCTGGACCTGGAGCATTTCTGGCAGGCACTGTTCCTGTGCCTCACTCCTAACTTGGGGTCCTTCATTGCCACACATTCCCTGCAAGTCTTCGCAGGCTGCCCGGTGAGACGTCAACACCCGCACCTCAAGTCAAACAGAACAAAGCAGTCAGACACTACAGCTTGTCCCTGTCAGCCAGGAGTCATCGACTGTGAGGAAAGGCAAAGAACAGATTGACAGGGGATACAACAGCTTGTTTCAATCCTCCACCTGGGTCACCAAGTTCCACTGTAAAAACACCTCAAGAAAAAAGGAGAGCAGGAACAGGCCAGCAGGAATCAATTTGGATGACTGCTGGCCAAAAGGCCAAAGGACAAGTTTCACTGTCCAGGGCAGCAGCTGAGATTCAGCACACCAGGAAATGTCCTTCAGAGTGACTGTGATACACACACTACAGCAGGATGGCACTCAGAGGCATGGCCCCACTCCCTGCTGCTCTGCACTGGAAAGGCAAGAAGGGCAGAAACCACCAGATTGGTGACTGCAGTGGCTGCATTCCTCTTTCACTCACTAGGTTTTGCAGAGACTGATGGAAGCGATTAAGTTTCTCTCTGATGATTTTCATTTCTTCCTCCAGCTGCTTATGCCTTGCCTTGGTCATACTGTGAGCTATCTGAAGCTCTGCATCCAGCTGTTCCTTCATGTTCTCTAACAAACAAAAGAGAGGACATTTCATGAGTGGAGTGGCTGCCACTCTTTCATTCACCTTGTTTGGTTGATCGCCCCTCTGCTGGTGGAGATTCTCCTCTTGAATTCTTCCCATGTCTTCCTTGTTCTTTCTCTTCACTGCCATGATGTCACTCTGAGCTTCAGGCAGCTCTGCTTGTGGCTCTGCCTTGATGTCCTGTACACACAAAAGCAGAGCAAGGGACTGAGAGCTGCCATCAGGCTCAGCTTTTTTCCTCTTGCAGCCTCAAAATCACATTTATTCAGCCATTTCTTTCTGCTTCCCTCTCCACATCAGCCTCCATTGCAAACCTCCTGTCCTAGGGCTGATCTCTGCAGATTCCAAGGCTCTGTCCTTCCAGTGCCTGTGGGACTCCTGGCCTCCTCAGTCCCAGGAGCTCTGGTTTACGCCCCTCTCCCTGCCCTTCCCTCTGTCCCCTGGCCAGTCAGGCTTACCTGGCCATTCTCCTGTGGCTCTTCCACCTGCTGCCTGTGCTGCTCTTCCTGCCCTCGGGCAGGGAACAGCTCTCCCTGAGTCTGGCATGGCATCTCAGATAAGGCAGTGTGCTCCTGCTCTTTCTCTAGAAGCACCTGCACAGAAAGCAAGACAAGATGGGTTTCAACTTCCCATACGCCCTTTGTGGGCCAAGACTCAAAGGCTGCTGGGCTCACACGTTCCCAAAGCACTGTGCTGCTGCTCTCCTGGGTCGTTCTCTGCCCGAGGGGAGGCACAGATTCCAAAGTGACCCTGGCCCTACAATCAGGGGCCATCTGGGACTGAAGCTCCAACAGCCTCTCAGGCAGCTGACAGGGAAGGGGTGGCATTTCTCAAGGGTCTGGTGAGAGCCTCCCTCTGCTTCTGCCATGTCCTGTTTGTCTTTCAGTAGTGACTGACACCCCGCCCTGTCCCACAGCTCCATCCTGGCTCTGCAGGGGCTTCCTGGGTGAGCTCACTCCTTGTGAGAGACACTTCTGGAGTTCACCTTCTCTTCAGGCCTGCACCAGCTTTGTGACTTCCTGACATCCACATTCTTGTTAGAAAACTGGGTCATTCAGGAGATGAGGATGCATGCAAAGATCTCTGATGGAAGTCAGAGAACCTCTATGGCCATCTCAGTATATGGAGGAGGACCAAGGTGTTTCTTCTCCCTTTTTTGTCAACTGAGAATTCTGAGTAGCAGTAACAGAGTTTCTCATAAGGCCCCATTAACGAATGCACTTACACAGCCCTGGGGATGCCAGTGAAGGAAACCATGTGTCATGTATGGCATGTATGAGCAAAGTCACCAGACCCCAGCTACAGCATGGGATAGTTCCACTCCCTTAGGACATGCAAAAATTTAAAGGATAAAAAGAAGGCTTCAGGGCACAAGAGGCTGGAGGAGGAAAACAGCACTGAGGGGAAGAAACAACCATCTCTGGAGGGGGAAACATCTCTGCCTGCTCATGATCAGTCAATGGAACTTGTCTCTACGCCTCTCCTGAAGGGATGCCTTTAGGTGAGATTTGCATCTTCCACTGCTTTGGAGCTGAGCCAGGAAGATTCAAATAGACAGATAGATAGATCTCACTTTTATAATCTCTCTTTACTGTACTGTGGTATTTATATTCTTTGAATGGAGAGAGATATAATTCTCTCTCCTAGGTTTTTTTTAAGGGAAGGTAGTGAGAAAATCATAGAAGGAGAGAAAACAATTATTATCTCTACTTGCTGTTCTTGTTTTTTAGTACATGAAGAATGTGTTCTAGTGATTGTTTACTGAAAGTGATTTGTTAATTGGATTTTAGTGATAATTGTTTAGCTTGATTAGCTAATTAGATAAAAGCTGTGTCGTGACTTTCTGGAGACAGTCACGAGTTTTCCTTTAGCAGCTTTTTAGTAAAGTATCTCTTTAGTATAGTTTTAATATAGTGCTAGTGTAATATAACATAGCTTAAGAAAGCATTTGTTTAACCTTCTAAATCATAGAGTCAAAGCATATTTTTCGCCACGTGGGGGTCACCCTGAATCAACACTGTCATTTCTGTCGCTACACACATCAGCACTCGGTAGCAGTGCCCTGATCAGAAGCCATCCTGAACTTGCTCTCCTGTTGCTTCAGTAACCCTCACTCTTGGGGAATCTGGAGCGTGTGGGTCCCTATGGAATGCAACCAGACCCAGAGCACTGCACTGGGAACTGCACTCTCTGTGCATCTGTGCTCGGGCAAGTTCTTCTCTTGCCCTTGACCACACTGATGGTGCTAAAATGGCTGGAATCAGAAATGCAGCCCAGCCCCTCCCAGCTCCTCGAAACTCCGAGGGCCATCTGGAATGCAAGGGCATTGATTTCCTGCTCAATTCCCAAACACAAGACACACTGATTCCCTGGGCAGCCAAAAGACACAGGAGCCGTTAACTTGAAAATGATGGGCAAGCCCTACTGGCTGGTCTGGCACCAGAACAGCTCGTTCTGCACCAACATCCCTGCCCCAAACTATGTGTTCTTGTGCAAAAATACTGCATTATCCAGAACTGCCTCCTTGAAAACTAAAATTCTAGCAGAATTTCTGCCAGTGCTGGAAAAGGGCAGGAAAGATTGAGAAAAAGCTCCCTTGCTCCCTGGAGAAGGAGAAATTACACAAGGCTTCTCCTTCTAGAAAACAAACAAATAAACAAAATATGAAAGTGTTACCTACTCCAGTGTCTAAAGCACTTGGATGCTGTGAAGGGATGTTTGGCAGGGAAACAGCCCTTGTGCTGAGCATTGGATCTAAGGCAGGGATCTATGGAAGTCTGCCTGAAGGTCCCTCAGGAGCCCCCATTGTCCAGGCTAAAGCTCCCTCAGCACCTCCTCCCTGGCCTTGTGCTGCACCCCCTTGCCCAGCTCCCCTGTCCTTCTGTGCACACGCTGCAGCCCCTCCATGACTTTCTGCTTCCCAGGGCCCACAGCTGCACACAGCACTCCAGCTGTGGCCGCAGCGCTGCCCAGCACAGGCCACGCTCACTGCCCTGCTCCTGCTGCCCCACTGCTGCTGGCACAGCCACCGTGCCCTTGGCCTTCTTGGCCCCCTGGCCCCACGCTGCCTCATCTTCAGCTGCTCACGGCCGCCAGCCCTGCGTCCTTTTGGCCCACGCAGCTCCCCAGACACAAAGGTGCCCATTGCACTTCAGATACTGCAGGCACCATTGCAAGGTGTACACCCTGGTTTTAGCATTACAAGACAGCAGTCAAGGACTTGCAGCTTTGCTCCCATTCTAGGCTCCAATGCAATTTTCAAAGCAAACTACACAATAGAAGGTATCAACAGACACATGCAGTGTCTGGTTTTTGCCTCCGAAGAAGGGTTCAGAACTACTCCCTTTGTTTCTTTTGCCACACTAGACAAGAATGGATCCCCACAGCTTCATGGACAACACAGTCTTCTCCTTGCAGCTTATCAAAGACCAAGAAACAGGCAGACTCAGAGCACCTATCTGCTCTGCTACCGGCTGCTCTGCCTGAAGGGGAAAAGAGCAACCTGGCAACAAAGGCACCAAAATCCCTGACTTCAAGCAGCAACTCTACATCCCCAGTGTGTCTCTGAAATACTCCCAAGTAAGCACACCCAAGAAGTTTGTGGGGACAAAGCACCACCAAGAGATTTTGTGGTCAGATCAACATTTTTTTGCGCCTGCAGCAACTTGGCCAGTCTGTGCAGGGGGACAGGTCTCTCCACGCCACAGTGTTCCCTGTGTATCCAACAAGGCTGAGCACAGTGTCTTTGACATGCTCCCTGCTCTGGGAACAGGGAGCCTTCGTGCTTCAGGCTGGCCCTTATCAAAATGCCAGGAAGCTGGTGCCTAAACATGACAGACCAAAGCCCATTGTCCAGCTGTCACAGGCTGGGGGCAATCACAAGGCCCTGGCAGGACTCCAGCACTCAGCATCCTCAGCCAGCACCAGCAAGTGCTGGCTGGTCAGAAACTTGCAGCTCTGCCCTGCACTAAAGACAGCAGCACACACAGCTGGCACTTACTGGCTCAGAATGTTCAGGCTGGGGTGTGAGCACAGCTGGAGGCTGGCGCTCATCCACCTCATTTGCCTCCTCTTCGGCCTCCTCTCCATGAGCAGAGGGAGCCAGAGCAGAGACTGCTGTTGGTTCTGGGATCTGTGGACAGACAGCAGTGTGAGGGACAGAAAGTTACGTATAATTTATAATCGTATTTCTATTCAGCACTTTATTCTATTCAGCTCTATTTCTACAACCAGTTCTGCTAAGGACAAATCAGAAACTTTGGTAACAATGGGATTCTAAGTCACTGCGACTAAATTTAAATGGGCTAATTCAACAGAATTGCTAATAGTTCTGAATTAGACATTCCGCCCTGGCTACTATCAAGAAGCAACATTCTCTCTGCAACATGAGCTTTTCATTCCTTGAAAGTTCTGAAATGTAAAATTAGGAAATAGCCAGCGATGCCTTTGTTATTGCTGCTGCAGACATGGAAATGGATTTTCTTGCATCCTACCCAGCTGGCCCTCTACACTCTACTGCCACAGATCAAGCTCACAGCTTGCTCTACCATTCCTAAGCACCAGGAACATGAAATGTTCCTTTCTCACTCACCTCAGGATCAGCACCTCTGAATACACACTTCAGGTGACCTGGAGTGGGCAAGGGAAAATGAACAAGTGCTGTGAGAAAACTGCCTGGGCTGCTGAATCCAACAGAAGAGAAGTCAACCCAAACAGAGAGTATTTTTCTTTATCAACATCCCTCCACATGACATAGTTCTTTCACACAGCCAGCAAGAGATCAGGACAATAATCTTGGTTGTGCCTACACTTTGGCCTGTCTAGTCAGTAAATGAATACAAACATGATCAAGAAAATGCAAATTGTTCTTCAACACTCAATGCTTCTGTTCTGTCCAACAGATAAAGCAGCTTTTGTTCTCTTGTCTTTCAGGTACTTTTTTCAAAAAAGAAGTTGTATGCACTAATTCCCATTAAGTTGCTGAAAACAGTCACCCAGAAAAGCTTGCCCCAAATCCCCCTGAGCTGTGGCAGTTCTATTGTGAAACAGGACAGCAGCAGCTCCAGGGCTCAGGAGCAGACATTCACTGCTTTGGCGGTTGCACTTCACTGCAAAGGGAATCACTCTTTTAGCACTCAGTCAAGGGTCAAAACGGACAGTCAAATCGTTTCATTACAAAATTTGGAATAAAAGAAGCTTTCCCTGAGTTCTGGGGAGAACTACAAAGTCCTTAGAAGGCCTTCTGAGAAGGCCTCTAAGTCTGCATTTTGGAAGTTGTCCTGCTTGTCCCAGCAAACTGAGGAAATGACAGACTCTGCTGCCACAGACTCTCCCGTGGAGGCAACAGAAGCCCTGCAGGTTCCCCTGCAGATGCTGCCCCTGTGGCTACAGACACCCCCTTTTTAGCTGAACCTCTTGACAGGAGCTTTACCAAACCACTGGCATCCTAATGCTCTTTCTCCTACAAAATCAGAAACTCAGCCACCAAGAATGAGCAGGAAGACATGCAAGAGTCAGGTTAGGTTACACCCAAACCTAAGTAGAAGGGAAACCTCTACTTACAGGTGAAGTGTGTCACGTAATACATGGAGAAAGAAATGCCATACACAGCAAAAGCTGCCTTGGCCAGATGGTGAAACATTGTCCTTTTTGAAAGTTAGGTAAATATAGAAAAAACAAGGCTCTTGTCAGTGGGCAGCTACCCACTGACAAATTCCCTAACCAGGAGGGTTCTCCTGATGTGAGCAAGCACTAGGTCTCCTCTGACACTCAGGCCTTCCATGCACCAAGGCAACCTTCTGATGTCACCACGACAATGTGGAAACCATGCCCTGACATCACAAAGCAAACACTCCACGTTGGTCTGTGAATTTATGCACAGCAATAACCAACCTCCCCTACAGCAAACACAAAAGAGCCTGGGAAGTTCTTCTCTGTCACAAAGCAGCACAAAATCCCCTCATGGGCCAAATCCTGTTGTTCAGGGGATCCAAGAGGACCTCCAAGTGTGCCCCAAGCACCTACAGCCTGTACCTCAGCTGAGCACTCAGATGGAACACAAGCAAAGGAAACCAGACCAAGACAATGGCCCACAGCATTGCACATGTGAGAAATGACTCTCACTTTTAAAATTTTTAAGGTTTAGTAAACCTTAACAAAGGACTGAAAAGGGAAAAATTGCTGCATTGGGAGTCTCTGTGACTAGCAGCCACGTGCTCATCTACAAAAAGGACGCTCTGCCTTTTATACCCTTAGCTCCTCCAAAAGTTTTGTCAGTCAACTCTCTCTCTGCTGTCCATTGGTGGAGATTACTTTCTTGCATACTGACTGGAGTCAGGTGTTGTTACACCCTGCCTGCTGGTCACAAGCCAGCCCTCCACAAATGCCCTGACTACCAAGGCAATTACAAGGGGGACGGGAAAGAGGACTATGGGAAGATAAATTACAATACCATCACTACACATTTGAACATCTACATAACATCTGCTTCTTAATTGTCAGAGCCAACCATTGTATTACTCGTCTAGAACACACAGAACCAGGAGAGAAGCCACTGTTGGCATCACAGCTGAAATGCTTCCTAACAAATCTCCCCACATATTTGCACCTTTATTGGACATGCCCAGGGCTGCGGTGCGGGTACATCTCTGCCTTTCTTCCCCTTTGGCAGCAGTCGAACTGGCAGCATCTGCCCGCCAGCAGCAGGTGCTCCAAGCTGGGAACGCCACTGGTGGTGCTGATTTCCAGAGGGTTCTGTGTGCCAGGGGAAGCCAAGGCAGGAGCGGGTTGAACGGTGCTGGCGCTGCTGCTGCTCTGTGCCAGAGAGCCCCGGCTGGGCAGGGCACGGTGCCCACTGCGCTGCGGGCTCCTTCTCCTGCCACAGCTGGGCACACCTGGCAACAAGGCATGACAACTTGTGGGCAAGCCAAGGGGTTTCTGGGGCTGCACTGCTCTGCACACACCCAGCACACCTGCAGCACAGAATTTTAACCCTCAAACAGGTAAACCAAAGGGAAACAGCTAGAAAAGATTTCATTTCAACCATTCTTACCTGCTCAACAGAAGTCTTCAAAATGAACTTTACCAAGCAGGGCCCAATCCCTGCTGCCAGGTCAGGGTTAGAAAAGAGGCAATACTTGATCTCAGCACTGGGTGTGTGGGGAATGACTTTCCTAACACGTGCACACCCAGCAATCTCACTTACTAGTTTGTATCCATGGATCTAAGACATATTCAATACTTTGCTGAAACTCACAGGCTAAATATTCCCCCAAATTATTTGATTTACTCATTGATACCTTTTGACTTATTGATACTTAAATCACTTCTCCGAATTTACTGACATGAGAATAGGAGTGTCCTTTAGTCCCTGCCAGTCTTTGACACAGGTTCAGGAGGAGACCCATGCACAAAATAACCCAGGACAAAACTGGGATTGCAAAGCAAATTCATTCTATTTGTTGCAGTAGCAAATCATACATACCAAGCCCTGGATTCCTAAAAATCTGCTGAGCAGGAAAAGGAGGTGGAGCGTGGTGCTCGGCAGCAGGGGCAGGTAGGTAGTGCACTTTCAGGACATCCCCTGGATCAAAACGCTGTGCATCTCATCCTTCTCACCCTTCCAGCTCAGAACCAGGCCTTGTATCTCCTGCTCAGGAGTGGAATTTCCCAGTTACAGCATCAGCTCACACATGACTGGTGTGTGAGATGAGGCCAATGAATCCAGGATTTAAAAGAACTGAAAGAGTTAAAATTTTAGCAAGATTTAGTTAGGCAGAAAGAGTATAGCAAGAAGAGTAGAAATAATAAGGGATAGTTAATTTTTAGCAGATAAGGTAGTTAAGGTTAGGGTAATATATCACTTGCCTGTCTTTACTATGTTTAAAGAAGCGGGATGGGATGCGGATTTCTTTGTGACAAAGAAGAGGACCGTAGCCTGCACCTGGGCCCCGAAATTTCAGCTTTAGCCAAGGGATGCAAAAGCCTGCCAACAGGTCATAAGGAAAGAGGTCAAATTGAGGAAGACGTCTTGGCTTCATCAGAAGGAGACCATTCCCCACTTTAAAACTCACCAACCCATGAGATGTGAAAGAATCCGCAAATATGAGGGAACTTTGGACTCAATTATAATACATTTTAATACAAAGGGGGTAGGTGGGGTTACCTAATTAATATGTATTAGTAGTTTTGGGAATTATATGAATATGTAGGACTTTTTTAGATAAGTAGAGCGGCAGTGATTCTTCACACATGTCTTTAAGAGACAACTCCTCGTGTGCTTGGCGCTGTAATAAACACACCACCTTCTACCTTTAACTGTGGTGAGTTCTATTCCACACCTCATTTGGTGACCGCGGCAGGAACGCTTCTCTGCTCCAGCGAGAACAACCGGGCTCTGGATGTCTCTGGGCGCTGCCAGGACATTCCTTCCCTGGAGGCACCTCCGCTCTCGGCTGTTCCTCATGGGGGACAGACAAGACTGCTGGGACTGTGGAGAAAGGGAACATTTAACTCTGTATAAAGTAACCCGTAAGGTGTATGCAGTGGAAGGGCTGTTCACAAGTCACACAGAGATGTCCTGTGCACAACGTACGCCTGTACAGTTTGGGTTTGGGTCTGGCTGCTGGCAGAAAGGATTTGCTGTGTCAATAAGGACCTGCTAGCAATTCTGGGGGTGAATTGAGCAAATCCTGTTTCATTGCTGCTATTTTTCCTGTGTGTTGTAATTGTGGTTGTGTTTTCAGTGTGTGAACGTTTGAGGAAGATGATGTGGGTAGATGCTGATGTGGTGGATGGTGTGTGTTGTGTTGAGAAAAGTGAGCACTCTGTCCCCTCATAAAGATATACTCCTTTCCCAGTGAGCCTGTGTGCGTGGACTTTCTAGTTGCAGGGGTTGGTGCTCCCTGTGACACCTGGTGCTTGGGTATACAGGGGGGTTGAGTGGTTTTTCACCCACATTGTGGTCATTTGGGACTGCATGGTTGTGTTTGGGGAGATTTTAGGATTTTGTTTGCAACAGGTGCAGCAATTTATGCAGAAAACTTCAGTGTGGTGATTTATTATGTTGAATTATGGTAGTTCCTTTCTACCCACCCTCCTCCCCCAGGGTTTCAAATCCCCTGCCATGAGGTGGACGCTCTCTATCCTCCTCTGGACATCTTCTTTCCTCTCCTGGACACTCCCTTTCTCTCCTGGAGTTGTTCTCCATTAAAGCTGTGGGACTTTGATCCTGGGAAGAGAGAGCGCCTCTCGTCTTTTGCTCTTGTCCTTGTCAGTGTCACTGGGCCCAGAGCTCGCCAAAGTGATCCCCCATGAGATGAAAACTGTCAAATGGCCCCATATACACAGCTCAAAAATTGGCCACATTTTTGATGGACTGGGGTGTTTGCCACATTTTGGAATTCCCTATTCCCACACAGGTCAGGCAATTGTTGAAAGGACACACCACACTCTAAACTCATTCTAGATCAACAAAAGGGGGAGTGGCTCAAGCAACAACCCAGATGAGGTTGAGCAAAGCTTTATATGTTTTTATGTTTTGAATAGCTCATTTGCAGGACCTAATCCTCCAATTTTTAGGCACTTTTCAAAGAGCACACAGGCAAAATTTAAAGAAAATCCTTCGAGTTTGATCAGAAACCTTGAGTAAGGACAAATTGAAGGACCATTTCCACTAATCACTTGGGGCAAAGGGTATGTTGCATTTGCACAGGTGCCGGACCTAAGATGGTCCCTGTGAAGGATGTGAAACCGTCTCATACACAAGAGCGCAGCGACAATTCCACCAGCAGGGAAATGAGCATGCAGACGTGAGCCGCATGGAGAAGCTACGGTGCATGCCACCTGTTCCCTGTTCAACCTGTGAAAGCTACAAATCTTGAGTTTGATGTTGATTTTTGGACTGTGAACATGGTTTGTATCATCGAGCTCTTTCAGCAAAAGCGTGGTGTCCATTGTGTTCAAAAGAATTCTAAGATATCCAAATTTGTAAAAATTGAAGGTTAGAGGGACAGTTTAGTGCCCTATAGTTGGCCAGTCCCTGACCAAGTGCTAAAAGATTTGCTTGAGAACTGAAATAGATGGGGAAGCTTTTGCCAAAAAACAGCTGAGCAGGAACATGGAGCTTGATCAAATGATATACAGGCGCTTGTTGGTTTTGCTTGCTTGCTTTTGCTGTGCATACATGCCTGTAGATCAACCAAAAATGAATGTTTGCCTTGCTTTAGCCAAGTCAGCAGGCTCAGACGCCATGTGTTTGATCAATTTGAGCCCAGATAAATCCTTTGCAACCCTTTTGGTCGGTGTGCCTGTGCCAGCCAAGGAGTAACCAATACCCAATCGTGACAAATATTGGTGTGAGGCTGCCAACGAGACCAATCCCATAACCAGCTGACATCACTGGGCCCCTGATCTTCTTAAAGCACCTTCTGAACCTCAAGAATTGGAATTCTTGGTTCATTGGTGATGGAATTTTGTGCTGAGTTTTAGTACCAGGGAGATCCACAGTTAAATGTTACTCCCCATCATCCTGAGGACAGATACTCAAGTTTGTGGTGCAATTGTACTACCCCAGTGCTCCCTAAGGGTGAAACTGCTGATGAGTAGATTACCTAGATGAGTCCCCATGACAATTAGCAAGAAAATATTGGCTCATTTGTGGAGATAGAGCCTGGCAGGACATTCCCTCAAAAATTAAAGGTGGCCCATGTAGCATCATGCAACTCACTGTGATAGCACCTTTTGTTAAAAGAGCCATCAAGAGAAAACACAGAGAAAAAAGATTTGCCCATCATTATAAAGAAAACTGTAATAGCAATTTCAGACCCTAGGGCCCTGCAAAATGAGGTACATCGAATTTATTTCTACATCAACTTGCCTCGGGCGAGGCACTGAAACCAATATACCGATTGGGGTGTTGGCTGAAGAAAGAAGACAGTGCTACTTCCATTGCAATTAGTGACATGATGACTGATGTTAGTGCTGTCAGACATACAGCCTTACAGAACAGAGCAGCAATTGATTTCCTTAGCAGCCATTCCATGTGCTCAGTGTCACCCCCATGTTCAACACTGTCACTGTCAGCTTTGACAGCTTTTGGACTGTGTTTGAGAAGTCAAATTTTTCTGACTGTTGAAGGGCTTTGAGGCCCAGAGTTCTTGTTAGGAACAAGGGATTAAGTGTGTGAGCCAAGGAGTTGTTGGACCAGGTGTTTTGTGTAAGTGGTGAGAAGGGTTTCTTCCTTTCTGTTTCTCTTTCAAGGGGAATATTAATGTTGCCCCTGAGTCCTCAGGAGGGGAGCCTGTGGACTGAGCTGCAGCAGAGGGAGCTTTGCATGGCACCGAGAGCTGTGGGAACAATTCCCAGGAGCCCGAGGAGCCTGGTAAGGACAGAGCCCCCACTGGTTTAGAGAGGGGTGAGATGGCTGCTCTGAGCCTGCCTCTGGCAGTGAGGGAGATGAGAAGGGTTGAGTTCCTCTTCCAGGCTTGGTACTTCCTGGTGCCTTTAGTTCAAATCCTGCACTGGCAGAACCTGCCTGAGCCCTGCCCTCCACGCTTCTCCAGAGGCTCTGGCACTGAGTCCTCTGAGGGAATCCACAAAATTAGAGGGTTTTGGGAAAGCTGCAAAAGGCAGGTCTCAGATACAGTAGAACTGTGATTAGAGCCAAGCAGCAGCCATGAGATAGGTCAGCAGAAAAATTATTTAAACTGCAGAAAAGCAAAGAAAAATAGAACAATGGTCTGTGCATTAACACTGGTCTAGAATAACTCTCTAAGCTACAGAAAAGTTTATCTAGCAAGATATTAGGAAGGCTGAAGCTTAATAATGGAGCTCAGTGCGTTGTGTTTTAAGGCTTACACGTAGGTATTGTATTCGAAATAAGCAAGCATTGTTTTAACCAATGGAACATGTGCTTATAGTGATTGGATAGAACTAGTGTCAATAAGCTTTTGCTTTGTGTGATTGGTCAAAAAATTTATCAAGTAAGTTGTAACATTAAGTTCTTTGTCTGCTGCCTGGGATGTGAGCTGCTGGCATCTTCCCATTGTCATAACCATGTAATGAGACTGATGCTGGAAAACAAACAGCTCGAGGCACGTTCCTAAGCAGCCCTGTCCAATTCGTGATTTCTACACAGCCCCCTGCCAGTGTCAAATGGCACGGCTTGATTTGCAGGGCAGACAGTCTTAAACATCTGCAATATCCTATCAGAGTCCTAGTTTGGCTTCATTCAAAGAAAGAGGAGAGTGCACCTAACACTGACCACTTGTTAGGCAGTATCTTCCACCTTGCTCTTGTACCCCTACAGAGAGGCTGTCTGCAAAATGCCCAGAACACCATCCAAATCTGCAGCGAGGACTGGAAAATCAGGCAGAGAATCTTTCTGTTTTCAAGGTCCCCCTTCCTAGGTGACTTGACCCTTTCTACCTGATTCTCACTTGAGATCTACCCATGATAGAGCACTGCAGGAAAACACTTTAAAGGGTCGTTAACCAGGACCTGCTTGGAAAGCAAGGGTAGAAACACTTTCCCTCCCTGATAGGATGCGGGCTGGCAACTGCTGCTCTGAAGATGTGCAGCTGCTCCTCTCTGGAGAGGCCATGGAAGGGATGTGATGGTCTACGGGAACCAGAGGAACGATGAGCTCAGGTTGGCATTTAAGCTTCATGGGAACAAGCAGAATGAAGAGCTCACAGTGGAGATGAAATTTGCCTGTGCCTGGCTCCTCCGAGGAAACCCCAAGAAGTCCAGATGAAGCAAACACCTTCTCCCAAGAAGCCAGGAAAACCTCAGAGTCCTGAGCACCTGCACTTAGCCTGGAAGGGCCTGGAGGCAGCTCTAAATGCTCAGGTGAGGCAGCACTGAGGTGCTGGTATGAGAGCGCTGTGTAGCAGTGAGGGAAGGAAAAGGGAAGCAAAGGGAAGGCTGGGTCACTATTGGTCTTTGGGTGTGTTTCCCTTGGCAGCAACTGTACTGTCAGGGAAAACAAAAGCTCCCTGAATTGTTCAAACTGAAAATCAGGGACAAAGACCCTCTAACTAGTCAAAGTTACAAAGTGGTATGTTCATTACGCCGGCGGCCAGCACAGGGGAGGGTCATTCCCAAAATGCGTGACCACTGGCCGGGCTCGGCTCGGCACAGCACAGCACAGCAGGATCCCGCAGGACAGGGAAGGGCAAGGCAGGCAGGGAAGGGCAGGGCAGGGCACTGGGAGCAGGGACAGGCTGAGTCCCCACGCTGCATCCCATGCCTGGGTAACCATTGGGGACAGAGAGGAAGGACATTGCTCTGTCTTGGCTGCGGAAAGGATGAAAAGGGGGAGTTAGAAAACATTAATTTGGACTCCTTTTCAGCAGACTAGCTGGTTTTATCTCACCATGTCCGCCTGTCTTTGGCAGAGTTGGCACATTGCTCATGAATTGGAGTCAGCTACGGCAGCAGGAATGGGAAGCAATTTTGTCAGCATTGATATCAAAGCCAAAGTGCTGCCCCATGGATGGATGGTGCTTTCTTCAGGGGATTTCGGGCCTAGAGTTGTAGCAAACTCACACTGGTGTCTTCCCAAGCAGCGTTGCCTTTTTCTTTCCTCAGGAATCACCTCTTCTTTTTCTTCCCCTCAGTCTGGGGAGAGTTCCCATGCAAATGTCTCCTGCAGCCAACTCTTGTCACTGTAGACTGACAAAGGAGATCTTGCAGTGGGGAGAGACTCCCTAGAGCTGCTGTGGAGAGATGAAGGGGGAAGCTTTGTCCCTTAGTCTTGAAGTGTTGTTGGGGAGCTGCTTGTGCTCTGGGGGGCGGACACCAATGATGTTTATCCAAACCTTGCAGGTTCATTCCTGAGCTTGCTGACACACCACAGAGACTTTGGGGTTGTCATATTGGCAAACAAATTTCAGTCTGGGCACTTCTTGAAATGCTTCAATTATTCTTTTTTTGCTTTTCTGCAGAAATGTTGTCATCATCTATTCCTTCAAGAGAATCTTTTCCTACTTTTTGGGGAATTCCTTTTGCTGCCCTCCCAGACCAGGCCAATTCCCAGGGCTCCTTCCCAAAGTGAGGTGCAGCCCATGCCTCCACTCTCCAGCTGGAACAGAAGGAAGCACGGAGGTTGTGGTTGTGGGAGAGGAGCTTCTCTTTCCTGCCTGCTTTCCCTTTGGGACAGATTGGTGTGTGCTCATTTGATAAAGGCAGGTTTAAACTCTGAAGCAGTTGTGTTTCAAACTGCTCCCTTCTCCAGCTCTTCTGTGGGTATCCTTGGACAAAAGGCCTCTTGGTGGGAGCTCCCAATGGCAGGTTAAGGAAGGAGGTTGATATTTCAGGATTGTGACTGCTGAAAGCAGCTGGTTTCTGGAGGTGTCCAGAACTGGGAATGGCTCTTTTTCTCTCCTGCCGGCAGCAAAGGAAGCTGCAAAGTGGGAATTTCATTTGTGGAGATGGCCACCAGGGGTGTTTGCCAAGAGATGGGCTGGTAGAGAGGCAGGTCTCGTGCTCAACTGGCTGTGTGTTTGTTTTGATGGTGGAGAGGGTCAGAGATGCAGACACACCAGCTGAACGAACAGTGTGATTTACTGTAATGCCAAAGTGTAAAAAAGAGTCAGGAAAGGATAAGCTGAGCAATGCACCTCAGCATTATTACAAAAGGGTGCCTCTGGTGATTAAGGAAGATCCATCACCAGGTAGCCCAATGGTTTCCCCTTTATCCAGAGCTGCACCTCAGCTGGGGGAAGCTGTCCCAGCCCAGCCCTGCAGAGCCACGGCCGGGAACCGGGAAATCCTGCGGTGCCTCCACCTTTGGCGGCCACGAGGCTCCCGAGTGCGCTGTGAGAGTAGCCCGGCTCCGACAGTGCTGGGCGAGCAATGTGCCAGAGCTTCTGCTGGGGGCACAGCTGGTGTCATTCTCCTCTTGGTTTTCTCCCCGAGCCTGCCCAGGGCTCAAGGAGGAACCAAGGCCAGGTGTGGCCTTGTCCATTTTCCTCATGCAGAAAGGTGAAGACATGTTTCACCAGTGAATGGATGCAACAATCCTTTTGATAATAACACTTGGTTAAGGAGCAGGTACATAGAACATTGGGTTGGGAAGGTCATCTAGAGGGCAGCTTTGGCTCAGGTCCTGTTGTTGAGGCTTCAGTCAGGGTCTGTTGTTCAGGCCTTGGTCCTTCAGTATTTTGTGGTGCAAATCACACCTGTGCAGAGCTGCAAACAACCAGGTCTATCATTAGCACATTTGAGAAAGGGAACAGGATTAGCCCTGCAAGGCCGCGCTAGGGCCAAGAGCAGAAGGCCAGCACCCTGCTTTTGCCCACAGGCAGCCCTGCAGAGCAAGCACCCCCTCCTGCCCAGGGGCTGAGGTGCCCGAAGCTGCCTCCCCGCTGTGCAGCTCTGCAGAGCCCGCGGGGCGCAGGGTCCTGGGCAGCCAGGGCAGCCCGGCTGCCTTGGGGCACAAGGAGTGCCCCAGAGAGAAGCTGCTGCCCTTTGCTTTGGAACTGTTCCTCAGAATCTTGTCAATAATCCACAGTGTCTGATGTGTTTTCCTTTCCTCTCCCAAGTTTAACACAGCTTTTTGAGAAAATTGACTGATGTAGCTGCTGCTGGTGGTGGTGATAGTACTTTTGTCTGCAGGTGAGGGCAGGTGATTTGAACCAAGGACGGAGTCCATTGTTAACACCCCAGCTTTGCCAAGTCAAGAAAACCATTCACAATTGGGCTACCAGTGCTGAGCCATTTTCCTAGGTTTTGGAAAGCTACCACCTTAAGAAACCCAACAGATTTTCCTCCAGGAGGATACCAGCAGTAGCATGATGCCAATGTTTTCCACCCCTTTTCTGTGTCTTTTAAGAGTTCCGCAGTGCCCAGCAGGAATGAAACGACCTGTGATAATGTGGTTTGAGAGCTCCGTGTTGTTCGTTGCCACATGAGTGTTCATGACAAGCTGGACACCCCACTCGTGGCTCTGTCGAGTTAAATTTATCCCAAATCTGTGCAAACAGCAGCCCTGAGATGCTGAGAAGAGCAAGCACAGTGGGTGGGTGTGCATGCACACACCCAGAGGCTGACTGCTCTGTGGGCAGAAGGTTTTGAACTGTTGTAAATCATCACACTCCCAAGCTGGAGGAAGAAAACAAATCTATATGAAAAGATATAAATCTATATGGAATGAAAAGATATCAAAATGAATGAAATAATACATATTAATTTATCATATCTGTAATTTAACACCTATATACTATTGCCGGCAGGGGGTATGTGTAAAAATCACGATCACAACGGGGCTGCTGAGGACCACGCCTCGAGCTGTTTGTTTTCCAGCATCAGTCTCATTCCATGGTTATGACAATGGGAAGATGCCAGCAGCTCACATCTCTGGCAGTGGGCAATGGACTTAATGATACAACTTACTTGAAAAGTTTTTTGACCAATCACACAAAGCAGAAGCATATTGACAGTAGTTCTACCCAACCACTATAAGCACACGTACCTTTGGTTAAAACACTGCTTGCTTATTTTGAATACAAAACCTGCTTGTAAACCTTAAAACACAATGCACCGAGCTCCATTATTAAGCTTAGAAGTTCCTAATATCTTGCTAGAGATATTTTTTTGAAGCTTAGGGAGTCATTCTAGCCAAGTATTAATACACAGACCATTGTTCTATTTGTCCTTACTTTTCTACTTCTTATATAAGTTTTCTGCTGACAAATCTTATGGCTGCTGCTTAGCTTAATTGCAGTTCTGTTGTCTCTGAGGCCTGCCTTTTGCAGCTTTCCCAAAACCCTCTGATTTGAAGGATTCCCACAATTCCCCCTCTCGGTACAACTAAAAAGAAACCTTTGTAACCATGTTGTTTATTAACTACTGTCGGAGGAAGGAGACCCAGACACCAATTGGTTCATCCAAGTCCAATTTATTGATCGAATATGGCAGGTTAAATACAGTTCTTAATAAGCTTCATACATATTGCAAAAGTTGAGCTCAGGATTGGTTAGTTACATATCAGCAACTACACCTACTTCTGCATTCTTATGGTTATACTTTTGATACTTTCTGCAGATATTCGGAACTAATCTCACCTCCCTTTCCTCATGTTGCAGCAAGGTCATCCGGCATTCTTGCCTGTCAGCAGTCACTGAATCAGAGACTGCTGACCTCCCTTTTGAGCTTAACCAGAGGCATTATGTCAGTATGCGGCTTTATGTCAATATGGCCTTTCTCTGCTAACCACTCATTAATAAAATCCTCCACATTTCCCCCATTTTCTTCTTGAGCAAGAAAACTAGTCTGCATTTTTGCTATCATACGGCTGACCATGTTTTGAATACAATTAAAGACACAAGGCAAAATAAGCAAAACCAGTAAAACTACACCCAGTAGTCCTATAGCGTAGATCACAAGGTTTCTCAGCCATGGCCCAAGTCCTAAGTTTTTAAGCCACTCGTCAATTCCTAAACCTTCTTCTTCCTTGAGATTGTGAAGTCCTTGTTGCAATTCTTTTATCTTAGTGTGAATAGACACCGAATGATCAGACAGATTCATACAACACATTCCCTCAAATTCTTCACATCCATGTCCTTGTGCTAAGAGCAAAAAATCTACAGCAGCTCTATTTTGCAAAATTGCACGGTTTACACTCTGCACATCTGCAGTTAGCATGTCTAGAATTTGGGATGTCTTGTTCAGCTCATTTTTTGCCCAGCACCCTAATTGCTTTGCTAAATTCATAGCCTTATTGGCAGATCCTCCTGGCAAAAGAGTTGAAACTACTACTTCTCTGAATGTACCCCAAAACTGTGGATCTCCTATCTGGCTGCAGTCCAAGTCATGTATGCTATGTCTCTTCCTGTTTGAATTTTGACTCAGTTGCATTAGTAAGGACACATTAGGGTGGAACAATGACAATTTTCCCAAATAACAGGGTCCGCCCTGTGGTTTAGCTGGTACACCATTCCACGCCCTGTCTCCACAAATTAGAAATATTCCTGTAGGTAATTTCATTGGTGCCGTGATGTTTGTGCCGTTACATTGACTGTAATGCTGTGGAGAGAATTCACTCAAATTCCGGGATGAATGTAAGGTGGGCCACGTGTCTTTAGGTTGATTTAAATTCTGAGCATCCAAGGGCTTGAAACTGAACCATCCGCCAGCTGTAGTGTTAGGCATACTGGCATTTGCACTTACAAAAAGATCCAATTCCTCAGGAGGAGAATGCAAAGAAGTGTTAAGTGATTGGATTAGTAAACACTGACGATAGCCATCACTCTGACCAGCAGTATACCCTTGTTGCACTGGCAATGTGATGTTAGACATGTTAGACATACACAAGGTTCGATTACTTATCAAACCACAAAATTCTCCAGGAGACCACACCGGAAGTCCCACCAGGCATGTTCGAAATGGGTTAGTGACTCCTCCAAGGCTAAGACAAAGCGATGATTGATTAATTTGATTAGCAAGTGTTACCCATAAATTCTCTCTTGGCTGACTAAAATGTGTTATTCCTACTGCTTCACTTGCTACAGCATTGAGCAGTATAATAAAAACAAACCTCATTTTTCTTTCTGCTTTCTCTGTTTTTCCTTTCTTCGTTGTCTTTTCCCTGGTTTGTTAGAACAATTAAAGTGGACTTGAGTTAGTTTTTGAATACACTGATCTAATTCCAAATCAGCATCCTTGCTTACAGGTATAGCATGAGGTAAGTTTAAAGGCAAATCAGCTTTACAGCGAGCTGCTATGATGCGTGAGGATGTAGTAATTTCAAGCTCTCTAAGTACTTGTTGTAATTTCCACCTCATATATGCTATGGCCACTTGTTCTGCACTCTCATAAAGTTGTAATCCTGACCTTCCTGGTAGACCAGTACTTTGCTCAAGAGCTCTATACCAGGAAGAATATCGAATCCACTTCCCAAAACAAGGGTGACACCATAAAATTCCTACTGTCCTCTGTGAATACCAATAAACCTTATTGCAATCAGCACAATGCAAAGCTACCCAAGCATAGCACTTATCATTATCCTTTTTGCAAACATAACAAGGAAGTGTATATAGGAAAGGATCAGTATTAAAATTTGTCTGTGTGATCCAATCCAACCAGTTCAATGGTGGTGATTGCAAAGCCTCTTCAGCTTTCTTACTATATAAGGCTACTAATTCAAGCTCCTTCTTTAATACAAAATGTATCTTATCTCGTAATCGCTGTTCTTGTTCTTCAACACCTATAGCATGCCACGAAGCGGGGTCCCATGGAGCTACAGCATCCCACAAGGCAGGGTCCCATAGACGTGAAATTGCCTTAATCATAGAAAACTAATTAGCAATCACTAATAGTCTTATTTAGATGAGGTCGCTCCCTTTTTCGCCTTCCTTTTCTTTTCTATTTTCAATTTTGCTGCTCCCAATTTCACTGGTCCTGTCACTTGCAAACTCAATTTTTGCAACTTTTCAATGCAGTGGTCTAATGCTCTTTCAGGATTCCCCCTGAAGCGCCCTACAATTGAATGCTGCGTTAAAGGTACTAACTTTCTACACCTTACAGAGACTATACGTGATTTACTTTGAACCTTAATTCTATTCACAACACATCGATAATAAGCAAGAATTTTCTGTTCAGGAGACCCATAAAGATTTAAAGCTATATATGCATTTTGTCCTGTTTGTCTCCTTAATTCATCTTGCCAGCTTTTACCCCACGTGTGCTTGTGCTTACAAATGTGACACCATAAATCCCATAATAATGATTGTTCTATCCAAAAAGTGTTATCACAACCCCCACAGCGTAGGGCTATCCAGGCAGCACAATGTGGATCGTGACAGTCAAGGCAAGGTGCCTTTGTTGGATTTGTTAAACGAAAAGTTGATAATGAGTCAATAAAACCAATCAGCTCCTGGGCCATCCGATAGTGACGTGTCAGTGCTCTGTCCACCACTTTAGAGTGTCCCTTCAACTGTAACAGTAGTGGTCGTAGAACTAGAAGCAGTTTCTTCCCCAGTCGCTCCTTGTCCTCCTCCGTGAGACAGTTCACCAGAGGCTGCATCAAAAACAAGTTTAGTCCACTTAGCAGGCACCCACAAAGGTCCTGTAGGTGAGGAAACACAAAGATATCCTCGACCCCAATATAATACTTTTGCAGGTTTTTCCCATAATCCTGTACTCGGGTTCCTATACTTAACCCAGACCTCTGTTTCCTTAGTAACTTCCTGACCTGACCTTGGGTGATGTTTAATTGCAGGAGGGGTATCATCTTCCCCAAAAATACATAAATGATTAATCACATACAGAACCTTAGCCAAGCATGATTGTGGGTCCTTTATATCTTGATGCTTTTCAATATACTGCTTAAGGGTACCATTTGCTCTTTCTACTATTGCCTGTCCAGTAGGAGAGTGTGGAATACCTGTCACATGCTTAACAGACCACTGATTCAAGAGTTTCTGGACCCTAGCACTTACATAAGCTCGACCATTATCCGTTTTGATACTCTTTGGAACTCCCATTACAGCAAAGCAACTTAACAGGTGCCTGATAACATGTATAGCTTTTTCTCCTGCCTGAGCCGTAGCCCATATGTAGTGACTATATGTATCTATAGTGATATGCACACACTTAACTTTACCAAATCTAGCTATATGTGTAACATCCATTTTCTATTTCTCATTTATTTCTAAACCTCGAGGATTAACTCCCATGCCTAAACCTATTCCCCCATTATGATAACTACATGTTGGACATGCTCTAACAATGGCCTTAGCTTCTGACAGACTCAGCTCAAAGTGCTTTGCCAATCCTTTTGCATTTTGATGATATCTACTATGTGCTTCTCTGGCCAATGTATGCTTATCAACAGGACAAGAGTTATCAATGGGTAAGGTAACCAATTTGTCTGCATGTTCATTCCCTTCTCCTAAACCTTCAGACCATTTATGGCTCCTAATATGAATCACAGAATACGCTGCATTTTTCTCCCGTAAAGCTTTCCTTAATTGTATCAATAACTCATACAATCGTTTATTATTCACTTCCTTAATTGCTGCTTCCTCTATTCGTCTGACTATACCTGCAACATACATAGAGTCTGTGACCACATTTAAAGGCTCCTGTAAGTTGGACACTGCCCATACTGCTGCTAACAATTCCAAAGTTTGTAAGTTATCTGAAGGGTCTGCTGTGAGAAGTTGATGCTTCCATTGTCCTTTTTCTTGCCAGGTGACAGCAGCACGCCTTGATTTCTTTCCTGCATCTGTAAAAGCTGTAATAGCTCTTGTATCCAATAATCCATAAAGGGTTGTGCTTTGATGTCCATGGATAATTTCCACTTTTTGTTTTGGTCTATTTTGTAAATCCACAGTCAGAAGTGTAACACCAGTAGAGCCAAAACCCTTTTCATTCTGTGTTTGCCCAGTAAATGCTGGTATACCCGATGTCATTTGTGATAGTGGTATCAATTGTGCCATGCGTTGTCCTTTTGTTATTTTAATCGGAGGATAAAGGGTGTAAGCCATGATTTGTATTTCCCCTGTATAGTCAGCATCGATAACACCAGGTAATACAAATAATCCCAGCATGGTTATTGAAGAACGTCCTAATAACAATGCTCCACATCTTTGTCCATTTAACATAAGAGGACCCTTTACTCCAGTCGGTATCCTCTCAGGCCGGTTCGTCATGAGTGTGACGTCTACTGCTGCTGATAAGTCCAAATCGAGGCTCCCTGCTGTTGCTGTCAGTGATGTTACGGCAGCAGCTGGTGTCTCCGATGTCACGGCGGCTACTTGTGTCCTTGTGTCTGGGCGCGCATGTCCCTCATTGCCGCATCGGTAACACTTGATGAACGGTCTCAAGCCTCCTCGTGTAACCGCCAGTGAGCCGCTTCGGAGAGGAGCAAGAGCAGCTAACACCTGATTCTGAGCAGCTAACACCTGATTTTGAGTAGACTCTGCTTGCTTTTGTAACCCTAATCCTAATTCCTTTAAAGCTTCTGCTATAAATGCCCATTTATAGCTTCTGCTATAAATGCCACCTAAAGCTTCCTCAATAGTCCAATTTGCCCCTAAAGTAGCTAACACTCTTGCATTTGCCTAACAGGTTCACTTTTTACTCCAAAATGACTAACCGAAGAGCGTAACTAAGCTAACAACTTCCAGTCTAAGGGAGTATATTCAGCTATATTATGTGTAAGGTTCCCCTGTGCATCATACTGTGGTGTGTATGTAACCGGACATGCAAGATTGGAAGCTACTTCCACCGCCTCGCTATCCCCCATTTGCATTACTTCTTTTGCCAAAGCAGCCCAAGCTTCCCTTCTCTGTTTAGCCATCTCCCCCCATAGGTCACTGTGTGCCCCCGGGATAGGATCTGGCCCTTTAAGGGTGCTATGCTGCTGGCACTTCAGTACAGAAACCGAGTTCTCGCACGGGGAAGGCGGTGGAGCAGGAGCCGACTCGTGCTGGGAAAGTGGCCCCCCCGCTGAGACCAGCTCGTGCGGGGGAAGCGCCCCCCCCCGCTGAGGCTGACAGTGAAACCGGAGACGACTCGCGCTGGGAAAGCGGCCCCCCCGCTGAGACCGACTCGCGCTGGGAAAGCGGCCCCCCCGCCGGAGCCGGCTCGCTCGGGGAAAGCGGCGGAGGCAAAGGTGGCGGCGGAGGCGAAGCTGGCTTGCTCCCACCCCCACCATCCGACCCGCCTGAAGCTGGCGGCGGAGGCAAAGCTGGCTTGCTCTTACCTCTACCACCCAACTCGCCCTCTCCCTCCGGCAGGAAGGGTGCAGATGGTTCCACTGTATCTAAGGGAAAGTTTTCCACACCATTTTGCTGGGGACCCTTAGGCATAAGTATCTGAGTTACAGAAGGTGCTAAGGGATCATCCTCACGACCATACCCTATATTCCTCTTATGAGCTTCTGTCGCCCTTTCTGCTGCCTTTCTCTCAGACACCTGCTGAAGTAACGTATTATACACCACCCGCCATGACTTCCCTAATTTCTTTGCTGACTTATCATCGTCTAACACTGTATCCCACAGGATATCCCCAAACTTTTTCCACTCTGCTATCTCATGAACTGTATGTGAATTAGCTAAAATTCCTTTAGAATGACCATAAGCTAATAACCCTGGTAATTCCTTTTTTAAATCTATCCCTTTTACTCCTTGCCTTTCTAAATATGAGGAGAAGGGACCATATGCCGCTTGCCTATCCATACCTATATATCAGCGTGCACTGTTGCAGCTCTCCAGGCTACCAGCGGCACGTAGAGACTTGAGTCACTGTTGTGATCCTCAAGGGTGCTTTTAAAATCCGGCACCGTCCCGGCTGCAAGGACTCTCACCCAACTTCCTCGACTGTGGCGAGTTTCTTTGTAATCCAAGAAAGCAAGCGTTCAGGGGTTTGCCCGCATTCTCCACCATTTGTCGGAGGAAGGAGACCCAGACACCAATTGGTTCATCCAAGTCCAATTTATTGATCGAATACGGCGGGTTAAATACAGTTCTTAATAAGCTTCATACATATTGCAAAAGTTGAGCTCAGGATTGGTTAGTTACATATCAGCAACTACACCTACTTCTGCATTCTTATGGTTATACTTTTGATACTTTCTGCAGATATTCGGAACTAATCTCACCTCCCTTTCCTCATGCTGCAGCAAGGTCATCCGGCATTCTTGCCTGTCAGCAGTCACTGAATCAGAGACTGCTGACCTCCCTTTTGAGCTTAACCAGAGGCATTATGTCAGTATGTGGCCTTATGTCAATATGGCCTTTCTCTGCTAACCACTCATTAATTAAATCCTCCACAAACTACCTTGCATTTCATAGCTTTACTATAGTATACCTGCTTATTTCTTGCTTAAAGCATCCTTTTTGCTCACATTAAGCCTTGCTGTATTAATGCTGTGGAAGTCAAGTCAGTTCAAAGGGCTTAAGTCATGTCTGATAGCAATTACAAGTCGTTGTCCAAAAAAAGTCTCGCCTGTTCCGAAGTTTTAATTCAAAACCTTCCTCCATGTCTATACCATCATCCATTTAAAGAACTCTCTGTGAATCCATTTCCTACCTCTCTGTCTTGTGTGATAAAAACTTCTTTGATAGTTTTGTCCATCATTTGTCACACACACCGACATATGCAAGGCATTACTATTACTATCACTACCAAAACACCCAATACATATAGAGACCTATTCTACAAAGTTCCCTTAGCCAAGGTGCAAAGCTCCATCCTTGGAACAAATGATCTAACCATGACCCACCATCTTCTTTAATTGGAGCTGTCAAATCTTTCAGCTTTTGTATGCTTTTGTGGATGGATTCAGAGTGATCAGACAGGTTCATGCAATGCAATCCTTCAAATTCCTCAAACCCAAGCCCATGTGCCTGTGAAAGAAAATCAATTGCTACTCTGTTCTGTAAGGCTGTATGTCTGACAGCACTAACATCAGTCATCATGTCACTAATTGCAATGGAAGTAGCACTGTCTTCTTTCTACTGCCAACACCCCAATCGGTATATTGGTTTCAATGCCTCGCCCAAGGCAAGTTGATGTAGAAATAAATTCGATGTACCTCATTTTGCAGGGCCCTAGGGTCTGAAATTGCTATTACAGGAGTTTTTTTTATGATGAATGGCAAACCTTTTTTCTCTGTGTTTTCTCTTGATGGCTCTTTTAACAAAAGGTGCTATCACAGTGAGTTGCATGATGCTACATGGGCCACCTTTAATTTTTGAGGGAATGTCCTGCCAGGCTCTATCTCCACAAATGAGCCAATATTTTCTTGCTAATTGTCATGGGGACTCATCTAGGTCATCTGCTCGTCAGCAGTTTCACCCTTAGGGGGCACTGGGGTCGTACAATTGCACCACAAACTTGAGTATCTGTCCTCAGGATGATGGGGAGTAACATTTAACTGTGGATCTCCCTGGTACTAAAACTCAGCACAAAATTCCATCACCAATGAACCAAGAATTCCAATTCTTGAGGTTCAGAAGGTGCTTTAAGAAGATCAGGGACCCAGTGATGTCAGCTGGTTATGGGATTGGTCTCGTTGGCAGCCTCACACCAATATTTGTCACGATTGGGTATTGGTTACTCCTTGGCTGGCACAGGCACACCGACCAAAAGGGTTGCAAAGGATTTATCTGGGCTCAAATTGGTCAAACACATGGCGTCTGAGCCTGCTGACTTGGCTAAAGCAAGGCAAACATTCATTTTTGGTTGATCTACAGGCATGTATGCACAGCAAAAGCAAGCAAGCAAAACCAACAAGCGCCTGTATATCATTTGATCAAGCTCCATGTTCCTGCTCAGCTGTTTTTTGGCAAAAGCTTCCCCATCTATTTCAGTTCTCAAGCAAATCTTTTAGCACTTGGTCAGGGACTGGCCAACTATAGGGCACTAAACTGTCCCTCTAACCTTCAATTTTTACAAATTTGGATATCTTAGAATTCTTTTGAACACAATGGACACCACGCTTTTGCTGAAAGAGCTCGATGATACAAACCATGTTCACAGTCCAAAAATCAACATCAAACTCAAGATTTGTAGCTTTCACAGGTTGAACAGGGAACAGGTGGCATGCACCGTAGCTTCTCCATGCGGCTCACGTCTGCATGCTCATTTCCCTGCTGGTGGAATTGTCGCTGCGCTCTTGTGTATGAGACGGTTTCACATCCTTCACAGGGACCATCTTAGGTCCGGCACCTGTGCGAATGCAACATACCTATTGCCCCAAGTGATTAGCGGAAATGGGCCTTCAATTTGTCCTTACTCAAGGTTTCTGATCAAAATCGAAGGATTTTCTTTAAATTTTGCCTGTGTGCTCTTTGAAAAGTGCCTAAAAAATGGAGGATTAGGTCCTGCAAATGCGCTATTCAAAACATAAAAACATATAAAGCTTTGCTCAACCTCGTCTGGGTTGTTGCTTGAGCCACTCCCCCTTTTGTTGATCTAGAATGAGTTTAGAGTGTGGTGTGTCCTTTCAACAATTGCCTGACCTGTGTGGGAATAGGGAATTCCAAAATGTGGCGAACACCCCAGTCCATCAAAAATGTGGCCAATTTTTGAGCTGTGTATATGGGGACATTTGTCAGTTTTCATCTCGTGGGGGATCAGTTTGGTGGGCTCTGGGCCCAGTGACACTGACAAGGACAAAAGCAAAAGACGAGAGGCGCTCTCTCTTCCCGGGACCAAAGTCCCACAGCTTTAATGGAGAACAACTCCAGGAGAGAAAGGGAGTGTCCAGGAGAGGAAAGAAGATTTCCAGAGGAGGATAGAGAGCGTCCACCTCATGGCAGGGGATTTTAAACCCTGGGGGAGGAGGGTGGGTAGAAAGGAACTACCATAATTCAACATAATAAATCACCACACTGAAGTTTTCTGCATAAATTGCTGCACTTGTTGCAAACAAAATCCTAAAATCTCCCCAAACACAACCGTGCAGTCCCAAATGACCACAATGTGGGAGAGAAACCACTCAACCCCCCTGTATACCCAAGCACCAGGTGTCACAGGGAGCACCAACCCATGCAACTAGAAAGTCCACACACACAGGCACACTGGGAAAGGAGTATATCTTTATGAGGGGACAGAGTGCTCACTTTTCTCAACACAACACACACCATCCACCACAACAGCATCCACCACCATCATCTTCCTCAAACATTCACACACTGAAAACACAACCACAATTACAACCCACAGGAAAAATAGCAGCAATGAAACAGGATTTGCTCAATTCACCCCCAGAATTGCTAGCAGGTCCTTATTGACACAGCAAATCCTTTCTGCCAGCAGCCAGACCCAAACCCAAACTGTACAGGCGTACGTTGTGCACAGGACATCTCTGTGTGACTTGTGAACAGCCCTTCCCCTGCATACACCTTACGGGTTACTTTATACAGAGTTAAACGTTCCCTTTCTCCACAGTCTCAGCAGTCTTGTCTGTCCCCCATGAGGAACAGCCGAGAGCGGAGGTGCCTCCAGGGAAGGAATGTCCTGGCAGCGCCCAGAGACGTCCAGAGCCTGGTTGTTCTCGCTGGAGCAGAGAAGCGTTCCTGCCGCGGTCACCAAATGAGGTGTGGAACAGAACTCACCACAGTTAAAGGTAGAAGGTGGTATGTTTATTACAGCCAGGCACACGAGGCGTTGTCTCTTACAAACATGTGTGAAGAATCACTGCCGCTCTACTTATCTAAAAAAGTCCTAGATATTCATATAATTCCCAAAACTACTAATACATGTTAATTAGGTAACCCCACCTACCCCCTTTGTATTAAAATGTATTATGACTGAGTCCAAAGTTCCTTCACATTTGCTGATTTTTTCACATCACGTGGGTGGGTGGGTTTTAAAGTGGGGCATGTATTCCTTCTGATGAAGCCAAGACGTCTTCCTCAATTTGACCTCTTTCCTTATGACCTGTTGGCAGGCTTTCGCACCCCTTGGCTAAAGCTGAAATTTCGGGGCCCAGGTGCAGGCTACGGTCCTCTTCTTTGTCACAAAGAAATCCGCATCCCATCCCGCTTCTTTAAACATAGTAAAGACAGGCAAGTGATATATTACCCTAACCTTAACTACCTTATCTGCTAAAAATTAACTATCCCTTATTATTTCTACTCTTCTTGCTATACTCTTTCTGCCTAACCAAATCTTGCTAAAATTTTAACTCTTCCAGTTCTTTTAAATCCTGGATTCATTGGCCTCAAATCACACACCAGCCATGTGTGAGCCAATGCCGTAACTGGGAAATTCCACTCCTGAGCAGGAGATACAAGGCCTGGTTCTGAGCTGGAAGGGTGAGAAGGATGAGATGCACAGCGTTTTGGTCCAGGGGGTGTTCTGAAAGTGCACTACCTACCTGCCCCTGCTGCCGAGCACCACGCTCCACCTCCTTTTCCTGCTCAGCAGATTTTTAGGAATCCAGGGCTTGGTATGTATGATTTGCTACTGCAACAAATAGAATGAATTTGCTTTGCAATCCCAGTTTTGTCCTGGGTTATTTTGTGCATGGGTCTCCTTCTGAACCTGTGTCAAAGACAGGCAGGGACTAAAGGACACTCCTATTCTCATGTCAGTAAATTCGGAGAAGTGATTTAAGTATCAATAAGTCAATAAGTATCAATGAGTAAATCAAATAATTTGGGGGAATATTTAGCCTGTGAGTTTCAGCAAAGTATTGAATATGTCTTAGATTCATGGATACAAACTAGTAACTGAGATTGCTGGGTGTGCACGTGTTGGGGAAGTGACTCCCCACACACCCAGTGCTGAGATCAAGGATTGCCTCTTTTCTAACCCTGAGCTGGCAGCAGGGATCGGGCCCTGCTTGGTAATGTTCATTTTGAAGACTTCTGTTGAGCAGGTAAGAATGGTTGAAATGAAATCTTTTCTAGCTGTTTCCCTTTGGTTTACCTGTTTGAGGGTTAAAATTCTGTGCTGCAGGTGTGCTGGGTGTGTGCAGAGCAGTGCAGCCCCAGAAACCCCTTGGCTTGCCCACAAGTTGTCATGCCTTGTTGCCAGGTGTGCCCAGCTGTGGCAGGAGAAGGAGCCCCCAGCGCAGTGGGCACCGTGCCCTGCCCAGCCGGGGCTCTCTGGCACAGAGCAGCAGCAGCGCCAGCACCGTTCAACCCGCTCCTGCCTTGGCTTCCCCTGGCACACAGAACCCTCTGGAAATCAGCACCACCAGTGGCGTTCCCAGCTTGGAGCACCTGCTGCTGGCGGGCAGATGCTGCCAGTTCGACTGCTGCCAAAGGGAAAGAAAGGCAGAGATGTACCCGCACCGCAGCCCTGGGCATGTCCAATAAAGGTGCAAATATGTGGGGAGTTTTGTTAGGAAGGATTTCAGCTGTGATGCCAACAGTGGCTTCTCTCCTGGTTCTGTGTGTTCTAGACGAGTAATACAATGGTTGGCTCTGACAATTAAGAAGCAGATGTTATGTGGATGTTCAAATGTGTAGCGATGGTAATGTAATATATCCTCCCATAGTCCTCTTTCCAGTCCCCCTTGTAATAGCCTTGGCAGTCAGGGCATTTGGGGAGGGCTGGCTTGTGACCAGCAGGCAGGGTGTAACAACACCTGACTACAGTCAGGATGCAGGAAAGTAATCTCCACCAATGGACTGCAGAGAAAGAGTTGACTGACAAAACTTTTGGAGAGGCTAAGGGTATAAAAGGCAGAGCATCCTTTCTGTAGATGAGCACATGGCTGCTAGTCACAGAGACTCCAAATGCTGCAATTTTTCCTTATTTAGTCGTTTGTTGAGGTTTACTAAACCTTAAAAATTTTAAAAGTGAGAGTCATTTCTCACATGTGCAATGATGTGGGGCCATTTTCGTGGTCTGGTTTCCTTTGCTTGTGTCCCATCTGAGTGCTCAGCTGGGGTACAGGCTGTAGGTTCTTGGGGCACTCTTGGAGCTCCTCTTGGATCCCCTGAACAACAGGGTTTGGCCCATGAGGGGATTTTGTGCTGCTTTGTGACAGATGAGAACTTCCCAGACTCTTTTGTGCTTGCTGTAGGGAAAGTTGGTTATTGCTTTGCATAAATTCACAGACCAACATGGAGCGTTTGCTTTGTGATGTCAGGGCATGGTTGCCACCTTGTCGTAGTGACATCAGAAGGTTGCCTTGGTGCATGGAAGGCCTGAGTGTCAGAGCAGCCCTAGTGCTGGCTCACATCCGGAGAATCCTCCTGGTTGGGGAATTTGTCAGTGGGCAGCTGCACTCTGACAAGAGTCTTGTGTCTTCCAGTGTTGTGGTGAATTCCCACAACACTGCTACCATGTTTCACCATCTGGCCACAGCAGCTTTTGCTGCTTATGATGTTTGTTTTTCCACGTATTACGTGACACACTTTGTTTGTAAGTAGAGTTTTCCATTCTACTTAGATTAGGGTGTATCCTAACCTGGCTTTTGCATGTCTTCCTGCTCTTTCCTGGTGGCTGAGTTTCTGATTTTGAAACAGAAAGAGCATTAGAGTGCCAGTGGTTTGGTAAAGCTCCTGTCAAGAGGTTCAGCTAAAAGGGGGTGTCTGTAGCCACAGGGGCAGCATTTCCAAGGGAACCTGCAGGGCTCTGTTCCCTCCACAGGAGAGTCTGTGGCAGCAGAGTCTGTCATTTCCTCAGGTTGCTGGGACAAGCAAGACAGCTTTGAAAATGTAGACTGGAAGACCTTCTTTAAGGCCTTCCAAAAACTCTGCAGTTGTTCCCAGAATTCAGAGAAAGCTTCTTTCTTTTTAAATTTTGTCATGAAAGGATTTGACTGTCTAACTTAATAACCTTTTACTGAGTGCTAAAATAGTTATTCCCTTTGAAAGGAAGTGCAAACTCTAAACCAGTGAGTGTCTACTCCTGAACCCTAGAGGTGCTGCTGTTCTCTTCCAAAATCGAACTGCTGCTGCTCAGGGGAATGTTGGGAAGCTTTTCTGGGCAACTGTTTACTGCAAGTTAATGAGAATTAGTGCATGTATCTGATTGAAAAAAAAAAAAAGTACCTGAAGGAGAGGATTTCAGAAGCTGTTTTATGTCTTTGGTCGAACAGGAGCATTGAGTATTAAAGAACAATTTGCATTTTCTTGATCACATTTGTATCCATTTACTGGCTACACAGGCCGAAGTGTAGGCACAGACAAGAATATTGTCCTGATCCCTTGCTGGCTGTGTGAATGAAATGTGTCTGCTGGAGGGATGTTGTGAAACGGGAAATCATCTCTGTTTGGGTTGACTTGTTCTGTGGGATTCAGCAGCCCAGGCAGTTTTCTGACAGCATCTGGTTAATTTTCCCTTCCCACTACAGGACAACTGAAGCGTGTATTCAGCAGTGCTGAAGATCCTGAGGTGAGTGAGAAAGGAACATTTCATGTTCCTGGTGTTTAAGAATTGTAGAGGAAGCTGAGAGCTTGGCCAGTAGCAGTAGAGTGTAGAGGGCCAGCAAGGAAGGCCAAAAGAAAAAACATTTTCAGGCCTGAAGAAAAAATAACAAAGTGTGAAATGGATATTTTAAATTTCTATATCAGAGCTTTGAAGAACTACAAACCTAGTTTTGAAGAGAGAACCTTGCTTGCTGACGGCAGATAGGGTGGAATATTTACATAGGAGCAATTTCCTGTACAGTTGAATAAGACCATTATAATTTAGTCAGAGTCCCTTAGAATTCTATTCGTATCCAACTTTATGATATCTACTTAGAAGATGTGGTTATAGAACAGGAAGGCCATCCTGCAATGGTGCCTGCTGTATCTGAAGTTCAATGGGCACCTTTGTGGCTGGGGAGCTGCGTGGGCCCAAAGGACGCAGGGCTGGCGGCCGTGAGCAGCTGCAGATGAGGCAGCGTGGGGCCAGGGAGCCAAGAAGGCCAAGGGCACGGTGGCTGTGCCGGCAGCAGTGGGGCAGCAGGAGCAGGGCAGTGAGCGTGGCCTGTGCTGGGCAGCGCTGCGGCCACAGCTGGAGTGCTGTGTGCAGCTGTGGGCCCTGGGAAGCAGAAAGTCATGGAGGGGCTGCAGCGTGTGCACAGAAGGACAGGGGAGCTGGGCAAGGCGGGGCAGCACAAGGCCAGGGAGGAGGGGCTGAGGGAGCTTTAGCCTGGACAATGGGGGCTCCTGAGGGACCTTCAGGCGGACTTCCATAGATCCCTGCCTTAGATCCATAGAGCCAGTGCTCAGCACAAGGGCTGTTTCCCTGCCAAACATCCCTTCACTGCATCCAAGTGCTTTAGACACTGGAGTGGGTAACACTTTCTTTTTTTTTTTTTTTGTTTATTTGTTTGTTTGTTTGCTAGAAGGAGAAGCCTTGTGTAATTTCTCCTTCTCCAGGGAGCCAGGGAGCTTTTTCTCCATCTTTCCTGCCCTTTTCCAGCACTGGCAGAAACACATCACTTTCAGGTTAACGGCTCCCATGTCTTTTGGCAGCCCAGGGCATCAGTGTGTGTTGTGTTTGGGAATTGAGCAGGAAATCAATTGCATTCCAGCTGGTGCTCAGAGATTAGAGGAGCTGGAAGGGGCTGGGCTGCATTTCTGATTCCAGCCACTTTAGCACCATCAGTGTGGTCAAGTCCAAGAGAAGAACTTGCCAACTTGCCCAAGCACAGATGCACAAAGAGTGCAGTTCCCAGCAATGCTCGGTGTCTATTGCATTTCATAATGACGTACATGCTCCAGATGCCCCAAGAGTTTGGGTTACTGAAGCAACAGGAGAGCAATCTCGGGATTGTAGTTGAGCGGGGCACTGGATACCAAGTTCTGATGTGTGTAGCAACAGAGAGGACAGTAAAGAGAGATTTCAGTAATGAGATCTGTCTGTCTATCTATCTACTGTCTATCAATCAATCAATCAATCAATCTATCTATCTATCTATCCATCCATCCATCCATCTATCTACATAACATTTACATAACTGAATCTTCCTGGTTCTGGCTCTGGTCCAAGGCAGTTGGAGGTGCAGAGCTCACCTAAAGTATCCGTTCCTGGAGAGAATTAGAGACATGTTCCCTTGACCAGTTCTGAGAAGGCGGAGATGTTTCCCCCTTCAGATATGGTCGTTTTTTTCCCCTCAGAGTTGTTTTCCTCCTCCAGCCTCTTCTGCCCTCAAGTCCCCAGTTAATTCTTTAAATTTCTGCCTGTCCCAGAGCTGCAACAATTCCATGTTTAGGTGGTGTTTGGTGACTCTGGTCACACATGCTTTATGTGACACATGGTTTCCTTCACTGGCATCCCCAGGGCTGCATAAGTGCATTCGTTCATGGGGCCTTAGGAGAGTCTTCTCTTTCCCTCAGCAGCAGCAGCAGCAGGGAGCGGTGGCAGGGTCAGGACGAGGAGGAGGCGCCTGCCCTGGCCCTTTGCTCCCGGGCCCCAGGCCAGGAGGGCTCTGGCTGCAGCAGGGCGCTCTTCGGGCAGCCCCTGGCAGCCTCTGCACGGAGCACAGCACGCTGCACCGTCCTGCTTGTGCCACTTTTCTTCAGCAATACCCGAGCTCCTCCTCACAAGGAAAAAACTCCAGCAATCTAAAAAGAGACCATTCAAGTACAGTTCTACCTGCCTTTGCATTGTAGTTCAGGGCATGTATTTTTTGGTCTATAATTTAATGATTTTTATGAAAAACTGCATTCATATCTTCACATTTCTGTGGTTTTAATTATTCATATACCTAAACACTCCATTTTAAACTCTTGATTTATTGCAGTTGGTAATTTTGAGGTAGTATATTTTGAAATGCCACAAAACAACACCTTTTGGGTAGTTTTTCTCACTCTTAAAAAAAACCCCCATAAACCATTTTAGTCTCTGTCTCTCCAAATTGGTTTATATCGGCCTATTTTAAATCAGGGCTACAATACTTTTATAGGATTGAGAGAGCGCCAATTAAATGCACACCAGTGATTCCTCTTGTGGAATATCATGGCCCCACCGTAAAGCTTCTATTTACTTTTTTTTTCTCTCATTAGCTCAACTGCAAACACACGTTCAGTTGCAAACTTACACAAGATGAGCAAAATCAAAATGATGTGAGGGGCCATTGAGAGCTCCTTGCTGATCTTTCTGCTTCTTCGGCTGAGCAAGGCTCTGATCCAGGCAAAGAGATTGCACTTAGTCCTGCACAACCATTTGGCTGGAACTCTGCTGATTTCTAGGAACAGCTGGAGGCCTCTCTCTCCCCAGGATGTTTTGGCTGAGCCAAGCTTTGCTGGGTTTTGGCTGCAAATACCTTTTGCCCTTGCTTTCTTCTATCCACAAGTACCATGGCTGGGCAAAAACTGCCACGTGGGCCATCTTCCAAAGGCACTCTGGTCTGGAGTTTGTGAATGAACGAGAGCCTCATCCACTTCCAAACCACATGAAAAAAATCAGGAAAGAAAACTTCCCATCCTTAACAAACAACTGACAATTCACAAGTGGATCTAGAGCTTCTTTACGCAATGAAAAGGAAGGCAATCTTCCAATGGAGTTGTGCTTTCGGGAGTTTTTCTTCTGACTCCCACTCCCAGCTGGCACTGGAAAAAGTCACGTCTCTGCAAGTGTCAGTGTCTTCTGTCTGCCTTGAGTTGTTTTGCTGCAACAATCAGAACAAGCATCAGGCTGAAGAGAGGCTCAGCTGACGCTAGGAACAGGAGCTGCCCCAAGGAGAAAAAAGACATGAACTTTTACCTCCCAAACCCATCTCCCCAGAGGCTCAAGCAGGATTCCTCTGGTTCCCAGAAATACAAAGAAATAGGGCTGAGAAGACCCTTTGCAGCTATGTGTTCATGTCCAAGACTTTGCTGATGCCGTTTGGGTTTTGCCTTTTTTCTTTTCTGTCTTTTCTGTATTCCTTGCACATCAATTTAGAGCTCTGTAGGCTACTCGATTTGTGACTACTTTTCCCAGTCCTTTTCCATGGCCTTTGCCTAAGCAGAAAAACAAACTTCCAGAGCTCCAAGCGCCGGGGGGTAGAAGGCCCCAGTGTTATCTTGGTTCTTCCTGGGACAGACCCCTGCAGGGAGCTGGTGGACTCACCATCCCTGCAAGCCTTTGAAAGAAGACTGGATGTGGCACTCGGTGCCGTGCTTTAGTTGAGGTATTAGGCCACAGATTGAACTCGATCATCTTGAAAGTGTCTGTCTGATTCTGTGATTGAGGCAGCTTTTCCTGCAGCCCTGCAAAGGGCTGCGGGGGCCCTTGGCCAAGGACGAGGATCAAGGCTCATGGAAAAGAAGCAAAGGGCTCAAGGCGAAGGCTGACAGGGCACAGCTGCCACAGCCCGGCCCAGAGGGAGCTTAATGTCCTCCTCCTCAACCTGCACCCTCTACGCTGCCCTTTGCGGTGCTGGCGGCTGCTCTCGCTGTGGGGTTCCAGGGCGTGCTGGGGGCCGGGCCCTTCGTCTTCGGGAAGCGCCAGAGCCTCGGAGGCAAGCGGCTGCTGCTGTGGCCGGCAGGGGAGAGCTGCGGCTGTGGCCCCGGGCACGGCGAGCTGCCGCTATGGCCGGCTCCTGCCGCGGCTCCTGCCTCTGCTCCGGCCTCTGCTCCTGCCCTGTGCGCACAAACACGGCCGAGGGCTGCCCGGCAGCTCCGTGCCGCTCCGCAGCGGGCCCAGCCGGGCTGACTGCTCTTTGCGGCCTCTGCCCGCCGCTGCCGGCCCCGCTGCGCTCCCGCCTGCCTCTGCAGCAGCCGGGCCCACACGGGAGGCAGCACATTGGGGCCGGCTCGGAAAAGCCCTGCCCGCAAACCGCCCGCCACGGCCTTGGCCTCAGGGCACAGGCTGCCGGCGTCCTCGCACCTGCGAGCCGGCCCGGGCCACCTGCCGGCCTCAGCCACAGCTCCCGCCTGTGTCTCCATGGCCGTGGCTGCTCGGCACAGCGGGCTGAGCACAGCCAGCGCCAGCAGCACCTCCTCACGGGCCCGGGCTCTGGGCGCTCCGAGCCCGCCCTCCCCCGAATCCCAGCCCTGAGGGGCTTGGCGTCCCAATGCATCCCCTGGGGACAGCAGAGTCGGCCGCTGAGCTCAGCCCATGGTGACACCACCAAGTGACCAATGGAAAATTCACCAAATCCTCATCAGAGACAAGAGAAAACTCCCGTGGTGCCTGACAGCCTGAAGCAACTGCCAATTCCAGATCATTCCATCCATGTAGGAAAAGAGGCTTTTGCATTAAAGCAGAAAAGAGTTATCGAAAAGGAGGGCAGGAGCAAACAACAAAGTTATTTGGACTCATGCTTCTTGTGTCTGTTAGAAAGGACAAGAAAATGCACTCCTTGCTCTTCTGACACAGCTCTCTCTGTTCATGATGTGGGACAGCGAGTGCTGATCATGTGCAGGAGCTGATGCAAGGGACAGGGACAAGGATGCAGCAGGCACAGTGCCAAGCTGACAGAGGGATGATCTCTGGCAGTGGCACTGAAGGAGAAGAGTTTGCAGGCAGCACAGAAAATGGCTCTTTGTTTCACCTCTTCTTTCAGTGCTGCTAAGAATGTAGCCTGGAGCAAGCTGGGAACACCAGAGCATGGAGCCCATTCCAGGCAGGGCTGCATCAGACACAAACCAGCAGGGGACTGAGGAGCCCCTGGGGTGGCAGTGAGCAACCTCGGGCTCTGCTCACTGCTGCCGGCATTTTCTATTGAACCATCTCTAAGGACTTCTGTTGTGCTCTGTATTTCTAAGGGTTTTCCCCCTTGGTTTGTTTTTTGTTTTCTCCTGCACCTTTTTTTCTCCAAATTTTCCTATCCTGTCAGCAGCAGCCCTTGTCCAGAACTGGCTCTAAAATATCAGCAAGGTAGCTAGGAACAACAATGGGTGGAATCCTGCGGCTCAGGAATTCATATGCCAGAGCCCTGCCTGTGCCTTATGCTTTGTCAGGACCTCCTTCTCTGTGCAAAAATAGGGATTAGTGGAGTTTTTTTGCCACAGAGCTCCTGAGAAGCAAAGGTTGTGCTAGGTTTCTCAGGAGTGTATCCGTTAAGTTCATTGCCGGCAAACAGAAAGTAAGGCCAGGGTAGCAGAGCAGCTGGGAGCTGGTCACTCCCTGCAAAGGGCTGGTGTAGGATGTGGGAACACCACGTTCCAGGAGGGGCAAGCAGGGTCAATGTGCTCAAGGTGCTGCCAATGAGGTTTGGGTTCACTTAGAGAGTAGTCAGGAGTGGTGAGCACTGCAAGATCCAGCTGCAGTCCCCATCCACGTCTCTTTCAGTGCTGGCTTTATGGTGTCTGCAGCCTGGATCCAGAGCACCCTGGGGGGCTCCTGAGGCTGCCTTTGCACTCAGGGTGAGGATGCCCAGGAGCCCCTGAGGCCGGCAGGGGGGCCCAGGGCTGGGGCTTGTGGCCTGGCAGGTGTGGCTCTGGGGGCTGTGACATGCCAGGCCATGGGTCACTGTCACTGCCCTCCGCAGCCCTGGCTAGCTCTGTGATGCTCCAGGGACAATGGCAAGAGCGGGGATCTGGCTAGGTTAGGGTTTTGCCTGAGCCAGAACCTCTAGGCCAAATGCCGAGCAGTAGAGACCTCTGGAGGACCGAGTGAAGGAAGCAGAGGAGGCTCTTCTGCAGTGTAAAGTGCAGCAAATTCATCAGGAGAGGTACGACTAAGGTTCTGCAGGCGAAAATTCCCAAAAGGAACAGATGTTCAGAGAACCCGCAGCACCCCTGTGCACTGGTTTCTAAAATCTTTCAAAACAGGGGGTGGACACCATATAGTAACCAATAAGCGACTCTTGGGATGTGGTTTTCAGGGCTACAACAAATCAGAACAAGGGGAAGAGAGAGCGTTGGGATAGGGATTGGATCTTAGGGTGAGAGACAGGGAACTTTCTGGAACAAAGGGTAGGGTTTGGGCTGATGGGTGGGGCAAAGGGGCCGGGTTGACTTGACAGACAGGGAAAAATCTGGTGAGGAGGGAGGGAATTCCTTGAGGGACACTTGGGTAGGAAGGCATAACAGAGGGGAGAGACTAACTCTAATAACTCAGGGAACACTTGAACATACCACTATATAACAACATTTGACTCAATAAACTACCACACTGCAACAAAGAAATTCAGGCCTTCAGGAGCCGAGAGGTGGCACTATTAGAACCCGCAGCAGCTGGTGAAAGCCATCTCTGTCCTTCAGGTTCTTGCTGTGTGGGAAGGTGCTGCGAGTTGTGGTGGCTGCACTCCCCCTTTGCTGGGAGGATGATCTGTACCAGGGCAGAGCAGAAAGCTGCCATGGTGAGCAGAACATGCTCAGAGCATTACAGTTCAGAGAATGGCACTGCCCCTGAAGGGCAAACAGCTTGAAAGCATAGAATTCTGTGCAGAACCGTTGCACAAATTTTCTCTTCTAGAACATGCCCATTTTTGTATACTGTAGATGAATACTCCGGGTTTTATAGAATACATGGGGCTTTTTCTTAAGGTTTTTGGGAGAACTCTCAAGTTGATTTCTGTTTGTATTTTACATCCAGCATGCATACAGTGTTTTTTTATTATTATTTTTCTTTAGTAAATACTTAGGGAAAAATACCTAAGCATTTTTTAATCCTTTGGGATATTGAGATTAATATTCTTAGAAAGAAAACCTTGTTGAACAAGTGTGAAAACACAGAGAGAGGGAAAACAATATAAAAGTCTTTTAGAACAGGGCGTGTAATAAGGACTGCAGAACTGAGTAATTCCTCCAAGGGCAGAATTAGCAAGATATATTACCAAGAATAACTGCCAAGATACTTCCTTAAGCCAAAGGAAATGTGACCTGCAGCCATACAAAGTACAGCCAAAGCAAATGAAAACCTTTGGAAAAGAGGGAATTTTTCCAATGACATCAGTCTGTGATAAATAGGTATGATTTGTGCTGATAAATATTGAAACAGTAGTCAATATTGATACAGTAATTAATATTTGAGAATAATAAAATAGTTTAAAGTTGTAATGCCAAAGAAGAGAGGGAGAGGAGGGGCTCCACCCGCCCTTCCCAGCAGCTGTTCTCAAGGACCACAGGAAAGAAGCTGAAGATACAGTTTCTAAAAATGACCAAGAACCTGGTTGGATCCCAGAAAATGCTAATTATAAGGGATTTATTGCCTTGATATGCAGATGCAGTGATATGTTAGTCTTGGCTTACATTGTACTGGCTTGGTGCGCATGTGTAACCCAAAGGTGAATTAAAGGACAACGAAGAAGACTACAGAGCCTTCATCAGTGACAACCCCCAAAGACTTGTGCGACCACCAAACCGAATGGTGGCGCATGCGTGATAAGGGTGGTAATGAAGGGGGAGATAGAGATATGACGAACCAAAAATGGCAGGAGATGGAATTGACACATAGCATATAAGGGGTGATTTTCACTTGGCAAGCTTGTACGTGAAGTGGAAAGGGTCATTGAACCCCGCAATCCGTACCCCGCGGTTGTTTTTGCTTATGTGCTATTATTTGAACCAAATTATCCCTTATTTTAATCAAATTATATTGTATCCAATTTTATATTTTTTTTATTTTAACTATTCAAATGAAATTGCGACTACTTTTAATATTGTTTGGGGGTTTTTTATGATGGGATAATTGGGCAAACATAACAGCTTCACAGTTAGAGCTGTACATATGTTCTGATCTTTAGATAAAGCTTTGAATTAACGTGTTTTGATTCTGTCTTTAAGTTTTGATGACATATTTTTAATTCTATATTTTTTTTGATGATGAAAAAAAGTAAATAAATAAACAAAATTAAAAAAAAACAAAAGGAGAATGTGAGACCAGGACCTGCTAGTCTAGAGATTATGGGAGTGCAGCTCACTCGATGTGCCAGCGTCTCACCACATCCTTTCCGCATTGGGCCTCTCCTCCTCCTCTTTGGCCATGTTTTCTTTGTGTCATTTGTGCTGCTCTTTGTTACTTGGCATTACAACAGAGTCACCTGTTGACCTGTTTGAGGGACAAGGGATCCAAAAGATCCTGTCTAGTCAAAGGTGTGTTCTGTGCTCACCAAGGGCCTGAGCAAAGCAACCAAGAGAAGTGTGCCCAAATCCCAAAGCTTTGCTCCTTTGCAATCTCCCACAGATCTGGCTCACAGGTGTCTTCAATCACAATTCCACAGGTAAGAAGAGGTCATGTATTTCACTGGGAAATGATGCACTGCTTTGGCAAAGTCACCTGTATGTATATTTACCCAGGACAGCACTCCAGCTGTGTTGTTTGCTCCTTGTTTGCAGAAGGATGAGTGCACTGGGAGGCCAATAACAAGTGACAAGGGTTCCTCAAATCTGCACTGCAGCCTGGGTGCCATTCAGCCCAGAGCTAGGGGATCGTTTGTTCCCATGGACCAGTGCTTGCCAGTGGAATGAATTCCTGCACAGCTGGAAGAAGCAATTCTGGATTCAGCTCCAGCTCTTGGTGGGCTGCATGATCATTGACAATGCTGCACTTCCAGAAATTATTCTGCAGTTTCCTTTCATAATCATTTGAAACTTTGAAACTTCACATTTCAATTTGCTTTGCTTTAGGGTAAAACACTTCTGGGCCCAGTGCAAGCTGTAACCTTTTGACAGCAAAGTCCTCATGATTGCCAGCTTCTGATGTTACACAATGTCACCTGGCTGCATGTGCTTGCTTAGCTCTGGGTCTAGTCCCAGCCTAGTAAAGCCCAGGCAGGGTGGCACGTTGCAGGGAAAACTGGTCCATGAGCTTATGGGGTTGCCATCAGCAGCAGAGTCAATGTGCCCTTTGGGGATTCCTCTGGAGACAAAATCAGTGACCTACTCCATGCCACAATATTACCTTAGATCTTTCTGCAATATCCTAGAAAAGGCTGTGAAACTTCACATCTCCTTGCGTAGCCACTGTTTGAAGAGGGGCATTTTTGTCCCTCCTCAAAGTCATTGCTCTTGCACACCAGAAGCATGAACATCCACAGTCAGGAATGATGCATGGTCCTTCTGCTGCTTCAGAGCACTGGGTAGTGCAGACCTGGGTGTTACCAACATGAGCACTTAATTAGCATTTCATGCTCCTTCAAGCTGTCCAGATCCCAGGACTTTTTGTTTCAAAGCCGCCACTGCACCATCTCTAGGGAAGAACAGGAAATGGGAAACAGTGACTGCCAGCCTTGCAGGGGTGTGGGGGAAAACTTGAGGTGTCTGCATCAAAAGATGAATGGGAAGAGTGTAATTGCCAAAGCAAATGCTCTGTTAGGATAGCAGGACCAGTTCTTTACTGCATGCTTGCATGAAGATCATTTGGGATCTCCTTTTTGTGTCTCATGCAGAAAAGGAGCTCTTAATAATACCACGCTACTTAAACTAGATTGGGATGTATCTCTGTAGTGGTTCACAATGAAGCAGACTGCCTGCTGTGTCACTGCCAGCCCTGCTGAGCCTGCGAGGGACTGTAGTGTATCCCATGCCTGTTTTGCCTCCAAGCAAAGCTTGGTTTTCCTTATTAGTGTGGAATAAATACAAGAGTAATAAAATGGGCAATTAAACTGGCCAATCTGGAGGATATGCTCATGCTTTCACACATCAGTCTTGCACCTCACGCTCTCAAGGCTTCGTACTCATCATGAAATATTTTAACAAAAAAACCTCAGCTCTCAAGTTACATCTGAATAAAATTGCACAAGATCATCAAGAATTCTGCTGTCAGGAACAAGACAAGAGCCTTCCAACACTCACTTGCAGCTGTCCTGGATTTCTGCAGCCCTTTGTGAAAAGCTGCTGCAGACAGAGTGTTTGGAGTTGGTTTGGGCCTCTATGAAAGATCTGTGGAGCAGTGTGCAGGGCTCTCCTGGCAGGAAACTGTTTGTCCAAGCCCAGGGACGCGGTGCCGGCAGGAGCGGAGTGGCCCCGCTCCCAGCCCGAGAGTCTGTGAGCTGAGCCACGGCGGGGAGAAAAGGCAGCGAGGGGCTCCAGCCCAGCTGCTTCACTGCCCTGCCCGCTCCATGGAGCTCTGCCATGGGAGAAAGCCGACGCCGGACGAGCCACCGAGCTTCCATCAGCTGCTGGAACTGCTCCGTAACAGCTCCTGTTCTTCCCAAGAGAGACCCCGGCACCTTCTTGTAACTAACGCGTGTCATGGGGGGATTCTGTTTGTTAATAAAGTGTTGGGGTTTTTCACTTTCATCTATTAGTAATAATTTCCTATTGCTGGAAAGGGATTGTTGGAACACTTTAGAGGAAACAATTTATTGCACAATATCCTGTTTGAAGTTGTCTCAAACTGTGAGAGACAGATGGCTTCACACAGGAGCATCCCCAAGGCTGCTGAGGGGAAGGCACAGAGGAAGACAAACCCAGTATTTCTGAGGGAACTCCTTGACAGCAACCCAACCCGAGTTGTCAAACAGCAGACCTGATGTTTCGAGACATGGGCCACAGGGGAACTCTTTCAGTGTGTTTGGTCCAGGCTGAGTTATGCTCAGGGCAAAGGTGTGTCAGTGTGTTGGATAATACTCTTTTCTTGACCTAGAGATGGGGCAACTGAGAGGTGTTTTAAAAACTTTTATTCCATTTTCAGTCTCATGAGAAGGGTGAGACAATACAGATGTTATAATTCATGCCATCACAGTTAAGAAGCCAACTATTTCCTAATTACAGTATTTCTTGGTCTATCAGCTTTTTGCCATGCCATGTTGTAGATGCCTTAAAGCCAATTATTTAAAACTACCTCTTGTGTGTCCCACTCCAATGCATCTTTCATAGCTCTGTTTTTCCAAAGTCTTATTTGCAAGGCCATCTTTTGAAACTTGTTTCCAGCTCCATTTCTCTCTCAACAATATCTGTCCTATTCCATGGCATTTTTAAGTTAGTGTTTCCTGTCTCAAGGGTTATATACAGATGCATACTGTGTGGGCCTTCTATTAGGCCCTAAAAGCTTTCTACAAATCCATTTCCTATATCAGTGCACTTGGCTCCTTCTCTCCTCATTGTGCCTGGCAAGCACAGGAGCCCAGAGCTCCTGGAGAACCCATCACAGCACTCAGTGGGAGCAAACTTGTGTCCAGTCCTCACCTGGAGCTGTGGTGCCCAGCATTCCACCACACTCGAATGAGGAACTGTTCCTGCTGTTTCAGAAGGAGCTAGGGAGCTTTGGCCTTCAGATCAATTGTCTGCAGGCTCCTGCAGTGCCTGGTGCTGCTCCCTTGCCAGAGGCACCCCAGGCCAGGGGGGCACATCTGGGCTGCTGTGTCTGGCTCTGGCGCTCCCTGTTCTGGGCAGTGGAGGAGGAGCTGCAGAGGCTCTGCAGGACTGACAGGATGGGCTTTGGGGCTGGCAGGAGAAGCTGAGGGACCTGGGCTGCTGAAGCTTCTGAAGAGGAGGCCCAGGGCTCATCCTGCAACTGCTCCAAGGGTGGCTTCAGAGAATCCCAGAATCAGCAAGGGTGGAACAGGCCATGGAGATCATCAAGTCCAACCTGTGCCCTGACACCACCTTTTCTCCCCTGAGCCTCCTCTTCTCCAGGATACACAACCTCAGCTCCCTCAGCCTCTCCTCAAAGCTCTTGTGCTCCAGACCCATCCCCAGCCTTGTTGCCCTTCTCTGGACACGCTCCAGCCCCTCCATGTCCTTCCTAAATTGTGGGCCCCAGAATTGCAAACAGCACTCGAGGTGCTGCCCAAGCAGTGCTGAGCACAGGGGAAGAATCCCTGCCCTGCTCCTGCTGGCCACACCATTCCTGATCCAGGCCAGGAGCCTTTGACCTTCTTGGCCACCCGGGCACACTGCTGCCTCATGTCCAGCCTGCTGTCCATCAGTCCCTGCAGTTCCCTTTCTTCCTGGCTGCTGTCCAGCCCCTCTGGCACCTTGCTGAGGGAGGGAGGCAGGGAGGGAACGGGTCCAGATCCAGTCCTTCCTGAAATGTGGTGTTTGCTGGCACTGCCAGTTCCCAATTCTTTATATTTCCCTATTCTGGTACAGCCCAAGTGCAGCAATTTGCTGGCAAAGAAAGTCAAAACCAAGCAAATACCTGGTACCTACAGCAACCCGATCTCGGGTTTGCTGACACCGCCACTACCCAGATTGGGAATGTTTCAGATGCCTGCACAGCCTAATTCCAGCAGTTTGCTGGCACAGAAAATTAGCATCTGGAAATTTCTCAGTGCCAGCAAAACTAAATGCAGCAATTTTCTGGCAAAGAAAGCCAGAACTCAGCAGCTTCCCGGCACTGCCACCAGCACCGCCCAGACCTGGTGTTTGCTGCCACTGCCAGTGCTCAGATCTGGATATTTCCCTGTTCTGGCAGAGCCAAGTCCAGCAATTTTCTGGTAATGAAAGCCACAATCTGGCAACTTCTTGATACTGTCATTCGCAATGCCAAGATCCGGTGTTTGTTGGCACCATCACCGCCCAGATGCGGGAATTTCCTGCTGCCTGCACAGCCGAAGTTTAGTACTGTCTGCAAAGAAAGCCAAAACCTTGCAAATACCTGGTACCTACAGCAACCCAATCTTGTATTTGCTGACTGCGCAAGTGCGCAGATCCAGAATTTTTCAGGTTCCTGCATAGCATAATTCCAGCAATTTTCTGGCACTGAAAGTTCACATTTGGAAATTTCGTGGTGCTGGCACATTCGCCACCCAGACCTGGTGTGCGCTGGCACTGCCAGTGCCAACATCTGGCAATTTCCAGCTTCTGGCAGCACCCAAGTCCAGAATTTGCTGGCAAAGAAAGCTAAAACCTGCCAATTTCCCGTCGCCAGCACTGCCCAATCTGGAGTTTCCTGGCAGCAGGATCCCAAGAAAGAAGGAAGGAAAGAAGGAAAGAAAAGAGGAATGAGTCCAGATCCAGTCCTTCCTGGAGCACGGAGCCTGAAATGGCTCCAGGTCACGTGGCCTGCCAAGGAGCCAGTGCTGCCAGTGTGACCTGGGCTTTGCTCTTCACGCAGGTTTGCAGTGCGCACCCTGAAGTCCCTGCTCTGCCTTCTCCACTGCGAGGATGTGGTGCTGGCAATGGAGCGCAGGTGTGCCTGGGACACGCTTCTCTCTCTTGACACTCACCACTTTGCCGTGGCTCTGCTTGCCAGGTGAGACCCCCTTCTCCCCACTGCCTCTGACATTGCTGCTCTGTGCCCAGGTGCCCCACAAAGTCTTTGTGGTGGCCGTGGGCCACAGAGCCTTGTCACTAAAGGAACGGCCAAGCAGACTGGAAAAGGCTGGCAGAGGAGGGTGCCCATGGGCAACCGACTCCCAGATGGCCCACGTCCCCTTGCTGGAAGGGTGCTGGGAAAAGATGAGAACTGGATGAGTCATGCCTGGGAGAGGTTTGCCTCACTAGCTCAGGGTCTTGTTTCCTTTTTCCCCTCTTCAGAGAAATTTGCCGCTTAGCCATCCACTTTTGTTCCGTGGTTGCATTCTACCTGCTTGCCATGCTCGGTGAAGAGATGCCATACTGGGATTTCCCTGCCCTGGCATTCCTTGTGGAGGTGAGCCTCAAGGCCAGCGCTGCCTGGCTGAGCTGCCTCCCAGCCCTCTGCCCACTCGCAGCCACAGCTGCCAGGACAGTGCCCGTGCCCTGTGCTGCTGCCTGGGCCCGGCCCTGTGCAGCTCCGGGCTCCTGCCGGCCGGCTCCCCTGTCACTGCCCTGTGCCTTTCAGGTCCTTGAGTGCCTGGACTTGAGCGAATGCAGTGACAGTGTTCTGGAGATCCTGGCACAGAACCTGCGGGGCGAGCACGTGGCCAGGCGTTACTTGGCACTCCGAGGCCTCGTAGTGCTGGGCAAGAATCCCTTGATGGTGAGAAGGGGGCAGTGGCTGAAGCCGTGCAGGCAGCGTGGGGCTGGGCAACGCAGTCGCTTGGCCTTGCCTGGGCTTCGGCCGCTGGGGCAGCTGCTCCCAGCTCTTCTGCCTCCCACTTCAGCTGCCCCAGTGCTTCGGGACAGACCTTTGGCCTCTGGGCCCTGCGGCAGCAGGGCGGCCTTTCACAAAGTGGTGTTCCACACAGGCTGAAAAACTGCGGAGCCTGACTGGAAGTCTTGTGGAGCTCCTGGAGGAAAATGACAGCGACATGATCAGGATGAGCATTCTTTTACTGAGATATTTGCTCCTGGATAATGGTGCCCCAATAGCCACCCCCATCGCCCTGCAGCTGGCTGAGGCGCTCTCCTGCCACTCTTTGACAGCGTAAGGCTCTGTGCCCACAGCCACAGCCACTGGCTGCTGCCCGGACCCTTGTTGCCCTGTGCAGATGCAGGCCTGTGCCCTGGGGGGCCTGAAGCAGCTGATGCTCACGTCTTTTGCCCTTTCCTTTCATCCAGGATGATATCCAGGTGCAGCTGAGCTCCATGGCTGTCTTTCAAGAGATGCTGGACTTAACAGAAGAGGGAAGAAAGGCCCTCAAGTCCCACGTGCGCCAGAGCCTGCTCCCTCTCTACTTCCACTGCCATGATGAGAATCAGATTGTTGCTGAGATGAGCACTTGTGGCCACCTGCTGTCCCCCAGGCAGGGGCTTGGGCTGCCTCCTGCCCTGGCACCTTGCGGGCTGCAGTCTCCTGCAGGCTGTGGCACTGGGATGCTCCTGTGCCCTAGACTGTGGGGCCATCTCTGCGTCTCTGCTGCTCTCCAGGCCTCCCGGGAAACGCTGCATTCCTCAGCCAGATTCCTGAAGAGGAGGGACATCGAACAAATGCTACACCTGGATCAGAGCTTTGGCGAGTGCCTGGTAAGAGCAGCCGAGAACCCCCAGCCTCAGCATGGCCAAGGTCCCTGGGGGCGGAGCTCAGTGTGCGGGGCTGGCAGCTGTGCCCGCTGCTGCAGCCCGAGGCCGCGCGGGCTCTGCTCCAGGCTCCTGTGGGCCCGAGCCGGGTGGCCTCGGAGCCCCAGCCCGGCAGGGCTGCGGGCCAGCACCGCAGCTCCCCGGGCAGCAGCCGGCCCTCCGCCCCCTCCCCTCGGGAGCCCGGCGCCAGCGGCTGCTTGCCGCGCCTCAGGGCTGTGCGGGCAGGGGAGGCCGGCGCTGGGCGCAGGCAGCACCCTGTCCAGGAGATGAGCCCGCGCCAACCCTTCCCTCCTGCCGCTCTCTGCAGCTGGCAGAGGACAGGAGCTGAGTGGCCGAGCACCTGCGCCGGGTCCTGCCCTACCTGCAGAGCCCACAGGAGCCCCTGTGAGAGGCGGCCGTCAGGTTCATGGGTGAGTCCCGAGCCCGGGCTGCCCCTTCCCTCCCCGGCCCACCGCAGCTTGGCCCCAGCCCCACCTGCTGCCCCGGCAGCGCCGGCCCGACCCGGCGCCGTGGAGCCCCGTCTGGCCTGGGCGTTGCTGCTGCCGCCCTCTGGCAGCCGTGCCCTGGGGCGGCAGCGTGCGGCAAGGGCCCGGGCTGAGCCCTACCCGGCCAGCAGCCCGTGGGGCCACAGCGCCGGCAGCGCCGCTGGCAGGGAGCAGTGCCACTGGGGCCGTGACAGGCTCTGTGTTCACAGGCATGGCCGGGCGGCACCTGAGGGGGCAGCAGCAAGAGCTGCAGCTGATCTGCAGTGGTGAGGGAGTGAGGGCAGCGGGCTGACCGAGGGGGCTGGAGGGGGCAGCTGCAAGCCCTGCTCCGGCTGTGGAGGGATCTGCACCTGTGGGCAGAGCACACAGAGATTTCAGGGCCATGTGTGCCATTCGTGGCCAGCAGCTTCGGGCTGATCCCCTTGCTCCCTGCTCCCTGCGGGCCATGGCAAGAGCCGACCGGGATGGCCCTGGCAGGGGGATCTCCTCGGCTCTCTGCACATGCGGGATCTGACCTTGCCTCTGTTCCTCTCTCTTGCAGCCCTTGAAGAAATGGCCTATGACAGCAGTCCTGCAATCAGAGATGCTGCAGTTGAATCTTGTTTAGTTCTCCGGGCCGTACAGAGAGCTTCCTACTCCCCATGGCGTAAGCTGCGAGATCAATTCCGCAGTGCATGGAGGAAACGGCCTCGTCTGTGCGGCACTGCTTTGCTGTTCTGCTGGAGCTCCGCAGAGAGATGATCTGCAAGACTGTCTGCTGGAGCCATTTGAGCCAGCAGGGATTTTCTTTTTGTTCTTCGAGATTTTTCTGTTTGTATTTTCCTTTTTGTTGAGTATAGAATATCTTAGAGTAGAATAGAATAGAATATCTTACAATACACAGAGTCCCAGGATCTTTCTTTTCCTGCACAGGGTCAGTAGGGCATAGGAGAAGAGGGGGAAAAGGGTGCTTGTGCTCAGCCAGCTGCCCAGGTGTGCAGTGTTGCAGGGAAAATAGCCAGAAGCCCCTTCGGCCTTTAGTGGTTCTGCTGAAGCCTTTGTGCCGGCCACAGAGCAGCTGGGCAGGGGCCGGAGCTGCAGGGATCCCTGCCAGAGCGGTGCCTGGAGATGGCCTCAAGCCCTGTGCCGGGCAGGAAGGGCCATCCGTGTCCTCCTGGCCATGTGCTGCTGGCTGCATTGCTGAGGGCTCCCAGGTGCCTCTGGATGGGGCTGCTCTGGAGCTGCTGTGGGACTGCGACGCTGCTGCCGGCAAGCTTGGCCAGGCTGGGGGAGACCCTGAGGGGCTGAGGCACTGCTAAGCCCTGAGCAATTGGCTGGCAGAAGCCATAAGCAGCCCCCTGGCAGCCGCCTTGATCCTGACAGCCGGCTGCTCTGGCGCTTCCTGATCGGTGGCCTGTTGGAGGGACCCCCTGGAATCAGGCGTGGAACCCTGGTCCTGGCCTTTCAGGGCTGTGAGGCCAGCTGTTGTGGGGCTGGGCGTGTGCCCTCCCTGTGCTCCAGACTGGAGGCCCCTGCCCCTGAGCCTTAGGCATTGAGCTCCACTGCCTGATATCCAAGTCTTGTTCCTGTTGCTGTGGGGGAGGCTGAGCTCAGTCGCTTTAGGCCCCATTGAGCCAGAAGAGCAGCAGCTTTGAGCCCAAAGGGGCCACAGAAAGGCCCTCTTGGACCACGGACATTCCTGTCCTTCCCAGGCCAGGGACACATGAGAGTGCAGCGGGCACCTTCAGGGTGCCACACTGGCTTTGCACTGGGCCACCTCCCTGTGCTGCGCACAGCTGGCTCTTTGCTTTTCTGCTCTCGGCCTTGTGTCGTCGTACTCCTTTGGCTGCCTGCAGCCAGGGGCAGCCCTATCAGGAGGCTGAAAGGCCCCGTCTCCAACATCTCAAGGGGGAAATGGAGCTCTCCCAGCCCTCAGCCCACGCTGTAAGCAGAGCAGAGCCTTTTCCCCAGCCCCGATGGCTTTCTGCCTGCTTCTGGCCCCTGGCCACCATGACCCTCTGCACTCGCTCTGAGTCACCTACAGCATGGCTGGTGCCTCTTGATTTGCTGACCCTGGCATGTGAGGCTCACTGAGGGAAAGGTGGCTGTCCCAATGCTGAGGGCACGCGTGGCTCACTGACCAGACTTGAGGCTTCCCCAGCAGTTTGCAGGTGCCTTATGTGTCATGTTACAGTGCTTGTGCTCCTGCCTCTTCCTGTCCCTCTTCTCACCCTCACCCAACCTGCACCCTCAGACCTACCTTCAAAAAACCCTGTTGCATCAGACACGGTGTCAAGAGCCCTCCTTCCGCTGCCGGTCGAGCGCACAATACAACCTCCGGCCTGAGAGCAGGGTGGCCTGGGAGATCTGGTCTCTCAGACCATGAGGAAACGGCTCTCGACAGCACCTGCCCATGGACCTTCCCCGCACCAAATAAAATCATCTCCAAGCTTAGCTAGTAAGCCAGTAAGGTATAAACCATTAATTGCCTGGAAATCTGGCACTAGTCTCTAAGTTCCATTAGGTTTCTTTATTGCTGATGTAGCAGTATTAAATTTTGACTGCCATTCTTCCAATAGTCCTGATGTCAGGAATGTAATTGATTGTTGGCTCTATTCCTTTCCTAGCTTCTAATCTTCAAGGGTATTGCTTTCTGACTACTGCCTTAACTCTTGTCTGTAGCTCCATTTTCATAGGGTCTGCTCGTTTGGATTTTCCTGGGCTATCAGTATCCCATACTCTTGGGTATACCTGATTCAATACTTCCTCTAACTAGTTCTTCTTGTTTGTTGGTCTGGTGTCAGTTGTCAGTCCTACTGCTAAAACCACTCATTTCTGTTCAGGTAGCTTCCACTGAAGTTTTCTTTTTCTAAACGGAACTGTTGCTTCTAAATTTTCAAGAAAATCCCTGCATAGGACAGATTTGGGTGAGTTTGGTAAATAAAGAAACTGATGTATTCCCATTTTCTTCTTGATTTTACATCAAAGTGGTTTCAGGAAGAATGCATTTTCTGGCTGGCCAGTGGCTCCTAGTGCTTGAAGATAGTTTTCACTTTTGGGTATCAGTGCTTGATTCAAGAGTGAAAATGTGTCTCCAAAATTAGTTAAAAATTCAACTTCTTTATTATTCGTTAGCTGTATTTTAACCGGTAACCTGCTAGGGTAAGAACTGCCAGTCTCGGTCATTTCTTATCATCTAGAGTGGCTGCAAGAGTTTAGTGTACTTTGTCTGCTAACTCTGGGCACTGGCCTTATTTCCAGTGTCCTGATTTCTTACAAGATGCACATTGATTTGGCCCAGCATGCTCTGTGGCAGCTTTGAACCTCCTCTGCCTCTGCTCTTTTCGTCCCTGCCTCTGCTTCATCCACGCCCACGTCCGGCCTCTCCCTGGTGCCGATCCAGAGCTGCCACCATGGCTGCAGGGAGCTCTTTTTTATTTTCTCTCTCTTATCATCCACTTTCTATGCTTTTCTCATTCATGCCTTTAGGTCTCTCTTGACAGGCTCTTTCAGCTTCTGAAATTTCTGCCTGACATCTGGGCTAGATTGCCCTGACATCAGGGAAACCCACTGCTGTTTCCCATATCCGACCAGGGATGCAGGGCTGTGCCTTTACGTGCAGCTGATCAGAGCCTGTCCACAAAGTCAGTGGGTGACTTGTGCTGTCCCTGTGTAACGTTATCTCTTACTGACCAAGTTATTGGTTTTGGAATGGCATTTTTTAATTCCAATGTGACTATGTCCTGGTATCTGGTTAACATTGCACAGCTGCCTGCATTGTTCGCGTCCCACAAAGGGCTTGCAGTAGGACACAGCTGGTCCATTCTACCTTGCAAGACTCCACTAGCAATTTGTCCTTGCACACGTGCTCTGGCCACCTTGATCACCAACTCTCTTGCTGGTTTGGTTAGCTCTGTCAATATGAAATCACTATCACCTCAGTCTGGCTCTTGACTCTTGACTATGAACTCCAATCTTTTTGCTGCTTTGCTAGCGTTTTCTCTATCCATTTCAACTTTTTGCCACCAACTCTTGAGGTCACTAGTAGAAAAGCAGATGTTCACCCACATGGCTTCTCCTGGGGGACTCAAGACTTGCCTTAAGGGGGTGACTAAAGGCCAAGCTTTCTTGGTTTTATTCCTTAGGTTGGTTGTCACTGGGGGTCCCTGAAATTGTCCCCTCACCTGGATTATTCATCTCATCCTCACGGCCATTTGGCTTTCATTCAGGGGCCGGAGTGGTTGCCTGAGGTGGAGTGTACCCGTGCTGGCCTGGGCTAACTCAGCTCTAAGTCTTGGACACCTAGAACACAATCTTCCGGGTGAATTTGAGCCAATTTCAAACATCTCTGCCTTATGCTGAGTGCTAAATGACATCTCTTTCTTTTCTGCCTCTTATCTCTTTCCAAAGTTAGGACTAAAGGTCCCATGGGGCCAAATCAAAGCCACATTCTTTCTGACACTTGGCTTTATTCTTCAGGGTAAAAACCATGTCTGCATATATCACTGGATCTCATTTTTCTCCTTGTCTTAAAAATAACATCAACTGTAACAATGGATCATAATGTTCCATTAGGGGGTCACTTTTCACCACTTTCTAATTGATACTAAGCCTACCATTGGGTAAGAGTATTTCATCAGATTACCTTACATGAAAAATTACCCTCTGGGACTCCTCCCAAATCTTTCTCATCTGTTAAATTACATTCTAGTGGACTCTTTTTAATATCATCTTTACTTCTTGTGTTATTCATTCTTCATGCTATCTAAATTTCCAAACTTAGCCGGATGTATTAGTACTTCTTGTTTCCTTCTCTTTATCCCCTGTAGACTACACTTAACATACACAGGCTGTCTCTGACTCACCCAGCACGAATATTGTTTTTTATAGTCCTAACAAGCAGTGAAAACAAAAGGATTCCACATTCCACACAATCTACAAGGAATTGGGGTATGATCGGACATAAAACGAGTTTCTTAAAACACTGCCTAAAGTCATACTCAGGAGTATCATGTAAACCTAGAGGTCACAACCCTTGACCTTGGATGTAGTGTCTAAAAGCTTGGGTGACTGCTCCAAGTTGTTCAAACACTTCTCAAACTCAGACGGGATTGATGCTGTGCCCATTTCCCTGGGGTGTTCCGGTTCGTGTTTATTTATCAGTTATGGTAGAATGGTTTCTTTTCATGTACCCCGTATTTTCCCCAAGTTGGTTTACCCCTAGGTTTTTCCCTCCCTCAAAGCTGTCCCTCATGCCATTCCCCGCTCTTTGTTCCAGCTCCTTCCCTGCCTCTCAAGATAATCCAGCTCTTTATTCCTGAACCTTCCCTGTCACTTTTGCCTTGGACCTAACCCTGACTCCACAACCCTTTGGAATTCCCTATTGCTGGAAGCCCCTCTGGCCCATGTGACCTACCCTTTCCTCTCATCTGTCCTAATTAGTGCCAAGCAACTGATGGAATCCCCTCGCTCCTCCCCTGCAGATTCCTTTTTGCTCAATCCTTTGTATCCGCCCCCCTGAGTTGTACCCCGATAAAATCTCATGCACAGAAGTGCTGGTGGCTCTATGCTGCTGAATCCTTCCCTTGGGATAAACCTTTGCCTGTGGAAGCTCACAATTGAGGAGCCTCCTCCTTCTTTTTGGCTGCTCCGTGCTGCAGTTAGTAGATCCTGAACCACTGAGCAGTGGCTCAGCAGGGTCAGCCGCAGGCAGGACCCACGCCTTGGCCGTTCCCCACTCCTGGCGCAGCGCCGCAGTTTTCCCAAGAGCCAGCCCGGGCTCCGCTGTGCTACATCAATGGGGAACCCGTCCCAGTGCCTGACCGTGCTGCAGCGTGCCACCCAGGGCCCTTGCACACACTGCCTTCTGCCCTGGGCCCGCCCCCAGCCCAGCCAAAGTGGCCCAGGCTGGAAGGAATGCCTGGCCCCCCCAGGTGTCTAAGACAGCCCGCACAGGATCTTTGGGAAGGGCTCAGACCACCAGCAAATGCTGCCCGGCTCTGCGGGCACAGTCCTATCCCCATATCTTTCCCTGAGAGCATTTGAAGTACTAAATGAGAATCATTTGAAGGGAGGACATTTACATTTTCCATTTCAGAGAAGGCTTCTGCCTTCCTTAGCAGGCACCTCTCTCTTCAAACCAAGACAATTGTTTATCATCTTGCAGATGCGCAGTTGCTGGGGAGCCCCGTTTTACACCAGGGACCCGGAGAACCATTCCCAGCAATTGGGAAAATCCTAGGTGGTCCATCCACCCACAGATGAGGTCTCCAAATGTGCCCGAAATTGGGTCCAGCTCTTAGAGGCCTAAAAGAGCAAGTCCAAGTGACTTGATGATATTTTTAGCCCAGAAAGCCCTTCAGCTGATGGCACACTTCACAATCAGCAGGGGACACAGCTAGGCCAAAGCCCAGGCCTCTGCTGGGAGCCTTTCTCCTCAAATACCCTTCAAACAAACCTCCATGCAAGTCACTTGGAAAGTTTCTTCAAATGATCCATTTCTGGCACATGACTACACAGGGTTAAGTGAAAGATTCTAAAGCAGCTGCTGTGGAGTCAAAGAGCCAGCACTAAGGGTCCTTGTCATCTCTTTGTAGCTAAATGCCACTTTGGGGGATTTGAGGGAGTTTGGAACGAGCTAGAGAGCAGACCTCCGAGTTTTTTAGATGATGCCATTGCTTTTTCTTCTCTTCTACATAGACAGGAAAGGTGAGTTTGGCTCACATCTGCACTGCATGGCTCACAAGGCCCGCAAGACTTGTAGTTACAAGAGCTTTGAAGGATTTCTTGGCCAAGAAGACACTGCCAACAATAATCTTTATGTTTTGCCACCAATCCTTCAATATTTCGTCTTAGGGACTCATGCTACAGTGTAAGCTTCCTTAGCCAATTATGACACACAAACTCAAAGCACTGCATCCTAAGCTTCTTGTTTACCATTGTTACTACTTTGATTTTTTCTAGATCTTCAGCACTAAAACTCTAAACTTTCCTCCACTTCAAGGTTCCTCCCCGTGTCTCTGCTATAATAAACTAGAAATCCACATTCTCGCTTCTAGCACCTAGCTTTGGAAGCCCTTTCCAAGGTCTCCCTTCAAATCCTGTGTTTAATTCAAAGCTTTGCTGACAAGACCAAAGGTCTGAGATTTCCCTGCGTTTGGATTTCCAACAACACTGATGCTGTTAGTTCCAGAGTGCCCGGGATCCCTCTTGCAAGTCAACTCTGGTAGGAACAAGACGGCTGGCAGGGGGCTGCTTGTGGCCTCTGACAGCCCATTGCTTAGGGCTTGCCAGCGCCCCAGCCCCTCAGGGGCTGCCCCAGCCTGGCCAAGCTTGCCGGCAGCAGCGCCGCAGCCCCACAGCAGCTCCAGAGCAGCCCTATCCAGAGGTACCTGGGAGCCCTCAGCAAGGCAGCCAGCAGCACACGGGCAGGAGGACACGGATGCGCTTTCTGCCCGGCACAGGGCTTGTGGCCATCTCCAGGCACTGCTCTCACAGGGATCCCCGCAGCCCCGGCCCCTGCCCACCCGCTCTGTCACCAGCACAAAGGCTTCAGCAGAACCACCACAGGCCAAGGGACTTCTGGCCATTTTCCCTGCAACACTGCACGCCTGGGCAGCTTGCTGAGCCATGGCACCCTTCTCCCCCTCTTCCCCAATGCCCTGCAGACCCTGGGCAGCAAAAGAAAGCTCCTGGGAGTCTGTGTATTATAACATACTCTATATTTATACACTAAAGAAAAAACAAATAGAAGAAAAGAAACAGAACAATCTTTCAGAAATGGAAAATTCCCGCTGGCTCAGGTGGCCTCAGCAGACAGAGCCTCTGGGATCAGCTCTCTGCAGAGCTCCAGCAGCGCAGCCAGCCGAGCCCCGACAGACGAGGCCGTGTCCTCCATGCCCTGCGGAGCTGATCTTGCAGCCTCTGGAAGACGGAATATCGCTCACTCTGCAGTGCCTGGAGGACATACAATGTTTCAAGTGCCAGATCTGACACGGCACTGCTGATGTCCTCTGTCAGGTGTTCCAGGGCTGAAAGAGAAGGGAACAGAGCCATGGTCAGATCGCGGATCTGCGGGGAGCCGAGGAGAGCCCCCTGCCAGGGCCATGGCAGCCGGCTCTAGCCATGGCCAGGAGGGAGCAGGGACCAACGGGACCAGCCCAAAGCTGCTGGCCAGGAATCGCCCAGGTGGCCCTGAAATCTCTGTGTGCTCTCCCCACGCCGCCCCTCGTCCGCACAGGGAGCAGAGCCCTCTGCAGCCGGGCCAGGGCTTGCAGCTCCCCCGGCAGCCCCCGCTGCCAGCCCGCTGCCCTCACTCACCGTGGCAGATGAGCCAGAGCTCTTCCTTCTTCCCCCTCAGGTGCCGCGCGGCCATGCCTGTCAACACAGAGCCTGTCACGGCCCCAGCGGCACAGCTCCCTGCCAGCGGCGCTGCCGGCACTGTGGCCACACGGGCTGCTGGCCCGGCAGGGCTCAGCCCGGCCCTTGCCGCACGCTGCCGCCCCAGGGCACGGCTGCCAGAGGGCGGCAGCAGCAATGCCCGGGCCAGGCGGGGCTTCACGGCGCCAGGCCCCGCTGGCACTGCCGGGGCAGCAGGCGGGGCCGGGGCCGAGCTGCGCCGGCCGGGCCGGGGAGGGAGCCCGGGCTCGGGACTCACCCGCGAACCTGACGGCCGCCGCTCGCAGGGGCTCCTGTGGGCTCTGCAGGTAGGGCAGGACCCGGCGCAGGTGCTCGGCCGCTCGGCTCCTGTCCTCTGCCAGCTGCAGAGAGCAGCAGGAGGGAAGGGTTGGCGCGGGCTCAGCCCCTGGGCCAGGCGCTGCCTGCGCCCCGCCCTGGCCTCCCCTGCCCGCACAGCCCTGAGGCGCGGCCAGCAGCCGCTGGCGCCGGGCTCCCGAGGGGAGAGGCAGAGGGCCGGCTGCTGCCGGGGAGCCGCGGTGCCGGCCCGCAGCCCCGCAGCCCCGCCGGGCCAGGGCTCCATCGGCCCCCGGTTCGGGCCCAAGGGAGCCTGGAGCAGAGCCTTCACGGCTTCTGGGTGCAGCACCGGGCAGGGGCACAGCTGCCAGCCCCACACACTGAGCACCGCGCTCAGGGGGCTTCTCCGGGCTGAGGCTGGGCCTTGCAGGCCCTCCTTACCAGGCACTCGCTGAACTTCCACAGATTCTGCCTCTTCACCAGTCTCTCAAGATTCCTCCTCTTCAGGAACTCGGCCACACAAAGCAGAGTTTCCTGAGAAGCCTGGAGAAGAGCAGAAACGCAGAGATGGAGAGATGGCCCCACAGCCCAGGGTGCAAGGCCCGCGTCCCCTGTGCCAAGGCCTGGAGGAGGCTGCAGCCCGGCAGGTACCAGGGCAGGAGGCAGACGAGCCCCCTGCCAGGGGGACAGCAGCAGCCCACGAGCCCTCACCTGTGCCACAAGCCGCTTCTCATTGTGGCAGTGAAAGAAGAGGGGCAGCAGGCTCTGGTGCAGGGGTGTCTTCAGGGCCTTTTTTTCCTTTTCCCCTTCTGGAAGAGTCACCAGTGTTCGGAAGAGCAGTATGGAGAGCAGCTGCACCTGCCAATTGTTCTGTATGGAAGGAAGAAAAAAAGACCTCAGCATTGCGGCTGCATGGGGCTCAGCTTGGCGCAGGCCTGCAAATCCACAGGGCACAAAGTGTCCGGGCGGCACCCAGTGGCCGTGGCTGGGAGCAGTGAGCCTTACGTGGTCAAAGAGTGGCAGGAGCGCCTCAAGCAGCTGCAGTGTGATGGGGCCGGGCATCAGCATGTCTTTGTCCAAGATGATAAAGCTGAGTAGCATGACTGTCATGAAAACTATCTCTCCATCTGCATCCCACAGGAAGTCCACAAGACTTTCAGTCAGGCGCCACATTTTTTTGGTCTGTGCGGAACACAAGTTTGAGAAACGCCATCCTGCTGCCGCAGGGCCCAGAGGCCAAAGGCCTGTCCTGGAGCACTGGGGCAGCTGAACTGGGAGGCAGGAGGGGTGGGAGCAGCTGCCCCAGCACCCAAAGCCCAGCCAAACCCAAGCGACCACATTCCCCAGCTCAGCCTCAGCCACTGCCCCCTTCTCACCATTGAGGGCTCCTCAATGAGCTCAAGAAGGGCCCTGAGCGCCAGGCGACGCCTCTCCCTGCACTCGCTCTGCAGCTGCCTTGACAAAATTTGCAGGACCCTGTTAGCACCACGTTCACTCAAGTCCAGGAACTCGAGGACCTGAAAGGTACAGGGCAGTGACAGGGACCCGGCCGGCAGGAGCCCGGAGACGCACGGGGCCGGGCCCAGGCAGCAGCACAGGGCACGGGCACCGTGCCAGGCAGCTGCGGCTCCCAGAGGGCAGAGAGCTGGGAGGCAGCTCAGCCAGGCAGCGCTGGCTGTCAGGCTCACCTCTGCAAGGAACGCCATGGCGGGCAGCTCCCAGCGTGGCTCCTGTGTGCTGAGCAGCCGGAGCAGGTAGCGAGCGATCCGGGAACACAAGGGGATGGAGACACAGCACATCTCCCTGGCAGGAGGAAAAGGAACCAAGACTGTGGGCCAGGGGGACAAACCTTTGCCAGGACTGACACACAGAGGTCTGGTCTTTCCCCAGCATCCTGCAAGGGGCCCTGGGCTATTTGGGAGGCAGCTCCTGGTGGGCGCCCTCCTCCTCTCCCAGCCTTTCCCAGTCTGCTTGGCCATCCCTCGGTGACAAGGCCTTCTGGGCCACGACCTCGGGGACTGTGTGGAGCTCCCTGGACACAGAGCACAAATGTCAGAGGCAGCAGTGGGGAGAAGGGGGTCTCACCTGGCCAGCAGAGCCACGGCATAGTGGTGGGTGTCAGCGTACAGCAGCGTGTCCCAGCCACAATTGCGTTCCATTGCCACCACCACATCCTCATGCTGCATTCGGCAGAGCAGGGACTTCAGGGTGCGCACTGCAAACCTGCGTGCACAGCAAAGCCCAGGTCACGCTGGGAACACTGGCTCCTGCCCAGGGACGTAGCACGGAAAGGAGGATTGGGATGGAGCACCTGTTGGGGCTGGTGGCAAGGCCGTATTCCTCCTGGCATCCCTTCCAGAATGCATCGACCTCCTCTGGCGTATCCAGAGTGCTGGAAAACACTTGGGAGAGCAGATGTAGAAAGAGGCGGGGCAAATACACCGTCACCATATGTGGGACGCAGGGCATCTGGAGGATCTTCCACATAACCACGGTTGCCTGCAAAAGACAAAGCCCCCCGAGACAGGGCTCAGTGCCGAGGTGTCCGTGTGGCAGGGCCCGAGCAGGGCAGGGAGAGGCTCAGACAGACGCAGGGGGAGCACGGGGCCTGGTGGGCCTGAAGCTGCCCCTGGGCCGGGTTTCCACCCGGTGCCTAAGGCAGGGAGATGCAGTGGGGGAAGGAGGACGGAGAGCTGCTGGAGAGGCAGCCTTGGGGCCAGCAAAGGCCAGTTACAGAAACTCACAGCCAGGACAAAGACACCCGTTTTGTCCCCATCCGAGGTGCACATGCTGTGCTCTGGCCAGCTGCCCAGCACATCCAGGAGTATCAGCAGCGCTGGCTCTGCAGTCCTGGGCGAGCACATGATGCTCTTCCACATGGTCAAAGCAGCTCTGTGGGGTTAGAGCTCTGTCTCATACACAGCACCGTGGCCTGGGCAGCAGTGGGGACCTGAGCTGGCTGCCAGCTCTGCCTGTGCCCATTGCCACTCGCCAGCAGCACCCAGGCAGCCCAGGCCACTGGGGACAGGCCCCTGAGGGGCAGCGAGGGAGCACGGCAGCAGGCTCGGGGGCTGACGTGCCGGGGCTGGCCAAGGGAGCAGCCAGAAGGCCCTGGAACTCTCTGTTGGTCACACACCTGGGCCAGGCTGTACAGGCTGATGGGCTGGCGAGCCCTGAGCCCTCTGGGCATTTTGGCCCCATACCTGTCACAGGACGGGGCCACACGCAGGAGCGTCATGACTACGTCAGCAGGCTGTGCTTCGGTGAGATCCAGCAGGGTCCTGTTCAGCCTGTGCTCAGCAAACTGATTGGCCAGGAGCCACTGGTGGATGTACCTGACCAGGGCAGGAACCTGGAGAAGGCACGGGAAGACTTGGAAAGCTGCCAGAGGGAGCAATGTCACCAGCTTCCCCACAGAAGTGCCTCCCTTCCCACCACACTGCCATGGCCTCAAAGAGTTCCAGTGACCAGCAGGCGTGGCTTGGGAGACCAAGCAATTTCCTGGGAGCATGAAACCCTTGCCACAGGCTGCTTACTTGCTTTGGACTGGAGAAGCCCTCCTCTACGAGCATATCCAGCAGGGCAGCACTGGTCTTGGTTTTGAAGATGTGCGAATATGCTCTGAGCCCAGGACCCATGGTGCTGGTCTCTTCCGCCCGAATTTTCTTGATGAATTTGCAAACCAGCTGTAGGAGAAGGGCAAGAAGCCAGGGATGTTGCAGGGAATGCTCCAAGCGCGGTGCCAGCAGGCCCAGCCCAGGTGGGGATGGCTGCAGGTACCTGGGCTGTGCTGCGGAAGAGGCCACGGGTGGGGTCCTGCTCCTGTGTGCGCTGCAGGGCTGCACCTGGAAAAGAGCGAGCGCAGCCAGAGCTGAGGGGCTGCAGGAGAGGCCGGAGAACACGGCCCAGCCCTGCGCTCCCCAGGCAGGGACAGCCCCGGGACGCCCCAGGGGATGGAGCGTGGCCCCTTCGGGGTGTCTGCCCGGCCCCTCTTCTGTCCTGTCCGTGGGTATGGGATGGGAGAAACTGGGATGGGATAAAATGGGATGAGATGGAATGGTGCCAAGTTGGCTGCAGGCACCAACCCTGTGGCCCAGCTCTGCCACTCACCTTCCTGCGGCAGCTCAGACGGCACCACCGCTTTGGTTTCATGTGCGCGGGCAGCTCCAGGGCTTTCTTCCTCCTCTTCCCCCCAGGCCACCTTGGGCGCTTTCAGGGGTCTCTGCTCCATGAAAATGACTGGATTTGTGAGGGCACCTGCAGAAGAGAAGCCTTGGGAAGGCCACAGGTCACCAAGTCCTGTGGTCTGGCCTCGAGCTCAGCTGCAGGAATAACGCCTTGGAAAGGCTCCGGGTCAGACAGGACCGAGTGTGCTGTGTGGGGGCTCCTCACGGCACCGCTCTGTCCCGTTCTGCCCTGTTGTGCGTTCCCAGCAGCTGGGCAAGCTTCTATTTCCCACGTGTCACAAAGGGCCCTTGGTCACCGGGTTCCGTTCCATGGCACCGAGACCGTGCTGCAGCGTGCCACCCAGGGCCCTTGCACACACTGCCTTCTGCCCTGGGGCCGCCCCCAGCCCAGCCAAAGTGGCCCAGGCTGGAAGGAATGCCTGGCCCCCCCAGGTGTCTAAGACAGCCCGCACAGGATCTTTAGGAAGGGCTCAGACCACCAGCAAACGCTGCCCGGCTCTGCGGGCACAGTCCTATCCCCATATCTTTCCCTGAGAGCATTTGAATTACTAAATGAGAATCATTTGAAGGGAGGACATTTACATTTTCCATTTCAGAGAAGGCTTCTGCCTTCCTTAGCAGGCACCTCTCTCTTCAAACCAAGACAATTGTTTATCATCTTGCAGATGCGCAGTTGCTGGGGAGTCCCGTTTTACACCAGGGACCCGGAGAACCATTCCCAGCAATTGGGAAAATCCTAGGTGGTCCATCCACCCACAGATGAGGTCTCCAAATGTGCCCGAAATTGGGTCCAGCTCTTAGAGGCCTAAAAGAGCAAGTCCAAGTGACTTGATGATATTTTTAGCCCAGAAAGCCCTGCAGCTGATGGCACACTTCACAATCAGCAGGGGACACAGCTAGGCCAAAGCCCAGGCCTCTGCTGGGAGCCTTTCTCCTCAAATACCCTTCAAACAAACCTCCATGCAAGTCAGTTGGGAAAGTTTCTTCAAATGATCCATTTCTGGCACATGACTACACAGGGTTAAGTGAAAGATTCTAAAGCAGCTGCTGTGGAGTCAAAGAGCCAGCACTAAGAGTCCTTGTCATCTCTTTGTAGCTAAATGCCACTTTGGGGGATTTGAGGGAGTTTGGAACGAGCTAGAGAGCAGACCTCCGAGTTTTTTAGATGATGCCATTGCTTTTTCTTCTCTTCTACATAGACAGGAAAGGTGAGTTTGGCTCACATCTGCACTGCATGGCTCACAAGGCCCGCAAGACTTGTAGTTACAAGAGCTTTGAAGGATTTCTTGGCCAAGAAGACACTGCCAAAAATAATATTTATGTTTTGGACCCAGTCTCCAATATCTCGTCTTATGGAGTCGTGCTCTCGGGGTCTCTAGCTGGTCAGAGTGACCCCGAGATATGTTAGAAAGTCTCTTTTCCCAGCCCGGCGGTTGAAGAAGGAGTCAGAGCTCTTCATTTCTCGGTCTCCAGGTTGTTTATTGTATCTTATCTATAAAATTCTTTCTCCTGTCTTTCGAGGTCCGCACAGCCAGACAGTCTAAGGCACTCTGCCTCCCGTGGGGCGGTGTTATCTTTTTATACTAAAAACAACTATGTGTACAATATTTGCCATTACTTTCCCATACATATCATCTACGTTAGACAGTGAGCTTCTTCTCTAAACCAATCTAAAAGTGCCAACATCACAGCCGCAGATGGAGTCCAAGAAGAAGAAGGAGAAAGGCTGGACATGCCCAGATTCCTCATCTTCCCCCCTGAAGCCCCATTCTAAAACGCCCCAAAATCTATTTTTCCACTCGGTGATAAATTCACTGTCATTCTGCTTAAACCTTTGTGGCTTGTCATTCTTCCTACAAGGTTGGGAATTGTTTTTTCCAAGGGCTAAATCAAAGGCACACGGGTCTTGGGCTCTGTGCCAAGGCCTCTGAGCCCTCTGACAGGGTCTCGAGTCCTGCAGGGCAGCCAGAGGAATTTCCTGGGTTCCCACATCCTGCTACAGTGTAAGCCTCCTTAGCCAATCATGCTATGACACACAAACTTACAGCACTGCATCCTAAACTTCTTGTTTACCACTGTAACTGATTTGATTTTTTCTAGATCTTGAACTCTAAAACTCTAAACTTTCCTCCACTTCAACGTTCCTCCCCGTGTCTCTGCTATAATAAACTAGAAATCCACATTCTCGCTTCTAGCACCTAGCTTTGGGAGCCCTTTCCAAGGTCTCCCTTCAAATCCTGTGTTTAATTCAAAGCTTTGCTGACAAGACCAAAGGTCTGAGATTTCCCTGCATTTGGATTTCCAACAACACTGATGCTGTTAGTTCCAGAGTGCCCGGGATCCCTCTTGCAAGTCAACTCTGGTAGGAACAAGACGGCTGGCAGGGGGCTGCTTGTGGCCTCTGACAGCCCATTGCTTAGGGCTTGCCAGCGCCCCAGCCCCTCATGGGCTGCCCCAGCCCGGCCAAGCTGCCCGGCAGCAGCGCCGCAGCCCCACAGCAGCTCCAGAGCAGCCCTATTCAGAGGCACCTGGGAGCCCTCAGCAAGGCAGCCAGCAGCACACGGGCAGGAGGACACGGATGCGCTTTCTGCCCGGCACAGGGCTTGAGGCCATCTCCAGGCACTGCTCTCACAGGGATCCCCGCAGCCCCGGCCCCTGCCCACCCGCTCTGTCACCAGCACAAAGGCTTCAGCAGAACCACCACAGGCCAAGGGGCTTCTGGCCATTTTCCCTGCAACACTGCACGCCTGGGCAGCTTGCTGAGCCATGGCACCCTTCTCCCCCTCTTCCCCAATGCCCTGCGGACCCTGGGCAGCAAAAGAAAGCTCCTGGGAGTCTGTGTATTATAACATACTCTATATTTATACACTAAAGAAAAAACAAATAGAAGAAAAGAAACAGAACAATCTTTCAGAAATGGAAAATTCCCGCTGGCTCAGGTGGCCTCAGCAGACTGAGCCTCTGGGATCAGCTCTCTGCAGAGCTCCAGCAGCGCAGCCAGCCGAGCCCCGACAGACGAGGCCGTGTCCTCCATGCCCTGCAGAGCTGATCTTGCAGCCTCTGGAAGACGGAATATCGCTCACTCTGCAGTGCCTGGAGGACATACAATGTTTCAAGTGCCAGATCTGACACGGCACTGCTGATGTCCTCTGTCAGGTGTTCCAGGGCTGAAAGAGAAGGGAACAGAGCCATGGTCAGATCACGGATCTGCGGGGAGCCGAGGAGAGCCCCCTGCCAGGGCCATCGCAGCCGGCTCTAGCCATGGCCGGGAGGGAGCAGGGACCAACGGGACCAGCCCAAAGCTGCTGGCCAGGAATCGCCCAGGTGGCCCTGAAATCTCTGTGTGCTCTCCCCACGCCGCCCCTCGTCCGCACAGGGAGCAGAGCCCTCTGCAGCCGGGCCAGGGCTTGCAGCTCCCCCGGCAGCCCCCGCTGCCAGCCCGCTGCCCTCACTCACCGTGGCAGATGAGCCAGAGCTCTTCCTTCTTCCCCCTCAGGTGCCGCGCGGCCATGCCTGTGAACACAGAGCCTGTCACGGCCCCAGCGGCACAGCTCCCTGCCAGCGGCGCTGCCGGCGCTGTGGCCACACAGGCTGCTGGCCCGGCAGGGCTCAGCCCGGCCCTTGCCGCACGCTGCCGCCCCAGGGCACGGCTGCCAGAGGGCGGCGGCAGCAATGCCCGGGCCAGGCGGGGCTCCACGGCGCCGGGCCCCGCTGGCACTGCTGGGGCAGCAGGCGGGGCCGGGGCCGAGCTGCGCCGGCCGGGCCGGGGAGGGAGCCCGGGCTCGGGACTCACCCGCGAACCTGACGGCCGCCGCTCGCAGGGGCTCCTGTGGGCTCTGCAGGTAGGGCAGGACCCGGCGCAGGTGCTCGGCCGCTCGGCTCCTGTCCTCTGCCAGCTGCAGAGAGCGGCAGGAGGGAAGGGTTGGCGCGGGCTCAGCCCCTGGGCCAGGCGCTGCCTGCGCCCCGCCCTGGCCTCCCCTGCCCGCACAGCCCTGAGGCGCGGCCAGCAGCCGCTGGCGCCGGGCTCCCGAGGGGAGAGGCAGAGGGCCGGCTGCTGCCGGGGAGCCGCGGTGCCGGCCCGCAGCCCCGCAGCCCCTCCGGGCCGGGGCTCCATCGGCCCCCGGTTCGGGCCCAAGGGAGCCTGGAGCAGAGCCTTCACGGCTTCTGGGTGCAGCACCGGGCAGGGGCACAGCTGCCAGCCCCACACACTGAGCACCGCGCTCAGGGGGCTTCTCCGGGCTGAGGCTGGGGCTTGCAGGCCCTCCTTACCAGGCACTCGCTGAACTTCCACAGATTCTGCCTCTTCACCAGTCTCTCAAGATTCCTCCTCTTCAGGAACTCGGCCACACAAAGCAGAGTTTCCTGAGAAGCCTGGAGAAGAGCAGAAACGCAGAGATGGAGAGATGGCCCCACAGCCCAGGGTGCAAGGCCCGCGTCCCCTGTGCCAAGGCCTGGAGGAGGCTGCAGCCTGGCAGGTACCAGGGCAGGAGGCAGACGAGCCCCCTGCCAGGGGGACAGCAGCAACCCACGAGCCCTCACCTGTGCCACAAGCCGCTTCTCATTGTGGCAGTGAAAGAAGAGGGGCAGCAGGCTCTGGTGCAGGGGTGTCTTCAGGGCCTTTTTTTCCTTTTCCCCTTCTGGAAGAGTCACCAGTGTTCGGAAGAGCAGTATGGAGAGCAGCTGCACCTGCCAATTGTTCTGTATGGAAGGAAGAAAAAAAGACCTCAGCATTGCGGCTGCATGGGGCTCAGCTTGGCGCAGGCCTGCAAATCCACAGGGCACAAAGTGTCCGGGCGGCACCCAGTGGCCGTGGCTGGGAGCAGTGAGCCTTACGTGGTCAAAGAGTGGCAGGAGCGCCTCAAGCAGCTGCAGTGTGATGGGGCCGGGCATCAGCATGTCTTTGTCCAAGATGATAAAGCTGAGTAGCATGACTGTCATGAAAACTATCTCTCCATCTGCATCCCACAGGAAGTCCACAAGACTTTCAGTCAGGCTCCACAGTTTTTTGGTCTGTGCGGAACACAAGTTTGAGAAACGCCATCCTGCTGCCGCAGGGCCCAGAGGCCAAAGGCCTGTCCTGGAGCCCTGGGGCAGCTGAACTGGGAGGCAGGAGGGGTGGGAGCATCTGCCCCAGCACCCAAAGCCCAGCCAAGCCCAAGCGACCACATTCCCCAGCTCAGCCTCAGCCACTGCCCCCTTCTCACCATTGAGGGCTCCTCAATGAGCTCAAGAAGGGCCCTGAGCGCCAGGCGACGCCTCTCCCTGCACTCGCTCTGCAGCTGCCTTGACAAAATTTGCAGGACTCTGTTAGCACCACGTTCACTCAAGTCCAGGAACTCGAGGACCTGAAAGGTACAGGGCAGTGACAGGGACCCGGCCGGCAGGAGCCCGGAGACGCACGGGGCCGGGCCCAGGCAGCAGCACAGGGCGCGGGCCCCGTGCCAGGCAGCTGCGGCTCCGAGAGGGCAGAGAGCTGGGAGGCAGCTCAGCCAGGCAGCGCTGGCCGTCAGGCTCACCTCTGCAAGGAACGCCATGGCGGGCAGCTCCCAGCGTGGCTCCTGTGTGCTGAGCAGCCGGAGCAGGTAGCGAGCGATCCGGGAACACAAAGGGATGGAGACACAGCACATCTCCCTGGCAGGAGGAAAAGGAACCAAGACTGTGGGCCAGGGGGACAAACCTTTGCCAGGACTGACACACAGAGGTCTGGTCTTTCCCCAGCATCCTGCAAGGGGCCCTGGGCTATTTGGGAGGCAGCTCCTGGTGGGCGCCCTCCTCTCCCAGCCTTTCCCAGTCTGCTTGGCCATCCCTCGGTGACAAGGCCTTCTGGGCCACGACCTCGGGGACTGTGTGGAGCTCCCTGGGCACAGAGCACAAATGTCAGAGGCAGCAGTGGGGAGAAGGGGGTCTCACCTGGCCAGCAGAGCCACGGCATAGTGGTGGGTGTCAGCGCACAGCAGCGTGTCCACGGCACACCTGCGCTCCATTGCCACCACCACATCCTCATGCTGCATTCGGCAGAGCAGGGACTTCAGGGTGTGCACTGCAAACCTGCGTGCACAGCAAAGCCCAGGTCACGCTGGGAACACTGGCTCCTGCCCAGGGACGTAGCACGGAAAGGAGGATTGGGATGGAGCACCTGTTGGGGCTGGTGGCAAGGCCGTATTCCTCCTGGCATCCCTTCCAGAATGCATCGACCTCCTCTGGCGTATCCAGAGTGCTGGAAAACACTTGGGAGAGCAGATGTAGAAAGAGGCGGGGCAAATACACCGTCACCATATGTGGGACGCAGGGCATCTGGAGGATCTTCCACATAACCACGGTTGCCTGCAAAAGACAAAGCCCCCCGAGACAGGGCTCAGTGCCGAGGTGTCCGTGTGGCAGGGCCCGAGCAGGGCAGGGAGAGGCTCAGACAGACGCAGGGGGAGCACGGGGCCTGGTGGGCCTGAAGCTGCCCCTGGGCCGGGTTTCCACCCGGTGCCTAAGGCAGGGAGATGCAGTGGGGGAAGGAGGACGGAGAGCTGCTGGAGAGGCAGCCTTGGGGCCAGCAAAGGCCAGTTACAGAAACTCACAGCCAGGACAAAGACACCCGTTTTGTCCCCATCCGAGGTGCACATGCTGTGCTCTGGCCAGCTGCCCAGCACATCCAGGAGTATCAGCAGCGCTGGCTCTGCAGTCCTGGGCGAGCACATGATGCTCTTCCACATGGTCAAAGCAGCTCTGTGGGGTTAGAGCTCTGTCTCATACACAGCACCGTGGCCTGGGCAGCAGTGGGGACCTGAGCTGGCTGCCAGCTCTGCCTGTGCCCATTGCCACTCGCCAGCAGCACCCAGGCAGCCCAGGCCACTGGGGACAGGCCCCTGAGGGGCAGCGAGGGAGCACGGCAGCAGGCTCGGGGGCTGACGTGCCGGGGCTGGCCAAGGGAGCAGCCAGAAGGCCCTGGAACTCTCTGTTGGTCACACACCTGGGCCAGGCTGTACAGGCTGATGGGCTGGCGAGCCCTGAGCCCTCTGGGCATTTTGGCCCCATACCTGTCACAGGACGGGGCCACACGCAGGAGCGTCATGACTACGTCAGCAGGCTGTGCTTCGGTGAGATCCAGCAGGGTCCTGTTCAGCCTGTGCTCAGCAAACTGATTGGTCAGGAGCCACTGGTGGATGTACCTGACCAGGGCAGGAACCTGGAGAAGGCACGGGAAGACTTGGAAAGCTGCCAGAGGGAGCAATGTCACCAGCTTCCCCACAGAAGTGCCTCCCTTCCCACCACACTGCCATGGCCTCAAAGAGTTCCAGTGACCAGCAGGCGTGGCTTGGGAGACCAAGCAATTTCCTGGGAGCATGAAACCCTTGCCACAGGCTGCTTACTTGCTTTGGACTGGAGAAGCCCTCCTCTACGAGCATATCCAGCAGGGCAGCACTGGTCTTGGTTTTGAAGATGTGCGAATATGCTCTGAGCCCAGGACCCATGGTGCTGGTCTCTTCCGCCCGAATTTTCTTGATGAATTTGCAAACCAGCTGTAGGAGAAGGGCAAGAAGCCAGGGATGTTGCAGGGAATGCTCCAAGCGCGGTGCCAGCAGGCCCAGCCCAGGTGGGGATGGCTGCAGGTACCTGGGCTGTGCTGCGGAAGAGGCCACGGGCGGGGTCCTGCTCCTGTGTGCGCTGCAGGGCTGCACCTGGAAAAGAGCGAGCGCAGCCAGAGCTGAGGGGCTGCAGGAGAGGCCGGAGAACACGGCCCAGCCCTGCGCTCCCCAGGCAGGGACAGCCCCGGGACGCCCCAGGGGATGGAGCATGGCCCCTTCGGGGTGTCTGCCCGGCCCCTCTTCTGTCCTGTCCGTGGGTATGGGATGGGAGAAAATGGGATGGGATAAAATGGGATGAGATGGAATGGTGCCAAGTTGGCTGCAGGCACCAACCCTGTGGCCCAGCTCTGCCACTCACCTTCCTGCGGCAGCTCAGACGGCACCACCGCTTTGGTTTCATGTGCGCGGGCAGCTCCAGGGCTTTCTTCCTCCTCTTCCCCCCAGGCCACCTTGGGCGCTTTCAGGGGTCTCTGCTCCATGAAAATGACTGGATTTGTGAGGGCACCTGCAGAAGAGAAGCCTTGGGAAGGCCACAGGTCACCAAGTCCTGTGGTCTGGCCTCGAGCTCAGCTGCAGGAATAACGCCTTGGAAAGGCTCCGGGTCAGACCGGACCGAGTGTGCTGTGTGGGGGCTCCTCACGGCACCGCTCTGTCCCGTTCTGCCCTGTTGTGCGTTCCCAGCAGCTGGGCAAGCTTCTATTTCCCACGTGTCACAAAGGGCCCTTGGTCACCGGGTTCCGTTCCATGGCACCGAGACCGTGCTGCAGCGTGCCACCCAGGGCCCTTGCACACACTGCCTTCTGCCCTGGGGCCGCCCCCAGCCCAGCCAAAGTGGCCCAGGCTGGAAGGAATGCCTGGCCCCCCCAGGTGTCTAAGACAGCCCGCACAGGATCTTTAGGAAGGGCTCAGACCACCAGCAAACGCTGCCCGGCTCTGCGGGCACAGTCCTATCCCCATATCTTTCCCTGAGAGCATTTGAATTACTAAATGAGAATCATTTGAAGGGAGGACATTTACATTTTCCATTTCAGAGAAGGCTTCTGCCTTCCTTAGCAGGCACCTCTCTCTTCAAACCAAGACAATTGTTTATCATCTTGCAGATGCGCAGTTGCTGGGGAGCCCCGTTTTACACCAGGGACCCGGAGAACCATTCCCAGCAATTGGGAAAATCCTAGGTGGTCCATCCACCCACAGATGAGGTCTCCAAATGTGCCCGAAATTGGGTCCAGCTCTTAGAGGCCTAAAAGAGCAAGTCCAAGTGACTTGATGATATTTTTAGCCCAGAAAGCCCTGCAGCTGATGGCACACTTCACAATCAGCAGGGGACACAGCTAGGCCAAAGCCCAGGCCTCTGCTGGGAGCCTTTCTCCTCAAATACCCTTCAAACAAACCTCCATGCAAGTCAGTTGGGAAAGTTTCTTCAAATGATCCATTTCTGGCACATGACTACACAGGGTTAAGTGAAAGATTCTAAAGCAGCTGCTGTGGAGTCAAAGAGCCAGCACTAAGAGTCCTTGTCATCTCTTTGTAGCTAAATGCCACTTTGGGGGATTTGAGGGAGTTTGGAACGAGCTAGAGAGCAGACCTCCGAGTTTTTTAGATGATGCCATTGCTTTTTCTTCTCTTCTACATAGACAGGAAAGGTGAGTTTGGCTCACATCTGCACTGCATGGCTCACAAGGCCCGCAAGACTTGTAGTTACAAGAGCTTTGAAGGATTTCTTGGCCAAGAAGACACTGCCAAAAATAATATTTATGTTTTGGACCCAGTCTCCAATATCTCGTCTTATGGAGTCGTGCTCTCGGGGTCTCTAGCTGGTCAGAGTGACCCCGAGATATGTTAGAAAGTCTCTTTTCCCAGCCCGGCGGTTGAAGAAGGAGTCAGAGCTCTTCATTTCTCGGTCTCCAGGTTGTTTATTGTATCTTATCTATAAAATTCTTTCTCCTGTCTTTCGAGGTCCGCACAGCCAGACAGTCTAAGGCACTCTGCCTCCCGTGGGGCGGTGTTATCTTTTTATACTAAAAACAACTATGTGTACAATATTTGCCATTACTTTCCCATACATATCATCTACGTTAGACAGTGAGCTTCTTCTCTAAACCAATCTAAAAGTGCCAACATCACAGCCGCAGATGGAGGCCAAGAAGAAGAAGGAGAAAGGCTGGACATGCCCAGATTCCTCATCTTCCCCCCTGAAGCCCCATTCTAAAACGCCCCAAAATCTATTTTTCCACTCGGTGATAAATTCACTGTCATTCTGCTTAAACCTTTGTGGCTTGTCATTCTTCCTACAAGGTTGGGAATTGTTTTTTCCAAGGGCTAAATCAAAGGCACACGGGTCTTGGGCTCTGTGCCAAGGCCTCTGAGCCCTCTGACAGGGTCTCGAGTCCTGCAGGGCAGCCAGAGGAATTTCCTGGGTTCCCACATCCTGCTACAGTGTAAGCCTCCTTAGCCAATCATGCTATGACACACAAACCTACAGCACTGCATCCTAAACTTCTTGTTTACCACTGTAACTGATTTGATTTTTTCTAGATCTTGAACTCTAAAACTCTAAACTTTCCTCCACTTCAACGTTCCTCCCCGTGTCTCTGCTATAATAAACTAGAAATCCACATTCTCGCTTCTAGCACCTAGCTTTGGGAGCCCTTTCCAAGGTCTCCCTTCAAATCCTGTGTTTAATTCAAAGCTTTGCTGACAAGACCAAAGGTCTGAGATTTCCCTGCATTTGGATTTCCAACAACACTGATGCTGTTAGTTCCAGAGTGCCCGGGATCCCTCTTGCAAGTCAACTCTGGTAGGAACAAGACGGCTGGCAGGGGGCTGCTTGTGGCCTCTGACAGCCCATTGCTTAGGGCTTGCCAGCGCCCCAGCCCCTCAGGGGCTGCCCCAGCCCGGCCAAGCTGCCCGGCAGCAGCGCCGCAGCCCCACAGCAGCTCCAGAGCAGCCCTATTCAGAGGCACCTGGGAGCCCTCAGCAAGGCAGCCAGCAGCACACGGGCAGGAGGACACGGATGCGCTTTCTGCCCGGCACAGGGCTTGTGGCCATCTCCAGGCACTGCTCTCACAGGGATCCCCGCAGCCCCGGCCCCTGCCCACCCGCTCTGTCACCAGCACAAAGGCTTCAGCAGAACCACCACAGGCCAAGGGGCTTCTGGCCATTTCTCCCTGCCCACTGCACGCCTGGGCATCTGGCTGAGCGCAATCATCCTTTTCCCTCTCCTCCCCTATGCCCTGCGGACCCTGGGCAGCAAAAGAAAGATCCTTGCAGTCTGTGTATTATAACATAGTCTCTATTTACATTGTAAAGGAAAAGAAAAAATGAAAAGAGCAATCTTGAAGAAAAAGAAAATTCCGCCTGACTCTGGAGGCCCCAGCAAATAGAGCTTCTGGGATCAGCTCTCCACAGAGCTCTGGCCTGGCAGGCAGGCAGCCGAGCCATGACAGACGAGTCCTTGTCTTCCATGCCCTGCGCAGATGACTTCGGAGCCACTGGAACCTCGAGATGGCAGCCCGCTCTCCTGACTTGAAGATGCACAGTGTTTGAATTGCCAGGCTTCCGACGGCGAGGCTGATGTCTTCTGTTTTGTCTTCAGGTGCTGCGAGAGAGAGGAACAGAGCCACGATCAGAAGCTGGAGCTGCGGGGAGCCGAGGAGAGCCCCCTGCAATGGCCATCGCAGCCGGCTCCTGCCATGGCAGGGAGGGAACAGGGAGCAAGGGGATCAGCCCGAAGCTGCTGGCCACCAATGGCACACGTGGCCCTGAAAGCTCCGTGTGCTCTCCCCACGGGAGCAGAGCCCTCCGCAGCCGGGGCAGGGCTTGCAGCTCTCCCCCTGGCAGCCCCCGCTGTCAGCCCGCTGCCCTCACTCACTCACCAGTGCAGATCAGCTGCAGCTCTTGCTGCTGCCCCCTCAGGCGCCGCCCGGCCATGCCTGTGAACACAGAGCCTGTCACGGCCCCAGCGGCACAGCTCCCTGCCAGCAGCGCTGCCGGCGCTGTGGCCACACAGGCTGCTGGCCCGGCAGGGCTCAGCCCGGGCCCTTGCCGCACGCTGCCGCCCCAGGGCACGGCTGCCAGAGGGCGGCAGCAGCAATGCCCGGGCCAGGCGGGGCTCCACGGCGCCGGGCCGGGCTGGCGCTGCCGGGGCAGCAGGCGGGGCCGGGGCCGAGCTGCGGCGGACCGCGAAGGGAAAGGGCAGCCTGGGCTCATGGCTCACCCATGAGCCTGATGGCTGTTTTGCGGAGAAAAGAAGAGAACCCCACATTTTTGTAGAAGTTGTAAAGCTGGTATTGTTATTACAGCGCTGGACGCATGTGGAGATTGTTCTCCTAAGAAAAGGCATGCGTACCTCTGAGAACTTCAGGTCTCTTTTTATCTCTCTCTCAAATACATATGCATACAGTTTCACAATAGGGTCATACATGATCATTTTTATGGGTTTCGCGTGACATTTACTGCTAGTTCCTTTTTATCAGAAAAAAATCCGAGGTCAGGTTGACTTGCCCTTACAGCAGTTCCTGTCTCTCTCTATCATCTTCTGTCTCCCCCCTTTATCTCTGTCCTTCACTGCAGTAACTTCACTGAGCTTAGGCCTTGCAATCTGGCTGAATAACTATGGTTTCTAACCACAGACTCAACTCAAAAATGTACATTTCACCTAAATTAAAATGGATTTCTGTCCTGGAAAATTTTTGCTTTGCCTCAGCGTCCTGATGGGATTAGAGTACACTGTGCACCAGTGTTGACAAAAGCCTTGTATATCTATGGCTCTGGTGTGTCAGGGATCCACACAGCCCAAGAGACACAATTTTCCCTGGCCTCCACCTGTCTAGAGGCAGGCCCTCTCTAGTCCTGGCTACCGTTCCCTCCCTGGGTGTATGTTCTGGATGTTCCTTCAAGGAGATCTGACATATCATCCTCCCTTCTGCTATACCTGGCAGCTCGGTCACAGGGAGCTGGGGTTTCATTCATTTGGGTGGAAATCTCTCTTCTAGTAGGTTCCTCTTTTAGCTCTCATACCCATGCTGCTAGGACAGAGATGAGTTTTCCATTCCACCCTCTCATGTCTTGCCCATGTTCATACAGGAAGAACCACAGGTCCACTCGTGGGGTGTACTCCCTCTCCCTAGCTGGGGTTGTTGGGCTCTGACACTGGGGCCTCTGGTTTGCACTGGTGCCACATGGGAACTGTCCTTGCTCATCTCCTTCCTCATCTTTTCTCTGAATTTTTCCTGTTCATCCTTGAGACAACCACAGCAGAGACATGAGTGTGCATCAGGCCATGGACGATGGTCTCATCATTCCTGAGTTTGCTTGCTACAGAACTCACTGTCTCTTGGTCATCCACGAAATGCTTTGTTCCCATGAAGCTGGAGTATTCAGATGGCCCCTGTTGTGAACGGCTCCACCACATTTGCACTGTGCACCTGACCTTGTCAGGCTCAATGTGTTGTCCATTCCCTGCAAAACGTTATCTCCAATACGGCCATTTGTTTTAGTGTTGGAGGTCAGAATTTTTCCTTTATTTTTCTTGGGCAGCACCCACCCCTCTGCCCCCTCCAGCCCCGGCCCCAGTGGCTGCTGGCTGCCTCACAGGGCTGTGTGGGCAGAGGAGGCCAGTGCTGGCCACAGGGACAGCCCGGTCAAGGGGCTGAGTCTGCACCAGCTGCACCCTCCTGGCACTCTCCAGATGGCAGAGGACAGGAGCAGAGCAGTCGAGCACCTGCGCCGGGCCCTGCAGTGTCAGGACAGCCCACAGGAGGCCCTGCAAGAGGCGGCCATCAGGTTCATGGGTGAGCCACGAGCCCGGGCTCTCTGCATGCCCCACCCTCCTTAGCACCACCCAGCCCCACCCTTCCCCACCTTGCCCAACCTCTGTCTGCCCAGCCCTGCCCAACCCCACAGTGCTCTGCCCCGCACTGCTCCACACAATCCAGCCCCTCCCTACCCCACCCTGCTCACCCCTGCGCCATCCTGCCCCACCCTACTCTGCCCCACCCTACCACACCTTGCACCAGCCTGCCACACCGTGCCCCTCCCCTCCCCACCCTGCTGCAGCCCGGCTGTACCTCACCATGCTCCACCCTATACTGCGCCATCCAACCCGGCCCTGCCCTGCCCCACCCTGCCCCACCCTGCCACAGCTCGGCCCTATCATTGCCTGGGGGTCTTTGCACAAATCACCAACGGGATGGGACTGCTGGGGAACGCGTCTTGAGCTGTTCATTTTCCAGCATCAGTCTCATTACATGGTTATGACAATGGGAAAATGCCAGCAGCTCACATCTGTCGCAGACGTCTTTTGTGAAAAATCCTTTCTTAGGATTTTTCTCCTTTCTGAGAAGCTGCAGTTTCAGCAACAAGATGTAAACAATGATTATCTGCTGATGTAGAATGCAACAGGTCCACCTGTGATTAGCCCCTCTTAGATGTTTATAATTAATGGCCAATCAAGATGGAGCTGTCTCGGACAGGGTCTGAGAGAGCTGCCTGTGTTATCATTCTTTTCTATTCTATTCTTAGCAGAGCTAGCTTCTGAGGAAACCTTTTCCTTTCTTTTCTTTTAGTATAGGTTTAATGTAAAATATATATATAAAATAAAATAATAAATCAAGCCTTCTGAACATGAAGTCAATATTCTCGTCTCTCCTTTCACCTGAAAACCCCTGTGACCACAGTCACACACATCCCCAGAAGCAAAGAACTTCATGTTAGAATTTACTTTAAAAGTTTTTGACTAATCACACAAAGCAGAAGCATATTGACAAGAGTTCTATCCAAGCACTGTAAGCACATGTACCTTCAGTCAAACAATGCTCGCTTATTTTGAATATAATACCTGCTTGTAAGCATTAACATACAATCCACAGGGCTCCATTATTAAGCTTAAAACTTCCTAATATCTTGGTAGATAAACTTTTCTGTAGCTTAGGGAGGTATTCTAGCCAAGCATTAATACTCAGACCATTGTCCTATTTGTCCGTAGTTTTCTACTTCTTATAAAAACTTTCTGCTGACAAATCTTATGGCTACTGCCTAACTCTAATCGCACTTCTGCTGTCTCTGAGGCCTGCCTTTTGTAGCATTCCTAAAACGCTCTGATTTTCAGGATTCCCACAGGCCCCGGCCCCGCCTGCTGTCCCCGCAGCGCCAGCTGGGCCCGGCGCCGTGGAGCCCCGCCTGGCCCGGGCATTGCTGCTGCCGCCCTCTGGCAGCCGTGCCCTGGGGCGGCAGCGTGCGGCAAGGGCCGGGCTGAGCCCTGCCGGGCCAGCAGCCCGTGTGGCCACAGCGCCGGCAGCGCCGCTGGCAGGGAGCTGTGCCGCTGGGGCCAAGATGAACTCTTTGTTCTCAGAGATGGCCGGGTTACCCATGATGAATGAGCAGCAGGAAGAGTTCCAGGATCTCAGTCAGGGTGAGTGAGGGCAGCGGCCTGGCCAGGCGAGCTGCAAAGCCTGAGCAGGGAGCTTCAATCCCTGTCCCACGTGCAGTGGGAAAAACTCCACTGCAGAGGAGGATGTGTCAGGCCTGATTCCGGGCTGGAGGGATGAAAAGGACAAAATGCCCATCCTTTTAATGCACGGGATGCCCTGAATGTGGGAGGCCTGCCTGCCCTTCCCACTGGAGCGCCATGCTGAGATACCCTGAGAGCAGCCCAGTGCTCCTCGCTCCTCTCTGCTGACCTGCGAGTGTTTCTCTGCTTTCAGGATAGCCCTGGCTGTGTCAGGGCTGCTATGTGGACATGAGACAGCCGGTCCTGTCCCGCTGGGTCCCAGCAGTTCCTTGCAGCGGCCCTGCACCCACGCCAGGATGCTGGCCAAGAGAGGCCCTAGAAGCTGAGGCAGCTGATTTGAAGCTTTTGCAGATCCACACAGAGGATGGCCGCACACAGGGGATGGCCAACAGCTGTCCTGAGGGGTCTCCCTAATTCAAAGAAATCGGCAGACAAATGCATTGTCCGCCAAAAGCCCTTTTATTGAGCTGGCAGGAGGGCAGGGTCTGCACCCGACTAAAATGCTTCTCTGCCACATGTACATTTCAGTGGGATGATGTCAGAAATTGATCTCAAAATTACCATCCATCTTGACTCTGCTGAGGTGATTCGATAGGCAGGGCGTTAGAAATACATTCTGTCAGGTTCCTGTACTTGAAGCTGATGTCCAGGCGCTGGCCAGGAGCGGCCTCCATGCCCTAAAGCAGCACTTCTTCCTCATGGCTTCCCTGCACAGGGCTCATTTTACACTTGCCCTTAGTTCTTCTGGTGGAATGTGTCTAAAGCTTTTTGTCAAGTCCCTCTCCTGTCAAGTTAGGCCAGCCAGGTTTTTCTTATGCTAACTGGTGCTAAGTGCTTGTGTAGGTCTGTGCCAAGTACTTGTTTACTTATGTGAATTGCTTGTGCTTATGTCAAACAAAGGCCTTGTTTCATTCAGCTCTTCTCTTTATCCTGATGCAAATTCTTTTGCAAGATCCTCTGGACAGTTCACAGTACATATGTACTGTTCTGCTGCTGTTTTAATTTTCTACCAAATTCATAGATTTATGATGCTTCAGAGGAGGGTTAATTTTTTTAAAATTAGAACTGGTTTGCTGAGGAAGCTAAAAATCTGAGGAGCTGTTGGTGGTTCCAGATTTGTCCATCACAAGACGACATCTGACTCATGATGTTCTCTTTCTTTCTCTCTTTTGGTGATGATTTCGATAACAACTTTGATACCGGATTTGAGTGTCCATCAGGCTCTGTGAGATGCATTTTTGACTTCTGCCACTAGCCATTCTATATTAGGCTGGTAGGGCATTTGCTTTAGAATGTGAGCGTCCCGTGCAGTTTGGAATCTGGGCACTTGGTGATACCCATCATGTGCATTCTGCAGAATCTCAAGAGAAGTTCTTGTGTGGTGCAGCTGAAGTCGCATCCACTTTTGGTTGTTGTGAAATTACAAATAGAGAAGTTAGTACCATTAGGAGTTTCCTTAAAAGACTCTATTGTAATAGTTGTGCAAGCAGATCTCACACAGGCACAGCCCCTTCCCACATAACACACCTGTGATTGTGCACGGGTAACTGGGCTCATTTCAAAAATACAACTGCTGCCCTCAGCATGCAGACACCGATCCTCTCTTTCAAGCACCGCATTTTTGCACACAAAATTCAGTGCGTCCCTTGGCACACATGCTTTGATACTAAGAGTTTGTCAGCTTCTAGTTTTCTTGTTGAAAATGGCCCAGACATTATGCTGAATGGGGCTTACAGTTATGTGAGTTCTTATAACTCCAAGGGCCAAAATTGGAATGACACGGTATTTTTTTTGCATTCTTAATGGTTAATACAAAAGACTGCAGGGTTTTGTTCATTCTATGTGAAATGGACCAATTGCAACCAAGTGTGGAAGTCTTTTTCAAATTGCTTTGTGGTTTCATTTTTAGCCATGATTTAGTTAATTCTTGTGGCAATTTCCCCAATTTCCCCAGCTCTCCTTTTTTGAAGTTTTCCTGAGATTACAGACCATAGCCACACACAGTTGAGCTTGTAAACATTGAAATACTTAAGAAATGTTACTCTGTAGTTTTCCCATAAAGCCAACAACTGCTTGAAAATCCTGCAGTGTATTGTTGGCCAGGGTGGTTAATAGGTTAGCTGCCAGGCTTTGGGTATGGGCAAGAGACAGCAGGGTTGATCTGAGAGGAGTTTGTATCTGTCCAATATAAGAACTCACAGTGCTTACTGTCTTGAATAAGACTTCCTGATCAATAGAATTTAATACTCCCAGTTCAGACCCAAACCATCCCCTTAAGTCTTTTTCATACCTATGATTTGGTGTCTGGGAATGTATCCACAGCTCCCATTCTTTTAGGCTTTGCTGTATGAGTGGGCAGAATTGCTGTTTAATTATGGAAATATTAGCTTGTACTCTTCACCTCCAGCTTTTTCAGAGAGTACTGTGGATTTAGAGGCAACAATTCTTCATTTGTTTGTCTTACCCCAGAGTGAAAGACTCTATTATTTCACATATGGGTCCTATTCTACGGAGTTGTTTGCTGATGTAAAGTTGTTTGTTTTGATTTTAATTTTAAATGTCTGTGATGTGACCCATTCCGTTTCGCTCCTTGTTGCGTACCCAAGGCATGGTAAGTGGTTTCTTCAGATACATTGCCTGCCTTTAGGGAGGCATTTCGGAAACCTCCAGAAACCTTACACTGGCCCCTGGTAGTATTACAAAAGATACTTTACCAAGTTCCCAGTACAAATAGTTGAGTATTCTGAGTACTTCAGCCCATTAGAGGATGAAGTTGTGCTATTGGATTCCATGCATATCTGGGTTGCAATCATGTGGCCATGAAATCGGACATGATATACCCTAATAGGCTGATTGTGCTCCTGCCTACCCCTCCAGCTGGATTGCTTACTATTTATGATGGCCTGGAATATCCCAAGAATGAAACTCAATTCTCAAAAGCAGATCCTGTATGAGACCCGTTCCATGTACTAAGCGCACAAGCAGGAAAACCTTCTGCCCTTGCCCAGGTTCCTGCCAGCTTCACCAGGGAAAATGGCTGCTGGTGCCAGTCCATTCCCTTGCCCAGAAGGCACCCACTTGTGTTTGGACACCAGCTGCTGGCCACAGCCAGAAAGGCAGCGCCCGCAGCATTGGCCATCAGAGGCTAGGCTGATGATTTTATCCAGAGAGCAAAAAAAATAGCCAGAAGGCACCTTGACGGTATCTCTGTAAGAATGTCATTGTCCTGTGAAACTCAATAGTGGATGGTGGTTTTGTGCTGCAGATAATGACTTCCGAGCAAACATCATTCCAAGAAGGGACAGCTTCTGCCTTCTGACGGATACCCAGTGTGGCTACCAATTGCTCCAGGTGCTCCTGCCAACAGCCACCTGTTGGCAGGAAAGATTGCACAGACACCAAGGCACGTTGGCTTTGGCTGTCCTCTGGCAGAGATGTCCCCCGGGGCCACAGGCCTCTGTGGCAGGAGACAGGCACCAGCATTGGCAGGCCTTGGGGATGGCAAATCTCCTTTGGCAGGGACTCTTCCACAGCTGCTGCTGTAAGCGCTGCCCAGAGGACAGAGCAGCATTGGTGCTCTGGGCCACAGGTCCCGTGCCTGTGACACGCCCCTGCGAGTGTGCCGGCCACCCAGCACCGGGACTGGTCCCAAAGAGGCCGTGGCAGGGCCTGTAGAAGGCACCGGTGCCCTTCCTGCTCTGCTGTGTGTGCAGCCGTGGGGGCTCATTCTGCTGCCTTGAGCAGGCAGAGCAGAGGAGCAGCTGCTTCTTGTTTGGGCCCTTGCTAAAGTTCATGCTGGGCTTCAACACTTGGGGCAAGGTCTTGCCTGCAAGCTGGTGCAGTTTGGGTGGGGTGGGGGTGTCCCCAGGGCACGTGGAGATGTGTCCTGGGGCTCTCTGTGACACAGTGCACCGTGGTCACTGTGGGATGGAAAGGGACAGAGTGTGCAAGGGTGAACCTTTGTGACACGCCGTGACATAGGTGCTGGCGGCGCCACGGCCACGCCACAGTGCTCGGTGCAAGTGACGGGACAGGACGGGACAGAGCAGTGCTGTGAGGAGCCCCCCCACAGCCAGCTTGTTCCTTGCTGACCCGGAGCTTTTCCCAGGCGTTCCCTGTGCAGGTGACCTCGAGGCCAGGCTGCAGGAATCGGTGACGTGGAGCATTTCCTAAGCGTCTGCCATCCCTGCAGCCGGTGCCCTTGAGGACAGACTGCGGGACTTGCAGTCCTTTTTCCTTCTTGAAACTTCTCTGTTGCTGGTGCCTTTGAGGACGTACTGCAGGACTTCCTATCCTGTAGCCTTCCCGAGGCTCCTCTGTTGCAGGTGCCTTCAAGGCACAACTGCAGCATTTGCTCATCTTCAGCCCTTCCGAGGCCTCTCTGCTTCAGCAAGCGCTCCTAACTGCAAGGAGTGACATGGAGCAGAGAGCCCCCAGCGTGCCCAAGTTGGCCTGGCTGGAGGAGGAAGAGGCTGGAGCTACCTCAGCACAGCAGCCGGAAGAACTGGAGCAGTTCCAGCTGCTGCAGGAGCGTGAGTGTCTGAGATGGGCTGCAGGGCTGGTGCCTGTAGCCAGTTTGGCCCCATCCCATCCCATCCCATCCCATCCCATCCCATCCCATCCCATCCCATTCCATCCCTGTGGACACATCCATGGATAGGACAGAAGCTGGGCTGGAGCACCTGGCAGCTGCACTCCATCCCCTGGGGCATCCTGAGGCTCTCCCTGCCTGGGCAGCGCAGGGCTGGGCTGTGTTCTCCGGCCTCTCCTGCAGCCCCTCAGCTCTGGCTGCGCTCGCTCTTTGCCAGATGCAGCCAAGGACCGGACAGAGGAAGAAGAGGCCGCCCATGGCCACTTTGGCAGAACGGCGCAGGTACCTGCAGCCATCCCCACCTGGGCTGGGCCTGCAGGCACTGCTCAGCCAAGCACCAGGCTTGGAGCGCCCCATGGATTCTCCCTCCCTTGCTGCCCTTCTCCGGAACACCCTCTGTGAATTCATCACATGTCTTTTGCAGGAAGAGACCGCCGGTGCCGGCACGGGCATCTTGGAGAACCTTCCGTTCCTCGATGCCGAGACCGGTGCTGCCATGCTGGATTTGCTTGTGGAGAAGGGTGTCTCCAATGCAACGCAAGTAAGCAGCCTGGGGCAAGGGCTCGATGGCCCCAGCAGTGGTGTGGCAACTCGAGCCGGCTCTGCCGGGCTCCCTCGGCCTTTGAGGCCCGACCCAATGCTGCGCTTGGAAGGGAAGCACTTCTCAGGGGAAGGTGCTGCTCTGGCAGCTCTGTGAGTCTGCCCGTGCCTTCTGCAGGTGCCCGCCATGGTGATGTACATCCACCAGCGGCTCATGGCCAATGAGTCTGCTGGGCACAGGCTGGACAAGGCCCTTCTGGAGCTGACCCAGGAATACCCCTGTGACGTGCTGATCACCCTCTTGCGCTGGGCCCCATCGTGTGACAGGTAGGGCAGCCCCACCTGCCTGGAGGCCTTGGAGTTCAGCGGCCCGGCACCCTGTAGAGCCTGTCCCTGCTGAGTGCCAGACAGGCAGGGAGTTCCAGGATCCTCTGGCTCCTCTGTTTTCCAGTGCTGCCATGTCAGCTCCTGAGCCTGGTGCCATGCTCCCTCCCTGCCCCTCGCGGCCCCTGTACCCACATGGGCTGGCTGGCTGCTGCTGGCCAGGGGCAGTGGGCAGGGGCAGGGCTGAGGGCCAGTGCGGGCCCCTGCAGCTGCCCAGGCCACGGTGCTGTGGCCGAGACAGCCCTGACACAGACCTCTGACCCCACAGAGCTGCCGCCACCATGTGGGCATCCATCATGTCCTCGAGCAGGACTGCGGAGCCTGCGCTGCAGCTGCTCCTCGATGTGCTGAGCGCCTGGCCAGTGCACAGCGTGTACACCTCCGATGGGGACGACGCAGGGGTCTTTGCCCTGGCTGTGAGTTTCTGGAGCTGGCCTTTGCCAGCCCCTAGGCTGCCTCTCCAGCAGCCAGCTCTCTGTGCTCCCCCCAGACGCATCCTTCTGCCTCAGACACTGCGCTGAATCCCGCCTTAGGGGCAGGCTTCAGGGGACCAAGGCCAGCTGCTCCACCCGTGTCTCCCCCAGCCTCTCTCTCGCACGCTCGGGCCCTGCCACGTGCATGTCTTGGCCACTGAGCCTTGTCTCTGGCTGTTTTATTTCTTGCAGGCAATCGTGGCGCTGTGGAGAGTCTTCAATCTGGCCTGGCGCTCACGTGTCATCCTGGAGTATTTCCCTAATCTCTTTCTGCGTCTGCTCTACCAAACTTACATCAGCACGCAGGAGATGCCAGAAGACGTTGAGACCTTCTGGAAGGGATGCCAGGAGCAACACGGCCTCTCCACCAACCCCAACAGGTGCTCCATGCCAGTCCTCCCAGTCTCCCCATCCCTCCCATGCCCCCAGGGCAGGAGCCAGGGCTCCCAGCTTGACCTGGCCTTTGCTCTGCCCACAGCTTTGCGCTGCAGACCCTGAAGGCCCTGCTCTGCCAAATGCGCTATGAGCACGTGGTGCTGTCCATGGAACGCAAGCGTGCCTGGGACACGCTGCTCTGTGCCGACACCCACCACTGCGCCGTGGGTCTGCTGGCCAGGTGAGACCTCGTTCTCCCCACCGCCCCTCTCCTTCGTGCCCGCAATGCCCCACACAGTTCCTGTGGTCATGGGCAGCAGGGCCTTGTCACCAAGGGAGGGATGAGCAGACTGGAAAAGGCCGGCAGAGGAGGATGCCCGGGAACAGCCGTCCCCCAAAGTGCCCCCGGGCTGCTCGGGAGCAGACCAGAGCTCTGCCAGTCAGCCCTGAGAGAGGTTTGCCTGCCCGGCCCAGGAGCAATGGTGCATTTTCCTCCCTGCCAGGGAGATGCACCATGTCTCCATCGGCTGGTGTTGCGACATGGCATCCTGCCTCTTGGACCTGCTCAGCCAAGGCATTTCAGACTGGGAACTGCCCGCCCTGGCCTTCCTGGTGGAGGTGAGCCCCATGGCCAGCGCTGCCTGGCTGAGCTGCCTCCCAGCCCTCTGCCCTCTCGTAGCCGCAGCTGCCTGGGACACTGCCTGTGCCCTGTGCTGCTGCCTTGGCTCGGCCCTGTGCACTTCTGAGCTCCTGCCAGCTGGGCACCTCTGTGCCTGCTGTGTGCCTTTTAGGTCCTGGATTGCCTGGACTTGAGCGAATGCGGTGAAAAAGTCCTGGAGATCTTGACGAGGCACCTGCAGAGCCAGTCCAGGCAGATGCGTTGTGTCGCGCTCCGAGGCCTCGTGGTGCTCACTTCCATGGTGAGAAGGAAGCAGCAGCTGAAGCTGTGCTGGCAGCGTGGGGCTGGGGCAAGCAGCCCCTTGGGCTTAGCTGGTCTTTGGCAGCTGTGGCAGCTGCTCCCAGCTCTCCAGGGTCACTCTTCAGCTGCCTGAGTGCTTCAGGACAGGCCTTTGGCCTCTGAGCCCTGCAGCAGCAGCAGCAGCAGTGTGGGGTTGCCCAGCCTTGTTTTGCATACAGAATCCAAGCATGTACAGCCTGACTGAAAGCCTTGGGAAGCTACTGTGGGATAGGGATGGAGACATCGTTGAGATGACCCTCGTTGTGCTACGCCTCCTGCTGCTGCAGAAAAACCTGGCAATAGCCAGCCCCATCGCCCTGCAGCTGACTGAGGCGCTCTGGCACCACTTTGACAATGTGAGGCTCTGTGCCCCCAGCCACGGGCACTTGGGTGGTGCCTTGGGCCTGGCCACAGGGGGGCCTGCAGCAGCTGATGTGGAGGCCTTTTGCTTCCTTTCCAACAGGACAACAGCCTTGTGCAGCTGCTCTCCATTCGCCTCTTCCAAGAGGTGATCACGCGGGTAGTGGCAAAGGGAGAAAAGGCCCTGAAGAAGCATGTGAGCCAGAGCCTGCTCCCACTCTTCTTCCACTGCCACCATGAGGACCGGCCTGTGGCACAGGTGAGGCCTCCTGGGCGTCCCCATGGCACGGGGCTCAGCTGTCTCCCCACGCCCTGGCACCTGACGGGCTCCAGCCTCCTCCTGGCCTGGGCACAGAGATGCGGCTCCTGTGCCCTGGGCTGCGCTGCCATCTCTGGCTCTCTGCTGTTCTGCAGGCCTCTCGGGAAACGCTGCTTTCTCCACTAAGGGTCCTGAAGAGGAAGGATCTCAAGTAGCTGCTGAAGACCGATCAGATGTGGAGATTTGCCGAGCGCTTGGTAAGGACAGGCTGTAATCCCCAACCCGATGCCTGCAGAAGCCGCCTGCCCACGGCGCCCAGTCTGTGGGGCTGGCGGCTGTGGCTCCTGCCCAGTGCCGCAGGCAGGGGCACCAGCCTGCGCCCCACACGCTGCTCCCTTCCCTGGGCCGTGCGGGCCCTTCTCCAGGCTCCTCCAGCCCCAAGCGCGGTGTGGGCCCTCCGCCCCGTCCCGAGCCCGGCGCCTTCGTCTACTGGTCGCGCCTCAGGGCTCTCTGGGCAGGGCCAGTGGCGCTGGCCCTAGAGAGCGCCCGGCCCAGGGGCAGGGCCCCCATCAACCCTTCCCCTCCTTGCCCTGCCGCTCTCTGCAGCTGGCAGAGGACAAGAGCCGAGCATCCGAGCACCTGCGCCTGGCCCTTCCGTACCTGCGGAGCGCACAGGAGCCCCTGCGAGAGGCGGCCGTCAGGTTCATGGGTGAGTCCCAAGCCTGGCTCCCTCCCCGCCCCGCCCCATTGCCGCAGCTGGGCCTCAGCCCCACCTGCTGTGCCGGCAGCAGGATCCGGGCGTGGGCATGGGCAGCCCCCGCTGGCCTGGGTATTGCTGCTGCCGCCCTCTGGCAGCCGTGCCCTGGGGCACCAGCGTGCACCAGGGGCCTGGGCTGAGCCTTGCCGGGCCAACAGGGCGTGTGGCCTCAGGGCTGGCAGCGGCCGTGTGCGGCAGCTGTGGCTCTGAAGGCAGGACACGCTCTGTGTTCCCCAGGGATGGCCGGGCGCTACCTGACAGGGCAGCAGCCGGAGTTCCGCATCATCTGCAGCGGTGAGTGAGGCCCGCGGGCTCTCGGCGGGGTCTGCCGCTCGCAGCTGCCCTCCCTGGCATGCCCGCCGATGGCTCCGCTCCCTGCGTGCCCCAAGGGCAGCGTGGCCACAGCACAGACACTTTGCAGGGGCCTGCGGCACATTCCTGGCCAGCAGCTGCCAGCTCATCCTTCTTGGCTCCTGCTTCCTCCAGGCTGTGCCAGGAGCTGCGTGCCATGGACGAGGCTGGAGGCTCTGCCCAGCTCCCCACAGATCCAGCCTTTGACTGTGCCTCTGTTTCTCTCTCTGCAGCCCTTCAGGTCATGACGGATGACAGCAGCCCTGCCATCTCATGCCTGGCGCTTCAAGCTCTGTACATCCTTTTAGCTGTACGGAGCGTTCCCTCCTCCTGAGTGCAGAGGATGCGAGACCAACTGCGCCGCCTCTGGAAGTCACGGCCTTTCCTGTGTGGCCGTGGCTGAGTGTCCTGCCGCGGCGCTGCGGAGAACGGATCCGGGAGGCTGCGTCTGCTGGGGCCACCTGAGCCTGCGGGGAACAGCTCTCCTCTGCCAGCACTTCCTTTCCCTTCACCCACTAGAGGAACATTAAATTGCTGTTGTTGCATAGTCGGGTGTCCAGGAGCTTTCTCTTGGTGCAGAGTGTCTTCAGGCCAATGGGGAAGAGGGGAAAAAGGCTGCTTGCTCTGAGCCAGTTGCTCAAGCGTGCGGTGTGGAAGGGAAAGTGGCCAAACAGCCCTTGGCCTTTGGTGTTAAGGCTGAATGACTTCAGGTCCTTTCAGGACAGGCACTCCAGCTCTAGCTCCTATTCCCCCAAGTGAGTTTCCAGGTGCAGGTTCAGATGTGCAGCCCCAGGCCCTCCACAAACACAAGCTGCCCACTGCCTCTTCACCTGCCTTAACTCCTGTCTGTGCTCACAGCACCAAAACCAGGCTGTTCCCAGCCAGGGACCAGAGCCCTGTTCCTGCAGGACGCTCTTGCCAGCACCTTCCAGGACTCTCTGCTGTGCACACAGCGCTTTTCATGCCTGCTCCCAACAGGCTTTGGAATGCAGAGTCCAACCTGGCTGGCTCTGCCACCAGCACAGCCCAAACACAGGCAGAGGAAGAAGCAGCAGGGGTTGTTTTGCGGCCATGCCCAAGAGAAACTGGAAGGGTGCCCTCCCTCTGGTCTCCCTTGCTTGCCTTTCTGACTGGGTCTGAGCCTAGGGCTGCCATTCCTCACTTGTGGGGACCAGAAGCACAGCCAGGATCCCAGCACTGCCTGACAGCACTCCGGGCACTGGCACAGTCACACATCCGAGTCTCGGGCACTGTGCTGCTGCTTCATTTGCCCCTAGGCACACCCAGAGCTCCCTGCTAAGCCTGGATGGTCTCTGGTTCTGCCCTCTTCCTCATCCTGTGCAGGGAAGGAGCACTGCTGTGCTTTCAGGAAGATATTCTTGAAAACTTCCAGCATTCCAAGCTCAGTGACCCTCCATAGATGCTTGCCATGGAATCCCTCACAGCTGGGTTCACAGCATATTCAGGTTGTCTCTTCCAAAATCCAGGAACTCTGAGCTGCTCAGCAAGATCTGGAACTGCACGGTGCTGTGGAACTGCACCTTCAGCACAGGCACCTTTCCAGCCTGACCTGCCCTTGTTCCTCTGGGTCTGGGCACAAAACAGGGCCTGGAAGAGAACGGCAGCAGGGGTCTATGTGTCCCAGGGCCCCGGGTTTGCTTCAGCTCCACAGGGATGCAGGCAAAGTGAAGAAGCCAAACTGTTTATTAATGAAAGGCAAAGCAAAGAGATGAGCTGGAGGGGAAAAAAGGGGATGGGCAGTGTCTGAGGGCTGGAGGGAGGGAGCTGTCAACAGGGAGGGAGAGTGGAGGGAGAAAATGGTGATGGACAGGCTGAGGGCAGAGCTATCAAAAGGGAGGGAGAGTGGAGAGAAATAAAGGTGATGGGCAGTGTATGAGGGCTGGAGGGAGGGAGTTGTCTACAGGACAGGCAGGGAGAGGGCTGAAGCCACAAGAACTGTACCCAGCATCAGCTGTGCCAGGACTTCCAGCAGCGCTGAGCAGTGATGTCATCTTTAGTGTCTCCATGTGCTGTTCTTGGGATACTGGTTCACTGGATCCAGAAGATGTCCCTAATTCTTGAGCTCTCTGGGGAAACTCGGCTTAATTTTCCAGGTCAGAGCAGGATGGGCTGGAACATTGCCTCCGGGCTTGAAGGACTGAAAGAGAGAAGAACCGAGCCATGGCAACAGCCCAGATCTGTGGGAATCCTACAAGACCTTCTGAACAGGGCCATCCAAGCCAGAAGCAAGTAGGAGACATTGGAATCAGCTGGGAGGTCTTGCTGAAATAAATGAAAAGGGCAGGAGATTTCTCTCCTTTTTAATGCCTTTATGAAGGTCAGCTTGGGTGGGGGCTCGACGGGTCGTGCGCACGCCACCGCCACTGCTGCCAGGAGTGGCAGGGAGGAGGAGGTGTGCAGCTCTGTCCGCTGGTGCGCAGGCAGAGCCGGAGCTTCCGTCCTCGCCAGAGCACCAGGAGATTCCCATTTTAGATTTAACATTTGAGGTCTACTTTCTAGCTGACATCTCCGGGTTAGGGTGAGAGGTTCAAAGGTCTTAGCAGACCCTGGATTCAGTTGCTTACCCTTAGACGTCACTTAGATTGTTTAATTCTGTGGTGGCTCGTTGTTTTAGGGGTTTTCTTTGATGGACTTGGCCAAGTGTTTCTACATTCGCATCCAAGCTCTGACGTGACTCCCTCCTCACAGTCCCGGGTGCCATTTTCCAGGAAGCAGCAGGGGTGGTACCCGAGAGGGGTTTCTAACAATTAAACTATTAACAACAGATAATTAAAGAATAAAACTATTAACAACAGGTAATTACAACATGAAACTATTAAAAATAAGTAATTAAAGATCGAACTTAGTAGCAATTGGTTTAACTTGTTGACTCTCTAACTTTTAAAAATGGACGACTTTTTACTCCTTACACTCAGGACAAAGAAATGGCTGGGGTGGGCAGAAACCTATCCCTAAACTCTGGACCACTCCATGTGCCTATTGTAAGAAAGAAAGGCATTGGAAGAGAGACTGCCTGCAACTCAAAGCCAAGGTGGTTGAAGAACTGAATCAATGCAAGGGTTGGCTGGAGGGCATCCCCCCAGAAAACACTCTGGTCCAAAGAGAACTGGGGGAAAAGATGAGGAAAATGAAATGTCTGGTGAATGCAGGTGCAACACATTCTGTGTTAGATATAAAATTGGAGGAAATTGATCCTGGTAAAGTTGTGAATGTTATTGGAACCACAAGTCAACAGCAGAAGGTATCTTTTTAAAACCACGATCTTATGAACTGGGAAACACAGTAGGAATACATCAGATCCTAGATATGCCTACGCCTCCCAAAACGCCTCATTGGAAGGATTTGTTGGAGACATGAGAATGTTGTAACATGTTCCAACAGGCTGAAATGTAGTTTACCCCTGGAGGAGTACAGATCAAAGTCAATGACAAACAAATATCATGTTCTAAGTCTAGCTCTCCTTACAGATTTTCCGAATCAGAAGAGACATAGAAGAAGTTCTTAGTCAGGTTTGTCTTAAAGTCTGGGTGGATGGGACCCCTGGTAAGGCCAAAGCAGCACAACCTGTAATCATTAAACTTAAACCTGGAACATGACCAATAAGAATTAAACAATATCCACTTAAGGTGGAAAAAATAAAAAGTGTTAAGCCTATCATAGAAAATTTTCTAAAATTTGGGTTGTTACTGGAATGTGAATCTGAATAGAATACACCCATTTTACCCATACAAAAGCCTGATGGTTTGAACTACAGTCTGGTTCAATACCTACAGGCTATATTAACAAAATAGCTGGAGATCTCCACCCAGTGGTTGCAAATCCATATGCTTTGCTAATCAAACTAAAAGGTGAATATGGATGGTTTACCATTTCAGATCTCAAGGATGCTTTCTTCTGTATACCCTTGGACCCTGGCAGCCAAAACCACTTTGCCTTTGAATGGGGAAACGCAGAGACTGGAAGGACAAGTCAAATTACCTGGACTGGAGGACCACAAGGATTCAACAATAGTCCAACCACGTTTGGAAGACAGTTTGCTGAGGACCTTGAAAGTTGGGTAAGCCCGTCCACAAATGGAATTGTGTTATAATAGGTAGATGATCTACTTTTAGCCACTGAAACTTAAAAAGACTGGAATGGACAGTAAGCCTCTGAAATGACCTGGGATTAAGTGGATACAAGGTATCCAGAAATCAAGCTCAAATAATCAAACAGGAAGTCATTTACCAAGGATACAAAATATCCCAAGCGCAGCAGGGACTAAGACAGGATGGCAAAGGGACCATAACCGAACCCCACTCCCTACTAATGCCAAAGAACTGAGAACCTTTCTGGGAATGACTGGATGCTGTATTAACCATGGTAGTGACTTTGGGCTGCTGGTTAAGCCACTGTAGCAGCTGTTAGAAGACAATCCCAGAGACCTGAAATGGACACCCAAAAGTAAGAAAGCCTTCAAAAGCTAAAGGAGGACTTGAGAAGAGCACCTGCTCTGGGCTTGCCAGATGTCTTGGAACCCTTTCAGCTTTTCTCTTATGAGAGGCAAGGGATGGCATTAGGTGCACTAGCTCAAACAGCTGGACCATAGAAGAGAGCAATAGCATCATTTTCAAAACAACTGGATGAAGTAAGTAGGGGACAGCCTGACTGTAAGCAGTTGCTGCTCTTATTTCAGACATCCAAGGAGCCTGGAAATTCACTCTAGGTCAACAAATAATTGTGTTTATCTCACATCCAGTAGCAGCAATTCTTGACCAACAGGATGGGCATTGGCTTTCCCTCTCCAGATTCCTTAAATATCAGGCAATTTTGGTGGAACAATGCAGCGTTACAAAACAAATCTCTTCTCTAGTTAACCCAGCACCATTCCCAGCTACTCACTAGACAGACAAGGAGCCTTTGTAGCATGACTGGATCAAAACCATTCAGCCCACTTTATTCCAGCTGCCCAGATCTTAAAGAAACCCCAATTCCAAGAGCAGAATCTCAGTACACAGATGGGAGTGGCTTTGTAAGAGCAGATCAGTGAAAATCAGGATATACAATTAGCATGGAGCAATAGGGGATAGAAGCCCTACACAAGTCAGCTCAGAAGACAGAGATAATCACTTTAACCCGTACCCTCTGACCAGCCTGAGGAAAAAGGACTAATACATGAACAGATTCCAAGAATGCCTTCAGCGTAATAGATGCCCATGAAGCAGTTTAGAAAGGTAAAGGACTATTGGCAGCTCAAGGAAAGCAGTTGAAGCATTCAGAAGAAATCTTAAAATTGCTGCAGGCAGTACTAACTACCTCAAGAGGTTGCAATTCTGCACTGAAAGGGACAACAGAAAGGAGAAACCGACCCCAAAAGAGGGAACAGGTTGCAAAAAGAGTAGCAGAACAAAGCCATGCTGAGATTCAGGCACTAATTCCCAAAGGTAAGGAACAATATGACAATGATGTATGCTGTATAATCAGAAAGATCTAGAATTAACAAAGAATTTGCAAGCAGAATGAAAACACTGTGTTTTTTTCAACTCCTCAGGGAGGGAGAGTTATGCCAGAAAGAACATCATGAAAACTAATTAAAGATGAACATAATTGTATACACTAGGAAGGAGATGTCTTACATAATTATTGGATAAGGACAACAGTAAGATGCAACCCGTACTTTAGTGTAAAGCAGGTAACCCAAGGGTGTGAAATAACGTCTTAGAGCCAATCCACAAACCAGGACTAGACTTGAGCTTGGCCCAGTAGACAAGGGACAATATCCTGGACAGCACTGGCAAGCTGACTTTTCTGAATTGCCAAGAAAAGGGGGGTATAAATACCTTCTGCCTTTAACTGATACCTTCTCAGCATGACCTGAGGCATTCCCAACCCAAACAAAAAAAGCCAAAGTTTTCAACATTTTGTTAAACAATATCATGCCCTGGTTCAGAGTGCCTTTAGACATCTCCTCTGACTGAGGACCATGTTTCCTAGCAAATATTTCACAGCAACTTTGCAATAATCTCCAAATCAACTGGCACCTATGCACACTGTATTGGCCCCAGGCCAGTAGCCAGGTGGAAAAGATGAATTATCCAGTCAAACAACAGATAGTCAAAACTGTACCAGACCCAACATACCTTGGCCCCAGGCCCAGCCTTTGGCTTTATAATGGATTTGATAAGACCAAGAGCAAAAGAAAATCTGAATCCCTTTGAAATACTGTACAGAAGACCATGGAAGCAAAACTAGCAAGGGGAGGATACTGTACAAGGTGGAGAGGGGTATCTCCAGAACCATGTTGTCCAACTAACACTACAGCTGCAGAAAATAAACCAACACATTTTGAGCAAGAGGATGCTCCTCTCCACAATCCAGCCTGGGGACCAGGTAGACCAGGTAGAAAGCCTCTTATCCCAAAATGGAAAGGAGTCTATTTAGTACTTTTAATCACTTACACAGCCTTTAAAGCTTAAAGCATTAATCTCTTGGATACATTATTCCAGAAATAAAATACTTCTGCAAAAGGCAAGTGGAGTCCAAAAGTGGACCTCAGAAAGAACAGGAGAAACCAAGATACATTTCACATGATCATTGTCTTCCCGATACTTCTAATCAGAATCCAAGCCACAGCAGATGACTGTCACTACCATAATGATCTCCTTGGCCTGCAAGATCCTGGTAGATGGAACACTCAAAAATATTCAGGACCTAACTGGCTAAAAGGGATTAAAAAGGTAAAAATACTTTATGCCATTTTAAGGATTAATGACTGAGCAGTTAAAGATTGAGGAAACCCTGACTCCATGCTTGCCTTTCTTGTCCCACATGAAAGCAAGATCTTGATGGCTTGTAAATTGGAAACTGACCAACCTCTTTCAGAGAAGATTGCCCGAGTGATCATGCGCATCTGCGACCTTTCTAACAAGCAGTGTGTGGATTCATTTTCATGTGAATCCTATCAGGATTTTTGCCCTATGCAAATTAAAATGGGAGACTATAACCTAGCCAAGATAGTTCCCTTCTTCTGTGGTGCACAGGTGGGGTGGGAGGACCATCATCGCACAGAGATACAGGAATTGAGCCCGCCAGCAATCTGACCCAACAAATATTGTTTCCAACCGGCAGCTATTGTGGGACTAGAGTTATAAATTGTCCTGCTTGTACCCTTACTACATGGAACAGGTCTCATACAGGATCTGCTTTTGAGAATTGAATTTCATTCTTGGGATATTCCAGGCCATCAGAAATAGTAAGCAATCAAGCTGGAGGGGTAGCCAGGAGCACAATCAGCCTGTTTGGGTATATCATGCCCAATTCCATGACCATGTGATGGCAACCCAAGTATGCATTGAATCCAATAGCTCAACTGCATCCTCTAATGGGCTGAGGTACTCAGGAAACTCAACTATTTGTACTGGGAACTTGGTAAAGTATCCTTTGTAATACTACCAGGGGCCAGTGTAAGGTTTCTGGAGGTTTCCGAAATGCCTCCCTAAAGGCTGGCAATGTATCTGAAGAAACCACTTACAATGCCTTGGGTATGCAACAAGGAGCGAAACGGAATGGGTCACACCACAGACATTTAAAATTAAAATCAAAACAAACAACTTTACATCAGCAAACAACTCCGTAGAATAGGACCCATATGTGAAATAATAGAGTCTTTCACTCTGGGGTAAGACAAACAAATGAAGAATTGTTGCCTCTAAATCCACAGTACTCTCTGAAAAAGCTGGAGGTGAAGAGTACAAGCTAATATTTCCATAATTAAACAACAATTCTGCCCACTCATACAGCAAAGCCTAAAAGAATGGGAGCTGTGGATACATTCCCAGACACCAAATCATAGGTATGAAAAAGACTTAAGGGGATGGTTTGGGTCTGAACTGGGAGTATTAAATTCTATTGATCAAGAAGTCTTATTCAAGACAGTAAGCACTGTGAGTTCTTATATTGGACAGATACAAACTCCTCTCAGATCAACCCTGCTGTCTCTTGCCCATACCCAAAGCCTGGCAGCTAACCTATTAACCACCCTGGCCAACAATACACTGCAGAATTTTCAAGCAGTTGTTGGCTTTATGGGAAAACTACAGAGTAACATTTCTTAAGCATTTCAATGTTTACAAGCTCAACTGTGTGTGGCTATGGTCTGTAATCTCAGGAAAACTTCAAAAAAGGAGAGCTGGGGAAATTGCCACAAGAATTAACTAAATCATGGCTAAAAATGAAACCACAAAGCAATTTGAAAAAGACTTCCACACTTGGTTGCAATTGGTCCATTTCACATAGAATGAACAAAACCCTGCAGTCTTTTGTATTAACCATTAAGAATGCAAAAAAATACCGTGTCATTCCAATTTTGGCCCTTGGAGTTATAAGAACTCACATAACTGTAAGCCCCATTCAGCATAATGTCTGGGCCATTTTCAACAAGAAAACTAGAAGCTGACAAACTCTTAGTATCAAAGCATGTGTGCCAAGGGACGCACTGAATTTTGTGTGCAAAAATGCGGTGCTTGAAAGAGAGGATCGGTGTCTGCATGCTGAGGGCAGCAGTTGTATTTTTGAAATGAGCCCAGTTACCCGTGCACAATCACAGGTGTGTTATGTGGGAAGGGGCTGTGCCTGTGTGAGATCTGCTTGCACAACTATTACAATAGAGTCTTTTAAGGAAACTCCTAATGGTACTAACTTCTCTATTTGTAATTTCACAACAACCAAAAGTGGATGCGACTTCAGCTGCACCACACAAGAACTTCTCTTGAGATTCTGCAGAATGCACATGATGGGTATCACCAAGTGCCCAGATTCCAAACTGCACGGGACGCTCACATTCTAAAGCAAATGCCCTACCAGCCTAATATAGAATGGCTAGTGGCAGAAGTCAAAAATGCATCTCACAGAGCCTGATGGACACTCAAATCCGGTATCAAAGTTGTTATCGAAATCATCACCAAAAGAGAGAAAGAAAGAGAACATCATGAGTCAGATGTCGTCTTGTGATGGACAAATCTGGAACCACCAACAGCTCCTCAGATTTTTAGCTTCCTCAGCAAACCAGTTCTAATTTTAAAAAAATTAACCCTCCTCTGAAGCATCATAAATCTATGAATTTGGTAGAAAATTAAAACAGCAGCAGAACAGTACATATGTACTGTGAACTGTCCAGAGGATCTTGCAAAAGAATTTGCATCAGGATAAAGAGAAGAGCTGAATGAAACAAGGCCTTTGTTTGACATAAGCACAAGCAATTCACATAAGTAAACAAGTACTTGGCACAGACCTACACAAGCACTTAGCACCAGTTAGCATAAGAAAAACCTGGCTGGCCTAACTTGACAGGAGAGGGACTTGACAAAAAGCTTTAGACACATTCCACCAGAAGAACTAAGGGCAAGTGTAAAATGAGCCCTGTGCAGGGAAGCCATGAGGAAGAAGTGCTGCTTTAGGGCATGGAGGCCGCTCCTGGCCAGCGCCTGGACATCAGCTTCAAGTACAGGAACCTGACAGAATGTATTTCTAACGCCCTGCCTATCGAATCACCTCAGCAGAGTCAAGATGGATGGTAATTTTGAGATCAATTTCTGACATCATCCCACTGAAATGTACATGTGGCAGAGAAGCATTTTAGTCGGGTGCAGACCCTGCCCTCCTGCCAGCTCAATAAAAGGGCTTTTGGCGGACAATGCATTTGTCTGCCGATTTCTTTGAATTAGGGAGACCCCTCAGGACAGCTGTTGGCCATCCCCTGTGTGCGGCCATCCCCTGTGTGGATCTGCAAAAGCTTCAAATCAGCTGCCTCAGCTTCTAGGGCCTCTCTTGGCAAGCATCCTGGCGTGGGTGCAGGGCTGCTGCAAGGAACTGCTGGGACCCAGCGGGACAGGACCGGCTGTCTCATGTCCACATAGCAGCCCTGACAGAGCCAGGGCCATCCTGAAAGCAGAGAAACACTCGCAGGTCAGCAGAGAGGAGCGAGGAGCACTGGGCTGCTCTCAGGGTATCTCAGCATGGTGCTCCAGTGGGAAGGGCAGGCAGGCCTCCCACATTCAGGGCATCCCCTGCATCAAAAGGATGGGCATTTTGTCCTTTTCATCCCTCCAGCCCGGAATCAGGCCTGACACATCCTCCTCTGCAGTGGAGTTTTTCCCACTGCACGTGGGACAGGGATTGAAGCTCCCTGCTCAGGCTTTGCAGCTCGCCTGGCCAGGCCGCTGCCCTCACTCACCCTGACTGAGATCCTGGAACTCTTCCTGCTGCTCATTCATCATGGGTAACCCGGCCATCTCTGAGAACAAAGAGTTCATCTTGGCCCCAGCGGCACAGCTCCCTGCCAGCGGCGCTGCCGGCGCTGTGGCCACACGGGCTGCTGGCCCGGCAGGGCTCAGCCCGGCCCTTGCCGCACGCTGCCGCCCCAGGGCACGGCTGCCAGAGGGCGGCAGCAGCAATGCCCGGGCCAGGCGGGGCTCCACGGCGCCGGGCCCAGCTGGCGCTGCGGGGACAGCAGGCGGGGCCGGGGCCTGTGGGAATCCTGAAAATCAGAGCGTTTTAGGAATGCTACAAAAGGCAGGCCTCAGAGACAGCAGAAGTGCGATTAGAGTTAGGCAGTAGCCATAAGATTCGTCAGCAGAAAGTTTTTATAAGAAGTAGAAAACTACGGACAAATAGGACAATGGTCTGAGTATTAATGCTTGGCTAGAATACCTCCCTAAGCTACAGAAAAGTTTATCTACCAAGATATTAGGAAGTTTTAAGCTTAATAATGGAGCCCTGTGGATTGTATGTTAATGCTTACAAGCAGGTATTATATTCAAAATAAGCGAGCATTGTTTGACTGAAGGTACATGTGCTTACAGTGCTTGGATAGAACTCTTGTCAATATGCTTCTGCTTTGTGTGATTAGTCAAAAACTTTTAAAGTAAATTCTAACATGAAGTTCTTTGTCTGCTTCTGGGGATGTGTGTGACTGTGGTCACAGGGGTTTTCAGGTGAAAGGAGAGACGAGAATATTGACTTCATGTTCAGAAGGCTTGATTTATTATTTTATTTTATATATATATTTTACATTAAACCTATACTAAAAGAAAAGAAAGGAAAAGGTTTCCTCAGAAGCTAGCTCTGCTAAGAATAGAATAGAAAAGAATGATAACACAGGCAGCTCTCTCAGACCCTGTCCGAGACAGCTCCATCTTGATTGGCCATTAATTATAAACATCTAAGAGGGGCTAATCACAGGTGGACCTGTTGCATTCTACATCAGCAGATAATCATTGTTTACATCTTGTTGCTGAAACTGCAGCTTCTCAGAAAGGAGAAAAATCCTAAGAAAGGATTTTTCACAAAAGACGTCTGCGACAGATGTGAGCTGCTGGCATTTTCCCATTGTCATAACCATGTAATGAGACTGATGCTGGAAAATGAACAGCTCAAGACGCGTTCCCCAGCAGTCCCATCCCGTTGGTGATTTGTGCAAAGACCCCCAGGCAATGATAGGGCCGAGCTGTGGCAGGGTGGGGCAGGGTGGGGCAGGGCAGGGCCGGGTTGGATGGCGCAGTATAGGGTGGAGCATGGTGAGGTACAGCCGGGCTGCAGCAGGGTGGGGAGGGGAGGGGCACGGTGTGGCAGGCTGGTGCAAGGTGTGGTAGGGTGGGGCAGAGTAGGGTGGGGCAGGATGGCGCAGGGGTGAGCAGGGTGGGGTAGGGAGGGGCTGGATTGTGTGGAGCAGTGCGGGGCAGAGCACTGTGGGGTTGGGCAGGGCTGGGCAGACAGAGGTTGGGCAAGGTGGGGAAGGGTGGGGCTGGGTGGTGCTAAGGAGGGTGGGGCAGGCAGAGAGCCCGGGCTCGTGGCTCACCCATGAACCTGATGGCCGCCTCTTGCAGGGCCTCCTGTGGGCTGTCCTAGCACTGCAGGGCCCGGCGCAGGTGCTCGGCTGCTCTGCTCCTGTCCTCTGCCATCTGGAGAGTGCCAGGAGGGTGCAGCTGGTGCAGACTCAGCCCCTTGACCGGGCTGTCCCTGTGGCCAGCACTGGCCTCCCCTGCCCACACAGCCCTGTGAGGCAGCCAGCAGCCACTAGGGCCGGGGCTGGAGGGGGCAGAGGGGTGGGTGCTGCCCAAGAAAAATAAAGGAAAAATTCTGACCTCCAACACTAAAACAAATGGCCGTATTGGAGACAACGTTTTGCAGGGAATGGACAACACATTGAGCCTGACAAGGTCAGGTGCACAGTGCAAATGTGGTGGAGCCGTTCACAACAGGGGCCATCTGAATACTCCAGCTTCATGGGAACAAAGCATTTCGTGGATGACCAAGAGACAGTGAGTTCTGTAGCAAGCAAACTCAGGAATGATGAGACCATCGTCCATGGCCTGATGTACACTCATGTCTCTGCTGTGGTTGTCTCAAGGATGAACAGGAAAAATTCAGAGAAAAGATGAGGAAGGAGATGAGCAAGGACAGTTCCCATGTGGCACCAGTGCAAACCAGAGGCCCCAGTGTCAGAGCTCAACACCCCCCAGCTAGGGAGAGAGAGTACACCCCACGAGTGGACCTGTGGTTCTTCCTGTATGAACATGGGCAAGACATGAGAGGGTGGAATGGAAAACTCATCTCTGTCCTAGCAGCATGGGTATGAGAGCTAAAAGAGGAACCTACTAGAAGAGAGATTTCCACCCAAATGAATGAAACCCCAGCTCCCTGTGACCGAGCTGCCAGGTATAGCAGAAGGGAGGATGATATGTCAGATCTCCTTGAAGGAAAATCCAGAACATACACCCAGGGAGGGAACGGTAGCCAGGACTAGAGAGGCCCTGCCTCTAGACAGGTGGAGGCCAGGGAAAATTGTGTCTCTTGGGCTGTGTGGATCCCTGACGCACCAGAGCCATAGATATACAAGGCTTTTGTCAACACTGGTGCACAGTGTACTCTAATCCCATCAGGACGCTGAGGCAAAGCAAAAATTTTCCAGGACAGAAATCCATTTTAATTTAGGTGAAATGTACATTTTTGAGTTGAGTCTGTGGTTAGAAACCATAGTTATTCAGCCAGATTGCAAGGCCTAAGCTCAGTGAAGTTACTGCAGTGAAGGACAGAGATAAAGGGGGGAGACAGAAGATGATAGAGAGAGACAGGAACTGCTGTAAGGGCAAGTCAACCTGACCTCGGATTTTTTTCTGATAAAAAGGAACTAGCAGTAAATGTCACGCGAAACCCATAAAAATGATCATGTATGACCCTATTGTGAAACTGTATGCGTATGTATTTAAGAGAGAGATAAAAAGAGACCTGAAGTTCTCAGAGGTACGCATGCCTTTTCTTAGGAGAACAATCTCCACATGCGTCCAGCGCTGTAATAACAATACCAGCTTTACAACTTCTACAAAAATGTGGGGTTCTCTTCTTTTCTCCGCAAAACAGCTATCAGGTTCATGGGTGAGCCATGAGCCCAGGCTGCCCTTTCCCTTCGCGGCCCGCCGCAACTGGGCCCCAGCCCCGTCTGCTGCCCCAGCAGTGCCAGCGGGGCCCGGCGCCGTGGAGCCCCGCCTGGCCCGGGCATTGCTGCTGCCGCCCTCTGGCAGCCGTGCCCTGGGGCGGCAGCGTGCGGCAAGGGCCGGGCTGAGCTCTGCCCGGCCAGCAGCCCGTGTGGCCACAGCGCCGGCAGCGCCGCTGGCAGGGAGCTGTGCCGCTGGGTCCGTGACAGGCTCTGTGTTCACAGGCATGGCCGCGCGGCACCTGAGGGGGAAGAAGGAAGAGCTCTGGCTCATCTGCCACGGTGAGTGAGGGCAGCGGGCTGGCAGCGGGGGCTGCCAGGGGGAAAAGCTGGAAGCTCTGCCCCGGCTGCGGAGGGCTCTGCTCCCGTGGGGAGAGCACACGGAGCTTTCAGGGCCACGTGGGCCATTGGTGGTCAGCAGCTTCGGGCTGATCCCCTTGCTCCCTGTTCCCTCCTGGCCATGGCAGGAGCCAGCTGGGATGGCCCTGGCAGGGGGCTCTCCTCGGCTCCCCGCAGCTCCAGCTTCTGACCGTGCCTCTGTTCCTCTCTCTCGCAGCCCTTGAAGACAAAAAAAAAGACATCAGCCTCGCTGTCGGAAGCCTAGCAATTCAAACACTGTGCATCTTCAAGTCAGGAGAGCGGGCTGCCATCTCGAGGTTCCAGTAGCTCCGAAATCACCTGCGCAGGGCATGGAAGACAAGGACTCGTCTGTCATGGCTCAGCTGCCTGCCTGCCAGGCCGGAGCTCTGTGGAGAGCTGATCCCAGAAGCTTTATTTGTTTGGGCCTCCTGAGTCAGGAGGAATTTTCTTTTTCTTCAAGATTGCTCTTTTCATTTCTTTCTTTTCCTTTACAATGTAAATAGAACGTATGTTATAATACACAGAGTGCAAGGATCTTTCTTTTGCTGCCCAGGGTCCGCAGGGCATAGGGGAGGAGAGGGAAAAGGATGATTGCGCTCAGCCAGATGCCCAGGCGTGCAGTGTTGCAGGGAAAATGGCCAGAAGCCCCTTGGCCTTTGGTGGTTCTGCTGAAGCCTTTGTGCTGGTGACAGAGCGGGTGGGCAGGGGCCGGGGCTGCGGGGATCCCTGTGAGAGCAGTGCCTGGAGATGGCCACAAGCCCTGTGCCAGGCAGAAAGCACATCCGTGTCCTCCTGCCCGTGTGCTGCTGGCTGCCTTGCTGAGGGCTCCCAGGAGCCTCTGGATGGGGCTGCTCTGGAGCTGCTGTGGGGCTGCGGCGCTGCTGCCGGGCAGCTTGGCGGGGCTGGGGCGCTGGCAAGCCCTGAGCAATGGGCTGTCAGAGGCCACAAGCAGCCCCCCAGCAGCCGCCTTGATCCTTCCAGAGTTGACTTGCAAGAGGGACCCTGGGCACTCTGGAACTAACAGCATCAGTGTTGCTGGAAATCCAAACGCAGGGAAATCTCAGACCTTTGGTCTTGTCAGCAAAGCTTTGAATTAAACACAGGATTTGAAGGGAGACCTTGGAAAGGGCTTCCAAAGCTAGGTGCTAGAAGCGAGAATGTGGATTTCTAGTTTATTATAGCAGAGACACGGGGAGGAAAGTTGAAGTGGAGGAAAGTTTAGAGTTTCAGAGTTCAAGATCTAGAAAAAATCAAATCAGTTACAATGGTAAACAAGAAGTTTAGGATGCAGTGCTGTAGGTTTGTGTGTCATAGCATGATTGGCTAAGGAGGCTTACACTGTGGCAGGATGTGGGAACCCAGGAAATTCCTCTGGCTGCCCTGCAAGACTCGAGACCCTGTCAGAGGGCTCAGAGGCTTTGGCACAGAGCCCGAGACCACTGTGCCTTTGATTTAGCCCTTGGAAATAACAATTACCAACCTTGTAGGAAGAATGACAAGCCACAAAGGTTTAAGCAGAATGACAGTGAATTTATCACCGAGTGGAAAAATAGATTTTGGGGCGTTTTAGAATGGGACTTCAGGGGGGAAGATTAGGAATCTGGGTATGTCTTCCTTTCTCCTTCTTCTTTTTGGCCACCATCTGCTGCTGTGATGTTGGCACATTTAGGCTGGTTTAGAGTAGAAGCTCACTGTCTAACGTAGATGATAGTTATGGGAAAGTAATGGCAAATATTGTACACGTAGTTGTTTTTAGTATAAAAAGATAACACCGCCCCACGGGAGGCAGAGTGCCTTAGACTGTCTGGCTGTGTGGACCTCGAAAGACAGGAGAAAGAATTTTATAGATAAGATAAAATGAACAACCTGGAGACGAAGAAATGAGGAGCTCTGACTCCTTCTTCAACCATTGGACTGGGAAAAGAGACTTTCTAACATATCTCGGGGTCACTCTGACCAGCTAGAGACCCCGAGAGCACGACTCCATAAGATGAGATATTGGAGATTGGGTCCAAAACACAAATATCCATGTTGGCCGTGTCTTCTTGGCCAAGAAAAGCTTCAATGCTCTTGTAACTACAAGTCTTGCGGCCCTGTGAGCCATGCGGTGGAGATGTGAGCCAAACTCACCCTTCCTGTCTGTGGAGAAGAAAAAGCAATGGCATCATGTAAAAAAATCGGAGGTCTGCTCTCTAGCTCGTTCCAAACTCCCTCAAATCCCCCAAAGTGGCATTTAGCTACAAAGTGATGACAAGGACCCTTAGTGCTGGCTCTTTGACTCCACAGCAGCTGCTTTAGAATCTTTCACTTAACCCTGTGTAGTCATGTGCCAGAAATGGATCATTTGAAGAAACTTTCCAAGTGACTTGCATGGAGGTTTGTTTGAAGGGTATTTGAGGAGAAAGGCTCCCAGCAGAGGCCTGGGCTTTGGCCTAGCTGTGTCCCCTGCTGATTGTGAAGTGTGCCATCAGCTGCAGGGCTTTCTGGGCTAAAAATATCATCAAGTCACTTGGACTTGCTCTTTTAGGCCTCTAAGAGCTGGACCCAATTTCGGGCACATTTGGAGACTTCATCTGTGGGTGGATGGACCATCTAGGATTTTCCCAATTGCTGGGAATGGTTCTCCGGGTCCCTGGTGTTAAACGGGGCTCCCCAGCAACTGCGCATCTGCAAGATGATAAACAATTGTCTTGGTTTGAAGAGAGAGGTGCCTGCTAAGGAAGGCAGAAGCCTTCTCTGAAATGGAAAATGTAAATGTCCTCCCTTCAAATGATTCTCATTTAGTAATTCAAATGCTCTCAGGGAAAGATATGGGGATAGGACTGTGCCCGCAGAGCCGGGCAGCGTTTGCTGGTGGTCTGAGCCCTTCCTAAAGATCCTGTGCGGGCTGTCTTAGACACCTGGGGGGGCAGGCATTCCTTCCAGCCTGGGCCACTTTGGCTGGGCTGGGGGCGGCCCCAGGGCAGAAGGCAGTGTGTGCAAGGGCCCTGGGTGGCACGCTGCAGCACGGTCTCGGTGCCATGGAACGGAACCCGGTGACCAAGGGCCCTTTGTGACACGTGGGAAATAGAAGCTTGCCCAGCTGCTGGGAACGCACAACAGGGCAGAACGGGACAGAGCGGTGCCGTGAGGAGCCCCCACACAGCACACTCGGTCCTGTCTGACCCGGAGCCTTTCCAAGGCGTTATTCCTGCAGCTGAGCTCGAGGCCAGACCACAGGACTTGGTGACCTGTGGCCTTCCCAAGGCTTCTCTTCTGCAGGTGCCCTCACAAATCCAGTCATTTTCATGGAGCAGAGACCCCTGAAAGCGCCCAAGGTGGCCTGGGGGGAAGAGGAGGAAGAAAGCCCTGGAGCTGCCCGTGCACATGAAACCAAAGCGGTGGTGCCGTCTGAGCTGCCGCAGGAGGGTGAGTGGCAGAGCTGGGCCACAGGGTTGGTGCCTGCAGCCAACTTGGTGCCATTCCATCTCATCCCATTTTATCCCATCCCAGTTTCTCCTATCCCATACCCACGGACAGGACGGAAGTGGGGCCGGGCAGACACCCCGCAGGGGCCATGCTCCATCCCCTGGGGAACCCCGGGGATGTCCCTGCCTGGGAAGCGCAGGGCTGGGCCGTGTTCTCCGGCCTCTCCCGCAGCCCCTCAGCTCTGGCTGCGCTCGCTCTTTTCCAGGTGCAGCCCTGCAGCGCACACAGGAGCAGGAGTCCAGCCGTGGCCTCTTCCACAGCACAGCCCAGGTACCTGCAGCCATCCCCACCTGAGCTGGGCCTGCTGGCACCGCGCTTGGAGCATTCCCTGCAACATCCCTGGCTTCTTGCCCTTCTCCTACAGCTGGTTTGCAAATTCATCAAGAAAATTCGGGCGGAAGAGGCCAGCACCATGGGTACTGGGCTCAGAGCATATTCGCACATCTTCAAAACCAAGACCAGTGCTGCCCTGCTGGATATGCTCGTAGAGGAGGGCTTCTCCAGTCCAAAGCAAGTAAGCAGCCTGTGGCAAGGGTTTCATCCTCCCAAGGAATTGCTTGGTCTCCCAAGCCACGCCTGCTGGTCACTGGAACTCTTTGAGGCCATGGCAGTGTGGTGGGAAGGGAGGCACTTCTGTGGGGAAGCTGGTGACATTGCTCCCTCTGGCAGCTTTCCAAGTCTCCCCGTGCCTTCTCCAGGTTCCTGCCCTGGTCAGGTACATCCACCAGTGGCTCCTGGCCAATCAGTTTGCTGAGCACAGGCTGAACAGGACCCTGCTGGATCTCACCGAAGCACAGCCTGCTGACGTAGTCATGACGCTCCTGCGTGGGGCCCCGTCCTGTGACAGGTATGGGGCCAAAATGCCCAGAGGGCTCAGGGCTCGCCAGCCCATCAGCCTGTAAAGCCTGGCCCAGGTGTGTGACCAACAGAGAGTTCCAGGGCCTTCTGGCTGCTCCCTTGGCCAGCCCCGGCACGTCAGCCCCCGAGCCTGCTGCCGTGCTCCCTCGCTGCCCCTCAGGGGCCTGTCCCCAGTGGCCTGGGCTGCCTGGGTGCTGCTGGCGAGTGGCAATGGGCACAGGCAGAGCTGGCAGCCAGCTCAGGTCCCCACTGCTGCCCAGGCCACGGTGCTGTGTATGAGACAGAGCTCTAACCCCACAGAGCTGCTTTGACCATGTGGAAGAGCATCATGTGCTCGCCCAGGACTGCAGAGCCAGCGCTGCTGATACTCCTGGATGTGCTGGGCAGCTGGCCAGAGCACAGCATGTGCACCTCGGATGGGGACAAAACGGGTGTCTTTGTCCTGGCTGTGAGTTTCTGTAACTGGCCTTTGCTGGCCCCAAGGCTGCCTCTCCAGCAGCTCTCCGTCCTCCTTCCCCCACTGCATCTCCCTGCCGTAGGCACCGGGTGGAAACCCGGCCCAGGGGCAGCTTCAGGCCCACCAGGCCCCGTGCTCCCCCTGCGTCTGTCTGAGCCTCTCCCTGCCCTGCTCGGGCCCTGCCACACGGACACCTCGGCACTGAGCCCTGTCTCTGGGGGCTTTGTCTTTTGCAGGCAACTGTGGTTATGTGGAAGATCCTCCAGATGCCCTGCGTCCCACATATGGTGACGGTGTATTTGCCCCGCCTCTTTCTACATCTGCTCTCCCAAGTGTTTTCCAGCACTCTGGATACGCCAGAGGAGGTCGATGCATTCTGGAAGGGATGCCAGGAGGAATACGGCCTTGCCACCAGCCCCAACAGGTGCTCCATCCAAATCCTCCTTTCCCTGCTACGTCCCCGGGCAGGAGCCAGTGTTCCCAGCGTGACCAGGGCTTTGCTGTGCACGCAGGTTTGCAGTGCGCACCCTGAAGTCCCTGCTCTGCCGAATGCAGCACGAGGATGTGGTGGTGGCAATGGAAGGCAATTGTGGCTGGGACACGCTGCTGTGCGCTGACACCCACCACTATGCCGTGGCTCTGCTGGCCAGGTGAGACCCCCTTCTCCCCACTGCTGCCTCTGACATTTGTGCTCTGTGCCCAGGGAGCTCCACACAGTCCCCGAGGTCGTGGCCCAGAAGGCCTTGTCACCGAGGGATGGCCAAGCAGACTGGGAAAGGCTGGGAGAGGAGGGCGCCCACCAGGAGCTGCCTCCCAAATAGCCCAGGGCCCCTTGCAGGATGCTGGGGAAAGACCAGACCTCTGTGTGTCAGTCCTGGCAAAGGTTTGTCCCCCTGGCCCACAGTCTTGGTTCCTTTTCCTCCTGCCAGGGAGATGTGCTGTGTCTCCATCCCCTTGTGTTCCCGGATCGCTTGCTACCTGCTCCAGCTGCTCAGCACACAGGAGCCACGCTGGGAGCTGCCCGCCATGGCGTTCCTTGCAGAGGTGAGCCTGACGGCCAGCGCTGCCTGGCTGAGCTGCCTCCCAGCTCTCTGCCCTCTCGGAGCCGCAGCTGCCTGGCACGGTGCCCGTGCCCTGTGCTGCTGCCTGGGCCCGGCCCCGTGCGTCTCCGGGCTCCTGCCGGCCGGGTCCCTGTCACTGCCCTGTACCTTTCAGGTCCTCGAGTTCCTGGACTTGAGTGAACGTGGTGCTAACAGAGTCCTGCAAATTTTGTCAAGGCAGCTGCAGAGCGAGTGCAGGGAGAGGCGTCGCCTGGCGCTCAGGGCCCTTCTTGAGCTCATTGAGGAGCCCTCAATGGTGAGAAGGGGGCAGTGGCTGAGTCTGAGTCGGGGAATGTGGTCGCTTGGGCTTGGCTGGGCTTTGGGTGCTGGGGCAGATGCTCCCACCCCTCCTGCCTCCCAGTTCAGCTGCCCCAGGGCTCCAGGACAGGCCTTTGGCCTCTGGGCCCGGCGGCAGCAGGATGGCGTTTCTCAAACTTGTGTTCCGCACAGACCAAAAAAATGTGGAGCCTGACTGAAAGTCTTGTGGACTTCCTGTGGGATGCAGATGGAGAGATCGTTTTCATGACAGTCATGCTACTCAGCTTTATCATCTTGGACAAAGACATGCTGATGCCCGGCCCCATCACACTGCAGCTGCTTGAGGCGCTCCTGCCACTCTTTGACCACGTAAGGCTCACTGCTCCCAGCCACGGCCACTGGGTGCCGCCCGGACACTTTGTGCCCTGTGGATTTGCAGGCCTGCGCCAAGCTGAGCCCCATGCAGCCGCAATGCTGAGGTCTTTTTTTCTTCCTTCCATACAGAACAATTGGCAGGTGCAGCTGCTCTCCATACTGCTCTTCCGAACACTGGTGACTCTTCCAGAAGGGGAAAAGGAAAAAAAGGCCCTGAAGACACCCCTGCACCAGAGCCTGCTGCCCCTCTTCTTTCACTGCCACAATGAGAAGCGGCTTGTGGCACAGGTGAGGGCTCGTGGGCTGCTGCTGTCCCCCTGGCAGGGGGCTCGTCTGCCTCCTGCCCTGGTACCTGCCGGGCTGCAGCCTCCTCCAGGCCTTGGCACAGGGGACGCGGGCCTTGCACCCTGGGCTGTGGGGCCATCTCTCCATCTCTGCGTTTCTGCTCTTCTCCAGGCTTCTCAGGAAACTCTGCTTTGTGTGGCCGAGTTCCTGAAGAGGAGGAATCTTGAGAGACTGGTGAAGAGGCAGAATCTGTGGAAGTTCAGCGAGTGCCTGGTAAGGAGGGCCTGCAAGCCCCAGCCTCAGCCCGGAGAAGCCCCCTGAGTGCGGTGCTCAGTGTGTGGGGCTGGCAGCTGTGCCCCTGCCCGGTGCTGCACCCAGAAGCCGTGAAGGCTCTGCTCCAGGCTCCCTTGGGCCCGAACCGGGGGCCGATGGCGCCCCGGCCCGGAGGGGCTGCGGGGCTGCGGGCCGGCACCGCGGCTCCCCGGCAGCAGCCGGCCCTCTGCCTCTCCCCTCGGGAGCCCGGCGCCAGCGGCTGCTGGCCGCGCCTCAGGGCTGTGCGGGCAGGGGAGGCCAGGGCGGGGCGCAGGCAGCGCCTGGCCCAGGGGCTGAGCCCGCGCCAACCCTTCCTCCTGCCGCTCTCTGCAGCTGGCAGAGGACAGGAGCCGAGCGGCCGAGCACCTGCGCCGGGTCCTGCCCTACCTGCAGAGCCCACAGGAGCCCCTGTGAGCCGCGGCCGTCAGGTTCGCGGGTGAGTCCCGAGCCCGGGCTCCCTCCCCGGCCCGGCCGGCGCAGCTCGGCCCCGGCCCCGCCTGTTGCCCCGGCAGCGCCAGCCCGACCCGGCGCCGTGAAGCCCCGCCTGGCCCGGGCATTGCTGCCGCCGCCCTCTGGCAGCCGTGCCCTGGGGCGGCAGCGTGCGGCAAGGGCCGGGCTGAGCCCTGCCGGGCCAGCAGCCCGTGTGGCCACAGCGCCGGCAGCGCCGCTGGCAGGGAGCTGTGCCGCTGGGGCCGTGACAGGCTCTGTGTTCACAGGCATGGCCGTGCGGCACCTGAGGGGGAAGAAGGAAGAGCTCTGGCTCATCTGCCACGGTGAGTGAGGGCAGCGGGCTGGCAGCGGGGGCTGCCGGGGTAGCTGCAAGCCCTGGCCCGGCTGCAGAGGGCTCTGCTCCCTGTGCCGACGAGGGGCGGCGTGGGGAGAGCACACAGAGATTTCAGGGCCACCTGGGCGATTCCTGGCCAGCAGCTTTGGGCTGGTCCCGTTGGTCCCTGCTCCCTCCTGGCCATGGCTAGAGCCGGCTGCGATGGCCCTGGCAGGGGGCTCTCCTCGGCTCCCCGCAGATCCGTGATCTGACCATGGCTCTGTTCCCTTCTCTTTCAGCCCTGGAACACCTGACAGAGGACATCAGCAGTGCCGTGTCAGATCTGGCACTTGAAACATTGTATGTCCTCCAGGCACTGCAGAGTGAGCGATATTCCGTCTTCCCGAGGCTGCAAGATCAGCTCTGCAGGGCATGGAGGACACAGCCTCGTCTGTCGGGGCTCGGCTGGTTGCGCTGCTGGAGCTCTGCAGAGAGCTGATCCCAGAGGCTCTGTCTGCTGAGGCCACCTGAGCCAGCGGGAATTTTCCATTTCTGAAAGATTGTTCTGTTTCTTTTCTTCTATTTGTTTTTTCTTTAGTGTATAAATATAGAGTATGTTATAATACACAGACTCCCAGGAGCTTTCTTTTGCTGCCCAGGGTCTGCAGGGCATTGGGGAAGAGGGGGAGAAGGGTGCCATGGCTCAGCAAGCTGCCCAGGCGTGCAGTGTTGCAGGGAAAATGGCCAGAAGCCCCTTGGCCTTTGGTGGTTCTGCTGAAGCCTTTGTGCTGGTGACAGAGCGGGTGGGCAGGGGCCGGGGCTGCGGGGATCCCTGTGAGAGCTGTGCCTGGAGATGGCCACAAGCCCTGTGCCGGGCAGAAAGCGCATCCGTGTCCTCCTGCCCGTGTGCTGCTGGCTGCCTTGCTGAGGGCTCCCAGGTGCCTCTGGATAGGGCTGCTCTGGAGCTGCTGTGGTGCTGCGGCGCTGCTGCCGGGCAGCTTGGCGGGGCTGGGGCAGCCCCTGAGGGGCTGGGGCGCTGGCAAGCCCTAAGCAATGGGCTGTCAGAGGCCACAAGCAGCCCCCTGCCAGCCATGTTGTTCCTACCAGAGCTGACTTGCAAGAGGGATCCCGGGCACTCTGGAACTAACAGCATCAGTGTTGTTGGAAATCCAAATGCAGGGAAATCTCAGACCTTTGGTCTTGTCAGCAAAGCTTTGAATTAAACACAGGATTTGAAGGGAGACCTTGGAAAGGGCTTCCAAAGCTAGGTGCTAGAAGCGAGAATGTGGATTTCTAGTTTATTATAGCAGAGACACGGGGAGGAACGTTGAAGTGGAGGATAGTTTAGAGTTTTAGTGCTGAAGATCTAGAAAAAATAAAAGTAGTAACAATGGTAAACAAGAAGCTTAGGATGCAGTTCTTTGAGTTTGTGTGTCATAATTGGCTAAGGAAGCTTACACTGTAGCATGAGTCCCTAAGACGAAATATTGAAGGATTGGTGGCAAAACATAAAGATTATTGTTGGCAGTGTCTTCTTGGCCAAGAAATCCTTCAAAGCTCTTGTAACTACAAGTCTTGCGGGCCTTGTGAGCCATGCAGTGCAGATGTGAGCCAAACTCACCTTTCCTGTCTATGTAGAAGAGAAGAAAAAGCAATGGCATCATCTAAAAAACTCGGAGGTCTGCTCTCTAGCTCGTTCCAAACTCCCTCAAATCCCCCAAAGTGGCATTTAGCTACAAAGAGATGACAAGAACCCTTCGTGCTGGCTCTTTGACTCCACAGCAGCTGCTTTAGAATCTTTCACTTAACCCTGTGTAGTCATGTGCCAGAAATGGATCATTTGAAGAAACTTTCCAAGTGACTTGCATGGAGGTTTGTTTGAAGGGTATTTGAGGAGAAAGGCTCCCAGCAGGCCTTGGCCTAGCTGTGTCCCCTGCTGATTGTGAAGTGTGCCATCAGCTGAAGGGCTTTCTGGGCTAAAAATATCATCAAGTCACTTGGACTTGCTCTTTTAGGCCTCTAAGAGCTGGACCCAATTTCAGGCACATTTGGAGACCTCATCTGTGGGTGGATGGACCACCTAGGATTTTCCCAATTGCTGGGAATGGTTCTCCGGGTCCCTGGTGTAAAACGGGGCTCCCCAGCAACTGCGCATCTGCAAGATGATAAACAATTGTCTTGGTTTGAAGAGAGAGGTGCCTGCTAAGGAAGGCAGAAGCCTTCTCTGAAATGGAAAATGTAAATGTCCTCCCTTCAAATGATTCTCATTTAGTAATTCAAATGCTCTCAGGGAAAGATATGGGGATAGGACTGTGCCCGCAGAGCCGGGCAGCGTTTGCTGGTGGTCTGAGCCCTTCCCAAAGATCCTGTGCGGGCTGTCTTAGACACCTGGGGGGGCCAGGCATTCCTTCCAGCCTGGGCCACTTTGGCTGGGCTGGGGGCGGCCCCAGGGCAGAAGGCAGTGTGTGCAAGGGCCCTGGGTAGCACGCTGCAGCACGGTCAGGCACTGGGACGGGTTCCCCATGGACGCAGCCCAGCGGAGCCCGGGCTGGCTCTTGGGAAAACTGCGGCGCTGCGCCAGGAGTGGGGAACGGCCAAGGCGTGGGTCCTGCCTGCGGCTGACCCTGCTGAGCCACTGCTCAGTGGTTCAGGATCTACTAACTGCAGCACGGAGCAGCCAAAAAGAAGGAGGAGGCTCCTCAGTTGTGAGGTTCCACAGGCAAAGGTTTATCCCAAGGGAAGGATTCAGCAGCATAGAGCCACCAGCACTTCTGTGCATGAGATTTTATCGGGGTACAACTCAGGGGGGCGGATACAAAGGATTGAGCAAAAAGGAATCTGCAGGGGAGGAGCGAGGGGATTCCATCAGTTGCTTGGCACTAATTAGGACAGATGAGAGGAAAGGGTAGGTCACATGGGCCAGAGGGACTTCCAGCAATAGGGAATTCCAAAGGGGTGGTGCAGTCAGGGATTGGTCCAAGGCAAAAGTGACAGGGAAGGTTCAGGAATAAAGAGCTGGATTATCTTGAGAGGCAGGGAAGGAGCTGGAACAAAGAGCGGGGAATGGCATGAGGGACAGCTTTGAGGGAGGGAAAAACCTAGGGGTAAACCAACTTGGGGAAAATACGGGGTACATGAAAAGAAACCATTCTACCATAACTGATAAATAAACACGAACCGGAACACCCCAGGGAAATGGGCACAGCATCAATCCCGTCTGACTTTGAGAAGTGTTTGAACAACTTGGAGCAGTCACCCAAGCTTTTAGACACTACATCAAAAGTAGAAAGTGTACGATAGTCAAGAGCGGGAAAAAGAGCTCCCTGCAGCCATGGTGGCAGCTCTGGATCGGCACCAGGGAGAGGACTGATGTAGGCGTGGTTGAAGCAGAGGCAGGGGCGAAAATAGCAGAGGCAGAGGAGGTTCAAAGCAGCCACAGACCAAGCTGGGGCCAAATCAATGTGCATCTTGTAAGAAATCAGGACGCTGGAAATAGGGCCAGTGCCCAGAGTTAGCAGACAAAGTACACTAAACTCTTGCAGCCACTCTAGATGATAAGAAATGACCGAGACTGGCAGTTCTTACCCTGGCAGGCCACTGTTTAAAATACAGCTAAAGAATGATGAAGAAGTTGAAATTTTAAGAAATAGTGGAAACACATTTTCACTCTTGAATCAAGCACTGATACCCAAAAGTGAAAACTATCGTCAAGCACTAGGAGCAACTATAGAGCATCCATAAAATGCATTCTTCCTGAAACCACTTCGATATAAAATCAAGAAGAAAATGGGAATACATCAGTTTCTTTATTTACCAAACTCACCCAAATCTGTCCTATGCAGGGATTTGCTTGAAAATTTGGAAGCAACAGTTCCATTTAGAAAAAGAAAACTTCAATGGAAGGTACCTGAAGACAAATGTGCGGTTTTAGCAGTAGGACTGACAATTGACACCAGACCAACAAACAAGAAGAACTAGTTAGAGGAAGTATTGAATCAGGTATACCCAAGAGTATGGGATACTGATAGCCCAGGAAAATCCAAACGAGCAGACCCTATGAAAATTGAGCTACAGACAAGAGTTAGGGCAGTCAGAAAGCAATACCCTTGAAGATTGGAAGCTAGGAAATAAGTCGAACCCAAATAAGTTCAGATCCCTGAACACTCCCAGGACTCCAAAATGATCCCCCACATCTCTGTACAGCCCTCCGGAAGCTCTCCAAACCCTGCAGGACATCCCAGTGACATCCCAATTTTCCTCAAAGCCCACTCTGGATGACCCTGAAGCAGAACCAAGACCCTCTATATTCCTCTAGAACGCCCAGCCAAGCCACTGTGGGCTCAGTTTCCCCGAGCTCAGGAGACCTGGGTGCTGCCAGTCTCTTTCCCCACTCTGAGGGCTTTTCCTCACTCAGGATGCCCATCCCCTCCATTGTCACTCACTCCGTGGTGCCACCAGTGACAGCCCCTACTGACAGCCACGAGCAGGAACAGGGGGGTCCTGCCAATATTCACAGCCACTACTGGGGCCAGAGGGGACACACCTTCGACCCTGGGAGTCCTGAACATCCCGGCGACCCTGCGTGACTCCACCTGTGACCCAGGGTGAGCCAGATGTCACCTCCAGGACCACCTAAGGTGTGAGTGCCTTGAACGCGTAGTGCCCGTCCTGTCCCAGCAGGTTGGTGGCCATGCACTGGTAGGTGCCTGAATGTCTCACATCGATGTCCCCAAGCTCCAGGAGGGGACCCCGAGCCACCTCGTGCCCCTTGTGCAGCCAGGTGACAAGTGCTGAGCCCACCTGCACTGAGCAGCGCAGGGTCACGGCATCACCTGCATGCACCTGGTGTGCCAGGGGACCAGGGGCGATGGTGGCATTGGCCACGGGCACTGCGAGGACAGAGACAGGGCTGAGGGCACTGGGCAAGGTGGAATAGCGGTGCTGTGGGTGGAGTCACCCCCAGCCCTAGGGTCCTGCTCACCCAGGATGGTGACATTCAGGAGGACACTCAGCCACACTGTCCTGGCATTGGTACTGACCACTGTCATTGTCCCCAACATGGCGCAGCTCCAGGTGGGGGCCGGTGCCTGGCAGTGCCCCTGAGCCCTCCCGGTGCCAGGAGGACAGAGGACCTGTCCCAGCAGCCACCGCACAGCTCAGCACCAGGCGATCCTTGAGTGCCACCTGTGCCCCTGGGGGACTGCGCCCACTGGGGGACCCCTGAGTGTGGGACCTCTGCAGGAGGGGGGGACAGCAGGGGACAGTGAGGGACCTGGGGGGCTGTCAGGGAGGGGCAGGGGAACCCCAGTGAGGGCAAGGGGGTGCAGAGATGAGGGGTATGGAAAGGAACTCTGAAGAAGGATGCGGGTTCAGGGAGAGGACACTTGGAGAAGAAGAGGGGGGACCTCAGGAAGGGGTTGGTTTGGGGCACTGTGGGGGTGTCGCTATAGAGCACAACAGAGCAAAAAACACCACAACTCCATCAGAAGGGTGTAAAAGAGAGATTTATTATAGTTTTTTTAATAGTTTTTCAAGATATTTACATTTACTTAAAAGACACATTCAGTGCCCATTGGTCGTAAGAGAGAAACAAAGTTCTCAGTAGGTGTACAAGGAGCCACGTCATTCTGTGAGCCAGCTAGAGTCCGTATCTTTTAGCTTTCTCTCCTTCATCATGTCTCCGTGGTGACAGCCTCGGCGTCTTCCTCGGGAGAGATACGAGGCTTTCCTTATCTTTAGGAAGCCTTTACTGACGCACAAGAACAGCACAAAATGCCTTTCCTACAATTCCCCCTTTTTGTATTTGACCCAGAAACACAACTGCTAAGGACTTTTGCAGGGTCCTTGCAATAATCCAAGCAGACAGAGGATCCATTCTTCATTCACTTACAGATAACCAACTTCTTCCAACTCCACAACACACACCCTCACAATCCTAACATTCATATACAAACAAGGTCCATAAAAACAGATCTTCAAATACCGTTACAGACCTCACAATTTTCAGATGACACATTTGTAGCAGAATGACACCTTCACCTCTAATCAAATAACTTTCTCCCACACAGAATCAGAGACCAAGTCATCTGCCTAGTCACCACTTAGAACCAAGTAGCATCCACTTAACTTTACAATTGGTTGCTGCTCTCATAACCAACCTAATTGCTCGAAGTCTGGACTTCAGCAACTAATTCAACCCTTATGCAAAGGCAACATTTCTCCCTGAGGTACATCAAATTCCCCTATTTTTGGAACTGTGTGTGCCCTGCAAAAGGAAATGGTACAAGACACATTTCTCAGTACTACCAACCTCTCTATAGGAGAATTCAAAGAAAAGAAGCAAAAGTAACATCCATTACCTTAAATTTTTGATTTTCAGCGTAAGCCTGTAACTCCCTTTACTCTGTCTTGAATTACCATCTTTACCATACATTCCTTGAGGGTCCATGCTTCCATCCACCTAATAATCAACGCAATTACCTACTCATTTTACTTCTGCTGTAGAACTACTTATCCTGTCCTTTTCTTTGGGTTCCAAATAAGGTTTAACGAAATGGACAGAGACACAACGATGTCCATTTTCTGTTAAAATGCATGCATATCCTCTTCCCCATGTTACTAATTCCACTGGGCCAGTCCACCTTTCTGTGATTAAGTCTTTTACCCATACCTTAATACCTTTCTTAAAGCTTGGCTGTTTTGAATTCAAAGACAGAAAATGATAGAATATAGGAGACACATGTAAGTCAGGTAAAGGACGCAAAAAGTTTAAGACATAAATGGCTTTGTCTAATCTCACTTGAGGCAATTCCCTTTGCATTCCCCATTTTTGTTTTTGTACCTAGCACTTCAACACACCATGATCACGTCCAATAATTGCTTGGCCTGTTGAGGCATAAGGAATACCAGTGGAATGATCAACACCCCAGGCACAAAAAACCACCTGGAATTTCTTTGAAACATATGCCGGGCCGTTATCCATCTTTACATGTGATGGAACAACTAAGATGGAAAAGGTGTGGCAAAAATGATAAATAACATCCCGAGATGTTTCACCTGCCAACGCTGAGGCAACCATGGCATGAGAAAAGGTGTCAATTGTAACATGAACATACTTTGACAGCCAAATTCAGGCATTTTTGTAACATCTGTTTGCCATTCTTGCAAAGGGAGTAAGCCTCTAGGATTAGTACCGTAATATTGTGAAACATGAGATGTATGACGATGAGGGCAAGAAGAAATAATTGACTTTGCTTCACTATGTGATAATTTAAATTGCTGCTGTAGTGTCTGAGCACCGTGATGAAAATTTGGTGAGATAGAACAGCTTGCTATAACACATTAGGCACCATTTTTACTGCTGAGGCAGCCACAAGGGAATCCACATAGGCGTTACCTTCAACAAAGAATCCAGGTAGCGATGTATGGCTACAAATATGCATAATGAAATAAGAATGCTTTTAATTATGAATAACAGTCCACAATTTCAACAACATAACAAATAATGGTTTCTCCTTTACATTATAAAACACAGCTTGATCCAACTGTATTACTAAATTAGCATCATGAACAGAATCAGTAACTATATTTACGGAACTAGGAAATAAGGTAAAGGCTAAGAGTATGGCACAAAGTTCAATTAATTGAGGAGACTCTTGTTGAACCATTACTTCATATTCCTAGTGGTCATCTTTCTTCCAGGCTACAGCAGCTTTTCCAGTTCTTCCTGATCCATCTGTAAAAACTGGCACAGCTAAAAACTGTCACAACTTCCCCTGGCACAGAAGAGCAAAGTTGTTTCCCCTGAAAAGGAATCCTCTTAGTGAAATTCAAAATAGGATGAGAAGGTGTGCTGGTTTGATGGGGAAATGGAAATTCTGGGATGCTGTAGTCAAACCAATGTGTGCTCAGATTTTAATATTGGCACCTGATGTAGCCAGTGAGGTTTGGACACACCTCTGAGAACACGCAGGAGTTAAAAACCAGAGCTGCGCCCCTGGGAAGCTGTCTTGAGACTTCGAGGGAAAGAAGTCAGATCTCCCTCCACCGTCCAGCTGCTGCTGCTGGGTGGGGGAGAGGCAGCCATGTGGTAGGCCTGGGCCTGGACAGAGATGGGGGAGTGAGGAGGCCCTTGAAGATAGAAGGGTGGAGGAGCACCAAGAGACATCGGGCAGCCTCCCCTCCCCCCATCCCCAGGAGAGAGAGAGAGGGAGAGCCAGCATCTGAATTTGATAGCGGCTGGCCCGGAACGAGAAGAGGGGGGAGCGTGGGGAGAAGGTGTCCGGCCAGAGCAGCGTGGGAGTTCCGGAGCTCTAAGACAAGCAGAGACTGAAATTTTTAACCCTTTTCTTGCATGATTGAGACCTTGCAAATGCTGATCCTCCTGAAGCTGAATGAGAAGAGAGATAAGCGATGAGATAAGAAGGGATTAGCCACGAAGAAAGTAGAGAAGACTCTTGAATGAAGGGAGAGATGATAGAGTAGCCTTTTGGCTGGACTTTTTTTGTGTAGCCATAGACTGAACCATTTTTTTTCCTGTGACATAGAGACTGCATTTAGGGGGAGGCAGTGCCTCAGAACCAGGAGGGTTCAGTGTGGGTACCCCTCAGCCCCAGGGGGTGGAAAAACTAGAGGGGACAGATGTCCGGAAGGAAAGACTGTGCCTTTTTTAGAGTGAAACAAGACATCCTTGAAAGACAACCCTAGAAGCAGTTCTGGTCCATGCACAGTAGTGAAAGCACTAAGCATAGAAGGAAGGTGTCACAATAGCAAAGAACTTTCCGAGCAGTGCTGAGTGACATAGAAGCACACGAAGTTTCAACGTGTTTCCAGGAGAAGCCTATAGTGCAAGAAGGACTCCTCTCCTCTTCATGAACTGAGGATTGAGTATTCTAAAGAGTGGTGCCAGACTGAGTGATTTAGGAGAATGTATTGCTTTGAGAAATTGGGGGGGGGGGGGGGGGGGAGGAGAAAATTACTTTTGTAAGGTTTTCATTTTCCTTGTATTTTTTTTCTTCTTTTCTTGTAGTTTAGTTAATAAAGTTTTCTTTATTTCTAAGCAAGAGTCTGAAGAGTCTGCTTTGCTTATTCCTAGTCACATCACACAGCAGACACCAGAGAGAAGGTATTCTCATAGAGGCACTAGCGTTGTGTCAGAGTCCAACCATGACAGAAAGTAAATGATATACTATTTGACCTGTAAAGGAAGATAAAGCAGATTGTAGCTCATGATTGAGTAGTGAAAACACCACTCAAAATACCATTGTTGTACTGGTATGACAATAGTTACAGGACCACGGCCTAAGGTGTCATGGCAGCGTCTGCGACCTTTGATAATGATATCTGCAAAAAGCTTGTACAGACCTGGAGCTGTTTTTCAGGACCTGAAAGATAAAAATATCCAGTCCAAAAGATATGCAGTTTTTCTTCCCTTTTATCATTCTATTGACACAACAATCTGCATGATATTTCATCATCTCTCAAAATAAAGAATTGCACACCAACAGAAACATCTATCCTTGTAACAAATCCAGATGTCAAGGCTAATTCAACTTCTACAGCCTTTTTTGCTGCAGTGGTCAAATGTCTCTCATCGGTAGAGGAAGTTTTCTCTGATAGTAAGTCATACAAAGGTTGTAGTTGGTGATTAGTTATCCCCAAGTATGGCCTAAGCCAACCTATTGCAACAACCAATTTCTGCACATCAGCAGAGGTTTTAATTTCAATGTCCAATTTTACAGGTTAAGGCACAATTTGTGTATTGGTGACTATCAACCCCAAATATTTCCAAGGCATCTGTCTTTGAACTTCCTCTGGGGCGATAACCAAACCAACTAGAGTGTACACATCATCCAGCAGTTTGAGGGCATTGGGTCTTCACATGCCCTGATTCTTCACAAGCTGAACATCTGGGTGAGGACTTTATGACTTTGCCAAAGCAGTCATTTTATGCTCAACCGAACCAACCTTTGAGCAAGCAACTACAAGATCAGACAGCAAGGGATCTCCCGGTAAAGAATCAATAATTCCCCTGCAATCATTGTTCGCATTTTCCTGTGCTAGCTGTCTGCATAAAATTTACCTCAACTTATCATCTTCTACTTGCTTCTCAAGGGCTGCAGCAACCCTCTCCAAAAACTGCAGAAAAAGTTCCTTCACCCTTTGCTGGATGGTAATATACCTTGTTTTAGGACCTGCCATCGCCATTGTTTTAAGTAAGGCACTCATACCCAGCTGCTGGGCCTGTGCCAGAACCAGGGGGTCCCTTCTTGCCTGCAAATCCAGGTTAGAGAATGTTCCATTGCCCAGCAAGGCATCAACTCCCAAAGCATGACGTGGATCGTGCTGAGGTAACTGCATATTGTCCAATGCTATTCTTTCAACCATTTGTTTCCAGGTAGCTTGAGACACACCATACTGCACTGGCTGAAACAGAATCCTAGAAAGGTGAACAATATCATAAGGGGCGAGTACATCAGCATTTAAAACACGAATCACTTGCATCACCTGTGAAGAGTTAACACCATACTGATCTACTTTTGACTGAAAGTCCTGTACAACCCTCCATGCAAAAACCTGATGACTATCTTGTTGTCCTGAATTAGGAGCAGCTTTGAAAACAGGAAAAGCCACAAGCCCACCAGAAGCAGCAGCAGCAGCAGCCATCTCCATCCTTTTAGGTGGACCTATTTTCTCTAACAAATTCCAATCTCCCACTTCAGCTGCTTTCATTCTCACATGCTCCCAAAATTGTAAAGAGTGTAAAGGAGTCACAGCCACCTGGCAGGGAGGCAGAGCACAAGAAACAACTGGCCTGGATCTGCTACGAGGTCTAACAAATTCCTGGGTCTTTTTAGGTGTACTTTCAACTGGCAGTTCATTGTCAGAACTATCACTAGACAAAGAAGGACACAATGTTAAGGATTGCATTTTTCAACCAGTTCAGGAGGGAGGAGGGGGGCAGACGGTGCAACAGGGGACTGAGCAGAGGCAGATGACTCGAAGGAGGGCAGAGAAGGGGTGGATGGCTCAAGGAAAAGCAGGGGCTGGAGCAGCCGACCAAGAGGAGGGTGAGGGGGGAGCAGATGGCCCAGGGGGAGACAAAAGGGCCAATGACCCAGCCTGTTTTTCACTTCACTTCTGTAACTTCATTTTTGCTAACTGCTGTGCAGGTGTAAGAGACTTTGGTTTTGTACTCAGTTCAATTAACAGCTGAGCAGGTGAACTATGCACAGGTTTAACATGGTCTTCTGGAGATAAATACCAAGAAACAGTCTTAGCCTGCTGTTTGATTCTCACAATAGCAAACCCTGGGGGAACCTCCACAGCAGCTGCAGCAGCCTCCTCAGGGGGAGATACATTGACAGGCTCAGCCTCATCTTCCACCTGTTCCTCTACTTCAGTTTCTTGCTCTAATTCCTGCTCCTCCAGTTCCTCCCCGCTATCTTGTTCTGCTTTCCATTCCTTCAATGCCTCATACAACAGTCTCCAGGTAGTAGCCAAATGGACAACCGTCTTATCCCCCTTAGATATCACTTCCCATAGTCTCTTCCAAACCTCTTTCCATGCCCAGACACTGAAGGCATTGTCGGCATCAGCTTCAAAGTCCTGTGATTTACACCATATCAGTAAGCTACAAAGAGCATAATCAGAAGCTTTAACATTTTTCCTTTTCAATAAAGATTTCCATGTGGACAAAATAGTCCTTTCCTTGTTTGATAAATTATGTCCCATTATTTTTCCCAATTATTCACCTCGAATCAGATGTCTGAATTAGGTCTGGACCTCTGCAGCATCCTTGCTGCCTTCACTCAGTTTTAGGGTACACTTCACCTTTTTTCTCTCTTTTTTCTTTCCATTTTTTACAGTCCAGTTGCAATCACAGGGGGCAGGCACCAGATATGGCTATAGAGCGCGACACAGAGCAAAACACCACAACTCCATCAGAAGAGTGTGAAAGAGAGATTTATTAGAGCAACATGTTGCTTTTATAGTTTTTCAAGATATTTACATTTACTTGAGACACATTCAGTGCCCGTAGGTCATAAGAGAGAAACAAAGTTCTCAGTGAGTGACCAAGGAGCTACATCATTCTGTAAGCCAGCTAGAGTCTGTATCTCTTGTCTTTCTCTCCTTCATCATGTCTCCATGATGACAACCATTGTGTCTTCCTCAGGAGAGATAGAGGACTTTCCTTATAATCAGGAAGCCTTTGCCGGCTCACAAGAACAGCACAGAATGTGTTTCCTACACTAAACTATAAAATATTTATCACATTAAAATATATTTTCTACACTGAGATTAGGGTAAAAAGGCTGACAATTTTTAGTGTATCAAAACAGTTAAAAAGTGACTAGAAAGTGCATTATATCAGAATAATTTGCAATAACCAATATAATAGTGAAAGCCAATGACTACGTAGTCCTTCATAACAGAGAAAAGGTGTACTGGAGGATTTATTTAACTTCTTCTTATCCTACTCTGATTTTATCATCAATAAATTCAATTCATATCTCTAAATCATAAGCAGTTTTACCCGTGACAGGATTTGATGAGTGATCTCTCCTAGTCCTTGTCTCAACCCAGGAAGCCTTTGCTCAATTTTCTCTCCCCATCCAGGTGTGGAGAGCAGTGAGAGAGAGGCTGTGGTGGGTGCAGGGCATTCGGCCACTGTCCATCCACAGCCAGGCAGGGAGGAGGAGGAGGGTCCAGGTCAGGTTGTTGAGCAGACTGGTGTGGGATTTGCAGTAGTGCTGGGGCTCTCTCAGTGTCTTGGGGACAGGTACAAAATTATATATTGCTGCATTTCTGGACTGGTTCCCCCACATGCCCCCCTGCAGCGGCAGTTTGCAGCCAGCCCTGCTCTGAAAACCATCAAAGGCCCTCCCAGAGCCTCTGCTTCGGCTCCCTTTGGGTTTTGTGCTTCTTGCAGAGCTGAGCAAACCACAGGCAGGCCTTTTTCCACCCACAGAATTCTCACCTCTGCAGCAGCTCTAAAGCTGCCAGAATCAAAGCCAGGAAGGCAGGGGGGACCTTCAGGTGCTGGCTGCCACCTGGGGCTGGCCAGAGCAGGGCTGGGCAATGGCCATCCCTGTGCAGTGGGGCTGGGCCATGGCTGGGCCCCACCCTTGGATGGCCACTGGCTTCACAGAGCAGGAGTTTGGGAGCTCCTTCCTGCCCAGGGCTCCATTCCCCAGCGGCTCTTGCCGGCTCAGATCCTGCAGGGGACGAGCAAGAATGGAGAAGTCTGGACCCCCCTGGAGCTGCCATGCACCAGGACAGGAGTCCCTTGTCCAGCATGTGTCGCCCCTGGGACAGGATCCCCCCAGGACAGGTACCCCCTGGTTGTGCCCTCCCAGGACAGAATCTGCCCTCCCCCGTGTGGCACTCAGCACAAAAGGCCTCTTCCTTCTTCTGTGCAGGAAAGAGAAAGTGTTGGGGGGGCACTGTCAGACACCCACATCCCCCACAGCCTCCCCAGCCCTCCCTGCAGACCCTTCAACTCGGCTTCCCCCACGCTGGGCTTCCCTCAATCTGTTCCCTGCTCAGGTGCCCCCCAGGATCATGAAGGGATGAACTGGGGTCTTGTGAAATTGAGAGAAATTGAGAAAAATAATGGAAATGGAAATAAAGTGGGGAAAAAGCCCTTGGGGGCTGGGGGAACACAGACCCAGACCCTGTCAGAATCTCCCTGCCATGACCCTCCCAAACCACAAGCACCCTGGGGGGACTTTGCTGAGCCCTGGGTCACCCCAAAATCTGATCCAGCCAGGGAAGGAGCTTTGACCCACGGGCTCACCAAGCCACTGCCCATTCCTGGCACCCTCATTCCCCAGGGATCCCAATCATGGGACCCCGATTCCTTCCATCCGCCCTCCCCTGGGCCTCCCATCCTTGTACTCCCATTCCCCAGGACCTCCCTGTCCCAGCACCCGATTCTCAAGGAACCCTCTCCTGTTCATTCCAACCCCTGAAAGGCCCCTTTCCCCAGGACCTTGATTCTCTAAGGAACCCCTATTCCCACGGCATCCCTCATTTCCCCAGCATCCCCACCTCATGACCCCAAATCCCTGGAGCCCACATTCCCCTGGAACTCCCATCCCTGAGTCCCTCCAGCCCGGATGACCCCCATTCCCATGGCCCCCCCATGCCCAGTGAATCCCCAGTGATTCCCCCTCATCAGCACCCCCATTCCCAGGGACCCCCCATTCCCCTGGACAGTCATGTCCATGTCCCCCCAAGGCCCTGAGCCCCCCAGTCCTGGGAACCCCATGTCCCACCTTGTCCCACCCAGGCTTGTCCCCATCCTGTCCCCGCCCTGCTCACAGCCTGTGCCCAGCTTGTGGCCATCCTGCCCCCACCAAGGGCCACCTACGCATGGGGATGAGACCTGACCTCGCTTCTTTCCCCTTTGGCTGAAGAGCAACCACCCAGGGGACAGCCACCCCCTGCAGCGAGTGACAGCCAGTGCACATGGCGGGGGACACCGGGATGGCCGGGAAGGTGGCACTGCTCCTGTGGCGTGAGTGCCCTGGGCACGGGCCTGACACCCCAGGGATGGGGAGGGGAGGGGGCACAGAGGGGCTGTGGGGTCCCCTGATGTCCTCAATGCCAGCAGAGCCAAAGCATGGGGTCTGCTGGGGTCGTGGAGTGGTCATGGGGACAGGAGAAGGGGGACAGGAACATGGGGACAAAAAAGGCGGGACAAGGGTTTGGGGAGGCATCATGGGGCTGGTGGGGGTGACCTGTGCCAGCACAGGGTGGCCGTGGCATCCTCAGTTCAGAGGTGTCCACAGTGTCCCTATGTCCTGCCTGAGCAAGGGGTGGCTGCAGTGTCCCTGTCCACAAGGAGTCCATGTCATACAAGGACAGGTGGGGACAGCCCCCCACCCCCCCTACCCCTGTGCCTCTGTCCCCATGGTGCCACCCCCACTGAGCCATGTCCCTTCTGCCTTCCAGCCCAGACCCTTGGCCTCACTGGTGAGTCCTTGGGGATGCCATGTCCCCACCCTGCTGTCCCCAGTCCCACACTGGGCCTGGCAGGCTGGTGTCTCCTGTCACCCACAGGTGCCCAGACCACCCAGCTCCTCGTGGAGCCCCCCTGGAGGCCGGCGGTGCTGTGGGACCGGGTGACACTGACCTGTCAGGGCTCGGGGACCATTGGTGCCACCACCTGGTACAAGGACGGGAAGCACTGGGGGCAGGTGGAATGCGACCACCTCAATGTCACCGAGAGTGGCACCTACACATGTGACAGGCCTGGCAGTGGGCGCAGCCCCCCCGTGAGAGTCGTAGATGGTAAGGGGGAATCTTAACTCATCACGGTGGCCCTCGATAGGTCTGGGTGGGCTCCATTTCGTAGGTGGCCTCACACCCCCCGCATGGCGAGAGCCTGTGCCCTGCACACAGGGAAATCCCATTGCACCCCAGTGCACCTCAGTGCACCCAGATGTCCTCGGTGCCGTGGGGACCCACCTAGGACCTCTCTCAAGCCCCTCAGTGAGATGGTAGTCTCCTGTCCTACAGACGAGCTGGTGCTGCAGATGCCAGCATGGGCACTGCTGGAGGGGGACACAGTGACACTGCGCTGCCGGGGCCGGTGGAACAGCCCAGTACCCAGGATGCGATTTTACCAGGACGAGAAGGACCTGACAGAGTCCCTCAGAGGGACCGAGCTGTCCCTGCAACCCCTGCAGCGGCACCACAGCGGCCACTACCTCTGCGAGGGCTTTCTGAGGTCCTGGCCATCACGGTCAGCACCAGTGACAGTGACAGTGCATGGTGAGCACCCCCATGGCTGGAACTCCAATCTCCTCATACCCCCAAAAATACCTCCCAGCAGACTCAGAGTGACAGTCCTCACCTCCCCTCTCCTTCCCTGAGCTCTTCCCTGTGCAAGTGCTGGAGGATCCCCCCAAACCCACTCTGTGGTCCCCCCTGACTCTCAGCTGCCTCAGCACCCCCGCCCCCTGTGGCCCCGAGCCCCCCTCCTGCACATGTTCTATTGGGACGGGCAGGTGATGGGGGGCCCACAGGGGTCCCCACATCTGCTGGTGCCCACCGTGGGGGTCTCCCACTCGTGGAATTACAGCTGCCAGGTGCGCTCTGAGGGGGGGGCCGTGCTGAAGAGCAGCGCCCGGCTCCACGTCACGGTGCGCAGTGAAAGCGGGGATGGGCACGGGGAGCCCCCACAGCCTCCTTGAGCGCTCTGGTTGGGCACCTCCATGTCCCCCAGACACATTGTTGGGTCCCTCTGCCCAGTGTCCCCTCTCCCCTCTGTGGTGTGACCCCATTCCTGACATCTCCCACCACACCCATCCCCTCCCTCCCTATCCCCTCACACTGGCTGCCAGCCCCTCGCTGTGGCCTCAGCCCTGTCTGTGTCCCCGCAGTGCCTGTGGACAATGCCACCATCACACCCGGTGTCCTGGAGCTGACACCACGGGACACAGGGACACACAGGGACACAGGTGGGGTCACACAGTGTCACCAGGGAGTGCAGGACCCCTGGGGTGATGGGTGAGCCTGATGTGTCTCCCTCTGTTACTTGCAGCGGCCGCAGGGGTGAGTGGGGCCTTTTTGTTCCTGCTCCTGCTTATGGGTGTCATTGTGGCTTGGTACCACTCGCACTGCCCGGGTAGGTGACAATAGGGGAACAGGGGTCCTGGAGATCAGTGGGAAGGCCCCCAGAGAAGGGGGCCATAGGGCTGCACACACAGCCCCTGACTTGGGAGGGGCTGAGCCCCCAGTGACCATGGCTCAGAGCCCTGGGAGCTGTTGGAGGGTCCTGCAGGGATGTTGGGGGTTCTATCAGGGGTCCCCCTCCCTGCCAGGCGCGGGGTTCTGGGAGCTCAGGGTGTTGGTGCAAGTGGCGTGGGTCAGGGATACTGGGGGTGCATCAGGGATACTGGGGGACCCTGGGAGGAATTGTGTGTCTGGTGGTGGTTCAGCATTCCCAAGGGTGGATGGGAGCCCCTGGGTCTCCAAACTCACCCCTCCAGTTTTCCTTTGCAGATGCCAGGAAGCACCAGGAAAGGTGAGTGCAGCCTCCAGCCATGATACACCTTTTACCCAAACTCCCAGCACCTCCCATCCCCTTCCACACACCCCCTTATTCCCACAGACCCCCCCTAGACCCCCTGGCACTCCCAGTGGAGGATCCTCAGGCAACGTACATGGAGCTGCACAGGAAACCGTGGGAACCCAGTGACATCTATGAAAATCTACACCAAAAGTTGTGATGCTCTGGGAAGCGGGAGGAACTGGGTGACACTGGGGATGCTCCCTCCATGCCTCCTGTGGTTGCCCATCCTTCCAAGGGAGGTGGTCATGAGTCAGGGGGAGGCTACACAGGGCACCCTGTGCTCCCCATTTCCTCTCCCAGTACCCCCAAGGGCTCCCCCATCCCTTTGCTGCTACCTGCAGGGGCTCCCCAGCCCCATCCAAGTGCCCAAGTACCCTCAGGGACTGCCCCATTCTCTCCCCACAGTGCTTGCAGTACACCCAGGGCTTCCTCATTCCCCCTCCCACTACCCCTGTCCCATCCCGCTGTAAAAGGGGGAGTCGGGGAAGATTTTGCTGAAAGGTTTCTCAGATGAAAATGAAGCACAAAAGTGGCAAAATTATATCTGAGAACAGTTTCTTGATAAAGGAGGATAAGCGTTTGTACCGAAGGGGAAGAGAAGGGAGTAGAACGGGAAAAGGATAGAGACAGAAACAGAAGACAGGGACAGCGTTACCGCAAGGAGCCCGGGCGCTCTGTGGGCATCAGCTAAGCAGATGGAGTGTGTGTGCTGCAAGCCAGGGCAAGCCCACATGGCTTTTGTGAGTGGCTGGGCGTGATTTCCAAGGAGGGCACCTGCGTGTCTCTGGCATGGGCGAGCGATGGCTGCAGGCTGGCTGCTGCGGGCTGGCTGCGGGCTGGTGCTGCGGCACTGGTGGCTCTGGGCTGGCTGCTGTGGGCTGGGGCTGCAGTGGGCAGGTGCAGCAGGCTCGGTGCTGTGGGCAGCACGGGAAATGCGGCAGAGGCGGTGGGTGGGTGCAGGCAGCATCTGCTCCATTGGGGAGCAATGAAGGAACATCCAGGACGAACAGGAATGAGCTGCCTCGGGGAAGCAGCAAAGCAGGGAAGAATGGATGCAGGCAGGGAAGAAGGACCACCGGGAGGAAAAGTTGAGGCGGGGGGAGTACCAGTGATATTTTTGCCTGACGACTAGGAGGAATGATGCATCTGACTCCATCTTATCAGAAGGCTAATAATTAGTATACTAAATTATTCTATATGATATTACATTACATTTAAACGGAATCTGACAAGCACTCAACTGCACTCCACTGCACACAGTCTCATGACTTCCAGCCGACAGTCCCCACACACACACACACCTGGATTCAACTGGTCAGTGAATCAAAACACTCACACCAGAATCCAATTATTAATTCCCTTCAGGTAAACAATCTTCCACAATTCATTCTGCTTGCGAAGAACACAGGAGCAGTAAATGAGATAAGAATTGTTTGGATCATTCTTTCCTTCTCTCAATACTTCTCCCAGGTTCAGAGAATGTGAATCGCACAGGGAAGGAGGGTGAAGCTGACCCTCTGAGCGAGCCCCTGATCCCTCCAAGAAACCCAAAGCAAAACGCTCCTGTTGTGTCACAGTCTGCTGCTTTTATTTGCAAAGGGTCCTTCCAGAGCCCGATTTTCCCAGGCATTTTTCCCCACACATTTTTCCTGGCCATCTGTCCCACCAGCCAGTGGGGGTCACTCACAGCCCAATCACTGAAGCTTTCTCTCCCCTGATTCTCTGTTATGTGAAGCCTAGCCAGGGACAGGGTTCCCAGCACATGTACAATCCACAGAGTCATTTTCCACCTCATGTGTAGCATATGTTGAGACGTAAATCAAAACCAGATTTGTTCCTCTTAACCCCCATGTGCTTAGTGGCTCTGCAATCCCCCTCCCAGTGCTCCCGCTAAGGTGGCTTACTGGTGCCCGTCCCAGTTCCAAGGGGGCACAGGACCTGGTTCTTTGCTCCTGGGACAAAAATGCAGCTCTTTGGTTAACCTGGCAGAAATGGTGTTTCTTTGTTCAGCTCTGTCAAGGAAGCTGAACAAGGTGGGAACCTCCCTCGGAATGGAAAATATGACCCCCTTCTCTCTGAACTATTGTAACTTTGAAATTATGGGGCTTTTAGGCAAAGATGTGGGAACAGGAATAACAGTTCTTCACTGGTATGTATTGTGAGAAATAAGTTAATGGAAGTTGACTTTCGCTGGATATTTTACAAATTGATATAACATTATTGATTATATTGTTGATTAAATATTGTGATGTTGTTGGGACAGTGATGTGCATTGTGGAGTGGCTGATGTTGTTGGGGTGGCCATCCATGTGTGGGGCCCAGTCATGGCCCAGCCCCACTGCACAGGGATGGCCATTGCCCAGCCCTGCTCTGGCCAGCCCCAGGTGGCAGCCAGCACCTGAGGGTCCTCCCTGCCCCCTTGCCTTTGATTCTGGCAGCTTTAGAGATGGATGGGAAATTGAGGAGAGCCATTCCCAGCAGCATTCCAGGAGCAACTTCCTCTGATAAATCCCTTTTTTTGGGAATGTGGAAGGGGCTCTACCCAGAGCAGGAGGTTCTGGCATTTCCCAATACAGGATGGAATAGCCTCTTTTTCCTTCATTCTATGGGAAATTACCATGTGAAAAGCTTTGGATTCAGTGGGTGGAAGCTCATGGAATTCCTCTCCCACCCCTTTTCCAGGGAGCTGGGAAGAAGCTCCTCAGCCCAGTGCAATATTCCCTAGATATAATGGAGGCAGTGTGGAAAACATCTCATCCACCAGCTGGGGCGGGATCTGGAATTCTTCTATTGGGAAAAACGGAGCTGCTGGCAAAGGCTGGGAGATCCTGGGATCTGGGAATCTTCCATTGGGAAGAGCAGAGCTGCTGGCAAAGCGTGAGAATGAAGCAGAATTCCCATCAGGCCAACACGGATGAGCAAGGGCCCCATGACGCGGAAAAATTTCTGGGGTTCCTGTTCTGACAGGGATTGAGTCATTTTCCACCAGGATTTGGGAAAATTCCCTGACTTGGGGTCTGTCAGGGGAATTCACTGTGAGGAGCTCGGCAAGAAGAATCCTGGAGATGGAGGCCCCTGGGAATGGATGGGGTGCATGAAGGATCTGAAAAATTCCAGAGGGAAGAGAAGGAGAGGGGAGGGAAAAGGAGGGGGAAAGGGGAAAAGCGGAAAGAAAAGAATGGGAAGAGGAATCAGCTGTGGATCAAAGGGATTTTAGCTTCCACTTCCAATCCATTTCCTAAATTTTCTAAGGTTAAAGACCCCTCAGAACTTCTGGACAAGGAAATTCCCACTGCCTGTTCCTGGGGTGAATTCCCAGCAGTGCCTTTGGTGAGCAGAACACCAGGAATGCACCGAGCCAGCAGCTCCCATTGCAGTGCAGAGACCATTCCAGACCTTTCCAAGGTAGAGCCGGCTTCTCCCATCCCACAAAATGGAAATTGAGTCCACAGAGAGAGGGACAGTCCAACCTCCTGAGGGAAAAGCCTTTGGCCTGTCAGGGTCTGTCCTAGTGGACAGATGACCTGATGGTTCGTAGGAATGATCTCAGAGTGCAAAACACCAACACGGTAGAAGGGGGTTTGCAGTGATAATCAAATCAAATGCAATTTTATTGAAATAGTCACAGCAAAAATGCGATAGAGGGATTAAGGGAGAGAAAAAGATAGAGAAAGAGAGAGAGGGAGAGCGGGAGGGAGAGGGGATATAGCTACCAACGCAGAGATGAAGTCCTTTGGTGCAGTCCAGCCGAGGGTCTGCCTGCTACGCTGGGGAGATCTCAAAGGCTCTAGCTAACTCAGAGGTTTTTATTACTGAAAATTGTGAGGGGGGGAGAAACAGATACAATAGGGAACAGATGTAACAGGTAGTCCATGTTCTCAGCAGTAAATGAGCTTGATAGATGTAACAGGTAGTCTATGTTCTCAGCAGTAAGCGAGAGCCATTGTTTTCTTGGTTCAGTGATCACAATCTGCAGGCAAACATCTCACTTCGGTCAGCTTGCCTGCCCCACACACCTCCCCCGGGCTGGGGGTTTCAGTCCCAGTCCTTGGAAGGAGCAGAGGGGCCTTTCAGGAGTTTCATGTCTCAGTCCTTGGTGGAGAAGCTTCTCACATCTCCATCTGTCTGTCACGGTGGTTGTAAAACAGGTGAGGGTCTTCGGTAGGAGACCACCTGAAACTCAGGAGAAGTCCAGTCAGGCCGAGAGATGGGACAGCTTCCAGAGCCGCTATTGTTGCAAACGGGGCATGGTGCCCCCTTCTCTAGCATACAGCAAACAGTCCTGTGAAAACAATAGCTCAACACTGAGGTTTCAGGTCTCAGGGCCCGTGGCGTGTGACTTTTCTCCTTCAGAGCCAGATATAGACGGGAGGGGTCTTCTCTTCAGTGGTCTCCCAAGGACGATCCTGAGGCAGATGAGGGAAAATTCTGACAGACTCTCACACCCAGGGCATTGCCATGGCACAGGGGCAGGGAAAATGTATTGGCTGTATGCAGCAGTGAGAAAGGCACTGGCCCAGGCAGCTGCTGCCATGTGGGCACAAGCTCTGCTGCCCAGGAGGGTCCCGTAGTGCAGAGGTTTGCAGATGGACACGGAGCAGTCATAGCACATGATGGTCAGGAGGGAAAGCTCTCCTGAGATGAAGAACAAAAAGAAAAAGAGCTGTGCAGCACATCCTGTGTAGGAGATGTTCCTGGTGTCCCAGAGGAAATTGTGCATGGCTTTGGGGACAGTGGTACAGATGCAGCCCAGGTCAGTGAGGGCCAGGTTGAGCAGGAAGAGGAACATGGGCGTGTGCAGGTGGTGGCCGCAGGCTACGGCGCTGATGATGAGGCCGTTGCCCAGGAGGGCAGCCAGGGAGATGCCCCGCAAGAGGCAGAAGTGCAGGAGCTGCAGCTGCCGCGTGTCTGTCAATGCCAGCAGGAGGAAGTGCCTGATGGAGCTGCTGTTGGACATTTGCTGTGTCTTGGCATGGGGATCTGTAACAAAAAGTAACCATGGAATAGTTGCGTTTGGAGAGGACTTGAAATATCCCTGCACAGCCTTGGGGCACTTTCCCCCCCTGCCCAGGGCTCTGCTGCCTGGAGCTGTCCCTGCCAGCAGTTGCTTCTCTGTGCCCAGGGCTGGGCCCTGCCAGTGCTGCCAGAGCCCAGCCCAGCCCAGCCCTGGGGGCTCAGCTCTGCCCTGCAGACCCCTCTCAGCTCTAGCACTGCCCAGCGGATGCTCTGGCTCTGCAGGATCAGATGGCAACGTCAGAGCAACCCTGAGGAGGCTGGAAAAGCGACACTGATGTGCAATCATGACCTCCAATTATGTACTTTAATTAGTCCCTGGAGAGGCTTTGTCAGTAACAACAGACAGTGGGGCTCATTAATGCTTCAAGGTACTTCAGTTTTTTAAGCTACTTGGTGTTTTACTTTTGATACAGACTATGAGAAGGATTGTGCAGTCACAGCCTCCAATTATCTACTTTAATTAGTCCCTGTAGAGGCCTTATCATTAATGAGAGTCCATGGGGTTATTAATGCTTCAAGGTTCTTTGGTTACTTTAGGGTACTTGGTGTTTCCCCATTTCATACAAACTCTATGACAAATTTGTGCAATCATGGCCCCAATTATCTGGTTTAATGAGTCCCTTGAGAGTTTTGTACTGACACTCAGTGGAGCTTATTAATACCTTGAGATACTCAAGGTTTTTAAGGGACTTTTGATTTTCTTTTCCACACTGATTCTCTGAGAGGTTTTTGTGCCATCCTGGCCTCCAATTCTCTCCTCCAAGGAGTCCATGAGGAGTCTGTGTTGGGGATGGACCTCAGTGGGGGCCATTCATGCTTTGAGACTGTTTGGGTGCTTCCTCTGACTCTGACTCCTGGCAAGGTTTGTGCAATCTCCTCTCAAGCCCTGAGGTTCAAGGGCTCAGCTCCAAATGCACCACGGAGCTCATTAGAATCAGGCAAGTCCTGACAAACCATGGCTCTCCTTCGATTTCCCTCTATTCTTGTGCTGTTCATCAGGAAGGTTTCTGTAGTGGTTTTGGTTTGCCATTTTGAGATTTCTTGGCAAATGCTTTAATTACTGTGATGGGTTCAGTGTTGGCTAATTACCAGTGCACTCACTGGAATATACTTATTCATTTCTTGCTGTGAGATAGGATTAGGAGGAAGGCAAAGTAGGCTCAAAACTTTAAAATGGTATAAAGAAAAATTATAATAGTAACTAAAAGATTAAGTAATAAAAGGCTATAAGAAAAGTTTATCAATGGTAACTAAAAGAAAGAGGAATAAGAATCAGAACAAAACTTTCAGAACACTTTTCTTCTCCTTAAAAACTTTTCTTCCTTACTGAAAATGTAAGGAGACAAAACGTAAAATTTTCAGTCAGTTTAGCACCTCGGGAATAGTTTTGTTCAGTTCACTTAAGGAGAGGAGTCTCTCTATTGTGCTATGGAGACTTCTCCACAAGAAAACCGTTCTCTCGTGGCTCTCAATTCCACAAATAGCAGTCGCCTAAAAAATCTGAAATTGTCAAGTCCCTCCAATTTTATCACCACTTTTTCCACAGCTGTGTTTATGGGCCATGTCAACTTATGGGATATTAAAGATGAGCTGTTTAAGAGCAAACGTTCTCTTGTTTAAGAGCAAAGGTTCTCTTCATCTATTTCTGAAATCATCTTCATCTCTGGGAACAGAAGTCTTATCTCCCTGATGAAATAAACATGGCAGGAGACTTTTTCTCCTTTTAATGCCTTTAATTAAAGTGATCAGCTCATAATTGGGCAGCTCCACGGGTCTGCAGTCTCCGTCAGCTGTCCCAGCGTGATGAGGAGGAGAAGGATATGCACAGCTTTATCCACTAGGAGCAGAGCTGGGGGTCCAGTCCTCGTAGGAGCCAGATGTTAATCTTCGCAGCCTCGCCCCCTCCAGGTCCTGGTTTCAGGATGACTTTTGTGCTCAGGGTGAGGGGCTACAAAGGTCTCCAGTATCTCTGCAGGCTCAGCACTCTGCTCCTCACATTCACACATCACTCTAATTTCCTAACTTTATGTTAGCTCATTGTTTTGGGGGTCTTTTCAGTAAGTTTGGAGTAGTAGCTTCTCATGGCATGCTGGTCCTGAAGTTAGTTTGCATGCACCCCCTCCCAAGTCTCAGTCCCTTCTCTTCACCGTTTGGGGAAGTCCCCACCCTTCTCAGGAGAAGAGCCATTAATTTAGCTCCAGCAGGGGCCTTTACTGATACAAAAAAGAACCATTAATGATAACGACTTGTAATTATCATAACAAACAAGTACCACTTTAGCAGCACAGCAACAGTGGTCTGACTAGTTTTTGTAACTTTTTTTTACAGAAAAATTGGCAGAATTTTGTTTATAACAGTCCCCCCTCTTCTTCTTTGATCGAGCTTAAATTTAAGCTTGCATCAACTTGCAATTTCTGACCGATGAGCTTCATATTTCTTTAATTTTTGGTATTGATTATAAATTTCTTGCGCACTCTGGTAATCGTGGTTACTTAACTTCGTTACCTTTCTTGGTTTCTTTAGGTTGGTCTGCATGGCCAATGCTACTATTTTAATTGTTCTGGTTTAGGGCAAATTTGTTAAAGAATCTGCAAAGGATCCTCCAGAAAGCAAAACCCACACGGCCCCTCCCCCCAACCGGTTCGGGAAAAAATTCCTCGGAGAGAGGTGGAAAGAACCTGTTTATTTGACTGGCCCAGCACCCCCCAGCACACAAAATGAACAATACCAGATGACACTGCTCTGAGAAAGATGACAAAATCAGAAAGTCTCTTTCGGGGGTGGTTGCTCTGTTCTCAGTCCCTCCGGCGCTGGGGCAGCTGCTGCAGCCAAACCTTCGGTGTTCCCGGGTCCCAGTCCGGAGCAGGTTCGAGGTGGTCACAGGAACAGGAGAGGAGAAACAGTCCAGGAAGGAATTTGGACTGTTTAGCTAGAACTAGCTAATAAGCAGAAGCAAAAGCGAGAGCAGAAGCAAGAGCAGAAAAGCAAGCAAGCAAAGCAGCAAGCTGAAAGCAAGAAGTGAATAACAGCCCCAAGTACTGCCCGTCTCTGTGTCCCTGATAAGAGAAACCCAAACAAAACTTCCATTCTTCAGAGCCAGTCTTAAAGGCACAGAACAGATGAATGGGGATACAAGCATCATAACGTCACTCCAGGACAGGAAAACAAGCACAGTAAAAAGAGCAATCCTCCATGTATACACAGAGTGAGAAAAACTACTTTTTCCCATACATCCTTATTGAAAATCCATAGGTTATCTCACCAACTGGAATCAAGTGTAAGAGTTTGTTCTTGGTTATTTACACATGCTAATTTTTTTTTTATTTCATTTGAAATGTTTCTAATAATTGCATCCTTCATCTTTAATACTCCCTGGAGCCTGATGATTCTACTTAACATAGATATTGGGGTCTGAACTTGGCTTTACAATTTTGGACTTTCTCTATTTCTATTGCACTTTGCTTCTTCTGTTTGGTTTCTCCTAAATCATTGCATATAGGCACTCCTAAACTTGATCCAGTTTCTTTGGGTAATAAGAAGAAAGCTGGTTTTATTATTCTAGCTGTGCAGCTGCCAGACCAGTCTTCTGACAATTTAGTGTATGCTGTAGTACTAGAGATCAAAACCAGGTGTTTAGAGCTCTCCCGAAATGTGTCATCAGTTTCTGTTGGGCATTTCCAATATTTACACAGTTCTTTCATTTTCCAAACGAGTTTATCTCTTTTTCAGTACACTCATAACATTCATATACTTCATAGTGGGTACACTTGTTCTTTCTTTTTTTCAACAGACTCCAATTTGTTTGGATCTCTTGGGATCCCCTGGGTAGCTGAATATTTTACTGCTAAATACTTGTTACAAACCATCTTTCTTACTGTTTTTACAATTTCTTTTCTTTTTACTAGATCTACTGAGCTTGTTTCAGCAGCATCCCACTCAAAGCACAACCAGGCTTCTCCTATAGGGCACTCTCCCAGGAGTGGCTGCCTAAAAGTGGCAGTATTCTGGGCCATCTAATGCATTGTCTTATTTTTCTGATAAAGGACTAATTGGGAGAGGTTAACGCAAGTAGGGTTAGAATTGATGAGGACTCCAGACAAGGAGCTCACTTCCTCCTCATAGAGGGGTTGGTAGCACTCACTGCCCGGCTCTCCTGGGCTCCCCAGAGCACCACCAGCAATCAGAGTCATCATTACTACCCTTCCCAAGAGTCCTGTATGGGTCATCTTGCAGAGCCTGCCCACCTGGCCTTGCCTCTTGGGGAATTTTACTGAGAAGAAGCTTCCAAGCTCTTTAGAGTCTCTTCTACCCGCTTCTCTGGTTAAACTTCTCTTGGTCTTTTCTCTACCAATTTTGGTTTCTCTTAGTGGAGTACTCTGTAGGGGATTAACCTGGAGTCTTTAGAGCCAAATTGGGGAACTTAACTAGAATGACTTATTTACAGTCTTAAACTTTTTACAAACTTATTTTACACACAGAACTGTCTAGAAACATTTTAAGCTATGTTAGGGCTCTAATACCAATTATTTTCCTATACAGTTCAGTCTTTTTGACTCCTCCTTCTGAGAGTCAACTTTAAATCTTTTGGTCTTTTTATCGCAGTATACTTGGATGAATTAACTTGTGATGTGGTTGAATCCTGTCCAGTGCCCGGAGACGAGAGTGATGCAGAATCTGGTCCAATGCCAGAGGGAGAAGCTGATGTCAGATCTGGTCCTATACCTGGGGATGAGACTGGCCCTTTTATTCTTGTAATGTGAGTCCAACCTTTTTGTCTGGTCCGCACAGCCGAATTAGTGATGAGGAGTACCTGAAAGGGGCCTTCAAATTTAGGCATTAATGGTCCTGTATTCCATGATTTTATCAAAACCCAGTCTCCTGGGCTTAGTTATGTCTTCAACTTTCATGTCAAGAGGGGAAGTTTGGGGGAGGTATCCTCTTTTTCTAAGTCCTTCCAGAGTTCTTCCAATTATCTCTAAGTACTTTCTGGTAGCCTCTTCCCCTTCCAGATAGTCTCCTGTGCTATGGGGTGTTAACAAGAATGGCAGTCCAAACATCATTTCATAAGGTGAAATTCTTATGTCAGACCGAGGTCTTGTTCTGATGCGCAAAAGCGCTAGGGGCAAACACTTTCGCCAATTCATTTTTATTTCTTCAATCAATTTAGTTAATACATTTTTGAGAATTTTGTTCATCCGCTCCACCCTCCCAGAACTCTGGGGGTGCCACGGAGTATGTAATTTCCATTTTATTCCTAAAGCTCCAATTATATTTTGCAATGTTTGGGACACAAAATGTGGACCTCGGTCTGAGTCTATTGTGTTCACCATTCCATATCTGGGGATAATGTTGTCTAGGATTACTTTTGCTACAACTTGAGTTGTTTCCCTTCTGGTTGGGAAGGCTTCTACCCAATGGGTGAGATGATCTACTATAACCAGTAAATATTTGTATCCTTGCACTGGGGCCATCTCTGTGAAATCTATCTGTATGCTTTGGAAAAGTCTTAAAGCTAATTCTCTCCCTCCAGGTGCTACTTTTCTCATGACTTTCTGGTTCCCTTTTTGACAAATGACACACTCTCTTGTAATTGCTTTGGCTAGGCCATATACACCTATGCATAGGTTATTTCTTAAGAAATGATCACATAGTCCTTGAACTCCCCAATTAGTTAATTTATCTAATTCTGTTAGCACTGTCCGAGCCAGTGCTTTATTCAAAAACACCCGTTCATCTGACGTTAACCATTCCCCTCGTTGCCCTTGGAGTAACTTTAAATATTTTATAGCCTCCAATTCTTTTTCACTAAATACAGGTTCTTCTCTTCTTTCTCCTTCTTCAGGTGTTGTTCCTGCTTTAACATTTTTTACTGGATCCCCTGGTTCTAAAGCTGCTTCTTTTGCTATCTGATCAGCCAGTTGGTTTCCTCTAACTTCAAGACTGTCTCCTTTTTGATGCCCCTTTATATGGACCACTGCTATTTCTGTAGGTTTCTGAAGAGCTTCTAACACTGCTCTAAGTTCTCATGGGCTAAGCTTTTTCCTTTTGAACTTAAATATCCACATTCCTCCCATATTTCCCAACTGTGTGAACTATCCCATATGCATATTGGGAGTGCGTATAAATGGTTCCCCGGTCCCCCTCCAGTAAGTCCAGTCCCCTCTTCAGGGCATATGTTTCACAGCTTTGAGCTGACCAATTTGGGGGTAGTTTCCCTTTTTCATCAATTTGCAATGTTTCTCCATCTGTAATAGCATAACTTGAAGCCCTTTTTCCATCTACTACCCTCAAAGAGCCATCTATGAATAAGATTCTTCCAGTTGCTAGAGGCTGATCTTCTAAATCTTCTCTTACTTTTGTTTGGAGGTTAACCAATTCAAGGCAATCATGTTCTAAATTCTCTATAGGCTCTCCCATTAGGAATTGTGCTGGATTGAGGGTATTGGAAGTCATAAATTCTAAGTCCTCTGTGTTCATTAGTATTATCTCATACTTTAATATTCTGGCATCAGTTAGCCACTGCTGAGCCTTTTGTCTCGGTACCGCCTTAAGGTCATGAGGAGTATGTACTTCAACTTTTCCTTGTAAGGTCCATTTTTGAGTCTCCTCTGTGGAGGATTTTATTAAGAGTTGGTTAGCTGAGAAAGGCCATACTGACATAATGCCGCTGGTTAAGCTGAAAGAGGGAGGTCAGCAGTCTCTGATTCAGTGACTGCTGACAGGCAAGAATGCCGGATGACCTTGCTGCAACATGAGGAAAGGGAGGTGAGATTAGTCCTGAATATCTGCAGAATGTAACAGAAGAATAAGCACAAGAATGTAGAAGTAGGTGTAGTTGTTGATATGTAACTAACAAATCCTGAGCTCAACTTTTGCAATATGTATGAAGCTTATTAAGAACTATATTTAACCCGCCGTATTCGATCAATAAATCGGACTTGGATGAACCAATTGGTGTCTGGGTCTCCTTCCTCCGACACTTAGCACAACATTTGCTTCTCAGGAGGTCTTCAGCAAAAAAACTCCACTAATCCCTAGTTTTGCACAGAGAAGGAGGTCCTGACAAAGCATGAGGCACAGGCAGGGCTCTGGCATATGAATTCCTGAGCCGCAGGATTCCACCCATTGTTGTTCCTAGCTACTTTGCTGATATTTTAGAGCCAGTTCTGGACAAGGGCTGCTGCTGACAGGATAGGAAAATATGGAGAAAAAAAGGTGCAGGAGACAACAAAAAACAAACCAAGGGGGAAAACCCTTAGAAATACAGAGCACAACAGAAGTCCTTGGAGATGGTTCAATAGAAAATGCCAGCAGCAGTGAGCAGAGCCCAAGGTTGCTCACTGCCACCCCAGGGGCTCCTCAGTCCCCTGCTGGTTTGTGTCTGATGCAGCCCTGCCTGGAAAGGGCTCCATGCTCTGGTGTTCCCAGCTTGCTCCAGGCTATATTCTTAGCAGCACTGAAAGAAGAGGTGAAACAAAGAGCCATTTTCTGTGCTGTCTGCAAACTCTTCTTCTTCAGTGCCACTGGCAGAGATCATCCCTCTGTCAGCTTGGCACTGTGCCTGCTGCATCCTTGTCCCTGTCCCTTGCATCAGCTCCTGCACATCATGAGCACTCGCTGTCCCACATCATGAACAGAGAGAGCTGTGTCAGAAGAGCAAGGAGTGCATTTTCTTGGCCTTTCTAACAGACACAAGAAGCATGAGTCCAAATAACTTTGTTGTTTGTTCCTGCCCTCCTTTTTGATAACTCTTTTCTGCTTTAATGCAAAAGCCTCTTTTCATACATGGATGGAATGATCTGGAATTGGCAGTTCCTTCAGGCTGTCAGGCACCATGGGAGTTTTCTCTTGTCTCTGATGAGGATTTGGTGAATTTTCCATTGGTCACTTGGTGGTGTCACCATGGGCTGAGCTCAGCGGCCGACTCTGCTGTCCCCAGGGGATGCATTGGGACGCCAAGCCCCTCAGGGCTGGGATTCGGGGGAGGGCAGGCTCGGAGCGCCCAGAGCCTGGGCCCCTGAGGAGCTGTTGCTGGCGCTGGCTGTGCTCAGCCCGCTGTGCGGAGCAGCCGCGGCCATGGAGACACAGGCGGGAGCTGTGGCCGAGGCCGGCAGGCGGCCCGGGCCGGCTCGCAGCTGCGAGGACGCCGGCAGCCTGTGCCCTGCGGCCGAGGCCGTGGCGGGCGGTTTGCGGGCAGGGCTTTTCCGAGCCGGCCGCAATGTGCTGCCTCCCGTGTGGGCCCGGCTGCGGCAGAGGCAGGCGGGAGCGCGGCGGGGCCGGCAGCGGCGGGCAGAGGCCGCAGAGAGCAGCAGCCCGGGCGGGCCCGCTGCGGAGCGGGATGGAGCTGCCGGGCAGCCCTCGGCCGTGTCTGTGCGCACAGGGCAGGAGCAGAGGCCGGAGCAGGGGCAGGAGCCGCGGCAGGAGCCGGCCATAGCGGCAGCTCGCCGTGCCCGGGGCCGCAGCCGCAGCTCTCCCCTGCCGGCCACAGCAGCAGCCGCTCGCCTCCGAGGCTCCGGCGCTTCCCGAAGACGAGGGGCCCGGCCCCCGGCACGCCCTGGAACCCCGCAGCCAGAGGAGCCGCCGGCGCCGCAAAGGGCAGCGCAGAGGGCGCAGGTTGAGGAGGAGGACATGAGGCTCGCTCTGGGCCGCGCTGGGGCGGCTGTGCCCTGTCAGCCTTCGCCTTGAGCCCTTTGCTTCTTTTCCATGAGCCCTGATCCCCGTCCTTGGCCAAGGGCCCCCGCAGCCCTTTGCAGGGCTGCAGGAAAAGCTGCCTCAGTCACAGAATCACAGAATCCCTGGCTTGGAAGACAGACACTTTCAAGATGATCGAATTCAATCTGTGGCCTAATACCTCAACTAAAGCACGGCACCGAGTGCCACATCCAGTCTTCTTTCAAAGGCTTGCAGGGATGGTGAGTCCACCAGCTCCCTGCAGGGGTCTGTCCCAGGAAGAACCAAGATAACACTGGGGCCTTCTACCCCCTGGCGCTTGGAGCTCTGGAAGTTTGTTTTTCTGCTTAGGCAAAGGCCATGGAAAAGGACTGGGAAAAGTAGTCACAAATCGAGTAGTCTACAGAGCTCTAAATTAATGTGCAAGGAATACAGAAAAGACAGAAAAGAAAAAAGGCAAAACCCAAATGGCATCAGCAAAGTCTTGGGCATGAACACATAGCTGCAAAGGGTCTTCTCAGCCCTATTTCTTTGTATTTCTGGGAACCAGAGGAATCCTGCTAGAGCCTCTGGGGAGATGGGTTTGGGAGGTAAAAGTTCATGTCTTTTTTCTCCTTGGGGCAGCTCCTGTTCCTAGCATCAGCTGAGCCTCTCTCCAGCCTGATGCCTGTTCTGATTGTTGCAGCAAAACAACTCATGGCAGACAGAACACACTGAACCTTGCAGAGACGTGACTTTTTCCAGTGCCAGCTGGGAGTGGGAGTCAGAAGAAAAACTCCCGAAAGCACAACTCCATTGGAAGATTGCCTTCCTTTTCATTGCGTAAAGAAGCTCTAGATCCACTTGTGAATTGTCAGTTGTTTGTTAAGGATGGGAAGTTTTCTTTCCTGATTTTTTTCATGTGGTTTGGAAGTGGATGAGGCTCTTGTTCATTCACAAACTCCAGACCAAAGTGCCTTTGGAAGATGGCCCACGTGGCAGTTTTTGCCCAGCCATGGTACTTGTGGATAGAAGAAAGCAAGGGCAATGGTATTTGCAGCCAAAACCCAGCAAAGCTTGGCTCAGCCAAAACATCCTGGGGAGAGAGAGGCCTCCAGCTGTTCCTAGAAATCAGCAAGTTCCAGCCAAATGGTTGTGTAGCACTAAGTGCAATCTCTTTTCCTGGATCAGAGCTTTGCTCAGCTGAAGAAGCATAAAGATCAGCAAGGAGCTCCCAAAGGCCCATCACATCATTTTGATTTTGCTCATCTTGTGTAAGTTTGCAACTAAACGTGTTTGCAGTTGAGCTAATGAGAGAAAAAAAAAGTAAATAGAAGCTTTACGGTGGGGCCATGACATTGCACAAGAGGAATCACCAGTGTGCATTTCATTGGAGCTCTCTCAATCCTATAAAAGTATTGTAGCCCTGATTTAAAATAGGCCGATATGAACCAATTTGGAGAGACAGAGACTAAAATGGCTTATGGGGGTTTTTTTAAGAGTGAGAAAAACTACCCAAAAGGTGTTGTTTTGTGACATTTTAAAATATACTACCTCAAAATTACCAACTGCAATAAATCAAGAGTTTAAAATGGAGTGTTTAGGTATATGAATAATTAAAACCACAAAAATGTGCAGATATGAATGCATGTTTTCATAAAAATCATGAAATTATAGACCAAAAAATACATGCCCTGAACTACAATGCAAAGGCAGGTAGAACTGTACTTGAATGATCTCTTTTTAGATTGCTGGAGTTTTTTCCTTGTGAAGAGGAGCTAGGGTAGTGCTGAAGAAAAGTGGCACCAGCAGGACGGGGCAGCGTGCCGTGCTCCGTGCAGAGGCTGCCAGGGGCTGCCCAAAGAGCGCCCTGCTGCAGCCAGAGCCCTCCTGGCCTGGGGCCCGGGAGCAAAGGGCCAGGGCAGCCACCTCCTCCTCGTCCTGACCCTGCCACCGCTCCCTGCTGCTGCTGCTGCTGCTGCTGCTGCTGCTGCTGCTGCTGCTGAGGGAAAGAGAAGACTCTCCTAAGGCCCCATGAACGAATGCACTTACGCAGCCATGGGGATGCCAGTGAAGGAAACCAGGTGTCACATAAAGCATGTGTGACCAGAGTCACCAAACACATGGAACACCACCTAAACATGGAATTGTTGCAGCTCTGGGACAGGCAGAAATTGAAAGAATTAACTGGGGACTTGAGGGCAGAAGAGGCCAGAGGAGGAAAACAACTCTGAGGGGGAAAAAAACCCACCATATCTGGAGGGGAAAATATCTCTGCCTGCTCAGAATTGGTCAAGGGAACATGTCTCTAATCCTCTCCTGAAAGGGATGCTTTCGATGAGCTTTGCACCTCCAGCTGCCTTGGACCAGAACCAGGAAGATGCAATTATGTAAATGTTAAATAGATAGATAGATAGATAGATAGATAGATAGATAGACAGATCTCATTACTGAAATCTCTCTTTCCTGTCTGCCAGTACACACATCAGAACTTGGTAGCCAGTGCCCTGCTCAACTACAATCCTGAGATTGCTCTCCTGTTGCCTCAAAAAACCACACTCTTGGAGCATCTGGAGCATGTAGGTCCTTATGGAATGCAATCAGACCCAGAGCATTGCTGGAACTGGACTTTTTGTGCATCTGTGCTCGGGCAAGTTCTTCTCTTGCCCTTGACCACACTGATGGTGCTGAAGTGGCTGGAATCAGAAATGCAGCCCAGCCCCTCCCAGCTCCTGTGATCTCTGAGCACCAGCTGGAATGCAAGGGCATTGATTTCCTGCTCAATTCCTGAACACAACACACACTGATTCCCTGGGCTGCAAAAAGGCACAAGCACTACTAAGCTCAAAGTGACCTCTAAGGCCCTACTGGCTGGCCTGGGACCACAACAGCTCCTTCTGCACCAAGGTCCCTGCACAGAATGATGTATTCTCATGCAAAAATACTGTATTCTCCAGAAGTGACACCTTGGAAATTAAAATTCTAGCAGACCTAGTCGTAGTGCTATAAAAGGGCAGAAAATAATGATGAAAAGAGCCTTAATTGGGAGAAAAAGAAAATGAATAAGCCTCTTCCTCCAAGCAAACAAAAAAAACTCAAGGAAAAAAAGGGGGTAAAGTCGCTTCCAAAAGTGGCTCAAATATTTGGATGCACTGAGGAGATTCTGAAGGTCCCTCACGAGGCTCCCATTGGCCAGGCTAAAGCTCCCTCAGCCCCTCCTCCCTGGCCTTGTGCTGCACCCCCTTGCCCAGCTCCCCTGTCCTTCTGTGCACACGCTGCAGCCCCTCCATGACTTTCTGCTTCCCAGGGCCCACAGCTGCACACAGCACTCCAGCTGTGGCCGCAGCGCTGCCCAGCACAGGGCCACACTCACTGCCCTGCTCCTGCTGCCCCACTGCTGCCGGCACAGCCACCGTGCCCTTGGCCTTCTTGGCCCCCTGACCCCACGCTGCCTCATCTTCAGCTGCTCACGGCCGCCAGCCCTGCGTCCTTTTGGCCCATGCAGCTCCCCAGCCACAAAGGTGCCCATTGCACTTCAGATACTGCAGGCAGCATTGCAAGACGGCCTTCCTTTTCCGAGCAACACAAGACAGCAGTCAAGGACTTGCAGCTTCACCCCCACTCTGTGCTCCAATGCACTTGCCAAAGCTGCAGACTTCAGCGCAAAATGGATCAGCAGAAACTTGCCCCTTCTGCTGTTTGCAGCTTCTCAAAAGCCAAAAGGCAGTTGGGTCAACAGTGACTCTACAAGTGAAGAACGACTCAAGAAAACTGCAGAACACTTCCACAAGCCAAAGACACATTTCCAAAAAGGGAAAAGAAACCAGCAAACTTTTTTGACCCTCCAGAACTACCACATGCGCCCTTGGCCGTCACACAGCAGAAGCCCAGAGATGGAGCTTCCCTGAGCCAAGCAGCCAGAAGCTCAGCCGGAGCCCCCAGCTCGGCACTGCCCCAACAAGACAGGTCAAAGGCCAATTTCTAGCTGTCACTGCCTGCAGGAAATAGCTACGTCCTGCAGGACTCCAGCACTCAGCATCCTCGGCCAGAAACATCAAGCGCTGGGTGCTCAGAAACTTGCACCTCTGCCTTGCACTAAAGACAGCACCCCCCACAACGGACACTTACTCTCTTGGGATGATGAGCAGCCTGTGGTGTGACCACAGCTGGACAAAGGCGGTGGTCATCTTTCTCATTTTCCTCTTCTCTGGCCTCTTCTGCAATAGTAGAGAGAGCCAGGGGAAAGACGGCTCTTGCTCTCATCACCTGTGGCAAGAGAGAATCACAGGGGGACAGGCTGTTACCTAGTGCTTATAACCCCATTTCTCCTCGCATCTACAGCCACATCTTCTAAGGAGAGTTCATCAACATTTTTAACAATGGCATTCTATGTTACTCCAATCTCTACCTATGCGCAAAAAGAGTCACATAGTAGATTGAGAAGGAAACATCATATACAGCAAAAAGCGCAGGAGCAAGATGGTGAATCATTATAGCACTGCTCTGCAAGTTTGCAGGCTGTGCTGCAACACCAGAAAAAACAAGGCTTTTGTAAGTGTGCAAGTGCCCACCGAAAAATGCCTCAAGCCTGAGGATGCTCCTGCACTGAGCAAGGCCTAGGGCTGCTCTGACACTCAGACCTTCTGTGCACCAAGGCAACCTTCTGATGTCACTACAATGACGTGGCAACCATACCCCGACAAGACAAAGCAAATGCTCTGTGTTGGTCTGTGAATTTATGCAAAGCAATAACCAACCATCCCTAGAGCAAACAGAAAATAGCATCGGAAGTTCTCCTGCGTCTCAAAGCAGCACAAATTCCCCTTGTGGGCCAAAGCCTGTTGTTCACGGGATCCAAGAGGAGCCTCAAGAGTGCCCTCAGGTGTGGCCGCAGCGCTCCCCAGCACAGGCCACGCTCACTGCCCTGCTCCTGCTGCCCCACTGCTGCTGACTCAGGCCACCATGCCCTTGGCCTTCTTGGCCATCTGGCCACACACTGCCTCATCTTCAGCTGCTCAAGGCCACCAGCCCTGCGTCCTTTTGGCCCATGCAGCTCTCCGGGCACAAAGTTGCCTGTTTGACTTCAAATACAGCATTTCAAGATGGCCTTCTTGTTCCATAATTGCATCTTCTAAGGAGATGGCATTGAATTTACAGAATAGAATTCTCAGTCCCTCTGACTAAATGGAACTGGGCTAATTCTGCTCTCTAGGAAGTTTCTCTTAGTTCAGTGTTCCCCTCTGGCTGCTGTCAGCAAGCGACATTTTCTCTGCAAAACTGAGTTTGTAGTTCTTCAGGGCTCTGAGATGGAAACTAGGAACTATCCACTTATGCCTTTGTTACCTTTGTTGAAGGCATGAAAATGGATTTTCTTTCGGTCTCCCTAGCCGGCCCTCTACTGCTACTGGCCAAGCTGACAGCTTGCTCTACAATTCTTTAACACCAGGAACATGAAATGTCCCTTTCTCACTCAGCTCAGGATCAGCACCACTGAATACACGCTTCATGTGACCTTTAGTGGGAAGGGAAAATGAAGCAGATGCTGTCAGAAAACTGCCTGGGCTGCTGAATCCCACAGAACAAGTCAGCCCAAACAGAGATGATTTCCCATGTCACAACATCCCTCCAGCAGACACATTTCATTCACACAGCCAGCAAGGGATATGGACAATATGGACAATATTCTTGCTTTTGCCTACACTTCAGCCTGTTTAACCAGTAAATGAATACAAACATGACCAAGAAAATCCAAATTGTTCTTTAACACTCAATGCTCCTGTTCTACCAAAGACATAAAACAGCTTTTTAAATCCACTCCTTCTGGGTTTTTTTTTTTTTTTTTTTTTTTTTTTTAATCAGTTGCATGCACTAATTCTCTTTAATTTGCTGGAAATGCTTGCCCAGAAATGCTTCCCCAAAATCCCCCTGAGCTGTGACAGACACTCACTGCTTTATAGATTGCACTTCCTTGCAAAGAGAATCACTAGTTAAGCACTTGGTAAAGGCTCAAGTTAGACAGTCAAATCCTTTCATGACAAAATTGAGGAAGAAAGAAGCTTTCCCTGAATTCTGGGAACAACTGCAGAGATTTTAAAAGGCATTCCAAGAAGGTCTGCCAGTCTACATTTTCAAAGCTGTCTTGCTTGTCCCAGAAACTGAGGAATTGACAGACTCTGCTGCCACAGACTCTCCTGTGGAGGGAACGGAAGCCCTGCAGGTTCCCCTGCAAATGCTGCTCCTGTGGCTACAGACACCCCCTTTTTAGCTAAAAGCCTTGGCAGGAGCTTTACCAAAGCAGTGGTATCCTAATGCTCTTTCTCTTTCAAAATCAGAAACTCAGCCACTAAGAAAGAGCAGGAAGACCTACAAATGCCAAGTTAGTTTACACCCTAACCTAAGCAGAAGGGAAACCTCTTACGTGCAAAGTGTGTCATATAATAAATAGAAAAGGAAACGCCACAAGCAGCAAAAGCTGCTTTGGCAATGTGGTGAATCATGCTATTAGTGTTGTGCAAGTTTGCCCCAACACTAAAAGAACAAGCCTCTTGTCAGTGGGCAGCTTCCCACTGACAAATGCTTGGACTGGGGGGGACTCCTGCTCTCAGCAAGCCTAGGGCTGCTCTGACACTCAGGCCTTCCATGCACCAAGGCAACCTTCTGATGCCACTATGACAACGTGGCAACCATGCCCTGACATCACAAAGCAAACGCTCCATGTTGGTCTGTGAATTTATGCCAAGCAATAACCAACCTTCCCTACAGCAAACACAGAAGAGCCTGGGAAGTTTTTCTCTGTCACAAAGCAGCACAAATTCCCCTCATGGGCCAAACCCTTTTGTTCAGGGGATCCAAGAGGAGCTCCAAGAGTGCCCCAAGCACCTACAGCCTGTACCCCAGCTGAGCACTCAGATGGGATACAAGCAAAGGAAACCAGACCAAGAAAATGGCCCACAGCCCAGGGTTCCTGTGGATGTACATCTCTGCTTTTCTTTCCCTTTGGAAGCAGTCAAACTGGCAACTTGAGGGGAAACCAAGGACTTTGTGGGGGCTGCATTGCTCTGCACACACCCAGGCCACCCGTGGCACAGAGCTTTGGTGCCTAAAAGGATAAACCAGCTGGAAAATGTTTCATTTTGACCTTTCTTACCTGCTAACAGAAGTTGCCAAAATGAAAGTTTCCAAGCAGGGCCTGATCCCTGTTGCCAGCTCTGGGCTAGAAAGGAGGCATCACTTTGTTTCAGTGGTGGGTGCATAGGGAATCACTTCCCTAAGCCCTGCACACCCAGCAATCTCACCTACCCGTTTTGTATCCATGGAACTAAGACATATTCAATACTTTGCTGAAACTCATAGGCTAAACATTGCCTCAAATTTATTGACATATTTCAATCACTTCTCAGAATTTACTGACATGAGAATAGGAGTGTCCTGTAGGTCCCTGCTGGTCGTTGCCACAGGTTCAGGAGGCGATCCATGCACAAAAGAACCTAAGACACAACTGGGCTTGCAAAGCAAATTTATTCCATTAGTTGCAGTAGCAAATAATACATACCAACCCCTGGATTCCCAAAAATCCGCTGAGCAGGAGAAGGAGATGGAGCGTGGTGCTCGGCAGCAGGGGCAGTTAGGCAGTGCACTTCCAGGACATCCCCTGGATCAAAACGCTGTGCATCATATCTTTCTCACCCTTCCAGCTCAGAACCAGGCCTTGTATCTCCTGCTAAGGATGTGGAATTTTCCCAGTTACAGCACCAGCTCACACATGGCTGGCGTGTGAGATGATGGCTCAGGATGACTCCATGACTCCCTGCCACTGACGGCTCCATTGTTCCCCTTTCACAGCTTGACTGCCCACCGATTGACCAATACATTGTTTCTCTTTCAAGGGTCAAGGTCCCCCATGTTAAACAAGACACTTTCCTTCACTGTCTTGTCAACCTGCTCAAACATGGATCAAATATGGCAGGGCTTCGGGCACGTCTCTGGTTGCTGACACAGTCATTTGGGCAATATTCCCATTCCTCAAATTCTCCTTTGGTGGTCAAGAGCCTCCTAAAAACACTTTCTTCCCTTTGAATGCATTCCAGCTATGTTCTTAGCAGGAGCACTCTCCTTATTCTCAAGGCCAAGATCGCCAGTTGCACACAGTAAGCACTGCAGTGGGGGAATACAGGCTTCAGCACTCCTGTTAAAGCTAAAAGAATTCACAAGACTAAGCCCTGTTTGTTACACGCCTCTTCTTCCTATTCTGGGAATCAAACACAAGCGTTTCATCAATACACCCTGCAAGTGCTCTTGCTGAGTGAAGCCACATTGCTGTGTCAATAAAACAGCTGGGACTCAGTTTCTTCAAGCAGGGAAAGCCAATTCTTTATTCACATAACTCATTTTTACAGGGTTTTCACAGATCTCATGTTCAGTCCAGCTGGCTGGTAGTTTCCTTGCCACACAATTTATTGCTTAGAAGGTGTATTAGTGTGTACATGCAAAGACTCACTCTTTTTAAGACTCACTCTTACTCAGGTGATTACATTTTTTTTTGTGGATGCTCATGGGAGAGATTTCTTGTTTATTACAGATGCAAACAGTTTTCTTAGCACAATAGCTTGTTGTGCTAACTGCACTCATGACTGTTCCCATGGGAAGTTAGCTGGCTGCACGTAGAAGATGTAACAGGCTATCTGGGAATTTACTGTAGTAGGGCCTGATTTTATAAGGCCTTTCTTTTCTAATAACCCTACCTGTGTGCAACAGATTATGACTTTCTTTCAGAAATTAATGAAGAAAACACAAATTGCCTGCTCAAACCCTTCTGCCCCCTTCCAAATCAGTTCACTCCACAAGCACAAACCTCAGGCACATCCCCGACTGCCTCTCTCCCAGCAGCTCAGAGCTGCATTGCACAGCGCATGCTGTGCACCACAAAGCACAAAGCAGGCTGGCCTGGTGGGCCTGAATATTTCTGCCAATCACTCTGCATCTCACACCTTTGCTCAGGCTCAGTGCAGAACTGCAGGGTTGCAGGCGCTTCCTCCCAGAGCTGCGTGAGGCGCTGGCTCCTGCAGATGTGCCCTGCCAAGCTGTCCCTGCCTCACGCTGGCCTCGCTTCCCCTGGCACAAGTGCCGGGCCTGAAGGAGCTGCCCTGTGCTCCAGCCTGCCGAGCACCCCGGCTCCCTCCCACGGTGCTCAGAGTGCTGCACACACTGCTGGCCTTTGCCAGGGGTTGCAGGGCAGCCGGCAGAAGAGGAGGAATCCTCAGCCAGCCCAGCAGCCCGCGGCTGCCCTTGGCCTTTCCCTGCTCCTGGGCACACTCCAGACGGCCAATGCCTCCAGGCCGGGCTGTGCCCAGCACGGATTCGCTTCCCCTCGGCAGCAGCCAGCTGCCACCTGGGCTCTGAGAGCGGAGGATTCACCCGCTCCCAGCAAGAGGCACCCAGGGCCCGGCTGCTGCCTCTTGCAGCTCCAAGGGCCTCCTTCCAGCCTGCCTCTGCCGGGGCTCAGGCTGCTCCGGCCTCTGCCGGGGCTCTGCTGGGGCTCCAGCCCGGGCAAGGCCGGGCCCGCTCTCACCTCACAGGCGCTGACAGCTCTGCACCACAGGAGACCTTCCCGAGCACCCTCTCTGATCTTTCTGCTTTCTCACTTGAGCAAGGCTCTCCTCCAGCCAAAGAGATTATTGCATTTAGGGATACAAATCCAAGTGGCAGGAACCCCAATGCTCTGCAGTCACAGCTGAAGGCCTGCATCTGCACAAGATGTTTGGGCTGCCTCATTCTTCCTTTGGTTTTGCCTTCAAATGCCATTGCCCTTACTGCCTCAACTAGAAATACCACAGCTGTGCCATAACCAGCCAGTGGCTCATATTCCAAAGGCAGTGTGGTCTGGAGAGGATGAATGAAGAGGAGCCCTCCTCACTTACGAACCATACAAAAGAAGCCATATGTGTGACTTAGCACCAATAAAAAACAATTGGTAATTCAGAAGGAAATGTTGAATTTTCTGAAGGGGCCAGAAGGAGGAGAATCTTCCAAATGAGTTGATGTTTCAGAAACTTTATTAATTACAACTCTAATCTATAATTCTATGCTACAAATCTGTTCAGCAATCCTACTCTACAATCCTACTCTTAATTGGTAACAGAGATAACATCTTGACATGATTGCTATGTTCTCGTCTCCTAGGGTTAGGGTTAGAGTTAGGCTTAGGCTTAGGCTTAGGTTTAGGTTTAGGCTTAGGTTTAGGCTTAGGCTTAGGTTTAGGCCTAGGCTTAGACTTAGGGTTGGGGTTAGGGTAAGGTTAGGGATAGGGTAAGGGTTAGAGATAGGGACAGGGTTAGGGTTTCGGTTTGGGTTAGCATTTAAGGTTAGGGTTAGGGTTTAGGGTTAGGGTTTAGGGTTAGGGTTTTTCATCTTCTTCACTGAGTTGATGAGTTGTGCCAGGATGAATGGTGGCTTGGCTGAAGTTACAAATGGATGCTGTCCACCGGAAAAAAAAATACAACAAAGAACAGTGAACCATTACTTTCCAAGCTCATTGCTTCAGGGACTCAATCAGGATACATCAAGTTCCTGGAAAGATCCAGAAAGAGGAGCAATGGGACCATCTGCTCCCCAGTCATCTCCAGTGTGCAAGACCTTGCCATCACAGGCAATCCTGGCCCAGAATCCCACTCATCTGTTTATTGTGATGTCTTCATCATGCTGGGGTTTTTGCCCTGCCAGTGCTCTAGAAATGGCGCTTTCTGTCCCTGGGTTTTCTTCCTTTCAGGAAACTCCAATGACTCACACAGGCCCCTGCCTTTGAAAGACAGGCACTGTGCTGATTCCCACAGGGACAGAAAGCAGTGTCTACCTTTCCATGCCCTGCCCCTCGTGTGCTGGATGGCACCTTCCTTCCCAGCAGGGCCAGTCCAGTGGCACTGGGCCCTGCAGTTCCCTCTCTGCCACACAACCTGGCAGTAACCCTGGCGCAGTTCCCATCTGCTTGAGGGTGCCAGGCAGCAGATGGGGCTGGGACAAGCCCCTCCCAGCTGTCCCTGTTTGCATGGCAGAAACCTCTAAGGGTGGGCTAGGGGGCACAAACCAGGGCCCCTCAGAGGCTCACAGTGAGCCCCCCACAGCCCCTCCTGCCCACAGCCAAATCTCTGACCCCTAGGCTGGGACTGGCTTCCTTGGGTTCCTCCACCACCATTTCATGTCTCTGTACCCCACATTGCTCTACTTCAATTCTTTTGCCTTTAGATAAAACTGAACACTCCAACAAATCACAAAAGAGGGCAACAGAAACAGTCAGAGGACAGAGCACCTCTCCTGTCAGGAAATGCAGAGGGAGCTGGAGTTATTCAGTTTTGTGAAGAACAGGCCCCGGGGAGACTTTATTGCCACTTTCCAAGACTTCACAGTGGCTTTGAAGAAAGTGGGGGACATCTTTTTTAACAGGGCCAGTTACAATAGGATGTGGACAAATATTTTTAAACACAAAGGGCATCTAATCAGAGTAGGTCTAAGGAAGAACTTGTTTACTCGGAGCATGGTGCCACCCTGGCACAGCTTGCCCCAAGAGCTTGTAGGAGCTCCATCCCTGCAACCATTCCAGCTCTGGTGGCAAAGGGCTCTGAGCAACCTGATCTCTTTAAAGATGTCTCTGCTTATTGCAGGACACTTGCACCATAGGACCTTTACAGGGCCCTGCCAGCCCAGCCCAGTCTAGGATTCCTCACCATTTTCATTTGAAGAGCAGCAAGAGTGGAGGTGAGGAGGAAGGGGGCTCATCTGCTGCCTCGGACTTGAGTGGAAGAGGAGCCCATCCCTCAGAGCCTGTTTCACCTGCAGCCCCTTCACATTTTACCTGCAGGAGCTCCTTGGCAGACCAGCGCTGCTCCTCGTCTGTCTGCAGGCAGCAGCTCAGGAAGTCACGCAGCAAAGCCGAGAGGAGCTTGGGCTGCCGCAGCTGTGGAGTCCCTACTGTGGCTATCAGGCGTGTAGCCTGGAGAAAAAGGAGACACCAGGCTCCACCTCCTGCTTTCACATCTCTAAGGCTCTCCCAGATCCCTTTGTTTAACCTCTGTTCTTCAGTGGCAGTTTCTGCCCTGGCACAGACCCAGAGATGACTTTCCTTTATGAACCAAAAAACCCAAACCCCAATGCAGCCACAGCTTTTCCACTATCCCTCAGATCTTGCCTTGGCAGCTGATTTCATTGTCTGACCTAGTTAGTGGGAACTACATCAGCAAAAGGACATTTGCTTCTCTGAGGATTCATGCCAGCTTGAGAGGCTTTTTGGAAGAGGGACTTTGCTATACTAACTAATTTCAAGGGTTAGTACATGAAAGGCATCTCTGCAGTGCTTTTTGGTCCTTTAAGCGCACGTACCCTAGAACAAAACTCATCAGGCTTTTTGTGCTGTTCTTGAAAACAATGGTAATTGGAAGAAAAGAAAGGAAATCCATCAGTTAATACCCAGGTAGGGAAAAAAACATTTACAATCTCCTCTTCAACACAGACACATTAGGATGCCTGCACAAATGTATTGGGATGAAAATGCCTGCTTGGGCACACAGGAGCCACCTGCAGCTCTGTCTCTCAGCAGTCTGAAAATTTCAGCTTCCCATTTTTGCAGCAAAAGAAAAATTGTCTAGGTCAGAAGAAGGAGAGGTTCCATCCCCTATGGCCACCCTCTGCTCATTTGGCTACTCAAGTCAATGCATGAATGGTAGGCCCATCCCAGAAAGTGCCAGGAATCACTGGGAGGTTTTGGCAGGCTCTCCGCATCACCAGGCTCTGGCTTGGTGATGTGCAGAATGTTGCTTGGGCTAGGAGGGAAACACGGTCACTGAGTGTTTCAGCAGCACTGCACAAGAAGCAGAAGAGACTCTGTGGCCTTTACACTCTCATGCCCATGTTTCCCAGTGAGAAGAAACTGCACACAGGGTTAGGTTCCTCTCTAAAGACCACGGTTTTAGAAACTTTGTTGGGTTTGGGGTTGGGTTTCCTTCCTTCATTTATGGAAATATAACAACACTTTTAAGATGCCTTTTTCCTGTTATTAAGCCATCTACACAGACAAAAGAACTGGAACCACTAACCCAAATGAAAGTGTTGCCTGAGAACACTTTGTTTGTTTGGAGTTTGTTTGCATGTGGTAAGGCTTGAATTCCCCACTGATACAACCAAAAGTACAGCAGATGCTGATGTGTTGCAGGGACATTTGTAGGAGGGGACCTTGGTGGAAGTAGTTCCAGCGGATGGCAATGGGATTTTTTCCAGTGGCACACAGGACATGGGACAGGTGAGAAAGACAGTGGGATCAGTGAGTATTTGCTCCTTACCGTGCCAGAACTTTCACTCAGGTAAGGAGGTTCTTGTTCTATCATTTCAATTCCCACAATTCCAAAAGACCATATGTCCACTTTGGGGCCATATGGTTGACCTGTCACCACTTCAGGTGCCATCCACCAAGGAGTCCCGGTTACCGAGCACCATCTGCTCTGCTCAGGGGTGAGCTGAGTAGCAAGGCCAAAATCAGCTAAGGAGAAAACAAAATACTGGTTTTATCTGAATTCTGTGCAATTAGGAAAGCAAGCAAAAGAATTCCCCAGTGGAAGTTTGAAAATGTGCTGTTGAATCTCCTGGCATTGGTGACTTTAAAAATCCCCCCATTTTTTTCACTGCCTCTAGCAGTGGCTTTTGTTCTTTGGAAACTTTGGACTTGTAACTCCCTCCCTCTGGAAGGGACACACACAGAGCAAGGCCACTCTTGACTGCTTGTGGCTCCTTATACCTCTGTGCATGTTGCAACTGTGCCTTCAGCTCGCAGCAGGGGTCCCTGGACTGCCACTAGCACCATTTTTGGGGAGCTGGCAGTCACTCCAAGCAGCCCCACACCCACATCCCTGGAATGCTGCACCTGACCAAGAATATACTGACCCAGTTTGACAGAACCGTCGGTTTTGAGAAGGATGTTGTCACTCTTCACATCTCGATGGATCACATCATTTGAATGAAGAAAATCCAGTCCTTGCAGGCACTGAGCGAGAAAACAGAAACAGAAGGGCAAAAATGAGTGATGTGATTTCATCACACAAGAAAGGAAACAAAGAATCTGAAAGATTCCCTCTCCAGGGGAATGGGGAGTAATGGCAGAGCAGTAATGGCCACTGAGAGGAAGAGCTTGCTGCTCCAACACCTGCAGAGCAGGACCTTTCTGAGGAAAGGCACGTCAGCTTTTGGAAGAGCAACAGCACCTGCTGTTGTAGGCTGTCCCCTGCCAACCAGCCAGGATGACTCCTGCTGCAGTGCATGTGCTCAGAAGCAAAGAGCATTGTGGCTGCACTCCTATCCTTTTTAGCTGAGGACTGAGAGAAACGAGTCTCTCTCTTTTTTCTTTGCTGTTTGTTTCAAATCCTGCCACCAGCACCTTTGCTTTCACAGGCAAGGAATGCAGTGAAGACAGACTCCAGGCAAACATTTAGAGAGGCAAAGTGGAGGACAGCAAATACAAATACAAGAGACAGAGCGAGAATACAACAGCAGGAGATAAGAGTACTGGCACTGAGTACAGGGAGTGCAGGGGCACTGGCAGGCCTTTCACTTGAGATGCTTTTACTTGCCCATAGCATACCAGCAACACAGAAACAAAGCTTGGCACAGGAAACCTCTCCTGTTCTGAGCCCCTGTTTCCCAGACAATCCTGCCCAAGCCCTTGGAAACACAGATGGGATTGCTGACCTCCCGACTGATGGCTGCTGTCTCATCTTCAGACAGGCAGGTCTGGCTGACGATATCACTCAGGACACCTCCATCCATGTACTCTATAACCAGCAAGAGTTCCTCGCCTAGAAGGTAGCTGAAAGAAGGAAACAAGGGCATGGAGATGAACATGCATGGCTACATTGATTTTTGCTTCCAGGTTTCTTATTTCCAGATGCCTTTGTCACCAGGACAGAATCAAAGGAATAGATATTCCCTCTTGGCTGTGCATTGTTTGCAATCTATGCAGTCTCAGAGAGAAAGACACACCTGTGAAAAAGGAGATGTCTTAGATGGGCAGCAAATGAAAAGTGCAGTTTAGAAACAACCCAGATAAAAAACCTGTCAGGCATGGTGTTTCTGGAAATAAGCACCTAGTCTTCCTGGCATGCATAGCAATGGCAAAGAGGGGCAACAATCCAAGGGAAATCCACTTTAGGATGCTTCATCTGCACTTAAGAAACTTTAAAAAATCAATCCCAAATAAATGTGGAGGCAGTGAACTTTGAGGCTATTGAGTTAGGAAGATACAGCTGATCCAGGTTTTGAATAATTTTGGAGTAATTATCAAACTAGGTGTGCCAGGGAAGACTCATGCAGACAAGATGCACTCTCTTCTCATCCATTGGAGATGAGTAGAGAAATATGAATAAATAAAAATTAACAGCTTTACTTGCTGCCACTGACCAAAGTGGGTTTTTAACCTCTAATGTTTGCTTTATGTAAACACACATCCATGGGATAAGACCATGGCCTCTCACCTGTCTAAATAATTCACAACATTGGGACTCCTATACCTCTTCATGATCATTATTTCATTAAAGGTTAGCTCCTTCCTCCTCACTCCTTGAAGATTTATGTTTTTAATTGCCACCTAAAATGACATTGAAAATCAGTAACTTGGGAGGTTGGTGGCACGAGACCACAAGGCACGTGGAGCGAGTGATTTTGCAATGACACGGCTGAGCTGTGCCAAACTGCCTTGTGATTAGGCACTGCAGTAATTAGGAACTGACATTCCAACAGCCCATTTCTCTGCTCCCTTGGGAGCCAGTTACAGGACACGTGGGGGCACTGACATTTTGCCTTGACCACTTGGTAACAGCAGTGTCTCAGTTATCACCCACAAACCTCTGACCGCACTCTCTGCTGCTTTGTTTGGCACTCAGAAGAAGTAATCCATGCCTTAATACTCTGTGGATACATCTTGGGATATGGGCAGGGCTTAGGGCTTTCAGGGACGCCTTGCAGATCTCTCCCTACGTGCAGTTCCCAAGAGCAGCACTGCAGGTGGCCAAGGAACTACCAGTAACTTTCAGATGGATTTGCTGGCAGCCAGAAATGAGAATTCAGGACTCTGAAGCTGTAGCCCCAAAGAGCAGTGAGGTGCTCAAAGGCACCACCTTTGTTTTAGCAATGGAGAGCGAGTGAGCGCGTCCTTCTCTGAAAGGAACCGCTGCCCTCCGTGCCTTCCTTCTGGCAGCTGAGGAGGACAAAGTCCCAAATGTGTTCTGTGGGCTGGCACCAGTCTGTGCTTCTTGTGCCTTTTCAGCACAGCTCTGCCCAAAGCTCCAGCCACAGCTCACACCAGAGGGGAAAGCCCTCGAGTGCAGCAGAGTCTGCAGAGGCTGTTGACATTTACCTCTCCTCCTGTGGCAGTGTCGAGTGCTCTGTAAACATCTCCAAACCCCCTAGAAACAAAACAGAAGCAGAGAAAGGAGAAGCTGTTTAGACCTTGCAGTGAAAGCCAGCCCACACAGGAAATCTCTGCTGGAAGTGTCAAAACCTGCAGGATGCAGGAGGGCTCTGCCAGAAGGCAGATGATGCATTTTCCTCTCAAGTGCGTGGGCACTGGGCCTGTTCCTGAAGCACTGGGGTTCAACTTCTAAAGGGAGTTTAGTCTTTCCTCTTGGGTTTCACTGTCTAAACGGTGTGGTTCCTATCCTAACCACAGAGTGTTTTCTTCTTCAAACCAGGGGAAAGAATTGTTCTTGGGAACTGTTATCTCACAGCTTTGATAGGGCATAGGTTGCTCTTTCAGGCAAGCAAGTTTCTTCTCTTTTCATTAGTGTGCCAGTATGATTTTGAGACATACAAAAAATGCTAAAGAAATTGACACAGAGCTGTCCCACACTTGAGAGACAAGGAGACCTTCCAGGTCCTGTTCCTTGATGCAGGCAAGACCTCGGTAGCAAGGCATCTCTGACAATGCCTTCTGAGCCCACTCACAAATTCTGAGCAGCATTGAGAGATGGGACAATCTATCCCCAGTGTGTGAACATCTTTGCAGCTGGCCTGACTTCACGCTGGATAGACATTCCACCAGAAAAACACCTGGCCCATGGTTGTACAGGAGTAACTGCTGTTGGACTCACCCGCTGCAAATATAATTCAGATGTGTGTATTTCATATGGGGATTTTCAGTGGGGTTCACCATTCTCCCTGAGGGAAACAAAATGCAAGATGCTGACTTTAAAGCAGAGATCCCAGCTTCCAGGAGATACAAAAGGCAGCCCCAGCGCCTGGAGCTCTGAGCCCTTTGTGGTCGGCGGGGTAACAACGACCACAACCAGGCAGACAGCTCTGCAGCACAAGTGGCCAGCACAGAGACTGATTTGTACAGTCTTTTGAAGAGTTCTCTTGACAGGAAACAAAGCACAGGGACCTGCAATCCCAGGAGAGGAGGACATCTTCCCCACCTTTCAGCAGTTTGCCAAAGGAATGCCTTCCCATTTGTAAACCAGAGCAGCTCAAGCTGTAACTGATCCTGACGGGGCTTTCAGCATCAGGACCCTGACCTGTTTATGAGCAGGCTGAGCTCCAAGATGCCCCTCTCCCAGCTAAGGAAGGCTCCAGCCTCTGCAGTCCCTCCAGCCCTCAGGGACAGGGCAGCGACCGCAACAAGGCTGGCAAAGCCCAAGCATGAGCACTGACAGGCACTGATGGGAAGAAGCCAGAGTGAGCCTGAGCCCCGGACAAGCTTTTGCCCCCATTCAGGACACACCAGGATGGGCTTTGAGATCAGCCACACCGAGGGGTGGATCAGTGCCCTTTTTGTCCCAGCAGGTGATGGCAGACACAGCATCCACTGGGCTCTGGTCTCAGCCCCACCAGGTCTTATCTGAGAGCACAGCACTGGCAGCTGTTACGGGCAAGAAGCAGATTCATTGGGTTGTGCTGCAGAATCACAAAGGGCTTGATGTGTTTTTCTAGAGCAGGGCCTGGGCCAATGGGTAGGATTCTAACACTCATGGGAAAGAGTGGGAATCAGGTATGTGCCCAGGGTTTGCTCTCTCCTCCCCAGCAGCCGCCCCGCCCCGGTGCGCGAGTGTGCGGCCCAACTCCTCCTGTCCCTGATGGAGAGAATTGGAGTCACCCAGCTCGCAGGCACCCCCAGGGCTGAGAGGCTGCCACACGTGGCAGAGAAGCTTGCTCAGGACTGTCACAAGGACACAAGGTAATGATCTTCATTTCACCTCCCAAAACAGGAAAACCGTTTTGTGTCTGGCTATAAAAGTGAAACCACACAAGAGTGGAAACTAAAGGGAAAATGAAGTTACCTAACGGTGTGAATAAGGGTCATAGAATCATGGAATATGCTGAGTTGGAAGGGCCCATCAGGATCATCGAGTCCATCCCCTGGCCATGTGCAGGACACCCCAAGAGTCACTCCATGTGCTTGAGAGCATTGTCCAAACTCTTCTTGAGCTCTGTCAGCCTTGGCACTGTGACCACTGCTCTGGGCTGCCTGGGCAAATGGCTGTACTGGGAAACCTGAGGTTGGCCAGCAAAAAGGAGCATTGCCAACTTTCTCCTGTGGCTTGAAGGATTTTTTACTGAGATCAAAGGAGCTCAGATCAGCCAGTCCAACAGTTCTGATTGGCCTTAGGTGCACAAAACAAAGCCAAAGTGGTGGCTAATGTTCATCACTGAAGGATCCCAAACATAAATTTCTCATTAACTTCAGACTTGCCTAGAAATATTTCAGGGGTCTTTAGCCAACATATTCAGTCTTTCTAAACCTGTTCTGCAGATTTTTAGAATGCTGTTATCTGTGGCTTAGTGAGCTCCACATTTCTTCTTGAAAAAAACTGTGGTTTCCTAGTGGCAAAATCAACCCTAAACACCAAAATCCCCTCCCTTTGATGATTAAATTCCCATGAATAGCTGCCAAGAACACCCGAGCAACTAGCTGCCCCTCTGCATACACATAGTATAGAATAATCAAGAAGATGCATGAGGTGTTGTGTCCTGGCTTCCCTGCCAGGTAAAGAAAGGCAAATTATTGTGCAATGGCAGCAAGACACTGCTAACAGGCTCTGACAACAAAGCAGATGTGTTTTGCTTGTTCCCTGGGATGCTTTGATGCCACAGAAGCACACCCCCAGTTTCAGAGTGAAATGCTATTTTTCTGTTGCCCCACATTCTCCTCTTTCCTCTTGTGTTCAGCTGACAGCACTGTGCAGTGTCAAGTGAGGTAAATCTCCCTCTTTGCTGAGTAGGTAATGCCTTCTCATGCAAGGATTGCACCTGATGAGTTTAAGTTATCAGCCTCTTCTGTTAACACTCTTCCTTTGTTTGTTCACTTTTGTTTTTTTTCCTTCCTGCCTTCCTTCCTTAGGCATTTTGGACAGGAGATGGTGAAGATGTTGCTCAGCCATCAACAATTTAAAATGCTTTTGGAACAATCTCTTTCCCCTTGTGACCATGAAGATATTCTGACAAGAATTAAGAAGAGAGTAAGTGCTTGGCAGGAGAAATGTCTCCTTTGTGCAAGTATTGCCACTGCTAATATGAGATCAAACATACCCAATCTGTCTTTAGCTCATTCCTCTTCTGCTGAATCATTTTGCTCCTGGGAATGAGCTGTTAATCCTCAGCCTGTTCATCTGCAGACCACAAAGGAACTGATATTATTAGGGGAAAAGTGGGGTTTTGCATATTTTCAATATTGGTCACAAAGAGGAAAGGGAAAGGGGAGAAAATGGGTTTACATTTAAGCGTAAGCCCCCACCATGTTCTCCCTACTCTGCCCCCTCTAAAGCAATTAAGTGAGAATTGTGCTTCTGAAGACAACAGAGTCTTTGCAAAGGACACTGGAAGTAGTAGTGCCAAGAAAATTCCCAAATTTACAAAAGACGTCCAGGTCAATCCTAGTTACTACAATTACGGTCTGTCTTCTGGGAATACTGCCCTGCTGTCCAGCCCTGTGGAGCTGGAAGAAGCTTGGTGAATTCAGCAGCATCCAGTGGAAAATCCTCTGTTTGTTTGATGGGGGGGGGATTTTATATTTATTATTAACATTACAGAAGAGAGCTTGCCTTTGTGCAGGCACAGGGAGAGTGAGTGTTGAACCAAATTGACTTCCAACACAATGCGCCAACCCCCAAAGAGTCCAGTTTGTTCTGCTGCTTCCTTCACAAACACTCATTGCCTGCCAGTTTGCATTATTCCCATTTCTGCTCAAGACTAAGGAATTTGGGATTTTAGACTGCTGCTCAGTCTGGCAGCACCCATAACCTGCCTTGGGCTGTTGAAAACAAAGAGTTGGCATCACTGAATCTCTGGTCTGTTTCCATCTGTAAGTTAGGAAATGTTTCCCTAAGCCTTGGTAGCAGTGATCCTGGTTCTAACTTCTGTTTTCAACAGGGAATTTCCTGGTTTATGTTCTAAAGATTGATGGGGTTTCTCTATGTCTTTGTAGGGGATGGAACACCAGAAGGCTGAAGGCCCATCTGTCAAGGAGCCGGTGGAGGAGAGGAACGATGGCTCAGAGGAGCCCCAGGCCACATTGTCTGCTAGCAAACGGTACTGAGCACTTTTGTCAGATGTGAGAAAGCACATGGCAAGCTTTACATGTCTCTTCCTCAGGAAGAACTTTCTGGCAGAGATGACCAATGCCACAGATTGTTTCCTTTCCCTACAAATGCTCTAGGATAAAAAATGTCTACTTGTGCATTGTGCTGAACACAACTTCTCTGGAGGGGTTTCCACAAAAATGGAGAGACAAACAGACACCCATTGACTGCAGCTCAGACGATCCAGGGCAGTGGCAAGGGCAGTGTTGTGGAGGCTGGGAGAGGGCCAAGTTTCTGCTGCCTGACTTGGGACAAGTAAATTCAAACAGGGCTTTTCTTTCACCTGAGTGGAGTCGTTTTCAGATGGATGTTTTGATGAGAAATCTCAGTCTGGAAGCAAGATGCCATTCCACAAAGATGCAGTTCTCATCCGTGTGCTTTGTCCAGGCTGAATCATGGTTTTCTTACACTCAAACAGTACCAAGTTTGAGTAGCAAGGAGCAAGGCAATTCCTGAACAACTTCAGTCAACGGGTGTCTGAATGTGTACTTTTTGTCTTGATATTCCTGCCGTCCATGTAATTTGCTTGATGGACAGCATGTTTGGTTTATTTCCCCCTGTGCTGCAATCAGCATTTAAGACAGGAATTTGCTCCTTGCTGTCTCTTCATGGCAGTTGCAGAGCTGCTTGTGCCTGTTCTCCTCTGATAGCAGAGGGGATTTATTTAGCTCTGTCTTGCTCAGCAGTGGCAGGAAAGTGACCACATGCCTCAGTAGCACAGCTAGCATCTTCCTGTGCTCATGGAAGAGACAGGTTGATCCAGGAGAATTGTTCCCAGTGGGTTTATAAAGCTGTGCATCTGATCTCTAGGGAAGCAAATGAAATGTGAGTGTAGTTCTGGGATTTCTGGTTTCTGTTTTTATCTCTCTTACTGATTTTCTGAATCCTTTAAATATGGCCCTGTTCATTTGTTCAGATGCATCTGAGCTGCTTTTGCAGATTGTCATGCCTGGTTGTAGAGACACTTCTCCAGAGTGATGAGTTTCCTTATTCTAAGACACACACATCCCTTCTGAGGAGGCATTTAAACTTGGAAGTAGTGTGTCTCTTTCTCCACAAAGCAATGTGACCTATGTGCCCCAGCAGCCATCTGAAGATAGATCAGATGCATCTTATCCTTGGTTTTCCTGAGTGAGCAGTGGTGAGGATGTCACTGGCAGATTGTCTCCTGTAGTGATTGTCATGAGGTCCACGTTGTTCTTCAGACCCTCATGATTTTCCAGCTTGAAATCACATAATTAGGAAAGCTGCTCAAGATGTTTTTCTCACACTTAACTGAAGGTATTGTCTGTGGCTGCAGCTCTCTCCACAGAGAAAAGCAGGCACAACTTTCCCAGGCATTGTCCTGGGGAAGGCTGTGAGAAGATCAGAGAAAAGAATCAGAAACAATTCTTACCTGCACTTGCTGCACCTGTTGTTGTGAACACGTGGGATGTGTTATGGAGATTTATTTACCAAAGAGTAATTTCTTAATTGGCCACTGGTGATGGTGTTTTGGATTCAATTGACCAATCTGGTCTGTCTGTATCAGACTGTCTGTAAGGGTGATGAGTTTCAGTATAGTATAGGTATAGTACAGTACAGTACAGTACAGTACAGTATAATAAAGTGATTGATCAGCCTTCTGGAATCATGGAGTCAATGCTAATTATTTCCACTATGGGGATGCCATGCTACGATAATTATCACCACCAGGTCCTCATTTGGTTTTATTTTCCAGGGTGGAATCTCCCTCTGATGGACACCTCCTACACTGTGCACAAGCCCAGGTCACGTCACCTCCAGCTGTGGAAGAAACGGAGCTGCTCCAGAAGCTTTATCATCTCCTGGAAGCCAAGGGGTTTCAGACAAGGATGGAAGGAGTGGAACTCCTCCGAGACCTCTGCAAAACCAGCCCCCAGCTCATCTCCACTAACATTGCCCAAGTATGTAGGGTATCTTCACTGCTCCTTTCATTTAGCTCCTTTCCTGAGCCTGTAGCAGCAAAGTTAATTCAGTGTGTCTTGGCACTCTGTCCTGGCTGTTTGGGACACGCTGGTCCCTCTTACCCAGACAAATGTAATTCAGGTCCAGGCTTCAGGACAAGTTATTTCAGTCCAGCTGTATTTGTCTGGCGGGTGCCTATTGATGCTGTTCATCAGATGATGGCAGAATTTTCTGCTGGTGTAACTGCTGCTCTCTCCTACTCCCAGCTGGGTGAAGGGAATCCAGCCCCTGAAAGCATGGCAATTGTTCCCTAGACCAAAAATGGGTTTGCATAGGGAAGAGAAGTATCAGGCTGGGTTGGTTTAAACCCAGTTGTTTTTTTTAAGAATACTTCTATATACTCCATCGTTTCTTACACAGGCACAGCTCTGGCTACTCATTTCCATCCATGTTCCTAGAACTGTTCAACACATTACATTTCAGAAGTCCACCTGTTACTTAGAGAAATGGTCTGGATCCTGGAAGAGTTGATCAGAGCCCTGCACTTCTCCAGACACTGCCTCTGAGACAAACAAAAGAAAACTTAGATCTCCTCCAGCCATGGTAAAATCATAACTGCCCTCAGTACTTGAGACAGCTGTATAGAAAACCGGACATTGTAAACATCTGCTTGCATTCAAAGCAAAGGTATTCTTAGCATTAATAAATGGAATTGATTTAATGATTTATAGATGGAGAGAAATACCATAGGAACTATTCGGTCCCCAGCCAAACCTCCTAAAAACAGAAGAAAATCTTTCAACCAGCATGAGGCTGTGCCACCATTCCAGTGAGTGGCCCACAGGAAAACAGTGAAATTGTGCAAGCGAGTGCTGCCCTGACAGAAAGGATCACTTTCATCCTTTACATTGCTGACTGCTACATCCACTCTTCAAACAAGGACATTTGAATCCAGCTTTCACGTTGCTTGTTCTCTTCACAGATTTTTGATTATTTATGTCTGTCCTGAGAATATCTGACAGCCAAAGAAAGTGAAGCAGAGGGCGCTGGACGTGCTGGCTGAAATCACAGGAGCCCTGAAAGATGCCTTGAACCCGGTGATCGTTGGTTTGGTGGAAGGAATAACAAAGAACCTGAACTCAAAGGATGCCAGGGTTCATGGGGCAGCTGTGAAAGCACTGGAAGAATCCATTGCTCATTTGGGTAAGGCTGAGCCCTGGCAGGGACTCTCCTCAGCTTCGTCTCTGTCTCTCCTGCACAAGAGAGCGCTGAGTGCCTTGACAGCTGCTCTTGTCTGTGGAACACTGCAGCTGACACCCACCAGAGGCTGTGCAGGTGCAGTCCTTATGCACCATCCCCAACAGGCTGGAATGGGATCAGCATTTCCCAACAGTCCCAGGAGCCCTTGGCTCTGTGCTGCTTGTCTGAAGAGCAAGTCCTGGGCTACAGCTCTGCTACAGTTCAGAGGCAAAGGGGGTTTGGAGTTTGCTTGGGCCCCGTCTGACTTCCCAAATGAACAGCTTTGCTGTTGGCATGAAGGGACACTGACCCATCAGAGCTTCTGCAGAGCAGCCACCTGGAAGACTCTACATTAGAGGCATTAGCTGCCTATTTTCCACTTTTCTTCTTTTCTTCTATTTTCAAAGGGGAACTTGTGATTCACCAAGTTCATTTCTTTAGAACAAAGAGGTATAAACCCAGCTGTCAAGGATGCCTTGTTCCACCTGTTGTTTTGCATGGGGCAAGGTGGCCACAGCAATTAACTGCATAGGCAAGGGCTGCTCTAAATTCCTGTGCCACACAGATTTATGTCAGCTCTGAGAATGCTGCACTGGGGGAATATGCCTGAACAAAGGAGTGTTGAAGAGGCAGGTCTTCAAGAGGAGTTTCCACTTTCTCCTCCCCAGCTGCCCTGTGAGCTCAGGAACTGCCTGACTCAGTGCCTTTCTGTGACTCAAGTATGGGGCTCTTCCTTTTTGCTCTGGGGTGCAAAACATTTCACTGCTTCCATGTGTCTGAACTCTCGAGGTCCCTGATGTGAAATGTTTTAACACAGCTCCTGCTGCAGCAGACAAGTTTGGATTTACAAATGTGAAAGGAGAGCTTTTCTTTTGGAATTTAAAACCGTGCCAAGTATGCTGGAAGGAAAGAAGAATAGGATTCAAACATCTGCAGAAATGTGCTTGATTTTATAAAATGGGGTTGGCCCTGCCCTTTCTCCTATGACCTGAGGAAAGTGAGCAGAAACCTGTGTTTCCCTTGTAGATAAAGTGTCACTGCTGAAAGAGTCCAGCCACCAATGGAATCAGCTGAGTGGCCAAGCCCTGCTGGATGTCACCGAGCGTATCATAGGTATGGCCTCCCCTTCTGAGCCAAGAGCTCTTCCCAGGGAGCATTTACAGGGAATGCCTGTGAGCAGACAGCAGAGCAGCTCCTCCAAACCAGGAGGTGCTGAGCGTGTCCCTGCTGCCCCATAGCCAAGGCAGGTGGGTTTGGCAGGTTTTCCCTGGCTGCTGCAGAGCTGGGCAGCATCTGAGATGGGGGCAGCGCTTGGTCTGGGGCTGAGCTCTCACTGGGGCATCTCAGAACCACCTCCAGCAAAGGGAGGGCTAAAAATGCCCCAGCTGGCTCCTCTCTGGGGAGCTCAGGGACATCTGTGATCTTTGAGGGGAAATGGTGGCCAGTGCTGTTTCAGGGCATCAGTTTGTTTTGTCCTCACAGATTTCTTGTTTTTCTCTTGGAAAGTTTTGAGGCTGAACCGTGCAGAGCCTGGGGGTCACAGCTTAGGCCAGAACTCAACAGAGGTATCAGAGGCACAGGTTTAGTGCAAGGCACCTCTGGGGCACAGGGACAGAAGCAGAGTGCTGAGGCTCCCTGCCTGTGCTGTCAGAGTGGCCTTGGACTGAGCCTTTCAGGGTGTGCAAACAGTGTCTGCCTGTGTCAGCGCTGTCCAAAATGCTACAAATGCAGCTGATAATTGATTCCTCAGAGGAGCTTGCTGTGTCAGCAAGAGCCAAGGAATGGAAAAAGGATAATCTCAATATACAGTAGTGAAGGTGATTGATAGCCATGATTGAACTGGGGCTAAATCCACTGCTAAATATGCCAACATCTTTGAATGCAAGGTTTAATACACTTTGTGTCTTCATTAGGAATCTCAAAAGGGCATGTTCAGCAATTGGGAATGTCAAAGGCCCTTTAAAGAGCATTTGAATAAAGCAGATCTCCAGCAATAGGGAATTTAGTTTAGCAGTTCTTTTGATCTCTTTTTCAAAAAAAGGAATTAACCATAAATTAGGACTACTTTAGAAAAAGCACATGTTCTCTCTGAGATTTAGTAGGAACAGACAGCTGTTCCTCACGTTCAGTAGTCACCGATATCTTTAATTATATTTAAACTCAAATGAATTGCCATCTTAAAATGGGTACCTTAACCCTTTCCTGCTTAGCAGAATTGGTTTTGGTTACTTGCAGGAGCTCCTTCAATGCTGATGGATTAACAGCATAGAGAAAATGAAGTCTCTTCCACCACAGAATATTAAATGCCTACTCGATAACATTTTGTCTGATCAGAAAATAAGAATGGTCTCCAGAGCATTTCAGTTTTTTTTCTCTCAGCCAAATCTGCCAAGCAAGAAGCCTTTTGGTAGTAAATATTTGTCTGTGTTTGATACAGTTTAGTTCAGAAAATGAGCAGAGATATTTCAGGGACAATGTGAGAAAACACTCATATTTTGGTTACATTTCAGTCCCCTGTGTAGCATTTTTCTTTCTCTATGCCCCTATTTCAGTGAATATTATAAGAGAAAATGCCATTACCATTGGGAGGGGAAGTGGCATTAAATGTGGAGATGCCCAAATGCCAAGGCAATGGGGTCTGAGTAATTATCTAAGACACCCTGAGGTTTGAAACAGCTCTTTGTTGGAAGCCCCAAAAGCATTCTGCCAAAGACCCCAGCTGGTCACTGATGTTTCTCATCCAGCTGTCAGGCAGCAGCCATCTCTGGTGGGCTTGAGTTTTGAGGTGTGTTCTAATCCTGCCCCTTGCTGTGTGCCACTGAGCACAGGGAAGAGCCAGATTAGACATTTGGCACTTGGCATCAAAGTTACAAAAATGGAATCATCACTTTTATTAGAAGTCTCTCCATTTCCTCTCTATGGTGCATTTCCAAATCTTCAGTGTGGGTTTAGACAATTTCTTAATGGAAATCAAAGGCAATTGGACATTTCATTCATTGTTCATGCAGAAAGAGATTGTGAAATAATTTAGTAAAGGTAAGAAGTCTGCCACAGGGCCAAGGCTCTGGTTGGAGCAATTAGTGCTGAGGGGTTGGTGGTTCTGTTTCCAGGATGATCAGCTGCTTTGCCCGTTTCTGGATCAAGGGGCTCTGGGTGCTATTTTGCACTCTTGGCCAGAGAGGCTGGCAAGAAGCAGAAGCAGCAGAGGCAGATCCCTGTTTGCAGTGAGGCTGGTGGGTAAGGAGCTGTGTCTCTGTCCCGGCAGTGCTTGTGCAGGGGGTTCATGCCAGGAGCCCTGAAGTCGCCCAGCGCGACGCCCTGCCCGTGCTCTGGTCCTGCCTGGGGAACAAGGCGCTGCCTGTGCGGAGCGCCAACGTCCGCACCGTGGCCACCAAGCTCGCCTCTGCCCTCTGCAAGGTGATGGGCACCCAGCTGAAGAAATGTGCTGCCAGCAAGCCTCCACATGTGCGGGAAAACCTCTCCAAAACGCTGGGCTGGTGAAGGCAAGATGTTCTCCAGAGAGCTGAGGAAGCGCTGAGTTGGACACCTCTGGGTTTGCCTTTTGAGCTGTGCCAAAAATGACAAAATCCTAAGGAAGGGTGTGCATCTGGCCCCGCTCTCTCCATCACATTTCCTAGTCATGGCATGGGGGGCCTGAAGCAGCTCCAGATGGAGGACAAGATGAAGGGCAGTCATGGCTCAGCCTCACACAGAGGTGAGGGGGGAGCTGGGCCAGTCCCTGCTGGGAGGAAGGGTCTTGTGGCAGCCCAGAGAGGCTGTGCACAGTGCCAGGGAACAGCTGTGCCCTGCATGTGCCCCTGCACTGAGCTGTGCTGTGCCAGTGCCCCTGGAGCTGCAGGGCTGCTGAGCTGTGGGGCAGGCAGAGGAGCAGGAGGGTGCATGTGCAGCTGAGCCATTCCTGGGGAGCACAGGGCTCTGGGCTCCCTGCTGTCCCAGGGCAGCCCAGAGGCCAGGCTGTGCCTGTGCCAGCTCTGGGCAAGTGGCTCAGGGTTTGCCCCGGCCTGCCTCAGTGTCTGCCAGCAGGAGCATGTTTCCCTGTGCAGCTGTATAGACATTTCCAGGAAATGTGTCCCATGAAATATGGAGCTTCAGCTGCTTTAGGTTTGCATGGTGGCCTCTGTTAAACTTTGGGTCTCCATTTTGCAGAGCTGACTGGTTACAGTCTTACCGAGAAGTTTTCTCGGACACTTCCCATGTTCCCTTACCCACAAAGTCCTCGCCTCCCATCCAGAGGAGCTCTCTTTCCTCCAAGCTCAGGAAGAAGCTGCTGCCTGTATGAAGAGTGTTTGAAGAATAGGATTGATGTTTTAGGCTTCATACTTACAGCTGTACATATGTTCTGATCTTTAGATGTAGTTATGAATTAATGTGTTTTGATTCTGTCTTTAAGTTTTGATGACATATTTTTAATTCTATATATTTTAGTTTGATGATGAAAAAAAGTAAATAAATAAACAAAATTGAAAAAACCAAAAGGAGAATGTGAGACCAGGACCTGCTAGCCTAGAGATTATGGGAGTGCAGCTCACTCAATGTGCCAGTGCCTCACCACATCCTTTCCTCATTGGGCTTCTCCTCTTCCTCTTTGGCCATGTTTTCTTTGTGTCATTTCTGCTGCTATTTTAAACTTGTCATTGTAAGAGGGCCACACATTTGGGGGACAATGGATCCAAAAGATCCTATCTAGTCAAAGGTTTTCTACCTAGGTGTGTTCTGTGCTCACCAAAGGCCTGAGCAAAGAAACCAAGAGAAGTGTGCCCAAATCCCAAAGCTTTGCTCCTTTGCAATCTCCCACAGATCTGGCTCACAGGTGTCTTCAATCACAATTCGATAGGTATGAAGAGGTCATGTATTTCACTGGGAAATGATGCACTGCTTTGGAAAAGCCACCTGTATGTATATTACTGGGGACAGCAGTGCAGCTGTGTTGTTTGCCCCTTGTTTGCAGAAGGATGAGTGCACTGGGAGGCCAATAACAAGTGACAAGGGTTCCTCAAATCTGCACTGCAGCCTGAGCGCCATTCAGCCCAGAGCTAGGGGATCATTTGTTCCCATGGACCAGTGCTTGCCAGGGGAATGAATTCCTGCACAGTTGGAAGAAGCAATTCTGGATTCAGCTCCAGCTGTTGGTGGGCTGCATGATCATTGACAATGCTGCCCATCCAGAAATTATTCTGCAGTTTCCTTTCATAGTCATTTGAAGCTTTGAAACTTCACATTTCAATTTGCTTTGCCTTAGGGAAAAACACTTCTGGGCCCAGTGCAAACTGTAACCTTCTGACAGCAAAGTGCTCATGGTTGCCAGCTTCTGATGTTACACAATGTCACCTGGCTGCATGTGCTTGCTTAGCTCTGGGTCTAGTCCCAGCCCAGTAAAGCCCAGGCAGGGTAGCACGTTGCAGGGAAAATTGGTCCATGAGCTTATGGGGTTGCCATCAGCAGCAGAGTGAATGTGCCCTTTGGGGATTTCTCTGGAGGCAAATTTAGTGACCTACTCCATGCCACAATATTCTCTTAGATGTTTCTAAAATATCCTAGAAAAGGCTGTGAAACTTCACACCTCCTTGCACAGCCACTGTTTGAAGAGGGGCATTTTTGTCCCTCCTCAAAGTCATTGCTCTTGCACACCAGAAGCATGAACATCCACCAACAAGAATGATGCATGGTCCTGCTGCTGCTGCTGCTTCTGAGGACTGGGCAGTGCAGACCTGGGTGTTACCAATATGAGCACCTAATTAGAATTTCATGCTCCTTCAAGCTGTCCAGATCTCAGGGCTTTTTTGTTTCAAAGCAGCCACTGCACCATCTCTAGGGAAGAACAGGAAATGGGAAACAGCGACTGCCAGCCTTGCAGGGGTGTAGGGGAAAACCTGAAGTGTCTGCATCAAAAGATGAATGGGAAGAGTGTAATTGCCAAAGCAAACACTTCGTTAGGATAGCAGGACCAGTTCTTTACTGCATGCTTGCATGAAAATCATTTGGGATCTCCTTTTTGTATCTCATGCAGAAAAGGAGCTCTTAATAATACCACGCTACTTAAACTAGATTGGGATGTAGCTCTGTAGTGGTTCACAATGAAGCAGACTGCCTGCTGTGTCACTGCCAGCCCTGCTGAGCCTGCGAGGGACTGTAGTGTATCCCATGCCTGTTTTGCCTCCAAGCAAAGCTGGGTTTTCCTTATTAGTGTGGAGTAAATATAAGAGTAATAAAATGGACAATTAAACTGGCCACTTTGGAGGATATGCTCATGCTTTCGCATGTCAGTCCTGTACCTCATGCTCCCAAGGCTTGTTATTCATCATAAAGTATTATAACAAAAAAACCTTAGCTGTCATGTTACATCTGAATAAAATTGCACAAGATCACCAAGAATTCTGATGTCAGGAACAAGACAAGAGCCTTCCAACACTCACGTGCAGCTGTCCTGGATTTCTGCAGCCCTTTGTGAAAAGCTGCTGTAGACAGAGTGTTTGGAGTTGGTTTGGGCCTTTATGAAAGATCTGTGGAGCAGTGTGCAGGGCTCTCCTGGCAGGAAACTGTTTGTCCAAGCCCAGGGACACGGTGCCGGCCGGAGCGGAGCGGCCCCGCTCCCAGCCCGAGAGTCTGTGAGCTGAGCCACGCCGGGGAGAAAAGGCAGCAAGGGGCTCCAGCCCAGCTGCTTCACTGCCCTGCCCGCTCCATGGAGCTCTGCCATGGGAGAAAGCCAACGCTGGACGAGCCCCCGAGCTTCCATCAGCTGCTGGAACTGCTCCGTGACGGCTCCTGTTCTTCCGAGAGAGACCCCGGCGCCTTCTTGTAACACATGCCATGGGGGGATTCTGTTTGTTAATAAACTGTTGGGAGTTTTCCACTTTCATCTATTAGTAATAATTTCCTGTTGCTGGAAAGGGATTGTTGGAACACTTTAGAGGAGACGACTTATTGCACAATATCCTGTTTGAAGTTTTCTCAAACTGTGTGAGACAGATGGCTTCACACAGGAGCATCCTCAAGGCTGCTGAGGGGAAGGCACAGAGGAAGACAAACCCAGTATTTCTGAGGGAACTCCTTGACACCAAACCAACCTGAGTTGTCAAACAGCAGACCTGATGTTTCGAGACATGGGCCACAGGGGAACTCTTTCAGTGTGTTTGGTCCAGGCTGAGTTATGCTCAGGGCAAAGGTGTGTCAGTGTGTTGGATAATACTCTTTTCTTGACCTAGAGATGGGGCAACTGAGAGGTGTTTTAAAAACTTTTATTCCATTTTCAGTCTCATTAGAAGGGTGAGACAATACAGATGTTATAATTCACGCCATCACAGTTAAGAAGCCAACTATTTCCTAATTACAGTATTTCTTGGTCTATCAGCTTTTTGCCATGCCATGTTGTAGATGCCTTAAAGCCAATTATTTAAAACTACCTCTTGTGTGTCCCACTACAATGCATCTTTCATAGCTCTGTTTTTCCAAAGTCTTATTTGCAAGGCCATCTTTTGAAACTTTTTTCCAGCTCCATTTCTCTCTCAACAATATCTGTCCTATTCCATGGCATTTTTAAGTTAGCGTTTCCTGTCTCAAGGGTTATATACAGATGCATACTTTGTGGGCCTTCTATTAGGCCCTAAAAGCTTTCTACAAATCCATTTCCCACATCAGTGCACTTGGCTCCTTCTCTCCTCATTGTGCCTGGCAAGCACAGGAGGAGGCCAGAGCTCCTGCAGAACCCATCACAGCACTCAGTGGGAGCAAACTTGTGTCCAGTCCTCACCTGGAGCTGTGGTGCCCAGCATTCCACCACACTCGAATGAGGAACTGTTCCTGCTCTTCCAGAAGGAGCTAAGGAGGTTTGGCCTTCAGATCAATTGTCTGCAGGCTCCTGCAGTGCCTGGTGCTGCTCCCTTGCCAGAGGCACCCCAGGCCAGGGGGGCACATCTGGGCTGCTGTGTCTGCCTCTGGCGCTCCCTGTTCTGGGCAGTGAGGAGGAGCTGCAGAGGCTCTGCAGGACTGACAGGATGGGCTTTGGGGCTGGCAGGAGAAGCTGAGGGACCTGGGCTGCTGAAGCTTCTCAATAGGAGGCCCAGGGCTCATCCTGCAACTGCTCCAAGGCTGGTTTCATGGAATCCCAGAATCAGCAAGGGTGGAACAGGCCATGGAGATCATCAAGTCCAACCTGTGCCCTGACACCGCCTTGTCTCCCCTGGGCCTCCTCTTCTCCAGGATAAACAAGCCCAGCTCTCTCAGCTGCTCCTCAAAGCTCTTGTGTTCCAGATCCCCCCCCAGCCTTGTTGCCCTTCTCTGGACACGCTCCAGCCCCTCCATGTCCTTCCTAAATTGGGGGCCCAGAACTGGACACAGCACTTGAGGTGCTGCCCAAGCAGTGCTGAGCACAGGGGAAGAATCCCTGCCCTGCTCCTGCTGGCCACACCATTCCTGATCCAGGCCAGGAGCCATTGGCCTTCTTGGCCACCCGGGCACACTGCTGGCTCCTGTCCAGCCTGCTGTCCATCAGTCTCTGCAGGTCCCTTTGTGCTTGGCTGCTGTCCAGCCCCTCTGGCACCTTGCTGAGGGTGGGAGGCAGGGAGGGAATGGGTCCAGATCCAGTCCTTCCTGAAATGTGGTGTTTGCTGGCACTGCCAGTTCCCAGATCTTGATATTTCCCTATTCTGGCACAGCCCAAGTGCAGCAATTTGCTGGCAAAGAAAGTCAAAACCAAGCAAAGACCTGGTACCTACAGCAAACCGATCTCGGGTTTGCTGACACCACCACTACCCAGACTGGGAATGTTTCAGATGCCTGCACAGCCTAATTCCAGCAGTTTGCTGGCACTGGAAAATTAGCATCTGGAAATTTCTCAGTGCCAGCAAAACCTAAATGCAGCAATTTTCTGGCAAAGAAAGCCAGAACCCAGCAGCTTCCCGGTGCTGCCGCCAGCACCACCCAGGTCTGGTGTTTGCTGCACAAGTGCCCAGATCTGGAAATTTCTCAGTGCTGGCACAGCCAAGTCCAGCAATTTGCTGGCACAGAAAGCCAAAATCTGGCAATTTCCTGATGCCAATACAGGTGCCCAGACCTGGTGTTTGCTGCCACTGCCAGTGCTCACATCTGGATATTTCCCTGTTCTGGCAGAGCCAAGTCCAGCAATTTTCTGATAAAGAAAGCCACAATCTGGCAATTCCCTGCTACCGTCATTGGCAATGCCAAGATCCGGTGTTTGCTGGCACCCCCAGTGCCCAGATGCGGGAATTTCCCAGTGCCAGTACAGCCCAAGTCTAGGAATTTTCTGTCAAAGAAAGACAAAACCTTGCAAATACCTGGTACCTACAGCAACCCAATCTTGTGTTTGCTGACACCACAGTGTCCAGATCCAGAATTTTTCAGATGCCTGCACAGCATAATTCCAGCAATATGCTGGCACTGAAAGTTCACATTTGGCAATTTCCTGGTGCTGGCACATTCCCCACCCAGATCTGGTGTGCGCTGGCACTGCCAGTGCCCACATCTGGCAATTTCCCTCTTCTGGCACCACCCATGTCCAGCAATTTACTGGAAAAGAAAGCTAAAACCTGGCAATTTCCCCTTGCCAGCACTGCCCAATCTGGAGTTTGCTGGCAGCAGGATCCCAAGAAAGAAGGAAGGAAAGAAGAAAAGAAAAGAGGAAGGCATCCAGATCCAGTCCTTCCTGGAGCCTGGAGCCTGAAATGGGCTGTTTGCTGGCACTGCCAGTGCCCAGATCTGGACATTTCCCTGTTCTGGCACAGCCCAAGTGCAGCAATTTGCTGGCACAGAAATCCAAAGCCCGTGGCAGCTTCCTGCCACTTGGTCTGGCACCGCCCACATCTTGTGTTTGCTGCACCAGAACCCAGATTTGGAAATTTCCTGGTGTCAGCAGAGCCCAAATCCAGCAGATTTCTGTCACTGGCAATGACACCACCCAGATCTGGTGTTTGCTGGCAGCGCCAGCGCCCAGATCTGAAAACTTCCTGGTGCTGGCACAGCCCAAGTCCAGTGATTTGCTGGCACAGAAAGACAAAGTTTGGAAATTTGCAGGTTCTGGCTCCAGCACCATCCAGCTCTGGTGTTTGCTGGGACCGCCAGTGCCCAGATTTGGAAAATTCCTGATGCCTTCACAGCCCAGGTCTAGCAATTGTTTTTTAGCTAGCTGGGGCAGAGAAGTTCCTCGGGCTGTGACTTTCCTTTTTCTTGGAACTGTTTAAACCTGCTCTGGACTCAAAACCCAGAAAAACACCGGCAGCTCACACCTGTGCCCCCCCGAGCTCTGGGACGCTGCATTCCAGAACCAGAGGGACTCAGGAGAGACCGAGTGAGCCAACTACAACCCACAAAAAGGACTTTCTGAATGTGACATCTCTTCAGCACTGTCAGAGGTTTTATTTAATATTATTCATTTTTCATGCTTGTGAATACTTTACTTGTTAAATAAACTGGGGTTTTTTCACTTTTCTCAAGGGAAGTCTTTCCCTGAACTAGTAGGGGGAGGGGACGCTTGAACTTGCTTTCTAGATGGACCCCTTTTGGAGATTTCCTCCCCAAATTTGCCCTAAACTAGCACAAACAGTCACAATGAAAACTTCACCAGTGGCATAATTTCCTGGTGGAAAATCTTGCGACAGAAGCTTGACCTTGCTCTCCATGAGAGATTCTTGGGAAGAGCAGACAGGAGAAGATTCCTGGAAAACTGAAACAGCTTTCCAGAAGTGAAATGAAAATGAAAGAAACAATCCAAGATGTTTTCCCCTATCTATTTCTATGCTCCCCTTTTTTATGTTGCATCCCAGTAATTCCAGATGCACCTCATCTCTAAGATCGATGACTTAGTGATTTTTAGACACTCTAAAATCCCATGAGCCACACACAGTTTTCCTTCCCCTGTTTTTACTGGAAAGCAACACTGGAGATGTAAGTGCAGTGCTGGGCTCAGGTAGGAATCCTACCCCAAGGGAAGGTGGCCCGACAGTGTTTGACCCTCAGCAGGGACAATGCACAGCAGCAGGCGAGGGGATCGCTGTGCCAGTGCGCAGGAGTCAGGGCTCTGCATCCGGGCTCAAGGCTGCAAAGTTCCCGTGTTCGGGCAGACGGAGGGGCTGTCCCCGGGGCGCGCGGTGCTCGAACGTGGGGCTCGTGGGGCGAGCGGGGAACGGACACGGGGACGAACGGCCCCGGCGCTTCAGTTGCAGCAGCGGCAGCAGCGGCAGCAGCAGCAGCGGCAGCAGCAGCGGCAGCAGCGGCAGCAGCAGCGGCGAGAGCAGCGAAACCGATAATTTAAAACTCGCTTTCTCCTATTTTTCTTCCTCTTTCTCTTTGTCCCTTTATTTCTCTTTCTCTCCCTTTCCCGCTGCCGGGCACCCTTCTCTCGGGGTCCCTTGCCCGGCGTCCCTCTCCTCTCCCCGCCTCCCTCTCCCCTGCCGGGCCGGGCCATGCTCCCGGCCCGCCCCCGGCCCCGGGCGGGGCTGCCCCGTGCCCGGCCCCGACCGTCCCGCCGCGGTCTCGCCTCCGCTTGGCTCTGGCCGTACTGGCGGTGGCGCTGCTGGGCGGGAATCAGTGGCTGGTGCGGGGGCGGCATCGCCGCCCTTCGGCTCCGCCTGGCCCGAGCCCGGCCCCGGACCCGACCCAGGGTCCAGTCCCGGCCCCGGCCCCGGCCCCGGCCCCGGCCCCGGCTCCGGCTCCTCCCGGGGCCCGCAGAGGACACACGCGGCGCGGCCGCTCCCGCCGCCTCCGCTGCGGCTTCCCCGGCCCGAGCTCCGCCGCTCGGCAGCGCGGCCGCCAGCCCCGAGCCTCCCGTGCCGCGTTCCCGGAAGCGAACGCCTGGGCATGGCCGGCCCGGGGCGGGTGAGGGGCGCTCGGGGGCCGTTGCTGGCCCCGGGCCGAGCGCTGATTGCCGCGTCCCGCTCGCAGGTGAGGCGCAGGAGGCCCTGCAGGAGCGGCACCGGCTGCGTTCGGTGCTGGGGCGCCAGAGAGCCTCGAGAGTGCCCAAGCTGGCCACTGTGGAGGAGGAGGAGGAGGAGGAAGAAGGCCCTGGAGCTGCTCCAGCACAGGAGAATGAAGAGGCGGTGCCATTCCATCCACCGCAGGAGGGTGAGTGGCAGAGCTGGGCTGCAGGACTGGTGCCTGCAGCCAACTTGGCTCCATCCCATCCCCTGGGGAAATGCCCAAGGACAGGACGGAAGAGGGGCCGGGCAGACATCCCGCAGGGGCCGTGCTCCATCCCCTGGGCCATCCCGGGGCTCTCTCTGCCTGGGGAGCGCAGGGCTGGGCTGTGTTCTCCGGCCTCTCCCGCAGCCCCTCAGCTCTGGCTGCGCTCGCTCTTTGCCAGATGCAGCCCTGGAGCGCGCACAGCAGCAGGAGCGCAGACGTGGCCGCTTCCGCAGCACAGCACAGGTACCTGCAGCCACCCCCACCTGGGCTGGGCCTGCTGTCCCTGCTCAGCCCAGCCCCCTGTGTGCAGCATTCTGTGCAACATCCCCGGCTTCTTGCCCTTCTGCTACAGCTTGTTTGCGACTTCATCAGGAGCATTTGGCAGGAAGAGACCAGCACCATGGGCACTGGGCTCAGAGCACACTCAGAGCTCCTCAGTCATGAGACCAGTGCCGCCCTGCTGGATTTGCTCCTGGAGAAGGATGTTGCCAGGCCAGAACAAGTAAGCAGCCTGGGGCCAGGCTTCAATTCCGCCATGAGTCCCGTGCCTTCCCAAGCCACGCCTGGTGGTCCCTGGGAGCCTTTGAGGCCATGGCAGTGCGCTGGGAAGGGAAGGACTTCTCTGGGGACCCTGGGGACATTGTTCCCTCTGGCAGCTTTCCAAGTCTCCCCGTGCCTTCTCCAGGTGCCCACCATGGTGAGGTACATTCACCGCTGGCTCATGGCCAATGATTCTGCTGAGCACAGGCTGGACAAGGCCCTGCTGAATCTCACCGCAGCACACCCGGGTGACGCAGTCGTGACACTCCTGCGTGTGGCCCCGTCCTGTGACAGGTATGGGGCCCACCTGCCCAGAAGGCTCAGGCCTTCCCAGCCCATCAGCCTGTACCACCTGTCCCAGGTGTCTGAGCAACAGAGAGTTCCAGGGCCCTCTGGCTGCTCCTTTTCCCAGCCCTGGCACGTCAGCCCCCGAGCCTGCTGCCATGCTGCCTTGCTGCCCCTAAGGGCCCTGTCTCCACAGGGCTGGGCTGCCTGGCTGCTGCTGGCCAGGGCCAGTGGACAGAGGCAGAGCCCGTGGTCAGCCGGGCCCCTAGGGATGCCCAGGCCATGGTGCCGTGTCTGAGACCCCCCCTGAGACAGAGCTCTAACCCTACAGAGCTGCTTTGACCATGTGGAAGACCATCATGTGCTCGCTCAGGACTGCAGAGCCAGTGCAGCTGATACTCCTGGATGTGCTGGGGAGCTGGCCAGAGCACAGCATGTGTACCTCTGACAGGGACAAAACGGGTGTCTTTGGCCTGGCTGTGAGTTTCTGACACTGGCCTTTGCTGGCCCCAAGGCTCCCTCTCCAGTAGCTCTCCTTCCTCCTTCCCCCACTGCATCTCCCTGCCTCAGGCGCTGATCTGAAACCTGGCCCAGGGGCAGCTTCAGGCCCACCAGGCTCCGTGCTCCCCCTGCCAAGGTCTCTCGGGGCCTCTCCCTGCTAAGCTTGGGCCCTGCCACACGGACCCCTCGGCACTGAGTGCTGTCTCGGGGGGCTTTGTCCCTTGCAGGCAACTGTGGTGATGTGGAAGATCCTTCAGGAGGCCCCTGTCCCACGTATAGTGGCGCCGCATTTCCCCCACCTGTTTGTGCATCTGCTCTTCCAAGTGTTCTTCAGCACAGAAGAGATGCCAGAGGAGGTTGATACCTTCTGGAAGCAATGCCAGGAAGAGCACGGCCTTGCCACCAGCCCCAACAGGTGCTCCATCCCACTCCTCCTGTCCCTGCCATGTGGCCTGCAAAGGAGCCAGTGCTGCCAGTGTGACCTGGGCTTTGCTGTGCACACAGGTTTGCAGTGCAGACTTTGAAGTCCCTGCTCTGCCTTCTCCAGTGTCAGCAGGTGGTGGTGTCAATGGAGCGCAAGCGTGGCTGGGACACGCTGCTCTGCGTTGATACCCATCACTCTGCCGTGGCTCTGCTAGCCAGGTGAGACACCTCCTTCTCCCCATTGCTCCTGGCATTTGTGCCCTGTGCCCGGGCTGTCCCACACAGTCCCCGTGGCTGTGGGTCAAAGGGACGAGCGACAGCCAAGCAGACTGGAAAAGGCTGGAAAAGGGGGAGTCAGATGTGGCCCAGGAGCGGCCACATCTCAAAGGGCCCAGGTCCCCTGGCAGTGGGTGGTGGGGAAGGACAAGAACCATGTGAGTCAGTGCTGGGAGAGGCTTCCCCCCCTGGCTCAAGGTCTTAGTGACACTTTCCACCTTCCAGGGAGATGTGCCATGCATCCAGGCCCTTGTGTAAAAGGATCTTATGCTGCCTCCTTGAGATGCTCAGCATAGAGATGCCATACTGGGATTTCCCTGCCCTGGCATTCCTTGTGGAGGTGAGCCTGATGGCCAGCGCTGCCTGGCTGAGCTGCCTCCCAGCTCTCTGCCCTCTCGTCGCCGCAGCCGCCTGGGACGGTGCCCGTGCCCTGCGCTGCTGCCTGGGCCCAGCCCCGTGCGGCTCCGGGTTCCTGCCGGCCGGCTCCCCCGTCACTGCCCTGTGCCTTGCAGGTCCTCGAGTGCCTGGACTTGAGGGAATGCAGGGACAGCATCATGGATCTTGTTTTGTCATGGCACCTGCAGAGGGACCGCGCAGACATTGGCAGCCAGCTGCTCAGGGCCCTCCTCCCGCTCAGGGACCATTCCCCGCTGGTGAGAAGGGGGCAGTGGCTGAAGCCGTGCAGGCGGCATGGGGCTGGGCAACGCAGTCGCTTGGCCTTGCCTGGCCTTCGGGCGCTGTGGCAGCTGCTCCCAGCTCTCCTGCCTCCCGCTTCAGCTGCCCCAGTGCTTCAGGACAGGCCTTTGGCCTCTGGGCCCTGCGGCAGCAGGGTGGCCTTTCACAAAGTCATGTTCCACACAGGCCGAAAGAATGTGGAGCCTGACTGAAAGGCTCGTGGAGCTCCTGCGGGTCAGGATGACCACCATGCTACTGGGCTATCTGTTCCTGGATAATGGTGCCCGCATACCCAGTCCCATTGCCCTGCATTTGGCTAAGGTGTTCCTGCCACTCTTTGACCACGTAAGGCTCTGTGCCCCCAGCCACGGCCACTGGCTGCTGCCCGGACACTTGGGGCCCTGTGCAGATGCAGGCCTGTGCCAATGTGGGCCAGAACCAGCTGATGCTGAGCTCTTGCTGCCTTCCTGTTCTACAGGGTGATAGCCAGGTGCAGCAGCTCTCCATGATTGTCTTTCACACCTTGATTTCTGCTGTAGAAGAAGAAGGAAAAAAGCCCCTGATGACACAAGTGTGGCAGAGCCTGCTCCCACTGCTCTTCCACTGCCATGATGAGAATCTGCGTGTGGCACAGGTGAGGACTCGTGGGCTGCTGCTGTCCCCCTGGCAGGGGGCTCGGCTGCTTCCTGCCCTGCACCTGCTGGACCGCAGCCTCCTCCAGGCTGCGGCTCCTGTGCCCTGGGCTGTGGGGCCATGTCCGCATCTCTGCTGCTCTCCAGACTTCTCGGGAAACGCTGCTTTGTGCAGTCAAGTTCCTGAAAAGGAAAGATCTTGAAAAAACTGTGAAGAAACAGAAACTCTTGAAGTTCACTGAACTCCTGGTAAGGAGGGCCTGCATGCCCCAGCCTCAGGCTGGAGAAGGCCCCTGAGGGTGGTGCTCAGTGTGCGGGGCTGGCAGCTGTGCCCCTGCCCGCTGCTGCAGCCAGAGGCCCCGCGGGCTCTTCTCCAGGCTCCCGTGGGCCCGAGCTGGGTGCCCATGGAGCCCCGGCCCGGCGGGGCTGCGGGGCGGGCCGGCACCAGGGCTCCCCGGGCAGCAGCTGGCCCTCCGCCCCCTCCCCTCGGGAGCCCTTGGCCAGCGGCTGCTGGCCGCGCCTCAGGGCGGTGCGGGCAGGGGAGGCCGGCGCTGGGCTCAGGCAGCGCCCGGCCCAGGGGCTGAGCCCGCACCAACCCTTCCTTCCTGCCGCTCTCTGCAGCTGGCAGAGGACAGGAGCCGAGCGGCCGAGCACCTGCGCCGGGCTCTGCGCTACGTGGAGAGCCCACAGGAGCCCCTGCGAGAGGCAGCCGTCGGGTTCATGGGTGAGTCCCGAGCCTGGGCTGCCCCTCCCCTCCCCGGCCCGCCGCAGCTTGGCCCCAGCCCCACCTGCTGCCCCGGCAGCGCCAGCCGTGCCCTGGGGCGCCGTGGAGCCCCGCCTGGCCCGGGCATTGCTGCTGCCGCCCTCTGGCAGCCTGTGCCCTGGGGCGGCAGCGTGCGGCAAGGGCCGGGCTGAGCCCTGCTGGGCCAGCAGCCCGTGTGGCCACAGCGCCGGCAGCGCTGCTGGCAGGGAGCTGTGCCGCTGGGGCCGTGACAGGCTCTGTGTTCACAGGCATGGCCGGGCGGCGCCTGAGGGGGCAGCAGCAAGAGCTGCAGCTGATCTGCACTGGTGAGTGAGTGAGGGCAGCGGGCTGACAGCGGGGGCTGCTGGGGGCAGCTGCAAGCCCTGCCCCGGCTGCGGAGGGCTCAGCTCCCGTGGGCAGAGCACAAGGAGCTTTCAGGGCCCCGTGGGCCATTCGTGGCCAGCAGCTTCGGGCTGATCCCCTTGCTCCCTGCTCCCTCCTGACCACGGCAAGAGCTGGCTGGGATGGCCCTTGCAGGGGGCTCTCCTCGGCTCCCCACAGATCCGGCTCTGACCGTGCCTCTGTTCCTCTCTCTTGCAGCCCTGGAACGCCTGACGGAGGACACGAGCAGTGCCGTGTCGCAGCTGGCACTTGAAACACTGCATGTCCATGGGGAAATACAGCGTGGGCGATATTCCACCATCCAGAGGCTGCAAGATCAGCTGCGCAGGGCATGGAGGGCTCGGCCTCGTCTGTCGGGGCTTGGCTCGCTGTGCTGCCAGAAGACTTAGGAGAAGAGCTGATCCTGGAGGCTGGGGCAACCTGAGCCAGGGGTAATTTTCCTTTTCTTTAATATTTTTCTGTTCTTCTTTTCATTGTTTTATCTATATTGAAAATAACTAAATTATAGGGTATATATAATTATATATATTATTATAGATTATAGATTACTGTAAATAATTATAGAATGTATTATGATACACAGACTGCCAGGAGCTTTTCTTTGCTGCCCAGGGTCTGCAGGACAAGAGGCAGGAAAGGGTGAAAAGGGAGCTTGTGCTCAGCAGCACAGCAGGCTGAGGGGTCCTGAGGCCCTGCAGGGGGAAAAGGGTGCTTGTGCTCAGCCAACTGCCCAGGTGTGCAGTGTTGCAGGGAAAATGGCCAGAAGCCCCTTGGCCTTTGGTGGCTCTGCTGAAGCCTTTGTGCTGCCCACAGAGCAGCTGGGCAGGGGCCGGGGCTGTGGGGATCCCTGCCAGAGTGGTGCCTGGAGATGGCCACAAGCCCTGTGCCAGGCAGGAAGCGCCATCCGTGTCCTCCTGGCCACGTGCTGCTGGCTGCCTTGCTGAGGGCTCCCAGGCGCCTCTGGATGGGGCTGCTCTGGAGCTGCTGTGGGGCTGCGGCGCTGCTGCCGGGCAGCTTGGCCGGGCTGGGGGAGACCCTGAGGGGCAGGGGCGCTGGCAAGCCCTGGGCAATGGGCTGGCAGAGGCCATAAGCAGCCCCCCAGCAGCTGCCTTGATCCTGACAGAGTTGACTTGCAAGAGGGATCCCGGGCACTGTGTAACTAACATCATTGGTGCTGTGGGAAACCCAAATGCAGGGAAATCTCAGACCTTTGGTCTTGTCAGCAAAGCTTAGAATTAAGCACAGGATTTGATCTGAGACCTTGGAAAGGGCTTCCAAACTTAGGTGCTAGAAGCGAGAATGCAGATTTCTAGTTTATAGCAGAGACACGGGGAGGAATGTTGAAGTGGAGGAAAGTTTAGAGTTTTAGAGTCCAAGATCTAGAAAAAATAAAAGTAGTTACAATGGAAAACAAGAAGCTTAGGATGCAGTGCTGTAGGTTTGTGTGTCATAACATGATTGGCTAAGGAAGCTTACACTGTAGCATGAGTCCCTAAGACGAAATATTGAAGGGTTGGCTCCAAAGCACAAATATCTTTGTTGGCCGTGTCTTCTTGGCCAAGAAATCCTTCAAAGCTCTTGTAACTAGAAGTCTTGCGGCCCTGTGAGCCATGCGGTGGAGATGTGAGCCAAACTCACCCTTCCTGTCTATGTAGAAGTGAAGAAAATGCAATGGCATCATGTAAAATACTCAGAGGTCTGCTCTCTAGCTCGTTCCAAACTCCTTCAACTCCTGCAGAGTGGGATTTAGCTACAAAGAGATGACAGGGACCCTTAGTGCTGCCTCTTTGACTCCAGAGCAGTTGCTTTAGAATCTTTCACATAAGCCTGTGTAGTCATGTGCCAGAAATGGATCATTTGAAGAAACTTTCCCAACTGACTTGCATGGAGGTTTGTTTGAAGGGTATTTGAGGAGAAAGGCTCCCAGCAGAGGTCTGGCTTTGGCCTAGCTGTGTCCCCTGCTGATTGTGAAGTGTGCCATCAGCTGCAGGGCTTTCTGGGCTAAAAATGTCATCAAGTCACTTGGACTTGCTCGTTATGGCCTCTAAAAGCTGGACCCAATTTTGGGGCAAATTTGGAGACCGCATCTATGGGTGGATGGAGCACCTAGGATTTTCCCAATTGCTGGGAATGGCTCTCCAGGTCCCTGGAGTATCCATCCCATCTGGTTTTGTTTGTCCTGGTTCCCTGACAGCTGGGGCCCTGGGCAGAGCCCTGAGAGCCTGGTCTGCCCCCAGGGAAGGAGAAGGAGCCCCTGGAGAAGCTGTACCGGGTGGGGATGCTGCTGCTGCTGCTGCTGCTGGAGACAGCGAGGATGACATCAAGGATGACAAGCTCTTCCTCAGCCTGGCCACTGGAGGCTGAAGGTGATGGACTTTGATTCTGGCACCTTCTTCAAAGCCAAAGCCCACAGGGAATTTGCAGATGATTCCCCAGCTGGGGAAATTCTGCCAGATTTGGGCATGGCTCAGCCTGGCTGGGAACCAAAGGCTCCCCCTTTGCTGGGGCAGATGCAGCTCATTCTTCAGTTCCCGCCCAGCTGCTTTTGGCAGGGCTGGGAGGATGGGCTGGGGTGGGTACGAAATGGGAGTGGGCTCCTGGCCCTGCCAACAGCCCCCAGCACCCACTGTGCCCCGGGCTGGGGCTGGGGCTGAGGCAGCCAGCCCGACACAAACAAAGCCCCATGGTGGGAGCAGAGGTGGGACTCCAGAACCTGTGCTGGGGCTGCTTTCTGTGCAGGCAAGGAAGGGCTTGGGCTGCTCCACTGCCCTTGTTTGGTTTGGGATCACCGTGATTTTGGGGGGCAGTGCAGGGTGGAAGAGAGAAAGTGTGGGCTTCCCTCACCCGTGGCTGGGTTTTTCACTGGCATGCAGGGGTTGGGCCTTCCTCAAGGCCCTGACAGAGATAAGAGTTTTTACCATTTTTCTTGTTTTCCCTTTTTGCATCTAATCTCTTTTCAATAATGTGTTGTTTATTTTTCCAGAGGAAGCATTCCACATGGTCCAGTGTGGATGGGGAAGTGCTTGGGAGCAGCTGTGGTGTGGATGGGCCGTGCCCTTGGAGAAGGCTGAGGCCGTGGTTTGGGAGCAGCTTTTCTTGCAGCCGTGGCTGGTGTGAGGTGGGTCCCTGTGTGCTTGGCAGGGTGGGATCAGAGCTTTTGGGAGCTGGCAGCGAGCACAGGAGCATCCTGCTCTGGGCAGCTGCTGAGGGCTGGATGTGCCGTGGCTGGCTGCAGGCTGGGCACATGTGCTGCCCTCCTGCTCTGCTGCCAAAGGCAGCAGGGATGGGCAGCTGTGGGCACAGCTCTGGGCACAGCCAGCATGGCCGGGGCACCGCAGGCCTTGGCACAAGGGCACAGGAGCCCTCAGCTGACGGGCGGTTTCTGCTTTCTCTCCTTGCAGCCGGGCTCTGCAGGTGCTGAGGCTGCTCTGGGCTCTGCCAGGGCTCTTCTGGGCTCAGCCCTGGGCCCAGCTGGGCTGGCTCTGCCCTCACATTGCTCTGACAGCTTTGCATCAGACGAGCTCGATGTGAGCGCAGTGCCTGAGCTTTCTGCTTTGGCAGGTGAGTGAGACTCTGCTGCAGGCCCAGAGATTGCAGCTGGGGACACACATCCAACTGGCAAGGACCCAAACTCTCCACAGTCCCAGCTGAACGCCTGGATCTGCACAGGGTGTTTTGTCTGTCCCGTTCTTCCTTCTTGATTGGCTGGAATTGTGCAATTGCACTTTCTTCCTCCTCTAGCAGTGCCACGAGTGGGCCAAAGCTGGCGAGTGGGCCGTGCTCCTGAGGCAGTGCAGTCTGGAGCTGGTGGATGGAGAATTGCCCTTCTGCACTGCCAAACCAGAGCAAAAAGCCGTAAGTGAGACTTTATGTCTCTAAGAAATCCCTGACAGTTTCAAAGGGAATGTGCAGCTCATTTCCAGGCTGAGAAGGAAGGTCATTTTCTAAAGGATTTGGGGTTTGACAGAGTTCCATTCCCAGTCCTGCTTGGAGCTGGAAGGGTACAAAGCAATTTCCTCTTGCTTCGACCACAATTTCAAATACCAATGTTGGAAACAAAGCCCAAAATCTTTTAAGAGTCTACTGAGGTGACAAAGATGGATCCATGCCATCAGCACAGTGAAAATGTAAATAACTGAGTTGTTTTTTTTAAAAAGATAATTTTCCTCTTAATGCAAATAATGTAACTTTGCATTTATGTTTTGTTTTTTTTCTCATTACCTGTTTGTTATGTTTTTTCACTAACACTTGGATTTTATTCTTATCTTTTACAATTTATCAATTTTTTTCCTTTTTCCTTTTTTTTTTTCCTTTAAATAGAAAACATGTCCTATAAAAGGAATGTCCTTTGCTCCTGGTTCCCGTGTGGAGCAGCTCCCTTCCTGCTGGCTGAGCTGCTCAGGCAGAGCCCGGCAGCTCCTGGCCCTGCAGGGCTGAGGCTTTTCCCCGTTGCTGGGCACAGACTGATGGAGCAGCACTGCTGAACACGGGCACACAGAGGGACCAGCAGCAGCTGCCTTTGGCCACCTGAGGCTCCAAGGCCCAAACTCTGAGCAGCCAGGGCTGGAAGAGACTGGCAGGATCTGATCCCTGACTCTGGGCCAGGGCTGCACAAATGACCCCACAGCAGCAGCAGCAGCAGCAGCAGCAGCAGCAGCAGCAGCAGCAGCAGATGGAGCTGACTTTGAGCACAGCCCCTGCCCCTCTTCCCTCCCATGTGCAGCAGTGTCACAGCAGCCTGAGGCACCTGGGAGCCCCCAGTGCCAGCAGGGACTGGAGATGGCAGCCCTGGGCTCCTGGAGGCTGTGCAGGGAACGGAGCTGGGCACTGCCTGTCCATGGGGAGCTTCCAGATGGAAAAGGCTGCTGTGCCTAGGCAGCTCCAAGGGCACAGACAGGAGGCTCTGGAGCACTGGATCTGTGCCAGTGCCACAGTCCTGGGCAGCAGCCAGCGACCCCTGGGGGAACAGAGGGCACAGCACGAGGGACAGAACCAGGCAAGGGCAGAGACTGGAGAGAGCCAGGCCTGGGAGCAGGAACAGCTGCTCTATTGCACTCTTGGAGAAAGCTCTTGGCTGGTTCAAAGCGCTGAAAGGCGTGAAGGGCAGAGAGGAGGCCACAGCAAACAATGCTCCTGTTTGCACAGCCTCCCCTCTCCGTGTCCCAGAAGGAATTGCATGGACTGTGTTCTTCTCTCCGAGTCGTCACATTGAGCATGAGCAGGTCAGCACCAGGAGCTGAAGGAGCTGAAGCCTCAGGCCACAGGAGCTGGACAAGAGGGAACTTTTGGAGCAAAGTAATGCTGCTAAAATAGCCCCAGCTCAATGCAATGGATAGAATCATGGAATCACAGAATCCTTGCTGTTGGAAAAGCCCTCTGAGCTCACCCAGTGCAGCCGCTCACCCAGCAGTGCCAAGCCCAGCACGTCCCTGAAGTGCCAAGGCCTGGACACCAGCCCTGAGTGAGGCCTGGACAGCAGGCCCTGAGCCAAAGGTGGCCTCTGGATGAACCTTCCAAGCAAAGGTTATCTTTGTATCTGCTCCCTAATGAAATGTGCATGGTCATTAGCACTGAGATAGATGTAGCCACTCATTAGTGAGACATGGATTGACCTTTGTGTATTTAGAAGCCAGACAAGGCCATGAAATCTGACATCTGGCCTTGTTTGGGGCTGTATGGTCAAAGTCACCTCCCTTGGTTCCTCCTTGATCCCTGGCCAGGCTTTGGGAGGGACCCAAGAGGAGGATGAAAGCAGATGTTGCCACACTAGCAGTGCTGTCAGTTTGTTCATTCAGCACTGTCAGAGCTGGGCCCTCTCCCAGCGGGGTTGGAGCCTCACCTGGGGTTGGAGGCACCTGCAGGAATTCCCAGTGCCCAGGAGTGGCTCTGCAGCCCTTGGCTGTGACAGCTTCCCCAGCTGCTGTGTGGGTCTGGGGGATGGTAAAGGCTGAGGGTAAATGCTGCTGGATCTTTGTTAATCACTGCAGGCAATCTTTGGTGGGGATGGTTGGGTGCATTGCTGAGCTGCTCCTTTTGTGATTCTTTGCTGCTCTGAACTGCAGGAAATGACACTGATTCCTTCAGTTGGAGTCTGTGCCTTTGGTGCTGACCCTGCCCACTGGTAAAACAAAACTGGCACAGTCTGGCCAGATCCCAACAAAATGTCACTTGTTCAATGTAAATGTGAGGAATCAGTGCCATCAGAAATTCCCAGCTGGGAAGCCCTTCCCTGGAGTTCCCTGGCTCTGGAGTGGGCTGAGGTTGGATCCCTGTGTGGGCAGTGGGGCAGTCGGATAAAAGAAGCTGCACCCCTGGATGTCTTCAAATGCATCCAAAAATTGTATATGGAAAAGGAAAAGACCTTGTGGATTTGGGCCGACAAAGATGATTTTGTTGAGAGTACATAGGAAACAGCACCTTCAGAAGGAACAATGATTGTTGGAATGCTCCCACATGGAGCAACAGAAGAAGGTTTTCACCTTGAGCTCAGATGCCCTTGTGCAAGTGAAATATCAATTTAACAAATAACTATATACATATTTATAGTATAATAAGACCTTCATGTTTATATTTATAGCTTTTAATGTATATATGTCTATATCTACATGTCTATATCTGTATTTATATATAAATATGTACATATAATAATAATGTGAAATAGTGCTGACAATACTAATTTGGTATCTTTGGCTGCTCAGGGATGTAACACGAAATACCCTACAGAACAGGATTGGCCAGGACCCTAATGTCAGTGGTCAACTTTGTGAGATTGTATACAATGGAAAAAGGAGGAAGGGAGGAAATTGGCTATTTTTACAGGGTGTGCTGATACTGTGATGCAGAGTGTTTTGTCTGTTCATGTGAAAAATATAGCGATTTTGTCTGCAGGGTTTTTCATGTACCAGACTATGCACAAGCTGCAGGATTGGTTGAAAGGGTGAAGGGGTTCTTAAAAGAGCAGTTGGAAAGATGAGGAGATGGGAACCTTTGCCCATGGAGAACCCATCTCCCAGATGTGCTCCATGCCCTTAACAATGGCCCACGGGGGAAATGAAACCCCCTGGCTGTGCACGGCTGCCCCCAATTTGCAAATCCAACCATGGGCAGTGAGACTTGGACTGCCTGGGAAATTGTTCTGGCTGTGATGGCCCCTGGCAGGGCCAGCCCAGAGGCTGCAGGGTTGAGCCTTCATGCATTGGAATTCATTAGGAGAAATTCAAAGCAAATGAGAGCTGTCAATACTGAAACAGGAATTCAGATTCCTCCAGGACACTTTGCTTTGGTAACTGCTCCCTTGGAGCTTGGCCTTGCAAAGTGTTCCTGTCATGGCAGGAGGAATTGATGCAGAATATCCAGGAGAAATTACAGTAATTCTGTAAACAATAATGAACAAGATTGGATTATTCAACCGTGTGACAGGGTAGCACAATTATTGATATTGCAACTCTAAGAGCAATTGATAAAAAAGGAGATCCAGCTCCAGTCACCACCATTTGTGGAGATAAAGGGTTTGGATCCAGCAGCCCTAATAATGGAGCCAGAGTGTGGGTCGGAGGCCAAAAGGCCCTCCCGAGGCAGCTGAAGGAGCAGCTCCTAGGAAAGACAACTCTGAGTCCTGAACCCTGGGCAGGAACAATGGGAATGTGTCCCTGCAGCCAAGGATTCTGTGTGAGAACAAGTAAATCTGACAGGATATTGTTTTACACATCCTGCCAAACCAGATCTCCCTGTTTGCCCCAAGGACCCCTTTGGAAAATGCTCTGATCCACGGGGCTCCATGTGAAGGCTGCTGTGACACTGAGGGACTTGCACAGGAATTCCATCCAGGAGCCTGGGTGCCCCTCAGGGACTGGGACCCGGCCCCTTCCAGCCAGAGGGGAAAGGGCCCCCCAAGCCTTGTTAGCCACAGACAGCATGGTAAAGCTCAACAGCAAAGGGCCAGCTCCATGCGCAACAGAATTCTTGTTCCTAATTGGAATGAGATTGAGAAAAAATGAAGAACGGTGTCACAAAAGTACTGCTGATGTCTGTAAGGTGTACCTTGATAGTCAGCCAGAATCTTTGTCTGCCACAAACACCTCTAGTGTTTCACCAAGGGATTGGTCATCAAAATGTAATGATGGCTTATGATGGATTGCTGAGCTTCTTTTGTAATTCTTTGCTAATGATGATGTGCTTTGTTGAGCTTATCCTTTTGTAAATCTTTGCAGCTGTGCATGATATAAATGACACAATTCCTTCAGTTGGTGTCTGTGTCTTTGGTAGTGAGCCTGCCCACTGGTGAAACAGGGCCCCCTCTTGCCTAGGTGTTCCCTGGGAAGGCAAAAGCCCTCCCTCCAAAATTCCCCCCTTCCTCCCTGTTTCCCCCTTCATACACTGAGCATGATGTGCTCTGGTCTGGGTACCCCGGGGTCAGTTGGGGTCCCCTGTCCTGGCTGTGTCCCTGCCCAGCTCCCCCGCAGCCCCAGCCCTTCCCCAGCGTGGCTGGACGAGGGGCAGGACAGGCCTTGGCTGTGCTGCAGCTCAGCAAGAACAAAACCATCTCTGCGTGCTCAGCCCTGTGCTCAGCACCCGGCCCAGCAGTGTCTCAGTGCCAGGGGCTGTGCCCTCAGTCCCTGCCAGGGGTTTCCATGGCAACTGCCAGGACAGGTGACCCAGGTGTCCCACCAGTGCCCATTGCCATGGAAACAGTGCCCAGCCCTGCCCCTTTCTGTCTGGCTGACCTGGCCTTTGGCCCTGGCAGTGCCGTTGGCTGCTGGTTCCTGGTGCCTGAGCGGCCAGCACGGCACAGGGCATGTGGCCATGGCACAGCCCCCAGCAAGGGATCCCCTCTGGCTCTGGGCAATGACACCAGCCCTGAGCAAGGGGCCAGGGCAGCTTTCTATGGCCACTAACCATCACAACGGGGCTGGGCATTGGTTGCCATGGCACCAAACCAAGGACCGGGCCCCATGGCCATTGCCATGGCACCTGGTGGCACCAACGAGTGTCACTGCAATTGTACGTGGAACAGCCCTGGCACCGCTTTGTCCTGAGGGCTGCCATGGCAGCTGAGGGCAGCAACAGCTGGGGCTCTGCAAGGGCCCTGTGGGAGATGGCAAGGAGCAGCAGAGCGGGGGCTGATCCATCCCCAGTGCGCTGGACAGCCCAGGGCAGCGTCCCAGAGCATCCTCATGGAGCTGCCAACAACATCCCCCCTCTGCAGCCCTGGCCTCTCCCCCAGTTCACACAGGTGCCCCATCCTTGCAGGCACAGACACAGCAGCACTGGCTCAGCAGCCCCTGTTTGCATTGCACACAGCAGGGAGAGCACCCCCATGCTGTTGCTGTGGGGACATGAACCTGAGGGAGAACAAATGCCATCAGCCCCTGGGGCCAGCAAGGGCTGGGGAACACCAGGGAAACCACTCAGCTTTGTCCTGGCCTCTGCAGTCAGCCAGAAAGTTTGTTCCCATCAGCTGGGAGTTTCCTGTCCCACTGCAGACGCTGTTGCTCAGAGCCAGGGCTGCCTGGCAGCCACCCCCAAACTGCCCTCAGCATTTCCTCTGCTTCACCTTTGCTTTCTTTACTCTTCCTGATACAAATTTCTTCTAATTGCCCTCCTCAGGGGACCCAGAACTGGACACAGCACTCGAGGTGCTGCCCAAGCAGTGCTGAGAACAGGGGAAGAATCCCTGCCCTGCTCCTGCTGGCCACACCATTCCTGATCTAGGCCATTGGTCTTCTTGCCCGCCTGGGCACACTGCTGCCTCATGCCCAGCCTGCTGTCCATCAGTCCCTGCAGGTCCCTTTCTGCCTGGCTGCTCTCCAGCCGCTCTGTCCCCAGGCTGTATTGCTGCAGGGGTTGTTGTGGCCAAAGTGCAGGACCCGGCACTTGGACTTGTTAAACCTCACCTTGTTGGATTTGGGTCCTGGATCCAGCCTGTCCAGGGCCCTGTGCAGAGCCCTCCTACCTCCATCCTCCATCAGATCCAAACTCACACCCAGTTTGGTGTCATCTGCAGATTTGCTGATGTTGGACACAATCCCCTCATCCAGACCATTCCATGCAGACATTGAAATCCACGCTGGCTGGCTCTGACCTCTCGGCCATCCTGTGGGCGCCCTGTTGATGGTACTCAGGGTGATCTGTTCCATAACTTTGCCGGGCACCCAGGTCAGGCTGACAGGCCTGGAGTTCCCCAGCTCCTCCTTCCAGCCCTTCTTGGGGATGGGCTCACATTGGCACCTCCAGTCCCCTGGGACCTCCCTGCTGAGGCAGCACTTATGGTAAATGATGGAGAGCAGCTTGGGGAGCTCATCCACAGCTCCCTCATCCCCCTGGGATGGATCCCATCCAATCCCATACACCTGTGAGCATCTGAGTGGCTCATTAGGTCACCAACTGCTTCCTCCTGGATTACAGGGAGTGTTCTGCTCCCTGTGCCCATCTACCAGCTCAGCAGAGCACTTGTCCTGAGGACAGCCTGTCCTAATATCAAAAATTGAGAGAAACAAGATGTTAAGTAGCTCTGCCTTCTCCTTATCTTTAGTTACTATATTCCCCACTGCATCCAATAAAGAGTAGAGGTTCTCCTTATCCCATGTTTTGCTATTAATTTAATTGTGGAAACATTGTCTATTTTTTTTTCACAGAAGTGGTCAGGTTAAACTCTAATTGAGCTTTCACCTCTTAACTTTTTTTCTGCATGACTTTACAACATCCTTAAACATTTCCTAAGCTGCTTGACCTTCTGTCCAAAGTTGATGCACCTCTTGTTACCCTTGAGTTCCCACAAAATCTCCACGGCCAGCCAGGCCAGTCATTTTCCTCACTAGCTCATCTTTTGCCACACTGGGACAGGCTGCTCCTTCCCCCTTAAGATTACTTCCTTGAAATGTGTCCATCCTTCCTGGACCCCTTTGTTTTTAAGGGATGTTTTCCTTAAAAAAAATTCAGTGCCTGCTTCAGTACTCCCCAAATCTGCATCCTAAATAAGCCAAAGTCTGCCCTTCCTAATTCCAGTGTAGAAGTTTTGTTGCTGCCCCTCCTTCTTTCCCAGAACATTGAAAACTTGATTATTTCATGGTCACTGTGCTCCAGGCAACCTCTGAGCCCCACATCTGCCACCAGCCCTTCTCTGTTTGTGAAGAGCAGCAGACAGAGCTTTCCTTGGCAGTGGGAGTGTTACCAAAAATTTGGTAAAAAAGAAAACTCCTTAACCCCAATGTAGCATTAAGAAGCAGCATTCTTTATTCAGCTGGATGGGGGAGAGCTCTTCCCAAAGCTATGCAGACTGAGTACAGGAAAGTTTCTGTTTATATTCTGTATTTTGCACACATATTCATTGATTGTCCTGGACTAAACATATGATATAATTTCCCTGAAATCATTAACATATTTCCCCTCCCCTTTTGCATGCATTCTTCTGTCCTGGGGGTCTCTCTGGTGGTCCCTGGTGGTCATGGACCCCAGTGTTCCCGTAGGCCTGGCAGACCTGGCAGGACACTGAGGCTGCTGAACTTCCAGTTCCCCTTCTCACACAATGGGCATTGTGTGGCTTCCATAGGCCTAGAATTTTGGAGAACAAGCTCCAGGTGTCAGCTCACCTGGTGTAGACTATTTATCATCTGGTAGCATGAGGTCACAGAGTGGGCTATGACATCACAGAGTGCAGTATGTAAGGTTATTGAGCAGGTATGACATTATAGACATCATCACAGAGCAGACTGTGACACCACAGGGCAGAGATCTGACATTACAGAGCAGAATATGACGTCACAGAGTTGGCTGTGATATCAGAGACCAGTTGTGTGACATTAGAGACTGGGCTGTGACATCACAGAGCAGGCTGTGACATCCCAGAGGGGCTGTGTGACATCCCAGCAGGCTGTGTCAGGTCACTGGGTTGGTCACTCTGCCCCAGCTCCCCCTCACAGTTTCTCCCAACAAGCCCAATGCTGTTCATGCCCAGCAGGGTCCCTGTCCCCCAGGATCCCCCCAGCCCACCTGGAGCCACAGCCTCCACCAAAGGATGTTCCACAGGATCCACCCCAGAGCCTGACAGGGGACAAGGGGCCAGGGCTGTGTGACCAGGACATCAAGGATGTGGATTATCCAGGTCACCGTGGCCTGGGTTGGGTTGCCCAGGGCAGGAAAGATTTCTGGCAGCTGGAGCAGGGTCTGGGAAGGGCCTCCAGGGTGGGGCTGGAGCCCTTGGGCTGTGAGCAGAGGCTGAGGCTTGTCCAGCCTGGAGCAGGGAAGGCTGAGGGGCTCCTCATCCCAGCCTGGCAGTGCCAGTGAGGAGGGGATGGAGAACACAGAGCCAGGCTCTTCACCGGGGGGCTGGGGGGAGACAAAAGCCAATGGGTGGAAGGGGAAAGAGGGGAGATCAGCCAGGACAGGAGGAGATGAAATGAGTCAGGCTGGTTTTAGCATTTCCTCAACACAAAAAGCAGCCTGACCTCCCTTCTCCATCCACCACTGGCAGCTTTCCAAATCAGGAATTGTTTGAGCTTTTTTGCCCCCACTCCAGGTTAAGCATCCTGATACAAGAACTTAATTATGTTTCTATCTATCACAGAACCACGTTGTGAGCCCAGGGCAGGACCTGGCCCTTGGCCTTGGTGAACCTCATCCAGCTGTCCTGGGCCCATGGCTCCAGCCTGTCCAGATCCCTCTGCAGAGCTTCCTGCCCTCCAGCCACACTCCCACCCAGCTTGGGCTCACCTGGGAACTGACTGAGGGTGCCCTTGATGGCCTCATCCAGATCAGCAATAAAGAGATTTCACTGACCTGGCCCCAATCCTGAGCCCTGGGGACAGCCCTGGATGTGACTCCATTCCTCAGCTGCTCTGAGTGCCAGGGGTTGGGTGAGGAAAATGGTGGGGAGGGGATTGTGACAAAGTGTGATTGATTGTCAGCCACAAAGGGTCTTGATTTTCATATCTGTTCAAACTGCATTAGGAGGTGCTGGGTATCAATATCCACTGGGGATTGCTGATATCAATCTATAAAGAAGAAAATAAAACAGGACAAAAGAGTTCTCTCTGCATTGTTTTCAATATGGTATATTCACTCTGAATAGACTAGTGAAATCTGTCTAAATAACCACAGAAGAATTGAAAACTTAGATTATTCCCATGGACTTTTCTTGTTTTGGGTCTTTTGAACAAATATTTATGATCTTTTCTCAATTCCTGAAGTGAAGAGCTCAAGGAAGAAGAGGCCCTGGAGTAGGAAAATTCATCAGCAGCCTCCAAGCAGCTGAGAATCCATCAGAGCAGCAATGAACAGAAATGGGCACAGCTTTGTGGCTGCCCCAGCTTTGGCATGGGCCCTGGGCCTGGAGCAGGAGCAGCTCTTGAGGGCCCCAAGGCCTGGGCTCTTGTGCTGCCCTGGGCAGATGGGATGGCAGCAGGGGCTGCAGAGCTCTCAGCACCTCAGCCCGAGGGAAGCAGGGCAGCCAGAGAGCCTCCTTTGGCTTTGGCCAAGCACCTTCCCCCATGGCTGGGGCTGAGTCCTGTGGCAGCTGCAGCTGCTGCTGTGCCCTTGCCAGGGGCTGAGGCCGTGGGGCAGTGCCCAGAGCAGCCTGGCCTGAGCAGAGCTGTGGGGCCAGAGCCAGCTGGGCTGGGCTGGGGAGAGGCCCTTGGTGCTGCCCAGAGCTCAGGGCAGCTGGCAGAGCTTGCAGGGAGCTGGGCTGGGCTCAGAGAGCCTGGCCCAGAAACCATTAGTGTCCATCTCAGCCTGGCTGAGCGTGCAGGGGCAGGACTCAGGCCAGGCCTTGTGGGGCAGGGCCAGCACCTGTGCAAGGCATTGCAAACAGGCAAGTGGCCCAGAGAGGAGGCTGCTCTGTGCCCTGCATGGCACAGACAGAGCAGGGAGGGGGCCCAGGACATTTGTCAGCACCAGCCTCTGTGCCCATGCATTGGCAGCCCTGGCTGCTGAGCCCAGCTTTGGCCTGGGCTGAGTTTTGCTGTGGCCCAGCTCCATCCTCCTGTGGGGCTCAGGGCCTGTTTCCAGCCATGGCCACCCCTGGCTGCCTCTCTGCTGGCCCAGAGGCCAGAAGAGCCCAGGGCAGGGCTGTCTGTGCAGCCCCGCAGGTGCCAGGGGCTCTGCAGGAGCTGGCAGAGGCTGCCCAGCAGGGAGGCCATGGGGCACAGAGCCCCAAGGCTGCTGTGGGCACCACGGCACAGGGGCCGTTCCCAGCCGCAATGCTCCTGGCCTGGGCTGGGCCTGCACAGGGGCTGGGCCACCATGGCTGGGCCAGCACAGGGCCACAAAGGGGCCATGCAGCCGCTGCCAGGGCTGACAGCAAGACCAGGCACACACAAGCAATTGCTGAGCATGGCCTGCGCTGGTCAGGCCTGACTGTGCCAAAGGCAGAGCTCAGCTGCCCTTGGGGCTGCAGGAACAGTCCAGAGCCCAAAGAGCCTCCATGGCTGTGCTGGAGACCAAGGCTGCAGGAGGGAAATGCAGGGCTGCTGCGGGATGGGGAGGGCATTGAATTCCAGCACCTCAGCTCTCTGATGATCCCGGCACCATGCTGGGCCCTGTTTCAGACTGGAGCAGAGCAGATGTTGATGGGCCAGGAGCCCTGTGGGGCTGTCAGGGACCTGCAGCTTGCAAGGTGCTCTACTGTCTCTCAGGTGCTCTCGGAGAGATCCAATTCCAGCTGGGCACCTTTCGTGGGGTGACAGCCTTTATCCCAGTATTGTGTGTTGTGTCTGGCAGCTGTGTTTTCTCTCTCTCTCTCTCTCTCTCTCTCTCTCTCTCTCCCCCCCCTCCCCCGCCCCCGGCCGTCTTGCCGTGGTGGGGCGGGGTGGGAGGAGTGAGGGGGACTGGGGCACTTTCGCTTTCGGCTGTTTTGGCTTTGCTTGCCGCTTGCTTGCTGGCTGGCTGGCCTGCTTGCTTTGCTTGCCGCTTGCTTGCTTGCTACTGCCTTAGCCCTAGCTGATAGCTGCCTTTTTTCCCTTTGCTGCTTTCTGCTTTCTGCGCTGTTTTTTTTTTTCCCTTTTCCTTCGTCCTCTCTTTCTTACCCTCCCCTGAAGATACTGGACCGGCTCTGGACCTGACCTGAGACGTCCGGGATCCCCGGAGTCTGTGAGAGAAGCTCGGCGCCCTCCACAACACTGACTGGTTTCTTTTCTTTTCTTGTGTTGGGGAGTGTTCTTTTGTTACTTGTCAATAAATAGGTTTTGTTTTCCACTTTGCTCCTCCGAGAAATTCCTTCCCGAACCCGGTATTGGGGGGAGGGGTGGTTGGAGGTTTTTTTTTTGGGGGGGCTCCCTTTTGGAGATTTCCCCTAATTTGTCCTAAACCAGGACATCCTTTTGGTGCGTTGGCCGGGAAAGAGGAGGCCAAAGACAGTGGAAAAAAACCCCTATAACAATAATATTTTGGTTTTGGTTGTTTTTTGGGCATATTGGTATTCAAAATGTCATTTGGGGTGAAAGCTTGCCGGTATTTCTGGTCCCTTGGGGTTTTTGAAGCTTTAATACCTATGTGGTCCCTAGGGTTATTTCCTCACCCAAAAATAGCTCTGGTGTTGTCCCTAATAAGTAGCTTTTGTAAGCAGGGGGCACTAACCAGAATAGTCATTGGGCTGGTCTTATGTGTGCTGATTTGTCAGAGGTTTATGAAAGACCTTGTTTCAGGAATGTATGGATTGCTGTCATGGCTGTGTACTCAGTTTGTTTGGGGAGAAGAAGGGGAAGGGGCTTCTCAGCTTTTGTCTTCCTTTTTCTCCTCCAAATTGTTGACATCTCTATTAGGAAATGTTGAATTTCCCCTGAGTTTAAAATAAACCATCTTTCTGGCATTTAATTTATTAAGCCTTTTCTATACTGTCTGGAATGTATATAAAATGAAAGCCGAGATTTCTAGAGGGGTTAGAGAGACTCCTGATTCAGGACTAAAACAAAGAAAGAAAAATCTTGACTGGAGTGGGAAATGGGAGGATATGGGCCAGACTTTAAAGGAATTTTCTGATCCTATAGTCTGGGACTTTCCATCTGATCAAATTCAGAACCCAGTCGAGGTGGCAAAGTATTTGAGGGAGAAGTGCCATGGTAAGACTAAGGAGGAAAGGCTTACTGCAGTGAGCTAGGTCTTGGCGTTTGTTTACTGTACTCTGCTAGATACTGTGGAGCAGCAGATAGCAGAAAGGGAACAGGGAGATAAGTTAGTTACTATCCCAGTGACCCAGGCTGCAGCTAACATCCCAAGCTCCAGGCTAGCAGCTGAATCAGACAATAGGCCTCAACCCATGGCTGTCACAGCTAATACAAGAGGTGGAAAGTGTTAAGGCAAGACCGATCGAAAGGTGGAAGATGATGATGATGATGCAGGAGTAGGACCCTCACCAAAATCAGAGGCCACATCAAGGGGCACAGATTCTGGTGCTAATACTGACTCCTTTTCTCTGAAGGACCTCAGAGGCCTAAGAAAGGATTACAGACGAAAACCTGATGAATCTATAATTAGTTTGTTAGTCCGCCTTTGGGATGCTGCAGGGGAGGTTACGATTTTGGATGGTACTGAAGCGAGGCATTTGGGATCCCTGTCACATGATCCTGTCATCGATCAAGGTATGATGAGCAGGGCTAGCCCTCACAGCCTCTGGGAACGGGTCCTGGATAGTGTAGCACAAAGATACTTATGTGCAGATGATCTCTATATAGAACAGACACGGTGGAAAACCATAGAACAGGGGATCCAACGCCTGAGAGAGATGGCGGTGGCAGAGCTCATTTTCTCAGATGATATAACAACTAGGAATCTGGACCTGGTACCATGCACACCCGTAATGTGGAGGAAACTTGTGCGACTTGGGCCACCTGAATACACTTCTGCCCTAGCAATAATGAAGCAGGATGATACATGTGAGACTGTACTCAATATGGCGAAGAAGCTTCGAGCGTATGCAGATGCTGTGCATGGACCAACTCATGCCAGAATTGCAGCAGTGGAAACCCAACTGCGGAAACTAGAGGACAAAATAGAGGAGAATCATAAGAAACTCCAGGAAGAGATTAAGGAGGACCTTATTCAAATCTCGGCTGTGCAAATTAGAGGCCCTGGTATCCAACGCTGGCACTCCTTTGATGGGGAGAGAAGGTACACCCCACGGGCTGAGTTATGGGTCTTTCTGCGTGAGTCTGGAGAAGACATGAGGAGATGGGATGGAAAACCCACCGCTGCTTTGGCACAACGGGTGCGTGATTTGAAGAAAAGAGGAAGTATCACCAAAAAGAGAGCAGCTCCGGTTGCTCGTAGCTGAGATGTTGAGTATGACGATGACATGTCCGATCCCCTTGAAGGAACTTCTAAGGCATACGCCCAAGGAAAGAAGGACAATCTGGCTTAGAGGGGCCCTGCCTCTAGCCAGGAAGAGGCACGGGAAAACCGGGTTTTTTGGAAGGTGTGGATCAGATGGCCTGGCACATCAGAGCCACAAGACTATGAAGCATTGGTTGACACTGGATCACAGTGTACCTTAATGCCATCGGAACACGTGGGGACAGAACCTGTTTCCATTGCTGGAGTGACGGGGGGATCACAACAGTTGACTTTATTGGAAGCTGAGGTGAGCTTGACTGGGAAGGAGTGGCAGGAACATCTGATTGTGACTGGTCCAGAGGCTCCGTGTATTTTGGGCATAGACTTCCTCCGGAATGGCTATTACAAAGATCCTAAGGGATTCAGGTGGGCTTTTGGAATAGCTGCAGTGGAGATAGAGGCTATTAAACAATTGAATACCTTGTCTGGACTATCAGAGAACCCATCTACAGTAGGACTCTTGAAGGTAGAGGAGCAACGAGTACCAATTGCCATCTCAACAGTGCACCGCAGGCAGTACCGGATGAATCGAGATGCCGTGATCCCCATCCACAAGATGATCCGAGAGCCAAGGGGTGGTCAGTAAAACCCACTCACCCTTTAACAGCCCTATCTGGCCTGTGCGAAAATCTGACGGAGAATGGAGATTGACTGTGGATTATCGTGCCTTGAATGAAGTGACTCCACCACTGAGTGCGGCTGTGCCGGACATACTGGAACTGCAGTACGAGCTGGAGTCCAAGGCAGCAAAGTGGTACGCGACCATTGATATAGCTAACGCATTTTTCTCCATCCCTCTGGCAGCAGAATGCAGGCCTCAGTTTGCTTTTACATGGAGGGGAGTGCAGTATACCTGGAACCGACTGCCCCAGGGGTGGAAACACAGTCCTACCATCTGTCATGGACTGATCCAGTCTGCACTAGAAGAGGGTGAGGCTCCAGAACATTTACAATATATTTATGAGACCATTGTTTGGGGGAACACGGCAATAGAAGTTCTCGAGAAAGGAGAGAAGATCATTCATATTCTCCTGAAAGCCAGATTTGCCATTAAGAAGAGCAAAGTCAAGGGACCTGCCCGAGAAATTCAGTTCTTGGGGGTGAAGTGGCAAGACGGACGGCGTCAGATTCCTGCAGATGTTATTAACAAAATCACTGCTATGTCCCCACCAACCGATAAGAAGGAAACACAAGCCTTCTTAGGCGCTATAGGTTTCTGGAGGATGCACATCCCTGAGTATAGTCAGATTGTGAGACCCCTTTATCTGGTTACCCGCAAGAAGAACGACTTCCACTGGGGCCCTGAGCAGCAGCAAGCTTTCGTCCAAATCAAGCAGGAGATCACTCATGCTGTAGCCCTTGGTCCAGTCAGGACGGGACCAGATGTGAAGAACGTGCTCTACTCTGCAGCCGGGAGCCATGGTCTGTCCTGGAGCCTTTGGCAAAAGCTGCCTGGCGAGACCCGAGGCCGACCATTGGGATTTTGGAGTCGGTGCTACAGGGGGTCTGAAGATAACTATACCCCAACAGAAAAAGAAATCTTGGCCGCCTATGAAGGAGTCCAAGCCGCCTCGGAGGTGATTGGTACAGAGGCACAACTTCTTCTGGCACCCCGACTACCGGTGCTGGGATGGATGTTCAGAGGAAAGGTTCCCTCTACCCACCATGCCACCAATGCTACTTGGAGTAAGTGGATTGCCCTCATTACGCAGCACGCTGGAATTGGGAAGTTAAATTGCCCTGGGATCATGGAAATAATTACAAATTGGCCCGAAGGTGAAAGCTTTAGTGTCGCAGATGAGGAACAAGAGCCAGTGACCTGGGTTGAGGAAGCTCTGCCATACAATCAGTTGCCAGCAGAAGAAACACGTTACGCTCTATTCACCGATGGTTCTTGTCGCGTCATAGGGATGAAACAGAGGTGGAAAGCAGCTGTATGGAGTCCCACTCGACGGGTTGCAGAGGCTACTGAAGGAGAAGGTGAATCCAGTCAATTTGCTGAAATCAAAGCTAATCAACTGGCCCTAGGTATTGCAGAGAGAGAGAAGTGGCCAAGGCTCTATTTGTATACCGATTCTTGGATGGTAGCCAACGCTCTATGGGGATGGCTGAAGAGATGGAAAGAGGCAAAGTGGCAGCGCAGAGGAAAACCAATTTGGGCTGCGGAAGAGTGGAAAGATATCGCTACTCGGTTAGAGAAGTTACCTGTGAAGGTTCGGCATGTAGATGCCCATGTCCCCAGAAGTAGAGCTCATGAAGAGCAGCAAAACCACCAGCAAGTACATCAGGCTGCAAAGATAGGGGAGTTGAAGATAGATCTCGACTGGGAGCATAAGGGAGAGTTATTCTTAGCACGATGGGCCCATTATGCCTCAGGCCACCAGGGTAGAGATGCTACCTATAAGTGGGCACGAGACCGAGGGGTGGATCTAACCATGGACAGTATCTCTCAGGTTATTCGTGACTGTGAGACGTGCGCTGCCATTAAGCAGGCCAAATGGGTGAAGCCCCTCTGGTACGGTGGGCGGTGGTCTAAGTACAAATACGGGGAGGCCTGGCGGATTGATTACATCACACTGCCTCAAACCCGCCAAGGCAAGCGCTATGTACTAACCATGGTAGAAGCCACCACGGGATGGTTGGAAACCTACCCTGTGTCCCATGCCACAGCCCGTTACACTATCTTGGGCCTTGAAAAGCAGGTCCTTTGGAGGCACGGTACTCCCGAGAGAATTGAGTTGGATAATGGAACTCATTTTAAAAACAATCTTATTAATACTTGGGCTAGGGAACATGGCATCGAGTGGGTATACCATATCCCCTACCATGCACCAGCTGCAGGGAAAGTGGAAAGGTATAATGGATTGTAAAAAACCACCTTAAAAGCATTGGGTGGGGGTCTTTAAAAAACTGGGAGCAGCATTTGGCAAAGGCTACCTGATTAGTTAACACTTGAGGTTCCACCAACCGAGCGGGTCCTGCTCAGTCTGAGCTCCTTAATATAGTAGATGGGGATAAAGCCCCAGTGGCCCATGTCAGAGGTTTGTTGGGAAAGACAGTATGGATCAACCCTGCCTCGAGTACAGACAAACCCATCCGTGGGATTGTTTTTGCTCAAGGACCAGGTTATACATGGTGGATAATGCAGAAAGATGGAACAACGCGATGTGTACCTCAGGGAGACCTGATTGTGGGATGAGACTCATATATGAATGTCATTGTTTGTTGAATGTGAGACAGAAGGAAACTGTAAGTGTCAAAGGTCTGAGCAAGTAAGATGAGAGGAATGCGTAAGTGTCAAAGGTGTGAGTAAGTGAAATGAGAGTTTTTTATTGTATGTTCACGATATGGGATAAGGGGTGGAGTGTCGCGGGGTGACAGCCTTTATCCCAGTATCGTGTGTTGTGTCTGGCAGCTGTGTTTTTTCTCTCTTTCTCTCTCTCTCCCCCCCCCACCGGCCGTCTTGCCGCGGTGGGGCAGGGAGGGAGGAGTGAGGGGGACTGGGGCACTTTCGTTTTTGGCTGTTTTGGCTTTGCTTGCCGCTTGCTTGCTGGCTGGCTGGCCTGCTTGCTTTGCTTGCCGCTTGCTTGCTTGCTACTGCCTTAGCCCTAGCTGATAGCTGCCTTTTTTCCCTTTGCTGCTTTCTGCTTTCTGCGCTGGTTTTTTTTCCCCTTTTCTTTCGTCCTCTCTTTCTTACCCTCCCCTGAAGATACTGGACCGGCTCCGGACCTGACCTGAGATTTCCGGGATCCCCGGAGTCTGCGAGAGAAGCTCGGTGCCCTCCATAACACTGCCTGGTTTCTCTTCTTTTCTTTTCTTGTGTTGGGGAGTGTTCTTTTGTTATTTGTCAATAAATAGGTTTGGTTTTCCACTTTGCTCCTCCGAGAAATTCCTTCCCGAACCCGGTATTGGGGGGAGGGGTGGTTAGAGGTTTGTTTTTTGGGGGGGGCTCCCTTTTGGAGATTTCCCCTAATTTGTCCTAAACCAGGACAGCACCTCAGGGCACAAGTGGCACTGCCTGTTCATGGGCACACAGCTGATGTCTGCCTGGAAAGGGGCACAGGTTTAAATACTTGTTAGTTTCTAATATACAAACAAATCTTTATTATCTGGGTAATCTGAGTACTTTGAAGTTATAGCAAAGTTTTCCCATCAAAAACAGGGATTTCCTGGAAGCATACTGATGGCAGAAGGAGAAAAAATACTGATCTTCCCCTCTGCTTGTGTCCACAATATTCATTCTATGATTTAATCTTTCTTTTCCATCAGGTGTTTCCAGCCCTCCTGGGTAAATGGCCATGTCTAAGGACATCTCTTCTTTTAAAGCAGGTGGCTCTATGTACTTCCTGTTGCCCCCAGATTTACTCCTCTAGGTCCTCTCTGGTCATTGAAGTACCTCTCAACTGACTGATTTCATGCTTTGAGCTGCAAGAATTTGCCCAATATTTCTGAAGTTCAAATAAATATATAATTAAACATCATCTCATTTCTGTTTATATTTATCACAGTATTGTGTTTTCTTATGTCCTTTTTTTAGAACTCTTCCTGTACAGAAATCCCTTGGGGATCGGGGGTATGTCAGATGCTTCTGGGACATCCCAGAGAGCTGAGGGAAGAGCTGTGGTGGTTCTTAAACTGTTCAAATGTTCAACTTGTGTTTGTTGGCAAGAAACCTTTCTGTGCCTCTGGATGCCACCAGTCCCTGACCACAAAGGACACAACCCTGATGAGTTGTGGTTCCCACTGCAGGGGCTGCACTTGGACCTTGGCTCTGCACAGGAGAGCTCTTCATCCCCTTTCTCTCTTTTCCTCCCTCTGGGCATGGAGGGAGCTCCTGACTTCAGCATGTGACTCGTGTGTGCAAAGAGCAAATCTGGGCAGAATTGGGGCAGGGAGGGTTTTGGGGGACCTTGGGATCTGTGCTGGGCACAGAAGGTGTTTTCCATTGCTCTGAGACTGTCTGCTGTGGAAAGTGGATTCAATATCCAGCAGAGGAATGACTTTTACATTTGATGGAGCTGTGCCTTCCCCTGGCTTTGTTGGCTGACAAGAAATGAACATCCCTCTTTTTCTTGGGAAGCTCCTTCTCCAAGGAAAGCAGGTGGGAGTTGGAGCCAAGGAGCTGAAAGCTGCAGGTGCAGCCTGGGCTGGAGGGAGCTCAGATTTGCACAAGGCTGCTCTGAGTGCCAGGGCTTGGATGGGGGAAATGGTGGGGTGGGGGTAGTGACAGAGTCTGATTGATTGTCAGCCATGAAGAGTCTTGATTTTCATCTTTATTCAAATTGCATGAGGAGGTACTTGGATTCAATGTCAATTGGAGACTACACATACTGATTTATGAACAGGAAAAAAACTGAAGAAGGACCTAAAAAAAGTTTTCTCATTATCTTTGTAAATAGAATATATTCCGTTTGAACACACTACTGAAATCGGTCAAGTTAACCACAGATGATATGAAAACTGAAATCAAATTATTCCCAGAGGCTTGGCTTGTTAAGGTGTTCTGAATGTTAATGAGCCCTGGGCCACTGAATTCCTGAACTGAAGAGCTGAAAGCTGAACAAGTGATTTGGAAAATTAAATTAAATTATTCCCTGAGGCTTGGCTTGTTAAGGTGTTCTCAATGTCAATGAGCCCTGGGACACTGAATTCCTGCGCTGAAGAGCTGAAGGCTGAACAAGCCTCTGGAGCAGGAAAATTCAGCAGCAGCCTCCAAGTTGCTGAGGATATCAGCAGCCCCCACTGAGGCCATCCCTGCCCAGAGACCGTGGGGGAATGGGCAGACAAGGCGAGCGTCCCTGGGGCTGGGGCAGCACAACTCAGAGGCACCAGGGGCTCCAGCTGGGAAATGGAGTGTGGAATGTGGCTGGGAAAGCCCTGCCTGGGCTATGCCCAGAAGGACAGACAAGCCCTGACTCCCATCCACTAAAAAACTTTCTCAATGAGAGATTTAAAAGAAATTGCAATTGTTTGTTTCCTCTGAGTTGGACGCAGTGCAGAAAATCTGACAAGAGATCATCAGGAGCTCAAAAGAACAAGACAGCTTTTACTAGTTATATTAGAAAATTATGGAAACTTGGCAAATGGTTTAATATGACATTCAATGAAAAAAAAACCCACTTATCAAAGCTTTAAATTGGACCATTCACCTTCACAAACTCTAAGCCTGTGTAGTTTTAAGTTACTCAAGATTTGCAAGAGAAGAGAAATGGAAGAAATATACACAGAAAGAGAAAAACAAAAAACATGTACAGAAGCACCCACACAGCTACCAAGTCCTGGATTCCAGGAGTGTTCAGATGGAAATTCCAAGTGGAGGTAGGGTCAAGATGTGTGCTTGCCTTGTGGTCAGCTTGGTTTCCCTGGACCCTTCCCCCAGGTGGGACTTGGGCTCATTTGGTCCCTCAGGAGCTGGGTTGGGGGCTGCAGAGGTGGCTGTGGAGCATTGCCTGTGCTGTGCCAGGGACTGGCAGACACTGCTGGGCTGGGATAGAGGCTCTGGGGCAATTGGGGTTCCAGGGCACAGCAGCATTGGAGTTCCAGGGCAGGGCAAGGCTGGACCTGCCCCTTCCTCCCCTGTGCAAAAATGTTTTGAGCCAACAATCTCCTCCAGTTTGTCACAACAGGGAATGTTGGAGGTGAAATCCCAATTCTGTCCATGGGTGCCTGGAGGAGAAGGACAGTTCTATTCCACAGGAAGGAAAACACAGGGCTCCAGTGTTTGGAAGGCAGCTGAGAGCCTCACAAGGCCAAGGCCTGGCAGACTTGTCAATAAGGGCAGATTTTGTCTGGAGGCATTTTTGAACTGAAGGAATTTTGGAGGTGGAAGGCCAGTCTTGGCCATGGGCACCTGGAAAAGCAGGACAGTTCTTTCCACAGGAAGGAAAGCATGGAGTCTTCCCCAGTATTTTGGGGACAGATGGGAAGTGACCCTCATAAAACCACTGGCAACTAGACTTGTCCTGGCAATATTCCTACTGAAACAATCTCTGGATATAGGGAAATTTGGAGGTGAAATCCCAATTCTGGCCATGGGTGCCTGGCGGAAAAGAACAGTTCTTTTCCATTGGGAAGAAAAGCACAGAGGACCAGTGTTTCAGAAGCAGATGACAAGAGAGTCTTAATGTTCCAAGGTCAGCTGGACCAGTCAGGTGGCCCCTGGGAGGCCAAACCAGCAAGACCTGTTCCATCTTCCCTTGGTTTTGTGGGGCCCCATAGTGTCACAATGGTGCCTTGGATCCATAAGGCCCCACAGTGCCATAATGGTGTTACATGGCTTTGCAAGGGTTCCTCAGGGGTGAAGAGATAGACGAGAATCTTGGCTTCATGATCAGAAGGCTGGATTTATTAATTCATTATATATAATACATTATGACTATACTAAAAGGAATAGAGAGAAAAGTTCAGAAGCTGCTAAGCTAAGAAAAGAATAGGAATAGCAATAAATAAGAGAGCTCTCTGTGAACTTGTCCCAGAGAGCTTGGTCCTGATTGGCCCTTAATTGTAAACATGGAACATGGGCCAATCATAGGTGCACCTGCTACATTCCACAGCAGCAGATAACAATAGTTTACATTCTTCTTCTGGGGCCTCAGCTTCCCAGAAGAGGAAAAATCCCAAAGAAACGATTTTTATGAAAAAATATCAGTGACATATTGGTGTCTTGTTTCCATGGGGTCCAGCAGTGTCACAATGTCCCCTCGGCTCCACAAGGCCCTGAAGTCTCACAATGGTCCCACTGATTCCATGAGGCCTTGCAGTGTCACAGTGGTCTCCATGGTTCCCCAGGCCCCACAATGTCACGTGACTCTCTGTTCCATGAGGTCTGCAATGTCACAATGGACCTCAGGACCCTGAGGGTTTGCCGTGCCACAATGGTCTCCTTTGGCTCCACAGTGTCACAATGGACCATTGATGACATGAGGGCCTGCAATGTCACACTGGACCTTTGGTTCCAGGCAGCCCTGCAGTGTCACAAAGGCCTCTTGGTTTCACGAGGCCTTACAGTATCACAATGGTCCTCTTGGTTTCTGTGGGGACCTCCAGGGTCCCAGTGGTCTCACTGGTTCCATGAGGCCTCACAGTGACACAATGCTTTGGTTATTCCATGGGGCCTCGTAATGTCACAATGGTCTCCATGATTCCATGGTGCCCCTCAGTGTCACAATGGTCTCCTTCATTCCATGAGGCTGTGAAGTGTCCTAATGGTCTCTCCACGGTTCCATGAGGCCCTGCAATGTCACAGTTTGGACCCTTGGCTCCATGGAGTCTTGCAGTGTCACAATGGCCCCTTGGTTCTATGACACCCCAAAGTGTCATAATGGTCTCCACAGTTTGAGGACTCCCGGGAGTGTCACAATGCACCCTTGGTTTGATGGCGCCTCTCAGTGTCACAATGATCCCTACATTTCATGGAGCCACACAGTGTCAGGACAGTCCCCTTGGTTCCATGAGGCTCATCAATATCGCAGTGGTCTCCATGATTGCATGAGGTCCCACAGTGTCACAGTGGTCCCTTGGTCTCACAAGGCCCCACAGTCCCTTGGTTCCATGGGCCCTGTGCTGCTGCATTCCCCCCTCCCCTTCTCAGGCCGCCCTGCCAGCTGAGAAATGCTCCTTGGGCCTGGGCCTTAGCCAACAGCCCCTTGGCTCAGCTCCTCTGCAGCTCAGTACAAACACAGTCAGCTCCAGGCACTGCTGCTGCCCAACCAGCTCCTGGTTCCTTTAGGACCAGCCCTGGGAGCTGTTTTTGTTCCCTCAGTGGCACAACATCCCTGTTCTCACACTGCCAAAGAAAGCTGTTGGTGCCAAGTGCGGCCAGGATGAACCATTGCTGGGACTGAAGCCCCTCTCTTGGGGCCCTGCACACAGCGCTCCAAAAGGAGCCCTTGGAGCTCTCCTGGGCCAGCGACTCCCTCTGGGTGGGGCCTTTCCCAGCCGGGAGCTCTCCCGTTTGCTGCACTCGGGGATCCTGAACAATGACAGAGCCTGGGCCGATCCCCCCACTCCTCCAGGCTCAGCCCTCTGCCCACTGGGAAGATGCCAAAGCATCCTCAGTGAGCATTCTGTGCCCTCAGGGGAATTCCTCCCAGGTGCCTTGCACTGACTCTTTGCGTCTGTGTGCACACAGGAGTGCCTGTGCTGGGGAAATGTGGCAGAAATGCTGCTCTCTGAGGAGTTTGAGTGCCTTGGATAGCTGAGTCAGTCAGGCCCGTAGGAAAGGTTAAATCACAAGGCCTAAGTGAAGTTAATTGCTGCTAAGAGTTGTTCTTTTGCTAAGGTGTTCTTTTGCTAAGTTGCTACCTTTAGTGTAAGTTATAAGCTAAGCAAAATATTGTAAAGTGTTATTCCTTTGTTAAATTGCAAAGTCATAGGTTTTATTTAGGTTAAATGCTGTTACGCTCTGCTCTTTTGCTAAATTGTGAAGTTGAAAGTATCAGTTAAGGTTAAGATATAAGTTAAGTCCTGTTAAGTTTGAGCTCTGTTAAGGTTTTAGGCCATATTCCTTTGATCCTTGCCCTCACTGTCCTTGTGTCACACACACACAGAGGGACAGTTCTGGGTTAATTTCTGGTTTGATTGCCTGGATTCTGTTTGGTTTTGTTGTTGCTTTGTTTCCCTGGTGTGCCTGAAGTGTCCAGTCAGGAGCAGAGTGACTCTTGCCAAGGAACTTTGTGCTGCTGTCCCTTAATATTAAATCTGGTTTTTCCTGATCCCTTGCTGGGGATTTTTTCAGCACTCTCAAGGCCTTGTTGGTAGCAGGGTGAGGGAGCCATGGCCCAGGCTTTGGCCCTGGGGGACACGGGGACGCTGCCGGGGGGTCCGTGTCCCCCTGTGCCACCCCCATCCCCCGGCCCCCCGTCCCCGTGTCAGGCTCTGGGGTCGATCTCGTGGAACATCCTCTGGGGGAGGCTGCAGGGCCGGGGGCGGGGGACCCGGGGGGACAGGGGACCCTGCTGTGCACGAGCAGGGTTGGACTGCTCTGGGGGGAGCTGTGAGGGGGGCCGGGGAAGAGTGACGTCTCCAGTGACCTCACACAGCCCCTGTGATGTCACACAGCCCCTGTGATGTCACACTGCCCCTGTGAATTCACACAGCCCCTGTGATGTCACACTGCCACCTGTGATGTTACACAGCCCCTGTGATGTCACACTGCCCTTGTGATGCCACACATCCCCATGATGTCACACAACCCCTGTGATGTCACAAAGCCATCTCTATGTCACCTTTTGATGTAATACAGCAGTGCTGTGATGTCACAGAAGACTGATTTCACAAAGTCACCCTGTAGTGGCACAATCTGTTCTGTGATGTCACAGCCTGCTCCCTGATGTAACACAGCCACCAGGTGATGTCACAACCCACTCTCTGATGCCACAGAGCCACCCTCTATGATGGCAGACTCTGCTCTATGGACTCACACCCTACTCTGTGACCTCGCAGCCAGCTCTGTGATGTCACAGAACCCTCAAGAACTCAGTTCTATTGAAACACTGAAGTTTCTTGTACTTTGAAGAGATCCCTGTCAGGGACACAAGTAAGAAAGTGTCCCCAGGTTCCATCCAGAGCAGAACCCTGCAGGCAGTGATGACAGCTGGGGACAAAGAAGGCAAAGGTGTCTGGTGCTGAGCAAAGCTTGATGTGTTTCAGGAATGCACAGGGCCAAGGCCTGAGCCCCAGCCCCTGGCCAGGCAGATCCTGTCCCTCCCTCCTTGCTCAGGGCTCTTCCCGGGATGGGCACTGGCATGTGGGGATGGGCAATGCCAAGGGCAGGAGCATGGGGCGGCCCCTGCCAGGCTGCTGAGCAGGGACAAGGAGGCAATGAGGCCTCAGCCCTGCAAGGGTCACTTGTCCCCTCGTGGCCTCAGGCCCAGGCCCAGCAGCCATGGCCAAAGTGCTGCCCAAGTTGACTCTGGCAGGGCTGTCTTGCAGCTGCTGCCCATTCCTGTGCCCTGTGCAGCCCAGGCTGTGCTACGGTGTCCCTGCCCTGCGCCTCTGTCCCTGCAGGCTGTCGGCATCCCCTGGCTGCCCCAGCTGGCTGGGCCCTTCCTTTGCTGACAGCTCTGCCTCCTGCCTGCCTCTGCCTTCCCACACAAAGCCTTGGGCTTATTATCAAAAGGGTTAATTAATTTTTACTGTGCCTGTGAGCTTTTAGCACAGGAACAAGGCATTCAGGGGCTGCTTTCCCAGCGAGGATGGTTGGAAGAGAAGATGAAGACATCTGGCTCAAGAATGCAGTGATAGAAAAAGCAAGGACTGAATCTGGGAACTTGGGGTGGGTTTTATGGAAATGGGTAAATTTTAATATACACATAGTGACTGTATATAAGCGATAACACTTGTAGAATCTCAAGTCCATTGTGAGGAGTTATCACCTGCTGGACCACCAGCCTCAATAAATGATGCTCTCCTAAACACCAAATTAGTGTTAAGGAGTCTTACTCTGATATTTTGGACATTTGGTGGCAGCAGAGGCACACAGAACAAAGGATCCAGCTGTAACACTTGGAACCCCATGGAACAAAGGGTCCATTGTGATGCAGTGGAACCCCATGGAACCAAAAGTCCATTGTATCAGAGCAAGGTCTCCTGGAACCCAAGAGACCATTACTGACAGTATGGAAGCTCATGGAGCCATGGGGTCATTGTGAGAGTTTGGGGGTGCATGGAACCAATGGTCCATTGTGACACTGCAGAACCTTCTGGAATCAAAGTGGTCATGTTATGCTATAGAACCTCATGGAACAAAGGATCCAAGGTGACACTGTGGAACTCAGACCATTGTTGACAGTGCGGAAGCTCATGGAACCAAGGGTCCATTGTGGCTCTGTAGGGTTTCACAGAACCAAGGAGACCATTCTGACACTGTGGGGCCTCATGGAACCAAGGGGCCATTGAGACACTGAGGAACCTCATGGAATCAATAGTCCATTGTTACACTATGGGGCCCTATGGAACCAATGGGACCATCATGACACTGTGGTGCTACATGGAACAAAGGGACCATGGTGACACCGTGGTGCTCCTTGGAATCAAGGGGCTTCATGGAACCAAGGGGCCATTCTGATTCTGCTTTGCCTCATGGAATCAAGGGGCCACTACGACACTGCAGGGCCTCATTGAACTAAGGCAGCCTTGTGACACTGCAGGGCCTTTGAAACCAAGGGTCCGTTGGGATATTGCAGGGCCTCATGGAACCACAGCGGTCACTATGAGCCTTCAGAACCCATTGGAACCAAGGGGCCATTGTAGCACGGCAGGGCCTCATGGAACCAAGGGGAACACAGTGACACTGTGGGGTTCCATGGAACAAAGGGGCCATTCTGACACCGTGGAACCAAGGAGACCATTGCTATGCTTCAGGGCCTCATGGAACCAAGGAGGCCATTGTGACACAGCAAGACCTCATGGAACCATGGAGACCATTGTGACACATGGGGCCGTGTGAACCAAAGGACCATTGTGACACATGGGGCCATGTGGAACCAAGGGACCATTGTGGCACTGCAGGGCCTCATGGAACGAAGGGCACAACAGTGACACTGTGGGGCTCCAAGGGACCAAAGGAGCATTCTTTAAGTGCAGAACCAAGGAGGCCCTTGTGACACTCTGGGGTATCATGGAGTCAAGGGTCCATTTTGACACAGCACAGCCCCGTGAAACCATGGAGGCCATTTTTACACTTTGAGGCCTTGTGAAACCAAAGGGGCATTGTGGCACTTTGCATCCCCAAGGAACCAAGGAGTCCATTGGGACACTACAAGGCCTCATGGAACCAAGGAGTCCCTTGTGACACTACGCAGCCCTGTTGGGCCAAAGGGCAATTGTGGCACTGCATGGCACTCTGGAACCAAGGAGAAAATTGTGACACTACAGGGCTCCATGGAACTAAGGACTGATGGAACAATGTGGGGCTCAAGGAACAAAAGCTTCATTGTAACATTGCAGGGCCTCATGGAATACTGGAGCCCATTGTGACATTTCAAAGCCTCATTGAACCAAGGGGCTCTGCAGGACCTTGTGGAACCAAGGAGACCATTTTGACACTGCAAAATACACTATGGAAAACAGTACAGAGAGAATTGTCTTGTCCTGTATTCTTTTCTAGTTTGTAGACTGATACCAGCAATGTCCAATTGATATTGACCTCCAGAACCTCCTAAAGCAGTCTGAATAGACATGAAAATCAAAACCCTTCATGGCTGACAATGAATCACACTTTATGCCTAACTCCTCCCTACCATTTCCCTCGTCCAAGTTCTGGGACTTCTATGGATCAGGAATGGTGTGGCCAGCAGGAGCAGGACAGGGATTCTTTCCCTGTGCTCAGCACTGCTGGGGCAGCACCTGGAGTGCTGTGTCCAGTTCTAGGCCCCCAATTTAGGAAGGACATGGAGGGGCTGGATTGTGTCCAGAGAAGGGCAACAAGGCTGGTGAGGGGTCTGGAACACAAGTCCTGTGAGTAGCAACTGAGGGAACTGGGGTTGTTTATCCTGGTGTCCTGGTTTGAAAAGGAAGTGAGATTTTGAGATGCTGTGGTCAAACTAATAGGAGCTTAGATTTGAATATTGGCACGTGGTGTGGCCACTGAAGGCATGGATACGCCTCTGAGAACACAGGGGGTTAAAAGCAGAGAACTGCCAAGAAAACTTTCTTTTGGTTCCGGTGGGTGAAAGAGGTCAGAGCTCCCCTGCCTAGCTGCAGGCTGGGTGGGGAAGGGGAAGCCATGGAGCCGGGTGAGGTAGGCCGGGGCCTTGTACAGAGAGGGGAGGTGAAGGCCCCTGCAGGATGGAAGGGTGGACGAGCACTGAGAGGCAGCAGGCAGCCCCCTGGCCCCCGAGACAGAGAAAGAGTGAGCCTGTGCCTGTGCTTGTGCCACTTTGAAATTTGATATCATGTGCCGGCAGCGAGGCTGAAGGAGAAGGGGGGCGTGTGTTGGAGAATTTTGTTTAAACATGGCTCATAGAAAGAGGCCATGAAAATATACAGCTGATGGAAAAGTAAAAGGCAGCTGAAAGCAGCAATTCTCAAGCCTGTTTCTATAAACAACAAAGTTCTCAGGCACATTTCTATAAACAACAAAGTTCTCAGGCACATTTCTGTAAACAACAAAGTTCTCAGGCTGTTTTTTCATAACAGGTAAATATTCTGTCCTTGGCTGATATGGGAAAACAAAAGTAACAAACCACAGGTATTGAAAACAAAAGGAGGGGTTGATGTCTAATCTGTAACCTATGATGAGCTCGGGTTTTGCAATATGTATGAACTTAATTAACACCGTTATAAAATGTGCATGGTTGGATCAATAAATTGGAGTTCGATGCTGATCAGAGGATGGGTCGTCTCCCTTCGCCTCTACAAATTGTGACACCCGATCGGGATACGGCAACGCACCATGAAGGAGCGAAGAAACGGGTCAGGTCCGAGCAGCCCGGGCGCAGTAAACGCAACTAAAGGGATAAAAAAGAAGCTGAGATGCATCGTGCCTTGGGTGTCGTACAGGTGAACCTGACTGATACGTGCTGCACGGACCTTGAAGAGGCTGCAATCAGCGCTGACGATTTTAGGTGTGGAAAGGCAAGCAGCATATTTACAAAAAAGGCAGGTTAAGGAGGTAGATTTGCAAAAGGATTTACAAGGACTTTGGACTTACGGCTACGGTAGAGGAGTTTTTATTAACCTCCATGCGGTTTACGAGTTAACGGAGTGGCGTAAATTCAGTGATTTATTATGGGAGGCTACTTTAGAGAGTGATAAAACTGCCAAGAAGTTAAGTAAGCTATGGCGGGTAGTGCACAATAGACTGCTTCAGCATGTCTCTGAGTGCAAGGCAGCAGCCGCGGCTCGGGGCGTTTGCGGGGCTGTGCTGCTCCGAACTCAGCATGGGCGCTGCGCCATGGAGAGCAGCCGCGGCAAGTGACCGCCTGAAATGCTGCGCTGCAGCCGCAGTAGCGGAGGCAGCCGCGGGGGAAGGGAGCCGCCATAGAAGCCCAGTGCGGGGGGGGTCGCCCGCTCCAACACAATCGGCACACGCTGCCGGCGAGTCTCGTGAAACAAGGAGCCCAGCGTGGGGGGGGTTCGCCCGCTCTGACACAAGCGGCGCGGGACCGGAGCGCTTTTCCAGCGCAAGCGTTTCTCCCTCCGCCCCGCAGCCGCAAAAAGCTTCAGTTTTAGACCTAACAGCCGTAATAAATGTGACTTTTGTCAACAACAGAAAAGACCCCTACTGCAATTAAGAAACCAGTGATAATAAACAAGCGACACCAAGGAGCATTACTATCCAGACGTTCCTTGCCTAAGTTAAAAAGACCTTTTGTTCTTCCTAGCACAGACTGTGAAACAGAAATCAGCGTACTGAATGCATAGGCCAAATTTTGGCCAATTTGGCTTAGCATCCATTATGCGGTCAGAATCACCTGCATTAACATGGCCCGGATAACTCAGTCGGTAGAACATCAGACTCCGAAATTGCATTTTGAAAAATTTAAAAATGTTAAAAATGTGTAAAGTGATTGTATAAGTAAGATGTTATGAGTGTGCTTTTTGGTATAAAAATGCTGCAGCAAACATGTGAAAAAAGTTGTTTTAGCTTAGTATTTTAGAATCAGGCCTGTAAGTTAGTTATAGTAAATGCTATATTCTATTTCTATAGTAAGTTTTATTCGTTGCTAAGTAGTTTAAGTTAGATTATCTATTAAGTGTCATTAAATGTTAAATACTGTTAAGTTTAAGTTTTGTTAAGTTTATCTTCTGTTAGGTTTAAGTGCTGTTCAGTTTAATTTCTGTTAAGTTTAAGTGTTATTAAGTTTAAGTGAAGTTTGATTCTGTTAAGTTTAAATTATATCAGGTTTAAATTATGTAGAATTTAAAGTCAGTTAAGTTCTGTTAAAGTTAAGTTTAAGTGATTTTACATGTAAGTTCTGTTGATTTGAAAATAAGTCTGTTAAGTTTAAATATTTTAAGTGCTTTAAGTTTAAGTGCTCTTAAGTTTGAGTGATGTTAGATAGATTTATGCTAGGTGTTTATTTTATGATCTGCATTTGTTGGGACTATATGTTATGGTGCATACTACTTTCCCACCACTCCAAATCAACAAAGGACCGAGAATCGCTCAGCTGGTGCCATTTGAGCCAAATGACTAAGGGATTACAGACTGTAAAAGGACAAGAGAGGGGGGAAATGGTTTTGAATCCACCGGAGGACTTACCTTACTGACTTTGAACTTTTCTGAGAAACTCAAGAAAAGGGTGGACATGGAATTTCAAGGACAGAAAGGATCATTTTCAAGCTTATTGGACACTGGGGTTGATTCCAGCATTATTAGCCCTAGCAGTTTGCCTCCTCTCCGGGTTGGCATGAATGAAAACAGCTAACAGCCTTCTTTTCTTAGTCCAATTACCACCTACCGTGCAATGTCTGATAAGGCAGGACATTATGGCTCAGCTGGGGGTGGTTTTAACCCTTTGGGGTAAAAGCCATTGCTCAGACCGTGGCTGGAGAACCTTACAGAGATACTAAGTGTGCTTTAAATTGCTTTTGCTTATTTTGCCTTGTATTTTTGATTGTATTCAAGATACGGTCAGTAGAATAATAGAAAAACCCTAGCAGACTAACCTCCTTGTGCATAAAAGAAAAAACGGGGAATTGTTGGAGAATTTTGTTCAAACATGGCTTATAGAAAGAGGCCATGAAAATATACAGCTGATGGAAAAGTAAAAGGCAGCTGAAAGCAGCAATTCTCAAGCCTGTTTCTATAAACAACAAAGTTCTCAGGCACATTTCTATAAACAACAAAGTTCTCAGGCACATTTCTGTAAACAACAAAGTTCTCAGGCTGTTTTTTCATAACAGGTAAATATTCTGTCCTTGGCTGATATGGGAAAACAAAAGTAACAAACCACAGGTATTGAAAACAAAAGGAGGGGTTGATGTCTAATCTGTAACCTATGATGAGCTCGGGTTTTGCAATATGTATGAACTTAATTAACACCGTTATAAAATGTGCATGGTTGGATCAATAAATGGGAGTTCGATGCTGATCAGAGGATGGGTCGTCTCCCTTCGCCTCTACAGGCGTGCAGCAAGGGTGCGGCAAGCAGGTGCCCGGCAGGGCCAGCGTGGGAGTCCTGGACAGGCAGAGCCTGAGATTTGAACTCTTTTCTTGGATGATGAAACCTTACAAATACTGATCCTTCTGGATCTGAATGATGAGAGATTGAGATGAAATAGAAGGAAATGGACAAGTGTGATGAAAGTCCATGCAAGTGAAAGATATCAGGAGAGCTGAGAAGAATCCTAGGTGGGAGGAGATGATGGAATGGCCTTTGGCTGGACTTCTCCTGTATAGCCATGGACAGAACCATTTTTCTTGTGACACAGAGACTGCATTTAGAGGGAGGCAATGCCTTGGAACCAAGAGAGTATGGTGGTGTTATGTGAAGGAGTGTGTGAACAGAGGCAACGGGCGAGGAGGGTGGTGGTGCCCTCCGTCTTCAGGGAAGAGATCTCTGTTCTCAAGACCCCTCGGCCCCAGGGGGTGAATTTGGGGGGGACGGGTGTCCCAAAGTGAGAGACTGTACTTTTTCTGGAACTGGGCAAAGCATCCTTAAAAGAGGAGCCCTAGAAGCAGCTCTGGTCCATGTGCAGTGGTGAGAGCACTGGGCATGGAAGTAAGATGTCACCATGGCAAATGATCTCCGGGTGGTGCTACATGTGACATGGAAACACAAGAGGTCTCAACTGTGTTTCCAGGGGAAGCCTATGGCACAAGAGGGACTCCTCTCCTCTTGATGAACTGAGAATTGATTATCTAAAGGGTGGTGATGGACTGAGAGTTTGTGATCTGAGGGGTGGTAACTGAATTGTGAGTCCAAGTTGTTGCTTACTGTGATGTATTGGGAATTTGGTCAGGGGAGGAGGAATGTTTGGAAGGTTTTAATCCTGAGTTCTGTGTGTTTCTTTTATATATTCTAAGTTAATAAAGTGGTTTTTTTTCCCCTTTTATTCCTAGGCTGGAGCCTGCTTTGCCTTATTCCTGGTCACATCTCACAGCAGACACCAGGGAGAATGTATTTTCATGGAGGCACTGGCATTGCGCCAGCGTCAAACTATGACACCTTTGCAGCAGACGCCTGGCCCGTCTATAACTCAGAGCTCCTCTGCACCACAGGTAAGAGACCCAACCTGGCAGATGCTTGGGACAGGTGGACAAAAATGCTGCCCAATGCTCTAGAGGAATCCGAAGAATTGGACCTGTTGGGGTCCTCCAAGGCCACATCCTGTGTCAAATTTTACTTTAGACATCTGAAAAACAATTGGCCAAAAATTGACCGGACACAAAACACATACCAAAAAGACATATCAGCAATTAACAAAGCCTGTAACTATCCCTATGGATAACTATCAACTATACTGAAAAGCAGTAAATGCAATGCCTTATTACCTATCAAATTTTAACATGGTCTGATTTCTTTAACAAGAATGCGCACAAATTTGCCATATAAAATTATGCCAGATGCAGTCACAAAAAGCTGTTGGGCTGTTCAGCAATATGCTAAATTGCACGTTATTATGTTTATTTTCCAGTAACCCTGCACTTTAAAAAGTCTTACTGAATTTCTCTTTCCATGGAATTTGCAGTTACCATGGGTTTTTCTCATAACTGATTTACTTATAATTCTAATATGCTTGTTACAACTTGAATCCCTCCAGTACACCATCACGCGGTTATTTCACTTCTGGCTTATTCACCTTCAAGTAGTCTTTTTGTGTTAATAACCTTGGACAAAATTACATCATGTCATATCTATAACTTTTAAGGATGTTCATTTTAATTCTGTTAAATTAAAGCCCAATATTTTGATGCTCAGTTACCTTCTGTTAAATTAAATAAGGCAAAGTTTTATTTGGGTAATTTTGGTAGATTTTATTTCTGTTAAGTTTCAGTATTACTAAGTTTGAACAATGTTCTATTCCAGTTTTTATGCATCCAGTTATGTTTGGTATTGAATAGGAATTAACTTTGAGTTCTCTTGAGTGCGCTTTTTGTACTACCAAGGTGATAATGAATTTGAAATCCTTTTAGGGTTGAGTTTAAGTTCCTCTTGTTAAGCTCTAGTGCTGTCCAAATAAAATTCTATCAGGTTTGAGTGTTATTTAAACTGAGGTATCATCAATTTTACTAGTGAGCTGTTCAGTGTTTTCCTTTGATGCATTTATTCTGTCATAAATATATAAATGTTTGTATCACTGTTTTTATAGCCAGCTTTCCATATGCCTTACCATCTTTTGGTGTAGTTATCTACAAGACACGTGTCATTTCAGGATCCTCCTTTTGTTCCCTAGCTGCTTATGTATCTCTCAGACCAGACTACCCCTCTAGCTGGGCTTCACACTGTGGCTCTGTGCTTTGACCCAGTGCTGTCTCATCATTTTTAAGTATTTTTCAGAGTTCCAAGAAATGAGATCTCAGCTTTGTTGGAAGCCTCCTCTAAACTGATGGTATTGTGACATCTACTCTCAGTAATCAGATGGAGCCCCAATTATTATTACAGACCCACTCCAACAGTTTGCTGAGTTTAAAGCATCTCTGTGCTGACAAAATTTTGGAGGAGACAGCTCTTGGATGGTTCATTAGTCTGTCACCCCTAGACCTTTACTCCTAAGTGCTATTCCCAAGAGCCTTGTTTTAAATTACGTTTAAGGAATTCTCTCCCACTTAGAGCTTGGGTGGTGGCCAGGCCTTAGCTCTACCTGGATGGGAATTTGCCAACAGACCCAGATGTTTTCTGCATCAAAGCTAGATTTGAGTTGCTTTGACTTGGCAATTTCACCCTCTAGACATGACAGTTGAACTATTTTGAAAGGGAGTTTGGGAATTATTATCTGGAAATAATTATCCAAGTCCCCACTGAATCGAGGTTTGTCAGCTGTTTGCAGACTCTGAGGTGATGGGACATTTTTTCAGAGATTGCTATTTACCTAATTCCACCTATGTTGTTAGCTTTGTCTGCTACTTGAAATATTCCTGATTGTTGTATCCAAATTATTCCTAATTGCTGTAAGTTTCTTGTCCACTGCATGTATTATTTTGCTATGATGTTTCATCATACTCATAACAAAAGACATGCATCTCATTCTTAAAAAACAAAAAAGAAGAGGAATGATCGCCTTAAGAACGTTCAAGTAATGCAATATGTACAAGAGAAGTTTGGATAAATAATCATTTTGAATAATGCAATATTTACATTAGAAATTTGGAAAAAAAATCATCATATCTAAATTCCAATTGGCTGTACCACAGTGAAGCCTAATTAATTCATTAACTTCAGGAGAAGATGTGCCTGTGTTTTATCATCAGCAGCTCAAAGCAGTCACCTGTTCATTCCATCAGATACTGATCAGCTCTGAAAAATTAAGGCCCAGTGAAAGGAGAAATAACCCCATCACCTTGCAGCCTTTGTGGCCAGAGCAGGAGCAGAAGGAGCACTGCCAAGACATGGCTGTGGCTGGAAACTGACAGAGGCAATTTGACACCAAAAGCCTCATGGCATCCTCATGGTACAGTGCTCCTACGAACCTTCTGCAGTTATTCCCTGTTCCAGTGCCCAGGAGGACATTCAGTGATGTCAAAGATCAACATTTCCAGCTCACAGGCTTTCTCATCCTTCTCAACTCATTGGAAAAAATGGTCATTTCTTTTCATTTCTGTAAAAGACATTGGACATTTTTCTTTTGTTTTCTCATGCTGCAAAACCCTGTGTCAATGACTTGATAGAATTTGCTAAGTTTTGTTGATTGTAATTGGTCTTTTATCTATCTTATCCCATATTTAACAGATAACCAGTGACAACTGTGATGAGATAATACCCTCACAAGAGTGAGCTGTTTCAACATCAGGACATAGGAGCCTTTTTTAAATGAACGAAAAGGGGGAGATGTCATAGACAGGTAGAATAATGATAAAAGAAAGTCCTTTTGAAATCAGGCCTTCTTCTGCCATATTAATAGCTGGCCTGTCATCTATTCTGAGTGCAGCTAAGCAGTTACAAGTTCCCGTGTGAAGCTATTTTGAGAATGAGACTTTGTGAACAATCTATTCTGAGGCTGAAAAACAAATGCACCTGCAACAACAAGGGATTTGTCCCATGAGAATCAGTGAAGAGGTAAACAATACAATAGAGAGATTTGATGCACAAGTAAAATCTATTTTATTAACCAATAATAGAATAACTAGAAAGAAATCCATGAACTAATTAAAGTTGCATACAAGGTCTGTCAAACTGTGTAAAATTAGTTGTGTGAATAAAAACTAAAGAGTTCTCCAGCTCAGGTGGTTCCTCTGGGATTTCAGTTCCCCCCTTCTTTGAGGCTTTAGGTTCCGCCTTCTTTAGGGCTTTGGTTTCCGTCTTCTCTGGGATTGTGGTTTTCTTTTCTGGGATTTTGGTTTCCTCCCTCTCTGATGCTTTGGTGTCCTTCTTCTCTGATGCTTTGGTTTCTTTCTTCTCTGGGATTTTGGTTTTCTTCCTCTCTGATGCTTTGGCTTCTTTCTTCTCTGGGGATTTGGTTTCCTTTTTGGGGATTTTGGTTTCCTTATTCTCTCGAGTCTTGGTTTCCCCCTTTGCTGGTTTTGGAGGTTGCTTCCCAACAGAGACACTCTTCTTTTCCTTCTTCTGCCTCTCTTCTTTCTCTAAGGCTTTTGCCTCGTCCTCGACCTTTGGAGCTGGCTCCTTAAGCTCCCTTCTGCAGACAAAACAGAAAACATGGCTGAGAGTCCCACCAGAAACTTGGGCTCCCTAGTCCTGGCTGGCCCTGCACTTCATTCCTTGACCCTGAGGCCATTTCCGTGAATTCTCCTCAACCCACATAGGTTGGGAACATCCCAAGTGAGGGCATGGGTGGAAGGGGACCTCCAGGACCAACCAAACCTGAGCTTTGCCATCATAAGGTGTTGACTGTGCCAGCTCCCTCTGAAGGCACAGCCAGACCCCTCCAGCCCCTGCCAAAGGCTGATCCAGCAGCTCTCTGCGCTGGTGCCTGGAAACGCTCTTTGTCTCTTGGCTTCCCAGTTTAAAGCAGAGCACAGATTGCTGACATCTGCTTAGCTCTCCTACAGTTCTTACTCAGCTCATTCAGCCCCCTTCTCCCTGGGCATAGCTGAAGCATGATTTTAAAGAGTTCAGATTTCAGCTGAGGGTTAGAAGCAATTCCCATTGATCAGGATGTAGGTTAGATAGGCAGACCATAGGTTAATGATTATGAGATGCTTAAGCTGGAGTTGATTGTTCTATTGTTTACCATTAGGAGCTTCTTTCTAGAAGGAAGTGGAGGAAGTGAACTGTTATAAGAACATCTTGAAACCAGTAGAACAATGGTTAGCACCTGGGCTTGATGTCAATCAATCACTAAGTTGGGGACCTTGGATGGTGCCAGAGGGTCACAGAGATCTGATGAAGACATTCCTGACTTCATCCCTTAAGACCACTGACCCAATTCGAGACCACCAACCCAATTCAAGGGAAGAATTGAACAGGAGTGAAGGACCAATGACCTCATTTGAATACAGAGCAGGGATGGGAGGTGCCGGGGTTGTGCAGATGTATTGTATGTAAGATCTTGGGAAATAAAGAGAGGGCAAAGAACCTTGGACAGCGTGGTCATGCCTTTTATGGACAACTCTGGTGCTGCCCACCGGTGTTAATAAACATCCCACTGTCTAACTTTAATTAGTTAGAGAGTCTCTGTCCGTGATCTTCGGTTTTAAAGACTCCTAGCCTGCTCCTTCATGAGAACAATCCTATCAGTCAGAAAGCAAAGGTTGCAGGAACTCCTCTCCTGCAAGCCAGGCTCTTGTCAGGCAGATTTCCTGCTGGAACCCGGCTGGGACCAAGCAAACCAGTGCTGGCTGCCATGGAAACCATTGGAAGCAGCCTCATCCATCTCCTCCCCATGAAACCAACTTCAGCCTGGCCTGAAGAAGTCCTGATGCACATGCTTGCTTTAAGCAGCCTCCACTCCCAGCTCCACACTTGTGCCTGTGGGTCCTGAGCTGGGCTGCCTTGCTGGAGCTGAGCTTCTCCTGTGCTTGCCTACGGCTGCAGCTGCAGGGGAGCCTAAAGGACAGGAGCTTTTCTGGCTGCTGCGCCACCATAAGGAGAACCCTGGCAAATCAGCAGTGCAAGGACTTCATCTGTGGCAGGAGCAGGACCCAAAGCAAGGTTTGCTCTGTGCCCCACGCCTGCCCATACCACAATCCCACTGTTCTGGTGAAGAAGGCAGATGATGAAGAAGATGCCACTCAACACCATGGACTTCAAGACACCTCTAGAGGTGGTGCCAAGGCAAGCCCAGAGCCCAGCTCCCTGCAGGCAGCAGCTAAGCCAGCAGGGCTCAGAACTCAAATAGAGAACAAGAGGTACTGTCTCAACAGAAGAAGGTCCTTCCTCTCTTGGCAGCCAGGGAGCTCAGAGTGGCCATCCCTGTGTTGCTGCTGGCCTTTGCTCTGCAGCTCCTCTGAGCTCAGAGGCCTTGGAGCAGGGAAGCCCTGCAGGGACAATAACCCATGGCAGAGCAGGAACCCACGGAAGGCTGACTCACCTGTCCCTGAGAGGGGCCTGTGAGCCACAGTTGATCTCCTGGGGGCTCAGGGAGGAGCTGACACGTGAGGCCGCCCTGGGCACCAGCACCTCGGAGGTGGAGCCTCCCTCCATGTGGCACAGCTCCGGGACATTGCAGGTGGTGGTGAGGTGGCCAGAGAAGGTGGAGGAGACCTGCTGGCTCTCTCCTGGCTGCAGCACACCTGGCAGTGGCAGGATATTGAAAGCCTGGAGGGAAGACAGGAGAGATTGAGGTGTTGAGCATGGAAATGGAGGCAGAAGAGCATCTTGGAGCAAACTGCCGCTGTAGCCAGAGGGGCCTATTACCCAAACACTGCCAGAATCACCCTCACCTCATCCTGCATCCATGCCATTGACCAGTGCAGGGACCATGGGGAAAATCTTCTCCCATACTCATGGGTCAATGCATTAATTAGTACATGACATGAAAGTGAACTGGGATGGCTCCTGGCAGTAGAAATTCTCTCTGATGCACAGCTTTCCTTTAAAAAGTTTTAAAACTACCTGCTTTTAGAAAAGGAGGAGACTCAGAGTGAGAGCTCTTGGAGCTGAGGGAAGGAGTCCAGCCCAGCTCATCTGACTCCTGAGGCTCTTCCCCTCTCTCTCTGATTTAAATGCTTCTTTCTCAAGGTGCTACAGCAAAAGCTCCTGCAAAAATTTCCTGTGGAGCACCTGAGGAGTTCCAGGGGGAGCAGTGCCCTCCACAGGTGCCGCACAGCGTCCTTGGACAGCCCTGCAACGTGTCCTGCACGGCCTCTCCAACAAGCAGCTGCTCCAGCAGCACTTTGTGATGGGCCTGCAGGGATGGGAGGCCCCTCTGTGGCCAATGCTGAGGGCCCCCAGTGGCACTGGCAGCTCCAGCCCTGCTTGCCACACTGACAATGGGCAAGGGAGACAGTGTAGTAGACAGGGAGAGGCGCTCGGAAAATCTCGCGATGTCACGGAAAGCAGCAGGATTCCTCTCCCCCTAACTTCTAGTGATAAGGGATCACCCAGGAATGTAGTTCCCCCTAACATTAGTAACTTTTACTCCTTGCTAACCAATTACAGTAAGGTAAGACCCCCTGACGTAGAGAAAAAACTTGCAGAGTATAAAACCCGACGAGACGGGACAATAAAGGTCTTGAACCGTCCACCATACTGGTGCTAGCGTGTGTTCTTGGCCCGAGTGACCCTGGAGAGTTTGGGTTGCCGTGCCGTTTCCTCAGAACCAGGTCGCCTCGCCTTGCATCAGAAGGCGACAAATGGTGCCGGAAACCCGGGACCGAACCAGTGCCCGGGGAACGGGGATCGCCTGGAGAGAGGACGGCGGCTGCACAGCTGGCCTTGTGCATCGGAGGGGACGCCCTCGAATCATGGAAGCGATCGCAAAGGTAGTCAGTGAAATGCATGCACAATGGGGAATCGATTGTAAGCTCAAGGATATGACTCTCGCATTGCCGAGATTGATTAAGCTGGGGGCTATAGAGAGCCCCATGGATATTTTACACCCGGAGGTGTGGGATAATTGTACGAAAACCCTGGCCGAGGATACCATGTGTTCAGGCTCGGAGAAAGCCCTAAAATCGTGGGGCAGAGTCATCCGGGCTCTCCAAAAAGCTCGACAAGAGCAAGAAACCTGGAAAGCTGCCAGAAGTTGTTTAATAGTCACTCCGCAGCTAGGGGTGGGGGCAGCGACACAGACCACCCCGGAAAGCGATCAGATTGCAGATGGGGATGTGCGGGGGCTAGGCGCGTCCCACCTCCCCCCCGCCCGAGCCCAAAACCCCCGGGAGATCCCCCAGCCCCCCCGCGGAGCCCGCCAGATTCCAGCCCCTCCTCGGAGCCTCTCGACAAAACCGCGGCCCCTCTACCCGTCCCCCCCCCGCCGACTGCCGACCAGACGGAAGAGGCAGAGCAACGTGCGCGGTGTTTTTGGGGGGGGCTGACGGAGGAGGCGCGGGAAGCGGCGGGACGGTCAGAAACCGCCCGGATCGATACAATCTCTCCGCCGCCGTATGGGCTCGAAGATGGCGGCCGGCCGCGTGGTCAGGGCGGAAGAGAAGAGGGGACAAAGGGCGGAAAAGGGATCAGCCCGCTCAACATCGCATGCGCGGGAGAGCGGGGAGGGGGGGCGGTCCCCGCCGTGAGGGGTGAGACCAATCAGAGCGCTCTATTCAAATTAAGCCCGTATAAGGCAAGGACCTCCCTCAGCAGGAGGCGGGGAGACCCCAGGGGGAGGGAACGGTCCGCCCCCCGCAGGAGGGGGTGGGGTCGGAGCCCGAGAAAAAGGCAGAGCAGCCCGGAAATGCTTGGCCATTCCACTTCCGACTCCGACTCAGACTCGAGCCGGGACGAGTCCGAGAGGGAGTCGGGGAGCTCCGGTTTGGATACTAGCCTTAACAGAGGGAGAGCAGCAGCATACAAGATCTCTAGTCACAGCGCTCCCGCATGGGTGAAGGGGTTATCAGAGAAAGACCAGACCCCTCTTACAGATTGGCGAAAAATAAAGATAGCCTGCGCCGAGTACACCCCTTCAGCCAAGCTAGTGTTTCCTGTCCGTGTGGGGGGGGCAGGCGAAAACCAAAGAAGGACCTATTCTCCAGTGAATCCAAAAGAGGTACAGGCAATTATTAAAGCGATTGCAGACAAGGGAATTAATTCTGCCATGGTTACCACACTCATTGATGGTGTTTTTGGGGGGGATGACATGCTTCCCTTTGACATCAAACAGATATGTAGGATGATTTTCGATGGCACGGGGATGATTGTTTTTAAACAAGAGTGGGAGGATCAATGCGCAAAGGAGCTGGCCCAGATAACGGGGCCTGACCATCCACTGCACGGCTCCAGTATACAGAGATTGATGGGTAGAGACCCCACGATGATCACCCCCCAGGCTCAGGCTGAGGGATTAAGGGCCCATGAAGTTATGACAACCACTCGTGCTGCCCGGGAAGCCATCCGTGCTACTGCCAAAGTAGTAGCCAAACCTTCACAGTGGTCTACCATAAGACAGAGTGAAAGTGAGAGCTTCACTTTTGTGGACAGACTTCAGGCAGCGTTAGATTCCTCCTCATTGCCCCCAGAGGCTAAGGGTCCCGTGCTGGCAGACTGCCTACGCCAGCAATGCAACTCAGCCACCAAGGACATTCTAAGATCACTGCCACCTGGGGCCAACATAGCAGACATGATCAGACACGTCGCAAAGGAGGAACACCTTGCTCCCATCCAAGCAGCAGTCCACACTGCAATAACCAGTGTGATGGCGTGCCTTAAGTGTGGCCAGGCAGGCCACGTGGCAGTAAACTGCCCCCAGCCAAGGCGCTGATCAGCAGCTGCTCCACCACGCCAGGGAGAACTTAGGGGACCATGCTGGGCATGTGGGAAGAAGGGGCATTTAGCTAAGGAATGCAGATCCAGGCTTCAGGGAAACGGCAGAGGGAGGGGGTGGCCGGGCCGTGCTCAGCCCCCTCCCGCCTGGAATATGCAGCGGCCCGGCTACAGCAACCCCCAGTGGGGACCCTCATACCCCATGCCCCCACAGGGAGCAGTCAATTTTACATCCCCACCTACAACACAATGCCAGAACTGCACAACACCACCGGTAATGCTTTCACACTCCCCACCACCACAAGCCACGCCGGTGTCACAGGACCAGCAGGGGACGCCTCAGCGCGGGATCCCTGGGTGGCCCTGGCCATGAGAATAGGGAAGGAACCCTTGATGGTGTGGGGGACATGCCGCCTTTATGGCGGTCGGGATCCCCACGTCATAGGGTTTCAGTTCTGGGCCGACACGGGATCAGACTGCACAATTATTCCCCAAGCGCATTGGCCCGGGCATTGGCAATTCAAAGAAGTCCCTCCAGTGAACGGAGTGGGAGGGCAGTCCCGGGCATGGAAAAGCACCCAGCTGGTGGCTTTAACACTTCATACAAAAGAGGGACCAGAACAGACAGTAGCAATTTACCCCTACATTTTGCAAAATTCTCCACCCCTGTTGGGAAGGGATGTTCTTTCCTTGCTAGGATTCCGGATCACAAATTTATCCTGAGGGCCACTGCTGTGCACCCCCCGCTGCCAATCAAATTAACTTGGAAATCATCACACTCCGATGGGTCGAGCAGTGGCCCCTGACAGAGCCTCGAATGGCAGCCTTGCTGGAACTGGTCAACCGCGAACTGCAAAAGGGTCACATAGAACCCTCCGTCAGCCTGTGGAACACCCCTGTATTCGTGATCCCCAAAAGGTCCGGAGAAGGTTATCGCCTCGTCCACGACCTGAGAGAAGTGAACAAGACGATCCGACCCACGGGTCCAGTCCAGACACTGCTCCCCGCGAACTCAGCCATCCCCGAAGGGCAGCCGTGCGCAGTGCTGGACATCAAGGACTGTTTCTTTTCAATACCCCTGCACCCTGAGGACCGAGAGCGATTCGCCTTTTCCGTGGTGTTTCGGAACGGCGAGCGGCCCAACCTTCGCTTCCAATGGAGAGTACTTCCACAAGGTCTTGTTGACAGCCCTGTCATATGCCAAATCACCGTGGACAAAGCACTGATGCCAGTCCGACACTCCTATCCCGATGCAACCATCATCCAATACATGGATGACATCTTAGTCGCAGCACCATCAGCAAGCAAAGTGGATCACCTGGTGTCCACAATCACGGAAACCCTTCAGGCCAACGGCTTCGAGATCGCGAGCGCAAAGATCAAGAGAGGACCCTGCGTGACCTTCCTGGGAGTGGGGATCACAAGCTCCTACATGACACCCCCCAAAGCGAAAGTCTGTCGAGACATCGAAACACTCCACGACGTGCAACGCCTGGTGGGATCGCTGCAGTGGGTTCGCAACATCCTCCTAGTTCCCCCCGAGGTCATGGACCCTCTATATGACCTCCTGAAAGGAAAGAACCCTTGGGATCCCAAGAAGCTGACACCACAGGCAAGGAGCTCCCTCGACTTCATCGAAAGCCAGATGGCCACTGGCACACTTGCCAGGTGGAACCCAGCCATGCCCCTGGACCTATACGTCCACTTTACACCGAAAGGGGGAGTGGGAGCACTGGCCCAAGGACTTTCCGAAAAGGCCCGACCCATCCAATGGGTGGTGCTCGGAAGACTTGCCCTTGCGTTTTCCCCAGGAATAGAATGCATTGCTAACCTCATCATGAAGGGCAGGAAACTCGCTTTGAGACACCTGGGAACAGAGCCGACAAGCATCCACCTCCCTTTCCGTAAGCAACCGACCTTGGAGTCAGCCATAATATTGGAGCACCTAGCCCTTGCTCTCACCGGCTTCGGAGGGGAAATCTCCTACTCCTCCAAGCCACCCTGGACTAAGCTACTGACCGTAGTCGACATGGACACACCGCCAAAGGTCATGGGTCGACCGCAGCCAGGGCCAACGGTCTTCACAGACGCTTCCTCCACGACCTCAACCGCAGCAGCAGTGTGGCAGACAGGAGAGGAATGGCATTGCGTCAAAGCGTGTGACCCCACACTGTCGGTACAACAGCTGGAGGCAGCAGCAGTGGTCTTGGCATGCGGACTCTTCCAAGAAGAACACCTCAACATTGTAACAGACTCTATATTCGTGGCGAGGCTTTGCCTAGCCATGGCAGGACCACGTGTGTCAACATCTGCAGCAGCCCTAATGCTGGAAGAAGCACTCTCCTCGCGACAGGGCACCGTGTCAGTCATTCACATCAACAGCCACGACCCAATCAAAGGTTACTTCCAGATCGGCAACGACAAAGCGGACGCCGCAGCGAAAGGCGTCTGGACGTTGCAGGAAGCTCGTCAACTGCACGAGTCGCTCCACATCGGAGCCAAAGCACTGGCGAAGAGATGCGGAATCCCGACAGCGGACGCGAAACATGTGGTAGCCACCTGCCCTCATTGCCGGAAGTCACCCCTGTGGACCTACGGGGTCAACCCGAGAGGCCTCAAGCCCTCAGAAATCTGGCAGTAGGACTTCACATGGTGCGAACTGCTGAGGCCCCGAGCATGGCTTGCAGTGACAGTAGACACTTATAGCGGAATGATCGTAGCTACACAGCACGCCAAAACAAACTCCAAGGCCACAATTCAGCACTGGCTGACAGCCATGATCTGGCTTGGTATCCCTAAACAGATCAAAACTGACAACGGTTCCAGTTTCATTTCTAAACCAGTACAAGAGTTCGCTTCGAAATGGGGCATCACATTAGTGCGAGGTATCCCGTATAACAGTACCGGACAGGCTATAGTCGAGAGAGCAAATCAGACCCTGAAAACCAAGATAGAAGTGTTGGTGGAAGCAGAGGGCTTTGCCAATGCCATTCCCCCAGGAGATCAGGCACGTATACTGGCAACCGCTCTGCTGGCATTGAACCAATTCCCCAGGGGAGATGAAACAAACAGTCCCGTTCAAAAACACTGGGTAACTCAAACGCTAGAGGAGGGCCCACAGGTTGTAATCAGAAACGAGCTAGGCGAATGGGAACGGGGCTGGAGGTTGATGCTCACGGGGCGAGGGTACGCAGCTGTCAAAAAGGACGGCAAAACTAGGTGGTGTCCACTTAAGTCAATTAAGCCGGACCTCCATAGCGAGCAGAATGAGACTGATGAGAGTTGCGAGTTTCTGTTTACAGGACATGCTCGTGGGACGTCCTCGTGACGCGTACATCCCCATTCCAGAGGTAAGTGACAGACCACCAAGCCGTCAGGCAGCGCCCGAGAGACCCGCACGAGTGAGACCCAAGCATCAATGGTGTTTTTGTGTGATTTTGCTGTTGGGGCTTGTTGCCAGAGGGCAAGCCAGCCCAGATCACTACCCCCATTGGCCATTCAGGTGGGTCATGCAACACCTTAGTAGTGACAAGGTGCTCAGAGAAATCACCACACCGAACACTCCATCCTTCGTGCTCCGCATCACCGACCTGTTCCCAGGACAACCAAAGGTAGACCCTCATTCCCCACACGCCACACACATGTACCTATCCTACTGGTGCCCAGCTTCTAACCCTGGGAAAAGCTACTGCAACCACCCAGGGTGGGGACACTGTGGGCACTGGGGCTGCGAAACCATTGTCACAGATGCCAGACCGTTGGGGCCTGGGTGGGATCCACAAGAGCCCGACAAATTCTTACAGTTCACCTGGGCACCCACCGGTTGCAAAACACCCATCCTCATACCTGGAAACTTCCATCGATATCGCCATAAAATCCCCAGATTTCGGAAATGCACAGATTACAACATGACAGTTTTACAGCCTCATCACCCTAGCTGGGCAACAGGCAAAACATGGACAGTAGTCCTTCAAGGGTCAAAAGAAAAGGTGAACGTGCGGATTATTAGGCTCCAACCGTCGGCACCCCAAGCGGTTGGACACAACAAAGTGATTAAAAGTGTGCCGAAAGGGAGAAACGCGACCCGCCCCAAACCCTTACCCACAAGGGTCGCTGATATCCCGACCGGCCATGTATAAGCCTTTCAGGTAGACCGTTTAGCCGAGTCAGATTTAGACCCAATCCTTCGTATGTTAGAAGCTATCTTCCTATCCCTGAACGAATCTAACCCTAACCTAACCGAATCCTGCTGGCTTTGTTACGCTGTCGAACCTCCCTTTTACGAAGGAGTTGCTCTAAACACTCCCTTCAGTTACTCCACAGCAGATGCACCCAACCAATGTAGATGGGACACCCCCCGCAAAGGAATCACCCTGAGTCAAGTCACAGGCCAGGGCAGATGCTTTGGCAATGCAACCCTAGCTAAGCGGAAAGGCAACGTCTGCACCGAAGTTGTCAAACCCGATGGGAAAAACAATAAGTGGGTAGTCCCATCCGCATCTGGGATGTGGGTTTGCCAGCGATCAGGACTGAGTCCTTGTGTGTTCCTTGCCAAATTCGATGACTCTAACGACTTTTGTGTCCAAGTTCTGATTGTTCCTAGGATCCTGTACCGCGCAGATGAAGAAGTATACCCCCTTTTTGAGGAACCCAGCCGGCTTCACAAAAGAGAAATAATAACAGGTATAACTATCGCAATGCTGCTGGGCCTAGGAGCAGCCGGAACGGCCACGGGAGTCTCAGCCTTGGCGACCCAACACCAAGGACTGTCACAGCTGCAGGCAACAATCGACGAGGACCTGCAGAGGATCGAGAAATCCATCTCCTTTCTAGAGAAGTCAGTCTCCTCACTCTCAGAAGTAGTCTTGCAGAACAGGCGAGGTCTAGACCTCCTGTTCATGCAGCAAGGAGGCCTCTGTGCTGCCTTGAAGGAGGAGTGCTGCTTCTATGCAGACCACATGGGAGTCGTTAGAGACTCCATGGCGGAACTCCGAAACAGACTGGCTCAGAGACAGAAAGACAGGGAAGCCCAACAGGGTTGGTTTGAATCCTGGTTCAACCGATCACCATGGCTAACCACTCTGATTTCTACCCTAATAGGTCCATTGGCATTGCTGCTTCTAGCAGTTACCTTCGGACCATGCCTGCTGAACAAGCTAGTCTCATTCATTCAGACCCGCCTGGAACGGGCCAACATCCTGTTCATAGGCCGACAACAACTCCTGTGAATTCAACCAGAGAACACTGGTTGAATTTCTACCGAGTTTACCAAACCTCTTTCTTTGTCAACAACCTCATACCTCGTCTCAGTACCTATGTATATGACTACCTCGTTCATTTGTGAAAAAGGGGGGGGAGATATAGTAGACAGGGAGAGGCGCTCGGAAAATCTCGCGATGTCACGGAAAGCAGCAGGATTCCTCTCCCCCTAACTTCTAGTGATAAGGGATCACCCAGGAATGTAGTTCCCCCTAACATTAGTAACTTTTACTCCTTGCTAACCAATTACAGTAAGGTAAGACCCCCTGACGTAGAGAAAAAACTTGCAGAGTATAAAACCCGACGAGACGGGACAATAAAGGTCTTGAACCGTCCACCATACTGGTGCTAGCGTGTGTTCTTGGCCCGAGTGACCCTGGAGAGTTTGGGTTGCCGTGCCGTTTCCTCAGAACCAGGTCGCCTCGCCTTGCATCAGAAGGCGACAGACAGATTCCCTCTTGCCTTCTCCACTCCCAGGGCAGTGTGCGCCACGTCCAGGGAGCACCTGAATCCCTCCAAGCCTCGAGGGAGGTGAGGGTGCTCAGCAGTTGGTGCTGGCACCCAAAAAACAAGCCATTTTCTATGCTGGGAGGAAGAGACAGCCCCCCTGCAAAGTCTCCCTTTGTCAGACAGCTCCAGGGCCAGCAGTGCAATAGCAGCTCTGGGTGAAAGCAGAGCCCTGCAAACAGGGAGTCTGGCTGCCTTGGGAAGAGGCTCCATGGAGATCAGGATCATCCCAGCTTGCTCTGGGAGGGAAGCTGGAGGTGTTACCATTATAATGCAGAGAAAAGCCTCATCTTACATTGGGAAGGAAACAAGGCAAAAAATCCCACACTCAGCACAGGCCTGTAGGATCTGAGTCAGCTTCTCCAAGGAAAACTGTCCTTTTTCTCCCTCCCCCTCAGCCCATGTCCAGCCACTGGCCCTGCTGCCCAGCCCACTGTCAGGGCACAGCACAGCAGGGCAGCAAAAAGGGAGCTCAGCATGAGCAGGACTTGGTGCTGGCAGGCTGGGGAGGCAAAGCAAGCAGTAGGTGCACAAGAAAATCTACCTCTGCTCCTGAAGATTGGCTAAAATCCTGCACTTCTTTCAGGGCTCTGGCTGCCTCCTCCTGTCCAGCCCTGAAGTGCCTCCATCGAGTTGCTGCACAATCCAGACTGGTTCTCCTCTCCTTCGGTGGCTGGGGTTTGAATTTAGGTGGGTGGAGCTCATCTCTGGAAAATAAATAACTATGAACAGGGACCTGCAGTGGGAGGGAGGGAGGGACACCTGCACGAGCAGCTCCTGGCCAGGATGCAGCCCCTGGCTGAGTGCTCGCACGTTGAACTGAGAAATGGTTTGATCCAGCCCTTCCCAATCCAGGCTGGGGCAGGTTTGTTCTAAAGGCAGCCCAGGGATGACACTGAGGTGCTGCAGCAGCTGCAACTGCTTGCATTGAGCAACTAGAGAGGACAGGCATTTATACCTGGTGGGGATGCAAAAAGCACAGTGGGAGAGGAAACGACAGAGAAGGCAGCAAAAAGGTGAGATTTGAGACACCGAGGGGCAGACCCAGCCAGTGCCCAGCCAGCACAGCCCCCCCAGTGCCCAAGGCCAGAAACTCTGAAGCTCCACCTGGGATTTATCAGGAATGCTCCCCTGACACCGCTGGGGGATTGGTTGACATTTTCCAACACTCCCAGGTGACTCAGGTCGCATTCCCCATCCATCCATCCATCCATCCTTCCATCCATACATACACAGGCTGTGGTGCTGGGATCCTGCCAAGCTCTGCCAGCCTTGGGCTTGGGGAGATTTCTGCCAGCCGTCCTGAGCTCCGTAATTGTGCTCTCTGTTCCAGGAAGCAAGCAAGAAAGATTTTAAAAAACCCAAAACAAACCACAACAGAGAAACCTAAAAAACCTTCAACAGCTCAACCCTGCTCAACTTATTTCTTCAGGGACAGCTACCACTCTCCAGCTGAAATGCTGGGCTTTTGGGGAAAAAGAAAATTACATGTTCACCTCCAAATCAAAAAGGATTAAGGTAAGAGAACCTTTCAAACTAAAAATTATTGGCCCAAAGCTTTAATCTTTGCAAGAAATCTCTAATTAAGACCAGGCTGACAGTTAAACAACTAGTTCTTCTGGTGGGGAGAAACCCTCCTCTTTAAGGGAAGCAGCCTGATAGTTGAAAGCAACTGTTTGGTCAAACTTCAGGCTCCCTGGCAACAGCCTGCATTGCCTTTCCTTCCTGTTCAGTGATTTACAGGCAGTGCCACGATGGCCCAGGTTCAGATGTTTGGTGCCATCCAAGGAATTTGGCATTGCCATTTCCATATGTTTTAATCGAAGTTTCAATCCTTTCAACCAGTCGTCAAATGCCAGCTTTCCTTTCTTTTACAGAAAGCTCAAGGTTCCTAGAAGACTTTTGACATCCTCTTTTGTGCTCAGAGAGATGACATTTTCAAACAGATGTTTCCAAAGTTAACAGCATTTGAAAGAATAATGAACTCAAATCCCCCTGGATTCCAGCTTCGCCCAACTCCATTCTGTGTCAGACACTGAGATTCCCACCTCTAAGGCAGGAGCTGTTTGTGCCCCCATCCCTCCTGTCCTTCTCCCCAGCAGCCTGTGCCTGTTTTCCCCAGCACAATCCCTGTCCCTGTGCACCCTGCCAGGAGCAGCTGCACACAGGCTCACATCTCCCCTTGCCCTCACCAGGGGGTTTCTCTCATCCCCGAACACGCCGATGAGAACGTTGGTGCGATGAGTGCCCAGGGCCTGCACTTCCACCACAACTGGGATCTCTGCTGTGCTCTGGGGCTGCACAATCCCACAGGGCTTGGGGCTGGAGTAGAGCACAGCAGAGTCCTCCTTGCGTTTCTGGAAGGGACACAATGAAATGCAGATTCAGAGGGACCTCTCAAGAAACTTTAGGCTCCTTAACATCCACCACAACAGCAACTTACACACACCTTTAAAACTCCCCAGGACAAAGGTCAAAGGCACAAACAAGATGCAAGAACTGTAGGTTTAGCACTCCCAGGGGATCCTCCAAGGAGGCTGCCAGCACAGGCACTGGTGTCTGTGGGTGCAGCAGCTTTTCACAACCCTCTAAGATCTCCCACAGGAAAACACCCTGAGGACTAGAACATCAACTGTTTCCTCAGGAGCTTAAACTGCCTCCTAAAGTTTACAGTTGGGTAGGATCCTGTTCTCAGCAGATCTTTAGGACTGATTAGAAACAGCAAGGTCTTATCCAGACCCTTTTTTCCCCTAATAATGTCCTCAGGAATATTTGACAGGAGGAGGTGAATGTGATGCCAAACCTGGGGAATAAGCCCGTAGCAGCCAGGAAGGTGGCTGGGATTCCTAATGAGGATCTTCCTCTCATAGGGCACCTTCAGGTGGCACTCATCACACAGCAGCACTTGGGGGGACACTTGGAGCTCAGGAACGAGACATCTGGGCAAAGAGATGACCCCAGGACAATCAGAGATACTGAGAGAATGGAGAATGCCTACCCCCAAAGATTGTGAAATGGAGCAGAACACATTGGTCACTGTCAAATGCACATTGAAGAGCCCTACAGGGATAAATTGCCTTCTACCTCTTCCCACTCCAACATGTCTTGTCAAGGAGGGGCAAACCCTGAGAGGCAGCACCCAGAGGCTGACAAGTGCCCCAGGCAGAGCACTTTGCCCCACAGCTGCCTCAGCCCCTCCTTTACCCAAGAAGGCTTGCAAGGACTCCTGGAAGAGTCCCAGTGACCCACGAGCTCTGGGGGAGCCTTCCCAACAAGGATCAGTGCTCCCTAAGGCTCAAGGAACACACAGCTCCAGGGTCTCAGTAAAAATGACTCCCTTCTCTGCCATGGTGCTGTTGCCCTGCCTGAGAACTCAGCTCTTTGCCCCAGCCCTGGAGGGCACAAGACAGCAGCTGCCCCACAGAGGGGCTGATCAGCCCCTGCCAGGCCCTGCAGCTCCCTGGCTCCTTCACTGCACAGCTCCAGGCACTGCCTGGCCCCAGCTCCACCTGCTGTACACAATGGCAGCCCAGGCACTGCCTGGATGGCTCTGCCTGGCACAGGGAACAGCACCAGGGAGCTGCATCCCTCTGGGCATCACACTGACACCCACAGCAGCACAGCAGCATGGAATTCTGCTGCAGCAACAACAACTTTTGCTCTCAACTCTGACAACATTAAAGCTCAAAATGGGAAGCAGAGGGAAGGACAAAAACTGGAGCTGACCTGCCACATCAAGGGCTGCTTTCCCCTTGTCAGACCTTGCCCTCCCCACTCTTGCTGGGAGCCACTTCCCCCCTGCCATGTGCCCTCATGGACAGAGCCAGAGCCTGACTCTCAGCAGCTGCTTGGTGTGGCCCAAACCAGTGCACGGTGCTCACAACCAGCACAACCCCACCTCTTGCGGCCTGAAGGAGAGGAGGCCCTTGGGAAATTTGTTCCACCTCAAGCACCAAAAACAAGGCCAATCAATGATATCATTCCTGGTGCCTTTAGAAGAGGGCCCAGGACCATGCTGGGCTGTGAGCAAACGTGCTTTTCACCACGGGCTGCTGCCCAAGCACTGCTGTTCTCGTGTCCAGCTGGCACAACATGAGGGCATTCAGCAGCACTTCTCCTTGGCAGCTGCAGCCAGCACAGCCTGGGCAAGGCAGTGCCTGCGGGAGGCCAGGCAAGGGCTGGTACCTGGCTGTGATGATCAGGGCTGCCACTCCCTTGCCAATACCCTCCAGGTCTACCAGCAATCTCCGGTAGAACTCCATCACCGTGTTGGAGCACAGGGTCACCTGGTGGAAGAGAAGAACAGTCAATTCTTCCTTCCAAAAGCTCATTACCCACGGGTGATATCCTCCAGTTCCTGAGGGAGGATTTGCCCTTCATTCTTCTGCTGCTCCATGTGTAGAGCACAGTCTCAGAGTAACAAAAGCCTTCTGGCAATACCAGATTTGTTAAACACACCGTGCTATCAGGGCACAGGACAGCTACATTAAAACATTAGACTACAGCTCCATGCACCACTGCATTCAAATTAAGGGGCCAATTGCTCATCTGACTACAAAGACATCCATGTAGAGGAAATCTGACTTGACCACAATGAGTTCAGCTTTGCAGCAGGAGGCTGAGGGCAAAGTGTGGCCCAGCAGGTGCTGGGCAGTTCATGGCTGCCCTGGGACCCCGAGCCCGGGCTGGCTCTGAGAACTCCAGCCCCAAGCCAGGAGTGGGGAACTGCGTCAGGGTGGGCATTGACCAGAGGCAGAACCCTCAGAGCCAGAACTTCCCCAGGGTGGGCATTGACCACAGGCAGAACCCTCAGAACTGCCTCAGGCTGGGCATTGACCAGAGGCAGAATCCTCAGAACTGCCCCAGGCTGGGCATTGACCACAGGCAGAACCCTCAGAGCCTCTTGCTCAACACCGCAAGAGACAAGCCACCAACGGGACCAGGCAGAGGAGAAAGGAGGAGGATCTCTGTCTTGAAGTTCCACAAGGAAGGGTTTATTCCAAGCAAAAGGATCAAAGCCAAAAGAGCCCTGCACACTCCTGCACAAGGAATTTTGTACAGATACAAATCAGGGGGTGAATACAAACAGCAAGCCAAAAGAGAATCCTCAGCAGAGCACTGAGGGGATTACATCAAGTGTCTGGGGCCACTTTGGATAGGAGGGTGGGGAGGATGGCTCACATGGGCCAATGGGGCCTCCAGGAATAGGGGAATTCCAAAGGGGCATTGCAGACAGGGATTGGCTCCAGGTTAAATTGGCAAAGAAGGTTGGGGAACAAAAGGGGCTGGGTTTGACAGGAAGGGAAAGAGCTGGAACAAGGGGCAGGGAATGGCATGAGGGACAGCTTTGAGGGAGGGTAAAACCCAGGGGCAAACCAACTCGGGGAGAACACGGGGTACCACAGTCCAAACCACTTAACAAGGAATCAATACAATAAATTTGAACCGCTACACATGGCTGCAGATTTTTTTGTCTCCACTGGAGCTTCCTGCAGTGAACACAAATCTTTCTGCTCCCCAGGAGGGGGGAAATGACACCACGAAGAAAAGCTCACTGCTTGATACAATGACATCTCTCTAACAGCCACTTTCTGCCCTCATCCTTGCTCTGCCCCGTTGCAATCAAATCAATCGCTCTCAAAAACACAAGAATGGCTTCAGGCCTTGACCATAAGGTCTGTGAACTCAGGCATATGATTTTGGAAAGCAAACAGTGCTCCCTGAGGAACATCCCGAGTAAGCCAGCTAGCAGAGGCCCCCAGCAGTGCAGATCTCTCAGTGCCAGGATGCTCCAAGCTGGCACCAGAGCTAAAGCCCTCCCACCCTGCAGTGCAGCTCCAGGCCTGGTGCTGCAGCGGCTGTGGCTGGGCTCTTGCCGTACCTCGATGTCCTGGTGTCCCTGGGGGAGGATGGTGCCTTGGCTGGGATTCAGGGTGAACTCCTTGGGCTCCACATGGAAATGGATTCCCTTCCTCCAGGCCGGGTCGGTGTCCCTGCGGATCTGATCCACGCTGTCCACAGCCGGCTGCGTGCCATCGTCCGACATGCGGAGCTGGAACGTCAGGGGCACCACGGAGCTGTTGGTGAGGCGGCAGCGCTGCGTGTAGGGAAAGCCTGGACAAGGACACAAATATCCATTCAGGCACCCAGCAGGGCATGATCCTGGGGGCAAGATCCTGGCAGGATCAAAGTGGGATTGGAGCTGAGCTCTTTATTATCTGAACTACAGCTCACCTAGAAGCTGCATGAGGAATTAATTGTCACTTAGTTCCCTTTGACACAGATTCCAGACTGCAGCCTTGAAAATGCCCACTCCTAGCCCTGCTGAACACTGCAAGCTTCTCTCTTTGGGATGGGGACGAGCTCCCTCACCTGCCCCAAACCAGCACCAGTTCTCTCTCAGTGATGAGTGTGCACCCAGACCCAGCATTTACTCTGAGAATTCAAGCTGTCCAATTCCCTGCTCAGCCTGCCAACACTCCCACCTTTTTCAAGACATATGAACAGTGAGTTGTCAGTGAGAAGAAGCTACAGCGAAAGAAAATGAGGATGGAATCAGGAACTAGAACGTGATGCAAAGCACCCTAATGCAGCTTCTCTCTGCAGGACCCTTAAGGCATCTCTTGCTTTGGGCCAAACAGACTGAGCACGTGACAGCTCAGAGCCCACTCAACTGGGGGCACAGACAAGCCTTGCTTTGAGATTAGCAATTAGGAACCAGGTCCCACCTCAGCCCACAAACAGGGACATCACAGCCATGCTGCTCACTGAGAGTGCTGCCTGCAAGGGTTTACCCCACCTTGGCTCTGAGATTTGCTTTCCATCCTGCAAAGCCAGAGATACAGCCACTCATGGTGGGGATGTCCTGCAGAGCGCGCAGAGCAGCCACAGCCTGCTCTGCACTGCACATCTGGCTGGGCTGGCCAGCTCTGTGGGGGGGATACTGGGACAAACCCAGATGTCAAAACCTCCAATGAGACTGAAGCCAGCACATGCAGACAACAGTCAACAGTTACAAAGAAGCAAAGATACAACAGCTGCCTTCAGCCCAAGAGCCCTTAGGAATGAAATTGGATTCAGCAGGATCTGAATCTCCTGCTTCAGACCCATATTTCCATCTCTTGCCTTTCGTGTTTCATTCCTTCCAAAGGCAACTTGACAAGCGCCTCCGTGGTGATGCAGGCTGGGGAAGAAGCAGCTCAAAAAAGGCAATGAGTTTCCTTCAGAAGTTCATGAACTTCATTGTTCTGGGTTTAGGCTTGGCAGTGAATGTTGTCCTTGTTCTGGGAAGGGGGATAGCGGTTCTGGGGGGTTTTGGCCCTAGGCTGGGCTTTCCCTTGGGGTTTTTTGGGAGTTGTGGCGTGATGCCGTGGGCGGCTGTGCAGTGGGAGCTGAGGCTGGGCAGGGAGCGGAGCTTCCCTTCCTCCCGCTCGGGGGTCGCAGCTTGGCCGCTGCTGCTGCGGGAGGTTTGTGCTTGGCCCGAGGCTGCCCTGGCTGCAGCTCAGCGCTGGCACCGACCCTGCCTGCCTGCCCCGCAGCTACTGCTGCTGCTGGGCACTGCCCACATCCCCCTGCCCTCTGGGGCTTTGCAAAAGGAGCATTTCCTCCTTCCCTTCCCTTCCCTTCCCTTCCCTTACCGGCTGGGGGGGGATCACTGCCCTGCCAGAGCCCACAGCTCCTCCTGCTGTGACCACAACTCCACCAAAGGGGAAAAACAGGACTTGGCATCTGGGAAATGTCTGTTCTTGTCTTGTCTGTGCTCTCCTGAGATAGTCTAGCAAAGAACTGTTATTCCTTTTCCCACAGTTTTGCCTGGGAGCCCTGTCATTTCAAAGGGATAATCATTTGGAGGGAGGGGCTCATCTTTCCATTGCAGCAAGATTCCCACCTTCCTTGGCAGACATCTGTCTTTTAAAGCAGCACAGAGACACCAGAAAATACTGCCTTTCTATTCCTTGCTTCCATTGGATCTCACAATGGCAAAATGCCCCCTGAGGCAGCAGCAGCAGCAGCCCTGCAGTTCACAGCCTGAAGAGGCTGCTGGGGCAGGGCAGGAGTGAGGGATGCTTTTCTGTTGGAAGGCACAGAGCCCTGAGGCTGTGTCCCAGCCCAGGGAACACTCACCAAAGGAGATGTCCCCGAAGTCGAGCTCAGCCAGGTCGAAGTGTAAACTCGGTGCAGTGACGCTGCCCCTGGAGGCCGAGGACAGAGCAGGCAATGGCTCGGTTAAAGGCACAAGACTCTGTGCTTTGATGCTCAGGGACAGCTCATGGGAAATGTGCTTCTGCCCAGCAGCTGCTGGGCTTTGTGCCCTTCTACAGCCCCAGTGAGGAAACAAAAGTTCCTGGCCCTGGTGCTTTGTTGCTGGTCAATCTGTCACTTCAAATGTGTTCTGGGGACTTTGCTGATGAATGCATCACACACAAAAACAAAGAGAACATCTGCCAAGCTGAACTTTGTTCATGTCAGTAGTAACAGCTGATGAACTCACTTCAGGTTCTGCTCATTAAGGACCTCTTGCTGTAATTATGGGCTGACCTGTTCCCATTGCCACTGGTGAGAACATCACTGCTGGCTGATGGAGAAGCCTTGGGCCAGCAATGTTCATGTGCTGGACGTGAGACTTTGGAGGCAGGGGAGGAAAGACAAGGCCCCAGCAGCCCCAGAGCCAGATCAGTGCTCGTGCTCCTGCATCTGCCCCGGGGCTGATGCCAGCACTGCTGCAGCTCTGCTGGGGCTGGGGGGATCAGGGCCTGCTGGGGGCAAGGCACAGCATTCTGTTCTTAGTCTTTGGCCAGAAATTTCACCACAATAGAGAAGCTGCCAGTTAGGGGAATCCCTGGCCAAGCTTCAGCACTACCTTCCATTCCATTCCCTTCCCACTCCTGCCCCATGTTACATGCTCCTGCCTTCAGGTGGCAGGATGGGAATAACATTCCAGGGACGACTTCAGGGCTTGCCTGAGAAAGAAGGTGTCTTCTTCTTTTCAAATTATCAGGAGAAGAGGATCCAGCCAAGTCCAGGACTCAGCCGTCAGCACTGAAAAACTGAGTGCAAATCAGCCCCCGCATCTCTTCAATCCCTGGGCGGTACCCACCAGACTCCTCTGTTCCTGCTGTAGCACTCATCTCTCACACACACCTGGCTCCCCAAGACCCGAAGACACAAGCTCTACAAGTCTACAGCTAAACGTAACTCCTCTGAATTTCAGCCAACACCACTAAACTGTTCCCTGAGCCCACAGCTAGAAGAGCTGTGAAGGAGACATCCCTGACACTGTAAGAACCAAAGGAAAATCACTGCCAAGAGATAGGCCTGGAAAGCTAAATTTTGGGCTTTTCTCTGTTAATTGTGAGCTGCTCCTTAAGACACTTCTCATCCTGTTAGATCCATCCTCTCAATGAATCACTGCTGCACCTGACAGGCAGAAAAGATAAGGTATGGAGGGGTTTTAAAAAGGTTGTTTTCTTCTGCTTTTATAACTAGGTCCATTGACATGTTTGTTTTCTTGTATGGCATCTAAAGACAGGTCCATGTCTCCCAATGGCACCTTGCAACCCCCAGACACTGCTCTTGCTTTGAGCAGTGTGTTTGCTCAGATGATTTCCAGAGGCCCCCTCCAGGACCACTGCAAAGCCACGTGCCTGTGGCCTCCCAGAGAATGGCTCTGTTTGGCTGACAGTGCTGAGGAAGCATTTCCGAAGCTGCTTGCGCTCAGCAGGGTGCAAGCCAGCTCCCAACATGTTCCAGCAGCCTCCAGGGAATCTGGGACACAGAAAGCTCCAAGGCCACTGAAAGCAAGAGCAGATGCCTTCCATCCTGCTCACTTCCAGCCAGGCTGCAGGGCAGCAGATCCGATGCTTGGTTCCGTCTGTAGCTCTTTCCCAACTCCGCTCTCACCCAAAGGTGTTTGCACAGCGACAGATGAGCTGCCTCACCTCTGGGTGCTCAGCTGGTACCGAGCTGCCCGGGCACCGACATTGCGCACCAGCCGAGTCTGCTGGGCGCTGACCTTGACTGGACACTTGGAGAAGTCCAGCTGGGCAGGGAAGTCCAGCACAGCTCGGGCACCAATGGCCCGAATTGGCACAACGATCCTTTCCCTTGCAGTGAGGCACACCAGCTCGTGGCAATAATCCTGCAGGAAAAGAAACTGGCTCAGCACAGGACATTTAGTGCCATCCCCATGGCAGAAGAAAAACCATTTCCTATACCCCTTCAAGGCCATCAATTTACCTATTGCACCCTCAAATGAACACTAAGTTCTACTACTATGTCACATTTTAAAGGCACCAGTGCACTTTGCAAAATCTGTCTCAGTGGCATTCAGCTCTTGTGTCACTTGGCTCATAGAGATAACAGCCCTAGGCCACCATCATTCCTACTCTAAACTTAAATGATGTTAAAGAATTCCTAAGCCCCTTCTAAGCAACATGGAGCTGGGGAACACAGGACATTGCTCTTTAGGCTTCTATATTCCCACTGTCTGAGAATAGGACAAAGTGTCCAACTGACTCTAAGCAGCAAAAGGAAGAGGAGAAAACAGCTGCACCCAAAGACATCCTGCACCTCTGGCCTGGTGCAGAAACATCAGTTGGCTCACAACTCCCCTCTAACTTTGCCTGTCCAACCAAGTCAGGAGAAGAACAGTGCTAAGAGGTAGCAGGATGCTGTTGGAAAGGGCCTCTCTTTGTTTCCCTGCCAGGCTTCCTCCCTTCCATGCCATGCCCTCAACCCTTCTGTATGAACAAGCCTCCAGATCAGAACATGAACCCTCCAGATCCCAGCACTGAGATCAGACTTGCCAGGGCCTCAGCACTGCTGTTCAAACCTCCCCACAAAAAGCACCTTTGGCACGGAATGGGTGCCAGCTGACAGAGCAAGCACAGCGACAGGCATGAAGACAGAGCCCCAGCAGTGTCACTGCCACGGGCTCTGGGCCCACAGCTCTGCCTGCAGCTTGTACCTGCCCTACACCAGCTCCTTCAGGCAGGTGTCCAAGTCCCCTGCAGCTCAGCAATCTCCTGCTGACCAAGGGCACCCAGAGCCCAGTGTGCCTGTGCCAGGCCGGGCTCACAGGCACAGCACATCCTCTGCCCTGTCCCTGCAGCTGTGCCATGCTCACTTGTGCTCTGGGACAGCACAGCTGCAAGGCTGCACAACAGAGGGAGTGAAAAAGCACCGGCTTTGCTCCAGCCCAGGGACAGGCAGGGAAGCTGTTGGCAGTCCAGGAAGGAGGAAATCTCTCTGACCTCTTTGTTCCTCTGGTGTTTTCCATCAGAATGAAACCCCTTCCACTGCACCTAGAGATGGCCCAACATCTATCTGTCATTTTCATCCTGTTTCCTGTGCATCTTCCCTTGGCAATGCTCAGCAATGTGCACGGAGGGGAAGCAGAGCCTCTCAGGCCTGGCTGCAGTGCCTGCCAGCAGTGCCAAGGTGTGACTGGCTGCAGGCTGCCTGCCCACGCCTGGAGCCCAGCTCACAGCATGCAATGGGCTGGAGCCAGAGTGCAGGGAAAACAATGGCTGTGGAGATCATTGTGTGCTTTGGCTCCTCCAGCCTCACCTTGTTCTTGCTGGGGGTGAAGCGGATGCGCACAGGGGCAGAGGCGCCCGGCGGCACGGCACGGTACGCATCGCTGGAGCTCACCAGCTGGAAGTAAGGTGAGCTCTCCATGGAGAGCTTCACCACGTGAAGAAACTGCAGCAAAGACATGAAATTATCATTTTGCCACTTGTGGAAACAAGACGAGAGGAGACCTGTCCATGGCCTGCTACCATCCCTCCCTTGCCCCTTTTCCAAAGCACTTTCAGCTGAGCAGGCACAGGCACATCATTCACAAGGCTGAACTTGAATCCCTTCTCTCTGGCTCCCGCATTTTGGCCAGGGGCAGTAGGGCAGTGCCTGCTGGGAAGGAAGGGCCGAGCAGGTCAGCACCAGCAGGATGGAGACACAGCATCTGAACCAAGTCACCTGCGTATTCAACAAGGCCAAAAAACCTGCTGGCTTCTGCCTGCACACAGCCATGAAGTTGTCATGTTCCAGAGGGGGAATGTGCTACCTAAAAGCAAACCAGCACATTACTGTGGGGCAAGGAAGAAATTCCCTTCCAGCAGATCAGGTTTGGGTAGGGACCTTCTGGGGATACAGTCAGGCAGGCAGAGCAGCAAGACAGGAGACCAAACACTGGGGTCTTACTGGGAATAAAAGCAAACCTGAAAAGCAAAGAAGGAATGAACACAGCAAGACAATCCCTAAAACAAGGAGATGGCAAAGAGAATTTAAATGGGCAGTAAAGCAGCAAGGAAGAATCATAAAACCATGAGAGCAACCAGCTTGCCAAAAGTAACAGAAACACAGACAGGCGGTGTCTATTGACCATGGGGCTTCAGAGGCATTTTCTGCCTGGAGAAACAGGACCAGCGCTGACTGACAGTGTGGTTCCAGTATGCAAAGCCAATCTTGGCTCTCCAGGGCTTCCTGCTGCCTGTACAGGCAAGCTGGGCTGCTGGGCATTCCTGCCTGCAGCCAGCAGGCCAGGTTCTGCCCTCTGGGGTACCCATGCACAGCACACATGCATTTTCTAGCACACTGATATCATCAACCCCTTAGCACCAAAATGCTCTCCAAAAGTCCAAACCAGATGATTTGGACTCCCTCCTGTCTCCTCCCACCAGCCCACTCTTGGCACAAGCCTCACTTGAGAAAATGTTTCCCTGACTGAAATTCAAATGGTCTCAAGTTTTCCTCTTTACAGTGGAACACAACTGACAGTTTTCAACTGTTTCCCTCTCAGCTCTCTTGGGAAACTGCAAAACAATCCCAATTTCTTCAGGTGAAGGTGGAAACCTCCAGGAGCACATGGCTTTGGATGTGCTGTGCTTCTGCAAAGGGAAAGCAGAGCACCGTGTTGCTTTTGGAAAAGCTGAGCAGAGCTGGATGAAGCTGAGCAGGAGCCTCAAGTGGCACCTAAAGGCCTCTCACTGCTTCTGCTCCATCACTCTGATTGCAGGGCTCTTGCAGAACACGGTTCCTGCAGGGCCAATGCCATTAGTGACAAGTGATTCCAGCATAAAGTGCAGGAGGCTCAGCCCCTGAGCTTTGCCTGTGAGCTGCACAAAGGGAGCCAAACTGGCTGAGAGAGGCAGAGATTCCTACCAGGAGCCAAGATTAACCAAGGAGACACAGGGTGTGCTATAGACCCAAGGCCAAGCATGAGAGCAGGTAAGAACTGTACAGCCCTCAACATTCCTGTCAATCCAGAGCTTTCAAGAGAAGGAAACTCCTTTGGGATAGACACCATCAATGCCTGGCCAAAATCTGGGGACAGTTCCCAGCAGGAAGATTTCCACCATCTTGCAGAAGAAGGTGCTGAGACATTTTCTTCTGCATGTGCTGCAGCACATAACTTGCTTTGCTCTACACTGAGGGAATGACAGCACTCTCCTCTTCCAGCACAGCGTTAAAGCTTCACGTGCCAGCACTTACCTTGTCCTTATTCATGAGAGACAGCACCATTTCAGAGACCTCCCGAGCGACGAAGTTCTGAAATACCAGCTCTGGCGGGGAAACCCCAAACCAGCTCTGTTTCGGGGCAGCTGATGGCAGCTGGAGAGGAGAGAGAGCAGGGAGAGCTTCAGCTGCTGTGAGGAAGGTTCATGCAGGAGAATCTTCCACTGATCCCCAGTGAAGTACAGACTCTGGGGGAGCACGTCTGCCCAGCCCACACTGGGCAAACAGTGGCTCACCCACCTCTGCTCTGAGCTGATCCACAGCTGCTGGGCCACACAGAGCAGGCTCAAGCCAAGCTGCTCTTCTGGCATGGATTTCTCCAGGTTTCTTTCTCCAGAATGCCAGGCAGCACTTTCCTAAAACACAGCCCTGTGCCCATGTGGTCACAGAGCTCTGGGGCACTGACTGAGCACTCAAGGAGTAAGTAAAACCCATGAATTTACAGGAGACTCCATAGGAAAGAATTTGGGATGTCTTTTACTCTGAGACAGGGAAACCGAGGCCCACACAACTGCAAATATCTTTTTTGCTCTACAACTTAGACATCTGTAAGAAGAGCACAGGACCAGAGGTGGTGTGAGAGATGAGGTGACACTTGGCTGAAGCCAAAAGGTTATTAGGCAAAAGAATGGAATTTGTTGGTTCTGTGTGTTATTTTTGGTTTGCATTTGTTCAGGTTGGTTTGTTGAGTGTCACAGTGAGAGGGACAGGGTTGAAGACCTGACCAAAAGGAAGGAGGACGAGAAGGGAGGGCACAGAAAAGTTGGTGCTCAGTAGAGAATGGAAGCTCCTGAGTAGCCATCCAATGGCAAAGGGCACAGGGACCGCCCCAGCCGGGTACAAAGGGGATACAAAGATTGCCATTTTCTCAGAGGGTGTGTGTGTGCGCTTGGCTCTCAGGGAGGGAGACATCCCCAGCTCAGCTGAATCGTTACTAAAAAACACTTTTCTTTTGCTGTGATGATTTTTTTCCTTTTCATTGTATTTAAAAGTTAGTGTGTTCCAAAGAGAGGAAAAGGCAAAAATAAAAAGACAAATGAGCTGAAAATAAAAAGACAAGTGAGGTGAATGCTGAATGAGGATAAGGTTCAGTTATTTTCTCAGCAACTTGGGTAAAAGTAGAGTTGGTATCTCCTTTTTCAATGGCCTTTAAATGGGTGCTTTCTTGTCACTACTGCGATCCAATTTCATGCCACTCTAGAGGCACGTCTGGAATGACACAACAACAGCAAATGCTTCTGGAGCAGAGACATTGCTTGGAGAAAACTCTGCCCTGCTTTCTCTGCCTTCTCCAGCCACACTGCTGTCACTGCAGAGATGCAAGCAGCTCTCCTCTGTGACTTCACAGCAGACACATTCCGCTGAAGGGAGTGGCTGCAGCACACTGTCCCTTAGCTGTGCCCTTCCCTGAGGTGTTCCCAAGGCTCCTCTCCAGGACAATCCTTTACCTGGATTGTGTCTCTTGCTGCCAATTTCCTGCTCAACAGCCCACCTCAGTCACCTACCCGTTTGGACTGTGCTTTATACCGAGCTAGTCCTGCCAGAAAGGCAGCTTTAAACACACCTCTGAGTAGGCACTGATCCAGACAAAGCACATCCATTCCCCTCTGCCCAGGGCCAGTCCCCTGTACATCTGGCAGCCTGCAAAATCTAACACCCCGTCAGGGTCCAACACATTGTTCCAGCCCAAAGCAGAAATGCAATTTGTTGTGTTCAATCTGAAGTAATTCCTGCACATCCTTGGCCTTCAAAGGCCAACGCTGCCACTCTGCAGGGAATCCTGTGACCCCGAGCATTTGATGGTGACCACACCAAAACAAGAGGTGGCTCCTTCAGCAGGAGAATGGCAAAGGGCAATTTTGTGCCTTTGTGTCCCCAGCCTTCCTCCCATTGTTTTAGCAATGGCAGCTGCACTCCAGCACACCCCAGCAGCTTCAGCAGAGGGTATTTGTGTTGGCTTAGTGCAGATCAGGACTCCCAGTCCACCACTCCCAGCACTTTGCAATGACAGCAGGACCTGGACACTGAGGTATTTTGCTGGAGGCAAGCCTGTCACAAACACACACCCTCTTCAAACTTCATGTGAAACAGAAAGGAAAAGAGCAGGAAAAGGCTACCTTTGGGCGAGTCTCACTCCTGTCTAGAAATGGGCCAATTCTGGGCAGAATACTCCCCCCAGTGCTGGCCTCCTTCTTCCTGCTGAGAAACTTCTCCCTCTGGAACTTAGAGGGAAGCAGCTGAAAGGCAAAAGTAAACCAGCTAGAGCCTCAGAGTTGTGCTTGTTCAGAAAGGCTTTTCGTGAACAAGTGGCACTGCTGAATAACTTGTGATCACAGCCACTAGGACAGCCCTGGGAGCCCTGGGAATTTCCGGCTGAAATACTTAGCATCAGTGAATTAATAATAAAGAGTGGAACACACATACTCCAGCCATATGGCTCTGTCCCATTGGCTTCTCCATGATTGCATGGGACATGGTTGGGGATTTCTGCTCTTTGGGCATTTGTTTCCTCTTATGTTTCGTTGGATTGAGGCAGTGACCTTTCCAGAGAATGGGGAGGAGCTCTCAGAACTGCCTGAACTCCATCCCTGCACAACGCTCAGAACTCACAGCAAGGAGATATCGCTGCTGGATGAGTCCAAGAGATGCAAGAAAGGAACACTGTACCAAGAGTGAGGTGCACAGGAATGTGTCCAGGTTTTAGTTCTCCCTGTTAATTGTTTTCTCTGTTTGGGCTGACAGAGCCCTCCACACAAGAAAACAGAGGCATCTCCTTGACAGAGCCTCAGCAGTGGGGCATCTTCAGCCAAGTGAGCTTTGTGGCCCTGGCTCCAGCGCTGCCTGCAGGGCTGCATCTGTGCCCACACAGGAGCTGGGAGAGAACAGCTGCTTTGGAAGCTCTTCCAGCTGGGACCAGCCGTGGCTCTCAAGACTTTGGGCAGAGTTTGAGCTTCCCCCCTCTCCATGCCCAGGTTCCCAAGGGCAGGATGGTCAGAGCAGCACAGGTGAGTGCCCAGCCTGACAGAAGGAATTCCTGTGGCAAAGGGAAAGGGACAGAACACATGCTCAGGCCTTCAGCTGTACATTGGTTTCACTCGGCTCTGCTGGCACAGACAGGCAAGACACAGCTGAAGCATCCCACAGTGTTCCCTATTGCACCAGGACAGCCCCAGCAACAGCAGCACAGCACAAAGGGCTGGGCAGGGGCTCTGCAGCTTCACAGCACTGCTGGACAACAGGGGCAGGGAGAGCAGGGACACCAGGGCAGTGCCAGCCTTAACACAGCCCCAGTGGGTACTCACAGTATTAGGCTTCAGCCCTTCCCTGGACAAAAGACGAGGTGTTGGTGTCTTCTTTGGCAATCCAGACGCCATTTCCAAGGGACGATGTCGCAGGTGAGCGACAATGCCTCAACAAAACTGGAAGGAGCAACAATGGAACTCTGAAAATCCACAACCCAATTCATGGCAGATTCAAGGCATATTCTGCTGCTAAAAGGGTTACATTACTTGAAAGTAGCTAAGTGCTTGTTTGGTGTAAGTAGCTAGTATAGTTAGGCCGTTAGTTGAACTTTATTTGAACTATATGGCTACCTTGTGCAATTCAAAGTTAGATCATACTGAAACCTGGTGCTAAAAATCTGAACATTTTTAACAGTTTGAACAGACAAAGCTGTAGCTTAAATATTACTCAAAAATAGCTAGAGTGGGCCTCCTCTTCTTTAGGCTAAAGCACCCTTGCTCTATCAGCTGCTTCTCACACCTGAGACACTAATGAGAGACTGGAATGTTATGGCTAATGGCTTAAATATCATTATAAAGGACTTTCTGCCCATTGTGACAAAACTGTATAAAGAAGCTGCGACCACCCAAGCCCACCCTTCCCTGAAAATGCCTCCTGACTGGAACATGGCACTGTGAGTTAAGCTGCCTAAGGGAACTTGAGACAAGATCAAGGTGACACTATTGTCCCATTAGCTCAGGTCTGGGGAGAAGTAAACAAGGCTGAGGAGAAAAACCTATCCACAACAAAGCCAAACCCAGCAGCTGTCCTGAAAATCAGCTCTGTCTGGGTTCAGGCTGGGGAAGTCATAGCCACAGACTCTTCTGCTGAGGCCAGGTTTGCACACAAACCTCCCAGCTAAGACCTCCACAGTGCCTCCAGACCCATTCCGGAGGCCTTGCACCAGACGACTGCAGGGCATGCAAAGCAACACAACAAATCAGAAAATCCAGAACCCAACTCATGGCAGACTCAAAGGATATACGGGTGCTAAAGATTTTGTATTTTATGAAAGTAGCAAGAGACAGAGTCCAACTTGCCCCCCCCTGGGAGGTACCTGGGCAAGGTATCATCTTGCCCAAATCTCCATTAATCCATTGGAGTCTTACATTTTGCCAGACCTCACCACAGAGAAGACCACAAGAGGATTTAATGGTAGACCAATGGGATCCATGGAATGGTGATATTTTCTGCTAAATCTCTCTCTGTCACTCTCTTTCTCCTCCCCCCCTTTCCAACCTCCACCCCCTTCCCACTTTTCTTTCTCTCTCTTTCTCCCTCACATTTACTGTTCCATAAAATCCAGACCATTGACTTTGGCATATGGTCTCGTTTGCACCTCAACACAGAGGCATCTCCCTAAAAATTTTAAAACCCAGATGATAAAAACCCACTGAAACTTGAACAGAACTCATTCACCTTTAAGCAGTTTAAGCAGTTACTATAGGACAAAAATGTATAGACTACTATCTTTGGAAAATGTTGCATTTCTTCAGTAAAAAAAGCACTATCAGTAGTCCATTTATTGTTCATCCTCTCAGGTGTACATGTCACTGAACTACTGCGCCAGAAGACTGGCATGATCACATCCTCTATTTCCCTTTGGCATTCTCTTTCAGAGTACAGATGAAACAAAACCAAAAAGTTCAACTTTAGTCGGTCTTTACCTTCAAATGAAATTCAGGACTCCCTAGCAGACACCAGTGTTCTGCACGCTGAGGAGCTTTTCGCAGAGGCCAATGCTCTGCACCTTTAGCAATTCTCTACGCTGACAATTCACCTGGCGAATGGCCCGGTGCAGCCGCCTGCAGGAGCCCAGGCTGCACACACCCAGCCAGGGCCGCGCTCTCACGCAACTGAGGCCGCGCCGCTGTCACAGACGCTGAGGGCCCGGGCGCGGTTACCGGGCAACCGCGGCACCGAGTGCGGGGCCGGGCGGGGCCGCAGGGATTTGCAAAGGAGATTGGCACTGCAGCGACGGACTGCAGTTTGGGGCTTCCCAAGAGTCTTTCTGTAACTAATGAAAGGTTAAAATGTGCGGATAAAGGCACCTATGCCAGGTCTGTACAGTGCTCTTTGCAGCACTAGTATCCGACTCTGGCTGGAACAGCAGGAGGGGCTGAGGCAGCAGGGAAGGGGGCTCAGCATCGAGAAAAGGAGGCTCAGGGGGGACCTTCTGGCTCTGCACAACTCCCTGAAAGGAGGGGACAAGAGGCTGCTGCAAGTTCAGGCAGCGCCGGAGCCGCCTGGCTCCCCCTCTCCTCCCCCGCTCCGCCTCTTCCTCCCTCCTCCTCCTCCTCCTCCGCTCCCGCAGCCCTCGCAGCCCCCGGGAGGGGCGGGGATGGAGCCGGGACAGGTCGGAACGCAGAGAGGCCTGGGGGGATGCCAGGACTGGGAGTGACTGGGCTGTACTGGGATCATCCTGGGAGCAGCTCCTGGGTGACTGAGTTCTACTGGGATCATCCTGGGATCACACTGGCAGTGAGGAGGAGCAGCGCGATGGCTCCAGCCCTGGGGCTGAGGGCGCTCCTGGGGGGCCAGGGGCGAGTGGGACCCCCGGCACCGGGACCCTGAACCGCCACTGCCAGCACCGGGACCCCCCTGCTCCCCTTAGCCTGCACAGGGGCCCCCTGAATTCCCCTGTTGTGGACATCAGGACCCTCTGCTCCCTTTTTCCCGGGCATCCCATGGCTCCCAGCCTCCAGACTTGGCGTGGGCTTGACTCTGGGACAACGTGGAACGCCTTGGTCTCCCATTCCTGCCTTTCCCAGGCACACCTTTCTGCAAAACCAGAGACCCCCTGAACTCCCCCTTTCCGAACATCCCGTGTGTCCCCACTCTGGTCCCCCCTTTTTGGGAAACCCTGGACTCCCCTTTCCTGGGCTCAAGGACCCCCTGGAACTCCATTCTACCTCTCCACGTCCCTGCCCTCCCCCCCTCATTTTCATGACCCTGAGATCCCCCTGGCACCCCCATTCCTGAGAACCCAGACCCCCCTGCATCTCTTCATCAAGCACTAACGCAACCTTTTCCCGGCCCCCCCCCCCTGCCTCTCCCAGCCCCCAGCCCCACCCTTTTCTCTGGCCTGGGACCAGAAGTGCAACTGACTGGAAACAAATGTGACAGAAAGCAATAATTTTGCGCCTTTTATTTACTATTGAAATACAATTTCCTCCCTTTCTCACAAATCTCCTCCCAGTGTCATTCAGCAGGGTGGTCAGAAAGTCCTTAATTCTGGGTGGGTGTTCCAAGCTGCAGGCACAAGGAAACAGGGAATGGGGATTTTCCTGCTCCTGGGAAGTTTGACATCCTCAGCTGAGGAGAGGAGGCACCAGAAGGAAAGGGCAGCTGGGCTTCATCTTTCCACAGGGAAGAGGAGGGGAAAATCTCTCATCCTGTCTGCAGCTTCTCCCACAGGGATGTGAGGGCTGATCCCAGAGCCCTAAGGATCACAGTCAGGGCTGCCCTCAGGGAATGCTTGCCTGGTATGGTGGGGCAGTGTGCGAGCACCTGGATCTTGGGGCACCCAGCTGCCCCTCATGTTTGGAGGTGCCTGAGGAGGGCTGGGATGATGCCTGGGACATCCTGCAGTGACATCCCCTCTGTCCCGCTCTGGGTGAGCTCAGTCCCAAACCGGACCCTGATCCTGGTCTCAATCTCACTCCACGTTTAGACAAACTCACAGTTCTGTATTTAATCACATCCCAATTCCAAACTTGTCTAGCCCCAGACCACAACCCAACCCCAGCCCAAAGCCAATCCCATGTCTAGCCTTAACCCCAATCCCAGCTCTAATCCAAATCTCAGCCCCAACTCCAACTCAGCCCCAATTCCAGCCCCTTCCTAAATCCTCAACCCCAAATCAAACCCCAGTTCTGCCGTTCTGGGGGTTTGCGGGTGTCTCTGTCCCTCTGACCCCGATGATGTTTGGCTGGGGTCACACCAGGGCTGAGAGGGACAGAGACTGCCCCGACCTCCGCAGGTGTGAGAAGGTCGGAGAGCCCCCCCAGCCCCAAGCACCCTCATCCGTGAGCAGCACCCCTGCCGTGTCCTTTCTCTGGTGACAGCACAGACATTCCTTTATGCCCAGGTCTGTGCCAGCCCCGCACACAGCACTGCTCTGCGGCAATGGGGACACGGGAAACGGTGCCCGTCGTGTGTCCCCTTTGTGTTGCCGTGTGTCCCCCCATGTCTGGCTGTGTTCCCCCGGCCAGGGAGCTGCTATGGCCCGGGATGGCCGGGCCCAGCCGCCGGGCCTCGCCGGCAGCGGGAAGGAGCCGGCCCGGGCTGTGGGACACGGCGGGGCTGCCATGCTGGAAAGCAGCTCTGGCTCCCGCCAGGGAGCTGTGGGCAAGGGGCTGCCGGCTGTGTGGGAGGAAAGCCGCTGGGCTGGCCCCTAACTCTGCCCCGCAGAAAGGAAAGGGAGGAGGGAGCTCAGAATGTGGCAGTGCAGAGATGAAGGGACAAGTGCCCTTGGGGGCCGCGGGTCGGGGCCAGCCCTCGGGCACGGCTCTGAGCGTCTCCTGAGCCGGCATGAGGGCTGTCTGTAAGGATTGCAGGCGGCAGCCGAGAGCAGCAGCGCCGGCAGTGCCAGCCGGGCCCCATGGCCATCTGCCCGTGCCTTCGCAGCCCGTGAGGGCCGCGGGCTCTGCAGCGCAGCTCCTGCTCCCACAGCCGGCCCGGAGCCTCAGGGCTGCCCCGCAGGCGCCGCGGGAGCAGCAGCGGCCTCAGGGCCTGGCCCGGGGCTCGAACTGCTCAGCCCGGGGGCAGAACCACAGCAGGGGGGAAGGAGCTGAAGAAGCACCAGGGAGTCTGGGGAGAGGCAGGCTGTGAGACAAGGCTCTGCCCATAATTTTAACAGTTTTTATTAACCTAATAACTATATACAACTAACTTAGTTATTATATACAAGTAAAAAGTCAAGTTCCTTATGACAGTTGTCACAGGTGTTTCTCGCTTCGGACAAGATGTCCCAGGTTGAGCATTGGGCACTGAGTCCTTTCCAGCTGGCCGGGGGCTGTTGATGTCTGGCGGGGCTGGAGAGGCTGCTCGAGCCCTGGGGCCCATGAGAGCTGTCGAGGAGCTGTGCCCGTCCGGTGCTGTCCTGAGGCGGCAGGGCCTGGGCGGTGAAGGACAAGGGTGAGCCGCCACAGGTGCTGGCCCCAGCGCACCAGGACTCAAGGTCTTGTCCCACACTGGGCATGGCCATTCTCCCACGTTACTCCAGCTCCAAGCTCAGTTGCCCCATGTGCCAGTCCTCCTGCTCCATTCTGCCCCTTCCTTCTTACCCCAGACGCAAAATACCCATGCCACATTACCCAGCTCTGTACACAGAGCCCTACTCATCCCCCAGCTAGCACCCTGCAGATAATCAGGCCCCTGTCGTCACTGACCCCCTCGCCCTGACAGGGCCATATATGACACATCCTGTGTCCTGATCGCCGTTTGATGCTGGTCATTACGGCCCCTCGAGATGTGTCCATCACCGTGCAGCAGGGTCACACTAGGCTGAGGAGGAGAGGGCAGCTGGCTGCAATGCAGGGCCCAATCCAGCACCCCCCAATAACCCTCCCAACCCAGGTCTCCCTGGGGACTGAAGGCACAGATTCCTCCTGGATAGTCAGCAATGCTTAAAGCCTCAGTCACCATTCTGTGTCTCTACCTTCATCACACCTACCTTGTTGTGGTGTACCAGGAGACGCTGCAGCTGTGCACTTGTATGTGGGGAAGCCTTGATGTTCTGCATCGTGAAACTGCTGCTTTGATGGTCCCCAGAGATCTGAGGCATACGGGGGACACTGGCACAGACCAGCGGCCTCCTGTGGGATGGGACAGAGGAGGCTCAGTGCCCAGCCCTGTGGCATGCAGGGCCTCACCCTGCTGTGCCAGGGAGGGCACTAGCAGTGCTGCTTGCAGGGGCATGTCCCTGCCAGCTCCTGTCCACCTGCTGCAGGAGCCCCGAGCCCATCCCACCAGGCTTGATCTGCTGGCTCTGTCCCCACAACAAGGTGTGCTGGCCATGGCCATGGCAGGTCCCTGTGCACAGGACACCAGCTGGCAGGGATTGGTTTTGGGAACTCCTTTCACAGGAGGCACACAATTCCCCACCAAGCCTGAGCTCAGACTGAAAACAGACACAGCTCATCAGATGTGCTTTCAGCAACCTTGGGACAGAGAAGTGGGCCAGACAGAGCAGTGCAAGGCAAGGAATGCAAAAGCCCCCAGCCCTGGGGCAAGCACTGGCCCTCCACAGCTGCCTTCTGCTCCCCTACCCTGCCCCGTCCCCCCAGGCTCCTCTGCCCCAGCCCAGGTGCAGAGCCCTCCTTGCTGTGTCAGGGCTACCCTGCACCCCAGGCGCGGGGAACGTGTCCTCAGAGCCCTTACCTTCGGCTGGGCAGTGGCTCCTTGCTAGGGGGCATCGGCTGCAAATACAGGAGTTTTTTGGGGTACCTGGGGAGGGCAGGGGTCACAGGTGTGTGGCAGGGGACAACGAACCTGTTCCTGTTGGAGGCAGCACCCCCAAGGCCATGGGATTGTAGCCCATGGCATCTCGCTGCCTGTAGCCCTTGGGATGAGCCCCCATAGGCCCTGCTGATGGGCAGGGCTGCAGAGGGGGCTCCCCACATCAGCCCCTCCCAAGCAGACACTGTCACCCCTGTGCCCAGCACAGTGGGTCACTGCTGGCACCCATCTCCCCCATGCCAGCCCTGCTGCCCTTGATGCACTGGTGCTACTCACTGGCCAGGAACCTGCACACTGAGCATGCGGTCACAGGACAGACATGTGAAAGGGACTGGCAGCTGCCTATGGAGGGTGAGGGAAGAGGGCCAGCTGAGCTCCTGGGGCCACAGGCCTGCAGCACACAGGCAGCAGCTCCCTGCAGCAGCCAGCTGCTGGGCAGGTCACTGCACAGGGTCACAGCCATTGCAGGGTGAACCGTGGCCTGTTGAGCCTGTTTCTCCCCATCCCCAAGGTGCTGGCTGATGCCAGGTGAAGGGCACAGGCACCCATGCCACCATCTCAAGCAGCCCCTGCAGCGCTTTCAGCCCCTCTCTGGCACCAAAGTCCCCCCGTGTGCATGGCCAGGAGGGCAGGGCATGGCCCAGCTCAGGGGCATGGTGTGTGACAGCCCTGCCTGGGAGGAGCAGTTGCCATCTCTGTTCCCAAAGCCATCAGAATCTCCATTGCACTCACTTCTTAATCCCAGCGGCGTTTTCACGCAACAGCCTATCCTCGAGTTCCTCCATGTTCCTGTTCCAGGAGTCCTCCAGGTGTTTACAGAAAGTCTTCAGCTCCAGGCGATCCAGCTGTGAACAGGTGCACAGCCTCAGCCAGCTGCTCCAGGATGTGACATGGAGCTCTCCAGGGAAAAGCCTGGAGGGGGAATCCTCAGAGGGATTCTGCCGCAGGCTGTCAAGTCCCAAAGGTGCCAGTTCCTCATGGTGGGGACGAAATACCCCTCACCTTGTCTTCAATTGCATTGCTGAACTGCTGCTGCATGTTGTTCCAGTGCTGCTCCTGGCCTGAAATCTGGCTCTGCAACTCCTGAATCCTCCCATCCAGCTCCTCCATGTTCTCTTCAAACTGGCTGCAATCGACTTTGCTGTCCAAGGCAGCTTTGTCCGCCTTCTAGCAGAGGGGAACGGCAGGAGAGCGGCAGGGAAAGGGATGAGGAATGCCAGGCAGGGCCAGCGTGTGAGGGGCAGAGGGAGGAGTGCTTCCTCCAGGCCATCACGCCCCTTTCAGGGTGCTGTGGCCCCATTTGCCCCATCACCCTGGTGAGCTTGGTCCCACCATGTGAAGGGTGAGGGACCCCATGAGCTCAGGAAATTCCCCCTCCCAAGGGGACAATTTCTGCCACCCAGCCCCCAAGGGACAAGGGGCATTTGTCACCCTGCCCGGGAAGCCCTGGGCTGGCACAGAGGCCCCTTAGACTGTACCATGTCCATTGCAGCCATCATGTCCCGTGGATCTGCTTTCTCCTTCTGCAGCTTCTCCAGAGACTGGGACAGCATCTTTCAGCACAGAAAGGAACCCATGACACCACAGCAAGGCTGGGGCACACCCCAGGATGTAGGAGCACACTCCTCTCCCCCTTGTCTGCACACACTCTGTCCTTGATTTGTCACAAGCCTTCTGCCCAGTTGGGTCTGTTAGAGACGAGCAAAATGGACGACAAACAGGGTGAACAAAAGGGTTGATAGAAGCAATGAGCAAAGCAATGATAAAAATGATGAGCAGCCAGCAGGCTCCTTCTCCTTCCGAATCCCTTGCAGGACTGAGGCCCTCCTCAACACAACTCCTGTTGCCAGGCAACGCATCCCACTCCACTCCTGGGAGCCAGTGGGTCCCATTAAGTCATAGATAATGGAGTCTTGGAATGGCATGGGCTGGAAGGGACCTAAAAGATCATCTCGTTTCACCCCCTGTCAGGGACAGGTAAAGGAACATTTTCCACTAGACCTGGTTGCAGCAAGATCCCATCTAAGCTGGTCTTGGATGCTTCCAGGAATGGGGCAGGCTCTGTTAAGGCATCACCATGCTCACAGGGAAGAATTTCTTCCCAATATCCCACCTATCTTTCCCCTCTGTCATTGTGACGCCATTTCCATGCCAAGCCCTTGTACAAAGTCCACCTCCAGCCCTTTTATAGTCTTTTTAATTCCTATAAAGTGCTCCAAGTTCTCCCAGGAGAGTACAGCCTCATTGTTTTTCTTTTGATCAGTTTAAGATGTGCATCACATCTGAGCCAGTTCCCCCACTGCTGCAAACCCTCAGCCTGGTTTGGAGCATCCATTGGGATCAGCCTTTGCCAGGGGGGCTGTGCATGAGCCCCTGGCTGAGCTATGGGGTTGTTGGGGCACAGAATCCTTTCTTCTCAGGAGTTCAGGGCAAAAAGTCTCTGTGGGTGAAGCCTTTGGACATTTTCCTCCAAGTCAGGTTTTATGTCAGCTTGACAGTCCATAAAGAAGACAATGACATAATTGCTCCTGCCAATGTCCCCAAGACTGTTGGGGAAGACAAATCAAGTTCTTCCCTTCGATACCTGCCATTTACTAGATGTTCTACTTTAGGTGTCCACAGAGCCCCATAATTACCTTGGGCCGCCTTGATTTGTTACCAAGTTCTCAAGGTAGCACTGACTGTTCCATTAACTGCCACTTTTGCAAAATTTGCTACAGTTTCAGTGAGGTTTTATTGTCCCCTGGGGAATGGCTTGGGGTGACAGGGACAGGGACAACCCTCCCAAGCCCCTCCCAAGCATCCCCCAGGGCGAGAGGCACAGAGACCCCTTGAGCATCTCCTGGGCACTGGACAAAATAAACTTGACAGAAATCAAACTGAACTCTGCATAAATCACTTTGAAGAATATTTGCTCTTCCCACAAGTAACTTGTGATGGAAATGCAAACAAATCCCAAATATGAATAAACCGACAATCCAAGCAGTGATGTGGCAATTCCAAGTTTCATTGGTTCCTGCACAGCTTTAGCTCAGCTTCTGGCAGGTTCTGATAGAAGAAAAGAGAAAATTTGGCCCAATACAGATTATTAAAAGGAAGGGGAAGCTCTGTGTAGCTGTCACAAAGGTGACAGGGATCAAGAGAAAAATGATTCTCACATTTGGCAAAGAACCCAAGCCTGGGAATTCAGGAGATATTCAGGAATTTAGGTACTTGAGCTGGGCTTCTTGTAGGACTTTCAGCAGCCTTATGTTCCTCACTGTGGGGTGAATGAACCTTGTCAGTCTCGCTGGTAACATTTGCTCCCTTTCCTCCAATGATTTTAACACACTTTTCAAGGAAGGACAACAAAATATTTTCTTTTCACTGGCCACCCACAACAGCCATTTTCCTCATCAGTTCTCCCGTAAGTTGCTCAGAGGAAGCTGTGTCCAAGTTTCCAAGAGTTCCTCCAGAGAGAACCACAACCTCCTCAGAGGACAGGAACCGTGCTGTTGTCAAAGGCACTTGGGGACAGACAACAGTGCCCTGAACTCACTGTGCCAAAATCATGTCGCAATCTGGTTAAGAAAATTGTCAGAGAGATGCCTCAGCCCCAATTAAGGCGCTAACAAGACCAAATCCAAAGTGGATTTTATTGAACAGTAAATGTGAGGTAGAGAGAGAGATGGAAAGAAAGAGAAAAGGGGGGGAGAGCAAGGGAGTGACAGGGACAGAGACCTCCCCTTGAGCAGGTGTAAGAGTCTGTCCGAATTTTCCCTCACCTGCCTCACGATCGTCATTTGAGGACCACTGAAGAGAAGATCCCCCTGTCTCCTCTGTAGGAGAAAGTCATATGCCACAAGGCCCTGAGACCTGAGAGCATTGCTAAGCTACTGTTTCCACAGGTGTTGTTTGCTGTATGCTACACTGAGCCCAATGAGAAGAAGAGGGCACCGTGCCCTTTTTGCAACAACAGCCTTGGAAGCTGCCCCACCTCTCGGTCTGGCTGGACTTCTCCTGAGTGGTGGAACCCTGCCGAAGACCCCTCTCACTCGTTTGCAACCACCGTGACACACAGACTGAGATGTAAGAAGCCTCTTCATCAAGAGACCGAGACATCAAACCCCCATGTGAGAAGGCCCCCTCTTATACTTTCCAAGGACTGGGACTGAGACCCCCAACCCGGGGGAGGCGTGTGGGGAGAGGCAAGCTGACCAAAGCAAGATGGATGTTGCAGGTGTGAGCATTGGACCACAAAAACAATGGCTCACGCCCACTGCCGAACATGGACTGTGTGTACCCTTTCAAAACACCATTCTTTCCCCAAAACTACCTTTGATTCAGTTGCAAAATTCATTCTCCCTTCCCCCATTGAAAAAGAGTATAATTGGGGTCCAGATGAACTGTGCCTCTGAGATCTCCCTGACGTAACAGGCGGATCCTCAACTGGACTGGACCAAAGGACTTCATCTTTACGTTTGGTAGCTATACCCCCCTCTCTCTCTCTCTTTTCTCTCTCTTTCTCTGTATTTTTCTCTCCCTTAATCCCTCTATCGCATTTTGCTGTGGTCATTCAATAAAGGTGCATTTGTTTTGATTATTACTGCAAATCCCCCTGTACTGTGTCGGCTTTTTGCACCCTGAGATCAATCCATGAACAATCACGAAACCCGTTCATAAGGATGGATTGTGACACTGGGGTTACTGGGAGCTACCAGGCCCATGCTGGGAGCTCTCTGTGCACACAGTGGGAGGAACTGGGAGCAACTGGGAATGACAGGATGCATGCTAGTGACAACTGGGATGTCCTGGCAGTGACTGGGATAAAACTGGGGGCAGCTGAACCATGCTGAGGTAACTGGGAGTGCCTGGCAATGACTACGAGAATGTTCAGGGCAGCTGGGATATACTGGGAGTGCCTGAGACCATGCAGGCAATGACTGGGACTGGACTAGGAGCGACTGGGAGCCACTGGGAGCGTGCTGCGGGGAACTGGGACCATGCTGGGGGCAACTGGGGGCAAGTGTGAATGACTGCGGCCCTGCTGGGAGAGACTGGCATCATACTGGGAGTTACTTGGGGCTACACTAGGGGCAACTGGGAGAACTGGGAACACACTGGATCAAAGAGGGAGCAACTGAGACCAACTGGAACTGTGCCAGGGGCAAATTGCATCATAATAAAGAATGACTGGGAGCAACTGGGATCATACTAGGAGCAGCTCCTGGGTGACTGAGTTCTACTGGGATCATCCTGGGAGTGAGGAGGAGCAGCGCGATGGCTCCAGCGCTGGGGCTGGGGGCGCTCCTTGGGCCCCAGGGGGGAGTGGGACCCCCGGCACCGGGACCTCCCTGCTCCTCTTATCCTGCACAGGGACCCCCTGAATCCCCCATTCTGGACATCAGGACCCCCTGCTCCCCTTTTCCTGGCCATCCCATGGCTCCCAACCTCCAGACTTGCCATGGGCGTCACCCTAGGATGCCCTGGAGCACCTTGGATCCCCATTCCTGCCTTTCCCAGCCCCCAGCCCCACCTTTCTGCAAAAACAGAGACCCTCTAAACTCCCCCTTCCCGAACATCCCATCCCGAGTGTTCCCACCCTGGTCCCCCCTTTTTGGGAAACCCTGGACTCCCATTTCCTGGGCTCAAGGACCCCCTGGAATTCCCTTCTACCTCTCCACGTCCCTGCCCCTGTCTCCTGTCCCTCAGCTGTCCCCTGTCCCTCGGCTCTGTGAGGCCAGGGACAGCAGCAGGACGCAGGGCAGCCCAAGGGGAGAACAACCCTCAGCCCCAGCTGGGCCAGTTACCCCAGTTCCCCCCAGGTCACTCCCAGCATGGGCCCTGTGGCTCCCAGTCACTTCCAGTTACACTCAGTGTGATCCCAGTATCATCCCAGTCACGCCCAGCATGATCCCAGTATGATCCCAGCATGGTCCCAGCACAGTCCTAGCTGTTCCCATTCACCCCTACCATAGTTCCAGGCACTCCCAGTATGGTTCCAGTCCTTCCCAGTATGATTCCAATATGAACCCAGTCACTCTCAGTACAGTGCCATTTGCCCCCAGTATGATTCCAGTCACTCCCAGATACTCCCAGTATTATTCCAGTAACTTTAAGCTTCCTCTGTGATCCCAGTCACTCCTGGTCTCCCCCAGTATATCCCAGTTGTCCTTAATGTGTTTCCACTCACTCCCAGTTGCTCCCAGTAGTTTCTAGCATTATTCCAATTGCTCATAACCACTCCCAGTAACCTCCAACATGATTCCTGTCACTTCCTGTATATCCCAGTTGCCCCAGCATGGTCCCAGTTGCCCTCAGCCTGTTCCCAATCACTTCCAGTATGATTCCAGAAGGATCCCAGTCACCCTCAGTGTGGTGCCAGTTGCTCCCAGTATGATCCCATTGGTCCCCAGCATGTCCCCATTTCCTCCCAGTGTGATCCCAGTTGCCTCTAGCACAGACCCAGTCCCTCTCAATATGATCCTTCTCTGATGCCATGATGATCCCAGTTGCTCCTAGTATGGTCCTGGTTGCTCCCAGTTGCTCCCAGTCCGATCCCAGTTGCTCCCAGCGGCCCTGTGTTATGCTTTGGAGTGGGAGGAAATTTAGGGAAGTGATGCAAAGTTTTTTGTGTATCTGACAGTCTGTTGAGCTACTGAAAGCTAGACACGCTTTTGTGAAACACACATGGTAAAGATGAAAAAATTCAGAAACTTTTTTTCTTTGTTGGTCAGCAGGGAGCTGCTGGGTTTTGGCTTCTGCTCTGTGTCTGGGCTGGGCTGGGCAGTCTTGCTGCAGGCTGGGCTTCTTTTCTATTTTCTGGGCTGCTTGCTAGCTTCTCTCTCCATGGGCTCTGGTTTGGCCGCGCTGGGCCTCAGCAGCTGCTGGGCAAGGAGACAGGGGAGGCTGCGGAGCTTTAGCCAGAGCAGGGCTGGCTGTGGCTGTGAAGATCTCGCTGTCAGGCTGCTTCTTCTTCTTCTTAGCGTGGCTGAGACCAGAGACTTCTGTGGCTGGTGTAGAAAACTAAACACTAACTATAAAGCTGATCTGAACACAACTGAGCCACAGCTTTCTGTTAGTAGTAATTGGTGGGTTAGGTAGGCCTCATGCGTGATGTTAAGTTTTTCAGTACTTCAGTCTTCTTCTGAGTGAGAGAAAAGAACAAAATGCAAGTATATAAAAAACAACATGAAGACACTAAAGTCAATAAAGAAGAAGTTAAGTCTTAGATGAGAGGGCTGAGAAGATGCTTTGTTTTTAGAGCTGAAATCTTCTTGTAAGCTGTAAAGGAGAGGAATAGTGGATTTGTTTTTACTAACAATTTGTGGGTCTGCTCGTAGATAAAACCAGCTCTGGAAGATAAAAGAAACAATGGGAAGGATTCCACTGATTGATGATTGGAAAAAGATATTTGCTTTTACAAATACACTTTAGGTTTGCAGATAAACAAAATAAGCCATTGAGAAATGAAAGAAACAATGGGGAAGAAAAACCCCTAAACTCCGTAAGAATTAAAAACTAAAAGGGAGGGTTATACATTAGAGGGAAATCTTTGGGAAATCTTCGGTGTCAGGCGTATCAGGGCATCTGTACCTCTCAAGCACCTCAGCCAAGGGGAAAGAGAGAAGGGAAATGTGGCCAGGAAATTAGGATAAAAAGAAGGTTGCATCCTCCAAAATTTCAAGAGATCCCAGGGGAATGCCCCATGGCCTCTCCCTTTATTGGAATAAAGCCAGAAAGGACTCCTCTGTCTCCTTTGTGAACATAAACCTCTGGTGTTTCTGGATTAATTTTCCCAACAAGAAAATACTCCCCCCAGGAGCGCCCTCAGCCCCAGTGCTGGAGCCATCGCGCTGCTCCTCCTCACTGCCAGTGTGATCCCAGGATGATCCCAGTAGAACTCAGTCACCCAGGAGCTGCTCCCAGGATGATCCCAGTACAGCCCAGTCACTCCCAGTCCTGGCATCTCCCCAGGCCTCTCTGCGTTCCGACCTGTCCCGGCTCCATCCCCGCCCCTCCCGGGGGCTGCGAGGGCTGCGGGAGAGGAGGAGGAGGAGGAGGGAGGGAGGAAGAGGCGGAGCGGGGGAGGAGAGGGGGAGCCAGGCGGCTCCGGCGCTGCCTGAACTTGCAGCAGCCTCTTGTCCCCTCCTGTCAGGGAGTTGCGCAGAGCCAGAAGGTCCCCCCTGAGCCTCCTTTCCTCCAGGCTGAGCCCCCTTCCCTGTTGCCTCAGCCCCTCCTGCTGTTCCAGCCAGAGTCGGATACTAGTGCTGCAAAGAGCAATGTACAGACCTGGCATAGGTGCCTTCGTCACCACATTTTAACCTTTCATTAGTTACAGAAAGACTCTTGGGAAGCCCCAAACTGCAGTCCGTCGCTGCAGTGCCAATCTCCTTTGCAAATCCCTGCGGCCCGGCCCGGCCCCACCCGGCCCCGCACTCGGTGCCGCGGTTGCCCGGTAACCGCGCCCGGGCCCTCAGCGTCTGTGACAGCGGCGCGGCCTCAGTTGCGTGAGAGCGCGGCCCTGGCTGGGTGTGCGCAGCCTGGGCTCCTGCAGGCGGCTGCACCGGGCCATTCGCCAGGGGAACTATCGGCGTAGAGAATTGCTAAAGGTGCAGAGCATTGGCCTCTGCGAAAAGCTCCTCAGCGTGCAGAACACTGGTGTCTGCTAGGGAGTCCTGAATTTCATTTGAAGGTAAAGACCGACTAAAGTTGAACTTTTTGGTTTTGTTTCATCTGTGCTCTGAAAGAGAATGCCAAAGGGATACAGAGAATGTGATCATGCCAGTCTTCTGGCGCAGTAGTTCAGTGACATGTACACCTGAGAGGATGAACAATAAATGGACTACTGATTGTGCTTTTTTTACTGAAGAAGTGCAACATTTTCTAAAGATAGTAGTCTATACATTTTTTCCCTATAGTAACTGCTTAAACTGCTTAAAGGTGAATGAGTTCTGTTCAAGTTTCAGTGGGTTTTTATCATCTGGGTTTTAAAATTTTTAGGGAGATGCCTCTGTATTGAGGTGCAGACGAGACCATATGCCAAAGCCAATGGTCTGGATTTTATGGAACAGTAAATGTGAGGGAGAAAGAGAGAGAAAGAAAAGAAAAAGTGGGAGTGGAATGGAGGTTGGGAAGGGGGGGAGGAGAAAGAGAGTGACAGAGAGATTTAGTAGAAAATATCACCATTCCATGGATCCCATTGGCCTACCATTAAATCCTCTTCTGGTCTTCTCTGTGGTGAGGTCTGGCAAAATGTAAGACTCCACTGGGTTAATGCAGATTTGGGCAAGGTGATACCTTGCTCAGGTACCTCCCAGGGGTGGGGCAAGTTGGAATCTGTCTCTTGCTACTTTCAAATAATATAAAATCTTTAGCACCCATATATCCTTTGAGTCTGCCATGAGTTGGGTTCTGGATTTTCTGATTTGTTGTGTTGCTTTGCATGCCCTGCAGTCGTCTGGTGCAAGGCCTCAGGAATGGGTCTGGAGGCACTGTGGAGGTCTTAGCTGGGAGGTTTGTGTGCAAACCTGGCCTCAGCAGAAGAGTCTGTGGCTATGACTTCCCCAGCCTGAACCCAGACAGAGCTGATTTTCAGGACAGCTGCTGGGTTTGGCTTTGTTGTGGATAGGTTTTTCTCCTCAGCCTTGTGTACTTCTCCCCAGACCTGAGCTAATGAGACAATAGTATCATCTTGATCTTGTCTCAAGTTCCCTTAGGCAGCTTAACTCACAGTGCCATGTTCCAGTCAGGAGGGGTGGGCTTGGGTGGTCGCAGCTTCTTTATACAGTTTTGTCACAATGGGCAGAAAGTCCTTTATTATGATATTTAAGCCATTAGCCATAACATTCCAGTCTCTCATTAGTCTCTCAGCTGTGAGGAGCAGCTGATAGAGCAAGGGTGCTTTAGCCTAAAGAAGAGGAGGCCCACTCTAGCTATTTTTGAGTAATATTTAGGCTACAGTTTTGTCTCTTCGAACTGTTATTAATGTTCAGATTTTTAGCTCCAGGTTTCAGTATGATCTAACTTTGAATTGCACAAGGTAGCCATATAGTTCAAATAAAGTTCAACTAACGGCCTAACTATACTAGCTACTTACACTAAACAAGCACTTAGCTACTTTCAAGTAATGTACCATTTTTAGCACCAGAATATGCCTTGAAGCTGCCATGAATTGGGTTGTGGATTTTCAGAGTTCCATTGTTGCTCCTTCCAGTTTTGTTGAGGCATTGTCGCTAACCTGCGACATCGTCCCTTGGAAATGGCGTCTGGATTGCCAAAGAAGACACCAACACCTCGTCTTTTGTCCAGGGAAGGGCTGAAGCCTCATACTGTGAGTACCCACTGGGGCTGTGTTAAGGCTGGCACTGCCCTGGTGTCCCTGCTCTCCCTGCCCCTGTTGTCCAGCAGTGCTGTGAAGCTGCAGAGCCCCTGCCCAGCCCTTTGTGCTGTGCTGCTGTTGCTGGGGCTGTCCTGGTGCAATAGGGAACACTGTGGGATGCTTCAGCTGTGTCTTGCCTGTCTGTGCCAGCAGAGCCAAGTGAAACCAATGCACAGCTGAAGGCCTGAGCATGTGTTCTGTCCCTTTCCCTTTGCCACAGGAATTCCTTCTGTCAGGCTGGGCACTCACCTGTGCTGCTCTGACCATCCTGCCCTTGGGCACTTGGGCATGTTGCGGGGGGAAGCTCAAACTCTGCCCAAAGCCTTGAGAGCCACGGCTGGTCCCAGCTGGAAGAGCTTCCAAAGCAGCTGTTCTCTCCCAGCTCCTGTGTGGGCACAGATGCAGCCCTGCAGGCAGCGCTGGAGCCAGGGCCACAAAGCTCACTTGGCTGAAGATGCCCCACTGCTGAGGCTCTGTCAAGGAGATGCCTCTGTTTTCTTCTGTGGAGGGCTCTGTCAGCCCAGACAGAGAAAACAATCAACAGGGAGAACTAAAACCTGGACACATTCCTGTGCACCTCACTCTTGGTACAGTGTTCCCTTCTTGCATCTCTTGGACTCATCCAGCAGCGATATCTCCTTGCTGTGAGTTCTGAGCGTTGTGCAGGGATGGAGTTCAGGCAGTTCTGAGAGCTCCTCCCCATTCTCTGGAAAGGTCACTGCCTCAGTCCAATGACACGTAAGAGGAAACAAATGCCCAAAGAGCAGAAATCCCCAACCATGTCCCATGCAATCATGGAGAAGGCAATGGGACAGAGCCATATGGCTGGAGTATGTGTGTTCCACTCTGTATTATTAATTGTATTAATTCACTGATGCTAAGTATTTCAGCAGGAAACCCCCAGGGCTTCCAGGAATGTCCTAGTGGCTGTGATCACAAGTTATTCAGCAGTGCCACTTGTTCAAGAAAAGCCTTTCTGAACAAGCACAACTCTGAGGCTCTAGCTGGTTTACTTTTGCCTTTCAGCTGCTTCCCTCTAAGTTCCAGAGGGAGAAGTTTCTCAGCAGGAAGAAGGAGGCCAGCACTGGGGGGAGTATTCTGCCCAGAATTGGCCCATTTCTAGACAGGAGTGAGACTCGCCCAAAGGTAGCCTTTTCCTGCTCTTTTCCTTTCTGTTTCCCATGAAGTTTGAAGAGGGTGTGTGTTTGTGACAGGCTTGCCTCCAGCAAAATACCTCAGTGTCCAGGTCCTGCTGTCATTGCAAAGTGCTGGGAGTGGTGGACTGGGAGTCCTGATCTGCACTAAGCCAACACAAATACCCTCTGCTGAAGCTGCTGGGGTGTGCTGGAGCGCAGCTGCCATTGCTAAAACAATGGGAGGAAGGCTGGGGACACAGAGGCCCAAAATTGCCCTTTGCCATTCTCCTGCTGAAGGAGCCACCTCTTGCTTTGGTGTGGTCACCATCAAATGCTCGGGGTCACAGGATTCGCTGCAGAGTGGCAGCGTTGGCCTTTGAAGGCCAAGGATCTGCAGGAATTACTTCAGATTGAACACAACAAATTGCATTTCTGCTTTGGGCTGGAACAATGTGTTGGACCCTGACGGGGTGTTAGATTTTGCAGGCTGCCAGATGTACAGGGGACTGGCTCTGGGCAGAGGGGAATGGATGTGCTTTGTCTGGATCAGTGCCTTCTCAGAGGTGTGTTTAAAGCTGCTTTTCTGGCAGGACTAGTTTGGTATAAAGCACAGTCCAAACGGGTAGGTGACTGAGGTGGGCTGTTGAGTAGGAAATTGGAAGCAAGAGACATGGAACACAATCCAGGTAAAGGATTGTCCTGGAGAGGGGCCTTGGGAACACCTCAGGGAAGGGCACAGCTAAGGGACAGTGTGCTGCAGCCACTCCCTTCAGCAGAATGTGTCTGCTGTGAAGTCACAGAGGAGACCTGCTTGTGTCTCTGCAGTGACAGCAGTGTGGCTGGAGAAGGCAGACAAAGCAGGGCAGAGTTTTCTCCAAGCAATGTCTCTGCTCCAGAAGCATTTGCTGTTGTTGTGTCATTCCAGACGTGCCTCTGCAATGGCATGAAATAAGATCGCAGTAATGACAAGAAAGCACCCATTTAAAGGCCACTGAAAAAGGAGATACCAACTCTACTTTTACCCAAGTTGCTGAGAAAATAACTGAAACTTATCCTCATTCAGCATTCACCTCACTTGTCTTTTTATTTTCAGCTCATTTGTCTTTTTATTTTTGCCTTTTCCTCTCTTTGGAACACACTAACTTTTAAATACAATGAAAAGGAACAAAATCATCAAAGCAAAGGAAAAGTGTATCTTAGTAAGGATTCAGCTGAGCTGGGGATGTCTCCCTCCCTGAGAGCCAAGCGCACACACACACCCTCTGAGAAAATGGCAATCTTTGTATCCCCTTTGTACCCGGCTGGGGCGGTCCCTGTGCCCTTTGCCATTGGATGGCTACTCAGGAGCTTCCATTCTCTACTGAGCACCAACTTTTCTGTGCCCTCCCTTCTCGTCCTCCTTCCTTTTGGTCAGGTCTTCAACCCTGTCCCTCTCGCTGTGACACTCAACAAACCAACCTGAACAAATGCAAACCAAAAATAACACACAGAACCAACAAATTCCATTCTTTTGCTTAATAACCTTTTGGCTTCAGCCAAGTGTCACCTCATCTCTCAAACCTTCTCTGGTCCTGTGCTCTTCTTACTGATGTCTAAGTTGTAGAGCAGAAAAGATATTTGCAGTTGTGTGGGCCTCGGTTTCCCTGTCTCAGAGTAAAAGACATCCCAAATCCTTTCCTATGGAGTCTCCTGTAAATTCATGGGTTTTACTTACTCCATGAGTGCTCAGTCAGTGCCCCAGAGCTCTGTGACGACGTGGGCACAGGGCTGTGTTTTAGCAAAGTGCTGCCTGGCATTCTGGAGAAAGAAACCTGGAGAAATCCATGCCAGAAGAGCAGCTTGGCTTGAGCCTGCTCTGTGTGGCCCAGCAGCTGTGGATCAGCTCAGAGCAGAGGTGGGTGAGCCACTGTTTGCCCAGTGTGGGCTGGGCAGAAGTGCTCCCCCAGAGTCTGTACTTCACTGGGGATCAGTGGAAGATTCTCCTGCATGAACCTTCCTCCCAGCAGCTGAAGCTCTCCCTGCTCTCTCTCCTCTCCAGCTGCCATCAGCTGCCCCGAAACAGAGCTGGTTTGGGGTTTCCCCACCAGAGCTGGTATTTCAGAACTTCGTCGCTCGGGAGGTCTCTGAAATGGTGCTGTCTCTCATGAATAAGGACAAGGTAAGTGCTGGCACGTGAAGCTTTAACGCTGTGCTGGAAGAGGAGAGTGCTGTCATTCCCTCAGTGTAGAGCAAAGCAAGTTATCTGCTGCAGCACATGCAGAAGAAAATGTCTCAGCACCTTGTTCTGCAAGATGGTGGAAATCTTCCTGTGCTGGGAATTGTGCCCAGATTTTGGCCAGGCGTTGATGGTGTCTATCCCAAAGGAGTTTCCTTCTCTCGAAAGCTCTGGATTGACAGGAATGTTGAGGGCTGTACAGTTCTTACCTGCTCTCATGCTTTGCCTTGGGTCTATAGCACACCCTGTGTGTCCTTGGTTAATCTTGGCTCCTGGTAGGAATCTCTGCCTCTCTCAACCAGTTTGGCTCCCTTTATGCAGTTCACAGGCAAAGCTCAGGGGCTGAGCCTCCTGCACTTTATGCTGGAATCACTTCTCATTAATGGCATTGGCCCTGCAGGAGCCGTGTTCTGCAAGAGCCCTGCAATCAGAGTGATGGAGCAGAAGCAGTGAGAGGCCTTTAGGTGCCACTTGAGGCTCCTGCTCAGCTTCATCCAGCTCTGCTCAGCTTTTCCAAAAGCAACACGGTGCTCTGCTTTCCCTTTGCAGAAGCACAGCACATCCAAAGCCATGTGCTCCTGGAGGTTTCCACCTTCAGCTGAAGAAATTGGGATTGTTTTGCAGTTTCCCAAGAGAGCTGAGAGGGGAAAAGTTGAAAAATGTCAGTTGTGTTCCACTGTAAAGAGGAAAACTTGAGACCATTTGAATTTCAGTCAGGGAAACATTTTCTCAAGTGAGGCTTGTGCCAAGGGTGGGCTGGTGGGAGGAGACAGGAGGGAGTCCAAATCATCTGGTTTAGACTTTTGGAGAGCATTTTGGTGCTCAGGGGTTATGATATCAGTGTGTTAGAAAATGCATGTGTGCTGTGCATGGGTACCCCAGAGGGCAGAACCTGGCCTCCTGGCTGCAGGCAGGAATGCCCAGCAGCCCAGCTTGCCTTCACAGGCAGCAGGAAGCCCTGGAGAGCCAAGATTGGCTTTGCATACTGGAACCACACTGTCAGTCAGCGCTGGTCCTGTTTCTCCAGGCAGAAAATGCCTCTGAAGCCCCATGGTCAATAGACACCGCCTGTCTGTGTTTCTGTTACTTTTGGCAAGCTGGTTGCTCTCATGGTTTTATGATTCTTCCTTGCTGCTTTACTGCCCATTTAAGTTCTCTTTGCCATCTCCTTGTTTTAGGGATTGTCTTGCTGTGTTCATTCCTTCTTTTGCTTTTCAGGTTGGCTTTTATTCCCAGTAAGACCACAGTGTTTGGTCTCCTGTCTTGCTGCTCTGCCTGCCTGACTGTATCCCCAGAAGGTCCCTACCCAAACCTGATCTGCTGGAAGGGAATTTCTTCCTTGCCCCACAGTAATGTGCTGGTTTGCTTTTAGGTAGCACATTCCCCCTCTGGAACATGACAACTTCATGGCTGTGTGCAGGCAGAAGCCAGCAGGTTTTTTTGGCCTTGTTGAATACGCAGGTGACTTGGTTCAGATGCTGTGTCTCCATCCTGCTGGTGCTGACCTGCTCAGCCCTTCCTTCCCAGCAGGCACTGCCCTACTGCCCCTGGCCAAAATGCGGGAGCCAGAGAGAAGGGATTCAAGTTCAGCCTTGTGAATGATGTGCCTGTGCCTGCTCAGCTGAAAGTGCTTTGGAAAAGGGGCAAGGGAGGGATGGTAGCAGGCCATGGACAGGTCTCCTCTCGTCCTGTTTCCACAAGTGGCAAAATCAAATTTCATGTCTTTGCTGCAGTTTCCTCACGTGGTGAAGGTCTCCATGGAGAGCTCACCTTACTTCCAGCTGGTGAGCTCCAGCGATGCGTACCGTGCCGTGCCGCCGGGCCCCTCTGCCCCTGTGCGCATCCGCTTCACCCCCAGCAAGAACGAGGTGAGGCTGGAGGAGCCACAGCACACAATGATCTCCACAGCCATTGTTTTCCCTGCACTCTGGCTCCAGCCCATTGCATGCTGTGAGCTGGGCTCCAGGCGTGGGCAGGCAGCCTGCAGCCAGTCACACCTTGGCACTGCTGGCAGGCACTGCAGCCAGGCCTGAGAGGCTCTGCTTCCCCTCCGTGCACATTGCTGAGCATTGCCAAGGGAAGATGCACAGGAAACAGGATGAAAATGACAGAGGGCTGCTGATAGATGTTGGGCCATCTCTAGGTGCAGTGGAAGGGGTTTCATTCTGATGGAAAACACCAGAGGAACAAAGAGGTCAGAGAGATTTCCTCCTTCCTGGACTGCCAACAGCTTCCCTGCCTGCCCCTGGGCTGGAGCAAAGCCGGTGCTTTTTCACTCCCTCTGTTGTGCAGCCTTGCAGCTGTGCTGTCCCAGAGCACAAATGAGCATGGCACAGCTGCAGGGCCAGGGCCGAGGATGTGCTGTGCCTGTGAGCCCGGCCTGGCACAGGCACACTGGGCTCTGGGTGCCCTTGGTCAGCAGGAGGTTGCTGAGCTGCAGGGGACTTGGACACCTGCCTGAAGGAGCTGGTGTAGGGCAGGTACAAGCTGCAGGCAGAGCTGTGGGCCCAGTGCCCGTGGCAGTGACACTGCTGGGGCTCTGTCTTCATGCCTGTCGCTGTGCTTGCTCTGTCAGCTGGCACCCATTCCGTGCCAAAGGTGCTTTTTGTGGGGAGGTTTGAACAGCAGTGCTGAGGCCCTGGCAAGTCTGATCTCAGTGCTGGGATCTGGAGGGTTCATGTTCTGATCTGGAGGCTTGTTCATACAGAAGGGTTGAGGGCATGGCATGGAAGGGAGGAAGCCTGGCAGGGAAACAAAGAGAGGCCCTTTCCAACAGCATCCTGCTACCTCTTAGCACTGTTCTTCTCCTGACTTGGTTGGACAGGCAAAGTTAGAGGGGAGTTGTGAGCCAACTGATGTTTCTGCACCAGGCCAGAGGTGCAGGATGTCTTTGGGTGCAGCTGTTTTCTCCTCTTCCTTTTGCTGCTTAGAGTCAGTTGAACACTTTGTCCTATTCTCAGACAGTGGGAATATAGAAGCCTAAAGAGCAATGTCCTGTGTTCCCCAGCTCCATGTTGCTTAGAAGGGGCTTAGGAATTCTTTAACATCATTAAAGTTTAGAGTAGGAATGATGGTGGCCTAGGGCTGTTATCTCTATGAGCCAAGTGACACAAGAGCTGAATGCCACTGAGACAGATTTTGCAAAGTGCACTGGTGCCTTTAAAATGTGACATAGTAGTAGAACTTCGTGTTCATTTGAGGGTGCAATAGGTAAATGGATGCCCTTGAAGGGGTATAGGAAATGGTTTTTCTTCTGCCATGGGGATGGCACTAAATGTCCTGTGCTGAGCCAGTTTCTTTTCCTGCAGGATTATTGCCACGAGCTGGTGTGCCTCACTGCAAGGGAAAGGATCGTTGTGCCAATTCGGGCCATTGGTGCCCGAGCTGTGCTGGACTTCCCTGCCCAGCTGGACTTCTCCAAGTGTCCAGTCAAGGTCAGCGCCCAGCAGACTCGGCTGGTGCGCAATGTCGGTGCCCGGGCAGCTCGGTACCAGCTGAGCACCCAGAGGTGAGGCAGCTCATCTGTCACTGTGCAAACACCTTTGGGTGAGAGCAGAGTTGGGAAAGAGCTATAGAAGGAACCAAGCATCGGATCTGCTGCCCTGCAGCCTGGCTGGAAGTGAGCAGGATGGATGGCATCTGCTCTTGCTTTCAGTGGCCTTGGAGCTTTCTGTGTCCCAGATTCCCTGGAGGCTGCTGGAACATGTTGGGAGCTGGCTTGCACCCTGCTGAGCACAAGCAGCTTCTGAAATGCTTCCTCAGCACTGTCAGCCAAACAGAGCCATTCTCTGGGAGGCCACAGGCACGTGGCTTTGCAGTGGTCCTGGAGGGGGCCTCTGGAAATCATCTGAGCAAACACACTGCTCAAAGCAAGAGCAGTGTCTGGGGGTTGCAAGGTGCCATTGGGAGACATGGACCTGTCTTTAGATGCCATACAAGAAAACAAACATGTCAATGGACCTAGTTATAAAAGCAGAAGAAAACAACCTTTTTAAAACCCCTCCATACCTTATCTTTTCTGCCTGTCAGGTGCAGCAGTGATTCATTGAGAGGATGGATCTAACAGGATGAGAAGTGTCTTAAGGAGCAGCTCACAATTAACAGAGAAAAGCCCAAAATTTAGCTTTCCAGGCCTATCTCTTGGCAGTGATTTTCATTTGGTTCTTACAGTGTCAGGGATGTCTCCTTCACAGCTCTTCTAGCTGTGGGCTCAGGGAACAATTTAGTGGTGTTGGCTGAAATTCAGAGGAGTTACGTTTAGCTGTAGACTTGTAGAGCTTGTGTCTTTGGGTCTTGGGGAGCCAGGTGTGTGTGAGAGATGACTGCTACAGCAGGAACAGAGGAGTCTGGTGGGTACCGCCCAGGGATTGAAGAGATGTGCGGGCTGATTTGCACTCAGTTTTTCAGTGCTGACAGCTGAGTCCTGAACTTGGCTGGATCCTCTTCTCCTGATAATTTGAAAAGTAGAAGACACCCTCTTTCTCAGGCAAGCCCTGAAGTCATCCCTGGAATGTTATTCCCATCCTGCCACCTGAAGGCAGGAGCATGTAACATGGGGCAGGAGTGGGAAGGGAATGGAATGGAAGGTAGTGCTGAAGCGTGGCCAGGGATTCCCCTAACTGGCAGCTTCTCTATTGTGGTGAAATTTCTGGCCAAAGACTAAGAACAGAATGCTGTGCCTTGCCCCCAGCAGGCCCTGATCCCCCCAGCCCCAGCAGAGCTGCAGCAGTGCTGGCATCAGCCCCGGGGCAGATGCAGGAGCACGAGCACTGATCTGGCTCTGGGGCTGCTGGGGCCTTGTCTTTCCTCCCCTCCCTCCAAAGTCTCACGTCCAGCACATGAACATTGCTGGCCCAAGGCTTCTCCATCAGCCAGCAGTGATGTTCTCACCAGTGGCAATGGGAACAGGTCAGCCCATAATTACAGCAAGAGGTCCTTAATGAGCAGAACCTGAAGTGAGTTCATCAGCTGTTACTACTGACATGAACAAAGTTCAGCTTGGCAGATGTTCTCTTTGTTTCTGTGTGTGATGCATTCATCAACAAAGTCCCCAGAACACATTTGAAGTGACAGATTGACCAGCAACAAAGCACCAGGGCCAGGAACTTTTGTTTCCTCACTGGGGCTGTAGAAGGGCACAAAGCCCAGCAGCTGCTGGGCAGAAGCACATTTCCCATGAGCTGTTCCTGAGCATCAAAGCACAGAGTCTTGTGCCTTTAACCGAGCCATTGCCTGCTCTGTCCTCGGCCTCCAGGGGCAGCGTCACTGCACCGAGTTTACACTTCGACCTGGCTGAGCTCGACTTCGGGGACATCTCCTTTGGTGAGTGTTCCCTGGGCTGGGACACAGCCTCAGGGCTCTGTGCCTTCCAACAGAAAAGCATCCCTCACTCCTGCTCTGCCCCAGCAGCCTCTTCAGGCTGTGAACTGCAGGGCTGCTGCTGCTGCTGCTGCCTCAGGGGGCATTTTGCCATTGTGAGATCCAATGGAAGCAAGGAATAGAAAGGCAGTATTTTCTGGTGTCTCTGTGCTGCTTTAAAAGACAGATGTCTGCCAAGGAAGGTGGGAATCTTGCTGCAATGGAAAGATGAGCCCCTCCCCCCAAATGATTATCCCTTTGAAATGACAGGGCTCCCAGGCAAAACTGTGGGAAAAGGAATAACAGTTCTTTGCTAGACTATCTCAGGAGAGCACAGACAAGACAAGAACAGACATCTCCCAGATGCCAAGTCCTGTTTTTCCCCTTTGGTGGAGTTGTGGTCACAGCAGGAGGAGCTGTGGGCTCTGGCAGGGCAGTGATCCCCCCCCAGCCGGTGCGGGAAGGGAAGGGAAGGGAAGGAGGAAATGCTCCTTTTGCACAGCCCCAGAGGGCAGGGGGATGTGGGCAGTGCCCAGCAGCAGCAGCAGCAGCGGGGCAGGCAGGCAGGGTCGGTGCCAGCGCTGAGCTGCGGCCAGGGCAGCCCCGGGCCAAGCACAAACCTCCCGCAGCAGCAGCGGCCAAGCTGCGACCCCCGAGCGGGAGGAAGGGAAGCTCCGCTCCCTGCCCAGCCTCAGCTCCCACTGCACAGCCGCCCACGGAATCACGCCACAACTCCCAAAAAACCCCAAGGGAAAAGCCCAGCCCAGGGCCAAACCCCCCCAGAACCTCCCAGAACTGCTATCCCCCTTCCCAGACCAAGGGCAACATTCACTGCCAAGCCTAAACCCAGAACAATGAAGTTCATGAACTTCTGAAGGAAACTCATTGCCTTTTTTGAGCTGCTTCTTCCCCAGCCTGCATCACCACGGAGGCGCTTGTCAAGTTGCCTTTGGAAGGAATGAAACACGAAAGGCAAGCGATGGAAATATGGGTCTGAAGCAGGAGATTCAGATCCTGCTGAATCCAATTTCATTCCTAAGGGCTCTTTGGCTGAAGGCAGCTGTTGTATCTTTGCTTCTTTGTAACTGTTGACTGTTGTCTGCATGTGCTGGCCTCAGTCTCATTGGAGGTTTTGACATCTGGGTTTGTCCTTTTTGTGCCTCTCTTGCCTCCCTGCTGGAGTCCCTTCTGGAGCTGGCAGTGGTCACTTGGATGGGCACAGAGAAGCTCTGGGCTGCAGCTGCAGTTGTTTTTTCTCCCCATCTGTGTCCCAGATGTTCTTGGTGAGCAGGCCTGGGGAGAAGTCTCCTCCCCACAGAGCTGGCCAGCCCAGCCAGATGTGCAGTGCAGAGCAGGCTGTGGCTGCTCTGCGCGCTCTGCAGGACATCCCCACTATGAGTGGCTGTATCTCTGGCTTTGCAGGATGGAAAGCAAATCTCAGAGCCAAGGTGGGGTGAAGCCTTGCAGGCAGCACTCTCAGTGAGCAGCATGGCTGTGATGTCCCTGTTTGTGGGCTGAGGTGGGACCTGGTTCCTAATTGCTAATCTCAAAGCAAGGCTTGGCTGTGCCCCCAGTTGAGTGGGCTCTGAGCTGTCACGTGCTCAGTCTGTTTGGCCCAAAGCAAGAGATGCCTTAAGGGTCCTGCAGAGAGAAGCTGCATTAGGGTGCTTTGCATCACGTTCTAGTTCCTGATTCCATCCTCACTTTCTTTCGCTGTAGCTTCTTCTCACTGACAACTCACTGTTTATATGTCTTGAAAAAGGTGGGAGTGTTGGCAGGCTGAGCAGGGAATTGGACAGCTTGAATTCTCAGAGTAAATGCTGGGTCTGGGTGCACACTCATCACTGAGAGAGAACTGGTGCTGGTTTGGGGCAGGTGAGGGAGCTGGTTCCCATCCCAAAGAGAGAAGCTTGCAGTGTTCAGCAGGGCTAGGAGTGGGCATTTTCAAGGCTGCAGTCTGGAATCTGTGTCAAAGGGAACTAAGTGACGATTAGTTCCTTATGCAGCTTCTAGGTGAGCTGTAGTTCAGATAATAAAGAGCTCAGCTCCAATCCCACTTTGATCCTGCCAGGATCTTGCCCCCAGGATCATGCCCTGCTGGGTGCCTGAATGGATATTTGTGTCCTTGCCAAGGCTTTCCCTACACGCAGCGCTGCCGCCTCACCAACAGCTCCGCGGTGCCCCTGACGTTCCAGCTCCGCATGTCGGACGATGGCACGCAGCCGGCTGTGGACAGCGTGGATCAGATCCGCAGGGACACCGACCCGGCCTGGAGCAAGGGAATCCATTTCCATGTGGAGCCCAAGGAGTTCACCCTGAATCCCAGCCAAGGCACCATCCTCCCCCAGGGACACCAGGACATCGAGGTACGGCAAGAGCCCAGCCACAGCCGCTGCAGCACCAGGGCTGGAGCTGCACTGCAGGGTGGGAGGGCTTTAGCTCTGGTGCCAGCTTGGAGCATCCTGGCACTGAGAGATCTGCACTGCTGGGGGCCTCTGCTAGCTGGCTTACTCGGGATGTTCCTCAGGGAGCACTGTTTGCTTTCCAAAATCATATGCTGAGCTCACAGACCTTATGGCCAAGGCCTGAAGCCATTCTTGTGTTTTTGAGAGCGACTGATTTGATTGCAACGGGGCAGAGCAAGGATGAGGGCAGAAGGTGGCTGTTAGAGAGATGTCATTGTATAAAGCAGTTAGCTTTTCTTCGTGGTGTCATTTCCCTCCTCCTGGGGAGCAGAATGATTTGTGTTCACTGCAGGAAGCTCCAGTGGAGACAAAAAAATCTGCAGCCATGTGTAGCGGTTCAAATTTATTGTATTGATTCCTTGTTAAGTGGTTTGTTCTGTTGTACCCCGTGTTCTCCCCAAGTTGGTTTACCCCTGGGTTTTACCCTCCCACAAAGCTGTCCCTCATGCCATTCCCTGCCCCTTGTTCCAGCTCTCTTCCTTCCTGTCAAACCCAGCCCCTTTTGTTCCCCAACCTTCTTTGCCAATTTAACCTGGAGCCAATCCCTGTCTGCAATGCCCCTTTGGAATTCCCCTATTCCTGGAGGCCCCATTGGCCCATGTGAGCCATCCTCCCCACCCTCCTATCCAAAGTGGCCCCAGACACTTGATGTAATCCCCTCAGTGCTCTGCTGAGGATTCTCTTTTGGTTTGCTGTTTGTATCCACCCCCTGATTTGTATCTCTACAAAATTCCTTGCACCGGAGTGTGCAGGGCTCTTTTGGCTCTGATCCATTTGCTTGGAATAAACCCTTCCTTGTGGAACTTCAAGATAGAGATCCTTCTCCTTTCTTCTCTGCCTGGTCCCGTTGGTGGCTTGTCTCTTGCGGTGTTGAGCAAGAGGCTCTGAGGGTTCTGCCTGTGGTCAATGCCCAGCCTGGGGCAGTTCTGAGGGTTCTGCCTCTGGTCAATGCCCACCCCAGCACAGTTCCCCACTCCTGGCTTGGGGCTGGAGTTCTCAGAGCCAGCCTGGGCTCGGGGTCCCAGGGCAGCCATGAACTGCCCAGCACCTGCTGGGCCACACTTTGCCCTCAGCCTCCTGCTGCAAAGCTGAACTCATTGTGGTCAAGTCAGATTTCCTCTACATGGATGTCTTTGTAGTCAGATGAGCAATTGGCCCCTTAATTTGAATGCAGTGGTGCATGGAGCTGTAGTCTAATGTTTTAATGTAGCTGTCCTGTGCCCTGATAGCAAGGTGTGTTAAACAAATCTGGTATTGCCAGAAGGCTTTTGTTACTCTGAGACTGTGCTCTACATATGGAGCAGCAGAAGAATGAAGGGCAAATCCTCCCTCAGGAACTGGAGGATATCACCCGTGGGTAATGAGCTTTTGGAAGGAAGAATTGACTGTTCTTCTCTTCCACCAGGTGACCCTGTGCTCCAACACGGTGATGGAGTTCTACCGGAGATTGCTGGTGGACCTGGAGGGTATTGGCAAGGGAGTGGCAGCCCTGATCATCACAGCCAGGTACCAGCCCTTGCCTGGCCTCCCGCAGGCACTGCCTTGCCCAGGCTGTGCTGGCTGCAGCTGCCAAGGAGAAGTGCTGCTGAATGCCCTCATGTTGTGCCAGCTGGACACGAGAACAGCAGTGCTTGGGCAGCAGCCCGTGGTGAAAAGCACGTTTGCTCACAGCTCAGCATGGTCCTGGGCCCTCTTCTAAAGGCACCAGGAATGATATCATTGATTGGCCTTGTTTTTGGTGCTTGAGGTGGAACAAATTTCCTGAGGGCCTCCTCTCCTTCAGGCTGCAAGAGGTGGGGTTGTGCTGGTTGTGAGCACCGTGCACTGGTTTGGGCCACAGCAAGCAGCTGCTGAGAGTCAGGCTCTGGCTCTGTCCGTGAGGGCACATGGCAGGGGGGAAGTGGCTCCCAGCAAGAGTGGGGAGGGCAAGGTCTGACAAGGGGAAAGCAGCCCTTGATGTGGCAGGTCAGCTCCAGTTTTTGTCCTTCCCTCTGCTTCCCATTTTGACCTTTAATGTTGTCAGAGTTGAGGCCAAAAGTCGTCGTTGCTGCAGCAGAATTCCATGCTGCTGTGCTGCTGTGGGTGTCAGTGTGATGCCCAGAGGGATGCAGCTCCCTGGTGCTGTTCCCTGTGCCAGGCAGAGCCATCCAGGCAGTGCCTGGGCTGCCATTGTGTACAGCAGGTGGAGCTGGGGCCAGGCAGTGCCTGGAGCTGTGCAGTGAAGGAGCCAGGGAGCTGCAGGGCCTGGCAGGGGCTGATCAGCCCCTCTGTGGGGCAGCTGCTGTCTTGTGCCCTCCAGGGCTGGGGCAAAGAGCTGAGTTCTCAGGCAGGGCAACAGCACCATGGCAGAGAAGGGAGTCATTTTTACTGAGACCCTGGAGCTGTGTGTTCCTTGAGCCTTAGGGAGCACTGATCCTTGTTGGCAAGGCTCCCCCAGAGCTCGTGGGTCACTGGGACTCTTCCAGGAGTCCTTGCAAGCCTTCTTGGGTAAAGCAGGGGCTGAGGCAGCTGTGGGGCAAAGCGCTCTGCCTGGGGCACTTGGCAGCCTCTGGGTGCTGCCTCTCAGGGTTTGCCCCTCCTTGACAAGACATGTTGGAGTGGGAAGAGGTAGAAGGCAATTTATCCCTGTAGGGCTCTTCAATGTGCATTTGACAGTGACCAACATGTTCTGCTCCATTTCACAATCTTTGGGGGTAGGCATTCTCCATTCTCTCAGTATCTCTGATTGTCCTGGGGTCATCTCTTTGCCCAGATGTCTCGTTCCTGAGCTCCAAGTGTCCCCCCAAGTGCTGCTGTGTGATGAGTGCCACCTGAAGGTGCCCTATGAGAGGAAGATCTTCATTAGGAATCCCAGCCACCTTCCTGGCTGCTACGGGCTTATTCCCCAGGTTTGGCATCACATCCACCTCCTCCTGTCAAATAATCCTGAGGAGATTATTAAGGGAAAAAAGGGTTTGGATAAGACCTTGCTGGTTTCTAATCAGTCCTAAAGATCTGCTGAGAACAGGATCCTACCCTACTGTAAACTTTAGGAGGCAGTTTAAGCTCCTGAGGAAACAGTTGATGTTCCAGTCCTCAGGGCGTTTTCCTGTGGGAGATCTTAGAGGGTTGTGAAAAGCTGCTGCACCCACAGACACCAGTGCCTGTGCTGGCAGCCTCCTTGCAGGATGCCCTGGGAGCGGTAAACCTACAATTCTTGCATCTTGTTTGTGCCTTTGACCTTTGTCCTGGGGAGTTTTAAAGGTGTGTGTAAGTGTCTGTTGTGGTGGATGTTAAGGAGCCTAAAGTTTCTTGAGAGGTCCCTCTGAATCTGCATTTCATTGTGTCCCTTCCAGAAACGCAAGGAGGACTCTGCTGTGCTCTACTCCAGCCCCAGGCCCTGTGGGATTGTGCAGCCCCAGAGCACAGCAGAGATCCCAGTTGTGGTGGCAGTGCAGGCCCTGGGCACTCATCGCACCAACGTTCTCATCGGCGTGTTCGGGGATGAGAGAAACCCCCTGGTGAGGGCAAGGGGAGATGTGAGCCTGTGTGCAGCTGCTCCTGGCAGGGTGCACAGGGACAGGGATTGTGCTGGGGAAAACAGGCACAGGCTGCTGGGGAGAAGGACAGGAGGGATGGGGGCACAAACAGCTCCTGCCTTAGAGGTGGGAATCTCAGTGTCTGACACAGAATGGAGTTGGGCGAAGCTGGAATCCAGGGGCATTTGAGTTCATTATTCTTTCAAATGCTGTTAACTTTGGAAACATCTGTTTGAAAATGTCATCTCTCTGAGCACAAAAGAGGATGTCAGGAGTCTTCTAGGAACCTTGAGCTTTCTGTAAAAGAAAGGAAAGCTGGCATTTGACGACTGGTTGAAAGGATTGAAACTTCGATTAAAACATATGGAAATGGCAATGCCAAATTCCTTGGATGGCACCAAACATCTGAACCTGGGCCATCGTGGCACTGCCTGTAAATCAGTGAACAGGTAGGAAAGGCAATGCAGGCTGTGCCAGGGAGCCTGAAGTTTGACCAAACAGTTGCTTTCAACTATCAGGCTGCTTCCCTTAAAGAGGAGGGTTTCTCCCCACCAGAAGAACCAGTTGTTTAACTGTCAGCCTGGTCTTCATTAGAGATTTCTTGGAAAGATAAAAGCTTTGGGCCAATAATTTTTAGTTGGAAAGGTTCTCTTACCTTAATCCTTTTTGATTTGGAGGTGAACATGTAATTTTCTTTTTCCCCAAAAGCCCAGCATTTCAGCTGGAGAGTGGTAGCTGTCCCTAAAGAAAAAACTTGAGCAGGGTTGAGCTGCTGAAGCTTTTTTAGGTTTCTCTGTTGTGGTTTGTTTTGGGTTTTTTAAAATCTTTCTTGCTTGCTTCCTGGAACAGAGGGCACAATTACGGAGCTCAGGACGGCTGGCAGAAATCTCCCCAAGCCCAAGGCTGGCAGAGCTTGGCAGGGTCCCCGCACCACAGCCTGTGTATGTATGGATGGAAGGATGGATGGATGGGGAATGCGACCTGAGTCACCTGGGAGTGTTGGAAAATGTCAACCAATCCCCCAGCGGTGTCAGGGGAACGTTCCTGATAAATCCCCGGTGGAGCTGCCGAGTTTCTGGCCTTGGGCACTGGGTGGGCTGTGCTGGCTGGGCACTGGCTGGGTCTGCCCCTCGGTGTCTCAAATCTCACCTTTTTGCTGCCTTCTCTGTCTTTTCCTCTCCCACTGTGCTTTTTGCATCCCCACCAGGTGTTCATGCCTGTCCTCTGTAGTTGCTCAATGCAAGCAGTTGCAGCTGCTGCAGCACCTCAGTGTCATCCCTGGGCTGCCTTTAGAGCAGACCTGCCCCAGCCTGGATTGGGAAGGGCTGGATCAAACCATTTCTCAGTTCAACGTGCGAGCACTCCGCCAGGGGCTGCATCCTGGCCGGGAGCTGCTCGTGCAGGTGTCCCTCCCTCCCTCCCACTGCAGGTCCCTGTTCATAGTTATTTATTTTCCAGAGATGAGCTCCACCCACCTAAATTCAAACCCCAGCCACCGAAGGAGAGGAGAACCAGTCTGGATTGTGCAGCAACTCGATGGAGGCACTTCAGGACTGGACAGGAGGAGGCAGCCAGAGCCCTGAAAGAAGTGCAGGATTTTAGCCAATCTTCAGGAGCAGAGGTAGATTTTCTTGTACACCTACTGCTTGCTTTGCCTCCCCAGCCTGCCAGCACCAAGTCCTGCTCATGCTGAGCTCCCTTTTTGCTGCCCTGCTGTGCTGTGCCCTGACAGTGGGCTGGGCAGCAGGGCCAGTGGCTGGACATGGGCTGAGGGGGAGGGAGAAATAGGAGAGTTTTCCTTGGAGAAGCTGACTCAGATCCTACAGGCCTGTGCTGAGTGTGGGATTTTTTGCCTTGTTTCCTTCCCAATGTAAGATGAGGCTTTTCTCTGCATTATAATGGTAACACCTCCAGCTTCCCTCTCAGAGCAAGCTGGGTTGATCCTGATCTCCATGGAGCCTCTTCCCAAGGCAGCCAGACTCCCTGTTTGCAGGGCTCTGCTTTCACCCAGAGCTGCTATTGCACTGCTGGCCCTGGAGCTGTCTGACAAAGGGAGACTTTGCAGGGGGGCTGTCTCTTCCTCCCAGCATAGAAAATGGCTTGTTTTTTGGGTGCCAGCACCAACTGCTGAGCACCCTCACCTCCCTCGAGGCTTGGAGGGATTCAGGTGCTCCCTGGACGTGGCGCACACTGCCTTGGGAGCAGAGAAGGCAAGAGGGAATCTGTCTCCCGTGCCCATTGTCAGTGTGGCAAGCAGGGCTGGAGCTGCCAGTGCCACTGGGGGCCCTCAGCATTGGCCACAGAGGGGCCTCCCATCCCTGCAGGCCCATCACAAAGTGCTGCTGGAGCAGCTGCTTGTTGGAGAGGCCGTGCAGGACACGTTGCAGGGCTGTCCAAGGACGCTGTGCGGCACCTGTGGAGGGCACTGCTCCCCCTGGAACTCCTCAGGTGCTCCATAGGAAATTTTTGCAGGAGCTTTTGCTGTAGCACCTTTAGAAAGAAGCATTTAAATCAGAGACAGAGGGGAAGAGCCTCAGGAGTCAGATGAGCTGGGCTGGACTCCTTCCCTCAGCTCCAAGAGCTCTCACTCTGAGTCTCCTCCTTTTCTAAAAGCAGGAAGTTTTGAAACTTTTTAAAGGCAAGTTGGGCATCAGAGAGAATTTCTACTGCCAGGAGCCATCCCAGTTCACTTTCATGTCATGTACTAATTAATGCATTGACCCGTGAGTATGGGAGAAGATTTTCCCCATGGTCCCTGCACTGGTCAGTGGCATGGATGCAGGATGAGGTGAGGGTGATTCTGGCAGTGTTTGGGGAATAAGCCCCTCTGGCTACAGCTGCACTTTGCTCCAAGATGCTCTTCTGCCTCCATTTCCATGCTCAACACCTCAATCTCTCCTGTCTTCCATCCAGGCTTTCAGTATCCTGCCACTGCCAGGTGTGCTGCAGCCAGGAGAGAGCCAGCAGGTCTCCTCCACCTTCTCTGGCAACCTAAACATCACCTGCAATGTCCCGGAGCTGTGCCACATGGAGGGAGGCTCCACCTCCGAGGTGCTGGTGCCCAGGGCGGCCTCACGTGTCAGCTCCTCCCTGAGCCCCCAGGAGATCAGCTGTGGCTCTCAGGCCCCTCTCAGGGACAGGTGAGTCAGCCTTCTGTGGGTTCCTGCTCTGCCATGGGTTATTGTCCCTGCAGGGCTTCCCTGCTCCAAGGCCTCTGAGCTCAGAGGAGCTGCAGAGCAAAGGCCAGCAGCAACACAGGGATGGCCACTCTGAGCTCCCTGGCTGCCAAGAGAGGAAGGACCTTCTTCTGTTGAGACAGTACCTCTTCTTCTCTATTTGAGTTCTGAGCCCTCCTGGCTTAGCTGCTGCCTGCAGGGAGCTGGGCTCTGGGCTTGCCTTGGCACCACCTCTAGAGGTGTCTTGAAGTCCATGGTGTTGAGTGGCATCTTCTTCATCATCTGCCTTCTTCACCAGAACAGTGGGATTGTGGTATGGGCAGGCGTGGGGCACAGAGCAAACCTTGCTTTGGGTCCTGCTCCTGCCACAGATGAAGTCCTTGCACTGCTGATCTGCCAGGGTTCTCCTTATGGTGGCAGAGCAGCCAGAAAAGCTCCTGTCCTTTAGGCTCCCCTGCAGCTGCAGCCGTAGGCAAGCACAGGAGAAGCTCAGCTCCAGCAAGGCAGCCCAGCTCAGGACCCACAGGCACAAGTGTGGAGCTGGGAGTGGAGGTGCTTAAAGCAAGCCTGTGCATCAGGACTTCTTCAGGCCAGGCTGAAGTTGGTTTCATGGGGAGGAGATGGATGAGGCTGCTTCCAATGGTTTCCATGGCAGCCAGCACTGGTTTGCTTGGTCCCAGCCGGGTTCCAGCAGGAAATCTGCCTGACAAGAGCCTGTCTTGCAGGAGAGGAGTTCCTGCAGCCTTTGCTTTCTGACTGATAGGATTGTTCTCATGAAGGAGCAGGCTAGGAGTCGTTAAAACCGAAGATCACAGGCAGAGACTCTCTAACTAATTAAAGTTAGATTGTGGGATGTTTAATAACACCGGCGGGCGGCACCAGAGCCGTCCCTAAAAGGCGTGCCCGCGTTGTCCAAGGTTCTTTGCCCTCTCTTTATTTCCCAAGATCTTACATACAATACATCTGCACAACCCCAGCACCTCCCATCCCTGCTCTGTATTCAAATGAGGTCATTGGTCCTTCACTCCTGTGCAATTCTTCCCTTGAATTGGGTTGGTGGTCTCGAATTGGGTCAGTGGTCTTAAGGGATGAAGTCAGGAATATCTTCATCAGATCTCTGTGACCCTCTGGCACCATCCAAGGTCCCCAACTTAGTGATTGATTGACATCAAGCCCAGGTGCTAACCATTGTTCTACTGGTTTCAAGATGTTCTTATAACAGTTCACTTCCTCCACTTCCTTCTAGAAAGAAGCTCCTAATGGTAAACAATAGCACAATCAGCTCCAGCTTAAGCATCTCATAATCATTAACCTATGGTCTGCCTATCTAACCTACATCCTGATCTATGGGAATTGCTTCTAACCCTCAGCTGAAATCTGAACTCTTTAAAATCATGCTTCAGCTATGCCCAGGGAGAAGGGGGCTGAATGAGCTGAGTAAGAACTGTAGGAGAGCTAAGCAGATGTCAGCAATCTGTGCTCTGCTTTAAAATGGGAAGCCAAGAGACAAAGGGCGTTTCCAGGCACCAGCGCAGAGAGCTGCTGGATCAGCCTTTGGCAGGGGCTGGAGGGGTCTGGCTGTGCCTTCAGAGGGAGCTGGCACAGCCAACACCTTATGATGGCAAAGCTCAGGTTTGGCTGGTCCTGGAGGTCCCCTTCCACCCATGCCCTCACTTGGGATGTTCCCAACCTATGTGGGTTGAGGAGAATTCATGGAAATGGCCTCAGGGTCAAGGAATGAAGTGCAGGGCCAGCCAGGACTAGGGAGCCCAAGTTTCTGGTGGGACTCGCAGCCATGTTTTCTGTTTTGTCTGCAGAAGGGAGCTGAAGGAGCCAGCTCAAAAGGTCGAGGAGGAGGCAAAAGCCTTAGAGGAGCAAGGGAGGTGGAAGGAGGAAGAGAGGCAGAAGAAGGAAAAGAAGAGTGTCTCTGTTGGGAAGCAAGCTCCAAGACCAGCGAAGGGGAAAACCAAGACCCGGGAGAAGAAAGAAGCCCATGCAAAAGCATCACAGAGGAAGGAAAGCAGAATCCCAGAGAAGAAGGAAAGCAAAATCCCAGAAAAGAAGGAAACCAAATTCCCAGAGAGGAAGGAAACCAAAATCCCAGAGAAGGAAACCAGAGCGCCAGAAAAGAAGGAAACCAAAGCCCTAAAGAAGAAGGAACCCAAATCTCCAGAGAAGAGCGAAACCAAAGCCCTAAGGAGTGCGAAAGGAAAGCCCTAAAGAAGGGGGGAACTGCAATCCCAGAAGACCCAGCTGAGCTGGAGAACTCTTTACTCTTTATTCACAAAATTCGTTTTACACAGTTTGACAGACCTCGTGTGCAACATTAGTTAGTTCATAGATTTCCTAGCAGTTCTTCTGTTATTGGTTAATAAATTAGATTTTACTTGTGCATCAAATCTCTCTATTGTACTGTTTACCTGTTCTCTTCACCGAGTCTCATGGGACTAATCCCTTGTTGTTGCAGGTGCATTTTTGCAGTTTTTCACCCTCAGAATAGATTGTTCACAAAGTCTCATTCTCCAAATAGCTTCACATGGGAACTTGTAACTGCTTAGCTGCACTCAGAAGAGATGACAGGCCAGCTATTAATATGGCAGAAGAAGGCCTGATTTCAAAAGGCCTTTCTTTTATCATTATTCTACTGGTCTATGACATCTCCCCCTTTTCGTTCATTTAAAAAAGGCTCCTATGTTCTGATGTTGAAACAGCTCACTCTTGTGAGGGTATTATCTCATCACAGTTGTCCCTGGTTATCTATTAGATATGGGATAAGATAGATAAATGACCAATTACAATCAACAAAACTTACCAAATTCTATCAAGTCATTGACACAGGGTTTTGCAGCATGAGAAAACAAAAGAAAAATGTCCAATGTCTCTTAGGGAAATGAAAAGAAATGACCATTGTTTCCAATTAGTTGAGAAGGATGAGAAAGTCTGTGAGCTGGAAATGCTGATCTTTGACATCACTGAATGTCCTTCTGGGCACTGGAACAGGGAATAACTGCAGAAGGTTCGTAGGAGCACTGTACCATGAGGATGCCATGAGGCTTTTGTTGGCAAATTGCCTCTGTCAGTTTCCAGCCACAGCCATGTCTTGGCAGTGCTCCTTCTGCTCCTGCTCTGGCCACAAAGGCTGCAAGGTGATGGGGTTATTTCTCCTTTCACTGGGCCTCATTTTTTCAGAACTGATCAGTATCTGATGGAATGAACAGGTGACTGCTTTGAACTGCTGATGATAAAACGCAGGCACATCTTCTCCTGAAGTTAATGAATTAATTAGGCTTCACTGTGATAGAGCCTATTGGGATTTAGATGTGATGATCTTTTTTCCAAATTTCTCATGTAAATATTGCATTATTCAAAATGATTAGTTGTCCAAATTTCTCATGTACATATTGCATTACTTGAATGTTCATAAGGCGTTCATTCCTCTTCTTTTTTGTTTTTTAAGAATGAGATGCATGTCTTTTTTTATAAGTATGATGAAACATCATAGCAAAATAATACATGCAGTGAACAAGAAACTTACAGCAATTAGGAATAATTTGGATCCAACAATCAGGAATATTTCAAATAGCAGAAAAAGCTAACAACATAGGTTTCTTTCACCCACCAGAACCAAAAGAAAGTTTTCTTGGCAGTTCTCTGCTTTTAACCCCCTGTGTTCTCAGAGGCGTATCCATGTCCTCAGTGGCCACACCACGTGCCAATATTCAAATCTGGGCACCTATTGGTTTAACTACAGCATCCCAAAAAACTCACTTGCTTTTCAAACCAGGACAGAGGGTCTCTTTACCTTCTGGCTGGCAAAGAGTTAACAAGGCCGACCCGGCCCCCATCTCAGCCAGGCCGGGCCGGGCGGCTCCTGCCGTGGGGCCGGGCCCATTCCCAGGGACCCCGCCAGGCCCCATCGGCTGCTGGGCAGGGCAGGGGAGGCCGCGGGGCCGAGGCCCGGCCAGGCCATGGCTGCAGTTGTGACCATCTGGGCTCTGCTGAGCCCTGCCCCGCCGCCAGCCCAGGCTGAGCCATGATCCACCGGGCCCCAGGAGCAGCCCTGGGCCGGGCTGGCTCGGCCAAGATTCTGCCACCGTTGGGGTTCAGCCGCAAGCCCCAGGCAGGGGGAGGAGAAGCCATCGGCCCCGGCCATGCTGCTGCTGCTGTGTTCTGGCCTGGCTGCTGAGATCCTGGCCCTGCCCCAGCGCGGCCCATCCTGACACAGCCCCAGCGCAGCTGCTGCAGAAACCTCCATCATAAAACAGCTCCAGCCACAAGCACCGAGCCCAGCTGGGGTCACAGAACCATCTGCAGGCCCCGGGTGAGATATGAACTCTTTCAGTGCTTCCATCCTCCCTCGAGGGAGAGAAAAGGACAAAGTGCAGATACATACATGAGCAGCACAAAGACATGGAGGTCAGTGAAGTGGAAGCTGAGTCCCAGATAGGAGGGACGAGGAGATGTCTTGATCTTGGAGCTGAAATGCTCTTGTAAAGCAATGGAGAAGGATGTAATTGATACATCAGACTCTCTTTTTCCCTATAAGGCATTGAAAAGCATGGGAAGATGACTTGTTCAGCAAAAACCTCCATGCTAAAGTAAGCAAACCTTGAAGTAGCTATGATCCCATGAGAAATTTGAACAAAGAGAGACTAGTGATGAGACCCTGTGCCTCATGAAGAGAAGAAGACCTCTGTTTGTAGATATGAAGATGATTTCAGAAATAGATGAAGAGAACCTTTGTTCCTAAGCAGCTCATCTTTAAACTAATACCCCATAAACTAACATGCCCATAAACACAGATGTGGCAAAAGATGTGAAAAAATGGGAGGGACTTCATGATTGCAGATTTTCTGGGAGGCTGATGTTCATGGGAATTGAGAGCCACGAGAAATATGTTTTCTTGTAAAGCTTCCATAGCATGGAAGAGAGACTCCTTTCCCTACGTGAATTGAAGAAAAACTATTCTAGAGGTGGCAAAGTGACTGAAAATTTTAGGTTTTGTCTCTTTCATTGTCAGTAAGAAAGAAAAGCTTGCAGGGAGAGGAGAAGTATTCCAAAAGTTTTTTTTGCATTCATATTACTCTTTCTTCTAGTTACTGGTAATAAACTTTTCTTTATACCCTTTTAAAGTTTTGAGGCTACTTTGCCTTTCTCCTAATCCTACCTCACAGCAGGAAATAAGTACGTATAATCTAGTGAGTGTACTGGTATATAGCCAACACTGAACCCATCACAATCATTGCTGTATTCTCCAAGAAATCTCAAATTAGTGAACAAAAACCACTACAGACAGCTTCCTGATGAGCTCCATGAGAGCAGAGGGAAATCAAGGCAGAGCCATGGTTTGTCAGGATTTGCTTGATCCTCATGCGCCTCACTGTGCATTTGGAGCTGAGCCCTTGAACCTTAGGGCCTGAGAGGAGATTGCACAAACCTTTCCAGGAGTCAAAGTCAGAAGAAAACCGCAAAGTGTCTCAAGGCATTCATGGCTCCCACTGAGGTCCATCCCCAACACAGGTTCCTCATGGACTCCTTGGAGGACAGAATTGAAGGCCAGAATGGCACAAAAACCTCTCAGAGACTCAGCGTGGAAAGGAAATTCCAAAGTACCTTAAAAACCTTGAGTATCTCAAAGTATTAATGAGCCCCACTGAGTGTCAGTACAAAGCTCCCAAGGGACTTGTTAAAGTAGATAATTGGGGTCATGATTGCACAAACCTCTCACAGAGTCTGTATCAAAACAGAAACACCAAGTACCTTAAAAGAACTGAAGTACCTTGAAGCATTAATGAGCCCCACTGAGTGTTGTTACTGACAAAGCCTCTCCAGGGACTAATTACAGCAGATAATTGGAGGCCATCATTGCACAAAGCTCTCAGAGACTCCAAGGCAAAAGCCAAACCCAAAGTCCTTTGAAAAACCTGCAATCCCTGCAGGGAGCATTCAGGAGTCCCCATTCCTGAGCAAGGCTCCCCAGGGACTCCTTCCAGCAGATCCTTGAGGCCACTGGGATGTGGGCTAGGGGGGGATGCTGAGGGCAGGACAAGGGGCTGACAGTGCCCAGCCTGGCTGGGGCTGCGCCAGGAGGCCCCAGGGCCTCAGGACAAGGTGTCTCCTCCCAGGCCTTGGTGGTACAGACCCTGCTGTGCCCCAGGGCACCAAGACTTGGCTTCTCTTTGTCCCCACCTGTCATCACTGCCTCCAGTTCTCTGCTCTGCCTGGGGTCTGGGGACACTTTTTCAGTCGTGTCCCTCAGTGGGACTCATTACAAGTCCAAGAAACTTTGGAGTTGGATTCTGACTTGGAGTTCTGGAGAGGTTTCTTCAGCTCCTTCTCAGGGACTGATGTTCAGGGCCTGAGCACAAAGCCCCAGAGGCTCATTACAGTCCTAGTCCTGTATCTGTGCTGCTGAGCTGAGCTGGGCTCCTGGTACAGATGCAGCTCCTGGTAACCAAGAAGAGCTTCAAAAGCACATTTCTCCTGATGAGCAGCTCTTCTGCCAGCCCAGCAGGGCTGGGACACTGCCTGCAGCCAGCCCAGGCACAGCACAGAGGCACAGAGAGCTTCAATCAGTCACGGCTGGGAAGGTGCTGAGAAGTGCCTGGGGCAGAATCACTGCCAGCCCTTGGCACAGGAACCTCTGGCTGCAGGACAATGCAGCTGCAGCTCCTGGAGCCATCTCCTGCTGCTGGACCATTCCAATGCCTATAGACTCTGTGAGTACAACTCTGGGTATTTCTGGTGCAGGGGAGGTGAAATGCTCATGAAGCTCTGATGTACTGATGGGTTCTGATCAGTCACAGAATATTTCCAAGACAAGGATTTTGATAAAAATGAGGAAAATTCCTAAGACTGTATTCAGTTTCCTACTATTGGAGGATGACGGGGAGGGGGTATAAATATTAAAGGATGATTATGAATTTTGACAAGTACCTGAGAAATCTGAACTGTTACTTTTAGTGATCAATAGGTTCACAGGAGATTCCTAATGTACTTTCAGCCACTCCTCTGCCCATGGACAGCACCAGCATCACCTTTGCATGACCCATCAGGCTCAGTCTGAGCTGTCCTTTCTCCAAGCTGCAAACAGAACCTGCCCCATCCAGTGCCCTGCAAACAGGCAGGGTTCTGTAGGACCAAGGAGAGTGCACAGAGATTTTTTGGGGTCTGTGAGTGCTGGCACAGAGAGATCAGGCACAGGGAAACACCTGCAGCAGGGAAATCTGCAGGAAGCAGAGAGAAGATCAGGGAATGAAAGAAAACAAAACCCAGCAATGCTGTGGCAGGGAGAGTTTAGAGATGCCCACAGGATCCCCTCCAGTGCAGCCCCTCCCTCTGAACAAGCCCCCTCCCTCCTGTGCCCCAGCCAAGCCTTTGCCCTCAGGGCCGGGGCTCCAAGGCGTGCAGCCCCTCCTGTGCAGGCAGAGCTGAGCAGAGCCGTGGGGCAGCTCTGCAGCCCCAGGCCGAGTTCCCTCTGCAGAGCACAGGGCTGGGAGCAGCTGCCCGGCCCTGGGGGCTCTGGCAGGGGGCACCGCTGGCTCAGGGTGACGCTGTCCCCAGTGCCCGGCTCTGGGCAATGCTGTCAGTGCAGCCAGGGAAGGAGCTGCATCTCCCTTCATCCAATACCATCATAAGGACACTTGGAAGTGTCCCTGAGATTTCAGTCCAAGCTGGGAGCTTCAATCCAGGGCGCAAACCTGTCCTGGAGTATCTCTGAGATATAAGATTGGTGGGGAAAGGCAGCGGTGTTGTTACACTGAAAATGCTGCTGGGTTGGTGAAATGAGCAAAGAGAGCCCTTGGCCACAAATGTGGAGCTGGGCTGTGGTGGATCCATCTGCTCTCAGCAGTACCTAAGGCATTTTTGGGAATAAACATGGGAAGTTGATCACCCTCCACCTGCTAAAGTTTAAACCCCTGACAAAATCTGAACAGATCAGAATGAAAGAACACCTCCCCTTAGTCTCCACTCATCACTTTGTCTCAGAGAAATCACTCTATTCTCGCGGGGGGCAGCAAAAATGCTGAGGGCTTATGATATCCAAGAATACCAAGACAGACATGGAGGGAGCTTAAAAAGAAAACTGCAGAACACTTGAACACAAAAGGAGGTCTGTGTCACTTACAGGGGACAGCGTATGGGAAATTGCTTTGATTTTGCTTACGGGTGTCTCCTCTATCTCTACACTGTCTTTTTCTCCATGAACAGGTCCACATGCCAAGGATCAGCAAATGTCCAACAGCAGCTCCATCAGGCACTTCCTCCTGCTGGCATTGGCAGACACGCGGCAGCTGCAGCTCCTGCACTTCTGCCTCTTGCTGGGCATCTCCCTGGCTGCCCTCCTGGGCAACGGCCTCATCATCAGCGCCGTAGCCTGCAGCCACCACCTGCACACGCCCATGTTCTTCTTCCTGCTCAACCTGGCCCTCACTGACCTGGGCTTCATCTGCACCACTGTCCCCAAAGCCATGCACAATTCCCTCTGGGACACCAGGGACATCTCCTACACAGGATGTGCTGCTCAGCTCTTTTTCTTTCTCTTCTTCATCATAGCAGAGTTTTCTCTCCTGACCATCATGTGCTACGACCGCTACATGTCCATCTGCAAACCTCTGCACTACGGGACCCTCCTGGGCAGCAGAGCTTGTGCCCACATGGCAGCAGCTGCCTGGGCCAGTGCCTTTCTAACTGCTCTCATGCACACGGCCAATACATTTTCCCTGCCCCTGTGCCATGGCAATGCCCTGGGCCAGTTCTTCTGTGAAATCCCCCAGATCCTCAAGCTCTCCTGCTCCAAACCCTACATCAGGGAACTTGGAGTTTCTGTTTTCACTGCCTCCTTAGCTTTTGGTTGTTTTGTGTTCGTTGTTTTCTCCTATGTGCAGATCTTGAGGGCTGTGCTGAGGATCCCCTCTGAGCAGGGACGGCACAAAGCCTTTTCCACCTGTCTCCCTCACCTGGTTGTGGTCTCCCTGTTTATCAGCACTGGTATATTTTCCTATCTAAAGCCCCCCTCCATGTCCTCTCCATCCCTGGATCTGACCCTGTCAGTTCTGTACTCGGTAGTGACTCCAGCCCTGAACCCCCTCATCTACAGCCTGAGGAACCAGGAGCTCAAGGCTGCCGTGTGGAGACTGATGGCTGGATGCATTCAGAAAGACTAAATTAGATGACAGTTTTTGCAAATCACTTGTAATAAAAGTCATCTTAGATAGCTCTTGTTGGTTTTCTTGCTGGTGGTTTTTTTTCCCTTGATTGTAGTTTTTCCATATTTTCCAAAAGAAAAGCCACAGTTCATTCCATTTCACATTTTGTGTATCTCAAGAGTTCCTGTGGCCACAGACTGTGTCAAGGAGGGGCTGCAGTCTTGGTGGCTTTAAAGGAACTAAAGGATCTCCCAGCCAAGTTTTCTGCAGAGATGCCCTTTTGTTGCCTTCTCTGGAGGTGCAGCACCAATGTCTGTGTGCAGAGCTGGGGGCAGATCAGTGCTGGCCCAGCAGCTGTGCCCAGCAGCAGCAGCCGCACTTGGTGTTGCCAGTGCTGCTGCCGTGGCCCTGCCCCGCTGCCCTGGTGGCCCTGGTGTTGCTGTAGGGCCTGAGTGCTCTTGGGGCTGGGCACAGCCCTGGGGGTGGCAGTGCCAGGGCTGCAGTAGGGACAGGCCATGGGCACTGCTGGGGCAGCACTGACGCCTCAGCCCAGGGCCTGGGGGCTCCAGGCTCCTTGCCCAGGCTCTCTCAAGAACACGCCCAGGCCAATGCTCTGCACAGAAACCCCCGTGAGCAGCCTCAGGCTGGCTGTGGGCAGGCTGGGGGCAAACAGCATGGCTGGGGCTCTGCAAGGGCCCTGGGGCAGATGGGAAGGAGCAGCAGAGCAGGGGCTGATCCATCCCCAGTGGGCTGCACAGCTCAGGGCAGCGTTCCAGAGCATGCTCATGGAGCTGCCAATGACATCCCCCCTCTGCAGCCCTGGCCTCTCCCCCAGTTCACACAGGTGCCCCATCCTTGCAGGCACAGACACGGCAGCACTGGTTCAGCAGCCCCTGTTTGCATTGCACAGAGCAGAGGGAGCACCCCCATGCTGTTGCTGTGGGGACATGAACCTGAGGGAGCACAAATGCCATCAGCCCCATGGGCCAGCAAGGGCTGGGGGACACCGGGGAAACCACTCAGTTTTTTCTTGGCTTCTGCAGTCAGGCAGAGAGTTTGTTCCCATCCGCTGAGAGTTCCCTGTCCCAGTGCAGACGCTGTTGCTCAGAGCCAGGGCTGCCTAGCAGCCACCCCCAAAATGCCTTCAGCATTTCCTTGACTTCACCTTTGCTTTTTTCACTCTTCCTGCCGCAAGTTTCTTCCTATTGCCCAGCCCTGTCCCCTCCCCTGAAACAGCCCATCCCTGTTTGCCCTTTCCTCTCTGGCCCCACTCCCCATTGCAGTTCCTGACTTGGCACCATGGGAACGTCCCTTGGGCAGCAGGATCATCCTACAAGTGCTGCAGGAATTGTCTGCAGGCTCCTGCAGTGCCTGGTGCTGCTCCCTTGCCAGAGGCACCCCAGGCCAGGGGGGCACATCTGGGCTGCTGTGTCTGGCTCTGGGGCTCCCTGTTCTGGGCAGTGAGGAGGAGCTGCAGAGGCTCTGCAGGACTGACAGGATGGGCTTTGGGGCTGGCAGGAGAAGCTGAGGGGCCTGGGCTGCTGGAGCTTCTGAAGAGGAGGCCCAGGGCTCCTCCTGCAACTGCTCCAAGGGTGGTTCCAGAGAATCCCAGAATCAGCAAGGCTGGAAAAGACCTTGGAGATCATCAAGTCCACCCTGTGCCCTGACACTGCCCTGTCTCCCTTGATCCTCCTCTTCTGCAGGATAAACAACCTCAGCTCCCTCAGCAACTCCTCAAAGCTCTTGTGCTCCAGACCCATCCTCAGCCTTGTTGTCCTTCTCTGGACACGCTCCAGCCCCTCTATGTCCTTCTTAATTGGGGGCTCCAGAACTGAACACAGCACTCAAGGTGCTGCCCAAGCAGTGCTGAGCACAGGGGAAGAATCCCTGCCCTGCTCCTGCTGGCCACACCATTCCTGAGCCAGGCCAGGAGCCATTGGCCTGCTTGCCCACCTGGGCACACTGCTGGCTCATGTCCAGCCTGCTGTCCATCAGTCCCTGCAGGTCCCTTTCTGCCTGGCTGCTGTCCAGCCCCTCTGGCACCTTGTGGAAGGGAAGGGAAGGGAAGGGAAGGGAAGGGAAGGGAAGGGAAGGGAAGGGAAGGGAAGGGAAGGGAAGGGTCCAGATCCAATCCTTCCTGAAATGTGGGGTTTGCTGGCACTGCCAGTGCCTTGACCTGAAAATTTCCCTATTCTGGCACAGCCCAAGTGCAGCAATTTGCTGGCACAGAAATCCAAAACCTGGCAACTTTCTGCTACTGGGTCAGGCACCTCCCATGTCTTGTGTTTGCTGCCCCAGTACCCAGATTTGGAAATTTCCTGGTGCCCGCACAGCCCAAGTCCAGTGATTTGCTGGCACAGAAATCTAAAATTTGGAAATTTCAAGGTTCTGACTCCAGCACCATCCAGATCTAGTGTTTGTTGAGACTGCCAGTGCACAGATTTGGAAATTTCCCAATGCCTTCACAGCCCAGGTCCAGCAATTTGGTTTTAGCTAGCTTAGGAAGAGAAGTTCCTCGGACTGTGACTTTCCTTTTTCTTGGAACTGTTTAAACCTGCTCTGGACTGAAAACCCAGACAAACACCGGCAGCTCACACCTGTGGCCCCCTGAGCTCTGGGACGCTGCATTCCAGCACCAGAGGGACTTAGAAGAGACTGAGTGAGCCAACTACAACCCACAACAAGGACTTTCTGAATTTTCCATCTCTTCAGCACTGTCCGAGGTTTTATTTAATATTATTCATTTTTCATGCTTGTGAATACTTTACTTGTTTAATAAACTGGGGTTTTTTTCACTTTTCTCGAGGGAAGTATTTTCCTGAACTAGTAGGGGGAGGGGCTGCTTGAACTTCCTTTCTAGATGGAAACCTTTTGGAGGTTTCCTCCCAAAATTTGCCCTAAGCCAGCACAAACAGTCACAATGAAAACTTCACCAGTGGCACAATTTCCTGGTGGCAAATCTTGTGACAGAAGCTTGACCTTGTTCTCCATGAGAAATTCTTGGGAAGAGCAGACAGGAGAAGATTCCTGGAAAACTGAAACAGCTTTCCAGAAGTGAAATGAAAATGGAAGAAACAATCCAAGATGTTTTCCTCTATTTATTTCTATGCTCCCCTTTTCCATGTTGCATCCCAGTAATTCCAGATGTACCTCACCTCTAAGATCAGTGACTTAGGGATTTTTAGGCATTCTAAAATACCATGAGCCACACACTGTTTTCCTTCCCCTGTTTTTACTGGAAAGAAACACTGAACATGTAAGTGCAGTGCTGGGCTCAGGTAGGAATCCTACCCCAAGGGAAGGTGGCCCGACAGTGTCTGACCCTCAGCAAGGACAATGCACAGCACCAGGCAAGGGGATCGCTGTGCCAGTGTGCAGGAGTCAGGGCTCTGCATCCGGGCTCAAGGCTGCAAAGTTCCCGTGTTTGGACAGACGGAGGGGCTGTCCCCGGGGCGCGCGGGGCTCGAACGTGGGGCTCGTGGGGCGAGCGGGGAACGGACACGGGGACGAACGGCCCCGGTGCCTCAGTTGCAGCAGCGGCAGCAGCAGCGGCAGCAGCAGCGGCGACAGCAGCAGCAGCAAACAGATAGTTTTCAACACTCTTTCCATTTCTCTTTTTCTTTCTCTTTCTCTCCCTTTCCCGCTGTCGGGCACCCTTCTCTCACGGTCCCTTGCCCGGCGTCCCTCTCCTCTCTCCGCCTCCCTCTCCCCTGCCGGGCCAGGCCATGCCCCCGGCCCGCCCCCGGCCCCGGGCGGGGCTGCCCCGAGCCCGGCCCCGGCCGTCCCGCCGCGGTCTCGCCTCCGCCTGGCTCTGGCCGTACTGGCGGTGGCGCTGCTGGGCGGGCATTAGTGCCTGGTGCGGGGGCGGCATCGCCGCCCTTCGGCTCCGCCTGGCCCGAGCCCGGCTCCGGACCCGACGCAGGGTCCAGTCCCGGCCCCGGCCCCGGCCCCGGCCCCGGCTCCTCCCGGGGCCCGCGGAGGACACACGCGGCGCGGCCGCTCCCGCCACCTCCGCTGCGGCTTCCCCGGCCCGAGCTCCGCCGCTCGGCAGCGCGGCCGCCAGCCCCAAGCCGCCGCGGCCCGGGGCGGGTGGGGATGCCGGGCCCGGGGCGGGTGAGGGGCGCTCGGGGGTCGTTGCTGGCCCCGAGCCGAGCGCTGACAGCCGCGTCTCGCCCGCAGGTGAGGCGCAGGAGGCCTTGCAGGAGCGGTACCGACTGGGATCGCTGCTGGGGCGCGGCGGCTTCGGCAGCGTCTTCGCGGCCACGCGGCTCTCGGACGGCGCCCCGGTGAGCGGCGGGGCCGGCGGCGGGCGCGGGAGGAGGGGGCGGAGGAGGAGGGAGGAGGAGGAGAAGGTCGGGGCGCGGCGGGACGGGTGGCCAGCTCAGCCCGCTGCTCTCCCTCGCTCGCAGGTGGCCATCAAACGCGTGCCGCGGGATCGCATCCGGCACTGGGGCGAGCTGGTGAGTGAGCAGGGCCAGCGGCAGCAGCCGGGCCGTGCCAGGCGGCGAGGAGCCGGGGCCCGGCAGGGTGGGAGCCGCTGGGAGCCCTGCGGGGAGAGCGGGCGTGGGCTGAGCGGGGCGTGCAGAGCATCCCGGGCTGGCTGAGGGCTCCCAGAGCCCCGGCACGGCCTCGGCCCCACTGACGGCACCGCGCTCCTCCTGCAGCCCGACGGCACCAGCGCCCCGCTGGAGATCGTGCTGCTGGCCAAGGTGTCCCGTGGCTGTGGTGGTGTTATTCAGCTCCTGGAGTGGCTTGAGCTCCCCGACAGCTTCCTGCTGGTGCTGGAGCGTCCGGAGCGGTGCCAGGAACTCTCGGGTTTCCTGGCGGAGCGGGGGTTCCTGCCCGAGGAGGAGGCGCGGGGGCTGTTCCGCCAGGTGCTGGAGGCCGTGCGGCACTGCACCAGCTGCGGGGTCCTGCACCGGGACATCAAGCCCGAGAATGTCCTGCTCGACCTGGCCAGTGGGCAGCTGAAACTGATCGACTTTGGCTGTGGCGCCTTCCTCCAAGACACAGCCTACACCCAGTTTGCAGGTGAGCCCTCGCAGGGGATGCTCCTGGGCATCTTGTGGCCCAGCCTGGGTGCAGCACTGGGGCTTCCCCCTATTGCAGCCGGGATAGGATTGATGCTGGAGCCGAGTTGTTCTGGGTGGGGTGTGAGGGCGGCCAGCTCCCAGCCCTGCTGACAGCCTTCAGCACCCACTGTGGCCTGGGCTGGGGCTGGAGCTGGGGCAGCCAGCCCAACACAAACCCCCATGGGGGTAGCAGAGAGGGAGGCCTGACCGCGTGCCCCGGATGGTTTGGTGTGCAGGCGAGGAAGGGCTGGACTGCTCCGCTCTCCTTGTTTGCCTTGGCTTATTAACATTTTTGGGGGCCATGGAGGTGGGGAGGAGAGTGAGTTTTCTCCACTACTGGGTGGGTTTCTTCTTTGTGTGTCATGGTTTGGCCTTCCCAGGGATTGTGCTGCCCTCTTCCAGCACCGGTGGCTTCTTTTCCAGCCCCGAGTTTGTGCACAAGTCCCAGGTGCTGGCGAGAGGGCAGCTCTCACTCCATGTGCCTCTGGGGCAGCCCCCACATGCCCAGGGATTCTGGGGCCAGGCTCTGGGAGCAGCAGCATCCCCCTGCTGATCTCTGTCTGTGTTCCACAGGAACTCTGTCCTATAGCCCACCAGAGTGGATCCAGCACCAACGCTACCACGGCGAGGCAGCCACGATCTGGTCCCTGGGCCTCCTGCTGTGTCACCTGGTCATGGGGAAGCACCCGTTCAGGAGGGGCCAGGAGATCATCCGGGGGCGGATCTTGTTCCCACGATGGCTCTCTCAAGGTGGATCCTCATCTCTGGGCACGGGGGCAGTACCATTGCTGGGAGACAGGAGCAGGCTCATGGGCATCCCGCTCTGGCAGCTGCTGAGGAGGTGGCACATGTCCTGCTCTCCTGCTGTCCTCCAAACAGAACATCCATGGGGAAGTTTAGGCCCAGCTCTGGGCACACCCAGCATGGCCTGGGCATGGGAACAGGGGGGCAACTTCTCCAACTGACTGATGATTTCTGGTTTCTCTCCCCAGACTGCCAGGATATCATTAAGAGGTGTTTGTCCATGCAGCCCTCGGAGAGGCCATCCTTAGAAGATCTTTTCTGTCATCCTTGGGTGAAGGGTGTTCCTCTGCCCTAGAAGATGGGAGAGATCCACGTGCACATTTGGATCCAGGGGCCTGGCAGGTACCAGCTCCACGCATCTCTTGGCAATCAGTGACAAAGCAAACCAGGCTGGTTTTGTCCTGCCTGTAGCTTTGAGCAGGGGTCAGCAGAAGGGAATATGCAGCTCTTGGGCTGGAGCTGAGCTGCAGACCTGGTGTGGCAAGCACTGGTGACCACCATCCCCCTGGTTTTGTTTGTCCTGTTCATGGATGGCTGGGGCCCTGGGCAGAGCCCTGACAGCCTGGTCTGGCCCCAGGGCAGGAGAAGGAGCCTCTGGAGAAGCTGTTCCAGGTGGGGCTGCTGCTGGAGACACCAAGGACAACCTCAAGGATGACAATCTCTTCCCAGCCTGGCCAGCTGAAGATGATGGACTTGGATTCTGGCACCTTCTTCAAAGCCAGGCTCCAGGCCCAATTCGCAGGTGAGTCCACAGGCAGGGGGATGCTCCCTGATCTGGGCATGGCACGGCCTGGCTGGGCACCAAAGGTTCCCCCTTTGCTGGGGCAGATGTAATGAATTCTTCAGTCAGCTGCCCAGCTGCTTTTGACTCTAGGAAGCTACTGAGGGCTGCATGTGCCGTGGCTGGCTGCAGGCTGGGCACATGTGCTGCCCTCCTTCTCTGCTGCCAAAGGCAGCAGGAATGGGCAGCTCTGGGCACAGCTCTGGGCACAGCCAGCATGGCCTGGGCACCGCAGGCCTTGGCACAAGGGCACAGGAGCTCTCAGCTGACGGGCACTTTTTGCTTTCTCTCCTTGCAGCCGGGCTCTGCGGGTGCTGAGGCTGCTCTGGGCTCTGCCAGGGCTCTGCTGGGCTCAGCCCTGGGCCCAGCTGGGCTGGTTCTGCCCTCACATTGCTCTGACAGCTCTGCATCAGACGAGCCTGTTGCGAGCACAGTGCCTGAGCTTTCTGCTTTGGCAGGTGAGTGAGACTCTGCTGCAGGCCCAGAGATTGCACCTGGGGACACACATCCAATTGGCAAGGACCCAAACTCTCCACAGTCCCAGCTGAATGCCTGGATCTCTTTTGTCTGTCCCATTCTTCCTTCTTTATTGGCTGGAATTACGCAATTGCACGTTCTTCCTCCTCTAGAAGTGCCACAAGTGGGCCAAAGCTGGCGAGTGGGCCGTGCTCCTGAGGCAGTGGAGTCTGGAGCTGGTGGATGGAGAATTGCCCTTCTGCACTGCCAAACCAGAGCAAAAAGCTGTAAGTGGGACTTTGTCAGGGATTTCTTAGAGACACAGTTTCAAAGGGAATGTGCAGCTCATTTCCAGGCTGAGAAGGAAGGTCATCTTCTAAAGGATTTGGGGTTTGACAGAGTTTCCACTCCCAGTCCTGCTTGGAGCTGGAAGGGCACAAAGCAATTTCCTTGTGCTTCAACCACAATTTCAAATACCAATGTTGGAAACAAAGCTCAAAATCTTTTAAAAGGCTGCTGAGGTCAGTAAGATGGATGCATGCCATCAGCACATTTTCAATGTAAATAACTGAGTTATCTTTTTAAAAAGATCATTTACCTCTTAATGCACAGAATTTAACTTTGCCTTTATATTTTGTTTTTTTTCACTAACATTATGTTTTTTTCACTAACACTTGGATTTTACTCTTATCTTTTAACATTTACCTATTTTTCCCTTTGTCCTTTTTTTCCCTTTCAATAGAAAACATGTCCTACAAAAGGAACATCCTTTGCTCCTCGTTCCTGTGTGGAGCAGCTCCCTTCCTGCTGGCTGAGCTGGTCAGGCAGAGCCCGGCTTTTCCCCGTTGCTGGGCACAGACTGATGGAGCAGCACTGCTGAACACGGGCACACAGAGGGACCAGCAGCAGCTGCCTTTGGCCACCTGAGGCTCCAAGGCCCAAACTCTGAGCAGCCAGGACTGGAAGAGACTGGCAGGATCTGATCCCTGACTCTAGGCCAGGGCTGCACAAATGACCCCACAGAAGCAGCACCAGCAGCAGCAGCAGCAGCAGCAGCAGCAGATGGAGCTGATTTTGAGCACAGCCCCTGCCCTTCTTCCCTCCCGTGTGCAGCGGTGTCACAGCAGCCCGAGGCACCTGGGAGCCCCCAGTGCCAGCAGGGACTGGAGATGGCAGCCCAGGGCTCCTGGAGGCTGTGCAGGGAACGGAGCTGGGCACTCCCTGTCCATGGGGAGCTTCCAGATGGAAAAGGCGGCTGTGCCCAGGAAGCTCCAAGGGCACAGAAAGGAGGCTCTGGAGCACTGGATCTGTGCCAGTGCCACAGTCCTGAGCAGCAGCCACTGAGCCCTGGGGGAACAGAGGGCACAGCACGAGGGACAGAACCAGGCAAGGGCAGAGACTGGAGAGAGCCAGGCCCGGGAGCAGGAACAGCTGCTCCATTGCACTCTTGGAGAAAGCTCTTGGCTGGTTCAAAGCACTGAAAGGCGTGAAGGGCAGAGAGGAGGCCCCACCAAACAATGCTCCTGTTTGCACAGCCTCCCCTCTCCGTGTCCCAGAAGGAATTGCATGGACTGTGTTCTTCTCTCCGAGGCGTCTCGTTCAGCATGAGCAGTTCAGCACCAGGAGCTGAAGGAGCTGAAGCCTCAGGCCACAGGAGCTGGGCAAGAGGGAACTTTTGGAGCAAAGTAATGCTGCTAAAATAGCCCCAGCTGGATGCAGTGGATATAATCATGGAATCACAGAATCCTTTCTGTTGGAAAATCCCTCTGAGCTCAGCCAGTGCAGCCGCTCACCCAGCAGTGCGAAGCCCAGCACTAAACCACGTCCCTGCAGTGCCAAGGCCTGGACACCAGCCCTGAGTGAGGCCTGGACAGCATGCCCTGAGCCAAAGGTGGCCTCTGGATGAACCTTCCAAGCAAAGGTTATCTTTGTATCTGCTCCCTGATGAAATATGCATGGTCATTAGCAGTGAGATAGATGCAGCCACTCGTTAGTGAAACATGTGTTGGAGATGAGGGGGAGACGACCATCCTTTAATGCATCGAACTCCGATTTTATTGATCAATCAATCACCTTAAATAACAAAGTTAACGAACTTCATGCATATTCTGTAATCCAATGTCATGATAGGCTAACAGAGAAATTTCGAACCACTCTTTTTGTTTTAGAATACCTACAATTGTTTATTAAAAACAGAAACCAAAACAGAAACCAAAAACTAAAACAGAAACCAGTGTTCCCAAAACGTTTACATCTGTTCTCAGGATGGCAGGCCTTCTCAGAGACGGTGTTCTACTTGTTATGGGAAGACAATCTGAGAACTCCATTGTTTATAGAATGATGCCTGAGAGAGTCTAATTGTTTATACAAATCAGAAGGCTGAGAGCTGTTAGAAACTGCTTTTACTTTTCCCCTATACTTTTCTCTCAATTGTATGTCTCATGGCCTTTTCTTTAAGTCATTCTTGAAAAACTCTCCAACAAACATGTATTGACCTTTGTGTATTTAGAAGCCAGACAAGGCCATGAAATCTGACATCTGGCCTTGTTTGGGGCTGTATGGTCAAAGTCAGCTCCCTTGGTTCCTCCTTGAGCCCTGGCCAGGCTTTGGGAGGGACCCAAGAGGTGGATGAAAGCAGATGTTGCCACACTAGCAGTGCTGTCAGTTTGTTCGTTCAGCACTGTCAGATCTGGGCCCTCTCCCAGCGGGGTTGGAGCCTCACCTGGGGCTGGAGGCACCTGCAGGAATTCCCAGTGCCCAGGAGTGGCTCTGCAGCCCTTGGCTGTGACAGCTTCCCCAGCTGCTGTGTGGGTCTGGGGGATGGTAAAGCCTGAGGGTAAATGCTGCTGGATCTTTGTTAATCTCTGCAGGCAATCTTTGGTGGGGATGGTTGGGTGCATTGCTGAGCTGCTCCTTTTGTGATTCTTTGCTGCTCTGAACTGCAGGAAATGACACTGATTCCTTCAGTTGGAGTCTGTGCCTTTGGTGCTGCCCCTGCCCACTGGTAAAACAAAACTGGCACAGTCTGGCCAGATCCCAACAAAATGTCACTTGTTCAGTGTAAATGTGAGGAATCAGTGCCATCAGAAATTCCCAGCTGGGAAGCCCTTCCCTGGAGTTCCCTGGCTCTGGAGTGGGCTGAGGTCGGAGCCCCGTGGGAGCAGTGGGGCAGTCGGGTAAAAGAAGCTGCAGCCCTGGATGTCTTCAAATGCATCCAAAAATTGTATATGGAAAAGGAAAAGACCTTGTGGATTTGGGCAGACAAAGATGAATTTTTTGAGAGTACATAGGAAACAGCACCTTCAGAAGGAACAATGATTGTTGAAATGCTCCCACAAGGAGCAACAGAAGAAGGTTTTAATCTTGAGCTCAGATGCCCTTGTGCAAGTGAAATATCAATATAACAAATAACTATATACATATTTATAGTATAATAAGACCTTCATGTTTATATTTATAGCTTTTAATGTATATATGTCTATATCTACATGTCTATATCTGTATTTATATATAAATATGTACATATAATAATAATGTGAAATAGTGCTGACAATACTAATTTGGTATCTTTGGCTGCTCAGGGATGTAACACGAAATACCCTACAGAACAGGATTGGCCAGGACCCTAATGTCAGTGGTCAACTTTGTGAGATTGTATACAATGGAAAAAGGAGGAAGGGAGGAAATTGGCTATTTTTACAGGGTGTGCTGATACTGTGATGCAGAGTGCTTTGTCTGTTCCTGTGAAAAATACAGCGATTTTGTCTGCAGGGTTTTTCATGTACCAGAGTATGCACAAGCTGCAGGATTGGTTGAAAGGGTGAAGGGGTTGTTAAAAGAGCAGTTGGAAAGATGAGGAGAAGGGAACCTTTGCCCATGGAGAACCCATCTCCCAGATGTGCTCCATGCCCTTAACAATGGCCCACGGGGGAAATGAAACCCCCAGGCTGTGCACGGCTGCCCCCAATTTGCAAATCCAACCATGGGCAGTGAGACTTGGGCTGCCTGGGAAATTGTTCTGGCTGTGATGGCCCCTGGAAGGGCCAGCCCAGAGGCTGCAGGGCTGGGCCTTCATGCATTGGAGTTCATTAGGAGAAATTCAAAGCAAATGAGAGCTGTCAATACTGAAACAGGAATTCAGATTCCTCCAGGACACTTTGCTTTGGTAACTGCTCCCTTGGAGCTTGGCCTTGCAAAGTGTTCCTGTCATGGCAGGAGGAATTGATGCAGAATATCCAGGAGAAATTACAGTAATTCTGTAAACAATAATGAACAAGATTGGATTATTCAACCGTGTGACAGGGTAGCACAATTATTGATATTGCAACTCTAAGAGCAATTGATAAAAAAGGAGATCCAGCTCCAGTCACCACCATTTGTGGAGATAAAGGGTTTGGATCCAGCAGCCCTAATAATGGAGCCAGAGTGTGGGTCGGAGGCCAAATGGCCCTCCCGAGGCAGCTGAAGGAGCAGCTCCTAGGAAAGACAACTCTGAGTCCTGAAACCTGGGCAGGAACAATGGGAATGTGTCCCTGCAGCCAAGGATTGTGTGTGAGAACAAGTAGATCTGACAGGATATTGTTTTACACATCCTGCCAGACCAGATCTCCCTGTTTGCCCCAAGGGCCCCTGTGGAAAATGCTGTGATCCACGGGGCTCCATGTGAAAGCTGCTGTGACACTGAGGGACTTGCACAGGAATTCCATCCAGGAGGCTGGGTGCCCCTCAGGGACTGGGACCCGGCCCCTTCCAGTCAGAGGGGAAAGGGCCCCCCAAGCCTTGTTAGCCACAGACAGCATGGGAAAGCTGAACAGCAAAGGGTCCTGGGGCATTATTCTGGAATTAAAAAGGTGCCAGCTCCATGCACAACGGAATTCTTGTTCCTAATTCGAATGATTGAGAAAAAAGAATGAAGAACGGTGTCACTAAAGTACTACTGATGTCTGTAAGGTGTACCTTGATAGTCAGCCAGAATCTTTGTCTGCCACAAACACCTCTAGTGTTTCACCAAGGGATTGGTCATCAAAATGTAATGATGGGTTTTGATGGATTGCTGAGCTTCTTTTGTAATTCTCTGCTAATGATGATGTGCTTTGCTGAGCTTATCCTTTTGTAAATCTTTGCAGCTGTGCATGATATAAATGACACAATTCCTTCAGTTGGTGTCTGTGTCTTTGGTAGTGACCCTGCCCACTGGTGAAACAGGGCGCCCTCTTGCCTAGGTGTTCCCTGGGAAGGCAAAAGCCCTCCCTCCAAAATTCCCCCCTTTCTCCCTGTTCCCCCCTTCATACCCTGAGCATGATGTGCTCTGGTCTGGGCTATGCCCGGGTCAGTTGGGGTCCCCTGTCCTGGCTGTGTCCCCTGCCCAGCTCCCCCACAGCCGCAGCCCCTCCCCAGCGTGGCTGGACGAGGGGCAGGACAGGCCTTGGCTGTGCTGCAGCTCAGCAAGAACAAAACCATCTCTGTGTGCTCAGCCCTGTGCTCAGCACCCGGCCCAGCAGTGTCTCAGTGCCAGGGCTGTGCCCTCAGTCCCTGCCAGGGGTTTCCATGGCAACTGCCAGGACAGGTGACCCAGGTGTCCCCCCAGTGCCGGTTGCCATGGAAACAGTGCCCAGCCCTGCCCCTTTCTGTCTGGCTGACCTGGCCTTTGGCCCTGGCAGTGCCGTTGGCTGCTGGTTCCTGGTGCCTGAGCGGCCAGCGCGGCACAGGGCAGGTGGCCATGGCACAGCCCCCAGCAAGGGATCCCCTCTGGCTCTGGGCACTGACACCAGCCCTGAGCAAGGGCCCAGGGCAGCTTTCCATGGCCACCAACCATCACAACGGGGCTGGGCATTGGTTGCCATGGCACCAAACCAAGGACTGGGCCCCATGGCCATTGCCATGGCACCTGGTGGCACCAACAAGTGTCACTGCAATTGTACCTGGAACAGCCCTGGCACCGCTTTGTCCTGAGGGTTGCAATGGCAGCTGAGGGCAGCAACAGCTGGGGCTCTGCAAGGGCCCTGGGGGAGATGGGAAGGAGCAGCAGAGCAGGGGCTGATCCATCCCCAGTGCGCTGCACAGCCCAGGGCAGCGTCCCAGAGCGTCCACATGGAGCTGCCAACAACATCCCCCCTCTGCAGCCCTGGCCTCTCCCCAGCTCACACAGGTGCCCCATCCTTGCAGGCACAGACACGGCAGCACTGGCTCAGCAGCCCCTGTTTGCATTGCACACAGCAGCGGGAGCACCCCCATGCTGTTGGTGTGGGGACATGAACCTGAGGGAGCACAAATGCCATCAGCCCCTGGGGCCAGCAAGGGCTGAGGGACACCAGGGAAACCACTCAGCTTTGTCCTGGCCTCTGCAGTCAGCCAGAAAGTTTGTTCCCATCAGCTGGGAGTTTCCTGTCCCACTGCAGACACTGTTGCTCAGAGCCAGGGCTGCCTAGCAGCCACCCCCAAACTGCCCTCAGCATTTCCTCTGCTTCACCTTTGCTTTCTTTACTCTTCCTGATACAAATTTCTTCTAATTGCCCTCCTCAGGGGACCCAGAACTGGACACAGCACTCGAGGTGCTGCCCAAGCAGTGCTGAGCACAGGGGAAGAATCCCTGCCCTGCTCCTGCTGGCCACACCATTCCTGAGCCAGGCCAGGAGCCATTGGCCTTCTTGCCCACCTGGGCACACTGCTGCCTCATGCCCAGCCTGCTGTCCATCAGTCCCTGCAGGTCCCTTTCTGCCTGGCTGCTCTCCAGCCGCTCTGTCCCCAGGCTGTATTGCTGCAGGGGTTGTTGTGGCCAAAGTGCAGGACCCGGCACTTGGACTTGTTAAACCTCACCTTGTTGGATTTGGGTCCTGGATCCAGCCTGTCCAGGGCCCTGTGCAGAGCCTTCCTACCTCCATCCTCCATCAGATCCACACTCACACCCAGTTTGGTGTCATCTGCAGATTTGCTGATGTTGGAGACAATCCCGTCATCCAGACCATTCCATGCAGATATTGAAATCCACGCTGGCTGGCTCTGACCCCTCAGCCATCCTGTGGGTGACCTGGGATGGCACTCAAGGTGATCTGTTCCATAACTTTGCTGAGCACCCAGGTCAGGCTGACAGGCCTGGAGTTCCCCAGCTCCTCCTTCCTGTCCTTCTTGAGGATGGGCTCACACTGGCACCTCTAGTGCTCTGGGACCTCCCTGCTGAGCCAGCACTGATGGTAAATGATGGAGAGCAGCTTGGGGAGCTCATCCACCAGCTCCCTCATCCCCCTGAGATGGATCCCATCCAATCCCATTCACCTGTGAGCATCTGAGTGGCTCAACAGGTCACCAGCTGCTTCCTCCTGGATTCCAGGGGGGCTGTTCTGGTCCCTGTGCCCATCTAGCAGCTCAGGAGAGTACTTGTCCTGAGGACAGCCTGTCCTAATATTGAAAATTGAGAGAAACAAGATGTTAAGTAGCTCTGCCTTCTCCTTATCTTTAGTTACTATATTCCCCACTGCATCCAATAAAGAGTAGAGGTTCTCCTTATCCCATCTTTTGCTATTAATTTAATTGTGGAAACATTGTCTATTTTTTTTCACAGAAGTGGTCAGGTTAAACTCTAATTGAGTTTTCACCTCTTGACTTTTTTTGTGCACGACTTTACAACATCCTTAAACATTTCCTAAGCTGCTTGACCTTCTGTCCAAAGTTGATGCACCTCTTGTTACCCTTGAGTTCCCACAAAATCTCCACGGCCAGCCAGGCCAGTCATTTTCCTCACTAGCTCATCTTTTGCCACACTGGGACAGGCTACTCCTTCCCCCTTAAGATTACTTCCTTGAAATGTGTCCATCCTTCCTGGACCCCTTTGTTTGTAAGGGATATTTTCCTTAAAAAGAAATCAGTGCCTGATTCATTACTCCCCAAATCTGCATCCTAAATAAGCCAAAGTCTGCCCTTAATAATTGTTAATAAATTGTTTCCTGTTCAACTGTGGTCTGTTGGCCATGAAGGGAAAATTTCTGTGCCTCTGAGTCTCACCAGTTCCTGACCCCCAAAGGACACAAACCCGATGAGTTGTGTTTCCCACTCCAGTGGCTGCACTTGCACCTCCCTCCATAGCCAGAGCAGAGCTCCCTTGTCCCAGAAAGTTCTTGGCAATGCAGGGATGAAGGAAACAGGACAGGCTCTGGGGATCAGGGGCAGGGCACAGCCAGGGATTTGGAGGCTGTTGTGAGCCGAGGGCAGGACTCAGACCTTGGCCTTGGTGAACCTCATCCAATTGTCCTGGGCCCATGGCTCCAGCCTGGCCAGATCCCTCTGCAGAGCTTCCTGCCCCCCAGCACAGCCACACTCCCACCCAGCTTGGGCTCACCTGGGAACTGACTGAGGGTGCCCTTGATGGCCTCATCCAGATCAACAATAAAGAGATTTCGCTGACCTGGCCCCAATCCTGAGCCCTGGGGACATCCCTGGATGTGACCCCATTCCTCAGCTGCTCTGACTGCCAGGGGTTGGATGAGAGAAATGGTGGTGTTGGGGTAGGAACAAAGTGTGATTGACTGTCAGCCATGAAGGGTCTTGATTTTCATATCTGCTCAAACTGCATTAGGAGGTGCTGGGGATCAATATCAACTGGGGATTGCTGATATCAATCTATAAAGAAGAAAATAAAACAGGACAAAAGAGTTCTCTCTGCATTGTTTTCAATATGGTATATTCACTTTGAATAGCCTTCTGAAATCTGTCTAATTAACCACAGAAGATCTGAAAACTTAGATTATTCCCATGGGATTTTCTTGTTTTGGGTGTTTTGAACAAATGTTTATGAGCTTTTCTTACTTAATTCCTGAAGTCCAGAGGTGCTGGGGATCCATATCAACTGGATACCAATCTATAAACAAGATACCAATCTATAAACAAGAAAAGAAAACTGGACAAAACCAGTTCTCTCTGTTTAGTTTTCAATATACCATATTCACTTTAAATACACCTCTGAAATCTGACTAATTAACCACAGAACAATTGAAAACTTCAATATTTCCCACGGGGTTTTCTTGTTGAAATGTTTTAAACAAATGTTTAATAGCCTTTTTCACTGAATTCCTCAACTGAGTAGCTCAAGAAAGAAGAGGCCTCTGGAGTAGTAAAATTCATCAGCACCCTCCAAGTGGCTGAGGCTCCATCTCCATCAGAGCAGCAATGAACAGAAATGGGCACAGCTTTGTGGCTGCCCCAGCTTTGGCATGGGCCCTGGGCCTGGAGCAAGAGCAGCTCTTGAGGTCCCCAAGGCCGGGGCTCTTGTGCTGCCCTGGGTAGATGGGATGGCAGCAGGGGCTGCAGAGCTCTCAGCACCTCAGGCCGAGGGGAGCAGGGCATCCAGGGAGCCTCCTTTGGCCTTGGCCAAGCACCTTCCCTCATGGCTGGAGCCGAGTCCTGTGGCTGCTGCTGTGCCCTTGCCAGGGGCTGAGGCCGTGGGGCAGTGCCCAGAGCAGCCTGGCTTGAGCAGAGCTGTGGGGCCAGAGCCAGCTGGGCTGGGCTGGGGAGAGGCCCTTGGTGCTGCCCAGAGCTCAGGGCAGCTGGCAGAGCTTGCAGGGAGCTGGGCTGGGCTCAGACAGCCTGGCCTAGAAAACATCAGTGTCCATCTCAGCCTGACTGAGCGTGCAGGGGCAGAACTCAGGCCAGGCCTTGTGAGGTAGGGCCAGAGCCTGTGCAAGGCATTGCAAACAGGCAAGTGGCCCAGAGAGGAGGCTGCTCTGTGCCCTTGATGGCAGGGATGGAGGAGGGAGGGGGTCCAGAACATTTGTCAGCACCAGCCTCTGTGCCCAGGCCTTTGCAGCCCTGGCTGCTGAGCCCAGCTTCTGCCTGGGCTGAGTTTGGCTGTGGCCCAGCTCCATCCTCCTGCAGGGTCAGGGCCTGTTCCCAGTCATGGCCAGCCCTGGCTGCCTCTCTGCTGGCCCAGAGGCTGGCAGAGCCCGGGGCAGAGCTGTCTGTGCAGCCCCACAGGTGCCACGGGCTTTGCAGGAGCTGGCAGAGGCTGCCCAGCAGGGAGGCCATGGGGCACAGAGCCCCAAGGCTGCTGTGGGCACCACCGCACAGGGGCCGTTCCCAGCCGCAATGCTCCTGGCCTGGGCTGGGCCTGCACAGGGGCTGGGCCACCATGGCTGGGCCAGCACAGGCCCAGCCGCTGCTGGGGCTGACAGCAAGGCCAGGCTCACACAAGACATTGCTGAGCATGGCCTGTGCTGACCAGACCTGACTGTGCCAAAGGCAGAGCTCAGCTGCCCTTGGGGGCTGCAGCAACAGTCCAGAGCCCAAAGAGCCTCCATGGCTGTGCTGGAGACCAAGGCTGCAGGAGGGAAATGCAGGGCTGCTGCAGGATGGGGAGGGCATTGAATTCCAGCACACACCTCAGCTCTCTGATGATTCCAGCACCATGCTGGGCCCTGTTTCAGACTGCAGCAGAGCAGATGTTGATGGGACAGGAGCCCTGCGGGGCTGTCAGGGACCTGCAGCTTGCAAGGTGCTCTGCTCTCCCTCAGGTGCTTTCGGAGAGATCCAATCCCAGCTGGGCACCTCAGGGCACAAGTGGCACTGCCTGGTCCCCCCCCCCCCCCCCCCCGGCAGTCTTGCCTGGCGGGGCGGGGAGGGAGGAGTGAGTGGGGCTGGGGCACTTTCGCTTTTGGCTTGCTGGCCTGCTTGCGTGCCTGCTTGCTTGCTTGCTTCTGCCTTAGCCCTAGCTGATAGCTGCCTTTTTTTTTTCCCCTTTGCTGCTTTCTGCGCTGTTTTTTTTCTTTTCTTTCGTCCTCTCTTTCTTACCCGCCCCTGAAGATACTGGACTGGCTCCAGACCTGACCTGGGACGTCCGGCGGGATCTCCGGAGTCAGCGAGAGAAGCTCAGAGCCCTCCACAACACTGACTGGTTTCTTTTCTTTTCTTGTGTTGGGGAGTGTTCTTTTGTTACTTGTCAATAAAGAGGTTTTCTTTTCCACTTTGCTCCTCCGAGAAATTCCTTCCCGAACACGGTATTGGGGGAGGGGTGGTCGAAGGTTTGTCTTTTGCGGGGGCTCCCTTTTGGAGATTTCCCCTAATTTGTCCTAACCAGGACAATCTTTTTGGTGCGTTGGCCAGGAAACAGAGGCCAAAGCCAGTGGAAAAAAACCTATAACAATAATATTTTGGTTTTGGTTGTTTTGTGGGCATATTGGTAATTCATAATGTCATTTGGGGTGAAAGCTTGCCGGTATTTCTGGTCCCTTGGGGTTTTTGAAGCTTTAATACCTTTGTGGTCCCTAGGGTTATTTCCTTACCCAGAAATAGCTCTGGTGTTGTCCCTAATAAGTAACCATTGTAAGCGGGGGGCACTAACCAGAATAGTCATTGGGCTGGTCGTATGTGTGCTGATTTGTCGGAGGTTTATGAAAGACTTTGTTTCAGGAATGTATGGATTGCTGTCATGGCTGTGTACTCAGTTTGTTTGGGGAGAAGAAGGGGAAGGGGCTTCTCAGCTTTTGTCTTCCTTCTTCTCCTCCAAATTGTTGACATCTCTATTAGAAAATATTGAATTTCCCCTGAGTTTAAAAGAAACCATCTTTCTGGCATTTAATTTATTAAGCCTTTTCTATACTGTCTGGAGTGTATATAAAATGAAAGCCGAGATTTCTAGAGGGGTTAGAGAGACTCCTGATTCAGGAGTAAAACAAAGCAGGAAAAATCTTGACTGGAGTGGGAAATGGGAGGATATGGGCCAGACTTTAAAGGAATTTTCTGATCCTATAGACTGGGACTTTCCATCTGATCAAATTCAGAACCCAGTCGAGGTGGCAAAGTATTTGAGGGAGAAGTGCCATTGTAATACTAAGGAGGAAAGGATTACTGCAGCGAGCTGGGTCTTGGCGCTTGTTTACCGTACTCTGCTAGATACTGTGGAGCAGCAGATAGCAGAAAGGGAACAGGGAGATAAGTTAGTTACTATCCCAGTGACCCAGGCTGCAGCTAACATCCCAGGCTCCAGGCTAGCAGCTGAATCAGACAATAGGCCTCAACCCATGGCTGTCGCAGCTAATACAAGAGGTGGAAAGTGTAAAGGCAAGACCGATCGAAAGGTGGAAGATGATGATGATGATGCAGGAGAAGGACCCTCACCAAAATCAGAGGCCACATCAAAGGGCACAGATTCTGGAGCTAATATTGACTCCTTTTCTCTGAAGGACCTCAGAGGCCTAAGAAAGGATTACAGACGACAACCTGACGAATCTATAATTAGTTGGTTAGTCCGCCTTTGGGATGCTGCAGGGGAGGTTACGATTTTGGATGGTATTGAAGCGAGGCATTTGGGATCCCTGTCACATGATCCTGTCATCGATCAAGGTATGATGAGCAGGGCTAGCCCTCACAGCCTCTGGGAACGGGTCCTGGATAGTGTAGCACAAAGATACTTATGTGCAGATGATCTCTATATACAGCAGACACGGTGGAAGACCATAGAACAGGGGATCCAACGCCTGAGAGAGATGGCGGTGGCAGAGCTCATTTTCTCAGATGATATAACAACTAAGAATCCGGACCTGGTACCATGCACACCCGTAATGTGGAGGAAACTTGTGCGACTTGGGCCACCTGAATACGCTTCTGTCCTAGCAATAATGAAGCGGGATGATACATATGAGACTGTGCTCGATATGGCGAAGAAGCTTCGAGTGTATGCAGATGCTGTGCATGGACCAACTCATGCCAGAATTGCAGCAGTGGAAACCCGACTGCAGAAACTAGAGGACAAAATAGAGGAGAATCATAAGAAACTCCGGGAAGAGATTAAGGAGGACCTTATTCAAATCTCAGCTGTGCAAATTAGAGGCCCTGGTATCCAACGCTGGCGCTCCTTTGATGGGGAGAGAAGGTACACCCCATGGGCTGAGTTATGGGTCTTTCTGCGTGAGTCTGGAGAAGACATGAGGAGATGGGATGGAAAACCCACCGCTGCTTTGGCACAACGGGTGCGTGATTTGAAGAAAAGAGGAAGTATCACCAAAAAGAGAGCAGCTCTGGTTGCTCGTAGCTGAGATGTTGAGTATGACGATGACATGTCCGATCCCCTTGAAGGAACTTCTAAGGCATACGCCCAAGGAAAGAAGGACAGTCTGGCTTAGAGGGGCCCTGCCTCTAGCCAGGAAGAGGCACGGGAAAACCGGGTTTTTTGGAAGGTGTGGATCAGATGGCCTGGCACATCAGAGCCACAAGACTATGAAGCATTGGTTGACAATGGATCACAGTGTACCTTAATGCCATCGGAACACGTGGGGACAGAATCTGTTTCCATTGCTGGAGTGACGGGGGGATCACAACAGTTGACTTTATTGGAAGCTGAGGTGAGCTTGACTGGGAAGGAGTGGCAGGAACATCCGATTGTGACTGGTCCAGAGGATCCGTGTATTTTGGGCATAGACTTCCTCCGGAATGGCTATTACAAAGATCCTAAGGGATTCAGGTGGGCTTTTGGAATAGCTGCAGTGGAGATAGAGGCTATTAAACAATTGAATACCTTGTCTGGACTATCAGAGAACCCATCTGCAGTAGGACTCTTGAAGGTAGAGGAGCAACGAGTACCAATTGCCACCTCAACAGTGCACCGCAGGCAATACCGGATGAATCGAGATGCCGTGATCCCCATCCACAAGATGATCCGAGAGCTGGAGAGCCAAGGGGTGGTCAGTAAAACCCACTCACCCTTTAACAGCCCTATCTGGCCCGTGCGAAAATCTGACGGAGAATGGAGATTGACTGTGGACTATCGTGCCTTGAATGAAGTGACTCCACCACTGAGTGCGGCTGTACCGGACATACTGGAACATGGCATCGAGTGGGTATACCATATCCCCTATCATGCACCTGCTGCAGGGAAAGTGGAAAGGTATAATGGATTGTTAAAAACCACCTTAAAAGCATTGGGTGGGGGGTCTTTAAAAAACTGGGAGCAGCATTTGGCAAAGGCTACCTGGTTAGTTAACACTCGAGGTTCCACCAACCGAGCGGGTCCTGCTCAGTCTGAGCTCCTTAATATAGTAGATGGGGATAAAGCCCCAGTGGCCCATGTCAGAGGTTTGTTGGGAAAGACAGTATGGATCAACCCTGCCTCGAGTACAGACAAACCCATCCGTGGGATTGTTTTTCCTCAAGGACCAGGTTATACATGGTGGATAATGCAGAAAGATGGAACAACATGGTGTGTACCTCAGGGAGACCCGATTGTGGGGTGAGACTCATATATGAATGTCATTGTTTGTTGAATGTGAGACAGAAGGAAACTGTAAGTGTCAAAGGTCTGAGCAAGTAAGATGAGAGGAATGCGTAAGTGTCAAAGGTGTGAGTAAGTAAAATGAAAGTTTTTTATTGTATGTTCACGATATGGGATAAGGGGTGGAGTGTCATGGGGTGACAGCCTTTATCCCAGTATCGTGTATTGGTCTGGCAGCTGTGTTTTTTCTCTCTCTCTCTCTCTCTCTCTCCCCCCCACCCCCCGGCCGTCTTGCCGCGGTGAGGCGGGGAGGGAGGAGTGAGGGGGACTGGGGCACATTCGCTTTCGGCTGTTTGGCTTTGCTTGCTGCTTGCTTGCTGGCTGGCCTGCTTGCTTGGCTTGACGCTTTGCTTGCTTGCTACTGCCTTAGCCCTAGCTGATAGCTGCCTTTTTTCCCTTTGCTGCTTTCTGCTTTCTGTGCTGTTTTTTTTCCTTCTCTTTCGTCCTCTCTTTCTTACCCTACCCTGAAGATACTGGACCAGCTCCGGACCTGACCTGGGATGTCCGGGATCCCCGGAGTCTGCGAGAGAAGCTCGGCGCCCTCCACAACGCTGACTGGTTTCTCTCCTTTTCTTGTGTTGGGGAGTGTTCTTTTGTCATTTGTCAATAAACAGGTTTTCTTTTCCACTTTGCTCCTCCAAGAAATTCCTTCCCGAACCTGGTATTGGGGGGAGGGGTGGTTGGAGGTTTATTTTTTTGGGGGGACACCCTTTTGGAGATTTCCCCTAATTTGTCCTAAACCAGGACAAGCACATAATTCCTGCCTCTTCCTAAGATTTCATTGCTGGGTGAGGAGCTCAGCAGTGCTGAAAGCTGAGGCCTGTCCTTTTTGATCCCTTTGGGATGGCAGTGGAAGTGCCCTGAGTGCACATTCAGAGGCACCTTCAGGGCTTCTCATACCATGACACCGAAACTAAATGTGCAAGGTGACTTCCTAGAATGGCATGTAGTCCTTTGAAATATCTGCAGGCAGTGGTCTGAAACTGCTTTGTGAGCCTGCTCCTTGGGATCATCAGTGAGGGGCTGAGGGCTGGCCTGAGCCCGGTGCTGTGTCCCAGTGGGAGCAGCCCCACAGCCTCACGTGCAGAGCAGGCATTGCCAGAGGCCCTGGAGATCTCATCTGCCCTGCATCCACCATTGTCAAGGTGCTGTAAGCATCAGCTGGTGCTGACTTTCCTCTTGGACCCCTTGGTTTAGGCACTATGGGGAATTTCTTTCCTGAAGCCCGTGGGATTTGCCCCTGGCAGCTGTGATGGGGATGCTTGGGGAGTGTGGGGCTTTGGGGGAATGCTGCCCGGGCAGGGGCTGAGCTCGGGACCCTGTTGGGCCCATGGCCCCCAGAAGCAGCAGCAGCAGCAGCAGCAGCATCCCCAGGGCCCAAAGCCCCGTGCCCCCTGCCCAGCACAGGCTGCCCTGCAGCTGTCACCCGAGCGGGCCCCAGGGGCCACTGGCTGCTGGCAGCAGCAGGAATGCGGGCAGGGTGAGGATGCCCTAGCCTGGCTTTTGTCTCTGGAACAAAGCGGGCTCAGGGCAGTGCAGAGCAGGCTGGGAAGCAGAGCCCAGGGCCTTTGGAGGCTGCAAGGCTTAAAGATCAGCCCCTGCAGAAGCCCAGATGTAGCTGGCCCAGTTGCCAAGGCTGTGGGGGCCTTGAGAGCGTGCAGGTGGATTTTGGATGGCTGTGGCCTGCTGGTGGCTCTGGGCCCAGGAGTGCCTGTGGCGTCAGCAGGAAGGGTGGCTGAAGGTTTGCTGCCTGCTTTGGTGGCCTGGCTGCAGAGGCCAATGCTGTGAGAGCCCCCTGTGTGAGAGCTGGTGAGAGCTGAGCTCTTGGGGACAGCGCTGTGCCCCAGGCCAGGAAGAGCAGCAGTGCCCAGTGCCAGGAGTGGTGTCAGTGGGAGCCCCTGTGCACAGGGACCCCCAGCCCCAGGGTGGCCGTGCCAGCACCCCCAGGGACCTCCAGCCCCAGGAACGTGGAACAAGTGGAACTCACAATTGTGCAAAGGCTGCCTGTTCCCAAAGGAATGGCCAAGAGAAGTCAGGTTTTAAAATGAAACAGTATTTATTTGCCAAAGATTGGCAAATCTAGGATTTACAGAACATGTGTCATTATAACAATTGTTATAACAACAACAACAACAATATACAGAACATATTTACATGGGATCTGAGGGGCTAACAATCTTCAAAACGTATTTACAGGAAACTTCTAATGTAGTCAACATATTTACAGGAACTTCACAACTTTCAAACGTATTTACAAAGGTATCAGATCTGCGCCATCATGTGCATGAGTCCTGGAAGAAAGGAAGCAGCAGAGCTGGACTCAGCTGGCAGCACAGGGCCCAGCAGGGCTGGGAGCTGGGCCCCAGGGGCTGGGCTGGGGCTGGCAGGGCTGGCGTGGCCCCAGGCAAGCGCAGGGCAGGCCGAGGCTGGTGCTTGTGGCAGCACAAGCCAGGCCCCCTGCGGGCACCGTGTCCCTGAGCGGGGCCATCCAGCCCAGCCCCAGCCTGGCATCAGGGGACCCAGTGTGTGTGTGGGCAGGGCGTGGGAAGCATCTGCCTGTCTTACCTGTGGGGCTGCATCTTCATCCAAGGACCATGGGCTCCTCCTCGTCTTTCTCATCAACTTCCATATCCTCGATGTTGTCCTCCTCATCCACCTCCATCTCTTCGATGTTGTCCTCCTCGTCTACTTCCATGTCTTCAACAGTGGAGGACATGGAAGTAGAGGAGGAGTCCACCTCCATCATCTCTTCCTCATCCAGGCCCAGGTCCACTTCCATGTCCTCCACAGTGTCTCTGTCAGTCTTCAAGGGGCAGCACAATCTCCCAGTGGGCTTCCTGTCCCACACCATCCATTCCCACATGGCTGCAGCCTGCCCAGGCCAGGTGCCCCCTGCCTGGAATTGCACTGTACCTCCATTGGCACATCAGAGCACATCCTGCTGGGATTGGCGCTCCAGAGCAGGCGGCAGGAAAAGCCCAGGCAGCAGCAGCAGCTCTGTGCTGAGGGTCAGAGTGCAGGGTGAGCAGCAACTGACCCTTGGCAGCCGCTGAAGTGTCTGCTGTGCTCGTTTCCAGGTCCTGGATGTTCCACCTGGAACCCTCTGGGTGCTGTGATGTCACTGAAGTTTCAGGGCCACTCCGCCATGGGAGATGGGGATGGCAGAATGATCAAATCCGTGAATGGTTTGGCTTGGAAGGAACCCTCAAGATGATGTGGTTCCAGGCTTATCAACCTCCCAGCACACCAGGTGGATGTGGCCCCTGTCCCACCTGGCCTTGGATGTGGCTGGGAATGGGGCATCCACAGCCTCTCTGCACTGGTCCCTGTGTCAGGGTCAAGCACCCTGAGAGTAAAGAACTTCTTCCCATCATCAAATATCTTCCACCTCTTGCAGTTTGATCCCATTTTTCCTTATCCTTTCTCTAAAGTTCCTGACGAATTGTGCTCCTCCACTTCCCTTTGGCTCAGGCTGTTCCTGCAGGGTCATACCTGTGGCTGGACCTGCAGACAGGAGAGAGAGAAGCCAAGTTCCGAGTCAGGAAAAATGCGGAATGTGGCTTGAGAACTGAGAGAATAAGGAAAAAGAAAAGACATGCAAGGCTTTTTGTTGCATGGGCTGTGGAATTCATGCCTTTTATTAGAGGGCCGTTCCCTGGTGCACTCAGTTCCTGTGTTGCAGCCTGCCCACAGAAACCTCTGTGAGGGACCTGCACTAGCAGAGGTGGGAGCTGGCTTGCTTGGATGGCTGATGGATGAGGCAAGAGAGGGATCGTTGTGTGGAAATCCAAATAGTGTGGATTGCGCTGAAGAGGGTCCAGGAATGGAGACAAAATGGGACTGGGCACACAATATGGGGGTGAACAGTGCAGGATCATTACAGTAAGCCAGGACCAAATTGATACAAGAGAGTTGGAACATTCCGAGCCAGTACATATAAGAAAAGTGCAGCAGTTGAACTGGGTGATGCCATCAAAATGTGCTGCATCAACATGAGCCTTCAAATGCCCATGGGCGACAACATTGCATTCAGAGCGGTGACTTTTTTTACCTTGGTCACTTTGCCCTGAGGTATTACAGTTCCAGTGGAAGGCCCCTGGGCCCTCACATCTCCCCCTTTTTGTTATCTATAAAGAAGGCTTCTGCCATAGACTTTTGGAGATATTTAGCAAAAAAGGATAAAATAACCAACACAATGAATACAAAATACAAAGCCCACAAAACGGTCTTAACTAAAGATGAAAGCCATCCTCGCAAACCCCTGTGTTTGGAAAGTCCAGTTAACCAGTCGTTGTTGCCTTCCATCTGGATCTTGTTTCCTTGATCTTTTAGCAGCTGGATGCCCTGGTATACTGACTCGCTATGTGACAACAGGTAGAAAAAACACATGCCTTCAAATGCCTGACAGGCATGGTTATGGACAAGAAATTGTGGCTTGTCTGTGCAAGCAACCAGTTGAAAGCATGCGGCTCAGTGAGGAGCATCCAGATTCCTGCTGCAGCAGCAACCAATGGCAGCATCCTCTGACTTTGATAATTTGTTATCTGGAGGCTTTGATGGCCTAAAAGTAAACAGATAAAGCGAGTAGAAAGTGAAACGTAAGTTGTGTTCCCACTAAACTTTCTCTTCTGTAAGGCAAGGGTGTGAACACAGCTTATTACAACAATCATAGAGCAATGCTAAAATATAATTTTTACAAATGTTAAGACATATATCCTGGTAAGTGGTGTCTGAGCTATCTTGGTCTTGGTGTGTGTGGTCAACGCTGCTTAGGAGATCTTCTGTCCTTCTCCTTCTTCTTTTCCAGGCTGCTGCTGTCTCTCTTAGGCTTTCATTCTGTTCTTCTGATGGTGGCTCTGGTGTTTGCCTCACAGTTCCCAGAAAGAGTTTTTATGTATTTTGCTGGGATCCATCTTAGGAATGTTGCTGTAGAGACAAGGGCATCTTTTCTTTCCCAAGTAATTAATGGAAAAGGGCCCATAATTTGTTTAGATTCAGGTTCTTTGCTCAACACAGGTGGCTGATGTTGGAATTGGGCTGCAGTTGAATTAGTAAACTGCCTGATGACTGGGGGAGTTGTCTCCATAAATGGGTTGTTCAAAAAGTTGAATACGTAAAAGGCCTTGGCCAGTCTCTCAATGGAAGATAATATCTGGATTATCCCTCTCAGTTGATCAAGGATCCTTTTGATTGATCAGTGGGCCCTCTCCGCTGTGGACTTTCCAGTGGTGGAGTGTGGTATGCCAGTGATATGTTTTATACCCCAGTGGTCAGAAACTTGTTGGAATCAGTGCAAGGTATAAGCAAGAGCACTATCAAACTTAATTTCCTGTAGAACTGCGAAGGTGGAAAAAAACTAAAAAGTAATGTTTTGTAGCATCTTCTGATTTTTCACCAGCATGGGCAGAGATGAAAATCACACTGTAAAAGGTGTCGATTGAGACGTGGATGTACTTTAGTCTGCCAAAAGGGGCCTAATGTGTGATGTGTGATTGCCAGATGTGGAGACTCTCTAGTCCTCTTGGATTGACTCCAGCTCTGACAGAAGCAAGGCCATGTTCCTGACAATTGGGGCAGGTGGCTACAAGGGATCTTGACGGGTCTTGGGTGTTTTTGAACATCCTGAGCAGCGCAGGAATATTTTGGTGGTAGAATTTTTGGCTGATCCTAGCCTGTGTAAAAATGATCTAAGGCGTATTGCAGTGGTTCAGATGTTTGAAGTAGGCAATTGAGGTGCTCTTGAGTGAGAAGTAAGTATATATTCACAAGGTCTGTACCTGCAAGGGAGCACAGATGCTCTCTAGCTTTCCTGATTAGTTGTGCAATAACTTTCTGTTGGGTTGTTATCATTTTACTAGGTTGGTGTTCTCTGAAAACGCATTCAATTTCTTTGAGGGGATCTGAGATAGTTGAGTCCCCCTGAAACAATAATGCATGGAATTTTGGACTTAGACCAAAGATTGCCAGGGAGAAAGGAAAATTAGGGTGGTATCTGTGTGCCTGTTTAGTTTGAATCACCCAGGATGCCTTATGTACAGTTGCTTAAGCCTCCGGTGTCAGTGATCACTGGAATCGAGTCCTTCACTGCCTTTAAGGAGCAGGAGCAGCGGCGTGAGGTCTTCTGTGGTGATTCCCATCAGTGAATGTACCCAACTGATGCTTCCACAGAGCATTTGGGGTTCTGGCAGAGTCTTTGGGTTGTCCTTGATGTGCAGTGCTTGTGGTGTGATGGTTCTCTCTGCAGTTTTTAGGCCAGGACACTTCGAAGGGGCTGTCCTTCAAACTTTATCTGCTGCAATCTTAAAACCTTTCTCCTGTACCGCAGTGATGACATCTTGTACTGCAACATCCAAAATGATTTGAGCTCCTGCACAAACGACTGTGTCGTCCATGTAATGAAAAATGATAGCATTAGGATGTTCATTTAATGGTCCATATAATGAAAAGCGATTACCATTAGGGCGAGAGAATTTGGACATCAAGCAATTGACAAATATTTGGTCTACTCTTCAGTCGTTGAGGCAATACAGTCCACTGGTACCTCTGTAAAGGTGCTTGTCGATTTAGTGATGGAAAAGGCAACCCAGGAGGGTGTCATTGGGCTGCATGGGGGTGTCAAAAAAGTAGTCATTAAGATCTATATCAACCATCTGCCAATAACAGTGTAATCATAGGTACAATTGGATTAAACCTCCCTGAACTAGCCTTCCTTCAGATCTTACCCATGCAATCTTCAAAGCAATGCTCTTCCTATGCTCAGGCTCCATCAATCACAGCCTAAATGTCGAACAAGATATCCGAAAAATAGGAGGACTACAAAAACTGCTACCCACAACTACAGCATGGTGCACCATCAGCAATCTCAAGGTAACATGGAGGCTGAGGGCAGGCTGGACTGGAGGGAACCACTGTCCTCGATGACCTCATTGATTTTCCTGAGGTCCTGCAGGAGCCGCCTCTTGTCCTTGCCAGGCTTTCATATGATAATGACAGGCACATTGCAGGGGCTAGTAGATGGTACAATGTGGCCCACAGACAGCTGCTCCTGCAAGAGGGACTGCAGGGCCTTTAACTTTCTGCCTGGGAGGGGCCACTTATCCACCCATATGGCATCGTTGGTCTTCCAGGTTGACTGAAGGGTGGCACGCAGCTCAGTGGCCCTGTCTAGAAATCCTGAGGTGTTGATAGGATCTCTAGCCTTGTCCCCCTTTGGGACAAGAGGTCTCTTTTTCTCAAATTGTTATTGGTGCCCGGGTGACAAAAGATCTTACTGTAGAAACTGTGCCCTCAGGACCTTCCCTGCAGAGGTTACTGTGACTCCAGAAGCTGGTAGTGACTCCCTGGTAGCTAATAATTACCCCAGCAGCTGGAACCAGGAGCCATTGTTTTAGCCTATCAGAGCAGGAAATTACGGTGACATCAGCTCTTGTAGCTAATAGTCCTGAAAGACACCTCTTTCTCCCATTACATGATAAAGCACACTTTAGAATGGGTCTGTTTCTGCCTGTTGTCTGTGCCCACATCACGATTGGATCAGCTGGTGTGGTGATCATGTCCCGTAGGAGGATGGCTCTGACTGTAACTGTTCCTTTTGGAATGAAAAGGGGAGGGTCTAAGCATAGAGCCTGGACAGTTATCTCCTGCAAAGACATCAAGGCGAGTACCTCAGGTAGTAGAGTGAGTGTCTCCATCCCTTCCCTGGTGTTGGTTAAAATCAAAATGTCTCTGGCCTGTTCTTCAGGCCTGTATTTGCCTGTTGGAATATGGTGAACATAAATATCGAGGATTGGAATTGAAAAGGCTCTTACCAGCTGCCTTTGGGTTCCAGGGCAGAGCTGTCTTCTGTCGAGTTTTCCGCAGTGATCGAGCTGTCCCGCTGGATCTGAGGAGGTTGCTGTGCTGGTTCTCCACGATGTTGGGGAGAGTGGGGTGGAACGGCCACGCGTTTGGTGTCATTGCGCAGGCCCTTTCTGTGTCTGTGTGGGGTTTCCCGCAGGCCACCGGTTTTGCCGGTGTTTGAAAGCATGTAGACGAGGGGGGCAGTGAGGACAGTAGCTGTGACAGCTAGAAGGTCCCTGGTAATAGCCTTTATTTATAAATTTTGTTGAAAATGCCCCATCTCCCTACACTTAAAGCCAGGTCCTTTTTCATGTGTATGTCAGCGAATAACTTGGGAGGGTACTAGCACCTCAACTATAGCCTGACTGGTAGCCTTAGCTAGGCTGGCATCACAGTGTAAGGATGCCCTAAGTGTGCATGCCTCTACCATTTGTGCAGTGGTAGGCTTTGGGTTAAGGGGTAGAGAAGGTAAAATGTCTTTACAGGTGTTATTAGCATTTGTTTCAGCAAGTTTAGTAAGAAGCACCTTCCTGGCTTTTGGATGTTCACCTTGCTTCTCTATTGCTTGTGGAAGGTGGTCAATTAATTTTAGAAAGGATTGCCCAGGTCCCTGCAGAATGTCTGTGAAATCTAGAGTAAGTGTTGTTCCATTGGCTGTCTGCTTGAGAGCTGTGTTTGCAGCACTTATATCTCTTCTAACAGAGCTCTGGGAAAGTCTATTGAATGAGGTTTAGTGAAATCTTCCTCCCTGGCTAGATGGACTAGTGTTAGGTGTGCCCACCTGTCTTCCCTAGCATAGTCTTTTAATAGTTGTTCTGTTAGTTTTTTCCCCATTCCTTCCCACAGAATAATTTCAGTGGGAGAAAGTAGGATGTGCATAAAATGGAGCAGATCGTGAGGCACCATAACATGTGCAGTGAAGGTGGCATTTAACAAATTATAAAAATACAGTGACCCCCTCCCATGGTCTTTCGCTTCTTTACAAGGGTCTTTCATCTCCCTGTGTGTGACAGCTTCCCATTGGGGGTTAGCCCCACTCTGGTACTGCACCGGTGCTGCTTGTATTTCAGCTACCAATTCCCAGTCCCCCTCTTCAGCCGCCAGCTTCCGCATCCTCTGCCAAGAATCCTCAGGCTCATGCTGAACGTCAGATGAACCTTCCCTCTCCTCTCCAGAAGAGGGAACTTGTTCTTTGGCAGAGGAGCGGGGCCTTGGTGTGACTGGCCAGGCCCGGTGTTGTGGGCCTTTGGCAGCCAAGATGGCGGCCTTCCGGTAACGGCCCCTCACACTTCCAGCTCCAACAGTGTGGGATCCACAAGGGGCTGAGTTGGAGGGGGTAGGCCAGCGGGAGTAGGCAAGGAAGCGCTGGATCCCAATGCAGGGGTGGTACCTGACACAGAGCTGGGACCCAACACAGGGGCATGACACGATGAGAGAGCTGGGGGTGGGAGGGAGTTTGACATTGACGACCCCTTCCAGAGGAGGGACTCCATTTTATGGGCTATCTGAGGGGGATCCAGTGAGGAGAGGTACTTGAGAATGGGTTAGGGTAAAATCCAGGCCTGTGTGACCTGGGCAGGGGGTAGAGAAGGAGGGAAGATGTCAGACAGCAGGTGGCTTGTCTGTGCTTTACAGCAGTTCCTGTCTCTCACCCTTATCTTGGTATCAGTGGGTTCAGGAATGCCAGGGGCAGAACTCAAAATATGATTTGAGTATTAGAACATTGAACCCTTGAGAAAACTGTATAAATCATGTGAAAAATTAGGTAAAATTTTGCGACTCTTATCCCTCCCTGAGTTTTCAAAAGAAAGAACCTTTCCCGAACTTAGTCCCAAAAAGCTACATGACGAATTGAATCAACAGCAATATCTGGGAACTCCTTTAAAAGCCAATGAACAAATGACTTCCAAGTTCCCTTAATAAAACTCTTGCCCCATGAAAGGAGAACCTCCCTAACTGGAACATATATGTCCCTCTCAACTTTGGATAATTTGTTACCCAGAGCTGCCCCTGATGTAAAGGGTGGCCCACTCACAGGACTAAAAAATTAACCAAGGATCCTGAAGTGCAGGCTGCCATCCCCCAGCTCACTGCCCTGGTTGCTCTGGATGCAGGTGTTAAAAATGTCCCCTGGGCTTCAGCAGCTGAGCCAGCCCTCATCCCTCATGCTGCCATAGGGTGCCGACGCTGCAATCAGCAAGCCCTGATGAAACTGATAAAACATTGCATTCAAAGGGATGCCTCACTTTAATTTATCATTTTTGTCATGAGGTATTATAGTTCCAGTAAGAGGCCCCTGGGCCTGCAAAACCCTGCGTCCTCCTGAGATATCATTGCTAATGAGGAGCTAAGCAGTGCTGAAAGCTGAGGCCTGTCCTTTGTGATCCCTTTGGGACGGCAGTGGAAGTGCCCTGAGTGCACATTCAGAGGCGCTTTCATGGCTTCTCCTGCCACGACACCAAAACTAAATGTGCAAGGTGGCTTCCTAGAATGACATGTAGTCCTTTGAAATATCTGCAGGCAGTGGTCTGAAACTGCTTTGTGAGCCTGCTCCTTGGGATCATCAGTGAGGGGCTGAGGGCTGGCCTGAGCCCGGTGCTGTGTCCCAGTGGGAGCAGCCCCACAGCCTCACGTGCAGAGCAGGCACTGCCAGAGGCGCTGGAGATCTCACCTGCCCTGCAGCCACCATTGTAAAGGAGCTGTAAACCTAAGATGGTGCTGACTTTCCCCTTGGACCCCTTGGTTTAGTCACTATGGGGAATTTCTTTCCTGAAGCCTGTGGTATTTCCTCCTGGCAGCTGTGATGGGGATGCTTGGGGAGTGTGGGGCTTTGGGGGCAGCTGCCCAGGAAGGGGCTGAGCTCGGGGCCCTGTTGGGCCCATGGCCCCCAGCAGCAGCAGCAGCCCCAGGGCCCAAAGCCCTGTGGCCCCTGCCCAGCACAGGCTGCCCTGTCCCTGCAGCTGTCACCGAAGTGGGGCCCGGGGGCCAGTGGCCGCTGGCAGCAGCAGGAATGCGGGCAGGGTGAGGATGCCCTTCCTTGGCTTTTGGTTCTGGAACAAAGCGGGCTCAGGGCAGTGCAGAGCAGGCTGGGAAGCAGAGCCCAAGGCCTTTGGAGGCTGCAAGGCTTAAAGATCAGCCCCTGCAGCAGCCCAGATGTAGCTGGCCCAGTTGCCAAGGCTGTGGGGGCCTTGCGAGTGTGCAGGTGGATTTTGCATGGCACTGGCCTGCTGGTGGCTCTGGGCCCAGGAGTCCCTGTGGCGTCAGCAGGAAGGGTGGCTGAAGGTTTGCTGCCTGCTTTGGTGGCCTGGCTGCCGGGGCCAGTGCTGTGAGAGCCCCCTGTGTGAGAGCTGGTGAGAGCTGAGCTCTTGGGGACAGCGCTGTGCCCCAGGCCAGGAAGAGCAGCAGTGCTCAGTGCCAGGAGTGGTGTCAGTGGGAGCCCCTGTGCACAGGGACTCCCAGCCCCAGGGTGGCCGTGCCAGCACCCCCAGGGACCCCCAGCCCCGAGAACGTGGAACACATGGAACCCACAAGTGTGCAAAGGCTGCCTTTGCCCAAAGGAATGACCAAGAAAAGTCAGGTTTTAAAATGAAACAGTATTTATTTTCCAAAGATTGGCAAATCTAGGATTTACAGAACATGTGTCATTATAACAATTGTTATAACAACAAAAACAACAATGTACAGAACATATTTACATGGGATCCGATGGGCTAACAATCCTCAAAATGTATTTACAGAGAACTTCAAAAGTAGTGAACGTATTTACAGAAATCTTCTAAAGTTTCAAACGTATTTACAGAAATCTTCAAAACATTCAAATGTATTTACAAAGGCGTGGCATCATTGCCATGATGTGCATGAGTCCTGGAAGAAAGGAAGAAGCAGAGCTGGACTCAGCTGGCAGCACTGGGCCCAGCAGGGCTGGGAGCTGGGCCCCAGGGGCTGGGCCGGGGCTGGCAGGGCTGGCGTGGCCCCAGGCAAGCGCAGGGCCGGCCGGGGCTGGTGCTTGTGGCAGCACAAGCCAGGCCCCCTGCGGGCACCGTGTCCCTGAGCGGGGCCATCCAGCCCAGCCCCAGCCTGGCGTCAGGGGACCCAGTGTGTGTGTGGGAAGGGTGTGGGAAGCATCTGCCTGTCTTACCTGTGGGGCTGCATCTTCATCCAAGGACCATGGGCTCCTCCTCATCCTTTACGTCAACTTCCATCTCCTCGGTGTTATCCTCCTCATCCACCTCCATCTCTTCGATGTTGTCCTCCTCGTCTACTTCCACGTCCTCCACAGTGGAGGACATGGAAGTAGAGGAGGAGTCCACCTCCATCATCTCTTCCTCATCCAGGCCCCGGTCAACTTCTATGTCCTCCACTGTTTCTCTGTCAGTCTGCAAGGGGCAGCACAATCTCCCAGTGGGCTTCCTGTCCCACACCATCCATTCCCACATGGCTGCAGCCTGCCCAAGCCGGGTGCCCCCTGCCTGGCATGGCACTGTACCTCCATGGGCACAGCAGAGCACATTGTGCTGTGATTGGTGCTCCAGAGCAGGCGGCAGGCAAAGCCCAGGCAGCAGCAGCACCTCAACGCTGAGGGTCAGAGCGCAGAGTGAGCAGCAACTGACCCTCGGCAGCCGGTGAAGTGTCTGCTGTGCTCGTTTCCAGGTCCTGGATATTCCACCTGGAACCCTCTGGGAGCTATGATGTCACTGATGTTGCAGGGCGCTGTGCATTGGGAGATGGGGATGGCAGAATGATCAAATCCGTGAATGGTTTGGCTTGGAAGGAACCCTCAAGATGATGTGGTTCCAAGCTGAGCAAGCTCCCAGCACAGCAGGTTGCTGCGGCCCCTGTCCCACCTGGCCTTGGATGTTGCTGCGGATGGGGCATCCACAGCCTCTCTGCACTGGTCCCTGTGTCAGGGACAAGTACCCTGAGAGTAAAGAACTTCTTCCCATCATCAAATCTCTTCCAACTCTTGCAGTTTGATCCCATTCTCCCTTGTCCTGTCTCTACAGTTCTTGACCAAGAGTCCTCTCCCACTCTCCTTTGGGTCAGGCTGTTCCTGCAGGGTCACACGTGTGGCCTAACCTGCAGACAGGAGAGAGAGAAGCCAATTCCCAGTAAGAGAAAATGGGGAAAGTGACACGAGAGATGAGAGAAGACGGAAAATGTAGAGACATGCAAGGCATTGGTTTGGATGGGCTGTTGGATTCATGCCTTTTATTAGAGGCCAGGTTCCCCGGTGCACTCAGTTCCTGCCTGTCCTGAGACTTTATTGCTAGTGAGGAGCTCTGCAGTCCTGAAAGCTGAGGCCTGTCCTTTGTGTTCCCTGTGTTGGGATGGCAGTGGAAGTGCCCTAAGTGCACATTGATAGGCACTTTCATGGCTTCTCATGCCATGACACCAAAACTAAATGTGCAAGGTGGCTTCCTAGAATGACATGTAGTCCTTTGAAATATCTGCAGGCAGTGGTCTGAAACTGCTTTGTGAGCCTGCTCCTTGGGATCATCAGTGAGGGGCTGAGGGCTGGCCTGAGCCCGGTGCTGTGTCCCAGTGGGAGCAGCCCCACAGCCTCACGTGCAGAGCAGGCACTGCCAGAGGCGCTGGAGATCTCACCTGCCCTGCAGCCACCATTGTAAAGGAGCTGTAAACCTAAGATGGTGCTGACTTTCCCCTTGGACCCCTTGGTTTAGTCACTATGGGGAATTTCTTTCCTGAAGCCTGTGGTATTTCCTCCTGGCAGCTGTGATAGGGATGCTTGGGGAGTGTGGGGCTTTGGGGGCAGCTGCCCGGGCAGGGGCTGAGCTCGGGGCCCTGTTGGGCCCATGGCCCCCAGCAGCAGCAGCAGCAGCAGCAGCCCCAGGGCCCAAAGCCCCGTGGCCCCTGCCCAGCACAATCTGCCCTGTCCCTGCAGCTGTCACCGAAGTGGGGCCTGGGGGCCAGTGGCCGCTGGAAGCAGCAGGAATGCGGGCAGGGTGAGGATGCCCTTCCTTGGCTTTTGGTTCTGGAACAAAGCGGGCTCAGGGCAGTGCAGGGCAGGCTGGGAAGCAGAGCCCAAGGCCTTTGGAGGCTGCAAGGCTTAAAGATCAGCCCCTGCAGCAGCCCAGATGTAGCTGGCCCAGTTGCCAAGGCTGTGGGGGCCTTGCGAGTGTGCAGGTGGATTTTGCATGGCTGTGGCCTGCTGGCGGCTCTGGGCCCAGGAGTCCCTGTGGCGTCAGCAGGAAGGGTGGCTGAAGGTTTGCTGGCTGCTTTGGTGGCCTGGCTGCCGGGGCCAGTGTAGGGAGAGCCCCCTGTGTGAGAGCTGGTGAGAGCTGAGCTCTTGGGGACAGTGCTGTGCCCCAGGCCAGGAAGAGCAGCAGTGCCCAGTGCCAGGAGTGGTGTTAGTGGGAGCCCCTGTGCACAGGGACCCCCAGCCCCGGGGTGGCCGGGCCAGCATCCCCAGGGACCCCCAGCCCCGAGAACGCGGAACAAGTGGAACCTACAAGTGCGCAAAGGCTGCCTGTGCCCAAAGGAATGACCAAGAGAAGTGAGGTTTTCAAAAGAAACAGTATTTATTTGCCAAAGATCTGCAAATCTAGGATTTACAGAACATGTGTCATAACAATTGTTATAACAACAACAATGACAATGTACAGAACATATTTACATGGGATCTGAGGGGCTAACAATCTTCAAAACGTATTTACAGGAAACTTCTAATGTAGTCAACATATTTACAGGAACTTCACAACTTTCAAACGTATTTACAAATGCGTGGCATCTGTGCCATCATGGGCATGAGTCCTGGAAGAAAGGAAGAAGCAGAGCTGGACTCAGCTGGCAGCACTGGGCCCAGCAGGGCTGGGAGCTGGGCCCCAGGGGCTGGGCTGGGGCTGGCAGGGCTGGCGTGGCCCCAGGCAAGCGCAGGGCAGGCCGGGGCTGGTGCTTGTGGCAGCACAAGCCAGGCCCCCTGCGGGCACCGTGTCCCTGAGGGGGGCCATCCAGCCCAGCCCCAGCCTGGCGTCAGGGGACCCTGTGTGTGTGTGGGCAGGATGTGGGAAGCATCTGCCTGTCTTACCTGTGGGGCTGCATCTTCATCCAAGGACCATGGACTTATCCTCATCTTTCTCATCAACTTCCATATCCTCGATGTTGCCCTCCGTATCTACGTCCATCACCTCAATGGTCTCCTCCTCATCTACTTCCATGTCCTCCACAGTGGAGGACATGGAAGTAGAGGAGGAGTCCACCTCCATCATCTCTTCCTCATCCAGGCCCAGGTCCACTTCCATCTCCTCCACAGTGTCTCTGTCAGTCTGTAAGGGGCAGCACAATCTCCCAGTGGGCTTCCTGTCCCACACCATCCTTTCCCACATGGCTGCAGCCTGCCCAGGCCAGGTGCCCCCTGCCTGGAATTGCACTGTACCTCCACGGGCACAGCAGAGCACATTTTGCTGTGATTGGCGCTCCAGATCTGGCTGCAGGAAAAGCCCAGGCAGCAGCAGCAGCTCTGTGCTGAGGGTCAGAGTGCAGGGTGAGCAGCAACTGACCCTTGGCAGCCACTGAAGTGTCTGCTGTGCTCGTTTCCAGGTCCTGGATATTCCACCTGGAACCCTCTGGGTGCTGTGATGTCACTGAAGTTTCAGGGCCACACCACCGTGGGAGATGGGCATGGCAGAATGATCAAATCCGTGAATGGTTTGGCTTGGAAGGGACCCTGAAGATGATCTGGTTCCAAGCTGAGCAACGTCTCAGGTTGCTGCGGCCCCTGTCCCACCTGGCCTTGGATGTTGCTGGGGATAGGGCATCCACAGCCTCTCTGCACTGGTCCCTGTGTCAGGGACAAGCACCCTGAGAGTAAAGAACTTCCCATCATTACATCTGATCCACTTCCTTCAGTTTGATCCCATTCCTCCGTTTCCTCCCCCTGCATATCCTGACAAAGTATCCTCTCCCACTTCCCTGTGGGTCAGGCTGTTCCTGCAGGGTTACGCATGTAGCTTAACTTGCAGACAGGAGAGAGAAAAGCCACGTACCCAGTCAGAGAAAATGGGGAAAGTGGCTTGAGAACTGAGCGAAGACGGAAAAAGTAGAGACATGCAAGCATTGGTTTGGGTTGTGTGGTATGTGGGATTCGTGCCTTTCATTAGAGGCCACGTTCCCTTGTGCACTCAGTTCCTGTGTTGCAGCCTGTCCACAGCCAGCCTGTGTGAGGGACCTGCACTCCCAGAGCTGGGAGCACGCTTGTTTAACTGCTTGTTAACAAGGTGAGTGTGGGATTTTTGTGGAACTCTAACCAATGTGGATTGCAATTAGGAGGGTCCTGGGAGGGAGACCAAAATGGGGCTGGGCACACAATATGGGGGTGAACAGTGCAGGATCATTACAGTAAGCCAGGAGCAAAACGGTAAAGAGAGTTGGAACAGTCTAGGGGAACACATATATGGAAAATACAGCAGTTGAACTGGGTGATATGGAGAAAACGTGCTGCATCAACATGAACCTGCAAATGCCCATGGGCGACACCATTGCATTCAGAGCCATGTCTCTCTTTTACCATGGTCACTTTGCCCTGAGGTATTACAGCTCCAATGGTAGGCCCCGGGGCCCTCACAACTCCCCCCTTTTTGTTGCCTATAAACAAGGCTTCTGCCATAGAATTTTGCAGGCATTTAGCAAAAATGGATAAAATAACCAACACAATGAATACAATAAACCAAGTCCACAAAACGGTCTTAACTAAAGATGGAAGCCAGCCTTTCATCCCCCAATATTTGAAAAGTCCAGTGAACCAGTCCTTGTTGCCTTCCATCTGGATCTTGTTTCCTTGATCTTTTAGCAGCTGGATGCCCTGGTATACTGACTCCCTATATGATAGCAGGTAGAAAAAACACATGCCATCAAAAGCCTGACAGGCATGGTTATGGACAAGAAATTGTGGCTTGTCTGTGCAAGCAACCAGCTGAAAGCATGCGGCTCAGTGAAGAGCATCCAGATTCCTGCTGCAGCAGCAACCAATGGCAGCATCCTCTGACTTTGATAATTTGTTATCTGGAGGCTTTGATGGCCTAAAAGTAAACAGATAAAGCGAGTAGAAAGTGAAACGTAAGTTGTGTTCCCACTAAACTTTCTCTTCTGTAAGGCAAGGGTGTGAACACAGCTTATTACAACAATCATAGAGCAATGCTAAAATATAGTTTTTACAAATGTTAAGACATAGATCCTAGTTAGTGGTGTCTGAGCTATCTTGGTCTTGGTGTGTGTGGTCAACGCTGCTTAGGAGATCTTCTTCTGTCCTTCTCCTTCTTCTTTTCCAGGCTGCTGCTGTCTCTCTTAGGCTTTCATTCTGTTCTTCTGATGGTAGCTTTGGTGTTTGCCTCACAGTTCCCAGAAAGAGTTTTTACATATTTTGCTGGGATCCATCTTAGGAGTGTTACTGTAAAGACAAGGGCATCTTTTCTTTCCCAAGTAATTAATGGAAAAGGGCCCATAATTTGTTTAGAATCAGGTTCTTTGCTCAGCACAGGTTGCTGGTGTTGTAATTGGGCTGCAGTTGAATTAGTAAACTGCCTGATGACTGGGGGAGTTGTCTCCATAAATGGGTTGTTCAAAAAGTTGAATACGTAAAAGGCCTTGGCCAGTCTCTCAATGGAAGATAATATCTGGACTCCCCAGCTCAGCTGATCAAGGATCCTTTTGATGGATCAGTGGGCCCTCTCGGCTATGGACTGTCCTGTGGCAGAGTGTGGTATGCCTGTGACATGTTTTATACCCCAGTGGTCAGAAGCTTGTTGGAATCAGTGCAAGGTATAAGCAAGAGCATTAGCAGTTTTAATTTCCTGTGGGATTGCTAAGGTGGAAAAAACGAAAAAGTAATGTTTTATAGCATCTTCTGATTTTTTAACAGCATGGGCAGAGGCAAAAATCACACTGGAAAAGACATTGATTTAGAAGTGGATGAATTTTAGTGTACCCAAAGGGGCTTAGTGTGTGGTGTCTGATTGCCAGATGTGGAGACTCTCTAATCCTCTTGGACTGACTCCTGCTCTGACAGAAGCAAGGCCATGTTCCTGACAATTTGGGCAGGTGGCTACAATGGACCTTGCCAGGTCTCAGGTAATTTTGAACATCCTGAGCAGCGCAGGAATATTTTGGTGGTAGAATTTTTGGCTGATCCTAGTCTGTGTAAATTTGATTTGAGGCGTATTGCACTGGCTCAGATGTTTGAAGTAGGCAATTGAGGTGCTCTGGAGTGAGAAGTAAGTAAATATTCACAAGGTCTATTCCTGCAAGAGTGCACAGACGCACTCTAGGTTTCCTGCAATAGTTCTGCAATAACTTTTTGTTGGATTGTAATCGTTTTAGTAGGTTGGTGTGCTCTGAAAACGCATTCAAATATTATCAGGATCTGAGATAGTATAGTCCCACTGAAAGAATAATGCATGGAATTTTGGACTTACACCAAGGATTGCCAGGGAGAAAGGAAAATTAGGGTGGTATCTGTGTACCTGTTTAGTTTGAATCACCCAGGATACCTTTTGTACAGCTGCTTTGGCCTCTGGTGTCAGTGATCACAGGAATCGAGTCCTTCACGGCCTTCAAGGAGAAGCAGGAATAGTGGCGTGAGATCTTCTGTGGTGATTCCCAGCAGTGAACGTACACAACTGATGCTTCCACAGAGCTGGTGGAGTCTCTGCAGAGTCTTTGGCTTGTCCTTGATGTGCAGTGTTTGGGGTGTGATGGTTTTCTCTGTGCTTTTTAGGCCTTGCTACTTCCAGGGCGCTGTCTTTGGACTTTATGTGCTGTAATCTTAAAACTTTTCTGCTGTACAACCGTGATGACATCTTGTACTGCAACAGCCAAAACTATTTGAGCTTCTGCACAAACAACTGTATTGTCCATGTAATGAAAAATTATAACATTAGACTGTCTTTTCCAGTGGGGCAAGAGAATTTGGGCTCCAAGGTATTGATCAGTATTTGGGTTCTTCTTCATTCTTTGAGGCAATACGGTCTACTCGTACCTCTGTAAAAGGTGCTTGTCCACTTATGGATTAAAAGGCGAGCAAGGGGTTTTCATTGGGGTGCAAGGGGGTGTCAAAAAAGCAGTAATTTAGATGTATAACAACCATCTGCCAAACTCGATGTAACATGGAGGCTGAGGGCTGGCTGGACTGGAGGGCACCAATGTCCTCAATGACCTCGTTGATTTTCCTGAGGACCTCAGGAGCTGCCACTTTTCTTTGCCAGGCTTTCGTATTTCAAGCAAAGGCGCATTGCAGGGGCTAGTAGATGGTACAAAAAAAAATGTGTCCCACAGACAGCTGCTCCTGTACGAGGGATTGCAGGGCCTTTAACTTTCTGCCTGGGAGGGGCCACTGATCCACCCATATGGGGTTTTGGAACTTCCAGGTTGACTGAAGGGTGGCACGCAGCTCAGTGGCCCTGTCTAGAAATCCTGAGGTGTTGATAGGATCTCTAGCCTTGTCCCCCTTTGGGACAAGAAATCTTTTCCTCAAATTGTTATTGGTGCCCGGGTGTACCACTGTGCCCTCAGGACCTTCCATGCAGATGGTACCTTGACTCCAGAAGCTGGTAGTGGCTCCCCTGGTACCTAATAACTACCCCAGCAGCTGGAACCAGGGGCCATTGTTTTAGCCAATCAGAGTGGGAAATTATGGTGATGTCATCTCCTGTATCTAATAGTCCTGAAAGACATCTCTTTCTCGCTTTAAATGACCAAGCACACTTTAGAACAGGTCTATTTCTGCATGTTGTCTGTGCCCACATCACCATTGGATGAGATGGTGTGGTGATCATGTCCCGTAGGAGGATGGGTCTGGCTGTAACTGTTCCTTTTGGAATGAAAAGGGGAGAGTCTAAGCATAACTCCTGGACAGTTATCTCCTGCAAAGATATCAAGGTGACTACCTCAGGTAATATACTGAGTGTCTCCATCCCTTCCCTGGTGTTGGTTAAAATCAAAATGTCTCTGGGCCGTTCTTCAGGCCTGTGTTTGCCTGTTGGAATATGATGAACATAAATATCATGGATTAGAAATGAAAAGGCCCCTACCAGCTGTCTTTCGGCTTCAGGGCAGAACAGTCTTTTGTCGCGTTTTCTGCAGTGATCGAGGTGTCCTGCTGGATCTGAGAAGGTCGCTTTGCTGATTCTCCACAGTGTTGGGGAGAGTAGGGCGGAACAGCCTTGCGTTTGGTGTCATTGCACAGGCCCTTTCTGTGTCTGTGTGGGTTTTCCCGCAGGCCACTGGTTTTGCCGGTGTTTAAAAGCATGTAGACGAGGGGGGCAGTGAGGACAGTGGCTGTAACAGCTAGAAGGTCCCTGGTAATAGCCTTTATTTTTATAATTCTGTTGAAAATGCCCCATCTCCCTAGACTTAAAGCCAGGTCCTTTTTCATGTGTATGCCAGAGAATAACTTGGGAGGCTACTAGCAACTCTACCACACCCTGACTGGTAGCCTTAGCTAGGCTGGCGTGACAAAGTAAGGATGCCCTAAGTGTGCATGCCTCGACCATTTGCGCAATGCTAGGCTTTGTGGTGACTGGTAGAGAAGGTAAAATGTCTTTACAAGTCTTGTTAGCATTTGTTTCAGCAAGTTTAGTAAGGAGTACCTTCCTGGCTTTTGGATTTTCACCTTGCTTCTCTATTGCTTGTGGAAGGTGGTCAAATAATTTTAGAAAGGTTTGCCCAGGTCCCTGCAGAATGTCTGTGAAATCTAGAGTAGGTGTTGTTCCATTGTGTGTCTGCATGAGAGCTGTCTTTGAAGCACTTCTATCTCTTCTAACAGAGCTCTGGGAAGGTCTATTGAATGAGGTTTTGTGAAATCTTCCTCACTGGCTAGATGGACTAGTGTTAGGTGTGCCCACCTGTCTTCGCTAGTATAGTCTTTTAATAATTGTTTTATTAGTTTTTTCCCCATTTCTTCCCACAGAATAATTTCAGTGGGAGAAAGTAGGATGTGCATAAAATGGAGCAGATCGTGAGGCACCATAACATGTGCAGTGAAGGTGGCATTTAACAAATTATTAAAATACAGTGACCCCCTCCCATGGTCTTTCGCTGCTTTACAAAGGTCTTTCATCTCCCTGTGTGTGACAGCTTCCCATTGGGGGTTAGCCCCACTCTGGTACTGCACCGGTGCTGCTTGTATTTCAGCTACCAATTCCCAGTCCCCCTCTTCAGCCGCCAGCTTCCGCATCCTCTGCCAAGAATCCTCAGGCTCATGCTGAACGTCAGATGAACCTTCCCTCTCCTCTCCAGAAGAGGGAACTTGTTCTTTGGCAGAGGAGCGGGGCCTTGGGATGACTGGCCAGGCCCGGTGTTGTGGGCCTTTGGCAGCCAAGATGGCGGCCTTCCGGTAACGGCCCCTCACACTTCCAGCTCCAACAGTGTGGGATCCACAAGGGGCTGAGTTGGAGGGAGTAGGCCAGCGGGAGTAGGCAAGGAAGCGCTGGATCCCAATGCAGGGGTGGTACCTGACACAGAGCTGGGACCCAACACAGGGGCATGACACGATGAGAGAGCTGGGGGTGGGAGGGAGTTTGACATTGACAACCCCTTCCAGAGGAGGGACTCCATTTTGTGAGCTATCTGAGGGGGATCCAGGGAGGAGAGGTACTGGAGAATAGGTTAGGGTAGAATCCAGTCCTGTGTGATCACTACAGAGGTGGGAAGGGGGTAGAGAAGGAGGGGAGATGTCAGACAGAAGGTGGCTTGTCTGTGCTTTACAGCAGTTTCCATCTCTCATCCTAATGGTGTCAGACGGTTCAGGAATGCGGGGGGAAGAACTGGAAGACTGGATTGAATATAAGAACTTTGAACCCTTGAGAAAACTCCATATATCATATGAAAAGTTGGGAAAAAATTTTGTGACTCTTATCACTCCCTGAATTTTCTAAAAATAGAGACTTTCTCTGACTCAGTCCCAGAATGCTATAAGACAAAAAGAATACACAGAAATGTCTGGGAACTCCGTAAAAAGCCAATGAACAAATGACTTCCAACTTCCTGTAGTAAAAGTCTTCCACTCTGCAAGGAGAGACTACCTAACTGGAACATAAATGTCCCTCTCAGCTTTGGATAATTTGTTACTCAGAGCTGCCACTGATGTAAAGGGTGGCCCACCCACAGGACTAAAAAATCACCCAAGGATCCTGCACTGCAGGTGCCTGTCCCCACATACCCTGCTCTGGTGGTGCTGGATGCAGATGTTTCAAAATATCCCCTGGGCTTCACCAGCTGAGAGGGCCCTGTTGCTGCTTCAGGGTGTCAACGCTGCATTTAGTATACCCAGGTAAAACTGATAAAACATTGCATTAAAAGGGCTGCCTCACTTTATTGTAATTTATCATTTTTGTCGTGCGGTATTATAATTCCTGTAATAGGCCCCTGGACCTCCAAAACCTTGCGTCCTACTGAGATATCATTGTAGTGAGGAGCTCAGCAGTGCTGAAAGCAGAGGCCTGTCCTTTGTGTTCCCTTTGGGATGGCAGTGAAAGTGCCCTGAGTGCACATTCAGAGGCACCTTCATGGCTTCTCATGCCACGACACCAAAACTAAATATGCAAGGTGGCTTCCTTCAATGACATGTGGTCCTTTGAAATATCTGCAGTGGTCTGAAACTGCTTTGTGAGCCTGCTCCTTGGGATCATCTGTAAGGGGCTGAGGGCTGGCCTAATCCTGGTGCTGTGTCCCAGTGGGAGCAGCCCCACAGGCTCCCGTGAAGAGCAGGCACTGCCAGAGGCGCTGGAGATCTCACCTGCCCTGCAGCTACCTTTGTCAAGGTGCTGTAAACCTCAGCTGGTGCTGACTTTCCCCTTGGATCCTGTGGTGTAGTCACTATGGGAAATTGCGTTCCTGAATCCCGTGGGATTTCCCCTGGCAGCTGTGATGGGGATGCTCGGGGAGTGTGGGGCTTTGGGGGCAGCTGCCCGGGCAGGGGCGGAGCTCGGGGCCCTGTTGGGCCCATGGCCCCCAGCGGCAGCAGCAGCAGCCCCAGGGCCCGAAGACCCGTGCCCCCTGCCCAGCACAGGCTGCCCTGTCTCTGCAGCTGTCACCCGAGTGGGGCCCAGGGAGACGAGTGGCCGCTGGAAACAGCAGGAATGCGGGCAGGGTGAGGATGCCCTGGCTTGGCTTGTGTCTCTGGAACAATGTGGGCTCAGGGCAGTGCAGAGCAGGCTGGGAAGAAGAGCCCAAAGCCTTTGGAGGCTGCAAGGCTTAAAGATCAGTCCCTGCAGCAGCCCAGATGCAGCTGCCCCAGTTGCCAAGGCTGTGGTGGCCTTGAGAGTGTGCAGGTGAATTTTGCATTGCTGTGGCCTGCTGGCGGCTCTGGGCCCAGGAGTCCCTGTGGCGTCAGCAGGAAGGGTGGCTGAAGGTTTGCTGCCTGCTTTGGTGGCCTGGCTGCCGGGGCCAGTGCTGTGAGAGCCCCCTGTGTGACAGCTGGTGAGAGCTGAGCTCTTGGGGACAGCACTGTGCCTTAGGCCAGGAAGAGCAGCAGTGCTCAGTGCCAGGAGTGGTGTCAGTGGGAGCCCCTGTGCACAGGGACCCCCAGCCCCAGGGTGGCCGTGCCAGCACCCCCAGGGACCTCCAGCCGCAGGAACGTGGAACAAGTGGAACCCACAATTGTGCAAAAGCTGCCTGTGCTCAAAGGAATGGCCAAGAGAAGTCAGGTTTTAAAAAGAAACAGTATTTATTTGCCGAAGATTGGCAAATCTAGGATTTACAGAACATGCGTCGTTATAACAATTGTTATAACAACAAGAACAACAATGTACAGAACATATTGACATGGGATCCGATGGACTAACAATCTTCAAAACGTATTTACAGAAAACTTCGAACGTCGTGAACATATTTACAGGAAACTCGGAACGTAGTGAACATATTTACAAGGAACTTCAAAACTTTCAAATGTATTTACATATGCATCGGATCTGTGCCATCATGTGCATGAGCCTTGGAAGAAAGGAAGCAGCAGAGCTGGACTCAGCTGGCAGCACTGGGCCTAGCAGTGCTGGCAGCTGGGCCCCAGGGTCTGGGCCGGGGCTGGCAGGGCTGGCGTGGCCCCAGGCAAGCGCAGGGCAGGCCGAGGCTGGTGCTTGTGGCAGCACAAGCCAGGCCCCCTGCGGGCACCGTGTCCCTGAGGGGGGCCATCCAGCCCAGCCCCAGCCTGGCGTCAGGGGACCCAGTGTGTGTGTGGGCAGGATGTGGGAAGCATCTGCCTGTCTTACCTGTGGGGCTGCATCTTCATCCAAGGACCATGGGCTCGTTTTCATCCTCCTCATCTACTTCCATGTCCTTGATGTTATCCTCCTCATCGACCTCCATCTTGTCGATGTTGTCGTCCTCCTCTACTTCCATGTCCTCAACCAGGTTGGACATGGAAGTAGAGGAGGAGTCCACCTCCATCATTTCTTCCTTATCCAGCCCCTGGTCCACTTCCATTTCCTTCACAGTGTCTCTGTCATTCTGCAAGGGGCAGCACAATCTCCCAGTGGGCTTCTTGTCCCACACCATCCATTCCCACATGGCTGCAGCCTGCCCAAGCCGGGTGCCCCCTGCCTGGCTTGGCACTGTACCTCCACGGGCACATCAGAGCATGTCCTGCTGGGATTAGCGCTCCAGAGAAGGTGGCAGGAAAAGCCCAGGCAGCAGCAGCACCTCAGCGCTGAGGGTCAGAGCGCAGAGCGAGTGGCAACTGACCCTTGGCAGCCGGTGAGGTGTCTGCTGTGCTCGTTTCCAGGTCCTGGACATTCCTGGAACCCTCTGGGAACTGTGATGTCACTGAAGTTTCAGGGCTGCTGTGCAGTGGGAGATGGGGATGGCAGAATGATCAAATCCTTGAATGGTTTGGCTTGGAAGGGACCCTCAAGATGATCTGGTTCCAAGCTGAGCAAGCTCCCAGCACAGCAGGTTGCTGCGGCCCCTGTCCCACCTGGCCTTGGATGTTGCTGCGGATGGGGCATCCACAGCCTCTCTGCACTGGTCCCTGTTTCGGGGGCAATCACCCTGAGAGTAAAGAACTTCTTCCCATCATCAAATCTCTTCCGCCTCTTGCAGTTTGATCCCATTCCTCCTTATCCTGTCTCAACAGTTCCTGACCAAGAGTCCTCTTCCACTTCCCTGTGGCTCAGGCTGTTCCTGCAGGGTCACACATGTGGCTGGACCTGCAGACAGGACAGGGAAGCCAAGTTCCCAGTCAGAGAAAATGGGGAAAGTGACACGAGAGATGAGAGAAGACGGAAAATGTAGGAAAACGTAAGGCATTGGTTTGGGTCGGCAACTGGATGCATGCCTTTTATTAGAGGCCAGGTTCTCTGGTGAACTTTGTTCCTGCATCTTCCTGAGATTTCTTTGCTGGGTGAGGAACTCATCAGTGCTGAAAGCACAGGCCTGTCCTTTGTGATCCATTTGGGATGGCAGTGGAAGTGCCCTGAGTGCACATTTAGACACACCTTCATGGCTTCTCATGCCACGACACCAAAAATAAATCAGCAGTTTGGGTTTTTGAATGACATGTAGTCCTTTGAAATATCTGCAGGCAGTGGTCTGAAACTGCTTTGTGAGCCTGCTCCTTGGGATCAGCTGTGAGGGGCTGAGGGCTTTCCTGAGCCCAGTGCTGTGTCCCACTGGGAGCAGCCCCACAGCCTCACGTGCAGAGCAGGCACTGCCAAAGGCGCTGGAGATCTCACCTACCCTGCAGCCACCACTGTCAAGGTGCTGTAAACATCAGCTGGTGCTGACTTTCCCCTTGGACCCCTTGGTTTAGTCACTATTGGGAATTTCTTTCCTGAAGCCCGTGGGATTTCCCCCTGGCAGATGTGATGGGGATGCTTGGGGAGTGTGGGGCTTTGGGGGCAGCAGCCCGGGAAGGGGCTGAGCTCGGGGCCCTGTCTGGCCCATGGCCCCCAGCAGCAGCAGCAGCAGCAGCGGCCCCTGGGCCTAAAGCTCCATTCCCCCTGCCCAGCACAGGCTGCCCTGTCCCTGCAGCTGTCACCTGAGTGGGGCCCAGGGGCCAGTGGCCGCTGGAAGCAGCAGGAATGCGGGCAGGGTGAGGATGCCCTGGCTTGGTTTTTGTCTCTGGAACAAAGCGGGCTCAGGGCAGTGCAGAGCAGGCTGGGAAGCAGAGCCCAGGGCCTTTGGAGGCTGCAAGGCTTAAAGATCAGTCCCTGCAGCAGCCCAGATGCAGGTGGCCCAGTTGCCAAGGCTGTGGTGGCCTTGAGAGCGTGCAGGTGGATTTTGCATGGCTGTGGCCTTCTGGCGGCTCTGGGCCCAGGAGTCCCTGTGGCTGCAGCAGGAAGGGTGGCTGAAGGTTTGCTGCCTGCTTTGGTGGCCTGGCTGCCAGGGCCAGTGCTGGGAGAGCCTCCTGTGTAAGAGCTGGTGAGAGCTGAGCTCTTGGGGGCAGCGCTGTGCCCCAGGCCAGGAAGAGCAGCAGTGCCCAGTGCCAGGAGTGGTGTCAGTGGGAGCCCCTGTGCACAGGGACCCCCAGCCCCGGGGTCGCCGTGCCAGCACCCCTGTTACCTGATTGAAAAAAGACACAAAACTCGAATAAGTTTTGTGGGTGCTTTATTAAGGGCCCGGGGAGCTGGGGGGACTCACGTCCCAAAAAAAACCCGAGCCCCCGATTTCACGTATGGGTGCTTCCCTCTTATACATGCGATTCATGACAAAGTCTCCAAGAAACAGTTCCCCTTGCCTAGTCACGGTCCCCTTGTAATACATTCCTTAGTTCACAAGCAAGATCATAAATCTTCTGCTTATCTTATTCTAAGAGCATTGTATGCTGCCTCCAGACAGGTTAGCATTCTTACTTTCCTGCACTAGTTTAATTATTTATTAAATTCCTAAGACTACCTGCTAGGTTACGCACAAACCCAACACACACACTATCAACGGCTACAAAACTGCAAAACTGCTTTTAACAAACCAATTCACACACAACTCATAACTAAACTATAATTACACATTTTGCTAAATTTCATTTCTTTTCCAACATTTCCCCCCTTTTGAGCATCCTTCAGTCCTGCTGCAAGGATGCTCAATCAACAGTATTGACAGTAACATCTTCATAACGAGGTAGGGAGTGTTCTTCATTCTGCCGCCCGCGGGTCATCGCCTTCAGCAACCGGAGAGATCGTTTCTTTTCCTTTTCGATCACACCTAAGCGGCATCTATATACAATCCATACAGTCACTAAAAATACTAAAAACATTAGTGTATACTGTATAGCAGACGTAATCCAGCCATACAGGTGAAGCCCCAAAGAATCAAATACTGCTCCTATCCAGTTATGCTGTGCTTCCTTTTCAATTTCCTTGGTTTTTGTTTCCACTTCTGCCAGTTGAGAAATATCTTTCTCAACTTCAAGTGTAACATTTGGAATGTGTACACAGCAATGATCTATTCTCCTACTCAGGTAACCACAAACTCCATGTTCTTTTAACAGTAGCAAGTCCAGTGCCATTCTGTTTTGTAGGGTCATTCTTGATGTAGCTTGCAATTGCAAATTTAGATCTTTAAAACCCTTCTTAGTAGCTGCTGCCAACCTTTCTGTCCTAACAAGTTGTTGAGCATCTCCCTATTTCAATATGTTGCTACCAGAGGGAATAATGACTCTAGTATCCATCCAAAGTGTACTCCTGAGCCAGGTTCACGCCACTGCTCCTCTAGGGATTCTTCCCTCTTTCTGAGTCCTTTCCTTTGGATCAATCTATTCTGTTTCCAGTATGGACACAATGTGGGAACCCCTAGGGTGATTTGTGTTACTGTTCCATCTAGAGGTAAATGTGTGGTCCACTGTCCATGTCCCAACACCCAGACTAGATTTCCAGGGCTATGCACAGTAGTATATCTGCAATCTATAGGTCCCTCCATGGACTCTCTGCTAACCGTATGATCATATCCCCTACACTCGCATCCCCACTTTAATGCCATTTTCACCGGTACCAATCCAATTCGGTCTTCTGGTGTATCACATGTAAAAACCTCAGTACAATTCCAATCCTCTTTCTGCGGTCTGAACTCTCGGGAAGATGTAGATGTGATAAGGGCCCTACAATGTGACTGATTCTTTACTCCTGATCATTGGATGCACCATTGTACTTCCCCAAGGTAATTATAGTGTTCCAAAACACTAGGTCCCCATAATGTCTTCCAACTATTCCAGGTGTCAAAATTCTGTGTGACATTCTGACAACTCATCTCATTTCGGTGGGATTTCGTTCTTATTCGTACTGTATTGCATGGCTCATCTATTGGGGTTGCAATCAAACACCTCCTGGTATTTTGAATCCAACCGTAATGATTGGGTTTCTTTTCACATTCCTCTCTAGTCATAGCCCGAAAGGTCATACACAAATCCCTCCATACATCTACTGGTTTGGGAACTGACTGGCAGGACCATGAAACATTCTTGAATGTTTCAGGCATTTTGGTTACCGGTATTATTCCCCAGGGAATTGGTTCACCTGCAGCCTGTGGTAATGGTAGGCAAGCTGTTATTTTAGTCACGTTCTGCATGATCCCAAAATCTCTAATTAATCCTACCACTAAGTTTTCCTGCTCAGTATTCCGTTCTATTGTATCATTAGCCTCCCGTCTACTCCTTCTACCGTGTCTCTGTAAGGATAACATCATTCTGTCATGCCTCCACCATGCATTTCCTATTCTGGGATTAGTGACATTCAACCACCCACAACCTTTGCCTTCCTTCTCCCACCAACTGGTCCCATCCTCTATTCTGTCCCAGGTCAGTTCCCTATTTTGCTTCCACCATTTGACCCGTAGGTTCCTTTGATATCTTGATCTTACTAGGAAGGAACAATTTATTCTAAGGGGTGGCCCATCCCACATGTTCGCTGTCATTGATACTGGATCAACCTTTATGTTTTCAGCACGATCCCCTGTCCCTGGCAAAACCCTCATACTCACTCTTTTTTAATCAACACTATCCCGTATCTTGATCAAACATACATATTCTCCCGTATCGTTTGTGGTTACCTTAGTAAGATTCAGTACTGTGTTTCCTTGTTGTTTATCCTGATCCCAACCGACTCCCATCTTGCCTCGGCTTCTTTCAGCCCCCCGTTGCCATATTGCAATAACTTCATCGGCCTCAACTCTCTGGCTGTCAAATATAACACAAGTTGATTGAACATCCATCCCTTCCATGACTGTAACCTTTGTTTCTTCAACCTGTACTAGAGTAGACCCTTGAACGGGTAATAGTCTCATGATCACTAGCAGTAATATAATTAAGAAGGCGGCTTTGCGCGGAAGATCATCCGGGTTGGAGACACCATCTGGGTTTCCCATTGGAACGGTGCCTTCTTTACCCTGGTGTAATGGATCCAAGCATCCATCCCCTGGACCTTCACCGCCGTGTAGGTCATCATCATCACCTGGTGGGGTCCGCTCCATGATTCCCATAGCGGATCCGTGATCCACTTCTTGACGTACACCTGGTCCCCAGGCTGGATGTCGTGGACAGAATTCTCCAGCGTGAGCAGTCTATTCCACTGTAAGGTATTTCTTAAAGAATTTAAGATCTTATTAAGTGACATAACATACTCTGCAATTGCCTGGTCCCCACTCACATGTACCTCCCCTTTTAATACAGTTGCATGATATGGTTTGCCATATAGTATCTCATATGGACTTACGCCTACCTTTTCCCTTGGCTTAATTCAAATCCTGAGTAGGGCCAAAGGCAAAGCTTGAGGCCAGTGCAGTTTAGCTTCCTGGCAAATCTTTTTGATTTGTCCTTTCAGGGTTTGATTCATGCTTTCCACCTGCCCACTAGACTGAGGTCTCCAGGGGGTATGCAAATTCCAGGTTATATCTAACAGTCGTGCTAATTCCTGCACTACCCCGGCTATAAAATGCGGACCCCTATCTGATGACAATCCTAAAGGTACTCCAAATCTTGGTATTATTTCTTTTAACAAGGTTTTTACCACCTCCTTAGCCTGATTAGTTCTACATGGAAAAGCTTCTGGCCACCCTGAGAACATACATACGTACACTAACAAATATCTGTATCCCTGTGCCCTAGGCAATTCAGAAAAATCAACCTGCCAGTAATCTCCCGGTTGTGACCCGACTTGCAGCTTTCCCATTTGTATTTGTCTCCTAACTACTGGATTATTTTTCAAACATACCGGGCACATTGCATTAACTCTTTTTGCCATTGTTAACATCTGATTAGAGATTATCTCATTCTTCAAAAATTTTACCAATACTTCTGCCCCCCAATGACATTTGTTATGTTCTGATTCCAAAATAAATTTCATTATGCGGGTTGGTACCACTATTTGTCCCATTGGTGTAACATACCACCCAAGTTGATTCCTCTGTGCCCCTAGCAAGTTTATTAGTTTTCCATCTTCTATTGAATATTTGGACTCCTGATTCAGGTATGGGGTAGCCGGATTCGTTCTTACCGGTACCAATGCCATTTGAATCCATATTTCCCATGCCACTTGCCGTGCTGTAGCATCAGCAAATCGGTTTCCTCTGTAAACGTCTCCTTCCGCAGTCTGATGTCCTCTAACATGCATAACTGCAACTGCTTTGGGACTATGTACTGCATCCAGTAGCTGTAGCACTTCTTCCCGGTGCTTGATGTTAGTTCCCTGTGAATTCAAAAGCCCCCTTTCCTTCCATAACGCCCCATGTACATGAACCACACCAAAGGCATATTTAGAATCCGTCCAGATATTAACCCTTTTGTCCTTGCTCAAATACAGGGCTCTGGTGAGTCCAATCACCTCTGCCTTCTGGGCCGAAGTTTCAGGTAACAAAGCCTTTGCCTCTATTACCTGATCCAATGTTACCACTGCATACCCGGCATAGCGAGTCCCATTCTCGACAAAACTGGATCCATCAGTGTATAGTTCCCATTCAGGGTCTTCCAATGGTTCATCCTTTAGGTCGGGTCTGCTGGCATATACTTGTTCAATTACCTCTACGCAATCGTGCACCAGTCCCCCAGCCTCCTGATCACTGCCTAAAAATTCTGCTGGATTAACATGATTAGTAGTCCTTATTTCAATATCATCCTGTTCTCTCAGGATGGCCTGGTATTGCAACATTCGACTGGATGATAGCCAGTGACCCCCCTTTGGCTCCAAAATGGCCATGACCATATGGGGAACAAACACTTTCATTTTTGCCCCCAAAGTCAATTTCCGGGCCTCTTGAATAAGAATTATTGTTGCCGCCACGGCTCGTAAACCTGAGGGCCACCCGGAACTTACCGAATCCAGTTGTTTAGAGAAGTATCCCACTGGCCTCTTCCAGGATCCCACCTTCTGGGTGAGGACCCTCAATGCCAGTTTTTGCCTCTCATTCACGTACAACTGGAATTCCTTGGTCAGGTCAGGGAGTCCTAGGGCTGGGGCCTCCTTTAGTGCCTGCTTCAATTCCTGGAAGGCCTTCTTTTGCTGTGTTGTCCACTCCAGTCGATGCTGCTTCAAGGCCTCATACAGTGGCTTGGCTAGGAGACCGAAATTCATGATCCACAGTCGACACCATCCCACCATTCCTAGAAAAGATCTCAATTCCTGATGGTTACGAGGCAAAGGAATAGCACATATTGCCTCTGTCGGATTTTGGGGCTGTTTAGATGGTCTGGAAAAAGCCCAAAGATGGCCTTGGGCCCCCAGGTTCGAAAGGACAAGAGGAAACTTCAGATTTTTTCTCGGTCTCGGTGTTTATTAAATGCTTATCTAAAAGATTTTCTCTTGGCCTGACAGAGTTCTGCTCAGCAGTCAGCCATGGGCACACACTGAGAGCCCCTGGGGCGGCCACCTATCTTTATACCCGGAGTTACGTACACAATATTTATCATTTTTCTCCAATACCCTCTACCCTTATTAACCAGTGTTCCCCTAGTAAGGTCCAATCCTGGAGTGCCAACATCACCACAGAAAATGGAGGCCTAAAGGAAGAAGAAGAAGGAGAAGGGCACGCCCCAATTCCTCCATCTTACCTCTCTCGACCCCCCTGTACAGAAATTTTAAACCCTGTATCTCACACTCCAATTAACCTGTCCCTTCACCGTTCACCCCGGTGAAATCCTCCCATCCTCATACTGATGTCATCTCCCATGTGGGATCCAAGTCCAGCCACCAGACATTTCTGGCAACATTCCAGGACTCCCGAGCCCCCCAGGGGTGGTCTCGTTCACTCTGCCCCCCAGTTCTGAGAGGCTGAGATCCCACATCTCCCCCTTCTGTTTGCACCAAAAAGATCTTTTTCGTTTTTATGTGAAAACCCCCCAAAGTTCTTAGTTTCTTTTTATTTCTCTTCCGGGTCGCTTTTCGCAGTTTGAGTCTCGACTTCTGTCTGAGTACTCGTCTCTTTGTTTCTCGGATCAGTGTTCTCGTGCTCTCGCGTCCGGAAGGGCTTCACGTGCCGCGCCGACACCCACTTCAGACCTTGATCTGTGGAAATACAAGCAAAACCCTTGCCCCAAGTGATTAGTTTGAAAAGACCCTCTATTTGTCCTGTTTCTGGGTTTCTGATCAAAACTAAAGGATTTTCCCTTAGCTTTGCCTGTGTGTTGTTTAGAAAATGTCTCACGATCGGTGGATCAGGTTCCGAGGATGAGCTATTTAGGAAATTCAGCACATACAGTGCCTTATTTAATTTCATGTGAGGTGTTGCCTCTGGCTCACCCCTTCTCTGTCTGTCCAGAAGGGATTTTAGGGTGTGATGTGTTCTCTCAATGATTGCCTGACCTGTGGGTGAATGCGGAATACCAAACGTGTGTCTGACACCCCATCTTTTCAGGAATCTGTCAAGCACCCTGCCTGTGTATGTTGGACCATTATCTGTTTTTATCTCCTGAGGCACACCTAAGGCTGCAAATGCCTGCAGAAAGTGTCGGCAAGCATGGTCTGCTGTTTCCCCAGCATGTGCTGAAGCAAAGACTGCACCTGAGAATGTATCTACAGAAACATGAATATTTTTGAGCCTCCCAAAAGATGGGTATTTTGTGACATCAGCTTGCCACAACTGAAGACTTTGCAGCCCCCGCGGATTGATGGCCCCGGTAGAAGAAGGTGGCTGCACAAGCTGACAGTCTGGACAAGCACTAATGATCTCCCTCGCATCTGTAGCACTGTCCTCCTTGGGGGTTGTTCTCTTTCTGCATTGCCGCAAGAACTTTGTTGATGTTTTCGTCCTGTTGATGGAGTAATTTCTCGAACATCTTCTCCAATGTCTTGTTCTCTGATTGCCCTTCTGAGCGTCCCTTCAGCTGTTCTTCCCATTCATCTTTTAATTCATTCTTCACAATCGCTGCGATGTGCTGAGGCGTCCCCACCTTGCTGCATGCCTCCACCATCTCTGCCAAGGATGGCCGTCCTGGCATGGTGCTAATCACCCGTTGACAATCCGGGTTGGCATTGCCGAAAGCTAAATTCTCCAAGAGAGGCCTCTTCACTTCTTCTGTTGTCACCTGTCGATCCACGGCTTGCGTGAGTCGGTCGATGAATGACATGAATGGCTCTGTGGGACCTTGCCTGATGCAAGAGAACGGAACATCCGGAGCTCCTGTCGGCGTAATTTGTATGATTGCCAATCGCGCTGCTTCTTTGATGTCGCTTAACACTCTTCGTGGAAGCCGCGCTGCTTGTTCCCTTGGATTGTCATCTGGAGGATCCCCTGCTAATTGCCCTTCTGTGAGGTTCGCATTTGGCCCACCTTGGTATCTGTTCCGCAACTCAGCAAGATATTTTCTCCACCTTTTTTCCCAGATAAGACTCTGTGTGTCAGTGAGGATCATTGCCACAATACTTCGAATATCATATGGTGTGAGATCATATATAGAGAATGTCCCTCTTAATAGCTGTTTGAAGTATTGTGAGTTCAGCCCAAAAGTTTGAGCCGCCTTCCCTAAGTCTTTGAGTGTCTCATGACCCATCCTTTCCCACCTTGGATTCTGTCCCTGGGCATCATATGTCACTGGCATTGTCAAATCCCCTGATCCCGGGAATAAATGCTTTTCCTTTTCCAATGCTTTTCTGATTTGCCTCCAATCCATCGTCTTCACCGGCTCTTGAAACCCCTCTTCATCAGACTCCATTGGGATTTGCATGAATAATGGTGTTGTGGATGTCATCGGTGATTCATGGTGTCTCATTTTTCGCCTTGAGGTTTTTGGCCTTGCTCCTAAATCCGAAAAGGAAACTCGAGGATCCTGTTGATATTTCTTCTTTACTGTATCGAATGAATGCAAGAAGCTTTTTGCTGCTTCTGCTGCTGATAGCATCCATGTTGGGACACCTTCCGATGCTGTGATCCTTATGACATCTTCCCCTTGTAGCTGTTCTTCATCTGAGCTTTCATCATCTTCATGAAATTCCGAAGTGGATGGATAATCCCTTTGTCGTGTTAACATTTTCTTCTTCGAGGTGCTTTTCTTTTTATATATTGTTGGAAAAAATTGCTGCATTGTTGCAGTCTCGCCACGAGATGGCGCTGTGGCTCCGCCGAGCCGACCCGGCATGTGGTGCACTTCTGCCCTCCTGCCACTAGGTGGCGCTGTCACCGGCCTCCCTGGCTCGGATGACGGAGCAAGCTCGACTGCCCCACTTCATCTTCCGGCTCGGCGTCTCCCGGGAAGGGAAGGGACTAGGACTCCGAGGGTCTGAACCAAAGGCACCGGATCTGGAGATGGTGTGGAGCCCCAGGACGTAGAATCCCTAACACGGCCCCTCCTCACCCGCGACGTCACAGGGGACCGGGCTCGGGTTCGCCCGCGCCCTACTTTCTGCGCATGCGTGCTCTCCGAGCCGCTCCCTGTGTCCCCCAAGCTGACGTCATCGTCTCCCCCCCGTTTCACCTCCGAGGTCCCCGCCCCTCGGTCTGTCCCTGAGTCCACCTCCTCCTCCTCTGACGTTGTGTTCACCTTTCCCTCCGGCACCCCAGCTCGCGCCGCTATCCGAGCCGACCTCCGCACCGGGTCTGACGTCACAACCGCGCGCCTCCTGCGTCTCACCACGGTGGCCCTCTGAGGCTGCACATTTACCCCTAGTCCGCCTCCCGCGTTCGCCGCCCCCGCGCTCGTATGTGAGTCTACACCCCGGTTTTTGCGAATTTCGCCCTCCGCACGCGTCTCCTCATCTTCACCCGCGCTGCCCGCGTTTGCCGCTGCCGCCGCGTCGCCGCTTTCTCCGCGAACAAGCGCCCCCCCCGATCCCTTATCTTCCTGCTCCCCCCCTTCCGCTCCTGACTCCTCTACACTCTCTGGAGTTTCAGGACGCCCTTGGGGTTTGTTGCATTTTTTGATCGGGGGGTTTAATATTTTTTCCTGCTCTCTTTTTTCGAGAGCCCTTTCCCCCTGGCTTTTTAAAGCCAGAGCTAATTTTTTCCCGGAGCTCCGCTCCGCCCCCACCTCTGAGGGTACCGCAGCTTCTCGCTGCTTTTCCAGTCTTTTAGACTGCACTGAGATACCTTGTAACATGATTCTTGCCGGTGAGAGTAGCTTTAACACTGTCTCATCTTTTTTTGTTGCTAAAATATATAAATGCCTATTAATTTCTTGCCAAAACCCCACTTCGAACAACAAACATGTCTCTGCAAGTGGATAATTGAGCCTTGCCCATAGTAACAGCTGTTTTAATTCTTTCTTTGGGATCCCTTCTGTATATAATTCTGCTACACTTTGTAAGGTGGATAAGATTTCCCGTTGTTCCTGGGAGAGTGTGGCCCTCATGATCTTATTTTGGCCTTCTTACCGAATCTGTCGTCAGAGTGGTCTGAAAGCCCTCAGTCTCCGTCCAGCAGATCACGAGAGATGGGTCTAGAGGCACCTTTCTGGTCCCAGTCCAGGCCGCTCTGCTACGAACTGTCTTCAGCAGAAGCTGAGAGATGGAGTTCTCAGTGACTGCTGATTTTTGCAGTTCCTCCTGGCCGGTTTTTTCTTTTTCTTCTTTCTTTCTTCAGGCTTCTCTCCTCAGGAGTTATCAGTGCTGTCCTCTTGGCTCTTCAGCTCTTCAGGGCTTTTCCCCCCCCCGAAAGGTTTGGTGGGAGATAGCCCGCCCAGGGATTCCAGTTGTCGGATTTTGGGGCTGTTTAGATGGTCTGGAAAAAGCCCAAAGATGGCCTTGGGCCCCCAGGTTCGAAAGGACAAGAGGAAACTTCAGATTTTTTCTCGGTCTCGGTGTTTATTAAATGCTTATCTAAAAGATTTTCTCTTGGCCTGACAGAGTTCTGCTCAGCAGTCAGCCATGGGCACACACTGAGAGCCCCTGGGGCGGCCACCTATCTTTATACCCGGAGTTACGTACACAATATTTATCATTTTTCTCCAATACCCTCTACCCTTATTAACCAGTGTTCCCCTAGTAAGGTCCAATCCCGGAGTGCCAACATCACCACAGAAAATGGAGGCCTAAAGGAAGAAGAAGAAGGAGAAGGGCACGCCCCAATTCCTCCATCTTACCTCTCTCGACCCCCCTGTACAGAAATTTTAAACCCTGTATCTCACACTCCAATTAACCTGTCCCTTCACCGTTCACCCCGGTGAAATCCTCCCATCCTCATACTGATGTCATCTCCCATGTGGGATCCAAGTCCAGCCACCAGACATTTCTGGCAACATTCCAGGACTCCCGAGCCCCCCAGGGGTGGTCTCGTTCACTCTGCCCCCCAGTTCTGAGAGGCTGAGATCCCACAGCCTCTATTCTGTTTACTCCCAAACGTCTCTGCCCTTGTGTGATCTCACAACCGAGATAACTAACGCTATTTTTGACCAATTGAGCTTTTTCCTTAGAAACCCGATACCCTGCTTGGCCCAGCATGTTGAGTCATTTAATTGTTAATTCCACACACATTTCCCTTTCCTTAGTAGCCAGAAAAACGTCGTCCACCTACTGCAGGACTACATACAAGGATGGGGATATTGTTACCTGGGTTATCTTCCATTCCTCCAGCTCCTTGGCCAGTTGATTTCCAAAAATAGTAGGGTAGCATTTAAATCCCTGTGGGAGTCTCGTCCACGTAAGCTGCTTCTTTCTCCCAAAATCAGGACTCTCCCACTCGAAGGCAAAATATTTCCTACTCTCTACTGCCAGTGGGATGCAGAAGAAGGCATCTTTAAGGTCAATCACTGAGAACCATTTAAACTCCTCCGATACAGATGTTAACAAGGTATAAGGATTAGCAACAACTGGATGTATGTCTTTCACTATTTCATTAATAGCCCTTAAGTCCTGTACCAAACGGTACTTACCATTAGGTTTCTTTACTGGAAAAATTGGAGTATTATACTCCGATTCACATTCCTGTAATATTCCTTGAGCCAAAAATTGTTTAATTAACGGGGCTACTCCCCTCCTTGCCTCAAGCTTCAAGGGGTATTGCTTTACCCTCACTGGTTGGGCCCCTTCCTTTAGTTCCACCTTTACTGGCTGTGCAGCTTTAGATTTTCCGGGGACCCCTGACTCCCATACCCAGGGTATTACAGCCTGCTCAATTTCTTCTGGAATAGGAGAGGCATCCACTTCCTTGATCACAAAAATGCCTGCTATTTGTTCCTCAGGTATTTCCAATTTCACCCTTCCTCCCTCAAATATTATTTTCACATTAAGTCGGGACAACAGGTCTCTGCCAAGAAGGGGTGTGGGGCAATTTGGCATATACAAAAATTGGTGATCTAATTCTTTCCCCCCAAACCTAAGATTTAAAGGTTTTAAAAATGGTTGTTCCTCTAGCTTCCCTGTTGCCCCCACCACCTGTACTGTTGTGTCACTCAAAGGTCCCAATCGTCTATTAAGAACAGAATATGTTGCTCCAGTGTCTACCATAAATTCTTGATCCTTTCCATCTATCTCTAAAACTACCCTAAGATCCTTTTCTAGTCAGCTTTGATTCTGATAGTTTCCCAAAACTAGTGCTTGAGCGACTTCTGTTGGTCCTCCCGTGAATCCTCCCACAGGAGCATTCCCCATTGGACCTGTCCTTAATCCTATGTTTCCCATGCCCATACCTCCTCTAACCGGGCATTCATTTTTCCAGTGTCCCAATTGTCGGCAAAACACACACTGGTTTGGATCCAACCTCCCCATGTTAGGTGCAAACCCAAATCCTCCCTGACCTCTTGCCAGCCCCCTCTGTCCGTGACTAGCTCCTCCCCGACCTCGACCCCTAATGGGTCTTCCTCCTGCCCCTGTCTGTTGCATTACAGCCAGAATACTAGCTTGTTGTCTTTTTGCAGTTTCTTTTTCCCTGTTGTTGTACACCTTCCACGCTACCTCCAACATTTTATCCAAACTCCGAGTGTCCTCTCCTTCCAGCTTTTGTAACTTTTTCCTAATATCCTCTTGTGATTGCCCCATAAACAACAATGCCCATTGAAGTTTTCCTGATTGATCCTCTACATGTAAATTAGTAAACTTCCGAGCCATGTCTTTTAATCGTTCTAAAAAGGCAGACGGAGACTCATTCTTGTCCTGCTTGACCGAATACAACTTGGACCAATTCATAGTCTTAGGTATTCCTGTTCTAATTCCTTCCACCAACAATTCCTGATATCGTTTTACAGCCCTTATTCCTCCCGTAGAGTTTGGGTCCCACCTTGGTTCCTCACTAGGTACCAATTCATCAACTGTTTCATTTAGTTGTCTCAACTGAATTTCCTCACGAGCCTTTTCTCTAGTGGCTCTAATAACCATTTCCTTTTCCGTGGAATCCATTATAGTATCTAATAATACCTGTAAATCATTCCAGTCCGGATTCTGAGTCTTTATTACCATTTTAACCACCCTTGCCACCCTTTCAGGATCCTCCCGATAACTCCCCGCTGATTGCTTCCATATTACCAAATCCCCGGGGGAGAAAGGCACCTTTATAAGTATCCTTTCTCCCTGTAGTCCCACAGCTTCCCTTAACGGCACAATTAACTGTGGCCCCTTCTGCCCCCTTCCTCCCCTTGCAAGTCCGCCCTGCTAACGGAGTTCTTTTAACACTCTCATTCTTTTCACTATCACCATCACTATCACTCTCACTAGATCCCATTTTTATAGCTATATCCGCAGGGGGAGCAGGGGGCAGATTAGGAGCAACCAGAGCCCTCGGGCGTGCTATACAATAAGACAAATCTTCCTCAACTGAAGGATACAAATTACGCTCCTTTCTTTCTTTACATCCCACTCACTCCCTCTCATCATTCACTTCTAAAACCAAAATACCACACTCCTTTTGCCATTCATCTTTCCAGTACAAAACGAAAAACAAATCCAAATATGGTATTTCATCCCATTTCTCATTTCTCCTTAAAAATTGCATCAAAGATTCTATTATCCTCAATTCCAGTGTACCATTCACCGGCCATCCTGCTTGCCCAATCTCATATTCAGGCCACCAATGATTACAATAATCTATCATTTTACTTTTATCCAATTCTTGATAATACCCCTCACTTTTCCACCGTTTCAATATACAACCTAATGGCGTATTTCCAGGTATTTTACCATTGGCTTGCAGTAAGGTTTTAAAAGTTTTACAAGACATCATATTACAACCTTTAATTCCACCTTTAGTCCCAGTAAACCAATACACCTTAAACCAATATACCTTCTCGCCGTCCTTCCCCCAAAAAAAAAAAAACAGGAGGCGAGTTCCGGTCCTGCGTCCTTAGACGTCTTATGGCCGGAGCCTAGGCTTTTTTACCAACCACTAAATCCAAATCCAATTATCACCTTTTTCCAATATAAAGCATCTTTGGGCTTACCTTGATGCAGTTTGTCCAACAGGCGCGGGGGTCGGACACGACCAATGACTCCCCGAGAAATGCTCGGTGCCGGCTCGGAGTGGATCGAGACGCGGAACCGCCCCGGCTGCCCTCAGAGTCCTGCCGCGGTCGCCATAAAAACTGTTGCCCGATTGATAAATGACACAAAACTTGAATAAGTTTTGTGGGTGCTTTATTAAGGGCCCGGGGAGCTGGGGGGACTCACGTCCCAAAAAAAACCCGAGCCCCCGATTTCACGTATGGGTGCTTCCCTCTTATACATGCGATTCATAACAAAGTCTCCAAGAAACAGTTCCCCTTGCCTAGTCACGGTCCCCTTGTAATACATTCCTTAGTTCACAAGCAAGATCATAAATCTTCTGCTTATCTTATTCTAAGAGCATTGTATGCTGCCTCCAGACAGGTTAGCATTCTTACTTTCCTGCACTAGTTTAATTATTTATTAAATTCCTAAGACTACCTGCTAGGTTACGCACAAACCCAACACACACACTATCAACGGCTACAAAACTGCAAAACTGCTTTTAACAAACCAATTCACACACAACTCATAACTAAACTATAATTACACATTTTGCTAAATTTCATTTCTTTTCCAACACCCCCAGGGACCTCCAGCCCCGGGAAGGCGGAACAAGTGGAACCTACAAGTGTGCAAAGGCTGCCTGTGCCCAAAGGAATGGCCAAAAGAAGTGAGGTTTTAAAAAGAAACAGTATTTATTTGCCGAAGATCGGCAAACCTAGGATTTACAGAACATGTGTCATTATAACAACTGTTATAACAACAACCACAAAAACATACAGAACATATTGACATGGGATCTGATGGACTAACAATCTTCAAAATGTATTTACAAAAAACTTCCAACGTAGTAAACATATTTACAAGGAACTTCTAAACTTCGATCGTATTTACAAAGGCATCAGATCTGTGCCATCATGTGCATGAGTCCTGGAAGAAAGGAAGCAGCAGAGCTGGACTCAGCTGGCAGCACAGGGCCCAGCAGGGCTGGGAGCTGGGCCCCAGGGGCTGGGCTGGGGCTGGCAGGGCTGGCGTGGCCCCAGGCAAGCGCAGGGCAGGCCGGGGCTGGTGCTTGTGGCAGCACAAGTCAGGCCCCCTGCGGGCACCGTGTCCCTGAGCGGGGCCATCCAGCCCAGCCCCAGCCTGGCGTCAGGGGACCCAGTGTGTGTGTGGGCAGGATGTGGGAAGCATCTGCCTGTCTTACCTGTGGGGCTGCATCTTCATCCAAGGACCATGGGCTCATTTTCATCCTCCTCATCTACTTCCATGTCCTTGATGTTATCCTCCTCATCGACCTCCATCTTGTCGATGTTGTCGTCCTCCTCTACTTCCATGTCCTCAACCAGGTTGGACATGGAAGTAGAGGAGGAGTCCACCTCCATCATTTCTTCCTTATCCAGCCCCTGGTCCACTTCCATTTCCTTCACAGTGTCTCTGTCATTCTGCAAGGGGCAGCACAATCTCCCAGTGGGCTTCTTGTCCCACACCATCCATTCCCACATGGCTGCAGCCTGCCCAAGCCGGGTGCCCCCTTCCTGGAATGGCACTGTACCTCCATGGGCACAGCAGAGCATGTCCTGCTGGGATTAGCGCTCCAGATCTGGCTGCAGGAAAAGCCCAGGCAGCAGCAGCACCTCAGCGCTGAGGGTCAGAGTGCAGGGCGGGCAGCAACTGACCCTTGGCAACCAGTGAAGTGTCTGCTGTGCTCGTTTCCAGGTCCTGGATATTCCACCTGGAACCCTCTGGGAGCTGTGATGTCACTGAAGTTTCAGGGCCGCTGCTCAGTGGGAGATGGGGATGTTAGATTGATCAAATCCTTGAATGGTTTGGCTTGGAAGGGACCCTCAAGATGATCTGGTTCCAAGCTGAGCAAGCTCCTAGCACAGCAGGTTGCTGCAGCCCCTGTCACACCTGGCCTTGGATGTTGCTGCGGATGGGGCATCCACAGCCTCTCTGCACTGGTCCCTGTGTCGGGGACAAGCACTCTGAGAGTAAAGAACTTCTTCCCATCATCAAATCTCTTCCATCTCTTGCAGTTTGATCCCATTCCTCCTTGTCCTGTCACTAAAGTTCCTGACCAAGAGTCCTCTCCCACTTCTCTGTAGTCCCTTCCCTCACTGGAAAGGTGCTGAAGTCTCCTGTGATTCTCTGTACAATGTTCATAAGCTGAAATCTGCAAGTTGAAGCTTGTAGGCCCTCTGCAGTTATATAGTGGCGCTGGGGTGGTTCCTCAATGGCAACACGAAATTCTGAGGTATCAATTCATCAGCTGTTTTTATTGTGGTGGGATCTGAGAATTTGGGTCAGCAGAGCCCTTTATTGTCAGGGGGTGGTGTCTGTGAGCCTGACACAGAATCCAGCACTCAGACTAATCTTTTCTTGAGTATGGTAGGTTTTTTCATTCCTTTCCTCCTGCCCTTAGCCATTGCTAGAATGTCACAGTGAAAATAGAATTGAGGCCGTTTTTCACTCATTACATGTTCTTGTTTGTTTTGTTTCTTCTGCAAGGCTGGGCAAGGTTGATCTCGATGCAAATTCATTCACATCTGAGGAGCTTAAAAAGGCCTTGGCTAAAATGAAGGAAAGTGAGAAGGCAGAAAGGAAGGTGAGTTTCCCATTTCTAAAGCAATGCACATTGCAGGGATCTGAAAACACCCTGTTACACTCTGCTGAAACACAATGGTTAAAATGATTGCTTGGAAAACACTATGCAAACTAATTTTGTAGTGAATATGGACCTAAAATACCTTTATTAACCTGTTAGTGATATTGTTCCCTGACTTTTCTGTATGACTCGAAGATTCTGTGAGTGGTTTGGGTTGGATAGGACCTTAAAGGTGATCCAGTCCCACCCCTGCCATGGGCAGGGACACCTTCCACTATCTCAGGTTGCTCCAAGCCCCATTCAAGCTGGCCTTCGACATTTCCAGGGATCCAGGGGCAGCCACAGCTGCTCTGAACAATGTAATTTATCTGTTTCACTGCAGCTCAATTCACAAAAATGTCTGCAGACCCCAAAGGGAACTGGATTGCAGCTGATGGTATTTACAGAGGGTATTTCCCTTTACTCTCCTTGCTTTGGATTTCCAACCTTGTGCTCTGGATAGCAAAACCCAAGTGGCCATGGGGAAGCAGGGGCTGACATTTCCTTACACAAGCTCCAAGTTGTCCATTTAGTTACAAAACAACCCACTACCTGAAGTAAATAGGTGGGAAGATGTGTGACTCATCAGGTACATCAGAGCCTCTTTCCCTTCTCCCCCTCAGCAGTATTTCTTTAACCCTCGCTCCTCCTGCTGCCTTGGTCTTGGCTCACTCAAACAAAAACTGAAAGAGGAGTCAAGGCTCTAAAGTTCTGGTGTCACAGAAAGGCTTTTTCTTCCCTTATGTGGCAGCACGGCATGATTTCATTTGCTGGAGATTATTTCCATAGTAGCATTGCTGATTGATTGCAGGGCTGCTGAAAAGGGCTGCTGGAAATGAGGATCATTGAAATGCAAAAATTAGTGATACTCTATTAGGTGAAAATAAGCCATCTTTTAAAACCCCCTGTTAGAATAGCTTTTGTCCCAGCAACTAGGCTAAAAGCAGCTACATCTAATGAACCTAAAGTATTCCATTTGCAGTCACTCCTGCAGAGAGCAAATCCATCCCTGAAGGCTCAGTGTCAGAGGAAATGGAGTTACACCGAGCCTCTCTGTGCTCCGGCAGAGGCAGCTCGGGGAGGGATGGGTTTGGTGTGGTACCTCTGGTAATTTACCATTCCATTGACACAGCTTTCACCTCCATTGCTCACTTGGTTTTCCTCCAGCCCTCTCTGATCCCTCATGGGGAGCAGGACAGTGCAAACCCTCCAGCTGAGGCTCACTCCACATACAAACACATCTTGGCATTTGTGACAAATGCCTTCCAAAAGGGGCTTTCTGCCTTTCTCCTGTCCTTGGGGCAGCCCAGCTCCAGCATGTCTGTTCAGGGCAGCCCTTGGGGTGCTGTTACTGCGAGGGAGATGAGCTCAGGACAGGCTGTGTGCTGGCCAAGCCCCATGGCACAGCACGTCAGCTGCCCCCAGCTTATCACTGCTCCTTCTGCCTCCCTTTCTGACAGCTTCTGTCCTCACACCTCTCCCTAGGAGATAGACCCTTCCAGGAATTTGCTCAACACTTGGAAAGGCAAAAGCATCTTTGTCTGTGTCTGAGAACTCGTTGGAGTCACTGGGCACTTTGGGCTGGAGGGGACCTCTGGAGCTCTCCAGCCTCATGTCCAGTTCCAGAGAGGTTCAGCTGTAAGATCAGGGAGGTGCCTCAGGGCTTTTTGCAGCCAGGTTTTGAGAAGATCCACTTGCAGTCAAGCAGAGAACAGCAGTACTGCTGCCTGTGGGCTTGATGTTGAATTGGATGGAAATGGGATGTAGAAATAGTGCACAAATGCTGTAGAGATGTAGAAGTGGTGCACAGAGCTCTACTGTTCTCTCATATTGTGGATATATCACAGCTAACTGGGTTCCTGGGCTTCTCAGAAGGAACCTGCCCCTGCACTTCTGATGTAGAGCAATAAATCCATTGGCACAGACAGCCAGGTTCCCTTTGTGAATTTTGGGGCTGGCATTCCTTTCTGTGTCTGTCTTGTCTCTCTTCATCTCCTATCTTGTTATCTCACATCTGGTTTTTGCTCCTTTTGTTTCCAAGGCCCGAGAGGAAGAGGTGAGGAAGAAGTTCCGGCCCATAGAGCAGCTGAAGGAGGAGTTTGAAAAGCTGAACATGAAGATAGAAACAGATTATGAAATTATGCTTAAATTAATCAGCAAATTCAACAGCTCTGCCTCCACGCTGGATGAGAAAGTCGCGGCGCTTTATGATCTCGAATATTATGTTCACCAGGTAACAAGAATGCCTCAGTAACTACCTTGTAAAATCCAGGGGATACGGTGTCATAAACGGGGCTTTATTTTTCTTATCAGTATCAGGTAATACAAATTGCTTAATTACCATAATCCTGGGACAATAACAGACAGCAGAGGACTAGTGCAGGCTTATTTTATATCCAGGTTGGAATTAATCATCGCTTGTGCCAGGAGCCAGCAGTATCCTGGTGGTTGCCTGATTTGTTGTCTGTTCTCAGGCTGGTTTTCTTATCCTCTCTTTTTCCTTTTTTATCTCCTTAATTTTACAAAATCGGGTTTTAGCTGCCATTTTTGGGTAAGTAGAGTGGTGGTTGCTCAGAAAATAATTATTTTCTCTCTGCTTCCATGGAAAGCTGCCGTGGTTGATGGTAGGTGCCTTTATATCAGTTCACAGAGAACGTCTTTGTACCAGGAAAGGTGACAGCCACCCCAAACCCCCTATTTTGTCTTGGTGTGAGTAAGCAGTGGCAAGCAGAGCCTCGCTGTGCTAATTAGCTCTTTGTGAGGGTGAACATATTTCCTGGCATCTCGCTTCCTCGGGTTTGTGCTCACACTTTTCCCCCCTCTCTCTGATCTCTCTTGCTCTGCTTTCAGCTCACACATTCCTACCTCCCCTTGGATGCAGCTGCAGGCACAGAGCTCTGCTGCCCTGGGCTTGGTGCCTGCCTTGGTGCCACCCCTGGGAGGGTGTCTGGGCATCCAGCCTCTGCTCTGCCGTGTGGGAAGGGACTTGGCTTCTCCCTCCCCAGTGACTGGGGAGAGTCTGGAGTGCACTGGGAGAGTTTCCAATGGCACTTTGTCATTTCAGAGGGTGAATAGGACAACTCTTGGGAGGTGCCAGTGCAAGCCCTTTCACTGGAACAGCACTTGTTGAACCAAATGTGGTATTTGGAGGCAGGCAGCTGAAGTGTTGCTGCTGTGAGAGAGAGAGTCCATGTGCCAGCTGATACAAGTGTTATTTCCAGGGCTCTTTGTCTTGAATTTCCACTCTGAATTGTCATTGTGGGCATGCAGAGGCTTCCTTGCTGTTTGTTCTCCCTGCTTTTGTGTCACTGACGGCATCTCTGTGACTCAGAGAATAACTGTGAACAATGGGCACCCAAAGAGCTTCATATTTGTACTCAGGGCTAATCTTGCCTGATTAAGGGTGCCAGAGCATCAGGCCATTGTGCTAAAAAGCAACCCCCAAATGCCCTGGCATGCCTTGAATTCCAGCATAGCGATCTGGACTATTCCAGCAGAAAATCCCTGCAGCACAGGATGGGGCAAACAATTTCAGAATGGCAGAGGAGCAGGGACTGGAGCATCAAAGGGAAACACATGCAGCATCAAAGGGGTCAGAGAGGGGGAATGGCAGGAGGCTGGCAGGAGCACAGGGGCTCCTTTGTGCGCCGATCACAGCGCTGCTCTGTGCCCGCGCTGCCGGGGCAGATGGCTGGGCAGCACCTTCTCGTCAGGCAGGAAGCTGATAAGAAATATGACTTGTCTCTAAGCCAGCATGGCTTTTCCTCCTCTTTCTTCTTCCAGTCAGTTGAATGTGTCCAGAGCATTATCTCTGCTTGGGACTGACTTTAGCAGCAGTGGCTTAATGTAATTACTGAGCAGCAGCCAAAGGACACTGGTGCCGCATAACTCTGGAAGGGCTGAACTGCCAGGACTCCTCTGCAGCGAGTCACAGCCCTGCTGTGGGAGCAGGGGATCCTTGCAGATGTGGGTGGCCAAGGACTTGTGTAGGGCCACTTTGCAAGTCCCACCTTCCCCAGCCTCCATCAGAGCAGTACCATGCCGTGCCATGGCTTTTCAGAACTGTTCAGCTCCCGGCCATCCTGCTGCTGTCTCTGGGACACAGGATGCCCTGTGGAGTGGAAAATGCCATGCCCTGGAGGGCGTGCAAGCAAAGGCTGCTCCCTGCTCTGTGCCATGGTCACCCTGGAGCAGTGGGTGCGGGGCAGCTCGTGCCTCGGAGCGTGCCGTGGGAGCCATGGCTGGTGTCCAGCCCGGGGAGATGCTCTCTCCTGCCTTTGAAGAGTCAGCCCAAGGGCTCTGACTTTGCTCAGCTTTTGGTTGCCAGCTCTGGTTTGCTTCTCCTCAGCCACGATTCAGCTTGGCATGTTTGGGAGCCCGTCTTGGAGAAGGAGTAGGGAGGTTTGGCTTGCTGGGTTATCTGTAACGCATAAAACCCAAATGCAAATGTGAAGAGGTCAGAGCGTAACTCATAAACAGCATTCACGGTGCTTGCACAGCAGTGTGTGGAGCCAAGGCCCGTTCTCAGGCATTGCAGGCTCTTTCTCTCAATTATTTACTCTGCTTATCTTCCCCTCTCCTCTGCTCTGACATGCTACACCATCTCTCTCTGCTAATTTCCTCTCCATCATGTGCAGTTGACATGCTGCTTTCCCTCGCTCTTGTTTTCTAAAATTTTCTCTCTCACCTTCCCTCCCTATTTTCTTTCTCCTCCAATTCAAACCTGCTCCCTGAATAACTGCTGTCATATTTGCTCTTCTCCCATCCCTCCCCTCACCTGCTTTGCCCGTGTACTTTACTCAAGAGCTCTTTTGATCTTTGGTTTTTCTTCTGTGCTGATTTCAGTGGACTGAAGTGAGGTAGAAGCTGCTGCCTTGCAGCATCCACTGCTCCCCAGAGAGCTTAATACCTTCAAGTTGTTAAGTTTGGGGATTTTGTTAGTTTTAGAACTGGAGCTCTCACAACAGACTCTGGTTAAAAAAGATAAACACATCTTCAGAATAAGCTTTACAGCACAACAGCACAAATACATTCTGCTGTTGTGGTGTCTCACTGACGCTGGGGCAGCACAAAGGACTCTGGTGCTGCTGAGGTTACAGCAGGGGATGGTTTTACCACTCCAGCTGCTGGATGCAAATTCCTGCCTGTCCATATATTCCCTCTCATGCAGAAGTCAATGTCTGATTCCAGCACTAAACCAGTTTTTACAGAGGCTGAGTAATAAAAGGACCCACTGGCAGCTGAAACTGGGTTGCTGCATAGATTTCGTTGTAGATAAAGATGGGTCTGCAGAAAAGTGAGAGCTCTGGCAGGCCTAGTTTATAGGGACAGTTAAATGAACAGCATCTGAAAGGATACAAAAGCTGCTGCAAATCCTGAATCAGCCCCAGCAGACCTGCAGAGAGCAGCTTGGTGGGTATTGTCCCACTGGGGAGCAGAGATGAGCTGGAGCTCCCCAGGTCCTGCTTTGGTTGGTAACAACAGACCTGTAGGACACAAAGCTTCTTCTTCTCCTGGGTACCTGAAATATCTGACTTAGGGCCAATTTTGATGAAGGCACATGGTTGAGATACATATAACACTGAGCATGAAGTCATTGACTAGAAGAGGGTCCCACATGCCCTGCATGGCTTGTGGTCCTGTTCCACCTCATCAGGGGGTCGGCTTGCCCTGCTGATAACTCATTTTTATATTCTGTTTCCATCAGCCAATGATTGCTGTTGTGTCCCTGTCTTTCAGAGAGATATGTTGAATTTCTAAACCTGATTTTTCTGTGCAGGCAGAAACTGATTTTTCTGTGCAGGCAGTTCTGAGCATTCATCAGATCCTCTTTTAAACTGAAAAAAAAAAATCACTGAATACCAAAATGCATTGATTTGACTTTGGACTGAATTTTGTACTTGAAGTAGTTTGTGCTGTTTCTCTAAATTTTGTCTGTGAGCACTCAGAGCCTTTTCTGATCTCCTCTCCAAGAGCAGATGCCCGCTGGGACTGTGCCTGGCTAGCCCCTGATCCACTTAGAGCCAGAGGCTGATGAATTCCCACTAATGTGCAAAGTTTTCCCTACTGGCAGTTAATCCATTATTGTTTGCTTAGAAAAGTCATTGTGGGGCTGCTCCCTGGAGAAGCTCCTGGATGACCCCTCCAAGCTGGGACTGGCTTTTTCCTTCCTTGTCCATGGGAAGTTGTTGATGGAACTCATGGAGAACTCCCAGAACTCCCCATGCTACTTGCTCCCATGCCCCCTTTGCACCCTGTTGGTGCTGACAGGCTCCTAAACATCCCTGACTCCTGGTGCTACAATTACAGCATCAATTAATTAACTTCATTTGCAAAACATGCAATTCCCTGGATCCCTAGTAAAGGCTTGCTCAGGGGAGAGCAAAGAGCTGGAGTTTTTTGACATCAGCAGATATATCGAGTTTTTGACACCACCTGAATTGCCAAAATACATGTCAAGAGCAGTTTTGATAGCTATAATCAAAGTATTTGAGTTTCCAGTGATGCCTTCTGAGTGTGATAATGTCCTCCCACAAGGACACTGTGCCTGGGCAGCTGTGACATCTCTGCTCGTGGGCAGGGCTGTGCTAAGCTCAGCCACAGCCATTCCCTCGGAATTTTTAATCCCTTGTAAAACTCCCTGCTGGTCAGAGCAGGAGGGAAGGGATGCTGTGGGTGTGAAGGGAGGTGTTCTCCAGGGGCTGGGGCTTTGTGCTGATGGAAGCTGCTCTCTCCCAGGTGGACAATGCCAAGGATTTCCTGTCCATGGGTGGGCTCCGGCTGATGATCGAGGGGCTGAACAGCAGCGAGGCCTCGCTGAAGGAACACGCTGCCTTTGTCCTGGGAGCTGCCCTGTCCAGGTGAGACCTGCCCTCGCCTGGGCTCTGTGCCTCTCTCCACCTCCCTTGGTTTATTTCTGATAGCAGAGACCAAAAGCTGTGTTGTGACACACCACAAAGCTGTCTTGTCCCCTTCCTCGCCCTTGCAACATGTTTCCCCTTCTCCTCAGTGTGTCCTTATCTTGCTCATTGGACACATCCAGAAGTAATGTGGTGTCAAATCTATGATTGTTTCTTGGTTTCCCTGGGCTCCCTGTTTCTACAAAGTCCAAGGAAGGAATAATTCTCCTTCTGTCCCACTGACAGCTCTCTCTGGGGGAAGATGTAACAGAGGGTACAGTTACAAGCACCCCAGTGAGCACCTTTGTCCTTCCTCATCCTTGCTCCTGGGCTGCCTCAGGATGGCAAGGGGCTGATTTGAGCAGCTCCCATGGTCTTTAGAGAGAGATTTGGGCCCCATGAACACGTGCCTCTGACATCAAAGGCGTGTTGATTAGATGTGGGGTCAGGAATAAGGGTCAGCAGCCAGAATCCAGAGGAGACTGACCTGCAGAATATTTGAGGTTCAGGGGAAGGAGCCTGCTCTTCCTTATGCTGGGGCATCCTGTGTAGTGCTGGCTACAGGAGGTATCCTGTGGGCTCCATGGGTTTTCCTGGTGCCCCTTTTTTGATTTATGGGTTTTGGGGCTTTGCAGGGGATGTGTTGCTCATTCAGAGGTGCAGAGGCTTTAGAAATGCATTGGATGGACTCAAATTCATGATCAGAAGTGCAGAGTGAAAATTGAAGGTCAGGACTGTCTTATCTGCATATTTCTACACCTAAAAATACAGTCACCTTCTCCAGCATCATAAATTATTTATGGCCTAGTCTAACACATGGTGCATGCAAAGACCTGCATTTACTTGGCAATCTCATATGCAATGCCGTTGGCCCTCAGCATGTGTGGAGTGATGGGCCTCGTGGACAGGAGCAGGTACCCAGGTTTATACCAGGGAAGGATCCAGCTTCTAGTCTGAAACAGAGCCTGATTTAGGGATGACAGGAAGATACACGAGAAACAAAACCTGCTCTTCATATTCTGGTGTATCTTTGTCTCTGAAACAATACCAGAGTGGTTTGCTCAGGTTCTTTATGTAGACTCTTTCTGCATACAGAGAAGATCATGCAGAGGATCTGGAAACATTTGCAGGTAACTTATGAAATGACAGGGGCTGCTAAAGAGCTTCTTTCCAGATGTACCTGCCATGACATGGCCAGGACTCCAAAAATTCATTGTCTCATGGTACCTGACAGTGTAGCAGTGGCCACGAGAGTCACACTTTTGTGTAGTGTTTCTTACTCAAGTGCAAAAATCTTCTTTGGAGAGAGCCTCTCATCTGATAGGACAACATTAAACTGCTGCTTTGCAAACTTGTGGACCTTTTTTCTTTGAAGGACATTCTGGCAGATGGTAATTTGGAGTGGTTTGGATGATACATGGTCTGAGAGCTCTGCTCCAAAATGTGAGGGATATTATGCCTTGGTTTGAGTTTGCTTTTTCTCCCCTGGCTGTGCTTAAGCTTTCTCAGTAGACACCTACATGCCAACTTGTCTGCTGTGTGCTCACTTGTTTGATTCATTTGTTCATACATTTTCTCAGCTTACTCCATGCTCTAGTTAAACTGTTGGGGGCATTTCAGGTACTTCACACAGCATTTTCTGTTTTTCTGAGGGCTTATTTTTTATTTCCTTCCCTCATGGTTGTTCCTGAGAGCCTTAGAGAGGTGGTAGGGCTTTCCAGTAAATTCCCAGAGGTGTCACAGCTCGCTGGGCTGCAGGGACATGATCTGCTCTGTGCGTGTGTGCCTGGGGCTGGTGTCAGATCCTCTGCTGGATGCTGAGCCTGGGAAGAGGCAATGGTCTGCTGCTCACCAAATGGGTCTGTGGCCACCTCCCAGGTCTCTTCAGCCAGGCTGGCTCAGGCCAGTGGTTTCAAGCCAGGCAAACATTCCCAGAGGGAAATCTGGGCATGATGAGAGCAGCTCCAGAGCCTGGCACAGGAGGTCAGTAACTCCTGGCACAGCTCAGTCGGGAAGAGGGAGTTTGGCCTTGTCTGTAGACAGGTGTTTAACACAGGAGGAAACCACTGGAGACAGAGTGATTCCAGACATGCCTGGGACACATCCAGAACTTTTCAGCTCTCAGAAATACCCAGATCTTCTCCAGATTTGCACTGTCCTTAAATCTGCTCAGGTAGTCAAGCAGGTAAGGGATGGAACAAACAGCTGTAGCCCCCAGATCCTGCCTGCACATGGCCCTGCCAGGACCTGGCTCAGAGCTCTGGCTGTGCTGGAAGCCCATTGGAACAAAAAGGTTTTCCAGGAGATCAGCACCTTGAGCCAACAGGCCAGGGGGCTGGCCAAGACTTGGATCAGCAAAGGCAGCAGGAGGAGAAGGCACAACAGGGCCAGCTCAGGATTTCCCCTTCCTGATATTATCTCTCCTATTTATTTGGCTCAAAGCAGACTTGAAAAGCAGCCATAGCACAGCATGACTGGGACATGAACATGCACTGCATGTGCAGCCAGGGTTGTCCTGCAGAGCAGCTCCTGCAGCCCTAAGGGCTCTTGGCCAGCCCAGGGCATGTGCCACCTGCCAGGGGCAGCTCCCAGCCTGCCTGGCAGCTCCCCATGGACGCTGCAGGGGAGAAATTTGAGGTGGAAGGAGCCACCCCCATCAGGGCAGATTCCTCCTGCTGTGGAGATGGTGCTGCATGGCCAGGGCTGCTCTCAGCTTTCTCCTGAAGGGAAGGGAAAGGGGCTGTCAGCTTTGGCTGTGTCACTGAGACTCCTGCACTGTCACCCTGGGCATCAGCAGATGGGCCTCAGATCTCCCTCAGACAGGTCCTCCTCAGCCTCCTCTCCCTACAGACAGCAGCAGCAGCACCTTGGCTTGCAGCATCTCTGTTTGTCTGGCCTGCCCTTAAGGCCCTGCTGCCAGGGAGATGCCCCTGGGCAGTGCCCTGTGCTGGGAGGTGTCTGCAGGGCAGAGCTGAGCCCCAAGGGCTGGGCTGGGCCCTGGCAGCACAGGCAGGGACATGGCTTGGAGAGAGAGAAACAGCTCCCAGTAGGCACAACTCCAGGCAGCAGAGAGCCAGACCAACCCTTGGTATCCCATCCTGTTAAGCTGCATAGGGAAAGAGAGAAGGGTTTGGAAAAAATTATTTTTAAACTGGAGAATTCCAAAAGTCCACTGTATTTTTCAAGAAAGATTTAAGTGTGATCATGCTGAAATAGAGAGAGGTTAAATGAACAAAGGGCACCTCTGTGGGACCAGCAGGTCTGACTGCACTGGGGCACAGCAAGCCTGTTTTCCCTCTGGGCTCCCCAGTGTTCAGCCTGAGAGCAATGCTGAAGATAAAGCAGTAACTCAGAAAGAGCAGAAATCCAAAATCAAAAATAAAGAAATTAAGAAAAGTTCCTTCAAAACAAGATAAGTATTTTGAGAGGATTCCTAAACAAAGAGCATAGGATGGACTCAAGGAAATCTTCCAAGCTTGTCAAAGTCTTCTTTCAACAGTTCACTATGCCCACAGTTAAGGAATGTCCAACAGCAGCTCCATCAGCCACTTCCTCCTGCTGGCATTGGCAGACACGCGGCAGCTGCAGCTCCTGCACTTCTGCCTCTTGCTGGGCATCTCCCTGGCTGCCCTCCTGGGCAACGGCCTCATCATTAGCGCCGTAGCCTGCGGCCACCACCTGCACACACCCATGTTCTTCTTCCTGCTCAACCTGGCCCTCGCTGACCTGGTCTCCATCTTCTCCACTGTCCCCAAAGCCATGCACAATTCCCTCTGGGACACCAGGAACATCTCCTACACAGGATGTTCTGCTCAGCTCTTTTTCTTTCTGTTCTTTACTGGAGCAGAGTTTTCCCTCCTGACTATCATGTGCTATGACCGCTACGTGTCCATCTGCAAACCGCTGCACTACGGGACCCTCCTGGGCAGCAGAGCTTGTGCCCACATGGCAGCAGCTGCCTGGGCCAGTGGCTTTGTCTATTCACTGCTGCACACGGCCAATACATTTTCCCTGCCCCTGTGCCATGGCAACGCCCTGGGCCAGTTCTTCTGTGAAATTCCCCCAATCCTCAAGCTCTCCTGTTCCAAATCCTACCTCAGGGAACTGGGATTTCGTGCTGTTAGTGTTTGTTTAGCATTTTGTTGTTTTGTGTTCATTGTTTTCTCCTATGTGTAGATCTTCAGGGCTGTGCAGAGGATCCCCTCTGAGCAGGGACGGCACAAAGCCTTTTCCACCTGCCTCCCTCACCTGGCTGTGGTCTCACTGTTCCTCAGCACTGGATCATTTGCCTGAGCAGAGCTGTGGGGCCAGAGCTGGCTGGGCTGGGCTGGGGAGAGGCCCTTGCTGCTGCCCAGAGCTCAGGGCAGCTGGCAGAGCTTGCAGGGAGCTGAGCTGGGCTCAGAGAGCCTGGCCCAGAAACCATCAGTGTCCATCTCAGCCTGGCTGAGCGTGCAGGGGCAGGACTCAGGCCAGGTCTTGTGGGGCAGGGCCAGCGCCTGTGCAAGGCATTGCAAACAGGCAAGTGGCCCAGAGAGGAGGTTGTTCTGTGCCCTGGGTGGCATGGACAGAGCAGGGAGGGGGCCCAGGACATTTGTCAGTGCCAGCCTCTGTGCCCAGCCCTTGGCAGCCATGGCTGCTGAGCCCAGCTTTGGCCTGGGCTGACTTTGGCTGTGGCCCAGCTCCATCCTCCTGTGGCGTCAGGGCCTGTTCCCGGCCATGGCCAGCCCTGGCCGGCCTCTCTGCTGGCCCAGAGGCTGGCAGAGCCCGGGGCAGGGCTGTCTGTGCAGCCCCACAGGTGCCACGGGCTTTGCAGGAGCTGGCAGAGGCTGCCCAGCAGGGAGGCCATGGGGCACAGAGCCCCAAGGCTGCTGTGGGCACCACGGCACAGGAGCCATTCCCAGTCACAATGCTCCTGGCCTGGCCTGGGCCTGCACAGGGGCTGGGCCACCATGGCTGGGCTGGCACAGGGCCACAAAGGGGCCACGTAGCCGCTGCTGGGGCTGACAGCAAGGCCAGGCACACACAAGCAATTGCTGAGCATGGCCTGCGCTGGCCAGACCTGACTGTGCCAAAGGCAGAGCTCAGCTGCCCTTGGGGGCTGCAGCAACAGTCCAGAGCCCAAAGAGCCTCCATGGCTGTGCTGGAGACCAAGGCTGCAGCAGGGAAATGCAGGGCTGCTGCGCGATGAGGAGGGCATTGAATTCCAGCACACACCTCAGCTCTCTGATGATCCTGGCACTATGCTGGGCCCTGTTTCAGACTGGAGCAGAGCAGATGTTGATGGGCCAGGAGCCCTGTGGGGCTGTCAGGGACCTGCAGCTTGCAAGGTGCTCTGCTCTCCCTCAGGTGCTCTCTGAGAGTTCCAATCCCAGCTGGGAACATCAGGGCACAAGTGGCACTGCCTGTTCATGGGCACACAACTGATGCCTGCCTGAAAAGGGGCACAGTGTTAATCCCTATTTATTTTATAATATGGAAGCACATTTTATTATCTGCATCATTGAATACTTTTAAGACATGACAAAGTTTTCCCACCAGGAACAGCAACTTCCTCGAAGTTTACTGATGGCAGGAAAAGAAATGCTGATCTTCCCTTCTACTTGCATCACCAATATTCTGTTTATCATCTCCCTTTGCCTTCAGATGTTTTCAGCTCTCCTGCTTAAATGGCCATATCTGAGTATATATCTTTACTAGACCAGCTGGATCTTTCTCCTTCCCACTGCTCCCAGGTTTCTTCCTCTAGATGCTCTCTGGTCATTCAAGTGCCTTTCAACTGAGAGGACCTTGGCTCTGCACAGGAGAGCTCTTCATCCCCTTTCTCTCTTTTCCTCCATCTGGGAATGTAGAGGGCCCCTGACTTCAGCGTGTGACTCGTGTGTGCAAAGAGTAAATCTGGGCAGAATCGGGGCAGGGAGGGTTTGGGGGGACCTTTGGATCTGTGCTGGGCACAGAAGGTGTTTTCCATTGCTCTGAGACTGTCTGCTGTGCAAAGTGGATTTATTATCCAGCAGAAGAATGACTGTTGCATTGATGGAGCTGTGCCTTCCCCTGGCTTTGTTGGCTGACAAGAAATGAACATCCCTCTGTGTCTCGGGCAGCTCCTTCTCCAAGGAAAGCAGGTGGGAGTTGGAGCCAAGGAGCTGAAAGCTGCAGGTGCATCCTGGGCTGGAGGGAGCTCAGATTTGCACAAGGCTGCTCTGAGTGCCAGGGCTTGGATGGGGAAAATGGTGGGGTGGGGGTAGGGACAGAGTCTGATTGATTGTCCGCCATGAAGGGTATTGATTTTCATCTCTATTCAAACTGCATGAGGAGGTACCTGGATTCAGTGTCAACTGGAAATTGCACATAATTATTTATGAACAGGAGAAAAATGAAACAAGACCTAAAATATCTTTTTTCACTGTCTTTTTAAATAGAATCTAATCAGTTTGAATACACTTTGAAATCTGCCTGATTAACCACAAATTATTTGAACACCTAAATTATTCCCTGAGGCTTGGCTTGTTAAGGCATTCTGAATGTTAATGAGCCCTGGGAACTGAACTGAAGAGCTCAAGGCTGAACAAGCCTCTGGAGCAGGAAAATTCAGCAGCAGCCTCCAAGGTGCTGAGGATGTCAGCAGCCCCCACTGAGGCCATCCCTGCCCAGAGACCGTGGGGGAATGGGCAGACAAGGAGAGCATCCCTGGGGCTGGGACAGCACAGCTCAGAGGCAGCAGGGGCTCCAGCTGGGCAATGGAGTGTGGAATGTGGCTGGGAAAGCCCTGCCTGGGCTGTGCCAAGCAGGACAGACCAGCCCTGACCCCCATTCCCCAAACAACTCTCTCAAGGAGACATTTAAAAGGAATTACAATTATTTGTGTACTCTGAGTTGGATGTACTGGAGAAATACCACCAAGAGATTCTCAGGAGCTCAAAACAATCAAACAGTCATTTTTGGCATCTTTAGAAAGTCAGAGAAACTTTGGCAAAATGTTTAATATGACATTGTAGGGGTTTTGGTTTTTTAATTTAGGATTTTTCTAATTTTGACATTTTTTAATTAATATATTTATGAGGGTGGATTTTAGTGTCAGTTAATAATTTATGAATTTATTTTGTTGAGAGATAGATTTAGGAGAACAGTAAAGTAGGTCTAAAATTTTAAAAGGGTATAAAGAAAATTTTATTAAAAGTAACTAAAAGAAAAAAAGTGGTAAGTATTAAAATAAACATTGTAGAGTCCTTTTTTTTTCTTTACAACTTTTTCTTTTTACTGACAATGTAAAGAAAAAAACCTTAAAATTTCTAGTTAGCTTGCTATTTCCAGAATAGTCTTTTTTCAGCTTGTTAAGGTTATGCAGATTTTTTACAAGAGGAAAAAAAAGATTTTTTTGTTGTTCTTATTTTTGTCATGGATAACAGTTGTCTGGGTAACTTTGTTATTGTGTAGTTGTTTTTATTGCTACAAGCTTTTTTACAGCTTGTTGATGGGCCATGAAAACTTATGGGGTATTGTTTTAAAGATGAGTTCTTCAAAGGTAAAAGTTTTTATTATTTCCTTATTAAATTATTTTTATCTCTGGGAATAGTGATCTTCTCTTGGGGGTACTGGATTACTTTTTTTTTCAGCCCGAACTTTTTATGAAATCACAGTTATCTTATCATTTGTTCATTTTAATATGGAGGTTTTTGTTTGATATTATTTGGAATAATTTTTTTAAGTTTTATGTGTTACAAAGAAAAGGAGTTTTTAAAATTATAGTTTATAAGAGGATTTTAGTTTTAAGATTAAGGTATTTTTTCTTCTTTTTTATTGGGTATTTAATTTGTTCTTTGCTGACTTTGATGGTGTAATGGTTTCTTTTAAATGTTTGTATTTTGTTTTTTTCTTTTACTTAAGAGAGGATTGAAGTTTTGAAAGGGTTTACACCTGATCTGCTGGTAACTTGCAGTGGAAGTTGTGGTTGGATTGTATTAGGACTGGTTTTCTGGCTGCTTTTTGTGGTTTTTGTGTTTAAGTTTTTAGTTGTATGGTTATTTTGTATGGGTTGTAGGTTGTAGTGGTTTTGGTGTTAGTTGTGTTTTGGGGAGGGGACTTGATGGTAAGATTTTAATGTTGTGTGACTGGCTTTGTTCTGGTTGGGGTTTTGTAGCCTCTTTTGTTTTCCTGTTTGGTAGTTGCTGGGGTTTGGTTTGGTCAGAATGGGGCCAATGGAGGGGGGCAGCCTGGGGAGGGGGGAAGGGGCTCAGCCCACAGCAGGGTTGCTTGGTTTGGTTTGGTTTGGTTTGGTTTGGTATGTTTGAGATGGGGGCCAGGGCCAGGGCTTGCTGCTTCTTTGTTGACTGGAAAAGAAAGAGGAGGTTCCTGGGATTTTTTGTCTTTTACATTTGTGTTTAACAGAGGCGTGTTCAGTATCTTAGTGGTTTAACAGATTGTCAGTTACACAAAAAGTTTTGTATTACTTTTTAAAATTCTTCTCCTGTCAAACCACGACAGATAATCAGTCAACAAAAAACACTTCTGAAAGCATTGACTTGGCCCATTCAACTTTACAAACTCTAAGCCTGTTCAATTTTAAGTTACTCAACATTTGCAGGAGCACAGAAACAGAAGAAGACACAGAAAGAGAGAAAGGCAAAAAAGATCCAGAGAAGCACATACACAGGTACCAGCTCCTGGATTCCAGTACTGGTAAGATGGAAATTCCAAGAGGAGGTAGGGTCAAGATGTGTGCTTGACTTGTGGTCAGCCTTAAATTCCCCTTGATCTTCCTGGGCCCTTCCCCCTGGTGGGACTTGGGCTCATTTGGTCCCTCAGGAGCTGGGCTGGGGCTGCAGAGGTGGCTGTGGAGCATTGCCTGTGCTGTGCCAGGGACTGGCAGACACTGCTGGGCTGGGATGGAGGCTCTGGGGGTACTGGGGTCACAGGGCAGGGCAAGGCTGGACCTGCCCCTTCCTCCCCTACACATGAAATGTTTCAAGCCAACAATCTCCTCCAGTCTATCAGAATAGGGAATGCTGGAGGTGAAATCCCAATTCTGGCCATGGGCACCTAGAGGTGCAGGACAGTTCTTTTCCATAGGAAGGAAAGCACAAAGCCTAATGTTTGAAAAGCAGGTGAGAGACTGACTAGGCCAAGGCCAGCCAGACTTGTCAGGAATGGCAGATTTTGTCTGGGAGCAGTCTTTGGATTATGGGAATTTTGGAGGTGGAAGCCCAGTCTTGGCCATAGGCACCTGGAGAAGCAGGACAGTTCTTTTCCATGGGAAGGAAAGCATGGAGCCTTCCCCAGTGGTTTGAGGAGAGATGGGAAGTGACCCTTGTGAAACCACTGCAAGACTTCTGGCAATATTCCTATTGGAACAATCACTGGATATAAGGAAATTCGGAGGTGAAATCCCAATTCTGGTCATGGGTGCTTGGAGGAGGACAGATCATTTCCATAGGAAGGAAAACATGGAGCCCCAGTGTTTCAGCAGCAGAAGAGAAGAGACCCTCAACATGCCAAGGTCAGCTGGACCAGTCAGATGGTCCCTGGGAGGCCAAACCAGCCAGAGCTGTTCTGTGTTCCCTTGCTTTTATGGGGCCCCACAGTGCCATAATGGTGACTTGTTTCCAAGGGGTCCAGCAGTGTAACAATGGTCCCTAGGTTTCATAAGGCCCTGCAGTATCACAATGGTCTCCATGATTCCATGAGTCCCCTCAGTGTCACAATGGCTCCCTGGTTCCATGAGGCTGTGAAAGTGTCTTAATGGTCTCCCCATGGTTTCATGAGGCCCTGCAATGTCATAATGGACCTTTGACTCCATGGAGTCTCGCAGTGTCACAATGGCCCCTTGATCCCATGACACCCCAAAGTGTCACAATGGTCTCCATGGTGCCATGAGGCCCCGCAGTGTCACAATGGACCCTTGGTTTGATGGGGCCACACAGTGTCACAATGATCTCTACACTCCATGGAGCCACACAGTGTCAGTACAGTCCCCTTGGTTCCATGAGGCCCAGCAATGTCACAGTGCTCCCCATGATTCCATGAGGCCCTACAGTGTCACAGTGGTCCCTTGGTCTCACAGGGCCCCAGTGTGACAATGCTCCCTTGATTCCATGGCCCTGTGCTGCTGCATTCCCCCCTCCCCTTCTCAGGCTGCCCTGCCAGCTGAGAAATGCTCCTTGGGCCTCGGCCTTGGCCAACAGCACCTGGGCTCAGCTCCTCTGCAGCTCATCACAAACACTGTCTGCTCCAGGCACTGCTGCTGCCCAACCAGCTCCTGGTTCCTTTAGGAGCAGCCCTGGGAACTGTTTTTGTTCCCTCAGTGGCACAACATCCCTGTTCTCACACTGCCAAAGAAAGCTGTTGGTGCCAAGTGCGGCCAGGATGAACCATTGCTGGGACTGAAGCCCCTCTCTTGGAGCCCTGCAAACAGCGCTCCAAAAGGAGCCCTTGGAGCTCTCCTGGGCCAGCGACTCCCTCTGAGTGGGGCCTCTCCCAGCCGGGAACTCTCCCGTTCTCTGCACTCGGGGATCCCCAACCACGACGGAGCCTGGGCCAATCCCCCCACTCCTCCAGGCTCAGCTCTTCACCCGCTGGGGAGATGCCAAAGGATCCACAGGGAGCATTGCCTGCCCTCAGGGGAATTGCTCACAGGTGTCTTGCACTGACTCCTTGTGTCTGTGTGCACACAGGAGTGCCTGTGCTGGGGAAATGTGGCAGAAATGCTGCTCTCTGAGGAGTTTGAGTGCCTTGGATAGCTGAGTCAGTCAGATATCCAGATATCAGTAAGTAAGGTTAAGTCACAAGGTCTAAGCTAAATTAAATGCTGCTAAGAGTTGTTCTTTTTCTAAATTGCCACATTTTATTTAAGTTATTGGTTAAGTTAAATATTGTTAAGTGTTATTCCTCTGTTAAATTGCGAAGTCATAGTTATAAGTAAGGTTAAAAAGTGTTAAGTACGGTTGTTTTGCTAAACTTTGTTGTTTAAGGTATTGGTCACATTTAAGGTGTAATTTAAGTCCTGTTAAGTGTGAGACCTGTTAAGCCTTTAGGCCATATTCCTTTTATGCTTACCCTCACTTGTGTCACACACACACGCAGGGACATTTCTCAGTTAATTTCTGGTTTGATTCCTGGATTCTGTTTGGTTTTGTTGTTGCTTTGTTTCCCTGGTGTGCCTGAAGTGTCCAGTCAGGAGCAGAGTGACTCCTGCCAAGGAACTTTGTGCTGCTGTTCCGTAATATTAAATCTGGTTTTTGTTGATCCCTTGCTGGGGATCCTTTCAGCGCTCTCAAGCCCTTGTTGGTAGCAGGGTGAAGGAGCCCTGGCCCAGGCTCTGGCCCTGGGGGACACAGGGACGCTGCCGGGGGGTCCCTGTCCCCCTGTCCCACCCCCAGGGCCCTGTCCCCCCATCCCCGTGTCAGGCTCTGGGGTCGATCTCGTGGAACATCCTCTGGGGGAGGCTGCGGGGCCGGGGGCAGGGGGACCTGGGGGGACAGGGGACCCCGCTGTGCACAAGCAGGGTTGGACTGCTCTGGGGAGAACTATGAGGGGGGCCGGGGCAGAGTGACCTCCCCTGTGACCTCACACAGCCCCTGTGATGTCACACAGCCCCTGTGATGTCACACAGCTGCCTCTGTGATGTCACACTGCCCTTGGGATGTCACACTGCCCTTTGATGTCACAATGCCCCTGTGATGTCACACTGCCCCTTTGATATCACACAGCCATCTCTGTGACGTCACACTGCCCCTGTGATGTCACACTGCTCCTGTGATGTCACACTGACCCTGTGATGTCACAGGGCCAACTCTATGTCACCCTGTGATTTCATACAGCAATGCTGTGACATCACAGAAGACTGATGTCACAAAGTCACCCTGTGATGTCACAATCTGTTCTGTGATGTCATAGCCTCCTCTATGATGTTACACAGTCACCAGGTGATGTCACAACCCACTCTCTGATGCCTCAGAGCCACCCTCTATGATGGCACACTCTGCTCTATGGCCTCACACTCTGGTCTGTGATGTCACAGCCAGCTCTGTGATGTCACCACCAGCTCTGTGATGTCACAGAACCCTCAAGAACCCTCAAGAACTCAATTCCATTGAAACACTGAAGTTTCTTGTACTTTGAAGACATCCCTGTCAGGGACACGACTGAGAAAGTGTCCCCAGGCCCCAGGCACAGCAGAGAACTGGAGGAAGTGACAACAGGTGGGGACAAAGAGAAGCCAAGTCTTGGTGCCCTGGGGCACTATTGAAGTGAAGGGGAGAACGACCATTCTGGTAATGCATCGAACTCCAACTTTATTGATCAATCAATCACCTTAAATAACAAAGTTAACGAACTTCATGCATATTCTGTAATCCAATGTCATGATAGGCTAACAGAGAAATTTCTAACCACTCCCTTTGTTTTAGAATACCTACAATTGTTTATTAAAAACAGAAACCAAAACAGAAACCAGAAACTAAAACAGAAACCAGTGTTCCCAAAACTTTTACATCTGTTCTCAGGATGGCAGGCCTTCCCAGAGACGGTGTTCTGCTTGTTATGGGAAGACAATCTGAGAACTCCATTGTTTATAGAATGATGCCTGAGAGAGTCTAATTGTTTATACAAATCAGAAGGCTGAGAACTGTTAGAAACTGCTTTTACTTTTCCCCTATACTTTTCTCTCAATTGTATGTCTCATGGCCTTTTCTTTAAGTCATTCTCTGACAGGGCACAGCAGGGTCTGTGCCACCAAGGGCTGTGAGGAGACACCTTGTCCTGAGGCCCTGGGGCCTCCTGGCACAGCCCCAGCCAGGCTGGGCACTGTCAGCCCCTTGTCCTGCCCTCAGCATCCTCCCCTAGCCCACATCCCAGGGGCCTCAATTAATGCTTTGAGACACTTCAATGTGTTGAAGGTACTTTGGATTTTCCTTCCCACACTGAGTGTCTGAGAGGTTTCTGTGCCATCCTGGCCACCAATTCTTTCCTCCAAGGAGTCCATGAGGAGCCTGTGTTGGAGAGGGACCTCAGTGGGAGCCATGAATGCCTGGAGACACTCTGGGTGTTTCCTCTGCCTTTGACTCCTGGCAAGGTTTGTGCAATCTCCTCCCAGACCCTGATGTTCAAGGGCTCAGCTACAAATGCACAGTGAGGCTCATGAGGATCAAGCAAGTCCTGACAAACCCTGGCTCTGCCTTGATTTCCCTCTGCTCCAGTGTAGTTCATTAGGAGGTTTTCCTTTGACAGTTATGGAGAAATAGTTCCAAGACCTTCCAGGAAATATGTAGTCCTATTTTAAAGGGTGTCTTTTATTGCTGTTCCTATTACACAAGAGATGATTGCAGCATTCAGTGACTGATATTGATGCAGGGACTCTCCTAAGGAGGTCTGGCCTGCTCACAGAAGCTGTGTCTTGAGCTCGGAGCCAGTGTAGACAACCTTGCTCCACATTCCCCAAGCCCATTGTGTCCCTCCTCACTCACCTGGGACCTGCTTTGCTTGAAGAACTGGCTGCACACAGCCAAAGAGGGATTTTTCTTCATTTCTTTTTGAAGCAATCTAAAACTCCTGAGTTTCCCCACTGCAAACAGACATCCTCCTCAAGTGTGTGCCAAGCCCAAGCTGCCACCAGGAGCACTCCAGACCTGCCCTGGGCCAGCTGTGAGGGTGGATCATCATCCCAACATGCAGTGGTGCCATTGCAAGGGACTATTGCCATGGACACTGCAAGGACCCCACTGCTGGGTTTGGGTGCCATGGCGACCCCCATCAGTTCAGGTTTCCTTGGAAACCAGCCCAAGGAGCCATTTCTGCAGCCACGTTCCATGGCCACTTGCCTGCAGAGCTGTTGCTGCCCTCGGTTGCCATGGCAACCCTGGGACAAAGCGGTGCCAGGGCTGTTCCAGGTACAATTGCAGTGACACTCGTTGGTGCCACCAGGTGCCATGGCAATGGCCACTGGGACCCATTCCTTGGTTTGGTGTCATGGCAGCCAATGCCCGGCCCCCTTGTGATGGTTGGTGGCCATGGAAAGCTGTCCTGGCCCCTTGCTCAGGGCTGGTGTCACTGCCAAGAGCCAGAGGGGATCCCTTGCTGGGGGCTGTGCCATGGCCACCTGCCCTGTGCCGCGCTGGCCGCTCAGGCATCAGGAACCAGCAGCCAACGGCACTGCCAGGGCCAAAGGCCAGGTCAGCCAGACAGAAAGGGGCAGGGCTGGGCACTGTTTCCATGGCAATGGGCACTGGGGGCACACCTGGGTCACCTGGCCTGGCAGTTGCCATGGAAACCCCTGGCAGGGACTGAGGGCACAGCCCCTGGCACTGAGACACTGCTGGGCCGGGTGCTGAGCACAGGGCTGAGCACGCAGAGATGGTTTTGTTCTTGCTGAGCTGCAGCACAGCCAAGGCCTGTCCTGCCCCTCGTCCAGCCACGCTGGGGAGGGGCTGGGGCTGCAGGGAAGCTGGGCAGAGGACACAGCCAGGACAGGGGACCCCAACTGACCCGGGCATAGCCCAGACCAGAGCACATCATGCTCAGGGCGTGAAGTGGGGGAACAGGGAGGAAGGGGGGAATTTGGGAGGGAGGGCTTTTGCCTTCCCAGGGAACACCTAGGCAAGAGGGGGCCCTGTTTCAGCAGTGGGCAGGGTCACTACCAAAAACACAGACACCAACTTAAGGAATTGTGTCATTTATATAGAGCACAGCTGCCAAGATTTACAAAAGGATAAGCTCAGCAAAGCACATTATCATTAGCAAAGAATTACAAAAGAAGCTCAGCAATCCATCATAAGCCATCATTACATTTTGATGACCAATCCCTTGGTGAAACACCAGAGGTGTTTGTGGCAGACAAAGATTCTGGCTGACTATCAAGGTACACCTTACAGACATCAGCTGTACTTTAGTGACACTGTTCTTCATTCTTTTTTCTCAATCTCATTCCAATTAGGAACAAGAATTCTGTTGTCCATGGAGCTGCCACCATGTTAATTCCAGAATAATGCCCCCAGGCCCTTTGCTGTTGAGCTTTACCACGCTGTCTGTGGCTAACAAGGCTTGGGGGCTCCTTTCCCCTCTGGCTGGAAAGGGGCCGGGTCCCAGTCCCTGAGGGGCACCCAGGCTCCTGGATGGAATTCCTGTGCAAGTCCCTCAGTGTCACAGCAGCCTTCACATGGAGCCCTGTGGATCAGAGCATTTTCCAAAGGGGCCCTTGGGGCAAACAGGGAGATCTGGTCTGGCAGGATGTGTAAAACAATATCCTGTCAGATCTACTTGTTCTCACACACAATCCTTGGCTGCAGGGACACATTCCAATTGTTCCTGCCCAGGTTTCAGGACTCAGAGTTGTCTTTCCTAGGAGCTGCTCCTTCAGCTGCCTCGGGAGGGCCATTTGGCCTCTGGACCAACACTGGCTCCATTATTAGGGCTGCTGGATCCAAACCCTTTATCTCCACAAACGGTGGTGATTGGAGCTGGATCTCTTTTTTTCAAAATCATTCTTAAAATTGCAAGATCAATAATTGTGCTACCCTCTCATGGGGTTGAATAATCCAATCTCGTTCATTATTGTTTAACAGAATTACTGTAATTTCTCCTGGATATTCTGCATCAATTCCTCCTGCCATGACAGGAACACTTTGCAAGGCCAAGCTCCAAGGGAGCGGTTACCAAAGCAAAGTGTCCTGAAGGAATCTGAATTCCTGTTTCAGAATTGATAGCTCTCATTTGCTTTGAATTTATCCTCATTAATTCCAATGCATGAAGGCCCAGCCCTGCAGCCTCTGGGCTGGCCCTGCCAGGGGCCATCACAGCCAGAACAATTTCCCAGGCAGCCCAAGTCTCACTGCCCATGGCTGGATTTGCAAATTGGGGGCAGCCGTGCACAGCCAGGGGGTTTCATTTCCCCCATGGGCCATTGTGAAGGGCATGGAGCACATCTGGGAGATGGGTTCTCCATGGGCAACGGTTCCCATCTCCTCATCTTTCCAACTCCTCTTTTAAGAACCCCTTCACCCTTTCAACCAATCCTGCAGCTTGTGCATAGTCTGGTACATGAAAAACCCTGCAGGAAAAATCACTGTATTTTTCACAGGAACAGGCAAAGCACTCTGCATCACAGTATCAGCACACCCTGTAAAAATCACCAATTTCCTCCCTTCCTCCTTTTTCCATTGTATACAATCTCACAAAGTTGACCACTGACATTAGGGTCCTGGCCAATCCTGTTCTGTAGGGTATTTCGTGTTACATCCCTCAGCAGCCAAAGATACCAAATTAGTATTGTCAGCACTATTTCACATTATTATTATATGTACATACTTATATATAAATACAGATATAGACATGTAGATATAGACATATATACATAAAAATCTATAAATATAAACAGGAAGGTCTTATTATACTATAAATATGTATATAGTTATTTGTTATATTGATATTTCACTTGCACAAGGGCATCTGAGCTCAAGATGAAAACCTTCTTTTGTTGCTCCATGTGGGAGCATTCCAACAATGATTGTTCCTTCTGAAGGTGCTGTTTCCTATGTACTCTCAACAAATTCATCTTTGTCTGCCCAAATCCACAAAGTCTTTTCCTTTTCCATTTGCAATTTTTGGATGCATTTGAAGCCATCCAGGGGTGCAGCTTCTTTTACCCAACAGTCTCATTGCTCACACGGGGCTCCAAACTCAGCCCACTCCAGAGCAAGGGAACTCCAGGGAAGGGCTTCCCAGCTGGGAATTTCTGATGGGACTGATTCCTCACATTTACACTGAACAAGTGACATTTTGTTGGGATCTGGCCAGACTGTGCCAGTTTTGTTTTACCAGTGGCCAAAGTCAGCACCAGAGACACAGACTCCAACTGAAGGAATCAGTGTCATTCACTGCAGTTCAGAGCAGCAAAGAATCACAAAAGGAGCAGCTCAGCAATGCACCCAACCATCCCCAACAAAGACTGCCTGCAGAGATTAACAAAGATCCAGCAGCATTTACCCTCAGGCTTTACCATCTCCCAGACCCACACAGCAGCTGGGGAAGCTGTCACAGCCAAGGGCTGCAGAGCCACTCCTGGGCACTGGGAATTCCTGCAGGTGCCTCCAGCCCCAGGTGAGGCTCCAACCCCGCTGGGAGAGGGCCCAGCTCTGACAGTGCTGAACGAACAAACTGACAGCACTGCTAGTGTGGCAACATCTGGTTTCATCCTCCTCTTGGGTCCCTCCCAAAGCCTGGCCAGGGATCAAGGAGGAACCAAGGGAGCTGACTTTGACCATACAGCCCCAAACAAGGCCAGATGTCAGATTTCATGGCCTTGTCTGGCTTCTAAATACACAAAGGTCAATCCATGTCGCACTAATGAGTGGCTACATCTATCTCAGTGCTAATGACCATGCATATTTCATCAGGGAGCAGATACAAAGACAACCTTTGCTTGGAAGGTTCATCCAGAGGCCACCTTTGGCTCAGGGCCTGCTGTCCAGGCCTCACTCAGGGCTGGTGTCCAGGCCTTGGCACTTCAGGGACGTGGTTTAGTGCTGGGCTTGGCACTGCTGGGTGAGCGGCTGCACTGGGTGAGCTCAGAGGGCTTTTCCAACAGAAACGATTCTGTGATTCCATGATTCTATCCACTGCATTCAGCTGGGTCTATTTTAGCAGCATTACTTTGCTCCAAAAGTTCCCTCTTGCCCAGCTCCTGTGGCCTGAGGCTTCAGCTCCTTCAGCTCCTGGTGCTGAGCTGCTCCTGCTGAACGAGACAAATCAGAGAGAAGAACACAGTCCATGCAATTCCTTCTGGGACACGGAGAGGGGAGGCTGTGCAAACAGGAGCATTGTTTGGTGGGGCCTCCTCTCTGCCCTTCACGCCTTTCAGCGCTTTGAACCAGCCAAGAGCTTTCTCCAAGAGTGCAATGGAGCAGCTGCTCCTGCTCCCGGGCCTGGCTCTCTCCAGTCTCTGCCCTTGCCTGGTTCTGTCCCTCGTGCTGTGCCCTCTGTTTCCCCAGGGCTCGCTGGCTGCTGCCCAGGACTGTGGCACTGGCACAGATCCAGCGCTCCAGAGCCTCCTTTCTGTGCCCTTGAAGCTGCCTGGGCACAGCAGCCTTTTCCATCTGGAAGCTCCCCATGGACAGGGAGTGCCCAGCTCTGTTCCTTGCACAGCCTCCAGGAGCCCAGGGCTGCCATCTCCAGTCCCTGCTGGCACTGGGGGCTCCCAGGTGCCTCAGGCTGCTGTGACACTGCTGCACACGGGAGGGAAGAGGGGCAGGGGCTGTGCTCAAAGTCAGCTCCATCTGCTGCTGCTGCTGCTGCTGCTGCTGTGGGGTCATTTGTGCAGCCCTGGCCCAGAGTCAGGGATCAGATCCTGCCAGTCTCTTCCAGCCCTGGCTGCTCAGAGTTTGGGCCTTGGAGCCTCAGGTGGCCAAAGGCAGCTGCTGCTGGTCCCTCTGTGTGCCCGTGTTCAGCAGTGCTGCTCCATCAGTCTGTGCCCAGCAACGGGGAAAAGCCTCAGCCCTGCAGGGCCAGGAGCTGCCGGGCTCTGCCTGAGCAGCTCAGCCAGCAGGAAGGGAGCTGCTCCACACGGGAATCAGGAGCAAAGGACATTCCTTTGATAGGACATGTTTTCTATTTAAAGGAAAAAAAAGGAAAAAAGAAAAAAAAATTGTAAAATATAAGAATAAAATCCAAGTGTTAGTGAAAAAAAAACCATACAGTTAATGAAAAAAACAAAACATAAATGCCAAATTACATTCTTTGCATTAAGAGGTAAATGATCTTTTTAAAAAGACAACTCAGTTATTTACATTGTAAATGTGCTGATGGCGGGGATCCATCTTTGTGACCTCAAAAGCCTCTTAAAAGACTTTGGGCTTTGTTTCCAATATTGGTATTTGAAATTGCGGTCGAAGCAAGAGGAAATTGCTTTGTGCCCTTCCAGCTCCAAGCAGGACTGGGAATGGAAACTCTGTCAAAGCCCAAATCCTTTAGAAGATCACCTTCCTTCTCAGCCTGGGAATGAGCTGCACATTCCTTTTGAAACTGTCAGGGATTTCTTAGTGACATAAAGTCTCACTTACGGCTTTTTGCTCGGGTTTGGAAGTGCAGAAGGGCAATTCTCCATCCACCAGCTCCAGACTGCACTGCCTCAGGAGCACAGCCCACTCGCCAGCTTTGGCCCACTCGTGGCACTTCTAGAGGAGGAAGAAAGTGCAATTGCACAATTCCAGCCAATCAAGAAGGAAGAATGGGACAGACAAAACACCCTGTACAGATCCAGGCGTTCAGCTGGGACTGTGGAGAGTTTGGGTCCTTGCCAGTTGGATGTGTGTCCCCAGCTGCAATCTCTGGGCCTGCAGCAGAGTCTCACTCACCTGCCAAAGCAGAAAGCTCAGGCACTGTGCTCGCAACGGGCTCGTCTGATGCAGAGCTGTGACAGCAATGTCAGGGCAGAGCCAGCCCAGCTGGGCCTAGGGCTGAGCCCAGCAGAGCCCTGGCAGAGCCCAGAGCAGCCTCAGCACCCGTAGAGCCCGGCTGCAAGGAGAGAAAGCAGAAACCACCCGTCAGCTGAGGGCTCCTGTGCCCTTGTGACAAGGCCTGCGGTGCCCAGGCCATGCTGGCTGTGCCCAGAGCTGTGCCCAGAGCTGCCCATCCCTGCTGCCTTTGGTAGCAGAGCAGGAGGGCAGCACATGTGCCCAGCCTGCAGCCAGCCACGGCACATCCAGCCCTCAGCAGCTGCCTGGACCAGGATGCTCCTGTGCTTGCTGCCATCTCCCAAAAGCTCTGATCCCACCCTGCCAAGCACACAGGGACCCACCTCACACCAGCCAGGGCTGCAAGAAAAGCTGCTCCCAAACCACGGCCTCAGCCTTCTCCAAGGGCATGGCCCATCCACACCACAGCTGCTCCCAAGCACTTCCCCATCCACACTGGACCACCTGGAATGCTTCCTCTGGAAAAATAAACAACACATTATTGAAAAGAGATTAGATGCAAAAAGGGAAAACAAGAAAAACGGTAAAAACTCCTATCTCTGTCAGGGCCTTGAGGAAGGCCCAACCCCCACATGCCAGGGAAAAACCCAGCCATGGGTGAGGGAAGCCCACACTTTCTCTCTTCCCCTCTGCACTGCCCCCAAAAATCACAGTGACCCCAAAGCAAACAAGGGCAGTGGAGCAACCCAAGCCTTTCCTTGCCTGCACAGCAAAGCAGCTGTGCTCAGGTTCTGGAGTCCCACCTCTGCTCCCACCATAGGGGTTTGTTTGTGTCGGGCTGGCTGCCCCAGCCCCAGCCCCAGCCCAGGCCACAGTGGGTGCTGGGGGCTGTTGGCAGGGCCAGGAGCCCGCTCCCATTTCGTACCCACCCCAGCCCATGCCCCAGCCCTGCCAAAAGCAGCTGGGCAGCCACTGAAGAATGAGTTGCATCTCCCCACAGCAAGGGGGGAGCCTTTGGTTCCCCACCAGGCTGGGCCATGCCCAAATCTGGCAGAATTTGCCCAGGTGGGACTCACCTGCAAATTCCCTGTGGAGTTTGGCTTTGAAGAAGGTGCCAGAATCAAAGTCCATCACCTTCAGCCTCCCGTGGCCAGGCTGAGGAAGAGCTTGTCATCCTTGATGTCATCCTCGCTGTCTCCAGCAGCAGCAGCAGCAGCAGCAGCATCCCCACCCGGTACAGATTCTCCAGGGGCTCCTTCTCCTTCACTGGGGGCAGACCAGGCTCTCAGGGCTCTGCCCAGGGCCCCAGCTGTCAGGGAACCAGGACAAGCAAAACCAGCTGGGATGGCGGCCACCAGTGCTGGGCAGAGCAGCTCAGCTCCAGCCCAAGGGCTGCGTGTTCCCATCCCATGAGCCCGGTGCAGTGACATAGGCAACACAAAAAGGGCTGGGTTCCTTTGCTTCTGATTGCCAAGGCATGTGTGCAGCTGGAACTTACCAGGGCCATGGATATTCCAGGGACGTGGAGAACCATTCCCAGCAACTGGGAAAATCCTAGGTGCTCCATCCACCCATAGATGAGGTCTCCAAATTTGCCCCGAAATTGGATCCAGATTTTAGAGGCCAAAAAGAGCAAGTCCAAGTGACTTGATGATATTTTTAGCCCAGAAAGCCCTGCAGCTGATGGCACACTTCACAATCAGCAGGGGACACAGCTAGGCCAAAGCCCAGACCCTAGCTGGGAAATGAAGAAAAGAAAAATCTTAAAGAAAAGGAAAATTACCCCTCGCACAGGTTGCCCCAGCAAAGACAGCCCCCGGGATCAGCTCTCTTCCTAAGTCATGCGGCAGAGCAGGCAGCCGAACCCCGACAGGCGAGGCCGAGCCCTCCATGCCCTGCGCAGCTGATCTTGCAGCCTCTGGATGGTGGAATATCGCCCATGATGTATTGCCAGGATGACATGCAGTGTTTCAAGTGCCAGCTGTGACACGGCACTGCTCCTGTCCTCCATCAGGCATTCCAGGGCTGCAAGAGAGAGGAACAGAGCTATGGTCAGAGCTGGATCTGCGGGGAGCCAAGAAGAGCCCCTGCAAGGGCCATCCCAGCCGGCTCTTGCCATGGCCAGGAGGGAGAAGGGAGCAAGGGAATCAGCCCGAAGCTGCTGGCCACGAATGGCCCACGTCGCCCTGAAAGCTCCGTGTGCTCTCCCCACGGGAGCAGTGCCCTCCGCAGCCGGGGCAGGGCTTGCAGCTCTCCCCCTGGCAGCCCCCGGTTTCAGCCCGCTGCCCTCACTCACTCACCACTGCAGATCAGCTGGAGCTCTTGCTGCTGCCCCCTCAGGCGCCGCCCGGCCATGCCTGTGAACACAGAGCCTGTCACGGCCCCAGCGGCACAGCTCCCTGCCAGCGGCGCTGCCGGCGCTGTGGCCACACGGGCTGCTGGCCCGGCAGGGCTCAGCCCGGGCCCTTGCTGCATGCTGCCGCCCCAGGGCACGGCTGCCAGAGGGCGGCAGCAGCAATGCCCAGGCCAGGCGGGGCTCCACGGCGCCCCAGGGCACGGCTGGCGCTGCCGGGGCAGCAGGTGTGGCTGGGGCCAAGCTGCGGCGGGCCGGGGAGGGGAGGGGCAGCCCGGGCGCGGGACTCACCCATGAACCTGACGGCCGCCTCTCGCAGGGGCTCCTGTGGGCTCTCCACGTAGCACAGGGCCCGGCGCAGGTGCTCGGCCGCTCGGCTCCTGTCCTCTGCCAGCTGCAGAGAGCGGCAGGAAGGAAGGGTTGGTGCGGGCTCAGCCCCTGGGCCGGGCGCTGCCTGAGCCCAGCGCCGGCCTCCCCTGCCCGCACCGCCCTGAGGCGCGGCCAGCAGCCGCTGGCCAAGGGCTCCCGAGGGGAGGGGGCGGAGGGCCGGCTGCTGCCCGGGGAGCCCCGGTGCCGGCCCGCCCCGCAGCCCCGCCGGGCCGGGGCTCCATGGGCACCCGGCTCGGGCCCACGGGAGCCTGGAGAAGAGCCCGCGGGGCCTCTGGCTGCAGCAGCGGGCAGGGGCACAGCTGCCAGCCCCGCACACTGAGCACCACCCTCAGGGGCCTTCTCCAGCCTGAGGCTGGGGCATGCAGGCCCTCCTTACCAGGAGCTCAGTGAACTTCGAGAGTTTCTGTTTCTTCACAGTTTTTTCAAGATCTTTCCTTTTCAGGAACTTGACTGCACAAAGCAGCGTTTCCCGAGAAGTCTGGAGAGCAGCAGAGATGCGGACATGGCCCCACAGCCCAGGGCACAGGAGCCGCAGCCTGGAGGAGGCTGCGGTCCAGCAGGTGCAGGGCAGGAAGCAGCCGAGCCCCCTGCCAGGGGGACAGCAGCAGCCCACGAGTCCTCACCTGTGCCACACGCAGATTCTCATCATGGCAGTGGAAGAGCAGTGGGAGCAGGCTCTGCCACACTTGTGTCATCAGGGGCTTTTTTCCTTCTTCTTCTACAGCAGAAATCAAGGTGTGAAAGACAATCATGGAGAGCTGCTGCACCTGGCTATCACCCTGTAGAACAGGAAGGCAGCAAGAGCTCATCATCAGCTGGTTCTGGCCCACATTGGCACAGGCCTGCATCTGCACAGGGCCCCAAGTGTCCGGGCAGCAGCCAGTGGCCGTGGCTGGGGGCACAGAGCCTTACGTGGTCAAAGAGTGGCAGGAACACCTTAGCCAAATGCAGGGCAATGGGACTGGGTATGCGGGCACCATTATCCAGGAACAGATAACCCAGTAGCATGGTGGTCATCCTGACCCGCAGGAGCTCCACGAGCCTTTCGGTCAGGCTCCACATTCTTTCGGCCTGTGTGGAACACGACTTTGTGAAAGGCCACCCTGCTGCCGCAGGGCCCAGAGGCCAAAGGCCTGTCCTGAAGCACTGGGGCAGCTGAAGCGGGAGGCAGGAGAGCTGGGAGCAGCTGCCACAGCGCCCGAAGGCCAGGCAAGGCCAAGCGACTGCGTTGCCCAGCCCCACGCTGCCTGCACGGCTTCAGCCACTGCCCCCTTCTCACCAGCGGGGAATGGTCCCTGAGCGGGAGGAGGGCCCTGAGCAGCTGGCTGCCAATGTCTGCGCGGTCCCTCTGCAGGTGCCATGACAAGACAAGATCCATGATGCTGTCCCTGCATTCCCTCAAGTCCAGGCACTCGAGGACCTGCAAGGCACAGGGCAGTGACGGGGGAGCCGGCCGGCAGGAGCCCGGAGCCGCACGGGGCTGGGCCCAGGCAGCAGCGCAGGGCACGGGCACCGTCCCAGGCGGCTGCGGCGACAAGAGGGCAGAGAGCTGGGAGGCAGCTCAGCCAGGCAGCGCTGGCCATCAGGCTCACCTCCACAAGGAATGCCAGGGCAGGGAAATCCCAGTATGGCATCTCTATGCTGAGCATCTCAAGGAGGCAGCATAAGATCCTTTTACACAAGGGCCTGGATGCATGGCACATCTCCCTGGAAGGTGGAAAGTGTCACTAAGACCTTGAGCCGCGGGGGGAAGCCTCTCCCAGCACTGACTCACATGGTTCTTGTCCTTCCCCACCACCCACTGCCAGGGGACCTGGGCCCTTTGAGATGTGGCCGCTCCTGGGCCACATCTGGCTCCCCCTTTTCCAGCCTTTTCCAGTCTGCTTGGCTGTCGCTCGTCCCTTTGACCCACAGCCACGGGGACTGTGTGGGACAGCCCGGGCACAGGGCACAAATGCCAGGAGCAATGGGGAGAAGGAGGTGTCTCACCTGGCTAGCAGAGCCACGGCAGAGTGATGGGTATCAACGCAGAGCAGCGTGTCCCAGCCACGCTTGCCTTCCATTGACACCACCACCTGCTCACACTGGAGAAGGCAGAGCAGGGACTTCAGGGTCTGCACTGCAAACCTGTGTGCACAGCAAAGCCCAGGTCACACTGGGAGCACTGGCTCCTTCGCAGGCCACGTGGCAGGGACAGGAGGAGTGGGATGGAGCACCTGTTGGGGCTGGTGGCAAGGCCGTGCTCTTCCTGGCATTGCTTCCAGAAGGTATCAACCTCCTCTGGCATCTCTTCTGTGCTGAAGAACACTTGGAAGAGCAGATGCACAAACAGGTGGGGGAAATGCGGCGCCACTATACGTGGGACAGGGGCCTCCTGAAGGATCTTCCACATCACCACGGTTGCCTGCAAGGGACAAAGCCCCCCGAGACAGCACTCAGTGCCGAGGGGTCCGTGTGGCAGGGCCCAAGCTTAGCAGGGAGAGGCCCCAAGAGACCTTGGCAGGGGGAGCACGGAGCCTGGTGGGCCTGAAGCTGCCCCTGGGCCAGGTTTCAGATCAGCGCCTGAGGCAGGGAGATGCAGTGGGGGAAGGAGGAAGGAGAGCTACTGGAGAGGGAGCCTTGGGGCCAGCAAAGGCCAGTTGCAGAAACTCACAGCCAGGCCAAAGACACCCGTTTTGTCCCTGTCAGAGGTGCACATGCTGTGCTCTGGCCAGCTCCCCAGCACATCCAGGAGTATCAGCTGCACTGGCTCTGCAGTCCTGAGCGAGCACATGATGGTCTTCCACATGGTCAAAGCAGCTCTGTAGGGTTAGAGCTCTGTCTCAGGGGGGGTCTCAGACACGGCACCATGGCCTGGGCATCCCTAGGGGCCCGGCTGACCACGGGCTCTGCCTCTGTCCACTGGCCCTGGCCAGCAGCAGCCAGGCAGCCCAGCCCTGTGGAGACAGGGCCCTTAGGGGCAGCAAGGCAGCATGGCAGCAGGCTCGGGGGCTGACGTGCCAGGGCTGGGAAAAGGAGCAGCCAGAGGGCCCTGGAACTCTCTGTTGCTCAGACACCTGGGACAGGTGGTACAGGCTGATGGGCTGGGAAGGCCTGAGCCTTCTGGGCAGGTGGGCCCCATACCTGTCACAGGACGGGGCCACACGCAGGAGCGTCACGACTGCGTCACCCGGGTGTGCTGCGGTGAGATTCAGCAGGGCCTTGTCCAGCCTGTGCTCGGCAGAATCACTGGCCATGAGCCAGCGGTGAATGTACCTCACCATGGCGGGCACCTGGAGAAGGCACGGGGAGACTTGGAAAGCTGCCAGAGGGAACAATGTCCCCAGGGTCCCCAGAGAAGTCCTTCCCTTCCCAGCGCACTGCCATGGCCTCAAAGGCTCCCAGGGACCACCAGGCGTGGCTGGGGAAGGCACGGGACTCATGGCGGAATTGAAGCCTGGCCCCAGGCTGCTTACTTGTTCTGGCCTGGCAACACCCTTCTCCAGGAGCAAATCCAGCAGGGCGGCACTGGTCTCATGACTGAGGAGCTTTGAGTGTGCTCTGAGCCCAGTGCCCATGGTGCTGGTCTCTTCCTGCCAAATGCTCCTGATGAAGTCGCAAACAAGCTGTAGCAGAAGGGCAAGAAGCCGGGGATGTTGCACGGAATGCTGCACACAGGGGGCTGGGCTGAGCAGGGACAGCAGGCCCAGCCCAGGTGGGGATGGCTGCAGGTACCTGTGCTGTGCTGCTGAAGCGGCCACGTCTGCGCTCCTGCTGCTGTGTGCGCTCCAGGGCTGCATCTGGCAAAGAGCGAGCGCAGCCAGAGCTGAGGGGCTGCGGGAGAGGCCGGAGAACACAGCCCAGCCCTGCGCTCCCCAGGCAGAGAGAGCCCCGGGATGGCCCAGGGGATGGAGCACGGCCCCTGCGGGATGTCTGCCCGGCCCCTCTTCCGTCCTGTCCTTGGGCATTTCCCCAGGGGATGGGATGGGATGGAGCCAAGTTGGCTGCAGGCTCCAGTCCTGCAGCCCAGCTCTGCCACTCACCCTCCTGCGGTGGATGGAACGGCACCGCCTCTTCATTCTCCTGTGCTGGAGTAGCTCCAGGGCCTTCTTCCTCCTCCTCCTCCTCCTCCACAGTGGCCAGCTTGGGCACTCTCGAGGCTCTCTGGCGCCCCAGCACCGAACGCAGTCGGTGCCGCTCCTGCAGGGCCTCCTGCGCCTCACCTGCGGGCGGGACGCGGCGGTCAGCGCTCGGCCCGGGGCCAGCAACGGCCCCCGAGCGCCCCTCACCCGCCCTGGGCCGGCCATGCCCAGGCGTTCGCTTCCGGGAACGCGGCACGGGAGGCTCGGGGCCGGCGGCCGCGCTGCAGAGAGGCGGAGCTCGGGCCGGGGAAGCCGCAGCGGAGGCGGCGGGAGCGGCCGCGCCGCGTGTGTCCTCTGCGGGCCCCGGGAGGAGCCGGGGCCGGGGCCGGGGCCGGGGCCGGGGCCGGGCTCGGGCCAGGCGGAGCCGAAGGGCGGCGATGCCGCCCCCGCACCAGCCACTGATTCCCGCCCAGCAGCGCCACCGCCAGTACGGCCAGAGCCAAGCGGAGGCGAGACCGCGGCGGGACGGCCGGGGCCGGGCACGGGGCAGCCCCGCCCGGGGCCGGGGGCGGGCCGGGAGCATGGCCCGGCCCGGCAGGGGAGAGGGAGGCGGGGAGAGGAGAGGGACGCCGGGCAAGGGACCCCGAGAGAAGGGTGCCCGACAGCGGGAAAGGGAGAGAAAGAGAAATAAAGGGACAAAGAGAAAGAGGAAGAAAAATAGGAGAAAGCGTGTTTTAAATTATCGGTTTCGCTGCTCTCGCCGCTGCTGCTGCCGCTGCTGCTGCCGCTGCTGCCGCTGCTGCAACTGAAGCACCGGGGCCGTTCGTCCCCGTGTCTGTTCCCCGCTCGCCCCACGAGCCCCACGTTCGAGCCCCGCGCGCCCCGGCGACAGCCCCTCCGTCTGCCCAAACACGGGAACTTTGCAGCCTTGAGCCCGGATGCAGAGCCCTGACTCCTGCGCACTGGCACAGCGATCCCCTCGCCTGCTGCTGTGCATTGTCCTTGCTGAGGGTCAAACACTGTCGGGCCACCTTCCCTTGGGGTAGGATTCCTACCTGACCCAAGCACTGCACTTACATCTCCAGTGTTGCTTTCCTGTAAAAACAAGGGAAGGAAAACATTGTGTGTGGCTCATGGTATTTTAGAGCGTCTAAAAATCACTAAGTCATCGATCCTAGAGGTGAGGTGCATCTGGAATTACTGGGATGCAACATGGAAAAGGAGAGCATAGAAACAAATAGAGGGAAATATCTTGGATTGTTTCTTTCATTTTTCATTTCACTTCTGTAAAGCTGTTTCAGTTTTCCAGGAATCTTCTACTGTCTGCTCTTCCCAAGAATCTCTCATGGAGAACGAGGTCAAGCTTCTGTCACAAGATTTGCCACCAGGAAATTAGGCCACTGGTGCAATTTTCATTGTGACAGTTTGTGCTGGCTTAGGGCAAATTTGGAGAGGAAACCTCCTAAAGGGGTCTGTCTAGAAAGCAAGTTCAAGCAGCCCCTCCCCCTACTAGTTCAGGAAAATACTTCCCTGGAGAAAAGTGAAAAAACCCCAGTTTATTTAACAAGTAAAGTATTCACAAGCATGAAAAATGAACAATATTAAATCAAACCTCTGACAGTGCTGAAGAGATGGCAAATTCAGGAAGTCCTTTTTGTGGGTTGTAGTTGGCTCACTCGGTCTCTTCTAAGTCCCTCTGGTTCTGGAATGCAGCGTCCCAGAACTCGGTGGGCCACAGGTGTGAGCTGCCGGTGTTTGTGTGGGTTTTCAGTCCAGAGCAGGTTTAAACAGTTCCAAGAAAAAGGAAAGTCACAGTCCGAGGAACTTCTCTTCCTAAGCTAGCTAAAACCACATTGCTAGACCTGGGCTGTGAAGGCATCGGGAAATTTACAAATCTGGGCACTGGCGGTCCCAGCAAACACCAGAGCTGGATGGTGCTGGAGCCAGAACCTGCACATTTCCAAACTTTGGCTTTCTGTGCCAGCAAATCACTGGACTTGGGCTGTGCCAGCACCAGGAAGTTTTCAGATCTGGGCACTGGCACTGCCAGCAAACACCAGATCTGGGTGGTGTCGTTGCCAGCGACAGAAATCTGCTGGATTTGGGCTCTGCTGACACAGGGAAATTTCCAAATCTGGGTTCTGGTTACATGAAAAACAAGATGTGGGTGGAGCCAGACCCAGTAGCAGGAAGCTGCCACAGGTTTTGGATTTCTGTGCCAGCAAATTGCTGCACTTGGGCTGTGCCAGAATAGGGAAATTTCCAGATCTGGGCACTGGCAGTGCCAGCAAACAGCCCATTTCAGGCTCCAGGCTCCAGGAAGGATTGGATCTGGATGCCTTCCTCTTTTCTTTCCTTCTTTCCTTCCTTCTTTCCTGGGGTCCTGCTGCCAGCAAACTCCAGATTGGGCGGTACTGGCAAGGGGAAATTGCCAGGTTTTAGCTTTCTTTGCCAGCAAATTGCTGGACATGGGTGGTGCCAGAAGAGGGAAATTGACAGATGTGGGCACTGACAGTGCCAGCACACACCAGATCTGGGTGAGGAATGTGCCGGCACTGAGAAATTTCCAGATGCTAATTTTCTGTGCCAGCAAACTGCTGGAATTAGGCTGTGCAGGCATCTGAAACATTCTCAATCTGGGTAGTGGCGGTGTCAGCAAACCTGAGATTGAGTTGCAGTAGGTACCAGGTCTTTGCTTGGTTTTGACTTTCTTTGCCAGCAAATTGCTGCACTTGGGCTGTACCAGAATAGGGAAATATCAAGATTTGGGAACTGGCAGTGCCAGCAAACACCACATTTCAGGAAGGATTGGATCTGGACCCATTCCCTCCCTGCCTCCCTCCCTCAACAAGGTGCCAGAGGGGCTGGAGAGCAGCCAGGCAGAAAGGGACCTGCAGGGACTGATGGACAGCAGGCTGGACATGAGCCAGCAGTGTGCCCAGCTGGCCAAGAAGGCCAATGGCTCCTGGCCTGGCTCAGGAATGGTGTGGCCAGCAGGAGCAGGGCAGGGATTCTTCCCCTGTTCTCAGCACTGCTTGGGCAGCACCTTGAGTGCTGTTTCAGTTCTGGTGCCCCCAATTAAGGAGGACATGGAGGGGCTGGAGCGTGTCCAGAGAAAGGCAACGAGGCTGGGGATGGGTCAGGAGCACAAGTCCTGTGAGGAGCAGCTGAGGGAGCTGGGGTTGTTTATCCTGGAGGAGAGGAGGCTCAGGGGAGACAAGGCGGTGTCAGGGCACAGGTTGGACTTGATGATCTCCATGGCCTGTTCCACCCTTGCTGATTCTGGGATTCCATGAAACCACCCTTGGAGCAGTCACAGGATGATCCCTGGGCCTCCTCTTCAGAAGCTTCAGCAGCCCAGGTCCCTCAGCTTCTCCTGCCAGCCCCAAAGCCCATCCTGTCAGTCCTGCAGAGCCTCTGCAGCTCCTCCTCACTGCCCAGAACAGGGAGCCCCAGAGCCAGACACAGCAGCCCAGATGTGCTCCCCTGGCCTGGGGTGCCTCTGGCAAGGGAGCAGCACCAGGCACTGCAGGAGCCTGCAGACAATTGATCTGAAGGCCAAACCTCCTTAGCTCCTTCTGAAAGAGCAGGAACAGTTCCTCATTCGAGTGTGGTGGAATGCTGGGCACCACAGCTCCAGGTGAGGACTGGACACAAGTTTGCTCCCACTGAGTGCTGTGATGGGTTCTGCAGGAGCTCTGGGCTCCTGTGCTTGCCAGGCACAATGAGGAAAGAAGGAGCCAAGTGCACTGATGTAGGAAATGGATTTGTAGAAAGCTTTTAGGGCCTAATAGAAGGCCCACAATATATGCATCTGTATATAACCCTTGAGACAGGAAACGCTAACTTAAAAATGCCATGGAATAGGACAGATATTGTTGAGAGAGAAATGGAGCTGGAAACAAGTTTCAAAAGATGGCCTTGCAAATAAGACTTTGGAAAAACAGAGCTATGAAAGATGCATTGTAGTGGGACACACAAGAGGTAGTTTTAAATAATTGGCTTTAAGGCATCTACAACATGGCATGGCAAAAAGCTCATAGACCAAGAAATACTGTAATTAGGAAATAGTTGGCTTCTTAACTTTGATGGCGTGAATTATAACATCTGTATTGTCTCACCCTTCTCATGAGACTGAAAATGGAAGAAAAGTTTTTAAAACACCTCTCAGTTGCCCCATCTCTAGGTCAAGAAAAGAGTATTATCCAACACACTGACACACCTTTGCCCTGAGCATAACCCAGCCTGGACCAAACACACTGAAAGGTTTCCCCTGTGGCCCATGTCTCGAAACATCAGGTCTGCTGTTTGACAACTCAGGTTGGTTTGGTGTCAAGGAGTTCCCTCAGAAATACTGGGTTTGTCTTCCTCTGTGCCTTCCCCTCAGCAGCCTTGGGGATGCTCCTGTGTGAAGCCATCTGTCTCACACAGTTTGAGACAACTTCAAACAGGATATTGTGCAATAAGTCGTCTCCTCTAAAGTGTTCCAACAATCCCTTTCCAGCAATAGGAAATTATTACTAATAGATGACAGTGGAAAAACCCCAACAGTTTATTAACAAACAGAATCCCCCCATGACACGCGTTACAAGAAGGCGCCGGTGTCACTCTCGGGAAGAACAGGAGCTGTCACGGAGCAGTTCCAGCAGCTGATGGAAGCTCGGGGGCTCGTCCGGCGTCGGCTTTCTCCCGTGGCAGAGCTGCATGGAGCGGGCAGGGCAGTGAAGCAGCTGGGCTGGAGCCCCTGCTGCCTTTTCTCCCCGGCGTGGCTCAGCTCACAGACTCTCGGGCTGGGAGCGGGGCCGCTCCGCTCCTGCCGGCACCGTGTCCCTGGGCTTGGACAAACAGTTTCCTGCCAGGAGAGCCCTGCACACTGCTCCACAGATCTTTCATAAAGGCCCAAACCAACTCCAAACACTCTGTCTTCTGCAGCTTTTCACAAAGGGCTGCAGAAATCCAGGACAGCTGCACGTGAGTGTTGGAAGGCTCTTGTCTTGTTCCTGACAGCAGAATTCTTTATGATCTTGTGCAATTTTTTCAGATGTAACATGGGAGCTGAGGTTTTTTTGTTAAAATATTTCATGATGAGTATGAAGCCTTGAGAGTGTGAGGTGCAAGACTGATGTGTGAAAGCATGAGCATATCCTCCAAAGTGGCCAGTTTAATTGTCCATTTTATTACTCTTGTATTTACTCCACACTAATAAGGAAAACCAAGCTTTGCTTGGAGGCAAAACAGGCATGGGATACACTACAGTCCCTCACAGGCTCACCAGGGCTGGCAGTGACACAGCAGGCAGTCTGCTTCATTGTGAACCACTACAGAGCTGCATCCCAATCTGGTTTAAGTAGCGTGGGATTATTAAGAGCTCCTTTTCTGCATGAGACACAAAAAGGAGATCCCAAATGATCTTCATGCAAGCATGCAGTAAAGAACTGGTCCTGCTATCCTAACAAAGCATTTGCTTTGGCAATTACACTCTTCCCATTCATCTTTTGATGCAGACACTTCAGGTTTTCCCCCACACCCCTGCAAGGCTGGCAGTCACTGTTTCCCATTTCCTGTTCTTCCCTAGAGATGGTGCAGTGGCTGCTTTGAAAAAAAAAAGCCCTGGGATCTGGACAGCTTGAAGGAGCATGAAATGCTAATTAAGTGCTCATAATGGTAACACCCAGGTCTGCACTGCCCAGTGCTCTGCAGCCGCAGCAGCAGGACCATGCATCATTCCTGTTGGTGGCTGTTCATGCTTCTGGTGTGCAAGAGCAATGACTTTGAGGAGGGACAAAAATGCCCCTATTCAAACAGTGGCTGTGCAAGGAGATGTGATGTTTCACAGCCTTTTCTAGGATATTGCAGAAAGATCTAAGGTAATATTGTGGCATGGAGTAGGTCACTAAATTTGTCTCCAGAGGAATCCCCAAAGGGCACATTCACTCTGCTGCTGATGACAACCCCATAAGCTCACGGACCAGTTTTCCCTGCAACGTGCCACCCTGCCTGGGCTTTACTAGGCCGGGACTAGACCCAGAGCTAAGCAAGCACATGCAGCCAGGTGACATTGTGTGACAACAAAAGCTGGCAACCATGAGGACTTTGCTGTCAAAAGGTTACAGCTTGCACTGGGCCCAGAAGTATTTTACCCTAAAGCAAAGCAAATTAAAATGTGAAGTTTCAAAGCTTCAAATGACTATGAAAGGAAACTGCAGAATAATTTTTAGCAACTGTATCTTCAGCTTCTTTCCTGTGGTCCTTGAGAACATCTGCTGGGAAGGGCGGGTGGAGCCCCTCCTCTCCCTCTCTTCTTTGGCATTACAACTTTAAACTATTTTATTATTCTCAAATATTAATTATCGTATCAATATTGATTCCTGTTTCAATATTTATCAGCACAAATCATACCTATTTATCACAGACTGATGTCACTGGAAAAATTCCCTCTTTTCCAAAGGTTTTCATTTGCTTTGGCTGTACTTAGTATGGCTGCAGATCACATTTCGTTCGGCTTAAGGAAGTATCTTGGCAGTTACTCTTGGTAATATATCTTGCTAATTCTGCCCTTGGAGGAATTACGCAGTTCTGCAGTCCTTATTACACGCCCTGTTCTAAAAGACTTTTATATTGTTTTCCCTCTCTCTGTGTTTTCACACTTGTTCAACAAGGTTTTCTTTCTAAGAATATTAGTCACAATATCCCAAAGGATTAAAAAATGCTTAGGTATTTGTTCCCTAAGTATTTACTAAAGAAAAATAATAATAATTAAAAAACCTGTATGCATGCTGGATGTAAAATACAAACAGAAATAAACTTGAGAGTTCTCCCAAAAACCTTAAGAAAAAACCCCATGTATTCTATAAAACCTGGAGTATTCATCTACAGTATACACAAATGGGCATGTTCTAGAAGAGAAAATTTGTGCAATGGTTCCGCACAGAATTCTATGCTTTCAAGCTTTTTGCCCTTCACGGGCAGTGCCAATCTCTGAACTGTAATGCTCTGAGCATGTTCTGCTCACCATGGCAGCTTTCTGCTCTGCCCTGGTACAGATCATCCTCCCAGCAAAGGGGGAGTGCAGCCACCACAACTCGCAGCACCTTCCCACACAGCAAGAACCTGAAGGAGAGAGATGGCTTTCACCAGCTGCTGCGGGTTCTAATAGTGCCACCTCTCAGCTGCTGAAAGCCTGAATTTCTGTGTTGCAGTGTGGTACTTTATTGAGCCAAATGTTCTGTTATATAGTGGTATGTTCAAGTGTTCCCCGAGCTATTAGAGTTAGTCTCTCCCCTGTGTTAGGCCCTCCTACCCAAGTGTCTCTCAAGGAATTCCCTTCCTCCTCACCAGATTTTTCCCTGTCAGTGAAGACAACCCGGCCCCTTTGCCCCATCCCTCAGCCCAAACCCTACCCTTTGTTCCAGAAAGTTCCCTGTCTCTCACCCTAAGATCCAATCCCTATCCCAACGCTCTCTCTTCCCCTTGTTCTGATTTGTTGTAGCCCTCAAAACCACACCCCAAGAGTCGCTTATTGGTTACTATATGGTGTCCACCCCCTGTTTTGAAAGATTTTAAAAACCAGTGCACAGGGGTGCTGGGGCTTCTCTGAACATCTGTTCCCTTTGGGAATTCTGACTTGTAGAACCTCCCCCCCGCCTCTCCTGACGAATTTGCTGCACTTTACACCGCAGAAGAGCCTCCTGTGCTTCCTCCACTCGGTCCTCCAGGGGTCTCTGCTCGGCATTTGGCCTAGAGGTTCTGGCTCAGGCAAAACCCTAACCTAGCCAGATCCCCACTCCTGCCGTTGTCCCTGGAGCATCACAGAGCTAGCCAGGGCTGCGGAGGGCAGTGACAGTGACCCATGCCCTGGCATGTCACAGCCCCCAGAGCCACACCTGCCAGGCCACAAGCCCCAGCCCTGGTCCCCCCTGCCGGCCTCAGGGCTCCTGGGCATCCTCACCCTGAGTGCAAAGGCAGCCTCAGGAGCCCCCAGGGCGCTCTGGATCCAGGCTGCAGACACCCTAAAGCCATCACTGAAAGGGACGTGGATGGGGACTGCAGCTGGATCTTGCAATGCTCACCAGCCCTGACTACTCTCTAAGTGAACCCAAACCTCATTGGCAGCACCTTGAGCACATTGACCCTGCTCACCCCTCCTGGAACGTGGTGTTCCCACATCCTACACCAGCCCTTTGCAGGGAGTGACCAGCTCCCAGCTGCTCTGCTACCCTGGCCTTACTTTCTGTTTGCCAGCAATGAACTTAACGGATACACTCCTGAGAAACCTAGCACAACATTTGCTTCTCAGGAGGTCTTCGGCAAAACAACTCCACTAATCCCTAGTTTTGCACAGAGAAGGAGGTCCTGACAAAGCATAAGGCACAGGCAGGGCTCTGGCATATGAATTCCTGAGCCGCAGGATTCCACCCATTGTTGTTCCTAGCTACTTTGCTGATATTTTAGAGCCAGTTCTGGAAAAGGGCTGCTGCTGACAGGATAGGAAAATATGGAGGAAAAAAGGTGCAGGAGACAACAACAACAAAAAAAAAAAAAAAAACAAGGGGGAAAACCCTTAGAAATACAGAGCACAACAGAAGTCCTTGGAGATGGTTCAATAGAAAATGCCAGCAGCAGTGAGCAGAGCCTGAGGTTGCTCACTGCCACCCCAGGGGCTCCTCAGTCCCCTGCTGGTTTGTGTCTGATGCAGCCCTGCCTGGAAAGGGTTCCAGGCTCTGGTGTTCCCAGCTTGCTCCAGGCTACATTCTTAGCAGCACTGAAAGAAGAGGTGAAACAAAGAGCCATTTTCTGTGCTGCCTGCAAACTCTTCTTCTTCAGTGCCACTGCCAGAGATCATCCCTCTGTCAGCTTGGCACTGTGCCTGCTGCGTCCTTGTCCCTGTCCCTTGCATCAGCTCCTGCACATCATCAGCACTCGCTGTCCCACATTATGAACAGAGAGAGCTGTGTCAGAAGAGGAAGGAGTGCATTTTCTTGGCCTTTCTAACAGACACAAGAAGCATGAGTCCAAATAACTTTGTTGTTTGTTCCTGCCCTCCTTTTTGATAACTCTTTTCTGCTTTAATGCAAAAGCCTCTTTTCATACATGGATGGAATGATCTGGAATTGGCAGTTGCTTCAGGCTGTCAGGCACCATGGGAGTTTTCTCTTGTCTCTGATGAGGATTTGGTGAATTTTCCATTGGTCACTTGGTGGTGTCACCATGGGCTGAGCTCAGCGGCCAACTGTGCTGTCCCCAGGGGATGCATTGGGACGCCAAGCCCCTCAGGGCTGGGATTCGGGGGAGGGCGGGCTCTGAGCGCCCAGAGCCTGGGCCCGTGAGGAGCTGTTGCTGGCGCTGGCTGTGCTCAGCCCGCTGTGCGGAGCAGCCGCGGCCATGGAGACAAAGGCGGAAGCTGTGGCCGAGGCCGGCAGGCGGCCCAGGCCGGCTCACAGCTGCGAGGATGCACGCAGCCTGTGCCCTGAGGCCGAGGCCGTGGCGGGCGGTTTGCGGGCAGGGCTTTTCCGAGCCGGCCGCAATGTGCTGCCTCCTGTGTGGGCCTGGCTGCGGCAGAGGCAGGCGGGAGCGCAGCGGGGCCGGCAGCGGCGGGCAGAGGCCGCAGAGAGCAGCAGCCTGGCCGGGCCCGCTGCGGAGCGGCATGGAGCTGCCGGGCAGCCCTCGGCCGTGTCTGTGCGCACAGGGCAGGAGCAGAGGCTGGAGCAGAGGCAGGAGCCGCGGCAGGAGCCGGCCATAGCGGCAGCTCGCCATGCCCGGGGCTGCAGCCGCAGGTCTCCCCTGCCAGCCACAGCAGCAGCCGCTCGCCTCCGAGGCTCCGGCGCATCCCTATGACGAAGGGCCCGGCCCCCAGCACGCCCTGGAACCCCGCAGCCAGAGGAGCCGCTGGCGCCGCAAAGGGCAGCGCAGAGGGCGCAGGTTGAGGAGGAGGACATGAGGCTCGCTCTGGGCCAGGCTGTGGCAGCTGTGCCCTGTCAGCCTTCGCCTTGAGCCCTTTGCTTCTTTTCCATGAGCCTTGATCCCCGTCCTTGGCCAAGGGCCCCCGCAGCCCTTTGCAGGGCTGCAGGAAAAGCTGCCTCAGTCACAGAATCACAGAATCCCAGGCTTGGAAGACAGACACTTTCAAGATGATCGAGTTCAATCTGTGGCCTAATACCTCAACTAAAGCACGGCACCGAGTGCCACATCCAGTCTTCTTTCAAAGGCTTGCAGGGATGGTGAGTCCACCAGCTCCCTGCAGGGGTCTGTCCCAGGAAGAACCAAGATAACACTGGGGCCTTCTACCCACCGGCGCTTGGAGCGCTGGAAGTTTGTCTTTCTGCTTAGGCAAGGGCCATGGAAAAGGACTGGGAAAAGTAGTCACAAATCGAGTAGCCTACAGAGCTCTAAATTGATGTGCAAGGAATGCAGAAAAGACAGAAAAGAAAAAAGGCAAAACCCAAATGGCATCAGCAAAGTCTTGGGCATGAACACATAGCTGCAAAAGGGTCTTCTCAGCCCTATTTCTTTGTATTTCTGGGAACCAGAGGAATCCTGTTTGAGCCTCTGGGGAGATGGGTTTGGGAGGTAAAAGTTCATGTCTTTTTTCTCCTTGGGGCAGCTCCTGTTCCTAGCATCAGCTGAGCCTCTCTGCAGCCTGATGCCTGTTCTGATTGTTGCAGCAAAACAACTGATGGCAGACAGAAGGCACTGACACTTGCAGAGACGTGACTTTTTCCAGTGCCAGCTGGGAGTTGGAGTCAGAAGAAAAACTCCCGAAAGCACGACTCCATTGGAAGATTGCCTTCCTTTTCATTGCGTAAAGAAGCTCTAGATCCACTTGTGAATTGTCAGTTGTTTGTTAAGGATGGGAAGTTTTCTTTCCTGATTTTTTTCATGTGGTTTGGAAGTGGATGAGGCTCTCGTTCATTCACAAACTCCAGACCAAAGTGCCTTTGGAAGATGACCCACGTGGCAGTTTTTGCCCAGCCATGGTACTTGTGGATAGAAGAAAGCAAGGACAATGGTATTTGCAGCCAAAACCCAGCAAAGCTTGGCTCAGCCAAAACATCCTGGGGAGAGAGAGGCCTCCAGCTGTTCCTAGAAATCAGCAGAGTTCCAGCCAAATGGTTGTGTAGCACTAAGTGCAATCTCTTTGCCTGGATCAGAGCCTTGCTCAGCTGAAGAAGCAGAAAGATCAGAAAGGACCTCCCAAAGGCCCATCACATCATTTTGATTTTGCTCATCTTGTGTAAGTTTGCAACTGAATGTGTGTTTGCAGTTGAGCTAATGAGAGAAAAAAAAAGTAAATAGAGGCTTTACGGTGGGGCCATGACATTGCACAAGAGGAATCACTGGTGTGCATTTAATTGGAGCTCTCTCAATCCTATAAAAGTATTGTAGCCCTGATTTAAAATAGGCTGATATCAACCAATTTGGAGAGACAGAGACTAAAATGGCTTATGGGGGTTTTTTTAAGAGTGAGAAAAACTACCCAAAAGGTGTTGTTTTGTGGCATTTTAAAATATACTACCTCAAAATCACCAACTGCAATAAATCAAGAGTTTAAAATGGAGTGTTTAGGTATATGAATAATTAAAACCACAAGAATGTGAAGATATGAATGCAGTTTTTCATAAAAATCATGAAATTATAGACCAAAAAATACATGCCCTGAACTACAATGCAAAGGCAGGTAGAACTGTACTTGAATGATCTCTTTTTAGATTGCTGGAGTTTTTTCCTTGTGAGGAGGAGCTAGGGTATTGCTGAAGAAAAGTGGCACCAGCAGGATGGGGCAGCGTGCCGTGCTCCGTGCAGAGGCTGCCAGGGGCTGCCTGAAGAGCGCCCTGCTGCAGCCAGAGCCCTCCTGGCCTGGGGCCCGGGAGCAAAGGGCCAGGGCAGGCACCTCCTCCTCGTCCTGACCCTGCCACCGCTCCCTGCTGCTGCTGCTGCTGAGGGAAAGAGAAGACTCTCCTAAGGCTCCATGAATGAATGCACTTACGCAGCCCTGGGGATGCCAGTGAAGGAAACCATGTGTCACATAAAGCATGTGTGACCAGAGTCACCAAACACCACCTAAACATGGAATTGTTGCAGCTCTGGGACAGGCAGAAATTGAAAGAATTAACTGGGGACTTGAGGGCAGAAGAGGCCAGAGGAGGAAAACAACTCTGAGGGGGGAAAAGCCCCACCATATCTGGAGGGGAAAATATCTCTGCCTGCTCAGAATTGGTCAAGGGAACATGTCTCTAATCCTCTCCTGAAAGGGATGCTTTCGATGAGCTTTGCACCTCCAGCTGCCTTGGACCAGAACCAGGAAGATGCAATTATGTAAATGTTAAATAGATAGATAGATAGATAGATAGATAGATAGATAGATAGACAGATCTCATTACTGAAATCTCTCTTTCCTGTCTGCTGGTACACACATCAGAACTTGGTAGCCAGTGCCCTGCTCAACTACAATCCTGAGATTGCTCTCCTGTTGCCTCAAAAAAACACACTCTTGGAGCATCTGGAGCATGTAGGTCCTTATGGAATGCAATCAGACCCAGAGCATTGCACTGGGAACTGGACTCTTTGTGCATCTGTGCTCGGGCAAGTTCTTCTCTTGGACTCGACCACACTGATGGTGCTAAAGTGGCTGGAATCAGAAATGCAGCCCAGCCCCTCCCAGCTCCTGTGATTTCTGAGCACCAGCTGGAATGCAAGGGCATTGATTTCCTGCTCAATTCCTGAACACAACACACACTGATGCCCTGGGCTGCAAAAAGGCACAAGCACTACTAAGCTCAAAGTGACTTCTAAGGCCCTACTGGCTGGCCTGGGACCACAACAGCTCCTTCTGCACCAAGGTCCCTGCACAGAATGATGTATTCTCATGCAAAAATACTGTATTCTCCAGAAGTGACACCTTGGAAATTAAAATTCTAGCAGACCCAGTCCTAGTGCTATAAAAGGGCAGAAAATAATGATGAAAAGAGCCTTAATTGGGAGAAAAAGAAAATGAATAAGCCTCTTCCTCCAAGCAAACAAAAAAAAAACTCAAGGAAAAAAAGGGGGTAAAGTCGCTTCCAAAAGTGGCTCAAATATTTGCATGCACTGAGGAGATTCTGAAGGTCCCTCACGAGGCTCCCATTGTCCAGGCTAGAGCTCCCTCAGCACCTTCTCCCTGGCCTTGTGCTGCCCCCCCTTGCCCAGCTCCCCTGTTCTTCTGTGCACTCGCTGCAGCCCCTCCATGACTTTCTGCTTCCCAGGGCCCACAGCTGCACACAGCACTCCAGCTGTGGCCGCAGCACAGCCCAGCACAGGCCACGCTCACTGCCCTGCTCCTGCTGCCCCACTGCTGCTGGCACAGCCACCGTGCCCTTGGCCTTCTTGGCCCCCTGGCCCCACGCTGCCTCATCTGCAGCTGCTCATGGCTGCCAGCCCTGCGTCCTTTGGGCCCAGGCAGCTCCCCAGCCACAAAGGTGCCCATTGCACTTCAGGTACTGCAGGCAGCATTGCAAGACGGCCTTCCTCTTCTGAGCAACACAAGACAGCAGTCAAGGACTTGCAGCTTCACCCCCACTCTGTGCTCCAATGCACTTGCCAAAGCTGCAGACTTCAGCACAAAATGGATCAGCAGAAACTTGCCCCTTCTGCTGTTTGCAGCTTCTCAAAAGCCAAAAGGCAGTTGGGTCAACAGTGACTCTACAAGTGAAGAACAACTCAAGAAAACTGCAGAACACTTCCACAAGCCAAAGACACCTTCCCAAAAAGGGAAAAGAAATCAGCAAACTTTTTTGACCCTCCAGAACTACCACATGCGCCCTTGGCCGTCACACTGCAGAAGCCCAGAGATGGAGCTTCCCTGAGCCAAGCAGCCAGAAGCTCAGCCGGAGCCCCCAGCTCGGCACTGCCCCAACAAGACAGGTCAAAGGCAAATTTCTAGCTGTCACTGCCTGCAGGAAATAGCTACGTCCTGCAGAACTCCAGCACTCAGCATCCTCGGCCAGAAACATCAAGCGCTGGGTGTTCAGAAACTTGCACCTCTGCCTTGCACTAAAGACAGCACCCCCCACAACGGACACTTACTCTCTTGGGATGATGAGCAGCCTGTGGTGTGACCACAGCTGGACAAAGGCAGTGGTCATCTTTCTCATTTTCCTCTTCTCTGGCTTCTTCTGCAATAGATGAGAGAGCCAGGGGAAAGACGGCTCTTGCTCTCATCACCTGTGGCAAGAGAGAATCACAGGGGGACAGGCTGTTACCTAGTGCTTATAACCCCATTTCTCCTCGCATCTACAGCCACATCTTCTAAGGAGAGTTCATCAACATTTTTAACAATGGCATTCTATGTTACTCCAATCTCTACCTATGCGCAAAAAGAGTCAAATAGTAGATTGAGAAGGAAACACCATATACAGCAAAAAGCGCAGGAGCAAGATGGTGAATCATTATAGCACTGCTCTGCAAGTTTGCAGGCTGTGCTGCAACACCAGAAAAAACAAGGCTTTTGTAAGTGTGCAAGTGCCCACCGAAAAATGCCTCAAGCCTGAGGATGCTCCTGCACTGAGCAAGGCCTAGGGCTGCTCTGACACTCAGACCTTCTGTGCACCAAGGCAACCTTCTGATGTCACTACAATGACGTGGCGACCATACCCCGACAAGACAAAGCAAATGCTCTGCTTTGGTCTGTGAATTTATGCAAAGCAATAACCAACCATCCCTAGAGCAAACAGAAAATAGCATCGGAAGTTCTGCGTCTCAAAGCAGCACAAATTCCCCTTGTGGGCCAAAGCCTGTTGTTCACGGGATCCAAGAGGAGCCTCAAGAGCGCCCTCAGGTGTGGCCGCAGCGCTCCCCAGCACAGGGCCACGCTCACTGCCCTGCTCCTGCTGCCCCACTGCTGCTGACTCAGGCCACCATGCCCTTGGCCTTCTTGGCCATCTGGCCACACACTGCCTCATCTTCAGCTGCTCAAGGCCGCCAGCCCTGTGTCCTTTTGGCCCATGCAGGTCTCCGGGCACAAAGTTGCCTGTTTGACTTCAAATACAGCATCCACCATTTCAAGATGGCCTTCTTGTTCCACAATTGCATCTTCTAAGGAGATGGCATTGAATTTACAGAATAGAATTCTCAGTCCCTCTGACTAAATGGAACTGGGCTAATTCTGCTCTCTAGGAAGTTTCTCTTAGTTCAGTGTTCCCCTCTGGCTGCTGTCAGCAAGGGACATTTTCTCTGCAAAACTGAGTTTGTAGTTCTTCAGGGCTCTGAGATGGAAACTAGGAACTATCCACTTATGCCTTTGTTACCTTTGTTGAAGGCATGAAAATGGATTTTCTTTCGGTCTCCCTAGCCGGCCCTCTACTGCTACTGGCCAAGCTGACAGCTTGCTCTACAATTCTTAAACACCAGGAACATGAAATGTCCCTTTCTCACTCAGCTCAGGATCAGCACCACTGAATACACGCTTCATGTGACCTTTAGTGGGAAGGGAAAATGAAGCAGATGCTGTCAGAAAACTGCCTGGGCTGCTGAATCCCACAGAACAAGTCAGCCCAAACAGAGATGATTTCCCGTGTCACAACATCCCTCCAGCAGACACATTTCATTTACACAGCCAGCAAGGGATATGGACAATATGGACAATATTCTTGCTTTTGCCTACACTTCAGCCTGTTTAGCCAGTAAATGAATACAAACATGACCAAGAAAATCCAAATTGTTCTTTAACACTCAATGCTCCTGTTCTACCAAAGACATAAAACAGCTTTTTAAATCCACTCCTTCCGTTTTTGGTTTTTTTTTTTTTTTTTTTTTTTTTTTAAATCAGTTGCATGCACTAATTCTCTTTAATTTGCTGGAAATGCTTGCCCAGAAATGCTTCCCCAAAATCCCCCTGAGCTGTGACAGACACTCACTGCTTTATAGATTGCACTTCCTTGCAAAGAGAATCACTAGTTAAGCACTTGGTAAAGACTCAAGTTAGACAGTCAAATCCTTTCATGACAAAATTGAGGAAGAAAGAAGCTTTCCCTGAATTCTGGGAACAACTGCAGAGATTTTAAAAGGCATTCCAAGAAGGTCTGCCAGTCTACATTTTCAAAGGTGTCTTGCTTGTCCCAGAAACTGAGGAATTGACAGACTCTACTGCCACAGACTCTCCTGTGGAGGGAACGGAAGCCCTGCAGGTTCCCCTGCAAATGCTGCTCCTGTGGCTACAGACACCCTCTTTTTAGCTAAAAGCCTTGGCAGGAGCTTTACCAAAGCAGGGGTATCCTAATGCTCTTTCTCTTTCAAAATCAGAAACTCAGCCACTAAGAAAGAGCAGGAAGACCTACAAATGCCAAGTTAGTTTACACCCTAACCTAAGCAGAAGGGAAACCTCTTACGTGCAAAGTGTGTCATATAATAAATAGAAAAGGAAACGCCACAAGCAGCAAAAGCTGCTTTGGCAATGTGGTGAATCATGCTATTAGTGTTGTGCAAGTTTGCCCCAACACTAAAAGAACAAGCCTCTTGTCAGTGGGCAGCTTCCCACTGACAAATGCTTGGACCGGGGGGGACTCCTGCTCTCAGCAGGCCTAGGGCTGCTCTGACACTCAGGCCTTCCGTGCACCAAGGCAACCTTCTGATGCCACTATGACAACGTGGCAACCATGCCCTGACATCACAAAGCAAACGCTCCATGTTGGTCTGTGAATTTATGCCAAGCAATAACCAACCTTCCCTACAGCAAACACAGAAGAGCCTGGGAAGTTCTTCTCTGTCACAAAGCAGCACAAATTCCCCTCATGGGCCAAACCCTGTTGTTCAGGGGATCCAAGAGGAGCTCCAAGAGTGCCCCAAGCACCTACAGCCTGTACCCCAGCTGAGCACTCAGATGGGATACAAGCAAAGGAAACCAGACCAAGAAAATGGCCCACAGCCCAGGGCTCCTGTGGATGTACATCTCTGCCTTTCTTTCCCTTTGGAAGCAGTCAAACTGGCAACTTGAGGGGAAACCAAGGGCTTTGTGGGGGCTGCATTGCTCTGCACACACCCAGGCCACCCGTGGCACAGAGCTTTGGTGCCTAAAAGGATAAACCAGCTGGAAAATGTTTCATTTTGACCTTTCTTACCTGCTAACAGAAGTTGCCAAAATGAAAGTTTCCAAGCAGGGCCTGATCCCTGTTGCCAGCTCTGGGCTAGAAAGGAGGCATTACTTTGTTTCAGTGGTGGGTGCATAGGGAATCACTTCCCTAAGCCCTGCACACCCAGCAATCTCACCTACCCGTTTTGTATCCATGGAACTAAGACATATTCAATACTTTGCTGAAACTCATAGGCTAAACATTACCTCAAATTTATTGACATATTTCAATCACTTCTCAGAATTTACTGACATCAGAATAGGAGTGTCCTGTAGGTCCCTGCTGGTCGTTGCCACAGGTTCAGGAGGCGATCCATGCACAAAAGAACCTAAGACACAACTGGGCTTGCAAAGCAAATTTATTCCATTAGTTGCAGTAGCAAATAATACATACCAACCCCTGGATTCCCAAAAATCCACTGAGCAGGAGAAGGAGATGGAGCGTGGTGCTCAGCAGCAGGGGCAGTTAGGCAGTGCACTTCCAGGACATCCCCTGGATCAAAACGCTGTGCATCATATCCTTCTCACCCTTCCAGCTCAGAACCAGGCCTTGTATCTCCTGCTAAGGATGTGGAATTTTCCCAGTTACAGCACCAGCTCACACATGGCTGGCGTGTGAGATGATGGCTCAGGATGACTCCATGACTCCCTGCCACCGACGGCTCCATTGTTCCCCTTTCACAGCTTGACTGCCCACCGATTGACCAATACATTGTTTCTCTTTCAAGGGTCAAGGTCCCCCATGTTAAACAAGACACTTTCCTTCACTGTCTTGTCAACCTGCTCAAACATGGATCAAATATGGCAGGGCTTCGGGCCCGTCTCTGGTTCCTGACACAGTTGTTTGGGAAATATTCCCATTCCTCAAATTCTCCTTTGGTGGTCAAGAGCCTCCTAAAAACACTTTCTTCCCTTTGAATGCATTCCAGCTATGTTCTTAGCAGGAGCACTCTCCTTATTCTCAAGGCCAAGATCGCCAGTTGCACACAGTAAGCACTGCAGTGGAGGAATACAGGCTTCAGCACTCCTGTTAAAGCTAAAAGAATTCACAAGACTAAGCCCTGTTTTTTACACGCCTCTTCTTCCTATTCTGGGAATCAAACACAAGCGTTTCATCAATACACCCTGCAAGTGCTCTTGCTGAGTGAAGCCACATTGCTGTGTCAATAAAGCAGCTGGGACTCAGTTTCTTCATGCAGGGAAAGCCAATTCTTTATTCACATAACTCATTTTTACACGGTTTTCACAGATCTCATGTTCAGTCCAGCTGGCTGGTAGTTTCCTTATCACACAATTTATTGCTTAGAAGGTGTATTAGTGTGTACATGCAAAGACTCCCTCTTTTTAAGACTCACTCTTACTCAGGTGATTAAATTTTTTTTCGTGGATGCTCATGGGAGAGATTTCTTGTTTATTACAGATGCAAACAGTTTTCTTAGCACAATAGCTTGTTGTGCTAACTGCACTCATGACTGTTCCCATGGGAAGTAAGCTGGCTGCACGTAGATGTACCAGGCTATCTGGGAATTTACTGTAGTAAGGCCTGATTTTATAAGGCCTTTCTTTTCTAATAACCCTACCTGTGTGGAACAGATTATGACTTTCTTTCAGAAATTAATGAAGAAAACACAAATTGCCTGCTCAAACCCTTCTGCCCCCTTCCAAATCAGTTCACTCCTCAAGCACAAACCTCAGGCACATCCCCGACTGCCTCTCTCCCAGCAACTCAGAGCTGCATTGCACAGCGCATGCTGTGCACCACAAAGCACAAAGCAGGCTGGCCTGGTGGGCCTGAATATTTCTGCCAGTCACTCTGCATCTCACACCTTTGCTCAGGCTCAGTGCAGAACTGCAGGATTGCAGGCGCTTCCTCCCAGAGCTGCGTGAGGCGCTGGCTCCTGCAGATGTGCCCTGCCAAGCTGTCCCTGCCTCACGCTGGCCTCGCTTCCCTGGCACAAGTGCCGGCCCTGAAGGAGCTGCCCTGTGCTCCAGCCTGCTGAGCAGCCCGGCTCCCTGCCCCGGTGCCCAGAGTGCTGCACACACTGCTGGCCTTTGCCAGGGGTTGCAGGGCAGCCGGCAGAAGAGGAGGAATCCTCAGCCAGCCCAGCGGCCCGCGGCTGCCCTTGGCCTTTCTCTGCTCCTGGGCACACTCCAGATGGCCAATGCCTCCAGGCCGGGCTGTGCCCAGCATGGATGCGCTTCCCCTCAGCAGCAGCCAGCTGCCACCTGGACTCTGAGAGCGGAGGATTCACCTGCTCCCAGCAAGAGGCGCCCAGGGCCCGGCTGCTGCCTCTTGCAGCTCCAAGGGCCTCCTTCCAGCCTGCCTCTGCCAGGGCTCAGGCTGCTCCGGCCTCTGCCGGGGCTCTGCTGGGGCTCCAGCCCAGGCAAGGCCGGGCCCGCTCTCATCTCACAGGCGCTGACAGCTCTGCACCACAGGAGACCTTCCCGAGCACCCTCTCTGATCTTTCTGCTTTCTCACTTGAGCAAGGCTCTCCTCCAGCCAAAGAGATTATTGCATTTAGGGATCCAAATCCAAGTGGCAGGAACCCCAATGCTCTCCAGTCACAGCTGAAGGCCTGCATCTGCACAAGATGTTTGGGCTGCCTCATTCCTCCTTTGGTTTTGCCTTCAAATGCCATTGCCCTTACTGCCTCAACTAGAAATATCGCAGCTGTGCCATAACCAGCCAGTGGATCATATTCCAAAGGCAGTGTGGTCTGGAGAGGATGAATGAAGAGGAGCCCTCCTCACTTACGAAACCATACAAAAGAAGCCATATGTGTGACTTAGCACCAATAAAAAACAATTGGTAATTCAGAAGGAAATGTTGAATTTTCTGAAGGGGTCAGAAGGAGGAGAATCTTCCAAATGAGTTGATGTTTCAGAAACTTTATTAATTACAACTCTAATCTGTAATTCTATGCTACAAATCTGTTCAGCAACCCTACTCTACAATCCTACTCTAAATTGGTAACAGAGATAACATCTTGACATGATTGCTATGTTCTCGTCTCCTAGGGTTAGGGTTAGGCTTAGGCTTAGGCTTAGGTTTAGGCTTAGGTTTAGGTTTAGGTTTGGGTTTAGGCTTAGGCTTAGGCTTAGGCTTAGGTTTAGGCCTAGGCTTAGACTTAGGGTTGGGGTTAGGGTAAGGTTAGGGATAGGGTAAGGGTTAGAGGTAGGGATAGGGTTAGGGTTTGGGTTTGGGTTAGCATTTAAGGTTAGGGTTAGGGGTTAGGGTTAGGGTTTAGGGTTAGTGTTATTCGTCTTCTTCACTGAGTTGATGAGTTGTGCCAAGATGAATGGTGGCTTGGCTGAAGTTACAAATGGATGCTGTCCACCGGAAAAAAAAATACAACAAAGAACAGTGAACCATTACTTTCCAAGCTCATTGTTTCAGGGACTCAATCAGGATACATCAAGTTCCTGGAAAGACCCAGAAAGAGGAGCAATGGGACCATCTGCTCCCCAGTCATCTCCAGTGTGCAAGACCTTGCCATCACAGGCAAACCTGGCCCAGAATCCCACTCATCTGTTTATTGTGATGTCTTCATCATGCTGCGATTTTGGCCCTGCCTGTGCTCTAGAAATGGCGCTATCTGTCCCTGGGTTTTCTTCCTTTCAGGAAACTCCAGTGACTCACATAGGCCCCTGCCTTTGAAAGACAGGCACTGTGCTGATTCCCACAGGGACAGAAAGCAGTGTCTACCTTTCCATGCCCTGCCCCTCGTGTGCTGGATGGCACCTTCCTTCCTAGCAGGGCCAGCCCAGTGGCACTGGGCCCTGCAGTTCCCTCTCTGCCACACAGCCTGGCAGTAACCCGGGCACAGTTCCCATCTGCTTGAGTGTGCCAGTCAGCAGATGGGGCTGGGACAAGTCCCTCCCAGCTGTCCCTGTTTGCGTGGCAGAAACCTCAAAGGGTGGGCTGGGGGGCACAAACCAGGGCCCCTCAGAGGCTCACAGTGAGCCCCCCACAGCCCCTCCTGCCCACAGCCAAATCTCTGACTCCTAGGCTGGGACTGGCTTCCTTGGGTTCCTCCACCACCATTTCATGTCTCTGTACCCCGCATTGCTCTACTTCAATTCTTTTGCCTTTAGATAAAACTGAACACCCCACCGAATCACAAAAAAGGGCAACAGAAACAGACAGACGACAGAGCACCTCTCCTCACAATAAATGCAGAGGGAGCTGGAGTTATTCAGTTTTGTGAAGGACAGGCCCCGGGGAGACTTTACTGCTACATTCCAAGACGTCACAGTGGCTTTGAAGAAAGTGGGGGAGACATCTTTTTTAACAGGGCCAGTTACAATAGGATGTGGACAAATATTTTTAAACACAAAGGGCATCTAATCAGAGTAGGTCTAAGGGAGAACTTGTTTACTTGGAGCATGGTGCCACCCTGGCACAGCTTGCCCCAAGAGCTTGTAGGAGCCCCATCCCCGCAACCATTCTGGCTCCGGTGGCAAAGGGCTCTGAACAACCTGATCTCTTTAAAGATGTCTCTGCTCATTGCAGGACACTTGCACCAGAGGACCTTTACAGGGCCCTGCCAGCCCAGCCCAGTCGAGGATTCCTCACCATTTTCATTTGAAGAGCAGCAAGAGTGGAGGTGAGGAGGAAGGGGGCTCATCTGCTGCCTTGGACTTGAGTGGAAGAGGAGCCCATCCCTCAGAGCCTGTTTCACCTGCAGCCCCTTCACATTTTACCTGCAGGAGCTCCTTGGCAGACCAGCGCTGCTCCTCGTCTGTCTGCAGGCAGCAGCTCAGGAAGTCACGCAGCAAAGCTGAGAGGAGCTTGGGCTGCTGCAGCTGTGGAGTCCCTACTGTGGCTATCAGGTGTGTAGCCTGGAGAAAAAGGAGACACCAGGCTCCACCTCCTGCTTTCACATCTCTAAGGCTCTCCCAGATCCCTTTGTTTAACCTCTGTTCTTCAGTGGCAGTTTCTGCCCTGGCAGAGACCCAGAGATGACTTTCCTTTACCAACCAAAAAACCCAAACCCCGATGCAGCCACAGCTTTTCCACCATCCCTCAGATCTTGCCTTGGCAGCTGATTTCATTGTCTGACCTAGTTAGTGGGAACTACATCAGCAAAAGGACATTTGCATCTCTGAGGATTCATGCCAGCTTGAGAGGCTTTTTGGAAGAGGGACTTTGCTATACTAACTAATTTCATGGGTTAGTACATGAAAGGCATCTCTGCAGTGCTTTTTGGTCCTTTAAGCGCACGTGCCCTAGAACAAAACTCATCCGGCTTTTTGTGCTGTTCTTGAAAACAATGGTAATTGGAAGAAAAGAAAGGAAATCCATCAGTTAATACCCAGGTAGGGAAACAAACATTTACAATCTCCGCTTCAACACAGACACATTAAGATGCCTGCACAAATGTATTGGGATGAAAATGCCTGCTTGGGCACAGAGGAGCCACCTGCAGCTCTGTCTCTCAGCAGTCTGAAAATTTCAGCTTCCCATTTTTGCAGCAAGAGAAAAATTGTCTAGGTCAGAAGAAGGAGAGGTTCCATCCCTATGGCCACCCTCTAGTCATTTGGCTACTCAAGTCAATGCATGAATGGTAGGCCCATCCCAGAAAGTGCCAGGAATCACTGGGAGGTTTTGGCAGGCTCTCCGCATCACCAGGCTCTGGCTTGGTGATGTGCAGAATGTTGCTTGGGCTGGGAGAGAAACACGGTCACTGAGTGTTTCAGCAGCACTGCACAAGAAGCAGAAGAGGCTCTGTGGCCTTTACACCCTCATGCCCATGTTTCCCAATAAGAAGAAACTGCACACAGGGTTAGGTTCCTCTCTAAAGACCACAGTTTTAGAAACTTTGTTGGGTTTTGGTTTCCTTCCTTCATTTCTGGAAAGATAACGACACTCTTAAGATGCTCTTTTCCTGTTATTAAGGCCATCTACACAGACAAAAGAACTGGAACCACTAACCCAAATGAAAGTGTTGCCTGAGAACACTTTGTTTGTTTGGAGTTTGTTTGCATGTGGTAAGGCTTGAATTCCCCCATTGATGCAACCAAAAGTCCAGCAGATGCTGATGTGTCGCAGGGACATTTGTAGGAGGGGACCTTGGTGGAAGTAATTCCAGCAGATGGCAATGGGATTTTGTCCAGTGGCACACAGGACCTGGGACAGGTGAGAAAGACAGTGGGATCAGTGAGTATTTGCTCCTTACCGTGCCAGAACTTTCACTCAAGTAAGGAGGTTCTTGTTCTATCATTTCAATTCCCACAATTCCCAAAGACCATATGTCCACTTTGGGGCCATATGGTTGACCTGTCACCACTTCAGGCGCCATCCACCAAGGAGTCCCGGTTACCGAGCACCGTCTGCTCTGCTCAGGGGTGAGCTGAGTAGTGAGGCCAAAATCAGCTGAGGAGAAAACAAAATACTGGTTTTATCTGAATTCTGTGCAGTTAGGAAAGCAAGCAAAAGAATTCCCCAGTAGAACTTTGAAATTGTGCGATTGAATCTCCTGGCATTGGTGACTTCCAAAAAGTCCCCCCAATTTTTACACTGCCTCTAGCAGTGGCTTTTGTTCTTTGGAAACTTTGGACTTGTAACTCCCTCCCTGTGGAAGGGACACACACAGAGCAAGGCCACTCTTGACTGCTTGTGGCTCCTTATACCTCTGTGCACGTTGCAACTGTGCCTTTAGCTCGCAGCAGGGGTCCCTGCACTGCCACCAGCACCATTTCTGGGTAGCTGGCAGTCACTCCAAGCAGCCCCACACCCACATCCCTGGAACGCTGCACCTGACCAAGAATATACTGACCCAGTTTGACAGAACCGTTGGTTTTGAGAAGGATGTTGTCACTCTTCACGTCTTGATGGATCACATTGTTTGAATGAAGAAAATCCAGTCCTTGCAGGCACTGAGCGAGAAAACAGAAACAGAAGGGCAAAAATTAGTGATGTGATTTCATCACACAAGAAAGGAAACAAAGAATCTGAAAGATTCCCTCTCCAGGGGAATGGGGAGTAATGGCAGAGCAGTAATGGCCACTGAGAGGAAGAGCTTGCTGCTCCAACACCTGCAGAGCAGGACCTTTCTGAGGAAAGGCACGTCAGCTTTTGAAAGAGCAACAGCACCTGCTGTTGTAGGCTGTCCCCTGCCAACCAGCCAGGATGACTCCTGCTGCAGTGCATGTGCTCAGAAGCAAAGAGCATTCTGGCTGCACTCCTATCCTTTTTAGCTGAGGACTGAGAGAAACGAGTCTCTCTCTTTTTTCTTTGCTGTTTGTTTCAAATCCTGCCACCAGCACCTTTGCTTTTACAGGCAAGGAATGCAGTGAAGACAGACTCCAGGCAAACATTTAGCGAGGCAAAGTGGAGAACAGCAAATACAAATACAAGAGACAGAGTGAGAATACAACAGCAGGAGCTAAGAGTACTGGCACTGAGTACAGGGAGTGCAGGGGCACTGGCAGGCCTTTCACTTGAGATGCTTTTACTTGCCCATAGCATACCAGCAGCACAGAAACAAAGCTTGGCACAGGAAACCTCTCCTGTTCTGAGCCCCTGTTTCCCAGACAATCCTGCCCAAGCCCTTGGAAACACAGCTGGGATTGCTGACCTCCTGACTGATGGCTGCTGTCTCATCTTCAGACAGGCAGGTCTGGCTGGCGATATCGCTCAGGACACCTCCATCCATGTACTCTATAACCAGCAAGAGTTCCTCGCCCAGAAGGTAGCTGAAAGAAGGAAACAAGGGGGTAGAGATGAACATGCATGGCTACATTGATTTTTGCTTCCAGGTTTCTTATTTCCAGATGCCTTTGTGACAAGGACAGAATCAAAGGAATAGATATTCCCTCTTGGCTGTGCATTGTTTGCAATCTGTGCAGTCTCAGAGAGAAAGACACATCTGTGAAAAAGGAGATGTCTTAGATGGGCAGCAAATGAAAAGTGCAGTTTAGAAACAGCCCAGATAAAAAACCTGTCAGGCATGGTGTTTCTGGAAATAAGCACCTAGTCTTCCTGGCATGCATAGCAATGGCAGGGAGGGGCAACAATCCAAGGTTAATCCACTTTAGGATGGTTCATCTGCACTTAAGAAACTTTAAAAAATCAATCCCAAATAAATGTGGAGGCAGTGAACTTTGAGGGTATTGAGTTAGGAAGATACAGCTGATCCAGGTTTTGAATAATTTTGGAGTAATTATCAAACTAGGTGTGCCAGGGAAGACTGATGCAGACAAGATGCACTCTCTTCTCATCCATTGGAGATGAGTAGAGACATATGAATAAATAAAAATAACAGCTTTACTTGCTGCCACTGACCAAAGTGGGTTTTTAACCTCTAATGTTTGCTTTATGTAAACACACATCCATGGGATAAGACCATGACCTCTCACCTGTCTAAATAATTCACAACATTGGGACTCCTATACCTCTTCATGATCGTTATTTCATTAAAGGTTAGCTCCTTCCTCCTCACTCCTTGAAGATTTATTTTTTTTATTGCCACCTAAAATGACATTGAAAATCAGTAACTTGGGAGGTTGGTGGCACGAGACCACAAGGCATGTGGAGCGAGTGATTTTGCAATGACACAGCTGAGCTGTGCCAAACTGCCTTGTGATTAGGCACTGCAGTAATTAGGAACTGACATTCCAACAGCCCATTTCTCTGCTCCCTTGGGAGCCAGTTACAGGACACGTGGGGGCACTGACATTTTGCCTTGACCACTTGCTAACAGCAGTGTCTCAGTTATCACCCACAAACCTCTGACCGCACTCTCTGCTGCTTTGTTTGGGACTCAGAAGAAGTAATCCATGCCTTAATACTCTGTGGATACATCTTGGGATATGGGCAGGGCTTAGGGCTTTCAGGGATGCCTTGCAGATCTCTCCCTACGTGCAGTTTCCAAGTGCAGTACTGCAGGTGGCCAAGGAACTACGAGTAACTTTCAGATGGATTTTCTGGCAGCCAGAAATGAGAATTCAGGACTCTGAAGCTGTAGCCCCAGAGAGCAGTGAGGTGCTCGCAGGCACCGCCTTTGTTTTAGCAATGGAGAGCGAGTGAGCGCGTCCTTCTCTGAAAGGAACCGCTGCCCTCCGTGCCTTCCTTCCGGCAGCTGAGGAGGACAAAGTCCTAGATGTGTTCTGTGGGCTGGCACCAGTCTGTGCTTCTTGTGCCTTTTCAGTACAGCTCCGCCCAAAGCTCCAGCCACAGCTCACACCAGAGGGGAAAGCCCTCGAGTGCAGCAGAGCCTGCAGGGGCTGTTGACATTTACCTCTCCTCCTGTGGCAGTGTCGAGTGCTCTGTAAACATCTCCATACCCCCTAGAAACAAAACAGAACCAGAGAAAGGAGAAGCCATTTAGATCTTGCAGTGAAAGCCAGCCCACACAGGAAATCTCTGCTGGAAGTGTCAAAATCTGCAGGATGCAGGAGGGCTCTGCCAGAAGGCAGATGATGCATTTTCCTCTCAAGTGCATGGGCACTGGGCCTGTTCCTGAAGCACTGGGGTTCAACTTCTAAAGGGAGGTTAGTCTTTCCTCTTGGGTTTCACTGTCTAAATGGTGTGATTCCTATCCTGACCACAGAGTGTTTCCTTCCTCAAACCAGGGGAAAGAATTGCTCCTGGGAACTGTTATCTCACAGCTTTGATAGGGCATAGGTTGCTCTTTCAGGCAAGCAAGTTTCTTCTCTTTTCATTAGTGTGCCAGTATGATTTTGAGACATACAAAAAATGCTAAAGAAATTAACACAGAGCTGTCCCACACTTGAGAGACATTGAGACCTTCCAGGTCCTGTTCCTTGATGCAGGCAAGACCTCGGTAGCAAGGCATCTCTGACAATGCCTTCTGAGCCCACTCACAAATTCTGAGCAGCATTGAGAGATGGGACAATCTATCCCCAGTGTGTGAACATCTTTGCAGCTGGCCTGACTTCACGCTGGATAGACATTCCACCAGAAAAACACCCGGCTTATGGTTGTGCAGGAATAACTGCTGTTGGACTCACCCGCTGCCAATATAATTCAGATGCGTGTATTTCATTAGGGGATTTTCAGTGGGGTTCACCATTCTTCCTGAGGGAAACAAAATGCAAGATGCTGACTTTAAAGCAGAGATCCCAGCTTCCAGGAGATACAAAAGGCAGCCCCAGCGCCTGGGGCTCTGAGCCCTTTGTGGTCGGCAGGGTGACAACGACCACAACCAGGCAGACAGCTCTGCAGCACAGGTGGCCAGCACAGAGACTGATTTGTACAGTCTCTTGAATAGTTCTCTTGACAGGAAACAAAGCACAGGGACCTGCAATCCCAGGAGAGGAGGACATCTTCCTCACCTTTCAGCAATTTGCCAAAGGAATGCCTTCCCATTTGTAAACCAGAGCAGCTCAAGCTGTAACTGATTCTGACGGGGCTTTCAGCATCAGGACCCTGACCTGTTTATGAGCAGGCTGAACTCCAAGATGCCCCTCTCCCAGCTAAGGAAGGCTCCAGCCTCTGCAGTCCCTCCAGCCCTCAGGGACAGGGCAGTTAGCACAACAAGGCTGGCAAAGCCCAAGCATGAGCACTGACAGGCACTGATGGGAAGAAGCCAGAGTGAGCCTGGGCCCCAGACAAGCTTTTGCCCCCATTCCGGACACAACAGGATGGGCTTTGAGATCAGCCACACTGAGGCGCAGATCAGTGCCCTTTTTGTCCCAGCAGGTGATGGCAGACACAGAATTCACTGGGCTCTGGCCTCAGCCCCACCAGGTCTTATCTGAGAGCACAGCACTGGCAGCTGTTACGGGCAAGAAGCAGATTCATTGGGTTGTGCTGCAGAATCACAAAGGGCTTGATATGTTTTCCTAGAGATGTATCTGAGCAGGGCCTGGGCCAATGGGTAGGATTCTAACAGTCATGGGAAAGAGTGGGAATCAGGTATGGAAAAGTGCCATGGATCTGAGGGATATACCATGGCTGAGCTGGAGGCTCTCTCCTGAGAAATGCCTGCAGTACAGTTTTATCAGATCATGCCACCTGGATGTGTCTCCTGGACACATCTTGATAAGCATAAAACTAGAAGATTAAATAAAGTTTGTTATCAAATGTCGGAGAATGACTTAAAGAAAAGGCCATGAGACATACAATTGAGAGAAAAGTATAAGGGAAAAGTAAAGCAGTTTCTAACAGTTCTCAGCCTTCTGATTTGTATAAACAATTAGACTCTCTCAGGCATCATTCTATAAACAATGGAGTTCTCAGATTGTCTTCCCATAACAAGCAGAACACCGTCTCTGGGAAGGCCTGCCATCCTGAGAACAGATGTAGAAGTTTTGGGAACACTGGTTTCTGTTTTAGTTTCTGGTTTCTGTTTTGGTTTCTGTTTTTAATAAACAATTGTAGGTATTCTAAAACAAAGGGAGTGGTTAGAAGTTTCTCTGTTAGCCTATCATGAAATTGGATTACAGAATATTCATGGCATTCGTTAGCACTGTTATTTAAGATGATGGATTGATCAATAAAGCTGGAGTTCGATGCATTACCAGGATGGTCGTTTCTCCCTTCACTTCAATATATGGTGACCTCCGACCGTGATAGCGAACACCATGGGGAAGCAAACGCCACGCGAAGTGAAGCCAGGTTCGGGTTCCGTAAGATCGAAACTGCAGCCGGAACGGCAAGGAAGCACGGAAGACAAAGCGGAGGGTAACCTGCTGGCCCGCGCCGCGCTGCGAGCGACTATACAGATAGGCTCGTCCGATTCATGTGGCCGTGACCTTGATTTGAAGAGCTGCAACGTGCGCACGTAGGTATGGAAAGGCAAGCCGCATATGAACTTTTTATTACCCTTTTGCAAAAACGGCAAATTAAGGGAATAGATTTACAGAAAGAATTACCGGGTCTTTTAGCTTATGGCCTAGAAAGGGGGATCTTTATAAATCCTCACACAGTTCACGAATTGTCTGAGTGGGGTAAATTTGGTGATTTATTGTGGCAGGCTACGTTAGATGATGATAAAACTGCTAAGAAGTGGGGTAAATTATGGCGGGTCGTTAACACCGAGCTTTTGCAAATTCAAGCTGAAAAAAGGGCTGCTTATCAGGCCACTGCTGCTCACGATCGTAACAAACACTACGATCAAGGTAGGGAATTTGATAAGAACGCGGGAACTCCTCTTGGCCCCGCGACGCGGACAGTTTTATTACCTGCTTCACCACCTCCCTCGGAAAGCCAGGCTATGAGTCACACTATGAGCCAGGCGCAGACCGTCTCACTGCCCGCCGCGCAGCCCCCCTCAACAAGCCAGGCTACAAGCCAGGCTATGCAGACTGCTTTATTACCCGCTTCGCAGCCCCCCCTAACGAGCCAAGCTCCGCAGGGTGCCTTGTTGTCTGCTTTGCCGCAGGCTACACAGAGCACTTCTGACTCTCCCGTACCTGCTGCGTCCCAGCAGCCGGGGCCAAAAACGCGTACTCCGTTCCCGACAAGCAATCAGCCGGTCCCTGGGTCGGAAAACCACTTGGCGGAGGCGATTGCAAGGGAAAGAGATGCGTGGGCTGCCCTGGCCAAAGATGCAATTGAAAAGGGAGATCTAGAGCCAATAAGTTCGGCTCCGGAGCTGGTTTGTCCGGTTGTCTTTAACCCTCAGGCTGGTGGAGGAATTCAAGCCGCAATTAGTGCTCTTGACTGGGAATTGTTATCTCAATTGCAAGCTGCTGTTAGTCAGTTTGGGCTTGGAAGCAGACCAGCTAAGCAAATGCTTGATTATATTTTTAACACCAGTATCCTCCTCGTTAATGATTGTCTTGGCATAGTTAAATTAATCTTTACCCACCATCAACAATTGCTGTTTAATGATCATTGGCGGACACTTGTCAGTGAGTGTGTGGTAGTTCAAAGACAGTCGGGTGACCCCTTGCATGGCGTCACTGTTGATGAACTTATGGGTCTGGGACGTTTCCTTCGTACTGATGCACAAGCTTTAATAGGTCAAGAAAAGTGCCAGGAGGCAATGCAGTTAGTCAGACTCGCAATAGACATGGTGAAGGAACCGGGAGAGATACCAGTGTCTATAGGAATTAAGCAAGGCAGAGATGAGTCATTTGGCGTTTTTGTTGATAAAGCTGCTGCTGCAATTGAAAGAGCTGGCGTGCCAGAATATTTGCGCAGGGTCCTACTCAGGCAGTGTGTCCTTCAAAATTGTAATTCTGCTACTAGAAACATACTTAATGCTTTAGGTGCAGATTGGACTGTAGAGGAAGCATTAGAGAGGATGGCTCTTATTCCTACTGGGCAGCAGGCTTTTGTGGCGGATGTACTCAAGCAGATAGGAATAGGTTTTCGAAAACAGGCAAGGTCCTCTCAGAGTCAGGTGTTAGCCGCTTTTGCACCTCTTCAAGCGTCCGCTGCGTTTGCAGCATCAAATAAAGAGGGCCGCACGAAATGCTGCCGATGGGAAGGCACGGGCCACTTGCGCCGGGAATGCCAAGCACCAACAGAAGTCATCGCTGCATCATCGGTACCTTTTCCTGCCTCTAACCCTCCGCAGCAGGGAGCCTCTAATCCTCCGCAACAGGGAGCCTTCAACCCGACACCACAGGGAGCCACCGCGGGCGAAGCTGAACCACCGCGAAGGGAGTGACCCGCAGCGCAAAGCAGAGATGAATTGGCAAAAGGACTTAACAGGACTTTGGGCTTATGACTACGGTAAAGGGATTTTCCATATAGTTTATGGATTAACGGAAATGTGTAAATTCGGTGATTTATGGTGGAATTGCGGTGCTGTGCTACTCCGAACTTGGCACGGGCGCACCGGAGGCAGCGGCGGGAAGATCAAAAGCCGCCACCGCAGGAGCCGAGCCGTGCCGCCCCGAGAGCGGAGCCACTGCGCGGGAGCAACCGCGCCGCCGCCGCAGAAACCAAGCCGCGCCGTGCCGGAAGTGATCAAAGAGCGCCGCGGGGGGAGCAACCGGAGCCACATCGCCCTCATGTGTGAACTGGGGGCCAGATGTCCACGGGCGGCCAGTTGCTGCTTGGGAACAGTGACTGGACATCAGAGAGCAGGTGATGGAGGAGCAATCATGCTGTGTATTGATAGTTTTCGTCCTGCTGTTTAGATCGACCAACATATTTTCTGGGCTCTGATGAGCGTCCAGCGCCATCCATTTTCAGGGCTAGTTGATTCGGCAAGTGAGTTGTCACACACTCCTTAGCGGATTCCGACTTCAGAGTGCTTTTTCGAGCGGGAGCGCTTCTCCCTCCGCCCCGTAGCCGGCAGGAGCTACAGTTTGAGATCTAACAGCCGTAATAACTGTGACTTTTGTCAACAAAAGAAAAGATTCCTATTGCAATTAAAAGACCAGTGAAACTAAACAAGCGACACCAAGGACTGTTGCTGTCAGGATGTTTTTCACCTAAGTTAGAAAGATCTTTTCTTCTCCCCAGCACAGACTGTAAAGCAGATCAGCGTAAATGAATGCAGGAGTCAAATTTCAGCCTATTTGGCTCAGCATTGGGTATGCTGTCTTGGAAACATCTGTATTACCAGAGACTTTAAACATCAGAAGCCCGGATGGCTGGGCCAGTGGAACATTAGACTTTAAAGCTGTGTTTTGAAAAGTTTAAAAATGTTGAGATGTGTTGGATTGATTGTATGAGTGAGATGTTGTGAGTGTGTTTTTGGTATAAATGCTGCAGCAAAGACGTGAGAAAGGTTGTTTTGGTTGAGTGTTTGGGAGTCAGGCCTGTGGGTGAGTGACAGTAAATGCCATATATTATTTCTATAGTAAGTTTTATCTGTTATTAAGTAGTTTAAGTTAAGTTATCAATTAAGTGCCATTAAATGTTAAGGTTAAGTTTGTTGAGCTTGTTTTCGGTTGGGTTCGAGGTCTTCTAAGTTTAAATTATATATAGGTTTGAGTTGTGTGGGATTTGAAGAAAATTAATTTTTGTTAAGTATTATTAAGTAAGTTAAGTTAGATTCTGTTAAGTTTGAATTAGATTTAAGTGATTTACATGATTTGCAAATAAGTCTGTTAGGTCAAATATTTTAAGTACTTTAAATGCATACTACTTTTCACCACTCCAAATTAACAAAGGACTGAGAATCACCCAGTTGATGCCATTTGAGCCAAATGACTAAAGGATTACAAACTGAAAACTGACCTTGAACATTTCTGATAAACCCATGTAAGGACAGAAAGGAGCATTTTCAGACTTTTTCACCTTCTCTCCAGGTTGCATGAATGAAAACAGTTAACAGCTTTCTTTTCTTAGTCCAATTACCACCTGTCGTGCAATGCCTGCTAAGGCCGTAACACGCCGTTGCCAGACGACCAGAGAACTGATTGACATTATTGAATCATTATCATCTTTCCATATAAGAGGACCGGCAAAAGAGAACTGTTTTGAATATCACAGCCTAAATTGTGCTGCTTGGGTTGCACTGTGTTGTGGGGGTTGTGATCAGTTGTTACTTTTTCATTTATGGTGCCACACCTGTAATTATAGACATATCTGGGAACATAATTGGGAGCGGGCACTACGGAATGAGACAGGGCTAAACACTGCCTCAGCTTTAGACCTTTATGAATCTCATGAGCAGAAAATCTTGGCTTATTATCGGTGGGAGGCACAGTGTATTTTGAAAAAGGTTAAAGCTCAAAGTACATCATATATAGCCTCAATAAGGTGTAGAAAACTGGTGCCTTTAACACAACATTCTGTTGTAGGCCCTATAAGAAGAGATCCCAATCAAGCATTAGATAATTGCAGTTCAGCTGTGATTACTCTGAATTTCAAAGGATGAGTCAGCATAAACAGACATGGGCTACTCTGGATTCATCTCTAAGCCTGGAAATAGTGTCCAAACAGCTTTATAACCAGTGTAAAGGCTCTACTATTATGACACCTAGGAAATTACCCACAGGGATATTTTTAATTTGTGGAGATAGAGCCTGGAATGGAATACCAGCCCAAGCGCAGGGTGGATCTTGTTATTTAAGCAAGTTATCATTATTCCACCTCTGAGCACTGGTTCTGATCCTTCTCCACAGGATCACATTTCTGACACTGAGTGTCCTGTTTGTTCTCAGGCCTTTGGTGCAGCTGAGCCCTGGCAGAGCAGGGTCTGCACTTTTGGAGTTTATGAGGCCCACATGAAGCTGCTCTGAAGTTTAAAGTGTTGCCAAGCATAGTGGATGAGTTCCCTTCTTTTTTCTTTGCCCCTGATAGTGAACAGGAGGTAATGTCTCCTCCACAAGAGTTTCTGTGAGGAAAAACTTCACCATTATCTTACCTTGTTGCATTCAAAAAATAGTCAGTAAGATAATAGAAAAAACCTGCAAACTAACCACTTTTCTCTCAAAGAAGAAAAAACGGGGGAAATGTCGGAGAATGACTTAAAGAAAAGGCCATGAGACATACAATTGAGAGAAAAGTATAAGGGAAAAGTAAAGCAGTTTCTAACAGTTCTCAGCCTTCTGATTTGTATAAACAATTAGACTCTCTCAGGCATCATTCTATAAACAATGGAGTTCTCAGATTGTCTTCCCATAACAAGCAGAACACCGTCTCTGGGAAGGCCTGCCATCCTGAGAACAGATGTAGAAGTTTTGGGAACACTGGTTTCTGTTTTAGTTTCTGGTTTCTGTTTTGGTTTCTGTTTTTAATAAACAATTGTAGGTATTCTAAAACAAAGGGAGTGGTTAGAAGTTTCTCTGTTAGCCTATCATGAAATTGGATTACAGAATATTCATGGCGTTCGTTAGCACTGTTATTTAAGATGATGGATTGATCAATAAAGCTGGAGTTTGATGCATTATCAGGATGGTCGTTTCTCCCTTCACTTCAATAATCAAAGTCTCTGTTTTTTCTTTGGGGCACATGGAAAATACCTCGTGCTCTCTATTTGTCCTGTAACCTGATGTTCTTTCAAAGTAGTTCTTATTGACAAAAAGATAGCATTCTCTTATTGACAAAAATATAGCATTCTCATGAAAATAAACTGCAGATGTAGTAGTGGTAACAGTAACAGTCATAAAAATGACATCAGTAAGACGTGGGTAAGAAGGGCTCCTTCAGGATGGAGAAAAACACAACAAAAAACCCCCACCAAAAATGAACAACACAAAAGCAATCCCACCCCCCCTCCCCTCCAAAAAAGAATCCCCAACCAAAAAGACAAAACTCCAAAGCCAGTCCATTTCTGTGAAGTTTTTTTGCTCTGATGACTGGTTGGAAGTCAGGAGCCTAAGGAGAATTTAGGAAGCTAAAAATTCTGTTCAGTTTGGCCACTAGCACACAGGACTTGCCTAGATCATTTGCTAGGTCACAGCCTTCTGCTGATCCAAGAACAATCCCTGCTTCAGCCTTTAGCAGAGAGGGAAGCTCAGGCAAACCCAAGCCAGTCCCAGGTGCCCTCAGAGGCAGCAGGAACACCCAGAGCTCTCTCCCTGCCTCGGAGCACAGCACTGCCCCTGGGGAGTCCTAAATGGCCCTGTGACACCCAACTCAGGAGGAGCATTTGGTACAGCTCTGCTGACACCCGCACACAACACACTGTCCCTCAGATAAGAAACACCCCAGACGTACCCAGCAGCTCCAGGTACTCCTCCTCAATCTCCTGTTCCCAGGATCTGCCTGAGCTTGAGTTCCCAGGTTTCACAGAAGGGTTTCCTCGAGGTGATGCTGCTGCGGCAGCAGGTTCAGAGCCCAGGATGTGCTGGACCTGGAGCATTTCTGGTGGGCACTGTTCCTGTGCCTCACTCCTAGCTTGGGGTCCTTCATTGCCACACATTCCCTGCAAGTCTTCGCAGGCTGCCCGGTGAGACGTCAACACTTGCACCTCAAGTCAAACAGAACAAAGCAGTCAGACACTACAGCTTGTCCCTGTCAGCCAGGAGTCATCGGCTGTGAGAAAAGGCAAAGAACAGATTGACAGCAGATACAACAGCTTGTTTCAATCCTCCGTCTGGGTCACCAAGTTCCACTGTAAAAACACCTCAAGAAAAAAGGAGAGCAGGAACAGGCCAGCAGGAATCAATTTGGATGACTGCTGGCCAAAAGGCCAAAGGACAAGTTTCAGGGCAGCAGCTGAGATTCAGCACACCAGGAAATGTCCTTCAGAGTGACTGTGATACACACACTACAGCAGCATGGCACTCAGAGGCATGGCCCCACTCCCTGCTGCTCTGCACTGGAAAGGCAAGAAGGGCAGAAACCACCAGACTGGTGACTGCAGTGGCTGCATCCCTCTTTCACTCACTAGGTTTTGCAGAGACTGATGGAAGCGATTAAGTTTCTCTCTGATGATTTTCATTTCTTCCTCCAGCTGCTTATGCCTTGCCTTGGTCATACTGTGAGCTATCTGAAGCTCTGCATCCAGCTGTTCCTTCATGTTCTCTAACAAACAAAAGAGAGGACATTTCATGAGTGGAGTGGCTGCCACTCTTTCATTCACCTGGTTTTGTTGATCGCCCCTCTGCTGATGGAGATTCTCCTCTTGAATTCTTCCCATGTCTTCCTTGTTCTTTCTCTTCACTGCCATGATGTCACTCTGAGCTTCGGGCAGCTCTGCTTGTGGCTTTGCCTTGATGTCCTGTACACACAAAAGCAGAGGAAGGGACTGAGAGCTGCCATCAGGCTCAGCTTTTTTCCTCTTGCAGCCTCAAAATCACATTTATTCAGCCATTTCTTTCTGTTTCCCTCTCCACATCAGCCTCCATTGCAAACCTCCTGTCCCAGGGCTGATCTCTGCAGATTGCAAGGCTCTGTCCTTCCAGTGCCTGTGGGACTCCTGGCCTCCTCAGTCCCAGGAGCTCTGGTTTACGCCCCTCTTCCTGCCCTTCCGTCTGTCCCCTGGCCAGTCAGGCTCACCTGGCCATTCTCCTGTGGCTCTTCCACCTGCTGCCTGTGCTGCTCTTCCTGCCCTCGGGCAGGGAACAGCTCTCCCTGAGTCTGGCATGGCATCTCAGATAAGGCAGTGTGCTCCCGCTCTTTCTCTAGAAGCACCTGCACAGAAAGCAAGACAAGATGGGTTTCAACTTCCCATACGCCCTTTGTGGGCCAAGACTCAAAGGCTGCTGGGCTCACACGTTCCCAAAGCACTGTGCTGCTGCTCTCCTGGGTCGTTCTCTGCCCGAGGGGAGGCACAGATTCCAAAGTGACCCTGGCCCTACAATCAGGGGCCATCTGGGACTGAAGCCCCAACAGCCTCTCAGGCAGCTGGCAGGGAAGGGGTGGCATTTCTCAAGGGTCTGGTGAGAGCCTCCCTCTGCTTCTGCCATGGCCTGTTTGTCTTTCAGTAGTGACTGACACCCCGCCCTGTCCCACAGCTCCATCCTGGCTCTGCAGGGGCTTCCTGGGTGAGCTCACTCCTTGTCAGAGACACTTCTGGAGTTCACCTTCTCTTCAGGCCTGCACCAGCATTCCTCCTTCCTGACATCTACACTCTTGCTAGAAAACCAGGTCATTCAGGAGATGAGGATGCGTGCAAAGATCCCTGATGGAAGTCAGAGAACCTCTACGGCCATCTCAGTATATGGAGGAAGACCAAGGTGTTTCTTCTCCCTCTTTTGTCAACTGAGAATTCTGACCAGCAGTAACAGAGTTTCTCATAAGGCCCCATTAACGAATGCACTTATACAGCCCTGGGGATGCCAGTGAAGGAAACCATGTGTCATGTAATTCATGTATGAGCAAAGTCACCAGACCCCAGCTACAGCATGGGATAGTTCCACTCCCTTACGACATGCAAAAATTTAAAGGATAAAAAGAAGGCTTCAGGGCACAAGAGGCTGGAGTAGGAGAACAGGAGGGGAAAAATCAACCATCTCTGGAGGGGGAAACATCTCTGCCTGCTCAGGATCAGTCATTGGAACTTGTCTCTACCCCTCTCCTGAAGGGATGCCTTTAGGTGAGCTTTGCATCTTCCTCTGCTTTGGAGCAGAGCCAGGAAGATTCAAATAGACAGGTAGACAGATCTCACTTTTATAATCTCTCTTTACTGTACTGTGGTATTTACATTTTTTGTGCACAAAGAGATATAGTTCTGTCTCCTAGGTTTTTTTTTTTTTTAAGAGAAGGTAGTGAGAAACTTAGAGAAGAAGAGAAAGCAATTATTATCTCTACTTGCTGTTCTTGTTGTTTAGTACATGTAGAATGTGTTCTAGTGATTGTTTACTGAAAGTGATTTGTTAATTGGATTTTAGTGGTAGTTGTTTAGCTTGATTAGCTAATTAGATAAAAGCTGTGTTGTGACTGTCTGGAGACAGTCACGAGTTTTTCTTTAGTAGCTTTATAGTATAGTATCTCTTTAGTATAGTTTTAATACAGTACTAGTGTAATATAACATAGCTTAAAAAAGCATTTGTTTAACATTCTAAATCATAGAGTCAAAGCACATTATTCACCACGTGGGGTTCACCCTGAATCAACACTGTCATTTCTGTCGCTACACACATCAACACTCGGTAGCAGTGCCCCAATCAGCAGCCATCCTGAACTTGCTCTCCTGTTGCTTCAGTAAGCCACACTCTTGGGCAATCTGCAGCGTGTGGGTCCTTATGGAATGCAATCAGACACTCAGAGCATTGCACTGGGAACTGCACTCTTTGTGCATCTGTGCTCGGGCAAGTTCTTCTCTTGGACTCGACCACACTGACAGTGCTGAAGTGGCTGGAATCAGAAATACAGCCCAGCCCCTCCCAGCTCCTCTAATCCCTGAGCACCAGCTGGAATGCAAGGGCATTGATTTCCTGCTCAATTCCCAAACACAACACACACTGACTCCCTGGGCTGCCAAAAGACATGGGAGCCGTTAACGTGAAAGTGATGTGTTTCTGCCAGTGCTGGAAAAGGGCAGGAAAGATTGAGAAAAAGCTCCCTGGAGAAGGAGAAATAACACAAGGCTTCTCCTTCTAGTAAACAAACAAACAAATAAACAAGCAAAATATGAAAGTGTTACCCACTCCAGTGTCTAAAGCACTTGGATGCAGTGAAGGGATGTTTGGCAGGGAAGCAGCCCTTGTGCTGAGCATTGGCTCTATGGATCTAAGGCAGGGATCTATGGAAGTCTGCCTGAAGGTCCCTCAGGAGCCCCCATTGTGCAGGCTAAAGCTCCCTCAGCACCTCCTCCCTGGCCTTGTGCTGCCCCCCCTTGCCCAGCTCCCCTGTCCTTCTGTGCACACGCTGCAGCCCCTCCATGACTTTCTGCTTCCCAGGGCCCACAGCTGCACACAGCACTCCAGCTGTGGCCGCAGCGCTGCCCAGCACAGGCCACGCTCCCTGCCCTGCTCCTGCTGCCCCACTGCTGCTGGCACAGCCACCGTGCCCTTGGCCTTCTTGGCCCCCTGGCCCCACGCTGCCTCATCTTCAGCTGCTCACGGCCGCCAGCCCTGCGTCCTTTTGGGCCACACAGCTCCCCAGCCACAAAGGTGCCCATTGCACTTCAGATAACGCAGGCACCATTGCAAAATGGCCTTCCTTTTCTAGCACCTCATGTTCCAAGTAGATATCATAAAATGTGATAGGAATAGGAGTCTAAGTCACTCTGTTTAAATTAAAATTATCTAATTCAACTGTACAGCAAAACGGTCTTAATTAAATTTTTCCTATCTGCTGTCTGCAAGCATTGTTCTCTTTTCAAAACTAGGTTTTAGTTCTTCAAACTCTGAGAAGGAAATTTAAAAATATCTATAGCTGCCTTTGTTCCTTTTGTTTCAGGCATGGAAATGGATTTCTTTCAGCCTTCCTAGCTGGCCCTCTACACTCTACTGCTACTGGCCAAGCTCCCAGCTTGCTCTACAATTCCTAAACACCAGGAACATGAAATGTTCCTTTCTCACTCACCTCAGGATCTTTAGCACTGCTGAATACACGCTTCAGGTGACCTGTAGTGGGAAGGGAAAATGAACCAGATGCTGTCAGAAAACTGCCTGGGCTGCTGAATCCAACAGAACAAGTCAACCCAAACAGGTACGATTTCCCGTTTCACAACATCCCTCCAGGAGACACATTCCATTCACACAGCCAGCAAGGGATCAGGACAATATTCTTGGCTGTTCCTACACTTCAGCCTGTTTAGCCAATAAATGAATACAAAGATGATCAAGAAAATGCAAATTGTTCTTTAACACTCAATGCTCCTGTTCTACCAAACACATAAAACAGCTTCTGAAATCCTCTCCTTCAGGTACTCTTTTTTTTTTCCAATCAGATACATGCACTAATTCTCATTAACTTGCAGGAAACAGTTGCCCAGAAAAGCTTCCCAAAATTCCCCTGAGCTGTGGCAGTTCTGTTGTGGAAGAGCACAGCAGCACCTCTAGGGTTCAGGAGCAGACACTCACTGCTTTAGAGTTTGCACTTCCTTTCAAAGGGAATAACTATTTTTGCACTCAGTAAAAGGTTATTAAGTTAGACAGTCAAATCCTGTCATGACAAAATTTAAAAAGAAATAAGCTTTCTCTGAATTCTGGGAACAACTGCCGAGTTTTTAGAAGGCCTTCCCTGAAGCTCTGCCAGTCTGCATTTTCAAAGCTGTCTTGCTTGTCCCAGCAACCTGAGTAAATGACAGACTCTGCTGCCACAGACTCCCCTGCGGAGGGAACGGATGCCCTGCAGGTTCCCCTGCAAATGCTGCCCCTGTGGCTACAGACACCCCCTTTTTAGCTGAACCTCTTGACAGGAGCTTTACCAAACCACTGGCACTCTAATGCTCTTTCTGTTTCAAAATCAGAAACTCAGCCACCAAGAAAGAGCAGGAAGACATACAAAAGCCACATTAGGATACACCCTTACCGAAGTAGAATGGAAAACTCTACTTACGAACAAAGTGTGCACCGTAATATGCGGAAAAACAAACACCATAGGCAGCAAAAGCTGCTGTGGCCAGATGGTGGATCATTGTCCCAGTGCTGTGCAAGTTTTCTCCAACACTAGAAAAACAAGTGTCCTGTCAGAGTGCAGCTGCCCACTGACCAATGCTCAAAACAGGAGGGTTCTCCTGATGCGAGCAAGGCCTAGGGCTGCTCTGACACTCAGGCCTTCCGTGCACCAAGGCAACCTTCTGATGCCACTATGACGATGTGGCAACCATGCCCTGACATCACAAAGCAAACGCTCCATGTTGGTCTGTGAATTTATGCAAAGCAATAACCAACCTTCCCTACAGCAAACACAAAAGAGCCTGGGAAGTTCTTCTCTGTCACAAAGCAGCAAAAAATCCCCTCATGGGCCAAACCCTGTTATTCAGGGATCCAAGAGGAGCTCCAAGAGTGCCCCAAGCACCTACAGCCTGTACCCCAGCTGAGCACTCAGATGGGCCTCAAGCAAAGGCAACCAGGCCAAGAAAATGGCCCACAGCATTGCACATGTGAGAAATGACTCCCACTTTTAAAGGTTTAATAAACCTTAACAAAGGACTGACTAAGGAAAAATTTCAGCATTGGGAGTCTCTGTGACTAGCAGCCATGTGCTCATCTACAAAAAGGATGCTCTGCCTTTTATACCCTTAGCCCCTCCAAAAGTTTTGTCAGTCAACTCTTTCTCTGCTGTCCATTGGTGGAGATTACTTTCTTGCATCTTGACTGGAGGTCAGGTGTTGTTACACCCTGCCTGCTGGTCACGAGCCAGCCCTCCCCAAATGCCCTGACTACCAAGGCTATTACAAGGGAGACAAGAAAGAGGACTATGGGAGGATATATTACAATACCATCACTACACATTTGAACATCCACATAACATCTACTTCTTAATTGTCAGAGCCAACCATTGCATTACTTGTCTAGAACACACAGAACCAGGAGTGAAGCCACTGTTGGCATCACAGCTGAAATCCTTCCTTACAAATCTCCCCACATATTTGCACCTTTATTGGACATGCCCAGGGCTCCGGTGTGTGTACATCTCTGCCTTTCTTTCCCTTTGGCAGCAGTCGAACTGGCAGCATCTGCCCGCCAGTATCAGCTGCTCCAAGCTGGGAACGCCACTGGCGGTGCTGATTTCCAGAGGCTTCTGTGTGCAGGGGAAGCCAAGGCAGGAGCGGGTTGAACGGCGCTGGCGCTGCTGCTGCTCTGTGCCAGAGAGCCCCGGCTGGGCAGGGCAGGGTGCCCACTGCGCTGCGGGCTCCTTCTCCTGCCACAGCTGGGCACATCTGGCAACAAGGCATGACAACTTGTGGGCAAGCCAAGGCGTTTCTGGGGCTGCACTGCTCTGCACACACCCAGCACACCTGCAGCACAGAATTTTAACCCTCAAACAGGTAAACCAAAGGGAAACAGCTAGAAAAGATTTCATTTCAACCATTCTTACCTGCTCAACAGAAGTCTTCAAAATGAACGTTACCAAGCAGGGCCCAATCCCAGCTGCCAGGTCAGGGTTAGAAAAGAGGCAATCCTTGATCTCAGCACGGGGTGTGTGGGGAGTCACTTCCCCAACACGTGCACACCCAGCAATCTCACTTACTTGTTTGTATCCATGGATCTAAGACATATTCAATACTTTGCTGAAACTCACAGGCTAAATATTCCCCCAAATTATTTGATTTACTCATTGATACTTATTGACTTATTGATACTTAAATCACTTCACCGAATTTACTGACATGAGAAGAGGAGTGTCCTTTAGTCCCTGCCAGTCTTTGACACAGGTTCAGAAGGAGACCCATGCACAAAATAACCCAGGACAAAACTGGGATTGCAAAGCAAATTCATTCTATTTGTTGCAGTAGCAAATCATACATACCAAGCCCTGGATTCCTAAAAATCTGCTGAGCAGGAGAAGGAGGTGGAGCGTGGTACTCGGCAGCAGGGGCAGGTAGGCAGTGCACTTTCAGGACATCCCCTGGATCAAAACGCTGTGCATCTCATCCTTCTCACCCTTCCAGCTCAGAACCAGGTCTTGTATCTCCTGCTCAGGAGTGGAATTTCCCAGTTACAGCATCAGCTCACACATGGCTGGTGTGTGAGATGAGACCAATGAATCCAGGATTTTAAAGAACTGGAAGAGTTAAAATTTTAGCAAGATTTACTTAGGCAGAAAGAGTATAGCAAGAAGAGGAGAAATAATAAGGAATAGTTAATTTTTAGCAGATAAGGTAGTTAAGGCTAGGGTAATATATCACTTGCCTGTCTTTACTGTGTTTAAAGAAGCAGGATGGGATGCGGATTTCTTTGTGACAAAGAAGAGGACCGTAGCCTGCACCTGGGCCCCGAAATTTCAGCTTTAGCCAAGGGGTGCGAAAGCCTGCCAACAGGTCATAAGGAAAGAGGTCAAATTGAGGAAGACGTCTTGGCTTCATCAGAAGGAGACCATTCCCTGCTTTAAAACCCACCCACCCACGTGATGTGAAAGAACCCGCAAATATGAGGGAACTTTGGACTCAATTATAATACATTTTAATACAAAGGGGGTAGGTGGGGTTACCTAATGAATATGTATTAGTCATTTTGGGAATTATATGAATATGTAGGACTTTTTTAGATAAGTAGAGCGGCAGTGATTCTTCACACATGTCTTTAAGAGACAACTCCTCCTGTGCCTGGCTGTAATAAACACACCACCTTCTACCTTTAACTGTGGGGAGTTCTATTCCACACCTCATTTGGTGACCGCGGCAGGAACGCTTCTCTGCTCCAGCGAGAACAACCGGGCTCTCGACGTCTCTGGGCGCTGCCAGGACATTCCTTTCCTGGAGGCACCTCCGCTCTCGGCTGTTCCTCATGGGGGACAGAGAAGACTGCTGGGACTGTGGAGAAAGGGGATGTTTAACTCTGTATAAAGAAACCCCTAAGGTGTATGCAGGGGAAGGGCTGTTCACAAGTCACACAGAGACGTCCTGTGCACAACGTACGCCTGTACAGTTTGGGTTTGGGTCTGGCTGCTGGCAGAAAGGATTTGCTGTGTTAATCAGGACCTGCTAGCAATTCTGGGGGTGAATTGAGCAAATCCTGTTTCATTGCTGCTGTTTTTCCTGTGTTTTGTAATTGTGGTTGTGTTTTCAGTGTGTGAATGTTTGAGGAAGATGATGTGGGTGGATGCTGATGTGGTGGATGGTGTGTGTTGTGTTGAGAAAAGTGAGCACTCTGTCCCCTCATAAAGATATACTCCTTTCCCGGTGAGCCTGTGTATGTGGACTTTCTAGTTGCAGGGGTTGGTGCTCCCTGTGACACCTGGTGCTTGGGTATACAGGAGGGTTGAGTGGTTTTTCTCCCACATTGTGGTCATTTGGGACTGCACGGTTGTGTTTGGGGAGATTTTAGGATTTTGTTTGCAACAAGTGCAGCAATTTATGCAGAAAACTTCAGTGTGGTGATGTATTATGTTGAATTAAGGTAGTTCCTTTCTACCCACCCTCCTCCCCCAGGGTTTAAAATCCCCTGCCATGAGGTGGACACTCTCTATCCTCCTCTGGACATCTTATTTCCTCTCCTGGACACTCCCTTTCTCTTCTGGAGTTGTTCTCCATTAAAGCTGTGGGACTTTGGTCCCGGGAAGAGAGAGCGCCTCTCGTCTTTTGCTTTTGTCCTTGTCAGTGTCACTGGGCCCAGAGCTCGCCAAACTGATCCCCCACGAGATGAAAACTGACAAATGGCCCCATATACACAGCTCAAAAATTGGCCACATTTTTGATGGACTGGGGTGTTCGCCACATTTTGGAATTCCCTATTCCCACACAGGTCAGGCAATTGTTTAAAGGACGCACCAAACTCTAAACTCATTCTAGATCAACAAAAGGGGGAGTGGCTCAAGCAACAACCCAGATGAGGTTGAGCAAAGCTTTATATGTTTTTATGTTTTGAATAGCTCATTTGCAGGACCTAATCCTCCAATTTTTAGGCACTTTTCAAACAGCACACAGGAAAAATTGAAAGAAAATCCTTCGATTTTGATCAGAAACCTTGAGTAAGGACAAATTGAAGGACCATTTCCGCTAATCACTTGGGGCAAAGGGTATGTTGCATTTGCACAGGTGCCGGACCTAAGATGGTCCCTGTGAAGGACGTGAAACCATCTCATACACAAGAGCGCAGCGACAATTCCACCAGCAGGGAAATGAGCACGCAGATGTGAGCCGCACAGAGAAGCTACAGTGCATGCCACCTGTTCCCTGTTCAACCTGTGAAAGCTACAAATCTTGAGTTTGATGTTGATTTTTGGACTGTGAAAATGGTTTGTATCATAGAGCTCTTTCAGCAAAAGCGTGGTGTCCATTGTGTTCAAAAGAATTCTACGATATCCAAATTTGTAAAAATTGAAGGGTGGAGGGACAGTTTAGTGCCCTATAGTTGGCCAGTCCCTGAACAAGTGCTAAAAATTTTGCTTGAGAACTGAAATAGATGGGGAAGCTTTTGCCAAAAAACAGCTGAGCAGGAACATGGAGCTTGATCAAATGATATACAGGCGCTTGTTGGTTTTGCTTGCTTGCTTTTGCTGTGCATACATGCCTGTAGATCAACCAAAAATGAATGTTTGCCTTGCTTTAGCCAAGTCAGCAGGCTCAGACACCATGTGTTTGACCAATTTGAGCCCAGATAAATCCTTTGCAACCCTTTTGGTCGGTGTGCCTGTGCCAGCCAAGGAGTAGCCAATACCCAATCGTGACAAATATTGGTGTGAGGCTGCCAACGAGACCAATCCCATAACCAGCTGGCATCACTGGGCCCCGGATCTTCTTAAAGCACCTTCTGAACCTCAAGAATTGGGATTCTTGGTTCATTGGCGATGTAATTTTGTGCTGAGTTTCAGTACCAGGGAGATCCACAGTAAAATGTTACTCCCCATCATCCTGAGGACAGATACTCAAGTTTGTGGTGCAATTGTACTACCCCAGTGCCCCCTAAGGGTGAAACTGCTGACGAGTAGATGACCTAGATGAGTCCCCATGACAATTAGCAACAAAATATTGGCTCATTTGTGGAGATAGAGCCTGGCAGGACATTCCCTCAAAAATTAAAGGTGGCCCATGTAGCATCATGCAACTCACTGTGATAGCACCTATCGTTAAAAAAGCCATCAAGAGAAAACACAGAGAAAAAAGATTTGCCCATCATTATAAAGAAAACTGTAATAGCAATTTCAGACCCTAGGGCCCTGCAAAATGAGGTACATCGAATTTATTTCTACATCAACTTGCCTAGGGCGAGGCATTGAAACCATTACGCCGATTGGGGTGTTGGCTGAAGAAAGAAGACAGTGCTACTTCCATTGCAATTAGTGACATGATGACTGATGTTAGTGCTGTCAGACATGCAACCTTACAGAACAGAGCAGCAATTGATTTCCTTAGCAGCCATTCCATGTGTTCAGTGTCACCCCCATGTTCAACACTGTCACTGTCAGCTTTGACAGCTTTTGGACTGTGTTTGAGAAGTCAAATTTTTCTGACTGTTGAAGGGCTTTGGGGCCCAGAGTTCTTGTTAGGAACAAGGGATTAAGTGTGTGAGCCATGGAGTTGTTGGACCAGGTGTTTTGTGGAAGTGGTGAGAAGGGTTTCTTCCTTTCTGTTTCTCTTTCAAGGGGAATATTAATGTTGCCCCTGAGTCCTCAGGAGGGGAGCCTGTGGACAGAGCTGCAGCAGAGGGAGCTTTGCATGGCACCGAGAGCTGTGGGAACAATTCCCAGGAGCCCGAGGAGCTTGGTAAGGACAGAGCCCCCACTGGTTTAGAGAGGGGTAAGATGGCTGCTCTGAGCCTGCCTCTGGCAGTGAGAGATCAGAAGGGTTGAGTTCCTCTCTGCAGGCTTGGTGCTTCCTGGTGCCTTTAGTTCAAATGCTGCACTGGCAGAACCTGCCTGAGCCCTGCTCTCCACGCTTCTCCAGAGGCTCTGACACTGAGTCCTCTGAGGGAATCCACAAAATTAGAGGGTTTTGGGAAAGCTGCAAAAGGCAGGTCTCACATACAGTAGAACTGTGATTAGAGCCAAGCAGCAGCCATGAGATAGGTCAGCAGAAAAATTATTTAAACTGCAGAAAAGCAAGGAAAAATAGAACAATGGTCTGTGCATTAACGCTGGTCTAGAATAACTCTCTAAGCTATAGAAAAGTTTATCTAGCAAGATATTAGGAAGATTGAAGCTTAATAATGGAGCTCAGTGCGTTGTGTTTTAAGGCTTACACGTAGGTATTGTATTCGAAATAAGCAAGCATTGTTTTAACCAATGGAACATGTGCTTAAAGTGACTGGATAAAACTACTGTCAATAAGCTTTTGCTTTGCGTGATTGGTCAAAAAATTTATAAAGTAAGTTGTAACATTAAGTTCTTTGTCTGCTGCCTGGGATGTGAGCTGCTGGCATGTTCCCATTGTCATAACCATGTAATGAGACTGATGCTGGAAAACAAACAGCTCGAGGCGCGTTCCTCAGCAGTCCCGGCCCATTGGTGATTTCTACATAGCCCCCTGCCAGTGTCAAATGGCATGGCTTGATTTGCAGGGCAGACAGTCTTAAACATCTGCAATACCCTATCAGAGTCCTAGTTTGGCTTCATTCAAAGAAAGAGGAGAGTGCACCTAACACTGACCACTTGTTAGGCAATATCTTCCACCTTGCCCTTGTACCCCTAAAGAGAGGCTGTCTGCAAAATGCCCAGAACACCATCCAAATCTGCAGCGAGGACAGGAAAATCAGGCAGAGAATCTTTCTGTTTTCAAGGTCCCCCTTCCTAGGTGACTTGACCCTTTCTACCTGATTCTCACTTGAGATCTATCCATGATAGAGCACTGCAGGAAAACACTTTAAAGGGTCATTAACCAGGACCTGCTTGGAAAGCAAGGGTAGAAACTCTTTCCCTCCCTGATAGGATGCGGGCTGGCAACTGCTGCTCTGAAGATGTGCAGCTGCTCCTCTCTGGAGAGGCCATGGAAGGGCTGTGATGGTCTACGGGAACCAGAGGAACGATGAGCTCAGGTTGGCATTTGAGCTTCAAGGGAACAAGCAGAATGAAGAGCTCACAGTGGAGATGAAATTTGCCTGTGCCTGGCTCCTCCGAGGAAACCCCAAGAAGTCCAGATGAAGCAAACACCTTCTCCCAAGAAGCTAGGAAAACCTCAGAGTCCTGAGCACCTGCACTTAGCCTGGAAGGGCCTGGAGGCAGCTCTAAATGCTCAGGTGAGGCAGCACTGAGGTCCTGGTATGAGAGCGCTGTGTAGCAGTGAGGGAAGGAAAAGGGAAGCAAAGGGAAGGCTGGGTCACTATTGGTCTTTGGGTGTGTTTCCCTTGGCAGCAACTGTACTGTCAGGGAAAACAAAAGCTCCCTGAATTGTTAAAACTGAAAATCAGGAACAAAGACTCTCTAACTAGTCAAGGTTACAAAGTGGTATGTTCATTACACTGGTGGGCAGCACAGGGGAAAGTCATTCCCGAAATGCGTGACTGGTGGCTGGGCTCAGCTCGGCTCGGCACGGCACAGCACAGCAGGATCCCGCAGGACAGGGAAGGGCAAGGCAGGCACGGAAGGGCAGGGCAGGGCACTGGGAGCAGTGACAGGCTCTGTCCCCACGCTGCACCCCATGCCTGGGTAACCATCAGGGACAGAGATGAAGGACATTGCTCTGTCTTGGCTGCGGAAAGGATGAAAAGGGTGAGTTAGAAAACATTCATTTGGACTCCTTTTCAGCAGACTAGCTGGTTTTATCTCACCATGTCTGCCTGTCTTTGGCAGAATTGGCACATTTCTCGTGATTCGGAGTCAGCTACGGCAGCAGGAAGGGGCAGCAATTTGGTCAGCATTGATATCGAAGGCAAAGTGCTGCACCATGATGGATGTTGCTTTCTTCAAGAGATTTCTGACCTTGAGTGGTAGCAAACTCACACTGGCGTCTTCCCAAATGGCGTTGCCGTTTTATTTCCACAGGAATCATCTCTCCTTTTTCTTCCCCCCCCAGGCAAATGCCTCCTGCAGCCAGCTCCTGTCACTGTAGACTGACAAAGGAGGTTTTGCAATGGAGAAAGACTCCCTAGAGCTGCTGTGGAGAGCTGAAGGGGGAAGCTTTGTCCCTTAGTCTTGAAGTCTTGTTGGGGAGCTGCTTGTGCTTTGGGGGATGGAAACCAATGTTGTTTATGCAAGGCTTGTAGGTTCATTCCTGAGCTTCCTGACACACCACAGAGACTTTGGGGTTGTCATATTGGCAAACAAATTTCAGTCTGGGCACTTCTTGAAATGCTTCAATTATTCTTTTTTTTCCTTTTCTGCGGAAATGTTGTCATCATCTATTCCTTCCAGAGAATCTTTTCCTACTTTTTGGGGAATTCCTTTTGCTGCCCTCCCAGATCAGGCCAATTCCCAGGGCTCCTTCCCAAAGTGAGGTGCAGCCCATGGCCTCCACTCTCCAGCTGGAACAGAAGGAAGCAGAGAATTTGCGGTTGTGGGAGAGGAGCTTCTCTTTCCTGCCTGCTTTCCCTTTGGGACAGATTGGTGTGTGCTCATTTGGTAAAGGCAGGTTTAAACTCTGAAGCAGTTGTGTTTCAAACTGCTCCCTTCTCCAGCTCTTCTGTGGGTATCCTTGGACAAAAGGCCTCTTGGTGGGAGCTCTCTGTGGCAAGTTAAGGAAGGAGGTTGGTATTTCAGGGTTGTGATTGCTGAAAGCAGCTGGTTTCTGGAGGTGTCCAGAACTGGGAGTGGCTCCTTTTCTCACCTGCCTGCAGAAAAGGAAGTTGCAAAGTGGGAATTTCATTTGTGGAGATGGCCACCAGAGGTGTTTGCCAAGAGATGGGCTGGCAGAGAGGCAGGTCACGTGCTAAACTGGCTGTGTGTTTGTTTTGATGGTGGGGAAGGTCAGAGATGCAGACACAGACACCAGCTGAAGGAACAGTGTGATTTACTGTAATGCAGAAGTGCAAAAAAGAGTCAGGAAAGGATAATCTAAGCAATGCACCTCAGCATTATTACAAAAGGGTGCCTCTGGTGATTAAGGAAGATCCATCACCAGGTACCCCAGCGGTTTCCCCTTCATCCAGAGCTGCACATCAGCTGGGGGAAGCTGTCCCAGCCCAGCCCTGCAAAGCCACGGCCGGGAACCGGGAAATCCTGCGGTGCCTCCACCTTTGGTGGCCACGAGGCTTCGAGTGCACTGTGAGAGTAGCCCGGCTCTGATCGTGCTGGACGAGCAATGTGCCAGAGCTTCTGCTGGGGGCACAGCTGGTGTCATTCTCCTCTTGGTTTTCTCCCCGAGCCTGGCCAGGGCTCAAGGAGGAACCAAGGCCAGATGTGGCCTTGTCCATTTTCCTCATGCAGAAAGGTGAAGACGTTTCACCAGTGAATGGATGCAACAATCCTTTTGATAATAACACTTGGTTAAGGAGCAGGTACATAGAACATTGGGTTGGGAAGGTCACCTAGAGGGCAGCTTTGGCTCAGGTCCTGTTGTTGAGGCTTCAGTCAGGGTCTGTTGTTCAGGCCTTGGTCCTTCAGTATTTTGTGGTGCAAATCACACCTGTGCAGAGCTGCAAACAAACAAGCCTGTCCTTAGCACATTTGAGACAGGATACAGGATTAGCCCTGCAAGGCCAGGCTAGGGCCAAGAGCAGAAGGCCAGCACCCTGCTTTTGCCCACAGGCAGCCCTGCAGAGCAAGCAGCCCCTCCTGCCCAGGGGCTGACGTGCCCGAAGCTGCCTCCCCGCTGTGCAGCTCTGCAGAGCCCGCGGGGCGCAGGGTCCTGGGCAGCCAGGGCAGCCCGGCTGCCTTGGAGCACAAGGAGTGCCCCAGAGAGAAGCTGCTGCCCTTTGCTTTGGAACTGTTCCTCAGAGTCTTGTCAATAATCCACAGTGTCTGATGTGTTTTCCTTTCCTCTCCCAAGTTTAACACAGCTTTTTGAGAAAATTGACTGATGTAGCTGCTGCTGGTGGTGGTGATAGTACTTTTCTCTGCAGGTGAGGGCAGGTGATTTGAACTAAGGACGGAGTCCATTGTTAACACCCCAGCCTTTGCCAAGTCAAGAAAACCATTCACAATTGGGCTACCAGTGCTCAGCAGTTTTCCTAGGTTTTGGAAAGCTACCACCTTAAGAAACCCAACAGATTTTCCTCCAGGAGGATACCAGCAGTAGCATGATGCCAATGTTTTCCACTCCTTTTCTGTGTCTTTTAAGAGTTCCTCAGTGCCCAGCAGGAATGAAATGACCTGTGATAATGTGATTTGAGAGCTCTGTGTTGTTCGTTGCCACATGAGTGCTCATGACAAGCTGGACACCCCACTTGTGGCTCTGTCGAGTTAAATTCATCCCAATTCTGTGCAAAGAGCAGCCCCGAGATGCTGAGAAGAGCAAGCACAGTGGGTGGGTGTGCATGCACGCCACCGGGGGCTGACTGCTCTGTGGGCAGATGGTTTTGCACTGTTGTAAATCTTCACTCTCCCAAGCTGAAAGACTATTTCAAATAGATATCTTCAATGAAAATATATATCAAAAAATAAAATTGTCCAAAAATACATGTGCATTAAATTTTTATGCATATAATATAATATAATATAATATAATATAATATAATATATATATAAGATCATTTTTGAAGCCATTGCTTGTGGGGGATATTAGATGATCTCCTAGTGTTTGTACATTTTTGCTTTCTGCTTCTGCTGATCCTAGCAGCAACTCCCTGTCAGTTCTTCCAGGTCACTTCACACAAAGGGATTCCATCATTTCAGTGCCTGTGAGAGCTTGGCACTGAAATGCCAAGTTGATTCCCAGCTCTCCAGCCTCCTTCTGGATTTTGGGGCATCTCAGCACTTGTGTCCATGGCCCTTCCTTCATCCCCAGCCTGCAGCAGTCACAGTCGCTGCTGCCTCCCCCTTGCTGCAGCTCATTTGCCAAAGTGCTGCCAAAGGCAGCAGAGCTGGCTCAGGATCCCTGCTGGCTTCTGCTCTCTGGGATGAGCTTCAGGGGGACACTTGGAGCACTTTCCTAAAGAGCTGCCCGTGGGATGAGGGATTTGTCCTCCTGGGTGGCTCCTGCTTGGATTCTGTGCTCATGGAGCCCCAGAGTTTTCTCAGCTGCCTCTGCAGCGAGTTCTGAGCCAACGTGGGGCTCTGCTGCCTGCCCAAATCTGCGCTTCCCCTGCCCAGCCTGAGTGCAGGTGGGGCATGTGCTGGGCATGGCTGGAGATTTGCATGGCCAAAATCCTCCAGCATTTACACCTGCTCATGGCTTTGTGTAGCACAAATCTACACTTACTTCAGTTGAAACATTGCATTTATTGCAGATAGTTACACCTGCACTACTAATGTACAAATACACAAACATTAACTCATGTTTAAAAATGAAATTTATTTTAAATTGCAACACCTGTGTTACCAATAGAGAAACACAGAAACATCAATTTATGATTAAAATCTAATTTATTCTGAGAATTGTGCTATGTAAATATATAGAGATATCAACTTCAATGAAAAAAAAATTACTTTATTGCAACCCTCTGCAACAACTCACTGTACACAAATATTGAAGTTACTGAATTGAAGTTTAACAATTAAATTTATTACATATTACTACAACTGTACAGCCCATATACAAACACAGAAACATCAATATCCCTCTCTAAAGAATCTCAGATCCAGAACTAAATAAATAGAATTTTAGAATTATACAACTCCATACATAATAAATAGAAGTAAATACATATATAGGCATAACAATACAGAGATGTAAACATGCATTGCATATTTCATGACATATAACATGACAATATAATACAAACATAACAAACCTGTCTATAAGTACACAAATATCAATGGACCAATAGAATATTCTATACATCCCCAGCAATAGAAATGCACAGCTACAGAGATGTACAAGTATGTAGACAGATGAATATACACGCATCAATATAACAATATACATACATAATATCCCTATACAAATATCAGTCAGTGTATGTAAATATCCCTATACTTGTAACTATCCAAATCCAACTATACATCCATAAACAGTGCTAGATCACGAGGGATTGCAGCCGCCGATGTTCCCAGGTTCTCGCTCGGTCTCCTCCTCCCGAGCAGAGCAGCTCTCCTGGACAGGGACAGCAGATGGGACATCTGGCAAGCAAAGGGAACACTGAGTGAGTGTGGGGACATTTCCCTTGGCAGCAGCTGCGCTTCCATCAGGGAAGAGGAAATGTCAGAGCCTCCCCAGGAGGGTCAGAAGGAAAAGCAGCCGGGCGGGCCGGGCTGTGGTGAGCTGTTCACTTCTTTCTGGCATCCCAGTTGCTCTGAGGGAACTCCCTCATGTCACGTTATTGAACCACCTCTGCACTTAGCAAGACTGTGGCCCCCAAATCAATCAGCATTTATGTCTCCAGCTGCTTGCACCAATGACAGGGAATGTCCTCTAACGGTGCTGGGGCACAAAGTTACCTTGCACAGGTCATCTGACAGGGCCTTGCTCCTTCTCTGCTTCCTGTGTTTCTCCTTACCTTCCACTTGGAATTTTCACAGCATTTCTTTTTCTTTCCCCTTGATCAGTGCTGAAATGCGTGTTTCTCTTCCAAGTTACAGTTTGTTCAGTGATCCCGTCAAGCCTTTTCTCAGAAGCTTTTATCATGGAATTGAGAGTTAATTTCAGCAATTTTGGTGATTTTCTGTGAGATTTATGCAAGTGTCCTGTTCACTGGGCACCATTTAGGAAGGTACAAAAGAGAAAAAGGATGTTCTGTATGTCAGTTCACTAGTGGAATATTCATGCATAGAGAGAGTGATTGGCTGAATTTTACATCTACTCCTAACGTGAAAGTGCAGCAGGTAATTTGGGGAGAAATTAAAGCCCGATTTCTCCTTCTACCAGCCTGTATTCAAATGTAAAGTAAATAGAGCAGGGTGAGAATGTCAGTGTTCAGCTCCTGAAGTGCCTTATTAAGGTGTTCTTAAAGTAATGGAGATAAAATCTGGGTGGGCATTCCTAATTTCCAGCCACTCATTGTCAATTTCATTGACTCTGAAAACAGCAGAGATGTGCACATCATACCTTATCAATCCATTTGGGGATGTTTTAAGTTCAGATTCTCTGAGGCTTTAGATTTTTAGATCTCTAGACAATGCTTCCAGGAATCTAAATAGCTTTCAGAAATTAAACTTTTCTCCTTTTTTCCTCAGTCTTTGCACTCATGTGCACCAGAGACCTTCAGTGAATGGATTCCACTCTAATCCATCTCCAAGCTGAATCTCCCAGCTGTGTTCACACTGGTGGTTCATGTGTCTCTTCTGCACAGTGCAATTTTAAAATCTTCGTTCCTTATTATCTCTGCCCTTCCTTTTCTGTTTTAGCTTGCAAATGCATGCAGATGTATCAGAAATGATACACCTAATTTCTGATGCATCAGTTCCTGTCTAGCAATTTCATTTTATCCTGTTCTGATGTTATGCTAGCCTTCTATGTTTGATTCTAAGTGGACTCCAGTTTTCTTGCATGTGGAAGTTTTACAATGCAATGCTGTCATTCACCTGCTTTCATGAAACCCTTCATTAACATTAGCACAAGTAACTGTGTGATTCCCTTCTGCTTTGTAGACGATTTGGGAAACTCAAGTCCTGCTCAGCTACAGAAAAACATACATGGTGCTTGGTAATTCCCCTAAGAGCTTAAGTTAATGGTAAACAACTGCAGCTTATTGATTTCACAGAAATTGGGAGAAAAGACATTGCAAATATTGAGGAATGCAGTGCAATATTGATGGGCATCCCTTAGTTATCCAGACAGAGTGATGTCACTGGCAAAATTCCCTGTTTTCCAAAGGTTTTCATTTGCTTTGGCTGTGCTTCGTATGGCTGCAGGTCACATTTCCCTTGGTTGAAGGAAGTATATTGGCAGTTACTCTTGGTGATATATCTTGCTAATTCTGCACTTGGAGGAATTACTCAGTTCTGCAGTCCTTATTACACGACCTGTTCTAAAAGACTTTTATACTGTTTTCCCTCTCTCTGTGTTTTCACACTTGTTCAACAAGGTTTTTTTTCCTAAGAATATTAATCACAATATCCCAAAGGATTAAAAAATGCTTAGGTATTTTTCCCTAAGTATTTACTGAGGAAAAATAATAATAATAAAAAAAACCTGTATGCATGCTGGATGTAAAATACAAACAGAAATAAACTTGAGAGTTCTCCCAAAAACCTTAAGAAAAACCCCATGTATTCTATAAAACCCAGAGTATTCATCTACAGCATACAAAAATGGGCATGTTCTAGAAGAGAAAATTTCTGCAACGGTTCTGCACAGAATTCTATGCTTTCAAGCTTTTTGCCCTTCAGGGGCAGTGCCATTCTCTGAACTGTAATGCTCTGAGCATGTTCTGCTCACCATGGCAGCTTTCTGCTCTCCCTGGTACAGATCATCCTCCCAGCAAAGGGGGAGTGCAGCCACCACAACTCGCAGCACCTTCCCACACAGCAAGAACCTGAAGGAGAGAAATGGCTTTCACCAGCTGCTGCGGGTTCCAATAGTGCCACCTCTCAGCTGCCGAAAGCCTGAATTTCTGTGTTGCAGTGTGTTAGTTTATTGAGCCAAATGTTCTGTTATATAGTGGTATGTTCAAGTGTTCCCCGAGTAATTACAGGTAGTCTCTCCCCTATGTTATGCCCTCCTACCCAAGTGTCCCTCAAGGAATCCCCTCCCTCCTCACCAGATTTTTCCCTGTCTGTCAAGACAACCCAGCCCCTTTGCCCCATCCATCAGCCAAAACCCTACCCTTTGTTCCAGAAAGTTCCCTGTCCCTAACCCTAAGATCCAATCCCTATCCCAGTGCTCTCTCCTCCCCTTGTTCTGATTTGTTGTAGCCCTCAAAACCACACCCCAAAAGTCGCTTATTGGTTACTATATGGTATCCACTCCCTGCTTTGAAAGATTTTAAAAACCAGTGCACAGGGGTGCTGGGGGTTCTTTCAACATCTGTTCCCTTTGGGAATTCTCGCCTGCAGAGCCTTCCCCCCGCCTCTCCTGATGAATTTCCTGCACTTTATGCCACAGAAGAGCCTCCTCTGCTTCCTTCACTCGGCCTTCCAGGGTTCTCTATTGCTGGGAATTTGGCCTAGAGGTTCTGGCTCAGGCAAAACCCTAAACTAGCCAGGTCCCCACTCTTGCCATTGTCCCTGGAGCATCACAGAGCTAGCCAGGGCTGCGGAGGGCAGTGACAGTGACCCATGCCCCAGCATGACACAGCCCCCGGAGCCACACCTGCCAGGCCACAAGCCCCAGCCCTGGTATCACTGCTGGCCTCAGGGGCTCCTGGGCATCCTCACCCTGAGTGCAAAGGCAGCCTCAGGAGCCCCCCAGGGCGCTCTGGATCCAGGCTGCAGACACCCTAAAGCCATCACTGAAAGGGACGTGGATGGGGACTGCAGCTGGATCTTGCAGTGCTCACCAGCCCTGACTACTCTCTAAGTGAACCCAAACCTCATTTGCAGCACCTTGAGCACATTGACCCTGCTCGCCCCTCCTGGAACGTGGTGTTCCCACATCCTACACCAGGCCTTTGCAGGGAGTGACCAGCTCCCAGTTGCTCTGCTACCCTGGCCTTAATTTCTGTTTGCCGGCAATGAACTTAACAGATACACTCCTGAGAAACCTTGCACAACATTTGCTTCTTAGGAGCTCTTTGGCAAAAAAACTCCACTAATCCCTAGTTTATGCACAGAGAAGGAGGTCCTGACAAACCGTAAGGCACAGGCAGGGCTCTGGCATACGAATTCCTGAGCCGCAGGATTCCACCCATTGTTGTTCCTAGCTGCTTTGCTGATATTACAGAGCCAGTTCTGGACAGGGGCTGCTGCTGACCGGGTACGAAAATTTGGAGAAAAAAAGGTGCAGGAGACAACCAAAAAAAAACAAGAGGGAAAACCCTTAGAAATACAGAGCACAGAAGTCCTTGGAGATGGTTCAATAGAAAATGCCAGTAGCAGTGAGCAGAGCCCGAGGTTGCTCACTGCCACCCCAGGGGCTCCTCAGTCCCCTGCTGGTTTGTGTCTGATGCAGCCCTGCCTGGAAAGGGCTCCAGGCTCTGGTGTTCCCAGCTTGCTCCGGGCTACATTCTTAGCAGCACTGAAAGAAGAAGTGAAACAAAGAGCCATTTTCTGTCCTGCCTGCAAACTCTTCTCCTTCAGTGCCACTGCCAGAGATCATCCCTCTGTCAGCTTGGCACTGTGCCTGATGCATCCTCGTCCCTCTCCCTTGCATCAGCTCCTGCACATTGGCAGTCACTGCCCCACGTCATGAACAGAGAGAGCTGTGTCAGAAGAGCAAGGAGTGCATTTTCTTGGCTGTGAGATGCAAAGTTGTGTTTCGTGTCAGGTACAAACAGGTGATGTATGTAGTTGTTAATGCAAAATGTGTGGACCCCAACAGTGGGACAGTTGTGAATTCTAATAATAACTGAGGAGAATAAAGCATGGAAAAAGGCCTTTGAACCTATCTTTTGTTTGCAAATTAACCTTAGTTGATTTAGGAGCATTGGAATTAAAGTGTTAAAGATGTTGCTTTTTGCTTGCATTTAATCCATTAAAAGCTCTGCAATAATAACCTTTTGAAGTATAATGTTAGAATATTACTTGTATCATTGAAACTATAGCTTTGGAATATATATAAAGGAAATGTGCTTATCTCATGCCTTATTAAAGCAGAGAAAAACAGCTTGAGAAAGGAAGATGAACATCACCTCAAGGGTTTATGGTTTTGACCAAAGGGAAGCTAGACATCACTGTTATGACATTTATAGTCTTTGCAATTAAAAGGTGGACACACATCTGGGGAGTCAGACCCCACCAGATGGGATTCGTCTTTCTTCTTTCGGAAACTGGACCGTCACCATCTGGGGATACTCCTTTGAGGTACATCCTGAGAAACTAAAATCACAATAGTGTATAGAATTGTGATGTAATGATTTGGAATAAAAATTGCTGATGAGTAAAAGATTGGAAATAGAAACTGCTGAAAAAAAAAGCTGATGAGTACCCCTATAAATACCTGTAACCATCAATTATCGGTGTGCAGTTGGAGGGAAAACTTCCCCCACTGTACCCAGCACTGTATTGCTCATACTTTACCATAATAATTAATAAATTGATTGCTGCTTGAATATTGGCCTAGTCAAGCTTCTCATTCATAACACCAGTCCTCCCCAGTGTTTCCAAGGACAGTTTAGTTTCTCACGGTGGCCGTGGCAGCCAAACCCAGCAGTGGGGTCAGTGCAGTGCCCATGGCTACAGCCCCTTGCAGGGGCCCAGTACAGCTTGGGCTGATGATCCACCCTCACAGCTGGCCCAAGGCAGCTCTGCAGTGGCTGTGGTGGCCCCTGGGGCTGGCACACACCTTAGCAGTGTGTCTGTTTGCAGTGGGGCAACTCAGGAGTTTCAGATTGCTTCAAAAAACCCCAAAAAGGGAAAACCCCTCTTAGGCTGAGGGCAGCCAGCTCTGAAAGCACAGCAGGTCCCAGGGGAGTGAGGACAGACAGGATAGGGCTGGGCAATGTGGAGCAAGGTTGTCCACACTGGGTCAGAGCTCCAGGCACAGCTTCTGTGAGCAGGCCAGAGCTGCTGAGGAGAGACCCTGGGTCAATATCAATCACAGAATGCTGCAATCAACTCTGCTCTAAAGAGAAATAAAATAAAATACTTCCTTTAAAACAGGAATGTGTATTTTTTTTCAAGGTGTTTGAAATCTTTCTCCATAACAGGACTTGGAAAATTTTAATGACCCTCTCAGGGCTTTGGTGTTGTTTACATCAGACTCAGTCCTTGAGAGTGTCTTCAAAAAACTTCTCAAGCACTCAAAGTTAAATTTAGACTCCAGAGTTTCTTGATCTTTTAATGGGTCCCACTGAGGGACACGGCTGGGAAAGTGTCCCCAGGTTCCAGTTAGAGCAGAACACTGGAGGCAGTCATGGCAACTGGGGACAAGCAAGGGAAAGCTGTCTCTGGTGCTGAGCAAAGCTGGATGTATTTGAGGAATGCAAATGGCCAAGGGCTGAGCCCCAGCCCCTGGCCAGGCAGATCCTGTCCCTCCCTCCTTGCTCAGGGCTCTTCCCGGGATGGGCACTGGCATGTGGGGATGTGCAATGCCAAGGGCAGGAGCATGGGGCGGCCCCTGCCAGGCTGCTGAGCAGGGACAAGGAGGCAATGAGGCCCCAGCCCTGCAAGGGTCACTTGTCCCCTCATGGCCCCAGGCCCAGCAGCCATGGCCAAAGTGCTGCCCAAGGCGGCTCTGGCAGGGCTGTCTTGCAGCTGCTGCCCATCCCTGTGCCCTGTGCAGCCCAGGCTGTCCCACGGTGTCCCTGCCCTGCGCCTCTGTCCCTGCAGGCTGTCGGCATCCCCCGGCTGCCCCACCTGGCTGGGCCCTTCCTTTGCTGACAGCTCTGCCTGCTGCCTGCCTCTGCCTGCCCACACAAAGCCTGGGGCTGATACCAAAAGGGTTCATTCCATTTTTACCCTGCCTGTGAACTTTCAGCACGGGAACCTGGCATGCAGGGGCTGCTTTCCCAGCAAGGATGGTTGGAAGAGAAGAAGAAGACATCTGGCTCAAGGGTGCAGGGATAGAGGAAACAAGAAGTGAATCTGGGAACTTGGGGTGGGTTTTATGGAAATGGGTAAATTGTAATTCACATTTAGTGACTGTGTATAAGCAACACACTGGTAGAATTACATGTCCATGTGAGGTTGGGAGTTATCCCTCCCCAGACCTCAGGCCTGAATAAATGACACCCTCTGAAATAGCAAATTAGTGTTATGAAGTCTTGTTCTGATATTTCGGAGATTTGCTGACCGTGGTTCCTCACAAACCCAAGGAGTCAGCTGTGACACTGTGGAACCCCATGGAACAAAGGGTCCATTGTGACACAGCAGAACCCCATGGAACCAAAATCCATTTTGGCACATTGGGGCCACATTGAACCAATGGTCCATTGTGATACTGCGGATCCAAGGAGACCATTGTGACCCTGAGGAATCTCTTGGAACCAAGGGGTCATTGTGACACAGTAAGGCCTGGTGGAACCATGGGTCCATGTCACATGGTGACACCGCAGAACCTCACGGAACCAAGGTAGCCATGTTCTACTGCAGAGCCTCGTGGAACAAAGGGTCCATGGTGACACTGCAGAACCAAGGAGACTGCTGCTGGCAGTGTGAGAGCTCATGGAACCAGAGATCCATTGTGACACAGCAAGGCCTGGTGGAACCAAGGGTCTCTTGTTAAACTGTGTGGCCTCATGGAACCATGAGCCATTGTGACACAGCAGGGCCTCATGGAACCATGGAGGCCATTTTTACACTTGGAGGCCTTGTGGAACCAAAGGGCCATTGTGGCACTTCAGAGCCTTGTGGAGCCAAGGGGACCACGGTGACACTGTGGGGCTGCATAAAGCCAATGGTCTGTTGTGGCATGGCAAGGCCTTACGGGATCATGGAGACCATTCTGACACAACAGGCCTCATGCAAGCAAGGAACCACTGTGGGTTCTTGGCAGGCCAAGGAGCTGTTGGCACACTGTGTGGCACCATGGAACCAAGGAGGCCATTGTGACACTCCACGGCCCCATGGAACTAAGGATCCATGGAATATTTCAGGACCCTATGGAACCAAAGTCCATTGGGACATTGTGGGGCCTCATGGAATTCTGGGGGCCATGATGACACTTGGAGGCCTTGTCGAATCAAGGGGCTCTGCAGGGCCTCATGGAATCAAGGAGACTATTCTGACATTTTGAGTGCCCATGAAACCAAGGGTCCATTGGGACACTGTGGCACTGAGGAGACTTCTGTGACACTGCAAGGCCTCATGGAAGCAAGGGACCCTTGTGACACTCTGGAGCCCCATGGAAACAAAAGGCCAGTGTGACGCATCTGGGCCTCATGGAACCAAGGATCCAATATGACACCTCACTGTGACACTGCAGGGCCCCATGGAAACAAGGGGACAGGGAACTGGTCTGGTTGGCTTGGCCTGACTGGTGCAACTGCCCTTGGCATGTCGGGGGTCTCTTCTCATGTACCCCTGAAACCCTGGGGCTCTGGGCTTTCCTTCAATTGGAAAAGAACGGCTCTTCTCATTCAAGCATCCATGACCAAAAGGGGAGTTCCCCTCCAAATTTCCCAATATCCAGGGATTGTTCCCAGACAAAAGCTGCCATTACCAACAAGTCTGGCTGACCTAGTCTTCCTGAGAGCTGGGTCTCACCTGCCCTCAAACACTGAGGCTCTGTGCTTTCCTTCCTATGGAAAAGAGCTGTCCCTCCTGCACAGGCACCCATGGCCAAAGCTGGTATTTGTCCTCCAAAATTCCTTCATTCAAGGGTTTTTTCTCCCAGACAAGATCTCCCAGTACAGACAGGTCTGGCTGGCCTTGGCTTCTGGTGGTTGCCTGAATTCTGCCCTGAAACACTGGGGCTCTGCCCTTTCCATCCTAAGGGAAAAGAACCATCCTTCTTCTCCAGGTGCCCATGGCTGAAATTGGGATTCCACCACCAAAAGTCCTATATCCAATTATTGCTCCTACACAAAAGCTTCCATTACAGACAGGTCTGGCTGGCCTTGGTCTCTGGTGCCTGCAGTTCATCAGCCCCTGAAGCACTGGGGTTCTGTGCTTTCCTTCCTATGGAAAAGAATCTTTTTATTCCTCCACGGCCAAAATTGCTACTCCTCCTAAAATATTCACACATGAAAGGTTTCTCCCAGACAAAATCTGCCCGCTCTGGCTGGCACTGTGGGCTCTGATGGCCACCTGTCATCTGCCCCTGAAACACTGGGGCTCTTGCCTTCCTTCCCATGGAAGTAGAACAGTCTCCTCGTCCAGGGGCCATGGCCAAATTTGAGATTTGGCCCCTAAATTTCATGTATCCAAAGATAGCTCCCAATCAAAAGCCTCCAAGAGAGACAAGTTTGGCTGGCTTGGCCTCCCAGGGGCTGCTTCTCATCTACCATCAAACCCTGGGGCTCTCTGCTCTCCTTCAGATGGAAAAGAAATGGCCTTTTCATCAAGGGACCAGTGGCCAAAACTTGTATTCCACCTCCCAAATTCTGTGTATCCAAGGATTTCTCTCAGGCACAAGCTGCAATTCCAGAAAGGTCTGGCTCGCCTTGGTCCTTGGTGGCCTCTGCTCATCTGCCCCTGAAACACTGGCCCTCTGTTTTCCTTCCAATGGAACAGAATCGTTGTTCACATCAAAGTGCCCATGGGCAAAACTGAAATTTGGCCTAAAAAATTCCATCTATCCAAGGATTGCTCCAAGGCAAAAGTAGCCAGGACACACAGGTCTGACTGGTCTTGTCCTGAGGTGATTTTCTTAGACTATGAGCAGAATGTTTTCATTTGCCAATACCTTGGAGAGGGCTGAGAGATCTCCCAAGATGGGGTTTGGAGGCCTCAAGCACATGAGCACTGTACAGGGACAGTGGAGCTCTGTGCTCAGTGGGGTGGAGAAGGAGGACAGCAGAGGAGAGCCCTGGGAGGGACTGAACGGTGGTTTCAGAGATGGTGGATCCTTTTGACATAGTAGAGAACAGACAGAGAAAGAAAGAATTAATGCAAAGGACAGATAGGGAGGGCCAGACAGGACCCAAAGAGAAAGGAATTTCCCTCCCAGGGCAGGGCTGTGGTGCAGCACATCCCCCAGCAGGAGCCTGTAGCAGCCCCAGGCTCTGTGTGGGAAGGCAGAGACAGGCAGGAGGCAGAGCTGTCAGCAAAGGAAGGGCCCAGCCAGGTGGGGCAGCCAGGGGATGCCGACAGCCTGCAGGGACAGAGGCGCAGGGCAGGGACACCGTGGGACAGCCTGGGCTGCACAGGGCACAGGGATGGGCAGCAGCTGCAAGACAGCCCTGCCAGAGCTGCCTTGGGCAGCACTTTGGCCATGGCTGCTGGCCCTGGGCCTGAGGCCAGGAGGGGACAAGTGACCCTTGCAGGGCTGGGGCCTCATTGCCTCCTTGTCCCTGCTCAGCAGCCTGGCAGGGGCCACCCCATGCTCCTGCCCTTGGCATTGCACATCCCCACATGCCAGTGCCCATCCCGGGAAGAGCCCTGAGCAAGGAGGGAGGGACAGGATCTGCCTGGCCAGGGGCTGGGGCTCAGCCCTTGGCCCTTTGCATTCCTCAAATACATCCAGCTTTGCTCAGCACCAGAGACAGCTTTCCCTTGTTTGTCCCCAGCTGTCATCACTGCCTCCAATGTTCTGCTCTAACTGGAACCTGGGGACACTTTCTGAGTTGAGTTCCTCAGTAGAACGCATGAAAACTTCAAGAAACTCTGGAGTCTAAATTTAACTTTGAGTGCTTGAGAAGTTTTTTGAAGACACTCTCTCAGGGACTGAGTCTGATGTAAACAACACCAAAGCCCCGAGAGGGTCATTAAAGTCCTTGTGCTGTGTCTGTGCTGCTGAGCTGGGCTGGGCTCCTGGCCCAGAGGCAACTCCTTGCAAACCAAGAAGAGCTTCAAAAAGACATTTCCATTTCTCCTGAGGAGCAGCTCCTCTCCCAGCCCAGCAGGGCTGGGGCACTGCCTACAGCCACCCTGGGCACAGCACAGAGGCACAGAGAGCTTCAATCATTCAGGGCTGGGAAGATGCTGAGAAGTGCCTGGGGCACAATCACTGCCAGCCCTTGGCACAGGAGCCTCTGGCTGCAGGAGGATGCAGCTGCAGCTCCTGGAGTGATCTCCTAAAGCTGGAACATCCCAATGCCTCCAGACTCTGTGAGTAAAAGACTGAATATTTCTGGTGCAGGGGAGGTGAAATGCTCATGAAACTTTGACATGCTGAGGAATGCTTGTCAGTCATAAAATATTTCCAATACAAGGATTTCATTAAAAATTAGGACATTTCCAAAGACTTTGTATTCAGTTTCCTAATATCGGAGAATGGCAGGGAGCGGGGGATTAATATTAAAGATTGATTATGAATTATTAATTATGAAATTTTAAAAGTTCCCAAGACATTGGAACTGTTATTTTTGTGTTCTGTAGATTCACAGGAGATCCCTAATGTGCTTTCAGCCACTCTGCCAAAGCACAGCAGCAGCATCACCTTTGCTGGACCCATCAGGCTCAGTCTGAGCTGTCCTTTCTCCCACCTGCAAACAGAACCTGCCCCAGCCAGTACCCTGCAAACAGGCAGGGTTCTGTAGGGCCAAGCAGAGGGCACAGAGATTTGGGGTCTGTGAGTGCTGGCACAGAGAGATCAGGCACTGGGAAACTCCTGCAGAAGGAAAATCTGCAGGAAGCAGAGAGAAGATCAGGGAAGGAGAGGAAACAAAACCCAGCAATGCTGTGGCAGGGAGAGTTTAGAGATGCCCACAGGATCCCCTCCAGTGCAGCCCCTCCCTCTGAACAAGCCCCCTCCCTCCTGTGCCCCAGCCCAGCCTCTGCCCTCAGGGCCGGGGCTCCAAGGCGTGCAGCCCCTCCTGTGCAGGCAGAGCTGCAGCAGAGCCGTGGGGCAGCTCTGCAGCCCCGGGCCCAGTTCTCTCTGCAGAGCACAGGGCTGGGAGCAGCTGCCCGGCCCTGGGGGCTCTGGAGGGGGCACTGCTGGCTCAGGGTGACGCTGTCCCCAGTGCCCGGCTCTGGGCAATGCTGTCAGGGCAGCCAGGGAAGGAGCTGCATCTCCCTTCATCCAATGCCAGCATAAGGACACTTGGGAGTTTCTCTGAGATTTCAGCCCGAGCTGGGAGCCTCAATCGAGGGTGCAAACCTATCCTAGAACAACTTTGAGTTATAGGATTGATGGGGAAAGGCAGAGGTGTTGTGACACTGAAAGTGCTGATGGGTTGGTGGAATGAGCAACGTGAGTCCTTGGCTACAAAACTGAAGCTGGGCTGTGGTGGATCCATCTGCTCTCAGCAGTACTTGGGGGTTGGTAAGAGAAACTTGGGAGTGTGAACATTCTCCATTTAAGAAATTGAAAGCCCAGAGAAACTCAAAACAGAATGAAGTGACAGATCATCTGCTCCCAGTCTGCACTCACCATCTGGCTGCAGGGAACTCACTTTGTTCTACCAGAGGGCAGCAGAAATGCTGAGTGTATCTGATATTGAAGAGCAGGATAGACAGGGGCAGAGCTCAAAAAGAAAACCTCACAACTCTTAAACACAAAACAGTGTCTGTGTATGTTACAGTGGAGGGTGTATGGGAAATGCCTTTGATTTTGGTTACAGATATCTCCTCTGACTCGTCACTGTCCCTTTCTCCATGAACAGGTGCCCATGTGCTGCCACAGCAAATGTCCAACAGCAGCTCCATCAGCCACTTCATCCTGCTGGCATTGGCAGACACGGGACAGCTGCAGCTCCTACACTTCTGCCTCTTGCTGGGCATCTCCCTGGCTGCCCTCCTGGGCAACGGCCTCATCATCAGCGCCGTAGCCTGCGGCCACCACCTGCACACGCCCATGTTCTTCTTCCTGCTCAACCTGGCCCTCAGTGACCTGGGCATGATCCGCACCACTGTCCCCAAAGCCATGCACAATTCCCTCTGGGATGGCAGGAACATCTCCTACTCAGGATGTGCTGCTCTGCTCTTTTTCTTTCTGTTCTTCATTTCAACAGAGTTTTATCTCCTGACCATCATGTGCAACGACCGCTACGTGTCCATCTGCAAGCCCCTCCACTACGGGACCCTCCTGGGCAGCAGAGCTTGTGCCCACATGGCCGCAGCTGCCTGGGCCAGTGCCTTTCTCAATGCTCTGCTGCACACAGCCAATACATTTTCCCTGCCCCTGTGCCATGGCAATGCCCTGGGCCAGTTCTTCTGTGAAATCCCACAGATCCTCAAGCTCTCTTGCTCCAAATCCCTCCTCAGGGAAGTTGGACTCATTGCTGTCAATGCCTGTTTAGCACTTGACTGTTTTGTGTTCATTGTTTTCTCCTATGTGCAGATCTTCAGGGTCGTGCTGAGGATCCCCTCTGAGCAGGGACGGCACAAAGCCTTTTCCACCTGCCTCCCTCACCTGGCTGTCGTCTCCCTGTTCATCAGCACTTGCACATTTGCCTACCTGAAGCCCCCCTCCATGTCCTCCCCATCCCTGGATGTGGCCCTGTACTCTGTGGTGCCTCCAGCCCTGAACCCCCTCATCTACAGCCTGAGGAACCAGGAGTTCAAGGCTGCGGTGTGGAGACTGGTGACTGCATGCTTTCAAAAACATTAAACTGCTGGGCAATATCTGCAAATAACTTGCAATCAAAGTCATCTTTGCTACTTCTTGTTGACTTCATTTTAGAGTTTCTTTACCTTTGTTTTACTTTTTTCTTATTGTCCAAAAAGAAATGTCATTGTTTGTTGAGTGGTCATTTTGTTCCTCTCCACCATCCCTGTGGCCACAGACTGTGGCAATGAGGGGCTGTGCTGTTGGTGCCTTTAAATGAAATGATGATCTCTCCCAACAAGGTTTTCTGCAGAGATGCCGTTTTGTTGCCTTCTCTGGAGCTGCAGCAGCAATGTCTGTGTGCAGAGCTGGGGGCAGATCAGGGCTGGCCCAGCAGCTGTGCCCAGCAGCAGCAGCAGCACATGGTGTTGCCAGTGCTGCTGCCGTGGCCCTGCCCCGCTGCCCTGGTGGCCCTGGTGTTGCTGCAGGGCCTGAGTGCTCTCGGGGCCGGGCACAGCCGTGGGGGTGGCAGTGCCGGGGCTGCAGCAGGGACAGGCCATGGGCACTGCTGGGGCAGCGCTGACGCCTCAGGCCAGGGCCTGGGGGCTCCAGGCTCCTTGCCCAGGCTCTCTCAAGAACACGCCCAGGCCAATGCTCAGCACAGAAAAGCCCCGTGAGCAGCCCCAGGCTGGCCGTGGGCAGGCTGGGGGCAAACAGCATGGCTGGGGCTCTGCAAGGGCCCTGGGACAGAGGGGAAGGAGTAGCAGAGCAGGGCCTGATCCATCCCCAGTGCGCCGCACAGCCCAGGGCAGTGTCCCAGAGCGTCCTCATGGAGCTGCCAACAACATCCCCCCTCTGCAGCCCTGGCCTCTCCCCCAGCTCACACAGATGCCCCATCCTTGCAGGCACAGACCTGGCAGCACTGGCTCAGGAGCTCCTGTTTGCATTGCACAGAGCAGGCAGGAGCACCCCCATGCTGTTGGTGTGGGGACATGAACCTGAGGGAGCACAAATGCCATCAGCCCCTGGGGCCAGCAAGGGCTGGGGGACACCAGGGAAACCACTCAGCTTTGTCCTGGCCTCTGCAGTCAGCCAGAAAGTTTGTTCCCATCAGCTGGGAGTTTCCTGTCCCACTGCAGACTCTGTTGGTCAGAGCCAGGGCTGCCTGGCAGCCACCCCCAAACTGCCCTGAGCATTTCCTTGGCTTCACCTTTGATTTCTTTACTCTTCACTGGTACAAATTTCTTCCCATTGCCCACCCCTGTTCCCTCCCCTGCAAACAGCCCATCCCTGTTTGCCCTTCCCTCTCTGGCCCCACTCCCCATTGCAGTTCCTGACTTGGCCCCATGGGAACGTCCCTTGGGGAGCAGGATCATCCTACAAGTGCTGCAGGAATTGTCTGCAGGCTCCTGCAGTGCCTGGTGCTGCTCCCTTGCCAGAGGCACCCCAGGCCAGGAGGGCACATCTGGGCTGCTGTGTCTGGCTCTGGGGCTCCCTGTTCTGGGCAGTGAGGAGGAGCTGCAGAGGCTCTGCAGGACTGACAGGATGGGCTTTGGGGCTGGCAGGAGAAGCTGAGGGGCCTGGGCTGCTGGAGCTTCTAAAGAGGAGGCCCAGGGCTCATCCTGCAACTGCTCCAAGGGTGGCTTCAGAGAGTCACAGAATCAGCAAGGGTGGAACAGGCCATGGAGATCATCAAGTCCAACCTGTGCCCTGACAGTGCCTCGTCTCCCCTGAGCCTCCTCATCTCCAGGATAAACAACCCCAGCTCTCTCAGCCACTCCTCACAGGACTTGTGCTCCAGACCCCTCACCAGCCTTGTTGCCCTTCTCTGGACATGCTCCAGCCCCTCCATGTCCTTCCTGGGGGGCTCCAGAACTGGACACAGCACTCGAGGTGCTGCCCAAGCAGTGCTGAGCACAGGGGAAGAATCCCTGCCCTGCTCCTGCTGGCCACACCATTCCTGATCCAGGCCAGGAGCCATTGGCCTTCTTGCCCACCTGGGCACACTGCTGCCTCATGTCCAGCCTGCTGTCCATCAGTCCCTGCAGGTCCCTTTATGCCTGGCTGCTGTCCAGCCACTCTGTCCCCAGCCTGTAGCACTGCAGGGGTTGTTGTGGACAAAGTGCAGGACCCGGCACTTGGACTTGTTCAACCTCACCTTGCTGGATTTGTTCTCAGGATCCACTCTGTCCAGGGCCCTTTGCAGAGCCCTCCTACCCTCCAGCAGATCCACACTCACACTCAGCTTGGTGTCATCTGCAAATTTGCTGATGCTGGACCCAATCCCCTTATGCTGATCATCAGTGCAGATATTGAAATCCACGCTGGTTGGCTCTGAACCCTCAGCCATCCTGTGGGTGCCCTGTGATGGCACTCAAGGTGATCTGTTCCATAACCTTGCTGGGCACCCAGGTCAGGCTGACAGGCCTGGAGGTCCCCAGATCCTCCTTCCAGCCCTTCTTGGGGATGGGCTCACACTGGCACCTCCAGTGCTCTGGGAGCTCCCTGCTGAGCCAGCACTGATGGTGAATGATGGAGAGCAGCCTGGGGAGCTCATCCACAGCTCCCTCATTGCCCTAGGATGGATCCTGTCTGATCCCATTCACCTGTGAGCATCTGAGTGGCTCAGCAGGTCACCCACTGCTTCCTCCTGGATTCCAGGGGCTGTTCTGCTCCCTGTGCCCATCTACCAGCTCAGGACAACACTTGTCCTGAGGATATCCTCTCCAAATATTTAAAATTGAAACAAAATAGGGGTAAAGTAGCTCAGCCTTTTCCTTATCTTTACTTACTATATTCTCCACTGCATCCAATAAAGAGTAGAGGTTCTCCTACTCCTCCTTTTTGCTATTTTTTTTTTATAAAAACATTTTTATTCTTTTTGCAGAACCCTCCAGGTTAAGTTTTAATAGAGTTTTCAACTCTCAGCTTTTCTTTCTGTATGACCCCTAAAAGACTTCCTGAGTTGCTGGTCCTTTTTCCACCCCTGAGTCTCCAGAAAAGCTCCATGGGCAGCCAGGCCAGTCATTTTCCTCACTAGCTCATCTTCTGCCGCACTGGGACAGGCTGCTTCTTCCCCCTTATGATTACTTTCTTGAAATGTGTCCGTCCTTCCAGGACCCCTTTGTTTTTAAGGGCTGTTTCCCTTAAAGCAATCAGTACCTGATTAGGTATTCCCCAAAACTGGAGCCTAAACAGGCCAAAGTCTGCCCTCCCTATTTCCAGTGAAGAAGCTTTGTTGCTGCCCCTCCCTCTTTCACAGAACATTGAACACTTCATTATTTCATGGTCACTGTGCCCCAGGCAGCCTCTGAGCCCCACATCTGCCTCCAGCCCTTCTCTGTTTGTGAACAGCAGCAGACAGAGCTTTCCTTGGCAGTGGGAGTGTTACCAAAAATTTAGTAAAACAGAAAATTCCTTAACCCCAATGTAGCATTAAGAAGCAGCATTCTTTATTCAGCTGGATGCACGGGGGAGAGCTCCTCCCAAAGCTGTGCATGCTGAGTACAGGAAAGTTTCTGTTTATATTCTGTATTTTGCATACATATTCATTGATTGTCCTGGACTAAAAATACATATGATAATCATTTCCCCAAAATCATTAATATATTTCCCCTCCCCTTTACCCATGCATTCTCCTCTCCTGGTGGTCCCTGGTGCTCGTGGACCCCAATGTTCCCGTGGGCCTGGCTGAGCTGGCAGGACACTGAGGCTGCTGAACTTCCAGTTCCCCTTCTCACACAATGGGCACTGTGTGGTTTCCACAGGCCTGGGGTTGTGGAGAACAAGCTCCAGGTGTGAACTCACCTGGTGAAGACAATTTATCATCTGGTACCATGTGGTCACAGAGTGGGCTATGACATCACAGAGTGGGTTAGGTGAGGTCATTGAGCATCCATGGCATCATAGTCTGCCTTTGTGACATCAGAGATTCAGCTGTGACATCACAGGGCAGAGGTCTGACATCACAGTGCAGACTATGGCATCACAGACTCTGGTGTGACATCAGAGACCAGCTGTGTGACATTGGAGAATGGGCTGTGACATCCCAGAGGGACTGTGACATCCCAGAGGGGCTGTGTGACATCCCAGAGGGGCTGGGTCAGGTCACTGGGTTGGTCACTCTGCCCCAGCTCCCCCTCACAGTTTCTCCCAACAACTCCAATGCTGTCCATGCCCAGCAGGGTCCCTGTCCCTGGGATCCCCCTGGCCCACCTGGAGCCAAAGCCTCCACCAAAGGATGTTCCACAGGATCCACCCCAGAGCCTGACATGGGGACAAGGGGCCAGGCATGTGTGACCAGGACATCAAGGACGGGGATTATCCAGGTCACTGTGGCCTGGGTTGGGTTGCCCAGGGCAGGAAAGATGTCTGGCAGCTGGAGCAGGGTCTGGGAAGGGCCTCCAAGGTGGGGCTGGAGCCCCTGGGCTGTGAGCAGAGGCTGAGGGAGCTGGGCTGGTCCAGCCTGGAGCAGGGAAGGCTGAGGGGCTCCTCATCCCAGCCTGGCAGTGCCAGCCAGGAGGGGATGGAGAACACAGAGCCAGGCTCTTCACAGGGGGCTGGGGGGAGACAAAAGCCGATGGGTGGAAGGGGAAAGAGGGGAGATCAGCCATGGCATGAGCAGATGAAATGAGTCAGGCTGGTTTCAGCATTTCGTCAACACCAAGAGCAGCCTGACATCCCTTTTCCATCCACCACTGATAGATTTGCAAATCAGGAATTGTTTGAGCTGTTCTGTCCTCAGTCCAGGACAAGAATCCTGATACAAGAACTTAATTGTGTTTATATCTATCACAAAACCACGTTAGTCAAAAATTAATTTTAGTATGCAAATCACTTGTGAACAGTGGACTCATCAGACACGCTGGGACATTGCACATAGCTCAGGGAAGAGTTTGTAATTGTGTGATTGTTATTTTAATGGTGTAATTTTTATGAAGTTATATCCTGCTCAACTGTGGTCTGTTGGCTAGGTCCAGTGTGGGCTGGAGGGAGCTCAGATTTGCACAAGGCTGCTCTGAGTGCCAGCCTTGGATGGGGAAAATGGTGGGGTGGGGGTAGGGACAGAGTCTGATTGATTGCCAGCCATGAAAGGTCTTGATTTTCATACCCAGTCAAACTGCTTGAGGAGGTACTTGGATTCAGTGTCAAATGGAAATTGCATATATCAATTTATGAACAGGGGAAAAAAAATTAAACAGGACCTAAAAAATGTTTTCTCACTGTCTTTTTAAATAGAACACATTCAGTTGAATGCAATTCTGAAATCTCTCTTATTAACCACACAAGATTTGGAAACTGAAATCAAATTATCCCCAGAGATTTGGCTTGTTAAGGTGTTCTGAATGTTAATGAGTCCAGGGACACTGAATTCCTGCACTGAAGAGCTGAAGGCTGAACAAGCCTTTCAAGCAGCACTTGGATTCAGTGTCAATTGGAGATTGCACATATCAATGAATTAACAGGGAAAAAACCTAAACAGGACTTAAAAATCATGTTTTGTCACTGTCTTTTGTCAGCAGCCCCCACTGAGGCCATCCCTGCCCAGAGACCGTGGGGGAATGGGCAGACCAGGAGAGCGTCCCTGGGGCTGGGGCAGCACAACTCAGAGGCACCAGTGGCTCCAGCTGGGCAATGGAGTGTGGAATGGGGCTGGGAAAGCCCTGCCTGGGCTGGGCCAAGCAGGACACACAAGCCCTGACTGCCATCCAGTAGAAAACTCTGTCAAGGAGATATTTAAAAGGAATTACAATTGTTTCTGTATTCTGAATTGGACTTCCTGGAGAAATACCAACAAGAGATCCTCAGGAGCTTAAAACAACAAAACAGTCTTTACTGGTAACTTTGGAAAATCAGAGAATTTTTGGCAAAAGATTTAATATGACATTCAATCAACACAGAACACTTCTTAAAGCACTGACTTGGCCCATTCAACTTCACAAACTCTAAGCTATTTGAATTTTACATTACTCAAATTTGCAAAAGGACCGAAATAGAAGAAAAGGATAGAAAGAGAGAGAGGCAAACAGGATACAGAGGAGCATACACAGAGGTACCAACTCCTGGATTCCAGTAGTGTTTAGATGGAAATTCCAAGAGGAGGTAGGGTCAAGATGTGTGCTTGCCTTGTGGTCAGCCTTCAATTCCCCTTGGTCATCCTGGGCCCTTTCCCCAGGTGGGACTGTGGGTCATTTGATCCCTCAGGAGCTGAGCTTGGGCTGCAGAGGTAGCTGTGGAGCATTGCCTGTGCTGTGCCAGGGACTGGCAGACACTGCTGGGCTGGGATAGAGGCTCTGGGGGCATTGGGGTTCCAAGGCAGAGCAGGGCTGGGGTTCCAGGGCCGGGCAGGGCTGGGGTTCCAGGGCAGGGCAGGGCTGGACCTGCCCCTTCCTCCCCTATTGGAATAAGATCCCAATATTACCAGGTAGATTGTGCCTGGGCTTGTCTGACCCCTGCTCCTGGGCCAAAGGCGGCAACTGTGGTGTTTCACCTCAGAGACACTTTTGGCTGGCTGGATGGTGCAGCTGAGCGCCGAAACAAGTCCAGGCTTGTAGAAAGTCAGTTTGCCTCAGGTGGGAAGGCTTCAGGCTAAGGTGAGGAGGAAAAGGAGACAGATTCTGCCGGAGGGTTAATGTCAAGAGTTTATTCCATGGTCACAGACGTCTGAATCTCAGGTAACAGCTCCAACAGAATCCCGACCGCATGGCCTGAGTGACTTTTTAAGCTCTGGGGGGAGGGGGAGGGAAGGGACAGGTGAGCCACCAACCAGGTGGGAGGGGAAGGGTCTCAGGGAATGATGACACCCAGACAGACCAATGACCTCTGGGCACAGGGGCATCTTTTGAACCTGACCAACCACACAATGGCCTTGCTGGAATGTTAAGACTGATTGACAGCCCAGCAGGGGGCTCAGGGAAAGGGGAAGGGGAAGAGAGATATTGCCACACCTGGGAAGGGGCTGGGAAGTTTAAAACAGGAAATTGCAACACACTGCAACACTCCCCACACATGAAATGTCTTGAGCCAAGAAACTCCTCCACTCTGTCACAATAAGGAATACTGGAGGTGAAATCCCAATTCTGGCCATGGGCACCTAGATAAGAAGGACAGTTCTTTTCCTTAGGAATGAAAGCCCCAGTTCTCAGTAAATTTCTGGTTTGATTGTTTGGATTCTGTTTGGTTTTGTTGTTGCTTTGTTTCCTTGTTGTGCCTGAAGTGTCCAGTCAGGAGCAGAGTGACTCTTTCCAAGGAACCTTGTGCTGCTGTCCCTTAATATTCAGTCTGGTTTTTGCTGCTCCCTTGCTGGGGATTTTTTCAGTGCTCTCACGGCCTCGTTGGTAGCAGGGTGAAGGAGCCCTGGCCCAGGCTCTGGCCCTGGGGGACACGGGGACGCTGCCGGGGGGTCCTGTCCCCCTGTGCCACCCCCAGGGCCCCAGCCCCCGTCCCCGTGTCAGGCTCTGGGGTCGATCTCATGGAACATCCTCTGGGGGAGGCTGCGGGGCCGGGGGCGGGGAGACCCGGGGGGACAGGGGACCCCGCTGTGCACGAGCAGGGTTGGACTGCTCTGGGGGGAGCTGTGAGGGGGGCCGGGGCAGAGTGACCTCCCCAGGGACCTTACACAGCTCCTGTGATGTCACACTGCCCCTGTGATGTCACACAGCCCCTGTGATGTCACACTGCCCCTGTGAAGTCACATAGCCATCTCTGTGATGTCACACTGCCCCTGTGATGTCACACAGATCCCTGTGATGTCACACAGCCCCTGTGATGTCACACTGCCCCTGTGATGTCACACAGCCCCTGTGATGTCACACAGATCCTTGTGATGTCACACAGCCCCTGTGATGTCACACAGGCACTGTGATGTCATACAGCCTGTGTGATGTCACACAGATCCCTGTGATGTCACACAGATCCTTGTGATGTCACACAGCCCCTGTAAAGTCACACAGCCCCTGTGATGTCCCAGAGCCAACTCTGAGATTCCACACTGTGATGTGATACAGCTCTGCTCTGTGATGTCACAGAAGTCTCTGTGATGTCAGAAAGTCACTCTATGATTTCACAATCTCTACTGTGATGTCACAGCCTGCTCTATGATGTTACACAGCCACCCAGTGTTGTCACAGCCCACTCCCTGATGTCACAGCCAGCTCTGTGATGCAACAACCCTCCTCAGTGATGTCACAAAACCCTCTCTGTGATGTCATACTGACACTCTGTAAGGTCACAGCACTTACTTTGACCTCACTGCCAGCTCTATGATGTCATGCAGCCATGCCATGGTCTCACAGCCTGTTCTGTGATGTCACACAGTCCCCTCTATGACGCTGTAGCTGCTCAGTGGCCTCACACAACAAACTCTGTGATGTTACAGCCCAATCTGTGACCTCACACAGCCCACTCTGTGCTGTCACACAGCCCCTTGCTGACATCCCAGCTGCTCTGTGCCTCTGTGACACAGCCCCAGAGGTGCTGCTGTGACACAGCCCCCTCAGGGCCATCCCACAGCCCCTGCCAGTGCTGAGCCCCTGTGAGCTCTGTCTGCACCCTGCTGGTGTCCCTGAGGGACCCTGGCAGTGCCCCAGCCCTGCTGGGCTGTGCACAGGAGCTGCTCCTGGCCAGAGCTGTCTCTCTGCAGCGCTGCCCTTGCCAGGAGCTGCCTCTGGGCCAGGAGCCCGGCCCAGCTCAGCAGCACAGACACAGCACAGGGACTTTAATGAGCCTCTGGGGCTTTGCTGCTCTTTGTATCAGACTCAGTCCCTCAGAGTGTGTTTAAAAACTTCTCAAGAACTCAAAGTTTAATTGAAACAGTGAATTTGCTAGAAGATTTATTGGGTCCCACTGAGGGACAGGACTGAGAAAATGTCCCCAGGTTCCAGGTAGAGCAGAACCCTGGAAGCACTCATGACAGGCAGGGACAAGCAAGGAAAACGTGTCTCTGTGCTGAGCAAAGCTGGATGTGTTTGAGGAATGCAAAGGGCCAAGGCCTGAGCCCCAGCCCCTGGCCAGGCAGATCCTGTCCCTCTCTCCTTGCTCAGGGCTCTTCCCGGGATGGGCACTGGCATGTGGGGATGTGCAATGCCAAGGGTAGGAGCATGGGGCGGCCCCTGCCAGGCTGCTGAGCAGGGACAAGGAGGCAATGAGGCCCCAGCCCTGCAAGGGTCACTTGTCCCCTCCTGGCCATGGCCAAAGTGCTGCCCAAGGCGGCTCTGGCAGGGCTGTCTTGCAGCTGCTGCCCATCCCTGTGCCCTGTGCAGCCCAGGCTGTCCCATGGTGTCCCTGCCCTGCGCCTCTGTCCCTGCAGGCTGTCGGCATCCCCCGGCTGCCCCACCTGGCTGGGCCCTTCCTTTGCTGACAGCTCTGCCTGCTGCCTGCCTCTGCCTGCCCACACAGAGCCTGGGGCTGCTCCAGGCTCCTGCTGGAGACGTGCTGCACCACAGCCCTGCCCTGGGAGGGAAATTCCTTTCTGCTGCTGCCCAGGCTTGGCCTGCCCACCTGCCCTTGGTGCCATTATTTCCTTCTCATGCCTCTACCCTCCAGGAAGAAAAGCTCCAGCCTCTCTGAAACCACCCTTCAGCCCCTGCCAGGCTACTCCTGTTCTGTCCTACGTGTCCACCCCACTGAGCCCAGAGCCTGCAGCCTCTACCTGCTGGTTATGTAATGAGGCCTCCAAACCCCATCTTGGGACATGTCTGGGTCCTCTCCAAGGTTTGTGAAAATGGAAAAACAGCGGTCAAAGGTATTTTCTCCCAAATCTTGCAGTGGCAGAACAAGGGTCAATATGTCTGAAGTGAATGAGGTGGGATTTACATTTGTTAGAAGGAGGAAATATTTTACAGTGATGAGAGTGGAACAAAATTGAAACTGTTTCTCCAGAGAAGTGGATGTGCCATCCCAGGAATTATACAAGACCAGGAGCTTTGTGCAACCTGACAACGGGAAACACTTTCCCTCCCCAAGAATGGAATTCCTATTGTGTGGGTTCTCTAATGTGCTCACAAGGCTTCTGGCCAGAATGTCAGCTGAGGGCAGCCAGGCTGCTGCAGCAATTCAGAGGCATCTCCCCAGTAATTTTAATAACCAGATGATAACAACCCACTGAAACTTGAACAGAACTTGTTCACATTTAAGTAGTTTAAGCAATCACTATCGGGAAAATGTATAGACCAGTACATTTAGAAAATGTTGCATTTATTCAGTGCAAAAAAAAAGCACAATCAGTAGAGCATATATTGTTCATCCACTCAGCTGGGCAAACCACTAAACTGCTGCACCAGAGGACGGGCACTATCCCATCCTGTATTTCCCTTTGTCATTCTCTCTCAGAGTGCAGATGAGACAAAACCAAGAAGTTCAACTTGAGTCAATCCTTACCTTCAAAGGAAATTCGTGAACCTTTTGCAGAAGCCAATGCTCTGCACGTTGATGAAATCTTCGCAGAGGCCAATGCTCTGCAGGTGTAGGAACTTTGCAGAGGCCAATGCTCTGCACCTTTAGGAATTCTCTGCGCAGGCCAATGCCCCGTGAACAATTCACCTGGCGAATCGTCCGGTGCAGCCGCCTGCAGGAGCCCAGGCTGCGCACACCCAGCCAGGGCCGCGTTCTCAGGCAGCTGAGGCCGCGCCGCTGTCACAGACGCCGCCGCCGCGTTCGCGGTTCCCAGGCACCCGCGGCCCCCGGCAGCCGCCGCCGTTTTCCGGATCCTGCCCCTCCCGGCCCCGCACGGCCCCCCAAGATGCTGCCGGGGCTCGGGGGCTTCGTCTGCCCGGGCTGGGGCTCGGCCTCCCCTGCGGGACAAGGTGAGGGGGGGTCCCCGGGGGTCGTGTTCCCCCCGGGGGCGTGTGTGAGTCCCCAGTGTCCCCCCCAAGCCAGGGTCACCCCATTTGCTCTGCCCAGAGCTCCTGAGCCAACTCCTGCTGCCCCCCGGCAGGGGCCTTGGGGAGCCCCCCGGGGACCCCCTTGAATGCCCATTCCTGGGCACTGGGACCCCCCCGCATCTCCTTCAACAGCTGCCGGACCCCCTGCACCCTCTTATCCTGCCCCGACACCCCCTGCACCCCCTTTCCCGGGTATCCTCCTCTGGCAGCCCCTGGATCCCCCGGACCCCATTCCCGGCCAGCCGGGGCACCTCACCCCCAGGCCTCCCTTCGCCCAGGGACCAGTGACGCCACCAAAGACGTGGGTCGCCATTGGCAGACAGCAAAGAGCGGCGCCAATGGTGGGGCCGGAGGCGGCTAAGGGGGCGGGGCCGCAGCAGAGCAGCGCGATGGCTCCAGCGCTGGGGTTGGGGGCGCTCCTGGGGCCCGGGGGGCGGCGAGAGCTGAGGGGGACCCCCGGCACCGGGACTCTGGGGTCGCCCGTTCCGGAGCACTGAGGGGCCCCTGAACCCCCATTTCTTTGGCGCCGCCATCCCCCCGCACCCCCATTCCCGGGCATGGGTTCCACCCTGCGCCCCCTTATCCGGCACCAACAATCCCCGCAGCCCCTTGCGGCAATCCCCCCTCTCCCAGCCCCCAGAGCCCCCTTTTCTTTGACCCAGAGACCCCCTGAACCCCTATTCCTCCCTTTGGGTTCCCCTCCCCACCTCACCATGCCGTGCTTCCCAGAGCCGGAATCCAGCGGGAATCTCACCCTGGTGCTCCCTGTGTCTGTCCGCGCTGCCATCGGCGTTGTTCTCCTCATCGGATTCGGCGTCTGGAGGCTCCAATCTGCTTCCCTCCAAAACCCTTCCTGGGGATCACCCTGTTCTTCCCCCCTCCCAAGACTTCTGGGGGTCCCCCATGTCCCACCCAGCCCCCCCCAACTCCTCCTGGGTCCCCCATAAGCCGCACATGGGGATTCCTGGGAGTTCCCCTGTGTTCCCCCATTCCCAGGACTTTGGGGGTCCCCCCCGACCTATCCGTGCCCCCCCCGATTTCTTCTACAGCCCCCCTGTGGTGGTGGGGGCTGGGGGCTGAGTGCTGGTGCCCCTTGCCTGCAGCAGATCCAGCGCTGAGGGGAGTTCGGGGGTCCCTTTGCATTTGGGGTCCCCTGGGGGTTGGGGTGACTCCCCGGGCCCCCAGGATCCCCCTGAACTCACTGATGCTGCCTGTGCTCAGTGAGGGGGCTCATTCCCAGCACGGGGTCCCAGCTCTGTCACCAGCATTGCCAAGGTACCCCCAAAACCCCCAAAACCTCCAGGGAACCCCAAACCCCGTGGAACAAACCAACCTCCCTGGGACCCCAAAACCATCCCTGGGCTCTCCAAAAGCTCCCCAAGACTGCAAAACCCCATACAGACCCCCCCAAACCCTCTCAGGAGATCAAAATTCACACAGGATGTCCCAACACCTTTCCAGGTCCCCCTGAGAAGGTTCATATCTGGCATGGGATCCCCATCTCTGTCACCGGCAGGTATCCCAAAACAGCCTTGGATTCCTCTTGGCATCGCCTAATCCCCCCGTTGGACCCCAGAAAGCCCCCCTTGGGAACCCCCAAAAATCCACCATGACGCCCCAAGATCCCCGGTATACGCAAAACCCCACCAGGAACCCCTCACAACAGTTTATACCCAGCACAGAGTCACCATCACCCAGGTACCCCCAAACCCTCCCAGGACCCCCAAACCTCCCTGGGACCCCCAACATTCCCAGGATCTCCAACTCCCCCTCCCGGGCTCCACTGTCAGAATCAATGGGAGTGGTGTTGCCCTTTCTAGGAGAATTATAGTGGGACCCGACCATAGTGGGGGCCCTAAAGCGGCGATGGTAGAGAGAATCCCAAAAATCACCCTGGGAGGCAAAACATCCCCTACAGGGCCTTGGAGTGGGGGCCCCATAAAAATGCCAATGAAAGCTGTCATGATCCCCCCTTGAAAGGGGCTTGTGTGGCTGCGGCCCCACAAACACCCTAAAATGGGAAGGAAAAAACACCCTTGAAGTGGTGGGATTTCCCCAAAAAACCCTCAAAAGAGAAAACCTTCACTTCAAAGGGGCCTGGAGAGCCTTAAAGGGCCTCGAGGAGGGACAAGATCCCCTCCTCTGCTGGGGCCTCTCCCAGCCAGGCACTCTCCCGTTCGCTGCCCTCGGGGCAGCCCCTGAGTCTGTCCAAACACGGGAACTTCGCCGTGCTGAGCCCAGATCCAGAGTCCTGACTCCTGCACAGGGCACAGCAAATCCCTCGCTCGCTGCTGTGCATTGTCCCTGCTGAGGCTCAGACACTGGCAGGGCACATTCCCTGCCTGCAGGATTCGTGCCGACCCAAGCGCTGCACTGATGGCTCCAGCATTGCTTTCCAACAAAACCAGGGCAAGGCAAACTGGGTGTAGCTCATGGAATATTACAGTGGCTAAAACTCGCTAAGGCATCCATCTGAGAGGTGAGATGCATTTGGAGTTCATGGCATGGAGAAGCAGTGCAACATGGAACAGGGGAGAATAGAAATAAATAGAGGAAAACATACTGGATTGTTCCTTCCCATTTTCATTTCACTTCTGGAAAGCTGTTTCAATTGTCTAGGAATCTTCTCCACACTCCTGTCTGCCCTTTTCAAGAACTTTTCCTGGAGAACGAGGTGCAGCTTCTGTCACAAGATGTGCCCTCAACTGCAGCTTCTCTTAGCTTTCCACACTGTGAGTGCAGCACAACTTCTGCAGCAAAGCAAGACAAATGTATGGATTCCTTGACAACTTGTCCTTTCTTTTCCTTGTGAGCTGGGGAGTTGTGCCATTGCTGAGTTTTTCATTGTGCCTGTTCTAACCCTAGAGAACAGGAGGTTTTGTTGGGGACTTGCTGGGGAATGCAAGCCTGACCGAATGCAGAGAGAATCTCCAGGACACTCTGGGAGCTCCCGGGGCTGGGCTCGGGTTCCCGCTGGGACTCTGCAGAGCGCTGGGCTCCAAGTGGGATCAGCAGCAGTGCAAAATACCTCTGGGCATCTCCATTTTCTGCTGCTCGGAGGAAGCAATGAAGGCAGCCAAGTTCTGTATTTTCCCCTGATAGATTTTTTCATTTGATTGGCAACTCCAGAGGCAATTTCTATGATGGTCTCTGTAAGTTGATTGCATTTAAACAGCACCAGCAGCAGGGCTGTGTTTGAGTGCTGCAAATGTGATCTGTGAGGCTTTCATTCCCCTCGACTTAATACTCAAGGACTTGTGAGCATTTCAGTCTCTGCTAATCATGATGCCTGTGACAAAAACACTGAGTTCACCATCACAAAAGCAAAGTGGGCAGCAGTGATTGAAAGAGGGAAGTGCAGTTGTACTGATAAAATTCAGGTGGCAAGCACAAGAGGGCCAAGAGCAGCCGTGATCTCCAATTGCCAAGGCAGAGGCAGCAGCAGCCTCCTGCTGTCAGCTCAGGGTGAGTAAAGGAGCGCTGAAAACAGCGCTGGAACCCGATCCTTTCATCCCCTGAGGGCTGGCTCAGGGCAGCACAGGCGGGCCCTGAGCAGTCAGGGCTGTGTGTAGGTGCTGGCTGCTCTGCTCCCGAATTGAGCTGGAAAAAGCCCTTGGGAGCCGAGGCAGGAGCAGGCGGGAAGGGGCCGGCGCTTCTGCTGATCCTGGCTGGGAGCCCCGGCTGGGCCGGGCCGGCGCCCCCTGCGCTGCTGCTGCTGCTGTGAAGAGGCAGAATGTGTGGAAGTTCAGCGAGTGTCTGGTAAGAACAGCCTGCGAGCCCCAGCCTCAGCCCGGAGAAGCCCCCTGAGCGCGGTGCTCAGTGTGCAGGGCGGGCAGCTGTGCCCCTGACCGGCGCTGCACGCAGAGGCCGCGCGGGCTCTTCTCCAGGCTCCCGTGGGCCTGAGTCGGGTGCCCATGGAGCCCCGGCCCGGCGGGGCTGCGGGGCGGCTCCGCGGCTCCCCGGGCAGCAGCCGGCCCTCTGCCCCCTCCCCTCGGGAGCCCTTGGCCAGCGGCTGCTGGCCGCGCCTCAGGGCTGGGCGGGCAGGCGTGGCCGGCGATGGGCGCAGGCAGCGCCCGGCCCAGGGGCTGAGCCCGCGCCAACCCTTCCCTCCTGCCGCTCTCTGCAGCTGGCAGAGGACAGGAGCCGAGCGGCCGAGCACGTGCGCAGGGCACTGCACTACCTGCAGAGCCCACAGGAGTCCCTGCGAGAGGCGGCCGTCAGGTTCATGGGTGAGTCCCGAGCCCCGGCCCGCCGCAGCTCGGCCCCGGCCCCGCCTGCTGCCCCGGCAGCGCCAGCCCGGCCCGGCGCCGTGGAGCCCTGCCTGGCCTGGGCGTTGCTGCTGCCGCCCTGTGACAGCCGTGCCCTGGGGCGGCAGCGTGCGGCAAGGGCCCGGGCCGAGCCCTGCCCGGCCAGCAGCCCGTGTAGCCACAGCGCCGGCAGCACCGCTGGCAGGGAGCTGTGCCGCTGGGGCTGTGACAGGCTCTGTGTTCACAGGCATGGCCGGGCGGCACCTGAGGGGGCAGCAGCAAGAGCTCCAGCTGATCTGCACTGGTGAGTGAGTGAGGGCAGCGGGCTGACAGCGGGGGCTGCCGGGGGAGCTGCAAACCCTGCCCCGGCTGCAGAGGGCTCTTCTCCTTGTGCGGACATGGGGCGGCGTGGGCAGAGCACACAGAGATTTCAGGGCCACCTTGGGGATTCGTGGCCAGCAGCTTCGGGCCGGTGCCCTTGGTCCCTGCTCCCTCCTGGCCATGGCTAGAGCCGGCTGGGATGGCCCTGGCAGGGGGCTCTTCTTGGCTCCCCGCAGATCCGGGATCTGACCATGGCTCTGTCCCTCTCTCTTGCAGCCCTTGAACCGCTGACAGAGGAAATCAGCAGTGCCGTGTCGGACGTGGCACTAGAAACACTGTATGTCCTCCAGTCACTGCAGAGTGAGCGATATTCCCTCTTCCAGAGGCTGCAAGATCAGCTCCGCAGGGCATGGAGGACACGGCCTCGTCTGTCAGGGCTCGGCTGGCTGCGCTGCTGCAGCTCTGCAGAGACCTGATGCCAGAGGCTCTGTCTGCTGGGGCCACCTGAGCCAGCTGGAATTTTCCATTTCTTCAAGATTGTTCTTTTCTTCTTTTTGTTTTTTTTTCTTTAGTATATGAATATAGAGTGTGTTATAATACACAGACTCCCAGGAGCTTTCTTTTGCTACCCAGGGTCTGCAGGGCATAGGGGAAGAGGGGGAGAAGGGTACCCCGGCTCAGCAAGCTGCACAGGCATGCAGTGGTCAAGGGAAAATGGCCAGAAGCCCCTTGTCCTGTGGTGGCTCTGCTGAAGCCTTTGTGCTGGTGACAGAGCAGGTGGGCAGGGGCCGGGGCTGCAGGGATCCCTGCCAGAGCGGTGCCTGGAGATGGCCACAAGCCCTGTGCCAGGAAGGAGCCACCCTCTGTATCCTCCTGCCCGTGTGCTTCTGGCTGGATTGCTGAGGGCTCCCAGGTGCCTCTGGATGGGGCTGCTCTGCAGCTGCTGTGGGGCTGCGGTGCTGCTGCCGGGCAGCTTGGCCGGGCTGGGGCAGCCCCTGAGGGGCTGGGGCGCTGGCAAGCCCTGAGCAATGGGCTGGCAGAGGCCACAAGCAGCCCCCCGGCAGCTGCCCGCCTTGTTCCTGCCAGAGTTGACTTGCAAGAGGGATCCTGGGCACTCTGGAACTAACAGCATCAGTGTTGTTGGAAACCCAAATGCAGGGAAATCTCAGATCTTTGGTCTTGTCAGCAAAGCTTAGAATTAAACACAGGATTTGATCGGAGACCTTGGAAAGGGCTTCCAAATTTAGGTGGTAGAAGCGAGAATGTGGATTCATAGTATAAAACAGAGACACCTTAAGCTAAGTGGAGGAAAGTTTAGCATTTTAGAGTTTAAAGTATAGAAAAAATAAAAGTAGTTGCAACCGTAAACAAGAAGCTTAGGATGCAGGGCTGTAGGTTTGTGTGTCAGAACATGATTGGCTGAGAAACCTTACACTGTAGCATGAGTCCATGGCATGAAATACTGAAGGATTGGGTCAGAAACATACATATCTTTGTTGGCAATGTTTTATTGGCTAATAAATCATTTAAATATTCTGTAACTTGAAGTCTTGTTACCTTCTGAGCCATGTGGTGTAGATGTGAGCACAACTCACCCTTCCTGTCTGTGTAGAAAATAAGAAACATAAACCGCATAATCTAAAACGCTCAGAGGTCTGCTGTCTAGCTCGTTCCAAACTCCTTCAACTCCCGAAATTGTGATTTAGCTACAAAGAGATGACAGGGGCTCTTTGACTCCAGAGCAGCTCCTTTAGAATCTTTCACATAACCCTGTGTAGTTATATGCCAGAAATGGATCATTTGGAGACCTCATCTATGAGCGGGTGGACGACCTCAGATTTTCCCAATTGCTGGGAATTTGAAGAAACTTTCCCAACTGACTTGCATGGAGGTTTGTCTGAAGGGTATTTGAGGAGATATGGCTCCCAGCAGAGGTCTGGGCTTTGGCCTAGCTGTGTCCCCTGCTGGTTGTGAAGTGTGCCATCAGCTGCAGGGCTTTCTGGGCTAAAAATATCATTGAGTCACTTGGACTTGCTCTTTTGGCCTATAAAAGCTGGACCCACTTTCGGGGATGGAAGAGCTGAGCAGACAGTGAGAACAAAGCCACGTGCTGCATGCCAGCATTTCTATCTTATGTTTCTAAATACCCCACCAGGATCACAGGATTTTTTCCTCACTTGTGAATTTTATATGGGAGGAAAAGAAAAGCCTAATAGAAGGCAGAATGAACTCCATGTTTTCTTCTTCAGCATCACCTGCTGGTTCCAATGGGAATTTACAAACTGGTGGTGGAAGAGCTGGGGAGGTGTTGGGCAGGAGGTGCCAACCAGCCCATTTTGCTTTGGGATTTGAAGATTTGGGATGCTTGGGTGTTTCTCTGGAATGGTTCACAACCTGAAAGCTTCAGTGAAGAGAACAAGGGCAGAGAGGGCAGTAAGAAAGCAGCTTGTTAAATCATTCAATTTTACTGTCGTGTTCTGAGCTTCACAATGAGGAGACAATAAAAGGCATCCTTGGGCCTTTTTTTTTTTGAGCAGCAATAGCTTGTGAAAAACCCTCATGAAGCATTGTTGCTCATTAACATCACAGGACAGAAAAGGCTGGACTGGGGGAAAGAGCTGGAATCTCTCTGGTTCTTCTTTCCCTAAACCGGATGGTTAAACCAGAAGCACTCAGGGTGAATCCACAGATGAGCCACACAAAAAATAAAAAATCCTGTATTTGAATTTAAGGAGATAGACATAAAGGTCTGGGGGCGGCTGCTCCAAGCTGAAGATTTACTGCACCCAGCACATTTCAAGCAGAATGTCACCATTTCAGTTTCTGCAGGAAAGGCTTTAAAGTGATCAAACAACACGAGAGCTCTCAGCATCCTCCCTCCTTCCTGTCCACAGCAAAATTCATATTTGCATTTTTTTTATAGACTATTGTTGTCAAATTGAAATGCAGGGATGGAAAATTGGATCCTGCTGAGTTCTGATGACTTTTTTTTTCCCTTGTATCTGAATTTCTGATGATCAAACATATTGAGAAAAAACTCACACTGACTTCAGCAATGAAAATTGGACCCTGCATTGGCATCCTGGGAAAGGGATGGGAAGAGCTGCCAGCTCAATAGCTTCCCAAAAACATTACCCCACTTTTCAGCCTGGAAAATGAAAAAAAAAAAAAAAACCCAATTCCTGTGTACAGGTAGGTTTCTGCCTGTCATTTTGGGATCCATCCACTTTCCCAAGCTTTTATTTATGAAGACAGAACATGCTGAGGCTTAACATGTACTATATGGGAGCCACATGTGGCTTTTTGACTGTTCAATACCATTAATAACCAGACATTACAAATTCAAAATTATCTGTATGGAGGCCTCCTCTTCTCTGTTTTCATTCTCTTTAAAAGTCTCTGGCATGTCTGCCCTGGGGACCACAAAACACAATAAAACATATTCAGTAGCTAATTCACGCTAACTGTCATCATTAGGCATTTAACAGCCAATGTCAAGACAATGTCCATGCAGCTGGAAGTGTCTCCACTTGCTGTCTTTCCTAATCAAGAATAAATTCATCTTTATTCTTACAAAAGAGCATGAGCTCTCTCCTTTCCCACTTTCCAGGCCATTTGTCACCAAAGATTAGTCCAGATTTTTGACACAGTTTCGCCAGGGCAGGCAGGGTTAGTGGGTTATTTTTCCCAAAGATCAGTGCTGCTGTGTCCCAGCCCTCTCTCAGTTCTTTGGAAATGCCAACATTTCCCTGGCTTGTATTGGTGGCTCTCAAGTGACCTGGTACACACAGCCCTCCAAGCTGTGCAAGCACAAAAAGGTGGGTCAGAGTCTGCAGCATTTATAGGAAAAATATGGGGATCACAGTTCCAGCTTTCAAATTATTCACCAGAAAGTAGGCCTGCTCCTGGCTTTCCATCCCACAAATAAGCATTCCTAGCCCACTCCTCAGAGCAATGGCTAAACCAGCACAGGGTATTATATACATAGGAATTATTTAATTAATGACTACAGTTAGGTGTAAAATTCCTCTACCAAGATAACCCATTGAAGTGACTGATTCCATCTTTCACCCTAAAGATCTCAAGGGGGAAGGGTCATGAATGAAATAAACAAAGGGCTAGGAGACTTCTTCTCCTTTTTAATGCCTTTATTAAAAGTGATCAGCTCAGGATTGGGTGGCTCGACGGGTCTGCAGTCTCCGTCGTCTTCCCGGGCGACTCAGAGGAGGAGGATATGCACAGCTCTGTCCACTAGGGGCAGAGCTGGGGATCACGTTCTCGTGGGAGCCTTTAGGGCCTGCTGATCCCGTCAGATGGTACTTTTGCCGGCTCAGTCGGCCTGGTCTCACCGCCGGGGTCGTCTCTCTTGGTCAGGGCAAGAGGCTCCGAAGGTGTTCTGCATCTCTGCAGGCTCAGCATTCGGCTCCTCGCATCCAGACATCACTCCAGTCTCTCAATTCTTAGGTGGCTCGTTGTTTTGGGGTTTTCTCCGTACAGCGGGGGGATCCATGCTGCGTTGTGGTCTTGGAGTCACTTTGCATAGCCCCCCTCACCTTCTCAGGTCTCTTCTACTGTTCGGGAAGGTTCCCACCCTTCTGGGAAAGGTACAACTTAGCCTCGGGCGAGGCTCTGCTGATACAAAAGGAGCGATTAGCCACAACGACTCATGATTACAATAACAAAATGAAGAACTTCAGCAGCTACCCGTGGTCTGGCTGCTTTTTTGTAACTTTTTCTCACAAAAAAAATATTACCCGAATTTTGTTCATAACAGTCCCCCCTCTTTTTCTTTGATCGTGCTTAAATTCTAAGCTCGCATCAACTCACAATTTTTTTGTTTTGAATCTATTATAAATCTCTTGTGCACTTTGGTAATCATGGTTACTTAACTTTGTTACTTTCCTTGGTTTCTTCAGGTTGGTCTGCCCGGCAAGTACTATTCTACTAAGACAGATAACTAAGCATAGTAAAAAAAGCAATCTTCCAAGTACACACACAGTGAGAAAAACTACCTTTTCCCATACATCTTTTTTGAAAATCTCCAGGTTCTCCCACCCACTGGAATCAAGTGTAGGAGTTTGTTCTTCATTATTTACACATGCTAATCTTTTTATTTCGTTTGAAATGTTCCTAATAATTGAATTCTTTATTTTTAATACTGCCTGGAGCTGGATTAATTTGTTTAACATAGATATTGGGGTCCGAATTTGGCTTTTACAATTTTGGATTTTCTCAATTTGTATTTCACTTTCTCGGTTCTGTTTATTTTCTCCCAAATCATTATATATAGGAACTCCCAAACTTGATCCAGTTCCTTTGGGTAATAAGAAAATTGGTTTTATCACTCTAGCAATGCAGTTGCCAGACGAGATCAAACCTAGGGGTTTTGGGCTCCCCTGAAATGTGTTCCAAAAGGGGTTTATCTCCTTTCCAGTACACTCATATAAATACTTGTAACAAACAATTTTTCTTACCATTTTCACCATTTCTTTGCTTTTTACTAGTTCTGCTGAGCTTGTTTCAGCAGCATCACATTCAAAACACAACCAGGCTTCCCCTATAGGGCACTCTCCTAGGAGTGGCTGCCTAAAAGTGGCAGTATTGTATGCTCTCCAATACACTCTCTTATTTTTCTGATAAAGGACTAATTGGGAGAGGTTAACACGATCAGGGTCAGAACTGATGTGGACTCTCGACAAGGAGCTCACTTCCTCCTCATAGAGGGGTCAGTAGCACTCACTGCATGGCTCTCCTGGGCTCCCCAGAGCACCACCAGCCATCAGAGCCATCAGTACTACCCTTCCCAAGAGTCCGGTATGGGTCATCTTGCACAGCCTGCCCACCCGGCCTTGCCTCTTGGGGAATTTTACTGAGGAGAAGCTTCCAAGCTCTTTAGAGTCCCTTCTACCCGCTTCTCTGGTTAAACCTCTCTTGGTCTGTTCCCTACCAATTTTGGTTTTCCCTCCCAGAGGAGTGTTCTGTAGAGGATTAACCTGGAGTCTTTAGAAATAAATTGGGGAACTTAACCAGAATTACTTATTTACAGTCTTAAACTTTTTACCAACATAGTTTACACAGAACAGTTTTGAAACATTTTAAGCAATATTAGAACTCCTGATACCAATTTTTTCCACACAGTTCAGTCTATTTGACTCTTCCTTCTGAGAGTCAACTTTAAATCTTTTGGTCCTTTTACCACAGTATACTCAGGTGATTTAGCTTGTGAAGCAGATGAATCCTTGTCCAGTGCCCAGAGGTGAGAATGGTGTGGACTCTGGCCCAATGCCAGATGGAAAAACTGGGAGTCTGGCCCAATGCCAGAAGGAGAAAGGGGTGGAGTCCGGTCCAATGCCAGAATGCCAGAGGGAAAAAAACCTGATGTTGAATCCTGGTCCAATGCCAGGGGGTGAGAGCGATGTGAGTCCAACCTTTTTCTTTTGGTCTGCACAGTCGAATTAGTAATGAAGAGTACCTGAAACGGGCTTTCAAACACAGGCATTAATGGTCTGCTATTTAATGATTTTATCAAAACTCAGTTTCTCTGTCTAATGTTATTGCTTAACTTCTCTTTTTCCATAGTTTGCATGTTTCTCTCATCAACTTCTACATACTCTGTATTTTGCAAGGAGTTGTATTTCTCAGCTAACTTAACTCCCAAAGTATTTTTATTCTCTTATATCTCTGTGTATTTAATTCACTGGTTTTCTGTTCTATTTTTAAGATCTTATTTATCTCTTGCTTCTGTTTCTTACTTTCACTTAGAGCCTAAATATTTCTTTCAACCCCTTACACTTAAATTTTTGGGGTTTTTTTCTTACACCATTCTTCTACACAATACACTTCTCTCTAAGGAAATGTGGTAAAACCTATAATGCACAATCTACATCACCTCTATTCTAATTTGTCTATATTCACTCCCACACATTCCTTCACACCCTCAAGACACAAACTGGATCATTATTGCTAGAAAATCACGGGTCCCTGTAGCCCCCCCCCCTCACCCTGGGGTTGGCCCACAGGTCTCAGTATCCCTGGGCCTCTTGGAAGGGCCCTGACTCTGGTTGCCTCTGGTGCACATTCACCTGTGAGGCTGTCTGTGTGTCACTCACGCTCTTACAGCTATGGCTCCCTCACACACCTGGGGAGCACTAGTCTGGTTTGCAGGTCACACACACTCTTTGGCCACAGCCCCCACCCACCCGGGGGACACAAGCCTGGTTTGCAGGTCACACATACACCCACTTGCACTGCCCCCTTCCCACCTGCCCGGGAAGTTGAGACTGACTTCGTGACTCACTCTCACACACACAACAAGACAACAATAAGGTACCTTTTACTTTCACATTACTTATTACAAGTTTAGTTTTACAGGCCAGTTTTGGTGCTACTGGATATCCTTTCTACCTAGCTGTTTTTTGTCTAACTTCAGATGTTTTTCACTATTCTATACTATACTTCTTAGTACTTTGTTGAGACAGGACTTATCTGCTCCTGTATCTACTCAGAAATTCAAATTCTTCATTTAGGGGGCCCACCTCAAAGTTTACCAAGGGGCTCTTCTAGATGTTGCATTGGGTCCCCTATAGTGTAAAGCCCCTGACCTTCTAATCGTCACCTCTAAGGATCTTCCCTAAATTATCTTGTTCCCTGGCTATTGCCGCATCGAGACTAAGCTTTCTACAAAACCTCCTGACGTGTCCTGGCTCTCCACAGTAATAGCAATGTCGCTCTCTCAAAGGGCCTTGAGGTGTCTCCATCCCTCTTGCACCTGACAGTACCGGCCTATCCTTGCCTCCTCCTGGTGGTGGACCCGCCCACTCTGCACTTTCTCTAGCTACAGCAACCATTACCTTAGCCTTGGCCTTTGCTTTTTCTTCCTCCCTCCTTAAATACACCTTCAATGCCTCTTTTAACAATTCATTAATGTCCTTCTATTGCCAATCTTCCATCTTTTCCAGTTTTCTCCTTATATCAGGCCAAGATTTGGTAACAAATTGGACTTTTAGCAGCATTTGACCTTCTGGGGTGTCTGTGTCTATTTTAGAGTACAACTGGAAGTTCCGCCTTAGGCGATTTAGCCATGCAGCAGGAGCTTCATCCTTCTCTTGTGCACCCTCAAATGCCAATTGGGTATTAGTTCCTTTGGGAACTGACTCTTTGATCCCCCGTATTATCAAAGACTTATATTCCCTCATGGCCTTCCTCCCCTCCTCCTGGTTAGGGTTCCAGCTGGGCTCTGTTAGTGGCAATTTCTGTTCACCTGTTGGCACCTGGGGTCCTGGACTGTTATCTTTCTCCCATATTCTTATGCCAGCCGCCCTTATCATCCGGACCTCTTCTGGGGAAAATAATATACTCAGGATGGAATTCATCTCCCCCCAAGTGTAGATATTTGGACCTAGAAATTGTTCCACTTGGTTGGCTATGCCCACTGGGTCCTCCACTAAATGCCCCAACTCTTTCTTGAATCCTCTCACCTCAGAAGCAGTTAGGGGAGCATTCACAAAGCCAACACCTCCCGCTATTCCTCCCATAGGAACCTCTCTGAGGGGAAAGAGTCTCTCCGCCTTGGAGGTCTTGGATCTGGTGCTACAGTATGGCCCATCTTCAGATGCCAAACTACTTTGAGGAATATCTGGGTTACCCTGAACTTTCTGCCCATCAGCAGGTGTATTTGCTGATAGCTGTTTATCAGGCAAGGAGGCATTTGTGTCCCAACTAGGAGGAGGTAAAGGGACAGCAATAGGAGGGGGAGAAGAGCCTGAGTGGATATTAAGTGGAGCTGGAGAAGGGGTGGAGAATGCAGCAGGTGGAATAGGCGCTTGTGGTGATGCAGAAGGATCTGGAGGAGCTACTGGGTTTATCATAGCAGAAGCTGAAGAGGTAGAAGGAGGAGTTTGAGCAGGTGGTAGTGAGATGGCAGCCGGGGGAGGAACCGGACCTGCCATTTGAGATGCTTGTAGAAGAGGATTATAAAGTGGAGGGGCAGAAGGAGGCAAATAATCCAGGGGGTCCCATCTTTTACTAGTTCTATCATCCCCTCCTTCATTCCCCTCTTTCTTCCTCTGTACCTTACAAATTCGCACCCCTTCATCCCCAACAGCGCTCTGTAACCAGCACGATACATACAGTAATTGCTCAGGATCAGTATCGCCTCGAGCTGTCAGATAATTATTTAATTGTTGGCACATCCACTTATCCTTTGTCCCACACCAAGGCCATCCTCCTTGCACCTCTAATTCTGGCCAGACTTCCATACAATAATGGATCATTTTCACTTTAGCTAATTTCTCCGTGGCCTCTATAGAATCCCATTTTTCTAACAGTTCTCCTAAGGGACTACCAGGAGGTATGTCTCTCAGTCTCTTGCCGGTCTTTTTACTACTACAACATCCCATTTTTCAGGTCTCAATAACAAAGTCTCAAAGGGGCCTCAACTGACCGGTAATTTCAAAAAAACCTTGTTTGAGGAGCTTCAGCCTCCTCCACTGAACTTCAAATTTCTGCCTGATGCTCAGGACTTTATACTGAAACAACTGCCCAATCTCTTGATTGCCCAACTTTCGTCAGGTCTTATATCTATCGGGACTTGAACACCCGATGCCTCGGCCAAGAATCCGGGTTGTGCCTGACTCCCTCAGTCAGGAAAAACAACTGCCTGATTTTTAGTTTGCCTAACCCGCCAATTTTTAGGCTTCACCGTATCAGGACTTAAAAGCAAACCACAGCCTCCTTTGCTGGGGTTTGTGCCTGACTCCCTTTGTCAGGACTTACTTTGCCTGCAAGGCTTGCGAAAACACCCGAATCCTTCTCGGGACTGACAAATCTTACGCGAATCCTTCTCGAGACTTACAAAAGTGCCTGACCTCCCTTTGTCAGGACGTTGGGGTGCGTTCCACTCATACACAGTAATTCACTCCGCACGCCCGGAGTGGGGGGGCCCTTTATTCCCCCTTGGGAGACGACTACACTCACACTAAGTCCACTCGCTTCCCCCTGTTCCTGGCCGGGTTTCTCGCGAAAAACCGGAAACGCAGTACTGAGGGGTCCCACTCGCTTCGAAGGTCCGGCTGCCGGCCCTCGTCTCACTCACACACACATGCGCACGTCTCCCACTCCCGCCACCGGGTTTCTCACCAGTCCGGTGCTCCGGTGCTCCTCTGCGTCACTGTCCTGAGCCGATCCCTGGTCCTAGTAGCCAGCTGTCCTCTGAAGATCCAAGATGGCCAGTCCTGAGTCCTCTTGCGGCATGGCTATTCCGGACGAGAGCCCCCAGCTGAAATAAACAAAAGGGCCAGGAGACTTCTTCTCCTTTTTAATGCCTTTATTAAAAGTGATCAGCTCAGGATTGGGTGGCTCGACGGGTCTGCAGTCTCCGTCGTCTTCCCGGGCGACTCAGAGGAGGAGGATATGCACAGCTCTGTCCACTAGGGGCAGAGCTGGCGATCACGTCCTCGTGGGAGCCTTTAGGGCCTGCTGATCCCGTCAGATGGTACTTTTGCCGGCTCAGTCGGCCTGGTCTCACCGCCGGGGTCGTCTCTCTTGGTCAGGGCGAGAGGCTCCGAAGGTGTTCTGCATCTCTGCAGGCTCAGCATTCGGCTCCTCACATCCAGACATCACTCCAGTCTCTCAATTCTTAGGTGGCTCGTTGTTTTGGGGTTTTCTCCGTACAGCGGGGGGACCCATGCTGCATTGTGGTGTTGGAGTCACTTTGCATAGCCCCCCTCACCTTCTCAGGTCTCTTCTACTGTTCGGGAAGGTTCCCACCCTTCTGGGAAAGGTACAACTTAGCCTCGGGCGAGGCTCTGCTGATACAAAAGGAGCGATTAGCCACAACGACTCGTGATTACAATAACAAAACACGAAGAACTTCAGCAGCTACCCGTGGTCTGGCTGCTTTTTTGTAACTTTTTCTCACAAAAAAAATATTACCCGAATTTTGTTCATAACAATGAATACATTCATATTTGCTCCTTCCATTCTGAGCCAAGAAATACAGAAACATCTCCACATGGGAAGGCAGCACTTCTGCAGAAAGCAAACAAACTTCTTCCTGGTTCAGCTCTAGAGACTTGGAAATACACTGATCACAGAACCAAAAGGCAGAGAGCAGTTTGCACCTCCCTTTTGGCCTGCACAAATGACAACAGATATTTTTTTGTGGGTGTTTTTTGTCTTTCACTTTTTAGTTTCCAGGAGAGGAAGGAGTCCTCTTGCTCAGCAATGTGCTGGAGTCATTTGGGGAGTGTGAAGAAGAGCAGGGTTCTCAGATCATGACGGTATTTTACTCTTGATCCAAAACACCTTTAGGAACGACATGAAACCCCTGTCTTGGGTCCATCCCTGTTATGGCTGGAGGGATCTTCCTATGGCTTTCCTTGACTTTTGGCAATTTATTCTGAGTTCAGGGTAAGTAAAACCTCATGGTTAACATGGAGGAGAAATCCTAATAGAACTGAAGATGTGAATGCTGATGGTGTTTCCTGCTTCCCTCCTCCCTCTGGGAAACTGAGGGCAAACAAACTCCTGACCTTAGGATGTCCAGAAGAGGGATTTGACCCTTCTCCAGCACCATCCCAGTGAGCTTGTTGAACACATAAAAGCAATGATGTTGCTCCTCAGAAGTCAGTGATTTTATCAGTCCTCTCACTTAAGAAATGATCAAGTTTCTCATATTACCAGGATAAAATCTACTCTGTAATATGCAGGTCATGAACTCATCTTTCTCCACCTTCCTTGTCTCCAGGCACAGTACAACCAGAATTAATGGCAATAATAATAAACTCCTTTGGAGTTTAACGATTATTCATTAGCAGGAGTACATCAGTTCTGCAGTCTCCTCTCTCCTCAGATGCCTGACACTGGGCTGCTCTGCTTATATTTGAGAGAAACAATCAATGAGCACCGTGCAGGCCAGGCTTTCTGGGCTGTTAATCTCTCCATTACTCAGTTAGGCACAGTCCCCTTGGCTTCAGCTCAATCTGTGTGCCAAAAGAAAAGCCAACACCATCAGATATATCCTTAAAGGTGAGCACGTCACCAGACTGCATCTCCTGGGAGCAGCAGTGTCCTGGGACAGCAGGAATTGCTGGTGACAAGAGGACACCTGGGGCATGTCCCTCACCACCTTCCTCTTCCAGCACACAGATGAAGCTTAGAAGCCAAGTCCATATCCTAAAACCTTCCTGGGACCCTGGGAGATCAGAGTGGGGATGAACAGGGCTGAAAAGTCACCACAGCTCTGCAGGGTCCTTCCTCCACCAGCCAGAAACTTGGGCAAGAACCTTAGGGAGGGCTGAGACCTCAGGAGGCAGCAGGAAGAGCTCCAGCAATTTCAGCAGCACTAATATTTCACTGGGAGGGACTTGAACAGCCTGTGGCCCTCAAGTGCTTCTGTCGAAGGAAGGAGACCCAGACACCAATTGGTTCATCCAAGTCCCATTTATTGATCGAATACGGTGGTTAAATACAGTTCTTAATAAACTTCATACATATTGCAAAAGTTGAGCACAGGATTGGTTAGTTACATATCAGCAATTACGCCTACTTCTGCATTCTTATGGTTATACTTTTGATACTTTCTACAGATATTCAGGACTAATCTCACCTCCCTTTCCTCATGTTGCTGCAAGGTCATCCGGCATTCTTGCCTGTCAGCAGTCACTGAATCAGAGACTGCTGACCTCCCTTTCAAGCTTAACCAGCAGCATTATGTCAGGATGACCTTTCTCACTTAACCAGCTATTAACCAACCTCTCCACATGCTTCATCCAGGCCTGAAGCTCATCCTCTGAGCAGAACATCTCACCTGATCCCAAAGCTCTCCTGGCATTTCCATTGGGCTGCACACCAAGGAAGGGAGAGCGTCCTGCTGGTGAAGGGCTCCAAGCTCTCTCTCTTCTCTCTTTTTGGCCTCTGAATATAATTCATCCAAGCTTTTATGAGGCAATTCACATCCAGATTTTATTAGAAGTGGAAGGCCCTTTTATTTCCTCAGTGTATTCAGCACAAAGAGAACTGGTGCTCTGGTTAATTTTATTTCTTTGCTTTCTGTGTTTTAATAATGATCTCCCCAGTTCCATTCATCTCTGAAAAGGTGAGGGAGATTGGACAGATATGGAGAGTTGGAATAATGCAATCACGTACTGCAAAGAGACAAATACTGGTTAAAGTGAAGTGTAATGAATATATGACTGAGGCAGAGACATAAAAGACTGCTTTAAATACAAAATCTGATGTATTTGCTCACCTCTCAGGCATGGGAATGCACTCTCAAAAAAAAAAAAACCCAAAAAAACCCAAAAAACAAAAACCAAAAACCAGATATGATTTGATATGAAACCAGATATGATATGATATGAAAACAAAACAAGACAAAGACTTACCAGAACAAAAAAAAAATCTTCCTGTGACACAGAGTATTTGTGTGTGGGTGACAGTAGGAAATGACACACAGCTCCAAGCTCACAAAGGCCAAGGCTTGTCCTTGTGATATTTCTTTCATCCCCCAGCTGAGATCTCCCTGTTCCTGCAGCTGCCTGATGGGAGGATATCAAACCAAAGGCACTTCCACCACCCACTGCACCAGTCCTCCTCTGCAGAGAATTTTTTCACGTGCATCCAACCAGATTGGAACACCAGGCAGGCTCAGGGATGGCTGTCTGGGGCTCATGGAAAGGCAGCCAGGCTTTGTAAGCCTAGATTAAAACCCAGGGAGGGATTCAGCTCCATTTTAACATCATTCCTTTATCTGATACTCACAGTCTGCATGTCATTAAGTGAATGTGTTTTGGTTTCTGGGGGATGCACACAGTGCAGGCATTGAGAGACTCAGCAGTGAGTGCTTCCTACAGACCACGTAATGGGAAAATTAAAATCTGCCTGTGCTGAACATGGAACCCCTCTGGCAGGGTCAAGGAAATTAATTTTAAATAAAATGAGTTAAAGACCAAAGAATCTCCCTCTTGTTTGGGCTGGGGATTTTTTCCCCACAATAAATCATGCTGCCAGCAGCACCTCTACAACTGGATTTTTTGTTTTTTAAACACTGGCACGGGTTGTCCGGAGAACTTGTTGATGAACCATCCCTGGAAACAGCCACAGTCAGGTTGGATGGGGCTTTGAACAACCTGATGTCCCTGCTCCTTGCAGGGGGGTGAAACTAGAAGACCTTTAGTGGTCTCTTCCAACTCAAACAATTCTATGATTTCTCTGAAATTTCAGAAGCCTCATGTTGGCCCAGCTGAAAATGTAAAGGTTGATACAGATCAGGCTGGAAAGGTTCCCACCTTTCCCTGAAAACCTGTGTATTGCTGCCAGTGAGCAACATGCAGCTTTCAGCTGGTTCCTAAGGAAACAGCAGAGGTGTACCCAGGTGTGGGAGGTGTGGCAGGGCCCCACTGCAGTTTTGGGGTGCTGGGGACCAAGGGCCCTCAGAGAGCCCCACAGCTCATTGAGGTGCCTGCACATCCCAATTGAATCCAACTTGAGGTCAGCCCTGCTGCTCCAGCTCCTCCTGGAGGGAGAGAGCTCTGGATGCTCCATTCAAGTTCTGTTTTTGCAAGTGTCAACAGGCACCATTTCTCCTGCTTTTCAACCAAATGCAAGAGACCTCCTCTGAGTTTTGACCCTCATTTTCGCTGTCCACACCCTCCTGCACCCACCTCACCCAGAAGCTGAGCAGGAGCACCATTTTTAACAAGATGCTGCAGGTTCAGCAGAGTAATTAATCCCAACAGCAAGTGCTGTCCACTTTTTCCAGGTAATTCATTTAAAATGGGAAGTTAATTCCATTCAATGGAGCTGCCCTTCATTGCTTAGAAAGAGACACAGCTTTGAACATCCTTGAGTGAAGCAGTTCTGGCACAAACCTTCCTCCTCCTCTATCTGCCCTGGCCCCTGCATCCCTGGGGAATGCCACATGCCAGTGCTGTGTGATCCTCTCCCTCTGGAGGCTGATGAGCCAGAGCTGGAGAGTTCAGGGAGGTGAGAGCACCGGCGTCCTGGCGCTGACGTTTGATCCAGCGGCTGCCCGTGCTCCCAATTAGCCTGCAAACGCTGCCTCCGGCTCACAAACACTTTCAAAAATGAAATTTGACAAAAAGCCACCTGCATTGCCATTCTTCAAGCCTCTCTGCCATATCAAAGCCTTTGAGAGTATCTGAGGACAACTTTTACAGCCGAGAAGGGCCCATTTGAGCGCTGGCTCATTAGTGCTGTGGCTGTGCTGCCCACGGAGATGCTGAGCATCCATCAGCCCACTAACCAGGAGCACTCCTGAACACAAGCAAGTGTCTTAGGCTGGGAAGTCACCTCTGAGGGAGCCACCGAAGGGTTTTTCAAGCAGGGTTTTTCAAGCAGAAAGGTCACCCAGCTCATCTGCTTCTAGGGGAGCTGATCAGAGCCGCGTGTTTCAGGAGCCGTGGCACCCCGCAGCAGGTCCATGCCTGGCTCTTTTTTCTCCCTTTGCTCACAGTAATGATCTGAAGCTCCTCGGAGGGGGCTCAGCAGGGGAGGACAGCAGCAGCATTTATTTTAATAAATAACATTCATGAATTGGCTTTCCAGGCTGCAGCTTGGTGAGGGATGTGATGAACATCAGGGAGGAAAGATTGAGAGAGGCCCTGGCACAGGGTGCCAAGAGAAGCTGTGGCTGCCCCATCCCTGGAAGTGTCCAAGGCCTGGTTGGGCAGGGCTTGGAGCAGCCTGGAATAGTGGAAGGTGTCCCTGCCCATGACAGGGGCTGGAACAAGGTGAGTTTGAGGTTCTGCAGGATAAGGCTGATTGTGCCTCCTTGATCTTCTCTTTGATAAGTTAACATTAAAAACATCACCTGGGGCATTTCCCTGAGCAGTGACTGCAGCCTAAGGTGCCAGGTTTCTGGCAGGGCTGGTGTATTTCAAGGTGTGCTTCTGCACTGAGGAGGTTTTGGGGCAGTTCTGCTCAGTTCCAGTGGGTTTTCCAGGACTGGCTGCACTCTGGGCTCTAAGTGACCACAGCAGATCTGCTCCAGGTGCTGCTCAGACCAAGGTCCCTACAAAGGAGGAATCATCATCAATGTGTTTGCACCATAGTTAGGAAAAGTATTTGCACTGGGAAACCAGAAGGAATGTCTTTAGTTGTTACTTCTGCAATTTAACATGACTGTTAGAAACATCTGATGAAAATAGTACCAGAAACATTGGCAAGCCTATCTCCCTTCAAAACCAAAATACATCACAGCATCAACCCCACTTTAATGGATGAGCTCAAAAAAAAGGCTGAAGGGGGAGGAAAATTCTGAGAATAACACCTTTTTTTTTTCTTTCGAAACAGCTCCTCGTTTCTCCAATACATTCATTTTGCACTATTATTTCTCATGTAACTGTGAAGAAATTAAATACTTGAAAACACAACAAAACATATAAATTAAACCAAATGTTTTGATTAATGCAAACCCACTGGCATTTCTTTTCCTGAATAATTTAAAAATTAAGCTGAGAAAACCAATTCCCTGTCTGAGAAGCCTCTGTAAAAGGGAATGTTTGGTATTTTGCAGCACTTCTGTTAAGTGCTGGACTGGTGTCAGCATCTCATTCTTTTAACACTTAGAACAATTTTAACCCACCCACACTCCAGCTCTGAATTATTTAGGAAAAGATTTCTCTTTCTAGACCTTCTCTGTAGTCCCTCAGCAAAGGGACTGATTGTACTTGGCATTTTTTATCTAGGATAAAAATACTGTATTTAAATAATAGTGACAGTGTCCACAAGATAAATACCTTCAAAGCAAAGTTGGGCCATATTTTGTCCTCCATCCCTCACTCTTGTGTCATAAAAATGTTAGGGATTTCTCCTGTATGGAAATAATCTGATCTTGAAAGGAAAATTAATGGAATTTCCATGGGTGACCCCTCCTCTTGTTCAGCAGGCTTTTGTTAGGGAAGACAACTCCTCTATATAGCTACATTAAAATAAACAGAAAAAAAACCAAGTTATCTTTTTCTGAATGTTTTAAGACATTATTTTAATGAGTCTGCCTTTTTGTTAGTGCTGGAAATAAAACATTCACTGTGAGGAAAGAGTAAATATTGTCCCAGAGGCAGAATGAGGCAACCAGAGGCAGACAGAGAGAAGCTGCATTGGGTGACACAGCCTGTCGGCAGCTGGATTCCCTATCCTAAAGACAACATATCTGCAGTGTGGAACAGGGCGATCTTCCTGAGCCATTCTTGGACCCACATGGAGCCCTGAAGCCTTTGAGGACATCATCAGAGTCACAGAGGTGATTCCATGCACCCACAGTGAGGTTTGCACACAGGCTGGATGGGAAGGAACTTGTAGAGTGCAAAACCTGAGCCAAGTTGGGCCCAGTTCCTGCTTGGTTAATGGAGGCAGAGGTTTGGCAGTGTTTGAGCTGTGTTTAGCACATGGTTTACTTGGGCTGGCTCCCTGGGGGAAATCTACTGAGCAGCAGCTGCTCAGCTCACCTCTCCTGGGAAAGCTGCTCAGGGACACACACGGGAATGGCAGGAGGGGACACCAAATCTCCCACACCTCAGAGACACTCTGTCTTAAACTTCTGCCTCAGGGCTTTCTGCACGTTCTGGATCTTCTCTGTGATCACAGTGTCACTGAGGTGATCCCCAAACTTCTGCTTCAGCAGCACCCTGATGATTTTGATGCAGCGTTCGTCCATCATGGGCTTCGCCTCGCGGAAGGTGTTGCCCCTGCGCCCCGTGATGGAGTGGCTCTGGATGTAGTCAGAGGTGAAGAGCTTGTAGAGCAGAGTCTTGCAGGCTGTGCTGATTTTCTGGTCAAACCTGATGGTCTCTTTCAGCTGCTCCTTGGTGTAGCCGTTGAAGAGCTCCACCACCTCACACGGCTGTCGGTGGGGCTCCTCCTGGAAGGACCGGGATTCCAGCCTCTGCACCTTCTTCTTCAGAGAGAGGACGTCCTGCTGGAGGTCCAGCACCATCCTTTCCAGCTGCTCCATCTTCTCCACCCTGAAAAATTAAAGTTGCTTGTGTAAAGGCAAGAAGACATCATGTCCTCACTGTGGATGTCACTCCTCCACCCAAGCAGTGATTAGATGCCTGCAGGGCAGGACAACTCCTCTGGCAGAGTATCAACCCTTCCAACGACTCCTGGGTGAGGAATAAGGCAGGAGAGAAAAATAACATGGTCTGGACTTTTCAGTGCTCAGGAACGTTCAGTTTAACCCTCAACTCCCCCTGGGCCTGCATACATGGAGACTTTGATGGTCAATTTTCTTCTCAGTTGTAAGGAAGGACATAAAGCCTGTCTTGCAAGTCCCAGGACACACATATTTGTGGTATTAAACAACAGACTTGTGGGAAATGACAATACAAGAACCATAACTTGAATTTTTTGGTACCCATTTCTTTGCAAGAAAACTGTCCCTAGCATCACTTTATCACTGGATACTGGCCATCAAAGTATGAGCAATAAAACAAGAAACACACAACCATGTTTTGATTGTTATAGGCAAGAGCTTTGTAGTTTCTGCACTGTTTTAGAGCTTTCTTGCATCTCTAAATCCAAGCCCTACAACCAGAAACACCTGGCTCAATTGTAAAGAGACTCAGCAACTTTGGAGCTTAAAATTGTCCCACTTTGTCACCCATCTGTGATCTCACTGCTCACTTTTGTAGTGAGGAGGAGAACACAGTGCCTTCTTTTGCTAATTACCTTTCCACCTCAGCAGGACTGAAATTTTTGTGAGCCCTCTCAAAGCCATCCATCTCTTGCAAAGCATCAATCTTTTGCTCCTCATGGCTGGAAGAAACAAGGAAGTTAAACAGCACTGCCACAAACAGCTCATCTTCAAATTCATTCCCGAAGAGAATTATCTGGAATGCAAAGCAAAGTCAATTCTGGTTTCATTTGCAACAAGAATAAAATAGACTGAGAGGGAATACGAGGGGTTCTTCATGTGAACAAACTCCTGTGCATCCTCCTGGCACACAGATATGGGGGACCTCCCACTGACCCACCATGGAATCAGGACTTCAGGGCAGGCTCATTTTTTTGCTGTATGTGCCCACACAAACTCCTGTTATCTTCTGTGCTTTGGGTTTAACCTCCACGAGCATCCACTCAAAGCAAACACTGGCAGAGAATAGAGACAGAGTGGACAGAAATCAATATGTGTGGTGTGAAACATTCAGGCTCCTCACTATGCTTTCAGGTGTTACCTGTTCACACAGATCTGCTGCTGGCACGGGGACAAGATGCCATCTGACTTCCTCTTCATTGGTAGGGCAACATAATCTGCTGCAGGGGTGGGAGACAAGCTGAAGAATCAGTTGTTGAAATCCCCTGCTAGATTGCATGGCAACACATTATTCCATTTGCACAACAGTGATCCAGACAGGCTCTCCAGGACTGATCAATGGAGATTTGCCATTAGCAAAAGGTGGCATCTCAAGGGCTTCTGTTCCCAGTGCAAATGATATGGTGGGGGCAAGGCAAGCAGAGCCAACTTGTCTCTGGATGCTGCTGTTAGTCAGCAGGTAAATAAGACACTAGCACATTTTCATAAGTGCATTTAATGGGTATAGAAGTGGGTGGAAAAATGGGGAAATAGGCAAATCTAGAAGGTTTGACTAATGGAGACACAGGGCTTTTGGGAATTTCAGTTATTCAGGCAGGCATTCATTCAGATTGTCTTTTGGTTTGGGGGGAGAGGAGAACTGTCACCCCAGGAGACAGAGCAGAGGCCATACACTGCATCTCCCTTTAGACACCCCTCCTGGAACAGATCTCCCAGGTGGAAAGGAGCAGGAAATGCCATCTCTAACCTCTGTAGCCCTGAGACAAAGCCCATACATCCCTAGAGCAAAGCAGATGTTTTCTGGCTGCCCTGCAAGTCCCCATCCCACCCTGTCACCCTCAGGACCAGGCAGCAGGGCCAGAACCCAAGGTTACCTCTGGCAGCTGGACCAGCCCTGTCCTCTTCACTCTGGGAAGTGCATGGCCCTGGCATGGCCATGGTGATGAAGGAGGATGGAGGTGTGAAGGCACTGGCTGGCTGGGGGGGAGCTGCCAGCGAGCAGGGGCTCCCTGCCATGCTTCCCAGGACACGCCTGTCCTTGAGGATGGAGGAGCTGCTGGCATCGTGGGGCAGGCTGGCCTCTGCCACCCTCAGCAGAGGCTTTGCAGGACAGGTCCTGTCACTGGGGTGTTTCCTGGATGCATTCCCTGGGGTCCATTTTGGAAAGGTTTTCCTGGATTTCTTTGGTGGGGATGGCATCATGCTGTGGACAGCTGGCTCTTCTTCTGAAAGGAAGGGAGAGGCTCAGGATGTGCAGTGGGGCAGCAATGTGTGTACCTTCCACTCCCACTCAGTGCTCTGTACACTGATTGCAGTGATGTGAAATTTATAATGCCACTACAACATGCTCACCATCCTCCTATCCAAACAGCCCCATGGAAGTAGGAAGGTGCAGTGTCAAATGCCCTGACTCACTTAACTTCTCCAGGAGCTGTCGATCTTCCAGCAGCTTCTTCTCCAAAATACCTTTATGCTCTGTAGTAAGAGAAGATCTTTCAGCACTGAACTCCTTCTTGCTTCTGAGCAGCCCCAAATTGCAAACCCAGGCCAGGGGGGTGTCACTTACCACTGATGCCTTCCACCACACCCCAGTAGAGCCCACTGAAGCCAGGGCAGCGGGCCAGGACCTGCTCCCCCACGCTGTAGAGGTGGAAGGGGGGCTCCTTGATGTTCTCCATGCTGATGACCCGGTTGCCGTCGGGCCAGCTGATGAGCACGTACAGCTTGCCTGACATCAGGGCTGCCCACCTGGAGCAGAGGGACAGCATGGCAATGTCACCACAGGGGTTTGGGCTCTCCTGTGGGTGGGAGTGTTCACAAGCTGTGCTTTACCCAGGGCAGCACAACCTGCAGATATAAAATGCTTGGCACTGCATTTTCTCTGCCAGTTATTTCTCTGTTCCCATTCTCACCCCTCTGAGCTTGCCTCATCCTAAAGCCCTTTGCTGGGAGGCTCCCTTGGGTCTGGCTGAGCTCAGCACCACATGCCTCCAGTGCATCCAAGTGTTCTCTGCAGTGACAGCCATGCCAGGTCTCACCTGGGCTCAGGCAGCCCTCACAGCTGACACTTGGAGCAGATGCTGAACAAGACACTGAGCAGACACAGGCTGGTTCCTCTCCTCAAAGGACTTCAGTGCATCTACTGCAGTTTGCTCCAGTGCAGGGCTGTGTCTGTGTGCTATCAAGGCAGTGCAGAGAAGAAACTCTAAAAGACCCAGGGGTATTCTAGGAAATGATCATTCCTTTGCCTGCACAATTATTTCCCCCAGCGAACATCAAAATGCTTTGATAAGGAGAACAGAAAATTCCCTTCATTTCACCCATGGGGAAACTGAGGCACAGACCAGTGTTGGATATGTCTAAGGCAGTCAGCAACAAAGCTGAAAGGAGCTGGATCCTGAGTCCTGGCCCACTGCTCTGCCCACTGAGCTTTCTCTTTCTGCCCCTGGAGCTGCAGACTTCAATCACTGGAGAAACTGGAGAGCCAGGCTGGTGGGGATTTCCAAAACCTCCCGTGCCAGAGGAGCAGCTGAGGGCTGCTGAGCTCAGGAGCAGTTTCCTTCCAGCTCCTAAGGGCCCTGGCAGCATCACCCCAGTCCTGCCTGCTCTGCTTGGCAGCAGGATTTGGCAGAAGGGTTCTGGAGACAGGGCTGAGCCCATGTGCTGGCACCAGCTGGGGAATGGCTACAGAGTCCAAAGAAGATGGGAGGGAGCTGGGGCAGGCAGAGAGTTGGAGCTGAAAAGGCAGCTAGGACCCAATTTATTCCAGTTTTTTGTTTTATCTCCACACCCCCATTCAAGTCTTGCCTGGATTTGACTCCTCTCACTTGGAAGGTCCAAGTTCACTCTGGAGAACTTTCTCCATCCCTATCTCAGCCACCATCAGCTGCAGCAAAGCTCCCTGCAGGAATCATAACTCTCCCCAAACCTGCCAGTCTGCCCTGCTGGCACAGTCTCACACCTGCTTCTCTCCAACCCGTTTCTCCTGACTGATACACACCCTGGCATTGATTTTGCATCAGGAAGCACCATACAAAAAATCTCTGAGTGCCTGTCTCCCCACATCCCCTTCCCTGCAGCAGGCAGCTGCCCCCAGCCCTCTCCCAAACACAGGGAATGCTACAGAGCAGAAACTGGGATAAATGCATAGCTAAGCCCTCTGCCTCCCAGAAACAGAGCTCCACATTCCAGACAGCAAACAACCCCAGCCCAAACAGCTCTCTGGAGGGGCTTTCCTTTAACATTTAAAGAAAACACACTCATCTTCCTTCCCCAAACCAGTTGTTCATTTACCCTTATGAATGCAGCAAAATTACACAAAATCACAAACAGAGAGAGAGAAAAAAAAGAGAGAGATCACAATCCTGACAGCAACAGAGCTGCTCCTTGCCTGGTTAGCACTGCTCCAGGTGTTGAGTCGTGCAAGATGTCTCCTGTCTCTCCAGGTCTCTGCTGCCTGCTCCAGGAGAGGAGGTGACCGGACACTTCCTTGCCTTGGGCTTGTCCCTTCACCACAGGTCCTTGTCAGGTCTCCTTTGTCTGGCTTGGAAAGCTCCCACCTGCTGTCCCCACCGCAAAGAAGAAAAAAAAAAAAGAGCTTTTGCTTTCTTTTTTCCTGGTTGTTTTGTTTCAGCATTATTATTCCTGTTCTTTTCCCATATACATATATTATGTTTTTCCTTAGCTTGTTTCAGGTCTGTTTCTTACAGGGAGAGAGAGCAGAAGAGAAGAGAAAAAGCCTTGGGTTTTTTGGAGCATGAATAAACCTTGCATTTCCATGCGTTATTCATGAATAATTCATGAAAATGCATGATTAATTCAGGTTCATGAATTATTCAGGAATAATTCTCAAACATTCCTGCTTAATCCATGCTCACACAGCGAGTGAGTCAGGCTCCAGGGCTTGGAGAATTCCTTTCTCCCTGAGACAGGAGAAGAGAGGCTTAGAGAAGCTGTATTGTGCACTTGCTGTTTACTGCCTCTGAGAAGAGAACATATTTTGGGCCCTTTTTGAAACAAGGACTTGAAGAAAATTGAAATGCCTGCAGCCTCCTGCCCACGGAGGAATAACACAGCACCAAAAGAATAAAAAAAGAGAGAGAAAGAAATTGGACTTGCTCACAGAGGAAAGCCAGGCAGCAAGTTTTATCCCCTTTCAAAGCATCTTTCTACCCCCACCTCCATAGTTAGGATACATGTCACTGCTTCAGTTTTCACCTGCTGTGCAAAAAGAAGGATCCTCCACATGATTTTCTGCTTGAGGAGTCCAAGGGAATTCCCATTCCCCTGCTCATCTGTCCCTGTGTGTGTGTGTGTGTGCACAGTGTCTTCTCCCAGGTACAGGACAAGAGGAAACGGCCCCAAATTGCACCAGTGGAGGCTTAGAGTGGATATTAAGAAAATTTCCTCACCAAAAGGATTGTCCAGCACTTGCACAGGCTGCCCAGGGCACTGGAGTCACCATCTCTAGGGATATTTAAAAGAAGCAAGGATGTGGCAGCTGAGGACATAGTTTAGTGGTGAGCTTGGCAGTGCTGGGGGAATGGTTGGACTCCATGAACTTTGAGAGCTTTTTCAAGCTGAACAATTCTTGCAAAGCTCCTTGACTCAGTGTCCCAGCCAGGGTGAGCACTGGGCTCAGCACATCAGGCCTGGTGCTCACACCAGCGCAGACATCAAGCTGGCCATGCACAGCTCTGTGTTTCTCCCAAAAATATCACTGCTGCAGCACCTGGGGTTCCCCAGTGCTGGGCTTTTTATCCCTACTGCATGGAGGATCACATAGCATGGCAAAGGATGGATCCCATGGATCCAACGTGCCATGATCCAGGCTGGGCACCAGCAGGGGAAGGTGCAGTGCACTGTCTGCACAACCCAACCAACCATCCTACCCCAGCCACTGGGTGAGATGGAAAAACAGATGGGGAGTGACTCCAAACAGCACTGTGTGGTTTATCTTAGCCAAAAACAGCACTGGAGGTTGTTGGGAGAAAGGGAGAATTCATTGTTCAGTGACACATTGGAAAAGGACCTTGATCAGATTCACAGAGTAAGAAAAATTCTGCACCCCTGATTTGCAATATTTGCAGCTAAAAAATACACCTGTCAGCCCAGGTAAAAGCAGATGTTCAACAGAGAGCTGGTTGGGATTAGGTAACAAGCAGATATGAATAGAAATGCACCAGTATGTGAATTCTGTGTAATTCTGAATGATGTTGCTCAAGACTGAGAGCTGCATAGTAATAAGAAATGGAAAAGCAACGATGAGAAAAATAATAGAGGTACACAACAATGGAGAAGAGACTGGATTCTGGTTTGAGGCAGGACTTGGTTCCAATAAAATGTGCCTAGGAAGAGGGATGGCTTAAACTGGCATTGTTTGCTTTCCTTTGAAGAACAACAATATCCAAAACACAACAGATGAATATTCCTGGGGTAGAGGTTGGTAATTCAACTGAAAACCACAGGAGAGGAAGGATTGCAGGAACCACAAGAGGAAGACAAATTGTACTCTCATCAAACAACAGAAAAGTCAAGTGCCTGTGTACAAATATACAACGTTTGTATTGAATTATTCCAGGAAAATGCGAGTCTGAAGTGAATCCCAGGTGTTTGACTTCATGAAAATTAGCAAGCCCTGATTAGATTTCCCTCTCAGTCGGTGAATATGAAATCCCTGGGCAGATACCTCACTTCTGGGTGTAGGCAGAGTTACTGTATTCAGGAACCTCTCCTCTGCATCTCCCATTTTTCTGAAAACAAGTCCCACCCAGTGGCCCCACTGCCAGCACATGTCACCCTCTGAGCTGCACTGCTGAGATTTAAATTTCAGCCAGGACTGAAGAACAACAAAGGCTCCTTTGTGATCCTACCCAGAGATACAGCTGGGAACAACTTCAGCAGCTGTTTGAGCACTGCCCGGGTCTTTATCAGAACAATCTTAATTGATGTTGGAAGGGACTGAAAGTGCAAACACAGGTGGTTTTAATCCCCTTCTTCACTTAACCTCAGCAATGTAGCTCTTCTTTTGGCTGGGTTCAGCAGCCCAGTTATAGAATTCTAGAACAGTTTGTGTTAGTAAGGAACTGAATGACCATCTCATTCCATCCCCCCTGCCTTCCATTATCCCAGGTTCATCCAAGCACTGTGCAACTGGCCTGGAACACCTCCAGGGATGGGGCAGCCACAGCTTTTCTTGGCAGCCTGTACCAGGGCCTTACTGCCCTCACAGAAAATAATTTCCTCCCGATATCCATCTAAACCTGTCCTCTGTCAGGCTGAACCCACTCCGCCTTGTTCTGTCACTTTAGACCCTTGTCCAAAGTCCCTCTCCAGGTCTCCTCAAGCACCTTCAGGCATTGGAAGGAGCTCAAAGATCTCCCTGGAGCTTTCTCTTCTCCAAACCGAACAGTCCCAGCCGCTCCAGCCCTTTGAGCATTTTCACAGCCTCCTTTGGACTGACTCCAGCAGCTCCACATCCTCTACCAATTCCAGCAAGCAGCCAGAGTACAACAATTGAGAGACAAGAGCTACATGGTTCATTAATTTTTATCAACACAATGCCAGGACACAGGAACCCTCAAGCCCTGTGGTTCCCTGAGTCCAGCTCTGCATCCCCCCCACGCTGCCAGGAGAAGGGGAGGGCATCACCAGGAGGGATCAGCACTGCCAGGGCAAAGGGTGGGCAGAGACCTGCCCTGTCTGGGGTGGCTGATGGAGTCATTGGGATGGATCTGGGGGAGGGTTTTGCATTCCACGAGAACAAACGCTGGAGTGTAAGGCACTGTCTGTTCCCGAGAGCGACCACCCGGTGGCATTTTGCATTTGTAATGAAGCAAGCACAAGTCCCACCTCTGCCTGTGTAATGAAGCAAGCACAAGTCCCACCTCTGCCTGCGTTCCAGGGAACAGTGAAATACGATCCGGGCTAATGAGGCTGGAGTAACTGAGTTTTCATTAAAGATTGGCTCTTCTCTAACAGGCCAGAAAGAAGCTCAGTTCCACAGACATGGGGAGGAAAGCCACCATGAGGGTCAGCAGCCAGCTGGACCCTGCAAGTCCTACCTACCACAGCTTGTTAAATGCTTTCTGGGTCAGAGATCTTCCCTGTTATTCCTCACGTGAAAGAGACCAAAAAACAATGGGAAAATCAGAGCCTAAATGCACCAGGCACAGCTTTGCAATGGGCTCTGAACAGAGTCCACTGGCTGTAAGGGTTTCCCATTTACCTAATGCAAATTCTTATTCCTTCTCTATAATTGCCCTGAATTAATTAAAATATTTTTAGAGCACAAGGTATTTTATTTCTCTTCAGAAAAGGGTTTCCCCTTTGTAATCCCATCCCAAATCCCTTTTCTTTTAACCTTAGCAGCTTCCCACCATTTTGCAAATCCTTTTTTTTTCCCAAGCTCTCTGTATTTACTAAACCTTTGTGCTCTACAATATCTGATTTCTTATCTGCTTGGCTGGCTGATTTCTTGGGGTTCCTTTGTGAGCTTGGCAGTGAGATAGCAGCAGCACAGTTAGAGGAAAAAAAAAAAAGAGGTGAAAAGATCACCCCAAAAAATATAAAATAAAAAGGAAGAAACTTTAATTAAGGGAGGGCAGCAATATATGATGGTTTCATGATGGTTTTCAAATATCCCCAAACCTTTTTCTGATTCTGTCAAGTATTTAGTATTAGCCTCTTTTTAGTATTCAAGGGAACATGAAGGGGACTAGCAGGAATTACCCAAACTAAGAGGTACCAGAAATCAAATAATGGATAATTTCCCTGAGACTGAAAAGGAAGAAAGTATTTTACATTGCAATGTGGAAAATTCATCTCATCACATCCCATGGGCTCAGCACCCTTTTCCACACCATTCCTGGTTGGAAAGCTGCTGCAGGGACCTTGGGAGCAGCAAAATCCAAGTGCTGGGCTGGCAGGGTGCCAGCAGCTGCTCCTCCTCTGAGTCACTGCCCTGTTACCTTGGTGAGCACAGCCATGAGTACCTGAGAGCAGCTCCAGCACCCAGAGAACGTCTTGTTTCCTGTTACTCCACAGCACAGCCCTGATTACACATTCTCCCCCCGCTGCTAATTAATTAAATAAAATCAGGAGCACGTTAGCAGTTGCAGGAGGGACTCGCCAGTTGGCACACGCTGACTCCAGCCCCCTCCACAGCATCCCTGTAGAACAGAGCTCTTTTTTCTCAGCATTTCAGGGCTGGTGGTCCCCCTCTCTCAATTTTTTCCCTGTTTCTGGAAGAAGGCACCAAAAAGAAGTTATTTGCATTAGGAGGGAAGGTGGTTTAGGCTGATTTTGGACAAAAAGCCGCGTGGGACCTCATCCCCTCTGCCTGATGCCTTGGGCTGCCACACTCTGGGTGGGAGTTTGTACAGCAGCACCTGATCCTCTGCCAAAAAGCATTAAACCCTCTAATTTCACCTCACAGCACTAATTACTTCTCACAGGGCCTTTGATGCTGCTGAGAACTCATTAAATTCCCTCTAACCTGTCACAGTTCTGGCTGAGGGCACAGGGGCCTTGCAGGCCCAGGGGCCTGGTGCAAAGCCACCCCGGTGCCACCGGGCAGGCAGCGTGTGGCAGGATGGTCCCACCCAGGACACCACACACAGGGCTGCAAAGAGAAGGGAAAGCTCTGTTAAACATGCTGTAAAATCAGGCAGAGACATTGCCCTTGACCAGCTGTCTCTCCAGGCCCTGCTTCCAGGGCTCTTGTGTGAACAGATCTGTCAAAGCCTATGGGAGCAATTCCCAGCCCTGCCTACTCCAAGTGGCATCATTTTGGTACCTGACTGCTTCAAAGGTGAAAGCATATTCTCTCTAAATTGACAAATTGACTCCTCTCAGGAGACAGTCTCATTTAAATCTTCTACCTCTTTAGCTTTGTACACTCAGCCCATTACATTGAAAGATTTTACCTTAATTTCTTCTCCAGGAAAGAAGTAATTGATCTTTTATTTGTGGCCCTTTAAATTGGCATGTTGACTACAAAAATCCACTGCTCATCACATCAAAGGTTGATCCAATAGTGCCAATTACTCCAGTAATGGAGATCTTTAGAGGGATGGGTGGAAAGGAACAGGATCAAAATGGATGGGTCTTCTCAGAGGAAGAAGCAGAATCTGGGAAGACAGCACAGCTTTAAATTAGGATATCTGCTGTGCATGGCAAGACAAAACACTGCCCATTCCTCATTCTGGCTCTGGATGTGATTCAACCCACTCGTCCCCAGCTCTGGAGGTGTGGTGCAGAGTCTGATCCTCACTCCCCTGGCAAATGACAGAACTGAGCTGATCTCAGCCTGGAATCCCTGAGGGTTGACAGCAAGGACTCCTACCAGATGTAACTCACGTGTTTGCAACAAGCACAGCATCCACTGGCAGGGAATGATTTGCTCTTCATCCTTCCCACTCTCCAGGTATTTCTCTGGGAAAATCCACTCTCTAGTGGGGACAAAGCAGTAGAGATGGAAGGTTCTGAGTGCCCCAAAAAGCCACCAGCCTGTTCACCCCACAGCTCTGCCACTCACAGCCACCAGCTCTGCACAGAGCAGGCAGCAAACTGGTCACTGCCAGCACTGCCTGTGGTCTGAACTGGGAACTGTGGATCAAGCTTCAAGTGTTTTCTAGTGGGAAGTATTTTACCCAGTTCCCTACAGATTCTGGTACTGGGTCAGTCCCACAGCAGGCGTGGGGAGTGTTTAGATCAACAGGGTCTCCCCTGGCTGAGCTGGATCTTGGGGTCTCCTTCCAAACTACAGCACAGTAAAAAATATGTACTAAGGTCACAATGAAAAATCCTCTGCTAAGCCTTCTTTAGTGTCTCTCAACTCCTAATTCTGATTGTAAAATGCTATTTAGGGAGATCAGACTGATCATAATCGGGACATTTTTGTGGATTTTTGTAAAAATGCTTTTTGAAGCTTTAAGATGGAGGGATTGTCACCGAAGTCATTATTCCTCTTACAAGTTTTTCAGCATCCTGTTGTTTTGACTTTCCACTCTTATCTCCTGCCAACTTTTACCTACCCAGAGCCAGTTGTTTTGCTGACAGCTGCCATGGCCCATGTGCCATTTTTTGAGCATCACCTGCATGAGGCCTCAGGTGCTCACTAAGGAAAACTCACTCCTTCATATTCTTTGCAGAACCAGGAAAGATCTTGCTTGAAAGATCTCTTGCCCAATAGAAAAAAGAGGTTTCTATTCAAACCTACTCTGTGTGGCATCACTGATGTATTTTTGACTCAGAGAAATCTGTTTATTTTCTGTTCTTAAATCAGGAGTGAGCAGCTCCATGAGCAGCACCACAGCAGAGGAAACACAGGCTGTTACTCAAACACCATCTCTGAAAGGATTGTGCTCTGCTTTTCAGATGAGATTAAGAGCTCAATTACAGAAGAGAAAAAGGCTTTCATTAAATCACACATAGAACATAATAAGGACAAATTACAAAGCTCTTCAGAAGTAAATCTGTGTCAGACTGCTGGGTAAGGAGGCCCTTTTAGGGGAGGCCTTCAGAGGTTTCTCCTGCTCTTCTGAAGAAATGAGTCCTGCACACCTCATCTCACCACGTTTTTGAGGAAAGCTCACAACCAGAATCCTATGGGGCATCCAGTGTGCAAATCCCACAGACAGAAATACCCACTGGCCTCTGGATTTGCAGATGTGAACCTGGAGCTGAGTGACTGGATGCTTTTCCCTCCCCAGAAACCCAAGGCACTGCATGGCAGAGCTCAAAGTGGCCAGCAAAGGGTTACAGGGCTGCCCAGAATCCTGCACCAGGTTCAGTCACAGAGTTGTCACCACTTGATTTTGTTCCCTTGTTATTTTGCTCTCCTGGAATATATTATGGTTAATTAAAGGCAGTTAGCTAATTGGATGGTAAGCAGGTGCTGGTTAAAAAAAAAACCCAAACCACTGTTCCCCTTTGAAATGCCAGACAGGAGATTAATTGAAATTCCCTTTGAAAAGATATCCCCAAACCTCCTAATCTGTTGATGAAAACAGTCAAGGAAAAGTCAAGGAGAAAAGAACAAACAATGTTTTTCAGGAGGTTTCACAACTCAGGCAACTGCAAGCATCAAGCATTAGGATTGAGGATTGTCATTGCTGCACCAGGAAACCTTTCAAAGTCTCAAAAACTTTCACTGAACAGCAGTGCCAGAATGCCCCAAAGCTGAACAACAATCCCATGAAGGCATATTTCCATCAAGGCTGGGATGAGATGAGTGGGAGAGGATGACTGAGGCTCTTCAAAAGCCAGACCTCAGAGATGGGATTTAATCCTGATATCCCTCTGGGTATCCAGAAAAGGATCAAGACATGTGAAGGAGCTCAGAAAGCCAGAGTGCTCAAAACAGCAGCATGTACACAGAGGGAAGAAGGGGAAATACAGCTGGATACTTCCTAATGCTCTTTGAACTGACCTGGTGTCTGGTGCAGTGAGTCACAGAAAACTTGCTCTAAACATGGGTGGCAGAACTGAAAATGCTCACTGGTAAGCAACAGAAAAAATTAAGAGCATATAGGAGTGAGTGTAGTCACAAGGACCTGGAGAAGAAAGAGCCCCAAAAGGCCAGACATGGTGTAATATCATCCATAATAAGGGTAAAATACATGTTGCTATTCATCATGTATCCAAAGAATTATGGAATGGTTTGAGTTGGAAGGGACCTTTAAAGGTCATCTGGAATGACAGAGTACTGAAAGCAAGAAAAAACCAGTATCTTAAGTGCCAGGGAAAACTGTGTTGAAAGCAACCTAAGGTTAGAGCCAAAACAGCAACACCTTACCTTTGAAATCAAGATTTATCAATTACTGATGCTGTCTGCCACTGAGGGGCACACTAAACCAGAATCCTCCACTCCAGCTTTGCCATGCTGTGCTATCAAAGCTCTCCATGCTGCCCAGCTCCTGTAGAAACTGGACTTTGTGATGTGACCCCAGCATGGCAGCAGCCCAGGTGAAGCATCACCACTCCTACAAAATAAAGCAGTTTTTACCTGAACATCAAACAACACTAAATTTCTCTGGGGAACACCGGGTGCAGGAAAATCAGGGACAGAAAAGGGATGTGTCTGTGGAGCAGAGGGCTGGTAAAAATTCTCATTAGGTTGTTAACAGCTGGTTTCATTAGTCTGCCTACAGACAATCAGTATTACTTAGCAGCTACTGCAGGGTGAAAAGCCATTTCAGTTTATTAATGTTCTCAGAGCTGCAAACCTGGCAGTGAAATTATTTTTAAAGTGGCTTGTAAAGTTTGTCTCTTCTCAAAGAACGTGTCAGGCTGATAGACCAGGCTGTGAAATTTTTGCCCCAATAAAAGGGCAGTTGAATGCAGTTTAATGGCACCTTGAAATGTTCTGCTCTGAGAAACTGTCCCCAAAGTCCAGGTGGACCTTTCTCCATGGGAACTCTTAGAAATTTGTAGAAGCTATAACTTTAGCATTAATTTTACAGGAGCATTTATAGCCCCAGGGTCAAGAGCAAAGCCATAAAATGCTGCTCAAGCCCTGAGCTTTCTCAAACCAGAGGTAAACTTGTATCCAAAGGTCTGTCTAGAGCCCAGGACTACTACATTTGCTCTAGTAGAATTCTGTTTTAAAGCTTAGCCTGCAACCAAGGTAGATTTTTATCTCAGCTTAGTTAAATATCCCCCCTAAACCACCATAAATTATAATTTCCCCACTATAATTCATGTTTTGTCCACTCCTAATTACTCTTTCTTCTTGCCCTAAGCACAATCCTTACTCATACAATACGTTTGATGACTCTCATTAAATTTATTATTCTACAGACATATGTTAAAGTTTACCTGAATGAGAGCTTTATCCAGCTCCTGCCAGAGCTAATGGAGAAGATATTTCAGTTTATTCAAAGCAGCTGTTATCTCAGAAAGAGGATGATGCTTAAATTATAATAAAAGTTCTGCCAGAAACAGTATTCCTTTGTTTCCCCCAACCATTCACTAAAAGTCCTCAGTCACTTACGAACTTTTAAAATCATTTCTAGTATTCACTACATGGCCAATTACTAAAGGAGCTCTGACCCTGCAGGGCAGTTAATGACCATCTCTGACATATTTCTTACATGTATTTTTTTTCCCCAACATTTTCTTCAACAGCAGCTAACCAGGTGCCTTGCCCTTTTTATCTCCTGTTTAATCCATTTACTCTCATCCTCCATGGCGCAGCACACGATGTTTCCACAGAACCAGCCTGCACCAGCCACTATTTCACAACTCACCCATAAAATCCCAATCTTTGACACTTCCACCTCTTCATCTTCCCATCCAGGGAGGGCAGTCAAGGTCAGCCAGATGCAAATGAGGTGTTTGAAGCTGAGGTGTGATGAGGCACTGATTGCTTGATGAGCACAGGAGGAGGAAAGGTCTTGGCTGTGCCTTGGTTCTTAAATCATCCTCAGTTGTGCAGGAAAATTAAGGACAGAGCAGTGATGCTCCTCTGACCAGCTTCCTCATGGCATTGTTCCTGTCACAAAGTCAAAGACAGGCAGGTCACACAAATTCTCTTTCTCTGACTCCTGCTGGGATGACACCATTGAAAAATAGAAAAAAATTATAATTATCAGGGGTTTTCATAGTGTGAACTCAGGATTTCCCACACTCTGGCAAAGGGGGAATGTTCATTAGGCAAAGGATATGAGAAGGAGCTTCAAATTGTCAAAATCCCAGTAAAAATATTTTTTCCTATGGAACCCTTCACCAAAGCTGGTCACACTTCAGGCCCTTTGTGCACCCATTTCCTGAGGTGCATCTCCCAGTGGGGTGTTCCCACTGCTCCAGGGACCCCACACAAACCTTACAGCCCCCCACAAACACACCCCCAGGAGCTGCACCCTTCCCTCCAAACCTGGGTACCTGCATCAGCCACCTCTGTGCTGAGCTGAGCCTGGTTCTCCCCAAAAGAAGGTGCTCAGTTTATCCTTGAAAAGATTGACAACAGCATTCTTGTGTTCTTCAAAAGAGCCATTATTTCACAGCTGTAATCTCCACACTGAGACTTTATTCCCTTAAAGTGTCCAAGTACACAGGCAGCATCAAGGAAGGCACTGAAGTGAGTCAAGTTTAAGCCCAAAGAGCTCTCAGCTCCCTGTGAAAGCTGAGAGAAGCAGTAAAGAAAGAATGAATGCTCCTGTAATGGCATATAACAGCCACACGGCAAGGGAGAAGTTGGTTTTAGAGAATGAAGAAAAAGCACTAAGTAATAAAAGGTGAGAAAAATCCATCACTCGAACAGGTAAATGAAGGTAAACCACTTGAAGAGACAGACTTAAGATGGAAGAAAAACCCCACAATTAATAGTGTTCATGACACCCAGAGGCAAAACAAGCCCAGGGGATCAGGAAAGAGGTAAGCCTGTGCTCCGAGGAACAGCAGAAATGAAGTGAGAGCTCTGGAGGGAACAAAAGAAAGAGGCACTCTGAAGAAAGGAAGAAATGCCTCCCCACAAGGTGTTTGTTTTGGTTTTTTTAAATCAAGAGTCTCTTATATGATGTGGTAGAAAATACAGAAAAATAAAGGTCAGGAGAAGCATGGTTGATTGGGAACATTCCTGCATAGCAGACAAGATATGTCCTTGTGCAAATTATTCCATGCAGCACTCACATATTTAATTGCTGCTTTTCCTCTTCCTGGGGAAGCAAAGTTGCTTTATTTACTCCAAGCAATATTTTCTCCCTCCTCCCTGGCTAAGAACAAGCTCCCACCTTGGCAAGGGCTCGCTGGTTTACTTAATGCTCATCACAGCCATGCTAAGGAGAGTGGAGCAGGTTAATTTATCACTTGTTCCAATGATTAACTTGCCCAGCTGCTGGGTCCAAGAGCCCCAGAGTGCCTCAGGTTATACAGGATCACAGAAGGAAAAGCTCCATTGCACTAAGCTGCTGCCACACTGGCCCTCTCTGCCTGTCAAACACACTCAGCTGCTCTTGCACTGGCCTCTGAAAATCCCCCATAAAATACAAGTGAAAATCCCTCATCACCTGTGAGAAAGCACAGCTGGGTTCTGCTCAGGGCATTTCAAACTATGTAGGGTATTTGTGAGCTCCCCTTGCAAGGGCAGCATCTCAGGAAAACCAAAAATTTCTTTTCATGAACTCACCATGTTCAGGACACTGCCCCTAGACCAGGTTGTTCCAAGCCCCATCCAACCTGGCCTTGAGCACTGCCAAGGGTGACACAAGCACAGCTTCTCTGGAACCTGTTCTGCTCCTCCCAGATGTAAAATCATACCCAACTCAGCAGCCTCAGACACAGATTTCTATTAAATACCTACATTTTCTAGGAAAGAAATATGGCAAACCTTGTTTGCATCCAACTTTGCAAAATCAACACAAGCTCTTCAGAAAGGGGCTGCCGCCCACTTTTCTTATTTTTCCCATTTGGTGGAACATTTTCATTCTGTTGTTGTTTGGAGCAATATTTTAATATATATGGCTGAGCTGCTTAAAATAGTACAGCAAGATACTTGTGTGAGGGGTGGAAAACTGAGCTCTCTCACATCCAGTGTTTCTGTTGTTGGAAGTTTTAAATCCCACCTCTCTGGTGGGATGAAATAGGTGCTACTAATCCAATTTCTAAAGTATCATGCATCAAGCTGACACTATTTTAAGACTTTAAAAACCCCAGCCAATTTAAACAAACCTCTGCTCCTTTCCATTTTCTCTGTTCCACAGTTTATGAAAGAAGACAGGAGAGAAAGATTGTTTTGGGAACTATGTTTTCAGCACTCTAAAAATAATATAAAAACTGCTCTGCCACACTCTCAGCTGTTACAGCCCCAAAAAGCACAGGCTGTCTTTGCTCTCAGAGTCACAATTGTGGTGGGATTTCTACCACACCAGAGGACAATCAATTTTTTGTTTTCTCCTGGAAATAACTACAGCACTTCTGGGTAGCAAGGCAAACATGAGCCTCTTTTAATGGCCCTTGAAACTGGACATGTGAAATAAGGGACACAAAGCCAAAGATCAGCTGAATCTGTGATGTATTAATGGGTCTCCACATTCTTCCCAGGAAGATGAACAGCAATCACTGTTCTGCCAGGGAGACTGCATCTGCTGGGAATGGGGTGGGAAAATGTGCTTTCTGCTCCTCTCAGAGCCAAAATTCCTACACATTTCTTGTAAGTCCCTCTTAGAAAGGGACCATGTTCAGCTGAGTGACAGTGAAGCAAAATGGCAATCCAGGAATAAATGTTCCTGTGCATAACATCCTCCATTCACATGGATGCTTCCTCACTGGCACACAGGAGCAAGGAAGGAACCCAGATGCATCATTGTACATAAAGTCAGATGTGTTGAGGGATGAACAGATCTCACAGGGATATGGAAACCTCCCCTAAAAACCCAGTCCAGGGAGAGCCTGAGCTGTTTTGTGGTTCCAGGCATGAAGATGCTCAGGACCTTCCACAGATGCTCAGGATGGAGCCTGGATGTCACTCTGGAAATGCCAGTGGCTCAGCTGAGAGCTGTGGGGATGATTTACACTGCACTGAGAGGGGCCACAGTCCTGCAAGGGTCTTTCATCAGGAGCAAACAGCAGCCTGGAGGGTGGGGAATGCTGATCTGAGCCACTGCTCATCCTTCACCTTAATGTGGAGCTGCCCCCAAAGTTGCCATCTATCACTTTTTTTTTTCTCCTGTTGGGTATATTTTGGAGCAGCTGTTTTATGTGGCTTTTTGTGGTGATTCTGTGGGAAGCAGCCATTTGCCTGCTGTGATATCCTCACAACTAACACTAACTCCTTATTCCCTTTGGTTTTATTTGGGGTTTTTTATTTTTTTGATTGGTTTGTGTGGGTTTGTTTATTTGGGTTTTTTTCTGTTTTGGTTTGAACTTTTTATTTGCTTTTTTATAAATGACCGGTAAAGTTGGCATAGCCAAACTCAAGAAAATGTAAACCAGGCTTGACTTTCCAGAAATTACTTTTGGCTAGGTTTAGCTGCACACCCAGGCTCAGGATCACCAGTATATTTGCAGGTTTTGCTCTGCATCATCAGCCTGCCCAGACTCTGCTTGGTGTTTCACAAATGGAGAAGACAGTGGACATTGTGCCAAGCTTCATTTCAAAGAGAAAAACCATCAGCATGACAAAAAAGAAGAAAAAAATAAAATTGACCAGTTAGAACAGAACAAGTGTCCCACCATCTTCCCCTCCACTGTTATTAATTTTGTATATTTAGAGGCAAATCTGGGTCTAAAGCTTCCATCTCTCAGTTCCTGATGCTATTTGCTACCCTTCAGCTTTGACATCCCCTTGATCTGACTGACTGCTGTCCAAGTGGGACTGGGGATGCTCAGCCTGAAAAGAGGAGACACTGGGAGGCCCCAGTGTGGCTGTGCAGGACTGGGAGGGTCCCAGAGGAAAGAAGGGGACAGAGTGTTCAACAGGGCCTGTGGTGACAGGGCAAGGGGGATGGCTTTCAACTGCAGGAGGCTGATTGAAGGTGGATCTAAGGAAGCTGCTGTTTTACACTGAGGGTGCTGAGGCACTGCCCAGGTTGGGCACAGAGGCTGTGCATGCCCCATCCTTGGGAACAGGGCTCCCCCAAGGTCTGGGGGGAGATTGCTCAGCTTGGAACAAGATGATCTTCAGGGTCCGTTTCAAGCCCAACCACTCAGGGATCCCCAGTGACCACTTCTGTTGACCCTGGAATCTTGGAATCTGTGTGATGTCACATCCCACGTTCCAACTGGAACTGCCACCCCCCAGCAAAGAGCACAACTCAACCACTGGCCCTTGTGTCAGCCCACCGTTCAGTCTGCGCCTGCTCACCCTCGTGATTGTTCTTGCCGCCCTTCTTGCCACCTGCCCTCTGCTACTCCCATCAGTGCTGAGAGCTCCCTGGTGCCTGCATTTTGTCACCCCTCACTTCAAGATGCTCACATTTATCCTTTGTCTAATTTGTCAGCTGAGGGAGGTATGGTGCCATTCCATGGAGGTGGACACCTCCAGCTGCCCGAGTGGGCTGCAGCTCTGTGGGGATGGTGTGGGACAGGGACCCCACTCTGAGGTTTTGCCACCTCTGCAGGCTGCCATGGACAGAGTGGAGGAGATGGAGGTGGATGTCCCGAGTCCTACAGTAGAGGATGTGGAAATGGAGGAAGAGACTGGAGAAGAGATGGAGGTGGATACGGATATGGATGAAGAGATGGAGGTGGATGTGGATGAAGAGATGGAGGTGGATGTTTATGAGGAAGAGGAGGACATGGAAGTGGAGGTGGAAGAACACATTGAGGACATGGATGTTGATGTAAAAGATGAGGAAGAGGACATGATTTTGGGGTGAAGAACAATGCCAGCAGCAGGACAGGCACGTGATCCCCACAGGCAGAGTGGGTCCCCTGCTGCCAGACTGGAGCTAGGCTGGTCCCTGCTCAGGGACGTGGTACCTCGCAAACTGGAGTCTGGTGGCCACACACTGCCTGCCCTGTCCTCTCTTTGGGCCACTCAAGCTCCATTCCAGACCCAGCCAAGCTCAGCTCTGGTAGCAGAGTCCTGCTTTGCCCACATGTGCCAACCTGGGGACACATGGAAGAGCCGTCTGTGCCTGACTGCAGTAACCATGACACCTGCTTTTCTTCTACCCCGATGAACATTCCAGACAGCGATGGCACCCTTTTGTACATAGTTCTACAGTTCTACATTGTTCTACAGTTTTTTGTATTTAGAATAGGATTTAGGACTTAAGACTTTAAGAATTTTTTGTCTTCTACAAATAGATTTAATATAGTTTAGTTAGATAGGTTCTTATGTATATATGTTCTATGGATTGTTGTTGTTGTTGCAAATGTTCTTACATTCTAAAATTGTTCTGTATTGTTGTTGATAAACAATTCTGTAATAAACAATTTTTTTTTCACACCCCCGTTCTCTTACCATTTGCATTGGGCACAGGCAGCATTTGCAAAGTTGTGGTTTCCACTTGCTCCAGGTTCTCAGGGCTGGAGGTCCCCGGGGGAGCTGGCACAGCCACCCCAGGAGTGGGGGCACCTGTGCACAGAGGGGTCCCACTGACAGAGGTCACCCGCTCCCTGCAGTTTCTCTGGACACACCTGGTAGCTGCAGGGGCAAATCCCAGCGTGCCCTGTCCCATGGGATCCCATGTTGGAGCAGGGCTGAGCCTGCCTGCTCCTGCAGAGCCTCAGCCATGGCTCTGCCCTTGGGAGCCCCAGGGCTAAGGAGGGTGCACTGGGCTGTGGGGAACCCCTGTTCCTGAGCACCCTGAGGGGCTGAACCAGCCTGGAGGGAGCCCCAGCCCTACATGGACCAAGATTTCCCTTGGAAACCCTGTCTGTGCTCAGACTCTGGTACAAGCACAACAGGAATTGATCCTCCTAGTTAAAGGTGTTAATTGGCACAAATTTTTCCCTTGGACTTTCTAGTACAGTAAATGTCAGCACTTGTAATCCCTGTTCTGCACTCCCTGGTCAGGCACCAAAACATCTGAACCTGACAGAACATTATTAATTAGCACCAACTTGCAGAGAGCTATGGGGGAGAACCTACCCTCAACACCCAGAGAAACACTTGACATTGATAGTCTGGGGCAGAGCTGAAACTAAAGCATTTTAATGTCAAGAGAGACGATTTTTTTATTGAACAATAATGAAAGCTTTTGCTCTCCTCACCTGCCACAGATGTGTATTGCTTCTGGGTTGTGACTGATTTTTATTAATCTGTTCAGAACTGTGATGCTGTTCCTGGCTAAGGTGCAGAGATGATATTTCAGAGCTAGATGAGCTCAGCACAGCTGGTGCAACACACAGTTTCCACACCCAGACACTCAGGCCATGCAAACTGATACTTTTTCATCTCTGTGCAAAGATGAGTGTTAGGACATCACTGACGTACCACACACTTCTCAGAGCTGTCCCTTTCATCCAGCTCTCCCCAGTCACTTCACAGACTTCAAGCAGTTTATCTCTGATAGAGTTCAGTGGCACATGGGATTTAATCCTGGTTTTTCTTCATCTTCTCCTAAGCTGTCTCCAGACAGAGTGTGTGGGCACTGTCTGACAGCAGCAGCATTAACGTGTCACCTCCCTGACACTGAGGTTCATGTCACAACTTTTCATCAAAAGCAGCAAATAAATGATTCCCACTGTGTCCCACACAGCTCCATGGGGAGTTTGTGGGGCTGCAGTTCCAGCACCAGCCCTCGTGCACAGGAATTTCAGGAGGAGATACAGAAGGAATCAGCCATTCACAGAGAAAAACATCAGTTTGCACGGCCCAGACCCCCTCAATACTGCAGACTCTGGTGACCCAGACTCTGCATTTACACTTCGGCCTCTGTGCCTTCCTTTTCTTCTCACTAAACTCCTCCCAGTTTCCCTCTTGCTCAGGTTGCCAAGATAATTAAAAGCAGCATTTGGAGCAGAGATAGATGAAACTGTCCCAAGGCTTGATAAAATTTATCTTTTCAGAGAATTCCAGCCAAGGAGAGAGGAAAAGCCTGCGTGAAAGAGGTGTGAAATCAAAGCAGTAATCAAATTTAGGTATAATGAGAGAAGCTGAAGAGTTTTTCAATGTTCAGAACAAGATTAGCAGCTCCAGGCACAGGAGGGATGGGACAATTTCCCTGCTGTAACAACTCTGTGATGCAAATTGCATCTCAAACCCTTCTCCCCAGCTCTGGGACCCATTCAGCCACAAATGTGGTGCTGAATTTTTAAAGCAAAGTGGAAGCTGGTCAGAGAGGTGGTTTGCAAATAAAAACCACAGAGGGAAGCACCAGCTGGAGCAGAGAGGGGCAGAGCCTGGCCCTGAGGTGCAGCACAGCCTGAAACTCTAACAAATTAAAGAACTTTCCACTTGTTTTTTTTTTTCCCTCAGGAGCTACAGAAGCTGCTTTATGGAATCCCTGCCTCCTTCACACCGCATCAGCCTGCAGGAGAGCCCAAGGATGAAGATTACAGCATCTTCAGCTGCTGCTTCCATCTCCTGACTCAAGTCTCACCAAAATCTATCACCACTGAGCCTTCCCAAAGCCTCAGATTCACTCAGTCTGTGCAGGATTTCAGTTCTGAGGAGTACAAAGGGAGATAAAGGCACTTGCAGACACCAGAGAAGCAATTTCTGCCTGAGGTGCATTTCACTGCCCAGGTTAGTGCCTCTAAAACCATCAAAATCAGCCCCTTTGACAGGACCAAGCCAACAGCAGGACATGAGGGCCTGCACATGGTTGGAAATGCCTTTTTTTAATATTCCTCTCCCCGTCTCTCATTTCATGGTGCCATTGCAGGAGTTAATCCCATCATTCAGCAGCAAGTCTTGGCAATCAGCTTCAGATAGATTTTTAGTGCTGAGCAAATAAGAGGCAATTTTACTTTGTCTCCAATGAATGAAGTTTCACCTAAATCAAACTCTGTGTTCTGAGGCTGGCCAGGCACTAACCACTGCCAGGTCCCCAACCTGGATGTCAAACTGCTCTAATATTGAAAAGTTAAATTTATTTGGCTTTGTATACAAGATTATTCTCTCTCAAAAGAATTGGAATCCATATAATTGCATTTCCAAGCACTAAACTCAGACCAGCCACAAAGAGCACAAGAGACAAGAAAAGAAATAGAGATTTCTAAGGAGATGGAAATTGAATGCTGAGTTTTTTCCATTATAGAAAGTTTCATAAATTATCACCTGCCAGCTCCTTACCTTCACTTGTGTGGCCACCACTGAATACACTCACAGATAAGAAAATGTTTGTCCTACTGAAAAGTGGGTCTAGAAGTAGAAAAAGGCTCAGATATCTGAATTAAAAGACAACATAATGAAAAGAGCTGCCTTATAATAGCAAGATATGATGGACAGCAGGAATGGCTGAAGCCAGCAGAGATAAGTCCATGAACTATTCATGCTACAAAGATTTCTGACAAAACCCCCAATAACCCAAATACAACGTTTTGTCTGGCAGAGCTGATAGGAACCCTGTGCATTTAATTCAGTCATTGGCAGCAAATAGAGATCAGCTTGAAGCTCCTTTGGTCCACTACTACTTATTTTTTTTCACCCACAAAATATAATTACATCTACTCTTTGGGAAGAAATTACTGCTTTGAGTGGTTCAATGCAAAGAGTTTCTTCCCATACCCACTCATAATCAGTCACCAAGAGAAATATTTTCTAAAAAGATCTCTTCAAAATTTTGGAGTGACTTTCAACATAAATAACTGGGTTATTTTGCTCAGAATGATAAGGGAATTGAATTGGGCTCCCTCATCTTAAAAAGAAGTGTTTCTTCCTGGTTCTTCACAAAGAGGAACAAAACACTTTGTGGCAGCAGACTGAAGGGAGGAAGAGGTTTCTTTCCCCCTGAGCTGCACAATAGGAGACAATTTTGTTGCCAAGAGGTAACAAAACCCAGCCGATTTCCACTTCTTTTAGTGTAAGGGAAAAGCTCTGAGGATCTCAGCTGTGGGAGACACAGAGTGGCAGGAGCAGGGGATCTGCTGGGGGTTTTGGGGTGGGGGACAGATTAAAGAAATGTTCAAGTGAAACCTGTGAGAGGTCAAGACTCCATTCCTCAGAGGAGAAATTTGATTTGACCCAAATGCCATTCAAATCCAACAAACATTGAGGCATTTCCCCAAGCTCTGCTGGGCCATCAGGTACAACCCAGATCACTCTGTGGGACCAGGGCAGCCAATCCCTGGTACCGGACAGAGAATTCCCCTGGGAATCCACCTGCATTGCCCATGGGACTCACATGATCTGTTTGTAAAGACCTCAGTATCCAAAAAACTCCACATTAAAAGCCTTTAATTTGGGGTTTCACTTCTCCACCTATCTGTTGTCACTAGGCAGCTGCTCCACTTCAACATCCCTCTGATGGGTACAAATTTTCTCCTAGTTTCCAGCCTAAACAGGAAGTTATTTCCATTCATTCTTCTGCAAGTACTGGGAGCTTGTACCTGCTTTGCTCTTCCTCTTCTGGTGTGCATTTATGTACATAAAATGCCAAAGCCAGGAGCATTTCTTTGTTTAAATCATGTCATTTGTCCTTATTATTTCCTTCCCATATAATTGCATGGATTTGGTGCTGGCTCAACACTCAGAATGTTGACAGCACAAAGTCCAGTTCTCGCACTGATCTCTCCAAGTTTTGGGCCAAGCCTGCAAAGAAGGAAATACAGCAAAGAAATTCCAAACAGGGGCCCTAATAAAGGTAATAAAATGCCACCTGTCTGTGTTTGCTGCAGGGAAGAATAGTGCTGCTTATTAAATCACTACAAACAATTAAAGAAGCAGAGGGGAGGAAGACAGCGCTATCGTTTCCAGCTCCCCAGTCCTCTGCCCCTGGCAGGAATTTCATAAAGCACAAATCTCCCAGCAGAAATCCCTCAGCAATTGATTTCCTACTCGTGGAACACAGCAGGCACACACTCTGGTTTTCCTGACCAGAAAAGGAGAATTTGCCTCGATGTTTTTCCCCTCGATGTTTTGTGATGTCAAATCCCCCTCCCTGCACCGAAGTGACATGTTTCTGCATGGTGGCAACCCTCTTGAGAGGCACAGAGAGCTTTGTGTCAGTGCAAGGGACCCCCACAAGGGCAGATCCCTAATTCAGGCTCCATCTTTGTTCACAAGCAGTTCCTAGCAGAAAATTCATTGCATTTCCCCAGAACAGGTAATTTCAAGTGCATTTTTCTCATGAGCTCTTCTGCCTTCCACAAAAGCAGCGTGCCAGGGATTGCTTTGGAGACCAGCATCAGGAAACGTAGCAACACCTAACAGCCAAGATCATCCAAGCCCACTTACCAGCTCACCCCCACATCTCCTGGACTCACTTGAATGCCCAGGAGAGTCTGAAGAGCCAACTGTTTTCTAAGAAATGGTTGTGCAATCAAAAGGTAAATGACAGGGACAACCAGCCCCACACAGGTGCCCCAGACAGGAGAAAGAGCAGGAGGGATCCATCCCTTACTGACAGAGGTGCAGTTCCAGTGATGCTCACTCCCTGTTTGGGTTGCTTTTGTGGCTTTTACATTAACAATGCATCTCCACACCACAATTGTTCTCCCTCCCTGCAGCCACATGGAAAAAAATTCACTGGTCTCTCACCTTTTTCTTGCCTCTCTCTGCCTGAAATAATTTTTCCCTCATACAACCAGCAGAACAGGGTTCGTTTTCATGCTGGAAAGAAGTCCACAAACTCTTTGACTGATTTCATTATGGAAAACATCACTACATCACCCATTCTCAGGTGCCCCAGGGCAGCAAGGGAGGGAAATTTGATAACAGAGGGGGGAACACCAGCCATGGGTAACAGCATCATATTCTGCCTCTCTCAAGGATGCTTTTCTTCCCAGTCCAGAAAATTCCCTGCCCTTTTTAGGGCTGTAGAATGCTGCTGTCTGCCCCATGAAATGAGGAGCAAATCAAGCAGGAATGCTGCACAACACCTCTGTTCCTATGATATTATTCTGCTGAACCCATAAATTTGCAGAAGAATGGGCACTGCCAACTCCTGATTGCAGAGGAGGGAGTTCGTCACATCCTCCCTGTAAATTAGGATTTATCAGAGATGGAGAATTGATTGCCAAGTAACCTGCAGAGACACAAAACTGCTCTGCAGTTTTCTAGGACTCACTGAACAGTACAAAAAGGTTATTGATGCAGCTGGGGAGTGTTTCTGTACAGGATGTGCACCTCCTGACATCCCAGGAAGGGAAAAATTTACCTAACATTTGCAAGAAAGCAATTCTTCTTATTAGAAAAAAAAATAGGAAAAAATAAATAGAAAATCAACTTCATGGCAAGGAGCCTCAGCAAGGGTTTGCAGAATTTGTTGAAAACACGTCATTTACAAGGAAATAATTTTCATCTGCCTTCAAGTGGAGTTGTGAAGCAGGTGGAGATGGAGATGTCTCAGACACTGAGTGTGCTCCTTACTGACAAAATGACACTGATATTACCAAGTATTAGAAGTGAAAAACTTCAGTGATAACTCAGCCCTCCAACACAAAACACCCTCTCCCACACAGTCAGCACTTGTCTGAAATCATTCCCCTTGGCAGGAGGCCCTGCATGGCCTGGGGAGCGCTGCACTTCAGAAATTATTCCCTGTGGAAAACACAGAAGTATCTTTATTTCTTTGCTTTTTCTGCTTCTCCTCCATAAGCATCCAAAACTTCTTTTTGGTGTGGTCACCTATAATTTGCATTAATATGATTTCTGATGGGGGCTTTATTTACCCAGCACACAGACTCAAAGGTCTCACAGCTTAAATCCCCAGGGAATTAAATTTGGGCCTGAAATCAGATTTTAAAGAAAGGAGAGCCAGGTGTTCCTGACTGTCACTGCTGTTTTGGCTGTTTCTGGGACCCACACTTAATCCAGTCCCTAACATCCCCACTATGGCCATGACCATGGGGTCCCGATAAGCAGAGAGCACCAGCCATAAACCCCATCTTGCAGTAATCCCTTCCCTTTTCCTTTTATCTTTTGCATTTTAATTATTTTTATGCATTTTATAGCACACCATTTCCTACTCAATTCACCTGAGTTATCCAAATTACATTTTTCTCCATCACACTGACATAACCAACATGGCTCACGCTCTTAGCACTGAATTTTCATGACCACATACATGGCCACAAGAATTATGATGTTCTATTTAAGTAGGTCAGGCTGGCATTAATTGTAAAACAGAGCTGTAATAAATTATTGCAGCCCAAAGCCAGAATCAGGTTTCACTAAGCTCAAACCTGCTTTTGCTTCTTTTCCTTCTGCTTTTCCCTCTTTTCCTTACAATAGTTGATGGTATTGTAAACTTTGTACTCCGCAATGTCTGTTGCCCAAAAGAGTGTGGAGAAAGGAGTTGGCTCTGTGTAATTGCACTGGAAAACGTTGTTCCAGGAAACAGATTTCATCTGTTTTGTTGGTTTGGGGTTTTTTACATTGAGCATTGTACAAAATATTAGACCATTTCTCCAAAACATGATCTTAAGGTGAAGATGAGTCATTTCACTGTCATAGCACACACAAAAGGGAAGGGAAACCAGAGTGAACAAAGCAGCAAATTCATTCAGCAGCAATTTGCACTCCATAACCCTCTGGTGATGAGGCTTTTAGGCCAGAGGAGCTCTGCTACTTAAGCAGACAAGGCAACACATTAAGCTGTTGCTTAGAGATATTGGAATATATTGCACAGAGCCTGCTCCCCGGTGAGATCCCTGAAGGGCTCCTGGCTGTTTTTCCAAGGATGCATTATAGCCCTGTTGCAGTGCTGATGTTTGTAAAGAGTCACAGCTTTTCCAAGCAGGTCAAGCAATGACAGAAGGGTGACTTTTCACAAGTGAAAGTTCAGATGGCATTAAAAAAGTCAAAATAACAACTCCTCTCACTTGGACGTGGCAGATACCAAAGGCTCTTAGCAGCTGTGTTACAACCAGCTTAATGGCAACTAAATAATGTATATTCCTGCCAGGAATGCTGATGGATCACAGCACTGCAGGACACCCTCATCTGCCAGCAGCACTGGAAGGACAGGGGTCCAGGGAAGAGCTGATTCCTACCTGCTGACTCATGCTAACTTTGGGTAAAAAATATCTTTTTATTTTGGTTTTGTTTTCTCATCCTTTCAAACTAGGATTCCTCCTTATGTTTTAATCTTCAGCTGTGCTGAGGAATGCCCTTGCACACCCTCTGTGCACATCTGATAAAGGCAACCAGCAGGAAACAGAGCCCTGTTAATAAATCCATGGCCAAGAGAACTCCAAAAGGAAGCAATCAGCTGTACCCCAGAGTACTGCAGCACCAGATCCCATCACATCCAAGGCTTTTTCCTCACAGGTCCCACAGACAAATTACACAAAAGTTGTCTCTCACATGGGCTAATGGAAGAACTCTGAGATAGGGAAGCACAAAAGCTCCAAGTCCAGAGGACTAACTGACCCATAGATTGATGCAGCAGATTAGCTTCTCCTGCTTCCAGAGTTCAGGAGGATGAGGCAGCAGCACCTCTGGCACAGTCAGAGCCATGGGACAGTTTTTGCCCTCTCCTCATGGCAGCACTGACACAAGGGAAGCCCCAGCCACTGCCCTGAGCCCCTCACACCCCACAAAGGTGATGAGCAGCACTGGAAAAGGGACAGTCCACTTCCAGAAATCTCCCTCTTCCAAAGGGCTCTGCTTTCAGCACACTGAGCTGGCTCAGGGCAGCAAACCAACCAAAGTACGCCCTCACTTCCAGCCCTGGAGAAAAGTAGGAATAAATGCTGGAGAGTAAAAGCATCCTGGAATGGAAGCAGATTTTAATTTCTCTCTGGAGCAAGGCTGCTCGAACCCGGACCAGGGGGGAGTGGGAGAGGAAACGAGGGTGTTGAAAGCAGCATTCCCTCTGCACTCAGATTCTCACAGTTAGGTATTAACTGCAGCAAGACTGGCACCGTGTCCTTGCTCCCACTGTCACCAGTACTCTACCAGAGCTCCCTTAATTAACACACCTGCCAGCACAGCTCCTGCTGGCAGCCAGGCAGCCTCTTGCAATGCCACTTCCCCTCCACGACTGGTGGGGCTGGGGAAGGTGTGGTAAAAGAGCCAGGGTCTCCAAGAAGTGCTGGGAATGAGGGTAACCCATTGCAGGAGCCTCCCAACCTCTTTCCTGGCTGGCAGGGAGCAAATAGCTCCAGCCAGCCACCCACCAGCTCCCAGGGCTGCAGCTTTTATTCCCCATCACAGCTGGTCTGAGGAAATTGCTGCACGGTTTGTGTGGATTGCTCCCCTGCAGAGCCAGACGGGGCAGTTATTGATATGTGCTTTCCCTGACAAAAACAGGCTGTTTATGGACTCCCATTTTCCTTAAATCGCTTCCTGAACCCCTTTGCCTTCACTGCAGCTTTCAGGCGGGCAGGATGTGTCACCAGCCCCTGGATCTGTGACAATTATCACCATTCAAAAGCACTTTCTTTGCCACAATTCACCAGTTTACCGATGGCGACATTTGCCCTGCAGCTCTTGCCTGGTTCCCTGAGCTGTCCTACAAGGTGAGCACCATCACCTGCCTAAGCCAGCCTGGCTCAATAAGGCTGGGAAGGTTTTGGGGGGAAGCAGAAGGACATCCCAGCTTTGTGGGTGAGTGTTATCCTACAAATAGCCTGACCAGGCACACTTACCTTACCAGAAGCAATTTCAGCCCATTTGATGTAATCAGTTCTGGACATTTTTCAGGACAGCAGGTCCTGTTGTGGTAGGACAAGGGGGAATGGCTTTAAACAGATGGAGGGTGGATTTAAATTAGATATAAGAAAGAAATTTCTTTACAATGAGGATGGTGAGGCACTACCACAGGTTACCCAGAGAGGTGGTAAATGCCCCATCCCTGGGAGCATTCAAGGTCAGGTGGGATGGTTGAGTTCTGAGCAATCTGATCTGGTTGATGATGTCCTTGCTCATTGCAGGGGGGTTGCACTAGATGACCTTTAAAGGTCCCTTCCAACCCAAACTACTCCCTGATTCTATTATTAACCTGCAATGCTTTTAAAAGCCTGAACACTTCATACAAATAAATCACCTTAATAACCAGTGACTGCAAGACAGCCAGCCGAGAACATTTTGTTTTGGTAAACAGATTATTGATTGTATATCTGTGTCCTTGAGATGAACTTGACTCCTTGACAGCAGCAGGAGCCCAACAAAACAGGTTGTCCATAATTCCAAAATGATGGATGGCCTTTGTCTGGAGCCAGCAGCGCATCAGCTTTAGGAAGGCAATAAAGCAGCACTGATTTAGCATTGGCAGGGATTTCCCCTCCCTAAAATGCTGCCTTTTCTTTGTTTGCACAGCTGACCCAAGCAGCACAGTGTGAACATGGGCTTCAAGAGGCAAAGTCCATCTCCATGGCACAGATTTGCCAGGAATAAACTCTTTGTCCCTGCTGCACTGTGCTGATGATGGAGCTGTTGGCACAAAAATAGGTCCAGGCAGCTCGTACCCTTTGTAGCAGCATTTCCAAACCAGTGATTTCCAGGGCTTTATGCCACTGTAATATTTATAATCAAGGAATGCCCAGCCAGAGAAGACAAGAAGAGTAAAACATTCTCTCCAAGCACTCCTCATCACACCAATATAAATAGATCTGTTTCCCCTGTGCACAGCCCCTGGCCCTGGTCGAGCCCAGAGATGCACAGAAGAAATATTTTCTCTGTTGATAGAACAGTTCCTACTGCAAAGCAATCCCCTACATGAATTTAGATCTGTTGGCAATTGTCCTCCCCAAAGCAAACAAGTTTTATTGGAGAACCAGGCAAGTAGTTCTGAAAGGAAGTGCCAGTAATTTGTTTGGGGCATATAAGCAAAAGCCCCTGTACCCACACCAGGCAATGAGCTTTAATTAGTCTCCATCTCATCTCTGACAGGTTATTTTAATCAAGCACATCCTAACCAAGGCACGGAGAGCATGTTCACTATGGATAATGAGGAGTAAGGCACAAGGAAAGGGTAAAAGCACAAGGAACCATCATCAGCACCACAGCTCCTGAAACACACAGCACCCAGGCACACAACCCCTGGCCATGGCAGCTAATTCCAAGATAATATAGACTGGGAAAAAAAGAACAGCTTTTAAACTATCCCAGAGACCAGAGATATACTTTATGCTGAAAAACAGAAAGCCTCAAAGGATTGTGGATGAAAAATACTTTAAAACCCTTTTGTCCCAGGGAATAGTTACAGATCAGCAAATGTAACATCACATTCTCCTGAATTTTTCTGCCTTCTGTATGCTATTCTCTGAAAAAAGACAACAGCAATTCCTGGAAACTGCATTCCCCCTGCAGACCTACCAAAGCCTTGCTTCATTTACAACTCCTTATAAACCACACCAGCTTTCCCAAAACAGGCAAGAAGAAAGCTCCAGGGGTGTTTCATCTGAAGAACTATCATCCATATCATTCCTATGCAATATAATTGGACAATATAATTCCTGTTTCATTTTCCTTAAGCCCAATGTCTGCTTAGATTTTGGTCAAGGAAATATCTTGAAGAGTTGTACATTAAAAAAAAAAAAAAATCCCATCTGCTGAAGTCGGTTATAGCCATGTCTTTAAGAAGTGCAATGAAATGTTTTACTCCCACCCAGCTACTGGTGCACAATAATCTTGCCAGAAGAATATAAAACATCCAAAAAGAGGAGCAAAGTCAGACACACTTCTTGGCTACTGGCTCAGATCTATGAGCTGGCCCTCCTGGTTTAATGCACTCAGCCAGGCATGGCAGTGATGGATTCCTGTTTTCCCTTGCTTTGTCTCGAAACAAAGGTCAGGCAATACTTAAAAGACTAAAAGAGAATCAAAAGACTCTGGATTTCCTTTTTCTTTTTTTTTTCTTTAGGAACATGCTGGTAAAGTGATCTTACATTGTTGCTCTATAACCTGGGGTGCATTTCCAAGAAGCTTCACGGGACTCCTGCACCTCCGGATGCACATCTGAAGGATTTCACTGGATTTCCAAAGCCGGATCAGAGACCCAGCTGGAGGAACTCAGCCCAACTCCCCCAGAGCAGCCGAAAACAGCACAGATCTGGCAAGGTACATCTGTTTATTTGTTTATTTTGCGTGTTGTAATGTAGCTCACCCTCCTCCTGCTCCCTTTGTTAAAACCAGCCACTGTTCCCTATTGAAGCAGTTTAACCCCCTGCTTCCCATCCTTTCATCCCTCACTCAGCCAGTCCTGAGTGCTGCCTGTGTCCCTCCACATCTCCCTCATTCCTGAAGGAAACATCCACCGTATTTACTCTTTCAATAACCCTGCAGAGAGAAAACCCTTTTTTCCCCCCTTCCCCGATCCGAGCAAGTGCTAATTGGTCAGACACACAACACGCACACACAGAAGCATCGTGTTGATCTGATTGCAAATCCCCATACGTCAGCAGCCCAGAGACCCTCCTCCAGCTCGGATCAGAGGGAAGAGGCTCACCAGTGAGAGCAGCAGGTGCTGGAGGAGGCAGAGGAGCCGCTTCCCAGGTAAGGGACACTTCACTCCCCATCCCCAGCGCCGGCAGTCCAGCTCACTTTACTGCTGTGCGACAACAAAAGGCAGAAGTGAGGCACTTCTCTCTGCAGAGCCTGGGACCGGTTGCCAAACCTTTGATCTTCATGGTGGAGGGGGATAGGGGTCGGTTTTTTGTTCATTCCCTGTGGAGGAATTCTTGGAAGTATGGGTCAGGCAATAGTGATGGATGTGGTGACTGCTACAGGTGAGATGATTCCTGCTGTGTCTCTTTCAGGGTACTTTTCTCTCTCTTCCCCGATTAATCCTGAACTTCTGAGATGTACAGGTTTGTCTATCTGTGCCAAATTTGGGGGGCTGCCAGTTGTTCGTACTGGGGATGGTTTTCAGAGTGAGTAAGTTCATAACTCACCCTTGCTTAAAGGTGTACTTTGATTGCAGGGAAATCCCCTTTAAATGTTAATTTCAGAAATACTCCCTGAACTATTTTTCCCCCTCCTTCTTTTGCTAGGGGACCCTGGGAGTGGGGAGTAGCAGTGTCAGAAACTTCTTCATTGTTTGTGAAATCGCTGTCCATGAAGAGCCTGAACTCCACACAAAGGCAGGCGCTAATTACCACTGGAACACTTCTGCTCCAGCACAGAAAGCAAGAGCTGTGCCAGAGAAACTGCAGCCATCCCTCCAGTCCTCCAAGGGCTGTGAACAGCCAGCCAGGCAAGAAATTCCCCCTTCTGCCTCCTTGTTCCTGCCAGCCCCAAAAGAACTGTCACTTTAGACAGCTGAATGAGAGCCGCTCAACTCCCCCAGCAAAGAAAAGCCAAAGCTCACCGGAATGCTCTCAGAAAGAAGAGTTCCTTGACTTCTTTAGAAAGACATTATTCTCTTGTTCTCTTGGTTCATGGAGCCTTATGTCTTCCAAACATTTTCTTCTCCCATCGCCACTTCAAAATCTAACTTCTCCAATGGGGGGGAGAGGTAAGTTAGGTGGTCCAAGAAGCCTCACAACTCACCTTTGAAAATAAGCTGCATCTAAATGAGGTAACAGCTGCTTCTCACAGGAGGGGGAAAATATCCCAACCAAGCAAAAAACCTCTCACTTCTGGGCTAGTGAGGCTTTTAGCGGTATCTGGAGGTGGTCTGTGGTCAATAGGCATGGGAAACATCTTTTGGGATGATCTGAACAGCTCATGCAGCAACGCAGGCAACAGCTGCTAGCTGGAAAACAGCATGAGGTTCAACTTCACCCTCCAAGAGCAGGCAGCTGATTTCTACATTGTCCTGCCCGTGATCTACTCTGTGATCTGTGCGGTGGGGCTCACAGGCAACACTGCTGTCATCTATGTGATCCTCAAGGCCCCCAAGATGAAGACTGTGACCAACATGTTCATCCTGAACCTCGCTATCGCTGATGACTTGTTCACCCTTGTCTTGCCCATCAATATTGCAGAGCACCTCCTCCGCTACTGGCCCTTTGGAAAAATCCTCTGCAAGGTCATCTTGTCCATAGATCACTACAATATCTTCTCCAGCATTTATTTCCTGACAGTGATGAGCATAGACAGGTACCTGGTGGTGCTGGCTACGGTCAGGTCCAAGAGGATGCCCCACCGCACGTACCGAGCAGCCAGGATTGTCAGCCTGTGCATCTGGATCCTGGTCAGCATCATAGTCCTCCCTTTCATCATCTTTGCCAATGTCTACACTGACGACCTGGAGATCAAGAGTTGTGGTCTCAATTTCCCCAAGCCTGAGAGGTTTTGGTTCAAAGCCAGCAGGATCTACACCCTCATCCTTGGCTTTGCCATTCCAGTATCCACCATCTGCATCCTCTGCACCATGATGCTCTACAAGCTGAGGAACATGCACCTGAACTCCAATGCCAGAGCCCTGGACAAAGCCAAGAAGAAAGTCACCATCATGGTCTTCATAGTCCTGGCTGTGTTCCTCTTCTGTTGGACCCCTTTCCACCTGGCTACCATCGTGGCTTTGACCACTGACTTACCCCAGACCTCCATGGTCATTGGGATACCCTACTTCATCACCAGCCTAAGCTATGCCAATTCATGCTTGAATCCTTTCTTGTACGCTTTCCTGGATGACAGTTTTCGGAAAAGTTTCCGGAAGCTGCTGGAATGCAGAACTTCTTGAACAGGGGGCTGGGGCTGGCAGGTCCCTGCCCTTCCAGGGTTTTTCAGGAGAAACTTTGCAGACTGGAGGAGTGGCCAATGAATGCACAACGTCCTTTCTTTGGTTTATATGTAATGTGTGGTCTGTTTGTAACCCTCATCAGCAACAGGGTTTGTCCTGCCCACTTGCAACTCTTGTATTTCCCCTCTTTGCTCCCACCAACTTGCATTTCTAGACCCTGATTTTAATTTCACCCCCTGAATTACTAAGGACAGAACATTTCCTTTTCAGGGGTGTGCTTCTGCCACAGAGTGGTCCTTTATTGCCATCTGCTGTACAGCACGGACAGGCTGGAGACCAATTTCCAGAGGAGTGCAAAGCTCAGTTCTTTATCACTGAGTTATTAGGGAGGATTGTTTAATGGAGCAGAGCTAATGAGCACTTTCAATGAAACATCTGTAAAAGAGAGGATGAGTATTTAGAAGAGAAAAGAAACTATTTTCAATGTTCGTGTATGTTCCTGTGTGTTTTGGCTTTCTTTTGATTTTGAAGGATTGTCCATCTTCCACCCCACCACAAATTTCCTCTTTTCTGACTTGTTAAATTTAGACCAAAAGGAAGATTTGAGTCTCAAAAATGGTGCCAAACAGCACACCATACAAATACTATAACAACTGCGAGAACTTGTGTTAGAAATAATTTTGAACTAGTTGTTCCTGTAAAGTGTCAAATACATATTTATTTAAGAGTGAGTAATGAAATAAACCTCATGGGGGAATAAAGAGACTGGTCCTTCTTTCACAAGAGAAAATTTATGCTACTTGTGCCATATCTTTGCTATATATATTGCATTTTGCCTATTATAAAATAAACACAGCAGGTTTGTAACAAAATTAAGGTGGTTTGTAAGCCATAAGTATGACTGTAGTGAGCACTGCAGATATAAAGTTTCTTCTTTCACAGATAAATAGTCAAAATACTTGAACAAAAGTATTGGAACAAAAGAACTTGACTGGAAGAGTCTGGAGATCAGAAACTCCATATAGAAAGCTTGGAAAACTCATTCTCACACCCTTTAGCCCTGCTAGTAGTGAAGTTTGTATCTTACTGCTGTTAGGAAGGCTGTCATAGCTAAAATATTTCTTTTAAGCTTTCCTCCAACCCCAGGCACCAAGCTTGGCTCTTACCTGTCCAAATTCCCCCAGGAAAAGGCAGTACAGGGAACATAAAAGGAAAGGAGGCTGCAGTTCTCAGATTAAATGGGCTCCCAGAGCCATGGGTGGGTGTGGGTGGAGACCCCAGGTGAGACTGCTTGGGGAAATTCAGTGCCCTGAGCACCCCAACACCCAAACTGACAACCCTCGATACCTCGGGATTCCAATTTAATTGATGGAAAACTAAAAACAGATGTGTGTACACAAGATCACTCTGTTGCCTTCTCCATATTAAAGGTGCTAGCTGTGGTAGAACAATGAAGGAGAACACATTCTTCCAGGCAAACCTTCTCCAGGAATTTTGCTTTGGCGTGGTTGCCACCTGCTGGCAATGGGTTTCCCGGGTGGAAAAACCTCTCTGTGTGAGAAAACTGACTCAAATTATGTCACCTCTCACACAAGCTGCCCAATCAGCTGAAACATCGCTGTTCACTGGCACTGGGGCTCTAGGAAAGGCAATATATTTTATTAAGTAGAAAAACTACTGTATTTTTTTGCATGGAAAGGAGCTTTTCAGTGTGAGTTAACCACTTCAGACATGACAATGATATAGCTGGAGTTTTTTCCATTAAATGGAAAAAATGATATGATAGTCACAGTCACAGCATGGCTCAAGCAGGGTTAAATTTCCCAGCACTGTGTCCACTCGGGTTTGAATGTCTCTGAGGATGGAGATGCTACAGTGGACAACCTGTTCCTGTACTTCACCACCTGAACAGTGAATTTCCTTCCTGTGATTTAATGGAACTTTCCATGTTTCAGTTCGTGTCTCCTGTCACTGGATATCACTGAGGAGAGTCTGGTTCCCTCCTCTCTGAACCCTCCACGGGCATTTCCAGACGTTTCTTGCATCCCCTGCCCCTTCCCTTTCTGAGCACGGGCAGCCTCATCTCAGCATCTCCCTATGGCAGCATCCTGCTGCATCCGCGATTTTCTCCATGCCAAACACCCGACAGGAGCCTTGGCCGCTCGTGCGGGTGCCAGGCTCCCGGGGGAGAAGGATTTGGGCTGTCCAGGTGCCCTCCCGAGCCCAGGGGAGGCTGCAGCTCCCGCGGAGCCCCGGTGCGGTTCAGCCCGGCGGCACTAAGCGGCACTCGCTGCTTTCAGCTCAGCATCGCTGCATCCCCCCCATCGCAGCATCTTCAGCCTCACATACAGCCTGGCACTCTGCTCCTGCGGGGAAACAGCACATTCGGGCTTCCTGCGCCTGGGCAGACCCTCGGAGCACAGCATCAGAAGCCAGGCTGCTTCGGCTCCTTCTGGGAGAGCAGAAAACACCTCCAGGGAGATGCTTGCCCACTCCCAGCACAAGATTTGCCCAGGGAAACCCCACACGCCAGCTCGTTCCTTTGAATTTCCTCCCACTGCTGGGGCTGGCTTGTCACACCAGCCCACATCGGCTGCATCCTGAACACTGGAAGCAGGAAAACAAACCCCATTAGCGATTCACTGCATAAATCCCTTCCTAAAGCAAGCACCCTGTCTGGGGTCTGCAGGGAGGCTGAATTAGGAACCCAGGCTTTCCTCCTCCTCCTAACCCCTTCCCAGCCATGCACAGAGTCAGCTCAGCCTCAAAGCTGGGTGGATTTCCTTCTGGAACAGTGTGTGCTGCATCAATGGGTGCAAAGGTGCGGGGCAGCCACCGGGAATTAGGGCTTATATTCCCATTTTTAGGAATTAGGGCTCATATTCCCACTTGTAGGAATTAGGGCTCATATTCCCACCACAGGCTTTCCATGCAGGCATCTCAGCTAGGGTGGGGGATCAGAAGCTGTTGTTGCTTTTTAAATCTTCATGCCGCAGCAATATTGTCTGTTTGGATCAATTGTCCTCATCCGAGCCGTGCTGCAGCTTGTTCTCCCGGGAAGCTCCAGTCCCCTGGGTCTTACACAGTCTCACACTGCCTCCCCAAGGCTGGTCACGATTTTTGGGTGAGAAAAGAAACAATACCCCACTGAGAGTTGAAGGCGTGGCTCTCAGAAGCATCTTGATGTGAGGAAAATATGGAAATAAAAATTAAACATGGATAAGCAAAACCTTGGACTGTGAAAGATGAGAAGCAGAAGGACATCCAGAAGACAGTGTTCAAATCAAGCCAAGGAAGAGAATTTGTCCCTTCCCTGTACAACCTGACACCTGTAGCACTCACCTTGTTTCCTTGGGACTGCTGGGAGCCCCTGGATGCTGATGAGCCGCTGTTGGTCCCACCATAAACCCAATGAAATGACAACCCACTGGCTGTACTGCCAATTCTGGGAGAAACCAGCCCAGTTTGGTGCCTTCAGAGGGTCTCAGCACATCAAGGTTTGACATCCCCACCTGCTGCTGGGACTTTCCAGGCTGGATTCCTCTCCCAGTGAGTCAGGAGCTCACCTGAGGATCCCCTGTGGGCTGTGGGACATGGCCCTGGCAGCTCCCTGTCCATGCCCAGGGCAGAGCGTGTGGATCTTGTCCCATCCACACCACCACTGCAGCTGAGGCTGTGCCTGGAGGCAGTTTTGGGATGATAAATTTGATCTATGGCAGCTCTGAGGTCTCCAGAGGAGCTCCAGGTTTGTCATTGTGGAGTGACAGGATGAGAGGAAATGGCCTCAAGTTGTGCCAGGGGAGGTTTGATTAGATATTAGAAATATGTTTAGATTTTTTTTTTTAGATTTTTTTAGATATTTAGAGGTTTGATTAGATTATCAGAAATATTTTTTTCACCAAAATGGTGGTCAAGCCCTGGAAAAGGCTTCCCAGGGCAGTGGTGGGGTCACCATCCCTGGAAGTGTTCAAAAAACCTCTGTGTGTGACATTTCATTTAGTGTAGTGGTGAATGTGGTGGTGTGGCTAGTGTGTGATAGTTGGACTCGTTGAGCTTCTCTAAACTTAATTATTCTATGATATCAGGAATCCTCCAAAAAATTCTTTCTAAAGAAACATATTGAAGTGAAGGGGCGAACGACCATCCTGGTAATGCATCGAACTCCAACTTTATTGATCAATCAATCACCTTAAATAACAGTGCTAACGAACGCCATGAATATTCTGTAATCCAATGTCATGATAGGCTAACAGAGAAACTTCTAACCACTCCCTTTGTTTTAGAATACCTACAATTGTTTATTAAAAACAGAAACCAAAACAGAAACCAGAAACTAAAACAGAAACTAGTGTTCCCAAAACCTCTACATCTGTTCTCAGGATAACAGGCCTTCCCAAGGACGGTGTTCTGCTTGCCATGGGAAGACAAGCTGAGAACTTTATTGTTTATAGAATGATGCCTGAAAGAGTCTAATTGTTTATACAAGTCAGAAGGCTGAGAACTGTTAGAAACGGCCTTACTTTTCCCTTATACTTTTCTCTCAATTTTATGTCTCATGGCCTTTTCTTTAAGTCATTCTCCGACATTTCCCCCGTTTTTTCTTTTTAAGAAAGGAGGTTAGTTTGCAGGTTTTTTCTATTATCTTACCGACTATTTTTTGAATGCAACAAGGTAAGATAATGGTGAAGTTTTTCCTCACAGAAACTCTTGTGGAGGAGGCATTACCAGATGTCAAGAGAAGTGCAGACCCCACTCTGCCAGGGCTCAGCTGCACCAAAGGCCTGAGGATAAACAGGACACTCAGTGTCAGAAATGTGATCCTGTGGAGAAGGATCAGAACCAGTGCTCAGAGGTGGAAAAATGATGACTTGCTTAAATAACAAGATCCACCCTGCGCCTGGGCTGGTATTCCATTCCAGGCTCTATCCCCACAAACCAAAAATATCCCTGTGGGTAATTTCCTAGGTGTCATAATAGTAGAGCCTTTACACTGGTTATAAAGCTGTTTGGACACTATTTCCAGGTTTAGAGATGAATCCAGAGTAGCCCATGTCTGTTTATGCTGACTCATCCTTTGGAAATTAGAGTAATCAAAGCTGAACTGCAATTATCTAATGCTTGATTGGGATCTCTTCTTATAGGGCCTACAACAGAATGTTGTGTTAAAGGCACCAGTTTTCTACACCTTATTGAGGCTATATATGAAGCACTTTGATCTTTAACCTTTTTCAAAATACACTGTACCTCCCATCGATAATAAGCTAAGATTTTTGCTCATGAGATTTATAAAGGTCTGAAGCTGAAGCAGTGTTTAGCCTTGTCTAATTCCGTAGTGCCTGCTCCCAATTATGTTCCCAGATGTGCCTATAATTACAGGTGTGGCACCATAAATGAAAAAGTAACAACTGATCACAACTCCCACAAAACAGTGCAACCCAAGCAGCACAATTTAGGCTGTGATATTCAAAACAGTCCTCTTTTGCCAGTCCTCGTATATGTAAAGATGATAATGATTCAATAATGTCAATCAGTTCTCTGGTCGTCCAGGAACGGCGTGTTAAGGCCTTATCAGGCATTGCACAACAGGTGGTAATTGGACTAAGAAAAGAAAGCTGTTAACTGTTTTCATTCATGCAACCTGGAGAGAAGGTGAAAAAGCCTGAAAATGATTCTTTCTGTCCTTGAAGTTATCACATCCACCTTTTTTCATGAGCTTCCCAGAAATGTTCAAAGTCAGTTTTCAGTTTGTAATCCTTTAGTCATTTGGCTCAAATGGCATCAACTGGGAGATTCTCAGTCCTTTGTTAATTTGGAGTGGTGAAAAGATAGTATGCATTTAAGGCACTTAAAATATTTAACTTAACAGACTTATTTGCAAATCATGTAAAATCACTTAAATCTAATTCAAACTTAACAGAATCTAACTTAACTTACTTAATAATACTTAACAAAATTTAATTTTCTTTAAATCTCACACAACTCAAACCTATATATAATTTAAACTTAGCAGACCTCGAACCCAACCGAAAACAAGCTCAACAAACTTAACCTTAACATTTAATGGCACTTAATTGATAACTTAACTTAAACTACTTAATAACAGATAAAACTTACTATAGAAATAATATATAACATTTACTATCACTCACTCACAGGCCTGACTCCAAAACACTCAACCAAAACAACCTTTCTCACGTCTTTGCTGCAGCATTTATACCAAAAACACACTCACAACATCTCACTCATACAATCAATCCAACACATCTCAACATTTTTAAATTTTTCAAAACACAGCTTTAAAGTCTAATGTTCCACCGGCCCAGCCATCCGGGCTTCTAATGTTTAAAGTCTCTGGTAATACAGATGTTTCCAAGACAGCATAACCAATGCCGAGCCAAATCGGCCTTTACGCTGATTTCTGCTTTACAGTCTGTGCTGGGGAGAACAAAAGATCTCTCTAACTTAGGTGAAAAACATCCTGACAGCAATAGTCCTTGGTGTTGTTTGTTTAGTTTCACTAGTCTTTTAATTGCAATAGGAATCTTTTCTTTTGTTGACAAGAGTCACAGTTATTACGGCTGTTAGATCTTAAACTGTAGCTTTTGCCGGCTACGGGGCAGAGGGAGAAACGCTCCCGCTCGAAAAAGCACTCTGAAGTCGGAATCCGCTAAGGAGTGTGTAACTAGCCCTGAAAATGGATGGCGCTGGACACTCATCAGAGCCCAGAAAAGATGTTGGTCGATCTAAACAGCAGGACGAAAACTATCAATGCACAGCATGATTGCTCCTCCATCACCTGCTCTCTGATGTCCAGTCACTGTTCCCAAGCAGCAACTAGCCGCCCGTGGACATCTGGCCCCCAGTTCACACTTGAGGGCGATGCGGCTCCGGTCGCTCCCCCCGCGGCGCTCTTTGTTCACTTCCGGCGCGGCTCTCGGGGTGGCGCGGCTTGGTTTCTGCGGCGGCGGCTCCGTTCTCGGGGCGGCGCGGCTCGGCTCCTGCGGCGGCGGCTTCTTCGGTGCTTGGCATTCCCGGCGCAAGCGGCCCGCGCCCCCGCAGCATTCCGTGCGGCCCTCCCTACCTGATGCCGCAAACGCAGCCGACGCCTGAAGAGGTGCAAAAGCGGCCAACACCTGACTCTGAGAGGACTTTGCCTGTTCTTGCAAGCCTACTGCTATCTGTTTAAGTGCATCTACCACAAAAGCCCGCTGGCCAGTGGGAATGAGCGCCATCCTCTCTAATGCCTCCTCGATAGTCCAATTTGCACCTAAGGTGTTAAGTATGTTTCTAGTAGCAGAGTTACAGTTTTGAATACAACACTGTTTAAGGAGAGCCTCGCGCATAAATTCTGCTACTCCGGCTCTCTCAATTGCAGCCGCAGCTCTATCAACAAAAGCGCCAAAGGTCTCATCTTTGCCTTGCTTAATTCCCATATACACTGGTACCCCTCCTGGTTCCTTTACCTTATCTATCGCGAGTCTGACTAACCGCATTGCCTCCCGGCACTTTTCTGGACCTATTAAAACTTGTGCATCAGTACGAAGAAAAGGCCCCAGCCCCATAAGCTCATTAATAGTGATACCATGCAAGGGGTCACCCGACTGTCTTTGAACTACCACACACTCACTGACAAGTATCCGCCAATGATCATTAAACAGCAATTGTTGATGGTAGGTAAAGATTAATTTAACTATCCCACGACAATCATTAACAAGAAGGATACTGGTGTCAAAAATATAATCGAGCATTTGCTTAGCTGGTTCACTTTTAAAGCCAAACTGACTAACAGTAGCTCGCAACTGAGATAACAGCTTCCAGTCAAGAGCGCTAATTGTGGCTTGAAAACCTCCTCCAGGCTGGGGGTTAAAGACAACCGGACAAGCCAATTCTCGAGCCGAACTTATCAGCTCTTGATCTCCCTTGTCAATTGCATCTTTGGCCAAGGCAGCCCACGCGTCCCGTCTTTCCCTCGCAATCGCCGCCGCCAAGCCGATTTCCGACCCAGGGACCGGCTGATCGCTTATCGGGAACGGAGTACACGTATCTGGCCCCAGCTGCTGAGACGCAGCAGGTACGGGAGAATCAGAGGTGCTCTGTGTAGCCTGCGGCAAAGCAGACAACAAGGCACCCCGCGGAGCTTGGCTCGTTAGGGGGGGCTGCGCGGCGGGCAGCGAGGCGGACTGCGCCTGGCTCATAGTATGACTCATAGCCTGGCTTTCCGAGGGAGGCGGTGAAGCAGGTAATAAAACTGTCCGCGTCGCGGGACCAAGAGGAATTCCCGCGTTCTTATCAAATTCCCTATCTTGATGGCATTCTTTGTTACGATCGTAAGCGGCAGTAGCCTGGTGAGCAGCCCTTTTTTCAGCTTGAATCCGCAACAGTTCGGTGTTAACGACCCGCCATAATTTACCCCACTTCTTAGCAGTTTTATCATCATCTAACGTAGCCTGCCACAATAAATCACCAAATCTACGCCACTCAGACAATTCGTGAACTGTGTGAGGATTTATAAAGATCCCCTTTTCTAGGCCATACGCTAAAAGGCCTGGTAACTCTTTCTGTAAATCTATTCCCTTAATTTGCCGTTTTTGCAAAAGGGTAATAAAAAGTTCATATGCGGCTTGCCTTTCCATACCTATGTGCGCACGTTGCAGCTCTTCAAATCAAGGTCGCGGCCGCATGTATCGGACGAGCCTATCTGTATAGTCGCTCGCAGCGCGGCGCGGGCCGGCGGGTTACCCTCCGCTTTGTCTTCCGCGCTTCTTCGCCGTCCCGGCTGCAGTTTCGATCTTACGGAACCCGAACCTGTCTTCACTTCGCGTGGCGTTCGCTTCCCCGTGGTGTTCGCTATCACGGTCGGAGGTCACCATATATTGAAGTGAAGGGGAGAACGACCATCCTGGTAATGCATCGAAGTCCAACTTTATTGATCAATCAATCACCTTAAATAACAGTGCTAACGAACGCCATGAATATTCTGTAATCCAATGTCATGATAGGCTAACAGAGAAACTTCTAACCACTCCCTTTGTTTTAGAATACCTACAATTGTTTATTAAAAACAGAAACCAAAACAGAAACCAGAAACTAAAACAGAAACTAGTGTTCCCAAAACCTCTACATCTGTTCTCAGGATAACAGGCCTTCCCAAGGACGGTGTTCTGCTTGCCATGGGAAGACAAGCTGAGAACTTTATTGTTTATAGAATGATGTCTGAAAGAGTCTAATTGTTTATACAAGTCAGAAGGCTGAGAACTGTTAGAAACGGCCTTACTTTTCCCTTATACTTTTCTCTCAATTTTATGTCTCATGGCCTTTTCTTTAAGTCATTCTCCGACAGAAACACCTGTTGAAAAGCCCCATTTCCCTCCCTCCCCCTTCTTTTGACTGGAAGCGAGGAAGAGGAGTTAATTTAAAGGCAAAGGCCAAAAATAGTGACTGTAAATATTGCCATGAGTCCTTGTTGGCATTTGTGTTTGGTAAGTGAAGATGCAGAGAGAAGGATCAAAGCTGCCTGAATGGCTTTTAATTACAAGCCTTGTTTGTTCTATTTTCTCTCAGAAAAATACTGCGATTTTCTAACAAAGCTCTTCAAGTGGAATTAGACACTAGCCCCAAGCTTCAAGGGCTGTTCAGTGGCTATTTTCTCTTTAAAAAAGAAAGTAAATTTGATGTGTGGATAAAAACCAGGCGCTCTATTGACTGCCTACAGCCGTCAAATTTGGTGCTTCCTGAGTAAACAGAGGATGGAAGCTTTCCCCAAGAGGAAGTCAACAGCCTGGGGTGCACCAAAGGCTGGTGTCACTGCTAAAGGCCCCCACCACAATGTTCCCTGGCTGCCTGGGGTGGGTGCTTCCCATGTGGGAAGGGGGAGTTCCCTTTGAGGGTAAAAGAAGCTATAATTTGGCAGCAAGACCTTTGTCCTCATTTTCAGTTTTCCTGAGATGATTTCTTGCTGTGTCTTTCACCAGGACTTCTGCATATCTCCATCACCTCCCCTTGCTCCAATGCTTCTGCACAGCTCATGCCAGAAGTGTGAGAAAACTTGGGAATTTCTAAGGTCCAAACCACCCCCTGGACAAGACTCAATAAACCAGCTGGAAAAGGAAATCAGAGAAATAAGGATTCTGTTTCATAACCTTAACCCTCAAATGAGATCAGAGACTGGTAATTAACAAAGTCAGATTTCAACACAATGAAAAATCTCCCCTGAGACCCAGCCTGCTGCTGCTCAGCATTGATGGAAATCCTACAGATGTAATTAAATTTCCTTTATCCATGTGATGGGTTCAGCAGGATCCTTCATGCCATGGCCACACCCAGCTGAGCTCCTTCATCCACGCTGACCAGGAGCTGGGGTGTGAGGCTGATGGACACCATTTCATGATGGATGGGGCAGGTCAGAACCAATAGCTCACAGAATCATGGAATCAGAGACTCACAAAATCATGGAATCACAGAACCACAGACTCACAGAATCATGGAATCATAGACTCACAGACTCACAGAATCATAGATTCACAGACTCACAGAGTCACAGACTCATGGAATCACAGAATCATAGAATCACTGAATCACAGAAGTACAGAATCACAATTCACAGACTCAGAGAATCACAGAATGGTTTGGGTTGGAAAGGACCTTAAAGATCATCCAGTTTCAACCCCCTGCCATGGGCAGGGATACCTTCCACTAACCAGGGTACTCAGAGCCCCATCCAGCCTGGTCTCCAGCTCATCCTCCACAATTCCTGGGGGATATCCCCAGGCAGAAGGGCTCAGTGGCATCGCTGAAACTCACCAGATGATGAAGCAGTTTTCCAGCCTAGCACATGCAAATTAAACCTCGGTGCAGATGCCAAAGCAAAGCACAGGGAGAGCCCTGGGTGGCTTTCCATTGCCACCTCCCAGTCACCTCTGGGATGCAGGGACAAGGACAAACACCAGCAGCAGGGGCTGGGCTCATTCTCTGCCCCTTTGTGCTGGGTCCCTGGTGGCAGGTGATTATCTCCAGAAATTTTAATGCCATGAAGGTTGGATAGATGACATTTAAGGTCCCTTCCAGCACAATCCATCCTGTGATCCTACGATTTCCCCTGTGGCTAAACAAAGCAAGAGCAGTGCAAGGCTGAGATCAGAGAAACTCCAAAATATGTGAGCAAATGACCTGTGCATGTGGAGAAGTTGCTATTAATGACTAACATTGAGCAAACATTAAATAGCCGAATCGCAATATGGGGTTTGTTTCACACAGAGGAAATCAACCTGAAAAGCCATTAATCTTAATTTCATGTTGACTACAGAGCTTCTGTTTTTATTCCTCATCACTGAATGAAATCAGCATGACATGAGCTATTCTTGGAGCATTCACTGCACATGCCCAGCTGGAAACACACAGAGAAACTGATGTTTATTGAATGGACAGAGACAGCTCAGGCTCTGCCTGGGCCCCTCTCTGTGGCCAGGAAAATGGTGATCTAATGCAGCCAAAAGCAGCCTACAGGATGATGCTGATTCTTTCAATGGTTTCCTTGGAAAAATCAAGTTTCCTGCTTGGTTTCTTGAAGGATCATTCTTCATTTCACTACACTGAAAATGTGCTGTTTGGCAGTGCTGGTGCTGCTGCAGGCTCCAGCCCTTCCTGCCTGGCTTCAGGCCCAGAGGGGAGGGAAGCAGCCATGCTCTCCCTGACCACTGCTGGCAGCAGGAGCCTCCATCAGCACTGGAGCTACATCCTCCCTCAGAAATAACACAGACTGCAGGACAAACCCCTTTTGCTGCAAGAGTGGGCTGGTTGAACAGGATATGATTTCCTCTCAAAGGCCCTTGCAGCAGTTCAGCCACAGGAAGAGCAAATTTCCAAGAATCCTGCTTATGCCAAGGGCTTGGAATTGGATGACCTTGATGTTTCTTCCAACCTAAACCATTCAAGGACTGTGAGATTCTGTGAATCCAAGCATGGGAGGTGTTGTACTGTGAGGTGAGGGTGATTCCAGCTGGGGAAGGATATTATTGTGCACTTTCTAACCCAAGGGCAGTTCAGGGGTTGCTGAAGCACACAACTTGAGATGGGAGAAGGGGCTGTCTGTGTCCCCCAGCACTGTGGAGAGCTGGCATCACTCCTTCCCTGCAGCCAGACAGGATCTCTGCACTGAGGGAGAGAGAGCAAAGTCAGTTTGCATGGTTCAGCAGCATCATCCTTGCCAAGATACAAAACCATGTTGCTCTATTTATGGATTATTTCACTCTGTCATGCAATCTATCCAGGCTTCAGAGTGCTGAAAGCAGGAACAAAGGGAGTTTGTGAGCCATGGGCCTCTTTGATTTAACAGCACCCAATCTAATAGCAATCCCTTTTCTTGGAGAAAATCCTAAAACTCCCCCTTTCAAAAGGAGCTGTGACCTTGGTACTTCTGCTGCCACATTTTGAGCAAGGGTGTCACAAATCCCCAGTCTAAACAGGCAACAGGGCAAGTACATGCAGCCACTGTGGGCCACTCAAAATAGGCAGGCAGGAGCTCAGACATGACAACAAGGGATCTAAAAAAACCCTGTGCCAAACATCCATCAGCATCACACCGCACATGCTCTACTTTCTTTAGTCCATCTCTGTTCCTCAGCAGTGCCAGGTCTTTTGGCTTCAGGGGTGCTCTTCCCACCTTCCATTTCCTAGAACCACAGAATCATAGATTGGTTTGGCTGGGACAGAATCCTAAAGGATGTTTCATTCCAACCCCCTGCCATGGGCAGGAACACCTTCCACTAGACCAGGTTTTTTCAATCTGGCCTTGAGCATTTCCAGGGATGGAGCAGCCACAGCTTCTCTGAGCAGCATGTGCCAGGGCCTCACCACCCTCACAGGGAAGAATTTCTTCCCAATATCCAATCTAACCTGACCTCTGGCGGGTTGAAGCCATTGCCCTTTGTGCCTGTCACTCCAGATCCTTGTCCAAAGCCCCTCTCCAGCCCTTTGGAGCCCCTTTAGGCACTGGAAGGGGCTCTGAGGTCTCCCAGAGCCTTCTCCAGGCTGAACAACCCCTGCTCTGTCAGCCTGTCTCTGTAGCTGAGATGCTCCTTTTGTGATTTTTTAGCCCTTTTTGTGATTTTTGTGGCCTCCTCTGGACTTGCTCCAACAGGTTCCCTTTGTCCCCTTCTCTCTCTCCTTCAGCCTCCTCACAAGAAGTCCTCACCACGGAGATGGGACAACTTTCCCTCCTACATCTGCTGCTGGAGGATTCTGCCCTCCATCCCTCCTGTCTCAGCTCTGTGGTTCTCCTCAGCAAAGGAGAAGGCTGGTGGGCAAGATCTGGTCCTTCAGGGGTTGGGGGGTGAAAATCAGGGGTGGGAATAACCAACAGATTCTGCAAAGTCACAGCAGTGAGCTCTGCTGCCCCAGAGATGCACAGGCCATCACTCAGGGCTGCAACCTGGGATGTGTCCGAAGGAGATTCTCCAGCTCAGGGACGGAGAAATTTGCTTTTGCATAAATAGCCACAAAACTAGCTGAGGGGAAGCACAGCAAAATGAGTGGGAAAGCAAGCTGGAGCGCACACAGGAGCAGGAGTCCAGCCGTGGCCACTTCCGCAGAACAGCGCAGGTACCTGCAGCCACCCCCACCTGGGCTGGGCCTGCTGTCCCTGCTCAGCCCAGCACCGTGTGTGCAGCACTTCATGCAACATCCTCGGCTTCTTGCCCTTCTCCTACAGTTTGTTTGCAACTTCCTCAAGAGAATTGAGGAGGAAGAGACCATCGCCACGGGCATAGGCCTCAGACCATACTCGCCCATCTTCCTCAGCAAGACCAGTGCTGGCCTTCTGCGTATGCTTGTGGAGGAAGATTTTTACACTCCAAAGCAAGTAAGCAGCCTGGGCCAGGCTTAGATCCTCCCAGTAATTGCTTGGCCTCCCAATCCACGCATGCTGCTTGCTGTGAGCCTTTCAGGCCACATGGCAGTGGGGTGGGAAGGGAAGCACTCCTCTGGGGAAGCTGGGAACATTGCTCCCTCTGGCAGCTTTCCAAGTCTCCCCGTGCCTTCTCCAGGTGCCTGCCATGGTGAGCTACATCCACCAGTGGCTCATGGCCAATGATTCTGCTGAGCACAGGCTGCACAAGACCCTGCTGGATCTCACCGAAGCACAGCCAAATGATGCAGTCATGACGCTCCTGCATGTGGCCCCGTCCTGTGACAGGTATGGGGCCCACCTGCCCACAGGGCTCAGGCCTCCCCAGCCCATCACCCTGCAGAGCCTGCCCCAGGTGTTGGAGCAACAGAGAGTTCCAGGGCCCTCTGGATGCTCCCTTTCCCAGCCCTGCCAGGCCAGCCCCTGAGCCTGCTGCCGTGCTCCCTTGCCGCCTCTCAGGGCTCTGTCCCCACAGGGCTGGGCTGTCTGGCTGCTGCTGGCAGGGGGGCACTGGGCAGAGGCAGAAATGGAAGCCGGCTAAGCTGCCCCCGGTGCTTTCTCTGAGACCCTCCTGAGACACAGCTCTAACCCCACAGAGCTGCCATGGCCATGTGGAAGACCATCATGGGCTCAGCCAGGACTGCAGAGCTGGCGCAGCTGATCCTCCTGGATGTGCTGGGCAGCTGGCCAGAGTACAGCACCTGCACCTCCAATGGGGACGAAACGGCTGTCTTTGCCCTGGCTGTGAGTTTCTGCAACCGGCCTTTGCAGGCCCCAAGGCTGCCTCTCCAGCAGCTCTCCATCCTCCATCCCCCACTGCATCTCCCTGCCTCAGGCACTGGCCTGAAACCTGGCCCAGGGGCAGCTTCAGGCCCACCAGGCCCCGTGCTCCCCCTGCCATGGTCTCTCCTGGCCTCTCCCTGCCACGCTCGGGCCCTGCCACACACACACCTCGCCACTGAGCGCTGTCTCGGGGGGCTTTGTCCTTTGCAGGCAACTGTGGTGACGTGGAAGATCCTCCAGGTGCCCTGTCTCCCACGGATCTTGAAGGTGTATTTCCCCCGCCTATTTGTGCATCTGCTATTCCAAGTGTTCTTCAGCACTCTGGATATGCCAGAGGAGGTCGACACCTTCTGGAAGGGATGCCAGGAAGAGCACGGCCTTGCCACCAGCCCCAACAGGTGCTCCATCCTACTCCTCCTGTCCCTGCCACGTGGCCTGCCAAGGAGCCAGTGCTGCCAGTGTGACCTGGGCTTTGCTGTGCACACAGGTTTGCTGTGCGCACCCTGAAGTCCCTGCTCTGCCTTCTCCGCTGCGAGGATGTGGTGATGGCAATGGAGTGCAGGTGTGCCTGGGACATGCTGCTCTCTCTTGACACTCACCACTTTGCCGTGGCTCTGCTTGCCAGGTGAGACTCCCTTCTCCCCACTGCCTCTGACATTGCTGCTCTGTGCCCAGGTGCCCCATAAAGTGTCTGTGGTGGCCATGGGTCAGAGGGCCTTGGCACTGAGGGATGGCCAAGCAGGCTGGAAAAGGCTGGCAGAGCAGGGTGCCCATCAGCAACCAACTCCCAAACGGCCCATGTCCCCTTGCTGGAAGGGTGCTGGGGAAAGATGAGAACTGGGTGAGTCACGCCTGGGAGACGTTTGCCCCACTGCATCAGGCTCTTGTTTCCTTTTTCCCCTCTTCAGAGAAATTCGCCGCTTAGCCATCCACTTTTGTTCCGCGGTGGCATTCTACCTGCTCGCCCTGCTCGGCAAAGAGATGCCATACTGGGATTTCCCTGCCCTGGCATTCCTTGTGGAGGTGAGCCTCAAGGCCAGCGCTGCCTGGCTGAGCGGCCTCCCAGCCCTCTGGCCTCTAGCAGCCACAGCTGCCAGGACAGTGCCCGTGCCCTGTGCTGCTGCCTGGGCCCGGCCCTGTGCGCTTCTGGGCTCCTACCGGCCGGCTCCCCTGTCACTGCCCTGTGCCTTTCAGGTCCTCGAGTGCCTGGACTTGAGGGAATGCAGTGACTGTGTTCTGGATATCCTGACCCAGAACCTGCAGAGCGAGCACATGGCCAGGCGTTACTTGGCACTCCGAGGCCTCGTAGTGCTGGGCAAGAATCCCTTGATGGTGAGAAGGGGGCAGTGGCTGAAGCCGTGCAGGCAGCGTGGGGCTGGGCAACGCAGTCGCTCGGCCTTGCCTGGGCTTCGGCCGCTGGGGCAGCTGTTCCCATCTCTCCTGCTTCCCGCTTCAGCTGCCCCAGCTTCGGGACAAGCCTTTGGCCTCTGGGCCCTGCGGCAGCAGGGCGGCCTTTCACAAAGTCGTCTTCTGCACAGGCTGAAAAAATGCAGAGCCTGACTGAAAGTCTTGTGGCGCTCCTGGAGGAAAATGACAGCGACATGATCAGGATGAGCATTCTTCTACTCAGATATTTGCTCCTGGATAATGGTGCTCCAATAGCCACCCCCATCGCCCTGCAGCTGGCTGAGGAGCTCCTGCCACTCTTTGACAGCATAAGTCTCTGTGCCCACAGCCACAGCCACTGGCTGCTGCCCGGACCCTTGTTGCCCTGTGCAGATGCACGCCTGTGCCCTGGGGGGCCTGAAGCAGCTGATGCTCAGGTCTTTTGCCCTTCCCTTTCATCCAGGATGACATCCAGGTGCAGCTGAGCTCCATGGCTCTCTTTCAAGAGATGCTGGACTTATTAACAGAAGAGGGAAGAAAGGCCCTCAAGTCCCACGTGCGCCAGAGCCTGCTCCCTCTCTACTTCCACTGCCATGATGAGAATCAGATGGTTGCTGAGGTGAGCACTTGTGGCCAGCTGCTGTCCCCCTGGCAGGGGCTTGGGCTGCCTCCTGCCCGGGCACCTTGTGGGCTGCAGCCTCCTCCAGCCTGTGCCACTGGCATGCTCCTGTGCCCTGGACTGTGGGGCCATCTGTGCATCTCTGTCCCTCTCCAGGCCTCCCGGGAAACGCTGCATTCCTCAGCCAGATTCCTGAAGAGGAGGGATATAGAACAAATGCTACACGTGGATCAGAGCCTTGGGGAGTGCCTGGTAAGAACAGCAGAGACCCCCCAGCCTCAGCATGGCCAAGGTCCCTGAGGGCGGTGCTCAGTGTGCAGGGCTAACAGCTGTGCCCGCTGCTGCAGCCAGAGGCCACGCGGGCTCTTCTCCAGGCTCCCGTGGGCCTGAGTCGGGTGCCCATGGAGCCCCGGCCCGGCGGGGCTGCGGGGCGGCACCACGGCTCCCCGGGCAGCAGCCGGCCCTCTGCCCCTCCCCTCGGGAGCCCTTGGCCAGCGGCTGCTGGCTGCGCCTCAGGGCTGGGCGGGCAGGCGAGGCCGGCGATGGGCGCCGGCAGCGCCCAGCCCAGGAGCTGAGCCCGCGCCAACCCTTCCCTCCTGCCGCTCTCTGCAGCTGGCAGAGGACAGGAGCCGAGCGGCTGAGCACGTGCGCAGGGCACTGCACTACCTGCAGTGCCCACAGGAGTCCCTGCGAGAGGCGGCCGTCAGGTTCATGGGTGAGTCCTGAGCCCGGGCTCCTCCCCGGCCCGCCGCAGCTCAGCCCCGGCCCCGCCTGCTGCCCCGGCAGCGCCAGCCCGGCCCGGCGCCGTGGAGCCCCGCCTGGCCTGGGCGTTGCTGCTGCCGCCCTCTGGCAGCCGTGCCCTGGGGCGGCAGCATGCGGCAAAGGCCCGGGCCGAGCCCTGCCGGGCCAGCAGCCCGTGTGGCCACAGCGCCGGCAGCACCGCTGGCAGGGAGCTGTGCCGCTGGGGCTGTGACAGGCTCTGTGTTCACAGGCGTGGCCGGGCGGCACCTGAGGGGGCAGCAGCAAGAGCTGCAGCTGATCTGCACTGGTGAGTGAATGAGGGCAGCGGGCTGACAGCGGGGGCTGCCGGAGTAGCTGAAAGCCCTGCCCTGGTAGCAGAGGGCTCTGCTCCTTGTGCAGACATGGGGCGGCGTGGGCAGAGCATACAGAGATTTCAGGGCCACCTTGGGGATTTGTGGCCAGCAGCTTCGGGCCGGTGCCCTTGGTCCCTGCTCCCTCCTGGCCATGGCTAGAGCCGGCTGGGATGGCCCTGGCAGGGGGCACTCCTTGGCCCCCTGCAGATCCGAGATGTGACCATGGCTCTGTCCCTCTCTCTTGCAGCCCTTGAACCACTGACTGCGGACATCAGCAGTGCCGTGTCGGACATGGCAGTAGAAACACTGTATGTCCTCCAGGCACTGCAGAGTGAGCGATATTCCCTCTTCCAGAGGCTGCAAGATTAGCTCTGCAGGGCATGGAGGATACGGCCTCGTCTGTTGGGGCTTGGCTGGCTGCTCTGCTGCCGCTCTGCAGAGACCTGATGCCAGAGGCTCTGTCTGCTGGGGCCACCTGAGCCAGCTGGAATTTTCCATTTCTTCAAGATTGTTCTTTTCTTCTTTTTGTTTTTTTTTCTTTAGTATATGAATATAGAGTGTGTTATAATACACAGACTCCCAGGAGCTTTCTTTTGCTACCCAGGGTCTGCAGGGCATAGGGGAAGAGGGGGAGAAGGGTATTCTGGCTCAGCAAGCTGCCCAGGCATGCAGTGGGCAAGGGAAGATGGCCAGAAGCCCCTTGTCCTGTGGTGGCTCTGCTGAAGCCTTTGTGCTGGTGACAGAGTGGGTGGGCAGGGGCCGGGGCTGCAGGGATCCCTGCCAAAGCGGTGCCTGGAGATGGCCACAAGCCCTGTGCCAGGAAGGAACCACCCTCTGTATCCTCCTGCCCGTGTGCTGCTGGCTGGATTGCTGAGGGCTCCCAGGTGCCTCTGGATGGGGCTGCTCTGCAGCTGCTGGTGGGCTGCGGCGCTGCTGCCGGACAGCTTGGCCGGGCTGGGGCAGCCCCTGAGGGGCTGGGGCGCTGGCAAGCCCTGAGCAATGGGCTGGCAGAGGCCACAAGCAGCCCCCTGGCAGCTGCCCGCCTTGTTCCTGCCAGAGTTGACTTGCAAGAGGGATCCTGGGCACTCTGGAACTAACAGCATCAGTGTTGATGGAAACCCAAATGCAGGGAAATCTCAGACCTTTGGTCTTGTCAGCAAAGCTTAGAATTAAACACAGGATTTGATCGGAGACCTTGGAAAGGGCTTCCAAACTTAGGTACTAGAAGCGAGAATGTGGATTTCTAGTTTATTATAGCAGAGAGACGGGGAGGAAGGTTGAAGTGGAGGAAAGTTTAGAGTTTTAGGGCTGAAGATCTAGAAAAAATAAAAGTAGTTACAATGGTAAACAAGAAGCTTAGGATGCAGTGCTGTAGGTTTGTGTGTCATAACATGATTGGCTAAGGAAGCTTACACTGTAGCATGAGCCCCTAAGACGAAGTATTGAAGGATTGGCTGCAAAACATAAATATCCTTGTTGGCAGTGTCTTCTTGGCCAAGAAATCCTTCAAAGCTCTTGTAACTACAAGTCTTGCGGCCTTGTGAGCCATGCGGTGGAGATGTGAGCCAAACTCACCCTTCCTGTCTATGTAGCAGAGAAGAAAAAGCAATGGCATCATCTAAAACACTCAGAGGTCTGCTCTCTAGCTTGTTCCAAACTCCCTCAAATCCCCCAAAGTGGGATTTAGCTACAAAGAGATGACAAGGGCTCTTAGTGCTGGCTCTTTGACTCCAGAGCAGCTGTTTTAGAATCTTTCCCATAACCCTGTGTAGTCATGTGCCAGAAATGGATCATTTGAAGAAGCTTTCCCAACTGACTTGCATGGAGGTTTGTCTGAAGGGTATTTGAGGAGAAAGGCTCCCAGCAGAGGTCTGGGCTTTGGCCGAGCTGTGTCCCCTGCTGATTGTGAAGTGTGCCATCAGCTGCAGGGCATCCTGGGCTGAAAAATATCATCGAGTCACTTGGACTTGCTCTTTTAGGCCTCTAAGAGCCGGACCAAATTTCGGGGCACATTTGGAGACCTCATCAATGAGCGCGTGGACGACCTCGGATTTTCCCAATTGCTGGGAATGGTTCCCCAGGTCCTTGGTGTAAAATCAGGCTCCTCAGCAAGTGCAGATCTGCAAGATGAGAAACAATTTAGGCAATTGGTGATGCATCTTTCTAAATCGCTCTCCTTTCTCTCCTTTTTTCAAATACAAAGCTGTATTTTGTGTCAGGTACATACAGGCAACATGTGTATTTGTGATTTTGATATGTGTGGAAACCAACCATGGGACACTTATAAAGACGAATTCTAATATAACTGAGGAAAGCAAAGCATGGAAGAAGGCCTTTGAACCTATCCTTTGTTCCTAATTAGCTTTTATAAGTCTTAAATTGATTTAGAAGCATTTGAATTAAAGCTTTGAGGATGTTGCTTTTTGACAGGAACTTTCTGCTTGTAGCTAAGCCTTCAAGAGTTTTGCAATAATAACCTTTTGAAGTATAATTTCAGAATATTGCTTGTAGTAAGGATCTCTGAAACTATAGCTTTAGAATATATAAAAAGGAAATATGCCTATCTCAGGCCTTGACAAAACAGTGAAAAGCAGCTTGAGGAATGAATATGAATATCAACGCAAGGACTAACGATTTTGACCAAGGGAAGCTGGATATCGCTGTTGTGAGATTTATAGTCCATGCAATCAAAAGGTAAAGCCATGTCTGGAATCTGGACCCCACCAGCTGGGAGACTTCTTTCTTCGTTCAGAAGTTGGACCCCCCACCACCTGGGATATTCCTTTTCTGGGATACATCCTGAGAAAAAATAATCACAATACTGTATAGAATTGTGATGTAAAAATTGGGAAAAGAAACTACTGATGAGTAAAAAATTTGGACTAGAAACTGCTGAGAAAGCTTAGGAATGCCCCTATAAATACTGGTAAGCCTCAACTATCCGTGTGCAGTTGAGGGAAAACTTCCCGCACTGTACTCAGCGCTGTATTGCTCATACTTTACCAGAATAATTAATAAATTGATTACTGCTTGAATAATGACCTAGTCAAGCTTCTCATTTCTAACATTATAGTACTGTTTACTGTATAGTACTCTGCCCAGGGGCAGAGCCCGCACCGAGCCTTCCCTGCCGGCGCTCCCCGCAGCTGCTGCAAGACGAGAGCCGAGCGGCCGAGCACCTGCGCTGGGCCCTGCCACACCTGCAGAGCCCACAGAGGCCCCTACGAGAGGCGGCCGTCAGGCTCATGGGTGAGCCGGCAACCCCGCGCCCCTCCCTGCCCCCAGCCCGGCTGCTGCCCCGGCTAAAGCGGGAGCCGCGCCCCGGCCGCTGCAGCCCCGCCCACCCTGGGCATTGCTGCCGCCGCCCTCCCGCAGCCGTTCCCTGGGGCGGCAGCGGACGGCAGGGCCCGGCAGCAGCCCTGCCCGCCAGGAGAGCGTGCGGCCACAGGGCTGGCAGAGCCCGTGTCGGGCAGCTGTGCCGCCTGGTGCCGCCACATGCTCTGTCTTGCCAGGGGTGGCCGGAGTGCTCGTGATGGGGCAGCAGGAGGAGCTCCAGGTCCTCACTGAGGGTGAGTCAGGGCAGGCACGTGGCAGCGAGCACTGCCAGGGGTGTGGGGGCAGCTGCAAATCCCGGCTCCGCAGCTACAATCCGTTCCCGGGCTGCGGAGGGCTCTGCTGCCTGTGCGGACCAGGGGTGGTGGGGCCAGAGCCCAGAGAACTTTCGGGGACACGGGGGGTCTGTGGCCAGCACCCTCTGGCTGAAGCCCTTGTCTCCCGCTCCCTCCTGGCCATGGCAAGAGCTGGCTGGGATGGCCCTGGCAGGAGGCTTTCCTTGGATTCCCTAAATCCGGCCTCTGACCGTGGCTCTGTTCCTCTCTCTTCCAGCTCCTCAGGGAAGATGAGAGCCCATCCTGCATGAACACATGGGTTCAGCTGAAATTCGAAGGAAGATCTGCATAACCTCATTTGTCTCCTGCATCAGATGTACCTATACCGGCCTCCTTCGATGATTTCCAGCGCCCATCAAAGATGGGAGAATCTACAGAGCAGAAGGGACCAGCTGCAGTTCCAGCACGGCTCTGGCTACTCAGAGCTGAGCCTGTGTGAAGCCCCAGCAGCTCCTGCCATCTCTCTCCCTGTTGGCACCTCCCTCCCTGCAGACCTCAGGCCCTGCCCATCCCCTTTTCTGCCTCCCAGCTCACCCCTTACCTTCGCTTTCCCTTAATAAACAGTTTGGGTTTTTCACTTGAACCGCATATCCGTGGAGCTGAAGTGACACAAAACCTGAGGCCGGAGACACGCAGGGCCCTGCTGCCCTTCTCCTGCCTGCTGTGTTCCGGGCACGGACAGAGAGGAACAAGGGCAGCTCAGGCTGCAAAGTTCCCTGTCCCGCTGCTCCAGTTGCACAGCGGCGTGGACTTAAAGGGCATGCTGAGCACGCTGAAGGGGACAAGGACTCTGAGTTGTAGAAGAGCCAGCTTGAGTGTGCTCTGAACCCAGCCATGAGGAATTCCAGTGCAGGCATCCACGGAGGGCAAAGGAGCTTGCAATGGCAGAAGTTTCCACAAAGAGCTTCCTGAAAGCACAGCAATGCTCCATCCCTACACAGGGACAGGAAGAGGGCAGTGAGACCAGAGGCAGGGGCCCAATCCCATCCCTCTGGGGCATGGCTGCAAAACAGCCGCAGCTGTGTCTTCCCGTGCCTGTGTTTGGGCTGTGCTGAGCCCAGAGCCAGCCAGCTTGTGCTCTGCTGTGCCAAGAGCGTTCTGGGCAGGCAGGCAGGCAGAAGTGCCGCTTGCACTGTGGGGAAGGGGGTCACGAGAGCTTCCTGCGGGAACAGGGCTCTGCTCCTTGCCTGGGAACAGCCTGGTTTTGCTGTCGTGAGCGCAGGCAGGAGCTCGGGCACTTGAAGGGGCAGCGGGCAGCTCTTGTTTATAGGGGGTCTGGGGCTGCGTGCCACAATGGACACGAGGAAACAGGCTCGGGAGAAGGAAGATGAGCTCGAGCTGGAGTGCCTGTGCTACAAGGTGCAGAAGTAATTGAGCCTTGCCAGGGTTTCTTAAGTGTGTGTTGGTGTTCCCTGGGAAATGGACACATTTGGGGAAATGCCTTTGGAAGAGAGGGGCTTGCTTCTCAAGCAAAGTGCTTCCCCAGGAGCCTCTAGTGAGCTAGGTGCAGCTGTCTCCCTTTGGCTCCTTGCGCTCCTTTCCATCCTTGAGGCCCCTTGCACTTGGCAGAGGGGCATGGCAAGGGAGAAGGCTGTGAAGAGCAGCTTTGGCAATCTGCCTGGGCCTGCAGAGACCAAGGCAAGCACCAGCGGCAGGGTGTGTCCGCCGCCTTTGAGCACAGGACAGAGGGGGATAATCTCTGTCCAGCCAAGAGCCCCAAATGCCTCTCAGAGACCTGTGAATTCAAAGGCCTTTATGCACATTCATGCCATCTTCCCTATCTGCTGTGTTTTAACTCTTGGCAAGATGCATTTGCCTCTTGCTTGCTGGAAGCTGCTCTGCTTCAGGGCCAGCAGCGAGCTGGGCTGTGCGGGCCCCGTGGAGAGTCCTTCCCCGAGCACTTGGCAGCTCTTGGTGTGTCCAGGGCTGTGTTAGACATTTGGGGCAATGGATTCCTTCCAAGCGGGGGCACCTTGGCTGGGGAGTGGTTGGCCCCGGGGCACGTGGCAGCATGTCCCTTTGTGACACGGTGCAGCAGGTTCCCTGTGGAACCGAAAGGGACACCGTGTCTTGGCAGCCCTTTGTGACACGCGCTGACATAGGGGCTGGCAGCCACACAGCCACGCCACAGTGCTCAGTGCACGCAACGGGACAGGAGGTGACAGAGCGGTGCTGTGAGGCGACCCTGCACAGTCAGCTCGTTGGCTGCTGACCTGGAGCTTTTCCAAGGCATTCCTCCTGTGGCTGGCCTCACGGCCAGACCTCGGCATTTGGTGACTCGGAGCTTTTCCGAGGCATCTCCCATCCCTGCAGCTGGTGCCCTCGTGGCCAGGCCGTGGGACTTGCTGACCTCCATTGTTTGCCAGGAGTGTCCTGTCATTGTGGCAGGAGCCCTCGAGTGCAGGACTTGCTGTGCTCTCGCCTTTCTGAGGCTCCTCTGTTGCAGGTGCCTTCAAGGCAAGACTGCAGCCCTTGCTGACGCAGGCCTTTGCCAAGGCATTTGAAAGGTTAGACAGCAGGATGGCGGGCGGACTGCTCAGTCTGTTCAAGGGGCTTCGGGGCAAGAAAAGCAAAGGCCCTGCAGCTGCCCCAGTGCAGAAGCCTGCAGAGCCAGAGAAGTTGCAGATGCTGCAGGACGGTGAGTGGTGGAGCTGGGCTGCTGGGCCGGTGCCTGCAGCTGGCCTGGCCCTGCCCCACCCCATCCCATCCCATCCCATCCCATCCCATCCCATCCCATCCCATCCCATCCCATCCCTGTGGACATGCCCATGGACGGGATGGGAGAGAGACCGGGGCTGCGCCCCTGAATTGCCGTGCTCCATCCCCTGGGCTCCCGTGGGGCTGTCCCTGCCTGGGGAGCGCAGGGCTGGGCTGTGTTCTCCAGCCTCTCCCACAGCCCCTCACCTCTGGCTGCGCTTGCTCTTTAACAGATGCAGCCAGGGACCCAACTCAAGAGCAGGAGCCCACCCGTGGCCGCTTCCACAGAACAGCGCAGGTACCTGCGGCCATCCCCACCTGGGCCGGGCCTACTGGCGCTGCTTGGCTGATCCCTGCGCTTGGAGCAGGCCATGGAACGTCCCTCCCCTCCCTCCCTCCTTCTGCTGCAGACACTGCGGAGGTTTCTGCACCTGGGCCGCACAAAGACCCGTGGCACCGGCACCAAGGGCATGGCCCAGCCCGACTCCAGGCCTGGCCAGCTGCGGGCAGAGGCTGCTGCCATCTCAGCGTCCTCGGAGCTCGCAGCAGCCTCTGAGCAGGACACGGCCCAGGGCAGGGCGGAGGCTGGCATGGCCCTGACTGAGGGCATGGCCATCACCCACACCCAGGCTCAGGGCATGCCAGACACTCAGGCCAAGCCCACACTGACCGTGGCTCCTGCACCCACTCTGGAGGTTTTCCAGAAGCGTGCAGCTTCTCCACAGCAGGTAAGTGACGAAAGTGAAGGGAGAACGAGCACACATCCGATTGATGAGCATCGATCTCAGATTTATTGATCCAGCTTACACACTTTTATAGTAGTGTTAATTAAGTTCATACATATTGCAAAACCCGAGCTCATCACTGCTTACAGATTACACACCAACCCCTCCTTTGTTGTCAATACCTGTGGTTTCTTGTTGAGGCTAATACTTGTTTTTCTGATCCTGCTGTTGACTTGTTATTGAGCACCCTTCAAGGACTCCATGTTTTCCACCATGTTTTTCTCATAACTTAGCCAAGGACAAGGTATTTATTGTTTTTAAGGAAAAGCCTGAGAACTTGCTGGTTACAGCTGCCTTTTACTTTTTAACCAGCTGTATGTGATCATGGCCTTTTTCTATAAGCCATGTCTGAAAAAAGCTCTCCACAGCTAAGCAAACTGGGGCCAGGGCTGAAGGCCTCCCAGGATCATGTGGCTCCTCAAGCTACATCCGCTGGACCCCCTCAGCCTTTGAGGCCATTACAGTGGGGTGGGAAGGCAAGCACTTCTTCGGGGAAGCTGGGCAAGTTGCTCCCTTGGACAGCACTCCAAGTCTTCCCCACGCCGCGTCCTCCAGGTGCAAGCCATGGTCAGGGATATTCTCCGGAGACTGGCGTCCTGTGTCACCGTGGATGCCAGGCTGCAAATGGAGATTCTGAACCTGACAGAGGAACACCCTGTTCAAGTGGTGATGAGCCTCCTATGCTGTGCCCCAACGTGTGACAGGTACGGAGCACAAGTGCCTCGAGAGCTCAGTGCTCACCGGCCCGTAGGGCCCCTCACCCTGTACAGCCTGTCCAGTGGGCTCTGCCAGACAGGCAGAGAGCTGCGGGAGCCTCGGGCCCCTCTGTTTCCTGAGCCTCTGCCATGCTCCCTCTCTGCCCTTCAGGGCACCGGGGCTCTGTCACCCAGCCCCACGCAGCCGCACGGGGCACGGTGCTGACGCACAGCTCTGCTCACACAGAGCCGCCGCGCTGATGTGGAGAGCCATCGGCACGTCCGGAGTGGCCGCCCAGGAGGTGCTTCCAGCGCTGCTCTCTGCCATGGAGGAGCAGCCGCCCTATGGCAGCTTCTCCTGCGGAGACAAGGCTGTCTTTGCCCTGGCTGTGAGTTTCTGCAGCTGGTCTTTGCTCGCCCTCCTGGTTGCCTCTCCAGCACCTCTCCCTGCTCTCCCTAGCCTGCAGCTCCCTGCCTGGGCTCAAAGCTGGCCTAGGGGCAGGCTCAGGGGCAGCAGGCCGCGTGCTCCCCCTGCGTCTCCCCTCGGGCCCTGCCTCATAGACACCCTGGCACTGAGCGCTGCCTCAGGCTGCTTTGTCTCTTGCAGGCAACTCTGGTGCTGTGGAGGATTGCTCCCATGTGTGAGTGGCACTGTGCCATTCTGCTTCATTCTCCCCAACTGTTTGTGGCTCTGCTCTTGCAAATTTTCACCACCACAGAGCAGATGCCAGGGGACATTGAAACTGGGAGATTCTGGAGAGCGTGCCGGGAAGAACACGGCCTTCCCTGCCATCCCCACAGGTGCCAGTCGCCCTGTCCTTCCCACGCCCTCGTGGCCAGGGCCAGCGCTCCCAGAGTGACCTGGCCTTTGCTCGGCATGCAGGTTTGCAGTGCAGACCATGAAGGCTCTGCTCTCCCGCCTGGGCTTTGACAAGAAGCTGGTGGCTCTGGAGAACAAGCGGGTCTGGGAGAAGCTGCTCTGTGCCGACACCCAGCACTATGCAGCAGATCTGCTGGCCAGGTGAGATCTCCTACGCCCCGCCGCCACCGTCAGCATTTGTGCTCCCTGCCCAGAGTGCCCCACACAGTCCCTGGGGCTGTAAGCGAGAGCCCTTGTCAGCGAGGGAGGGCCGAGCAGACTGGGAAAGGCTGGGAGAGGAGGATGCCCAGCAGCAGCCGCCTCCCAAGGGCCCCATGTCCCCTTGCAGAGTGCTGGAGAAAGATCAGACCTCTGTGAGACCACGCCTGGGAGAGGTCTGCCCGCCCGGCTCAGGGCCTTGTTTCCTTTTTCCCATGCCAGGGAGATGCGCCGTGGCTTGAGCCCCTTGTGTCCCCACATGGCCTCACACCTGCTCAGCCTGCTCCTCGGGAAGCAGCCCCGCTGGCATCTGCCTGCCCTGGCGTTCTTTGTGGAGGTGAGCCTGATGGCCAGCGCTGCCTGGCTGAGCTGCCTCCCAGCTCTTGGGCCTCCCGTAGCTGCAGCCGCCTGGGAGGCTGCCCACACCCACTGCTGCTGCCTGGGCCTGGCCCTATGAGGCTCTGGGCTCCTGCCGGCCGGCTCCCCCATCACTGCCCTGTGCCTTTCAGGTCCTGGAGTGTCTGGACTTGAGCAAACATGGTCCCAGTGCCCTGCTGGTGGTATCCAGGCACCTGCTGAGCCAGTGCAGGGACAGGCTGCGCCGGGCGCTCAGAGGCCTTGTGGTGCTCAGCAAGGAGCCCTCGCTGGTGAGAAGGGGCAGTGGCTGAAGCCATGCTGGCAGTGTGGGGCTGGGCAACGCAGACCTCTGGGCTTGGCTGGCCTTTGGCAGCAGAGGCAGCTGCTCCCAGCTCTCCTGCCTCCTGCTTCAGCTGCCCCAGTGCCCCAAGCAGCTGTTGGTGCTGCGGCCATTCACGGCTTCACAGCACAGCCTGGTCTTGCACACAGGCCGGAGGAATATGCTGCCTCTATCCACACCTGGTGGAGCAGCTGGCTGACCCAGATGCAGAGGTGGTCTGGATGAGCCTCTGTGTGCTCACACATACGCTCCAGGACAAAGACCTCTTGCTACCCAGCGTCACCGCCCTGAAGCTGGCTGAGTCCCTCCTGCCACACTTTGAGAACGTAAGGCTATGTGCCCCCAGCCAAGGGCACTGGATGCTACCTGGAAACTTTGTGCTCTGTGCAGTTCTGGGCCTTTGCCTCAATGGGCCTGGAGTAGTTGGTGCTGAGGTCTTTTGCTTTCCTTCCAGGACAACAGCCACGTCCAGCTGCTCTCCATTCAGCTCTTTTGCAAGGTGATGGAGCTGGTAGTGGAAGAGGGGGAAGAGCTTCTCACGACATTTGTGAACCAGAGCCTGCTCCCTCTATTCTTGCGCTGGCACGATGAGAACCTGTATGTGGCCAAGGTGAGGTTTTGTGTGATGGTGCCGCATCCCTGGCAGGGGGCTTGGCCACCTCCTGCCCTGGCACCTGGCGGGCTCCAGCCTCCCCATGGTCATGGCACAGGGACACAGGTCCTGTGCCCTGGGCTCTGGTGCCACCTGCAGCTCTCTGCCACTCTCCAGGCCTCTTTCCAAGCCCTGCTTTGTGCGGCACGCTTCCTGAAGAGGAGGGACCTTGAGGAGCTGCTGACGAAGGCGTGGCGGATTAAGTTTGCTGAGAGCCTGGTAAGGACAGCCGGGGAGATCGAGCCCTGCCCCTGGTGCACGATGTGGAGGACCGGCAGCTGTGCCACTGCCCAGCGCCGCAGCCAGGCCCGCCAGCCTGTGCCCCCCATGCTGCTCCCTGTCCCGGGCTGTGTGGGCCGGCTCGGCCGGTGCTGGGGCCAGGGAGAGCCCGGCCAAGGGGCAGAGCCCATGCCAAGCCTTCCCTGCTGGTGCTCCCCGCAGCTGCTGCAGGACGAGAGCCGAGCGGCTGAGAGCCCACAGAGGACCCTGCGAGAGGCAGCTGTCAGGTTCATGGGTGAGCCCTGAGCCCGGCGCCCCTCCCTGCCCCCAGCCCGGCTGCTGCCCTGGCTACAGTGAGAGCCGGGCCTCTGCAGCTGGCTGGGATGGCCCTGGCAGGAGGCTTTCCTTGGATTTCCTCAATCTGGCCTCTGACCTTGGCTCTGTTCCTCTCTCTTCCAGCTCTTCAAGCCCTGAAGGAAGATGAGAGTTCATCGTGCCTGAGCAAACTGCTTCAGATGATCTTTGAAGGAAGATCTGCAGGACTTTGTCTGATGGATCAGATGTACCAGTGTCCATCAGCGATTTCAAGTGCCCATTGAAGATGGGAGCACCTGCAGAACAGGATGGAGCAGCTGGAGCTCCAGGCACAGCATGGCTGCTCAGAGCTGAGCCTGTGTGAAGCCCCAGCAGCTCCTGCCATCTCTCTCCCTGTTGGCACCTCCCTCCCTGCAGACCTCAGGCCCTGCCCATCCCCTTTTCTGCCTCCCAGCTCACCCCTTACCTTCGCTTTCCCTTAATAAACAGTTTGGGTTTTTCACTTGAACCGCATATCCGTGGAGCTGAAGTGACACAAAACCTGAGGCCGGAGACACGCAGGGCCCTGCTGCCCTTCTCCTGCCTGCTGTGTTCCGGGCACGGACAGAGAGGAACAAGGGCAGCTCAGGCTGCAAAGTTCCCTGTCCCGCTGCTCCAGTTGCACAGCGGCGTGGACTTAAAGGGCATGCTGAGCACGCTGAAGGGGACAAGGACTCTGAGTTGTAGAAGAGCCAGCTTGAGTGTGCTCTGAACCCAGCCATGAGGAATTCCAGTGCAGGCATCCACGGAGGGCAAAGGAGCTTGCAATGGCAGAAGTTTCCACAAAGAGCTTCCTGAAAGCACAGCAATGCTCCATCCCTACACAGGGACAGGAAGAGGGCAGTGAGACCAGAGGCAGGGGCCCAATCCCATCCCTCTGGGGCATGGCTGCAAAACAGCCGCAGCTGTGTCTTCCCGTGCCTGTGTTTGGGCTGTGCTGAGCCCAGAGCCAGCCAGCTTGTGCTCTGCTGTGCCAAGAGCGTTCTGGGCAGGCAGGCAGGCAGAAGTGCCGCTTGCACTGTGGGGAAGGGGGTCACGAGAGCTTCCTGCGGGAACAGGGCTCTGCTCCTTGCCTGGGAACAGCCTGGTTTTGCTGTCGTGAGCGCAGGCAGGAGCTCGGGCACTTGAAGGGGCAGCGGGCAGCTCTTGTTTATAGGGGGTCTGGGGCTGCGTGCCACAATGGACACGAGGAAACAGGCTCGGGAGAAGGAAGATGAGCTCGAGCTGGAGTGCCTGTGCTACAAGGTGCAGAAGTAATTGAGCCTTGCCAGGGTTTCTTAAGTGTGTGTTGGTGTTCCCTGGGAAATGGACACATTTGGGGAAATGCCTTTGGAAGAGAGGGGCTTGCTTCTCAAGCAAAGTGCTTCCCCAGGAGCCTCTAGTGAGCTAGGTGCAGCTGTCTCCCTTTGGCTCCTTGCGCTCCTTTCCATCCTTGAGGCCCCTTGCACTTGGCAGAGGGGCATGGCAAGGGAGAAGGCTGTGAAGAGCAGCTTTGGCAATCTGCCTGGGCCTGCAGAGACCAAGGCAAGCACCAGCGGCAGGGTGTGTCCGCCGCCTTTGAGCACAGGACAGAGGGGGATAATCTCTGTCCAGCCAAGAGCCCCAAATGCCTCTCAGAGACCTGTGAATTCAAAGGCCTTTATGCACATTCATGCCATCTTCCCTATCTGCTGTGTTTTAACTCTTGGCAAGATGCATTTGCCTCTTGCTTGCTGGAAGCTGCTCTGCTTCAGGGCCAGCAGCGAGCTGGGCTGTGCGGGCCCCGTGGAGAGTCCTTCCCCGAGCACTTGGCAGCTCTTGGTGTGTCCAGGGCTGTGTTAGACATTTGGGGCAATGGATTCCTTCCAAGCGGGGGCACCTTGGCTGGGGAGTGGTTGGCCCCGGGGCACGTGGCAGCATGTCCCTTTGTGACACGGTGCAGCAGGTTCCCTGTGGAACCGAAAGGGACACCGTGTCTTGGCAGCCCTTTGTGACACGCGCTGACATAGGGGCTGGCAGCCACACAGCCACGCCACAGTGCTCAGTGCACGCAACGGGACAGGAGGTGACAGAGCGGTGCTGTGAGGCGACCCTGCACAGTCAGCTCGTTGGCTGCTGACCTGGAGCTTTTCCAAGGCATTCCTCCTGTGGCTGGCCTCACGGCCAGACCTCGGCATTTGGTGACTCGGAGCTTTTCCGAGGCATCTCCCATCCCTGCAGCTGGTGCCCTCGTGGCCAGGCCGTGGGACTTGCTGACCTCCATTGTTTGCCAGGAGTGTCCTGTCATTGTGGCAGGAGCCCTCGAGTGCAGGACTTGCTGTGCTCTCGCCTTTCTGAGGCTCCTCTGTTGCAGGTGCCTTCAAGGCAAGACTGCAGCCCTTGCTGACGCAGGCCTTTGCCAAGGCATTTGAAAGGTTAGACAGCAGGATGGCGGGCGGACTGCTCAGTCTGTTCAAGGGGCTTCGGGGCAAGAAAAGCAAAGGCCCTGCAGCTGCCCCAGTGCAGAAGCCTGCAGAGCCAGAGAAGTTGCAGATGCTGCAGGACGGTGAGTGGTGGAGCTGGGCTGCTGGGCCGGTGCCTGCAGCTGGCCTGGCCCTGCCCCACCCCATCCCATCCCATCCCATCCCATCCCATCCCATCCCATCCCATCCCTGTGGACATGCCCATGGACGGGATGGGAGAGAGACCGGGGCTGCGCCCCTGAATTGCCGTGCTCCATCCCCTGGGCTCCCGTGGGGCTGTCCCTGCCTGGGGAGCGCAGGGCTGGGCTGTGTTCTCCAGCCTCTCCCACAGCCCCTCACCTCTGGCTGCGCTTGCTCTTTAACAGATGCAGCCAGGGACCCAACTCAAGAGCAGGAGCCCACCCGTGGCCGCTTCCACAGAACAGCGCAGGTACCTGCGGCCATCCCCACCTGGGCCGGGCCTACTGGCGCTGCTTGGCTGATCCCTGCGCTTGGAGCAGGCCATGGAACGTCCCTCCCCTCCCTCCCTCCTTCTGCTGCAGACACTGCGGAGGTTTCTGCACCTGGGCCGCACAAAGACCCGTGGCACCGGCACCAAGGGCACGGCCCAGCCCGACTCCAGGCCTGGCCAGCTGCGGGCAGAGGCTGCTGCCATCTCAGCGTCCTCGGAGCTCGCAGCAGCCTCTGAGCAGGACACGGCCCAGGGCAGGGCGGAGGCTGGCATGGCCCTGACTGAGGGCATGGCCATCACCCACACCCAGGCTCAGGGCATGCCAGACACTCAGGCCAAGCCCACACTGACCGTGGCTCCTGCACCCACTCTGGAGGTTTTCCAGAAGCGTGCAGCTTCTCCACAGCAGGTAAGTGACGAAAGTGAAGGGAGAACGAGCACACATCCGATTGATGAGCATCGATCTCAGATTTATTGATCCAGCTTACACACTTTTATAGTAGTGTTAATTAAGTTCATACATATTGCAAAACCCGAGCTCATCACTGCTTACAGATTACACACCAACCCCTCCTTTGTTGTCAATACCTGTGGTTTCTTGTTGAGGCTAATACTTGTTTTTCTGATCCTGCTGTTGACTTGTTATTGAGCACCCTTCAAGGACTCCATGTTTTCCACCATGTTTTTCTCATAACTTAGCCAAGGACAAGGTATTTATTGTTTTTAAGGAAAAGCCTGAGAACTTGCTGGTTACAGCTGCCTTTTACTTTTTAACCAGCCGTATGTGATCATGGCCTTTTTCTATAAGCCATGTCTGAAAAAAGCTCTCCACAGCTAAGCAAACTGGGGCCAGGGCTGAAGGCCTCCCAGGATCATGTGGCTCCTCAAGCTACATCCGCTGGACCCCCTCAGCCTTTGAGGCCATTTCAGTGGGGTGGGAAGGCAAGCACTTCTTCGGGGAAGCTGGGCAAGTTGCTCCCTTGGACAGCACTCCAAGTCTTCCCCACGCCGCGTCCTCCAGGTGCAAGCCATGGTCAGGGATATTCTCCGGAGACTGGCGTCCTGTGTCACCGTGGATGCCAGGCTGCAAATGGAGATTCTGAACCTGACAGAGGAACACCCTGTTCAAGTGGTGATGAGCCTCCTATGCTGTGCCCCAACGTGTGACAGGTACGGAGCACAAGTGCCTCGAGAGCTCAGTGCTCACCGGCCCATAGGGCCCCTCACCCTGTACAGCCTGTCCAGTGGGCTCTGCCAGACAGGCAGAGAGCTGCGGGAGCCTCGGGCCCCTCTGTTTCCTGAGCCTCTGCCATGCTCCCTCTCTGCCCTTCAGGGCACCGGGGCTCTGTCACCCAGCCCCACGCAGCCGCACGGGGCACGGTGCTGACGCACAGCTCTGCTCACACAGAGCCGCCGCGCTGATGTGGAGAGCCATCGGCACGTCCGGAGTGGCCGCCCAGGAGGTGCTTCCAGCGCTGCTCTCTGCCATGGAGGAGCAGCCGCCCTATGGCAGCTTCTCCTGCGGAGACAAGGCTGTCTTTGCCCTGGCTGTGAGTTTCTGCAGCTGGTCTTTGCTCGCCCTCCTGGTTGCCTCTCCAGCACCTCTCCCTGCTCTCCCTAGCCTGCAGTTCCCTGCCTGGGCTCAAAGCTGGCCTAGGGGCAGGCTCAGGGGCAGCAGGCCGCGTGCTCCCCCTGCGTCTCCCCTCGGGCCCTGCCTCATAGACACCCTGGCACTGAGCGCTGCCTCAGGCTGCTTTGTCTCTTGCAGGCAACTCTGGTGCTGTGGAGGATTGCTCCCATGTGTGAGTGGCACTGTGCCATTCTGCTTCATTCTCCCCAACTGTTTGTGGCTCTGCTCTTGCAAATTTTCACCACCACAGAGCAGATGCCAGGGGACATGGAAACTGGGAGATTCTGGAGAGCGTGCCGGGAAGAACACGGCCTTCCCTGCCATCCCCACAGGTGCCAGTCGCCCTGTCCTTCCCACGCCCTCGTGGCCAGGGCCAGCGCTCCCAGAGTGACCTGGCCTTTGCTCGGCATGCAGGTTTGCAGTGCAGACCATGAAGGCTCTGCTCTCCCGCCTGGGCTTTGACAAGAAGCTGGTGGCTCTGGAGAACAAGCGGGTCTGGGAGAAGCTGCTCTGTGCCGACACCCAGCACTATGCAGCAGATCTGCTGGCCAGGTGAGATCTCCTACGCCCCGCCGCCACCGTCAGCATTTGTGCTCCCTGCCCAGAGTGCCCCACACAGTCCCTGGGGCTGTAAGCGAGAGCCCTTGTCAGCGAGGGAGGGCCGAGCAGACTGGGAAAGGCTGGGAGAGGAGGATGCCCAGCAGCAGCCGCCTCCCAAGGGCCCCATGTCCCCTTGCAGAGTGCTGGAGAAAGATCAGACCTCTGTGAGACCACGCCTGGGAGAGGTCTGCCTGCCCGGCTCAGGGCCTTGTTTCCTTTTTCCCATGCCAGGGAGATGCGCCGTGGCTTGAGCCCCTTGTGTCCCCACATGGCCTCACACCTGCTCAGCCTGCTCCTCGGGAAGCAGCCCCGCTGGCATCTGCCTGCCCTGGCGTTCTTTGTGGAGGTGAGCCTGATGGCCAGCGCTGCCTGGCTGAGCTGCCTCCCAGCTCTTGGGCCTCCCGTAGCTGCAGCCGCCTGGGAGGCTGCCCACACCCACTGCTGCTGCCTGGGCCTGGCCCTATGAGGCTCTGGGCTCCTGCCGGCCGGCTCCCCCATCACTGCCCTGTGCCTTTCAGGTCCTGGAGTGTCTGGACTTGAGCAAACACGGTCCCAGTGCCCTGCTGGTGGTATCCAGGCACCTGCTGAGCCAGTGCAGGGACAGGCTGCGCCGGGCGCTCAGAGGCCTTGTGGTGCTCAGCAAGGAGCCCTCGCTGGTGAGAAGGGGCAGTGGCTGAAGCCATGCTGGCAGTGTGGGGCTGGGCAACGCAGACCTCTGGGCTTGGCTGGCCTTTGGCAGCAGAGGCAGCTGCTCCCAGCTCTCCTGCCTCCTGCTTCAGCTGCCCCAGTGCCCCAAGCAGCTGTTGGTGCTGCGGCCATTCACGGCTTCACAGCACAGCCTGGTCTTGCACACAGGCCGGAGGAATATGCTGCCTCTATCCACACCTGGTGAAGCAGCTGGCTGACTCAGATGCAGAGGTGGTCTGGATGAGCCTCTGTGTGCTCACACATACGCTCCAGGACAAAGACCTCCTGCTACCCAGCGTCACCGCCCTGAAGCTGGCTGAGTCCCTCCTGCCACACTTTGAGAACGTAAGGCTATGTGCCCCCAGCCAAGGGCACTGGATGCTACCTGGAAACTTTGTGCTCTGTGCAGTTCTGGGCCTTTGCCTCAATGGGCCTGGAGTAGTTGGTGCTGAGGTCTTTTGCTTTCCTTCCAGGACAACAGCCACGTGCAGCTGCTCTCCATTCAGCTCTTTTGCAAGGTGATGGAGCTGGTAGTGGAAGAGGGGGAAGAGCTTCTCACGACATTTGTGAACCAGAGCCTGCTCCCTCGATTCTTGCGCTGGCACGATGAGAACCTGTATGTGGCCAAGGTGAGGTTTTGTGTGATGGTGCCGCATCCCTGGCAGGGGGCTTGGCCACCTCCTGCCCTGGCACCTGGCGGGCTCCAGCCTCCCCATGGTCATGGCACAGGGACACAGGTCCTGTGCCCTGGGCTCTGGTGCCACCTGCAGCTCTCTGCCACTCTCCAGGCCTCTTTCCAAGCCCTGCTTTGTGCGGCACGCTTCCTGAAGAGTAGGGACCTTGAGGAGCTGCTGACGAAGGCGTGGCGGATTAAGTTTGCTGAGAGCCTGGTAAGGACAGCCGGGGAGATCGAGCCCTGCCCCTGGTGCACGATGTGGAGGACCGGCAGCTGTGCCACTGCCCAGCGCCGCAGCCAGGCCCGCCAGCCTGTGCCCCCCATGCTGCTCCCTGTCCCGGGCTGTGTGGGCCGGCTCGGCCGGTGCTGGGGCCAGGGAGAGCCCGGCCAAGGGGCAGAGCCCATGCCAAGCCTTCCCTGCTGGTGCTCCCCGCAGCTGCTGCAGGACGAGAGCCGAGCGGCTGAGAGCCCACAGAGGACCCTGCGAGAGGCAGCTGTCAGGTTCATGGGTGAGCCCTGAGCCCGGCGCCCCTCCCTGCCCCCAGCCCGGCTGCTGCCCTGGCTACAGTGAGAGCCGGGCCTCTGCAGCTGGCTGGGATGGCCCTGGCAGGAGGCTTTCCTTGGATTTCCTCAATCTGGCCTCTGACCTTGGCTCTGTTCCTCTCTCTTCCAGCTCTTCAAGCCCTGAAGGAAGATGAGAGTTCATCGTGCCTGAGCAAACTGCTTCAGATGATCTTTGAAGGAAGATCTGCAGGACTTTGTCTGATGGATCAGATGTACCAGTGTCCATCAGCGATTTCAAGTGCCCATTGAAGATGGGAGCACCTGCAGAACAGGATGGAGCAGCTGGAGCTCCAGGCACAGCATGGCTGCTCAGAGCTGAGCCTGTGTGAAGCCCCAGCAGCTCCTGCCATCTCTCTCCCTGTTGGCACCTCCCTCCCTGCAGACCTCAGGCCCTGCCCATCCCCTTTTCTGCCTCCCAGCTCACCCCTTACCTTCGCTTTCCCTTAATAAACAGTTTGGGTTTTTCACTTGAACCGCATATCCGTGGAGCTGAAGTGACACAAAACCTGAGGCCGGAGACACGCAGGGCCCTGCTGCCCTTCTCCTGCCTGCTGTGTTCCGGGCACGGACAGAGAGGAACAAGGGCAGCTCAGGCTGCAAAGTTCCCTGTCCCGCTGCTCCAGTTGCACAGCGGCGTGGACTTAAAGGGCATGCTGAGCACGCTGAAGGGGACAAGGACTCTGAGTTGTAGAAGAGCCAGCTTGAGTGTGCTCTGAACCCAGCCATGAGGAATTCCAGTGCAGGCATCCACGGAGGGCAAAGGAGCTTGCAATGGCAGAAGTTTCCACAAAGAGCTTCCTGAAAGCACAGCAATGCTCCATCCCTACACAGGGACAGGAAGAGGGCAGTGAGACCAGAGGCAGGGGCCCAATCCCATCCCTCTGGGGCATGGCTGCAAAACAGCCGCAGCTGTGTCTTCCCGTGCCTGTGTTTGGGCTGTGCTGAGCCCAGAGCCAGCCAGCTTGTGCTCTGCTGTGCCAAGAGCGTTCTGGGCAGGCAGGCAGGCAGAAGTGCCGCTTGCACTGTGGGGAAGGGGGTCACGAGAGCTTCCTGCGGGAACAGGGCTCTGCTCCTTGCCTGGGAACAGCCTGGTTTTGCTGTCGTGAGCGCAGGCAGGAGCTCGGGCACTTGAAGGGGCAGCGGGCAGCTCTTGTTTATAGGGGGTCTGGGGCTGCGTGCCACAATGGACACGAGGAAACAGGCTCGGGAGAAGGAAGATGAGCTCGAGCTGGAGTGCCTGTGCTACAAGGTGCAGAAGTAATTGAGCCTTGCCAGGGTTTCTTAAGTGTGTGTTGGTGTTCCCTGGGAAATGGACACATTTGGGGAAATGCCTTTGGAAGAGAGGGGCTTGCTTCTCAAGCAAAGTGCTTCCCCAGGAGCCTCTAGTGAGCTAGGTGCAGCTGTCTCCCTTTGGCTCCTTGCGCTCCTTTCCATCCTTGAGGCCCCTTGCACTTGGCAGAGGGGCATGGCAAGGGAGAAGGCTGTGAAGAGCAGCTTTGGCAATCTGCCTGGGCCTGCAGAGACCAAGGCAAGCACCAGCGGCAGGGTGTGTCCGCCGCCTTTGAGCACAGGACAGAGGGGGATAATCTCTGTCCAGCCAAGAGCCCCAAATGCCTCTCAGAGACCTGTGAATTCAAAGGCCTTTATGCACATTCATGCCATCTTCCCTATCTGCTGTGTTTTAACTCTTGGCAAGATGCATTTGCCTCTTGCTTGCTGGAAGCTGCTCTGCTTCAGGGCCAGCAGCGAGCTGGGCTGTGCGGGCCCCGTGGAGAGTCCTTCCCCGAGCACTTGGCAGCTCTTGGTGTGTCCAGGGCTGTGTTAGACATTTGGGGCAATGGATTCCTTCCAAGCGGGGGCACCTTGGCTGGGGAGTGGTTGGCCCCGGGGCACGTGGCAGCATGTCCCTTTGTGACACGGTGCAGCAGGTTCCCTGTGGAACCGAAAGGGACACCGTGTCTTGGCAGCCCTTTGTGACACGCGCTGACATAGGGGCTGGCAGCCACACAGCCACGCCACAGTGCTCAGTGCACGCAACGGGACAGGAGGTGACAGAGCGGTGCTGTGAGGCGACCCTGCACAGTCAGCTCGTTGGCTGCTGACCTGGAGCTTTTCCAAGGCATTCCTCCTGTGGCTGGCCTCACGGCCAGACCTCGGCATTTGGTGACTCGGAGCTTTTCCGAGGCATCTCCCATCCCTGCAGCTGGTGCCCTCGTGGCCAGGCCGTGGGACTTGCTGACCTCCATTGTTTGCCAGGAGTGTCCTGTCATTGTGGCAGGAGCCCTCGAGTGCAGGACTTGCTGTGCTCTCGCCTTTCTGAGGCTCCTCTGTTGCAGGTGCCTTCAAGGCAAGACTGCAGCCCTTGCTGACGCAGGCCTTTGCCAAGGCATTTGAAAGGTTAGACAGCAGGATGGCGGGCGAACTGCTCAGTCTGTTCAAGGGGCTTCGGGGCAAGAAAAGCAAAGGCCCTGCAGCTGCCCCAGTGCAGAAGCCTGCAGAGCCAGAGAAGTTGCAGATGCTGCAGGACGGTGAGTGGTGGAGCTGGGCTGCTGGGCCGGTGCCTGCAGCTGGCCTGGCCCTGCCCCACCCCATCCCATCCCATCCCATCCCATCCCATCCCATCCCTGTGGACATGCCCATGGACGGGATGGGAGAGAGACCGGGGCTGCGCCCCTGAATTGCCGTGCTCCATCCCCTGGGCTCCCGTGGGGCTGTCCCTGCCTGGGGAGCGCAGGGCTGGGCTGTGTTCTCCAGCCTCTCCCACAGCCCCTCACCTCTGGCTGCGCTTGCTCTTTAACAGATGCAGCCAGGGACCCAACTCAAGAGCAGGAGCCCACCCGTGGCCGCTTCCACAGAACAGCGCAGGTACCTGCGGCCATCCCCACCTGGGCCGGGCCTACTGGCGCTGCTTGGCTGATCCCTGCGCTTGGAGCAGGCCATGGAACGTCCCTCCCCTCCCTCCCTCCTTCTGCTGCAGACACTGCGGAGGTTTCTGCACCTGGGCCGCACAAAGACCCGTGGCACCGGCACCAAGGGCACGGCCCAGCCCGACTCCAGGCCTGGCCAGCTGCGGGCAGAGGCTGCTGCCATCTCAGCGTCCTCGGAGCTCGCAGCAGCCTCTGAGCAGGACACGGCCCAGGGCAGGGCGGAGGCTGGCATGGCCCTGACTGAGGGCATGGCCATCACCCACACCCAGGCTCAGGGCATGCCAGACACTCAGGCCAAGCCCACACTGACCGTGGCTCCTGCACCCACTCTGGAGGTTTTCCAGAAGCGTGCAGCTTCTCCACAGCAGGTAAGTGACGAAAGTGAAGGGAGAACGAGCACACATCCGATTGATGAGCATCGATCTCAGATTTATTGATCCAGCTTACACACTTTTATAGTAGTGTTAATTAAGTTCATACATATTGCAAAACCCGAGCTCATCACTGGTTACAGATTACACACCAACCCCTCCTTTGTTGTCAATACCTGTGGTTTCTTGTTGAGGCTAATACTTGTTTTTCTGATCCTGCTGTTGACTTGTTATTGAGCACCCTTCAAGGACTCCATGTTTTCCACCATGTTTTTCTCATAACTTAGCCAAGGACAAGGTATTTATTGTTTTTAAGGAAAAGCCTGAGAACTTGCTGGTTACAGCTGCCTTTTACTTTTTAACCAGCCGTATGTGATCATGGCCTTTTTCTATAAGCCATGTCTGAAAAAAGCTCTCCACAGCTAAGCAAACTGGGGCCAGGGCTGAAGGCCTCCCAGGATCATGTGGCTCCTCAAGCTACATCCGCTGGACCCCCTCAGCCTTTGAGGCCATTTCAGTGGGGTGGGAAGGCAAGCACTTCTTCGGGGAAGCTGGGCAAGTTGCTCCCTTGGACAGCACTCCAAGTCTTCCCCACGCCGCGTCCTCCAGGTGCAAGCCATGGTCAGGGATATTCTCCGGAGACTGGCGTCCTGTGTCACCGTGGATGCCAGGCTGCAAATGGAGATTCTGAACCTGACAGAGGAACACCCTGTTCAAGTGGTGATGAGCCTCCTATGCTGTGCCCCAACGTGTGACAGGTACGGAGCACAAGTGCCTCGAGAGCTCAGTGCTCACCGGCCCGTAGGGCCCCTCACCCTGTACAGCCTGTCCAGTGGGCTCTGCCAGACAGGCAGAGAGCTGCGGGAGCCTCGGGCCCCTCTGTTTCCTGAGCCTCTGCCATGCTCCCTCTCTGCCCTTCAGGGCACCGGGGCTCTGTCACCCAGCCCCACGCAGCCGCACGGGGCACGGTGCTGACGCACAGCTCTGCTCACACAGAGCCGCCGCGCTGATGTGGAGAGCCATCGGCACGTCCGGAGTGGCCGCCCAGGAGGTGCTTCCAGCGCTGCTCTCTGCCATGGAGGAGCAGCCGCCCTATGGCAGCTTCTCCTGCGGAGACAAGGCTGTCTTTGCCCTGGCTGTGAGTTTCTGCAGCTGGTCTTTGCTCGCCCTCCTGGTTGCCTCTCCAGCACCTCTCCCTGCTCTCCCTAGCCTGCAGTTCCCTGCCTGGGCTCAAAGCTGGCCTAGGGGCAGGCTCAGGGGCAGCAGGCCGCGTGCTCCCCCTGCGTCTCCCCTCGGGCCCTGCCTCATAGACACCCTGGCACTGAGCGCTGCCTCAGGCTGCTTTGTCTCTTGCAGGCAACTCTGGTGCTGTGGAGGATTGCTCCCATGTGTGAGTGGCACTGTGCCATTCTGCTTCATTCTCCCCAACTGTTTGTGGCTCTGCTCTTGCAAATTTTCACCACCACAGAGCAGATGCCAGGGGACATGGAAACTGGGAGATTCTGGAGAGCGTGCCGGGAAGAACACGGCCTTCCCTGCCATCCCCACAGGTGCCAGTCGCCCTGTCCTTCCCACGCCCTCGTGGCCAGGGCCAGCGCTCCCAGAGTGACCTGGCCTTTGCTCGGCATGCAGGTTTGCAGTGCAGACCATGAAGGCTCTGCTCTCCCGCCTGGGCTTTGACAAGAAGCTGGTGGCTCTGGAGAACAAGCGGGTCTGGGAGAAGCTGCTCTGTGCCGACACCCAGCACTATGCAGCAGATCTGCTGGCCAGGTGAGATCTCCTACGCCCCGCCGCCACCGTCAGCATTTGTGCTCCCTGCCCAGAGTGCCCCACACAGTCCCTGGGGCTGTAAGCGAGAGCCCTTGTCAGCGAGGGAGGGCCGAGCAGACTGGGAAAGGCTGGGAGAGGAGGATGCCCAGCAGCAGCCGCCTCCCAAGGGCCCCATGTCCCCTTGCAGAGTGCTGGAGAAAGATCAGACCTCTGTGAGACCACGCCTGGGAGAGGTCTGCCTGCCCGGCTCAGGGCCTTGTTTCCTTTTTCCCATGCCAGGGAGATGCGCCGTGGCTTGAGCCCCTTGTGTCCCCACATGGCCTCACACCTGCTCAGCCTGCTCCTCGGGAAGCAGCCCCGCTGGCATCTGCCTGCCCTGGCGTTCTTTGTGGAGGTGAGCCTGATGGCCAGCGCTGCCTGGCTGAGCTGCCTCCCAGCTCTTGGGCCTCCCGTAGCTGCAGCCGCCTGGGAGGCTGCCCACACCCACTGCTGCTGCCTGGGCCTGGCCCTATGAGGCTCTGGGCTCCTGCCGGCCGGCTCCCCCATCACTGCCCTGTGCCTTTCAGGTCCTGGAGTGTCTGGACTTGAGCAAACACGGTCCCAGTGCCCTGCTGGTGGTATCCAGGCACCTGCTGAGCCAGTGCAGGGACAGGCTGCGCCGGGCGCTCAGAGGCCTTGTGGTGCTCAGCAAGGAGCCCTCGCTGGTGAGAAGGGGCAGTGGCTGAAGCCATGCTGGCAGTGTGGGGCTGGGCAACGCAGACCTCTGGGCTTGGCTGGCCTTTGGCAGCAGAGGCAGCTGCTCCCAGCTCTCCTGCCTCCTGCTTCAGCTGCCCCAGTGCCCCAAGCAGCTGTTGGTGCTGCGGCCATTCACGGCTTCACAGCACAGCCTGGTCTTGCACACAGGCCGGAGGAATATGCTGCCTCTATCCACACCTGGTGAAGCAGCTGGCTGACTCAGATGCAGAGGTGGTCTGGATGAGCCTCTGTGTGCTCACACATACGCTCCAGGACAAAGACCTCCTGCTACCCAGCGTCACCGCCCTGAAGCTGGCTGAGTCCCTCCTGCCACACTTTGAGAACGTAAGGCTATGTGCCCCCAGCCAAGGGCACTGGATGCTACCTGGAAACTTTGTGCTCTGTGCAGTTCTGGGCCTTTGCCTCAATGGGCCTGGAGTAGTTGGTGCTGAGGTCTTTTGCTTTCCTTCCAGGACAACAGCCACGTGCAGCTGCTCTCCATTCAGCTCTTTTGCAAGGTGATGGAGCTGGTAGTGGAAGAGGGGGAAGAGCTTCTCACGACATTTGTGAACCAGAGCCTGCTCCCTCGATTCTTGCGCTGGCACGATGAGAACCTGTATGTGGCCAAGGTGAGGTTTTGTGTGATGGTGCCGCATCCCTGGCAGGGGGCTTGGCCACCTCCTGCCCTGGCACCTGGCGGGCTCCAGCCTCCCCATGGTCATGGCACAGGGACACAGGTCCTGTGCCCTGGGCTCTGGTGCCACCTGCAGCTCTCTGCCACTCTCCAGGCCTCTTTCCAAGCCCTGCTTTGTGCGGCACGCTTCCTGAAGAGTAGGGACCTTGAGGAGCTGCTGACGAAGGCGTGGCGGATTAAGTTTGCTGAGAGCCTGGTAAGGACAGCCGGGGAGATCGAGCCCTGCCCCTGGTGCACGATGTGGAGGACCGGCAGCTGTGCCACTGCCCAGCGCCGCAGCCAGGCCCGCCAGCCTGTGCCCCCCATGCTGCTCCCTGTCCCGGGCTGTGTGGGCCGGCTCGGCCGGTGCTGGGGCCAGGGAGAGCCCGGCCAAGGGGCAGAGCCCATGCCAAGCCTTCCCTGCTGGTGCTCCCCGCAGCTGCTGCAGGACGAGAGCCGAGCGGCTGAGAGCCCACAGAGGACCCTGCGAGAGGCAGCTGTCAGGTTCATGGGTGAGCCCTGAGCCCGGCGCCCCTCCCTGCCCCCAGCCCGGCTGCTGCCCTGGCTACAGTGAGAGCCGGGCCTCTGCAGCTGGCTGGGATGGCCCTGGCAGGAGGCTTTCCTTGGATTTCCTCAATCTGGCCTCTGACCTTGGCTCTGTTCCTCTCTCTTCCAGCTCTTCAAGCCCTGAAGGAAGATGAGAGTTCATCGTGCCTGAGCAAACTGCTTCAGATGATCTTTGAAGGAAGATCTGCAGGACTTTGTCTGATGGATCAGATGTACCAGTGTCCATCAGCGATTTCAAGTGCCCATTGAAGATGGGAGCACCTGCAGAACAGGATGGAGCAGCTGGAGCTCCAGGCACAGCATGGCTGCTCAGAGCTGAGCCTGTGTGAAGCCCCAGCAGCTCCTGCCATCTCTCTCCCTGTTGGCACCTCCCTCCCTGCAGACCTCAGGCCCTGCCCATCCCCTTTTCTGCCTCCCAGCTCACCCCTTACCTTCGCTTTCCCTTAATAAACAGTTTGGGTTTTTCACTTGAACCGCATATCCGTGGAGCTGAAGTGACACAAAACCTGAGGCCGGAGACACGCAGGGCCCTGCTGCCCTTCTCCTGCCTGCTGTGTTCCGGGCACGGACAGAGAGGAACAAGGGCAGCTCAGGCTGCAAAGTTCCCTGTCCCGCTGCTCCAGTTGCACAGCGGCGTGGACTTAAAGGGCATGCTGAGCACGCTGAAGGGGACAAGGACTCTGAGTTGTAGAAGAGCCAGCTTGAGTGTGCTCTGAACCCAGCCATGAGGAATTCCAGTGCAGGCATCCACGGAGGGCAAAGGAGCTTGCAATGGCAGAAGTTTCCACAAAGAGCTTCCTGAAAGCACAGCAATGCTCCATCCCTACACAGGGACAGGAAGAGGGCAGTGAGACCAGAGGCAGGGGCCCAATCCCATCCCTCTGGGGCATGGCTGCAAAACAGCCGCAGCTGTGTCTTCCCGTGCCTGTGTTTGGGCTGTGCTGAGCCCAGAGCCAGCCAGCTTGTGCTCTGCTGTGCCAAGAGCGTTCTGGGCAGGCAGGCAGGCAGAAGTGCCGCTTGCACTGTGGGGAAGGGGGTCACGAGAGCTTCCTGCGGGAACAGGGCTCTGCTCCTTGCCTGGGAACAGCCTGGTTTTGCTGTCGTGAGCGCAGGCAGGAGCTCGGGCACTTGAAGGGGCAGCGGGCAGCTCTTGTTTATAGGGGGTCTGGGGCTGCGTGCCACAATGGACACGAGGAAACAGGCTCGGGAGAAGGAAGATGAGCTCGAGCTGGAGTGCCTGTGCTACAAGGTGCAGAAGTAATTGAGCCTTGCCAGGGTTTCTTAAGTGTGTGTTGGTGTTCCCTGGGAAATGGACACATTTGGGGAAATGCCTTTGGAAGAGAGGGGCTTGCTTCTCAAGCAAAGTGCTTCCCCAGGAGCCTCTAGTGAGCTAGGTGCAGCTGTCTCCCTTTGGCTCCTTGCGCTCCTTTCCATCCTTGAGGCCCCTTGCACTTGGCAGAGGGGCATGGCAAGGGAGAAGGCTGTGAAGAGCAGCTTTGGCAATCTGCCTGGGCCTGCAGAGACCAAGGCAAGCACCAGCGGCAGGGTGTGTCCGCCGCCTTTGAGCACAGGACAGAGGGGGATAATCTCTGTCCAGCCAAGAGCCCCAAATGCCTCTCAGAGACCTGTGAATTCAAAGGCCTTTATGCACATTCATGCCATCTTCCCTATCTGCTGTGTTTTAACTCTTGGCAAGAGGCATTTGCCTCTTGCTTGCTGGAAGCTGCTCTGCTTCAGGGCCAGCAGCGAGCTGGGCTGTGCGGGCCCCGTGGAGAGTCCTTCCCCGAGCACTTGGCAGCTCTTGGTGTGTCCAGGGCTGTGTTAGACATTTGGGGCAATGGATTCCTTCCAAGCGGGGGCACCTTGGCTGGGGAGTGGTTGGCCCCGGGGCACGTGGCAGCATGTCCCTTTGTGACACGGTGCAGCAGGTTCCCTGTGGAACCGAAAGGGACACCGTGTCTTGGCAGCCCTTTGTGACACGCGCTGACATAGGGGCTGGCAGCCACACAGCCACGCCACAGTGCTCAGTGCACGCAACGGGACAGGAGGTGACAGAGCGGTGCTGTGAGGCGACCCTGCACAGTCAGCTCGTTGGCTGCTGACCTGGAGCTTTTCCAAGGCATTCCTCCTGTGGCTGGCCTCACGGCCAGACCTCGGCATTTGGTGACTCGGAGCTTTTCCGAGGCATCTCCCATCCCTGCAGCTGGTGCCCTCGTGGCCAGGCCGTGGGACTTGCTGACCTCCATTGTTTGCCAGGAGTGTCCTGTCATTGTGGCAGGAGCCCTCGAGTGCAGGACTTGCTGTGCTCTCGCCTTTCTGAGGCTCCTCTGTTGCAGGTGCCTTCAAGGCAAGACTGCAGCCCTTGCTGACGCAGGCCTTTGCCAAGGCATTTGAAAGGTTAGACAGCAGGATGGCGGGCGGACTGCTCAGTCTGTTCAAGGGGCTTCGGGGCAAGAAAAGCAAAGGCCCTGCAGCTGCCCCAGTGCAGAAGCCTGCAGAGCCAGAGAAGTTGCAGATGCTGCAGGACGGTGAGTGGTGGAGCTGGGCTGCTGGGCCGGTGCCTGCAGCTGGCCTGGCCCTGCCCCACCCCATCCCATCCCATCCCATCCCATCCCATCCCATCCCATCCCATCCCTGTGGACATGCCCATGGACGGGATGGGAGAGAGACCGGGGCTGCGCCCCTGAATTGCCGTGCTCCATCCCCTGGGCTCCCGTGGGGCTGTCCCTGCCTGGGGAGCGCAGGGCTGGGCTGTGTTCTCCAGCCTCTCCCGCAGCCCCTCACCTCTGGCTGCGCTTGCTCTTTAACAGATGCAGCCAGGGACCCAACTCAAGAGCAGGAGCCCACCCGTGGCCGCTTCCACAGAACAGCGCAGGTACCTGCGGCCATCCCCACCTGGGCCGGGCCTACTGGCGCTGCTTGGCTGATCCCTGCGCTTGGAGCAGGCCATGGAACGTCCCTCCCCTCCCTCCCTCCTTCTGCTGCAGACACTGCGGAGGTTTCTGCACCTGGGCCGCACAAAGACCCGTGGCACCGGCACCAAGGGCACGGCCCAGCCCGACTCCAGGCCTGGCCAGCTGCGGGCAGAGGCTGCTGCCATCTCAGCGTCCTCGGAGCTCGCAGCAGCCTCTGAGCAGGACACGGCCCAGGGCAGGGCGGAGGCTGGCATGGCCCTGACTGAGGGCATGGCCATCACCCACACCCAGGCTCAGGGCATGCCAGACACTCAGGCCAAGCCCACACTGACCGTGGCTCCTGCACCCACTCTGGAGGTTTTCCAGAAGCGTGCAGCTTCTCCACAGCAGGTAAGTGACGAAAGTGAAGGGAGAACGAGCACACATCCGATTGATGAGCATCGATCTCAGATTTATTGATCCAGCTTACACACTTTTATAGTAGTGTTAATTAAGTTCATACATATTGCAAAACCCGAGCTCATCACTGGTTACAGATTACACACCAACCCCTCCTTTGTTGTCAATACCTGTGGTTTCTTGTTGAGGCTAATACTTGTTTTTCTGATCCTGCTGTTGACTTGTTATTGAGCACCCTTCAAGGACTCCATGTTTTCCACCATGTTTTTCTCATAACTTAGCCAAGGACAAGGTATTTATTGTTTTTAAGGAAAAGCCTGAGAACTTGCTGGTTACAGCTGCCTTTTACTTTTTAACCAGCTGTATGTGATCATGGCCTTTTTCTATAAGCCATGTCTGAAAAAAGCTCTCCACAGCTAAGCAAACTGGGGCCAGGGCTGAAGGCCTCCCAGGATCATGTGGCTCCTCAAGCTACATCCGCTGGACCCCCTCAGCCTTTGAGGCCATTACAGTGGGGTGGGAAGGCAAGCACTTCTTCGGGGAAGCTGGGCAAGTTGCTCCCTTGGACAGCACTCCAAGTCTTCCCCACGCCGCGTCCTCCAGGTGCAAGCCATGGTCAGGGATATTCTCCGGAGACTGGCGTCCTGTGTCACCGTGGATGCCAGGCTGCAAATGGAGATTCTGAACCTGACAGAGGAACACCCTGTTCAAGTGGTGATGAGCCTCCTATGCTGTGCCCCAACGTGTGACAGGTACGGAGCACAAGTGCCTCGAGAGCTCAGTGCTCACCGGCCCGTAGGGCCCCTCACCCTGTACAGCCTGTCCAGTGGGCTCTGCCAGACAGGCAGAGAGCTGCGGGAGCCTCGGGCCCCTCTGTTTCCTGAGCCTCTGCCATGCTCCCTCTCTGCCCTTCAGGGCACCGGGGCTCTGTCACCCAGCCCCACGCAGCCGCACGGGGCACGGTGCTGACGCACAGCTCTGCTCACACAGAGCCGCCGCGCTGATGTGGAGAGCCATCGGCACGTCCGGAGTGGCCGCCCAGGAGGTGCTTCCAGCGCTGCTCTCTGCCATGGAGGAGCAGCCGCCCTATGGCAGCTTCTCCTGCGGAGACAAGGCTGTCTTTGCCCTGGCTGTGAGTTTCTGCAGCTGGTCTTTGCTCGCCCTCCTGGTTGCCTCTCCAGCACCTCTCCCTGCTCTCCCTAGCCTGCAGCTCCCTGCCTGGGCTCAAAGCTGGCCTAGGGGCAGGCTCAGGGGCAGCAGGCCGCGTGCTCCCCCTGCGTCTCCCCTCGGGCCCTGCCTCATAGACACCCTGGCACTGAGCGCTGCCTCAGGCTGCTTTGTCTCTTGCAGGCAACTCTGGTGCTGTGGAGGATTGCTCCCATGTGTGAGTGGCACTGTGCCATTCTGCTTCATTCTCCCCAACTGTTTGTGGCTCTGCTCTTGCAAATTTTCACCACCACAGAGCAGATGCCAGGGGACATTGAAACTGGGAGATTCTGGAGAGCGTGCCGGGAAGAACACGGCCTTCCCTGCCATCCCCACAGGTGCCAGTCGCCCTGTCCTTCCCACGCCCTCGTGGCCAGGGCCAGCGCTCCCAGAGTGACCTGGCCTTTGCTCGGCATGCAGGTTTGCAGTGCAGACCATGAAGGCTCTGCTCTCCCGCCTGGGCTTTGACAAGAAGCTGGTGGCTCTGGAGAACAAGTGGGTCTGGGAGAAGCTGCTCTGTGCCGACACCCAGCACTATGCAGCAGATCTGCTGGCCAGGTGAGATCTCCTACGCCCCGCCGCCACCGTCAGCATTTGTGCTCCCTGCCCAGAGTGCCCCACACAGTCCCTGGGGCTGTAAGCGAGAGCCCTTGTCAGCGAGGGAGGGCCGAGCAGACTGGGAAAGGCTGGGAGAGGAGGATGCCCAGCAGCAGCCGCCTCCCAAGGGCCCCATGTCCCCTTGCAGAGTGCTGGAGAAAGATCAGACCTCTGTGAGACCACGCCTGGGAGAGGTCTGCCCGCCCGGCTCAGGGCCTTGTTTCCTTTTTCCCATGCCAGGGAGATGCGCCGTGGCTTGAGCCCCTTGTGTCCCCACATGGCCTCACACCTGCTCAGCCTGCTCCTCGGGAAGCAGCCCCGCTGGCATCTGCCTGCCCTGGCGTTCTTTGTGGAGGTGAGCCTGATGGCCAGCGCTGCCTGGCTGAGCTGCCTCCCAGCTCTTGGGCCTCCCGTAGCTGCAGCCGCCTGGGAGGCTGCCCACACCCACTGCTGCTGCCTGGGCCTGGCCCTATGAGGCTCTGGGCTCCTGCCGGCCGGCTCCCCCATCACTGCCCTGTGCCTTTCAGGTCCTGGAGTGTCTGGACTTGAGCAAACACGGTCCCAGTGCCCTGCTGGTGGTATCCAGGCACCTGCTGAGCCAGTGCAGGGACAGGCTGCGCCGGGCGCTCAGAGGCCTTGTGGTGCTCAGCAAGGAGCCCTCGCTGGTGAGAAGGGGCAGTGGCTGAAGCCATGCTGGCAGTGTGGGGCTGGGCAACGCAGACCTCTGGGCTTGGCTGGCCTTTGGCAGCAGAGGCAGCTGCTCCCAGCTCTCCTGCCTCCTGCTTCAGCTGCCCCAGTGCCCCAAGCAGCTGTTGGTGCTGCGGCCATTCACGGCTTCACAGCACAGCCTGGTCTTGCACACAGGCCGGAGGAATATGCTGCCTCTATCCACACCTGGTGGAGCAGCTGGCTGACCCAGATGCAGAGGTGGTCTGGATGAGCCTCTGTGTGCTCACACATACGCTCCAGGACAAAGACCTCCTGCTACCCAGCGTCACCGCCCTGAAGCTGGCTGAGTCCCTCCTGCCACACTTTGAGAACGTAAGGCTATGTGCCCCCAGCCAAGGGCACTGGATGCTACCTGGAAACTTTGTGCTCTGTGCAGTTCTGGGCCTTTGCCTCAATGGGCCTGGAGTAGTTGGTGCTGAGGTCTTTTGCTTTCCTTCCAGGACAACAGCCACGTCCAGCTGCTCTCCATTCAGCTCTTTTGCAAGGTGATGGAGCTGGTAGTGGAAGAGGGGGAAGAGCTTCTCACGACATTTGTGAACCAGAGCCTGCTCCCTCTATTCTTGCGCTGGCACGATGAGAACCTGTATGTGGCCAAGGTGAGGTTTTGTGTGATGGTGCCGCATCCCTGGCAGGGGGCTTGGCCACCTCCTGCCCTGGCACCTGGCGGGCTCCAGCCTCCCCATGGTCATGGCACAGGGACACAGGTCCTGTGCCCTGGGCTCTGGTGCCACCTGCAGCTCTCTGCCACTCTCCAGGCCTCTTTCCAAGCCCTGCTTTGTGCGGCACGCTTCCTGAAGAGGAGGGACCTTGAGGAGCTGCTGACGAAGGCGTGGCGGATTAAGTTTGCTGAGAGCCTGGTAAGGACAGCCGGGGAGATCGAGCCCTGCCCCTGGTGCACGATGTGGAGGACCGGCAGCTGTGCCACTGCCCAGCGCCGCAGCCAGGCCCGCCAGCCTGTGCCCCCCATGCTGCTCCCTGTCCCGGGCTGTGTGGGCCGGCTCGGCCGGTGCTGGGGCCAGGGAGAGCCCGGCCAAGGGGCAGAGCCCATGCCAAGCCTTCCCTGCTGGTGCTCCCCGCAGCTGCTGCAGGACGAGAGCCGGGCGGCTGAGAGCCCACAGAGGACCCTGCGAGAGGCAGCTGTCAGGTCCATGGGTGAGCCCTGAGCCCGGCGCCCCTCCCTGCCCCCAGCCCGGCTGCTGCCCTGGCTACAGTGAGAGCCGGGCCTCTGCAGCTGGCTGGGATGGCCCTGGCAGGAGGCTTTCCTTGGATTTCCTCAATCTGGCCTCTGACCTTGGCTCTGTTCCTCTCTCTTCCAGCTCTTCAAGCCCTGAAGGAAGATGAGAGTTCATCGTGCCTGAGCAAACTGCTTCAGATGATCTTTGAAGGAAGATCTGCAGGACTTTGTCTGATGGATCAGATGTACCAGTGTCCATCAGCGATTTCAAGTGCCCATTGAAGATGGGAGCACCTGCAGAACAGGATGGAGCAGCTGGAGCTCCAGGCACAGCATGGCTGCTCAGAGCTGAGCCTGTGTGAAGCCCCAGCAGCTCCTGCCATCTCTCTCCCTGTTGGCACCTCCCTCCCTGCAGACCTCAGGCCCTGCCCATCCCCTTTTCTGCCTCCCAGCTCACCCCTTACCTTCGCTTTCCCTTAATAAACAGTTTGGGTTTTTCACTTGAACCGCATATCCGTGGAGCTGAAGTGACACAAAACCTGAGGCCGGAGACACGCAGGGCCCTGCTGCCCTTCTCCTGCCTGCTGTGTTCCGGGCACGGACAGAGAGGAACAAGGGCAGCTCAGGCTGCAAAGTTCCCTGTCCCGCTGCTCCAGTTGCACAGCGGCGTGGACTTAAAGGGCATGCTGAGCACGCTGAAGGGGACAAGGACTCTGAGTTGTAGAAGAGCCAGCTTGAGTGTGCTCTGAACCCAGCCATGAGGAATTCCAGTGCAGGCATCCACGGAGGGCAAAGGAGCTTGCAATGGCAGAAGTTTCCACAAAGAGCTTCCTGAAAGCACAGCAATGCTCCATCCCTACACAGAGACAGGAAGAGGGCAGAAGCAGAGACTGTCGTAGCCTAACAGTGAGCTCTGGGTGTGCCTAAAAGCAGCAGCAGCAGCAGCAGCAGCAGCAGCAGCAGCAGCAGCAGCAGGGAGTGGCTGAGACTCGGAAGCGCGACTGTCCCAGTGGCCGCAGCGCTGTCCGGCAGTGCCTGCACCTTCGGTGTGGTTCTGGCAACTCTGGTCTCCCCAGAATGAGCAACGGCAGCCCCTGCCTCAGGCCCAGTCAGAAAACCAACCAAGTGAGACCAGAGGGAGGAGACCCTTCCCACCTCTCTTGGGCAGGGCTGCAAAACAGACGCTGCGTCTTCCTGCCCTTCTGTTTTGGGTGTGCTGAGCCCAGAGCTGGCCAGCTTGTGTCCTGCTGTCCCAGGAGCTCTTTGGGCGGGCAGGAGAAGGGCTGCATGTACAGCAGAGCGTCCTGGAAGGTGCTCACCAGAGCCTCCTGCGGGAACAGGCTGTGGGACGCGGAGGTTCTGGGACATCACACCATAACCAATATGATCTAGTGAAGTCAAATTTATTATCCTTTAAAAGACTCTGTTTAAAATAAGTCTCTGCTATCCACGCATCTCTAGCTAATACATGATTGGTTAATCCTAGCTGTTCACACATCCTAATTAGAATGCTGATTGGATCATCTTATTTTTTACACATCTTGCTGTGGTTGTCTGGCCCACCCATGTCTCACTTTGCTAAGCTTGCTGACAAACTTGCTGAGTCCTGATGACTCTTCTTGTTGTATCTTTTTCAAGGATATACAAACCCCAATTCTGAATATGTCCGTAATTCATTCTTTGTGAACGTGTTCATTGTCCATTATTACAAGCAGGCTGGATTGGGCATTGGCTGAATATGGCCATTGTCTTGGAAAAACTCCTCCATTCTATCTGTGAGCCAGCATTTGAGCCGGTTAAACAAAATCCTCCCTCTCACGGTGTAAAGAATGTGGAATTAGAGTTGGAATGTGACCCTGAAATGGAAGCAGCTCAGAAACAAAAGTAGAAAAAAGTTATTCCAGAAGCTATTGCAGAAGGGACTTTTCTCTCCAATGATGTAGAAGCTTTTCCTGTAGTAACTAATGCTGCAAGTAGAGGTTAAAAACCTTTCAATTGGAAGATTTTAGAAAAGTTGAGAGCTGCAATTTCACAATTTGGGTGAAAATCCCAACTTGCACAGTCACTTCTGCAGTATATTTTTCCATCTAACACATTAATTCCAGCTGATGTGCATACTCTAATAAGACTTAGAATGCCACCCCATCAGCAGGTGATGTGTCATAAAAGCTGGGAGGAAAAGTGTGCTCAAGAAGCAGCAAGACCTAGAGTGCAGGGTGATCCTCTGTATGGTTTAACAGCACAACAGTTACTTGGCAAAGGGCCCTGGGCTACTGCCACTGCCCAGGCTAAGAGCGGATGAGCCAACAACTGGCATATAATGCTATCCTTGCACTTCCAGATGGGTTACACACTAAATCTTTTACACAGATTTGTCAAAGAAAGAATGAAGACTTTGATAAATTTGTAGACAAATTGCATGAAGCTATCTATAAGCATTCTGATTTAAATTCACAGACACAGAGATACAATTGTATGGACTTTGGGATCATTACTCCATTCCAAAAGGCATTCCCTTCAGTCACAAGAGCCTTCCATCTCTTCCAAAAATTGCCTGCTGAAACTCTTCTGCTCCTTCCAAATCAGTTCACTACTCCAGCCTAACCCTTGAAGCACGGACAGATGACTCTTCAACTAATTGTAGTAGAAAAGAAGGGTATTTATTGGAGCCCTGGACACATGTGAACTAGTTTCCAAAGACACGTGCAAGAAGTTGCAGACTCCTGCTCTCTATTTCTACAGAAAAAGTTTTACATTAGGTTTCTAAGGACCCATAATACATAATTCTTACATGCCTGCTTCGCATTTTTATCAGCTGAATATCTATTACAGCTGTGCAATTGTACTCCCTTAACTCGGTCAGTGGGATTTTGAAATGAGGGAGTGGTTGTATGGGAGGAAGAAAGCCATCTTCCTCATGGTGAACTCTTCTCCCATGGCCAGTTGGCAAGACCTTTGGACCTGCTGCTCATGGTCCAAGCTTCTCCTAACTGTTCAATTATTCTTAAGGCAAGGTATTTCTATGGTCTCTGCTTCTTCACAATTGCTTCCTCTATCCCTGTCACTCCTAGCTTTATGTTCCTGATATATTTGGTACTCTTTAACTAAGGTACGTGATTTCTGATAGTTGTATTACTAACTTAGCTTCTTACCTCATTTTCAAATCTTAACTAAAACATGCAGTCTCCTACTATCTCAATTCTATTCCCAGCTGGCCCCTTGACTCATCTGCAGTTTTCAAGTATCCTAATTCCATTTTCAGCTAACCCCTTGACTCACCTCAGGCACATCCCTGACTGCCTCTCTCCCAGCAGCTCAGAGCTGCATTGCACAGCGCTTGCTGTGCGCCACAGAGCACAAAGCAGGCTGGCCTGGTGGGCCTGAATATTTCTGCCAAACACTCTGCATCTCACACCTTTGCTCTGGCTCAGTGCAGAACTGCAGGATTGCAGGCGCTTCCTCCCAGAGCTGTGTGAGGCGCTGGCTCCTGCAGATGTGCGCTGCCAAGCTGTCCCTGCCTCACGCTGGCCTCGCTTCCCCTGGCACAAGTGCCGGCCTGAAGGAGCTGCCCTGTGCTCCAGCCTGCCGAGCAGCCCGGCTCCCTGCCCCGGTGCCCAGAGTGCTGCACACACTGCTGGCCTTTGCCAGGAGTTGCAGGGCAGCCGGCAGAAGAGGAGGAATCCTCAGCCAGCCCAGCGGCCCGCGGCTGCCCTTGGCCTTTCCCTGCTCCTGGGCACACTCCAGACGGCCAATGCCTCCAGGCCGGGCTGTGCCCAGCACGGCTGCGCTTCCCCTCGGCAGCAGCCAGCTGCCACCTGGGCTCTGAGAGCGGAGGATTCGCCCGCTCCCAGCAAGAGGCACCCAGGGCCCGGCTGCTGCCTCTTGCAGCTCCAAGGGCCTCCTTCCAGCCTGCCTCTGCCGGGCTCAGGCTGCTCCGGCCTCTGCCGGGGCTCTGCTGGGGCTCCAGCCCGGGCAAGGCCGGGCCCGCTCTCACCTCACAGGCGCTGAGAGCTCTGCACCACAGGAGACCTTCCCGAGCACCCTCTCTGATCTTTCTGCCTTCTCACTTGAGCAAGGCTCTCCTGCAGCCAAAGATATTGCACCTAGGGATGCAAATCCAAGTGGCAGGAACCCCAATACTCTCCAGTCACAGCTGAAGGCCTGCATCTGCACAAGATGTTTGGGCTGCTCCATTCTTCCTTTGGTTTTGCCTTCAAATGCCATTGCCCTTTCTGCCTCAACTAGAAGTGTCACAGATGCACCAAAACGGGCCAGTGTGCTGGCCAAAGGCAGTGTGCTCTGGAGATGATGAATGAAGAGTCTTCCCAGCTTTCAAAGCACATTGCGAAAAACAACAATCCCTTCTTTTTAAATATTAACAGTTTAGTAGCAATAAAATGGTTATTAAGATAGTAATAGAAGTTAGAATAATAAGAATTTGGACAATCAGAGTTAGAACAGTAAAGGACAATAAAAACAAAGACATACGGACAGTCCTGGTGCCTCCTGGGCAATTATGCCCCGAAAGCACACACGCTAACAAAGGAATAGCCCTTAAAAGCAATAGCCTGTTGCATATTCATATATCTCATATATGATGCATAAATTCTTTTCAAACAAAGGGTGTTCTCTGCTTATTGTCAAGTTCTCCCCCTTAATCCTGTTGGCTTCTCAAAGTTGGGAAGGAGGTGAAAGAAAGTTGGTCTTTTCCAATAAGGACGCAAGAATTCAGCCCTTGGGGCTCTTGGTGTCCTGTTGCTGTCATCTCTGGGCAAAGAATTTCTTGATTACCCCATCCCTTTCTTGAGCTAGTTAAAAAACTATCTTACATCGCATAGCTCCTGTTTTACATAATGTTATAACCTAAAACTATATTTACCACTGAAATAATTACCAATATAGCTGGACGGGACGTACATGAGCTTGTCTGGCCTTTGCTGCTTGACCAAATAGCGGCAACTGTGGAATTTTACCCCAGAGACACTTTTGGCTAACTGGGTGCTGCAGCTGGGCGCTTGGAGTCAAGTCCAGGCATGCAGGAGCTCAGGTTTACCTCTGGTGGAGAAGCTTTAAGGCGAGGTGAAGGAAAGGAGTCGGTTCTGATGGAGGGTTTCTATACAGAGCTTTATTCCTGGCCCACAGGCCTCCGGATCCAGCAAGGGCTCCAGGAGAACTCCCAACCACATGGTTTGCTCACCCTTTTACCCGGGGCAGAGGGGCAGGGAAGGAACACGGGGACCACCAACCAGGTACGGGGCGGGGAAGTGTCAAGGGACAGAGGACACCTGGATGGCCCAATGTCCTTCCAGGAGGGGAGGGCATCTTTTGAATTCTGCCAATCATGCAGAATTCTGCCATCGATGCCCTTCTGGAATGCCAGGATTGACAGACAGCGCTCAGCAGGGCTCAGGGTGTGGAAAGGAGGGATGATTGACACACCTGGCAGGGAATTATCAGGGAGGAACCTGGGGTATCTGAGGCAAACCATGACATCACACCGCAACATACCACACTACTTAAAATATACAGTACTACTAATTAAGACAACATAACACATACAGTTTATTAATGTATATATATATGTATATATATATATAAATTTTAATATCTGTGAAGAGCCTGTCCTGTAATATGTACTTTTCACAACACCAAAGAAGCCATTGCACCTTTAAGAGACAGCTGACAACTCAGAAGGAAATGCTCAGCTTGTTCACAGGGTGAGAAAGAAAGGATTCTTCCAGATGAGTTAAAGTTTCAGAAACTTTATTTATTTACAATCCTACTCTATAGTCCTGTATGGTGGTATTTACAGAAAAATGGACAGCCACTAAATGAACCAGCCTAACCTTCTGGAGCTAACTAAACTAACTAACCCTCTAGGACAAGGTCAGGTTTTTAATAAAGCTGCATTCAACTTTGTGGATAAAAAGTTGATGTTGCAAGCAGAAAGAAGAAGCAGAAGAGTTGCTGACAGACAAAGGGGTAGCAACCCAAATAAAATGACCCTTACAGCATCTACCAATTAGATTAAGAAAAAGATGCAACCAAACAATGCATGACTACAGAAAACTATAGGATAGGAACTAATTATAAACTATGTTTAGAAGCACAATAAATGGCTTCTCCTTGATTCACATTAAATTGTGCAGAGTCTTTTTTCTTTTCTCCACATAGTCCTACTCTAAATCCTACTCTACAGTCCTACTCTACAATCCTACTCTAAGATGGCTATGGAGAAAATGGTCCTGATATGATTATAGCACTGTTTGCTTCTCCATCCTCCTCTTCACTGAGATGATGAGTGGTGCCAGGGTGGATGCAGCCTCGGCTGATGTTACAAATGGATGCTGTTCACAAAAAAAACCCAAAAAAGCAAAAAAACAAATACAAAAACAAAACCAAAAAAGAAAACAAAACACAAACAAAAAAACCAAAACAAAACAAACCAAAAACAAACAACAAAAAGACAAAGAACAGTGAACAGTGAACCATTACTTTCCAAGCTCAGTGCTTCACAGGCTCAGTTGGGATTGCTCTGGGTCCTAAAAAGACCCAGAAAGAGGAGCAGTGCGACCATCTGCTACCCAGCAGTCATGTGCAGGACCCTGCCATCACAGGCAAACCTGGCCCAGAATCCCACTCATCCATTTATTCAGGTTTCTTTATCTTGTTGGGATTTTTGCCCTGCCAGTGCTCTAGAAATGGTGCTTTCTGTCCTTGGGCTTTCTTCCTTTCAGGAAACTCCAATGGCTCACACGGGTCCCTGCCTTTGAAAGACAGGCACTGTGCTGATTCCCACAGGGACAGAGAGCAGTGTCTACCTTTCCATGCCCTGCCCCTCGTGTGCTGGATGGCTCCTTCCTTCCCAGCAGGGCCAGCCCAGTGGCACTGGGCCCTGCAGTTCCCTCTCTGCCACACAGCCTGGCAGTAACCCTGGCACAGTTCCCGTCTGCTTGAGCTTGCCAGGCAGCAGATGGGGCTGGGACAAGTCCCTCCAAGCTGTCCCTGTTTGCGTGGCAGAAACCTCTAAGGGTGGGCTGGGGGGCACAAACCAGGGCCCCTCAGAGTGAGCCCCCCACAGCCCCTCCTGCCCACAGCCAAATCTCTGACTGCTCAGCTGGGACTGGCTTCCTTGGGTTCCTCCACCACCATTTCATGTCTCTGTACCCTGCATTGCTCTACTTCAATTCTTTTGCCATTAGATAAAACTGAGCACTCCACCAAATTACAAAAGAGGGTGACAGAAACAGTCAGAGGACAGAGCGCCTCTCCTCTCAGGAAATGCAGAGGGAGCTGGAGTTATTCAGTTTTGTGAAGAACAGGCCCCAGGGAGACTTTATTGCCACTTTCCAAGATTTCAGAGTGGCTTTGAAGAAAGTGGGGGACATCTTTTTTAACGGGGTCAGTTACAATAGTTCATGGACAAATATTTTTAAACACAAAGGACATCTAATCAGAGTAGGTCTAAGGAAGAACTAGTTTTCTTGGAGCATGCTGGAACCCTGGCACAGCTTGCCCCAAGAGCTTGTAGGTGCCCCATCCCTGCAACCATTCCAGCTCCAGTGGCAAAGGGCTCTGAGCAACCTGATCTCTTTAAAGATGTCCCTGCTCATTGCAGGACACTTGCACCACAGGACCTTTACAGGGCCCTGCCAGCCCAGCCCAGTCTAGGATTCCTCACTCTTTTCATTTAAGGAGCACCAAGAATGGAGGTGAGGAGGAAGGGAGCTCATCTGCTGCCTTGGGCTTGAGTGGAGGAGGAGCCCATCGCTCAGAGCCTGTTTCACCTGCAGCCCCTTCACATTTTACCTGCAGGAGCTCCTTGGCAGACCAGTGCCGCGCCTCGTCTCTCTGCAGGCAGCAGCTCAGGAAGTCACGCAGGCAAGATGAAAATAGGTTGGGCTGCTGCAGCTTTTGTCTTCCTCCTGTGGCTATCAGGAGTTGAGGCTGGGGAAAAAGGAGACACCAGGCTCCACCTGCTTCTTTCCCATCTGTCCCTGCTCTCCCAGATCCCATTGATTAAGCTCCACTCTGCAGTGGCAGTTTCTGCCCTGGCAGAGACCCAGAGATGACTTTCCTTTACCAACCAAAAACCCAAACTCCGATGCAGCCACAGCTTTCCCACTGTCCTGCAGATCTTGCCTTGGCAGCTGATTTCATTGCCTGACCTAGTTAGTGGGAACTACATCAGCACAAGCACATTTCCTTCCCTGAGGATTCATATCAGCTTGAGAGGCTTTTTGGAAGAAGGACTTTGCTATACTAACTCTACTGTATCCAAGGGTTAGGATATGAAAAGTATCTCTGCAGTGCTTCTTGTCTCTTAAGCACAGCTGCCATAAAACAAAACCAATCAAGCTTTTTGCTTTGTTCTTGAAAACAATGGGAATTGCAAGGAAAGAAAGGAAATCCACCAGGTATTCCTCAGGCAAGGAAACAAACATTTGGAATCTCATCTTCAACACAGACACATTAAGATGCATGCACAAATGTACTGGGATGAAAACGCCTGCTGGGACACACAGGAGCCACCTGCAGCTCTGTCTCTCAGCAGTCTGAAAAATTCTGCTTTCCTTACATGGGAAAGAAAAACTTTTCATGGTCAAATCAGAAGGAGAGGTTCCATCCCTACGGTCACCCTCTACTCATTTGGCTACACAAGTCAATGCATGAATGGTAGGCCCATCCCAGAAAGTGCCAGGAAACAAATGGGAGGTTTTGGCAGGCTCTCCACATCACCAGGCTCTGGCTTGGTGATGTGGAGAATGTTGCTTTGGGCTAGGAGAGAAACACGGTCACTGAGTGTTTCAGCAGCACTGCACAAGAAGCAGAAGAGACTCTGTGGCCTTTAGACCCTCATGCCCAGGTTTCAGGCATGTTTCCCAGTGAGAAGAAACTGCACAGGGGGTTAAGTTCCTCTCTAAAAATCAGTGCCTTAGCAACTTTCTTGAGTTTGGGTTTCCTTTCTTCATTTCTGGAAATGTAACACCAGTTCTGAGAGGCTTGCCTTGTAGTTTGAGGCGCATCTTCACCGACAGATAAGTGGGAACAACTTGAAACCCAAAGCAAATGTTGCCTGAGAAGAGCTGGGGAGTGTTTGCCTGTGGTGAGGCTTGAGCTGTCTGGCAATCCCTTTCCATGATGTGCAGAAACATCCAGCTGCTCCCCAGAACTCAGTCCCTCTGGGCACGCAGGCCTCTGGAAACCCCTGAGGATTCCAGCCTTTCTCCTGCTCAAGAGCATCTAACCTAAGCTGAGCTCCAGTTTCTTCAGCAAGGCCAAGGATGCTCACTTCCATGCAGCTGACAGTGTCCGTGGAGCTCAGCAGGTCTTTCTGATACTCCTCAGGCCAAGGAATTACAGTGTAGATTGGCAAGACATCGGCTGATCATTATCCGGTGTGGTTCATGTGGAACCAAGCTCTCACACGCTGACAAGTCAGAGGGAGAGAGCTCATTCTGCTTTTGCAAGATGGTATTTAGAAACATAAGACACCGACTTGGAACTATTCAAACCTCAACTTGCAGAATCCATCTCAAATAGACAAAAATAACAATGGCAAGAGGCCTTGGAGTCTCCATAAAACTGCCCACCACTGTCATGATAACTCTGTGCTCGTGGCACTGAAGTAGATGGTGACCAAAGAGACTTTGCTATTATCCTCTTTAAGCCAAAGGAGAATTTCAAAGCCGGAAATGGCAATGCACTCCCCTTGCATACAAATAATTTACGCGGCTTTCTGTCCTTTCCCCACATCACCAGAGGTGACAAAGAGGGTTTTATCCTGACTCTCAGCTGAGCTCAGCCACTGGCCATAGTGGGGAGCTGGAGCCCTCCCTGTCATTAGATCTGTGCAGGTCAGGAATGGCCCTGCTCCTGTGGTAAAGAAACACAGCACCGGTGTCAACTGCCCACGCTGGATCCCAGCCCAGGCACCTGCCTGCAAGCTCATCAACTTGTTAAAGTAGCAAGAAACAGCCAAGGGTTTGGCAAACAATTCTAACTGCAGTCGGAGAAAAACACATCCGAAACTTATCCAGGCCACCCACATACGTGACTGAACAATGTACAGATGACTTGAAAGCCTGAAAGTTTCGAAGATCCACAGGATTTGGAAAAGATGCTACAGAATGGAAGAGAAGAGCTGTGTTTAAAAAATGAAAAAGCAAGCAGAACTGCTTGGGCCTTGCTTTGGTAGTAGGTTTTTTTTCTCTTTTTCTTTTTTGTTTACTTTTTCATTTTTTTCTTATGTTTTCTGTAAAATTGAAACTGGTAAGGTCTAACCTCCATTGCTCAGGATGTTTATCACATGTCTACCCTCTCCACTGAAAAATTCTTGTCCTTCAGAAACAGAGTTCCAACATTGTTCAAAAAACAAGTGAGAAATGTCAGGCATGGCTGGAGGCCAAAACGGCAGGTTTCTGAACTGGTTAGGTTTCACTGCCACTTCCCTTTCTGATACAACCAAAGCTACAGCAGATGCTGATGTGTTGCAGGGGCATTTTTAGAAGGAGACCTTGGTGGAAGTGGTGCCAGCAGATGGCAATGGGATTTTGTCCAATGGCACACAGAGCATGGGACAGGTGAGAAAGACAGTGGGATCAGTGAGTATTTACACCTTACCAAGACAGGAGTTGCATTCCAGGAAGGAACCTCTCGTTCCACCATTTCGATGCCCACGATTCCCAGAGACCATATGTCCACTTTGGGGCCACATGGTTGACCTGTCAGCACTTCAGGCGCCAGCCACCCAGCAGCGCCAGCCACGGAGCTCCGTCTGCCCTGCTCAGGGCTGAGCTGAGCAAAGAGGCCAAGGTCAGCTGTGGAGAAAACAACAAACCATGAAAGCCAGCTCCAATTAGGAAACCAAGCAAAAGAATTCCCCACTCTCGGACTAAGAATGTGCTGTTGAATCTCCTGGAGAACTGTCCATGCGTGATATCCTTGGAGCTTTAGCCAAGGGAGTATGGAATGTGCCACTTCCAAAAAAACCCAGGTTTCTTAACACTGTTCACAGCAGTGGACTTTATTCCCCTGAAGCTTTAGATTGTCGCTCCCTCTGTCTGGAAGGGACACACACAGAGCAAGGCCACTCTTGACTGCTTGTGGCTCCTTATACCTCTGTGCACGTTGCAACTGTGCCCTCAGCTCGCAGCAGGGGTCCCTGCACTGCCACCAGCACCATTTTTGGGGAGCTGGCAGTCACTCCAAGCAGCCCCACACCCACATCCCTGGAACGCTGCACCTGACCAAGAATATACTGACCCAGCTTGACAGAACCATCAGTTCTGAGAAGGATGTTTCTGCTCTTCAAATCTTGGTGGATGATGTGGTTTGAATGAAGAAATTGCAGTCCTTGCAGGCACTGAGAGAGAAAACAGAAAGAGGAGGTCAAAAATGAGTGATGTGATTTCATCCCACAAGAAAGGAAACAAACCTAAAAGATTCCCTCTCCAGGGGAATGGGGAGTAATGGCAGAACAGTAATGGCCACTGAGAGGAAGAGCTTGCTGCTCCAACACCTGCAGAGCAGGACCTTTCTGAGGAAAGGCACGTCAGCTTTTGAAAGAGCAACAGCACCTGCTGTTGTAGGCTGTCCCCTGCCAACCAGCCAGGATGACTCCTGCTGCAGTGGACGTGCTTTTTCCATGCAGAGGACAAAGGAGGGGTTTGGAAAGGAAAAGTCCCTCCCTTTGGTGTGAAGCGGACCACTTTTGGGTGGGAGGCTGCATGACAAAGATTTTCTTGCTGGCCTCAGCACAGGCTTGGATGTATCACACCAGTCACCTTCCAGAAGCAAAGAGCATTTTGGCTGCACTACTATCCTTTTCAGCTGAGGACTGTGAGAAATGAGTCGTTTTTCTTTGCTGATCATTTCAAATCCTGCCACCACCACCTTTGCTTTTACAGGCAAAAATGCAGTGAAGACAGACTCCAGGCAAACATTTAGAGAGACAAGGTGGAGAACAGCAAATACAAATACAAGAGACAGAGCGAGAATACAACAGCAGGAGATAAGAGTACTGGCACTGAGTACAGGGAGTGCAGGGGCACTGGCAGGCCTTTCACTTAAGATGCTTTTGCTTGCCCATAGAATAGCAGCAACACAGAAACAAAGCTTGGCACAGGAAATCACTCCAGCTCTGAGGCCCTGTTTCCCAGACAATCCTGCCCAAGCCCTTGGAAACACAGCTGGGATTGCTGACCTCCCGACTGATGGCTGCCATCTCATCCTCCGACAGGTAGGTCTGCCTGATGACATTGCTCAGAGTGCCTCCATCCATGTACTCCATAACCAGGGACAGTTCCTCACCCACAAGGTAGCTGAAAGAAGGAAAACAAGGGCATGGAGATGAATGTACATGGCTAGGTTGCTGTTTGGAAAAGACGGGTTGCCTCTTCTTTTCAGATCCCTTTGAGACAAAGACAAAATAAAGGAATAGACATTCCCTCTTGGCTGTGCATTGTTTGCCATCTGTCCAGTCTCAAGGAGAAAGGCACAGCTGCAAAAAAGGAGATGTCTTAGATGGGCAGCAAGCAAAATGTGCAGTTTAGTAACAGCCCAGATAAAAAGCCTGTCATGCATGGTGTTTCTGGAAAAAAGCACCTAGTCTTCCTGGCCTGCATAGCAGTGGAAAACAGGGCAACAATCCAAGGGAAATCCTTGCTAGTTTACCTGGACGTAAGAAGACACTTGAAAAAAATCAGGCTCCAAAACAAAGTGGTGGCTGTGAATATAGACATCATTGATTTAGTAAGACACGACTCATCCGGGTTCTTGAACAATTTTCAAATACCATGTGCCAGCGAAGACTCATGCAGACAAAATGCCATCTCTTCCCATCCACTGGAGATGAAAAGAGCAATAATAATTAGCCAATAATTACAGCTCTATTTTCTGCCAGTGACCAAAGTGGGATTTTACCTTGCATGTTTGCAATATGTGAACAAACATTCATAGGACAAAAGCACAACTCACCTGTCTAAACAGTTGACCAGGTTGGGATTCCTGTTCACCTTCATGACCATGAGTTCATTGACTTTTAGTTCCTCCTTCCTCAGTCCTTGAAGGCGTATTTTCTTGATGGCCACCTAAAATGACATTGAAAATGAGTAACTTGAGAGGTTGGTGGCACGAAACCACAAGGCATGTGGAGCAAGTGATTTTGCAATGACACAGCTGAGCTGTGCCAAACTGCCTTGTGATTAGGCACTGCAGTAATTAGGAACTGACATTCCAACAGCCCATTTCTCTGCTCCCTCGGGAGCCAGTTACAGGACACGTGGGGCCACTGACATTTTGCCTTGACCACTTGGTAACAGCGGTGTCTCAGTTATCACCCACAAACCTCTGACCACACTTTCTGCTGCATCTTTTGGGATTCAGAAGAAGTAATCCTTGCCTTAATACTCTGTGGATACATCCTGGGCTATGGGCAGGGCGTAGGGCTTTCAGGGATTCTTTGCTGATCTCTCCCTATGTGCAGTTCCCAAGTGCAGCACTGCAGCTGGCTAAGGAACTACCAGTAACTTTGAGATGGATTTGCTGGCAGCCAGAAATGAGAACTCAGGACTCTGAAGCTGTAGCCTCAAAGAGCAGTGAGGTGCTCGCAGGCACCACCTTTGTTTTAGCAATGGAGAGCGAGTGAGCGCGTCCTTCTCTGAAAGGAACCGCTGCCCTCCGTGCCTTCCTTCCGGCAGCTGAGGAGGACAAAGTCCCAAATGTGTTCTGTGGGCTGGCACCAGTCTGTGCTTCTTGTGCCTTTTCAGCACAGCTCTGCCCAAAGCTCCAGCCACAGCTCACACCAGAGGGGAAAGCCCTCGAGTGCAGCAGAGTCTGCAGGGGCTGTTCACATTTACCTCTCCTCCAGTGGCAGTGTTGAGTGCTTTAAAAACATCTCCAAAAGTCCTAGAAACAAAACAGAAGCAGAGAAAGGAGAAGCCATTTAGATCTTGCAGTGAAAGCCAGCCCACACAGGAGATCTGTGCTGTCAATGCCTAAGACCTGCAGGACACTGGAAGCATGGAGATGTCTTTGACAATGCCTTCTGAGCACACTTAGAAATTCTGATCAGCACTGACAATCTAAGCCCAGTGCCTGAACACATTTGCAGCTTGTCTGACTTCACACTTGATACCTATTCCACCAGCAAAACACCTGATGCATAGTTTTGTACAATTAACATTGCTTGGACTCACCCACTGCCAAGATTTTCCAGTTCAATGTATTTTAGAATAGGATTTTCCATCTTTACCATTCTCCCTGAGGGAAACAAAATGCAAGATGTTCACTTTAAAGCAGAGATCCCACCTTCTAGGAGATACAAAAGGCAGCCCCACTGTCTGGGGTTCTGAGCCCTTTCTTGGTGGACAGCTGGCTAACAACAACAGGAACAGCAACTGGAACAACAAGAAAAGAACAGCATGCCCACAGCACAAGTGGCTGGCACAGAGACTGATTTCTAGCGTCTTTTGAAGGGAGAGACCGCTTGACAGCAGACACACAGGGAAGCACAGGGAGATACATTCAGAGGAGACTGAGAGCAGAAGAGAATACCGACCAAGGCAAGTAAGTTTGTCATCTAGAAACATTAAGGAGAGCTGGAACTAACAGTGCCTTTGTTTTCTTGGGAATGAACACTGTGAGATTTAGAAAAGGTTTCCTACTTGCTAAGATTAAATGCACCTGGACATCTAGAATCAATTCCTCTGAACAGATGCCAAGTTCAGAACAGGAGGAATATTGCTAAGTGTTCCCATCTTTTCCACCTTGCAGCAGTTTGCCAGAAGAATGCCTCTGCATTTGTAAACCAGAGCAGCTCATGCTAGAACCAATCCCCACGGGGCTTTCAGCATCAGGACCCTCACCCTTTATGAGCAGGCTGAGCCCAAAGACGCCCTTGCCCATGCCCCGCGTGAAGAACCGCACCACTTCTCTTCACCCTGTTGCCCTCATTCAGGACACAACAGGATGGGCTTTGAGATCAGCCACACCGAGGCGCAGATCAGTGCCCTTTTTGTCCCAACAGGTGATTGTAGACACAGAATCCACTGGGCTCTCTTCTCAACCCTACCAGATCCTATCTGAGAGCACAGCACTGGCAGCTGTTACGGGCAAGAAGCAGATTCGTTGGGTTGTGCTGCAGAATCACAAAGGGCTTGATGTGTTCTCCTAGAGACTGATCTCAGCAGGGCTTCTGCCAGTGGCTAGGACTCAAGCAGTCACAGCCTTCTGCTGATCCAGGAACAATCCCTGCTTCTGCCTTTGGCAGAGAGGGAAGCCCAGGCAAACTCCAGCCTGTCTAAGCTGCCCTCAGAGGCAGCAGGAACACCCAGAGCTCTCTCTTGCTGCCTCGGAGCAATGCCAGCACTTCTGTGACACTAAACTGAGCAGAACCCTTTGGTACAGCTATGCTGACACGTGCACACAACACACTGTCCCTCAGATAAGAAAGATACCAGACGTACTCTGCTGCTCCAGGGAGTCACCCGCCATCTCCTGTTGCTGAGCAGCAGCTGGGTCAGCACAGGAGGTGAACCAAGGGCTCAGGCTCCACTTCTTCAGCTGGAGAGCAAGGACTCCTTGGAACGGCACTGCTGCTTCTGCAGCAGCTTCAGTGTCAGAGTCGGTGTAGGTCTGAGACAAGAAATGAGTTGATGTCAGGAAGGTGTGGCAGAGATTGCCCTGAAATGCAAGAGAGATTGCCATTTGAAATGCAAGCCCTTAGGAAGCTGCTGTCAGCCACATGCAGCTCAGCTGGGTTGCTTTGGATGTCCACTTGTGAAACCAAATGGTCAAAACCAAAGGCTGGTTTTACTCGAGTTCATAGCCAGTTTCTTGTTCTGAAGGATGACTGCAGCAAAGACCGCTCCACTTCCTCCCAAAGACTCCTTTCCCCCTCCTAGGTCTGCAGATACATTTGCAGCTCCTCATTCTAATGTTCTACCTCCTGCCATGAAATTCTCTTTTTCTGCACCTTCCTCAGGACGACCTTATCCTGCAGCATCTCTGGACGGGTCAGTTCCTGGGCCTCATGCCAGCCTCAGGGCTCTTGGTTTCCCGTCATTTGCTGGAACTCTCTGCAGGCTGCAAGGTAGGATGGCGACACTTCCACCTCAAGTCAAACAGAACAAAGCAGTCAGAGCCTACAGCTTGTCCCCGTCAGCCAGGAGTCATCGACTGGGAAGAAAGTAAAGAAAAGGACAGGAGCATTCACAAGGGATACAGACAGCTTGTAGCTCGTATTCCAAATCTATGTGAGTGAACTGCAAAAACACCTCAAGAAACAAGGCCACCTGGAAGAAGCCAGCAGGAGTTCATTCAGATGACTGCTGGCTAAATGGCCAAAGGAGTAATGCCACTGTCTAGAGCATCAGCTGAGATCCAGCAGAGCAGGCAGTGTCCTTGAGAGCAGCTCTGACAGAGGCCTCATCAGGATGGCACTCAGAGGCATCACCCACCCCCTGCTCCTCTGCACTGGAAAGGCAAGGAGGGCAGAAACCACCCCTTGGGTGACTGCAGTGCCTATTGCTATTTCACTTACATGCTTTTCTAGAGCCTTTTGCTCCTGAAGGAGGCAATTCATTTTCTCTTTGATAATTTTAATCTTTTCGTCTAGCCTCTTCTTCCTTACCTTGATCCTAGCCTCAGTTTCCTGCAGCTGTGCCTCCAGCTGTTTGTCAATTTTCTGTAAACAACAACGGAAAGGACTCTCTTTCATGAGTGGCTGCCATTCCTTCATTCACCTGTTTTTGTTGATTGCCCCTCTGCATAGGGAGATTCTTCTCCTCTTGGATGTCTTCATTCCTCCTCTTCGCTGCCATGATGGCACTCTGAGCTTCAGGCAGCTCTGCTTGTGGCTCTGCCTTGATGTACACACAAAAGCAGAGCCAGTGACTGAGAGCTGCCATCAGGCTCAGCTTTTCCCTCTTTTAGCCTCAAAATCACATTATTCAGCCCTTTCTTTCTGCTTCCCTACCCAACTCTGTTTCCACTGTAACCATCCTGTCCTGGTGCTGATCTCTGCAGATTGCAAGGCTCTGTGCTTCCAGTGCCTGTGGGACTCCTGGCCTCCTCAGTCCCAGGAGCTCTGGTTTATGCCCCTCTTCCTGCCCTTCCCTCTGTCCCCTGGCCAGTCAGGCTCACCTGGCCATTCTCCTGTGGCTCTTCCACCTGCTGCCTGAGCTGCTCTTCCTGCCCTCGGGCAGGGAACAGCTCTCCCTGAGTCTGGCATGGCATCTCAGATAAGGCAGTGTGCTCCTGCTCTTTCTCTAGAAGCACCTGCACAGAAAGCAAGAGAAGATGGGTTTCAACTTCCCATACGCCCTTTGTGGGCCAAGACTCACAGACTGCTGGGCTCACACGTTCCCAAAGCACTGTGCTGCTGCTCTCCTGGGTCGTTCTCTGCCCGAGGGGAGGCACAGATTCCAAAGTGACCCTGGCCCTACAATCAGGGGCCATCTGGGACTGAAGCTCCAACAGCCTCTCAGGCAGCTGACAGGGAAGGGGTGGCATTTCTCAAGGGTCTGGTGAGAGCCTCCCTCTGCTTCTGCCATGTCCTGTTTGTCTTTCAGTAGTGACTGACACCTTGCCCTGTCCCACAGCTCCATCCTGGCTCTGCAGGGGCTTCCTGGGTGAGCTCACTCCTTGTCAGAGACACTTCTGGAGTTCACCTTCTCTTCAGGCCTGCACCAGCATTCCTCCTTCCTGACATCCACATTCTTGTTAGAAAACCGGGTCATTCAGGAGATGAGGATGCGTGCAAAGATCTCTGATGGAAGTCAGAGAACCTCTATGGCCATCTCAGTATATGGAGGAGGACCAAGGTGTTTCTTCTCCCTCTTTTGTCAACTGAGAATTCTGACCAGCAGTAACAGAGTTTCTCATAAGGCCCCATTAACGAATGCACTGACACAGCCCTGGGGATGCCAGTGAAGGAAACCATGTGTCATGTAATGCGTGTATGAGCAAAGTCACCAGACCCCAGCTACAGCATGGGATAGTTCCACTCCCTTAGGACATGCAAAAATTTAAAGGACAAATGAAGGCTTCAGGTCAGAAAAGGCTGGAGCAGGAAAACATGAGGGGAAAAAAACAACCATCTCTGGAGGGGGAAACATCTCTGCCTGCTCGCGATTAGTCAGTGGAACTTGTCTCTACTCCTCTCCTGAAGGGATGCCTTTAGGTGAGCTTTGCATCTTCCACTGCTTTGGAGCAGAGCCAGGAAGATTCAAATAGACAGATAGACAGATCTCACTTTTATAATCTCTCTTTACTGTGCTGTGGTATTTACATTCTTTGAACAGAGAGAGATATAATTCTCTCTCCTAGGTTTTTTTTAAGGGAAGGTAGTGAGAAACTCAGAGAAGAAGAGAAAACAATTGTTATCTCTACTTGCTCTTCTTGTTGTTTAATACATGTAGAATGTGTTATAGTGATTGTTTACTGAAAGTGATTTGTTAATTGGATTTTAGTGATAGTTGTTTAGCTTGATTAGCTAATTACATAAAAGCTGTGTCATGACTGTCTGGAGACTGTCACGAGTTTTTCTTTAGTAGCTTTATAGTATAGTATCTCTTTAGTATAGTTTTAATATACTGCTAGTGTAATATACCACAGCTTAAGAAAGCATTTGTTTAACATTCTAAATCATAGAGCCAAAGCACATTATTCCCTATGGGGGGGTCACCCTGAATCAATTCTGTCCTTTCTGTCGCTACACACATCAGCACTCGGTAGCAGTGCCCCGATCAGCAGCCGTCCTGAACTTGCTCTCCTGTTGCTTCAGTAAGCCACACTCTTGGGGAATCTGGAGCGTGTGGGTCCTTATGGAATGCAACCAGACCCACAGCATTGCCCTGGGAACTGCTCTCTTTGTGCATCTGTGCTCGGGCAAGTTCTTCTCTTGGACTCAACCACACTGATGGGGCTAAAGTGGCTGAAGTCAGAAATGCAGCCCAGCCCCTCCAGCTCCTCTAATCTCTGAGCACCAGCTGGAATGCAAGGGCATTGATTTCCTGCTCAGTTCCCAAACACAACACACACTGATTCCCTGGACTGCCAAAAGACACAGGAGCTGTTAACCTGAAAGTGATGTGTTTCTGCCAGTGCTGGGAAAGGGCAGGAAAGATTGAGAAAAAGCTCCCTTGCTCCCTGGAGAAGGAGAAATTACACAAGGCTTCTCCTTCTAGAAAACAAACAAACAAATAAACAAACAAAATATGAAAGTGTTACCCACTCCGGTGTCTAAAGCACTTGGGTGCAGTGAAGGGATGTTTGGCAGGGAAACAGCCCTTGTGCTGAGCATTGGCTCTACGGATCTAAGGCAGGGATCTATGGAAGTCTGCCTGAAGGTCCCTCAGGAGCCCCCATTGTCCAGGCTAAAGCTCCCTCAGCCCCTCCTCCCTGGCCTTGTGCTGCACCCCCTTGCCCAGCTCCCCTGTCCTTCTGTGCACACGCTGCAGCCCCTCCATGACTTTCTGCTTCCCAGGGCCCACAGCTGCACACAGCACTCCAGCTGTGGCCGCAGCGCTGCCCAGCACAGGCCACGCTCCCTGCCCTGCTCCTGCTGCCCCACTGCTGCCGGCACAGCCACCGTGCCCTTGGCCTTCTTGGCCCCCTGGCCCCACGCTGCCTCATCTTCAGCTGCTCAGGGCCGCCAGCCCTGCGTCCTTTGGGCCCACGCAGCTCCCCAGCCACAAAGGTGCCCATTGCACTTCAGATACTGCAGGCTCCATTGCAAGGTGTACACCCTGGTTTTAGCATTACAAGACAGCAGTCAAGGACTTGCAGCTTGGCTCCCATTCTAGGCTCCAATGCAATTTTCAAAGCAAACTGCACAATAGAAGGTATCAACAGACACATGCAGTGTCTGGTTTTTGCCTCAGAAGAAGGGTTCAGAACTACTCCCTTTGTTTCTTTTGCCACACTAGACAAGGATGTTCCCCCACAGCTTCATGGACAACACAGTCATCTCCTTGCAGCTTATCAAAGACCAAGAAACAGGCAGACTCAGAGCACCTATCTGCTCTGCTACCGGCTGCTCTGCCTGAAGGGGCAAAAGAGCAACCTGGCAACAAAGGCACCAAAATCCCTGACTTCAAGCAGCAACTCTACATCCCCAGTGTGTCTCTGAAATACTCCCAAGGAAGCACACCCAAGAAGTTTGTGGGGACAAAGCACCACCAAGAGCTTTTCTGGTCAGATCAACATTTTTTAGTGCCTGCAGCAACTTGGCCAGTCTGTGCAGGGGGACAGGTCTCTCCACGCCACAGTGTCCCCTGTGTATCCAACAAGGCTGAGCACAGTGTCTGTGACATGCTCCCTGCTCTGGGAACAGGGAGCCTTCGTGCTTTAGGCTGGCCCCTATCAAAATGCCAGGAAGCTGGTGCCTAAACGTGACAGACCAAAGCCCATTGTCCAGCTGTCACAGGCTGGGGGCAATCACCAGGCCCTGGCAGGACTCCAGCACTCAGCATCCTCAGCCAGCAGCAGCAAGTGCTGGCTGGTCAGAAACTTGCAGCTCTTCCCTGCACTAAAGACAGCAGCACACACAGCTGGCACTTACTGGCTCAGAATGTTCAGGCTGTGGTGTGAGCACAGCTGGAGGCTGGCGCTCATCCACCTCATTTGCCTCCTCTTCGGCCTCCTCTCCATGAGCAGAGGGAGCCAGAGGAGAGACTGCTGTTGGTTCTGGGATCTGTGGACAGACAGCAGTGTGAGGGACAGAAAGTTACCTATCATTTATAACCTTATTTCCATTCCGCACTTTATTCTATTCAGCTCTATTTCTACAACCAGCTCTGCTAAGGACAAATCAGAAACTTTGATAACAATGGGATTCTAAGTCACTGCAACTAAATTTAAATGGGCTAATTCAACAGAATTGATAATAGTTCTGATTTAGACATTATGCCCTGGCTACTATCAAGAAGCAAGATTCTCCCTGCAAAATGAGCTTTTCATTCCTTGAAAGTTCTGAAATGGAAAATTAGGAAATAGCCAGCGATGCCTTTGTTATTGCTGCTGCAGACATGGAAATAATGGATTTTCTTTCAGCCTACCCAGCTGGCCCTCTACACTCTAGTGCCACAGACCAAGCTCACAGCTTGCTCTACAATTCCTAAGCACCAGGAACATGAAATGTTCCTTTCTCACTCACCTCAGGATCAGCACCTCTGAATACACGCTTCAGGTGACCTGGAGTGGGCAAGGGAAAATGAACAAGTGCTGTGAGAAAACTGCCTGGGCTGCTGAATCCAACAGAAGAGGTCAACCCAAACAGAGAGTATTTTTCTTTATCAACATCCCTCCACATGACATAGTTCTTTCACACAGCCAGCAAGAGATCAGGACAATAATCTTGGCTGTGCCTACACTTTGGCCTGTCTAGTCAGTAAATGAATACAAACATGATCAAGAAAATGCAAATTGTTCTTCAACACTCAATGCTTCTGTTCTGTCCAACAGATAAAGCAGCTTTTGTTCTCTTGTCTTTCAGGTACTTTTTTCAAAAAAGAAGTTGCATGCACTAATTCCCATTAAGTTGCTGAAAACAGTCACCCAGAAAAGCTTGCCCCAAATCCCCCTGAGCTGTGGCAGTTCTATTGTGAAACAGCACAGCAGCAGCTCCAGGGCTCAGGAGCAGACACTCACTGCTTTGGCATTTGCACTTCACTGCAAAGGGAATCACTCTTTTAGCACTCAGGCAAGGGTCAAAACAGACAGTCAAAACCTTTCATTACAAAATTTGGAATAAAAGAAGCTTTCCCTGAGTTCTGGGGAGAATTACAAAGTCTTTAGAAGGCCTTCTGAGAGGGCCTCCCAGTCTGCATTTTGGAAGTTGTCCTGCTTGTCCCAGCAACCTGAGGAAATGACAGACTCTGCTGCCACAGACTCTCCCGTGGAGGGAACGGAAGCCCTGCAGGTTCCCCTGCAAATGCTGCCCCTGTGGCTACAGACACCCCCTTTTAGCTGAACCTCTTGACAGGAGCTTTACCAAACCAGAGGCATCCTAATGCTCTTTCTCTTTCAAAATCAACTCAGCCACTAAGAAAGAGCGAGAAGACATGCAAAAGCCAGGTTAGGTTAGGTTATACCCTAGCCTAAATAGAGTTGAAACCTCTACTTACTTGCCAGGCTGGTAATGAAATAGGCGGAATAAACAGTGCCATACATGGTGCAAACTGCAGCAGCGAGTTGCTCAATCATTGTAGCACTGTGCTTCAAGTTTACTCCAACCAAGACTCCTGTCAGTGTGCAGCTACACGTTGACAAAGGCCACAATCAGGAGGACGCTCCTGATCTGAGCAACCCCTAGGACTGCTCTGGCACTGAGGCCTTCCGTGCACCAAGGCAACCTTCTGATGTCACCACGACAATGTGGCAACCATGCCCTGATATCACAAAGCAAAGTATGACAAAGCAAAGCATCACAAAGCATATTAGTCTGTGAATTTATGCAAAGCAATAACCAGCCTTTCCTACAGCAAACACAAAATGGCCTTGGAAGTTCTCTGACACAAAGCAGCACAAACTCCCCCCATGGGCCAAACCCTGTTGTTCAGGGATCCAAGAGGAACTCCAAGAGTGCCCGAAGCAACTACAGCCTGTACCCCAGCTGAGCCCTCAGATGGGACACAAGCAAAGGAAACCAGACCAAGAAAATGGCCCAAAGCATTGTACAGAACCAGGAGAGAAAGCACTATTGGCATAGCAGCTGAAGAAATTCCTAACAAATCACCCCATATATCTGCATGTTTATAGGATGTTCCTAGGGCTGCTGTGTATGTACATCTCTTCCTCTGCTCTGCCTTTCTTCCCCTTTAGCAGCAGTCGAACTGGCAGCATCTGCCCGCCAGCAGCAGCTGCTCCAAGCTGGGAACGCCACTGGCCGTGCTGATTTCCAGAGGCTTCTGTGTGCCAGGGGAAGCCAAGGCAGGAGCGGGTTGAACGGTGCTGGCGCTGCTGCTGCTCTGTGCCAGAGAGCCCCGGCTGGGCAGGGCACGGTGCCCACTGCGCTGCGGGCTCCTTCTCCTGCCACAGCTGGGCACACCTGGCCACAAGGCATGACGACTTGTGGGCAAGCCAAGGCGTTTCTGGGGCTGCACTGCTCTGCACACACCCAGCACACCTGCAGCACAGAATTTTAACCCTCAAACAGATAAACCAAAGGGAAACAGCTGGAAAAGATTTCATTTCAACCATTCTTTATGCTTCAATAGAAATGGCCAAAATGAAAGTTGCCGAGCAGGGCCGATCCACACTGCCAGCTCAGTGTGAGAAAAGAGGCATTACTTTATTTCAGTGCTGGGTGTGTGAGGAATCCCTGCCCTGAAACATGCACACCCACGTGTTAGTGTCCATAGAAATAAGACATTACTTTCATTACTTTTATTCATTACTTTGCTCAAACTCGCAGGCTAAACATTCTCACAAAGTATTTGACATGTTTAAATCACTTCCCCAAAATTACTGACATTTAGAGTAGGGGTCTCTTGCGGGTCTCTGCTGGTCATGTGGTGAACATCCCATTCCTCAAATTCTCCTTTAATGGTTAGGAGCCTTCTCCTCCTTGAATTCATTGCAGCTACCTCCTCAGTAGGCCCACTGTCTTTATTCTCAAGGCTAAGACATCCACTTGCACACATTACCCACTGCTGTGAGGGAAGGTACGACTAAGCACTGCCTGGTAAAGCTTAACAAATTCACAATTTGTTGCAGGTCAACTCTTCCCCAACGTCTCTCATTCCTTCTCTGGGAACCAAACACAAGCATTTTGTGATCACTGAGCCCAAGGCCACCTCCAGCCCTCCTGTCACCCAGCAGCCCTTCTCTCCTCACAAACAGCAGGCCCAGCAGTGCCTTCCCTCACTGGCTCAGTCACCAGCTGTGTCAGGAGTTCTCTGTCACACACTCCAGGACCATCCTGGACTGTTTGCTCTCCGCTGCACTCTGTTGCCAGCAGACATCCCCACCCTGTTCCATGCCCCTTGCAGAACCCTGCACCTGCTGTCCATGGGCACCTGGCAAGGGGAGGCACTCACGGCAGAGATGCACCAGCTGCCCTGGGCAGGAACCAAAACCCTCTGGTGGCACAGCTGCTGGCCTGTGTCTGGCACAGCTCTGCACGCCCCACTCCTCACGGGCTCTGGGCTGGAAATGCAATTGCACTTTCTGCCTCATGGAGAAATACCAGGGCTGCACAAACAACGGCCAGCAGGCCACATCCCAAAGGCACTGCAGCATGGAGCTGAGAAGGAAGAAGACCCTTCCCCAATTCCTAACCATACTAAAACCACCATAATGGGGACTTTTAATCTTCTGAATGTAGAGTTGATTCACAGGGTGACAAGGGAATCTTCCAATGGAGTTGAAGCTTGGTAGAGTTTTTATTCTGAGTCCTACTCAGACTCTTGATTTGAAAATTGATTTTAAAATATTTTTTTAAAGGCCGTGCAGTCATATGGTTTTGTTCTAATACCAAAATGGCTAGATGAAATGTACTGGCATTTTAATTGCATCCAAACTGATTCGTCTGTAAAAGCTTTCCTGCAGAATAGCCACTAAACAAGAAATGAAAATCTGTGGACTGTTGACTTTGCAAATTTCTACTAAACTTATAAGACAATGAGGCATTTTTAGTCAGATCATAGAGCAAATTAATTCCTATGGATAACTTGATTTGGATAAACATGTTGATTTCAAATTAAAACTGCCAGCACGTACTAAGTGGAAATCTGAATACTCACTTCTATGAACTCTGAATTATTAGATGGTCATTGTTCGCCATATTAACAAAAATTGACACTCTGGCTATTTTGTTTACTTACAGTCAGCTCTTCAACACTCTTTGTAACATCAGAAAGAGAGTTTGTAGCAATGTGAACCATGGGTTGGTGGGGCATTGCAGAAGGCTCCTATGCCAGCACTAAACGTTCACATTTACCATGGCATCACTTCCTGCCTTTAATTCCAAGCTACAGCTCAGTTCCTGCAGTATAGATTCACACTTGTAGTCTGTATTTGCAGCTGGTTCTTACTTCCCTGTCCAGACAAAAATCATGCTGAGATCTCAAATCAAAATAAAACAAGGAGAGAGTCAGGTTCTGGACAGGTATAGCAAGAACTAAGAGATTTTTTTGCAAATATGTTGAAAAGCAGTTTATAAATGCTGCAAAAATGGCAGATTAAAGACTTGCACTCTAACTTGCAAGCTGCGGTTTGCCTGTTCTTTCTGGACTGATTTCTTGAGGCCAGACACTGAACCTAATCAGTAAGAAAATCAAAACAACAGGAGTAGTTTGGAGAATATTGTAAATTATTCTATCATGATGCTTTTTGCCTAAAAGTTCTGGCCATCATCCGATTGGAGTAATTAGAGGAGATCGAAGCCATCACACTGTGCCTGTGCACACAATTCCTTCCCAGGAGTAATCCATGAAGTAACGCTGACAAACCCACACCAGCAGCTGCTGCCACACAGTCATGAAGCAGAGAATTTGTATTTCTGCTACACTTGGACAGCTGAAGATGCCTCTGCTGAGCTAATTTTAGTGACTGCTCACCACAGATGAGACCTTGTGGTCAGTCTCCAACAAGTCAGGGCAGGTAATATTCTGCCTAAATGAAGTAAGTCTAGCAATACATAGACCATGGAGCCTGAGGAAAGCCAGCAGCTGTGGGAGATTTAATTTGTTTCCATATCTTTCTTTTTACTAATTTATTGCAGTCTATTATTTAAAGAATGGAAACTTTTGGCACACCATTGGCTGGAAGGTTGGTCAGTCTTCCATTCATGACTCCTCTGAAAGCATCACCCCAGTGTTTTTATCAGTAGCTCTTCCATCATCATGGCTCACACAGCATTTCCTGCAGCCCTTCCTGGAGTCAGGGAAAGGCACCAGGAGAAGGGGGAGGAAGCTGTGTGCAGAGACTGTGTCAGCTAAAGAGACATTTGTTTCCTCTGATTTGACTGAATGGCTGCAGGAACCTTGCTGGCACTGCTGGCGGGGTGGCCTTTTGCAGGGCTGGGCAGAGTTTGGGGCCCAGGATCCCTCCTCTTGGTGGGACACCAGGGTGAGCAGCCCCTGTCCCAGGCAGGAGCAGAGGTTCTGTGGCTCTGCCCTGGGCACAGGGACCTGCCACTGCCATGAGCTCCTGCCGTGGCTCCTCTGGGGCAGCTCCTGCTCTGCAGTGATGATGGGCGCAGCTGGGGGGGCTGCAATGGAGGGTGGCTTCCAGTGGGCTCTGCTGGTCTGCCACACTGGAGCCAGCAGAGCTTCTGGAAGGAGTCTCCTCTTGTGAGCTGCTGGAGCTGGAGCTGGCACTGGCCACAGAGCCGCTGTGTTCATCCCTGACAGGACCACAGCACAGCAGCCTCTGGGCCTCCTTGCTGCACGAGGGCAGTGAGGAGGCCATGGACCAGAGGTTCAGTATGTGTGACTCAGTTTCCTCATAAACTGTGCTGAGAAAACCCTGCATCCCTCCTGACAGATCTAAGACACTCCAAGAAATCTGTTGGCACAGTGGGAACTCAGAATTGTTTGCATTTTGAACAATTGTCTTATGAGTGCTTTTGATTGTTTTTGTCATTTTTTGTTGATTCAGTTGATCCTTCAGAGAAGCTTTCCTAATAATATAAAACACAGGGAATTGTGGAGACCCTGGGGGGAATTCCCTGGTCTAAGGAGACACAAGAAGCTTCCCTCAAAAAGCTGTTAGACCCCATTGGCTCCTTCCCCTGTTCCTGTGTCTGTTCCTGTGCTCCTGAGCCACACCTTCCCTATTCCCTGATTGGCCCCCTTATCTTTGTACTGCCCCGAGATCAGGGTCAGCCCCCGGGCCCCTGTGGAGACAAAGTGAGACCCTCTGTGTGTGGGTGCTGGGACCTGAACATCTCCCTGCACGGCTGAATAAAACATCTGTGGAGATTATGCAAAGGTCCTTTTAGCTTCTTTACCCTGGACTGTGCTAGCAGCAATTCAGACTGCTACAGAGGAGAAGCTGCAGTACTGGCACCAAGATTTTGGCAACTTGACCATAGGCACAGAGGGCGTGCAGGATGCTGCTCTATGAATTCCTTAACCAGCCATCTCTGGTGCTGGCATATTCCCTCCAGCTTCTGGTGCAGCCAGGGCCACCTTTGGTCCAGCAGATGACATTGTTATTTGAAAAATTCGGCCCACACCTTGGGTAGGAGGCCATCCACAGGCTCTGGTCCTGCAGCCCCCTGCTCAGCTGGGGACAGGGTTCCCTGTGGGGAAGATGGAGCAGCCATCACAGGGTCTGGGGGGCTGGTTTCTGCAAGGTGGCCAGGCTCTCTCCCTGCTGGACTCCAGCAATTGTTTAGGGGAGCTGATGGCACATTGTATGTAGTCCTGTTCATCCTACTCAGAAAACCTGACAGCTTCTATCATTCTTCTGCAGAGTGGGCATGCTGGATTTCTCTTTGCCCACTGCAGGATGCAGCCCAGGCAGAACTAGTGGTGACAGGGCAGAGAAAAACTCACATCCTTCTTAGTGCCCTGGCAGATGGGGCAGCTCCATTCTGTCCCCATGGCCATGTCTGTCTGTCGCAGCAGCAGGGAAGAGCTGAGGACCATGAGCTGCTCTCATTTGCAATCTTGCTTGGCCAGAGCCCAAGCTCGAGCCACAGTGGTCCAGGCTCTGTCAGTGCCCAAATAGAAGCAGGAAGGGATGTTGTATCACAATCCATTCCTTGGTGAAGGAGGTCCATAGCAGCCTCAAGAGACACCTCAGACACTCAACAGTCAAGGCAGTGACATATGGACAGGACACAGATGGCAGTTCATGGCTGGGAGAGCATTCGTAGACAGATCCAAGGACAAATTTCCCAGGAACTCTCCACAGCTCTGGGATCTGCCCATCAGCTCTGTCAGAAGCTGCAGCAGAACAACCAAAGTCCTAAAAAGCAGCTTCCAGACACTTTTCCTACCATCCTGCCTGAGCAGCCAGGTTGCTTGCTGCAAAACACTCTTTCTCTCCTCTTCCCCAATGCCCTGTGGACACTTGCAGCCAAAATAAAAAGCTCCTGGCCCTCTGTGTGATGTGATAATACAGTTTTTATATTTCCATGCTGGGATGAAAGAAAGCTGTGCTGTGGGTCAGGAGAGGCCAGGACCCACTTGGCCTTCCTGCAGGCTGAGGGGGTCCCAGCAGACATCCTGCTGCTTTTTTGGGGAATGTGTGAGGGGGAGTGGAGGGGGTGACAGAGAGGCCGAGATCATAGAGTGGAAACTCAGCTCCAGAGAGCCAGTGCAGACTCTCCCTGCTGAATGCCTGCTGGGGCTGGCAAAGAAGGAAAATGCCCCAATAACAGCCTGGTGGCACTGTGCCTCAGGGACAGGTACAGGGAGGTGACAACAAACAGCAGCATGGCCCGGTCTCACAGCTCCTAGGAAGCAGTGACAGAGGGGCCTCATGTGCCAGAGATTTCAGAAAGGCTGTCGTCTCAAATGGCCACTCTGAAACCCCTCTCTTTGCCTCTTGGGTTTCTGAATGCTTTTGACAGCCACAGCATCCTGGGGCAACGCGTTCCACGATTTCATTAAGCGCTCCTTGAAAAGCACCTCCCATTGTTCAACTGAGCTGCCAGCCTGGTCATTTCAGAGGGTGCTGCCTTGGTGGAGAGAAAAATCAATCTTCTGCCTTTCAGGGAGCTGAAGGAGAAGGGACTCTTCAGCATCAAACACCTGGCTGGGTCCCATTCAGAGCTCCTGCTTTGTAGACTTGGTGAGGTTTGCTTGGCAGTTACCAGCGAGGAGAGAACATTGTTCTGAATTGTCCCCCATACTTCATACACAGTGTGTAGAGTAGGTATGTGCTTGTTCATCTCCATGTGTGCTCAGGGTCTGCCTTCATTTCTGGTTTTAGACCTGAGATTTCTAATGTCTGTCAGCTATCTGTAGGATCTGTGGGCACATGCAGCTGTAACTACTGGCAGGTTGGGTATCTGACACTCATCTTTGAGTGTGGTGCCTTTATAATGCAATGTGCAAATGCAGAAAATGAGACACTAATGACATTATTTGCCAGAGTCCCAGTCTCTCCCCAAGCTGTAATTCAACACTGCAAATTATTCTGTAGACCTGAGCCTGTGTTTTCTGTTTCCTGGCTGAGTGCTTCAGCTGCTGGTGTGGGTTTTTTGAACAGGAGCACCTGACTCTTTTATCTTTATCACCTGTGCATTTATGATTTGAAAGCAGCCCTTGATTTATTTTTTAGTAAAAGGGCCTAAAATCAAAGCTGTGGATATTTTAGAAGCGTTAAGTAGAACACTGAATGAAAATTTTTATTTTAGGCCTGCAGTGAGCAGGTCTGAGGCCAGAAATTGGTGCCAGAGTAAGTGCCTTTCTGTGCTTATGCTCTCCTGCTCTTCCTGTAATTTTATGTCCCTCTGGACACAGTAGGACGTGTTGTCATTTTCTGGGACTTCTGTTGAAGGCAACTGGTTTTCTTTTCAAGGTGATTCCTATGTTTCCCCTCATGGCTTCCCCAGGTGACCAACCTCCGTTCCAAGGTGTCCTGCTCTGCCATTGTCACTCTGGGAGAGCTCTCTGTGACCTTGAAGAAGGACATGGACTCTGAGGGGGATGAGGTTGCTCGGCTCCTTCTCCAGATGGTGTCCAACTCCCCAGAATTTGTTCAGAAAGCAGCCAGTCAGACCCTGGGGATCATGGTGGAGAATGCGACTCCTGCACGAGCAGTGACTGCTCCCATGGACATGGGAGTCAAGTAGGTTCCTTTTCTTTTAGTGATATTCTTCACCTTTGTGTGTGTGGGAGGGAGAAGGGATGAGACAGAGAATGGGAATGGTGGGAGGGAAGGGTCCTGTATCCTGCATCTCCTGTGAACTCAGTGACTTGATTCTCCAACCAACCTCACTTCTTTCCTCTTGTCACCTATTTCTGCCCTCCTGCAGCCTATTAGTTCTCAGAATCACAGAACTGGAGAATATGGGGAGTTGGATGGGCCCATCAGGATCATCAAGTCCAGCTCCTGGCCTTGCCCAGAACAGCCCAAGGGTCACACCAAGTGCCTGAGATTGTTGTCCAAATGCTCCTTCAACCCTGTCAGGCTTGGTGCTGTGACCACTGCCCTGGGGAGCCTGTTCCAGTGCCCAGCCACCCTCTGGGTGAAAACCCCTTTTTCCTGATGTCCAAACTAAAGCTCCTCTGACTCAGCTTCCTGCTGCTTCCTGGAGTTCTCCCAGTCTGTCAGATTTTCCTAGATGTGGTGACTGATGGGGAAGGGAAAGTGCCTGCAAAGGCCAAGGATAGAGCCTTGTGCTTTTGTGGGCAGAGGGACAATTGCAATTGCAACTGTGACCAGTGTTTGGTATTTCACAGTGCTAACCAGAGAGGCCCTGAGAAAACCATGTCTCCTCATGATGCCATTAACTTGAGAAATGAAGAGGGTCCTTGCTGGGGCGTGGAGCACATGGGGGACAATCTGCTGGGTGTGGCACAGCCTGCACTGCAGGTGCAGCTCCTGCCAAAGGAGTCTTGTATGACTGTCCTGGCCTCAGAGCTCTACTTTCTATTCCAACTGATGTTTCATGTTAGCCTTGAGATGATGAATCACTTTACAGGCACCTTCACAGGCTGACTGCCATGGGACAGTTGAAGCAAATGCTGCCTTAAATGTTGGTGCTGGGCCTGCTAGTTCCCAAGAGACACTCTCTAGAGCAGGACAGCCTGGCTAAACTGCCTGCCACCCTTTCCTCAGCTTTGCAATAGGGTAAAACATTCAGATGGATCCATTGCCAAGCCTCACAGAAGAAACAGGCTGCATTGCTGGATATTCTGCAACTTCATGGCCCACAACGTGTTTTCCCTGCATTTGTTGTTTTCCAAAGTTCTGCAGATTTGGGGATAAATGGCTGGAAAGAGCCTCAATCCTGCTGCAGCTCTGTAAAGTGAGTGCCCTCTGATGGGTCAGCATCAATTGTTCTTAATTTCTAAATTATTCATGTGTCATCTATTTCTTTAATCTTTCTCAGAGTAAATACTGTGAAAGAAATTGAGTATCCGACAGTGCAGGGAGACTGAATTCTCCCTCTTCCGTGCAGGCAGGCCTTGTGTACAATGCTACCTTTGTGTTTCCCTGACCCCAGAACCTTGTGCAGGTGCCTGAAGGTGCAGGGAGAGCCCAGGCTCCTTCCCCCAGCCAGGGCAGGGAGCAGCTCTGGCCAAGGCCGGCGCTGCTGCTGCTCCTTGTCCCTGTGCCCAGGGTTTGCTCTCTCCTCCCCAGCAGCCGCCCCGCCCCGGTGCGCGAGTGTGCGGCCCAAATGCTCCTGTCCCTGATGGAGAGAATTGGAGTCACCCAGCTCGCAGGCACCCCCAGGGCTGAGAGGCTGCCACACGTGGCAGGGAAGCTTGCTCAGGACTGCCGCAAGGACACAAGGTAATGATCTTCATTTCACCTCCCAAAACAGGAAAACTGCTTTGTGTCTGGCTATAAAGGTGAAACCATACAAGAGTGGAAACTAAAGAGAATATGAAGTTACCTCACGGTGTGAATAAGGGTTATAGAATCATGGAATATGCTGAGTTGGAAGGGGCCCATCAGGGTCATCGAGTCCATCTCCTGGCCATGGGCAGTGACTCCAAGAGTCACTCCATGTGCTTGAGAGCATTGTCCAAACTCTTCTTGAGCTCTGTCAGCCTTGGCACTGTGACCACTGCTCTGGGTTGCCTGGGCAAATGGCTGTACTGGGAAACCTGAGGTTGGCCAGCAAAAAGGAGCATTGCCACCTTTTTGCTGTGGCTTGAAGGATTCTTTACTGAGATCAAAAGAGCTCAGATCAGCCAGTCCAACACTTTTGTTTGGCCTCAGGTGCACAACACAAAGCCAAAATGTTGGCTAATGTTCATCACTGAAGCATCCCAAACATCCATTTCTCATTAGCTTCAGACTATCCTAGAAATATTTCAGGCGTCTTTAGCCAACATATTCAGTCTTTCTAAATCTGTTCTGCAGATCTCTAGAATGCTGTTATCTGTGGCTCAGTGAGCTCCACGTTTCTTCTTGAAGAAAACTGTGGTTTCCTTGTAGCAAAATCCACCCCAACCACCAAAATCCCCTTCCTTTGGTGATGAAATTCCCATGAATCGCTGCCAAGAGCAACTAGCAGAGCAACTAGCTGTCCCTGTGCATACCCATAGTATAGAATTATCAAGAGGATGCATGAGGTGCTTTGTCCTGGCTTCCCTGCCAGTTAAAGAAAGGCAAATTACTGTGCAATGGCAGCAAGACACTGCTAATAGGCTCTGACAACAAAGCAGATGTGTTTTGCTTGTTCCCTGGGATCCTTTGATGCCACAGAAGCACACCCCCAGTTTCAGAGTGAAATGCTATTTTTCTGTTGCCCCATATTCTCCTCTTGCCTCTTGTGTTCAGCTGACAGCACTGTGCAGTGTCAAGTGAGGTAAATCTCCCTCTTTGCTGAGTAGGTAATGCCTTCTCGTGCAAGGATTGCACCTGATGAGTTTAAGGCATCAGCCTCTTCTGTTAACACTCTTCCTTTGTTTGTTCACTTTTCTTTTGCTTCTTTCCTTCCTTCCTGCCTTCCTTCCTTAGGCATTATGGACAGGAGATGGTGAAGATTTTGCTCAATCATCAACAATTTAAAATGCTTTTGGAACAATCTCTTTTCCCCCATGACCTGGAAGATATTCTGACAAGAACTCAGAAGAAAGTAAGTGCTTGGCAGGAGAAATGTCTCCTTTGTGCAAGTATTGCCTCTGCTAATATGAAATCAAAGATACCCAATCTGTCTTTAGCTCTATCCTGTTCTGCTGAATCATTTTGCTCCTGGGAATGAGCTGTTAATCCTCAGCCTGTTCATCTGCAGACCACAAAGGAACTGATATTATTAGGGAAAAGTGGGGTTTTGAATATTTTCAATATCGGTCACAAAGAGGAAAGGGAAAGAGGAGAAAATGGGTTTACATTTAAGTGTAAGCCCCCACCATGCTCTCCCTACTCTGCCCCCTGTAAAGCAATTAAGTGAGAATTGTGCTTCTGAAGATACAAGAGTCTTTGCAAAGGACACTGGAAGTAGTAGTGCCAAGAAAATTCCCAAATTTACAAAAGATGTCCAGGTCAATCCTAGTTACTACAATGACTGTCTGTCTTTTGGGAATACTGCCCTGCTGTCCAGCCCTGTGGAGTTGGAAGAAGCTTGGTGAATTCAGCAGCATCGAGTGAAAAATCCTTTGTTTGTTTGGGGGAGGATTTTATATTTTTTTAAATCGACATTAAAGAAGGGAGCCTGCCTTTGTGCAGGCACAGGGAGAGTGAGTGTTGAACCAAATCGACTTCCAACACAACGGGCCAACCCCCAAAAGAGTCCAATTTTTTCTGTTGATTCCTTTACAAACACTTGTTGCCTACCAGTTTGCATTATTCCCATTTATGCTCAAGACTAAGGAATTTGGGATTTTAGACTGCTGCTCAGTCTGGCAGCACCCATAACCTGCCTTGGGCTATTGAAAACAAAGAGTTGGCATCACTGAATCTCTGGTCTGTTTCCATCTGTAAGTTAGGAAATGTTTCCCTAAGCCTTGGTAGCAGTGATCCTGGTTCTAACTTGTGCTTTAAACAGGGAATTTCCTGTTTTATATTCTAAAGATTGATGAGGTTTCTCTATGTCTTTGTAGGGGATGGAAAACCAGAAGGGTGAAGGCCCATCTGTCAAGGAGCCGGTGAAGGAGAGGAACGATGGCTCAAAGAAGCCCCAGGCCACATTCTCTGCTAGCAAACGGTACTGAGCACTTTTCTTAGATGTGACAAAGCACATGGCAAGCTTTACATGTCTCTTCCTCAGGAAAAACTTTCTGGCAGTGCCACAGATTGTTTCCTTTCCCCACTCTAGATATGCTCTAGGATAAAAAATGTCTACTTCTGCATTGTGCTGAACACAACTTCTCTGGAGGGGTTTCCACAAAAATGGAGAGACAAAAAGACACCCATTGTGACCTGTGTGCCCTGGCAGCCATCTGAAGATAGATCAGATGCATCTCATCCTTGGTTTTCCTGAGTGAGCACTGGTGAGAATGTCACTTGCAGATTGTCTGCCATAACGATTAACATGAAGTCCACGTTGTTCTTCAGAGCCTCATGATTTTCCAGCTTGAAATCACATGATTAGGGAAGCTGCTCAAGATGTTTTGATCACAATTAACTGAAGGTATTGTCTGTGGCTGCAGCTCTCTCCATAGAGAGCAGCAGGCACAACTTTGCCAGGCATTGTCCTGGGGAAGGATGTTAGAAGATCAGAGAAAATAATGAGAAACAATTCTTATCTTCACTTGCTGCACCTGTTGTTGTGAACATGTGGAATGTGGTATGGAGATTTGTTTACAAAAGGGTAATTTCTTAATTGGCCACTGGTGATGGTGTTTTGGATTCAATTGACCAATCTGGTCTGTGTGTATCAGACTGTCTGTAAGGGTGATGAGTTTCAGTATAGTATAGTATAGTATAGTATAGTATAGTATAATAAAGTGATTGATCAGCCTTCTGGAATCACGGAGTCAATGCTAATTATTTCCTCGACAGGGATGCCATGCTGCGATAATTAACACCACCAGGTCCTCATTTGGTTTTATTTTCCAGGATGAAATCTCCCTCTCATGGACACCTCCTACACTGTGCAAAAGCCCAGGTCACGTCACCTCCAGCTGTGGAAGAAACGGAGCTGCTCCAGAAGCTTTACCATCTCCTGGAAGCCAAGGGGTTTCAGACAAGGATGGAAGGAGTGGAACTCCTCCTAGACCTGTGCAAAACCAGCCCCCAGCTCATCTCCACTAACATTGCCCAAGTATGTAGGGTATCTTCACTGCTCCTTTCCTTTAGCTCCTTTCCTGAGCCTGTAGCAGCAAAGTTAATTCAGTGTGTCTTGGCACTCTGTCCGGGCTGTTTGGGACACTCTGGTCCCTCTTACCCAGAAAAAATTTAATTCAGGTCCAGGCTTCAGGACAAGTTGTTTCAGTCCCGCTGTATTTGTCTGGCGGGTGCCTATTGATGCTGTTCATCAGATGATGGCAGAATTTTCTGCTGGTGTAACTGCTGCTCTCTCCTACTCCCAGCTGGGTGAAGTGAAAGGAAACCAGCCCCTGAAAGCATGGCAATTGTTCTCTAGACCAAAAATGGGTTTGCATAGGGAAGAGAAGTATCAGGCTGGGTTGGTTTAAACCCAGTTGCTTTTTTTAAGAACACTTCTATATACTCCATCTTGTCTTACACAGGCACAGCTCTGGCTACTCATTTCCCTCCTTGTTCCTATTCCTCTTGGTAAAGACAGTGCTCTCCCTTCTTGGGGGTCTGTTTTTCTCTTTGGAAAAGGAGGAAAACAGCTAAGGACTCATCTCTGCCTTCTCCTCCCAGTAGCTGCTTTTTCCCTTTTTCCAGGAAAAGGTGCCTGATAATGAGGCTGTCAAGGGACTGAACCTGCTCTAATGAGAGCTGTACAGCACATGACATTTCAAAAGTCTACTTGTTACTTAGAGAAATGGTCCGGATCCTGGAAGAGTTGATCATAGCCCTGCACTGCTCCAGACACTGGCTCTGAGACAAACAAAAGAAAACTTAGATCTCCTCCAGCCATAGTTTTGGCAAAATCATAATTGCCCTCAGTACTTGAGGCAACTGTATAGAAAACCGGGCATTGTAAATATCTGCTTCCATTCAAAGCAAAGGTACTCTTTAGCATTAATAAATTGAATTAATTTAATGATTTATAGATGGAGAGAAATACCATAGGAACTATCCTGTCCCCAGCCAAACCTCCTAAAAACAGAAGAAAATCTTTCAACCAGCATGAGGTTGTGCCACCATTCCAGTGAGTTGCCCCCAGGAAAACAGTGAAATTGTGCAAGTGAGTGCTGACCTGACAGAAAGAATCACTTTCATCTTTGACATTGTTGACTGCTACAGCCACTCTTCAAACAAGGACATTTGAATCCAGCTTTCACGTTGCTTGTTCTCTTCACAGATTTTTGAATATTTTGTCCTGAGAATATCTGACAGCCACAAGAAAGTGAAGCAGAGGGTGCTGGACGTGCTGGCTGAAATCACAGGAGCCCTGAAAGATGCCTTGAACCCGGTGATCATTGGTTTGGTGGATGGAATAACAAAGAACCTGAACTCAAAGGATCCCAGGGTTCGTGGGGCAGCTGTGAAAGCACTGGAAGAATCCATTGCTCATTTGGGTAAGGCTGAGCCCTGGCAGGGACTCTCCTCAGCTTCGTCTCTGTCTCTCCTGCGCAAGAGAGCGCTGAGTGCCTTTACAGCTGCTCTTGTCTGTGGAACACTGCAGCTGACACCCACCAGAGGCTGTGCAGGTGCAGTCCTTATGCACCATCCCCAACAGGCTGGAATGGGATCAGCATTTCCCAACAGTCCCAGGAGCCCTTGGCTCTGTGCTGCTTGTCTGAAGAGCAAGTCCTGGGCTACAGCTCTGCTACAGTTCAGAGGCAAAGGGGGTTTGGAGTTTGCTTGGGCCCTGTCTGACTTCCCAAATGAACAGCTTTGCTGTTGGCATGAAGGGACACTGACCCACCAGAGCTTCTGCAGAGCAGCCACCTGGGAGGCTCTACATTAGAGGCATTAGCTGCCTATTTTCCACTTTTCTTCTTTTCTTCTATTTTCAAAGGGGAGCTTGTGATTCACCAAGTTCATTTCTTTAGAACAAAGAGGTATAAACCCAGCTGTCAAGGATGCCTTGTTCCACCTGTTGTTTTGCATGGGGCAAGGTGGCCACAGCAATTAACTGCATAGGCAAGGGCTGGTCCAAATTCCTTTGCCACACACATTTATGTCAGCTCTGAAAATTCCGTACTGGTGGAATATGCCTGAACAAAGGAGTGTTGAAGAGGCAGGTCTTCAAGAGGAGTTTCCACTTTCTCCTCCCCAGCTGCTTTGTGATCTCAGGAACTTCCTGACTCAGTGCCTTTCTGTGACCCAAGTATGGGGCTCTTCCTTTTTGCTCTGGGATGCAAAACCTTTCCACTGCTTCCATGTGACTGAACTCTCGAGGTCCCTGATGTGAAATGTTTTAACACAGCTCCTGCTACAGCAGACAAGTTTGGATTTACAAATGTGAAAGGAGAGCTTTTCTTTTGGAATTTAAAACCCTGCCAAGTATGCTGGAAGGAAAGAAGAATAGGATTCAAACATCTGCAGAAATGTGCTTGATTTTATTAAATGGGGTTGGCCCTGCCCTTTCTCCTATGACCTGAGGAAAGTGAGCAGAAACATGTGTTTCCCTTGTAGATAAAAGTGTCACTGCTGAAAGAGTCCAGCCACCAATGGAATCACCTGAGTGGCCAAGCCCTGCTGGATGTCACCGAGCGTATCACAGGTACGGCCTCCCCTTCTGAGCCAAGAGCTCTTCCCAGGGAGCATTTACAGGGAATGCCTGTGAGCAGACAGCAGAGCAGCTCCTCCAAACCAGGAGGTACTGAGCTTGTCCCTGCTGCCCCATGGCCAAGGCAGGTGGGTTGGGCAGGTTTTCCCTGGCTGCTGCAGAGCTGGGCAGCATCTGAGATGGGGGCAGCGCTCGGCCTGGGGCTGGGCTCTCACTGGGGCATCTCAGAACCACCTCCAGCAAAGGGAGGGCTAAAAATGCCCCAGCTGGCTCCTCTCTGGGGAGCTCAGGGACATCTGTGATCTTTGAGGGGAAATGGTGGCAAATGCTGTTTCAGGGCATCAGTTTGTTTTGTCCTCACAGATTTCTTGTTTTTCTCTTGGAAAGTTTTGAGGCTGAACCGTGCAGAGCCTGGGGGTCACAGCTTAGGCCAGAACTGAACAGAGGTATCAGAGGCACAGGTTTAGTGCAAGGCAGCCTCTGGGGCACAGGGACAGAAGCAGAGTGCTGAGGCTCCCTGCCTGTGCTGCCAGAGTGGCCTTGGACTGAGCCTTTCAGGGTGTGCAAACAGTGTCTGCCTGTGTCAGCGCTGTCCAAAATGCTACAAATGCAGCTGATAATTGATTCCTCAGAGGAGCTTGCTGTGTCAGCAAGAGCCAAGGAATGGAAATAGGATAATCTCAATATATAGCAGAGAAGATGATTGATAGCCTTGTTTTAACTGGGGCTAAATCCACTGCTAATTATGCCAACATCTTTAAATGCAAGGTTTAATACACTTTGTGTCTTCATTAGGAATCTGAAAAGGGCATGTTCAGCGATTGGGAATGTCAAAGGCCCTTTAAAGAGCATTTGAAAAATATAGATCTCCAGCAATAGGGCATTTAGTTTAGCACTTCTTTTGATCTCTTTTTCAAATAAAGGAATTACCCATAAATTAGGACTACTTTAGAAAAAGCAGATGTTCTCTCTGAGATTTAGCAGGACCAGACAGCTGTTCCTCACATTCAGTAGTCACTGATGTCTTTAATTGCATTTAAATTCAAATGAATTCCCATTTTAAAATGGGTACCATAACCCTTTCCTGCTTAGCAGAATTGGGTTTGGGTACTTGCAGGAGCTCTTTCAATGTTGATGTCTGCTGGTGGATTAACAGCATAGAGAAAATGAAGTCTCTTCCGCCACAGAATATTAAATTGCTGCTAAATAACATTTTGTCCGATCAGAAAATAAGAATGGTTTCCAGAGCATTTCAGGTTTTCATCTCTTAGCCAAATGTGCCTGTTGCAAGGAGCCTGTTGCTACTAAACCTTTGTCCGTGTTTGATACAGTTCAGTTCAGAAAATGGGCAGAGAGATTTCAGAGACAATATGAGAAAACACTTGTGTTTTGGTTACATTTCAGTCCCCTGTGTAGCATTTTTCTTTCTCTATGCCCCTATTTCAGTGGACATATAAGAAAAAATGCCATTAACATTGGGAGGGGAAACGGCAATAAAATGTAGAGATGCCCAAATGCCAAGGCAATGGGGTATGGGTAATTCTCTAGAGATGCCCTGAGGTTTGAAACAGCTCTTTGTTGGAAGCCCCAAAAGCATTCTGCCAAAGACACCAGCTGGTCACTGATGTTTCTCATCCAGCTGTCAGGCAGCAGCCATCTCTGGTGGGCTGGAGTTTTGAGGTGAGTTCTAATCCTGCCCTTTGCTGTGTGCCACTGAGCACAGGGAAGAGCCAGATTAGACATTTGGCATTTGACATCAAAGTTACAAAAATGGAATCATCCCTTTTATTAGAAATCTCTCCATTTCCTCTCTATGGTACATTTCCAAATCTTCAGTGTGGGTTTAGGCAACTTCTTAATGGAAATCCAAGGCAATTGGACATTTCATTCATTGTTCATGCGGAGATTGTGAAATAATTTAGGAAAGGTAGGAAGTCTGCCACAGGGCCAAGGCTCTGGTTGGAGCAATTAGTGCTGAGGGGTTGGTGGTTCTGTTTCCAGGATGATCAGCTGCTTTGCCCGTTTCTGGATCAAGGGGCTCTGGGTGCTATTTTGCTGCTCTTGGCCAGAGAGGCTGGCAAGAAGCAGAAGCAGCAGAGGCAGATCCCTGTTTGCAGTGAGGCTGGTGGGTAAGGAGCTGTGTCTCTGTCCCGGCAGTGCTTGTGCAGGGGGTTCATGCCAGGAGCCCTGAAGTCGCCCAGCGCGACGCCCTGCCCGTGCTCTGGTCCTGCCTGGGGAACAAGGCGCTGCCTGTGCGGAGCGCCAACGTCCGCACCGTGGCCACCAAGCTCGCCTCTGCCCTCTGCAAGGTGATGGGCACCCAGCTGAAGAAATGTGCTGCCAGCAAGCCTCCACATGTGCAGGAAAACCTCTCCAGAATGTTGGGCTGGTGAAGGCAAGATGTTCTCCAGAAGGCTGAGGAAGCGCTGAGTTGGACACCTCTGGATTTGCCTTTTGTGCTGTGCCAAAAATGACAAAATCCTAAGGAAGGGTGTGCATCTGTCCCCGCTCTCTCCATCACATTTCCTAGTCATGGCATGGGGGGCCTGAAGCAGCTCCAGATGGAGGACAAGATGAAGGGCAGTCATGGCTCAGCCTCACACAGAGGTGAGGGGGGAGCTGGGCCAATCCCTGCTGGGAGGAAGGGTCTTGTGGCAGCCCAGAGAGGCTGTGCACATTGCCAGGGAACAGCTGTGCCCTGCATGTGCCCCTGCACTGAGCTGTGCTGTGCCAGTGCCCCTGGAGCTGCAGGGCTGCTGAGCTGTGGGGCAGGCAGAGGAGCAGGAGGGTGCGTGTGCAGCTGAGCCATTCCTGGGGAGCACAGGGCTCTGGGCTCCCTGCTGTCCCAGGGCAGCCCAGAGGCCAGGCTGTGCCTGTGCCAGCTCTGGGCAAGTGGCTCAGGGTTTGCCCCGGCCTGCCTCAGTGTCTGCCAGCAGGAGCATGTTTCCCTGTGCAGCTGTATAGACATTTCCAGGAAATGTGTCCCAGGAAATATGGAGCTTCAGATTGCTTTAGGTTTACATGGTGGCCTCCGTTAAACTTTGCCTCTCTGTTAAACTTTGTGTCTCAGTTTTGCAGATCTGGCTGGTTACAGTCCTACCGAGAAGTTTTCTCCGGACACTTCCCAAGTTCCCTCACCCACAAAGTCCTCGCCTCCCGTCCAGAAGAGCTCTCTTTCCTCCAAGCTCAGGAAGAAGCTGCCGCCTGTGTGAAGAGTGTTTGAAGAATAGGACTGATGCGTTAGGCTTGATAGTTACAGCTGTACATATGTTCTGATCTTTAGATGTAGTTTTGAATTATCATGTTTTGATTGTATCTTTAAAATTTGGTGACATATTTTTAATTGGATATATTTTATTTTGATGATGAAAAAAATAAATTAAAAAAAAAAAAATTAAATAAACCAAGAGGAGAATGTGAGACCAGGACCTGCTAGCCTAGAGATTATGGGAGTGCAGCTCATTCAGTGTGCCAGTGTCTCACCACATCCTTTCCTCATTGGGCCTCTCCTCCTCCTCTTTGGCCATGGTTTCTTTGTGTCATTTGTGCTGCTCTTTGTTACTTGGCATTACAACAGAGTCACCTGTTGACCTGTTTGGGGGACAATGGATCCAAAAGATCCTATCTAGTCAAAGGTTTTCTACCTAGGTGTGTTCTGTGCTCACCAAAGGCCTGAGCAAAGAAACCAAGAGAAGTGTGCCCAAATCCCAAAGCTTTGCTCCTTTGCAATCTCCCACGGCTCTGGCTCACAGGTGTCTTCAGTCACAATTCCATACGTAAGAAGAGGTCATGTATTTCACTGGGAAACGATGCACTGCTTTGGCAACATCACCTGTATGTATATTTGCCCGGGACAGCAGTGCAGCTGTGTTGTTTGCCCCTTGTTTGCAGAAGGATGAGTGCACTGGGAGGCCAATAACAAGTGACAAGGGTTCCTCAAATCTGCACTGCAGCCTGGGTGCCATTCAGCCCAGAGCTAGGGGATCATTTGTTCCCATGGACCAGTGCTTGCCAGTGGAATGAATTCCTGCACAGTTGGAAGAAGCAATTCTGGATTCAGCTCCAGCTCTTGGTGGGCTGCATGATCATTGACAATGCTGCCCTTCCAGAAATTATTCTGCAGTTTCCTTTCATAGTCATTTGAAGCTTTGAAACTTCACATTTCAATTTGCTTTGCCTTAGGGAAAAACACTTCTGGGCCCAGTGCAAACTGTAACCTTCTGACAGCAAAGTGCTCATGATTGCCAGCTTCTGATGTTACAGAATGTCACCTGGCTGCATGAGTTTGCTTAGCTCTGAGTCTAGTCCCGGCCTAGTAAAACAGTTGGTAGCTCTATACCTTCCTTTCTCTTCCTCCCTCTTTTTCCTTATTTTTCCCTTTTCCCCTCAGTTCCTCCTCAATGCATTTTGCTGTGGTTATTCAATAAAGGTACATTTGTTTTGGTTATAGCAGCAACTCTCTGTACCGTGTCGGTTTTTTTTGCACTCTGAGATCAACCCACAAACTACCACAAAATCCGTTCGTAAGGATGGATCGTGACACTTGTATACATACTATAGAAACCTTCTATCAAACCTTAAAAATTCTTTACAAATTCATTTCCAACTTTGCTGGGTCTGGCACCGCCCAGTCTGGTGTTTGCTGCCACCACCAGTGCCCAGATCTGGAAATTCCCTTGTTCTGGCAGAGCCAAATCCAGCAATTTTCTGGTAAAGAAAGCCAAAATCTGGCAATTTCTGCTGCCGGCACGGGCAATGCCAAGATCTGGTGTTTGCTGCCACTGCCCGTACCCCAGTCTGGACATTTCTTATTCCAACACAGCCCAAGTGCAGCAATTCTTTGGAAAAAGAAGACAAAAGGCAGCAATTTCCTGGTGCCAAGACTGTCACCACCCAGACCTGGTGTTTGATGGCACCGCCCATGCCCAGATCTGGACATTTCCCTGTGCCGCCACAGCCCAAGTGCAGCAATTTGCTGGCAAAGAAAGCAAAACCAGGCAAATACCTGGTGCCCACACTACTCTGATCTCGTGTTTGCTGACACCATCAGTGCCCAGATCCGGAATTTTTCAGATGCCTGTACAGCATAATTCTAGCAATTTCCGGGCACAGAAAGTTAATATTTGGCAATTTCTCAGTGCCAGCACAACCCAAATGCAGCAATTTTCTGGCAAAGAAAGCCAGAACCCAGCAGCTTCCCAGTGCTGCCACCAGCACCACCCAGGTCTGGTGTTTGCTGCGCAAGTGCCCAGATCTGGAAATTTCCCAGTGCTGGGAAATTGCCCAAGTGCAGCAATTTGCTGGCACAGAAAGCCAAAACCCGGCAACTTTCTGCTACTGGGTCTGGCACCGACCACATCTTGTGTTTGCTGCCCCAGTACCCAGATTTGGAAAATACCTGGTGCCAGCACAGCCCAAGTCCAGTAATTTGCTGGCACAGAAAGCCATAATTTTGAACTTTGCAGGTTCTGGCTCCAGCATCATCCAGCTCTGGTGTTTGCTGGGACCGCCAGTGCCCAGATTTGGAAATTTCCCGATGCCTTCACAGCCCAGGTCTAGCAATTTGGTTTTAGCTAGCTTAGGCAGAGAAGTTCCTTTGGACTGTGACTTTCCTTTTTCTTGGAATTGTTTAAACCTGCTCTGGACTGAAAACCCAGAAAAACACCGGCAGCAGCTCACACCTGTGGCCCCCTGAGCTCTGGGACGCTGCATTCCAGCACCAGAAGGACTCAGGAGAGACCGAGTGAGCCAACTACAACCCACAAAAAGGACTTTCTGAATTTGCCATCTCTTCAGCACTGTCAGAGGTTTGAGTTAATATTGTTCATTTTTCATGCTTGTGAATACTTTACTTGTGAAATAAACTGGGGTTTTTTTCACTTTTCTCAAGGCAAAACTTTTCCTGAACTAGTAGGGGGAGAGGCCGCTTGAACTTGCTTTCTAGACGGACCCCTTCTGGAGGTTTCCTCCCAAAATTTGCCCTAAACCAGCACAAACAGTCACAATGAAAATTTCACCAGTGGTGTAATTTCCTGGTGGAAAGTCTTGTGACCGAAGCTCGACCTTGCTCTCCATGAGAGATTCTTGGGAAGAGCAGACAGGAGAAGATTCCTGGAAAACTGAAACAGCTTTCCAGAAGGGAAATGAAAATGAAGGAAACAATCCAAGATGTTTTCCTCTGTTAATTTCTATGCTCTCCTTTTCCATGTTGCACTACTTCTCCATCCCAGTAATTCCAGCTGCACCTCACCTCTCAGATCAGTGACTTATTGATTTTTAGGTGGTCTAAAATACCATGAGCCACACACAGTTTTCCTTCTCCTCTTTTTACTGGAAAGCAACACTGGAGATGTAAGTGCAGTGCTTGGGTCAGGTAGGAATCCTACCCCAAGGGAAGGTGGCCCGACAGTGTTTGACCCTCAGCAAGGACAATGCACAGCAGCAAGCGAGGGGATCGCTGTGCCAGTGCGCAGGAGTCAGGGCTCTGCATCCGGGCTCAAGGCTGCAAAGTTCCCGTGTTTGGGCAGACAGAGGGGCTGTCCCCGGGGCGCGCGGGGCTCGAACGTGGGGCTCGTGGGGCGAGCGGGGAACGGACACGGGGACGAACGGCCCCGGTGCTTCAGTTGCAGCGGCGGCAGCGGCAGCAGCGGCGGCAGCGGCGGCAGCAGCAGCGGAAGAAGCAGCAAAAAACAGATTCGTTTTCTCTCTTTCTTTCTTTTATTCTCTTTCTTTCTCTCTCTTTCCCTTTCCCGCTATCGGGCACCCTTCTCTCGGGGTCCCTTGCCCGGCGTCCCTCTCCCCTCCCCGCCTCCCCCCTCCCCTTGATGGGCCGGGCCATGCCCCCGGCCCGCCCCCGGCCCCGGGCGGGGCTGCCCCGAGCCCGGCCCCGGCCGTCCCGCCGCGGTCTCGCCTCCGCCCGGCTCTGGCCGTGGTGGCGGTTGCGCTGCCGGGCGGGCATCGGTGCCGGGGGCCGGGGCGGCATCGCCGCCCTTCGGCTCCGCCTGGCCCGAGCCCGGCTCCGGCCCCGAGGAAGGCTCCAGTCCCGGCCCCGGTCCCGGCCCCGGCTCCTCCCGGGGCCCGCGGAGGACACACCCGGCGCAGCCGCTCCCGCCGCCTCCGCTGCGGCTTCCCCGGCCCGAGCTCCGCCGCTCGGCAGCGCGGCCGCCAGCCCCGAGCCTCCCGTGCCGCGTTCCGAAGATGGAACGCCTGGGCATGGCCGGCCCGGGGCGGGTGAGGGGCGCTCGGGGGCCGTTGCTGGCCCCGGGCCGAGCGCTGACCGCCGCGTCCCGCCCGCAGGTGAGGCGCAGGAGGCCCTGCAGGAGCGGCACCGGCTGGGCTCGCTGCTGGGGCGTGCTCCAACAACAGCCATGGAGCAGAGAGCCCCGAGAGTGCCCAAGCTGGTCGGCGTGGAGGACGAGGAAGAAGGCCCTGGTGCTGCCCCAGTACAGGAGACCGAAGAGGTGGGGCCGTTCCAACCACCGCAGGAGGGTGAGTAGCAGAGCTGGGCTGCAGGGCTGGAGCCTGCAGCTAACTTGGCCCTATGCCATGCCATGCCATGCCATCCCATCCCATCCCCTGGGGAAATGCCCATGGACAGGACGGAAGAGGGGCCGGGCAGACACCCCGTAGGAGCCGTGCTCCATCCCCCTGGAGCATCCCGGGGCTCTCCCTGCCTGGGGAGCGCAGGGCTGGGCTGTGTTCTCCGGCCTCTCCTGCAGCCCCTCAGCTCTGGCTGCGCTCACTCTTTGCCAGATGCAGCCCTGGAGCACACACAGCAGCAGGAGCGCAGACGTGGCCGCTTCCGAAGAACAGCGCAGGTACCTGCAGCCACCCCCACCTGGGCTGGGCCTGCTGTCCCTGCTCAGCCCAGCACCGTGTGTGGACCACTCCATGCAACATCCCCGGCTTCTTGCCCATCTGCTACAGATGGTGTGCAAATTCATGAAGAGGATTCGGGAGGAAGAGACCAGCGTAATGGGCACTGTGGTCAGAGTGTACCCTCCCATCTTCAAAACCAACACCAGTGCTGCCCTGCTGGATATGCTTGTGGAGGAGGGTCCTTCCAGTCCAAAGCAAGTAAGCAGCCTGTGGCCTGGCATCCATCCTCACAGCAATTGCTTGGCCTCCCAAGCCACGCCTGCTGCTCACTGTAAGCCTTGAGGCCATGGCAGTGTGCTGGCAAGGGAAGCACTTCTCTGGGGCAGCTGGGCACATGACTCCCTCTGGCAGCTTTCCAAGTCTCCCCTGCCTCTCCAGGTGCCCGCCATGATCAGGTACATCCACCAGTGGTTCGTGGCAAATGAGTTTCCTGAGTACAACCTGTACAGGCCCCTTCTGGATCTGACAGAGGCACAGCCCGCTGATGTGGTGATGGCTCTCCTGCGTTTGGCCCCATCATGTGACAGGTACAGGGCTCATGGGCCCACAAGGCTCAGGGCTCAGCAGCTCATCACCCTGTAGAGCCTGTCCCAGTGGTCTGACACACAGAGAATTCCAGGGCCCTCTGGCTCCTCCCTTTGCCAGTCCCCAGTGTTCTGCCATGCTCCTTCCCTGCTCCTCAGGGGCCAGTCCCCATGGGGCTGGGCTGCCTGCGTGCTGAGGGCCAGTGGGCAGAGGCAGAGCTGGCAGCCAGCTCAGCTCCCCACTGTGGCCCAGGCCACAGTGCTGTGTCCCAAACCCCCTGAGACAGAGCTCTAACCCCACAGAGCTGCTTTGACCATGTGGAAGACCATCATGTGCTCGTGCAGGACTGCAGAGACGGCCATGCTTGTACTCCTTGACGTTCTGGCCTACTGGCCAGAGCACAGCACGTGCACCTCCGATGGGGACCACACGGCTGTCCTTGCCCTGGCTGTGAGTTTCTGCAACTGGCCTTTGCTCAGCCCAAGCTCACCTCTCCATCAGGTCTCCATCCTCCCTCCACCATGGTGTCTTGCTGCCTCTCCCTGCTGGGCTGAAACCTGGCCCAGGGGCAGCTTCAGAGCCACCAGGCCCCGTGCTTCCCCTGTGTCTCCACTGGCCTCTCCCTGCCACACAGACACCTCGGTGCTGAGCTCGGGCTGCTCTGTCCTTTGCAGGCAACTGTGGTGATGTGGAAGATCCTCCAGATGCCCTGTGTCCCACATGTGGTGACCATTCATTTCCCTCGCCTCTTTGTGTATCTGCTCTTCCAAGTGCTCTTCAGCACCTTGGATATGCCAGAGGCAGCCGATACCTTCTGGAAGGGATGCCAGCAGCAACACGGCCTTGCCACCAGCCCCAACAGGTGCTCCATCCCAGTCCTCGTGTCCCTGTCACGTGCCCAGGGCAGGAGCCAGTGCTCCCAGCGTGACCTGGGCTTTTCTCTGCACACAGCTTTGCAGAGCAGACCCTGAAGGCCCTGCTCTGCCGACTGCACTATGAGGATGTGGTGGTGGCAATGGAAGACAAGCATGGCTGGGACACACTGCTCTGTGCTGACACCCACCACTGTGCTGTGGGCATGCTGGCCAGGTGAGACGCCCTGCTCCCCAGCTGCCCCTGGCATTTGTGCCCTGTTCCCGGGGTGCCCCACACAGTGGGGCCCCTTGGTCGTGGGCCACAAGGCCTTGTCACCAAGGGACAGCCAAGGAGACTGCAGAAGGCCGGGAGAGGGGCTCGGCTCCCCCTTGCTGGGTGCTGGAGAAAGGCCAGACCTCTGTGAGTCAGTCCTGGGAGAGCTTTAGCCCTGCTACCTCAGGGTTTTGCTTCCTGTTTCCTCCTACCAGAGAAATGCACCATGCATCTGAAGCCTTGTGTTCCACAATTGCATTCCACCTGCTTGGGCTGCTCTGCAAAGACACGCCATGCCGGGATTTGGCTGCCATGGCGTTCCTTGTGGAGGTGAGGCTGAAGGCCAGCACTGCCTGGCTGAGCTGCCTCCCGGCTCTGTGCCCTCTCGTGGCCGCAGCTGCCCGGGACGGTGCCCGCGCCCTGTGCTGCTGCCTGGGCCTGGCCCTGTGCAGCTCCCCCATCACCAGCCTTGTGCCTTTCAGACCCTGGACTGCCTGGACTTGAGTGAATGCCGTGACAGCATCCTGGAGGTCATGTCCAAGAAGCTGCAGAGCGAGTGCAGGGAGATGCGTCGCTTGGCACTCAGAGGCCTCCTGGTGCTCGGCACCAGTGTCTCGGTGAGAAGAGGGCAGCGGCTGAAGCCATGCTGCCAGCGTGGGGCTGAGCAAGGCAGTCGCTTGCCCTTGCCTGGCCTTGGGGTGCTGAGGCAGCTGCTCCCAGCTCTCCTGCCTCCCGCTTCAGCTGCTCCAGTGCTTTGGCACAGGCCTTTGGCCTCTGGGCCCTGTGGCAGCAGGATGGCCTTTCACACACTCATGTTCCACGCAGGCCGCAATAAGAATGTGGAGTTTGCGTGAAAGGCTCGTGGAGCTGCTGCAGGAAAATGACAGCAACATGCTTAGGATGACCGTGGTTCTCCTCAGCCGTTTGTTCCTGTGCAATGGTGCCCCGCTAGCCAGCCCCCTCGCCCTGCAGCTGGCTGGGGCGCTCCTGCCGCTCTTTGACAACGTAAGGCTCTGCGCCTCCAGCCATGGCCACTGGCTGCTGCCTGCAAACTTTGTGCCCTGTGCATTTTCAGGCCTGTGCCCAGATGGGTGTGAAGCAGCCGATGCTGAGGTCTCTTCTTTCTTTCATACAGGATGATAACCAGGTGCAGGTGTGCTCCATGTTCATTTTCAGAGAGATGCTGTATTTTTGGCCAGAAGAGGAAAAAAAGGCCCTGAAGTCACATGTGCGCCAGAGCCTGCTCCCACTGTTCTTCCACTGCCATGACAAGAACCAGCTTGTGGCAGAGGTGAGGACTCAGCGGCTGCTGCCGGCCCCCTGGCAGGGGGGCTTGGCTGCCTCCTGCTCTGTGGCCTCGTGGGCTGCAGCCTCCTCCTGGCATTGGTACAGGGACCTGTGCGGGTCGTGGGCCCTGGACTCTGGTGCCATCTCCAGGTCTCTGCTGCTCTCCAGGACTCCTGGGAAACGCTGCATTGTTCAGCCACATTCCTGCACAGAAAGGATCTCCAACACATGCTGCAGCTGGGTCAGACCTGGAGGTTCGGCGAGGCCCTGGTAAGGACGGCCTGCAAGCCCCAGCCTCAGGCTGGAGAAGCCCCCTGACCGCACTGCTCAGTGAGTGCGGCCGGCAGCTGAGCCCCTGCCCAGTGCTGCAGCCACGGCCGCCAGCCTGCGCCCCACACGCCGCTGCCTTCCCTGAGCCACGCGGGCTCTGCTCCCGGCTCCCGTGGGCCAGAGCCAGGTGCCCATGGAGCCCCGGCCCGGGGGGGCTGCGGGCCGGCACTGCGGCTCCCCGGGCAGCAGCCGGCCCGCTGCCCCCTCCCCTCGGGAGCCCTTGGCCAGCGGCTGCTGGCAGTGCCTCAGGACTCTGCGGCCAGGGGAGGCCGGGGCTGGGCACAGGCAGCGCCCGGCCCAGGGGCTGAGCCCGCACCAACCCTTCCCTCCTGCCGCTCTCTGCAGCTGGCACAGGACAGGAGCCGAGTGGCCGAGCACCTGCGCCGGGCCCTGTGCTACGTGGAGAGCCCACAGGAGCCCCTGCGAGAGGCGGCCGTCAGGTTCATGGGTGAGTCCCGAGCCCGGGCTGCCCTTCCCCTCCCCGGCCCGCCGCATCTCGGCCCCGGCCCCGCCTGCTGCCCCGGCAGTGCCAGCCGGGCCCGGCGCCGTGGAGCCCCGCCTGGCCCGGGCATTGCTGCTGCCGCCCTCTGGCAGCCGTGCCCTGGGGCGGCAGCGAGCGGCAAGGGCCGGGCTGAGCCCTGCCCGGCCAGCAGCCCGTGTGGCCACAGCGCCGGCAGCGCCGCTGGCAGGGAGCTGTGCCGCTGGGGCCGTGACAGGCTCTGTGTTCACAGGCATGGCCGGGCGGCACCTGAGGGGGCAGCAGCAAGAGCTGCAGCTGATCTGCACTGGTGAGTGAGTGAGGGCAGCGTGCTGACAGCGGGGGCTGCTGGGGGGAGCTGCAAGCCCTGCTCCAGCTGCGGAGGGCTCAGCTCCCGTGGGCAGAGCACACGGAGCTTTCAGGGCGACGTAGGCCATTCGTGGCCAGCAGCTTCGGGCTGATTCCCTTGCTCCCTGCTCCCTCCTGGCCATGGCAAGAGCCGGCTGGGATGGCCCTTGCAGGGGCTCTTCTTGGCTCCCCGCAGATCCAGCTCTGACCTTGCCTCTGTTCCTCTCTCTTGCAGCCCTGGAATGCCTGATGGAGGACAGGAGCAGTGCCGTGTCACAGCTGGCACTTGAAACACTGCATGTCGTCCTGGCAATACAGCATGGGCAATATTCCACCATCCAGAGGCTGCAAGATCAGCTGCGCAGGGCATGGAGGGCTCGGCCTCGCCTGTCGGGGCTCGACTGCCTGCTCTGCCGCATGACTTAGGAAGAGAGCTGATCCCGGAGGCTTTCTTTGCTGGGGCAACCTGTGCGAGGGGTAATTTTCCTTTTCTTTAAGATTTTTCTTTTCTTCATTTCCCAGCTAGGGTCTGGGCTTTGGCCTAGCTGTGTCCCCTGCTGATTGTGAAGTGTGCCATCAGCTGCAGGGCTTTCTGGGCTAAAAATATCATCAAGTCACTTGGACTTGCTCTTTTTGGCCTCTAAAATCTGGATCCAATTTCGGGGCAAATTTGGAGACCTCATCTATGGGTGGATGGAGCACCTAGGATTTTCCCAGTTGCTGGGAATGGTTCTCCAGGTCCCTGGAATATCCATGGCCCTGGTAAGTTCCAGGTGCACACATGCCTTGGCAATCAGAAGCAAAGGAACCCAGCCCTTTTTGTGTTGCCTATGTCACTGCACCGGGCTCATGGGATGGGAACATGCAGCCCTTGGGCTGGAGCTGAGCTGCTCTGCCCAGCACTGGTGGCCGCCATCCCAGCTGGTTTTGCTTGTGCTGGTTCCCTGACATCTGGGGCCCTGGGCAGAGCCCTGAGAGCCTGGTCTTCCCCCAGGGAAGGAGAAGGAGCCCCCGGAGAAGCTGTACCGGGTGGGGATGCTGCTGCTACTGCTGCTGCTGCTGCTGGAGACAGCGAGGATGACATCAAGGATGACAAGCTCTTCCTCAGCCTGGCCACGGGAGGCTGAAGGTGATGGACTTTGATTCTGGCACCTTCTTCAAAGCCAAACTCCACAGGGAATTTGCGGGTGAGTCCCACCCGGGCAAATTCTGCCAGATTTGGGCATGGCCCAGCCTGGTAGGGAACCAAAGGCTCCCCCCTTGCTGGGGGGAGATGCAACTCATTCTTCAGTCACTGCCCAGCTGCTTTTGGCAGGGCTGGGGCATGGGCTGGGGTGGGTACGAAATGGGAGCGGGCTCCTGGCCCTGCCAACAGCCCCCAGCACCCACCGTGGCCTGGGCTGGGGCTGGGGCTGGGGCAGCCAGCCCGACACAAACAAAGCCCCATGGTGGGAGCAGAGGTGGGACTCCAGAACCTGTGCACAGCTGCTTTGCTGTGCAGGCAAGGAAAGGCTTGGGCTGCTCCACTGCCCTTGTTTGCTTTGGGGTCACTGTGATTTTTGGGGGCAGTGCAGAGGGGAAGAGAGAAAGTGTGGGCTTCCCTCACCCATGGCTGGGTTTTTCCCTTGCATGCAGGGGTTTGGCCTTCCTCAAGGCCCTGACACAGATAAGAGTTTTTACCGTTTTTCTTGTTTTCCCTTTTTGCATCTAATCTCTTTTCAATAATGTGTTGTTTATTTTTCCAGAGGAAGCATTCAAGGTGGTCCAGTGTGGATGGGGAAGTGCTTGGGAGCAGCTGTGGTGTGGATGGGCCATGCCCTTGGAGAAGGCTGAGGCCGTGGTTTGGGAGCAGCTTTTCTTGCAGCCCTGGCTGGTGTGAGGTGGGTCCCTGTGTGCTTGGCAGGGTGGGATCAGAGCTTTTGGGAGCTGGCAGCGAGCACAGGAGCATCCTGCTCTGAGCAGCTGCTGAGGGCTGGATGTGCCGTGGCTGGCTGCAGGCTGGGCACATGTGCTGCCCTCCTGCTCTGCTGCCAAAGGCAGCAGGGATGGGCAGCTCTGGGCACAGCTCTGGGCACAGCCAGCATGGCCTGGGCACCGCAGGCCTTGGCACAAGGGCACAGGAGCCCTCAGCTGACGGGTGGTTTCTGCTTTCTCTCCTTGCAGCCAGGCTCTGCGGGTGCTGAGGCTGCTCTGGGCTCTGCCAGGGCTCTGCTGGGCTCAGCCCTAGGCCCAGCTGGGCTGGCTCTGCCCTGACATTGCTGTCACAGCTCTGCATCAGACGAGCCCATTGCGAGCACAGCGCCCGAGCTTTCTGCTTTGGCAGGTGAGTGAGACTCTGCTGCAGGCCCAGAGATTGCAGCTGGGGACACACATCCAACTGGCAAGGACCCAAACTCTCCACAGTCCCAGCTGAATGCCTGGATCTGTACAGGGTGTTTTGTCTGTCCCATTCTTCCTTCTTGATTGGCTGGAATTGTGCAATTGCACTTTCTTCCTCCTCTAGAAGTGCCACGAGTGGGCCACAGCTGGCGAGTGGGCCATGCTCCTGAGGCAGTGCAGTCTGGAGCTGGTGGATGGAGAATTGCCCTTCTGCACTGCAAAACCAGAGCAAAAAGCCATAAGTGAGACTTTATGTCTCTAAGAAATCCCTGACAGTTTCAAAAGGAATGTGCAGCTCATTTCCAGGCTGAGAAGGAAGGTCATCTTCTAAAGGATTTGGGCTTTGACAGAGTTTCCATTCCCAGTCCTGCTTGGAGCTGGAAGGGCACAAAGCAATTTCCTCTTGCTTCGACCACAATTTCAAATACCAATATTGGAAACAAAGCCCAAAATCTTTTAAGAGGCTTTTGAGGTCACAAAGATGGATCCCCGCCATCAGCACATTTACAATGTAAATAACTGAGTTGTCTTTTTAAAAAGATCATTTACCTCTTAATGCAAAGAATGTAATTTGGCATTTATGTTTTGTTTTTTTCATTAACTGTATGGTTTTTTTTTCACTAACACTTGGATTTTATTCTTATCTTTTACAATTTTTTTTTCTTTTTTCCTTTTTTTTCCTTTAAATAGAAAACATGTCCTATCAAAGGAATGTCCTTTGCTCCTGATTCCCGTGTGGAGCAGCTCCCTTCCTGCTGGCTGAGCTGCTCAGGCAGAGCCCGGCAGCTCCTGGCCCTGCAGGGCTGAGGCTTTTCCCCGTTGCTGGGCACAGACTGATGGAGCAGCACTGCTGAACACGGGCACACAGAGGGAGCAGCAGCAGCTGCCTTTGGCCACCTGAGGCTCCAAGGCCCAAACTCTGAGCAGCCAGGGCTGGAAGAGACTGGCAGGATCTGATCCCTGACTCTGGGCCAGGGCTGCACAAATGACCCCACAGCAGCAGCAGCAGCAGCAGCAGATGGAGCTGACTTTGAGCACAGCCCCTGCCCCTCTTCCCTCCCGTGTGCAGCGGTATCACAGCAGCCTGAGGCACCTGGGAGCCCCCAGTGCCAGCAGGGACTGGAGATGGCAGCCCTGGGCTCCTGGAGGCTGTGCAGGGAACGGAGCTGGGCACTCCCTGTCCATGGGGAGCTTCCAGATGGAAAAGGCTGCTGTGCCCAGGCAGCTCCAAGGGCACAGAAAGGAGGCTCTGGAGCACTGGATCTGTGCCAGTGCCACAGTCCTGGGCAGCAGCCAGCAAGCCCTGGGGAAACAGAGGGCACAGCACGAGGGACAGAACCAGGCAAGGGCAGAGACTGGAGAGAGCCAGGCCTGGGAGCAGGAACAGCTGCTCCATTGCACTCTTGGAGAAAGCTCTTGGCTGGTTCAAAGCGCTGAAAGGCGTGAAGGGCAGAGGAGGAGGCCACAGCAAACAATGCTCCTGTTTGCACAGCCTCCCCTCTCCGTGTCCCAGAAGGAATTGCATGGACTGTGTTCTTCTCTCTGATTCGTCTCGTTCAGCAGGAGCAGCTCAGCACCAGGAGCTGAAGGAGCTGAAGCCTCAGGCCACAGGAGCTGGGCAAGAGGGAACTTTTGGAGCAAAGTAATGCTGCTAAAATAGACCCAGCTGAATGCAGTGGATAGAATCATGGAATCACAGAATCCTTTCTGTTGGAAAAGCCCTCTGAGCTCACCCAGTGCAGCCGCTCACCCAGCAGTGCCAAGCCCAGCACTAAACCACGTCCCTGAAGTGCCAAGGCCTGGACACCAGCCCTGAGTGAGGCCTGGACAGCAGGCCCTGAGCCAAAGGTGGCCTCTGGATGAACCTTCCAAGCAAAGGTTGTCTTTGTATCTGCTCCCTGATGAAATGTGCATGGTCATTAGCACTGAGATAGATGTAGCCACTCATTAGTGAGACATGGATTGACCTTTGTGTATTTAGAAGCCAGACAAGGCCATGAAATCTGACATCTGGCCTTGTTTGGGGCTGTATGGTCAAAGTCACCTCCCTTGGTTCCTCCTTGATCCCTGGCCAGGCTTTGGGGGGGACCCAAGAGGAGCATGAAAGCAGATGTTGCCACACTAGCAGTGCTGTCAGTTTGTTCATTCAGCACTGTCAGAGCTGGGCCCTCTCCCAGTGGGGTTGGAGCCTCACCTGGGGCTGGAGGCACCTGCAGGAATTCCCAGTGCCCAGGAGTGGCTCTGCAGCCCTTGGCTGTGACAGCTTCCCCAGCTGCTGTGTGGGTCCGGGGGATGGTAAAGCCTGAGGGTAAATGCTGCTGGATCTTTGTTAATCTCTGCAGGCAATCTTTGTTGGGGATGGTTGGGTGCATTGCTGAGCTGCTCCTGTTGTGATTCTTTGCTGCTCTGAACTGCAGTGAATGATACTGATTCCTTCAGTTGGAGTCTGTGTCTCTGGTGCTGACTTTGGCCACTGGTAAAACAAAACTGGCACAGTCTGCTCAGATCCCAACAAAATGTCACTTGTTCAGTGTCAGTGTGAGGAATCAGTCCCATCAGAAATTCCCAGCTGGGAAGCCCTTCCCTGGAGTTCCCTTGCTCTGGAGTGGGCTGAGGTTGGAGCCCCGTGTGAGCAGTGAGACTGTTGGGTAAAAGAAGCTGCACCCCTGGATGGCTTCAAATGCATCCAGAAATTGCATATGGAAAATGGATTTGGGCAGACAAAGATGAATTTGTTGAGAGTACATAGGAAACAGCACCTTCAGAAGGAACAATCATTGTTGGAATGCTCCCACATGGAGCAACAAAAGAAGGTTTTCATCTTGAGCTCAGATGCCCTTGTGCAAGTGAAATATCAATATAACAAATAACTATATACATATTTATAGTATAATAAGACCTTCCTGTTTATATTTATAGATTTTTATGTATATATGTCTATATCTACATGTCTATATCTGTATTTATATATAAATATGTACATATAATAATAATGTGAAATAGTGCTGACAATACTAATTTGGTATCTTTGGCTGCTCAGGGATGTAACACTAAATACCCTACAGAACAGGATTGGCCAGGACCCTAATGTCAGTGGTCAACTTTGTGAGATTGTATACAATGGAAAAAGGAGGAAGGGAGGAAATTGGTGATTTTTACAGGGTGTGCTGATACTGTGATGCAGAGTGCTTTGCCTGTTCCTGTGAAAAATACAGTGATTTTTCCTGCAGGGTTTTTCATGTACCAGACTATGCACAAGCTGCAGGATTGGTTGAAAGGGTGAAGGGGTTCTTAAAAGAGCAGTTGGAAAGATGAGGAGATGGGAACCGTTGCCCATGGAGAACCCATCTCCCAGATGTGCTCCATGCCCTTCCCAATGGCTCACAGGGGAAATGAAACCCCCTGGCTGTGCACGGCTGCCCCCAATTTTCAAATCCAGCCATGGGCAGTGAGACTTGGGCTGCCTGGGAAATTGTTCTGGCTGTGATGGCCCCTGGCAGGGCCAGCCCAGAGGCTGCAGGGCTGGGCCTTCATGCATTGGAATTAATTAGGAGAAATTCAAAGCAAATGAGAGCTATCAATACTGAAACAGGAATTCAGATTCCTTCAGGACACTTTGCTTTGGTAACTGCTGCCTTGGAGCTTGGCCTTGCAAAGGGTTCCTGTCATGGCAGGAGGAATTGATGCAGAATATCCAGGAGAAATTACAGTAATTCTGTTAAACAATAATGAACAAGATTGGATTATTCAACCCCATGACAGGGTAGCACAATTATTGATCTTGCAATTTGAAGAATGATTTTGAAAAAAAGAGATCCAGCTCCAATCACCACCGTTTGTGGAGATAAAGGGTTTGGATCCAGCAGCCCTAATAATGGAGCCAGAGTGTGGGTCCGGAGGCCAAATGGCCCTCCCGAGGCAGCTGAAGGAGCAGCTCCTGGGAAAGACAACTCTGAGTCCTGAACCCTGGGCAGGAACAATGGGAATGTGTCCCTGCAGCCAAGGATTCTGTGTGAGAACAAGTAGATCTGACAGGATATTGTTTTACACATCCTGCCAGACCAGATCTCCCTGTTTGCCCCAAGGACCCCTTTGGAAAATGCTCTGATCCACGGGGCTCCATGTGAAGGCTGCTGTGACACTGAGGGACTTGCACAGGAATTCCATCCAGGAGCTTGGGTGCCCCTCAGGCACTGGGACCCGGCCCCTTCCAGCCAGAGGGGAAAGGGCCCCCCAAGCCTTGTTAGCCACAGACAGCATGGTAAAGCTCAACAGCAAAGAGCCTCGGGGCATTATTCTGGAATTAACATGGTGGCAGCTCCATGGACAACAGAATTCTTGTTCCTAATTGGAATGAGATTGAGAAAAAAGAATGAAGAACAGTGTCACTAAAGTACAGCTGATGTCTGTAAGGTGTACCTTGATAGTCAGCCAGAATCTTTGTCTGCCGCAAACACCTCTGGTGTTTCACCAAGGGATTGGTCATCAAAATGTAATGATGGCTTATGATGGATTGCTGAGGTTCTTTTGTAATTCTTTGCTAATGATGATGTGCTTTGCTGAGCTTATCCTTTTGTAAATCTTGGCAGCTGTGCTCTATATAAATGACACAATTCCTTAAGTTGGTGTCTGTGTTTTTGGTAGTGACCCTGCCCACTGGTGAAACAGGGCCCCCTCTTGCCTAGGTGTTCCCTGGGAAGGCACAAGCCCTCCCTCCCAAATTCCCCCCTTCCTCCCTGTTCCCCCGCTTCACACCCTGAGCATGATGTGCTCTGGTCTGGGCTATGCCTGGGGTCAGTTGGGCTCCCCTGTCCTGGCTGTGTCCCTGCCCAGCTGCCCCACAGCCCCAGCCCCTCTTCAGCGTGGCTGGACGAGGGGCAGGACAGGCCTTGGCTGTGCTGCAGCTCAGCAAGAACAAAACCATCTCTGCGTGCTCAGCCCTGTGCTCAGCACCCGGCCCAGCAGTGTCTCAGTGCCAGGGGCTGTGCCCTCAGTCCCTGCCAGGGGTTTCCATGGCAACTGCCATGCCAGGTGACCCAGGTGTCCCCCCCAGTGCTGGTTGCCATGGAAACAGTGCCCAGCCCCGCCCCTTTCTGTCTGGCTGACCTGGCCTTTGGCCCTGGCAGTGCCGTTGGCTGCTGGTTCCTGATGCCTGAGCGGCCAGCGCGGCACAGGGCAGGTGGCCATGGCACAGCCCCCAGCAAGGGATCCCCTCTGGCTCTTGGCACTGACACCAGCCCTGAGCAAGGGGCCAGGACAGCTTTCCATGGCCACCAACCATCACAAGGGGGCTGGGCATTGGTTGCCATGGCACCAAACCAAGGAACGGGTCCCTGTGGCCATTGCCATGGCACCTGGTGGCACCAGTGAGTGTCACTGCAATTGTACCTGGAACAGCCCTGGCACCGCTTTGTCCCAGGGTTGCCATGGCAACCGAGGGCAGCAACAGCTCTGCAGGCAAGTGGCCATGGAACCTGGCTGCAGAAATGGCTCCTTGAGCTGGTTTCCAAGGAAACCTGAACTGATGGGGGTTGCCATGGCACCCAGACACGGCATTGGGGTCCCTGAAGTGTCCGTGGAACAGTCCCTTGCAATGGCACCATTGCATGTTGGGATGATGATGCACCCTCACAGCTGGCCCGGGACAGGTCTGGAGTGCTCCTGGTGGCACCTTGGGCTTGGCACACACTTGAGGAGGATGTCTGTTTGCAGTGGGGAAACTCAGGAGTTTTAGATTGCTTCAAAAAGAAATGAAGAAAAATCCCTCTTTGGCTGTGTGCAGCCAGTTCTTCAAGCAAAGCAGGTCCCAGGTGAGTGAGGAGGGACACGATGGGCTTGAGGAATGTGGAGCAAGTTTGTCTACACTGGCTCCGAGCTCAAGACACAGCTTCTGTGAGCAGGCCAGACCTCCTTAGGAGAGTCCCTGCATCAATATCAGTCACTGAATGCTGCAATCATCTCTTGTGTAATAGGAACAGCAATAAAAGACACCCTTTAAAATAGGACTACATATTTCCTGGAAGGTCTTGGAACTATTTCTCCATAACTGTCAAAGGAAAACCTCCTAATGAACTACACTGGAGCAGAGGGAAATCAAGGCAGAGCCAGGGTTTGTCAGGACTTGCTTGATCCTCATGAGCCTCACTGTGCATTTGGAGCTGAGCCCTTGAACATCAGGGCCTGGGAGGAGATTGCACAAACCTTGCCAGGAGTCAAAGGCAGAGGAAACACCCAGAGTGTCTCCAGGCATTCATGGCTCCCACTGAGGTCCCTCTCCAACACAGGCTCCTCATGGACTCCTTGGAGGAAAGAATTGGTGGCCAGGATGGCACAGAAACCTCTCAGACACTCAGTGTGGGAAGGAAAATCCAAAGTACCTTCAACACATTGAAGTGTCTCAAAGCATTAATTGAGGCCCCTGGGATGTGGGCTAGGGGGGGATGCTGAGGGCAGGACAAGGGGCTGACAGTGACCAGCCTGGCTGGGGCTGTGCCAGGAGGCCCCAGGGCCTCAGGACAAGGTGTCTCCTCACAGCCCTTGGTGGCACAGACCCTGCTGTGCCCCAGGGCACCAAGACTTGGCTTCTCTTTGTCCCCACCTGTTGTCACTTCCTCCAGTTCTCTGCTCTGCCTGGGGCCTGGGGACACTTTGTCAGTCGTGTCCCTGACAGGGATGTCTTCAAAGTACAAGAAACTTCAGTGTTTCAATGGAATTGAGTTCTTGAGGGTTCTTGAGGGTTCTGTGACATCACAGAGCTAGTGGTGACATCACAGATCTGGCTGTGACATCACAGACCAGAGTGTGAGGCCATAGAGCAGAGTGTGCCATCATAGAGGGTGGCTCTGAGGCATCAGAGAGTGGGTTGTGACATCACCTGGTGACTGTGTAACATCATAGAGGAGGCTATGACATCACAGAACAGATTGTGACATCACAGGATGACTTTGTGACATCAGTCTTCTGTGATGTCACAGCATTGCTGTATGAAATCACAGGGTGACATAGAGTTGGCCCTGTGACATCACAGGGTCAGTGTGACATCAGAGGGGCAGTGTGACATCACAGAGATGGCTGTGTGATATCAAAGGGGCAGTGTGACATCACAGGGGCATTGTGACATCAAAGGGCAGTGTGACATCCCAGGGGCAGTGTGACATCACAGAGGCAGCTGTGTGACATCACAGGGGCTGTGTGAGGTCACTGGGGAGGTCACTCTACCCCGGCCCCCCTCACAGTTCTCCCCAGAGCATTCCAACCCTGCTCGTGCACAGTGGGGTCCCCTGTCCCCCCAGGTCCCCCCGCCCCCGGCCCCGCAGCATCCCCCAGAGGATGTTCCACGAGATCGACCCCAGAACCTGACACGGGGATGGGGGGACAGGGCCCTGGGGGTGGCACAGGGGGACAGGGACCCCCTGGCAGCGTCCCCATGTCCCCCAGGGCCAGAGCCTGGGCCAGGGCTCCTTCACCCTATTACCAATGAGGCCTTGAGAGCGCTGAAAAAATCTATGGCAAGGGATCAGCAAAAACCAGATTTAATATTAAGGGACAGCAGCACAAAGTTCCTTGGCAAGAGTCACTCTGCTCCTGACTGGAAACTTGAGGCACACCAAGGAAACAAAGCAACAACAACAAACAAAATCCAGGCAATCAAACCAGAAATGAACTGAGAACTGTCCCTGTGTGTGTGTATGACACATGCACAGTGAGGGCAAGGATAAAAGGAATATAGCCTAAAGCTTAACAGGCCTCACGCTTAACAGGACTTAACTTACACCTTAAATGTACCGATACCTTAAACATCAAAGTTTAGCAAAACAACAGCACTAAACAGTATTTAACTTTACTTATAGCCTATGACTTAGCAATTTAACAGAGGAATAACACCTAACAATATTTAATTTAGCTAACAACTTAAATTAAACATAAAAATTTTGCAAAAGAACAACTCTTAATAGAATTGAAGTTAGCTTAGACCTCATGACTTTACATTACTTACAGCTATCTGGATATCTGACTGACTCAGCTATCCAAGGCACTCAAACCCCTCAGAGAGCAGCATTTCTGCCACATTTCCCCAGCACAGGCACTCCTGTGTGCACACAAAGAGTCAGTGCAAGGCACCTGGGAGAAATTCCCCTGAGGGCAGGGAATGCTCCCTGTGGATCCTTTGGCATCTCCCCAGTGGGTGAAGGGTTGAGCCTGGAGGAGTGGGGGGATCGGCCCAGGCTCTGTCGTTGTTCGGGGATCCCCGAGTGCAGCAAACGGGAGAGTTCCCGGCTGGGAGAGGCCCCACTCAGAGGGAGTCGCTGGCCCAGGAGAGCTCCAAGGGCTCCTTTTGGAGTGCTGTTTGCAGGGCCCCAAGAGAGAGGCTTCAGTCCCAGCAATGGTTCATCCTGGCCACACTTGGCATCAACAGCTTTCTTTGGCAGGGTGAGAACAGGGATGTTGTGCCACTGAGGGAACAAAAACAGTTCCCAGGGCTGCTCCTACAGAAACCAGGAGCTGGTTGGGCAGCAGCAGTGGCTGGAGCAGACAATGTTTGTGATGAGCTGCAGAGGACTGTGGAGACCATTGTGACACTTTGGGGTGTCATGGAACCAAGGGACCATTGTGACACTGTGAGACCCCATGGAGCCAAAGGTCCATTGTGACATTGCAAGGCCTCATGGAACCATGGTCAGACTATTAAGATACATCACAGCCTCATGGAACCAAGGGGCCTTTGTCACACTGTGGGGCACCATGGAATCATGGAGAGCTCTGTGACATTGCTGGGCCCCATGGAAACATGGAGACCATTGTGACACTAAGAGGCCCCGTGGAATAAGCAAACCATTGGGACACTGTGAGGCCTCATGGAACCAGTGAGACCATGAGGAAGTCCATTGTGATACTATGGACCTCCTCATGGTGGCCCTGGGAGGACCATTGTGATACTGTGGGGCCTCATGAAACCAAGAGGCCTTTGTGACACTGCAGGGCTGCATGGAACCAAAGCTCCAGGGCAACACAGAGTGGCCTCATGTCATCAGTGGTCCATTGTGACACTTTGAAGCCAGAGGAGACCATTGTGACACAGCAAAGCCCCAGGGTCCAAAGGTCCATTGTGATATTGCAGACCTCATGGAACAGAGGAGTCCCATGACATTGTGGGGCCTGGGGAACTATGGAGACCATTGTGACACTGCAAGGGCTCATGGAATCCTTGGGACCATTGTGACAGTGTGGGGCCTTATGACACCTGGGGGCCACTGTGACATTGTGGGACCCAAAGGAACCTAGGGGCCAGTGTGACACTGCAGGTCTTCTTGCAATCAAGGGGCCATTGTGACACTGTTGGAACCCATGGAATCAAGTCACCATGATGACACTGCGGGGCCCCATGGATCCATGGCACCATTGTGACACTATGGAGCCCCACAAAACCAAGGGAACACAGAACAGCTCTGGCTGGTTTGGCCTCCCATGGACTGCCTGACTGGTCCAGCTGACCTGTGCATGTTGAGGGTCACTTCTCATCTGCTGCTGAAACACTGGGGCTCTGTGCTTTCCTTCCCAATGGAAAAGAACTGTCCTTCTGCTCCAGGCACCCATGGCCAGAATTGGGATTTCACCTCCAGATTTCCTTATATCCTGAGATTGTTCCCATAGGAATATTGCCAGAACAAGTCTGGCTGGCAGTGGTTTCACAATAGTCACTTCTCATCTGTCCCCAAAACACTGAGGAAGGGTCCATGCTCTCCTTCCCATGGGAAAGAACTGTCCTGCCTCTCCAGGTGCCCATGACCGAGATTGGTTTTCCACCTCCAAAATTCCCTAAATTCAAAGACTGCTTCCAAAAAAATCTGCCATTCCTGACACGTCTGGCTGGCCTTGGCCTACTGAGGCTCTCACCTGCCTTCCAAACCTTGGAGCTCTGTGCTTTCCTTCCTGTGGAAAATAACTGTCCTTCTAATCCAGGTGCCCATGGCCACAAATGGGATTTCACCTCCAACATTCCCTGTAGTGACAGGCTGGAGGAGATTGTTGGCTCGAAACATTTTGTGTGTGGGGGAGGAAGGGGCAGATCCAGCCTTGCCCTGCCCTGTAAGCCCAGCCCAGCCCTGCCCTGGAATCCTAATTCCCCCAGAGCCTCCATCCCAGCCCAGCAGTGTCTGCCAGTCCCTGGCACAGCACAGGCAATGCTCCACAGCCACCTCTGCAGCCCCCAGCCCAGCTCCTGAGGGACCAAATGAGCCCAAGTCCCACCTGGGGGAAGGGCCCAGGGAGACCAAGGGGTATTTAAGGCTGACCACAAGGCAAGCACACATCTTGACCCTACCTCCTCTTGGAACTTCTATCTGAACACTGCAGGAATCCAGGAGTTGGTAGCTGTGTGTGTGCTTCTCTGTATCTTCTTTGTCTTTCTCTCTTTTTAATTCACGCTTCTTGTAGAATTTGAGTAACTTAAAATTGATGAAGCTAAGGGTTCGTGAAGGTGAATGGGCCAAGTCAGTGCTTTGAGAATTGGTTTTTGTTGATTGAACGTCATACTAAACCTTTTGCCAAAGTTTCTCTGATTTTTCTAAAGTTCACAGTAAAGGCTGTTTTGTTCTTTTGAGCTCCCAGCCACATTCCACACTCCATTGCCCAGCTGGAGCCTCTGGTGCCTCTGAGTTGTGCTGCCCTAGCCCCAGGGACGCTCTCCTTGTCTGCCCATTCCCCCACGGTCTCTGGGCAGGGATGGCCTCAGTGGGGGCTGCTGACATCCTCAGCAACTTGGAGGCTGCTGCTGAATTTTCCTGCTCCAGAGGCTTGTTCAGCCTTCCGCTCTTCAGTGCAGGAATTCAGTGTCCCAGGGCTCAGTAACATTCAGAACACTTTAACAAGCCAAGCCTCTGGGGATAATTTGATTTCAGTTTTCAAATCTTGTGTGGTTAATTAGGCAGATTTCAGAAGTGCATTCAAACTGAATATATTCTATTTTAAAAAACAGTGAGAAAAGATTTCTTAGGTCCCGTTTAGGTTTTTTTCCCTGTTAATAAATTGATATGTGCAATCTTCAATTGACACTGAATCCAAGTACATCCTCATGATGTTTGAATAGATATGAAAATCAAGATCCTTCATGGCTGACAATCAATCAGACTCTGTCCCTACCCCCACCCCACCATTTCCCCCATCCAAGCCCTGGCACTCAGAGCAGCCTTGTGCAAATCTGAGCTCCCTCCAGCCCAGGCTGCACCTGCAGCTTTCAGCTCCGTGGCTCCAACTCCCACCTGCTTTCCTTGGAGAAGGAGCTGCCCGAGACACAGAGGGATGTTCATTCATTGTCAGCCAACAAAGCCAAGGGAAGACACAGCTCCATCAAATGCAAAAGTCATCCTTGTGCTGGATATTAAGTCCACTTTCCACAGCAGGCAGCCTCAGAGCAATGGAAAACACCTTCTGTGCCCAGCACAGATCCCAAGGTCTCCCCAAACCCTCCCTGCCCCGATTCTGCCCAGATTTGCTCTTTGCACACACAAGTCACACACTGAAGTCAGGAGCTCCCTCCATGCCCAGAGGGAGGAAAAGACAGAAAGGGGATGAAGAGCTCTCCTGTGCAGAGCCAAGGTCCACGTGCTCTGGGATGTCCCAGCACCATCTGACATGTCCACCATCCCCCAGAGATTTCCGTACAGTAACAGTTTCAGACAAAGACAAAAGAAAAGGTAATTCTGTGAGATATAAACACAATTAAGATGTTGACTAATATGCTATTTTTTTGAGCTTCAGAAATATTAGGCAATTCCCTGAAGCTCAAAGCATGAAACAAGTCAGCTGAAGGGCACTTGAAGGACCAGAAAGCATTGGGAGGAGTGTTGAGGGTTTTTTGCAGGACAATGGACATATGCAACATATGCACAATCCAGCCTTCATAGAAACTGAGTAAGGTCACCATGCCCTTGAAGGACACAAAAGGAGAAGAACATGCTCAGCAGCAGACGGTTCGGGATGCAAAGGCACACAAGAAAACCTGCAGCAAGACGCCTGAAGAAGAAAGATTAACTAAAATTAACTGAAATGTCAAAATGCGTGCGTAAAAAGGACTTAACCAATCACGTATTAGCTTGAGGTGTGAACAATAGAGAACAGTATAAAGATGGCTTGCTTTTTGTAATAAATTGGCTTCACTTGATCATATTGATCATGCTGTGATGTCCCGTTAATGATCCTCCGCACCTAGGGACCAGAAATGCATGCAAGCCTCCACCCCAAGAGACATTATGAATTCAAAAAACATGGCCATTAACTGCTCGATACCAACACAGAGTAATGGCAAGCAAAATGCAGTCAGAACAGGGTTTTTTCCACTCTCTCTCAAGCCCCATGCATTGGGCACCAAATTTTGTCCTGGTTTAGGGCAAATTTGGGAGAAAACCTCCAAAGGGGCCCCTCCAGAAAGCAAACCCACACAGCCCCTCCTGCCAAACGGGTCGGGAAGGATTCCTTGGAGAGAAGTGGAAAGAACCTGTTCATTTAACAGGCAAAGCACCCCGAGCACACAAAATGAACAATACCAGGTGACAACACTCTTTCACCACTCTGAAAAAGATGACAAATTCACAAAGTCTCTCCTGGGGGTGGTCGCTCTGTTATCAGTCCCTCTGGTGCTGGGGCAGCTGCTGCAGCCACAAGGTGCAAACTCTCGGTGTTTCCCAGGGCCCAGTCTGGAGCAGGTTTGAGTGGTTCCAAAAAATGGGAAAGGAAAACAGTCCAGGCAAAAATTCAGACTGCTTAGCTAAACTAACTAATGAGCAGAAACAAAAGCAAGAGCAAAGCAAAAAGCCAAGCAAAAAGCAAAAGCAGCACCATGTACTGCCCCGTCTCTGTGTCCTGCCAGCCATGGGGGAGCGGCTGATAACAAAACCAAAACAAAACTTCACTCTTCAGAGCGAGTCTTGAAGGCAAAGAACATAATATCCAGCATAAACAGAACAGACAGCTGGGGATACAAGCGTCCTAATGTCACCCTAGGACAGCACAGTTATTCCAAACTGCCCCCCAGCAGCCCCCTCCTCACCGATGCCATCTGCTGGGGCTGTGCCAGCTTCAGGAGATGCCTCCAGGGCCTGCATTACCTGTGTGAAAAATGCATATTGTATGACTGGCTTTTCACAAATATTAAAATGAATATTATATGTGTTGTGTTAGAAAGTTATGTTGTACTAATTTCCTTAAGTAGTGTGTTACATCTAGTTTTAGGTTATACCATAATGTTGAAATAGAAACTATGCTATGTAAGATACTTTTATAATTAGAGTATTAATAATTTGGACAATTTGAATTAGGACAATATGAGATAATAGAAACAAAGAATTACAGACGTCTGGGTAACTTCTTCTGGGCAGCATAAGCCAGAAAAAGGACACACATTAACAGAGGGTTAACCCTTAAAAACAATAGCCTGTTGCATATTCATACCCCTCATACATGACGCATAAATTCTATTCAAACACAGGATTCTGTTTTCTTCCTCTGAATCCTGACGGCGTCTTCATAGCTGAGCAGGCAGGAAGAAGTTCGTTTCTTCTGATAAGAGAGCAATAAATTCTCTTTCTCTGAAAGATTTAGGTGTCCTGTGGCCGCTATCTCGTTGCGAGTCCTTTCTTTAAAAAAAGTATTTTACATAGCATAGTTTTTATTTTAACATTATGTTATACCCTAAAACTAGATTTAACATACTACTTAAGAAAATTAATACAGCATAACTTTCTGACACAACACATATAATATTCATTTTAATATTTGCGAAAAGGCGATCATAAATCACGCATTTTTCCCACGGGAGGACTGGTCCCCCCCAGTTATTCCCTGTACCGGCGGGACCCCCCCTTCCCCTCAGAGCTCTCCCGCGCTGAGGGGCCGCTGCCGCTTCCCGCCCTTCGCGCCCGCCCTCAGCGGCCGCTGGGAACTGGGGCCGCCCCGCCCGCCCTTTTATCGGAGCCATGGAGAAGGAAAACCGCTTTAAACTGTTCATGCCGCCGTGCCTGCCTGAGCGCTGGGCAGGTGTCTGCGGGCAGATCCCAGGTGAGCGCGAGGCCGCGGAGCCGCTGAGGGCGGCCCATACCACACCCGCCCCCGACCCCGGCCGCCTCCTCGGGCTGTGCTGCTCTGGAAGCCGCGGCTGAGGAGGGGACGGGGGGAAAGCGCAGGGGCCCTTCCCGGGGACACGGGGACAGTGCTGGGCCCGGGGAGTGCCCCGGCAGAGCCCCGAGCTGGAGCACACACACACCTGCCCCTTGCCCCGGGCTGGAGCACACACCCACCTGCCCCTGCATAGGCCGGGACGGCTCCTGCACTGGACTCATTTCTGTGCGTATGCCTCGAGTGGCACATGCACAGACATCTTCAGTTTGAATTTCAAAGACTTTTGTTGTTGTGTTCTCTCAAAACTGAAGGGAATCATCTTCTGGAGCATCCGCTCTGTGTTGTAAGTCCGCGTTTGCTGTGGGTAATTCAGCCCAGAGAGCGAGCAGGGATCTATCGCTGGCCGGGCTCTGTGTACAAATCACCAACGGGACGGGACTGCTGAGGAACTGCCTTGAGCTGTTTTATTTTCCAGCATCAGTCTCATTACGTGGTTATGACAATGGGAAGATGCCAGCAGCTCACATCCCAGGCAGCAGACAAAGAACTTCATGTGACAACTTACTTTAAAAGTTTTTTGACCAATCACACCAAGCAAAAGCATATTTACAGCAGTTCTATCCAACCACTATAAGCACATGTTCCATTGGTTAAAACAATGCTTGCCTTTTTTGAATACAATACCTGCTTGTAAGCCTTGAAACACAATGCACAGAGCTCCATTATTAAGCTTAGAACTTTCTAATATCTTGCTAGATAAACTTTTCTGTAACTTAGGGAGTTATTCTAGCCAAGCATTAATACACAGACCATTGTTCTATTTGTCATTACTTTTCTACTTTTTGCATAATTTTTCTGCTGACCTATGTCATGGCTACTGCTTGGCACTAATCACAGTTCTGCTGTCTCTGAGGCCTGCCTTTTGCAGCTTTCTGAAACCCCTCTGATTTTATGGATTCCCACAGGCCCCACTCAGATGCTCGCACTGGCATTGGCGTCTTGGTCTCACCAGATCAGGTGTGCAGTGAAAATGTTCTGTCCCCACGCTGAGTTATGAGAATTCAACAAGTTATTTTTTCATGTCAAAGCTCCTTATGAAATATGTTGAGATTCAAACAGGATATTCTGACAGCAGATGAGTTTGCTGTTTACAGGATGAACTTCTGTGACTTAAAAAACTTGTAAAAGGGTATTTTCATACTGAAACATAATCAGATATCGTTTAGAAGTGCCCTTGAAAGTAAAGCAAAAAAGAAATATCAATTACTGAAAAGTCTTCAGAAAAGTAATTTTTCTCCTTGAGTCCTTTGCCATGCAGCAGTGCCCAGACAGGCAGGAGCTGCTGAGTTCCCTGCATTGAAAGCTCCCCTTTGGCCACAGTCTATAAATCAAACTGCAGAACACCAACAGTTTGATCAACCACTGGGAAGTAAGAAGTGAGTTCCAAAGCCATTACCAATACCTTGGGCTTTGAAAATTGTAGGCAGCTGTTTAATTAATGACACATTCTATTTTCACATCATCTGTAGGGATTTTTTCTGGCTTTTATAATTCTTCTTTGCAAATCTACTCTTAAGGAACTAATTTTTAAATTTGTGCAGGGTATTCACAGATGCTCAGATGATGACTTTAAGCTGCCATTCGATGTGTTGAGCCATGGTGAAATCACTGATTCAGGTACAATTGGAATATTTGCCATGCACCTTCTTTAGATTTTTATATATTGTCAAGTTTTAATTTTCATGAGTAGTCTCACAGTTTCATGTCTGTAACTGTTAAATACAGTTTCACTGTTACTTTTTTTAGAAATACATTGATCAAAATCTCTTCATGTTTCAGATGCAATTTCACAGCAAGTGAAACTTTGCTCTGGAGTAGGTGAAGAGGTCAGCTAAGTATCAACTCTGCACATCTAATTCCTTGGGGTCTTTTGAATTTGTTCCCAAACAGTGCCTAAAGCATTATTCAGTAGATATTTCAGGCCTAAAGGAAGTAGTCAAAAGGGAATAATGTTTTCTGTCTCGTGTTTAAAGCTGAATCACTTAGAGGAGATACTTGTGATTTAGTGAACACACCTGGAAATTAATCTTTTAAAATTAAGGTGATTGCAATATTGTTGTTGTTTTTTTCTTTGTTTGAAGTGTCTGCAAAGTCTATGAGCTTTAATTAGAGTAAGATTTAAACACTTAAGCATCCTTGTCGAACTGCTGCGGAATCTTCTGTTGAGGGGCAGAAGGGTTGAAGTCAGAGTATTCTTTGGAAAACTGAAGTAGATTATCCCAATTGCCCTTTCTGGCTTTATTTTATCTGTAAAACAATGAATTCAGTGGTTTCCTCAAGCACTGGATTCCTTTCACAGTGTCTTTACCAGCAGATCTCTGCTTTAGCACAACTCAGTACAGCTCATTTTTTTGCAATAGCTTCTCTACTTTGCAGCTACAAAACACTGTTTGCTACCACAAAATAAAACACATTTCTTGTGCTCTCTCTGCTGTTTTTCATATCCCTGACAACTTTTTAGACTTTTTTAATCCTAAGCTATTAAAGTACCATCAGGACTGTAACAAAACTGTGATGCAGCCAAAACAAGGGTGGTGTTTGGGGGTGTTGTAAATGAACCAAAGGGCCCTTGGGACTCGTGTGTTGCTCTCCCTGCCTCAACCACTGGCCCAGCACTGCTTGTAGGGCACTTTCAAGGTGCTGTAAGGGCACAAGGGTGGTGGTTTTCCTTCTTGCTCCATGTGTGAGCAGAGAACTGCTGGGACACTTGGATATTTATAAATCCCTGGTTCCAGATGGGATCCATGCCAGGGTGATGAGGGAGCTGGCAGATGAGCTTGCCAAGCCTCTCTCCATCATTTATCAGGAGTTGTGGCTCACTGTGAGGTTCCAGAGGATTGGACACTGGCCAGTGTGACACCCATGTACAAAAAAAGTAGGAAGGAGGATCCTGGTAATTCCAGGCCAGTCAGCCTGGCCCCAGTGGCAGGTGAGATAATGGAGCAGTTCACACTGAGTGCTATCACACAGCACTCACAGCATGACCAGGCTATCAGACCCAGCCAGCAGGGCTTTACCAAGGATGGGTCATGTCTGACCAATCTGGGCTCCTTCTGTGAGCAGGTGACGGCCTGGTGCATGCAGGAAAGGCTGTGGGTGTTGTGTCTCTGGGCTCCAGCAAGGCCTTTGGCACTGTGTCCCACAGCACACTCCTGGAAAAGCTGCAGCCATGGCTGGGACAGGAGCACTTTGTGCTGGGCTCAGAACCGGCTGCATGGCCAGGCCAGAGAGTGGTGGTGAATGGTGCTGCATCCAGCTGGCAGCCAGGCACCAGTGCTGTCACTCAGGGCTCTGTACTGGGACCAGTCCTGTTTCATATTTTTATAGACAACATGGGTGAGGGCATCGAGTCCTTCATCAGTAAATTTGCAGAGGACACTAAGCTGGGAGCTTGTGTTGATCTGTTGGGAGGAAGGAGGGCTCTGCAGAGAGACTTAGATCAGTTGGATGGATGGGCAGAGTCCAGCAGCATGAAGTTTAATCAGTCCAAGTGCTGAGTTCCACATTTTGGCCACAAAAATCTCCTACAGCGTTCCAAGCTGGGGACAGTGTGGCTGGACAGTGCTCAGGCAGAAAGGGCCCTGGGGGTGCTGGTGACAGCCGGTTGAACATGAGCCAGCAGTGTGCCCTGGTGGCCAAGAAGGCCAATGGCTCCTGGCCTGGGTCAGGAATGGTGTGGCCAGCGGGAGCAGGGAGCTCATTCTGCCCCTGTTCTGGGCACTGCTGAGGCTGCACCTTGAGTGCTGTGTCCAGTTCTGGGCCCTCAGTTTAGGAAGGACGTTGAGATGCTGGAGCACATCCAGAGGAGCGCAACAAGGCTGGTGAGGGGTTTGGAACACAAGCCCTGTGAGGAACGTTTGAAGGAGCTGGGGCTGTTTAGCCGGGAGAAGAGGAGGCTCAGGAGTGACCTTATTGCTCTCTACAGCTTCCTGCAGGGAGGTTGGAGCCAGGTGGGGTTGGTCTCTTCCACCGGGCAGCACTGACAGAACCAGAGGACACAGTCTCCAGCTACAGCAGGGAAGGGATAGGTTGGATATTAGGGAAAAAAATTTCACTAAAAGAATAATGAAGCACTGGAATGCTCTTCCCAGGGAGGTGATAGAATCACCATCTCTGGATGTGTTTAAAAAAAGCCTGGACATGGCACTTGGTGCTGCAGTTGAGGTGTCAGGGCATAGGTTGGTCTCGATGATCTGAGAGGTCTCTTCCAGCCTCATTATTCTGTGATTCTGTGATTCTGTGATTCTGTGTGTGTCCATGGCAATATCACAGGTACTCCTGGGCAAAGTCTCTGAAGCTGCTTTTACTTAACTCAGCAGTGTCTGTCAGAAGGAGAGGACAGAAATGGGGTGAAGAACCTGCTAGAAGGAAATTTGGCTTCACTGATAATTCTGGCAAAATTTTTGTTGATTTTGGTGGATTGCAGTTATCCGTGTCTTTAAGCCCATCTATTTGGTGATGTCTGAAGGGGGTTTGGGATATTTCATTGTATTTGTATCTCCTATGTGCCCTGTAATGCCTTTTGATACATACACAGAGGATGCACAAAGATTTAAACTTGGGCTCCTGATCATATATAAGCTTATATCACCATCTGTGGAAAAAATATTACTCTTGTGATGTTTCTAAGAGATAAATACATTATCTACAACAGTATTAATTAGATATTATATACTATTAATTAGATAGTATTTGAGATTAACTTGTGGAACCTGTTCTAATAGAATCCAGAAACAACGAATGAATTGTTCTCAAAACTCTACAAAGAGGCTGAGAAGATCAAGCAGTGGAAACTGACTGTAGAAACTGAACTAAACCAGAAAGAAAGAAAACTCCAAGAGAATAGAAAGATTATTGAAGCACAGAATAAAGCCATTCAAGAACTGCAGGCCAGTATTGTATAGTGTACATTGAACAGATGAAGTTCAGTGCTTCCTGATTCAGTATGACACTATTATTGATACAATTAAATATTAAAGACTGTTGCAGTTTGGTTTGTGCCTTGAGAAAATGATTATTTTGAGAAGTTGCAGGCACCTGTCCTGTGTGAGGGTGGGTATGAAGAATATACCTGTAAGTGTCTCATTTGCTGGTAAATTATTGTTCATTAATTATTGTATCTTTTATGCAAAAGATGACTCAGCATGTAATACCAGATAAAACAGACTTCTGTCTACTGATGCCCCAAGTGACTTTTTCATGAGGGATTTGAGAAGTTCAAGTGTATTTCTAATATATTTTTCAATAACAGTGTCTTTTTGCATCTGTTCCCCATGAAATCAGTTTGAAAATGAGAAACTCCATTTGAAACTGGAAGATGAGATATGTGAAAATAAAGATCTCTTGAAAGAGTAAGTAATAGAACCAAGGATATATTTTTGTGGTGGAAATAATCAGTTTCCATGTGGGCAGTTTTATGTAGCTGTTAAATTTTGAAGGTCATTTCCATTGTTACTCCTTAGGTGCACAAAGCACTGTGCACTCCTGTGCAAACATGATATTTTTCCCTCCTTTAGAGCTGCTGCTTCGAGGCATCTGTGTAATCTGCTCAAGGAAACCTGCACTCGCTTCACAGAGAAGACCAGCAAATGTAAATGCTTTTTTAGTTTTTATTTATCAGATAAATGTACTTCTAGCTTGATCTGAATTCACAAACAGAAGCAAGAAGAAGAAATTTCTCGTGCTGTTCAGAAAAGTTCTACAGTTGAGATCGACTGGATGTGGCTCTCAGAATGAGAAGTGAATTTTAAGTGGCTCACAAAATTGGAAGTGAAGCCCCAGGTCTAACAGATTTGTGGTTTGTAATGCTGAATGCAGAGGGCTTTTGAAGGCAGTGAGATTGTTTGCTGCAAGTTGCCAGCCTGGGAGCTCCTTGGGTGCCCAAACAGTGCTCCAGGTTTGAGGCAGTGCCCACAGCCCTGACTGGCACTGGAGCCACTGCAGAGCAGGGCAGGGCTCCCCAAGGCTGCTCAGGCCATTGAAGCTTTGCAGTCCCAGCCACACTCTGGGAATGTATTCAGACATGAGAAGTGACACTTCATGCCTGGTTTTAGGCAGTAGAATCTACTCTGAATTCCCAGCACTCTGTAACAAATTTCCAGAGCTGACCTTTCCTGTTTTCAGCCATCACACATTTGTGGGGAAAAAAGGTCTGAACCCCAAGGTATAATGAGTAACTGGAATTCTTCTCATGAAACTGAACAAGCCAAGACAGTTGGATAACTTAATGAAGTTTAAATTCTTGAGGTTTTAAAATATGTTATTGATTGGGAATTTTACTTTATATGCAATTTAGAATTGTTATTATAATCATTATAATTTACTAACTTGATCCTGGATACTTAAGAAGTGTCTATTTCTTTTTAGCCTTAATTCTAGAAATCCTAGTATATAGATGTACTGTTCTTTTTTGATAGCTGTTTCTTTTACTGTTCTCTTTTTTATTGTTTTCTGAGGAAAAAATGGTATCAATTACAAAAGTGAAAGGAAAGAAGGAAAATATGGACATGGAGTGTTGCAATTTTATAATGACAGTTGAGATGCTCTATCAGCATCTGCTGATAGGAAGAAATTAAGTGCTAAACCCTAGATTACAGTTTATAAATACTAACAGTTTTGATACGTTATTATTCAACAGCATTAATACTATAATAATTAATATGGTCGCATAAACTGATCCAGAATTACACTTTTCACAGAAAAAAATATCTTAGGAAGGAAATTTAAAAGCTGAGCTTGCTTAATGTTTCAATGAAATACACATTTTCCCTAGAGTCTGTAACTTTTGGCACCATGTTTCATAATGACTTATTTAGTAAGAATGGAGCTGATAATTCCTTTGTTAATTCATTATGCTGATTAAAAATTATGACTTGGGCAGCTGGCATTCTTGTTCAAAAGAAAAACTTTCTTATATGTTCTTGCTTTGATAGATGAACAGGAAAAGGAAGCAACAATACAATTGTATGAGGAACTTCACAGCAACGTAGAAGTAAGTGAGTAAGCTTAATGAAAGGAATGTGAGTTATGTGAGCTGAGCCGAGTTCCATGTTTATGGTGGGATACTGTTTGTGTCCATCATGTGTGGGTATCATGTCATGTGTGATACATGAAGTTGGGTTTTCAATCCCTTTTCAAGAGTGATTTTTGCGTTCTATAAAGCACATTCAATGGAGAAGGTGCAGCAGTGTGTGGGATGTAGATCCCTGTGATCTGGGTGATGTAGGCTTAGTGCTGGGTCACTGGCACAGCTTCTGGCTTCTTTCTGGGCTCTGTTTCATCTCCCTGCTGGTTCCTCAGAATGGCTGAGGTGGGCAGCAGCCCCTGGAGAAGTTCCAGGGTTTCCAGTATTGAACTTCAAATATTAAATTTTGTTTTTAGAGAATGACGGTGGCATTTGAAGAGCTTCGTGTGCAAGCAGAGAACGACAGATTGGAAATGAGTTTTAAATGTAAGAATTCTGTTTATTGAGTTTATGCAGTTGGCTCAGTTTTGTACTTCATAGCTTGTGTTACACATGAAGTGTCAGGGCAGCCAGATGTGAAGTGCTGGAATGGTGAGCAGCTCACACTGAGACACTGGGACCCTTCTTTTATTCCTGCTGCCTTTGGTCACTGCCTGGCCCCTTCTGTTGCTGTTCCACTGGGCCAAAGCTGGAACTTTATTTCTCAAACAGTCACTCAAAATTGAAGTTTTGTCTGTGAAGTACAGTCTGGAGATCAATACTTACTTCCCATAGTTTGTTTATTTAAATGATAATGCACGAGTGTATAGCTACAGAAACTTTAGCTAAATACTCTCTCTCTGTATGTATAGCCTGCTATGTTCCTGTTTCATTCTCACATGCTCTCTTCTGTTTGTATTTTCATTATAAAATCAGACATTGCCTCAGCAATTACTCTTGGGAAACAAATGGTACAGCTGTACAATTCCAGGCAACCTTAAACTGGAAGTTGTATTGAGCTTGGAGTTTATTTCAGCTAGAATGTTAACTATGGATGTTACTGTATCTCCAAAGTAAAAGAAGAAGCAGAAAAAGTGGACAAGTTTGAAAAAGAATGCAGACTGGAAGTCAGTCAAAAGGAAAAGCAGGTTTGCTCATTTTGCCATCTAAGATGTAGAGCTTTATTTGGAACTAATGGGGCAATGCAAGAGCCAAGAAGTGTTTCTGGGTATTAGTAAAAAAGACAAAATAACATCTGAAGCTGCATTTAAGTCAAATTCTTCTAAGTTTAGTGGTGTTTCAGTCCCTTTAGTCTACTGGAATTTATGGTTTGATTTTGAATTGGAGAACTTTTTTGTTTAGAGTAATGTGACTTGATCAATATTTGGCTAAGATTATATCTAGCCAAATATTATCTATCTATCTATCTATCTATCTATCTATCTATCTAATCTTATCTATCTATCTAATCTAATCTAATCTATCTAATCTAACTTGAATGACAGCAAAATGTCTGCTTATCATACCTGGGTACAAATGAAAATTAATATCTGTCCCTTCTCCAGACTTCATGATGATATTTCTTGCATTTTTCTAGATTTCAGCTCTTACCATACAGAGAGATGAAAAAGATGATGTCATAAAAGACATCAAGGCTCAGCTGCAGACGTCACAAAATAAGATTGCTGACTTAATGGAAGCAAAATGTAAGAGTTCTGCCTGCTGTGTTTAAATGTAATTGTTTATAGAATTGAAATGTAATTGTTTATGAAATCTTTATTTATTATATGTAATTGTTTATAGAAGCATAGGAAACAGGGCCATGATAGTCTTATTCTGTTGCTGGTTGGCAGCAGAATTTTGGGGCCTTGAAGGCCTTATTTTTGTTTGGAGCAGGAGCTGCTCATGTGGGAGCAGGACTGGCAGGGCAGTTTTTAGGGGGAGTCAAGCATTGAGAGCTCTTGAAAATTGCAAGGGGAAAATATGTTGCTTCAGTTTTGCAAATGTACCATCAGGCACATGTCACTGAGGAAACTTACTTTTCAGAACTTGATTTTCAATATTTTTAAGCCATCTATATTTTAATTTCATCTATTATTTTATAGTATATGATGTCAGTACCATTGGTCTCTGTTAAATTCTTTAAATGTATGTAATTTTCCATTTTTAGCAGCATTTTTTAGTAAATATCCTATTTTAAAAATATAAACATCTTTTTTTGTTTAGTACATAATGAAGAAATGTTAAAGGAGTCCCAAGTCAGTAAAGAACATTTTAGGGCAGAGCTGGAAGAGGCTAAAATTTCATTGCAAAAGGCAGAGGTACCCCTTGCTTATAGTTTTACAGTACAAATAGACTAGATGAGTATTTGCATAAGTAATTATGGATACTTTAGACATGAAACAGCTGTAGCTCTTTGTTGCAAAACATGTTTAGAAATGATATCATGTCTTGAAGGCTACTCAAAAGAACTTGGAAACTGAATTCCAGACTACAGTGAAAACATTAATTCAGGTCACTGGAGAAAAGGAAGAGCAGGAGGAAGAATGTAAAAAAATGAAGGCTTTGCTTGCAGCCCTGACGGAGGAGTTTGAGACTTCTGTTGCCAATTTGAAAAGCTTGCTGCAAGAAGAACAAAATAGGTAAATTAATGAGTTTAAATTCCAAGAGTGATCTTACAGGTTGCAGTCTATGACAAAATCAATAACAATTGGAAATGAAGCTGAAATTTTTTTCACACAGTGGTCTAAATGCAGAGAATTTAATGTATTTTTTTTGTTTGTGATAGTTGATACTGTATAAAAAGTAATCTTTTGCCTCCTCCAACTTTCATAATTCTGTCTTTAAGAAATACAGATTTCTGTAGGTATATATTTGTTTACTTTTATGTCTACTGTTCTGAGGTTTTAAAAGTGAAATTTGATGTGTGTTGCAGGCAGATCTATCACCTGCCTGTTGAAAGATAAATGTTCTTAAAGTGCTTGTGCTAAGACTTTGTCTTATTGTCCTGTAAGTTTCAAATGCAGTGCTTTGTACCCTACATTTGGGATTTTTCATTTACCATTTCCTTAGATTAAAGAAATCTGAAGATGATTCAAAGCTGCTTATCTTGGAGCTCCAGAATAAATCTGCTGAACTGGGTAAGGCTTGTAGAAAGGCAGAAAATGAGCTAGGCAGTAATAAAAATGTTTTCTGCTCTTTTCTGGAAATGGACTGTCTCTAGTAGCTGGAGAAATGATTTTACAGTGCCTGTACCTGTCAGGAATGCCTGGATTTATTTTTACTCAGCTGATCCCTTTTCTTTGGGGGTCATTGGTGCTGGCAGCAGCCACGGGGCAGTGCTGTGCACAGCTCCAATAGTCAGACCATTCATGCATGAATTCTTCTGGAGGTAATTTTGGTTTGCAGCTCAGAGCAGCAGCACTGCAGGTGCCAGGAGTGACTTGTGCAGCAGAGACAAAACCTCCCATGGAGGTTTCTGTGACCCTCCCCATGCTGGAAGTGGAATGATGCTGGCAGGGGTTGTCTTTAAATATCATCAATTTGACATCCTGTGCTTTCTAGGGATGTGCTCCTTAGTCCCCAGAGTAAGAGCTCTGCCTTGCTGTTGAGAACTTGCAAAAAATCCCAGAATTGTGAATGTGCACATAGAAACCATTTGGAAGTTAGTAACAACTGGTTTCCTTTCCCAGCATATCTATGTGATACCTTCAGCAGTTCGTATTTTTTTTCTGGAACAATGCAGGTGCATCAATGCTTGGAGAATACTCTAGTCTTACAGTCCATGGTTTACTTGAAGCTATATTTGTGGAAAACATAATAGGCTCTAAATTTTATTTAAGATAAATATTCAGTTTCTCTTCAGATATAGATTTGCTAATGTCTGAATCATTTTCTCAAGTCTACATTTAGATTAAGTCATAAATGAGCTTTTCAGTTTCTTAACTTAATCCAACAAGTTTTGAGAACTGGGTATTGCAAAAGGGGAAATGTTTTATACTGCCTGCTAAATATGAAAAATCATTTCTGTTCCATTCATTTTACATTCCATGTGCTGTAGAAGAGATGGCTAAAGTAAAATGTGATAAAGAAGTGCAACTTGAAGAGCTGTCAGAAACTCTGGTAAATGTTCATTTTATTAATCTCATGGCATTTGCTCTTCATATGAAATTCCTCTTGCTTTGTAAGTATCTTAAATGTCATAAGTAAATTCCATCTAGTCTGCCTTAACATTTCTACTAAACTTTCTCACACACAATTTCAGTGTTTTCTTTGAAGAATTCTTTATTGCCTCTGTTTTTCTTGTCTCCTGTGCTTTTGGTTTTTCTTGTCTCCCATGTTTTTGGTTTTCCTTCTCAAGGTTTTTGGTTATTTCCTTCTTTGTTCATGCCCATTCAAATGCCACTCCCTCTGGATATAAGGTTTTCCCATTTTTCCTTCCTTCCAGGAAGGTAATTAGCTCTGGCCTCTGTGAACCCTGCTGTGCTGTGACACAGGCCCATTTTCTGTCACAGAAGTCTAAGCTATATGAAATACACTCTTAACACAGGTTTATTTTAATTATGATTTTATATTTACAAGCCTAACAAGAATCCATATCAACTAAAGTTAAGATAGTCTGAAATCAGGTGTGCATTTTACTGTGTCTGCTTGTTGTTATAATCTGTGCATTGAGTGTTCTGAACTGAGTTTCACTCATTTTCTAAAATGGGTAAATTGGAGCACTTTTACTGAAGAAGAATCTTGAGGCTAGTACAGAAAATTTGCAGAGAGAGAAACATTTGGAGAGAGAAATGAAAATACTCTCCAAATGAGAGAGGTCTGAAGAAAGGCAACAGTTACATGTTTTTAGAAATAGTGAAGTTGCACATCATGACTTGGATACAAGTTTATACATAAGAAACAGCACCCAGAGCAGGGTCCCACCCGAATTTTGCAGCCCAGGTAATGAAACTCACAGCAGAGGACAGACATGAACAGCACTGGTGTCACAGTTCACTATATCACACCACTTCCAGATCCCAGCAGAGACTGGAAAGATCCAATCTGGATAATCCATGGCATGGATGTTGTTGGGTTCTTCTGAAAGCCTTGTGCTCTGAGTTCATGTCTGATGACCTCCAGCAGTTGGAGTTTGCACATGGGAACTCAAAACTCTTCCTTTTCATTTTGCAGAAAGAATTCCACGGTTTGAAAGCACAGCTGACAAGAACAGCTGAGAAGGAACAAGATTATTTAAAGCAGCTTGTGACTCTGAAAACAGATCTTGAACAAGAGGCGTATGACCATTTTGAAAATAGAATATTGAATTAGTTTTGGTGTAATATAGAAGTTGCTTTAATCCACAGTGAAATGAACTATGATTGTTTTCTAATGAAAGTTTTGAACCACATATATGCCATTAATTATATGCTTACATTTCTAAATTCCACTTTCTCTATTTATGTGTATTCTATGGCATATGTAGTTGTTCTTTCACTTATTTAACAAGAAGAGAAAGTTTCTGAATTCATTGTTAATCTTGCTTTAAAATACATAATCTTCACTAACCATTATATATATATAAAAGTTGACTCTGATTTTCTTTCCTTCTTCTGTCACCTTCTTACATCTCTCTGACTCTGCTGCAAAGCTTATATTTGTAGATAAAGGCCTGGACTTCTTTCAGCATGGAATAACACTTGATAATGGGTATTTTTAATTTAAAAGGAGATTTCAAAATGCATCTTCTTATTCCTCTTGGCCATTTGTTTTAAATTAGGTTAAAGAATGAACAGCTAACAGTGTATCTCAGTAAGCTTTCACTAGAGAAAGAACAAACAGCACAAGAGAAAAATGCTGTGGCTGCAGAACTCCAGAAGCTGCAAGAACAACAAGAGGCAAGTTGTAAACTTCCAGCTTTCTTGAAAGGACAATACTCAATTTGGCAAATGACTCAGTTTTACAAATTAGATGATGAGCTGCAACATGACTTGGGTCTGTAGAGTACCTGAGCAAATTTTTTTGTGTTTGAATTGGAAAGGAAGTGTATTTACACTTGTGAACAAGGCAGGTCTGTGTGCTTTGGATGGCTTTGAATTTTTTAAGAAGTCACTTTGAATTTTATTTCTTTGCTGACACAAGGGTCTTTATTTAGGATAGTAAGAAAAAAGAAGACAATACAAAGCAGTTAGTTGAAAATCTAGAAGAGGCAAATAGCCAGCTAAGGCAAGTAAAACCAAATATTAATAACTGATATTGCTAAAGGAAGTAGACTCAAATAGTTAGTTGTGTTCAAATGTTGCTTTCTGGGATTTTTTGATTAATGTTTTTTTAGATTACATAGCTAAACAGAAACTATTCAGAATTGCTGTTGGCCAAGTAGAAATTTTCTCAGATAGAAATACCAATTGCTGCAGGAACAATGTTTGCCATCATTTTGTATTCCATAGTAGGAGCTGTCTTGTTTTGCATTAGCCATCTCAGGTGTGAAGGAAATTCAAATGGAAGCTGAAGGTTATGGATGAAATGTGACAAGGCAAAACTGGATCAGAGTTACTCTCTGTATCCCCAGTTCAACAGACAGGCAGCTCCCATGTTTCACAGCTGCATTGCAATAGTCCAGGTCAGGATGTATTTTCCTTGGGCTCCTGGAACATCTTTTCCTACTTACAAGAAGTATGGACAGTTCACATATTGACTTACTGAGCCTGTTGCTGCATTTTAAGAACATTTTCATTGAGCAGCTTATGTGAAGTTCCCATCAACATTAGCAGCTCTTTTCAGAAAATAAAATATGGGTTTATTAGAAGTACTGAAAATAAGTTAAAGGCAATAAGGACATATTTACTAATGCTTGTTAATTTGGCACTTAGAAATGAACTGGAGTCTTTGAAGGAGAAAATGGCAAAGACAGGTGAAGAGATGAAAAGTACACTGGATGAAAGAGAAGAAAATGTATGTCCTGTGTCATGAAAATATCTTACAGAACCTGCAGGGCAGCATTCAATGTAAAATCTTTGTTGGGATTTTTTCTGCAAAGCTCTGCCTGGGGGATGTGATCTCTGCCAGAGGTTTCTTCTTTCCCAGCTGCTGCCAGCTGTGCCCTTGTGTGTCCCCATGTGAGCCCTGGTATTTCAAAAGACAAGCACAGTCACTGGGATGTTCACTCTCTGCTGGAAGTTTAATATTAAAGATTTGTTTGTTTTCAGGCAAACAGAGAACCTGCTTTTCTGTTTTTTCATATACCCACTCAGTGATGGATGGGCTTTGGATTAGCTTTTTATATGTAGTGTGAGTTTGAGCTGAAATAGATTCAAACATTTTTACTTTTCTTTCTATTGGTTCAAAGCAACCTGGGGTTTTTAGCAAATTTCAAAATTTCATTGTAAAAGTCAAAGATTTACAATTTAATTTCAGGTTAAGAGAACTGAAAATGAAATTTCAAGAAAGGAAAAGCCATTGAAGATTCTAGAAAATAATTGGGAAAATTCATTTTTTCATGGATGTAGGGAACTTCATACAAGTGCATTTTTTAAATTGTGAAGATCTTGGGGTTTTTTTCTTCTTCTTTCTTAACTCCATAACCACTAAGGAACTGGTTCACTGCTATTAATTAACATCTTGTGGTACTTTATGGCTAAAACTCTGATTATTCTAACATGGCAGCTGGTGTTTCAGTCCCATTGGAACAAACCAGACTGGTGCAAGTGCAGGTTTGAGAACATCTACAGGAATTGCTCACATAGGGAGTCATTTGTAGAACTTACTAATTCATGTCTGAAATATCTCTTTCAGATGAATAATTTAAAGAAACAGATGGAAAATAAAACCAAATGCATTGAAGAGTTGCAGCAGGAGGTGTGTAGAGATTTTAAATGTCACAAATACATAAACACATTATACTTTGGGTTGCCTTTCCAGCAGGTTTTTGTCTGCTGTGATGTCTTTAGATACACCTATGTAACTTAAACATTTTCCTTTCTTATCCTAACCCTGAGCAAATTAGAGAGTCATCTTAGGGATCACTTGATTTGTTAAATGAGCCTTAATTTGAAAAGAGCAATTACAAAAATAATATCTTTAATAAACTTCTACTCTTTTTCATTTAGTGCATAGTGTTATTTATGTACGTGTATGAGTATCTCAGTTACCACTAGTAGAAAAGAATTCTGCACTGGCACAAACTGTAGTAACTTCACTGTAAAAATAAATAACTTGTATTTTTGGTCATGACATCTTGACACCTTCTGTCAGCAGCATCTTAGTTTTAATTTCCATTCTGCATTCATTTGTTATTCCCTGCTGCTGCTCAGGAGGAGCCCTTCTTAAGGTCATGAAGAAACAGTAATTATCACAGAAATTAGCTGAACATTCATTTGTTTGAAGAATTGTTCTGGAACCTGAGCTGCACAACAAAGAGTTATTTGCCTGATGAAAGCTGGAATATCTTGATGCAGTTAAACCATGACATAATTCTATTAACTTATTAAGGTACAGTGCTTGTTTTGTTTTATTTCAACAGAATAGGGTGCTGAAAAAGAAAATTACTGCAGAAAGCAAGAAAAGCAATACTTATGAAGGGAAGGTAGGTTTAAATAACATCGTGTAGGAGATGAGGTGAGTGTTTTTAACTTCCAGTGTAGGTAATGATAATACTTGTTATACGTTCTGAGCTGGTTTATGGATCTAGGATACAGACTTTGCAGGAATGAGCTCATAGTTTTTAGAAGATGCTTCCATTTTTAATCATTGGGCACTGACTATTGGACATTTAAGAGATGGATTCACATTGCAATTAATGATGTTTCCAATCTGTTCCTTTTTGTTTTCTTTTGTTGATAGTGGACTGAACAGGGTTCAGCAACCTCATTGTAACAGAAAAGCATTTAATAGAAATATATATATAAACATATTACTCTTTTTAGGCTGTTCTTTAAATGTGTTCTTCAGTGGCAATCCCTCTGATGGGAATATTGTGTCCAGCTTTGGGTAATGCACTTGAAGAAAAGTGGACTTTTTTGAGGATATTCATATGAAAAACTTAAAAAGAAAAAACTGTAGTGAAAATGCACAGCTGGGAGAAAATGTACCATAAAACCTGTGAAAATCTGATACAGATTTACAAGAGAGGGAATAAAATCTCCATCTCCATTTGTTTTTTTTTCCAAGGCATTCACAGCATTTAGGGTGACTGCTTAGGGCAGTCTTCCCCATTGTGCTGTTGCCATTGTTCCTTTGAGTATATTCTAACTCACTTCAGGCCAAAGTTCAACTCTTTATTAAAAAAACCCCTGAACTTTTAAATAGGAACCACTTGAATCATATACCTGAAAAGTAACAGTGTTTGTGCTCAAAAATAAGAGGTAAGAAAAAATAATCAACATAGTCATTCCTAAACAAATAACAGCAGCAATTCTGCTTTCTCCAAAGGTGAATAAATTGCAGTTAGAGATGGAAAATATGAACAAGCAACATAAGGAAGAAGTTGACATCTATCAAAAAGACATAGAAACAAGAAAAGTAAATGAAAATAAACTTCGTGAAGAGGTGAGAGGTGTTAATTTTTACTGCAATTTATTTTTTTTAGTTTAAAATGTTGTTCTGAAGCTTTAATATCCAGAGTCCTTGCTCATATTTCAGTCTTATCAACATAAATGGAACTTGTTTTGTATGCCTGTGAGCAAAGCTTTAGTACATTAGGTGCTTAGGTTGAAATATTTGAATATGTCTTTGACAATGAGAACTCCATTAAAAATTCCTTCTTTCAAGATATAGTTTAAAGAAATTCCACCCTTGGTATAAAGTCAGCCCAGTTAAATTAGATTATAACTTCTCCCATATTAGGATTTTTCCGCCCACACTTTTTTGATGGCAATGCTAAGAAATGTTAGGGCAGAGGGCTTGAAATGGCCTTTTGGTTTGCAGTGAGCTTGCCTGCCATGGCTGTACCTTTGATCTTGCCCATTTTAACAATCTGCAGAAAAGATGAGGGATTTGAAAGGGATCTTAAAAGCAAATAAAGCCCAAGTGGGACTGCAAACTTTGCACCCACAGGGGGAAGAAGAAATTGAGATTTAAAAGAAATATATTGTTATCTTGATGAATGAAATGCAATTTATTACTGACAGGTAGAAAAGATGAGGTTGCTTTGTGATGAAACTGCAATGATACAGAGAGAAACTGATGCCAGATGTCAGCACAAGATAACTGAGATGATGGCACTGATGGAAAAGCACAAGGTCGGAGATTTTCCTGCTTGCTGTGATTTGCAATGGGTGATACCATGTCAATACCATGTTTATAATTTGTGACACCACATTAATGACCTTTCCAAAGCAGAAACAGGCCTGAGTCTGGGAAAAGGAAGATGAACACATGCTGGACTTTGCATCATCTAAAATCAAATTCATTTGAAGAATATGAACACATTCCTATGGGCAGATACATTCCATTCATCTAAACTTCTGGGATTTTTAGATTTTTTTTTCAATTCAGGCTTCCTTTGACACCATCTGAATGCAATATTTTTCAGTATCAGTTTGGCCTCTTTCTCAGAGGTTACCTAGTGACTGTCAGCAGTTTAGCCTGACACATTTTAGTTTACCTTTCTATTCCTCATTTTGCAATATCTTTAGCAGCTACATTAATAAAGATGGCACAGCTGGCTCTTAGTGCTGAGCACATATTGCTGCACAGAAATAAAGCACTCTCTGCCAGTCCACAAAATAATACTTGAATTGAGCATTTCCTGTTTTACAGTTTCTGCAGAAGCATCAATGAATCTTTTCTTTATGAATCTTAAGAGCCTGGTTTGAAAAAATGATGTTTTAAGACTGGATAACTCTATAATTGCAACATTTAGTCACATGTTTTGAGTTAGTTGTTGGTTTGGTTTTTTTACCACAGAATGAATATGATAAAATGGTTGAAGAAAAAGATGCAGAGTTAAAAGTATATAAAATGAAACAGCAAAAGCAGTTCTCATCAGAAAGGGCACTGGTAAGGAGCACTTTGCAATGGTCAATAATTCAGTGAAGGGGCTGATGTCCTTGTGTAGTGGTTTTATACTGGCTAAGTGCCAGGCACACACAAAAAAACATTCACTCATTTTTCTCTGCTATTGTTGAGCAGAGGAGGGGAAAGAAAAATTCAAGGACTGAGTTGAGATAACGATTAGGAGAAAAACACTTTGAGGGTAAAGCAGATTCAAACTTAAATAGTGCAAAAAAATTATTATTAATAGAATTAAAAGTGAGTAATGATAATTAAACGCAACCCTTAAAACACCTTTTTTCCCAATCCCTCCCTCTTGCCCACCGACAGCACAGAGAGACAAAAGATGTGATCTTCGGTCAGTTTGTGACTTGTAAAGATCTTTTTTCAGTTTGCTTGGAGAGTTTCTTTTTCCTGCTGTGCTCTGGGGTCTTTCCCACCAGAGACATTCTCTGGGAACTCTTCCAGTGTGCTTTTAATTTTTACCCGCAGCAGTCCCACCCAACCTGCTGCAACAGATCTTATTCTGGGCGCTAAAAACTCCAAATGTTTCTAAAAATAAATTGGAGTGGCAGTGTGTTTGTGTCTGCTCCTCCAGGTAGTGGGTCGTGTTCTGACTCCGCACTTTGAATAGGAAACTTTTGTTTTAAATATTTAGATTGTGCCCTCTCACCCCTGTTCTATTGTGCCCTCTCACCCCTGCTCTATTGTGCCCTCTCACCCCTGCTCTCCCAAGGGTTTTAAGGTATTACCTTGAACACTTCTGATCAAGTACCGGTTTCTTACAGTGCTTCAGTCTTTGTTAAACAAGCTAAAGCAAAGCTTCAAGTATAAGGCTGAAAAGCAAATAGAATTATCTTGTGTATCTAATGAGTGTCCCTGTTAATTACTGCCTCACTTGGGACTGTTTTCCTTTTTCTGGGCTGTGCAGAGTTAACCCTGTCCTTTGTGTAATGGTTTGTAGGAAAATGAGCTGTCATGTTTGAAAAGGGAACTGTACTCCCTTAAGGAACAGCTGAGAGCAGAAATGGAAGAAAAGGTGGAGTTTTTTATTCCCTGAGCAGTGGGGGTGAGAGGTGTGGCCTGGGTTTGTGCTGTGGGAGGAGTTGGGTAAGAAATGAAACTGAACAGAAAAACAGTGACTTTGGAATGCTGGGGTTGTGCTAAATCTGGTCATAGATTTGTGTGAACTTTGTAACAGTCTGTGATTATAGATTACATATAAATAAACAAACAACAAAACAAAACTCTCCTTGATTTTAGTTAATTTTAACTAGCTAAAGCAAAAAAGTTCCCTAAATTGAAGGGGTTTTTCAGTGACTTTTGAATGCTGGGGTTGTACCAAACCTGGTCATATTTTTGTGTGAACTTTGTAGCAGTCTGTGATTATAGACTGTGCTCTGTAATTAGACCAAGAAGATTTTTAACAACTGAATTCAAATCAATATTTCCTTGCTGTCACATAACTCTTTTGTAGGAGAATCTTGTAAAAGAGCACTCTGGCAGTGTGATTCCTGAAAGTGAAAAGAAACACAAGGTAACTTTAACTTTTTAATTGCTTTTAGAATTTGGTAGTATTTATATGTGTAGAATCAATTGAAGTGCCATGATAATTTATTTCCATTCAACAAAAGATGGTAGAATGCTTTAGACTTAAAATTTTAAATTATAGAAAATACAAATTGATGTTCCTGGGACTCCTAAACCTTGTTTAGATCTATGCAGTGAATCTATTCATGTAAAAAATAGAAACTCTCCAAATTATATTCCTAAAAAAAAAAAAAAAGTCTTCTTCAGTACAGGAAGCCCCTTGGGCAGTCCAACATTGAAGTTTTGTAACTCCTAACAGTGAATTTTTATTTCTTACTTCTCTGTAGATGATTCTTTTTTTCCCCCTGGGATAAGAAGGGATTTTAAAAGGTCACACCATTCCATGGAGATATGAGACAGCAGTTTCTGGAAGGGCTCCCAGTGTGTAATCTTTCTTGCTCACTTGTTGATTTTTTTATGTCTCTAGAATTATTTTACATAGTCTTAAAAGTGTCCATTTGTAAAGGCACTTTTCCTCTATGGAAGAGAAAAAAGCTGATACAGCTGTAAAAATGGTCAAAGTATCAAAGTAGTCCTGACTGCAGAACTGACCCTTCTTCCCTGTCAGGAGTTCACTTGTGGTTTTCACATTGGAACAATGGAATCCAGCACCATTTTGATGTTTTCTGTCTAAAAAAGGACTGCACTGGACCATTCAATGCTTCTCAGTTTCACTTCTAGTGAAAAGACTATTTTAAGAAACACCAATCTTGATGTAGCTACCAATCTTTCTTTGAAAGCCTTTTCCTGCAGTTTTGTTTGTTCCCATTTTCTTTGATGTTTGATAGAGTCCAATGTAGTGGCTACAGTTCAGAATAACCTGGATTTCTGCAGATAAGCATGGAGAACTTAAATACAATGTGCCATGAAACTCAGCTCTTCCATAGCTTCCCCTTCATTCTCCTCATTTGGCAACAAAAATAATATAAAAAATTATATTTCCACCCCACTTTGTTTGGGTCTTTGCTCCATGTTTGGATGGAAAGATCAGAGTTCCACCATTTCTCTCAGGTGAATTCTTGGACACTCAGACTGTAAACTGGGTCCTGAGTTTGGCTTTAGATTCCATACTTACCCCATAAAATGTAATCTAAAAAGAGAAACATTTTCTTTCCCAGACATGTGTTATAAAGACTCCTCCAGTGGATAAAATGCAGAGTGGAAGAAGCACAAGCCTGCCTGCAGGGCAGAGCAGCAGGAAAAAGCAGAAAGTGCTTGTGCAGCTGGACACTCAGTCAGACAGCTCTGAGCACACTGACCTCCTGGTAAGAGCCAGAGAACAAATCGTGGGCTGAGCAGCTCTTTGTGCTCACTGCTGGGGCTGAGAATGGAAATAAAGAGTTTGGGCTTCCACATTCAAGCCAATATTTATGTATATTTTTAATTTATTGGTTCTTTCTGGAATTGTAATTGTATGTACATAATTAACATTCTTTTTATTGAACTGTTATGCCTCATAATGACAACTTTTCTTTTCCATAATTTAATATCCTTAGGCAGAAAGAAAAAGTAATTTTAATATAGTGTGACTAAGTAACTTTTAATTTAACTTTCAACTTTTAATCATATAGAGCATAGTCTCGGAAGAAGAAACATTTAAAAATTTGTACAAAGATTATCCACAAGCTTCACAGTTACATTCCACAGCACCAAAAAAGGTATGTTAGCCTTTCCTAAGATTAAAGCAAGCAGTTAATCAGATTGTTTACAGAAACTAAAGGATGGCTTTATTTTCCTTCCCAGAGCCCAGCTCCATGCAGTGTGAAATCTCCAGGCTCTGCTCTGAAACTCAAAACCATGAGGAGGATGTGCGAGGCAGGCTGGACTGTGCTCTCCAAAATGGACAGGAAAAGGAAAATTAAAGATGCTGTAAAGCTCTTTGCTTAAAATGCAGAAATGCCCAGTGCTGTGGCATTGCTTGCACGGTTGTTCTTCTCTCAGGGTTAGGAATTTGTTGCTTTTTTCTGTCATACTCAGTGTGTTTAATACTTCAAAATGTTGGGACAAAAATGAGCCAATTTTAAATTTTGAAATAAATAGAACTACATAAAAAGTTGTTTCAAAGCTGTTTCTGGCATTATAAACTCTGGTTTTATAAACTTCTGTTCTTTTACATTTGCTCTGTTTTTCTTAACACATAAATACTTAGTGGAAGAAATGTAGCTGTTAAATGAATGTTCTTTTACCTGAAGTCCTCTTGCTTTTTCCTGCATTTTAATGGCTGTTAGACCTGTCTTTTTAGACTATTTTGTTTTCAGTATGTTAAAATGGTTTTGAAACTTCTAAAATTTCAGTAGAATTACTTGTATTTAAAAAGATTTCAGCTTCACAAGGAGTAAAATATGCACATTATAAGATTGTGAAACCAATGTTAAGAAGCCATTAAATTGTTTATCTGAAATATAAAGTGTGGGACTATTTGTTGTTGCTTTAAATATTTGAACACAGACAGAAATCACCCACCAGCCTTCCTAGGGACCAGCAGAAGTGCAAGGATAGATTAGAACATCTATTTCTGTATTAATCCTTGATTAATCTTTGTCAGGGTCTCTGGCTGGTCAGAGTGACCCCGAGAACAGTTCCAAAGTCTCTTTTCCCAGCCCGGTGCTTGAAGAAGGAGTCAGGGCTCTTCATTTCTCAGTCTCAAGGTTGTTTCATTTACCTTATCTGTAAAAAATTTTCTCCTGCCCTGCCAAGGTCAGCTCAGCAGGACAGTCTGAGGCATTCTGCCTCCCCCAGGGCAGTGTTATGTCTTTATACTACAAACTACGTGTACAATGTTTACAATTGCTTTCCAATACCTATCATCTATGTTGGACAGTGAGCTTCTACTCTAAACCAATCGGTAAGTGCCACCATCACAGCAGAAGAAGAAGGAGAAAGCTGGACACACACAGTTCCCTCCATCTTGCCCCCTGAACCCCCATACCAGAAACCCCAAAATCTACATTTTCACCCCGTAATAGCTTCACTAATACGCTACCTGAACTGTTGTGGCTTGCTGATCTTCATAGAAGGTTGGTAACTCGCTCCATGGGTCATAATCAAACCACAGGGGCATTCTGGGCTCTGTGCCAGGGTCTCTGAGCCCCATGGCAGGGGTCTGGGCTGCTCAGGACAGCCAGAGGGATGTCCTGGGTCCTGACAAATCTTGGTTTCACAACAATGACAAACCCTGCTTCAGAGCCTAGACATAACAAGAAAACTACAAGTACATCTTAATCCCCGAGCCCCCTGCCCATCGCTGGGGGCTCTGGGGGTTTCTCCCCCTGTCCCAGTGTAGGATTGATGGGGGTAGCACGGTCGGGACGCATGGAGATGAGAGATCTCTGCAGCCAGGTCGTGGAACTTGGGGTTGTGATAAATAGGTATGATTCGTGCTGATAAAAATTGAAACAGTAATCAATATTGATACAGTAATTAATATTTGAGAATAATAAAATAGTTAACAGCTAAAAGTTGTAATGCCAAAGAAGAGAGGGAAAGGAGGGTCTCCACCCACCCCCCCTTCCCAGCAGATGTTCTCAAGGACCACAGGAAAGAAGCTGAAGATACCGTTGCTAAAAATGACCAAGAACCTGGTTGGGTCCAAGAAAATGCTAATTATAAGGGACTTATTGTCTTGATATGCAGATGCAGTGATACATTAGTCTTGGCTTACATTGTACTGGCTTGGTGCGCATGTGTAACCCAAAGGTGAATTAAAGGACAACGAAGAAGACTACAGAGCCTTCATCAGTGACGACCCCCAAAGACTTGTGCGACCACCAAACCGAGTGGTGGCGCATGCGTGATAAGGGTGGTAATGAGGGCGGAGATAGAGATATGATGAACCGAAAATGGGAGGAGATGGCATTTACACATGGCATATAAGGGGTGACTTTCACTTGGCAAGCTGGTACGTGAAGTGGCAAGGGTCATTGAACTCTGCCCTCCGTACCCCGCAGTTGTTTTTGCTTATGCGCTATTATTTGAACCAAATTATCCCTTATTTATATATTTTCTAAACTATTCAATTAAAATTGCTGCTACCTTAAATATTGTTTGGTTTTTTTTATTATGGATAATTGGGCAAACATAACAGGGTTTATTGCAAAGGGCCTGGGTGCAGGGCCCTGCTGGGATTTGCGGTTTATTGCAAAGGGCCTGGGTGCAGGGCCCTGCTGGGATTTGGGGTTTATTGCAAAGGGCCTGGGTGCAGGGACCTTTTGGGATTTGGGGTTTATTGCAAAGGGCCTGGGTGCAGGGCCCTGCTGGGAGCTGCAGCCACAGCTGGAGCAGGCCCGAGAGAGGAGAGGGGGAGAGAGGATGAGAGGGTAAGAGAGTAAAAGCGTAAGAGAGTAAAAGGGGTAAGAGCATCAAAGGCAAGAGCTAGGAGACAAGAGGTAAGAGCAAGAGTAAGAGAGGTAAGAGCTAAAACAGCAAAGTTCCCATTACAATATAATAAATCTTCTTCTGTGTTGAATATTCTGATTCTCACTAACCAATCTAGTAGAAGATACAAATCCTACAGCATTTTCATACCACCTATAAGAATCATTACATTACCATACTGTGCTACATTTTAAACCTTAAAAACTCCTCCGTGGACCCCTTCAGTAGGGGCTGCTCTGACCCTGGGACCTGCCTGCAAGCAGAGGGAATTGTTCCATCAAAAGGGGGTTACTTTCAGCGGCCGCACCGTTGTTTTCCCGTTGTTCAGTAACTAAGGGATCTCATAGCTTGCTTTCATTTCCATCTCGCTTATAGTTTCCATATTCTCAAAATCTTTTGCCAGACAATCATATTTGTAAGGCTTTCCTGTTTCATCTTCCCCAACACCCCAGAGCCGGCGCTGCTGCGGCCGTGGGGCAGAGGGGGTGCGAAAGGGGGATCCGGGCTTGGAGCGGGAGGAAGGGGAGGGAGAGGGGAAGGGGAGGAGCAGGAACAGGAGCAGCACGGAGGGAGCAGCCCGAGGAGGAGCAGCAGCAGGGCAAGGAGCATTGCGGGGTTCCACGGCGAGCCCGCAGCTCGGCTGGGCCCGGCAGCATCGCATTGCCCCGCGTCCCGCAGGTGAGCGCCGAGGGGAAGCGGCAGCTCCGGGAGGGTTTTTGTGGGGGGAAGAGGGGGATTCTGCTGGGGTTTGGACCTTGCCGATTCCGGAGTTGTGAAAAGTGCGTATTGTATGGCTCTATGCAGATATTTACTGTGGGAATCCATAGAATCAGAGGGGTTTGGGAAAGCTGCAAAAGGCAGGCCTCAGAGACAGCAGAACTGTGAGTAGAGCGCAGCCATGAGATAGGTCAGCAGAAAAATTGTTTAAACTGTAGAAAAAGCAAGGGCAAATAGAACAATGCCCTGTGTATTAACGCTTGTCTGAATAGCTCTCTAAGCTGCAGAAAGTTTATCTAGCAAGATATTAGGAAAGTTGAAGCTTAAGAATGGAGTTCAGTGCGTTGTGTTTTAAGGCTTACAAGCAGGTATTGTATTCGAAATAAGCAAGCATTGTTTTAAGCAAAGGTATGTGTGCTTATGGTGTGTGAAAAACGGCAATCACTTGTTTTTAAAATTTTAAAAGTTTAATAGCAATAAAATAGTTCTACAAATAGTAATATAATTAGAGTAATAATAATTTAGACAATTTGAATTAGGACAATACGAGACAACAAATATAAAGAGTTACGGACGTCTGGGTACCTTTTTCTGGGCAGCACGAGCCCGAAAAAGGAGCCCCGCTAACGAAGATTAACCCTTAAAAACAATAGCCCATTGCATATTCATACACCTCATAGATGACGTATAAATTCCATTCAAACATTCAAACACAGGATTCTGTGGTTCTGGTCAGTGTCAGCTTCTTCCTCTGAATCCTAACAGCACTTTCGAGGCGGGAAGAAGTTCTTTTCTTCTGATAAGAGAGCAGTAAATTCTTTTTCTCTGAAAGATTTAGGTGTCCTGTGGCTGCTATCTCACTGCAAGTCCTTTCTTTAAAAAAGTATCCTACATGGCATCGTTTCTATTTTAACAATTTTTATAACCTAAAACTATATTTAACACGGTACTTAAGAGAATTAATACAGCATTACTTTCTAACACAACACATATAATATTAATTTTAATATTTGCAAAAAGCCAATCATAAAATACAGGCATTTTCACATTTACCATATGTATTTTGATGTATTGATTAGTAGTGCTGTATTAACAGTTTAATAATAAATGTAGTCTTGTAATTAAAAGGTAACTTTTGTAGTTAAAAGAAGAACTATGTCAGTGAGGTTTTTTTAAAGAAAGGAATGAGGCACTCGCATCAGATAGCAGCCACAGGACACCTGAATCTTTCAGAAAAAAGAATTTTTTGCTCTCTTTTCAGAAGAAACTAACTTCTTCCTGCCTCGAAGGGGCTGTTAGGATTAGAGGGAAGAGGTTGATGATGGCCAGACAGAATCCTGTGTTTGAATGGAATTTATGCATCATGTATGAGGTGTATGAATGTGCAACGGGTTATTGTTTTTAAGGGTTAATCTTTGTTAACGGGTGTCCTTTTTCAGGCTCGTGCTGCCCAGAAAAAGGTACCCGGACATCCATAATTCTTTGTATTTGTTGTCTTGCATTGTCCTAATTCAAATTGTCCAAATTATTATTACTCTAATTGTATTACTATTTTTAGAACCATTTTATTACTATTAAACTTTTAAAATTTTAAAAACAAGTGATTGGCGTTTTTCACAGGAGTTGAGTCCCAAATATATTTTGGTGTCGCTGAGAGAGGTATTTTTAATTCATTTGATGAGGGGATATTTTTGGATCTCTCAGGAATGCAAAGGGGAGCAGGGGAAGTGCTGAGTGCCTGGAGTGGAGGGATGCTGGGGAAAGGGGACCCTGGAACACCTGATGTAAAATTTCAATGGTCAATCCAAATTTTACTTCTATACCTTTTATTTTAAAGCAAGCAAGCAGCGCTGGGTGGCCGGGGAGTCACTGCTCCACTCACAGCACACACAGTTCAGTAAAGTATATATACTGTTTTTAAGCCTACAAAGCATTTTCCAATGTGCTTGGTTAGTCCAAATTAGCAAATATCAATAAGCTGGGAGCAGTAATTTCATAATATTTCTAGGTTGTCCTTGATTCCTATCCTTGTGGTTGTCTGGAGGGAGGCCTTGCACTGGTGTCTGCTACATGATTTTGTCAAGTGCATCAAGCTTTTTGTTATACATAAGCTTTTAATTGCTTTGTTGCAATATCTCTTAGCTTTACCCCAACTTCCTCTAATTTGTTCTAAGCATCAGTCATCTTGCTCCCTCATCTCTTTTGCTCTACTATACTTCTTTGATTTTGATGCTTTTTTTGGCTGTTTGGTCAGAAAGTTTCAAAACCTTTCTTTGTGTCTGTTTTGGACACAGCAGATAGAAGCATTTGCTGATTCCATTGCCAATTGGCACAAATCTCAAAAACAATTTCCACAGAATCAGGGGAGGGTAAGCCCTGGGACCCCCCAAAACCCCCTCATCATGTCTGAGCAGGACCCGGGAGAGGGGGAATGCCCAGGACCCACAGCCCCCCCAGCAGCTCTGAGAAGAGGGACCCCCATAACCCCAAAGTGAGGACACTGGAAACAGGGAACTCCTGGGAGAGGTTTTTGGACTCCTTGATTTTTGGAGGTATTTCTGGCCACCAGACGTCTGGTGACTTCTAGAGATGGACTTGCCCAGTGGGACCTCCGAAGGCAATGCACTCACATCTTGTTTTTCCCCCAAATCAGGATTTCCCATTCCCAAACCTCATCTGGATGGAGAAGGCTGTGAGGAAGAGGAAGATGCCCCAGGGCACTGAGGCAGGTGAGGAGGAAGTCAGTGCCCCTTTTCCCCTCTCTCCTGCTCCATCTCCCAGCCCAGCACGGCCCCAGCTGCAGCACAGCCCCACTGCTGATGCTGTCCAGCCAGGGATGCACTGGGGGGTTCTCCTTCCCCTTGCCTGTGGCACGGAGGCAAATCCCATCCTGTCCTTGTCCTTCCTCCCCCAGGGAAGGAGCTGAGGATGGAGACCAGGGAGGACAAATCGCCACAGCAGAACCTGGTGGAAGAGGCCGTTTTGAGTGGCTCCAGGGCACAGGAATCCACCGGAGCGGAAAAGCCCCGGAGATCCCACAGGAGGAGGGGCTGCAAACCCAGCCCAGGGTACTCCGAGGAGGAAAGACCCACCCTGAGCCAGGAAGGCAGCCAGAGATGTGGCCAGAGCGCTGAGGTGGTGGTCCATGAGCAGCTTGATGATGGCAAGAAGCCCCACCAGTGCTTGGAATGTGGGAAGAGTTTCGGCAGGAGCGACCACCTGCTCATCCACCAGAGGACCCACACCGGGGAACGGCCCTATGAGTGTGGGGAATGTGGGAAGAGCTTCAGGATCAGCTCCCACCTGCTCATCCACCAGAGGATCCACACCAATGAACGGCCCCACAAGTGTGGGGAATGTGGGAAGAGCTTCAGGATCAGCTCCCACTTGATCGTCCACCAGAGGATCCACACCAATGAACGGCCCTATAAATGTGGAGAATGTGGGAAAGGGTTCAGGAGGAGCTCCAGCCTGAAACTCCACCAGATGATCCACACTGGGATACGACCCTTTGTGTGTGGGGAGTGTGGGAAGGGCTTCCGTGACAGCTCCCGCCTGATCATCCACCAGACAATGCACACTGGGGAGTGCCCCTACACGTGCTCAGAGTGTGGGAAGAGCTTCATTGAGAACTCCAGCCTGATTCTGCACCAGAGGATCCACACTGGGGAGAGGCCCTACAAGTGCAGGGAATGTGGGAAAAGCTTTAGGCAGAGCTGCCATCTGAATGCCCACCAGAGGATCCACACTGGGGAGAGGCCCTATAAGTGCAGGGAATGTGGGAAAAGCTTCATCGACCCCTCCGGCCTGAGTGTCCACCAGAGGATCCACACCAGGGAGAGGCCTTACAGGTGTGGGGAATGTGGGAAATGCTTCAGGCAGAACTCTAAGCTGATTGCCCACCAGAAAATCCACACTGGGGAGAGACCCTATGAGTGTTCTGGGTGTGGGGAGAGGTTTCAGAGCCGATACCGTCTCCTCAAGCATCAGCAGATTCACACAGAATAGAGGCCCTTCTGCTGCCCTGACTGCAGGAAGGGCTTTTAGAAAAACTCCACCCTTGTCACCCACCAGCGGATCCACACTGGGGAGAGGCCCTGACAGTGTCCCAAGTGTGGGAAGAGCTTCTCCCAGAACTCTGCCGTGACCCAACACCAAGGAAGGCAGCAGTAAGGGATGCCCAACAAGTGCCCTGTGTGCAGGAAGAGTGTTACCTTGATTTTTAAAGATTTTCTGAGCCTTCTAATGTTTACATTCTTGTAGCAAACTTTCTCAAACACTTTCTGTAAATAACTTCTTGTTTGGCATTCTTTTATAGAAGAAGAAAAATTTGATGGACTGTTGGTTTGTCCAGTGTGATTGGAGAGGTGGCACTTTCACCCTCCAATCCACGGTCGCTTTTAGAAAACTATAAATGTTGGAGTCAGGAAATAAACTTCCCTTTTCTTCCCCTTGAGAGCAGCAGTGTGTGCGCTCGTGTTGTTTTGTGTCCTGCAGTGACAGGAAGAGCTTTGAGCGCTGCTTCAACTCCATCCCCCATTGGGGACCCCCACTGGATGGTCCACAGTGACCCTCGCTGTGCAGAGACTTGGTCATCCATGGTCCTGGTGATCCATGTTGGGAAGACACCTGGCTGGTGGTCTCCACGTCTTCCTGGCTCCCCTTGGGCACTTGGACACGGCCAGAGAAAAATCCATTGGGATGCAAACAGACATCAGAATTTCACAGGGGACAGCACAGTTTTTTACTTTCGACCCCAAAAAAGTCTCACCTTTTGCATCCAGTCATTGCTTCGAGTGGCATCCAGAATTCCAAATGGTGTTGGAGGTCTTTTCCAACCTGAATCATTCCATGATTCTAATTCTCTCTGGCCCACCAGCATCTTCCACAGCCAAATGGTGATTAACTGGGGCAAAACCCAGGATTTTGGAGACAATGGAGTGGAAATCTTTCTAGAAAAGGTCCTTTCTACCCGCCCGGGCACACGGATACTCAGCCAGCATGGACACGTAAATGCTTTTATTTTGGCCTTTATTTTCGTTCATTTTTCATTATCCTTCACCCAACACTGGGGTAAATATAAAGACATTTAACTCACACACACATGGTGACATTGTGGGACATGGGTGGGGACATGGTAGGGATGGGGACAAGGACCTGGGTGGGGATGTGGTGGGGATGGGGACCAGGACGTGGGTGGGGATGTGGTGGGGATATGGTGGGGATGGGGACCAGGACATGGCCGTGGATGGCGATATTGGGCATGGGGGGGTGTCACAGATAGAGATGCTGACATGGGGCTCTATGGCCATGGAGGAGGACATGGGGGACATGGCCATGGATGGTGACACAAGTGGCCTAGAGACAAGTCCACGGGTTGACATGTCCATGCCATGGGGTGTCCCATGGCCAAGGACAACACATCCCCACCACCACCATGATACTGTCCCTTTCATGCTACCATTTGTTCCCTGCTCCTCCCCACTGTCACCCCACTGTGAACCCAGCCAGGAACAGGGGTGACATTTGGGGACACTCCTGTCCCCACTCCAGCACATGCCTGGGGCCAGCAGAGAAGGGGACGAAGGACGACGGGGACCGTTCCTTGCTGTTCTCCAGACTGAACCTCAGAGGACTGAACACCTGGGGTGACACCGACACAGTCACACTGAGGGGACACAGCTGTCACCACCATGGTGACAGGGACACCTCATAGGGTGGCCCTACCTCAGGCTTGGGCCAGAGGTCTGGGTTGTGGTGGGTCCTGTAGATGCTCTTCAGGCAGATGACCCCTGGTGGGATGGGAATGGCCACTTTAGGGACAGCAGATGAGGGTGGGTGGTGACACTGGGGACACCCTGGCCATGCCATACCCTTGGGGATGACACGGCCATCACACAGGGGGATGTCCTCGGTGCAGCGCCGGGACACAGCAGTGACAGGAGGGTGCAGCCACAGGCTCTCCTTGATGCACATGGTGGTGAAGGGCAGCTGGGACAGGTCGTCCCTGGGGACAAGCGGGGGTGGCACCGTGTCCCCAAGCCACATGACCGGGGTGGCCCTGGGGACGTCTCACCATTCAATGTCCGCAGTGTCCCGGCCAGCCAGGAGCTCCTGGACCTGCTGGCGGCATCGCTCCTGGTGCTCAGGGTGGCCGGCCAGGTTGTAGAAGAGCCATGCCAGGCCACTGGCCATGGTGGCTGTGGGGACACTGGGTGAGTGAGGGGACACTGGAGTGGCTCCTCCCCAGTGGCACCTGGGAGCTCGTGCTCACCCTCAAACATGAAGGTGTCAGCCTCAGCCGCGATGTCCTCATCTGACAGGGTGCGGCCATTCTCGTCCTGCAGGGGCAAGAGGAGCCACGGGCCACTGGGGCCACCAGTCTGTGGCCACCTGGGGCCAAATCCCATCCATGGCCACCACCCTATGGCACCACCATCCCACTGGCCACCAGCTCTATGGTCAGTGCTGCCCATGGCCACCACTGTTCCCCTGTGGCCACCAGTCTATGCCCAAGCCCCCCATGGCCACCAGCATCCTACTGGCCTCTATGGCCAATCCTTCCATGGCCACCACCACTCTCTTGACCACTTCCATGTTCCATGGCCACCACCCCAGCCCCACCTTGGTGAGCAGCAGGATGTACTCGCTGGGCCGTCTGCACCAGGGACAATGGGGGGACACTGTGGCCACCAGCATGGATGATAGCAGGACCATTGGGGCCACCAGAATGGCCAACAGGGACAGTGATTGGACAGGATGGCCAGTGGGGACCATGGCAGAGCCAGCACAGCCACCAGGATGACCAGCAGGGACAATGGTAGGGTCACCAGGGCCACCAGGATGGTGTCATGATCCACTCGTACAAGCGGGGGTCATGATGGTTCGTTAACTGATGTCAGAGTGCAAAAGCAACACGGAAGGGGATTTTGGTATTAATCAAAACAAATGCACCTTTAATTGAGTGCCCACAGCAGATGTGATGGAAGGATTAGAAAGGAGAATAAAGGATAGAGAGAGAGAGAGAAAGAGGGGAGGAATAGCTGCCAATGGAGAGATGAAACCCTCGTGGTCCAGCCAATAGATCCGTCTTGTCACGTCAGGGAGAATCTCAAAGTCTTGGTTCCATTGTAGTCCTCCACCAAGGGGGGGAACAGGTAAGTCTATTGAAACCACCGAGAGGGAACAGGTAAGTTTACAGACAGTCCATGTTCTCAGCAGTGAGCGAGACCAATTGTTTTCTTGGTCCAGGGAGCACACCTGCAGGCAACACTTGGCAAACATCTCGCTTCAGTCCGGCCAGCCCCTGTGTTAGAGTTATAGGGGTCTCAGTCTCAGCCCTTGGGAGAGGGCTTCAGTCTCCATCCATCACAGTGGTCATGAGGCAGCTGAGGGAAACCTCAGAGTGTCTCTTACAGATGATCAGTGGGGACAGGTAACAATCACTCCTGGCAGTGGCTCTCGTGGCTGAAGATGCACTTCTGGAGCGTGTCCAGGGTGAGGAGGCTCAGGGGCTGCAGCACCTCCAACTCCACCGGCCCCCACCAGCTGCCACTGCTGCTGCCGCCCACTTACGGGGAAGGACTGGGTTGGGGAGGGAACAGGGAGGAGATCAGGGACAGGAGAGAGGGGATAAATTGGGGGGTGGGACAGCAGTGGGAGAGGGGGAAGAGTGGGGAGTGGCTGTAGAACAGGGATGTGGTGATGAATGAGGGGTTGGGATTTGGGGGCAGCTTTGTGTTTGGGGTATGGGACAGTACAGAATTTGGGTACAGGATGGGGCTCGGGGTGCAGGACAGGACTCAGGATGCAGCAGTGGGTGCAGGACAGAATTTTGGGTGCAGGACTGTCCTACGGTGACGTTATGATGCTTGTATCCCCATCCATGTGTTCTGTTTATGCTGGATATTATGTTCTGTGCCTTCAAGACTGGCTCTAAAGAGTGAATGTTTTGTTTTGGTTTTGTTATCAGCCGCTCCCCCACGGCTGGTGGGACACATGGGCAGGACATGGTGCTGCTTTTGCTTTTTGCTTGGCTTTTTACTTTGCTCTTGCTTTAGTTTCTGCTCATTAGTTAGTTTAGCTAAGCACTCCGAATTTTTCCCTGGACTGTTTTTCCTTTCCTTTTTTGGAACCACTCAAACCTGCTCTGGACTGGGACCTGGGAAACACCGAGAGTTTGCACCTTGTGGCTGCAGCAGCTGCCCCAGCACCAGAGGGACTGATAACAGAGCGACCACTCCCAAGAGAGACTTTCTGAATTTATCATCTTTTTCAGAGTGGTGAAAGAGTGTTGTCACCTGGTATTGTTCATTTTGTGTGCTGGGGGTGCTTTGCCTGTTAAATAAACAGGTTCTTTCCACTTCTCTCCAGGGAATCCTTCCTGACACAGTTGTGGAGAGGGGCAATGTGCGTTTGTTTTCTGGAGGAGCCCCTATGGAGGTTTTCTCCCAAATTTGCCCTAAACCAGGACAAAATTTGGTACCCAATGCATGGGGCTTGAGAGAGAGTGGAAAAAACCCTGTTCTGACTGCATTTTGGTTGCCATTACTCTGTGTTGGTATCAAGCAGTTAATGGCCATGTTTTCTGAATTCATAATGTCTCTTGGGGTGGAGGCTTGCATGCATTTCTGGTCTCTAAGTGCAGAGGATCATTAACGGGACATCACACCATGATTAATATGATAAGTGAAACCAATTTATTACAAAAAGCAAGCCATTTTTACACTGTTCTCTATTGTTCACACCTCAAGCTAATACCTGATTGGTTAAGTCCTTTTTACGCACGCATTTTGATATTTCAGTTAATTTTAGTTAGTCTTTCTTCTTCATGCATCTCGCTGTGGTTTTCTTGTGTGCCTTTACATCCTGAACCATCTGCTGGTGAGGGTGTTCTCCTTCTTTTGTGTCCTTCAAGGGCACGGTGACCTTACTCAGGTTCTATGAAGGCTGGATTGTGCATATGTTGCATATGTCCATTGTCCTGCAAAAAACCCTCAGCACTCCTCCCAATGCTTTCTGGTCATTCAAGTGCCCTTCAGCTGACTGGTTTCAGCTTTGAACTTCAGGGACTTGCCCAATCTTTCTGAAGCTCAAATAAATATCATATTAGTCAACATCTTAATTGTGTTTATATCTCACAGAATTACCTTTTCTTTTGTCTTTGTCTGAAACTGTTACTGTACGGAAATCTCTGGGGGATGGTGGACATGTCAGATGGTTCTGGGACATCCCAGAGCACGTGGACCTTGGCTCTGCACAGGAGAGCTCTTCATCTCCTTTCTCTCTTTTCCTCCCTTTGGGCATGGAGGGAGCTCCTGACTTCAGCCTGTGACTTGTGTGTGCAAAGAGCAAATCTGGGCAGAATTGGGGCAGGGAGGGTTTGGGGGGACCTTGGATCTGTGCTGGGCACTGAAGGTGTTTTCCATTGCTCTGAGACTGTCTGCTGTGGAAAGTGGATTTAATATCCCACAGAGGAATGACTTTTGCATTTGATGGAGCTGTGCCTTCCCTTGGCTTTGTTGGCTGAAAAGATACAGAGAAGCACACACAGAGCTACCAGCTCCTGGATTCCAGCAGTGTTCAGATAGAAATTCCAAGAGGAGGTAGGGTCAAGATGTGTGCTTGCCTTGTGGTCAGCCTTCAATACCCCTTGGTCTCCCTGGGCCCTTCCCCCAGGTGGGACTTGGGCTCATTTGGTCCCTCAGGAGCTGGGCTGGGGGCTGCAGAGGTGGCTGTGGAGCATTGCCTGTGCTGTGCCAGGGACTGGCAGCCACTGCTGGGCTGGGATAGAGGCTCTGGGGGGATTGAGGTTCCAGGGCAGGGCAGGGCTGGACCTGCCCCGTCCTCCCTCACACACAAAATGTTTAGAGCCAACAATCTCCTCCAGTCTGTCACAACAGGAAATGCTGGAAGTGAAATCCCAATCGTGGCCATGGGCACCTGGCTGAGAAGGACAGTTCTTTTCCATAGGAAGGAAAGCACAGAGCCTCAGTGTTTGGAAGGTAGATGAGAGTCTCACTAGGCAAGGCCAGCCAGACGTGTCAGGAATGGCAGATTTTTGTCTGGGAGCAGTCTTTGGATATAGGGAATTCTGGAGGTGGAACCCAATCTCAGCCATGCGTGCTGAGTAGGACAATTCTTTCTCATAGGGAGGAAAGCACAGAGCCTTCCCCAGTGTTTTGGGGACAGACGGGAGGTGACTCTCCTGAAACCACTGCCTGCCACACTTGTCCTGGAAATATTCCAATGGGAAAAAATTGGAGTTGAAATCCCAGTTCTGGCCATGGGTGTTTAGAAGAGATTGACAGTTCTTTTCCTAGCAAGGAAAGCACAGAGCTGCAGTGCTCCAGGAGCTGATGAGAGGCAGCCCTTGGCATCCCAACATCAGCCAGAGCTGTCCAGTGGCCCCTAGGAGGCCAATCCAGCCAGGCCTGTTCCATGTTCCCGCAGTTCCATGGGAGCCAATGGTCCCTTGCTTCCATGTGTCCCTGAGGTGCCATAATGCCCCCTTGGTGACACGAGGCCCTGAAGGGTCACAATGGTCTCCATGGTTCCATCAGGCCCCACAGAGCCATAATGGCCTCTGAGTCCATGAAGCCCCGCTGTGTCACCAAGGCCCCTTGGTTCCAAGGGCTCCAGTGGTGCCACAATGATCCCCTTTGTTCCATGAGGTCCCCACAGTGTCACTGTAGTCCTTGGACTCACTGGGACTCTCAGTGTGTTCCCAGTCACCCCCCGTATGGTTACAGACACTCCCAGTATATCCCAGTTGCCCTCAGCACACTCACAGTCATTCCCAGTCACATCCACTTGGCCCAGTAAGGTTCCACTTTCCACCAGTATGATCCCAGTCACTCCCAGTGAAGGGAAGGGACCGGGATGGATTGGGACAGGCTGGGATGGACTGGGACACCGGGATACACCAGGATAAACTGGGATACACTGGGATACACCGGGACACACCGGGATATACTGGGATACACTGGGACACACCGGGATATACTGGGATACACCGGGACACACCAGGATATACTGGGATACACCGGGACATACCAAGACACACCAGGATACTCCAGGATACACCAGGACATTCTGGGATTCACCGTGCCCAGCACTGGGACCCACTGGGAGCAGGATCAGGGAACACTGGGACTCAGCAGGGCCAGAATTGGGGCAACATGGGGATCATAGTGGGACCAACTGGGATATACTGGGAGTGACTGTAACCATACTGGGGGTGACTGGGAACACACTGAGAGTGACTGGAGTAACTGAGTCTACACTGGGGGCAACTGGGATTGACTGGGACTGTGCTGGGGAAGACTGGGGTCACAGTGGATTCCGACTGGGGTCATACTGGGAGTGACTGGGTCTGTGCTAGGGTGTCGTGGTTTTGGTTTGCTCATTTAAGATCTCTTTAATTTTGAGATTTTTTTGGCTAATGCACTAAAGAATGTGGTGGGTTTGGTGTTGGTTAATTACTAATACACTTATTTTTGGTTGTGAGATAGGATTAGGAGAAAGGTAAAGCAGGCTCAAAACTTTAAAAGGGTAGAAAGAAAAATTTTAATAATAGTAAGTAAAAAGAAAAAAAAAGGTAGTAAGAATCAAAGCAAACTTTTTAGAATGCTCCTCCCCACAACTTTTTCTTTCTCACTGACAATGTAAAGAAACTAAACTTAAGATTTCTAGTCAGTTTATTACCTCTCAAAGAGTCTTTTTTTAGTTCACTTAGGGACAGAAGTCCCTCTTGTTAATGTTATGGAGACTTTTCTACAAAAGGAAAAAACTTCTCATGGTTCTCAATTTTGTCATGAATAACAACTGCCAGGGGAACCTTGCTATCGTAAAATCTTTCTTATTTCTACCTTATTTCTACCTTATTTCTACCTTCCCACAGCTTGGAGATGGGCTATGTTGATTGATGGGGTATTGTTTTAAAGATGAGCTGTTTTAAAGATGAGCTGTTCAAAGGCAAAAGTTCTCATTATCTATCTCTAAAATCATCATCACCTCTGGGAGCAGAGATCTTCATTTTTAGAAGCACAAGACTGCACTCTTTCTTTGTGCAAACTTCTCATGAGATTACAGCTATTTCAACATCTGCTTACTTTAACATAGAAGCCTTTACCTAATATCAATTCAAACACTTTCATTTCCTTATGGTTTTATGTCTTATAAGGGAAAAGAGTCATTTCTTTATAGCTTACAAGAGGATTTCAGCTCTAAAAACAAAGCATCTTCTCACCCCTCCCATCTGGGACTTACCTTCTTCTTTATTACCTTTAATGTCTTCATCTTGTCTTGCATGTTGTTCTTTTCTCTCATTCAAAAGAAGATTGAAGCACTGAAAAAGTTAACATCACGCCTGAAGCCTACCCACCAATAACTTGTAACAGAAAGCTGTGGCTCAGTTGTGTTCAGATCAGCTTTATAGTTAGTGTTTAGTTTTCTACACCAGCCACAGAAGTCTCTGGTCTCAGCCACGCTAAGAAGAAGAAGAAGCAGCCTGACAGCGAGATCTTCACAGCCACAGCCAGCCCTGCTCTGGCTAAAGCTCCGCAGCCTCCCCTGTCTCCTTGCCCAGCGGCTGCTGAGGCCCAGCCCGGCCAAACCAGAGCCCATGGAGAGAGAAGCTAGCAAGCAGCCCAGAAAATAGAAAAGAAGCCCAGCCTGCAGCAAGACTGCCCAGCCCAGCCCAGACACAGAGCAGAAGCCAAAACCCAGCAGCTCCCTGCTGACCAACAAAGAAAAAAATGTTTCTGAATTTTTTGGCCTTTACCATATGTGTTTCGCAAAAGCATGTCTAGCTTTCAGTAGCTCAACAGACTGTCAGATACACAAAAAACTTTGGATGACTTCCCTAAATTTCCTCCCATTCCAAAACATAACACAGGGGCCACTGGGAGCAACTGGGATGAGACTGGGAGGAAATGGGAACAACTAGGACGAAGCTGGGAGCAACTGGGATCATCATGGCATCAGAGTAGGATCATACTGGGAGGGACTGGGTCTGTACTAGAGCCAACTGGGATCATACTAGGAGGAAATGGAACTATGCTGGGATAAATAGGATCATACTGGGAGCAACTGGCACCACACTGAGGGTGACTGGGATCCTTCTGGAATCATGCTGGAAGTGACTAGGATCAGGCTGAGGGCAATTTGGACCATGGTGGAGCAACTGGGATATACAGGGAGTGACTGGAATCATGCTGGAGGTGACTGGGAGTGGCTGTGAGCAAATGGAATCATACTGGAAGCTACTGGGAGCAACTGGGAGTGAGTGGAAACACATTAGGGACAACTGGGATGTACTGGAAGAGACCAGGAATGACTGGAATCACAAAAGAACCATAAAGGATGTTACTGGAATAATACTGGGAGTATCTGGGAGTGACTGGAATCCTACTGGGAGTGACTGGAATCATACTGGGTGACTTGGAGTGACTGGGACCATACTGGGGGCAAATGGCACCATACTGAGAGTGACTGGGTTCATCCTGGAATCATACTGGGAAGGACTTGAACCATACTGGGAGTGCCTGGAACTATAATAGGGGTGAATGGAAACACCTGGGATCATACTGGGATCATGCTGGGAGTGACTGGGATGATACTGGGATCACACTGAGTGTAACTGGAAGTGACTGGGACCATCCTGGGGGTGACTGGGAGCCACAGGGCCCATGCTGGGAGTGACCTGGGGGGAACTGGGGGAACTGGCCCAGCTGGGGCTGAGGGTTGTTCTCCCCCAGGGCTGCCCTGCGTCCTGCTGCTGTCCCTGGCCTCACAGAGCCGAGGGACAGGGGACAGCTGGGGGACAGGGGACAGCTGAGGGACAGGAGACAGGGGCAGGGATGTGGAGAGGTAGAAGGGAGTGCCAGGGGGTCCTTTAGCCCAGGAAATGGGAGTCCAGGGTTTCCCAAAAAGGAGGGACCAGGATGGGGACACCAGGGATGTTCAGGAAGGGGCAGTTCAGGGGATCTCTGGTTTTGCACAAAGCTGGGGCTGGGGGCTGGGAAAGGCAGGAATGGGGGTCCAAGGCATTCCAGGGCGTCCCAGGGTCAAGCCAATGGCCAGTCTGGAGGCTGGGAGCCATGGGATGGCCAGGAAAAGGGGAGCAGGGGGTCCTCATGTCCAGAAATGGGGTGTGAAAAATGCATGTATTTTATGATTGGCTTTTTGCAAATATTAAAATGAATATTATATGTGTTGTATTAGAAAGCAATGCTGTATTAATTTTCTTAAGTACTGTGTTAAATATAGTTTTAGGTTATAAAAATTGTTAAAATAGAAACTATGCTATGTAAGATGCTTTGTTTAAAAGAAAGGACTTGCAGCAAGATAGCAGCCACAGAACACCTAGATCTTTCAGAGAAAAAGAATTTATGGCCTTCTTATTGGAAGAAACAAACTTCTTCCCAAACTTCTTCCCCACCAATGGAGGTGCTATTAGGATTAGAGGGAAGAAGTTGACACTGATCAGACAGAATCCTGTGTTTGAATGGAATTTATGCATCATGTATGAAGTGTATGAATATGCAACGGGCTATTGTTCTTAAGGGTTAATCCTTTGTTAACCAGGGTCCTTTTTCGGGCCCATGATGCCCAGAAAAAGGTATACCCGGACGTCCGTAACTCTTTGTTTTTCTTGTCTCATATTGTCTTAATTCAATTTGTCCAAATTGTTATTACTCTAATTGTGTTACTATATAACCATCTTATTACTATTAAACTTTAAAAATTTTAAAAACAAGTGATTGGTGTTTTTCACAATTTGGTAGCAGAGGATGGTTACTAACACCTCGCTGCCGGTGCTTTAGGAGAGTCAGAGTGGGGAAGGCGCGCCCTGCCCTCTTTGGCAGCCTCGCTCTGTTTCCCCTGAAGTGACCAACAGACGCAGGTTACGATCAGTGGACAAAAGGAGGCAATAAAACAAATAAAAGGGAAAAAGGCTCCCTACAACCGCGGTAATTGGCCCTCTAAGACTAGTAGTGCGCACGAAGAACCCGGGAAGGAAAAAGGATTGGTAAGTATTTCTGGGGGGGCAGGTACAGGGGGATGAATGTGTGTGAGTGAGAGGCGGGCTGGTTGTCCCAGACCTGCCAAGTGAGTGCTGGAGTCTCCCATGCTGTGTTTTCGTCTTTTCGCAAGAAAAGCGGCCAGTAAAGAGACGAAGCGAGTGATAAGAGAGTGAAAGAATCCCCCAGGGTAACTGGGACTGGGTCTCAGGGAGGGGTTGGACCCCTCGGAGGTAGGGAGCAAGGTTTCCTAGCCCAATCCACTAGGAAACGGGACAGGAGGGGCCCCTAAAACCTGCTGGGTTGAGGGATTTCTATTCCAAGAGCATCCAAGAGCAGGGTTGAGCAGAATTCTGTCGGACTGAGGATATGCCCAAGAACACTCAGGGTGGGACAACACAGCTAGATTGGGGGATGAAAATTTTGCCCAACAGCATCTGGGGTTGGACAACACAGCTAGATTGAGGGATGAAATTTTTGCCTAACAGTATCCGGGGTTGGACAACACAGCCGGATTGAGGGAAAAAATTTTGCCCAACAAGATCCAGGGTTGAACAACATAGCCGGATTGAGGGATAAAAAAATGCCCAAGAACATCCAGGGTTGGACAACACAGCAAAACAAATTAAATGCTGATGAGCATCTGTAGTTGTACCACACCTCTGGGTTGAGGGACAGAAAATGCCCAAGAGCATCTGGGGTTGAACAACACAGCTGGATTGAGGGAAAAATACCCAAGAGCATCTGGGGTTGGACAGCACTGCAGGACTGAAGGAAAATTACCCGAGAGCATCTGGGGTTGGACAACACAGCAGGATTGAGGGAAAACTTGCCCAAGAGCATTTGGGTTTGGATAACACAGCTGGGTTGAGGGATATCCAATAGCACCGGGACTGGCCAGTAACACCTAAACTTGTAATAGGTGATGTGAAAGTAAGAGGTACCTTATTGTTGTTTTGTGGTGTGTGAGAGTGAGACACACACAAAGTCAGCCTCAACTTCCCGGGCAGGTGGGAAGGGGGAGGCAGTGGAAAGAGGAGTGAGTGACCTGCGAACCAAGGTAGCGTTCCCTGGGTGTGTGAGGAGCCATAGCTGAAGAGTGTGAAAGACACGCAGACAGCCTCACAGGGGAACGGACACCAGAGGCAGCCAGAGTCAGGGCCCTTCTAGGGGGCCTGGTGACACTGAGACCTGGAGGTAAACCCCAAAGCGAAAGAGGGGGCCACAAGGACCTATGATTTTCTAGCAATAAGGATCCACTTTATGTCTTGAGAGTGTGAAGGAATGTGTGAAAGTGAATGAGAAATAAAAGTGAGTGAATGTAGATGAATGAAAGTATAGGTAATGTCGATTGTGCATTTTAAGCCTTACCATATCTCCTTGGAGGGATTGTATTGAAAAGCAGTGTGAGAAAAAGATTTTCGGGTGTAAGTAGTTGAAAGAAAAGTGGTATTTAAGTTGTTAGTAAAAAGTGAAAAACGGAAGCAGGGGACGAATAGATAGAATATTGAAAAATGAGACAGAAATCCAGTAATGTGAATACAGGAAAAGAAAAACAGGAAAAATATTACCAACAGAAATACCCCAAGATAGCACTTTGGGAGTTATGTTAACAAACAGAAATACAACTCCTTGCAAAATACAGGGTATGCAGAAGTTGATGAGAAAAAACATGCAAACTTGTGAATTATATACTTAGAAAGAGCATTAGAAAATTTAACACAAAAGAAAGGAGTTATATATTGATTCAAGGTATGCCTTGGGAGTAGGGCATACCTTAAGAAAAATTTAAAAAGGGAGATTACTTAATTAAAGAAGAAAAAGATTAGTACATGAGAAACTTATTTTCGAGGTTTTAGAGGCATTAAAGTTACCTAAGAGAGATAGCAATAGTACAACACCAAAAGGTAAAGACCTGGAAATAAGAAGAAATAAAAGAAATAATTGGCAGATCAAGAAGCTAAAGGTGCAGCAGAAAATAGAGCTGAAAGAGTTAATATTAACTCCAAATGAAGAAATGAAGAAAAAAAAAAAGGGGGGGGGAATTAAAACAAGATCGTGGCGAACAAGATAAATCTGGGAAATAGAAACATCTTGATATGGAAGACTATTAGATAATAAAACGCTTACGAGGGAATAGCAGAGGACATGTATCAAAAAGCCCTGTGGGATACTCAGGCTTTGGGTGATAATTTTTTTAAAAGAATTATGGGTGCACTGAACTTTAAGAGTAGAAAAACAAGTACCTGAAACATGTATAATTTGTCAAAAGATAAATTAAAGGGTGATGAGAAAACCAATATGAGAAGGTCGTGAGTTAGCTCGTCAACCATTTCAAAGCATCCAAGCAGAAGTTTAGATTTAAGTTAAGTTAAACTCTGGATTTATTTGTAAAAACCGATTAATCCAGAAGAAAAAGAGAATACCACATGGTGGGGAAGGAGGAGGCTGTAAGAAAATAACATTTTTGAAAGGCAATAAAAGCAAAACGGGGAAAGTATAAAGCTGAGAACAAATCACCTCATCCATTCCCGTTCGTTCCCCCACTCGTTCGCAGCTGCACCACCCCTCCCAGCCCCTGTGCCAGCTCTGGCACAGTCCGTCTGTCCCGGTCCGTCTGTCCCGGTCCGTCTGTCCCAGGCCGGGGCTGGGGGTCTGTCCTGCCGTGTGCACCGTGGTTACCGCGCTGACCGCACCGAGGGGGGTCCCGTCTGTCCCGTCTGTCGCATCCCCGGCTGCCCTGGCTCTGTCGGCTCCCGCCGCTGCAGCCGGGGTCAGTCCCGGCTTTGTCTGTGCCGGATCAGCCACCGTGAGCCGTGTGGGGGCGATCCCCGCTCCAGCTCGGCCTGCACCGGAACGGCCCCGCGGGCGATCCCGGCTGCAGACCCCGCCTTTGGAGCCCCCAGACCCTGAGCTGTGCCGATCCCCTCGGGCGATTCCCCCTGCAGACCCCGCCTTTGGAGCCCCCAGACCCTGAGCTGTGCCGATCCCCTCGGGCCATCCCAACCACAGACCCCGCCTTTGGAGCACCCAGACCCTGAGCTGTGCCGATCCCCTCAGGCGATTCCCCCTGCAGACCCCGCCTTTGGAGCACCCAGACCCTGAGCTGTGCCGAGTTCTCCCGTCCTGCCCTGAGCTCCGTTCCCTCGGTAACCACAGCTCCGGCTGCTCAGGGAAACTCTCTAAAGGAATCGCTTTATCGAAACACTAAAAGTTCAGTTAGAAGAAAACCCTCTCCTGATTCTTCCTAAAAATACGGGGAAAAGGCTATAGAAGATAAAAATCCAAAAAGAACGGGATAAAGAGATTGGTCTATTTCCATTACGAAAGGTTCTCATAGGAGGGGACGGATCAGAGTTTGTAAATGCTCCTTTGACTTTGTCTGAGGTCTGAATTTTAAGAAATAAATACAAGGGATATTCGGAGAATCCCATAGGCATAGCTGAACAATTAGACCAACTTTTAAGTCCAAACATTTATACTTGAGAAGAGATGTGGTCGGTAATGAAAAGAATATTTTTCTCAAGAAGAAAAGCAATTAATCAGAGCAACTGAAATAAAAGCTTAAGAAAAAGATAATCCGCAGGGACCCCCAGAGAAGACAAAACGCCAACTGCACCTCCTGAGTGGGGTTAAAATAATGAGGAGGGGAGTAAACACATGAATAATGATCGTAATTACATAACCAAGAGAATAAATGAGACAGCATATCAAAGGCAAAATGCGAAAACAAAAGGTTTTTGAAGGACAGCTTTTAAAGGGGAAAGAAGAAACTCCAACTAAATAGATAAGCAATCTTGAGAGAAAAAGGAAAATGGTCCTAAGTAAGCAGAAGATCTGAAAATCTTTAAAGAAATGGGCACATTAAAAAAAATCAAGTCAGAGGCTCTAATTGTTTTGGGGGGACAAATACAATCTGGAGCCTGTGATAACTTTAAAAGTGAGTCCCCCAAGAAGAAGAATTGGAATTTGTAACAGACACAGGGGCAGAGAGAACTTTCCTGTTAAATGTTCCAAAAAGTTATAGTGTGAGCAAACATATAGTGAAAGCAAAAGGGGCAAAAAGAGAAAGTTTTACATTTCTAGTCATTAAAGATGTGGTAATTGAGAGAAGAAACTAAAATTTAGATGGGAGATGTGTTATTTGTCCCAGGGGCAGGTAACAATTTATCAGGAGGAGTCTTACCAGTGCAATTAAGAATAGTAGTTATATCAGAAAATGGGAAAATGACAGCTAGAGTTTTGAAATTAGGCCAAGAAGATGAAAAAAAAATCAACAAAGAAGTTTGGGCTGGAGAAAGAAATAGGGGAAGATTAAATATCGACTCCATAAGGGTTACAATTGAGAGAGAAGAAAGAGAGAAGTTGAAGTAAGGGGGTGGTTAGCAAACTCTGAGATGTTGGAATGTGAAGTGATGACATCTTGGTGCTAGAAGAGAGCAGAAGTGTGAATGGAGTTTTTTGCATCAAAGGCAGAGAAGTGTCTTAACACATGGTTGTCAGGAGGTTATTCAACGCCACACTGGGGTCCAGAAAGGATTTAGCAGAACAGGCCCTGCTTGAAGACAGAAGAGGATAAGAAAGAAAGAGAAAGAAAAAGAATGTCAGGAGCACCTGGGGACGCCAAGTTTGGGGTTGTCAAGGTTGGAAGGTGTCTGAGCGCTCCCTACGAGCGGCGGGGTCTCGGGGGCTGCGGCAGGGACCGATCCATGGAGGTGACCCGGGCGGTGCTGGCAGCAGAGGACACAGGTTTGCGGCCAGGAGCGGGCTGGCTCCGGGGCGGAACTGCCGGGGGGCTCCCAGACTGTCGGGGTGCAGAGTCCAGGATGGCAATGTCAGCTCGGTAAGTGGGCCGAGAGAGAGAAGGGGAGAGAGAGAGAGAGAGAGAAGAAGAGAGAGAGAAGGAAAGAGGAAGAGAGACAAGAAGAGAGAGAGAGACAGGGGGCAAGAGAGACCCAGGGCAGCCCCCAGGGTCCCCATGCCCGTGGCTGCTCTCCCCTGCTCCAGCCCTGCAGCCAAGGGGCAGCACCGGGGAAAGGGAGAAGAACAGCACTGACAGCAAGGCTGTGAAAAGAGGGGCAGGGGGGCCAGCAATAAAAGATAAACTCAAAGCAGAGATTGATGAGTCTCCAAACCTCACAAAGCAGTTTATTTTTCTTAAGTGAGAAGTTTTTTGGTTTTTTCTTTTGTTCTGCCATTAACGAGAAGGTTTTTTTTTTTCCTGAAGAAGAGGCTGCTGTAGAGAAAGCTTTTAGGTAAACCCAGAGAGTTTAGAAGGAAAGCGAATAGTAAAAGTTAATGCAGTATTATCTTTCTTTTATTACCATGCTATTAAGAAGTCCTTTCCAGGTACTACTGAAGCAACAACCAGAATCACAGAAAGAAGGTGAATTTCATGCCAGCAGAATCAAAGGACTTGTGAAGAAACCTGAAAAATGGAATATCACATGTAAACCGGGTGATACTGAACTGACTTTCCAATGGGATCTGACTGGTAATAGTCTGGGAAAACCCAAATTATCCAAGAAATATACAAAGAATAACACTGAATTAAGAAATAAGATAATGCTTATATCACTAGTTTTGAGCACTGCCTGAATAAAACATCTTCTTGGGAAGGAATACCTCAGATAGAAGGATCAAGACTGTTTTTGTATTCTGACCTTAGCCTGAGAATTGTACAGGGGAGAAGGGGAATTGCCATTTCCATTAGTAAACTTTATTTGATTCATTCCAATACTGGACATGCTAGCTAGGTTATAAGTAAATGCTTAAACTGTGAGAGGAATTAGTATTGTAGTTCACAAAATTTATGCTCTTATTGCAAAAAGTGTTATAGTAATAACTTAGTTTTGTGGATGGGAATTATTAGTGCCTGTTGAATGAGAGATACCTGAGGAACAGTAGGAGACCACAGTTAAAGAGTGTTAAAAACAATTTGCCTGGAAATTAGTTAAGAGAAAGTGACAAGAAAATACAGGGCAAGACCAGATTGGCCTCTGTATTTCACCACCGAGAAGATCAAATACAGCTGCTGTGGGTTGGAACCTCACAGGCATGGGAGGTGGGAGTATAAGCCATACTGGACCTCTGTTATTCCTGTCTCTGGCACTCATTTGTTGTCTTTTCCCTTTCGGGATACCAGAAAGATCGTGTCAAAAATGCTACAAAAAGCATCACATAGAAAGAAACCAAAGTTCCTCCTTTATTACACACACCTATGTCAACAGCCACTGTTATAACCCATCCAAATTAAGAACCCCTAGGCAAAATGGAGTAAATTATTAGATTACAAGAAACTTAGGAAAAAAGTGGTAATAGATTTAGAATTGAATGTCCAAAAAGAGAGAGATGGATTTGTTTTACATTTAATCTTGAAGATACGGTTCAAGATTTGGTAAAAAAACAAATAATAAACGAAAAGGTAAAACCAGCACAGCAATCTAACTCTGTATTGACTCCAAATTATCTGTTGAATCGTATTACAAGACTCCAAGCAGTTATAGAAATGATAGCAAATAAGGCTGCTCAAGCATTAGAGTTAATATCAAGCCAGCAAAGCCAAACAAAAACTGTGGTGTATCAGAATAGGTTGGCTTTAGACTATTTATTGGCCAAAGAAGGGGGTGTTTGTGGAAAGTTCAATATATCAGATTGTTGAAAATTGATGACCACAAAAAAGTCATTCTAGAAAAAGCAAAAGAAATCAAAGAAGAAAAATATATAAGCATATAATAACCCAGGTACCAGTCCAAAAATTAGAAAACAATGTTAAAATCTAGCTGGTGGGGTAATGTATTAGAAGAAATTAAGATCTTTCATTTTTTGTTACAACTGTTTTTATATTTCTTACTCGCGTAATCCCGTTTTATTTTGCCAGCATAGCCCAGAAGATGCAAGTAGATAAAAATATTGCTCAAGCCAAATGATTTACAAAGAATAAGAGTGGGAATTGTGAAAAATGCATGTATTTTATGATTGGCTTTTCGCAAATATTAAAATGAATATTATATGTGTTGTGTTAGAAAGGAATGCTGTATTAATTCTCTTAAGTACTGTGTTCAATATAGTTTTAGGCTGTAAAAATTGTTAAAATAGAAACTATGCCATGTAAGATGCTTTGTTTAACAAGAAGGGCTTGAAGCGAGATAGGAGCCGCATGACACCTAAATCTTTCAGAGAAAGAGAATTTATTGCCCTCTTATCAGAATAAACGAACTTCTTCCGACCTCGAAGGCGCTGTTAGGATTAGAAGGAAGAAGCAGGCACTGACCAGACAGAATCCTGTGTTTGAATGGAATTTATGCATCATGTATGAAGTGTATGAATATGCAACGGGCTATTGTTCTTAAGGGTTAATCCTTTGTTAACGGGTGTCCTTTTTTGGGCTCGTGATGCCCAGAGAAAGGTACCCGGACGTCCGTAACTCTTTGTTTTTATTGTCTCATATTGTCCTAAACATTTTATTACTATTAAACTTTTAAAATTTTTAAAAACAAGTGATTGGCGTTTTTCACAGGTCCCTTTTCCTTAGCGCGCAGTTTTCGCACAGCATTCGCAGCGGCCGTCCCCTCCCACCGCGCCTTTGCAGCTCAGCAGATAAACTGTATTCCAATTCTCGACGACATCCACCAGTTTTGGTTTTGCACGGGAGGTATTTAAAAAAGCGATGCAAAAGTTTTAGCTACTAAAAGCTGTACAGCTTCTGAGACAGTAAAGAAGAAATTAAATCCCAAACAAGAGAAATAAAGAAATGCCTTAATCTTAAAGCTAAAACCCTCTGGTAAAACTATGGAAACAAGACTTTTTTCTCTAAGACTTAAAGGTATGGAGAGATATAGTTGTAATTAATATCAAACAAAAGACTCCACAGCAAAGCAAACAAATATTAAAGTCACTGTAATCCTATAAGAAGTTGAAATGGAGAGAAGAGTAATAAAATCATGTGCCTCCAAGAACAAAAATCTCTGTTCAGAGTGGGCACAATGGGAGGCCGGGCCGCCAGCTCCGCCCCCCGAGCCCCCGCCGGCCGACACCGCAGGCCCCTCGGCACCTTTCGGCGTGGCCCCGCTCCCCGCAATGCCGTTGCCCGCAGCCTCCTCCCCGCCGCCCCTGCCCCCGGACGGCCGCACTCCAAGCCGCTCCTGCCGCTGCCCGCGCTCCTGAGAGCGACACTGCCGGCCCGGCTCGTGGCGGCCTCGCCCCTGGACAGGGAGCTGCCGGCTGCTGCTGGCCCGGGGCAGCTGCGGCTCGGAGTCCGCCTGCCGAGGGGCGAGAAGCAGCAGCCCCGGGCTGCTCCCCATTGTGCCCCGCATGATTCCCTGCCCCGGCGCCTCGGAGCCCGGGCACACCGAGCGCCAGCACGGCCGCTGCGGCTCCCTGCCTGGGCACACGGAGAAATCCGGCACATGGAACTCGCCAGAAACCCGAGCTGAGGCAAAACTGACCGCGAGTCGCACCTGTGCTGAAGCCGCTTCCCAGCTTTATTATAGGCTTGCCGGGCTCTGGGCGCGACAGCCGCTGCGCCTCCAGTCTAATGGGCGCGATTCGTACCCCCTCACTGCTACACGGACAGCGTCAGTGTGGGAGGGATTTTGGCCGACCTGAGCAATCGGCGGCGGGAGCGCAGCCAATCGCGGATCGGCGGCTCCCCCGCCGCGCCCCGGCGCTCGCCGCTGCCTTCTCCGGGATCGGTTCCTTCACCGCTCCGGCGCCTCCCGTCGCTGCCAGCCCAGATTCGGGGATCAGAACCCGAGTCCTTTTGGTTCGGCTGAGCGCAGTGCAAACCCCCTGCGGTGGCGGCAGGCGCGGAGCTGCCCCGCCTCACCCCGAGCCCCGGGCGGGTCCCAGCTCGGCTTTCCCCGCTCGGCTTTTCCCTCGCTGCCGCCGGGGCTTTCCCCGCTCCCGGGGCTCGGCTTTACCCGGCGGCTCCGCTTGGCCCCGAGCGAACTCACTGACCCCCGTGGCTCCCCAGCCCTGCGGCGGGGCGAACCCCCGGCATTTGCCGAAGGGCTCTGACTGCCCCTGGCTACTGAAGCCTCACGCACCGTGTCCTAGAATGCCGTAAACATGTGCTGAAATGCTTATTTGAAGTTAGTCTTGTGTTTTTGGTGAACTCTGATTTCTCTGAGAATTGATACTGGAAAGATTCAAAGCGGTACATGCAGTGCTTCATTATTATCATGTGCAGAATAACACAGTCTAATTTCTTTAGCAGAAATGCTGATAGCATTTACCACATGGTATTACACTAAATACAATCTCGAGAAGCTCCCGATCTCTTGGACACTTTGCCAAATTCTACTTTGTTGTTTCTTTTAGTAGAATTGAGCTTTAAAAGGTTTCAGTAAATTCATTAAAATTTGTGGCTGCCATGACTTTTTCTCAATGTTAAATTACATAGGGTCAAGATATTTGTTACATTTCTCTAATCCCTGCAGTAAATCCATCAGGCCACTATTTCAGACACGCTTGGTTCACATTTTCAGTGCCTTTTGGTATTAATAGCATCAGACTAAGGTACATTTTGTAGAACCCAGAACTTTTAAGGATATTGATTGCTAGTTCAGTTCTGTTTTATTTGAATATGATTTTAGCGATGTTAAGATTAAGCAAGGTTAGATCTGAGTAATGTTACCTTTATTACTCTATTGAGTTAATTTTTTACTAATCTTTCATGTTAAGGTGGATTTCTGTCAGATTTGAATGTTGCTGAGTTTGGACAAGATCAGGTTTCAGTCTTCTTCACTTTAAGCCATTTCATGTTTTATTTCTGTTTTAAGATCAGTTTTTATTGAGTATGAAAGATGCTACTTTAAATTCTCTTAAGTATACCTCGAATGGTACTGAGGTGACACTGAATTACACTGTAATTAATTTTAAGACCCAAGTCAATTTTCTTTAAACATGTTTGTTTACATTGCAAGATGTAGTTCTTCTAGAGAAAAGACAGATCCCACTGAAACAGCTGTGATGAAACACTGATAAACACCTGCTTTTGGATAGAAGAAGATACAGTTTGTTGGGCCCTTGATCCTCTCACAGGTTGCACAGGTGTCAGTGCTACACTGCCTAACAGGATCATTGATTGTGATCTCTTCTGGTTTATTTTCCACAGATAACACAGGAGAGTGGGTGGTTGTTCCACATTGTGGCTGTTATCCATTGTAAGCTGTTCAGTGTTTCATTGCTATGGATACAGGAATGCTGGAAGAATATTGTCTCCAATTCCTGAGACAGTCACTGCTGATAGATTGGTTCCATCATATGAATTCACTCATTTTTATAACAGGCATTATTCATAAGACACCATTACCTTATTTATAGCTAGCATTTCATTAACTTTGACATATCTTTGTGTGACTATCCACAAGACATGGTGTCACTTTGGGATCTCTCTGTTTTGTTCTGCAGCTGCAGCTGCATCTCTTTGAACAGGCTGTCTGCAGCCGTTCCCTGCACTGCCTGCTCAGCCTTCAGTCCCTTCTCTTGTTCCAGCAGGGTTGCTGTGCCTTGACCCAGGGCTGTCTCATGATTTTCCTGTGTTTTCAGAGTTCCAGGATGAGATCTCTGGGCTCGGTCAAACGCCTCATCTGAACTGAGGTCCTGTGGTCTTTCCTGACCCTTTTGTGACACATCCTCATGGGACAGGGCTGTGACCTGCTGAGGGCAAGGCTGCTCCTGCTCTGTGGGAATCACACACAGCCCCAGTTATTCTCACAGGAGCACTCCAGCAGTTTGCTGTGTTGGGGCATCTCATAGCTGCTATTCTTGAGAGATTTGTTTTTGAGGTATGTGAGGGAGACCCTCCCAATGAGGGTCTGGGCTCTGGCCATGCCCTGGCTCTTCCTGGTTGGAAAATTGCCAACAAACCCAGATGTTTTCTGCCTCAAAACTATATTCAAGTCCCTTGGCCTTGGCAATTTGACCCTATACCAATAAGACAGCTGGATCTATTTTTAAAGTGAGCTTGGACACCTTTCCTGGAAATGGATCTCCACGTCCTCACTGAAATGAGGTTTGTCAGCTGTTGCAGGCTCTGGGTGATGATGCAGTATTTTAGACATTGATAATCATCCAATTTCACAAGTCTTAGTAATTACATGCATTATCTGACTTATTCTTGATTACTGTCAGTTTCTTGTTTCACTGCATGTATTGCTTTGTTTTGCTGTTCCCTTCATGTTCATAGCAAGAGACATGCTTGTTATTTTTAAAACAAAAAGAAAGGGGAATTGGCTCCTAAAGAATGTCTGAACAATGCAATATTTGTACTAAAAGTATTTTAAAGGCTTTTCTGTAACTGTCACAGTGAGGGTGGCTGTGACAAACCTCTCTGGTTCCCTGACTTCAGGCAAGGGTGGTGAAAATGAAAAGGAGCGGGTTCGATGGAGCTGCCCAGAAAGAACTTTCATAAAGGGTGAGAAACAACAAACGTGGGGAAGCCGTGCGCAATAAGAGGGGCAGGATCCAGAGACCCCAAACAAAGGGGAAGCAACAATAGATACACTGAGGGGTGGAACATTCTGCAACTGTAACCATATGGGGGAAACAAGTAAGCACTAGGGGAACAGAACTTGGGCAACTTAACATAAAAACACCAAAGGCTCAGGGGGGAACTCTCAGGCTGGCCCTGAACTAAACAAATGATTCCCAGGGCTGGAAACCAACGCCTGGCTCTTTTGGGGTAAAATCCAGGTGAGTCTGAGTCACAGCTGGGCCAAGTCCCACACATGAGGGTCTCAAGCTGAGTGTGCAATGGCAAGGCCTGGCTGATTTATGGACTGAGGGAGAAGGGGTGCACATGTTTTATCATCAGCAGCTTTAAAGAGGTCACCTGCTCACCTGATCAGGTATCGATGGCCTCCGAGAAATGAGGCTCAGGGAGAAGAGGGGTGACTTTGTCCCCACTCAGCCTTGGTGGCCAGGACAGGGACAGAGGCAGGACTGCCAGCCCATGGCTGTGCCTGGAGACTTGGAGAGGAAACTGAACAGAGGCCTTCTGTCCTACAGTATTTACCACCCTGATGTTGTGTTCTACCAACCCTCTTCAGCTATTCCTGCTCCGGGCTTCCAGAAAGACATTCAGTGATGCCAAGGCCAACATTCCCAGCTGCTGGACTTCCTCCTGCCTAGACAGCACAGCCCCTGAGTTCCAGCCATGGGGACTTTAGAATTATGGTCATTTATTTCCATTCCCTAAGAGACATTGGACATGATCTTTGTGTTCTCCCATGCTGCAAGACCCTTTGTCAGTGACATGATTGGACTAGAGGATACAAAATTGGAGTATTGATTGACTGTAACCTGTCTTTCATGTGTCTTATCCTGTACCTAATAGATAACCATTAATAACCTTAAAAAGATTGTAATCTCACAGGAACAAACTGTTTTAAACATCAGAATGCATAAGCTTTTTTTTTTAACAAAAAGAAGGAGAATTGTTGCATATAGATAGAAATGCTATAAAAGAAATGCCTTACAGTATCATGGTATAGGCCTGCTGATTGGGCTGGGTGCAGCTCACAGCTTGTCTGTTGATTCCCATGAGAGAGAATCAGAGGAATGAGAATCAGTCTGCAGAACAATCTATTGTTGTAAAGAAAAACAGGTTCACACTCTCAAAACCAAGAAATCTGTCCCATGCAAATCAGTGAAAAATATATATATAAACCAACCAAAAATGGAGATGTTTAGTGGAAATGCAAAATGCCATTTACTGTCCAATGAACTGTCAGAGTATTGTGAGCCAATTAGATCTAACACGGTGCCAGCTGATAATCCTATAAAATATGAGCTGTGCAGTAAAGATGCGCCTTTTCTGGATAAAGAAATGGGTCGCAGTTGTTTGTATTGTGACAAATCAAGGGGGACTTTTCCTCAATTTAGCCTCCTAAAATAAGTGGAAATGCAGTTTCGTTCTCAATTTCCCTCACTGAAGCCCATTCTGGGGGCTTTTGCACATCTTTTTCATCTGTGAAGGTCCCTTCAAATGGAGGCTCCCCCTCGACGGAACACTTACAGTGGCACCCTCGGCGATCCCAGCGCAGGGGGCACACGGGGGAAGCCGGCGCCAGGAACTCGCCAGAACCCCCCGGCCCTCACCGCGGCCCCCTCCGCCCACAGCGAGCCCCGAGCTGGGGCAGCACCGGCCGCGGGTCCCACCTGGGCTGGAGCCGCCTCCGAGCTCCGGGTGCCGCCGCCGCTCCGCTCCCGTCCCGGCCAGACACAGCGGGCACGGCGCAACAGAATAAAGAAAATGTCTGGAGCGAGAGGGATTTTGGCCGTCTTGAGAAAGCAGTGTGCGGGGAGGGCAGCGGGGGGCGAGGAAGAGAGGGGAGGAGGGGAGAAGTCAGATCCCTCCTTTTTCCGAAAAAAAAAACCGTTGTAAGAAAAAGGGCCCCAGGCCGTTGGAGTTGGTGAAGAAGCGCAGCCTCGGGGAAGCCGCTCCTGGGGCTCTCAACAGGGAATTATCGTGGGGATTCTTGGGCTGGGCTGGGCCAGGCCAGGTGCCCGGTACCAACAAAAGCGCTCTGAGCCTCTCCTCCGGCCCCTGGGCAGGCAACAGAACACAGCAGGAAAGGCTCGAGGACCGGCAAAAGCCAGGCAGAGATCACTCACCGGAGACCGGAAGAAGGGACACGACTGGGGGGAATTATTTGAATTTATTATGGCACAAATCATGGCAAGAGAACGAGCGGTAAAGCAGCAGGGTTCCAGCCTCGGAACCAGGACTGTGCCCTCGGCCCCCGGCAGCCGCACCAGGGGGTAAAGGATCCCCGGGCCGAGCAGCGGCTCTGCCCCAGCACGGGGATGTGTCCGGAGCCCCCGCTCCGTGCCGGGCTCGGAGGGCCGAGCGCGGAGCAGGAACTGAGCTGCTCCTGGAGCTTCCAGCGCTGTTGGATCCGGCGGGCGCGGCACAGGCTCGGTCAAACACTCCAGCTCCTGCACCTCGGGAAATAACAAGTGGTTTCTAAGAAGTGACTTTGATGTCGCTGAGCCGGTGATTATGGATTAATCTCGCACTGGAAAGCAGCCTTCACACCCTACTGCTCTTTGCATCACCCAAACAGTTTGGAGATTGCTGCCTGGCACCTCCTGAGTTGTATCTTCCTTGTCAATTTTATCAGCCCCTTGTTTAATTATAAAAAATTAATAAAATGCAGAGACCATTGGCCCGGGTCTCAGGATTAGCATATCTTTTCCAAGGATCGGAAAAAACGATTGTTTCTGCTAAATCATAGAGTTAAAAAGTTCATGTTACTCACATATATTTTTAAAAGGAAAAGAGAAAAATAACAATTACCGTGCCAGTGGTGCTCCAGCCTATTTATGCTCTGTTCTTTCTCTTCTTGTAGCATCTCTAACGTTACTTAAAAAAACCCAAAACAAAGCAAACAAACACACAAAAATAGAAACAAACTAAAAATACCCATTGAATTTAAGCTGAAGGAGAAGCAATCTGGCTGCAGTCTTGTGGCACTCCACTGCCTGAGTTCCAGTAAGGGAGCTCATCCCCTCTGCACTTCCAAGTCAGATCCCAAAGTCCTGAGTGAGCATTAACTTTCAGCTTTTTGAACACTGAACTGTGAGAAAAGCTGCTGGGGAGGGCCATGCTCCAGGCACATCTGTGGCATTTCATCTCTCCAGCTCTCTCAGCTCAGCTCGGCTCTTTTCCTCTCCTTGCTGGCTTTGGCTCATGCATTTCTTGAGGGGCTGCCCTGCACTGACCAGAGCATGAACTGACCATCAGACAAACAGCTTCTGGCACTGTGGCTCTATCCCAAATGGAACATTTCCCAAAGCAATTCCAGTGCCTCCATTTCACTTAAAATGGCTTTTAAAGGAACCTGGTTTGATGCACTCCATTTCTAAACAAGGAGTTCACAACGCTCCTGCACTTCCTGCCAGGGTCATTCTTTGAGCCTTGGAGACAGGCTTTAAAGCAGCACAGAGCTTGTTAAACACCAACAACTTCATCCAAAATTCAAATCAATAGCATGGACAGAGCCTGACTTTAAAACCCACTCTAAAACTGAATTAAAGAGCAGTTCCATTGGCAAATGTCAAGATGAGAAAGGTTTCCTTAGCAGCTGTTGGGATGACAAAGTAAGGGAGAGGATGGAGCATGGAGTGGGAGGAAGAAGGGAAAACCTTCATTTGCACAGTGGGGTTTTAACCATCATGGTCACATCTCAAGGACTTGTAGAAACCATTCTAATCTCAAGAAAGGAAAATGTTCCAGGATGTTTCTCATTTCAGCAAGAGCCTAAGGAAGCCCTCAGCAGCAGGAGATTGGGATAACTGCAAGGCTGGTTTCTGGAGCAGGGAGAGCAATGTGTGCTCCTCAAAGCCAGACCTTCACCCACAGCAGCCAGAAGGCAGAAAAACAAGGACCCAACAAAGCCTTAAGTGGGGAACGGGTTATCAAGGGTTTTATATGGAAAGAACAGGGTCTGCAAAATAGGAACTGGAAGGTGAGAGAGGAAGGAAAACGGGAGGCAGCTGAGGCCTCTTGGCATTCGAACAGAAAAGAGCAAAAAGGCAGGAGAATAGAGGAGGCAAAAAAAGGCTGGGACTAAATTCTGACACAACCGGCACGGCCGCTGCGGCTCCCTGTCTGGGCACACGGAGTGGCTCCCGGCACAGAGCGCAGCGCCGAGAAGCCTCGGCCCCGGAGCAGCCAGGATGCGCCGCTTTCTGCCCGCACTCGGCGCCTGCAGCGCTTTGGGCTCCGAGGCACGTTCAAGTTCATGCCGTGCCAGCCCCGAGCCGGGCACGGACACCTCCCGCCCGAGCAGCGGCCCCGAGCCCGCCCTCAGCACCGAGCGGGGCACACCCGACCGCGGGACCCTCCTGGGCTGGAGCCGCTCCCGAGCTCCGGGTGCCGCCGCCGCTCCAGTCCCGGTCAGAGCTGCCGGTCCCGGTCAGAGCTGCCGGAGCAGGGCGAAGCCGATCTGGATGTGGGAGGGATTTTGGCCGTGTTGAGCAAACAGAGCCCGGGGAAGCAGCGAGGGGCGGTGAGGAGAGGAGGCGAGCGAGGGAGCCTGGCCTGGGGTCACAGCAAGGACAACTATTTGGCAGGGAGCCCGAGCAGCTGGAACGCACACTGGGTCGTGATAAATACAAAAAGACGTTGTGCAGGGAGCCCGAGCAGACAAGAAGGAACCTGGTCGGCGTCCAAAGCACTCATGGAGTCTTTCCAGGGCACAGCAATCATAGCTTGTGAGTCAGACCTCCAGGGATGGAACTTTGTTAACTATTGTTTGTAAATGGAGATGTGCTGTTTGGAGATGTGCTGGTTGGAGGCCTCCCGGGGCACAGTGATCATGAAATTACAGTGTTCTCAATATTTGGTGGTATCAGGAGGAACATCAATAAAACTATCAATAAAACTTTTACATTAGGCTTCCTGAGGGCAGACTTGGGCCTGTTTAGGAGACTTATTCAAGTTCCTTGGGAAGCAGCCCTTAAAAATAAAGGAGTTCAGAAAGGGTGGGCATGCTTCAAAACACATCTTGAGGGTACAGGAACCGCCTGTCCCTGTGTGCCCAAAGAGGAGTCAACGAGGCAAACATCCAGCCTGGATGAGCAATGAGGTTTTGAAGGAATTTAGGAATAAAAGGAGGATGTATCAGGTTTGGAAGGAGGGTCAGGTTTCTCAGGAAATATTTAAGGGGGTTGCTAGGGTACGTAGGGAAAGATTAGGGAGGCCAAAGCTCAGCTTGAACTTAATTTGGTAACTTTTGTAAAGGATAATAAAAATGTTTTTACAAATATTCTAATGGTAAAAGGAAGGGTAAGACCAGCTTTTGTTCTCTTTTGGATGCAGGAAGGACCTTAGTAACTTCAGATGAGGAGAAGGCAGAGGTGCTCAATACCTTCTTTGCCTCAGCCTTTAGTGGGAACACAGCTTGTCCTCAAGACAAGTGTCCTCCTGGGCTGGTGGATGGTGTCAGGGAGCAGAATGGGCCCCCTGTTATCCAGGAAGAGGCAGTCAGAGAAGTGCTGAGCTGCTTGGATGTTCATAAATCTGTGGGCCCAGAGGGGATCCACCCCAAGGGAATGAGGGAGCTGGCAGATGAGCTTGGGAAGCTGCTCTCCATCATTTACCAACACATCTCTCAACCTTCATAGGCAAAAGAAGGCCAGAGTGGGGACATTATTTTTAATTTAATTTATTAGCAAACAAATCAGAGCAAGGGAATGAGAATGTAATATATGGTAGGGATAATTCATGCTATTAATGTATATAATATTGTGAAATCCAAACCATGTCTTTTGACCACCTCAGCCAGGAGCAGCTGTTTTATTCAGATTCAACAGGTTCTTGGACACACATCTGGATAACTGTCGATGCCTTAACATAAGAATAGAGGCTCCCAGGATGATGATCGTTAGTTTCCCGAATTGTTGGGAGCCACCCAAGAGAGACTATCGCCTTGCCGATTGCATCTATCAAGATAGTCAGCGGCGCCCAACTGATACATCCCAATACACGCCTTCCCGGAGCCTATTGACACTGACTACACACCTGGACCCAGCTTTTGTCCAGCTCTGCATGTGGAAAGAAACAGCGATGCATGTGAAGAGATACAAAGGAAATTTGGTCATCTTTGCCTTGGGCAAAATAAACTGTATAAAACCTCACTGCAAGAGGCAGCATGTGTGAACCGAGGAGGAGACTCTGACACTCTGGAGGTCAGATCCAGGTTCACCCAGCGTTGACCCCAGGCTCGACACTGTATCTTTGGCTGTGGTGGTTTCAAAGACCGGACTTCCATCTCGCAGACAAATTATTAAATCTTTGATAAAGTTTTGATAATTTTGGCTCACAATTTGATCATTTATAACAATCTGGTGACCCTGACATGAATTGCATTTGTGGTTCGGGACCCCTTCCCGCCTGGAGGGCGCCCCACTGATTTCAGCAGTCTGAGCGGGATTGGACTCCGCGAGGCCAAATCAAAGATCACCCAACTGAAACTGGAGCCACAGCCAAAGAGGCATAAAAACAGGCCCAGTTCTTGGAAACTCAGAAAGATCCAGGGGATCTCCGAGCCCGAGGTGCTTTTTCCACTCGGAAAATCGATGTGCACGAAGAATCCATGCGGGAAAAGGAACCGTGAGTATCGCGTGGTTGATTGGGGTGTGACCGAATGTGCGTGTGAGACGTGACTCTGTCACGAAGTGAATGCGGACCCCACGATCGCAGTTCCACGATCCCGTGAGGGATGTGGTCTGTCAAGGGGGAAACGGAACGTTTTGCTTGACACATGCGGGACCTGAGGCTTTGGGGGAGTTCAAAGAGGAAAACTGGTCACGGTTGGGTCAGGAGGGGGAAGAGACGGTCCTAGAAAACTCTAGGAGTTCATCTGCCTTCTGATCTGGGGAAAACAAGTAAGAAAACTGGAGATCAGTTGAAAAGCCAGTGGTATGGTTCTCCGCTTGACTAAGACTGGCGGCGTTTCACAAGCTCAGGAAATTGACATCGGACAAGGATTTGGGACTTGCAACGAACGTCCCAACCAGAGGAGACAAGGTGAGAAAAATCATAGGAGGGATTTTTGGAAAAATGGGGTTGGGAAAGAGCAGGTTTCAGGGAAAACCCCAGGAAAAATCTCCCGAGGGTCCCAGGAAAGTTCTGCCAGATGTCCCAAGAGATAGTCCGTTGGGGTGGATGCTAGAACATTGGGATGAGAGCCCAGGAAGAGCGGGCAGATCCAAGGAGAAAATGATCCATTCTTGTATGGAAAAATGGGGAGGGAAGGAGATTGGAAAATACATGGTGTGGCCAGTGTTTGGCACATTTGAGGCTTGGACTTGGAAGTCCTTGTATGATCACGTATTTGATCACCAGCTGCAAGATTTTGAGGAAATTGAGTATGCCAAGATGTGGAGGTATGCTTGTACGAGTTTATACCTGGTACAAGCCCTCCGGCATGTGGCAAACAGGGGAAAGGAATGGGAACCTTTGGAAAATCTTCCACCTCCTTACCTTGTTCCTCCGCCCCAGCCTGGACCAGCTCAGGCACAGCCAGTGCCCATGTTGTCTCTCGAGGTGGCGATCCTGCTGGGTCAGCTCTCGGTGCCGCTGCTCCCACCAGAGCAGGCTGCAGAGCCTTCCCTTCCACATGAACAAGCAGCGGCAGCGACTCCACTCCCATGTGAGAAGCCGCTGCTGCCGACCCTTCGCAAAACCAAAGAAAAACATGGCAAAGTAAGTAACCATCCCCAGACACAGCTCTCCCCCGGCCCATCGGACAAGGCAGCAGACAAGGAGGGCAACCATGGGAGACAGCGGGGATGAGGAAGAGAAGCCCGGCTTCTTCCCTTTACGGGAGGTGCCGATGGCCGCGGGAGTGATTGGCTTTGTTCATGCGCCAATCGACACCAATGATGTGAAGGCATTCAGGAAAGAGATGGGAAAATAGATGGATGATCTTTGGGGGTGGCACATAGGCTAGATGAATTTCTAGAGACCAGCATATACATCTATGAGGATCTCCAAGCAATCCTAAGATCACTGTTTAACAACGAAGAAAGAGACATCATCAGGCAAGCCGTGATCAAAGACTGGGAAAAGAGAAACCCAATGAGGGGAGTGGGGACAAGAAGTAGCCAAACCAGAAACTGTCCTGGAATGCCCAGATGGAGGAGGGGAGGCAGAAAATTATAAATTTGAGAAATATGATAATTCAGGGTATCAGGGAAGCGGTACCCAAGGGACAGAACATAAGCAAGGTACTCAGGGAAGGATGAGACTCCCACGGAATGGTTGGAGAGACTCCGCAAGGGTTTGAGAGTGTATTCGGGGACGGATCCCGATTCTCCAGTCAAGATGGTTTTGCTAAAAACTCAGTTTGTGGCAAAATCCTGTGAGGACATTCAGAAAAAGTTAGAACAGATAGATGGATGGTAGGAACAAAGGTATTGGCGGCTGCGGTAAGGGAAGCACAAAAGCAGGAACAGGGTAGAGACACGGGAAAAAAGGTGCCAGTGAAGAAACAGAGTTCTTCACAGGGAAAAGGACTGAACAATCAGAGGAGAGATTTTGAGTGCTATTACTGCAAGCAAAAGGGACACATCCAAAGGAATTGTCCCAACAAAGCCAAAGACCAGACAATATTTCAAGAAGATTAGGGATGTCAGGGGCTTTTCAGTTTGGGGTCCAGAACATTTATGAGACAGCCCTTGATAAAATTAGAAGAAGGACCCCACAGGCAGGAAATGTGGTTTATGGTAGACTCGGGGGCGGAACGGACAGCGGTACAACAGCTGCCGAAGGGGTGCTCTCTGAGCGACAATTCCATGATGGTAATTGGGGCAACAGGGGAATCTTTCAAGGTTCTGATCATAAAAGATGTAGAAACGGAAAACAAAAAGCATACAGGAAGGGATTGAAACCGCTGATTGATGAGTTGATAAAGAAAGGAACATTGGAGCCGTGCATGTCTCGGCACAACATCCCAGTTCTGGCTGTTAAAAAGACAGACGGCAGCTTTACGCTGGTGGAAGATTTACAAGCTGTGAATCAGAGAACTAAGGCTTTGTTCCCCACGGTCTCTAATCCTTACACTTTGTTAAATAACATTTCTCTTGAGGACACATGCTACAGCGTGATTGACTTGAAGGATGCTTTCTGGACTTGTCCTCTACTGGAGGACAGCAGAGATTATTTTGCATTTCAGTGGGAAGATCCAGAGATGAACAGAAAGCAGCAGCTTAGGTGGTCGTGATTGGCATTTTTCACAAGCCTATTAGCTGAAAACTTTTGCTACACAATGCTACTGTGAAAATGCCTATTATATGATTGGCTCTTCTCAATATTAAAATGAATTCTATATGTGAAAAACGCCAACCACTTGTTTTTAAAATTTTTAAAAGTTTAATGAAAATAAAATGGTTATAAAAATAGCAATATAATTAGAGTAATAAATTATTTAGACAATTTGGATTAGGACAATATGAGACAATAAAAACAAAAAGTTACAGACAGTCTGGGTACCTTTTTCTAGGCAGCATAGGCCCAAAAAAGGACACACATTAACAGAGGATTAACCCTTAAAAGCAACAGCCGGTTGCACATTCATGCACCTCATACATGATGCATAAATTCCATTCAAACACAGGATTCTGTCTGGTCAGTGTCAGCTTCTTCCTCTGAATCCTGATGGTGTCTTCAGGACTGAGCGGGGCAGGAAGAACTCAATAATGGAGCAATAAATTCTTTTTCTCTGAAAGATTTGGGTGTCTTGCGGCTATCTCAATGTGAGTCCTTTCTTTAAAAGAAAATTATCTTACATAGCATAGTTACTATTTTAGCATTATGTCACAACCTAAAACATTTAACACACTACTGAAGAAAGTTAATACAGCACAACTTTTTAACACAGCACATATAATATCCATTTGAATACTTGTAAAAAGCCAATCATAAAATATGCATTTTTCACACTATACGAGTTATGTTGGAAAGTTATGGTGCATTAGTCTCTTTTAAGTAGTGCTATATTAATCTCTTTTAGGCAGTGCTGTATTAATCTCTTTTAAGTAATGTGGTAAATATAGTTTTTAGGCTACAGCATAATATTAAAATAGAAACTATGTGATGTAAGATACTTTTTGCAACTAGCTTGAGAAATGGGTAAGATAATCAAGAAATTCTTCACATAGAGATAACAGCAAGAACACACCAAGATCCCAAGAGAAGATATCTTGCCTCCTTATCAGGAAAGTGTCCTGGGGTGACTTTATGACACTCATATTCCCATTTGTCTGTTTAGCCCAGAAATAAGTTTTGCCCCTTTTGTAGCATTGTGTGCTTTATATGCGTTAATTGTAAAGTTGTTTATTATTTATAAGTTAAAATTTTGGTTTGGCCCTCAGTTCCCCCCACCTTCTCCCTCCTAATGGTTTGTTCCTCCCACCTGTTACCTGTCAATTATTGAAGTGAAGGGGAGAACGACCATCCTGGTAATGCATCGAACTCCAACTTTATTGATCAATCAATCACCTTAAATAACAGTGGTAACGAACGCCATGAATATTCTGTAATCCAATGTCATGATAGGCTAACAGAGAAACTTCTAACCACTCCCTTTGTTTTAGAATACCTACAATTGTTTATTAAAAACAGAAACCAAAACAGAAACCAGAAACTAAAACAGAAACCAGTGTTCCCAAAACTTTTACATCTGTTCTCAGGATGGCAGGCCTTCCCAGAGACAGTGTTCTGCTTGTCATGGGAAGACAATCCGAGAACTCCATTGTTTATAGAATGATGCCTGAGAGAGTCTAATTGTTTATACAAATCAGAAGGCTGAGAACTGTTAGAAACTGCTTTTACTTTTCCCTCTTACTTTTCTCTCAATTGTATGTCTCATGGCCTTTTCTTTAAGTCATTCCTGAAAAACTCTCCAACATTTCCCCTGTTTTTTCCTTTGAGAGAAAAGTGGTTAGGTTGCCAGGTTTTCTCTACCATCCTACCAACCATCTTTTTGAATGCAACAAGGTAAGATAATGGTGAAGTTTTTCCTCATAGAAACTCTTGTGGAGGAGGCATTACCAGATGTCAAGAGAAGTGCAGACCCCGCTCTGCCAGGGCTCAGCTGCACCAAAGGCCTGAGGATAAACAGGACACTCAGTGTCAGAAATGTGATCCTGTGGAGAAGGATCAGAACCAGTGCTCAGAGGTGGAAAAATGGTGACTTGCTTAAATAACAAGATCCACCCTGCGCTTGGGCTGGTATTCCATTCCAGGCTCTATCTTCACAAATTAAAAATATCCCTGTGGGTAATTTCCCAGGTGTCATAATAGTAGAGCCTTTACACTGGTTATAAAGTTGTTTAGACACTATTTCCAGGTTTAGAGATGAATCCAGAGTAGCCCATGTCTGTTTATGCTGACTCATCCTTTGGAAATTAGAGTAATCAAAGCTGAACTGCAATTATTTAATGCTTGATTGGGATCTCTTCTTATAGGGCCTTCAACAAAATGTTGTGTTAAAGGCACCAGTTTTCTACATCTTATTGAGGCTATATATGATGTACTTTGAGCTTTAACCCCTTTTCAAAATACACTGTACCTCCCACTGATAATAAGCTAAGATTTTTGCTCATGAGATTTATAAAGGTCTGAAGCTGAAGCAGTGTTTAGCCCTGTCTCATTCCGTAGTGCCTGCTCCCAATTATGTTCCCAGATGTGCCTATAATTACAGGTGTGGCACCATAAATGAAAAAGTAACAACTGATCACAACCCCCACAACACAGTGCAACCCAAGCAGCACAATTTGGGCTGTGACATTCAAGACAGTCCTCTTTTGCCAGTCCTCGTATATGTAAAGATGATAATGATTCAATAATGTCAATCAGTTCTCTGGTCGTCCAGCAACGGCGTGTTAAGGCCTTATCAGGCATTGCACAACAGGTGGTAATTGGACTAAGAAAAGAAAGCTGTTAGCTGTTTTTTTTCATGCAACCTGGAGAGAAGGTGAAAAAGTCTGAAAATTATTCTTTCTGTCCTTGAATTTATCACATCCACCTTTTTTCATGAGCTTCTCAGAAATGTTCAAAGTCAGTTTTCAGTTAGTAATCCTTTAGTCATTTGGCTCAAATGGCATCAACTGGGCAATTCTCAGTCCTTTGTTAATTTGGAGTGGTGAAAAGATAGTATGCATTTAAGGCACTTAAAATATTTAACTTAATCAGACTTATTTGCAAATCATGTAAAATCACTTAAATCTAATTCAAACTTAACAGAATCTAACTTAACTTACTTAATAATACTTAACAAAATTTAATTTTCTTTAAATCTCACACAACTCAAACCTATATATAATTTAAACTTAGCAGACCTCGAACCCAACCGAAAACAAGCTCAACAATTTTAACCTTAACATTTAATGGCACTTAATTGATAACTTAACTTAAACTACTTAATAACAGATAAAACCTACTATAGAAATAAAATATAGCATTTACTATAACTTACTTACAGGCCTGATTCTAAAATATTAAGCTAAAATAACTTTCTTCACGTGTTTGCTATAGCATTTTTATACCAAAAACACACTCACAACATCTCACTCATACAATCAATCCAACACATCTCAACATTTTTAAACTTTTCAAAACACAGCTTTAAAGTCTAATGTTCCACCGGCCCAGCCATCCGGGCTTCTGATGTTCAAAGTCTCTGGTAATACAGATGTTTCCAAGACAGCATAACCAATGCCGAGCCAAATCGGCCGAAATTTTGACTCCTGCATTCATTTACGCTGATCTGCTTTACAGTCTGTGCTGGGGAGAACAAAAGATCTCTCTAACTTAGGTGAAAAACATCCTGACAGCAACAGTCCTTGGTGTCGCTTGTTTAGTTTCACTAATCTTTTAATTGCAATAGGAATCTTTTCTTTTGTTGACAAGAGTCACGATTATTACGGCTGTTAGATCTCAAACTGTAGCTCCTGCCGGCTACGGGGCGGAGGGAGAAGCGCTACCGCTCAAAAAAGCACTCTGAAGTCGGAATCCGCTAAGGAGTGTGCAGGACGAAAACTATCAATGCACAGCATGATTGCTCCTCCATCACCTGCTCTCTGATGTCCAGTCACTGTTCCCAAGCAGCAACTGGCCGCCCGTGGACATCTGGCCCCCAGTTCACACATGAGGGCGATGCGGCTCCGGTCGCTCCCCCCGCGGCGCTCTTTGATCACTTCCGGCGCGGCTCTCGTGGTGGCGCGGCTTGGTTTCTGCGGCGGCGGCTCCGCTCCCGTGGCGGCGGCTTTTGATCTTCCCGCCGCTGCCTCCGGCGCGCCCGTGCCGAGTTCGGAGTAGCACAGCACTGCAATTCTACCATAAATCACCGAATTCACACATTTCCGTTAATCCGTAAACCATATGGAAAATCCCTTTACCGTAACTATAAGTCCAAAGTCCTGTTAAGTCCTTTTGCCAATTCATCTCTGCTTTGCGCTGCGGGTCACTCCCTTCGCGGCGGTTCAGCTTCGCCCGCGGTGGCTCCCTGTGGTGTCGGGTTAGGGGCAGGAAAGAGCACCGATGATGCAGCGATGACTTCTGTTGGTGCTTGGCATTCCCGGCGCAAGCGGCCCTTGCCTTCGCATGGACAGCATTTCGTGTGGCCCTCTTTATTAGATGTTGCAAACGCAGCGGACGCTTGAAGAGGCGCAAGAGCGGCTAACACTTGACTCTGAGAGGACTTTGCCTGTTCTTGCAAACCTATTCCTATCTGTTTAAATGCATCTACCACAAAAGCTTCAAATGTCTCATCTTTGCCTTGCTTAATTCCCATATACACTGGTATCCCTCCTGGTTCCTTTACCATATCTATCGCGAGTCTGACTAACCGCATTGCCTCCCGGCACTTTTCTTGACCTATTAAAGCTTGTGCTTCAGTACGAAGAAAAGGTCCCAGCCCCATAAGCTCATTAATAGTGATACCATGCAAGGGATCCCCCGGCTGTCTTTGAACTGCCACACACTCATTAGCTAAAGCTTGCCAGTGGGCGTTAAACAGCAATTGTTGATGTTGAGTAAAAATTAATTTAACTATCCCACGACAATCATTAACAAGAAGGATACTGGTGTCAAAAATATAATCGAGCATTTGCTTAGCTGGTTCACTTTTAAAGCCAAACTGACTAACAGTAGCTCGCAACTGAGATAACAGCTTCCAGTCAAGAGCGCTAATTGTGGCTTGAAAACCTCCTCCAGCCTGAGGGTTAAAGACAACCGGACAAGCCAGTTCTCGAGCCGAACTTATCAGCTCTTGATCTCCCCTGTCAATTGCATCTTTGGCCAGGGCAGCCCACGCGTCCCGTCTTTCCCTCGCAATCGCCGCCGCCAAGCCGATTTCCGACCCAGGGACCGGCTGATTGCTTGTCGGGAACGGAGTACACGTATCTGGCCCCAGCTGCTGAGACGCAGCAGGTACGGGAGAGTCAAAGGTGCTCTGTGTAGCCTGTGGCAAAGCAGACAACAAGGCACCCCGCGGAGCTTGGCTCGTTAGGGGGGGCTGCGAAGCGGGTACTAAAGAGTCTGCGTAGCCTGGTTTGTAGGCTGGCTCGTAGCCGGGCTTGTAGCCTGGCCCATTAAGGGGGGCTGCTCGGCGGGCAGCGAGGCGGTCTGCGCCTGGCTCATAGTGTGACTCATAGCCTGGCTTTCCGAGGGAGGCGGCGAAGCAGGTAATAAAACTGTCCGCGTCGCGGGGCCAAGAGGAATTCCCGCGTTCTTATCAAATTCCCTATCTTGATCGCATTCTTTGTTACGATCGTAAACGGCAGTAGCCTGGTGAGCAGCCCTTTTTTCAGCTTGAATCCGCAACAGTTCGGTGTTAACGACCCGCCATAATTTACCCCACTTCTTAGCAGTTTTATCATCATCTAACGTAGCCTGCCACAATAAATCACCAAATCTACGCCACTCCAACAATTCGTGAACTGTGTGAGGATTTATAAAGATCCCCCTTTCTAGGCCATAAACTAAAAGACCCGGTAAATCTTTCTGTAAATCTAGTCCCTTAATTTGCCGTTTTTGCAAAAGGGTAATAAAAAGTTCATATGCGGCTTGCCTTTCCATACCTATGTGCGCACGTTGCAGCTCTTCAAATCAAGGTCGCGGCCGCATGTATCGGACGAGCCTATCTGTATAGTCGCTCGCAGCGCGGCGTGGGCCGGCGGGTTACCCTCCGCTTTGTCTTCCGCGCTTCTTCGCCATTCCGGCTGCAGTTTCGATCTTACGGAACCCGAACCTGGCTTCACTTCGCGTGGCGTTCGCTTCCCCGTGGTGTTCGCTATCACGGTCGGAGGTCACCATATATTGAAGTGAAGGGGAGATCGACCATCCTGGTAATGCATCGAACTCCAACTTTATTGATCAATCAATCACCTTAAATAACAGTGGTAACGAACGCCATGAATATTCTGTAATCCAATGTCATGATAGGCTAACAGAGAAACTTCTAACCACTCCCTTTGTTTTAGAATACCTACAATTGTTTATTAAAAACAGAAACCAAAACAGAAACCAGAAACTAAAACAGAAACCAGTGTTCCCAAAACTTTTACATCTGTTCTCAGGATGGCAGGCCTTCCCAGAGACAGTGTTCTGCTTGTCATGGGAAGACAATCCGAGAACTCCATTGTTTATAGAATGATGCCTGAGAGAGTCTAATTGTTTATACAAATCAGAAGGCTGAGAACTGTTAGAAACTGCTTTTACTTTTCCCTCTTACTTTTCTCTCAATTGTATGTCTCATGGCCTTTTCTTTAAGTCATTCCTGAAAAACTCTCCAACAGTCAATCATTGTAAACATCCCCTCTCATGTCGAGAATCTTCTGTGTCAATCATCCCTCACCTAACATATGATTTGTCCCCTGAGACTTTTCCCTCCCCTGGACCCTTCCTATTGGTTCTGTGTGTCCCTTGCTCCATCCCTGGGCTTTGTTCATTGGTCCCTCGTGTCCCCGTCCATTACACCCTTCCCCTTTAGAAGTGCCTCCCTAACGGTTTTTACCTGACACGGTCACTGGCCCCGCCCGGGCTAATAAAGCGCCTTGGCATCCAAACGCGTGTCCACTCCTTTGCCTCAGTTCTTCGCAGTCCTGCTCTCGCCTGTATCACCAGGCAGCAGACGAAGCCACTACTCAGGGGTCTTGCCAAGAACCTGGGAGTGGCGGGATTCTCAGTCTCCACCAGTCACTCTGGGAGCGGGTAGCCGGACCATCAGCTCCAGTGGCCGCAGGACAAGACTGCACCTTTAAGGCAGGTTCTGAGAGCAAAGGAGCAGAGAAGAAGGCACAGATTGTTATCTCAAACTGCACTTACTCTGCACATGGCTGCTCATGGAGCTGTCTGCAGAACAGATGGCAAGGCAGAGCTCTCCTTCCTTTTGGTTAATTTTTACCTTGCTGAGGTAGAGAAGTTCCCTGTACTGTGGGTTTTCCTTTTTCTTTGTTCCTGTTTAAACCTGCCCTGGACTGAACACCAGAAGAGCACAGGGAATTCACACCTATAACCCACCAGGTGGGGCCTGGCACCAGAGGGGATGATAAGAGACTGATAAGAGACTGATAAGGGACTGAGTGAACTAAGCTACATCCCACAGAGGGGACTTTCTGAGTTTGTCATCTCTTCACACAGTGAGAGGTTCCATTGTTTGATATTGATCATTTTTTGTGCTGCTGAATGCTTTGCCTGCCAAATGAACAGTTTTTCCACTTTAATCCTAGGAAAGCTTTTTCCCAAACCAGTTGGAGGTGGGGCAGCTTGAATTTGCTTTCTAGAGGAACCGCCTTTAGAGGATTTTCTCCCCAAATTGCCCTAAACCAGAACACTTTGCACCACTTTCTCCATCCTCCCCTCCTGCCAGCTGGCAGCAAAGCCGTTTCACCCACTGGCACCAGCTGCCCCCTCTCCCTCACTCCCATTTTGCCCACTCTGAACTCCTGGAGCCGCCTGCCCACGGAGCCGGAGCCACCGAGGGGCCGGGTAGTGGTGCAGGGAATGCTGGCAGGGATTCTTGGGCTGGGCTGGGCCAGGCCAGGTGCCCGGGGCCAGCAAAAGCGCTCTGAGCCTCTGCTCCTGCCCCTGGGCAGGCAACAGAACACAGCAGGAAAGGCTCGGGGCTCTCAAGAAAGGCAGCCAGAGATCTCTCACACATCACGGGCATAACAGGACTGGGGAAATTAATAGAATTTCAAAAAAACCCCTCAGAACAATGGAATGAGAAGTAGCCAAATCTTAAAAATGCGCATTCCCCACAGCACTTTCTCCTTCCTGGGCTCCAGTTTATCCCCGATTCCCTCCCTCCCTCCTCCCCACACAGTGGCACAGAGGGATGGGGGTGTTTTCATTTGAAAGACAGGTGTCTGCTAAGGAAGGCAGGAGTCTCCATGGCAATGGAAAATGTAACCACCCTCCCTCTGAATTATTATAATTCTGAAATTAAGGGGCTCTCAGGCAAAGATATGAGAATAGGAATAACAAGAATGTATAACTAGTTTATATATATATATGTGGAAGGATAGAATGTAAGAAAATAGTGCAGAAGGTAGTCTCACACCTGAGGAGTTGCAGCTGTACTAATCACCAAAGATTAGGAACAGGCCTTCCCTTAAACGGCCATAGCTGTGTCCAATAAGAAGCTGAGGGCTAATAAAGGGTTAGCTGGTTGAGAAGAAAGCTGGAGTTTATTGGTTGTGCTGTGAGGAGGAAGGAGTCATTGCTGCAAAGGAGTTGCCCATGAGAAATCACTAAGAGTGTATGGAACTTTTGCAATACGATGACAACCGTTGGTGACCCCAACGTGATTTTGACATGATCCTGCGGTGATTTGGGAAAAAGGACTTAAATACTAAGTGACATGATCCCAAGGTGATTCAGGAAGATGAACACAGACCTAAGAGCAGTAAGATGGTGGAGCCAGGTGGACCAGGACCCTAGGAAAAGTTTTCCAGAGCACTCTGCAGGGACACACTGTTTGCAAAGCTCCAGTCAAAATCCTCCCATTGCACCGGGAGTATGATCTTTGCAAGATCCACACCCATCAATTGCAAACACTGTTGCCGGCATTTGATAATTGTTATAAATGATCAAATCAGGAGCCAAATTTATAAGAAAATTTAGCAATGATTTTTTAGATTGTCAGTGAAACAGAATTACAATCAGAAAACAAACCACCACAGCCAAGGCAGCGTCAACCCCGGGATCGACACTGGGTGAACCTGGATCTGACCACCAAAAAAGACATAGTCTCTCCTCCTTCACACAGCGAGCTTATATACAGCTTATTCTGCCTAAGGCAGAGATGACCGAATGTTCCTTTGTGTCCCTTCACATGCAGAACTGGGGCTATACATATGCAGGGTTAGACAAAAGTCTGGTTCCAGGTATCTGGATGTTGTCAGAGCACTCCACAGAAGTTGACACGCATATGTAAGAGGGTGACACCGGTGATCAGTGTAGTAGATGCAATCTTCAAGGTGCGAGATCACTCCTACATTCCATGGAGACCATGGCAGAAATCTGTCCTGTGAAATCTGCATCAATGAGCCCCAGGTGCACAATGATGCCCTGAAGGGTGGCACTAGACCTCCCCATAAGCAGAGCACTCATGCCCCCACCCAAGGGACCAAAGGCATCCAGGGGAACCTTGTGTATTTTACAAGATTCTAAGACAACTGTTGCTGTGGTGCAGACATCCGCACCTGCTGATCCGCGGGTGCTGGCTGCAAGCCAGCTAAGCAAACCTCCATCGGCTCTGGGGTCTGGAGAGAAGCTTGTGTCTGGGTGCATCCCTCCTGCGCGCTCTGCTTCATGTTTCCAAAGCCCGGTAAAACCTGGCCATTAACATGAACAGTTGCCTTGCAAACATTGGACATGTGATTCGGCCTACCACACCGACCGCACAAGAACATGGGGAATTTGACCTTCTGTGCTTTCTTCCCCCACTTCTTGCCAGCCTGTGCAGTCCCCTGCTGTGGCCGCTCTCCCTGCAGTGCTGCCCAAACTGGCTGCACAGCAGCAGCCATGGCAGCCAACTTCTGACCCGAGGGGACGATGTCTGCACAGGCCTCTGCCATCTGGGAGACAGTAGGAAAACCAGGCAGAGCCGCTATGACCCTCCTACAAGCAGCACTGCAATTACACCTCACAAGATTTGCAATCACAACCCTCCTTGCCACAGGATCAGGCACCTGACTCTCCACAGACGCGGTCAGCCTTGCCGCAAATGCCATGAAAGGCTCATCATCCCCCTGGACAATGGTCACAAATGGCTGCTTTGGAGCAGCCATTTCCAGGGTCTGAACAATTGCTGCCATGCCCAGCGTGTGGCACTGGTCAAGTGCAAGGGGATCGAATCCAACCTGCCCCTGAACATTTTCATAAAGTCCTGTGCCCAACAGCATGTCAGCGACAACCCCACGCCTGGGGTCCTGCGGCGCCAGAGCAGCATTCCACCTCACCGCTTGGGCCGCCAAACGAGCCCACTTGGTCTCAAAAACATCAAACTGCACAGGGTCAAAAAGAGACCACGCCACACGACGGAGGTCCTGAGGCTTCAGCACATCCCTAGCAACCCTCCGGAGTCTGCATAACTTCAGCAGACCCCAAACCATGCTGAGCAACCACTTCATGGAGTTCCCTCTCCAGCTTATATGAAAGGGGTTGATGGGTGTTATGAGTAACACCCCTGAGCACAGAGAAAGCCTGGGAAACCCCTGGCAAAGCCACCGCACCTGCTGTGTCCCGGTCCTTGGGCGCAACAGGGACAAGAGGGGACGACTGACTGGGGGTCAGGTCAACCCCACTCGCCCCTGCGCCCCCTGCAGCACCAGCAGAGCCAGAGGAGCCCGCTCCGCAACCCTGCAGATGCCGTGAGGAGACAGGCTCAGTCATCTCGTCGGTCTTAGTTTTGGCTTCTCGCCAGAAACGCTCGGGGTTCCTCGGACGCATGGTCACCTGGCACGAGGGAAGCGTCCACAAATTTGACAAGGAAGCACCATGGCCCCGGGCACTCACCGGCCTCCCGCCGGCCTCCCGCCGGCCGTGTCAGCATTTGCGCTAAAGGTAAACACCTCAGCGCCCTGTCGCGCCGCATCCCTGGCAGGGGGCGCCTCGGCGGATGCGGGTGCTGGCGTGGCCCACAAACCCGGAGCGGGCCGGGACGAGACCGGCGCGGGGCCCCCGGCCCCTGACACGGCGGAGGAGCGGGACACCAAGAGAGGTGCAGCCCGCGGAGCCGCATCACTGCGGGGCGACACAAGGGAGCCCGACACAGCCCCGATGAGCGTCCATCCTGAGCCGCTAGACTCCACAGAGGGCACCGCCCCAGCCGAGCGGAGAGGGGCGGGCTGCACACCCACCGGAGCGGGGCCGGACAGAACACCGACCGACGCCCCGCCTCCGGCTGCTTCCACCGACTGCGTATGCCCAGCAGGCCGCGCAGGCCCGGAGACGGGCGAAGTCGCCCCACTCGCCACGCTCGAGGTGAACTTCGTGGAAACACCGCAGCTGGGACAAAGGGTCGTCACCGAATCAGACTCAGTCCGAGGCAGAGGCTCACCCTCAAAGGCCAGGAAGGCACAAAGAGAGGGCAGCACGTCCCCCGCCGATGCGGGGCGGGGCAGGTCGAGGACGGCCCGCTGACTCCACAGAGCCCCCAGAAGCCCACGGGGCTCTGTCCCCTGGACTGGGGACCAGCTGGCCAGGAGCCCAATTCACCCCGGGGGAACCATCTCCATCCCTCCAGTCGGATCTGTCCCCTAGCACACCGTCCGGGGATTGGGGAGGGAGGGCTTCACATCGCACAGAAACTCAGACTCCCCATCGCCCACATCCGAGACAGAAGGGCTCCCCTGGGAACTCCGAGGGGTACGAGAGCCAGACCCCTGCCAAAGCTCCTCACACTTTTCTCACTGCACCAGCAGCGATCCCACGTCTATGGTGCAATCATCAAAGAGGGCCTCCATGAGCCGGACCCCCATGAGAGACCGCGCCTCCCTGGAGAACGCCTTCGCAGGGTCCGAAAAGAACTCCCGCTGCCTGGCCCACTGGAACAACCTCTCAAAATCACTCCAGGAACCAGAAACCTGTTTCCACTCCAGGACCCCCCTCCAGAGGTCCAAAACGAGGGAATCCTCCTCGAAACGCACAGAGGTTGCCATCACCACAAGAACAGCAGGTAAAGCACCGAAGAGCCGGGACAAAACGACCTCACCGACAATCCGGACTCTGTGTCTCAGTTTAGGCTGCAGTACACCTCGATGTCACCAGATGTCGCTATAGGACACGAAAAAACACAAGCTCACGCCACTGGTCTCAAGGTGAAGGGAAAAAAGGGAAGTTTGTTTTCTGACTCCAATATCTATAGTTTTCCAAAACTGACAGTGGTTTGGAGGGTGACAGTGCCACCTCTCCAATGACACTGGTCAAACCAACAGTCTGTCAACTTTCTCCTCCTCCATAAAGGAATGCAAAACAATGAGTTATTTACAGAAAGTGTTTGAGGAAGTTCATTACAAGAATGTCAACATCAGAAGGCTTAGAAAATCTTAAAAATCCAGGGTGACATACAGGTGTATTTGTATCAGGTTTGAGTGTGTCTGACTTTCGACAAAGTCAGGTTTCAGTCTTCTTCTTTTTAAGCCTTTTCCTGTTCTATTTCAGTTTTATTAAGGTCAATTTTAATTCAGTATTAAAGATATAACTGTAAGTTCTCTTGAATATACCTCTAATGCTACTGAGGTGACATTGAATTAGATTGCAACTAATTTTAAGTCCTAAGCTCATTTTTTTAACTATGTGTGTTTACATTGAAAATGTGGTTATTTTCTTCTAGAGATAAGACAGATCCCACTGAAACAGCTGTGATGAAACACTGATAAACACCTGCTTTTGGATAGAAGAAGATACAGTTTGTTGGGCCCTTGATCCTCCCACAGATTGCACAGGTGTCAGTGCTGCACTGCCTAACAGGATCATTGATTGTGATCTCTTCTGGTTTATCTCCCACAGATAACACAGAAGAGTGGGTGGTTGTTCCACATTGTGGCTGTTATCCATTGTAAGCTGTTCAGTGTTTCATTGCTATAGATACAGTAATGCTGGAAGAATATTGTCTCCAATTCCTGAGACAGTCACTGCTGATAGATTGGTTCCATCATGTGAATTCACTCATTTTTATAACAGGCATTATTCGTAAGACACCATTACCTTATTTATAGCTGGCTTTTCATGAACTTTGACATATCTTTGTGTGACTATCCACAAGACATGGTGTCACTTTGGGATCTCTCTGTTTTGTTCTGCAGCTGCAGATGCATCTCTTTGAACAGGCTGTCTGCAGCCATTCCCTGCACTGCCTGCTCAGCCTTCAGTCCCTTCTCTTGTTCCAGCAGGGTTGCTGTGCCTTGACCCAGGGCTGTCTCATGATTTTCCTGTGTTTTCAGAGTTCCAGGATGAGATCTCTGGGCTCGGTCAAAAGCCTCATCTGAACTGAGGTCCTGTGGTCTTTCCCGACCCTTTTGTGCCACATCCTCATGGGACAGGGCTGTGACCTGCTGAGGGCAAGGCTGCTCCTACTCTGTGGGAATCAGACACAGCTGCAGTTATTCTCACAGAAGGGGATTGGCTCAATTTAGCCTCCTAAAACGAGGGGAAATGCAGTCTCCCTCTTCAATTTCCCTCAACAAAAGACCACTCTGGGGGCTTTTGCACATCTTTTTCACCTGTGAAGGTCCCTTCAAATGGAGGGTCCCCCTCAATGGCACTCTTACAGTGGCACATCAAGAGGTTCCTCTCAAGGGAAGCCCTTTCAGACCAGGGACAGCCGTGTTTGCTCTCAGTTTGAACCAGAAGATGTTGAAAATGGGGCTCTTTCTCTCAATTCACACAGCACCATAAGGGGTTTCTCCTTCCATTTAAACATGAAAATCATGGAAAATGGAGGTGCCACCAAGGGAGGCAGTACCAAGGGAGGCATCCAAAACGATGAAAAAGGTGTGTTTTCCTACAATTCAGACCGTTAAAATCACAGGGGAATGGGGATCCCCACAGTTCAAACACAATTACAGAAAAGCTTTCCCTCCTCCATTTCAATCCCATTTTTGGGGGCACTGGGGAGGGACTGGGGGCACTTCCCCCTCCTCACTGGTCACCCCTGGGGCTGCTGCCCCTTGCACAGTGCTGAGAAGTTCCCTCCCAGTTCCCTGCCAGTATCCCTCTTCCTGGCAAGCCCCGGCAGGGATGGGGAGAGCACTGGGCAGGAGCTGGGAGCGCTGTTCCTTCCCAGGGCTCCTGATATCCCTCCCAGTGCTCCTTCCTGCTCACTCCCGCTGCTCCCACTCTCCCTCCCAGTTCCCTCCTGGCATTCCCTGTGCTCCCAGTTCCCTCCCAGTGTTCCCAGGATCTCTCCCAGTGCTGCCAGCGGCAAAGCCCTGGGGGCACAGCGTGCTCTGCCCTTGAAGAGGCGAGACTTGAGCTGTCAGGAGAGCAAACCCGGCTGGGAAAGCGTTCCCTGCAGAGGAAGGTGTCTCCCCTCTCTGACCACAGAGGGAACTCAGCCTCCGCTCTTGACTCCAAACCCTTGAAGCTCCGAGCCCGACTGCCCGAAATTGGCTCGGCCCCAGTTCCCAGCGCACTGCTCAGAGCTCACACGGCCGAGGGGGCAGTGCAGATTAAATCATGAGCGCTCCTGGGCACGGCTTTAGCTCTGAACTACACACTGTCACACAGGAACAAAACCCTTAACGAGGATGGGTTCCTCTTGCTGGCAGAAGGAGAGAAGCAGAAATCTGACAGGAATATTCTTCATCATTCTGCTCAGGCTCTGTCAAACCCTCCAGCTCCTGCACCTCGGGAAATAACAAGTGGCTTCTAAGCAGTGACTTTGATGTCAGTGAGCAGGTTATTATGGATTAATCTGGCACTGGAAAGCAGTCTTCACACCCTACTGCTCTTGGGATCACCCAAAGAGTTTGGAGGCTGCTGCCCAGCGAGCTCCTGAGTTGTATCTTCCTTGTCAATTTTGTCAACCCCTTGTTTTATTGTAAAAACATAAATAAAATGCAGGGATCACTGGCCCAGGGACTCAGGACTTGCATATCTCTTCCAAAGAAAGGGAAAAAGAGTGTTTCAACCAACTCACAGAGTCTAAAAGTTCATGATATGTACATACATTTTTAAAATGAAGGAGGAAGAGTAAAATATTAATTACAGTTCCAATGGTGCTCCAGCCTATTTCTGTTCTCTTCTTTCACTTGTAGCATCTCTAAGAATACTTAATAAAACCCTAAAACTAAAAGAACGTGGAATTGAAACTGAATGAGAAGCAATCTGGCTGCAGGCTTGTGGCACTCCAGTGCCTGAGTTCCAGTAAGGGAACTTCTCTGCGGTTCCAAGCCTCTCTGCAGTTCCAAGCCAGATCCCAAAGTCCTGAGCATCAGCTTTCAGCTTTTTGAACACTGAACTGTAAGAAAAGGTGCTGGGGAGGGCCATGCTCCAGGCACATCTGTGGCATTTCATGTCTCCAGCTCTCTCAGCTCAGCTCGGCTCTTTTCCTCTTCTTGCTGGCTTTGGCTCATGCATTTCTTGAGGGGCTGCCCTGCACTGACCAGAGCATGAACTGACCATCAGACAAACAGCTTCTGGCACTGTGGCTCTATCCTAAATGGAACATTTCCCAAAGCAATTCCAGCACCTTAATGTCACTTAAAAAGCCTTTTAAAGGAACCTGGTTTAATGCACTCCATTTCTAAACAAGGAGCGCACAACACTCCCGCACTCCCTGCCAGGGGCATTCTTTAAGCCTTGCAGAAAGGCTTTAAAGCAGCACAGAGCTTGTTAAGCACCAACAATTTCATCCAAAATGCAAATCAATAGCACGGGCAGAGTCTGACTTTAAAACCTACTTTAAAACTGAATTAAAGAGTGTTGGATTTTGGTGCTGTCTAGATGGTCTGGGAAAAGCCCAAAGATGGCCTTGGGCCCCCAGGGTTCGAAAGGATGAGAGGAAGCTTCAGAATTGTTCTCGGTCTCGGTGTTTATTAATTGCTTATCTAAAAGATTTTCTCTTGGCCTGACAGAGTTCTGCTCAGCAGTCAGCCATGGGCACACACTGAGAGCCCCTGGGGCGGTCACCTATCTTTATACCCGGAGTTACGTATACAATATTTATCATTTTTCTCCAATACCCTCTACCCTTATTAACCAGTGTTCCCCTAGTAAGGTCCAATCCCGGAGTGCCAACTCCACCACAGAAGATGGAGGCCTAGAGGAAGAAGAAGAAGGAGAAGGGCACGCCCCAATTCCTCCATCTTGCCTCTCTAGACCCCCCTGTACAGGGATCTTAAACCCTGTATCTCACACTCCAATTAACTTATCCCTTCACCATTCACCCCAGTGAAATCCTCCCGTCCTCATACTGATGTCATCTCCCATGTGGGATCAAAGTCCAGCCACCAGACATTTCTGGCAACATTCCAGGACTCCCGAGCCCCCCAGGGGTAGTCTGGTTCACCCTGCGCCCCAGTTCTGAGAGACTGACATCCCACATCTCCCCCTTCTGTTTGCACCAAAAGACCTTTTCCGCTTTTATGTGAAAACCCCCCAAAGTCCTTAGTTTCTTTTTATTTCTCTTCTGGGTCGTTTTTCGCAGCCCGAGTCTCGACTTCTGTCTGAGTACTCGTCTCTTTGCTTCTTGGATCAGCATTCTCGTGTTCTCGCGTTCGGAATGGCTTCACGTGCCGTGCCGACACCCACTTCAGACCTCGATCTGTGGAGATACAAGCGAAACCCTTTCCCCAAGTGATTAGTTTGAAAGGACCCTCTATTTGTCCGGTCTCTGGGTTTCTGATCAAAACTAAAGGATTTTCCCTTAGCTTTGCCTGTGTGTTGTTTAGAAAATGTCTCACGATCGGTGGATCAGGTTCCGAGGATGAGCTATTTAGGAAATTCAGCACATACAATGCCTTATTTAATTTCATGTGAGGTGTTGCCTCTGGCTCACCCCTTCTCTGTCTGTCCAGAAGGGATTTGAGGGTGTGATGTGTTCTCTCAATGATTGCCTGACCTGTGGGTGAATGCGGAATACCAAACGTGTGTCTGACACCCCATCTTTTCAGGAATCTGTCAAGCACCCTGCCTGTGTATGTTGGACCATTATCTGTTTTTATCTCCTGAGGCACACCTAATGCTGCAAATGCCTGCAGAAAGTGTCGGCAAGCATGGTCTGCTGTTTCCCCAGCATGTGCTGAAGCAAAGACTGCACCTGAGAATGTATCTACAGAAACATGAACATTTTTGAGCTTCCCAAAAGATGGGTATTTTGTGACATCAGCTTGCCACAACTGAAGACTTTGCAGCCCCCGCGGATTGATGGCCCCGGTAGAAGAAGGTGGCTGCACAAGCTGACAGTCTGGACAAGCACTAATGATCTCCCTCGCCTGACTCTTTGTGAGACGAAAGGACTCCATCAGTGCTTGCGCATTCTGATGAAAGAACGCATGACTTAACCTTGCCTGCTCAAAAATGTCCGGCAGTGTTTGCAAAATGGGCATTGTCAACCTGTCCGCCCGAGCATTCCCTTCCGCTAAAAACCCCGGAAGTGTTGTGTGCGCTCTAATGTGTGTGATAAAATACTCTCTTTCCCTGCTCTCTAGCAGTGTTTTCAAGCTTGTCAGGTATGAGTATAAAACCTCATTACTGACTTCTTTCAAGAGCGAACCCTCCAATCTCTTGACCACACCCGCAACATATGCGGAATCTGTCACCAGATTGAGAGGCTGTTTGAACAACTGAAATGCTCGGACAACGGCTGCCAACTCCACAGTTTGTGGAGAGCCCTGAACCATCCTCACGTCTGATTCCCAATCCCCTGTCGTTGAGTCTCTCCACGTGATCACTGACTTGTGTGTCTTCCCCGAGCCATCCGTGAACACGGTGATCCCGTCCAAAGGTTCTTCACTTATCTGTGGTTTTGCTCTATAGCATATTTGCGATTGCAGTATTCTGTGTTGGGGAAAGTGGATTGTGCAAGCTCCTGGGAACGCTAACAATGCGATTAATAGGTCTTTCGATTGTTGCATTGCCCAATCGAAGTAGTCTCGTTTCAGAGGTAACCTGATGACTGAGAATTCTCTTCCTGCCATTGTCAGCAGCCTTGTTCTCGCCTTTATGATGATTTGTGCTGCCATCTCCAGATCTGTGAGAATCGTTTTCGCGGGCCTGTGCGGTAGGAAAATCCACTCTATGATTATCAAAGAGTCCTTTTGCAATTCATCCCATTGGAAGATTAAACCATGGAACTGCGTTTTCTTCCCCAGCACTGCCAACTGAAAAGGCAACGATGGAACAAATCGGTGTGCCTGCCTTTTCTGTATCGCGTCCGAGATTTTCTCCAACTCTTTTCTTGCTTCTGGTGTGAGTGTCCTGGGAGAACGAATGTCTGTGTCTCCTCTCAAGAGATCAAGCAGTGCTGGAATGTCACTATTTGTGATTCCCAAAACTGGTCTCATCCAGTTGATTTCTCCCAAAAGCTGTTGCAAATCATGCAAATTGTTGACCTTTGTGCTGATCTCCACCTTTTGAGGCTTTATTGTTTTCTCTGAGATTTTCCACCCTAGATATTTCCAAGGTGCAACCTCTTGAATCTTTGAAATGCTGATTTCCAGACCTGCCTTTTGCACCTCTGCGATCACACAGTCACGAGCTTCTTGCAGCTCCTGTCGTGTTGATGCTGCAATGAGCAAATCATCCATGTAATGAATGATCTTCGCCTTCGGAAATTTCTTTCGTGCTGGTGCCAAAGCTCGCGCCACGTACCATTGACAGATCGTCGGAGAATTTTTCAGGCCTTGTGGAAGACAGACCCAATGGTACCGCTGCAGAGGCATTTCCCTGTTGATACTCGGGACTGAAAAGGCAAATCTCGGAGCATCATCTGGATGGAGTGGGATACTGAAAAAGCAATCCTTGAGGTCAATGACCACAAGCTGCCAATCTCTGGGAATCATCGAGACAGATGGAAGTCCCAACTGAAGTGGCCCCATGTCTTCTATGACTTCGTTGATCTTCCTGAGGTCGTGTAACAACCTCCACTTGCCCGACAGCTTTTTCTTGATGACAAGCACCGGAGAATTCCAAGGGCTGTCTGTTGGCTTGATGTGTCCCTTCTGCAATTGTTCTTGGACCAGGTCTTTCAAAGCACTCAATTTTTTCCGCTCAAGGGACCACTGATCCACCCAAACTGGATCATCTGTTTTCCATGTCAGCTTCAGTGTGGCGAGTGCTGCAGTGACCCCTATTAAAAATCCATTTCGATCTTCGCGCCCCATTGTGCCAAAAGGTCCCGACCCCAGACTGTGATCGGCTTTTGGACGACAAAAGGACGAATGATCGCCGTCTTATCTCCTGGTCCCGTGACAACGACGGAATTCTCACTTTGTAGACACAGAGATGCTCCCCCGATGCCTGAGAGAGAGCCCAATGGCGCGACCAAGCTCCAATGGCGTGGCCAAAAGATGTACGATATTACTGTTACATCTGCCCCTGTGTCGAGCATACCTCTGATCGATATTGTCCTGTCCCCACATGTCAATTGGCACGTGAGCGTGGGTCGGTCTCGACCTATGTGCTTCACCCATGTTGTATGTACTTCAACATGCTCTTTCATAGGGAGACCTTCTTCGTCGAAGATTGACATGACCTCTCCAACTGCGTGTGGTGGCAATGCAAAGGCTCTTGCAACCACAGTATTTTCCGGTACAGTCAATGGTGGACGAAGCGCTCTTGCCAAAACTGTTAGCTCTGTATTTTTGTCTGCTGAGACAACTGTCGGATAGACAATGAGCCCAAGAATACTGCACTTATCTTGTCCAATTATCAAAAAATCTTGTTTCTTGTATGAGTCCCCGCGGATACCTGTTGGTATCTCCGCATGACTTTCATCTAGAAAGCATACTAGTTTTGAAGCTGCCAATGCACACTGTGCCCCTGGTGGGAGGAGGTCTGGGTCACTGTGGAATCGACTGAGGGTTTTGCTGAGGGCATCTGCTTGTCGCTCACTGATGACTGCCCTGTCTGTTCTTGTGACACCGCCAGTACTTGTGTCGGAGCGCGCCGGGGATTTCCCGCGCTCAATTTCCAGTTTCCCGGATGCGGCAACGGATTTCCTTCCACATCTGTCCGGGAATAACATTCTTTCACAGAGTGTCTTCCTCTTCCGCACCGTGAGCAAATTGGTCTTTCCGCTCTCTGGGCTGGCGTTGGTATATGTGTCCGTGGGCAATTCCTTTTCATGTGCCCAGATTCCCCACATCCGTAGCACTGTCCTCCTTGGGGTCTGTTCCTTTTCTGCATTGCCGCAAGAACTTTGTTGACATTTTCGTCCTGTTGATGAAGTAATTTCTCGAACATCTTCTCCAATGTCTTGTCCTCTGATTGCCCTTCTGAGCGTTCCTTTAGCTGTTTCTCCCATTCCTCTTTTAATTCATTCTTTACAATCGCTGCGACGTGCTGAGGCGTCCCCACCTTGCTGCATGCCTCCACCATCTCTGCCAAGGATGGCCGTCCTGGCATGGTGCTAATCACCCGTTGACAATCCGGGTTGGCATTGCCGAAAGCTAAATTTTCCAAGAGAGGCCTCTTCACTTCTTCTGTTGTCACCTGTCGATCCACGGCTTGCGTGAGTCGGTCGATGAATGACATGAATGGCTCTGTGGGACCTTGCCTGATGCAAGAGAACGGGACATCCGGAGCTCCTGTCGGCGTAATTTGCATGATTGCCAATCGCGCTGCTTCTTTGATGTCGCTTAACACTCTTCGTGGAAGCCGCGCTGCTTGTTCCCCTGGATTGTCATCTGGAGGATCCCCTGCTAATTGCCCTTCTGTGAGGTTCGCATTCGGCCCACCTTGGTATCTGTTCCGCAACTCAGCAAGATATTTTCTCCACCTTTTTTCCCAGACAAGACTCTGTGTGTCAGTGAGGATCATTGCCACAATACTTCGAATGTCATATGGTGTGAGATCATACATAGAGAATGTCCCTCTTAATAGCTGTTTGAAGTATTGTGAGTTCAGCCCAAAAGTCTGAGCTGCCTTCCCTAAGTCTTTGAGTGTCTCATGACCCATCCTTTCCCACCTTGGATTCTGTCCCTGGGCATCATATGTCACTGGCATTGTCAAATCCCCTGATCCCGGGAATAAATGCTTTTCCTTTTCCAATGCTTCTCTGATTTGCCTCCAATCCATTGTCTTCACCGGCTCTTGAAACCCCTCTTCATCAGATTCCATTGGGATTTGCATGAATAATGGTGTTGTAGATGTCATCGGTGATTCATGGTGTCTCATTTTTCGCCTTGAGGTTTTTGGCCTTGCTCCTAAATCCGAAAAGGAAACTCGAGGATCCTGTTGATATTTCTTCTTTACTGCATCGAATGAATGCAAGAAGCTTTTTGCTGCTTCTGCTGCTGATAGCATCCATGTTGGGACACCCTCCGATGCTGTGATCCTTATGACATCTTCCCCTTGTAGCTGTTCTTCATCTGAGCTTTCATCATCTTCATGAAATCCCGAAGTGGATGGATAATCCCTTTGTCGTGTTAACATTGTCTTCTTCGAGGTGCTTTTCTTTTTATATATTGTTGGAAAAAATTGCTGCATTGTTGCAGTCTCGCCACGAGATGGCGCTGTGGCTCCGCCGAGCCGACCCGGCATGTCGTGCGCTTCTGCCCTCCTGCCACTAGGTGGCGCTGTCACCGGCCTCCCTGGCTCGGATGACGGAGCAATCTCGACTGCCCCACTTCCTCTTCCTGCTCGGCGTCCCCCGTGAGGGGAAGGGACTGGGACTCCGAGGCTCTGAACCAAAGGCACCAGATCTGGAGACGGTGTGGAGCCCCGGGACGTAGAATCCCTAACACGGCCCCTCCTCACCCGCGACGTCACAGGGGACCGGGCTCGGGTCCGCCCGCGTCTTACTTTCTGCGCATGCGTACTCTCCGAGCTGCTTCCTGTGTCCCCCAAGCTGACGTCATCGTCTCCCCCCTGTTTCACCTCCGAGGTTCCCGCCCCTCGGTCTGTCCCAGAGTCCAACCCCTCCTCCTCTGACGTTGTGTTCGCCTCTCCCGCCGGCACTCCCGCTCTCCCCGCGATTCGAGCTGACCGTCGCACCGGATCTGACGTCACAACCGCCCGCCTCCTGCGTCTCGCCGCGGCGGCTCGCTGAGGCTGCACATTTTCCCTCAGCCCGCCTTCCGCGCTCGCCGCCCCCGCGCCCGCGTGTGAGTCTATACCCCGGTTTTTGCGAGTTTCGCCCTCCGCGCGCGTCTCCTCATCTTCACCCGCGCTTGCCGCCGCCGCCGCGTCGCCGCTTTCACCGCGAACAGGCCCCCCCCCGATCCCTTATCTTCCTGCTCCCCCCCTTCTGCTCCTGACTCCTCCACACTCTCTGGAGTTTCAGGACGCCCTTGGGGTTTGTTGCATTTTTTGATCAGGGGTTTTAATATTTTTTCCCGCTCTCTTTTTTCGAGAGCCCTTTCCCCCTGGCTTTTTAAAGTCAGAGCAATTTTTTTCCCGGAGCTTTGCCGCTCCGCCCCCTTCTCTGAGGGTACCGCAGCTTCTCGCTGCTTTTCCAGTCTTTTAGACTGCACTGAAATACCTTGTAACATGATTCTTGCCGGCGAGAGTAGCTTTAACGCTGTCTCATCTTTTTTTGTTGCTAAAATATATAAATGCCTATTAATTTCTTGCCAAAACCCCACTTCGAACAGCAAACATGTCTCCGCAAGTGGATAATTAAGCCTTGCCCATAATAACAGCTGTTTTAATTCTTTCTTTGGGATCCCTTCTGTATATAATTCTGCTACACTTTGTAAGGTGGATAAGATTTCCCGTTGTTCTTGGGAGAGTGAGGCCCCCATGATTTTATTTTGGCCTTCTTACCGAATCTGTCGTCAGAGTGGTCTGGAGGCTCCTGTTCTCCGTCCAGCAGATTACAAGAGATGGATCAGAGGCGCCTTTCTGGTCCCAGTCCAGGCCGCTCTGCTACGAGCTGTCTTCAGCAGAAGCTGAGAGATGGGATTTCTCAGTGACTGCTGATTTTTGCAGCTTCTCCCGGCCGGTTTTTTCTTTTTCTTCTTTCTTTCTTCAGGCTTCTCTCCTCTGGAGTTATCAGTGCTGTTCTCTTGGCTCTTCAGCTCTTCAGGGCTTTCCCCCCCCCGAAAGGTTTGGTGGGAGATAGCCCGCACAGCGGACGCCAGTTGTCCGATTTTGGTGCTGTCTAGATGGTCTGGGAAAAGCCCAAAGATGGCCTTGGGCCCCCGGGGTTCGAAAGGATGAGAGGAAGCTTCAGAATTGTTCTCGGTCTCGGTGTTTATTAATTGCTTATCTAAAAGATTTTCTCTTGGCCTGACAGAGTTCTGCTCAGCAGTCAGCCATGGGCACACACTGAGAGCCCCTGGGGCGGTCACCTATCTTTATACCCGGAGTTACGTATACAATATTTATCATTTTTCTCCAATACCCTCTACCCTTATTAACCAGTGTTCCCCTAGTAAGGTCCAATCCCGGAGTGCCAACTCCACCACAGAAGATGGAGGCCTAGAGGAAGAAGAAGAAGGAGAAGGGCACGCCCCAATTCCTCCATCTTGCCTCTCTAGACCCCCCTGTACAGGGATCTTAAACCCTGTATCTCACACTCCAATTAACTTATCCCTTCACCATTCACCCCAGTGAAATCCTCCCGTCCTCATACTGATGTCATCTCCCATGTGGGATCAAAGTCCAGCCACCAGACATTTCTGGCAACATTCCAGGACTCCCGAGCCCCCCAGGGGTAGTCTGGTTCACCCTGCGCCCCAGTTCTGAGAGACTGAGATCCCACAAAAGAGCAGTCTAATTGCCAATTGACAAGATGAGAAAGGTTTCCTTAGCAGTTGTTGAGATGACAAAGTAAGGGAGAGGATGGAGCATGGAGTTTGGGGAAGAAGGGGAAAACCTTCATTTGCACACTGGAGTTTTAACCATCATGCTCACACCTCAAGGAATTGCAGAAACCATTCTAATCTCAAGAAAGGAAAAGCTCCCTGAATATTTTTCATTTCAGCAGGAGCCTAAGGAAGCCCTCAGCAGCAGGAGATTGGAGTAATTTCCAGGAATTAGACATTTTATTGTGTATGACAAACACTGGGGAAGTCTAAGAGCCATTTGTGTGTTTGATGTGATTCTTTGGTAATTGTTCATTTATTAATTTTTTGAGGATATTCAGTTTTTTCCCTGCTGGCGGCTCCTGACTCCCCTAGACAGGGTTGTTAGTTTTTGATGATAACATTGGACTGGTCGGTGCTGCTGTGGCTCTCATTAAAATCTCCCTTCTGTTTCTGTTCTGTACTGGGCCAGCGAGTCTCCCTTCTCTGCTGGGATGGGTTTGTGCCCCACGAGGGGCCGGGTGATCCTTGGCTCACCCTCAGCACTGGTGGCAGTCCCCATGAGCTCCCTGTGCACACACAGTGTGACTGTTTTGGCTCTTGGGAGAGCCCCCATGGGCACTCCCAGATTGTAATGGCTGGGCTGAAGCACAGGAGGAATTGCAGTGCCCTCTGTGCCAGTGCCCAGCACAGCTGTGACATTCACTGTTCCACTGCCCTGGCTCAGGCTGCAAGGGGGCTGTGGCTGTTCACTGGGAACACCTCCCACCCAAAGGCCATCAGCTGTGGGCTACAGCTCTCAGTGCTGTTCCTTGGTGCACAGTTGGCTTAGTTAAAAGCACAGGCTCTCCATGGATGTCTTGCTCAGTTACAGTCACTGGCAATGCAGCAGTGATAGCTCTTAGTGGTTTGGGTTGAATTACTGCTGGAGTGCTGTAAGCAAGAGCTAAAGCTATCAGCTCTTGGTTACAGTGTACTGAAATAATAGTTGGGAACACTGAAAATCTAACCATTATGTTTTAGTCTCTGCTGAGAATTAAACAGTCCTGTCTCTGTTGTGAAGTGCTAGAAACCCCTGTGGGCATAAATTGATGACAAAAGTTTGTTTAGAGGTATGTTAATGTAGAAGTTGTTAGTTTGCATCGTGCCCCTGGGGGTAATAAGTCAGGGTTGCTCGGGAGATTTCTGGTGATTTTACAAATTGCATCTGCTCCAAGTTTGTTTGGAGCCGCCGTTCTTTGTTTTGTGACACGGTGGCGCTGTGAGCTCTTGTTGAAGTTCCCGACAGAGGCTTTTCTGTTATGTTAAATTTGGAGCGACAGCCATAGGTATAATGTCTCTTTTTTTTTTTGTACTGAGGGTAAGTACAGGTAATGTTGTATTTTTCTCTGATTCAGAACTGTCTTTTTAAAAATTTCTTTGGGTTTCTTGCAGTTAAAACATGGCTCTTTAATGGACTCTAAAGCAGTGAGTGTTTTTCAATAGCTTTGGTTTGAGCCTCAACAGCTCTTTGGAATTTATTTCCCAGCAGATCTTGGGACTTTGTAAGTTGTTTCCCCAGTGTGGGAGCTTGTATGGTCACGATGCGCCGTGGAGTGCTGAGCTCACCACAAGCTGAGAGCGTTCGTGGCACTGTTGGTGGCTGGGCTGGTAAAAGAACCCTTTTACATTTATTGTTTGTATTAGTAAAGCCAATGCTTTAATTCAATGAGGATGTGCTGTTTCCTTAGGACACTGCTTTTGAACTGCTTGTGCCAAGCGATCTAAAAAGCCAAGATAAGGTTTAGTGGTGGCTTGTTGAACCAGAGAATCGGCATTTTCATGGGTTCTTGCAGTTGTACAGTTAAAGGAGTCTTTCTGGCTGCATTTCTAATATCTCTTATTCCTGCTCTAGAAAAGGATTCGGCTTGGTCTTCAGCTTTATGGTTTGAAGGATCTCTAGCTAATTGGCTGATTGTTAGTTGGGCTTTAGCACTTCTAGCAGAGCTCTCCATCGGTCTGTGAAGATGCTTTTGCTGTTCCAAGTCCCACAGAATATATTGTGAGTTTGTTAAAATTACAGATGAAATGTTACAGCAGTCTGAAGGTGTGAGGTGATGAGAATCATATCTACTTATCACCACGTTATTAAAATACTGGGAGCTTAAGCTGTTGTCTTTAAAAGCTTTAAACTTCTGAATATTCCAATGTGCTATCGGCTCCCACCAAGGACTAGCATTATTTTCCTTATATCGAACTGGCATAGCAAGGAGTTTTCTATATGGTGAATCATAATCTTTATCTTGCATGAATTTTGGTCTAATCTCAGCCCAATCAATCAGTTCCCGTTGTGTGTTCACGAGGCTGGGATGGAACGGATTAAACTCTTCCTCTGAACCAGAGTCCGTGCCCTGCTTCATTTCCCTATGGAGGAGTTTGCCAATCGCGGGTTTTTCTCTCGTTCCTCTCTTTGCCGGCAGACAGACCTCGGGTTTTTGCAGCGTTGGCAGAGCAGCCTCGCTCCTTTAGCTGGGCAGAGCTGCCCTCGCTGCCGGCCGGGCAGGGCTGGAAGATCCCGGGCGGGCCGGGGATGGCAGCGGGGGCTGAGCCGGGAGAGCGGCGGGGGCTGCGGGGCAGCGTCGGGGGCAGCGCGGCTCCGCTCGGGCTTGCGGGGCCTCTGGGCAGGGCTGGAGGGAGGGAGGGCTCGGAGACACGACTGGGGACGCGGAGGGGCTGCACACAAGAATGGGGAAGGGGAAAGCTTTGCAGGTTGTTCAAATAAGTTCATTAAAGCGTGATACAGAGGTAATAATTTTGTGGTTGTATGGTTTTAGCTTGTGGTAAAAGTATTGTACAGTTTGAGTTTAACTGGCTCTCAGAGGGAAGGTGAACACAGAAGTATTTGTAGGTGGAAACTGCTTTTGGACTTAAAACAGTAAATTTTTCGATTCTGTTTTGAAATATTATAAGAATTAGATCTTTAAGGACCTTTCAGGCTTTAATGAACGTCTTTGGGTTGCTTGGATATTTTGTACTTGATTATGTTTTTTAAAGCTTGCTTGATGTTTTGTAATAGGAGATAATATTGTTTTCTGTGTGACTTCAGCTCATGATGTTGGTAGAAGTCTTGACTGGTTTTTTGGGTTTTTTTGTAGAAGAACTAATTCTTTAGGGTCTTGTTTCTGTGTAGTAGCACTGAACAAAAAGTACTTTGAGATTTTTGAACTTGAAAAACGACAGTGGTGTTTTTCTTCTTATTCTATAGGAAGTACTGTTTTGTTGGTTTTTTTAGTTTCTATAAAGACGAGGTAACTGAGAAGTGTTTTAAAATATTTTATTATTAGTCTTAATAAAGAATGAAACGTAAGAAATATAAACCTCAATGTTATTTTCTTAAAATCTAACGTCTTTCCTAATTACAATACCTTACATATGCTTTTCAAGCTATAAGGTTTTACATCACAATACTACTATATTACTTCTAACACCAAACACCTCTATTTTTACCTCACATAGTCCTATTACAATGCATCTTTCAGAGTTCTAATTCTCTAAAGTATCTACTCTTTTTCTCAAGCCTCGTTTAAATATATACTTTTATATAAACTTATTGTATTTTACAACTTGTTTTGAATTCAACCGGATGATAATATCATCTCTATTCCATGGCTTTCCTAAGTCAACACACCTGATCTCAATATTTGCATACAGATATACAAGACGGTGTGAACTTTCTATGAATTTTAAAGATTCTGTGAAAATCCATTCCTCGCAGCTCCGGAGCAGCCAAAGCTCGGAGCAGCGCCCGAGGGGCAGCGGGGCCGCGGCAGCCGGGTCTGAGCAGGGCAGGGAGAGGCGAGCTCAGGATCCCGGGCACCCGAGCAGGGGGGACAGGGCCCTGCAGCACTGAGGGGTGACCGTGAGGTGCCCGTGCAGGGGCTGCTCTCACAAGCACAGGCTCAGCCCACAGCAGGAGAAGCAGCTCTGGGCTGGGTTGTGGCTGTGGCAGCGAATTCCCTTCCCCAAGCAGCAGCTCCAACCATCCTCCTCCGAAGGCGACACAGACCAAGAGCCAGCAGCTGAGAGACCCTTGTTCACAGTCAGGTGCCTGATGCCGAAAGAGGGATTCCTCCTCAGCACGTGTCAGCGGTTCTTCCTCCTCTTCCACAGACAGTCCAATTCTGTCAACACATTCCGGCCAGTTTGTGAATTCCAAGAGCCCAGGGAGATTTGGATTTCCCGTTGGAGCTTGTTGTGTCGTGAGGGCAATGCACTCACTGCAGGCAGCATTGGTGGCAGGATGGATTGCAGAGACTTTTCCTTTGCAGCCCCAGCCCAGCATTGGCACTGGGGATGAAGAGGCACTGAGGTGACCCTGAGAGGAAGTGCAAGGCACAGGGCACAGCTGAGGAAGGACAGCGCTGTGCTGGGCTCAGAGGTGAAGCTGGCACTGCCCAGCGTGGAGGAGGTCCTTTCTCGCCAGAACCCCGCCAGCCCTCACCGCGGCCCCCTCCGCCCGCAGCGAGCCCCGAGCTGGGGCAGCACCGACCGCGGTCCCACCTGGGCTGGAGCCGCCTCCGAGCTCCGCCGCCGCCTCGCCGGGCTCCGGTGCCGCCGCCGCTCCGCTCCCGGGCAGACACAGCGGGCACGGCTGCTGCTGTCACCGCATTTATGCACAGCGGGGAAACGGGAGACGCCGCTTTGGCCCATTCAGCGTTCGAGGAAAGTGACGAAGAGCTCCCTGGCCGGCCGCCAGAAGAGGAGATCGCATGGATGTTCTCAGATGTTCATGAGAGCGTAGGATACAGGATGGAGTATTGAGATAAGCAATATCCTAAAACAGAATCGGTCTCGGGATGAGTAAAGTTTGGACGATTCCAAATAGGGAATCTGCAATAGTAGTCTTATCTATAAAATAATACGGCTTAGTTCGAACATAATGCTTACTTACATAACCCAAAGGTTAATGCACCTGCCCAACCTGCCAGGTTATTCAGAGGGCAGTGAGGAAGACAGTGAGCCTTCCTCTGAAGAGACGCCCGAAAGGCCAAAAGACCCCTCAGCAACAGGCGGAGCATGCACTGTGCAGTGCAGTGTCATAGATTTAAAGAATCAAAAACAGGATGGGATTTACAGGAAAATATTGATGCATATGTGTTAGCATACAGTATATAAGTTGTGTTTGGATCCTTTTGTCCTTTGTACGAGAGGCAGGGTGAGAAAAACCCTCCCCCTATCCTAAACTATTTTGCTTATGCTTTATCCAAACCACTGCCAATTTTTTTGCTTTGCATCTGCTTGATTATTTCAAATTGTATAATTTTATATAAAATTGCTGCTCAATTAAAATTGGTGCTAAATTTTATTTTGTGGTTCATTAAATTAGACATATAGGGACCTCATTCATAACAATTTGGTGCCCAAACCTGGCAACTCCACCTCTGGGAAGAATGGCTAACCTGGCGAGGAGCTCCACACCAGTGTTTAGGTGGTCCCGAAGTCAGACCAGACTCCCTTGGAGAAGGACTTCCAATTTTGATAAAGCATAAGCAAAAGAAGCTAGTGGTAGGAAGCCTCAAAGGGGCTCCCTTAAGAGTGCCAGCTAAAGGTGAGAGCACCCATAAAACTTCTGTGTGCACAAAAATCTTCATGAGAAAAGGAGTCTGTGAGTATCCCAAGGTGGGGTGAAGGCAGGTGTGTGCTTGCATTTGTATTTGTGTGTATGTGTGGGGTGCTTGTGACGTGACCTCACACTCCGCGGGCTGCGGTAGTCACGGTCCTGCAAGGGGCACAGCCAGCTAAGGAGAGGTGTTTGTGTGTTTGTCTGAGAGTTTGAGACATGACCTAGTCACAGAATGAGCGGGGACCTGTGTTTCTGTGTTTGTGTGAGATTTTGAGACTGACCTAGTCACAGAGCGAATGGGGACCTCTGTTTGTGTGTTTGTGTGGGTGTTTGAGATGTGACCTCATCACAGAGCAGGTGGGCACCGCCGAGGGTTGCAGTTCTGCCCTCCTGGCTAAGGAAGGAAGCGACTGTGTTGTTCTGTAAAGGATTGTGACCAGGCTTTGTAATTCCTGTGAGGGGGTAAGCAGATGAGCTTACCCAGCTGTGCCATGCATGTATAAAGGGTGGGTGAGTGTGGTTTAATTTTAGCAAAAGTAATAAAAAAAGGGCTTAGTAAGTGAGGAAGGAGGATTGTGGAGACTGAAGCCAGAAAGAGTGAGAGGCAGGAGCTTATTGGGGTGACTGGAATCAGGCAGGGGCAAGTGGGTGACAAGAGATGAGCAAGTATTAGAGGGGATTAAACCACGAGTGAAAAGAGTGAGTGAGGATTTCCTAGGTACCCAGAACTCCTGGTTATTTACCTGCCAGGAACTAGGGCAAGAGAGGTGGCATCTTGTACCTAGGAGCGAGTGCTCAGGAGGGAGGCTTGCAGGGTTACCCAGAAACAAGGGGATTTCTGAACAGCGTGGGGAGCAATTCTCTGGGACAGTCCCCTGGGGATGGTAGTGAAGTTATAACTGTTCCAACGTTTTTAAGAGGTTTGCAATAGCTTCTAGAAATGAACCCCAATAGCAGATCTTGGGGAGATGTGATGGACATATTAGATGGCTTGGAAAATTTAGAGCAAGAGCTACAGAAAGTTGTAGAAAAAGTGCAGAAGCTGTTCATGCACAGAGATTGTACATGTATGAGGATCAAACACAGGGGAAGGGAAAGCAGTAGAGAGAGAGAAGGTTTTAAAACAATGAGAAAAAGGCAGAAGGGTTCACAAAAGCATCAGAGTAATCTAAATTCTACCCCTAATGACTCGAGACCCACCTGTTTCTATTGCCATGAGAAGGGACACCTGTGGAAATTTTGCAGGAAAAGGAAGCAGGATGAAAAGAGGTTTTAGGAGGAGTAGGGGTGTCAGGGACTGTATTTAATGAGGACGGAAACACCAAAAAAGCCATTGATAAAATTAAGAATTGGTCCTCACAAGGACAAGCACTTTGTGATAAGTTTTTTAAAAATGTATGGATATATAGGAATATTTGAAATCAGAAAACAAATTACTCGGGGGATCTCACATGTTAATAAGTGAGCAAAATGGTGTGGAGGACTCATGCCCCTGGGGGATGACATATAGTATACAGGCCATTTAAAAGGATCCAGATTCATTTTGCCAAATTACCCAGAGTGGGCAGGTGGAAATATCTGTTAGTTATTAACTGACTCAGTGGGTAGAGGCCACCCTGCAGCTCAGGCTACAGCTCAAGCAGTAGCCAAAATTTTGTTGAAGCCTAATTTTCCAAGATTTGGACTACAATTTGATGTGATAAAAGCAAATAATTTGGGGTAAAAGTTTTTATAGTAATGAATGTATGTTTTATGTAGTTTGGCCAAACTAAGTGGGTGAGTGTTTGATATGAGTGATTTGTTTTGTTTGTCAAAGTAATTGTGTTACAGCAGAGGGAAAACGTGCAATGTTGTACCAAAGGCTGGCTTAAATGTATAGTTTATGTCCACTAGAAATTTTTATACAAGCTACTAATTGTAGGCATTGAACGTAACTATTGTAAGGAGAGGTGGTATTAACATTGCCACAGGGGTTACCCACCATCAGTGTTGGGTCCAGAGTGTGAACACACTGATACAGTAGTGAGCTCAGCTGGAGCATACAAACAGCTTGACTACAGATGAAAAACTTGGTAATTGCATGAAATTTTAACCTCTGCTCAAACACCAGCTTGACATCAATTCTGGAATCATTGGGGTGAGTAACTCTGCTGTGTTTGGAGACCAAACAACATCACAAAGAACAAATTCAGAGTCTCCTGAGACACTGGGATCAGGGACTAATGCCAGCAACAGAGGTGCAGAAAGAAACAGAGCACTGGATGTGTGCTGGGCATGGCCTAGGCTGTCCCCCGTGGGCTTGTATTGTCTGTACAGTTTAACTCATGGGGGAAGGGAACCAAAATAAAACACGGGGAAAATAACTGCTTTGTTTAACCTGCTTAAATCGCTTACGTGACCAGCTTACAATAGCATGCCCTTACAGTGATTTTATAGGAAAACCTTTAAGCAATAAAGATAGAACCTTTAATGCAGCCGTTCAATTAATAGAAGACAGAGACCAAGGAGTTTTAGCTGTAACAGCCTATGAACAGGCAAGAGAGCAAGTGTGCCATTCTGTGATAGACAGTTGTTTCATTGCCGATAGCTGTTGAGGGAAGGAAATTTATGAGTCATACCATAGATTTGTTTCTGATACAGATGGACTTTGCAAGTGTGTTTACTGGTGACAAAGATTATTTAGTAATTATCCCCAACATCAGAGAAAATAGCAACCAGTAAGGTCTTATAACAATTTTTTTTAATTGCTTAACTAAATTGTTTTAGTATTTGTTTTATAGAAAAGGGTGTTAAAACATTTCCTGTGGTTGGCACATCTCTGAAGCCCCTTTTATTTAATAAAAAAAGAACCATCAATTAACCCAGGGAAAGCGATAGGACTGTGCCTCCAGACTGTAAGGATCCTGTGCCATCATCCTTGGGCGAAGGTGGGCTACACAGAAATAGCATCCTCTGCTGTAATCATTGTATCTGAGGGGTGCACACAGAAATAGTATCCTGTGTTGTAATCATTGTATCTGAGGGGTGCACACAGAAATAGTATCCTGTGCTGTAATCATTGTATCCAAGGTGTAAGAGTGGAGATTGGCTCAGCAGAAATGGTACCAGCAATGAGGTTCCAGGACACAAACTCTGCTCCCAAGAAGACAATCTCAGCCCTTGGCTGCAGCCCAAGGGGCCGTGAGAGAGGTGGAGAGTCCAGACTCCTGAGGTACCTGCTCCTGACATGTATCCTGGTACCCTGTGCATCTGCAACCCCTGCAATAAATGCTACCAATTCATATGGGACAGTCACAATTCAATGACTATTTTTGCAGTACATCACTTTGTGGATGCTGAAGTTTACAACCAGACAAGGTTACAAACTTGCCACAGAAATGGTTGAGCCTATTGGGTGGGAGTTAATCTAGGATTGGGCCAATGGACGCCTTCCAGCCCAGACTGCCCTGTTGCCGGGCTTGCAAGGGTTTCAGGGTGAACAGAAAGACGAGAATCTTGACCTCATGTTCAGAACGCTGATTTATTATTTTATGCTACATATTACATTATTACTATGCTAATAGGAATAGAGAGAAAAGTCTCAGAAGCTTGCTAAGCTAAGAATAGAAAAGGAATCAATAATAAAGAAGCTCTCTCTTGATTCTGTCCCAGGGAGAGTTCAATCTCTGATTGGCCCTTAATTGTACACATGCAACATGGGCCAATCACAGGTGTACCTGTTGCATTTCACAGCAGCAGTTAACCATTTTTTACATTCTTTTTCTGGGGCCTCAGCTTCCCAGAAGAGGGAAAAATCCTAAAGAAAGGATTTTTCACAAAAGATGTCGGTGACATTTCACCTTTTTAAATTCAAATAAATTAAAAAGAAAAATGTTGGTGTGGAATGAACAGGGAATTTCTTCACCTGTAAAACATACAATTCTATCAAACCACTGAACAATCTCACAATCTAAGCAAATGCAAAAACAATGCAAAGAAAATTCAAGACCAAGCAGCTGAGTTTCAGGAACAGTCCGTGGGCTGAAGATCTTCCTCTTGGACATATCTGAAAGTCCTTTTTGGTCCTGAAATAGGCTTGATGCAGAAAAGTCCATCAATAGTTATCAAAAACCATTGACAGTCATCAAACAATTTCTAGCAATTTGAAACAACTTCTGGAATGTCCTTTTCTGGCCCTTCAATGCTTCAGAGCTGCTGCCAGCTATGTCAATTCTATTTTATTAAATTTTAATTTTTTTCCTTTTTTTTGTTTGTTTGTTTGTGATCAAAAAGAGCGGCAGAAGCAGAGCAGCCAGAGAAAGGCCCTGGGGGGCCCTGGCCCATGAACAGACCAGGAACCCCAAAGCTGGCCCACAAAAGGTGGGCCAGGACCGGTAGGGGAAACCAAAACCCCCAAAGCCATCAGAAGGCCGGGCGGTGGGCCCGGCCCAGGGATCTCCTGAGCCCAACAACCCAGGCCAAACCGACGAGGCAGGCTCTGCCTTGCCACAGGCCTGCACTCTGCTGCCAGTACAATGGCAGCACGGATGGTGAGATGCTTCCTTTCCCCAAAATCACTGAGGCATGCCAGCAGTGAGGGAATAGAAGCAGCCCCAAAAATCTTCATCTCGGATCTAGGAATGTTTGTTGCGCACAGCCAACAAGCCATGATCTCTTCCAGCTGTGCCCTCTGCCTCTGCAATGCAAGTGCCACAGGTGTGTCTCCCATCTGCCTCACGGCACCACCCTGAAATAAACAGGGCCAGAAGACTTCTTCTCCTTTTTAATGCCTTTATTAAAAGTGATCAGCTCAGGATTGGGCAGCTCGGTGGGGCTGCAGTCCCCCGTCGTCTCTCCCAGGGCAGCTCAGAGGAGGAGGATATGTTTAGCTTTGTCCACTAGGGGCAGAGCTGGGGATCAGGTCCTCGTGGGAGCCTTTAGGGCCTGGAGATCCCTTCGGATGTTCGTTTCTTCTGTTCCTTCCTGCCCACTCCCAGTTTCGGGATGGCTCCCGTACTCAGGGCGAGAGGGGCTCCGAAGGTGTTCAGCATCTCTGCAGGCTCAGCACTCGGCTCCTCATGTCCAGACATCACTCCAATCTCTCAACTCTTATTTGGCTTGTTGTTTTTGGGGTTTTCTCCATGCATTTGGAGCCGTAGTCCCCCACAGCATGCTGGTCCTGGAGTCACTTTGCATAACCCCCCCCTCCAGGTCTCTTCTCACTGTTCGGGAAGGTCTCCACCCGCCGTTACTGTCTCGGAGAAGGGCCATTACCTCTCCCCAGCCAGGGCTTTTACTAAGACGAAAACAACTATTAACAACAACGACCCGTAATTACCATAACACAAGCAGCAGCCCAGCAATAGTCGAAGCTTTTTTCTCACAGAAAAAAATCAATGAATTTTTGTTCATAACACACCCCCTCTGGGCTGGGGACCAAAGGCAGAACTTTCGGGATGCACCTGCCCCCCGCTGCTAGGGCACAAGAGGGGTGGCAGAGATGGCAACCTCCAAGGGGCAGCAACTGACCAAACACCCCCCAACCTGCCGAGAACGCCGATTTTGAACGCAGGAAGACGGGCTGCACCCACAGCCAGCTGGCGAGCAACCCTCCTCCATGGAAGGGGGAGGGTGGCCGTCGCGGCCGCTGCTGCAAAGGCAACTGGCCTGGGACGGTCCGATCTCGAACCTGCCGCCGGTTACAGGGCAGCCTCTGATGCAGACATGGAGGACAAAGTCCCTGATGGTGGCAGAACTGCTGGGACGGCCGGTGGAGCAGGCAGGGGGGCCAAGAGGTCTGGCAGAGTGGCCAAGGCTGGAGGGAATGCCTCCCCTGTTGAGCCGGAAGCAACAGCCGCACCCTCATCGCCTAGCAACAGTGGCTCAGATGTGGGAAATGACGTTTTCCAGCTCTCAGGCGAGGAAGCTGCCGGAGGAACCACGGGAGATGCCATGCGAGAAACCGCCCGCACCCGTGGGGCAGGTTGAGGTGGCGGTCTCGGTGCTCGCGTGGCTGGCCAAGGCAGCAGGACAGCCAGGGGCGGCGGCACAGACTCGCTGTTGTCACCAAGGGCATCTCCTAGCAACACCGGCGGCGCAGGTGCAGGGAGCGGTGCTTCTGAGCTCTCAGGCGCAGGCATGGAAGCCAGTGAAGGCAGGGGCGGGACCGTCCAGGGAGGCGACCACGGGGCGGGTCTGGGAGGCGGGGGGAGCTCGGGGACTGGTACCACGCCCTTCTCTGAGCGGGGCGGGGTCCAAGAGGCCAGCCGTGGAGGGGCCTGCAGGGCTGGCAGGGGTGGTGCCCGTGGCGCCGGCTGGGGCAATGCCACCCACTCCCATCCCCCTGGAGAGGGAGAAGCGGGGGAGAAGGACAGCTCCATCTGAGCATGCTCCGAAGATGCAGTAAAAAAAACTTCTCCCGCCAAAGATTCACCCCCCGCTGGGAAGCAAGGGGGCTGGGAAGCAGCAAATCGTCCCCCAAAGGGTCTTCTCCTCCTGGAGACGGGGAGAAAGGAGCTTGTCCCTTGCAGTTAGCAATCCAGGGAAAAACAGCTGCTCTCCGTTTCAAAACTGGAAGGAGCATTCTAAATGCCGGGTAGATACCGGGACAACCACACCCATGGTCCCAAACAAATTGGAAAATGGAGCCCATGCACTTCCATACGAAAATATCCGGAGCATACAGCACATTAGTAAAGAACCCAAAGAGCTTCGCCCATCGAAAAAACTCATAGAAATCTGTCTCCAACAGGAGAATTCCGTCCTCTTCATCCCATTTTTGCCAGAGGGCAATAAGCTTCTCCTATGAAGGAGAAAAATGAACCTCATCCTTTATGGGGGGTGTCCCCCATATGTGCAGCCCCAAACTACGAAGGGCCGCATTTTCAGGAAGGGGAAAGCCAACAGTACCTTTTGAAAGAGTCCAGCATGCTCTGGCCAGCTCCATGGTGCTGCTGCTCTTTCCGAACATCTTCCTGGAGGCTTTTCAAAAGGTTCTCTTTGTGGTCAGCCTTGCTGTGAACTCTGTCCAAATCAGGATCTTCAGTTCTTCAGCTCCTGGCTAGAATCCACTTCTGTGGTCACTTGTGAAGCAGCCATCGATGCTACACATCCGGGGTTTACCCAGTGCAGCAATTTTCTCCTCTGGGGTCTCACGAAATTGGTGGTTTTTGTCCTCCTCAGTCGAGGGTCACCAGATATTGCCGGGCTTGCAAGGGTTTCAGGGTGAACAGAGAGACGAGAATCTTGACCTCTACCTCTTGTTCAGAAGGCTGATTTATTATTTTATGCTATATATTATATTATTACTATGCTAATAGGAATAGAGAGAAAAGTCTCAGAAGCTTGCTAAGCTAAGAATAGAAAAGGAATCAATAATAAAGAAGCTCTCTCTTGATTCTGTCCCAGGGAGAGCTTGGTCTCTGATTGGCCCTTAATTGTGCACATCCAACATGAGCCAATCACAGGTGTACCTGTTGCATTTCACAGCAGCAGTTAACCATTTTTCACATTCTTTTTCTGGGGCCTCAGCTTCCCAGAAGAGGGAAAAATCCTAAAGAAAGGATTTTTCACAAAAGATGTCGGTGACACTGCCCCACAGAGGGAGAATTCCTTTGTTCCCCAAAAAGAGAAGAGTGGGGAAATTCAGAACAAAACCAGCAAGGTAAGAATAAAGGAAAAAATCCAAGGCTGTTGTATCACCAATGAAGGCAGCAAAACAGCGACTGGGATTTGCCAACCTCAGGTAGAAATCTTTTTGTAGATTTAATGCAAAAAATCACCTCTGAATTGGATTTATCAAGATTGGATTTGTGGAGGAACTCAAACGGCTGAAAGATGACCATGGAGGGGTGAAGGTCTAGCTCGAGAACACTTTTAAAAAGAGAAATACACCCAAATTTCTGAGAAAATAAAACTGCCTGAAGGGTGAACTTTAAGTCACCAGGTAATTGGAGCAGTTTGTATAACTTGAGAAGGAAAGAACTATACCAAAGAGGTGGGACATGCCCCCTGTGAATCTACCTTAATTGTAAATTCAGATAATAGAACTATGACCTGGTGGCCAAACAAAACCGATGGGTATTGGAGAACAACAAAGAGAAATGATTGCAAGAGGGACGATCAAATTAATCTGTGCTGGTATAATAGTTCTGTAGCTAGCCCTTACCATTCCATAGAAAATATAGATCCCTATTGGAATCAACCAGACAATATAAGTAGAACATGGAAGGCCCCTGATGGGCTATATTGGATTTGTGGACAGCGAGTGTATAGTCAGTTACCCCAGAGATGGAAAGGGACCTGTAGGTTAAGAGTTATCCAACCCTCCTCCTGCACGCTGCCCTGCTCCAAGGGAAATGCACTAGAGAAAGCCCCACTTGATAAAGCCATGGGCAATAACAAGAAAAACCTAAACCTTTTGATTAGGGGCAGCTATAAATAAAAGTGAGTGAAAATGAATGGCACTCAGAAAGGATCATAAACTTTTATGATCTGGCTATTGTGGGCTCAAAACAGATCTGGGGAATATAGAACTCCAGACAATATGTTAAATCAGTTGATAAGACTGCAAAAGGTAATTGAGGTCACTTGGAACAAAACAGCTACCCAACAAAGCATGCCCATGCTAGTAACCGCCTATCTGAGCAGATGGGCCTTGGACTATCTAATGGCTGAAAAAGGATAAGTTTTCAGGATAAAGGATAAAAAAGGATAATGTGAAAAATATAACACATTAAAAGGCTGTCTAAAAATAAATAACAATGGAAAAGTTTGATCAAAAGAAGCGAAATGCACCTGTTAAAAGTTGGAACCCCTTTGGGGAAATCTGGTGGTTTATACTAGCTGGACTCATTATTGGAATTGTTGCCTAGACCATTTTTTAATCTCCTGCATTATGTAAGTGAAAATACCACATATTGAATTTGATCAAAAAGAGAAATGAGGGAATGTGAAAACCTGGAGTTTTGGGGATGTAGAAGATACCAAGATTCAGTCTTTTAATAGAAAGCATGAATCAATAGATCAGAAGAGAAAATGGGAGAAATTGTGCCAAATGAATATGATTAGTGCTAATAATTGCAACTGTATTGATAGTTTAGAAAATATTTGTTAAAAGGTAATAGAGGAAAAGGATATGTAATTAGTGGCATGAAATAGATGTTCATGGAAAAATAGGATAGAGGATGGAGTATTGAGATAAGCAATATCCTAAAACAGAATAGGCCTTGTGAGGAACAAAACTGGGACAACTCCCAAAGCAAAATTGGTCTTGGGATGTTAGATAAAGTTAGAGGGTTTTGACAAAATGGTTAAAAAGAGCAGGCCTCAGGCAGAAGTTTTGTTAGCATTGCAAATACAGCAAAAAAGTTTTCTAAGCAGTAGAGCAGACGTGACAAATAACAATAGACCTCTGTAGAACTGGCTTATGGATTGCAACAAGGTTATTTAATGTGTATCTTTAGAAGGTTAGTATGAATAGATCTCTGTTCTTTTTCTCGGTTGAACAAGTCTTTGTTTTAACTACCATTACCTGTGATTATATGATTGGATAGAATTCTTGTCAATGTGTGTTGCTCTATGTATGACTGGCTGAAATCTAGGCCGAGATGATTTTATGCTATGCTGTAAGGTAACACCTCCTTGGCATTTCCTGTGGATCAGCGAGCTGTTAACATCCTGTCTCCATTGTCCTAACAATGTACTGAGACTAATGTGCTGAATAAATGGCTCATGTCACTGGTCCAGATGCTTCGTCCTGTTCGTGATTGTATCTAGTTTGCCGGCAGCAGGATGGACAAAACTGGGGTGATTCCAGGTATCTATGAAATAATAAGGCTCATTTTTGGAATATAATGCTGGCTTCTATAACACAAGACTTGGGGCACATGTGCAACCTGTGGGATTGCTCAAAGGACAGAGAGGATGAGGAGAAGCCTTCATCAGAAACAAGCCCTGAAAAGCCAAAAGACCCTTCAGGAACAGGTGGAGTATGCGCTCTGTAGTACAGTGACATAGATTTCAGGAATCAAAAATAGGAGGGGATTTACAGGAAAAGATTGATGAATATGTGCTAGCATACAGTATATAAGTTGTGTTTGGATTCTTTTGCCTTTTGTACGTGAGGCACGTTGAGAAAAACCCTCCCTGTACTCTGATCAATCAGTTTTGCTTATGCTTTATCCAAACCACAGCCAAATTATTTTATATCTGCTTGATAATATTTGATTGTATTGTTTTATATAAAATTGCTGCTCAATTAAAATTTGTGCTAAATTCTAATTTTGTGGTTTATTAAATTAGATGTATAGGGACCTCATTCCTAACAGTGTAGTCGCTTTTGTTTTATTCATAACAGTGTAGTCACTTTTGTTTTATTCTCTGTGAGAGGACACAAAGTTGGCAAAGCTTTGCTAAACTTTGCTCCTCCCTCCTGTCTCTGAAAAAGCCATGTCTTACAGTGCCCTGTGTAGTGGTTTTGGTGCTGATCAATCACTATGCACTCATTTCCTGCTGTGAGATAAGGTCTGCAGAAAGTGAAAGCAGGCTTAAAACTTTAAAAGGGTCTAAAGAGAATTTTATAAATAGTAACTAAAAGGAAAAAATTAGCAAGAATCAAAGTAAACCCTTTAGAAAAATTCTAAAACTTCTCGTCCTCCGACAACTTTTTCTTTTCCACTGACAAATAAAGAAACAAAACCAAAAATTTCTAGTTAGTTTACTACCTCTAAAAAGTCTTTCTTCAGTTCATTTAGGGAGAGAAGTCCCTCTTGTTAGTGTTATGGAGACTTCACAAGAGGAGAGACAGTTTCTCCTGGTTCTTAATTTGGTCACAAATAGCAGCTGCCTGGGGAAAATTTATCGTGAAGCTTCTCTCATTTTCTACATCCTTCCTACAACTTCTTTATGAGTCATATTGACTTCTGGGGTATTGCTTTAAATATGAGCTGGTTAAAGGCAAAAGTTCTTATTATTAATTTCCAAAATCATCCTCATCACTGGGAACAGAGATTTTCTCCTGGCAGTACGGCATTCTTCTTTCTTTGAAATTTGAGCACCTTCTCATAAAGTTTTTGCTTTAGACTTCCTGAGGGCAGATTTTGACCTATTTAGGATACTTACTCAGAAAGTCCCTTGGGAAGCAGCCCTTAAAGGAGTCCAAGAAATGTGGGTGTGCTTCAAAACAGAGATCTTGATATCACAAGAACAGACTGTCCCTGTGTGCCAAAAAAGAAACTCAGTGATACAAACATCCAGCCTGGATGGGGAATGAGGGTTTGAAGGAATTTAGGAATAAAAGGAGGAAGTAACATCTTTGGAAGGAGGGTCAGGTTTCTCAGGAAGTATTTAAGGGGGCTGCTACGGTATGTAGGGAAAAAATTAGGGAGGCCAAAGCTCAGTTTGAACTTAATTTGGTAACTTTTGTAAAGGATAATAAAAACAGTTTTTACAAATATATTAATGGTAAAAGGAAGGGTTAGACCAGCTTTTGTTCTCTTTTGGATGTGGGAAGGACCTTAGTAACTGCAGGTGAGGAGAAGGCAGAGGTGCTCAATGCCTTTTTTGCCTCAGCAAAGTGGAAAGAGGGCTTGTCCTCAGGACCAGTGTCCTCCTGGGTTGGCAGTCAGGGGATTACAGCTACTTCAGCAACTGCTGATTTAGTGTGGAGGCCTTTGTTGGATATCAATTTGAACCCTTCATCTCCCCAGAGTTTTATGTGTTATAGGGGAAAAGTGACTTTTCTCCATAGCTTATAAGGGGATTTCAGCTTTAAAATCAGAGCATCTCCTCGTCCCTCCCATCTGGGACTTAACTTCCTCCTCACTGACCATGATGTTTTCATGTTGTTCTTTTACATGTTTGTATCTTGTTCTTCTCTCTCACTCGAGTTAGGACTGAAGCACTGAAAGGGTTTGTGTGCTGCTTGGAGCCTGCAGATGTTTGCCCTGACCCCGTTCCAGACCCGGAGCTGCGGTTGGGGAGCGGCTCCGATCTGATCAGCCCGGCCGGAGCTCAGCAGCAGCAGCAGCAGCAGCAGCAGCGCTCGGGGCTGGGCTGGCTGGGACAGGGGCGGCTTCTCCTTGCCCTGCCCGATGGCTGCGGCCGCTTCTCTGCGGTAAAATCCCGATGCTGGCCTGGGGCTGCTCCCGGGGCTCGGCTGGGCCGGGCTGGGGCTGTGACAAGCAGTGAGATGAGAGCAAGGCCGGCTCCATCTGGCCCGCAGCATCCCCTTCTCCCTGCCCGCGGCAGCGGGGCTGGGATGGGGAAGGGGCCCAGCGCCAGCCCGGCTGGGTACCTCACTGCCGGCCAGACGGAGAAAATCACGGGTTCCTTTGGTCTTATCATTGCCTTTAACAGAGGTGTGATAGTGTGATAGCTTCTTAGTGGTTCAACAGACGGTTAGTTAGAGAGAAACCATTTTTATCACCTCCCCAAATTCTTCTCATGTCAAACTGTTACTCACTGTAATGCTCTCTTGCCCTCAGACAGTTTCATTTGTGTGAATCATCTTGAAAATGTGGCTGAGAAAGTACCTGAAATACAGTGGAAAATCCACTGTTCCCTCTCCTGGTAAAATATAAAAGTTTAATAAAGGACTTTAATAGGAGACAAAGACAACAAAGCAGAGGTTACAGCCAGGTGTGTGTTGGCACTCAGCGTGGAGCACACCTGCTAGTTTGGAAGCACAAATTATATAGTATTTCTTTTGCATCAGCCTGGTGCATATGTAAAATTTTCCCCAACACCTGCTAGTTTGGAAACACACTTATACAGCATTTCTATTGCATCAGCCTGGTGCATATGTAAATTTTTTCCCAAACTAGTTTACATGCCCCAAGAACTGTTTTGCATGGCTCCTCCTTGGGTCCTGCTTTTTCAAGCACGTTGTGAAGGTGATGATAAAATTAACTAAAACCACTTGGTTGTGGTTTTAGTTAATTTTATCATCACCTTCAGTTCTTGGGCCTGGGTCCACACTGCCTTCAGAAGATGAGTGCTGATAGTTGGCATCATCTATTCCTTGGATATTATCTCAACCAAGCAGGCATTTTAACACAAGCATATCTAGATCAGCTATTTCCAAGTTTTAGTTAGCAACAAAAATAGAAACTATGTACTTTCAGCAAAGTCACTTTAACACCACACATATAGAATCCATTTTAATATAGGCAAAAGGCCAACACCATAATATATATCTATAACACAGTGTTCATTTTTTACACTTTACCTGAAATCAATGTTTTCCAGTTGATTTTGATGTCAAAACCATTCAGTGTAACTGCTCTCCATACAAGGAAACCTTCAGACATGTTGACTCTTGCTGCCAGTAGAAGAGAATTTTCAGTAATTTCTGCAGTTTGCAGTAGTAGTCTTAGTGTTCATGTGCTTCAGTAGTGTTCATCCAGCCACACTTCATGTAAAAACAGAATTGCCAAAGAAACAAATATTTCAAGTTAGACCTAAAGTGTCTCTGTATTTAATGTTCTTTTGTGTGTCAGAGAAGATTTGGGCTTAAAAGATGAAAATCTTCCTCTGTTAAAAACAAAGAGAAATTTTACATTTATGGGACCCTCATTTTACCTCAGATGTCTGTGACGACTCATTGGTTTTGCCCCCTAAATGCGAATGCAATTTTCAGCACCAGCTGGGCTTTGCTGGAAATGGTATTGGGGACCCACAAGAAAAGTTCCTCATTTTAGTGGCTGAGACCATGGTGAGGTTTATAGCATTTCCTTCTCTCAGGTGGGATCTGATGACCCTGAGGTGGCTTTGTCTCCTCAGGGATTTCATGCCCTGAAGAAGCAAAGGCTGATGGAATGTGCTTGATCCTCTCCTGTCTAATGGGGAGGAACAGCACCCAGCAGAGCTGGAATCACCTTCTCCATTCCTGATTTCTCCTGCCAACAGATCACTGGGCTCTCTTAGGGAACAGAAGTCACTTTTCCTTTTGGATGGATGGCCTGAAGGCACACAGGGGCTGCAGGTTAGGACTGCTTCAGAAATCCTTTTGGCTTGGAAGGATCCTTCTACCTAAGAGCTGAATTGAGAAACAGACAGATGTAGTGAAGCCAGGGAGATAACTCAGAACTGTTAGGAGGATCCCTGACGGATTTTCGGCTGTTTAGATGGTCTGGGAAGGCCCGAGGTGGCCTTGGGCCGCCCGCGCTCCAAAGGACGAGAAGGGACTTCAGATCTTTTCTCTGTCTCGGTGTTTATTAAATGCTTATCTAAAAGATTTTCTCTGGGCCTGACAGAGTTCTGCTCAGCAGTCAGCCATGGGCACACACTGAGAGCCCCTGGGGCGGTCACCTATCTTTATACTCAGAGTTACGTATACAATATTTATCATTTTTCTCCAATACCTTTCACCCTTATTAACCAGTACACTTTAGTAAGGTCCAATCCCAAAGTGCCAACATCACCACAGAAGATGGAGGCCAAGAAGAAGAAGAAGAAGGAGGAGAAGGGCACGCCCCAATTCCTCCATCTTACTTCTCTAGACCCCCCTGTACAGAAGTCTTAAACCCTGTATCTCACACTCCAATTAACTTATCCCTTCACCGTTCACCCCAGTGAAATCCTCCTATCCTCATACTGATGTCATCTCCCATGTGGGATCAAAGTCCAGCCACCAGACATTTCTGGCAACATTCCAGGACTCCCGAGCCCCCAGGGGTGGTCTTGTTCACCCTGCACCCCAGTTCTGAGAGGCTGAGATCCCACAGATCCCAAAGAAACAGATCCCTAGAAAAGACTGCAGTTGTTTTTTATAACAAAGTTTCCAGCAGAAGTTTCTGGACTCCAGGTGAGGCATGGAATAGTTTAGCAGTGTCAGAAACAGCAAATCCACTCTTGGCTAAGAGTTCCCAGCTCTTCCGGTGTTACTGGCAGAAGTTACTGTAATTAATGTTCACGCAGCAGAAAACAAAGTGACCACAGGATGTGACATCATCTGCCTATAAAGTTAACTTGTTTTATGGTTCTAGTTTAATCTCCTGCTAACCAGGTGCAGCTGCCTTCCTGCCTGTGGCTGCCCTCTCATAGCTGGGTCTCAAGGGCTTTGTTACACTGCAGGGATTCAGATGTCCTAGAATCTCTAGCACTGCTGTAGAAAACTAAATATATGCCTTGTAAAAGTGTACCTTAAGTCAGCACTGAGAGCTGTACATCAAAGTGATTTTCTGTCTGACTGAAGCAAAACTTCTTTAGAAAACAGGAGACCGTACATTGATGAAAATTCTTTATTAGAAATTGCAGTTGTTTTCCACTCAAATTTCCATGCATAACACAGACACCTTTCCCCCTTTCAGTCCAAGATGAAATCTTGATGAACACCTTTGTTTCAAAGTCCCTGTCCCCCTGCAGAGAGGCCTGGAGCTTTCCTTTCCCTGTCCCCAGGGGACTGTGAGCTGCCCTCCCCAGCACCAGAGACACACGTTCCCCTGCTCAGGTAAGAAGTGAAAGGGGCCCCTGGACAGAGCACAAGCTGCTGAGGCAGTGGGCTCAGGCTGTTGTGAGTTCCTGCCCCAACAGCCCATGGGAATGGAAGGGGTGAAAAATGCCCCGAGTGCTGTGCATCAGCAGTGACCCTCAACCAACCTTCCCAATGCTCTCCCTCGAGCTCCTCAGGCTCTGGGGAACACAGGACAGCAAAATGGGCTCAGTTTGGCCCTTGGAGGGGGAGAGGCAAGTAGCAGAATCCAGCGTGGTCTCTGACCTTTCCTTTAGCACAGGCCTGTGTGTCCCCAGCCCAAAGGCTCAGAGGGGGCTCTTTAAATGGTGCCACAATGTCCCCTTGCCCACCGTGTCACGGTCCCACGAGGAGAGAGCCCGGGGGCGTCGGGGCCAGGAGAGCTGTGCCAGAGAGCTGTGCCCGAGTGTGCCCGGCCCTGTGTGCCCGTGTGTGCTGTGCCCAGGTGTGAGGGCACACGTCCTGCTCTGCCGTGGGCACTGTGTGTGTGTATGTGCTGTGCCCAGGTGTGAGGGCACACGTCCTGCTCTGCCATGGGCACTGTGTGTGTGTATGTGCTGTGCCCAGGTGTGAGGGCACACGTCCTGCTCTGCCATGGGCACTGTGCGTGCTGCTGTGCCCAGCTCTGTGCCCAGGGATGTGCTGCTGTGGGCACGGGCTGTGTGCCCTGCTGTGGGCACGGGGGCTGCGTTGCACTCTCAGATGTGAGTGGGGCTGTGCACAGCTCTGTGCTTGTGAGTGTGCACAGGTTCTGCAGGTGTGAGCACGGCTCTGTGTGGGACAGGCGTGTGTTGCTGTGTGTGACTGCACACGCTGCTGTGCTCAGGCTCTACGTGCCAGCAGGTCTTTGCTTGGGGCCCGTGTGCATTGGTAGGGACTGTGCACAGGTGAGTGTCTGTGCAGCACAGGTGTGCTGCTGTGGCAGGCTGGGTGCACACAGGTGGGTGCTGCTGGCAGGTGCCGTGGGGCACAGGAGCTCTGTGCAGGTGAGCAGGTCCCTGTGTGTGTGAGCACTGGCTCTGCACATGTCCCTGTGTGCACTCATGGCTGGGCATGTCCAGGGACACGGCTCTGGGTACACGGCTCTGTGCATCCAGCTGCTGTCCCACCGAGAGAAACAGACATATATATATATATACATTTATATATACATGTGTGTTTGTGTATGTGGCACTACCCAGCTCTGCTGGCTGGGGTGGCCCCTGGCTCTCCGTGTACACTCTGTTCTTGTAAGGAGAAGAATCAGAGGTATTGGGGCAGTTTCCTTAAGGACCAACAAGTAGAGTGAAACAAGAATCAGAGGGCAAGACCAGGTTGGCCCCTGTGTTCACCACCAAGAAGATTCCATAGCCCTGCTGTGGGCAGCAATCCCATAGGCATGGCAAGGTGGGGGCAAGAAAGGCACCCCAGACCTCTGTCATTGCTCAGCTGTCTTTTAATACAGCAGGAACCAGAAGGCAAGACTGAGTTGGCCTCTGTACTCCCCACTAAGATACACCTGCTATGAGTAGCAGCCCCATGGGCACGGTAAATGGGATAAAAAAACCAAGCCAGACCTCTGTGATCTCATTTTGTCCATTCCAAATATGTCTGTCTCAAGAAAACCTGAGATTTTTTCTTCTGTTCCCACTGTCCTTGCCCACATCAACAGATCCCAGTATGATTAATTAAAATGTTTTTGAGAAGAGCAGATTATCAGAATCAAAAATTAGAGCTAACTGTTTGAGACAAATGACTCATAGGAAAAGAAAAGGGTGGTGTGTCATAGATGAATTATGTAGTGGTTGGCTCTCACAATTAGGGGATTATTACGTGTATGCTAGGAGTCCCCTTTCCCTCCCCCTTGTAGCAGCCTCAGTTCCCAGGGCATTTGGGGAGGGCTGGCTCATTACCAGGAGGGGCCACAGGACAACACCTGAGCTCCAATCAAGGTGTGAGGAAGTGATCTCCACCTGTGGAGGGCAGAGAAGGAGCTCACTGACAAAGCTTTGGCACGGGCTGAGGGTATAAAAGGAAGAGCATCCATTTTGTAAATGAGCCCGTGGCTGACAGTCCCAGAGACCTCCAGAGCGGTAATTTTTCCTTATTCAGTCTGTTGTTGTATTTTTTTGTTAAGGTTAAATAAACCTTGAAAAATTTAAAAGTGAGGGTCGTTTCTCACGTGTTCCAAGGACAGTCTCATCTTCAGGCCAGTTTGTGATGATTTCCCAACTAAGCTTGTTGCATAATGTAATAAATTATAAATATAGGTATTGGATTTTGCATTTACATAATAACTTTTCTTTAGCAAGCTATTACTGATCACAAAAACCTTGATATAGTACAATGTGTAATTACTGCATTTGATATAGTATAATGTGTCAGTTTATGTATGCACTGTATAGCTTTAATAAATACACATGTAATAGATATTCTCTTAGACTGTAGCATAATAAAGACTGTGAAATGTTGATTTACAAATTATTTTTTCATTTGTACCTAACCCAGAAAATGGTGTAAAATAATTAAGTGATTTCCCACATTCAGGGATATCCTTATCAGAAAGACAAAATAACAGAAACCAGAGCATGGAAAACAAAAGTATTTATTGACCCTCATTATCAGGGAGTTAAAACACAAAAATTTAGAACCACAAGGAAGCATGAAATGTAGTAGTTTAAGGTACAAGATGTCCTGAAGACAATTCAAAAGTTAAAAAACTTTTAACAGTATGTAAATTCAAGGTTATGTTTCAATTCTTCAGAAGGCTTAAAAAAGTACATGTAGATCTATAATGAAACACTACATAGAAAAAATAGTTTCACTTGACCACGTGCAAAGACATGCATGGCAGGTCGGGATTTTATCCCTTAACAAACAATTATAAAAAGTGTAAATAGTGAGCCCTATTTCCCACACATAATGAGGGCAATGCACTCACTGCAGGCAGCATTGGTGGCAGGATGGATTGCAGAGACTTTTCCTTTGCAGCCCCAGCCCAGCGTTGGCACTGAGGATGAAGAGGCACTGAGGTGACCCTGAGAGGAAGTGCAAGGCACAGGGCGCAGCTGAGGAAGGACAGCGCTGTGCTGGGCTCAGAGGTGAAACTGGCACTGCCCAGCTTGGAGAAAGTCTGAAGGGGTCTCCCCCCTAGTCCAACTCGGTAGAGCAGGCTTAGCTCCTGAGCAAGGCAGTCCTGGGTAACTCGGTCCCTCTTGGAGACAGGGTGCCTGAATATCCAGTCAGCCCGAATAGCCAGCTCATAGCCGCTGGCTTCCATAGGCATGCTTAGTGGATTTCAGCTCTTTAGCGATTATCAGCTTTCTTATGATTTCAGCTCTTTGCATGTGACGGTGCCAGAGGGCTAGGGGGAGAAGCAGATGAGAGAGAGGAGAAGAAGGGTCCTGGCATTCCACAATGATGTTTTCTAGAGGTGCATGAAGGGTTCCAGCGATGGCTCTTGTTCTGCCAAATGGGCTAAAACAGCCCCTTTTTATAGGGTACACAGCTCACTTTCCCCTGCCCTTACTATTTGAAAAACTTGTCCAATAATAAAAGTTAGGGGAAAGTGACCTATGGGGTTACAGAGATAAGAAAGGGTCAGATCGGCAGAAGACAGGAACTTATTTTGCTATTTCATCCTGACTCAAAATATCCTGTTGTTAAGCCTCGACCCTCCACGGGGCCTAGACAAGTCCACGGAGGCTGCTAAAAGGTCCGTAGAGCAGCCCCTATTACAGGGGAGCTTGGGCCTTGCTGCAGAGATACGGCCGCTCATTGGAGCAGTTGCCACTCCTGAATCTCTCATCAGCCAGGAACACACACTCAGAAGTGTCAAAGACAGGAACCCTGCAGGGAGGAGCAGAGGCAGCGCTGGCTGCCAGGGGAAGCCCTTGTGCCCATGTGCCCCCAGGCCCTGCTCGGCTCCCCGGCACTCACCGGGAGCTGTAGCTGCTGCCGTCCCCCCAGTGCAGGCGCTCGCCCCGTCTGCGCAGCCCGAGCCAGAAATCGACGTTCCCGCGGAGGCGGAAGAGCAAATCCTGCCCAGGAGAGAGGAGTGGGAGCTGCCCAGGCCTCTCGGGGGGACACGTGCCCGGGGCTCCCCCCGCACGCCAGGGCTCCTTCCCTGCAAGGCCCCGGCCCAGGGCTGCAGCCCCGGCCCTACGAGCCCCGAGCCCGGCCCAGGAGCGCCCCCAGGCTGCCCTCAGCCACCACACAGCGCCCGCAGCCCCTCACTCACCATGGCCTCCTCATCCTTGGCAATGGCCAGGGAGGCATTGAGCTCGGAGCACCGTTCCTGACCCTGCTCCCACGTGCTGTAGTCCCTTGAGAAGTAGTAGCAGACCCCCTTATGCCCAACCCAGCTATGGGGACAGCCCAGAACACACTGTGGAGTCGCAGGTGTGACTGGAAGCTGTGGTGCTGCAGGGGGAAGAGGAGAAGGTCTGAGGATTCCCCTGTGCAGGGAGCAGGGAGCCCACTCTGCCCCGAGGGGCTGGGCCCAGGCTGCTGCCCCTCCCTTACCTGCCAGCACAGCCAAGGCCGCCCCCAAAGCCAGCACCAGCACCAGGAGCAGCAGAATCAGCACCGCTGTGCCCACGGGATGGCACCTGAACCATTCACCTGGAGCAGGAAAGAGCTGCTGGCTGCCAGAAGCAGAGCCAGCCCTGCAATCTGCTCAGCCCATGGCCAGGGAGCAGAGCAGGGAGCCCTGAGCCAGTGTGGCCCTCCCTCAGCTGGCAGCCAGAGAGCCAAGAGCCTGGCCACAGGCAGGGACACAGCTGTGGGGACAGGCAGGGACACAGCTGTGGGGACAGGCTGCAGCAGGAGAACTGCACAGCCTTGGGGGCAGCTGGGGCTCTTGCTTCCAGCCACTGGGGCCCAGCAGAGCACGAGGCCTCTTCCAGACATTGGGAAACAGCCACACACCTGCCAGCCCTGGCCTTGGGAGGGGACACGGGCCCCTGCCTAGAGGCCACAGGGGTGGCCCTGCACTCACCCAGGAATCTTCTGAGGTTCCTTTTGTGTTCATTGTTGGTTGCTGGTGTGCCCTGGGGAGCCAGGGGCTCCCTCACACTCCCATCCCTGGTGCAGAATCCACACTCCACATCTGCACTCACTGCACGCTCACAAGTGGCATCCTCCTCCTTATGCCAAGAAGCTTCTTGGGCCCCAGGCAAGTGTGGAACCGTGGCTGCTGGTCCCTCCTGGGGATGCTGGGGCCCATTCGCAACTCCACAAATGGAGCAGAATTCACTCTTCTCCTGCTCACAGCCGACATCTCTCTGCCCAAAACAATCAGCACGTTGCTTCGGACACATCAGGAGTGCTGCTGGCAGAGTCTTTGGGAGCTCGGCCTCGGGAACAGCTTTCCAGCCGCGCTGATGGCACCCTGAAAGGGACACGGTGAGAGGTCGCTGCTGGTGCCGGCCGTGCGGGGGCTCAGGAGGGCGGTGGCAGCTGTGGCTGCGCTGTCGGCGCTGCCCAGAGGTGCGGCAGCAGGTGCGGAGACAAGCGCAGCCTCCGGGAGCTCTGCGGTGGCCGCAGCCCCGGCCCCTGTGGCTCTGCAGCCGCTGCAGCCCAGCTCCGTGCCGGGCCGGGCGCTGAGAGCGCCTGCGAGCTGCCGGCTGCTGCTGGCCCGGGGCAGCTGCGGCTCGGAGTCCGCCTGCCGAGGGGCGAGAAGCAGCAGCCCCGGGCTGCTCACCATTGTGCCCCGCATGATTCCCTGCCCCGGCGCCTCGGAGCCCGGCCACACCGAGCGCCTGCACGGCCGCTGCGGCTCCCTGCCTGGGCACACGGAGCGGCTCCCGGCACAGAGGGCAGCGCCGAGAAGCCTCGGTCCCGGAGCAGGCAGGATGCGCCGCTTTGTGCCCGCACTCGGCGCCTGCAGCGCTTGGGGCTCTGAGGCACGTTCAAGTTCATGCCGTGCCAGCCCCGAGCTGGGCACGGACACCTCCCGCCCGAGCAGCGGCCCCGAGCCCGGTGCCGCACGGCCGGGAAGGGTCCCGGGCACGGAGCAGCCGCCTCCGTCCTAGCGAGAGCAGCCGGGATGAGCCATCGCTGCCGCGGCACCGGCTCCATCCCGGCCATCCGGGCAAGGAGGAGAGCGCGGGCAGCCGCTCCCTTGTCGATCCCAGCGCAGGGGGACACGGGGGAAGCCGGCACCAGGAACTCGCCAGAATCCCTCGGCCCTCACCGCGGCCCCCTCCGCCCGCAGCGAGCCCCGAGCTGGGGCAGCACCGACCGCGGTCCCACCTGGGCTGGAGCCGCCTCCGAGCTCCGCCGCCGCCTCGCCGGGCTCCGGGTGCCGCCACCGCTCCCATCCCGGCCAGACACAGCGGATACGGCCGGTGCCGCCGCAGATTTGGACCGATTTGATCAATCAGATGAGGGGGGGGATCGCGGCCAATCGTGGCGCGGCCGTTTTGCTCCCCGACCCCGCCCCGGCCCCTCTCCCCAGCGCTCCCCGCTGCATTTTCCAGGATCGGTTCCTTCACCTTTCTGGCGCCTCCCGTCGCTAATGACCCGGATATGGGGACCTGAACACTTTGGCTCGGCTGAGCGCATTGGAAAATCCGGGGACTGCCCCGCATCATCCTGAGCCCACGCTAGGTCCCCGCTCGGCTTTTCCCTCGCTGCCGCCGGCGCTTTCCCCCCTCCCGAGGCTCGGCTTTGCCCGGCGCCTCCGCTTGGCCCCGGGCGAACTCACTGCCCCCCGTGGCTCCCCAGCCCTCCGGCGGGGCGAACCCCCGGCATTTGCCGAAGGGCTCTGACTGCCCTGGGTACTGAAGCCTCATAGATCGTGTTCTAGAATGCCTTAAAAATGTGTTGAAATGGTTTTTTAAAGTTAATCTTGAATTTTTCCTGAATTCTGATTTCTCTGACAATTGTTACTGGAGATATTCAAAGCGGTAAATGCAGTGCCTCGTTATTATTATCATGTCCAGCACAACACAATCGAATTTCTTTAACAGAAATACTGATAACACTTACCATATGCTATTACACTAACTACAATCCCGAGAAGTTCATGGTTTGTTGCACACTTTTCAAATTCTACATTGTTGTTTCTTTCGGTACAATTCCACTTTAAAAAGTCTTACTAAAAATATGATTCCTTAAAATTTGCGGCTACCATGAGTTTTCCTCGATCTTAAACTACATAGGGTCAAAGTATTTGTCACACTTTTCTAGTCCCTACAGTAAATCCATCAGGCCACTATTTCAGCCATGTTTGGTTCACATTTTCAGCACCTTTTGATATTAATAGCATCAGACTAAGTTACACATTGTAGTACCCAGAACTTTTAAGGATATTGATTGTTACTTCAGGTCTGTTTTATTTGAATTTGATTTTAGTGTTGGTAAGATTAGGCAAAGCTATGTCTGAGTAATGTTAAACTATGTTTTAACTCTATTGAGTTAATTTTGTTAAGAGTCATTTATGTTGAGGTGGATTGCCATCAGGTTTGAGTGTTGCTGAGTTTGGATGAGATCAAGTTTCAGTCTCCTTCATTTTAAGCCATTCCATGTTCTATTCCAGTTTTATTAAAATGAGCTTTTATTCGGTATTATAGATGTAACCTAAATTCTCTTAAGTGTACCTCTAATGCCACTGCGGTGACATTGAATTACACTGCAATTGATTTTAAGTCCAAACCTAATTTTGTTTAAATATTTTTGTTCACATTGCAAGATGTGGTTATTTCCTTCTAGAGATAAGACAGATCGCACTGAAACAGCTGTGATGAAACACTGATAAACACCTGCCTTTGGATAGAAGAAGATACAGTTTGTTGGGCCCTTGATCCTCTCACAGGTTGCACAGGTGTCAGTGCTGCACTGCCTGGCAGGATCATTGATTGTGATCTCTTCTGGTTTATCTTCCACAGATAACACAGGAGAGTGGGTGGTTGTTCCACATTGTGGCTGTTATCCATTGTAAGCTGTTCAGTGTTTCATTGCTATGGATACAGGAATGCTGGAAGAATATTGTCTCCAATTCCTGAGACAGTCACTGCTGATAGATTGGTTCCATCATATGAATTCACTCATTTTTATAACAGGCATTATTCATAAGACACCATTACCTTATTTATAGCTAGCATTTCATTAACTTTGACATATCTTTGTGTGACTATCCACAAGACATGGTGTCACTTTGGGATCTCTCTGTTTTGTTCTGCAGCTGCAGCTGCATCTCTTTGAACAGGCTGTCTGCAGCCGTTCCCTGCACTGCCTGCTCAGCCTTCAGTCCCTTCTCTTGTTCCAGCAGGGTTGCTGTGCCTTGACCCAGGGCTGTCTCATGATTTTCCTGTGTTTTCAGAGTTCCAGGATGAGATCTCTGGGCTCGGTCAAACGCCTCATCTGAACTGAGGTCCTGTGGTCTTTCCTGACCCTTTTGTGACACATCCTCATGGGACAGGGCTGTGACCTGCTGAGGGCAAGGCTGCTCCTGCTCTGTGGGAATCACACACAGCCCCAGTTATTCTCACAGGAGCACTCCAGCAGTTTGCTGTGTTGGGGCATCTCATAGCTGCTATTCTTGAGAGATTTGTTTTTGAGGTATGTGAGGGAGACCCTCCCAATGAGGGTCTGGGATCTAGACAGGCCCTGGCTCTACCTGGTCAGAAAACTGGCAAGAAACCCAGATATTTTCTGCCTCAAAACTATATTCAAGTCCCTTGGCCTTGGCAATTTGACCCTATACCTATAGGACAGCTGGATCAAAATCAATTAAATTTAAACCTAAGATGCTGCGAATTGAGGTACAGCTCCCTAAAAGCAGAGATGACGTCACTATCCCCGTAGATTAATTAAATTGGAATACATTAAATAGAACAAGAGTAAACGAGCCGAGTAAGTCAGAACTGACCCAACTCTCGAGTCAGGGGATAAGAGCCGGTTACAGGGATTTAATTGCGTTCCGTCACACCGGTGCTCAGGAATGCCGGGAATGCCGGGAACCATCTCCCGTCGGGGACAGGGGGTGACCGGGCCGTCCCGGGGCCTTGCTCGGTGCTGGGGGCAGCGCGGGCGGCAGGCCCGGGAGCGGGGCCGGGGGATCACGACCGGGACCACGCTGGGGCTCGGGGCCGCGCCGGGCACCGGGGCAGCGGCAGCCACTCACGGCTGCAGCGGTTTCCGCGCGTATCGCGATATCACCCTCAGCGCCGCCGCCCCGCCGCCGCCATCGCGCCGCTTCTGCCCGGGGGCGGAGCGCTTTGGGCCCCGGCGGGATGGAGGCGCTGCGGCGGCCGGCGCTGCCCGAGGACGCGGTGCGCTCCCGCCTGTTCGCGGCGGCGGCGGGCCCGGGCGGCGAGGCGCTGCTGCGGCGCTGCGCTGAGCTGGCCCTGGTGCGCTTGGCCCCGCTCCTGGCCGCCTGCGTGTGGCAGCGGCAGCCGTTCCGCCTGCGCTACGTGCCGGGCCGCGGTGAGCCGGGAGGGGGCCGGGAGGCGCGGCGGGAGGAGCGCCCGGAGCGGAGGGACTGGGAGGGGCACCCGGCGGCCGGGAACCGGGAGCCAGTGAGGGGGAACCGGCGGCCGGGAACCGGGAGAGTGTGAGGGGGATCCGGGAGCGTGTGAGGGAAAAGCGGGGGGGTAGAAGGGGAACCCGGCGCCCGGAATCGAGTAGCCTGTGAGGGGGAACCCGGGAGCGTGTTAAGGGAATCAGGCGGCCAGGAACCGGGAGTGTGAGGGGAAACCGGAGGGGTGTGAGGGGAACCCGGCGGCCGGAATCCGAGGAGCGTCTGAGAGGGAACCGGGGGGGAGATCGTTTGAAGGGGATCCGGCGGCCGGGAACCGGGAGCTTGTGAGGAGGAGGCGGGAGAGTGTGAAGGACACCTGGCGGCCGAGAACCTGGATCTTCTGAGGAAAATCTGGCGGCAGGGAACCGGCAGCGTGTGAGGGGGAGTTGAGCCCTGTGAGGACGACCCGGTGGCCGGGAACTGAGGGCGTGTGAGGGGAAACCGGGATAGTTTGACGGCAATCTGGCGGCCGGGAACCGGGAGAGTTTGAGGGGCACCCGGCGGTTGAGAACCGGGATCTTTTGAGGAGACTCCGGCAGCCGGGAACAGGCAGTGTGTGAGGACAACTGGGCCGCGTGAGGGGGTCTCGGGGGCCAGAAACCAGGAGCGTGTGAGGGGGACCCGGCGGCTTCCCCGACTCTCGGTGTCACAGCACGGGTTAGCCCGGTGAGGCATCTGGTGCCACCTCCCTGGTGCAGCGGGGCCATCCCCGAGCACAGGACACAAGATTGTGTCAGCAGGGTCTGGGATATCCGCAGTGAGGGAGACTCCGCAGCCCGTGTGGACAATCTGTTGCTGGGCACGGCGTTGCTGAGCCGCCTCTCCTGTCTGTGCCCCGTGCAGGCGAGATCCCGGCGCACTTGGGCGGCACCGCGGTGTTCGGGGATAAGGTAGAGGATGAGTGGTTCATTGTGTAGCTGCTGCGGGACATGAGCAGGGAGTTCGCGGGGCTGGCAGCCAGGTAAGGTGGGTGCTGCTGAGCTGCTTTAGTGGGAGGGCTGCCAAGGGGCAGTGCCTGTGCTCTGAAGGTCCTGTCTTAGCATTGCCCATCCTTGGAGGTGTTTCCCCATCCCAGACACGTTGGAAGTGTCCAAGGGCAGGTTGGATGGGGCTTGGAGCAGCCTGGGCTAGTGGAAGGTGTGCCTGGCTGTGGCAAGGGTGTTGGAAGGAGGTGTTGATCTTTAAGGTCCCTTCTAACCTAAGCCTTTCTATGAGTTTATGAATATTAAAAAACCCCCAGCAGACATGGATTCAGAAGTGTCCCTGAGGGTAGGGAATGCTCAGGGCTGGAGTGTTGCTGTTTCTGTAAGGACACAGGCTTTGTCTGGTCCAGGTGAAATAATGAGCAGACACCTTCACATGAATATGGATGGCTGCTAATGGAATGAATTAAAATGGACATAATTTATTTGGTCATTAGCAAAAAATTGTTTAATTATTTTCCCCTACTCCAAGATTCTTACAAGGGCTGGAACAGAAGACCAAAATAGATTGCAAGTGAGTACCTGGACTGTCAGGCTCATACTTTCCTTTTGTTTGAGGGAACAGACAGAGTGAGGGAGTTGAGAAGGTTGCATTCAGGGCTTTTCTTAGCATCAGGAACCAGCAGAGGTCGCATGTGATACCTGAAATGCTGCTTTTTAGTTCCTGTGATGTTCTGAAGCAGTTAGGATATCCTGGTTCTCCTAAAGCACTTCTCTAGTTGAAAAGAAACGTGGTTTTTTTGTTGTTAAGGAAACAAGATGTATTTGATGAAACGTGTTGCAGTTCAAATGGGGATTTTCCAGAATATTAAGGATTTTTCCTAATGTATTTAGAATGACAAAAGTTTATATTTGCTTGGGGATTTCAGTTTGGAACAAACATTGTATAGCCTGAAAAGCAATTTATCAGAAAAATCTTTCTATGATGTATTTTGAATGCAGTCTCAGGCACTGCCTGTAATATGGGTGCCTCCAAAGCCAGTCTGGTGACCTGGAGGGAGTTTGCTGGCTGTCCCCAGCCCAGTCGCGCTGCAGGGAGTGTTTGTTTCTGCTGTGGCTGTTGCAGGTGACTTTCACTCGGTGTTTATATGCACAGCTGGTGCAGCAGCAGTTTGTTCCAGACAGACGCAGTGGATACACCCTGCCCGCCCCAGCTCATCCTCAGTACGGAGCCTGCGAGCTGGGCATGAAGCTGGTAATGATTGCTGGGGCATTTTGGCCTTGGCTCATGCATGCCCAGGGAATGGGTCCTTGTCTGGAGGTTGCCTGCTTGTCCAGAGAAATGTGAGCAAAGTCTGTCACACCTTGAGAACCTCTTGTTGTTGCATCTTTTATCTGCAGGCTCATGGCTTTGAAATGTTGTGCTCCAAGAGCAGTAAAGTGGCTCCTGATGCCAAGAGAAACGTGTTAAGCGGTCCTCTGTGGGAGAGATTCCTCAGGAGCTTGAAGGAGAAGGATTATTTCAAGGTCTGTGAGTATTTCAGAGTCTGTGGCTTTTTAACATTGCAGGGAAAATACATTTTAACCCTTGAACTTGTGTGAGGAGCTTGAATCCTTATCTCTGTGTGAAATGAACTAATGTGTTTAAAGGGGACATGTGCAGCTTGTTTCCCTTTGAAAGTAATTTATTTTGGAAATTAAAAAGGAAAAAGCAAGATGTGGGGATTGATTCATTCATCTAAAGCAAGGGGAGAAATACACTTGAGTGAAGAAAACTCCCATATGTGATTGTGTGAGGTGTGACTGATTTCACTGGTTTACATTTCATTTCCACCCCTCTAGAATTCAATATTCTTCAAGATCCATACATAACACCATCGACCTATCTGGGCCCATGCAAGTGTAATTTTTATGTGTGTGTGGTTTTTGTGACTTCTGGGGGTTTTGGTGAGGTTGTCTGGTTTATTTTTTTTGTTTCTTTTTTTAAGATGCCTTTCACTACTTTTTTGATGTTAATAAATGGGACATAAATTGACTACTTGTTTCAAGGTTATCAAATTGGACAACACTATTGAGATTCTTAGCTCCATATCCTTTAATAAACTTCAAATACAGGAATGCCCTTTGCAGTATTGAGTTCCAAGTGTAGATGGCCAAGAGGTTTTAGTTGTTTTGGTTCTCTCAGCATTCCTGTGTGACCAACAGTCACCCTTAGAAAGCCTGACTGGGAAGAGGAAGGGGAGGGAGAATTGTTTGGGTTCATGCCTGTGACTTGCATTTAACAGGGAGAAATGGAAGGATCAGCCAAGTACCTGGAACTGTTGCACATGGCAGAAGATCACTTCCAGCAATCTGTTGCAGTGCCAGAAAGGTGAGAGCTACTTGAAATTCATGAGTGTCATATATCCTACAAATCCTGTAAGTGACCTTTGAAATGCTTGTTACAAACACCTGAACCCTTTTCTCCACTGCACATTGAACATGGGAGCTGTGGCCAGGACATACAAGTACTAATTCCTCTGGAATGCTCCACTGGGAGAAGTTCTGGCTTGAGTAACTCTTTTATCTTGGTTATGTGAAATGCTGAGCTCTTCCAAGTGGATTCCAAGTGGTGACTGCAAATCAATTTTTGCTTGGTTGACTGTAGAAAGTGTAGAAAAGTTTCATTGAAAAGCAGTCCCAGTGAATAATGAATACAGGGTAATCTATCTCCTTTGCTCAAGGAGCTGGCTGTGGATTTCTCTGGATAATCAAATCCAAAAAGTAAATCACTGCAAAAATATCTGAGGCTTTGCCAGTCCATAATATCTTGACTGTTATTTTTTTGAGTTTCCAGTCTGTGGTGTTTAGGATCAGGTAATCTTAATATTTACCAAGGCAAATGAAATGTAAAGGAAAAGAGCCATGACCAATGGGCTTTGGAGCCATCAGCTGGGAATTGCAGGGACTGACTGTGTCCTGTTTTGGCCAATGCTCTGTGTAGTGCTCTGGTACTTCCCCCAGATTAATTTCTCTTTTTGATGTGTTTGCACAGAAGGAAAATGGAAGAATTCAAGTGAAAACCTGAATGCAGAGCATGTGATCCCATTGAATCCATTTCAGTAAATTCAATGTTTTTCTTCTAGCTGTGATGAAGTGAGCCCAGGTGATGAAATCCTGACACTACTACAGACAACCCCCATTGATGTGAAGGAATTGGAGAGAGAAGCAGCTTGTCTTCCTGCAGAGGATGGTGAGCTGGATGGGGGAATTATTCCTATTACAGATGATTATTTGTGGGGGCAGAGGGGCAATGCTGACAGCTGTGAAGGGAGAGCCAATCCAGCCTTCCTTAAGACTAAACACTGGGTTGGCTCTCCCAGTTTAGAGTAAGCCTTTCTTCCTCCACTTAGTGGCCCAAGGCTTCTCAGTGACTAGAATGGTCTCTCTTAGTTTGAGCTCTGCAAAGCAGAGTTTTTAAGTAGTGACAAGAAATCTGCACTCAGTTCTTCTCATCCTCTCTCTGGCTTTGCTGTGTGTGACCCAGGACCAGCACAAGAGCTGAGCTGCAGAGCTGAGCTGCAGGATGGTTGCAGTCCTGTCAGTCAGCTGGTTGGGGCCTGTGAGCCAGCAGGCTTGTGCAGAGTAACAGATGTGTGCTGTGTTCTTTCAGATGACAGCTGGCTGGATATTACACCAGGTGCTCTGGATCAGATGCTGAGGGAGACAAGAAATGAGTCCCTTCCTTCCCCAAATGAGGAGGAGCAAAAGTATGACTTGGAAACAGTTGCTGAGAGCATGAAGGCTTTTGTGTCCAAAGTCTCCACGCAGGAAGGAGCAGAAATGCCATGGTAGTAGCCCCTGGAGTGTGGCTCTGGTGTGGAATGTTGCACTGTGCTGCAGCCCTGTGCTTGGTTGTGTGATGCAGAGAATCAGAGTTTGAAGGTGCTGTGCTGAGCAGGGCCTGAAGCAAACCCAGAGCAGTGAACCTGTGCTTGCTTTAAATCAGCTTGGTGCCACTCTGGCACTGGTGCAGGTTCAAGTGCTGCAAGCTGAGCTGGTCTCTGTTCCTCAGTTGGATTTTGTGGTCTTCACAATTTTTCTCCTTTATTCAAAGAATTCTTCCACTGGTTGTTTGATGTCTAATGCACACAGGCTTCAAACTTCTGAGGACTTTCAAATTCAAATGTCCCAACTTTGGTCCTGGCTTGAGAGAAATCAGTATGGCTTGTGCCTGTGTCAGGCTTATGCAAGCATAGAAGCTTCATTTCTTTAAAAATATTTTTAGATTTCAGGTCATCTGATGAATCCCATGTTACCTTTGATGTGGATTCTTTTACAAAAGCCCTGGACAGAATTTTAGGTGAGATTGCTTCTTTCTTTGAAACAAATGCCAGCACTGATTTCTTTGCTGTTGTACTGACACAACATCATGTGCAGGGGCAGACTCGGAGGAGCTGGATTGTGATGATGTGGATGAAGAGGAGGAGTTTGCTTTCTCAGCTGAGGATGATGAGGGAGCTGGATGCTGGGAATGGAAGGCAGGAGCAGAAGGTGTCTCCTGAGGAGCTCGTGGGCAGTCTCAAGGCGTACATGAAGGAGATGGACCGTGAGCTGGCACAGAGCAACGTTGGGAAAAGTTTCAGCAGCCACAAGAGAGGGGTGAGTGTGCCTTGAGCTCTGATTTGCAGCAGTAATTTCCAAGCAGGAAATGTGCTGCAAGTGGCCATTCTGAGTAATGGGATTGGAACCTTCCCACGTGCAAGCAAAGTGTGCTGGACCTGCACCATCATACATTTTTTATAAACTAAAGCTTAACTAAGCTTGAAATTTGCCCATCTTTTCCAAGGCTTAGTTCCATTTCCCTGTTTTTAGTAGTAGGGCAAGAAGCTGCAGCTTCACTTGTAAGGTCCTGTAGTAGTTTTCTCCCATAGGAAGCTGAGCCAGGACTCAGCAACACTTTGTGTCCTTCTCTTGGAATTTAATCTGGGTAATGGACAGTGGTGATTTTCAGCTGGCATGAGCATTTGGTGTCTGAATTCCTGTTTGTCAGGACTCAGGAGTGTACTGGACTTTTTTGGCTGCACAATTGCTGTTTCTTTTCTCCTGTGGTTTGCCCCTTTTTTTTCCCCCTTAAATGTGCTCATGCAATTTGATAAAGCTTTCTTTTTGTACTGTCTGCAGGCAAGTTCTGTTGGAGCAGCCCCATGTGAGAGTGCTGGCCCTGATTGTGGAGCTGAGGCTGCTGAGCTGGCAGCCCTGGCTGTGGACATGAACCTGGTGGCAAAGCTGCTCGAGTCCCGCAGTGCCCAGGCTGGCCTGGCAGGACCCAGCTGGAACATTTGACAGAGCCTGGGGGTGAATTTACCTGAGAGCACAGAGCTCACTGGCAGCTGAGCAAGGCAGGGAGAGCCTTTGCACAAGACATGGCTGCTGGGGAGATGGAGCACAGACACACAAGCAGGATGTGGGAGAAGAGGCCAAAGGTTTTAATTTGGAGCATTCTGTTCATTTTTGTGTCACTTCAGCAGAGTGAATTTACCTGCAGAAGCTTCTGTTTGCACACTGTCTTGGGTGGAAATGAGATTTTCCCAATGTTAGCACATTTTCAGAAATCTGGGAAATGATGTTGAATGCATGACTCAAATGAGGTTTTGTTTTATTACAACACCTCTCTTCCATTTTTTCATTCAGTGATCCAATTTGCCACATTTCTAAAATGTCCTTTTACCCATTGCTGAGTGGGGTCAATATCTGGGGAGCAGTTCTTGTTCTGAAAATGCTGCTGCCTTCAGGGGCAGGTGGGGAAATACCACATTGCAGGAAGAGTAATTGGACCAAATGTGTAAATATTGGCCAGCAGTATTTTTTAAATTTATTTCAATAAAAACAGAAATACATCTTGATTACTGAATTTTTTGAAGGTATGCATAACTTCCTCAGTGCAGTATCAGTTCTTGGAGTGGAAGTATTTTTGTAATTGTTCATTTTCTGAATGAATTCCATTATTGCTGAATGTTGATATACAGCTACTGCTGGCATGATGGGAGCCCAGGCTGAGCAGTTTGGGGTTTTTTCAGTGAAAATGTGGCTGGAAGGCATGCAGCATGTTGCTTTCATCTGGAATGACAAATCTATTTTAAATATGGGAACTTAGGTTTCAACAAGTTAAATTTGATACAAAATACATAAAAATTCTTGATACACAGACATCAACAGGGCAGTCCTGCTGGGTCCAAATCAGCTTCTTAATTTCTCTTTATTTCATTTTCATTCAGCAATGAATGAGTTGTCCTGCACTGATGTTGTGTAATTTCCTTTGTCAGCAGTTCAGGGAGAGCACTGGCAGATTGGACAGGGATTAGAGATGGACAGCAAGAGCTGGGAAGTGTGAAGAAGGTTCTGCTACATTTCAAGCAATTTGGACTGCTGAGAGGTGAGAGACTCAGACAAATCTGTGGTGGAAAAATGGGGTTAACAGGGGGTTTGTAATTGAGACAAGGCTAATGAGCAGTTAGTGGTGGAAAACAGAGGTACTTGAACCTTGGGAAAGGTTGGTGTTTGACCAGGGAAGCTAATTTACACTGAAAATACATAAAATTCTCTACTGATGAGTAGCTAGATCAAGTTTAGATACTTTGAAACATAATTGAGTTGAAGAACATGATCACATTGAACTGCTATGTGGCCTGTGCTATAGAAAAGGTCCAAATAGATGGAAGGGCTCTCTTAGTGCATGAGCAGAACTCCTAAGCTGAGGTTCAGAACAAAGCTGCTCTTTTGCAAACACTCCAGCTGCTGTTGCTGCTTGGATAATCTGACTTTTCCATCAGTGGGGCTGGGATTTCTCTGGGGCTCTGCTCATCCCAACTCTTTCCATTTGTTCAGCAGCTTCCCAGGGGAGCCCTGCAAGGCTCTGGGAGTGCTCCCAGGAGAGTTTGCCATGGAAGAAGAAGCATTTCCATGCTGCCTCTTCCACTGCTTTGAGGTAACACACGAGGCATCTCCACTTTTAATTCTGAGAGTGTTTTTAGTGAAGGAAGCCTGATGGAATTAATTAGGGCAGACAAGTGGTGTGTGGTTCCCTTTCAATGGATTTCTGTCCAAGTGTATTCTGGAGTTGTTTAACTGGTTAATTTTCCCTTATAGTCTGTGTTTCAACTGGGGGAATCCCCATTCACCTGCAATGTTGAGGGTATCAATGGAAAGGAACCCTGCCTTGGCCATTATTTCAGGGCTATCAATGGATGGGGAATCCCCATTTTCTTGCTGAAATAGATCACGGAACACCCTTTGTGATGGGATTTTATAGGTTTAAAATGAGATTAAACCTTCAATTTTCATAATCTTTAAATTGACAAGGAATCTCTGTTGTGCCTTTTTTTTAGCATTGAAATGGGTAGAAACCCCCACTGATTCCATTGAGGGATTTATATCGAGGGGCTACAAAGGCTGGAAAAAAAGAGGCACAAAAGGGCAGCAAAAAAAATGGTGGAAAAAAAGTTGGTAGAAAAGGGGTGGGAAAAAAGGTCTCAAAAACAGGTGGCGAAAAAAGGGCAGAAGAAAAAAAAATGGAGGGGAAAAATGGGCAAAAATTGGGGAAAAAAGGCAGCAAAAAACAGGGAAGGAAGGACAGAAAAAAACCAGGGAAAAAGGCAGCTAAAATGGGGGGAAAAGGGCAGCAGGAAAAGGGGGGAAGAGTGAAAAAATGGAGATGGCATAATGGTGTAAAGGTCGTGTTTAAGAAGCAGGAAAGCTCTAGAAAGGTGAGGAGAAAAGGGTGCTTAGCATGAGAGGAAAAAGGATGGAAATATGAGGGGAAAAGAGCAGGAGCCCCAGAGACACCCCCAGAGCTCAGGTCCCCCTCCCCAATCCCACAGACACCCTCAGGTACCCCCAAGAGAGCCCCTGCAAACCCCACAGACACCTGGGCCTGGATTCCTGCAGGAACATTCGGGAACAACCGGGCTCCTTGCAGCGGGATGGAAACAACGGCCAGGGCTGGGAATGTGTGCCCAGTGTGCTGCCAGGCTGGGAATCAGCTGGGTGGGGCCGTGCCATGGCAAAGGCTCCTGAACAAGTGCCAGGTTTGTGGGCTGCAGCTGGAGCTGAGAAGCAAAGGGATTAGTCCAGGCAGGAGAACATCCCCTCATGGGGTACTGCTGCAAAGTGGGCATGTTTGGAACAGAGCCTCTCCTTCAGCAGCCCAACGCTGCCAGATGGAAATTGCCAAGGGCACGAGGCTGGGCAGTGAAGAGCAGAGCTGCTGTGAAGGTAAAGCTCAGTTCATTCAGAGAGATCACACAGGTCCCTTGAGCACTGTTACAGGTAGGAAGCAGAAAATGAGAGATTTCCAGGAAAGCCTTTGTAGTTTGGTGGGGAAAAGGAGTCGTGATGCCCAATGGCTGCAGGGATGGTGATCCAAATGAGTTCTGAGCAGATTTCCTTTTTTTTTTTCAATTGGAGAGGGTTATTAACCTTAGCTGCTGTTGCAAGGCCAAACAGTTTTGGAATCTCTTCTAGTTTCATCTAGCTGTCCTCCATGCTGCATACTCACAGCAGCCATATTGAATTGTCATATAATGTGTGAATTTGCTTGTGTCCCTATCCCAAATGTCATCCTTCCTGGGTTTTCAGCTTCTTTTTAACATGCTAGTAAATCTTCTGCATCCCTCTGCAGTATTTCCATGGGTAAACCCACTGAAGAGCACAAGCTAAAGGATGCTACCTCCAGCTGAGCACAGGGAGCAGTGGGAAAGGATGTTCTATCAGCATTTTCTGTCCCTGTGCTGATACTGTTGTCCCAGGGAGGGAGCTGGGAAATCCCTATTTCTGCTGCTGTGCTCTTCCTGATGTGTGTCACAGCTGATGCCAACCCCATTTTCCCAGTGTAATGATGATTCTGGATGTCTGAGTGTACCTGCTGGCCTTGGAAATGCCACTGATGGTTATTAAGGAGAAGGCAAGTCCCACCATTTCCGTGTGGGAACGGAAACGTGTGGCCGTCCCTCAGTGCAGCTCTTTTGGTGACAGCGGTCAGTGGCCATTCCTGGTGCAGTTTTGTTATCATTTTTTCTTATACCATTCTATTTTATTCCCTTCAGACTTCCCACCCTTTGCCATTCCTCACTTCTTACCCAGCACTGCCCCAATGGTGCCTGGGTGCAGCTCTTTTAGAGAACAGGGCCCGTCCCAACAGGCGGCTGCTGCAGCCAGGGCAGGGGCAGGGCAAGGCACATCACAGCGCTGGTGGTGCTTGGAGACTGTTGGCTTTTGCAGTTCAGGCAGATCAAATCAATCCCAATTGTAAGAGATTTCCACCATCTGCTACTTCTCCTCTCTTTTCCTGGATGGATTTGACAGCTCTTCCTTTCCTCCCACAGAGCTGGAAAGCAAAATGCCCACCTGTCCCATTTATTTGGCACCACTTTCTCCCTCCTCCTCTCTCTGCCAGCTCCAGCAAAGCCATTTCCCCCACTGGCACCAGCTGCCTCCTGTCCCTCGCTCCCATTTTGCCCACTCTGAACTCCTGGAGCCGCCTGCCCGCGGAGCCGCAGCCGCCGTGGGGCCGGGTAATGGTGCAGGGAATGCTGGCAGGGATTCTTGGGCTGGGCTGGGCCAGGCCAGGTGCCCGGGGCCAGCAAAAGCGCTCTGAGCCTCTGCTGCTGCCCCTGGGCAGGCAACAGAACACAGCAGGAAAGGCTCGGGGCTCTCAAGAGAGGCAGCCAGAGATCTCTCACCCATCATGGGCATTGGAAGCCTGGAGTGGGGCCATTAATTTCCATTGAATGTATTATGAAAGAAATCACAACAAAAGAGTGAGTAGGCTGCCAAATCCTAAAAATGCACCTTCTCCACACTGTTCTCTCCTTCCTGGGCTTCACTTTATCCACAATTCCCTCCCTCTCTCCTCCCCACACAGTGACACAGAGGGATGGGGGTTACAGCCACATCATGTCACTGCATCCCCCTCAGGGAGACAAATCTGTCCTGCTCTGTTGTCATCTTTTCACGGGGGTTCCATACTGTTGTCTCCTTATCGTAGATATTTCACACTTTCTTGGTGTTTTCTCCTGGGCAGCTCCTCAGAGCACTGACTCTTCATTCTTCACAAAGTAGCCAACTGACTAGTTCCCTTCCCAACCTGCCAGCCCACTCTTTCATAGCACTCTTCTTCTCATTGGTTACAGCTGTGGCCTGTTAAAATCAGGCCTATTCCTAATATTTGCTAATTGCCCCATCTGCAACTCCTTAGGGGTAAGATTACTTTCTGGACCATCTTTATTTTCTTATATTCTATCCCCCTACACTGCTCCAGCCTGGGATTCCTCCCACAGGAGGACAGTCAGATCCTTTGTGACAGTGTCCTGGTTCAGGGCAAATTTGGGCTCCTCTAGGAAAGCAGATTCATTTGGCTCCTCCCTGCAACCAATCTGGGAGAAAATACCTCCTTGGAGAAAAGTGGAAAAAACCTATTTTTTAAACAATAAAACCCCTTGCTGCTCCAAAAGAGATGACAAACTGAGAAAGTCCTCCTCCAGGTTGCAGTTCAGCTCACTGAGTCTCCCATCAGTCCCTCTGGTGCTGGAAATGTTGTGCCCCAGGCCCAGCCCGGCAGGCCCCAGGTGTGAGCTGCTGGTGCTCTTCTGGGTGTTCAGTCCAGAGCAGGTTCAAACAGGTCCGAAAAAAGGGGAAAAGGAAAAAAAACAGAGTCCAGGGAACTTCTTTGCCTCAGCTAGCTCAACTAACTAAAAGCCAAGGAGAGCTCAATCCTGTTGTCTGTCCATCTGCAGATAACACAGTCCAGGAGCAGGAATGTGGAGGAGTGAGAGCAGTGTCTGAAAACAAAATGCGCGCTTCTTCTCTCCCCTCTTCACTCTCTGGAAGACGTCTTAAAGAGGCAAAACTTATTATTCAGCATAAACAGAAGAAGATGATTTGGGCTAAAAGCATCATATAGTCAACTTGGACAGACAGACAGACCATTGCCCACAGTCAGGTGCCTGATGCCAATAGTGGGATTCCTCCTCAGCATGTGTCAGCGGTTCTTCCTCCTCTTCCAAAGACAGTTCACAAGTGCCACATTCAGACCAGTTGGTGATGATTTCCAAGAGGCCAGGAAGATTTGGATTTCCCATTGGAGCTTATTGTGTCATGAGGGCAATGCCTTCACTGCAGGCAGCGTCGGTGGCAGGATGGATTGCAGAGACTTTTCCTTTGCAGCCCCAGCCCAGCGCTGGCACTGGGGATGAAGAGGCACTGAGGTGACCCTGAGAGGAAGTGCAAGGCACAGGGCGCAGCTGAGGAAGGACAGCGCTGTGCTGGGCTCAGAGGTGAAGCTGGCACTGCCCAGTGTGCAGAAGACACTTTCTGCAGCCCCTGTTACAGGGGAGCTTGGGCCTTGCTGCAGAGATACGGCCGCTCATTGGAGCAGTTCTCACTCCTCAATCTCTTGTCAGCCAGGTACATGCACTGGGAACTGCCGAGGACAGGAACCCTGCAGGGAGGAGCCGAGGCAGCGCTGGCTGCCAGGGGAAGCCCTTGTGCCCCTTTGCCCCCAGGCCCTGCTCGGCTCCCCGGCACTCACCGGGAGCTGTAGCTGCTGCCGTCCCCCCAGTGCAGGCGCTCGCCCCGTCTGCGCAGCCCGAGCCAGTAACCGAAATTCCCACAGAGGCGGGAGAGCAGATCCTGCCCAGGAGAGAGGAGTGGGAGCTGCCCCGGCCCCTCGGGGGGACACGTGCCCGGGGCTCCCCCTGCACGCCGGGGCTCCTTCCCTGCAAGGCCCCGGCCCAGGGCTGCAGCCCCGGCCCTACGAGCACCGAGCCCGGCCCAGGAGCGCCCCCAGGCTGCCCTCAGCCACCCCACAGCGCCCGCAGCCCCTCACTCACCATGGCCTCCTCATCCTTGGCAATGGCCAGGGAGGCATTGAGCTCGGAGCACCGTTCCTGACCCCTGCTCCCACGTGCTGAAATCCCGTGAGAAGTAGTAGCAGACCCCATTGTAGCCCACCCAGCCATGGGGACAGCCCAGAAGAGACGGCGGAGTCGCAGGTGTGACTGGAAGCTGTGGTGCTGCAGGGGGAAGAGGAGAAGGTCTGAGGATTCCCCTGTGCAGGGAGCAGGGAGCCCACTCTGCCCCGAGGGGCTGGGCCCAGGCTGCTGCCCCTCCCTTACCTGCCAGCACAGCCAAGGCCGCCCCCAAAGCCAGCACCAGCACCAGGAGCAGCAGAATCAGCACCGCCGTGCCCACGGGATGGCACCTGAACCATTCACCTGGAGCAGGAAAGAGCTGCTGGCTGCCAGAAGCAGAGCCGGCCCTGCAATCTGCTCAGCCCATGGCCAGGGAGCAGAGCAGGGAGCCCTGAGGCAGTGTGGCCCTCCCTCAGCTGGCAGCCAGAGAGCCAAGAGCCTGGCCACAGGCAGGGACACAGCTGTGGGGACAGGCAGGCACACAGCTGTGGGCACAGACAGGCACACAGCTGTGGGGACAGGCTGCAGCAGGAGAACTGCACAGCCTTGGGGGCAGCTGGGGCTCTTGCTTCCAGCCACGGATGGGGCCTAGCAGAACACGAGGCCTCTTCCAGACATTGGGAAACAGCCACACACCTGCCAGCCCTGGCCTTGGGAGGGGACACTGTCCCCAGCCTTTAGGCCACAGGGGTGGCCCTGCACTCACCCAGGAATCTTCTGAGGTTCCTTTTGTGTTCATTGTTGGTTGCTGGTGTTCCCTGGGGAGCCAGGGGCTCCCTCACACTCCCATTTTTGGTGCAGAATCCATTCTCCACATCTGCACTCACTGCATGCTCACAAGTGGCATCCTCCTCCTTATGCCAAGAGGCTTCTTGGGCCTCAGGCAAGTGTGGAACCGCGGCTGCTGGTCCCTCCTGGGGATGCTGGGGCCCATTCACAACTCCACAAATGGAGCAGAATTCACTCTTCTCCAGCTCACAGGCAGCATCTCTCTGCCCAGAACAAACAGCACCTTGCTTGGGAGACATCAGGAGTGCTGCTGGCAGATCCTTTGGGAGCTCGGCCTCGGGAACAGCTTTCCAGCCGCGCTGATGGCACCCTGGAAGGGACACGGTGAGAGGTCGCTGCTGGTGCCGGCCGTGCGGGGGTTCAGGAGGGCGGTGGCAGCTGTGGCTGCGCTGTCGGCGCTGCCCAGAGGTGCGGCAGCAGGTGCGGAGACAAGCGCAGCCCCGAGCTGGGGCAGCACCACCGCGGGTCGCAGCTGGGCTGGAGCCGCCTCCGAGCTCCGCCGCCGCCTGGCCGGGCTCCGGGTGCCGCCACCGCTGCTGAAGGAAACGAGCGCTCCGCCCGCCGCCCCTCCCATCCCGGCCAGACTCCGCGGGCACTCGGGCTGGTGCCGCTGTGCGCTCACACTCCGCGGGCACTCGGGCTGGTGCCGCTCTGCGCTCACACTCCGCGGGCACTCGGGCTGGTGCCGCTCTGCGCTCTCACACCGCGGCACTCGGGCTGCTGCCGCTGTGCGCTCAGACTCCGCGGGCACTCGGGCTGGTGCAAAAGCCTTGCTAAGAAAAAGGGCCCCACTCTGTTGAAGCTGGTCGAGAACTCTAGCCCCTTGGAAGCCCCTTCTGGGGCTCTCAAGAGTGAATTACGGCAGGGATTTTTGGAGTGAGCCTGGCCCGGTGCCGGTACCAGCAATTCCCACGAGTTCCTTGTGCCGGCTTCCCCCATGTCCCCCCCGGCCCTCACCGCGGTCGTCTCCGCGGACCCCCCCCCCGCGAGCCCCGAGCTGGGGCAGCACCGACCGCGAGTCCCACCTGGTCTGGAGCCGCCTCCGGGCTCCGCCGCCGCCGCCTCGCCGGGCTCCGGGCGCCGCCACCGCTGCGGAATGAAACGGAGCGCTCCGCCTGCCGCCCCTCCCATCCCGGCCAGACTCCGCGGGCACTCGGGCTGGTGCCGCTGTGCGCTCACACTCCGCGGGCACTCGGGCTGGTGCCGCTCTGCGCTCACACTCCGCGGGCACTCGGGCTGGTGCCGCTCTGCGCTCACACCCCGCGGGCACTCGGGCTGCTGCCGCTGTGCGCTCTCACACCGCGGGCACTCGGGCTGCTGCCGCTGTGCGCTCACACTCCGCGGGCACTCGGGCTGGTGCCGCTCTGCGCTCAGACTCCGCGGGCACTCGGGCTGGTGCCGCTCTGCGCTCACACTCCGCGGGCACTCGGGCTGGTTCCGCTGTGCGCTCACACTCCGCGGGCACTCGGGCTGGTGCCGCTCTGCGCTCACACTCCGCGGGCACTCGGGCTGGTGCCGCTGTGCGCTCACACTCCGCGGGCACTCGGGCTGCTGCCGCCGCAGATCGGGGCTCTCGCTGTGGGAGGGTTTTGGCTCCTCAGCGTGCGGCAGCGATGCCGAGCAGTAGGGGAGCAGCGAGCGGGGCGGCAAAGCGAGTAGCGCGCCGCGGGGACACCGACGTTCCTGTCTCGAAAAAGGGTGCTAAGAAAAAGGGCTCCACTCTGTTGGAGCTGGGGAAGAAGCGCAGCCCCGGGGAAGCCGCTTCTGGGGCTCTCAACAGTGAATTCTCGCAGGGATTCTTGGGCCGTGCTGGGCCAGGCCAGGTGCCCGGGGCCAGGAAAAGCGCTCGGAGCCTCTGCTCCTGCCCCTGGGCAAGCAACAGAACACAGCAGGAAAGGCTCAGGGCTCTCAAGAAAGGCAGCCAGAGATCTCACCCATTTAAGTGTAACAAACCTGGAATGGGGACATTAATTTTACTTGAATTTATTATCAAATAAATTGGAGGAAGGGAATGAGAAGTACACCAAATCCTAAAACTGCACCTTCTCCCTGTTAAGAATATGAAGCTTGACTAGGCCAATATTAAAGCAGCAATCAATTTATTATTTAATATGGTGAAGTATGAGCAATACAGCGCCGGGTACAGTGGGGGAAGTTTTCCCTCCAACTGCACAGCGATAATTGATGGTTACAGGTATTTATAGGGGTACTCATCAGCTTTTTCAGCAGTTTCTATTTCCAATTTTTTTACTCATCAGCAATTTTTATTCCAAATTATTACATCACGATTCTATACGTTATTGTGATCTTAGTTTCTCAGGATGTATCTCAAAGGAGTATCCCCAGATGGTGACGGTCTAGTTTCCGAAAAAAGAAAGACGAATCCCATCTGGTGGGGTCCAGCTCCACAGATGTGTGTCCACCTTTTAATTGCAGAGACTCTAAATCTCATAACAGTGATGTCCAGCTTCCCTTTGGTCGAAACCATAAACCCTTGAGGTGATGTTCATCTTTCTTTCTCAAGCTGTTTTTCTCTGCTTCAATAAGGCATGAGATAAACATATTTCCTTTATATGTATTCCAAAGCTACAGTTTCAAGGATACAAGTAATATTCTAAAATTATACTTCAGAAGGTTATTATTGCAGAGCTTTTTATGGATTAAATGCAAGCAAAAGGGAACATCCTTAACACCTTAATTCCAATGCTCCTAAATCAACCAGGGTTAATTGCAAACAAAAGGTAGGCTCAAAGGCCTTTTTCCATGCTTTATTCTCCTCAGTTATTATTAGAATTCACAACTATCCCATTGTCGATGTCCACACATTTCGCATTCGCAAGTACACACTTTGCCTGTTTGTACCTGACACAAAACACAGCTTTGCATCTCACACCCCTGATCCAGCACGGGCCCACTGGGTCTGGGGGGATTTGTGGGGATTTTGCGAGGGTTTTGGGGATTTCGGGGTGACTTTTTTGGGCTTCTGGGGGATTTTATTGTCAGTTTCGGAGGAATTATTGGAAGTTTTGGGATGCAATTACTGGGCGAGAATTACGTGATTTTTGGGCTTTTGTATTTTGGGGGATTTTATTGGGGTTGTGAGGGGTTTCTTGAGAAAGGATTTATTGAAATTATTTGGAGTATTTTTTAATCTTGGTGAGTTCCACTGGGATTTTCAGAGATTCTCTGGGGTTTTTGAGGGTTTTCTTGTAATTATTGGGGATTTTGTGGGATTTTCATGGAATTTTGGGGGGCTTTTGGGGCATTCCCTTGGTGTGGGGAAGAGCTGAGAGGCACCAAAATCTCCTTAAAGCCCCCGAAAGTCCAAATAAAACCCACTAAATCCCAATTAAATCTCTCAGAATCTCATTAGAACACCCTAGAATTCCAATAAAAGCCCACAAAATCCTTTGAAATCCCAATAATCCCAAAAATCCTGATTAAACTCCTCAAATCCCCCAAAAATGTCCCCAAAACCATAAAAAGTCCCACAAAATCTCCCCCAAGATCCAAAGAAATCCTGGCAACACACAAAAAACCCCACAAAACCCCTCAAATCCCACCAAAAATCCCGAAAAGCCCCAAAACCCCAATGAACCCCACTAAATGGCTCCACAATGCCAATAAAATACCTCAAAATCTCCTAAAAATCCCAATAAACCCCCCAGAATCATTGAGAATCCCAAAAAGTCCCAGCAAAATCTCAGTAAAACCCCCAAAATTAAAAAAAAGCCACAAAAATTTCAATAAACCCCCAAACACCCCCAGAAAAACTCCCCCTTAAAATGCCAATAAAATCCCCCAAAATCCAAACCCCCCAAAATCCACAAAACCAGCCACTCCCAGTCACTCCCAGTACGATTCCAGTCGCTCTCAATGCGGTCCCAGTGTAACCCAGTATGGACTCAGCTGCTCTCACTGTGATCCCAGTTGCCCTCAGCATAATTCCAGATATTTCCAGTTCCTCCCATTATGATCCCAGTTGCCCCAATAATAGTCCCAGTCCCTCCCAGCAGAGTCCCAGTTGTGCCCAGTTGCCTCCAGGGTAGATTCAGTTTCCCCCAGCATCGTCCCAGTTGCTCCCAGTGTGATCCCAGCTGTTCCCAGTGTGGTTCCAGTCCCCCCAGTATGGTTAGAGAAACTCCCAGTAGGTTTTAGATACCTCAGAATGATCCCAGTCTTTCCCAGTTGCTCCCAGTTTCCTCCAGCACAATCCCAGTTTCCATCTGTTGCTCAAAGGGTGGCCCCAGTTGCTCCCAGTATGATCCCAGTTGTCCCAATTGTAGTCTCAGTCCTCTCAGCATGGTTCCAGAACCTTCCAGCCGATCCCAGTTGCTCCCAGTGTGTCACATTTTCCTCCCAACATGGGCCCAGTAGCTCCCAGTAACCCCCCAGTTAGGTTCCATTCACTCCCAGTGTAATCCCAGTATGATCCCAGTAACCTGCAGTCTAATCTCAGTTGCTCCCAGTCACTCCCAGTCTGATGCCAGTGCCCCCAGTGTGATCCCAGTTGCTCCCAGCATGGGCCCAGCTATTCCCAGTGTGCTTCCATCACTCCCGTGTGGTTACTGACACTCCCAGTATGGTCCCAGTTGAACCCAGTTGCCCCTGCTCTAGTCCCAGTCACTCCCCAGATGATCCCGGTCCCTCCCAGCATGGTCCCAGTTGTTGTTATTATATTTCTGGAGTCCCAGCTCTCAGGCTGCCACAGCTCTCGGCTGTCCTATCTTCTATTGCTGTTGTTATATTTCTAGAGTCCCATACGTTCAGGGTGCTCTTCTCACACACAGCTCTTCACAGCAGTGTTGCTCCTGCTTCTTGGTCAGGGCTCCTCCAAGACTCTCCCTGCACAGCCAACCCACTCCCTTTTTATCCCAGTTATCTTCATCAGCCACAGCAGCCACCCAATTAAGGACATCACAGCTGCAGCCCATTTACAATTAGGATTGGGGCACGGCCACTTATACAATACATATATTTTACTAGGACTCCTACTATACCCACTCACTCCCAGTTGCCCCCAGTGTGGGCCCCGTTCTCCCCAGCATGGTCCCAGTTGTTCCCAGTGTGGTTCCAGTCCCCCAGGATGGTGACAGACACTCCCAGTATATCCCAGTTGCTCCCAGCATGTCTGTAGTCATTTCCAGGCACTGCCAGTGGCCCCAGTAAGGTGTCAGTTCTCCCAGTATGATCCCCCAGTCATGCCCAGAATATCCCAGTTGCCTCCAGCATGCATCCAGTCCTTCCCAGTTCCTCCAGTTTACTTGCAGCATCATCCCAGTTTCCCTCAGTTGCTCCCAGTAGCCCAAAGTGTGATCTCAGTTGCTCCCTTTCAACCCCTGTATCATCCCAGTAAGCTCCAGTTTGATCCCATTCACATGCCCACTCTCCCAGTGTGGTCCCAGTATAATCCCAGTTGCTTCCAGTCTCTCCCAGTATGGTCCCAGCTGCATCCAGCATGGTTCCAGTTGCTTCCTAGATCACCCCAGTCAGTCCCAGTATGATGCCATTTGCTCCATGCATGCTCCCAGTTGCTCCCAGTCAGGCCCAGTATGGGGGATGATGTGCAGGGTGTGTTCCCAGTCATTCTCAGACACTCCCAGTATTAGTCCAGTCCCTGCCAGTATGATCCAAAGATGAGCCCAGTGTGCTCCCAGTCCCTGCCAGTATGAACCATTTGTGCTCCACATGGTTCCAGTTGCTCTCTTTCACCCTCACTTTCCTTCCCGTCACTCCCAGTATCTCCCAGTGTACCCCAGTTCCCTCCAGCATCTTCCCACTTCCTTCCAGTATGATCCCATTTGTTTACAAGCACTCCCAGTCAGCCTCAGTGTAGTGGCACTCACTGCCAGTATGATCCCAGTCACCTCCAGCATGATCCCAGTTGAAGTTCAGCAGTTTCCAATCACCCCCAGCATGCAGCCAGTCACTCCCAGTTCCTCCCAGTTGCTCCTATCATGTCCCCACTTGCTCACAGCTACTCCCAGTCATCCTCAGTATAATCCCAGTCACTCCAAGTGTATCCCATTTGCCGCTAACATGGTTTCAATTGCTCCCCGCAGGCTCCTGCTCACTCCCAGTATGATCCCAGTATGATCCCAGTGTCCATCAGTGCGATCACATGCTGGCCTGGCATGGCAGTACGATCCAAGTACGATGTCAGTACCAACACAGTACAATCCCAGCCACTCCCAGTATGTTCCCAGTATAATATCAACACAAACCCAGTACAATCCCAGTACGATCCTAGTAGGATGTCAGTACAAAGCCGGTACAGCCCCAGTCACTCCCAGTAGGATCCCAGTCCAGCCCAGTCCCTGGCAGTGCTGCCTCTGCTGGGATCCCCCAGCCCTGTGTGCGTTCCCCCCGGCGGATGTGCCGAGAGGAGCCCCAAGGGCTGGCAGTGGCCAGGCATGGTCCCCAGCAAGGCCCAGTTTGGATGTGCAGCCCCCAGTTTGCCCAGTTTGCCTCTCCTTTGGCCCAGGCCGGGTTTCCCCGTCCGCAGCGGCTGGGAGCAGCCGAGAGCCCCGCGCTGCCCATCCCGACCTGTCCCGGCTCCATCCCCGCTCCTGCCACGGGCTGCGAGGGCTGCGGGAATGGACACCAAGGGTGTGGCTGCTGCTGGGGGAGGAGGAGGAGGGAGGGAGGGGCAGGGATGAAGGGGGAGGAGGAGGCGGGGTTAGGGGGGAGGAGGGATGGAAGAGGAGAGGGAGGAAGAGGAGGGACAAAGGAGCATCGAGGAAAGAAGAAAACCACGCGGTCATTCCTTCCCTGAATTCGCAGCCCCCCACCTATGGGATCATCGCCCTCCCCCACCATCGCGCAAATGAGTGGGGGGGGGGGAGCTCAGCCCAGATATCCCGGGGGGTCCCTGGGTTGGGTTTTTTTGGGGGGATGTTTAGAGAATGACGCAGTCCAAGGCTGAGCGGAAAAGGCCCCTTGGGGGGACATCGGGGGGTGCCGGTGGCGGCTGCCGGCAGAGGCAGCCTGGAGGAGCAGAGCCCTGTGTCCCCCAGGAGCCCAAAGTGGGGAGCCCAGAGAGGGGGGAACGCCGCCATTGGCGGGAGCCTCCAGAGCCTGGAGAGGGGCAGGGGGGACTCCTTGGAGCCGCTGCAGCCCAGAGCAGAGAATGAGGGGAGAAGGGAGCCCGAACAGCCCCGGCATCCCGAAATGGGGAGATGGAAAACGGGGAGCTTTTCGGATCGCCGAGTCTCCCAGCAGCCTGGGCAGGGCGGGCACCGAGTAGACGGGGGACCCCCAGTCCAAGCGTGATCTCCAGCAGCTGGGACAGGGGGGAACCTCCCCGGGCACCTGCGGGATGGGGGGCGATGCTCTTGGGTTCCAGAGTTCAGGCAGCGCTGGAGCCGCTCGATTCCGGCCGTCCTGTGCTCCCGCCGCTTCCTGCTGCCGCCCCGCCTCTTCCCCCCTCCCTCCTCCTCCTCGTCCGGTCCGGAGCCCTCGAAGCCGGCGGGAGGAGCGGGGATGGAGCCAGGACAGGTCGGAACGGGGCGAGGGCTGGGGGGGATGGCAGCAGTGGGAGTGACTGGGCTGTACTGGGATCATCTTGGGAGCAGCTGGCGGGTGACTGAGTTCTACTGGGACCGTACTGGGATCACACTGGGAGTGAGGAGGAGCAGCGCGATGGCTCCAGCGCTGGGGCTGGGGGCGCTCCTGGGGTCCAGAGGTGCGGCGAGGGGTGAGGGGGACCCCCGGCACCGGGACTCTCTGATCTCCCATCCCGGAGCACCGGAGGTTCCTGAACCCCCATTCCTGGGCACCGGGATTCCCCCACATCCCCATTCCCGGGCATGGGATCCACCCTGCACCCCCTGATCCGGCACCAAGAACCCCCGCAGCCCCACTCCCGGGCATGGGATCCACCCTGCACCCCCTTATCTGACACCAACAACCCCCGCACCCCCACTCCCGGGCAGGGGATCCACCCCGCACCCCCTTCCCGGCCATCTCGCCTCTCCCAGCCCCTAGAGCCCCCTTTTCCTTCCCGCAGAGACCCCCTGGACCCCAGTTCCTGCCTTTCCCAGCCCCCAGCCCCTCCTTTCCTTCACACCGAGGACACCTGGGACCCTTATTCCCGGCCATCCCGGGTTTTCCCACCTTTTGCTGGGAATGGGAACACCTGGGCTCCTTGGAGCTCCCTTTCCTGCATGCAGGAACCCCCTTAGCCCAGCCCGTGCCCCCTCTACCCACCGCAGCCTCCCCTTTTCTCAGTCCTGGAACCCCCAAAGCCCGTTCCCTGCTCTCCCAGCTCTCCCTTTGGTTCCCCCGTGCCGCCCCAGCCCCCAAATGTCGGTGTCCCCCCAGTTCTCCTGTCTCTGCGTTCCCTGCCCGTGGCGCTGTCGGAGCCCGGCCCGGGGTTCCCCCGGTTGGTGTCCATGGGGTCCCTGGCTGGGATCCCCTTCCAGCGGGATCTCGGCACAGCCAGAGCCGGCACCATGAGTGGCACCGGCACGGGGCCACCGGGGAGCTGCCACTGCTGCAGCTGCATCCTGCCATTCCCAGTTGCTCCCAGTTGCTCCCAGTGGCTGTGCAGTCGGCTCCCAGCATGCGCCTGGCAGCTCCCAGCACCCCCAGACAGGGACCAATCACACCCCCTGCAATCCCAGTCCGATTGTAGCTACTCCCAGTATGATCCCAGTCACTTCCAGTATGATCCCAGTCAGTCCCAGTATGATCCCAATTACTCCCAGTATGATCCCAGTCACTTGCAGTGTAACTCCACTCACTCCCAGTCTGATGCCAGTGGCCCCCATTATGATCCCAGTTTCTCCCTGTCAATGCCAGCATGACCCCAGGAGCCTCCAATAGAATCCCAGTGATTCCCAGTCTCTCCCAGTATATCCCAGTCCTCCCCAGCATGCTTCCAGTCACTCCCAGTTCCCCTCAGTTGCTTTCAGCATGATTCCAGTTGCTCACAGCCATTCCCAGTCAATCCCTGTATGACTCCAGTCACCCTCAGTGTGATCCCAGTCTCACCCAGCATGGATCCAACTGCTCCCACTGTCAAACTAGTATGATCCCAGTTGCTGCCAGAGTATTTCCACTTGTTCCCAGTTCCTCCCAGCATGGTTCCAGTTGTCCCTAGAATAGTCCCAGTCCCGTTCACCGAGGTCCAACTCACTCCCAGTTGCTCCCAGCATGGTCCCAGCTGTTCCCAGTGTGCTCCCAGTCCCCCCAGTATGGTCACAGACAGTCCCAGCATATCCCAGTTGGCCTAGTACAGTTCTAGTTAGATCAGAATGATCCCAGTTCCTCCCAGTTGCCTCCAGGATGATCCCAGTTTCTGGCAGTTGCCCAAAGTGTGATCCCAGTGGCTCCCAGGATGACCCCAGCAGGAGCAGTAGTCACTCCCAGTATGATTCCAGTCAGTCCCAGTATGATCCCAGTCACTTGCAGTGTAACTCCAGTCACTTCCAGTCAGTCCCAGTCTGATGCCAGTGGCCTCCAGTGTGATCCCAGCTGCTCCCTGTCAATGCCAGCATGACTCCAGGAGCCTCCAGTATGATCCTCATGGTTCCCAGTCTCCCCCAGTATATACCAGTCCCTCCCAGCATGCTCCCAGTCACTCCCACTTACCCCCAGTTGCTTCCAGCATGATTTCAGTTGCTCACAGCCACCCCCAGTCAATCCCAGTATCATTCTAAGCACCTTCAGTGTGATCCCAGTCTCACCCAGCATGGACCCAGCTGCTACCACTGTCATCCCAGTATGATCCCAGTTGCCTCCAGTACAGTCCCACTCGTTCCCAGTTCCTCCCAGGATGGTCCCAGTTGTCCCTAGAATAGTCCCAGTCCCGCTCACTGAGGTCCAACTCACTCCCAGTTGCCCCCAGCATGGTCCCAGCTGTTCCCAGTGTGCTTCCAGTCCCCCCAGTATGGTCACAGACAGTCCCAGCGTATCCCAGTTGGCCTAGTACAGTTCTAGTTAGATCAGAATGATCCCAGTCTTTTCCAGTTCCTCCCAGTTGCCTCCAGGATGATCCCAGTTTCTGGCAGTTGCCCAAAGTGTGATTCCGGTGGCTCCCAGGGTGACCCCAGCAGGAGCAGTAGTCATTCCCAGTATGGTTCCACTTGCTTCTTGGATGATCCCAGTCACTCCCAGTATTATGCCAGTGGCCCCCATTATGATCCCAGTTGCTCCCTGTCAATGCCAGGATTACCCCAGGAGCCTCCAGTATGATCCCAGTGACTCCCAGTCTCCCCCAGTATATCCCAGTCAGCCCCAGCATGCTCCCAGTCACTCCCAGTTCCCCCCAGTTGCTTTCAGCATGATCCCAGTTGCTCACAGCCACTCCCAGTCACTCCCAGTATGACCCCAGTCAGTCCCAGATACTCCCAGCGTTATTGCAGTCATGCTCAGAGTGACTCCCTGGCACTCCCAGTGTGGGCCCAGTTGCTCCCAGTCACTTCCAGTATGGTTCTAGTCAGAACCAGCACCTTCCCAGTCACTCCCAGTATGATCCCAGCCATTTTCCATAGGATCCCAGTAGGATCCCAGCATGGGCACAGCTGCTCCCATGATCATCCAGTGTGGCTCCAGTTGCTGCCATTTACCCCCAGTGTGGTTTCAGTCTCTCCCAGTGTATCCCAGTTGCTCCCAGCATGTTCCCAGTCATTCCCAGCTGCCCTGAGTTGCTTCCAGCCTGATGCCAGTTGCTCACAGCCACTCCCAGTCACCCTCAGTGCAGTCCCAGTGGCCGCCAGTATGATCCAGTATGATGCCAGTCACACCCAGCATTGGCCAGCTCCTCCTCCTGTTATCCCAGTAGGATTCCAGAAGCCCCTAGCATGGTTCCAGTCAATCCCTGTTCCTCCCAGTGTGATCCCAGTTGTCCCAGTATAGTCCCAGGTACTCCATAGATGGTCCCAGTCATGCCCAGTTGTCCCCAGTGTACACCCAGCCATTCCCTCTTGCTCCCAGGTATGCCCAGCATGGGGTCCCAGTTGTTCCCAGCATGGTCCCACCTGTTCCCAGAGTGGTACCAGTCACCTGAGTATGGTTAACAGACACTCCTGGTATATCCCAGTGTCCCTCAGCATGCTCACAGTCATTCCCAGTTACCCCAGTGCAGCCCAGTCCAGTCCAGTCCCTGGCAGTGCTGCCACTGCTGGGATGCCCCAGCCCTGTGTGCGTTCCCCCCTGGCGCATGTGCCGAGAGGAGCCCCAAGGGCTGGCAGTGGCCAGGCAGGGTCCCCAGCAAGGCCCAGTTTGGATGTGCAGCCCCCAGTTTGCCCAGTTTGCCTCTCCTTTGGCCCAGGCCGGGTTTCCCTGTCCGCAGCGGCTGGGAGCAGCCGAGAGCCCCGCGCTGCCCGTCCCGACCTGTCCCGGCTCCATCCCCGCTCCTGCCACGGGCTGCGAGGGCTGCGGGAACGGGGCACCAAGGGTGTGGCTGCTGCTGGGGGAGGAGGAGGAGGGAGGGAAGGGCAGGGATGGAGGGGGAGAAGGAGGCGGGGTTAGGGGGGAGGAGGGATGGAAGAGGAGAGGGAGGAAGAGGAGGGACAAAGGAGCATCGAGGAAAGAAGAAAACCACGCGGTCATTCCTTCCCTGAATTCGCAGCCCCCACCTGTGGGCTCATCGCCCCCCCCTCACCATCGCGCAAATGAGTGGGGGGGGGGAGCTCAGCCCAGATATCCCGGGGGGTCCCTGGGTTGGGTTTTTTTGGGGGGATGTTTAGAGAATGACGCAGTCCAAGGCTGAGCGGAAAAGGCCCCTTGGGGGGACATCGGGGGGTGCCGGTGGCGGCTGCCGGCAGAGGCAGCCTGGAGGAGCAGAGCCCTGTGTGCCCCAGCAGCCCAAAGTGGGGAGCCCAGAGAGGGGGCAGCGCCGCCATTGGCGGGAGCCTCAAGAGCCTGGAGAGGGGCAGGGGGGACTCCTTGGAGCCGCTGCAGCCCAGAGCAGAGAATGAGGGGAGAAGGGAGCCCGGGAGCCCAAACAGCCCCGGCATCCCGAAATGGGGAGAGCCAAGAGGGGGGAGCTTTTCGGATCGCTGGGTCTCCCAGCAGCCTGGGCAGGGCGGGGACCGAGGAGAAGGGGCACCCCCAATCCAAGCGTGGCCCCAGCAGCTGGGACAGGGGGAACCCCCAAACACCAGAGAGGAGGGACCAGGGACGGGGAACTCCTGGGAGGCTTTTCCAGGGCTGAATCTTGGTGTTTGGGAGGTTTTTATGCCACCCAGATTGCCAGTGACTTGTAGAGATGGACTTGGGCAGAGGGACCTTCAAACTCAATGTGCTCATCCCTTGTTTTCCCCAAACCAGGATTTCCCATTCCTAACCCCTGGGATGCTGTGAGGAAGAGGAAGATGCCCCAGGACACTAAGGCAGGTGTGGAGGAAGTCAGTGCCCCTTTCCCCTCTGTGCTGCTCCATCTCCAGCCCAGCACGGCCCCGGCTGCAGTACAGCCCTGGGGGAATCTCCTTGCCCTTGCCTGTGGCATGGAGGCAAATCCCATCCTGTCCTTGTCCTTCCTCCCCCAGAGCAGGAGCTGAGCATGGAGAGCAGGGAGGACAAATGCCCGCGGCAGAACCTGGTGGAAGAGGCCGTTTTGAGCGGCTCCACGTCACAGGAAGCCAACAGGGAGGAAAAGCCCTGGAGATGCCGCACAAGGAGGGGCTGCAAACGCAGCTGGCGGGGATCTGAGGGGGAAACAGCCAGCCTGGGCCGGGAAGGCGGCCGGAGATGGAGCCAGAGCTCAGAGCTGGTGCTCCATGAGCAGCTCCATGATAGGGAGAAGCCCCAGAAACGTGTGGAGTGTGGGAAGAGGTTCTGGAGGAGCTCCGACCTAAAGAAGCACCAGAGGACCCACACTGTGGAGAGGCCCTACAAGTGTGATCAATGCAGGAAAAGATTTAAGACCAGCTCCCATCTCCTCCAGCACCAGCGCACGCACACAGAGGAGACGCCCTTCCGCTGCCCCGACTGTGGGAAGGGATTCAGGCACAAGTCCCATCTTGTCATGCACCAACAAATCCATACTGGGGAGAGGCCCCATAAGTGTGAGGAATGTGGGAAGAGCTTCAGCCGGAGCTCCAGCGTGATCCGGCACCAGGTAATCCACACTGGGGAGAGGCCCTGTGAGTGTGGGCAATGTGTGAAGCGCTTCAGCTTGAGATCCCAGCTGATGAGGCACCAGGTGGTTCACACTGGGGAGAGGCCCTATGAGTGTGAGGAATCTGGGAAGAGCTTCAGCTGGCGCTCTACCCTGATCAGGCACCAGAGGACCCACACTGGGGAAAGGCCCTACGAGTGTGAGGAGTGTGAGAAGAGCTTTAGCTTGAGGTCCGAGCTGATCCGGCATCAGAGGACTCACACTGGGGAACGGCCCTATGAGTGTGATCAATGCAGGAAGAGATTTAAGTCCAGCTCTGATCTCCTCCAGCACCAGCGCACGCACACAGAGGAGAGGCCCTTCCGCTGCCCCGACTGCGGGCAGGGCTTCAGGCACAACTCCCATCTTGTCATGCACCGACAAATCCATACTGGGGAGAGGCCCCACGAGTGTGAGGAATGTGGGAAGAGCTTCAGTCGGAGCTCAACCCTGATCAGGCACCAGAGGACCCACACTGGGGAATGGCCCTACGAGTGTGGGGAGTGTGGGAAGAGGTTCAGACAGAGCGCCAACCTGATTCAGCACCGGAACATCCACACTGGAAAACGGTCACACAGGTGTGGGAAATGTGGGAAGGGCTTCAGGCAGCATTCCTACTTGATCCGCCACCAAAAGATCCACACTGGGGAGAGGCCCTACGAGTGTGATAAATGCAGGAAGAGGTTTAAGACCAGCTCCTGTCTCCTCCGGCACTATCGCATTCACAGAGAGGAGAGGCCCTTCCAATGCCCCGACTGTGGGAAGGGATTCAAGCACAACTGCACCCTCGTCACCCACCAATGCATTCACACTGGGGAGAGGCCCTACGAGTGTGAGGAGTGTGGGAAGAGCTTCTCACAGCGCTCTCACTTGAACAAGCACCAGCGGAGCCACCAGTAAGGGAGGCCCTGCGAGTGCCCCGAGTGCGGGAGGAGGAGCTTCGTGTGCTGCTCCAGCTCCATCCCCCACTGGAGGAGGCACTTTGGGCACAGCCCTGGTCACTCATCTATGGCTTCTCCTTTCCGTTTGTCCTGAATTTTCTTCTGCTTCATCTTCATCTCTTAAGAGCAGCCAAACAGTGTTAAATGAATGAAATTGATCAAAGATGTCCAAAGTCCCTCCATTAATCAGGAGTTTGAGGGGGAATTTAGGACTTGGGGACACATTCTGTGTGGAGTGCCTCTGTGTCTAAGAGGCAGGAATTTGATTTCACCCTTCTTGTGTTGCTAAGAACTCTTCCCTTGACCCAAACCCCAACTCCAGCCCTGGGATACCCTATAAAAACCCCATGGCTCTGCCTTTGCCCTGTCTGTCGGGGGTCAGAAATGGATTCTGGAGCTTTCTCAAACCAAGACCCAACTTGTTTGTTCCTGACATCAGCAGCTGCAGCCTCCCTGGATACCATGAACTCTGGAGAATGGGGGCAGCCAGTGAGGACAGGTCCTGGATTGCAAGATAAGTGTGTGTTCTGTTTGCCATCTGTCAGAGGTGGGGCAGTTATCTTCTGTTCATTAGGCAGTTTATCTCTTCCACAACCAATCCTCCCTCCAGGAGATATCTTCTGATAATGGACTGGCCATTAATTATTAATTATCTGCTGTTAATGGGCCATTGAGTGTCCCTGCATGGCTGATAAAATGACATCCTGCCATTAGGTGATGCTCCGCCCAGGAGGAGGAGCCAAGCATTCCTACCTGGATAGAATCTGAGGTTTGGAATTCCACAGCAGCCTTTTCCCACTGGATTCCCAGAGGATCAGCCTTTTCCCACTGCATTCCCAGAGGAGCAGCTGTCTTCTCCACTGGATTCCCAGAGGACGGAAGATTCCCCGGCCCATCTGCAGCAGCCCGGACCTTCAGAGGAAAACTCCACCCTTCTCCAGGATCCCTGCCCCAACAGAACCACACCTGGCACTGCAGGAGGGCTGCAGCCACCATTCACTGGGACTGCTGCCAACAGCCTGACCCACAGGGTGTCAGGTAGTGTTCTGACTCTGTCAGTGGTTTTGTTTGTTTGTACTACAGCATTTGTATTTTTAATTTTTCCTTATAAAACCTGTTATTCCTATTCCCATATCTTTGCTTGAGAGCCCCTTAATTTCAAAATTACAGCAATTCAGAGGGAGGGAGTTTACATTTTCCATTCCAGGGGAGGAACCTGCCTTCCTTAGCTGACACCTGTCTTTTCAAACCAAGACAATAACAGTTACTTTAACACACAGATATAAAATACATTTTAATATCTTTGAAAAGTCAATATTATAATATATGTGTATAACGATAGTGACCTTAAAAACATGGGGGTAGAAAGCTTACGAGGAGGGGAATTTCCAGTAAGGGAAGCAAAATTCCCAGTACTGGGACTGGGCCATGGGACCGACATCTACCATCATTCAGTGAGAGGTTTATTTTTATGGATACGTATTATAATATTGGCTTTTCACAGATATTAAAATAGATTTTATATGTGTGATGTTAAAGTAACTGTGTTGTAAAGATATAGTTTTGTTTTCTGTCATTAATTAAGCTTAGTGAAATAGCTGCTTGTGTTAAACTGCCTACTTGGATGGGATAACGTCCAATGCACACAGGATGAGGACACCTGTACAGATCTGCCAACTATCAGCACTCCCCGTCTCAAGGCAGAATGGACCAAGGCCCAAAAACTGGAGGTGATAAGAATGGACTAAAACCACAACCAAGGAATCTGCATGCCCTAAAAAGGCAGATCCAAGGAAGAGCCGTGCTAAACCGTTCTTGAAGCATGTAAACTAGTTTGGGGGTAAAGTTTGCTGTGCATGAGGGTCTATGAATATGCAACAGGCTGATGTAAGGGGAAAGGTATTTCAGGGGGATCCCCAGTGCCAAGATGCACCCGGCCGTGATAACCTTTGCTCCATGGTCCTGGTCTCCCATTGTCCTTTATTAAACTTTTTACATTTTCACAAGAGAGTGAACGTGTTTTTCACATTTAGGAACGGTTTAAGTTTTTTTGTTTTTCATGGGAGGGAGTTTTGAAGAGCTACAAGTGGCTAATCTGCCTGCAACAAGGACCATTCCACGGGCTCTTGTCACCTTTCCTGACACGTCTGCTGCAGCTCATGGAGGGTAAAGCCCTGGAGGCTCCTTAGGGGCGGTTATGGACGATTGCAGGCAGTGCCTTGATGCCCTGGATCAGCAGTGCCCCCTCCTGGGAACCCCCACATTTTGGGGGAGAATTTGGAGGGTTTTGAGGAGATTTGAGGGAGATTTTGTCTGGGTTTGAATCCTACGCCAAATTTGGTGTCCGGGAGGTACCAAAACCACCCAAAATCCACCCAGAATTGACCCAAAATTACCAAAAATTAACCCAAAATTTCCTCCAAATCCATCCTCTGGGGGTTTGGGGGAGATTTGGAGGGATTTTAGGGGAATTTTAGGGGAGAATTTTTAGTGGTTTTGAATCCTATGCCCATTTCGGCATGCATGAGGTACCCAACCCCCCCCCCCCAAAATCCACCCAAAATTTTTCCTGAGGTGGTTGGGAGGAAGTTTGAGGGAGTTTGAGTGAATTTGGGGGTTCCAGGGGAGATTTTATGGGGGTTTTTGGCAGTCATCATCATCCAAAACACAACACCCCATGCCAAAGCCTAGACCAAACCCTAAGGACTGTGCCCCCCATGGAGAGGAGATCAAAGAACTGCACCCCTTCTGGGGAGGAGATCAAAAGCCAGAGGAGACTGAGCTATTAACTCATTAAGTAAAAACGTATTCATTTAATCAAGTATCATCATTTCTGTTACTTTATCCTTTGTGATTAAGTCTCGAATGCTTTTCTATTCCTTGTTAATTTAGCTGAATAATATTCATTTTGGTTTTGTAAACTATTAAGTCATATTCCTGATCTTATATATGTGGTCCCATATGTCTAATAAACCACAAACTTACAATTTAGCAGCAGTTTTAATTGAGATAAAATGATACGATCAAATAGCATCCAGTAGTTACAAAAAGAAATTTGGCAGTGGTTTGGATAAAGCATAAGCAAAACCCATCGATCAGGGTATGGGGAGGGCTTCCCACCCTGCCTCACGTGCAAAAGGCAAAAGGATCCCAACACAACTTATATACTGTGTGCTAATACATATTCATCAATATTTTCCTGTAAATCTCCTCCTATTTCCGATTCTTGAAATCTACATCACCACAGCACACACAGCGCATGCTTCCGCTGTGGCTAAGGGGGCTTATGGCTCTTTGGTGCTCTTCTTGGAGGAAGGCCAGCAGTCTTCCTCGCTGTCCTCTGAATAACCTGGCAGGTTGTGCACGTGCCCCAAGTCCTGTGTTATGTAAGTAAGCACTGTGTTCCAAGTAAGCCTTATTATTTTATAGATAAGAGCACTATTTTAGACTCCCTGTCTGGAATTGTCCCAACTTTATTCATGTCACAGCCGATCCTGTCCTGGGAGTTGTCTTAACTTTGTCTTGATGCCAATTCTGACTTGGGAGTCTTCCTAACTTTTGTTCATCAAGGCCAATTCCAATCTCCTGTATACTTTTTCCCACATGTATCATCTACAAAGAAGCCCATTTGCTTCATATTAATCACATTTACATTTCGAATTATTTTCCAAAAATATTGATATAATTACAATTTTCTTAGCATGAACGACATTCATTTATCACAGAAGGCCAAAAGCTTGGAAAAGGATGAAAGAAACGCTCCGATGATGACAATGACAAAACAACCCAATTTATTTTTGACAGCAAATGAACGCCGGCCGCCCTCCAGCCCTCCCAGCCTGGCAGGCCAAGTGGGGCCATTCCCATGGCATGAGGCGCTAGCAGCCTGCGGAGAGAAACCAGAGAGCCACGGTCAGTCGCAGCAGGCTCCTGTCCCCCTGTCCTGCCATGGCTGTGCCCAGGCCAGGCTGCTGGCTGTGCTCAGAGCCCAAACCTCCCGAACCATTCTCTGTTTTTAGAGAAGGGCAGCGGGGCAGGCCATATTCCACCTCCTCTGCTTAATCACGGCACAGCAACCTCCTCAGCAGCTGCAGGAGCGGCATGCCCGCGTGCCCGCTGCCGCCTGCCCAGAACCCTTCTGCCAGCCGAGCTGTGGATCCGGATGCCCACCTCTGGAGAGCTGCTGCCAGGAGAGGAGCCGATCCCGCACCAGGTCCTCGTCCTTCTGGAAGGGGCTGTCCCTGCAGACCGTGGCCCCTGGGGTAGCACTGGCACTGGACGTGCTCCACGGATGCTGCAGGCGCTTCCCCGTCCGGTCCGGGCACCAGGTGTAATCCTCCTGGGAAAAACAAAGAACAATTGCATGAATGCCAATTCAAAACAAGACCTGGAAAAAAGAAAAAGCACAAAGCCTGCCACTGTTTCATGGGCCTGTGGAGAGTCTGACCACTCCATGGGAGAATTAAACCTGTCCACGGGTGGGGAAAATCCTCACCTTTCCTGCCCATAAACGCAGCCCTTCCTCAAGGGCCTGCAGAGCAGGCCAGCTGGGGCACAGCTTTGGAACCCGTCCCCCTCTGCCGCCCCCCATCCACATGGATGGATGCTTTTGTCAGGCTGGCTGCCCCCACCTCAGCCCGTGCCAGGCTGGCTGGCAGAAGCTGTCAGCAAGGCCAGGAGCCAGCTCCCCTTCCACAAAAAGCAGCTCGGCGGCCGGCGGAACAATTAATATTCCCCAGCGCTGCCGAGCGGGGAACCTCCAGCACGTGGCCAGGCCGAGCCCTGCCATGCCTGGAAGCACCAGCATCCCCCCACCCCTGCGCCGGCTGGGGACTCATCTTAATTCCATCGGGGTGCAGAGCGTGTCCTCCAGGCAGGGGCCACAGCCAAAGCCAATCAGCCCTGCCCTGCCAGCGGCCAGCTCCAGGATGGTGTTCCCAGCTCCACGTTGTGCTCCAGAAGAACATGCCAGCTGTGCCTCGGCTTGCGGGGACATCACGATGCCATTGAGCTGCAGGGGGATGTTTCCCCTGTCCCAGTCCGTGGCACCTTCACCGCACTGCCACCACTTCTCCAGTGGGATGGGCAGCATGGATCCGCTCCCTCCACAGCTCACGGGGACCAGCGGAAGCATCTCCTTGGCTGCGCTCTCTCCTCAGCGCTGCGGCCACAGGGAAATGCTCTGGGGTTTTCTTCCAGCGCCACGAGACGCGTGCCGCTGCTACATGCTGGCTCCTGGATCCTACTGTGCACAGAGATGCATCTCTGCTGTCTCCTGGGCCAGGCAGGGCTCCTGCAGCCAAGAATGCTCAAAAAGGTCCTGCAGTGATGGCCTGTCTGTGGGGTCCATGCATAAACATCACCTGATGAGGTGCTGGCACTCTGCGGAGAGAAACCAGAAACCGCCGCTCAGCGGGACAAGGCTCCTGTCCATGCTCTCCCACATTCCACAATGCCCAGGCCACCAGGAGTGCTCAGAGCTACACCCAAAAGCTTCCTATTGATCCTCTCTTGCAGAGGACACCAGCACAGAGGCGCAGGTGCCACCTCCTCCAGCTGAGCCCAGGAGATCCACCTCCTCACCAGCTGCAAGAGTAGGATGCTTATGTGCCAGCTGCCTCTCACAACCCCGTTCTTCCCCTCATGCCTTGAAGGTGCATCCCCACCTTGAGACACCCGTGGTGGGAAGAAGAGCTGGACCCTGATGATGTCCTCATTGGTGTGGAATGGAAGGTGCCTGCAGACCAGCTCATAGAGCAGGATGCCCAGGGACCAGATGGTGGCTGGCTGGCCATGGTAGCAGCCAAAGAGGATCCACTCTGGTGGGCTGTACTCAGGTGTTCCTATGGGACATGGGCGCAGCTCATCAGGCCCATGCTGCTCCCTCCCCCCCAGCCAGCTCCCGTTCCACAACAGCCAGCCACTGCCCTGCCAAAAAGCAACTTGGCTACAGCTGGCTGAAGAAGGATTCCCCCTCCTTCCCTCCCTCCTTCCTTCCCTCCCTCTTCCCCCTCTGCCAGCCAAGGGGGGAACTTTGCTGCCCTGCTGGGCCCCGGCTTTGGGCTCACCTGACATCTGGGTGTAGAACGTGTCCTGGAGGATCGTGCTGCAGCCAAAGTCGATGAGCTTTGCCTCACCTGTGGCCAGGTGGACGAGGGCGTTCTCGGCCTTGATGTGGCGGAGCAGGACACCGTGGCTGCTGCGGCACCGCACGGCCTCCAGCACCTGGCGGAGCAGCCCCTGCGCCACGGGCTCCGTCAGGAACCGCCGCTCGTGCAGGAAGTACCAGAGGTGCTGACAGCGCTGCGGATGCTCCATGAGCAGCGCGAAGCCCTCGGGCACCTCGAACCAGTCCAGGAGCCGCACGACGCCGCTGAAGCCAGGCCACGACACCTTCCACAGCAGCGCTGGCTCCAGGAGCACAAGGGCGCCCTTGCGCTGCGGGGGGACCGCAATGCCGTCAGCGGGGCCAATGCTTTGCTGCGCCTCGGGCAGCCCCTGCCCAGCCCCGCCGCGGCTCGCCATGACCTGGCCCGGGGCGCTGCGCGGCCCCCGCTCACTCCACGCTTGCGCTTGCTGCCCTCGCTGCCGCCCTGCCGGGCCTTGCCCGGCATGCCCCGCCGGCTCCTTCCGCTGGCCCTGCTCACTCACCAGCAGCACCCACTCCAAGATGCGCTCCTGGGACACTCGCTTGATGGCCACCTGCGAGCCAAGGCCAGCGGTGGACTTAAGATCACGCTTGGTTAAGAGTGTATAAGCCGGAGAACACGCAAATAAAAAAGACTTCTTTCTTCTCGTACCCTGATCACGTGTGTATTTCACGTCTGGCCTCATGGCGACAGTTGCCCCATCTCTGGGTCAAGAAACAAGTATTGTCTGACAGGTAACTTGTCAACAAACTGAGAAAGAAATTAGTACCTGGGCATGCAGATTTCTGAAGGGAGGAAAGAAAAGTGTTGACAACAATAAGCCTGAGTTTTAAATGCCTGAAACATTCAAAAATGACATGTTTTGGGATATTGTACCAGATGTTAGAAACAGTTCAAAGAAACCACAACGCATTAGTATCTGGACTTCAGTGCCAACTATGCTTTGAAATGTTGGTAAAGGCACTTTGTGTCAAAGATCCAGTTCCTGTTGGTCACTGTGGATGTAGATCAAAATCATACCAAAAAATCCATGTCCAAACCAGCAAGAATGAGACTTTTGTCCTCGGCAGTAGTTTCCAGGTGCTCCTGGAAATCACTAGGCCTAGACACAAAGATGTGTATTCAACGGAGGGAGAGAAGCACCGTGCTTAGCTCTAACTGTGACCTTTGCTAGCAGATCTTACTAGCAGGTAATAAATTCCATTTGTTCTGCTCTTAGCCAGAGCCAAGATGGGAATCACAGTTTAGATCACAGGAGAAGATCACAGGAGCCTCAGTTTTTCCAGAAGAGGAGAAATACAAAGGATAGTAAATTTGGGTTGGGTTTTCAGGGTGTTTTTACAAATCCATAGACAAGTGATGAAGCTTAAAAGATGACAGCAAAGGAAAATCAACAGATATGCTGAAAGTGAGTGAAGAGGAAGGAGACTTTAAATTCACTGAAAAGCTGCACAGAAAGCTTCTCTACTTTTTGCAGTTGCTTCAAGTTTGAAATGACAAAGTCTTGTAGCACTTCCAACTTATCTTTATTAATTCTAGATTAAAGACAATCAAAACTGTGTGCTCCTGCTTACAGTATGAAGGAAAGCACAGGAAGCCATTAGAGTAAGAACAATTGTGTTTAGAAGGCTGAGGCAGCCTTAGGGGTAGGAGGAATGGGGAGGCGTGGAAATCAGGCCTGTGGGCACCATTCGAGGAGCATCCAGGCCCTGAGCAGTCCCTCACAGTGGGTATCCCAGCAGATGGAGTCCAAATGCAGCCACAGCTGGGTGGGAAAAGTGCCGGGCTGTTGAGCCGTGGTTAGCAGGGGCTCCTGCATCAAATTGCTCCCTGACAGGTGTGATATGCTGTGTGTGTGTGTGCCCAACAGCTGGCAACAGCAGGCTGGCCCAGATGTGGGAAAAGGCCAAGGAGGCAGCAGAGTGGGAATGGGGCTCTGCAAGAGGCCCTGGTGGTTGCACACACCCGTGGGGGATGAGGCTGGCCCAGATGGGCCCTGGGGCTCTGGGCTGAAAAGGGGGGAAAAGAGAAGCAGGGAGGAAGGGCCAGATGCCGCTATGACAATGCCATTCTATCCCATAGGTGACATAGTGAGAGGAGGGTGGGAACCAAATGGTGATTGCTGCTGATGACTGTGACATCTCCAAGACAAGAGGCCCAGAAAGGACTGCACATCTGCCTCCTAGTGTTGTCCTGAATGTGAGCTCATCTCCTGGTGTTCATTACCCGCAAGTCTCTCAGCTTCCCACGGGCATTCCACACTTCAGGTAAGCAAAGCTGCTTACCTCACTATGTTCTTTAGGCCTCTGAAAGGGACTGTCCCCTTAGCTACAGCCTGGCAAGGAAGGGAGTCTTACAACACTCTGGATATTTTAGACTTTTATTGGCACTCAGGCTGAAACAAAGCATCCCCTCACTACTTCTGCATCTTCATCCTTCTGTCCTGCAGGTGGCCTGTTCAGGCTGACAGATTGGAGCACCTGCAAGCTCCAGTTGGGCTGCAGCCCAGCTTTTCCTCTCACAGCTTAATTCTTATTATGACAATTCTTTCATTTCTACTTATAAGATACCTCAGAGCTTCCCTAAATTAACAACACTCTACTCTAAGCTAAACAATCCTCTATTATCTAAGCTATCTATGTTCCAAATGTTGGGATTCATAAAATTTGAGGGTTTTGAGAAAGTGGTAAAAAAGACAGGCCTCAGACAGCAGATTTGTGAACATTGCTAATACAGCAAAAAGTTTTGTAAGCAGTAGAGCAGACATGAGAAATAGAACAATAAGCCCCTGTGATTTGCCCTTATAGGTTGCAACAAGTTTATTTAATGTATATCTTTAGAAGGTTAGTATGAATGAGCCTCTGTGCTTTGTCTCTCATAAACGAGCCATGCTTTGTCTCTCATAAACGAGCCATTGTGTTAGAAAATAAGTCCTTATTTTGTTAACTACTGTTACGTGTGTTTCATATGACTGGATAGAATTATTGTCAATATGTTTTGCTTTATGTGTGATTGGCTGAAACTTAGGCTGAGAGGGTTTTATGCTACCCTGTAATGTGATGTTTCCTTGGCATTCCATTTGAATCAGCAAGCTGTAAACATATCCTGTCTCCATTGTCCTAACAATGTACTGAGACTGATGTTTGAAATAAACAGCTCACGACACTGATTCAGAGTGTCCCGTTCCATTTGTGACTGTATATAGCGTGCCAATGCCACCATAGTCCTTAGAAGTTGATCCCTATATTTCCTAATTTTTTTAAACTTTCATCTTTTTGAGAAAGAAAAAACAACAGAGTTTTAAATGGAACCTAACACACCCAACCTAACCTAACCTAACCTAACCTAACCTAACCTAACCTAACCTAACACACATGTAATCTAACCTAACCTAACCTAATCTAACCTAACCTAAGACCTAAACTGAGCAAATATGAAAACTGTCACATTTCCTATCTAGGGCACAGCTCCTCTTAATACTTGGGCGATGGCTGAAGCTCTGCCTCAAGATGACACATCCCCTTTTCCCTCCTCTCAGCTGGCGGGGCATAAGGGTCTCCTCAGGTGCAGGTGTCTCCTCTCCAGTCTACCTGCACTTGCTTGGCTGAAATGATCAGAGCAGCCAGGCTGGAGGCAGGATGGCCTGAGGTCACAAAGGGATGCTGCCCAGAGGATAAAGAACAAAGAAAGGAACTCTTACTTTCCAGGATCCCATCCTCATGGGCTCAAGCAGGATTCCCTGGCTACCAGGAAGACACACCAAGAGCACCAAGGGCAGTGTGTCCCCCTGCGCCTTCCTGTCCTGGGAGCTGTCTGCGCCATGTGGCCCACACTCCTCCTCATCCCTTCATGCAGGTGTCCTCAGCTGACAGGGCTTTTTGCCCCTTTGCTTTTTCTTACCTGCAGGAGTTCCTGGGCAGAGCAGCGCCTGTCCTCGTCTGCCTGCAGGCAGCAGTGGAGGAAGTCGTGCAGGAGAGCCGAGTGGTGCCTGGGCTTCTGCAGTTTTGGGGGCCCATTCCTTTCTATCAGTTCAAAAACCTACAGCACAAAGATGCAAGAGGACACTGCACCTCCTCCTTTGCTAGCCACATCAGCTCTCTCCATGATAGTGGAGCTCTGGGAAAAGTTAAAGATAGAATCTAAAATGTTAATCTTTGTGCTTTTCCCAGATCAACTGCACCTGCGTAAGCAGTATGATAAATTACATAATTGTTAGATGTGATGATTGTTTAGTAATTAAATATAATTACTATATAACCAGAAGAAGAATAATTAGAAAATATGTTGGAAATTCAGAGAGGGGCTAAATTTATGTATACAATAGAACAATATAAGTTTAATAATTAACATGAAAGTTATATAAAGATAGAGTATAAAAACATGATCATTTCCGATGTATGGTCAGAATCAAATTTGGGTAATACCCTGATTCCCAGAGCTCTTTAATAAAAAGCACTGCATATAATCGCTCCGTGATTATGTGTTTTTGAACGCTAACATTTTGGCGACTCAGATGGAACCGTTGTGAGTGGTGCTGAGCGAGTTCGCGACTTGATCACGCTCCAGCCGGCACCGAGGGATTCTTGGGGAGCCCATTGGCCGCGACCGCTCCTGCCGCTCACAACGTCCCCGGGAGAAAGGTAAGGTGCTTTTTATACTTTGGTTTGGTTTTGGATGCCTGCCAAATAAGACGCAGCAAAAGCTACACTTGGTTGGGCTAAAGGAATTCCTGTTGGTACAAGCCTAGGCGCCGTTCCATAAGACAATCACAAAAGCATTGCGGGTTTGGCATTTGTGGTGTATTTGAAATGGAGAAATTTAAAGGGATTTTGGGCAGTAACACCCCTATCCCGCAAACTTCTCCTTTGGGGTGCTTATTAGCACATTGGAAACAGGGTAACTTTGGGGAAGAATTACGTAAAACTAAGTTGATTGATTACTGTAATTCATGGTGGCCAGAATATGCCTTGGAGAATGGCGAAAAATGGCTAAAATACAGTACTCTGCAATATAACACTATTTCGCGGTTAATGTCATTTTGTAAACAAGAAGGAAAATGGGATGAAGCCCCGTTTGTTGATCTGGTTTTCTATTTACAGGGAAAGCCAGAATGGCAGGATGAATGTGGATTATTAGTGGTTAAAACATCTGCAAAGTGTGGGGTTTGTGAGGAACGTTGTTTAGAACACTTGGCATTAAAAGAAAGCTTGAGTAGGGAAAATTATACAGATGTTGAATTACAAGTAGGTTCAATAGGAGCTAAGAAAGCTACAAGAGAACCTAACCCTATCCCACCTGTTTCACCTGTTTCACCTGTCCCTATCCCACTACCTGCTCCTCACCCACCTAGTCCTGAGCCTGTCTCGTCTAGTACACCTTTCCCTCTTTATCTTCCTCTCCCATCATCACCCGGTCCCTCTTCCTCGGAAGATGAGCAAAACCTAACTGTGATAGAAAGGAGAAAGAGGTATGCGAGTGAAAAAGATAGCAATGGTAATGAATCAGTGACCCCAATTGCCCACAGAACCCGGAGTCAGTCAAAGCTTGCCCCAGTTGTGCATAGAAAAGGCATAAGCAAACAAAAACAGACTGTGATTGCCCCCTTATGACAAAGTGTCGGAATGGAAGGGCCAGTATTTGTAAAAGTGCCTTTTTCCCCTGCAGACTTAGTTATTTGGAAACAGTCAGCCGGAACTTATAGAGAAAATCCTGATAAAATGGCATGTGTAGTAAAAATGGTTATGAAAACTCAAAATGCTGACTGGGATGACATACAAGTAATATTAGATACTCTGATGGATTCTACTGAAAAAGAAATGGTACTTAAGGCAGCCAAACAGAGGGCAAGAGAAGATATTAGAAATGGGCTAGTAACAGAGAATTTAGATGTGAATTTCCCAATTGAGTATCCAAATTGGGACGCTAATTTATTGTGCGATATGAGGAAATTACGTAAATAACAAGAGTGGATCCAAATAGGAGTTCAGAACGCTGTGCCCAAAACTATAAATTGGTCCAAACTATATGAGGTTTGACAGGAAAAGAAGGAATCTCCCACTGTGTTTTTGGAGAGGCTTAAGGAGGTAGCAAGGAAATATACAGACCTCCAAATGGATACAGAGCAAGCAAAGGTTCAGCTCGCTCTCATATTCTTGGGCCAATCACAGGATGACATTCGTAGAAAATTGGAAAAATTAGAGGGGGAAGAATTAAGGAATTTGGATAAGTTACTTGAGGTTGCTTGGATGGCATATAGCAATCGGGAAAAAGAAGCTAGTAACAGACAGCAGCAGAATCTATTGGCAGTAATACAAGGAGAAGGTGACCCAAATTTCAGGGGACGTAACAGGAATATCCGCGGTAAGAGACCAGTCACACAAAGATTAAGCCTGAATCAATGTGCGTATTGTAAGTGGGAGGGGCATTGGAAGCGAAATTGTCCAAGCTTGAATAACCAGTTTGACCAGGGCAATCAGTTCCAGCAGGGAAACACTGCCAAAGCCATGGTGTTAGGAGAATATAACTAGCTGAACCTGTGGAACAGGTTCAAGAACTCACCACAAATATAGAATAGAATTTAATCCACCAATATTTCCAGTAAAGAAAACAAATATCTGAATATAGGTTAGCGCAGGATTTGAGAACAATAAATAAAAAGGACATTTATCCAGTGGTAACAAATTCTCACAAATTGCTAACATCCGTAAAGGGGATTTATAAGTGGTTTACTGTAATTGATTTAAAAGATGCCTTTCTCTGCACACCCTTTGAGAAAGAAAGTAGGAAACTGTTTGTTTTTGAATGGGAAAACCCAGGGAACGGAAGAAAGACCCAGCTCACCTGGACATGACAAGAACTCGCCGACCCTATTTGGAAACTAACTGGCAAAGGAACTGGAGATTTGGACCAAAAATGGGCTAGTACCAAGAGACCAATACTTATTGTTGCAGTATGTTGATGATATACTAATAGCTACAGAAGAAAAAGTAACCTGTATAAAGATAACCATTGAGATTTAAATTTCAGAAGGGCAACAAAAACTAGGTACTAACCATATCCAAGCTATTTGTGCTATTCCAGAGCCCCAGAATTTACATGAGCTGCGAGTCTTCCTCGGGATGGCAGGATGGTGTCGCTTGTGGATCATGGACTATGGATTGATTGAGAAACCCCTGTGTGAAGCTCAGAAGATGCAGCCATTCACCTGGGGCAACCACAGAAAGAAGCCTTCCTAAAATTAAAGGAAGCACTGACAACTGCTCCGGCATTAGGGTTACCTGATCTGTCTAAAGATTTTCAGCTGTTTGTACATGAAAGGCTGCGCCTAGCACTGGGAGTCCTGACCCAACGTCTGGGAAGCTGGAAAAGGCTGGTGGGCTACTTTTCTGAACAACTCGACAACATAAGTGCCGGGTGGCCCCCATGTCCGCCGGCAGTCGCAGCTACTGTGATCCTGATACAAGAAGCCAGGAAACTTACTATGGGAAGGCACATAGATACCTATGTACCACACATGGTAACCACTGTCTTAGAACAAAACGGGGGCCATTGGCTATCTCCCAGCAGGATGATGAAATTCCAGGTAGTCCTGACTGAGGAGGATGATGTCACATTAAAAACAACTAACCTTTTGAATCCAGCTTTGTTCCTAGGTACCACAACTGAAGAAGGCCCATTAGAACACGACTGTGTAGAAGTAATAGAGTGCACCCATTCAGCAAGGGAAGACCTGAAAGACGTCCCACTAGAGCAGCCGGAGTGGGAGCTGTTTACAGATGGGAGCAGCTTCGTGGAAAACGGAACCAGACATGCTGGATATGCGGTAACAACAGTCAATACAGTAGTGGAGGCAAAGGTATTACCACCAAATACATCTGCCCTGAAGGCAGAACTGGTTGCTCTAACCAGGGCACTAGAATTAAGTGAAGGGAAAAAGGTAAATATCTGGACTGACTCAAAATACGCCTTTGGAGTGGTGCATGTACACGGAGCACTGTGGAAAGAAAGAGGACTGTTATCTTCTCGGGGTATGCACATTAAACATCAGGATGCAGTCCTGCAATTGATAAAGGCAGTACAAAAACCTGAACAAGTGGCAATCATACACTGCAAAGCACACCAACCAGGAAACTCCAAAATCTGTGCGGGAAATCGAAAGGCAGACTGGGCAGCCCAACAGGTTGCTCGAGAGGTACAAACAACAATGGCATTGATACCTTTGAAGCTTAATGTATCCCAATTCAATTTACCTCCAAAACCAAAATATTCAGTAGAAGATGAGAGACTGGCACGTTTGCTAAATGCACAAAAGAATTCACAGGGATGGTATGTGACTGCACAAGGACAAATAGTGGTACCCCCCTTGATAATGAGAGAAGTTCTATAAATTAAACATAATGAATGTCACTGGGGAGCAGAGGCATTGGTAAAATTGCTAAAGCAGAGTTTAATTTCAGTACGGATGTTAACAATGGCAAAATCAGTAATGACAAAATGTGATATCTGCTTGAAAAACAACCCAGTGGCCAGGCGACAGGCACAGCTAGGAAGAATTCGGGTAGGAATAGAGCCAGGAGACTATTGGCAGGTAGATTTTGTAGAGCTACCAAGGACTTGAGGATACAAATACCTGTTAGTGGGGGTTGACACATTCTCTGGGTGGCCAGAAGCCCTTCCCTGTCGCACGAACCAAGCAAAGGAAACAGTTAAGTGGTTACTACAGGAGATTATTCCCAGATTCGGGGTACTCCTAGGGGTATCATCACATAGGGGACCCCATTTCATAGCTACAGTAGTAAGAGAGGTAAGTAGATTGTTGGGGATAACTTGGGACCGACACACACCGTGGAGACCCCAGTCAAGTGGACAGGTAGAGAGGATGAATCAGACACTAAAAAGGCAAATCAGTAAAATATGCCAAGAAGCCAAATTGCAGTGGCCCCAGGCTTTGCCAATAGCACTGTGGAGGATTCAGATAAAGCCTAGGAGTGGGATGTCAGTCAGTCCTTATGAGATATTGTATGGGAAACCATGTGAATCTCCTGAACCCTAACGTACATGTCACAGGAAAGCAGGAAGTGTATAATTATGTTCTGTCTCTAGGGAAAACTTTAGCTCGGCTCCGGAGTATCCTCGTGTGGAATAGACCACTGACTCTCGAGAACCCAGTTCATAACATACATCCAGGAGACGAGGTGTACATCAAGAACTGGAACGAGGAACCGCTGAAAGAAAAGTGGAGTGGACCCCATCAGGTACTACTGACCACCTTTACAGCAGTCAAAGTAGCCAGTGTGGACCCCTGGATTCACTATACCTGAGTGAAGAAAGTCCATCCTGGATCACAGACTGTATAAACTCTGGAATGAACAAAGGCTGCAGATAAGATGTGTTTAATTGCTTTCAGAATGCTATCAGTAATTGTGCTAACATTATGGTTATTATTATCTTTGGGATGTGGAGTGCAAAATGATCGACTAACCATTCTTCATTCTAGAATGAAGAGAGAGGTACAAACAGAAACACAGGTGATAAAGGTTTCTAATGCAGTTCAGGCTGAGAATGTAATGATTGGATTAGTCAAAGATTTTGCCAAAATGCAAAACACCAGTCGAATAACTGCCTGTCTGCCAATGCCAAAGGCAGCAGGAGACCCAGTAAATTGGAGAATCATAACATCAAAACTACCTGAAATATAAAAGAACAAAACAATTACATGTAAACAGGTACCCGAATCGAGGCAAGTTACAGAAACCACTCTTGTATGGAAATGTGAGGCCAAGGACAGGAAAGATCAGATAGAACCTTGGGACAGTGTGTGGTCTGTGAGTATTCTTCAAAGATTCCAATATATGGCAAACACTCCTTGGTGTATTAAGTGGGAAGGCCCTGAGAATGAAACAGATCCAGCAATAACGAACACTGACACTAGTAGCAGAACGAGGGCAGACAAAGTAAGTTGGTGGACATGTAATAAAACTTACAACTGCACTTCAGAGGATGTAGAGATAAAGCAGATGCCACCCCTGGCAATAGCCCTACAAATTGGTTGTGCTTGCAGAGGGATCAAACATAAACAAGGCAGAGTGAATTATAGAGTAATTATAGGGTGTACCAGGGTTACAGTCTGAGGTCCAGGACAATTTGTATGGGCAGCAAGTGATGGTACCTGGACAACATATCTGCCTGTAGACGGGAAAGTAAAGGAGATTACTTTAGGCCTCCCAACCTTATGTCCAATTTGGAAAAAGTCCCCATTTAATGGAAAACATGAACTTCTGCAGATAAGAGCAAGACGAGAAGTTCTAGACAATGAAAATCCAGATGACACTTGGCAAGAACCCTCTACTGGAGTGAAATCTGGATGGGCCCTAGAGTCATTGCTTGGTCCTATAGCAAACTATAAGAGCAGAGAGATGCTGTGCAAACTTACAGGTCAGGTAGGTAGACTGGCAAGAGTCACCCGGGAAGGATTTAAAGAATTAAATATACAATTACAAGCCACCACAAAAATTACTTTACAAAATCGATTGGCCCTAGATATGTTACTCCTGAAAGAGCATGGAGTATGTGGATTCTTAAAGGGACAAGTTGATCATTGCTGCATTCATATCCCAAATGTAACTGCAGATGTTGAATATGACATCAATCAGTTGAAACAAATAGAGCATGAAGCACAAGAAGAGCAAAAGGATTTGGCTACAAGCTGGTTAGGAAAAATCTTTAATAGATTAGGGTGGAATGTGAGTTCATGGATTAAAATCTATCATTGAGAGTGTGATAATCTTACTAATTGTATTCTTAGCAATTTGGTTTGTTTACAGCATCTTAAAGGGAGAGATACAGAAGAAAACATCCTGGAACCAGAGGATAATAAAGGTACTAACACGAGATCCACGCCCACCATCTTCTGGTTCTCCAGTTCGTAACAGCATCCACGACAATGTTTACATCAACCCTGGATTTGAAGAACCAAGTACGAACTGAGGAATAAAGGACTGTATCAAGTGAAAACATTTACACCTATAGTGAAGTGAAAATGCTTTCAAAGGGGGGAGAATGATAGTGGAGCCCTGGAAAAAGTTAAAGATAGAATCTAAAATGTTAGGCTTTGTGCTTTCCCAGATCAACTGCACCTGCGTAAGCAGTATGATATATTATATAATTGTCAGATGTGATGATTGTTTAGGAATTAAATGTAATTCTTATATAACCAAAAGAAGAATATTGAGAAACTATGCTGGAAATTCAGAGAGGGGCTAAATATATGTATACAATAGAACAATATAAGTTTAATAATTAACATGAAAGTTATATAAAGTATAAAACATGATCCTTTCAGATGTATGGTCGGAATCAGATTTGGGTTGAACATACCCCGATTCCCAGAGCTCTTGAATAAAAAGCACTGCACATAATCCCTATGTGATTATGTGTTTTGAATGCTAACATTGCCAGCAGTTGCTCCAGGTGCTCCTGCCATCAGCCCCTGCAGGAAGGAGCACAGCCCCTAATGTACATGGGCTTTGGCTCCCTGTGGCACAGAAGCCCCCCGAGGGCACAGGTCTCTGGGGCAGGAGACGGGCACCAGCGCTGCCAGGGCTCGGGGGGTGGCAGCTCTGCTTGGGCAGGGACTCTGCCCCAGCTGCTGATGGCAGCACTGCCCGGGCCCCAGGGCCCAGAGCAGCATTCGTGCCCGGGTCTACACGTTCCTTGTGCAAGTCACACCCGTGGGTTTAGGATGGCCACGGGCCAGGACGTGTCCCAAGGAGGCTGTGCCAGCTTCCCTGGAAGGGGCTGTGCCCTTCCCAGTGCGGCTGCGTCGGCAGCCCTGGGGGCTCCTTCTGCTGCCCTGGGTCCGCAGAGCAGGGCAGCGTTTGCTGATGCTCTGAGCCCTTCCTAAAGATCCTGTCAGGCTGCCTTACACACCTGGGGCCAGGCATTCCTTCCAGCCTGGGCCATTTTGGCTGGGCTGGGGGCGGCCCCAGGGCAGGCGGCAGTGTGTGCAAGGGCCCTTGGTGACACACTGCAGCACGGTCACTGTGAAATGGAATGGAACCCGGTGCCCAAGGTCCTTTTGTGACACGTGAGAAATAGAAGCGTGCCCAGGTGCTGGGAGAACGCAATGGGACAGGACGGGACAGAGCAGTGCCGTGAGGAGCCCCTGCACAGCGCACTCGTTCGTGTCCCACCTGGAAGTTTTCTGAGGCGTTGTTCTTTTAGCTGAGCTCGAAGCCAGACCACAGGACTTGCTGACCCGTGGTCTCCCGGAGGCTTCTCTTTCGCAGCTGCCCTTGAGGGCAGCGTGTGGGACTTGGTGCCCTTGGAGCATTTCCAAGGTATCTCTTCTGCAAGAAGCTAGTGTCACTGACATGAAGCACAGAACCCCAGGAGTGCCCAATCTGGCCTGGGGGGAAGAGGAGGAAGAAGGCCCTGGAGCTGCTTCACCACTGGTGACTCAACAGTTGGAGCCATTCCAGCCACCACAGGAGGGTGAGTGGCAGAGCTAGGCCACAGGACTGGTGCCTGCAGCCAACTTGACCCTATGCCATGCCATGCCATACCATGCCATGCCATGCCATGCCATGCCATGCCATGCCATCCCCTGGGGACATGCCCAAGGACAGGACGGAAGAGGGGCCGGGCAGACACCCCGCAGTGGCCGTGCTCCATCCCCTGGGCCATCCCGGGGCTCTCCCTGCCTGGGCAGAGCAGGGCTGGGCAGTGTTCTCCGACCTCTCCCGCAGCCCCTCAGCTCTGGCTGTGCTCGCTCTTTGCCAGATGCAGCCCTGGAGCGCACACAAGAGCAGGAGTCCAGCCGTGGCCACTTCCACAGCACAGCGCAGGTACCTGCAGCCACTCCCAACTGGGCTGGGCCTGCTGTCCCTGCTCAGCCCAGCACCATGTGTGCAGCACTCCATGCAACATCCCCGGCTTCCTGCCCTTCTCTTACAGCTCGTTTGCAAATTCACCAAGAGCATTCAGCAGGAAGATACCCGCACCATGGGCACTGGGCTCAGAGCACACTCTGAGCTCCTCAAACTTCAAACCAGTGTCACCCTGATGCATTTGCTTGTAGAGAAGGGTGTTTTCAGGCCAGAACAAGTAAGCAGCCTGTGGCCAGGCTTCAATTCCCCCATGAATCACATGGCTTCCCGAGCCACGCCTGCTGGTCCCTGGGTGCTTTGAGGCCATGGCAGTGCAGTGGGAAGGGAAGCATTTCTCTGGGGAAGCTGGAAACTTTGCTCCATCTGGCAGCTTTCCAAGTCTCCTCATGCCTTCTCCAGGTGCACTACCTCCCTGAGCTGTCTCCCAGCTCTCTGCCCTCTCACAGCCACAGCTTCCAGACCAGTGCCCGTGCCCTGTGCTGCTGCCTTGGCCCAGCCCTGTGCAGCTCCAGGCTCCTGCCGGCCGGCTCCCTGTCACTGCCCTGTGCCTTTCAGGTCCTTGTAGTGCCTGGACTTGAGCCAATGCAGTGACAGTGTTCTGGACATCATGTCAGAGAACTTGCAGAGTGAGCACAGGGAGAGGCGTCACTTGGCACTCCGAGGCTTCGTAGTGCTGGGCAAGAATCCCTCCGTGGTGAGAAGGGGGCAGTGGCTGAAGCCGTGCAGGCAGCGGGGGGCTGGGCAATGCAGTCACTTGGCCTTGCCTGGGCTACAGGCGCTGGGGCAGCTGCTCCCAGCTCTCCTGCCTCCCGCTTCAGCTGCCCCAGTGCTTCGGGACAGGCCTTTGACCTCTGGGCCCTGCAGCAGCAGGGTGGCCTTTCACAAACTTGTGTTCCACACAGGCTGAAAAAATGTGGAGCCTGACTGGAAGTCTTGTGGAGCTCCTGCAGGAAAATGAAAGCAATGTGATCAGGATGACCATCCTTCTACTGAGATATTTGCTGCTGGATAATGGTGCCCCAATACCCACCCCCATTGCCTTGCAGCTGGCTGAGGCGCTCCTGCCACTCTTTGACAGCGTAAGGCTCTGTGCCCACAGCCACGGCCACTGGCTGCTGCCCGGACCCTTGGTGTCCTGTGGAGATGCAGGCCTGTGCCCTGGGGGGCCTGAAGCAGATGATGCTGAGGTCTTTGGCCTTTCCTTTCATCCAGGATGATATCCAGGTGCAGCTGAGCTGCATGTGTGTCTTTCAAGAGATGCTGGAGTTATTAACAGAAGAGGGAAGAAAGGCCTTGAAGTCCCACGTGCGCCAGAGCCTGGTCCCACTGTCCTTCCACTGCCATGATGAGAATCAGATTGTTGCTGAGGTGAGGACCTGTGGCCGGCTGTGATCCCCCTGGGAGGGGGCTGGGCTGCCTCCTACCCTGGCACCTTGCGAGCTGCAGCCTCCTGCAGGCTGTGGCACTGGGATGCTCCTGTGCCCTGGCCTGTGGGGCCAACTGTGCCTCTCTGGTGCTCTCCAGGCCTCCCGGGAAACGTTGCATTCTGCAGCCAGATTCCTGAAAAGGAGGGATATTGAACAAATGCTTCAGGTGGATCAGACATGGAGGTTCGGCGAGGGCCTGGTAAGAGCTGCCGCAAATCCCCAGCCTCAGCCTGGAGAAGGCCCCTGAGGGCGGTGCTCAGTGTGCGGGCTGGGCAGCTGTGCTCTCGCCCACTGCTGCAGCCAAAGGCTTCACGGGCTCTTCTCCAGGCTCCTGTGGGCCCGAGCCGGGTGCCCATGGAGCCCCGGCCCGGCGGGGCTGCAGGCCAGCACCGCGGCTCCCCGGGCAGCAGCTGGCCCTCTGCCCCCTGCCCCCGGGAGCCCTTGGCCAGCGGCTGCTGGCCGCGCCTCAGGGCTCTGCGGCCAGGGGAGGCCAGGGCTGGGCGCAGGCAGCGCCTGGCCCAGGGGCTGAGCCCGCGCCAACCCTTCCTTCCTGCCGCTCTCTGCAGCTGGCAGAGGACAGGAGCCGAGCAGCCGAGTACCTGCGCCAGGCCCTGTGCTACCTGGGGAGCCCACAGGAGCACCTGCGAGAGGCGGCAATCAGATTCATGGGTGAGTCCTGAGCCCAGGCTCCCTCCCCGGCCTGGCCAGCAGCAGCTTGGCCCCAGCCCCGCCTGGTGCCCCGGCAGCGCCAGCGGGGCCTGGCGCCGTGGAGCCCCGCCTGGCCCGGGCATTGCTGCTGCCGCCCTCTGGCAGCCGTGCCCTGGGGCGGCAGCGTGCGGCAAGGGCCAGGCTGAGCCCTGTCCGGCCAGCAGCCCGTGTGGCCACAGCGCCGGCAGCGCCGCTGGCAGGGAGCTGTGCCGCTGGGGCCGTGACAGACTCTGTGTCCACAGGCATGGCCGGGCGGCGCCTGAGGGGGCAGCAGCAAGAGCTGCAGCTGATCTGCACTGGTGAGTGAGGGCAGCATGCTGACAGCAGGGGCTGCTGGGGGGAGCTGCAAGCCCTGCCCCGGCTATGGAGGGCTCTGCTCCCGTGAGCAGAGCACACTGAAATTTCAGGGCAACATGGGGGATTTGTTGGTTGCAACTTCGGGCCGATCCCCTTGCTCACTGCTCCGTCCTGGCCATGGCAAGAGCCGGCTGGGATGACCCTTGCAGGGGCCTCTCCTCAGCTCCTTGCAGATATGGCACCTGACCTTGACTCTGTTCCTCTCTCTTGAAGCCCTGGAAGAAATGGCATATGACAGCAGTCCTGCCATCAGAAATCTGTCAGCTGAAGCTGGGTTCGTTCTCTGGGCTGTACAGAGGGCTCCCTACTCCACGTGGCGTAAGCTGCGAGATGAGTTCCACAGCCCATGGAGGAAACGGCCTCGTCTGTGCCACAGAGCCTTGCTGTTCTGCTGGAACTCTGTGTAAAGTTGATCTGGAAGACTCTTGTCTGCTGGGGCCACTTGAGCCAGCAGGGATTTTCTTTTTATTCAAGATTTTTGTTTTCATATTTTTATTTTTCTTTTGTATGTAAATAAAAATATGTATAGTAGACAGACTCCCAGGATCTTTTCCTTGCGAGGATCGGCAGGGCTTAGGGGAGGAGGATGAAAAGGGTGCTTGTGCTCAGCCAGCTGCCCAGGCGTGCAGTGCTGCAGGGAAAATGGCCAGAAACCCCTTGGCCTTTGGTGGTTCTGCTGAAGCCTTTGTGCTACGCACAGAGCGGCTGGGCAGGGGCCAGAGCTGCAGGGATCCCTGCCAGAGCCGTGCCTGGAGATGGCCACAAGCCCTGTGCCAGGCAGGAAGCGCCATCCGTGTCCTCCTGCCTGGGTGCTGCTGGCTGCCTTGCTGAGGGCTCCCAGGTGCCTCTGGATGGGGCTGCTCTGAAGCTGCTGTGGGGCTGCGGCGCTGCTGCCGGGCAGCTTGGCCGGGCTGGGGCAGCCCCTGAGGGGCTGGGGTGCTGGCAAGCCCTGAGCAATGGGCTGTCAGAGGCCACAAGCAGCCCCCTGGCAGCTGCCTTGATCCTGACAGAGTTGACTTGCAAGGTGGTTCCTGGGCACTCTGGAACTGACAGCATCAGTGTTGTTGGAAACAGAAATGCAGGGAGTTCTCAGATCTTTGGGCCTGTTAGCCAAGGCCTACAGTTAAACACAGGATTTGAGCTGAGGCCTTGCAAAGGGCTTCCAAATTCAGGTGCTAGAAGCGAGAATGTAGATTTCTAGTATAAGGCACAGAAACCTTAAGCTAAGTGGAGGAAAGTTTAGCATTTTAGAGTTTTAGATGTAGAAAAAATAAAAGTAGTTGAATCAGTAAACACGAAGTTTAGACTGCAGTGCTGTAGGTTTGTGTGTCAGAACATGATTTCCTAAGAAAGCTTACACTGGAGCATGAGTCCATAGAATGAAATATTGAAGGATTGGGTCAGAAACATACATATCCTTGTTGGCAATGTTTTATTGGCCAATAAATCCTTAAAAGGCCTTTGAACTAGAAGTCTTGTGACCTGAGCCTTGTAGTGGAGATGTGAGCCAAACTCATCCTTCCTATCAATGTAGAAGATAAGAAAAAGAAATGGCATCATCTAAAAAGCTCAGAGGTCTGGTTTCTCGCTCGGTCCAAACCCTTCAAATGCTCCTAAGTGTGATTTAGCCGGAAATAGATGACAAGGACTCTTAATGGTGGCTCTTGGACTCCAAAGCAGCTGCTTTAGAAACTTTCACATAACACTGTGGGGCTAGGTGCCAGAAATAGATCATTTGAAGAAACATTCCCAACTGACTTGAAGAGAGGTTCGTTTGAAGGGTATTTGAGGGGAAACCCTCCCAGCAGAGGTCTGGGCTTTGGCCTGGCTCTGTGTCCTGCTGATTGTGAAGTGTGCCATCACCTGCAGGTGTTTCTGGGCTAAAAATATAATTGAGTCATGTTGATTTGCTCTCTTTGGTCTATAAAAGCTGGACCCACTTTTGGGGCAAATTTGGAGATCTCATCTCTGTGTGAACAGATGACCTAGGATTTTCCCAATTACGGGGAATGGTTCCCCAGGTCCTTGGTGTAAAATGGGACTCACCAGCAAGTGCAGATCTGCAAGATGATAAACAATTTAGGCAACTGGTGATGCATCTTTCTGAATCGCTCTCATTTCTCTCTTATACTACTGTATTAGGTGCATTACCTTGCTTGTTACTGCTTGTCACTTAACCCAAAAGCATATTTTTTATTGAATGTATCATCTTACATTGTGGTTCCTTCATATTCACAGTAAAAGAAGAACATTATTTCCAGTGATGTGTCCTTTTTATCACCTCAGTCAATTGGCAGAACACCAGGAAGCCCCTGAGGAGCCGGGGTGCTGGGAAGCCCTGAGGAATTGGGTGTCAGAGGGCACAAGCAGCCCCCAGGCAGCTGCCTTGTCCCTGGCACCCGGCTGCTCTGGCGCTTGCCCAGGAGCGTCTCCCAGGCCTGCGGCAGAAGCCCTCGAGGCCGGGCCTCAGCAGGAGGGTGGGGGCACCCCTGAGGTGCCCAGGCTGGGCTGGCTGGGCACAGGGAGGGCAAAGTTGCCCTGGTGGGGCATGGCATGAGGGAGTGGGAAGGCAGAGAACCTGAGATTTTATCCCCAAATGTTTTGGCTTTGCCATAACTTTTACCTCAGGTTTTGTCACAAAATGATCTATATGTACCCTCTAGAAATTACTCAGACTTTGCCTGAAAAGAAATTTATTCTCCTGGAGATCATCTCAGATCTTCCTGCTCAAACATCCACTACATGTACTCGACATATCACCTCCGATTTCATTATTCTCACAGTCCAATGATTACCTCAACTTGAAAGCCCAAACATTCATTCTGTGCCCTACAGGTGACACCAGGAAATTCCAGCAGTCCTGTGCTAGGAAGTTCTGTCCCTCTAAGCTACTGCAGCTTCACCCCTGGCAAAGTGAAACACTCCCTGGCGCTGAGCCAAGGCTGCCCCATGCTCCTCGGTGTGTCTGAGTGCAGGGCAGCCCCGGGGCAGCTCTCCCAGGGCTTCTGGAAGGCCGCCCGGCGCCCGGCCCCGCGGGGCGGCCCCAGCGGGTTCGAGTTGCCGCCCGCGGCTGAGGGGAGCGGCGGGGCGGGGCCGCCTGCGCCTGGGAGGGAAACGCTCCCTGCGGCTGAGGGGAGCGGGCGGCGGCGCAGCGGGGACCGGCCCGGCCCTGCCGTGTCCCTCAGGGCGAGCCCACGGCCCCTCAGCGGCCGTGGCGTCCCTTCAGCCAGCGGCATGTGCGCTCAGCCACATGAGGCGTGCCCGTGTCCCCCTCAAGTGACGCTCCCGTTCCCTCAGTGAAACCGCCGTACCCTGAGGGACACGACAGACACCCGCCTCCCCTCAGGGACTCTCGCTGGCCTCAGTGGCATGCAGGGCTTCTGCTCTCCCTTCAGTGACGCAGAAGGCACCTGCAACCTGCTGGGGAAGCCTCAAGTCTGCTCAGTGTGCCCTCAGCATTGGGACACCCACCTTTCTCTCAGTGCCCCTCACGTCCCATCAGCAAATGAAGAGGCACCAGCCATCCTGTAGGTGACTCAGAGCGAGTGCAGTGGGTCATGGGGGCCAGGGGCCAGCAGCAGGCAGAAATCCATGAGAGCTGGAGAAAAGGCTCTGCTCTGCTTACAGCATGGGCTGAGGACCGGGAGAGCTCCATTTCCCCCTTGAGATGTTGGAGACAGGGCCTTTCACCCTCCTTATAGGGCTGCCCCTCTCTGCAGGCAGCCAAAGGAGCATGACGGCAACAGGCCGAGGACAGCAAAGCAAAGAGCTAGCCCTGCACACAGGGAGGTGGCCCAGTGCAAAAGGCAGCGTGGCACCCTGAAGGTACCTGCCACAATCTCATGTGTCCCTGCCCTGGGAAAGCCAGGAATGCCCTTTGTGCAGAGGGCCTTTCTGTGGCCCCTCTGAGCTCAAAGCTGCTGCTCTTCTGGCTCAATGGGGCCTAAAACCACAAAGCTTGGCCTCCCCCACGGCAACAGGAACAAGACTCGGCAGGCAGGCAGTGGTGCTCAATGCCTAAGGCTGAGGGGCCAGGGGCTCCAGTCTGGAGCACAGGGAGGGCACACGCCCAGCCCCACAACTCCTGGCCTCACAGCCCTGAAAGGCCAGGACCAGGGCTCCACGCCTGATTCCAGGGGGTCCCTCCAACCGCCCACTGAGGAAGCGCCAGAGCAGGCAGCTGTTAGGATCAAGGCAGTTGCCAGGGGGCTGCTTGTGGCCTCTGACAGCCCATTGCTCAGGGCTTGCCAGCGCCCCAGCCCCTCAGGGGCTGCCCCAGCCCGGCCAAGCTGCCCGGCAGCAGCACTGCAGCCCCACAGCAGCTCCAGAGCAGCCCCATCCAGAGGCATCTGGGAGCCCTCAGCAAGGCAGCCAGCAGCACCCAGGCAGGAGGACACGGATGGCACTTCCTGCCTGGCCCTGGGCTTGTGGCCATCTCCAGACATGGCTCTGGCAGGGATTCTCACAGCTCTGGCCCCTGCCCAGCTGCTCTGTGGGCAGCACAAAGAACTCAGCAGAACCACCAAAGGCCAAGGGGTTTCTGGCCATTTTCCCTGCAGCACTGCACGCCTGGGCAGCTGGCTGAGCCCAAGCACATTTTTCCCTTCTTCTTCTATGCCCTATGGACCCTGGGCAGCAAAATAAAGATCCTGGGATTCTCTCTATAATAACACATTCTATATTTACATACAAAAGAAAAAAAAAAGAAGAAAAGAACAGTCTTGAACAAACTGAAAAAATCCATGCTGGCTCTGGTGGCACCAGCAGGGATCATCTCTCTGCAGAGCTCCAGCAGCACAGCCAGCTGAGCCCCAGCAGTTGTGGCCCTGTCTTCCACACCCTGCAAAGTAGGTCGGGCAAATTCGTAAAAGTGAAATATTGAGTTCGGTGTAGTGCCCTGAGAATATGCAAAGTTTGAATTGTCAGGCTTCTCACAGAGAGGCTGATGTCATTTGCCATGTCTTCCAGGGCTGCAAGACAGAGGAACAGAGCCAAGATCAGATCCTGGATCTGTGGGGAGCTGAGGAGAGCCCCCTGCCAGGGCCATCCCAGCTGGCTCTTGCCATGGCCAGGAGGGAGCAGGGAGCAAGGGGATCAGCCCGAAGAGCAGCCACGAATCCCCCACATGGCCCTGAAATGTCTTTGTGTGTGAGCAGCCGGGGCAGGGCTTGCAGCTTCCCCGGCAGCCCACGCTGGCAGCCCGCTGCCCTCACTCACCCGTGCAGATCAGCTGGAACTCTCGCTGCTTCCCCCTCAGGTGCCGCCCAGCCATCCCTGTGGACACAGAGCCTGTCACGGCCCCAGCGGCACAGCTCCCTGCCAGCGGCGCTGCCGGCGCTGTGGCCACACGGGCTGCTGGCCCGGCAGGGCTCAGCCCGGCCCTTGCCGCACGCTGCCGCCCCAGGGCACGGCTGCCAGAGGGCGGCAGCAGCAATGCCCGGGCCAGGCGGGGCTCCACGGCGTCGGGCCCGGCTGGCGCTGCGGGGGCACCAGGCGGGGCTGGGGCCGAGCTGTGGCGGGCCAGGCCGGGGAGGGAGCCCGGGCTGGTGGCTCACCCATGAACCTGACGGCCGCCTCTCGCAGGGGCTCCTGTGGGCTCTCCAGGTAGGGCAGGGCCTGGTGCAGGTACTCGGCCGCTCGGCGCTTGTCCTCTGCCAGCTGCAGAGAGCGGCAGGAGGGAAGGGTTGGCGCGGGCTCAGCCCCTGGGCCAGGCGCTGCCTGCGCCCAGCCCTGGCCTCCCCTGGCCGCAGAGCCCTGAGGCGCGGCCAGCAGCCGCTGGCCAAGGGCTCCCGGGGGCAGGGGGCAGAGGGCCAGCTGCTGCCCGGGGAGCCGCGGTGCTGGCCTGCAGCCCCGCCGGGCCGGGGCTCCATGGGCACCCGGCTCGGGCCCACAGGAGCCTGGAGAAGAGCCCGTGTGGCCTCTGGCTGCAGCAGTGGGCAGGGGCACAGCTGCCCAGCCCGCACACTGAGTACTGCCCTCAGGGGCCCTCTCCAGGCTGAGGCTGGGGCTTGCAGGCTGTCCTTACTAGGCAATTGGCAAAAATCCAGAGTTTCTCCTTCTTCACCAGTTTTTCTAGATCTTTCCTCTTCAGGAACTTGACCACACGATGTAGCGTTTCCCGAGAAACCTGGAGAGCAGCAGAGTCCCAGATATGGCCACACAGTCCAGGGTGCAGGACCCATGTCCCCGTGCCACAGCTTGGGGGAGGATGCAGCCTGGGAGGTGACCAGAGCAGGAGGCAGCTGAGTCCCCTCCCAGGGGCACACCAGCAGCCCACAAGTCCTCACCTGTGCCACACGCCGATTCCCATCATGGCAGTGGAAGAAAAGTGGGAGCAGGCTGTGGCGCACTTGTGTCTTCAGGTCCTTTGTTTTCTTTTCCAGTGGAAGACTCAGCAATGTTTGGAAGAGCAATATGGAGAGCTGCTTCACCTGGCCGTTATCCTGTAGGAAGAGAAGAAAAGATGATCTTAGCATGGGCTGTGAGGGGCTCACCTGGGTGCAGGCCGGCATTTGCACAAGGCACCAAGTGTCAGGGCAGCAGCCAGTGGCCATGGCTGTGGGCACAGAGCCTTACATGGTCAAAGAGTGGCAGGAGCCCCTCAGCCAGCTGCAGGGCGATGGGGCTGGGTATTGGTGTGTCCTTCTCCAAGATTATAAAGCTGAGCACCATGACTGTTATCTTAACTATCTCTCCATCTTCATCCCGCAGGAGCCCCACAAGTCTTTTAGTCAGGCTCCACATTTTTTTGGTCTGTGTGGAACGCAATTTTGTGAAACACCACCCTACTGCTGCAGGGCCCAGAGGCCAAAGGCCTGTCCCGAAGCACTGGGGCAGCTGAAGCGGGAGGCAGGAGAGCTGGGAGCAGCTGCCCCAGCGCCTGTAGCCCAGGCAAGGCCAAGCGACTGCATTGCCCAGCCCCCCGCTGCCTGCACGGCTTCAGCCACTGCCCCCTTCTCACCATCGAGGGATCGTCAGTGAGTTTGAGAAGGGCCTTGAACGCCAGGCGACGCCTCTCGCTGCACTCGCTTTGCAGGTACCTTGAGAAGATTCGCAGGACTCTCTCAGCATCACGTTCCTTCAAGTCCAGGAACTCGAGGACCTGAAAGGCACAGGGCAGTGACAGGGAGCCGGCCAGCAGGAGCCTGGAGCCGCACAGGGCTGGGCCCAGGCAGCAGCACAGGGCACGGGCACTGTCCTGGCAGCTGTGGCTGTGAGAGGGCAGAGAGCTGGGAGGCAGCTCAGCCAGGCAGCGCTGGCCGTCAGGCTCACCTCCACAAGGAACGCCAGGGCGGGCAGATCCCAGCGTGGCTCCCGTGTTCTGAGCAGCCGGAGCAGGTAGTGAAGGATTCGGGAACAGGAGGGTATGGAGACGCAGGACATCTCCCTGGCAGGAGAAAAAGTCAGCAAGACTGTGAGCCAGGAGAATAAAACCTCTCACAGGAGTGACTCACACAGGTCAGGTCTTTCTCCAACAGCCTGCAAGCGCCCTTGGGCTACTTCAGAGGCGGCTCTTTTGGCCACCTTCCTCCCCTAGCCTTTCCAGTTTGCTTGGCCGTCCCTCAGTGACAAGGCCGTCTGGCCCATGACCTCGGGGACTGTGTGGGTCACTCTGGGCACAGGGCACAATTGTCGGAGGCAGTGGGGATAAGGGGGTCTCACCTGGCCAGCAGACCCACAGCATAGTGGCGGGTGTCAGCAGAGAGCAGTGTGTCCCAGCCACACCTGCGTTCCATTGCCACCACCACAACGTTGTACTGCTTTCGGCAAAGCAGGGACTTCAGGGTCTGCACTACAAACCTGTGTGCACAGCAAAGCCCAGGTCACACTGGCAGCACTGGCTCCTTCCCAGGCCATGTGGCAGAGACAGGAGGAGTGGCATGGAGCACCTGTTGGGGCTGGTGGCAAGGCCGTGCTCTTCCTGGCATCCTTTCCAGAATGTATCGACCTCCTCTGGCATCTCTTCTGTGCTGAGAAACACTTGGAATAGCAGATGCACAAACAGGCAGGGGAAATACACTTTCAATATACATGGAACATGGGGCTCCTGGAGGATCTTCCACGTCACCACGGTTGCCTGCAAAGGGCAAAGCCCCCGAGACAGCGCTCAGTGCCAAGGTGTCCGTGTGGCAGGGCCCCAGCGTGGCAGGGAGAGGCCCGGAGAGAGGCAGGGGGAGCATGGGGCCTGGTGGGCCTGAAGCTGCCACTGGGCAAGGTTTCAGGCCAGTGCCTGAGGCAGGGAGATGCAGTGGGGGAAGGAGAATGGAGAGCTGCTGGAGAAGCGGCCTTGGGGCCAGCAAAGGCCAGTTGCAGAAACTCACAGCCAGGGCAAAGACACCCGTTTCATCCCCATCGGAGGTGCACGTGCTGTACTCTGGCCAGCTCTCCAGCACATCCAAGATGATCAGCTGTGCCAGCTCTGCAGTCCTGGCTGAGCCCATGATGGTCTTCCACATGGCCATGGCAGCTCTGTGGGGTCAGAGCAATGTCTCAGAGGGGTCTCAGACACAGCAACGAGGGGAGCTGAGCTGGCTGCCAGTTCTGCCTCTGCCCACTGGCCCTGGCCAGCAGCAGCCAGGCAGCCCAGCCCTGTGGGGACAGAGCCCTGAGGGGCAGGGAGGGAGCATGGCAGCAGACTCAGGGGCTGACGTGCCAGGGCTGGGAAAGGGAGCAGCCAGAGGGCCCTGGAAGTCTCTGTTGCTCAGACACCTGGGCCAGGCTGTACAGGGTGATGGGCTGGGGAGGCCTGAGCCCTGTGGGCAGGTGGGCCCCATACCTGTCACAGGACGGGGCCACACGCAGGAGCGTGATGACTGCGTCATTTGGCTGTGCTTCGGTGAGGTCCAGCAGGGCCTTGTCCAGCCTGTGCTCATCACAATCATTGGCCATGATCCTCTGGTGGATGAACCTCACCATGGCGGGCACCTGGAGAAGGCATGGGGAGACTTGGAAAGCTGCCAGAGGGAGCAATGTTCCCAGCTTCCCCAGAGAAGTGCTTCCCTTCCCAGCGCACTGCCATGTGGACCCAAAGGCTCACAGCAACCAGCAGGCGTGGCTTGGGAGGCCCAAGCAATTGCTGGGAGGATCAAACCCTGGCCACAGGCTCCTTACTTGCTTTGGATTGTAAAAAACTTCCTCTACAAGCATACACAGGAGGGCCACGCTGGTCTCATGTTCGAGGAGCTCTGAATGTGCTCTGAGCCCAGTGCCCATGGCGATACCCTCTTCCTGCCGAATTCTTTCCATGAATCTGCAGACCAACTGTAAGAGAAGGGCAGGAAGCCGGGGATGTTGCATGGAGTGCTGCACACATGGTGCTGGGCTGAGCAGGGACAGCAGGCCCAGCCCAGGTGGAGGTGGCTGCAGGTACCTGCGCTGTGCTGCGGAAGCGGCCACGGCTGGATTCCTGCTCTTGTGTGTGCTCCAGGGCTGCATCTGGCAAAGAGCGAGCGCAGCCAGCACTGAGGGACTGTGGGAGAGGCCAGAGAACACGGCCCAGCCCTGCGCTCCCCAGGCAGGGAGAGCCCCGGGATGGCCCAGGGGATGGAGCACGGCCACTGTGGGGTGTCTGCCCGGCCCCTCTTCCATCTATTCCATGGGCATTTCCCCAGGGGATGGCATGGCATGGCATGGCATGGCATGGCATGGCATGGCATGGCATGGCATAGGGTCAAGTTGGCTGCAGGCACCAGTCCTGTGGCCTAGCTCTGCCACTCACCCTCCTGTGGTGGCTGGAATGACTCCAACTGTTGAGTCACCAGTGGTGAAGCAGCTCCAGGGCCTTCTTCCTCCTCTTCCCCCCAGGCCAGATTGGGCACTCCTGAGGTTCTGTGCTTCATGTCAATGGCACTAGCTTCTTGCAGAAGAGATACCTTGGAAATGCTCCAAGGGCACCAAGTCCCACACGCTGCCCTCAAGGGCAGCTGCGAAAGAGAAGCCTCCGGGAGACCACGGGTCAGCAAGTCCTGTGGTCTGGCCTCGAGCTCAGCTAAAAGAACAACGCCTCAGAAAACTTCCAGGTGGGACACGAACGAGTGCGCTGTGCGGGGGCTCCTTACAGCACTGCTCTGTCCCATCCTGTCCCATTGCGTTCTCCCAGCACCCGGGCACACTTCTATTTCTCACGTGTCACAAAGGGACCTTGGACACCGGGTTCCATTCCATTTCACAGTGACCGTGCTGCAGTGTATCACCAAGGGCCCTTGCACACACTGCCGCCTGCCCTGGGGCCGCCCCCAGCCCAGCCAAAGTGGCCCAAGCTGGAAAAAATGCCTGGCCCCAGGTGTGTAAGGCAGCCTGACAGGATCTTTAGGAAGGGCTCAGAGCATCAGCAAACGCTGCCCTGCTCTGCGGACCCAGGGCAGCAGAAGGAGCCCCTAGGGCTGCCAACGCAGCCGCGCTGGGAAGGGCACAGGCCCTTCCAGGGAAGCTGGCACAGCCTCCTTGGGACACGTCCCGGCCCGTGGCCATCCTAAACCCACGGGTGTGACTCGCACAAGGAACGTGTGGGCCCGGGCACCAAAGCTTCTCTGAGCCCTGGGGCCCGGGCAGTGCTGCCATCAGCAGCTGGGGCAGAGTCCCTGCCCAAGCAGAGCTGCCACCCCCCGAGCCCTGGCAGCGCTGGTGCCCGTCTCCTGCCCCAGACACCTGTGCCCCCGGGGGCTTCTGTGCCACAGGGAGCCAAAGCCCATGTGCATTAGGGGCTGTGCTCCTTCCTGCAGGGGCTGATGGCAGGAGCACCTGGAGCAACTGCTGGCAATGTTAGCATTCAAAACACATAATCACATAGGGATTATGTGCGGTGCTTTTTATTCAAGAGCTCGGGGAATCAGGGTATATTCAACCCAAATCTGATTCCGACCATACATCTGAAAGGATCATGTTTTATACTTTATCTTTATATAACTTTCATGTTAATTATTAAACTTATATTGTTCTATTGTATACATATATTTAGCCCCTCTCTGAATTTCCAGCATAGTTTCTCAATATTCTTCTTTTGGTTATATAAGAATTACATTTAATTCCTAAACAATCATCACATCTGACAATTATATAATATATCATACTGCTTACGCAGGTGCAGTTGATCTGGGAAAGCACAAAGCCTAACATTTTAGATTCTATCTTTAACTTTTTCCAGGGCTCCACTATCATTCTCCCCCCTTTGAAAGCATTTTCACTTCACTATAGGTGTAAATGTTTTCACTTGATACAGTCCTTTATTCCTCAGTTCGTACTTGGTTCTTCAAATCCAGGGTTGATGTAAACATTGTCGTGGATGCTGTTACGAACTGGAGAACCAGAAGATGGTGGGCGTGGATCTCGTGTTAGTACCTTTATTATCCTCTGGTTCCAGGATGTTTTCTTCTGTATCTCTCCCTTTAAGATGCTGTAAACAAACCAAATTGCTAAGAATACAATTAGTAAGATTATCACACTCTCAATGATAGATTTTAATCCATGAACTCACATTCCACCCTAATCTATTAAAGATTTTTCCTAACCAGCTTGTAGCCAAATCCTTTTGCTCTTCTTGTGCTTCATGCTCTATTTGTTTCAACTGATTGATGTCATATTCAACATCTGCAGTTACATTTGGGATATGAATGCAGCAATGATCAACTTGTCCCTTTAAGAATCCACATACTCCATGCTCTTTCAGGAGTAACATATCTAGGGCCAATCGATTTTGTAAAGTAATTTTTGTGGTGGCTTGTAATTGTATATTTAATTCTTTAAATCCTTCCCGGGTGACTCTTGCCAGTCTACCTACCTGACCTGTAAGTTTGCACAGCATCTCTCTGCTCTTATAGTTTGCTATAGGACCAAGCAATGACTCTAGGGCCCATCCAGATTTCACTCCAGTAGAGGGTTCTTGCCAAGTGTCATCTGGATTTTCATTGTCTAGAACTTCTCGTCTTGCTCTTATCTGCAGAAGTTCATGTTTTCCATTAAATGGGGACTTTTTCCAAATTGGACATAAGGTTGGGAGGCCTAAAGTAATCTCCTTTACTTTCCCGTCTACAGGCAGATATGTTGTCCAGGTACCATCACTTGCTGCCCATACAAATTGTCCTGGACCTCAGACTGTAACCCTGGTACACCCTATAATTACTCTATAATTCACTCTGCCTTGTTTATGTTTGATCCCTCTGCAAGCACAACCAATTTGTAGGGCTATTGCCAGGGGTGGCATCTGCTTTATCTCTACATCCTCTGAAGTGCAGTTGTAAGTTTTATTACATGTCCACCAACTTACTTTGTCTGCCCTCGTTCTGCTACTAGTGTCAGTGTTCGTTATTGCTGGATCTGTTTCATTCTCAGGGCCTTCCCACTTAATACACCAAGGAGTGTTTGCCATATATTGGAATCTTTGAAGAATACTCACAGACCACACACTGTCCCAAGGTTCTATCTGATCTTTCCTGTCCTTGGCCTCACATTTCCATACAAGAGTGGTTTCTGTAACTTGCCTCGATTCGGGTACCTGTTTACATGTAATTGTTTTGTTCTTTTATATTTCAGGTAGTTTTGATGTTATGATTCTCCAATTTACTGGGTCTCCTGCTGCCTTTGGCATTGGCAGACAGGCAGTTATTCGACTGGTGTTTTGCATTTTGGCAAAATCTTTGACTAATCCAATCATTACATTCTCAGCCTGAACTGCATTAGAAACCTTTATCACCTGTGTTTCTGTTTGTACCTCTCTCTTCATTCTAGAATGAAGAATGGTTAGTCGATCATTTTGCACTCCACATCCCAAAGATAATAATAACCATAATGTTAGCACAATTACTGATAGCATTCTGAAAGCAATTAAACACATCTTATCTGCAGCCTTTGTTCATTCCAGAGTTTATACAGTCTGTGATCCAGGATGGACTTTCTTCACTCAGGTATAGTGAATCCAGGGGTCCACACTGGCTACTTTGACTGCTGTAAAGGTGGTCAGTAGTACCTGATGGGGTCCACTCCACTTTTCTTTCAGCGGTTCCTCGTTCCAGTTCTTGATGTACACCTCGTCTCCTGGATGTATGTTATGAACTGGGTTCTCGAGAGTCAGTGGTCTATTCCACACGAGGATACTCCGGAGCCGAGCTAAAGTTTTCCCTAGAGACAGAACATAATTATACACTTCCTGCTTTCCTGTGACATGTACGTTAGGGTTCAGGAGATTCACATGGTTTCCCATACAATATCTCATAAGGACTGACTGACATCCCACTCCTAGGCTTTATCTGAATCCTCCACAGTGCTATTGGCAAAGCCTGGGGCCACTGCAATTTGGCTTCTTGGCATATTTTACTGATTTGCCTTTTTAGTGTCTGATTCATCCTCTCTACCTGTCCACTTGACTGGGGTCTCCACGGTGTGTGTCGGTCCCAAGTTATCCCCAACAATCTACTTACCTCTCTTACTACTGTAGCTATGAAATGGGGTCCCCTATGTGATGATACCCCTAGGAGTACCCCGAATCTGGGAATAATCTCCTGTAGTAACCACTTAACTGTTTCCTTTGCTTGGTTCGTGCGACAGGGAAGGGCTTCTGGCCACCCAGAGAATGTGTCAACCCCCACTAACAGGTATTTGTATCCTCAAGTCCTTGGTAGCTCTACAAAATCTACCTGCCAATAGTCTCCTGGCTCTATTCCTACCCGAATTCTTCCTAGCTGTGCCTGTCGCCTGGCCACTGGGTTGTTTTTCAAGCAGATATCACATTTTGTCATTACTGATTTTGCCATTGTTAACATCCGTACTGAAATTAAACTCTGCTTTAGCAATTTTACCAATGCCTCTGCTCCCCAGTGACATTCATTATGTTTAATTTATAGAACTTCTCTCATTATCAAGGGGGGTACCACTATTTGTCCTTGTGCAGTCACATACCATCCCTGTGAATTCTTTTGTGCATTTAGCAAACGTGCCAGTCTCTCATCTTCTACTGAATATTTTGGTTTTGGAGGTAAATTGAATTGGGATACATTAAGCTTCAAAGGTATCAATGCCATTGTTGTTTGTACCTCTCGAGCAACCTGTTGGGCTGCCCAGTCTGCCTTTCGATTTCCCGCACAGATTTTGGAGTTTCCTGGTTGGTGTGCTTTGCAGTGTATGATTGCCACTTGTTCAGGTTTTTGTACTGCCTTTATCAATTGCAGGACTGCATCTTGATGTTTAATGTGCATACCCCGAGAAGATAACAGTCCTCTTTCTTTCCACAGTGCTCCGTGTACATGCACCACTCCAAAGGCGTATTTTGAGTCAGTCCACATACTTACCTTTTTCCCTTCACTTAATTCTAGTGCCCTGGTTAGAGCAACCAGTTCTGCCTTCAGGGCAGATGTATTTGGTGGTAATGCCTTTGCCTCCACTGCTGTATTGACTGTTGTTACCGCATATCCAGCGTATCTGGTTCCGTTTTCCACGAAGCTGCTCCCATCTGTAAACAGCTCCCACTCCGGCTGCTCTAGTGGGACGTCTTTCAGGTCTTCCCTTGCTGAATGGGTGTACTCTATTACTTCTACACAGTCGTGTTCTAATGGGCCTTCTTCAGTTGTGGTACCTACGAACAAAGCTGGATTCAAAAGGTTAGTTGTTTTTAATGTGACATCATCCTGCTCTGTCAGGACTACCTGGAATTTCATCATCCTGCTGGGAGATAGCCAATGGCCCCCGTTTTGTTCTAAGACAGTGGTTACCATGTGTGGTACATAGGTATCTATATGCCTTCCCATAGTAAGTTTCCTGGCTTCTTGTGTCAGGATGACAGTAGCTGCGACTGCCGGCGGACATGGGGGCCACCCGGCACTTATGTTGTCGAGTTGTTCAGAAAAGTAGCTCACCAGCCTTTTCCAGCTTCCCAGACGTTGGGTCAGGACTCCTAGTGCTAGGCGCAGCCTTTCATGTACAAACAGCTGAAAATCTTTAGACAGATCGGGTAACCCTAATGCTGGAGCAGTTGTCAGTACTTCCTTTAATTTTAGGAAGGCTTCTTTCTGTGGTTGCCCCAGGCGAATGGCTGCATCTTCTGAGCTTCATACAGGTGTTTCGCAATCAGTCCATAGTCCCTGATCCACACCATCCTGCCATCCTGAGGAAGACTCGCAGCTCATGTAAATTCTGGGGCTCTGGAATAGCACAAATAGCTTGGATGTGGTTAGTACCTAGTTTTTGTTGCCCTTCTGAAATTTAAATCTCAATGGTTACCTTTATACAGGTTACTTTTTCTTCTGTAGCTATTAGTATATCATCAACATACTGCAACAATAAGTATTGGTCTCTTGGTACTAGCCCATTTTTGGTCCAAATCTCCAGTTCCTTTGCCAGTTAGTTTCCAAATAGGGTCGGCGAGTTCTTGTCGTGTCCAGGTGAGCTGGGTCTTTCTTCCGTTCCCTGGGTTTTCCCATTCAAAAACAAACAGTTTCCTACTTTCTTTCTCAAAGGGTGTGCAGAGAAAGGCATCTTTTAAATCAATTACAGTAAACCACTTATAAATCCCCTTTACGGATGTTAGCAATTTGTGAGAATTTGTTACCACTGGATAAATGTCCTTTTTATTTATTGTTCTCAAATCCTGCGCTAACCTATATTCAGATATTTGTTTTCTTTACTGGAAATATTGGTGGATTAAATTCTATTCTATATTTGTGGTGAGTTCTTGAACCTGTTCCACAGGTTCAGCTAGTTATATTCTCCTAACACCATGGCTTTGGCAGCGTTTCCCTGCTGGAACTGATTGCCCTGGTCAAACTGGTTATTCAAGCTTGGACAATTTCGCTTCCAATGCCCCTCCCACTTACAATACGCACATTGATTCAGGCTTAACCTTTGTGTGACTGGTCTCTTACCGCGGATATTCCTGTTACGTCCCCTGAAATTTGGGTCACCTTCTCCTTGTATTATGGCCAATAGATTCTGCTGCTGTCTGTTACTAGCTTCTTTTTCCCGATTGCTATATGCCATCCAAGCAACCTCAAGTAACTTATCCAAATTCCTTAATTCTTCCCCCTCTAATTTTTCCAATTTTCTACGAATGTCATCCTGTGATTGGCCCAAGAATATGAGAGCGAGCTGAACCTTTGTTTGCTCTGTATCCATTTGGAGGTCTGTATATTTCCTTTCTATCTCCTTAAGCCTCTCCAAAAACGCAGTGGGAGATTCCTTCTTTTCCTGTCAAACCTCATATAGTTTGGACCAATTTATAGTTTTGGGCACAGCGTTCTGAACTCCTATTTGGATCCACTCTTGTTATTTACGTAATTTCCTCATATCGCACAATAAATTAGGGTCCCAATTTGGACACTCAATTGGGAAATTCACATCTAAATTCTCTGTTACTAGCCCATTTCTAATATCTTCTCTTGCCCTCTGTTTGGCTGCCTTAAGTACCATTTCTTTTTCAGTAGAATCCATCAGAGTATCTAATATTACTTGTATGTCATCCCAGTCAGCATTTTGAGTTTTCATAACCATTTTTACTATGCGTGCCACGTTATCAGGATTTTCTCTATAAGTTCTGGCTGACTGTTTCCAAATAACTAAATCTGGCGGGAAAAAGGCACTTTTACAAATACTGGCCCTTCCACTCTGACACCTTGTTGTAAGGGGGCAATCACAGTCCGTTTTTGTTTGCTTATGCCATCTCTACGCACAACTGGAGCAAGCTTTGCCCGACCCCGGGTTCTATGAGCTATTGGAGTAACTGATTCATTACCATTGCTATCTTTTTCACTTGCGTACCTCTTTCTCCTTTCTATCACAGTTAGGTTTTGCTCATCTTCCGAGGAAGAGGGATCGGGTGATGATGGGAGAGGAGGATAAAGAGGGAAGGGTGTACTAGATGAAACAGGTTCAGGGCTAGGTGGGTGAGGAGCAGGTAGTGGGATAGGGACAGATGAAACAGGTGGGATAGGGTTAGGTTCTCTTGTTCCTATTGGAGCTACTTGTAAATCAATATCTGTATAATTTTCCCTACTCAAGCTTTCTCTTAATGCCAAGTGTTTTAAACAACGTTCCTCACAAACCCCACACTTTGCAGATGTTTTAACCACTAATAATCCACATTCATCCTGCCATTCTGGCTTTCCCCGTAAGTAGAAAACCATATCAACATATGGGACTTCATCCCATTTTCCTTCTTGTTTACAAAATGACATTAACCGCGAAATAGTGTTATATTGCAGAGTACCGTATTTTGGCCATTTTTCGCCATTCTCCAAGGTATATTCTGGCCACCATGAATTACAATAATCAATCAACTTAGTTTTATGTAATTCTTCCCCAAAGTTACCCTGTTTCCAATGTGCTAATAAGCACCCCAAAGGAGAATTTTGCAGGATAGGGGTGTTACTGCCCAAAATCCCTTGAAGTTTCTCCATTTCAAATACACCTGAAATACCGAACCCGCAATGCTTTTGCGATTGTCTTACTGAACGGCGCCTAAGGTTGTACCAACAGGAATTCCTTCAGACCAACCAAGTGTAGCTTTTGCTGCGTCTTATTGGCAGGCATCCAAACCAAAGTAAAAAAAGCACCTTACCTTTCTCCCGGGGACGTTGTGAGCGGCGGAAGTGGTCTTGGCCGGTGGGCTCCCCGAGAATCCCTCGGTGCCAGCTGGAGCGTGATCGAGTCGCGAACTTGCTCAGCAGCACTCACAAGGGTCCCATCTGCGGGTCGCCAAAATGTTAGCGTTCAAAAACACATAATCACGGGGACTATATGCGATGCTTTTATTAAGAGCTCTGGGAATCGGGGTATATTCAACCCAAATTTGATTCCGACCATACATCTGAAATGATCATGTTTTATACTCTATCGTTACATAACTTTCATGTTAATTATAAACTTGTATTGTTCTATTGTATGCATAAATTTAGCCCGTCTCTGAAATCTCTGAATTTCCAACATAGTTTCTCACTATTCTTCTTATGGTTATATAATAATTACATTTAATTCCTAAACAATCATCACATCTAACAATTATATAATTTATCATACTGCTTACACAGGTGCAGTTGATCTGGGAAAGCACAAAGCACAAAGCTTTAACTTTTTCCAGGGTTCCACTATCACCCAGAGGCTGCCTTGCACTAAACCCGTGCCTCTGATACCTCTGTTGAGTTCTGGCCTAAGCTGTGACCCCCAGGCTCTGCACGGGTCAGCCTCAAAACTTTCCAAGAGAAAAACAAGAATTCTGTGAGGACAAAACAAACTGATGCCCTGAAACAGCATTTGCCACCATTTCCCTCAAAGATTACAGATGTCCCTGAACTCCCCAGAGAGGAGCCAGCTGGGGCATTTTTAGCCCTCCCTTTGCTGGAGGTGGTTCTGAGACGCCCCAGTGAGAGCTCAGCCCCAGGCCGAGTGCTGCCCCCATCTCAGATGCTGCCCAGCTCTGCAGCAGCCAGGGAAAACCTGCCAAACCCGCCTGCCTTGGCTATGGGGCAGCAGGGACAAGCTCAGCACCTCCTGGTTTGGAGGAGCTGCTCTGCTGTCTGCTCACAGGCATTCCCTGTAAATACTCCCTGGGAAGAGCTCTTGGCTCAGAAGGGGAGGCCATACCTGTGATACGCTCGGTGACATCCAGCAGGGCTTGGCCACTCAGTGATTCCATTGGTAGCTGAACTCTTTCAGCAGTGACACTTTATCTACAAGGGAAACACACGTTTCTGCTCACTTTTCTCAGGTCACAGGAGAAAGGACAGTGGGGAGAGAAAGGTCAGGGCCAGCCCAATTTTATAAAATAAAGTACATTTCTGTGGATTTTTGAATCTTTTTCTTCTTTCCCTCCAGCCTGCTTGGCACGGTTTTAAATTCCAAAAGAAAGGCTCTCCTTTCACATTTGTAAATCCAAACTTGTCTGCTGTACCAGGAGCTGTGTTAAAACATTTCACATCAGGGACCTCAAGAGTTCAGTCACATGGAAGCAGTGAAAAGGTTTTGCATCCCAGAGCAAAAAGGAAGAGCCCTATACCTTGGACACAGAAAGGCACTGAGTCAGACAGTTCCTGAGCTCACAGAGCAGCTGGGGAGGAGAAAGTGGAAACTCCTCTTGAAGACCTGCCTCTTCAACACTCCTTTTTTCAGGCATATTTCCCCAGTGCAGCATTCTCAGAGCTGACATAAATTTGTGTGGCAAAGGAATTTAGAGCAGTCCTTGCTTATGTAGTTAATTGCTGTAACCATTTTGCCCCATGCAAAACAACATGTGGAAGAAGGCATCATTGACAGCTGGGTTTATACCTGTTTGTTCTAAAGAAATGAACTTGGTGAATCACAAGTTCCCCGTTGAACATAGAAGACAAAGAAGAAAAGTGGAAAATAGGCAGCTAATGCCTCTAATGTAGAGCCTTCCAGGTGGCTGCCCTGCAGACACTCTGATGGGTCAGTGTCCCTTCATGCCAACAGCAAAGCTGTTCATTTGGGAAGTCAGATGGGGCCCAAGCAAACTCCAAACCCCCTTTGCCTCTGAACTGTAGCAGAGCTGTAGCCCAGGACTTGCTCTTCAGACAAGCAGCACAGAGCCAAGGGACTGTTGGGAAATGCTGATCCCTTTCCAGCCTGTTGGGGATGGTGCACAAGGACTGCACCTGCACAGCCTCTGGTGGGTGTCAGCTGCAGTGTTCCACAGACAAGAGCAGCTGTCAAGGCACTCAGCGCTCTCTTGTGCAGGAGAGACAGAGACGAAGCTGAGGAGAGTCCCTGCCAGGGCTCAGCCTTACCCAAATGAGCAAAGGATTCTTCCAGTGCTTTCACAGCTGCCCCACGAACCCTGGGACCCTTTGAGTTCAGGTTCTTTGTTACTCCTTCCACCAAACCAATGATCACCGGGTTCAGGGCATCTTTCAGGGCTCCTGTGATTTCAGCCAGCACGTCCAGCGCCCTCTGCTTCACTTTCTTGTGGCTTTCAGATATTCTCAGGACAAAATAATCAAAAATCTGTGAAGAGAACAAGCAATGCGAAAGCTGGATTCAAATGTCCTTGTTTGAAGAGTGGATGTAGCAGTCAGCAACGTCAAAGATGAAAGTGATCCTTTCTGTCAGGTCAGCACTTGCACAATTTCACTGTTTTCATGTGGGCCACTCACTGGAATGGTGGTGCAACCTCATGCTGGTTGAAAGATTTTCCTCTGTTTTTAAGAGGTTTGGCTGGGGACAGGATAGTTCCTATGGTATTTCTCTCCATCTATAAATCATTAAATCAATTCCATTTATTAATGCAAAAGAGTATACCTTTGCTTTGAATGGAAGCAGATGTTTACAATGCCTGGTTTTCTATACAGTTGCCTCAAGTACTGAGGGCAATTATGATTTTGCCAAAACTATGGCTGGAGGAGATCTAAGTTTTCTTTTGTTTGTCTCAGAGCCTGTTTCTGGAGAAGTGCAGGGCTCTGATCAACTCTTCCAGGATCCAGACCATTTCTCTAAGTAACAGGTGGACTTCTGAAATGTGATGTGCTGTACAGCTCTCATTAGAGCAGGTTCAGTCCCCTGACAGCCTCATTATCAGGCACCTTTCCCTGGAAAAAGGGAAAAAGCAGCTACTGGGAGGAGAAGGCAGAGATGGGTCCTTAGCTGTTTTCCTCCTTTTCCAAAGAGAAAAAAAAGACCCCCAAGAAGGGTGAGCATTGTCTTTACCAAGAGGAATAGAAACAAGGATGGAAATGAGTAGCCAGAGCTGTGACAAGATGGAGTATATAGAAGTATTCTTTAAAAAAACAACTGGATTTAAACCAACCCAGCCTGATACTTCTCTTCCCTATGCAAACCCATTTTTGGTCTAGAGAACAATTGCCACGCTTTCAGGGGCTGGATTCCTTTCACTTCACCCAGCTGGGAGTAGGGGAGAGCAGCAGTTACACCTGCAGAAAATTCTGCCATCATGTGATGAACAGCATCAATAGGCACCTGCCAGACAAATACAGCTGGACTGAAATAACTTATCCTGAAGCCTGGACCTGAATTACATTTGTCTGGGTAAGAGGGACCAGCGTGTCCCAAACGGCCAGGACAGAGTGCCAAGACACACTGAATTAACTTTGCTGCTACAGGCTTAGGAAAGGAGCTAAAGGAAAGGAGCAGTGAAGATACCCTACATACTTGGGCAATGTTAGTGGAGATGAGCTGGGGGCTGATTTTGCACAGGTCTAGGAGGAGTTCCACTCCTTCCATCCTTGTCTGAAACCCCTTGGCTTCCAGGAGATGGTAAAGCTTCTGGAGCAGCTCCGTTTCTTCCACAGCTGGAGGTGACGTGACCTGGGCTTGTGCACGGTGTAGGAGGTGTCCATCAGAGGGAGATTCCACCCTGGAAAATAAAACCAAATGAGGACCTGGTGGTGATAATTATCCTAGCATGGCATCCCCATAGTGGAAATAGTTAGCATTGACTCCATGATTCCAGAAGGCTGATCAATCACTTTATTATACTGTACTATACTATACTATACTATACTATACTATACTATACTATACTATACTGAAAATCATCACCCTAACAGATAGCCATATACAGACAGACCAGATTGGTCAATTGAATCCAAAACACCATCACCAGTGGCCAATTAAGAAATCACCCTTTGGTAAACAAATCTCCAGAACACATTCCACATGTTCACAACAACAGATGCAGCAAGTGAAGATAAGAATTGTTTCTCATTCTTTTCTCTGATCTTCCCACAGGCTTCCCCAGGACAATGCCTGGGAAAGTTGTGCCTGCTGCTCTCTATGGAGAGAGCTGGAGCCACAGACAATGCCTTCAGTTAATTGTGAGCAAAACATCTTGAGCAGTTTTCCTAATTATGGGATTTCAAGCTGGAAAGTCATGAGGGTCTGAAGAACAACATGGACCTCATGACAATCATTACAGGAGACAATCTGCAAGTGACATTCTCCCCAGTGCTCACTCAGGAAAACCAAGGATGAGATGCATCTGATCTATCTTCAGATGGCTGCCAGAGCACACAGGTCACATTGCTTTGTGGAGAAAGAGAGACACTACTGCCAAGTTTAAATGCCTCCTCATGTGGGACGTGTGTGTCTTAGAATAAGGAAACTCATCACTCTGGAGAAGTGTCTCTACAACCAGGCATGACAATCTGCAAAAGTACCTCAGATGCATCTGAACAGATAAACAGGGCCATATTTGATGGATTCAACAAATCAGTAACAGAGATAAAACCAGAAGCCAGACATCCCAGAACTACGCTCCCATTTCATTTGCTTCCCTAGAGACCAGATGCACAGCTTTACAACCCCACTGGGAACAATTCTCCTGGATCAACCTGTCTCTTCCATGAGCACAGGAAGATGCCAGCTGTGCTACTGAGGCATGTGGTCACTTTCCTGCCACTGCTGAGCAGGACAGAGCTAAATAAATCCCCTCTGCTATCAGAGGAGAACAGGCACAAGCAGCTCTGCAACTGCCATGAAGAGACAGCAAGGAGCAATTCCTGTCTTAAATGCTGATTGCAGCACAGGGGGAAATAAACCAAACATGCTGTCCATCAAGCAAATTACATGAAGGACAGGAATATCAAGACAAAAAGTCCACATTAAGACACCTGTTTACTGAAATTGTTCAGGAATTGCCTTGCTTCTTACTACTCAAACTTGGTACTGTTTGAGGGCAAGAAAACCATGATTCAACCATGCCAAAGCACATGGATGAGAACTGCATCTTTGTGGAATGGCATCTTGCTGCCAGACTGAGATTTCTCATCAAAACACCCATCTGAAAAAGACTCCACTCAGATGAAAAAAAGCCCTGTTTGAATTTACTTGTCCCAAGTCAGGCAGCAGAAACTTGGCCCTCTGCCAGCCTCCACAACCCTGCCCTTGCCACTGCACTGGATTGTCTGAGCTTCAACCAATGGGTGTCTTTTTGTCTCTCCATTTTTGTGGAAACCCCTCCAGAGAAGTTGTGTTCAGCACAATGCACAAGTATACATTTTTTATCCTAGAGCATTTGTAGAGAAAGGAAACAATCTGTGGCATTGGTCATCTCTGCCAGAAAGTTTTTCCTGAGGAAGAGGCATGTAAAGCTTGTCATGTGCTTTGTCACATCTGACAAAAGTGCTGAGTACCATTTGCTAGCAGACAATGTGGCCTGGGGCTCCTTTGAGCCATCGTTCCTCTCCTTCACCGGCTCCTTGACAGATGGGCCTTCAGCCTTCTGGTGTTCCATCCCCTACAAAGACACAGAGAAACCTCATCAATCTTTAGAATATAAAACAGGAAATTCCCTGTTGAAAACACAAGTTAGAACCAGGATCACTGCTACCAAGGCCTAGGGAAACATTTCCTAACTTACAGATGGAAACAGACCAGAGATTCTGTGATGCCAACTCTTTGTTTTCAAGAGCCCAAGGCAGGTTATGGGTGCTGCCACACTGAGCAGCAGTCTAAAATCCCAAATTCCTTAGTCTTGAGCATAAATGGAAATAATGCAAACTGGTAGGCAACGAGTGTTTGTAAAGGAATCAACAGAACAAATTGGACTCTTTGGGGGTTGGCCATTGTGTTGGAAGTTTATTTGCTTCAACACTCACTCTCCCTATGCCTGCACAAAGGCAGGCTCCCTTCTGTTATGTCAATAGAAAAAATAAAATCCACCCCCTGCAAAACAAACAAAAGATTTTCCACTCGATGCTGCTGAATTCACCAAGCTTCTTCCAGCTCCATAGGGCTTGACAGCAGGGCAGTATTCCCAAAAGACAGACAGTCATTGTAGTAACTAGGATTGACTTGAACATCTTTTGTAAATTTGGGAACTTTCTTGGCACTACTACTTCCAGTGTCCTTTGCAAAGACTCTGTTATCTTCAGAAGCACAATTCTCACTTAATTGCTTACAGGGGGCAGAGTAGGGAGAGCATGGTGGGGGCTTACGCTTTAATGTAAACCCATTTTCTCCTCTTTCCCTTTCCTCTTTGTGACCGGTATTAAAAATATTCAAAACCCCACTTTTTCCCTAATAATATCAGCTCCTTTGTGGTCTGCAGATGAACAGGCTGAGGATTAACAGCTCATTCCCAGGAGCAAAATGATTCAGCAGAAGAGGAATGAACTAAAGACAGATTGGGTATGTTTGATCTCATATTAGCAGTGGCAATACTTGCACAAAGGAGACATTTCTCCTGCCAAGCACTTACTTTTTTCTTAATTCTTGTCAGAATATCTTCCAGGTTATGGGGGGGAAAAAGATTGTTCCAGAAGCATTTTAAATTGTTGATGATTGAGCAACATCTTCACCATCTCCTATCCATAATGCAGAAGGAAGGCAAGAAGGTGGGAAGGAAGGTGGGAAGGAAGGTGGGAAGGAAGGTGGGAAGGTGGGAAAGAGGGAAGGAAGGTGGGAAAGAGGGAAGGAAGGTGGGAAGGAAGGTGGGAAGGAAGGTGGGAAGGAAGGAAGGAAGGTGGGAAAGAGGGAAGGAAGGTGGGAAGGAAGGAGGGAAGGAAGGAAGGTGGGAAGGAAGGTGGGAAGTGGGAAGGTGGGAAGGAAGGAAGGAAGGAAGGAAGGAAGGAAGGAAGGAAGGAAGGAAGGAAGGAAGGAAGGAAGGAAGGAAGGAAGGAAGGAAGGAAGGGAGGGAGGGAGGGAGGGAGGGAGGGAGAGAGGGAGGGAGGGAGGGAGGGAAAGAAAAGTGAACAAACACAGCAAGAGTGTTAACAGAAGAGGCTGATACCTTAAACTCATCAGGTGCAAGCCTTGCATGAGAAGGCATGACCTACTCAGCAAAGAGGGAGATTTACCTCACTTGACACTGCACAGTGCTGTCAGCTGAACACGAGGCAAGAGGAGAATATGGGGCAACAGAAAAATAGCATTTCACTCTGAAACTGGGGCTGTGCTTCTGTGGCATCAAAGCATCCCAGGGACCAAGCAAAAGACATCTGCTTTGTTGTCAGAGCCTGAGAGCCTATTAGCAGCGTCTTGCTGCCATTGCACAATAATTTGCCTTTCTTTAACTGCCAGGGAAGCCAGGACAAAGCACCTCGTGCATCCTCTTGATTATTCTATACTATGTGTATGCAGAGGGGCAGCTAGTTGCTCTGATGCTCTTGGCAGCTATTAATGGGAATTTAATCTTCAAAGGAAGGGGATTTTGGTGGTTTGGATTGTTTTTGCCACTAGGAAACCAAAGTTTTCTTCAAGAAGAAATGTCGACCTCGCTAAGCCACAGATAACAGCATTCTAGAAATCTGCAGAACAGGTTGAGAAAAACTGAATATGTTGGCTAAAGACCCCTGAAAAATTTCTAGCAAAGTCTGAAGTTAATGAGAAATGGATGTTTGGGATCCTTCAGTGATGAACATTAGCCAACACTTTGGCTTTGTGTTGTGCACCTAAGGCCAAACAAAACTGTTGGACTGGGTAATCTGAGCTCTTTTGATCTCAGTAAAGAATCCTTCAAGCCACAGGAAAAAGCTGGCAATGCTCCTTTTTGCTGGCCAACCTCAGGTTTCCCAGTACAGCCATTTGCCCAGGCACCCCAGAGCAGTGGTCACGGTGCCAAGGCTGACAGAGCTCAAGAAGAGTTTTGACAATGCTCTCAAGCACATGGAGTGACTCTTGGGGTCACTGCACATGGCCAGGGGATGGACTCGATGACCCTGATGGGCCCCTTCCAACTCAGCATATTCCATGATTCTATGACCCTTATTCACACTGTGAGGTAACTTCATTTTCCCTTTAGTTTCCACTCTTGTGTGGTTTCACCTTTATAGCCAGACACAAAACGGTTTTCTGTTTTGGGAGGTGAAATGAAGGTCATTACCTTGTGTCCTTGTGGCAGTCCTGAGCAAGCTTCCCTGCCACGTGTGGCAGCCTCTCAGCCCTGGCTGTGCCTGCGAGCTGGGTGACTCCAATTCTCTCCATCAGGGACAGGAGCAGTTGGGCCGCACACTCGCGCACCGGGGCGGGGCGGCTGCTGGGGAGGAGAGAGCAAACCCTGGGCACAGGGACAAGGAGCAGCAGCAGTGCTGGCCTTGGCCAGAGCTGCTCCCTGTCCTTGCTGGGGGAAGGAGCCTGGGCTGTCCCTGCACCTTCAGACACCTGCACAAGGTTCTGTCCTCAGGGAAGCACAAAGGTAGCATTGTACACAAGGCCTGCCTGCACAGAAGAGGGAGGAATTCAGTCTCCCTGCACTGTCTGATACTCAGTTACTTTCACAGTATTTACTCTGAGAAAGATTAAAGAAATAGATGACATATGAATAATTTAGAAATTAAGGATAATTGATGCTGATCCATCAGAGGGCACCCAGTACACAGAGCTGCAGAATGATTGAGGCTCTTTCCAGCCATTTATCCCCAAATCTGCAGAACTTTGGAAAACAACAAATGCAGGGAAAACACGTTGTGGGCCATGAAGTTGCAGAATATCCAGCAATGCAGCCTGTTTCTTCTGTGGGGCTTGGCAATGGATCCATCTGAATGTTTTACCCTATTGCAAAGCTGAGGAAAGGGTGGCAGGCAGTTTAGCCGGGCTGTCCTGCTCTAGAGAGTGTCTCTTGGGAACTAGCAGGCCCAGCACCAACATTTAAGGCAGCATTTGCTTCAACTGTCCCATGGCAGTCAGCCTGTGAAGGTGCCTGTAAAGTGATTCATCATCTCAAGGCTAACATGAAACATCACTTTGAATAGAAAGTAGAGCTCTAAGGCCAGGACAGTCATACAAGACTCCTTTGGCAGGAGCTGCACCTGCAGTGCAGGCTGTGCCACACCCAGCAGATTGTCCCCCATGTGCTCCACGCCCCAGCAAGGACCCTCCTCATTTCTCAAGTTAATGGCATCATGAGGAGACATGGTTTTCTCAGGGCCTCTCTGGTTAGCACTGTGAAATACCAAACACTGCTCACAGCTGCAATTGTCCCTCTGCCCACAAAAGCACAAGGCTCTATCCTTGGCCTTTGCAGGCACTTTCCCTTCCCCATCAGTCACCACATCTAGGAAAATCTGACAGACTGGGAGAACTCCAGGAAGCAGCAGGAAGCTGAGTCAGAGGAGCTTTAGTTTGGACATCAGGAAAAAGGGTTTTTCACCCAGAGGGTGGTTGGGCACTGGAACAGGCTCCCCAGGGCAGTGGTCACAGCACCAAGCCTGACAGAACTGAAGAAGCATTTGGACAACAATGTCAGGCACTTGGTGTGACCCTTGGGCTGTTCTGGGCAAGGCCAGGAGCTGGACTTGATGGCCCTGATGGGCCCATCCAACTCCCCATATTCTCCAGTTCTGTGATTCTGAGAACTAATAGGCTGCAGGAGGGCAGAAATAGGTGACAAGAGGAAAGATGTGAGGTTGGTTGGAGAATCAAGTCACTGAGTTCACAGGAGATGCAGGATACAGGACCCTTCCCTCCCACCATTCCCATTCTCTGTCTCATCCCTTCTCCTTCACACACACACAAAGGTGAAGAATATCACTAAAAGAAAAGGAACCTACTTGACTCCCATGTCCATGAAGGCAGTCACTGCTCGTGCAGGAGTCGCATTCTCCACCATGATCCCCAGGCTCTGACTGGCTGCTTTCTGAACAAATTCTGGGGAGTTGGACACCATCTGGAGAAGGATCCGAGCAACCTCATCCACCTCAGAGTCCATGTCCTTCTTCAAGGTCACAGAGAGCTCTCCCAGAGTGACAATGGCAGAGCAGGACACCTTGGAACGGAGGTTGGTCACCTGGGGAAGCCATGAGGGGAAACATAGGAATCACCTTGGAAAGAAAACCAGTTGCCTTCAACAGAAGTCCCAGAAAATGACAACACGTCCTACTGTGTCCAGAGGGACATAAAATTACAGGAAGAGCAGGAGAGCACAAGCACAGAAAGGCACTTACTCTGGCACCAATTTCTGGCCTCAGACCTGCTCACTGCAGGCCTAAAATAAAAATTTTCATTCAGTGTTCTACTTAACGCTTCTAAAATATCCACAGCTTTGATTTTTAGGCCCTTTTACTAAAAAATAAATCAAGGGCTGCTTTCAAATCATAAATGCACAGGTGATAAAGATAAAAGAGTCAGGTGCTCCTGTTCAATAAACCCACACCAGCAGCTGAAGCACTCAGCCAGGAAACAGAAAACACAGGCTCGGGTCTACAGAATCATTTGCAGTGTTGAATTACAGCTTGGGGAGAGACTGGGACTCTGGCAAATAATGTCATTAGTGTCTCATTTTCTGCATTTGCACATTGCATTATAAAGGCACCACACTCAAAGATGAGTGTCAGATACCCAACCTGCCAGTAAATACAGCTGCATGTGCCCACAGATCCTACAGATAGCTGACAGACATTAGAAATCTCAGGTCTAAAACCAGAAATGAAGGCAGACCCTGAGCACACATGGAGATGAGCAAGCACATACCTACTGTACACACTGTGTATGAAGTATGGGGGACAATTCAGAACAATGTTCTCACCTCGCTGGTAACTGCCAAGCAAACCTCACCAAGTCTACAAAGCAGGAGCTCTGAATGGGACCCAGCCAGGTGTTGGATGGTGAAGAGTCCCTTCTCCTTCAGCTCCCTGAAAGGCAGAAGATTGATTTTTCTCTCCACCAAGGCAGCGCCCTCTGAAATGATCAGGCTGGCAGCTCAGTTGAACAATGGGAGGTGCTTTTCAAGGAGCGCTTAATGAAATCGTGGAACGCGTTGCCCCAGGATGCTGTGGCTGTCAAAAGCATTCAGAAACCCAAGAGGCAAAGAGAGGGGTTTCAGAGTGGCCTTTTCAGATGACAGCCTTTCTGAAATCTCTGGCACATGAGGCCCCTCTGTCACTGCTTCCTAGAAACTGTGAGACCGGGCCATGCTGCTGTTTGTTGTCACCTCCCTGTACCTGTCCCTGAGACAGTGCCACTGGCTGTTATTGGGGCATTTTCCTTCTTTGCCAGCCCCAGCAGGCATTCAGCAGGGAGAGTCTGCACTGCCACTCTGGAGCTGAGTTTCCACTCTATGATCTCGGCCTCTCTGTCACCCCCTCCACTCCCCCTCACACATTCCCCAAAAAAGCAGCAGGATGTCTGCTGGGACCCCCTCAGCCTGCAGGAAGGCCAAGTGGGTCCTGGCCTCTCCTGACCCACAGCACAGCTTTCTTTCATCTCAGCATGGAAATATAAAAACTGTATTATCACATCACACAGAGGGCCAGGAGCTTTTTATTTTGGCTGCAAGTGTCCACAGGGCATTGGGGAAGAGGAGAAAAGGAGTGTTTTGCAGCAAGCAACCTGGCTGCTCAGGCAGGATGGTAGGAAAAGTGTCTGGAAGCTGCTTTTTAGGAATTCGGTTGTTCTGCTGAAGCTTCTGACAGAGCTGATGGGCAGATCCCAGAGCTGTGGAGAGTTCCTGGGAAATTTGTCCTTGGATCTGTCTACGAATGCTCTCCCAGCCATGAACTGCCATCTGTGTCCTGTCCATATGTTACTGCCTTGACTGTTGAGTGTCTGAGGTGTCTCTTGAGGCTGCTATGGACCTCCTTCACCAAGGAATGGATTGTGATACAACATCCCTTCCTGCTTCTATTTGGGCACTGACAGAGCCTGGACCACTGTGGTTCGAGCTTGGGCTCTGGCCAAGCAAGATTGCAAATGAGAGCAGCTCATGGTCCTCAGCTCTTCCCTGCTGCTGGGACAGACAGACACGGCCATGGGGACAGAATGGAGCTGCCCCATCTGCCAGGGCACTAAGAAGGATGTGAGTTTTTCTCTGCCCTGTCACCACCAGTTCTGCCTGGACTGCATCCTGCAGTGGGCAAAGAGAAATCCATCATGCCCACTCTGCAGAAGAATGATAGAAGCTGTCAGGTTTTCTGAGTAGGATGAACAGGACTACATACAATGTGCCATCAGCTCCCCCAAACAATTGCTGGAGCCCAGCAGGGAGAGAGCCTGGCCACCTTGCAGAAAGCAGCCTCGCAGACCCTGTGATGGCTGCTCCATCTTCCCCACAGGGAACACTGTCCCCAGCTGAGCAGGGGCTGCAGGACCAGAGCCTGTGGATGGCCTCCTGCCCAAGGTGTGGGCCGAATTTTTCAAATACCAATGTCATCTGCTGGACCAAAGGTGTCCCTGGCTGCACCAGAAGCTGGAGGGAATATGCCAGCACCAGAGATGGCTGGTTAAGGAATTCATAGAGCAGCATCCTGCACACCCTCTGTGCCTATGGTCAAGTTGCCAAAATCTTGGTGCCAGTACTGCAGCTTCTCCTCTGAAGCAGTCTGAATTGCTGCTAGCACAGTCCAGGGTAAAGAAGCTAAAAGGACCTTTGCATAATCTCCCCAGATGTTTTATTCAGCCATGCAGGGAGATGTTCAGGTCCCAGCACCCACACACAGAGGGTCTCACTTTGTCTCCACAGGGCCCGGGGGCTGACCCTGATCTCGGGGCAGTACAAAGATAAGGGAGGCAATCAGGGAATAGGGAAGGTGTGGCTCAGGAGCACAGGAACAGACACAGGAACAGGGGAAGGAGCCAATGGGGTCTAACAGCTTTTTGAGGGAAGCTTCTTGTGTCTCCTTAGACCAGGGAATTCCCCCCAGGGTCCCCACAATTCCCCATGTATTATATTATTAGGAAAGCTTCTCTGAAGGATCAACTGAATCAACAAAAAATGACAAAAACAATCAAAAGCACTCATAAGACAATTGTTCAAAATGCAAACAATTCTGAGTTCCCAATGTGCCAACAGATTTCTTGGAGTGTCTTAGATCTGGCAGGAGGGATGCAGGGTTTTCTTAGCACAGTTTATGAGGAAACTGAGTCACACATACTGAACCTGTGGTCCATGGCCTCCTCACTGCCATCGTGCAGCAAGGAGGCCCAGGGGCTGCTGTGCTCTGGTCCTGTCAGGGATGAACACAGCGGCTCTGTGGCCAGTGCCAGCTCCAGCTCCAGCAGCTCACAAGAGGAGACTCCTTCCAGAAGCTCTGCTGGCTCCAGTGTGGCAGACCAGCAGAGCCCACTGGAAGCCACCCTCCATTGCAGCCACCCCCAGCTGCGCCCATCATCACTGCAGAGCAGGAGCTGCCCCAGAGGAGCCGCGGCAGGAGCTCATGGCAGTGGCAGGTCCCTGTGCCCAGGGCAGAGCCACAGAACCTCTGCTCCTGCCTGGGACAGGGGCTGCTCACCCTGGTGTCCCACCAAGAGGAGGGATCCTGGGCCCCAAACTCTGCCCAGCCCTGCAAAAGGCCACCCCGCCAGCAGTGCCAGCAAGGTTCCTGCAGCCATTCAGTCAAATCAGAGGAAACAAATGTCTCTTCAGCTGACACAGTCTCTGCACACAGCTTTCTCCCGCTTCTCCTGGTGCCTTTCCCTGACTCCAGGAAGAGCTGCAGGAAATGCTGTGTGAGCCATGATGATGGAAGAGCTACTGATAAAAACACTGGGGTGATGCTTTCAGAGGAGTCATGAATGGAAGATTGACCAACCTTTCAGCCAATGGTACGCCAAAAGTTTCCATTCTTTAACTAATTGACTGCAATAAATTAGTAAAAAGAAAGATACGGAAACAAATTAAATCTCCCACAGCTGCTGGCTTTCCTCAGGCTCCATGGTCTATGTATTGCTAGACTTACTTCATTTAGGCAGAATATTACCTGCCCTGACTTGCTGGAGACTGACCACAAGGTCTAATCTGTGGTGGGCAGTCACTAAAATTCGCTCAGCAGAGGCATCTTCAGCTGTCCAAGTGTAGCAGAAATACAAATTCTCTGCTTCATGACTGTGTGGCAGCAGCTGCTGGTGTGGATTTTTCAGCGTTGCTTCATGGATTACTCCTGGGAAGGAATTGTGTGCACAGGCACAGTGTGATGGCTTCGATCTCCTCTAATTACTCCAATCGGATGATGGCCAGAACTTGTAGGCAAAAAGCATCATGACAGAATAATTTACAATATTCTCCAAACTACCCCTGTGGTTTTGATTTTCTTACTGATTAGGTTCAGTGTCTGGCCTCAAGAAATCAGTCCAGAAAGAACAGGCAAAGCTCAGCTTGCAAGTTAGAGTGCAAGTCTTCAATCTGCCGTTTTTGCAGCATGTACAAACAACTTTACAACATATTTGTGAAAAAAATGTCTTAGTTCTTGCTATACCTATCCAGAACCTGACTGTCTCCTTGTTTTATTTTGATTTGAGATCCAAGCATGATTTTTTTCTGGACAGGAAAGTAAGAACCAGCTGCAAATACAGACTACAAGTGTGAATCTATACTGCAGGAACTGAGCTGTAGCTTGGAATTAAAGGCAAGAAGTGATGCCATGGTAAATGTGAACATTTAGTGCTGGCATAGGAGCCTTCTGCAATGCTCCACCAACCCATGGTTCACATTGCTACAAACTCTCTTTCCGATGTTACAAAGAGTGTTGAAGAGCTGGCTGTAAGTAAACAAAATAGCCAGAATGATAATTTTTGTTAACATGGCAAACAACGACTATCTAATAATTCAGAGCTCATAGAAGTGAGTATTCAGATTTCCACTTAGTATGTGCTGGCAGTTTTAATTTGAAATTAATAGGTTTATCCAAATCAAGTTATCCATAGGAATTAATTTGCTCTATGGTCTAACTAAAAATGCCTCATTGTCTGATAAGTTTAGTAGAAATTTGCAAAGTCAACAGTCCACAGATTTTCATTTCTTGTTCAGTGGCTATTCTGCAGGAAAGCTTTTACAGACTAATCAGTTTGGATGTAATTAAAATGCCAGTACATTTCATCTAGCCATTTTAGTATTAGAACAAAACCATATGACTGGACAGCCTTTTAAAAAAATATTTTGAAATAAATTTTCAAATCAACAGTCTGAGTAGGACTCAGAAAAAATACTCTACCAAACTTCAACTCTGTTGGAAGCTTCCCTTGTCACCCTGTGAATCAACTCTACATTCAGAAGATTAAAAGTCCCAATGATGGTGGTTTTGGTATGGTTAGGAATTGGGGAAGGGTCTTCTTCCTTCTCAACTCCATGCTGCAGTGCCTTTGGGATGTGGCCTGCTGGCCGTTGTTTGTGCAGCCCTGGTGTTTCTCCATGAGGCAGAAAGTGCAATTGCATTTCCAGCCCAGAGCCCGTGAGGAGTGGGGCGTGCAGAGCTGTGCCAGACCCAGGCCAGCAGCTGTGCCGCCAGAGGGTTTTGGTTCCTGCCCAGGGCAGCTGGCGCATCTCTGCCGTGAGTGCCTCCCCTTCCAGGTGCCCATGGACAGCAGGTGCAGGGTTCTGCAAGGGGCATGGAACAGGGTGGGGATGTCTGCTGGCAGCAGAGTGCAGCGGAGAGCAAACAGTCCAGGATGGTCCTGGAGTGTGTGACAGAGAACTCCTGACACAGCTGGTGACTGAGCCAGTGAGGGAAGGCACTGCTGGGCCTGCTGTTTGTGAGGAGAGAAGGGCTGCTGGGTGACAGCAGGGTTGGAGGTGGCCCTGGGCTCAGTGATCACAAAATGCTTGTGTTTGGTTCCCAGAGAAGGAATGAGAGACGTTGGGGAAGTGTTGACCTGCAACAAATTGTGAATTTGTTAAGCTTTACCAGGCAGTGCTTAGTTGTACCTTCCCTCACACCAGTGGTTAATGTGTGCAAGTGGATGTCTTAGCCTTGAGAATAAAGACAGTGGGCCTACTGAGGAGGTAGCTGCAATGCATTCAAGGAGAAGAAGGCTCCTAACCATTAAAGGAGAATTTGAGGAATGGGATGTTCACCACATGACCAGCAGAGACCCTCAAGAGACCCCTACTCTAAATGTCAGTAATTGTGGGGAAGTGATTTAAACATGTCAAATACTTTGGGAGAATGTTTAGCCTGTGAGTTTGAGCAAAGTAATGAATAAAAGTAATGAAAGTAATGTCTTAATTCCATGGATGCTAACACGTGGGTGTGCATGTTTCAGGAAAGTGATTCCCACGCACCCAGCACTGAAATAAAGTAATGCCTCTTTTCTCACACTGAGCTGGCAGTGTGGATCGGCCCTGCTTGGTAACTTTCATTTTGGTCATTCCTATTGAAGCATAAAGAATGGTTGAAATGAAATCTTTTCCACCTGTTTCCCTCTGGTTTACCTGTTTGAGGGTTAAAATTCTGTGCTGCAGGTGTGCTGGGTGTGTGCAGAGCAGTGCAGCCCCAGAAACCCCTTGGCTTGCCCACAAGTTGTCATGCCTTGTTGCCAGGTGTGCCCAGCTGTGGCAGGAGAAGGAGCCCGCAGCGCAGTGGGTACCGTGCCCTGCCCAGCCGGGGCTCTCTGGCACAGAGCAGCAGCAGCGCCAGCGCCGTTCAACCCGCTCCTGCCTTGGCTTCCCCTGGCACACAGAAGCCTCTGGAAATCAGCACCGCCAGTGGCGTTCCCAGCTTGGAGCAGCTGCTGCTGGCAGGCAGATGCTGCCAGTTCGACTGCTGCTAAAGGGGAAGAAAGGCAGAGATGTACCCGCACCGGAGCCCTGGGCATGTCCAATAAAGGTGTAAATTTGTGGGGAGATTTGTTAGGAAGGATTTCAGCTGTGATGCCAACAGTGGCTTCTCTCCTGGTTCTGTGTGTTCTGGACGAGTAATGCAATGGTTGGCTCTGACAATTAAGAAGTAGATGTTATGTGAATGTTCAAATGTGTAGTGATGGTATTGTAATATATCCTCCCATAGTCCTCTTTCCCATCCCCCTTGTAATAGCCTTGGTAGTCAGGGCATTTGGGGAGGGCTGGCTCATGACCAGCAGGCAGGGTGTAACAACACCTGACCCCCAGTCAAGATGCAAGAAAGTAATCTCCACCAATGGGCAGCAGAGAAAGAGTTGACTGACAAAATTTTTAGAGGGGCTAAGGGTATAAAAGGCAGAGCGTCCTTTTTGTAGATGAGCACATGGCTGCTAGTCACAGAGACTCCCAATGCTGCAAGTTTTCCTTAGTCAGTCATTTGTTAAGGTTTACTAAACCTTTAAAATGTTAAAAGTGAGAGTCATTTCTCACATGTGCAATGCTGTGGGCCATTTTCTTAGTCTGGTTTCCTTTGCTTGTGTCCCATCTGAGTGCTCAGCTGGGGTACAGGCTGTAGGTGCTTGGGGCACTCCTGGAGTTCCTCTTGGATCCCTGAACAACAGGGTTTGGCCCATGAGGGGATTTTGTGCTGCTTTGTGACAGATGAGAACTTCCCAGGCTCTTTTGTGTTTGCTGTAGGAAAGGTTGGTTATTGCTTTGCATAAATTCACAGACCAACATGGAGCGTTTGCTTTGTGATGTCAGGGCATGGTTGCCACATCGTCATAGTGGCATCAGAAGGTTGTCTTGGTGCACGGAAGGCCTGAGTGTCAGAGCAGCCCTAGGCCTTGCTCGCATCAGGAGAACCCTCCTGGTTTGAGCATTGGTCAGTGGGCAGCTGCACTCTGACAGGACACTTGTTTTTCTAGTGTTGGAGAAAAGTTGTGCAGCACTGGGATAATGATCCACCATCTGGCCACAGCAGCTTTTGCTGCCTATGGTGTTTGTTTTTCCGCATATTACGTTGCACACTTTGCACGTAAGTAGAGTTTTCCTTTCTACATCGGTAAGGGTGTATCCTAACCTGGCTTTTGTATGTCTTCCTGCTCTTTCTTGGTGGCTGAGTTTCTGATTTTGAAACAGAAAGAGCATTAGAGTGCCAGTGGTTTGGTAAAGCTCCTGTCAAGAGGTTCAGCTATAAAGGGGGTGTCTGTAGCCACAGGAGCAGCATTTACAGGGGAACCTGCAGGGCATCCGTTCCCTCCGCAGGGGAGTCTGTGGCAGCAGAGTCTGTCATTTACTCAGGTTGCTGGGACAAGCAAGACAGCTTTGAAAATGTAGACTGGCAGAGCTTCAGGGAAGGCCTTCTAAAAACTCTGCAGTTGTTCCCAGAATTCGGAGAAAGCTTATTTCTTTTTAAATTTTGTCATTAAAGGATTTGACTGTCTAACTTAATAACCTTTCACTGAGTGCAAAAATAGTTATTCCCTTTGAAAGGAAGTGCAAACTCTAAAGCAGTGAGTGTCTGCTCCTGAACCCTAGAGGTGCTGCTGTGCTCTTCCACAACAGAACTGCCACAGCTCAGGGGAATTTTGGGAAGCTTTTCTGGGCAACGGTTTCGTGCAAGTTATTGAGAATTAGTGCATGTATCTGATTGGAAAAAAAAAAGAGTACCTGAAGGAGAGGATTTCAGAAGCTGTTTTATGTCTTTGGTAGAACAGGAGCATTGAGTGTTAAAGGACAATTTGCATTTTCTTGATCATCTTTGTATTCATTTACTGGCTAAACAGGCTGAAGTGTAGGAACAGCCAAGAATATTGTCCTGATCCCTTGCTGGCTGTGTGAATGAAATGTGTCTCCTGAGGGAGGTTGTGAAACGGGAAATCGTACCTGTTTGGGTTGACTTGTTCTGTTGGATTCAGAGGGCCAGGCAGTTTTCTGACAGCATCTGGTTCATTTTCCCTTCCCACTACAGGTCACCTGAAGCGTGTATTCAGCAGTGCTAAAGATCCTGAGGTGAGTGAGAAAGGAACATTTCATGTTCCTGGTGTTGAGGAATTGTAGAGCAAGCTGGGAGCTTGGCCACTAGCAGTAGAGTGTAGAGGGCCAGCTAGGAAGGCTGAAAGAAATCCATTTCCATGCCTGAAACAAAAGGCACAAAGGCAGCTATAGATATTTTTAAATTTCCTTCTCAGAGTTTGAAGAACTAAAACCTAGTTTTGAAAAGAGAACAATGCTTGCAGACAGCAGATAGGAAAAATTTAATTAAGACCGTTTTGCTGTACAGTTGAATTAGATAATTTTAATTTAAACAGAGTGACTTAGAATCCTATTCCTATCAAATTTTATGATATCTACTTGGAACATGAGGTGGTAGAAAAGGAAGGCCATCTTGCAATGGTGCCTGCAGTATCTGAAGTGCAATGGGCACCTTTGTGGCTGGGGAGCTGCATGGGCCAAAAGGACGCAGGGCTGGCGGCCGTGAGCAGCTGAAGATGAGGCAGCATGTGGCCAGGGGGCCAAGAAGGCCAAGGGCACGGTGGCTGTGCCAGCAGCAGTGGGGCAGCAGGAGCAGGGCAGGGAGCGTGGCCCTGTGCTGGGCAGCGCTGCGGCCACAGCTGGAGTGCTGTGTGCAGCTGTGGGCCCTGGGAAGCAGGAAGTCATGGAGGGGCTGCAGTGTGTGCACAGAAGGACGGGGGAGCTGGGCAAGGGGGGGCAGCACAAGGCCAGGGAGGAGGTGCTGAGGGAGCTTTAGCCTGGAGAATGGGGGCTCATGAGGGACCTTCAGGCAGACTTCCATAGATCCCTGCCTTAGATCCATAGAGCCAATGCTCAGCACAGGGGCTGTTTCCCTGCCAAACATCCCTTCACTGCATCCAAGTGCTTTAGACACTGGAGTGGGTAACACTTTCTTTTTTTTTTTTTTTGTTTATTTGTTTGTTTGTTTGCTAGAAGGAGAAGCCTTGTGTAATTTCTCCTTCTCCAGGGAGCAAGAGAGCTTTTTCTCCATCTTTCCTTTTCCAGCACTGGCAGAAACACATCACTTTCAGGTTAAGGGCTCCCGTGTCTTTTGGCAGCCCAGGGCATCAGTGTGTGTTGTGTTTGGGAATTGAGCAGGAAATCAATTGCATTCCAGCTGGTGCTCAGAGATTAGAGGAGATGGAAGGGGCTGGGCTGCATTTCTGATTCCAGCCACTTTAGCACCATCAGTGTGGTCAAGTCCAAGAGAAGAACTTGCCCGAGCACAGATGCACAAAGAGTGCAGTTCCCAGCAATGCTCAGTTGATTGCATTCCATAATGACCTACATGCTCCAGATGCCCCAAGAGTGTGGGTTACTGAAGCAACAGGAGAGCAATCTCGGGATTGTAGTTGAGCGGGGCACTGGATACCAAGTTCTGATGTGTGTAGCAACAGAGAGGACAGTAAAGGGAGATTTCAGTAATGACATCTATCTATCTTCTATCTATCTATCTATCTATCTATCTATCTATCTATCTATCCATCCATCCATCCATCCATCCATCCATCTATCTACATAACATTTACATAACTGAATCTTCCTGGCTCTGGCTCTGGTCCAAGGCAGTTGGAGGTGCAGAGCTCACCTAAAGCATCCCTTTCTGGAGAGAATTAGAGACATGTTCCCTCGACCAGTTCTGAGAAGGCGGAGATGTTTCCCCCTCCAGATATGGTCGTTTTTTTCCCCCCAGAGTTGTTTTCCTCCTCCAGCCTCTTCTGCCCTCAAGTCCCCAGCTAATTCTTTAAATTTCTGCCTGTCCTAGAGAGGTTCAACAATTCCATGTTTAGGTGGTGTTTTGTGACTCTGGTCACACATGCTTTATGTGACACCTGGTTTCCTTCACTGGCATCCCCAGGGCTGTGTAAGTGCATTCGTTCACGGGGCCTTAGGAGAGTCTTCTCTTTCCCTCAGCAGCAGCAGCAGCAGCAGGGAGCGGTGGCAGGGCCAGGACGAGGAAGAGGTGCCTGCCCTGGCCCTTTGCTCCCGGGCCCCAGGCCAGGAGGGCTCTGGCTGCAGCAGGGCGCTCTTTGGGCAGCCCCTGGCAGCCTCTGCATGGAGCACAGCACGCTGCCCCGTCCTGCTTGTGCCACTTTTCTTCAGCAATACCCTAGCTCCTCTTCACAAGGAAAAAACTCCAGCAATCTAAAAAGAGATCATTCAAGTACAGTTCTACCTGCCTTTGCATTGTAGTTCAGGGCATGTATTTTTTGGTCTATAATTTCATGATTTTTATGAAAACATGCATTCATATCTTCACATTTTTGTGGTTTTAATTATTCATATACCTAAACACTCCATTTTAAACTCTTGATTTATTGCAGTTGGTGATTTTGAGGTAGTATATTCTAAAATGCCACAAAACAACACCTTTTGGGTAGTTTTTCTCACTCTTAAAAAAAAAAACCCATAAGCCATTTTAGTCTCTGTCTCTCCAAATTGGTTCATATCAGCCTATTTTAAATCAGGGCTACAATACTTTTATAGGATTGAGAGAGCTCCAATTAAATGCACACCAGTGATTCCTCTTGTGGAATATCATGGCCCCACCGTAAAGCTTCTATTTACTTTTTTTTTCTCTCATTAGCTCAACTGCAAACACACGTTCAGTTGCAAACTTACACAAGATGAGCAAAATGAAAAAGATGTGATTGGCCTTTGGGAGCTCCTTGCTGATCCTTCTGCTTCTTCAGCTGAGCAAAGCTCTGATCCAGGCAAAGAGATTGCACTTAGTGCTACACAACCATTTGGCTGGAACTTGCTGATTTCTAGGAACAGCTGGAGGCCTCTCTCTCCCCAGGATGTTTTGGCTGAGCCGAGTTTTGCTGGATTTTGACTGCAAATACCATTGCCCTTGCTTTCTTCTATCCACAAGTACCATGGCTGGGCAAAAACTGCCACATGGGCCATCTTCGAAAGGCACTTTGGTCTGGAGTTTATGAATGAACGCGAGCCGCATCCACTTCCAAACCACATGAAAAAAATCATGAAAGAAAACTTCCCATCCTTAACAAACAACTGACAATTCACAAGTGGATCTAGAGCTTCTTTACGCAATGAAAAGGAAGGCAATCTTCCAATGGAGTTGTGCTTTCGGGAGGTTTTCTTCTGACTCCCACTCCCAGCTGGCACTGGAAAAAGTCATGTCTCTGCAAGGTTCAGTATGTTCTGTCTGCCATCAGTTGTTTTGCTGCAACAATCAGAACAGGCATCAGGCTGGAGAGAGGCTCAGCTGATGCTAGCAACAGGAGCTGCCCCAAGGAGAAAAAAGACATGAACTTTTACCTCCCAAACCCATCTCCCCAGAGGCTCTAGCAGGATTCCTCTGGTTCCCAGAAATACAAAGAAAGAGGGCTGAGAAGACCCTTTGCAGCTATGTGTTCATGCCCAAGACTTTGCTGATGCCATTTGAGTTTTGCCTTTTTTCTTTTCTGTCTTTTCTGTATTCCTTGCACATCAATTTAGAGCTCTGTAGGCTACTCGATTTGTGACTATTTTCCCAGGCCTTTTCCATGGCCTTTGCCTAAGCAGAAAGACAAACTTCCAGAGCTCCAAGCGCCAGGGGGTAGAAGGCCCCAGTGTTATCTTGGTTCTTCCTGGGACAGACCCCTGCAGGGAGCTGGTGGACTCACCATCCCTGCAAGCCTTTGAAAGAAGACTGGATGTGGCACTCGGTGCCGTGCTTTAGTTGAGGTATTAGGCCACAGATTGAACTCGATCATCTTGAAAGTGTCTGTCTTCCAAGCCAGGGATTCTGTGATTCTGTGACTGAGGCAGCTTTTCCTGCAGCCCTGTAGAGGGCTGCGGGGGCCCTTGGCCAAGGACGGGGATCAAGGCTCATGGAAAAGAAGCAAAGGGCTCAAGGCGAAGGCTGACAGGGCACAGCTGCCACAGCCCGGCCCAGAGGGAGCCTCATGTCCTCCTCCTCACCCTGCGCCCTCTGCGCTGCCCTTTGCGGCGCCGGCGGCTCCTCTGGCTGCGGGGTTCCAGGGCGTGCTGGGGGCCGGGCCCCTCGTCTTCGGGAAGCGCCGGAGCCTCGGAGGCGAGCGGCTGCTGCTGTGGCCGGCAGGGGAGAGCTGCGGCTGCGGCCCCGGGCACGGCGAGCTGCCGCTATGGCCGGCTCCTGCCGCGGCTCCTGCCTCTGCTCCGGCCTCTGCTCCTGCCCTGTGCGCACAAACACGGCCGGGGGCTGCCCGGCAGCTCCGTGCCGCTCCGCAGCGGGCCCGGCCGGGCTGCTGCTCTCTGCGGCCTCTGCCCGCCGCTGCCGGCCCCGCTGCGCTCCCGCCTGCCTCTGCTGCAGCCGGGCCCACACGGGAGGCAGCACATTGGGGCCGGCTCGGAAAAGCCCTGCCCGCAAAGCGCCCGCCACGGCCTCGGCCGCAGGGCACAGGCTGCCGGCGTCCTCGCAGCTGCGAGCCGGCCCGGGCCGCCTGCCGGCCTCGGCCACAGCTCCCGCCTGTGTCTCCATGGCCGCGGCTGCTCGGCACGGGCTGAGCACAGCCAGCGCCAGCAACAGCTCCTCACGGGCCCAGGCCCTGGGCCCTCCGAGCCCGCCCTCCCCCGAATCCCAGCCCTGAGGGGCTTGGCGTCCCAATGCATCCCCTGGGGACAGCAGAGTCGGCCGCTGAGCTCAGCCCATGGTGACACCACCAAGTGACCAATGGAAAATTCACCAAATCCTCATCAGAGACAAGAGAAAACTCCCATGGTGCCTGACAGCCTGAAGCAACTGCCAATTCCAGATCATTCCATCCATGTAGGAAAAGAGGCTTTTGCATTAAAGCAGAAAAGAGTTATCGAAAAGGAGGGCAGGAAGAAACAACAAAGTTATTTGGACTCATGCTTCTTGTGTCTGTTAGAAAGGCCAAGAAAATGCACTCCTTGCTCTTCTGACACAGCTCTCTCTGTTCATGATGTGGGACAGCGAGTGCTGATCATGTGCAGGAGCTGATGCAAGGGACAGGGACAAGGATGCAGCAGGCACAGTGCCAAGCTGACAGAGGGATGATCTCTGGCAGTGGCACTGAAGAAGAAGAGTTTGCAGGCAGCACAGAAAATGGCTCTTTGTTTCCCCTCTTCTTTCAGTGCTGCTAAGAATGTAGCCTGGAGCAAGCTGGGAACACCAGAGCCTGGAGCCCTTTCCAGGCAGGGCTGCATCAGACACAAACCAGCATGGGACTGAGGAGCCCCTGGGCTGGCAGTGAGCAACCTCGGGCTCTGCTCACTGCTGGTGGCATTTGCTATTGAACCATCTCCAAGGATTTATGTTGTGCTCTGTATTTCTAAGGATTTTCCCCCTTTTTTTTTTTTTTTTTGTTGTCTCCTGCACCTTTTTTTCTCCATATTTTCCTATCCTGTCAGCAGCAGCCCTTGTCCAGAACTGGCTCTAAAATATCAGCAAAGTAGCTAGGAACAACAATGGGGGGAATCCTGTGGCTCAGGAATTCATACGCCAGAGCCCTGCCTGTGCCTTATGCTTTGTCAGGACCTCCTTCTCTGTGCAAAACAAGGGATTAAGGGAGTTTTTTTTTGCCACAGAGCTCCTGAGAAGCAAATGTTGTGCTAGGTTTCTCAGGAGTGTATCCGTTAAGTTCATTGCTGGCAAACAGAAAGTAAGGCCAGGGTAGCAGAGCAGCTGGGAGCTGGTCACTCCCTACAAAGGGCTGGTGTAGGATGTGGGAACACCACATTCCAGGAGGGGCGAGCAGGGTCAATGTGCTCAAGGTGCTGCCAATGAGGTTTGGGTTCACTTAGAGAGTAGTCAGGGCTGGTGAGCACTGCAAGATCCAGCTGCAGTCCCCATCCATGCCCCTTTCAGTGATGGCTTCAGGGTGTCTGCAGCCTGGATCCAGAGCGGCCTGGGGGGCTCCTGAGGCTGCCTTTGCACTCAGGGTGAGGATGCCCAGGAGCCCCTGAGGCCGGCAGTGGGGACCAGGGCTGGGGTTTGTGGCCTGGCAGGTGTGGCTCTGGGGGCTGTGACATGCCAGGGCATGGGTCACTGTCACTGCCCTCCGCAGCCCTGGCTAGCTCTGTGATGCTCCAGGGACAATGGCAAGAGTGGGGATCTGGCTAGGTTAGGGTTTTGCCTGAGCCAGAACCTCTAGGCCAAATGCCGAGCAGTAGAGACCTCTGGAGGACCAAGTGGAGGAAGCACAGGAGGCTCTTCTGCGGTGTAAAGCGCAGCAAATTCATCAGGAGAGGCAGGACTAAGGTTCTGCAGGCAAAAACTCCCAAAGGAACAGATGTTCAGAGAAGCCCCAGCACCCCTGTGCACTGGTTTTTAAAATCTTTCAAAACGGGGTGGACACCATATAGCAACCAATAAACGACTCTTGGGGTGTGGTTTTGAGGGCTACAACAAATCAGAACAAGGGAAAGAGAGAGCGTTGGGATAGGGATTGGATCTTAGGGTGAGGGACAGGGAACTTTCTGGAACAAAGGGTTCCAGAAGAGTTTGGGCTGATGGATGGGGCAAAGGGGCCGGGTTGTCTTGACAGACAGGGAAAAATCTGCTGAAGAGGGAGGGGATTCCTCGAGGGACAGTTGCGTAGGAGGGCATAACACAGGGGAGAAGCTAACTGTAATAACTTGGGGAACACTTGAACCTACCACTATATAACAGGACATTTGACTCAATAAACTAACACACTGCAACACAGAAATTCAGGCTTTCGGCAGCTGAGAGGTGGCACTATTAGAACCCGCAGCCGCTGGTGAAAGCCATCTCTCTCCTTCAGGTTCTTGCTGTGTGGGAAGGTGCTGCGAGTTGTGGTGGCTGCACTCCCCCTTTGCTGGGAGGATGATCTGTATCAGGGGAGAGCAGAAAGCTGCCATGGTGAGCAGAACATGCTCGGAGCATTACAGTTCAGAGAATGGCACTGCCCCTGAAGGGCAAAAATCTTGAAAGCATATAATTATGTGCAGAACCATTGCACAAATTTTCTCTTCTAGAACATGCCCATTTTTTGTATGCTGTAGATGAATACTCTGGGTTTTATAGAATACATGGGGTTTTTTCCTTAAGGTTTTTGGGAGAACTCTCAAGTTTATTTCTGTTTGTATTTTACATCCAGCATGCATATAGTTTTTTTATTATTATTATTTTTCTTCAGTAAATACTTAGGGAAAAAAACCTAAGCATTTTTTAATCCTTTGGGATATTGTGATTAATATTCTTAGAAAGAAAACCTTTTTGAACACATGTGAAAACACAGAGAGAGGGAAAACAGTATAAAAGTCTTTTAGAACAGGGCATGTAATACGGACTGCAGAACTGAGTAATTCCCCCAAGTGTAGAATTAGCAAGATATAACACCAAGAGTAACTGCCAAGATACTTCCTTAAATCAAGGGAAATGGGACCTGCAGCCATACGAGGCACAGCCAAAGCAAATGAAAACCTTTGGAAAAGAGGGAATTTTGCCAGTGACATCAGTCTGTCCGGATAACTGAGGGATGCCCATCAATATTGCATACATTCCTCAATATTTGCAATGTCTTTTCTCCCAATTTCTGTGAAATTAATAAGCTGCAGTTGTTTACCATTAGCTTAAGCTCTTAGGGGAATTACCAAGCACCATGTATGTTTTGCTGTAGCCGAGCAGGACTTGAGTTTCCCAAATCTACAAAGCAGAAGGGAATCACACAGTTACTTGTGCTATTGTTAATGAAGGGTTTCATGAAAGCAGGTGAATGAGAGCATTGCATTGTAAAACTTCCACATGCAAGAAAACAGGAGTCCACTTAGAATAAAACATATAAGGCTAGCATAACATCAGAACAGAATAAAATGAAATTGCTAGACAGGAACTGATGTGTCAGAAATTAGGTGTATCATTTCTGATACATCTGCATGCATTTGCAAGCTAAAACAGAAAAGGAAGGGCAGAGATAATAAGGAACAAAGATTTTAAAATTGCACTGTGCAGAAGAGATACACGAACCACCAGTGTGAACACAGCTTGGAGATTCAGCTTGGAGATGGATTAGAGTGGAATCCATTCACTGAAGGTCTCTGGTGCACATGAGTGCAAAGACTGAGGAAAAAAGGAGAAAAGTTTAATTTCTGAAAGCTATTTAGATTCCTGGAAGCATTGTCTAGAGATCTAAAAATCTAAAGCCTCAGAGAATCTGAACCTAAACCATCCCCAAATGGATTGATCAGGTATGATGTGCACATCTCTGCTGTTTTCAGAGTCAATGAAATCGACAATGAGTGGCTGGAAATTAGGAATGCCCACCCAGATTTTATCTCCATTACTTTAAGAACACCTTAATAAGGCACTTCAGGAACTGAACACTGACATTCTCACCATGCTCTATTTACTTTACATTTGAAAACAGGCTGGCAGAAGGAGAAATCAGGCTTTAATTTCTCCCCACATTACCTGTTGCACTTTCAGGTTAGGAGTAGATGTAAAATTCAGCTAATCACTCCCTCTATCCATGAATATTCCACTAGTGAACTGACAAACAGAACATCCTTTTTCTCTTTTGTACCGTCCTAAATGGTGCCCAATGAACAGGACACTCGCATAAATCTCACAGAAAATCACCAAAATTGCTGAAATTAACTCTCAATTCCATGATAAAAGCTTCTGAGAAAAGGCTTGACGGGATCACTGAACAAACTGAAACTTGGAAGAGAAACACGCATTTCAGCACTGATCAAGGGGAAAGAAAAATAAATGCTGTAAAAGTTCCAAGTGGAAGGTTAGGAGAAACACAGGAAGCAGAGAAAGAACAAGGCCCTGTCAGATGACCTGTGCAAGGTAACTTTGTGCCCCAGCACCGTTAGAGGACATTCCCTGTCATTGGTGCAAGCAGCTGGAGACATAAATGCTGATTGATTTGGGGGCCACAGTCTTGATAAGTGCAGAGGTGGTTCAATAACGTGACATGAGGGAGTTCCCTCAGAGCAACTGGGATGCCAGAAAGAAGTGAGCAGCTCACCACAGCCCGGCCCGCTCGGCTGCTTTTCCTTCTGACCCCCCTGGGGAGGCTCTGACATTTCCTCTGCCCTGATGGAAGCGCAGCTGCTGCCAAGGGAAATGTCCCCACACTCACTCAGTGTCCCTTTGCTTGCCTGATGTCCCATCTGCTGTCCCTGTCCAGGAGAGCTGCTCTGCTCGGGAGGAGGAGCCGAGCGAGGGCCTGGGAACATCGGCGGCTGCAATCCCTCCTGATCTAGCCCTGTTTATGGATGTGTAGTTAGATTTGTATAGTTACAAGTATAGGGATATTTACATACACTGACTGATATTTGTATAGGGATATTATGTATGTATATTGTTATATTGATGCGTATATATTCATCTGTTTACATACTTGTATAGCTCTGCAGCTGTGCATTTCTATTGCTGGGGTTGTATGGACTTTTTATTGGTCCATTGATATTTATGTATTTATAGACAGGTTTGTTATGCTTGTATTATATTGTCATGTTATATGTCATGAAATATGTAATGCATGTTTACATCTCTATATTGTTATGCCTATATATGTATTTACTTCTATTTATTATGTATGGAGTTGTATAGTTCTAAAATTCTATTTATTTAGTTCTGGATCTGAGTTCCTTTACAGAGGGATATTGCTGTTTCTGTATTTGTATATGGGCTGTACATTTGTAGTAATAAGTAATGAATTTAATTGTTAAACTTCAATTCAGTAACTTCAATATTTGTGTACAGTGAGTTGTTGCAGAGGGTTGCAATAATTTTTTTTCACTGAAGTTGATATCTGTATATATTTACAAATCACAATTCTCAGAAAAAATTAAATTTTATTCATAAATTGATATTTCTGTGTTTCTATATTGGTACCACAGGTGTTGCAATTTAAAATAAATTTCATTTTTAAACATAAGTTAATGTTTGTGTATTTGTACATTAGTAGTGCGGATGTAACTATCTGCAATAAATGCAATGTTTCAACGGAAGTAAGTGTAGATTTGTGCTACCCAAAGCCATGAGCAGGTGTAAATGCTGGAGGATTTTGGCCATGCAAATCTCCGGCCACGCCCAGCACCTGCCCCACCTGCACTCAGGCTGGGCAGGGGAAGGGCAGATTTGGGCTGGCAGCAGAGCCCCACGTTGGCTCAGAACTCACTGCAGAGGCTGCTGAGAAAACTCCGGGGCTCCATGAGCACAGAATCCAAGCAGGAGCCACCCGGGGAGGACAAATTCCCCATCCCACGGGCAGCTCTTTAGAAAAGTGCTCCAAGTGTGCCCCTGAAGCTCATCCCAGAGACCAGAAGCCAGCAGGGATCCTGAGCCAGCTCTGCTGCCTTTGGCAGCACTTTGGCAAATGAGCTGCAGCAAGGGGGAGGCAGCAGCGACTGTGACTGCTGCAGGCTGGGGATGAAGGAAGGGCCATGGACACAAGTGCTGAGATGCCCCAAAATCCAGAGGGAGGCTGGAGAGCTGGGAATCAACTTGGCATTTCAGTGCCAAGCTCTCACAGGCACTGAAATGATGGAATCCCTTTGTGTGAAGTGACCTGGAAGAACTGACAGGGAGTTGCTGCTAGGATCAGCAGTAGCAGAAACTAAAATGTACAAACACTAGGAGATCATCTAATATCCCCCACAAGCAATGGCTTCAAAAATGATCTCATGTATATATTATATTATATTATGTTATATTACATTATATTATATTATATTATATTATATTATATTATATTATATTATATCATATCATATCATGTCATGTTATGTTATGTTATATTATATTATATTATATTATATTATATTATATTACATTACGTTATGTTATTTTATGTTATTTTATGTTATTTTATGTTTTTATTATATTAATCAAAATATATAATATATAATATGCATGAAATTTAATGCACATATATTTTTGGACAATTTCATTTTTTGATATATATTTTCATTTAAGATATATATTTGAAATAGCCTTTCAGCTTGGGAGAGTGAAGATTTACAACAGTGCAAAACCATCTGCCCACAGAGCAGTCAGCCCCCGGGTGCGTGCATGCACACCTACCCACTGTGCCTGCTCTTCTCAGCATCTCGGGGCTGCTCTTTGCAAAGAATTGGGATGAATTTAACTCGACAGAGCCACGAGTGGGGTGTCCAGCTTGTCATGAACACTCATGTGGCAACGAACAACACAGAGCTCTCAAATCCCATTATCACAGGTCATTTCATTCCTGCTGGGCACTGTGGAACTCTTAAAAGACACAGAAAATGGGTGGAAAACATTGGCATCATGACACTGCTGGTATCCTCCTGGAGGAAAATCTGTTGGGTTTCTTAAGGTGGTAGCTTTCCAAAACCTAGGAAAACTGCTCAGCAGTGATAGCCCAATTGTGAATGGTTTTCTTGGCTTGGCAAAGGCTGGGGTGTTAACAATGGACTCTGTCCTTGGTCCAAATCACCTGCCCTCACCTGCAGACAAAAGCACCACCACCAGCAGCAGCTACATCAGTCAATTTTCTCAAAAAGCTGTGTTAAACTTGGGAGAGGAAAGGAAAACACATCAGACACTGTGGATTATTGACAAGACTCTGAGGAACAGTTCCAAAGCAAAGGGCAGCAGCTTCTCTCTGGGCCACTCCTTGTGCCCGAAGGCAGCCGGGCTGCCCTGGCTGCCCAGGACCCTGCGCCCCGCGGGCTCTGCAGAGCTGCACAGCGGGGAGGCAGCTTCGGGCACCTCAGCCCCTGGGCAGGAGGGGCTGCTTGCTCTGCAGGGCTGCCTGTGGGCAAAAGCAGGGTGCTGGCCTTCTGCTCCTGGCCCTAGCCTGGCCTTGCAGGGCTAATCCTGTTCCCTGTCTCAAATGTGCTAATGATAGACCTGATTGTTTGCAGCTCTGCACGGGTGTGATTTGCACCACAAAATACTGAAGGACTAAGGCCTGAACAACAGACCCTGACTGAAGCCTCAACAACAGGACCTGAGCCAAATCTGCACTCTAGATGACCTTCCCAACCCAATGTTCAATCTATCTGCTCCTTAATCAAGTGTTATTATCAAAAGGATTGTTGCATCCATTCACTGGTGGAACACGTCTTCACCTTTCTGCATGAGGAAAATGGACAAGGCCACACCTGGCCTTGGTTCCTCCTTGAGCCCTGGGCAGGCTCGGGGAGAAAACCAAGAGGAGAATGACACCAGCTGTGCCCCCAGCAGAAGCTCTGCCACATTGCTCGCCCAGCATGATCAGAGCCGGGCTACTCTCACAGCGCACTCGGGAGCCTCGTGGCCGCCAAAGGTGGAGGCACCGCAGGATTTCCCGGTTCCCGGCCGTGGCTCTGCAGGGCTGGGCTGGGACAGCTTCCCCCAGCTGATGTGCAGCTCTGGATGAAGGGGAAACCATTGGGCTACCTGGTGATGGATCCTCCTTAGTCACCAGAGGCACCCTTTTGTAATAATGCTGAGGTGCATTGCTTAGCTTATCCTTTCCTGACTCTTTTTTACACTTTGGCATTCCAGTAAATCACACTGTTCCTTCAGCTGGTGTGTCTACATCTCTGACCCTCTCCACCATCAAAACAAACACACAACCAGTTTAGCATGAGACCTGCCTCTCTGCCAGCCCATCTCTTGGCAAACACCCCTGGTGGCCATCTCCACAAATGAAATTCCTACTTTGCAACTTCCTTTTCTGCAGGCAGAAGAGAAAAAGAGCCATTCCCAGTTCTGGACACCTCCAGAAACCAGCTGCTTTCAGCAGTCACAACCCTGAAATATCAACCTCCTTTCTTAACCTGCCGTTGGGAGCTCCCACCAAGAGGCCTTTTGTCCAAGGATACCCACAGAAGACCTGGAGAAGGGAGCAGTTTGAAACACAACTGCTTCAGAGTTTAAACCTGCCTTTATCAAATGAGCACACACCAACCTGTCCCAAAGGGAAAGCAGGCAGGAAAGAGAAGCTCCTCTCCCACAACTGCAAACTCCGTGCTTCCTTCTGTTCCAGCTGGAGAGTGGAGGCCATGGGCTGCACCTCACTTTGGGAAGGAGCCCTGGGAATTGGCCTGGTCTGGGAGGGCAGCAAAAGGAATTCCCCAAAAAGTAGGAAAAGATTCTCTTGAAGGAATAGATGATGACAACATTTCTGCAGAAAAGCAAAAAAAGAATAATTGAAGCATTTCAAGAAGTGCCCAGACTGAAATCTGTTTGCCAATACGACAACCCCAAAGTCTCTGTGGTGTGTCAGCAAGCTCAGGAATGAACCTGCAAGGCTTGGATAAACATCATTGTTGTCCGCCCCCCAGAGCACAAGCAGCTCCCAAACAACTCTTCAAGACTAAGGGACAAAGCTTCCCCCTTCAGCTCTCCACAGCAGCTCTAGGGAGTCTCTCCCACTGCAAGATCTCCTTTGTCAGTCTACAGTGACAAGAGTTGGCTGCAGGAGACATTTGCATGGGAACTCTCCCCAGATTGGGGGGAAGAAAAAGAAGAGGTGATTCCTGAGGAAAGAAAAAGGCAACGCTGCTTGGGAAGACACCAGTGTGAGTTTGCTACAACTCTAGGCCCGAAATCCCCTGAAGAAAGCACCATCCATCCATGGGGCAGCACTTTTGCTTTGATATCAATGCTGACAAAATTGCTTCCCATTCCTGCTGCCGTAGCTGACTCCAATTCATGAGCAATGTGCCAACTCTGCCAAAGACAGGCAGACATGGTGAGATAAAACCAGCTAGTCTGCTGAAAAGGAGTCCAAATTAATGTTTTCTAACTCCCCCTTTTCATCCTTTCCACAGCCAAGACAGAGCAATGTCCTTCCTCTCTGTCCCCGATGGTTACCCAGGCATGGGATGCAGCGTGGGGACAGAGCCTGTCACTGCTCCCAGTGCCCTGCCCTGCCCTTCCGTGCCTGCCTTGCCCTTCCCTGTCCTGCGGGATCCTGCTGTGCTGTGCCGTGCCGAGCCGAGCCCGGCCAGTGGTCACGCATTTCGGGAATGACCCTCCCCTGCGCCGCCCGCCGGCGTAATGAACACACCACTTTGTAACTTTGACTAGTTAGAGAGTCTTTGTCCCTGATTTTCAGTTTTAACCATTCAGGGAGCTTTTGTTTTCCCTGACAGAAGTACAGTTGCTGCCAAGGGAAACACACCCAAAGACCAAAGGGAAGACCCAGCCTTCCCTTTGCTTCCCTTTTCCTTCCCTCACTGCTACACAGCGCTCTCATACCAGGACCTCAGTGCTGCCTCACCGGAGGATTTAGAGCTGCCTCCAGGCCCTTCCAGGCTAAGTGCATGTGCTCAGGACTCTGAGGTTTTCCTAGCTTCTTGGGAGAAGGTGTTTGCTTCATCTGGACTTCTTGGGGTTTCATCGGAGGAGCCAGGCACAGGCAAATTTCATCTCCACTGTGAGCTCTTCATTCTGCTTGTTCCCATGAAGCTTAAATGCCAACCTGAGCTCATCGTTCCTCTGGTTCCCGTAGACCATCACAGCCCTTCCATGGCCTCTCCAGAGAGGGGCAGCTGCACATCTTCAGAGCAGCAGTTGCCAGCCCGCATCCTATCAAGGAGGGAAAGAGTTTCTACCCTTGCTTTCCAAGCAGGTCCTGGTTAATGACCCTTTAAAGTGTTTTCCTGCAGTGCTCTGTCATGGGTAGATCTCAAGTGAGAATCGGGTAGAAAGGGTCAAGTTGCCTAGGAAGGGGGACCTTGAAAACAGAAAGATTCTCTGCCTGATTTTCCTGTACTTGCTGCAGATTTGGATGGTGTTCTGGGCATTTTGCAGGCAGCCTCTCTGTAGGGGTACAAGGGCAAGGTGGAAGATATTGCCTAACAAGTGGTCAGTGTTAGGTGCACTCTCCTCTTTCTTTGAATGAAGCCAAACTAGGACTCTGGTAGGATATTGCAGATGTTTAAGACTGTCTGCCCTGCAAATCAAGCCATGCCATTTGACACTGGCAGGGGGCTGTGTAGAAATCACGAACGGGCCGGGACTGCTGAGGAACGCGCCTCGAGCTGTTTGTTTTCCAGCATCAGTCTCATTACATGGTTATGACAATGGGAAGATGCCAGCAGCTCACATCCCAGGCAGCAGACAAAGAAATTAATGTTACAACTTACTTTATAAGTTTTTTGACCAATCACACAACGCAAAAGTTTATTGACAGTAGTTCTATCCAATCACTTTAAGCACAGGTACCTTTGGTTAAAACAATGCTCGCTTATTTCAAATACAATACCTACTTGGAAGCCTTAAAACACAATGCACTGAGCTCCATTATTAAGCTTCAACCTTCCCAATATCTTGCTAGATAAACTTTTCTGTAGCTTAGAGAGGTTTTCTAGACCAGCATTAATACACAGACCATTGTTCTATTTTTCCTTGCTTTTCTACAGGTTAAATAATTTTTCTGCTGACCTATCTCATGGCTGCTGCTTAGCTGTAATCACAGTTCTACTAAATCTGAGACCTGCTTTTTGCAGCTTTCCCAAAACCCTCTAATTTTGTGGATTCCCACAGAGGACTCAGTGCCAGAGCCTCTGGAGAAGCGTGGAGGGCAGGGCTCAGGCAGGTTGTGCCAGTGCAGCATTTGAACTAAAGGCACCAGGAAGCACCAAGCCTGCAGACAGGAACTCAAGCCTTCTCATCTCTCACTGCCAGAGGCAGGCTCAGAGCAGCCATCTCACCCCTCTCTAAACCAGTGGGGCTCTGTCCTTACCAAGCTCCTCGGGCTCCTGGGAATTGTTCCCACAGCTCTCGGTGCCATGCAAAGCTCCCCTGCTGCAGCTCAGTCCACAGGCTCCCCTCCTGAGGATTCAGGGGCAACATTAATATTCCCCTTGAAAGAGAAACAGAAAGGAAGAAACCCTTCTCGCCACTTACACAAAACACCTGGTCCAACAACTCCATGGCTCACACACTTAATCCCTTGTTCCTAACAAGAACTCTGGGCCCCAAAGCCCTTCAACAGTCAGAAAAATTTGACTTCTCAAACACAGTCCAAAAGCTGTCAAAGCTGACAGTGACAGTGTTGAACATGGGGGTGACACTGAACACATGGAATGGCTGCTAAAGAAATCAATTGCTGCTCTGTTCTGTAAGGTTGCATGTCTGACAGCACTAACATCAGTCATCATGTCACTAATTGCAATGGAAGTAGCACTGTCTTCTTTCTTCAGCCAACACCGCAGTCGGTGTAATGGTTTCAATGCCTCGCCCGAGGCAAGTTCATGTAGAAATAAATTTGATGTACCTCATTTTGCAGGGCCCTAGGGTCTGAAATTGCTATTAAAGTTTTCTTTATAATGATGGGCAAATCTTTTTTCTCTGTGTTTTCTCTTGATGGCTTTTTTAACACTAGGTGCTCTCACAGTGAGTTGTCTGATGCTACATGGGCCACATTTAATTTTTGAGGGAATGTCCTGCCAGGCTCTATCTTCACATATGAGCCAATATTCTATTGCTAATTGTCATGGGGACTCATCTAGGTCATCTACTCTTCAGCAGTTTCACCCTTAGGGGGCACTGGGGTAGTACAATTGCACCACAAACTTGAGTATCTGTCCTCAGGATGATGGGGAGTAACATTTAACTGTGGATCTCCCTGGTACTGAAACTCAGCACAAAATTCCATCACCAATGAACCAAGAATTCCAATTCTTGAGGTTCAGAAGGTGCTTTAAGAAGATCAGGGGCCCAGTGATGTCAGCTGGTTATGGGATTGGTCTCGTTGGCAGCCTCACACCAATATTTGTCACGATTGGGTATTGGCTACTCCTTGGCTGGCACAGGCACACCGACCAAACGGGTCACAAAGTCTGGATTCGAGTTGGTCAAACACATGGTGTCTGAGCCTGCTGACTTGGCTAAAGCAAGGCAAACATTCATTTTTGGTTGATCTACAGGCATATATGCACAGCAAAAGCAAGCAAGCAAAACCAACAAGTGCCAGTCTGTCATTTGATCAAACTCCATGTTCCTGTTCAGCTGTTTTTAGGATGAAGCTTGCCCATCTATTTCAGTTCTCAAGCAAATCTTTTAGCATTTGTTCAGGGACTGGCCAACTATAGGGCACTAAACTGTCCCTCTAACCTTCAATTTTTACAAATTTGGATATCGTAGAATTCTTTTGAACACAATGGACACCACACTTTTGCTGAAAGAGCTCTATGATGCAAACCATTTTCACAGCCCAAAAATCAACATCAAACTCAAGATTTGTAGCTTTCACAGGTTGAACAGGATCGTCTGGCATGAACCGTGGCTTCTCCATGCGGCTCACGTCTGCATGCTCATTTCCCTGCTGGTGGAATTGTCGCTGTGCTCTTGTGTATGAGATGGTTTCACGCCCTTCGCGGGGACCCACATAGGTCCGACACCTTTGCAAATAGAAGCATACCCTTTGCCCCAAGTGATTAGTGAAAATGGTCCTTCAATTTGTCCTTACTCAAGGTTTCTGATCAAAACAGAAGGATTTTCTTTCAATTTTTCCTGTGTGCTGTTTGAAAAGTGCCTAAAAATTGGAGGATTAGGTCCTGCAAATGAGCTATTAAAAACATAAAGACATCTAAAGCTTTGCTCAACCTCATCTGGGATGTTGCTTGAGCCACTCCCCCTTTTGTTGATCTAGAATGAGTTTAGAGTGTGGTGCGTCCTTTCAACAATTGCCTGACCTGTGTGGGAATAGGGAATTTCAAAAGTGTGGCAAACACTCCAGTCCATCAAAAATGTGACCAATTTTTGAGCTGTGTATGTGGCGCCATTTGTCAGTTTTCATCTCGTGGGAGATCAGTTTGGCGAGCTCTGGGCCCAGTGACACTGACAAGGACAAAAGCAAAAGACGAGAGGCGCTCTCTCTTCCCGGGACCAAAGTCCCACAGCTTTAATGGAGAACAACTCCAGGAGAGAAAGAGAGTGTCCAGGAGAGGAAAGAAGATGTCCAGAGGAGGATAGAGAGTGTCCACCTCATGGCAGGAGACTTTAAACCCTCGGGGAGGGGGGCGGTAGAAAGGAACTACCTTAGTTTAACATAATAAATCACCACACTGAAGTTTTCTGCATAAATTGCTGCACTTGTTGCAAACAAAATCCTAAAATCTCCCCAAACACAACCGTGCAGTCCCAAATGACCACAATGTGGGAGAAAAACCACTCAAGCCCCCTGTATACCCAAGCACCAGGTGTCACAGGGAGTAGCAAGCCCTGCAATTAGAAAGTCCACACACACAGGCTCACCGGGAAAGGAGCATCTCTTTATGAGGGGACAGAGTGCTCACTTTTCTCAACACAACACACACCATCCACCACATCAGCATCCACACACATCATCTTCCTCAAGCATTCACACACTGAAAACGGAAGCACAATTACAACACACAGGAAAAATGGCAGCAATAAAACAGGATTTGCTCAATCCATCCCCACAATTGCTAGCAGGTCCTTATTGACACAGCAAATCCTTTCTGCCAGCAGCCAGACCCAAACCCAAACTGCACAGGCGTACATTGTGCACAGGATGTCTCTGTGTGACTTGTGAACAGCCCTTCCCCTGCATACACCTTACGGGTTACTTTATACAGAGTTAAACGTTCCCTTTCTCCACAGTCCCAGCAGTCTTGTCTGTCCCCCATGAGGAACAGCTGAGAGCGGAGGTGCCTCCAGGAAAGGAATGTCCTGGCAGTGCCCAGAGACGTCCAGAGCCCGGTTGTTCTCGCTGGAGCAGAGAAGCGTTCCTGCCGCGGTCACCAAATGAGGTGTGGAATAGAACTCACCACAGTTAAAGGTAGAAGGTGGTGTGTTTATTACAGCACCAGGCACACAAGGAGTTGTCTCTTAAAGACATGTGTGAAGAATCACTGCCGCTCTACTTATCTAAAAAAGTCCTACATATTCATATAATTCCCAAAACGACTAATACATATTAATTAGGTAACCCCACCTACCCCCTTTGTATTAAAATGTATTATAACTGAGTCCAAAGTTCCTTCACATTTGCGGATTCTTTCACATCACATGGGTTGGTGGGTTTTAAAGCAGGGAATGGTCTCCTTCTGATGAAGCCAAGACGTCTTCCTCAATTTGACCTCTTTCCTTATGACCTGTTGGCAGGCTTTCGCACCCCTTGTCTAAAGCTGAAATTTCGGGGCCCAGGTGCAGGCTACGGTCTTCTTCTTTGTCACAAAGAAATCCGCATCCCATCCCGCTTCTTTAAACATAGTAAAGACAGGCAAGTGATATATTACCCTAGCCTTAACTACCTTATCTGCTAAAAATTAACTATCCCTTATTATTGCTACTCTTCTTGCTATACTCTTTCTGCCTAACTAAATCTTGCTAAAATTTTAACTCTTCCAGTTTTTTTAAATCCTGGATTCATTGGCCTCATCTCACACACCAGCCATGTGTGAGCTTATGCTGTAACTGGGAAATTCCACTCCTGAGCAGGAGATGCAAGGCCTGGCTCTGAGCTGGAAGGGTGAGAAGGATGAGATGCACAGCGTTTTGATCCAGGGGATGTCCTGAAAGTGCACTGCCTACCTGCCCCTGCTGCCGAGCACCACGCTCCACCTCCTTCTCCTGCTCAGCAGACATTTAGGAATCCAGGGCTTGGTATGTATGATTTGCTACTGCAACAAATAGAATGAATTTGCTTTGCAGTCCCAGTTTTGTCCTGGGTTATTTTGTGCATGGATCTCCTTCTGAACCTGTGTCAAAGACAGGCAGGGACTAAAGGACACTCCTCTTCTCATGTCAGTAAATTCGGTGAAGTGATTTAAGTATCAATAAGTCAATAAGTATCAATCAGTAAATCAAATAATTTGGGGCAATATTTAGCCTGTGAGTTTCAGCAAAGTATTGAATGTGTCTTAGATCCATGGATACAAACTAGTAACTGAGATTGCTGGGTGTACACGTGTTGGGGAATTGACTCCCCACACACCCCGTGCTGAGATCAAGGATTGCCTCTTTTCTAACCCTGATCTGGCATCAGCGATTGGGCCCTGCTTGGTAACGTTCATTTTGAAGACTTCTGTTGAGCAGGTAAGAATGGTCAAAATGAAATCTTTTCCAGCTGTTTCCCTTTGGTTTACCTGTTTGAGGGTTAAAATTCTGTGGTGCAGGTGTGCTGGGTGTGTGCAGAGCAGTGCAGCCCCAGAAACGCCTTGGCTTGCCCATAAGTTTTCATGCCTTGTGGCCAGGTGTGCCCAGCTGTGGCAGGAGAAGGAGCCCGCAGCGCAGTGGGCACCGTGCCCTGCCCAGCCGGGGCTCTCTGGCACAGAGCAGCCGCAGCGCCAGCACCGTTCAACCCTCTCCTGCCTTGGCTTCCCCTGGCACACAGAAGCCTCTGGAAATCAGCACCGCCAGTGGCGTTCCCAGCTTGGAGCAGCTGCTGCTGGCAGGCAGATGCTGCCAGTTCGACTGCTGCCAAAGGGGAAGAAAGGCAGAGATGTACCCGCACCGGAGCCCTGGGCATGTCCAATAAAGGTGTAAATTTGTGGGGAGATTTGTTAGGAAGGATTTCAGCTGTGATGCCAACAGTGGCTTCTCTCCTGGTTCTGTGTGTTCTGGATGAGTAATGCAATGGTTGGCTCTGACAATTAAGAAGTAGATGTTATGTGGATGTTCAAATGTGTAGTGATGGTATTGTAATATATCCTCCCATAGTCCTCTTTCTTGTCTCCCTTGTAATAGCCTTGGCAGTCAGGGCATTTGGGGAGGGCTGGCTTGTGACCAGCAGGCAGGGTGTAACACCACCTGACCTCCAGTCAGGATGCAAGAAAGTAATCTCCACCAATGGACAGCAGAGAAAGAGTTGACTGACAAAACTTTTGGAGGGGCTAAGGGTATAAAAGGCAGAGCATCCTTTTTGTAGATGAGCACATGGCTGCTAGTCACAGAGACTCCCAATGCTGCAATTTTTCCTTAGTCAGTCCTTTGTTAAGGTTTATTAAACCTTTAAAAGTGAGAGTCATTTCTCACATGTGCAATGCTGTGGACCATTTTCTTGGCCTGTTTTCCTTTGCTTGAGGCCCATCTGAGTGCTCAGCTGGGGTACAGGCTGTAGGTGCTTGGGGCACTCTTGGAGTTCCTCTTGGATCCCTGAATAACAGGGCTTGGCCCATGAGGGGATTTTTTGCTGCTTTGTGACAGAGAAGAACTTCCCAGGCTCTTTTGTGTTTGCTGTAGGGAAGGTTGGTTATTGCTTGGCATAAATTCACAGACCAACATGGAGCGTTTGCTTTGTGATGTCAGGGCATGGTTGCCACATCGTCATAGTGGCATCAGAAGGTTGTCTTGGTGCACGGAAGGCCTGAGTGTCAGAGCAGCCCTAGGCCTTGCTCGCATCAGGAGAACCCTCCTGGTTTGAGCATTGGTCAGTGGGCAGCTGCACTCTGACAGGACACTTGTTTTTCTAGTGTTGGAGAAAAGTTGTGCAGCACTGGGATAATGATCCACCATCTGGCCACAGCAGCTTTTGCTGCCTATGGTGTTTGTTTTTCCGCATATTACGTTGCACACTTTGCACGTAAGTAGAGTTTTCCTTTCTACATCGGTAAGGGTGTATCCTAACCTGGCTTTTGTATGTCTTCCTGCTCTTTCTTGGTGGCTGAGTTTCTGATTTTGAAACAGAAAGAGCATTAGAGTGCCAGTGGTTTGGTAAAGCTCCTGTCAAGAGGTTCAGCTAAAAAGGGGGTGTCTGTAGCCACAGGAGCAGCATTTACAGGGGAACCTGCAGGGCATCCGTTCCCTCCGCAGGGGAGTCTGTGGCAGCAGAGTCTGTCATTTACTCAGGTTGCTGGGACAAGCAAGACAGCTTTGAAAATGTAGACTGGCAGAGCTTCAGGGAAGGCCTTCTAAAAACTCTGCAGTTGTTCCCAGAATTCGGAGAAAGCTTATTTCTTTTTAAATTTTGTCATTAAAGGATTTGACTGTCTAACTTAATAACCTTTCACTGAGTGCAAAAATAGTTATTCCCTTTGAAAGGAAGTGCAAACTCTAAAGCAGTGAGTGTCTGCTCCTGAACCCTAGAGGTGCTGCTGTGCTCTTCCACAACAGAACTGCCACAGCTCAGGGGAATTTTGGGAAGCTTTTCTGGGCAACGGTTTCGTGCAAGTTATTGAGAATTAGTGCATGTATCTGATTGGAAAAAAAAAAGAGTACCTGAAGGAGAGGATTTCAGAAGCTGTTTTATGTCTTTGGTAGAACAGGAGCATTGAGTGTTAAAGGACAATTTGCATTTTCTTGATCATCTTTGTATTCATTTACTGGCTAAACAGGCTGAAGTGTAGGAACAGCCAAGAATATTGTCCTGATCCCTTGCTGGCTGTGTGAATGGAATGTGTCTCCTGGAGGGATGTTGTGAAACGGGAAATTGTACCTGTTTGGGTTGACTTGTTCTGTTGGATTCAGAGGGCCAGGCAGTTTTCTGACAGCATCTGGTTCATTTTCCCTTCCCACTACAGGTCACCTGAAGCGTGTATTCAGCAGTGCTAAAGATCCTGAGGTGAGTGAGAAAGGAACATTTCATGTTCCTGGTGTTGAGGAATTGTAGAGCAAGCTGGGAGCTTGGCCACTAGCAGTAGAGTGTAGAGGGCCAGCTAGGAAGGCTGAAAGAAATCCATTTCCATGCCTGAAACAAAAGGCACAAAGGCAGCTATAGATATTTTTAAATTTCCTTCTCAGAGTTTGAAGAACTAAAACCTAGTTTTGAAAAGAGAACAATGCTTGCAGACAGCAGATAGGAAAAATTTAATTAAGACCGTTTTGCTGTACAGTTGAATTAGATAATTTTAATTTAAACAGAGTGACTTAGAATCCTATTCCTATCAAATTTTATGATATCTACTTGGAACATGAGGTGGTAGAAAAGGAAGGCCATCTTGCAATGGTGCCTGCTGTATCTGAAGTGCAATGGGCACCTTTGTGGCTGGGGAGCTGCGTGGGCCAAAAGGACGCAGGGCTGGCGGCCGTGAGCAGCTGAAGATGAGGCAGCGTGGGGCCAGGGGGCCAAGAAGGCCAAGGGCACGGTGGCTGTGCCAGCAGCAGTGGGGCAGCAGGAGCAGGGCAGGGAGCGTGGCCTGTGCTGGGCAGCGCTGCGGCCACAGCTGGAGTACTGTGTGCAGCTGTGGGCCCTGGGAAGCAGAAAGTCATGGAGGGGCTGCAGTGTGTGCACAGAAGGACAGGGGAGCTGGGCAAGGGGGGGCAGCACAAGGTCAGGGAGGAGGTGCTGAGGGAGCTTTAGCCTGGAGAATGGGGGCTCATGAGGGACCTTCAGGCAGACTTCCATAGATCCCTGCCTTAGATCCATAGAGCCAATGCTCAGCACAAGGGCTGCTTCCCTGCCAAACATCCCTTCACGGCATCCAAGTGCTTTAGACACTGGAGTAGGTAACACTTTCATATTTTGTTTGTTTATTTGTTTGTTTGTTTGCTAGAAGGAGAAGCCTTGGGTAATTTCTCCTTCTCCAGGGAGCTTTTTCTCAATCTTTCCTGCCCTTTTCCAGCACTGGCAGAAACACATCACTTTCAGGGTAACGGCTCCCATGTCTTTTGGCAGCCCAAGGAATCAGTGTGTGTTGTGTTTGGGAATTGAGCAGGAAATCAATGCCCTTGCATTCCAGCTGGTGCTCAGGGATTAGAGGAGCTGGGAGGGGCTGGGCTGCATTTCTGATTCCAGCCACTTCAGCACTATCAGTGTGGTCGAGTCCAAGAGAAGAGCTTGCCCGAGCACAGATGCACAAAGAGTCCAGTTCCCAGTGCAATGCTCTGGGTCTGATTGCATTCCATAAGGACCCACATGCTCCAGATTGCCCAAGAGTGTGGGTTACTGAAGCAACAGGAGAGCAAGTTCAGGATGGCTGCTGATCGGGGCACTGCTACCGAGTGCTGATGTGTGTAGTGACAGAAATGACAGTGTTGATTCAGGGTGAACCCCACGTGGTGAATATTGTGCTTTGACTCTATGATTTAGAATGTTAAACAAATGCTTTTTTAAGCTATGTTATATTACACTAGTACTGTATTAAAACTATACTAAAGAGATACTATACTATAAAGCTACTAAAGAAAAACTCGTGACTGTCTCCAGACAGTCACAACACAGCTTTTATCTAATTAGCTAATCAAGCTAAACAACTACCACTAAAATCCAATTAACAAATCACTTTCAGTAAACAATCACTAGAACACATTCTACATGTACTAAACAACAAGAACAGCAAGTAGAGATAATAATTGCTTTCTCTTCTTCTCTAAGTTTCTCACTACCTTCTCTTAAAAAAAAAAACCTAGGAGAGAGAACTATATCTCTTTGTGTACAAAGAATGTAAATACCACAGTACAGTAAAGAGAGATTATAAAAGTGAGATCTGTCTGTCTATTTGAATCTTCCTAGCTCTGCTCCAAAGCAGTGGAAGATGCAAAGCTCACCTAAAGGCATCCCTTCAGGAGAGGGGTAGAGACAAGTTCCATTGACTGATCCTGAGCAGGCAGAGATGTTTCCCCCTCCAGAGATGGTTGTTTTTTCCCCTCCTGTTTTCCTACTCCAGCCTCTTGTGCCCTGAAGCCTTCTTTTTATCCTTTAAATTTTTGCATGTCCTAAGGGAGTGGAACTATCCCATGCTGTAGCTGGGGTCTGGTGACTTTGCTCATACATGCCATACATGACACATGGTTTCTTTCACTGGCATCCCCAGGGCTGTGTAAGTGCATTCGTTAATGGGGCCTTATGAGAAACTCTGTTGCTGCTGCTCAGAATTCTCAGTTGACAAAAGAGGCAGAAGAAACACCTTGGTCCTCCTCCATATACTGAGATGGCCATAGAGGTTCTCTGACTTCCATCAGAGATCTTTGCATGCATCTTCATCTCCTGAATGACCCGGTTTTCTAACAAGAATGTGGATGTCGGGAAGTCACAAAGCTGGTGCAGGCCTGAAGAGAAGGTGAATTCCAGAAGTGTCTCTCACAAGGAGTGAGCTCACCCAGGAAGCCCCTGCAGAGCCAGGATGGAGCTGTGGGACAGGGCGGGGTGTCAGTCACTACTGAAAGACAAACAGGACATGGCAGAAGCAGAGGGAGGCTCTCACCAGACCCTTGAGAAATGCCACCCCTTCCCTGTCAGCTGGCTGAGAGGTTGTTGGAGCTTCAGTCCCAGATGGCCCCTGATTGTAGGGCCAGGGTCACTTTGGAATCTGTGCCTCCCCTCGGGCAGAGAACGACCCAGGAGAGCAGCAGCACAGTGCTTTGGGAACGTGTGAGCCCAGCAGCCTTTGAGTCTTGGCCCACAAAGGGCGTATGGGAAGTTGAAACCCATCTTCTCTTGCTTTCTGTGCAGGTGCTTCTAGAGAAAGAGCAGGAGCACACTGCCTTATCTGAGATGCCATGCCAGACTCAGGGAGAGCTGTTCCCTGCCCGAGGGCAGGAAGAGCAGCACAGGCAGCAGGTGGAAGAGCCACAGGAGAATGGCCAGGTGAGCCTGACTGGCCAGGGGACAGAGGGAAGGGCAGGAAGAGGGGCGTAAACCAGAGCTCCTGGGACTGAGGAGGCCAGGAGTCCCACAGGCACTGGAAGGACAGAGCCTTGGAATCTGCAGAGATCAGCCCTGGGACAGGAGGTTTGCAATGGAGGCTGATGTGGAGAGGGAAGCAGAAAGAAATGGCTGAATAAATGTGATTTTGAGGCTGCAAGAGGAAAAAAGCTGAGCCTGATGGCAGCTCTCAGTCCCTTCCTCTGCTTTTGTGTGTACAGGACATCAAGGCAGAGCCACAAGCAGAGCTGCCCGAAGCTCAGAGTGACATCATGGCAGTGAAGAGAAAGAACAAGGAAGACATGGGAAGAATTCAAGAGGAGAATCTCCATCAGCAGAGGGGCGATCAACAAAACCAGGTGAATGAAAGAGTGGCAGCCACTCCACTCATGAAATGTCCTCTCTTTTGTTTGTTAGAGAACATGAAGGAACAGCTGGATGCAGAGCTTCAGATAGCTCACAGTACGACCAAGGCAAGGCATAAGCAGCTGGAGGAAGAAATGAAAATCATCAGAGAGAAACTTAATCGCTTCCGTCAGTCTCTGCAAAACCTAGTGAGTGAAAGAGGAATGCAGCCACTGCAGTCACTAATCTGGTGGTTTCTGCCCTTCTTGCCTTTCCAGTGCAGAGCAGCAGGGAGTGGGGCCATGCCTCTGAGTCCCATGCTGCTGTAGTGTGTGTATCACAGTCACTCTGAAGGACATTTCCTGGTGTGCTGAATCTCAACTGCTGCCCTGAAACTTGTCCTTTGGCCTTTTGGCCAGCAGTCATCCAAATTGATTCCTGCTGGCCTGTTGGATTTCTGGGCTGTTCAGATGGTCTGGGAAAAAGCCCAAAGATGGCCTTGGGCCCCCGGGTTCGAAAGGACGAGAGGAAGCTTCAGATTTGTTCTCGGTCTCGGTGTTTATTAATTGCTTATCTAAAAGATTTTCTCTTGGCCTGACAGAGTTCTGCTCAGCAGTCAGCCATGGGCACACACTGAAAGCCCCTGGGGCGGTCACCTATCTTTATACCCGGAGTTACGTATACAATATTTATCATTTTTCTCCAATACCCTCTTCCCTTATTAACCAGTGTTCCCCTAGTAAGGTCCAATCCCGGAGTGCCAACTCCACCACAGAAGATGGAGGCCTAGAGGAAGAAGAAGAAGGAGAAGGGCACGCCCCAATCCCTCCATCTTGCCTCTCTAGACCCCCCTGTACAGGGATCTTAAACCCTGTATCTCACACTCCAATTAACTTGTCCCTTCACCATTCACCCCAGTGAAATCCTCCCGTCCTCATACTGATGTCATCTCCCCTGTGGGATCAAAGTCCAGCCACCAGACATTTCTGGCAGCATTCCAGGACTCCCGAGCCCCCCAGGGGGGGTCTTGTTCACCCTGCACCCCAGTTCTGAGAGACTGAGATCCCACATCTCCCCCTTCTGTTTGCACCAAAAGACCTTTCTCGCTTTTATGTGAAAATCCCCCAAAGTCCTTAGTTTCTTTTCATTTCTCTTCTGGGTCGTTTTTCGCAGCCCGAGTCTCGACTTCTGTCTGAGTACTCGTCTCTTTGTTTCTCGGATCAGCACTCTCATGTTCTCGCGTTCGGAATGGCTTCACGTGCCGTGCCGACACCCACTTCAGACCTCGATCTGTGGAGATACAAGCGAAACCCTTTCCCCAAGTGATTAGTCTGAAAGGACCCTCTATTTGTCTGGTCTCTGGGTTCCTGATCAAAACTAAAGGATTTTCCCTTAGCTTTGCCTGTGTGTTGTTTAGAAAATGTCTCACGATCGGTGGATCAGATGGATAGTCCCTTTGTTGTGTTAACATTGTCTTCTTCGAGGTGCTTTTCTTTTTATATAGTGTTGGAAAAAATTGCTGCATTGTTGCAGTCTCGCCACGAGATGGCGCTGTGGCTCCGCCGAGCCGACCCGGCATGTCGTGCACTTCTGCCCTCCTGCCACTAGGTGGCGCTGTCACCGGCCTCCCTGGCTCGGATGACGGTGCAATCTCGACTGCCCCACTTCCTCTTCCGGCTCGGCGTCTCCCATGAAGGGAAGGGACTGGGACTCCGAGGCTCTGAACCAAAGGCGCCAGATCTGGAGACGGAGTGGAGCCCCGGGACGTAGAATCCCTAACACGGCCCCTCCTCACTCGCGACGTCACAGGGGACCGGGCTCGGGTCCGCGCGCGTCCTACTCTCTGCGCATGCGTACTCTCCGAGCTACTTCCGGTGTCCCCCAAGGTGACGTCATCGTCTCCCCCCTGTTTCACCTCCGAGGTTCCAGCCCCTCGGTCTGTCCCAGAATCCGACCCCTCCTCCTCTGACGTTGTGTTCGCCTCTCCTGCCGGCACCCCGGCTCTACCCGCGATTCGAGCTGACCGTCGCACCGGGTCTGACGTCACAACCGCGCGCCTCCTGCGTCTCGCTGCCCCCGCGCCCGCGTGTGAGTCTATACCCCGGTTTTTGCGAGTTTCACCCTCCGCGCGCGTCTCCTCATCCTCACCCGCGCTGCTCGCGCCTGCCGCCGCCGCCGCGTCGCCGCTTTCACCGCGAACAGGCCCCCCCCCCGATCCCTTATCTTCCTGCTCCCCCCCTTCTGCTCCTGACTCCTCCACACTCTCTGGAGTTTCAGGACGCCCTTGGGGTTTGTTGCATTTTTTGATCGGGGGTTTTAATATTTTTTCCCGCTCTCTTTTTTCGAGAGCCCTTTCCCCCTGGCCTTTCAAAGCCAGAGCAATTTCTTTCCCGGAGCTCTGCCGCTCCGCCCCCTTCTCTGAGGGTACCGCAGCTTCTCGCTGCTTTTCCAGTCTTTTAGACTGCACTGAAATACCTTGTAACATGATTCTTGCCGGCGAGAGTAGCTTTAACGCTGTCTCATCTTTTTTTGTTGCTAAAATATATAAATGCCTATTAATTTCTTGCCAAAACCCCACTTCGAACAGCAGATATGTCTCTGCAAGTGGATAATTAAGCCTTGCCCATAGTAACAGCTGTTTTAATTCTTTCTTTAGGATCCCTTCTGTATATAGTTCTGCTACACTTTGTAAGGTGGATAAGATTTCCCGTTGTTCTTGGGAGAGTGATGCCCCCATGATTTTATTTTGGCCTTCTTACCGAATCTGTCGTCAGAGTGGTCTGGAGGCCCTTGTTCTCCGTCCAGCAGATCACAAGAGATGGATCAGAGGCGCCTTTCTGGTCCCAGTCCAGGCCGCTCTGCTACGAACTGTCTTCAGCAGAAGCTGAGAGATGGGATTTCTCAGTGACTGCTGATTTTTGCAGCTTCTCCCGGCTGGTTTTTTCTTTTTCTTCTTTCTTTCTTCAGGCTTCTCTCCTCAGGAGTTATCAGTGCTGTTCTCTTGGCTCTTCAGCTCTTCAGGGCTTTCCCCCCCCCGAAAGGTTTGGTGGGAGATAGCCCGCACAGCGGACGCCAGTTGTTGGATTTCTGGGCTGTTCAGATGGTCTGGGAAAAAGCCCAAAGATGGCCTTGGGCCCCCGGGTTCGAAAGGACGAGAGGAAGCTTCAGATTTGTTCTCGGTCTCGGTGTTTATTAATTGCTTATCTAAAAGATTTTCTCTTGGCCTGACAGAGTTCTGCTCAGCAGTCAGCCATGGGCACACACTGAAAGCCCCTGGGGCGGTCACCTATCTTTATACCCGGAGTTACATATACAATATTTATCATTTTTCTCCAATACCCTCTTCCCTTATTAACCAGTGTTCCCCTAGTAAGGTCCAATCCCGGAGTGCCAACTCCACCACAGAAGATGGAGGCCTAGAGGAAGAAGAAGAAGGAGAAGGGCACGCCCCAATCCCTCCATCTTGCCTCTCTAGACCCCCCTGTACAGGGATCTTAAACCCTGTATCTCACACTCCAATTAACTTGTCCCTTCACCATTCACCCCAGTGAAATCCTCCCGTCCTCATACTGATGTCATCTCCCCTGTGGGATCAAAGTCCAGCCACCAGACATTTCTGGCAGCATTCCAGGACTCCCGAGCCCCCCAGGGGGGGTCTTGTTCACCCTGCACCCCAGTTCTGAGAGACTGAGATCCCACACTGGCCTGTTCCTGCTCTCCTTTTTTCTTGAGGTGTTTTTACAGTGGAACTTGGTGACCCAGATGGAGGATTGAAACAAGCTGTTGTATCCCCTGTCAATCTGTTCTTTGCCTTTCCTCACAGTCGATGACTCCTGGCTGACAGGGACAAGCTGTAGTGTCTGACTGCTTTGTTCTGTTTGACTTGAGGTGCAAGTGTTGACGTCTCACCGGGCAGCCTGCGAAGACTTGCAGGGAATGTGTGGCAATGAAGGACCCCAAGTTAGGAGTGAGGCACAGGAACAGTGCCCACCAGAAATGCTCCAGGTCCAGCACATCCTGGGCTCTGAACCTGCTGCTGCAGCAGCATCACCTCGAGGAAACCCTTCTGTGAAACCTGGGAACTCAAGCTCAGGCAGATCCTGGGAACAGGAGATTGAGGAGGAGTACCTGGAGCTGCTGGGTAGGTCTGGGGTGTTTCTTATCTGAGGGACAGTGAATTGTGTGCGGGTGTCAGCAGAGCTGTACCAAATGCTCCTCCTGAGCTTGGTGTCACAGGGCCATTTAGGACTCCCCAGAGGCAGTGCTGTGCTACGAGGCAGTGAGAGAGCTCTGGGTGTTCCTGCTGCCTCTGAGAGCACCTGGGACTGGCTTGGGTTTGCCTGAGCTTCCCTCTCTGCTAAAGGCTGAAGCAGGGATTGTTCTTGGATCAGCAGAAGGCTGTGACCTAGCAAATGATCTAGGCAAGTCCTGTGTGCTAGTGGCCAAACTGAACAGAATTTTTAGCTTCCTAAATTCTCCTTAGGCTCCTGACTTCCAACCAGTCATCAGAGCAAAAAAACTTCACAGAAATGGACTGGCTTTGGAGTTTTGTCTTTTTGGTTGGGGATTCTTTTTTGGAGGGGAGGGGGGGTGGGATTGCTTTTGTGTTGTTCATTTTTGATGGAGGTTTTTTGTTGTGTTTTTCTCCATCCTGAAGGAGCCCTTCTACCCCATGTCTTACTGATGTCATTTTTATGACTGTTACTGTTACCACTACTACATCTGCAGTTTATTTTCATGAGAATGCTATATTTTTGTCAATAAGAGAATGCTATCTTTTTGTCAATAAGAACTACTTTGAAAGAACATCAGGTTACAGGACAAATAGAGAGCACGAGGGATTTTCCATGTGCCCCAAAGAAAAAACAGAGACTTTGATAACAAACTTTATTTAATCTTCTAGTTTTATGCTTGTCAAGATGTGTCCAGGAGACACATCCAAGTGGCGTGATCTGATAAAACTGTACTGCAGGCATTTCTCAGGAGAGAGCCTCCAGCTCAGCCATGGTATATCCCTCAGATCCATGGCACTTTTCCATACCTGATTCCCACTCTTTCCCATGACTGTTAGAATCCTACCCATTGGCCCAGGCCCTGCTCAGATACATCTCTAGGAAAACACATCAAGCCCTTTGTGATTCTGCAGCACAACCCAATGAATCTGCTTCTTGCCCATAACAGCTGCCAGTGCTGTGCTCTCAGATAAGACCTGGTGGGGCTGAGACCAGAGCCCAGTGAATTCTGTGTCTGCCATCACCTGCTGGGACAAAAAGGGCACTGATCTGCGCCTCGGTGTGGCTGATCTCAAAGCCCATCCTGGTGTGTCCTGAATGGGGGCAACAGCTTGTCCAGGGCCCAGGCTCACTCTGGCTTCTTCCCATCAGTGCCTGTCAGTGCTCATGCTTGGGCTTTGCCAGCCTTGTTGTGCTAACTGCCCTGTCCCTGAGGGCTGGAGGCACTGCAGAGGCTGGAGCCTTCCTTAGCTGGGAGAGGGGCATCTTGGAGCTCAGCCTGCTCATAAACAGGTCAGGGTTCTGATGCTGAAAGCCCCGTCAGGATCAGTTACAGCTTGAGATGCTCTGGTTTACAAATGGGAAGGCATTCCTTTTGCAAATTGCTGAAAGGTGGGGAAGATGTCCTCCTCTCCTGGGATTGCAGGTCCCTGTGCTTTGTTTCCTGTCAAGAGAACTCTTCAAGAGACTGTACAAATCAGTCTCTGTGCTGGCCACTTGTGCTGCAGAGCTGTCTGTCTGATTGTGGTCCTTGTTACCCCGCCAACCACAAAGGGCTCAGAGCCCCAGGCGCTGGGGCTGCCTTTTCTATCTCCCGGAAGCTGGGATCTCCGCTTTAAAGTCAGCATCTTGCATTTTGTTTCCCTCAGGGAGAATGGTGAACCCCACTGAAAATCCCCTGATGAAATACACGCATCTGAAATATATTGGCAGCGGGTGAGTCCAACAGCAGTTACTCCTGTACAACCATGGGCCAGGTGTTTTTCTGGTGGAATTTCTATCCAGTGTGAAGTCAGGCCAGTTGCAAAGACGTTCACAGACTGGGGATAGATTGTCCCATCTCTCAATGCTGCTCAGAATTTGTGAGTGGGCTCAGAAGGCATTGTCAGAGATGCCTTGCTACCGAGGTCTTGCCTGCATCAAGGAACAGGACCTGGAAGGTCTCAATGTCTCTCAAGTGTGGGACAGCTCTGTGTTAATTTCTTTAGCATTTTTTGTATGTCTCAAAATCATACTGGCACACTAACGAAAAGAGAAGAAACTTGCTTGCCTGAAAGAGCAACCTATGCCCTACCAAAGCTGTGAGATAATAGTTCCCAGGAACAATTCTTTCCCCTGCTTTGAAGAAGGAAACACTGTGGTCAGGATAGGAATCACACCGTTTAGACAGTGAAACCCAAGAGGAAATACTAACCTCCCTTTAGAAATTGAACCCCAGTGCTTCAGGAACAGGCCCAGTGCCCATGCACTTGAGAGGAAAATGCATCATCTGCCTTCTGGCAGAGCCCTCCTGCATCCTGCAGGTTTTGACACTTCCAGCAGAGATTTCCTGTGTGGGCTGGCTTTCACTGCAAGATCTAAATGGCTTCTCCTTTCTCTGCTTATGTTTTGTTTCTAGGGGGTATGGAGATGTTTACAGAGCACTCAACACTGCCACAGGAGGAGAGGTAAATGTCAACAGCCCCTGCAGACTCTGCTGCACTCGAGGGCTTTCCCCTCTGGTGTGAGCTGTGGCTGGAGCTTTGGGCAGAGCTGTGCTGAAAAGGCACAAGAAGCACAGACTGGTGCCAGCCCACAGAACACATCTGGGACTTTGTCCTCCTCAGCTGCCGGAAGGAAGGCACGGAGGGCAGCGATTCCTTTCAGAGAAGGACGCGCTCACTCGCTCTCCATTGCTAAAACAAAGGCGGTGCCTTCGAGCACCTCACTGCTCTTTGGGGCTACAGCTTCAGAGTCCTGAATTTTCATTTCTGGCTGCCAGAAAATCCATCTAAAAGTTACTCGTAGTTCCTTGGCCACCTGCAATTCTGCACTTGGGAACTGCACATAGGGAGAGACCTGCAAGGCGTCCCTGAAAGCCCTAAGCCCTGCCCATATCCCAAGATGTATCCACAGAGCATTAAGGCATGGATTACTTCTTCTGAGTCCCAAACAAAGCAGCAGAGAGTGCGGTCAGAGGTTTGTGGGTGATAACTGAGACACTGCTGTTACCAAGAGGTCAAGGCAAAATGTCAGTGGCCCCACGTGTCCTGTAACTGGCTCCCAAGGGAGCAGAGAAATGGGCTGTTGGAATGTCAGTTCCTAATTACTGCAGTGCCTAATCACAAGGCAGTTTGGCACAGCTCAGCCGTGTCATTGCAAAATCACTCGCTCCACGTGCCTTGTGGTCTCGTGCCACCAACCTCCCAAGTTACTGATTTTCAATGTCATTTTAGGTGGCAATAAAAAAAATAAATCTTCAAGGAGTGAGGAGGAAGGAGCTAACCTTTAATGAAATAATGATCATGAAGAGGTATAGGAGTCCCAATGTTGTGAATTATTTAGACAGGTGAGAGGTCATGGTCTTATCCCATGGATGTGTGTTTACATAAAGCAAACATGAGAGGTTAAAAACCCACTTTGGTCAGTGGCAGCAAGTAAAGCTGTTAATTTTTATTTATTCATATTTCTCTACTCATCTCCAATGGATGAGAAGAAAATGCATCTTGTCTGCATGAGTCTTCCCTGGCACACCTAGTTTGATAATTACTCCAAAATTATTCAATACCTGGATCAGCTGTATTTTCTTAACTCAATAGCCTCAAAATTCACTGCCTCCACATTTATTTGGGATTGATTTTTTAAAGTTTCGTAAGTGCAGATGAACCATCCTAAAGTGGATTACCCTTGGATTGTTGCCCCTCCCTGCCATTCCTATGTATGCCAGGAAGACTAGGTGATTATTTCCAGAAACACCATGCCGGACAGGTTTTTTTATCTGGGCTGTTTCTAAACTGCACTTTTCATTTGCTGCCCATCTAAGACATCTCCTTTTTCACAGATGTGTCTTTCTCTTTGAGACTGCACAGATTGCAAACAATGCACAGCCAAGAGGGAATATCTATTCCTTTGATTCTGTCCTTGTCACAAAGGCATCTGGAAATAAGAAACCTGGAAGCAAAAAATCAATGTAGCCATGCATGTTCATCTCCATGCCCTTGTTTCCTTCTTTCAGCTACCTTCTGGGCGAGGAACTCTTGCTGGTTATAGAGTACATGGATGGAGGTGTCCTGAGCGATATCGTCAGCCAGACCTGCCTGTCTGAAGATGAGACAGCAGCCATCAGTCGGGAGGTCAGCAATCCCAGCTGTGTTTCCAAGGGCTTGGGCAGCATTGTCTGGGAAACAGGGGCTCAGAACAGGAGAGGTTTCCTGTGCCAAGCTTTGTTTCTGTGTTGCTGGTATGCTATGGGCAAGTAAAAGCATCTCAAGTGAAAGGCCTGCCAGTGCCCCTGCACTCCCTGTACTCAGTGCCAGTACTCTTATCTCCTGCTGTTGTATTCTCGCTCTGTCTCTTGTATTTGTATTTGCTGTTCTCCACTTTGCCTCTCTAAATGTTTGCCTGGAGTCTGTCTTCACTGCATTCCTTGCCTGTAAAAGCAAAGGTGCTGGTGGCAGGGTATGAAACAAACAGCAAAGAAAAAAGAGAGAGACTCGTTTCTCTCAGTCCTCAGCTGAAAAGGATAGGAGTGCAGCCAGAATGCTCTTTGCTTCTGAGCACATGCACTGCAGCAGGAGTCATCCTGGCTGGTTGGCAGGGGACAGCCTACAACAGCAGGTGCTGTTGCTCTTTCAAAAGCTGACGTGCCTTTCCTCAGAAAGGTCCTGCTCTGCAGGTGTTGGAGCAGCAAGCTCTTCCTCTCAGTGGCCATTACTGTTCTGTCATTACTCCCCATTCCCCTGGAGAGGGAATCTTTCAGATTCTTTGTTTCCTTTCTTGTGTGATGAAATCGCATCACTCATTTTTGCCCTTCTGTTTCTGTTTTCTCGCTCAGTGCCTGCAAGGACTGGATTTTCTTCATTCAAACAATGTGATCCATCGAGATGTGAAGAGTGACAACATCCTTCTCAAAACTGATGGTTCTGTCAAACTGGGTCAGTATATTCTTGGTCAGGTGCAGCGTTCCAGGGATGTGGGTGTGGGGCTGCTTGGAGTGACAGCCAGCTCCCCAAAAATGGTGCTGGTGGCAGTGCAGGGACCCCTGCTGCGAGCTGAAGGCACAGTTGCAACGTGCACAGAGGTATAAGGAGCCACAAGCAGTCAAGAGTGGCCTTGCTCTGTGTGTGTCCCTTCCAGAGGGAGGGAGTTACAAGTCCAAAGTTTCCAAAGAACAAAAGCAACTGCTAGAGGCAGTGTAAAAAATGGGGGGATTTTTAAAGTCACCAATGCCAGGAGATTCAACAGCACAATTTCAAACTTCTACTGGGGAATTCTTTTGCTTGCTTTCCTAATTGCACAGAATTCAGATAAAACCAGTATTTTGTTTTCTCCTCAGCTGATTTTGGCCTCGCTACTCAGCTCACTCCTGAGCAGAGCAGACGGTGCTCAGTAACCGGGACTCCTTGGTGGATGGCGCCTGAAGTGGTGACAGGTCAACCATATGGCCCCAAAGTGGACATATGGTCTTTTGGAATTGTGGGAATTGAAATGATAGAACAAGAACCTCCTTACTTGAGTGAAAGTTCTGGCACGGTAAGGAGCAAATACTCACTGATCCCACTATCTTTCTCACCTGTCCCATGTCCTGTGTGCCACAGGACAAAATCCCATTGCCATCTGCTGGAATTACTTGCAACAAGGTCCCCTCCTACAAATGTCCCTGCAACACATCAGCATCTGCTGGACTTTTGGTTGCATCAGTGGGGGAATTCAAGCCTTACCACATGCAAACAAACTCCAAACAAACAAAGTGTTCTCAGGCAACACTTTCATTTGGGTTAGTGGTTCCAGTTCTTTTGTCTGTGTAGATGGCCTTAATAACAGGAAAAGAGCATCTTAAGAGTGTCGTTATCTTTCCAGAAATGAAGGAAGGAAACCCAACCCCAACAAAGTTTCTAAAACTGTGGTCTTTAGAGAGGAACCTAACCCTGTGTGCAGTTTCTTCTTATTGGGAAACATGGGCATGCGGGTGTAAAGGCCACAGAGTCTCTTCTGCTACTTGTGTGGTGCTGCTGAAACACTCAGTGACCGTGTTTCTCTCCCAGCCCAAGAAACATTCTGCACATCACCAAGCCAGAGCATGGTGATGCGGAGAGCCTGCCAAAACCTCCCAGTGATTCCTGGCGCTTTCTGGGATGGGCCTACCATTCATGCATTGACTTGAGTAGCCAAATGACTAGAGGGTGGCCATAGGGATGGAACCTCTCCTTCTTCTGACCTAGGCAATTTTTCTTTTGCTGCAAAAATGGGAAGCTGAAATTTTCAGACTGCTGAGAGACAGAGCTGCAGGTGGCTCCTGTGTGCCCCAGCAGGCATTTTCATCCCAATACATTTGTGCAGGCATCTTAATGTTTCTGTGTTGAAGAGGAGATTGTAAATGTTTGCTTCCCTACCTGGGTATTAACTGATGGATTTCCTTTCTTTTCTTCCAATTACCATTGTTTTGGAACAAGAACAGCACAAAAAGCTTGATGAGTTTTGTTCTAGGGTACGTGCGCTTAAAGGACCAACAAGCAATGCAGAGATGCCTTTCATGTACTAACCCATGAAATTAGTTAGTATAGCAAAGTCCCTCTTCCAAAAAGCCTCTCAAGCTGGCATGAATCCTCAGAGATGCAAATGTCCTTTTGCTGATGTAGTTCCCACTAACTAGGTCAGGCAATGAAATCAGCTGCCAAGGCAAGATCTGCGGGATGGTGGAAAAGCTGTGGCTGCATCGGGGTTTGGGTTTTTTGGTTGGTAAAGGAAAGTTATCTCTGGGTCTGTGCCAGGGCAGAAACTGCAACTGAAGAACAGAGGTTAAACAAAGGGATCTGGGAGAGCCTTAGAGATGTGAAAGCAGGAGGTGGAGCCTGGTGTCTCCTTTTTCTCCAGGCTACACGCCTGATAGCCACAGTAGGGACTCCACAGCTGCGGCAGCCCAAGCTCCTCTCGGCTTTGCTGCGTGACTTCCTGAGCTGCTGCCTGCAGACAGACGAGGAGCAGCGCTGGTCTGCCAAGGAGCTCCTGCAGGTAAAATGTGAAGGGGCTGCAGGTGAAACAGGCTCTGAGGGATGGGCTCCTCTTCCACTCAATTCCAAGGCAGCAGATGAGCCCCCTTCCTCCTCACCTCCACTCTTGGTGCTCTTCAAATGAAAATGGTGAGGAATCCTCGACTGGGCTGGGCTGGCAGGGCCCTGTAAAGGTCCTCTGGTGCAAGTGTCCTGCAATGAGCAGGGACCTCTTTAAAGAGATCAGGTTGCTCAGAGCCCTTTGCCACCGGAGCCGGAATGGTTGCAGGGATGGGGCACCTACAAGCTCTTGGGGCAAGCTGTGCCATGTTACAGCGCCTGAGTGGGTCACTGCTGGTGAGAGAGACGATGAATCTTGTTTCTTGATCAGAAGGCTGGATTTATTGATATATGATATAAAATACATTATAACTGTACTAAATAGAATAAAGAGAGAAGTTGCAGATGCTTGCTAAGCTAAGAATAGAAAAGAAAGAATCCAAAACAAAGTTGTGCCCAGGGACTCGGTCCCCTGGCTTGCTCTTGTGATTGGCCCTCAATTATAAACATACAAACATGAGCCAATCAAGGTGTCCCTGTTACATTCCACAGCAGCTGATAACAACTGTTTACATTCATCTTCTGGGGCCTCTGGCCTCCCAGAAAATGCAGAAATCTGAAAGAAAGGATTTCTGTGAAAAAATGTCTGCGACATCTCACCTTTCTAAATTGTATAAATTAAAAGAAAAATGCTGATGTGAAATGAACAGGAAATTTCTTCACCTATAAAATATACAATACTAACAAATCACTAAAACAGTCCTACAATCTAAGAAAATGCAAAAAGCAATGCAAAGAAAATTCAAGTCCATGCAGCTGAGTTTCAGGAACAGTCCATGAGCTGAAGTTGTTTCTTTTGGACATCTGAGAGTCCTTTTCGGTCCTGAAAACAAACTTGCTGCAAAAAGAATCCCATCAATAGTTATCAAAAAACCATTGACAGTCATAACACAATTTTAAACAATTTCAAACAATTTGAACAACTTTGGAATGTCCTTTTCTGGCCCTTCAATGCTTCAGTGCTTCAGAGCTGCTGCCCGCTATTTTCAATCTTTTTTATTTAATTTAAATTTTTTTTTTTTTTTTTTTTTTTTTTTTTTTTTTTTTTTATCGAGAAGCAAAAGAGCAGCAGCCGAGCAGAGCAGTGCCAGAGAAGTAAAGGCCCTGGGGGCCCTGGCCCATGCTGGACCAGGAACCCCAAAACTGGCTCACAAAGGGGGACCAGGGCCTGTCGGATAGACCACAACCCCCAGAAACATCAGGAGGCCAAATGCTGGCCCTGGCCCAGAAACTTTCTCAGCCCAATGGCCCAGGCCAAACCCATGACAGAGGCTCTGCATTCCCGCAGGCCTGAACCCTGCTGCCAGCACAAGGGCAGCACGGGCAGTGAGATGCTTCCTTTCCCCAAAACCACTGAGGCATGCCAGCAGTGAGGAAATAGAAGCCTTCCCCAGAAATCCCATCTGGGGTCTGGAGATGTTTGTTCCCCACAGCAAACCAGCTATGGTCTCCTCCAGCTGTGCCATCTTCCCCTGCACTGCATCGGGTTTGTCTCTCATCCGCCCCGTGGCATCACCATCCCCATCCCCTCCGGGCTGGGGATCAGAGGCAGGGCTCTCGGGATGCACCTGCCCCCCCATGCCACTAGGACGCAGGAGAGGCGGCAGCCTCCATGGGACAGCAACCGAAACACCACCCCCCAAACCGCCGAGCTTGAAAGCCGGCAGCCGGGCTGCCGCAAGAGTCAGCTGGCGGGCAGCCCCCGCTCCACCGAAGGAGAGACCCCCGGCCGGGGCAGCTGCTGGGGCAGCCGGTCCGGGACAGTCCGGGCTCGAACCAGCCGCCGGTGCCATGGCAGTCTCTGACGCCGACACGGAGGACAGAGCCTCCGACAACGCCAGAGCCGCTGGAGCGGCCAGTCCGAGCGGCGAGGGGGGGGCCGGAACTGGGGAGGGAACCGCGCTGAGAGTGGGATCAGCCGCGGGCTGCTCGGAGGGTCCCGCAGGTTCAGCGCCGTTTTCAGCCCCATCCTGAACAGGAACTGTCTCGCCTTGAGGCGGCGGGGATGCGCGGGAACACGCTGTTGCTGCGTCCCTTGGCTCTGAAAGCGGCGGCAGGCACGGCACAGGCAGCAGCGGAGCCGGGAGAAGCGGCGGAGCATCGCTGTTGCTTAGCAACAGCTCAATCACAGGAAGTGCTGTCTCTTCTGCCTTCTCCGACGCTGAGCCGGAAGCTGGAGACGCATCCTCGTCGTTGCCTAGCAACAGCTCAGGGGGCGGGGAGGCCGGTGAAACCGCGGGCGGGACAGCCTGGAGAGGCGGAGACGGGATCTCCTGGAGTGACGGCTCTGGCAGGACCGGAGAAACCTCAGAGACCGGTGCCGCCCCCATGTCTGAAGGCGGAGTCTGAGAGGCCGGCGCTGGCTTGAGCGGCCACTCCCATCCCCCCGGAGAGAGAGAAGGGGGGGAAGGAGAAAACTCCATCTGAGCATGCTCCGGAGCAAGAGTAAAAAAAACTTCTTCGCCCAGCGAAGTTTCAGCCCCCCCCGCCGCGAAGCAGGGCGGGGGGAAAAGCCCAAAGTCATCACCCACCGGGTCTTCTGCCAAGGAGGGGGGAAACGGTGCCTGGCCATAACAATTAGAAATCCATTGGAAACAAGCTGCTCTGCGTTTCAGAAGTGGGAAAAGCTGTATAAATGCTGGGTAGATAGAAGGCAGGACACGTCCCTGGCTCCAGACGAACTGGAAAATGGAGTCCATGCACTCCCAGACAAAAGCATCTAAAGCGTACAGGACATCAGTAAAGAACCCAAAAAGCTTTGCCCATCTAAAGAATTTATAGAGATCTGTTTCTGACAAAAAGCAACCATCTTCTCTAGACCAATGGTTCCAGAGGGCTATAAGTTTCTCCTCCGAAGGGGAGAATTGAATCTCTTCTGGCAAGGCATGTGTCTGCCATACAAACAGCCACAAGCTACGAAGGGCTGGTTCATCAGGGATAGAAAAGCCCACAGTACCTTTTGAAAGAGTCCAGCTTGCTCTGGCCAGCTCCACAGGTCTGCTGCTCTTTTCCATCATCTTTCCTGATGGTTTTCCAGAAGAAGGTTCTGTTGTGGTCAGCCTTGGCTGTGAACTCTGTCCAAATCAGGATCTTCAGTTCTTCAGCTCCTGGCTTGAATCCACTTCTGTGGTCGCTTCAAAGCAACCATCAAATGCTACACATACAGGATTTTTACCCAGTGCAGCAATTTTGCTCCTCTGGTCTTATCAAATTAATTTTTGCTCTGACACGAGGGGTCACCAGATGTTACAGCGCCTGAGTGGGTCACTGCTGGTGAGAGAGACGATGAATCTTGTTTCTTGATCAGAAGGCTGGATTTATTGATATATGATATAAAATACATTATAACTGTACTAAATAGAATAAAGAGAGAAGTTGCAGATGCTTGCTAAGCTAAGAATAGAAAAGAAAGAATCCAAAACAAAGTTGTGCCCAGGGACTCGGTCCCCTGGCTTGCTCTTGTGATTGGCCCTCAATTATAAACATACAAACATGAGCCAATCAAGGTGTCCCTGTTACATTCCACAGCAGCTGATAACAACTGTTTACATTCATCTTCTGGGGCCTCTGGCCTCCCAGAAAATGCAGAAATCTGAAAGAAAGGATTTCTGTGAAAAAATGTCTGCGACAGTGCCAGGGTGGCACCATGCTCCAAGTAAACAAGTTCTTCCTTAGACCTACTCTGATTAGATGCCCTTTGTGTTTAAAAATATTTGTCCACATCCTATTGTAACTGGCCCTGTTAAAAAAGATGTCCCCCACTTTCTTCAAAGCCACTGTGACGTCTTGGAAAGTGGCAATAAAGTCTCCCCGGGGCCTGTTCTTCACAAAACTGAATAACTCCAGCTCCCTCTGCATTTCCTGAGAGGAGAGGTGCTCTGTCCTCTGACTGTTTCTGTTGCCCTCTTTTGTGATTTGGTGGGGTGTTCAGTTTTATCTAAAGGCAAAAGAATTGAAGTAGAGCGGGGTACAGAGACATGAAATGGTGGTGGAGGAACCCAAGGAAGCCAGTCCCAGCTGAGCAGTCAGTGATTTGGCTGTGGGCAGGAGGGGCTGTGGGGGGCTCACTGTGAGCCTCTGAGGGGCCCTGGTTTGTGCCCCCCAGCGCACCCTTAGAGGTTTCTGCCATGCAAACAGGGATAGCTGGGAGGGACTTGTCCCAGCCCCATCTGCTGCCTGGCACACTCAAGCAGACAGGAACTGCGCCAGGGTTACTGCCAGGCTGTGTGGCAGAGAGGGAACTGCAGGGCCCAGTGCCACTGGGCTGGCACTGCTGGGAAGGAAGGTGCCATCCAGCACACGAGGGGCAGGGCATGGAAAGGTAGGGCAGGGCATGCTTTCTGTCCCTGTGGGAATCAGCACAGTGCCTGTCTTTCAAAGGCAGGGGCCTATGTGAGTCAATGGAGTTTCCTGAAAGGAAGAAAACCCAGGGACAGAAAGCGCCATTTCTAGAGCACTGGCAGGGCCAAAATCCCAGCATGATGAAGACATCACAATAAACAGATGAGTGGGATTCTGGGCCAGGTTTGCCTGTGATGACAAGGTCTTGCACACTGGAGATGACTGGGGAGCAGATGGTCCCATTGCTCCTCTTTCTGGGTCTTTCCAGGAACTTGATGTATCCTGATTGAGTCCCTGAAGCAATGAGCTTGGAAAGTAATGGTTCACTGTTCTTTGTTGTATTTTTTTTTCCGGTGGACAGCATCCATTTGTAACTTCAGCCAAGCCACCATTCATCCTGGCACAACTCATCAACTCAGTGAAGAAGACGAATAACCCTAACCCTAAACCCTAACCCTAACCCCTAACCCTAACCTTAAATGCTAACCCAAACCCAAACACTAACCCTGTCCCTATCTGTAACCCTTACCCTATCCCTAACCTTACCCTAACCCCAACCCTAAGTCTAAGCCTAGGCCTAAACCTAAGCCTAAGCCTAAACCTAAGCCTAAACCCAAACCTAAACCTAAACCTAAGCCTAAACCTAAGCCTAAGCCTAAGCCTAACCCTAACCCTAGGAGACGAGAACATAGCAATCATGTCAAGATGTTATCTCTGTTACCAATTTAGAGTAGGATTGTAGAGTAGGATTGCTGAACAGATTTGTAGCATAGAATTATAGATTAGAGTTGTAATTAATAAAGTTTCTGAAACATCAACTCATTTGGAAGATTCTCCTCCTTCTGACCCCTTCAGAAAATTCAACATTTCCTTCTGAATTACCAATTGGTTTTTATTGGTGCTAAGTCACACATATGGCTTCTTTTGTATGGTTTCGTAAGTGAGGAGGGCTCCTCTTCATTCATCCTCTCCAGACCACACTGCCTTTGGAATATGACCCACTGGCTGGTTATGGCACAGCTGCGATATTTCTAGTTGAGGCAGTAAGGGCAATGGCATTTGAAGGCAAAACCAAAGGAAGAATGAGGCAGCCCAAACATCTTGTGCAGATGCAGGCCTTCAGCTGTGACTGGAGAGCATTGGGGTTCCTGCCACTTGGATTTGTATCCCTAAATGCAATAATCTCTTTGGCTGGAGGAGAGCCTTGCTCAAGTGAGAAAGCAGAAAGATCAGAGAGGGTGCTCGGGAAGGTCTCCTGTGGTGCAGAGCTGTCAGCGCCTGCGAGGTGAGAGCGGGCCCGGCCTTGCCTGGGCTGGAGCCCCAGCAGAGCCCCGGCAGAGGCCGGAGCAGCCTGAGCCCTGGCAGAGGCAGGCTGGAAGGAGGCCCTTGGAGCTGCAAGAGGCAGAAGCCGGGCCCTGGGTGCCTCTTGCTGGGAGCGGGTGAATCCTCCGCTCTCAGAGCCCAGGTGGCAGCTGGCTGCTGCCGAGGGGAAGCGCAGCCATGCTGGGCACAGCCTGGCCTGGAGGCATTGGCCATCTGGAGTGTGCCCAGGAGCAGGGAAAGGCCAAGGGCAGCCGCGGGCCGCTGGGTTGGCTGAGGATTCCTCCTCTTCTGCCGGCTGCCCTGCAACCCCTGGCAAAGGCCAGCAGTGTGTGCAGCACTCTGAGCACCGTGGGAGGGAGCCGGGCTGCTCGGCAGGCTGGAGCACAGGGCAGCTCCTTCAGGGCCGGCACTTGTGCCAGGGAAGCGAGGCCAGCGTGAGGCAGGGACAGCTTGGCAGGGCACATCTGCAGGAGCCAGCGCCTCACGCAGCTCTGGGAGGAAGCGCCTGCAATCCTGCAGTTCTGCACTGAGCCAGAGCAAAGGTGTGAGATGCAGAGTGATTGGCAGAAATATTCAGGCCCACCAGGCCAGCCTGCTTTGTGCTTTGTGGTGCACAGCATGCGCTGTGCAATGCAGCTCTGAGTTGCTGGGAGAGAGGCAGTCGGGGATGTGCCTGAGGTTTGTGCTTGAGGAGTGAACTGATTTGGAAGGGGGCAGAAGGGTTTGAGCAGGCAATTTGTGTTTTCTTCATTAATTTCTGAAAGAAAGTCATAATGTGTTCCACACAGGTAGGGTTATTAGAAAAGAAAGGCCTTATAAAATCAGGCCTTACTACAGTAAATTCCCAGATAGCCTATTACATCTTCTACATGCAGCCAGCTTACTTCCCATGGGAACAGTCATGAGTGCAGTTAGCACAACAAGCTGCTGTGCTAAGAAAACTGTTTGCATCTGTAATAAACAAGAAATCTCTCCCATGAGCATCCACGAAAAAAAATGTAATCACCTGAGTAAGAGTGAGTCTTAAAAAGAGTGAGTCTTTGCATGTACACACTAATACACCTTCTAAGCAATAAATTGTGTGGCAAGGAAACTACCAGCCAGCTGGACTGAACATGAGATCTGTGAAAACCATGTAAAAATGAGTTATGTGAATAAAGAATTGGCTTTCCCTGCATGAAGAAACTGAGTCCCAGCTGCTTTATTGACACAGCAATGTGGCTTCACTCAGCAAGAGCACTTGCAGGGTGTATTGATGAAACGCTTGTGTTTGATTCCCAGAATAGGAAGAAGAGGCGTGTAACAAACAGGGCTTAGTCTTGTGAATTCTTTTAGCTTTAACAGGAGTGCTGAAGCCTGTATTCCCCCACTGCAGTGCTTACTGTGTGCAACTGGCGATCTTGGCCTTGAGAATAAGGAGAGTGCCCCTGCTAAGAACATAGCTGGAATGCATTCAAAGGGAAGAAAGTGTTTTTAGGAGGCTCTTGAGCACCAAAGGAGAATTTGAGGAATGGGAATATTGCCCAAATGACTGTGTCAGCAACCAGAGACGGGCCTGAAGCCCTGCCATATTTGATCCATGTTTGAGCAGGTTGACAAGACAGTGAAGGAAAGTGTCTTGTTTAACAGGTGGGACCTTGACCCTTGAAAGAGAAACAATGTATTGGTCAATCGGTGGGCAGTCAAGCTGTGAAAGGGGAACAATGGAGCCGTCGGTGGCAGGGAGTCATGGAGTCATCCTGAGCCATCATCTCACACGCCAGCCATGTGTGAGCTGGTGCTGTAACTGGGAAAATTCCACATCCTTAGCAGGAGATACAAGGCCTGGTTCTGAGCTGGAAGGGTGAGAAGGATATGATGCACAGCGTTTTGATCCAGGGGATGTCCTGGAAGTGCACTGCCTAACTGCCCCTGCTGCCGAGCACCACGCTCCATCTCCTTCTCCTGCTCAGCACATTTTTGGGAATCCAGGGCTTGGTATGTATTATTTGCTACTGCAACTAATGGAATAAATTTGCTTTGCAAGCCCAGTTGTGTCTTAGGTTCTTTTGTGCATGGATCGCCTCCTGAACCTGTGGCAACGACCAGCAGGGACCTACAGGACACTCCTCTTCTCATGTCAGTAAATTCTGAGAAGTGATTGAAATATGTCAATAAATTTGAGGTAATGTTTAGCCTATGAGTTTCAGCAAAGTATTGAATATGTCTTAGTTCCATGGATACAAAACGGGTAGGTGAGATTGCTGGGTGTGCAGGGCTTAGGGAAGTGATTCCCTATGCACCCACCACTGAAACAAAGTAATGCCTCCTTTCTAGCCCAGAGCTGGCAACAGGGATCAGGCCCTGCTTGGAAACTTTCATTTTGGCAACTTCTGTTAGCAGGTAAGAAAGGTCAAAATGAAACATTTTCCAGCTGGTTTATCCTTTTAGGCACCAAAGCTCTGTGCCACGGGTGGCCTGGGTGTGTGCAGAGCAATGCAGCCCCCACAAAGCCCTTGGTTTCCCCTCAAGTTGCCAGTTTGACTGCTTCCAAAGGGAAAGAAAGGCAGAGATGTACATCCACAGGAGCCCTGGGCTGTGGGCCATTTTCTTGGTCTGGTTTCCTTTGCTTGTATCCCATCTGAGTGCTCAGCTGGGGTACAGGCTGTAGGTGCTTGGGGCACTCTTGGAGCTCCTCTTGGATCCCCTGAACAACAGGGTTTGGCCCATGAGGGGAATTTGTGCTGCTTTGTGACAGAGAAGAACTTCCCAGGCTCTTCTGTGTTTGCTGTAGGGAAGGTTGGTTATTGCTTGGCATAAATTCACAGACCAACATGGAGCGTTTGCTTTGTGATGTCAGGGCATGGTTGCCACGTTGTCATAGTGGCATCAGAAGGTTGCCTTGGTGCAGGGAAGACCTGAGTGTCAGAGCAGCCCTAGGCCTGCTGAGAGCAGGAGTCCCCCCCGGTCCTAGCATTTGTCAGTGGGAAGCTGCCCACTGACAAGAGGCTTGTTCTTTTAGTGTTGGGGCAAACTTGCACAACACTAATAGCATGATTCACCACATTGCCAAAGCAGCTTCTGCTGCTTGTGGCGTTTCCTTTTCTATTTATTATATGACACACTTTGCACATAAGAGGTTTCCCTTCTGCTTAGGTTAGGGTGTAAACTAACTTGGCATTTGTATGTCTTCCTGCTCTTTCTTAGTGGCTGAGTTTCTGATTTTGAAAGAGAAAGAGCATTAGGATACCACTGCTTTGGTAAAGCTCCTGTCAAGGCTTTTAGCTAAAAAGGGGGTGTCTGTAGCCACAGGAGCAGCATTTGCAGGGGAACCTGCAAGGCTTCCGTTCCCTCCACAGGAGAGTCTGTGGCAGCAGAGTCTGTCAATTCCTCAGTTTCTGGGACAAGCAAGACAGCTTTGAAAACGCAGACTGGCAGACCTTCTTGGAATGCCTTTTAAAATCTCTGCAGTTGTTCCCAGAATTCAGGGAAAGCTTCTTTCTTCCTCAATTTTGTCATTAAAGGATTTGACTGTCTAACTTGAGCCTTTACCAAGTGCTTAACTAGTGATTCTCTTTGCAAGGAAGTGCAATCTATAAAGCAGTGAGTGTCTGTCACAACTCAGGGGGATTTTGGGGAAGCATTTCTGGGCAAGCATTTCCAGCAAATTAAAGAGAATTAGTGCATGCAACTGATTAAAAAAAAAAAAAAAACAAAAAAAACCCCAACAAAACAAAACCAGAAGGAGTGGATTTAAAAAGCTGGTTTATGTCTTTGGTAGAACAGGAGCATTGAGTGTTAAAGAACAATTTGGATTTTCTTGGTCATGTTTGTATTCATTTACTGGCTAAACAGGCTGAAGTGTAGGCAAAAGCAAGAATATTGTCCATATTGTCCATATCCCTTGCTGGCTGTGTGAATGAAATGTGTCTGCTGGAGGGATGTTGTGACACGGGAAATCATCTCTGTTTGGGCTGACTTGTTCTGTGGGATTCCGCAGCCCAGGCAGTTTTCTGACAGCATCTGCTTCATTTTCCCTTCCCACTAAAGGTCACATGAAGCGTGCATTCAGTGGTGCTGATCCTGAGCTGAGTGAGAAAGGAACATTTCATGCTCCTGGTGTTTAAGAATTGTAGAGCAAGCTGTCAGCTTGGCCAGTAGCAGTAGAGGGCCGGCTAGGGAGACCGAAAGAAAATCCATTTTCATGCCTTCAACAAAGGTAACAAAGGCATAAGTGGATAGTTCCTAGTTTCCATCTCAGAGCCCTGAAGAACTACAAACTCAGTTTTGCAGAGAAAATGTCGCTTGCTGACAGCAGCCAGAGGGGAACACTGAACTAAGAGAAACTTCCTAGAGAGCAGAATTAGCCCAGTTCCATTTAGTCAGAGGGACTGAGAATTCTATTCTGTAAATTCAATGCCATCTCCTTAGAAGATGCAATTGTGGAACAAGAAGGCCATCTTGAAATGGTGGATGCTGTATTTGAAGTCAAACAGGCAACTTTGTGCCCGGAGAGCTGCATGGGCCAAAAGGACGCAGGGCTGGCGGCCTTGAGCAGCTGAAGATGAGGCAGTGTGTGGCCAGATGGCCAAGAAGGCCAAGGGCATGGTGGCCTGAGTCGGCAGCAGTGGGGCAGCAGGAGCAGGGCAGTGAGCGTGGCCCTGTGCTGGGGAGCGCTGCGGCCACACCTGAGGGCGCTCTTGAGGTTCCTCTTGGATCCCGTGAACAACAGGCTTTGGCCCACAAGGGGAATTTGTGCTGCTTTGAGACGCAGGAGAACTTCCGATGCTATTTTCTGTTTGCTCTAGGGATGGTTGGTTATTGCTTTGCATAAATTCACAGACCAACACAGAGCATTTGCTTTGTCTTGTCGGGGTATGGTTGCCACGTCATTGTAGTGACATCAGAAGGTTGCCTTAGTGCACGGAAGGTCTGAGTGTCAGAGCAGCCCTAGGCCTTGCTCAGTGCAGGAGCATCCTCAGGCTTGAGGCATTTTTCGGTGGGCACTTACATATTTACAAAAGCCTTGTTTTTTCTGGTGTTGCAGCACAGCCTGCAAACTTGCAGAGCAGTGCTATAATGATTCACCATCTTGCTCCTGCGCTTTTTGCTGTATATGGTGTTTCCTTCTCAATCTACTATTTGACTCTTTTTGCACATAGGTAGAGATTGGAGTAACATAGAATGCCATTGTTAAAAATGTTGATGAACTCTCCTTAGAAGATGTGGCTGTAGATGCGAGGAGAAATGGGGTTATAAGCACTAGGTAACAGCCTGTCCCCCTGTGATTCTCTCTTGCCACAGGTGATGAGAGCAAGAGCCGTCTTTCCCCTGGCTCTCTCTACTATTGCAGAAGAAGCCAGAGAGGAGGAAAACGAGAAAGACGACCACCGCCTTTGTCCAGCTGTGGTCACACCACAGGCTACTCATCATCCCAAGAGAGTAAGTGTCCATTGTGGGGGGTGCTGTCTTTAGTGCAAGGCAGAGGTGCAAGTTTCTGAGCACCCAGCGCTTGATGTTTCTGGCCGAGGATGCTGAGTGCTGGAGTCCTGCAGGACGTAGCTATTTCCTGCAGGCAGTGACAGCTAGAAATTGGCCTTTGACCTGTCTTGTTGGGGCAGTGCCGAGCTGGGGGCTCCGGCTGAGCTTCTGGCTGCTTGGCTCAGGGAAGCTCCATCTCTGGGCTTCTGCAGTGTGACAGCCAAGGGCGCATGTGGTAGTTCTGGAGGGTCAAAAAAGTTTGCTGGTTTCTTTTCCCTTTTTGGAAAGGTGTCTTTGGCTTGTGGAAGTGTTCTGCAGTTTTCTTGAGTCGTTCTTCACTTGTAGAGTCACTGTTGACCCAACTGCCTTTTGGCTTTTGAGAAGCTGCAAACAGCAGAAGGGGCAAGTTTCTGCTGATCCATTTTGTGCTGAAGTCTGCAGCTTTGGCAAGTCCATTGGAGCACAGAGTGGGGGTGAAGCTGCAAGTCCTTGACTGCTGTCTTGTGTTGCTCGGAAGAGGAAGGCCGTCTTGCTATGCTGCCTGCTGTATCTGAAGTGAAATGGGCACCTTTGTGGCTGGGGAGCTGCGTGAGCCAAAAGGACGCAGGGCTGGCGGCCATGAGCAGCTGAAGATGAGGCAGCGTGGGGCCAGGGGGCCAAGAAGGCCAAGGGCACGGTGGCTGTGCCAGCAGCAGTGGGGCAGCAGGAGCAGGGCAGTGAGCGTGGCCTGTGCTGGGCAGCGCTGCGGCCACAGCTGGAGTGCTGTGTGCAGCTGTGGGCCCTGGGAAGCAGAAAGTCATGGAGGGGCTGCAGCGTGGGCACAGAAGGACAGGGGAGCTGGGCAAGGGGGGGCAGCACAAGGCCAGGGAGGAGGTGCTGAGGGAGCTTTAGCCTGGACAATGGGGGCCTCGTGAGGGACCTTCAGAATCTCCTCAGTGCATCCAAATATTTGAGCCACTTTTGGAAGCGACTTTACCCCCTTTTTTTCCTTGAATTTTTTTTTTGTTTGCTTGGAGGAAGAGGCTTATTCATTTTCTTTTTCTCCCAATTAAGGCTCTTTTCATCATTATTTTCTGCCCTTTTATAGCACTAGGACAGGGTCTGCTAGAATTTTATTTTCCAAGGTGTCACTTCTGGAGAATACAGTATTTTTGCATGAGAATACATCATTCTGTGCAGGGACCTTGGTGCAGAAGGAGCTGTTGTGGTCCCAGGCCAGCCAGTAGGGCCTTAGAGGTCACTTTGAGCTTAGTAGTGCTTGTGCCTTTTTGCAGCCCAGGGAATCAGTGTGTGTTGTGTTCAGGAATTGAGCAGGAAATCAATGCCCTTGCATTCCAGCTGGTGCTCAGAGATCACAGGAGCTGGGAGGGGCTGGGCTGCATTTCTGATTCCAGCCACTTCAGCACCATCAGTGCGGTCGAGTCCAAGAGAAGAACTTGCCCGAGCACAGATGCACAAAGAGTCCAGTTCCAGCAATGCTCTGGGTCTGATTGCATTCCATAAGGACCTACATGCTCCAGATGCACCAAGAGTGTGTTTTTTTGAGGCAACAGGAGAGCAATCTCAGGATTGTAGTTGAGCAGGGCACTGGCTACCATGTTCTGATGTGTGTAGCAGCAGACAGGAAAGAGAGATTTCAGTAATGAGATCTGTCTATCTATCTATCTATCTATCTATCTATCTATCTATCTATCTATTTAACGTTTACATAATTGCATCTTCCTGGCTCTGGCTCTGGTCCAAGGCAGTTGGAGGTGCAGAGCTCACCTAAAGTATCCCTTTCAGGAGAGGATTAGAGACATGTACCCTTGACCAATTCTGAGCAGGCAGAGATATTTTCCCCTCCAGATATGGTGGGTTTTTTTTCCCCCTCAGAGTTGTTTTCCTCCTCTGGCCTCTTCTGCCCTCAAGTCCCCAGTTAATTCTTTAAATTTCTGCCTGTCCCAGAGCTGCAACAATTCCATGTTTAGGTGGTGTTTGGTGACTCTGGTCACACATGCTTTATGTGACACCTGGTTTCCTTCACTGGCATCCCCAGGGCTGCGTAAGTGCATTCGTTCATGGGGCCTTAGGAGAGTCTTCTCTTTCCCTCAGCAGCAGCAGCAGCAGCAGCAGCAGGGAGCGGTGTCAGGGCCAGGACGAGGAAGAGGTGCCTGCCCTGGCCCTTTGCTCCCGGGCCCCAGGCCAGGAGGGCTCTGGTTGCAGCAGGGCGCTCTTCGGGCAGCCCCTGGCAGCCTCTGCACGGAGCACAGCACGCTGCCCCGTCCTGCTTGTGCCACTTTTCTTCAGCAATACCCTAGCTCCTCTTCACAAGGAAAAAACTCCAGCAATCTAAAAAGAGATCATTCAAGTACAGTTCTACCTGCCTTTGCATTGTAGTTCAGGGCATGTATTTTTTGGTCTATAATTTCATGATTTTTATGAAAACATGCATTCATATCTTCACATTTTTGTGGTTTTAATTATTCATATACCTAAACACTCCATTTTAATCTCTTGATTTATTGCAGTTGGTAATTTTGAGGTAGTATATTTTGAAATGCCACAAAACAACACCTTTTGGGTAGTTTTTCTCACTCTTAAAAAAAAACCCCATAAGCCATTTTAGTCTCTGTCTCTCCAAATTGGTTCGTATCGGCCTATTTTAAATCAGGGCTACAATACTTTTATAGGATTGAGAGAGCTCCAATTAAATGCACACTGGTGATTCCTCTTGTGGAATGTCACGGCCCCACCGTAAAGCCTCTATTTACTTTTTTTTTCTCTCATTAGCTCAACTGCAAACACATTTAGTTGCAAACTTATACAAGATGAGCAAAATCAAAATGATGTGATGGGCCTTTGGGAGCTCCTTGCTGATCTTTATGCTTCTTCAGCTGAGCAAAGCTCTGATCCAGGCAAAGAGATTGCACTTAGTGCTACACAACCATTTGGCTGGAACTCTGCTGATTTCTAGGAACAGCTGGAGGCCTCTCTCTCCCCAGGATGTTTTGGCTGAGCCAAGCTTTACTGGGTTTTGGCTGCAAATACCATTGCCCTTGCTTTCTTCTATCCACAAGTACCATGGCTGGGCAAAAACAGCCACGTGGGCCATCTTCCAAAGGCACTTTGGTCTGGAGTTTGTGAATGAACGAGAGCCTCATCCACTTCCAAACCACATGAAAAAAATCAGGAAAGAAAACTTCCCATCCTTAACAAACAACTGACAATTCACAAGTGGATCTAGAGCTTCTTTACGCAATGAAAAGGAAGGCAATCTTCCAATGGAGTTGTGCTTTCGGGAGTTTTTCTTCTGACTCCCACTCCCAGCTGGCACTGGAAAAAGTCACGTCTCTGCAAGGTTCAGTGTGTTCTGTCTGCCATCAGTTGTTTTGCTGCAACAATCAGAACAGGCATCAGGCTGGAGAGAGGCTCAGCTGACGCTAGGAACAGGAGCTGTCCCAAGGAGAAAAAAGACATGAACTTTTACCTCCCAAACCCATCTCCCCAGAGGCTCTAGCAGGATTCCTCTAGTTCCCAGAAATACAAAGAAATAGGGCTGAGAAGACCCTTTGCAGCTATGTGTTCATGCCCAAGACTTTGCTGATGCCATTTGGGTTTTGCCTTTTTTCTTTTCTGTCTTTTCTGTATTCCTTGCACATCAGTTTAGAGCTCTGTAGGCTACTCGATTAGTGACTACTTTTCCCAGGCCTTTTCCATGGCCTTTGCCTAAGCAGAAAGACAAACTTCCAGAGCTCCAAGCGCCGGGGGGTAGAAGGCCCCAGTGTTATCTTGGTTCTTCCTGGGACAGACCCTTGCAGGGAGCTGGTGGACTCACCATCCCTGCAAGCCTTTGAAAGAAGACTGGATGTGGCACTCGGTGCCGTGCTTTAGTTGAGGTATTAGGCCACAGATTGAACTCGATCATCTTGAAAGTGTCTGTCTTCCAAGCCAGGGATTCTGTGATTCTGTGACTGAGGCAGCTTTTCCTGCAGCTCTACAAAGGGCTGCGGGGGCCCTTGGCCAAGGACGGGGATCAGGTCTCATGGAAAAGAAGCAAAGGGCTCAAGGCGAAGGCTGACAGGGCACAGCCGCCCCAGCGCAGCCCAGAGTGAGCCTCATGTCCTCCTCCTCACCCTGCGCCCTCTGCGCTGCCCTTTGCGGCGCCGGCGGCTCCTCTGGCTGCGGGGCTCCAGGGCGTGCTGGGGGCCGGGCCCTTCGTCTTTGGCATGCGCCGGAGCCTTGGAGGCCAGCGGCTGCTGCTGTGGCCGGCAGGGGAGAGCTGCGGCTGCAGCCCCGGGCACGATAAGCTGCCGCTATGGCCGGCTCCTGCTGCGGCTCCTGCCTCGTCTGCGGGCTCCGCTCCTGCCCTGTGCGCACAGACACGGCCGAGGGCTGCCCGGCAGCTCCGTGCCGCTCCGCAGCGGGCCCGGCCGGGCTGCTGCTCTCTGCGGCCTCTGCCCGCCGCTGCCGGCCCCGCCGCGCTCCCGCCTGCCTCTGCCGCAGCCGGGCCCACACGGGAGGCAGCACATTGTGGCCGGCTCGGAAAAGCCCTGCCCGCAAAGCGCCCGCCACGGCCTCGGCCTCAGGGTACAGGCTGCCGGCGTCCTCGCAGCTGCGAGCCGGCCCGGGCCGCCTGCCGGCCTCGGCCACAGCTCCCGCCTGTGTCTCCATGGCCGCGGCTGCTCGGCACAGCGGGCTGAGCACAGCCAGCGCCAGCAGCAGCTCCTCACGGGCCCAGGCCCTGGGCCCTCCGAGCCCGCCCTCCCCCGAATTCCAGCCCTGAGGGGCTTGGCGTCCCAATGCATCCCCTGGGGACAGCAGAGTCGGCCGCTGAGCTCAGCCCATGGTGACACCACCAAGTGACCAATGGAAAATTCACCAAATCCTCATCAGAGACAAGAGAAAACTCCCATGGTGCCTGACAGCCTGAAGCAACTGCCAATTCCAGATCATTCCATCCATGTATGAAAAGAGGCTTTTGCATTAAAGCAGAAAAGAGTTATCGAAAAGGAGGGCAGGAAGAAACAACAAAGTTATTTGGACTCATGCTTCTTGTGTCTGTTAGAAAGGCCAAGAAAATGCACTCCTTGCTCTTCTGACACAGCTCTCTCTGTTCATGATGTGGGACAGTGAGTGCTAATGTGCAGGAGCTGATGCAAGGGACAGGGACGAGGATGTAGCAGGCACAATGCCAAGCTGACAGAGGGATGATCTCTGGCAGTGGCACTGAAGGAGAAGAGTTTGCAGGCAGCACAGAAAATGGCTCTTTGTTTCCCCTCTTCTTTCAGTTCTGCTAAGAATGTAGCCTGGAGCAAGCTGGGAACACCAGAGCCTGGAGCCCTTTCCAGGCAGGGCTGCATCAGACACAAACCAGCAGGGGACTGAGGAGCCCCTGGGGTGGCAGTGAGCAACCTCGGGCTCTGCTCACTGCTGCTGGCATTTTCTATTGAACCATCTCCAAGGACTTCTGTTGTGCTCTGTATTTCTAAAGGTTTTCCCCCTTGTTTTTTTTTTTTTTTGTTGTCTCCTGCACCTTTTTTTCTCCATATTTTCCTATCCTGTCAGCAGCAGCCCTTGTCCAGAACTGGCTCTAAAATATCAGCAAAGTAGCTAGGAACAACAATGGGGGGAATCCTGTGGCTCAGGAATTCATACGCCAGAGCCCTGCCTGTGCCTTATGCTTTGTCAGGACCTCCTTCTCTGTGCAAAACAAGGGATTAAGGGAGTTTTTTTTGCCACAGAGCTCCTGAGAAGCAAATGTTGTGCTAGGTTTCTCAGGAGTGTATCCGTTAAGTTCATTGCTGGCAAACAGAAAGTAAGGCCAGGGTAGCAGAGCAGCTGGGAGCTGGTCACTCTCTGCAAAGGGCTGGTGTAGGATGTGGGAACACCACATTCCAGGAGGGGCGAGCAGGGTCAATGTGCTCAAGGTGCTGCCAATGAGGTTTGGGTTCACTTAGAGAGTAGTCAGGGCTGGTGAGCACTGCAAGATCCAGCTGCAGTCCCCATCCATGCCCCTTTCAGTGATGGCTTCAGGGTGTCTGCAGCCTGGATCCAGAGCGGCCTGGGGGGCTCCTGAGGCTGCCTTTGCACTCAGGGTGAGGATGCCCAGGAGCCCCTGAGGCCGGCAGTGGGGACCAGGGCTGGGGTTTGTGGCCTGGCAGGTGTGGCTCTTGGGGCTGTGACATGCCAGGGCATGGGTCACTGTCACTGCCCTCCGCAGCCCTGGCAAGCTCTGTGATGCTCCAGGGACAACGGCAAGAGCGGGGATCTGGCTAGGTTAGGGTTTTGCCTGAGCCAGAACCTCTAGGCCAAATGCCGAGCAGTAGAGACCTCTGGAGGACCGAGTGGAGGAAGCACAGGAGGCTCTTCTGCAGTGTAAAGTGCAGCAAATTCATCAGGAGAGGCAGGGGGAAGGTTCTACAAGTCAGAATTCCCAAAGGGAACAGATGTTCAGAGAAGCCCCAGCACCCCTGTGCACGGGTTTTTACAATCTTTCAAAACAGGGGGTGGACACCATATAGTAACCAATAAGCGACTCTTGGGATGTGGTTTTGAGGGCTACAACAAATCAGAACAAGGGGAAGAGAGAGCGTTGGGATAGGGATTGGATCTTAGGGTGAGAGACAGGGAACTTTCTGGAACAAAGGGTAGGGTTTGGGCTGATGGATGGGGCAAAGGGGCTGGGTTGTCTTGACAGACAGGGAAAAATCTGCTGAAGAGGGAGGGAATTCCTTGAGGGACACTTGGGTAGGAAGGCATAACACAGGGGAGAAACTAACTGTAATAACTTGGGGAACACTTGAACCTACCACTATATAACAGAACATTTGACTCAATAAACTACCACACTGCAACACAGAAATTCAGGCTTTCGGCAGCTGAGAGGTGGCACTATTAGAACCCGCAGCAGCTGGTGAGAGCCATCTCTCTGCTTCAGGTTCTTGCTGTGTGGGAAGGTGCTGCGAGTTGTGGTGGCTGCACTCCCCCTCTGCTAGGAGGATGATCTGTACCAGGGCAGAGCAGAAAGCTGCCATGGTGAGCGAACATGCTCAGAGCATTACAGTTCAGAGAATGGCACTGCCCCTGAAGGGCAAAAAGCTTGAAAGCATAGAATTCTGTGCGGAACCATTGCACAAATTTTCTCTTCTAGAACATGCCCATTTTTTGTATGCTGTAGATGAATATTCCAGGTTTTATAGAATACATGGGGTTTTTTCTTAAGGTTTTTGGGAGAACTCTGAAGTTTATTTCTGTTTGTATTTTATATCCAGCATGCATACAGTTTTTTTATTATTATTATTTTTCTTTAGTATATACTTAGGGAAAAATACCTAAGCATTTTTTAATCCTTTGGGATATTGTGACTAATATTCTTAGAAAGAAAACCTTGTTGAACAAGTGTGAAAACACAGAGAGAGGGAAAAACAGTATAAAAGTCTTTTAGAACAGGGCATGTAATAAGGACTGCAGAACTCAGTAATTCCTCCAAGTGTAGAATTAGCAAGATATATTACCAAGAGTAACTGCCAAGATACTTCCTTAAATCAAGGGAAATGGGACCTGCAGCCATACGAAGCACAGCCAAAGCAAATGAAAACCTTTGGAAAAGAGGGAATTTTGCCAGTGAGATCAGTCTCTCCGGATAACTGAGGGATGCCCATCAGTTATTGAGGAATGCATACATTCCTCAATATTTGCAATGTCTTTCCTCCCAATTTCTGTGAAATGAATAAGCTGCAGTTGTTTACCATTAGCTTAAGCTCTTAGGGGAATTACCAAGCACCATGTATGTTTTGCTGTAGCTGAGCAGGACTTGAGTTTCCCAAATCTACAAAACAGAAGGGAATCACACAGTTACTTGTGCTAATGTTAATGAAGGGTTTCATGAAAGCAGATGAATGAGAGCATTGCATTGTAGAACTTCCACATGCAAGAAAACAGGAGTCCACTTAGAATAAAACATATAAGGCTAGCATAACATCAGAACAGGATAAAATGAAATTGCTAGACAAGAAATTATGCATCAGAAATTAGGTGTATCATTTCTGATACATCTGCAAGCATGTGCAAGCTAAAACAGAAAAGGAAGGGCAAGATAATAAGGAACTAAGATTTTAAAATTGCACTGTGCAGAAGAGACACACGAACCACCAGTGTTAACACAGCTGGGAGATTCAGCTTGGAGATGGATTAGAGTGGAATCCATTCACTGAAGGTCTCTGGTGCACATGAGTGCAAAGACTGAGGAAAAAGGAGAAAAGTTTAATTTCTGAAAGCTATTTAGATTCCTGGAAGCATTGTCTAGAGATCTAAAAATCTAAAGCCTCAGAGAATCTGAACCTAAACCATCCCCAAATGGATTGATCAGGTATGATGTGCACATCTCTGCTGTTTTCAGAGTCAATGAAATCGACAATGAGTGGCTGGAAATTAGGTGTGCCCACCCAGATTTTATCTCCCTTACTTTAAGAACACCTTAATAAGGCACTTCAGGAACTGAACACTGACATTCTCACCATGCTCTATTTACTTTACATTTGAATACAGGCTGGTAGAACGAGAAATCGGGCTTTAATTTCTCCCCAAATTACCTGTTGCACTTTCAGGTTAGGAGTAGATGTAAAATTCAGCTAATCGCTCTCTCTATCCATGAATATTCCACTGTGAACTGACAAACAGAACATCCTTTTTCTCTTTTGTACCGTCCTAAATGGTGCCCAATGAACAGGACACTCGCATAAATCTCACAGAAAATCACTGAAATTGCTGAAATTAACTCTCAATTCCATGATAAAAGCTTCTGAGAAAAGGCTTGACGGGATCACTGAACAAACTGTAACTTGGAAGAGAAACACGCATTTCAGCACTGATCAAGGGGAAAGAAAAAGAAATGCTGTAAAAGTTCCAAGTGGAAGGTAAGGAGAAACACAGGAAGCAGAGAAAGAACAAGGCCCTGTCAGATGACCTGTGCAAGGTAACTTTGTGCCCCAGCACTGTTAGAGGACATTCCCTGTCATTGGTGCAAGCAGCTGGAGACATAAATGCTGATTGATTTTGGGGCCACAGTCTTGATAAGTGCAGAGGTGGTTCAATAACGTGACATGAGGGAGTTCCCTCAGAGCAACTGGGATGCCAGAAAGAAGTGAGCAGCTCACCACAGCCCGGCCCGCTCGGCTGCTTTTCCTTCTGGCCCCCCTGGGGAGGCTCTGACATTTCCTCTGCCCTGATGGAAGCGCAGCTGCTGCCAAGGGAAACGTCCCCACACTCACTCAGTGTTCCCTTTGCTTGCCAGTTTTCCCATCTGCTGTCCCTGTCCAGGAGAGCTGCTCTGCTCGGGAGGAGGAGACCGAGCGAGAGCCTGGGAACATCGGCGGCTGCAATCCCTCCTGATCTAGCGCTGTTTGTGGATGTGTAGTTAGATTTGTATAGTTACAAGTATAGGGATATTTACATACACTGAATGATATTTGTATAGGGATATTATGTGTGTATATTGTTATATTGATGCGTGTATATTCATCTGTTTACATACTTGTACAGCTCTGTAGCTGTGCATTTCTATTGCTGGGGTTGTATGGATATTTTTATTGGTCCATTGACATTTGTGTATTTGTAGACAGGTTTGTTATATTTGTATTATATTGTCATGTTATATGTCATGAAATATGTAATGCATGTTTACATCTCTATATTGTTATGCCTATATAGGTATTTATTTCTATTTATTATGTATGGAGTTGTATAGTTCTAAAATTCTATTTATTTAGTTCTGGATCTGAGATTCTTTAGAGAGGGATATTGATGCTTCTGTATTTGTATATGGGCTGTACGGTTGTAGTAATAAGTAATGAATTTAATTGTTAAACTTCAATTCAGTAACTTCAATATTTGTGTACAGTGAGTTGTTGCAGACAGTTGCAATAAAGTAATTTTTTTAAACTGAAGTTCATATCTGTACATACTTACATAGCACAATTCTCAGAATAAATTAGATTTTAATCATAAATTGATATTTCTGTGTTTCTATATTGGTAGCACAGGTGTTGTAATTTAAAATAAATTTCATTTTTAAACATGAGTTAATGTTTGTGTATTTGTACATTAGTAGTGCAGGTGTAACTATCTGCAATAAATGCAATGTTTCAACTGAAGTAAGCGTAGATTTGTGCTCCCCAAAGCCATGGGCAGATGTAAATGCTGGAGGATTCTGGCCATGCAAATCTCTGGCCATGCCCAGCACATGCCCCACCTGCACTCAGGCTGGGCAGGGGAAGCGCAGATTTGGGCTGGCAGCAGAGCCCCACGTTGGCTCAGAACTTGCTGCAGAGGCTGCTGAGAAAACTCCGGGGCTCCATGAGCACAGAATCCAAGCAGGAGCCACCCGGGGAGGACAAACCCCTCATCCCACGGGCAGCTCTTTAGGAAAGTGCTCCAAGTGTCCCCCTGAAGCTCATCCCAGAGACCAGAAGCCAGCAGGGATCCTGAGCCAGCTCTGCTGCCTTTGGCAGCACTTTGGCAAATGAGCTGCAGCAAGGGGGAGGCAGCAGCGACTGTGACTGCTGCAGGCTGGGGATGAAGGAAGGGCCATGGACAGAAGTGCTGAGATGCCCCAAAATCCAGAGGGAGGCTGGAGAGCTGGGAATCAAGTTGGCATTTCAGTGCCAAGCTCTCACAGGCACTGAAATGATGGAATCCCTTTGTGTGAAGTGACCTGGAAGAACTGACAGGGAGTTGCTGCTAGGATCAGCAGAAGCAGAAAGCAAAAATGTACAAACACTAGGAGATCATCTAATATCCCCCACAAGCAATGGCTTCAAAAATGATCTCATATATTCAATATATTATAATAGTTATGTTATTATATTATATTATTATATATTATTAATTATGTTATGTTATGTTATGTTACGTTATGCTATGTTATGTTATGTTATATTATATTATATTAGTCAAAATATATACTATATAATATGCATAAAATTTAATGCACATGTATTTTTGGACAATTTTTTTTTTATATATATATTTTCATTTAACATATATATTTGAAATAGTCTTTCAGCTTGGGACAGTGAAGATTTACAACAGTGCAAAACCATCTGCCCACACAGCAGTCAGCCCCCGGGTGCGTGCATACACACCCACCCACTGTGCCTGCTCTTCTCAGCATCTCGGGGCTGCTGTTTGCACAGAATTGGGATGAATTTAACTCAACAGAGCACGAGTGGGGTGTCCAGCTTGTCATGAACACTCATGTGGCAACGAACAACACAGAGCTCTCAAATTCCATTATCACATGTTATTTCATTCCTGCTGGGCACTGTGGAACTCTTAAAAGATACAGAAAAGGAGTGGAGAACATTGGCAGCATGCTACTGCTAGTATCCTCCTGGAGGAAAATCTGTTGGGTTTCTTAAGGTGGTAGCTTTCCAAAACCTAGGAAAACTGCTCAGCAGTGATAGCCCAATTGTGAATGGTTTTCTTGACTTGGCAAAGGCTGGGGGGTTAACAATGGACTCTGTCCTTGGTCCAAATCACCTGCCCTTACCTGCAGACAAAAGCACCACCACCAGCAGCAGCTACATCAGTCAATTTTCTCAAAAAGCTGTGTTAAATTTGGGACAAGAAAGGAAAACACATCAGACACTGAGGATTAATGACAAGACTCTGAGGAACAGTTCCAAAGCAAAGGGCAGCAGCTTCTCTCTGGGGCACTCCTTGTGCCCCAAGGCAGCCGGGCTGCCCTGGCTGCCCAGGACCCTGCGCCCCGCGGGCTCTGCAGAGCTGCACAGCGGGGAGGCAGCTTTGGGCACCTCAGCCCCTGGGCAGGAGGGGCTGCTTGCTCTGCAGGGCTGCCTGTGGGCAAAAGCAGGGTGCTGGCCTTCTGCTCTTGGCCCCAGCCTGGCCTTGCCGGGCTAATCCTGTTCCCTGTCTCAAATGTGCTAAGGACAGACTTGTTTGTTTGCAGCTCTGCACAGGTGTAATTTACACCACAAAATACTGAAGGGCTAAGGCCTGAACCACAGACCCTGACTGAAGCCTCAACAACAGGATCTGAGCCAAATCTGCACTCTAGATGACCTTCCCAACCCAATGTTCTATGTATCTGCTCCTTAACCAAGTGTTACTATCAAAAGGATTGTTGCATGCATTCACTGGTGAAACACGTCTTCACCTTTCTGCATGAGGAAAGTGGACAAGGCCACACATGGCCTTGGTTCCTCCTTGAGCCCTCGGCAGGCTCGGGGAGAAAACCAAGAGGAGAATGACACCAGCTGTGCCCCCAGCAGAAGCTCTGGCACATTGCTCGTCCAGCACTGTCGGAGCCGGGCTACTCTCACAGCGCACTCGGGAGCCTCGTGGCCGCCAAAGGTGGAGGCACCGCAGGATTTCCCGGTTCCCGGCCGTGGCTCTGCAGGGCTGGGCTGGGACAGCTTCCCCCAGCTGATGTGCAGCTCTGGATGAAGGGGAAACCATTGGGCTACCTGGTGATGGATCTTCCTTAGTCACCAGAAGCACCCTTTTGTAATAATGCTGAGGTGCATTGCTTAGCTTATCCTTTCCTGACTCTTTTTTACACTTTGGCATTACAGTAAATCACACTGTTCCTTCAGCTGGTGTGTCTGCATCTCTGACCCTCTCCACCATCAAAACAAACACACAGCCAGTTTAGCACGAGACCTGCCTCTCTGCCAGCCCATCTCTTGGCAAACACCCCTGGTGGCCATCTCCACTAATGAAATTCCCACTTTGCAACTTCCTTTTCTGCAGGCAGTTTAGAAAAGGAGCCACTCCCAGTTCTGGAAACCTCCAGAAACCAGCTGCTTTCAGCAGTCACAACCCTGAAATACCAACCTCCTTCCTTAACCTGCCACAGAGAGCTCCCACCAAAAGGCCTTTTGTCCAAGGATACCCACAGAAGACCTGGAGAAGGGAGCAGTTTTAAACACAGCTGCTTCAGAGTTTAAACCTGCCTTTATCAAATGAGCACACACCAACCTGTCCCAAAGGGAAAGCAGGCAGGAAAGAGAAGCTCCTCTCCCACATCAGCAAACTCTATGCTTCCTTCTGTTCCAGCTGGAGAGTGGAGGCCATGGGCTGCACCTCACTTTGGGAAGGAGCCCTGGGAATTGGCCTGGTCTGGGAGGGCAGTAAAAGGAATTCCCCAAAAAGCAGGAAAAGATTCTCTGGAAGCATTAGATTATGACAGTATTTCTGGAGGAAAGCAAAAAAAAAAAAAAGAACTGGGAACTTCAAAAAGTTCCCAGACTGAAATTTGTTTGCCAATACGACAACCCCAAAGTCCCTGTGGTGTGTCAGGAAGCTCAGGAATGTAGAGAGCATTTTGAGCAGACACTGGATAGAAGCAAGCTGCACAGTCCTGCATGTGTGTGTTATAGCAGAAGCATGCTGCCCTTGGGCAAACAATATAAAGAAGTTTGCCAAGATGTACCCCAGGAAAAGAGATGTGAAGCAAGATGTTCTAGGGATGTGAAGAGAAGATATGGGGCAGAATGTTCTGCTGACACTTTTGCCAATCTATGTACCTGACCAAAGATATGTTAGCTCTTTGTCCTACACATAACACACTTTGTAACCACTTATATGTATTCTCCCGTTGCTGAACCCTGCATTAGCATATAAATGTACCCTGAGATTTGCAATAAACTGAGCATTGATCATTACCTCCATGAAGATTGATCTCTGCCTCCGGAGTGCTCCTTTCTCTATTACCCCTCTCCTTTTCCCCGTCTCTCTCCCATACACCTTGTTTCTCTACCTGGCGTCCATATACTTTCTTTCTTTACAGGAATGAACTTGCAAGGCTTGGATAAACACCACTGGTGTCCGTCCCCCAGAGCACAAGCAGCTCCCCAACAAGACTTCAAGACTAAGGGACAAAGCTTCCCCCTTCAGCTCTCCACAGCAGCTCTAGGGAGTCTCTCCATTGCAAGATCTCCTTTGTCAGTCCACAGTGACAAGAGTTGGCTGCAGGAAGCATTTGCATTGGAGCTCTCCCCAAATGGGGGGAAAAAAAAAGAAGAGGTGATTCCTGTGGAAATACAAAGGCAACGCTGCTTGGGAAGACACCAGTGTGAGTTTGCTACAGCTCTAGGCCAAAAATCCCTTGAAGATAGCAACATCCATCCATGGGGCAGCACTTTGGCTTTGATATCAATGCTAACAAAATTGCTTCCCATTCCTGCTGCTGTAGCTGTCTCCAAATCACGAGAAATGTGCCAACTCTGCCAAAGACAGGCAGACATAGTGAGATAAAACCAGCTAGTCTGTGGAAAAGGAGACCAAATGAATGTTTTCTAATCACCCCTTTTCATCCTTTTCCCAGCCAAAACAGAGCAATGTCCTTCCTCTCTGTCACCGATGGTTACCCAGGCACGGGATGCAGAGTGGGGATAACCTGCTGTGCTGTGCCGTGCCGTGCCGTGCCGTGCAGAGCCGAGCCGAGCCGGCCAGCCCCGGAGCCGCCCCGCCCGCGCAGTGCCCGCAGCCCCGGCTCTGCCGCGCGCGGCCCCACGGGCCCGAGCGCAGCGCCCCCCTCAGGCCGCGCGCCGCCGGCGCAGCCGCGGCCGTTGCTCTGCGGGCTTTGTGGCCACAGTAGGCGATCGATGCCATGGCGGAGCTGCCGCTGCCCGCCGGGCTCAGCGCCCGCACCTTCCCCGCCAAGCTCTGGCGCCTGGTGAACAGCCCCCGCGTCCGCTCCGTGCGCTGGGACAGCCGCGCCCAGGGGCTGCTCATCGACCGCTCCCTCTTGGAGCGGGAGCTGCTCAGCTCGGGCCGCGCCCACAGGGGCCGTGGCCATGGGCCGGCCCCGGTGCCGCACACCTTCAGGGCCACGCAGTTCCGCAGCTTCGTGCGGCAGCTCTACGGCTACGGCTTCCGCAAGGTGCTGGGCTGGCTCGGCTCGGCTGCGCCGGGCGATGCCGGGGCCTGGCTCCACTACAGCAACCCCTGCTTTCGCCGCGACCGCCCCGACCTCCTGCTCCGCATCAAGCGGCGGAGCGCGGCCAACAGGCAGCGGCCAGCGGGGGGCCGGGATGGCCGCAGGCGCCCGCCCCGCTGCTCCCAGCAGCTCCCCGGGGCACGGCCGCTGCCGGGCGGGCGGCACGGGCGCGCTCGCTTCACGCCGCTGCCCAGGGAGCGGCCGCCGCTGCCGGCCGGGCGCCCGCCCAGCGGCTTCCTCCTGCTGCACAGGGAGCGGCCGCTGCCGGACGGGCGGGAGCTGCGCAGCCCCCGGCCCGGCCGCCTCCAGCAGCACCCCAAGGAGCGGCCGCTGCTCGCCCGGCGCCCGCCCTGCAGCTTCCACCTGCTGCACAGGGAGCGGCCGCTGCCGGCCCGGCGGGAGGGGCCGAGCCGCTTCCAGGAGCTCTACGGGGAGCGGCCGCCGCCCGCCCAGCGGGCGGTGCTCGGCATCCCGCCCTGCCACTTGCTCGGGCTCCACGGGGAGCGGCCGCTGCCGCTCGGACGGGAGGGGCCCCGCAGCCGCTCGCAGGAGCTCTGCGGGGAGCAGCTGCCTCCGGCCGAGCGGGAGGTGCTCGCCCTCCAGCCCTGCAGCTTCCAGCAGCTCCACAGGGAGCAGCAGCCCCCAGCTGACAACGCACGAGGTAGGAAAAGAGTTGGAGCCTTGCTTTTCCAAAAGGTCCTGAAAAGTGACCGTTTGAAGTATTTTGCCACAAGGCTCTGCCATTCTCGGCCAGAAGTTGTCAAGCCTACTAGGAAGGGGCACCTAGGAGGCCAAAAGATTCTCTGCCTGGTTTTGCTGTGTGCTTCCCGTGATGTTTGATCCACAGCAGCACTAGAGCTCTGTGTCCCACAGCCACGTTGTGGAGCCTGACCAATGTGTTTGGATTCCTGCAGCCACCCTGGGCACTTCAGGGCCCAGCGCTCCACCCGGCAGTGCAGCTTGTGCAGCATGGACGGCCTCCAGCTCAGCACAGACCGCACCTGGGGAGGAGGAATGGCCACCAGCAGATCTGGGCCTTGCCATAGAGAAAATGATTCGGGAGATCAGGAGGTCCCTGTCTGAAAGATCTCCCTCTGTGCAGGTAATTCCATTGGATGGGGATAAAAGGGCTGGACTGAGAGCTTTTGAGCGTTGTTACACGGTTGAGAAGCAAAGGCTTCTTTAATTGAAATTACTTCATTATTTTTTAGCTATTGAATTATTCTTGGTATTGAATTCTTCTTGGATTTCTAAAAGAGGGGATGAAAAAGAAATAAAGAAGAGGTTTTACTTGCTGGGAAAGAGGAGAAGAGTGTTTGGAGAAATGGCACTGAAGGCCAAGTATCCTGTGCAGGGAGGGGCTTGCCTCTGTTGCAGCTGCAGCAGATGTGGGCTGTGCCTCTTTTGGGTGGGAAGGCCAAGGCAAAGCAAGGGCTGGGCTGCAGCTGCTGCTTCCTGGAGCCTTCTACTACTGCCCCATGTGTGTCCTCCAGGCATCACCTTGGCCCCCTGAATCCTGAGTTTAAAAGGCTTGTCATGTGAACAGTGGGGGCAGTGTTCCCTCCTCTGTGCTCCATGTCCTTTAGGAGTGGAGAAGGACAGGTTTTGTATCCCTGATATGATTCCAGCAAAATAGTGAGTGATCTTTGAGTTCCTTTCTTTCTGTTTTTCTGTTCAGGGCAATGTTGGTGTTGCCCCTGATTCTTCAGGAGGGGAGCCTGTGGACAGAGCTGCAGCAGAGGAAGCTTCATCTGGCACCGAGAGCTGCAGGAACAGTTCCCAGGAGCCCAAGGAGCCTGGTAAGGACAGAGCCCCCACTGGTTTAGAGAGCTGTGAGATGGCTGCTCTGAGCAGGGTTGGTGCTTCCTGGTGCCTTGAGTTCAAATCCTGCACTGGCACAACCTCCCTGAGCCCTGCCCTCCACGCTTCTCCGGAGGCTCTGACACGGAGTCCTCTGCTGGGGCAGAGAGCAGGGAATAAACCTGACCTTGTGGCAGTTGTGTCACCAAGCCGTGTGTCCCAATTTTGTGCTGAAGTTGGTGGATAAATTTACTGCAAGGCGCCAGGGGAGGCCAGGCTGAGCGACACTTGAAGGAGCAGGGGAAAAAAAAGAGCAAAAATTCAGGGTAGAAGTCCAAATCACTGACTAAATGTAGTACCAGTCTGCTGGTATTGGTCCTGACCCACAAGAAAAACAAGGAGCACAACATTAGAGGCCAACCAATTGAAAAATCACGGTAACTCTAGTATCAGAAGGAAAAGCTTGAATGACCCCTGATTAGGGAGGCCTAAGAGGAGAGAAGGAGCACTGTGCATCCATTCCTTAGCCAAGCTGGTGCAGCCTGCAGGCCTTGTAGGGAGCTCTGTCCCTCCCAGCCCTTGCTGCCAGAGCTGATGGTCGAGTTGGAGCAGCTGCTGCTCACTATAAAGGGCAGTTTGTAGATGGCAGGTAATGGAGCTGGTTCATGACTCAGCTCCCAGCACCTTCAGCTTCAGCCATTTCAGTGAGGACTGAGGTCTCTCTGTCAGCTCAGAGAAAGAACAAGGCTGGGCTTCCTTGTGGCAGCTGGGACTGTCTGTGTTTCAAGCTCTCCTGGGTGCCCTTTGCACTGCGGGGGCTGGGACTTTTTCGAGATAATTCAATGCTTTGAAGCACACTTTTGAACCCTTGGAATGGTCCCTGTTCTTTTAAGGGCACATTGCTTCAAATTGCCAAGTGAGAGTCTGCCTTTCAGGCCATCTTTGACAGCCCCTGGTAGAAGGACAATTGCTGCCCAAGGGAAAGGTGCACAAGGGCCAATATTGACTGAGCGTTCCCTTTGCTTCCCAGATGCCATCTGACCAATATCTCCAGGAGGGCTGGAAGAGACAGGGGAGAGCACTCCTCTGCTTGTAGATATGTTTATAGATTTCTATGGTTATTTATTAGTGGTTATAGTTCCATTTATAGATGATATTGTTCTATTTATATAGACATATATTGATAGATCTGTATAGTAAAATGTGGATATGTATATAGGTATAGATATGATATAATTATATTTTAAAATATATTTACATTTGTAGATTTTCAGAGTTAGATTTTTCTATGTGTAGAGTAAAATATTTATATATATATGAAGTTACATTTATGAATGTGTATAGTTATATAGTAAGAGGAATGTTTAGATGGAGAGATTGATGGAAGGATTGCTGTTTGTGTAGGCCTAGGCTGCATTTGTAGCTCTTTCCCCCCTCAGCTGCCTTTTTCACCTCTTGCTTTTCCCCCGGTGCCCCCTGTGTCCCCTGTCCCTGTGCTGGGTCCGAGCTGGCGGCCGGGCCGGGCGGAGCAGCACTTCCAGCCCCGGCTGTCCCTGGAGCGGTGGGAGCTGCCGCTGGCCCCCAGCATTGTCCCTGAGGAGCTGCTGAAGGACGGTGAGACTGAGGGGGCTGAGGGGGCCGTGGCGCTGAAGGGACAGTGACCCTGAGCTGCTGCTGGGGCTGAGGGCTCTGGGGCAGCCGAGGGCCTTGGTGGCACTGAGGTGACAGGGAAGTGGCACAGGCTGAGGGCTGGCGCGTCTCAGGGGACGGGATGGCTCAGAAGGGACTGAGGCAAGTGAGAGGACTGTGAGGGGCTGAAGAAACTGAAGGCAGCTGGGGCTTCACCGAGAGCATGGCGGGGCTGAGGGGATGGAGGGGGCCAGCAGGGAGCACAGAGGGCTCCAGGACTGCAGCTCTGCCAGGCCTTGGAAGCAATTCTAGAGCCTCCACTTTTGCCACAGCTGCCATGAAGACCTTGAGGACAGCTGGAGACTGACGGGAGCCAGCAGGGAGGAGCTGAAGGCCAGCAGCGAGAGAAGTGAACAGGGACCTGCTGCTGCCAGCCTGGAGAGAGCCTGGCTGAGGCCAAAGGCCCGGGGAGGCAGGTGGGGCTGAGGCTGCCGTGGGCTGTGGCTGTGGGCACTGCCCGGCGGGGCAGGAGCGGGCCCTGCCCGTGCTGGGGCTGCTCAGCGCAGCTGCCCCGGCTGGCACAGGGGCTGTCCTTGGGCAAGGCAGCTGTGCCGGCAGGGCCCGGGAGCTGTGCCGGCTCTGCCGGGCTGCGGGACAGTCCCGCCGCGGCTGCGCTCACCACAGCCCGGCCGCCCAGCTGCTTTCTCTTTCTGACCCCCCGGGGAGGCTCTGACATTTCCTCTTCCCTGATGGAAGTGCAGCTGCTGCCAAGGGAAACGTCCCCATACTCACTCAGTGTTCCCTTTGCTTGCCAGATGTCCCATCTGCTGTCCCTGTCCCTGTCCAGGAGAGCTGCTCTGCACGGGAGGAGGAGACCGAGCGAGAGGCTTTGAAGATGGGGCAGCTGGGATCCCTCTGCTTTGAGTGTTCTTTACAGACACATGGACTTGAACATAGACAGGGATTATTACATCTATATTTCTGTATGTGGGTTGCTATTTGTATGGATTTATTTCCATGTGTAAATTCTTGTATTTATGTATATTTATTTTGTTATGAATGTATGCTATTTGTATATATACATATATGTTTGAAATTACATATATGTGTATCAATTTATCTATGTATACATGGATATTGTTATATCTGTGTTAATTTCTATTTCTCATGGGTACAGTGGTGTAGGTATCTCTTTTGATACAATTTTTGTTATATGGCTTTTAAAATAGGAATATTGGTATTTGTATAGGTATATAAGTCTATTTGTATAGGTATATTTATCTGTTTATGGATGTAATTCTATTTACATATCTATGGACATATTTTTGTATTCCTAGATGGGCTTAATCCTTGTAGTAATATGTAATAAATTAAGTTGTTAAACGCCTAATTGATCTTTGTGTATAGTGAGTTTTTGTAGAGGTTGGCAAGAAATTAACTGAGGTTGGTATTTGTATATTATTACATACACAGGTTGTAATAATCTATTAAATTCCTGTTTTTAACCTAAATTGAGATTTCTATAGTTCTGTATTGTCAGCGTGGGTGTAGCACTTTGTAATAAATGACATTTTTCAACTGAAATTGATTCTCGTGTATTTGTGGATCAGCAGCGTGGCTGTAGCAATCTGCAAGAAATACCATTTGTCAGCTGTGATGGATGTTCTGACATTTGTGCTCCCCAAAGCCATGAGCAGATGTAAATGCTGGAGGATTTTGGCCATGCCAATCTCCGGCCATGCCCAGCACATGCCCCACCTGCACTCAGGCTGGGCAGGGGAAGCGCAGATTTGGGCTGGCAGCAGAGCCCCACGTTGGCTCAGAACTCGCTGCAGAGGCAGCTGAGAAAACTCCGGGGCTCCACTGAGAGTAGAACTCCAAGCAGGAGCAACCCTGGCAGGAGAAATCATTCACAATGAAAAAAAGAGAGAAAATGTGGCAAAGCAGATGTGGGGATACTCTGTGAGGCTGATCAAATGCTCTGAATCACCCCTGCCTAGGCACGTCTTCTGCAAAAAGGTTTTGTTAAAAACTGAACACCTCCCATGAAATACAGATTGCTCTTTCCCCTTCACTTGCCTTGCTGTGTGAGTGGAGAAACTCACTCCTTATCACTGAGAATTTTTGCCCTTCAGCACCTCACATTTAATCAAAGATGATGTACTACCTTGGCACCATCAATGAAAACAGCCCTGCCCTCGTGGCAGTGTTTGCAGTCTTCCCTCCTCCTGTCTCCACGTGTGACAGACGGAACCATCCCCTTCTGTCCAAACAGTGCCTGAGCTGAGTGAGGGCTCCAGGAGCTCAGGAGCAAGAGCACCGCATGTGGGAAGGTTTTGCAAAGCTTCCTAGGCACCAGTAAACTCTGGGTTTGCCAGTCTTCCCCTGCAATATTGTCCTATTCAAGAATGATCTTGGAGGACACTGTGCCTCCAGCTCACTCAAGAAAAAGTTTGTTTTCTTCAAGGCTTGAATAGAGGAAAATTAAAATTGTGGTTTTTAGAGTGAAATTCGGGGGGTGGTGCGGCTGGGTTTGCTCCACTATTTGCTGGGGAAAGTAGGGTAAAAGCTTTAAATTCCCAGCAGAAGCTGACTACCACCCAGACAGACCTGAATGAGGCCCAGGTGGGCTTGCTGCACACTGGTCCAAGGGAAAAGCTGGAACAAAGTCCCCTTTTATTGCAGATGGAGCCTGTACTGGTGTCTCCAGGGCTGTCTGTGGTAAGACACGGCAATCCAGCCAGAAACTGTGGATATGAGAGTTCCAACAGCAACCTGCTTCTCCAGGGTGAGGGACGAGGCCCGCCCGAAAGCCTGGAAGGTGCTCTGGGCACTGGAGAAGGCCAGGCTGTCCTTGTGCAGGGATGGCCTTCAAAGGGGACCTCACACCTTGTGCTGCTGACCAAGGGCAGCTGGTGGCCTTCCACAAAATGCTTCTTTTGTCCAGCTCTTGGAAAATTCCAGCCAGCAACAATTCCTGCTGCTCACACCAGCCCTTTCCAAGCAGAAGGAATTTCAGCAGCAGCCTGATTGCTTAGTGGCAGGAGAATAAAATACTCAGCTGAGTGTTATCAACTCTCTGTCAGAAGCCACATCCTCAGCCCCTCATCTCCTCCAGTTGTCTCAGATGTGGAGGAAGCAGCAGGAAATCTCTGATCCTGGAAGGGAAAGCAGAAGGAGGAGAGGCAGTGGCTGGTCCCTGGGGCCTTGGGAGCAGTGAGAGCCATCCAAAACAGGATCTCTGCTTGGCTGTGGAGATAAGAGTGACCAATCAGCAATGCTCTGTGTGAGACTGGAGCCATCTGTGAAAGTGAGCATGGAAATGTGACCTTGCAAAACAGAGGAAAAGGTGTCCTTGGGTATTTGCCAAAGCTTGCAGGGGCTCTGAGCCGCCTGGTCTAGTGGAAGGTGTCCCTGCCCATGGCAGGGGGTTGGATCTAGAGGGTCTTTAAGGCCCCTTCCAGCTCAAGCACTTCTGTGAGTCTGAATTACAAACCCACAATGACAAAGAGAACACAGCAAACCTGGCCTCTGCTGGGGGGTTGATGTCTGCAGTCACTTGTGTCACCTGGAGTCTGGTTTGGATCTGAAGAAATTTTCATGGTCCCAAAGTATTTCAGTGTGACTTTCCTGGTTCAGGGCCCCAAAAGATGCCAGAACAGATTATCTGCAAGCACAGAATTGGTTAAGCTGCCTGTGAACCTGATGGAAGAAGTGTATTCATGTTATTGCAGCATTTACCCTGTACAGGTGATATTTGGTTTCCATTTTGAAGATGAAATGTTCTTGCACAATGCTTGTATATGCAGAAATACTGGCTTTAAATCCTAATTCCATCTTCACACAGGGATGTGTAATCCCTCAGAAATGTTTAACACAGAGCCATATTAGCTTTGGGCTGGGTGGTGTGGTTTGTTTAAAGTTTGTGATGAGTAATGGCAGTGTTAACAAATACCACTCTTGTTAATTTGGGTCCTCCCTTTATCAACCCTGTTGCATAGAAATCACTTCTTTACAGCAGAGACTAAATGAAATCCCTTCATACAGATGAGAATTGTGCAATTCAGGCTGATTAAAGGGGAAGTTTTCTGTTATTGTGAAAGGACAATTTAGATAACCTGTTTGCTGTTCATCCTGGAGGTGCTTTGCAGTTAAGAGTGAAAAGGAAAAGGACATTTCTCTTAAGAAGTGTCTTGAAAGAGCTTTTTGTATTTCCAGAAGCAGCTACATTGATATTGACCTCCACAATTAGAAATGCACAACAACCACTTGGGTGACTTAATCTGGCCATGACTTTTAGCTGCAATTCCAAAATCTCATCAAATATGTTGCTATCCTTTAAACAAGGAAGGAGAGCACAAATACCAACAATTCTCATCAGCCTTCTGGGTTGGAAAGACCATTTAATTTATGCTCCCTTAGCTGTTAGCCTAAACTCTGCTGTGCAAACCTTAGGTCTGTGTTGGACCTCATAAACTTCTTGAGCATCAACTTAGGTGCAACCCTGCTACAAAACCCTTCAGGCACCACACTGATTTAGAGTGGCAGGACTTCACTGTTCTAGCAGAGAATTTTATTTACTTGCTCCTGCAAGTCATTTCCAGAGCAGACGTGAAATCAGTGCCTTGCTATCTGGATGTGATAGGATTTTCCTCCTGTCCCAAGAGACAACAGGGGAAAAGATTCATTTCTATTATACCATTACATCTAAATCTTTGGTTTGAGAGCAAAAGGAAAATGTTCCTTTAAGAAGTTCTGCCCAGACTTTTTGGCATGAGGACAAACTGTGGTGTGCTGGCAGGAGCAGCACTGTCCCTGTGGGTGCAAACCCCCTGAAGGATGAACAGGCTGCTGTCACAGGGGCCACACCTGCAGCATGAAAACCCACCGTGCCATTAACTCGATGCAAACTAAACACAAGTGACTCAGCTCTGCATCCTCAGCAAGGACTTGCCTCTGCAGAGATGTTACTGACAGACTCAGCTCTTGTTTGCAAGGGCTGTTAAATTGTCACACAAATCAACCACCCCTCCCTCTCTTGTCCTTGGCGTCCGGCTGCTGAGCTGCTGCTGAGAAAGAAGAGGCAGAGTCCTTCAGGGCAAACGGGGACTTTCCAATGGGCAGAAACTTCCTCCTTTGTTTTGTTTTCAGTGACAACAGAGGGGTTTGTCTTCAGTCCCTGTGTCAGCAGGGAAATTGTGCCTGCCCATCACACCTAGGATCTGAACAACCTGGATTTTTATTAGTGTAAAACCCACAGTGACCTGACCTTCTGCAGGAATATGGAGAGAAGAGTCAAAAGGGATTCCTGGAATGTTGCAATAAGCAGAAAGTGGTATTAAACATATATAGATAAAAAGGCATAAAAGCTCATAAAAGCTCATATGGAACTGATGTAAACCTAATAAAAAGAAGCATTTTATTGTAATAAAGAGTGAGGGTTGCAGACCACAGTGTGAGATATAGCTACTCTTCATAGTTTTGGAAGGTTTATTAAACCTTATCAAAAATACAACAGAAGACTGAATAAAGAAAAAAGGTTACAGCACCAGGAGCAAAAGATTTTCCTCGCCATGTGCTCAGCCCCCTCACACTGGAGACTTTCCCTTTTTAACCCTTTAACCCCTCCCAAAGTTTTGTCCATCAACCCCTTCTTTGCTGTCCAGTGGTGGAGATCTCTTCCTCAAATCCTGATTGGGGGTCAAGTGTGGCCATAGTGACAAGCCAGCCCTCCCAGATGTCCCAACCCCAGCTGTCCCTTGATAACCATGGGATGGGGTGCAGAATAACTATAAATCTATAAAACTTTTCTTAACTTATATACATGATATTTTTCTATTAATTGTGAGAGTCAATCATCACATGACCCATCTATCACAACAGGAAAAGAAGTTTCTGGTGGGAGGAACACTGGTTTTAAAGGTAGGACCAGCTCTTGAGGTTTGATTTGTTCCCTCTTTCAGATTACAAGGAAGTCATGGTGTTCCAGAGTAGAAGCTGGTCCCAAAAGTTTGAGAACAGGGTGTGATAAGATTACCAGGGTATTTTATCCGTATCTAGGAAGAAGCCCTGCAGAGCTTCTCTTTAGCTTTGACTGAAAGTAGAAGTCCTGTTTTTACCAAGAATTTTGATCTCTTCGTGTTTTGGAGAAAGAAAAAGAAAACCCCAAACCACCTGAAGTTTACATTGAGGTGAGGTGTATCACAGAGGGATGAGGGCTCCCCAAAGCAAGACACCCTCCTGTAATTTAAACTGTTCTTTCATTAAAAACAACAATTTCTCAGTACATATTGATTTCAGCAGGCACCAGATTCCCTCTTCTTGTTCTGGCCTTTCACATATCACTAAGGGAAGGTGAGGCTGTGAGGCTGTGTCATTGTCATTCAGATTTTTAATTCTTCAGAAGTCAAAACTGAATTCAAGTCAAGTTCATTAAACTGCAATTTACATGTATGATAAATAGGTATGATTCGTGCTGATAAAAATTGAAACAGCAATCAATATTGATACAGTAATTAATATTTGAGAATAATAAAATAGTTAGAAGTTGTAATGCCAAAGAAGAGAAGGATAGGAGGGGCTCCACCCCCCCCCCCCCCCCCCCCCTTTCCCAGGAGATGTTGTCAAGGACCACCGGAAAGAAGCTGAAGATAAAGTTGCTAAAAATGAGCAAAAACCTGGTTGGGTCCCAGAAAATGCTAATTATAAGGGATTTATTGCCTTGATATGTAGATGCAGTGATACGTTAGTCTTGGCTAACATTGTACTGGCTTGATGCGCTTGTGTAACCCAAACATGAATTAAAGGACACAGAAGAAGACTACAGAGCCTTCATCAGTGACGACCCCCAAAGACTTGTGTGACCACCAAACCGAGTGGTGGCGCATGTGTGGTAAAGGTGGTAATGAAGGCTGAGATAGAGATATGACGAACCGAAAATGGGAGGAGATGGTATTGACACATGGCATATAAGGGGTGATTTTCACTTTGCAAGCTCGTATGTGATGTTGCAAGGGTCCCAGAACCCTGCCCTCCATACCCCGTGGTTATCTTTTGCTTATGCGCTATTATTGGAACCAAATTATCCCTTATTTTAATCAAATTATATTGTATCAAATTTTATAATTTTTTTTTTTATTTTAACTATTAAATTAAAATTGTTACTACTTTTAATATTGTTTGGGTTTTTTTATGATGAGATAATTGGGCAAACATAACAATTTTGGTGGCGACATCCGTGACTCTCTCAACTCCGGGGAGGTGGATAGTTTCTGGGAAGGAGCTCCCCACCAGACTTTTAAGTGGTCCCAAGGCTAGACCACTCTCCCTTGGGAAAAGAGAGGCTTTATTACAATAACACATAAGCAAATTAGTTTTTAAGAGCGTGCAAGAGAGGCTCCCATCAGAGTGCCGGCTTATAGGAGAGAGAGTACCCATAGAAAACTGCTTTGTGCACAAAGACCCTCGTGAGAAGATCAGGCTGTGAGCATCACGGGGTTTCGGGTCGGGGGGTGGCTGTATGCATGTGTGAGTGTGTGTGGAGTGTCTGAGACGGGGGCTGGGCAGTCCCGGACCCCCGAAGCAAGTGGGACCTCCCTGTACCGCGTTTTCGTGTTCTCCGCGAGGAGACCGGCCGGAAAAGGAGGGAAGTGCAAAGTGAATGAGTGGGGACCCTGGGAGGGTTTGACCCAGGGGCAAGGAGGGGATCCCTGGTCCAGGCACCTGTGGGAGGGTCCTTGAGCAGGAGGGATTGACTCAGTAGGGAGACTGAGAAAGAGAGTGAATGAATAGGTTCAATTTCCTTGGAGGGGTTGGTAGCAGGCAATTTAGTATGTGATTAGATGGTGAGAGATCGGGGCTAATAAATTGAGAAAGAGGGAGAGATAGGAGTGGAACAAGTAGATTGCAGAGGGAGAGATAGAAGTGGAACAGGTAGATTGAAAAGGCAGTGTGACAGTGGAATAAGTGAGGCAGTTGAGCCACGAGGTGAGTGTGGGAAACTAAGACTCTCCTGGTACCGGGAATTTCTTAGTTTGTTGCCGCCAGAAATGGGTCAGGGAACAAGTTCCTTGACCCAGGGGCTGCGGATTGTAGGAAAAATTCGCAGTGGTTTGAGGTATCTGGGAACCGTGAGGGGGGTTCTCAGGGAAGGAGCATTCCTCAGGACAGCCCACTGGGGATGATAATACAGTTTTGGGATGAATGGAAATCCGAAAGGGAAGAAAATCAAGGAATTCAGAGGGCAGTGCCTAAGGGACATAATATAGGAAAAGCTTTGAGTGAGCATCAGAAAAAATATGAGTCCCCAGCAGAATGATTAAAAAGATTAAAAAGAGACTTGCAATTATATTCAGGTATAGATACTGATACTGCAGTTGGGCAGGTTTTGTTAAAAATTCAGTTTGTGACCAGATCTTGCAGTGACATCAGGAAAAAGCTGGAAAAATTAGAAGACTGGCAGGACAGGGGACTTCAAGTGTTACTGAGAGAAGCACAAAGGGCGTTTGTAAAGAGAAATGAGAAAAAGCAGAAAGCAGATGCCAGAATTTTGGTTGCGGCGTTCAAGAAATGCAGGCAGCTTTGAATACAGAAGAATCTGCAGGGAAAAACAAACGGCGGATGTCAGGATCTATTTTTAGGAACACAAGACCTGTGCATTTTTCCCGCCACAAGAAAAGATACTTAAAACATTCTTGTCCTACTTTAAAGGATGCGGGACCTACCTGTTTTTATTGTCATAAAAAGGGGCACCTGCAAAAAAATTGCAGAAAGAAACAGCAAGATGAGAAAACTACTCAGGAGAATGAGAGAGGTCAAGAGTTTTGTTTAATGAAGAGGACCAAAATACAACCAGAAGAGGCCTTGATAACAAAACTAAAAGTAGGTCCTCAGAGTGAAGAAGTTGTATTTTTAGTCAATACAGGAGTTTCTCAGTCGACAGTGACAAAATTACCCCAGGGATGTGAGATAAGTCGTGAGCGAGTTTCAGTAATCGGAATTACGGGAGGTGGTTTCCCTTTTCCTGTAATAAAAGGAGTGCAAATTGAGCTGGCAAATTTGGAGTAAATGATTTATTGTTGATACCAGAGGCCGAGAATAATTTGTTAGGCAGAGATCTAATAATAGCCTTAAATTTACGGATAAAACCCTGTGAAGGAAAACTTAAAATTTATTCTTTAACTGAAGAAGATAATCTAGAAATTAATGACACGGGTTGGCGTTCAGGTGAAATGGGAAAAGTTTAGGGTAAAGGAGTCTGGTCCCCTTAGTCCCTCCTGGTCAGCACAAGCCTGTGAATTTTATGCATTACTCTGTGCATTATTAATACTAAAAGGGCAAGAAGGGACTATTTATACAGACTCCAAATATGCTTTTAGTGTAGTACATACTTTTAGAAAAATTTGGAAGGAAAGGGGACTTATAAACTCTCAAAGGGAAAAGGTTAATACACGGGGAATTGATAATTCAGATACTTGAAGCTTTAAAAGGCTCCAAGAAAATAGCAGTAGTTCATGTAAAGGAATGCCAGAGAGGGAGGGACATTACAGTCAGAGAAATAATTTGGCTGATGAAGAAGCAAAAAAGAGCAACCTTAAGGAAAAGAGATACTGAAATCATGACCTTACAAAAAATAGAAATTCAGCAGGAGACACTTTCCCTTCCGCTAGCAGAACTGGCAGCTATAAGGAAATTAGGAGCAACATTCAAGGAGGGAAAGTGAGTTTTTCCTGATGGCAGGATTATGATGCCAAAACCAGTGGCATATTAGATCTTAGATAACTTGCATAGACAGACACACTGGGGAACAAGAGCCTTTTGTGATCACTTTTTAAAATTTTATGGGTGCATAAGGATATTTGAAATTGGAAAACAAATTACCCAGGTGTGTCATACCTGTCAAAAGGTAGATAAGAAAGTGTTAAAGAGCCCTCCCTCTGGACGACAAAAAAAAAGCCTACAGGCTATTTGAAAAGATTCAGGTTGATTTTGTAGACTTGCTTAAAGTGGCTCGGTGGAATATTTGTTAGTTATAATAGATGAATTAACTCAGTGAGTTGAAGCATTTCCAGCAGCTTGGGCTACAGTTTAAACGGTAGCTAAAATATTGTTGGAACATGAAATTCCAAGAATGTGAAAATATGGTGGGATTTAAGTAGATTTATATTAACCCTGATTTATTAAGAAGGAACTAAGCATCCTGGAGTGGCTGCGAACCGCAATTCCCTTGAGCTCAGAGGCAGAAGAACACCGGTGGAAAAAGAATAAAAGACTTTCTGAATAGGTGGGAACAGCCTGAAAAGATCGAAGATCTCCTCCAGGATCACCCACCAGCAACATTATTAGAATTGATTACAGAACTGCAATTCCAGAAACTGAGATTGATAACACCTGTTGCTAAAAGAGCTCAGAGACAAGTAAAATGTTGGGAGTGCAGTAAACATGGTTTAGGGTGTCATCCCTGGATATGTATTGTTTGCACACTTTGCTTTAACTCGTGGTGGAAAGTAAGAGGGAAGAGAAAGAGAGACAATTGATTTGCTTGTTTTGCTATGGTTATGTATTTAGCCAGCTAACTATAGAACTCATTGCTATTGATTTCTTTGAAATACCTTTGAGACTGGGAGACGGGACTCTTCAAGCAGCAATTGGATTAATAGAGAACTTAGATCAATTGGTTCTTGCTATATTGGCAATAGCACAAATAAGAGAATGAGCAACTCATAATATTATAGACCAGTGTCTCATAATTGATAGTTGTTGTGGAGAAGAAGTCTATATATCACATCATAGGCATGTTTTTGGGGCATATTGGCCCCGGAATTGGAGGCAGAGACTTAATGCACTCCCCGCCCTTGAAGAAAATTTAAAAAAAAAAAAATTAATTAAGTCTTAGTGTGGTTGGCATATCTCTGAAATTTTGGAAAATATAAATTTATAGTGTTCCTGCCTAACATTTTCCCTGTTCTTTTCATTGTAATTATTTCTTCTTAACTAGCCAGAACAGAGAAATGGAATTTAAAAGGGGACAAGCAAACCCTGTGGGGCTATGGGTACCAAGGAAACGAAAAGCACCAGTGACTAGATCCCAGAATATTACCTTTGCTCCCGAGAAGACTGGCATCTCGGCCCTTGGTTGCAACCCAAGGGGCTTTGAGAAAGGTAGAAAGGTAGATTTCCTGAGGATTATTTTCGCTGTGATCATTATAGTACACTGGACGGTTGGCCAAAGTCAGAGAGCCACACTAGACCGAGTTTCGGCAATGAAAAAGCAAACAAGGCAAAAACCAAGTCCCAGTAATTTCAACATTTGTGACTATTGCAATCACCCTGTGTAGATTAAGGACAAGATGAAATCTGTGTTTGTGATACACCTATGTGTTAGTTCTGCTTGCTGCAATCACAGCAGTTTTATAGATGTTTGTATTAAGGAAAGAAAGATGTATTGGGTAAGGAAAAATTTGAGATATAATAGACAAGCTCCTTATCCCCATGATGATCAAATTTGCCCTCAATATGGAAGATTCTTTTGTTTTGAAAGAGATGATAATGGAAAGGATCCAAGTACAGGGAAACCAGGCACTAAAAGAAAAATGGAAAGAGAAAAAAAAAAAAAGAAGAAAAAGAAACAAAGGGGAATAGAGGAAAAAACAGGAGAAAAGAGTCAACAGAATTGGCTGAACTGTATAAACAACTAAAACAGCACTACAAAGATTGGGATTTGCCAGCCTCGAATAAGAATCTGTTTGTGGGATTGATACAAGAGATTGCTACAGAATTGGGATTATCCAAATGTTGGATTTGTAGAGGTCTAAAAATGGTTGAAAGACGGCTGTGGAAAAGTGAGAACTTACCTCCAGAGCAATTTTTAAAGTAGAATCGCACCCAAATTTCTGGAACATTGAAGAGACCTGAAGGATGGATTTTAAGCCATCAAGTAATTAGAATCATTTGTGTAACTCGAGAAAGAAGGAAATTTAATAAAGTAGTGGGGCATACTCTTTGTAAATCTACATTAATAGTCAATATGGATAATTGTTCAAAAGTCTGGTGACCTGAAACCCCTATAAGATATTGAGGATCAATAAAAAAAAAAAATTGTGAATGGGATGAACAGATTAATTTATGCTAGTACAGAAGTCCTGGAGCTAACCCCTACCAATCCATCGACAGCCTGAGGTCATATTGAGAACAACTGGAGAAAACTGATAAGAAATGGAAAGCCTCAGATGGGATATATTGGATTTGTGGGCAACGAGCATACAGTGAGTCACCTCAAAAATGGGGAGGAACCTGTACATTCAGAGTAATACAACTCTCCTTCTTTGCTCTACCGAGGTCTAGGAGCAATGTGCTAAGAACTCCTCTGTATGAAACCCTGCAGCAGAGTAAAAGGGATTTGAATTTCAACTTTCCAACAGCAGGAGGGAACCAAAAAGGATGGGAGGACGAGTGGCCTGCAGAATGAATTATAGCATATTATGAATCAGCAAGATGGGCTCAGGATGGGTCATGGGGATATAGGACCCCAGTTTACCTGTTGAATCGATTAATAAGGCTCCAAGCAGCAGTAGGGGTAGTGTCAAATCACACCTCCAGTGCTTTAAAAATGTTAGCCAGACAATATACACAAATGCGGGCATTTGTGTACCAAAATAGGATTGCCCTAGACTATCTGTTAGCAGAAAAAGGAGTTTGTGGGAGATTGAATGAATCTGAGTGCTGTGTAGAAATTGATGATTATAGGGAAGCTATCACAGAACTTGCAGAAGAAATTAAAAGAGTGGCTCATGTGCCCGGTACAAAAGTGGAATTCAATCTTGAAAGCAGATTGGTGGGATAACCTCTTTGGAAGCGTTTGGAAAATAAAGTTAGAGTTCATGTTGTTATGCTCAATTCTGGGATTTCTGTTTCTGCTTTGTATGATTTTGTGTTTTATTAAGCTAATTCACTCAGTGATTCAGGGGATGCAGATTACAACAATGTCTCTAGATTCAGAATCAGCAGAAAAAGGAAAACCAAGATCTATAATGGTATTAAAAGCTGAATCGACCCCTGTTAAAGAACAAAGACCTAAAAAGATTGAAATAGAACAAGAAATGCTAACTAAACTTGAAAGAGAGTGTGAAAGACTAGAGGCAGTAATAGAAATGCTAGAAAAGTTTGAAGCTGAAAAGAGACAACAAGAAAACCAAAATTCTGAAAAAATACAAAAGATATCAGAGCATAGCTTTATAATAAAGCACAAATCATAATGATCAAGAAGATAAATGGGGGATTTGTGATAAATAGGTATGATTCGTGCTGATAAAAATTGAAACAGTAATTGATATTGATACAGTAATTAATATTTGGGATAATAAAATAGTTAGAAGTTGTAATGCAAAAGAAGAGAGGGAGAGGAGGGGCTCTACCCTCCCCCTCCCGGCAGATGTTTTCAAGGATCACAGGAAAGAAGCCAAAGATGTCATTGCTAAAAATGAGCAAAAAACTGGTTGGGTCCCAGAAAATGCTAATTATAAGGGATTTAATGCCTTGATATGTAGACATAGCGATATGTTAGTCTTGGGTTACATTGTACTGGCTTGGTGCGCATGTGTAACCCAAAGGTGAATTAAAGGACACAGAAGAAGACTACAGAGCCTTCATCAGTGACGACCCCCAAAGACTTGTGTGACCACCAAACCGAGTGGTGGCGCACGAGTGGTAAAGGTGGTAATGAAAGCGGAGATAGAGATATGACGAACCGAAAATGGGAGGAGATGGTATTGACACATGGCATATAAGGGATGATTTTCACTTCGCAAGCTTGTACGTGAGGTGGCAAGGGTCCCAGAACCCTGCCCTCCATACCCCGTGGTTATCTTTTGCTTATGCGCTATTATTGGAACCAAATTATCCCTTATTTTTTTGAATTATATTGTATCCAATTTATAGTTTTTTAATTTTAACTATTCATTTAAAATTGCTGCTACTTTTAATATTGTTTGGTTATTTTTATGATGGGATACTTGAGCAAACATAACAAAATTCAGTCTGCTATCTTAAAAAAAAAAAAAGCAGAGAGAACTTTTTGTCCTATTTTCTTTTCCTTTTTATAGTTTGATATCTACAATCCCCAGTTGATATTGACCCCCAGCACCTTCTAATGCAGTCTGAATATATACAAATATCAGGACCCTTCATGGCTGACAATCAATTGCACTTTATTCCCACCCCCTCTCCACCATTTCTTTTATCCAACCCCTGGCACTCCTATGGATCAAGAATGGTATGGCCAGCAGGAGCAGGGCAGGGATTCTTCCCCTGTGCTCAGCACTGGTTGGGCAGCATCTCGAGTGCTGTGTCCAGTTCTGGGTCCCCCAATTTAGGAAGGACATGGAGGGGCTGGAGTGTGTCCCAGAAAAGGGCAAAAAGGCTGGGGAGAGGAGACGAAAGGGCAAACAGGGATGGGCTATTTGCCCTTATCCAGGGCAGGAACAGGGGTGGGCAAAAGGAAGAAATTACTACCAGGGAAGAGTAAAGAAAGCAAAGGTGAAGGCAAGGAAATGCTGAGGGCAGTTTGGGGGTGGCTGCCAGGCAGCCCTGGCTCTGAGCAACAGCGTCTGCAGTGGGAAAGGAAACTCCCAGCTGATGGGAACAAACTTTCTGGCTGACTGCAGAGGCCAGGACAAAGCTGAGTGGTTTCCCTGGTGTCCCCCAGCCCTTGCTGGCCCCAGGGGCTGATGGCATTTGTGCTTCCTCAGGTTCATGTCCCCACACCAACAGCATGGGGGTGCTCCCGCTGCTGTGTGCAATGCAAACAGGGGCTGCTGAGCCAGTGCTGCCGTGTCTGTGCCTGCAAGGATGGGGCACCTGTGTGAGCTGGGGGAGAGGCCAGGGCTGCAGAGGGCGGATGTTGTTGGCAGCTCCATGAGGACGCTCTGGGATGCTGCCCTGGGCTGTGCAGCGCACTGGGGATGGATCAGCCCCTGCTCTGCTGCTCCTTCCCATCTGCCCCAGGGCCCTTGCAGAGCCCCAGCCATGCTGTTTGCCCCCAGCCTGCCCACGGCCAGCCTGGGGCTGCTCACGGGGCTTTTCTGTGCTGAGCATTGGCCTGGCCATGTTCTTGAGAGAGCCTGGGCAAGGAGCCTGGAGCCCCCAGGCCCTGGGCTGAGGCGTCAGTGCCGCCCCAGCAGTGCCCATGGCCTGTCCCTGCTGCAGCCCCGGCACTGCCACACCCAGGGCTGTGCCCGGCCCCGAGAGCACTCAGGCCCTGCAGCAACACCAGGGCCACCAGGGCAGCGGGGCAGGGCCATGGCAGCAGCACTGACAACACCAAGTGCTGCTGCTGCTGGGCACAGCTGCTGGGCCAGCACTGATCTGCCCCCAGCTCTGCACACAGACATTGCTGCTGCAGTTCCAGAGAAGGCAACAAAAGGGCATCTCTGCAAAAAACTTTCCTGGGAGATCCTTTAGTTCACTTACAGCCACTGAGAGCACAGCTCCTCATAGAAACAGGTTGTGGGTCACAGTAAAGGAGAAGGGAAACAAAATGAGAAATGGCACAATGACATCACTTTGTAGACAATACTTTAAAATTAAAACAAAGGTAAAGAACCTGCAAAGTGAAACTAACAAAAAGTATTGAAGATTACTTTTATTACAAGTGATTGGCAGAAATAGGCCAGTAGTTTAATGTTTCTGAAAGCATCCAGTCATCAGTGCCCACATGGAAGCCTTGAGCTCCTGGTTCCTCAGGCTGTAAATGAGGGGGTTCAGGGCTGGAGGCACCAACGAGTACAGAACTGACAGGGCCAGATCCAGGGATGCGGAAGAGATGGAGGGGGGCTTCAGGTAGGTAAAAATGGCAGTGCTGAGAAACAGGGAGACCACGGCCAAGTGAGGGAGGCAGGTGGAAAAGGCTTTGTGTCATCCCTGCTCAGAGGGGATCCTCAGCACAGCCCTGAAGATCTGCACATAGGAGAAAACAACGAACACAAAGCAGCTTGAGGCTACAGAGACACAGCAAGAAGCCCAAGTTCCCTGAGGTAGGATTTGGAGCAGGAGAGCTTGAGGATCTGGGGGATTTCACAGAAGAACTGGCCCAGGGCATTGCCATGGCACAGAGGCAGGGAAAATGTATTGGCTGTGTGCATCAGAGCATAGAGAAAGGCACTGGCCCAGGCAGCTGCTGCCATGTGGGCACAAGCTCTGCTGCCCAGGAGGGTCCCGTAGTGCAGGGGTTTGCAGATGGACACGTAGCGGTCGTAGCTCATGATGGTCAGGAGGGAAACCTCTAATGACATGAAAAACACAAAAAAAAAGAGCTGTGCAGCACATCCTGCATAGGAGATGTCCCTGGTGTCCCAGAGGGAATTGTGCATGGCTTTGGGGACAGTGGTGAAGATGGAGCCCAGGTCAGTGAGGGCCAGGTTGAGCAGGAAGAAGAACATGGGTGTGTGCAGGTGATGGCCGCAGGCTACGGCGCTGATGATGAGGCCGTTGCCCAGGAGGGCAGCCAGGGAGATGCCCAGCAAGAGGCAGAAGTGCAGGAGCTGCAGCTGTGGCGTGTCTGCCAACGCCAGCAGGAGGAAGTGCCTGATGGAGCTGCTGTTGGACATTTCTTCATTATGGACATTGTGAGCTTTTTAAAGACACATTGACAATTTGGACAAATTACCTTGAGTCAGTCCTATGCTATTTTCTTACACAAGCAATAAAAATTCCTTTTCTTTCTTTGTGGAAATTTCATTTACTTTTTTTTTTTTTGAGTTAAGAATTCGGCTGCTAAGTAACTGTGTGTTTTTAAGAACGGACAGAAATCCTGTTCTTGGCATTGCTCTCACCCTGAACACTGGGGAGCCTAGAGGGAAAACAGGCCTCCCTGTGCCCCAGAACAGTCAGAGCTGTTCATCCTAAACAGCTGCCCGTTGCTCATTTCACCTCCCTCTAGTACAGAATGGAAAAATTATTAACTGTAGTTATAAAAAACGTAGCCTTTTTGAACACTCCAGTTTCAAAATCAATCTCTCCAAACCCTACACGCTTCCCTGATGCTGTTGGCTGGAGGGATACCAAGGGTTGGCCTGGCTCTCTGCTGCCTCGAGTTGTGCCTACTGGGAGCAGTTTCTCTTTACCCAAGCCTTGTCCCTGCCAGTGCTGCCAGAGCCCAGCCCAGCCCTGGGGGCTCAGCTCTGCCCTGCAGACACCTCCCAGCACAGGGCACTGCCCAGGGGCATCTCCCTGGCAGCAGGGCCTTAAGGGCAGGCCAGACAAACAGAGATGCTGCAATCCAAGGTGCTGCTGCTGCTGTCTGTAGGGAGACAAGGCTGAGGAGGCACTTTCTGAGGGAGATCTGAGGCCCATCTGCTGATGCCCAGGGTGACAGTGCAGGAGTCTCAGTGACACAGCCAAAGCTGACAGCCCCTTTCCCTTCCCTTCAGGAGAAAGCTGAGAGCAGCCCTGGCCATGCAGCACCATCTCCACAGCAGGAGGAATCTGCTCTGATGGGGGTGGCTCCTTCCACCTCCAACTTCTCCCCAGCAGCATCCATGAGGAGCTGCCAGGCAGGCTGAGAGCTGCCCCTGGCAGGTGGCACATGCCCTGGGCTGGCCAAGAGCCCTTAGGGCTGCAGGAGCTGCTCTGCAGGACAACCCTGGCTGCACATGCAGTGCATGTTCATGTCCCAGTCATGCTGTGCTATGGCTGCTTTTCAAGTCTGCTTTGAGCCAAATAAATAGGAGCGATAATATCAGGAAGGGGAAATTCTGAGCTGGCCCTGTTGTGCCTTCTCCTCCTGCTGCCTTTGCTGATCCAAGTCTTGGCCAGCCCCCTGGCCTGTTGGCTCAAGATGCTGATCCCCTGGAAAACCTTTTTGTTCCAATGGGCTTCCAGCACAGCCAGAGCTCTGAGCCAGGTCCTGGCAGGGCCATGTGCAGGCAGGACCTGGGGGCTGCAGCTGTTTGTTCCATCCCTTACCTGCTTGACTACCTGAGCAGAGTTAAGGACAGTGCAAATCTGGAGAAGATCTGGGTATTTCTGAGAGCTGAAAAGTTCTGGATGTGTCCCAGGCATGTCTGGAATCACTCTGTCTCCAGTGGTTTCCTCCTGTGTTAAACACCTGTCTACAGACAAGGCCAAACTCCCTCTTCCAGACTGAGCTGTGCCAGGAGTTACTGACCTCCTGTGCCAGGCTCTGGAGCTGCTCTCATCATGCCCAGATTTCCCTCTGGGAATGTTTGCCTGGCTTGAAACCACTGTCCTGAGCCAGCCTGCCTGAAGAGACCTGGGAGGTGGCCACAGACCCATTTGGTGAGCAGCAGACCATTGCCTCTTCCCAGGCTCAGCATCCAGCAGAGGATCTGACACCAGCCCCAGGCACACACGCACAGAGCAGATCGTGTCCCTGCAGCCCAGCGAGCTGTGACACCTCTGGGAATTTACTGGAAAGCCCTACCACCTCTCTAAGGCTCTCAGGAACAACCATGAGGGAAGGAAATAAAAAACAAGCCCTCAGAAAAACACAAAATACTGTGTGAAGTACCTGAAATGCCCCCAACAGTTTAACTAGAGCATGGAGTAAGCTGAGAAAATGTATGAACAAACGAATTAAACAAGTGAGCACACAGCAGACAAGTTGGCATGTAGGTGTCTACTGAGAAAGCTTAAGCACAGCAAGGGGAGAAAAAGCAAACTCAAACCAAGGCATAATATCCCTCACATTTTGGAGCAGAGCTCTCAGACCATGTATCAGCCAAACCACTCCAAATTACCATCTGCCAGAATGTCCTTCAAAGAAAAAAGGTCCACAAGTTTGCAAAGCAGCAGTTTAATGTTGTCATATCAGATGAGAGGCTCTCTCCAAAGAAGATTTTTGCACTTGAGTAAGAAACACTACACAAAAGTGTGACTCTTGTGGCCACTGCTACACTGTCAGGTACCATGAGACAATGAATTTTTGGAGTCCTGGCCATGTCATGGCAGGTACATCTGGAAAGAAGCTCTTTAGCAGCCCCTGTCATTTCATAAGTTACCTGCAAATGTTTCCAGATCCTCTGCATGATCTTCTCTGTATGCAGAAAGAGTCTACATAAAGAACCTGAGCAAACCACTCTGGTATTGTTTCAGAGACAAAGATACACCAGAATATGAAGAGCAGGTTTTGTTTCTCATGTATCTTCCTGTCATCCCTAAATCAGGCTCTGTTTCAGACTAGAAGCTGGATCCTTCCCTGGTATAAACCTGGGTACCTGCTCCTGTCCACGAGGCCCATCACTCCACACACGCTGAGGGCCAACTGCATTGCATATGAGATTGCCAAGTAAATGCAGGTCTGTGCATGCACCATGTGTTAGACTAGGCCATAAATAATTTATGATGCTGGAGAAGGTGACTGTATTTTTAGGTGTAGAAATATGCAGATAAAACAGTCCTGACCTTCAATTTTCACTCTGCACTTCTGATCCTGAATTTGAGTCCATCCAATGCATTTCTAAAGCCTCTGCACCTCTGAATGAGCAACACATCCCCTGCAAAGCCCCAAAACCCATAATTCAAAAAAGGGGCACCAGGAAAACCCATGGAGCCCACAGGATACCTCCTGCAGCCAGCACTACACAGGATGCCCCAGCATGAGGAAGAGCAGGCTCCTTCCCCTGAACCTCAAACATTCTGCAGGTCAGTCTCCTCTGGATTCTGGCTGCTGACCCTTATTCCTGACCCCACATCTAATCAACACGCCTTTGATGTCAGAGGCATGTGTTCATGGGGCCCAAGTCTCTCTCTAAAGACCACGGGAGCTGCTCAAATCAGCACTTTGCCATCCTGAGGCAGCCCAGGAGCAAGGATGAGGAAGGACAAAGGTGCTCACTGGGGTGCTTGTAACTGTACCCTCTGTAACATCTTCCCCCAGAGAGAGCTGTCAGTGGGACAGAAGGAGAATTATTCCTTCCTTGGACTTTGTAGAAACAGGGAGCCCAGGGAAACCAAGAAACAATCATAGATTCGACACCACATTACTTCTGGATGTGTCCAATGAGCAAGATAAGGACACACTGAGGAGAAGGGGAAACAGATGTTGCAAGGGCGAGGAAGGGGACAAGACAGTTTTGTGGTGTGTCACAACACAGCTTTTGGTCTCTGCTATCAGAAATAAACCAAGGGAGGTGGAGAGAGGCACAGAGCCCAGGCAAGGGCAGGTCTCACCTGGACAGGGCAGCTCCCAGGACAAAGGCAGCGTGTTCCTTCAGCGAGGCCTCGCTGCTGTTCAACCCCTCGATCACCAACCGGAGCCCACCCATGGACAGGAAATCCTTGGCATTGTCCACCTGGGAGAGAGCAGCTTCCATCAGCACAAAGCCCCAGCCCCTGGAGAGCACCTCCCTTCACACCCACAGCATCCCTTCCCTCCTGCTCTGACCAGCAGGGAGTTTTACAAGGGATTAAAAATTCCGAGGGAATGGCTGTGGCTGAGCATAGCACAGCCCTGCCCATGAGCAGAGATGTCACAGCTGCCCAGGCACAGTGTCCTCGTGGGAGGACATTGTCACACTCAGAAGGCATCACTGGAAACTCAAATACTTTGATTATAGCTATGAAAACTGCTCTTGACATGTACTTTGGCAATTCAGGTGGTGTCAAAAACTCAATATATCTGCTGATGTCAAAAAACTCCAGCTCTTTGCTCTCCCCTGAGCAAGCCTTTACTAGGGATCCAGGGAATTGCATGTTTAGCAAATGAAGTTAATTAATTGATGCTGTAATTGTAGCACCAGGAGTCAGGGATGTTTAGGAGCCTGTCAGCACCAACAGGGTGCAAAGGGGGCATGGGAGCGAGTAGCATGGGCAGTTCTGGGAGTTCTCCATGAGTTCCATCAACAACTTCCCATGGACAAGGAAGGAAAAAGCCAGTCCCAGCTTGGAGGGGTCATCCAGGAGCTTCCCCAGGGAGCAGCCCCACAATGACTTTTCTAAGCAAACAGTAATGGATTAACTGCCAGTAGGGAAAACTTTGCACATTAGTGGGAATTCATCAGCCTCTGGCTCTAAGTGGATCAGGGGCTAGCCAGGCACAGTCCCAGCGGGCATCTGCTCTTTGAGAGGAGATCAGAAAAGGCTCTGAGTGCTCACAGACAAAATTTAGAGAAACAGCACAAACTACTTCAAGTACAAAATTCAGTCCAAAGTCAAATCAATGCTTTTTGGTATTCAATGATTTTTTTTTCAGTTTAAAAGAGGATCTGATGAATGCTCAGAACTGCCTGCACAGAAAAATCAGTTTCTGCCTGCACAGAAAAATCAGGTTTAGAAATTCAACATATCTCTCTGAAAGACAGGGACACAACAGCAATCGTTGACTGATGCAAACAGAATATAAAAATGAGTTATCAGCAGGGCAAGCCGACCCCCTGATGAGGTGGAACAGGACCACAAGCCATGCAGGGCATGTGGGACCCTCTTCTAGTCAATGACTTCATGCTCAGTGTTATTTGTATCTCAACCATGTACCTTCATCAAAATTGGCCCTAAGTCAGATATTTCAGGTACCCAGGAGAAGAAGAAGCTTTGTGTCCTACAGGTCTGTCGTTACCAACCAAAGCAGGACCTGGGGAGCTCCAGCTCATCTCTGCTCCCCAGTGGGACAATACCCACCTGTCCCTCTGCAAAACTGCTCTCTGCAGGTCTGCTGGGGCTGATTCAGGATTTGCAGCAGCTTTTGTATCCTTTCAGATGCTGTTCTTTTAACTGTCCCTATAAACCAGGCCTGCCAGAGCTCTCACTTTTCTGCAGACCCATCTTTATCTACAACGAAATCTATGCAGCAACCCAATTTCATCTGCCAGTGGGTCCTTTTATTGCTCAGCCTCTGTAAAAACTGGTTTAGTGCTGGAATCAGACATCAACTTCTGCATGAGAGGGAATATATGGACAGGCAGGAATTTGCATCCAGCAGCTGGAGTGGTAAAACCATCCCCTGCTGTAACCTCAGCAGCACCAGAGTCCTTTGTGCTGCCCCAGCATCAGTGAGACACGACAACAGCAGAATGTAAATTGTGCTGTTGTGCTGTAAAGCTTATTCTGAAGATGTGCTTATCTTTTTTAACCAGAGTCTGTTGTGAGAGCTCCAGTTCTAAAACTAACAAAATCCCCAAACTTAACAACTTGAAGGTATTAACCTCTCTGGGGAGCAGTGTATGCTGCAAGGCAGCAGCTTCTACCTCACTTCAGTCCACTGAAATCACCACAGAAGAAAAACCAAAGATCAAAAGAGCTCTTGAGTAAAGTACATGGGCAAAGCAGGCGAGGGGAGGGATAGGAGAAGAGCAAATATGACAGCAGTTATTCAGGGAGCAGGTTTGAATTGGAGGAGAAAGAAAATAGGGAGGGAAGGTGAGAGAGAAAATATTAGAAAACAAGAGCGAGGGAAAGCAGCATGTCAACTGCACACGATGGAGAGGAAATTAGCAGAGAGAGATGGTGTAGCATGTCAGAGCAGAGGAGAGGGGAAGATAAGCAGAGTAAATAATTGAGAGAAAGAGCCTGCAATGCCTGAGAACAGGTCTTGGCTCCACACACTGCTGTGCAAGCACCGTGAATGCTGTTTATGAGTTACGCTCTGCCCTCTTCACATTTGCATTTGGGTTTTATGCATTACAGATAACCCAGCAAGCCAAACCTTCCTACTCCTTCTCCAAGACGGGCTCCCGAACATGCCAAGCTGAATCGTGGCTGAGGAGAAGCAAACTAGAGCTGGCAACCAAAAGCTGAGCAAAGGCAGAGCCCTTGGGCTGACTCTTCAAAGGCAGGAGAGAGCATCTCCCTGGGCTGGGCACCAGCCATGGCTCCCACGGCACGCTCCGAGGCACGAGCTGCCCGCACCCACTGCTCCAGGGTGACCACGGCACAGAGCAGGGAGCAGCCTTTGCTTGCACGCCCTCCAGGGCATGGCATTTTCCACTCCACAGGGCATCCCGTGTCCCGGAGACAGCAGCAGGATGGCCAGGAGCTGAACAGTTCTGAAAAGCCACGGCACGGCATGGTACTGCTCAGATGGAGGCTGGGGAAGGTGGGACTTGCAAAGTGGCCCTACACAAGTCCTTGGCCACCCACATCTGCAAGGATCCCCTGCTACCACAGCAGGGCTGTGACTCGCTGCAGAGAAGTCCTGGCAGTTCAGCCCTTCCAGGGTTTTGCAGCACCAGCGTCCTTTGGCTGCTGTTCAGTAATTACATTAAGCCACTGCTGCTAAAGTCAGTCCCAAGCAGAGATAATGCTCTGGATGCATTCAACTGACTGGAAGAAGAGCAGGAAAAGCCATGCTGGCTTAGAGACAAGTGATATTTCTTATCAGCTTCCTGCCTGACGAGAAGGTGCTGCCCAGCCATCTGCCCCGACAGCGCGGGCACAGAGCAGCGCTGTGATCGGCGCACAAAGGAGCCCCTGTGCTCCTGCCAGCCTCCTGCCATTCCCCCTCTCTGACCCCTTTGATGCTGCATGTGCTTCCGTTTGATGCTCCAGTCCCTGCTCCTCTGCCATTCTGAAATTGTTTGCCCCATCCTGTGCTGCAGGGATTTTCTGCTGGAATAGTCCAGATCGCTATGCTGGAATTCAAGGCATGCCAGGGCATTTGGGGGTTGCTTTTTAGCACAATGGCCTGATGCTCTGGCACCCTTAATCAGGCAAGATTAGCCCTGAGTACAAATATGAAGCTCTTTGGGTGCCCATTGTTCACAGTTATTCTCTGAGTCACACAAATGCAGTCAGTGACACAAAAGCAGGGAGAACAAACAGCAAGGAAGCCTCTGCATGCCCACAATGACAATTCAGAGTGGAAATTCAAGACAAAGAGCCCTGGAAATAACACTTGTATCAGCTGGCACATGGACTCTCTCTCTCACAGCAGCAACACTTCAGCTACCTGCCTCCAAATACCACATTTAGTTCAACAAGTGCTGTTCCAGTGAAAGGGCTTGCACTGGCACCTCCCAAGAGTTGTCCTATTCACCCTCTGAAATGACAAAGTGCCACTGGAAACTCGCCCAGTGCACTCCAGACTCTCCCCAGTCACTGGGGAGGGAGAAGCCAAGTCCCTTCCCACATGGCAGAGCAGAGGCTGGATGCCCAGACACCCTCCCAGGGGTGGCACCAAGGCAGGCACCAAGCCCAGGGGAGCAGAGCTCTGTGCCTGCAGATGCATCCAAGGGGAGGTAGGAATGTGTGAGCTGAAAGCAGAGCAAGAGAGATCAGAGAGAGGGGGGAAAAGTGTGAGCACAAACCCCAGGAAGCGAGATGCCAGGAAATATGTTCACCCTCACACAGAGCTAATTAGCACAGCGAGGCTCTGCTTGCCACTGCTTACTCACACCAAGACAAAATAGGGGGTTTTGGGTGGCTGTCACCTTTCCTGGTACAAAGACGTTCTCTGTGAACTGATATAAAGGCACCTACCATCAACCATGGCAGCTTTCCATGGAAGCAGAAAGAAAATAATTATTTTCGGAGCAACCACCACTCTACTTACCCAAAAATGGCAGCTAAAACGCCATTTTGTAACATTAAGGAGAAAAAAAAGGAAAAAGAGAGGATAAGAAAACCAGCCTGAGAACAGACAACAAATCAGGCAACCACCAGGATACTGCTGGCTCCTGGCACAAGCGATGATTAATTCCAACCTGGATATAAAATAAGCCTGCACTAGTCCTCTGCTGTCTGGTATTGTCCCAGGATTATGGTAATTAAGCAATTTGTATTACCTGATACTGATAAGAAAAATAAAGCCCCGTTTATGACACTGTATCCCCTGGATTTTACACAGTAGTTACTGAGGCATTCTTGCTACCTGGTGAACATAATATTCAAGATCATAAAGCGCCGTGACTTTCTCATCCAGCATGGAGGCAGAGCTGTTGAATTTGCTGATTAATTTAAGCATAATTTCATAATCTGTTTCTATCTTCATGTTCAGCTTTTCAAACTCCTCCTTCAGCTGCTCTATGGACAGGAACTCCTTCCTCACCTCTTCCTCTCGGGCCTTGGAAATAAAAGGAGGAAAAACCAGATGTGCGATAACAAGATAGGAGATGAAGAGAGACAAGACAGACACAGAAAGGAATGCCAGCCCCAAAATTCACAAAGGGAACCTGGCTGTCTGTGCCAATGGATTTATTGCTCTACATCAGAGGTGCAGGGGCAGGGTCCTTCTGAGAAGTCCAGGAACCCAGTTAGCTGTGATATACCCACAATATGAGTGAACAGTAGAGCTCTGTGCACCACTTCTACATCTCTACAGCATTTGTGCACTATTTCTACATCCCATTTCCATCCAATTCAACATCAAGCCCACCGGCAGCAGTACTGCTGTTCTCTGCTTGCCTGCAAGTGGATCTTCTCAAAACCTGGCTGCAAAAAGCCCTGAGGCACCTCCCTGATCTTACAGCTGAACCTCTCTGGAACTGGACATGAGGCTGGAGAGCTCCAGAGGTCCCATCCAGCCCAAAGTGCCCAGTGACTCCAACGAGTTCTCAGACACAGACAAAGATGCTTTTGCCTTTCCAAGTGTTGAGCAAATTCCTGGAAGGGTCTATCTCCTAGGGAGAGGTGTGAGGACAGAAGCTGTCAGAAAGGGAGGCAGAAGGAGCAGTGATAAGCTGGGGGCAGCTGACGTGCTGTGCCATGGGGCTTGGCCAGCACACAGCCTGTCCTGAGCTCATCTCCCTCGCAGTAACAGCACCCCAAGGGCTGCCCTGAACAGAGAGCTGACACAAAACATGTGGTGAGGAGGAAAAGCTCTGTCAGAGATCTCAGAGAGCCCCAGAGGTGCAGGAACATCAGCACTGGTGGCACTGGGGACAGAGCCTGCTGCTGCAGGGGACAGAAGCAGCAGAGAGGCCATGCTGGAGCTGGGCTGCCCCAAGGACAGGAGAAAGGCAGAAAGCCCCTTTTGGAAGGCATTTGTCACAAATGCCCAGATGTGTTTGTATGCGGAGTGAGCCTCAGCTGGAGGGTTTGCACTGTCCTGCTCCTCATGAGGGATCAGAGAGGACTGGAGGAAAACCAAGTGAGCAACGGAGGTGAAAGCTGTGTCAATGGAATGATAAATTACCAGAGGTACCACAACCAACCCATCCCTCCCCGAGCTGCCTCTGCCAGAGCACGGAGAGGCTCGGTGTAACTCCATTTCCTCTGACACTGAGCCTTCAGGGATGGATTTGCTCTCTGCAGGAGTGACCGCAAATGGAATACTTTAGGTCCATTAGATGTAGCTGCTTTTAGCCCACTTGCTGGGACAAAAGCTATTCTAACAGGAGGTTTTAAAAGATGGCTTATTTTCACCTAATAGAGTATCACTAATTTTTGCATTTCAATGATCCTCATTTCCAGCAGCCCTTTTCAGCAGCCCTGCAATCAATCAGCAATGCTGCTATGGAAATAATCTCCAGCAAATGAAATCATGCCGTGCTGCCACATAAGGGAAGAAAAAGCCTTTCTGTGACACTAGAACTTTAGAGCCTTGACTCCTCTTTCAGTTTTTGTTTGAGTGAGCCAAGACCAAGGCAGCAGGAGGAGCGAGGGTTAAAGAAATACTGCTGAGGGGGAGAAGGGAAAGAGGCTCTGATGTACCTGATGAGTCACACATCTTCCCACCTATTTACTTTGGGTTGTGGGTTGTTTTGTAACTAAATGGACAACTTGGAGCTTGTGTAAGGAAACGTCAGCTCCTGCTTCACCATGGCCACTTGGGTTTTGCTATCCAGAGCACAATGTTGGAAACCCAAAGCAAGGAGAGTAAAGGGAAATACCCTCTGTAAATACCGTCAGCTGCAATCCAGTTCCCTTTGGGGTCTGCAGACATTTTTGTGAATTGAGCTGCAGTGAAACAGATAAATTACATTGTTCAGAGCAGCTGTGGCTGCCCCTGGATCCCTGGAAATGTCGAAGGCCAGCTTGAATGGGGCTTGGAGCAACCTGAGATAGTGGAAGGTGTCCCTGCCCATGGCAGGGGTGGGACTGGATCACCTTTAAGGTCCTATCCAACCCAAACCACTCACAGAATCTTCGAGGCGTACAGAAAAGTCAGGGAACAACATCACTAACAGGTTAATAAAGGTATTTTAGGTCCATATTCACCACAAAATTAGTTTGCACAGTGTTTTCCAAGCAATCATTTTAACCATTGTGTTTCAGCAGAGTGTAACAGGGTGTTTTCAGATCCCTGCAATGTGCATTGCTTTAGAAATGGGAAACTCACCTTCCTTTCTGCTTTCTCACTTTCCTTCATTTTAGCCAAGGACTTTTTAAGCTCCTCAGATGTGAATGAATTTGCATCAAGATCAACTTTGCCCAGCCTTGCAGAAGAAACAAAACAAACAAGAACATGTAATGAGTGAAAAACGGCCTCAATTCTATTTACACTGTGACATTCTAGCAATGGCTAAGGGCAGGAGGAAAGGAATGAAAAAACCTACCATACTCAAGAAAAGATTAGTCTGAGTGCTGGATTCTGTGTCAGACTCACAGACACCACCCCCTGACAATATAGGGCTCTGCTGACCCAAATTCTCAGATCCCACCACAATAAAAACAGCTGATGAATTGATACCTCAGAATTTCGTGTTGCCATTGAGGAACCACCCCAGCGCCACTATATAACTGCAGAGGGCCTAAAAGCTTCAACTTGCAGATTTCAGCTTATGAACATTGTACAGAGAGTCACAGGAGACCTCAGCACCTTTCCAGTGAGGGAAGGGACTACAGAGAAGTGGGAGAGGACTCTTGGTCAGGAACTTTAGTGACGGGACAAGGAGGAATGGGATCAAACTGCAAGAGATGGAAGAGATTTGATGATGGCAAGAAGTTCTTTACTCTCAGGGTGCTTGTCCCTGACACAGGGACCAGTGCAGAGATGCTGTGGATGCCCCATCCCCAGCAACATCCAAGGCCAGGTGGGACAGTGGCCGCAGCAACCTGCTGTGCTGGGAGCTTGCTCAGCTTGGAACCAGATCATCTTCAGGGTCCCTTTCAAGCCAAACCATTCAAGGATTCGATCATTCTGCCATCCCCATCTCCCATTGAGCAGCGGCCTTGAAACTTCATTGACATCACAGCTCCCAGAGGGTTCCCGGTGGAATGTCCAGGACTGGAAACGAGCACAGCAGACACTTCACCGGCTGCCAAGGGTCAGTTGCTGCCCGCCCTGTGCTCTGACCCTCAGCGCTGAGGTGCTGCTGCTGACTGGGCTTTTTCTGCAACCTGCTCTGGAGCGCCAATCCCAGCACAATGTGCTCTGCTGTGCCCATGGAGGTACAGTGCCATGCCAGGCAGGGGGCACCCAGCTTGGGCAGGCTGCAGCCATGTGGGAATGGATGGTGTGGGACAGGAAGACCACTGGGAGATTGTGCTTCACCTTGCAGAATGACAGAGACACTGTGAAGGAAATGGAAGTGGACCAGGGGCTGGATGAGGAAGAAATGATTGAGGTGGACTCCTCCTCTACTTCCATGTCCAACCTGGTTGAGGACATGGAAGTAGAGGAGGACGACAACATCGACAAGATGGAGGTCGATGAGGAGGATAACATCGAGGACATGGAAGGAGATGAGGAGAATGAAAACGAGCCCATGGTCCTTGGATGAAGATGGAGCCCCACAGGTAAGACAGGCAGATGCTTCCCATGCCCTGCCCACACACACACTGGGTCCCCTGACGCCAGGCTGGGGCTGGGCTGGATGGCCCCGCTCAGGGACACGGTGCCCGCAGGGGGCCTGGATTGTGCTGCCACAAGCACCAGCCCCGGCCTGCCCTGCGCTTGCCTGGGGCCACGCCAGCCCTGCCAGCCCCGGCCCAGCCCCTGGGGCCCAGCTCCCAGCCCTGCTGGGCCCTGTGCTGCCAGCTGAGTCCAGCTCTGCTTCTTCCTTTCTTCCAGGGCTCATGAACATCATTGCTCAGATAGGATGCATTTGTAAATACGTTTGAGAGTTTAGAAGTTTCCTGTAAATATGTTTACTATGTTGGAAGTTTTTTGTAAATACATTTTGAAGATTGTTAGCCCATCAGATCCCATGTCAATATGTTCTGTATGTTTTTGTGGTTGTTGTTATAACAATTGTTATAATGACACATGTTCTGTAAATCCTAGGTTTGCCGATCTTCGGCAAATAAATCCTGTTTCTTTTTAAAACCTGACTTCTCTTGGCCATTCCTTTGGGCACAGGCAGCCTTTGCACACTTGTGGGTTCCACTTGTTCCACGTTCCCAGGGCTGGAGTTCCCTGGGCGTTCTGGCACGGCCACCCTAGGGCTGGGGGTCCCTGTGCACAGGGGCTCCCACTGACACCACTCCTGGCACTGGGCACTGCTGCTCTTCCTGGCCTGGGGCACAGCGCTGTCCCCAAGAGCTCAGCTCTCACCAGCTCTCACACAGGGGGCTCTCCCAGCACTGGCCCCTGCAGCCAGGCCACCAAAGCAGGCAGCAAACCTTCAGCCACCCTTCCTGCTGCAGCCACAGGGACTCCTGGGCCCAGAGCCACCAGCAGGCCACAGCCATGCAAAATCCACCTGCACGCTCTCAAGGCCACCACAGCTTTGGCAACTGGGCCACCTGCATCTGGGCTGCTGCAGGGGCTGATCTTTAAGCCTTGCAGCCTCCAAAGGCCCTGGGCTCTGCTTCCCAGCCTGCTCGTCTCTGCACTGCCCTGAGCACGCATTGTTCCAGAGACAAAAGCCAAACCAGGGCATCCTCACCCTGCCCGCATTCCTGCTGCCGCCAGCGGCCACGGGCCCCTGGACCCCACTCGGGTCACAGCTGCAGGGACAGGGTAGCCTGTGCTGGGCAGGGGGCACGGGGCTTTGGGCCCTGGGGCTGCTGCTGCTGCTGCTGCTACTGCTGCTGGGGGCCATGGGCCCAACAGGGCCCCGAGCTCAGCCCCTGCCCGGGCAGCTGCCCCCAAAGCCCCACACTCCCCGAGCATCCCCATCACACCTGCCAGGGGGAAATACCAAAGGCTTCAGGAAAGAAATTCCCCATAGTGAGTACACCATGGGGTCCAAGGGGAAAGTCAGCACCAGCTGATGATTACAGCACCTTGACAAAGGTGGCTGCAGGGTAGGTGAGATCTCCAGTGCCTCTGGCAGTACCTGCTCTTCACGTGAGCCTGTGCGACTGCTCCCACTGGGACGCAGCACTGGGCCCAGGCCAGCCCTCAGCCCCTCACTGATGATCCCAAGAAGCAGGCTCACAAAGCATTTCCAGACCACTTCCTGTAGATATTTCAAAAGACTGAATGTAATTCAAAGAAGCCACCTCGCACATTCAGTTTTCGTGTCGTGGCATGAGAAGCCATGAAGGTGCCTCTGAATGTGCACTCAGGGCACTTCCACTGCCATCCCAAAGTGGACACAAAGGACAGGCCTCTGCTTTCAGCACTGCTGGGCTCCTCATTACAATGACATCTCAGAAGAATTCAAGGTTGTGGGCGCCCAGGGGCCTCTTATTGGAATTATAATATCTCACGACAAAAATGACAAATTAAAGTAAAGTGAGGCAGCCCTTTAAATGCAACGTTTTATCAGTTTTATCAGGGCTTACTGAATGCAGTGTTGGCGCCCTGCAGCAGCAACAGGGCTGGCTCAGCTGGTGAAGCCCAGGGGACATTTTTAAATATCTGCATCCAGCACCACCAGAGCAGGGAATGTGGGGACAGCCACCTGCAGTGCAGGATCCTTGGGTGATATTTTAGTCCTGTGGGTGGGCCACCCTTTACATCAGGGGCAGCTCTGGGTAACAAATTATCCAATCCTTAGAGCGATATATATCTTCCAGTTAGGTAGTCTCTCCTTTCAGAGTAGAAGATTTTTACTAAGGGAAGTTGAAAGTCATTTGTTCATTGGCTTTTAAAGGCTTTCCCAGACATTTCTTTGTATTCGGTTCGTTTTATAGCATTCTGGGACTGAGTTAAGGAAAGTCTCTATTTTTAGAAAACTCAGGGAGTGATACGAGTCACAACATTTTACCCTATTTTTCATATGATTTATAGAGTTTTCTCAAGGGATCAAAGTTCTAATATTCAATCAAGTTTTTGAGTTCTGCCCCCGGCATTCCTGAACCCACTGATACCAAGATAAGGGTGATACACAGGTACTGCTGTAAAGTCTAGACAAGCCACCTGCTGTCTGCCATCTCCCCTCCTTCTCTACCCCCTGCCCATGTCAGTACTGATCACACCGGCCTGGATTCTACCCTAACCCATTCTCCAGTACCTCTCCTCACTAGATCCCCCTCAGATAGCTCACAAAATGCAGTCCCACCTCTGCAGGGGGTCGTCAATGTCAAACTCCCTCCCACCCGCAACTCTCTCATCGGGTCCTCCCCCTGTGTTGGGTCCCAGCTCTGCGTCAGGTACCACAGCTGCATTGGGATCCAGCGCTTCCTTTCCTACTCCCGCTGCCCTACCCCTTCCAACTCAGCCCCTTGCGGATCCCACACTGTCAGAGCTGGAAGTGTGAGGGGTGGTAACCGGAAGGCTGCCATATTGGCAACCAAAGGCCCACAACACCGGGCCTGGCCAGTCACCCCAGGCCCCGCTCCTCTGCCAAAGACCAAGTTCCCTCTTCTTCAGAATGAGCCTGAGAATTCTTAGCAGAGGATGCGGAAGCTGGCGGCTGAAGAGGACGACTGGGAATTGGTAGCTAAAATACAAGCAGCCCCGGTGCAGTACCAGAGTGGGGCTAACCCCTGATGGGAAGCTGTCCCACAGGGGAGATGAAAGATCTTTCTAAAGCAACGAAAGACCATGGGAGGGTCTCACCATACTTTAATAATTTGTTAAATGCCATCTTCACTTCATATGTTATGGTGCCTCACGATCTGCTCCATTTTATGAACATCCTACTTTCTCCCACTGAAATTATTCTGTGGGAAGGAATGGGGAAAATCTAATACAACAGCTATTAACAGACTATGCTAGGGAAGACAGGTGGGCACACCTAACACTATTCCATCTAGGGAGGAATATTTCACTAAATCTCATTCAATAGACCTTCCCTGAGCTCTATTAGAAGAGATAGAAGTGCTGCAAAGACGCCTCTCATGCAGACACCTAATGGAGAAACACCTACTCTAGATTTCACAGACATTCTGCAGGGACCTGGGCAATCCTTTCTAAAATTTATTGACCAGCTTCCACAAGCAATATTGAAACAAGATGTGCATCCAAAAGCCAGGAAGGTACTCCTTACTAAACTTGCTGAAACTAATGCTAATAACAACTGTAAAGACACTTTACCTTCTCTACCACTCAACACAAAGCCTACCAGTGCACAAATGGTCGAGGCATGCACACTTAGGGCATCCTTACACTGTCACGCCAGCAAGCTAAGGCTACCAGTAAGGGTGTAGTAGAGGTGCTAGTAGCCTCCCAAGTTATTCCCTGACATACACATGAAAAAGGACCTGGCTTTAAGTGTAGGGAGATGGGGCAATTTAAAAAGAATTGTAAACCTAAAGCCTATTACTGGGGACCTTCTAGGTATCACAGCCACTGTCCTCACTGCCCCCCTCGTCCACATGCTTTCAAACACCAGCAAAACCGGTGGCCTGCAGGAAACCCCACACAGACGCAGAAAGGCCCCGCACAATGACACCAAACGCGAGGCCGTTCCACCATACTCTCCCCAACACCGTGGAGAACCAGCACAGCGACCTCCTCAGATCCAGCGGGACAGCTCGATCGCTGCAGAAAACTCGACAGAAGACAGCTTTGCCCTGGAACCCAAAGGCAGCTAGTAGGGGCCTTTTCTATTTCAATCCACGATATTTATGTTCACCATATTCCCACAGGCAAATACAGGCCTGAAGGACGGCCCAAAGACATTTTGATTTTAACCAACACCAGGGAAGGGATGGAGACACTCACTCTACTACCTGAGGTACTCGCCCTGATATCTTTGCAAGAGATAATTGTCCAGGCTATATACTTACAGTCTCCCCTTTTTATTCCAAAAGGAACAGTTATAGCGAGAGCCAACCTCCTAGTTTACATGATCACCACACCAGCTGATCCAATGGTATTGTGGGCACAGACAACATGCAGAAATAGACCTGTTCTTAAGTTTTCTTGGTCATTTAAAGGGAGAAAGAGATGTCTTTCAGGATTATGAGATACAGGAGCTGACATCACCATAATTTCCTGCTCTGATTGGCTAAAATAATGGCCCCTGGACACAGCTGCTGAGGTAAATATTACCTACCAGGGGAGCCACTACCAGCTTCTGGAGTCAAGGTACCATCTGCATGGAAGGTCTTGAGGGCACAGTTGCTATAGTAAGATCATTCGTCACCCAGGCACCAAAACCACTTTGAGGAAGAGACCTCTTGTCCCAGTGAGGGACAAGGCTAGAGATCCTATCAACGCCTCAGGATTTCTAGACGGGGCCACTGAGTAGTGTGCCAAACTTCAGTCAACCTGGAAGTTCAACGACCCCATATGGGTGGATCAGCGGGCCCTCTGAGGAAGAAAGTTAAAGGCCCTGAAGTCCCTCGTGCAGGAGCAGCTGACTGTGGGCCACATTGTACCATCTACTAGCCCCTGCAATGTGCCTTTCCTTGACATGCAAAAGCCTGAGAAAGACAAGAGGCAGCTACTGCAGGACCTCATGGAAAATCAACAAGGTCATTGAGGACATGGGTGCCCTTCTGTCCGGCCTGCCCTCAGCCTCCAAGTTACCTCGAGTTGGGCAGATGGTTGTTATACATCTAAATTACTGCTTTTTTGACATCTACTTGCACCCCAATAAAAGCCCCTTGTTCGCCTTTTCCATCTGTAAATTGACAAGCACCTTTTACAGAGGTACCAGTGGACCGTATTGCCTCAAAGAATGAAGAAGAAGCCAAATACTGGTTAATGCCTTGGACCCCAAATTCTCTTGCTCAGGCGGAAAAGACAGCATAATACTATAATTTTTCATTACATGGACGATACAGTCGTTTGTGCAGAAGCTCAATTCATTTTGGATGTTGCCATACAAGATGTCATCACTGTGGTACAGCAGAAAGGTTTTAAGATTGCAGCAGATAATGTCCTAAAACAGTCCTCTGGAAGGATCTTGGACTGAAAGCACAGAGACAATCATCACACCCCAAACACTGCACATCAAGGACAACCCAAAGACTCTGCAAGAACTCCACCAACTCTGTGGAAGCATCAGTTGGGTACATTCACAGCTGGGAATCACCACAGAAGATCTCACGCCACTCTTCCTGCTCCTCCTTAAAGGCCATGAAGGACTCGATTCCCTGCAATCACTGATACCGGAGGCCGAAGCAGCTGTACTAAAGGTCTCCTGGGTGATTCAAACTAAACAGGCACACAGATACCACCATAATTTTCCTTTCTCCCTGGCAATCCTTGTTGTAAGTCCAAAATTCCATGCATTATTGTATCAGTGGGATTCAGCTTTCTCAGATCCCCACATAGAAATTGAATGCGATTCAGAGTACACCAACCTACTAAAACGATAACAACCCCACAGAAAGTTATTGCAAAACTAATGCAGGAAACCTAGAGAGCGTCTGTGCTCTCTTGCAGGAATAGACCTTGTGAATATATACTTACTTCTCACTCCAGAGCACCTCAATTGCCTACTTCAAACATCTGAACCACTGCAATACGCCTTAGATAATTTTTAGACAGATTAGGATCAGGCATCAAATCTACCATCAAAAAATTCCTGTGCTGCTCAGGATGTTTAAAATTACCCCACACCCAGCAAGATCCATTGTAGCCCCGGGCCCAAATTCTAAGGAGCATGCCCTTGCTTCTGTCATGGCCGAAGTCAGTCCAAGAGGACTAGACAGTCTCTACATCTGGCAATCAGACATCCCACACTAAGCCCCTTTCGGCAGACTAAAGTACATCCACGTCTCAATCGACACCTTTTACTGTGTAGTTTTGCCTCTGCCCATGCTGTTGAAAAATCAGAAGATGCTATAAAACATTAATTTTTAGGTTTTTCCACCTTAGCAATCCCACAGGAAATTAAAACTGATAATGCTCTTGCTTATACCTTGCACTGATTCCAACAAGTTTCTGTCCACTGCGGTATAAAACATGTCACAGGCATACCACACTCCACCACAGGACAGTCCATAGCCGAGAGGGCCCACTGAGCCATCAAAAGGATCCTTGATCAACAGAGCTGGGGAGTCCTAATATTATCTTCCATTGAGAGACTGGCCAAGGCCTTTTACGTATTCAACTTTTTGAACAACCCATTTATGGAGACAACTCCCCCAGTCATCAGGCATTTTACTAATTCTACTGCAGCCCAATTAAAAGAAAAGCCACCTGTGTTCAGCAAAGACCCTGAATGTAAACAAATTATGGGCCCTTTTCCATTAATTACTTGGGGAAGCGATGCTCCCCTTGTCTCTACAGCAACACTCCTAAGATGGATTCCAGCAAAATACTTTAAAACTGTTTCTGGGAACGATGAGGCAACCACCAGAACTACCATCAGAAGAACAGAATGGAAGCCTAAGAGAGACAGCAGCAGCCTGAGAAAGAACAAGGAGAAGGACAGAAGATCTCCTAAGCAGCGTTGACCACACACACCAAGACCAAGATAGTTCAGACACCACTAACCAGGATATATGGATTAACATTTGTAAAAATCATATTTTAGCATTGATATATGATTCTTTAATAAGCTGTGTTCACACCCTTGGCTTACAGAAGAGAAAGTTTAGTGAGAACACAACTTATGTTTCATCTTCTAATGTCTTTATCTGTTTGCTTTTAGGCAACCCAAGCCTCAGGATACTAAGTCAGCTAAAGTCAGAGGATGCTGCCATTTGTAGCCACTGCAGCAGGAATCTGGATGCTCCTCACTGAGCCGCATGCCTTCAGCTGGATGCTTCCACAGAGAAGCCACAATTTCTTGTCCATGGCGATGGCGGTCAGGCACTACAAGGCATGTTTATTTCTTACCTGTTGTCACATAGAGTGTCAGTATACCAGGGCATCCAGCTGCTAAAAGATAAGGAAACAAGATCCAGATGGAAGGCTGGTTCACTGGACTTTCCAAACACAGGGGTTTGCGAGGCTGGATTTCATCTTTAGTTAAGACTGTTGTGTGGGCTTTGTTTTTTGTATTCATTGTGTTGGTTATATTATCCCTTTTTGCTAAATGCCTGCACAACTCTATGGCAGAAGCCTTCTTTCTAGATAACAAAAAGGGGGAGATGTGAGTTCCCAGGGGCCTACCACTGGAACTGTAATACCTTAGAGCAAAGTGACCAAGGTAAAAGAGAGACACGGCTCTGAATGTAATGTTGTCGCCCATGGGCATTTGCAGGCTCATGTTGATGCAGCACCTTTTGTTCGTATCACCCAGTTCAACTGCTGCATATTCCTTATATGTACTCCCTCGGAATGTTCCAACTCTCTTGTATCAATTTGGTCCTGGCTTACTTTAATGATCCTGCGTTGTTCACCCCCATATTGTGTGCCCAGCCCCATTTTGTCTCCATTCCTGGACCCTCTTCAGCGCAATCCACACTATTTAGAGTTCCACACAACGATCCCGCTCATGCCTCATCCATCAGCCATCCAAGCAAGCCGGCTCCCAGCTCTGCAAGTGCAGGTCCCTCCCAGAGGTTGCTGTGGGCAAGCCGCAACACAGGAACTGAGTGCACCAGGGAACGGGCCTCTAATAATAGACATGAATCCCACAGCCCATGCAGCAAAAGCCTTGCATGTCTTTTCTTTTTCCTTTTTCTCTCAGTTCTCAAGCTACATTCCTCAATTTTTCCGACTGGGAACTTGGCTTCCCTCTCCTGTTTGCAGGATAATTCACAAGTGTAACCCTGCAGGAACAGCCTGAAAAAAAGGGAAGTGGGAGAGGACTCTTGGACAGGAACTGTTGAGACAGGACATGGAGGAATGGGATCAAACTGCAAAAGTCAGAAGAGATTTGAAAATGGGAAGAAGTTCTTTACTCTCAGGGTGCTTGTCCCTGACACAGGGACCAGTGCAGAGAGGCTGTGGATGCCCCATCCCCAGCAACGTCCAAGACCAGGTGGGACAGTGGCCGCAGCAACCTGCTGTGCTGGGAGCTTGCTCAACTTGGAACCAGATCATCTTCAGGGTCCCTTTCAAGCCAAACCATTCAAGGATTCGATCATTCTGCCATCCCCATCTCTCACTGCACAGCGGCCCTGAAACTTCAGTGACATCACAGCTCCCAGAGGGTTCCCGGTGGAACGTCCAGGACTGGAAACGAGCACAGCAGACACTTCACCGGCTGCCAAGGGTCAGTTGCTGCCCGCCCTGTGCTCTGACCCTCAGCGCTGAGGTGCTGCTGCTGACTGGGCTTTTTCTGCAACCTGCTCTGGAGCGCCAATCCCAGCACAATGTGCTCTGCTGTGCCCATGGAGGTACAGTGCCATGCCAGGCAGGGGGCACCCAGCTTGGGCAGGCTGCAGCCATGTGGGAATGGATGGTGTGGGACAGGACGACACTGGGAGATTGTGCTGCCCCTTTCAGACTGACACAGACATTGTGGAGGCGATGGATGTGGACCAGGGCCTGGATGAAGAAGAGATGATGGAGGTGGACTCCTCCTCTACTTCCATGTCCTCCACTGTGGAGGACATGGAAGTAGACGAGGAGGAGACCATCGAGGAGATGGACGTAGATGAGGAGGATGACACCGAGGACATGGAAGTTGACGAGAAGGATGAGGAGGAGCCCATGGTCCTTGGATGAAGATGCAGCCCCACAGGTAAGACAGGCAGATGCTTCCCACACCCTGCCCACACACACACTGGGTCCCCTGACGCCAGGCTGGGGCTGGGCTGGATGGCCCCGCTCAGGGACACGGTGCCCGCAGGGGGCCTGGATTGTGCTGCCACAAGCACCAGCCCCGGCCTGCCCTGCGCTTGCCTGGGGCCACGCCAGCCCTGCCAGCCCCGGCCCAGACCCTGGGGCCCAGCTCCCAGACCTGCTGGGCCCAGTGCTGCCAGCTAAGTCCAGCTCTGGTGCTTCCTTTCTTCCAGGACTCATGCTCATGATGGCACAGATGCAACGCCTTTGTAAATACATTTTAAAGTTTTGAAGATTTCTGTAAATACGTTTCAAAGTTTAGAAGATTTCTGTAAATACGTTCACTACGTTTGAAGTTCTCTGTAAATACGTTTTGAAGATTGTTAGCCCATCGGGTCCCATGTAAATATGTTCTGTACATTGTTGTTGTTGTTGTTGTTATAACAATTCTTATAATGACACATATTCTGTAAATCCTAGATTTGCCTATCTTTGGCAAATAAATACTGTTTCATTTTAAAACCTGACTTCTCTTGGCCATTCCTTTGGGCACAGGCAGCCTTTGCACACTTGTGGGTTCCACTTGTTCCGCGTTCCTGGGGCTGGAGGTCCCTGGGGGTGCTGGCACAGCCACCCCGGGACTGGGGGTCCCTGTGCACAGGGGCTCCCACTGACACCACTCCTGGCACTGGGCACTGCTGCTCTTCCTGGCCTGCACCACAGCGCTGTCCCCAAGAGCTCAGCTCTCACCAGCTCTCACACAGGGGGCTCTCCCAGCACTGGCCCCTGCAGCCATGCCACCAAAGCAGCCAGCAAACCTTCAGCCACCCTTCCTGCTGCAGCCACAGGCACTCCTGGGCCCAGAGCCGCCAGCAGGCCACAGCCATGCAAAATTCACCTGCACACTCTCAAGGCCACCACAGCCTTGGCAACTGGGCCACCTGCATCTGGGCTGCTGCAGGGGCTGATCTTTAAGCCTTGCAGCCTCCAAAGGCCCTGGGCTCTGCTTCCCAGCCTGCTCTGCGCTGCCCTGAGCCCGCATTGTTCCAGAGACAAAAGCCAAGCCAGGGCATCCTCACCCTGCCCGCATTCCTGCTGCTGGCAGTGGCCACTGGCCCCTGGGCCCCACTCGGGTCACAGCTGCAGGGACAGGGCAGCCTGTGCTGGGCAGGGGGCACGGGGCTTTGGGCCCTGGGGCGGCTGCTGCTGCTGCTGCTGCTGCTGCTGCTGGGGGCCATGGGCCCAACAGGGCCCCGAGCTCAGCCCCTGCCCGGGCAGCTGCCCCCAAAGCCCCACACTCCCCGAGCATCCCCATCGCAGCTGCCAGGGGGAAATACCACGGGCTTCAGGAACGAAATTCCCCATAGGAACTAAACCAAGAAATTCTCCATGGGGAAAGTCAGCACCGGCTGATGTTTAGAGCACCTTGACAATGGTGGATGCAGGGCAGGTGAGATCTCCAGGGCCTTTGGCAGTGCCTGCTCTGCACGTGAGCCTGTAGGGCTCCTTCCAGTGGGACACAGCACTAGGCTCTGGCCAGCCCTCAGCCCTTCACAGCTGATCCCAAGGAGCAGGCTCACAAAGCAGTTTCAGACCACTGCCTGCAGATATTTCAAAGGACGGAATGTCATTCAAAAATCCAAACTGCCGATTTATTTTTGGTGTCGTGGCATGAGAAGCCATGAAGGTGCCTCTTAATGTGCACTCAGGGCAGTTTCACTGCCATCCCAAAGGGATCACAAAGGACAGGCCTCAGCTTTCAGCAGTGCTGAGCTCCTCACCCAGCAATGAAGTCTGAGGCAGAGGCAATGTTCTGCAGGCCGGGGGGCCTACCACTGGAATAGTAATACCTGATGACAAGGATATAGAATTAAAGTAAGGTGAATAACCCCTCTGAATAGAATGATCTTGCTCATTGTCGTTTGTGGGATCATGCAGATTCAGCACATTTCCTTGGTATCATGAACTTCCTCCTTTCCTTATATATACTCCCCTAGGATGTTCTCCCCTCTCCTAACCCCTGTTAGTCCTGAATTACTGCGTACAAGGTCCTTTTTCCCCCATGGAAATCCTTGTGTGCCCACCCCTACTTTGTCTCCTTCCCTGGGCCCTCTCCAGTGCAATCCACAGTATTTGCAGTTCCACACATAGATCCCTCTCTTGCCTCATCCATCATGCATTCCAGCAAGTCTGCTCCTAGATCTGGGAGTGCAGGTCTCTCACAGTGTCTGGCTGTGGACACGCCACAAGGGCTGCCCAAACAGGGACCTTCTTTGAGAATTCCTGAGAGCCACTCCAGTGAGAATCCAGCTCTTCCACCATCACGGGACAGAAGACGCCTCGGGTCAGCCACTGCCCTGGAGTGGGACCTGAGTTTTATCAGGGCTTGCTGAAGGAAGCATTGGAACCCTGCAGCAGCAACAGGGCCGGCTCAGCTGGTGAAGCCCAGGGGACATTTTGAAACATCTGCATCCACAGGAACCAGAGCAGTGAGCTGGGGGACAGCCGCCTGCAGTGCAGGATCCTTGGGAGATATTTTAGTCCTGTGGGTGGGCCACCCTTTACATCAGGGGCAGCTCTGGGTAACAAATTATCCAATCCTTAGAGAGATAAATATCTTCCAGTTAGGTAGTCTCTCCTTGCAGAGTGGAAGACTTTTACTAAGGGAAGTTGAAAGTCATTTGTTCATTGGCTTTTTAAGGAGTTCCCAGACATGTCTGTTGATTCAGTTTGTCATGTAGCATTTTGGGACTGAGTAAGGGAAAGACTCTATCTTTTGCAAACTCAGAGAGTGATAAGAGTCACAACCTTTGCCCAGTTTTTCATATGATATATAGAGTTTTCGGAAGAGTTCAAAGTTCTAATATTCAACCCAGAGTTTGAGTTCTGCCCTCCACATGCCTGAACCCACTGACACCAATAGGATGAGAGACGGAAACTGCTGTAAAGCACAGACAAGCAACTGCTGTCTGACATCTCCCCTCCTTCTCTACCCCCTGCCCACGTCTGTAGTGATCACACAGGCCTGGATTCTACCCTAACCCATTCTCCAGTACCTCTCCTCCCTGGATCCCCCTCAGATAGCTCACAAAATGGAGTCCCTCCTCTGGAGGGGGCCGTCAATGTCAAACTCCCTCCCACCCCCAGCTCTCTCATCGGGTCTTCCCCCTGTTTAGGTCCCAGCTCTGCGTCAGGTACCACCCCTGCATTGGGATCCAGTGCTTCCTTGCCTACTCCCGCTGCCCTACCACCGCCAACTCAACCCCTTGCGGATCCCACACTGTCAGAGCTGGAAGTGTGAGGGGCGGTAACCGGAAGGCCACCATCTTGGCTACCAAAGGCCCACAACACCGGGCCTGGCCAGTCACCCCAAGGCCCCGCTCCTCTGCCAAAGAAAAGTTCCCTCTTCTGGAGAGGAGAGGGAAGGTTCATCTGACGTTCAGCATGAGCCTGAGGATTCTTGGCAGAGGATGCGGAAGCTGGCGGCTGAAGAGGGGGACTGGGAATTGGTAGCTAAAATACAAGCAGTTCCGCTGCAGTACCAGAGTGGGGCTAACCCCTGATGGGAAACTGTCACGCACACTGAAGATGAAAGATCTTTATAAAGCAGCCAAACACCATGGGAGGGGGTCACCATATTTTAATAATTTGTTTAATGCCACCTTCACTGCACATGTTATGGTGCCTCACGATCTGCTCCATTTTATGAACATCCTACTTTCTCCCACTGAAATTATTCTGTGAGAAGGAATGGGGAAAAAACCAATAAAACAATTTTAGAAGACTATACAAGGGAAGACAGGCGGGCACACCTAACACTAGTCCATCTAGCCAGTGAGGAAGATTTCACAAAACCTCATTCAATAGACCTTCCCAGAGCTCTGTTAGAAGAGATACAAGCGCTGCAAACACAGCTCTCATGCAGACACCCAATGGAACAACACCTATTCTAGATTTCATAGACATTCTGCAGGGACCTGGGCAATCCTTTCTAAAATTTATTGACCACCTTACACAAGCAATAGAGAAACAAGTTGAACATCCAAAAGCCAGGAAGGTACTTCTTACTAAACTTGCTGAAACAAATGCTAATAACAACTGTAAAGACATTTTACCTTCTCTACCACTCAAAACAAAGCCTACCATTGTACAAATGGTCGAGGCATGCACGCTTAGGGCATCCCTACACTGTCACGCCAGCAAGGTAAGGCTACCAGTAAGGGTGTAGTAGAGGTGCTAGTAGCCTCCCAAGTTATTCCCTGACATACACATGAAAAAGGACCTTGCTTTAAGTATAGGGAAATGGGGCATTTTCAACAGAATTATAAACATAAAGCCTATTACCAGGGACCTTCTTGCTGTTGCAGCCCCTGTCCTCACTGCCCCCCTCGTCCACACGCTTTCCAACACCAGCAAAACCGCTGGCCTGCGGGAAACCCCACACAGACGCAGAAAGGCCCTGCGCAATGACACCAAACACGAGGCCGTTCCGCCCTACTCTCCCCAACATCATGGAGAACCAGCACAGTGACCTTCTCAGATCCAGCGGGACAGATTGTTCGCTGCAGAAAACTCGACAGAAGACAGCTTTGCCCTGGAACCTAAAGGCAGCATGTAAGCACCTTTTCAATTCCAATCCAGGATATTTATGTTCACCAAATTCCAACAGGCAAATACAGGCCTGAAGAAGAGGCCAGAGAGATTTTGATTTTCACCAACAGCAGGGAAGGGATGGAGACACTCACTCTACTACCTGAGGTACTCGCCTTGACATCTTTGCAGGAGATAACTGTCCTGGCTCTATGCTTAGACCCTCCCCTTTTCATTGCAAAAGGAACAGTTACAGTCAGAGCCTACCTCCTACGAGACAGGATCCCCACACCAGCTGATCCAATGGCAATGTAGGCACAGACAACATGCAGAAATAGACCTGTTCTAAAGCATGCTTGGTCATTTAAAGTGAGAAAGAGATGTCTTTCAGGATTATGAGATACAGGAGATGACATCATCATAATTTCCTGCTCTGATTTGCTAAAAGAATGGCCCCTGGTTCCAGCTGCTGGGGAAATTATTAGCTACCAGGGGAGCCACTACCAGCTTCTGGAGTCAAGGTACCATCTGCATGGAAGGTCCTGAGGGCACAGTTGCTACACTAAGATCATTTGTCACCTGGGCAAAAATAACACTTTGGGGAAGAGACCTCTTGTCCCAAAGGGGGACAAGGCTAGAGATCCTATCAACACCTCAGGATTTCTAGACAGGGCAACCCAGCAGCGCACCACACTTCTGTCAAACTGGAAGACCAACGACCCCATATGGGTGGATCAGTGGCCCCTCCCAGGCAGAAAGTTAAAGGCCCTGAAGTCCCTCGTGCAGGAGCAGCTGACTGTGGGCCACATTGTACCATCTACTAGCCCCTGCAATGTGCCTTTCCTTGACATGCAAAAGCCTGAGAAAGACAAGAGGCAGCTACTGCAGGACCTCATGGAAAATCAACAAGTTCATTGAGGACATGGGTGCCCTTCTGTCCGGCCTGCTCTCAGCCTCCGTGTTACCTCGAGTTGGGCAGATGGTTGTTATACATCTAAATTACTGCTTTTTTGACATCTCCTTGCACCCCAATAAAAGCCCCTTGTTCGCCTTTTCCATCCGTAAATTGACAAGCACCTTTTACAGAGGTACCAGTGGACCGTATTGCCTCAAAGAATGAAGAAGAAGCCAAATACTGGTTAATGCCTTGGACCCCAAATTCTCTTGCTCAGGCGGAAAAGACAGCATAATACTATAATTTTTCATTACATGGACGATACAGTCGTTTGTGCAGAAGCTCAATTCATTTTGGATGTTGCCATACAAGATGTCATCACAGTGGTACAGCAGAAAGGTTTTAAGATTGCAGCAGATAAAGACCTAAAGACAGTCCCCTGGAAGGATCTTGGACTGAAAGCACAGAGAGATTCATCACACCCTAAACACTGCACATCAAGGACAACCCAAAGACTCTGCAAGAACTCCACCAACTCTGTGGAAGCATCAGTTGGGTACATTCACAGCTGGGAATCACCACAGAAGATCTCACGCCACTCTTCCTGCTCCTCCTTAAAGGCCGTGAAGGACTCGATTCCCTGCAATCACTGATACCGGAGGCCGAAGCAGCTGTACAAAAGGTCTCCTGGGTGATTCAAACTAAACAGGCACACAGATACCACCATAATTTTCCTTTCTCCCTGGCAATCCTTGTTGTAAGTCCAAAATTCCATGCATTATTGTATCAGTGGGATTCAGCTTTCTCAGATCCCCACATAGAAATTGAATGCGTTTTCAGAGCACACCAACCTACTAAAACAATAACAACCCAACAGAAAGTTATTGCAAAACTATTGCAGGAAACCTAGAGAGCGTCTGTGCTCCCTTGCAGGAATAGACCTTGTGAATATATACTTACTTCTCACTCCAGAGCACCTCAATTGCCTACTTCAAACATCTGAACCACTGCAATACGCCTTAGATAATTTTTAGACAGATTAGGATCAGGCATCAATTCTCCCATCAAAACATTCCTGCGCTTCTCAGGATGTTTAAAATTACCCAAGACCCGGCAAGTTCCATTGTAGCGCCGTTCACCAATTGTCAGGAACATGGCCTTGCTTCTGTCAGAGCAGGAATCAGTCCAAGAGGACTAGAGAGTCTCTACATCTGGCAATCAGACATCACACACTCAGCCCCTTTCGGCAGACTAAAGTACATCCACGTCTCAATCGACACCTTTTCCAGTGGGATTTTTGCCTCTGCCCATGCTGGTGAAAAATCAAAAACGCTATAAAACATTATTTTTAATTTTTTCCACCTTAGCATATCCACAGGAAATTAAAACTGATAATGCTCTTGCTTATACCTTGCAATGATTCCAACAAGTTTCTGACCACTGGGGTATAAAACATGTCACAGGCATACCACACTCCACCACAGGACAGTCCATAGCCAAGAGGGCCCACTGAGCCATCAAAAGGATCCTTGATCAACTGAGAGGGGTAATCTAGATATTATCTTCCATTGAGAGACTGGCCAAGGCCTTTTACGTATTCACCTTTTTGAACAACCCATTTATGGAGCCAACTCCCCCAGTCATCAGGCATTTTACTAATTCTACTGCAGCCCAATTAAAAGAACAGCCACCTGGGTTGAGCAAAGACCCTTAATGTAAACAAATTGTGGGCCCTTTTCCATTAATTACTTTGCGAAGCGAAGATGCCCTTGTCTTTACAGCAGCACTCGTAAGATGGATCCCAGCAAAATATATAAAAACTCTTTCTGGGAACGGTGAGGCAAACACCAGAGCCACCATCAGAAGAACAAAATGGAAGCCTAAGGGAGACAGCAGCAGCCTGGGAAAGAAGAAGGAGAAGGACAGAAGATCTCCTAAGCAGCGTTGACCACACACACCAAGACCAAGATAGTTCAGAAACCACTAACCAGGATATATGGATTAACATTTGTAAAAATTATATTTTAGCATTGATATATGATTCTTCTAATAAGCTGTGTTCACACCCTTGGCTTACAGAAGAGAAAGTTCAGTGGGAACACAACTTAAGTTTCATCTTCTAATCTCTTTATCTGTTTGCTTTTAGGCAACCCAAGCCTCCAGATACTAAGTCAGCTAAAGTCAGAGGATGCTGCCATATGTAGCCACTGCAGCAGGAATCTGGATGCTCCTCACTGAGCCGCATGCCTTCAGCTGGGTGCTTCCACAGAGAAGCCACAATTTCTTGTCCATGGCCATGCCTGTCAGGCATTTGAAAGCATGTGTTTTTTCTACCTGTTGTCACATAGGGAGTCAGTATACCAGGGCATCCAGCTGCTAAAAGATAAGGAAACAAGATCCAGATGGAAGGCAACAACGACTGGTTCTCTGGATTTTGCAAACACAGGGGTTGGCGAGGCTGGCTTTCATCTTTAGTTAGGACTGTTATGTGGGCTTTGTTTTTTGTATTCATTGTGTTGGTTATATTATCCTTTTTTGCTAAATGCCTGCAAAAGTCTATGGCAGAAGCGTTCTTTATAGATATCAAAAAGGGGGGGATGTGAGGGCCCAGGGGCTTACCATTGGAACTGTAATACCTCAGAGCAAAGTGACCAAAGAAAAAGGGAGACATGGCTCTGAATGTAATGTTGTCGCCCATGGGCATTTGCAGGCTCATGTTGATGCAGCACGTTTTCTCCATATCACCCAGTTCAACTGCTGCATTTTCCTTTTATGTACTCCCTCGGAATGTTCCAACTCTCTTGTATCAGTTTGGTCCTGGCTTACTTTAATGATCCTGCGCTGTTCACCCCCATATTGTGTGCCCAGCCCCATTTTGTCTCCATTCCTGGACCCTCTTCAGCGCAATCCACACTTTTTGGATTTCCACACAACGATCCCTCTCTTGCCTCATCTATCAGCCATCCAAGCAAGCCGGCTCCCAGCTCTGCAAGTGCAGGTCCCTCACAGAGGTTGATGTGGGCAGGCTGCAACACAGGAACTGAGTGCAACAGGGAACGGGCCTCTAAGAAAACGCATGAATCCCGTTGCCCAACCAAACCAATGCCTTGTATGTCCTTCCATTTTCCTTTTTCTCTCAGTTCTCATGCCAAATTCTGCATTGTCTGTGACAGGTTACTTGGATTCTCTCTCTCCTGTCTGCAGGTCAGGCCACACCTGAGACCCTGCAGGAACAGCCTGACCCACAGGGAAGTGGGAGAGGACTTATGGTCAGAAACTGTAGTGACAGGACAAGGAGGAATGGGATCAAACTGCAAGAGGTGGAAGAGATTTGATGATGGGAAGAAGTTCTTTACTCTCAGGGTGCTTGTCCCTGACACAGGGACCAGTGCACAGAGGCTGTGGATGCCCCATCCCCAGCAACGTCCAAGGCCAGGTGGGAAAGTGGCCACAGCAACCTGCTGTGCTGGGAGCTTGCTCAACTTGGAACCAGATCATCTTAAGGGTTCCTTCCAAACTAAACCATTCAACGATTTTATCATTCTGCCATCCACATCTCCAACTGAGCAGAAACCCTGAAACTTCAGTGACATCACAGCTCCCAGAGGGCTCCAGGTGGAACGTCCAGGACCTGGAAACGAGCACAGCAGACACCTCACCGGCTGCCAAGGGTCAGTTGCTGCTCACCCTGTGCTCTGACCTTCAGCACTGAGCGGCTGCTGCTGCCTGGGCTTTTCCTGCCACCTGCTCAGGAGAACCAATCCCAGCAGGATGTGCTCTGCTGTGCCCGTGGAGGTACAGTGCCAAGCCAGGCAGGGGGCACCCAGCTTGGGCAGGCTGCAGCCATGTGGGAATGGATGGTGTGGGACAGGAAGACCACTGGGAGATTTTGCTGCCACTTGCAGGCTGACAGAGACAGCGTGGAGGAGATGGAAGTGGACCAGGGGCTGGAAGAGGAAGAGATGGTGGAGGTGGACTCCTCCTCTACTTCCATGTCCTCCACTGTGGAGGACATGGAAGTAGACAAGGAGGAGACCATCGAGGAGATGCACATAGATGAGGAGGATGACACCGAGGACATGGAAGTTGACGAGAAGGATGAGGAGGAGCCCACGGTCCTTGGATGAAGATGGAGCCCCACAGGTAAGACAGGCAGATGCTTCCCATGCCCTGCCCACACACACACTGGGTCCCCTGACGCCAGGCTGGGGCTGGGCTGGATGGCCCCGCTCAGGGACACGGTGCCCACAGGGGGCCTGGATTGTGCTGCCACAAGCACCAGCCCCGGCCTGCCCTGTGCTTGCCTGGGGCCACGCCAGCCCTGCCAGCCCCGGCCCAGCCCCTGGGGCCCAGCTCCCAGCCCTGCTGGGCCCTGTGCTGCCAGCTGAGTCCACCTCTGCTGCTTCCTTTCTTCCAGGGCTCATGAACATCATGGCTCAGATAGGATGCATTTGTAAATATGTTTGAGAGTTTAGAAGTTTCCTGTAAATATGTTCCCTTCGTTCGAAGTTTTCTGTAAATATGTTTTGAAGATTGTTAGCCCCTCAGATCCCATGTAAATATGTTCTGTACATTGTTGTTGTTGTTGTTATAACAATTGTATAATGACACATGTTCTGTAAATCCTAGATTTGCCAATCTTTTGCAAATAAATACTATTTCATTTTAAAACCTGACTTCTCTTGGCCATTCCTTTGGGCACAGGCAGCCTTTGCACCATTGTGAGTTCCACTTGATCCACGTTCCCGGGGCTGGAGGTCCCTGGGGGTTCTGGCACGGCCACCCTGGGGCTGGGGGTCCCTGTGCACAGGGGCTCCCACTGACACCACTCCTGGCACTGGGCACTGCTGCTCTTCCTGGCCTGCACCACAGCGCTGTCCCCAAGAGCTCAGCTCTCACCAGCTCTCACACAGGGGGCTCTCCCAGCACTGGCCCCTGCAGCCATGCCACCAAAGCAGCCAGCAAACCTTCAGCCACCCTTCCTGCTGCAGCCACAGGCACTCCTGGGCCCAGAGCCACCAGCAGGCCACAGCCATCCAAAATCCACCTGCACGCTCTCAAGGCCACCACAGCCTTGGCAACTGGGCCACCTGCATCTAGGCTACTGCAGGGGCTGATCTTTAAGCCTTGCAGCCTCCAAAGGCCTTGGGCTCTGCTTCCCAACCTGCTCTGCACTGCCCTGAGCCAGCTTTGTTCCAGAGACAAAAGCCAGGCCAGGGCATCCTCACCCTGCCCGCATTCCTGCTGCTGCCAGTGGCCACTGGCCCCTGGGCCCCACTCGGGGACAGGGCAGCCGGGGCTGGGCAAGGGGTACGGGACTTTGGGCCCTGGGGCGGCTGCTGCTGCTGCTGCTGCTGGGGGCCATGGGCCCAACAGGGCCCCGAGCTCAGCCCCTTCCCGGGCAGCTGCCCCCAAAGCCCCACACTCCCCAAGCATCCCCATCACAGCTGCCAGGGGCAAATACTACGGGCTTCAGGAAAGAAATTCCCCATAGTGACTAAACCAAGGGGACTAAACCAAGGGGAAAGTCAGCACCAGCTGATGTTTACCGCACCTTTACAAAGGTGGCTGCAGGGCAGGTGAGAACTCCAGGGCCTCTGGCTGGGCCTGCTCTGCACGTGAGCCTGTGGGGCTGCTCCCAGTGGGACACAGCACCAGGCTCAGGCCAGCCCTCAGCTCTACACAGCTGATCCCAAGGAGCAGGCTCACAAAGCAGTTTCAGACCACTGTCTGCAGATATTTCAAAGGACTACATGTCATTCTAGGAAGCCACTTTGCACATTTAGTTTTTGTGTCGTGGCATGAGAAGCCATGAAGGTTCTTCTCAATAAGCACTCAGGGCACTTCGACTGCCATTCTAAAGGTAACACAAAGGACAGGCCTCAACTTTCAGCACTGCTGAGCTCCTTACTGGCCGTGAAATCTCAGGAGGACGCAGGGTTGTACAGGCCCAGGGGCCTATTTACTGGAACTATAATACCTCATGACAAAAATGACAAAATAAAGTGAGGCAGCCCTAAAAAACCAATGTTTTATTATCAGTTTTATCAAAGCTTGCTAAATGCAGCATCAGCACCCTCCAGCAGCATGAGGGATGAGGGCTGGCTCAGCTGCTGAAAGCTCAGGGGACATCTTGAAACATCTGCATCCAGAGCCACCAGAGCAATGAGTGGGGAGACAGCCGCCTGCAGTGCAAGATCCTTGGGTGATTTTGTAGTCCTCTGGGTGGGTCACCCTTTACATCAGGGGTAGCGCTGGGTAACAAATTATCCAAAGATGAGAGGGATACATAATTTCGAGTTATGGAGGTTCTCCTTTTAGAGGGGAAGACTTTTGCTAAGGGAAGTTGGAAGTCGTTTGTTCATTGGCTCTTTAAAGAGTTCCCAGTCATTTTTGTGTATTCTGTTCATCTTATAGCATTCTGGGACTGAGTTAGGGAAAGTCTCTATTTTTAGAAAACTCAGGGAGTGAGAAAAGTTGCAAAATTTTTCGCACCTTTATAATATGATTTAGAGAGTTTTCTGAAGGGTTCCAAGTTTTAATATTCAACCCAGACTTTCTGTTCTGCCCCTGGCATTCCTGACCCCACTGATAATAAGATAAGGATGAGAGACGGAAACTGCTGTAAAGCACAGACAAGCCACCTGCTGTCTGACATCTCCCCTCCTTCTCTACCCCATGCCCAGGTCTGTACTGATCACTCGGGCCTGGATTCTACCCTAACCCATTCTCCAGTACCTCTCCTCCCTGGATCCCCCTCAGATAGCTCACAAAATGGAGTCCCTCCTCTGGAGGGGGCCGTCAATGTCAAACTCCTTCCCACCCTCAGGTCTCTCATCGTGTCATGCCCCTGCGTTGGGTCCTACCCCTGCGTCAGGTACCACACCTGCATTGGGATCCAGCGCTTCCTTGCCTACTCCCACTGCCCTAGCCCCTCCAACTCAGCCCCTTGCGGATCCCACACTGTCAGAGCCGGAAGTGTGAGGGCGGTAACCGGAAGGCCGCCATCTTGGCTACCAAAGGCCCACAACACCGGGCCTGGCCAGTCACCCCAAGGCCCCGCTCCTCTGCCAAAGACCAAGTTCCCTCTTCTGGAGAGGAGAGGGAAGGTTCATCCCACCTTGAGTATGAGCCTGAGGATTCTTGGCAGAGGATGGAGAAGCTGGCGGCTGAAGAGGGGGACTGGGAATTGGCAGGTAAAATACAAGCAGTTCCGCTGCAGTACCAGAGGGGGGCAAGCCCCTGATGGGAAGCTGTCCCACACGGGAGATGAAAGACCTTTATAAAGCAGCAAAAGACCATGGGAAGTACTCACTGTATTTTAATAATTTCTTAAATTGCGGCTTTGCTGCACATGTAATGGGGCTCACGATCTGCGCCATTTTATGCACATCCTACTCTCTCCACTGAATTTGTTCTGTGAGAAGGAATGGGGAAAAATCTAATACAACAACTTATAAAAGACTATGCTAGGGAAGGGAGGCGGGCACACCTAACACTAGTCCATCTAGCCAGGGAGGAAGATTTCAATAAACCTGAGAATCACACAAGACACCTTCCTGTGCTGTGTTAGAAGAGATAAAAGTGCTGCAAAGACAGCTCTCATGTAGACACCCAATGGAGCAACACCTACTCTAGATTTCACAGACAATCTGCAGGGACCTGGGAATACCTTATAAAATTTAGTGACCTCCTTACACAAGCAATAGAGAAGCAAGTTGAACATCCAAAAGTCAGGAAGGTACTTCTTACTAAACTTGCTGAAACAAATCTTACCAATACCTGAAAAGACATATTACCCTCTCCACCCCTCACCCCAAAACCTACCATTGCAAAAATGGTCAAAGCATGCTCCCTTAGGGCAACCGTACACCATGATGCCAGCCTACATAAGACTACCAGTCAGGGTGTAGTAGAGGTGCTAGTAGCCTCCCAAGTTATTCCCTGACATACACATGAAAAAGGACCTTGCTTTAAATCTGGGGAGATGGGGAGATGAGGCATTTTTGACAGAATCGTAAAACTACAGGCTGTTAGCAGGGACCTTCTAGGTGTCACAACCACTGTCTTCACTGCCCCCCTCATCCACACGCTTTCCAACACCAGCAAAACCAGTAGCCTGTGGGAAACCACAGACAGACGCAGAAAGGCCCTGCGCAATGACACCAAATGCGAGGCCGTTCCGCCATACTCTCCCCAACATCATGGAGAACCATCACAGTGACCTTCTCAGATCCATCAGGACAGCTTGATCACTGCAGAAAACTCGACAGAAGACAGCTCTGCCCTGGAACCCAAAGGCAGCTGGTAAGAGCCTTTTCAATTCCAATCCACGATATTTATGTTCACCATATTCCAACAGGCAAATACAGGCCTGAAGAATGGCCCAGAGACATTTTGATTTTAACCAACACCAGGGAAGGGATGGAGACACTCACTCTACTACCTGAGATACTTGCCTTGACATCTTTGCATGAGGTAACTGTCCAGGCTCTATGCTTATTCCCCCCCATTTTCATTCCAAAAAGGAACAGGTATAGCCAGAGCCTACCTCCCACGGGACATGAACACCACACCAGCTCATCCAATGGTGAAGTGGGCACAGATTACAGGCAGAAACAGACCCATTCTTAGGTGTGCTTTGTCATGTAAAGGGAGAAAGAGATGTCATTCAGGACTATTAGATACAGGAGCTGACATCACCATAATTTCCCTCTCCGACTGGTTAAAAGAATGGCCACTGGTTGCAGCGGCTGAAGTGATTTTTGGCATCGGGAGAGCCACTACCATCTTCTGGAGTCAAGGTACCATCTGCATGGAAGGTCCTGAGGCCACAGTGGTACAGTAAGATCATTCATCACCTGGGCACCAATTACAATTTGAGGAAAAGACCTCTTGTCCCAAAGGGGGACAAGGCTAGAGATCATATCAACACCTCAGGATTTCTAGACAGGGCCACTGAGCAGCGTGCCACACTTCAGTCAACCTGGAAGACCAATGACCCCATATGGTTGGATCAGTGGCCCCTCCCAGGCAGAAAGTTAAAGGCCCTGCAGTCCCTCGTGAAGGAGCAGCTGTCTGTGGGACACATTGTACCATCTACTAGCCCCTGCAATCCCCCTGTGTTCCACATACAAAAGCTTGGCAAAGACAAGGAAGTGGCTACTGCAGGACCTCAGGAAAATCAACAAGTTCATTGAGGACATGGGTGCCCTTCTGTCCGGCCTGCCCTCAGCCTCCAATTTACCTCGAGTTGGGCAGATGGTTGTTATACATCTAAATGACTGCTTTTTTGACATCTCCTTGAACCCCGATGAAAGCCCCTTGCTTGCCTTTTCCATCCGTAAATTGACAAGCACCTTTTACAGAGGTACCAGTGGGCCGTATTGCCTCAAAGAATGAAGAAGAACCCAACTACTTCTCAATGCCTTGGAGCCTAAATTCTCTTGCTCAGCTGGAAAAGACAGCCTAATGCTATAATTTTTCATTACATGGACGATACAGTCGTTTGTGCAGAAGCTCAATTCATTTTGGATGTTGCCATACAAGATGTCATCACTGCGGTACAGCAGAAAGGTTTTAAGATTGCAGCAGATAATGTCCTAAATACAGTCCTCTGGAAGGATCTTGGACTGAAAGCACAGAGAGAATCATCACACCCTAAACACTGCACATCAAGGACAAGCCAAAGACTCAGAAAGAACTCCACCAGAATTGTGGAAGCATCAGTTGGGTACATTCACAGCTGGGAATCACCACAGAAGATCTCATGCCACTGTTCCTGCTCCTCCTTAAAGGCAGTGAAGGACTCGATTCCCTGCAATCACTGACACCGGAGGCCGAAGCAGCCATACAAAAGGTATCCTGGGTGATTCAAACTAAACAGGCACACAGATACCAACCTAATTTTCCGTTCTCCCTGGCAATCCTTCGTGTAAGTCCAAAGTTCCATGCATTATTGTTTCAGTGGGATTCAGCTTTCTCAGATCCCCACATAGAAATTGAATGCGATTCAGAGTACACCAACCTACTAAAACGATAACAACCCAACCGAAAGTTATTGCAGAACTATTGCCGGAAACCTAGAGAGCGTCTGTGCTCTCTTGCAGGAATAGACCTTGTGAATATTTACTTACTTCGCACTCAAGAGCACCTCAATTGCCTACTTCAAACATCTGAACGACTGCAATACGCCTTAGATCATTTTTACACATATTACGAACAGCCATCAATTCTACCACAAAAAATATTCCTGCGCTGCTCAGGATGTTCAAAATTACCTGAGACCAGGCAAGGTCCATTGTAGCCACCTGCCCAATTGTCAGGAACATGGCCTTGCTTCTGTCAGAGCAGGAGTCAGTCCAAGAGGACAAGACAGTCTCTACATCTGGCAATCAGACACCACACACTAAGCCCCTTTCAGCAGACTAAAGTACATCCACGTCTCATTCGACACCTTTTACTGCGTAGTTTTCGCCTCTGCCCGTGCTGTTGAAAAATCAGAAGATGCTATAAAACATTACTTTTTAGTTTTTTCCACCTTAGCAATCCCACAGGAAATTAAAACTGATAATGCTCTTGCTTATACCTTGCACTGATTCCAACAAGCTTCTGACCACTAGTGTATAAAACATGTCACCGGCATACCACACTCCGCCACAGGACAATCCATAGCCGAGAGGGCCCACTGATCCATCAAAAGGATCCTTGATCAACTGAGCCGGGGAGTCCAGATATTATCTTCCATTGAGAGACTGGCCGAGGCCTTTTATGTATTCAACTTTTTGGACAACCCATTTATGGAGCCAACTCCTCCAGTCATCAGGAATTTTACTAATTCAACTGCAGCCCAATTCCAACATCAGCCACCTGTGTTGAGCAAACACCCTGAATCTAAACAAATTGTCGGCACCTTCCCATTAATTACTTGGGAAAGAGAAGATGCCCTTGTCTTTACAGCAACATTCCTAAGATCGATCCCAGCAAAATACATAAAAACTGTTTCTGGAAACGGTGAGGCAAACACCAAAGTCACCATCAGAAGAACAGAATGAAAGCCTAAGAGAGATTGGAGCACCCTGGAAAAGAAGAAGGAGAAGGACAGAAGAAGATCTCCTAAGCAGCGTTGACCACACACACCAAGACCAAGATAGCTCAGACACCACTAACCAGGATCTATGTCTTAACATTTGTAAAAATTATATTTTAGCATTGATACATGATTCTTCTAATAAGCTGTGTTCACACCCTTGGCGTACAGAAGAGAAAGTTTAGTGGGAACACAACTTACGTTTCACTTTCTACTCGCTTTATCTGTTTACTTTTAGGCCACCAAAGCCTCCAGATAACAAATTATCAAAGTCAGAAGATGCTGCCATTGGTTGCTGCTGCAGCAGGAATCTGGATGCTCCTCACTGAGCCGCATGCTTTCAACTGGTTGCTTGCACAGACATGCCACAATTTCTTGTCCATGGCCATGCCTGTCAGGCTTTTGATGGCATGTGTTTCTTCTACCTGTTATCATATAGGGAGTCAGTATACCAGGGCATCCAGCTGCTAAAATATCAAGGAAACAAGATCCAGATGGAAGGCAACAACGACTAGTTCACTGGATTTTTCAAATATTGGGGGATGAAAGGCTGGCTTCCATCTTTAGTTAAGACCGTTTTGTGGACTTGGTTTATTGTATTCATTGTGTTGGTTATTTTATCCATTTTTGCTAAATATCTCCAAAACTCTATGGCAGAAGCCTTCTTTATAGATAACACAAAGGGTGGAGTTGTGGTGGCCCAGGGGCCTATCATTGGAACTGTAATACCTCAGGGCAAAGTGACCAAGGTAAAAAAAGTCACCGCTCTGAATGCAATGGTGTTGCCCATGGGCATTTGCAGGTTCATGGTGATGCAGCGCGTTTTGCGGGCATCACCCAGTTCAACTGCTGTATTTTCCATATATGTGTTCCCCTAGACTGTTCCAACTCTCTTTTACCGTTTTGCTCCTGGCTTACTGTAATGATCCTGCACTGTTCACCCCCATATTGTGTGCCCAGCCCCATTTTGGTCTCCCTCCCTGGACCCTCCTAATTGCAATCCACAGTGGTTAGAGTTCCACAAAAATCCCACACTCACCTCGTTAACAAGCAGTTAAACAAGCGTGCTCCCAGCTCTGGGAGTGCAGGTCCCTCACACAGGCTGGCTGTGGACAGGCTGCAACACAAGAACTGAGTGCACGAGGCAATGTGGCCTCTAATGAAAAGCATGAATCCCACATCCCACGCAACCCAAACCAATGCTTGCATGTCTCTACTTTTTCTGTCTTCGCTCAGTTCTCAAGCCACTTTCCCCATTTTCTCTGACTGGGTACGTGGCTTCTCTCTCTCCTGTCTGCAAGTAAAGCTACATGCGTAACCCGGCAGGAACAACCTGACCCACAGGGAAGTGGGAAAGGACTCTTGGTCAGGATATGCAGGGGGAGGAAATGGAGGAATGGGATCAAACTGAAGGAAGTGGATCAGATTTAATGATGGGAAGTTCTTTACTCTCAGGGTGCTTGTCCCTGACACAGTGACCAGAGCACAGAGGCTGTGGATGCTCCATCCCCAGCAACATCCAAGGCCAGGTGGGACAGGGGCCGCAGAACCCTGAGACATTGCTCAGCTTGGAACCAGATCATCTTGAGGGTCCCTTCCAAGCCAAACCATTCACAGATTTGATCATTCTGCCATCCCCATCTCCCACGGTGGTGTAGCCCTGAAACTTCAGTGACATCACAGCTCCCAGAGGGTTCCAGGTGGAACGTCCAGGACCTGGAAACGACCACAGCAGACACTTCAGCGGCTGCCAAGGGTCAGTTGCTGCTCACCCTGTGCTCTGACCCTCGGCACAGAGCTGCTGCTGCTGCCCGGGCTATTACTGCTGCCAGATTTGGAGCGCCAATCCCAGACGGATGTGCTCTGCTGTGCCAATGGAGGTACAGTGCCATTCCAGGCAGGGGGCACCCGGCCTGGGCAGGCTGCAGCCATGTGGGAATGGATGGTGTGGGACAGGAAGCCCACTGGGAGATTGTGCTGTCCCTTGCAGATTGACAGAGACATTGTGGAGGAGATGGATGTGGACCAGGGGCTGGATGATGAAGAAATGATGGAGGTGGACTCCTGCTCTACTTCCATGTCCTCCACTGTGGAGGACATGGAAGTAGACGAGGAGGAGACCATCGAGGAGATGGACGTAGATGAGGAGGATGACACTGAGGACATGGAAGTTGAGGAAGAGGATGAGGAGGAGACCATGGTCCTTGGATGAAGATGGAGCCCCACAAGTAAGACAGGCAGATGCTTCCCACGCCCTGTCCACACACACACTGGGTCCCCTGATGCCAGGCTGGGGCGGGGCTGGATGGCCCCGCTCAGGGACACGGTGCCCGCAGGGGGCCTGGATTGTGCTGCCACAAGCACCAGCCCCGGCCTGCCCTGCGCTTGCCCGGGGCCATGCCAGCCCTGCCAGCCCCGGCCCAGCCCCTGGGGCCCAGCTCCCAGCCCTGCTGGGCCCAGGGCTGCCAGCTGAGTCCAGCTCTGCTGCTTCCTTTCTTCCAGGACTCATGCCCATGATGGCACAGATGCCACGCATTTGTAAATACGTTTGAAAGTTGTGAAGTTCCTGTAAATATGTTGACTACATTAGAAGTTTCCTGTAAATACATTTTGAAGATTGTTAGCCCCTCAGATCCCATGTAAATATGTTCTGTACATTGTTGTTGTTGTTGTTATAACAATTGTATAATGACACATGTTCTGTAAATCCTAGATTTGCCAATCTTCGGCAAATAAATACTGTTTCATTTTAAAACCTGACTTCTCTTGGCCATTCCTTTGGGAACAGGCAGCCTTTGCACCATTGTGGGTTCCACTTGTTCCACGTTCCCCAGGCTGGAGGTCCCTGGGGGTTCTGGCACGGCCACCCTGGGGCTGGGGGTCCCTGTGCACAGGGCTCCCACTGACACCACTCCTGGCACTGGGCACTGCTGCTCTTCCTGGCCTGCACCACAGCGCTGTGCCCAAGAGCTCAGCTCTCACCAGCTCTCACACAGGGGGCTCTCACAGCACGGGCCCCTGCAGCCATGCCACCAAAGCAGCCAGCAAACCTTCAGCCACCCTTCCTGCTGCAGCCACAGGGACTCCTGGGCCCAGAGCCGCCAGCAGGCCACAGCCATGCAAAATCCACCTGCACGCTCTCAAGGCCACCACAGCCTTGGCAACTGGGCCACCTGCATCTGGGCTGCTGCAGGGGCTGATCTTTAAGCCTTGCAGCCTCCAAAGGCCCTGGGCTCTGCTTCCCAGCATGCTCTGCACTGCCCTAAGCCTGCATTGTTCCAGAGACAAAAGCCAAGCCAGGGCATCCTCACCCTGCCCGCATTCCTGCTGCTGGCAGCGGCCACTGGCCCCTGGGCCCCACTCGGGGACAGGGCAGCCTGTGCTGGGCAGGGGGCACGGGGCTTTGGGCCCTGGGGCTGCTGCTACTGCTGCTGCTGCTGCTTCTGGGGGCCATGGGCCCAACAGGGCCCCGAGCTCAGCCCCTTCCCGGGCAGCATTCCCCCAAAGCCCCACACTCCCCAAGCATCCCTATCACAGCTGCCAGGGGCAAATCCCACGGGCTTCAGGAAAAAATACCCCATAGTGACTAAACCAAGGGGTCCAAGAGGAAAGTCAGCACCAGCTGATGCTTACAGTACCTTGACAATGGTGGATGCAGGGCAGGTGAGATCTCCAGGGCCTCTGGCAGTGCCTGCTCTGCACGTGAGGCTGTGGGGCTGCTCCCACTGGGACACAGCACCGGGCTCAGGCCAGCCCTCAGCCCCTCACTGATGATCCCAAGGAGCAGGCTCAGAAAGCAGCTTCAGACCACTGCCTGCAGATATTTCAAAGGACTACATGTCATTCTAGGAAGTCACCTTGCACATTTAGTTTTTGTGTCGTGGCATGAGAAGCCATGAAGGTGCCTCTGAATGTGCACTCAGGGCACTTCCACTGCCATCCCAAAGGGATCACAAAGGACAGGCCTCAGCTTTCAGCACTGCTGAGCTCCTCATCCAGCAATGAAATCTCAGGAAGAGGCAGGAATTATGTGCTTGTCCTGGTTTAGGACAAATTAGGGGAAATCTCCAAAAGGGAGTCCCCCCCACAAAAAAACAAACCTCCAACCACCCCTCCCCCCAATACCGTGTTCGGGAAGGAATTTCTTGGAGGACCAAAGTGGAAAACAAAACCTATTTATTGACAAATAACAAAAGAACACTCCCCAACACAAGAAAAGAAGAGAGACCAGTCAGTGTTGTGGAGGGCGCCGAGCTTCTCTCGCACGCTCCGGGGATCCCGGACGTCCCATGTCAGGTCCGGAGCCGGTCCAGTATCTTCAGGGGAGGGTAAGAAAGAGAGGACGAAAGAAAAGGAAAAAAACAGCGCAGAAAGCAGAAAGCAGCAAAGGGAAAAAAGGCAGCTATCAGCTAGGGCTAAGGCAGTAGCAAGCAAGCAAGCAAAGCGGCAAGCCAAGCAAGCAGGCCAGCCAGCAAGCAAGCAGCAAGCAAAGCCAAACTGCCGAAAGCGAAAGTGCCCCAGTCCCCCTCACTCCTCCCTCCCCGCCCCACCACGGCAAGACGGCCGGGGGGTGGGGGGGAGAGAGAGAGAGAGAGAGAGAAAAAACACAGCTGCCAGACTCAACACACAATACTGGGATAAAGGCTGTCACCCCATGACACTCCACCCCTTATCCCATATCGTGAACATACAATAAAAAACTTTCATTTCACTTACTCACACCTTTGACACGCATTCCTCTCATCTTACTTGCTCAGACCTTTGACACTTACAGTTTCCTTCTGTCTCACATTCAACAAACAATGACATTCATATATGAGTCTCATCCCACAATCAGGTCTCCCTGAGGTACACACCGTGTTGTTCCATCTTTCTGCATTATCCACCATGTATAACCTGGTCCTTGAGGAAAAACAATCCCACGGATGGGTTTGTCTGTACTCGAGGCAGGGTTGATCCATACTGTCTTTCCCAACAAACCTCTGACATGGGCCACTGGGGCTTTATCCCCATCTACTATATTAAGGAGCTCAGACTGAGCAGGACCCGCTCGGTTGGTGGAACCTCGAGTGTTAACTAACCAGGTAGCCTTTGCCAAATGCTGCTCCCAGTTTTTTAAAGACCCTCCACTCAATGCTTTTAAGGTGGTTTTTAACAATCCATTATACCTTTCCACTTTCCCTGCAGCTGGTGCATGATAGGGGATATGGTATACCCACTCGATGCCATGTTCCAGTATGTCCGGTACAGCCGCACTCAGTGGTGGAGTCACTTCATTCAAGGCACGATAGTCCACAGTCAATCTCCATTCTCCGTCAGATTTTCGCACGGGCCAGATAGGGCTGTTAAATGGTGAGTGGGTTTTACTGACCACCCCTTGGCTCTCCAGCTCTCGGATCATCTTGTGGATGGGGATCACGACATCTCGATTCGTCCGGTATTGCCTGCGGTGCACTGTTGAGGTGGCAATTGGTACTCGGTGCTCCTCTACCTTCAAGAGTCCTACTGCAGATGGGTTCTCTGATAGTCCAGACAAGGTATTCAATTGTTTAATACCCTCTATCTCCACTGCAGCTATTCCAAAAGCCCACCTGAATCCCTTAGGATCTTTGTAATAGCCATTCCGGAGGAAGTCTATGCCCAAAATACACGGAGCCTCTGGACCAGTCACAATCGGATGTTCCTGCCACTCCTTCCCAGTCAAGCTCACCTCAGCTTCCAATAAAGTCAACTGTTGTGATCCCCCCCGTCACTCCAGCAATGGAAACAGGTTCCGTCCCCACGTGTTCCGATGGCATTAAGGTACACTGTGATCCAGTGTCAACCAATGCTTCATAGTCTTGTGGCTCTGATGTGCCAGGCCATCTGATCCACACCTTCCAAAAAACCCAGTTTTCCCGTGCCTCTTCCTGGCTAGAGGCAGGGCCCCTCTAAGCCAGATTGTCCTTCTTTCCTTGGGCGTATGCCTTAGAAGTTCCTTCAAGGGGATCGGACATGTCATCGTCATACTCAACATCTCAGCTACGAGCAACCAGAGCTGCTCTCTTTTTGGTGATACTTCCTCTTTTCTTCAAATCACGCACCCGTTGTGCCAAAGCAGCGGTGGGTTTTCCATCCCATCTCCTCATGTCTTCTCCAGACTCACGCAGAAAGACCCATAACTCAGCCCGTGCGGTGTACCTTCTCTCCCCATCAAAGGAGCGCCAGCGTTGGATACCAGGGCCTCTAATTTGTACAGCCGAGATTTGAATAAGGTCCTCCTTAATCTCTTCCCAGAGTTTCTTATGATTCTCCTCTATTTTGTCCTCTAGTTTCTGCAGTCGGGTTTCCACTGCTGCAATTCTGGCATGAGTTGGTCCATGCACAGCATCTGCATACACTCGAAGCTTCTTCGCCATATCGAGCACAGTCTCATATGTATCATCCCGCTTCATTATTGCTAGGACAGAAGCGTATTCAGGTGGCCCAAGTCGCACAAGTTTCCTCCACATTACGGGTGTGCATGGTACCAGGTCCGGATTCCTAGTTGTTATATCATCTGAGAAAATGAGCTCTGCCACCGCCATCTCTCTCAGGCATTGGATCCCCTGTTCTATGGTCTTCCACCGTGTCTGCTGTATATAGAGATCATCTGCACATAAGTATCTTTGTGCTACACTATCCAGGACCCGTTCCCAGAGGCTGTGAGGGCTAGCCCTGCTCATCATACCTTGATCGATGACAGGATCATGTGACAGGGATCCCAAATGCCTCGCTTCAATACCATCCAAAATCATAACCTCCCCTGCAGCATCCCAAAGGCAGACTAACCAACTAATTATAGATTCGTCAGGTTGTCGTCTGTAATCCTTTCTTAGGCCTCTGAGGTCCTTCAGAGAAAAGGAGTCAATATTAGCTCCAGAATCTGTGCCCTTTGATGTGGCCTCTGATTTTGGTGAGGGTCCTTCTCCTGCATCATCATCATCATCTTCCACCTTTCGATCGGTCTTGCCTTTACACTTTCCACCTCTTGTATTAGCTGTGACAGCCATGGGTTGAGGCCCATTGTCTGATTCAGCTGCTAGCCTGGAGCCTGGGATGTTAGCTGCAGCCTGGGTCACTGGGATAGTAACTAACTTATCTCCCTGTTCCCTTTCTGCTATCTGCTGCTCCACAGTATCTAGCAGAGTACGGTAAACAAGCGCCAAGACCCAGCTCGCTGCAGTAATCCTTTCCTCCTTAGTATTACCATGGCACTTCTCCTTCAAATACTTTGCCACCTCGACTGGGTTCTGAATTTGATCAGATGGAAAGTCCCAGTCTATAGGATCAGAAAATTCCTTTAAAGTCTGGCCCATATCCTCCCATTTCCCACTCCAGTCGAGATTTTTCCTGCTTTGTTTTAGTCCTGAATCAGGAGTCTCTCTAACCCCTCTAGAAATCTCGGCTTTCATTTTATATACACTCCAGACAGTATAGAAAAGGCTTAATAAATTAAATGCCAGAAAGATGGTTTCTTTTAAACTCAGGGGAAATTCAATATTTTCTAATAGAGATGTCAACAATTTGGAGGAGAAGAAGGAAGACAAAAGCTGAGAAGCCCCTTCCCCTTCTTCTCCCCAAACAAACTGAGTACACAGCCATGACAGCAATCCATACATTCCTGAAACAAAGTCTTTCATAAACCTCCGACAAATCAGCAAACATACGACCAGCCCAATGACTATTCTGGTTAGTGCCCCCCGCTTACAATGGTTACTTATTAGGGACAACACCAGAGCTATTTCTGGGTAAGGAAATAACCCTAGGGACCACAAAGGTATTAAAGCTTCAAAAACCCCAAGGGACCAGAAATACCGGCAAGCTTTCACCCCAAATGACATTATGAATTACCAATATGCCCACAAAACAACCAAAACCAAAATATTATTGTTATAGGTTTTTTTCCACTGGCTTTGGCCTCTGTTTCCTGGCCAACGCACCAAAAAGATTGTCCTGGTTTAGGACAAATTAGGGGAAATCTCCAAAAGGGAGATTCCCCCCCCAAAAGACAAACCTCCAACCACCCTCCCCCAATACCGGGTTCAGGAAGGAATTTCTCAGAGGAGCAAAGTGGAAAACAAAACCTCTTTATTGACAAGTAACAAAAGAACACTCCCCAACACAAGAAAAGAAAAGAAACCAGGCAGTGTTGTGGAGGGCTCTGAGCTTCTCTCGCTGACTCCGGAGATCCCGCCGGACGTCCCAGGTCAGGTCCGGAGCTGGTCCAGTATCTTCAGGGGCGGGTAAGAAAGAGAGGACGAAAGAAAAGAAAAAAAACAGCGCAGAAAGCAGCAAAGGGGAAAAAAAAAAGGCAGCTATCAGCTAGGGGAAAGGCAGAAGCAAGCAAGCAAGCAGGCAAGCAAGCAGGCCAGCAAGCCAAAAGCGAAAGTGCCCCAGCCCCACTCACTCCTCCCTCCCCGCCCCACCAGGCAAGACTGCAGGGGGTGGGGGGGGGGGGGGGGCGGGGGGACCAGGCAGTTCCACTTGTGCCCTGAGGTGCCCAGCTGGGATTGGATCTCTCCGAGAGCACCTGAGGGAGAGCAGAGCACCTTGCAAGCTGCAGGTCCCTGACAGCCCCGCAGGGCCCCTGTCCCATCAACATCTGCTCTGCTCCAGTCTGAAACAGGGCCCAGCATGGTGCTGGGATCATCAGAGAGCTGAGGTGTGTGCTGGAATTCAATGCCCTCCCCATCCCTCAGCAGCCCTGCATTTCCCTCCTGCAGCCTTGGTCTCCAGCAGAGCCATGGAGGCTCTTTGGGCTCTGGATGGTTCCTGCAGCCACCAGGGGCAGCTGAGCTCTGCCTTTGGCACAGTCAGGCCTGGCCAGTGCAGGCCCTGCTCAGCAATTGCTTGTGTGTGCCTGGCCTTGCTGTCAGCCCCGGCAGCGGCTGCGTGGCCCCTTTGTGGCCCTGTGCTGGCCCGGCCATGGTGGTCCAGCCCCTGTGCAGGCCCAGCCCAGGCCAGGAGCATTGCGGCTGGGAACGGCCCCTGTGCCGTGGTGCCCACAGCAGCCTTGGGGCTCTGTGCCCCATGGCCTCCCTGCTGGGCAGCCTCTGCCAGCTCCTGCAGAGCCCGTGGCACCTGTGGGGCTGCACAGACAGCCCTGCCTCAGGCTCTGCCAGCCTCTGGGCCAGCAGAGAGGCAGCCAGGGCTGGCCATAGCCGGGAACAGGCCCTGAGCCCCACAGGAGGATGGAGCTGGGCCACAGCCAAACTCAGGCCAGGCCAAAGCTGGCCTCAGCAGCCAGGGCTGCCAATGCATGGGGACAGAGGCTGGCACTGACAAATGTCCTGGGACCCCTCCCTGCTCTGTCCATGCCTCCAAGGGCACAGAGCAGCCTCCTCTCTGGGCCACTTGCCTGTTTGCAATGCCTTGCACAGGCGCTGGCCCTGCCCCACAAGGCCTGGCCTGAGTCCTGCCCCTGCACGCTCAGCCAGGCTGAGATGGACACTGATGGTTTCTGGGCCAGGCTCTCTGAGCCCAGCCCAGCTCCCTGCAAGCTCTGCCAGCTGCCCTGAGCTCTGGGCAGCACCAAGGGCCTCTCCCCAGCCCAGCCCAGCTGGCTCTGGCCCCACAGCTCTGCTCAGGCCAGGCTGCTCTGGGCACTGCCCCACCGCCTCAGCCCCTGGCAAGGGCACAGCAGCAGCTGCAGCTGCCACAGGATTCAGCCCCAGCCATGGGGGAAGATGCTGGGCCAAGGCCAAAGGAGGCTCCCTGGCTGCCCTGCTCCCCTCTGGCTGAGGTGCTGAGGGCTCTGCAGCCCCTGCTGCCATCCCATCTGCCCAGGGCAGCACAAGAGCCCCGGCCCTGGGGACCTCAAGAGCTGCTCCTGCTCCAGGCCCAGGGCCCATCCCAGAGCTGGGGCAGCCACAAAGCTGTGCCCATTTCTGTTCATTGCCGCTCTGATGGGGATGGATCCTCAGCCACTTGGAGGTTGCTGATGAATTTTACTACTCCAGAGGCCTCTTCTTTCTTGAGCTACTCAGTTGAAGAATTCAGTGAAAAAGGCTATTAAACATTTGTTTAAAACATTTAAACAAGAAAAGCCCGTGGGAAAATTTGAAGTTTTCAATATTTCTGTGGTTAATTAGTCAGATTTCAGAGGTGTATTTAAAGTGAATATGGTATATTGAAAACTAAGCAGAGAGAACTGGTTTTGTCCAGTTTTCTTTTCTTGTTTATAGATTGGTATCAGCAATGTCCAGTTGATATTGATCCCTAACCCCTTCAAATGCAGTCTGAATGGATATGAAAATCAAGACCCTACATGGCTGACAATCAATCACACTTTGTTCCTACCCCCACCCCGCCATTTCCCTCACTCAACCCCTGGCACTCAGAGCAGCTGAGGAATGGAGTCACATCCAGGGGTGTCCCCAGGGCTCAGAATTGGGGCCAGGTCAGTGAAATCTCTTTATTGCTGATCTGGATGAGGCCATCGAGGGCACCCTCAGTCAGTTCCCAGGTGAGCCCAAGCTGGGTGGGAGTGTGGCTGTGCTGGGGGGCAGGAAGCTCTGCAGAGGGATCTGGACAGCCTGGAGCCATCCATGGGCCCAGGACAATTGGATGAGGTTCACCAAGGCCAGCGGACAAGCCCTGCCCTGGGCTCACAACCAGGCTCCAAATCCCTGGCTGTGCCCTGCTCCGATCCCCACAGCCTGTCCTGTTTCCTTGATCCCTGCATTGCCAGGGACTTGCTGGGACAAGGGAGCTCTGCTCTGAATATGGAGGGAGGTCCAAGTGCCACCATTGGAGTGGGAACCACAACTCATCAGGTTTGTGTCCTTTGAGGGTCAGGAGCTTGTGAGACTCAGAGGCACAGGAAGTTTCTCTTCATGGCCAACAGACCATAGATGAACAGGACACAATTTAATAACAATCACGCTCTTCCCTGAGCTGTGTGAAATGTCCCAGCAGCGTCTGATGAATCCACCATCCACAGGTGATTTCCATGCTAAAATCAATTTTAGACAGGCATGGTTCTGTGATAGATATAAACACAATAAAATTCTTGTATCTGGATGCTCATCCTGGAGTGGGGGCAAAACAGCACAAACAATTCCTGATTTGCAAAGCTGCCAGTGGTGGATGGAGAAGGGAGGTCAGGCTGCTCTTGGTGTTGAAGAAATGCTGAAAGCAGCCTGACTCATTTAATCTCCTCATGCCCTGGCTGATCTCCCCTCTTTCCCCTTCCATCCATTGGCTTTTGTCTCCCACCAGCCCCCTCAGTGAAGAGCCTGGCTCTGTGTTCTCCATCCCCTCCTGGCTGGCACTGCCAGGCTGGGATGAGGAGCCCCTCAGCCTTCCCTGCTCCAGGCTGGACCAGCCCAGCTTCCTCAGCCTCTGCTCACAGCCCAAGCGCTCCAGCCCCACCTTGGAGGCCCTTCCCAGACCCTGCTCCAGCTGCCAGACATCTTTCCTGCCCTGGGCAACCCAACCCAGACCACGGTGACCTGGATAATGCACATCCTTGATGTCCTGGTCACACAGCCCTGGCCCCTTGTCCCCTGTCAGGCTCTGGGATGGATCCTGTGGAACATCCTTTGGTGGAGGCTGTGGCTCCAGGTGGGCTGGGGGGATCCCGGGGTACAGGGACCCTGCTGGGCATGGACAGCATTGGACTTGTTGGGAGAAACTGTGAGGGGCAGCTGGGGCAGAGTGACCAACCCAGTGACCTGACACAGCCCTACTGGGATGTCACACAGCCCCTCTGTGACGTTACAGCCTGCTCTGTGATGTCAGAGCCTTTTTTGTGATGTCACAGACCCCTCTCAGATGTCACAGAGCTGCTCTCTGATGTCATACCAGAGTCTGTGATGTCATAGTCTGCACTGTGATGTCAGACTTCTGCCCGGTGATGTCGCAACCTTCTCTGTGATGTCACAGACCATTCTCTAATTTCACACAGCCCCTCTGGGATGTCACAGTCTGCTCTGTGATGTCACAGCCCACTCTGTGACCTCATGTTACCAGATGATCAATTGTCTCCACCAGGTGAGCTGACACCTGGAGCTTGTTCTCCACAACCCCAGGCCTGTGGAAACCACACAATGCCCATTGTGTGAGAAGGGGAACTGGAAGTTCAGCAGCCTCAGTGTCCTGCCAGCTCAGCCAGGCCCACTGGAACATCGGGGTCCACGACCACCAAGCACCACCAGAGAGACCCCCAGGAGAACAGAGGAGGGGAAATACATTAATGATTTGGGGAAAATGATTATCAGATGTATATTTAGTCTGGGACAATTAATGAATATGTATGCAAGGTACAGAATATAAACAGAAACTTTCCTTTACTCAGCCTGCAGGGCTTTGGGAGGAGCTGTCCCCTGTGCATTCCCCTGAATAAATAATGCTGCTTTTTAATGCTGCATTGGGGTTAAGGAGTTTTATATTTTACTGAATTTTTGGTAACACTCCCACTGCCAAGGAAAGCTCTGTCGGCTGCTGTTCACAAACAGAGAAGGGCTGGCGGCAGATGTGGGGCTCGGAGGCTGCCTGGGGCACAGTGACCATGAAATAATCAAGTTTTCAATGTTCTGTGAAAGAAGGAGAGGCAGCACTGGAATTAGGAAGGGCAGACTTTGGCCTATTTAGGATGCAGATTTGGGGAGTAATGAATCAGGCACTGATTTTTTTTTAAGGAAAACATCCCTTACAAACAAAGGGGTCCAGGAAGAATGGACACATTTCATGAAAGTAATTGTAAGGAGGAAGGAGCAGCCTGTCCCAGCATGGCAGAAGATGAGCTAGTGAGGAAAATGACTGGCCTGGCTGCCCATGGAGCTTTTGTGGGAACTCAAGGGTAACTCAAGAGGTGCATCAACTTTGGACAGAAGGTCAAGCAGCTTAGGAAATGTTTAAGGATGTTGTAAAGTCGTGCACAAAAAAAGTTAAGAGGTGAAAGCTCAATTAGAGTTTAACCTGACCACTTCTGTGAAAAAAAAATAGACAATGTTTCCACTATTAAATTAATAGCAAAACATGGGATAAGGAGAACCTCTACTCTTTATTGGATGCAGTGGAGAATATAGTAACTAAAGATAAGGAGAAGGCAGAGCTACTTAACATCTTGTTTCTCTCAATTTTCAATATTAGGACAGGCTGTCCTCAGGACAAGAGTTCTCCTGAGCTGGTAAATGGTCACAGGGAGCAGAACAGCCCCCTGTAATCCAGGAGGAAGCAGTTGGTGACCTAATGAGCCACTCAGATGCTCACAGGTGTGTGGGAGCAGATGGGATCCATCCCAGGGGGATGAGGGAGCTGTGGATGAGCTCCCCAAGCTGCTCTCCATCATTTACCATCAGTCCTGGCTCAGCAGGGAGGTCCCAGATGACTGGAGGTGCCAATGTGAGCCCATCGCCAAGAAGGGCTGGAAGGAGGAGCTGGGGAACTCCAGGCCTGTCAGCCTGACCTGGGTGCCTGGCAAGGTGTTGGAACAGATCACCCTGAGAGCCATCCCAGGGCACCCACAGGATGGCCGAGGGGTCAGAGCCAGCCAGCGTGGATTTCAATATCTGCACTGATGATCTGCATGAAGGGACTGAGTCCAGCATCAGCAAATTTGCAGATGACACCAAGATGAGTGTGAGTGTGGGTCTGCTGGAGGGTAGGAGGGCTCTGCAGAGGGACCTGGACAGGCTGGATCCAAGGCCCAAACCCAACAAGGTGAGGTTTAACAAGTCCAAGTGCCGGGCCCTGCATGTTGGCCACAACAACCCCTGCAGCTCCATAGGCTGGGGACAGAGTGGCTGGACAGCAGCCAGGCAGAAAGGGACCTGCAGGGACTGATGGACAGCAGGCTGGACATGAGCCAGCAGTGGTGCCCAGGTGGGCAAGAAGGCCAATGGCTCCTGGCCTGGCTCAGGAATGGTGTGGCCAGCAGGAGCAGGGCAGGGATTCTTCCCCTGTGCTCAGCACTGCTTGGGAAGCACCTCGAGTGCTGTGTCCAGTTCTGGGCCCCCAATTTAGGAAGAACATGGAGGGGCTGGAGTGTGTCCAGAGAAGGGCAACAAGGCTGGGGAGGGGTCTGGAACCCAAGTCCTGTGAGGAGCGGCTGAGGGAGCTGGGGTTGTTTATCCTGGAGGAGAGGAGGCCCAGGGGAGACAAGGTGGTGTCAGGGCACAGGTTGGACTTGATGATCTCCATGGCCTGTTCCAGGCTTGCTGATTCTGGGATTCCATGAAACCACCCTTGGAGCAGTTGCAGGAGGAGCCCTGGGCCTCCTCTTCAGAAGCTCCAGCAGCCCAGGTCCCTCAGCTTCTCCTGCCAGCCCCAAAGCCCATCCTGTCAGTCCTGCAGAGCCTCTGCAGCTCCTCCTCACTGCCCAGAACAGGGAGCCCCAGAGCCAGACACAGCAGCCCAGATGTGCCCCCCTGGCCTGGGGTGCCTCTGGCAAGGGAGCAGCACCAGGCACTGCAGGAGCCTGCAGACAATTGATCTGAAGGCCAAAGCTCCTTAGCTCCTTCTGAAAGAGCAGGAACAGTTCCTCATTCCAGTGTGGTGGAATGCTGGGCACCACAGCTCCAGGTGAAGACTGGACACAAGTTTGCTCCCACTGAGTGCTGTGATGGGTTCTGCAGGAGCTCTGGGCTCCCGTGCTTGCCAGGCACAATGAGGAGAGAAGGAGCCAAGTGCAATGATGTGGGAAATGGATTTGTAGAAAGCTTTTAGGGCGTAATAGAAGGCCCACAAAATATGAATCTGTATATAAATCTTGAGACAAGAAATGCTAACTTAAAAGTGCCATGGAATACGACAGATATTGTTGAGAGAGAAATGGAGCTGGAAAAAAGTTTCAAAAGATGGCCTTGCAAATAAGATTTTGGAAAAACAGAGCTATGAAAGATGCATTGTAGTGGGACCCACAAGCGGTAGTTTTAAATAATTGGCTTTAAGGCATCTACAACATGGCATGGCAAAAAGCTGATAGACCAAGAAATACTGTAATTAGAAAATAGTTGGCTTCTAATTGTGATGGCGTGAATTATAACTTCTGTATTGTCTCACCCTTCTCATGAGACTGAAAATGGAATAAAAGTTTTTAAAACACCTCTCAGTGTCCCCGTCTCTAGGTCAAGAAAAGAGGATTATCCAACACACTGACACACCTTTGCCTCGAGCATAACCCAGCCTGGACCAAACACACTGAAAGGTTTCCCCTTTGGCCCGTGTCTCAAAACATCAGGTCTGCTGTTTGACAACTCAGGTTGGGTTGGTGTCAAGGAGTTCCCTCAGAAATACTGGGTTTGTCTTCCTCTGTGCCTTCCCCTCAGCAGCCTTGGGGATGCTCCTGTGTGAAGCCATCTGTCTCACACAGTTTGAGACAACTTCAAACAGGATATTGTGCAATAAGTCGTCTCCTCTAAAGTGTTCCAACAATCCCTTTCCAGCAATAGGAAATTATTACTAATAGATGAAAGTGGAAAACCCCCAACAGTTTATTAACAAACAGAATCCCCCTATGGCACGCGTTACAAGAAGGCGCCGGGCTCTCTTGGGAAGAACAGGAGCTGTCACGGAGCAGTTCCAGCAGCTGATGGAAGCTCGGGGGCTCGTCCAGCGTCGGCTTTCTCCCATGGCAGAGCTCCATGGGGCGGGCAGGGCAGTGAAGCAGCTGGGCTGGAGCCCCTCGCTGCCTTTTCTCCCCGGCGTGGCTCAGCTCACAGACTCGGGCTGGGAGCGGGGCCGCTCCGCTCCTGCCGGCACCGTGTCCCTGGGCTTGGACAAACAGTTTCCTGCCAGGAGAGCCCTGCACACTGCTCCACAGATCTTTCATAAAGGCCCAAACCAACTCCAAACACTCTGTCTGCAGCAGCTTTTCACAAAGGGCTGCAGAAATCCAGGACAGCTGCACGTGAGTGTCGGAAGGCTCATGTCTTGTTCCTGACAGCAAAATTCTTGATGATTTGATGCAGTTTTATTCAGGTGTAGCATGAGAGCTGAGGTTTTTTGTTAAAATATTTCATGATGAATAACAAGCCTTGGGAGCATGAGGTACAGGACTGACCTGCAAAAGCATGAGCATATCCTCCAATATGGCCAGTTTAATTGTCCATTTTATTACTCTTGTATTTACTCCACACCTATAAGGAAAACCCAGCTTTGCTTGGAGGCAAAACAGGCATGGGATACACTACAGTCCCTCACAGGCTCAGCAGGGCTGGCAGTGACACAGCAGGCAGTCTGCTTCATTGTGAACCACTACAGAGCTACATCCCAATCTGGTTTAAGTAGCGTGGGATTATTAAGAGCTCCTTTTCTGCATGAGACACAAAAAGGAGATCCCAAATGATCTTCATGCAAGCATGCAGTAAAGAACTGCTCCTGCTGTCTTAACAGAGCATTTGCTTTGGCAATTACACTCTTCCCATTCATCTCTTGATGCAGACACCTCAGGTTTTCCCCCATACCCCTGCAAGGCTGGCAGTCGCTTTTTCCCATTTCCTGTTCTTCCCTAGAGATGGTGCAGTGGCTGCTTTGAAACAAAAAGCCCTGGGATCTGGACAGCTTGAAGGAGCATGAAATGCTAATTAAGTGCTCATATTGGTAACACCCAGGTCTGCACTGCCCAGTGCTCTGCAGCAGCAGCAGCAGGACCATGCATCATTTGTGTTGGTGGATGTTCATGCTTCTGGTGTGCAAGAGCAATGACTTTGAGGAGGGACAAAAATGCCCCTCTTCAAACAGTGGGTGTGCAAGGAGATGTGATGTTTCACAGCCTTTTCTAGAATATTTCAGAAAGATCTAAGATAATATTGTGGCATGGAGTAGGTCACTAAATTTGTCTCCAGAGGAATCCCCAAAGGGCACATTCACTCTGCTGCTGATGGCAACCCCATAAGCTCACGGACCAGTTTTCCCTGCAACGTGCCACCCTGCCTGGGCTTTACTAGGCTGGGACTAGACCCAGAGCTAAGCAAGCACAGGCAGCCAGGTGACATTGTGTAACATCAGAAGCTGGCAACTATGAGGACTTTGCTGTCAAAAGGTTACAGTTGCACTAGGCCCAGAAGTGTTTTTCCCTAAGGCAAAGCAAATTGAAATGTGAAGTTTAAAAGCTTCAAATGACTATGAAAGGAAACTGCAGAATAATTTCTGGAAGTGCATCGTTGTCAATGATCATGCGGCCCACCAAGAGCTGGAGCTGAATCCAGAATTGCATCTTCCAGCTGTGCGGGAATTCATTCCACTGGCAAGCACTGGTCCATGGGAACAAATGATCCCCTAGCTCTGGGCTGAATGGCAGCCAGGCTGCAGTGCAGATTGGAGGAACCCTTGTCACTTGTTATTGGCCTCCCAGTGCACTCATCCTTCTGCAAACAAGGGGCAAACAACACAGCTGGAGTGCTGTCCCCGGTAAATATATATACAGGTGACTTTGCCAAAGCAGTGCATCATTTCCCAGTGAAATACATGACCTCTTCTTACCTGTGGAATTGTGATTGAAGACACCTGTGAGCCAGATCTGTGGGAGATTGCAAAGGAGCAAAGCTTTGGGGTTTGGGCACACTTCTCTTGGTTTCTTTGCTCAGGCCTTTGGTGAGCACAGAACACACCTAGGTAGAAAACCTTTGACTAGACAGCATCTTTTGGATCCATTGTCCCCCAAACCTGTCAATGTGTGGCCCTGTTACAATGACAAGTTGAAAACAGCAGCACAAATGACACAAAGAAAACATGGCTAAAGAGGAAGAGGAGAGGTCAATGAGGAAAGGATGTGATGAGACACTGGCACATTGACTGAGCTGCGTCCCATAATCTCTAGGCTAGCAGGTCCTGGTCTCACATTCTCCTCTTGGTTTATTTATTTATTTATTGACCATTTTTTTTTTCATCATCAAAATAAAATATATACAATTGAAAATATGTCATAAAATTTTAAAGACAGAATCAAAACACATTAATTCAAAACTACATCTAAAGATCAGAACATATGTACAGCTGTAACTATGAAGCCTAACGCATCAATCCTATTCTTCAAGCACTCTCCATACTGGTGGCAGCTTCTTCCTGAGCTTGGAGGACAGAGAGCTCTTCTGGACGGGAGGCGAGGACTTTGTGGGTGAGGCAACATTGGAAGTGTCCCAAGAAAACTTCTCAGTAAGACTGTAACCAGTCAGATCTGCAAAATGGAGACCCAAAGTTTAACAGAGGCCACCATGCAAACCTAAAGCAGCTGAAGCTCCATATTTCCTGGGACACATTTCCTGGAAATGTCTATACAGCTGCACAGGGAAACATGCTCCTGCTGGCAGACACTGAGGCAGGCCGGGGCAAACCCTGAGCCACTTGCCCAGAGCTGGCACAGGCACAGCCTGGCCTCTGGGCTGCCCTGGGACAGCAGGGAGCCCAGAGCCCTGTGCTCTCCAGGAGCGGCTCAGCTGCACACGCACCCTCCTGCTCCTCTGCTGCCCCACAGCTCAGCAGCCCTACAGCTCCAGGGGCACTGGCAGCAGCACAGCTCATTGCAGGGGCACATGCAGGGCACAGCTGTTCCCTGGCAATGTGCACAGCCTCTCTGGGCTGCCACAAGACCCTTCCTCCTGCCAGCCAACAGCCCAGCTCCCCCCTCACCTCTGTGTGAGGCTGAGCCATGATTGCCTTCACCTTGTCCTCCATCTGGAGCTGCTTCAGGCCCCCCATGCCATGACTAGGAAGGGCAATGGAGAGAGCAGGAGCAGATGCACACCCTTCCTTAGGATTTCATCATTTTTGGCACAGCTAAAAAGGCAAATCCAGAGGTGTCCAACTCAGCGCTTCCTCAGCTCTCTGGAGAACATCTTGCCTTCACCAGCCCAACATTCTGGAGAGGTTTTCCTGCACATGTGGAGGCTTGCTGGCAGCACATTTCTTCAGCTGGGTGCCCATCACCTTGCAGAGGGCAGAGGCGAGCTTGGTGGCCACGGTGCGGACGTTGGCGCTCCACACAGGCAGCGCCTTGTTCTCCAGGCAGGACCAGAGCACGGGCAGGGCGTCGCGCTGGGCGACTTCAGGGCTCCTGGCATGAATCCCCTGCACAAGCACTGCCGCAACAGAGACACAGCTCCTTACCCACCAGCCTCACTGCAAACAAGGATCTGCCTCTGCTTCTGCTTCTTGCCAGCCTCTCTGGCCAAGAGCAGCAAAACAGCACCCAGAGCCCCTTGATCCAGAAACGGGCAAAGCAGCTGAGCATCCTGGAAACAGAACCACCAACCCCTCAGCACTAATTGCTCCAACCAGAGCCTTGGCCCTGTGGAAGACTTCCTACCTTTACTAAATTATTTCACAATCTCTGCATGAACAATGCATGAAATGTCCAATTGCCTTTGATTTCCATTAAGAAATTGTCTAAACCCACACTGAAGATATGGAAATGTACCATAGAGAGGAAATGGAGAGATTTCTAATAAAAGGATGATTCCATTTTTGTAACTTTGATGTCAAGTGCCAAATGTCTAATCTGGCTCTGCCCTTTGCTCAGTGGCACACAGCAAGGGGCAGGATTAGAACACACCTCAAAACTCCAGCCCACCAGAGATGGCTGCTGCCTGACAGCTGGATGAGAAACATCAGTGACCAGCTGGTGTCTTTGGCAGAATGCTTTTGGGGCTTCCAACAAAGAGCTGTTTCAAACCTCAGGGTGTCTTATAGAATTACCCAGACCCCTCTGCCCTGGCATTTGAGCAGCTCCACGTTTTAATGCCATTTCCCCTCCCAATCGTAATGGCATTTTTTCTTATAATGTCCACTCAAATAGGGGCATAGAGAAAGAAAAATGCTACACAGGGGACTGAAATGTAATCAAAACACGAGTGTTTTCTCATATTGTCTCTGAAATCTCTCTGCCCATTTTCTGAACTGAACTGTATCAAACACAGACAAATATTTACTACCAACAGGCTCCTTGCACAGCAGATTTGGCTGAGAGATCAAAACCTGAAATGCTCTGGAGACCATTCTTATTTTCTGATCAGACAAAATGTTATCTAGCAGCCATTTAATATTCTGTGGTGGAAGAGACTTCATTTTCTCTATTCTGTTAATCCATCAGCAGTCATCAACATTGAAAGAGCTCCTGCAAGTACCCAAAACCAATTCTGCTAAGCAGGAAAGGGTTATGGTACCCATTTTAAAATGGGAATTCATTAGAGTTTATATGCAATTAAAGACATTGGTGACTACTGAATGTGAGGAACAGCTGTCTGTTCCTGCTAAATCTCAGAGAGAACATCTGCTTTTTGCAAAGTAGTCCTAATTTATGGTTAATTCCTTTATTTGAAAAAGAGATCAAAAGAAGTGCTAAACTAAATGCCCTATTGCTGGAGATCTACTTTATTCAAATGCTCTTTAAGGACCTTTGACATTCCCAATTGCTGAACATGCCCTTTTGAGATTCCTAATGAAGACACAAAGTGTATTAAACCTTGCATTCAAAGATGTTGGCATAATTAGCAGTGGATTTAGCCCCAGTTGAAGCAAGGCTATCAATTGTCTTCTCTACTATATATTGAGATTATCCTTTTTCCATTCCTTGGCTATTGCTGACACAGCAAGCTCCTCTGAGGAATCAATTATCAGCTGCATTTGCAGCATTTTGGACAGCGCTGACCCAGGCAGACACTGTTTGCACACCCTGAAAGGCTCAGTCCAAGGCCACTGTGACAGCACAGGCAGGGAGCCTCAGCACTCTGCTTCTGTCCCTGTGCCCCAGAGGCTGCCTTGCACTAAACCTAAATGAGCCTTGCTTGGTCTTATCCTAGGCAAGCTGTTACAGCTCCAGAGCTCAGTCCCGAAGGGGACTGGGTGCTAGAAGCCAGCTCGCTCTCAGACCAAGGCCGCGGGACAGCCCTAGCAAGCAGGGAATATTCAGCTCTTAGTGATTAGGCAGCTCTTATGGTTTCAAGCTCTTTGCTTGCTAGGTGGCTTTTCCCTTGGCCTAAGACTCCAGCAGACGGTAGAGAGAGGAGAAGCAGAAGACGCTGGCTGTTCCACGAGTATGGCTTTATTGGAGGGTCCATGAAGGGTCTCAGCTCTTCTTCTTCCGAGTTAGTAGGGGTACAGTATGCTACTTTTATACCCTTGGCCCGGATCCAATCCTGACCAATGGCAAAGGTGTTAGAGTGACCATAAGTGACCAATAGTAGGGTTAACAACATATTGCCTTACATGGCTATAGGGATAAGGTACAAGACGGATGTCCCTGGAGACAGGAAACTTCTTTGCCGCTGTGTCAGCATTCTATTCTCCAAGGGGCCCTGGCTAAACCTGAGGGGTTTACTACACACCATCATAGAGGGGATTCTCTGACATGTCAGTGCAGGCTGTGACATCATGGCATGGCTGTGTGACATCATAGAGCTGGCTGTGAGGTCAAAGTGTGTGCTGTGGCATTACAGAGTGGCAGTATGACATCACAGAGAGGATTTGGTGACATCACTGAGGGCATTGTGACATCACAGAGCTGGCTGTGCGTAGTGGTTTGAGAGGAAGAAGGCTTTCAGGGATATGCTGTGGTCACCAATAGGTGTTCAGATTTTAATACTGGCACCTGGTGTGGCCACTGGGGACAATGCATACACCTCTGCGAACACAGGGGTTAAAAAACAGAGCACTCCCATGGGAAGTTCTCTTGGTTTTCGTCGGGGAAAGAGTTCGGATTTCTCCTCTGTCCAGCTGCTGCTGCTGGGCGGGAGAGGGGCAGCCATATGGCCGGGTGAGGTAGGCTGGGCTTTGGACAGAGATGGGAGGTGAAGAGGCCCCGGCATGGAAGGATGGGAGAAGCACCAGGAAGCATCGGGCAGGCCGCCCCCCCCAACAGAAAGAGAGAGTGCGAGCTTGTGCCACCTTGAAATTTGATATCATGTGCTGGCAGCATAGCCCGGCCCGCAGAGAAGAAGGCGTGCAGCAAGAAGGTGTCCGGCCGGCCGTGTTGTGAGAATCTCCGGGTGGTGGGAGCCCGAGTTTTTAACCCTTTTTTGGACAATGAAAACGTTGCAGAACATTAACTTTTCCTAAAAGAGAGATAGAGATGAAATGGAAGAAGGAAATGTGCAAGTGTGAAGGTCTGGGCAAGTGAAAGATGCAGAAAAGAGAGAGAAAAATCTTAAGTGGGAAGAGATGATGGAGTGGCTTAGCTGAACTCTTCTTGTTATAGCCATGGACAGAACCAAGTTGCTTGTGACACAGAGACTGCATCCAGGGGGAGGCAATGGCTCAGAGCCAAGAGGGTTCAGTTTGGTACCCCTCGGCCCCAGGGGGTGAAATCTGGGGAGGACAGGTGTCCCAAAGGTGAGACTGTGCTCTTTTTGGAGCGAGACAAAGCATCCTTGAAAAGACAACCCTAGATGCAGTTCTAGTCCATGTGCAGTGGTGGGAGCACTAAGCATAGAAAGAGGAGGTCACGACAGCAGATGTACTCCAAGTGGTGCCACGAGTGACATGGGAACACACGAAGTTTCAACAGTGTTTCCAAAAGAAACCTATAGCACAAGAAAGACTCCTCTCCTCTTGATGAATTGAGAATTCATTATCTAAAAAGTGGTGATAGACTAAGAGTTGCTGATCTGGGGGATAGATGTATTGGAATTTAGCGGGGGGAGGAGGAAATGTTTTTAGAAAGTTTTCATTTTTCCTGTGTGTTTCTTGGTTTTTAGAGTTGTAGTTTAGCTAATAAAATTTTCTTTATTTCTAAGTGAGAGCCTGCTTTGCTTATTCCTAGTCACATCTCACAGCAGAAAGGTATTTTCATGACGGCACTGGCATTGCGCCAGTGTCAAACCATGACACTGTGGCATTGATAAGTGCTCTACAAACATCTACAAAACTTCAGCCAAGCCAGCATTCATCCTGGCACCACTCATCAGCTCAGTGAAGAAGAACCCTAACCCTAAACCCTAACACCCTAACCTTAAATACTAACCCAAACCCAAAGCTTAACCCTAACCCTAGGAGACGAGAACATAACAATCATGTCAAGATGTTATCTCTGTTACCAATTTAGAGTAGGATTGTAGAGTAGGGTTGCTGGAAGAGTTTTGTACCATAGGATTATAGATTAGGGTTGTAATTAAATGAAGTTTCTGAAACATCAACTCATTTGGAAGATTCTCCTCCTTCTGACCCCTTCAGAAAATTCAACATTTCCTTCTGAATTACCAATTGTTTTTTATTGGTGCTAAGTCACACATATGGCTTCTTTTGTATGGTTTCACAAGTGAGGAAGGCTCTTTTTCATTCATCCTCTCCAGATCACACTGCCTTTGGAATACCACCCACTGGCTGGTTTTGGCACAGCTGTGGTATTTCTAGTTGAGGCAGAAAGGACAATGGCATTGCAGGAAAAACCAAAGGAGGAGTGGGGCAGCCAAGACATCCTGTGCAGGTTCAGGCCTTCAGCTGTGACTGGAGAGCATTGGGGTTCCTGCCACTTGGATTTGTATCCCTAAATGCAATAATCTCTTTGGCTGGAGGAGAGCCTTGCTCAAGTGAGAAAGCAGAAAGATCAGAGAGGGTGCTCGGGAAGGTCTCCTGTGGTGCGGAGCTGTCAGCGCCTGTGAGGTGAGAGCGGGCCCGGCCTTGCCCGGGCTGGAGCCCCAGCAGAGCCCCGGCAGAGGCCGGAGCAGCCTGAGCTTCTGGGAGAGAGGGAGTCGGGGATATGTCTGAGGGTTTTGCTTGAGGAGTGAGCTGATTTGGAAGAGAGCAGCATAATCTCAGTAGGCAATCTGTGTTTTCTTCGATAATTTCTGAAAGAAAATCACAATGTGTTGCACACAGGTAGGGAGACTAGGAAAGAAAGGTCTTTTAAAATAAGGCCTTGCTCTGCGCTAAATTCCCAGCTGGCCTGTTACGTCTTCTAGGTGCAGCCAGCTAACTTCCTATGGGAAAAGTCATAAGAATAAGTGCAGTTAGCACAACAAGCTATTGTGCTAAGAAAACTGTTTGCATCTGTAATAAACAAGAAATCTCTCCCATGAGCGTCCATAAAGGAAAAATGTAATCACCTGAGTAAGAGTGAGTCTTAGCATGTACACACCAAAACACCTTCTAAGCAATGAATTGTTTGGAAAGAAAACTACCAGCCAGTTGAACACGAGGTCTGTGAAAACAGTATAAAAATGAGTTATGTGAATAAAGAATTGGCTTTCCCTGCATGAAGAAACTGAGTCCCGGCTGCTTTCTTGACACAGCAATGTGGCTTCACTCAGCAAGAGCACTTGCAGGGTGTATTGATGAAACGCTTGTGTTTGATTCCCAGAATAGGAAGGAGAGGCGTGTAACAAATAGGGCTTAGTCTTGTGAATTCCTTTAGCTTTAACAGGAGTGCTGAACCATGTATTCCCCCTCTGCAGTGCTTACTGTGTGCAAGTGGCTATCTTAGCCTTGAGAATAAGGAGAGTGCCCCTGCTAAGAACATAGCTGGAATGCATTCAAAGGGAAGAAAGTGTTTTTAGGAGGCTCTTGACCGCCAAAGGAGAATTTGATCATTGGGAATATTTCCAAACAACTGTGTCAGGAACCAGAGTCGTGTCCCAGGCCCAGCTGTATTTGATCCATGTTTGAGCAGGTTGACAAGACAGTGAAGGAAAGTGTCTTGTTTTACAAGTGGGACCTTGACCTTTCAAAGAGAAACAATGTATAGGTCAATCGGTGGGCAGTCAAGCTTTGAAAAGGGAGCTGTGCATAATAGAGCCCTTGGTGGCAGGGAGTCATGGAGTAATCCTGAGCCATCATCTCACACGCCAGCCATGTGTGAGCTGGTGCTGTAACTGGGAAAATTCCACATCCTTAGCAGGAGATACAAGGCCTGGTTCTGAGCTGGAAGGGTGAGAAGGATGAGATGCACAGCGTTTTGATCCAGGGGATGTCCTGAAAGTGCACTGCCTAACTGCCCCTGCTGCCGAGCACCACGCTCCACCTCCTTCTCCTGCTCAGCACATTTTTAGGAATCCAGGGCTTGGTATGTATGATTTGCTACTGCAACAAATAGAATGAATTTGCTTTGCAATCCCAGTTTTGTCCTGGGTTATTTTTTGCATGGGTCTCCTCCCGAACCTGTGTCAAAGACTGGCAGGGACTAAAGGACACTCCTATTCTCATGTCAGTAAATTCGGAGAAGTGATTTAAGTATCAATAAGTCAGTAAGTATCAATCAGTAAATCAAATAATTTGGGGGAATATTTAGCCTGTGAGTTTCAGCAAAGTATTGAATATGTCTTAGATCCATGGATACAAACTAGTAACTGAGATTGCTGGGTGTGCACGTGTTGGGGAAGTGACTCCCCACACACCCCGTGCTGAGATCAAGGATTGCCTCTTTTCTAACCCTGACCTGGCAGCAGCGATTGGGCCCTGCTTGGTAACGTTCATTTTGAAGACTTCTGTTGAGCAGGTAAGAATGGTCAAAATGAAATCTTTCCAGCTGTTTCCCTTTGGTTTAGCTGTTTGAGGGTTAAAATTCTGTGCTGCAGGTGTGCTGGGTGTGTGCAGAGCAGTGCAGACCCAGAAACCCCTTGGCTTGCCCACAAGTTGTCGTGCCTTGTTGCCAGGTGTGCCCAGCTGTGGCAGGAGAAGGAGCCCGCAGCGCAGTGGGCACCGTGCCCTGCCCAGCCGGGGCTCTCTGGCACAGAGCAGCAGCAGCGCCAGCACCGTTCAACCCGCTCCTGCCTTGGCTTCCCCTGGCACACAGAACCCTCTGGAAATCAGCACCGCCAGTGGCGTTCCCAGCTTGGAGCAGCTGCTGCTGGCGGGCAGATGCTGCCGGTTCGACTGCGGCCAAAGGGGAAGAAAGGCAGAGATGTACATGCACCGGAGCCCTGGGCATGTCCAATAAAGGTGTAAATATGTGGGGAGATTTGTTAGGAAGGATTTCAGCTGTGATGCCAACAGTGGCTTCTCTCCTGGTTCTGTGTGATCTGGACGAGTAATGCAATGGTTGGCTCTGACAATTAAGAAGCAGATGTTATGTGGATGTTCAAATGTGTAGTGATGGTATTGTGATATATCCTCCCATAGTCCTCTTTCCCCTCCCCCTTGTAACAGCCTTGGTAGTCAGGGCATTTGGGGAGGGCTGGCTTGTGACCAGCAGGCAGGGTGTAACAACACCTGACTACAGTCGGGATGCAAGAAAGTAATCTCCACCAGTGGACAGCAGAGAAAGAGTTGACTGACAAAACTTTTTGAGGGGCTAAGGGTATAAAAGGCAGAGCATCCTTTTTGTAGATGAGCACGTGGCTGCTAGTCACAGAGACTCCCAATGCTGCAACTTTTCCTTATTCAGTCCTTTGTTAAGGTTTACTAAACCTTTAAAATTTTAAAAGTGAGAGTCATTTCTCACACGTGCAATGCTGTGGGCCATTGTCTTGGTCTGGTTTCCTTTGCTTGTGTCCCATCTGAGTGCTCAACTGGGGTACAGGGTGTAGGTGCTTGGGGCACTCCTGGAGTTCCTCTTGGATCCCTGAACAACAGGGTTTGGCCCATGAGGGGATTTTTTGCTGCTTTGTGACAGAGAAGAACTTCCCAGGCTCTTTTGTGTTTGCTGTAGGGAAGGTGGGTTTTGCTGTGCATAAACTCACAGACCAACACAGAGCTGTCCCTTTGTGATGTCAGGACATGGTTGCCACGTCATCATAGTGGCATCAGAAGGTTGTCTTGGTGCACGGAAGGCCTAAGTGTCAGAGCAGCCCTAGGCCTTGCTCAGATCAGGAGAACCTTCCTGGTCAAAGCATCTGTCAGTAGGCAGCTGCCCACTGACAAGACGCTTGTTTTTTAAGCTTTTAGAAAAATTGCAGAAATGCCAATAATTAACCATCTGGCCACTGCAGCTTTTGCTGCATATGGCATTGCCTATTCCATTTCTTATTTTACAAATTTTGCACATAAGTAGAGGCTTCCCTTCTGCTTAGGTTAGGGTGTATCCTAACCTGGCTTTTGTATGTCTTCCTGCTCTTTCTTGGTGGCTGAGTTTCTGATTTTGTAGGAGAAAGAGCATTAGGATGCCACTGGTTTGGTAAAGCTCCTGTCAAGAGGTTCAGCTAAAAAGGGGGTGTCTGTAGCCACAGGGGAAGCATTTGCAAGGGAACCTGCAGGGCATCCGTTCCCTCCACAGGGGAGTCTGTGGCAGCAGAGTCTGTCATTTCCTCAGTTTGCTGGGACAAGCAAGACACCTTTGAAAATGTAGACTGGCAGACCTTCTTTAAAGCCTTCCAAAAACTCTGCAGTTGTTCCCAGAATTCAGAGAAAGCTTCTTTCTTTTTAAATTTTGTCATGAAAGGATTTTACTAACTTGACCTTTTACTGAGTGCTAAAATAGTTGTTCCCTTTGAAAGGAAGTGCTGCTGTGCTCTTCGGCAATAGAACTGCATCATCTGCAGGGGGACTGTGGGGACGCTTTTCTGGGCAACTGTTTCCTGCAAGTTAATCAGAACGAGTGCATGACACTGAGTGATAAAAAAAAAGAGTACCTGAATGAGAAAATTTCAGAAGCTGTCTTATGTGTTTGGTAGAACAGGAGCATTGAGTGTTAAAGAAAAACACTTTGCATTTTCTTGATCATATTTGAATTCATTTACTGGCTAAACTGGCTGCAGTGTGGGCACAGCCAAGAATATTGTCCTGATCTCTTGCTGGCTGTGTGAATGAAATGTGTCTCCGGGAGGGATGTTTTGAAACAGGAAATCATCTCTGTTTGGGTTGACTTGTTCTGTGGGATTCAGCAGCCCAGGCAGTTTTCTGACAGCATCTGGTTTATTTTCCCTTCCCAGTGCAGGTCACCTGAAGCATGTATTTAGCAGTGCTGAAGATCCTGAGGTGAGTGAGAAAGGAACATTTCATGTTCCTGGTGTTTAAGAATTGTAGAGGAAGCTGAGAGCTTGGCCAGTAGCAGTAGAGTGTAGAGGGCCAGCAAGGAAGGCCAAAAGAAAAACCACTTTCATGCCTGAAGAAAAAAAACAAAGTGCGAAATGGATATTTTAAATTTCTATATCAGAGCTTTGAAGAACTACAAACCTAGTTTTGAAGAGAGAACCTTGCTTGCTGACGGCAGATAGGGTGGAATATTTACATAGGAGCAATTTCCTGTACAGTTGAATAAGACCATTATAATTTAGTCAGAGTCCCTAGAATTCTATTCCTATCAAACTTTATGATATCTACTTAGAAGATGTGGTTATAGAACAGGAAGGCCATCTTGCAATGGTGCCTGCTGTATCTGAAGTGCAATGGGCACCTTTGTGGCTGGGGAGCTGCGTGGGCCAAAAGGACGCAGGGCTGGTGGCCGTGAGCAGCTGCAGATGAGGCAGCGTGGGGCCAGGGGGCCAAGAAGGCCAAGGGCACGGTGGCTGTGCCGGCAGCAGTGGGGCAGCAGGAGCAGGGCAGTGAGCGTGGCCTGTGCTGGGCAGCGCTGCGGCCACAGCTGGAGTGCTGTGTGCAGCTGTGGGCCCTGGGAAGCAGAAAGTCATGGAGGGGCTGCGGCGTGTGCACAGAAGGACAGGGGAGCTGGGCAAGGGGGGGCAGCACAAGGCCAGGGAGGAGGTGCTGAGGGAGCTTTAGCCTGGACAATGGGGGCTCCTGAGGGACCTTCAGGCAGACTTCCATAGATCCCTGCCTTAGATCCATAGAGCCAATGCTCAGCACAAGGGCTGTTTCCCTGCCAAACATCCCTTCACTGCATCCAAGTGCTTTAGACACTGGAGTGGGTAACACTTTTTTTTTTTATTTGTTTGTTTGTTTGCTAGAAGGAGAAGCCTTGTGTAATTTCTCCTTCTCCAGGGAGCCAGGGAGCTTTTTCTCCATCTTTCCTGCCCTTTTCCAGCACTGGCAGAAACACATCACTTTCAGGTTAATGGCTCCCATGTCTTTTGGCAGCCCAGGGAATCAGTGTGTGTTGTGTTTGGGAACTGAGCAGGAAATCAATGCCCTTGCATTCCAGCTGGTGCTCAGAGATCACAGGAGCTGGGAGGGGCTGGGCTGCATTTCTGATTCCAGCCACTTTAGCCCCATCAGTGTGGACGAGTCCAAGAGAAGAACTTGCCCGAGCACAGATGCACAAAGAGTGCAGTTCCCAGAAATGCTCTGGGTCTGATTGCATTCCATAATGACCTACATGCTCCAGATTCCCCAAGAGTGTGGGTTACTGAAGCAACAGGAGAGCAATCTCGGGATTGTAGTTGAGCAGGGCAACTGGATACCAAGTTCTGATGTGTGTAGCAACAGAGAGGACAGTAAAGAGAGATTTCAGTAATGAGATCTGTCTGTCTGTCTGTCTATCTATCTGTCTATCTATCCATCCATCCATCCATCCATCCATCCATCCATCCATCCATCTACGTAACATTTACATAACTGAATCTTCCCGGCTCTGGCTCTGGTCCAAGGCAGTTGGAGGTGCAGAGCTCACCTAAAGTATCCCTTTCTGGAGAGAATTAGAGACATGTTCCCTCGACCAGTTCTGAGAAGGCGGAGATGTTTCCCCCTCCAGATATGGTTGTTTTTTTCCCCTCAGAGTTGTTTGCCTCCTCCAGCCTCTTCTGCCCTCAAGTCCCCAGTTAATTCTTTAAATTTCTGCCTCTCCTAGAGAGGTGCAACAATTCCATGTTTAGGTGGTGTTTGGTGACTCTGGTCACACATGCTTTATGTGACACATGGTTTCCTTCACTGGCATCCCCATGGCTGCGTAAGTGCATTCGTTCATGAAGCCTTAGGAGAGTCTTCTCTTTCCCTCAGCAGCAGCAGCAGCAGCAGGGAGCGGTGGCAGGGTCAGGATGAGGAAGAGGCGCCTGCCCTGGCCCTTTGCTCCCGGGCCCCAGGCCAGGAGGGCTCTGGCTGCAGCAGGGCGCTCTTCGGGCAGCCCCTGGCAGCCTCTGCACGGAGCACAGCACGCTGCCCCGTCCTGCTGGTGCCACTTTTCTTCAGCAATACCCGAGCTCCTCTTCACAAGGAAAAAACTCCAGCAATCTAAAAAGAGATCATTCAAGTACAGTTCTACCTGCCTTTGCATTGTAGTTCAGGGCATGTATTTTTTGGTCTATAATTTCATGATTTTTATGAAAACATGCATTCATATCTTCACATTTTTGTGGTTTTAATTATTCATATACTTAAACACTCCATTTTAAACTCTTGATTTATTGCAGTTGGTGATTTTGAGGTAGTATATTTTAAAATGCCACAAAACAACACCTTTTTGGTAGTTTTTCTCACTCTTAAAAAAAAAAACCCATAAGCCATTTTAGTCTCTGTCTCTCCAAATTGGTTCATATCAGCCTATTTTAAATCAGGGCTACAATACTTTTATAGGATTGAGAGAGCTCCAATTAAATGCACACCAGTGATTCCTCTTGTGGAATATCATGGCCCCACCGTAAAGCTTCTATTTACTTTTTTTTTCTCTCATTAGCTCAACTGCAAACACACGTTCAGTTGCAAACTTACACAAGATGAGCAAAATGAAAAAGATGTGATGGGCCTTTGGGAGCTCCTTGCTGATCTTTCTGCTTCTTCAGCTGAGCAAAGCTCTGATCCAGGCAAAGAGATTGCACTTAGTGCTACACAACCATTTGGCTGGAACTTGCTGATTTCTAGGAACAGCTGGAGGCCTCTCTCTCCCCAGGATGTTTTGGCTGAGCCGAGCTTTGCTGGGTTTTGGCTGCAAATACCATTGCCCTTGCTTTCTTCTATCCACAAGTACCAGGCCTGGGCAAAAACTGCCACATGGGCCATCTTCCAAAGGCACTTTGGTCTGGAGTTTGTGAATGAACGAGAGCCTCATCCACTTCCAAACCACAGGAAAAAAATCAGGAAAGAAATCTTCCCATCCTTAACAAACAACTGACAATTCACAAGTGGATCTAGAGCTTCTTTACGCAATGAAAAGGAAGGCAATCTTCCAACGGAGTTGTGCTTTCGGGAGGTTTTCTTCTGACTCCCACTCCCAGCTGGCACTGGAAAAAGTCACGTCTCTGCAAGTGTCAGTGTCTTCTGTCTGCCATGAGTTGTTTTGCTGCAACAATCAGAACAGGCATCAGGCTGCAGAGAGGCTCAGCTGATGCTAGCAACAGGAGCTGCCCCAAGGAGAAAAAAGACATGAACTTTTACCTCCCAAACCCATCTCCCCAGAGGCTCAAGCAGGATTCCTCTGGTTCCCAGAAATACAAAGAAATAGGGCTGAGAAGACCCTTTGCAGCTACGTCTTCATGCCCAAGACTTTGCTGATGCCATTTGGGTTTTGCCTTTTTTCTTTTCTGTCTTTTCTGTATTCCTTGCACATCAGTTTAGAGCTCTGTAGGCTACTCGATTTGTGACTACTTTTCCCAGGCCTTTTCCATGGCCTTTGCCTAAGCAGAAAGACAAACTTCCAGAGCTCCAAGCGCCAGGGGGTAGAAGGCCCCAGTGTTATCTTGGTTCTTCCTGGGACAGACCCTTGCAGGGAGCTGGTGGACTCACCATCCCTGCAAGCCTTTGAAAGAAGACTGGATGTGGCATTCGGTGCCGTGCTTTAGTTGAGGTATTAGGCCACAGATTGAACTCGATCATCTTGAAAGTGTCTGTCTTCCAAGCCAGGGATTCTGTGATTCTGTGACTGAGGCAGCTTTTCCTGCAGCCCTGCAAAGGGCTGCGGGGGCCCTTGGCCATAGACGGGAATCAAGTCTCATGGAAAAGAAGCAAAGGGCTCAAGGCGAAGGCTGACAGGGCAGAGCCGCCACAGCCCGGCCCAGAGCGAGCCTCATGTCCTCCTCCTCACCCTGCGCCCTCTGCGCTGCCCTTCGCGGTGCCGGCGGCTCCTCTGGCTGCGGGGCTCCAGGGCGTGCTGGGGGCCGGGCCCCTCGTCTTCGGGAAGCGCCGGAGCCTCGGAGGCGAGCGGCTGCTGCTGTGGCCGGCAGGGGAGAGCTGCGGCTGCGGCCCCGGCCCCGGGCACGGCGAGCTGCCGCTGTGGCCGGCTCCTGCCGCGGCTCCTGCCTCTGCTCCGGCTTCTGCTCCTGCCCTGTGCGCACAGACACGGCCGAGGGCTGCCCGGCAGCTCCGTGCCGCTCCACAGCGGGCCCGGCCGGGCTGCTGCTCTCTGCAGCCTCTGCCCGCCGCTGCCGGCCCCGCCGCGCTCCCGCCTGCCTCTGCCGCAGCCGGGCCCACACGGGAGGCAGCACATTGCGGCCGGCTCGGAAAAGCCCTGCCCGCAAACCGCCCGCCACGGCCTCGGCCTTGGGGCACAGGCTGCCGGCGTCCTCGCAGCTGCGAGCCGGCCCGGGCCGCCTGCCGGCCTCGGCCACAGCTCCCGCCTGTGTCTCCATGGCCGCGGCTGCTCGGCACGGTGGGCTGAGCACAGCCAGCGCCAGCAGCACCTCCTCACGGGCCCAGGCCCTGGGCGCTCCGAGCCCGCCCTCCCCCGAATCCCAGCCCTGAGGGGCTTGGCGTCCCAATGCATCCCCTGGGGACAGCAGAGTCGGCCGCTGAGCTCAGCCCATGGTGACACCACCAAGTGACCAATGGAAAATTCACCAAATCCTCATCAGAGACAAGAGAAAACTCCCATGGTGCCTGACAGCCTGAAGCAACTGCCAATTCCAGATCATTCCATTCATGTAGGAAAAGAGGCTTTTGCATTAAAGCAGAAAAGAGTTATCGAAAAGGAGGGCAGGAACAAACAACAAAGTTATTTGGACTCATGCTTCTTTTGTCTGTTAGAAAGGCCAAGAAAATGCACTCCTTGCTCTTCTGACACAGCTCTCTCTGTTCATGATGTGCGACAGCGAGTGCTGATGATGTGCAGGAGCTGATGCAAGGGACAGGGACAAGGATGCAGCAGGCACAGTGCCAAGCTGACAGAGGGATGATCTCTGGCAGTGGCACTGGAGAAGAAGAGTTTGCAGGCAGCACAGAAAATGGCTCTTTGTTTCCCCTCTTCTTTCAGTGCTGCTAAGAATGTAGCCTGGAGCAAGCTGGGAACACCAGAGCCTGGAGCCCTTTCCAGGCAGGGCTGCATCAGACACAAACCAGCAGGGGACTGAGGAGCCCCTGGGCTGGCAGTTAGCAACCTCGGGCTCTGCTCACTGCTGCTGGCATTTGCTATTGAACCATCTCCAAGGATTTATGTTGTGCTCTGTATTTCTAAGGATTTTCCCCCTTTTTTTTTTTTTTTTGTTGTCTCCTGCACCTTTTTTTCTCCATATTTTCCTATCCTGTCAGCAGCAGCCCTTGTCCAGAACTGGCTCTAAAATATCAGCAAAGTAGCTAGGAACAACAATGGGTGGAATCCTGCGGCTCAGGAATTCATATGCCAGAGACCTGCCTGTGCCTCATGCTTTGTCAGGACCTCCTTCTCTGTGCAAAAACTAGGGATTAGTGGAGTTTTTTTGCCGAAGACCTCCTGAGAAGCAAATGTTGTGCTAGGTTTCTCAGGAGTGTATCCGTTAAGTTCATTGCCGGCAAACAGAAAGTAAGGCCAGGGTAGCAGAGCAGCTGGGAGCTGGTCACTCCCTGCAAAGGGCTGGTGTAGGATGTGGGAACACCAGGTTCCAGGATGGGCGAGCAGGGTCAATGTGCTCAAGGTGCTGCCAATGCGGTTTGGGTTCACTTAGAGAGTAGTCAGGGCTGGTGAGCACTGCAAGATCCAGCTGCAGTCCCCATCCACGTCCCTTTCAGTGATGGCTTTAGGGTGTCTGCAGCCTGGATCCAGAGCGCCCTGGGGGGCTCCTGAGGCTGCCTTTGCACTCAGGATGAGGATGCGCAGGAGCCCCTGAGGCCGGCAGTGGGGACCAGGGCTGGGGCTTGTGGCCTGGCAGGTGTGGCTCTGGGGGCTGTGACATGCCAGGGCATGGGTCACTGTCACTGCCCTCCGCAGCCCTGGCTAGCTCTGTGATGCTCCAGGGACAATGGCAAGAGTGGGGATCTGGCTAGGTTAGGGTTTTGCCTGAGCCAGAACCTCTAGGCCAAATGCCGAGCAGTAGAGACCTCTGGAGGACCAAGTGGAGGAAGCACAGGAGGCTCTTCTGCGGTGTAAAGTGCAGCAAATTCATCAGGAGAGGCAGGACTAAGGTTCTGCAGGCGAAAACTCCCAAAGGAACAGATGTTCAGAGAAGCCCCAGCACCCCTGTGCACGGGTTTTTAAAATCTTTCAAAACGGGGTGGACACCATATAGTAACCAATAAACGACTCTTGGGGTGTGGTTTTGAGGGCTACAACAAATCAGAACAAGGGAAAGAGAGAGCGTTGGGATAGCGATTGGATCTTAGGGTGAGGGACAGGGAACTTTCTGGAACAAAGGGTAGGGTTTTGGCTGATGGATGGGGCAAAGGGGCCGGGTTGTCTTGACAGAAAGGGAAAAATCTGCTGAAGAGGGAGGGGATTCCTTGAGGGACAGTTGTGTAGGAGGGCATAACACAGGGGAGAAGCTAACTCTAATAACTTGGGGAACACTTGAACATACCACTATATAACAGGACATTTGACTCAATAAACTACCACACTGCAACACAGAAATTCAGGCTTTCAGGAGCCGAGAGGTGGCACTATTAGAACCCGCAGCAGCTGGTGAAAGCCATCTCTCTCCTTCAGGTTCTTGCTGTGTGGGAAGGTGCTGCAAGTTGTGGTGGCTGCACTCCCCCTTTGCTGGGAGGATGATCTGTATCAGGGGAGAGCAGAAAGCTGCCATGGTGAGCAGAACATGCTCAGAGCATTACAGTTCAGAGAATGGCACTGCCCCCGAAGGGCAAAAATCTTGAAAGCATATAATCATGTGCAGAACCATTGCACAAATTTTCTCTTCTAGAACATGCCCATTTTTTGTATGCTGTAGATGAATACTCTGGGTTTTATAGAATACATGGGGTTTTTTCCTTAAGGTTTTTGGGAGAACTCTCAAGTTTATTTCTGTTTTATTTTACATCCAGCATGCATATAGTTTTTTTATTATTATTATTTTTCTTCAGTAAATACTTAGGGAAAAAAACCTAAGCATTTTTTAATCCTTTGGGATATTGTGATTAATATTCTTAGAAAGAAAACCTTGTTGAACACATGTGAAAACACAGAGAGAGGGAAAACAGTATAAAAGTCATTTAGAACAGGGCATGTAATACGGACTGCAGAACTGAGTAATTCCTCCAAGTGTAGAATTAGCAAGATATAACACCAAGAGTAACTGCCAAGATACTTCCTTACATCAAGGGAAATGGGACCTGCAGCCATACGAGGCACAGCCAAAGCAAATGAAAACCTTTGGAAAAGAGGGAATTTTGCCAGTGACATCAGTCTGTCCGGATAACTGAGGGATGCCCATCAATATTGCATACATTCCTCAATATTTGTAATGTCTTTTCTCCCAATTTCTGTGAAATGAATAAGCTGCAGTTGTTTACCATTAGCTTAAGCTCTTAGGGGAATTACCAAGCACCATGTATGTTTTGCTGTAGCCGAGCAGGACTTGAGTTTCCCAAATCTACAAAGCAGAAGGGAATCACACAGTTACTTGTGCTATTGTTAATGAAGGGTTTCATGAAAGCAGGTGAATGAGAGCATTGCATTGTAAAACTTCCACATGCAAGAAAACAGGAGTCCACTTAGAATAACACATAGAAGGCTAGCATAACATCTGAACAGGATAAAATGAAATTGCTAGACAGGAACTGATGCGTCAGAAATTAGGTGTATCATTTCTGATACATCTGCATGCATTTGCAAGCAAAAACAGAAAAGGAAGGGCAGAGATAATAAGGAACGAAGATTTTAAAATTGCACTGTGCAGAAGAGACACACAAACCACCAGTGTGAATACAGCTGGGAGATTCAGCTTGGAGATGGATTAGAGTGGAATCCATTCACTGAAGGTCTCTGGTGCACATGAGTGCAAAGACTGAGGAAAAAAGGAGAAAAGTTTAATTTCTGAAAGCTATTTAGATTCCTGGAAGCATTGTCTAGCGATCTAAAAATCTAAAGCCTCAGAGAATCTGAACCTAAACCATCCCCAAATGGATTGATCAGGTATGATGTGCACATCTCTGCTGTTTTCAGAGTCAATGAAATTGACAATGAGTGGCTGGAAATTAGGAATGCCCACCCAGATTTTATCTCCATTACTTTAAGAACACCTTAATAAGGCACTTCAGGAACTGAACACTGACATTCTCACCCTGCTCTATTTACTTTACATTTGAATACAGGCTGGTAGAAGGAGAAATCAGGCTTTAATTTCTCCCCAAATTACCTGTTGCACTTTCAGGTTAGGAGTAGATGTAAAATTCAGCTAATCACTCTCTCTATCCATGAATATTCCACTAGTGAACTGACCTACAGAACATCCTTTTTCTCTTTTGTACCGTCCTAAATGGTGCCCAATGAACAGGACACTCGCATAAATCTCACAGAAAATCACCAAAATTGCTGAAATTAACTCTCAATTCCATGATAAAAGCTTCTGAGAAAAGGCTTGACGGGATCACTGAACAAACTGAAACTTGGAAGAGAAACACACATTTCAGCACTGATCAAGGGGAAAGAAAAAGAAATGCTGTAAAAGTTCCAAGTGGAAGGTTAGGAGAAACACAGGAAGCAGAGAAAGAACAAGGCCCTGTCAGATGACCTGTGCAAGGTAACTTTGTGCCCCAGCACTGTTAGAGGACATTCCCTGTCATTGGTGCAAGCAGCTGGAGACATAAATGCTGATTGATTTGGGGGCCACAGTCTTGCTAAGTGCAGAGGTGGTTCAATAACGTGACATGAGGGAGTTCCCTCAGAGCAACTGGGATGCCAGAAAGAAGTGAGCAGCTCACCACAGCCCGGCCCGCTCGGCTGCTTTTCCTTCTGACCCCCCTGGGGAGGCTCTGACATTTCCTCTGCCCTGATGGAAGCGCAGCTGCTGCCAAGGGAAATGTCCCCACACTCACTCAGTGTTCCCTTTGCTTGCCAGATGTCCCATCTGCTGTCCCTGTCCAGGAGAGCTGCTCTGCTCGGGAGGAGGAGACTGAGCGAGGGCCTGGGAACATCGGCGGCTGCAATCCCTCCTGATCTAGCGCTGTTTATGGATGTGTAGTTGGATTTGGATAGTTACAAGTATAGGGATATTTACATACACTGACTGATATTTGTATAGGGATATTATGTATGTATATTGTTATATTGATGCGTATATATTCATCTGTTTACATACTTGTATAGCTCTGCAGCTGTGCATTTCTATTGCTGGGGTTGTATGGATTTTTTTATTGGTCCATTGATATTTATGTATTTATAGACAGGTTTGTTATGTTTGTATTATATTGTCATGTTATATGTCATGAAATATGTAATGCATGTTTACATCTCTATATTGTTATGCCTATATATGTATTTACTTCTATTTATTATGTATGGAGTTGTATAGTTCTAAAATTCTATTTATTTAGTTCTGGATCTGAGTTCCTTTACAGAGGGATATTGCTGTTTCTGTATTTGTATATGGGCTGTACATTTGTAGTAATAAGTAATGAATTTAATTGTTAAACTTCAATTCAGTAACTTCAATATTTGTGTACAGTGAGTTGTTGCAGAGGGTTGCAATAATTTTTTTTCACTGAAGTTGATATCTGTATGTATTTACATATCACAATTCTCAGAAAAAATTAAATTTTATTCATAAATTGATATTTCTGTTTTTCTATATTGGTAGCACAGGTGTTGCAATTTAAAATAAATTTCATTTTTAAACTTAAGTTAATGTTTGTGTATTTGTACATTAGTAGTGCGGATGTAACTATCTGCAATAAATGCAATGTTTCAACGGAAGTAAGTGTAGATTTGTGCTACCCAAAGCCATGGGCAGATGTAAATGCTGGAGGATTTTGGCCATGCAGATCTCCGGCCATGCCCAGCACCTGCCCCACCTGCACTCAGGCTGGGCAGGGGAAGCGCAGATTTGGGCTGGCAGCAGAGCCCCACGTTGGCTCAGAACTCACTGCAGAGGCTGCTGAGAAAACTCCGGGGCTCCATGAGCACAGAATCCAAGCAGGAGCCACCCGGGGAGGACAAATTCCCCATCCCATGGGCAGCTCTTTAGAAAAGTGCTCCAAGTGTCCCCCTGAAGCTCATCCCAGAGAGCAGAAGCCAGCAGGGATCCTGAGCCAGCTCTGCTGCCTTTGGCAGCACTTTGGCAAATGAGCTGCAGCAAGGGGGAGGCAGCAGCGACTGTGACTGCTGCAGGCTGGGGATGAAGGAAGGGCCATGGACACAAGTGCCGAGATGCCCCAAAATCCAGAGGGAGGCTGGAGAGCTGGGAATCAACTTGGCATTTCAGTGCCAAACTCTCACAGGCACTGAAATGATGGAATCCCTTTGTGTGAAGTTACCTGGAAGAACTGACAGGGAGTTGCTGCTAGGATCAGCAGTAGCAGAAACTAAAATGTACAAACACTAGGAGATCATCTAATATCCCCCACAAGCAATGGCTTCAAAAATGATCTCATGTATATATTATATTATATTATATTATATTATATTATATTATATTATATTACAGCACGTTATGTTATTTTATGTTATTTTATGTTATTTTATGTTATTTTATGTTATTATTATATTAATCAAAATATATAATATATAATATGCATGAAATTTAATGCACATGTATTTTTGGACAATTTCATTTTTTGATATATATTTTCATTTAAGATATATATTTGAAATAGCCTTTAAGCTTGGGAGAGTGAAGATTTACAACAGTGCAAAACCATCTGCCCACAGAGCAGTCAGCCCCCGGGTGCGTGCATGCACACCTACCCACTGTGCCTGCTCTTCTCAGCATCTCGGGGCTGCTCTTTGCACAGAATTGGGATGAATTTAACTCGACAGAGCCACGAGTGGGGTGTCCAGCTTGTCATGAACACTCATGTGGCAACGAACAACACAGAGCTCTCAAATCCCATTATCACAGGTCATTTCATTCCTGCTGGGCACTGTGGAACTCTTAAAAGACACAGAAAATGGGTGGAAAACATTGGCATCATGACACTGCTGGTATCCTCCTGGAGGAAAATCTGTTTGGTTTCTTAAGGTGGTAGCTTAACAAAACCTAGGAAAACTGCTCAGCAGTGATAGCCCAATTGTGAATGGTTTTCTTGGCTTGGCAAAGGCTGGGGTGTTAACAATGGACTCTGTCCTTGGTCCAAATCACCTGCCCTCACCTGCAGACAAAAGCACCACCACCAGCAGCAGCTGCATCAGTCAATTTTTTCAAAAAGCTGTGTTAAACTTGGGAGAGGAAAGGAAAACACATGAGAAACAGTGGAATATTGACAAGACTCTGAGGAACAGTTCCAAAGCAAAGGGCAGCAGCTTCTCTCTGGGCCACTCCTTGTGCCCCAAGGCAGCCGGGCTGCCCTGGCTGCCCAGGACCCTGCGCCCCGCGGGCTCTGCAGAGCTGCACAGCGGGGAGGCAGCTTCGGGCACCTCAGCCCCTGGGCAGGAGGGGCTGCTTGCTCTTCAGGGCTGCCTGTGGGCAAAAGCAGGGTGCTGGCCTTCTGCTCCTGGCCCTAGCCCGGCCTTGCAGGGCTAATCCTGTTCCCTGTCTCAAATGTGCTAATGATAGACCTGATTGTTTGCAGCTCTGCACAGGTGTGATTTGCACCACAAAATACTGAAGGACCAAGGCCTGAACAACAGACCCTGACTGAAGCCTCAACAACAGGACCTGAGCCAAAGCTGCACTCTAGATGACCTTCCCAACCCAATGTTCAATCTATCTGCTCCTTAACCAAGTGTTACTATCAAAAGGATTGTTGCATCCATTCACTGGTGGAACACGTCTTCACCTTTCTGCATGAGGAAAATGGACAAGGCCACACCTGGCCTTGGTTCCTCCTTGAGCCCTGGGCAGGCCTGGGGAGAAAACCAAGAGGAGAATGACACCAGCTGTGCCCCCAGCAGAAGCTCTGCCACATTGCTCGCCCAGCACTGTCGGAGCCGGGCTACTCTCACAGCGCTCTCGGGAGCCTCGTGGCCGCCAAAGGTGGAGGCACCGCAGGATTTCCCGGTTCCCGGCCGTGGCTCTGCAGGGCTGGGCTGGGACAGCTTCCCCCCGGTGATGTGCAGCTCTGGATGAAGGGGAAACCATTGGGCTACCAGGTGATGGATCTTCCTTAGTCACCAGAGGCACCCTTTTGTAATAATGCTGAGGTCCATTGCTTAGCTTATCCTTTCCTGACTCTTTTTTACACTTTGGCATTCCAGTAAATTACACTGTTCCTTCAGCTGCTGTGTCTGCATCTCTGACCCTCTCCACCATCAAAACAAACACACAACCAGTTTAGCATGAGACCTGCCTCTCTGCCAGCCCATCTCTTGGCAAACACCCTTGGTGGCCATCTCCACAAATGAAATTCCTACTTTGCAACTTCCTTTTCTGCAGGCAGAAGAGAAAAAGAGCCATTCCCAGTTCTGGACACCTCCAGAAACCAGCTGCTTTCAGCAGTCACAACCCTGAAATATCAACCTCCTTTCTTAACCTGCCATTGGGAGCTCCCACCAAGAGGCCTTTTGTCCAAGGATACCCACAGACGTGCTCGAAGAGGGAGCAGTTTGAAACACAACTGCTTCAGAGTTTAAACCTGCCTTTATCAAATGAGCACACACCAACCTGTCCCAAAGGGAAAGCAGGCAGGAAAGAGAAGCTCCTCTCCCACAACCGCAAACTCTGTGCTTTCTTCTGTTCCAGCTGGAGAGTGGAGGGCATGGGCTGCACATCACTTTGGGAAGGAGCCCTGGGAATTGGCCTGGTCTGGGAGGGCAGCAAAAGGAATTCCCCAAAAAGTAGGAAAAGATTCTCTTGCAGGAATAGATGATGACAACATTTCTGCAGAAAAGCAAAAAAAGAATAATTGAAGCATTTCAAGAAGTGCCCAGACTGAAATTTGTTTGCCAATACGACAACCCCAAAGTCTCTGTGGTGCGTCAGCAAGCTCAGGAATGAACCTGCAAGGCTTGGATTAACATCATTGTTGTCCGCCCCCCAGAGCACAAGCAGCTCCCCAACAAGACTTCAAGACTAAGGGACAAAGCTTCCCCCTTCAGCTCTCCACAGCAGCTCTAGGGAGTCTCTCCCACTGCAAGATCTCCTTTGTCAGTCTACAGTGACAAGAGTTGGCTGCAGGAGACATTTGCATGGGAACTCTCCCCAGATTGGGGGGAAGAAAAAGAAGAGGTGATTCCTGAGGAAAGAAAAAGGCAACGCTGCTTGGGAAGACACCAGTGTGAGTTTGCTACCACTCTAGGCCCGAAATCCCCCGAAGAAAGCAACATCCATCCATGGGGCAGCACTTTGGCTTTGATATCAATGCTGACAAAATTGCTTCCCATTCCTGCTGCCGTAGCTGACTCCAATTCATGAGCAATGTGCCAACTCTGCCAAAGACAGGCAGACATGGTGAGATAAAACCAGCTCGTCTGCTGAAAAGGAGTCCAAATTAATGTTTTCTAACTCCCCCTTTTCATCCTTTCCGCAGCCAAGACAGAGCAATGTCCTTCCTCTCTGTCCCCGATGGTTACCCAGGCATGGGATGCAGCGTGGGGACAGAGCCTGTCACTGCTCCCAGTGCCCTGCCCTGCCCTTCCGTGCCTGCCTTGCCCTTCCCTGTCCTGCTGGATCCTGCTGTGCTGTGCTGTGCCGAGCCGAGCCCGGCCAGTGGTCACGCATTTTGGGAATGACCCTCCCCTGTGCCGCCCGCCGGCGTAATGAACACACCACTTTGTAACTTTGACTAGTTAGAGAGTCTTTGTCCCTGATTTTCAGTTTTAACAATTCAGGGAGCTTTTGTTTTCCCTGACAGTACAGTTGCTGCCAAGGGAAACACACCCAAAGACCAATAGTGACCCAGCCTTCCCTTTGCTTCCCTTTTCCTTCCCTCACTGCTACACAGCGCTCTCATACCAGGACCTCAGTGCTGCCTCACCTGAGCATTTAGAGCTGCCTCCAGGCCCTTCCAGGCTAAGTGCAGGTGTTCAGGACTCTGAGGTTTTCCTAGGTTCTTGGGAGAAGGTGTTTGCTTCATCTGGACTTCTTGGGGTTTCCTCGGAGGAGCCAGGCACAGGCAAATTTCATCTCCACTGTGAGCTCTTCATTCTGCTTGTTCCCATGAAGCTTAAATGCCAACCTGAGCTCATCGTTCCTCTGGTTCCCGTAGACCATCACAGCCCTTCCATGGCCTCTCCAGAAAGGAGCAGCTGCACATCTTCAGAGCAGCAGTTGCCAGCCCGCATCCTATCAGGGAGGGAAAGAGTTTCTACCCTTGCTTTCCAAGCAGGTCCTGGTTAATGACCCTTTAAAGTGTTTTCCTGCCATGCTCTATCATGGGTAGATCTCAAGTGAGAATCAGGTGGAAAGGGTCAAGTCACCTAGGAAGGGGGACCTTGAAAACAGAAAGATTCTCTGCCTGATTTTCCAGTCCTCGCTGCAGATTTGGATGGTGTTCTGGGCATTTTGCAGACAGCCTCTCTGTAGGGGTACAAGAGCAAGGTGGAAGATACTGCCTAACAAGTGGTCAGTGTTAGGTGCACTCTCCTCTTTCTTTGAATGAAGCCAAACTAGGACTCTGATAGGATATTGCAGATGTTTAAGACTGTCTGCCCTGCAAATCAAGCCGTGCCATTTGACACTGGCAGGGGGCTATGTAGAAATCACGAATGGGCTGGGACTGCTGAGGAACGCGCCTCGAGCTGTTTGTTTTCCAGCATCAATCTCGTTACATGGTTATGACAATGGGAAGATGCCAGCAGCTCACATCCCAGGCAGCAGACAAAGAACTTAATGTTACAACTTACTTGATAAATTTTTTGACCAATCACACAAAGCAAAAGCTTATTGACACTAGTTCTATCCAATCACTATAAGCACATGTTCCATTGGTTAAAACAATGCTTGCTTATTTCGAATACAATACCTACGTGTAAGCCTTAAAACACAACGCACTGAGCTCCATTATTAAGCTTCAGCCTTCCTAATATCTTGCTAGATAAACTTTTCTGTAGCTTAGAGAGTTATTCTAGACCAGTGTTAATGCACAGACCATTGTTCTATTTTTCTTTGCTTTTCTGCAGTTTAAATAATTTTTCTGCTGACCTATCTCATGGCTGCTGCTTGGCTCTAATCACAGTTCTACTGTATCTGAGACCTACCTTTTGCAGCTTTCCCAAAACCCTCTAATTTTGTGGATTCCCTCAGAGGACTCAGTGCCAGAGCCTCTGGAGAAGCGTGGAGGGCAGGGCTCAGGCAGGTTGTGCCAGTGCAGGATTTGAACTCAAGGCACCAGGAAGTACCAAGCCTGCAGAGAGGAACTCAACCCTTCTCATCTCCCTCACTGCCAGAGGCAGGCTCAGAGCAGCCATCTCACCCCTCTCTAAACCAGTGGGGGCTCTGTCCTTACCAAGCTCCTCGGGCTCCTGGGAATTGTTCCCTCAGCTCTCGGTGCCAGGCAAAGCTCCCTCTGCTGCAGCTCTGTCCACAGGCTCCCCTCCTGAGGACTCAGGGGCAACATTAATATTCCCCTTGAAAGAGAAACAGAAAGGAAGAAACCCTTCTCACCACTTACACAAAACACCTGGTCCAACAACTCCTTGGCTCACACACTTAATCCCTTGTTCCTAACAAGAACTCTGGGCCTCAAAGCCCTTCAACAGTCAGAAAAATTTGACTTCTCAAACACAGTCCAAAGGCTGTCAAAGCTGACAGTGACAGTGTTGAACACATGGAATGGCTGCTAAGGAAATCAATTGCTGCTCTGTTCTGTAAGGTTGCATGTCTGACAGCACTAACATCAGTCATCATGTCACTAATTGCAATGGAAGTAGCACTGTCTTCTTTCTTCTGCCAACACCCCAATCAGTATATTGGTTTCAATGCCTCGCCCAAGGCAAGTTGATGTAGAAATAAATTCGATGTACTTCATTTTGCAGGGCCCTAGGGTCTGAAATTGCTATTACAGTTATCTTTATAATGATGGGCAAATCTTTTTTCTCTGTGTTTTCTCTTGATGGCTCTTTTAACAAAAGGTGCTATCACAGTGAGTTGCATGATGCTACATGGGCCACCTTTAATTTTTGAGGGAATGTCCTGCCAGGCTCTATCTCCACAAATGAGCCAATATTTTCTTGCTAATTGTCATGGGGACTCATCTAGGTCATCTACTCGTCAGTAGTTTCTCCCTTAGGGGGCACTGGGGTAGTACAATTGCACCACAAACTTGAGTATCTGTCCTCAGGATGATGGGGAGTAACATCTAACTGTGGATCTCCCTGGTACTAAAACTCAGCACAAAATTCCATCACCAATGAACCAAGAATTCCAATTCTTGAGGTTCAGAAGGTGCTTTAAGAAGATCAGGGGCCCAGGGATGCCAGCTGGTTATGGGATTGGTCTCGTTGGCAGCCTCACACCAATATTTGTCACGATTGGGTATTGGTTACTCCTTGGCTGGCACAGGCACACCGACCAAAAGGGTTGCAAAGGATTTATCTGGGCTCAAATTGGTCAAACACATGGTGTCTGAGCCTGCTGACTTGGCTAAAGCAAGGCAAACATTCATTTTTGGTTGATCTACAGGCATGTATGCACAGCAAAAGCAAGCAAGCAAAACCAACAAGCGCCTGTATATCATTTGATCAAACTCCATGTTCCTGCTCAGCTGTTTTTTGGCAAAAGCTTCCACATCTATTTCAGTTCTCAAGCAAATCTTTTAGCACTTGTTCAGGGACTGGCCAACTATAGGGCACTAAACTGTCCCTCTAACCTTCAATTTTTACAAATTTGGATATCTTAGAATTCTTTTGAACACAATGGACACCACGCTTTTGCTGAAAGAGATCTATGATACAAACCATTTTCACAGTCCAAAAATCAACATCAAACTCAAGATTTGTAGCTTTCACAGGTTGAACAGGGAACAGGTGGCATGCACCATAGCTTCTCCATGCAGCTCACGTCTGCGTGCTCATTTCCCTGCTGGTGGAATTGTCGCTGCGCTCTTGTGTATGAGACGGTTTCACATCCTTCACAGGGACCATCTTAGGTCCAGCACCTGTGCAAATGCAACATACCCTTTGCCCCAAGTGATTAGCGGAAATGGTCCTTCAATTTGTCCTTACTCAAGGTTTCTGATCAAACTCGAAGGATTTTCTTTCAATTTTGCCTGTGTGCTGTTTGAAAAGTGCCTAAAAATTGGAGGATTAGTTCCTGCAAATGAGCTATTCAAAACATATAAAGCTTTGCTCAACCTCATCTGGGTTGTTGCTTGAGCCACTCCCCCTTTTGTTGATCTAGAATGAGTTTAGAGTGTGGTGTGTCCTTTCAACAATTGCCTGACCTGTGTGGGAATAGGGAATTCCAAAATGTGGCGAACACCCCAGTCCATCAAAAATGTGGCCAATTTTTGAGCTGTGTATATGGGGCCATTTGTCAGTTTTCATCTCGTGGGGGATCAGTTTGGCGAGCTCTGGGCCCAGTGACGCTGACAAGGACAAAAGCAAAAGACGAGAGGCGCTCTCTCTTCCCAGGATCAAAGTCCCACAGCTTTAATGGAGAACAGTTCCAGGAGAGAAAGGGAGTGTCCAGGAGAGGAAAGAAGATGTCCAGAGGAGGATAGAGAGCGTCCACCTCATGGCAGGGGATTTGAAACCCTGGGGGAGGAGGGTGGGTAGAAAGGAACTAGCATAATTCAACATAATAAATCACCACACTGAAGTTTTCTGCATAAATTGCTGCACCTGTTGCAAACAAAATCCTAAAAACTTCCCAAACACAACCATGCAGTCCCAAATGACCACAATGTGGCTGAAAAACCACTCAACCCCCCTGTATACCCAAGCACCAGGTGTCACAGGGAGCACCAACCCCTGCAACTAGAAAGTCCACACACACAGGCACACTGGAAAAGGAGTATATCTTTATGAGGGGACAGAGTGCTCACTTTTCTCAACACAACACACACCATCCACACATCAGCATCTACCCACATCATCTTCCTCAAACGTTCACACACTGAAAACACAACCACAATTACAACACACAGGAAAAATAGCAGCAATGAAACAGGATTTGCTCAATTCACCCCCAGAATTGCTAGCAGGTCCTTATTGACACAGCAAATCCTTTCTGCCAGCAGCCAGACCCAAACCCAAACTGTACAGGCGTACGTTGTGCACAGGACGTCTCTGTGTGACTTGTGAACAGCCCTTCCCCTGCATACACCTTACGGGTTACTTTATACAGAGTTAAACGTTCCCTTTCTCCACAGTCCCAGCAGTCTTGTCTGTCCCCCATGAGGAACAGCCGAGAGCGGAGGTGCCTCCAGGGAAGGAATGTCCTGGCAGCGCCCAGAGACGTCCAGAGCCCGGTTGTTCTCGCTGGAGCAGAGAAGCGTTCCTGCCGCGGTCACCAAATGAGGTGTGGAATAGAACTCCCCACAGTTAAAGGTAGAAAGTGGTGTGTTTATTACAGCGCCAGGCACACGAGGAGTTGTCTCTTAAAGACATGTGTGAAGAATCACTGCCGCTCTACTTATCTAAAAAAGTCCTACATATTCATATAATTCCCAAAACGACTAATACATATTAATTAGGAAACCCCACCTACCCCCTTTGTATTAAAATGTATTATAATTGAGTCCAAAGTTCCCTAATATTTGCGGATTCTTTCACATCTCATGGGTTGGTGAGTTTTAAATTGGGGAATGGTCTCCTTCTGATGAAGCCAAGACGTCTTCCTCAATTTGACCTCTTTCCTTATGACCTGTTGGCAGGCTTTTGCACCCCTTGGCTAAAGCTGAAATTTCGGGGCCCAGGTGCAGGCTACGGTCCTCTTCTTTGTCACAAAGAAATCCGCATCCCATCCTGCTTCTTTAAACATAGTAAAGACAGACAAGTGATATATTACCCTAGCCTTAACTACCTTATCTGCTAAAAATTAACTATCCCTTATTATTTCTACTCTTCTTGCTATACTCTTTCTGCCTAACTAAATCTTGCTAAAATTTTAACTCTTTCAGTTCTTTTAAATCCTGGATTCATTGGCCTCATCTCACACACCAGTCATGTGTGAGCTGATGCTGTAACTGGGAAATTCCACTCCTGAGCAGGAGATACAAGGCCTGGTTCTGAGCTGGAAGGGTGAGAAGGATGAGATGCACAGCGTTTTGATCCAGGGGATGTCCTGAAAGTGCACTGCCTACCTGCCCCTGCTGCCGAGTACCACGCTCCACCTCCTTCTCCTGCTCAGCAGATTTTTAGGAATCCAGGGCTTGGTCTGTGTTATTTGCCCCTGCAACAAATAGAATGAATTTGCTTTGCAATCCCAGTTTTGTCCTGGGTTATTTTGTGCATGGGTCTCCTCCTGAACCTGTGTCAAAGACTGGCAGGGACTAAAGGACACTCCTATTCTCATGTCAGTAAATTCGGAGAAGTGATTTAAGTATCAATAAGTCAATAAGTATCAATGAGTAAATCAAATAATTATGCTGTGCATAAATTCACAGACCAACGTGGAGTGTTTGCTTTGTGATGTCAGGGCATGGTTTCCACATTGTCGTGGTGACATCAGAAGGTTGCCTTGGTGAATGGAAGGCCTGAGTGTCAGAGGAGACCTAGTGTTTGCTCACATCAGGAGAACCCTCCTGGTTGGGGAATTTGTCAGTGGGTAGCTGCCCACTGACAAGAGCCTTGTTTTTTCTATATTTACCTAACTTTCAAAAAGGACAATGTTTCACCATCTGGCCAAGGCAGCTTTTGCTGTGTATGGCATTTCTTTCTCCATGTATTACGTGACACACTTCACCTGTAAGTAGAGGTTTCCCTTCTACTTAGGTTAGGGTGTAACCTAACCTGACTCTTGCATGTCTTCCTGCTCATTCTTGGTGGCTGAGTTTCTGATTTTGAAAGAGAAAGAGCATTAGGATGCCACTGGTTTGGTAAAGCTCCTGTCAAGAGGTTCAGCTAAAAAGGGGGTGTCTGTAGCCACAGGGGCAGCATCTGCAGGGGAACCTGCAGGGCTTCCGTTCCCTCCACAGGAGAGTCTGTGGCAGCAGAGTCTGTCATTTCCTCAGTTTGCTGGGACAAGCAGGACAACTTCCAAAATGCAGACTTAGAGGCCTTCTCAGAAGGCCTTCTAAGGACTTTGTAGTTCTCCCCAGAACTCAGGGAAAGCTTCTTTTATTCTAAATTTTGTAATGAAACGATTTGACTGTCCGTTTTGACCCTTGACTGAGTGCTAAAAGAGAGATTCCCTTTGCAGTGAAGTGCAACCGCCAAAGCAGTGAGTGTCTGCTCCTGAGCCCTGGAGCTGCTGCTGTGCTGTTTCACAATAGAACTGCCACAGCTCAGGGGGATTTGGGGCAAGCTTTTCTGGGTGACTGTTTTCAGCAACTTAATGGGAATTAGTGCATACAACTTCTTTTTTGAAAAAAGTACCTGAAAGACAAGAGAACAAAAGCTGCTTTATCTGTTGGACAGAACAGAAGCATTGTGTGTTGAAGAACAATTTGCATTTTCTTGATCATGTTTGTATTCATTTACTGACTAGACAGGCCAAAGTGTAGGCACAACCAAGATTATTGTCCTGATCTCTTGCTGGCTGTGTGAAAGAACTATGTCATGTGGAGGGATGTTGATAAAGAAAAATACTCTCTGTTTGGGTTGACTTCTCTTCTGTTGGATTCAGCAGCCCAGGCAGTTTTCTCACAGCACTTGTTCATTTTCCCTTGCCCACTCCAGGTCACCTGAAGCGTGTATTCAGAGGTGCTGATCCTGAGGTGAGTGAGAAAGGAACATTTCATGTTCCTGGTGCTTAGGAATGGTAGAGCAAGCTGTGAGCTTGATCTGTGGCAGTAGAGTGTAGAGGGCCAGCTGGGTAGGATGCAAGAAAATCCATTTCCATGTCTGCAGCAGCAATAACAAAGGCATCGCTGGCTATTTCCTAATTTTACATTTCAGAACTTTCAAGGAATGAAAAGCTCATGTTGCAGAGAGAATGTTGCTTCTTGATAGTAGCCAGGGTGGAATGTCTAATTCAGAACTATTAGCAATTCTGTTGAATTAGCCCATTTAAATTTAGTCGCAGTGACTTAGAATCCCATTGTTACCAAAGTTTCTGATTTGTCCTTAGCAGAGCTGGTTGTAGAAATAGAGGTGAATAGAATAAAGTGCTGAATAGAAATACGATTATAAATTATACGTAACTTTCTGTCCCTCACACTGCTGTCTGTCCACAGATCCCAGAACCAACAGCAGTCTCTCCTCTGGCTCCCTCTGCTCATGGAGAGGAGGCCGAAGAGGAGGCAAATGAGGTAGATGAGCGCCAGCCTCCAGCTGTGCTCACACCCCAGCCTGAACATTCTGAGCCAGTAAGTGCCAGCTGTGTGTGCTGCTGTCTTTAGTGCAGGGCAGAGCTGCAATTTTCACACCAGCCAGCACTTGCTGGTGCTGGCTGAGGATGCTGAGTGCTGGAGTCCTGCCAGGGCCTGGTGATTGCCCCCAGCCTGTGACAGCTGGACAATGGGCTTTGGTCTGTCACGTTTAGGCACCAGCTTCCTGGCATTTTGATAAGGGCTAGCCTGAAGCACGAAGGCTCCCTGTTCCCAGAGCAGGGAGCATGTCAAAGACACTGTGCTCAGCCTTGTTGGATACACAGGGGACACTGTGGCGTGGAGAGACCTGTCCCCCTGCACAGACTGGCCAAGTTGCTGCAGGCACTAAAAAATGTTGATCTGACCACAAAATCTCTTGGTGGTGCTTTGTCCCCACAAACTTCTTGGGTGTGCTTACTTGGGAGTATTTCAGAGACACACTGGGGATGTAGAGTTGCTGCTTGAAGTCAGGGATTTTGGTGCCTTTGTTGCCAGGTTGCTCTTTTCCCCTTCCGGCAGAGCAGCCGGTAGCAGAGCAGATAGGTGCTCTGAGTCTGCCTGTTTCTTGGTCTTTGATAAGCTGCAAGGAGAAGACTGTGTTGTCCATGAAGCTGTGGGGATCCATTCTTGTCTAGTGTGGCAAAAGAAACAAAGGGAGTAGTTCTGAACCCTTCTTCGGAGGCAAAAACCAGACACTGCATGTGTCTGTTGATACCTTCTATTGTGTAGTTTGCTTTGAAAATTGCATTGGAGCCTAGAATGGGAGCAAAGCTGCAAGTCCTTGACTGCTGTATTGTAATGCTAAAACCAGGGTGTACACCTTGCAATGGAGCCTGCAGTATCTGAAGTGCAATGGGCACCTTTGTGGCTGGGGAGCTGCGTGGGCCAAAAGGACGCAGGGCTGGCGGCCGTGAGCAGCTGAAGATGAGGCAGCGTGGGGCCAGGGGGCCAAGAAGGCCAAGGGCACGGTGGCTGTGCCAGCAGCAGTGGGGCAGCAGGAGCAGGGCAGTGAGCGTGGCCTGTGCTGGGCAGCGCTGCGGCCACAGCTGGAGTGCTGTGTGCAGCTGTGGGCCCTGGGAAGCAGAAAGTCATGGAGGGGCTGCAGCGTGGGCACAGAAGGACAGGGGAGCTGGGCAAGGGGGGGCAGCACAAGGCCAGGGAGGAGGTGCTGAGGGAGCTTTAGCCTGGACAATGGGGGCTCATGAGGGACCTTCAGGCAGACTGCCATAGATCCCTGCCTTAGATCCAATGCTCAGCACAAGGGCTGTTTCCCTGCCAAATATCCCTTCACAGCATCCAAGTGCTTTAGACACTGGAGTAGGTAACACTTTCATATTTTGTTTATTTGTTTGTTTTCTAGAAGGAGAAGCCTTGTGTAATTTCTCCTTCTCCAGGGAGCAAGGGAGCTTTTTCTCAATCTTTCCTGCCCTTTTCCAGCACTGGCAGAAATTCTGCTAGAATTTTAGTATTCAAGGAGGCAGTTCTGGATAATGCAGTATTTTTGCACAAGAACACATAGTTTGGGGCAGGGATGTTGGTGCAGAACAAGCTGTTCTGGTGCCAGACCAGCCAGTAGGGCTTGCCCATCATTTTCAAGTTAACGGCTCCTGTGTCTTTTGGCTGCCCAGGGAATCAGTGTGTGTTGTGTTTGGGAATTGAGCAGGAAATCAATGCCCTTGCATTCCAGATGGCCCTCGGAGTTTAGAGGAGCTGGGAGGGACTGGGCTGTATTTCTGATTCCAGCCACTTCAGCACCATCAGTGTGGTCAAGGGCAAGAGAAGAACTTGCCCGAGCACAGATGCACAGAGAGTGCAGTTCCCAGTGCAATGCTCTGGGTCTGGTTGCATTCCATAGGGACCCACACGCTCCAGATTCCCCAAGAGTGAGGGTTACTGAAGCAACAGGAGAGCAAGTTCAGGATGGCTGCTGATCAGGGCACTGCTAGCGAGTGTTGATGTGTGTAGCGACAGAAATGACAGTATTGATTCAGGGTGACCCCCAAATGGCGAAAAATATGCTTTGACTCTATGATTTAGAAGGTTAAACAAATGCTTTCTTAAGCTATGTTATATTACACTAGCACTATATTAAAACTATACTAAAGAGATACTTTACTAAAAAGCTGCTAAAGGAAAATTCGTGACTGTCTCCAGAAAGTCACGACACAGTTTTTATCTAATTAGCTAATCAAGCTAAACAATTATCACTAAAATCCAATTAACAAATCACTTTCAGTAAGCAAACACTATAACACATTCTTCATGTACTAAAAAACAAGAACAGCAAGTAGAGATAATAATTGTTTTCTCTCCTTCTATGATTTTCTCACTACCTTCCCTTAAAAAAAACCTAGGAGAGAGAATTATATCTCTCTCCATTCAAAGAATATAAATACCACAGTACAGTAAAGAGAGATTATAAAAGTGAGATCTATCTATCTGTCTATTTGAATCTTCCTGGCTCTGCTCCAAAGCAGTGGAAGATGCAAAGCTCACCTAAAGGCATCCCTTCAGGAGAGGCGTAGAGACAAGTTCCATTGACTGATCCTGAGCAGGCAGAGATGTTTCCCCCTCCAGAGATGGTTGTTTTTTCCCCTCAGTGCTGTTTTCCTCCTCCAGCCTCTTGTGCCCTGAAGCCTTCTTTTTATCCTTTAAATTTTTGCATGTCCTAAGGGAGTGGAACTATCCCATGCTGTAGCTGGGGTCTGGTGACTTTGCTCATACATGCCATACATGACACATGGTTTCCTTCACTGGCATCCCCAGGGCTGTATAAGTGCATTCGTTAATGGGGCCTTACGAGAAACTCTGTTACTGCTGGTCAGAATTCTCAGTTGACAAAAAAGGGAGAAGAAACACCTTGGTCCTCCTCCATATACTTGAGGCGGCCATAGAGGTTCTCTGACTTCCATCAGAGATCTTTGCATGCATCTTCATCTCCTGAATGACCCAGTTTTCTAACAAGAATGTGGATGTCAGGAAGTCACAAAGCTGGTGCAGGCCTGAAGAGAAGGTGAACTCCAGAAGTGTCTCTGACAAGGAGTGAGCTCACCCAGGAAGCCCCTGCAGAGCCAGGATGGAGCTGTGGGACAGGGCGGGGTGTCAGCCACTACTGAAAGACAAACAGGACATGGCAGAAGCAGAGGGAGGCTCTCACCAGACCCTTGAGAAATGCCACCCCTTCCCTGTCAGCTGCCTGAGAGGCTGTTGGAGCTTCAGTCCCAGATGGCCCCTGACTGTATGGCCAGGGTCACTTTGGAATCTGTGCCTCCCCTCGGGCAGAGAACGACCCAGGAGAGCAGCAGCACAGTGCTTTGGGAACGTGTGAGCCCAGCAGCCTTTGAGTCTTGGCCCACAAAGGGCGTATGGGAAGTTGAAACCCATCTTGTCTTGCTTTCTGTGCAGGTGCTTCTAGAGAAAGAGCAGGAGCACACTGCCTTATCTGAGATGCCATGCCAGACTCAGGGAGAGCTGTTCCCTGCCCGAGGGCAGGAAGAGCAGCACAGGCAGCAGGTGGAAGAGCCACAGGAGAATGGCCAGGTGAGCCTGACTGGCCAGGGGACAGAGGGAAGGGCAGGAAGAGGGGCGTAAACCAGAGCTCCTGGGACTGAGGAGGCCAGGAGTCCCACAGGCACTGGAAGGACAGAGCCTTGCAATCTGCAGAGATCAGCCCTGGGACAGGAGGTTTGCAATGGAGGCTGATGTGGAGAGGGAAGCAGAAAGAAATGGCTGAATAAATGTGATTTTGAGGCCAAAAGAGGAAAAAAGCTGAGCCTTACAGCAGCTCCCAGTCACTTGTTCTGCTTTTGTGTGTACAGAACATCAAGGCAGAGCCACAAGCAGAGCTGCCCGAAGCTCAGAGTGACATCATGGCAGTGAAGAGAAAGAACAAGGAAGACATGGGGAGAATTCAAGAGGAGAATCTCCATCAGCAGAGGGGCGATCAACAAAACCAGGTGAATGAAAGAGTGGCAGCCACTCCACTCATGAAATGTCCTCTCTTTTGTTTGTTAGAGAACATGAAGGAACAGCTGGATGCAGAGCTTCAGATAGCTCACAGTATGACCAAGGCAAGGCATAAGCAGCTGGAGGAAGAAATGAAAATCATCAGAGAGAAACTTAATCGCTTCCATCAGTCTCTGCAAAACCTAGTGAGTGAAAGAGGGATGCAGCCACTGCAGTCACCAGTCTGGTGGTTTCTGCCCTTCTTGCCTTTCCAGTGCAGAGCAGCAGGGAGTGGGGCCATGCCTCTGAGTGCCATCCTGCTGTAGTGTGTGTATCACAGTCACTCTGAAGGACATTTCCTGGTGTGCTGAATCTCAGCTGCTGCCCTGGACAGTGAAACTTGTCCTTTGGCCTTTTGGCCAGCAGTCATCCAAATTGATTCCTGCTGGCCTGTTCCTGCTCTCCTTTTTTCTTGAGGTATTTTTACAGTGGAACTTGGTGACCCAGATGGAGGATTGAAACAAGCTGTTGTATCCCCTGTCAATCTGTTCTTTGCCTTTCCTCACAGTCGATGACTCCTGGCTGACAGGGACAAGCTGTAGTGTCTGACTGCTTTGTTCTGTTTGACTTGAGGTGCAAGTGTTGACATCTCACCGGGCAGCCTGCGAAGACTTGCAGGGAATGTGTGGCAATGAAGGACCCCAAGTTAGGAGTGAGGCACAGGAACAGTGCCTGCCAGAAATGCTCCAGGTCCAGCACATCCTGGGCTCTGAACCTGCTGCCGCAGCAGCATCACCTCGAGGAAACCCTTCTGTGAAACCTGGGAACTCAAGCTCGGGCAGATCCTGGGAACAGGAGATTGAGGAGGAGTACCTGGAGCTGCTGGGTACGTCTGGGGTGTTTCTTATCTGAGGGACAGTGTGTTGTGTGCGGGTGTCAGCAGAGCTGTACCAAATGCTCCTCCTGAGTTGGGTGTCACAGGGCCATTTAGGACTCCCCAGAGGCAGTGCTGTGCTCCGAGGCAGCGAGAGAGCTCTGGGTGTTCCTGCTGCCTCTGAGGGCACATGGGACTGGCTTGGGTTTGCCTGAACTTCCCTCTCTGCTAAAGGCTGAAGCAGGGATTGTTCTTGGATCAGCAGAAGGCTGTAACCTAGCAAATGATCTAGGCAAGTCCTGTGTGCTAGTGGCCAAACCGAACAGAATTTTTAGCTTCCTAAATTCTCCTTAGACTCCTGGCTTCCAACCAGTCATCAGAGCAAAAAAACTTCACAGAAATGGACTGGCTTTGGAGTTTTGTCATTTTGGTTGGGGAATCTTTTTTGGGGGGAGGGGGGGTGGGATTGCTTTTGTGTTGTTCATTTTTGGTGGGGGTTTTTTGTTGTGTTTTTCTCCATCCTGAAGGAGCCCTTCTACCCCACGTCTTACTGATGTCATTTTTATGACTGTTACTGTTACCACTACTACATCTGCAGTTTATTTTCATGAGAATGCTATATTTTTGTCAATAAGAGAATGCTATCTTTTTGTCAATAAGAACTATTTTGAAAGAACATCAGGTTACAGGACAAATAGAGAGCACGAGGTATTTTCCATGTGCCCCCAAAGAAAAAACAGAGACTTTGATAACAACCTTTATTTTATCTTCTAGTTTTATACTTATCAAGATGTGTCCAGGAGACACATCCAAGTGGCGTGATCAGATAAAAGTGTACTGCAGGCATTTCTCAGGAGAGAGCCTCCAGCTCAGCCGTGGTATATTCCTCAGATCCATGGCACTTTTCCATACCTGATTCCCACTCTTTCCCATGACTGTTAGAATCCTACCCATTGGCCCAGGCCCTGCTCTAGGAAAACACATCAAGCCCTTTGTGATTCTGCAGCACAACCCAATGAATCTGCTTCTTGCCCGTAACAGCTGCCAGTGCTGTGCTCTCAGATAAGATCTGGTGGGGCTGAGACCAGAGCCCAGTGGATGCTGTGTCTGCCATCACCTGCTGGGACAAAAAGGGCACTGATCTGCGCCTCAGTGTGGCTGATCTCAAAGCCCATCCTGTTGTGTCCAGAATGGGGGCAACAGCTTGTCTGGGGCCCAGGCTCACTCTGGCTTCTTCCCATCAGTGCCTGTCAGTGCTCATGCTTGGGCTTTGCCAGCCTTGTTGTGCTAACTGCCCTGTCCCTGAGGGCTGGAGGGACTGCAGAGACTGGAGCCTTCCTTAGCTGGGAGAGGGGCATCTTGGAGCTCAGCCTGCTCATAAACAGGTCAGGGTCCTGATGCTGAAAGCCCCGTCAGGATCAGTTACAGCTTGAGGTGCTCTGGTTTACAAATGGGAAGGCATTCCTTTGGCAAACTGCTGAAAGGTGGGGAAGATGTCCTCCTCTCCTGGGATTGCAGGTCCCTGTGCTTTGTTTCCTGTCAAGAGAACTCTTCAAAAGACTGTACAAATCAGTCTCTGTGCTGGCCACCTGTGCTGCAGAGCTGTCTGCCTGGTTGTGGTCGTTGTTACCCTGCTGACCACAAAGGGCTCAGAGCCCCAGGCGCTGGGGCTGCCTTTTCTATCTCCTGGAAGCTGGGATCTCTGCTTTAAAGTCAGCATCTTGCATTTTGTTTCCCTCAGGAAGAATGGTGAACCCCACTGAAAATCCCCTAATGAAATACACGCATCTGAATTATATTGGCAGCGGGTGAGTCCAACAGCAGTTATTCCTGCATAACCATAAGCCAGGTGTTTTTCTGGTGGAATGTCTATCCAGCGTGAAGTCAGGCCAGCTGCAAAGATGTTCACACACTGGGGATAGATTGTCCCATCTCTCAATGCTGCTCAGAATTTGTGAGTGGGCTCAGAAGGCATTGTCAGAGATGCCTTGCTACCGAGGTCTTGCCTGCATCAAGGAACAGGACCTGGAAGGTCTCCTTGTCTCTCAAGTGTAGGACAGCTCTGTGTTAATTTCTTTAGCATTTTTTGTATGTCTCAAAATCATACTGGCACACTAATGAAAAGAGAAGAAACTTGCTTGCCTGAAAGAGCAACCTATGCCCTATCAAAGCTGTGAGATAACAGTTCCCAGGAGCAATTCTTTCCCCTGGTTTGAGGAAGGAAACACTCTGTGGTCAGGATAGGAATCACACCGTTTAGACAGTGAAACCCAAGAGGAAGGACTAACCTCCCTTTAGAAGTTGAACCCCAGTGCTTCAGGAACAGGCCCAGTGCCCATGCACTTGAGAGGAAAATGCATCATCTGCCTTCTGGCAGAGCCCTCCTGCATCCTGCAGGTTTTGACACTTCCAGCAGAGATTTCCTGTGTGGGCTGGCTTTCACTGCAAGGTCTAAACGGCTTCTCCTTTCTCTGCTTCTGTTTTGTTTCTAGGGGGTATGGAGATGTTTACAGAGCACTCGACACTGCCACAGGAGGAGAGATAAATGTCAACAGCCCCTGCAGGCTCTGCTGCACTCGAGGGCTTTCCCCTCTGGTGTGAGCTGTGGCTGGAGCTTTGGGCAGAGCTGTGCTGAAAAAGCACAAGAAGCACAGACTGGTGCCAGCCCACAGAACACATTTGGGACTTTGTCCTCCTCAGCTGCCAGAAGGAAGACACGGAGGGCAGCAGTTCCTTTCAGAGAAGGACGCGCTCACTCGCTCTCCATTGCTAAAACAAAGGTGGTGCCTTCAAGCACCTCACTGCTCTTTGGGGCTACAGCTTCAGAGTCCTGAATTCTCATTTCTGGCTGCCAGCAAATCCATCTGAAAGTTACTGATAGTTCCTTAGCCACCTGCAGTGCTGCACTTGGGAACTGCACGTAGGGAGAGATCTGCAAGGCGTCCCTGAAAGCCCAAAGCCCTGCCCATATCACAAGATGTATCCACAGAGTATTAAGGCATGGATTACTTCTTCTGAGTCCCAAACAAAGCAGCAGAGAGTGTGGTCAGAGGTTTGTGGGTGATAACTGAGACACTGCTGTTACCAAGTGGTCAAGGCAAAATGTCAGTGGCCCCACGTGTCCTGTAACTGGCTCCCAAGGGAGCAGAGAAATGGGCTGTTGGAATGTCAGTTCCTAATGACTGCAGTGCCTAATCACAAGGCAGTTTGGCACAGCTCAGCTGTGTCATTGCAAAATCACTCGCTCCACGTGCCTTGTGGTCTCATGCCACCAACCTCCCAAGTTACTGATTTTCAATGTCATTTTAGGTGGCAATAAAAAAAATAAATCTTCAAGGAGTGAGGAGGAAGGAGCTAACCTTTAATGAAATAATGATCATGAAGAGGTATAGGAGTCCCAATGTTGTGAATTATTTAGACAGGTGAGAGGTCATGGTCTTATCCCATGGATGTGTGTTTACATAAAGCAAACATGAGAGGTTAAAAACCCACTTTGGTCAGTGGCAGCAAGTAAAGCTGTTAATTTTTATTTATTCATATGTCTCTACTCATCTCCAATGGATGAGAAGAGAGTGCATCTTGTCTGCATGAGTCTTCCCTGGCACACCTAGTTTGATAATTACTCCAAAATTATTCAAAACCTGGATCAGCTGTATCTTCCTAACTCAATAGCCTCAAAGTTCACTGCCTCCACATTTATTTGGGATTGATTTTTTAAAGTTTCTTAAGTGCAGATGAACCATCCTAAAGCGGATTACCCTTGGATTGTTTCCCCTCTTTGCCATTGCTATGCATGCCAGGAAGACTAGGTGCTTATTTCCAGAAACACCATGCCTGACAGGTTTTTTATCTGGGCTGTTTCTAAACTGCACTTTTCATTTGCTGCCCATCTAAGACATCTCCTTTTTCACAGATGTGTCTTTCTCTTTGAGACTGCACAGATTGCAAACAATGCACAGCCAAGAGGGAATATCTATTCCTTTGATTCTGTCCTTGTCACAAAGGCATCTGGAAATAAGAAACCTGGAAGCAAAAATCAATGTAGCCATACATGTTCATCTCTACCCCCTTGTTTCCTTCTTTCAGCTACCTTCTGGGCGAGGAACTCTTGCTGGTTATAGAGTACATGGATGGAGGTGTCCTGAGCGATATCGTCAGACAGACCTGCCTGTCTGAAGATGAGACAGCAGCCATCAGTCGGGAGGTCAGCAATCCCAGCTGTGTTTCCAAGGGCTTTGGCAGGATTGTCTGGGAAACAGGGGCTCAGAACAGGAGAGGTTTCCTGTGCCAAGCTTTGTTTCTGTGTTGCTGCTATTCTATGGGCAAGTAAAAGCATCTCAAGTGAAAGGCCTGCCAGTGCCCCTGCACTCCCTGTACTCAGTGCCAGTACTCTTCTCTCCTGCTGATGTATTCTTGCTCTGGCTCATGTCTTTTTATTTGCTGTTCTCCACCTTGCCTCTCTAAATGTTTGCCTGGAGTCTGTCTTCACTGCATTCCTTGCCTGTAAAAGCAAAGGTGCTGGTGGCAGGATTTGAAACAAACAGCAAAGAAAAAAGAGAGAGACTCGTTTCTCTCAGTCCTCAGCTGAAAAGGATAGGAGTGCAGCCAGAATGCTCTTTGCTTCTGAGCACATGCACTGCAGCAGGAGTCATCCTGGCTGGTTGGCAGGGGACAGCCTACAACAGCAGGTGCTGTTGCTCTTTCAAAAGCTGATGTGCCTTTCCTCAGAAAGGTCCTGCTCTGCAGGTGTTGGAGCAGCAAGCTCTTCCTCTCAGTGGCCATTACTGTTCTGTCATTACTCCCCATTCCCCTGGAGAGGGAATCTTTCAGATTCTTTGTTTCCTTTCTTGTGTGATGAAATCACATCACTCATTTTTGCCCTTCTGTTTCTGTTTTCTCACTCAGTGCCTGCAAGGACTGGATTTTCTTCATTCAAACAATGTGATCCATCGAGACGTGAAGAGTGACAACATCCTTCTCAAAACTGATGGTTCTGTCAAACTGGGTCAGTATATTCTTGGTCAGGTGCAGCATTCCAGGGATGTGGGTGTGGGGCTGCTTGGAGTGACTGCCAGCTCCCCAAAAATGGTGCTGGTGGCAGTGCAGAGACCCCTGCTGTGAGCTGAAGGCACAGTTGCAACGTGCACAGAGGTATAAGGAGCCACAAGCAGTCAAGAGTGGCCTTGCTCTGTGTGTGTCCCTTCCAGAGGGAGGGAGTTACAAGTCCAAAGTTTCCAAAGAACAAAAGCCACTGCTAGAGGCAGTGTAAAAAATGGGGGGATTTTTAAAGTCACCAATGCCAGGAGATTCAACAGCACAATTTCAAACTTCTACTGGGGAATTCTTTTGCTTGCTTTCGTAATTGCACAGAATTCAGATAAAACCAGTATTTTGTTTTCTCCTCAGCTGATTTTGGCCTCGCTACTCAGCTCACCCCTGAGCAGAGCAGACGGTGCTCAGTAACCGGGACTCCTTGGTTGATGGCGCCTGAAGTGGTGACAGGTCAACCATATGGCCCCAAAGTGGACATATGGTCTTTGGGAATTGTGGGAATTGAAATGATAGAACAAGAACCTCCTTACTTGAGTGAAAGTTCTGGCACGGTAAGGAGCAAATACTCACTGATCCCACTGTCTTTCTCACCTGTCCCATGTCCTGTGTGCCACTGGACAAAATCCCATTGCCGTCTGCTGGAATTACTTCCACCAAGGTCCCCTCCTACAAATGTCCCTGCAACACATCAGCATCTGCTGTACTTTTGGTTGCATCAGTGGGGGAATTCAAGCCTTACCACATGCAAACAAACTCCAAACAAACAAAGTGTTCTCAGGCAACACTTTCATTTGGGTTAGTGGTTCCAGTTCTTTTGTCTGTGTAGATGGCCTTAATAACAGGAAAAGAGCATCTTAAGAGTGTCGTTATCTTTCCAGAAATGAAGGAAGGAAACCCAAACCCAACAAAGTTTCTAAAACTGTGGTCTTTAAAGAGGAACCTAACCCTGTGTGCAGTTTCTTCTTATTGGGAAACATGGGCATGCGGGTGTAAAGGCCACAGAGTCTCTTCTGCTTCTTGTGCAGTGCTGTTGAAACACTCAGTGACCGTGTTTCCCTCCTAGCCCAAGCAACATTCTGCACGTCACCAAGCCAGAGCCTGGTGATTCGGAGAGCCTGCCAAAACCTCCCAGTGATTCCTGGCACTTTCTGGGATGGGCCTACCATTCATGCATTGACTTGAGTAGCCAAATGAGCAGAGGGTGGCCATAGGGATGGAACCTCTCCTTCTTCTGATCTAGACAATTTTTCTTTTGCTGCAAAAATGGGAAGCTGAAAATTTCAGACTGCTGAGAGACAGAGCTGCAGGTGGCTCCTCTGTGCCCAAGCAGGCATTTTCATGCCAATACATTTGTGCAGGCATCTTAATGTGTCTGTGTTGAAGCGGAGATTGTAAATGTTTTTTTCCCTACCTGGGTATTAACTGATGGATTTCCTTTCTTTTCTTCCAATTACCATTGTTTTCAAGAACAGCACAAAAAGCCTGATGAGTTTTGTTCTAGGGCACGTGCGCTTAAAGGACCAAAAAGCACTGCAGAGATGCCTTTCATGTACTAACCCATGAAATTAGTTAGTATAGCAAAGTCCCTCTTCCAAAAAGCCTCTGAAGCTGGCATGAGTCCTCAGAGATGCAAAAGTCCTTTTGCTGATGTAGTTCCCACTAACTAGGTCAGACAATGAAATCAGCTGCCAAGGCAAGATCTGAGGTATGGTGGAAAAGCTGTGGCTGCATCGGGGTTTGGGTTTTTGGTTGGTAAAGGAAAGTCATCTCTGGGTCTCTGCCAGGGCAGAAACTGCCACTGCAGAACAGAGGTTAAACAAAGGGATCTGGGAGAGCCTTAGAGATGTGAAAGCAGGAGGTGGAGCCTGGTGTCTCCTTTTTCTCCAGGCTACACGCCTGATAGCCACAGTAGGGACTCCACAGCTGTGGCAGCCCAAGCTCCTCTCGGCTTTGCTGCGTGACTTCCTGAGCTGCTGCCTGCAGACAGACGAGGAGCAGCGCTGGTCTGCCAAGGAGCTCCTGCAGGTAAAATGTGAAGGGGCTGCAGGTGAAACAGGCTCTGAGGGATGGGCTCCTCTTCCACTCAATTCCAAGGCAGCAGATGAGCCCCCTTCCTCCTCACCTCCACTCTTGCTGCTCTTCAAATGAAAATGGTGAGGAATCCTAGACTGGGCTGGGCTGGCAGGGCCCTGTAAAGGTCCTGTGGTGCAAGTGTCCTGCAATGAGCAGGGACATCTTTAAAGAGATCAGGTTGCTCAGAGCCCTTTGCCACCGGAGCCAGAATGGTTGCAGGGATGGGGCTCCTACAAGCTCTTGGGGCAAGCTGTGCCAGGGTGGCACCATGCTCCCAGTAAACAAGTTCTTCCTTAGACCTACTCTGATTAGATGCCCTTTGTGTTTAAAAATATTTGTCCACATCCTATTGTAACTGGCCCTGTTAAAAAAGATGTCCCCCACTTTCTTCAAAGCCACTGTGACGTCTTGGAAAGTGGCAGTAAAGTCTCCCCGGGGCCTGTCCTTCACAAAACTGAATAACTCCAGCTCCCTCTGGATTTCTTGAGAGGAGAGATGCTCTGTCCTCTGTCTGTTTCTGTAGCCCTCTTTTGTGATTTGGTAGGGTGTTCAGTTTTATCTAATGGCAAAAGAATTGAAGTAGAGCAATGTGGGGTACAGAGACATGAAATGGTGGTGGAGGAGCCCAAGGAAGCCAGTCCCAGCCTAGGGGTCAGAGATTTGGCTGTGGGCAGGAGGGGCTGTGGGGGGCTCACTGTGAGCCTCTGAGGGGCCCTGGTTTGTGCCCCCCCGCCCATCCTCAGAGGTTTCTGCCATGCAAACAGGGACAGCTGGGAGGGACTTGTCCCAGCCCCATCTGCTGCCTGGCACGCTCAAGCAGACGGGAACTGCGCCAGGGTTACTGCCAGGTTGTGTGGCAGAGAGGGAACTGCAGGGCCCAGTGCCACTTGGCTGGCCCTGCTGGGAAGGAAGGTACCATCCAGCACACGAGGGGCAGGGCATGCAAAGGTAGACACTGCTCTCTGTCCCTGTGGGAATCAGCACAGTGCCTGTCTTTCAAAGGCAGGGGCCTGTGTGAGTCATTGGAGTTTCCTGAAAGGAAGAAAACCTAGGGACAGAAAGTGCCATTTCTAGAGCACTGGCAGGGCAAAAATCCCAGCATGATGAATACATCACAATAAACAGATGAGTGGGATTCTGGGCCAGGTTTGCCTGTGATGGCAAGGTCTTGCACACTGGTGATGACTGGGGAGCAGATGGTCCCATTGCTCCTCTTTCTGGGTCTTTCCAGGAACTTGATGTATCCTGATTGAGTCCCTGAAGCAATGAGCTTGGAAAGTAATGGTTCACTGTTCTTTGTTGTATTTTTTTTTCCAGTGGACAGCATCCATTTGTAACTTCAGCCAAGCCACCATTCATCCTGGCACAACTCATCAACTCAGAGAAGAAGACGAATAACCCTAACTCTAAACCCTAACCCTAAACCCTAACCCTAACCTTAAATGCTAACCCAAACCCAAAGCCCTAACCCTGTCCCTATCTGTAACCCTTACCCTAACCCCAACCCTAAGTCTAAGCCTAGGCCTAAACCTAAACCTAAGCCTAAGCCTAAGCCTAAACCTAAGCCTAAGCCTAACCCTAGGAGACGAGAACATAGCAATCATGTCAAGATGTTATCTCTGTTACCAATTTAGAGTAGGATTGTAGAGTAGGGTTGCTGAACAGATTTGTAGCATAGAATTATAGATTAGAGTTGTAATTAATAAAGTTTCTGAAACATCAACTCATTTGGAAGATTCTCCTCCTTCTGACCCCTTCAGAAAATTCAACATTTCCTTCTGAATTACCAATTGTTTTTTATGGGTGCTAAGTCACACATATGGCTTCTTTTGTATGGTTTCATAAGTGAGGAGGGCTCCTCTTCATTCATCCTCTCCAGACCACACTGCCTTTGGAATATGACCCACTGGCTGGTTATGGCACAGCTGCGATATTTCTAGTTGAGGCAGTAAGGGCAATGGCATTTGAAGGCAAAACCAAAGGAAGAATGAGGCAGCCCAAACATCTTGTGCAGGTTCAGGCCTTCAGCTGTGACTGCAGAGCATTGGGGTTCCTGCCACTAGGATTTGTATCCCTAAATGCAATAATCTCTTTGGCTGGAGGAGAGCCTTGCTCAAGTGAGAAAGCAGAAAGATCAGAGAGGGTGCTCGGGAAGGTCTCCTGTGGTGCAGAGCTGTCAGCACCTGTGAGGTGAGAGCGGGCCTGGCCTTGCCCGGGCTGGAGCCCCAGCAGAGCCCCGGCAGAGGCCGGAGCAGCCTGAGCCCCAGCAGAGGCAGGCTGGAAGGAGGCCCTTGGAGCTGCAAGAGGCAGCAGCCGGGCCCTGGGTGCCTCTTGCTGGGAGCGGGCAAATCCTCCGCTCTCAGATCCCAGGTGGCAGCTGGCTGCTGCTGAGGGGAAGCGCATCCGTGCTGGCCACAGCCCGGCCTGGAGGCATTGGCCGTCTGGAGTGTGCCCAGGAGCAGGGAAAGGCCAATGGCAGCCGCGGGCTGCTGAGTTGGCTGAGGATTCCTCCTCTTCTGCCGACTCCCCTGCAACTCCTGGCAAAGGCCAGCAGTGTGTGCAGCACTCTGGGCACCAGGGCAGGGAGCCGGGCTGCTCGGCAGGCTGGAGCACAGGGCAGCTCCTTCAGGCCCGGCACTTGTGCCAGGGGAAGTGAGGCCAGTGTGAGGCAGGGACAGCTTGGCAGGGCACATCTGCAGGAGCCAGCGCCTCACACAGCTCTGGGAGGAAGCACCTGCAATCCTGCAGTTCTGCACTGAGCCAGAGCAAAGGTGTGAGATGCAGCATGTTTGGCAGAAATATTCAGGCCCACCAGGCCAGCCTGCTTTGTGCTTTGTGGCGCACAGCATGCACTGTGCAATGCAGCTCTGAGTTGCTGGGAGAGAGGCAGTCGGGGATGTGCCTGAGGTTTGTGCTTGTGGAGTGAACTGATTTGGAAGGGGGCAGAAGGGTTTGAGCAGGCAATTTGTGTTTTCTTCATTAATTTCTGAAAGAAAGTCATAATGTGTTCCACACAGGTAGGGTTATTAGAAAAGAAAGGCCTTATAAAATCAGGCCTTGCTATAGTAAATTCCCAGATAGCCTGGTACATCTTCTACGTGCAGCCAGCAAACTTCCCATGGGAACAGTCATGAGTGCAGTTAGCACAACAAGCTATTGTGCTAAGAAAACTGTTTGCATCTGTAACAAACAAGAAATCTCTCCCATGAGCATCCACAAAAAAAAATGTAATCACCTGAGTAAGAGTGAGTCTTAAAAAGAGTGAGTCTTTGCATGTACACACTAATACACCTTCTAAGCAATAAATTGTGTGATAAGGAAACTACCAGCCAGCTGGACTGAACATGAGATCTGTGAAAACCGTGTAAAAATGAGTTATGTGAATAAAGAATTGGCTTTCCCTGCTTGAAGAAACTGAGTCCCAGCTGCTTTATTGACACAGCAATGTGGCTTCACTCAGCAAGAGCACTTGCAGGGTGTATTGATGAAACGCTTGTGTTTGATTCCCAGAATAGGAAGAAGAGGCGTGTAACAAACAGGGCTTAGTCTTTTGAATTCTTTTAGCTTTAACAGGAGTGCTGAAGCCTGTATTCCCCCACTGCAGTGCTTACTGTGTGCAACTGGCGATCTTGGCCTTGAGAATAAGGAGAGTGCCCCTGCTAAGAACATAGCTGGAATGCATTCAAAGGGAAGAAAGTGTTTTTAGGAGGCTCTTGACCATCAAAGGAGAATTTGAGGAATGGGAATATTTCCCAAACAACTGTGTCAGGAACCAGAGACGGGCCCGAAGCCCTGCCATATTTGATCCATGTTTGAGCAGGTTGACAAGACAGTGAAGGAAAGTGTCTTGTTTAACATGGGGGACCTTGACCCTTGAAAGAGAAACAATGTATTGGTCAATCGGTGGGCAGTCAAGCTGTGAAAGGGGAACAATGGAGCCGTCGGTGGCAGGGAGTCATGGAGTCATCCTGAGCCATCATCTCACACGCCAGCCATGTGTGAGCTGGTGCTGTAACTGGGAAAATTCCACATCCTTAGCAGGAGATACAAGGCCTGGTTCTGAGCTGGAAGGGTGAGAAGGATGAGATGCACAGCGTTTTGATCCAGAGGATGTCCTGGAAGTGCACTGCCTAACTGCCCCTGCTGCCGAGCACCACGCTCCATCTCCTTCTCCTGCTCAGCGGATTTTTGGGAATCCAGGGGTTGGTATGTATTATTTGCTACTGCAACTAATGGAATAAAGTTGCTTTGCAAGCTCAGTTGTGTCTTAGGTTCTTTTGTGCATGGATCGCCTCCTGAACCTGTGGCAACGACCAGCAGGGACCTACAGGACACTCCTATTCTCATGTCAGTAAATTCTGAGAAGTGATTGAAATATGTCAATAAATTTGAGGTAATGTTTAGCCTATGAGTTTCAGCAAAGTATTGAATATGTCTTAGTTCCATGGATACAAGACGGGTAGGTGAGATTGCTGGGTGTGCAGGGCTTAGGGAAGTGATTCCCTATGCACCCACCACTGAAACAAAGTAATGCCTCCTTTCTAGCCCAGAGCTGGCAACAGGGATCAGGCCCTGCTTGGAAACTTTCATTTTGGCAACTTCTGTTAGCAGGTAAGAAAGGTCAAAATGAAACATTTTCCAGCTGGTTTATCCTTTTAGGCACCAAAGCTCTGTGCCACGGGTGGCCTGGGTGTGTGCAGAGCAATGCAGCCCCCACAAAGCCCTTGGTTTCCCCTCAAGTTGCCAGTTTGACTGCTTCCAAAGGGAAAGAAAGGCAGAGATGTACATCCACAGGAGCCCTGGGCTGTGGGCCATTTTCTTGGTCTGGTTTCCTTTGCTTGTATCCCATCTGAGTGCTCAGCTGGGGTACAGGCTGTAGGTGCTTGGGGCACTCTTGGAGCTCCTCTTGGATCCCCTGAACAACAGGGTTTGGCCCATGAGGGGAATTTGTGCTGCTTTGTGACAGAGGAAAACTTCCCAGGCTCTTCTGTGTTTGCTGTAGGGAAGGTTGGTTATTGCTTGGCATAAATTCACAGACCAACGTGGAGCGTTTGCTTTGTGATGTCAGGGCATGGTTGCCACATCGTCATAGTGGCATCAGAAGGTTGCCTTGGTGCACAGAAGGCCTGAGTGTCAGAGCAGCCCTAGTGCTGGCTCCGATTCAGGAGAACTTTCCTGATTGGCACCTTTGTCAGTGGGTAGCTGCCCACTGACAAGAGCATTGTTTCATCTATTTACCTAACTTTCAAAAATAACAATGTTTCACTATCTGGCCAGGGCAGCTTTTGCTGCTTATGGCATTTCTTTTTCCGCGTATTATGTTACCCACTTTGCACGTAAGTAGAGTTTTCCATTCTACTTAGGTTAGGGTGTATCCCAACCTGGCTTTTCTATGTCTTCCTGCTCTTTCTTGGTGGCTGAGTTTCTGATTTTGTAGGAGAAAGAGCATTAGGATGCCTCTGGTTTGGTAAAGCTCCTGTCAAGAGGTTCAGCTAAAAAGGGGGTGTCTGTAGCCACAGGAGCAGCATTTGCAGGGGAACCTGCAGGGCTTCCGTTCCCTCCACGGGAGAGTCTGTGGCAGCAGAGTCTGTCATTTCCTCAGGTTGCTGGGACAAGCAAGACAGCTTTGAAAATGCAGACTGGCAGACCATCTTGGAATGCCTTTTAAAATCTCTGCCGTTGTTCCCAGAACTCAGGGAAAGCTTATTTCTTTTTAAATTTTGTCATGAAAGGATTTAACTCTCTAACTTGACCCTTTACCAAGTGCTTAACTAGTGATTCTCTTTGCAAGGAAATGTAAACTCTAAAGCAGTGAGTGTCCGCCACAGCTCAGAGGGGGTTTTGAGGAAGCATTTCTGGGCAAGCATTTCCAGCAAATTAAAGAGAATTAGTGCATGCAACTGATTAAAAAAAAAAATAAAAAACCAAACAAAAAAAAAACCAAAAAAAAGACCTGAAGGAGTGGATTTAAAAAGCCGTTTTATGTGTTTTCTAGAACAGGAGCATTGAGTGTTGAAGAACAATTTGGATTTTCTTGGTCATGTTTGTATTCATTTACTGGCTAAACAGGTTGAAGTGTAGGCACAAGCAAGATTATTGTCCTGACCCCTTGCTGGCTGTGTGAATGAAAGGTGTCTCCTGGAGGGATGTTACAAAATGGGAAATCTTCTCTGTTTGGGTTGACTTTTCTGTTGGATTCAGCAGCCCAAGCAGTTTTCTCACACCATCTGGTTCATTTTCCCTGCCCACTACAGGTCACCTGAAGTGTGCATTCAGCAGTGCTGACCCTGAGGTGAGTGAGAAAGGAACATTTCATGTTCCTGGTGCTTAAGAATTGTAGAGGAAGCTGAGAGCTTGGTCAGTAGCAATAGAGTGTAGAGGGCCAGCAAGGAAGGCTGAAAGAAAATCAGTTTTCATGCCTGCAATGAAAATAACAAAGGCATAAGTGGATATTTTAAAATTTCCATCTCAGAGCTTTAAAGAACTACAAATCCAGTTTTGCAGAGAGAACCTTGCTTGCTGACGGCAGATAGGGTGGAATATTTACTTAAGAGCAATTTCCTGTACAGTTGAATTAGACCATTTTGATTTAGTCAGAGTGCCTTACAATTCTATTCTTATCACACTTTATGATATCTACTTAGAAGATGTCGTTCTAGAACAGGAAGACCGTCTTGCAATGGTGCCTGCTGTACCTGAAGTGAAATGGGCACCTTTGTGGCTGGGGAGCTGCGTGGGCCCAAAGGACGCAGGGCTGGCGGCCGTGAGCAGCTGAAGATGAGGCAGCGTGTGGCCAGGGGGCCAAGAAGGCCAAGGGCACGGTGGCTGTGCCAGCAGCAGTGGGGCAGCAGGAGCAGGGCAGCGAGCGTGGCCTGTGCTGGGCAGCGCTGCGGCCACAGCTGGAGTGCTGTGTGCAGCTGTGGGCCCTGGGAAGCAGAAAATCATGGAGGGGCTGCAGCGTGTGCACAGAAGGACAGGGGAGCTGGGCAAGGGGGGGCAGCACAAGGCCAGTGAGGAGGTGCTGAGGGAGCTTTAGCCTGCACAATGGGGGCTCATGATTCTGCCTTCAGGCAGACTTCCATAGATCCCTGCCTTAGATCCATAGAGCCAATGCTCAGCACAAGGGCTGCTTCCCTGCCAAACATCTCTTCAGTGCATCCAAGTGCTTTAGACACTGGAGTAGGTAACACTTTCATATTTTGTTTATTTGTTTGTTTGCTCGAAGGAGAAGCCTTGTGTAATTTCTCTTTCTCCAGGGAGCTTTTTCTCAGTTTTTGCTGCCCTTTTCCAGCACTGGCAGAAACACATCACTTTCAAGGTTAATGGCTCCCGTGTCTTTTGGCAGCCCAGGGAATCAGTGTGTGTTGTGTTTGGGAATTGAGCAGGAAATCAATGCCCTTGCATTCCACCTGGCGCTCAGGGATCAGAGGAGCTGGGGTGGGCTGGGCTGCATTTCTGATTCCAGCCACTTTAGCACCACCAGTGTGGTCGAGTCCAAGAGAAGAACTTGCCTGAGCACAGATGCACAAAGAGTCCAGTTCCCAGTGCAATGCTCTGAGTGTCTGGTTGCATTCCATAAGGACCTACATGCTCCAGATTCCCCAAGAGTGTGCTTTTTTGAAGCAACAGGAGAGCAAACTCAGGATTGTAGTTGAGTGGGGCACTGGCTACCAAGTTCCGATGTGTGTAGCAATAGAGAGGACAGTAAAGAGAGATTTCAGTAATGAGATCTGTCTGTCTATCTATGTATCTATGTATGTATGTATGTATGTATGTATCTATCTATCTATCTATCTATCTATTTATCTATCTATGTAACATTTACATAATTGAATCTTCCTTGCTCTGGTCCAAGGCAGTTGGAGATGCAAAGCTCACCTAAAGCATCCCTTTCAGGAGAGGATTAGAGGCATGCTCCCTCGACCAATTCTGAGCAGGCAGAGATGTTTCCCCCTTCAGATATGGTCGTTTTTTTCCATCAGAGTTGTTTTCCTCCTCCGGCCTCTTCTGCCTGCAAGTCCCCAGTTAATTCTATAAATTTCTGCCTGTCCCAGAGGTGCAACAATTCCATGTTTAGGTGGTGTTTGGTGACTCTGGTCACACATGCTTTATGTGACACATGGTTTCCTTCACTGGCATCCCCAGGGCTGCGTAAGTGCAATCGTTCATGGGGCCTTAGGAGAGTCTTCTCTTTCCCTCAGCAGCAGCAGCAGCAGGGAGCGGTGGCAGGGTCAGGACGAGGAAGAGGTGCCTGTCCTGGCCCTTTGCTCCCGGGCCCCAGGCCAGGAGGGCTCTGGCTGCAGCAGGGCGCTCTTCGGGCAGCCCCTGGCAGCCTCTGCATGGAGCACAGCACGCTGCCCCGTCCTGCTTGTGCCACTTTTCTTCAGCAATACCCTAGCTCCTCTTCACAAGGAAAAAACTCCAGCAATCTAAAAAGAAATCATTCAAGTACAGTTCTACCTGCCTTTGCATTGTAGTTCAGGGCATGTATTTTTTGGTCTATAATTTCATGATTTTTATGAAAACATGCATTCATATCTTCACATTTTTGTGGTTTTAATTATTCATATACCTAAACACTCCATTTTAAACTCTTGATTTATTGCAGTTGGTAATTTTGAGGTAGTATATTTTAAAATGTCACAAAACAACGCCTTTTGGGTAGTTTTTCTCACTCTTAAAAAAAACCCCATAAGCCATTTTAGTCTCTGTCTCTCCAAATTGGTTCATATCGGCCTATTTTAAATCAGGGCTACAATACTTTTATAGGATTGAGAGAGCTCCAATTAAATGCACACCGGTGATTCCTCTTGTGCAATGTCAGGGCCCCACCGTAAAGCCTCTATTTACTTTTTTTTTCTCTCATTAGCTCAACTGCAAACACACGTTCAGTTGCAAACTTACACAAGATGAGCAAAATCAAAATTATTTGAGGGGCCTTTGGGAGCTCCTTGCTGATCTTTCTGCTTCTTCAGCTGAGCAAGGCTCTGATCCAGGCAAAGAGATTGCACTTAGTGCTACACAACCATTTGGCTGGTACTCTGCTGATTTCTAGGAACAGCTGGAGGCCTCTCTCTCCCCAGGATGTTTTGGCTGAGCCAAGCTTTGCTGGGTTTTGGCTGCAAATACCATTGCCCTTGCTTTCTTCTATCCACAAGTACCATGGCTGGGCAAAAACTGCCATGTGGGCCATCTTCCAAAGGCACTCTGGTCTGGAGTTTGTGAATGAACGAGAGCCTCATCCACTTCCAAACCACAGGAAAAAAATCAGGAAAGAAAACTTCCCATCCTTAACAAACAACTGACAATTCACAAGTGAATCTAGAGCTTCTTTACGCAATGAAAAGGAAGGCAATCTTCCAATGGAGTTGTGCTTTCACGAGTTTTTCTTCTGACTACCACTCCCAGCTGGCACTGGAAAAAGTCACGTCTCTGCAAGTGTCAGTCTCTTCTGTCTGCCATCAGTTGTTTTGCTGCAACAATCAGAACAGGCATCAGGCTGGAGAGAGGCTCAGCTGATGCCAGGAACAGGAGCTGCCCCAAGGAGAAAAAAGACATGAACTTTTACCTCCCAAACCCATCTCCCCAGAGGCTCTAGCAGGATTCCTCTGGTTCCCAGAAATACAAAGAAATAGGGCTGAGAAGACCCTTTGCAGCTACGTGTTCATGCCCAAGACTTTGCTGATGCCATTTGGGTTTTGCCTTTTTTCTTTTCTGTCTTTTCTGTATTCCTTGCACATCAATTTAGAGCTCTGTAGGCTACTCGATTTGTGACTACTTTTCCCAGTCCTTTTCCATGGCCTTTGCCTAAGCAGAAAGACAAACTTCCAGAGCTCCAAGTGCCAGGGGGTAGAAGGCCCCAGTGTTATCTTGGTTCTTCCTGGGACAGACCCCTGCAGGGAGCTGGTGGACTCACCATCCCTGCAAGCCTTTGAAAGAAGACTGGATGTGGCACTCGGTGCCGTGCTTTAGTTGAGGTATTAGGCCACAGATTGGACTGGATCATCTTGAAAGTGTCTGTCTTCCAAGCCAGGGATTATGTGATTCTGTGACTGAGGCAGCTTTTCCTGCAGCCCTGCAAAGGGCTGTGGGGGCCCTTGGCCAAGGACGGGGATCAAGGCTCATGGAAAAGAAGCAAAGGGCTCAAGGCGAAGGCTGACAGGGCACTGCTGCCACAGCCCGGCCCAGAGCGAGCCTCATGTCCTCCTCCTCAACCTGCGCCCTCTGCACTGCCCTTTGCGGCGCCGGCGGCTCCTCTGGCTGCGGGGCGCCAGGGCGTGCCGGGGGCCGGGCCCCTCGTCTTCAGGAAGCGCCGGAGCCTCGGAGGCGAGCGGCTGCTGCTGTGGCCGGCAGGGGAGAGCTGCGGCTGCGGCCCCGGGCACGACAAGCTGCCGCTATGGCCGGCTCCTGCCGCAGCTCCTGCCGCGGCTCCTGCCTCTGCTCCTGCCCTGTGGGCACAGACACGGCCGAGGGCTGCCCGGCAGCTCCATGCCGCTCTGCAGCGGGCCCGGCCGGGCTGCTGCTCTCTGCGGCCTCTGCCCGCCGCTGCCGGCCCCGCTGCGCTCCCGCCTGCCTCTGCCGCAGCCGGGCCGACACCGGAGGCAGCACATTGCGGCCGGCTCGGAAAAGCCCTGCCCGCAAACCGCCCGCCACGGCCTCGGCCTCAGAGCACAGGCTGCCGGCGTCCTCGCAGCTGCGAGCCAGCCCGGGCCGCCTGCCGGCCTCGGCCACAGCTCCCGCCTGTGTCTCCATGGCCGCGGCTGCTCGGCACAGCGGGCTGAGCACAGCCAGCGCCAGCAGCACCTCCTCACGGGCCCGGGCCCTGGGCGCTCCGAGCCTGCCCTCCCCCGAATCCCAGCCATGAGGGGCTTGGCGTCCCAATGCATCCCCTGGGGACAGCACAGTCGGCCGCTGAGCTCAGCCCATGGTGACACCACCAAGTGACCAATGGAAAATTCACCAAATCCTCATCAGAGTGTTATGGTTTAGGCCTGGCAAAGCCAGGGCCCCCATAAATATACCTTTTACCTGATATCTGCTGTGAGATGTGGCCAGGAAATAAGCAAAGCAGGCTCCAACTTAAACATAAAGAGAATTTTATTAACTAAACTACACACACAATTACTAAACTACACACACAATTACTAACCTACACACACACAGGGGAAAAAAAACAAGGAGAATGAGAACTACACAGAAACACTTCCTTATCCTCCTCCCACCAAATTCCCAAACACATTTACATTTCCCAAAAATTATCCACACTCGGTCTGGCACCACCCTTTGGAAAAAAAAATCAAATCTTCAGCTCATAAGGGATAGACGGAGTCCTTCCTTGTGCCACGGACTTCTTGTCACAATTAGCAATCCGCCCGGAGTCTTGCTATCTTGTGACATCTCCTTTCCATGCCGAGGTGCTCTCACCACCTGGCATGGGATGGGGCAGGGGCCTGCCTTCAGGGCCTTTTAAGAATGCCTCGTCTCGTTCCAAGCAGAGTACAGTCACAATCCTGGGACCTCTGTCCCCCCCCAATGTCTTCTATACCCCCTGGGGCCGAGGGGTCTCAAAACCAAACTCTCTTGACGCCGAGCCTCCGCTTCCCCCTGCAATACAGCCTCTGCCTCACCAGGAAACAGTCCATGGAAATACAACAAAAAAGAGTCCAGCAAAAACTGCCACTCCATCTTCCTCCATTCCTTCAACATCTCTCTTCTCCCTTTGCCAGACCCTCCTTACTGGCCTGATTTTCTTCCGTCATCTTCCACTCCTGTCCCTTTCCCAGGAAAGGCAATGTTCTGCGAAGCCTTCATTCCCCAAAGGGTTAAAAGTTCTCCCAGGCGGCCGGACTGCCCGCTGCCCCCCTCCCCTTTCTACTCCCAGCCGTGCTGCCTGCCGGCACATGATATCAAGTTTCAAGATATACAGTTCGAGCACGGGCTGCATTCTCTGGGGGGGGGAATAAACTGGTCGCTCAAGGGTCTGCCACCCTTCCTCCGAACCCGGGCCTACCGTAGATGGGCCACGTGGCTCTCCCCTCCCCCAGCCCAGCCAGCAACTGGGCCGGGGGAGAGACTTCTTCACGCCGGAAATCCCAAGAGGGCTCCGAAGGCCAAGGGCCCTGCTTTTAACCCCTTGGGTTCGTAGTCTCAGGAGGCGGATCCAAATGTCCCACTGGTCAAACTAGGTGCCCATCTTAAATTCCAATTACCCATTGGTAACCACAGCAAAACAACATATCCCAGATGTCCCATTTCCGGTCAAACCACGACACAGAGACAAGAGAAAACTCCCATGGTGCCTGACAGCCTGAAGCAACTGCCAATTCCAGATCATTCCATCCATGTATGAAAAGAGGCTTTTGCATTAAAGCAGAAAAGAGTTATCGAAAAGGAGGGCAGGAACAAACAACAAAGTTATTTGGACTCATGCTTCTTTTGTCTGTTAGAAAGGCCAAGAAAATGCACTCCTTGCTCTTCTGACACAGCTCTCTCTGTTCATGATGTGGGACAGTGAGTGCTGATGATGTGCAGGAGCTGATGCAAGGGACAGGGACAAGGACGCAGCAGGCACAGTGCCAAGCTGACAGAGGGATGATCTCTGGCAGTGGCACTGAAGAAGAAGAGTTTGCAGGCAGCACAGAAAATGGCTCTTTGTTTCACCTCTTCTTTCAGTGCTGCTAAGAATGTAGCCTGGAGCAAGCTGAGAACTCCAGAGCCTGGAGCCCTTTCCAGGCAGGGCTGCATCAGACACAAACCAGCAGGGGACTGAGGAGCCCCTGGGGTGGCAGTGAGCAACCTCGGGCTCTGCTCACTGCTGCCGGCATTTTCTATTGAACCATCTCCAAGGACTTCTGTTGTGCTCTGTATTTCTAAGGGTTTTCCCCCTTGGTTTTTTTTGGTTGTCTCCTGCACCTTTTTTTCTCCAAATTTTCCTATCCTGTCAGCAGCAGCCCTTGTCCAGAACTGGCTCTAAAATATCAGCAAAGTAGCTAAGAACAACAATGGGTGGAATCCTGTGGCTCAGGAATTCATATGCCAGAGCCCTGCCTGTGCCTTATGCTTTGTCAGAACCTCCTTCTCTGTGCAAAACTAGGGATTAGTGGAGTTTTTTTGCCAAAGACCTCCTGAGAAGCAAATGTTGTGCTAGGTTTCTCAGGAGTGTATCCGTTAAGTTCATTGCTGGCAAACAGAAAGTAAGGCCAGGGTAGCAGAGCAGCTGGGAGCTGGTCACTCCCTGCAAAGGGCTGGTGTATGATGTGAGAACACCACATTCCAGGACGGGCAAGCAGGGTCAATGTGCTCAAGGTCCTGCAAATGAGGTTTAGGTTCACTTAGAGAACAATCAGGACTGGTGAGCACTGCAAGATCCAGCTGCGGTCCCCATCCACGTCCCTTTCAGTGATGGCTTTAGGGTGTCTGCAGCCTGGATCCAGAGCGCCCTGGGGGGCTCCTGAGGCTGCCTTTGCACTCAGGGTGAGGATGCCCAGGAGCCCCTGAGGCCGGCAGTGAGGACCAGGGCTGAGGCTTGTGGCTTGGCAGGTGTGGCTCTGGGGGCTGTGACATGCCAGGGCATGGGTCACTGTCACTGCCCTCCGCAGCCCTGACTACCTCTGTGATGCTCCAGGGACAACGGCAGGAGTGGGGATCTGGCTAGGTTAGGGTTTTGCCTGAGCCAGAACCTCTAGGCCAAATGCCGAGACGTAGAGACCCCTGGAGGACCGAGTGGAGGAAGCACAGGAGGCTCTTCTGCGGTGTAAAGCGCAGCAAATTCATCAGGACAGGCAAGGGGAAGGTTCACAGCAGAGAATTACAAAAAGGAACAAACGTTCAGAGAATCCCCAGCCCCCCTGTGCACGGGTTTTTAAAATCTTTCAAAACACGGGGTGGACACCATATAGTAACCAATAAGCAACTCTTGGGTACTGGTTTTGAGGGCTAGAACAAATCAGAACAAGGGGAAGAGAGAGCGTTGGGATAGTGATTGGATCTTAGGGTGAGGGACAGGGAACTTTCTGGAACAAAGGGTAGGGTTTGGGCTGATGGATGGGGCAAAGGGGCCGGGTTGTCTTGACAGACAGGGAAAAATCTGGTGAGGAGGGATGGAATTCCTTGAGAGACACTTGGGTAGGAGGGGATAACACAGGGGAGAAACTAACTGTAATAACTCGGGGAACACTTGAACATACCACTATATAACAACATTTGGCTCAATAAACTACCACATTGCAACACAGAAATTCAGGCTTTCAGCAGCTGAGAGGTGGCACTATTAGAACCCGCAGCAGCTGGTGAAAGCCATCTCTCTCCTTCAGGTTCTTGCTGTGTGGGAAGGTGCTGCGAGTTGTGGTGGCTGCACTGCCCATATGCTGGGAGGATGATCTGTACCAGGGCAGAGCAGAAAGCTGCCATGGTGAGCAGAACATGCTCAGAGCATTACAGTTCAAAGAATGGCACTGCCCCTGAAGGGCAAACAGCTTGAAAGCATAGAATTCTGTGCAGAACCGTTGCACAAATTTTCTCTTCTAGAACATGCCCATTTTTGTATACTGTAGATGAATACTCTGGGTTTTATAGAATACATGGGGTTTTTTTCTTAAGGGTTTTTGGGAGAACTCTCAAGTTGATTTCTGTTTGTATTTTACATCCAGCATGCATACAGGTTTTTTAAATTATTATATTTTTCTTTAGTAAATACTTAGGGAAAAATACCTAAGCATTTTTTAATCTTTTGGGATATAGTGATTAATATTCTTAGAAAGAAAACCTTGTTGAACACATGTGAAAACATAGAGAGAGGGAAAACAGTATAAAAGTCTTTTAGAAAAGGGCGTGTAATAAGGACTGCAGAACTCAGTAATTCCTCCAAGGGCAGAATTAGCAAGATATAACACCAAGAATACCTACCAAGATATGTGGGATCTCAGCACATCAGTCCTGATGTGCAGAGTCACCGAGATAACCCTTGGGGGGCTCAGAGGTCCTGGAATGTTGCCAGAAGTGTCTGGTGGCTGGACTTTGATCCTGCACAGGAGACGACACCTGTATGAGGATGGGAGGATCTCACGGGGATAAATGGTGAAGGGATAGGTTAATTATAGTGTGAAACACAGGTTTTAGAATTTCAGTACAGGAGGGTCTAGAGAAACAAGATGGAGGAATTAGGGCGTGTCCTGTCCTCCTTCTTCTTCTTGGCCTCCATCTTCTGTGATGGTGGTGGCACTTTGGGATTGGTTCTTACTAAAAGTGCACTTGTCAATAAGGGTGAAAGGTATTGGGGAAAATAGGTAAATATCTTATACGTAGTTTTGGGTATAAAGATAAGTGACCGCCCCGAGGGCTCTCAGTGTGCTCATGGCCGACGTGCTGTGCAGACCTCTGTCAGGCCGGGAGAAAATCTTGTAGATAAAAACTAATAAACACTGAAGACCGAGAAAAAACCCGAAGACTCTTTTCGTCCTTTGGAGCGCGGGCTGTCCCAAGGCAATCCCGAGCCTTTCCAGGCCATCAAAAACAGCTGAGAACGGGACAAAGATACTTCCTTCAACCAAGGGAAATGTGACCTGCAGCCATACGAAGCACAGCCAAAGGAAATGAAAACCTTTGGAAAAGAGGGAATTTTGCCAGTGAGATCAGTCTGTCTGGATAACTGAGGGATGCCCATCAATATTGCATACATTCCTCAATATTTGCAATGTCTTTTCTCCCAATTTCTGTGAAATTAATAAGCTGCAGTTGTTTACCATTAACTTAAGCTCTTAGGGGAATTACCAAGCACCATGTATGTTTTGCTGTAGCTGAGCAGGACTTGAGCTTCCCAAATCTACAAAGCAGAGGGGAATCACACAGTTACTTGTGCTAATGTTAATGAAGGGTTTCATGAAAGCAGGTGAATGAGAGCATTGCATTGTAAAACTTCCACATGCAAGAAAACAGGAGTCCACTTAAAATAAAACATATAAGGCTAGCATAACATCAGAACAGGATAAAATGAAATTGCTAGACAGGAACTGATGCATCAGAAATTAGATGTATAATTTCTGATATATCTGCATGCATTTGCAAGCTAAAACAGAAAAGGAAGGGCAGAGATAATAAGGAACGAGGATTTTAAAATTGCACTGTGCAGAAGAGACACACGAACCACCAATGTGAGCACAGCTGGGAGATTCAGCTTGGAGATGGATTAGAGTGGAATCCATTCACTGAAGGTCTCTGGTGCACATGAGTGCAAAGACTGAGGAAAAAAGGAGAAAAGTTTAATTTCTGAAAGCTATTTAGATTCCTGGAAGCATTGTCTAGAGATCTAAAAATCTAAAGCCTCAGAGAATCTGAACCTAAACCATCCCCAAATGGATTGATCAGGTATGATGTGCACATCTCTGCTGTTTTCAGAGTCAATGAAATTGACAATGAGTGGCTGGAAATTAGGAATGCCCACCCAGATTTTATCTCCATTACTTTAAGAACACCTTAATAAGGCACTTCAGGAACTGAACACTGACATTCTCTCCCTGCTCTATTTACTTTACATTTGAATACAGGCTGGTAGAACGAGAAATCAGGCTTTAATTTCTCCCCAAATTACCTGTTGCACTTTAAGGTTAGGAGTAGATGGAAAATTCAGCTAATCACTCTCTCTATCCATGAATATTCCACTAGTGAACTGACCTACAGAACATCCTTTTTCTCTTTTGTACCTTCCTAAATGGTGCCCAATGAACAGGACACTCGCATAAATCTCACAGAAAATCACCAAAATTGCTGAAATTAACTCTCAATTCCATGATAAAAGCTTCTGAGAAAAGGCTTGACAGGATCACTGAACAAACTGTAACTTGGAAGAGAAACACACATTTCAGCACTGATCAAGGGGAAAGAAAAAGAAATGCTGTAAAAGTTCCAAGTGGAAGGTAAGGAGAAACACAGGAAGCAGAGAAGGAGCAAGGCCCTGTCAGATGACCTGTGCAAGGTAACTTTGTGCCCCAGCACTGTTAGAGGACATTCCCAGTCATTGGTGCAAGCAGCTGGAGACATAAATGCTGATTGATTTTGGGGCCACAGTCTTGATAAGTGCAGAGGTGGTTCAATAACGTGACATGAGGGAGTTCCCTCAGAGCAACTGGGATGTTAGAAAGAAGTGAACAGCTCACCACAGCCTGGCCCGCCCGGCTGCTTTTCCTTCTGATCCCCCTGGGGAGGCTCTGACATTTCCTCTTCCCTGATGGAAGCGCAGCTGCTGCCAAGGGAAATGTCCCCACACTCACTCAGTGTTCCCTTTGCTTGCCTGATGTCCCATCTGCTGTCCCTGTCCAGGAGAGCTGCTCTGCTCGGGAGGAGGAGACCGAGCGAGGGCCTGGGAACATCGGCGGCTGCAATCCCTCCTGATCTAGCGCTGTTTATGGATGTGTAGTTAGATTTGGATAGCTACAAGTATAGGGATATTTACATACACTGACTGATATTTGTATAGGGATATTATGTGTGCATATTGTTATATTAATGCGTGTATATTCATCTGTTTACATACTTGTACAGCTCTGTAGCTGTGCATTTCTATTGCTGGGGTTCTATGGATTTTTTTATTGGTCCATTGATATTTGTGTATTTATAGACAGGTTTGTTATGTTTGTAATATATTGTCATGTTATATGTCATGAAATATGTAATGCATGTTTACATGTCTATATTGTTATGCCTATATATGTATTTACTTCTATTTATTATGTATGGAGTTGTATAGTTCTAAAATTCTATTTATTTAGTTCTGGATCTGAGTTCCTTTACAGAGGGATATTGCTGTTTCTGTATTTGTATATGGGCTGTACATTTGTAGTAATAAGTAATGAATTTAATTGTTAAACTTCAATTCAGTAACTTCAATATTTGTGAGTTGTTGCAGAGGGTTGCAATAATTTTTTTTCACTGAAGTTGATATCTGTATATATTTAAATAGCACAATTCTAAGAATAAATTTTATTCATAAATTGATATTTCTGTGTTTCTATATCGGTAGCACAGGTGTTGCAATTTAAAATAAATTTCATTTTTAAACATAAGTTAATGTTTGTGTATTTGTACATTAGTAGTGCGGGTGTAACTATCTGCAATAAATGCAATGTTTCAACGGAAGTAAGTGTAGATTTGTGCTCCCCAAAGCCATGGGCAGATGTAAATGCTGGAGGATTCTGGCCATGCAAATCTCCGGCCATGCCCAGCACATGCCCCACCTGCACTCAGGCTGGGCAGGGGAAGCGCAGATTTGGGCTGGCAGCAGAGCCCCACGTTGGCTCAGAACTCGCTGCAGAGGCTGCTGAGAAAACTCCGGGGCTCCATGAGCACAGAATCCAAGCAGGAGCCACCCAGGAGGACAAATCCCTCATCCCACGGGCAGCTCTTTAGAAAAGTGCTCCAAGTGTCCCCCTGAAGCTCATCCCAGAGAGCAGAAGCCAGCAGGGATCCTGAGCCAGCTCTGCTGCCTTTGGCAGCACTTTGGCAAATGAGCTGCAGCAAGGGGGAGGCAGCAGTGACTGTGACTGCTGCAGGCTGGGGATGAAGGAAGGTCCATGGACACAAGCCCCAAAATCCAGAAGGAGGCTGGAGAGCTGGGAATCAACTTGGCATTTCAGTGCCAAGCTCTCACAGGCACTGAAATGATGGAATCCCTTTGTGTGAAGTTACCTGGAAGAACTGACAGGGAGTTGCTGCTAGGATCAGCAGTAGCAGAAAGCAAAAATGTACAAACACTAGGAGATCATCTAATATCCCCCACAAGCAATGGCTTCAAAAATGATCTCATATATTCATCATATTATATTATATTACATTATATTATATTATATTTTATTATATTAATAAAAATATTTAATACATAATATGCATGAAATTTATGCACATGTACTTTTGGACAATTTTATTTTTTGATATATATTTTCATTTAAGATACATATTTGAAATAGTCTTTCAGCTTGGGAGAGTGAAGATTTACAACAGTGCAAAACCATCTGCCCACAGAGCAGTCAGCCCCCAGGTGCGTGCATGCACACCCACCCATTGTGCCTGCCCTTCTCAGCATCTTGGGGCTGCTGTTTGCACAGAACTGGGATGAATTTAACTCGACAGACCCACGAGTGGGGTGTCCAGCTTGTCATGAACACTCATGTGGCATTGAACAACACAGAGCTCTCAAACCACATTATCACAGGTCATTTCATTCCTGCTGGGCACTGTGGAACTCTAAAAATGACACAGAAAAGGGGTGGAAAACATTGGCATCATGCTACTGCTGGTATCCTCCTGGAGGAAAATCTGTTGGGTTTCTTAAGGTGGTAGCTTTCCAAAACCTAGGAAAACTGCTGAGCACTGGTAGCCCAATTGTGAATGGTTTTCTTGACTTGGCAAAGCTGGGGTGTTAACAATGGACTCCGTCCTTAGTTCAAATCACCTGCCCTCACCTGCAGACAAAAGTACTATCACCACCACCAGCAGCAGCTACATCAGTCAATTTTCTCAAAAAGCTGTGTTAAACTTGGGAGAGGAAAGGAAAACACATCAGACACTGTGGATTATTGACAAGACTCTGAGGAGCAGTTCCAAAGCAAAGGGCAGCAGCTTCTCTCTGGGGCACTCCTTGTGCCCCAAGGCAGCCGGGCTGCCCTGGCTGCCCAGGACCCTGCGCCCCGCGGGCTCTGCAGAGCTGCACAGCGGGGAGGCAGCTTCGGGCACCTCAGCCCCTGGGCAGGAGGGGCTGCTTGCTCTGCAGGGCTGCCTGTGGGCAAAAGCAGGGTGCTGGCCTTCTGCTCCTGGCCCCAGCCTTGCCTTGCAGGGCTAATCCTGTTCCCTGTCTCAAATGTGCTAATGATAGACCTGATTGTTTGCAGCTCTGCACAGGTATGATTTGCACCACAAAATACTGAAGGACCAAGGCCTGAACAACAGACCCTGACTGAAGCCTCAACAACAGGACCTGAGCCAAAGCTGCCCTCTAGATGACCTTCCCAACCCAATGTTCTATGTACCTGCTCCTTAACCAAGTGTTACTAATCAAAAGGATTGTTGCATCCATTCACTGGTGAAACACGTCTTCACCTTTCTGCATGAGGAAAGTGGACAAGGTCACACATGGCCTTGGTTCCTCCTTGAGCCCTGGGCAGGCTCGGGGAGAAAACCAAGAGGAGAATGACACCAGCTGTGCCCCCAGCAGAAGCTCTGGCACATTGCTCGTCCAGCACTGTCGGAGCCGGGCTACTCTCACAGTGCTCTCGGGAGCCTCTTGGCTGCCAAAGGTGGAGGAACCGCAGGATTTCCCGGTTCCCGGCCGTGGCTCTGGGCTGGGACAGCTTCCCCCAGCTGATGTGCAGCTCTGGATGAAGGGGAAACCATTGGGCTACCTGGTGATGGATCTTCCTTAATCACCAGAGGCACCCTTTTGTAATAATGCTGAGGTGCATTGCTTAGCTTATCCTTTCCTGACTCTTTTTTACACTTTTGCATTACAGTAAATCACACTGTTCGTTCAGCTGGTGTGTCTGCATCTCTGACCCTCCCCACCATCAAAACAAACACACAGCCAGTTTAGCAGGAGACCTGCCTCTCTGCATGCCCATCTCTTGGCAAACACCCCTGGCGGCCATCTCCACAAATGAAATTCCCACTTTGCAACTTCCTTTTCTGCAGGCAGGTGAGAAAAGGAGCCACTCCCAGCTCTGGACACCTCCAGAAACCACCTGCTTTCAGCAGTCACAACCCTGAAATATTAACCTCCTTCCTTAACCTGCCATTGGGAGTTCCCACCAAGAGGCCTTTTGTCCAAGGATACCCACAGAAGACCTGGAGAAGGGAGCAGTTTGAAACAAAACTGCTTCAGAGTTTAAACCTGCCTTTATCAAATGAGCACACACCAACCTGTCCCAAAGGGAAAGCAGGCAGGAATGAGAAGCTCCTCTCCCACAACCACAAACTCTGTGCTTCCTTCTGTTCCAGCTGGAGAGTGGAGGCCATGGGCTGCACCTCACTTTGGGAAGGAGCCCTGGGAATTGGCCTGGTCTGGGAGGGCAACAAAAGGAATTCCATAAAAAGTAGGAAAAGATTCTCTTGCAGGAATAGATGATGACAATATTTCTGCAGAAAAGCAAAAAAAGAATAATTGAAGCATTTCAAGAAGTGCCCAGACTGAAATTTGTTTGCCAATACGACAACCCCAAAGTCTCGGTGGTGTGTCAGCAAGCTCAGGAATGAACCTGCAAGGCTTGGATAAACATCATTGGTGTCCATCCCCCAGAGCATCAGCAGCTTCCCAACAACACTTCAAGACTAAGGGACAAAGCTTCCCCCTTCAGCTCTCCACAGCAGCTCTAGGGAGTCTCTCCCCACTGCAAGATCTCCTTTGTCAGTCTACAGTGACAGGAGTTGGCTGCAGGGGACATTTGCATGGGAACTCTCCCCAGATTGGGGGGAAGAAAAAGAAGAGGTGATTCCTGAGGAAAGAAAAAGGCAACGCTGCTTGGGAAGACACCAGTGTGAGTTTGCTACAACTCTAGGCCCGAAATCCCCTGAAGAAAGCACCATCCATCCATGGGGCAGCACTTTGGCTTTGATATCAATGCTGACAAAATTGCTTCCCATTCCTGCTGCCGTAGCTGACTCCAATTCATGAGCAATGTGCCAACTCTGCCAAAGACAGGCAGACATGGTGAGATAAAACCAGCTAGTCTGCTGAAAAGGAGTCTAAATTCATGTTTTCTAACTCCCCCTTTTCATCCTTTCCGCAGCCAAGACAGAGCAATGTCCTTCCTCTCTGTCCCCGATGGTTACCCAGGCATGGGATGCAGCGTGGGGACAGAGCCTGTCACTGCCCCCAGTGCCCTGCCCTGCCCTTCCGTGCCTGCCTTGCCCTTCCCTGTCCTGCTGGATCCTGCTGTGCTGTGCTGTGCTGAGCCGAGCCCGGCCAGTGGTCACGCATTTCGAGAATGACCCTCCCCTGTGCCGGCCGCCGGCGTAAAGAACACACCAATTTTTAACTTTGACTAGTTAGAGAGTCTTTGTCCCTGATTTTCAGTTTTAACCATTCAGGGAGCTTTTGTTTTCCCTGACAGTACAGTTGCTGCCAAGGGAAACACACCCAAAGACCAATAGTGACCCAGCCTTCCCTTTGCTTCCCTTTTCCTTCCCTCACTGCTACACAGCGCTCTCATACCAGGACCTCAGTGCTGCCTCACCTGAGCATTTAGAGCTGCCTCCAGGCCCTTCCAGGCTAAGTGCAGGTGCTCAGGGCTCTGAGGGTTCCTAGCTGCTTGGGAGAAGGTGTTTGCTTCATCTGGACTTCTTGGGGTTTCATTGGAGAGCCACGAACAGGCAAATTTCATCTCCACTGTGAGCTCTTCATTCTGCTTGTTCCCATGAAGCTTAAATGCCAACCTGAGCTCATCGTTCCTCTGGTTCCGGTAGACCATCACAGCCCTTCCATGGCCTCTCCAGAGAGGAGCAGCTGCACATCTTCAGAGCAGCAGTTGCCAGCCCGTATCCTATCAGGGAGGGAAAGAGTTTCTGCCCTTGCTTTCCAAGCAGGTCCTGGTTAATGACCCTTTAAAGTGTTTTCCTGCAGTGCTCTATCATGGGTAGATCTCAAGTGAGAATCAGGTAGAAAGGGTCAAGTCACCTAGGAAGGGGGACCTTGAAAACAGAAAGATTCTCTGCCTGATTTTCCTGTACTTGCTGCAGATTTGGATGGTGTTCTGGGCATTTTGCAGACAGCCTCTCTTTAGGGGTACAAGGGCAAGGTGGAAAATATTGCCTAACAAGTGGTCAGGGTTAGGTGCACTCTCCTCTTTCTTTGAATGAAGCCAAACTAGGACTCTGATAGGATATTGCAGATGTTTAAGACTGTCTGCCCTGCAAATCAAGCCATGCCATTTGACGCTGGCAGGGGGCTATGTAGAAATCACAAATCGGCCAGGGCTGCTGTGGAACGCACCTCGAGCTGTTTGTTTTCCAGCATCAGTCTCATTACATGGTTATGACAATGGGAAGATGCCAGCAGCTCACATCCCAGGCAGCAGACAAAGAACTTAATGTTACAACTGACTTGATAAATTTTTTGACCAATCACACAAAGCAAAAGCTTATTGACACTAGTTCTATCCAATCACTATAAGCACATGTTCCATTGGTTAAAACAATGCTTGCTTATTTCGAACACAATACCTACGTGTAAGCCTTAAAACACAACGCACTGAGCTCCATTATTAAGCTTCAACCTTCCTAATATCTTGCTAGATAAACTTTTCTGTAGCTTAGAGAGTTATTCTAGACCAGTGTTAATGCACAGACCATTGTTCTATTTTTCTTTGCTTTTCTGCAGTTTAAATAATTTTTCTGCTGACCAATCTCATGGCTGCTGCTTGGCTCTAATCACAGTTCTACTATATCTGAGACCTGCCTTTTGCAGCTTTCCCAAAACCCTCTAATTTTGTGGATTCCCTCAGAGGACTCAATGTCAGAGCCTCTGGATAAGCGTGGAGGGCAGGGCTCAGGCAGGTTGTGCCAGTGCAGGATTTGAACTAAAGGCACCAGGAAGCACCAAGCCTGCAGAGAGGAACTCAACCCTTCTCATCTCCCTCACTGCCAGAGGCAGGCTCAGAGCAGCCATCTCGTCCCTCTCTAAACCAGTGGGGGCTCTGTCCTTACCAAGCTCCCTGGGCTCCTGGGAATTGTTCCCACAGCTCTCGGTGCCATGCAAAGCTCCCTCTGCTGCAGCTCAGTCCACAGGCTCCCCTCCTGAGGACTCAGGGGCAATATTAATCTTCCACTTGAAAGAGAAACAGAAAGGAAGAAACCCTTCTCACCACTTACACAAAACACCTGGTCCAACAACTCCATGGCTCACACACTTAATCCCTTGTTCCTAACAAGAACTCTGGGCCCCAAAGCCCTTCAACAGTCAGAAAAATTTGACTTCTCAAACACAGTCCCAAAGCTGTCAAAGCTGACAGTGACAGTGTTGAACATGGGGGTGACACTGAACACATGGAATGGCTGCTAAGGAAATCAATTGCTGCTCTGTTCTGTAAGGTTGCATGTCTGACAGCACTAACATCAGTCATCATGTCACTAATTGCAATGGAAGTAGCACTGTCTTCTTTCTTCAGCCAACACCCTAATCGGTATATTGGTTTCAGTGCCTCGCCCGAGGCAAGTTGATGTAGAAATAAATTCGATGTACCTCATTTTGCAGGGCCCTAGGGTCTGAAATTGCTATTACAGTTTTCTTTATAATGATGGGCAAATCTTTTTTCTCTGTGTTTTCTCTTGATGGCTTTTTTAATGATAGGTGCTATCACAGTGAGTTGCCTGATGCTACATGGGCCACCTTTATTTTTGAGGGAATGTCCTGCCAGGCTCTATCTCCACAAATGAGCCAATATTTTCTTGCTAATTCTCAAGGGGACTCATCTAGGTCATCTACTCGTCAGTAGTTTCACCCTTAGGGGGCACTGGGGTAGTACAATTGCACCACAAACTTGAGTATCTGTCCTCAGGATGATGGGGAGTAACATTTAACTGTGGATCTCCCTGGTACTGAAACTCAGCACAAATTTCCATCACCAATGAACCAAGAATTCCAATTCTTGAGGTTCAGATGGTGCTTTAAGAAGATCCGGGGCCCAGTGATGTCAGCTGGTTATGGGATTGGTCTCGTTGGCAGCCTCACACCAATATTTGTCACGACTGGGTATTGGCTACTCCTTGGCTGGCACAGGCACGCCGACCAAAAGGGTTGCAAAGGATTTATCTGGGCTCAAATTGGTCAAACACATGGCGTCTGAGACTGCTGACCTGGCTGAAGCAAGGCAAACATTCATTTTAGGTTGATCTACAGGCATGTATGCATGCAAAAGCAAGCAAGCAAAACCAACAAGTGCCTGTATATCATTTGATCAAACTCCATGTTCCTGCTCAGCTGTTTTTTGGCAAAAGCTTCCCCATCTATTTCAGTTCTCAAGCAAAATTTTTAGCACTTGTTCAGGGACTGGCCAACTATAGGGCACTAAACTGTCCCTCTAACCTTCAATTTTTACAAATTTGGATATCTTAGAATTCTTTTGAACACAATGGACACCACGCTTTTGCTGAAAGAGCTCTACGATAGAAACCATTTTCACAGTCCAAAAATCAACATCAGACTCAAGATTTGTAGCTTTCACAGGTTGAACAGGATCGTCTGGCATGAACCGTCGCTTCTACATGCAGCTCATGTCTGCGTGCTCATTTCCCTGCTGGTGGAATTGTCGCTGAGCTCTTGTGTATGAGATGGTTTCACGCCCTTCGCGGGGACCCACATAGGTCCGACACCTCTGCAAATACAAGCGTACCCTTTGCCCCAAGTGATTAGCGGAAATGGTCCTTCAATTTGTCCTAACTCAAGGTTTCTGACCAAAACTGAAGGATTTTCTTTCAATTTTTCCTGTGTGCTGTTTGAAAAGTGCCTAAAAATTGGAGGATTAGTTCCTGCAAATGAGCTATTAAAAACATAAAGACATCTAAAGCTTTGCTCAACCTCATCTGGGATGTTGCTTGAGCCACTCCCCCTTTTGTTGATCTAGAATGGTTTTAGAGTGTGGTGCGTCCTTTCAACAATTGCGTGGTCTGTGTGGGAATAGGGAATTTCAAAAGTGTGGCAAACACCCCAGTCCATCAAAAATGTGGCCAATTTTTGAGCTGTGTATGTGGCGCCATTTGTCAGTTTTCATCTCGTGGGGGATCATTTTGGCAAGCTCTGGGCCCAGTGACACTGACAAGGACAAAAGCAAAAGACGAGAGGCGCTCTCTCTTCCTGGGACCAAAGTCTCACAGCTTTAATGGAGAACAACTCCAGGAGAGAAAGGGAGTGTCCAGGAGAGGAAAGAGGATGTCCAGAGGAGGATAGAGAGCGTCCACCTCATGGCAGGGGATTTGAAACCCTGGGGGAGGAGGGTGGGTAGAAAGGAACTACCATAATTCAACAAATTAAATCACCACACTGAAGTTTTCTGCATAAATTGCTGCACTTGTTGCAAACAAAATCCTAAAATCTCCCCAAACACAACCATGCAGTCCCAAATGACCACAATGTGGGAGAAAAACCACTCAACCCCCCTGTATACCCAAGCACCAGGTGTCACAGGGAGCACCAACCCCTGCAACTAGAAAGTCCACGCACACAGGCTCACTGGGAAAGGAGTATATCTTTATGAGGGGACAGAGTGCTCACTTTTCTCAACACAACACACACCATCCATCACATCAGCATCCACCCACATCATCATCCTCAAACATTCACACACTGAAAACGCAACCACAATTACAACACACAGGAAAAATAGCAGCAATGAAACAGGATTTGCTCAATTCACCCCCAGAATTGCTAGCAGGTCCTTATTGACACAGCAAATCCTTTCTGCCAGCAGCCAGACCCAAACCCAAACTGTACAGGCGTACGTTGTGCACAGGACGTCTCTGTGTGACTTGTGAACAGCCCTTCCACTGCATACACCTTACGGGTTACTTTATACAGAGTTAAATGTTCCCTTTCTCCACAGTCTCAGCAGTCTTCTCTGTCCCCCACGAGGAACAGCTGAGAGCGGAGGTGCCTCCAGGAAAGGAATGTCCTGGCAGCGCCCAGAGACATCCAGAGCTCGGTTGTTCTCGCTGGAGCAGAGAAGCGTTCCTGCCGCGGTCACCAAATGAGGTGTGGAATAGAACTCCCCACAGTTAAAGGTAGAAGGTGGTGTGTTTATTACAGCGCCACGCACACAAGGAGTTGTCTCTTAAAGACATGTGTGAATAATGACTGCCGCTCTACTTATCTAGAAAAGTCCTACATATTCATATAATTCCCAAAACGACTAATACATATTAATTAGGTAACCCCACCTACCCCCTTTGTATTAAAATGTATTATAACTGAGTCCAAAGTTCCCTCATATTTGCGGATTCTTTCACATCACATGGGTTGGTGGGTTTTAAAGCAGGGAATGGTGTCCTTCTGATGAAGCCAAGACGTCTTCCTCAATTTGACCTCTTTCCTTATGACCTGTTGGCAGGCTTTCGCACCCCTTGGCTGTAGCTGAAGTTTCGGGGCCCAGGTGCAGGCTACGGTCCTCTTCTTTGTCACAAAGAAATCCGCATCCCATCCTGCTTCTTTAAACATAGTAAAGACAGGCAAGTGATATATTACCCTAGCCTTAACTACCTTATCTGCTAAAAATTAACTATCCCTTATTATTTCCACTCTTCTTGCTATACTCTTTCATCCTAACTAAATCTTGCTAAAATTTTAACTCTTCCAGTTCTTTTAAATCCTGGATTCATTGGCCTCATCTCACACACCAGCCATGTGTGAGCCGATGCTGTGACTGGGAAATTCCACTCCTGAGCAGGAGATACAAGGCCTGGTTCTGAGCTGGAAGGGTGAGAAGGATGAGATGCACAGCGTTTTGATCCAGGGGGTGTTCTGAAAATGCACTGCCTACCTGCCCCTGCTGCTGAGCACCACGCTCCACCTCCTTCTCCTGCTCAGCAGATTTTTAGGAATCCAGGGCTTGGTATGTATGATTTGCTACTGCAACAAATAGAATGAATTTGCTTTGCAATCCCAGTTTTGTCCTGGGTTATTTTGTGCATGGGTCTCCTCCTGAACCTGTGTCAAAGACTGGCAGGGACTAAAGGACACTCCTATTCTCATGTCAGTAAATTTGGAGAAGTGATTTAAGTATCAATAAGTCAAAAGGTATCAATCAGTAAATCAAATAATTTGGGGGAATATTTAGCCTGTGAGCTTCAGCAAAGTATTGAATATGTCTTAGATCCATGGATACAAACTAGTAAGTGAGATTGCTGGGTGTGCACGTGTTGGGGAAGTGGCTCCCCACACACCCAGTGCTGAGATCAAGGATTGCTTCTCTTCTAACCCTGAGCTGGCAGCAGGGATTGGGCCCTGCTTGGTAACGTTCATTTTGAAGACTTCTGTTGAGCAGGTAAGAATGGTTGAAATGAAATCTTTCCTAGCTGTTTCCCTTTGGTTTACCTGTTTGAGGGTTAAAATTCTGTGCTGCAGGTGTGCTGGGTGTGTGCAGAGCAGTGCAGCCCCAGAAACCCCTTGGCTTGCCCACAAGTTGTCATGCCTTGTTGCCAGGTGTGCCCAGCTGTGGCAGGAGAAGGAGCCCGCAGCGCAGTGGGCACTGTGCCCTGCCCAGCCGGGGCTCTCTGGCACAGAGCAGCAGCAGCACCAGCACCGTTCAACCCGCTCCTGCCTTGGCTTCCCCTGCACACAGAAGCCTCTGGAAATCAGCACCACCAGTGGCGTTCCCAGCTTGGAGCAGCTGCTGCTGGCGGGCAGATGCTGCCAGTTCAACTGCTGCCAAAGGGAAAGAAAGGCAGAGATGTACCCGCACCGGAGCCCTGGGCATGTCCAATAAAGGTGCAAATATGTGGGGAGATTTGTTAGGAAGCATTTCAGCTGTGATGCCAACAGTGGCTTCTCTCCTGGTTCTGTGTGTTCTAGACGAGTAATGCAATGGTTGGCTCTGATGATTAAGAAGCAGATGTTATGTGGATGTTCAAATGTGTAGTGATGGTATTGTAATATATCCTCCCATAGTCCTCTTTCCTGTCTCCCTTGTAATTGCCTTGGTAGTCAGGGCGTCTGGGGAGGGCTGGCTTGTGACCATCAGGCAGGGTGTAGCAACACCTGACCTCCAGTCAGGATGCAAGAAAGTAATCTCCACCAATGGACAGCAGAGAAAGAGTTGACTGACAAAACTTTTGGAGGGGCTAAGGGTATAAAAGGCAGAGCATCCTTTTTGTAGATGAGCACATGGCTGCTAGTCACAGAGACTCCCAATGCTGCAAGTTTTCCTTAGTCAGTCTTTTGTTAAGGTTTACTAAACCTTTAAAATGTTAAAAGTGAGAGTCATTTCTCACATGTGCAATGCTGTGGGCCATTTTCTTAGTCTGGCTTCCTTTGCTTGTGTCCCATCTGAGTGCTCAGCTGGGGTACAGGCTGTAGGTCCTTGGGGCACTCTTGGAGTTCCTCTTGGATCCCTGAACAACAAGGTTTGGCCCATGAGGGGATTTTTTGCTGCTTTGTGACAAAGAAGAACTTCCCAGGCTCTTTTGTGTTTGCTGTAGGGAAGGTTGGTTATTGCTTTGCATAAATTCACAGACCAATATGGAGCGTTTGCTTTGTGATGTCAGGGCATGGTTGCCACGTTGTCATAGTGGCATCAGAAGGTTGTCTTGGTGCACGGAAGGCCTGAGTGTCAGAGCAGCCCTAGGCCTTGCTCGCATCAGGAGAACCCTCCTGGTTTGAGCATTGGTCAGTGGGCAGCTGCACTCTGACAGGGCACTTGTTTTTCTAGTGTTGGAGAAAACTTGCACAGCACTGGGACAATGATCCACCATCTGGCCACAGCAGCTTTTGCTGCCTATGGTGTTTGTTTTTCCGCATATTACGTTGCACACTTTGTTCGTAAGTAGAGTTTTCCATTCTACTTCGGTAAGGATGTATCCTAACCTGGCTTTTGTATGTCTTCCTGCTCTTTCTTGGTGGCTGAGTTTCTGATTTTGAAACAGAAAGAGCATTAGAGTGCCAGTGGTTTGGTAAAGCTCCTGTCAAGAGGTTCAGCTAAAAAGGGGGTGTCTGTAGCCACAGGAGCAGCATTTACAGGGGAACCTGCAGGGCATCCGTTCCCTCCGCAGGGGAGTCTGTGGCAGCAGACTATGTCATTTACTCAGGTTTCTGGGACAAGCAAGACAGCTTTGAAAATGTAGACTGGCAGAGCTTCAGGGAAGGCCTTCTAAAAACTCTGCAGTTGTTCCCAAAATTCAGAGAAAGCTTCTTTCTTTTTAAATTTTGTCATTAAAGGATTTGACTGTCTAACTTAATAACCTTTTACTGAGTGCAAAAATAGTTATTCCCTTTGAAAGGAAGTGCAAACTCTAAAGCAGTGAGTGTCTGCTCCTGAACCCTAGAGGTGCTGCTGTGCTCTTCCACAACAGAACTGCCACAGCTCACGGGAATTTTGGGAAGCTTTTCTGGGCAACTGTTTCCTGCAAGTTAATGAGAATTATTATGAGAATTACTGCATGTATCTGATTGGAAAAAAAAAAAGAGTACCTGAAGGAGAGGATTTCAGAAGCTGTTTTATGTGTTTGGTAGAACAGGAGCATTGAGTGTTAAAGAACAATTTGCATTTTCTTGATCATCTTTGTATTCATTTACTGGCTAAACAGGATGAAGTGTAGGAACAGCCAAGAATATTGTCCTGATCCCTTGCTGGCTGGGTGAATAAAATGTGTCTCCTGGAGGGAGGTTGTGAAACGGGAAATCGTACCTGTTTGGGTTGACTTGTTCTGTTGGATTCAGAGGGCCAGGCAGTTTTCTGACAGCAGCTGGTTCGTTTTCCCTTCCCACTACAGGTCACCTGAAGCGTGTATTCAGCAGTGCTAAAGATCCTGAGGTGAGTGAGAAAGGAACATTTTGTGTTCCTGGTGTTGAGGAATTGTAGAGCAAGCTAGGAGCTTGGCCAGTAGCAGTAGACTGTACAGGGCCAGCTAGGAAGGCTGAAAGAAATCCATTGCCATGCCTGAAACAAAAGTAACAAAGGCAGCTATAGATATTTTTAAATTTCCTTCTCAGAGTTTGAAGAACTAAAACCTAGTTTTGAAAAGAGAACCATGCTTGCAGACAGCAGATAGGGATAATTTAATTAAGAGCAATTTCCTGTACAGTTGAATTAGATAATTTTAATTTAAAGAGAGTGACTTAGAATCCTATTCCTATCAAATTTTATGATATCTACTTGGAAAATGAGGTGGTAGAAAAGGAAGGCCATCTTGCAATGGTGCCTGCTGTATCTGAAGTGCAATGGGCACCTTTGTGGCTGGGGAGCTGCGTGGGCCCAAAGGACGCAGGGCTGGCGGCCGTGAGCAGCTGAAGATGAGGCAGCGTGGGGCCAGGGGGCCAAGAAGGCCAAGGGCACGGTGGCTGTGCCAGCAGCAGTGGGGCAGCAGGAGCAGGGCAGGGAGCGTGGCCTGTGCTGGGCAGCGCTGCGGCCACAGCTGGAGTGCTGTGTGCAGCTGTGGGCCCTGGGAAGCAGAAAGTCATGGAGGGGCTGCAGCGAGTGCACAGAAGGACAGGGGAGCTGGACAAGGGGGTGCAGCACAAGGCCAGTGAGGAGGTGCTGAGGGAGCTTTAGCATGGACAATGGGGGCTCATGATTCTGCCTTCAGGCAGACTTCCATAGATCCCTGCCTTAGATCCATAGAGCCAATGCTCAGCACAAGGGCTGCTTCCCTGCCAAACATCTCTTCAGTGCATCCAAGTGCTTTAGACACTGGAGTAGGTAACACTTTCATATTTTGTTTATTTGTTTGTTTGCTCGAAGGAGAAGCCTTGTGTAATTTCTCTTTCTCCAGGGAGCTTTTTCTCAGTTTTTGCTGCCCTTTTCCAGCACTGGCAGAAACTCATCACTTTCAAGGTTAATGGCTCCCGTGTCTTTTGGCAGCCCAGGGAATCAGTGTGTGTTGTGTTTGGGAATTGAGCAGGAAATCAATGCCCTTGCATTCCACCTGGCGCTCAGGGATCAGAGGAGCTGGAAGGGGCTGGGCTGCATTTCTGATTCCAGCCACTTTAGCACCATCAGTGTGGTCGAGTCCAAGAGAAGAACTTGCCTGAGCACAGATGCACAAAGAGTCCAGTTCCCAGTGCAATGCTCTGGGTGTCTGGTTGCATTCCATAAGGACCTACATGCTCCAGATTCCCCAAGAGTGTGCTTTTTTGAAGCAACAGGAGAGCAATCTCAGGATTGTAGTTGAGTGGGGCACTGGCTACCAAGTTCCGATGTGTGTAGCAATAGAGAGGACAGTAAAGAGAGATTTCAGTAATGAGATCTGTCTGTCTATCTATGTATCTATGTATGTATGTATCTATGTATGTATGTATCTATCTATCTATGTAACATTTACATGATTGAATCTTCCTTGCTCTGGTCCAAGGCAGTTGGAGGTGCAAAGCTCACCTAAAGCATCCCTTTCAGGAGAGGATTAGAGGCATGCTCCCTCGACTAATTCTGAGCAGGCAGAGATGTTTTCCCCTCCAGATATGGTGGTTTTTTTCCATCAGAGTTGTTTTCCTCCTCCGGCCTCTTCTGCCTTCAAGTCCCCAGTTAATTCTATAAATTTCTGCCTGTCCCAGAGGTGCAACAATTCCATGTTTAGGTGGTGTTTGGTGACTCTGGTCACACATGCTTTATGTGACACATGGTTTCCTTCACTGGCATCCCCAGGGCTGCGTAAGTGCATTCGTTCATGGGGCCTTAGGAGAGTCTTCTCTTTCCCTCAGCAGCAGCAGCAGCAGCAGCAGCAGCAGCAGCAGCAGCAGCAGCAGGGAGCGGTGGCAGGGTCAGGACAAGGAGCAGGTGGCTGTCCTGGCCCTTTGCTCCCGGGCCCCAGGCCAGGAGGGCTCTGGCTGCAGCAGGGCGCTCTTCGGGCAGCCCCTGGCAGCCTCTGCATGGAGCACAGCACGCTGCCCCGTCCTGCTTGTGCCACTTTTCTTCAGCAATACCCTAGCTCCTCTTCACAAGGAAAAAACTCCAGCAATCTAAAAAGAGATAATTCAAGTACAGTTCTACCTGCCTTTGCATTGTAGTTCAGGGCATGTATTTTTTGGTCTATAATTTCATGATTTTTATGAAAACATGCATTCATGTCTTCACATTTTTGTGGTTTTAATTATTCATATACGTAAACACTCCATTTTAAACTCTTGATTTATTGCAGTTGGTAATTTTGAGGTAGTATATTTTAAAATGCCACAAAACAACACCTTTTGGGTAGTTTTTCTCACTCTTAAAAAAAAACCCCATACGCCATTTTAGTTTCTGTCTCTCCAAGTTGGTTCATATCGGCCTATTTTAAATCAGGGCTACAAAACTTTTATAGGATTGAGAGAGCTCCAATTAAATGCACACAAGTGATTCCTCTTGTGGAAAATCATGGCCCCACCGTAAAGCTTCTATTTACTTTTTTTTCTTCATTAGCTCAACTGCAAACACACGTTCAGTTGCAAACTTACACAAGATGAGCAAAATCAAAATGATGTGAGGGGCCTTTGAGAGCTCCTTGCTGATCTTTCTGCTTCTTCGGCTGAGCAAGGCTCTGATCCAGGCAAAGAGATTGCACTTAGCGCTACACAACCATTTGGCTGGAACTTGCTGATTTCTAGGAACAGCTGGAGGCCTCTCTCTCCCCAGGATGTTTTGGCTGAGCCAAGCTTTGCTGGGTTTTGGCTGCAAATACCATTGCCCTTGCTTTTCTATATCCACAAGTACCATGGCTGGGCAAAAACTGCCATGTGGGCCATCTTCCAAAGGCACTCTGGTCTGGAGTTTGTGAATGAACGAGAGCCTCATCCACTTCCAAACCACAGGAAAAAAATCAGGAAAGAAAACTTCCCATCCTTAACAAACAACTGACAATTCACAAGGGGATCTAGAGCTTCTTTACGCAATGAAAAGGAAGGCAATCTTCCAATGGAGTTGTGCTTTCGGGAGTTTGTCTTCTGACTCCAACTCCCAGCTGGCACTGGAAAAAGTCACGTCTCTGCAAGTGTCAGTGCCTTCTGTCTGCCATCAGTTGTTTTGCTGCAACAATCAGAACAGGCATCAGGCTGGAGAGAGGCTCAGCTGACGCTAGGAACAGGAGCTGCCCCAAGGAGAAAAAAGACATGAACTTTTACCTCCCAAACCCATCTCCCCAGAGGCTCAAGCAGGATTCCTCTGGTTCCCAGAAATACAAAGAAATAGGGCTGAGAAGACCCTTTGCAGCTATGTGTTCATGCCCAAGACTTGACTGATGCCATTAGGGTTTTGCCTTTTTTCTTTTCTGTCTTTTCTGTATTCCTTGCACATCAATTTAGAGCTCTGTAGGCTACTCGATTTGTGACTACTTTTCCCAGTCCTTTTCCATGGCCCTTGCCTAAGCAGAAAGACAAACTTCCAGAGCTCCAAGCGCCGGGGGGTAGAAGGCCCCAGTGTTATCTTGGTTCTTCCTGGGACAGACCCCTGCAGGAAGCTGGTGGACTCACCATCCCTGCAAGCCTTTGAAAGAAGACTGGATGTGGCACTCGGTGCCGTGCTTTAGTTGAGGTATTAGGCCACAGATTGAACTCGATCATCTTGAAAGTGTCTGTCTTCCAAGCCAGGGATTCCGTGATTCTGTGACTGAGGAAGCTTTTACTGCAGCCCTGCAAAGGGCTGCGGGGGCCCTTGGCCAAGGACGGGGATCAAGGCTCATGGAAAAGAAGCAAAGGGCTCAAGGCGAAGGCTGACAGGGCAGAGCTGCCCCAGCGCGGCGCAGAGCGAGCCTCATGTCCTCCTCCTCACCCTGCGCCCTCTGCGCTGCCCTTTGCGGCGCCGGTGGCTCCTCTGGCTGCGGGGTTCCAGGGCGTTCTGGGGGCCGGGCCCCTCGTCTTCGGGAAGCGCCGGAGCCTTGGAGGCGAGCGGCTGCTGCTGTGGCCGGCAGGGGAGAACTGCAGCTGCGGCCCCCGGCACGGCGAGCTGCCGCTATGGCCGGCTCCTGCCGCGGCTCCTGCCCCTGCTCCGGCCTCTGCTCCTGCCCTGTGCGCACAGACACGGCCGAGGGCTGCCCGGCAGCTCCGTGCCGCTCCGCAGCGGGCCCGGCCGGGCTGCTGCTCTCTGCGGCCTCTGCCCGCCGCTGCCGGCCCCGCCGCGCTCCCGCCTGCCTCTGCCGCAGCCGGGCCGACACCGGAGGCAGCACACTGCGGCCGGCTCGGAAAAGCCCTGCCCGCAAACCGCCCGCCACGGCCTCGGCCGCAGGGCACAGGCTGCCGGCGTCCTCGCAGCTGCGAGCCGGCCCGGGCCGCCTGCCGGCCTCGGCCACAGCTCCCGCCTGTGTCTCCATGGCCGCGGCTGCTCGGTACAGTGGGCTGAGCACAGCCAGCGCCAGCAGCAGCTCCTCACGGGCCCAGGCCCTGGGCGCTCCGAGCCCGCCCAACCCCGAATTCCAGCCATGAGGGGCTTGGCGTCCCAATGCATCCCCTGGGGACAGCAGAGTCGGCCGCTGAGCTCAGCCCATGGTGACACCACCAAGTGACCAATGGAAAATTCACCAAATCCTCATCAGAGACAAGAGAAAACTCCCATGGTGCCTGACAGCCTGAAGGAACTGCCAATTCCAGATCATTCCATCCATGTATGAAATGAGGCTTTTGCATTAAAGCAGAAAAGAGTTATCGAAAAGGAGAACAGGAACAAACAACAAAGTTATTTGGACTCATGCTTCTTGTGTCTGTTAGAAAGGCCAAGAAAATGCACTCCTTGCTCTTCTGACACAGCTCTCTCTGTTCCTGATGTGGGACAGCGAGTGCCGATGATGTGCAGGAGCTGATGCAAGGGACAGGGACAAGGATGCAGCAGGCACAGTGCCAAGCTGACAGAGGGATGATCTCTGGCAGTGGCACTGAAGAAGAAGAGTTTGCAGGCAGCACAGAAAATGGCTCTTGGTTTCACCTCTTCTTTCAGTGCTGCTAAGAATGTAGCCTGGAGCAAGCTGGGAACACCAGAGCATGGACCCCTTTCCAGGCAGGGCTGCATCAGACACAAACCAGCAGGGGACTGAGGAGCCCCTGGGGTGGCAGTGAGCAACCTCGGGCTCTGCTCACTGCTGCTGGCATTTTCTATTGAACCATCTCCAAGGACTTCTGTTGTGCTCTGTATTTCTAAGGGTTTTCCCCCTTGGTTTTTTTTTGTTGTCTCCTGCACCTTTTTTTCTCCAAATTTTCCTATCCTGTCAGCAGCAGCCCTTGTCCAGAACTGGCTCTAAAATATCAGCAAAGTAGCTAGGAACAACAATGGGTGGAATCCTGTGGCTCAGGAATTCATATGCCAGAGCCCTGCCTGTGCCTCATGCTTTGTCAGGACCTCCTTCTCTGTGCAAAACTAGGGATTAGTGGAGTTTTTTTGCCAAAGACCTCCTGAGAAGCAAATGTTGTGCTAGGTTTCTCAGGAGTGTATCCGTTAAGTTCATTGCCGGCAAACAGAAAGTAAGGCCAGGGTAGCAGAGCAGCTGGGAGCTGGTCACTCCCTGCAAAGGGCTGGTGTAGGATGTGGGAACACCACGTTCCAGGAGGGGCGAGCAGGGTCAATGTGCTCAAGGTGCTGCCAATGAGGCTTGGGTTCACTTAGAGAACAATCAGGGCTGGTGAGCACTGCAAGATCCAGCTGCAGTCCCCATCCACGTCCCTTTCAGTGCTGGCTTTAGGGTGTCTGCAGCCTGGATCCAGAGCGCCCTGGGGGGCTCCTGAGGCTGCCTTTGCACTCAGGGTGAGGATGCCCAGGAGCCCCTGATGCCGGCAGTGGGGACCAGGGCTGGGGCTTGTGGCCTGGCAGGTGTGGCTCTGGGGGCTGTGACATGCCAGGGCATGGGTCACTGTCACTGCCCTCCGCAGCCCTGGCTAGCTCTGTGATGCTCCAGGGACAACGGCAGGAGTGGGGATCTGGCTAGGTTAGGGTTTTGCCTGAGCCAGAACCTCTAGGCCAAATGCCTAGACGTAGAGACCCCTGGAGGACCGAGTGAAGGAAGCAGAGGAGGCTCTTCTGCGGTGTGAAGTGCAGCAAATTCATCAGGAGAGGCAGGGGAAAGGTTCTGCAGGCAAAAATTCCCAAAGGGAACAGATGTTCAGAGAACCCGCAGCACCCCTGTGCACTGGTTTTTAAAATCTTTCAAAACAGGGCGTGGACACCATATAGTAACCAATAAACGACTCTTGGGGTGTGGTTTTGAGGGCTACAACAAATCAGAACAAGGGGAAGAGAGAGCGTTGGGATAGGGATTGGATCTTAGGGTGAGGGACAGGGAACTTTCTGGAACAAAGGGTAGGGTTTGGGCTGAGGGATAGGGCAAAGGGGCCGGGTTGTCTTGACAGACAGGGAAAAATCTGGTGAGGAGGGATGGAATTCCTTGAGAGACACTTGGGTAGGAGGGGATAACACAGGGGAGAGACTAACTCTAATAACTCAGGGAACACTTGAGCATACCACTATATAACAGAACATTTGGCTCAATAAACTACCACACTGCAACACAGAAATTCAGGCTTTCGGCAGCTGAGAGGTGGCACTATTAGAACCCGCAGCAGCTGGTGAAAGCCATCTCTCTCCTTCAGGTTCTTGCTGTGTGAGAAGGTGCTGCGAGTTGTGGTGGCTGCACTCCCCCTTTGCTGGGAGGATGATCTGTACCAGGGCAGAGCAGAAAGCTGCCATGGTGAGCAGAACATGCTCAGAGCATTACAGTTCAGAGAATGGCACTGCCCCTGAAGGGCAAAAAGCTTGAAAGCATAGAATTCTGTGCGGAACCATTGCACAAATTTTCTCTTCTAGAACATGCCCTTTTGTGTATACTGTAGATGAATACTCCAGGTTTTATGGAATACATGGGGTTTTTTCTTAAGGTTTTTGGGAGAACTCTCAAGTTGATTTCTGTTTGTATTTTACATCCAGCATGCATACAGGTTTTTTAAATTATTATATTTTTCTTTAGTAAATACTTAGGGAACAAATACCTAAGCATTTTTTAATCCTTTGGGATATTGTGACTAATATTCTTAGAAAGAAAACCTGGTTGAACAAGTGTGAAAACACAGAGAGAGGGAAAACAATATAAAAGTCTTTTAGAACAGGGCGTGTAATAAGGACTGCAGAACTGAGTAATTCCTCCAAGGGCAGAATTAGCAAGATATATTACCAAGAGTAACCGCCAAGATACTTCCTTAAGCCAAAGGAAATGTGACCTGCAGCCATACTAAGTAGAGCCAAAGCAAATGAAAACCTTTGGAAAAGAGGGAATTTTTCCAGTGACATCAGTCTGTGATAAATAGGTATGATTTCTGCTGATAAATATTGAAACAGGAATCAATATTGATACAGTAATTAATATTTGAGAATAATAAAATAGTTTAAAGTTGTAATGCCAAAGAAGAGAGGGAGAGGAGGGGCTCCACCCACCCTTCCCAGCAGATGTTCTCAAGGACCACAGGAAAGAAGCTGAAGATACAGTTTCTAAAAATGACCAAGAACCGGGTTGGATCCCAGAAAATGCTAATTATAAGGGATTTATTGCCTTGATATGTAGATGCAGTGATACGTTAGTCTTGGCTTACATTGTACTGGCTTGGTGCGCCTGTGTAACCCAAAGGTGAATTAAAGGACAACGAAGAAGACTACAGAGCCTTCATCAGTGACGACCTCCAAAGACTTGTGCGACCACCAAACTGAGTGGTGGCACATGCATGGTAAAGGTGGTAATGAAGGGGGAGATAGAGATATGACGAACCAAAAATGGGAGGAGATGGAATTGACACATAGCATATAAGGGGTGACTTTCACTTGGCAAGCTTGTACGTGAAGTGGCAAGGGTCATTGAACCCCACACTCTGTACCCCGCGGTTGTTTTTGCTTATGTGCTCTTATTTGAGCCAAATTATCCCTTATTTTAATCAAATTATATTGTATCCAATTTTATATATTTTTTTATTTTAACTATTCAAATAGCGACTACTTTTAATATTGTTTGGGGTTTTTTTATGATGGGATAATTGGGCAAACATAACAGCTTCACAGTTAGAGCTGTACATATGTTCTGATCTTTAGATACAGTTTTGAATTAACGTGTTTTGATTCTGTCTTTAAGTTTTGATGACATATTTTTAATTCTATATTTTTTTTGATGATGACAAAAAGTAAATAAATAAACAAAATTGAAAAAACCAAAAGGAGAATGTGAGACCAGGACCTGCTAGCCTAGAGATTATGGGAGTGCAGCTCACTCAATGTGCCAGCGTCTCACCACATCCTTTCCACATTGGGCCTCTCCTCCTCCTCTTTGGCCATGTTTTCTTTGTGTCATTTGTGCTGCTCTTTGTTACTTGGCATTACAACAGAGTCACCTGTTGACCTGTTTGAGGGACAAGGGATCCAAAAGATCCTGTCTAGTCAAAGGTGTGTTCTGTGCTCACCAAGGGCCTGAGCAAAGCAACCAAGAGAAGTGTGCCCAAATCCCAAAGCTTTGCTCCTTTGCAATCTCCCACAGATCTGGCTCACAGGTGTCTTCAATCACAATTCCATAGGTAAGAAGAGGTAATGTATTTCACTGGGAAAAGATGCACTGCTTTGGAAAAGCCACCTGTATGTATATTACTGGGGACAGCAGTGCAGCTGTGTTGTTTGCCCCTTGTTTGCAGAAGGATGAGTGCACTGGGAGGCCAATAACAAGTGACAAGGGTTCCTCCAATCTGCACTGCAGCCTGGGTGCCATTCAGCCCAGAGCTAGGGGATCATTTGTTCCCATGGACCAGTGCTTGCCAGTGGAATGAATTCCTGCACAGCTGGAAGAAGCAATTCTGGATTCAGCTCCAGCTCTTGGTGGGCTATATGATCATTGACAATGCTGCCCATCCAGAAATTATTCTGCAGTTTCCTTTCATAGTCATTTGAAACTTTGAAACTTCACATTTTAATTTGCTTTGCTTTAGGGTAAAACACTTCTGGGCCCAGTGCAAGCTGTAACCTTTTGACAGCAAAATCCTCATGGTTGCCAGCTTCTGTTGTCACACAATGTCACCTGGCTGCATGTGCTTGCTTAGCTCTGGGTCTAGTCCCGGCCTAGTAAAGCCCAGGCAGGGTGGCACGTTGCAAGGAAAACTGGTCTGTGAGCTTATGGTGTTGCCATCAGCAGCAGTGTGAATGTGCCCTTTGGGGATTCCTCTGGAGACAAATTTAGTGACCTACTCCATGCCACAATATTACCTTAGATCTTTCTGCAATATCCTAGAAAAGGCTGTGAAACTTCACATCTCCTTGCACACCCACTGTTTGAATAGGGGCATTTTTGTCCCTCCTCAAAGTCATTGCTCTTGCACACCAGAAGCATGAACATCCACCAACAGGAATGATGCATGGTCCTGCTGCTGCTGCTGCTTCAGAGGACTGGGCAGTGCAGACCTGGGTGTTACCAATATGAGCACATAATTAGCATTTCATGCTCCTTCAAGCTGTCCAGATCCCAGGGGTTTTTTGTTTCAAAGCAGCCACTGCACCATCTCTAGGGAAGAACAGGAAATGGGAAACAGTGACTGCCAGCCTTGCAGGGGTGTGGGGGAAAACCTGAAGTGCCTGCATAAAAAGATGAATGGGAAGAGTGTAATTGCCAAAGCAAATGCTTTGTTAGGATAGCAGGAGCAGTTCTTTACTGCATGCTTGCATGAAGATCATTTGGGATCTCCTTTTTGTGTCTCATGCAGAAAAGGAGCTCTTAATAATAGCACGCTACTTAAACCAGATTGGGATGTAGCTCTGTAGTGGTTCACAATGAAGCAGACTGCCTGCTGTGTCACTGCCAGCCCTGCTGAGCCTGTGAGGGACTGTAGTGTATCCCATGCCTGTTTTGCCTCCAAGCAAAGCTTGGTTTTCCTAATTAGTGTGGAGTAAATACAAGAGTAATAAAATGGACAATTAAACTGGCCACTTTGGAGGATATGCTCATGCTTTCACACATCAGTCTTTCACCTCACACTCTCAAGGCTTCATACTCATCATGAAATATTTTAACAAAAAAAACCTCAGCTCCCATGTTACATCTGAATAAAATTGCACAAGATCATCAAGAATTCTGCTGTCAGGAACAAGACAAGAGCCTTCCGACACTCACTTGCAGCTGTCCTGGATTGCTGCAGCCCTTTGTGAAAAGCTGCTGCAGACAGAGTGTTTGGAGTTGGTTTGGGCCTTTATGAAAGATCTGTGGAGCAGTGTGCAGGGCTCTCCTGGCAGGAAACTGTTTGTCCAAGCCCAGGGACACGGTGCCAGCAGGAGCGGAGCGGCCCCGCTCCCAGCCCGAGAGTCTGTGAGCTGAGCCACGCCGGGGAGAAAAGGCAGCGAGGGGCTCCAGCCCAGCTGCTTCACTGCCCTGCCCGCTCCATGGAGCTCTGCCATGGGAGAAAGCCGACGCCGGACGAGCCCCCGAGCTTCCATCAGCTGCTGGAACTGCTCCGTGACAGCTCCTGTTCTTCCGAGAGAGACCCCGGCACCTTCTTGTAACGCGTGCCATGGGGGGATTCTGTTTGTTAATAAACTGTTGGGGTTTTTCCACTTTCATCTATTAGTAATATTTTCCTGTTGCTGGAAAGGGATTGTTGGAACACTTTAGAGGAGACGACTTATTGCACAATATCCTGTTTGAAGTTTTCTCAAACTGTGTGAGACAGATGGCTTCACACAGGAGCATCCCCAAGGCTGCTGAGGGGAAGGCACAGAGGAAGACAAACCCAGTATTTCTGAGGGAACTCCTTGGCACCAAACCAACCTGAGTTGTCAAACAGCAGACCTGATGTTTCGAGACATGGGCCACAGGGGAACTTTCAGTGTGTTTGGTCCAGGCTGGGTTATGCTCAGGGCAAAGGTGTGTCAGTGTGTTGGATAATACTCTTTTCTTGACCTAGAGATGGGGACACTGAGAGGTGTTTTAATAACTTTTCTTCCATTTTCAGTCTCATGAGAAGGGTGAGACAATACAGATGTTATAATTCACGCCATCACAATCAGAAGCCAACTATTTCCTAATTATAATACATTATAAGCGTTTCTTGGTCTATCAGCCTTTTGCCAATCCACGTTGTAGATGCCTTAAAGCCAATTATTTAAAACTGCCCCTCATGGGTCCCACTACAATGCATCTTTCATAGCTCTGTTTTTCCAAAATCTTATTTGCAAGGCCGTCTTTTGAAACTTTTTTCTAGCTCCATTTTTCTCTCAACAATATCTGTCCTGTGCCATGGCATTTTTAAGTTAGCATTTCTTGTCTCAAGATTTATATACAGATTCCTACTTTGTGGGCCTTCTATTAGGCCCTAAAAGCTTTCTAGATATCCATTTCCCACATCAGTGCACTTGGCTCCTTCTCTCCTCATTGTGCCTGGCAAGCACAGGAGCCCAGAGCTCCTGCAGAACCCATCACAGCACTCAGTGGGAGCAAACTTGTGTCCAGTCCTCACCTGGAGCTGTGGTGCCCAGCATTCCACCACATTGGAATGAGGAACTGTTCCTGCTCTTTCAGAAGGAGCTAAGGAGGTTTGGCCTTGAGATCAATTGTCTGCAGGCTCCTGCAGTGCCTGGTGCTGCTCCCTTGCCAGAGGCACCCCAGGCCAGGGGGGCACATCTGGGCTGCTGTGTCTGCCTCTGGGGCTCCCTGTTCTGGGCAGTGAGGAGGAGCTGCAGAGGCTCTGCAGGACTGACAGGATGGGCCTTGGGGCTGGCAGGAGAAGCTGAGGGACCTGGGCTGCTGGAGCTGCTGAAGAGGAGGCCCAGGGCTCATCCTGCAACTGCTCCAATGGTGGCTTCAGAGAATCCCAGAATCAGCAAGGGTGGAACAGGCCATGGAGATCATCAAGTCCAACCTGTGCCCTTACACTGCCTTTTCTCCCCTGAGCCTCCTCTTCTCCAGGATACACAAGCTCAGCTTCCTCAGGAACTTATCACAGGACTTGTGTTCCAGATCCATCACCAGCCTTGTCCTTCTCTGGAAACGCTCCAGCCCCTCCATGTTCTTCCTAAATTGGGGGCTCCAGATCTGAACACAGCACTCGAGGTGCTGCCCAAGCAGTGCTGAGCACAGGGGAAGAATCCCTGCCCTGCTCCTGCTGGCCACACCATTCCTGATCCAGGCCAGGAGCCATTGGCCTTCTTGGCCACCTGGGCACACTGCTGGCTCATGTCCAGCCTGCTGTCCATCAGTCCCTGCAGGTCCCTTTCTGCCTGGCTGCTGTCCAGCCCCTCTGGCACCTTGCTGAGGGAGGGAGGCAGGGAGGGAACGGGTCCAGATCCAGTCCTTCCTGAAATGTGGTGTTTGCTGGCACTGCCAGTTCCCAGTTCTTGATATTTCCCTATTCTGGCACAGCCCAAGTGCAGCAACTTGCTGGCAAAGAAAGCCAAAACCAAGCAAAGACCTGGTACCTACAGCAACCCGATCTCGGGTTTGCTGACACCGCCAGTGCCCAGATCGGGAATGTCTCAGATGCCTGCACAGCCTAATTCCAGCAGTTTGCTGGCACAGAAAAGTAGCATCTGGAAATTTCTTACTGCCAGCAAAACCTAAATGCAGCAATTTTCTGGCAAAGAAAGCCAGAACCCAGCAGCTTCCCAGTGCTGCCACCAGCACCACCCAGGTCTGGTGTTTGCTGCGCAAGTGCCCAGATCCGGAAATTTCCCAGTGCTGGCACAGCCCAAGTCCAGCAATTTGCTGGCACAGAAAGCCAAAATCCGGCAATTTCCTGATGCCAGTACAGGTGCCCAGACCTGATGTTTGCTGCCACTGCCAGTGCTCAGATCTGGATATTTCCCTATTCTGGCAGAGCCAAGTCCAGCAATTTTCTGGTAAAGAAAGCCACAATCTGGCAATTCCCTGCTACCGTCATTGGCAATGCCAAGATCCGGTGTTTGCTGGCACCACCAGTGCCCAGATGCGGGAATTTCCCAGTGCCAGCACAGCCCAAGTCCAGGAATTTTCTGGCAAAGAAAGCCAAAACCTTGCAAATACCTGGTACCTACAGCAACCCAGTCTTGTGTTTGCTGACACCATAAGTGCCCAGATCCAGAATTTTTCAGGTTCCTGCACAGCATAATTCCAGCAATATGCTGGCACTGAAAGCTAACATCTGGCAATTTCCTGGTGCTGGCACATCCCCCACCCAGATCTGGTGTGCACTGGCACTGCCAGTGCCCACATCTGGCAATTTCCCTCTTCTGGCACCACCCATATCCAGCAATTTGCTGGCAAAGAAAGCTAAAACCTGGCAATTTCCCCTTGCCAGTACCGCCCAATCTGGAGTTTGCTGGCAGCAGAATCCCAGGAAAGAAGGAAGGATAGAAGGAAAGAAAAAAGGAAGGCATCCAGATCCAATCCTTCCTGGAGCCTGGAGCCTGAAATGGGCTGTTTGCTGGCACTGCCAGTGCCCAGATCTGGACATTTCCCTGTTCTGGCACAGCCCAAGTGCAGCAATTTGCTGGCACAGAAATCCAAAGCCCGTGGCAGCTTCCTGCCACTTGGTCTGGCACCGCCCACATCTTGTGTTTGCTGCACCAGAACCCAGATTTGGAAATTTCCTGGTGCCAGCAGAGCCCAAATCTGGCAGATTTCTGTCACTGGCAATGACACCACCCAGATCTGGTGTTTGCTGGCAGTGCCAGTGCCCAGATCTGAAAACTTCCTGGTGCTGGCACAGCCCAAGTCCAGTGATTTGCTGGCACAGAAAGCCAAAGTTTGGAAATTTGCAGGTTCTGGCTCCAGCACCATCCAGCTCTGGTGTTTGCTGGGACCGCCAGTGCCCAGATTTGGAAAATTCCTGATGCCTTCACAGTCCAGGTCTAGCAATTGTTTTTTAGCTAGCTGGGGCAGAGAAGTTCCTCGGGCTGTGACTTTCCTTTTTCTTGGAAGTGTTTAAACCTGCTGTGGACTGAAAACCCAGAAAAACACCGGCAGCTCACACCTGTGGCCCCCCCGAGCTCTGGGACGCTGCATTCCAGAACCAGAGGGACTTAGAAGAGACCGAGTGAGCCAACTACAACCCACAAAAAGGACTTTCTGAATGTGACATCTCTTCAGCACTGTCCAAGGTTTGATTTAATATGATTCATTTTTCATGCTTGTGAATACTTTACTTGTTTAATAAACTGGGGTTTTTTCACTTTTCTCAAGGGAAGTCTTTCCCTGAACTAGTAGGGGGAGGGGACACTTGAACTTGCTTTCTAGATGGACCCCTTTTGGAGATTTCCTCCCAAAATTTGCCCTAAGCCAGCACAAACAGTCACAATGAAAACTTCACCAGTGGCATAATTTCCTGGTGGCAAATCTTGTGACAGAAGCTCGACCTTGTTCTCCGTGAGAGATTCTTGGGAAGAGCAGACAGGAGAAGATTCCTGTAAAACTGAAACAGCTTTACAGAAGTGAAATGAAAATGAAAGAAACAATCCAAGATGTTTTCCCCTATCTATTTCTATGCTCCCCTTTTTTATGTTGCACCCCAGAAATTCCAGATGCACCTCATCTCTAAGATTGATGACTTAGTGATTTTTAGATACTCTAAAATCCCATGAGCCACACACACTTTTCCTTCCCCTGTTTTTACTGGAAAGCAACACTGGAGATGTAAGTGCAGTGCTTGGGTCAGGTAGGAATCCTACTCCAAGGGAAGGTGCCCCGACAGTGTTTGACCCTCAGCAAGGACAATGCACAGCAGCAGGCGAGGGGATCGCTGTGCCAGTGCGCAGGAGTCAGGGCTCTGCATCCGGGCTCAAGGCTGCAAAGTTCCCGTGTTTGGGCAGACGGAGGGGCTGTCCCCGGGGCGCGCGGGGCTCGAACGTGGGGCTCGTGGGGCGAGCGGGGAACGGACACGGGGACGAACGGCCCCGGTGCTTCAGTTGCAGCAGCGGCAGCGGCGGCAGCAGCAGCAGCGGCAGCAGCAGCGGCGACAGCAGCAGCAGCAAAGAGATAGTTTTAAACACTCTTTCTATTTCTCTTTTTCTTTCTCTTTTTCTTTCTCTTTCTCTCCTTTTCCCGCTGTCGGGCACCCTTCTCTCGGGGTCCCTTGCCCGGCGTCCCTCTCCTCTCCCCGCCTCCCTCCCCCTGCCGGGCCGGGCCATGCCCCCGGCCCGCCCCCGGCCCCGGGCGGGGCTACCCCGTGCCCGGCCCCGACCGTCCCGCCGCGGTCTCGCCTCCGCTTGGCTCTGGCCGTACTGGCGGTGGCGCTGCTGGGCGGGCGTCAGTGGCTGGTGCGGGGGCGGCATCGCCGCCCTTCGGCTCCGCCTGGCCCGAGCCCGGCCCCGGACCCGAGGCAGGGTCCAGTCCCGACCCCGATCCCGGCCCCGGCCCCGGCCCCGGCCCCGGCCCCGGCTCCTCCCGGGGCCCGCGGAGGACACAGGCGGCGCGGCCGCTCCCGCCGCCTCCGCTGCGGCTTCCCCGGCCCGAGCTCCGCCGCTCGGCAGCGCGGCCGCCGGCCCCGAGCCTCCCGTGCCGCGTTCCCGGAAGCGAACGCCTGGGCATGGCCGGCCCGGGGCGGGTGAGGGGCGCTCGGGGGCCATTGCTGGCCCCGGGCCGAGCGCTGACCGCCGCGTACTGCCCGCAGGTGAGGCGCAGGAGGCCCTGCAGGAGCGGCACCGGCTGCGTTCGGTGCTGGGGCGCCAGAGAGCCTCGAGAGTGCCCAAGCTGACCACTGTGGAGGAGGAGGAGGAGGAGGAAGAAGGCTCTGGAGCTGCTCCAGCAGAGGAGAATGAAGAGGCAGTGCCATTCCATCCACCGCAGGAGGGTGAGTGGCAGAGATGGGCTGCATGACTGGAGCCTGCAGCCAACTTGGCTCCATCCCATCCCATCCCATCCCATCCCATCCCATCCCATCCCATCCCATCCCATCCCATCCTATCCCCTGGGGAAATGCCCAAGGACAGGATGGAAGAGGGGCCGGGCAGACACCCCGCAGGGGCCGTGCTCCATCCCCTGGGGCATCCCGGGGCTCTCCCTGCCTGTGAGCACAGGGCTGGGCTGTGTTCTCCGGCCTCTCCCGCAGCCCCTCATCTCTGGCTGCGCTCACTCTTTGCCAGATGCAGCCCTGGAGCGCACACAGCAGCAGGAGCGCAGACGTGGCCGCTTCCGCAGCACAGCGCAGGTACCTGCAGCCACCCCCACCTGGGCTGGGCCTGCTGTCCCTGCTCAGCCCAGCCCCGTGTGTGCAGCAGTCCATGCAACATCCCCGGCTTCTTGCCCTTCTGCTACAGCTTGTTTGCGACTTCATCAGGAGCATTTGGCAGGAAGAGACCAGCACCATGGGCACTGGGCTCAGAGCACACTCCGAGCTCCTCCATCATGAGACCAGTGCCGCCCTGCTGGATTTGCTCCTGGAGAAGGGTGTTGCCAGGCCAGAACAAGTAAGCAGCCTGGGGCCAGGCTTCAATTCCCCCATGAGTCCCATGGCTTTCCCAGCCACGCCTGGTGGTCCCTGGGAGCCTTTGAGGCCATGGCAGTGCGCTGGCAAGGGAAGGACTTCTCTGGGGACCCTGGGGACATTGCTCCCTCTGGCAGCTTTCCAAGTCTCCCCCTGCCTTCTCCAGGTGCCCGCCATGGTGAGGTACATTCACCGCTGGCTCATGGCCAATGATTTTGCCGAGCACAGGCTGGACAAGGCCCTGCTGAATCTCACCACAGCACACCCGGGTGACGCAGTCGTGACGCTCCTGCGTGTAGCCCCGTCCTGTGACAGGTGTGGGGCCCACCTGCCCACACGGCTCAGGCCTCCCCAGCCCATCAGCCTGTACCACCTGTCCCAGGTGTCTGAGCAACAAAGACTTCCAGGGCCCTCTGGTGTTGCCTTCTGGAGCAAGGCAGGCGACCTGGTTCAGAGGAACAGCACGGCGGCCCAAACTCTCCAGGGCCGCTCGGGCCAATGACACACGCAGGCATCAATATGATGGACGGTCAAAAGGCTTTTATTATCTCATCTCTTGGGTTTTTATAGTCTAAGGGGTCTCTACGTCAGCGTGGGTCTGTCTTTACCATCTATGGTTAGTAAGGAGTGGAAAGTTACTGGGTAGGGGATGGAAAGTTACTGGTATTCGGTTGAGGGAGGCTACATTCCTATGTTAATTTCTTATCTACGGGGAACAGATGGTCTTATCTAAGGGGAACAGAGAGTCCTGCCTTTCCGTGACATCGCGAGATCTTCCGCAGCGCCTTTTCCCTATCTACCACACTCTGGCTGCTGCCTTTCCCAGCCCTGCTATGACAGCCCCTGAGCCTGCTGCCATGCTCCCTTGCCGCCTCTCAGGGCCCTGTCCCCACAGGGCTGGTCTGCCTGGCTGCCGCTGGCAGGGGGGCAGTGGGCAGAGGCAGCACCAGCGGTCAGCCCGGGCCCCTAGGGATGCCCAGGCCACGGTGCTGTGTCTGAGACGCCCCTGAGACAGAGCTCTGACCCTGCAGAGCCGCCATCTCCATGTGGAAGACCATCATGGGCTCAGCGAGGACTGCGGAGCCAGTGCAGCTGATACTCCTGGATGTGCTGGAGAGCTGGCCAGAGCACAGCATGTGCACCTCCAATGGGGACAAAACGGGTGTCTTTGTCCTGGCTGTGAGTTTCTGCAACTGGCCTTTGCTGGCCCCAAGGCCGCCTCTCCAGAGCTCTCCATCCTCCTTCCCCCACTGCATCTCCCTTCCTCAGGCACTGGCCTGAAACCTGGCCCAGGGGCAGCTTCAAGCCCACCAGGCCCCGTGCTCCCCCTGCCAAGGTCTCTCCTGGCCTCTCCCTGCCACGCTCGGGCCCTGCCACATGCACACCTCGGCACTGAGCGCTGTCTCGGGGTCTTTGTCCTTTGCAGGCAACTGTGGTGATGTGGAAGATCCTCCAGGTGCCCCCTGTCCCACGTGTAGTGGAGCCGTATTTCCCCGACCTCTTTGTGCATCTGCTCTTCCAAGTGTTCTTCAGCACTCTGGATATGCCAGAGGAGGTTGATGCATTCTGGAAGGAATGCCAGGAAGAGCACGGCCTTGCCACCAGCCCCAACAGGTGCTCCATCCCACTCCTCCTTTCCCTGCTACGTCCCTGGGCAGGAGTCAGTGCTCCCAGCATGACCTGGGCTTTGCTGTGCACGCAGGTTTGCAGTGCAGACCCTCAAGTCCCTGCTCTGCCGAATGCAGCACGAGGATGTGGTGGTGGCAATAGAACGCAGTTGTGGCTGGGACACGCTGCTGTGTGCTGACACCCACCACTATGCCGTGGCTCTGCTGGCCAGGTGAGACCCCCTTCTCCCCACTGCCTCTGCCAATTGTGCTCTGTGCCCAGGGAGCTCCACACAGTCCCCGAGGTCATGGGCCAGAGGGCCTTGTCACCGAGGGATCTCCAAGCAGACTGGAAGAGGCTGGGAGAGGAGGGTGCCCACAGGGAGCCACCTCCCAAATAGTCCAGGGCCTCTTGCAGGATGCTGGGGAAAGACCAGACCTCTGTGTGTCAGTCCTGGCAGAGGTTTGTCCCCCTGGACCACAGTCTTGGTTCCTTTTCCTCCTGCCAGGGAGATGTGCTGTGTCGCCATCCCCTTGTGTTCCCAGATCGCTCACTACCTGCTCTGGCTGCTCAGCACACAGGAGCCACGCTGGGAGCTTCCCACCCTAGCATTCCTTGTGGAGGTGAGCCTGATGGCCAGCGCTGCCTGGCTGAGCTGCCCCCCAGCTCTCTGCCCTCTCGGAGCCGCAGCTGCCTGGCACGGTGCCCGCGCCCTGTGCTGCTGCCTGGGCCCAGCCCTGTGCAGCCCCGGGCTCCTGCCGGCCGGGTCCCTGTCACTGCCCTGTGCCTTTCAGGTCCTCGAGTGGCTGGACTTGAGTGAACGTGGTGCTAACAGGGTCCTGCAAATTTTGTCAAGGCAGCTGCAGAGTGAATGCAGGGAGAGGCGTCGCCTGGCACTCAGGGCCCTTCTCAAGTTCACTGATGATCCCTGCATGGTGAGAAGAAGGCAACAGCTGAAGCTTAGCGGGGGAATGCAGTCACTTGGGCTTCGCTGGGCTTTGGGTGCTGGAGCAGCTGCTCCCAGCTCTCCTGCCTCCCAGTTCAGCTGCCCGAGTGCTTCGGGACAGGCCTTTGGCCTCTGGGCCCTGCAGCAGCAGGATGGCATTTCATAAACTTGTGTTCTGCACAGACCAAAAACATGCAGAGCCTGACTGAAAGTCTTGTGGAGCTCCTGTGGGATGGAGAGATGGTTTTCATGGCAGTCATGCTACTCAACTCTATCATCTTGGACAGTGACAGGCTGCTGCCCAGCCCCATCACACTGCAGCTGCTTGAGGCGCTCCTGCCACTCTTTGACCACGTAAGGCTCACTGCTCCCAGCCACAGCCACTGGGTGCTGCCCAGACACTTTATGCCCTTGCAGGCTTGTGCCAAGCTGAGTTCCTTGCAGCCAATGCTGAGGTCTTTTTTTCTTCCTTTCATACAGGACAATAGCCAGGTGCAGCTGATCTCCATATTGCTCTTCCAAACATTGGTGACTCATCCAGAGGAAAAGGCAAAAAAGGACCTGAAGACACCCCTGCGCCAGAGCCTGCTGCCCCTCTTCTTCCACTGCCATGATGAGAATCAGCGTGTGGCACAGGTGGGGACTCGTGGGCTGCTGCTGTCCCCCTGGCAGGGGGCTCGGCTTTCTCCTGCCCTGGCGCCTGCTGGACTGCAGCCTCCTCCTGGCCTTGGCACAGGGACGTGGGTCCTGTGCCCTGGGCTCGGGGACATCTCCACGTCTCTGCTGCTCCCCAGGCTTCTCAGGAAACGCTGCTTTGTGTGGCTGAGTTCCTGAAGAGGAGGGATCTTGAAAGACTGCTGAAGAGCAAGAAGCTATGGAAGTTCACTGAGTTCCTGGTAAGGAGGGCCTGCAAGCCCCAGCCTCAGCCTGGAGAAGGCCCCTGAGGGCGGTGCTCAGTGTGCGGTTCGGGCAGCTGTGCCCCTGCCCGCTGCTGCAGCCAGGGCCGCCAGCCTGTGCCCCACACGCCGCTGTCTTCCCTGGGCCGCGTGGGCTCTTCTCCAGGCTCCCGTGGGCCCGAGCCGGGTGCCCATGGAGCTCCGGCCCGGCAGGGCTGCGGGGCGGGCCGGCACCGGGGCTCCCCGGGCAACAGCCGGCCCTCTGCCCCCTGCCCTTGGGAGCCCTTGGCCAGCGGCTGCTGGCCGCGCCTCAGGGCTGTGCGGGCAGGGGAGGCCAGGGCTGGGCGCAGGCAGCGCCCGGCCTAGGGGCTGAGCCCGCGCCAACCCTTCCCTCCTGCCGTTCTCTGCAGCTGGCAGAGGACAGGAGCCGAGTGGCCGAACACCTGCGCTGGGCCCTGCGCTACCTGCAGAGCCCACATGAGCCCCTGCGAGCGGCGGCCGTCAGGTTCATGGGTGAGTCCCGAGCCCGGGCTCCCTTCCCGGCCCGCCCGCTGCAGCTCGGCCCCGGCCCCGCCTGCTGCCCTGGCAGCGCCAGCCGGGTCCGGCGCCGTGGAGCCCCGCCTGGCCTGGGCATTGCTGCTGCCGCCCTCTGGCAGCCGTGCCCTGGGGCGGCAGCGAGCGGCAAGGGCCGGGCTGAGCCCTGCCGGGCCAGCAGCCCGTGTGGCCACAGCGCCGGCAGCGCCGCTGACAGGGAGCAGTGCCACTGGGGCCGTGACAGGCTCTGTGTTCACAGGCATGGCCGGGCGGCGCCTGAGGGGGCAGCAGCAAGAGCTCCAGCTGATCTGCACTGGTGAGTGAGGGCAGCGGGCTGACAGCGCGGGCTGCCGAGGGGAGCTGCAAGCCCTGCCCCAGCTGCGGAGGGCTCTGCTCCCGTGGGCAGAGCACAAGGAGCTTTCAGGGCCCCGTGGGCCATTCGTGGCCAGCAGCTTCGGGCTGATCCCCTTGCTCCCTGCTCCCTCCTGGCCATGGCAAGAGCCGGCTGGGATGGCCCTTGCAGGGGGCTCTCCTTGGCTCCCCACAGATCCGGCTCTGACCGTGCCTCTGTTCCTCTCTCTTGCAGCCCTGGAACGCCTGACGGAGGACAGGAGCAGTGCCGTGTCGCAGCTGGCACTTGAAACACTGCATGTCCTCCTGGCAATACAGTGTGGGCGATATTCCACCATCCAGAGGCTGCACGATCAGCTGCGCAGGGCATGGAGGACTCGGCCTCGCCTGTCGGGGCTCGGCTGCCTGCGCTGCCAGATGACTGAGGAGGAGAGCTGATCTGGGAGGCTGTCTTTGTTGGTGCAACCTGAGCCAGGGGTAATTTTCCTTTTCTTTAATATTTTTCTTTTCTTCTTTTCCATTTTTTATCTTTATTGTAAATAAATAAATTATAGAGTATATAGAATTATATATATTATTATAGATTATAGATTACTGTAAATAATTCTAGAATGTGTTATGATACACAGACTGCCAGGAGCTTTTCTTTGCTGCCCAGGGTCTGCAGGGCAAGAGGCAGGAAAGGGCGGAAAGGGTGCTTGTGCTCAGCAGCACAGCAGGCTGAGGGGTGATGAGGCCCTGAAGGGGGAAAAGGGTGCTTGTGCTCAGCCAGCTGCCCAGGCGTGCAGCGGGAGAGGGGAAATGGCCAGAAGCCCCTTGGCCTTTGGTGGCTCTGCTGAAGCCTTTGTGCTGCCCACAGAGTGGCTGGGCAGGGGCCGGGGCTGCGGGGATCCCTGCCAGAGCGGTGCCTGGAGATGGCCTCAAGCCCTGTGCCAGGCAGGAAGCGCCATCTGTGTCCTCCTGCCCAGGTGCTGCTGGCTGCCTTGCTGAGGGCTCCCAGGCGCCTCTGGATGGGGCTGCTCTGGAGCTGCTGTGGGGCTGCGGCGCTGCTGCCGGGCAGCTTGGCCGGGCTGGGGCAGCCCCTGAGGGGCTGGGGCGCTGGCAAGCCCTGAGTAATGGGCTGTCAGAGGCCACAAGCAGCCCCCTGCCAGCTGCCTTGATCCTGACAGAGTTGACTTGCAAGAAGGATCCTGGGCACTCTGCAACCAACAGCATCGGTGTTGTTGGAAATCCAAATGCAGGAAAATCTCAGACCTTTGGTCTTGTCAGCAAAGCTTAGAATTAAACACAGGATTTGGTCTGAGACCTTGGAAAGGGCTTCCAAACTTAGGCGCTAGAAGCAAGAATGCAGATTTCTAGTTTATAGCAGAGACACGGGGAAGAAAGTTTAGAGTTTTAGAGTTCAAGATCTAGAAAAAATAAAAGTAGTTACAATGGTAAACAAGAAGTTTAGGATGCAGTGCTGTAGGTTTGTGTGTGATAACATGATTGGCTAAGGAAGCTTACACTCTAGCGTGAGTCCATAAGATGAAATATTGAAGGGTTGGCTCCAAAACACAAATATCCTTGTTGGCAGTGTCTTCTTGGCCAAGAAATCCTTCAAAGCTCTTGTAACTACAAGTCTTGTGGCCTTGTGACCCATGCGGTGGAGATGTGAGCCAAACTCACCCTTCCTGTCTGTGTAGAAGACAAGAAAAAGCAATGGCATCATCTAAAAAACTCAGAGGTCCGCTCTTTAGCTCGTTACGAACTCCTTCAACTCCCCCAAAGTGTGATTTAGCTACAAAGAGATGACAGGGACTCTTAGTGCTGCCTCTTTGACTCCAGAGCAGCTGCTTTAGAATCTTTCAATTAACCCTGTGTAGTCATGTGCCAGAAATGTATCATTTGAAGAAACTTTCCCAAGTGACTTGCATGGAGGTTTGTTTGAAGGGTATTTGAGGAGAAAGGTTCCCAGCAGAGGTCTGGGCTTTGGCCTAGCTGTGTCCCCTGCTGATTGTGAAGTGTGCCATCAGCTGCAGGGCTTTCTGGGCTACAACTATCAAGTCACTTGGACTTGCTCGTTATGGCCTCTAAAAGCTGGACCCAATTTCAGGGCAAATTTGGAGACTTCATCTATGGGTGGATGGAGCATCTAGGATTTTCCCAATTGCTGGGAATGGTTCTCCAGGTCCCTGAAATATCCAGGGCCCTGGTAAGTTCCAGCTCCACACATGCTGTGGCAATGAGAAGCAAAGGAACCCAGCCCTTTTTGTGCTGCCAGTGTCACTGCACCGGGGTCATGGGGTGGGAACACACAGCCCTTGTGCTGGAGCTGAGCTGCTCTGCCCAGCACTGGTGGCCGCCATCCCAGCTGATTTTCCTTGTCCTGGTTCCCTGACAGCTGGGGCCCTGGGCAGAGCCCTGAGAGCCTGGTCTGCCCCCAGTGAAGGAGAAGGAGCCCCTGGAGAAGCTGTACCGGGTGGGGATGCTGCTGCTGCTGCTGCTGCTGCTGCTGCTGCTGCTGGAGACAGCGAGGATGACATCAAGGATGACAAGCTCTTCCTCAGCCTGGCCACGGAAGGCTGAAGGTGATGGACTTTGATTCTGGCACCTTCTTCAAAGCCAAACTCTACAGGGAATTTTTACCTAGGGAAATTCTGCCAGATTTGGGCATGACCCAGCATGGCAGGGAACCCAAGGTTCCCCCTTTGCTGGGGCAGATGCAACTCATTCTTCAGTCGCTGCTCAGCTGCTTTTGGCAGGGCTGGGGCATGGTCTGGGGTGGGTACGAAATGGGAGTGGGCTCCTGGCCCTGCCAATGGCCCCCAGCACCCACCGTGCCCCGGGCTGGGGCTGGGGCTGGGGCAGCCAGCCCGACACAAACAAAGCCCCATGGTGGGAGCAGAGGTGGGACTCCAGAACCTGTGCACAGCTGCTTTGCTGTGCAGGCAAGGAAGGGTTTGGGCTGCTCCACTGCCCTTGTTTGCTTTGGGATCCCTGTGATTTTTGGGGGGCAGTGCAAGGGGGAAGAGAGAAAGTGTCGGCTTCCCTCACCCATGGCTGGGTTTTTCCCTACCATGTAGCAGTTGGGCCTTCCTCAAGACCCTGACAGAGATGGGAGTTTTTACCGTTATTGTTGTTTTCCCTTTTTTTGTCTCTAATCTCTTTTCAAGAATGTGTTGTTTGTTTTTCCAGAGAAAGCGTTGGAGGTGGTCCAGTGTGGATGGGGAAATGCTGGGGAGCAGCTGTGGCATGGATGGGCCGTGCCCTTGGAGAAGGCTGAGGACATGGTTTGGGAGCAGATTTTCTTCCAGCCGTGGGTGGCGTGAGGTGGGTCCCTGTGTGCTTGGCAGGGTGGGATCAGAGCTTTTGGGAGCTGGCAGTGAGCACAGGAGCATCCTGCTCTGGGCAGCTGCTGAGGGCTGGATGTGCCGTGGCTGGCTGCAGGCTGGGCACATGTGCTGCCCTCCTGCTCTGCTGCCAAAGGCAGCAGGGATGGGCAGCTCTGGGCACAGCTCTGGGCACAGCCAGCATGGCCTGGGCACCGCAGGCCTTGGCCCAAGGGCAGAGGAGCCCTCAGCTGACGGGCGCTTTCTGCTTTCTCTCCTTGCAGCCGGGCTCTGTGGGTGCTGAGGCTGCTCTGGGCTCTGCCAGGGCTCTGCTGGGCTCAGCCCTGGGCCCAGCTGGGCTGGCTCTGCCCTCACATTGCTCTGACAGCTCTGCATCAGACGAGCCCGTTGCGAGCACAGTGCCTGAGCTTTCGTCTTTGGCAGGTGAGTGAGACTCTGCTGCAGGCCCAGAGATTGCAGCTGGGGACACACATCCAACTGGCAAGGACCCAAACTCTCCAGAGTCCCAGCTGAACGCCTGGATCTTTACAGGGTGTTTTGTCTGTCCCATTCTTCCTTCTTTATTGGCTGGAATTGTGCAATTGCACTTTCTTCCTCCTCTAGAAGTGCCACGAGTGGGCCAAAGCTGGCGAGTGGGCTGTGCTCCTGAGGCAGTGCAGTCTGGAGCTGGTGGATGGAGAATTGCCCTTCCGCACTTCCAAACCAGAGCAAAAAGCTGTCAGTGGGACTTTGTGTCTCTAAGAAATCCCTGACAGTTTCAAAAGGAATGTGCAGCTCATTCCCAGGCTGAGAAGGAAGGTGATCTTCTAAAGGATTTGGGCTTTGACAGAGTTTCCATTCCCAGTCCTGCTTGGAGCTGGAAGGGCACAAAGCAATTTCCTCTTGCTTCAAAACCACTATTTCAAATACCAGTGTTGGAAACAAAGCCCAAAATCTTTTAAGAGTCTACTGAGGTGACAAAGATGGATCCATGCCATCAGCACATTTAAAATGTAAATAACTGAGTTGTTTTTTTAAAAAGATCATTTTCCTCTTAATGCAAATAATGTAACTTTTCATTTATGTTTTGTTTTTTTTATCATTACCTGTATGTTATGTTTCTTCACTAACACTTGGATTTTATTCTTATCTTTTACAATTTATCAATTTTTTTCCTTTTTCCTTTTTTTTTTCCTTTCAATAGAAAACATGTCCTATAAAAGGAATGTCCTTAGCTCCTGGTTCCCGTGTGGAGCAGCTCCCTTCCTGCTGGCTGAGCTGCTCAAGGAGAGCCCGGCAGCTCCTGGCCCTGCAGGGCTGAGGCTTTTCCCCGTTGCTGGGCACAGACTGATGGAGCAGCACTGCTGAACACGGGCACACAGAGGGAGCAGCAGCAGCTGCCTTTGGCCACCTGAGGCTCCAAGGCCCAAACTCTGAGCAGCCAGGGCTGGAAGAGACTGGCAGGATCTGATCCGTGACTCTGGGCCAGGGCTGCACAAATGACCCCGCAGCAGCAGCAGCAGCAGCAGCAGCAGCAGATGGAGCTGACTTTGAGCACAGCCCCTGCCCCTCTTCCCTCCTGTGTGCAGCGGTGTCACAGCAGCCTGAGGCACCTGGGAGCCCCCAGTGCCAGCAGGGACTGGAGATGGCAGCCCTGGGCTCCTGGAGGCTGTGCAGGGAACGGAGCTGGGCACTCCCTGTCCATGGGGAGCTTCCAGATGGAAAAGGCTGCTGTGCCCAGGCAGCTCCAAGGGCACAGAAAGGAGGCTCTGGAGCACTGGATCTGTGTCAGTGCCATAGTCCTGGGCAGCAGCCAGCGAGCCCTGGGGGAACAGAGGGCACAGCAAGAGGGACAGAACCAGGCAAGGGCAGAGACTGGAGAGAGCCAGGCCCAGGAGCAGGAGCAGCTGCTCTATTGCACTCTTGGAGAAAGCTCTTGGCTGGTTCAAAGCGCTGAAAGGCGTGAAGGGCAGAGAGGAGGCCACAGCAAACAATGCTCCTGTTTGCACAGCCTCCCCTCTCCGTGTCCCAGAAGGAATTGCATGGACTGTGTTCTTCTCTCCGAGTCGTCACATTGAGCAGGAGCAGCTCAGCACCAGGAGCTGAAGGAGCTGAAGCCTCAGGCCACAGGAGCTGGGCAAGAGGGAACTTTTGGAGCAAAGTAATGCTGCTAAAATAGCCCCAGCTCAATGCAATGGATAGAATCATGGAATCACAGAATCCTTGCTGTTGGAAAAGCCCTCTGAGCTCACCCAGTGCAGCCGCTCACCCAGCAGTGCCAAGCCCAGCACTAAACCACGTCCCTGAAGTGCCAAGGCCTGGACACCAGCCCTGAGTGAGGCCTGGACAGCATGCCCTGAGCCAAAGGTCGCGTCTGGATGAACATTCCAAGCAAACGTTATCTTTGTATCTGCTCCCTGATGAAATATGCATGGTCATTAGCACTGAGATAGATGTAGCCACTCATTAGTGAAACATGTATTGACCTTTGTGTATTTAAAAGCCAGACAAGGCCATGAAATCTGACATCTGGCCTTGTTTGGGGCTGTATGGTCAAAGTCACCTCCCTTGGTTCCTCCTTGAGTCCTGGCCAGGCATTGGGAGCAACTCAAGAGGAGGATGAAAGCAGATGTTGCCACACTAGCAGTGCTGTCAGTTTGTTCATTCAGCACTGTCAGAGCTGGGCCCTCTCCCAGCGGGGTTGGAGCCTCACCTGGGGCTGGAGGCACCTGCAGGAATTCCCAGTGCCCAGGAGTGGCTCTGCAGCCCTTGGCTGTGACAGCTTCCCCAGCTGCTGTGTGGGTCCGGGGGATGGTAAAGCCTGAGGGTAAATGCTGCTGGATCTTTGTTAATCACTGCAGGTAGTCTTTGGTGGGGATGGTTGGGTGCATTGCTGAGCTGCTCCTTTTGTGATTCTTTGCTGCTCTGAACTGCAGGAAATGACACTGATTCCTTCAGCTGGAGTCTGTGTCTCTGGTGCTGACCATGCCCACTGGAAAAACAAAACTGGCACAGTCTGGCCAGATCCCAACAAAATGTCACTTGTTCAATGTAAATGTGAGGAATCAGTGCCATCAGAAATTCCCAGCTGGGAAGCCCTTCCCTGGCTCTGGAGTGGGCTGAGGTCGGAGCCCCGTGGGAGCAGTGGGGCAGTCGGGTAAAAGAAGCTGCACCTCTGGATGGCTTCAAATGCATCCAAAAATTGCACATGGAAAAAGAAGAGACTTTGTGGGTTTGAGCAGACAAAGATGAATTTGTTGAGAGTACATAGGAAACAGCACCTTCAGAAGGAACAATTATTGTTGGAATGCTCCCACATGGAGCAAGAGAAGAAGGTTTTCATCTTGAGCTCAGATGCACTTGTGCAAGTGAAATATCAATATAATAAATAACTATATATATATTTATCGGATAATAAGACCTTCATATTTATATTTATAGATTTATGTAGATATGTCTATATCTATATCTATATTTTCATATCAATATGTACATATAAAATAATAATAATGTGAAATAGTGCTGACAATACTTATTTGGTTTCTTTGGCTGCTCAGGGATGTAACACTAAATACCCTACAGAACAGGATTGGCCAGGACCCTAATGTCAGTGGTCAACTTTGTGAGATTGTATACAATGGAAAAAGGAGGAAGGGAGGAAATTGGCTATTTTTACAGGGTTTGCTGATACTGTGATGCAGAATGCTTTGTCTGTTCCTGTGAAAAATACAGTGATTTTGTCTGCAGGGTTTTTCATGTACCAGACTATGCACAAGCTGCAGGATTGGTTGCATGGGTGAAGGGGTTGTTAAAAGAGCAGTTGGAAAAATGAGGAGATGGGAACTTTCCCAAGGACAACCCATCTCCCAGATATGCTCCATGCCCTTTACAATGGCCCACTGGGGAAATAGAAACCCCCTGGCTGTGCACGGCTGCCCCCAGTTTGCAAATCCAGCCATGGGCAGTGAGACTTGGGCTGCCTGGGAAATTGTTCTGGCTGTGATGGCCCCTGGCAGGGCCAGCCCAGAGGCTGCAGGGCTGGGCCTTCATGCATTGGAATTCATTAGGAGAAATTCAAAGCAAATAAGAGCTATCAATTCTGAAACAGGAATTCAGATTCCTCCAGGACACTTTGCTTTGGTAACTGCTGCCTTGGAGCTTGGCCTTGCAAAGTGGTCCTGTCATGGCAGGAGGAAATGATGCAGAATATCAAGGAGAAATTACAGTAAATCTGTAAACCATAATGAACAAGATTGGATTATTCAACCCCATGACAGGGTAGCACAATTATTGATCTTGCAATTTTAAGAACGATTGTGAAAAAAGGAGATCCAGCTCCAATCACCACCTTTTGTGGAGATAAAGGGTTTGGATCCAGCAGCCCTAATAATGGAGCCAGAGTGTGGGTCCGGAGGCCAAATGGCCCTCCCGAGGCAGCTGAAGGAACAGCTCCTAGGAAAGACAACTCTGAGTCCTGAACCCTGGGCAGGAACAATGGGAATGTGTCCCTGCAGCCAAGGATTCTGTGTGAGAACAAGTAGATCTGCCAGGATATTGTTTTATACGTCCTGCCAGACCAGATCTCCCTGTTTGCCCCAAGGGCCCCTGTGGAAAATGCTCTGATCCACGGGGCTCCATGTGAAGGCTGCTGTGACACTGAGGGACTTGCACAGGAATTCCATCCAGGAGCCTGGGTGCCCCTCAGGGACTGGGACCCGGCCCCTTCCAGCCAGAGGGGAAAGGGGCCCCCAAGCCTTGTTAGCCACAGACAGCATGGTAAAGCTGAACAGCAAAGGGCCCCGGGGCATTATTCTGGAATTAAAAAGGTTCCAGCTCCATGCACAACAGAATTCTTGTTCCTAATTCGAATGATTGAGAAAAAAGAATGAAGAACGGTGTCACTAAAGTACTACTGATGTCTGTAAGGTGTACCTTGATAGTCAGCCAGAATCTTTGTCTGCCACAAACACCTCTAGTGTTTCACCAAGGGATTGGTCATCAAAATGTAATGATGGGTTATGATGGATTGCTGAGCTTCTTTTGTAATTCTCTGCTAATGATGATGTGCTTTGCTGAGCTTATCCTTTTGTAAATCTTTGCAGCTGTGCATGATATAAATGACACAATTCCTTAAGTTGGTGTCTGTGTCTTTGGTAGTGACCCTGCCCACTGGTGAAACAGGGCCCCCTCTTGCCTAGGTATTCCCTGGAAAGGCAAAAACCCTCACTCCAAAATTCCCCCCTCCCTCCCTTTTTTCCCCCCTTCATACCCTGAGCATGATGTGCTCTGGTCTGGGCTATGCCCGGGTCAGTTGGGCTCCCCTGTCCTGGCTGTGTCCCCTGCCCAGCTTCCCTGCAGCCCCAGCCCCTCCCCAGCGTGGCTGGACGAGGGGCAGGACAGGCCTTGGCTGTGCTGCAGCTCAGCAAGAGCAAAACCATCTCTGTGCTCAGCCCTGTGCTCAGCACCCGGCCCAGCAGTGTCTCAGTGCCAGGGGCTGTGCCCTCAGTCCCTGCCAGGGGTTTCCATGGCAACTGCCAGGCCAGGTGACCCAGGTGTCCCCCCCAGTGCCGGTTGCCATGGAAACAGTGCCCAGCCCTGCCCCTTTCTGTCTAGCTGACCTGGCCTTTGGCCCTGGCAGTGCCGTTGGCTGCTGGTTCCTGGTGCCTGAGTGGCCAGCGCGGCACAGGGCAGGTGGCCATGGCACAGCCCCCAGCAAGGGATCCCCTCTGGCTCTGGGCACTGACACCAGCCCTGAGCAAGGGCCCAGGGCAGCTTTGCATGGCCACCAACATCACAACGGCTCCGGGCATTGGTTGCCATGGCACCAAACCAATGAACGGGTACCCGTGGCCATTGCCATGGCACCTGGTGGCACCAACGAGTGTGACTGCAATTGTACATGGAACAGCCCTGGCACCGCTTTGTCCTGAGGGCTGCCATGGCAGCTGAGGGCAGCAACAGCTGGTGCTCTGCAAGGGCCCTGGGGGAGATGGAAAGGAGCAGCAGAGCGGGGCTGATCTATTCCCAGTGCGCTGCACAGCCCAGGGCAGTGTCCCAGAGCGTCCTCATGGAGCTGCCAACAACATCCCCCCTCTGCAGCCCTGGCCTCTCCCCCAGCTCACACAGGTGCCCCATCCTTGCAGGCACAGACACGGCAGCACTGGCTCAGCAGCCCCTGTTTGCATTGCACAGAGCAGGGGAGCACCCCCATGCTGTTGGTGTGGAGACATGAACCTGAGGGAGCACAAATGCCATCAGCCCCTGGGGCCAGCAGGGGCTGGGGGACAACAGGGAAACCACTCTGCTTTGTCCTGGCCTCTGCAGTCAGCCAGAAAGTTTGTTCCCATCAGCTGGGAGTTTCCTGTCCCACTGCAGATGCTGTTGCTCAAGCCAGGGCTGCCTGGCAGCCACCCCCAAACTGCCCTGAGCATTTTCTGGGCTTCACCTTTGCTTTCTTTCCTCTACCTGATACAAATTTCTTCCCATTGCCCACCCCTGTTCCCTCCCCTGCCGACAGTCCATCCGTGTTTGCCCTTTCCTTTCTGACCCAACTCCCCACTGCAGTTCCTGACTTGGCACCACGGGAACGTCCCTTGGGGAGCAGGATCATCCTACAAGTGCTGCAGGAATTGTCTGCAGGCTCCTGCAGTGCCTGGTGCTGCTCCCTTGCCAGAGGCACCCCAGGCCAGGGGGGCACATCTGGGCTGCTGTGTCTGCCTCTGGGGCTCCCTGTTCTGGGCAGTGAGGAGGAGCTGCAGAGGCTCTGCAGGACTGACAGGATGGGCTTTGGGGCTGGCAGGAGAAGCTGAGGGACCTGGGCTGCTGGAGCTGCTGAAGAGGAGGCCCAGGGCTCATCCTGCAACTGCTCCAAGGGTGCTTTCAGAGAATCCCAGAATCAGCAAGGGCGGAACAGGCCATGGAGATCATCAAGTCCAACCTGTGCCCTGACACTGCCTTGTCTCCCCTGAGCCTCCTCCTGGATAAACAACCCCAGCTCTCTCAGCCACTCCTCACAGCACTTGTGCTCCAGACGCCCCCCAGCCTTGTTGCCCATCTCTGGAAACGCTCCAGCCCCTCCTTGTCCTTCCTAAATTGGGGGGCCCAGAAATGGACACAGCACTCAAGGTGCTGCCCAAGCATTGCTGAGCACAGGGGAAGAATCCCTGCCCTGCTCCTGCTGGCCACACCATTCCTGATCCAGGCCAGGAGTCATTGGCCTTCTTGGCCACCTGGGCACACTGCTGGCTCATGTCCAGCCTGCTGTCCATCAGTCCCTGCAGGTCCCTTTCTGCCTGGCTGCTTTCCCAGCCTGTAGATCTGCAGGGTTTGTTGTGGCCAAAGTGCAGGACCTGGCATTTGGACTTGTTAAACCTCAGCTTGCTGGATTTGGCCCCTGGATCCAGCCTGTCCAGGGCCCTCTGCAGAGCCCTCCTACCTCCAGCAGATCCACACTCACACCTAGCTTGGTGTCATCTGCAAATTTAGTGATTATCTATTCTTTTTCACATATGTGATAATCATTTCCTCAAAATCATTAACATATTTCCCCTCCCCTCATGCATGTGTTCTTCTCTCCTGGAGGTCTCTCTGGTGGTCCCTGGTGCTCGTGGATCCCAATGTTCCCATGGGCCTGGCTGAGCTGGCAGGACACTGAGGCTGGTGAACTTCCAGTTCCCCTTCTCACACAATGGGCATTGTGTGGTTTCCATAGGCCTGGGGTTTTGGAGAACAAGCTCCAGGTGTCAGCTCAGCTGGTGTAGACAATTTATCATCTGGTAACATGAGGTCACAGAGTGAGCTCTGATATCACAGAGTGTGTTATGTGGGGTCATTGAGCAGTCATGACATAATAGACTGCCTCATTGACATCACAGGACAGAAGTCGGAAACCACAGAGCCAGCTGTGACATCACACTGCAGAGGTCTGACATCACAGAGTTGGCTGTGATATCAGAGACCAGTTGTGTGACATTAGAGACTGGGCTGTGACATCACAGAGCAGGCTGTGACATCCCAGAGGGGCTGTGTGACATCCCAGCAGGGCTCTGTCAGGTCACTGGGTTGGTCACTCTGCCCCAGCTCCCCCTCACAGTTTCTCCCAACAAGTCCAATGCTGTTCATGCCCAGCAGGGTCCCTGTTCCCCGGGATCCCCCCGGCCCACCTGGAGCCACAGCCTCCACCAAAGGATGTTCCACAGGATCCACCCCAGAGCCTGACATGGGGACAAGGGGCCAGGGCTGTGTGACCAGGACATTAAGGACGAGGATTATCAGGTCACTGTGGCCTGGGTTGGGTTTCCCAGGGCAGGAAAGATGTCTGGCAGCTGGAGCAGGGTCTGGGAAGGGCCTCCAGGGTGAGGCTGGAGCCCCTGGGCTGTGAGCAGAGGCTGAGGGAGCTGGGCTTGTCCAGCCTGGAGCAGGGAAGGCTGAGGGGCTCCTCATCCCAGCCTGGCAGTGCCAGCCAGGAGGGGATGGAGAACACAGAGCCAGGCTCTTCACAGGGGGGCCTGGTGGGAGACAAAAGCCAATGGGTGGAAGGGGAAAGAGGGGAGATCAGCCAGGACAGGAGGAGATGAAATGAGTCAGGCTGGTTTTAGCATTTCCTCAACACAAAAAGCAGCCTGACCTCCCTTCTCCATCCACCACTGGCAGCTTTCCAAATCAGGAATTGTTTGAGCTATTTTGCCCCCACTCCAGGTTAAGCATCCTGATACAAGAACTTAATTATGTTTATATCTACCACAGAACCACGTTGTGAACCCAGGGCAGGACCTGGCCCTTGGCCTTGGTGAACCTCATCCAGCTGTCCTGGACCCATGGCTCCAGCCTGTCCAGATCCCTCTGAAGAGCTTGCTGCCCTCCAGCCACAGTCCCACCCAGCTTGGGCTCACCTGGGAACTGACTGAGGGTGCCCTCGATGGCCTCATCCAGATCAGCAATAAAGAGATTTCACTGACCTGGCCCCATTCCTGAGCCCTGGGGACACCCCTGGATGTAACTCCATTCCTCAGCTGCTCTGAGTGCCAGGGGTTGGGTGAGGAAAATGGTGTGGAGGGGGTAGTGACAAAGTGTGATTGATTGTCAGCCACAAAGGGTCTTGATTTTCATATCTGTTCAAACTGCATTAGGAGGTGCTGGGGATCAATATCCACTGGGGATTGCTGATATCAATCTATAAAGAAGAAAAAAAACCAGGACAAAACAGTTCTCTCTGCATTGTTTTCAATATGGTATATTCACTTTGAATAGACTTATGAAATCTGTCTTAATAACCACAGAAGAATTGAAAACTTAGATTATTCCCATGGACTTTTCTTGTTTTGGGTCTTTTGAACAAATATTTATGATATTTTCTCAATTCCTGAAGTGAAGAGCTCAAGGAAGAAGAGGCCCTGGAGTAGGAAAATTCATCATCAGCCTCTAAGCGGCTGAGGATCCAGCAGAGCAGCAATGAACAGAAATGGGCACAGCTTTGTGGCTGCCCCAGCTTTGGCATGGGCCCTGGGCCTGGAGCAGGAGCAGCTGTTGAGGGCCCCAAGGCCGGGGCTCTTGTGCTGCCCTAGGTAGATGGGATGGCAGCAGGGGCTGCAGAGCTCTCAGCACCTCAGCCTGAGGGCAGCCAGGGAGCCTCCTTTGGCCTTGGCCAAGCACCTTCCCCCATGGCTGGGGCTGAATCCTGTGGCAGCTGCAGCTGCTGCTGTGCCCTTGCCAGGGGCTGAGGCCGTGGGGCAGTGCCCAGAGCAGCCTGGCCTGAGCAGAGCTGTGGGGCCAGAGCCGGCTGGGCTGGGCTGGGGAGAGGCCCTTGGTGCTGCCCAGAGCTCAGGGCAGCTGGCAGAGCTTGCAGGGAGCTGGGCTGGGCTCAGAGAGCCTGGCCCAGAAACCATCAGTGTCCATCTCAGCCTGGCTGAGCATGCAGGGGCAGGACTCAGGCCAGGCCTTGTGGGGCAGGGCCAGCGCCTGTGCAAGGCATTGAAAACAGGCAAGTGGCCCAGAGAGGAGGCTGCTCTGTGCCCTTGGTGGCATGGACAGAGCAGGGAGGGGGTCCAGAACATTTGTCAGCACCAGCCTCTGTGCCCGTGTGTTGGCAGCCCTGGCTGCTGAGCCCAGCTTTGGCCTGGGCTGAGTTTGGTTGTGGCCCAGCTCCATCCTCCTGCGGGGCTCAGGGCCTATTCCCAGCCGTGGTGAGCCCTGGCTGCCTCTCTGCTGGCCCAGAGGCTGGCAGAGCCCGGGGCAGGGCTGTCTGTGCAGCCCCGCAGGTGCCAGGGGCTCTGCAGGAGCTGGCAGAGGCTGCCCAGCAGGGAGGCCATGGGGCACAGAGCCCCAAGGCTGCTGTGGGCACCACAGCACAGGGGCCGTTCCCAGCCGCAATGCTCCTGGCCTGGGCTGGGCCTGCACAGGGGCTGGGCCACCATGTCTGGGCCAGCACAGGGCCACAAAGGGGCCACGCAGCCACTGCCGGGGCTGACAGCAAGGCCAGGCACACACAAGCAGTTGCTGAGCATGGCCTGCACTGGCCAGACCTGACTGAGCCAAAGGCAGAGCTCAGCTGCCCTTGGGGGCTGCAGGAACAGTCCAGAGCCCAAAGAGCCTCCATGGCTGTGCTGGAGACTAAGGCTGCAGGAGGGAAATGCAGGGCTGCTGCGCGATGAGGAGGGCATTGAATTCCAGCACACACCTCAGCTCTCTGATGATCCTGGCACCATGCTGGGCCCTGTTTCAGACTGGAGCAGAGCAGATGTTGATGGGCCAGGAGCCCTGTGGGGCTGTCAGGGACCTGCAGCTTGCAAGGTGCTCTACTCTCTCTCAGGTGCTCTCGGAGACATCCAATTCCAGCTGGGCACCTCAGGGCACAAGTGGCACTGCCTGTTCATGGGCACACAGCTGATGTCTGCCTGGAAAGGGGCACAGGTTTAAATACTTGTTAGTTTCTAATATACAAACAAATCTTTATTATCTGGGTAATCTGAGTACTTTGAAGTTATAGCAAAGTTTTCCCATCAAAACCAGGGATTTCCTGGAAGCATACTGATGGCAGAAGGAGAAGAAATACTGATCTTCCCCTCTGCTTGTGTCCGAAATATTCATTCTATGATTTAATCTTTCTTTTCCATCAGGTGTTTCCAGCCCTCCTGGTTAAATGGCCATGTCTAAGGACATCTCTTCTTTTAAAGCAGGTGGATCTATGTACTTCCTGCTGCCCCCAGATTTACTCCTCTAGGTCCTCTCTGGTCACTGAAGTACCTCTCAACTGACTGATTTCATACTTTGAGCTGCAAGAATTTGCCCAATATTTCTGAAGTTCAAAAAAATATATAATTAAACATCATGTCATTTCTGTTTATACTTATCACAGTATTGTGTTTTCTTATGTCCTTTTTTTAGAACTCTTCCTGTACAGAAATCCCTTGGTTATCGGGGGTATGTCAGATGCTTCTGGGACATCCCAGAGAGCTGAGGGAAGAGCTGTGATGGTTCTTAAACTGTTCAAATGTTCAACATGTGTTTGTTGGCAAGAAACCTTTCTGTGCCTCTGGATGCCACCAGTCCCTGACCACAAAGGACAAAAACCTGATGAGTTGTGGTTCCCACTGCAGGGGCTGCACTTGGACCTTGGCTCTGCACAGGAGAGCTCTTCATCCCCTTTCTCTCTTTTCCTCCCTTTGGGCATGGAGGGAGCTCCTGACTTCAGCGTGTGACTCGTGTGTGCAAAGAGCAAATCTGGGCAGAATTGGGTCAGGGAGGGTTTGGGGGGACCTTGGGATCTGTGCTGGGCACAGAAGGTGTTTTCCATTGCTCTGAGACTGTCTGCTGTGGGAAGTGGATTCAATATCCAGCAGAGGAATGACTTTTGCATTTGATGGAGCTGTGCCTTCACTTGGCTTTGTTGGCTGACAAGAAATGAACATCCCTCTTTTTCTTGGGCAGCTCCTTCTCCAAGGAAAGCAGGTGGGAGTTGGAGCCACGGAGCTGAAAGCTGCAGGTGCAGCCTGGGCTGAAGGGAGCTCAGATTTGCACAAGGCTGCTCTGAGTGCCAGGGCTTGGATGGAGGAAATGGTGGGGGGGGGTAGGGACAGATCTGATTGATTGTCAGCCATGAAGGATCTAGATTTTCATATCTATTCAAACAGCATGAGGATGTACTTGGATTCAGTGTCAATTGAAGATTGCACATATCAATTTATTAACAGGGAAAAAAACCTAAACGGGACCTAAGAAATCTTTTCTCACTGTTTTTTAAAATAGAATATATTCAGTTTGAATGCACTTCTGAAATCTGCCTAATTAACCACACAAGATTTGAAAACTGAAATCAAATTATCCCCAGAGGCTTGGCTTGTTGAAGTGTTCTGAATGTTAATGAGACCTGGGACACTGAATTCCTGCACTGAAGAGCTGAAGGCTCTAGAGCAAGCCTCTAGAGCAGGAAAATTCAGCAGCAGCCTCCAAGGTGCTGAGGATGTCAGCAGCCCCCACTGAGGCCATCCCTGCCCAGAGACCGTGGGGGAATGGGCAGACAAGGAGAGCATCCCTGGGGCTGGGGCAGCACAACTCAGAGGCACCAGAGGCTCCAGCTGGGAAATGGAGTGTGGAATGTGGCTGGGAGCTCAAAAGAACAAAACAGCCTTTACTGCGAACTTTAGAAAAATCAGAGAAACTTTTGCAAAAGGTTTAGTATGACGTTCAATCAACAAAAACCAATTCTCAAAGCACTGACTTGGCCCATTCACCTTCACAAACTCTTAGCTTCATCAATTTTAAGTTACTCAAATTCTACAAGAAGCGTGAATTAAAAAGAGAGAAAGACAAAAAAGATACAGAGGAGCACACACACAGCTACCAACTCCTGGATTCCTGCAGTGTTCAGATAGAAGTTCCAAGAGGAGGTAGGGTCAAGATGTGTGCTTGCCTTGTGGTCAGCCTTTAATACCCCTTGGTCTCCCTGGGCCCTTCCCCCAGGTGGGACTTGGGCTCATTGGGTCCCTCAGGAGCTGGGCTGGGGCTGCAGAGGTGGCTGTGGAGCATTGCCTGTGCTGTGCCAGGGACTGGCAGACACTGCTGGGCTGGGATAGAGGCTCTGGGGGCATTGGGGTCACAGGGCAGGGCAGGGCAGGGGTTCCAGGGCAGGGCAAGGCTGGACCTGCCCCTTCCTCCCCCACACACAAAATGTTTCGAGCCAACAGTCTCCTCCAGTCTGTCACTACAGGGAATGCTGGAAGTGAAATCCCATTTGTGGCCATGGGCACCTGGTTCAGAAGGACAGTTCTTTTCCATAGGAAGGAAAGCACAGAGCTCCAAGGTTTGGAAGGCAGGTGAGAGCCTCAGTAGGCCTAGGCCAGCCAGACCTGTCAGGAATGGCAGATTTTTTTTGGAAGCAGTCTTTGAATTTAGGGAATTTTGGAGGTGGAATCCCAATCTCGGCCATGGGCACCTGGAGAGGCAGGACAGTTCTTTCCCATGGGAAGGAGAGCACGGAGCCTCCCTCAGTGTTTTGGGGACAGATGAGAAGTGACTATTGTGAAACCACTGTCAGCCAGATTTATCCTGGCAATATTCCTATGGGAACAATCTTGGGATATAAGGAAATTTGGAGGTGAAATCCCAATTCTGGCCATGGGTGCCTGGAGCAGAAGGACAGTTCTTTTCCATTGGGAAGGAAAGCACAGAGCCCCAGTGTTTCAGCAGCAGATGAGAAGTGACCCTCAACATGCACAGGTCAGCTGGACCAGTCAGGCAGTCCATGGGAGGCCAAAGCAGCCAGAGCTGTTCTGTGCTCCCTAGGTTTTATGGGGCCCCACAGTGTCACAATGGTCCCTTGGTCTCACAGGGCCCCACAGTGTCACAATGGTCCCTTGGTTCCATGGGCCCTGTGCTGCTGCATTCCCCCCTCCCCTTCTCAGGCCACCCTGCCAGCTGAGAAATGCTCCTTGGGCCTGGGCCTTGGCCAACAGCCCCTGGGCTCAGCCCCTCTGCAGCTCAGTACAAACACTGTCTGCTCCAGGCACTGCTGCTGCCCAACCAGCTCCTGGTTTCTGTAGGAGCAGCCTGGGAACTGTTTTTGTTCCCTCAGTGGCAAAACATCCCTGTTCTCACACTGCCAAAGAAAGCTGTTGATGCCAAGTGCGGCCAGGATGAACCATTGCTGGGACTGAAGCCCCTCTCTTGGGGCCCTACAAACAGCGCTCCAAAAGGAGCCCTTGGAGCTCTCCTGGGCCAGCGACTCCCTCTGAGTGGGGCCTCTCCCAGCTGGGAACTCTCCCGTTTGCTGCACTCAGGGATCCTGAACAATGACGGAGCCTGGGCCGATCCCCCCACTCCTCCAGGCTCAATCCTTTGCCCTTTGCTGGGGAGATGCCAAAGGATCCACAGGGAGCATTCCCTGCCCTCAGGGGCACTGTTCACAGGTGCTTTGCACTGACTCTTTATGTCTGTGTGCACACAGGAGTGCCTGTGTTGGGGAAATGTGGCAGAAATGCTGCTCTCTGAGGGTTTTGAGAGCCTTGGATAGCTGAGTCCGTCAGGCCTGTAAATGAGGTTAAGTCATGAGGCCTAAGCAAAGTTAAATGCTTCTAAGAGTTGCTCCTTTGCTAAGCTGTTATGTTTAATAAAAGGTATTGACTAAGTTAAGTACTGGTAAGTGTTATACCACTGTTAAATCATTAAGTCATAGGTTTTAAGTTAGATTAAATACCATTAAGTGTTGTTATTTGCTAAATTGTGAAGTTGAAGGTATCAGTTAAGGTTAAGGTCTGAGTTCAGTTTTGTTAAGTTTGGGCTCTGTTAAGTGTCCTTGTGTCTCACACACACACACACACACACACACACACAGGGACAGTTCTTGATTCATTTCTGGTTTGATTGCCTGGATTTTGTTTGGTTTTGTTGTTGCTTTGTTTCCTTCGTGTGCCTCAAGTGTCCAGTCAGGAGCAGAGTGACTCTTGCCAAGGAACTTTGTGCTGCTGTCCCTTAATATTAAATCTGGTTTTTGCTGCTCCCTTGCTGGGGATTTTTTCAGCGCTCTCAAGCCCTTGTTCATAACAGGGAGAAGGAGCCCTGGCCCAGGCTCTGGCCCTGGGGGACACGGGGATGCTGCCGGGAGTCCCTGTCCCCCTGTCCCACCCCCAGGGCCCTGGCCCCCCATCCCTGTGTCAGGATCTGGAGTCGATCTCGTGGAACATCCTCTGGGGGAGGCTGCGGGGCCGGGGGGACCCGGGGGGACAGGGGACCCCGCTGTGCACGAGCAGGTTTGGACTGCTCTGGGGGGAACTGTGATGGGCACCAGGGCAGAGTGACCTCCCCAGTGACCTCACACAGTCACCTGTGATGTTACACAGCCCCCATGTGATGTCACACAGTCCCCTGTGATGTCACATTGCCTCCTATTATGTCACACAGTCCCCTGTGACGTCACACAGTCCCCTGTGGTGTTACACAGCTGCTCTGTGATGTCACAGAAGGTGCTGTGATATCAAAGAGTCACACTGTTATGTCACAGTTTGTTCTGTGGTGTCACAGGCTGCTCTATGATGTTACACAGCCACCCAGTGATGTCACAACCCATTCTCTCATGTCACAGAGCCACCCTCTATGATGGCAAGGCTCTATGGCCTCACACTGTCGAAGGAAGGAGACCAGGACACCAGATGGTCATCAACAGGTCTAATTTATTGATTGATTCAGCAACCTAAATACAGTACATAATGAGCCCCATACATATTGCAAAAGCTGAGCTCAGGATTGGCTATTCAGCTACATGTCAACCCGCCTTTTTTAGCCTTTATCTACATTCCTGTGGTTAGCAAGAATAGCCACTTCTGCATTCCACACCCCGTCCTTGTATAACTTCAGCATCTTCTTTGTGAACAAGGACACCCTGCCTGCGAAAGGGCCTCTGCCCTAGTTAGGACATCTTTACCAAATTGATTCGGCTGTGTCCCCTCTCCTCAAGCCGCTCTTTGACAAAACTCTCCACATCACACTACGATGTCACAAACAGCTGTGTGATGCCACAATCCCCTCAGTGATGTAACAAAACCCTCTCTGTGATGCCATACTGCCACTCTCTAATGTCACAGCACACATTTTGATGTCACATCTTGCTCTATGATGTCATACAGCCATGCCTTGATGTCACAACCTGCTCTGTGATGTCACACAGTCCCCTCTATAATGCTGTATCTGCTCAGTGACCTCACTCAACAAACTCTGTGATGTCACCACCCAACCTGTGGCCTCACACAGACCACTATATGCTGTCACACAGCCCCTTGCTGACATCACAGCTGCTCTGTGCCTCCATGACACAGCCACAGAGGTGCTGCTGTGACACAGCCCCCTGGGCCATCCCACAGCCCCTGCCAGTGCTGAGCCCTTGTGAGCTCTGTCTGTGCCCTGCTGGTGTCCCTGAGGGGCCCTGGCAGTGCCCCAGCCCTGCTGGGCTGTGCACAGCAGCTGCTCCTGGCCAGAGCTGTCTCTCTGCAGCGCTGCCATTGCCAGGAGCTGCCTCTGGGCCAGGAGCCCGGCCCAGCTCAGCAGCACAGACACAGCACAGGGACTTTAATGAGCCTCTGGGGCTTTGGTGCTCTTTGCATCAGACCCAGTCCCTCACCTCTGAGTGTGCTTAAAGAACTTCTCAGGGACTCAAAAAGAGGGTGAAACACTGAAATTGCTCATACTTTAAATACATCTTTCTGAGGGACAGGACTGAGAAAATGTCCCCAGGTTCCATGTAGAGGAGAACACTGGTGGCAGTCATGACAGGTGGGGACAAGCAAGGGAAAGGTGTCTCTGGTGCTGAGCAAACCTGCGCCTCTCTCCCTGCAGGTTGTCGGCATCCCCTGGCTGCCCCACCTGGCTGGGCCCTTCCTTTGCTGACAGCTCTGCCTCTGCCTGCCCACACAAAGCCTTGGGCTGCTCCAGGCTCCTGCTGGGGGACGTGCTGCACCACAGCCCTGCCCCTCCAGGGAAATTCCTTTCTCCTGGTGTTTAGTCTGGACCGTTCTAACTGCACTTGGTGCTATTATGTCTTCTTCAGGATCATTCCTACTATGAAGAAAAGCTCCAGTAACTCTAAAACCACCCTTCCATCCCTCCATGGCTACTCCTGTTCTGTCCTCAGTCTCCACACCACTGACCCCAGAGCCATCAGCCTCTACCTTCTGGTTTTGCGATGAGGCCTCCAAATCCCATCTTGGGAGACTTTTGTATCTTCTCCAAGGTCTGTGAAAATGGAAAAATAGTGGTCAAAGGTATTTTCTCCCAAATGTTTCCTTGACAGAACAAGGGTCAATATCTCTAAACTAAACAAGGGTGGATTTACATTTGTTAGAAGGAGGAAATATTTTACAGCTATGAGAGTGGCACAAAGCTGTAGCTCTTTTTCCAGATAAGTGGATTCCCCATCACAGGAATTGTCCAATATCAGGACAATTTGTGCAGCCTGACCCAGTGAAACCGTCTCATCCCTAAGGACGGAATTCCTAAGGACGGAGTTCTCTGTGTTCTCTGATGTGCTGGGTGCCCTCACAATGCTTCTGGCCAGAATGTCTGCTGAGGGCAGCCAGGCTGCTGCAGGGGCAGTGACCTCACAGCCATCACCATGGCAGCCCTGTCCCCTGGGCCTGACTCTGCCCTTTCCTCTGCCCCTGCCTTGGCTCTGCTGGCATGAAGAGTTTTGTCATTAATATCTTGTCCCCGAGGTGCTGGGGCCAATGGCTTCCCAGTCAGGCTCCTGGAGCAGAAGTGGCTTTTCAGGGCCCAGCCAGGAATGAGCCCTGAGGCAGCAGCTCTGCAGTGGTGGCCACCAGGCCGGGCTGCCAAGGGAGGCTTCTGGCCATGGCCTGCAAGCAGCTGCTGCTGCCAAGGTGCCTTTGGTGCCTCAAGCTCTCCCTGGCACAGCTCCCAGCACGGCACTCTGCCCTTGTGCCCGAGGCCTTCCCTGTGCTGGGGCTGGCCTGGGGCTTTTCCTGCAGTGGGACCTGCCCTGCTCATGGCACAGGAAAGGCAGTTCCTGCTGGAGCAGGAGGCTCTGCCTGCAATGGCCTCCAACAACTCCAGTGAGGTCCTGCTGACTTCAAAATTGCTGCCTAGAGCACTATATTGTAATAATTGTTATAGCTCCTGAACTGTGGAGTAAATAACTGTGCTAGTGATCTTTCCGTGTGATCATGATCAGAATAAGCCAGAGACATATTTATATAAATGTATCTGGTATTCTGTCATTAATCCTGCAGGACAAATTGTGTTAAAGTTGAATTCCACCTGTTCAATCTTTTAAACCTTTGACAAAGTCTGGGGCTGAGATTGGATCCAGCCGCTCCCAGCCGCTCCCAGTCTCCTCTCTTAGAAGGAATTTTAGAAGTCGAGGGGCCCTGCAGAGGTTTCAGGATCCATGGTGGCTGTTGAGTGTCGTTTCTCCACCTCATGTCTCAGCAGGTGTTTCTCCAATAAAGAAAAAAAAGCTTTTGCCTGAAGCTCCCACTGTGCCCATGACAGGAACCCCTGGGAGTGTCTGGGGCATCCCAGGTCTTTGGCAGCCTGGGGGCTCCTGGGATGTCACTGTGGAGCCCCCGTGAGTGCCTGTGACAGATCGGTGCCTTTGCAGCCCAAGGTCCCCTGGGATGTCACCATGGAATGGCTGTGACAGCTCCTGACCACAGGGCTCTTTACCATCCCCAGAAAGCCCTGGGAGGTCTCCATGGAGCCCCTGTCTGTGCCTGTGACATTCCAGCTCTGAAACAGCCTGGAGACTCCTGGAAAGTCCCCATGGAACCCCTCTGAGGGCCTCTGACAAATCTGATCCTGTCGTGGTTTGACCGGAAATGGGACATCTGGGATATGTTGTTTTGCTGTGGTTACCAATGGGTGGTCGGAATTTAAGATGAGCGCCTGGTTTGACCAGTGCGGCATTTGGATCCGCCTCTTGAGACTACGAACCCAAGGGGTTAAAAGCAGGGCTCTTGTCCTTCAGAGCCCTCTTGGGATTTCCAGCGTGAAGAAGTCTCTCCCCCGGCCCAGTTGCTGGCTGGGCTGGGGGAGGGGAAAGCCACGTGGGCCATCTACGGTAGGCCCGGGTTCGGAGGAAGGGTGGCGGACCCTTGAGCGACCTGTTTGTTCCCCCTCCCCCCCCCCCCCCCCTTTGGAGATGGAGAGAATGCAGCCCGTGCTACCTTGAAACTTGATATCATGTGCCGGCAGGCAGCACGGCTGGGAGGAGAAAGGGGGGGGCAGCGGGCAGTCCGGCCGCCTGGGAGAGCTTTTAACCCTTGTGGAGAATGAAGGCTTCGCAGAATATTGCCTTTCCTGGGAAAGGGATAGGAGTGGAAGATGAAGGAAGAAACCAGGCCAGTAAGGGGGGTCTGGCAAAGGGAGAAGAGAGATGATGTAGGAATGGAGGAAGATGGAGTGGCAGTTTTTGCTGGACTCTTTTTTGTTGTATATCCATGGACTCTTTCCTGGTGATGCAGAGGCTGTATTGCAGGGGGAAGCGGAGGCTCGGAGTCAAGAGAGTTTGGTTTTGAGACCCCTCGGCCCCAGGGGGTATAGAAGACATGGGAGGGACAAAGGTCCCAGGGATGTGACTGTGCTCTGCTTGGAACGAGACGAGGCATTCTTAAAAGGCCCTGAAGGCAGACCCCTGCTCCATCCGACGCCTGGTGGTGAGAGCACCTTGGCATGGAAAGGAGATGTCACAAGATAGCAAGACTCCGGGCGGATTGCTGATTGTGACAAGAAGTCCGTGGCACAAGGAAGGACTCCGTCTATCCCTTATGAGCTGAAGATTTGATTTTTTTTCTAAAGGGTTGTGCCAGACCAAGTGTGGATAATTTTTGGAAATGTAAATGTGCTTGGGAATTTGGTGGGAGGAGGATAAGGAAGTGTTTCTGTGTAGTTTTCATTCTCCTTGTGTTTTTTTTTCTTTGTGTGTGTAGTTTAGTAATTGTGTGTGTAGTTTAGTTAATAAACTTCTCTTTATGTTTAAGTTGGAGCCTGCTTTGCTTATTTCCTGGCCACATCTCACAGCAGATATCAGGTAAAAGGTATATTTATGGGGGCTCTGGCTTTGCCAGGCCTAAACCATGACAGATCCTTAGCAGGCAACCATCACTGGGACCCTATTGCTATGGTCAGTTTCAATGGCAGCCATCACCAGCCCACTATTGTTATGCTCTGTCCCTCGGCAGCTCCATGGAGACCCCATGCCAGGGGTGGTTGCCATGGACACCAGCTGAGACCTGCAGCCAGAGCTGTTGCCATGGCAACCATTGGCAGCCCCATCCCCAGGCTCATGGGATCCCAGAACCACAGAATTGGCAGAGCTGGGAGGGACCCATACGGATCCTCCAGTCAAAATGCTGGCCCTGCACAGGACACACCAACAATGCCAGCCTGGGCCTGGCAGCGCTGTCCAAACGCTGCTGCAGCTCAGAGAGCCCTGGAGCTGGGACCCTTCCCTGGGGAGCCTGGGCAGGGCCCCAGCACCCTCTGGGCAAAAACCTTTTCCTGACATCCAACCTGAGCCTGCCCCGACTCAGCTGCAGCCGTTCCCTCCACTCCTGTCCCTGGGCACCAGAGGGAAGAGGTTCCCACAGCCCCAGCCAGGGACCCGCTCCCAAGGCTGCTGCCATGGCCACAAGGGCTGGGACCAGCTGGGATGCTCGGTTTCCACGGGCCGGGGTTCAGGAATGGGATTCCCCAATTTCCTGCTCCTGCTAAAACCACGCTGCCCTCGCTGCCCTCCCACCTCCCATGGAAAGCACAAAAGGCAAAGATCCTGGGCTGGGATAAGAACAATTTATTGGGAACAGCAACGAGATAAGGAACAAATGGAACAGAAAAACTATTGATCACAGAAGGGATAAATAAAACTGTTTACAGGGAAAACTAAAACACAACTCACTGGCTCTTCCCAGCAACATATTTCCCCCACCTGGAAAGGACACTCTTCTTCTCAGGGAGAGAGAGAGTCCCTTTCCTGCCCCTGGCAATAACCTGAGGTGAGAATGAATGTAATGACAGGACCATGGAAAGACCCTCATGTTCTTCAGTTCTACACCATGTCATTGACAGGGGAAGGTATTGGGGCAGTTGTCTTCCCAGCATGGATCATAGGGAACATGGATCACCCGCGCTCTTCCCAACGTTAGACCTCCATTGGGGATGAAGCTGGAGCAGTTCACAAAGCTCCTCCTGCAGCTGGGGCACTCGCAGGGCTTCCCTTAGTGGCACCTCCATTGGTGTTTTGTCATGTTAGACCTATGGGTGAAGCTCTTCCCACACTGGGGACACTCATAGGGCCTCTCCCCAGTGTGGATGTGTTGGTGGGTGATGAGGTGGGAGTTTTGCTTGAAGCCCTTCCCGCACTCAGGGCAGCGGAAGGGCCTCTCATCCGTGTGAATCCGCTCATGCAGGAGGAGATTGGAGCTGCTCTGAAACCTCTTCCCACAGGTTGGGCACTTGTAGGGCCTCTCCCCAGTGTGGGTGCGCTGGTGCCTGATGAGGTTGGAGTTGTTCTTGAAGCCCTTCCCGCACTCAGGGCAGCGGAAGGGCCTCTCATCCGTGTGAATCCGCTCATGCAGGAGGAGATTGGAGCTGCTCTGAAACCTCTTCCCACAGGTTGGGCACTTGTAGGGCCTCTCCCCAGTGTGGGTGCGCTGGTGCCTGATGAGGTTGGAGTTGTTCTTGAAGCCCTTCCCGCACTCAGGGCAGCGGAAGGGCCTCTCATCCGTGTGAATCCGCTCATGCAGGAGGAGATTGGAGCTGCTCTGAAACCTCTTCCCACAGGTTGGGCACTTGTAGGGCCTCTCCCCAGTGTGGGTGCGCTGGTGCCTGATGAGGTTGGAGTTGTTCTTGAAGCCCTTCCCACACTCAGGGCAGCGGAAGGGCCTCTCCTCTGTGTGAATCTGCTGGTGCTGGAGGAGACTGGAGCTGGTCTGAAACCTCTTCTGACACTGGGGACACTCGTAGGGCCTCTCCCCAGTGTGGATGCATTGGTGCCTGATGAGTTCTGACCTGTAGCTGAAGCCCTTCCCACACTCCCCACACTCGCAGGGCCATTTCCCGGTGTGGATGCGTTGGTGGCTGATCAGGGTGCTCCTCTGCCTGAAGCTCTTCCCACACTCCAAGCACTTGTAGCCCTTCTCTCCATCATTAAGCTGCTCATGGACCACCAGCTCTGAGCCCTGGCTGAAGCTCTGTCCACCTTCCTGGCTCAGGGAGGGTCTTTCCTCCTCAGAGCACCCCAGACTGGGTTTGCAGCCCCTCTTCCTATGGAATCTCTGGGGAGTTTCCTCCCCATTGGATTCCTGTGCCCTGGAGTCACTCATCACGGCCTCTTCCTGCACGTTCTGCTGTGGGGATTTGTCCTCCCTGGTCCCAATCCTCATCTTCCTCTCTGGGGACGGAAAGACAAGGAGAGGATGGGATTTGCCTCTGTGCCAGAGGGAAGGGGAAGGAGATTCCCCCAGTGCATCTCCAGTAGGATGGTGTTGGCAGCAGGGTTGTCCTGCAGCCAGGGGCCATGCTGGGCTGGGAGATGGGGCAGGAGAGAGGGGGAAAGGGGCACTGATTTCCTTCTCACCTGCCTGGGTGTCCTGGGGATCCTTCTTGTTCCTCACAGCCTCCTTTTCCATCTGGCAAAGGTTTGGGGATGGGAAATTCTGTTTTGGGAGGAAAACAAGGAATGAGTGCATTGAGTTTTGCACTGGGTTTAAGGCAAACCTGGGAAGGGTCTAAACCAGAATTACAATTTAAAAGAAAATGAAGATCAAGGCAATGATACAGAAACACTGTCTTAAACTGACAGAGTCAGGATATAACCTGACACCCTGTATGTAAGGGTGGTGGCAGCAGTCCCAGTAAATGGTGGCTGCAGTCCTGTTGGAGAGGTGAACGTGATTCTGTCAAAGCAGTGATGCTGTAGAAGGGTCTGGCCTTCCTCTGGAGGTCCACTGGTGGTTCTGGAGCTCTTGTCCTCTGGGAATCCAGTAGGCAAGCTGCTCCTGGTTGTAGCAAGGCTCAGCTTATATCCAGGCAGGAATGCTTGGATCCTCCCCCTGGGCGGAGCATCCCACAAAGGGATAATGGAATTTTATCAGTCCTGCAGTGACACTCAATGGCCCATTAGCCCAAGATATCTCCCCTGGAGGGCGTTATCAGGGCTGAGTCATGGAAGAGATAAAGAATACTGCCCCACCTGTTTCTAACAGTGGAGATGGTGATTGAAAACATGCATTTGGTTACATCTTGCATTGCAACCTGAAACAGCAGGGTAATCCCTGCTCAGGGGGGTGAACACCACCCCCCTTACCCAAACTGGCTCAGGTGTAAAACCCCCACACACAGGGGACAATATCACACTTGCCCTGCTCCAGGGGAGGTCTCTGTCCCTTGTCACTCATCTTTTCTCTTTCTTTCCATCTCTCTACCTCACATTTACTGTTCAATAAAAAACATTTTGGATTTGGTGTCGTTAGCACCTTAATTGGGGCAGAGGAATCTCTCTAACAATTTGCATAACCAGACTGTGACATTATTTTTGCACAGTGTGTTTAGGCGCTGTTCTCTGAACCCAAGTGCCTTTGACAACAGCATGGCTCCCTCCACTGACGAGGTTGTGGTTCTCTCTGGAAGAACTCTTGGAAACTTGGACACAGTCTCTCCTTCCTCCTGCGGAGCTTATGGAGCTTATAAAAGTTTTTTTTCTTTATGGGAGAAATGATGAGGAAAATGGCTTTTATGGCTGGCCAGTGTAAAGAAAATAATTTGCTGCCTTTCCTTATAAAGTTGTTAAAATCACTGGAGGAAACGGAGCAAATCTTACCAGTGAGACTGACAAGGTTCAGTCACCCCATGGTGAGGAATGCAAGGCAGCTAAAAGTCCCAGAAGAAGCCCAGCTCAAGTAGATAAATTTCCAAATAAGTCCTGAATTCCCAGGCTTGGGGGCTTTACCAAATGTGACAATCATTTTTCTCTTTATCCCTGTCACCTTTGTTACTGCTACACACAGCTTTCCATTCCTTTTAATAATCTGTATTGGGCCAAATTTCCACTTTCCTTTTATTGAAACCTGCCAGCAGCTTAGCTGGAGCTGTGCAGGAAGCAATGAATATTGGAATTGCCACTTCACTGCTTGGATTGTCAGTTTATTCATGTTTGGGATTTGTTTGCACTTTCATCACAAGTTACTTGTGGGAAGACTATATATTCTTCACAGTGATTTTGCAGAGTCAAATTTGATCTCTGCCAAGTTTATTTTGTCCAGTGCCCAGAGGATGCTCAAGGGGTCTCTGTGCCTCTCGCACTGGGGGATGCTTGGGAGGGGTTTGGTGGGGGGGGGGGGTTTCCTCTCCCTGTCAGCCCAGACTCTTCCCCAGGGGGTTTCCCTGTCCCTGTCACCCCAGGCCATTCCCCAGGGGGTCTCCATAATTTTCACCCAGGAAATGCCTGGGGGGTCTCCCTCCCTCTCACCCCTGTGCCAGGGGGTGCTCGGGGCAGTCTCTGTCTCTCTCAGCCCAGGGGATGCTCAGGGGTCTCTGTCTCTCTCAGCCCAGGGGGATGCTTGGGGGGTCTCCATCCCTCTGGCCCCAGGCAATGCCTGTGCAGGGCTGGGGACCAGGGGCTCTGTGTCCCTCTCACCGCTGAGGGTGCTTGGGGCTGGGGGGACTCTCCGACCTTCTCACACCTGGGGAGGCCGGGGGGGTCTCTGTCCCTCTAAGCCCTGCTGTGACCCCACCCAAACATCATCGGGGTCAGAGAGACAGAGACACCCCCAAACCCCCAGAAGGGCTGAACCTGGGATTTGGTTTGGGGCTGAGGATTTTGGAAGGGGCTGGAATTGGGGCTGGGCTTGGAGTTGGGGCTGAGATTGGATTAGAGCTTAGATGGGGGTTAAAGCTAGACATGTGATTAACTTTAGGGCTGGGGTAGGGATTGGGTCTGGGGATAGATGAGTTTGGGACTGGGATGAGAATAAATACAAAACTGTGAGTGTGTCTAAACATGGAGTGAGACTGAGACCAGGATCAGGGTCAGGTTTGGGATTGAGCTCACCCAGAGCGGGACAGGGGGATGTCACAGTGGGAAGGTTTGGGGAAAATCCTGGTTTGGGGAAAAACAAGGTGTGAATGCCTTGGGCTGCGGACTCCTCCAACCCATGTCCATTTCTAGAAGTCACCTGATGTCCAAAAATCAAGAGTGAATTAAAAAAAGCCACCAGGAGTTTCCCATTTCCAGTCTCATCCCTCTTGGGTTATGGTTGCTCCCCCATCTCAGGGCTGCTGGGGATTCCATGGGTCCTGGGGATCCCTCCTCTCCAGGGTCCTGCTTTTGGATTCTGGGAGGTTCTGGGGTCCCAAGGTCCCCCTCTCCAGCCTCCCCTCAGTCCAGCCACTTGGGGTTCCCCTTTCTTTCCACCACCCTGTCCTAGTTTAAGGCAAAATCGGTTGAAACCCTCCAAAAGGAGTTTCCTCTAGAATGCCGATTCAGCAGCCCCACCCTCAGCCAGTCCGGGAAAATATTTCCGGGGAGAAAAGTGGAAAAAAACTTTATTCTACAGGCAAAGCATTCACCAACACAAAAAATTGAACAATATTAAGCAAGGAAAACTCCTGCTGCTCCAAAATAGATGACAGACTCTGAAAGTCCCTCCTTGAGTTGTAGCTCTGTGCACTCAGTGTCTTATCAGTGCCTTATCAGTCTCTTATCAGTCTATTACCAGCCTCTTATCAGTCCATCCAGCGCTGGAAATGCCTCAGCCCAGGCCCGTCCCAGTGGGCTTCACGGAGGAGCTGCCGGTGGTGTTCTGGGTGTTCAATCCAGAGCAGATTTAAACAGCTCCAAAGAAAAAGAAAAACCACAGTCCAGGGAACTTCTCTGCCTCAGCGAGCTAAAAACTAACTAAAAGCAAAGGAGAGCTCTGTCCTGCTCTCTGTCCATCCAGCAGCTGGAATGTAGAGGAGTGAGTACAGTTTCTGAAAACAAACTGCGGCTTCTTCCTCCTCCCCTTCGCTCTCAGAACCAGCCTTAAAGGTGCAGAACTCATTTCTGGGCTAAACAGACCGATGGGGGTACGAGCATCATGAAGTCACCCTAGGACACGCCCCTGTCAGGGTCAGGGGGTCCCGTCCCCGCCTCATCTCCGGGCTGCCGGGCGTCCCCCAGCTCCGGTATCGCCCCTTCCCCTCTCTCCGCCCCGGGGGTCCCCCGTTCCTCAGCCCCGGCTCTAACGGGGATCCCCAAAACAAATGTCCCGCCCCGTCGGTACCGGGCCATCCCCACGTGGACCCCCCGGGACCCTCCCGAGGGGCGATTGCGGCTCCTCTCCCCCCGAAAAAGCTCCTCTTGGGGAGCTCGGAGATACCCGGGGCTCGAGTCCGGGATCTGCCGGCTCCGAACACTCTCCAAAAAATCCTCCTGGAGACCCCTGGCTGGAGCCGGGTCGAGCTCGGCCTCCGCCCTCACCTGCGGCTCGGGGCTGGGGGCGATGCTCCCGGGGCAGGGGGCGCTGCAGGCTCGGCGTGCGGGCGCTGCGAGCGCCGCGATTCTCCCCCTCCTGCTCCTGCTCCTGCTCCTCCTCTCCCTCCTCTTCCTCCCGCATTTCCTCCGCTGCCAGCCCCGACCCCCCTTTCCCACCGCTCTGCCCCGCGGCCCCGCAGCACCGGCTGCTGGGTGGGGGAGCCCCCGATCGGCCCCAGGGCTGGGCAGGGGGCTCGGGGACCCCCCCGGGGCGGATCCGTCCCCCCGGCCCGAGCCCCAAATTCCGCTCCGGGGCCGCCGGGCTCTGCGGATCCGCCTGGCAACCTGTGAGTCATCGAAGAGAAAAGCTCTGGTTGGCTGGAAATTGTTTACCGCGTCCTCTAATTGGCTGGAATTGTGAAAGGCGCTGCTCCCTGCGGGTGACCCTGGGAGCTGTGGAGTCCGGGCCAGAGCCTTTTCCTATTTCTTTCTGTTCTCTGAGACCATTTTCCAATTTCTTTCTGTCCCTCTGAGAGTTCTTCCCGATTTCTTTCTCTTCCTCTCTCCTTCCCGTGTCTCGTTCAGTTCAATTCAAGTTCGAGCAGATCCGGAGATTTCGCTCCCATGGTCTCATTCGCTCATTCACTGGGGCAGAGGCGTCTTTCCCTTGCGAAATCTTAACCCATGGGCGGGGTCATTTCCCAGCCCAATCCTTCCAGGATTTTGTTGCGGACTCGCTTCCATTTCCTCCCTCCCTCTACTTCCAGCGGGGAAGGTGCTGGAAAATGCCCGGCAAAGCCACCTTTGCTGTGTGCCCACAGAGCTGCTGGACCTTGTCCCCTGGCCCTGCACAGCTCCTTGGGAGGCACGGCAGGAGCAGCACCCTGGGAGCTTCGGGAATGCCCCTCTGGCATCCATGGCAAACACTGCCAGGGGCTGGAATTCCAGTTCCCGGCCAGGTAAAGATGTTCCTGCCCTTGAAGGCAAAGCACTTAAGAAGGTGCCAAAAGCCAAGTGGAGCAAGATCCTACAGTGACATTTCACTGCCAGCCTTCCAAACTTCACCCATGGCTGTTGTAGCCCGTGGATTGGGAGTTAAATCATGGCAGGGTCTTTGGTGGGAGCTGCTCTGGGTCAAGGGAGACCCTGAGAGAGAAACAGAGCAGGGAAAGAGAGGCAGGAGAGAAAGGACGGCATAAACACAATCAGCTGAGAAGGTGGCACTCAGAAAACAGACCAGAACTGACTGAAAGTGAATGGGACAGAAAGAAATAATTCTGCACTTTTCATTTCCTATCAAAATACAATTTCTTCATTTTCTCAAAAACCTCCTCCCAATGTCTTTCAGCAGGGCTGTAAGAAAGTTCTTTGTTCTCTGTCAATATTCCAGGCTGCAGCCACAAGCAAACAGGGAATGAGGATTTTGCTGCTCCTGGGGAGTTTGACATCGTCAGCTGAGGAGAGGAGGAGGCACCAGAAGAAAAGAGCAGCTGGGCTTCACCCTTCCACAGGAAAAAGAGTGGAGAAAATCTCTCATCCTGTCTGCAGCTGCTCCCACAGGGATGTGAGGGCTGATCCCAGAGCCCCAAGGGTCACAGTCAGGGCTGCCCTCAGGGAATGCTCACCTGGTATTGAGGGGCAGTGTGGGAGCACCTGGATCTTGGGGCACCCAGCTGCTCCTCATGTTTGGAGGTGCCTGAGGAGGGCTGGGATGATGCCAGGGACATTCTGCAGTGACATCCCCCCTGTCCTGCTCTGGGTGAGCTCAGTCCCAAACCTGACCCTGATCCTGGTCTCAATCTCACTCCATGTTTAGACACACTCACAGTTCTGTATTTAATCACATCCCAATTCCAAACTTGTCTAGCCCCAGACCCAATCCCTACCCCAGCCCTAAAGCCAATCCCATGTCTAGCATTTACCCCAATCCCAGCTCTAATCCAAATCTCAGCCCCAACTCCAAGCCCAGCCCCAATTCCAGCCCCTTCCAAAATCCTCAGCCCCAAACCAAATCCCAGGTTCAGCCCTTCTGGGGGTTTGGGGGTGTCTCTGTCCCTCTGACCCCGATGATGTTTGGGTGAGGTCACAGCAGGGCTGAGAGGGACAGAGACTGCCCCGACCTCCCCAGGGGTGAGAAGGTCGGAGAGCCCCCCCAGCCCCGAGCACCCTCAGCGGTGAGAGGGACACAGAGGCCCTGGTCCCCAGTCCTGCACAGGCATTGCCTGGGGCCAGAGGGATGGAGATCCCCCAAGCATCCCCCAGGTGAGGGGACATAGACCCCTGAGCATCCCCAGGGAACGGGGCAAAATAAACTAGGCAGAAATCAAACTTAATCCTACATAAAATACTTTGATGAATATTTGATTTTCCCGAGAGTCACATGTGATGGAAATGCAAATAAATCCCAAACAGGAATAAACTGACAATAGAAGAAATTCTGTGGCAATTCCAAGTTTCATTGGTTCCTGCACAGCTCCAGCTCAGCTGCTGGCAGGTTCCAATAAAAGAAAAGTGGAAATTAGGCCCAATACAGATTATTAAAAGGAAGGGGAAACTCTGTGTAGCTGTCACAAAGGTGACAGGGATGAAGAGAATAATGATTCTCACATTTGGCAAAGAACCCAAGCCTGTGAATTCCAGAGTTATTTGGGAATTTAGCTACTTGAATTGTGCTTTTTGTTGGACTTTTAGGAGCCTTGTGTTCCTCACCATGGGGTGAATGAATCTTGTCAGTCTTGCTGGTAACATTTGCTCCCTTTCCTCCAGTGATTTTAACAAACTTTTCAAGGAAGGACAACAAAATATTTTCTTTTTCACTGGCCACCTCTAACAGCCATTTTCCTCATCAGTTCTCCCATAAGGTGCTCAGAGGAAGCTGTGTCCAAGTTTCCAGGAGTTCCTCCAGAGAGAACCACAAGCTCCTCAGAGGAGGGAACCATGCTGTTGTCAAAGGCACTTGGGGTCAGACAACGGTGCCCTGAACCCACTATGGCAAAATAATGCGACATTATTGAGAAAATAATTGAGATTATTTTCTAAATCTGCTTAAGAAAATTGTTGGAGAGATTCCTCTGCCCCAATTAAGATACTAACAAGACCAAATTCAAGGTGGATTGTACTGAACAGTAAATGTGAGGTAGAGAGAGAGTTGGAAAGAAACAGAAAAGCAGGGAGAGTAAGGGCGTGACAAGGGACAGAGACCTCACCTGGGGCAGGGCAAGTGTGATATTGTCCCCTGTGTGTGGGGGTTTTACACCTGGGCCAGTTTGGGTAAGGGGGGTGGTGTTCACCCCCTGAGCAGGGATTACCCCGCTGTTTCAGGTTGCAATGCAAGATGTAACCAAATGCATGTTTTCAATCCCCATCTTCATCAACTGCTATAAACAGGGGGGCCAGTGTTCTTTATCTCTTCCATGAGTCAGCCCTGATAACGCCCTCCAGGGGAGATATCTTCTGCTAATGGGCCATTGAGTGTCCCTGAAGGACTGATAAAATTCCATCATCCCATTGTGGGGTGCTCCGCCCAGGGGGAGGAGCCAAGAATTCGTACCTGGATATAAGCTGAGGCTGGCAACACCAGCAGCACCTTGGCTACTGGATTGCCAGAGGACAAGAGCTCCATAACCACCAGTGGACCTTCAGAGGAAGACCAGACCCTTCTACAGCATCACTTCTTGGACAGAATCACGTTCATCACTCCAACAGGACTGCAGCCACCATTTAATGGGACTGCAGCCACCACCCTGACCCACAGGGTGTCAGGTTATATCCTGACTCTGTCAGTTTAAGGCAGTTTTTCTGTATCATTGCCTTGATCTTCATTTTCCTCTTAAATTGTGATTCTGGCTTAGACCCTTTCCCAGGTTTGCCTTCAAACCAGTAAAAAAACCAATGTGCTCATCTGTTGTTTTCTTCCCAGAACAGGATTTCCCATTCCCAAACATTTGCCAGATTGAAGAGGAGGCTGTGAGGAAGATGAGGATGCCCCAGGACACCCAGGAGTGAGGAGGAAGTCAGTGCCCCTTTCCCCCTCTCTCCTGCTCCATCTCCCAGCCCAGCATGGCCCCCAGCTGCAGGACAACCCTGCTGCCAACACCATCCTACCGGGGATGCACTGGGGGGATCTCCTTCCCCTTCCCTCTGGCACAGAGGCAAATCCCATCCTCTCCTTGTCCTTCCTCCCCCAGACAAGAAGCTGAGGATGGAGACCAGGGAGAAAAAATCCCTGCGGAATAACCTGGAGGAAGAGGCTGTTATGAGTGACTCCAGGGCACAGGAATTCAACGGGGAGGAAAATCCCCAGAGATCCCACAGGAGGAGGGGCTGCAAACCCAGCCCAGTGTGCTCTGAGTAGGAAAGATCCTCCCTTAGCCAGGAAGGTGGACAGAGCTTCAGCCAGAGCTCAGAGCTGGTGGTCCATGAGCAGCTTAATGATGGGGAGAAGCACTACAAGTACTTGGAGTGTGGGAAGAGCTTCAGGCACAGCAGCACCCTGATCAGCCACCAACGCATCCACACCGGGAAATGGGCCTGTGAGTGTGGGGAATGTGGGAAGGGCTTCAGCTACAGGTCAGAACTCATCAGGCACCAACACATCCACACTGGGGAGAGGCCCTATGAGCGTCCCCAGTGTCAGAAGAGGTTATGGACCAGCTCCAGTCTCCTCCAGCACCAGCAGATTCACACAGAGCAGAGGCCCTTCCGCTGCCCCGACTGTGGGAAGGGCTTCAAGCAAAACTCCAACCTCATCAGGCACCAGCGCATCCACACTGAGGAGAGGCCCTACAGGTGTCCTCAGTGTGGGAAGAGCTTCACCCAGAGCTCTCACTTGACCAGTCACCAATGGAGGCACTGGTAAGGGAAGGCCTCCAATGCCCCAAGTGCATGAGGATTTTGTGCACTGCCCCAACTCCAGTAATAGGAGTATCCATGTTGGGAAGAGCCCTGATGATCCATGTTCCCCAGGATCCATGCTGGGAAGACACCTGTACCTTTTCCTGTCCCTGCCAATGACATGATGTGGGATAGAAAAACATGAAGGTCTGGCCATGGCCCTGTCATTACATTCACTCCCCCCTCAGGTCATTGCCAGAGGCAGGAAATGGACTCTCTCTCTCCCTGAGGAGAAGGGTGAAATTTCCAGGCATGGGAAATTGTGGCCAGGAAGACCCAGTGAGTTTTGTTGAGTTTTCCCTGTAAACAGTCCCTTCTGCTATCAATATTGTTTCTGTTTTTGGTTGTTCCTTATCTCGTTGCTGTTCCCAATAAATTGTTCTTATCCCAGCTCAGGATCTTTGCTTTCTGTTCTTTCCATGGGAGGCGGGAGGGCAGTGAGGGCAGCGCGGTTTTAGTGAGAGCAGGAAATTCAGGGATCCCATTCCTGAACCCCTTTCTGTGGAAACCGAGCATCCCAGCTGGTCCCAGCCCTGGTGGCCATGGCAACAGCCTTGGGAGCGGGTCCCTGGCTGGGGCTGTGGGAACCTCTTCCCTCTGGTGCCCAGGGACAGGAGTGGAGGGAACGGCTGCAGCTGAGTCGGGGCAGGCTCAGGTTGGATGTCAGGAAAAGGTTTTTGCCCAGAGGCTGCTGGGGCCCTGCCCAGGCTCCCCAGGGAAGGGTCCCAGCTCCAGGGCTCTCTGAGCTGCAGCAGCGTTTGGACAGCGCTGCCAGGCCCAGGCTGGCATTGTTGGGGTGTCCTGTGCAGGGCCAGCAGTTGGACTGGAGGATCCTGATGGGTCCCTCCCAGCTCAGCCAATTCTGTGGTTCTGGGATCCCATGAGCCTGGGGATGGGGCTGCCAATGGTTGCCATGGCAACGGGCTGTGGCTGCAGGCCTGAGCTGGTGTCCATGGCAACCACCCCTGGCATGGGGTCTCTGTGGAGCTGCCAAGGGACTGACCATAGCAACAGGGGGCTGGTGATGGTTGCCATGGAAACTGACCATAGCAACAGGGTCCTGGCGATGGTTGCCTGCTAAGGATCAGATTTGTCACAGGCCCTCAGAGGGGTTCCATGGGGACTTTCCAAGAGTCTCCAGGCTGTTTCAGAGGTGGAATGTCACAGGCAGAGACAGGGGCTCCATGGAGACCTCCCAGGGCTTTCTGGGGATGGTAAAGAGCCCTGTGGTCAGGAGCTGTCACAGCCATTCCATGGTGACATCCCAGGGGACCTTGGGCTGCAAAGGCACCGATCTGTCACAGGCACTCACGGGGGCTCCACGATGACATCCCAGGAGTCCCCAGGCTGCCAAAGAGCCCTGATGTCCCAGACACTCACAGGGGTTCCTGTCATGGGCACAGTGGGAGCTTCAGGCAAAAGCTTTATTTCTTTATTGGAGAAACTCCTGCTGAGACCTGAGATGCACAAAGTACACCCAACAGCCACCATGGATCCTCAAACCCTTGCAGGGCTCCTAGACTGCTAAAATTTCTTCTAAGAGAGGAGACTGGCAACAGCTGGATCCAATCCCAGCCCAAGAATTTGTCAAAGGTTTATGTGTAAAAGATTGGACAGGTGGAATTGAACTTTAACCCAATTTGTCCCACAGGATTAATGATGGCATACCAGATATATTTATATAAATACAGCTCTGATTGATTCTGATCATGATCGGACAGAAAGATTTTAAGTCGAGTTATTTACTCCACAGTTCAGGAGCTTTATCAATTATTAGAATATAGTGCTCTAGGATGCAATTTTGAAGTCAACAGATTGGTCTATGACATCAGAGTTTGTTGTGGAAGTCACTGAGCAGCTACAGAATCATAGAGGGGATTCTGTGACATCACAGAGCAGGCTGTGGCACCATGGCATGGCTGGATGACATCATAGAGCTGGCTGTGAGGTTCAAAGTATGTGCTGTGACATTAAAGAGTGCCAGTATGACATCACAGAAAAGGTCTCGTGGCATCACTGAGGGGTTTGTGACATCACAAAGCTGTCTGTGACATCATAGTGTGAGGCAATAGAGCAGACTCTGCCATCATCGAGGGTGGCTCTGTGACATCAGAGAGTGGGTTGTGACATCACTGGGTGTCTGTGTAACATCATAGAGCTGGTTGTGACATCACAGAGACTTCTGTGACATCACAAAGCAGATGTAGCATATCGTAGGGTGACATCTCATAGTCAGCTGTGTGAGATCACAGGGGCTGTGTGACAACCCAGAGTGGGCTGTGACATCACTGGTGGCTGTGTGACATTGCAAAAGAGCTGTGTGGCATCATAGGGGCTGTGACATCACAGGGGCAGTGTGACATCATGGGGGCTGTGTGAGGTCACTGGGGAGGTCACTCTGCCCCAGCCCCCCTCATAGCTCCCCCCAAAGCAGTCCAACCCTGCTCGTGCACAGTGGGGTCCCCTGTCCCCCCGGGTCCCCCTGCCCCCGGCCCCGCAGCATCCCCCAGAGGATGTTCCATGAGATCGACCCCAGAGCCTGACACGGGGACGGGGGGCCAGGGCCCTGGGGGTGGCACAGGGAAACAGGGACCCGCCGGCAGCGTCCCCGTGTGCCCCAGGGCCAGAGCCTGGGCCAGGGCTCCTTCACCCTGTTACCAACGAGGGCTTGAGAGCGCTGAAAAATCCCTGGCAAGGGAACAGCAAAAACCAGATTTAATATTAAGGGACAGCAGCACAAAGTTCCTTGCCAAGAGTCACTCTGCTCCTGACTGGACACTTCAGGCACACCAAAGAAACAAAGCAGCAACAAAACCAAACAGAATCCAGGCAATCAAACAGAAATGAGCTGAGAACTGTCCCAGTGTGTGTGAGACACAAGGACAGTGAGGGCAAGGATAAAACGAATAAAGAAATAAAAGCTTGACAGAGGTCTACCTTAACAGGACTTCACTGATACCTTAACCTTAACTGATACCTTCAACTTCACAATTTAGGAAAAGAACAGAGCTTAACAGCATTTAACCTCACTTACAACCAATGACTTAAGGATTTAATAGTGGAATAACATTAAACAATATTAAACTTATCTTATAACATAGTAAACTTTGCAAAAAAAGAAACAATACCCTTTTTAACTTATTTGTCATGATGTAACCTTACTTACAGGCCTGACTGACTCAGCTGTCCAAGGCACTCAAGCCCCTCAGAAAGCAGCATTTCTGCCACATTTCCCCAGCACAGGCACTCCTGTGTGCACACAGACACAAAGACTCAGTCCAAGGCACCTGTGAGAAATTCCCCTGAGGGCAGGGAATGCTCCCTGTGGATCCTTTGGCATCTCCCCAGCAAAGGGCAAAGGATTGAGCCTGGAGGAGTGGGGGGATTGGCCCAGGCTCCATCGTTGTTGGGGATCCCCAAGTGCAGCAAACGGGAGAGTTCCCGGCTGGGAGAGGCCCCACCCAGAGGGAGTCGCTGGCCCAGGAGAGCTCCAAGGGCTCCTTTTGGAGCGCTGTTTGCACGGCCCCAAGAGAGGGGCTTCAGTCCCAGCAATGGTTCATCCTGGCCACACTTGGCATCAACAGCTTTCTTTGGCAGTGTGAGAACAGGGATGTTGTGCCACTGAGGGAACAAAAACAGTTCCCAGGCTGCTCCTACAGAAACCAGGAGCTGGTTGGGCAGCAGCAGTGCCTGGAGCAGACAGTGTTTGTGATGAGCTGCAGAGGAGCTGAGCCCAGGGGCTGTTGGCCAAGGCCCAGGCCCAAGGAGCATTTCTCAGCTGGCAGGGCGGCCTGAGAAGGGGAGGGGGGAATGCAGCAGCACAGGGCCATGGAACCAAGGGACCATTGTGACACTGTGGGGTCCTGTGAGACCAAGGGACCACTGTGACACCGTGGGGCCCCATAAAACCTAGGGAGCACAGAACAGCTCTGGCTGGTTTGGCCTCCCATGGACTGCCTGACTGGTCCAGCTGACCTGTGCATGTTGAGGGTCACTTCTCATCTGCTGCTGAAACACTGGGGCTCTGTGCTTTCCTTCCCAATGGAAAAGAACTGTCCTTCTGCTCCAGGCACCCATGGCCAGAATTGGGATTTCACCTCCAAATTTCCTTATATCCAGGGATTGTTCCCATAGGAATATTGCCAGGACAAATCTGGCTGACAGTGGTTTCACAATAGTCACTTCTCATCTGTCCCCAAAACACTGAGGGAGGCTCCATGCTCTCCTTCCCGTGGGAAAGAACTGTCCTGCCTCTCCAGGTGCCCATGGCTGAGATTGGGATTCCACCTCCAAAATTCCCTAAATTCAAAGACTGCTTCCAAAAAAAATCTGCCATTCCTGACACGTCTGGCTGGCCTTGGCCTACTGAGGCTCTCACCTGCCTTCCAAACCTTGGAGCTCTGTGCTTTCCTTCCTATGGAAAAGAACTGTCCTTCTGAATCAGGTGCCCATGGCCACAAATGGGATTTCACTTCCAGCATTCCCTGTAGTGACAGACTGGAGGAGATTGTTGGCTCGAAACATTTTGTGTGTGGGGGAAGAAGGGGCAGGTCCAGCCTTGCCCTGCCCTGTAAGCCCAGCCCAGCCCTGCCCTGGAATCCCAATTCCCCCAGAGCCTCCATCCCAGCCCAGCAGTGTCTGCCAGTCCCTGGCACAGCACAGGCAATGCTCCACAGCCACCTCTGCAGCCCCCAGCCCAGCTCCTGAGGGACCAAATGAGCCCAAGTCCCACCTGGGGGAAGGGCCCAGGGAGACCAAGGGGTATTAAAGGCTGACCACAAGGCAAGCACACATCTTGACCCTACCTCCTCTTGGAATTTCCATCTGAACACTGCTGGAATCCAGGAGTTGGTAGCTGTGTGTGTGCTCCTCTGTATCTTTCTCTCTTTTTAATTCACGCTTCTTGTAAAATTTGAGTAACTTAAAATTGATGAAGCTAAGAGTTTGTGAAGGTGAATGGGCCAAGTCAGTGCTTTGAGAATTGGTTTTTGTTGACTGAATGTCATACTAAACCTTTTGCAAAAGTTTCTCTGATTTTTCTAAAGTTCACAGTAAAGGCTGTTTTGTTCTTTTGAGCTCCCAGCCACATTCCACACTCCATTGCCCAGCTGGAGCCTCTGGTGCCTCTGAGTTGTGCTGCCCCAGCCCCAGGGACGCTCGCCTTGCCTGCCCATTCCCCCACGGTCTCTGGGCAGGGATGGCCTCAGTGGGGGCTGCTGACATCCTCAGCAACTTGGAGGCTGCTGCTGAATTTTCCTTCTGCAGAGGCTTGTTCAGCCTTCAGCTCTTCAGTGCAGGAATTCAGTGTCCCAGGTCTCATTAACATTCAGAACAATTTAACAAGCCAAGCCTCTGGGGATAATTTGATTTCAGTTTTCAAATCTTGTGTGGTTAATTAGGCAGATTTCAGAAGTGCATTCAAAGTGAATATATTCTATTTTAAAAAACAGTGAGAAAAGATTTCTTAGGTCCCGTTTAGGTTTTTTTCCCTGTTCATAAATTGATATGTGCAATCTTCAATTGACACTGAATCCAAGAACCTCCTCATGCTGTTTGAATAGATATGAAAATCAAGACCCTCCATGGCTGACAATCAATCAGACTCTGTCCCTACCCCCACCCCACCATTCCCCCCATCCAAGCCCTGGCACTCAGAGCAGCCTTGTGCAAATCTGAGCTCCCTCCAGCCCAGGCTGCACCTGCAGCTTTCAGCTCCTTGGCTCCAACTCCCACCTGCTTTCCTTGGAGAAGGAGCTGCCCGAGACACAGAGGGATGTTCATTTCTTGTCAGCCAACAAAGCCAAGGGAAGACACAGCTCCATCAATGCAACAGTCATTCCTCTGTGGGATAATAAATCCACTTTCCACAGCAGACAGTCTCAGAGCAATGGAAAACATCTTCTGTGCCCAGCACAGATCCAAGGTCTCCCCAAACCCTCCCTGCCCCAGTTCTGCCCAGATTTGCTCTTTGCACACACGAGTCACATGCTGAAGTCAGGAGCTCCCTCCATGCCCAGAGGGAGGAAAAGAGAGAAAGGGGATGAAGAGCTCTCCTGTGCAGAGCCAAGGTCCAAGTGCTCTGGGATATCCCAGCAGCATCTGACATGTCCACCATCCCCCAGAGATTTCCGTACAGCAACAGTTTCAGACAAACACAAAAGAAAAGGTAATTCTGTGAGATATAAACACAATTAAGATGTTGACTAACATGATATTTATTTGAGCTTCAGAAAGATTGGGCAATTCCCTGAAGCTCAACGCATGGAACCAGTCAGCTGAAGGGCACTTGAATGACCAGAAAGCATTGGGAGGAGTGCTGAGGGGTTTTTGCAGGACAATGGACATATGCAACATATGCACAATCCAGCCTTCATAGAACCTGAGTAAGATCACCATGCCCTTGAAGGACACAAAAGGAGAAGAACATGTTTAGCAGCAGATGGTTCAGGATGCAAAGGAACACAAGAAAACCTGCAGCAAGATGCATGAAGAAGAAAGACTAACTAAAATTAACTGAAATGTCAAAATGCATGGGTAAAAAGGATTTAACCAATCAATCACATATTAGCTTGAGGTGTGAACAATAGAGAACAGTGTAAAAATGGCTTGCTTTTTGTAATAAATTGGCTTCACTTGATCATATTGATCATGGTGTGATATCCCGTTAATGATCCTCTGCACTTAGGGACCAGAAATGCATGCAAGCCTCCACCCCAAGAGACATTATGAATTCAAAAAACATGGCCATTAACTGCTTGATACAAACACAGAGTAATGGCAACCAAAATGCAGTCAGAACAGGGTTTTTTTCACTCTCTCTCAAGCCCCATGCATTGGGCACCAACTTTTGTCCTGGTTTAGGGCAAATTTGGGAGAAAACTTCCAAAGGGGCTCCTCCAGAAAGCAAACCCACACAGCCCCTCCTGCCAAACGGGTCGGGAAGGATTCCTTGGAGAGAAGTGGAAAGAACCTGTTCATTTAACAGGTAAAGCACCCCCAGCACACAAAATGAACAATACCAGGTGACAACACTCTTTCACCACTCTGAAAAAGATGACAAATTCAGAAAGTCTCTCTTGGGAGTGGTCGCTCTGTTATCAGTCCCTCCGGTGCTGGGGCAGCTGCTGCAGCCACAAGGTGCAAACTCTCGGTGTTTCCCAGGTCCCAGTCTGGAGCAGTTTGAGTGGTTCCAAAAAAGGGAAAGGAAAAACAGTCCAGGCAAAAATTCAGACTGCTTAGCTAAACTAACTAATGAGCAGAAACAAAAGCAAGAGCAAAGCAAAAAGCCAAGCAAAAAGCAAAAGCAGCACCATGTACTGCCCCGTCTCTGTGTCCTGCCAGCCATGGGGGAGCGGCTGATAACAAAACCAAAACAAAACTTCACTCTTCAGAGCGAGTCTTGAAGGCAAAGAACATAATATCCAGCATAAACAGAACAGACAGCTGGGGATACAAGCGTCCTAATGTCACCCTAGGACAGCACAGTTATTCCAAACTGCCCCCCAGCAGCCCCCTCCTCACCGATGCCATCTGCTGGGGCTGTGCCAGCTTCAGGAGATGCCTCCAGGGCTTGCATTACCTGTGTGAAAAATGCATATTGTATGACTGGCTTTTGACAAATATTAAAATGAATATTATATGTGTTGTGTTAGAAAGTTATGTTGTACTAATTTCCTTAAGTAGTGTGTTACATCTAGTTTTAGGTTATACCATAATGTTGAAATAGAAACTATGCTATGTAAGATACTTTTATAATTAGAGTATTAATAATTTGGACAATTTGAATTAGGACAATATGAGATAATAGAAACAAAGAATTACAGACATCTGCGTAACTTCTTCTGGGCAGCATAAGCCTGAAAAAGGACACACTTTAACAGAGGATTAACCCTTAAAAACAATAGCCTGTTGCATATTCATACCCCTCATACATGACGCATAAATTCTATTCAAACACAGGATTCTGTCTTCTTCCTCTGAATCCTGACGGCATCTTCATAGCTGAGCAGGCAGGAAGAAGTTAGTTTCTTCTAGATAAGAGAGCAATAAATTCTCTTTCTCTGAAAGATTTAGGTGTCCTGTGGCCGCTATCTCGTTGCGAGTCCTTTCTTTAAAAAAAGTATTTTACATAGCATAGTTTTTATTTTAACATTATGTTATACCCTAAAACTAGATTTAACATACTACTTAAGAAAATTAATACAGCATGACTTTCTGACACAACACATATAATATTCACTTTAATATTTGCGAAAAGGCAATCATAAATCACGCATTTTTCCCACGGGAGGACTGCCCCCCCCCCCAGTTATTCCCTGTACCGGCGGGACCCCCCCTTCCCCTCAGAGCTCTCCCGCGCTGAGGGGCCGCTGCCGCTTCCCGCCCTTCGCGCCCGCCCTCAGCGGCCGCCGGGAGCTGCGGCCGCCCCGCCCGCCCTTTTATCGGAGCCATGGAGGAGGAAAACCGCTTTAAACTGTTCATGCCGCCGCGTCTGAGCGCTGGGCAGGTGTCTGCGGGCAGATCCCAGGTGAGCGCTCGGCCGCGGGGCCGCTGAGGGCGGTCCATACCACACCTGCCCCCGACCCCGGCCGCCTCCTCGGGCTGTGCTGCTCTGGAGGCCGCGGCTGAGGAGGGGACGGGGGGAAAGCGCAGGGGCCCTTCCCGGGGACACGGGGACAGTGCTGGGCCCGGGGAGTGCCCCGGCAGAGCCCCGAGCTGGAGCACACACACACCTGCCCCTTGCCCCGGGCTGGAGCACACACCCACCTGCCCCTGCATAGACCGGGACGGCTCCTGCACTGAACTCATTTCTGTGCGTATGCCTAGAGTGGCACATGCACAGACATCTTCAGTTTGAATTTCAAAGACTTTTGTTGTTGTGTTCTCTCAAAACTGAAGGGAATCATCTTCTGGAGCATCCGCTCTGTGTTGTAAGTCCGCGTTTGCTGTGGGTAATTCTGCCCAGAGAGCGAGCAGGGCTCTATCGCCGGCCGGGGTCTGTGTACAAATCACCAACGGGATGGGGCTGCTGAGGAACTGCCTTGAGCTGTTTTATTTTCCAGCATCAGTCTCATTACATGGTTATAACAATGGGAAGGTGCCAGCAGCTCACATCCCAGGCAGCAGACAAAGAACTTCATGTGACAACTTACTTTAAAAGTTTTTTGACACCAAGCAAAAGCATATTGACAGCAGTTCTATCCAACCACTATAAGCACATGTTCCATTGGTTAAAACAATGCTTGCCTTTTTTGAATACAATACCTGCTTGTAAGCCTTGAAACACAATGCACAGAGCTCCATTATTAAGCTTAGAACTTTCTAATATCTTGCTAGATAAACTTTTCTGTAGCTTAGGGAGTTATTCTAGCCAAGCATTAATACACAGACCATTGTTCTATTTGTCATTACTTTTCTACTTTTTGCATAATTTTTCTGCTGACCTATGTCATGGCTACTGCTTGGCACTAATCACAGTTCTGCTGTCTCTGAGGCCTGCCTTTTGCAGCTTTCCCAAACCCCTCTGATTTTATGGATTCCCACAGGCCCCACTCAGATGCTCACACTGGCATTGGCGTCTTGGTCTCACCAGATCAGGTGTGCAGTGAAAATGTTCTGTCCCCACGCTGAGTTATGAGAATTCAACAAGTTATTTTTTCATGTCAAAGCTCCTTATGAAATATGTTGAGATTCAAACAGGATATTCTGACAGCAGATGAGTTTGCTGTTTACAGGATGAACTTCTGTGACTTAAAAAACTTGTAAAAGGGTATTTTCATACTGAAACATAATCAGATATCGTTTAGAAGTGCCCTTGGAAGTAAAGCAAAAAAGAAATATCAACTACTGAAAAGTCTTCAGAAAAGTAATTTTTCTCCTTGAGTCCTTTGCCATGCACCAGTGCCCAGACAGGCAGGAGCTGCTGAGTTCCCTGCATTGAAAGCTCCCCTTTGGCCACAAACTGCAGAACACCAACAGTTTGATCAACCACTGGGAAGTAAGAAGTGAGTTCCAAAGCCATTACCAATACCTTGGGCTTTGAAAATTGTAGGCAGCTGTTTAATTAATGACACATTCTATTTTCACATCATCTGTAGGGATTTTTTCTGGCTTTTATAATTCTTCTTTGCAAATCTACTCTTAAGGAACTAATTTTTAAATTTGTGCAGGGTATTCACAGACGCTCAGATGATGACTTTAAGCTGCCATTCGATGTGTTGAGCCATGGAGAAATCACTGATTCAGGTACGATTGGAATATTTGCCATGCATCTTCTTTAGATTTTTATATATTGTCAAGTTTTAATTTTCATGAGTAGTCTCACAGTTTCATGTCTGTAACTGTTAAATACAGTTTCACTGTTACTTTTTTTAGAAATACATTGATCAAAATCTCTTCATGTTTCAGATGCAATTTCACAGCAAGTGAAACTTTGCTCTGGAGTAGGTGAAGAGGTCAGCTAAGTATCAACTCTGCACATCTAATTCCTTGGGGTCTTTTGAATTTGTTCCCAAACAGTGCCTAAAGCATTATTCAGTAGATATTTCAGGCCTAAAGGAAGTAGTCAAAAGGGAATAATGTTTTCTGTCTCGTGTTTAAAGCTGAATCACTTAGAGGAGATACTTGTGATTTAGTGAACACACCTGGAAATTAATCTTTAAAAATTAAGGTGATTGCAATATTGTTGTTGTTTTTTTCTTTGTTTGAAGTGTCTGCAAAGTCTATGAGCTTTAATTAGAGTAAGATTTAAACACTTAAGCATCCTTGTCAAACTGCTGCGGAATCTTCTGTTGAGGGGCAGAAGGGTTGAAGTCAGAGTATTCTTTGGAAAACTGAAGTAGATTATCCCAATTGCCCTTTCTGGCTTTAATTTATCTGTAAAACAATGAATTCAGTGGTTTCCTCAAGCACTGGATTCCTTTCACAGTGTCTTTACCAGCAGATCTCTGCTTTAGCACAACTCAGTACAGCTCATTTTTTTGCAATAGCTTCTCTACTTTGCAGCTACAAAACACTGTTTGCTAGCACAAAATAAAACACATTTCTTGTGCTCTCTCTGCTGTTTTTCATATCCCTGACAACTTTTTAGACTTTTTTAATCCTAAGCTATTAAAGTACCATCAGGATTGTAACAAAACTGTGATGCAGCCAAAACAAGGGTGGTGTTTGGGGGTGTTGTAAATGAACCAAAGGGCCCTTGGGACTCGTGTGTTGCTCTCCCTGCTCAACCACTGGCCCAGCACTGCTTGTAGGGCACTTTCAAGGTGCTGTAAAGGCACAAGGGTGGTGGTTTTCCTTCCTGCTCTGTGTGTGAGCAGAGAACTGCTGGGACACTTGGATATTTATAAATCCCTGGTTCCAGATGGGATCCATGCCAGGGTGATGAGGGAGCTGGCAGATGAGCTTGCCAAGCCTCTCTCCATCATTTATCAGGAGTTGTGGCTCACTGTGAGGTTCCAGAGGATTGGACACTGGCCAGTGTGACACCCATGTACAAAAAAAGTAGGAAGGAGGATCCTGGTAACTCCAGGCCAGTCAGCCTGGCCCCAGTGGCAGGTGAGATAATGGAGCAGTTCACACTGAGTGCTATCACACAGCACTCACAGGATGACCAGGCTATTAGACCCAGCCAGCAGGGCTTTACCAAGGATGGGTCATGTCTGACCAATCTGGGCTCCTTCTGTGAGCAGGTGACTGCCTGGTGCATGCAGGAAAGGCTGTGGATGTTGTGTGTCTGGGCTCCAGCAAGGCCTTTGGCACTGTGTCCCACAGCACACTCCTGGAGAAGCTGCAGCCATGGCTGGGACAGGAGCACTCTGTGCTGGGCTCAGAACTGGCTGGATGGGCCCAGAGAGTGATGGTGAATGGTGCTGCATCCAGCTGGCAGCCAGGCACCAGTGCCGTCCCTCAGGGCTCTGTACTGGGACCAGTCCTGTTTCATATTTTTATAGACAACATGGGTGAGGGCATCAAGTCCTTCATCAGTAAATTTGCAGAGGACACTAAGCTGGGAGCTTGTGTTGATCTGTTGGGAGGAAGGAGGGCTCTGCAGAGAGACTTAGATCAGTTGGATGGATGGGCAGAGTCCAGCAGCATGAAGTTTAATCAGTCCAAGTGCTGAGTTCCACATTTTGGCCACAAAAATCTCCTACAGCATTCCAAGCTGGGGACAGTGTGGCTGGACAGTGCTCAGGCAGAAAGGGCCCTGGGGGTGCTGGTGACAGCCGGTTGAACATGAGCCAGCAGTGTGCCCTGGTGGCCAAGAAGGCCAATGGCTCCTGGCCTGGGTCAGGAATGGTGTGGCCAGCGGGAGCAGGGAGCTCATTCTGCCCCTGTTCTGGGCACTGCTGAGGCTGCACCTTGAGTGCTGTGTCCAGTTCTGGGCCCTCAGTTTAGGAAGGACGTTGAGATGCTGGAGCACATCCAGAGGAGCGCAACAAGGCTGGTGAGGGGTTTGGAACACAAGCCCTGTGAGGAACGTTTGAAGGAGCTGGGGCTGTTTAGCTGGGAGAAGAGGAGGCTCAGGAGTGACCTTATTGCTCTCTACAGCTTCCTGCAGGGAGGCTGGAGCCAGGTGGGGTTGGTCTCTTCCACCGGGCAGCACTGACAGAACCAGAGGACACAGTCTCCAGCTACAGCAGGGAAGGGATAGGTTGGATATTAGGGAAAAAATTTTCACTAAAAGAATAATGAAGCACTGGAATGCTCTTCCCAGGGAGGTGGTAGAATCACCATCTCTGGATGTGTTTAAGAAAAGCCTGGACATGGCACTTGGTGCTGCAGTTGAGGTGTCAGGGCATAGGTTGGACTCGATGATCTGAGAGGTCTCTTCCAGCCTCATTATTCTGTGATTCTGTGATTCTGTGATTCTGTGATTCTGTGATTCTGTGTGTGTCCATGGCAATATCACAGGTACTCCTGGGCAAAGTCTCTGAAGCTGCTTTTACTTAACTCAGCAGTGTCTGTCAGAAGGAGAGGACAGAAATGGGGTGAAGAACCTGCTAGAAGGAAATTTGGCTTCACTGATAATTCTGGCAAAATTTTTGTTGATTTTGGTGGATTGCAGTTATCTGTGTCTTTAAGCCCACCTATTTGGTGATGTCTGAAGGGGGTTTGGGATATTTCATTGTATTTGTATCTCCTATGTGCCCTGTAATGCCTTTTGATACATACACAGAGGATGCACAAAGATTTAAACTTGGGCTCCTGATCATATATAAGCTTATATCACCATCTGTGGAAAAAATATTACTCTTGTGATGTTTCTAAGAGATAAATACATTATCTACAACAGTATTAATTAGATATTATATACTATTAATTAGATAGTATTTGAGAATAACTTGTGGAACCTGTTCTAATAGAATCCAGAAACAATGAATGAATTGTTCTCAAAACTCTACAAAGAGGCTGAGAAGATCAAGCAGTGGAAACTGACTGTGGAAACTGAACTAAACCAGAAAGAAAGAAAACTCCAAGAGAATAGAAAGATTATTGAAGCACAGAATAAAGCCATTCAAGAACTGCAGGCCAGTATTGTATAGTGTACATTGAATAGATGAAGTTCAGTGCTTCCTGATTCAGTATGACACTATTATTGATACAATTAAATATTAAAGACTGTTGCAGTTTGGTTTGTGCCTTGAGAAAATGATTATTTTGAGAAGTTGCAGGCACCTGTCCTGTGTGAGGGTGGGTATGAAGAATATACCTGTAAGTGTCTCATTTGCTGGTAAATTGTTGTTCATTAATTATTGTATCTTTCATGCAAAAGATGACTCAGCATGTAATACCAGATAAAACAGACTTCTGTCTACTGATGCCCCAAGTGACTTTTTCATGAGGGATTTGAGAAGTTCAAGTGCATTTCTAATATATTTTTCAATAACAGTGTCTTTTTTCATCTGTTCCCCATGAAAACAGTTTGAAAATGAGAAACTCCATTTGAAACTGGAAGATGAGATATGTGAAAATAAAGATCTCTTGAAAGAGTAAGTAATAGAACCAAGGATATATTTTTGTGGTGGAAATAATCAGTTTCCATGTGGGCAGTTTTATGTAGCTGTTAAATTTTGAAGGTCATTTCCATTGTTACTCCTTAGGTGCACAAAGCACTGTGCACTCCTGTGCAAACATGATATTTTTCCCTCCTTTAGAGCTGCTGCTTCGAGGCATCTGTGTAATCTGCTCAAGGAAACCTGTACTCGCTTCACAGAGAAGACCAGCAAATGTAAATGCTTTTTTAGTTTTTATTTATCAGATAAATGTACTTCTAGCTTGATCTGAATTCACAAACAGAAGCAAGAAGAAGAAATTTCTCGTGCTGTTCAGAAAAGTTCTCCAGTTGAGATCGACTGGATGTGGCTCTCAGAATGAGAAGTGAATTTTAAGTGGCTCACAAAATTGGAAGTGAAGCCCCAGGTCTAACAGATTTGTGGTTTGTAATGCTGAATGCAGAGGGCTTTTGAAGGCAGTGAGATTGTTTGCTGCAAGTTGCCAGCCTGGGAGCTCCTTGGGTGCCCAAACAGTGCTCCAGGTTTGAGGCAGTGCCCACAGCCCCGACTGGCACTGGAGCCACTGCAGAGCAGGGCAGGGCTCCCCAAGGCTGCTCAGCCCATTGAAGCTTTGCAGTCCCAGCCACACTCTGGGAATGTATTCAGACATGAGAAGTGACACTTCATGCCTGTTTTTAGGCAGTAGAATCTACTCTGACTTCCCAGCACTCTGTAACAAATTTCCAGAGCTGACCTTTCCTGTTTTCAGGCATCACACATTTGTGGGGAAAAAAGGTCTGAACCCCAAGGTATAATGAGTAACTGGAATTCTTCTCATGAAACTGAACAAGCCAAGACAGTTGGATAACTTAATGAAGTTTAAATTCTTGAGGTTTTAAAATATGTTATTGATTGGGAATTTTACTTTATATGCAATTTAGAATTGTTATTATAATCATTATAATTTTACTAACTTGATCCTGGATACTTAAGAAGTGTCTATTTCTTTTTAGCCTTAATTCTAGAAATCCTTGTATATAGATGTACTGTTCTTTTTTGATAGCTGTTTCTTTTACTGTTCTCTTTTTAATTGTTTTCTTAGGAAAAAATAGTATCAATTACAAAAGTGAAAGGAAAGAAGGAAAATATTGTTGCAATATAGTTTTGCAATTTTGTAATGACAGTTCAGATGCTCTATCAGCATCTGCTGATAGGAAGAAATTAAGTGCTAAACCCTAGATTACAGTTTATAAATACTAACAGTTTTGATACGTTATTATTCAACAGCATTAATACTATAATAATTAATATGGTCGCATAAACTGATCCAGAATTACACTTTTCACAGAAAAAAATATCTTAGGAAGGAAATTTAAAAGCTGAGCTTGCTTAATGTTTCAATGAAATACACCTTTTCCCTAGATTCTGTAACTTTTGGCACCATGTTTCATAATGACTTATTTAGTAAGAATGGAGCTGATAATTCCTTTGTTAATTCATTATGCTGATTAAAAATTATGACTTGGGCAGCTGGCATTCTTGTTCAAAAGAAAAGCTTTCTTATATGTTCTTGCTTTGATAGATGAACAGGAAAAGGAAGCAACAATACAATTGTATGAGGAACTTCACAGCAACGTAGAAGTAAGTGAGTAAGCTTGATGAAAGGAATGTGAGTTATGTGAGCTGAGCTGAGTTCCATGTTTATGTTGGGATACTGTTTGTGTCCATCATGTGTGGGTGTCATGTCATGTGTGATGCATGAAGTTGGGTTTTCAATCCCTTTTCAAGAGTGATTTTTGCGTTCTATAAAGCACATTCAATGGAGAAGGTGCAGCAGTGTGTGGGATGTAGATCCCTGTGATCTGGGTGATGTGTGCTTCGTGCTGGGTCACTGGCACAGCTTCTGGCTTCTTTCTGGGCTCTGTTTCACCTCCCTGCTGGTTCCTCAGAATGGCTGAGGTGGGCAGCAGCCCCTGGAGAAGTTCCAGGGTTTCCAGTATTGAACTTCAAATATTAAATTTTGTTTTTAGAGAATGACGGTGGCATTTGAAGAGCTTCGTGTGCAAGCAGAGAACGACAGATTGGAAATGAGTTTCAAATGTGAGAATTCTGTTTATTGAGTTTATGCAGCTGGCTCAGTTTTGTACTTCATAGCTTGTGTTACACATGAAGTGTCAGGGCAGCCAGATGTGAAGTGCTGGAATGGTGAGCAGCTCACACTGAGACACTGGGACCCTTCTTTTATTCCTGCTGCCTTTGGTCACTGCCTGGCCCCTTCTGTTGCTGTTCCACTGGGCCAAAGCTGGACCTTATTTCTCAAACAGTCACTCAAAATTGAAGTTTTGTCTGTGAAGTACAGTCTAGAGATCAATACTTACTTCCCATAGTTTGTTTATTTAAATGATAATGCACAAGTGTATAGCTACAGAAACTTTAGCTAAATGCTCTCTCTCTGTATGTATAGCCTGCTATGTTCCTGTTTCATTCTCACTTGCTCTTTTCTATTTGTATTTTCATTATAAAATCAAACATTGCCGCAACAATTACTCTTGGGAAACAAATGGTACAGCTGTACAATTCCAGGCAACCTTAAACTGGAAGTTGTATTGAGCTTGGAGTTTATTTCAGCTAGAATGTTAACTATGGATGTTACTGTATCTCCAAAGTAAAAGAAGAAGCAGAAAAAGTAGACAAGTTTGAAAAAGAATGCAGACTGGAAGTCAGTCAAAAGGAAAAGCAGGTTTGCTCATTTTACCATCTAAGATGTAGAGCTTTATTTGGAACTAATGGGGCAATGCAAGAGCCAAGAAGTGTTTCTGGGTATTAGTAAAAAAGACAAAATAACATCTGAAGCTGCATTTAAGTCAAATTCTTCTAAGTTTAGTGGTGTTTCAGTCCCTTTAGTCTACTGGAATTTATGGTTTGATTTTGAATTGGAGAACTTTTTTGTTTAGAGTAATGTGACTTGATCAATATTTGGCTAAGATTATATCTAGACAAATATTATCTATCTATCTGTCTGTCTATCTATCTATCAATCTATCTATCTTGAATGACAGCAAAATGTCTGCTTATCATACCTGGGTACAAATGAAAATTAATATCTGTCCCTTCTCCAGACTTCATGATGATATTTCTTGCATTTTTCTAGATTTCAGCTCTTACCATACAGAGAGATGAAAAAGATGATGTCATAAAAGACATCAAGGCTCAGCTGCAGATGTCACAAAATAAGATTGCTGACTTAATGGAAGCAAAATGTAAGAGTTCTGCCTGCTGTGTTTAAATGTAATTGTTTCTAGAATTGAAATGTAATTGTTTATGATTGTTTATTTATTAGATGTAATTGTTTATAGAAGCGTAGGAAACAGGGCCATGATAGTCTTATTCTGTTGCTGGTTGGCAGCAGAATTTTGGGGCCTTGAAGGCCTTATTTTTGTTTGGAGCAGGAGCTGCTCATGTGGGAGCAGGACTGGCAGGGCAGTTTTTAGGGTGAGTCAAGCAGTGAGAGCTCTTGAAAATTGCAAGGGGAAAATATGTTGCTTCAGTTTTGCAAATGTACAGTCAGGCAGATGTCTCTGAGGACACTTTTCAGAACTTGATTTTCAATATTTTTAAGCCATCTATATTCAAATTTGATATATTACTTTATAGTATATGATGTCAGTACTATTGGTCTCTGTTAAATTCTTTAAATGTATGTAATTTTCCATTTTTAGCAGCATTTTTTAGTAAATATCCTATTTTAAAAATATAAACATCTTTTTTTGTTTAGTACATAATGAAGAAATGTTAAAGGAATCCCAGGGCAGTAAAGAACATTTGAGGGCAGAGCTGGAAGAGGCTAAAATTTCATTGCAAAAGGCAGAGGTACCCCTTGCTTATAGTTTTACAGTAGAAATAGACTAGATGAGTATTTGCATAAGTAATTATGGATACTTTAGACATGAAACAGCTGTAGCTCTTTGTTGCAAAACATGTTTAGAAATGATATCATGTCTTGAAGGCTACTCAAAAGAACTTGGAAACTGAATTCCAGACTACAGTGAAAACATTAATTCAGGTCACTGGAGAAAAGGAAGAGCAGGAGGAAGAATGTAAAAAAATGAAGGCTTTGCTTGCAGCCCTGACAGAGGAGTTTGAGACTTCTGTTGCCAATTTGAAAAGCTTGCTGCAAGAAGAACAAAATAGGTAAATTAATGAGTTTAAATTCCAAGAGTGATCTTACAGGTTGCAGTCTATGACGAAATCAATAACAATTGGAAATGAAGCTGAAATTTTTTTCACACAGTGGTCTAAATGCAGAGAATTTAATGTATTTTTTTTTGTTTGTGATAGTTGATACTGTATAAAAAGTAATCTTTTGCCCCCTCCAACTTTCATAATTCTGTCTTTAAGAAATACAGATTTCTGTAGGTATATATTTGTTTACTTTTATGTCTACTGTTCTGAGGTTTTAAAAGTGAAATTTGATGTGTGTTGCAGGCAGATCTATCACCTGCCTGTTGAAAGATAAATGTTCTTAAAGTGCTTGTGCTAAGACTTTGTCTTATTGTCCTGTAAGTTTCAAATGCAGTGCTTTGTACCCTACATTTGGGATTTTTCATTTACCATTTCCTTAGATTAAAGAAATCTGAAGATGATTCAAAGCTGCTTATCTTGGAGCTCCAGAATAAATCTGCTGAACTGGGTAAGGCTTGTAGAAAGGCAGAAAATGAGCTGGGCAGTAATAAAAATGTTTTCTGCTCTTTTCTGGAAATGGACTGTCTCTAGTAGCTGGAGAAATGATTTTACAGTGCCTGTACCTGTCAGGAATGCCTGGATTTATTTTTACTCAGCTGATCCCTTTTCTTTGGGGGTCATTGGTGCTGGCAGCAGCCACAGGGCAGTGCTGTGCACAGCTCCAATAGTCAGACCATTCATGCATGAATTCCTCTGGAGGTAATTTTGGTTTGCAGCTCAGAGCAGCAGCACTGCAGGTGCCAGGAGTGACTTGTGCAGCAGAGACAAAACCTCCCATGGAGGTTTCTGTGACCCTCCCCATGCTGGAAGTGCAATGATGCTGGCAGGGGTTGTCTTTAAATATCATCAATTTGACATCCTGTGGTTTCTAGGGATGTGCTCCTTAGTCCCCAGAGTAAGAGCTCTGCCTTGCTGTTGAGAACTTGCAAAAAATCCCAGAATTGTGAATGTGCACATAGAAACCATTTAGAAGTTAGTAACAACTGGTTTCCTTTCCCAGCATATCTATGTGATACCTTCAGCAGTTCATATTTTTTTTCTGGAACAATGCAGGTGCATCAATACTTGGAGAATACTCTAGTCTTACAGTCCATGGTTTACTTGAAGCTATATTTGTGGAAAACATAATAGGCTCTAAATTTTATTTAAGATAAATATTCAGTTTCTCTTCAGATATAGATTTGCTAATGTCTGAATCATTTTCTCAAGTCTACATTTAGATTAAGTCATAAATTAGCTTTTCAGTTTCTTAACTTAATCCAACAAGTTTTGAGAACTGGGTATTGCAAAAGGGGAAATGTTTTATACTGCCTGCTAAATATGAAAAATCATTTCTGTTCCATTCATTTTACATTCCATGTGCTGTAGAAGAGATGACTAAAGTGAAATGTGATAAAGAAGTGCAACTTGAAGAGCTGTCAGAAACTCTGGTAAATGTTCATTTTATTAATCTCATGGCATTTGCTCTTCATATGAAATTCCTCTTGCTTTGTAAGTATCTTAAATGCCATAAATAAACTCCATCCAGTCTGCCTTAACATTTCTACTAAACTTTCTCACACACAATTTCAGTGTTTTCTTTGAAGAATTCTTTATTGCCTCTGTTTTTCTTGTCTCCTGTGCTTTTGGTTTTTCTTGTCTCCCATGTTTTTGGTTTTCCTTCTCAAGGTTTTTGGTTATTTCCTTCTTTGTTCATGCCCATTCAAATGCCACTCCCTCTGGATATAAAGTTTTCCCATTTTTTCTTCCTTCCAGGAAGGTAATTAGCTCTGGCCTCTGTGAACCCTGCTGTGCTGTGACACAGGCCCATTTTCTGTCACAGAAGTCTAAGCTATATGAAATACACTCTTAACAGAGGTTTATTTTCATTATGATTTGATATTTACAAGCCTAACAAGAATCCATATCAGCTGAAGTTAAGATAGTGTGAAATCAGGTGTGCATTTTACTGTGTCTGCTTGTTGTTACAATCTGTGCATTGAGTGTTCTGAACTGAGTTTCACTCATTTTCTAAAATGGGTAAATTGGAGCACTTTTACTGAAGAAGAATCTTGAGGCTAGTACAGAAAATTTGCAGAGAGAGAAACATTTGGAGAGAGAAATGAAAATGCTCTCCAAATGAGGGAGGTCTGAAGAAAGGCAACAGTTACATGTTTTTAGAAATAGTGAAGTTGCACATCATGACTTGGATACAAGTTTATACATAAGAAACAGCACCCAGAGCAGGGTCCCACCCTAATTTTGCAGCCCAGGTAATGAAACTCACAGCAGAGGACAGACATGAACAGCACTGGTGTCACAGTTCACTATCTCACACCACTTCCAGATCCCAGCAGAGACTGGAAAGATCCAATCTGGATAATCCATGGCATGGATGTTGTTGGGTTCTTCTGAAAGCCTTGTGCTCTTAGTTCATGTCTGATGACCTCCAGCAGTTGGAGTTTGCACATGGGAACTCAAAACTCTTCCTTTTCATTTTGCAGAAAGAATTCCATGGTTTGAAAGCACAGCTGACAAGAACAGCTGAGAAGGAACAAGATTATTTAAAGCAGCTTGTGACTCTGAAAACAGATCTTGAACAAGAGGCGTATGACCATTTTGAAAATATAACATTGAATTAGTTTTGGTGTAATATAGAAGTTGCTTTAATCCACAGTGAAATGAACTATGATTGTTTTCTAATGGAAATTTTGAACCACATATATGCCATTAATTATATACTTACTTTTCTAAATTCCACTTTTCTATTTATGTGTATTCTATGGCATATGTAGTTGTTCTTTCACTTATTTAACAAGAAGAGAAAGTTTCTGAATTCAATGTTAATCTTGCTTTAAAATACATAATCTTCACTAACCATTATATATATATAAAAGTTGACTCTGATTTTCTTTCCTTCTTCTGTCACCTTCTTACATCTCTCTGACTCTGCTACAAAGCTTATATTTGTAGATAAAGGCCTGGACTTCTTTCAGCATGGAATAACACTTGATAATGGGTATTTTTAATTTAAAAGGAGATTTCAAAATGCATCTTCTTATTCCTCTTGGCCATTTGTTTTAAATTAGGTTAAAGAATGAACAGCTAACAGTGTATCTCAGTAAGCTTTCACTAGAGAAAGAACAAACAGCACAAGAGAAAAATGCTGTGGCTGCAGAACTCCAGAAGCTGCAAGAACAACAAGAGGCAAGTTGTAAACTTCCAGCTTTCTTGAAAGGACAACACTCAATTTGGCAAATGACTCAGTTTTACAAATTAGATGATGAGCTGCAACATGACTTGGATCTGTAAAGTACCTGAGCAAATTTTTTTGTGTTTGAATTGGAAAGGAAGTGTATTTACACTTGTGAACAAGGCAGGTCTGTGTGCTTTGGATGGCTTTGAATTTTTTAAGAAGTCACTTTGAATTTTATTTCTTTGCTGACACAAGGGTCTTTATTTAGGATAATAAGAAAAAAGAAGACAATACAAAGCAGTTAGTTGAAAATCTAGAAGAGGCAAATAGCCAGCTAAGGCAAGTAAAACCAAATATTAATAACTGATATTGCTAAAGGAAGTAGACTCAAATAGTTAGTTGTGTTCAAATGTTGCTTTCTGGGATTTTTTGATTAATGTTTTTTTAGATTACACAGCTAAACAGAAACTATTCAGAATTGCTGTTGGCCAAGTAGAAATTTTCTCAGATAGAAATACCAATTGCTGCAGGAACAATGTTTGCCATCATTTTGTATTCCATAGTAGGAGCTGTCTTGTTTTGCATTAGACATCTCAGGTGTGAAGGAAATTCAAATGGAAGCTGAAGGTTATGGATGAAATGTGACAAGGCAAAACTGGATCAGAGTTACTCTCTGTATCCCCAGTTCAACAGACAGGCAGCTCCCATGTTTCACAGCTGCATTGCAATAGTCCAGGTCAGGATGTATTTTCCTTGGGTTCCTGGAACATCTTTTCCTACTTACAAGAAGTATGGACAGTTCACATATTGACTTACTGGGCCTGTTGCTGCATTTTAAGAACATTTTCATTGAACAGCTTATGTGAAGTTCCCATCAACATTAGCAGCTCTTTTCAGAAAATAAAATAGGGGTTTATTAGAAGTACTGAAAATAAGTTAAAGGCAATAAGGAAATATTTACTAATGCTTGTTAATTTGGCACTTAGAAATGAACTGGAGTCTTTGAAGGAGAAAATGGCAAAGACAGGTGAAGAGATGAAAAGTACACTGGATGAAAGAGAAGAAAATGTATGTCCTGTGTCATGAAAAAATCTTACAGAACCTGCAGGGCAGCATTCAATGTAAAATCTTTGTTGGGATTTTTTCTGCAAAGCTCTGCCTGGGGGATGTGATCTCTGCCAGAGGTTTCTTCTTTCCCAGCTGCTGCCAGCTATGCCCTTGTGTGTCCCCATGTGAGCCCTGGTATTTCAAAAGACAAGCACAGTCACTGGGATGTTCACTCTGTGCTGGAAGTTTAATATTAAAGATTTATTTGTTTTCAGGCAAACAGAGAACCTGCTTTTCTGTTTTTTCATATACCCACTCAGTGATGGATGGGCTCTGGATTAGCTTTTTATATGTAGTGTGAGTTTGAGCTGAAATAGATTCAAACATTTTTACTTTTCTTTCTATTGGTTCAAAGCAACCTGGGGTTTTTAGCAAATTTCAAAATTTCATTGTAAAAGTCAATGATTTACAATTTATTTTCAGGTTAAGAGAACTGAAAATGAAATTTCAAGAAAGGAAAAGCCATTGAAGATTCTAGAAAAGAATTGGGAAAATTTATTTTTTCATGGATGTAGGGAACTTCATACAAGTGCACTTTTTAAATTGTGAAGATCTTGGGGTTTTTTCTTCTTCTTTCTTAACTCCATAACCACTAAGGAACTGGTTCACTGCTATTAATTAACATCTTGTGGTACTTTATGGCTAAAACTCTGATTATTCTAACATGGCAGCTGGTGTTTCAGTCCCATTGGAACAAACCAGACTGCTGCAAGTGCAGGTTTGAGAACATCTACAGGAATTGCTCACACAGGGAGTCATTTGTAGAACTTACTAATTCATGTCTGAAATATCTCTTTCAGATGAATAATTTAAAGAAACAGATGGAAAATAAAACCAAATGCATTGAAGAGTTGCAGCAGGAGGTGTGTAGAGATTTTAAATGTCACAAACACATAAACACATTATACTTTGGGTTGCCTTTTCAGCAGGTTTGTGTCTGCTGTGATGTCTTTAGATACACCTATGTAACTTAAACATTTTTCTTTCTTATCCTAACCCTGAGCAAATTAGAGAGTCATCTTAGGGAACACTTGATTTGTTAAATGAGCCTTAATTTGAAAAGAGCAATTACAAAAATAATATCTTTAATAAACTTCTACTCTTTTTCATTTAGTGCATAGTGTTATTTATGTACGTGTATGAGTATCTCAGTTACCACTAGTAGAAAAGAATTCTGCACTGGCACAAACTGTAGTAACTTCACTGTAAAAATAAATAACTTGTATTTTTGGTCATGACATCTTGACACCTTCTGTCAGCAGCATCTTAGTTTTAATTTCCATTCTGCACCTCATTTGTTATTCCTTGCTGCTGCTCAGGAGGAGCCTTTCTTAAGGTTGTGAAGAAACAGTAATTATCACAGAAATTAGCTGAACATTCATTTGTTTGAAGAATTGTTCTGGAACCTGAGCTGCACAACAAAGAGTTATTTGCCTGATGAAAGCTGGAATATCTTGATGCAGTTAAACCATGACATAATTCTATTAACTTATTAAGGTACAATGCTTGTTTTGTTTAATTTCAACAGAACAAGGTGCTGAAAAAGAAAATTACTGCAGAAAGCAAGAAAAGCAATACTTATGAAGGGAAGGTAGGTTTAAATAACATCGTGTAGAAGATGAGGTGAGTGTTTTTAACTTCCAGTGTAAGTAATGATAATACTTGTTATACGTTCTGAGCTGGTTTATGGATCTAGGATCCAGACTTTGCAGGAATGAGCTCATAGTTTTTAGAAGATGCTTCCATTTTTAATCATTGGGCACTGACTATTGGACATTTAAGAGATGGATTCACATTGCAATTAATGATGTTTCCAATCTGTTCCCTTTTTTTTTCTTTTGTTGATAGTGGACTGAACAGGGTTCAGCAACCTCATTGTAACAGAAAAGCATTTAATTGAAATATATATATAAATATATTACTCTTTTTAGGCTGTTCTTTAAATGTGTTCTTCAGTGGCAATCCCTCTGATGGGAATATTGTGTCCAGCTTTGGGTACTGCACTTGAAGAAAAGTGGACTTTTTTGAGGATATTCATATGAAAAACTTAAAAGGAAAAACTGTAGTGAAAATGCACAGCTGGGAGAAAATGTACCATAAAACCTGTGAAAATCTGATACAGATTTACAAGAGAGGGAATAAAATCTCCATCTCTATTTGTTTTTTTTCCAAGGCATTCACAGCATTTAGGGTGACTGCTTAGGGCAGTCTTCCCCATTGTGCTGTTGCCATTTTTCCTTTGAGTATTTTCTAACTCACTTCAGGCCAAAGTTCAACTCTTTATTAAAAAAAACCCTGAACTTTTCAATAGGAAACACTTGCATCATATACCTGAAAAGTAACAGTGTTTGTGCTCAAAAATAAGAGGTAAGAAAAAATAATCAACATAGTAATTCCTAAACAAATAACAGCAGCAATTCTGCTTTCTCCAAAGGTGAATAAATTGCAGTTAGAGATGGAAAATATGAACAAGCAACATAAGGAAGAAGTTGACATCTATCAAAAAGACATAGAAACAAGAAAAGTAAATGAAAATAAACTTCGTGAAGAGGTGAGAGGTGTTCATTTTTACTGCAATTTACTTTTTTTTGGTTTAAAATGTTGTTCTGAAGCTTTAATATCCAGAGTCCTTGCTCATATTTCAGTCTTATCAACATAAATGGAACTTGTTTTGTATGCCTGTGAGCAAAGCTTTAGTACATTAGGTGCTTAGGTTGAAATATTTGAATATGCCTTTGACAATGAGAACTCCATTAAAAATTCCTTCCTTCAAGATATAGTTTAAAGAAATTCCACCCTTGGTATAAAGTCAGCCCAGTTAAATTAGATTATAACTTCTCCCATATCAGGATTTTTCCGCCCACACTTTTTTTGATGGCAATGCTAAGAAATGTTAGGGCAGAGTGCTTGAAATGGCCTTTTGGTTTGCAGTGAGCTTGCCTGCCTTGGCTGTACCTTTGATCTTGCCCATTTTAACAATCTGCAGAAAAGATGAGGGATTTGAAAGGGATCTTAAAAGCAAATAAAGCCCAAGTGGGACTGCAAACTTTGCACCCACAGGGGGAAGAAGAAATTGAGATTTAAAAGAAATATATTGTTATGTTGATGAATGAAATGCAATTTATTACTGACAGGTAGAAAAGATGAGGTTGCTTTGTGATGAAACTGCAATGATACAGAGAGAAACTGATGCCAGATGTCAGCACAAGATAACTGAGATGATGGCACTGATGGAAAAGCACAAGGTCAGAGATTTTCCTGCTTGCTGTGGTTTGCAATGGGTGATACCATGTCAATACCATGTTTATAACTTGTGACACCACGTTAATGACCTTTCCAAAGCAGAAACAGGCCTGAGTCTGGGAAAAGGAAGATGAACACATGCTGGACTTTGCATCATCTAAAATCAAATTCATTTGAAGAATATGAACACATTCCTATGGGCAGATACATTCCATTCATCTAAACCTCTGGGATTTTTAGATTTTTTTTTCAATTCAGGCTTCCTTTGATACCATCTGAATGCAATATTTTTCAGTATCAGTTTGGCCTCTTTCTCAGAGGTTACCTAGTGACTGTCAGCAGTTTAGCCTGACACATTTTAGTTTACCTTTCTATTCCTCATTTTGCAATATCTTTAGCAGCTACATTAATAAAGATGGCACAGCTGGCTCTTAGTGCTGAGCACATATTGCTGCGCAGAAATAAAGCACTCTCTGCCAGTCCACAAAATAATACTTGAATTGAGCATTTCCTGTTTTACAGTTTCTGCAGAAGCATCAATGAATCTTTTCTTTATGAATCTTAAGAGCCTGGTTTGAAAAAATGATGTTTTAAGACTGGATAACTCTATATTGCAACATTTAGTCACATGTTTTGAGTTTGTTGTTGGTTTGGTTTTTTTACCACAGAATGAATATGATAAAATGGTTGAAGAAAAAGATGCAGAGTTAAAAGTATATAAAATGAAACAGCAAAAGCAGTTCTCATCAGAAAGGGCACTGGTAAGGAGCACTTTGCAATGGTCAATAATTCAGTGAAGGGGCTGATGTCCTTGTGTAGTGGTTTTATACTGGCTAAGTGCCAGGCACACACAAAAAAACATTCACTCATTTTTCTCTGCTATTGTTGAGCAGAGGAGGGGAAAGAAAAATTCAAGGACTGAGTTGAGATAAAGATTAGGAGAGAAACACTTTGAGGGTAAAGCAGATTCAAACTTAAATAGTGTAAAAAATTATTATTAATACAATTAAAAGTGAGTAATGATAATTAAACGAAACCCTTAAAACACCTTTTTTCCCAATCCCTCCCTCTTGCCCACCGACAGCACAGAGAGACAAAAGATGTGATCTTCGGTCAGTTTGTGACTTCTAAAGATCTTTTTTCAATTTGCTTAGAGAGTTTCTTTTTCCTGCTGTGCTCTGGGGTCTTTCCCACCAGGGACATTCTCTGGGAACTCTTCCAGTGTGCTTTTAATTTTTACCCGCAGCAGTCCCACCCAACCTGCTGCAACAGATCTTATTCTGGGCGCTAAAAACTCCAAATGTTTCTAAAAATAAATTGGAGTGGCAGTGTGTTTGTGTCTGCTCCTCCAGGTAGTGGGTCGTGTTCTGACTCCGCACTTTGAATAGGAAACTTTTGTTTTAAATATTTAGATTGTGCCCTCTCACCCCTGCTCTATTGTGCCCTCTCACCCCTGTTCTCCCAAGGGTTTTAAGGTATTACCTTGAACATTTCTGATCAAGTACCTGTTTCTTACAGTGCTTCAGTCTTTGTTAAACAAGCTAAAGCAAAGCTTCAAGTATAGGGCTGAAAAGCAAATAGAATTATCTTGTGTATCTAATGAGTGTCCCTGTTAATTACTGCCTCACTTGGGACTGTTTTCCTTTTTCTGGGCTGTGCAGAGTTAACCCTGTCCTTTATTTAATGGTTTGTAGGAAAATGAGCTGTCATGTTTGAAAAGGGAACTGTCCTCCCTTAAGGAACAGCTGAGAGCAGAAATGGAAGAAAAGGTGGAGTTTTTTATTCCCTGAGCAGTGGGGGTGAGAGGTGTGGCCTGGGCTTGTGCTGTGGGAGGAGTTGGGTAAGAAATGAAACTGAACAGAAAAACAGTGACTTTGGAATGCTGGGGTTGTGCTAAATCTGGTCATAGATTTGTGTGAACTTTGTAACAGTCTGTGATTATAGATTACATATAAATAAACAAACAACAAAACAAAACTCTCCTTGATTTTAGTTAATTTTAACTAGCTAAAGCAAAAAAGTTCCCTAAACTGAAGGGGTTTTTCAGTGACTTTTGAATGCTGGGGTTGTACCAAACCTGGTCATATTTTTGTGTGAACTTTGTAGCAGTCTGTGATTATAGACTGTGCTCTGTAATTAGACCAAGAAGATTTTTAACAAGTGAATTCAAATCAATATTTCCTTGCTGTCACATAACTCTTTTGTAGGAGAATCTTGTAAAAGAGCACTCTGGCAGTGTGATTCCTGAAAGTGAAAAGAAACACAAGGTAACTTTAACTTTTTAATTGCTTTTAGAATTTGGTAGTATTTATATGTGTAGAATCAATTGAAGTGCCATGATAATTTATTTCCATTCAACAAAAGACAGTAGAATGCTTTAGACTTAAAATTTGAAATTATAGAAAATACAAATTGATGTTCCTGGGACTCCTAAACCTTGTTTAGATCTATGCAGTGAATCTATTCATGTAAAAAATAGAAACTCTCCAAATTATATTCCTGAAAAAAAAAAAAAAAAAAAAAAGTCTTCTTCAGTACAGGAAGCCCCTTGGGCAGTCCAACATTGAAGTTTTGTAACTCCTAACAGTGAATTTTTCTTGTTGCATTTTTCTGCCTGTATTTCTTACTTCTCTGTAGATTATTTTTTTTCCCCCTGGGATAAGAAGGGATTTTAAAGGGTCACACCATTCCATGGAGATATTACACAGCAGTTTCTGGAAGGGCTCCCAGTGTGTAATTTTTCTTGCTCACTTGTTGATTTTTTTATGTCTCTAGAACTGATTTACTTAGTCTCAAAAGTGTCCATTTGTAAAGGCACTTTTCCTCTATGGAAGAGAAAAAAGCTGATACAGCTGTAAAAATGGTCAAAGTATCAAAGTAGTCCTGACTGCAGAACTGACCCTTCTTCCCTGTCAGGAGTTCACTTGTGGTTTTCACATTGGAACAATGGAATCCAGCACCATTTTGATGTTATCTGTCTAAAAAAGGACTGCACTGGACCATTCAATGCTTCTCAGTTTCACTTCTAGTGAAAAGACTATTTTAAGAAACACCAATCTTGATGTAGCTACCAATCTTTCTTTGAAAGCCTTTTCCTGCAGTTTTGTTTGTTCCCATTTTCTTTGATGTTTGATAGAGTCCAATGTAGTGGCTGCAGTTCAGAATAACCTGGATTTCTGCAGATAAGCATGGAAAACTTAAATGCAATGTGCCATGAAACTCAGCTCTTCCATAGCTTCTCCTTCATTCTCCTCATTTGGAAACAAAAATAATATAAAAAATGATATTTCCACCCCACCCCACTTTGTTTGGGTCTTTGCTCCATCTCTGGATGGAAAGATCAGAGTTCCACCATTTCTCTCAGGTGAATTCTTGGACACTCAGACTGTAAACTGGGTCCTGAGTTTGGCTTTAGATTCCATACTTACCCCATAAAATGTAATCTAAAAATAGAAACATTTTCTTTCCCAGACATGTGTTATAAAGACTCCTCCAAGGGATAAAATGCAGAGTGGAAGAAGCACAAGCCTGCCTGCAGGGCAGAGCAGCAGGAAAAAGCAGAAAGTGCTTGTGCAGCTGGACACTCAGTCAGAGAGCTCTGAGCACACTGGCCTCCTGGTAAGAGCCAGAGAACAAATCGTGGGCTGAGCAGCTCTTTGTGCTCACTGCTGGGGCTGAGAATGGAAATAAAGAGTTTGGGCTTCCACATTCAAGCCAATATTTATGTATATTTTTAATTTATTGGTTCTTTCTGGAATTGTAGTTGTATGTACATAATTAACATTCTTTTTATTGAACTGTTATGCCTCATAATGACAACTTTTATTTTTCATAATTTAATATCCTTAGGCAGAAAGAAAAAGTAATTTTAATATAGTGTGACTAAGTAACTTTTAATTTAACTTTCAACTTTTAATCATATAGAGCATAGTCTTGGAAGAAGAAACATTTAAAAATTTGTACAAAGATTATCCACAAGCTTCACAGTTACATTCCACAGCACCAAAAAAGGTATGTTAGCCTTTCCTAAGATTAAAGCAAGCAGTTAATCAGATTGTTTACAGAAACGAAAGGATGGCTTTATTTTCCTTCCCAGAGCCCAGCTCCATGCAGTGTGAAATCTCCAGGCTCTGCTCTGAAACTCAAAACCATGAGGAGGATGCGCGAGGCGGGCTGGACTGCGCTCTCCACAATGGACAGGAAAAGGAAAATTAAAGATGCTGTAAAGCTCTTTGCTTAAAATGCAGAAATGCCCAGGGCCCTGGCATTGCTTGCACGGTTGTTCTTCTCTCAGGGTTAGGAATTTGTTGCTTTTTTCTGTCATACTCAGTGTGTTTAATACTTCAAAATGTTGGGACAAAAATGAGCCAATTTTAAATTTTGAAATAAATAGAACTACATAGAAAGTTGTTTCAAAGCTGTTTCTGGCATTATAAACTCTGGTTTAAAAACTTCTGTTCTTTTACATTTGCTCTGTTTTTCTTAACACATAAATACTTAGTGGAAGAAATGTAGCTGTTAAATGAATGTTCTTTTACCTGAAGTCCTCTTGCTTTTTCCTGCATTTTAATGGCTGTTAGACCTGTCTTTTTAGACTGTTTTGTTTTCAGTATGTTAAAATGGTTTTGAAACTTCTAAAATTTCAGTAGAGTTACTTGTATTTAAAAAGATTTCAGCTTCACAAGGAGTAAAATATGCACATTATAAGATTGTGAAAACAATGTTAAGATGCCATTAAATTGTTTATCTGAAATATAAAGTGTGGGACTATCTGTTGTTGCTTTAAATATTTGAACACAGACAGAAATCACCCACCAGCCTTCCTAGGGACCAGCAGAAGTGCAAGGATAGATTAGAACATCTATTTCTGTATTAATCCTTGATTAATCTTTGTCAGGGTCTCTGGCTGGTCAGAGTGACCCCGAGAAAAGTTCCAAAGTCTCTTTTCCCAGCCCGGCGCTTGAAGAAGGAGTCAGGGCTCTTCATTTCTCAGTCTCAAGGTTGTTTCATTTATCTTATCTGTAAAAAATTTTCTCCTGCCCTGCCAAGGTGAGCTCAGCAGGACAGTCTGAGGCATTCTGCCTCCCCCGGGGCAGCGTTATGTCTTTATACTACAAACTACATGTACAATGTTTACAATTACTTTCCAATACCTATCATCTATGTTAGACAGTGAGCTTCTACTCCAAACCAATCGGTAAGTGCCACCATCACAGCAGAAGAAGAAGAAGGAGAAAGCTGGACACACACAGTTCCCTCCATCTTGCCCCCTGAACCCCCATACCAGAAACCCCAAAATCTACTTTTTCACCCCGTAATAGCTTCACTAATATGCTACCTAAACTGTTGTGGTTTGCTGATCTTCATAGAAGGTTGGTAACTTGCTCCGTGGGTCATAATCAAACCACAGGGGCATTCTGGGCTCTGTGCCAGGGTCTCTGAGCCCCATGGCAGGGGTCTGGGCTGCTCAGGACAGCCAGAGGGATGTCCTGGGTCCTGACAAATCTTGGTTCCACAACAATGACAAACCCTGCTTCAGAGCCTAGACATAACAACAAAATTACAAGTACATCTTAATCCCCAAGCCCTGAGCCCCCCGCCCATCACTGGGGACTCTGGGGGTTTCCCCCCCCTACCCCAGTGTAGGATTGATGGGGGTAGCACAGTCGGGATGGACGGAGATGAGAGATCTCTGCAGCCAGGTCATGGAACTTGGGGTTTATTGCAAAGGGCCTGGCTGCAGGGCCCTTCTGGGATTTGGGGTTTATTGCAAAGGGCCTGGGTGCAGGGCCCTTCTGGGATTTGGGGTTTATTGCAAAGGGCCTGGGTGCAGGGACCTTATGGGATTTGGGGTTTATTGCAAAGGGCCTGGCTGCAGGGCCCTGCTGGGATTTGGGGTTTATTGCAAAGGGCCTGGGTGCAGGGCCCTGCTGGGATTTGGGGTTTATTGCAAAGGGCCTGGGTGCAGGGGCCCTGCTGGGATTTGGGGTTTATTGCAAAGGGCCTGGGTGCAGGGCCCTGCTGGGATTGGGGTTTATTGCAAAGGGCCTGGCTGCAGGGCCCTGCTGGGATTTGGGGTTTATTGCAAATGGCCTGGGTGCAGGGACCTTTTGGGATTTGGGGTTTATTGCAAAGGGCCTGGGTGCAGGGCCCTGCTGGGATTTGGGGTTTATTGCAAAGGGCCTGGCTGCAGGGCCCTGCTGGGAGCTGCAGCCACAGCTGGAGCAGCCCCGAGAGAGGAGAGGGGGAGAGAGGATGAGAAGGTAAGAGAGTAAAAGCATAAGAGAGTAAAAGGGGTAAGAGCATCAAAGGCAAGAGCTAGGAGACAAGAGGTAAGAGCAAGAGTAAGAGAGGTAAGAGCTAAAACAGCAAAGTTCCCATTACAATATAATAAATCTTCTGTGTTGAATATTCTGATTCTCACTAAGCAATCTAGTACAAGATACAAATGCTACAGCATTTTCATACCACCTATAAGAATCATTACATTACCATACTGTGCTACATTTTAAACCCTAAAAACTCCTCTGTGGACCACTTCAGTAGGGGCTGCTCTGACCCTGGGACCTGCCTGCAAGCAGAGGGAATTGTTCCATCAAAAGGGGGTTACTTTCAGCGGCCACACCGTTGTTTTCCCGTTGTTCAGTAACTGAGGGATCTCATAGCTTGCTTTCATTTCAATCTCGCTTATAGTTTCCATATTCTCAAAATCTTTTGCCAGACAATCATATTTGTAAGGCTTTCCTGTTTCATCTTCCCCAACACCCCAGAGCCGGCGCTGCTGCGGCCGTGGGGCAGAGGGGGTGCGAAAGGGGAATCCGGGCTTGGAGCGGGAGGAAGGGGAGGGAGAGGGGAAGGGGAGGAGCAGGAACAGGAGCAGCATGAAGGGGAGCAGCCCGAGGAGGAGCAGCAGCAGGACAAGGAGCATTGCGGGGTTCCACGGCGAGCCCGCAGCTCGGCTGGGCCCGGCAGCATCGCATTGCCCCGCGTCCCGCAGGTGAGCGCCGAGGGGAAGCGGCAGCTCCGGGAGGGTTTTTGTGGGGGGAAGAGGGGGATTCTGCTGGGGTTTGGACCTTGCCGATTCCGGAGTTGTGAAAAGTGCGTATTATATGGCTCTATGCAGATATTTACTGTGGGAATCCATAAAATCAGAGGGGTTTGGGAAAGCTGCAAAAGGCAGGCCTCAGAGACAGCAGAACTGTGAGTAGAGCGCAGCCATGAGATAGGTCAGCAGAAAAATTGTTTAAACTGTAGAAAAAGCAAGGGCAAATAGAACAATGCCCTGTGTATTAACGCTTGTCTGAATAGCTCTCTAAGCTGCAGAAAGTTTATCTAGCAAGATATTAGGAAAGTTGAAGCTTAAGAATGGAGCTCAGTGCGTTGTGTTTTAAGGCTTACAAGCAGGTATTGTTTTCGAAATAAGCAAGCATTGTTTTAAGCAAAGGTATGTGTGCTTATGGTGTGTGAAAAACGGCAATCACTTGTTTTTAAAATTTTAAAAGTTTAATAGCAATAAAATAGTTCTACAAATAGTAATATAATTAGAGTAATAATAATTTAGACAATTTGAATTAGGACAATACGAGACAACAAATATAAAGAGTTACGGACGTCTGGGTACCTTTTTCTGGGCAGCACGAGCCCGAAAAAGGACCCCCGCTAACGAAGATTAACCCTTAAAAACAATAGCCCATTGCATATTCATACACCTCATAGATGACGCATAAATTCCATTCAAACATTCAAACACAGGATTCTGTGGTTCTGGTCAGTGTCAGCTTCTTCCTCTGAATCCTAACAGCACCTTCGAGGCGGGAAGAAGTTCTTTTCTTCTGATAAGAGAGCAGTAAATTCTTTTTCTCTGAAAGATTTAGGTGTCCTGTGGCTGCTATCTCACTGCAAGTCCTTTCTTTAAAAAAGTATCCTACATGGCATCGTTTCTATTTTAACAATTTTTATAACCTAAAACTATATTTAACACGGTACTTAAGAGAATTAATACAGCATTACTTTCTAACACAACACATATAATATTCATTTTAATATTTGCAAAAAGCCAATCATAAAATACAGGCATTTTCACATTTACCATATGTATTTTGATGTATTGATTAGTAGTGCTGTATTAACAGTTTAATAATAAATGTAGTCTTGTAATTAAAAGGTAACTTTTGCAGTTAAAAGAAGAACTATGTCAGTGAGGTTTTTTTAAAGAAAGGAATGAGGCACTCGCACCAGATAGCAGCCACAGGACACCTGAATCTTTCAGAAAAAAGAATTTTTTGCTCTCTTTTCAGAAGAAACGAACTTCTTCCTGCCTCGAAGGGGCTGTTAGGATTAGAAGGAAGAAGTTGATGATGGCCAGACAGAATCCTGTGTTTGAATGGAATTTATGCATCATGTATGAGGTGTATGAATGTGCAACGGGTTATTGTTTTTAAGGGTTAATCTTTGTTAACGGGTGTCCTTTTTCAGGCTCGTGCTGCCCAGAAAAAGGTACCCGGACATCCATAATTCTTTGTATTTGTTGTCTTGCATTGTCCTAATTCAAATCGTCCAAATTATTATTACTCTAATTGTATTACTATTTTTAGAACCATTTTATTAGTATTAAACTTTTAAAATTTTAAAAACAAGTGATTGGTGTTTTTCACAGGAGTTGAGTCCCAAATATATTTTGGTGTCGCTGAGAGAGGTATTTTTAATTCATTTGATGAGGGGATATTTTTGGATCTCTCAGGAGTGCAAAGGGGAGCAGGGGAAGCGCTGAGTGCCTAGAGTGGGGGGATGCTGGAGAAAGGGGACCCTGGAACACCTGATGTAAAATTTCAATGGTCAATCCAAATTTTACTTCTATACCTTTTATTTTAAAGCAAGCAAGCAGCGCTGGGTGGCCGGGGAGTCACTGCTCCACTCACAGCACACACAGTTCAGTAAAGTATATATACTGTTTTTAAGCCTACAAAGCATTTTCCAATGTGCTTGGTTAGTCCAAATTAGCAAATATCAATAAGCTGAGAGCAGTAATTTCATAATATTTCTATGTTGTCCTTGATTCCTATCCTTGTGGTTGTCTGGAGGGAGGCCTTACACTGGTGTCTGCTACATGATTTTGTCATGTGCATCAAGCTTTTTATTATACATAAGCTTTTAATTGCTTTGTTGCAATATCTCTTAGCTTTACCCCAACTTCCTCTAATTTATTCTAAGCATCAGTCATCTTGCTACCTCATCTCTTTTGCTCTACTATGCTTCTTTGATTTTGATGCTTTTTTTGGCTGTTTGGTCAGAAAGTTTCAAAACCTTTCTTTGTGTCTGTTTTGGACACAGCAGATAGAAGCATTTGCTGATTCCATTGCCAATTGGCACAAATCTCAAAAACAATTTCCACAGAATCAGGGGAGGGTGAGCCCTGGGACCCCCCAAAACCCCCTCATCATGCCTGAGCAGGACCCGGGAGAGGGGGAATGCCCAGGACCCACAGCCCCCCCAGCAGCTCTGAGAAGAGGGACCCCCATAACCCCAAAGTGAGGAAACAGGGAACTCCTGGGAGAGGCTTTTGGACTCCTTGATTTTTGGAGGTATTTCTGGCCACCAGACGTCTGGTGACTTCTAGAGATGGACTTGCCCAGTGGGACCTCCGAAGGCAATGCACTCACATCTTGTTTTTCCCCCAAATCAGGATTTCCCATTCCCAAACCTCATCTGGATGGAGAAGGCTGTGAGGAAGAGGAAGATGCCCCAGGGCACTGAGGCAGGTGAGGAGGAAGTCAGTGCCCCTTTTCCCCTCTGTCCTGCTCCATCTCCCAGCCCAGCACGGCCCCGGCTGCAGCACAGCCCCACTGCTGATGCTGTCCAGCCAGGGATGCACTGGGGGGATCCCCTTTCCCCTTCCCTCTGGCACGGAGGCAAATCCCATCCTCTTCTTGTCCTTCCTCCCCCAGGGAAGGAGCTGAGGATGGAGACCAGGGAGGACAAATCGCCACAGCAGAACCTGGTGGAAGAGGCCGTTTTGAGTGGCTCCAGGGCACAGGAATCCACCGGGGAGGAAAAGCCCCAGAGATTCCTCAGGAGGAGGGGCTGCAAACCCAGCCCAGGGTGCTCCAAGGAGGAAAGACTCAGCCTGTGCCTGGAAGACAGCCAGAGATCTGGCCAGAGCGCTGAGGTGGTGGTCCGTGAGCAGCTTGATGATGGCAAGAAGCCCCACCAGTGCTTGGAATGTGGGAAGAGTTTCGGCAGGAGCGACCACCTGCTCATCCACCAGAGGACCCACACCGGGGAACGGCCCTATGAGTGTGGGGAATGTGGGAAGAGCTTCAGGATCAGCTCCCACCTGATCGTCCACCAGAGGATCCACACCAATGAACGGCCCCACAAGTGTGGGGAATGTGGGAAGAGCTTCAGGATCAGCTCCCACTTGATCGTCCACCAGAGGATCCACACCAATGAACGGCCCCACAAGTGTGGGGAATGTGGGAAAGGGTTCAGGATCAACTCCAACCTGATCGCCCACCAGAGGATCCACACCAATGAACGGCCCTATAAATGTGGAGAATGTGGGAAAGGGTTCAGGAGGAGCTCCAGCCTGAAACTCCACCAGATGATCCACACTGGGATACGACCCTTTGTGTGTGGGGAGTGTGGGAAGGGCTTCCGTGACAGCTCCCGCCTGATCATCCACCAGACAATGCACACTGGGGAGTGCCCCTACACGTGCTCAGAGTGTGGGAAGAGCTTCATTGAGAACTCCAGCCTGATTCTGCACCAGAGGATCCACACTGGGGAGAGGCCCTACAAGTGCAGGGAATGTGGGAAAAGCTTTAGGCAGAGCTGCCATCTGAATGCCCACCAGAGGATCCACACTGGGGAGAGGCCCTACAAGTGCGGGGAATGTGGGAAAAGCTTCAGTCAGAGCACTAGGCTGATTCTGCACCAGACGATCCACACCAGTGAGAGGCCTTACAGGTGTGGGGAATGTGGGAAATGCTTCAGGCAGAACTCTAAGCTGATTGCCCACCAGAAAATCCACACTGGGGAGAGACCCTATGAGTGTTCTGGGTGTGGGGAGAGGTTTCAGAGCCGATACCGTCTCCTCAAGCATCAGCAGATTCACACAGAATAGAGGCCCTTCTGCTGCCCTGACTGCAGGGAAGGGCTTTTAGAAAAACTCCACCCTCGTCACCCACCAGCGGATCCACACTGGGGAGAGGCCCTGACAGTGTCCCAAGTGTGGGAAGAGCTTCTCCCAGAACTCTGCCATGACCCAACACCAAGGGAGGCAGCAGTAAGGGATGCCCAACAAGTGCCCTGTGTGCAGGAAGAGTGTTACCTTGATTTTTAAAGATTTTCTGAGCCTTCTAGTGTTTACATTCTTGTAGCAAACTTTCTCAAACACTTTCTGTAAATAACTTCTTGTTTGGCATTCTTTTATAGAAGAAGAAAAATTTGATGGACTGTTGGTTTGTCCAGTGTCATTGGAGAGGTGGCACTTTCACCCTCCAATCCACGGTCGATTTTAGAAAACTATAAATGTTGGAGTCAGGAAATAAACTTCCCTTTTCTTCCCCTTGAGAGCAGCAGTGTGTGCGCTCGTGTTGTTTTGTGTCCTGCAGTGACAGGAAGAGCTTTGAGCGCTGCTTCAACTCCATCCCCCATTGGGGACCCCCACTGGATGGTCCACAGTGACCCTCTCTGTGCAGAGACTTGGTCATCCATGGTCCTGGTGATCCATGTTGGGAAGACACCTGGCTGGTGGTCTCCATGTCTTCCTGGCTCCCCTTGGGCACTTGGACACGGCCAGAGAAAAATCCATTGGGATGCAAACAGACATCAGAATTTCACAGGGGACAGCACAGTTTTTTACTTTTGACACCAAAAAAGTCTCACCTTTTGCATCCAATCATTGCTTCGAGTGGCATCCAGAATTCCAAATGGTGTTGGAGGTCTTTTCCAACCTGAATCATTCCATGATTCTGATTCTCTCTGGCCCACCAGCATCTTCCACAGCCAAATGGTGATTGACTGGGGCAAAACCCAGGATTTTGGAGACAATGGAGTGGAAATCTTTCTAGAAAAGGTCCTTTCTACCCGCCCAGGCACACGGATACTCAGCCAGCATGGACCCGTAAATGCTTTTATTTTGGCCTTTATTTTCTTTCATTTTTCATTATCCTTCACCCAACACTGGGGTAAATATAAAGACATTTAACTCACACACACATGGTGACATTGTGGGACATGGGTGGGGACATGGTAGGGATGGGGACAAGGACGTGGGTGGGGATGTGGTGGGGATGGGGACAAGGACCTGGGTGGGAATATGGTGGGGACATGGTGGGGATGGAGTCAAGGACCTGGGTGGGGATGTGGTGGGGATGGAGTCAAGGACCTGGGTGGGGATATGGTGGGGATGGGGACCAGGACATGGCTGTGGATGGTGATATTGGGCATGGGGGCTGTCACAGATAGAGATGGTGACATGGGGCTCTATGGCCATGGAGGAGGAAATGGGGGACATGGCCATGGATGGTGACACAAGTGGCCTAGAGACAAGTCCACGGGTTGACATGTCCATGCCATGGGGTGTCCCATTGTTGCCTTCTGGAGCAAGGCAGGCGACCTGGTTCTGAGGAAACGGCACGGCGGCCCAACTCTCCTGGGCCGCTCGAGCCAATGACACATGCAGACATCAATGTGATGGACGGTCAAAAGGCCATTTATTGTCTCATCTCTTGGGTTTTTATAGTCTAAGGGGTCTCTACGTCAACGTGGGTCTGTCTTTACCATCTATGGTTAGTAAGGGGTGGACAGTTACTGGGTAGGGGATGGAAAGTTACTGGAATTTGGTTAAGGGAGGCTGCATTCCTATGTTAGTTTCTTATCTATGGGAAGCAGATGGTCTTATCTAAGGGGATCTGAGGGTCCTGGCTTTCCGTGACATCGCGAGATCTTCCGCAGTGCCTGTCCCTTTCTACCACATCTCCCCCCCCTTTTCACAAATGAATGAGGTAGTCATGCCCATAGGTACTTAAATGAGGTATAAGGTTGTAGCTTGACAAGGGAAAAGGGTCTTGGGAGTCCTGAGTAAGCTTTTGTCAGACAAGTTCGGAGGATCTTGTGACTGACGGTGTTCCCTGGTTGAATTCTCTGGTTGGATTCTCCGGTTGAATTCACAGCAATTGTCGTCGGCCTAAGAACAGGATGTTGGTCCGTTCCAGGCGGGTCTGAACGAACGAGACCAGCTTGTTCAGCAGGCATGGTCCGAAGGTGACTGTTAGAAACAGCATCACCAATGGACCTATCAGGACAGAAATCAGAGTGGTTAGCCAAGGTGATTGATTGAACCAGGACTCGTACCAGCCCTGTTGGGCCTCCCTGTCTTTCTGTCTCTGAGCCAGTCGGTTCCGGAGTTCTGCCATGGAGTCTCTCACGACTCCCGTGTGGTCTGCGTAGAAACAGCACTCCTCCTTCAAGGCGGCACACAGGCCCCCTTGCCGCATGAACAGGAGGTCCAGGCCTCGCCTGTTGTGCAAGACCACTTCTGAGAGTGAGGAGACCGACTTCTCTAGAAAGGAGATGGATTTCTCGATCCTTTGCAGGTCCTCGTCAATCGTTGCTTGCAGCTGGGACAGTCCTTGGTGCTGGGTCGCTAGGGCTGAGACTCCTGTGGCCATTCCGGCTGCTCCCAGACCCAGCAGCATTGCGATAGTTATACCTGTCAATATTTCTCTTTTGTGGATCCGGCTGGGTCCCTCAAGAAGATGGTACATTTCTTCGTCTGAGTGGTACAGGATCCTAGGAACAATCAGAACTTGGACACAGAAGTCGTTAGAGTCATTGAATTTGGGAAGGAACACACAAGGACTCACTCCGGATCGCTGGCAAACCCACATCCCAGATGCGGCTGGGACTGCCCATTTATTGTTTTTCCTGTTAGGCTTGACGATTTTGGTGCAGATGTTGCCTCCCCGCTTAGCTAGGGTTGCATTGCCAAAGCATCTGCCTCGGCCTGTGACTTGACTCGGGGTGATTCCCTTGCGAGGGGTGTCCCAACTGCACTGGTGAGGGGCGTTGGCTGAGGAATACCTTAAGGGAGTGTATAAGGCGACTCCTTCGAAAAAGGGAGGTTTGACATCGTAACAAAGCCAGCAGGATTCGGTTAGGTTAGGGTTGGATTCGTTCAGGGATACAAAGGTAGCTTCTAACATGCGAAGGATTGGGTCTGAGTCTGACTCGGTTAAGCGGCTCATCTGAAAGGTCTCCGCTTGACCGGTCGGGACTTTGCTGACCCCTGTGGGTAAGGTTTTGGGGTAGGTTACGTTTCTCCCTTTCAGCACGCTTTTAATCGCTTTGTTGGGTCTGACTGCTCGGGGTGCTGACGGTTGGAGCCTGATAATTTGCACGTTCGCCCTCTCTTTTGACCCTTGAAGGACCACTGTCCTGTGGCCCAGCTAGGGTGATCTGGCTGTAAGACCGTCCCGTTGTAATCAGTGCATGCCCGAAATCTAGGGATTTTATGTCGGTTTCGATGGAAGTTCCCGTGAAAGAAGAGGGGTATTTTGCAACCGATGGGTGCCCAGGTGAATTGTAAGAATTTGTCTGGCTCTTGTGGATCCCACCCAGGCCCCGATGGTCTGGCCTCTGTAACTATGGTTTCGCAGCCCCAGTGCCCACAGTATCCCCACCCTGGGTGATTGCAGTAGCTTTTCCCAGGGTTTGAAGCTGGGCACCAGTAGGATAGGTACGAGTGTTTGACGTGTGGGGAATAGGGGTGTACCTTTGGCTGTCCTGGAAACAGGTCGGTGATGCGGAGCACGAAGGATGGGGTGTTCGGTGTGGTGATTTGTCTGAGCGCTTTGCCACTACTAAGGTGTCGCATGACCCACCTGAAGGGCTGATGGGGGTAGTGGTCTGGGCTGGCTTGCCCCCTGGCAACAAGCCCCAACAGCAAAATCACACAGAAACACCCTTGGTGCTTGGGTTTCACTCGTGCGGGTCTCTCGGGTGCTGCTTGGCGGCTTGGTGGTCTGTCGCTTTCGTCCGGAACCGGGAAGTACGCATCACGAGGGCGTCCCACGAGCAGGTCGTGTAAACAGATACTCGCAATTTTCGTCAGTCTCATTCTGCTCACCCTGAAGGTCCGGTTTAATCGACTTAAGTGGACACCACTTGATTTTGCCGTCCTTTTTGACTGCTGCGTACCCTCGCCCCGTGAGCATCAGCCTCCAACCCCGTTCCCACTCGCCTAGCTCGTTTCTGATTACCACCTGCGGGCCCTCTTCTAGCGTTCGAGTGACCCAGTGTTTTTGAACGGGACTGTTTGTTTCATCTCCCCTAGGGAATTGATTCAGTGCCAGCAAGGCGGTTGCCAGCATGCGTGCCTGATCTCCTGGGGGAATGGCATTGGCAAAGCCCTCTGCTTTTGCCAACACTTCTATCTTGGTTTTCAGGGTCTGGTTTGCTCTCTCTACTATGGCCTGTCCGGTACTGTTATGTGGGATGCCGTGCACTAGCGTGATACCCCATTTCGAGGCGAATTCCTGTACTTGTTTGGATTTGAAGTTGGAGCCGTTGTCCGTTTTGATCTGCTTGGGGATACCTAGCCAAGCCATGACTGTCAGCCAGTGCTGAATTGTGGCTTTGGAGTTGGTTTTGGGGTGCTGTGTAGCTACGATCATTCCGCTATAAGTGTCTACTGTCACTGCAAGCCATGCTCGGGGCCTCAGTATTTCGCACCAGGTGAAGTCCGACTGCCAGATTTCTGAGGGCTTGAGACCTCTCGGGTTGACTCCGTAGGTCCAAAGGGGTGACTTCTGGCAATGAGGGCAGGTGGCTACCACATGTCTGGCGTCCGCCGTCGAGATTCCGCATCTCTTCGCCAGTGCTTTGACTCCGATGTGGAGCGACTCGTGCAGTTGACGAGCTCTTTGCAAGGTCCCAATGCCTTTTGCTGTGGCGTCCGCTTTGTCGTTGCCGATCTGGAAGTAACCTTTGACTGGGCCATGGCTGTTGATGTGGATGACTGACACGGTGCCCTGTCGCAAGGAGAGTGCTTCTTCCAGCATTAGGGCTGCTGCTGATGTCGACACTCCTGGTCCTGCCATGGCTAGGCTGAGCCTTGCCACGAATATGGAGTCCGTTACGATGTTGAGGTGTTCGTCTTGGAAGAGTCCGCACGCCAAAACCACTGCTGCTGCTTCCAGTTGTTTCACTGACAGCGTGGGGTCACACGCTTTGACGCAGTGCCATTGCTCTCCTGCCTGCCACACTGCTGCTGCGGTTGAAGTCGTGGAGGAAGCGTCTGTGAAGACCGTTGGTCCCGGCTGCGGTCTGTCCTTGACCTTCGGTGGCATGTCCATGTCGACTATGGTCAGCAGCTTGGTCCAGGGTGGCTTGGAAGAGTAGGAGATTTCTCCTCCGAAGGCAGAAAGAGCAAGGGCCAGGTACTCCGATATTGCGGCTGACTCTGTGGTTGGCTGCTTGCAAAACGGAAGGTGGATGCTTGTCGGCTCTGTCCCTAGGTGTTTCAAGGCGAGTCTCCTGCCTTTCATGATGAGGTTGGCAATGCACTCGATTCCTGGGGAAAATGCACGAGCGGGTCTTCCGAGGACCACCCATTGGATCGGTCGGGCCTTTTCTGCAGGTCCTTGGGCCAGTGCTCCCACTCCCCCCTTCGGTGTAAAGTGGACGTACAGGTCCAGTGGCACGGCTGGGTTCCACCTGGCAAGCATGCCAGTGGCCATTTGGTTTTCGATGAAGTCGAGGGAGCTCGTGGCTTGTGGTGTCAGCTCCTTGGGATCCCAGGGGTTCTTTCCTTTCAGGAGGTCGTACAGAGGGTCCATGACCTCGGGAGGAATCAGGACGATGTTGCGAAGGCACTGCAGCGATCCCACCAGGCGTTGCACGTCATGGAGCGTCTCGATGTCTCGGTTGATCTTCATCTCGGGGGGTGTTACGTAGGAGCTCGTGATGCCTACTCCCAGGAAGGTCACGCAGGGTCCTCTCTTGATCTTTGCACTCGCGATCTCGAAGCCGTTGGCTTGAAGGGTTTCCGTGACTGTGGTCACCAGGTGATCTACTTGGCTTGTCGATGGTGCTGCGACCAGGATGTCGTCCATGTACTGGATGATGGTTGCGGTGGGGTAGGAGTGTCGGACTGGCGTCAGTGCTTTGTCCACGGTGATTTGGCATATGGTGGGACTGTCGACCAGGCCTTGCGGAAGTACTCTCCATTGGAAGCGAAGGTTGGGCCGCTCGCCGTTCCGAAATGCCACGGAAAAGGCGAATCGTTCTCTGTCCTCAGGGTGCAGGGGTATTGAAAAGAAGCAGTCCTTGATGTCCAGTACTGCACATGGCTGTCCTGTGGGGATGGCTGAGTTCGCGGGAAGCAGTGTCTGGACTGGACCCATGGGTCTGATCGTCTTGTTCACTTCTCTCAGGTCGTGGACGAGACGATAACCTTGTCCGGACCTTTTGGGGACCACGAATACCGGGGTGTTCCATGGGCTGGTGGAGGGTTCTATGTGACCCTTTTGCAGTTCTCGATCGACCAGTTCCAGCAAGGCTGCCATCCGAGGCTCTGTCAGGGGCCACTGCTCAACCCATACAGGGTCTGATGATTTCCAAGTCAATTTGATTGGCAGCGGAGGGTGTACGGCAGTGGCCCTCAGGATAAATTTGTGATCCGAAATCCTAGCAAGGAGAGAACATCCCTTCCTAACAGGGGTGGAGAATTCTGCAAAATGTAGGGGTAGATTGCTACTGTCTGTTCTGGTCCCTTTTTCGTGTGAAGTGTTATAGCCACCAGCTGGGTGCTTTTCCATGCCCGGGACTGCCCCCCCACTCCGTTCACTGGGGGGACTTCTTTGAATTGCCAATGTCCGGGCCAATGCGTTTGGGGAATAATCGTGCAGTCTGATCCCGTGTCTGCCCAAAACTGAAGCCCTATGACGTGAGGATCTTGGCTGCCGTAAAGGCGGCATGCCCCCCACACCATCAAGGGTTCCTTCCCTATTTTCATGACCAAGGCCACCCAGGGATCCCGCTCTGGGGTGTCCCCTGCTGTTCCTGTGACTCCGGCGCGGGTTGTGGCGGTGGGGGGTGCGAAGGTATTGAGGGTGCTGCACAACTCTGCCATTGTATTGCTGGGGGGGATGCAAAGGTGACTGCTCCCTGTGGGGGCATAGGGTATGAGAGTCCCCTGCCCCACTGGGGGTTGCTGTAGCTGGGCCACTGCATATTCCAGGTGGGAGGGGGCTGAACACGGCCCGGCCACCCCCTCCCTCTCCCGTTTCCCTGGGGCCTGGATCTGCATTCCTTAGCTAAGTGCCCCTTCCTTCCACACCCCCAGCACGGTCCCCTGCCTCCTGCTTGGCGTGGTGGAGCAGCTGCTGATAGGCGCCTTGGCTGGGGGCAGTTTGCTGCCAAGTGGCCTGCCTGGCCACACTTAAGGCATGCCATCATGCTGGTTATTGCAGTTTGAACTGCTGCTTGGATGGGAGCTAGGTGTTCCTCCTTTGCAACGTGTCTGATCATGGCAGCTATGTTAGACCCCTGTGGCAGTGATCTTAAAATGTCCTTAGTGGCTGAGTTGCATTGCTGGCGTAAGCACTCTGCCAGCACGGGACCCTTCGCCTCTGAGGGTAACGCGGAGGAGTCTAATGGGCCTGGAGCTTGTCCACGAATTGAGTGAAGCTCTCACTCTCACCCTGTTTTATGGAAGACCATGGAGAGGGTTTGGCTACCACTTTAGAAGCGTCACGGATGGCTTCTCGGGCAGCTCGGGTTGTTGTCATGACCTCATGGGCTCGCAGGCCCTCAGCCTGTTGCTGGGGGGTGATCATAGTGGGGTCTGTGCCCATAAGCCTCTGTATGCTGGAGCCGTGCAGTGGATGATCTGCCCCTGTTACCAAGGCTAGCTGTTTCATGCAATTATCCTCCCATTCCTGTTTGAAAACGATCATCCCTGCACCATCAAATATCATTCTACATGTCTGCTTAATATCAAAGGGAAGCATATCGTCCCCACCAAAAAGGCCGTCAATAAGTGTGCAAACCATGGCAGAATTAATTCCCTTATCCGCAATCGCTTTAACAATTGCCTGCACATCTTTCGGATTGACTGGTGAATAAGTCCTTTGGTTTCCGCCCCCGCCCCCCCCACGCGGACCGGGAACACTAAAGTGGCAGACGGAGCCCATTCCGCGCAAGCCATTTTTATTTTCCGCCAGTTTGTGAGTGGGGTCTGGTTTTTCTCTGGTAACCCCTTCACCCAAGCGGGAGCACTGTGGCTAGTGACCTTACATGCCGCTTCTCTCTCTCTGTTAAAGCCGTAATCCCGATCGGAATCCTCCGATCCTATCTCGGACTTGGAGCTCGAGCCCGAGTCCGAGCCGGAAGTTGAATAAGGAGACGCTTCTGGGCTGCTCTGCCTTTTCCCCGGACCCCGACCCCGCCCCCTCCTGCGGGGGTCAGGCCGTTCCCTCTCCCTGGGGTCCCCCCGCCTCCTGCTGGGGGAGGTCCTTGCCCTATAAGGACCTAATGTGAACTGAGGGCTCTGATTGGTCTTGGGCGCCTCCACGGGGGCTGCCCCGTCCCCCCGCTCGCCCGTGCATGCGTTGTTAAGCGGGCTGACCGCGTTTCCGCCCCCCGCCTCCTCCTTTCTGCTCGGACCACGCGGTTCGGCGCCATTTTCAAACGCATATGGTGGAGGGGCGTTTTTATCGGTCCCTATGGGGTCCGCCGATTCGGCTGCGTTCCGCGCCTCCTCCGCGAGCCCCCGCCAGAACGTCCGCGGGTGTTCCCCCCCCCCGATGGTGAATCCTCTCGCTGAGGGAGGTCTGGCGTTCGCACCTCCGCGTGCCCGCCCGGGTCAGGCCCCTCCGCGGTTTGTGTCGCCGCGCCCACCCCCAACTGCGGCACGGCTAATAAACAAGTTCGCGCGGCTACCCAGGTTTCTTGCTCTTGTCGAGCCTTTTGCAGAGCCTGGACAACCCTGCCCCACGATTTTAGGGCTTTCCCTGAGCCCGAGGACATGGTGTCCTCCGCCAGGGCTTTTGTACAATTATCCCACACGTCCGAATGTAGGATGTCCACGGGGCTTTCAATAGCCCCAAGCTTAATCAGTCTCGGCAATGCGAGAGATAAAACCCTAAGTTTACATTCTATACCCCATTGTGCATGCATCTCTGTTACGACCTTTGCAATGGCTTCCATGGTCCATGCTGGTCCGGAGGCGTCCCTCCCGCTGTGGTCAGACCTGCTGCCAGCGGCCAGCAGCCGCTGATCTCTGGCCAGGAGAGTTCCCGAACCCCGGGGGCTGCAGCAGTCCCGGGTGTCGGCACCAGTTTGTTGCCTTCTGTAGCAAGGCAGGCGACCTGGTTCAGACGAACAGCACGGTGGCCCACTCACCAGGGCCACTCGGGCCAATGACACACGCAGACATCAATGTGATGGACGGTCAAAAGGCGTTTATTATCTCATCTCTTGGGTTTTTATAGTCTAAGGGGTCTCTACGTCAGCATGGGTCTGTCTTTACCATCTATGGTTAGTAAGAGGTGGACTGTTACTGGGTAGGGGATGGAAAGTTACTGGAATTTGGTTAAGGGAGGCTACCTTCCTATGTTAGTTTCTTATCTACGGGAAGCAGATGGTCTTATCTAAGGGGATCAGAGGGTCCTGGCTTTCCGTGACATCGCGAGATCTTCCGCAGCGCCTTTCCCTGTCTACCACACACAGCTTTGTGGCTGCCCCAGCTCTGGGATGGGCCCTGGGCCTGGAGCAGGAGCAGCTCTTAAGGGCCCCCCGGCCAGGGCTCTTGTGCTGCCCTGGGCAGATGGGATGGCAGCAGGGGCTGCAGAGCCCTCAGCACCTCAGGCAGAGGGGAGCAGGGCAGCCAGGGAGCCTCCTTTGGCCTTGGCCCAGCACCTTGCCCCATGGCTGGGGCTGAGTCCTATGGCAGCTGCAGCTGCTGCTGTGCCCTTGCCAGGGACTGAGGCTGTGGGGCAGTGCCCAGAGCAGCCTGGCCTGAGCAGAGCTGTGGGGCCAGAGCCGGCTGGGCTGGGCTGGGGAGAGGCCCTTGGTGCTGCCCAGAGCTCAGGGCAGCTGGCAGAGCTTGCAGGGAGCTGGGCTGGCCTCAGAGAGCCTGGCCCAGAAACCATCAGTGTCCATCTCAGCCTGGCTGAGCGTGCAGGGGCAGGACTCAGGCCAGGCCTTGTGGGGCAGGGCCAGCACCTGTGCAAGTGGCAAACAGGCCATTGCAGACAGGCAAGTGGCCCAGAGAGGAGGCTGCTCTGGGCCCTTGGAGGCATGGAAAGAGCAGGGAGGGGTCCCAGGACATTTGTCAGCGCCAGCCTCTGTGCCCATGCATTGGCAGCCCTGGCTGCTGAGCCCAGCTTTGGCCTGGACTGAGTTTGGCTGTGGCCCAGCTCCATCCTCCTGCGGGGCTCAGGGCCTGTTCCCGGCCATGGCAGCCCTGGCTGCCTCTCTGCTCGCCCAGAGGCCGGCAGAGCCTGGGGCAGGGCTGTCTGTGCAGCCCCACAGGTGCCCTGGGCTCTGCAGGAGCTGGCAGAGGCTGCCCAGCAGGGAGGCCATGGGGCACAGAGCCCCAAGGCTGCTGTGGGCACCACGGCACAGGGGCCGTTCCCAGCCGCAATGCTCCTGGCCTGGGCTGGGCCTGCACAGGTGCTGGGCCACCATGGCTGGGCCAGCACAGGGCCACAAAGGGGCCACGTAGCCACTGCCGGGGCTGACAGCAAGGCCAGGCACACACAAGCAATTACTGAGCAGGACCTGCACTGGCCAGGCCTGACTGTGCCAAAGGCAGAGCTCAGCCGCCCCTGGGGCCTGCAGGAACCATCCAGAGCCCAAAGAGCCTCCATGGCTTTGCGGGAGACCAAGGCTGCAGGAGGGAAATGCAGGGCCGCTGTGGGATGGGGAGGGCATTGAATTCCAGCGCACACCTCAGCTCTCTGATGATCCCAGCACCATGCTGGGCCCTGTTTCAGACTGGAGCAGAGCAGATGTTGATGGGACAGGGGCCCTGCAGGGCTGTCAGGGACCTGCAGCTTACAAGGTGCTCTGCTCTCCCTCATGTGCTCTCGGAGAGATCCAATCCTTGCTGGACACCTCAGGGCACAAGTGGCACATGGCACAAGCCATGAACTGGCTGTTCATGGGCACATAACTGATGTCAGACTGGATAGGGGCACAGCTTTTATTACCTGTTAGTTTCATAATATACAAGCAAATCTTTATTATCTGGGTCATTTGAGTACTGTTAAGAAATGGCACAGTTTTCCCATCAGGAACAGGAATTTCCTGGATGTGTACAGATGGCAGGAGGAGAAATACTGATCTTGCCTTCTACTGGTTTGACCAATATTTTCTTTATTACTTCCTCTCCATTTTCCTTCAGGTGTTTTCAGCTCTTCTGTTGAAATGGCCATGTCTAAGGACATCTCTTCCTTTACAGCAGGTGGATCTATGTACTTCTACTGCTCTCTGATTTCCTCCTCTAGATGCTCTCTGGTCATTCAAGTGCCTCTCAACTGACTGGCTTCATGCTTTGAGCTGGAAGAAATTGCCCAATATTTCTGAAGTTCAAATAAATATATAATAAATATAATCTTAATTGTGTTTTTATCCATCACAGAATTACCTTATGTCTTTGTCTAAAACTATTCCTGTACAGAAATCCCTTGGGGATGGTGGACATGTCAGATGCCGCTGGGACATCACAGAGAGCTGATGAAAGAGCTGTGATGGTTGTTAAACTGTTCAAATATTCAACTTGTGTTTGTTGGCAAGAAACCTTTCTGTGCCTCTGAGTGTCACCAGTCCCTAAGCCAAAGGACACAAACCTGATGAGTTGTGGTTCCCACTGCAGGGGCTGCACTTGGACCTTGGCTCTGCACAGAAGAGCTCTTCGTCCCCTTTCTCTCTTTTCCTCCCTCTGGGCATGGAGGGAGCTCCTGACTTCAGTGTGTGACTCGTGTGTGCAACGAGCAAATCGGGGCAGAATTGGGGCAGGGAGGGTTTGGGGGGACCTTGGGATCTGTGCTGGGCACAGAAGGTGTTTTCCATTGCTCTCAGGCTGTCTGCTGTAGAATGTGGATTTAATACCCAGCAAAGGAATGACTTTTGCATTTGATGGAGCTGTGACATGCCTTGGCTTTGTTGGCTGACAAGAAATGAACATCCCTCTGTGTCTTGGGCAGCTCCTTCTCCAAGGAAAGTAGGTGGGAGTTGGAGCCAAGGAGCTGAAAGCTGCAGGTGCAGCCTGGGCTGGAGGGAGCTCAGATTTGCACAAGGCTGCTCTGAATGCCGGGGCTTGGATGGGGGAAATGGTGGGGTGGGGGTAGGGACAGAGTCTGATTGATTGTCAGCCATGAGGGGTCTTGATTTTCATATCTATTCAAACTAAATGAGGAGCTACTTGGATTCAGTGTCAATAGGAGACTGCACAGACTGATTTATGGACAGGAAAAAGTCCCAAACAGGACCTAAAAAATGTTTTCTCACTGTCTTTTTAAATAAAAGGCATTCACTTAGAACACACTACTCAAATCTATCAAATTAACCACAAATATCTGAACACCTAAATAAAATCAGCATTTAAATCAAACTCCAGAGGCTTGGGTTTTTAAGGTGTTCTGAATGTTAATGAGCCCTGGGACACTGAATTCCTGCACTGAAGAGCTGAAGGCTGAACAAGCCACTGGAGCAGGAAAATTCAGCAGCAGCCTCCAAGTTGCTGGGGATATCAACAGCCCCCACTGAGGCCATCCCTGCCCAGAGACCGTGGGGGAATGGGCAGACAAGGAGAGTGTCCCTGGGGCTGGGGCAGCACAACTCAGAGGCACCAGGGGCTCCAGCTGGGAAATGGAGTGTGGAATGTGGCTGGGAAAGCGCTGCCTGGGCTGTGCCAAGCAGGACAGACAAGCCCTGCTCCCATCCACTAAAAAACAACTCTCTCAATGAGATATTTAAAAGAAATTACAGTTGCTTGTCTACTCTGACATGGACTCTCTAGAGAAATACCAACAAGAGATTCTCAGGAGCTCAAAACAACAAATCAGCCTTTACTGGCAACTTTAGAAAATCAGACAAGCTTTGCCAAAAGATTTATTATGACACTGTAGTGGTTTTTCGTTTGTTAATTTAGGATTTTTTAATCTTGAGATTTCTTAATTAATGTATTGATGAGTGTGGTGGGTTTTAGTTTCAGTTAATTATTTATGGATTTACTTTTATTACTTTTTAAAACTCTTCTATGTCAAACTATGGCAGATATTTGATCAACAAAAAACACTTCTCAAAAACATTGACTTGGCCCATTCAACTTCACAGTCTAAGCCTGGTTAACTTAATGTTAATCAAAATTTGCAGGAGCACAGAAACAGAAGAAGAAGACATAGAAAGAGAAAGACAAAAAAGATACAGAGAAGCACACAGACAGCTACCACCTCCTGGATTCCAGCAGTGTTCAGATGGAAATTCCAAGAGGAGGTAGGGTCAAGATGTGTGCTTGCCTTGTGATCAGCCTTCAATAGCCCTTGGTCTTGCTGGACCCTTCCCGCAGGTGGGCCTTGGGGTCATTTAGTCCCTCAGGAGCTGGGCTGGGGCTGCAGAGGTGGCTGTGGAGCATTGCCTGTGCTGTGCCAGGGACTGGCAGACACTGCTGGGCTGGGATAGAGGCTCTGGGGGGATTGGGGTTCCAGGGCAGGGCAAGGCTGGGGTTCCAGGGCAGGGCAAGGCTGGACCTGCCCCTTCCTCCCCCACACATGAAATGTTTTGAGCCAACAATCTCCTCCATTCTGTCACAACAGGGAATGTTGGAGGTGAAATCCCAATTCTGGCCATGGGCACCTGGCCGAGAAGGACAGCTCTTTTCCATAGGAAGGAAAGCACAGAATCTTGCCAAGTGTTTTGGGAACAGATGAGAGGTGACCCTCATGAAACCACTGCCAGCCAGACTTGTCCTGGCAATATTCCTATGGGAACAATCCCTGGATATAAGGAAATTTGGAGGTGAAACTCCAATTCTGGCCATACCTGGAGCAGAATGTCAGATCTTTTCCATAGGAAGGAAAGCACGGAGCACCACTGTTTCAATAGTGGATGAGACCCTCAACATGCCAAAGTCAGCCTGACCTCTTGGGAGGTCAAACCAGCCAGACCTGTACTGTATTCCTTTGTTTTTATGGGGCCCTGAAGCGTCACAATGGTGCCTTGGTTCTGTGGGGCTCCACACTGCCACAATGGCTCCTTGATTACAAGAAGACCTGAAATGTCACAATGGACCCCTTGTTGGATGGGATCCCACAGTGTCACAGTGGCTCCCAGGTTTCACAATGGTCCCACTGATTCCAAGAGGCCTTGCAGTGTCACAATGGTCTCCATGGTTCCCCAGGCCCCACAATGTCACAGGACTCCTCTGTTCCATGAGCCCTGCAATGTCACAATGGACCTTTAGACCCTGGAGGTTTGCAGTGTCACAATGGTCTCATTTTGGCTCCACAGTCTCACAACGGTCCATTGATGACAGAAGGCCCTGCAATGTCACAATAGACCTTTGGCTCCATGCAGCCCTGCAGTGTCACAAAGGCCTTTTGGTTTCACCAGGCCCCATAGTATCAAAATAGTCCTCTTGATTCTGTGGTGACCCCCAGGGTCACAATGGTCTCACTGGTTCCATGAGGCCTCACAGTGTCACAATGCTTTGCTTATTCCATGGATCCTCATAGTGTCACAATGATCTCCATGATTCCATGAGTCCCCTCAGTGTAACAATGATCTTCTTGGCTCCATGGTGCCCCACAGTGTCACAATGCCCCCTGGGTTCCATGAGGCTGTGAAGTGTCACAATGGCCTCTCCATGATTACATAAGGACTTGCAATGTCACAATGGACCTTTGGCTCCATGGGGTCTTGCTGTATCAGAATGATCCCTACATTCCATGGAGCCACACAGAGTCAGCACGACCCCCTTGATTCCATTAGGCCCAGCAATGTCACAGTGCTCTCCATGATTCCATGAGGCCCCACAGTGTCACAATGGTCCCTTGGTGTCACAGGACCCCACAGTGTCACAATGGTCCCTTGGTTCCATGGGCCCTGTGCTACTGCATTCCCCCCTCCCCTTCTCAGGCCACCCTGCCAGCTGAGAAATGCTCCTGGGGCCTCGGCCTTGGCCAACAGCCCCTGGGCTCAGCTCCTCTGCAGCTCATCACAAACACTCTCTGCCACAGGCACTGCTGCTGCCCAGCCAGCTCCTGGTTCCTTTAGCAGCAGCCCTGGGAACTGTTTTTGTTCCCTCAGTGGCACAACATCCCTGTTCTCACACTGCCAAAGAAAGCTGTTGGTGCCAAGTGCGGCCAGGATGAACCATTGCTGGGACTGAAGCCCCTCTCTTGGGGCCCTGCAAACAGAGCTCCAAAAGGAGCCCTTGGAGCTCTCCTGAGCCAGCGACTCCCTCTGAGTGGGGCCTTTCCCAGCCGGGAACTCTCCCGTTTGCTGCACTCGGGGATCCCGAACAACGACGGAGCCTGGGCCGATTCCCCCACTCCTCCAGGCTCAACCCTTCACCCACTGGGGAAATGCCAAAGGATCCACAGGGAGCATTTCCTGCCCTCAGGGGAATTGCTCACGGGTGCCTTGCACTGACTCTTTGTGTCTGTGTGCACACAGGAGTGCCTGTGCTGGGGAAATGTGGCAGAAATGCTGCTCTCTGAGGGGCTTGAGTGCCTTGGACAGCTGAGTCAGTCAGGCCTGTAAGTAAGGTTACATCATGACAAATAAGTTAAGTTAAATGGTATTAAGAGGGGTTTTTTTTTTGCAAAGTTTACTATGTTATAAGCTAAGTTTAATATTGTTTAGTGTTATTCCACTATTAAATCCTTAAGTCATTGTTTGTAAGTGAGGTTAAATGCTGTTAAGCTCTGTTCTTTTCCTAAATTGTGAAGCTTGTCGCCTTCTGATGCAAGGCGAGGCGACCTGGTTCTGAGGAAACGGCACGGCAACCCAAACTCTCCAGGGTCACTCGGGCCAAGAACACACGCTAGCACCAGTATGGTGGACGGTTCAAGACCTTTATTGTCCCGTCTCGTCGGGTTTTATACTCTGCAAGTTTTTTCTCTACGTCAGGGGGTCTTACCTTACTGTAATTGGTTAGCAAGGAGTAAAAGATACTAATGTTAGGGGGAACTACATTCTTGCGTGATCCCTTATCACTAGAAGTTAGGGGGAGAGGAATCCTGCTGCTTTCCGTGACATCGCGAGATTTTCCGAGTGCCTCTCCCTGTCTACTACAGAAGCTGAAGGTATCAGTTAAGGTTAAGGTATCAGTGAAGTCCTGTTAAGTTTGACCTCTGTCAAGCTTTTATTTCTTTATTCATTTTATCCTTGTCCTCACTGTCCTTGTGTCTCACAAACACTGGGACAGTTCTCAGCTCATTTCTGTTTGATTGCCTGGATTCTGTTTGGTTTTGTTGCTGCTTTGTTTCTTTGGTGTGCCTGAAGTGTCCAGGCAGGAGCAGAGTGACTCTTGCAGAGGAACTTTGTGCTGCTGCACCTTAATATTAAATCTGGTTTTTGCTACTCCCTTGCCAGGGATTTTTCAGCACTCTCAAGCCCTTGTTGGTAACAGGGTGAAGGAGCCCTGGCCCAGGCTCTGGCCCTGGGGGACACGGGCACGCTGCCGGGGGGTCCCTGTCCCCCTGTGCCACCCCCGGGGCCCCGGCCCCCTGTCCCCATGTCAGGCTCTGGGGTTGATCTCGTGGAACATCCTCTGGGGGAGGCTGCAGGGCCGGGGGCGGGGGGACCCGGGGGGACAGGGGACCCCGCTGTGCACGAGCAGGGTTGGACTGCTCTGGGGGGAACTGTGAGGGGGGCTGGGGCAAAGTGACCTCCCCAGTGACCTCACACTGCCCCTGTGATGTCACACAGCCCCTGTGATGTCACAGCCCCTGTGATGCCACACAGCTCTTTTGCAATGTCACACAGCCACCAGTGATGTCACAGCCCACTCTGAGTTGTCACACAGCCCCTGTGATCTCACACAGCTAACTATAGGATGTCACCCTATGATGTGCTACATCTGCTTTGTGATGTCACAGAACTCTCTGTTATGTCACAACCTGCTCTATGATGTTACACAGTCACCCAGTGGTTTCACGACCCACTCTCTGATGTCACAGAGCCACCCTCGATGATGGCAGAGTCTGCTCTATTGCCTCACACTATGATGTCACAGACAGCTTTGTGACGTCACAAACTCCACAGTGATGCCACTAGACCTTTTCTGTGATGTCATACTAGCACTCTTTAATGTCACAGCATATACTTTGAACGCCACAGCCAGCTCTATGATGTCATCCAGCCATGCCATGGTGCCACAGCCTGCTCTGTGATGTCACAGAATCCCCTCTATGATGCTGTAGCTCCTCAGTGACTTCCACAACAAACTCTCTGATGTCATAGACCAATCTGTTGACTTCAAAATTGCTTCCTAGAGCACTATATTCTAATAATTGATAAAGCTCCTGAACTGTGGAGTAAATAACTCGAGTTAAAATCTTTCTGTCCAGTCATGATCAGAATCAATCAGAGCTGTATTTATATAAATATATCTGGTATTCCATCATTAATCCTGTGGGACAAATTGGGTTAAAGTTCAATTCCAGCTGTCCAATCTTTTACACATAAACCTTTGACAAATTCTTGGGCTGGGATTGGATCCAGCTGTTGCCAGTCTCCTCTCTTAGAAGAAATGTTAGCAGTCTAGGAGCCCTGCAAGGGTTTGAGGATCCATGGTGGCTGTTGGGTGTACTTTCTGCATCTCAGGTCTCAGCAGGAGTTTCTCCAATGAAGAAATAAAGCTTTTGCCTGATGCTCCCACTGTGCCCATGACAGGGAGCCCTGTGAGTGTCTGGGACATCCCGGCTCTTTGGCAGCCTGGGGACTCCTGGGATGTCACCATGGAGCCCCCGTGAGTGCCTGTGACAGATCGGTGCCTTGGCAGCCCAAGGTCCCCTGGGATGTCACCATGGAATGGCTGTGACTGCCTCTGACCACAGGGCTCTTTACCATCCTCAGAAAGCCCTGGGAGGTTTCCATGGAGCCCCTGTCTCTGCCTGCCTGTGACATTGTAGCTCTGGAACAGCCTGGAGACTCCTGGAAAGTTCCAATGGAACCTCTCTGAGGGCCTGTGACAAATCTGATTCTTAGCAGGCAGTCATCACCAGGACCAAGTTTCTATGGTCAGTTTCCATGGCAACCATCACCATCCCCCTGTTGCTATGGTCAGTTTCCATGGCAACCATCACCATCCCCCTATTGCTATGGTCAGTTTCTATGGCAGCTCCATGGAGACCCCATGCCAGGGGTGGTTGCCATGGACACCAGCTCAGGCCTGCAGCCAGAGCCCGTTGCCATGGCAACCATTGGCAGCCCCCATCCCCAGGCTCATGGGATCCCAGAACCACAGAATTGGCTGAGCTGGGAGGGACCCATCAGGATCCTCCAGTCCAGCTGCTGGCCCTGCACAGGACACCCCAACAATGCCAGCCTGGGCCTGGCAGCGCTGTTCAAACGCTGCTGCAGCTCAGAGAGCCCTGGAGCTGGGACCCTTCCCTGGGGAGCCTGGGCAGGGCCCCAGCAGCCTCTGGGCAAAAACCTTTTCCTGACATCCAACCTGAGCCTGCCCCGACTCAGCTGCAGCCGTTCCCTCCACTCCTGTCCCTGGGCACCAGAGGGAAGAGGTTCCCACAGCCCCAGCCAGGGACCCGCTCCCAAGGCTGTTGCCATGGCCACCAGGGCTGGGACCAGGTGGGATGCTCGGTTTCCACAGGCCAGGGTTCAGGAATGGGATCCCTGAATTTCCTGCTCTCACTAAAAGCGCGCTGCCCTCGCTGCCCTCCCGCCTCCCATGGAAAGAACAGAAGGCAAAGATCCTGGGCTGGGATAAGAACAATTTATTGGGAACAGCAACGAGATAAGGAACAAACAAGAACAGAAACAATATTGATAACAGAAGGGACTGTTTACAGGGAAAACTCAACAAAACTCACTGGGTCTTCCTGGCCACAATTTCCCCTTCCTGGAAATTTCACCCTTCTCCTCAGGGAGAGAGAGAGTCCATTTCCTGCCCCTGGCAATGACCTGTGGGGGGAGTGAATGTAATGACAGGGCCATGGCCAGACCTTCATGTTTTTCCATCCCACATCATGTCATTGGCAGGGACAGGAAAAAGTACAGGTGTCTTCCCAGCATGGATCATGGGGAACATGGATCATCAGGGCTCTTCCCAACATGGATACTCCAATGATTGGAGTTGGGGCAGTGCACAAAATCCCCATGCACTTGGGGCATTGGAGGCCTTCCCTTACCAGTGCTTCCATTGGTGACTGGTCAAGTGAGAGCTCTGGGTGAAGCTCTTCCCACACTGAGGACACTTGTAGGGCCTCTCCTCAGTGTGGATGCGCCGGTGCCTGATGAGGTTGGAGTTCTGCTTGAAGCCCTTCCCACAGTCGGGGCAGCGGAAGGGCCTCTCCTCTGTGTGAATCTGCTGGTGCTGGAGGAGACTGGAGCTGGTCCGAAACCTCTTCTGACACTGGGGACGCTCGTAGGGCCTCTCCCCAGTGTGGATGTGTTGGTGCCTGATGAGTTCTGACCTGTAGCTGAAGCCCTTCCCACATTCCCCACACTCATAGGCCCATTCCCCGGTGTGGATCATCTGGTGGCTGATCAGGGTGCTCCTCTGCCTGAAGCCCTTCCCACACTCCAAGTACTTGTAGTGCTTCTCCCCATCATTAAGCTGCTCACTGACCACCAGCTCTGAGCTCTGGCTGAAGCTCTGTCCACCTTCCTGGCTAAGGGAGGATCTTTCCTACTCAGAGCACACTGGGCTGGGTTTGCAGCCCATCCTCCTGTGGGATTTCTGGGGATTTTCCTCCCCGTTGAATTCCTGTGCCCTGGAGTCACTCATAACAGCCTCTTCCTCCAGGTTATTCCGCGGCGATTTTTTCTCCCTGGTCTCCATCCTCAGCTTCTTGTCTGGGGGAGGAAGGACAAGGAGAGGATGGGATTTGCCTCTGTGCCAGAGGGAAGGGGAAGGAGATCCCCCCAGTGCATCCCCGGTAGGACGGCGTTGGCAGCAGGTTTGTCCTGCAGCTGGGGGCCATGCTGGGCTGGGAGATGGAGCAGGAGAGAGGGGGAAAGGGGCACTGACTTCCTCCTCACTCCTGGGTATCCTGGGGCATCTTCCTCTTCCTCGCAGCCTCCTCTTCCATCTGGCAAATGTTTGGGAATGGGAAATCCTGTTTTCGGCAGAAAACAACAGATGAGCACATTGAGTTTTGTACTGGTTTGAAGGCAAACCTGGGAAAGGGTCTAAGCCAGAATCACAATTTAAGAGGAAAATGAAGATCAAGGCAATGATACAGAAAAACTGCCTTAAACTGACAGAGTCAGGATATAACCTGACACCCTGTTGGGCAGGGTGGTGGCTTCAGTCCTATTAAACGGTGGCTGTAGTCCTGTGGGAGTGGTGAACGTGATTCTGTCAGAGCAGTGATCCTGTAGAAGTGTCTGGCCTTTCTCTGAAGGTCCAGTGGTGGTTATGGAGCTCTTGTCCTCTGGGAACCCAGTAGGCAAGGTGCTGCTGGTGTGGAGTCTCAACTTATATCCAGGTAGGAATGCTTGGATCCTCCCCCTGGGCGGAGCATCCCACAATGGGATAATGGAATTTTATCAGTCCTGCAGTGACACTCAATGGCCCATTTGCCCAAGATATCTCCCCTGGAGGGCGTTATCAGGGCTGAGTCATGGAAGAGATAAAGAACACTGCCCCAACTGTTTATAGCAGTTTATCGAGATGGTGATTGAAAACATGCATTTGGTTACATCTTGCATTGCAACCTGAAACAGTGGGGTAATCCCTGCTCAGGGGATGAACACCACCCCCCTTACCCAAACTGGCTCAGGTGTAAAACCCCCACCCCGGGAAGGCCACACACACAGGGGACAATGTCACACTTGGCCCGCTCCAGGGGAGGTCTCTGTCCCTGTCACTCCCTTGCCATGCCCCGCTTTCCTCTTTCTTTTAACTCTCTCTACCTCACATTTACTGTTCAATAAAATCCACCTTGGATTTGGTCTCATTAGCGCCTTAATTGGGGCAGAGGCATCTCTCTAGTAATTTTCTTAACCAGATTGAGACATTACTTTGGAACAGTGAGTTCAGGGCACTGTTGTCTGACCCCAAGTGCCTTTGACAACAGCACGGTTCCCTCCACTGAGGAGGCTGTGGCTCTTTCTGGCGGAACTCTTGGAAACTTGGATGCAGCTTCCTCTGAGCAACTTAGGGAAAACTGATAAGGAAAATGGCTGTGGTAGGTGGCCAGAGTAAAGAAAATATTCTGTTGTCCTTCCTTGAAAAGTTTGTTAAAATCACTGGAGGAAAGGGAGCAAATGATAGCAGCGAGACTGACAAGGTTCATTCACCCCACGATGAGGAACACAAGGCTGCTGAAAGTCCCAGAAGCCCAGCTCAAGCAGCTAAACTCCCAAATAACTCCAAAATTCCAAGTCTCAAGGGCTTTTTCAAATGTGAGAATCATTATTCTCTTCATCCCTGTCACCTTTGTGAAGCTACTAAGAGTTTCCACTTCCTTTTAATAATGTATGTATTGGGCTGAATTTGCACTTTTCTTTTATTGAAAGCTGCCAGCAGCTGAGCTGGAGCTGTGCAGGAACCAATGAAACTTGGAATTTACACGGAATTGCTTCTATTGTCAGCTGGTGCTACGGTGGCCATGGGCCAGAGGGGTGGGAAATGGGGGTCCGGGGTAGGAGTGGCGGAAATGCCGGAGCCGGGTGCTGAGCACAGGGCTGAGCACACAGAGATGGTTTTGTTCTTGTTGAGCTCGCACTGAGCCAAGGCCTGTCCTGCCCCTTTGTTTGGCCACGCTGGGGAGGGGCTGAGGGTGTGGGGGAGGTTGGGAGGGGACACAGCCAGGACAGGTGACCCCAGCTGACCCCAGGGCTACCCCAGACCATAGGACATCATCATCAGTGTATAATTAGGGGGGGAACAAGGAGGAAGGGGGGGCATTTGGAGTGAGGAATTTTGTCTTTCCAGGTAATACTTAGGCAGGATGGGGCCCTATTTCACCAGCTCCAAACACACAGACACTAACTTAACTTAAGACACAGGCTAATTAAGATAATGCAAATTTGCAACAATTTTCAAAAGTATTAGATAGGCAAAGCTAATAATCATTAGTAAATAATTCCAAAAGAGAAGATATTGAAATTATTATCACACAACTCTCCATTTCTGGCTGCAGGCTCTGAAGATTCTATCTCTGCCTTCAGTCAGGGTTGCATTCCCTAACATGTCTTGGTACCAAATCCTGCTTTCCAAGGCTGGACCGGTATCTCAGGTTTAGCTGGATGTGTATTCAATTACCATCTGTTAAAGGTGGGGCAATTATCATCTGTTAATTAAGCAGTTTACTTTATCTCTTCCATAAGGAATCCTCCCTCCAGGGAGATATCTTCTGTTAATGGGCTATTGAGTGTCACTGATAAAAATGACATCTTCCCATTGTGAGAAACTCCACCCAGAGGGAGGAGCCAAGCATTCCTACCTGGATATAATCTTAGAATGTGAACAACAGAGTCAGCCTTCTCCCACAGGATTCCCAGAAGAGCAGCTTTCAGCTCCACTGGATCCCAGAAGAAGACCAGGCTGATTGACACCACCAGTGGAGGTTCAGAGGAAAACTCCAACCTTCTAAAGGATCCCTGCTGCAACAAAACCACCTCTGTCACTCCAGGAGCACTGCAGCCACAATTAAACAGGAGTGCCACCAACACGCTGACCCACAGGGTGTCAGGTTGTATTCTGATTCTGTAAGTACTTTTTTAGTACTATTAAATTTGTATTTTTAATTTTCCTACTGAAGAACTGTTATTCCTATTCCCATAAATTTTGCTTGACAGCCCCTTATTTTGAAAATTATAATTCCAAGGAAAGGGATCTTCATTTTCCATTTCAAGGGAGTCTCCTGCCTTCCTTAGCAACCTGTCTTTTCAAACTGACACAATGCCCCGGAACAGCCAGGCAGGTGAGGAGGAAGTCAGTGCCCCTTCTCCCCTGTCGCCTGCTCCATCTCCCAGCCCAGCACGGCCCCCGGCTGCAGGACAACCCTGCTGCCAATCCCGTCCTGCCGGGGATGCACTGGGGGGATCTCCTTCCCCTCCCCTGTGGCACAGAGGCAAATCCCATCCTCTCCTTGTCCTTCCTCCCCCCTTCAAGGAGCTGAAGATGGAGACCAGGGAGGAAATTGAATGGGGAGGAAAATCCCCAGAGATCCTGCAGGAGGAAGGGCTCCAAACCCAGCCCAGTGTGCTCTGAGGAGGAAAGACCCTCCCTTAGCCAGGAAGGTGGACAGAGCTTCAGACAGAGCTCAGAGCTGATGGCCAGGCAGCGGCTTCATGATGGGGAGAATCCCCACAAGTGCTGGGAGTGCGGGGAGAGCTTCAGACAGAGCAGCACCCTGATCAGCCACCAGATGATCCACACTGGGGAATGGGCCTACATGTGTGGGGAGTGTGGGAGGGGCTGCAGCTGCAGATCCACCCTTGTGCCCACCAACGCATCCACACTGGGGAGAGGCCCTACGAGTGTCCCGAGTGCCAGAAGAGCTTTCAGATCAGCTCCGATCTCCTCAGGCACCACTGGATTCACACTGGTGAGAGGCACTTTCTGCTGCTTTGACTGTGGAAAGGGCTTCAAGCACAACTTCACCCTCATCAGGCACTGGCACATCCACACTGGGAGAGGCCGTATGAGTGTTCCCAGTGTGGGAAGAGCTTCACCCAGAGCTCTGACTTGACCACACACCAACAGAGGCATCAATAAGAGAAGCCCTGCAAGTGCCCTGACTGCAGAAGGGCTTCATGACCAGTTCCAGCTTTATCCCCCATTGGAGGACCCATATTGGGAAGAGCCCTGGGGATCCATTTTCCCTGTGATCCATGCTGGGAAGACACCTTTCCCTTGTCCTGCCCCTCCCAGTGACAAGATGTGGCATTGAAGAACATGAGGGTCTGGCCATGGCCCTGTCATTACATTCACACCCACCTCAGGTCATTGCCAGGGCAGGAAAGGGACCTTCTCTCGTCCTGAGGAGAAGGGTGTCCTTTCCAGAAAGGAGGAAATACATAGCCAAGCAGATGCAGTCACTTGTGTTATAGTTTTCCCTGTGAACAGTTTTATTTATCCCTTCTGTTATCAATATTGTTTCTGTTATTGTTTGTTCCTTATCTCGTTGCTGTTCCCAATAAATTGTTCTTATCCTAGCCCAGGATCTTTGCCTTCTGTTCTTTCCATGGGAGGCGGGAGGGCAGCGAGGGCAGCGCGCTTTTAGTGAGAGCAGGAAATTCAGGGATCCCATTCCTGAACCCTGGCCTGTGGAAACCGAGCATCCCACCTGGTCCCAGCCCTGGTGGCCATGGCAACAGCCTTGGGAGCAGGTCCCTGGCTGGGGCTGTGGGAACCTCTTCCCTCTGGTGCCCAGGGACAGGAGTGGAGGGAACGGCTGCAGCTGAGTCGGGGCAGGCTCAGGTTGGATGTCAGGAAAAGGTTTTTGCCCAGAGGCTGCTGGGGCCCTGCCCAGGCTCCCCAGGGAAGGGTCCCAGCTCCAGGGCTCTCTGAGCTGCAGCAGCGTTTGGACAGCGCTGCCAGGCCCAGGCTGGCGTTGTTGGGGCGTCCTGTGCAGGGCCAGCAGCTGGACTGGAGGATCCTGATGGGTCTCTCCCAGCTCAGCCAATTCTGTGGTTCTGGGATCCCATGAGCCTGATGATGGGGGGCTGGGAATGGTTGCCATGGCAACGGGCTCTGGCTGCAGGCCTGAGCTGGTGTCCATGGCAACCACCCCTGGCATGGGGTCTCCATGGAGCTGCCATGGAAACTGACCATAGCAACAGGGGGTTAGTGATGGTTGCTATGGAAACTGTCCATAGAAACTTGGTCCTGGTGATGACTGCCTGCTAAGAATCAGATTTGTCACAGGCCCTCAGAGAGGTTCCATGGGAACTTTCCAGGAGTCTCCAGGCTGTTCCAGAGCTGGAATGTCACAGGCACAGACAGGGGCCCCATGGAGACCTCCCAGGGCTTTCTGGGGATGGCAAAGAGCCCTGTGGTCAGAGGCAGTCACAGCCATTCCCCTGAGATGGTGACATCCCAGGGGACCTTGGGCTGCCAAGGCACCGATCTGTCACAGGCACTCACGGGGGCTCCACAGTGACATCCCAGGAGTCTCCAGGCTGCGAAAGAGCTGGGATGTCCCAGACACTCACAGGGGTTCCTGTCATGGGGAAAGTTGGAGCTTCAGGCAATGTTTATTAGAGAAGCTCCTGTTGGGTCACGAGGTGCAGAAAGGATCCCCAATAGCCCCCATAGATCCCCAAAATGTCACCGTTAAATCAGTGTTCCGTGCTTTCTATTCTATGGAAAAGAACCGTCCTTCTCTTATAGGTGTCCATGTCTGAAATTGGGATTCCACCTCTAAAATTCTGAATATCCAAGGGTTGCTCCCAGGAAAAATCTGCCAGTACTGTCAAGGGTGGCTGGCCTTGGCCTCTGCTGGCTGCCCCTGCAACACTGGGGCTGGGTTCTTTCCTTCCCATGGAGATCACTGTGGCACTGTGGGGACCTCATGGAACCAAGGGGATCATTGTGGCACCACTGGAGCCCATGGAACCAAGGGGATCATTGTGGCACCACTGGAGCCCATGGGACCAAGGGGATCATGGTGGCCCCACTGGAGCCCTTGGAACCAAGGGGCCATGGTGACACAGAGGGGCTTCATGGAACCCAGAGACCATGATGACTCTGTGGGGCCTGATGGAACCATGGAGACCATTGTGACCCTTCAGGGCCTTGTGTCACCAAGGGGGCATTATGACACCTCAGGGCCCCATGGAAGCAAAGGACCATTGGGACACTGTGGGGCCCCATGGAACCAAGGGAACATGGAGCAGGTCTGGCTGGCTTGGCCTCCCAGGGGCCACCTGACAGGTCTGGCAGATGTTGGAATGACAAGGGTTGCCTCTCATCAGCTCCTGGAGCCTGGGGCTCTGTGCTTTCCTTGCTATGGGCAAGAACCTTCCATCTTTTCAGATGCCCATTGCCAAAATTGGTACTTTACATGAAAATTTCTTATAAGCAAGGGTATCTTTCAGAACAAAATCTGGCAACTCTGGCTGGCCTTGGTCTCTGCTAATCACCTCTCATCTGCCCAGGAAACACTGGGTCACTGTTCCTTCATTCCTATGGGAAAAAACTGGCTTTTATGTCCAGGGGCCATGGACAAAAGTCGAATTTGGCCAGCCAAATTCCATATATTCAAGGATTGCTCCCAGACAAAAGTAGCCAGGACAGATAGATCACGCTGGCCATGTCCTCTGGTGATTTTCTTAGACTATGAGCTGAATGTTTTCATTTGAAAACACCGTGGAGAGGGCTCAGAGATCTCCCAAAGTAGGATTTTAAGGCCTTGAGCACCTGACCACTACATATGGACAAAGGAGCTCTGTGCTCTGTGCTGTTGTGGTGGTTACACACCATGGAAGTGGTGTTCTAAGAGAAGCTGCTAGCAGTTTCCTCTGTGTATGACAAAATAACCAATCAGTAATTAGCTTTGAGAATTGACAATCTGTTAAACCACTAAGGAAACTGTACACGCCTCTGTGAAGACACGTGTTAAAGATGAGAAGGCCTGGGAGGGTCTCTTTCCCTTCTGGCTGGCAAAGAGGCAACAAGGCTGACCCAGCCCCTGTCTCAGCCAGGCCGGGCCGGGCGGCTCCTGCCGTGGGGCCGGGCCCATTCCCAGGGACCCCGCCAGGCCCCATCGGCTGCTGGGCAGGGCAGGGGAGGCCGCGGGGCCGAGGCCCGGCCAGGCCATGGCTGCAGTTGTGACCATCTGGGCTCTGCTGAGCCCTACCCAACCGCCAGCCCGGGCCCAGCCAGGATCCGCCGGGCCCCAGGAGCAGCCCCGGGCCGGGCCGGCTCGGCCAAGATTCTGCCACCGTTGGGGTTCAGCCGCAAGCCCCAGGCAGGGGGAGGAGAAGCCATCGGTTCCTGGCCATGCTGCTGCTGCTGTGCTCTGGCCTGGCTGCTGAGATCCTGGCCCTCCCCACAGCGCAACCCATCCTGACACAGCCCCAGCGCAGCCGCTGCAGAAACCCCCATCGGCCTCAAGCACTGAGCCCAGCCGGGGTCACGGAACCATCTGCAGGCCCCAGGTGAGATATGAACTCTTTCAGTGCTTCCATTCTCCCTTGAGTGAGGGAAAAGGACAAAGTGCAGACACTTAGAGGAGCAACATGAAGACACCGAGGTCAGTGAAGAGGAAGTTGAGTCCCTGATGGGAGGGATGAGGAGATGCCTTGATCTTGGGGCTGAAATCCTCTTGTAAAGCTATGGAGAAGGATGTAATTGATACATCAGACTCTCCTTTTTTCCTATAAGGCATTGAAAATTACGTGGTGATGACTTGTTCAGCAAAGGCCTCCATGCTAAAGGAAGCAAATGCTGAAGTAGGTGTGATCCCATGTGAAGTTTGAACAGAGAAAAAGAAAAGAGTGATGAGACCCTGTACCCTCAGGGAGAGAAGATCTCTGTTCTCAGAGATGAAGATGATTTCAGAAATAGATGAGGAGAACCTTTGCTCTTAAATGGCTCATCTTTAAACTAATACCCCGTAAGTTGACATGACCCATAAACACAACTGTAAAGAGCTGTGAATAACTGGGAAGGATGTCACAATCATAGATTTTCCAGGCAGCTGCTATTCATGGAAATTGAGAGCCACAAGAGAACTGTTTTTTATGGAGAAGTCTCCATAGCATGAGAGAGAGACACCTCTCCGTAAGTGAACTGAAAAAAGACTATTCTAGAGGTAGTAAACTGACTGAAAATTCTAGGTTTTTTCTCTTTACATTGTCAGTAAGAAAGAAAAGGTTGTAGGGAGAGGAGAAGTGCTCTGAAAGTTTTGTTCTTATTACTCTTTCTTTTAGTTGCTATTAATAAACTTTTCTTTATACCCTTTTAAAATTTTGAGACTGTTTTGCCTTTCTCCTAATTCTATCTCACAGCAGCAAATGAGTAAGTATATTCTAGCGAGTGCACTGGTAATCAGCCAACACTGAACACACCAAAATAATTGATGCATTCACCAAGAAATCTCAAATTGGAGAACCAAAGCGTAAAAGGAAACCTTCCTGATGAACTGCAATAGAGCAGAGGGAGATCAAGGCTGAGCCATGGTTTGTCAGGAATTGCTTGATCCTAATGAGCCCCGTGGTGCATTTTGACCTGAGCACTGGAACCTCATGGCCTGAGAGGAGATAGCACAAACCTTTCCAGGAGGAAAAGTCAGAGGAAACACCCAAGGTGCCTCAAAGCATGAATGGTTCCCACTGAGGTCCATCCTCAACACAGGCTCCTCATGGACTCTTTGGAGGAGAGAATTGGAGGCCAGGATGGCACAAAACCTCTCAGAGACTCAGTGAGGAAAGGAAAATACTTAAAAGTACCTAAAAGTATCCTTAAATCCTTAAAATACCTTTAAAAACCTTGAGTATCTAAAGCCAATAATGAGCCCCACTGAGTGTCAGTACAAAGCTCTCAAGGGACTCGTTAAAGCAGATAACTGGGGCCATGATTGCACAAACGTCTCACAGAGTCTATCAAAAGGGAAGCACCAAGTACCTTAAAATAACTGAAGTACCCTGAAGCATTAATGAGCCCCACTGAGTGCTGTTACTGACAAAGCCTCTCCAGGGACTAATTACAGCAGATAATTGGAGGCCATGATTACAAAACCTCTCAGAGACTGCCAGGCAACAGCAAAATGCAAAGTCCTTTGAAAAACCTGCACAGAGGTTCATGGCACAGAGGCAGCTCCTGGCAAGGGCAGCGCTGCAGAGAGACAGCTCTGCCCAGGAGCAGCTCCTGTGCACAGCCCAGCAGGGCTGGGGCACTGCCTGCAGCCACCCCGGGCACAGCACAGGGGCACAGAGGGCTTAAACTCAGCCTGGGCTGGGAGCACAGAGCAGAGCTCACTCAGGGCTCACCAGAGCAGAAATCATCCCAGGTTTGAAACAGTCATTCCCTGGCTGTGGGAAGAGAAGCTGCAGTTCCTGCAGGGATCTCCTGGAGCTGGCACATCCCACAGCTTTGAGGACCTTCCAGGAGGACTCTCAGAGCTGCTCCAGGGCAGGGCTGTGGCCCCAGGGCAGGGCTGGCTTGCCCTGCTGCCCCAGCCCAGGCACAGCTCAAGGCAGCTCCTGTTGCCAGGCTCTGCTGCAGGGCTGAGCAGCCGGGGCTGCAGCCAGGGGTGCCCAGGGCTGTGCTGCAGAGCAGGGTCCTGCAGCCCAGGGTGCTGTGCTGGGGCAGGGACTCTGCTGCCTGCCAGGGACAGCTCTCAGCCAGCCTGGGAGCTGCTCCCAGCGCTGGGGAGAAGCTTTGGGGGGAAGGAGCCACCCTGAGCAGGGCAGGGGCTGCTGCTGAGAGGGGCTGGGTGGGGCAGGGCTGCTCCCAGCTCCAGACCTGCCTGGGCACAGCTCCAGAGGACACTTCTTAAAAGAAGGTAAGCATGGGATTGCTGGAAAGACCAGGAGCTTTCATGAGAGTGTTTTCAATTTCCTGCTTGGAGTAGAGTGGGAAGGTTAGGGTGGTGACATAAAGATTTTTGTTTTTATACATTTTTCATCTCTTTGTAGCTCTGCAAATTACTATTATATAGTTATAAAACTATAATATTTCCCTAACTCTATTAAACTCTTAATTAGGTCAAATTACTATTATATAATTCTAGAATTATAACCTTTAATTCTTCTATAACTATAATCTTTAATTACATCTAGTATGTTTGTCAACCTTTCTCTTAGATTTTAGAACAATAAGCTGACTGTCTAAATACATTCCGGAAACACTGTATAGTCTTATTATCAGGAATAGGACCTACAAGAAGAACATTCTGGTTTCTGACCAGAATATGAGCAGTCATAATAAAAAGGGAAGGCAAAGGAGCCTTTGGACCTACTCCACTGGGTTGACCCAGGGATATGTAACCAGGGCAACTGAATCTGCTATTGGATGTTCCTGATAAATATCCTAATTAATCAACCTTAATAAATTGCTGAAATCAGGGGCCAGGATGTGCTACATCCCCACTGGGACACCTGGAAGTTTCCAATCAATGTGTGGTTTTTACTTTACTGTGTGTGGTTTTTACTTTACTGTTCTAACATGGTTGCAAGGGTTTTGCAAGGGTTTGTTTTTTTTTTTGTCTTTGGATTACAGACAACAGGGGGGTGAGAGAAGCAGAACAGGAATTGTAATCCCAGAATCACAGAACATTCTGAGTTGAAAGGGACACATAGGATCATCCAAGGAATGTTTGAACATTTACACAGACTCCAGAATTGTAACTTTGGGTGGTCAGTCTCTCTGCTGGGAGCCTCCCAAAGGGCCCTCAGCCACTCCTCAGCCCTGGACAGCAGCAGCATCACCTCTGCAGGGCCCAGCAGGGCTCTCCTGAGCTGCCCCTGCCCAGCTGCACACAGAGCCTGCCCCAGCCAGGGCCCTGCACACAGGCAGGTTTCTGTAGGGCCCTGGCCAGGGCACACAGGCTGGGATGGGCTCTGTGAGTGCTGGCAGGGACAAGGCTCCTCTCAGGAGGGAATGTCCAGGCCCAGGGAGATGCTCAGGGAAGGAGAGGGGCTGAAGAGAGCAGTGCTGGGGGCAGGATGAGGGCACTGTTGGTGTGTGGGAGGTGCCGGGCACAGCTGGGCACGGGAACACTGTCCTGAGTGCCCAGCTGTCTCTGCCCTGCCCTCTCAGGCACAGCACCACAACATCTTCTCTTGGTTCTGCCCTGCCCTGATATTGTCCCTGTTATCTGCTGCCCTCAGGGAGGCTCTGGCATTTGCAGCAGCTGAGTCAGGCACTGCCCTTGGCATTCCTGCCAGGCAGGGCTGTCCATGGGAATGGGGTGTTCAAGCTTCCCTGAGACCTGTGGGGCTGTGGGCAAAGCAGTCCATGGGAAAGGGGAATGAGCTGAGCCCCCTCCCTGAGATTCCATCATGGTCACAGCCAGGGATCTCCTTACTGTGCCCTTCTAAGCTCTGAGCTGCCCTCCTGGGTGCAAATCTGTGCCAGAGCCTCTGGGAGTTCTCTGAATGTCCCATGGGGAAGGGCAGAGCTGCCACACCTGGGGAAATGCTGCTGGGTTTTCCAAGGGAGCCGTGAGTGTCCTTGGCACAAGGGGGTGCTGAGACCTTGCCCAGAGACCTTTAGGGAGGGTGAGACATTCAGGGATCCCTCTGCTCTGGGCAGGGTCTGGTTTATCCCAGGGTGACTCGGGTGTGTGATTGTACTCAGATTGCAGCCAAAGGTGCAAAACCAGGGCAGTTGAGAACAAGCCCATCCAGTCCCTCGTCTTCCCTCAGCCACAGGGAATCCTTTGCCTCTCCCATCTCTCAGTGGCAAACTCTGAGTGCAGCAGGAATGCTGGGGATTTCTGACCTCAGAGTGCCAGGAATGATCTGTGGGCAGAAAAAATTCCTTAAACCAGCTCCTGCCATCCATGTCCTAAAAAACTAGCAGTGCAGATGCTACCAAGCCTGTCTGCATTCTGAGTGATTCCCCTGAAAAATCATGAATATCCAGCCTTGTCCCTCTGCCTCATGGCCACAAACCCAGGGCAGTGGGGCAGAGATGGCTCCTCGAGAGCCCCCATGAACAGACCTGGCTGCTTCTGGCACACTCAGCCAGCACAGCTGGAGCTCAGGCAGGGACCTGGGTGAAGGTTTTCCCAGAGCAGGAACAAGGATGGGTGAGTCCCAGTGGGACAATCTGCAGGAAATGGCTCAGGTTTGGCTCCAAGCAGCCTCTCCTGACTTGTCACTGTCCTTTCTCCATGAACAGGTCCCCATGTACAGCCCCAGCAAATGTCCAACAGCAGCTCCATCAGGCACTTCCTCCTGCTGGCATTGGCAGACACGCGGCACCTGCAGCTCCTGCACTTCTGCCTCTTGCTGGGCATCTCCCTGGCTGCCCTCCTGGGCAACGGCCTCATCATCAGCGCCGTAGCCTGCGGCCACCACCTGCACACGCCCATGTTCTTCTTCCTGCTCAACCTGGCCCTCACTGACCTGGGCTCCATCTGCACCACTGTCCCCAAAGCCATGCACAATTCCCTCTGGGATGGCAGGAACTACTACTCAGGACGTGCCACACAGCTCTTTTTCTTTCTCTTCATCTCAGCAGAGTATTTCCTCCTGACCATCATGTGCTACGACCGCTATGTGTCCATCTGCAAACCCCTGCACTACGGGACCCTCCTGGGCAGCAGAGCTTGTGCCCACATGGCAGCAGCTGCCTGGGCCAGTGCCTTTCTCTCTTCACTGCTGCACATGGCCAATACATTTTCCCTTTCCCCTGTGCCATGGCAATGCCCTGGGCCAGTTCTTCTGTGAAATCCCACAGATCCTACAGCTCTCATGCTCACACTCCAAATCCCTCATGGAATTTGGGCTCATTGCTGTCAGTGCCTGTTTAGCAATTGGTTGTTTTGCGTTCATTGTTTTCTCCTATGTGCAGATCTTCAGGGCTGTGCTGAGGGTCCCCTCTGAGCAGGGACAGCACAAAGCCTTTTCCACCTGCCTCCCTCACCTGGCTGTGGTCTCTCTGTTCCTCAGCGCTGCTACATTTGCTCATCTGAAGCCCCCTTCCATCTCCTCCCCATCCCTGGATCTGGCCCTGTCGGTTCTGTACTCGGTGGTGCCTCCAGGGTCGAGATGTGTGCTTGCCTTGTGATCAGCCTTCAATACCCCTTGGTCTTCCTGGGCCCTTCCCCCAGGTGGGACTTGGGCTCATTTGGTCCCTCAGGAGCTGGGCTGGGGGCTGCAGAGGTGGCTGTGGAGCATTGCCTGTGCTGTGCCAGGGACTGGCAGACACTGCTGGGCTGGGATAGAGGATCTGGGGGGACTGGGGTTCCAGGGCAGGGCAGGGCTGGTATTTCAGGGCAGGGCAAGGCTGGACCTGCCCCTTCCTCCCCCAGACATGAAATGTTTCCACCAACAATCTCCTCCAGTTTGTCACAATAAGGAATGTTGGAGGTGAAATCCCAATTCTGGCCATGGGCAAGAAGGACAGTTCTTTTCCACAGGAAGGAAAGCATGGAGCCCCAGTGTTTCTGCCACAGATGAGAAGTCACCCTTAACATGCAAGGTCAGCTGGGCCAGTCAGGTGGTCCCTGGGAGCCATGCCAGCCAGACCTGTTCCATGTTCTCTTGGTTTTTTGGTGTTCCATAGTGTCACAATGGGACTTTGGATCCATGGGGTCCTGCAGTGCCATAATGGTGCCTTGATTCAATGGGGTCCAGCAGTGTCACAATAGACCCTTCTTTTGATTGAGTTCCACAGTGTCACAATGGACCCAAGGTTCCAGATGGCCCTGCAGTGTCACAATGGTCCCAATGATTCCATGAGGCCTTACAGTGTTACAACAGTCTCCATGGTTCCCCACGCCCCACAAATTCACAGGACTCTCTTTTCCATGAGCCCTGCAATGTCACAATGAACCTTTGGACCCTGAAGGTTTGCTGTGTCGCAGTGGTCTCCTTTGGCTCCACAGTGTCACAATGGATCACTGGTGACAGGAGGTCCCTTTGTGTCACCCTGGATCTTTGGTTCCATGCAGCCCTGCAGTTTCACAAAGGCTTCCTGCTTTCATGAGGCCCCACAGGATCACAATGGTCCACTTGGTTCTGTGGGGACGCCCAGGGTCACAATGGTCTCCATTATTCAATGAGTCCCCTCCGTGTCACTATGGCTCCTTGGTACCATGAGGCTGTGAAGTTACTTAATGGTCTCCATCATTCCATGAGGCCTTGCAATGTCACAATGGACCTTTGGCTCTGTGGAATCTTGCAGTGTAACAAAGGTCCCTTGGTTCCATGACACTCCAAAGTGTCACATTGGTTTCCATGGTTCCATGAGGGCACATGGTGTCGCAATGGACCTTTGGTTTGATAGGGCATTTCAGTGTCGCAATGATCCCTGCATTCCATGGAGCCACACAGCATCAGTACAGTCCCCTTGGTTCCATGAGGGTCAGCAATATCACAGTGCTCTCCATGATTCCATGAGGCCCCACAGTGTCACACTGGTCCCATGGTCTCACAGGGCCCCACAGTGTCACAATGGTCCCTTGGTTCCATGGGCCCTGTGCTGCTGCATTCCCCCCTCCCCTTCTCAGGCCGCCCTGCCAGCTGAGAAATGCTCCTTGGGCCTGGGCCTTGGCCAACAGCCCCTGGGCTCAGCCCCTCTGCAGCTCATCACAAACACTGTCTGCTCCAGGCACTGCTGCTGCCCAGCCAGCTCCTGGTTCCTTTAGCAGCAGCCCTGGGAGCTGTTTTTGTTCCCTCAGTGGCACAACATCCCTGTTCTCACACTGCCAAAGAAAGCTGTTGGTGCCAAGTGCGGCCAGGATGAACCATTGCTGGGACTGAAGCCCCTCTCTTGGGGCCGTGCAAACAGCGCTCCAAAAGGAGCCCTTGGAGCTCTCCTGGGCCAGCGACTCCCTCTGAGTGGGGCCTTTCCCAGCTGGGAACTCTCCCGTTTGCTGCACTCGGGGATCCCGAACAACGACGGAGCCTGGGCCAATCCCCCCACTCCTCCAGGCTCAACCCTTCACCCACTGGGGAAATGCCAAAGGATCCACAGGGAGCATTTCCTGCCCTCAGGGGAATTTCTCACAGGTGCCTTGCATTGACTCTTGGTGTCTGTGTGCACACAGGAGTGCCTGTGCTGGGGAAATGTGGCAAAAATGCTGCACTCTGAGGGGTCTGAGTGCCTTGGATAGCTGAGTCAGTCAGGCCTGTATGTGAGGTTAAGTCACAAGGCCTAAGTGAAGTTAATTGCTGTGAAGAGTTGTTCTTTTGCTAAGTTGTTTAATATAAGTTATAAGCAGAGTTGAATACTTTTGAATGTTATTCCTCTGTTAAATTGCAAAGTCATAGGTTAGAAGTTAGGTTAAATACTGTTAAGTGCTTTTCCATTGCTAAATTGTGAAGTTGAGGCTATCAGTCAAGGTTAAGTCCTGTTAAGTTTGAGCTCTATTAAGCTTTTAGGCTGTATTCCTTTTATCATTACCCTCACTGTCCTTGTGTCACACACACACAGAGGGACAATTCGTGGTTTATTTCTGTTATGATTGCCTGAATTTGGTTTGGTTTTGTTGTTGCTTTGTTTCCTTGGTGTGCCTGAAGTGTCCACTTAGGAGCAAAGTGACTCTTGCCAAGGAAATTTGTGCTGCTGTCCCTTAATATTAAATCTGGTTTTTGCTGACCCCTTGCTGGGGTTTTTTTCCAGCGCTCTCAAGCCCTCGTTTGTAAAAGGGTGAAGGAGCCCTGGCCCAGGCTCTGGCCCTGGGGGACATGGGGACCCTGCCTGGAGGTCCCTGTCCCCCTGTGCCACCCCCAGGGCCCCAGCCCCCCGTCCCCATGTCAGGCTCGGGGGTTGATCTCGTGGAACATCCTCTTGGGGAGGCTGCGGGGCCGGGGGCGGGGGGACCCGGGGGGACAGGGGACCCCGCTGTGCACGAGCAGGGTTGGACTGCTCTGGGGGGAACTGTGAGGGGGGCTGGGGCACAGTGACCTCCCCAGTGACCTCATACTACCTCCTGTGATGTCACACAGCCCCTGTGATGTCACACTGCCCCTGTGATGTCACAGCCCCTGTGATGCCACACAGCTCTTTTGCAATGTCACACAGCCACCCGTGATGTCACAGCCCACTCTGAGTTGTCACACAGCCCATGTGATCTCACACAGCTAACTATAGGATGTCACCCTATGATGTGCTACATCTGCTTTGTGATGTCACAGAACTCTCTGTGATGTCACAACCTGCTCTGTAATGTTACACAGACACCTAGTGATGTCACAACCCACTCTCTGATGTCCCAGAGCCACCCTCGATGATGGCAGAGTCTGCTCTATTGCCTCACTATGCTGCCTCACTATTGCCTCACTATGATGTCACAGACAGCTTTGTGATGTCACAAACTCCACAGTGATGCCACTAGACCTTTTCTGTGATGTCATACTAGCACTCTTTAATGTCACAGCATATACTTTGAACGCCACAGCCAGCTCTATGATGTCATCCAGCCATGCCATGGTGCCACAGCCTGCTCTGTGATGTCACAGAATCCCCTCTATGATGCTGTAGCTCCTCAGTGACTTCCACAACAAACTCTCTGATGTCATAGACCAATCTGTTGACTTCAAAATTGCTTCCTAGAGCACTATATTCTAATAATTGATAAAGCTCCTGAACTGTGGAGTAAATAACTCGAGTTAAAATCTTTCTGTCCGATCATGATCAGAATCAATCAGAGCTGTATTTATATAAATATATCTGGTATTCCATCATTAATCCTGTGGGACAAATTGGATTAAAGTTCAATTCCAGCTGTCCAATCTTTTACACATAAACCTTTGACAAATTCTTGGGCTGGGATTGGATCCAGCTGTTGCCAGTCTCCTCTCTTAGAAGAAATGTTAGCAGTCTAGGAGCCCTGCAAGGGTTTGAGGATCCATGGTGGCTGTTGGGTGTACTTTCTGCACCTCAGGTCTCAGCAGGAGTTTCTCCAATAAAGAAATAAAGCTTTTGCCTGATGCTCCCACTGTGCCCATGACAGGGAGCCCTGTGAGTGTCTGGGACATCCCGGCTCTTTGGCAGCCTGGGGACTCCTGGGATGTCACCATGGAGCCCCCGTGAGTGCCTGTGACAGATCGGTGCCTTGGCAGCCCAAGGTCCCCTGGGATGTCACCATGGAATGGCTGTGACTGCCTCTGACCACAGGGCTCTTTACCATCCCCAGAAAGCCCTGGGAGGTCTCCATGGAGCCCCTGTCTCTGCCTGTGACATTGTAGCTCTGGAACAGCCTGGAGACTCCTGGAAAGTTCCCATGGAACCCCTCTGAGGGCCTGTGACAAATCTGATTCTTAGCAGGCAACCATCGCCAGGACCCTGTTGCTATGGTCAGTTTCCATGGCAACCATCACCAGCCCCCTGTTGCTATGCTCAGTCCCTTGGCAGCTCCATGGAGACCCCATGCCAGGGGTGGTTGCCATGGACACCAGCTCAGGCCTGCAGCCAGAGCCCATTGCCATGGCAACCATTGGCAGCCCCATCCCCAGGGTCGTGGGATCCCAGAACCACAGAATTGGCTGAGCTGGGAGGCACCCATCAGGATCCTCCAGTCCAACTGCTGGCCCTGCACAGGACACCCCAACAATGCCAGCCTGGGCCTGGCAGCGCTGTCCAAACGCTGCTGCAGCTCAGAGAGCCCTGGAGCTGGGACCCTTCCCTGGGGAGTCTGGGCAGGGCCCCAGCAGCCTCTGGGCAAAAACCTTTTCCTGACATCCAACCTGAGCCTGGCCCGACTCAGCTGCAGCTGTTCCCTCCACTCCTGTCCCTGGGCACCAGAGGGAAGAGGTTCCCACAGCCCCAGCCTGGGACCCCCTCCCAAGGCTGTTGCCATGGCCACCAGGGCTGGGACCAGCTGGGATGCTCGGTTTCAATGGGCCAGGGTTCAGGAATGGGATACCCCAATTTCCTGCTCCTGCTAAAACCACGCTGCCCTCGCTGCCCTCCTGCCTCCCATGGAAAGCACAAAAGGCAAAGATCCTGGGCTGGGATAAGAACAATTTATTTATTGGGAACTGCAACGAGATAAGGAACAAATGGAACAGAAAAACTATTGATCACAGAAGGGATTAAGAAAACTTTTTACAGGGAAAACTAAAACACAACTCACTGGCTCTTCCCAGCAACATATTTCCCCCACCTGGAAAGCACACCCTTCTTCTCAGGGAGAGAGAGTCCCACTCCTGCCCCTGGCAATGACCTGAGGTGAGAGTGAATGTAATGACAGGGCCATGGCCAGACCCTCATGTACTTCAGTTCTACATCTTACCATTGACAGGGGAAGGTATTGGGGCAGTTGTCTTCCCAGCATGGATCATAGGGAACATGGATCAACTGCTCTCTTCCCAACGTTAGACCTCGATTGGGGATGAAGCTGGAGCAGTTCACAAAGCTCCTCCTGCAGCTGGGGCACTCACAGGGCTTCCCTTAGTGGTGCCTCCGTTGGTGTTTTGTCATGTTAGAGCTATGGGTGAAGCTCTTCCCACACTGGGGACACTCGTAGGGCCTCTCCCCGGTGTGGATGCGTTGGTGGGTGATAAGGTGGGAGTTTTGCTTGAAGCACTTCCCACAGTAAGGGCAGAGGAAAGGCCTCTCCTCGGTGTGAATCTGCTGGTGCTGCAGGAGATGTGAGCTGGTCCGAAACCTCTTCCCACACTTGGGACACTCGTAGGGCCTCTGCCCAGTGTGGATGCGTTGGTGTGTCACAAGGTTTGATCTGTAGCTGAAGCCCTTCCCGCATTCTCCACACTCGTAGGGCCATTCCCCGGTGTGGATCATCTGGTGGCTGATCAGGTTGCTGCTCTGCTGGAAGCTCTTCCCACACTCCAAGCACTTGTGGGGCTTCTCCCCATCATGAAGCTGCTCCTGGGCCATCAGCTCCAAGAACTGGCTGAAGCTTTGTCCACCTTCCTGGCTCTGGGTAAGTCTTTCCTCCTCAGAGCACCCTGGCCTGGGTTTGGAGCCCCTCTTCCTGCAGGATCTCTGGGGATTTTCCTCCCCATTAGAATTCTGCACTGTGGACTCAATCAAAACAGCCTCTTCCATGAGGTTCTGCCAAGGAGATTTTTCCTCCCTGGTCTCCATCATCAGCTTTTTGTTTGGGGCATGAAGGGCAAGGAGAAGATGGGATTTGCCTCCATTCCAGAAGGAAGGGGAAGGAGATTCCCCCAGTGCATCCCCGGCAGGACGGTCTTGGCACCAAGGTTGTCCTGCAGCCGGGGGCTGCGCTGGGCTGGGAGATGGAGCAGGAGAGAGGGGGAAAGGGGCACTGATTTCCTCCTCACCTGCCTGGGTGTCCCAAGGCTCCTTCCTTTTCCTCTCAGCCTCCTCCTCCATCCAATCAAGGTTTGGGAATGGGAAATCCTGTTCTGGGAAGAAAACAAAGGGTGCACACATTGTCTTTTGTTCCGGGATCTGTGCTGGGCTGGGAGATGGATCAGGAGAGAGGGGGAAAGGGGCACTGACTTCCTCCTCACCTGCCTGGGTATCCCAGGGCTCCTTCCTCTTCCTTGCAGCCTCCTCCTCCATCCAATCAAGATTTGGGAATGGGAAATCCTGTTCTGGGAAGAAAACAAAGGGTGCGCACATTGTCTTTGGTTGTGGTTTGAAGGCAAACCTGGGGGAGAGTCTAAGTCAGAATTACAATTTAATAAGAAAGTGAAGACCAAGGCAATGATACAGAAACCCTGCCTTAAACTGACAGAGTCAGGATATAACCTGACACCCTGGTGGTGAGGGTGGTGGCAGCAGTGCCATTAAATGGTGGCTGCAGCCCTGTTGGAGTGATGAACCGTGATTCTGTCAGAGCAGTGATCCTGCAGAAGGGTCTGGTCTTCCTCTGAAGGTCCAGTGGTGGTTATGGAGCTCTTGTCCTCTGGCAATCCAGTAGCCAAGGTGCTCCTGGCGTTGCAAGGCTCAGCTTATATCCAGGTAGGAATGCTTGGATCCTCCCCCTGGGCGGAGCATCTCACAATGGGATGATGGAATTTTATCAGCCCTGCAGTGACACTCAATGGCCCATTAGCAGAAGATATCTCCCCTGGAAGGCATTATCAGGGCTGAGTCATGGAAGAGATGAAGAACACTGGCCCCCCTGTATATAGCAGTTGATGAAGGTGGGGATTGAAAACATGCATTTGGTTACATCTTGCATGGCAACCTGAAGAAGCTCAGCTCAAGTAGCTCAATTCCCAAATAACTCCAGAATTCACAGGCTTGTGGGCTTTGTCAAATGTGAGAATCATTATTCTCTTCATTCCTGTCACCTTTTTGACAGCTACACTGAGTTTCCCCTTCCTTTTAATAATATTTGTATTGGGCCAAATTTGCACTTTGCTTTTATTGGAACCTGCCAGCAGGTGATCTGTAGCTATGCAGGAACCAATGTAATTTGGAATTGCCACAGAATTGCTTCTATTGTCAATTTATTCATGTTTGGGATTTGTGTTTTCATCACATGTGACTTGTGGGAAATCAAATATTCATCAAGGTATTTTTTGAAGGATAAAGTTTGATTTCTGCCAAGTTTATTTTGACCAGTGCCGAGGAGATGCTCAAGGGGTCTCTGTGCCTCTCACCCTGGGGGATGCTTGGGAGGGGTTTGGGGAGTTGTCCTTGTCTCTGGCACCCCAGGCTATTCCCCATGGACTGTCCCTGTTCCTGCCACCACAGGCCATTCCCCAGGGAGGTCCGCGTCCTTCTCATCTGGGACTCTCCCAAGGGGCGATTGTGTCTCCTCTCCCCCCAGAAAAGCTCCTCTTAGGGAGCCCGGAGATATCTGGGGCTCGAGTCCAGGATCTGATGGCTCCAAACACACTCCAAAAACTCCTCCTGGAGACCCCTGGTTGGAGTTATTTGGGAATTTAGCTACTTGAGCTGAGCTTCTTCTGGGACTTTCAGCAGTCCCTTGTGTTCTTCACCTTGGAGTGAATGAACCTTGTCAGTCTCACTGGTAACATTTAGTCCCTTTCCTCCAGTGATTTTTACAAACTTTTCAAGGAAGGACAACAAAATATTTTCTTTTTCACTGGTCACTCACAACAGCCATTTTCTTCATCATTTCTCCCCTAAGTTACCCAGGAGGAAGGAGGGACAGTGTCCAAGTTTTCAAGAGTTCTTCCAGAAAGAACCACAACCTCCTCAGAGGAGGGAACCATGCTGTTGTCAAAGGCACTTGGATTCAGAGAACAGCGCCCTGAACCCACTGTGCTAAAATAATGTCACAGTCTGGTTATTCAAATTGTTATAGAGATTCCTCTGCCCCAATTAAGGTGCTAACGAGACCAAATCCAAAATGGATTTTATTAAACATTGAATGTGAGGTAGAGAGAAAGAGGGAAAGAAATAGAAAAGGGGGGAGAGCAACAGAGTGACAGGGACAGAGACCTCCCCTGGAGCAGGGAAAGTGTGAAATTGTCCCCTGTGTACGTGGCCTTCCCGGGGTGGGGGTTTTACAGCTGAGCCAGTTTGGATAAGGGGGGTGGTGTTCACCACCTGAGCAGGGATTACCCCACTGTTTCAGGTTGCCATGCAAGATGTAACAAAATGCATGTTTTCAATCCCCACCTTCATCAACTGCTATATACAGGGGGGCCAGTGTTCTTCATCTCTTCCATGACTCAGCCCTGATAATGCCTTCCAGGGGAGATATCTTCTGCTAATGGGCCATTGAGTGTCACTGCAGGGCTGATAAAATTCCATCATCCCATTGTGAGATGCTCCGCCCAGGGGGAGGATCCAAGCATTCCTACCTGGATATAAGCTGAGCCTTGCAACACCAGGAGCACCTTGGCTACTGGATTGCCAGAGGACAAGAGCTCCATAACCACCACTGGACTTTCAGAGGAAGACCAGACCCTTCTGCAGGATCACTGCTCTGACAGAATCACGTTCATCACTCCAACAGGGCTGCAGCCACCATTTAATGGCACTGCTGCCACCACCCTCACCACCAGGGTGTCAGATTATATCCTGACTCTGTCAGTTTAAGGCAGGGTTTCTGTATCATTGCCTTGGTCTTCACTTTCTTATTAAATTGTAATTCTGACTTAGACTCTCCCCCAGGTTTGCCTTCAAACCACAACCAAAGACAATGTGCGCACCCTTTGTTTTCTTCCCAGAACAGGATTTCCCATTCCCAAACCTTGATTGGATGGAGGAGGAGGCTGAGAGGAAAAGGAAGGAGCCTTGGGACACCCAGGCAGGTGAGGAGGAAATCAGTGCCCCTTTCCCCCTCTCTCCTGCTCCATCTCCCAGCCCAGCGCAGCCCCCGGCTGCAGGACAACCTTGGTGCCAAGACCGTCCTGCCGAGGATGCACTGGGGGAATCTCCTTCCCCTTCCTTCTGGAATGGAGGCAAATCCCATCTTCTCCTTGCCCTTCATGCCCCAAACAAAAAGCTGATGATGGAGACCAGGGAGGAAAAATCTCCTTGGCAGAACCTCATGGAAGAGGCTGTTTTGATTGACTCCACAGTGCAGAATTCTAAGGGGAGGAAAATCCCCAGAGATTCTGCAGGAAGAGGGGCTCCAAACCCAGCCCAGGGTGCTCTGAGGAGGAAAGACTTATCCAGAGCCAGGAAGGTGGACAAAGCTTCAGCCAGTTCTTGGAGCTGATGGCCCAGGAGCAGCTTCATGATGGGGAGAAGCCCCACAAGTGCTTGGAGTGTGGGAAGAGCTTCCAGCAGAGCAGCAACCTGATCAGCCACCAGATGATCCACACCGGGGAATGGCCCTACGAGTGTGGAGAATGTGGGAAGGGCTTCAGCTACAGATCCAACCTTGTGATCCACCAACACATCCACACTGCGGAGAGGCCCTACGAGTGTCCTGAGTGTGGGAAGAGGTTTCAGACCAGCTCCAATCTCCTCCTGCACCAGCAGATTCACACGGATGAGAGGCCCTTCTGCTGCCCTGACTGTGGGAAGGGCTTCAAGCGCAGCTCCCACCTCATCAGACACCGGCGCATCCACACTGGGGAGAGGCCCTACGAGTGTCCCCAGTGTGGGAAGAGCTTCGCCCGGAGCTCTAACTTGACCAGTCACCAAAGGAGGCACCGGTAAAGTAAGCCCTGCCAATGCCCCAAGTGCAGGAGGAGCTTCGTGCACTGCTCCAACTTCAACCCCCATGGAGGACCCATGTCAAGCAGAGCCCTGGTGATCCATGTTCCCCATGATCCAGGCTGGGAAAACACCTGTACCTTTTCCTGCCCTTGCCAATGGACATGATGTGGCTCTGAAAAAACACATGAGGTTCTGGGCATGACCATGTCATTACATTCTCTCCCACCTCAGGACATTGCCAGGGGCAGGAAAGGGACTCTCTCTCTCTCTCTCCTGAGAAGGGTGTCCTTTCCAGGCAGTGGGAAATTGTGGCCGGGAAGAGACAGTCAGTTGTGTTGTCGTTTTCCCTTTAATTTATCCCTTTTGTTACCAGTATTATTTCTGTTCTTGTTTCTTCCTTATCTCGTTTCTGTTCCCAATAAATTGTTCTTATCCCAGCCTGGGATCTTTGCCTTTTTTTCTTTCTACAAGAGGTGGGAGGGCAGCAAGGGCAGCGTGGTTTTAGCAAGAGCAGGAAGTTCAGGAATCCCATTCCTGAACCCCGGCCTGTGGAAACCGAGCATCCCAGCTGGTCCCAGCCCTGGTGGCCATGGCAACAGCCTTGGAAGCAGGTCCCTGGCTGGGGCTGTGGGAACCTCTTCCCTCTGGTGCCCAGGGACAGGAGTGGAGGGAACGGCTGCAGCTGAGTCGGGGCAGGCTCAGGTTGGATGTCAGGAAAAGGTTTTTGCCCAGAGGCTGCTGGGGCCCTGCCCAGACTCCCCAGGGAAGGGTCCCAGCTCCAGGGCTCTCTGAGCTGCAGCAGCGTTTGGACAGCGCTGCCAGGCCCAGGCTGGCATTGTTGGGGTGTCCTGTGCAGGGCCAGCAGTTGGACTGGAGGATCCTGATGGGTCCCTCCCAGCTCAGCCAATTCTGTGGTTCTGGGATCCCATAAACCTGGGGATGGGGGCTGCCAATGGTTGCCATGGCAACGGCTCTGGCTGCAGGCCTGAGCTGGTGTCCATGGCAACCACCCCGGCATGAGGTCTCCATGGAGCTGCCATAGAAACTGACCATAGCAACAGGGGGCTGGGGATTGTTACCATTGAAGCTGACCATAGCAACAGGGTCCTGGCGATGGTTGCCTGCTAAGGATCAGATTTGTCACAGGCCCTCAGTGGGGTTCCATGGAGACTTTCCAGGAGTCTCTAGGCTGTTTCAGAGCTGGAATGTCACAGGCACAGACAGGGGCTCCATGGAGACCTCCCAGGGCTTTCTGGGGATGGTAAAGAGCCCTGTGGTCAGGAGCTGTCACAGCCATTCCATGGTGACATCCCAGGGTACCTTGTGCTGCAAAGGCGCCGATCTGTCACAGCCACTCACAGCAGCTCCACGGTGACATCCCAGGAGTCCCCAGGCTGCCAAAGAGCCGGGATGTCCCAGACACTCACAGGGGTTCCTGTCATGGGCACAGTGAGAGCTTCAGGCAAAAGCTTTATTTCTTTATTGGAGAAACTCCTCCTGATACATGAGGTGCAGATATTACACAAAACAGCCACCATGGATCCTCAAACTCGTGCAGGGCCCCTAGACTTTTAAAATTCCTTCTAAGAGAGGAGACTGGGAACGGCTGTATCCAATCCAAGCCCCCGTCTTTGTCAAAGGTGTAAAAGATTGGACATTGGAATTGAACTTAAACGCTATTTGTCCCACAGGATTAATCATAGAATGCCTGATAAATTTCTATAAATACAGCTCTGATTTTTTCTGATCATGATTAGACAGAATGGTTCATTTACACCGGAGAGTAAATGAAAAAAAATGACTTATTGCTGCAGTCTTAGGTGGTCTGGATACAATCTTCCCTGAGAGTGTCTTGTGCTAATGGGTAGGAACCATGAGAGCACCAGCACACAGACACAAACACAGACACACACACAGACATACAAACACACAGATACATACACACACACACACACACACACACACACACACAGAAACACTGAAAGTGTCCAGAGGCCAAAGAGAAAGGATTGTCCAGGGTATAAATGGAGGGAAAGAGGGTGCAATGGAGAGCACCAGGGATCCAGTGGTCTGAGGGCTCAGAGGTGGTACACAGGGAAGGGACCAGCAGGGAATGCCAGGGTAGATGGACAGGGTTACACACCAATGGGAAGGGAGAACTCACCAGAACATGAACATAGAAGTGTAAAAGGGGTAGAGAAGGCCAATAGAGAGGACAGAACTGGGACAAATAAACACAGTGCTGCAGAACACCATGGGGAAGCCTTTTTTCTCACCCTGAGCTGTGAGGAGTGCCCAGAGCCTGTGGTGTGTCTTTCCAGGGCATTGCTACTGCCTTTTCCCCGGTAGGCTCACAGGTTTCCACAGTTCTGCAGTGTCGCAATGATCTCCTTCGTTCTGCAGCCCTGCTGTGGCTGCTGTGTAACAATGGACCTGTGGTACCATGAGGCTCCATAGTGTCACCATGGTCCCTTTGGTTCCACAAGGCCCTGCTGGGACATGATGGACCCTTGGTTCCATGAGGTGCCTGGCTTCCCACAGCCCCTCACAGGGCCTTAAGGCCTCTCCGAGTTCCCCATGGCCCATCATGGCCTCTCAAGGCCCTTCATGGTGCCTCATGACTGATGGCCCCTCACATCACCTCATGGCCCCTCACAGCCCCTCTCAGCCTCAGGCCCGGGGCTCCACCCAAGGCAGGAGAACAGTTTGGGCCCTACTTGTTCTCCTTTCATTTCAGTCCCTTCATTACAGCGACAAGTAAAGAAAGGCTGAAATGAAGCCTTTCCCCAGCGTTTCCCTCGGGGTTAACTGCGGGCTGAAGCTCTGTGCTGGCGCTGGCCCGAGCGCCACCATCCCTGCAGCCACCAGGCCTTTGCTGTCCCCCCGTGTCCGTTCCCTGTCCCCGAGTCCCGCCCGGCTCTGGCAGCAGCAGCAGCCGCAGCGCAGGGGGCGCCGGCCCGGCCCAGCCGGGGCTCCCGGCCAGGAGCAGCAGCAGCGCCGCCCTCTTCCCGCCTGCTCCTGCCTCGGCTCCCAAGGGCTTTTAACAGCTCAATTCTGGAGCAGAGCAGCCAGCACCCACACACAGCCCTGACTGCTCAGGGCCAGCCTGTGCTGCCCCGAGCCAGCCCACAGAGGAAGAAAGGATTGTGGCTGCAGGCTCTGGAGATTCTTTTTCTGCATTCAGCCAGGCTTGTATTCCCTAACAATTCTTTGTACCACCTCCTGTTTTCTTAGCCTGGAACAGTAACAATGAAAACCTTACCCATAGCACAACTCCCCAGTCCACCAGGAAAAGAAAGGACAAGTTGTCAAGTCCTACAAACTTTTGTCCTGCTTTGCTCCAAGAGTCCTGCTGCACGCAGTGTGGAAAGCCAAGAGAAGCTGCAGTTGGTGGCACATCTTGTGACAGGAGCTCGACCTCATTCTCCAGAAAAGGTTTTTGAAAAGAGCAGACAGGATCACAGAGAAGATTCCTGGAAAACTCAACCAGCTTTCCAGAAGTGAAATGAAAATGGAAAGAAATCATCTGAAATGTTTTCCTCAGTTTATTTCTATGCTCCTCTTTTCCATCTTGCACTTCTTCTCCATGCCATGAGTTCTAAATGCATCTCACCTCTAAGATCAATGACTTAGCGAGTTTTAGACACACTAAAATACCATGACCTGCACAGTTTGGCTTCCCCTGTTTTTGTTGGAAAGCAACGCTGGAGCCATCAGTGCAGTGCTTGGGTCAGCCACAAATCCTGCAGGCAGGGAATGTGCCCCGGCAGTGTGTGACCCTCAGCAGGGACAATGCTCAGCAATGCTGCAGGCAGGGAATGTGCCCCGGCAGTGTGTGACCCTCAGCAGGGACAATGCTCAGCAATGCTGCAGGCAGGGAATGTGCCCCGGCAGTGTGTGACCCTCAGCAGGGACAATGCTCAGCAATGCTGCAGGCAGGGAATATGCCCCGGCAGTGTGTGACCCTCAGCAGGGACAATGCTCAGCAGTGCTGCAGGCAGGGAATGTGCCCCGGCAGCGTGTGACCCTCAGCAGGGACAATGCTCAGCAATGCTGCAGGCAGGGAATGTGCCCCGGCAGTGTGTGACCCTCAGCAGGGACAATGCTCAGCCGCGTTGCTGTGCTCGGTCTCCATGGAACCATGCCAGGAGCAGCTGCTGAGCTCAGAAGCCATCGCAGCCCCCGCCCTGCTCCAGAGCCCCTTGGCAGGGTGGGCTCCTGCCCTGGCTCTGTGTGCCAGGAGCCGGCAGCGCTGGGTGCAGGGAGCCCAGGGAGGGCACAGAAACGCTGGGTGAGAAATGCTGGGGCACAGCGAGATGGGCGAGTGCAGCTGGCCAGGGCAGAGGAGCAGCATGCACAGGGGGCACAGCCTGCAGGACAGATGGCCAGGGGGAGAAAACAACAAACTGCTCAGGAGGGTGGAGAACAAACTTTTAGTTGCAAACTTCAGAGAATGAGGTACTTAGGAAATCTGAAGCAACATGTAATTTCAGTAAATCACTTCATAAAGCACTGACTTCCCAAACTCTAACCTGTCCAACTGCAAGTTATCCAGATTTCGATAAAAGGAAGTCAGGAGAAGAGAGAGAGGGAGAGAGAGATCCACAGTCAGTCTTGGATCTCAGCTGCTGTGAGCTCCGGGGCCGTGGGACGTGTCAGTGTCACACCCGTGTCACAGCCAGACCTGCTCTGGTCCCTCTCCCAGGTGGGGTTTTTGGTGTGCCAGGGGCTTGGCAGCCACTTTGGGGCTGCACCAGAGGCTTCAGTGGCTGGGGTGGGGCAGTGACCACCCCACCTATGCACAACTCTCCCTGCCCCAAACACACACTGGAGATGTCTGGGGCCGTTCATCATTTCTCTGCTCTCCAGCACCGAGGCAACGGACTCTGGCTACAGCTCTGAGCTCGTGCCCAAGGCAACCACCCCTGGCAATGGGGCTCCATGGAGCTGCTCTCAGGAAACCCCCAAGAGCTGGGGAGTGCCCCAAAACTGCCTCAGAAACATGAGATGCTCAAATTCTCTTCAGGAATGTGGATTCTTGAAAAATTCACTCAGTAAAGGGCTCTCCCTTCCTTCATCATCCCCAAACTTTGGCTGTCTCATTCCTGACCCCAGCCCACCTCCCCAGCCCCAACCCCAACCCATCCCACCCCTTCTGGACATCATGACCCCCCCCTCCCAAGCTGTACTTCCCCAATTTCCCACCTCCCAAACCCCATCCCACCCATCCTGCACCACCCAGTACCCATCTCACCCCTCCTGATTTGCATCACACTTCGCCCAATCCCCTTCCAACCCCATTCCACACCAAGGGGCTGTGGAATCGAGGAATTTTGTGGTGAGAGTGAGTAGTTTCAGTGCTATTGAGCTGACACATCGAACCCTCTTGTCTCTTTGAGTGCCAAGAGAGGGAGAAAACTAAAGCAAATACCCCAAGACCCCCAAATTCTCCCAATTATTTCCCTGAATCCCAGATTGCCCTGAAACACAAGTAAAAAGTGAGGATTCATGCCTTTGATGAATTTATTGATTTTTACCCCAATTTTCTCTGTTTTAAAGGGATAAAGATGAATCCAAAGAAAATTAGGGTCATAACAAAAAAATACCCAGCCGTCTTCCTAATGCAGATCACCGAGAATGTGGGTCACCAGGGCTCTTCCCAACGTGGGTCATCCCATGGGGGATGAAGCTGGAGCAGAGCATGAAGCTCCCCCTGCAGCTGGGGCACTCACAGGGCTGCCCTTACCGGTGCTTCTGTTGGTGTCGGGTAAAGAACGAGCGGTCTGAGAAGCTCTTCCCACACTGGGGACACTCGTAGGGCCTCTCCCCGGTGTGGATGCGCCAGTGGGTGACGAGGGTGGAGTTGTGCCTGAAGCCCATCCCACAGTCGGGGCAGCAGAAGGGCCTCTCCTCGGTGTGAATGTGTTCATGTACAAGGAGGTGAGTGCTGGTGTGAAACCTCTTCTGACACTGGGGACACTCGTAGGGCCTCTCCCTAGTGTGGAACCTCAGGTGGACAACCAGGTCGGACCTGTGGGTAAAGTTCATCCCACATTCCACATACTCATAGGGCCGTTCCCCAGTGTGGATCCTCTGGTGGCAGATCAGGTTGAATCTCTTCCTGAAGCTCTTCCCACACTCCAAGCACTCATAGGGCCTCTTGCTGGCATGAAGCTGCTCATGGGCCACCAGCTCTGAGCTCTGGCTGAAGCTCTGTCCACCTTCCTGGCTCAGGGTGGGTCTTTCCTCCTCAGAGCACCCTGGGCTGGGTTTGCAGCCCCTCCGTGTGCGGGATTGCCGGGGCTTTTCCTCCCCATTGGGTTCCTGCACTGTGGAGTCACTCAAAACAGCCTCTTCCACGAGGTTCTGCTGTGGGGATTTTTCCTCCCTGGTCTCCATCCTCAGCTCCTTCCCTGGGGGAGGAAGGACAAGGAGAGGATGGGATTTGCCTCCAGGCCACCCAAAAGGGGAAGGAGATCCCCCCAGTGCATCCCCAGCAGGACAGCGTTGGCAGCAGGGTTGTCCTGCAGCTGGGGGCTGTGCTGGGCTGGGAGATAGAGCTGGAGAGAGGGGGAAAGGGGCACTGACTTCCTCCTCACCTGCCTGGGTGTCCCGGGGCATCTTCCTCTTCCTCCAAGCCTTCTCCTCCTCCATATTGCCAAGGTTTGGGAATGGGAAATCCTGGTTTGGGGAAAAACAAGGTGTGAATGCCTTGGGTTGGGGATTTCTCCCGCCCGAGTCCATCACTAGAAGTCATCTGGTGTCCATAAAAACCTTCAAAAATCAAGAGTGAATCAAAAAAAGCCACCAGGAGTTTCCCATTTCCAGTCTCTGGGGTTCTGGTGGTCCCCCGTTTCAGGGCTGCTGGAGATCCCATGGGCACTGGGGATCTCCCCTCTCCAGGGTCCTGCTTAGGGATGCTGGGGGGTTTTGGGGTCCCCTTCTCCAGCCTCACCCCAGTCCTGTCACTTGGGGCTCCTCTCTCTTCCCACCACCCTGTCCTGTTTTAGCGCAAATTTGGGAGAAAATCTCCAAAAGAGTTTCCTCTAGAAAGTAGATTCAAGTGGCCCCTCCTCCAACCAGATCGAGAAAATATTTCCATGGAGAAAAGGGGAAAAAACCTGTTTATTTAACAGGCAAAGCATACATCAGCACAAAAATTGAACAATATTAAAAAATAAAACCTCTTGCCGCTCCAAAAGAGATGACAAACTCAGAAAGTCCTTCCGTGGGCTGTAGCTCGGCTCACTCAGTCTCTTATCAGTCTCTTATCAGTCTGTTATCAGCCCCTCCAGCACTGGAAATGCCGCAGCCCAGGCTCAGCCTGGTGGGCCACAGGTGGAGCTGCCAGTGGTGTTCTGGGTGTTCAGTCCAGATCAGCTTTAAACAGCTCCAAAGAAAAAGAAAAATCACAGCTGGGGGAACTTCTCTGCCTCAGCGAGCTAAAACTAACTAAAAGCAAAGGAGAGCTCTGCCCTGCTGTCTGTCTGTCTGCAGACAACCGATATCTTAGGTTTTAAATTTTTCCGTTCTGTTTGGATGTGCAGCTTTTAGCTTTATATTAAGTGTTACTGGGATCTGTTCTCACGGTGGTGAAGACAAAACAATCCTGTTCTAGCTGGAGACTCAAGGACAATCTCTTCAAACTTCAGGCCCAAAGCATAAACAATGTGAAAAGAGGAGGGTGGGCAAGCAAGGAGGATGAAACTTCATAATTTGAAACTATTAATTGAGCAGTTAACTTCTATATACAAATGGATTAAAACTTGTTTAAATGTGACATCTCATGACCAAGCCCTCTTCTGCTCCCATCTTGGAGCCATCCAGGCAGAGCCACAGCTGTGGCTCCTCTGCTGCCAGGGTGTGGCCTTTGAAGGCACTTCAATAAAAATCAACTTTATTCCTCTTAACTCCATGTGGCCTCTGTTCCAGCTCCTTAAGGCATCACAACAGTCCAGGAGCCGGAATGTGGAGGAGTGAGTGCAGTGTATGAAAACAAACTACTGCTCTTCCTCCTCCCCTTCGCTCTCAGAACCAGCCTTAAAGGTGCAGAACTCATTTCTGGGCTAAACAGACCGATGGGGTACGAGCATCATGAAGTCACCCCAGGACACGCCCCTGTCAGGGTCAGGGGGTCCCGTCCCCGCCTCATCTCCGGGCTGCCGGGGGTCCCCCAGCTCCGGTATCGCCCCTTCCCCTCTCCCCGCCCCGGGGGTCCCCCGTTCCACAGCCCCGGCTCGCACGGGGATCCCCAAAACCAATGTCCCGCCCCGTCGGTACCGGGCCATCCCCACGTGGACCCCCCGGGACCCTCCCGAGGGGCGATCGCGGCTCCTCTCCCCCCGAAAAAGCTCCTCTTGGGGAGCCCGGAGATATCCGGGGCTCGAGTCCGGGATCTGCCGGCTCCGAACACTCTCCAGAAAAATCCTCCTGGAGACCCCTGGCTGGAGCCGGGGCGAGCTCGGCCTCCGCCCTCCCCTGCGGCTCGGGGCTGGGGGCGATGCTCCCGGGGCAGGGGGCGCTGCAGGCTCGGCGTGCGGGCGCTGCGAGCGCCGCGATTCTCCCGCTCCCTCTCCCGCTCCTCCTCTCCCTCCTCTTCCTCTCGCAGTTCCTCCGCTGCCAGCCCGGACCCCCCTTTCCCACCGCTCTGCCCCGCGGCCCCGCAGCACCGGCTGCTGGGTGGGGGAGCCCCCGATCGGCCCCAGGGCTGGGCAGGGGCTCGGGTACCCCCCTGGGGCGGATCCGTCCCCCGGCCCGAGCCCCAAATTCCGCTCCGGGGCCGCTGGGCTCTGTCGGTCCGCCTGGCAACCGGTGAGTCATCGGCGAGAAAAGCTCTGGTTGGCTGAAAATTTTTTAGCGCCTCTTCTGATTGGCTGGAATTGTGAAAGGCGCTGTGCCCTGCGGGTGTCCCCGGGAGCTGCGGAGTCCGGGCCGTAGCCTTTTCCTATTTCTTTCTGTTCTCTGAGACCATTTATCTACTTCTATCTCCCCCTCTGAGACCTCTTTCCTATTTCTTTCTCTCTCTGAGACCATTTTCCTATTTCTTTCTCTTCCTCTCTCCTTCTCATTTCTTGTTCAGTTCAATCCACGTTCAGTCAAATCCGCAGGTTGGGCTCCCACGCTCTCACTCGCCCCTTCACTGGAGCAGAGGCGTCTCTCCCTCGCAAAATCGTAACCCGTGGGCAGGGTCCCTTCCCACCCCAATCGTTCAGGATTCTGTCAGTGACCTGCTTCCATTTCCTCCCTCCATCTGGTTCCAGACAGAAATGTGCTGGAAAATGTCCGGAAAAGCCACCTTTGCTGTGTGCTCTGGGAGCCCACAGAGCTGCTGGACTTTGTCCCCTGGCCCTGCAGAGCTCCTTGAGAGGCACGGCAGGAGCAGCACCCTGGGAGCCTCGGGAATGCCCCTCTGGCATCCATGGCACACACTGCCAGGGGCTGGAATTCCAGTTCCCGGCCAGGTAAAGATGTTCCTGCCCTGAAAGGAAAAGCTCTTAAGAAGGAGCCAAATTCCAAGTGGAGCAAGGTCTTACAGTGACATTTCATTGCCAGCCTTCATAACTTCACCCATGGTTGTTGTAGCTCGTGGATTGGGAATTAAACCCAAGGGCAGGGTCTTTGGTGGGAGCTGCCCTGGGTCAAGGGAGACACTGAGAAACAGAGCAGGCAGAGAGGCAGGAGAGAAAGGAGGGCACAAACACAATCAGCTGAGAAGGTGGCACTCTGAAATCAGACCAGAACTGGCTGAAAATGAATAGGACAGAAAGAAATAATTTTGCATCTTTTATTTCTTATCAAAATACAATTTCTTCATTTTCTCACAAACCTCCTCCCAGTGTCATTCAGCAGGGCTGTCAGAAATTTCTTTGTTCTCAATCAGTGTTCCAGGCTGCAGCCACAAGGAAACAGGGAATGAGAATTTTCCTGCTCCTGGGGAGTTTGACATCCTCAGCTGAGGAGAGGAGGAGGCACCAGAAGAAAAGGGCAGCTGGGCTTCATCCTTCCACAGGAAAGAGAGAGGAGAAAAACTCTCATCCTGTCTGCATCTTCTCCCACAGGGATGTGAGGGCTGATCCCAGAGCCCCAAGGGTCACAGTCAGGGCTGCCCTCAGGGAATGCTCGCCTGGTATTGAGGGGCAGTGTGCGAGCACCTGGATCTTGGAGCACCCAGCTGCCCCTCATGTTTGGAGGTGCCTGAGGAGGGCTGGGATGATGCCAGGGACATCCTGCAGTGACATCCCCTCTGTCCCGCTCTGGGTGAGCTCAGTCCCAAACCTGACCCTGACCCTGGGTCTCAATCTCACTCCATGTTTAGACACACTCACAGTTCTGCATTTATTCTCATCCCAGTCCCAGACTCGTCTAGCCACAGACCCAATCCCAACCCCAGCCCAAAGCCAATCCCATGTGTAGCCTTAACCCCAATCCCAGCTCTAATCCAAATCTCAGCCCCAACTCCAACCCCTTCCTAAATCCTAAGCCCCAAACCAAATCCCAGGTTCAGCCCTTCTGGGGGTTTGGGGGTGTCTCTGTCTCTCTGACCCCGATGATGTTTGGGTGGGGTCACAGCAGGGCTGAGAGGGACAGAGACCCCCCCGGCCTCCCCAGGGGTGAGAAGGTGGGAGAGCCCCCCCAGCCCCGAGCACCCTCAGCGGTGAGAGGGACACAGAGCCCCTGGTCCCCAGCCCTGCACAGGCATTGCCTGAGGCCAGAGGGATGGAGACCCCCCGAGCATCCCCCAGGGTAAGGGGACAGAGAGCCCCAAGCATCCCTGGTGCTGAGAGGGACAGAGACTGCCCCGAGCACCCCCTGGCACAGGGGTGAGAGAGAGGGAGACCCCCCAGGCATTCCCTGTGGTGAGAATGATGGAGATCCCCTGGGGAATGGCCTGGGGTGAGAGGGACAGGGACAACCCCTCCAGCCCATCCCAAGCATTCCCAGGGCATGAGGTACAGAGACCCCTCGAGCATCCACTGGGCACTGTGTTATAAATAAGAAGCTTGACTGGGTAATGTATGATAAATACAGCACTGGGTACAGTGGGGGAAGTTTTCCCTCCAACTGCAAACTGATAGTTGAGGCTTACAGTTATTTATAAGGGTACTCATCAGTTTTCTCAGCAGTTTTATATTCCCAATTTTTACTCATCAGTAGTTTTTCTTAGGATGTTTCCCAGAAAAGGAGTATCCCAGATGGTGTGGTCCAGCTCTCCAGATGTGGGTCCACCTTTTAATTGCAAGGACTATAAATCTCATAACAGTGATGTCCAGCTTCCATTGGTCGAAACCATAAATCCTTGAGTTGATGTTCATCTTCCTTTCTCAAGCTGCTTTTCACTGTTTTGTTAAGGTGTGAGATAAGCATGTTTCCTTTGTATATATTCTAAAGCTATAGTTTCAAAGATCCTTACTACAAGCAATATTCTAAAATTATACTTCAAAAGGTTATTATTGCAAAACTCTTTAAGGCTTAGCTAAAAGCAGAAAGTTCCTGTCAGAAAGCAACATCTTTAAAGCTTTTATTCAAATGCTCCTAAATCAACTTAAGACTTATAAAGGTTAATTACGAACAAAAGATAGGTTCCAAGGCCTTCTTCCATGCTTTACTTTCCTCAGTAATTATTAGAATTCATCTTTATACCTGTCCCATGGTCGGTTTCCACACATATTACAATCACAAATACCACGTTGCCTGTATGTACCTGACACGAAATACGGCTTTGTATTTCACAGGGGGGCACAGGGACAGCTCCTGTGAGAAGCTGCTGGAAGCTTCCACCATGTCTGGCACAGCCAATTCCTGGTGGCTTCAAAGATGGACCTGCTGCTGGCAAAGGCTGGGCCAGTTACAAATGGTGGCAATGCCTCTGTGATAACAGATTGAAAAAGAAATCAAAATAGAGATTGTGACACAGTTTAAACTCCAGTCAGAGGAGAGCAGAGGGAGAACATGTGAGAAGAGCAACTCTGCAGACATCCAGGTCAGTGCAGATGGAGGGGCAGGAGGTGCTGCAGGCACTGGAGACCCAGGCACCCTGCAGGAGAGCCATGGAGAGAGGGGCCCTGCTCCCAGGCTGGAGCAGCCTTTCCGTGCAGGAATGCACCCCCTGGAAGAGTGACCCATGCTGCAGCAGTTTGGGAAGGACTGTTGTCCCTGGCATGGACTCACACTGCAGCAGTTTGCAGAGGGCTGCTGCCCCTGAAATGGACTCACATGGGAGAAGCTCCGGCAGAACTGTCTCCCTTGGGAGGGACCCACGGTGCAGCAGGAGAACCACTCCTCTCCCTGAGCAGGGGCAGAAGCCATGGATGATGAATTGACCACAACTCCCATTCCCTGTCTCCCTGCACTGCTGGGGTGGGAGGTAGAGCTGCAAGGAGGGAGGTGAAGGGCTTATTTTATTTCCCCTTTTCCTGCTCTGACTTTGTTAGTAATAAATGAATTTCACATCTCTAAGTAAGCCTGTTTTGCCCAGGACAGCATTTGATGAGTGATCTCACCCAGTCCTTATCTCAACCCATGAACCCTTTATTAAATTTTCTTTGTCCAGCTGCAGAGGGGAGTGAGTGAGCAGCCCACATGGATGCCTGGCATTTGGCCTGGGTCAACCCACGACACCTTGGTACCACAGGGTCACAATGGACCCTTGGTTCTATGGGGTCTCATTGGTTCAATCAGGCCCTGCAGGGCCACTTAATTCAACAAGGCCCCAAAGTTTCACAGTGGTCTCCAGGATTCCATGAGGCCCTGCAATGTCAAAATGGACCTTTGGATCCATGGGGGCCCACAGTGTCACAATGGGCTCTTTTGGTCCTACAGCTTCACAGTGGCCCCTCGGTTCCATGTGTCCTGCGCTGTTCCATGAATCCTTAGTTCCATGGGGTCCTGTAGGGTCACAATGGTCTCCTTGGTTTCATGGGGCCACAGTTGCCATAATTTCCATGGTATCACAACTGCCCTTGGATCCCAAGAGGCCCCAGACTGTGACAATGGCCCCTTGCTTCCATGACGCCCTGTAGTGTCACAATGGTGTCCATGATTCCATCAGGCCCTGCAGTGTCACCGTGGACAGTTGGTTCAGTGACACTCCACAGTGTCACCACAGCCCCTTGGTTCCACAGAGCCCCACTGTGTCACTGTGGTCTCCTTGGTTCCAAGGCTCAGAAGTGCCAGAATGACCCTTTGGTTCCACCACGCCTTGAAGTCTCAAAATGTTTTCTATGGTTTCATGAGCACCTTCCACTGTGTCACAAGAGACTCTTGGTTCCCTGAAGTTCTCCAGTGTCACAATGGGCCCTTGGTTCCATGAGGTTTGGTAGAGTCACAATTGACTCCCTGGTTCCATGAAGCCCTGCTGTGTCACAATGCCCATGGTTCCATGAGTGTCCATGGTGTCACCACGGTCTCCTTGGATCCCCAGTATCACCATGGTCTCCTTGGTACCATCCAGGCCTTGTAACAAGAGATAGGGAGCCATTTTGTGCCTTAGATGAAAGGCTGCAGAACTCATGCTTGTGAGGCTGTTTCACTGGTAAGAAAAAAAAAACACCTGAATCTGAACGCGAAATATCATCTCAAGTACCTTCAATCTAACTCGACAGAGGTAGAAAATTCAAACAGAGATTCCACAGTAAATAAAAAACAATGCAGGCAAAATGCATTCAAGCGCATTTGAATGCACTCGCTATGATGGGGAGGTGATGATCTCCTATTCCAAGAGTGAACTTAAGAAGGGCTGACTATTGAAGGAACTACAGAGAACCACAATATAAGAAAAGCAGGTGCCATAGGTGATTCTGGGATAGGGAGACCAGAAAGCAAGAGCAGATGAACCAGTGCAGTCCCCACCAAGAAGATCACGTTCACACACTGTGGGCAGCAACCCCATCAGGCCGTGTCATGATCCCCCTGTACAAGGGGGGGTCACGATGGTTCGTTTCACTGATCTCAGGGTGCAAAGACACACAGCAGGGGACTTTCCATATTAACCAAAACAAATGCACCTTTTATTGAGTGCCCACAGCAAATGTGATAGAAGGATTAGAAAGGAGATAAAGGATAGAGAGACAGAGAAAAGGAGAGGGGGAATAGCTACCAACAGAGAGATGAAATCCTCGTGGTCCAGCCAATAGATCCGTCTGGTCATGTCGGGGAGAGTCTCAAAGTCTTTGGTTAACTCAGGGCTCTTTTATAATCTACCACCGGGAGGGGAGCAGGACGGCACATGGAGGGAACAGTGGAGAATAAATCCACTGAGAACAGGTACAGACAGTCCAGTTCTGAACAGCACAAACCAGTGCCAGCAGTGAGCGGGGCCTGCTGTTTCAGGACTGGTTCCTTTGGCAAACATCCTGCTTCCCATGGCAGACATCCCGCTCCAGTCAGGCCAGCACCCCTGGGTTAGAATTTGAAGGGTCTCAGTCTCAGTCCTTGGGGACGGCTTCAATCCTCATCCTTATTGTGAGGCAGATGAGGGATGTTTGGACCATCTCTTTAAGAATGACATCCCAAAGCATAAAAAATTTATGCATTTTCCTGTAAAAAAATGTAATAATTTAATAAATGATATTATTTTTCTAATTTATTTATAATATTGTTATTCTATATTAGTGTTACTAAATTTTAGTATGTATATTTAAAATACACATTTAGCAAGCAAAAAATTTCTTAGTTATTGGTTCTAAGTAACACAATTCCCTTCATTAATGCATTGACCAGTTTTGGCTATGATTTCTTCTTCTTTATGCCAATTAGTCCTATTTAAAATCTTTTTGTCATCTTTTTAATCATTTCAACAGACAGGGTAAAAGGGGCCACTTAGGGGTCCCTGTGGACATTTCTGGGGCAAATTTGGGGCAGTTTTGTGTCTGGGGAGGGAATTCAGAGAGAACTTGAGGGTCTGGAGGACACTTGGGGGAACGCGTGGGCACTTGGAGGGGTACTCAGGGATTCTGAGGGACAGTTCAGGGTCCGGGGCAGCACTTGGGGGTCCAGGGTCTCTGGGGCACGGGGGGTGATGGGAGTTGAAGGCGCGGGTATCACACAGTTCAATGAGGCCGCGGCGCATCACGGGAGTTCGAGGCACAGCTGCAATGGCTCTCGGTAGGATGCGGAGCATGACAGGAGCTGAAGTCCCGGCTGGAATAGCGCTGGACGTGCGCCGCGGAGCATGATGGGAGCTGTAGTCCCGGAAGTGTTTTGAACGCGATTTCGGGGAGGCTCTTGGGAGACACTTTTGCGTCCGAGCCGTGACTTGAGGTCCTCGGGGGAACTTAAACAGTTCGGGACCCCTTGGGAGGAGCTCGGGGAGCTCTAACGGGGCTCTTTAGGATGCGGGGCATGGCAGGAGTTTTAGCCGCAGGACTGTGTTTTGAGGGGCTCTGGGGCCGCGGGGGATGAGAGGAGATGAATTCCCAGAAGTGGCTGTACCGGGCATCTGTGGGGTTTTAAGCACTCAGGGGTTCGGGGACGCTTTTGGTGGGTCCCGAATGGGCGCTAAGGGGACAGTGAGGTATCCTGGAGGGTCTGGGGGACACTTATGGGACAGATGGCGGCGGATACCGGAGTTCTGTGGAGCGCGGGCCATGATGGGTGTTTTAGTCCCGGCTCCAATGGGGCTGTATCCGGGGCATGACGGGAGTTGTAGGCAAAAATAAAAGATGTCGCAAATCCAGGCACCACCCCCAGACTCGGATCCCTGGCACTGATTGGCTACAACTTGTGATGGGCGGGAACCTTGGAAAATGGGATGCGGTGGAGGTGGGAACAGCTAAATCACCCTCCTCCAGTCTCTCGCACTACAGCCCAGTTCATTCCCAGTACTGACCAGTATAACCTCAGTAAAGTCCAGTTCATCCCAAGTAGAACCCCAGTGCCCCTCCACTTCCTCCCAGTACAGCCCAGTCCCTCCCAATACACCTGAGTTCATTCCCAGTCATTCCCAGTTCCTCCCAGTGTGTTCCACAGTATGCCCCAGTGTCCCCAGTCTTCTCTGCAATAACCCCAGTGTCCCCAGTTTGTCCCAGTCCTCCCCAGTGTCACTTCCAGTATGTCCCAGTATCTCCCACAGCCTTCCCAGTGTCCCCAGTATGTCCCAGCCCTCCCCAGTGTTTCCAAGGACAGTTTCATTTCTCACGGTGGCCATGGCAGCCAAACCCATCTTGGGTCATGCCCCGCGCTTCCCACCGAGAGCTATTGCAGCTGCGCCTCGAACTCTCGTGATGCTCCGCGGCCTCGTTAAACCCGCGCCTACAACTCCCATCACCCCCCGCACCCCAGAGAAGCCCGTCAGGGCCCCCCAAGGGTCAGCCTGGACCCCGAAGGGCCCCAAATTCCCCTCCCTGACCTCCAAAGGCCCCCCTGAACCTCCAAGTGCTGTCCCGGACCCCGAACTGTCCCCCGGAATCCCTGAATTCCCCTCCAAGTGCCCACCTGGCTCCCCCAAGTGTCCTCCAGACCCTCAAGTTCTCTCTGAATTCCCTCCCCAGACCCGAAACTGCCCCAAATGTGCCCCAGAAATGTCCACAGGGACCCCAAAGTGCCTCCCTTGACCCTTTCTGAGAAAAAGATGATAAAAAAGATGACAAAAAGACTCAGATATTACTAGTTACCATAAAGAGGAATAAATAAATAGCCAATGGAGATTAAGGAATCAATGAAGACAATTATGTTACTTAGAACCAACAACCAATAATGTTTTTGGTTCCTAAAAATGTATCTTTTTTAATATAAACTAAATAAATCGGGCAGGAGTTCTTTCTCCTGTTTAATGTCTTCATTAAAAATCAGCTCAGGTAGGGTGATCCGATGGGTCTCACACTGCCACTGCCCCCAGGAGTGGCACAGAGGAGGAGAAAGAGTCCAATTTGTCCACTGGTCTGCAGGAAAAGCTGGGGTTCCTTCCTCACCACAGCACCAGGAGATTCCCAGTATTTTGGTTTGACATTCGAGGTCCTCTTTCCAGCCAACATGTTTTAGGTTAGGATGAGGGGTAAAAAGGGTCTTAGTGGACACTGGATTCTGTTCTTCACGTCTAGACATCACTTTGATCCCTCAATTCCATGTTGGTTTGTTTTTTTTAGGGGTTTTTGGCTAAGTTTCATGAGGGGCTTCCTCATTTGCATGCCAACCCCGATGTCATTTGCATGCCAACTTGGTTGTCCCCTCCTCTTCAGCATCCTGAGTGCCATCCTCCTGGAAGCAGCAAGGTGCCACTCGACAAAAAGGGGAATTCTCAACCATCAACCATCAACAACAAGTAGTAAACAAAAAACTCTTAACAACAGGTGATTACAACAACAAACAGTTAGAACTCCTCCCTGGCAGGAAATGGCCCAACCTGTGAACTCTGCAACCTTTTGGGCAACTTTTCTACTTATCACAGTATGACATCACAGAGAGGGTTTTGTGACATCACTGAGAGAGTTGTGACATCATACAGCTTCTGTGACATCATAGAGTAGGGTGTGAGGCCATAGAGGAGATCCTGCCATCATAGAGGGTGGCTCTGTGACGTGAGAGAATGGGTTGTGGCATCACTGGGTGGCTGTGTAACATCATAGAGCAGGTGGTGACATCACAGAACAGATTCTGACATCACATTGTGGCTTTCAGACATCACAGAGTCTTTTGTGACATCACAGTGCAACTGCCTGACATTCCAGGCTGACATCCCAGAGGTTGCTGTGTAATATCACAAGGGTGCTGTGTGACGTGCTAGAGTGGGCTGTGACATCACAGTTGGCTGTGTGAGATCACAGGTGGCTGTGTGACACCGCATAAAAGCTGTGTGTCATCACTGGGGGCTCTGTGACATCACAGGATCTGTGTGACATCACAGGGGCTGTGTGAGGTCACTGGGGAGGTCACTCTGCCCTGGCCCCCCTCACAGTTCCTCCCAGAGCAGTCCAACCCTGCTCGTGCACAGCAGGGTCCCCTGTCCCCCCGGGTCCCCCCGCCCCCGGCCCCGCAGCCTCCCACAAAGGATGTTCCACGAGATCGACCCCAGAGCCTGACACAGGGACGGGGGACCAGGGCCCCGGGGGTGGCACAGGGGACAGGGACCCCCCGGCAGCATCCCTGTGTCCCCCAGAGCCAGAGCCTGGGCCAGGGCTCCTTCACCCTGCTGCCAATAAGGGCTTGAGAGTGTTGAAAAAATCTCTGGCAAGGGATCAGAAAAAAACAGATTTAATATAAAGGGACAGCAGCACAAAGTTCCTTGGCAAGAATCACTCTGCTCCTGACTGGACACTTCAGGCACACCAAGGAAACACAGCAACCACAAAACCAAACAAAATCCAGTCAATCAAACCAGAAATTAAGCGAGAACTGTCCGTGTGTGTGTGTGTGTGTGTGTGTGTGTGTGTGTGTGTGTGTGTGTGACACAAGGACAGTGAGGGTAAGGATAAAAGGAATATGGCCTAAAGCTTAACAGAGCTCAAACTTCACAGGACTTAACTTATACCTTAACTTTAACTGATACCTTTAACTTCACAATTTAGCAAAAGAACAGCACTTTGCACTATTTAACCTAACTTAAAACCTATGACTTAGCAATTTACTAGAGGAATAACACTTTACAGTCCTTATCACATAACTTAAATAAACTTAACAACTTCGAAAAGAACAACTCTCAGAAGCATTTAACAGCTTATACGTCATGACTTAATCTTACTTACTGATATCTGGATAGCTGACTGACTCAGCTATCCAAGGCAATCCAACCCCTCAGAGAGCAGCATTTCTGCCACATTTCCCCAGCACAGGCACTCGTGTGTGCACACAGACACAAAGAGTCAGTGCAAGGCACCTGTGAGAAATTCCCCTGAGGGCAAGAAATGCTCACTGTGGATCCTTTGGCATCTCCCCAGCAGGTGAGGGGTTGAGCCTGGAGGAGTGAGGGGATAGGCCCAGGCTCTGTCGTTGTTCAGGATCCCCGAGTGCAGAGAACGGGAGAGTTCCTGGCTGGGAGAGGCCCCACTCAGAGGGAGTCGCTGGCTCAGGAGAGCTCCAAGGGCTCCTTTTGGAGCGCTGTTTGTAGGGCCCCAAGAGAGGGGCTTCAGTCCCAGCAATGGTTCATCCTGGCCACACTTGGCATCAGCAGCTTTCTTTGGCAGTGTGAGAACGGGGATGTTGTGCCACTGAGGGAACAAGAACAGTTCCCAGGGCTGCTCCTACAGAAACCAGGAGCTGGTTGGGCAGCAGCAGTGCCTGGAGCAGACAAAGTTTGTGATGAGCTGCAGAGGAGCTGAGCCCAGGGGCTGTTGGCCAAGGCCAAGCCCCAAAGAGCATTTCTCAGCTGGCAGGGCGGCCTGAGAAGGGGAGGGGGGAGTGCAGCAGCACAGGGCCCATGGAACCAAGGGACCATTGTGACACTGTGGGGCCCTGTGAGACCAAGGGACCAGTGTGACAATGTGGGGCCCTGTGACCAAGGGACCATTGTGACACTGTGGGGTCTTGTGAGACTAAGGGACCATTATGACACTGTGTGGCCCTGTGACACCAAGGGACCATTGTCACACTGTAGGGCCCTGTGAGACTGAGGGAACAGTGTGACACTGTGGGGCCTCATGGAATCATGGAGAGCCCTGTGACATTTCTGGGCCTCATGGAACCAAGGGGAATGTACTGACACTCTGTGGCTCCATGGAGTGTAGGGATCATTGTGACACTGAGAGACCTCATGGAACTATGGAGAACATTGTGACACTTTGGTGTGATGTGGAACCAAGGGGCCATTGTGGCACTATAAGACTTCATGGGCCAAAGGTCCATTGTGACATTGCAAGGTCTCATGGAACGATAAAGACACCAACAAGACACTTTCACAGCCTCATGGAACGAAGTGGCCATTGTGACATGGAGGGGACTCATGGGATCATGGAGACCATTGTGACACTATGAGGCCCCAGGGAATAAGCAAAGCATCATAACACTATGAGGTCTCATGGAACCAGTGAGACAATTGTGACCCTGGGGTTCCTTACAGAACCAAGAGGACCATTGTGATACTCTGGGGCATCATGTAACCAAGAGGCCTTTGTGGCACTGCAGGGCTGCATGGAACCAAAGCTCCAGGGTGACACAGAGGGGCCTCCTGTCATCAATGGTCCATTGTGACACTGTGGAGCCAAAGGAGACCATTGTTACACTGCAAACCCCCAGGGTCCAAAAGTCCATTGTGACATTGCAGGGCTCATGGAACAGAGGAGTCCCATGACATTGTGAGGCCTGGGGAACCATGGAGACCATTGTAACACTGCAAGGGCTTATGGAATGATTTAAGACCCCTGTGACACTTTGGGGCCTTCTGGAACATAGGAGCTATTGAGACACTCTGGGACCCCATTGAACCAAGGGTCCATTGTGACACTGTGGGTCCCCATAAAACCACGGGAACACAGAATAGATCTGGCTGGTTTGGCCTCCCATGGACTGCCTGACTGGGCCAGCTTACCTTGGCATGTTGAGGGTCTCTTCTCATCTGCTCCTGAAACACTGAGGCTCCATGCTTTCCCTCCTATGGAAAAGAACTGTCCTTCTTATCCAGGTGCCCATGGCCAGAATTGGGATTTCACCTCCATCCTTCCCTATTGTGACAGACTGGAGGAGATTTTTGGCTCAAAACATTTCGTGTGTGGGGGAGGAAGGGGCAGGTCCAGCCCTGCCCTGCCCTGGAACCCCAATCACCCCAGAGCCTCTATCCCAGCCCAGCAGTGTCTGCCAGTCTCTGGCACAGAACAGGCAATGCTCCACAGCCACCTCTGGAGCCCCCAGTCCAGCTCCTGAGTGACCAAATGAGTCCAAGTCCCAGCTGGGGGAAGGATCCAGGAAGACCAAAGGGGTATTGAAGGCTGACCACAAGGCAAGCACACATCTTGACCCTACCTCCTCTTGGAATTTCCATCTGAACACTGCTGGAATCCAGGAGATGGTAGCTGTGTGTGTGCGCTTCTCCAAATCTTATTTTTCTTTCTCCATGTCTGAGAGAGACAGAAAAATACTTTTTCTATTTTTGTCCTCTTGCAAATATTAACTTAAAATTGAGTAGGCTTAGAATTTGTGAAGTTGAATGGGCCAAGTTATTACTTTACGAAGTGGTTTTGTTGACTGAATGTCATATTAAACATGTTGCCAAAGTTTCTTTGATTTTCTAAAGTTGCCAGTCAAGTTCCTGGTTTGTTGTTTTGAGCTTCTGAGAATCTCCTGTTGGTATTTCTCCAGTACATCCAACTCAGAGCACACAACGAATTGTAACTTCTTTTAAATGTCTCCTTGACAGAGTTGTTTGGGGGATGAGAGTCAGGGCTTGTCAGTCCTGCTTGGCACAGCCCAGGCAGGGCTTTCCCAGCCACATTCCACACTCCATTTCCCAGCTGGAGCCGCTGGTGCCTCTGAGTTGTGCTGCCCCAGCCCCAGGGACGCTCTCCTTGTCTGCCCATTCCCCCACGGTCTCTGGGCAGGGATGGCCTCAGTGGGGGCTGCTGACATCCTCAGCAACTTGGAGGCTGCTGCTGAATTTTCCTGCTGCAGAGGCTTGTTCAGCCTGCAGCTCTTCAGTGCAGGAATTCAGTGTCCCAGGGCTCATTAACATTGAGAACACTTTAACAAGCCAAGCCTCTGGGAATAATTTGATTTTAATTTTCAAATAGTTTGTGGTTAGGTAGATCTCAGTAGTGATTCAAAGTGAACATGATATTTAAAAAGACAGTGAGAAAAGATTATTTTAGGTCCTGTTTATTTTTGTTTCCCTGTTAATAAATTGATATGTGCAATCTCCAGCTGACACAGAATCCAAGTAGCTCCTCAAGCAGTTGGAATAGATATGAAAATCAAGACCCTTTATGGCTGACAATCAATCAGACCCTGTCCCTACCCCCACCCCCCCTCTTCCCCCATCCAAGCCCTGGCACTCAGAGCAGCCTTGTGCAAATCTGAGCTCCCTCCAGCCCAGGCTGCACCTGCAGCTTTCAGCTCCTTGGCTCCAACTCCCACCTGCCTCTCTTGGAGAAGGAGCTGCCCGAGACACAGAGGGATGTTCATTTCTTGTCAGCCAACAAAGCCAAGGGAAGGCACAGCTCCATCAAATGCAAAAGTCATTCCTCTGCTGGATATTGAATTCACTTTCCACAGCAGACAGTCTCAGAGCAATGGAAAACACCTTCTGTGCCCAGCACAGATCCCAAGGTCTCCCCAAACCCTTCCTGCCCCAATTCTGCCCAGATTTGCACTTTGCACACACAAATCACACGCGGAAGTCAGGAGCTCCCTCCATGCCCAGAGGGAGGAACAGAGAGAAAGGGGATGAAGAGCTCTCCTGTTCACAGCCAAGGTTCAAGTGCCCCTGCAGTGGGAACCACAACTCATCAGGTTTGTGTCCTTTGGGCTCAGGGACTGGTGACACTCAGAGGCACTGAAAGGTTTCTTGCACACAAACACAAATTGAATATTTGAACAGTTTAATAACCATCACAGCTCTTCCCTCAGCCCCCTGGGATGTCCCAGCAGCGTATGACATGTCCCCCATCCCTCAGGGATTTCCGTACAGGAAGAGTTTTAGACAAAGACATAAAAAAGTAGTTCTAGGATAGATATAAATGTAATTAGGATGTTGACTAATGTGATATTAATTGGAATTTTAGAAAGATTGGGCAACTTCCTGAAGTTCAAAGACTGAAGCCAGTCAGTTGGGAGGCACTCAAATGACCAGAAAGCATCTGGAGGAGGAAATCTGGGAGAAATGAAAAGGAAATAGATCCAGCTGGTCAAGTGAAGAGATGTCCTTCGACATGGCCATTTATCCAGGAGACCTGGAAACATCTGAAGGAAGGAGTGTCATGAAATATTAGACTGAATATTGAAGGCAAAGGCAGAGGTGAAGATCAGTATTTCTTCTCCTGCCATCACTAAAAGGATCCAGTAGATCCAGGAAATTCCTGTTCCTGGCAGGAAAAATTTGCCATTTCTTAAATGTATTTAAATGACCTAGATAATAAAAATATGCTTGTATATTATGAAACCAATGGTGTTAAAACCTGTGCCCCTTTCCAGGCAGACATCAGTTGTGTGCCCATGAACAGGCAGTGCCACTTGTGCCCTGAGGTGTGCCCCATGGCCTCCCTGCTGGGCAGCCTCTGCCAGCTCCTGCAGAGCCGTGGCACCTGTGAGGCTGCACAGACAGCCCTGCCCCGGGCTCTGCCGACCTCTGGGCCGGCAGAGAGGCAGCCAGGGCTGGCCATGGCCAGGAACAGGCCCTGAGCCCCGCAGGAGGATGGAGCTGGGCCACAGCCAAACCCAGCCCAGGCCAAAGCTGGGCTCAGCAGCCAGGGCTGCCAACAGCTGGGCACAGAGGCTGGCACTGACAAATGTCCTGGGACCCCTCCCTGCTCTGCCCATGCCACCAAGGGCACAGAGCAGCCTCCTCTCTGGGCCACTTGCCTGTTTGCAATGCCTTGCACAGGCGCTGGCCCTGCCCCACAAGGCCTGGCCTGAGTCCTGCCCCTGCATGCTCAGCCAGGCTGAGGTGGACACTGATGGTTTCTGGGCCAGGCTCTCTGAGCCCATCCCAGCTCCCTGCAAGCTCTGCCAGCTGCCCTGAGCTCTGGGCAGCACCAAGGGCCTCTCCCCAGCCCAGCCCAGCCAGCTCTGGCCCCACAGCTCTGCTCAGGCCAGGCTGCTCTGGGCACTGGCCCCAAGGCCTCAGCCCCTGGCAAGGGCACAGCAGCAGCTGCAGCTGCCACAGGACTCAGCCCCAGCCATGGGGGAAGGTGCTGGGCCAAGGCCAAACGAGGCTCCCTGGCTGCCGTGCTCCCCTCTGGCTGAGGTGCTGAGAGCTCTGCAGCCCCTGCTGCCATCCCATCTACCTAGGGCAGCACAAGAGCCCCGGCCTTGGGGCCCTCAACAGCTGCTCCTGCTCCAGGCCCAGGGCCCATGCCAAAGCTGGGGCAGCCACAAAGCTGTGCCCATTTCTGTTCATTGCTGCTCTGATGGGGATGGATCCTCAGCCACTTGGAGGCTGATGATGAATTTTACTGCTCCAGGGGCCTCTTCTTTCTTCAGCTTTTTGGTTCAGGAATTCAGGTAGAAAAGCTCATAAATATTTGTTCAGAATACCAAAACAAGACACGTCTCTGGGAATCATTCAAGTTTTTAATTCTTCTGTGGTTAATTAGTCAGATTGCAGAAGTGTATTCAAAATGAATATACTATATTGAAAACAATGCAGAGAGAACTGTTTTGTCCTGTTCAGTTGTCTTTTCCAGTTTAGGTTGATATCAGCAATGTCCAATTTATATTGGCCCCCAACACCTTCTAATGCATTTTGAACAGATATGAAAATCAAAACTCCTCATCGCTGACAATCAATCACACTTTGTCCCTATCCCCTCCCCAACATTTCCCTCATCCAACCCTTATGCCCATTGTCTCCCACCAGGCCCCCTGGTTAAGAGCCTGGCTCTGTTCTCCATCCCCTCCTCGCTGGCACTGCCAGACTGGCATGAGGAGCCCCTCAGCCTTCCCTGCTCCAGGCTGCACAAGCCCAGCTCCCTCAGCCTCTGCTCACAGCCCAAGGGCTCCAGCCCCACCTTGGAGGCCCTTCCCAGACCCTGCTCCTGCTGTCAGACATCTTTCCTGCCCTGGGCAACCCAACCCAGGCCACAGTGACCTGGATAATCCCCGTCCTTGATGTCCTGGTCACACAGCCCTGGCCCCTTGTCCCCATGTCAGGCTCTGGAGTGGATCCTGTGGAACATCCTTTGGTGGAGGCTGTGGCTCCAGGTGGGCCAGGGGGATCCCGGGGAACAGGGACCCTGCTGGGCATGAACAGCATTGGACTTGTTGGGAGAAACTGTGAGGGGGAGCTGGGGCAGAGTGACCAACCCAGTGGCCTGACACAGCCCTGCTGGGATGTGACACAGCCCCTCCGGGATGTCACAGCCTGCTCTGTGATGTCACAGCCCATTTTCTAATGTCACACAGTTGGTCTCTGATGTCGCAGCCAACTCTGTGATGTCACAGCCGGCTCTGTGATGTCAGACCTCTTCCATGTGATGTCACAGATGCAGTTCTACGATGTCATAGTTCTCGATTACCTCACATAACCCACTCTGTGACCTCATGTTATGAGATGATCAATTGTGTACACCAGGTGAGCAGACACCTGGAGCTTGTTCTCCAAAACCCCAGGCCTATGGAAACCACACAATGCCCATTGTGTGAGAAGGGGAACTGGAAGTTCACCAGCCTCAGTGTCCTGCCAGCTCAGCCAGGTGTCGCAGACATCTTTTCATTAAAATCCTTTTGTTAGGATTTTTCCAGCTGAAGCTGAGATGTTTCAGCAACAAATGTAAACAATGGTTATCTGCTGCTGTGGAATGCAACAGGTGGATCCGTGATTGGTCTCCTGTGGGTGTTTGGATGTACTGACTAGTCATGGTAGAGCTGGGTCTCGCTCTCTCTCTGAGACACAGATCTTTGTTATTCATTCTTTTTTTTTTCTATTCTTAGCTTAGCTAGCCTTCTGAGAACCTTTCTCTTCTATTTCTTTTAGTACAGTTATAATGTAGTATATATATCATAAAATAATAAATCAAGCCTTCTGATCATGGATCAACATTCTCGCCTCTCTCTTCTCCTGCAACCCTTGTGACCAACGTCACAGCCAGGCCCACTGGAACATTGGGGTCCATGAGCACCAGGGACCACCAGAGAGACCTCCAGGACAGAAGAATGCATGGGTAAAGGGGAGGAGAAATATGTTAATGATTTTGGGGAAACCATTATCATATTTATGTTTAGTCTGGGAAAATCAATGAATATGTGTGAAAAATACAGAAAATTAACAAAAACTTTCCTGTTCTCAGCATGCACGGCTTTGGGAGGAGCTATCCCCCGTGCATCCAGCTGAATAAAGAATGATGCTTCTTAATGCTACATTTGGTTGAGGAGTTTTCATTTTTGCCAAATTTATGGTAGCACTCCCACTGCCAAGGAAAGCTCTGTCTGCTGCTGTTCACAAACAGAGAAGGGCTGGTGGCAGATGTGGGGCTCAGAGGTTGCCTGGAGAACAGTGACCAGGAAATAATCAAGTTTTCAATGTTCTGTGAAAGAAGGAGGGGCAGCAACAAAACTTCTATACTGGAATTAGGAAGGGCTGACTTTGGCCTGTTTAGGATGCAGATTTGGGGAGTACCAAATCAGGTCCTGATTTTTTGAAGGGAAACAGCCCTTAAAAACAAAGGGGTCCAAAAAGGATGGACACATTTCAAGAAAGTAATCTTAAGGGGGAAAGAGCAGCCTGTTCCAGTGTGGCAAAAGATGAGCTGGTAAGGAAAATTACTGACCATGTGGGAATCCATAAAATCAGAGGGTTTTTTGAAAATTGCAAAAGGCAGGCCACTGAGACAGTGGAATTGTGATTTGAGCTAAGCAGTTGCCGTGAGATAGGTCAGCAGGAAAATTATCTAAAAAGTAGAAAACTAAAGACAAATAGAACAATGGTCTGTGTATTAACGCTTGTCTAGAATAAATCCCTAAGCTACAGAGAAGTTTATCTAGCAAGATATTAGGAAGTTTGAAGCTTAATAATGGAGCCCTATGCATTGTGTTTTAAGGCTTACATGCAGGTATTGTATTTGAAATAAGCAAGCATTTTTTTAACCAAAGGTACATGTGCTTAAAGTGATTGTATAGAACTACTGTCAATATGCTTTTGCTTTGTGTGATTGGTCAAAACACTTTTAAAATAAGTTGTAACATTAAGTTCTCTGTCTGCTTCCTGGGCTGTGAACTGATGGCATCTTCCCATTGCCATAACCATGAATGAGACTGATGCTGAAAAATAAAACAGCTTAAGGAAAGTCCCTAGCAGTCCCGTCCTATTTGTGAATTGTAAATAGTCCCTGGCCGGCAATATGGCCTGGCTGCCCATGGAACTTTTGTGGGAACTCAGGGTAAAAAGGACCAGCAACTCAGGAAGTGTTTAAGGATGTCCTTACATTATGCAGAAAGAAAAGTTGAGAGGGGAAAGCTCAATTAGAGCTTAACCTGGCCACCTCTGTAAAAATAATAATATTAAATTGTTTTAATTAAAAAAAATTGTAGCAAAAGTAGGGAGAAGGAGAACCTCTACTCTTTTTTGGATGCACTGGAGAATATAGAAACCAAAGTAAGGAAAAGGAAATATAGTAACCAAAGATAAGGAAATGGCTAAGTTACTTAACACAGTGTCTGTCTCAACTTTCAATAATAGAACAGGCTGCCCTCAGAACAAGAGTTCTCCTGAGCTGGTAGATGGGCACAGGGAGCAGAACAGCCCCCTGGAATGCAGGAGGAAGCAGCTGGTGACCTGCTGAGCCACTTAGATGCTCACAGGTGTATGGGATCAGATGGGATCCATCCTAGGGGGATGAGGGAGCTGGTGGATGAGCTCCCCAATCTGCTCTCCATCATTGGTGGATGAGCTCCCCCATCTGCTTTACCATCAGTGCTGGCTCAGCAGGGAGGTTCCAGAGGAGTGGAGGTGCCAGTGTGAGCCCATCCCCAAGAAGGGCTGGAAGGAGGATCTGGGGAACTCCAGGCCTGTCAGCCTGACCTGGGTGCCAGGAAAGGTTATGGAACAGATCACCTTGAGTGGCATCACAGGGCACCCACAGGATGGCCCAGGGATCAGAGCCAGCCAGCGTGGACCTCAATATCTGCATTGATGATCTGCATGAGGGGATTGAATCCATCACGAGCAAATTTGCAGATGACGCCAAGGTGGGTGTGAGTGTGGATCCGCTGGAAGGTAGGAGGGCTCTGCAAAGGGCCCTGGACAGGCTGGATCCAGGACCCAAATCCAACAAGGTGAGGTTGAACAAGTCCAAGTGCCGGGTCCTGCACTTTGGCCACAACAAGCCCTGCAGCTCTACAGCCTGGGGACAGAGTGGCTGCACAGCAGCCAGGCAGAAAGGGACCTGGGGGCACTGATGGACAGCAGGCTGGACATGAGCCAGCAGTGTGCCCAGGTGGGCAAGAAGGCCAATGGCTCCTGGCATGGATCAGGAATGGTGTGGCCAGCAGGAGCAGGGCAGGGATTCTTCCCCTGTACTGGGCACTGGTTGGGCAGCACCTTAAAGGCTATGTCCAGTTCTGGGCCCACTGGAGTGGGCAATAGGAAGAAATTTGTAGCAGGAAGAATAAAGAAAGCAAAGGTGAAGCCAAGGAAATGCTGAGGGCAGTTTGGAGGTGGCTGTCAGGCAGCCCTGGCTCTGAGCAACAGCATCTGCAGTGGGACAGGGAACTCCCAGCTGATGGGAAAGAACTTTCTGGCTGACTGCAGAGGCCAGGACAAAGCTGAGTGGTTTCCCTGGTGTCCCCCAGCCCTTGCTGGCCCCAGGGGCTGATGGCATTTGTGCTCCCTCAGGTTCATGTCCCCACAGCAACAGCATGGGGGTGCTCCCGCTGCTGTGTGCAATGCAAACAGGGGCTGCTGAGCCAGTGCTGCCGTGTCTGTGCCTGCAAGGATGGGGCACCTGTGTGAGCTGGGGGAGAGGCCAGGGCTGCAGAGGGGGGATGTTGTTGGCAGCTCCATGAGGACGCTCTGGGACGCTGCCCTGGGCTGTGCAGCGCACTGGGGATGGATCAGCCCCTGCTCTGCTGCTCCTTCCCATCTCCCCCAGGGCCCTTGCAGAGCCCCAGCCGTGCTGTTTGCCCCCAGCCTGCCCACGGCCAGCCTGGGGCTGCTCATGGGGGTTTTCTGTGCTGAGCGTTGGCCTGGCCGTGTTCTTGAGAGAGGCTGGGCAAGGAGCCTGGAGCCCCCAGGCCCTGGGCTGAGGTGTCAGTGCTGCCCCAGCAGTGCCCATGGCCTGTCCCTGCTGCAGCCCCGGCACTGCCACACCCAGGGCTGTGCCTGGCCCCGAGAGCACTCAGGCCCTGCAGCAACATCAGGGCCACCAGGGCAGCGGGGCAGGGCCACGGCAGCAGCACTGGCAACACCAAGTGCTGCTGCTGCTGGGCACAGCTGCTGGGCCAGCCCTGATCTGCCCCCAGCTCTGCACACAGACATTGCTGCTGCAGCTCCAGAGAAGGCAACAAAAGGGCATCTCTGCAGAAAACTTGGCTGGGAGAGTATTTACATCTCTAAAGTCATCTAGAGCACAGCCCCTCCTTGACACAGTCTGCAGTCATAGAGAAGATGGAGAGAAATTTAATGAGAAATGGCACAAACAATGACATTTCTTGTGGCACAATATTAAGTAAAGCTAAGCAAAAGAACCTCCAAGATGAAACCAACAAGAAGTACCAAAGATGACTTTTATTACAAGTGATTGGCAGAAATTGGTCAGCAGTTTAATGTTCCTGATACCATCCAGTCATCAGTCTCCAAACTGCAGCCTTGAGCTCCTGGTTCCTCAGGCTGTAGATGAGGGGGTTCAGGGCCAGAGGCACCACTGAGTACAGAACTGACAGGGCCACATCCAGGGATGGGGAGGACATGGAGGGGGACTTCAGACGAGCAATTGTGCCAGTGCTGAGGAACAGGGAGACCACAGCCAGGTGAGGGAGGCAGGTGGAAAAGGCTTTGTGCCGTCCCTGCTCAGAGGGGATCCTCAGCACAGCCCTGAAGATCTGCACATAGGAGAAAACCATGAACACAAAACAAACAAACAGCAAGCAGGCACTAACTGTGATGATCCCCAGTTCCCTGAGGCTGGAATTTGAGCAGGAGAGCTTGAGGATCTGTGGGATTTCACAGAAGAACTGGCTCAGGGCATTGCCATGGCACAGGGGCAGGGAAAATGTATTGGCCGTGTGCAGCAGTGAATAGAGAAAACCACTGGCCCAGGCAGCTGCTGCCATGTGGGCACAAGCTCTGCTGCCCAGGAGGGTCCCGTAGTGCAGTGGTTTGCAGATGGACACATAGCGGTCGTAGCACATGATGGTCAGGAGAAAATACTCTGATCCAAGAAAGAAGAAAATCAGAAAAACCTGTGCAACACATCCTTTGTAGGAGATGGTCCTTGTGTCCCAGAGGGAATTGTGCATGGCTTTGGGGACAGTGGTGCAGATGGAGCCCAGGTCGCTGAGGGCCAGGTTGAGCAGGAAGAAGAACATGGGTGTGTGCAGGTGGTGGCCGCAGGCTACGGCGCTGATGATGAGGCCGTTGCCCAGGAGGGCAGCCAGGGAGATGCCCAGCAAGAGGCAGAAGTGCAGGAGCTGCAGCTGCCACGTGTCTGCCAATGCCAGCAGGAGGAAGTGCCTGATGGAGCTGCTGTTGGACATTTGCTGGGGCTGCACATGGGGACCTGTTCATGGAGAAAGGACAGTGAAAAGTCAGGAGAGGCTGCTTTGAGCCAAACCTGGCCCATTCCCTGCAGACTGTCCCACTGGGACTCACCCATCCTTGTTCCTGCTCTGGTAAAACCTTCACCCAGGTCCCTGCCTGAGCTCCAGTTGTGCTGGCTGAGTGTGCCATGAGCAGCCAGGCCTGTGCATGAGGGCCCTCAAGGAGCAATCCCTGCCCTACTGCCCTGGGTTTGTGGCCATGTGGCAGAGGGACAAGGCTGGATATTAAAGATTTGTCAATGGAATCACTCCTAATGCAGAAAGGCATGGTAGCATCTGCACTCCCACTTTTAAAGGATGGCAGGAATTTATTATCGGAATTGTTTTCCTACACACACATCATTCCTGGCTCTCTGACATCAGAAATCCCCAGCATTTCTGCTGCACTCAGAGTTTGCCACTGAGAGATGGGAGAGGCAAAGGATTCCCTGTGGCTGAGGGAAGGTCAGGGGCTGGATGGGCTTGTTCCCAGCTACCCTGGCTTTACACCTTTGGCTGCAATCAGAGCACAATCACACTCCTGGGTCACCCTGGGATAAACCAGACCCTGCCCAGAGCAGAGGGATCCCTGAATGTCTCACCCTCTCTCAAGGTCTCTGGGCAAGGTCTCAGCACCCCCTTGTGCCAAGGACACTCATGGCTCCCTTGGCAAACCCAGCAGCATTTCCTCAGCTCTGGCAGTTCTGCCCTTCCTTGTGGGACATTCAGGGAACTCCCAGAGGCTCTGGCACAGATTTGCACCCAGGAGGCCAGCTCAGAGCTTAGAAGGGCACAGTAAGGAGATCCCTGGCTGTGCCCATGATGGGATCTCAGGGAGGGGGCTCAGCTCATTCCCCTTTCCCATGGACTACTTTGCCCACAGCCCTACAGGTGCCAGGGAAGCTTGGACACCCCATTCCCATGGACAGCCCTGCCTGGCAGGAATGCCAAGGGCAGTGCCTGACTCAGCTGCTGCAAATGCCAGAGCCTCCCTGAGAGCAGCAGATAACAGGGACAATATCAGGGCAGGGCAGAACCAAGAGAAGATGTTGTGGTGCTGTGCCTGAGAGGGCAGGGCAGAGACAGCCGGGCACTCAGGACAGTGTTCCCATGCCCAGCTGTGCCTGGCACCTCCCACACACCAACAGTGCCCTCATCCTGCCCCCAGCACTGCTCTCTTCAGCCCCCTCTCCTTTCCTCAGCATCTCCCTGGGCCTGGACATTCCCTCCTGAGAGGAGCCTTGTCCCTGCCAGCACTCACAGAGCCCATCCCAGCCTGTGTGCCCTGGCCGGGGCCCTACAGAAACCTGCCTGTGTGCAGGGCCCTGGCTGGGGCAGGCTCTGTGTGCAGCTGGACAGGGGCAGCTCAGGAGAGCCCTGCTGGGCCCTGCAGAGGTGATGCTGCTGCTGTCCAGGGCTGAGGAGTGGCTGAGGGCCCTTTGGGAGGCTCCCAGCAGAGAGACTGACCACCCAAAGTTACAGTTCTGGAGTCTCTGTAAATGTTCACCCATTCCTTTGGTGATCCTGTGTGTCCCTTTCAATTCAGAATGTTCTGTGATTCTGGAATTACAATTCCTGTTCTGCTTCTTTGATTCCCCTGTTGTTTTTAATCAAAAGAGAAAAAGCCCCTTGCAAGTGTTAGAACAGTGAAGGAAAAACCAGACAATAATTGGAAGCTTCCAGGTGTCCCAGTGGGGATGGGGCACACCCGGGCCCTGATTTCAACAATTTATTAAGGTTGTTTAATTAAGATATTTAACAGGAACAGCCAATAGGAGATTCAGTTGCCACAGTTACACACCCCTTCTTCAACCCATTGGAGTAGGTCCAAAGGCTTCTTTGCCTTCCCTTTTTGTTATGACTGCTCACATTCTGGTCAATTAAAAAAATGTTTTTCTAGGTTCTCTTCCTGATAATAAGACTTTTCGATAATAATACTGATAAGACTGTATTTCAGGTCAGTATTGGACAGTCAGCTTATTTTTCTAAAATCTAAGAGCAAGGTTAGGAAACATACTGTAGTTAATTAAGCATTGTAATTATATAAGTATATAATAGTAGTTTAATATAGTTAATTAAGAATTTCGTAGTGTTAAGTAAGGATTGTAAATTTATAACTATATAATATAACAGTAATTTACACAGCTATGAATATATCAAAAATGTATAAAATGAAAAAATCTTTTGGCCATCACCCCAACGTTCCCATCTTTCTCCAAGTAGGAAATTGAAAACACTCTCAAGAAAGCTCCTGATCTTTACAGCAATCCCAGGCTTACCTTCTTTGGCAAGTGTCCTCTGGAGCTGTGCCCAGGCTGGTCTGGAGCTGGGAGCAGCCCTGCCCCACCCAGCCCCTCTCAGCAGCAGCCCCTGCCCTGTTCAGGGTGGCTCCTTCCCCCCAGAGCTTCTCTCTAGCGCTGGGAGCAGCTCCCTGGGCTGGCTGAGAGCTGTCCCTGGCAGGCAGCAGAGTCCCAGCCCCAGCACAGCGCCCTGGGCTGCAGGACCCTGCTCTGCAGCACAGCCCTGGGCTCCCCTGGCTGCAGCCCCGGCTGCTCAGCCCTGCAGCAGAGCCTGGCAACAGGAGCTGCCTTGAGCTGTGCCTGGGCTGGGGTAGCAGGGAAAGCCAGCCCTGCCCTAGGGCCACAGCCCTTCCCTGGAGCAGCTCTGAGAGTCCTCCTGGAAGGTCCTAAAGGCTGTGGGATGTGCCAGCTCCAGGAGATCCCTGCAGGAACAGCAGCTTCTCTTCCCACAGCCAGGGAATGACTGTTTCAAACCTGGGCTGATTTCTGCTCTGGTGAGCCCTGAGTGAGCTCTGCTCTGTGCTCCCATCCCAGGCTGACTTTAACCCCTCTGTGCCTCTGTGCTGTGCCCAGGGTGGCTGCAGGCAGTACCGCAGCCCTGCTGGGCTGTGCACAGGAGCTGCTCCTGGGAAGAGCTGTCTCTCTGCAGCGCTGCCCTTGCCAGGAGCTGCTTCTGTGCTGAGAGCCTCTCTGTAGCTTTTTCAAAGGACTTTGGGTTTTGTTTTTGCCTTGGAGTCTCTCAGAGGTTTGTGCAATCATGGCTTCTAATTACCTGCTGTAATTAGTCCCTGGAGAGGCTTTGTCAGTAACAACACTCAGTGGGGCTCATTAATGCTTCAGGATACTTCAGTTATTTTAAGGTACTTGGTGTTTCTCTTTTGATACAGACTCTGTGAGAGGTTTATGCAATCATGGCCCCAATTACCTACTTTATTAATCCCTTGAGAGCTCTGTATTGACACTCAGTGGAACTCATTAATACTTTGAGATAATAATGGTTTTTAAGGTATTTTATGGATTTAAGAATACTTTTAGGTACTTTTAAGGATATTCCTTCCCACACTGAGTCTCAGAGTTTTTTGTCCTATCCTGGCCTTCAATTGTCTACTCCAAGGAGTCCATGAGGAGCCTGGGTTGGGTATCTTCCCCTTTTCTGGTTTACAACAAAGATGGAACTGAAAGAATTTTGTAAGACTTTCTAAAAGCATTCAAACAAACATGGGGCAATTAAAAATACAGCAACAACCACTAAGAGAATGAATACTCCTGTTTTAGCTCGACATCATCCAACCATTTAGTCCCTTGGATTGGAAGAGTTTATTGAACCAGTCTTTGTTTTCCACTTGCAGCTTCTTGAACCCTTCCTTCAATACCTGAATACTCTTGTGGATTGACTCACTGTAGCTGGAGAGGTTCATGCAATACATGCCCTCAGAGTCTACACACCCATGCCCATGTGCCCAGAGTAAAAACTCTATCTCTGTTCTGCAAGGTGGCATGTCTGGTGGTCTCTATATCTGAGAGCAGGCCACTCAATGTGAGGGAGGTAGCATTGGTTTGCTTACTTAACAGGCACCCAAGATGGTCTGATTGTCCTAAAGCTTTAGCTGCAGCCACCCAAGGTAGTCCAAACTGGGGGTGCTACCATCCAATACCTGGATTAAAGCTTTCAAAGCCACTTCTCTTATATCATCCAATTCTTCTCTTGGGATACCTGCTGCTTCATCATCTGGTAGGCTGTATTGTCCTTCTCCAGCTAGATGGTTGATTGTCAATTCCGCCCTTGCCTCATTATTAGCATAGTCTGCTATTAGTTGATTTAGTAAACACTTCCATCCCCCTTCCCACAGGGTGTATTCTGTAGGTGATAACAACATGGTCATAATACATTTTAAATCATAGGGGCTTAAGACACGTAACCATGGCCCTCATTAGGCCATTAAAACGAGGTAAGTCCTTCCTATGGTCTTTAGCTGCCCTACACAGATCCTTGATTTCCTCGTAAACCAGTGGCTGATACGTGGGATTCTGCCCCCTTCTTTCATAACATACTGGGGCAATAAAGAATTTCAAAACTATTTGCCAGTCTCCTTCCTTTCCTAGGGATCTTCTGGGGTTGAGGGGTGAGGTGGCTCTGAGGAGTCCAAAGTGACTTCTGGGGAGGAAGAATATCTTGGAGCTGAAACATTAGGATTAGAAATAGTGTGACAGTTGGGTTTAGTATCTTTGACCATGGAGTTATATTGTTGCTGGAGGGTAAGGCAAAGGGCACTTCCATTTTGTCAGGCGTTGGGGAGGAAGGGCCTTGATCTAGGATGGCAGACTTCCAGAGTGGAGTTCTGGAGGCATGGCGCAGGGTGGAGGTGGAATGATTGACAGTGGGGCATGACCCGCAGTTGTGGGCGTGGAGTCTGGAGGTTCGTTCAGGGAGGAAGAGAAGGTTGTAGTAGCAGGAAGTGGAAAAGCCAAGATGGAGGGAGGATTGTCAGTCTCTCGAGCCACATTCAGGCTCCTTCCATCTTGAGTTTCCAGGGCATGATGCTCCAAGTCCGCGTGGCCATTGCCATCTTGGACCATCGTGCAAGGTCTGAGAAAGGCGGGTTTGAGGGGAGGTCCTGAATTAGGAGTGACCAACGGATTTAGTTTTCAACACACTGCTTGCTGGTGAGGGTGGTGTTGAAGATGGGGAGCATGTGGGGTGCAATGGGGTCCCTTTTGATCTAAAGTTGTACAGTTTAACTCCCATGGAGTCCCAAAATTCAGTGGTATGGATTTCATCAGCAGAGGCATCTGGAAAATTTTTAATGATCCACCTCATGATTGATTTCTATTCATTCTTTGAAAATACTTTGTCATGATCAGTGAGAATTAACTTAAAGCATCCATATATACTCCTTTCTACTTTGGAGAGCTGGCTGCCCATTTTTCTTATTCTCTGCCTTATGGGGAAGAGCCACGGAAACACCCCAAATCAATTATGGGACGTGGGTGCATATTGTAAAAACACAATGGCAAAATGGGCAATAAATGTCTTGCATTTCCCTAAACCCACCTGCAATCCTATGCAGGTGAAATCATCGTTGTCCCTGCCAATCGTGGGCAAGGTCCCTCGAAGCAACGATAAATCCACCAGGCCCGGCACAATCCAAAATCCCATGGAGTACTGGCCTATCCATCAGCTAACCCCAGCTGACGTGACTGACACAGGGAGGCCTGATTGTCAGGGTCACTGTTTGGGGGACAAATGTCGCAGTGTGGGTGGCTGCAACAAACCTCTCTGGTTCCCTGAGTCAGGGCGAGGGTGGCGCAAATGAAAAGGAGCGGGTTTGATGGAGTTGACCAAAAAGAACTTTAATAATGGAGTGAAAAAGAATAAACATGGAGAAGTTGAGAACAGTATGAGGGGCAGGATCCAAAAACCTGAGACAAAGGGGAAGCAGTAACATGTACACTCGGGGGTTGAACATTCTAGAACAATAACCCTGTAGGGGAAACAAGTAACCAATAGGATACTTAGCATAAAAACACTAAAGGCTTATGGGGGAAATCTCAAGCTCATCCTTAGTTAAACAAATGATTCCCAGGGCTTGAAACTCATGCCCAGTTCTTCCGAGTTAAAATCTGGCTGAGTCTCAGTTACAGCTGGGCTAACTACCGCACCACTGCTTTGTACTGGTCCCTTGGGACCGTGTGGCCCAACAGAGCCACAATGATGTCCTTGGTTCCATAAGGCCCCACAGTGTCACAATGGTGCCTTGGATCCATGGTGCTCTGCAGTGTCACAATGGCCTCTTCACTTCACAAGGCTCCCAAATGTCACATTGGTCTCAATAGGATGGAAACCATAGAGCCCCCATGTTTCAGGAGCTGATGAACAGCAACCACCAGAGGCCAAGGCAAACCTGGCCTGTCTGTCCTGGCAGGTTTGCTTGGAGCAAGCCCTGGATACTTGAAATTACGAATGTGGAGTCCTAATTTAAAACATTTGTGCCTGGAGAAGAGCAATGGGGGTTTTTTCACAAAAAGAAGAGCACAAAGCCCTTTCTAGTGTTTGGAAAACAGGTGAATGCTGCCCCTCAGAAGTGAAAGACCAGCCAGACGTGTCTGTCCCGGCAACTTTTGTCTGGGAGCAATCCTTGGATACACAGAAATTTGGAGGTGTAATCCTAATTTTGGCCATGGATGCCTGGTAAAAATGGACAGTTCTTTTCCATAAAGATAAGAGCCCAGAGCCCCAGTGTTTCAGGGGTAGATGGGAGTGGCCTTCCACATTCCAAGGTCAGCCAGACCTGTCAGGTGACCCCTGGGAGGCCAAGGCAGCCACACCTATTTCATGTTCCCTTGGTTCCACAGGGCCCTGCAGTGTCAAAATGTGTCCTTGCTTCCATGAGGCCTTGCAGTGCCACAATGGTTCTCTTGATTCCATGATGCCCTCAGGTGTCATAATGGCCCCTTGATTACACAAGTCCTTAAGGATCTTAATGGTCTCCATGTTTCCCCATGGCCCCCCAGTGCCATAATGATCTATAGCTTCCATGAAGCCTCTCAGTGTCCAATGGCCCCTTGGTTCCATTGGGGCCCAGTAGTGCAAAAATGATTCCCTTGGTTCCACAAGTTCCCATAGTGTCACAATGGCCCCTTCCCTCCATGAGGCCCTGCAGGGTCACAATGGTCTACATTAATCCATGGGGCCTTGCAATGCCACAATGGTCTCCATGGATCCACGGTGCCTCGCAGGATCACAACGGCCCTTTGGCTCCACGAGGCCCTGAAATGCAGCAATGGCCTCTTGGTTCCACAAAGCCCCGCTGCCTCACGCTGGCCCCTTAGGACTATGTGGCCCAACAGAGCCACAAAGATGTTCTTGGTTCCACGAGGCCCCACAGTGTCACAGTGGCCCCTTGGATCCATTGTACCCTGCAGGGTCACAGTGTTCCCCTTGGTTCCCCTGTCACAATGATCTCCATAGGAAAGAAACAAGTGAGCCCCGGTGGTGCAGGGGCAGATGAGAGGCAGTCACCAGAGGCCAAGTCTAGCCAGACTTGACTGTACGGGCAGATTTTGTCTGGGAATAACCCTTGGGTATAGAGAATTTAAGACGCAGAATCTCAATTTATGCCATGGATGCCTGGACAAGAAAGACAGTTCTTTCCCATTGGAATAAAAGCACAGAGCCCCAGTGCTTCACGGTCAGATGGGAAGTGGCCCTTGACATGTCAAATTCAGTGGGACCTGTCAGACAGTCCCCAGGAGTCCAAACCAGGCAGATCTATTCCATGTTTCATTGAGTTCATGGGTCCTAACACTGTCACAATTATGTCCTTGATTCCATGAGGTCTTGCAAAGTCACAATGGCTTCTTGGTTTCATAAGCCTCAACAAAATCACAGTGGTCTCTTGGCTCCATGTGGCCCTGTTATGTCACAATGGCTCCTTGTTTCTATGGGCCCCACTGTTTGATCATTGACCCTTGCTTCTATAGGGCCCCTGAGCTACATAATGGTCTCCTTGATTCCGTAAGGTTCCATAGTGTCACCATGGTGTCATTGGACCCACATTGTCACAACTGACCCATGGTTCCATGAGGTTCCGTAGTGTCACCGTGGTCGCTGTCAGAGGCTGGATGAGATCGATGTCCTGAGACACCTTGGGATACACAGAATGGCCATGTGGGGCCAGGGCTGGATGAGGCCTTGGTTTGTGGTGGGACAGAGCCCTGCCCCCAACCCTGGCAGATCTGTCAATCACAGAGCAGGGGCGGTGTTAACCCAGCCCTGATTGGCTGAGCTGTCAATCAGTCACATGCCAGCAGCTGATACCTACCCTGACTTTGATAGGACAAACAACGTGCAGTCCCACCCCAGGGGCGGGCCCATGGAGGCCCAGGGGGTTAAAAGCCGGAGCACGAGGCCAGCCCATGGTCTGGATCTTGCCTGCTCTTGGGGTTCCACTGTTGTGATGCTTGACCCCAGGATTTAGTTCCTATGTGCGTGTTGTTCTATAGATCTTCTGTCTTTCTGTTGTTCTTTATTTCTTCTCCTTCCAATCCTACTTACCTGGAAGATTTTTGGTAACTTCACATGTTAAGGGTTAAAGGATTTTAGGTTAAATGTGTGGGAATCCAGGGCAAAAGGAAAATTTCTCTGTCTGCTCGAAGGGGTCCTGTCCTCCCAAAGAAACACCGCCTTTAACCTTCCGCCATGGAGAGGACTTTGAAGACTTTGAGATAGATTAGAATTTACCAAAGCGTGAAATAGATACTAGAGAGTAGTGTAGTATGTCACTTGAGTGAGAAATTTAGGTTTTGGGATTATTAGTATGGTGTAGATAAGAAGCAAGATGGAGGAATTGGGGTGTAGTCCCTGTCTTCTTCTTCATCTACTCCATTTTCTGCAGTGTTGGTGGCACAGGGTGATTGGTCAAGGAAAGCACAGTGCAGAGGTTACATGGACAGTCAAGGGATGAGTTATTGGTTGACAAGTAGAAAAATTGTACGTGTTAAGAGTTAATTGGATGACACAACTTGCAAAGACCTTGAAACCATACATTTTGGGGGCATTTTGCAGTGCTTTTCTAGCACGCTAAGCCTGGTGTGGACAGCAATGCCAAACTTTAGATAAGATAACAATAAACAAGCAGCTGAAGACCAAAAAAGTCCTGTGTGTCTCCTTTTACCTGGCACAGAACTGCTATAGGAGGGTTTCCCCCATCCAGGGAGCCCACAGAAAGGCCCAACATAAGACAAACATCAATAACTGGTGCCTTGACAATGTTTGTTAAAAGTTAGCTTTTTCCATAAAATTGTTTACTGAAGGGTGTTATCTTAATTGGCCAATCATGTGAAATGTGTTGATTAAATGACCTATGAGGTCCAACTGTAGCAAACCAAGGTATAAAAGAGGAGGATTGAAAAAACAGGTGGCTTTTAGCCCTTAGCCTTCTGATCTGAGTCCATGTCATCTCTGACTCAAAAGTGATATTTGAGGATCTGTGGGGGCTATTGGGGATCCTTTCTGCACCTTGTTACCCAACAGGAGCTTCTCTAATAAACTCTGCCTGAACTTCTCACTGTGCCCATGACAGGAACCCCTGTGAGTGTCTGGGACATCCTGGCTCTTTGGCAGCCTGGGGACTCCTGGGATGTCCCTGTGGACCCCCCCTGAGTGCCTGTGACAGATCGGTGCCTTTGCGGCCCAAGGTCCCCTGGGATGTCACCATGAAATGGCTGTGACTGCCTCTGACCACAGGGCTCTTTACCATCCTCAGAAAGCCCTGGGAGGTTTCCATGGAGCCCCTGTTTCTGCCTGTGACATTCCAGCTCTGGAACAGCCTGGAGACTCCTGGAAATTCCCCATGGAACCCCTCTGAGGGCCTGTGACAAATCTGATCCTTAGCAGGCAATGATCACCAGGCCCCTGTTGCTATGGTCTGTTCCCATGGCAACCATCAAAAGCTCCTTTTTTCTATGGTCAGTTTCCATGGCAACCATCCCCAGCCCCCTGTTGCTATGCTCAGTCCCTTGGCAGCTCCATGGAGACCCCATGCCAGGGGTGGTTGCCATGGACACCAGCTCAGGCCTGCAGCCACAGCCCGTTGCCATGGCAACCATTGGCAGCCCCATCCCCAGGGTCGTGGGATCCCAGAACCACAGAATTGGCTGAGCTGGGAGGGACCCATCAGGATCCTCCAGTCCAGCTGCTGGCCCTGCACAGGACACCCCAACAATGCCGGCCTGGGCCTGGCAGCGCTGTCCAAACGCTGCTGCAGCTCAGAGAGCCCTGGAGCTGGGACCCTTCCCTGGGGAGCCTGGGCAGGGCCCCAGCAGCCTCTGGGCAAAAACCTTTTCCTGACATCCAACCTGAGCCTGCCCCGACTCAGCTGCAGCCGTTCCCTCCACTCCTGTCCCTGGGCACCAGAGGGAAGAGGTTCCCACAGCCCCAGGCAGGGACCCCCTCCCAAGGCTGTTGCCATGGCCACCAGGGCTGGGACCAGCTGGGATGCTCGGTTTCCACAGGCCGGGGTTCAGGAATGGGATCCCTGAATTTCCTGCTCCTGCTAAAACCGCGCTGCCCACGCTGCCCTCCCGCGTCCCATGGAAAGCACAAAAGGCAAAGATCCTGGGCTGGGATGAGAACAATTTATTGGGAACAGCAATGAGATAAGGAACAAATGGAACAGAAACAATATTGATAACAGAGTGTATAAATAAAACTGTTTACAGGGAAAACTAAAACACAACTCACTGGGTCTGCCTGGCCATGTATTTCCTCCTGCCTGAAAAGGACACTCATCTCCTGAGGGAGAGAAAGAGAGTGTCCCTTTCCTGTCCCTGGCAATGATCTGAGGTGGGAGTGAATGTAATGACACGGCCATTGCCAGACCCTCATTTTCTTCCATCGCACACCATGTCATTGGAAGGGCCAGGAAAAGGGACAGGTGTCTTCCTAGCATGGATCAGAAGGAAAATTGGATCACCAGGGCTGTTGCCAACATGGACCCTCCAATTATGGATGAAGTTGGGGCAGTGCACAGAAGTCCTCCTGCATTGGGGCATTGGCAGAGCTTCTCTTACAGGTGCCTCCGTTGGTGTCTGGTTAGGATAGAGATCTGGGTGAAGCTCTTCCCACACTGGGGACACTCGTAGGGCCTCTCCCCAGTGTGGATGCGCCAGTGGGTGATGAGGGTGGAGTTGCGCTTGAAGCCCTTCCCACACTCAGGGCAGCGGAAAGGCCTCTCATCGGTGTGAGTGTGCTGGTGCTGGAGGAGACTGGAGCTGGTGTGAAACCTCTTCCCACACTGGGGACACTCATAGGGCCTCTCCCTCTCCCCAGTGTGGATGCACCAGGGCCTGATGAGGCTGGAGTTGTGCTTGAAGCCCTTTCTGCAGTCAGGGCAGAGGAAGGGCCTCTCATCCGTGTGAATCCACTTATGCTGGAGGAGACTGGAGCTGCTCTGAAACCTCTTCTGACACTTGAGACACTTGTACGGCCTCTCCAAACTGTGGATGCATTGGTGTATGACAAGGGCAGAGCTGGAGCTGAAGCCCTTCCCACATTCCCCACATTCGTAGGGCCATTCCCCGGTGTGGATCATCTGGTGGCAGATCAGGCTGCTGCTGTGCCTGAAGCTCTTCCCACACTCCAAGCTCTTGTGGGGCTTCTCCCCATCATGAAGCTCCTCATGGACCACCAGCTCCAAGCTCTGGCTGAAGCTCTGTCCACCTTCCTGGCTCAGGGAGGGTCTTTCCTCCTCAGAGCGCCCTGGGCTGGGTTTGCAGCCCCTCCTCCTCATGGGGGATCTCCAGGGCTTTTTCTCCCGATTGGATTCCTGTGCCATAGAGCCGCTCAAAACAGCCTCTTGCATGAGGTTCTGCCGTGGGAATTTGTCATCCCTGATCTCCATCCTCAGCTTCTTGTCTGAGGGGAGGAAGGACAAGGAGAGGATGGGATTTGCCTCTGTGCCAGAGGGAAAGGGAAGGAGATCCCCCCAGTGCATCCCCAGCAGGACGGCGTTGGCAGCAGGGTTGTCCTGCAGCCAGGGGCCATGCTGGGCTGGGAGGAGGAGTAGGAGAGAGGGGGAAAGGGGCACTGACTTCCTCCTCACCTGCCTGGGTATCCCGTGGCATCTTTCTCTTCCTTGAGGTCTCTCCTTCCATCTGGCCAAGTTTTAGGAATGGGATATTCCTAAAACAAGGCAGGAAAACAAGGGATGAACACAATGAGCTTTGTACTGGTTTGAAGGCACACGTGGGGGAGGGCCTAAGCCAGAATTGCAATTTAATAAGAAAATTTAGATCAAGGCAATGATACAGAAACACTGCCTTAAACTGACAGAGTCAGGATGTTAACGTTCAAAAACACATAATCACGGAGCGATTATATGCGGTGCTTTTTATTAAGAGCTCTGGGAATCGGGGTATATTCAACCCAAATCTGACTCCAACCATACATCCGAAATGATCATGTTTTATACTCTATCGTTACATTACTTTCATGTTAATTATTAAACTTATATTATTCTATAGTATACATAAATTTAGCCCCTCTCTGAATTTCCAACATAGTTTCTCACTATTCTTCTTATGGTTATATAATAATTACATTTAATTACTAAACAATCATCACATCTAACAATTATATAATTTATCGTACTGCTTACGCAGGTGCAGTTGATCTGGGAAAGGACAAAGCCTAACATTTTAGATTCTATCTTTAACATTTTCCAGGGTTCCACTATCAAGGATATAACCTGACACCCTGTTGGTCAGTCCTGCAGAGACACTCAATGGCCCATTAGCAGAAGATATCTCCCCTGGAGGGCGTTATCAGGGGTGAGTCATGGAAGAGATAAAGAACACTGCCCCACCTGTTTATAGCAGTTGATGAAGGTGGGGATTGAAAACATGAATTTGGTTACATCTTGCATTGCAACCTGAAACAGTGGGGTAATCCCTGCTCAGGGGGTGATCACCACCCCCCTTACCCGAACTGGCTCAGGTGTAAAACCCCCACCCTGGGAAGGGCACACACACAGGGGACAATGTCACACTTGCCCTGCTCCAGGGGAGATCTTTGTCCCTGTCATTCCCTTTTTCTCCCCCACTTTTCTCTTTCTTTCATCTCTCTCCCTACCTCACATTTACTATTCTATTACTAGTTACTATTCTACTACTATTCGCTATTTAATACTCATATTTTATTGTTCAATAAAATCCATTTTGGATTTGGTCTCGTTTGCACTTTAACTGGGGGGGAGGCATCTCTCCAGCAATTTTTTTAACCAGACTGTGACATTATTTTGGCACAGGGAGTTCAGGGCACTGTTGTCTGACCCCAAGTGCCTTTGACAACAGCATGGTTCCCTCTGAGGAGGAGGTTGTGGTTCTCTCTGGAGGAACTCTTGGAAACTTGGACACAGCTTCCTCTGAGCAACTTATGGAAGAACTGATGAGGAAAATGGCTGTTGTGGGTAGCCAGTGAAAAAGCAAATATTGTGTTGTCCTTCCTTGAAATGTTTGTTAAAATCACTGGAGGAAAGGGAGCAAATGTTACCAGCGAGATTGACAAGGTTCATTCACCCCATGGTGAGGAACACAAGGCTGCTAAAAGTCCCAGAAGAAGCCCAGCTCAAGTAGCTAAATTCCCAAATAACTCCAGAATTCACAGGCCAAATGTGAGAATCATTATTCTCTTCATCCCTGTCACCTTTGTGACAGCTACACAGAGTTTCCCCTTCCTTTTAATAATCTGTATTGGGCCTAATTTCCACTGTTCTTTTATTGGAACCTGCCAGCAGCTGAGCTGGAGCTGTGCAGGAACCAATGAAACTTGGAATTGCCACAGAATTACTTCTATTGTCAGTTTATTCCTGTTTGGGATTTGTTTGCATTTCCATCACATGTGACTCTCGGGAAAATCAAATATTCATCAAAGTATTTTATGTAGGATTAAGTTTGATTTCTGCCTAGTTTATTTTGCCCCGTTCCCTGGGGATGCTCAGGGGTCTATGTCCCCTCACCTGGGGGATGCTTGGGGGATCTCCATCCCTCTGGCCCCAGGCAATGCCTGTGCAGGGCTGGGGACCAGGGGCTCTGTGTCCCTCTCACCGCTGAGGGTGCTCGGGGCTGGGGGGGCTCTCCGACCTTCTCACCCCTGGGGAGGCCGGGGGGGGTCTCTGTCCCTCTCAGCCCTGCTGTGACCCCACCCAAACATCATCGGGGTCACAGGGACAGAGACACCCCCAAACCCCCAGAAGGGCTGAACCTGGGATTTGGTTTGGGGCTGAGGATTTTGGAAGGGGCTGGAATTGGGGCTGGGCTTGGAGTTGGGGCAGAGATTTGGATTAGAGCTGGGATTGGGGTAAATGCTAGACATGGGATTGGCTTTAGGGCTGGGGTTGGGATTGGGTCTGGGGCTAGACAAGTTTGGAATTGGGATGTGATTAAATACAGAACTGTGAGTGTGTCTAAACATGGAGTGAGATTGAGACCAGGATCAGGGTCAGGTTTGGGACTGAGCTCACCCAGAGCAGGACAGGGGGGATGTCACTGCAGAATGTCCCTGGCATCATCCCAGCCCTCCTCAGGCACCTCCAAACATGAGGAGCAGCTGGGTGCCCCAAAATCCAGGTGCTCCCACACTGCCCCTCAATACCAGGTGAGCATTCCCTGAGGGCAGCCCTGACTGTGACCCTTGGGGCTCTGGGATCAGCCCTCACATCCCTGTGGGAGCAGCTGCAGACAGGATGAGAGATTTTCTCCACTCTTTTTCCTGTGGAAGGGTGAAGCCCAGCTGCTCTTTTCTTCTGGTGCCTCCTCCTCTCCTCAGCTGACGATGTCAAACTCCCCAGGAGCAGCAAAATCCTCATTCCCTGTTTGCTTGTGGCTGCAGCCTGGAATATTGACAGAGAACAAAGAACTTTCTTACAGCCCTGCTGAAAGACATTGGGAGGAGGTTTTTGAGAAAATGAAGAAATTGTATTTTGATAGGAAATGAAAAGTGCAGAATTATTTCTTTCTGTCCCATTCACTTTCAGTCAGTTCTGGTCTGTTTTCTGAGTGCCACCTTCTCAGCTGATTGTGTTTATGCCGTCCTTTCTCTCCTGCCTCTCTTTCCCTGCTCTGTTTCTCTCTCAGGGTCTCCCTTGACCCAGAGCAGCTCCCACCAAAGACCCTGCCATGATTTAACTCCCAATCCACGGGCTACAACAGCCATGGGTGAAGTTTGGAAGGCTGGCAGTGAAATGTCACTGTAGGATCTTGCTCCACTTGGCTTTTGGCACCTTCTTAAGTGCTTTGCCTTCAAGGGCAGGAACATCTTTACCTGGCCGGGAACTGGAATTCCAGCCCCTGGCAGTGTTTGCCATGGATGCCAGAGGGGCATTCCCGAAGCTCCCAGGGTGCTGCTCCTGCCGTGCCTCCCAAGGAGCTGTGCAGGGCCAGGGGACAAGGTCCAGCAGCTCTGTGGGCACACAGCAAAGGTGGCTTTGCCGGGCATTTTCCAGCACCTTCCCCGCTGGAAGTAGAGGGAGGGAGGAAATGGAAGCGAGTCCGCAACAAAATCCTGGAAGGATTGGGCTGGGAAATGACCCCGCCCATGGGTTAAGATTTCGCAAGGGAAAGACGCCTCTGCCCCAGTGAATGAGCGAATGAGACCATGGGAGCGAAATCTCCGGATCTGCTCGAACTTGAATTGAACTGAACGAGACACGGGAAGGAGAGAGGAAGAGAAAGAAATCGGGAAGAACTCTCAGAGGGACAGAAAGAAATTGGAAAATGGTCTCAGAGAACAGAAAGAAATAGGAAAAGGCTCTGGCCCGGACTCCACAGCTCCCAAGGTCACCCGCAGGGAGCAGCGCCTTTCACAATTCCAGCCAATTAGAGGACGCGGTAAACAATTTCCAGCCAACCAGAGCTTTTCCTGCCGATGACTCACCGGTTGCCAGGCGGGCCCGCAGAGCCCGGCGGCCGCGGAGCGGAATTTGGGGCTCGGGCCGGGGGGACGGATCCGCCCCGGGGGGGTCCCCGAGCCCCCTGCCCAGCCCTGGGGCCGATCGGGGGCTCTCCCACCCAGCAGCCGGTGCTGCGGGGCCGCGGGGCAGAGCGGTGGGAAAGGGGGGTCGGGGCTGGCAGCGGAGGAAATGCGGGAGGAAGAGGAGGGACAGGAGGAGCAGGAGCAGGAGGGGGAGAATCGCGGCGCTCGGAGCGCCCGCACGCCGAGCCTGCAGCGCCCCCTGCCCCGGGAGCATCGCCCCCAGCCCCGAGCCGCAGGTGAGGGCGGAGGCCGAGCTCGCCCCGGCTCCAGGCAGGGGTCTCCAGGAGGATTTTTTGGAGAGTGTTCGGAGCCGGCAGATCCCGGACTCGAGCCCCGGGTATCTCCGAGCTCCCCAAGAGGAGCTTTTTCGGGGGGAGAGGAGCCGCGATCGCCCCTCGGGAGGGTCCCGGGGGGTCCACGTGGGGATGGCCCGGTACCGACGGGGCGGGACATTGGTTTTGGGGATCCCCGTGCGAGCCGGGGCTGTGGAACGGGGGACCCCCGGGGCGGAGAGAGGGGAAGGGGCGATACCGGAGCTGGGGGACGCCCGGCAGCCCGGAGATGAGGCGGGGACGGGACCCCCTGACCCTGACAGGGGCGTGTCCTGGGGTGACTTCATGATGCTCGTACCCCCATCGGTCTGTTTAGCCCAGAAATGAGTTCTGCACCTTTAAGGCTGGTTCTGAGAGCGAAGGGGAGGAGGAAGAAGCCGCAGTTTGTTTTCAGAAACTGTACTCACTCCTCTACATTCCAGCTGCTGGATGGACAGAGAGCAGGACAGAGCTCTCCTTTGCTTTTAGTTAGTTTTTAGCTCGCTGAGGCAGAGAAGTTCCCTGGACTGTGGTTTTTCTTTTTCTTTGGAGCTGTTTAAATCTGCTCTGGATTGAACACCCAGAACACCACCGGCAGCTCCTCCGTGAAGCCCACTGGGACGGGCCTGGGCTGAGGCATTTCCAGCGCTGGATGGACTGATAAGAGGCTGGTAATAGACTGATAAGAGACTGATAAGGCACTGATAAGACACTGAGTGCACAGAGCTACAACTCAAGGAGGGACTTTCAGAGTCTGTCATCTATTTTGGAGCAGCAGGAGTTTTCCTTGCTTAATATTGTTCAATTTTTTGTGTTGGTGAATGCTTTGCCTGTAGAATAAAGTTTTTTTCCACTTTTCTCCCCGGAAATATTTTCCCGGACTGGCTGAGGGTGGGGCTGCTGAATCGGCATTCTAGAGGAAACTCCTTTTGGAGGGTTTCAACCGATTTTGCCTTAAACTAGAACAGGGTGGTGGAAAGAAAGGGGAACCCCAAGTGGCTGGACTGAGGGGAGGCTGGAGAGGGGGACCTTGGGACCCCAGAACCTTCCAGAATCCAAAAGCAGGACCCTGGAGAGGAGGGATCCCCAGGACCGATGGAATCCCCAGCAGCCCTGAGATGGGGGAGCAACCATAAACCAAGAGGGATGAGACTGGAAATGGGAAACTCCTGGTGGCTTTTTTTTATTCACTCTTGATTTTTGGACATCAGGTGACTTCTAGAAATGGACATGGGTTGGAGGAGTCCGCAGCCCAAGGCATTCACACCTTGTTTTTCCCCAAACCAGGATTTTCCCCAAACCTTCCCACTGTGACATCCCCCTGTCCCGCTCTGGGTGAGCTCAATCCCAAACCTGACCCTGATCCTGGTCTCAGTCTCACTCCATGTTTAGACACACTCACAGTTTTGTATTTATTCTCATCCCAGTCCCAAACTCATCTATCCCCAGACCCAATCCCAGCCCCAGCCCTAAAGTTAATCACATGTCTAGCTTTAACCCCCATCTAAGCTCTAATCCAATCTCAGCCCCAACTCCAAGCCCAGCCCCAATTCCAGCCCCTTCCAAAATCCTCAGCCCCAAACCAAATCCCAGGTTCAGCCCTTCTGGGGGTTTGGGGGTGTCTCTGTCCCTGTGACCCCGATGATGTTTGGGTGGGGTCACAGCAGGGCTGAGAGGGACAGAGACCCCCCCGGCCTCCCCAGGGGTGAGAAGGTCGGAGAGCCCCCCCAGCCCCGAGCACCCTCAGCGGTGAGAGGGACACAGAGCCCCTGGTCCCCAGGCCTGCACAGGCATTGCCTGAGGCCAGAGGGATGGAGACCCCCCGAGCATCCCCCAGGGTGAGGGGACAGAGAGCCCCGAGCATCCCCTGGGCTGATAGGGACAGAGACTGCCCCGAGCACCCCCTGGCACAGGGTATGAGAGGGAGGGAAACCCCCCAGCCATTCCCTGGGGTGAGAATGATGGAGACCCCCTGGGGAATGGCCTGGGGTGACAGGGACAGGGAAACCCCCTGGGGAACAGTCTGGGCTGACAGGGAGAGGAAACCCCCCCCCCCCCCCCCGCCAAACCCCTCCCAAGCATCCCCCAGTGCGAGAGGCACAGAGACCCCTTGAGCATCCTCTGGGCACTGGACAAAATAAACTTGGCAGAGATCAAATTTGACTCTGCAAAATCACTGTGAAGAATATATAGTCTTCCCACAAGTAACTTGTGATGAAAATGCAAACAAATCCCAAACATGAATAAACTGACAATCCAAGCAGTGAAGTGGCAATTCCAATATTCATTGCTTCCTGCACAGCTCCAGCTAAGCTGCTGGCAGGTTTCAATAAAAGGAAAGTGGAAATTTGGCCCAATACAGATTATTAAAAGGAATGGAAAGCTCTGTGTAGCAGTCACAAAGGTGATAGGGATAAAGAGAAAAATGATTGTCACATTTGGTAAAGCCCCCAAGCCTGGGAATTCAGGACTTATTCGGAAATTTATCTACTTGAGCTGGGCTTCTTCTGGGACTTTTAGCTGCCTTGCATTCCTCACCATGGGGTGAATGAACCTTGTCAGTCTCACTGGTAAGATTTGCTCCGTTTCCTCCAGTGATTTTAACAACTTTATAAGGAAAGGCAGCAAATTATTTTCTTTACACTGGCCAGCCATAAAAGCCATTTTCCTCATCATTTCTCCCATAAAGAAAAAAACTTTTATAAGCTCCATAAGCTCCGCAGGAGGAAGGAGAGACTGTGTCCAAGTTTCCAAGAGTTCTTCCAGAGAGAACCACAACCTCGTCAGTGGAGGGAGCCATGCTGTTGTCAAAGGCACTTGGGTTCAGAGAACAGCGCCGAAACACACTGTGCAAAAATAATGTCACAGTCCGGTTATGCAAATTGTTAGAGAGATTCCTCTGCCCCAATTAAGGTGCTAACGACACCAAATCCAAAATGGTTTTTATTGAACAGTAAATGTGAGGTAGAGAAATGGAAAGAAAGAGAAAAGATGAGTGACAAGGGACAGAGACCTGCCCTGGAGCAGGGCAAGTGTGATATTGTCCCCTGTGTGTGGGGGTTTTACACCTGAGCCAGTTTGGGTAAGGGGGGTGGTGTTCACCCCCCTGAGCAGGGATTACCCTGCTGTTTCAGGTTGCAATGTAAGATGTAACCAAATGCATGTTTTCAATCACCATCTCCATAAACTGTTAGAAACAGGTGGGGCAGTGCTCTTTATCTCTTCCATGACTCAGCCCTGATAACGCCCTCCAGGGGAGATATCTTCTGCTAATGGGCCATTGAGTGTCACTGCAGGACTGATAAAATGCCATCCTCCCATTGTGGGATGCTCTGCCCAGGGGGAGGAACCAAGCATTCCTGCCTGGATATAAGCTGAGCCTTGCTACAACCAGGAGCAGCTTGCCTACCAGATTCCCAGAGGACAGGAGCTCCAGAACCACCACTGGACCTCCAGAGGAAGACCAGACCCTTCTACAGCACCACTGCTTTGACAGAATCACGTTCAACTCTCCAACAGGACTGCAGCCACCATTTAATGGGACTTCAGCCACCACCCTTACATACAGGGTGTCAGGTTATATCCTGACTCTGTCAGTTTAAGGCAGTGTTTCTGTATCATTGCCTTGATCTTAGTTTTCTTTTAAATTGTAATTCTGGTTTAGACCCTCCCCAGGTTTGCCTTAAACCCAGTGCAAAACTCAATGCACTCATTCCTTGTTTTCCTCCCAAAACAGAATTTCCCATCCCCAAACCTTTGCCAGATGGAAAAGGAGGCTGTGAGGAACAAGAAGGATCCCCAGGACACCCAGGCAGGTGAGGAGGAAATCAGTGCCCCTTTCCCCCTCTCTCCTGCCCCATCTCCCAGCCCAGCATGGCCCCTGGCTGCAGGACAACCCTGCTGCCAACACCATCCTACTGGAGATGCACTGGGGGAATCTCCTTCCCTTGCCCTCTGGCACGGAGGCAAATCCCATCCTCTCCTTGTCTTTCCTTCCCCAGCGAAGAAGCTGAGGATTGGGACCAGGGAGGACAAATCCCCACAGCAGAACCTGCAGGAAGAGGCCGTGATGAGTGACTCCAGGGCACAGGAATCCAACAGGGAGGAAACTCCCCAGATATTCCATAGGAAGAGGGGCTGCAAACCCAGTCTGGGGTGCTCTGAGGAGGAAAGACCCTCCCTGAGCCAGGAAGGTGGACAGAGCTTCAGCCAGGGCTCAGAGCTGGTGGTCCATGAGCAGCTTAATGATGGAGAGAAGGGCTACAAGTGCTTGGAGTGTGGGAAGAGCTTCAGGCACAGCAGCACCCTGATCCGCCACCAACGCATCCACACCGGGAAATGGCCCTGCGAGTGTGGGGAGTGTGGGAAGGGCTTCAGCTACAGGTCAGAACTCATCAGGCACCAACGCATCCACACTGGGGGGAGGCCCTACGAGTGTCCCCAGTGTCAGAAGAGGTTTCAGACCAGCTCCAGTCTCCTCCAGCACCAGCAGATTCACACAGAGGAGAGGCCCTTCCGCTGCCCTGAGTGTGGGAAGGGCTTCAAGAACAACTCCAACCTCATCAGGCACCAGCGCACCCACACTGGGGAGAGGCCCTACAAGTGCCCAACCTGTGGGAAGAGGTTTCAGAGCAGCTCCAATCTCCTCCTGCATGAGCGGATTCACACGGATGAGAGGCTCTTCCGCTGCCCTGAGTGCGGGAAGGGCTTCAAGCAAAACTCCCACCTCATCACCCACCAATGCATCCACACTGGGGAGAGGCCCTACGAGTGTCCCCAGTGTGGGAAGAGCTTCACCCATAGCTCTAACATGACAAAACACCAACGGAGGTGCCACTAAGGGAAGCCCTGCGAGTGCCCCAGCTGCAGGAGGAGCTTTGTGAACTGCTCCAGCTTCATCCCCAATGGAGGTCTAACGTTGGGAAGAGCGCGGGTGATCCATGTTCCCTATGATCCATGCTGGGAAGACAACTGCCCCAATACCTTCCCCTGTCAATGACATGGTGTAGAACTGAAGAACATGAGGGTCTTTCCATGGTCCTGTCATTACATTCATTCTCACCTCAGGTTATTGCCAGGGGCAGGAAAGGGACTCTCTCTCTCCCTGAGAAGAAGAGTGTCCTTTCCAGGTGGGGGAAATATGTTGCTGGGAAGAGCCAGTGAGTTGTGTTTTAGTTTTCCCTGTAAACAGTTTTATTTATCCCTTCTGTGATCAATAGTTTTTCTGTTCCATTTGTTCCTTATCTCATTGCTGTTCCCAATAAATTGTTCTTATCCCAGCCTGGGATCTTTGCCTATTGTGCTTTCCATTGGGGGTGGGAGGGCAGTGAGGGCAGCGTGGTTTTAGCAGGAGCAGGAAATTGGGGTATCCCATTCCTGAACCCCTTTCTGTGGAAACCGAGCATCCCAGCTGGTCCCAGCCCTGGTGACCATGGCAACAGCCTTGGGAGCGGGTCCCTGGCTGGGGCTGTGGGAACCTCTTCCCTCTGGTGCCCAGGGACAGGAGTGGAGGGAACGGCTGCAGCTGAGTCGGGGCAGGCTCAGGTTGGATGTCAGGAAAAGGTTTTTGCCCAGAGGCTGCTGGGGCCCTGCCCAGGCTCCCCAGGGAAGGGTCCCAGCTCCAGGGCTCTCTGAGCGGCAGCAGTGTTTGGACAGCGCTGCCAGGCCCAGGCTGGCATTGTTGGGGTGTCCTGTGCAGGGCCAGCAGTTGGACTGGAGGATCCTGATGGGTCCCTCCCAGCTCAGCCAATTCTGTGGTTCTGGGATCCCGTGAGCCTGGGGATGGGGGGGGCTGCCAATGGTTGCCATGGCAACGGGCTGTGGCTGCAGGCTTGAGCTGGTGTCCATGGCAACCACCCCTGGCATGGGGTCTCCATGGAGCTGCCAAGGGACTGACCATAGCAACAGGGGGCTGGTGATGGTTGCCATGGAAACTGACCATAGCAACAGATGTCTGGTGATGGTGTCCATGGAAGCTGACCATAAAACAGGGGGTGTGTGATGGTTGCCATGGAAACTGACCATTGCAACAGGGGGCTGGTAATGGTTGCCATGGAAACTGACCATAGCAACAGGGGGCTGGTGATGGTTGCCTGCTAAGGATCAGATTTGTCACAGGCCCTCAGAGGTGTTCCATGGGGACTTCCCAGGAGTCTCCAGGCTGTTCCAGAGCTGGAATGTCACACGCAGAGACAGGGGCTCCATGGACACCTCACAGGGGTTTCTGGGATGGTAAAGCGCCACGTGGTCAGAGGCAGTCACAGCCATTCCATGGTGACATCCCAGGGGACCTTGGGCTGCAAAGGCACCGATCTGTCACAGGCACTCACGGGAGCTCCACGGTGACATCCCAGGAGTCCCCAGGCTGCCAAAGAGCCCTGATGTCCCAGACACTCCCAGGGGTTCCTGTCATGGGCACAGTGGGAGCTTCAGGCAAAAGCTTTATTTCTTTATTGGAGAAACTCCTGCTGAGACCTGAGATGCAGAAAGTACACCCAACAGCCACCATGGATCCTCAAACCCTTGCAGGGCTCCTAGACTGCTAAAATTTCTTCTAAGACAGGAGACTGGGAGTGGCTGGATCCAATCCCAGCCCCAGACTTTGTCAAAGGTGTAAAAGATTGAACAGGTGGAATTCAACTTCAACACATTTTGTCCCACAGGATTAATGACAGAATACCAGATACATTCATATAAATATGTCTCTGGCTTATTCTGATCATGATCAGATGGAAAGATCACTAGCACAGGTTTTTACTCCACAGTTCAGGAGCTATAACCATTATTAAAATATAGTGCTCTAGGCAGCAGTTTTGAAGTCAGCAGGGCCTTGCTGGAGTTGTTGGAGCCCATTGCAGGCAGAGCCTCCTGCTCCAGCAGGAACTGCCTTTCCTGTGCCATGAGCAGGGCAGGTCCCCCTGCAGGAAAAGCCCCAGGCCAGCCCCAGCACAGGGAAGGGCTCGGACACAAGGGCAGAGTGCCGTGCTGGGAGCTGTGCCAGGGAGAGCCTGAGGCACCAAAGGCACCTTGGCAGCAGCAGCTGCTTGCAGGCCATGGCCAGAAGCCTCCCTTGGCAGCCCGGCCTGGTGGCCACCACTGCAGAGCTGCTGCCTCAGGGCTCATTCCTGGCTGGGCTCTGAAAAGCCACTTCTGCTCCAGGAGCCTGACTGGGAAGCCATTGGCCCCAGCAGCTCGGGGACAAGATATTAATGACAAAACTCTTCATGCCAGCAGAGCCAAGGCAGGGGCAGAGGAAAGGGCAGAGCCAGGCCCAGGGGACAGGGCTGCCATGGTGATGGCTGTGAGGTCACTGCCACTGCAGCAGCCTGGCTGCCCTCAGCAGACATTCTGGCCAGAAGCGTTGTGAGGGCACCCAGCACATCAGAAAACCCACACTACAGGAATTCTGTCCCTGAGGATGAGAGGGTTTCACTGGGTCAGGCTGCACAAACATCCTGATCTTAGACAGTTCCTGTGATGGGGCACCCCTTTCTCTGGAAATACACTTGCAGCTTTGTGCCTTTCTCATAACTATAAAAGATTTCCTCCTTCTACCAAATGTAAATCCACCCTCATTCGTTTTAAAGATATTGACCCTTGTTCTGTCACTGCAAGATTTAGGAGAAAAAGCCTTTAATGACTATTTTTCCATTTTCACAGGTCTTGGAGAGGACCCAAAAATCTCCCAAGATGGGGTTTGGAGGCCTCATCAGATAAGCACCAGGGAGAGGCTGATAGCTCTGGGGTCAGTGGGGTAGAGACTGAGGACTAAACGGGAATAGCCTGGGAGGGATGGAAGGGTGGTTTCAGAGAGTCTGGAGCTTTTTCTTCATAGTGGGAATGGGCCTGAAGAAGACATAATAGCACCAAGGGCAGCTGGGGAGGCCCAGACTGGCACCAGGAGAAAGGAATTTCCCTGCCAGGGCAGGGCTGTGGTGCAGCACGTGCAGGCAGAGGCAGGCAGGAGGCAGAGCTGTCAGCAAAGGAAGGGCCCAGCCAGGTGGGGCAGCTGGGGGATGCCGACAGCCTGCAGGGACAGAGGCGCAGGTTTGCTCAGGATCAGAGACACCTTTCCCTCGCTTGTTCCCACGTGTCATCACTGCCACCTGTGTTCTGCTCTACCTGGAACCTGGGGACATTTTCTCGGTCCTGTCCCTCAGAAGGATCTATTTAAAGTATGAAAAACTTCAGTGTTTCCCCCTCTTTTTGAGTCCCTGAGAAGTTCTTTGAGCACATTCTGGGGGATGGGTCTGAAGCAAAGAACAGCAAAGCCCCAGAGGGTGATTAAAGTCCCTGTGCTGTGTCTGTGCTGCTGAGCTGGGCCGGGCTCCTGGCCCAGAGGCAGCTCCTGGCAAGGGCAGCGCTGCAGAGAGACAGCTCTGGCCAGGAGCAGCTCCTGTGCACGGCCCAGCAGGGCTGGGGCACTGCCAGGGCCCCTCAGGGACACCAGCAGGGCACAGACAGAGCTCACAGGGGCTCAGCACTGGCAGGGGCTGTGGCATGTCCCAGAGGGGGCTGTGTCACAGCGGCATCTCTGGGGCTGTGTCATAGAGGCACAGAGCAGCTGTGATGGCAGCAAGGGGCTGTGTGACAGCACAGAGTGGGCTGTGTGAGGTCACAGATTGGGCTATGACATCACAGAGTTTGTTGTGTGAGGTCACTGAGCAGCTACAGCATCATAGAGGGGACTGTGTGACATCACAGAGCAGTCTGTGACATCAAGGCATGGCTGTATGACATCATAGGGCTGGCTGTGAGGTCAGAGTGTATGCTGTGACATTACAGAGTGGCAGTGTGACATCGCAGACAGGGTTTTGTGACATCACTGAGACTGTTGTGACATCACACAGCTGCCTGTGACAATAAAGAGTAGGGTGTGAGGCCATAGAGGAGATCCTGCCATCATAGAGGGTGTCTCTGTGACATCAGAGAGCGGGTTGTGACATCACTGGGTGGCTGTGTAACATCACAGAGCAGGCTGTGACAACACAGAACAGACAGTGACATCACAGGGTGCCTTTTTGACATCACAGTGTTTTCTGTGACATCACAGTGCAGCTGCATGACATTCCAGGGTGACATCCCAGATCTGGTTCTGTGGCATCACAAGCGTGATGTGTGACATCCCAGAGTGGACTATGACATCATTGGTGTCTATGTGACATTGCAAAAGAGGTGTGTGGCATCATAAGGGGCAGTGTGACATCACAGGGGCTGTGTGACATCTCAGGATGCTGTGTGACATCACAGGGGCTGTGTGACATCACGGGGGGTGTGTGACATCACATGGGCGGTGTGAGGTCACTGGGGAGGTCACTCTGCCCCGGCCCCCCTCACAGCTCCCCCCAGAGCAGTCCAACCCTGCTCGTGCACAGCGGGGTCCCCTGTCCCCCCAGGTCCCCCCGCCCCCGGCCCCGCAGCCTCCCCCAGAGGATGTTCCACGAGATCGACCCCAGACCCTGACATGGGGACAGGGGGCCGGGGCCCTGGGGGTGGCATAGGGGGACAGGGACCCCCCCACAGCATCCCTGTGTCCCCCAGGGCCAGAGCCTGGGCCAGGGCTCCTTCACCCTGTTATGAACGAGGGCTTGAGAGCACTGGAAAAAATCCCCAGCAAGGGAGCAGCAAAAACCAGATTTAATATTAAGGGACGGCAGCACAAAGTTCCTTGGCAAGAGTCACTCTGCTCCTGACTGGAAATGTCAGGCACAGAAAGGAAACAAAGTAACAACAAAACCAAAGTAAATCTAGGCAATCAAACCAGAAATGAACTGAGAACTGTCCCTGTGAGTGTGTATGACACAAGGGCAGCGAGGGCAAGGATAAAGGAATATAGCCTAAAAGCTTAATAGAGCTCAAACCTAACAGAATTTAACTTACACCTTAACCTTAAGTGATACCTTCAACTTCACAATTTGGCAGAAGAACACTACTTAACAGTATTTAACCTAACTTATAACTTATGACTTAACAATTTAAAACAGGAATACCACTTAAAAAATTAGGTTATAACTTAAAATAAACTTTATATCTTTGCAAAAGAACAGCTCTCAGAAGCATTTAACTTAGCTTAGAGCTTGTGACAAAACCTTACTTACTGATATCTGGATATCTGACTGACTCAGCTATCCAAAGCACTTAAACCCCTCAGAGAGCAGCATTTCTGACACATTTCCCCAGCACAGGCACTCCTGTGTGCACACAGACACCAAGAGTCAATGCAAGGCACCTGTGAGCAATTCCCCTTAGGGCAGGAAATGCTCCCTGTGGATCCTTTGCCATATCCCCAGCGAGTGAAGGATTGAGCCTGGAGGAGTGGGGGGATCAGCCCAGAGTCCATCGTTGTTCGGGATCCTCGAGTGCAGCAAACGGGAGAGTTCCTGGCTGGGAGAGGCCCCACCCAGAGGGAGTCGCTGGCCCAGGAGAGCTCCAAGGGCTCCTTTTGGAGCGCTGTTTGTAGGGCCCCAAGAGAGGGGCTTCAGTCCCAGCAATGGTTCATCCTGGCCGCACTTGGCATCAACAGCTTTCTTTGGCAGTGTGAGAACAGGGATGTGGTGCCACTGAGGGAACAGAAACAGCTCCCAGGGCTGCTCCTACAGGAACCAGGAGCTGGTTGGGCAGCAGCAGTGCCTGGAGCAGACAGTGTTTGTACTGAGCTGCAGAGGAGCTGAGCCCAGGGGCTGTTGGCCAAGGCCGAGGCCCAAGGAGCATTTCTCAGCTGGCAGGGCGGCCTGAGAAGGGGAGGGGGGAACGCAGCAGCACAGGGCCATGGAATCAAGGGAGCATTGTGACACTGTGGGGCCCTGTGAGACCAAGGGACCATTGTGACACTGTGGGCCCCTTTGAGACCAAGGGAACATTGTGACACTGTGGGGCCCTGTCAGACCAAAGAGCCAGTGTGACACTGGGGGGCCCTGTGACATCAAGGGACCATTGTGACACTGTGGGGCACCATGGAATCATGGAGAGCACTGTGACATTGCTGGGCCTCATGGAAACATGGAGACCATTGTGACACTATGAGGCTCCGTGGAATAAGCAAACCATTGGGACACTGTGAGGCCTCATGGAACCAGTAAGACTATGAGGAAGTCCATTGTGATACTATGGATCTCCTCATGGTGGCCCTGGGAGGACCATTGTGATACTGTGGGGCCTCATGAAACCAAGAGGCCTTTGTGACACTGCAGGGCTGCATGGAACCAAAGCTCCAGGGCAACACAGAGTGGCCTCATGTCATCAGTGGTCCATTGTGACACTGTGAAGCCAGAGGAGACCATTGTGACACAGCAAAGCCCCAGGGTCCAAAGGTCCATTGTGACATTGCAGACCTCATGGAACAGAGGAGTCCCATGACATTGTGGGGCCTGGGGAACTATGGAGACCATTGTGACACTGCAAGGGCTCATGGAATCCTTGGGACCACTGTGACATTGTGGGACCCAATGGAACCTAGGGGCCAGTGTGACACTGCAGGTCTTCTTGCAATCAAGGGGCCATTGTGACACTGCTGGAACCCATGGAATCAAGTCACCATGATGACACGGCGGGGCTCCATGGATCCAAGGCACCATTGTGACACTATGGAGCCCCACAAAACCAAGGGAACACAGAACAGCTCTGGCTGGTTTGGCCTCCCATGGACTGCCTGACTGGTCCAGCTGACCTGTGCATGTTGAGGGTCACTTCTCATCTGCTGCTGAAACACTGGGGCTCTGTGCTTTCCTTCCCAATGGAAAAGAACTGTCCTTCTGCTCCAGGCACCCATGGCCAGAATTGGGATTTCACCTCCAAATTTCCTTATATCCAGGGATTGTTCCCATAGGAATATTGCCAGGACAAATCTGGCTGACAGTGGTTTCACAATAGTCACTTCTCATCTGTCCCCAAAACACTGAGAGAGGCTCCATGCTCTCCTTCCCATGGGAAAGAACTGTCCTGCCTCTCCAGGTGCCCATGGCTGAGATTGGTTTTCCACCTCCAAAATTCCCTAAATTCAAAGACTGCTTCCAAAAAAAATCTGCCATTCCTGACACGTCTGGCTGGCCTAGGCCTACTGAGGTTCTCACCTGCCTTTCAAACCTTGGAGCTCTGTGCTTTCCTTCCTATGGAAAAGAACTGTCCTTCTGAACCAGGTGCCCATGGCCACAAATGGGATTTCACTTCCAGCATTCCCTGTAGTGACAGGCTGGAGGAGATTGTTGGCTCGAAACATTTTGTGTGTGGGGGAGGAAGGGGCAGATCCAGCCTTGCCCTGCCCTGTAAGCCCAGCCCAGCCCTGCCCTGGAATCCTAATTCCCCCAGAGCCTCCATCCCAGCCCAGCAGTGTCTGCCAGTCCCTGGCACAGCACAGGCAATGCTCCACAGCCACCTCTGCAGCCCCCAGCCCAGCTCCTGAGGGACCAAATGAGCCCAAGTCCCACCTGGGGGAAGGGCCCAGGGAGACCAAGGGGTATTAAAGGCTGACCACAAGGCAAGCACACATCTTGACCCTACCTCCTCTTGGAACTTCTATCTGAACACTGCAGGAATCCAGGAGTTGGTAGCTGTGTGTGTGCTTCTCTGTATCTTCTTTGTCTTTCTCTCTTTTTAATTCACGCTTCTTGTAGAATTTGAGTAACTTAAAATTGATGAAGCTAAGAGTTCGTGAAGGTGAATGGGCCAAGTCAGTGCTTTGAGAATTGGTTTTTGTTGATTGAACGTCATACTAAACCTTTTGCAAAAGTTTCTCTGATTTTTCTAAAGTTCGCAGTAAAGGCTGTTTTGTTCTTTTGAGCTCCCAGCCACATTCCACACTCCATTGCCCAGCTGGAGCCTCTGGTGCCTCTGAGTTGTGCTGTCCCAGCCCCAGGGACGCTCTCCTTGTCTGCCCATTCCCCCACGGTCTCTGGGCAGGGATGGCCTCAGTGGGGGCTGCTGACATCCTCAGCACCTTGGAGGCTGCTGCTAAATTTTCCTGCTCCAGAGGCTTGCTCTAGAGCCTTCAGCTCTTCAGTGCAGGAATTCAGTGTCCCAGGGCTCAGTAACATTCAGAACAATTTAACAAGCCAAGCCTCTGGGGATAATTTGATTTCAGTTTTCAAATCTTGTGTGGTTAATTAGGCAGATTTCAGAAGTGCATTCAAACTGAATATATTCTATTTTAAAAAACAGTGAGAAAAGATTTCTTAGTGCCCGTTTAGGTTTTTTTCCCTGTTAATAAATTGATATATGCAATCTCCAATTGACACTGAATCCAAGTACCCCCTCATGCTGTTTGAATAGATATGAAAATCTAGACCCTCCATGGCTGACAATCAATCAGACTCTGTCCCTACCCCCCCCCACCATTTGCCCCATCCAAGCCCTGGCACTCAGAGCAGCCTTGTGCAAATCTGAGCTCCCTCCAGCCCAGGCTGCACCTGCAGCTTTCAGCTCCTTGGCTCCAGCTCCTACCTGCTTTCCTTGGAGAAGGAGCTGCCCGAGACACAGAGGGATGTTTATTTATTGTCAGCCAACAAAGCCAAGGGAAGGCACAGCTCCATCAAATGCAAAAGTCATTTCTCTGCTGGATATTAAATCCACTTTCCACAGCAGACAGTCTCAGAGCAATGGAAAACACCTTCTGTGCCCAGCACAGATCCCAAGGTCTCCCCAAACCCTCCCTGCCCCGATTCTGCCCAGATTTGCTCTTTGCACACACAAGTCACACACTGAAGTCAGGAGCTCCCTCCATGCCCAGAGGGAGGAAAAGACAGAAAGGGGATGAAGAGCTCTCCTGTGCAGAGCCAAGGTCCAAGTGCTCTGGGATGTCCCAGCACCATCTGACATGTCCACCATCCCCCAGAGATTTCCGTACAGCAACAGTTTCAGACAAAGACAAAAGAAAAGGTAATTCTGTGAGATATAAACACAATTAAGATGTTGACTAACATGATATTTATTTGAGCTTCAGAAATATTAGGCAATTCTCTGAAGCTCAAAGCATGAAACCAGTCAGCTAAAGGGCACTTGAATGACCAGAAAGCATTGGGAGGAGTGCTGAGGGTTTTTTGCAGGACAATGGACATATGCAACATATGCACAATCCAGCCTTCATAGAAACTGAGTAAGGTCTCTATGCCCTTGAAGGACACAAAAGGAGAAGAACACGCTCAGCAGCAGATGGTTCAGGATGCAAAGGCACACAAGAAAACCTGCAGCAAGATGCATGAAGAAGAAAGATTAACTAAAATTAACTGAAATGTCAAAATGCGTGCGTAAAAAGGACTTAACCAATCACGTATTAGCTTGAGGTGGGAACAATAGAGAACAGTATAAAGATGGCTTGCTTTTTGTAATAAATTGGCTTCACTTGATCATATTGATCATGGTGTGATGTCCCGTAAATGATCCTCTGCACCTAGGGACCAGAAATGCATGCAAGCCTCCACCCCAAGAGACATTATGAATCCAAAAAACATGGCCATTAACTGCTTGATACCAACACAGAGTAATGGCAACCAAAATGCAGTCAGAACAGGGTTTTTTCCACTCTCTCTCAAGCCCCATGCATTGGGCACCAAATTTTGTCCTGGTTTAGGGCAAATTTGGGAGAAAACCTCCAAAGGGGCTCCTCCAGAAAGCAAACCCACACGGCCCCTCCTGCCAAACGGGTCGGGAAGGATTCCTTGGAAAGAAGTGGAAAGAACCTGTTCATTTAACAGGCAAAACACTCCCCAGCACACAAAATGAACAATACCAGGTGACAACACTCTTTCACCACTCTGAAAAAGATGACAAATTCACAAAGTCTCTCTTGGGAGTGGTCGCTCTGTTATCAGTCCCTCTGGTGCTGGGGCAGCTGCTGCAGCCACAAGGTGCAAACTCTCGGTGTTCCCAAGTCCCAGTCCAGAGCAGGTTTGAGTGGTTCCAAGAAAGGGAAAGGAAAACAGTCCGGGCAAAAATTCAGACTGCTTAGCTAAACTAACTAATGAGCAGAAACAAAAGCAAGAGCAAAGCAAAAAGCCAAGCAAAAAGCAAAAGCAGCACTATGTACTGCCCTGTCTGTTTGTCCCACCAGCCGTTGGGGAGCAGGCTGATATCAAAACCAAAACAAAACTTCGCTCTTCAGAGCGAGTCTTGAAGGCACAGAACATGATATCCAGCATAAACAGAACAGATGAATGGGGATACAAGCATCATAACGTCACCTTAGGACAATCCTGCACCCAAAATTCTGTCCTGCACCCACTGCTGCATGCTGAGTCCTGTCCTGCACCCCGAGTCCCGTCTTGTACCCAAATTCTGTACTGCCCCATACCCCAAACACAAAGCTGCCCCCAAATCCCAACCCCTCATTCATCACCACATCCCTGTTCTACAGCCACTCCCCACTCTTCCCCCTCTCCCACTGCTGTCCCACCCCCCAATTTATCCCCTCTCTCCTGTCCCTGATCTCCTCCCTGTTCCCTCCCCAACCCAGTCCTTCCCCGTAAGTGGGCGGCAGCAGCAGTGGCAGCTGGTGGGGGCCGGTGGAGTTGGAGGTGCTGCAGCCCCTGAGCCTCCTCACCCTGGACACGCTCCAGAAGTGCATCTTCAGCCACGAGAGCCACTGCCAGGAGTGATTGTCACCTGTCCCCACTGATCATCTGTAAGAGACACTCTGAGGTTTCCCTCATCTGCCTCACGACCACTGTGATGGACGGAGACTGAAGCCCTCTCCCAAGGGCTGAGACTGAGACCCCTATAACTCTAACACAGGGGCTGGCCGGACTGAAGTGAGATGTTTGCCAAGTGTTGCCTGCAGGTGTGCTCCCTGGACCAAGAAAACAATTGGTCTCGCTCACTGCTGAGAACATGGACTGTCTGTAAACTTACCTGTTCCCTCTCGGTGGTTTCAATAGACTTACCTGTTCCCCCCCTTGGTGGAGGACTACAATGGAACCAAGACTTTGAGATTCTCCCTGACGTGACAAGACGGATCTATTGGCTGGACCACGAGGGTTTCATCTCTCCATTGGCAGCTATTCCTCCCCTCTTTCTCTCTCTCTCTCTCTATCCTTTATTCTCCTTTCTAATCCTTCCATCACATCTGCTGTGGGCACTCAATTAAAGGTGCATTTGTTTTGATTAATACCAAAATCCCCTTCCGTGTTGCTTTTGCACTCTGAGATCAGTTAACGAACCATCATGATCCCCGCTTGTATGAGCGGATCACGACACCATCCTCATGGCCCTGGTGACCCTACCATTGTCCCTGCTGGCCATCCTGGTGGCCCTGGTGACCCTACCATTGTCCCTGCTGGCCATCCTGGCAGCTGTGCTGGCTCTGCCATGGTCCCCACTGGCCATCCTTTCCCATCACTGTCCCTGTTGGCCATTCTGGTGGCCCCAATGGTCCTGCTATCATCCATGCTGGTGGCCACAGTGTCCCCCCATTGTCCCTGGTGCAGACGGCCCAGCGAGTACATCCTGCTGCTCACCAAGGTGGGGCTGGGGTGGTGGCCATGGGGCATGAAAGTGGTCAAGAGAGTGGTGGTGGCCATGGAAGGATTGGCCATAGAGGCCAGTAGGATGCTGGTGGCCATGGGGAGCTTGGGCATAGACTGGTGGCCACAGGGGAACAGTGGTGGCCATGGGCAGCACTGACCGTAGAGCTGGTGGCCAGTGGGATGGTGGTGCCATAGGGTGGTGGCCATGGATGGGATTTGGCCCCAGGTGGCCACAGACTGGTGGCCCCAGTGGCCCGTGGCCCATCTTGCCCCTGCAGGACGAGAATGGCCGCACCCTGTCAGATGAGGACATCGCGGCTGAGGCTGACACCTTCATGTCTGAGGGTGAGCACGAGCTCCCAGGTGCCACTGGGGAGGAGCCACTCCAGTGTCCCCTCACTCACCCAGTGTCCCCACAGGCCATGACACCATGGCCTGGCATGGCTCTTCTACAACCTGGCCGGCCATCCTGAGCACCAGGAGCGATGCCGCCAGCAGGTCCAGGAGCTCCTGGCTGGCCGGGACACTGCAGACATTGAATGGTGAGATGTCCCCAGGCCACCCCGGTCATGTGGCTCGGGGACACGGTGCCACCCCCGCTTGTCCCCAGGGACGACCTGTCCCAGCTGCCCTTCACCACCATGTGCATCAAGGAGAGCCTGCGGCTGCACCCTCCTGTCACTGCTGTGTCCCGGCGCTGCACTGAGGACATCCCCCTGCGTGATGGCCGTGTCATCCCCAAGGGTATGGCATGGCCAGGGTGTCCCCAGTGTCACCACCCACCCTCATCTGCTGTCCCTAAAGTGGCCATTCCCATCCCACCAGGGGTCATCTGCCTGATGAGCATCTACAGGACCCACCACAACCCAGACCTCTGGCCCAAGCCTGAGGTAGGGCCACCCTATGAGGTGTCCCTGTCACCATGGTGGTGACAGCTGTGTCCCCTCGGTGTGACTGTGTCGGTGTCACCCCAGGTGTTCAGTCCTCTAAGGTTCAGTCCGGAGAACAGCAAGGAACGGTCCCCGTCGTCCTTCCTCCCCTTCTCTGCTGGCCCCAGGCATGTGCTGGAGTGGGGACAGGAGTGTCCCCAAGTGCCACCCCTGTCCCTAGCTGGGTTCACAGTGGGGTGACAGTGGGGAGGAGCAGGGAATAAATGGTAGCATGAAAGGGACAGTATCATGGTGGTGGTGGGGATGTGTTGTCCTTGGCCATGGGACACCCCATGGCATGGACATGTCAACCCATGGACTTGTCTCTAGGCCACTTGTGTCACCATCCATGGCCATGTCCCCCATGTCCTCCTCCATGGCCATAGAGCCCCATGTCAGCATCTCTATCTGTGACACCCCCCATGCCCAATATCGCCATCCACAGCCATGTCCTGGTCCCCATCCCCACCATATCCCCACCCAGGTCCTTGACTCCATCCCCACCACATCCCCACCCAGGTCCTTGTCCCCATCCCCACCATATCCCCACCATGTCCCCACCCAGGTCCTTGTCCCCATCCCCACCATGTCCCCACCCATGTCCCACAATGTCACCATGTGTGTGTGAGTTAAATGTCTTTATATTTACCCCAATGTTGGGTGAAGGATAATGAAAAATGAAAGAAAATAAAGGCCAAAATAAAAGCATTTACGGGTCCATGCTGGCTGAGTATCCGTGTGCCCGGGCGGGTAGAAAGGACCTTTTCTAGAAAGATTTCCACTCCATTGTCTCCAAAATCCTGGGTTTTGCCCCAATCAATCACCATTTGGCTGTGGAAGATGCTGGTGGGCCAGAGAGAATTAGAATCATGGAATGATTCGGGTTGGAAAAGACCTCCAACACCATTTGGAATTCTGGATGCCACCCGAAAAATGATAGGATGCAAAAGATGAGACTTTTTTGGGGTCGAAAGTAAAAAACTGTGCTGTCCCCTGTGAAATTCTGATGTCTGTTTGCATCCCAATGGATTTTTCTCTGGCCGTGTCCAAGTGCCCAAGGGGAGCCAGGAAGACGTGGAGACCACCAGCCAGGTGTCTTCCCAACATGGATCACCAGGACCATGGATGACCAAGTCTCTGCCCAGCAAGGATCACTGTGGACCATCCAGTGGGGGTCCCCAATGGGGGATGGAGTTGAAGCAGCGCTCAAAGCTCTTCCTGTCACTGCAGGACACAAAACAACACGAGCGCACACACTGCTGCTCTCAAGGGGAAGAAAAGGGAAGTTTATTTCCTGACTCCAACATTTATAGTTTTCTAAAAGCGACCATGGATTGGAGGGTGAAAGTGCCACCTCTCCAATGACACTGGACAAACCAACAGTCCATCAAATTTTTCTTCTTCTATAAAAGAATGCTGAACAAGAAGTTATTTACAGAAAGTGTTTGAGAAAGTTTGCTACAAGAATGTAAACATTAGAAGGCTCAGAAAATCTTTGAAAATCAAGGTAACACTCTTCCTGCACACAGGGCACTTGTTGGGCATCCCTTACTGCTGCCTCCCTTGGTGTTGGGTCACGGCACAGTTCTGGGAGAAGCTCTTCCCACACTTGGGACACTGTCAGGGCCTCTCCCCAGTGTGGATCCGCTGGTGGGTGACAAGGGTGGAGTTTTTCTAAAAGCCCTTCCTGCAGTCAGGGCAGCAGAAGGGCCTCTATTCTGTGTGAATCTGCTGATGCTTGAGGAGACGGTATCGGCTCTGAAACCTCTCCCCACACCCAGAACACTCATAGGGTCTCTCCCCAGTGTGGATTCTCTGGTGGGCAATCAGCTTAGAGTTCTGCCTGAAGCATTTCCCACATTCCCCACACCTGTAAGGCCTCTCACTGGTGTGGATCCTCTGGTGCAGAATCAGCCTAGTGCTCTGACTGAAGCTTTTCCCACATTCCCTGCACTTGTAGGGCCTCTCCCCAGTGTGGATCCTCTGGTGCAGAATCAGGCTGGAGTTCTCGATGAAGCTCTTCCCACACTCTGAGCACGTGTAGGGGCACTCCCCAGTGTGCATTGTCTGGTGGATGATCAGGCGGGAGCTGTCACGGAAGCCCTTCCCACACTCCCCACACACAAAGGGTTGTATCCCAGTGTGGATCATCTGGTGGAGTTTCAGGCTGGAGCTCCTCCTGAACCCTTTCCCACATTCTCCACATTTATAGGGCCGTTCATTGGTGTGGATCCTCTGGTGGACGATCAAGTGGGAGCTGATCCTGAAGCTCTTCCCACATTCCCCACACTTGTGGGGCCGTTCATTGGTGTGGATCCTCTGGTGGACGATCAGGTGGGAGCTGATCCTGAAGCTCTTCCCACATTCCCCACACTCATAGGGCCGTTCCCCGGTGTGGGTCCTCTGGTGGATGAGCAGGTGGTCGCTCCTGCCGAAACTCTTCCCACATTCCAAGCACTGGTGGGGCTTCTTGCCATCATCAAGCTGCTCATGGACCACCACCTCAGCGCTCTGGCCACATCTCTGGCTGCCTTCCTGGCTCAGGCTGAGTCTTTCCTCCTCGGAGCACCCTGGGCTGGGTTTGCAGCCCCTCCTCCTGAGGGATCTCCGGGGCTTTTCCTCCCCAGTGGACTCCTGTACCCTGGAGCCACTCAAAACGGCCTCTTCCACCAGGTTCTGCTGTGGCGATTTGTCCTCCCTGGTCCCCATCCTCAGCTCCTTCCCTGGGGGAGGAAGGACAAGAAGAGGATGGGATTTGCCTCCGTGCCAGAGGGAAGGGGAAAGGGGATCCCCCCAGTGCATCCCTGGCTGGACAGCATCAGCAGTGGGGCTGTGCTGCAGCTGGGGCCGTGCTGGGGTGGGAGATGGAGCAGGACAGAGGGGAAAAGGGGCACTGACTTCCTCCTCACCTGCCTCAGTGCCCTGGGGCATCTTCTTCTTCCTCACAGCCTTCTCCATCCAGATGAGGTTTGGGAATGGGAAATCCTGATTTGGGGGAAAAACAAGATGTGAGTGCACTGCCTTCGGAGGTCCCACTGGGCAAGTCCATCTCTAGAAGTCACCAGACGTCTGGTGGCCAGAAATACCTCCAAAAATCAAGGAGTCCAAAAACCTCTCCCAGGAGTTCCCTGTTTCCAGTGTCCTCACTTTGGGGTTATGGGGGTCCCTCTTCTCAGAGCTGCTGGGGGGGCTGTGGGTCCTGGGCATTCCCCCTCTCCCGGGTCCTGCTCAGGCATGATGAGGGGGTTTTGGGGGGTGTCCCAGGGCTTACCCTCCCCTGATTCTGTGGAAATTGTTTTTGTGATTTGTGCCAATTGGCAATGGAATCAGCAAATGCTTCTATCTGCTGTGTCCAAAACAGACACAAAGAAAGGTTTTGAAACTTTCTGACCAAACAGCCAAAAAAAGCATCAAAATCAAAGAAGTATAGTAGAGCAAAAGAGATGAGGTAGCAAGATGACTGATGCTTAGAATAAATTAGAGGAAGTTGGGGTAAAGTTAAGAGATATTGCAACAAAGCAATTAAAAGCTTATGTATAATAAAAAGCTTGATGCACTTGACAAAATCATGTAGCAGACACCAGTGTAAGGCCTCCCTCCAGACAACCACAAGGATAGGAATCAAGGATAACCTAGAAATATTATGAAATTACTGCTCCCAGCTTATTGATATTTGCTAATTTGGACTAACCAAGCACATTGGAAACTGCTTTGTAGGCTTAAAAACAGTATATATACTTTACTGAACTGTGTGTGCTGTGAGTGGAGCAGTGACTCCCCGGCCACCCAGCGCTGCTTGCTTGCTTTAAAATAAAAGGTATAGAAGTAAAATTTGGATTGACCATTGAAATTTTATATCAGATGTTCCAGGGTCCCCTTTCCCCAGCATCCCTCCACTCCAGGCACTCAACACTTCCCCTGCTCCCCTTTGCATTCCTGAGAGATCCAAAAATATCCCCTCATCAAATGAATTAAAAATACCTCTCCCAGCGACACCAAAATATATTTGGGACTCAACTCCTGTGAAAAATGCCAATCACTTGTTTTTAAAATTTTAAAAGTTTATTAGTAATAAAATAGTTCTACAAATACTAATACAATTAGAGTAATAATAATTTGGACAATTTGAATTAGGACAATACGAGACAACAAATATAAAGAGTTACGGACATCTGGGTACCTTTTTCTGGGCAGCACTAGCACGAAAAAGGACACCCGTTAGCAAAGGATTAACCCTTAAAAACAATAGCCCATTGCATATTCATGCACTTCATACATGATGCATAAATTCCATTCAAACACAGGATTCTGTCTGGCCATCATCAACCTCTTCCCTCTAATCCTAACAGCCCCTTTGAGGTGGGAAGAAGTTTGTTTCTTCTGATAAGAGAGCAATAAATTCTTTTCTCTGAAAGATTCAGGTGTCCTGCGTCTGCTATCTGGTGCGAGTGCCTCATTCCTTTCTTTAAAAAAACCTCACTGAAATAGTTCTTCTTTTAACTACAAAAGTTTCCTTTTAATTACAAGACTACATTTATTATTAAACTGTTAATACAGCACTACTAATCAATACATCAAAATACATATGGTAAATGTGAAAATGCCTGTATTTTATGATTGGCTTTTTGCAAATATTAAAATGAATATTATATGTGTTGCGTTAGAAAGTAATGCTGTATTAATTCTCTTAAGTACCGTGTTAAATATAGTTTTAGGTTATAAAAATTGTTAACATAGAAACAATGCTATGTAGGATACTTTTTTAAAGAAAGGACTTGCAGTGAGATAGCAGCCACAGGACACCTAAATCTTTCAGAGAAAAAGAATTTATTGCTCTCTTATCAGAAGAAAAGAACTTCTTCCTGCCTCGAAGGTGCTGTTAGGATTCAGAGGAAGAAGCTGACACTGACCAGAACCACAGAATCCTGTGTTTGAATGTTTGAATGGAATTTATGCGTCATCTATGAGGTGTATGAATATGCAATGGGCTATTGTTTTTAAGGGTTAATCTTCATTAGCGGGGGTCCTTTTTCGGGCTCGTGCTGCCCAGAAAAAGGTACCCAGACGTCCGTAACTCTTTATATTTGTTGTCTCGTATTGTCCTAATTCAAATTGTCTAAATTATTATTACTCTAATTATATTACTATTTGTAGAACTATTTTATTGCTATTAAACTTTTAAAATTTTAAAAACAAGTGATTGCCGTTTTTCACACACCATAAGCACACATACCTTTGCTTAAAACAATGCTTGCTTATTTCGAAAACAATACCTGCTTGTAAGCCTTAAAACATAACGCACTGAGCTCCATTCTTAAGCTTCAACTTTCCTAATATCTTGCTAGATAAACTTTCTGCAGCTTAGAGAGCTATTCAGACAAGCGTTAATACACAGGGCATTGTTCTATTTGCCCTTGCTTTTTCTACAGTTTAAACAATTTTTCTGCTGACCTATCTCATGGCTGCGCTCTACTCACAGTTCTGCTGTCTCTGAGGCCTGCCTTTTGCAGCTTTCCCAAACCCCTCTGATTTTATGGATTCCCACAGTAAATATCTGCATAGAGCCATATAATACGCACTTTTCATAACTCCGGAATCGGCAAGGTCCAAACCCCAGCAAAATCCCCCTCTTCCCCCCCAAAAACCCTCCCGGAGCTGCCGCTTCCCCTCGGCGCTCACCTGCGGGACGCGGGGCAATGCGATGCTGCCGGGCCCAGCCGAGCTGCGGGCTCGCCGTGGAACCCCGCAATGCTCCTGGCCCTGCTGCTGCTCCTCCTCGGGCTGCTCCCTCCGTGCTGCTCCTGTTCCTGCTCCTCCCCTTCTCCTCTCCCTCCCCTTCCTCCCGCTCCAAGCCCGATCCCCCTTTCGCACCCCCTCTGCCCCACGGCCGCAGCAGCGCCGGCTCTGGGGTGTTGGGGAAGATGAAACAGGAAAGCCTTACAAATATGATTGTCTGGCAAAAGATTTTGAGAATATGGAAACTATAAGCGAGATTGAAATGAAAGCAAGCTTTGAGATCCCTCAGTTACTGAACAACGGGAAAACAACGGTGTGGCCGCTGAAAGTAACCCCCGTTTGATGGAACAATTCCCTCTGCTTGCAGGCAGGTCCCAGGGTCAGAGCAGCCCCTACTGAAGGGGTCCACGGAGGAGTTTTTAGGGTTTAAAATGTAGCACAGTATGGTAATGTAATGATTCTTATAGGTCGTATGAAAATGCTGTAGGATTTGTATCTTGTACTAGATTGGTTAGTGAGAATCAGAATATTCAACACAGAAGAAGATTTATTATATTGTAATGGGAACTTTGCTGTTTTAGCTCTTACCTCTCTTACTCTTGCTCTTACCTCTTGTCTCCTAGCTCTTGCCTTAGATGCTCTTACCCCTTTTACTCTCTTATGCTTTTACTCTCTTACCTTCTCATCCTCTCTCCCCCTCTCCTCTTTCGGGCCTGCTCCAGCTGTGGCTGCAGCTCCCAGCAGGGCCCTGCACCCAGGCCCTTTGCAATAAACCCCAAATCCCAGCAGGGCCCTGCACCCAGGCCCTTTGCAATAAACCCCAAATCCCAGCAGGGCCCTGCACCCAGGCCATTTGCAATAAACCCCAAATCCCAAAAGGCCCCTGCACCCAGGCCCTTTGCAATAAACCCCAAATCCCAGCAGGGCCCTGCACCCAGGCCCTTTGCAATAAACCCCAAATCCCAGCAGGGCCCTGCACCCAGGCCCTTTGCAATAAACCCTGTTATGTTTGCCCAATTATCCATCATAAAAAAAAACCAAACAATATTTAAGGTAGCAGCAATTTTAATTGAATTGTTTAGAAAATATATAAATAAGGGATAATTTGGTTCAAATAATAGCGCATAAGCAAAAACAACCGCGGGGTACAGAGGGCAGAGTTCAATGACCCTTGCCACTTCACGTGCAAGCTTGCCAAGTGAAAGTCACCCCTTATATGCCATGTGTAAATGCCATCTCCTCCCATTTTCGGTTCATCATATCTCTATCTCCGCCCTCATTACCACCCTTATCACGCATGTGCCACCACTCGGTTTGGTGGTCGCACAAGTCTTTGGGGGTTGTCACTGATGAAGGCTCTGTAGTCTTCTTCGTTGTCCTTTAATTCACCTTTGGGTTATACATGCGCACCAAGCCAGTATAATGTAAGCCAAGACTAACGTATCACTGCATCTGCATATCAAGGCAATAAATCCCTTATAATTGGCATTTTCTTGGACGCAACCAGGTTCTTGGTCATTTTTAGCAACGGTATCTTCAGCTTCTTTCCTATGGTCCTTGAGAACATCTGCTGGGAAGGGGGGGGTGGGTGGAGACCCTCCTTTCCCTCTCTTCTTTGGCATTACAACTTTTAGCTATTAACTATTTTATTATTCTCAAATATTAATTACTGTATCAATATTGATTACTGTTTCAATTTTTATCAGCATGAATCACACCTATTTATCACAACCCCAAGTTCCACGACCTGGCTGCAGAGATCTCTCATCTCCATGCGTCCCGACTGTGCTACCCCCATCAATCCTACACCGGGACAGGGGGAGAAACCCCCAGAGCCCCCAGCGATGGGCAGGGGGCTCGGGGATTAAGGTGTACTTGTAGTTTTCTTGTTATGTCTAGGCTCTGAAGCAGGGTTTGTCATTGTTGTGGAACCAAGATTTGTCAGGACCCAGGACATCCCTCTGGCTGTCCTGAGCAGCCCAGACCCCTGCCAGGGGGCTCAGAGACCCTGGCACAGAGCCCAAAATGCCCCTGTGGTTTTGATTATGACCCATGGAGCAAGTTACCAACCTTCTATGAAGATCAGCAGGCCACAACAGTTTAGGTAGCGTATTAGTGAAGCTACTACGGGGTGAAAATGTAGATTTTGGGGTTTCTGGTATGGGGGTTCAGGGGGCAAGATGGAGGGAACTGTGTGTGTCCAGCTTTCTCCTTCTTCTTCTGCTGTGATGGTGGCACTTACCGATTGGTTTAGAGTAGAAGCTCACTGTCTAACATAGATGATAGGTATTGGAAAGCAATTGTAAACATTGTACATGTAGTTTGTAGTAATAAGACATAACACTGCCCCGGGGGAGGCAGAATGCCTCAGACTGTCCTGCTGAGCTGACCTTGACAGGGCAGGAGAAAATTTTTTACAGATAAGATAAATGAAACAACCTTGAGACTGAGAAATGAAGAGCCCTGACTCCTTCTTCAAGCGCCGGGCTGGGAAAAGAGACTTTGGAACTTTTCTCGGGGTCACTCTGACCAGCTAGAGACCCTGACAAAGATTAATCAAGGATTAATACAGAAATAGATGTTCTAATCTAGCCTTGCACTTCTGCTGGTCCCTAGGAAGGCTGGTGGGTGATTTCTGTCTGTGTTCAAATATTTAAAGCAACAACAAATAGTCCCACACTTTATATTTCAGATAAAGAATTTAATGGCATCTTAACATTGTTTTCACAATCTTATAATGTGCATATTTTACTCCTTGTGAAGCTGAAATCTTTTTAAATACAAGTAATTCTACTGAAATTTTAGAAGTTTCAAAACCATTTTAACATACTGAAAACAAAACAGTCTAAAAAGACAGGTCTAACAGCCATTAAAATGCAGGAAAAAGCAAGAGGACTTCAGGTAAAAGAACATTCATTTAACAGCTACATTTCTTCCACTAAGTATTTATGTGTTAAGAAAAACAGAGCAAATGTAAAAGAACAGAAGTTTTTAAAACCAGAGTTTATAATGCCAGAAACAGCTTTGAAACAACTTTCTATGTAGTTCTATTTATTTCAAAATTTAAAATTGGCTCATTTTTGTCCCAACATTTTGAAGTATTAAACACACTGAGTATGACAGAAAAAAGCAACAAATTCCTAACCCTGAGAGAAGAACAACCGTGCAAGCAATGCCAGGGCACTGGGCATTTCTGCATTTTAAGCAAAGAGCTTTACAGCATCTTTAATTTTCCTTTTCCTGTCCATTGTGGAGAGCGCAGTCCAGCCCGCCTCGCGCATCCTCCTCATGGTTTTGAGTTTCAGAGCAGAGCCTGGAGATTTCACACTGCATGGAGCTGGGCTCTGGGAAGGAAAATAAAGCCATCCTTTCGTTTCTGTAAACAATCTGATTAACTGCTTGGTTTAATCTTAGGAAAGGCTAACATACCTTTTTTGGTGCTGTGGAATGTAACTGTGAAGCTTGTGGATAATCTTTGTACAAATTTTTAAATGTTTCTTCTTCCGAGACTATGCTCTATATGATTAAAAGTTGAAAGTTAAATTAAAAGTTACTTAGTCACACTATATTAAAATTACTTTTTCTTTCTGCCTAAGGATATTAAATTATGAAAAATAAAAGTTGTCATTATGAGGCATAACAGTTCAATAAAAAGAATGTTAATTATGTACATACAATTGCAATTCCAGAAAGAACCAATAAATTAAAAATATACATAAATATTGGCTGGAATGTGGAAGCCCAAACTCTTTATTTCCATTCTCAGCCCCAGCAGTGAGCACAAAGAGCTGCTCAGCCCACGATTTGTTCTCTGGCTCTTACCAGGAGGTCAGTGTGCTCAGAGCTGTCTGACTCAGTGTCCAGCTGCACAAGCACTTTCTGCTTTTTCCTGCTGCTCTGCCCTGCAGGCAGGTTTGTGCTTCTTCCACTCTGCATTTTATCCCTTGGAGGAGTCTTTATAACACATGTCTGGGAAAGAAAATGTTTCTATTTTTAGATTACATTTTATGGGGTAAGTATGGAATCTAAAGCCAAACTCAGGACCCAGTTTACAGTCTGAGTGTCCAAGAATTCACCTGAGAGAAATGGTGGAACTCTGATCTTTCCATCCAGAGATGGAGCAAAGACCCAAACAAAGTGGGGTGGGGTGGAAATATCATTTTTTATATTATTTTTGTTGCCAAATGAGGAGAATGAAGGGGAAGCTATGGAAGAGCTGAGTTTCACGGCACATTGTATTTAAGTTCTCCATGCTTATCTGCAGAAATCCAGGTTATTCTGAACTGCAGCCACTACATTGGACTCTATCAAACATCAAAGAAAATGGGAACAAACAAAACTGCAGGAAAAGGCTTTCAAAGAAAGATTGGTAGCTACATCAAGATTGGTGTTTCTTAAAATAGTCTTTTCACTAGAAGTGAAACTGAGAAGCATTGAATGGTCCAGTGCAGTCCTTTTTTAGACAGATAACATCAAAATGGTGCTGGATTCCATTGTTCCAATGTGAAAACCACAAGTGAACTCCTGACAGGGAAGAAGGGTCAGTTCTGCAGTCAGGACTACTTTGATACTTTGACCATTTTTACAGCTGTATCAGCTTTTTTCTCTTCCATAGAGGAAAAGTGCCTTTACAAATGGACACTTTTAAGAGTAAGTAAATCAGTTCTAGAGACATAAAAAAATCAACAAGTGAGCAAGAAAAATTACACACTGGGAGCCCTTCCAGAAACTGCTGTCTCATATCTCCATGGAATGGTGTGACCCTTTAAAATCCCTTCTTATCCCAGGGGGAAAAAAAAAAATCATCTACAGAGAAGTAAGAAATAAAAATTCACTGTTAGGAGTTACAAAACTTCAATGTTGGACTGCCCAAGGGGCTTCCTGTACTGAAGAAGACTTTTTTTTTTTTTTTTTTTTTTTTTAGGAATATAATTTGGAGAGTTTCTATTTTTTACATGAATAGATTCACTGCATAGATCTAAACAAGGTTTAGGAGTCCCAGGAACATCAATTTGTATTTTCTATAATTTAAAATTTTAAGTCTAAAGCATTCTACTGTCTTTTGTTGAATGGAAATAAATTATCATGGCACTTCAATTGATTCTACACATATAAATACTACCAAATTCTAAAAGCAATTAAAAAGTTAAAGTTACCTTGTGTTTCTTTTCACTTTCAGGAATCACACTGCCAGAGTGCTCTTTTACAAGATTCTCCTACAAAAGAGTTACGTGACAGCAAGGAAATATTGATTTAAATTCAGTTGTTAAAAATCTTCTTGGTCTAATTACAGAGCACAGTCTATAATCACAGACTGCTACAAAGTTCACACAAAAATATGACCAGGTTTGGTACAACCCCAGCATTCCAAAGTCACTGAAAAACCCCTTCAGTTTAGGGAACTTTTTTGCTTTAGCTAGTTAAAATTAACTAAAATAAAGGAGAGTTTTGTTTTGTTGTTTGTTTATTTATATGTAATCTATAATCACAGACTGTTACAAAGTTCACACAAATACATGACCAGATTTAGCACAACCCCAGCATTCCAAAGTCACTGTTTTTCTGTTCAGTTTCATTTCTTACCCAACTCCTCCCACAGCACAAGCCCAGGCCACACCTCTCACCCCCACTGCTCAGGGTATAAAAAACTCCACCTTTTCTTCCATTTCTGCTCTCAGCTGTTCCTTAAGGGAGGACAGTTCCCTTTTCAAACATGACAGCTCATTTTCCTACAAACCATTAAACAAAGGACAGGGTTAACTCTGCACAGCCCAGAAAAAGGAAAACAGTCCCAAGTGAGGCAGTAATTAACAGGGACACTCATTAGATACACAAGATAATTCTATTTGCTTTTCAGCCCTATACTTGAAGCTTTGCTTTAGCTTGTTTAACAAAGACTGAAGCACTGTAAGAAACAGGTACTTGATCAGAAGTGTTCAAGGTAATACCTTAAAACCCTTGGGAGAGCAGGGGTGAGAGGGCACAATAGAGCAGGGGTGAGAGGGCACAATCTAAATATTTAAAACAAAAGTTTCCTATTCAAAGTGCGGAGTCAGAACATGACCCACTACCTGGAGGAGCAGACACAAACACACTGCCACTCCAATTTATTTTTAGAAACATTTGGAGTTTTTAGCACCCAGAATAAGATCTGTTGCAGCAGGTTGGGTGGGACTGCTGCGGGTAAAAATTAAAAGCACACTGGAAGAGTTCCCAGAGAATGTCCCTGGTGGGAAAGACCCCAGAGCACAGCAGGAAAAAGAAACTCTCTAAGCAAACTGAAAAAAGATTTTTAGAAGTCACAAACTGACCGAAGATCACATCTTTTGTCTCTCTGTGCTGTCGGTGGGCAAGAGGGAGGGATTGGGAAAAAAGGTGTTTTAAGGGTTTCGTTTATTTATCATTACTCACTTTTAATTCTATTAATAATAATTTTTTTTTTTAATTTTAAAACACTATTTGAGATGGATAGAACCTCTTGTTCGTTACGCAATAGACCACCATGTGATTGGGAAATACATGGTTGGTTAACCATATGATTGTGATTCAGAGATGCATGGTCCACCATATGATTAAGAAATAGATAACCACATAACCTAAAAATAATATATATCAAGTTACCATTGTTTGCTATAATTCAATCATGTATTGCGCAAGTACTAACCATGCGAAAGGCAAAAGGAGAACTAACCAAGCAATAGGAATCAGCCAAATATTCCCCATATAAGGAGAATGAGAGCTACGGGGTCAAGAGTACAGGCCCGAGGAAGACTTCGAGCCTTCATCCAACGACCACCAGAGGGTAGAAGACGACCCCCTAGCAACAACTGGAGCATGCGCCAAGAAAAAGAACACATCTACGGAAGTGGATTAGTATAAAAGGGGAACTTGAGAAGCACTGCGTGCGGCAGTTGGTGGAGCGGGGACTCCCCTGTCGCCCAACACTGAATCTTTTGCTTATGCTGTATGCAATGGATTAATAAATTCAAATTGGAAATATTGCTCCTTTTTGAGTCTATTTATAACACTATTTAAGTTTGAATCTGCTTTACCCTCAAAGTGTTTTTCTCCTAATCTTTATCTCAACTCAGTCCTTGAATTTTTCTTTCCCCTCCTCTGCTCAACAATAGCAGAGAAAAATGAGTGAATGTTTTTTTGTGTGTGCCTGGCACTTAGCCAGTATAAAACCACTACACAAGGACATCAGCCCCTTCACTGAATTATTGACCATTGCAAAGTGCTCCTTACCAGTGCCCTTTCTGATGAGAACTGCTTTTGCTGTTTCATTTTATATACTTTTAACTCTGCATCTTTTTCTTCAACCATTTTATCATATTCATTCTGTGGTAAAAAAAACCAAACCAACAACAAACTCAAAACATGTGACTAAATGTTGCAATATAGAGTTATCCAGTCTTAAAACATCATTTTTTCAAACCAGGCTCTTAAGATTCATAAAGAAAAGATTCATTGATGCTTCTGCAGAAACTGTAAAACAGGAAATGCTCAATTCAAGTATTATTTTGTGGACTGGCAGAGAGTGCTTTATTTCTGTGCAGCAATATGTGCTCAGCACTAAGAGCCAGCTGTGCCATCTTTATTAATGTAGCTGCTAAAGATATTGCAAAATGAGGAATAAAAAGGTAAACTAAAATGTGTCAGGCTAAACTGCTGACAGTCACTAGGTAACCTCTGAGAAAGAGGCCAAACTGATACTGAAAAATATTGCATTCAGATGGTATCAAAGGAAGCCTGAATTGAAAAAAAAATCTAAAAATCCCAGAAGTTTAGATGAATGGAATGTATCTGCCCATAGGAATGTGTTCATATTCTTCAAATGAATGTGATTTTAGATGATGCAAAGTCCAGCATGTGTTCAGCTTCCTTTTCCCAGACTCAGGCCTGTTTCTGCTTTGGAAAGGTCATTAATGTGGTGTCACAAGTTATAAACATGGTATTGACATGGTATCACCCATTGCAAACCACAGCAAGCAGGAAAATCTCCGACCTTGTGCTTTTCCATCAGTGCCACCATCTCAGTTATCTTGTGCTGACATCTGGCATCAGTTTCTCTCTGTATCATTGCAGTTTCATCACAAAGCAACCTCATCTTTTCTACCTGTCAGTAATAAATTGCATTTCATTCATCAACATAACAATATATTTCTTTTAAATCTCAATTTCTTCTTCCCGCTGTGGGTGCAAAGTTTGCAGTCCCACTTGGGCTTTATTTGCTTTTAAGATCCCTTTCAAATCCCTCATCTTTTCTGCAGATTGTTAAAATGGGCAAGATCAAAGGTACAGCCATGGCAGGCAAGCTCACTGCAAACCAAAAGGCCATTTCAAGCCCTCTGCCCTAACGTTTCTTAGCATTGCCATCAAAAAAGTGTGGGCGGAAAAATCCTAATATGGGAGAAGTTATAATCTAATTTAATTGTGCTGACTTTATACCAAGGGTGGAATTTCTTTAAACTATATCGTGAAAGAAGGAATTTTTAATGGAGTTCTCATTGTCAAAGACATATTCAAATATTTCAACCTAAGCACCTAATGTACTAAAGCTTTGCTCACAGGCATACAAAACAAGTTCCATTTATGTTGAGAAGACTGAAATATGAGCAAGGACTCTGGATATTAAAGCTTCAGAACAACATTTTAAACTAAAAAAAAGTAAATTGCAGTAAAAATTAACACCTCTCACCTCTTCACGAAGTTTATTTTCATTTACTTTTCTTGTTTCTATGTCTTTTTGATAGATGTCAACTTCTTCCTTATGTTGCTTGTTCATATTTTCCATTTCTAACTGCAATTTATTCACCTTTGGAGAAAGCAGAATTGCTGCTGTTATTTGTTTAGGAATTACTATGTTGATTATTTTTTCTTACCTCTTATTTTTGAGCACAAACACTGTTACTTTTCAGGTATATGATTCAAGTGGTTCCTATTTAAAAGTTCAGGGTTTTTTTTAATAAAGAGTTGAACTTTGGCCTGAAGTGAGTTAGAAAATACTCAAAGGAAAAATGGCAACAGCACAATGGGGAAGACTGCCCTAAGCAGTCACCCTAAATGCTGTGAATGCCTTGGAAAAAAAACAAATACAGATGGAGATTTTATTCCCTCTCTTGTAAATCTGTATCAGATTTTCACAGGTTTTATGGTACATTTTCTCCCAGCTGTGCATTTTGACTACAGTTTTTCCTTTTAAGTTTTTCATATGAATATCCTCAAAAAAGTCCACTTTTCTTCAAGTGCATTACCCAAAGCTGGACACAATATTCCCATCAGAGGGATTGCCACTGAAGAACACATTTAAAGAATAGCCTAAAAAGAGTAATATATTTATATATATATTTCTTTTAAATGCTTTTCTGTTACAATGAGGTTGCTGAACCCTGTTCAGTCCACTATCAACAAAAGAAAAAAAAAGGGAACAGATTGGAAACATCATTAATTGCAATGTGAATCCATCTCTTAAATGTCCAATAGTCAGTGCCCAATGATTAAAAATGGAAGCATCTTCTAAAAACTATGAGCTCATTCCTGCAAAGTCTGTATCCTAGATCCATAAACCAGCTCAGAACGTATAACAAGTATTATCATTACCTACACTGGAAGTTAAAAACACTCACCTCATCTTCTACACGATGTTATTTAAACCTACCTTCCCTTCATAAGTATTGCTTTTCTTGCTTTCTGCAGTAATTTTCTTTTTCAGCACCTTATTCTGTTGAAATAAAACAAAACAAGCACTGTACCTCAATAAGTTAATAGAATTATGTCATGGTTTAACTGCATCAAGATATTCCAGCTTTCATCAGGCAAATAACTCTTTGTTGTGCAGCTCAGGCTCCAGAACAATTCTTCAAACAAATGAATGTTCAGCTAATTTCTGTGATAATTACTGTTTCTTCACGACCTTAAGAAAGGCTCCTCCTGAGCAGCAGCAGGGAATAACAAATGAGGTGCAGAATGGAAATTAAAACTAAGATGCTGCTGACAGAAGGTGTGAAGATGTCATGACCAAAAATACAAGTTATTTATTTTTACAGTGAAGTTACTACAGTTTGTGCCAGTGCAGAATTCTTTTCTACTAGTGGTAACTGAGATATTCATACACATACATAAATAACACTATGCACTAAATGAAAAAGAGTAGAAGTTTATTAAAGATATTATTTTTGTAATTGCTCTTTTCAAATTAAGGCTCATTTAACAAATCAAGTGATCCCTAAGATGACTCTCTAATTTGCTCAGGGTTAGGATAAGAAAGGAAAATGTTTAAGTTACATAGGTGTATCTAAAGACATCACAGCAGACAAAAACCTGCTGAAAAGGCAACCCAAAGTATAATGTGTTTATGTATTTGTGACATTTAAAATCTCTACACACCTCCTGCTGCAACTCTTCAATGCATTTGGTTTTATTTTCCATCTGTTTCTTTAAATTATTCATCTGAAAGAGATATTTCAGACATGAGTAAGTAAGTTCTACAAATGACTCCCTATGTGAGCAATTCCTGTAGATGTTCTCAAACCTGCCCTTGCACCAGTCTGGTTTGTTCCAATGGGACTGAAACACCAGCTGCCGTGTCAGAATAATCAGAGTTTTAGCCATAAAGTACCACAAGATGTTGATTAATAGCAGTGAACCAGTTCCTTAGTGGTTATAGAGTTAAGAAAGAAGAAGAAAAAAACCCCAGCATCTTCACAATTTAATAAATAGACTTGTAAGAAGTTCCCTACATCCATGAAAAAATGAATTTTCCCAATTATTTTCTAGAATCTTCAATGGCTTTTCCTTTCTTGAAATTTCATTTTCAGTTCTCTTAACCTGAAATTAAATTGTAAATCTTTGACTTTTACAATGAAATTTTGAAATTTGCTAAAAACCCCAGGTTGCTTTGAACCAATAGAAAGAAAAGTAAAAATGTTTGAATCTATTTCAGCTCAAACTCACACTACATATAAAAAGCTAATCCAGAGCCCATCCATCACTGAGTGGGTATATGAAAAAACAGAAAAGCAGGTTCTCTGTTTGCCTGAAAACAAACAAATCTTTAATATTAAACTTCCAGCACAGAGTGAACATCCCAGTGACTGTGCTTGTCTTTTGAAATACCAGGGCTCACATGGGGACATGCAAGGGCACAGCTGGCAGCAGCTGGGAAAGAAGAAACCTCTGGCAGAGATCACATCCCCCAGGCAGAGCTTTGCAGAAAAAATCCCAACAAAGATTTTACATTGAATGCTGTCCTGCAGGTTCTGTAAGATATTTTCATGACACAGGACATACATTTTCTTCTCTTTCATCCAGTGTACTTTTCATCTCTTCACCTGTCTTTGCCATTTTCTCCTTCAAAGACTCCAGTTCATTTCTAAGTGCCAAATTAACAAGCATTAGTAAATATTTCCTTATTGCCTTTAACTTATTTTCAGTACTTCTAACAAACCCATATTTTATTTTCTGAAAAGAGCTGCTAATGTTGATGGGAACTTCACATAAGCTGCTCAATGAAAATGTTCTTAAAATGCAGCAACAGGCCCAGTAAGTCAATATGTGAACTGTCCATACTTCTTGTAAGTAGGAAAAGATGTTCCAGGAGCCCAAGGAAAATACATCCTGACCTGGACTATTGCAATGCAGCTGTGAAACATGGGAGCTGCCTGTCTGTTGAACTGGGGCTACAGAGAGTAACTCTGATCCAGTTTTGCCTTGTCACATTTCATCCATAACCTTCAGCTTCCATTTGAATTTCCTTCACACCTGAGATGTCTAATGCAAAACAAGACAGCTCCTACTATGGAATACAAAATGATGGCAAACATTGTTCCTGCAGCAATTGGTATTTCTAATCTGAGAAAATTTCTACTTGGCCAACAGCAATTCTGAATAGTTTCTGTTTAGCTATGTAATCTAAAAAAACATTAATCAAAGAATCCCAGAAAGCAATATTTGAACACAACTAACTATTTGAGTCTGCTTCCTTTAACAATATCAGTTATTAATATTTGTTTTTACTTGCCTTAGCTGGCTATTTGCCTCTTCTAGATTTTCAACTAACTGCTTTGTATTGTCTTCTTTTTTCTTACTATCCTAAATAAAGACCCTTGTGTCAGCAAAGAAATAAAATTCAAAGTGACTTCTTAAAAAATTCAAAGCCATCCAAAGCACACAGACCTGCCTTGTTCACAAGTGTAAATACACTTCCTTTCCAATTCAAACACAAAAAAATTTGCTCAGGTACTCTACAGATCCAAGTCATGTTGCAGCTCATAATCTAATTTGTAAAACAGAGTCATTTGCCAAATTGAGTATTGTCCTTTCAAGAAAGCTGGAAGTTTACAACTTGCCTCTTGTTGTTCTTGCAGCTTCTGGAGTTCTGCAGCCACAGCATTTTTCTCTTGTGCTGTTTGTTCTTTCTCTAGTGAAAGCTTACTGAGATACACTGTTAGCTGTTCATTCTTTAACCTAATTTAAAACAAATGGCCAAGAGGAATAAGAAGATGCATTTTGAAATCTCCTTTTAAATTAAAAATACCCATTATCAAGTGTTATTCCATGCTGAAAGAAGTCCAGGCCTTTATCTACAAATATAAGCTTTGTAGCAGAGTCAGAGAGATGTAAGAAGGTGACAGAAGAAGGAAAGAAAATCAGAGTCAACTTTTATATATATATAATGGTTATTGAAGATTATGTATTTTAAAGCAAGATTAACAATGAATTCAGAAACTTTCTCTTCTTGTTAAATAAGTGAAAGAACAACTACATATGCCATAGAATACACATAAATAGAAAAGTGGAATTTAGAAATGTAAGCATATAATTAATGGCATATATGTGGTTCAAAACTTTCATTAGAAAACAATCATAGTTCATTTCACTGTGGATTAAAGCAACTTCTGTATTACACCAAAACGAATTCAATATTCTATTTTCAAAATGGTCATACGCCTCTTGTTCAAGATCTGTTTTCAGAGTCACAAGCTGCTTTAAATAATCTTGTTCCTTCTCAGCTGTTCTTGTCAGCTGTGCTTTCAAACCATGGAATTCTTTCTGCAAAATGAAAAGGAAGAGTTTTGAGTTCCCATGTGCAAATTCCAACTGCTGGAGGTTATCAGACATGAACTCAGAGCACAAGGCTTTCAGAAGAACCCAACAACATCCATGCCATGGATTATCCAGATTGGATCTTTCCAGTCTCTGCTGGGATCTGGAAGTGGTGTGAGATAGTGAACTGTGACACCAGTGCTGTTCATGTCTGTCCTCTGCTGTGAGTTTCATTACCTGGGCTGCAAAATTCGGGTGGGACCCTGCTCTGGGTGCTGTTTCTTATGTATAAACTTGTATACAAGTCATGATGTGCAACTTCACTATTTCTAAAAACATGTAACTGTTGCCTTTCTTCAGACCTCTCTCATTTGGAGAGCATTTTCATTTCTCTCTCCACATTTCTCTGTCTCTGCAAATTTTGTACAGTAGCCTCAAGATTCTTCTTCAGTAAAAGTGCTCCAATTTACCCATTTTAGAAAATGAGTGACACTCAGTTCAGAACACTCAATGCACAGATTATAACAACAAGCAGACACAGTAAAATGCACACCTGATTTCAGACTATCTTAACTTCAGCTGATATGGATTCTTGTTAGGCTTGTAAATATAAAATCATAATGAAAATAAACCTCTGTTAAGAGTGTATTTCATATAGCTTAGACTTCTGTGACAGAAAATGGGCCTGTGTCACAGCACAGCAGGGTTCACAGAGGCCAGAGCTAATTACCTTCCTGGAAGGAAGGAAAAATGGGAAAACTTTATATCCAGAGGGAGTGGCATTTGAATGGGCATGAACAAAGAAGGAAATAACCAAAAACCTTGAGAAGGAAAACCAAAAACATGGGAGACAAGAAAAACCAAAAGCACAGGAGACAAGGAAAACAGAGGCAATAAAGAATTCTTCAAAGAAAACACTGAAATTGTGTGTGAGAAAGTTTAGTAGAAATGTTAAGGTAGACTGGATGGAGTTTACTTATGACATTTAAGATACTTACAAAGCAAGAGGAATTTCATATGAAGAGCAAATGCCATGGGATTAATAAAATGAACATTTACCAGAGTTTCTGACAGCTCTTCAAGTTGCACTTCTTTGTCACATTTTACTTTTGTCATCTCTTCTACAGCACATGAAATGTAAAATGAGTGGAACATAAATGATTTTTCATATTTAGCAGGCAGTATAAAACATTTCCCCTTTTGCAATACCCAGTTCTCAAAACTTGTTGGATTAAGTTAAGAAACTGAAAAGCTCATTTATGACTTAATCTAAATGTAGACTTGAGAAAATGATTCAGACATTAGCAAATCTATATCTGAAGAGAAACTAAATATTTATCTTAAATAAAATTTAGAGCCTATTATGTTTTCCACAAATATAGCTTCAAGTAAACCATGGACTGTAAGACTAGAGTATTCTCCAAGTATTGATGCACCTGCATTGTTCCAGAAAAAAAATATGAACTGCTGAAGGTATCACATAGATATGCTGGGAAAGGAAACCAGTTGTTACTAACTTCCAAATGGTTTCTATGTGCACATTCACAATTCTGGGATTTTTTGCAATTCTCAACAGCAAGGCAGAGCTCTTACTCTGGGGACTAAGGAGCACATCCCTAGAAACCACAGGATATCAAATTGATGATATTTAAAAACAACCCCTGCCAGCATCATTCCACTTCCAGCATGGGGAGGGTCACAGAAACCTCCATGGGAGGTTTTGTCTCTGCTGCACAAGTCACTCCTGGCACCTGCAGTGCTGCTGCTCTGAGCTGCAAACCAAAATTACCTCCAGAGGAATTCATGCATGAATGGTCTGACTATTGGAGCTGTGCACAGCACTGCCCTGTGGCTGCTGCCAGCACCAATGACCCCCAAAGAAAAGGGATCAGCTGAGTAAAAATAAATCCAGGCATTCCTGACAGGTACAGGCACTGTAAAATCATTTCTCCAGCTACTAGAGACAGTCCATTTCCAGAAAAGAGCAGAAAACATTTTTATTACTGCCCAGCTCATTTTCTGCCTTTCTACAAGCCTTACCCAGTTCAGCAGATTTATTCTGGAGCTCCAAGATAAGCAGCTTTGAATCATCATCAGATTTCTTTAATCTAAGGAAATGGTAAATGAAAAATCCCAAATGTAGGGTACAAAGCACTGCATTTGAAACTTACAGGACAATAAGACAAAGTCTTAGCACAAGCACTTTAAGAACATTTATCTTTCAACAGGCAGGTGATAGATCTGCCTGCAACACACATCAAATTTCACTTTTAAAACCTCAGAACAGTAGACATAAAAGTAAACAAATATATACCTACAGAAATCTGTATTTCTTAAAGACAGAATTATGAAAGTTGGAGGGGGCAAAAGATTACTTTTTATACAGTATCAACTATCACAAACAAAAAAAATACATTAAATTCTCTGCATTTAGACCACTGTGTGAAAAAAATTTCAGCTTCATTTCCAATTGTTATTGATTTCGTCATAGGCTGCAACCTGTAAGATCACTCTTGGAATTTAAACTCATCCATTTACCTATTTTGTTCTTCTTGCAGCAAGCTTTTCAAATTGGCAACAGAAGTCTCAAACTCCTCTGTCAGGGCTGCAAGCAAAGCCTTCATTTTTTTACATTCTTCCTCCTGCTCTTCCTTTTCTCCAGTGACCTGAATTAATGTTTTCACTGTAGTCTGGAATTCAGTTTCCAAGTTCTTTTGAGTAGCCTTCAAGACATGATATCATTTCTAAACATGTTTTGCAACAAAGAGCTACAGCTGTTTCATGTCTAAAGTATCCATAATTACTTATGCAAATACTCATCTAGTCTATTTCTACTGTAAAACTATAAGCAAGGGGTACCTCTGCCTTTTGCAATGAAATTTTAGCCTCTTCCAGCTCTGCCCTCAAATGTTCTTTACTGCCCTGGGATTCCTTTAACATTTCTTCATTATGTACTAAACAAAAAAAGATGTTTATATTTTTAAAAATAGGATTATTTACTAAAAAATGCTGCTAAAAATGGAAAATTACATACATTTAAAGAATGTAACAAAGACTAATGGTACTGACATCATATACTATAAAATAATAGATGAAATTAAAATATAGATGGCTTAAAAATATTGAAAATCAAGTTCTGAAAAGTAAGTTTCCTCAGTGACATGTGCCTGACTGTAAATTTGCAAAACTGAAGCAACATATTTTTCCCTTGTAATTTTCAAAAGCTCTCACTGCTTGACTCACCCTTAAAACTGCCCTGCCAGTCCTGCTCCCACATGAGCAGCTCCTGTTCCAAACAAAAATAAGGCCTTCAAGGCCCCAAAATTCTGCTGCCAACCAGCAACAGAATAAGACTATCATGGCCCTGTTTCCTATGCTTCTATAAACAATTACATATAATAAATAAAGATTCATAAACAATTACATTTCAATTCTATAAACAATTACATTTAAACACAGCAGGCAGAACATTCTTACATTTTGCTTCCATTAAGTCAGCAATCTTATTTTGTGACGTCTGCAGCTGAGCCTTGATGTCTTTTATGACATCATCTTTTTCATCTCTCTGTATGGTAAGAGCTGAAATCTAGAAAAATGCAAGAAATATCATCATGAAGTCTGGAGAAGGGACAGATATTAATTTTCATTTGTACCCAGGTATGATAAGCAGACATTTTGCTGTCATTCAAGTTAGATAGATAGATAGATAGATAGATAGACAGACAGACAAATAGATAGATAATATTTGTCTAGATATAATCTTAGCCAAATATTGATCAAGTCACATTACTCTAAACAAAAAAGTTCTCCAATTCAAAATCAAACCATAAATTCCAGTAGACTAAAGGGACTGAAACACCACTAAACTTAGAAGAATTTGACTTAAATGCAGCTTCAGATGTTATTTTGTCTTTTTTACTAATACCCAGAAACACTTCTTGGCTCTTGCATTGCCCCATTAGTTCCAAATAAAGCTCTACATCTTAGATGGCAAAATGAGCAAACCTGCTTTTCCTTTTGACTGACTTCCAGTCTGCATTCTTTTTCAAACTTGTCCACTTTTTCTGCTTCTTCTTTTACTTTGGAGATACAGTAACATCCATAGTTAACATTCTAGCTGAAATAAACTCCAAGCTCAATACAACTTCCAGTTTAAGGTTGCCTGGAATTGTACAGCTGTACCATTTGTTTCCCAAGAGTAATTGTTGACGCAATGTTTGATTTTATAATGAAAATACAAACAGAAAAGAGCATGTGAGAATGAAACAGGAACATAGCAGGCTATACATACAGAGAGAGAGCATTTAGCTAAAGTTTCTGTAGCTATACACTCGTGCATTATCATTTAAATCAACAAACTATGGGAAGTAAGTGTCGGATTTTGGGCTGTTTAGATGGTCTGGAAAACCCCGAAGATGGCCTTGGGCCGCCCGCGCTCCAAAGGACGAGAAGGGACTTCAGATCTTTTCTCGGTCTCGGTGTTTATTAATTGCTTATCTAAAAGATTTTCTCTGGGCCTGACAGAGTTCTGCTCAGCAGTCAGCCATGGGCACACACTGACAGCCCCTGGGGCGGTCATCTATCTTTATACTTGAGTTACGTATACAATATTTATCATTTTTCTCCAATACCCTCTACTCTTATTAACCAGTGTTCTTTTAGTAATGCCCAATCCCGGAGTGCCAACATCACCACAGAAGATGGAGGCCTAGAGGAAGAAGAAGAAGGAGAAGGGCACGCCCCAATTCCTCCATCTTACTTCTCTAGACCCCCCTGTACAGAAATCTTAAACCCTGTATCTCACACTCCAATTAACTTGTCCCTTCACCATTCACCCCAGTGAAATCCTCCTATCCTCATACTGATGTCATCTCCCCTGTGGGATCAAAGTCCAGCCACCAGACATTTCTGGCAACATTCCAGGACTCCCGAGCCCCCCAGGGGTGGTCTTGTTCACCCTGCACCCCAGTTCTGAGAGGCTGAGATCCCACAAGTAAGTATTGATCTCTAGACTGTACTTCACAGACAAAACTTCAATTTTGAGTGACTGTTTGAGAAATAAAGTTCCAGCTTTGGCCCAGTGGAACAGCAACAGAAGGGGCCAGGCAGTGACCAAAGGCAGCAGGAATAAAAGAAGGGTCCCAGTGTCTCAGTGTGAGCTGCTCACCATTCCAGCACTTCACATCTGGCTGCCCTGACACTGCATGTGTAACACAAGCTATGAAGTAAAAAACTGAGCCAGCTGCATAAACTCAATAAACAGAATTCTCACATTTGAAACTCATTTCCAATCTGTCGTTCTCTGCTTGCACACGAAGCTCTTCAAATGCCACCGTCATTCTCTAAAAACAAAATTTAATATTTGAAGTTCAATACTGGAAACCCTGGAACTTCTCCAGGGGCTGCTGCCCACCTCAGCCATTCTGAGGAACCAGCAGGGAGGTGAAACAGAGCCCAGAAAGAAGCCAGAAGCTGTGCCAGTGACCCAGCACTAAGCACACATCACCCAGATCACAGGGATCTACATCCCACACACTGCTGCACCTTCTCCATTGAATGTGCTTTATAGAACGCAAAAATCACTCTTGAAAAGGGATTGAAAACCCAACTTCATGTATCACACATGACATGATACCCACACATGATGGACACAAACAGTATCCCAACATAAACATGGAACTCAGCTCAGCTCACATAACTCACATTCCTTTCATCAAGCTTGCTCACTTACTTCTACGTTGCTGTGAAGTTCCTCATACAATTGTATTGTTGCTTCCTTTTCCTGTTCATCTATCAAAGCAAGAACATATAAGAAAGTTTTTCTTTTGAACAAGAATGCCAGCTGCCCAAGTCATAATTTTTAATCAGCATAATGAATTAACAAAGGAATTATCAGCTCCATTCTTACTAAATAAGTCATTATGAAACATGGTGCCAAAAGTTACAGAATCTAGGGAAAATGTGTATTTCATTGAAACATTAAGCAAGCTCAACTTTTAAATTTCCTTCCCAAGATATTTTTTTCTGTGAAAAGTGTAATTCTGGATCAGTTTATGCGACCATATTAATTATTATAGTATTAATGCTGTTGAATAATAACGTATCAAAACTGTTAGTATTTATAAACTGTAATCTAGGGTTTAGCACTTAATTTCTTCCTATCAGCAGATGCTGATAGAGCATCTGAACTGTCATTATAAAATTGCAACACTCCATGTCCATATTTTCCTTCTTTCCTTTCACTTTTGTAATTGATACTATTTTTTCCTAAGAAAACAATTAAAAAGAGAACAGTAAAAGAAACAGCTATCAAAAAAGAACAGTACATCTATATAGAAGGATTTCTAGAATTAAGGCTAAAAAGAAATAGACACTTCTTAAGTATCCAGGATCAAGTTAGTAAAATTATAATGATTATAATAACAATTCTAAATTGCATATAAAGTAAAATTCCCAATCAATAACATATTTTAAAACCTCAAGAATTTAAACTTCATTAAGTTATCCAACTGTCTTGGCTTGTTCAGTTTCATGAGAAGAATTCCAGTTACTCATTATACCTTGGGGTTCAGACCTTTTTTCCCCACAAATGTGTGATGGCTGAAAACAGGATAGGTCAGCTCTGGAAATTTGTTACAGAGTGCTGGGAATTCAGAGTAGATTCTACTGCCTAAAACCAGGCATGAAGTGTCACTTCTCATGTCTGAATACATTCCCAGAGTGTGGCTGGGACTGCAAAGCTTCAATGGCCTGAGCAGCCTTGGGGAGCCCTGCCCTGCCCTGCAGTGGCTCCAGTGCCAGTCGGGGCTGTGGGCACTGCCTCAAACCTGGAGCACTGTTTGGGCACCCAAGGAGCTCCCAGGCTGGCAACCCTGCAGCAAACAATCTCACTGCCTTCAAAAGCCCTCTGCATTCAGCATTACAAACCACAAATCTGTTAGACCTGGGGCTTCACTTCCAATTTTGTGAGCCACTTAAAATTCACTTCTCATTCTGAGAGCCACATCCAGTCGATCTCAACTGTAGAACTTTTCTGAACAGCACGAGAAATTTCTTCTTCTTGCTTCTGTTTGTGAATTCAGAACAAGCTAGAAGTACATTTATCTGATAAATAAAAACTAAAAAAGCATTTACATTTGCTGGTCTTCTCTGTGAAGCGAGTGCAGGTGCCCTTGAGCAGATTACACAGATGCCTCGAAGCAGCAGCTCTAAAGGAGGGAAAAATATCATGTTTGCACAGGAGTGCACAGTGCTTTGTGCACCTAAGGAGTAACAATGGAAATGACCTTCAAATTTTAACAGCTAATAAAACTGCCCACTTGGAAACTGATTATTTCCACCACAAAAATATATCCTTGGTTCTATTACTTACTCTTTCAAGAGATCTTTATTTTCACATATCTCATCTTCCAGTTTCAAATGGAGTTTCTCATTTTCAAACTGTTTTCATGGGGAACAGATGCAAAAAGACACTGTTATTGAAAAATATATTAGAAATGCACTTGAACTTCTCAAATCCCTCATGAAAAAGTCACTTGGGGCATCAGTAGACAGAAGTCTGTTTTATCTGGTGTTACATGCTGAGTCATCTTTTGCATGAAAGATACAATAATTAATGAACAATAATTTACCAGCAAATGAGACACTTACAGGTATATTCTTCATACCCACCCTCACACAGGACAGGTGCCTGCAACTTCTCAAAATAATCATTTTCTCAAGGCACAAACCAAACTGCAACAGTCTTTAATATTTAATTGTATCAATAATAGTGTCATACTGAATCAGGAAGCACTGAACTTCATCTATTCAATGTACACTATACAATACTGGCCTGCAGTTCTTGAATGGCTTTATTCTGTGCTTCAATAATCTTTCTATTCTCTTGGAGTTTTCTTTCTTTCTGGTTTAGTTCAGTTTCCACAGTCAGTTTCCACTGCTTGATCTTCTCAGCCTCTTTGTAGAGTTTTGAGAACAATTCATTCGTTGTTTCTGGATTCTATTAGAATAGGTTCCACAAGTTAATCTCAAATACTATCTAATTAATAGTATATAATATCTAATTAATACTGTTGTAGATAATGTATTTATCTCTTAGAAACATCACAAGAGTAATATTTTTTCCACAGATGGTGATATAAGCTTATATATGATCAGGAGCCCAAGTTTAAATCTTTGTGCATCCTCTGTGTATGTATCAAAAGGCATTACAGGGCACATAGGAGATACAAATACAATGAAATATCCCAAACCCCCTTCAGACATCACCAAATAGATGGGCTTAAAGACACGGATAACTGCAATCCACCAAAATCAACAAAAATTTTGCCAGAATTATCAGTGAAGCCAAATTTCCTTCTAGCAGGTTCTTCACACATTTCTGTCCTCTCCTTCTGACAGACACTGCTGAGTTAAGTAAAAGCAGCTTCAGAGACTTTGCCCAGGAGTACCTGTGATATTGCCATGGACACACACAGAATCACAGAATCACAGAATCACAGAATAATGAGGCTGGAAGAGACCTCTCAGATCATCGAGCCCAACCTATCCCCTGACACCTCAACTGCAGCACCAAGTGCCATGTCCAGGCTTTTTTTAAACACATCCAGAGATGGTGATTCTATCACCTCCCTGGGAAGAGCATTCCAGTGCTTCATTATTCTTTTAGTGAAAATTTTTTCCCTAATATCCAACCTATCCCTTCCCTGCTGTAGCTGGAGACTGTATCCTCTGATTCTGTCAGTGCTGCCCGGTGGAAGACCCCGACCCCACCTGGCTCCAACCTCCCTGCAGGAAGCTGTAGAGAGCAATAAGGTCACTCCTGAGCCTCCTCTTCTCCCAGCTAAACAGCCCCAGCTCCTTCAAACGTTCCTCACAGGGCTTGTGTTCCAAACCCCTCACCAGCCTTGCTGCCCTCCTCTGGATGTGCTCCAGCATCTCAACGTCCTTCCTAAACTGAGGGCCCAGAACTGGACACAGCACTCAAGGTGCAGCCTCAGCAGTGCCCAGAACAGGGGCAGAATGAGCTCCCTGCTCCCGCTGGCCACACCATTCCTGACCCAGGCCAGGAGCCATTGGCCTTCTTGGCCACCAGGGCACACTGCTGGCTCATGTTCAACCGGCTGTCACCAGCACCCCCAGGGCCCTTTCTGCCTGAGCACTGTCCAGCCACACTGTCCCCAGCTTGGAACGCTGTAGGAGATTTTTGTGGCCAAAATGTGGAACTCAGCACTTGGACTGATTAAACTTCATGCTGCTGGACTCTGCCCATCCATCCAACTCATCTAAGTCTCTCTGCAGAGCCCTCCTTCCTCCCAACAGATCAACACAAGCTCCCAGCTTAGTGTCCTCTGCAAATTTACTGATGAAGGACTTGATGCCCTCACCCATGTTGTCTATAAAAACATTAAACAGAACTGGTCCCAGTACAGAGCCCTGAGGGACGGCACTGGTGCCTGGCTGCCAGCTGGATGCAGCACCATTCACCACCACTCTCTGGCCTGGCCATGCAGCCGGTTCTGAGCCCAGCACAGAGTGCTCCTGTCCCAGCCATGGCTGCAGCTTCTCCAGGAGTGTGCTGTGGGACACAGTGCCAAAGGCCTTGCTGGAGCCCAGAGACACAACACCCACAGCCTTTCCTGCATGCACCAGGCGGTCACCTGCTCACAGAAGGAGCCCAGATTGGTCAGACATGACCCATCCTTGGTAAAGCCCTGCTGGCTGGGTCTAATAGCCTGGTCATCCTGTGAGTGCTGTGTGATAGCACTCAGTGTGAACTGCTCCATTATCTCACCTGCCACTGGGGCCCGGCTGACTGGCCTGGAATTACCAGGACCCTCCTTCCTACTTTTTTTGTACATGGGTGTCACACTGGCCAGTGTCCAATCCTCTGGAACCTCACAGTGAGCCACAACTCCTGATAAATGATGGAGAGAGGCTTGGCAAGCTCATCTGCCAGCTCCCTCATCACCCTGGCATGGATCCCATCTGGAACCAGGGATTTATAAATATCCAAGTGTCCCAGCAGTTCTCTGCTCACACACAGAGCAGGAAGGAAAACCACCACCCTTGTGCCCTTACAGCACCTTGAAAGTGCCCTACAAGCAGTGCTGGGCCAGTGGTTGAGCAGGGAGAGCAACACACGAGTCCCAAGGGCCCTTTGGTTCATTTACAACACCCCCAAACACCACCCTTGTTTTGGCTGCATCACAGTTTTGTTACAGTCCTGATGGTACTTTAATAGCTTAGGATTAAAAAAGTCTAAAAAGTTGTCAGGGATATGAAAAACAGCAGAGAGAGCACAAGAAATGTGTTTTATTTTGTGCTAGCAAACAGTGTTTTGTAGCTGCAAAGTAGAGAAGCTATTGCAAAAAAATGAGCTGTACTGAGTTGTGCTAAAGCAGAGATCTGCTGGTAAAGACACTGTGAAAGGAATCCAGTGCTTGAGGAAACCACTGAATTCATTGTTTTACAGATAAAATAAAGCCAGAAAGGGCAATTGGGATAATCTACTTCAGTTTTCCAAAGAATACTCTGACTTCAACCCTTCTGCCCCTCAACAGAATATTCCGCAGCAGTTTGACAAGGATGCTTAAGTGTTTAAATCTTACTCTAATTAAAGCTCATAGACTTTGCAGACACTTCAAACAAAGAAAAAAACAACAACAATATTGCAATCACCTTAATTTTAAAAGATTAATTTCCAGGTGTGTTCACTAAATCACAAGTATCTCCTCTAAGTGATTCAGCTTTAAACACGAGACAGAAAACATTATTCCCTTTTGACTACTTCCTTTAGGCCTGAAATATTTACTGAATAATGCTTTAGGCACTGTTTGGGAACAAATTCAAAAGACCCCAAGGAATTAGATGTGCAGAGTTGATACTTAGCTGACCTCTTCACCTACTCCAGAGCAAAGTTTCGCTTGCTGTGAAATTGCATCTGAAACATGAAGAGATTTTGATCAATGTATTTCTAAAAAAAGTAACAGTGAAACTGTATTTAACAGTTACAGACATGAAACTGTGAGACTACTCATGAAAATTAAAACTTGACAATATATAAAAATCTAAAGAAGGTGCATGGCAAATATTCCAATTGTACCTGAATCAGTGATTTCACCATGGCTCAACACATCGAATGGCAGCTTAAAGTCATCATCTGAGCATCTGTGAATACCCTGCACAAATTTAAAAATTAGTTCCTTAAGAGTAGATTTGCAAAGAAGAATTATAAAAGCCAGAAAAAATCCCTACAGATGATGTGAAAATAGAATGTGTCATTAATTAAACAGCTGCCTACAATTTTCAAAGCCCAAGGTATTGGTAATGGCTTTGGAACTCACTTCTTACTTCCCAGTGGTTGATCAAACTGTTGGTGTTCTGCAGTTTGATTTATAGACTGTGGCCAAAGGGGAGCTTTCAATGCAGGGAACTCAGCAGCTCCTGCCTGTCTGGGCACTGCTGCATGGCAAAGGACTCAAGGAGAAAAATTACTTTTCTGAAGACTTTTCAGTAATTGATATTTCTTTTTTGCTTTACTTCCAAGGGCACTTCTAAACGATATCTGATTATGCTTCAGTATGAAAATACCCTTTTACAAGTTTTTTAAGTCACAGAAGTTCATCCTGTAAACAGCAAACTCATCTGCTGTCAGAATATCCTGTTTGAATCTCAACATATTTCATAAGGAGCTTTGACATGAAAAAATAACTTGTTGAATTCTCATAACTCAGCGTGGGGACAGAACATTTTCACTGCACACCTGATCTGGTGAGACCAAGACGCCAATGCCAGTGCGAGCATCTGAGTGGGGCCTGTGGGAATCCATAAAATCAGAGGGGTTTCAGAAAGCTGCAAAAGGCAGCCTCAGAGACAGCAGAACTGTGATTAGTGCCAAGCAGTAGCCATGACATAGGTCAGCAGAAAAATTATGCAAAAAGTAGAAAAGTAATGACAAATAGAACAATGGTCTGTGTATTAATGCTTGGCTAGAATAACTCCCTAAGTTACAGAAAAGTTTATCTAGCAAGATATTAGAAAGTTCTAAGCTTAATAATGGAGCTCTGTGCATTGTGTTTCAAGGCTTACAAGCAGGTATTGTATTCAAAAAAGGCAAGCATTGTTTTAACCAATGGAACATGTGCTTATAGTGGTTGGATAGAACTGCTGTAAATATGCTTTTGCTTTGTGTGATTGGTCAAAAAACTTTTAAAGTAAGTTGTCACATGAAGTTCTTTGTCTGCTGCCTGGGATGTGAGCTGCTGGCATCTTCCCATTGTCATAACCACGTAATGAGACTGATGCTGGAAAATAAAACAGCTCAAGGCAGTTCCTCAGCAGTCCCGTCCCGTTGGTGATTTGTACACAGAGCCCGGCCAGCGATAGATCCCTGCTCGCTCTCTGGGCTGAATTACCCACAGCAAACGTGGACTTACAACACAGAGCGGATGCTCCAGAAGATGATTCCCTTCAGTTTTCAGAGAACACAACAACAAAAGTCTTTGAAATTCAAACTGAAGATGTCTGTGCATGTGCCACTCGAGGCATACGCACAGAAATGAGTCCAGTGCAGGAGCCGTCCCGGCCTATGCAGGGGCAGGTGGGTGTGTGTTCCAGCCCGGGGCAAGGGGCAGGTGTGTGTGTGCTCCAGCTCGGGGCTCTGCCGGGGCACTCCCCGGGCCCAGCACTGTCCCCGTGTCCCCGGGAAGGGCCCCTGCGCTTTCCCCCCGTCCCCTCCTCAGCCGCGGCTTCCAGAGCAGCACAGCCCGAGGAGGCGGCCGGGGTCGGGGGCGGGTGTGGTATGGGCCGCCCTCAGCGGCTCCGCGGCCTCGCGCTCACCTGGGATCTGCCCGCAGACACCTGCCCAGCGCTCAGGCGCGGCGGCATGAACAGTTTAAAGCGGTTTTCCTTCTCCATGGCTCCGATAAAAGGGCGGGCGGGGCGGCCCCAGTTCCCAGCGGCCGCTGAGGGCGGGCGCGAAGGGCGGGAAGCGGCAGCGGCCCCTCAGCGCGGGAGAGCTCTGAGGGGAAGGGGGGGTCCCGCCGGTACAGGGAATAACTGGGGGGGACCAGTCCTCCCGTGGGAAAAATGCGTGATTTATGATCGCCTTTTCGCAAATATTAAAATGAATATTATATGTGTTGTGTCAGAAAGTTATGCTGTATTAATTTTCTTAAGTAGTGTGTTAAATCTAGTTTTAGGGTATAACATAATGTTAAAATAAAAACTATGCTATGTAAAATACTTTTTTTAAAGAAAGGACTCGCAACGAGATAGCGGCCACAGGACACCTAAATCTTTCAGAGAAAGAGAATTTATTGCTCTCTTATCAGAAGAAACGAACTTCTTCCTGCCTGCTCAGCTATGAAGACGCCGTCAGGATTCAGAGGAAGAAAACAGAATCCTGTGTTTGAATAGAATTTATGCGTCATGTATGAGGGGTATGAATATGCAACAGGCTATTGTTTTTAAGGGTTAACCCTCTGTTAATGTGTGTCCTTTTTCTGGCTTATGCTGCCCAGAAGAAGTTACCCAGACGTCTGTAATTCTTTGTTTCTATTATCTCATATTTTCCTAATTCAAATTGTCCAAATTATTAATACTCTAATTATAAAAGTATCTTACATAGCATAGTTTCTATTTCAACATTATGGTATAACCTAAAACTAGATGTAACACACTACTTAAGGAAATTAGTACAACATAACTTTCTAACACAACACATATAATATTCATTTTAATATTTGTGAAAAGCCAGTCATACAATATGCATTTCTCACACAGGTAATGCAGGCCCTGGAGGCATCTCCTGAAGCTGGCACAGCACCAGCAGATGGCATCGGTGAGGAGGGGGCTGCTGGGGGGCAGTTTGGAATAACTGTGCTGTCCTAGGGTGACATTAGGATGCTTGTATCCCCAGCTGTCTGTTCTGTTTATGCTGGATATTATGTTCTTTGCCTTCAAGACTCGCTCTGAAGAGTGAAGTTTTGTTTTGGTTTTGTTATCAGCCGCTCCCCCATGGCTGGCAGGACACAGAGACGGGGCAGTACATGGTGCTGCTTTTGCTTTTTGCTTGGCTTTTTGCTTTGCTCTTGCTTTTGTTTCTGCTCATTAGTTAGTTTAGCTAAGCAGTCTGAATTTTTGCCTGGACTGTTTTCCTTTCCCATTTTTTGGAACCACTCAAACCTGCTCCAGACTGGGACCTGGGAAACACCGAGAGTTTGCACCTTGTGGCTGCAGCAGCTGCCCCAGCACCAGAGGGACTGATAACAGAGCGACCACCCCCAGGAGAGACTTTGTGAATTTGTCATCTTTTTCAGAGTGGTGAAAGAGTGTTGTCACCTGGTATTGTTCATTTTGTGTGCTGGGGGTGCTTTGCCTGTTAAATGAACAGGTTCTTTCCACTTCTCTCCAAGGAATCCTTCCCGACCCGTTTGGCAGGAGGGGCTGTGTGGGTTTGCTTTCTGGAGGAGCCCCTTTGGAGGTTTTCTCCCAAATTTGCCCTAAACCAGGACAAAATTTGGTGCCCAATGCATGGGGCTTGAGAGAGAGTGGAAAAAACCCTGTTCTGACTGCATTTTGGTTGCCATTACTCTGTGTTGGTATCAAGCAGTTAATGGCCATGTTTTTTGGATTCATAATGTCTCTTGGGGTGGAGGCTTGCATGCATTTCTGGTCCCTAGGTGCAGAGGATCATTAACGGGACATCACAGCATGATCAATATGATCAAGTGAAGCCAATTTATTACAAAAAGCAAGCCATCTTTATACTGTTCTCTATTGTTCACACCTCAAGCTAATACGTGATTGGTTAAGTCCTTTTTACGCACGCATTTTGACATTTCAGTTAATTTTAGTTAATCTTTCTTCTTCAGGCGTCTTGCTGCAGGTTTTCTTGTGTGCCTTTGCATCCCGAACCGTCTGCTGCTGAGCATGTTCTTCTCCTTTTGTGTCCTTCAAGGGCATAGAGACCTTACTCAGTTTCTATGAAGGCTGGATTGTGCATATGTTGCATATGTCCATTGTCCTGCAAAAAACCCTCAACACTCCTCCCAATGCTTTCTGGTCCTTCAAGTGCCCTTCAGCTGACTTGTTTCATGCTTTGAGCTTCAGGGAATTGCCTAATATTTCTGAAGCTCAAAAAAATAGCATATTAGTCAACATCTTAATTGTGTTTATATCTCACAGAATTACCTTTTCTTTTGTCTTTGTCTGAAACTGTTACTGTACGGAAATCTCTGGGGGATGGTGGACATGTCAGATGGTGCTGGGACATCCCAGAGCACGTGGACCTTGGCTCTGCACAGGAGAGCTCTTCATCCCCTTTCTGTCTTTTCCTCCCTCTGGGCATGGAGGGAGCTCCTGACTTCAGTGTGTGACTTGTGTGTGCAAAGAGCAAATCTGGGCAGAATCGGGGCAGGGAGGGTTTGGGGAGACCTTGGGATCTGTGCTGGGCACAGAAAGTGTTTTCCATTGCTCTGAGGCTGCCTGCTGTGGAAAGTGGACTTAATATCCAGCACAAGGATGACTTTTGCATTTGATGGAGCTGTGTCTTCCCTTGGCTTTGTTGGCTGACAAGAAATGAACATCCCTCTGTGTCTCGGGCAGCTCCTTCTCCAAGGAAAGCAGGTGGGAGTTGGAGCCAAGGAGCTGAAAGCTGCAGGTGCAGCCTGGGCTGGAGGGAGCTCAGATTTGCACAAGGCTGCTCTGAGTGCCAGGGCTTGGATGGGGGAAATGGTGGGGTGGGGGTAGGGACAGAGTCTGATTGATTGTCAGCCATGAAGGATCTTAATTTTCATATCTATTCAAACAGCATGAGGATGTACTTGGATTCAGTGTCAATTGAAGATTGCACATATCAATTTATTAACAGGGAAAAAAACCTAAACGGGACCTAAGAAATCTTTTCTCACTGTTTTTTAAAATAGAATATATTCACTTTGAATGCACTTCTGAAATCTGCCTAATTAACCACACAAGATTTGAAAACTGAAATCAAATTATCCCCAGAGGCTTGGCTTGTTAAAGTGTTCTGAATGTTACTGAGCCCTGGGACACTGAATTCCTGCACTGAAGAGCTGAAGGCTGAACAAGCCTCTGGAGCAGGAAAATTCAGCAGCAGCCTCCAAGTTGCTGAGGATGTCAGCAGCCCCCACTGAGGCCATCCCTGCCCAGAGACCGTGGGGGAATGGGCAGACAAGGAGAGCGTCCCTGGGGCTAGGGCAGCACAACTCAGAGGCACCAGAGGCTCCAGCTGGGCAATGGAGTGTGGAATGTGGCTGGGAGCTCAAAAGAACAAAACAGCCTTTACTGTGAACTTTAGAAAAATCAGAGAAACTTTGGCAAAAGGTTTAGTATGACGTTCAATCAACAAAAACCAATTCTCAAAGCACTGACTTGGCCCATTCACCTTCACGAACCCTTAGCTTCATCAATTTTAAGTTACTCAAATTCTACAAGAAGCGTGAATTAAAAAGAGAGAAAGACAAAGAAGATACAGAGAAGCACACACACAGCTACCAACTCCTGGATTCCTGCAGTGTTCAGATAGAAGTTCCAAGAGGAGGTAGGGTCAAGATGTGTGCTTGCCTTGTGGTCAGCCTTAAATACCCCTTGGTCTCCCTGGGCCCTTCCCCCAGGTGGGACTTGGGCTCATTTGGTCCCTCAGGAGCTGGGCTGGGGGCTGCAGAGGTGGCTGTGGAGCATTGCCTGTGCTGTGCCAGGGACTGGCAGACACTGCTGGGCTGGGATGGAGGCTCTGGGGGCATTGGGGTCACAGGGCAGGGCAGGGGTTCCAGGGCAGGGCAAGGCTGGACCTGCCCCTTCCTCCCCCACACACAAAATGTTTCGAGCCAACAATCTCCTCCAGTCTGTCACTACAGGGAATGTTGGAGGTGAAATCCCATTTGTGGCCATGGGCACCTGGATTAGAAGGACAGTTATTTTCCACAGGAAGGAAAGCACAGAGCTCCAAGGTTTGGAAGGCAGGTGAGAGCCTCAGTAGGCCAAGGCCAGCCAGACGTGTCAGGAATGGCAGATTTTTTTGGAAGCAGTCTTTGAATTTAGGGAATTTTGGAGGTGGAAAACCAATCTCAGCCATGGGCACCTGGAGAGGCAGGACAGTTCTTTCCCATGGGAAGGAGAGCATGGACCCTTCCTCAGTGTTTTGGGGACAGATGAGAAGTGACTATTGTGAAACCACTGCCAGCCAGACTTGTTCTGGCAATATTCCTATGGGAACAATCTCAGGATATAAGGAAATCTGGAGGTGAAATCCCAATTCTGGCCATGGGTGCCTGGAGCAGAAGGACAGTTCTTTTCCATTGGGAAGGAAAGCACAGAGCCCCAGTGTTTCAGCAGCAGATGAGAAGTGACCCTCAACATGCACAGGTCAGCTGGACCAGTCAGGCAGTCCATGGGAGGCCAAACCAGCCAGAGCTGTTCTGTGTTCCCTTGGTTTTGTGGGGCTCCATAGTGTCACAATGGTGCCTTGGATCCATGGAGCCCCGCCGTGTCATCATGGTGACTTGATTCCATGGGTTCCAGCAGTGTCACAATGGCCCCTTGATTGCAAGAAGACCTGCAGTGTCACACTGGCCCCTAGGTTCCTTTGGGTCCCACAATGTCACAGTGGCCCCCAGGTGTCATAAGGCCCCACAGTGTCACAATGGTCCCAAGGATTCCATGAGCCCTTGCAGTGTCACAATGGTCTCCATAGCTCCCCAGGCCCCACAATGTCATGGGACTCCTCTGTTCCATGAGGTCTGCAATATCACAATGGACCTTTGGACCCTGGGGCTTTGCTGTGTCACAATGGTCTCCTCTGGCTTCAAAGTGTCACAATGGACCACTGATGACATGAGGCCACTCTGTGTTGCCCTGGAGCTTTGGTTCCATGCAGCCCTGCAGTGTCACAAAGGCCTCTTGGTTTCATGAGGCCCCACAGTATCACAATGGTCCTCCCAGGGCCACCATGAGGAGGTCCATAGTATCACAATGGACTTCCTCATGGTCTCACTGGTTCCATGAGGCCTCACAGTGTCCCAATGGTTTGCTTATTCCACGGGGCCTCTTAGTGTCACAATGGTCTCCATGTTTCCATGAGGCCCAGCAATGTCACAGAGCTCTCCATGATTCCATGGTGCCCCACAGTGTGACAAAGGCCCCTTGGTTCCATGAGGCTGTGATGTATCTTAATAGTCTGACCATGGTTCCATGAGGCCTTGCAATGTCACAATGGACCTTTGGCTCCATGGGGTCTCACAGTGTCACAATGGTCCCTTGGTTCCATGACACCCCAAAGTGTCACAATGGTCTCCACAGTCCTCTGCAGCTCATCACAAACATTGTCTGCTCCAGCCACTGCTGCTGCCCAACCAGCTCCTGGTTTCTGTAGGAGCAGCCCTGGGAACTGTTTTTGTTCCCTCAGTGGCACAACATCCCTGTTCTCACCCTGCCAAAGAAAGCTGTTGATGCCAAGTGCGGCCAGGATGAACCATTGCTGGGACTGAAGCCCCTCTCTTGGGGCCCTGCAAACAGCGCTCCAAAAGGAGCCCTTGGAGCTCTCCTGGTCCAGCGACTCCCTCTGAGTGGGGCCTCTCCCAGCCGGGAACTCTCCCGTTTGCTGCACTCGGGGATCCCCGAACAACGACAGAGCCTGGGCCGATCCCCCCACTCCTCCAGGCTCAACCCTTCACCCACTGGGGAGATGCCAAAGGATCCACAGGGAGCATTTCCTGCCCTCAGGGGAATTTCTCCCAGGTGCCTTGCACTGACTCTTTGTGTGCACACAGGAGTGCCTGTGCTGGGGAAATGTGGCAGAAATGCTGCTCTCTGAGGGGTTTGAGTGCCTTGGATAGCTGAGTCAGTCAGATATCCAGATAGCTGTAAGTAATGTAAAGTCATGAGGTCTAAGCTAACTTCAATTCTATTAAGAGTTGTTCTTTTGCAAAATTTTTATGTTTAATTTAAGTTGTTAGCTAAATTAAATATTGTTAGGTGTTATTCCTCTGTTAAATTGCTAAGTCATAGGCTATAAGTAAAGTTAAATACTGTTTAGTGCTGTTGTTTTGCTAAACTTTGATGTTTAAGGTATCGGTACATTTAAGGTGTAAGTTAAGTCCTGTTAAGCGTGAGGCCTGTTAAGCTTTAGGCTATATTCCTTTTATCCTTGCCCTCACTGTGCATGTGTCATACACACACACAGGGACAGTTCTCAGTTCATTTCTGGTTTGATTGCCTGGATTTTGTTTGTTGTTGCTGCTTTGTTTCCTTGGTGTGCCTCAAGTTTCCAGTCAGGAGCAGAGTGACTCTTGCCAAGGAACTTAGTGCTGCTGTCCCTTAATATTAAATCTGGTTTTTGCTGATCCCTTGCCATAGATTTTTTCAGCGCTCTCAAGGCCTCATTGGTAATAGGGTGAAGGAGCCCTGGCCCAGGCTCTGGCCCTGGGGGACATGGGGACGCTGCCAGGGGGTCCCTGTCCCCCTGTGCCACCCCCAGGGCCCTGTCCCCCCATCCCCGTGTCAGGTTCTGGGGTCGATCTCGTGGAACATCCTCTGGGGGATGCTGCGGGGCCGGGGGCGGGGGGACCTGGGGGGACAGGGGACCCCACTGTGCACGAGCAGGGTTGGAATGCTCTGGGGAGAACTGTGAGGGGGGCCGGGGTAGAGTGACCTCCCCAGTGACCTCACACAGCCCCTGTGATGTCACACAGCTGCCTCTGTGATGTCACACTGCCCCTGGGATGTCACACTGCCCTTTGATGTCACAATGCCCCTTTGATGTCACAATGCCCCTGTGATGTCACACTGCCCCTTTGATATCACACAGCCATCTCTGTGATGTCACACTGCCCCTGTGATGTCACACTGACCCTGTGATGTCACAGGGCCAACTCTATGTCACCCTGTGATTTCATACAGCAATGCTGTGACATCACAGAAGACTGATGTCACAAAGTCATCCTATGATGTCACAATCTGTTCTGTGATGTCATAGCCTCCTCTATGATGTTACACAGTCACCAGGTGATGTCACAACCCACTCTCTGATGCCTCAGAGCCACCCTCTATGATGGCACACTCTGCTCTATGGCCTCACACTCTGGTCTGTGATGTCACAGCCAGATCTGTGATGTCACCACTAGCTCTGTGATGTCACAGAACCCTCAAGAACCCTCAAGAACTCAATTCCATTGAAACACTGAAGTTTCTTGTACTTTGAAGACATCCCTGTCAGGGACACGACTGAGAAAGTGTCCCCAGGCCCCAGGCAGAGCAGAGAACTGGAGGAAGTGACAACAGGTGGGGACAAAGAGAAGCCAAGTCTTGGTGCCCTGGGGCACAGCAGGGTCTGTGCCACCAAGGGCTGTGAGGAGACACCTTGTCCTGAGGCCCTGGGGCCTCCTGGCACAGCCCCAGCCAGGCTGGGCACTGTCAGCCCCTTGTCCTGCCCTCAGCATCCCCCCCTAGCCCACATCCCAGGGGCCTCAATTAATGCTTTGAGACACTTCAATGTGTTGAAGGTACTTTGGATTTTCCTTCCCACACTGAGTGTCTGAGAGGTTTCTGTGCCATCCTGGCCACCAATTCTTTCCTCCAAGGAGTCCATGAGGAGCCTGTGTTGGAGAGGGACCTCAGTGGGAGCCATGAATGCCTGGAGACACTCTGGGTGTTTCCTCTGCCTTTGACTCCTGGCAAGGTTTGTGCAATCTCCTCCCAGGCCCTGATGTTCAAGGGCTCAGCTCCAAATGCACAGTGAGGCTCATGAGGATCAAGCAAGTCCTGACAAACCCTGGCTCTGCCTTGATTTCCCTCTGCTCCAGTGTAGTTCATTAGGAGGTTTTCCTTTGACAGTTATGGAGAAATAGTTCCAAGACCTTCCAGGAAATATGTAGTCCTATTTTAAAGGGTGTCTTTTATTGCTGTTCCTATTACACAAGAGATGATTGCAGCATTCAGTGACTGATATTGATGCAGGGACTCTCCTAAGGAGGTCTGGCCTGCTCACAGAAGCTGTGTCTTGAGCTCGGAGCCAGTGTAGACAAACTTGCTCCACATTCCTCAAGCCCATCGTGTCCCTCCTCACTCACCTGGGACCTGCTTTGCTTGAAGAACTGGCTGCACACAGCCAAAGAGGGATTTTTCTTCATTTCTTTTTGAAGCAATCTAAAACTCCTGAGTTTCCCCACTGCAAACAGACATCCTCCTCAAGTGTGTGCCAAGCCCAAGGTGCCACCCAGAGCACTCCAGACCTGTCCCGGGCCAGCTGTGAGGGTGCATCATCATCCCAACATGCAATGGTGCCATTGCAAGGGACTGTTCCACGGACACTTCAGGGACCCCAATGCCGTGTCTGGGTGCCATGGCAACCCCCATCAGTTCAGGTTTCCTTGGAAACCAGCTCAAGGAGCCATTTCTGCAGCCAGGTTCCATGGCCACTTGCCTGCAGAGCTGTTGCTGCCCTCGGTTGCCATGGCAACCCTGGGACAAAGCGGTGCCAGGGCTGTTCCAGGTACAATTGCAGTGACACTCGTTGGTGCCACCAGGTGCCATGGCAATGGCCATGAGGAACCATTCCTTGGTTTGGTGCCATGGCAACCAATGCCCGGCCCCCTTGTGATGGTTGGTGGCCATGGAAAGCTGTCCTGGCCCCTTGCTCAGGGCTGGTGTCAGTGCCAAGAGCCAGAGGGGATCCCTTGCTGGGGGCTGTGCCATGGCCACCTGCCCTGTGCCGCGCTGGCCGCTCAGGCACCAGGAACCAGCAGCCAACGGCACTGCCAGGGCCAAAGGCCAGGTCAGCCAGACAGAAAGGGGCAGGGCTGGGCACTGTTTCCATGGCAACCAGCACTGGGGGGGACACCTGGGTCACCTGGCCTGGCAGTTGCCATGGAAACCCCTGGCAGGGACTGAGGGCACAGCCCCTGGCACTGAGACACTGCTGGGCCGGGTGCTGAGCACAGGGCTGAGCACACAGAGATGGTTTTGTTCTTGCTGAGCTGCAGCACAGCCAAGGCCTGTCCTGCCCCTCGTCCAGCCACGCTGGGGAGGGGCTGGGGCTGCGGGGCAGCTGGGCAGGGACACAGCCAGGACAGGGGAGCCCAACTGACCCCGGGGTACCCAGACCAGAGCACATCATGCTCAGGGTATGAAGCGGGGGAACAGGGAGGAAGGGGGGAATTTGGGAGGGAGGGCTTGTGCCTTCCCAGGGAACACCTAGGCAAGAGGGGGCCCTGTTTCACCAGTGGGCAGGGTCACTACCAAAAACACAGACACCAACTTAAGGAATTGTGTCATTTATATAGAGCACAGCTGCCAAGATTTACAAAAGGATAAGCTCAGCAAAGCACATCATCATTAGCAAAGAATTACAAAAGAACCTCAGCAATCCATCATAAGCCATCATTACATTTTGATGACCAATCCCTTGGTGAAACACCAGAGGTGTTTGTGGCAGACAAAGATTCTGGCTGACTATCAAGGTACACCTTACAGACATCAGCTGTACTTTAGTGACACTGTTCTTCATTCTTTTTTCTCAATCTCATTCCAATTAGGAACAAGAATTCTGTTGTCCATGGAGCTGCCACCATGTTAATTCCAGAATAATGCCCCGAGGCTCTTTGCTGTTCAGCTTTACCATGCTGTCCGTGGCTAACAAGGCTTGGGGGGCCCTTTCCCCTCTGGCTGGAAGGGGCCGGGTCCCAGTGCCTGAGGGGCACCCAGGCTCCTGGATGGAATTCCTGTGCAAGTCCCTCAGTGTCACAGCAGCCTTCACATGGAGCCCCGTGGATCAGAGCATTTTCCAAAGGGGTCCTTGGGGCAAACAGGGAGATCTGGTCTGGCAGGATGTGTAAAACAATATCCTGTCAGATCTACTTGTTCTCACACAGAATCCTTGGCTGCAGGGACACATTCCCATTGTTCCTGCCCAGGTTTCAGGACTCAGAGTTGTCTTTCCCAGGACCTGCTCCTTCAGCTGCCTTAGGAGGGCCATTTGGCCTCTGGACCAACACTGGCTCCATTATTAGGGCTGCTGGATCCAAACCCTTTATCTCCACAAACGGTGGTGATTGGAGCTGGATCTCTTTTTTTCAAAATCATTCTTAAAATTGCAAGATCAATAATTGTGCTACCCTGTCATGGGGTTGAATAATCCAATCTTGTTCATTATTGTTTAACAGAATTACTGTAATTTCTCCTGGATATTCTGCATCAATTCCTCCTGCCATGACAGGAACCCTTTGCAAGGCCAAGCTCCAAGGCAGCAGTTACCAAAGCAAAGTGTCCTGAAGGAATCTGAATTCCTGTTTCAGTACTGATAGCTCTCATTTGCTTTGAATTTATCCTAATTAATTCCAATGCATGAAGGCCCAGCCCTGCAGCCTCTGGGCTGGCCCTGCCAGGGGCCATCACAGCCAGAACAATTTCCCAGGCAGCCCAAGTCTCACTGCCCATGGCTGGATTTGAAAATTGGGGGCAGCCGTGCACAGCCAAGGGGTTTCATTTCCCCCATGGGCCATTGTGAAGGGCATGGAGCACATCTGGGAGATGGGTTCTCCATGGGCAACGGTTCCCATCTCCTCATCTTTCCAACTGCTCTTTTAAGAACCCCTTCACCCTTTCAACCAATCCTGCAGCTTGTGCATAGTCTGGTACATGAAAAACCCTGCAGGAAAAATCACTGTATTTTTCACAGGAACAGGCAAAGCACTCTGCATCACAGTATCAGCACACCCTGTAAAAATCACCAATTTCCTCCCTTCCTCCTTTTTCCATTGTATACAATCTCACAAAGTTGACCACTGACATTAGGGTCCTGGCCAATCCTGTTCTGTAGGGTATTTAGTGTTACATCCCTGAGCAGCCAAAGATACCAAATTAGTATTGTCAGCACTATTTCACATTATTATTATATGTACATATTTATATATAAATACAGATATAGACATGTAGATATAGACATATATACATAAAAATCTATAAATATAAACAGGAAGGTCTTATTATACTATAAATATGTATATAGTTATTTGTTATATTGATATTTCACTTGCACAAGGGCATCTGAGCTCAAGATGAAAACCTTCTTTTGTTGCTCCATGTGGGAGCATTCCAACAATGATTGTTCCTTCTGAAGGTGCTGTTTCCTATGTACTCTCAACAAATTCATCTTTGTCTGCCCAAATCCATTTTCCATATGCAATTTCTGGATGCATTTGAAGCCATCCAGGGGTGCAGCTTCTTTTACCCAACAGTCTCACTGCTCACACGGGGCTCCAACCTCAGCCCACTCCAGAGCAAGGGAACTCCAGGGAAGGGCTTCCCAGCTGGGAATTTCTGATGGGACTGATTCCTCACACTGACACTGAACAAGTGACATTTTGTTGGGATCTGAGCAGACTGTGCCAGTTTTGTTTTACCAGTGGCCAAAGTCAGCACCAGAGACACAGACTCCAACTGAAGGAATCAGTATCATTCACTGCAGTTCAGAGCAGCAAAGAATCACAAAAGGAGCAGCTCAGCAATGCACCCAACCATCCCCAACAAAGATTGCCTGCAGAGATTAACAAAGATCCAGCAGCATTTACCCTCAGGCTTTACCATCCCCCGGACCCACACAGCAGCTGGGGAAGCTGTCACAGCCAAGGGCTGCAGAGCCACTCCTGGGCACTGGGAATTCCTGCAGGTGCCTCCAGCCCCAGGTGAGGCTCCAACCCCACTGGGAGAGGGCCCAGCTCTGACAGTGCTGAACGAACAAACTGACAGCACTGCTAGTGTGGCAACATCTGCTTTCATGCTCCTCTTGGGTCCCCCCCAAAGCCTGGCCAGGGATCAAGGAGGAACCAAGGGAGGTGACTTTGACCATACAGCCCCAAACAAGGACAGATGTCAGATTTCATGGCCTTGTCTGGCTTCTAAATACACAAAGGTCAATCCATGTCTCACTAATGAGTGGCTACATCTATCTCAGTGCTAATGACCATGCACATTTCATCAGGGAGCAGATACAAAGACAACCTTTGCTTGGAAGGTTCATCCAGAGGCCACCTTTGGCTCAGGGCCTGCTGTCCAGGCCTCACTCAGGGCTGGTGTCCAGGCCTTGGCACTTCAGGGACGTGGTTTAGTGCTGGGCTTGGCACTGCTGGGTGAGCGGCTGCACTGGGTGAGCTCAGAGGGCTTTTCCAACAGAAAGGATTCTGTGATTCCATGATTCTATCCACTGCATTCAGCTGGGTCTATTTTAGCAGCATTACTTTGCTCCAAAAGTTCCCTCCCTCCCAGCTCCTGTGGCCTGAGGCTTCAGCTCCTTCAGCTCCTGGTGCTGAGCTGCTCCTGCTGAACGAGACGAATCAGAGAGAAGAACACAGTCCATGCAATTCCTTCTGGGACACGGAGAGGGGAGGCTGTGCAAACAGGAGCATTGTTTGCTGTGGCCTCCTCCTCTGCCCTTCACGCCTTTCAGTGCTTTGAACCAGCCAAGAGCTTTCTCCAAGAGTACAATAGAGCAGCTGCTCCTGCTCCCAGGCCGGGCTCTCTCCAGTCTCTGCCCTTGCCTGGTTCTGTCCCTCGTGCTGTGCCCTCTGTTTCCCCAGGGCTCGCTGGCTGCTGCCCAGGACTGTGGCACTGGCACAGATCCAGTGCTCCAGAGCCTCCTTTCTGTGCCCTTGGAGCTGCCTGGGCACAGCAGCCTTTTCCATCTGGAAGCTCCCCATGGACAGGCAGTGCCCAGCTCCGTTCCCTGCACAGCCTCCAGGAGCCCAGGGCTGCCATCTCCAGTCCCTGCTGGCACTGGGGGCTCCCAGGTGCCTCAGGCTGCTGTGATACCGCTGCACACGGGAGGGAAGAGGGGCAGGGGCTGTGCTCAAAGTCAGCTCCATGTGCTGCTGCTGCTGCTGTGGGGTCATTTGTGCAGCCCTGGCCCAGAGTCAGGGATCAGATCCTGCCAGTCTCTTCCAGCCCTGGCTGCTCAGAGTTTGGGCCTTGGAGCCTCAGGTGGCCAAAGGCAGCTGCTGCTGGTCCCTCTGTGTGCCCGTGTTCAGCAGTGCTGCTCCATCACTCTGTGCCCAGCAACGGGGAAAAGCCTCAGCCCTGCAGGGCCAGGAGCTGCCGGGCTCTGCCTGAGCAGCTCAGCCAGCAGGAAGGGAGCTGCTCCACACGGGAATCAGGAGCAAAGGACATTCCTTTGATAGGACATGTTTTCTATTTAAAGGAAAAAAAAGGAAAAAAGAAAAAAAAATTGTAAAAGATAAGAATAAAATCCAAGTGTTAGTGAAAAAAAAACCATACAGTTAATGAAAAAAACAAAACATAAATGCCAAATTACATTCTTTGCATTAAGAGGTAAATGATCTTTTTAAAAAGACAACTCAGTTATTTACATTGTAAATGTGCTGATGGCGGGGATCCATCTTTGTGACCTCAAAAGCCTCTTAAAAGATTTTGGGCTTTGTTTCCAATATTGGTATTTGAAATTGTGGTCGAAGCAAGAGGAAATTGCTTTGTGCCCTTCCAGCTCCAAGCAGGACTGGGAATGGAAACTCTGTCAAAGCCCAAATCCTTTAGAAGATCACCTTCCTTCTCACCCTGCAAATGAGCTGCACATTCCTTTTGAAACTGTCAGGGATTTCTTAGAGACATAAAGTCTCACTTACGGCTTTTTGCTCAGGTTTGGAAGTGCAGAAGGGCAATTCTCCATCCACCAGCTCCAGACTGCACTGCCTCAGGAGCATGGCCCACTCGCCAGCTGTGGCCCACTCGTGGCACTTCTAGAGGAGGAAGAAAGTGCAATTGCACAATTCCAGCCAATCAAGAAGGAAGAATGGGACAGACAAAACACCCTGTACAGATCCAGGCATTCAGCTGGGACTGTGGAGAGTTTGGGTCCTTGCCAGTTGGATGTGTGTCCCCAGCTGCAATCTCTGGGCCTGCAGCAGAGTCTCACTCACCTGCCAAAGCAGAAAGCTCGGGCGCTGTGCTCGCAATGGGCTCGTCTGATGCAGAGCTGTCAGAGCAATGTGAGGGCAGAGCCAGCCCAGCTGGGCCCAGGGCTGAGCCCAGCAGAGCCCTGGCAGAGCCCAGAGCAGCCTCAGCACCCGCAGAGCCCGGCTGCAAGGAGAGAAAGCAGAAACCACCCGTCAGCTGAGGGCTCCTGTGCCCTTGTGCCAAGGCCTGCGGTGCCCAGGCCATGCTGGCTGTGCCCAGAGCTGTGCCCAGAGCTGTGCCCAGAGCTGCCCATCCCTGCTGCCTTTGGCACAGAGCAGGAGGGCAGCACATGTGCCCAGCCTGCAGCCAGCCACGGCACATCCAGCCCTCAGCAGCTGCTCAGAGCAGGATGCTCCTGTGCTCGCTGCCAGCTCCCAAAAGCTCTGATCCCACCCTGCCAAGCACACAGGGACCCACCTCACACCAGCCACAGCTGCAAGAAAAGCTGCTCCCAAACCACGGCCTCAGCCTTCTCCAAGGGCATGGCCCATCCACACCACAGCTGCTCCCAAGCACTTCCCCATCCACACTGGACCACCTTGAATGCTTCCTCTGGAAAAATAAACAACACATTATTGAAAAGAGATTAGATGCAAAAAGGGAAAACAAGAAAAACGGTAAAAACTCTTATCTGTGTCAGGGCCTTGAGGAAGGCCAAACCCCTGCATGCAAGGGAAAAACCCAGCCATGGGTGAGGGAAGCCCACACTTTCTCTCTTCCCCTCTGCACTGCCCCCCAAAATCACAGTGACCCCAAAGCAAACAAGGGCAGTGGAGCAGCCCAAGCCTTTCCTTGCCTGCACAGCAAAGCAGCTGTGCACAGGTTCTGGAGTCCCACCTCTGCTCCCACCATGGGGCTTTGTTTGTGTCGGGCTGGCTGCCCCAGCCCCAGCCCCAGCCCAGGCCACGGTGGGTGCTGGGGGCTGTTGGCAGGGCCAGGAGCCCGCTCCCATTTCGTACCCACCCCAGCCCATGCCCCAGCCCTGCCAAAAGCAGCTGGGCAGTGACTGAAGAATGAGTTGCATCTCCCCCCAGCAAAGGGGGAACCTTTGGTTCCCAGCCAGGCTGGGCCATGCCCAAATCTGGCAGAATTTGCCCGGGTGGGACTCACCCGCAAATTCCCTGTGGAGTTTGGCTTTGAAGAAGGTGCCAGAATCAAAGTCCATCACCTTCAGCCTCCCGTGGCCAGGCTGAGGAAGAGCTTGTCATCCTTGATGTCATCCTCGCTGTCTCCAGCAGCAGCAGCAGCAGCAGCAGCAGCATCCCCACCCGGTACAGCTTCTCCAGGGGCTCCTTCTCCTTCCCTGGGGGCAGACCAGGCTCTCAGGGCTCTGCCCAGGGCCCCAGCTGTCAGGGAACCAGCACAAGCAAAACCAGCTGGGATGGCGGCCACCAGTGCTGGGCAGAGCAGCTCAGCTCCAGCCCAAGGGCTGCGTGTTCCCATCCCATGAGCCCGGTGCAGTGACATAGGCAACACAAAAAGGGCTGGGTTCCTTTGCTTCTGATTGCCAAGGCATGTGTGCAGCTGGAACTTACCAGGGCCATGGATATTCCAGGGACCTGGAGAACCATTCCCAGCAACTGGGAAAATCCTAGGTGCTCCATCCACCCATAGATGAGGTCTCCAAATTTGCCCCGAAATTGGATCCAGATTTTAGAGGCCAAAAAGAGCAAGTCCAAGTGACTTGATGATATTTTTAGCCCAGAAAGCCCTGCAGCTGATGGCACACTTCACAATCAGCAGGGGACACAGCTAGGCCAAAGCCCAGACCCTAGCTGGGAAATGAAGAAAAGAAAAATCTTAAAGAAAAGGAAAATTACCCCTCGCACAGGTTGCCCCAGCAAAGAAAGCCTCCGGGATCAGCTCTCTTCCTAAGTCATGCAGCAGAGCAGGCAGTCGAGCCCCAACAGGCGAGGCCGAGCCCTCCATGCCCTGCGCAGCTGATCTTGCAGCCTCTGGATGGTGGAATATCGCCCATGCTGTATTGCCAGGACGACATGCAGTGTTTCAAGTGCCAGCTGTGACACGGCACTGCTCCTGTCCTCCATCAGGCATTCCAGGGCTGCAAGAGAGAGGAACAGAGGCAAGGTCAGAGCTGGATCTGCGGGGAGCCAAGAAGAGCCCCTGCAAGGGCCATCCCAGCCGGCTCTTGCCATGGCCAGGAGGGAGCAGGGAGCAAGGGAATCAGCCCGAAGCTGCTGGCCACGAATGGCCCACGTCGCCCTGAAAGCTCCGTGTGCTCTGCCCACGGGAGCTGAGCCCTCCGCAGCTGGAGCAGGGCTTGCAGCTCCCCCCAGCAGCCCCCGCTGTCAGCACGCTGCCCTCACTCACTCACCAGTGCAGATCAGCTGCAGCTCTTGCTGCTGCCCCCTCAGGCGCCGCCCGGCCATGCCTGTGAACACAGAGCCTTGTCACGGCCCCAGCGGCACAGCTCCCTGCCAGCGGCGCTGCCGGCGCTGTGGCCACACGGGCTGCTGGCCAGGCAGAGCTCAGCCCGGCCCTTGCCGCTCGCTGCCGCCCCAGGGCACGGCTGCCAGAGGGCGGCAGCAGCAATGCCCGGGCCAGGCGGGGCTCCACGGCGCCGGGCCCGGCTGGCACTGCCGGGGCAGCAGGCGGGGCCGGGGCCGAGATGCGGCGGGCCGGGGAGGGGAAGGGCAGCCCGGGCTCGGGACTCACCCATGAACCTGAAGGCCGCCTCTCGCAGGGACTCCTGTGGGCTCTCCACGTAGCACAGGGCCCGGCGCAGGTGCTCGGCCACTCGGCTCCTGTCCTCTGCCAGCTGCAGAGAGCGGCAGGAGGGAAGGGTTGGTGCGGGCTCAGCCCCTGGGCCGGGCGCTGCCTGTGCCCAGCCCCGGCCTCCCCTGGCCGCAGAGTCCTGAGGCACTGCCAGCAGCCGCTGGCCAAGGGCTCCCGAGGGGAGGGGGCAGCGGGCCGGCTGCTGCCCGTGGAGCCGCAGTGCCGGCCCGCAGCCCCCCCGGGCCGGGGCTCCATGGGCACCTGGCTCTGGCCCACGGGAGCCGGGAGCAGAGCCCGCGCGGCTCAGGGAAGGCAGCGGCGTGTGGGGCGCAGGCTGGCGGCCCTGGCTGCAGCACTGGGCAGGGGCTCAGCTGCCTGCCGCACTCACTGAGCAGTGCGGTCAGGGGGCTTCTCCAGCCTGAGGCTGGGGCTTGCAGGCCGTCCTTACCAGGGCCTCGCCGAACCTCCAGGTCTGACCCAGCTGCAGCATGTGTTGGAGATCCTTTCTGTGCAGGAATGTGGCTGAACAATGCAGCGTTTCCCGGGAGTCCTGGAGAGCAGCAGAGACCTGGAGATGGCACCAGAGCCCAGGGCCCAGGACCCGCACAGGTCCCTGTACCAATGCCAGGAGGAGGCTGCAGCCCACGAGGCCACAGAGCAGGAGGCAGCCAAGCCCCCCTGCCAGGGGGCCGGCAGCAGCCGCTGAGTCCTCACCTCTGCCACAAGCTGGTTCCTGTCATGGCAGTGGAAGAACAGTGGGAGCAGGCTCTGGCGCACATGTGACTTCAGGGCCTTTTTTTCCTCTTCTGGCCAAAAATACAGCATCTCTCTGAAAATGAACATGGAGCACACCTGCACCTGGCTATCATCCTGTATGAAAGAAAGAAGAGACCTCAGCATCGGCTGCTTCACACCCATCTGGGCACAGGCCTGAAAATGCACAGGGCACAAAGTTTGCAGGCAGCAGCCAGTGGCCATGGCTGGAGGCGCAGAGCCTTACGTTGTCAAAGAGCGGCAGGAGCGCCCCAGCCAGCTGCAGGGCGAGGGGGCTGGCTAGCGGGGCACCATTGCACAGGAACAAACGGCTGAGGAGAACCACGGTCATCCTAAGCATGTTGCTGTCATTTTCCTGCAGCAGCTCCACGAGCCTTTCACGCAAACTCCACATTCTTATTGCGGCCTGCGTGGAACATGAGTGTGTGAAAGGCCATCCTGCTGCCACAGGGCCCAGAGGCCAAAGGCCTGTGCCAAAGCACTGGAGCAGCTGAAGCGGGAGGCAGGAGAGCTGGGAGCAGCTGCCTCAGCACCCCAAGGCCAGGCAAGGGCAAGCGACTGCCTTGCTCAGCCCCACGCTGGCAGCATGGCTTCAGCCGCTGCCCTCTTCTCACCGAGACACTGGTGCCGAGCACCAGGAGGCCTCTGAGTGCCAAGCGACGCATCTCCCTGCACTCGCTCTGCAGCTTCTTGGACATGACCTCCAGGATGCTGTCACGGCATTCACTCAAGTCCAGGCAGTCCAGGGTCTGAAAGGCACAAGGCTGGTGATGGGGGAGCCGCACAGGGCCAGGCCCAGGCAGCAGCACAGGGCGCGGGCACCGTCCCGGGCAGCTGCGGCCACGAGAGGGCACAGAGCCGGGAGGCAGCTCAGCCAGGCAGTGCTGGCCTTCAGCCTCACCTCCACAAGGAACACCATGGCAGCCAAATCCCGGCATGGCGTGTCTTTGCAGAGCAGCCCAAGCAGGTGGAATGCAATTGTGGAACACAAGGCTTCAGATGCATGGTGCATTTCTCTGGTAGGAGGAAACAGGAAGCAAAACCCTGAGGTAGCAGGGCTAAAGCTCTCCCAGGACTGACTCACAGAGGTCTGGCCTTTCTCCAGCACCCAGCAAGGGGGAGCCGAGCCCCTCTCCCGGCCTTCTGCAGTCTCCTTGGCTGTCCCTTGGTGACAAGGCCTTGTGGCCCACGACCAAGGGGCCCCACTGTGTGGGGCACCCCGGGAACAGGGCACAAATGCCAGGGGCAGCTGGGGAGCAGGGCGTCTCACCTGGCCAGCATGCCCACAGCACAGTGGTGGGTGTCAGCACAGAGCAGTGTGTCCCAGCCATGCTTGTCTTCCATTGCCACCACCACATCCTCATAGTGCAGTCGGCAGAGCAGGGCCTTCAGGGTCTGCTCTGCAAAGCTGTGTGCAGAGAAAAGCCCAGGTCACGCTGGGAGCACTGGCTCCTGCCCTGGGCACGTGACAGGGACACGAGGACTGGGATGGAGCACCTGTTGGGGCTGGTGGCAAGGCCGTGTTGCTGCTGGCATCCCTTCCAGAAGGTATCGGCTGCCTCTGGCATATCCAAGGTGCTGAAGAGCACTTGGAAGAGCAGATACACAAAGAGGCGAGGGAAATGAATGGTCACCACATGTGGGACACAGGGCATCTGGAGGATCTTCCACATCACCACAGTTGCCTGCAAAGGACAGAGCAGCCCGAGCTCAGCGCCGAGGTGTCCGTGTGGCAGGGAGAGGCCAGTGGAGACACAGGGGAAGCACGGGGCCTGGTGGCTCTGAAGCTGCCCCTGTGCCAGGTTTCAGCCCAGCAGGGAGAGGCAGCAAGACACCATGGTGGAGGGAGGATGGAGACCTGATGGAGAGGTGAGCTTGGGCTGAGCAAAGGCCAGTTGCAGAAACTCACAGCCAGGGCAAGGACAGCCGTGTGGTCCCCATCGGAGGTGCACGTGCTGTGCTCTGGCCAGTAGGCCAGAACGTCAAGGAGTACGAGCATGGCCGTCTCTGCAGTCCTGCACGAGCACATGATGGTCTTCCACATGGTCAAAGCAGCTCTGTGGGGTTAGAGCTCTGTCTCAGGGGGTTTGGGACACAGCACTGTGGCCTGGGCCACAGTGGGGAGCTGAGCTGGCTGCCAGCTCTGCCTCTGCCCACTGGCCCTCAGCACGCAGGCAGCCCAGCCCCATGGGGACTGGCCCCTGAGGAGCAGGGAAGGAGCATGGCAGAACACTGGGGACTGGCAAAGGGAGGAGCCAGAGGGCCCTGGAATTCTCTGTGTGTCAGACCACTGGGACAGGCTCTACAGGGTGATGAGCTGCTGAGCCCTGAGCCTTGTGGGCCCATGAGCCCTGTACCTGTCACATGATGGGGCCACACGCAGGAGAGCCATCACCACATCAGCGGGCTGTGCCTCTGTCAGATCCAGAAGGGGCCTGTACAGGTTGTACTCAGGAAACTCATTTGCCACGAACCACTGGTGGATGTACCTGATCATGGCGGGCACCTGGAGAGGCAGGGGAGACTTGGAAAGCTGCCAGAGGGAGTCATGTGCCCAGCTGCCCCAGAGAAGTGCTTCCCTTGCCAGCACACTGCCATGGCCTCAAGGCTTACAGTGAGCAGCAGGCGTGGCTTGGGAGGCCAAGCAATTGCTGTGAGGATGGATGCCAGGCCACAGGCTGCTTACTTGCTTTGGACTGGAAGGACCCTCCTCCACAAGCATATCCAGCAGGGCAGCACTGGTGTTGGTTTTGAAGATGGGAGGGTACACTCTGACCACAGTGCCCATTACGCTGGTCTCTTCCTCCCGAATCCTCTTCATGAATTTGCACACCATCTGTAGCAGATGGGCAAGAAGCCGGGGATGTTGCATGGAGTGGTCCACACACGGTGCTGGGCTGAGCAGGGACAGCAGGCCCAGCCCAGGTGGGGGTGGCTGCAGGTACCTGCGCTGTTCTTCGGAAGCGGCCACGTCTGCACTCCTGCTGCTGTGTGTGCTCCAGGGCTGCATCTGGCAAAGAGTGAGCGCAGCCAGAGCTGAGGGGCTGCGGGAGAGGCCGGAGAACACAGCCCAGCTCTGCGCTCCCCAGGCAGGGAGAGCCCCGGGATGCTCCAGGGGGATGGAGCACGGCTCCTACGGGGTGTCTGCCCGGCCCCTCTTCCGTCCTGTCCATGGGCATTTCCCCAGGGGATGGGATGGCATGGCATGGCATGGCATAGGGCCAAGTTAGCTGCAGGCTCCAGCCCTGCAGCCCAGCTCTGCTACTCACCCTCCTGCGGTGGTTGGAACGGCACCACCTCTTCGGTCTCCTGTACTGGGGCAGCACCAGGGCCTTCTTCCTCGTCCTCCACGCCGACCAGCTTGGGCACTCTCGGGGCTCTCTGCTCCATGGCTGTTGTTGGAGCACGCCCCAGCAGCGAGCCCAGCCGGTGCCGCTCCTGCAGGGCCTCCTGCGCCTCACCTGCGGGCGGGACGCGGCGGTCAGCGCTCGGCCTGGGGCCAGCAACGGCCCCCGAGCGCCCCTCACCCGCCCCGGGCCGGCCATGCCCAGGCGTTCCATCTTCGGAACGCGGCACGGGAGGCTCGGGGCTGGCGGCCGCGCTGCCGAGCGGCGGAGCTCGGGCCGGGGAAGCCGCAGCGGAGGCGGCGGGAGCGGCTGCGCCGGGTGTGTCCTCCGCGGGCCCCGGGAGGAGCCGGGGCCGGGACCGGGGCCGGGACTGGAGCCTTCCTCGGGGCCGGAGCCGGGCTCGGGCCAGGCGGAGCCGAAGGGCGGCGATGCCGCCCCGGCCCCCGGCACCGATGCCCGCCCGGCAGCGCAACCGCCACCACGGCCAGAGCCGGGCGGAGGCGAGACCGCGGCGGGACGGTCGGGGCCGGGCTCGGGGCAGCCCCGCCCGGGGCCGGGGGCGGGCCGGGGGCATGGCCCGGCCCATCAAGGGGAGGGGGGAGGCGGGGAGGGGAGAGGGACGCCGGGCAAGGGACCCCGAGAGAAGGGTGCCCGATAGCGGGAAAGGGAAAGAGAGAGAAAGAAAGAGAATAAAAGAAAGAAAGAGAGAAAACGAATCTGTTTTTTGCTGCTTCTTCCGCTGCTGCTGCCGCCGCTGCCGCCGCTGCTGCCGCTGCCGCCGCTGCAACTGAAGCACCGGGGCCGTTCGTCCCCGTGTCCGTTCCCCGCTCGCCCCACGAGCCCCACGTTCGAGCCCCGCGCGCCCCGGGGACAGCCCCTCTGTCTGCCCAAACACGGGAACTTTGCAGCCTTGAGCCCGGATGCAGAGCCCTGACTCCTGCGCACTGGCACAGCGATCCCCTCGCCTGCTGCTGTGCATTGTCCTTGCTGAGGGTCAAACACTGTCGGGGCACCTTCCCTTGGGGTAGGATTCCTGCCTGACCCAAGCACTGCACTTACATCTCCAGTGTTGCTTTCCAGTAAAAACAGGGGAAGGAAAACTGTGTGTGGCTCATGGTATTTTAGACCACCTAAAAATCAATAAGTCACTGATCTGAGAGGTGAGGTGCAGCTGGAATTACTGGGATGGAGAAGTAGTGCAACATGGAAAAGGAGAGCATAGAAATTAACAGAGGAAAACATCTTGGATTGTTTCCTTCATTTTCATTTCCCTTCTGGAAAGCTGTTTCAGTTTTCCAGGAATCTTCTCCTGTCTGCTCTTCCCAAGAATCTCTCATGGAGAGCAAGGTCGAGCTTCGGTCACAAGACTTTCCACCAGGAAATTACACCACTGGTGAAATTTTCATTGTGACTGTTTGTGCTGGTTTAGGGCAAATTTTGGGAGGAAACCTCCAGAAGGGGTCCGTCTAGAAAGCAAGTTCAAGCGGCCTCTCCCCCTACTAGTTCAGGAAAAGTTTTGCCTTGAGAAAAGTGAAAAAAACCCCAGTTTATTTCACAAGTAAAGTATTCACAAGCATGAAAAATGAACAATATTAACTCAAACCTCTGACAGTGCTGAAGAGATGGCAAATTCAGAAAGTCCTTTTTGTGGGTTGTAGTTGGCTCACTCGGTCTCTCCTGAGTCCTTCTGGTGCTGGAATGCAGCGTCCCAGAGCTCAGGGGGCCACAGGTGTGAGCTGCTGCCGGTGTTTTTCTGGGTTTTCAGTCCAGAGCAGGTTTAAACAATTCCAAGAAAAAGGAAAGTCACAGTCCAAAGGAACTTCTCTGCCTAAGCTAGCTAAAACCAAATTGCTAGACCTGGGCTGTGAAGGCATCGGGAAATTTCCAAATCTGGGCACTGGCGGTCCCAGCAAACACCAGAGCTGGATGATGCTGGAGCCAGAACCTGCAAAGTTCAAAATTATGGCTTTCTGTGCCAGCAAATTACTGGACTTGGGCTGTGCTGGCACCAGGTATTTTCCAAATCTGGGTACTGGGGCAGCAAACACAAGATGTGGTCGGTGCCAGACCCAGTAGCAGAAAGTTGCCGGGTTTTGGCTTTCTGTGCCAGCAAATTGCTGCACTTGGGCAATTTCCCAGCACTGGGAAATTTCCAGATCTGGGCACTTGCGCAGCAAACACCAGACCTGGGTGGTGCTGGTGGCAGCACTGGGAAGCTGCTGGGTTCTGGCTTTCTTTGCCAGAAAATTGCTGCATTTGGGTTGTGCTGGCACTGAGAAATTGCCAAATATTAACTTTCTGTGCCCGGAAATTGCTAGAATTATGCTGTACAGGCATCTGAAAAATTCCGGATCTGGGCACTGATGGTGTCAGCAAACACGAGATCAGAGTAGTGTGGGCACCAGGTATTTGCCTGGTTTTGCTTTCTTTGCCAGCAAATTGCTGCACTTGGGCTGTGGCGGCACAGGGAAATGTCCAGATCTGGGCATGGGCGGTGCCATCAAACACCAGGTCTGGGTGGTGACAGTCTTGGCACCAGGAAATTGCTGCCTTTTGTCTTCTTTTTCCAAAGAATTGCTGCACTTGGGCTGTGTTGGAATAAGAAATGTCCAGACTGGGGTACGGGCAGTGGCAGCAAACACCAGATCTTGGCATTGCCCGTGCCGGCAGCAGAAATTGCCAGATTTTGGCTTTCTTTACCAGAAAATTGCTGGATTTGGCTCTGCCAGAACAAGGGAATTTCCAGATCTGGGCACTGGTGGTGGCAGCAAACACCAGACTGGGCGGTGCCAGACCCAGCAAAGTTGGAAATGAATTTGTAAAGAATTTTTAAGGTTTGATAGAAGGTTTCTATAGTATGTATACAAGTGTCACGATCCATCCTTACGAACGGATTTTGTGGTAGTTTGTGGGTTGATCTCAGAGTGCAAAAAAAACCGACACGGTACAGAGAGTTGCTGCTATAACCAAAACAAATGTACCTTTATTGAATAACCACAGCAAAATGCATTGAGGAGGAACTGGGGGAAAAGGGAAAAATAAGGAAAAAGAGGGAGGAAGAGAAAGGAAGGTATAGAGCTACCAACTGTTTTACTAGGCCGGGACTAGACTCAGAGCTAAGCAAACTCATGCAGCCAGGTGACATTCTGTAACATCAGAAGCTGGCAATCATGAGCACTTTGCTGTCAGAAGGTTACAGTTTGCACTGGGCCCAGAAGTGTTTTTCCCTAAGGCAAAGCAAATTGAAATGTGAAGTTTCAAAGCTTCAAATGACTATGAAAGGAAACTGCAGAATAATTTCTGGAAGGGCAGCATTGTCAATGATCATGCAGCCCACCAAGAGCTGGAGCTGAATCCAGAATTGCTTCTTCCAACTGTGCAGGAATTCATTCCACTGGCAAGCACTGGTCCATGGGAACAAATGATCCCCTAGCTCGGGGCTGAATGGCACCCAGGCTGCAGTGCAGATTGGAGGAACCCTTGTCACTTGTTATTGGCCTCCCAGTGCACTCATCCTTCTGCAAACAAGGGGCAAACAACACAGCTGCACTGCTGTCCCGGGCAAATATACATACAGGTGATGTTGCCAAAGCAGTGCATCGTTTCCCAGTGAAATACATGACCTCTTCTTACGTATGGAATTGTGACTGAAGACACCTGTGAGCCAGAGCCGTGGGAGATTGCAAAGGAGCAAAGCTTTGGGATTTGGGCACACTTCTCTTGGTTTCTTTGCTCAGGCCTTTGGTGAGCACAGAACACACCTAGGTAGAAAACCTTTGACTAGATAGGATCTTTTGGATCCATTGTCCCCCAAACAGGTCAACAGGTGACTCTGTTGTAATGCCAAGTAACAAAGAGCAGCACAAATGACACAAAGAAACCATGGCCAAAGAGGAGGAGGAGAGGCCCAATGAGGAAAGGATGTGGTGAGACACTGGCACACTGAATGAGCTGCACTCCCATAATCTCTAGGCTAGCAGGTCCTGGTCTCACATTCTCCTCTTGGTTTATTTAAATTTTTTTTTTTTAATTTATTTTTTTCATCATCAAAATAAAATATATCCAATTAAAAATATGTCACCAAATTTTAAAGATACAATCAAAACACGATAATTCAAAACTACATCTAAAGATCAGAACATATGTACAGCTGTAACTATCAAGCCTAACGCATCAGTCCTATTCTTCAAACACTCTTCACACAGGCGGCAGCTTCTTCCTGAGCTTGGAGGAAAGAGAGCTCTTCTGGACGGGAGGCGAGGACTTTGTGGGTGAGGGAACTTGGGAAGTGTCCGGAGAAAACTTCTCGGTAGGACTGTAACCAGCCAGATCTGCAAAACTGAGACACAAAGTTTAACAGAGAGGCAAAGTTTAACGGAGGCCACCATGTAAACCTAAAGCAATCTGAAGCTCCATAATTCCTGGGACACATTTCCTGGAAATGTCTATACAGCTGCACAGGGAAACATGCTCCTGCTGGCAGACACTGAGGCAGGCCGGGGCAAACCCTGAGCCACTTGCCCAGAGCTGGCACAGGCACAGCCTGGCCTCTGGGCTGCCCTGGGACAGCAGGGAGCCCAGAGCCCTGTGCTCCCCAGGAATGGCTCAGCTGCACACGCACCCTCCTGCTCCTCTGCCTGCCCCACAGCTCAGCAGCCCTGCAGCTCCAGGGGCACTGGCACAGCACAGCTCAGTGCAGGGGCACATGCAGGGCACAGCTGTTCCCTGGCAATGTGCACAGCCTCTCTGGGCTGCCACAAGACCCTTCCTGCCAGCAGAGATTGGCCCAGCTCTCCCCTCACCTCTGTGTGAGGCTGAGCCATGATTACCTTCACCTTGTCCTCCATCTGGAGCTGCTTCAGGCCCCCCATGCCATGACTAGGAAATGTGATGGAGAGAGCGGGGACAGATGCACACCCTTCCTTAGGATTTTGTCATTTTTGGCACAGCACAAAAGGCAAATCCAGAGGTGTCCAACTCAGCGCTTCCTCAGCCTTCTGGAGAACATCTTGCCTTCACCAGCCCAACATTTTGGAGAGGTTTTCCCGCACATGTGGAGGCTTGCTGGCAGCACATTTCTTCAGCTGGGTGCCCATCACCTTGCAGAGGGCAGAGGCCAGCTTGGTGGCCACGGTGCGGACGTTGGCGCTCCGCACAGGCAGCGCCTTGTTCCCCAGGCAGGACCAGAGCACGGGCAGGGCGTCGCGCTGGGCGACTTCAGGGCTCCTGGCATGAACCCCCTGCACAAGCACTGCCGGGACAGAGACACAGCTCCTTACCCACCAGCCTCACTGCAAACAGGGATCTGCCTCTGCTGCTTCTGCTTCTTGCCAGCCTCTCTGGCCAAGAGCAGCAAAATAGCACCCAGAGCCCCTTGGTCCAGAAACGGGCAAAGCAGCTGATCATCCTGGAAACAGAACCACCAACCCCTCAGCACTAATTGCTCCAACCAGAGCCTTGGCCCTGTGGCAGACTTCCTACCTTTCCTAAATTATTTCACAATCTCCGCATGAACAATGAATGAAATGTCCAATTGCCTTGGATTTCCATTAAGAAGTTGCCTAAACCCACACTGAAGATTTGGAAATGTACCATAGAGAGGAAATGGAGAGATTTCTAATAAAAGGGATGATTCCATTTTTGTAACTTTGATGTCAAGTGCCAGATGCCTAATCTGGCTCTTCCCTGTGCTCAGTGGCACACAGCAAAGGGCAGGATTAGAACTCACCTCAAAACTCCAGCCCACCAGAGATGGCTGCTGCCTGACAGCTGGATGAGAAACATCAGTGACCAGCTGGTGTCTTTGGCAGAATGCTTTTGGGGCTTCCAACAAAGAGCTGTTTCAAACCTCAGGGCATCTCTAGAGAATTACCCATACCCCATTGCCCTGGCATTTGGGCATCTCTACATTTTATTGCCGTTTCCCCTCCCAATGTTAATGGCATTTTTTCTTATATGTCCACTGAAATAGGGGCATAGAGAAAGAAAAATGCTACACAGGGGACTGAAATGTAACCAAAACACAAGTGTTTTCTCATATTGTCTCTGAAATCTCTCTGCCCATTTTCTGAACTGAACTGTATCAAATACACGGACAAAGGTTTAGTAGCAACAGGCTCCTTGCAACAGGCACATTTGGCTAAGAGATGAAAACCTGAAATGCTCTGGAGACCATTCTTATTTTCTGATCGGACAAAATGTTATTTAGCAGCAATTTAATATTCTGTGGCGGAAGAGACTTCATTTTCTCTATGCTGTTAATCCACCAGCAGACATCAACATTGAAAGAGCTCCTGCAAGTACCCAAAACCAATTCTGCTAAGCAGGAAAGGGTTATGGTACCCATTTTAAAATGGGAATTCATTTGAATTTAAATGCAATTAAAGACATCAGTGACTACTGAATGTGAGGAACAGCTGTCTGGTCCTGCTAAATCTCAGAGAGAACATCTGCTTTTTCTAAAGTAGTCCTAATTTATGGGTAATTCCTTTATTTGAAAAAGAGATCAAAAGAAGTGCTAAACTAAATGCCCTATTGCTGGAGATCTATATTTTTCAAATGCTCTTTAAAGGGCCTTTGACATTCCCAATCGCTGAACATGCCCTTTTCAGATTCCTAATGAAGACACAAAGTGTATTAAACCTTGCATTTAAAGATGTTGGCATAATTAGCAGTGGATTTAGCCCCAGTTAAAACAAGGCTATCAATCATCTTCTCTGCTATATATTGAGATTATCCTTTTTCCATTCCTTGGCTCTTGCTGACACAGCAAGCTCCTCTGAGGAATCAATTATCAGCTGCATTTGCAGCATTTTGGACAGTGCTGACACAGGCAGACACTGTTTGCACACCCTGAAAGGCTCAGTCCAAGGCCACTCTGGCAGCACAGGCAGGGAGCCTCAGCACTCTGCTTCTGTCCCTGTGCCCCAGAGGCTGCCTTGCACTAAACCCGTGCCTCTGATACCTCTGTTGAGTTCTGGCCTAAGCTGTGACCCCCAGGCTCTGCACGGTTCAGCCTCAAAACTTTCCAAGAGAAAAACAAGAATTCTGTGAGGACAAAACAAACTGATGCCCTGAAACAGCACTGGCCACCATTTCCCCTCAAAGATCACAGATGTCCCTGAGCTCCCCAGAGAGGAGCCAGCTGGGGCATTTTTAGCCTTCCCTTTGCTGGAGGTGGTTCTGAGATGCCCCAGTGAGAGCTCAGCCCCAGGCCGAGCGCTGCCCCCATCTCAGATGCTGCCCAGCTCTGCAGCAGCCAGGGAAAACCTGCCCAACCCACCTGCCTTGGCTATGGGGCAGCAGGGACAAGCTCAGCACCTCCTGGTTTGGAGGAGCTGCTCTGCTGTCTGCTCACAGGCATTGCCTGTAAATGCTCCCTGGGAAGAGCTCTTGGCTCAGAAGGGGAGGCCGTACCTGTGATACGCTCGGTGACATCCAGCAGGGCTTGGCCACTCAGGTGATTCCATTGGTGGCTGGACTCTTTCAGCAGTGACACTTTTATCTACAAGGGAAACACATGTTTCTGCTCACTTTCCTCAGGTCATAGGAGAAAGGGCAGGGCCAACCCCATTTAATAAAATCAAGCACATTTCTGCAGATGTTTGAATCCTATTCTTCTTTCCTTCCAGCATACTTGGCAGGGTTTTAAATTCCAAAAGATAAGCTCTCCCTTCACATTTGTAAATCCAAACTTGTCTGCTGTACCAGGAGCTGTGTTAGAACATTTCACATCAGGGACCTTGAGAGTTCAGTCACATGGAAGCAGTGGAAAGGTTTTGCATCCCAGAGCAAAAAGGAAGAGCCCCATACTTGGGTCACAGAAAGGCACTGAGTCAGGCAGTTCCTGAGATCACAAAGCAGCTGGGGAGGAGAAAGTGGAAACTCCCCTTGAAGACCTGCCTCTTCAACACTCCTTTGTTCAGGCATATTCCACCAGTACGGAATTTTCAGAGCTGACATAAATGTGTGTGGCAAAGGAATTTGGACCAACCCTTGCCTATGCAGTTAATTGCTGTGGCCACCTTGCCCCATGCAAAACAACAGGTGGAACAAGGCATCCTTGACAGCTGGGTTTATACCTCTTTGTTCTAAAGAAATGAACTTGGTGAATCACAAGTTCCCCTTTGAAAATAGAAGAAAAGAAGAAAAGTGGAAAATAGGCAGCTAATGCCTCTAATGTAGAGCCTCCCAGGTGGCTGCTCTGCAGAAGCTCTGGTGGGTCAGTGTCCCTTCATGCCAACAGCAAAGCTGTTCATTTGGGAAGTCAGACGGGGCCCAAGCAAACTCCAAACCCCCTTTGCCTCTGAACTGTAGCAGAGCTGTAGCCCAGGACTTGCTCTTCAGACAAGCAGCACAGAGCCAAGGGCTCCTGGGACTGTTGGGAAATGCTGATCCCATTCCAGCCTGTTGGGGATGGTGCATAAGGACTACACCTGCACAGCCTCTGGTGGGTGTCAGCTGCAGTGTTCCACAGACAAGAGCAGCTGTCAAGGCACTCAGCGCTCTCTTGTGCAGGAGAGACAGAGACGAAGCTGAGGAGAGTCCCTGCCAGGGCTCAGCCTTACCCAAATGAGCAATGGATTCTTCCAGTGCTTTCACAGCTGCCCCACGAACCCTGGGATCCTTTGAGTTCAGGTTCTTTGTTATTCCCTCCACCAAACCAATGATCACCGGGTTCAGGGCATCTTTCAGGGCTCCTGTGATTTCAGCCAGCACGTCCAGCGCCCTCTGCTTCACTTTCTTGTGGCTGTCAGATATTCTCAGGACAAAATATTCAAAAATCTGTGAAGAGAACAAGCAACGTGAAAGCTGGATTCAAATGTCCTTGTTTGAAGAGTGGCTGTAGCAGTCAGCAATGTCAAAGATGAAAGTGATTCTTTCTGTCAGGTCAGCACTCACTTGCACAATTTCACTGTTTTCCTGGGGGCAACTCACTGGAATGGTGGCACAACCTCATGCTGGTTGAAAGATTTTCTTCTGTTTTTAGGAGGTTTGGCTGGGGACAGAATAGTTCCTATGGTATTTCTCTCCATCTATAAATCATTAAATTAATTCAATTTATTAATGCTAAAGAGTACCTTTGCTTTGAATGGAAGCAGATATTTACAATGCCCGGTTTTCTATACAGTTGCCTCAAGTACTGAGGGCAATTATGATTTTGCCAAAACTATGGCTGGAGGAGATCTAAGTTTTCTTTTGTTTGTCTCAGAGCCAGTGTCTGGAGCAGTGCAGGGCTATGATCAACTCTTCCAGGATCCGGACCATTTCTCTAAGTAACAAGTAGACTTTTGAAATGTCATGTGCTGTACAGCTCTCATTAGAGCAGGTTCAGTCCCTTGACAGCCTCATTATCAGGCACCTTTTCCTGGAAAAAGGGAAAAAGCAGCTACTGGGAGGAGAAGGCAGAGATGAGTCCTTAGCTGTTTTCCTCCTTTTCCAAAGAGAAAAACAGACCCCCAAGAAGGGAGAGCACTGTCTTTACCAAGAGGAATAGGAACAAGGAGGGAAATGAGTAGCCAGAGCTGTGCCTGTGTAAGACAAGATGGAGTATATAGAAGTGTTCTTAAAAAAAGCAACTGGGTTTAAACCAACCCAGCCTGATACTTCTCTTCCCTATGCAAACCCATTTTTGGTCTAGAGAACAATTGCCATGCTTTCAGGGGCTGGTTTCCTTTCACTTCACCCAGCTGGGAGTAGGAGAGAGCAGCAGTTACACCAGCAGAAAATTCTGCCATCATCTGATGAACAGCATCAATAGGCACCCGCCAGACAAATACAGCGGGACTGAAACAACTTGTCCTGAAGCCTGGACCTGAATTAAATTTTTTCTGGGTAAGAGGGACCAGAGTGTCCCAAACAGCCCGGACAGAGTGCCAAGACACACTGAATTAACTTTGCTGCTACAGGCTCAGGAAAGGAGCTAAAGGAAAGGAGCAGTGAAGATACCCTACATACTTGGGCAATGTTAGTGGAGATGAGCTGGGGGCTGGTTTTGCACAGGTCTAGGAGGAGTTCCACTCCTTCCATCCTTGTCTGAAACCCCTTGGCTTCCAGGAGATGGTAAAGCTTCTGGAGCAGCTCCGTTTCTTCCACAGCTGGAGGTGACGTGACCTGGGCTTTTGCACAGTGTAGGAGGTGTCCATCAGAGGGAGATTTCACCCTGGAAAATAAAACCAAATGAGGACCTGGTGGTGTTAATTATCGCAGCATGGCATCCCTGTCGAGGAAATAATTAGCATTGACTCCGTGATTCCAGAAGGCTGATCAATCACTTTATTATACTATACTATACTATACTATACTATACTATACTATACTATACTATACTGAAACTCATCACCCTTACAGACAGTCTGATACACACAGACCAGATTGGTCAATTGAATCCAAAACACCATCACCAGTGGCCAATTAAGAAATTACCCTTTTGTAAACAAATCTCCATACCACATTCCACATGTTCACAACAACAGGTGCAGCAAGTGAAGATAAGAATTGTTTCTCATTATTTTCTCTGATCTTCTAACATCCTTCCCCAGGACAATGCCTGGCAAAGTTGTGCCTGCTGCTCTCTATGGAGAGAGCTGCAGCCACAGACAATACCTTCAGTTAATTGTGATCAAAACATCTTGATCAGCTTCCCTAATAATGTGATTTCAAGCTGGAAAATCATGAGGCTCTGAAGAACAACGTGGACTTCATGTTAATCGTTATGGCAGACAATCTGCAAGTGACATTCTCACCAGTGCTCACTCAGGAAAACCAAGGATGAGATGCATCTGATCTATCTTCAGATGGCTGCCAGGGCACACAGGTCACAATGGGTGTCTTTTTGTCTCTCCATTTTTGTGGAAACCCCTCCAGAGAAGTTGTGTTCAGCACAATGCAGAAGTAGACATTTTTTATCCTAGAGCATATCTAGAGTGGGGAAAGGAAACAATCTGTGGCACTGGTCATCTCTGCCAGAAAGTTTTTCCTGAGGAAGAGACATGTAAAGCTTGCCATGTGCTTTGTCACATCTAAGAAAAGTGCTCAGTACCGTTTGCTAGCAGAGAATGTGGCCTGGGGCTTCTTTGAGCCATCGTTCCTCTCCTTCACCGGCTCCTTGACAGATGGGCCTTCACCCTTCTGGTTTTCCATCCCCTACAAAGACATAGAGAAACCTCATCAATCTTTAGAATATAAAACAGGAAATTCCCTGTTGAAAACACAAGTTAGAACCAGGATCACTGCTACCAAGGCTTAGGGAAACATTTCCTAACTTACAGATGGAAACAGACCAGAGATTCAGTGATGCCAACTCTTTGTTTTCAATAGCCCAAGGCAGGTTATGGGTGCTGCCAGACTGAGCAGCAGTCTAAAATCCCAAATTCCTTAGTCTTGAGCATAAATGGGAATAATGCAAACTGGTAGGCAACAAGTGTTTGTAAAGGAATCAACAGAAAAAATTGGACTCTTTTGGGGGTTGGCCCGTTGTGTTGGAAGTCGATTTGGTTCAACACTCACTCTCCCTGTGCCTGCACAAAGGCAGGCTCCCTTCTTTAATGTCGATTTAAAAAAATATAAAATCCTCCCCCAAACAAACAAAGGATTTTTCACTCGATGCTGCTGAATTCACCAAGCTTCTTCCAACTCCACAGGGCTGGACAGCAGGGCAGTATTCCCAAAAGACAGACAGTCATTGTAGTAACTAGGATTGACCTGGACATCTTTTGTAAATTTGGGAATTTTCTTGGCACTACTACTTCCAGTGTCCTTTGCAAAGACTCTTGTATCTTCAGAAGCACAATTCTCACTTAATTGCTTTACAGGGGGCAGAGTAGGGAGAGCATGGTGGGGGCTTACACTTAAATGTAAACCCATTTTCTCCTCTTTCCCTTTCCTCTTTGTGACCGATATTGAAAATATTCAAAACCCCACTTTTCCCTAATAATATCAGTTCCTTTGTGGTCTGCAGATGAACAGGCTGAGGATTAACAGCTCATTCCCAGGAGCAAAATGATTCAGCAGAACAGGATAGAGCTAAAGACAGATTGGGTATCTTTGATTTCATATTAGCAGAGGCAATACTTGCACAAAGGAGACATTTCTCCTGCCAAGCACTTACTTTCTTCTGAGTTCTTGTCAGAATATCTTCCAGGTCATGGGGGAAAAGAGATTGTTCCAAAAGCATTTTAAATTGTTGATGATTGAGCAAAATCTTCACCATCTCCTGTCCATAATGCCTAAGGAAGGAAGGCAGGAAGGAAGGAAAGAAGCAAAAGAAAAGTGAACAAACAAAGGAAGAGTGTTAACAGAAGAGGCTGATGCCTTAAACTCATCAGGTGCAATCCTTGCACGAGAAGGCATTACCTACTCAGCAAAGAGGGAGATTTACCTCACTTGACACTGCACAGTGCTGTCAGCTGAACACAAGAGGCAAGAGGAGAATATGGGGCAACAGAAAAATAGCATTTCACTCTGAAACTGGGGGTGTGCTTCTGTGGCATCAAAGGATCCCAGGGAACAAGCAAAACACATCTGCTTTGTTGTCAGAGCCTATTAGCAGTGTCTTGCTGCCATTGCACAGTAATTTGCCTTTCTTTAACTGGCAGGGAAGCCAGGACAAAGCACCTCATGCATCCTCTTGATAATTCTATACTATGGGTATGCACAGGGACAGCTAGTTGCTCTGCTAGTTGCTCTTGGCAGCGATTCATGGGAATTTCATCACCAAAGGAAGGGGATTTTGGTGGTTGGGGTGGATTTTGCTACAAGGAAACCACAGTTTTCTTCAAGAAGAAACGTGGAGCTCACTGAGCCACAGATAACAGCATTCTAGAAATCTGCAGAACAGATTTAGAAAGACTGAATATGTTGGCTAAAGACGCCTGAAATATTTCTAGGATAGTCTGAAGCTAATGAGAAATGGATGTTTGGGATGCTTCAGTGATGAACATTAGCCAACATTTTGGCTTTGTGTTGTGCACCTGAGGCCAAACAAAAGTGTTGGACTGGCTGATCTGAGCTCTTTTGATCTCAGTAAAGAATCCTTCAAGCCACAGCAAAAAGGTGGCAATGCTCCTTTTTGCTGGCCAACCTCAGGTTTCCCAGTACAGCCATTTGCCCAGGCAACCCAGAGCAGTGGTCACAGTGCCAAGGCTGACAGAGCTCAAGAAGAGTTTGGACAATGCTCTCAAGCACATGGAGTGACTCTTGGAGTCACTGCCCATGGCCAGGAGATGGACTCGATGACCCTGATGGGCCCCTTCCAACTCAGCATATTCCATGATTCTATGACCCTTATTCACACCGTGAGGTAACTTCATATTCTCTTTAGTTTCCACTCTTGTATGGTTTCACCTTTATAGCCAGACACAAAGCAGTTTTCCTGTTTTGGGAGGTGAAATGAAGATCATTACCTTGTGTCCTTGTGGCAGTCCTGAGCAAGCTTCCCTGCCACGTGTGGCAGCCTCTCAGCCCTGGCTGTGCCTGCGAGCTGGGTGACTCCAATTCTCTCCATCAGGGACAGGAGGAGTTGGGCCGCACACTCGCGCACCGGGGCGGGGCGGCTGCTGGGGAGGAGAGAGCAAACCCTGGGCACAGGGACAAGGAGCAGCAGCAGCGCCGGCCTTGGCCAGAGCTGCTCCCTGCCCTTGCTGGGGGAAGGAGCCTGGGCTCTCCCTGCACCTTCAGGCACCTGCACAAGGTTCTGGCCTCAGGGAAACACAAAGGTAGCATTGTACACAAGGCCTGCCTGCACGGAAGAGGGAGAATTCAGTCTCCCTGCACTGTCGGATACTCAATTTCTTTCACAGTATTTACTCTGAGAAAGATTAAAGAAATAGATGACACATGAATAATTTAGAAATTAAGAACAATTGATGCTGACCCATCAGAGGGCACTCACTTTACAGAGCTGCAGCAGGATTGAGGCTCTTTCCAGCCATTTATCCCCAAATCTGCAGAACTTTGGAAAACAACAAATGCAGGGAAAACACGTTGTGGGCCATGAAGTTGCAGAATATCCCGCAATGCAGCCTGTTTCTTCTGTGAGGCTTGGCAATGGATCCATCTGAATCTTTTACCCTATTGCAAAGCTGAGGAAAGGGTGGCAGGCAGTTTAGCCGGGCTGTCCTGTTCTAGAGAGTGTCTCTTGGGAACTAGCAGGCCCAGCACCAACATTTAAGGCAGCATTTGCTCCAACTGTCCCATGGCAGTCAGCCTGTGGAGGTGCCTGTAAAGTGATTCATCATCTCAAGGCTAACATGAAACATCAGTTGGAATAGAAAGTAGAGCTCTAAGGCCAGGACAGTCATACAAGACTCCTTTGGCAGGAGCTGCACCTGCAGTGCAGGCTGTGCCACACCCAGCAGATTGTCCCCCATGTGCTCCACGCCCCAGCAAGGACCCTCTTCATTTCTCAAGTTAATGGCATCATGAGGAGACATGGTTTTCTCAGGGCCTCTCTGGTTAGCACTGTGAAATACCAAACACTGGTCACAGTTGCAATTGCAATTGTCCCTCTGCCCACAAAAGCACAAGGCTCTATCCTTGGCCTTTGCAGGCACTTTCCCTTCCCCATCAGTCACCACATCTAGGAAAATCTGACAGACTGGGAGAACTCCAGGAAGCAGCAGGAAGCTGAGTCAGAGGAGCTTTAGTTTGGACATCAGGAAAAAGGGGTTTTCACCCAGAGGGTGGCTGGGCACTGGAACAGGCTCCCCAGGGCAGTGGTCACAGCACCAAGCCTGACAGGGTTGAAGGAGCATTTGGACAACAATCTCAGGCACTTGGTGTGACCCTTGGGCTGTTCTGGGCAAGGCCAGGAGCTGGACTTGATGGTCCTGATGGGCCCATCCAACTCCCCATATTCTCCAGTTCTGTGATTCTGAGAACTAATAGGCTGCAGGAGGGCAGAAATAGGTGACAAGAGGAAAGAAGTGAGGTTGGTTGGAGAATCAAGTCACTGAGTTCACAGGAGATGCAGGATACAGGACCCTTCCCTCCCACCATTCCCATTCTCTGTCTCATCCCTTCTCCTTCACACACACACAAAGGTGAAGAATATCACTAAAAGAAAAGGAACCTACTTGACTCCCATGTCCATGAAGGCAGTCACTGCTCGTGCAGGAGTCACATTCTCCACCAGGATCCCCAGGCTCTGACTGGCTGCTTTCTGAACAAATTCTGGGGAGTTGGACACCATCTGGAGAAGGAGCCGAGCAACCTCATCCCCCTCAGAGTCCATGTCCTTCTTCAAGGTCACAGAGAGCTCTCCCAGAGTGACAATGGCAGAGCAGGACACCTTGGAACGGAGGTTGGTCACCTGGGGAAGCCATGAGGGGAAACATAGGAATCACCTTGGAAAGAAAACCAGTTGCCTTCAACAGAAGTCCCAGAAAATGACAACACGTCCTACTGTGTCCAGAGGGACATAAAATTACAGGAAGAGCAGGAGAGCACAAGCACAGAAAGGCACTTACTCTGGCACCAATTTCTGGCCTCAGACCTGCTCACTGCAGGCCTAAAATAAAAATTTTCATTCAGTGTTCTACTTAACGCTTCTAAAATATCCACAGCTTTGATTTTAGGCCCTTTTACTAAAAAATAAATCAAGGGCTGCTTTCAAATCATAAATGCACAGGTGATAAAGATAAAAGAGTCAGGTGCTCCTGTTCAAAAAACCCACACCAGCAGCTGAAGCACTCAGCCAGGAAACAGAAAACACAGGCTCAGGTCTACAGAATAATTTGCAGTGTTGAATTACAGCTTGGGGAGAGACTGGGACTCTGGCAAATAATGTCATTAGTGTCTCATTTTCTGCATTTGCACATTGCATTATAAAGGCACCACACTCAAAGATGAGTGTCAGATACCCAACCTGCCAGTAGTTACAGCTGCATGTGCCCACAGATCCTACAGATAGCTGACAGACATTAGAAATCTCAGGTCTAAAACCAGAAATGAAGGCAGACCCTGAGCACACATGGAGATGAACAAGCACATACCTACTCTACACACTGTGTATGAAGTATGGGGGACAATTCAGAACAATGTTCTCTCCTCGCTGGTAACTGCCAAGCAAACCTCACCAAGTCTACAAAGCAGGAGCTCTGAATGGGACCCAGCCAGGTGTTTGATGCTGAAGAGTCCCTTCTCCTTCAGCTCCCTGAAAGGCAGAAGATTGATTTTTCTCTCCACCAAGGCAGCACCCTCTGAAATGACCAGGCTGGCAGCTCAGTTGAACAATGGGAGGTGCTTTTCAAGGAGCGCTTAATGAAATCGTGGAACGCGTTGCCCCAGGATGCTGTGGCTGTCAAAAGCATTCAGAAACCCAAGAGGCAAAGAGAGGGGTTTCAGAGTGGCCATTTGAGACGACAGCCTTTCTGAAATCTCTGGCACATGAGGCCCCTCTGTCACTGCTTCCTAGGAGCTGTGAGACCGGGCCATGCTGCTGTTTGTTGTCACCTCCCTGTACCTGTCCCTGAGGCACAGTGCCACCAGGCTGTTATTGGGGCCTTTTCCTTCTTTGCCAGCCCCAGCAGGCATTCAGCAGGGAGAGTCTGCACTGCCACTCTGGAGCTGAGTTTCCACTCTATGATCTCGGCCTCTCTGTCACCCACTCCACTCCCCCTCACACATTCCCCAAAAAAGCAGCAGGATGTCTGCTGGGACCCCCTCAGCCTGCAGGAAGGCCAAGTGGGTCCTGGCCTCTCCTGACCCACAGCACAGCTTTCTTTCATCTCAGCATGGAAATATAAAAACTGTATTATCACATCACACAGAGGGCCAGGAGCTTTTTATTTTGGCTGCAAGTGTCCACAGGGCATTGGGGAAGAGGAGAAAAGGAGTGTTTTGCAGCAAGCAACCTGGCTGCTCAGGCAGGATGGTAGGAAAAGTGTCTGGAAGCTGCTTTTTAGGAATTCGGTTGTTCTGCTGAAGCTTCTGACAGAGCTGATGGGCAGATCCCAGAGCTGTGGAGAGTTCCTGGGAAATTTGTCCTTGGATCTGTCTACGAATGCTCTCCCAGCCATGAACTGCCATCTGTGTCCTGTCCATATGTTACTGCCTTGACTGTTGAGTGTCTGAGGTGTCTCTTGAGGCTGCTATGGACCTCCTTCACCAAGGAATGGATTGTGATACAACATCCCTTCCTGCTTCTATTTGGGCACTGACAGAGCCTGGAGCACTCTGGCTCGAGCTTGGGCTCTGGCCAAGCAAGATTGCAAATGAGAGCAGCTCATGGTCCTCAGCTCTTCCCTGCTGCTGGGACAGACAGACACGGCCATGGGGACAGAATGGAGCTGCCCCATCTGCCAGGGCACTAAGAAGGATGTGAGTTTTTCTCTGCCCTGTCACCACCAGTTCTGCCTGGACTGCATCCTGCAGTGGGCAAAGAGAAATCCATCATGCCCACTCTGCAGAAGAATGATAGAAGCTGTCAGGTTTTCTGAGTAGGATGAACAGGACTACATACAATGTGCCATCAGCTCCCCCAAACAATTGCTGGAGCCCAGCAGGGAGAGAGCCTGGCCACCTTGCAGAAAGCAGCCCCCCAGACCCTGTGATGGCTGCTCCATCTTCCCCACAGGGAACACTGTCCCCAGCTGAGCAGGGGCTGCAGAACCAGAGCCTGTGGATGGCCTCCTGCCCAAGGTGTGGGCCGAATTTTTCAAATAACAATGTCATCTGCTGGACCAAAGGTGGCCCTGGCTGCACCAGAAGCTGGAGGGAATATGCCAGCACCAGAGATGGCTGGTTAAGGAATTCATAGAGCAGCATCCTGCACGCCCTCTGTGCCTATGGTCAAGTTGCCAAAATCTTGGTGCCAGTACTGCAGCTTCTCCTCTGGAGCAGTCTGAATTGCTGCTAGCATAGCCCAGGGTAAAGAAGCAAAAAGGGCCTTTGCTTAATCTCCACAGATGTTTTATTCAGCTGTGCAGGGAGATGTTCAGGTCCCAGCACCCACACACAGAGGGTCTCACTTTGTCTCCACAGGGGCCTGGGGGCTGACCCTGATCTCGGGGCAGTACAAAGATAAGGGGGCTGATCAGGGAATAGGGAAGGTGTGGCTCAGGAACGCAGGAACAGACACAGGAACAGGGGAAGTAGCCAATGGGGTCTAACAGCATTTTGAGGGAAGTTTCTTGTGTCTCCATGGACCAGGAAATGCCCCCCCAGGGTCTTCCCTGTGTTTTATATTATTAGGAAAGCTTCTCTGAAGGATCAACTGAATCAACACAAAATGACAAAAAGAATCAAAAGCACTCATAAGACAATTGTTCAAAATGCAAACAATTCTGAGTTCCCAATGTGCCAACAGATTTCTTGGAGTGTCTTAGATCTGGCAGGAGGGATGCAGGGTTTTCTTAGCACAGTTTATCAGGAAACTGAGTCACACACACTGAACCTCTGGTGCATGGTCTCCTCACTGCCATCGTGCAGCAAGGAGGCCCAGAGGCTGCTGTGCTCTGCTCCTGTCAGGGATGAACACAGCGGCTCTGTGGCCAGTGCCAGCTCCAGCTCCAGCAGCTCACAAGAGGAGACTCCTTCCAGAAGCTCTGCTGGCTCCAGTGTGGCAGACCAGCAGAGCCCACTGGAAGCCACCCTCCATTGCAGCCACCCCCAGCTGCGCCCATCATCACTGCAGAGCAGGAGCTGCCCCAGAGGAGCCGCGGCAGGAGCTCATGGCAGTGGCAGGTCCCTGTGCCCAGGGCAGAGCCACAGAACCTCTGCTCCTGCCTGGGACAGGGGCTGCTCACCCTGGTGTCCCACCAAGAGGAGGGATCCTGGGCCCCAAACTCTGCCCAGCCCTGCAAAAGGCCACCCCGTCAGCAGTGCCAGCAAGGTTCCTGCAGCCATTCAGCCAAATCAGAGGAAACAAATGTCTCTTCAGCTGACACACTCTCTGCACACAGCTTTCTCCCCCTTCTCCTGGTGCCTTTCCCTGACTCCAGGAAGAGCTGCAGGAAATGCTGTGTGAGCCATGATGATGGAAGAGCTACTGATAAAAACACTGGGGTGATGCTTTCAGAGGAGTCATGAATGGAAGATTGACCAACCTTCCAGCCAATGGTATGCCAAAAGTTTCCATTCTTTAACTAATTGACTGCAATAAATTAGTAAAAAGAAAGATACGGAAACAAATTAAATCTCCCACAGCTGGTGGCTTTCCTCAGGCTCCATGGTCTATGTATTGCTAGACTTACTTCATTTAGGCAGAATATTACCTGCCCTGACTTGTTGGAGACTGACCACAAGGTCTCATCTGTGGTGGGCAGTCACTAAAATTCGCTCAGCAGAGGCATCTTCAGCTGTCCAAGTGTAGCAGAAATACAAATTCTCTGCTTCATGACTGTGTGGCAGCAGCTGCTGGTGTGGATTTGTCAGCGTTGCTTCATGGATTACTCCTGGGAAGGAATTGTGTGCACAGGCACAGTGTGATGGCTTCCATCTCCTCTAATTACTCCAATCGGATGATGGCCAGAACTTTTAGGCAAAAAGCATCATGACAGAATAATTTACAATATTCTCCAAACTACCCCTGTGGTTTCGATTTTCTTACTGATTAGGTTCAGTGTCTGGCCTCAAGAAATCAGTCCAGAAAGAACAGGCAAAGCTCAGCTTGCAAGTTAGAGTGCAAGTCTTTAATCTGCCATTTTTGCAGCATGTACAAACAACTTTACAACATATTTGTGAAAAAATGTCTTAGTTCTTGCTATACCTATCCAGAACCTGACTGTCTCCTTGTTTTATTTTGATTTGAGATCCAAGCATGATTTTTTTCTGGACAGGAAAGTAAGAACCAGCTGCAAATACAGACTACAAGTGTGAATCTGTACTGCAGGAACTGAGCTGTAGCTTGGAATTAAAGGCAAGAAGTGATGCCATGGTAAATGTGAACATTTAGTGCTGGCATAGGAGCCTTCTGCAATGCTCCACCAACCCATGGTTCACATTGCTACAAACTCTCTTTCCGATGTTACAAAGAGTGTTGAAGAGCTGGCTGTAAGTAAAAAAAATAGCCAGAAGGATAATTTTTGTTAACATGGCAAACAACGACTATCTAATAATTCAGAGCTCATAGAAGTGAGTATTCAGATTTCCACTTAGTATGTGCTGGCAGTTTTAATTTGAAATTAACAGGTTTATCCAAATCAAGTTATCCATAGGAATTAATTTGCTCTATGGTCTAACTAAAAATGCCTCATTGTCTGATAAGTTTAGTAGAAATTTGCAAAGTCAACAGTCCACAGATTTTCATTTCTTGTTCAGTGGCTATTCTGCAGGAAAGCTTTTACAGACTAATCAGTTTGGATGTAATTAAAATGCCAGTACATTTCATCTAGCCATTTTAGTATTAGAACAAAACCATATGACTGGACAGCCTTTTAAAAAAATATTTTGAAATAAATTTTCAAACCAACAGTCTGAGTAGGACTCAGAAAAAATACTCTACCAAACTTCAACTCTATTGGAAGCTTCCCTTGTCACCCTGTGAATCAACTCTACATTCAGAAGATTAAAAGTCCCAATGATGGTGGTTTTGGTATGGTTAGGAATTAGGGAAGGGTGTTCTTCCTTCTCAACTCCATGCTGCAGTGCCTTTGGGATGTGGCCTGCTGGCCGTTGTTTGTGCAGCCCTGGTATTTCTCCATGAGGCAGAAAGTGCAATTGCATTTCCAGCCCAGAGCCCTCAAGGAGTGGGGCGTGCAGAGCTGTGCCAGACCCAGGCCAGCAGCTGTGCCACCAGAGGGTTTTGGTTCCTGCCCAGGGCAGCTGGTGCATCTCTGCCGTGAGTGCCTCCCCTTGCCAGGTGCCCATGGACAGCAGGTGCAGGGTTCTGCAAGGGGCATGGAACAGGGTGGGGATGTCTGCTGGCAACAGAGTGCAGCGGAGAGCAAACAGTCCAGGATGGTCCTGGAGTGTGTGACAGAGAACTCCTGACACAGCTGGTGACTGAGCCAGTGAGGGAAGGCACTGCTGGGCCTGCTGTTTGTGAGGAGAGAAGGGCTGCTGGGTGACAGCAGGGTTGGAGGCGGCCTTGGGCTCAGTGACCACAAAATGCTTGTGTTTGATTCCCAGAGAAGGAACGAGAGATGTTGGGGAAGTGTTGACGTGCAACAAATTGTGAATTTGTTAAGCTTTTACAGGCAGTGCTTAGTCGTACCTTCCCTCACACCAATGGTTAATGTGTGCAAGTGGATGTCTTAGCCTTGAGAATAAAGACAGTGGGCCTACTGAGGAGGTAGCTGCAATGCCTTCAAGGAGAAGAAGGCTCTTAACCATGGAAGTAGAATTTGAGGAATGGGATATTCACCATATGACCCCCAGAGACCCTCAAGAGACCCCTACTCTAAATGTAAGTAATTTTGGGGAAGGGATTTAAACATGTCAAATACTTTGTGAGAATGTTTAGCCTGTGAGTTTGAGCAAAGTAATGAATAAAAGTAATGAAAGTAATGTCTTAATTCCATGGATACTAACACGTGGGTGTGCATGTTTCAGGAAAGTGATTCCCACGCACCCAGCACTGAAATAAAGTAATGCCTCTTTTCTCACACTGAGCTGGCAGTGTGGATCGGCCCTGCTTGGTAACTTTCATTTTGGTCATTCCTATTGAAGCATAAAGAATGGTTGAAATGAAACCTTTTCCAGCTGCTTCCCTCTGGTTTACCTGTTTGAGGGGTAAAATTCTGTGCTGCAGGTGTGCTGGGTGTGTGCAGAGCAGTGCAGCCCCAGAAACCCCTTGGCTTGCCCACAAGTTGTCATGCCTTGTTGCCAGGTGTGCCCAGCTGTGGCAGGAGAAGGAGCCCGCAGCGCAGTGGGCACCGTGCCCTGCCCAGCCGGGGCTCTCTGGCACAGAGCAGCAGCAGAGCCAGCACCGTTCAGCCCGCTCCTGCCTTGGCGTCCCCTGGCACACAGAACCCTCTTGAAATCAGCACCGCCAGTGGCGTTCCCAGCTTGGAGCAGCTGCTGCTGGCGGGCAGATGCTGCCAGTTCAACTGCTGCCACAGGGGAAGAAAGGCAGGGATGTACCCGCACCGGAGCCCTGGGCATGTCCAATAAAGGTGTAAATTTGTGGGGAGATTTGTTAGGAAGGATTTCAGCTGTGATGCCAACAGTGGCTTCTCTCCTGGTTCTGTGTGTTCTGGACGAGTAATGCAATGGTTGGCTCTGACAATTAAGAAGTAGATGTTATGTGGATGTTCAAATGTGTAGTGATGGTATTGTAATATATCCTCCCATAGTCCTCTTTCCCGTCCCCCTTGTAATAGCCTTGGTAGTCAGGGCATTTGGGGAGGGCTGGCTTGTGACCATCAGGCAGGGTGTAACAACACCTGACCTCCAGCCAGGATGCAAGAAAGTAATCTCCACCAATGGGCAGCAGAGAAAGAGTTGACTGACAAAATTTTTAGAGGGGCTAAGGGTAAAAGGCAGAGCGTCCTTTTTGTAGATAAGCACATGGCTGCTAGTCACAGAGACTCCCAATGCTGCAATTTTTCCTTATTCAGTCATTTGTTAAGGTTTACTAAACCTTTAAAATGTTAAAAGTGAGAGTCATTTCTCACATGTGCAATGCTGTGGGCCATTTTCTTGGTCTGGTTTCCTTTGCTTGTGTCCCATCTGAGTGCTCAGCTGGGGTACAGGCTGTAGGTGCTTGGGGCACTCCTGGAGTTCCTCTTGGATCCCCTGAACAACAGGGTTTGGCCCATGAGGGGATTTTGTGCTGCTTGATGAGAACTTCCCAGACTCTTTTGTGTTTGCTGTAGGAAAGGTTGGTTATTGCTTTGCATAAATTCACAGACCAACATGGAGCGTTTGCTTTGTGATGTCAGGGCATGGTTGCCACATCGTCATAGTGGCATCAGAAGGTTGTCTTGGTGCACGGAAGGCCTGAGTGTCAGAGCAGCTCTAGGCCTTGCTCGCATCAGGAGAACCCTCCTGGTTTGAGCATTGGTCAGTGGGCAGCTGCACTCTGACAGGGCACTTGTTTTTCTAGTGTTGGAAAAAAGTTGCGCAGCACTGGGACAATGATCCACCATCTGGCCACAGCAGCTTTTGCTGCCTATGGTGTTTCTTTTTCCGCATATTACGTTGCACACTTTGCACGTAAGTAGAGTTTTCCATTCTACTTCGGTAAGGGTGTATCCTAACCTGGCTTTTGGATGTCTTCCTGCTCTTTCTTGGTGGCTGAGTTTCTGATTTTGAAACAGAAAGAGCATTAGAGTGCCAGTGGTTTGGTAAAGCTCCTGTCAAGAGGTTCAGCTAAAAAGGGGGTGTCTGTAGCCACAGGAGCAGCATTTACAGGGGAACCTGCAGGGCATCCGTTCCCTCCGCAGGGGAGTCTGTGGCAGCAGAGTCTGTCATTTACTCAGGTTGCTGGGACAAGCAAGACAGCTTTGAAAATGTAGACTGGCAGAGCTTCAGGGAAGGCCTTCTAAAAACTCTGCAGTTGTTCCCAGAATTCGGAGAAAGCTTATTTCTTTTTAAATTTTGTCATGAAAGGATTTGACTGTCTAACTTAATAACCTTTTACTGAGTGCAAAAATAGTTATTTCCTTTGAAAGGAAGTGCAAACTCTAAAGCAGTGAGTGTCTGCTCCTGAACCCTAGAGGTGCTGCTGTGCTCTTCCACAACAGAACTGCCACAGCTCAGGGGAATTTTGGGAAGCTTTTCTGGGCAACTGTTTCCTGCAAGTTATTGAGAATTAGTCCATGTATCTGATTGGAAAAAAAAAAGAGTACCTGAAGGAGAGGATTTCAGAAGCTGTTTTATGTGTTTGGTAGAACAGGAGCATTGAGTGTTAAAGAACAATTTGCATTTTCTTGATCATCTTTGTATTCATTTACTGGCTAAACAGGCTGAAGTGTAGGAACAGCCAAGAATATTGTCCTGTTCCCTTGCTGGCTGTGTGAATGGAATGTGTCTCCTGGAGGGATGTTGTGAAACGGGAAATCGTACCTGTTTGGGTTGACTTGTTCTGTTGGATTCAGCAGCCCAGGCAGTTTTCTGACAGCATCTGGTTCATTTTCCCTTCCCACTACAGGTCACCTGAAGCGTGTATTCAGCAGTGCTAAAGATCCTGAGGTGAGTGAGAAAGGAACATTTCATGTTCCTGGTGTTTAGGAATTGTAGAGCAAGCTGGGAGCTTGGCCAGTAGCAGTAGAGTGTAGAGGGCCAGCTAGGAAGGCTGAAAGAAATCCATTTCCATGCCTGAAACAAAAGTAACAAAGGCAGCTTTAGATATTTTTAAATTTCCTTCTCAGAGTTTGAAGAACTAAAACCTAGTTTTGAAAAGAGAACAATGCTTGCAGACAGCAGATAGGAAAAATTTAATTAAGACCGTTTTGCTGTACAGTTGAATTAGATAATTTTAATTTAAACAGAGTGACTTAGAATCCTATTCCTATCAAATTTTATGATATCTACTTGGAACATGAGGTGGTAGAAAAGGAAGGCCATCTTGCAATGGTGCCTGCTGTATCTGAAGTGAAATGGGCACCTTTGTGACTGGGGAGCTGCGTGGGCCAAAAGGACGCAGGGCTGGCGGCCGTGAGCAGCTGCAGATGAGGCAGCGTGGGGCCAGGGGGCCAAGAAGGCCAAGGGCACGGTGGCTGTGCCGGCAGCAGTGGGGCAGCAGGAGCAGGGCAGTGAGCGTGGCCCTGTGCTGGGCAGCGCTGCGGCCACAGCTGGAGTGCTGTGTGCAGCTGTGGGCCCTGGGAAGCAGAAAGTCATGGAGGGGCTGCAGCGAGTGCACAGAAGGACAGGGGAGCTGGGCAAGGGGGTGCAGCACAAGGCCAGGGAGGAGGTGCTGAGGGAGCTTTAGCCTGGATAATGGGGGCTCCTGAGGGACCTTCAGGCAGACTTCCATAGATCCCTGCCTTAGATCCATAGAGCCAATGCTCAGCACAAGGGCTGCTTCCCTGCCAAACATCTCTTCACTGCATCCAAGTGCTTTAGACACTGGAGTAGGTAACACTTTCATATTTTGTTTGTTTATTTGTTTCTTTGTTTGCTAGAAGGAGAAGCCTTCTAGCCTGTAATTTCTCCTTCTCCAGGGAGCTTTTTCTCCATCTTTCCTGCCCTTTTCCAGCACTGGCAGAAACACATCACTTTCAGGGTAACGGCTCCCGTGTCTTTTGGCAGCCCAGGGCATCAGTGTGTGTTGTGTTTGGGAATTGAGCAGGAAATCAATGCCCTTGCATTCCAGCTGGTGCTCAGGGATTAGAGGAGCTGGGATGGGCTGGGCTGTATTTCTGATTCCAGCCACTTCAGCGTAATCAGTGTGGCCAAGGGCAAGAGAAGAACTTGCCCGAGCACAGATGCACGAAGAGTGCAGTTCCCAGTGCAATTCTCTGGGTCTGATTGCATTCCATAAGGACCTATATGCTCCGTATTCCCCAAGAGTGTGGGTTACTGAAGCAACAGGAGAGCAAGTTCAGGATGGCTGCTGATCGGGGCACTGCTACCGAGTGTTGATGTGTGTAGCGACAGAAATGACAGTGTTGATTCAGGGTGAACCCCACGTGGTGAATAATGTGCTTTGACTCTATGATTTAGAATGTTAAACAAATGCTTTTTAAAGCTATGTTATATTGCACTAGTACTGTATTAAAACTACACTAAAGAGATACTATACTATAAAGCTACTAAAGAAAAACTCGTGACTGTCTCCAGACAGTCACAACACAGCTTTTATCTAATTAGCTAATCAAGCTAAACAACTACCACTAAAATCCAATTAACAAATCACTTTCAGTAAACAATCACTAGAACACATTCTACATGTACTAAACCACAAGAACAGCAAGTAGAGATAATAATTGCTTTCTCTTGTTCTTTAAGTTTCTCACTACCTTCTCTTAAAAAAAAAACCTAGGAGAGAGAACTATATCTCTTTGTGTACAAAAAATGTAAATACCACAGTACAGTAAAGAGAGATTATAAAAGTGAGATCTGTCTACCTGTCTATTTGATTCTTCCTGGCTCTGCTCCAAAGCAGTGGAAGATGCAAAGCTCACCTAAAGGCATCCCTTCAGGAGAGGAGTAGAGACAAGTTCCATTGACTGATCCTGAGCAGGCAGAGATGTTTCCCCCTCCAGAGATGGTTGATTTTTCCCCTCCTGTTCTCCTACTCCAGCCTCTTGTGCCCTGAAGCCTTCTTTTTATCCTTTAAATTTTTGCATGTCCTAAGGGAGTGGAACTATCCCATGCTGTAGCTGGGGTCTGGTGACTTTGCTCATACATGCCATACATGACACATGGTTTCCTTCACTGGCATCCCCAGGGCTGTGTAAGTGCATTCGTTAATGGGGCCTTATGAGAAACTCTGTTACTCCTGGTCAGAATTCTCAGTTGACAAAAGAGGGAGAAGAAACACCTTGGTCTTCCTCCATATACTGAGATGGCCGTAGAGGTTCTCTGACTTCCATCAGGGATCTTTGCACGCATCCTCATCTCCTGAATGACCCGGTTTTCTAGCAAGAGTTTAGATGTCAGGAAGGAGGAATGCTGGTGCAGGCCTGAAGAGAAGGTGAACTCCAGAAGTGTCTCTCACAAGCAGTGAGCTCACCCAGGAAGCCCCTGCAGAGCCAGGATGGAGCTGTGGGACAGGGCGGGGTGTCAGTCACTACTGAAAGACAAACAGGACATGGCAGAAGCAGAGGGAGGCTCTCACCAGACCCTTGAGAAATGCCACCCCTTCCCTGTCAGCTGCCTGAGAGGCTGTTGGGGCTTCAGTCCCAGATGGCCCCTGACTGTAGGGCCAGGGTCACTTTGGAATCTGTGCCTCCCCTCGGGCAGAGAACGACCCAGGAGAGCAGCAGCACAGTGCTTTGGGAACGTGTGAGCCCAGCAGCCTTTGAGTCTTGGCCCACAAAGGGCGTATAGGAAGTTGAAACCCATCTTGTCTTGCTTTCTGTGCAGGTGTTTCTAGAGAAAGAGCAGGAGCACACTGCCTTATCTGAGATGCCATGCCAGACTCAGGGAGAGCTGTTCCCTGCCCGAGGGCAGGAAGAGCAGCACAGGCAGCAGGTGGAAGAGCCACAGGGGAATGGCCAGGTGAGCCTGACTGGCCAGGGGACAGAGGGAAGGGCAGGAAGAGGGGCATAAACCAGAGCTCCTGGGACTGAGGAGGCCAGGAGTCCCACAGGCACTGGAAGGACAGAGCCTTGCAATCTGCAGAGATCAGCCCTGGGACAGGAGGTTTGCAATGGAGGCTGATGTGGAGAGGGAAGCAGAAAGAAATGGCTGAATAAATGTGATTTTGAGGCTGCAAGAGGAAAAAAGCTGAGCCTGATGGCAGCTCTCAGTCCCTTCCTCTACTTTTGTGTGTACAGGACATCAAGGCAAAGCCACAAGCAGAGCTGCCCGAAGCTCAGAGTGACATCATGGCAGTGAAGAGAAAGAACAAGGAAGACATGGGAAGAATTCAAGAGGAGAATCTCCATCAGCAGAGGGGCGATCAACAAAACCAGGTGAATGAAAGAGTGGCAGCCACTCCACTCATGAAATGTCCTCTCTTTTGTTTGTTAGAGAACATGAAGGAACAGCTGGATGCAGAGCTTCAGATAGCTCACAGTATGACCAAGGCAAGGCATAAGCAGCTGGAGGAAGAAATGAAAATCATCAGAGAGAAACTTAATCGCTTCCATCAGTCTCTGCAAAACCTAGTGAGTGAAAGAGGGATGCAGCCACTGCAGTCACCAATCTGGTGGTTTCTGCCCTTCTTGCCTTTCCAGTGCAGAGCAGCAGGGAATGAGGCCATGCCTCTGAGTGCCATGCTGCTGTAGTGTGTGTATCACAGTCACTCTGAAGGGCATTTCCTGGTGTGCTGAATCTCAGCTGCTGCCCTGAAACTTGTCCTTTGGCCTTTTGGCCAGCAGTCATCCAAATTGATTCCTGCTGGCCTGTTCCTGCTCTCCTTTTTTCTTGAGGTGTTTTTACAGTGGAACTTGGTGACCCAGATGGAGGATTGAAACAAGCTGTTGTATCTGCTGTCAATCTGTTCTTTGCCTTTCCTCACAGTCGATGACTTCTGGCTGACAGGGACAAGCTGTAGTGTCTGACTGCTTTGTTCTGTTTGACTTGAGGTGCAAGTGTTGACGTCTCACCGGGCAGCCTGCGAAGACTTGCAGGGAATGTGTGGCAATGAAGGACCCCAAGCTAGGAGTGAGGCACAGGAACAGCGCCCACCAGAAATGCTCCAGGTCCAGCACATCCTGGGCTCTGAACCTGCTGCCGCAGCAGCATCACCTCGAGGAAACCCTTCTGTGAAACCTGGGAACTGAAGCTTGGGCAGATCCTGGGAACAGGAGATTGAGGAGGAGTACCTGGAGCTGCTGGGTACGTCTGGGGTGTTTCTTATCTGAGGGACAGTGTGTTGTGTGCGGGTGTCAGCAGAGCTGTACCAAATGCTCCTCCTGAGCTTGGTGTCACAGGGCCATTTAGGACTCCCCAGAGGCAGTGCTGTGCTACGAGGCAGTGAGAGAGCTCTGGGTGTTCCTGCTGCCTCTGAGGGCACCTGGGACTGGCTTGGGTTTGCCTGAGCTTCCCTCTCTGCTAAAGGCTGAAGCAGGGATTGTTCTTGGATCAGCAGAAGGCTGTGACCTAGCAAATGATCTAGGCAAGTCCTGTGTGCTAGTGGCCAAACTGAACAGAATTTTTAGCTTCCTAAATTCTCCTTAGGCTCCTGACTTCCAACCAGTCATCAGAGCAAAAAAACTTCACAGAAATGGACTGGCTTTGGAGTTTTGTCTTTTTTGTTGGGGATTCTTTTTTAGAGGGGAGGGGGGGTGGGATTGCTTTTGTGTTGTTCATTTTTGATGGAGGTTTTTTGTTGTGTTTTTCTCCATCCTGAAGGAGCCCTTCTACCCCACGTCTTACTGATGTCATTTTTATGACTGTTACTGTTACCACTACTACATCTGCAGTTTATTTTCATGAGAATGCTATATTTTTGTCAATAAGAGAATGCTATCTTTTTGTCAATAAGAACTACTTTGAAAGAACATCAGGTTACAGGACAAATAGAGAGCACGAGGTATTTTCCATGTGCCTCAAAGGAAAAACAGAGACTTTGATAACAAACTTTATTTAATCTTCTAGTTCTATGCTTGTCAAGATGTGTCCAGGAGACACATCCAGGTGGCGTGATCTGATAAAACTGTACTGCAGGCATTTCTCAGGAGAGAGCCTCCAGCTCAGCCATGGTATATCCCTCAGATCCATGGCACTTTTCCATACCTGATTCCCACTCTTTCCCATGACTGTTAGAATGCTACCCATTGGCCCAGGCCCTGCTCAGATACATCTCTAGGAAAACATATCAAGCCCTTTGTGATTCTGCAGCACAACCCAATGAATCTGCTTCTTGCCCGTAACAGCTGCCAGTGCTGTGCTCTCAGATAAGACCTGGTGGGGCTGAGACCAGAGCCCAGTGAATTCTGTGTCTGCCGTCACCTGCTGGGACAAAAAGGGCACTGATCTGCGCCTCGGTGTGGCTGATCTCAAAGCCCATCCTGTTGTGTCCGGAATGGGGGCAACAGCTTGTCTGGGGCCCAGGCTCACTCTGGCTTCTTCCCATCAGTGCCTGTCAGTGCTCATGCTTGGGCTTTGCCAGCCTTGTTGTGGTTGCTGCCCTGTCCCTGAGGGCTGGAGGGACTGCAGAGGCTGGAGCCTTCCTTAGCTGGGAGAGGGGCATCTTGGAGCTCAGCCTGCTCATAAACAGGTCAGGGTCCTGATGCTGAAAGCCCTGTCAGGATCGCTTACAGCTTGAGCTGCTCTGGTTTACAAATCGGAAGGCTTTCTTTTGGCAAACTGCTGAAAGGTGGGGAAGATGTCCTCCTCTCCTGGGATTGCAGGTCCCTGTGCTTTGTTTCCTGTCAAGAGAACTCTTCAAAAGACTGTAAAAAATCAGTCTCTGTGCTGGCCACCTCTGCTGCAGAGCTGTGAGCCTGGTTGTGGTCGTTGTTACCCAGCCGACCACAAAGGGCTCAGAGCCCCAGGCGCTGGGGCTGCCTTTTGTATCTCCTGGAAGCTGGGATCTCTGCTTTAAAGTCAGCATCTTGCCTTTTGTTTCCCTCAGGGAGAATGGTGAACCCCACTGAAAATCCCCATATGAAATACACGCATCTGAAATATATTGGCAGAGGGTGAGTCCAACTGCAGTTACTTCTGCACAACCATGGGCCAGGTGTTTTTCTGGTGGAATATCTATCCAGCGTGAAGTCAGGCCAGCTGCAAAGATGTTCACACACTGGGGATAGATTGTCCCATCTCTCCATGCTGCTCAGAATTTGTGAGTGGGCTCAGAAGGCATTGTCAGAGATGCCTTGCTACCAAGGTCTTGCCTGCATCAAGGAACAGGACCTGGAAGATCTCCTTGTCTGTCAAGTGTGGGACAGCTCTGTGTTAATTTCTTTAGCATTTTTTGTATGTCTCAAAATCATACTGGCACACTAATGAAAAGAGAAGAAACTTGCTTGCCTGAAAGAGCAACCTACGCCCTATCAAAGCTGTGAGATAACAGTTCCCAGGAACAATTCTTTCCCCTGGTTTGAAGAAGGAAACACTCTGTGGTCAGGATACGAACCACACTGTTTAGAAAGTGAAACCCAAGAGGAAAGACTAACCTCCCTTTAGAAGTTGAACCCCAGTGCTTCAGGAACAGGCCCAGTGCCCATGCACTTGAGAGGGAAATGCATCATCTGCCTTCTGGCAGAGCCCTCCTGCATCCTGCAGGTTTTGACACTTCCAGCAGAGATCTCCTGTGTGGGCTGGCTTTCACTGCAAGATCCAAATGGCTTCTCCTTTCTCTGCTTCTGTTTTGTTTCTAGGGGGTATGGAGATGTTTATAGAGCACTTGACGCTGCTACAGGAGGAGAGGTAAATGTCAACAGCCCCTGCAGACTCTGCTGCACTCGAGGGCTTTCCCCTCTGGTGTGAGCTGTGGCTGGAGCTTTGGGCAGAGCTGTGCTGAAAAGGCACAAGAAGCACAGACTGGTGCCAGCCCACAGAACACATCTGGGACTTTGTCCTCCTCAGCTGCCGGAAGGAAGGCACGGAGGGCAGCGGTTCCTTTCAGAGAAGGACGTGCTCACTCGCTCTCCATTGCTAAAACAAAGGTGGTGCCTTTGAGCACCTCACTGCTCTTTGGGGCTACAGCTTCAGAGTCCTGAATTCTCATTTCTGGCTGCCGGCAAATCCATCTGAAACTTACTGGTAGTTCCTTGGCCACCTGCCATGCTGCACTTGGGAACTGCACGTAGGGAGAGATCTGCAAGGTGTCCCTGAAAGCCCTAAGCCCTGCCCATATCACAAGATGTATCCACAGAGTATTAAGGCATGGATTACTTCTTCTGAGTCCCAAACAAAGCAGCAGAGAGTGCGGTCAGAGGTTTGTGGGTGATAACTGAGACACTGCTGTTACCAAGTGGTCAAGGCAAAATGTCAGTGGCCCCATGTGTCCTGTAACTGGCTCCCAAGGGAGCAGAGAAATGGGCTGTTGGAATGTCAGTTCCTAATTACTGCAGTGCCTAATCACAAGGCAGTTTGGCACAGCTCAGCTGTGTCATTGCAAAATCACTCCCTCCACGTGCCTTGTGGTCTCGTGCCACCAACCTCTCAAGTTACTGATTTTCAATGTCATTTTAGGTGGCAATAAAAAAAAATACATCTTCAAGGACTGAGGAGGAAGGAGCTAACCTTTAATGAAATAATGATCATGAAGAGGTATAGGAGTCCCAATGTTGTGAATTATTTAGACAGGTGAGAGGTCATGGTCTTATCCCATGGATGTGTGTTTACATAAAGCAAACATTAGAGGTTAAAAACCCACTTTGGTCAGTGGAGCAAGTAGAGCTGTTAATTTTTATTTATTCATATTTCTCTACTCATCTCCAATGGATGAGAAGAGAGTGCATCTTGTCTGCATGAGTCTTCCCTGGCACACCTAGTTTGATAATTATTCCAAAATTATTCAAAACCTGGATCAGCTGTATCTTCCTAACTCACTAGCGTCAAAGTTCACTGCCTCCACATTTATTTGGGATTAATTTTTTAAAGTTTCTTAAGTGCAGATGAAGCATCCTAAAGTGGATTTCCCTTGGATTGTTGCCCCTCTTTGCCATTGCTATGCATGCCAGGAAGACTAGGTGCTTATTTCCAGAAACACCATGCCTGACATGTTTTTTATCTGGGCTGTTTCTAAACTGTACTTTTCATTTGCTGCCCATCTAAGACATCTCTTTTTCACAGCTGCGCCTTTCTCCTTGAGACTGCACAGATTGCAAAAAATGCACAGCCAAGAGGGAATATCTATTCCTTTGATTCTCTCCTTGTCACAAAGGCATCTGGAAATAAGAAACCTGGAAGCAAAAAATCAACATAACCATACATGTTTATCACCACGCCCTTGTTTCCTACTTTCAGCTACCTTCTGGGCGAGGAACTCTTGCTGGTTATAGAGTACATGGATGGAGGTGTCCTGAGCGATATCATCAGCAAGACCTGCCTGTCTGAAGATGAGATGGCAGCCATCAGTCGGGAGGTCAGCAATCCCAGCTGTGTTTCCAAGGGCTTGGGCAGGATTGTCTGGGAAACAGGGGCTCAGAACAGGAGAGGTTTCCTGTGCCAAGCTTTGTTTCTGTGTTGCTGGTATGCTATGGGCAAGTAAAAGCATCTCAAGTGAAAGGCCTGCCAGTGCCCCTGCACTCCCTGTACTCAGTGCCAGTACTCTTAGCTCCTGCTGTTGTATTCTCGCTCTGTCTCTTGTTTGTATTTGCTGTTCTCCACCTTGCCTCTCTAAATGTTTGCCTGGAGTCTCTCTTCACTGCATTCCTTGCCTGTAAAAGCAAAGGTGCTGGTGGCAGGATTTGAAACAAACTGTGGAGAGTTAGGGACATGCGTGTGGAAGAAATCGGGCTGTACGGTCAGTCAGGACACATGCCTGCCCCCCTGCAGTCAGACCTTTGCTCCGTACCTGGCCGCACCCAGCCAGACGTGAACAGAAGGAAATGACACTGACTGCCCAAGCTATAAAAAACCCTTGTGACCCCTCAATAAAGGCCATTTGCTGTCCACCACATTGGTGTCAGGAGCATATGGACCGAGTGACCCTGGGCTTTGGGCCACCGTGCCGGACTGAGAACCAGGTTTCCACGCCTTGAAGGCAACACAAAAAGCAAAGAAAAAAGAGAGAGACTCATTTCTCTCAGTCCTCAGCTAAAAAGGATAGGAGTGCAGCCAAAATGCTCTTTGCTTCTGAGCACATGCACTGATGCAGGAGTCATCCTGGCTGGTTTGCAGGGGACAACCTACAACAGCAGGTGCTGTTGCTCTTTCAAAAGCTGACATGCCTTTCCTTAGAAAGGTCCTGCTCTGCAAGTGTTGGAGCAGCAAGCTCTTCCTCTCAGTGGCCATTACTGTTCTGCCATTACTCCCCATTCCCCTGGAGAGGGAATCTTTTAGATTCTTTGTTTCCTTTCTTGTGTGATGAAATCACATCACTCATTTTTGCCCTGCTGTTTCTGTTTTCTCCCTCAGTGCCTGCAAGGACTGGATTTTCTTCATTCAAACAAGGTGATCCGAGACGTGAAGAGTGAAAACATCCTTCTCAGAACCAACGGTTCTGTCAAGCTGGGTCGGTATATTCTTGGTCAGGTGCAGCATTCTAGGGATGTGGGTGTGGGGCTGCTTGGCATGACTGCCAGCTCCCCAAAAATGGTGCTGGTGGCAGTGCAGGGACCCCTGCTGCGAGCTGGGGGCACAGTTGGAATGTGCAGAGAAGTATAAGAAACCACAAGCAGTCAAGAGTGGCCTTGCTCTGTGTGTGTCCCTTCCAGAGGGAGGGAGTTACAAATGTAAAGTTTCCAAAGAACAAAAGCCACTACTGGAGGCAGTGTAAAAAATGGGGGGATTTTTAAAGTTGCCAATGCCAGGAGATTCAACAGCACAATTTCAAACTTCTACTGGGGAATTCTTTTGCTTGCTTTCCTAATTGCATAGAATTCAAATAAAAGCAGTATTTTGCTTTCTCCTCAGCTGATTTTGGCCTCTCTACTCAGCTCACCCCTGAGCAGAGCAAACGGTGCTCGCGAACTGGGACTCCTTGGTGGATGGCACCTGAAGTGGTGACAGGTCAACCATATGGCCCCAAAGTGAACATATGGTCTTTGGGAATTGTAGGAATTGAAATGATAGAACAAGAACCTCCTTACTTGAGTGAAGGTTCTGGCACGATAAGGAGCAAATAATCACTGATCCCACTGTCTTTCTCACCTGTCCCATGTTCTGTGTGCCATTGGACAAAATCCCATTGCCATCTGCTGGAACTACTTCCACCAAGGTCCCCTCCTACAAATGTCCCTGCAACACATCAGCATCTGCTGTAGTTTTGATGCATCAGTGGGGGAACTCAAGCCTTACCACATGCAAAAAAACTCCAAACAAACTCCATTCTCAGGCAACACTTTCCTTTGGGTTAGTGGTTCCAGTTCTTTTGTCAGTGTAGATGGCCTTAATAACAGGAAAAAAGCATCTTAAAACTGTTATCTTTCCAGAAATGAAGGAAGGAAACCCAAACCCAAAAAAGTTTCTAGAACTGTGGTCTTAGGAGAGGAACCTAACCCTCTGTGCAGTTTCTTCTCACTGGGAAACATGGGCATGAGAGTGTAAAGGCCACAGAGTCTCTTCTGCTTCTTGTGCAGTGCTGCTGAAACACTCAGTGACCGTGTTTCTCTCCCAGCCCAAGGCACATTCTGCCCGTCACCAAGCCAGAGCCTGGTGATTCGGAGAGCCTGCCAAAACCTCCCAGTGATTCCTGGCACTTTCTGGAATGGGCCTACCATTCATGCATTGACTTGAGAAGCCAAATGAGCAGAGGGTGGCCGTAGGGATGGCATCTCTCCTTCTTCTGACCTAGACAATTTTTCTTTTGCTGTAAAACTGGGAAGCTGCAATTTTCAGACTGCTGAGAGACAGAGCTGCAGGTGCCTCCTGTGTGCCCAAGCAGGCATTTTCATCCCAATACATTTGTGCAGGCATCTTAATGTGTCTGTGTTGAAGAGGAGATTGTAAATGTTTGTTTTCCTACCTGGGTACTAACTGATGGATTTCCTTTCTTTTCTTCCAATTACCATTGTTTTCAAGAACAGCACAAAAAGCCTGATGAGTTTTGTTCTAGGGTACGTGCGCTTAAAGGACCAACAAGCACTGCAGAGATGCCTTTCATGTACTAACCCTTGAAATTAGTTAGTATAGCACAGTCCCTCTTCCAAAAACCCTCTCAAGCTGGTATGAATCCTCAGAGAAGCAAATGTCCTTTTGCTGATGTAGTTCTCACTAACTAGGTCAGGCAATGAAATCAGCTGCCAAGGCAAGATCTGCAGGATGGTGGAAAAGCTGTGGCTGCATCGGGGCTTGGGTTTTTGGTTGGTAAAGGAAAGTCATCTCTGGGTCTCTGCCAAGGCAGAAACTGCCACTGCAGAACAGAGGTTAAACAAAGGGATCTGGGAGAGCCTTAGAGATGTGAAAGCAGGAGATGGAGCCTGGTGTCTCCTTTTTCTCCAGGCTACACACCTGATAGCCACAGTAGGGACTCCACAGCTGCAGCAGCCCAAGCTCCTCTCAGCTTTGCTGCGTGACTTCCTCAGCTGCTGCCTGCAGAGAGACGAGGAGCAGCACTGGTCTGCCAAGGAGCTCCTGCAGGTAAAATGTGAAGGGGCTGCAGGTGAAAAAGGCTCTGAGGGATGGGTTCCTCCTCCACTCAAGTCCAAGGCAGCAGATGAGCCCCCTTCCTCGTCACCTCCACTCTTGCTGCTCTTCAAATGAAAACACTGAGGAATCCTAGACTGGGCTGGGCTAACAGGGCCCTGTAAATGTCCTGTGGTGCAAGTGTCCTGCAATGAGCAGGGACATCTTTAAAGAGATCAGGTTGCTCAGAGCCCTTTGCCACCAGAGCCGGAATGGTTGCAGGGATGGGGCTCCTAGAAGCTCTTGGGGCAAGCTGTGCCAGGGTGGCACCATGCTCTGAGTAAACAAGTTCTTCCTTAGACCTACTCTGATTAGATGCCCTTTGTGTTTAAAAATATTTGTCCATATCCTATTGTAACTGGTCCTGTTAAAAAAGGTGTCCCCCACTTTCTTCAAAGCCACTGTGAAGTCTTGGAAATTGGCAATAAAGTCTCCCCGGGGCCTGTTCTTCACAAAACTGAATAACTCCACCTCTCTTCGCATTTCCTGAGAGGAGAGGTCCTCTGTCCTCTGACTGTTTCTGTTGCCTTCTTTTGTGATTTGGTGGGGTGTTCGATTTTATCTAATGGCAAAAGAATTGAAGTAGAGCAATGCAGGGTACAGAGACATGAAATGGTGGTGGAGGAACCCAAGGAAGCCAGTCCCAGCCTAGGGGTCAGAGATTTGGCTGTGGGCAGGAGGGGCTGTGGGGGGCTCACTGTGAGCCTCTGAGGGGCCCTGGTTTGTGCCCCCCAGCCCACCCTTAGAGGTTTCTGCCATGCAAACAGGGACAGATGGGAGGGACTTGTCCCAGCCCCATCTGCTGCCTGGCATGCTCAAGCAGACAGGAACTGTGCCAGGGTTACTGCCAGGTTGTGTGGCAGAGAGGGTACTGCAGGGCCCAGTGCCTCTGGGCTGGCCCTGCTGGGAAGGAAGGTGCCATCCAGCACACGAGGGGCAGGGCATGGAACGGTAGACACTGCTTTCTGTCCCTGTGGGAATTAGCACAGTGCCTGTCTTTCAAAGGCAGGGGCCTATGTGAGTCATTGGAGTTTCCTGAAAGGATGAAAACCCAGGGACAGAAAGCGCCATTTCTAGAGCACTGGCAGGGCAAAAATCCCAGCATGATGAATACATCACAATAAACAGATGAGTGGGATTCTGGGCCAGGTTTGCCTGTGATGGCAAGGTCTTGCACATTGGGGATGACTGGGGAGCAGATGGTCCCATTGCTCCTCTTTCTGGGTCTTTCCAGGAACTTGATGTATCCTGATTGAGTCCTGAAGCAATGAGCTTGGAAAGTAATGGTTCACTATTCTTTGTTGTATTTTTTTTTCCGGTGGACAGCACCCCTTTCTAACTTCAGCCAAGCCACCATTCATCCTGGAACAACTCATCAACTCAGTGAAGAAGACGAATAACCCTAACCCTAAACCCTAACCCTAAATCCTAACCCTAACCATAAATGCTAACTCAAACCCAAACCCTAACCCTAACCCTATCCCTAACCCTATCCCTATCCCTAACCCTTACCCTAAGCCTAAGCCTAAGCCTAAACCGAAGCCTAAGCCTAAGCCTAAGCCTAACCCTAACCCTAGGAGACTAGAACATAGCAATCATGTCAAGATGTAATCTCTGTTACCAATTAAAAGTAGGACTGTAGAGTAGGGTTGCTGAAGAGATTTGTAGCATAGAATTATAGATTAGAGTTGTAATTAATAAAGTTTCTGAAACATCAATTCATTTGGAAGATTCTCCTCCTTCTGACCCCTTCAGAAAATTCAACATTTCCTTCTGAATTACCAATTGTTTTTTATTGGTGCTAAGTCACACATATGGCTTCTTTTGTATGGTTTCATAAGCGAGGAGGTCTCTTCTTCATTCATCCTCTCCAGACCGCACTACCTTTGGAATATGACCCACTGGCTGGTTATGGCACAGCTGTGGTATTTCTAGTTGAGGCAGAAAGGGCAATGGCATTTGAAGGCAAAACCAAAGGAAGAATGAGGCAGCCCAAACATCTTGTGCAGATGCAGGCCTTCAGCTGTGACTGGAGAGCATTGGGGTTCCTGCCACTTCGATTTGTATCCCTAAATGCAATAATCTCTTTGGCTGGAGGAGAGCCTTGCTCAAGTGAGAAAGCAGAAAGATCAGAGAGGGTGCTGGGGAAGGTCTCCTGTGGTGCAGAGCTGTCAGCGCCTGTGAGGTGAGAGCGGGCCCGGCCTTGCCTGGGCTGGAGCCCCAGCAGAGCCCCGGCAGAGGCCGGAGCAGCCTGAGCCCCGGCAGAGGCAGGCTGGAAGGAGGCCCTTGGAGCTGCAAGAGGCAGCAGCCGGGCCCTGGGTGCCTGTTCCTGGGACCGGGCGAATCCTCCGCTCTCAGAGCCCAGGTGGCAGCTGGCTGCTGCTGAGGGGAAGCGCAGCCGTGCTGGGCACAGCCCAGCCTGGAGGCATTGGCTGTCTGGAGTGTGCCCAGGAGCAGAGAAAGGCCAAGGGCAGCCGCGGGCCGCTGGGCTGGCTGAGGATTCCTCCTCTTCTGCCGGCTGCCCTGCAACTCCTGGCAAAGGCCAGCAGTGTGTGCAGCACTCTGGGCACCGGGGCAGGGAGCCGGGCTGCTCGGCAGGCTGGAGCACAGGGCAGCTCCTTCAGGCCCGGCACTTGTGCCAGGGAAGTGAGGCCAGCGTGAGGCAGGGACAGCTTGGCAGGGCACATCTGCAGGAGCCAGCGCCTCACGCAGCTCTGGGAGGAAGCACCTGCAATCCTGCAGTTCTGCACTGAGCCAGAGCAAAGGTGTGAGATGCAGAGTGATTGGCAGAAATATTCAGGCCCACCAGGCCAGCCTGCTTTGTGCTTTGTGGCGCACAGCAAGCGCTGTGCAATGCAGCTCTGAGCTGCTGGGAGAGAGGGAATCGGGGATGTGCCTGAGGCTTGTGCTTGAGGAGTGAACTGATTTGGAAGGGGGCGGAAGGGTTTCAGTAGAGAATCTGTGTTTTCTTCATTAATTTCTGAAACAAAGTCATAATGTGTTGCACACAAGTAGGGGGATTAGGAAAGGAAGGCCTTATAAAATCAGGCCTTGCTATGGTAAATTCCCAGCTAGCCTGTTACCTCTTCTACATGCAGCCAGCTAACTTCCCATAGGAATAGTGATGAGTGCAGTTAGCACAACAGGCTATTGTGCTAAGAAAACTGTTTGCATTCTAATGAACAAGAAATCTGTCCCATGAGCGTCCACAAAAGAAAAATGTAATCACCTGAGTAAGAGTGATTCTTAAAAAGAGTGAATCTTTGCATATTACACACTAATACACCTTCTAAGCAATAAATTGTGTGGCAAGGAAACTACCAGCCAGTGGGAGTTGAACACGAGGTCTGTGAAAACAGTATAAAAATGAGTCATGTGAATAAAGAATTGGTTTTTCCTGCATGAAGAAACTGAGTCCCAGCTGCTTTACTGACACAGCAATGTGGCTTCACTCAGCAAGGGCACCTGCAGGGTGTATTGATGAAACGCTTGTGTTTGATTCCTGGAATAGGAAGGAGAGGCATGTAACAAACAGGGCTAAGTCTTGTGAATTCCTTTAGCTTTAACAGGAGTGCTGAAGCCTCTATTCCCCCACTGCAGTGCTTACTGTGTGCAAGTGGCTATCTTGGCCTTGTGAATAAGGAGAGTGCTCCTGCTAAGAAGGTAGCTGGAATGCATTCAAAGGGAAGAAAGTATTTTTAGGAGGCTCTTGACCACCAAAGGAGAATTTGAGGAATGGGAATATTTCCCAAATGACTGTGTCAGGAACCAGAGTTGTGCCCGAAGCCCTGCCATATTTGATCCATGTTTGAGCAGGTTGACAAGACAGTGAAGGAAAGTGTCTTGTTTAACAGGTGGGACCTTGACCCTTGAAAGAAAAACAATGTATTGGTCAATTGGTGGGCAGTCAAGCTTTGAAAGTGGAACGGTGCATAATGGAGCCCTCGGTGGCAGGGAGTCATGGAGTCATCCTGAGCCATCATCTCACAGCCAGCTATGTGTGAGCTGATGCTGTAACTGGGAAAATTCCACCCCTGAGCAGGAGATACAAGGCCTGGTTCTGAGCTGGAAGGGTGAGAAGGATGAGATGCACAGCGTTTTGATCCAGGGGATGTCCTGAAAGTGCACTGCCTACCTGCCCCTGCTGCCGAGCACCACGCTCCATCTCCTTCTCCTGCTCAGCGGATTTTTAGGAATCCGGGGGTTGGTATGTATTATTTGCTACTGCAACTAATGGCATAAATTTGCAAGCCTAGTTGTGTCTTAGGTTCTTTTGTGCATGGATCTCCTCTTGAACCTGTGTCAACGACCAGCAGGGACCTACAGGACACTCCTATTCTGATGTCAGTAAATTCTGAGAAGTGATTGAAATATGTCAATAAATTTGAGGTAATGTTTAGCCTATGACTTTCATCAAAGTATTGAATATGTCTTAGTTCCCTGGATACAAACTGGTAGGTGAGATTCCTGGGTGTGCAGGGTTTAGGGAAGTGATTCCCTATGCACCCAGCACTGAGATAAAGTAATGCCTCCTTTGTAACCCAGAGCTGGCAGGAGGGATCAGGCCCTGCTTTGTAACTTTCATTTTAGCAGCTTCTGTTAGCAGGTAAGAAAGGTCAAAATGAAACATTTTCCAGCTGGCTTATCCTTTTAGGCACCAAAGCTCTGTGCCACGGGTGGCCTGGGTGTGTGCAGAACAATGCACCCCCCACAAAGCCCTTGGTTTCCCCCCAAGTTGCCAGTTTGACTTCTTCCAAAGGGAAAGAAAGGCAGAGATGTACATTCACAGGAGTCCTGGCCATGTCCAATAAATGTGCAAATATGTGGGGAGATTTGTTAGGAAGGATTTCAGCTGTTATGCCAACAGTGCCTTCTCTCTTGGTTCTGTGCATTATAGGTGAGTAATGTAATAGTTGGTTCTCACAATTAAGAGATAGCTATTATGTGGATAGATATTATGTTCAAATGTAAAGTGCTGTTATTGTAATATGTCCTCCCATAGTGCTCTTTCCCATCCCCCTTGTAATAGCCTTGGTAGTCAGGGCATTTGGGGAGGGCTGGCTTGTGACCAGCAGGCAGGGTGTAACAACACCTGACCTCCAGTCAGGATGCAAGAAAGTAATCTCCACCAATGGACAGCGAAGAAAGAGTTGACTGACAAAACATTGGGAGGGGCTAAGGGTATAAAAGGCAGAGAATCCCTTTTGTAGATGGGCATGTGGCTGCTAGTCATGGAGACTCCCAGTGTTGCAATCTTTCCTTATTCAGTCCTTTCTAAGGGTTTACTAAATCTTTAAAATGTTAAAGGGTGGGTCATTTCTCAGGTGGGCAATGCTTTTGGCCATTTTCTTGGTCTGGTTTCCTTTGCTTTTGTCCCATCTGAGTGCTCAGCTGGGGTACAGGCTGTAGGTGCTTGGGGCACTCCTGGAGTTCCTCTTGGATCCCTTGAAAAACAGGGTTTGGCCCATGAGGGGAATTTGTGCTACTTGTGACAGAGAAGAACTTCCCAGGCTCTTCTGTGTTTGCTGTAGGGAAGGTTGGTTATTGCTGTGCATAAATTCACAGACCAACATGGAGTGTTTGCTTTGTGATGTCAGGGCATGGTTGCCACCCTGTCGTAGTGACATCAGAAGATTGCCTTGGTGCATGGAAGGCCTGAGTGTCAGAGCAGCCCTAGGCCTTGCTCAGTGCAGGAGGATCCTCGAGCTTGAGGCATTTTTCGGTGGGTACTTGCACACTTAAAAAAGCCTTGTTTCTTCTGGTGTTGCAGCACAGCCTGCAAACTTGCAGAGTAGTGCTATAATGATTCACCATCTTGCTCCTGCGCTTTTTGCTGTATATGGTGTTTCCTTCTCAATCTACTATTTGACTCCTTTTGCAGATAGGTAGAGATTGGAGTCACATAGAATGCCATTGTTAACAATGTTGATGAACTCTCCTTAGAAGATGTGGCTGTAGATGTGAGGAGAAATGGGGTTGTAAGCACCAGGTAACAGCCTGTCCCCCTATGATTCTCTCTTGCCACAGGCGACAAGAGCTAGAGCCGTCTTTCCCCTGGTTCTCTCTGCTATTGCAGAAGAAGCCAGAGAGGAGGAAAACGAGAAAGACGACCACCGCCTTTGTCCAGCCATGGTCACACCACAGGCTGCTCATCATCCCAAGAGAGTAAATGCCCGTTGTGGGGGGTGCTGTCTTTAGTGCAAGGCAGAGGTGCAAGTTTCTGAGCAGCCAGCACTTGCTGTGTCTGGCCGAGGATGCTGAGTGCTGGAGTCCTGCAGGACGTAGCCATTTCCTGAAGGCAGTGACAGCTAGAAATTGGCCTTTGAGCTGTCCTGTTGGGGCAGTGTATAGCTGGGGGCTCCGGCTGAGCTTCTGGCTGCTTGGTTCCATCTCTGGGCTTCTGCAGTGTGACAGCCAAGGGCACATGTGGTAGTGCTGGAGGGTCAAAAAGCTTTGTTGGTTTCTTTTCCCTTTTTGGAAAGGCGACTTTGGCTTGTGGAAGTGTTCTGCAGTTTTCTTGAGTCGTTCTTCACTTGTAGAGTCACTGTTGATCCACCTGCCTTTTGGCTTTTGAGAAGCTGCAAACAGCAGAAAGGGGCAAGTTTCTGCTGATCCATTTTGCGCTGAAGTCTGCAGCTTTGGCAAATGCATTGGAGAACAGAGTGGGGGTGAAGCTGCAAGTCCTTGACTGCTGTCTTGTGTTCCTCAGAAGAGGAAGGCCATCTTGCAATGGTGCCTGCTGGATCTGAAGTGAAATGGGCACCTTTGTGGCTGGGGAGCTGCGTGGGCCCAAAGGACGCAGGGCTGGCGGCCGTGAGCAGCTGAAGATGAGGCAGCGTGGGGCCAGGGGGCCAAGAAGGCCAAGGGCACGGTGGCTGTGCCGGCAGCAGTGGGGCAGCAGGAGCAGGGCAGTGAGCGTGGCCTGTGCTGGGCAGCGCTGCGGCCACAGCTGGAGTGCTGTGTGCAGCTGTGGGCCCTGGGAAGCAGAAAGTCATGGAGGGGCTGCAGCGTGGGCACAGAAGGACAGGGGAGCTGGGCAAGGGGGGGCAGCACAAGGCCAGGGAGGAGGTGCTGAGGGAGCTTTAGCCTGGACATTGGGAGTCTCCTGAGAATCTCCTCAGTGCTTTCAAATATTTAGCCACTTTTGGAAACGACTTTACCCCCTTTTTTTCCTTGAGTTTTTTTTGGTTTGGTTGGAGGAAGAGAGTTATTCATTTACTTTTTCTCCCAACTAAGGCTCTTTTCATCATTATTTTCTGCCCTTTTATAGCACGGGGACTGGGTCTGCTAGAATTTTAATTTCCAAGGTGTCACTTCTGGAGAATACAGTTTTTGCATGAGAACACATCATACTGTGCAGGGACCTTGATGCAGAAGGAGCTGTTGTGGTTCCAGGCCAGCCAGTATGGCCTTAGAGATCACTTTGAGCTTATTAGTGCTCGTGTCTATTACAGTCCAGGGAATCAGTGTGTGTTGTGTTTGGGAATTGAGCAGGAGGTCAATGCTTTGCATTCCAGCTGCTCCTCAGAGATCACAGGAGCTGGAAGGGGCTGGGCTGCATTTCTGATTCCAGCCACTTCAGCACCATCAGTGTGGTCAAGTCCAAGAGAAGAACTTGCCTGAGCACAGATGCACAAAGAGTGCAGTTCCCAGCAATGCTCTGGGTGTCTGATTGCATTCCATAAGGACCTACATGCTCCAGATTCCCCAAGAGTGTGTTTTTTTGAGGCAACAGGAGAGCAATCTCAGGATTGTAGTTGAGCAGGGCACTGGATACCAAGTTCTGATGTGTGTAGCAACAGAGAGGACAGTAAAGAGAGATTTCAGTAATGAGACCTGTCTGTCTGTCTATCTATCTATCTATCTATCTATCTATCTAACATTTACATAATTGCATCTTCCTGGTTCTGGTCCAAGGCCATTGGATGTGCAAAGCTCATCAAAAGTATCTCTTTCAGGAGAGGATTAGAGACATGCTCCCTCGACCAATTCTGAGCAGGTGGAGATGTTTTCCCCTCCAGATATGGTGGGGTTTTTTCCCCTCAGAGTTGTTTTCCTCCTCCGGCCTCTTCTGCCCTCAAGTCCCCAGTTAATTCTTTAAATTTCTGCCTCTCCTAGAGAGGTGCAACAATTCCATGTTTAGGTGGTGTTTGTTGACTCTGGTCACACATGCATTACGTGACACATGGTTTCCTTCACTGGCATCCCAAAGGCTGTGTAAGTGCATTTGTTCATGGGGCCTTAGGAGAGTCTTCTCTTTCCCTCAGCAGCAGCAGCAGCAGGGAGCGGTGGCAGGGTCACGACGAGGAGCAGGTGGCTGTCCAGGCCCTTTGCTCCTGGGCCCCAGGCCAGGAGGGCTCTGGCTGCAGCAGGGCGCTCTTCGGGCAGCCCCTGGCAGCCTCTGCACGGAGCACAGCACGCTGCTCCGTCCTGCTGGTGCCACTTTTCTTCAGCAATACCCGAGCTCATCTTCACAAGGAAAAAACTCCAGCAATCTAAAAAGAGATCATTCAAGTACAGTTCTACCTGCCTTTGCATTGTAGTTCAGGGCATTTGTTTTTTTGTCTATAATTTCATGATTTTTATGAAAACATGCATTCATATCTGCACATTTTTGTGGTTTTAATTATTCATATACCTAAACACTGCATTTTAAACTCTTGATTTATTGCAGTTGGTAATTTTCAGGTAGTATATTCTAAAATGTCACAAAACAACACCTTTTGGGTAGTTTTTCTCACTCTTAAAAAAAAACCCCATAAGCCATTTTAGTTTCTGTCTCTCCAAGTTGGTTCATATCGGCCTATTTTAAATCAGGGCTACAATACTTTTATAGGATTGAGAGAAGTCCAATGAAATGCACACCAGTGATTCCTCTTGTGGAATATCATGGCCCCACCATAAAGCCTCTATTTACTTTTTTTTTTCCTCTCATTAGCTCAACTGCAAACACATGTTTAGTTGCAAACTTACACAAGATGAGCAAAATCAAAACGATGTGATTGGCCTTTGGGAGCTCCTTGCTGATCCTTCTGCTTCTTCAGCTGAGCAAGGCTCTGATCCAGGTAAAGAGATTGCACTCAGTGCTAAACAACCATTTAGCTGGAACTCTGCTCATTTCTAGGAACAGCTGGAGGCCTCTATCTCCCCAGGATGTTTTGGCTGAGCCAAGCTTTGCTGGGTTTTGGCTGCAAATACCATTGCCCTTGCTTTCTTATATCCACAAGTACCATGGCTGGGCAAAAACTGCCACGTGGGCCATCTTCCAAAGGCACTTTGGTCTGGAGTTTGTGAATGAACGAGAGCCTCATCCACTTCCAAACCACATGAAAAAAAATCATGAAAGAGAACTTCCCATCCTTAACAAACAACTGACAATTCACAAGTGGATCTAGAGCTTCTTTATGGAATGAAAAGGAAGGCAATCTTCCAATGGAGTTTTGCTTTCGGGAGTTTTTCTTCTGACTCCCACTCCCAGCTGGCACTGGAAAAAGTCATGTCTCTGCAAGTGTCAGTGTCTTCTGTCTGCCATCAGTTTTTTTGCTGCAACAATCAGAACAGGCATCAGGCTGGAGAGAGGCTCAGCTGATGCTAGGAACAGGAGCTGCCCCAAGGAGAAAAAAGACATGAACTTTTACCTCCCAAACCCATCTCCCCAGAGGCTCAAGCAGGATTCCTCTGGTTCCCAGAAATACAAAGAAATAGGGCTGAGAAGACCCTTTGCAGCTATGCGCTCATGCCCAAGACTTTGCTGATGCCATTTTGGTTTTGCCTTTTTTACTTTTCTATCTTTCCTGTATTCATTGCATATCAATTTAGAGCTCTACAGGCGACTCGATTTGTGATTACTTTTTCAAGTCCTTTTCCATGGCCTTTGCCTAAGCAGAAAGACAAACTTCCAGAGCTCCATGCGCCAGGGGGTAGAAGGCCCCAGTGTTATCTTGATTCTTCCTGGGACAGACCCCTCCAGGGAGCTGGTGGAGTCACCATCCCTGCAAGCCTTTGAAAGAAGACTGGATATGGCACTCGGTGCTGTGCTTTAGTTGAGGTATTAGGCCATAGGTTGGACTCGATCATCTTGAAAGTTTCCTCCAAGCCAGTGATTCTGTGATTCTGTGACTGAGGCAGCTTTTCCTGCAGCCCTGGAAAGGGCTGCGGGGGCCCTTGGCCAAGGACGGGGATCAGGGCTCATGGAAAAGAAGCAAAGGGCTCAAGCCAAAGGCTGAGAGAGCAGAGCCGCCCCAGAGCGCGCCTCATGTCCTCCTACTCCACCTGCGCCCTGAGCACAGGGCGCCTGAGGCTCTGGGCGCTCCGAGCCCGCCCAACCCCGAATCCCAGCCATGAGGGGCTTGGCGTCCCAATGCATCCCCTGGGGACAGCAGAGTCGGCCACTGAGCTCAGCCCATGGTGACAACACCAAGTGACCAATGGAAAATTCACCAAATCCTTATCAGAGACAAGAGAAAACTCCCATGGTGCCTGACAGCCGGAAGGAACTGCCTTTCCAGATCATTCCATCCATATAGGAAAAGAGACTTTTGCATTAAAGTAGAAAAGAGTTCTCGAAAAAGAGGGCAGGAACAAACAGCAAAGTTATTTGGACGCATGCTTCTTGTGTCTGTTAGAAAGGCCAAGAAAATGCACTCCTTGCTCTTCTGACACAGCTCTCTCTGTTCATGATGTGGGGCGGGGAGTGCCGATGATGTGCAGGAGCTGATGCAAGGGACAGGGACGAGGATGCAGCAGGCACAGTGCCAAGCTGACAGAGGGATGATCTCTGGCAGTGGCACTGAAGGAGAAGAGTTTGCAGGCAGCACAGAAAATGGCTCTTTGTTTCACCTCTTCTTTCAGTGCTGCTAAGAATGTAGCCTGGAGCAAGCTGAGAACTCCAGAGCATGGAGCCCTTTCAAAGCAGGGCTGCATCAGACACAAACCAGCAGGGGACTTAGGAGCCCCTGGGGTGGCAGTGAGCAACCTCGGGCTCTGCTCACTGCTGCTGGCATTTTCTATTGAACCATCTCCAAGGACTTCTGTTGTGCTCTGTATTTCTAAGGGTTTTGCCCCCTGGTTTTTTTTGGTTGCCTCCTGCACCTTTTCTTCTCCAAATTTTCCTACCCTGGCAGCAGCAGCCCCTGTCCAGAACTGGCTCTAATATATCAGCAAAGTAGCTGGGAACAACAATGGGTGGAATCCTGCGGCTCAGGAATTCGTATGCCAGAGCCCTGCCTCTGCTTTATACTTTGTCAGGACCTCCTTCTCAGTGCAAAAACTAGGGATTAGTGGAGTTTTTTTGCCAAAGAGCTCCAAAGAGAAGCAAATGTTGTGCTAGGTTTCTCAGGAGTGTATCCGTTAAGTTCATTGCTGGCAAACAGAAAGTAAGGCCAGGGTAGCAGAGCAGCTGGGAGCTGGTCACTCCCTGCAAAGGGCTGGTGTATGATGTGAGAACACGACGTTCCAGGACAGGCAAGCAGGGTCAAGTGCTCAAGGTGCTGCCAATGAGGTTTGGGTTCACTTAGAGAGTAGTCAGGGCTGGTGAGCACTGAAGATCCAGCTGCAGTCCCCATCCATGTCCCTTTCAGTGCTGGCTTTAGGGTGTCTGCAGCCTGGATCCAGAGCGCCCTGGGGTGCTCCTGAGGCTGCCTTTGCACTCAGGGTGAGGATGCCCAGGAGCCGCTGAGGCCGGCTGTGGGGATCAGGGCTAAGGGTTGTGGCCTGGCAGGTGTGGCTCTGGGGGCTGTGACATGCCAGGGCATGGGTCACTGTCACTGCCCTCCGCAGCCCTGGCTAGCTCTGTGCTGCTCCAGGGACAATGGCAAGAGTGGGGAACGGGCTAGGTTGGGGTTTTGCCTGAGCCAGAACCTCTAGCCCAAATGCCGAGCAATAGAGACCCCTGGAGGACCGAGTGAAGGAAGCAGAGGAGGCTCTTCTGTGGTGTAAAGTGCAGCAAATTCATCAGGACAGGCAGGGGGAAGGTTCACAGCAGAGAATTCCCAAAAAGAACAGATGTTCAGAGAACCCCCAGCCGCCCTGTGCAGGGGTTTTTAAAATCTTTCAAGCCAGGGGGTGGACACCATATAGTAACCAATAAGCGACTCTTGGGGTTTGGTTTTGAGGGCTACAACAAATCAGAACAAGGGGAAGTGAGAGCGTTGGGATAGGGATTGGATCTTAGGGTGAGGGACAGGGAACTTTCTGGAACAAAGGGTAGGGTTTGAGCTGATGGATGGGGCAAAGGGGCGCGGTTGTCTTGACAGACAGGGAAAAATCTGGTGAGGAGGGAGGGCATTCCTTGAGGGACCCTCAGGTAGGAGGGCATAACACAGGGGAGAAATTAACTGTAATAACTCGGGGAGCACTTGAGCATACCACTATATAACAGAACATTTGACTCAATAAACTAACACACTGCAACACAGAAATTCAGGCTTTCGGCAGCTGAGAGGTGGCACTATTAGAACCCGCAGCAGCTGGTGAAAGCCATCTCTGTCCTTCAGGTTCTTGCTGTGTGGGAAGGTGCTGCAAGTTGTGGTGGCTGCACTCCCCCTTTGCTGGGAGGATGATCTGTACCAGGGCAGAGCAGAAAGCTGCCATGGTGAGCAGAACATGCTCAGAGCATTACAGTTCAGAGAATGGCACTGCCCCTGAAGGGCAAACAGCTTGAAAGCATAGAATTCTGTGCAGAACCGTTGCACAAATTTTCTCTTCTAGAACATGCCCATTTTTGTATACAGTAGATGAATACTCTGGGTTTTATAGAATACATGGGGGTTTTTTTCTTAAGGTTTTTGGGAGAACTCTCAAGTTTATTTCTTTTTGTATTTTACATCCAGCATGCATACAGGGGTTTTTTTTATTACTTATTTTTCCTTAGTAAATACTTAGGGAAAAAATACCTCAGCATTTTTTAATCCTTTGGGATATTGTGATTAATATTCTTAGAAAGAAAACCTTGTTGAACAAGTGTGAAAACACAGAGACAGGGAAAATAGTATAAAAGTCTTTTAGAACAGGGTGTGTAATAAGGACTGCAGAACTGAGTAATTCCTCCAAGGGCAGAATTAGCAAGATATATCACCAAGAACACCTGCCAAGATACTTCCTTAAATCAAGGGAAATGTAACCTGCAGCCTTACAAAGTACAGCCAAAGCAAATGAAAACCTTTGGAAAACAGGGAATTTTGCCAGTGGCATCAGTCTGTCTGCATAACTGAGGGATGCCCATCAATATTGCACTACATTCCTCAATATTTGCAATGTCTTTTCTCCCAATTTCTGTGAAATGAATAAGCTGCAGTTGTTTACCATTAGCTTAAGCTCTTAGGGGAATTACCAAGCACCATGTATGTTTTTCTGTAGCTGAGCAGGACTTGAGTTTCCCAAATCTTCTGCAAAGCAGAAGGGAATCACAAAGTTACTTGTGCTATTGTTAATGAAGGATTTCATGAAAGCAGGTGAATGAGAGCACGGCATTGTAAAACTTCCACGTGCAAGAAAACAGGAGTCCACTTAGAATAAAACATATAAGGCTAGCATGACATCAGAACAGGATAAAATGAAATTGCTAGACAGGAACTGATGCATCAGAAATTAGATGTATCATTTCTGATACATCTGCATGCATTTGCAAGCTAAAAAAGAAAAGGAAGGGCAGAGATAATAAGGAAGGAAGATTTTAAAATTGCACTGTGCAGAAGAGACACACGAACCACCAGTGTGAACACAGCTGGGAGATTCAGCTTGGAGATGGATTAGAGTGGAATCCATTCACTGAAGGTCTGTGGTGCACATGAGTGACAAGGACTGAGGAAAAAAGGAAAATGTTGAATTCCTGAAAGCTATTTAGATTCCTGGAAACATTGTCTAGAGATCTAAAAATCTAAAGCCTCACAGAATCTGAACCTAAACCATCCCCAAATGGATTGATCAGGTATGATGTGCACATCTCTGCTGTTTTCAGAGTCAATGAAATTGACAATGAGTGGCTGGAAATTAGGAATGCCCACCCAGATTTTATCTCCATTACTTTAAGAACACCTTAATAAGGCACTTCAGGAGCTGAACACTGACATTCTCACCCTGCTCTATTTACTTTACATTTAAATACAGGCTGGTAGAAGGAGAAATTGGGCTTTAATTTCTCCCCAAATTACCTGTTGCACTTTCAGGTTAGGAGTAGATGTAAAATTCAGCCAATCACTCTCTCTATCCATGGATATTCCACTAGTGAACTGACATACAGAACGTCCTTTTTCTCTTTTGTACCTTCCTAAATGGTGCCCAGTGAACAGGACACTTGTATAAATCTCACAGAAAATCACCAATATGGCTGAAATTAACACTCAATTCCATGGTAAAAGCTTCTGAGAAAAGGCTTGAGAGGATCACTGAACAAACTGAAACTTGGAAGAGAAACACGCATTTCTGCACTGATCAAGGGGAAAGAAAAAGAAATGCTGTAAAAATTCCAGGTGGAAGTTAAGGAGAAACACAGGAAGCAGAGAAGGAGCAAGGCCCTGTCAGATGACCTGTGCAAGGTAACTTTGTGCCCCAGCACTGTTAGAGGACATTCCCTGTCATTGGTGCAAGCAGCTGGAGACATAAATGCTGATTGATTTGGGGGCCACAGTCTTGCTAAGTGCAGAGGTGGTTCAATAACGTGACATGAGGGAGTTCCCTCATAGCAACTGGGATGCCAGAAAGAAGTGAACAGCTCACCACAGCCCGGCCCGCTCGGCTGCTTTTCCTTCTGACCCCCCTGGGGAGGCTCTGACATTTCCTCTTCCCTGATGGAAGCGCAGCTGCTGCCAAGGGAAACGTCCCCACACTCACTCAGTGTTCCCTTTGCTTGCCAGATGTCCCATCTGCTGTCCCTGTCCAGGAGAGCTGCTCTGCTCGGGAGGAGGAGCCCGAGCGAGAGCCTGGGAACATCGGCGGCTGCACTCCCTCCTGATCTAGCGCTGTTTATGGATGTGTAGTTAGATTTGGATAGCTACAAGTATAGGGATATTTACATACACTGACTGATATTTGTATAGGGATATTATGTATGTATATTGTTATATTGATGCGTGTATATTCATCTGTTTACATACTTGTACAGCTCTGTAGCTGTGCATTTCTATTGCTGGGGATGTATAGAATATTCTATTGGTCCATTGATATTTGTGTACTTATAGACAGGTTTGTTATGTTTGTATTATATTGTCATGTTATATGTCATGAAATATGCAATGCATGTTTACATCTCTATATTGTTATGCCTATATATGTATTTACTTCTATTTATTATATATGGAGTTGTATAGTTCTAAAATTCTATTTATTTAGTTCTGGATCTGAGATTCTTTAGAGAGGGATATTGATGTTTCTGTATTTGTATATGGGCTGTACAGTTGTAGTAATATGTAATAAATTTAATTGTTGAACTTCAATTCAGTGACTTCAATATTTGTGTACAGTGAGTTGTTGCAGAGGGTTGCAATAAAGTAATTTTTTTTTCATTGAAGTTGATATCTCTATATATTTACATAGCACAATTCTCAGAATAAATTAGATTTTAATCATAAATTGATGTTTCTGTGTTTCTATATTGGTAACACAGGTGTTGCAATTTAAAATAAATTTCATTTTTAAACATAATTAATGTTTGTGTATTTGTACATTAGTAGTGCGGGTGTAACTATCTGCAATAAATGCAATGTTTCAACTGAAGTAAGCGTAGATTTGTGCTACCCAAAGCCATGGGCAGATGTAAATGCTGGAGGATTCTGGCCATGCAAATCTCCGGCCATGCCCAGCACATGCCCCACCTGCACTCAGGCTGGGCAGGGGAAGCGCAGATTTGGGCTGGCAGCAGAGCCCCACATTGGCTCAGAACTCGCTGCAGAGGCTGCTGAGAAAACTCCGGGGCTCCATGAGCACAGAATCCAAGCAGGAGCCACCCGGGGAGGACAAACCCCTCATCCCACGGGCAGCTCTTTAGGAAAGTGCTCCAAGTGTCCCCCTGAAGCTCATCCCAGAGACCAGAAGCCAGCAGGGATCCTGAGCCAGCTCTGCTGCCTTTGGCAGCACTTTGGCAAATGAGCTGCAGCAAGGGGGAGGCAGCAGCGACTGTGACTGCTGCAGGCTGGGGATGAAGGAAGGGCCGTGGACACAAGTGCTGAGATGCCCCAAAATCCAGAGGGAGGCTGGAGAGCTGGGAATCAACTTGGCATTTCAGTGCCAAGCTCTCACAGGCACTGAAATGATGGAATCCCTTTGTGTGAAGTGACCTGGAAGAACTGACAGGGAGTTGCTGCTAGGATCAGCAGTAGCAGAAAGCAAAAATGTACAAACACTAGGAGATCATCTAATATCCCCCACAAGCAATGGCTTCAAAAATGATCTCATATATTTATTACATTATATTATATTATATTATATTATATTATATTATATGCATAAAAATTTAATGCACATGTATTTTTGGACAATTTCATTTTTTGATATATATTTTCATTGAAGATATCTATTTGAAATAGCCTTTCAGCTTGGGAGAGTGAAGATTTACAACAGTGCAAAACCATCTGCACACACAGCAGTCAGCCGCCGGGTGCGTGCATGCACACCCACCCACTGTGCTTGCTCTTCTCAGCATCTCAGGGCTGCTGTTTGCACAGAATTGGGATGAATTTAACTCAACAGAGCCACGAGTGGGGTGTCCAGCTTGTCATGAACACTCATGTGGCAACGAACAACACAGAGCTCTCAAATCCCATTATCACAGGTCATTTCATTCCTGCTGGGCACTGAGGAACTCTTAAAAGACACAGAAAAGGAGTGGAAAACATTGGCATCATGCTACTGCTGGTATCCTCCTGGAGGAAAATCTGTTGGGTTTCTTAAGGTGGTAGCTTTCCAAAACCTAGGAAAACTGCTGAGCACTGGTAGCCCAATTGTGAATGGTTTTTTTGACTTGGCAAAGGCTGGGGTGTTAATGGACTCTGTCTTTGGTTCAAATCACCTCCCCTTACCTGCAGACAAAAGCATCACCACCAGCAGCAGCTACATCAGTCAATTTTCTCAAAAAGCTGTGTTAAATTTGGGAGAGGAAAGGAAAACACATCAGACACTGTGGATTAATGACAAGACTCTGAGGGACAGTTCCAAAGCAAAGGGCAGCAGCTTCTCTCTGGGGCACTCCTTGTGCCCCAAGGCAGCCGGGCTGCCCTGGCTGCCCAGGACCCTGCGCCCCGCGGGCTCTGCAGAGCTGCACAGCGGGGAGGCAGCTTCGGGCACCTCAGCCCCTGGGCAGGAGGGGGTGCTTGCTCTGCAGGGCTGCCTGTGGGCAAAAGCAGGGTGCTGGCCTTCTGCTCCTGGCCCCAGCCTGGCCTTGCAGGGCTAATGATGTTCCTGTCTCAAATGTGCTAAAGACAGACTTGTTTGTTTGCAGCTCTGCACAGGTGTGATTTGCACCACAAAATACTGAAGGGCTAAGGCCTGAACAACAGACCCTGACTGAAGCCTCAACTACAGGACCTGAGCCAAAGCTGCCCTCTAGATGACCTTCCCAAACCAATGTTCTATGTATCTGCTCCTTAACCAAGTGTTATTATCTAAAGGATTGTTGCATCCATTCACTGGTGAAACACGTCTTCACCTTTCTGCATGAGGAAAATTGACAAGGCCACACCTGGCCTTGGTTCCTCCTTGAGCCCTGGCCAGGCCTGGGGAGAAAACCAAGAGGAGAATGACACCAGCTGTGCCCCCAGCAGAAGCTCTGGCACATTACTCGTCCAGCACTGTCAGAGCCGGGCTACTCTCACAGCGCACTCGGGAGCCTCGTGGCCGCCAAAGGTGGAGGCACCGCAGGATTTCCCGGTTCCCGGCCGTGGCTCTGCAGGGCTGGGCTGGGACAGCTTCCCCCAGCTGATGTGCAGCTCTGGATGAAGGGGAAACCATTGGGCTACCTGGTGATGGATCTTCCTGAATCACCAGAGGCACCCTTTTGTAATAATGCTGAAGTGCATTGCTTAGCTTATCCTTTCCTGACTCTTTTTTGCACTTTTGCATTAGAGTAAATTACACTGTTCCTTCAGCTGGTGTCTGTGTCTGCATCTCTGACCCTCTCCACCATCAAAACAAACACACAGCCAGTTTAGCACGAGACCTGCCTCTCTGCCAGCCCATCTCTTGGAAAACACCTCTGGTGGCCATCTCCACAAATGAAATTCCTACTTTGCAACTTCCTTTTCTGCAGGCAGGTGAGAAAAGGAGCCACTCCCAGCTCTGGACACCTCCGGAAACCAGCTACTTTCAGGAGTCACAACCCTGAAATATCAACCTCCTTCCTTAACTTGCCACAGAGAGCTCCCACCAAGAGGCCTTTTGTCCAAGGATACCCACAGAAGACCTGGAGAAGGGAGCAGTTTGAAACACAACTGCTTCAGAGTTTAAACCTGCCTTTACCAAATGAGCACACACCAACCTGTCCCAAAGGGAAAGCAGGCAGGAAAGAGAAGCTCCTCTCCCACAACCGCAAACCCTGTGCTTCCTTCTGTTCCAGCTGGAGAGTGGAGGTCATGGGCTGCGCCTCACTTTGGGAAGGAGCCCTGGGAATTGGCCTGATCTGGGAGGGCAGCAAAAGGAATTGCCCAAAAAGTAGGAAAAGATTCTCTGGAAGGAATAGATGATGACAACATTTCCGCAGAAAAGGAAAAAAAGAATAATTGAAGCATTTCAAGAAGTGCCCAGACTGAAATTTGTTTGCCAATATGACAACCCCAAAGTCTCTGTGGTGTGTCAGGAAGCTCAGGAATGAACCTACAAGCCTTGGATAAACAACATTGGTGTCCATCCCCCAAAGCACAAGCAGCTCCCCAACAAGACTTCAAGACTAAGGGACAAAGCTTCCCCATTCAGCTCTCCACAGCAGCTCTAGGGAGTCTTTCTCCATTGCAAAACCTCCTTTGTCAGTCTACAGTGACAGGAGCTGGCTGCAGGAGGCATTTGCCTGGGGGGGGAAGAAAAAGAAGAGATGATTCCTGTGGAAATAAAACGGCAACGCCATTTGGGAAGATGCCAGTGTGAGTTTGCTACCACTCAGGGTCAGAAATCTCTTGAAGAAAGCAACATCCATCATGGTGCAGCACTTTGCCTTTGATATCAATGCTGACAAAATTGCTGCCCCTTCCTGCTGCCGTAGCTGACTCCGAATCACGAGAAATGTGCCAATTCTGCCAAAGACAGGCAGACATGGTGAGATAAAACCAGCTAGTCTGCTGAAAAGGAGTCCAAATGAATGTTTTCTAACTCCCCCTTTTCATCCTTTCCGCAGCCAAGACAGAGCAATGTCCTTCCTCTCTGTCCCCGATGGTTACCCAGGCATGGGATGCAGCGTGGGGACAGAGCCTGTCACTGCTCCCAGTGCCCTGCCCTTCCCTGCCTGCCTTGCCCTTCCCTGTCCTGCTGGATCCTGCTGTGCTGTGCCGAGCCGAGCCCGGCCAGCAGTCACGCATTTGGGGAATGACCCTCCCCTGTGCCGCCCGCCGGCGTAATGAACATACCACTTTGTAACCTTGACTAGTTAGAGAGTCTTTGTTCCTGATTTTCAGTTTTAACAATTCAGGGAGCTTTTGTTTCCCCTGACAGTACAGCTGCTGCCAAGGGAAACACACCCAAAGACCAATAGTGACCCAGCCTTCCCTTTGCTTCCCTTTTCCTTCCCTCACTGCTACACAGCGCTCTCATACCAGGACCTCAGTGCTGCCTCACCTGAGCATTTAGAGCTGCCTCCAGGCCCTTCCAGGCTAAGTGCAGGTGCTCAGGATTCTGAGGTTTTCCTGGCTTCTTGGGAGAAGGTGTTTGCTTCATCTGGACTTCTTGGGGTTTCATCGGAGGAGCCAGGCACAGGCAAATTTCATTTCCACTGTGAGCTCTTCATTCTGCTTGTTCCCATGAAGCTTAAATGCCAACCTGAGCTCATCGTTCCTCTGGTTCCTGTAGACCATCACAACCCTTCCATGGCCTCTCCAGAGAGGAGCAGCTGCACATCTTCAGAGCAGCAGTTGCCAGCCCACAGTCCATCAGGGAGGGAAAGAGCTTCTACCCTTGCTTTCCAAGCAGGTCCTGGTTAATGACCCTTTAAAATGTTTTCCTGCTGTGCTCTATCATGGGTAAATCTTAAGTGAAAATCAGGTAGAAGGGGTCAAGTCGCCTAGGAAGGGGGACCTTGAAAACAGAAAGATTCTCTGCCTGCTTTTCCTGTCCTTGCTGCAGATTTGGATGGTGTTCTGGGCATTTTGCAGACAGCCTCTCTGTAGGGGTACAAGGGCAAGGTAAAAGACATTGCCTAACAAGTGGTCAGTGTTAGGTGCACTCTCCTCTTTCTTTGAATGAAGTCATACTAGGACTCTGATAGGATATTGCAGATGTTTAAGACTGTCTGCCCTGCAAATCAAGCCGTGCCATTTGACGCAGGCAGGGGCTATGTAGAAATCACGAATGGGCCGGGGCTGCTTAGGAACGTGCCTCGAGCTGTTTGTTTTCCAGCATCAGTCTCATTACATGGTTATGACCATGGGAAGATGCCAGCAGCTCACATCCCAGGCAGCAGACAAAGAACTTAATGTTACAACTCACTTGAAAAGGGTTTTGACCAATCACACAAAGCAAAAGCTTGTTGACAGTAGTTCTATCCAATTACTATAAGCACAGGTGCCTTTGGTTAAAACAATGCTTGCTTATTTCAAATACAATACCTACTTGTAAGCCTTAAAACACAATGCACTGAGCTCCATTATTAAGCTTCAACCTTCCCAATATCTTGCTAGATAAACTTTTCTGTAGCTTAGAGAGTTATTCTAGACCAGCGTTAATACACAGACCATTGTTCTCTTTGTACTTGCTTTTCTACAGTTTAATTTTTCTTCTGGCCTATCTCATGACTGCTGCTTAGCTGTAATCACAGTTCTACTGTATCTGAGACCTGCCTTTTGCAGCTTTCCCAAAACCCTCTAATTTTGTGAATTCCCTCAGAGGACTCAGTGTCAGAGCCTCTCAAGGAGCATGGAGGGCAGGACTCAGGCAGGTTGTGGTTGCGCAGGATTTAAACTAAAGGCACCAGGAAGCACCAAGCCTGCAGAGAGGAACTCAACCCTTCTCATCTCCCTCACTGCCAGAGGCAGGCTCAGAGCAGCCATCCCACCCCTCTCTAAACCAGTGGGGGCTCTGTCCTTACCAAGCTCCTCGGGCTCCTGGGAATTGTTCCCACAGCTCTCGGTGCCAGGCAAAGCTCCCTCTGCTGCATCTCTGTCCACAGGCTCCCCTCCTGAGGACTCAGGGGCAACATTAATATTCCCCTTGAAAGAGAAACAGAAAGGACGAAACCCTTCTCACCACTTACACAAAACACCTGGTCCAACAACTCCATGGCTCACACTTAATCCCTTGTTCCTAACAAGAACTCTGGGCCCCAAAGCCCTTCAACAGTCAGAAAAATTTGACTTCTCAAACACAGTCCAAAAGCTGTCAAAGCTGACAGTGACAGTGTGGAACATGGGGGTGACACTGAACACATGGAATGGCTGCTAAGGAAATCAATTGCTGCTCTGTTCTGTAAGGCTGCATGTCTGACAGCACTAACATCAGTCATCATGTCACTAATTGCAATGGAAGTCACACTGTCTTCTTTCTTCAGCCAACACCCCAATCAGTATAATGGTTTCAATGCCTTGCCCGAGGCAAGTTGATGTAGAAATAAATTCGATGTACCTCATTTTGCAGGGCCCTAGGGTCTGAAATTGCTATTACAGTTTTCTTTATAATGATGGACACATCTTTTTTCTCTGTGTTTTCTCTTGATGGCTTTTTTAACGATAGGCTATCACAGTGAGTTGTCTGATGCTACATGGGCCACCTTTAATTTTTGAGGGAATGTCCTGCCAGGCTCTATCTCCACAAATGAGCCAATATTCTGTTGCTCATTGTCATGGGGACTCATCTAGGTCATCTACTCGTCAGCAGTTTCACCCTTAGGGGGCACTGGGGTAGTACAATTGCACCACAAACTTGAGTATCTGTCCTCAGGATGATGGGGAGTAACATTTAACTGTGGATCTCCCTGGTACTGAAACTCAGCACAAATTCCATCACCAATGAACCAGGAATTTGAATTCTTGAGGTTCAGAAGGTGCTTTAAGAAGATCAGGGGCCCAATGTTGACAGCTGGTTATGGGATTGGTCTCGTTGGCAGCCTCACACCAATATTTGTCACCATTGGGTATTGGCTACTCCTTGGCTGGCACAGGCACACCGACCAAACAGGTTGCAAAGGGTTTGTCTGGGCTCAAATTGGTCAAACACATGGTGTCTGAGCCTGCTGACTTGGCTGAAGCAAGGCAAACATTCATTTTTGGTTGATCTACAGGCATATATGCACAGCAAAAGCAAGCAAGAAAAACCAACAAGTGCCAGTATATCATTTGATCAAGCTCCATGTTCCTGTTCAGCTGTTTTTTGGCAGAAGCTTCCCCATCTATTTCAGTTCTCAAGCAAATCTTTTAGCACTTGGTCAGGGACTGGCCAACTATAGGGCACTACACTGTCCCTCTAACCTTCAATTTTTACCAATTTGGATATCTTGGAATTCTTTTGAACACAATGGACACCACGCTTTTGCTGAAAGAGATCTATGATACAAACCATTTTCACAGTCCAAAAATCAACATCAAACTCAAGATTTGTAGCTTTCACAGGTTGAACAGGGAACGTCTGGCACGAACTGTAGCTTCTCCATGCGGCTCATTTCCCTGTGGGTGGAATTGTCAGTGTGCTCCTGTGTATGAGACGGTTTCACGTCCTTCGCGGGGACCCACATAGGTCCGGCACCTTTGCAAATACAAGCCTACCCTTTGCCCCAAGCGATTAGTGCAAATGGTCCTTCAATTTATCCTTACTCAAGGTTTCTGATCAAAACTGAAGGATTTTCTTTCAATTTTGCCTGTGTGCTGTTTGAAAAGTGCCTAAAAATTGGAGGATTAGGTCCTGCAAATGAGCTATTCAAAGCATAAAGACATCTAAAGCTTTGCTCAAACTTATCAGAGGTGTTGCTTGGGCCACTTCCCCTTTTGTTGATCTAGAATGGGTTTTAGAGTGTGGTGCATCCTTTCAACAATTGCCTGACCTGTGTGGGAATAGGGAATTCCAAAAGTGTGGCGAACACACCAGTCCATCAGAAATGTCGCCAATTTTTGAGCTGTGCATATGGGACCATTTGTCAGTTTTCACCTCGTGGGGGATCAGTTTGGTGAGCTCTGGGCCCAGTGACACTGACAAGGACAAAAGCAAAAAACGAGAGGCGCTCTCTCTTCCTGGGACCAAAGTCCCACAGCTTTAATGGAGAACAACTCAAGAGAGAAAGTGAGTGTCCAGGAGAGGAAAGAGGATGTCCAGGGGAGGAAAGAGAGCGTCCACCTCGTGGCAGGAGACTTTAAACCCTCGGGGAAGGGGATGGTAGAAAGGAACTACCATAGTTCAACATAATAAATCACCACACTGTAGTTTTCTGCATAAATTGCTGCACTTGTTGCAAACAAAATCCTAAAATCTCCCCAAACACAACCGTGCAGTCCCAAATGACCACAGTGTGGGAGAAAAACCACTCAACCCCCTTGTATACCCAAGCACCAGGTGTCACAGGGAGTACCAACCCCTGCAATTAGAAAGTCCACACACACAGGTGTTGCGGTGTGTCTTAAGCTTCTGGGTCCCTTTCCCAGGTGTGCCTATATGCCTCTCCCTTCCCCCTCGCCCCCTTGCTTAGTGTGTTATGTCAATCAGGCTTAACATTCCAGCAAGGCGTCTGTGATTGGTCAAGTTCAAAAGATGCCCCTATGCCCAGGGGTCATTGGCCTATGTCTAGGTGTCCCTCGTCCCTTGAGACCCCGCCCCTTTCACCTGGTTGGTGCTCAGCTGTCCCCCCCCCCCCCCCCTGCCCCGGGAGCTTAAAAAGGTGATCAGGCCATGTGCTCGCATTCTGCTGGAGCAGCTGCTCCCGTCCAGACCTCTGTAACCATGGAATAAACTTCTGGACATTAAACCTTCCAGCGGAATCCTCTCCTTTTTCTCTTCACCATCGCCAGAAGCTCTCTCTCCTGAGGTAAACGGAGTTCCTGACAAGCCTGGACTTGCTCAGTGCCCAGCTGCAATCTCCAGCAGCCAAGGTATCTCTGGGGTGATTTACACCACAGTTGCTGCCTTTGGCCCAGCAGCGAGGGTCAGACTGGCCCAGGCACCATCTAACTGATAATATTGGGATTCTTATTCCTATAACTGGCGTCCCTGGGTGGGCCAGCGACTCTGCAGCCCGAGAACGGACTCCCAACACCTCGGAGAAGCTTCTGGCAGCCGTGCATCCAGCTGGAAGGGCTTTGGTTGCATAGCCCTCAGCTAGAGACTTTGGGAATATTCCCAGAAGAAGTTTCGTGGACTGTTCGGTGCCTCTGGAAAGCCCAGCTCTTTTGTAGTGAGCAGATGTTCCAGAGGGACGACAGGGGAGCCTCTCTCGTGCCCAGAGAGAAGTCCTGTCCGGTGAGGAGACCTTCCTGTACCCAGCCAGCTTCAGCTTCCATTTCAGGTGAGTATTTCTGCTTTCAGTGGAGCAGAAGCTCAAAAACAGACTCTGCCGTGAGTTCTGTTCCTTTTTTTGCCTCTGCATTTTTGGCTGCGCAGCCCCACAGAGGAATTCGTTGCGTTCTAGCTTTTGCTTTCTGCTGTGTGTTTCACTGTCTTTTGGAATTCGCGCCGGAGCGGCGGGAGTGCTCTGCCCTTCCCCCCCGTTCGGCAGCGCAGCGTGCTCGGCTCTTTCCACGTGGCCGGGGGATCCCTTTCTCGGTGCGGGGGAGGGGGGAGCTCTCTCTCTCTTTCTCTCTCAGTGCGGGGGAGGGGGGGGCTCACTTTCCACGTGGCCGGGGGATTCGTTTCTCGGTGCGGGGGGGGGCGTTCTCGGTACACGCGGCGCGGGGGACCGGGATTTCGGCTTGCCACGCGGCATGGGGGAAGCTGTTCTCTCAGCTCCACGGGGGGGCTGCATTCCACGGAGGGGGAGGCTTTGTTTCCACCTCGGTTCGGCAGGGCGTGCCCTGCTGCTGCTGCCCGGGAATTTTAAAAGCAGTACATACAGCTGCATTGTGAAGCTTTTTTCTGTTCGTTATCGCTTCCTATCTGTGGTTTTTTTTCGAAATCGGTAGCTGATTTTAGCTTTGTTTTTGGTCAGGCAAGATTAAGTACTTTGCTTTTTACATCTAACATGGGTTCCAAACTCAGCATTGTACAAAAAGGAGTGTATTATAATATTGTTAGCATTTTAGACAGTGGTAATGTGAAGTTCTCTAAAGGAAAATTAAAACAGTTTATAAGATGGCTTTTCCTGCACTTCCCAAAAATTTCCCCTGAAGAAATCCACAATATTCAATTCTGGGACAAAGTTGGGAATGCATTGATAACCTTAGGACAATCTGGCAATGTACCCTCAGCTAAATTTGTGTTCTGGAGTTTACAAATTCGAACCGCATTGCTTAAACAAAGGGAAATGGAGAAAAAGCCAAATGCCAAGCCATGTACCTCTGCTCTCCCTGTTTCTCCCTCTCCTAGCTCTAAAACCCCTAAACCTCTTACCCCAAAACTTGGTATTTTAAAGAGAGCAAACTCATTGGGAAGTCGTCTCCCAGAGTCTGCTGAATTGCCTGAGTTGCCCTGTCCACAAGGCCCTGGCCAGGCTGCGTGGAACCTTTCCCAATCCCCTGTGTCCCCTCCTCTGAAACCCAAAGTTAGCTTTCCGGAGAGCAGTGATGCCCAAAATGGCCCCCAGTCCCTAGGGGGTCCGCAAAATGGTGGATGCCACGTGGCATCTTCCCAAACCTGGTCTTCTTCTTCCCAAAATCCTCTTAAATATCCCAAAATTCCAGCCCCATCCCCCTCTCCTCCTGTTCCTCGTGACCCCTTCCCCCCTTCCCCCCCCTTTCCTGCAGTACCCTCAGCTCCGCCCCTCTACTCCTCCCAGGGGGCGTCTGCTGACGTGATGTCACCAGGTGTCCCCGCCCCCTGCCTGCCCCTTGTCCCCGCCTCCTGTTCCCACGGTTTCCCCGCCCCTTGCCTGCCCCCTGTCCCCGCCCCCTCCCCGAGTTCCCACAGTGGGGACACACCCACTGCCGGTCCCCAAACCTGTAGCTGTGATCCCAATGCTTCTGTTTCAAGGGATACAGAGCAGGGAACAGCAGATTCAATGCATAGTCCCATGTTGTCACTGGCTCCTGTTACCTTTCAGCCTGCAGCACAAGGGGGGGCAGCCTCGACTGCTATTTGGAATTCTTTTGGACGACAATTGATTAAAGAGATCTGTAAATCTCATAAAGAATATGGTCCACACAGTCCATATTTCCGTGGCCTTTTAAATTCTGAATTGAGTAGGACTGTAGTGATTCCACATGATTTAAAACAGCTTTTTTCTTGTCTCATGACTTCCACGGAATTCAAATTATGGGAAACTGCATGGAAACAGCTGCTAAAAGATGCTCTCCCAGGCTTGCATGCTGATCCAAACACAGCCAAAGACAACAGTGGTAACCCTATCACCATTGAGCACCTCTGTGGTGAGGGCCAATGGTCTTCCCCCTCAATCCAAGCTACTGCAATTCCTGCAGAAACACTCAAGAAAGTAAAAGAAGCAGCTGAAAAAGCATTCTTTTCCCTCCAACTTGAGGGGCCTTTTGAGCCCTATAGTAAAATTAAACGGCTACCATCAGAGCCTTTTGTGAAATTTGTAGAAAGGTTAACTAGAGCTATTGAAATACAAGTTAAAAAAGAAAATGCTAGAGAAGCAATTTTAGAGGAAATGGCATTTACAAATGCAAATGCACAGTGTCAAGCGGCAATCCTGAGCCTTCCTACGGAACTTACTCCTACATTAAAAGATATGCTTCTAGTCTGTAACAGGAAAGTGCCTCTGATGAGTGTGGCTGAAGACTCCAGACCAAGGCTGCTGCCAAGACCACCTCAGCGTGTCGCCGTTGCCGGCCCTGCACCTTTCCCCTCAGCACAGCAGTACCCTGGGCAGCAGCGGGGACCAGCAATGGTTGAGCCCACAAAACCATGCCTGCTTTGTAATAACCTAGGGCACTGGAGTAACCAGTGCCCCCTGAAAAGGGAATTTGATGAATTTAGAAATGGCAGGGGAGGAGAACTACAAGCCCTCCCTCCGGGTCAACAACAAAAAAACTGAAAAGGGAGCGCCCGCCTGCCAGGCGCGCAGACATAAAAAAAGCAGGCCAAGGGAATAAGGGTAGCAAATCAAATCAAGCGCGCGATAATATTAATGTTTGTGTAAGTGAAGCAGGTGCTTCAAAGACCAAGTCTGCTAGTACCTTGTTGAAAGTGAAACAAAATAACCTTTGTTATGATTTAGGTAATCCTGTGTTAACCATGTCTTCTGTCAATGAGCCTTACAGGTTGCAGCTGACAGAGTCACTTCTCCTGAAGGACAGCAACTGGCATTTTGTCTCTGTAAATCCTGAACAGAAGGGTACTTGGAACCGAATTCGTTGTAAGTACATTGTCATTGGGGACACCAAACACACACCACAAGAGATCAGAATTGCTCCAGGAATGACAACATCAGATCCTGAGCAATTTGTTCTCGGCCTGCACTGTTTCCACCCACCTCTGTTTCTTCCCAAGGGACAAATTGTTGCACAAGCTGTCTCTGTGCCATCTTTACCTGAAAATATCGAAAAACAAGGGCCCACAGTTGCCCGGGTCCAAGTTATTGGGAAAGATAAACCCAAATTATGGTGCAATGTCAGTGGGGGTGGGGAGTCTAAACGCATTGGGATGCTTGTAGACACAGGTGCAGACTGCACAGTGATTCCAGTACAAGACTGGCCAGCACATTGGCCTTTGCAAAATGTTGCTGGTCACCTTCGAGGTGTAGGAGGTCTGCAATTGGCAAGACAATCCAAAAGTATTATTCAATTCGAGGGACCAAACGGGCAATTGGCAAATATCCGTCCATTTGTGTTAGATTATTCGGAACCTTTGTTAGGGAGAGATTTAATGGCCCAGTGGGGTGTCACAATTGATATTCCAGACTCTCCACAGCATTTTTGTGCAGCAGTCATTGAACAACAGCGCCCCACCCAAAAACTGAAGTGGAAAACAGACGAACCGGTTCAGGTGAAACAGTGGCCACTCAGTAAACAAAAAATAAAGGCGCTTGAGGAACTAGTGCAAGAGCAACTAAAAAAGGGCCACATTGTGGAGACCATGTCCCCATGGAACTCTCCAGTGTTTGTCATCCAAAAAGCTGACAAAAAGAGATGGCGGCTCCTCTGTGACCTCCGACAAATTAATAATGTAATTGAAGATATGGGTTCTCCCCAACCTGGTATGCCATCCCCAACAATGCTTCCCCAAGATTGGAAATTAGCTGTTATTGATATTAAAGATTGTTTTTTCCAAATCCCCTTGCACCCTGACGATGCACCGCGTTTTGCATTCTCGGTCCCTTCCATCAACATGGAAGCCCCTATGAAAAGGTACCATTGGACCGTTCTTCCTCAGGGATTAAAGGTATCTCCAGCTATCTGCCAGTGGTATGTCTCTTCCCTGCTTTCCCCAGTACGTGCAGCCGCAGAGAAGGCCATTATTTATCATTACATGGATGATATCCTTGTGTGTGCCCCCAATGATGATTTACTCACACATACGCTTGACCTAACGATCGATGCATTGATTGTTGCAGGGTTCGAGCTCCAGGAAAAGAAAATTCAAAAGATGCCACCTTGGAAGTATTTGGGCTTAGAAATTGGAAATAGGACCATTGTTCCTCAAAAACTAGAAATCAATCCAAGGATCAAGACCCTTGCGGATGTCCACAAGTTGTGTGGGTCTTTGAATTGGGTAAGACCATGGCTCGGTCTGACTAATGAAGACCTTGCCCCTCTTTTCAATTTACTGAAAGGGGGAGAGGACCCAGGTGCTCCTAGGTCTGTTACCCCAGAGGCACGGAAAGCTCTAGAAAAGGTGCAGATTGCAATGTCCACAAGACAGGCCAACCGATGCCGGCCTGACCTGCCATTCAAATTTATCATTCTAGGTAAGTTGCCACACCTCCATGGAATTATTTTCCAGTGGGAGGAAAAACAAACACCTAAGGCAAAGAACACACAAAAAAAGGACCGGGACCAGAGGGACCCTCTCTTGATCATAGAGTGGGTTTTCCTCAGTCACAAAAGGTCCAAGAGACCGACAAAGCCTCAGGAGCTGGTAGCAGAACTGATCCGGAAAGCAAGGACCCGGATCATGGAGTTAGCAGGATGTGATTTTAAGTGCATTCACATTCCAGTTGAGTTAAAATCAGGTCAAAATACTATGAAAATACTGGAACAATTGTTTCAAGAAAATGAAGTGTTGCAGTTTGCTCTGGATTCCTACTCAGGACAAATTTCGGTAGCGCGGCCCGCTCACAAATTGTTTGAACAAGACGTTCAATTTACTCTAAAATTGAGAAGTGCTCTAAGTAGGAGACCTTTAAAAAGGGCTCTGACTGTCTTTACAGATGCGTCTGGGAGGTCCCACAAGTCTGTTGTGACTTGGAAGGATCCTCAAACCCAGCAGTGGGAGACGGACATTGCTGAGGTGGAAGGTTCACCTCAGGTTGCTGAATTGGCTGCTGTTGTTAGGGCTTTTGAAAGGTTCTCAGAACCATTTAATCTGATTACAGACTCTGCATATGTGGCAGGAGTAGTATCCAGGGCAGATCAAGCAATACTGCAAGATGTATCTAACATCGCACTTTTCGAATTGCTCTCAAAACCGGTAAAGTTAGTCACTCACCGAGAGCAACCATTTTATGTGATGCATCTCAGGTCACACACTGGCTTGCCAGGGTTTATCGCTGAAGGCAACAGAAGGGCAGATGCTCTTGCTGCACCTGCAGTGATGGCCACTCTCCCAAATGTTTTTGAACAGGCAAAATTCAGCCACCAGCTTTTCCACCAAAATGCACCTGGCCTGGTTCGTCAGTTTAACATCACTCGAGAACAGGCCAAAGCGATTGTGGCCACATGCCCAAATTGCCAACAACATGCACTCCCTACAGTGAGTACGGGAGCAAACCCAAGGGGACTGAACAGTTGTGAACTGTGGCAAACAGATGCAACACACATACAGTCTTTTGGACGGCAAAAATATGTTCATGTTAGTGTAGATACCTTTTCTGGAGCGGTCTATGCTTCTGCCCACACAGGAGAATCATCTATTGATGCTATTAAGCACCTCTTACAGGCTTTTTCTTTCATGGGCATCCCCAAGGAGCTGAAAACTGATAATGGGCCTGCTTATAAATCCAAGGAATTTGGGAGCTTCCTGCAGCAATGGGGAGTAGAGCACAAAACTGGCATCCCCTACTCCCCTACAGGTCAAGCCATTGTAGAAAGAACTCACTGTGATATTAAAAGGGTCCTGGACCAGCAACAACAGGTTCTGAAGGTGGAACCTCCCCATATCCGGTTATCCAGGGCGCTATTCACAATCAATTTTCTGAATTGTTCTTTTGACAGCCTGAACCCACCCATCCTACACCACTTTGGGGGGAGCAGTCACAGGTTGATGAAAGAAAAACCTCCGGTTTTAGTAAAGGACCCTGAGACTTGGAAAATGGTGGGACCTTACAAATTGGTTACTTGGGGATGTGGGTACGCCTGTGTGTCCACCCCCTCTGGTTTAAGGTGGGTTCCTTCCAAATGGGTAAAGCCCTATGTTCCCAAGGTCTCAGAGAAATCTGCAGAAGCACCCCAGGTTGCTCATGCTGCCTGGAGAAGAAAACGCCGCACGCGTTCTCTGGAGGAAATTCCATTTAAGCCTCCTATCTGGAATAGTTTGTAATATATGTTTGTTTCAAGTTTTTGTACCAGTTTAGATCCCACTGTTCGTGTGTAGCCTCGAGATGCCATGAGACCGAGCCTGCTTCTCATTCTGCTCGTGATCATCCCACCTGCGATCTCCTGCATAGTGCCGCAGCCCAAACCACATATGGACTACCTTGACAAAGGCTCTCGGACATCAAGAGAGAAACTGACAACGGACTGAATGGACTGTTCAAAGGCTGGGGACTCTCGGGCTGGTTGAGATCTATTCTGAAAACTGTGTTTTTAGTGCTGTTTATTTTAGTTATAGTTATTGTAGTTTTTAGCATTGTTTTTAGACTAATCAAACGCATGGTCCTCAAGTTAATTTCAAGCTCATCTCCCCCTCCTGAGGTCTACCATTTGGAAGTCCTCAGTGCTCCAATGGATGACCTGGAAGCCTCAGTGGAAAACACTGACCCTCCTGTAGAGGAAGAACTGATTTACCAACCATGGTTTGGCAATCACTCTGCACCACAAACACAGCCCTCTTCTTTTTAAACAAAACTAGGGGGAGATGTTGCGGTGTGTCTTAAGCTTCTGGGTCCCTTTCCCAGGTGTGCCTATATGCCTCTCCCTTCCCCCTCGCCCCCTTGCTTAGTGTGTTATGTCAATCAGGCTTAACATTCCAGCAAGGCGTCTGTGATTGGTCAAGTTCAAAAGATGCCCCTATGCCCAGGGGTCATTGGCCTATGTCTAGGTGTCCCTCGTCCCTCGAGACCCCGCCCCTTTCACCTGGTTGGTGCTCAGCTGTCCCCCCCCCCTCCCCCTGCCCCAGGAGCTTAAAAAGGTGATCAGGCCATGTGCTCGCATTCTGCTGGAGCAGCTGCTCCCGTCCAGACCTCTGTAACCATGGAATAAACTTCTGGACATTAAACCTTCCAGCGGAATCCTCTCCTTTTTCTCTTCACCATCGCCAGAAGCTCTCTCTCCTGAGGTAAACGGAGTTCCTGACAAGCCTGGACTTGCTCAGTGCCCAGCTGCAATCTCCAGCAGCCAAGGTATCTCTGGGGTGATTTACACCACAGTTGCTGCCTTTGGCCCAGCAGCGAGGGTCAGACTGGCCCAGGCACCATCTAACTGATAATATTGGGATTCATATTCCAATACACAGGCTCACGGGAAAAGGAGTATCTCTTTATGAGGGGACAGAGTGCTCACTTTTCTCAACACAACACACACCATAAATCACAACAGCATCCACTCACATCATCTTCCTCAAACATTCACATACTGAAAACACAACCACAATTACGACACACAGGAAAAAATGCAGCAATAAAACAGGATTTGCTCAATTCACCCCCAGAATTGCTAGCAGGTCCTTATTGACACAGCAAATCCTTTCTGCTAGCAGCCAGACCCAAACCCAGACTGTACAGGCGTACGTTGTGTGCAGGACATCTCTGTGTGACTTGTGAACAGCCCTTTTCCGCTGTGTACGCCTTACGGGTTACTTTATACAGAGTTAAACATTCCCTTTCTCCACAGTCCCAGCAGTCTTGTCTGTCCCCCATGAGGAACAGCCGAGAGCAGAGGTGCCTCCAGGAAAGGAATGTCCTGGCAGCGCCCAGAGACATCCAGAGCCCGGTTGTTCTCACTGGAGCAGAGAAGCCTTCCTGTCGCGGTCACCAAATGAGGTGTGGAATAGAACTCACCACAGTTAAAGGTAGAAGGTGGTATGTTTATTACAGCGCCAGGCACACGAGGAGTTGTCTCCCAAAGACATGTGTGTAGAATCACTGGCTCTCTCTCTCATCTCTACTCATCTAAAATATCTTACACATTCATATAATTCCCAAAAAACCTAACACATATTCATTAGATAACACTGCCTACCCTCCTTTGAATTAAAATGTATTATAGTTGAGTCCAAAGTTCCTTCACATTACTGCAGTCTTTCACTTCAAATGGGTTGGTGGGTTTTAAAGTGGGGAATGGCCTCCTTCTGATGAAGGCCAAGACGTCTTCCTCAATTTGACCTCTTCCCTTATGACCTGTTGGCAGGCTTTCGCACCCCTTGGCTATAGCTGAAGTTTCGGGGCCCAGGTGCAGGCTACGGTCCTCTTCTTTGTCACAAAGAAATCCGCATCCCATCCTGCTTCTTTAAACATAGTAAAGACAGGCAAGTGATATATTACCCTAGCCTTAACTACCTTACCTGCAAAAAATTAACTATCCCTTATTATTTCAACTCTTCTTGCTACACTCTTTCCCCCTAACTAAATCTTGCTAAAATTTTAACTCTTCCAGTTCTTTTAAATCCTGGATTCATGGCCCCATCTCACACGCCAGCCATGTGTGAGCCAATGCTATAACTGGGAAATTCCACTTCTGAACAGGAGATACAAGGCCTGGTTCTGAGCTGGAAGGGTGAGAAGGATGAGATGCACAGCGTTTTGATCCAGGGGATGTCCTGAAAGTGCACTGCCCCTGCTGCCGAGCATCACGCTCCACCTCCTTCTCCTACTCAGTGGATTTTTAGGAATCCAGGGGTTGCTGTGTATTATTTGCTATTGCAACTAATAGCATGAATTTGCTTTGCAATCCCCGTTTTGTCCTTGGTTATTTTGTGCATGGGTCTCCTCTTGAACCTGTGACAAAGGCCAGCAGGAACCTACAGGACACTCCTATACTCATGTCAGTAAATGCTGAGAAGTGCTTTAAGGATCAATAAGTCAAAAGTATCAATGAGTAAATCAAATAATATGGCGGACTATTTAGTCTGTGAGTTTCAGCAAAGTATTGAATATGTCTTAGATCCAAGGATACAAACTAGTAACTGAGATTGCTGGGTGTGCACGTATTAGGGAAGTGATTCCCCACACACCCAGTGCTGAGATCAAGTATTGCCTCTCTTCTAACCCTGAGCTGGCAGCAGGGATCAGGTCCTCCTTGGTAACACTCATTTTGAAGACTTGTGTTTAGCAGGTAAGAATGGTCAAAATTAAATCTTTTCTAGCTGTTTCCCTTTGGTTTACCTGTTTGTGGCAGGAGAAGGAGCCCGCAGCGCAGTGGGCACCGTGCCCTGCCCAGCCGGGGCTCTCTGGCACAGAGCAGCAGCAGCGCCAGTACCGTTCAGCCTGCTCCTGCCTTGGCTTCCCCTGGCACACAGAAGCCTCTGGAAATCAGCACGGCCAGTGGCGTTCCCGGCTTGGAGCAGCTGCTGCTGGCAGGCAGATGCTGCCAGTTCGACTGCTGCCAAAGGGAAAGAAAGGCAGAGATGTACCCACACCGGAACCCTGGGCATGTCCAATAAAGGTGCAAATATGTGGGGAGATTTGTTAGGAAGCATTTCAGCTGTGATGCCAACAGTGGCTTCTCTCCTGGTTCTGTGTGTTCTGGACGAGTAATGCAATGGTTGGCTCTGACAATTAAGAAGCAGATGTTATGTGGATGTTCAAATGTGTAGTGATGATACTGTAATATATCCTTCCATAGTCCTCTTTCCCGTCCCCCTTGTAATAGCCTTGGTAGTCAGGGCATTTGGGGAGGGCTGGCTTGTGACCAGCAGGCAGCACACCAACACCTGACCTCCAGTCAAGATGCAAGAAAGTAATCTCCACCAATGGAACAGCAGAGAAAGAGTTGACTGACAAAACTTTTGGAGGAGCTAGGGGTATAAAAGGCAGAGCATCGTTTTTGTAGATAAGCATATGGCTGCTAGTCACAGAGACTCCAAATGCTGCAATTTTTCCTTATTCAGTCGTTTGTTGAGGTTTACTAAACCTTTAAAATTTTAAAAGTGAGAGTCATTTCTCACATGTGCAATGCTGTGGGCCATTTTCTTGGCCTGGTTTCCTTTGCTTGGGTCCCATCTCAGTGATCAGCTGGGGTACAGGCTGTAGGTGCTTGGGGCACTCTTGGAGTTCCTCTTGGATCCCCTGAACAACAGGGTTTGGCCCATGAGGGGATTTTGGGCTGCTTTGTGACAGAGAAGAACTTCCCAGACTCTTTTGTGTTTGCTGTAGGGAAGGTTGGTTATTGCTTTGCATAAATTCACAGATCAACATGGAGCGTTTGCTTTGTGATGTCGGTGCATGGTTGCCACCTTGTCGTAGTGGCATCAGAAGGTTGCCTTGGTGCACGGAAGGCCTGAGTGTCAGAGCAGCTCTAGTGCTGGCTCACATCAGGAGAATCCTCCTGGTTGGGTAATTTGTCAGTGCGTAGCTGCCCACTGACAAGAGTCTTGTGTCTTCCAGTGTTATGGTGAACTCCCAAAACACTGCTACCATGTTTCACCATCTAGCCACGGCAGCTTTTGCTGCTTATGGTGTTTGTTTTTCCGCGTATTACGTGACACACTTTGTTTTTAAGTAGAGTTTTCCATTCTTCTTAGGTCTGGTTGCATCCTAACCTGGCTTTTGTATGTCTTCCTGCTCTTTCTTAGTGGCTGAGTTTCTGATTTTGAAAGAGAAAGAGCATTAGGATGCCACTGGTTTAGTAAAGCTCCTGTCAAGAGGTTCAGCTATAAAGGGGGTGTCTGTAGCCACAGGGGCAGCATTTGCAGGGGAACCTGCAGGGCTTCCGTTCCCTCCACGGGAGAGTCTGTCGCAGCAGAGTCTGTCATTTCCTCAGGTTGCTGGGACAAACAAGACACCTTTGAAAATGTAGACTGGCAGACCTTCTTTAAGGCCTTCCAAAAACTCTGCAGTTGTTCCCAGAATTCAGAGAAAGCTTCTTTCTTCTTAAATTTTGTCATGAAAGGATTTGACTGTCTAACTTAATAACCTTTTACTGAGTGCTAAAATAGTTATTCCCTTTGAAAGGAAGTGCAAACTCTAAAGCAGTGAGTGTCTACTTCTGAACCCTAGAGGTGCTGCTGTGCTCTTCCAAAATCAAACTGCCGCTGCTCAGGGGAATTTTGGGAAGCTTTTCTGGGCAACCGTTTCCAGCAAGTAAATGAGAATTAGTGCATGTAACTGATTGGAAAAAATTAAAAAAAGTACCTGAAGGAGAGGATTTCAGAAGCTGTTTTATGTCTTTGGTAGAACAGGAGCATTGAGTGTTAAAGAACAATTTGCATTTTCTTGATCATATTTGTATTCATTTACTGGCTAAACTGGCTGCAGTGTAGGCACAGCCAAGAATATTGTCCATATCCCTTGCTGGCTGTGTGAATGAAATGTGTCTCCTGGAGGGATGTTGTGAAACGGGAAATCGTACCTGTTTGGGTTGACTTGTTCTGTGGGATTCAGCAGCCCAGGCAGTTTCATGAGAGCATCTGGTTCATTTTCCCTTCCCACTACAGGACACCTGAAGCGTGTATTCAGCAGTGCTGAAGATCCTGAGGTGAGTGAGAAAGGAACATTTCATGTTCCTGGTGTTTAAGAATTGTAGAGGAAGATGTGAGCTTGGTCAGTAGCAGTAGACTGTAGAGGGCCAGCTAGGGAGGCTGAAAGAAAATCCATTTCCACGCCTGAGACAAAAGTAACAAAGGCAGCAATAGATATTTGTAAATTTCCTTCTCAGAGTTTGAAGAACTAAAAACCTACTTTTGAAAAGAGAACGACGCTTGCTGCAGGCAGATAGGGAAAATTTAAATAAGAGCAATTTCCTGTACAGTTGAATTAGATCATTTTAATTTAAACAGAGTGACTTAGACTCCTATTCCTATCAAACTTCACGATATCTACTTGGAACATGAGGTGGTGGAAAAGGAAGGCCATCTTGAAACGGCACATGCAGTACCTGAAGAGCATTGGGCACCTTTGTGGCTGGGGAGCTGCGTGGGCCAAAAGGACGCAGGGCTGGCGGCCTTGAGCAGCTGAAGATGAGGCAGCGTGGGGCCAGGGGGCCAAGAAGGCCAAGGGCACGGTGGCTGTGCCAGCAGCAGTGGGGCAGCAGGAGCAGGGCAGTGAGCGTGGCCTGTGCTGGGCAGCGCTGCGGCCACAGCTGGAGTGCTGTGTGCAGCTGTGGGCCCTGGGAAGCAGAAAGTCATGGAGGGGCTGCAGCGTGTGCACAGAAGGACAGGGGAACTGGGCAAGGGGGTGCAGCACAAGGCCAGGGAGGAGGTGCTGAGGGAGCTTTAGCCTGGACAATAGGGGCTCCTGAGGGACCTTCAGGCAGACTTCCATAGATCCCTGCCTTAGATCCATAGAGCCAATGCTCAGCACAAGGGCTGCTTCCCTGCCAAACATCCCTTCACTGCATCCAAGTGCTTAAGACACTGGAGTAGGTAACACTTTCATGTTTTGTTTATTTGTTTATTTGTTTGTTTGTTTGCTAGAAGGGGAAGCCTTGTGTAATTTCTCCTTCTCCAGGGAGCAAGGGAGCTTTTTCTCAATCTTTCCTACCCTTTTCCAGCACTGGCAGAAACACATCACTTTCAGGTTAATGACTCCCGTGTCTTTTGGCTGCCCAGGGAATCAGTGTGTATTGTGTTTGGGAATTGAGCAGGAAATCAATGCCCTTGCATTCCAGCTGGTGCTCAGAGATCACAGGAGCTGGGAGGGGCTGGGCTGCATTTCTGATTCCAGCCACTTCAGCACCATCAGTGTGGTCGAGTCCAAGAGAGGAACTTGCCCGAGCACAGATGCACAAAGAGTGCAGTTCCCAGTGCAATGCTCTGGGTGTCTGGTTGCATTCCATAGGGACCCACATGCTCCAGATTCCCCAAGAGTGCGCGTTACTGAAGCAACAGGAGAGCAAGTTCAGGATTGTAGCTGAGTGGGGCACTGGCTATCAAGTTCTGATGTGTGTAGCAACAGAGAGGACAGTAAAGAGAGATTTCAGTAATGAGATCTGTCTGTCTATCTATCTATCTATCTATCTATCTATCTATCTATTTATCTATGTATTTATCTATCTATGTAACATTTACATAATTGAACCTTCCTAACTCTGGTACAAGGAAGTTGGAGGTGCAAAGCTCACCTAAAGCATCCCTTTCAGGAGAGGATTAGAGACATGCTCCCTCGACCAATTCTGAGCAGGTGGAGATGTTTTCCCCTCCAGATATTTTTTTCCCCTCAGAGTTGTTTTCCTCCTCCGGCCTCTTCTGCCCTCAAGTCCCCAGTTAATTCTATAAATTTCTGCCTCTCCTAGAGAGGTGCAACAATTCCATGTTTAGGTGGTGTTTGTTGACTCTGGTCACACATGCATTATGTGACACATGGTTTCCTTCACTGGCATCCCCAGGGATGCGTAAGTGCATTCATTCATGGAGCCTTAGGAGAGTCTTCTCTTTCCCTCAGCAGCAGCAGCAGCAGCAGCAGCAGCAGCAGCAGCAGCAGGGAGCGGTGGCAGGGTCAGGACAAGGAGCAGGTGGCTGCCCTGGCCCTTTGCTCCCGGGCCCCAGGCCAGGAGGGCTCTGGCTGCAGCAGGGCGCTCTTCGGGCAGCACCTGGCAGCCTCTGCACGGAGCACGGCACGCTGCCCCGTCCTGCTGGTGCCACTTTTCTTCAGCAATACCCTAGCTCATCTTCACAAGGAAAAAACTCCAGCAATCTAAAAAGAGATCATTCAAGTACAGTTCTACCTGCCTTTGCATTGTAGTTCAGGACATGTATTTTTTTGTCTATAATTTCATGATTTTTATGAAAACATGCATTCATATCTTCACATTTTAGTGGTTTTAATTATTCATATACCTAAACACTGCATTTTAAACTCTTGATTTATTGCAGTTGGTAATTTTCAGGTAGTATATTCTAAAATGTCACAAAACAACACCTTTTGGGTAGTTTTTCTCACTCTTAAAAAAAAAAACCCATAAGCCATTTTAGTCTCTGTCTCTCCAAATTGGTTCATATCGGCCTATTTTAAATCAGGGCTACAATACTTTTATAGGATTGAGAGAGCTCCAATGAAATGCACACCGGTGATTCCTCTTGTGGAATATCATGGCCCCACCGTAAAGCCTCTATTTACTTTTTTTTTCTCTCATTAGCTCAACTGCAAACACATGTTTAGTTGCAAATTTACACAAGATGAGCAAAATCAAAACGATGTGATTGGCCTTTGGGAGCTCCTTGCTGATCCCCCTGCTTCTTCAGCTGAGCAAGGCTCTGATCCAGGCAAAGAGATTGCACTTAGTGCTACACAACCATTTGGCTGGAACTCTGCTCATTTCTAGGAACAGCTGGAGGCCTCTCTCTCCCCAGGATGTTTTGGCTGAGCCAAGCTTTGCTGGGTTTTGGCTGCAAATACCATTGCCCTTGCTCTTCTATATCCACAAGTACCATGGCTGGGCAAAAACTGCCACGTTGGCCATCTTCCAAAGGCACTTTGGTCTGGAGTTTGTGAATGAATGAGAGCCTCATCCACTTCCAAACCACATGAAAAAAATCATGAAAGAAAACTTCCCATCCCTAACAAACAACTGACAATTCACAAGTGAATCTAGAGCTTCTTTACGCAATGAAAAGGAAGGCAATCTTCCAATGGAGTTGTGCTTTTGGGAGTTTTTCTTCTGACTCCCACTCCCAGCTGGCACTGGAAAAAGTCATGTCTCTGCAAGTGTCAGTGTCTTCTGTCTGCCATCAGTTTTTTTGCTGCAACAATCAGAACAGGCATCAGCCTGGAGAGAGGCTCAGCTGATGCTAGCAACAGGAGCTGCCCCAAGGAGAAAAAAGACATGAACTTTTACCTCCCAAACCCATCTCCCCAGAGGCTCAAGCAGGATTCCTCTGGTTCCCAGAAATACAAAGAAATAGGGCTGAGAAGACCCTTTGCAGCTATGTGTTCATGCCCAAGACTTGACTGATGCCATTTGGGTTTTGCCTTTTTTCTTTTCTGTCTTTTCTGTATTCCTTGCACATCAATTTAGAGCTCTGTAGGCTACTCGATTAGTGACTACTTTTCCCAGTCCTTTTCCATGGCCTTTGCCTAAGCAGAAAGACAAACTTCCAGAGCTCCAAGCGCCAGGGGGTAGAAGGCCCCAGTGTTATCTTGGTTCTTCTGGGACAGACCCCTGCAGGGAGCTGGTGGACTCACCATCCCTGCAAGCCTTTGAAAGAAGACTGGATGTGGCACTCGGTGCTGTGCTTTAGTTGAGGTATTAGGCCATAGGTTGGACTCGATCATCTTGAAAGTGTCTTCCAAGCCAGGGATTCTGTGATTCTGTGACTGAGGCAGCTTTTCCTGCAGCCCTGGAAAGGCCTACGGGGGCCCTTGGCCGAAGACGGGGATCAGGGCTCATGGAAAAGAAGCAAAGGGCTCAAGGCGAAGGCTGACAGGGCAGAGTTGCCCCAGCGCGGCGCAGAGCGAGCCTCATGTCCTCCTCCTCAACCTGCGCCCTCTGCGCTGCCCTTTGCGGCGCCGGCGGCTCCTCTGGCTGCGGGGTTCCAGGGCGTGCTGGGGGCCGGGCCCCTCGTCTTCGGGAAGCGCCGGAGCCTCGGAGGCGAGCGGCTGCTGCTGTGGCCGGCAGGGGAGAGCTGCGGCTGCGGCCCCGGGCACAACAAGTTGCCGCTATGGCCGGCTCCTGCCGCGGCTCCTGCCTCTGCTGCGGCCTCTGCTCCTGCCCTGTGCGCACAGACACGGCCGAGGGCTGCCCGGCAGCTCCGTGCCGCTCCGCAGCGGGCCGGGCTGCTGCTCTCTGCGGCCTCTGCCCGCCGCTGCCGGCCCCGCTGCGCTCCCGCCTGCCTCTGCCGCAGCTGGGCCCACACGGGAGGCAGCACATTGCGGCCGGCTCAGAAAAGCCCTGCCCGCAAACTGCCCGCCACAGCCTCGGCCTCAGGGCACAGGCTGCCGGCGCCCTCGCAGCTGCGAGCCGGCCCGGGCCGCCTGCCGGCCTCGGCCACAGCTCCCGCCTGTGTCTCCATGGCCGCGGCTGCTCAGGACAGCGGGCTGAGCACAGCCAGCGCCAGCAGCAGCTCCTCACGGGCCCAGGCCCTGGGCGCTCCGAGCCCGCCCTCCCCCGAATCCCAGCCATGAGGGGCTTGGCGTCCCAATGCATCCCCTGGGGACAGCAGAGTCGGCCGCTGAGCTCAGCCCATGGTGACACCACCAAGTGACCAATGGAAAATTCACCAAATCCTCATCAGAGACAAGAGAAAACTCCCATGGTGCCTGACAGCCTGAGGCAACTGCCAATTCCAGATCATTCCATCCATGTAGGAAAAGAGGCTTTTGCATTAAAGCAGAAAAGACTTATCTAAAAGAAAGGCAGGAACAAACAACAAAGTTATTTGGACTCGTGCTTCTTGTGTCTGTTAAAAAGGCCAAGAAAATGCACTCCTTGCTCTTCTGACACAGCTCTCTCTGTTCATGATGTGGGGCAGAGAGTGCCGGTGATGTGCAGGAGCTGATGCAAGGGACAGGGACAAGGATGCAGCAGGCACAGTGCCAAGCTGACAGAGGGATGATCTCTGGCAGTGGCACTGAAGGAGAAGAGTTTGCAGGCAGCACAGAAAATGGCTCTTTGTTTCACCTCTTCTTTCAGTGCTGCTAAGAATGTAGCCTGGAGCAAGCTGGGAACACCAGAGCCTGGAGCCCTTTCCAGGCAGGGCTGCATCAGACACAAACCAGCAGGGGACTGAGGAGCCCCTGGGGTGGCAGTGAGCAACCTCAGGCTCTGCTCACTGCTGCTGGCATTTTCTATTGAACCATCTCCAAGGACTTCTGTTGTGCTCTGTATTTCTAAGGGTTTCCGCCCTGGTTTTTTTTTGTCGCCTCCTGCACCTTTTTTTCTCCATATTTTCCTTTCCTGTCAGCAGCAGCCCTTGTCCAGAACTGGCTCTAAAATATCAGCAAAGTAGCTAGGAACAACAATGGGTGGAACCTGGCGGCTCAGGAATTCCTATGCCAGAGCCCTGCCTCTGCCTTATGCTTTGTCAGGACCTCCTTCTCTGTGCAAAAACTAGGGATTAGTGGAGTTTTTTTGCCGAAGAGCTCCTGAGAAGCAAATGTTGTGCTAGGTTTCTCAGGAGTGTATCCATTAAGTTCATTGCTGGCAAACAGAAAGTAAGGCCAGGGTAGCAGAGCAGCTGGGAGCTGGTCACTCCCTGCAAAGCGCTGGTGTATGATGTGGGAACACCACGTTCCAGGACAGGCAAGCAGGGTCAATGTGCTCAAGGTGCTGCCAATGAGGTTTGGGTTCACTTAGAGAGTAGTCAGGGCTGGTGAGCACTGGAAGATCCAGCTGCAGTCCCCATCCATGTCCCCTTCAGTGATGGCTTTAGGGTGTCTGCAGCCTGGATCCAGAGCGCCCTGGGGGGCTCCTGAGGCTGCCTTTGCACTCAGGGTGAGGATGCCCAGGAGCTGCTGAGGCCGGCAGTAGGGACCAGGGCTGGGGCTTGTGGCCTGGCAGGTGTGGCTCTGGGGCCTTTGACATGCCAGGCCATGGGTCACTGTCACTGCCCTCCACAGCCCTGGCTACCTCTGTGATGCTCCAGAGACAATGGCAAGAGTGGGGAACGGGCTAGGTTGGGGTTTTGCCTGAGCCAAAACCTCTAGCCCAAATGACCAGTAATAGAGACCCCTGGAGGACCGAGTGAAGGAAGCAGAGGAGGCTCTTCTGCGGCATAAAGTGCAGCAAATTCATCAGGAGAGGCGGGGGGAAGGTTCTACAGCTGAGAATTCCCAAAGGGAACAGATGTTGAAAAAACCCCCAACATCCCTGTGACCGGATTTTTAAAATCTTTCAAAACAGAGAGTGGACACCATATAGTAACCAATAAGTGACTCTTGGGTTGTGGTTTTGAGGGCTACAACAAATCAGAACAAGGGGAAGAGAGAGCGTTGGGATAGGGATTGGATCTTAGGGTGAGGGACAGGGAACTTTCTGGAACAAAGGGTAGGGTTTGGGCTGATGGATGGGGCAAAGGGGCTGGGTTGTCTTGACAGACAGGGAAAAATATGCTGAGGAGGGAGGGGATTCCTCGAGGGACACTTGGGTAGGAGGGCATAACATAGGGGAGAAGCTGACTGTAATAACTCGGGCAACACTTGAACATGCCACTATATAGCAGGACATTTGACTCAATAAACTACCACACTGCAACACAGAAATTCAGGCTTTCGGCAGCTGAGAGGTGGCACTATTAGAACCTGCAGCAGCTGGTGAAAGCCATCTCCGTCCTTCAGGTTCTTGCTGTGTGGGAAGGTGCTGCGAGTTGTGGTGGCTGCACTCCCCCTTTGCTGGGAGGATGATCTGTACCAGGGCAGAGCAGAAAGCTGCCATGGTGAGCAGAACATGCTCAGAGCATTACAGTTCAGAGAATGGCGCTGCCCCTGAAGGGCAAAAAGCTTGAAAGCATATAATTCTGTGCAGAACCATTGCACAAATTTTCTCTTCTAGAACATGCCTATTTTTGTATGCTGTAGATGAATGCTCTGGGTTTTATAGAATACATGGGGTCTTTTCTTAAGGTTTTTGGGAGAACTCTCAAGTTTATTTCTGTTTGTATTTTATATCTAGCATGCATACAGTTTTTTTTTATTATTAGTTTTCTTTAGTAAATACTTAGGGAAAAAATACCTCAGCATTTTTTAATCCTTTGGGATATTGTGATTACTATTCTTAGAAAGAAAACCTTGTTGAACAAGTGTGAAAACACAGAGAGAGGGAAAACAGTATAAAAGTCTTCTAGAACAGGGCGTGTAATAAAGACTGCAGGCCTGCATAATTCCTCCAAGTGCAGAATTAGCAAGATATATTACTGTGATAAATAGATATGATTTGTGCTGATAAAATTGAAACAGTAATCAATAATGATACAGTAATTAATATTTGAGAATAATAAAATAGTTAAAAGTTGTGATGCCAAGGAGGAGAGGGAGAAGAGGGGCTCCACCTCCCCCAAAATGAGCCTTGCTTGGTCTTATCCTAGGCAAGCTATTACAGCTCCAGAGCTCAGTCTCCAAGGGGACTAGGTGCCAGAAGCCAGCTCGCTCTCAGACCAAGGCCGCGGGACAGCCCTAGCAAGCAGGGAATATTCAGCTCTTAGTGATGAGGCAGCTCTTGTGATTTCAGCATTGCTTGCTAGGTAGCTTTTCCCTTGGCCTAAGGCTCCAGCAGACGGTAGAGAGAGAAGAAGACGCCGGCTGTTCTACAAGTATGGATTTATTGGAGGGGTCCGTGAAGGGTCTCAGCTCTTCTTCTTCCGAGTTAGTAGGGGTACAGTATGCTACTTTTATACCCTTGGCCCGGATCCAATCCTGACCAATGGCAAAGGTGTTAGAGTGACCATAAGTGACCAATAGTAGGGTTAACAACATATTGCCTTACATGGCTATAGGGATAAGGTACAAGGCGGATGTCGCTGGATTCAGGAAACTTCTTTTCCGCTGTGTCAGCATTCTATTCTCCAAGGGGCCCTGGCTAAAGCTGAGGGGTTTACTACACCCCCCCTTCCCAGCAGATGTTCTCAAGGACCACAGGAAAGAAGCTGAAGATGCAGTTGCTAAAAATTACCAAGAACCTGGTTGGGTACCAGAAAATGCTAATTATAAGGGATTTATTGCCTTGATATGTAGATGCAGTGATACGTTAGTCTTGGCTTACATTGTACTGGCTTGATGCGCATGTGTAACCCAAAGGTGAATTAAAAGACAAAGAGGAAGAAGAGAGGTCTTCATCCAAAACAACCCCCAAAGACTTGTGTGAACACCAAACCAAGTGGTGGTGCATGCGTGATAAGGGTGGTAATGAGGGTGGAGATAGAGACATGATGAACCAAAAATGAGAAGAGATGGTATTGACACATGGCATATAAGGGGTGAATTTCATTTGGCAAGCTTGTAGGTGAGGTGGCAAGGATCCCAGAACTCTGCCCTCCGTACCCCGTGGTTATCGTTTGCTTATGCGCTATTATTGGAACCAAATTATCTCTTATTTTAATCAAATTATATTGTATCCAATTTTATATTTTTTTATTTTAACTATTCAATTAAAATTGTTACTACTTTTAATATTGTTTGGCTTTTTTATGATGGGATAATTGAGCAAACGTAACAATTTTGGTGCCGATACCCGGGACTCTTTTAAATCCAGGGAGGTGGATAGCTTCTGGGAAGGAGCTCCCCACCAGACTTTTAAGCGGTCCCAAGGTTAGACCACTCTCCCTTGGGAAAAGAGAGTCTTTTTTACAATAATGCATAAGCAAATTAGTTTTTAAGAGCGCGCAAGAGAGGCTCCCATCAGAGTGCCGGCTTGTAGGAGAGAGAGTACCCATAGAAAACTGCTTTGTGCACGAAGACCCTTGTGAGAAAAGGAGGCTGTGAGTATCATGAGGTTTTGGGTCGGGGGGCGGCTGTATGCATGTGTGAGTGTGTGTGGAGTGTCTGAGATGGGGGCTGGGAAGTCCCGGACCCCCGAAGCGAGTGGGACCTCCCAGTACCGCGTTTTCGTGCCGTCCGAGAGGAGGCCGTCCGGGAAAGGAGGGAAATGAAAGAAAAGTGAATGAGTGGGGACCCCGGGAGGGTTTGATCCAGGGGGAAGGAGGGGATCCCTGGTCCAGGCACCTGTGGGAAGGTCCTTGGGCAGGAGGGATTGACTCAGTGGGGAGACTGAGAGAGTGAATGAAGACGTTCAATTTCTTTGGATGGGTTGGTAGCAGGCAATTTAGTATGTGATTAGATGGTGAGAGGACGGGGCTAATAGACTGAGAAAGAGGAAGAGATAGGAGTGGAACAAGTAGATTGCAGAGGGAGAGATAGGAGTGGAACAGGTAGATTAAAAAGGCAGTGTGGCAGAGTAGTAAGTGAGGAAGTTGAGCCACGAGGTGAGTGTGGGAAACTAAGACTCTCCTGGTACCGGGAATTTCTTAGTTTGTTGCCGCCAGAAATGGGTTAGGGAACAAGTTCCTTGACCCAGGGGCTGCGAATTGTAGGAAAAATTTGCAGTGGTTTGAGGTATCTGGGAACCGTGAGGGGGGTTCTCGGGGGGGAGCATTCCTCAGGACAGCCCACTGGGGATGATGATACGGTTTTGGGATGAATGAGAATCCCAAAGGAGAAAAAGTAAACAGAAAATAGTTAAGTATTACATGTTTAAATGGACAAAAGAAATGATCCGGAAAGATAATTTATATTGGCCCAAGTTCAGATCATTTGAGGATTGGATTTGCCAAGCTCTAAATATGTATGTGAGTTCAAAAGACCCTGTTAATCAGGAAGAGAGTAAGTATGCTGCCTTTTAGAGTCCTGAGGGGCGGCATCAGGAAGAAGCTGGAAAAATTAGAAGACTGGCAGGACAGGGGACTTCAGGAGTTACTGAGAGAAGCACAAAGGGTGTGTGTGAACAGAGATGAGAAAAAGCAGAAAGCAGATGCCAGAATTTTGGTGGTGGCAGTTAGAGAAATGCAGGCAGCTTTGAATACAGAAAAAAAGAAAAAAAAGAAAAAAAATCCGCAGGGAAAAACAAACTGCAGATGTCAGGATCTATTTTTAAGAACACAGGACCTGTGTGTTTTTTCCCGCCACAAGAAAGGGCACTTACGAAATTCTTGCCCTGCCTTGAGGGGTGCAGGACCCACCTGTTTTTACTATTATAAAAAGGAGCACCTACAAAAAAAGTTGCAGGAAGAAACAGCATGATGAGGAAACTTTTCAGGGAGGTCAGGGGCTCTGTTTAATGAAGGGGACAGAAACACCACCAGAAGAGCCATTGATAAGTTATATTTTTAGTAAATATAGGAGTTTCTCAGTCGACAGTGACAAAATTACCCCAGGGATGCGAGATAAGTTGTGAGCGAGTTTCAGTAATCAGAATTACGAGAGAAGCTTTCCCTGTTCCTGTAATAAAAGGAGTGCAAATTAAAACAGATGATAAATTTGGAGTAAATGATTTATTGTTGATATCAGAGGCCGAGAATAATTTGTTAGGCAGAGATCTAATAATAGCCTTAAATTTACAGATAAAACCCTGTGAAGGAAAACTTAAAATTTATTCTTTAACTGAAGAAGATAATCTAGAAATTAATGACATGGGTTGGCATTCAGGTGTAGTGGGAAAAAGTTGAGGGTAAAGGAGTCTGGTCCCCTTAGTCCCTCCTGGTCAGCACAAGCCTGTGAATTGTATGCATTACTCTATGCATTATTAATACTAAAAGGGCAAGAAGGGACTATTTATACAGACTCCAAATATGCTTTTAGTGTAGTACATACTTTTAGAAAAATTTGGAAAGAAAGGGGACTTATAAACACTCAAGGGAAAGGGTTAGTACACGGGGAATTGATAATTCAGATACTTGAAGCTTTAAAAGGCTCAAAGAAAATAGCAGTAGTTCATGTAAAGGAATGCCAGAGAGGGAGGGATATTAGGGTCAGAGAAATAATTTGGCCGATGAAGAAGCAAAAAGAGTGACCTTAAGAAAAAGAAATACTGAAATAATGATCTTACAAAAAATAGAAATTCAGCAGGAGACACTTTCCCTTCCACTAGCAGAACTGGCAACTATAAAGAAATTAGGAGCAACATTTAAGGAGGGAAAGTGAGTTTTTCCTGATGGCAGGATTATGATGCCAAAACCAGTGGCACATTAGATCTTAGATAACTTGCATAGACAGACACACTGGGGAACAAGAGCCTTTTGTGATCACTTTTTAAAATTTTATGGGTGTATAAGGATATTTGAAATTGGAAAGCAAATTACCCAGGGGTGTCTCACCTGTCAAAAAGTAAAAAAGAAAGTGTTAAAAACCCCTCCCTCTGGAGGATGCAAAAGAGCCTACAAGCTATTTGAAAAGATCTAGGTTGATTTTATAGAATTGCCTAAAGTGGGTCGGTGGAAATATTTGTTAGTTATAATAGATGAATTACCTCAGTGGGTTAAAGCATTTCCAGCAGCTCGGGCTACAGTTCAAACTGTAGCTAAAATATTGTTGGAACATGAAATTCCAAGAATGTGATAATATGGTGGGATTTAAGTTGATTTATATTAACCCTGATTTATTAAGAATGAACTAGGCATCCTGGATGGCTGCTAACCGCAATTCCCTTGAGCTCGGAGGCAGAAGAATGCCGGTGGAAAAAGAATAAAAGACTTTCTGAATCAGTGGGAACGGCCTAAAAAGATTGAAGATCTCCTCCAGGGTCATGCACCAGCAACATTATTAGAATTGATTACAAAACTGCAATTCCAGAAACTGCGATTGATAACAGCTGTTGTTGAAAGAGAGCAGAGACAAGTAAAACATTGGGAGTGCAGTAAACATGGTTTAAAGTGTCATCCCTGAATATGTATTGTTTGCACACTTTGCTTTAACTCATGGTGGAAAGTAAGAGAGAAGAAAAGAAGAGACAATTTATTTGCTTGCTTTGCTATGGTTATGTATTTAGCCAGCTAACTATAGAACGTATTGTTAATAATTTTTTTTGGGATACCTTTGAGACTGGGAGATGAGACCCTTCCAGCAGCAATTAGATTAATACAAAACTTAGATCAATTGGTTCTTGCTGTATTTGCTATAGCACAAATAAGAGAACGAGCAACTCATAATATTATAGACCAGTGTCTCAAAATTGATAGTTGTGGTGGAGAAGAAGTCTATACACCACATCATAGGCGCATTCCAGGGGCACATTGGCGCCACGAGTGTGCCTATTGGAGATGGTGACTTAATGCACTCCCCGCCCCTGAAGCACAAAATAATTAGAAAAATCTTCTTGTAGTTGGCACATCCCTGAAATTTTGGAAAATACAGGTTTATGGTATTCCGGCCTAATCTTTTCCCTGTTCTTTTTGTTTTAATTATTGCTTCTTAACCAGCTAGAACTGGGAAACGGCATTTAAAAAGAGACAAGCAAACTCTGTGGGGCTATGGGTACCAAAAATACTAAAAGCACCGGTGACTAGATGCCGGGATATTACCTTTGCTACCAAGAAGACTGGCATCTCGGCCCTTGGCTGCAACCCAAGGGGCCTTGAGAAAGGAAAAATGGTAGATTTCCTGAGGATTATTTTCACTGTGATCATTCTGGTACCCTGGGCAGTTGGCCAAAGCCAGAAAGCCACACTGGACAGAGTTTCAGCAATGAAAAAGCAAACAAGGCAAAAACCAAGTCCCAGCAATTTCAACATTTGTGACTATTGTAATCAACCTGTGTGGATTAAGGACAAGGTGGAATCTGTGTTTGTAACACACCCATATGCTAGTTCTGCCTGCTAAAATCGCAGCAGTGTTATAGATGTTTGTATTAAGGAAGGAAAGATGTATTGGGTAGGGAAAAATTTGGGATATAACGGACAAGCTCCTTATCCCCATAGTAATCAGATTGGCCCTCAATATGAAAGGTTTTTTTTGTTTTGAAAGAAATCATAATAAAGATGATCCCAGTATAAGAATAGGGGGCCGGGCACTAAAAGAAAAATTGAAAAAGAAAAAAAAAGAAAAAAAAGAAACAAAGGGGAATAGAAGAAAGAACAAGAGAAAAGAGTCAAGAGAATTAGCTGAATTGTATAAACAGGTAAAACAGTGCTACAAAGATTGGAATTTGCCAGCCTTGAATAAGAACCAGTTTGTAGGATTGATGCAAAGGATTGCTACAGAATTGGAATTATCCAAATGTGAGATTTGTAGAGGTCTAAAAAATGGCTAAAAGATGGCCATGGAAAGGTGAGAGCTTAGCTCCAGAGCAATTTTTAAAGTAGAACCACACCCAAATTTCTGGAACATTGAAGAGACCTGAAGGATGGATTTTAAGCCATCAAGTAATTGGAATCATTTGTATAACTCGAGAAGGAAGGAAATTTAATAAAATAGTAGGGCATACTCCTTGTAAATCCACGTTGGTGGTTAATATGGATAATCATTCAAAAATTTGGCGACCTGAAAACCCCATTGGATATTGGGGACCAATAAAAGAAATAAATTGTGAATAAGATGAACAGATTAATGTATGCTGGTACAGAAGTCCTGGAACTAACCCCTACCAATCCATCGACAGCCTGAGGTCTGATTGGGAACAACCGGAGAAAACTGATAAGAAATGGAAAGCCCCAGATGGGATATATTAAATTTGTGGGCAACGAGCATACAGTGAGTTATCTCAAAAATGGGGAGGAACTTGTACTTTGGGAGTAATACAACTCTCCTTCTTTGTTTTACTGAGATCTAGGAGCAATGTGCTAGGAACTCCACTGTATGAAACCCTGCAGTGGAATAAAGGAGATTTGAATTTAAATTTTCCAACAGCAGGAGGGAATCAAAACTGGGGGGAGGACAAATAGCCTGCAGAACGAATTATAGCATATTATGACCCAGCAACATGAGCTCAGGATGGGTCATGGAGATATAGGACCCCAGTTTATCTGTTGAATCGATTAATAAGGCTCCAAGCAGTAGTAGAGGTGGTGTCAAATCGCACCTCCAATGCTTTAAAAATGTTGGCCAGGCAATATACACGAATGTGGGTGTTTGTGAACCAAAACAGGATCACCCCAGACTATCTGTTAGCAAAAGAAGGAGGAGTTTGTAGGAGATTTAATGAATCTGAGTGCTATGTAGAAATTGATAATTATGGAGAAGCTATCACAGAACTTGCAAAAAAGATTAAAAGAGTAGCTCATGTGCCGGTACAAAAGTGGAATTCAATCTTGAAAACAGATTGGTGGGGTAACCTCTTTAGAAGTGTTTGGAGGAAAATGTTAGAGTTCATGTTGTTATGCTCAATTCTAGGACTTATGTTTCTGCCTTGTATGATTTTGTATTTTATTAGGCTAATTCACTCAGTGATTCAAAAGATGCAAATTTCAACAATGTCTCTAGATTCAGAATCAGCAGAAAAAGTAAAACCAAGATCTATAATGGTATTAAAAGCTAAATCAACCCCTGTTAAAGACAAAAAGGACTTTAAAGGATTGAAATAGACCAGGACATGCTAACTAAACTTGAAAGTGTGAAAGACTAGAAGCAGTAATAGAAATGCTAGAAAAGTTTGAAGCTGAAAAGAGACAACAAGAAAACCAAAATTCTGAAAAATATAAAAGACATCAGGGCACAGCTTTTTAAATGCAGCACGAATCATAATGATCAAAAAGAGAAATGAGAGATTTGTGATAAATAGGTATGATTCGTGCTGATAAAGATTGAAACAGTAATCAATAATGATACAGTAATTAATATTTGAGAATAATAAAATAGTTAAATGCCAAAGAAGAGAGGGAGAGGAGGGGCTCCACCCCCCCCCCCCCCAGCAGATGTTCTCAAGGACCACAGGAAACAAGCTGAAGATACAGTTGCTAAAAATGACCAAGAACCTGGTTGGGTACCAGAAAATGCTAATTATAAGGGATTTATTGCCTTGATATGTAGATGCAGTGATACGTTAGTCTTGGCTTACATTGTACTGGCTTGATGCGCATGTGTAACCCAAAGGTGAATTAAAAGACAAAGAGGAAGAGGAGAGGTCTTCATCCAAAACGACCCCCAAAGACTTGTGTGAACACCAAACCAAGTGATGGTGCATGCGTGATAAGGGTGGTAATGAGGGTGGAGATAGAGACATGATGAACCGAAAATGAGAAGAGATGGTATTGACACAGGACATATAAGGGATGATTTTCACTTGGCAAGCTTGTAGGTGAGGTGGCAAGGATCCCAGAACTCTGCCCTCCGTACCCCGTGGTTATCGTTTGCTTATGCGCTATTATTGGAACCAAATTATCTCTTATTTTAATCAAATTATATTGTATCCAATTTTAATTTTTTTTTTATTTTAACTATTCAATTAAAATTGCTACTACTTTTGATATTATTGGGTTTTTTTATGATGAGATAATTGGACAAACATAACACTTTCCATTTTCATTTCACCTGTGGAAAGCTGTTTCACTTCCCCAGGAATCTTCTCCACACTCCTGTCTGCCCTTTTCAAGAACCTTTCCTGGAGAACAAGGTGCAGCTTCTGTCACAAGATGTGCCCCCAACTGCAGCTTCTCTTGGCTTTCCACACCGTGAGCAGCACGACTTCTGCAGCAAAGCAAGACAAATGTTTGGATTCCTTGACAACTTGTCCTTTCTTTTCCTTGTGGGCTGGGCAGTTGTGCCATTGCTGAGTTTTTCATTGTGCCTGTTCTAACCCAAGAAAACAGGAGGTTTTGTTGGGGACTTGCTGGGGAATGCAAGCCTGATCGAATGCAGAAAGAATCTCCAGGACACTCTGGGAGCTCCCTGGGCTGGGCTCAGGTTCCCGCTGGGACTCTGCAGAGGGCAGGGCTCCAACTGGGATCAGCAGCAGTGCAAAATACCTCTGGGCATCTCCATTTTCTGCTGCTCCGAGGAAGCAATGAAGGCAGCCAACTTCAGTATTTTCGTTCTCCTGGTGGATTTTTTCATTTGATTTGCCACTCCAGAGGCAATTTCTGTGATGGTCTCTGTAGGTTGATTCTATTTCAACAGCACCAGCAGCAGGGCTGTGTTTGAGTGCTGCAAAAGTGGTCTGTGATGCTTTCATTCCCCTCGACTTGGTGCTCAAGGACTTGTGAGCATTTCAGTCTCTGCTAATCATGATGCCTGTGACAAAAACACTGAGTTCACCATCACAAAAGCACAGTGGGCAGCAGTGATTGAAAGAGGCAAGTGCAGTTGTACTGATAAAATTCAGGTGGCAAGCAGAAGAGGGCCAAGAGCAGCCATGATCTCCAATTGCCAAGGCAAAGGGCACCAGCAGCCTCCTGCTGTCAGCTCAGGGTGAGTAAAAGAGCGTTGAAAACAGCGCTGGAGCCCGATCCTTTCTTCCTCTGAGGGCTGGCTCAGGGCAGCACAGGCGGGCCCTGAGCAGTCAGGGCTGTGTGTGGGTGCTGGCTGCTCTGCTCCAGAATTGAGCTGTTAAAAGCCCTTGGGAGCCGAGGCAGGAGCAGGCAGGAAGGGGCCGGCGCTGCTGCTGCTCCTGGCCGGGAGCCCCGGCTGGGCCGGGCCGGCGCCCCCTGCGCTGCGGCTGCTGCTGCTGCCAGAGCCGGGCGGGACTCGGGGACAGGGAACGGACACGGGGGGACAGCAAAGGCCTGGCGGCTGCAGGGATGGTGGCGCTGGGGCCAGCGCCAGCACAGAGCTTCAGCCCGCAGTTAACCCCGAGGGAAATGCTGGGGAAATGCTCCATTTCAGCTTTCTTTGCTTGTTGCTGTAATGAAGGGACTGAAATGAAAGGGGAACAAGCAGGGCCCGACCCCTCCTCTGGGAGGAGCCCCAGGACTGGGCCTGTGAGGGGCCGTGAGGGGCCGTGAGGGGCTGTGAGAGTGTTATGAATCAGAAGCTTGACTAGTCCAATATTCAAGCAGCAATCAATTTATTATTTAATGTGATAAAGTATGAGCAATACAGCGCCAGGTACAGTGGGGGAAGTTTTCCCTCCAACTGCATACCGATAATTGATGGTTACAGGTATTTACAGGGGTACCCATCAGGTTTTTTCAGCAGTTTCTGTTTCCAATCTTTTACTCATCAGCAATTTTTATTCCAAATTATTACATCACAATTCTATAAACTATTGTGATTTTAATTTCTCAGGATCTATCTCAAAGGAGAATTCCCAGATGGTGACGGTCCAGTTTCCAAAAGAAGAAAGATTAATTCCATCTGGTGGAGTCCAGCTCCCCAGATATGGGTCCACCTTTTAATTGCAGAGACTCTAAATCTCATAACAGTGATGTCCAGCTTCCCTTTGGTCGAAACCATAAACCCTTGAGGTGATGTTCATCTTCCTTTTTCAAGCTGTTTTTCTCTGCTTCAATAAGGCATGAGATAAGCATATTTCCTTTATATATATTCCAAAGCTACAGTTTCAATAATACAAGTAATATTCTAAAATTATACTTCAAAAGGTTATTATTGCAGAACTCTTTATGGATTAAATGCAAACAAAAAGCAACATCTATAACACTTTAATTCAAATGCTCCTAAATCAACTAGGGTTAATTTGCAAACAAAAGATACGTTCAAAAGTCTTTTTCCATGCTTTATTTTCCTCAGTTATTACTAGAATTCACAACTATCCCATTGTCGGTATCCACACATTTCTCATTCACAAGTACACACGTTGCCTGTTTGTACCTGACACGAAACACAGCTTTGCATCTCACAAGGGGTTGTGAGGGGCCGTGAGGGGCTGTGAGGGGCCATGTGGGGCTGTGAGGGACCATGAGCAGCTGTGAGGGGCCCTTGCCCCTATATGGAGAACTGTCATTCCTGTCCAGGAGCCCATGGCTGAAATAGAATTCCACCCCAAAACTCCCCATATATCCAAGGTTTGCTTTCAGACAAAAGCTGCAAGGACAGACAGGTCTGGCTTGCCTTGGCCTCTGGGGACTGCTTCTCATGTGCCTTCAAAACCCTGGAGTTCTGTGATTTCCTTCCTATAGGAAAGAACTGTCCCCATTGTCCAGGTGCTCCTGGCCTCAAGCACTTGACCACTATACAGGGATGCAGTTTGACAAGAAAGTCTAACAGATATGTATGCTTGGCTGAAAGGTTTTTGAATGTAATGTCTGAAGACGAATATAAATGAAAGCAAGTTTTGATATAAAAGAAAAGAATTGATGAGCCAGTCTTTTTGGATAGCTAAGAAGGCAAAGTGTATGTTAGTTAGAAGGGGTTTTTATGACTTAGAGCAAAGGATAAGCCCACCTCAAACAAGAAGATTTTACCAAGCAGAAAGATAGCACAGGCAAACAAGTCAGCAAATTTTGCAAGTAGAAAAAAGGTCTCAGAATTTTCCACTGCAAGAAAACTGGAAAACAACTTTTAGCTTAAACTGTAATGTACTAACTTTTAGTGATTGGAGAATAGTAACATGAATATGGTAATGATAGTAGTTATGATTGGCTATAGGTAAAAGTTAAGGTATAGATTGGTTCTATTGTGTGAAGATGCTCAGCAAAGAAAAGTATATAATGCATTTGTAACCTAAACTAAGGGTCTCCAGGCCTGCAGCTGGAGCTGACAGCTGTAGCACAGCTCTGTCACCCATGACTCTGGACTGCTGTATCACCTTGGATACAATAAACTGCACTTTGAAGAGCCGCCTGGCGTCCCACATCCCTCATTTCAGCTCTCACAAACTGGTGTTGCCCGGAACTGCCAGTGCCCAGATCCAGAAATTTCCTGGTGCTGGTGCAGCCCAAGTGCAGCAATTTGCAGGCAAAAACCCCCAAAATCTGGCAATTTTCCACTGCTGGCTCTGTTGCTGCCCAGACCTGGAGTTTCCCAGCACTGCCATTGCCCAGATGCAGAAATTTCCCAGTGCTGGCAAAGCCCAAGTGCAGCAATTTGCTGGCACAGAAATACAAAACCTGGCAAATACCTGGGGCCGGCACCACCCAGATCTGGTGTTTTCCAGCACTGCTAGTGTCCAAACATGGCATGGCAATTTCCTGGTGCTGGCACAGCCCAATTCCAGCAATTTGCTGGCAATGAAAGCCTAAATCAAGCAAATACCTGGATTTAAAAGGTATTTAAAGCAACCCAATCTCATGTTTGCTGACACCGCCAGTGCCCAGATCCGGAATTTTTCAGATGCCTGCACAGCATAATTCCAGCAATTTGCTGGCAGAGAAGGTTCGCATTTGGCAATTTCCCGGTGCCAGCACATTCCCCACCCAGATCTGGTGTGCACTGGCACTGCCAGTGCCCACATCTGGCAATTTCCCGATGCCAGCAAAACCCAAAGGCAGCAATTTTCTGGCAAAGAAAGCCCAAACTTGGCAGCGCCCAGATCTGCTGTGTTTGGGTTGGTTTAAAAGAAGGAGACCTCGGCTTAAGGCTGTGGGAAAACCCTCTTTAGGGTGAGCAGGAGCTCCCACCCATAATCCTCTTGTTCAGTTATGCAGATTGTTACTAGAAAGTTCTGAGTTCTCTTTGCTACCATTGGTTACTTTTTGCCGCAAAATTGTGATATTCCTAATCATTCCTTCCTCTTGGATCCTTCCCTCAGATCCCACCTTAACCCTTCCCCATAAATAAATGTATAAATATCCCTGCTAGATCCTGGACCCAGGCTTTTTTCTGCTTCGCTCTCTGTACTGTGCACGCCATCCTGTTTGTTGTGTTTGCCTTCAGTAAAGTTCTGTTTCCACACAACCAGATGAAAGCAGTCTCTGTCTGTAAAGTGGCCAGAGCTGGTTCTCAGGGAAACCACTGGTCAACGGACCGGACGAGGACCAGAAGGTTTCACTGGTGTTTGCTGGCACTGCCAGTGCCCCGATCTGGAAATTTCCCTGTTCCAGCACCACCCATGTCCAGCAATTTGCTGGCACAGAAAGCTAAAACCTGTGGCAGCTTCCTGCTGCTGGGTCTGGCACCACCCACATCTTGCGTTTGCTGCACCAGTGCCCAGACTTGGAAATTTCCCGGTGCCAGCAGAGCCCAAATCTGGCAGATTTCTGTCACTGGCAATGACACCACCCAGATCTGGTGTTTGCTGGCAGCGCCAGCACCCAGATCTGAAAACTTCCTGGTGCTGGCACAGAAAGCCAAAGTTTGGATATTTCCAGGTTCTGGCACCAGCATCATCCAGATCTGGTGTTTGCTGGGACCGCCAGTGCCCAGACTTGGAAATTTCCTGATGCCTTCACAGCCCAGGTCTAGCAATTTGGTTTTAGCTAGCTGGGGCAGAGAAGTTCCTCGGACTGTGACTTTCCTTTTTCTTGGAATTGTTTAAACCCGCTCTGGAGGGAAGTCTTTTCCTCAGCTAGTAGGGGGAGGGGCCGCTGGAACTTGCTTTCTAGACTGACCCCTTTTGGAGGTTTCCTCCCAAAATTTGCCTGAAACCAGCACAAACAGTCACAATGAAAACTTCACCAGTGGCACAACTCCCCAGCCCAGCAGGAAAAGAACGGACATGTAAAGTTCTCCTAACATTTGTCCTGCTTTGCTGCAAAAGTCCTGCTGCACACACTGTGCACTGTGGAAAGCTAAGAGAAGCTGCAGCTGGTGGCAAATCTTGTGACAGAGGCTCAACCTTGTTCTCCATGAGAGATTCTTGAGAAGAGCAGACAGCAGATGATTCCTGGAAAACTGAAACAGCTTTCCAGAAGGGAAATGAAAATGAAAGAAACAATCCAAGATGTTTTCCTCTATTTATTTCTATGCTCCTCTTTTCCATGTTGCACTGCTTCTCCATCCCATTCATTCCAAATGCACCTCACCTCTAAAATCTGTGACTTGGCAAGTTTTAGACACTCTAAAATACCATGAGCTACACACAGTTTTCCTTTCCACACAGGAAAGCAACACTGGAGATGTAAGTGCAGTGCTTGGGTCAGGTAGGAATCCTACACCAAGGGAAGGTGGCCCGACAGTGTTTGACCCTCAGCAGGGACAATGCACAGCAGCAGGCGAGGGGATCGCTGTGCCAGTGCGCAGGAGTCAGGGCTCTGCATCCGGGCTCAAGGCTGCAAAGTTCCCGTGTTTGGGCAGACGGAGGGGCTGTCCCCGGGGCGCGCGGGGCTCGAACGTGGGGCTCGTGGGGCGAGCGGGGAACGGACACGGGGACGAACGGCCCCGGCGCTTCAGTTGCAGCAGCGGCAGCGGCGGCGGCAGCAGCAGCGGCGGCAGCAGTAGCGGCGGCAGCAGCAAAACAGATAGTTTTGAATAGTCTTTCTCTCTCTCTCTCTCTTTCTCTTTCTCTCCCTTTCCCGCTGTCGGGCACCCTTCTCTCGGGGTCCCTTACCCGGCGTCCCTCTCCTCTCCCCGCCTCCCTGTTCTCTGCCGGGCCGGGCCATGCCCCCGGCCCGCCCCCGGCCCCGGGCGGGGCTGCCCCGTGCCCAGCCCCGGCCGTCCCGCCGCGGTCTCGCCTCCGCCCGGCTCTGGCCGTACTGGCGGTGGCGCTGCTGGGCGGGCATCAGTGCCTGGGGCGGGGGCGGCATCGCCGCCCTTTGCCTCCGCCTGGCCCGAGCCCGGCCCCGGACCCGACGCAGGGTCCAGTCCCGAGCCCGGCCCCAGCCCCGGCCCCAGCCCCAGCCCCGCCCCCGGCCCCGGCCCCGACCCCGGCCCCGGCCCCGGCCCCGGCTCCTCCCGCGGCCTGCGGAGGACACAGGCGGCGCGGCCGCTCCCGCCGTCTCCGCTGCGGCTTCCCCGGCCCGAGCTCCGCCGCTCGGCAGCGCGGCCGCCAGCCCCGAGCCTCCCGTGCCGCGTTCCGAAGATGGAACGCCTGGGCATGGCCGGCCCGGGGCGGGTGAGGGGCGCTCGGGGGCCATTGCTGGCCCCGGGCCGAGCGCTGACAGCCACGTCCCGCCCGCAGGGACGGCGCAGGAGGCCCTGCAGGAGCGGTACCGGCTGGGATCGCTGCTGGGGCGCGGCGGCTTCGGCAGAGTCTTCGCGGCCACGCGGCTCTCGGACGGCGCCCCGGTGAGCGGCGGGGCCGGCGGCGGGCGCAGGAGGAGGGGATGGAGGAGGAGGAGGGCGGAGGGCGGTGGATGGGGCTCGCAGTGCGGGCGGCGAGCTCACCCCGCTGCTGCCCTTGGCTTGCAGGTGGCCATCAAAAGGGTGCCACGGAACCGCGTCCGGCACTGGGGCGAGCTGGTGAGTGAGCGGGGCCAGCAGCCGAGGCTGCCGGCCGGGGATGAGCCGGCGCCCGGCACGGTGGGAGCCACCAGGACGCCCCGAGAGAGAGCGGGCGTGGGGCCAGCGCAGGGCGCAGAGCATCCCGGCCTGGCTGAGGGCTTCCCCAGGCCTGGCACGGCATCGGCCCCACTGACGGCATCGTGCTCCTCCCGCAGCCCGACGGCACCAGCGCCCCGCTGGAGATCGTGCTGCTGGCCAGGGTGTCCACTGGCTTCCCCGGTGTGGTCCAGCTGCTGGAGTGGCTCGAGCTCCCCAACTGCATCGTGATGGTGCTGGAGCGGCCAGAGCAGTGTCAGGACCTGCATCGTTTCATTCGGGCACGGCGGTTCCTGCCTGAGGAGGTGGCACGGGAGCTGTTCCGCCAGGTGCTGGAGGCCGTGCGGCACTGCACCAGCTGCGGGGTCCTGCACAGGGACATCAAACCAGAGAACATCCTGGTTGACCTGGACACCGGGCAGGCCAAACTCATTGACTTTGGCTGTGGCACCTACCTGCAGGACACAGTCTACACTCACTTTGCAGGTGAGCCTGCAGAGGGCTGTGCTCCCGCTGCTGACATCTCATGGCCCAACATCTCCCAGCCCAAGCTGGCTGTGGCAGCGGGGATTCTCCCTTTTGCTGCCAGTCAGGGCACTAAATCTTCAGCTGAGTTGCTTTAGAGCAGGGCTGGGTGGGCAGCCATCTTCCAGCCCTGCTGGCAGCCTTTGCCAGCCACTCTGCCCAGGACTAGGGCTGGGCTGGGGCAGCCAGCCCAACCAAAAGCCCCATGGGTTGGGGAAGCAGAGAGGGAGGGCGGAACCTTTGCCCCAGCGACTTTGGTATGCAGATGACAGGAAGGGCTTGGGCTGCTTCACTCGCCCTGTTTCCCTTGGCTTCAAAATATTTTTGGGGAAATGCAGGCAGGGAGGATAAGGGCATGTTTTTTCCCCAGCATGGAGTGGGTTTTTCCTTTGCATGTCATGGTCGGGCCTAGCCAGGGCTGCCCTCTTCCAACACCAGAGGCTTCTTTTCCAACCCTAACTTTGTGCACAAGTCCCAGATGCTGGCGAGAGGGCAGTGGTCACCCTGAGTGCCCCTGATGCAGCCCCCGCACACCCAGGGATGCTGGGGCCAGGCTCTGGGAGCAGCAGCATCCCCCTGATGAACTCCATCTGTATTCCATAGGAACACTGTCCTACAGCCCCCCGGAATGGAACGACTTTGGCTGGTACCATGGCGAGGCAGCAACAGTCTGGTCCCTGGGCATCCTGCTGCACCAGATGGTCTGCGGGGAGCACCCTTTCAGAAGGGGCCAGAACCTCAGCTGGGGCCAGCTCCCGCTGCCACAAGGGCTCTCTCAAGGTGGATCCTCTTCTCTGGGCATGGGGGGAATCCCAGTGCTGGGAGCCAGCAGCGGGCTAGTGGGCATCCCGCTCTGGCAGCTGCTGAGGAGGTGGCACATGTCCTGCTCTCCTCCAAAACAGGGAATTGATGGGAAAGTTTAGGCCCAGCTCGGAGCACATGCAGCATGGCCTGGGTGTGGGAATAGTGGGGCAAAGCAGACAGGAGCCTTCTCTGGCTGACCGGCAGTTTCTGCTTTCTCTTCCCAGAGTGCAAAGACCTGATCAGGTGGTGTTTATCCGTGAACTCCTTGGACAGACCCGCACTGGAAGACCTGTTCTGTGATCCTTGGATGTGGGATATTCCTCTGCCATAGAAGAAGGGAGAGAGCCACAGGCACACTTTGATCCAGGGCCCTGGTAAGTTCCTGCTCCAAATATGCCTTGGCAATGAGAAGCAAAGGAACCCAGAGCTTTTTGTGCTGCCAGTGTCACTGCACCGGGGTCATGGGATGGGAGCACGCAGCCCTTGTGCTGGGGCTGAGCTGCTCTGCTCAGCACTGGTGGCCACCCTCCAAGCTCGTTTTACTTGTCCTGGTTCCCTGACAGCTGGGGCCCTGGGCAGAGCCCTGAGAGGCTGGTCTGCCCCCAGGAAAGGAGAAGGAGCCCCTGGAGAAGCTGTACCGGGTGGGGATGCTGCTGCTGCTGCTGCTGCTGCTGCTGCTGCTGCTGCTGCTGCTGCTGCTGCTGGAGACAGCGAGGGTGACATCAAGGATGACAAGCTCTTTCTCAGCCTGGCCACTGGAGGCTGAAGGTGGTGCACTTTGATTCTGGCACCTTCTTCAAAGCCAAACTCCACAGGGAATTTGCAGATGAGTCCCACCCGGGAAATTCTGCCAGATCTGGGCATGACCCAGCGTGGCGGGGAAGCAAAGGCTCCCCCTTTGCTGGGGCAGATGCAAGTAATTCTTCAGTCGCTGCCCGGCTGCTTTTGGCAGGGCCGGATCCTGGGCTGAGGTGGGTACGAAATGGGAGTGGGCTCCTGGCCCTGCCAACAGCCCCCAGCACCCACCGTGCCCCGGGCTGGGGCTGGGGCTGGGGCAGCGAGCCCGACACAAACAAAGCCCCATGGTGGGAGCAGAGGTGGGACTCCAGAACCTGTGCACAGCTGCTTTGCTGTGCAGGCAAGGAAAGGCTTGGGCTGCTCCACTGCCCTTGTTTGCTTTGGGGTCACCGTGATTTTGCGGGGCAGTGCAGAGGGGAAGAGAGAAAGTGTGGGTTTCCCACAGCCATGGCTGGGGTTTTCCCTGGCATGCAGGGGTTGGGCCTTCCTCAAGACCCTGACAGAGATAAGATTTTTTACCAATTTTCTTGTTTTCCCATTTTGTCTCTAAACTCTTTTCAATAATGTGTTGTTTGTTATTCCAGAGGAAGCGTTCCAGGTGGTCCAGTGTGGATGGGGAAGTGCTTGGGAGCAGCTGTGGTGTGGATGGGCCGTGCCCTTGGAGAAGGCTGAGGCCGTGGTTTGGGAGCAGCTTTTCTTGCAGCCGTGGTTGGCGTGAGGTGGGTCCCTGTGTGCTTGGCAGGGTGGGATCAGAGCTTTTGGGAGATGGCAGCGAGCACAGGAGCATCCTGCTCTGGGCAGCTGCTGACGGCTGGATGTGCCGTGGCTGGCTGCAGGCTGGGCACATGTGCTGCCCTCCTGCTCTGCTGCCAAAGGCAGCAGGGATGGGCAGCTCTGGGCACAGCTCTGGGCGCAGCCAGCATGGCCTGGTCATCGCAGGCCTTGGCACAAGGGCACAGGAGCCCTCAGCTGACGGGCGGTTTCTGCTTTCTCTCCTTGCAGCCGGGCTCTGCGGGTGCTGAGGCTGCTCTGGGCTCTGCCAGGACTCTGCTGGGCTCAGCCCTGGGCCCAGCTGGGCTGGCTCTGCCCTCACATTGCTCTGACAGCTCTGCATCAGACCAGCCCGTTGCGAGCACAGCACCTGAGCTTTCTGCTTTGGCAGGTGAGTGAGACTCTGCTGCAGGCCCAGAGATTGCAGCTGGGGACACACATCCAATTGGCAAGGACCCAAACTCTCCACAGTCCCAGCTGAACGCCTGCATCTGTACAGAGTGTTTTGTCTGTCCCATTCTTCCTTCTTGATTGGCTGGAATTGTGCAATTGCACATTCTTCCTCCTCTAGAAGTGCCACGAGTGGGCCAAAGCTGGCGAGTGGGCGATGTTCCTGAGGCAGTGCAGTCTGGAGCTGGTAGATGGAGAATTGCCCTTCTGCACTGCCAAACCAGAGCAAAAAGCCATAAGTGGGACTTTGTGTCTCTAAGAAACGCCTGGCAGTTACAACAGGAATGTGCAGCTCATTTGCAGGGTGAGAAGGAAGGTGATCTTCTAAAGGATTTGGGGTTTGACAGAGTTTCCATTCCCAGTCCTGCTTGGAGCTGGAAGGGCACAAAGCAATTTCCTCTTGCTTCAACCACAATTTCAAATACCAGTGTTGGTAACAAAGCCCAAAATCTTTTAAGAGGCTGCTGAGGTCAGTAAGATGGATCCATGCCATCAGCACATTTACAATGTAAAGAACTGAGTTCTCTTTTGAAAAAGATCATTTACCTCTTAATGCAAAGAAGGTGTCTTTGCATTTATGTTTTGTTTTTTTTCACTAACATTGTGTTATGTTTTTTCACTAACACTTGGATTTTATTCTTATCTTTTACAATTTACCTAGTTTTTTCCTTTTTCCTTTTTTTCCTTCTAAATAGAAAAGATGTCCTACAGAAGAAATGTCCTTTGCTCCTGGTTCCCGTGTGGAGCAGCTCCCTTCCTGCTGGCTGAGCTGCTCAGGCAGAGCCCGGCAGCTCCTGGCCCTGCAGGGCTGAGGCTTTTCCCTGTTTCTGGGCACAGACTGATGGAGCAGCACTGCTGAACACGGGCACACAGAGGGACCAGCAGCAGCTGCCTTTGGCCACCTGAGGCTCCAAGGCCCAAACTCTGAGCAGCCAGGGCTGGAAGAGACTGGCAGGATCTGATCCCTGACTCTGGGCCAGGGCTGCACAAATGACCCCACAGCAGCAGCAGCAGCAGCAGCAGCAGCCGCAGCAGCACATGGAGCTGACTTTGAGCACAGCCCCTGCCCCTCTTCCCTCCCATGTGCAGCAGTGTCACAGCAGCCTGAGGCACCTGGGAGCCCCCAGTGCCAGCAGGGACTGGAGATGGCAGCCCTGGGCTCCTGGAGGCTGTGCAGGGAACGGAGCTGGGCACTGCCTGTCCATGGGGAGCTTCCAGATGGAAAAGGCTGCTGTGCCCAGGCAGCTCCAAGGGCACAGAAAGGAGGCTCTGGAGCACTGGATCTGTGTCAGTGCCACAGTCCTGGGCAGCAGCCAGCGAGCCCTGGGGAAACAGAGGGCACAGCAAGAGGGACAGAACCAGGCAAGGGCGGAGACTGGAGAGAGCCCGGCCCGGGAGCAGGAACAGCTGCTCCATTGCACTCTTGGAGAAAGCTCTTGGCTGGTTCAAAGCAGTGAAAGGCGTGAAGGGCAGAGAGGAGGCCACAGCAAACAATGCTCCTGTTTGCACAGCCTCCCCTCTCCATGTCCCAGAAGGAATTGCATGGACTGTGTTCTTCTCTCTGATTCGTCTCGTTCAGCAGGAGCAGCTCAGCACCAGGAGCTGAAGGAGCTGAAGCCTCAGGCCACAGGAGCTGGGCAAGAGGGAACTTTTGGAGCAAAGTAATGCTGCTAAAATAGACCCAGCTGAATGCAGTGGATATAATCATGGAATCACAGAATCCTTGCTGTTGGAAAAGCCCTCTGAGCTCACCCAGTGCAGCCGCTCACCCAGCAGTGCCAAGCCCAGCACTAAAACACGTCCCTGAAGTGCCAAGGCCTGGACACCAGCCCTGAGTGAGGCCTGGACAGCAGGCCCTGAGCCAAAGGTGGCCTCTGGATGAACCTTCCAAGCAAAGGTTGTCTTTGTATCTGCTCCCTGATGAAATGTGCATGGTCATTAGCACTGAGATAGATGTAGCCACTCATTAGTGAGACATGGATTGACCTTTGTGTATTTAGAAGCCAGACAAGGCCATGAAATCTGACATCTGGCCTTGTTTGGGGCTGTATGGTCAAAGTCACCTCCCTTGGTTCCCCCTTGATCCCTGGCCAGGCTTTGGGAGGGACCCAAGAGGAGGATGAAAGCAGATGTTGCCACACTAGCAGTGCTGTCAGTTTGTTCATTCAGCACTGTCAGAGCTGGGCCCTCTCCCAGCGGGGTTGGAGCCTCACCTGGGGCTGGAGGCACCTGCAGGAATTCCCAGTGCCCAGGAGTGGCTCTGCAGCCCTTGGCTGTGACAGCTTCCCCAGCTGCTGTGTGGGTCTGGGGGATGGTAAAGGCTGAGGGTAAATGCTGCTGGATCTTTCTTAATCACTGCAGGTAGTCTTTGGTGGGGATGGTTGGGTGCATTGCTGAGCTGCTCCTTTTGTGATTCTTTGCTGCTCTGAACTGCAGTGAATGACACTGATTCCTTCAGTTGGAGTCTGTGTCTCTGGTGCTGACTTTGGCCACTGGTAAAACAAAACTGGCACAGTCTGCTCAGATCCCAACAAAATGTCACTTGTTCAGTGTCAGTGTGAGGAATCAGTCCCATCAGAAATTCCCAGCTGGGAAGCCCTTCCCTGGAGTTCCCTTGCTCTGGAGTGGGCTGAGGTTGGAGCCCCGTGTGAGCAGTGAGACTGTTGGGTAAAAGAAGCTGCACCCCTGGATGGCTTCAAATGCATCCAGAAATTGCATATGGAAAATGGATTTGGGCAGACAAGGATGAATTTGTTGAGTGTACATAGGAAACAGCACCTTCAGAAGGAACAATGATTGTTGGAATGCTCCCACATGGAGCAACAGAAGAAGGTTTTAATCTTGAGCTCAGATGCACTTCTGCAAGTGAAATATCAATATAATAAATAACTATATACATATTTATGGGATAATAAGACCTTTATATTTATATTTATAGATTTATGTAGATATGTCTATATCTATATCTATCTATATTTTCATATCAATATGTACATATAAAATAATAATAATGTGAAATAGTGCTGACAATACTAATTTGGTATCTTTGGCTGCTCAGGGATGTAACAGTAAATATCCTACAGAACAGGATTGGCCAGGACCCTAATGTCAGTGGTCAACTTTGTGAGACTGTATACAATGGAAAAAGGAGGAAGGGAGGAAATTGGCTATTTTTACAGGGTTTGCTGATACTGTGATGCAGAATGCTTTGTCTGTTCCTGTGAAAAATACAGTGATTTTGTCTGCAGGGTTTTTCATGTACCAGACTATGCACAAGCTGCAGGATTGGTTGCATGGGTGAAGGGGTTGTTAAAAAAGCAGTTGAAAAAATGAGGAGATGGGAACTTTCCCATGGAGAACCCATCTCCCAGATGTGCTCCATGCCCTTCACAATGGCCCACTGGGGAAATAGAAACCCCCTGGCTGTGCACGGCTGCCCCCAATTTGCAAATCCAGCCATGGGCAGTGAGACTTGGACTGCCTGGGAAATTGTTCTGGCTGTGATGGCCCCTGGCAGTGCCAGCCCAGAGGCTGCAGGGCTGGGCCTTCATGCATTGGAATTAATGAGGATAAATTCAAAGCAAATGAGAGCTATCAATTCTGAAAGAAGAATTCAGATTCCTCCAGGACACTTTGCTTTGGTAACTGCTCCCTTGGAGCTTGGCCTTGCAAAGTAGTCCTGTCATGGCAGGAGGAATTGATGCAGAATATCAAGGAGAAATTATAGTATTTCTGTAAACAATAATGAACAATATTGGATTATTCAACCCCATGACAGGGTAGCACAATTATCGATTTTGCAATTTTAAGAATGATTGTGAAAAAAGGAGATCCAGCTCCAGTTACCACCGTTTGTGGAGATAAAGGGTTTGGATCCAGCAGCCCTAATAATGGAGCCAGAGTGTTGGTCCAGAGGCCAAATGGCCCTCCCGAGGCAGCTGAAGGAGCAGCACCTGGGAAAGACAATTCTGAGTCCTGAAACCTGGGCAGGAACAATGGGAATGTGTCCCTGCAGCCAAGGATTCTGTGTGAGAACAAGGAGATCTGACAGGATACTGTTTTACACATCCTGCCAGACCAGATCTTCTCTGTTTGCCCCAAGGGCACCTGTGGAAAATGCTCTGATCCACGGGGCTCCATGTGAAGGCTGCTGTGACACTGAGGGACTTGCACAGGAATTCCATCCAGGAGCCTGGGTGCCCCTCAGGGACTGGGACCCGGCCCCTTCCAGCCAGAGGGGAAAGGGGCCCCCAAGCCTTGTTAGCCACAGACAGCATGGTAAAGCTGAACAGCAAAGGGCCTGGGGGCATTATTCTGGAATTAACATGGTGGCAGCTCCATGCACAACAGAATTCTTGTTCCTAATTGGAATGAGATTGAGAAAAAAGAATGAAGAACGGTGTCACTAAAGTACAGCTGATGTCTGTAAGGTGTACCTTGATAGTCAGCCAGAATCTTTGTCTGCCGCAAACACCTCTGGTGTTTCACCAAGGGGTTAGTCATCAAAATGTAATGATGGGTTATGATGGATTGCTGAGGTTCTTTTGTAATTCTTGCTAATGATGATGTGCTTTGCTGAGCTTATCCTTTTGTAAATCTTTGCAGCTGTGCATGATATAAATGACACAATTCCTTAAGTTGGTGTCTGTGTCTTTGGTAGTGACCCTGCCCACTGGTGAAACAGGGTCCCCTCTTGCCTAAGTGTTCCCTGGGAAGGCAAAAACCCTCCCTCCAAAATTCCCCCCTTCCTGTTCCCCCCTTCATACCCTGAGCATGATGTGCTCTGGTCTGGGGTACCCCGGGGTCAATTGGGGTCCCCTGTCCTGGCTGTGTCTCCTGCCCAGCTCCCCCGCAGCCCCAGCCCCTCCCCAGCGTGGCTGGACGAGGGGCAGGACAGGCCTTGGCTGTGCTGCAGCTCAGCAAGAACAAAACCATCTCTGCGTGCCCAGCCCTGTGCTCAGCACCCGGCCCAGCAGTGTCTCAGTGCCAGGGCTGTGCCCTCAGTCCCTGCCAGGGGTTTCCATGGCAACTGCCAGGCCAGGTGACCCAGGTGTCCCCCCAGTGCCGGTTGCCATGGAAACAGTGCCCAGCCCTGCCCCTTTCTGTCTGGCTGACCTGGCCTTTGGCCCTGGCAGTGCCGTTGGCTGCTGGTTCCTGGTGCCTGAGCGGCCAGCGCGGCACAGGGCAGGTGGCCATGGCACAGCCCCCAGCAAGGGATCCCCTCTGGCTCTTGGCACTGACACAAGCCCTGAGCAAAGGGCCAGGGCAGCTTTCCATGGCCACCAACCTTCACAACTGGGTCGGGCACTGGTTGCCATGGCACCAAACCAAGGACAGGTCCCTGTGGCCGATGCCATGGCACCTGGTGGCACCAACGAGTGTCACTGCAATTGTACCTGGAACAGCCCTGGCACCATTTGTCCTGAGAGTTGCCATGGCAGCTGAGGGCAGCAACAGCTTGTGCTCTGCAAGGGCCATGGGGGAGATGGGAAGGAGCAGCAGAGCAGGGGCTGATCCATCCCCAGTGCGCTGCACAGCCCAGGGCAGTGTCCCAGAGCATCCTCATGGAGCTGCCAACAACATCCCCCCTCTGCAGCCCTGGCCTCTCCCCCAGCTCACACAGGTGCCCCATCCTTGCAGGCACAGACACGGCAGCACTGGCTCAGCAGCCCCTGTTTGCATTGCACACAGCAGGCGGGAGCACCCCCATGCTGTTGCTGTGGGGACATGAACGTGAGGGAGCACAAATGCCATCAGCCCCTGGGGCCAGCAAGGGCTGGGGGACACCAGGGAAACCACTCAGCTTTGTCTTGGCCTCTGCAGTCAGCCAGAAAGTTTGTTCCCATCAGCTGGGTGTTTCCTGTGCCACTGCAGATGCTGTTGCTCAGAGCCAGGGCTGCCTGACATCCCAGCAGGGCTGTGTCAGGTCACTGGGTTGGTCACACTGCCCCAGCTCCCCCTCACAGTTTCTCCCAACAAGTCCAATGCTGTTCATGCCCAGCAGGGTCCCTGTCCCCCGGGATCCCCCCGGCCCACCTGGAGCCACAGCCTCCACCAAAGGATGTTCCACAGGATCCACCCCAGACCCTGACAAGGGACAAGGGGCCAGGGCTGTGTGACCAGGACATCAAGGACGGGGATTATCCAGGTCACTGTGGCCTGGGTTGGGTTGCCCAGGACAGGAGAGATGTCTGGCAGCTGGAGCTGGGTCTGGGAAGGGCCACCACGGTGGGGCTGGAGCCCTTGGGCTGTGAACAGAGCCTGAAGGAGCTGGGCTTGTCCAGCCTGGGGAAAGGAAGGCTGAGGGGCTCCTCATTCCAGCCTGGCAGTGCCAGCCAGGAGGGGATGGAGAACACAGAGCCAGGCTCTTCACTGGGGGGGCTGGTGGGAGACAAAAGCCAATGGATGGAAGGGGAAAGAGGGGAGATCAGCCAGGACTCAAGGAGATGAAATGAGTCAGGCTGGTTTTAGCATTTCCTCAACACCAAGAGCAGCCTGACCTCCCTTCTCCATCCACCACTGACCACTTTTCAAATCAGGAATTGTTTGAGCGTTTTTGTCCCCACTCCAGGATGGGCATCCTGATACAAGAACTTAATTCTGTTTATATCTATCACAGAACCATGTTTGTCTGAAATTAATTTTGGTATGGAAATCACCTGTGGATCATGCACTCATCAGACGCTGCTGGGACATTGCACATAGCTCAGGGAAGAGCGTGATTGTTATTAAATTGTGTCCTGTTCAACTGTGGTCTGTTGGCCATGAAGAGAAACTTTCTGTGCCTCTGAGTCTCACCAGTTCCTGACCCCCAAAGGACACAAACCTGATGAGTTGTGGTTCCCACTCCAATGGTGGCACTTGGACCTCCCTCCATCCCCAGAGCAGAGCTCCCTTGTCCCAGAAAGTCCCTGGTAATGCAGGGATGAAGGAAACAGGACAGGCTGGGGGATCAGGGGCAGGGCACAGCCAGGGATTTGGGGTGGTTGTGAGCCCACGGCAGGACCCGGCCCTTGGCCTTGGTGAACCTCATCCAGCTGTCCTGGGCCCATGGATGGCTCCAGCCTGGCCAGATCCCTCTGCAGAGCTTCCTGCCCTCCAGCACAGCCACACTGCCACCCAGCTTGGGCTCACCTGGGAACTGACTGAGGGTGCCCTCAATGGCCTCATCCAGATCAGCAATAAAGAGATTGAACTGACCTGGCCAAAATCCTGAGCCCTGGGGACACCCCTGGATGTGACTCCATTCCTCAGCTGCTCGGAGTGCCAGGGGTTGGATGAGGGAAATGGTGGGGATGTGTTTCAGGAATGCAAAGGGCCAAGGCCTGAGCCCCAGCCCCTGGCCCAGCAGATCCTGTCCCTCCCTCCTTGCTCAGGGCTCTTCCCGGGATGGACACAAGGATGTGGGGATGTGCAATGGCAAGGGCAGGAGCATGGGGCGGCCCCTGCCAGGCTGCTGAGCAGGGACAAGGAGGCAATGAGGCCCCAGCCCTGCAAGGGTCACTTGTCCCCTCGTGGCCTCAGGCCCAGGCCCAGCAGCCATGGCCAAAGTGCTGCCCAAGTTGGCTCTGGCAGGGCTGTCTTGCAGCTGCTGCCCATCCCTGTGCCCTGTGCAGCCCAGGCTGTCCCACGGTGTCCCTGCCCTGTGCCTCTGTCCCTGCAGGCTGTCGGCATCCCCCGGCTGCCCCACCTGGCTGGGCCCTTCCCTTGCTGACAGCTCTGCCTCCTGCCTGCCTCTGCCTGCCCACACAAAGCCTTGGGCTGCTCCAGGCTCCTGCTGGGGACGTGCTGCACCACAGCCCTGCCCTGCCAGGGAAATTCCTTTCTCCTGGTGCCAGTCTGAGCCTCCCAAGCTGCACTTGGCATTAATTCTTTCTCTCTCTCGCTGTTTTCCACTATGTCAAAAGAATCCACCATCACTGAAATCGCTCTTTAAACACTCTCCTGGCTCTGCTCCACTGTCCTCAGTCTCCACCCCACTGAGCACAGAGCTCCTTTGTCCCTATACAGTGCTCATGTGCCCAAGGCCTCCAAACCCCTCCTTGGGACACCTCTGGGCCCTCTCCAAGGTGTTTCCAAATAATAACATTCAGCTCATAGTCTAAGAAAAGCACCAGAGGACAGGGCCAGCCTGACCTGTCTGTCCTGGCTCCTTTTGTCTGGGACCAATCCTTGGATATACAGAATTTGGGAGGCCAAATTCAAATTTTGGCCATGGTCCGTGGACAAGAAGGCTGGTTCTTTCCACAGGATAGAAGGAGCAGAGCCCCAGTGTTTCCAGGACAGATGAGAGGGGACCATCAGAGGCCAAGGCCAGCCAGAGCTGGCAGGTTTTATTTTGTGAGATACCCTTGCAAATAGGAATTTTTTAGGGAGAGTACCAATTTTGGCAATAGGCATCTGAAAAGGGGGACAGTTCTTTTCCATAGCAAGGAAAGCATGGAGCCCCAGTGCTCCAGGAGCTGATGAGAGACAGCCCTTGACATCCCAAGATCAGCCACAGCTGTCAGGTGGCCCCTGGGAGGCCAAGCAAGCCAGAGCTGTTCCATGTTCCCTGGGTTCCATGGGGCCCCACAGTGTCCCAATGGCCCCTTGCTTACAGGTGGCCCTGAGGTGTCATAATGCCCCCTTGGTGACATGAGACCCTGAAGGGTCACAATGGTCTCCAAGGTTCCATCAGGCCCCACAGAGCCATAATGGCCTCTGGGTCCATGAAGCCCCGCTGTGTCACCAAGGCCCCTTGGTTCCATGGGCTCCAGTGGTGCCACAATGATCCCCTTGGTTCCATGGGCTCCAGTGGTGCCACAATGATCTCCTTGGTTCCATGGGCTCCAGTGGTGCCACAATGATCCCCTTGGTTCCATGGGCTCCAGTGATGCCACAATGATCCCCTTGGTTCCATGGGCTCCAGTGGTGCCACAATGATCCCCTTGGTTCCATGGGCTCCAGTGGTGCCACAATGATCCCCTTGGTTCCATGAGGTCCCCACAGTGTCCCAGGGATCTCCATGGGAAGGAAAGAACCCAGCCCCAGTGTTGCAGGGGCAACCACCAGAGGCCAAGGCCAGCCAGACTTGACAGTACAGGCAGATTTTGCTGGGAGCAACCCTTGGATATTAAGAATTTTAGAGGTGGAATCTCAATTTCAGCCATTTCTGCATGGATAAGAAGGATGGTTCTTTTCCATAGGAAGGAAAGCACCCAGCCCCAGTGTTTAGACAGCAGGGGAGAGGCACCCCCAGGAGCCCAAGGGCAGCCAGACCTCTCTGTCCTGGCAGCTTTCACTTGGGAGCAATCCTTGGATGTACTGAGCTTTGGAGGTGAAATCCCAATTTTGGCCATGGTCAAGATGGGTGGTTTTTTCCAAAGGAAAGTAAAGCACAAAGTCCAAGTGTTTTGGAAGCAGATGAGACGTGGCCACCCTCAGGCCAAGCCAGCCAGACCTGTCTCTCCTGGCACCTTTTGTTTAGGAGCTGTCCTTGGACATTGGGCATTTTGGAGGTGGAATCTCAGTTTTGGCTGTGGGTGCCTGGACAGGAAGAAGAGTTCTTTTCATTAGGAAGGAAAGCACAGAGCCCGAGTGTTTCAGAGGCAGATGAGGGCCAGTCCTCAGGAAGTCAAGGCCAGCCAGACTTGTCAGTCCTGGCAGCTTTTGTCTGGGAGCTATCCTTGGATATAAGGAATTCCAGAGGCAGTTGCCCAATTTTGGCCATGAGTGCCTGGTCGAGATGGATGGTTTTTTCCTATAGGAAAGAAAAGCAGATGGTCCCAGGATTTCAAAGGCAGATGAGAGGTGGCCCCAGGTAGCCAAGGCAGCCAGATCTGTCTCTCCTGGCAGATTTAATCTGGGAACAATCTGTGCATGTAAGGGAATTTGGAGAAGGAATCCCAGTTTTGGCCATGGGCCCCTGGAGGAGGATCAGGACAGTTCTCTCCCATAGGAAGGAGAGCCCAGAGCCCCAGTGCTTCAGGGGTAGGTGAGGAGCAGCCCTCGACATGCCAAGGTCAGCCAGACCTGTCCAGCAGCCCCCGGGAGGCCAAACTAGCCACATCTGCTCCCTGTCCCATTGGTTCCATGGGGCCCCACAGTGTCCCAAGTGTCTCCTTGATTCCAGGAGTCCCTGCAGTGTCACAGTGTTCTCTTTTCTTCTGCAGTGTCACAATGGCCTCTTGGCTTCCCTGAGCCCTTCAATGTCCCCATGGCCCCTCAGCTCCCTGTGGCCCCGCTGTGTCACAACGGCTCCTTGGTTCCATGGGCCCCACAGCTTCATCCTTGGCCCTTGGTTCCATAGGGGGCCTGAGTTTCACAATGGTCCCCCTGATTCCGTGAGGCACCAGAGTGTCACAATGGTCTCTTTGCTCCCATGAGGTTCCATAGTGCCACCATGGTGTCCTTGGATCTGCATTGTCACAATGGCTCTTGGTTCCATGAGTTTCTGTTCTGTCAGCAATGGTTTCTTTGCTCCAGAGGGGCCTTGATGTGTCACAAGGGTTCCATGGTTGCGGTTTGTGTCTCATCCACACTGAAACCCCAGCAGTTGGTAGCCATGTGCATTTCTTTCTATAGAGCTTCTGTCCTCCTGTCTTTCTGTCTTCTCCTTCTAATGCTCTTGATATGGAACATTTTTTGGTACCTCAACAACTGAAGTGGTTAAACGTTTCCAGGTGCAACGGGCTGAGTTAAGGAAGTTACTGCTATGGTGTTTTATGTTGAATTAGATGTTTTATTAAATCTTTTTCCAAAGTTTCTTGATTTTCTGTACTTTGCCAGTAAAATTTTGTGTCATTTTGACCTCTTGAGAATATATGGTTGGTGTTTCTCCTGTGCACCAAACTCCAGTAAAGGAACCTTTGGTTATTGTGAGAAACGACTGCTGACTTTGAAAATTTTAAAAGGTTTATTCAACCTTAACAAAAATGACAAGAAAAGGACTAAGTAAGGAAGAACAGGCCTGGGAGCTTCCCTCGTGGCTGCCTACCACGTGCCTGGCTCATCCTCAAGATGGACGCTCCATCTTTTATACCCCGAGGATTGCATCAGCCAACCCTGGCCCCTCCCACAGTCTGTCAGTCAACTCTTCTTTGCTGTTTATTGGTGGAGTCTGCTTTCTTGCAGCTTGATTGGAGGGTCAGGTTGTGTCATGCCACGCCCCCTCCCCGAGAAACAAGTTTTTGTACTCGCCTTCTTTCCACTTGTCCTGGATGGCTCAGGCTGGCTGATGGTAACAATAGGGGGAAAGGGGACTGTGGGGAGAACAGAGGACATCTAAACAACAGACTGCAATAACGTAATCACACATCAGTAAAGCTTCTCTTAATATTGACACAGTATTCATCCATTAATTGCGAGAGCCAATCATCTCATTAGCCATCTGTAAGACAAAGGGACTAAAATCACCGTTAGAAGGCTTGGTTCAACCTAAAATTACCCAAAGATGCCTAAAATCCAACCATACAGGCCTAAAATCATCCAAAGTGATCTAAAATCCACCTTAAAACTGCCCAGTTCCTCCTAAAACCACTCAAACAGGCCCAAACCCCACCCAAATGGGTTTATATCATCCAAAGGGATCTAAAATCCACCCTCAACCCTCCAGATTTGGCATAAAATCAGCCAAAGGGGCATAAGATCCACCCCAAAAGACTTGAAATCACTGTAAGGGATCTGAAACCCACCCTAAACCTGCCCAGATTGGCCTAAAATCACCCAATTGGACCTAAATTCTCTGGGACCAAGACCAAACACAGCAGCAGAACTGGCACCAGCAGCAAGACTGAGACCAACACTGGAACTGGGATTGGTAGTGCTACAGGATCGGCACCGGGACTAGGACCAAGACCCAGACCAGAACCAGCACCAGAACTGGAACTGGGACAAAGTCTGACACTGGGACCAGCAACAGGAGCGCTTTGGAACTGGGACTGGCACTGGCAGCACTCCAGGACTGGGCTCAGGAACGAGACTGGAACCTGGCACTTGCACCGGGACTGCTCTGGGACCGGGACCAGGACCGAGACCAGGAGCCCACCAGGACTGAGATGGAGACTGTCACCGGAACCAGCACCGAGACCGGCAGCACTCTGGGGCCGGGACCGAGACTGAGATTGGCACTGGGAGCACTCCGAGACCAAGACCGGCACCAGTAGCAGCACTGGGTCCAGAACTGCTCTGAAACCGAGACAGAGACGGGGACCGGCACCGCTCTGCGATTGAGATTGACACGAGAACCAGAATCAGCACTGGGAGTGCTCCAGGACTGAGACGGAGATCGAAGCTGGCACCGGGACCAGGATCAGCGCCAGGATGACTCTGAGATTGGCAAAAGGATTGGAAATGGGATTAGAAATGGGATTGGAATTGGGATCCCTCCTGAAACTCTGCATTTGTTCCAAGGAGCTTTGGCTGCGCCCCCAGGCAGGGCGGGACCCCCTTGGTTTACATCGATCTGGTGCAGCATCCTAGTCCATATGGTCCAGTTTGTATGATCCCAGTCTCTGCTCCTAATCCCTATGGTCCCAGCCTGTGAAATCCTGGTCCACGTGATCCCAGTTTGTATGGTCCTGCACAGCACACACTCCAAGGACCTGGAATTCTATTTCCCAGCCAGGAAAAGATATTCCTGCCCTTGAAGGCAAAGCTCTTAAGAAGGGGCCAAAAGCCAAGTGGAGCAAGATCCTACAGTGACATTTCACTGCCAGCCTTCAGAACTTCACCCATGGCTGTTGTAGCTCCTGCACTGGGAATTAAATTAGGGCAGGGTCTTTGGTGGCAGCTGTCCTGGCTCAAGGGAGGCACTGAGAGAGAAAAAGAGCAGGCAAAGAGAGGCAGGAGAGAAAGGAGGACACAAACACAATCAGCTTAGAAGGTGGCACTCTGCCAATAGAACTGCAACTGACTGAAAATGAAAGGGACAGAAATCAGTAACTCTGAAAGTTTTATTTGCTATCAAATACATCCCAACCAGCCAGCCCCACATAATCCCCATCCCACCGCTCCAAATTGGGATCCCACTTCTCCCAATCTCCTTCCCACCCCATCTCACCATGCCATCGGTGGAATCAAGTGAGTTTGGCATGGGATTGAGTTTATTTTAAGGTGGGAACAAGCTATTTTGATGTGGGATTGAACCCATATGAATTAAAATTCAGTTGTTTAACACTACTATAAAAGTGTGTAAGCTGGATCAATAAATCGGAGTTTGATTTATTGATCCAGCTTACACACGTTTATTGTGGTGTTAATAAAGTTCATACATATTGCAAAACCCAAGCTCATTATTGGCTACAGATTACACACCAACCCCTCCTTTTGTTGTCAATATCTGTGGTTTCTTGTTGAGACTAACATTTGTTTTTCTCATCCTGTTGTTGACTTGTTATTGACTGTTCTCAAGGCCTCCATGTTTTCCATCATGTTTTTTCTCATCACTTTACTCAAGGACACGGTGTTTATTGTTTAAGGAAAAAGCCTGAGAACTTGCTGCTTATAGCTGCCTTTTACTTTTTAACCAGCTGTATATTTTCATGGCCCCTCTATAAGCCATGTCTGAACAAAATTCTGCAACAGTTGTTTTCAGTGGGATTCAGTTGTTTTGAGGTAACCCTCTTGGCTTTTGGAGCGCAAAGAGATGGAAAACACTGCCCAAAATCCCCCCACAGAACCCACAAATCCTCCAGAATATTGTCCCTAAACCATCAATTCTCCCTTAAAAACCTCTGAAATTGTGGAACTTTAGACATCTTTGATCAATTTATTTCATTTAACCCTGTTTTGGCTGTTTTTAAGGGATGAAGATGAAGCAAAAGAAAATTGAGGCCAAACCAAAAGGAGAGAAGCAGCCAGGTGTGTTCCCAGCATGGATCACAAGGAATGTAAGTGACCAGGGCGGTGCCCAAAGTGCCTCCTCCAGTGCAGGATGGAGCAGAAGCAGTGCACGAAGCTCTTCCCGCATTCAGGGCACTTGCAGGGCTTCCCTTAGTGGTGCCTCCGTTGGTGTTGGGGCAAGTGAGAGCTCTGTGAGAAGCTCTTCCCCACACTGGGGACACCCGTAGGGCCTCTCCCCAGTGTGGATGCGCCGGTGCCTGATGAGGTGGGAGTTGCGCTGGAATCCCTTCCTGCACTCGGGGCAGCGGAAGGGCCTCTCCCCTGTGTGACTCTGATAGTGTCGGAGGAGATGGGAGCTGGTCTGAAACCCCTTCCCACACTTGGAATACTCGTAGGGCCTCTCCCCGGTGTGGGTCTTCTGGTGCGTGATCAGGTGGCAGCTATGGCTGAAGCTCTTCCCACATTCTCCACACTCGTAGGGCCTCTCCCCGGTCTGGGTCCTCTGGTGCTGGATCAGCTCAGAGCTCCACCTGAAGCTCTTCCAGCACTCCACGCACGTGTGGTGCTTCTCCCCATCATGGAGCACCAGCTCCGAGCTCTGGCTCCATCTCCGGCCGCCTTCCCGGCCCAGGCTGGCTGTTTCCCCCTCAGATCCCTGCCAGCTGCGTTTGCAGCCCCTCCTCGTGCAGCATCTCCAGGGCTTTTCCTCCCCGTTGCCTTCCTGCGCCGTGGAGCTGCTCAAAACGGCCTCTTCCACCAGGTTCTGCCATGGGCATTTGTCCTCCCTGCTCTCCATGCTCAGCTCCTGCTCTGGGGGAGGAAGGACAAGGACAGGATGGGATTTGCCTCTGTGCCACAGGCAAGGGCAAGGAGATTCCCCCAGGGCTGAGCTGCAGCCGGGGGCCATGCTGGGCTGGAGATGGAGCAGCAGAGGGGAATGGGGCACTGACTTCCTCCTCACCTGCCTCAGTGTCCCGGGGCATCTTCCTCTTCCTCACAGCCTGCCAAGGGTTGGCAATGGGAAATCCTGGTTTGGGGAAAACAAGGGATGAGCACAGTGAGTTTGAAGGTCCCTCTGCACCAGTCCATCTCTACAAGTCACTGGACATCTGGGCTCCAGAAAACCTCCCAAACACCAAGATTCAGCCCTGAAAAAGCCTCCCAGGTACCTCGCCTCTGGTGTTACAGTGTTCCCCCCTGTCCCAGCTGCTGGGGTCACGCTTGGATTGGGGGTCCCCCTTGTCCTCGGTGCCCGCCCTGCCCAGGCTGCTGGGAGACCCAGCGATCCCAAAAGTTCCCTGTTTTCCATCTCCCCACTTTGGGATGCCGGGGCTGTTTGGGCTCCCGGGCTCCCTTCTCCCCTCATTCTCTGCTCTGGGCTGCAGCGGCTCCAAGGAGTCCCCCCTGCCCCTCTCCAGGCTCTTGAGGCTCCCGCCAATGGCGGCGCTCCCCCCTCTCTGGGCTCCCCACTTTGGGCTCCTGGGGGACACAGGGCTCTGCTCCTCCAGGCTGCCTCTGCCGGCAGCCGCCACCGGCACCCCCCGATGTCCCCTCGAGGGGCCTTTTCTGCTCAGTCTTGGACTGCTTCATTCTCCAAACATCCCCCCAAAAACCCCACCCAGGGACCCCCCAGGATGTCTGGGCCGGGCTCCCCCTCCCTGCTCACCAGCACGACAGGGGGGGGGCGATGATCCCACAGGTGGGGGCTGCAAGTTCAGGCAGGGCTGCAGCGCATGGTTCCATCTGCTCAGCCTTGATCCGCCTTTGTCCCTCCTCTTCCTCTTCCTCCCGCTCCTCCTGTTCCATCCCCTCTCTTCCTCCTTCTCCCTCACCCCACCTCCTTCTCCTCTTCCATCCCTCCTCCCCCTCCTCTTTCCCCACCTCCTTCTCCTCCTTTGTCCCTCCCTTTCCCTCCCTCCTCCTCCTCCTCCCTGACCCTCCCTCCTTCTCCTCCTTCTTCCCTCCCATTTTACCCCTCCTCCTCCTCCTGCTCCTCCCTAACCCCACCTACTCCTCTTTTTTCCATCCTTTCTCGATCTCCGTTATCCCTCCTCTTCCGTGCCATCCCTATTTCTCCAGTCCCGGTCCATGCGATCCCAGTTTGGTGGGATCCCAGTCCATAGAATCTCAGACCAGTTTATCCCAGTGTGTATGGCCTGGATCCATATGGTCCCAGTCTGTGCAGTCCCAGTCTATAGGATCCCATTTCACAGGGTTCCAGTTTATACAGTCCCAATCCCTACTTGGTCCCATTCCAGTTTATCACAGTCCAGTTTATCCTTTTCCGTAGGATCCCAGTGCAGGCTATCCCAGTCCAGTTTATCCCAGTCCATAGGATCCCAGTTCCATATAATCCGAGTCCATAGGATCCCAGTCTGGGCTATCCCATTCCAGTTTGTCCCAGTGCATAGGATTCCAGTCTCTCAGGCATCCGCTGAGTAGGGAACTGGGATAACTGGGGGGCACAGGATAGCGGGGTGGGGGGGAACTGGAAAACGGGGGAAACTGGTATAACAGGAAAAATGGGATAAGGGGGGAACTGGGATAATGTGGGGGACTGGGATAATGGGGGGAACTAGGAGAGTGGGATAATGGGGAACTGGGATAATGGGAATTCCGGGATAACAGAAATTCCAGGATAATGGGAATTCTGGGATCAAGGGGAAATTTGGGATAACGGGAATTCCAGTCTAACAGAAATTCCAGATCAATGGGAAATTTGGGATAACAAGAATTTTGGGATAATGGGGAAATTTGGGATAATGGGAAATTTGGGATAATGAGAATTTTGGGATAACATAAATTCCAGAATTATGGGAATTTTTGGATAATGAGGAAATTCGGGATAGTACATATGATCCCAGTCCCTATTTGATCCCAGTCCATATTTGATCCCAATCCATTTGATCCCAGTCCATATGCCAGTCTGTATTGCTCGGCATACATTCCAAAAGGCTGGAATTCCAGCTCCCAGACAGGAAAAGATGTTCCCGCCCTTGAAGGCAAATGGAGCAAAATCCTACAGAGACATTTCCCTGCCAGCCTTCAGGACTTCAGCTCCTGGGACTGGGAATTAAAATAATATTTGGGAAATAAAATAATAAATAATATGGGGAGGGTTTTTGGTGGCAGAGGGGTCAATTAAAACAGGGCAGAGGTCAATTAAATCAGGGCAGGGTCAATTGAATGAGGGCAGAATCTTTGGTGGTCACTGGGGCAATAAATCAAAGGAGGGTATTTGGTGGTCCCTGAGGCAATTAAATATACGGAGGGTCTCGGGGGGTGCCTGGGTCAATTAAATCAGGGGAGGATCTATGGTGGTCCCTGGGTCAAGAGAGACACTGAGAGAGAAACAAAGCAGGCAAAGAGAGGCAGGAGAGAAAAGGGGACACAAACACAATGAGCTGAGAAGGCGGCACTCTGCAAACAGAACTGCAACGGACTGAACATGAACGGGAGAGAAATCAGTAAGTCTGAAAATTTTATTTGCTATCAAATGCATCCCACACACCCAGCTCCACACAATCCTCATCCCACCGCTCTAACTGAGATCCCACTTCTCCCAATCTCCTCCCAGCCCCATCTTACTTAGGTGGCTGAGGAATCAAGTGAGTTTGGTACGGCACTGAGTTTTTTTGAGGTGGGATTGAGCCCTTTTGGGTAAGATCGAGTTGTTTTCACTGGGATTTCAGTGGTTTTCAGGTGACAGATCCATCTCTCTTGACTTTTCAAGTGCAAAGAGATAGAGAAGCTAGAAACATTAGGGCCAAAACAAAAGTAAAAGCTGCCAGGTGTGTTACCAACATGGATCACAAGGAATGGGAGTGACCAGGGCTTTGCCCAGAGTGCCTTCTCCAGTGGGGGATGGAGCTGGAGCAGCGCACGAAGCTCTTCCCGCACTCAGGGCACTTGCAGGGCTTCCCTTACCGGTGCCTCCGTTGGTGTCGGGTCAAGTCAGAGCTGCTGGAGAAGCTCTTCCCACACTGGGGACACTCGTAGGGCCTCTCCCCAGTGTGGATGCGCCGGTGCTTGACGAGGGTGGAGTTGTGCTTGAATCCCTTCCCGCACTCGGGGCAGCGGAAGGGCCTCTCCTCTGTGTGAATGCGATAGTGCTGGAGGAGATGGGAGCTGGTCTGAAACCTCTTCCTGCATTTATCACACTCGTAGGGCTTCTCCCCAGTGTGGATGTGCCTGTGCCTGACGAGGGTGGAGTTCCACCTGAATCCCTTCCCACAGTCGGGGCATTGGAAGGGCCTCTCCTCTGTGTGACTCTGATAGTGCCGGACGAGATGGGAGCTGGTCTGAAACCCCTTCCCACACTTGGAACACTTGTAGGGCCTCTCCCCAGTGTGGGTCCTCTGGTGCGAGATCAGGTGGGAGCGCTGGCTGAAGCTCTGTCCACACTCCCCGCACTCGAAGGGCCGTTCTCCAGTGTGGATCCTCTGGTGCTTGATCAGGCTGGAGCTCCCACAGAAGCTCTTCCCACACTCCCCACACTCATAGGGCTTCTCCCCAGTGTGGATTCTCTGGTGCTTGATCAGGTTGGAGCTCCACCTGAAGCTCTTCCCACACTCCCCACACTCATAGGGCTTCTCCCCAGTGTGGGTCCTCTGGTGCACAATCAGGTCGCAGTTCCACCTGAAGTTCTTTCCACACTCCACGCACGTATGGGGCTTCTTCCCATCATGGAGCTGCTCATGGAGTACCAGCTCCGAGCTCTGGCTCCATCTCCGGCCGCCTTCCCGGCCCAGGCTGGCTCTTTCCCCCTCAGATCCCCGCCAGCTGCGTTTGCAGCCCCTCCTCGTGCGGCATCTCCAGGGCTTTTCCTCCCCGTTGCCTTCCTGCGCCGTGGAGCTGCTCAAAACGGCCTCTTCCACCAGGTTCTGCCACAGGCGTTTGTCCTCCCTGCTCTCCATGCTCAGCTCCTGCTCTGGGGGAGGAAGGACAAGGACAGGATGGGATTTGCCTCCGTGCCACAGGCAAGGGCAAGGAGATTCCCCCAGGGCTGAGCTGCAGCCGGGGCCGTGCTGGGCTTGGAGATGGAGCAGCACAGATGGGAAAGGGGCACTGACTTCCTCCTCACCTGCCTCAGTGTCCCGGGGCATCTCCCTCTTCCTCGCAGCATCCCAGGGGTTGGCAATGGGAAATTCTGGTTTGGGGAAAACAAGGGATGAGCACATTTGTAGGAGTGTTGAGGGGTAGGACGGTCGGGACGGATGGAAACGAGAGATCTCTGCAGCCAGGGCGTGGAAGTTGCGGTTTATTGCAAAGGGCCTGGGTGCAGGGCCCTGCTTGGAGCTGCCAGCCACAGGTCGGAGCGGGCCCGAGAGAAGAGCGGGGTAGAGAGGATGAGAGGGTGAGAGAGTAAGAGGGGAAGAGCGTAAGAGAATAAGCTTCCCATTACAATACAACAAATCTTCTTCTCTGTTGAATATTCTATTTCTCACTAACCAATCTAGTACAAGATACAAATCCTAGAGCATTTACATACAGCCTGCAAGAATCATTACATCATGATACTGTGCTACATTTTAAACCCTAAACACACCGCTTTGGACCCCTTCTGCTGAGCTATTAGGGTCTGCTCTGACCCCTGGGTCTGTCTGCACGCAGAGGGAATTGTTTCAACAAAAGGGGATTACCTTCAGTCAGGCCACACCATTGTTTTCCAGTTGTTCACTAAGGTATCTCAAAGCTTGCTTCCATCTCAATCTTGCTTAGAGTTTCAATATTCTCAAATTCTTTTGCCAATCATATTTATGAGGCTTCCCTGTTTCATCTTGCCCAACACATGTTCAGTTTGAATGTCCCTCTGCCCGAGTCCATCTCTACAAGTCACTGGCCACGTGGGCTCCATAAAAACCTCCCAAACACCAAGATCCAGCCCTGGAAAAGCCTCCCAGGAGTTCCCTGTCCCTGGTCCCTCCCCTCTGGTGTTCGGGGGTTCCCCCCTGTCCCAGCTGCTGGGGTCACGCTTGGATTGGGGGTGCCCCTTCTCCTTGGTGCCTGCCCTGCCCAGGCTGCTGGCAGTCCCAGCGATGCCAAAAGCTCCCCCCTCTTGGCTCTCCCCATTTCGGGATGCAGGGCTGTTTGGGCTCCCGGGCTCCCTTCTCCCCTCATTCTCTGCTCTGGGCTGCAGTGGCTCCAAGGAGTCCCCCCTGCCCCTCTCCAGGCTCTTGAGGCTCCCGCCAATGGCGGCGCTCCCCCCTCTCTGGGCTCCCCACTTTGGGCTCCTGGGGGACACAGGGCTCTGCTCCTCCAGGCTGCCTCTGGCGGCAGCCGCCACCGGCACCCCCTGATGTCCCCCTGAGGGGCCTTTTCCGCTCAGCCTTGGACTGCTTCATTCTCCAAACATCCCCCCAAAAACCCCACCCAGGGACTCCTCGGGATGTCTGGGCCGGGCTCCCCCTCCCCGCTAACCTGCACGATGGGCGCGGGGGGGGGGGGGGGGGGGCGATGATCCCACAGGTGGGGGCTGCGAATTCAGGCAGGGCTGCAGCGCGGTTCCATCTGTTCACCCTTGATCAGCCTTTGTCCCACCTCTTCCTCCCGCTCCTCCTCTGTCTTGTCCCCACCTCCTTCTCCTCCTCCATCCCTCCTCCCTCTCCTCCTCCCCTGTAACCCCGCCTCCTTCCCTCCTCTTTCTCCTCCCCTTCCATCCCTCCTCGAGCTCCTCTGTGTTATACCCACCTCCTTCTCCTCTTCCATCCTGCCCCTTCCATTCCTTCTCCTCCTCCCCCTCCATCCCTGCCCTTCCCTCCCTCCTCCTCCTCCCCCAGCAGCAGCCACACCCTTGGTGCCCCGTTCCCGCAGCCCTCGCAGCCCGCGGCAGGAGCGGGGATGGAGCCGGGACAGGTCGGGATGGGCAGCGCGGGGCTCTCGGCTGCTCCCAGCCGCTGCGGGCGGGGGGAAGCCGGCCCGGGCCAAAGGAGAGGCAAACTGGGCAAACTGGGGGCTGCACATCCAAACTGGGCCTTGCTGGGGACCCTGCCTGGCCACTGCCAGCCCTTGGGGCTCCTCTCGGCACATCCGCCAGGGGGGAACGCACACAGGGCTGGGGGATCCCAGCAGTGGCAGCACCACCAGGGACTGGGGTGGACTGGGCTGCACTGGGGTAACTGGGAATGACTGTGAGCATGCTGAGGGACACTGGGATATACCAGGAGTGTCTGTTAACCATCCTCGGGTGACTGGAACCACATTGGGAACAGGTGGGACCATGCTGGGGAGAACTGGGACACCATGCTGGGGGTACCTGGGAGCGAGTGGGAATGACTGGATGTACACTGGGGACAACTGGGCATGACTGGGACCATGCTGGCAGGGACTGAGATCATCTATGGAGTACCTGGCACTATACTGGGACAACTGGGATCACACTGGGAGGAACAGGGAGTGAGTGGAACCTTGCTGGGGGCTACTGGGATCCTACTGGGATCACAGTAGGAGGAGCTGGCCAATGCTGGGAGTGACTGGCATCATACTGGATCATACTGGCAGCAACTGGGACTGCACTGAGGGTGACTGGGAGTGGCTGTGAGCAACTGGCATCAGGCTGGAAGCTACTCAGGGCAGCTGGGAATGACTGGGAAGATGCTGGGAGCAACTGGGATACACTGGGAGAGACTGAAACCACAAAGGGGGTAAATGGCAGCAACTGGAGCCACACTGGATGATCATGGGAGCAGCTGTGCCCATGCTGGGATCCTACTGGGATCCTATGGAAAATGGCTGGGATCATACTGGGAGTGACTGGGAAGGCGCTGGTTCTGACTAGAACCATACTGGAAGTGACTGGGAGCAACTGGGCCCACACTGGGAGTGCCAGGGAGTCACTCTGAGCATGACTGCAATAACGCTGGGAGTATCTGGGACTGACTGGGGTCATACTGGGGGTGACTGGAACCATACTGGGAGTGACTGGGAGTGGCTGTGAGCAACTGGGATCATGCTGAAAGCAACTGGGGGGAACTGGGAGTGACTGGGAGCATGCTGGGGCTGACTGGGATATACTGGGGGAGACTGGGAATCACTGGGATCATACTAGAGGCTCCTGGGGTAATCCTGGCATTGACAGGGAGCAACTGGGATCATAATGGGGGCCACTGGCATAATACTGGGAGTGACTGGGATCATCCAAGAAGCGAGTGGAACCATACTGGGAGTGACTACTGCTCCTGCTGGGGTCACCCTGGGAGCCACTGGGATCACACTTTGGGCAACTGCTAGAAACTGGGATCATCCTGGAGGCAACTGGGAGGAACTGGAAAAGACTGGGATCATTCTGATCTAACTAGAACTGTACCAGGCCAACTGGGATACGCTGAGACTGTCTGTGACCATACTGGGGGGACTGGAAGCACACAGGGAACAGCTGGGACCATGCTGGGGGCAACTGGGAGTGAGTTGGACCTCGGTGAGCGGGACTGGGACTATTCTAGGGACAACTGGAACCATGCTGCGAGGAACTGGGAACAACTGGAACTACTCTGGCAGCAACTAGGATCATACTGGTTTGACAGTGGGAGCAGTTGGATCCATGCTGGGTGAGACTGGGATCACACTGAGGGTGACTGGAGTCATACAGGGATTGACTGGGAATGGCTGTGAGCAACTGGAATCATGCTGAAAGCAACTGAGGGGAACTGGGAGTGACTGGAAGCATGCTGGGGAGGACTGGGATATACTGGGAGAGACTGGGAATCACTGGGATTATATTGGAGGCTCCTGGGGTCATGCTGGCATTGACAGGGAGAAACTGGGATCACACTGGGGGCCACTGGCATCAGACTGGGAGTGAGTGGAGTTACACTGCAAGTGACCGGGATCATACTGGGACTGACTGGGATCATACTGGGACTGACTGGGATCATACTGGAAGTGACTGGGATCATACTGGGAGTAGCTACAATCGGACTGGGATTGCAGGGGGTGTGATTGGTCCCTATCTGGGGGGTGCTGGGAGCTGCCAGGCGCATGCTGGGAGCCGACTGCGCAGCCACTGGGAGGAACTGGGAGCAACTGGGAATGGCAGGATGCAGCTGCAGCAGCAGCAGCTCCCCGGTGGCCCCGTGCCGGTGCCGCTCGTGGTGCCGGCTCTGGCTGCACCGAGATCCCGCTGGAAGGGGATCCCAGCCAGGGACCCCATGGACACCAACCGGGGGAACCCCGGGCCGGGCTCCGACAGCCCCACGGGCAGGGAACGCTGGGACAAGAGAACTGGGGAGACACTGAGATTTGGGGGCGGGGGGGCACGGGGGAACCAAAGGAGGAACCAAAGGGAGAGCTGGGAGAGCAGGGAACGGGGTTCGGGGGTTCCAGGACTGAGAAAAGGGGAGGCTGCGGTGGGTAGAGGGGGCACGGGCTGGGCTAAGGGGGTTCCTGCATGCAGGAAAGGGAGCTCCAAGGAGCCCAGGTGTTCCCATTCCCAGCAAAAGGTGGGAAAACCCGGGATGGCCGGGAATAAGGGTCCCAGGTGTCCTCGGTGTGAAGGAAAGGAGGGGCTGGGGGCTGGGAAAGGCAGGAACTGGGGTCCAGGGGGTCTCTGCGGGAAGGAAAAGGGGGCTCTAGGGGCTGGGAGAGGCGAGATGGCCGGGAAGGGGGTGCGGGGTGGATCCCCTGCCCGGGAGTGGGGGTGCGGGGGTTGTTGGTGTCAGATGAGGGGGTGCAGGGTGGATCCCATGCCCGGGAGTGGGGGTGCGGGGGTTGTTGGTGCCGGATCAGGGGGTGCAGGGTGGATCCCATGCCCGGGAATGGGGATGCGGGTGATCCCGGTGCCCAGGAATGGGGGTTCAGGAACCTCCGGTGCTCCGGGATGGGAGATCAGAGAGTCCCGGTGCCGGGGGTCCCCTTCAGCTCCCGCCGCCCCCCCGGGGCCCCAGGATTGCCCCCAGCCCCAGCGCTGGAGCCATCGCGCTGCTCCTCCTCACTCCCAGTGTGATCCCAGTACGGTCCCAGTAGAACTCAGTCACCCGCGAGCTGCTCCCAGGATGATCCCAGTACAGCCCAGTCACTCCCACTGCTGCCATCCCCCCCAGCCCTCGCTCCGTTACGACCTATCCCGGCTCCATCCCCGCTCCTTCCGCCGGCTTCGAGGACTCCGGAACCGGGGGAGGATGAGGAGGGAGGGAGGAAGAGGCGGAGCGGCAGCAGGAAGCGGCGGGAGCACAGGACGGCCGGAATCGCGCGGCTCCGGCGCTGCCTGAACTCTGGAACCCAAGAGCATCGCCCCCCATCCCGCAGGTGCCCGGGGAGGTTCCCCCATGTCCCAACTCCTGGGGTCACGCTTGGACTGGGGGTCCCCCGTCTACTCGGTGCCCGCCCTGCCCAGGCTGCTGGCAGTCCCAGCAATGCCAAAAGCTCCCCCCTCTTTGCTCTCCCATTTCGGGATGCCGGGGCTGTTTGGGCTCCCGGGCTCCCTTCTCCCCTCATTCTCTGCTCTGGGCTGCAGCGGCTCCAAGGAGTCCCCCCTGCCCCTCTCCAGGCTCTTGAGGCTCCCGCCAATGGCGGCGTTCCCCCCTCTCTGGGCTCCCCACTTTGGGCTCCTGGGGCACACAGGGCTCTGCTCCTCCAGGCTGCCTCTGGCGGCAGCCGCCACCGGCACCCCCTGATGTCCCCCTGAGGGGCCTTTTCCGCTCAGCCTTGGACTGCTTCATTCTCCAAACATCCCCCCAAAAAAACCCAACCCAGGGGCCCCCCGGGATATCTGGGCTGAGCTCCCCCCCCCCCCACTCACTTGCGCGATGGTGAGGGGGGGGCGATGATCCCACGGTTGGGGGCTGCGAATTCAGGGAAGGAATGACCGCGTGGTTTTCTTCTTTCCTTGATGCTCCTTTGTCCCTCCTCTTCCTCCCTTTCCTCTTCCATCCCTCCTCCCCCCTAACCCCGCCTCCTTCTCCCCCTCCATCCCTGCCCTTCCCTCCCTCCTCCTCCTCCCCCAGCAGCAGCCACACCCTTGGTGCCCCGTTCCCGCAGCCCTCGCAGCCCGCGGCAGGAGCGGGGATGGAGCCGGGACAGGTCGGGATGGGCAGCGCGGGGCTCTCGGCTGCTCCCAGCCGCTGCGGGCGGGGGGAAGCCGGCCTGGGCCAAAGGAGAGGCAAACTGGGCAAACTGGGGGCTGCACATCCAAACTGGGCCTTGCTGGGGACCCTGCCTGGCCACTGCCAGCCCTTGGGGCTCCTCTCGGCACATGCGCCATGGGGGAACGCACACAGGGCTGGGGGATCCCAGCAGAGGCAGCACTGCCAGGGACTGGGCTGGACTGGGATCCTACTGGGAGTGACTGGGACTGTACCGGCTTTGTACTGACATCCTACTAGGATCATACTGGGATTGTACTGGGTTTGTGTTGATATTATACTGGGAACATACTGGGAGTGGCTGGGATTGTACTGTGTTGGTACTAACATCATACTTGGATCGTACTGCCATGCCAGGCCAGCATGTGATCGCACTGATGGACACTGGGATCATACTGGGATCATACTGGGAGTGAGCAGGAGCCTGTGGGGAGCAATTGAGACCATGTTAGCGGCAAATGGGATACACTGGGAGTGACTGGGATTATACTGAGGATGACTGGGAGTAGCTGTGAGCAAGTGGGGACATGATAGGAGCAACTGGGAGGAACTGGGAGTGACTGGCTGCATGCTGGGGGTGATTGGAAACTGCTGAACTTCAACTGGGATCATGCTGGAGGTGACTGGGATCATACTGGCAGTGAGTGCCACTACACTGAGGCTGACTGGGAGTGCTTGTAAACAAATGGGATCATACTGGAAGGAAGTGGGAAGATGCTGGAGGGAACTGGGGTACACTGGGAGATACTGGGAGTGACGGGAAGGAAAGTGAGGGTGAAAGAGAGCAACTGGAACCATGTGGAGCACAAATGGTTCATACTGGCAGGGACTGGGAGCACACTGGGCTCATCTTTGGATCATACTGGCAGGGACTGGACTAATACTGGGAGTGTCTGAGAATGACTGGGAACACACCCTGCACATCATCCCCCATACTGGGCCTGACTGGGAGCAACTGGGAGCATGCATGGAGCAAATGGCATCATACTGGGACTGGCTGGGGTGATCTAGGAAGCAACTGGAACCATGCTGGATGCAGCTGGGACCATACTGGGAGAGACTGGAAGCAACTGGGATTATACTGGGACCACACTGGGAGAGCGGGCATGTGAATGGGATCAAACTGGAGCTTACTGGGATGATACAGAGGTTGAAAGGGAGCAGCAACTGGGATCACACTTTGGGCTACTGGGAGCAACTGAGGGAAACTGGGATGATGCTGCAAGTAAACTGGAGGAACTGGGAAGGACTGGATGCATGCTGGAGGCAACTGGGATATTCTGGGCATGACTGGGGGATCATACTGGGAGAACTTACACCTTACTGGGGCCACTGGCAGTGCCTGGAAATGACTACAGACATGCTGGGGGCAACTGGGATATACTGGGAGTGTCTGTCACCATCCTGGGGGGACTGGAACCACACTGGGAACAACTGGGACCATGCTGGGAAGAACAGGGCCCACACTGGGGGCAACTGGGAGTGAGTGGGTATAGTAGGAGTCCTAGTAAAATATATGTATTGTATAAGTGGCCGTGCCCCAATCCTAATTGTAAATGGGCCGCAGCTGTGATGTCCTTAATTGGGTGGCTGCTGTGGCTGATGAAGATAACTGGGATAAAAGGGAGTGGGTTGGCTGTGCAGGGAGAGTCTTGGAGGAGTCCTGACCAAGAAGCAGGAGCAACACTGCTGTGAAGAGCTGTGTGTGAGAAGAGCACCCTGAACGTATGGGACTCTAGAAATACAACAACAGCAATAGAAGATAGGACAGCTGAGAGCTGTGGCAGCCTGAGAGCTGGGACTCCAGAAATATAATAACAACAACTGGGACCATGCTGGGAGGGACCGGGATCATCTGGGGAGTAACTGGGACTAGAGCAGGGACAACTGGGTTCAACTGGGACCATACTGGGAGTGTCAGTAACCACACGGGAGTGATGGAAGCACACTGGGAACAGCTGGGCCCATGCTGGGAGCAACTGGGATCACACTGGGGGCACTGGCATCAGACTGGGAGTGACTGGGAGCAACTGAGATTAGACTGCAGGTTACTGGGATCATACTGGGATTACACTGGGTGTGAATGGAACCTGACTGGGGCTTACTGGGAGCTACTGGGCCCATGTTGGGAGGAAAATGTGACACACTGGGAGCAACTGGGATCGGCTGGAAGGTTCGGGAACCATGCTGAGAGGACTGAGACTACAATTGGGACAACTGGGATCATACTGGGAGCAACTGGGGCCACCCTTTGAGCAACAGATGGAAACTAGGATTGTGCTAGAGGAAACTGGGAGTAACTGGGAAAGACTGGGATCATTCTCAGGTATCTAAAACCTACTGGGAGTGTCTCTAACCATACTGGGGGGACTGGAACCACACTGGGAACAGCTGGGATCACACTGGGAGCAATTGGGACAATGCTGGGGGAAACTGAATCTACCCTGGAGGCAACTGGGCACGACTGGGACCCTGCTGGGAGAGACTGGGACTGTTATTGGGGCAACTGGGATCATAATGGGAGGAACTGGGAACATCTGGAATTATGCTGGGAGCAACTGGGATCACAGTGAGAGCAGCTGAGTCCATACTGGGTTACACTGGGACCGCATTGAGAGCGACTGGAATCATACTGGGAGTGACTGGGAGTGGCTGGTTTTGTGGATTTTGGGGGATTTTATTGGCATTTTAAGGGGGAGTTTTTCTGGGGGTGTTTGAGGGTTTATTGAAATTTTTGTAGCTTTTTTTGAATTTTGGGGATTTTACTGCGATTTTGTTGGGATCTTTTGGGATTCTCAATGATTCTGGGGGTTTTATTGCGATTTTTAGGAGATTTTGGGGTATTTCATTGGCATTGTGGAGCCATTTAGTGGGGTTCATTGGGGTTTTGGGGTTTTTCGGGATTTTTGGTGGGATTTGAGGGGTTTTGTGGGGTTTTTTGGGTGTTGCCAGGATTTCTTTGGATCTTGGGGGAGATTTTGTGGGACTTTTTATGGTTTTGGGGACATTTTTGGGGGATTTGAGGAGTTTAATCAGGATTTTTGGGATTATTGGGATTTCAAAGGATTTTGTGGGCTTTTATTGGAATTCTAGGGTGTTCTAATGAGATTCTGAGAGATTTAATTGGGATTTAGTGGGTTTTATTTGGACTTTTGGGGGCTTTAAGGAGATTTTGGTGCCTCTCAGCTCTTCCCCACACCAAGGGAATGCCCCAAAAGCCCCCCAAAATTCCATGAAAATCCCCAATAATTACAAGAAAACCCTCAAAAACCCCAGAGAATCTCTGAAAATCCCAGTGGAACTCACCAAGATTAAAAAATACTCCAAATAATTTCAATAAATCCTTTCTCAAGAAACCCCTCACAACCCCAATAAAATCCCCCAAAATACAAAAGCCCGAAAATCACGTAATTCTCGCCCAGTAATTGCATCCCAAAACCTCCAATAATTCCTTTGAAACTGACAATAAAATCCCCCAGAAGCCCAAAAAAGTCACCCCAAACTCCTCAAAACCCTCGCAAAATCCCCCCAGACTCAGTGGGCCTGTCCTGGATCAGGGGTGTACTTGCGAATGCGAAATGTGTGGACATCGACAATGGGATAGTTGTGAATTCTAATAAAAACTGAGGAAAATAAAGCATGGAAAAAGGCCTTTGAGCCTATCTTTTGTTTGCAATTAACCCTGGTTGATTTAGCAGCATTGGAATTAAGGTGTTAAGGATGTTCCTTTTTGCTTGCATTTCATCCATAAAAAGCTCTGCAATAATAACCTTTTGAAGTACAATTTTAGAATATTACTTGGATCCTTGAAACTGTAGCTTTGGAATATATATAAAGGAAATATGCTTATCTCATGCCTTATTGAAGCAGAGAAAAACAGCTTGAGAAAGGAAGATGAACATCACCTCAAGGGTTTATGGTTTCAACCAAAGGGAAGCTGGACATCACTGTTATGAGATTTGGAGTCTCTGCAATTAAAAGGTGGACACACATCTGGGGAGCTGGACCCCACCAGATGGGATTCGTCTTTCTTCTTTCGGAAACTGGACCGTCACCATCTGGGGATACTCCTTTGAGATACATCCTGAGAAACTAAGATCACAATAGTGTATAGAATCGTGATGTAATAATTTGGAATAAAAATTGCTGATGAGTAAAAAAATTGGAAATAGAAACTGCTGAAAAAGCTGATGAGTACCCCTATAAATACCTGTAACCATCAATTATCGCTGTGCAGTTGGAGGGAAAACTTCCCCCACTGTACCTGGCGCTGTATTGCTCATACTTCACCATATTAAATAATAAATTGATTGCTGCTTTAATATTGGCCTGGTCAAGCTTCATATTCTTAACAGGGAGAAGGTGCAGTTTTAGGATTTGGTGTACTTCTCATTCCCTTCCTCCAATTTATTTGATAATAAATTCAAGTAAAATTAGTGTCCCCATTCCAGGCTTGTTACACTTAAATGGGTGAGAGATCTCTGGCTGCCTTTCTTGAGAGCCCTGAGCCTTTCCTGCTGTGTTCTGTTGCTTGCCCAGGGGCAGGAGCAGAGGCTCCGAGCGCTTTTCCTGGCCCCGGGCACCTGGCCTGGCCCAGCCAAGCCCAAGAATCCCTGCGAGAATTCACTGTTGAGAACCCCAGAAGTGGCTTCCCCGGGGCTGCGCTTCTTCCCCAGCTCCAACAGAGTGGAGCCCTTTTTCTTAGCACACTTTTTCGAGACAGGAACGTCGGTGTCCCCGCGGCGCGCTACTCGCTTTGCCGCCCCGCTCACTGCTCCCCTACTGCTCGGCATCGCTGCCGCACGCTGAGGAGCCAAAACCCTCCCACAGCGAGAGCCCCGATCTGCGGCGGCAGCAGCCCGAGTGCCCGCGGAGTGTGAGCGCAGAGCGGCACCAGCCCGAGTGCCCGCGGAGTGTGAGCGCACAGCGGCAGCAGCCCGAGTGCCCGCGGAGTCTGAGCGCAGAGCGGCAGCAGCCCGAGTGCCCGCGGAGTGTGAGCGCACAGCGGCAGCAGCCCGAGTGCCCGCGGAGTGTGAGCGCAGAGCGGCACCAGCCCGAGTGCCCGCGGAGTGTGAGCGCACAGCGGCAGCAGCCCGAGTGCCCGCGGAGTGTGAGCGCACAGCGGCACCAGCCCCAGCGCCCGCGGAGTCTGGCCGGGATGGGAGGGGCGGCAGGCGGAGCGCTCCGTTTCATTCCGCAGCGGTGGCGGCGCCCGGAGCCCGGCGAGGCGGCGGCGGCGGAGCCCGGAAGCGGCTCCAGACCAGGTGGGACTCGCGGTCGGTGCTGCCCCAGCTCGGGGCTCGCGGTGGGGGGGTCCGCGGAGACGACCGCGGTGAGGGCCGGGGGGACGTGGGGGAAGCCGCCACAAGGAACTCGTGGGAATTGCTGGTACCGGCACCGGGCCAGGCTCACTCCAAAAATCCCTGCCGTAATTCACTCCTGAGAGCCCCAGAAGGGGCTTCCAAGGGGCTACGGTTCTCGACCAGCTTCAACAGAGTGGGGCCCTTTTTCTTAGCAAGGCTTTTGCACCAGCCCGAGAGCCCGCGGAGTGTGAGCGCACAGCGGCACCAACCCGAGTGCCCGCGGTGTGAGAGCGCACAGCGGCACCAGCCCGAGTGCCCGCGGGGTCTGGCCGGGATGGGAGGGGCGGCGGGCGGAGCGCTCGTTTCCTTCAGCAGCGGTGGCGGCACCCGGAGCCCGGCCAGGCGGCGGCGGAGCTCGGAGGCGGCTCCAGCCCAGCTGCGACCCGCGGTGGTGCTGCCCCAGCTCGGGGCTGCGCTTGTCTCCGCACCTGCTGCCGCACCTCTGGGCAGCGCCGACAGCGCAGCCACAGCTCCCACCGCCCTCCTGAACCCCCGCACAGCCGGCACCAGCAGCGACCTCTCACCGTGTCCCTTTCAGGGTGCCATCAGCGCGGCTGGAAAGCTGTTCCCGAGGCCGAGCTCCCAAAGGATCTGCCAGCAGCACTCCTGATGTCTCCCAGGCAAGGTGCTGTTTGTTCTGGGCAGAGAGATGCTGCCTGTGAGCTGGAGAAGAGTGAATTCTGCTCCATTTGTGGAGTTGTGAATGGGCCCCAGCATCCCCAGGAGGGACCAGCAGCCGCGGTTCCACACTTGCCTGAGGCCCAAGAAGCCTCTTGGCATAAGGAGGAGGATGCCACTTGTGAGCATGCAGTGAGTGCAGATGTGGAGAATGGATTCTGCACCAAAAATGGGAGTGTGAGGGAGCCCCTGGCTCCCCAGGGCACACCAGCAACCAACAATGAACACAAAAGGAACCTCAGAAGATTCCTGGGTGAGTGCAGGGCCACCCCTGTGGCCTAAAGGCTGGGGACAGTGTCCCCTCCCAAGGCCAGGGCTGGCAGGTGTGTGGCTGTTTCCCCATGTCTGGAAGAGGCCTCGTGTTCTGCTGGGCCCCATCCGTGGCTGGAAGCAAGAGCCCCAGCTGCCCCCAAGGCTGTGCAGTTCTCCTGCTGCAGCCTGTGCCCACAGCTGTGTCCCTGCCTGTCCCCACAGCTGTGTCCCTGCCTGTGGCCAGGCTCTTGGCTCTCTGGCTGCCAGCTGAGGGAGGGCCACACTGCCTCAGGACTCCCTGCTCTGCTCCCTGGCCATAGGCTGAGCAAATTGCAGGGCCGGCTCTGCTTCTGGCAGCCAGCAGCTCTTTCCTGCTCCAGGTGAATGGTTCAGGTGCCATCCCGTGGGCACGGTGGTGCTGATTCTGCTGCTCCTGGTGCTGGTGCTGGCTTTGGGGGCAGCCTTGGCTGTGCTGGCAGGTAAGGGAGGGGCAGCAGCCTGGGCCCAGCCCCTCGGGGCAGAGTGGGCTCCCTGCTCCCTGCACAGGGGAATCCTCACACCTTCTCCTCTTCCCCCTGCAGCAGCACCACAGCTTCCAGTCACACCTGCGACTCCGCTGTTGGTTCTGGGCTGTCCCCATGGTTGGGTGGGCTACAATGGGGTCTGCTACTACTTCTCACGGGATTTCAGCACGTGGGAGCAGGGTCAGGAACGGTGCTCCGAGCTCAATGCCTCCCTGGCCATTGCCAAGGATGAGGAGGCCATGGTGAGTGAGGGGCTGCGGGCGCTGTGGGGTGGCTGAGGGCAGCCTGGGGGCGCTCCTGGGCCGGGCTCGGTGCTCGCAGGGCCGGGGCTGCAGCCCTGGGCCGGGGCCTTGCAGGGAAGGAGCCCCGGCGTGCGGGGGGAGCCCCGGGCACGTGTCCCCCCGAGGGGCCGGGGCAGCTCCCACTCCTCTCTCCTGGGCAGGATCTGCTCTCCCGCCTCTGTGGGAATTTCGGTTACTGGCTCGGGCTGCGCAGACGGGGCGAGCGCCTGCACTGGGGGGACGGCAGCAGCTACAGCTCCCGGTGAGTGCCGGGGAGCCGAGCAGGGCCTGGGGGCACAGGGGCACAAGGGCTTCCCCTGGCAGCCAGCGCTGCCTCTGCTCCTCCCTGCAGGGTTCCTGTCCTCGGCAGTTCCCAGTGCGTGTACCTGGCTGACAAGAGATTGAGGAGTGAGAACTGCTCCAATGAGCGGCCGTATCTCTGCAGCAAGACCCAAGCTCCCCTGTAACAGGGGCTGCAGAAAGTGTCTTCTGCACACTGGGCAGTGCCAGCTTCACCTCTGAGGCCAGCACAGCGCTGTCCTTCCTCAGCTGCGCCCTGTGCCTTGCACTTCCTCTCAGGGTCACCTCAGTGCCTCTTCATCCCCAGTGCCAGCGCTGGGCTGGGGCTGCAAAGGAAAAGTCTCTGCAATCCATCCTGCCACCGACGCTGCCTGCAGTGAAGGCATTGCCCTCATGACACAATAAGCTCCAATGGGAAATCCAAATCTTCCTGGCCTCTTGGAAATCATCACCAACTGGTCTGAATGTGGCACTTGTGAACTGTCTTTGGAAGAGGAGGAAGAACCGCTGACACATGCTGAGGAGGAATCCCACTATTGGCATCAGGCACCTGACTGTGGGCAATGGTCTGTCTGTCTGTCCAAGTTGACTATATGATGCTTTTAGCCCAAATCATCTTCTTCTCTTTATGCTGAATAATAAGTTTTGCCTCTTTAAGACGTCTTCCAGAGAGTGAAGAGGGGAGAGAAGAAGTGTGCATTGTTTTCAGACACTGCTCTCACTCCTCCACATTCCTGCTCCTAGACTGTGTTGTCTGCAGATGGACAGACAACAGGATCGAGCTCTCCTTGGCTTTTAGTTAGTTGAGCTAGCTGAGGCAAAGAAGTTCCCTGGACTCTGTTTTTTTTCCTTTTCCTCTTTTTTCGGACCTGTTTGAACCTGCTCTGGACTGAACACCCAGAAGAGCACCAGCAGCTCACACCTGGGGCCTGCCGGGCTGGGCCTGGGGCACAACATTTCCAGCACCAGAGGGACTGATGGGAGACTCAGTGAGCTGAACTGCAACCTGGAGGAGGACTTTCTCAGTTTGTCACCTCTTTTGGAGCAGCAAGGGGTTTTATTGTTTAATAAATAGTTTTATTCCACTTTTCTCCAAGGAGGTATTTTCTCCCAGATTGGTTGCAGGGAGGAGCCAAATGAATCTGCTTTCCTAGAGGAGCCCAAATTTGCCCTGAACCAGGACACTGTCACAAAGGATCTGACTGTCCTCCTGTGGGAGGAATCCCAGGCTGGAGCAGTGTAGGGGGATAGAATATAAGAAAATAAAGATGGTCCAGAAAGTAATCTTACCCCTAAGGAGTTGCAGATGGGGCAATTAGCAAATATTAGGAATAGGCCTGATTTTAACAGGCCACAGCTGTAACCAATGAGAAGAAGAGTGCTATGAAAGAGTGGGCTGGCAGGTTGGGAAGGGAACTGGAGTCAGTTGGCCACTTTGTGAAGAATGAAGAGTCAGTGCTCTGAGGAGCTACCCAGGAGAAAACACCAAGAAAGTGTGAAACATCTGCGATAAGGAGACAACAGTATGGAACCCCCGTGAAAAGATGACAACAGAGCAGGACAGATTTGTCTCCCTGAGGGGGATGCAGTGACATGATTTGGCTGTAACCCCCATCCCTCTGTGTCACTGTGTGGGGAGGAGAGAGGGAGGGAATTGTGGATAAAGTGAAGCCCAGGAAGGAGAGAACAGTGTGGAGAAGGTGCATTTTTAGGATTTGGCAGCCTACTCACTCTCTTGTTGTGATTTCTTTCATAATACATTCAATGGAAATTAATGGCCCCACTCCAGGCTTCCAATGCCCATGATGGGTGAGAGATCTCTGGCTGCCTTTCTTGAGAGCCCCGAGCCTTTCCTGCTGTGTTCTGTTGCCTGCCCAGGGGCAGCAGCAGAGCCTCAGAGCGCTTTTCTGGCCCCAGGCACCTGGCCTGGCCCAGCCCAGCCCAAGAATCCCTGCCAGCATTCCCTGCACCATTACCCGGCCCCACGGCGGCTGCGGCTGCGCGGGCAGGCGGCTCCAGGAGTTCAGAGTGGGCAAAATGGGAGCGAGGGACAGGAGGCAGCTGGTGCCAGTGGGGGAAATGGCTTTGCTGGAGCTGGCAGAGAGAGGAGGAGGGAGAAAGTGGTGCCAAATAAATGGGACAGGTGGGCATTTTGCTTTCCAGCTCTGTGGGAGGAAAGGAAGAGCTGTCAAATCCATCCAGGAAAAGAGGGGAGAAGTAGCAGATGGTGGAAATCTCTTACAATTGGGATTGATTTGATCTGCCTGAACTGCAAAAGCCAACAGTCTCCAAGCACCACCAGCGCTGTGATGTCCCTTGCCCTGCCCCTGCCCTGGCTGCAGCAGCCGCCTGTTGGGACGGGCCCTGTTCTCTAAAAGAGCTGCACCCAGGGACCATTGGGGCAGTGCTGGGTAAGAAGTGAGGAATGGCAAAGGGTGGGAAGTGTCAAGGGAATAAAATAGAATGGTATAAGAAAAAATGATAACAAAACTGCACCAGGAATGGCCACTGACCGCTGTCACCAAAAGAGCTGCACTGAGGGACGGCCACACGTTTCTGTTCCCACACGGAAACGGTGGGACTTGCCTTCTCCTTAATAACCATCAGTGGCATTTCCAAGGCCAGCAGGTACACTCAGACATCCAGAATCATCATTACACTGGAAAAATGGGGTTGGCATCAGCTGTGACACACATCAGGAAGAGCACAGCAGCAGAAATAGGGATTTCCCAGCTCCCTCCCAGGGAGAACAGTATCAGCACAGGGACAGAAAATGCTGATAGAACATCCTTTCCCACTGCTCCCTGTGCTCAGTTGGAGGTAGCATCCTTTAGCTTGTGCTCTTCAGTGGGTTTACCCATGGAAATACTGCAGAGGGATGCAGAAGATTTACTAGCATGTTAAAAAGAAGCTGAAAACCCAGGAAGGATGACATTTGGGATAGGGACACAAGCAAATTCACACATTATATGACAATTCAATATGGCTGCTGTGAGTATGCAGCATGGAGGACAGCTAGATGAAACTAGAAGAGATTCCAAAACTGTTTGGCCTTGCAACAGCAGCTAAGGTTAATAACCCTCTCCAATTGAAAAAAAAAAAGGAAATCTGCTCAGAACTCATTTGGATCACCATCCCTGCAGCCATTGGGCATCACGACTCCTTTTCCCCACCAAACTACAAAGGCTTTCCTGGAAATCTCTCATTTTCTGCTTCCTACCTGTAACAGTGCTCAGGTGACCTGTGTGATCTCTCTGAATGAACTGAGCTTTACCTTCACAGCAGCTCTGCTCTTCACTGCCCAGCCTCGTGCCCTTGGCAATTTCCATCTGGCAGCGTTGGCCTGCTGAAGGAGAGGCTCTGTTCCAAACATGCCCACTTTGCAGCAGTACCCAACGATGGGATGTTCTCCTGCCTGGACTAATCCCTTTGCTTCTCAGCTCCAGCTGCAGCCCACAGACCTGGCACTTGTTCAGGAGCCTTTGCCATGGCACGGCCCCACCCAGCTGATTCCCAGCCTGGCAGCACACTGGGCACACATTCCCAGCCCTGGCCGTTGTTTCCATCCCACTGCAAGGAGCCCAGTTGTTCCCGAGTGTTCCTGCAGGAATCCAGGCCCAGGTGTCTGTGGGGTTTGCAGGGGCTCTCTTGGGGGTACCTGAGGGTGTCTGTGGGATTGGGGAGGGGGGCCTGAGCTCTGGGGGTGTCTCTGGGACTCCTGCTCTTTTCCCCTCCTATTTCCCATCCTTTTTCCTCTCATGTTTTGCACCCTTTTCTCCTCACCTTTCTAGAGCTTTCCTGCTTCCTAAATGCCACCTTTTCACCATTATGCCATCTACATTTTTAACTCTTCCCCCCTTTTCTGCTGCCATTTCGCCCCCCATTTTGGTGCCTTTTTTCCTGGTTTTTCTGCCCTTCCCCCCCATTTTTATTGCTGCCCTCTTTTCCCAATTTTTGCCCCTTTTTTCCCCTCCATTTTGTTCTTCTTCCATTTTTTTGCCACCTCTTTTTGATACCTTCTTTTCCACCCCTTTTCTACCAATTTTTTCCACCTTGTTTTTTTTGCTGCCCTTTTATGCCTCATTTTTTCCAGCTTTTGTGGCCCCTCAATTTAAATGCCTCAATGGAATCAGTGGGGGTTTCTACCAATTTCAACCCTAAAAAAAAGGCACAACAGAGATTCCTTGTCAATTTAAACTGAAAGATGATGAAAATTGAAGGTTTGTTCTCATTTTAGACCTATAAAATCCCATCATAAAGGGCGTTCCCTGATCTATTTCAGCAAGAGAATGGGGATTCCCCATCCATTGATAGCCCTGAAATAATGGCCAAGGCAGGGTTTCTTTCCATTGATCCCCTCAACATTGCAGGTGAATGGGGATTCCCCCAGTTGAAACACAGACTATAAGGGAAAATTAACCAGTTAAACAACTCCAGAATACACTTGGACAGAAATCCATTGAAAGGGAACCACACACCACTTGTCTGCCCTAATTAATTCCATCAGGCTTCCTTCACTAAAAACACTCTCAGAATTAAAAGTGGAGATGCCTCGTGTGTTACCTCAAAGCAGAGGAAGAGGCAGCATGGAAATGCTTCTTCTTCCATGGCAAACTCTCCTGGGAGCACTCCCAGAGCCTTGCAGGGCTCCCCTGGGAAGCTGCTGAACAAATGGAAAGAGTTGGGATGAGCAGAGCCCCAGAGAAATCCCAGCCCCACTGATGGAAAAGTCAGATTATCCAAGCAGCAACAGCAGCTGGAGTGTTTGCAAAAGAGCAGCTTTGTTCTGAACCTCAGCTTAGGAGTTCTGCTCATGCACTAAGGGAGTCCTTCCATCTATTTGGACCTTTTCTATAGCACTGGCCACACAGCAGTTCAATGTGATCATGTTCTTCAACTCAATTATGTTTTAAAGTATCTAAACTTGATCTAGCTACTCATCAGTGGAGAATTTTATGTATTTTCAGAGTAAATTACCATTCCTGGTCAAACACCAACCCTTCCCAAGGTTCAAGTACCTCTGTTTTCCACCACTAAATGCTCATTAGCCTTGTCTCAATTAAAAACCCTCTGTTAACCCCATTTTTCCACCACAGATTTGTCTGAGTCTCTCACCTCTCAGCAGTCCAAATTGCTTGAAATGTAGCAGAACCTTCTTCACACTTCCCAGCTCTTGCTGTCCATCTCTAATCCCTGTCCAACCTGCCAGTGCTCTCCCTGAACTGCTGACAAAGGAAATTACACAACAACAGTGGAGGACAACTCATTAATTGCTGAATGAAAATGAAATAAAGAGAAATTAAGAAGCTGATTTGGACCCAGCAGGACTGCACTGTTGCTGTCTGTGTATCAAGAATTTTTATGTATTTTATATCAAATTTAACTTGTTGAAACCTAAGTTCTCATATTTAAAATAGATTGTTCATTCCACATGAAAGCAACATGCTGTGTGCCGTCCAGCCACATTTTCACTGAAAAAACCCCAAACTGCTCAGCCTGGGCTCCCATCATGCCAGCAGTAGCTGTATATCAACATTCAGCAATAATGGAATTCATTCAGAAATGAACAATTACAAAAATACTTTCACTCCAAGAACTGATACTGCACTGAGGAAGTTATGCATACCTTCAAAAAATTCAGTAGTCAAGATGTATTTCTGTTTTGATTGAAATAAATTTAAAAAATACTGCTGGCCAATATTTACACATTTGGTCCAATTACTCTTCCTGCAATGTGCTATTTCCCCACCTGCCCCTGAAGGCAGCAGCATTTTCAGAACAAGAACTGCTCCCCAGATATTGACCCCACTCAGCAATGGATAAAAGGACATTTTAGAAATGTGGCAAATTGGATCACTGAATGAAAAAATGGAAGAGAGGTGTTGTAATAAAACAAAACCTCATTTGAGTCATGCATTCAACATCATTTCCCAGATTTCTGAAAATGTGCTAACATTAGGAAAATCTCATTTCCACCCAAGACAGTGTGCAAACAGAAGCTTCTGCAGGTAAATTCACTCTGCTGAAGTGACACAAAAATGAACAGAATGCTCCAAATTCAAACCTTTGGCCTCTTCTCCCACATCCTGCTCCTGTGTCTGTGCTCCATCTCCCCAGCAGCCATGTCTTGTGCCAAGGCTCTCCCTGCCTTGCTCAGCTGCCAGTGAGCTCTGTGCTCTCAGGTAAATTCACCCCCAGGCTCTGTCAAATGTTCCAGCTGGGTCCTGCCAGGCCAGCCTGGGCACTGCGGGACTCGAGCAGCTTTGCCACCAGGTTCATGTCCACAGCCAGGGCTGCCAGCTCAGCAGCCTCAGCTCCACAATCAGGGCCAGCACTCTCACATGGGGCTGCTCCAACAGAACTTGCCTGCAGACAGTACAAAGAGAAAGCTTTATCAAATTGCACGAGCAGATTTAAGGGGGGAAAAAAAAAGGGCAAACCACAGGAGAAAAGAAACAGCAATTCTGCAGCCAAAAGAGTCCAATACACTCCTGAGTCCTGACAGACAGGAATTCAGACACCAAATGCTCATGCCAGCTGAAAATCACCACTGTCCATTACCCAGATTAGGTTTCAAGAGAAGGACACAAAGTGTTGCTGAGTCCTGGCTCAGCTTCCTATGGGAGAAAACTGCTACAGGAACTCACAAGTGAAGCTGCAGCTTCTTGCCCTACTACTAAAAACAGGGAAAAGAAAAAACTAAGCCTTGGAAAAGATGGGCAAATTCCAAGCTTAGGTAAGCTTTAGTTTATAAAAAATGTATGATGGTGCAGGTCCAGCACACTTTGCTTGCACGTGGGAAGGTTCCAATCCCATCACTCACAATGGCCACTTGCAGCACATTTCCTGCTTGGAAATTACTGCTGCAAATCAGAGCTCAAGGCACACTCACCCCTCTCTTGGGGCTGCTGAAACTTTTCCCAACGTTGCTCTGTGCCAGCTCACGCTCCATCTCCTTCATGTACGCCTTGACACTGCCCACGAGCTCCTCAGGAGACACCTTCTGCTCCTGCCTTCCATTCCCAGCATCCAGCTCCTCATCATCCTCAGCTGAGAAACCAAACTCCTCCTCTTCACCCACATCATCACAATCCAGCTCCTCTGAGTCTGCCCCTGCACATGATGTTGTGTCAGTACAACAGCAAAGAAGTCGGTGCTGGCATTTGTTTCAAAGAAAGAAGCAATCTCACCTAAAATTCTGTCCAGGGCTTTTGTAAAAGAATCCACATCAAAGGTAACATGGGATTCATCAGGAGACCTGAAATCTAAAATTATTTTTAAAGAAATGAAGCTTCTATGCTTGCCTAAGCCTGACACAGGCACAAGCCATATTGATTTCTCTCAAGCCAGGAATGAAGTTGGGACGTTTGAATTTAAAAGTCCTCAGAAGTTTGAAGCCTGTGTGCATTAGACATCAAACAACCAGTGGAAGAATTCTTTGAATAAAGGAGAAAAATTGTGAAGACCACAAAATCCAACTGAGGGACAGAGAGCAGCTCAGCTTGCAGCACTTGAACCTGCACCAGTGCCAGAGTGGCACCAAGCTGATTTAAAGCAAGTACAGGTTCACTGCTCTGCCTTTGCTTCAGGCCCTGCTCAGCACAGCACCTTCAAACTCTGATTCTCTGCATCACACAACCAACCACAGGGCTGCAGCACAGTGCAACATTCCACACCAGAGCCACACTCCAGGGGCTACTACCATGGCATTTCTGCTCCTTCCTGCGTGGAGACTTTGGACACAAAAGCCTTCATGCTCTCAGCAACTGTTTCCAAGTCATAGTTTTGCTCCTCCTCATTTGGGGAAGGAAGGGACTCATTTCTTGTCTCCTTCAGCATCTGATCCAGAGCACCTGGTGTAATATCCAGCCAGCTGTCATCTGAAAGACCACAGCACACATCTGTTACTCTGCACAAGCCTGCTGGCTCACAGGCCCCAACCAGCTGACTGACAGGGCTGCAACCATCCTGCAGCTCAGTTCTGCAGTTCAGCTCTTGTGCTGGTCCTGGGTCACACACAGCAAAGCCAGAGAGAGGATGAGAAGAACTGAGTGCAGATTTCTTGTCACTACTTACAAACTCTGCTTTGCAGAGCTCAAACTTAGAGAGACCATTCTAGTCACTGAGAAGCCTTGGGCCACTCAGTGGAGGAAGAAAGCCTTACTCTAAACTGGGAGAGCCAATCCAGTGTTTAGTCTTAAGGAAGGCTGGATTTGCTCTCCCTTCACAGCTGTCAGCATTGCCCCTCTGCCCCCACAAATAATCATCTGTAATAGGAATAATTCCCCCATCCAGCTCACCATCCTCTGCAGGAAGACAAGCTGCTTCTCTCTCCAATTCCTTCACATCAATGGGGGTTGTCTGTAGTAGTGTCAGGATTTCATCACTGGGGCTCACTTCATCACAGCTAGAAGAAAAACATTGAATTTACAGAAATGGATTCAATGGGATCACATGCTCTGCATTCAGCTTTTCACTTGAATTCTTCCATTTTCCTTCTGTGCAAGCACATCAAAAAGGGAAATGAATCTGGGGAAGTACCAGAGCACTACACAGAGCATTGGCCAAAACAGGACACAGTCAGTCCCTGCAATTCCCAGCTGATGGCTCCAAAGCCCATTGGTCATGGCTCCTTTCCTTCACATTTCATTTGCCTTGGTAAATATTAAGATTACCTGATCACAACCAGCAGAGACTGGAAACTCAAAAAAATAACAGTCAAGATATTATGGGCTGGCAAAGTCTCAGATATTTTTGCAGTGATTTACTTTTTGGATTTGATCATCCAGAGAAATCCACAGCCAGCCCCTTGAGAAAAGGAGACAGATTACCCTGTATTCATTATTCACTGGGACTGCTTTTCAATGAAACTTTTCTACACTTTCTACAGACAACCAAGCAAAAATTGATTTACAGTCACCACTTGGAATCCACTTGGAAGAGCTCAGCATTTCACATAACCAAGATAAAAGAGTTACTCAAGCCAGAACTTCTCCCAGTGGAGCATTCCAGAGGAATTAGTACTTGTATGTCCTGGCCACAGCTCCCATGTTCAATGTGCAGTGGAGAAAAGAGTTCAGGTGTTTGTAACAAGCATTTCAAAGGTCACTTACAGGATTTGTAGGATATATGACACTCATGAATTTCAAGTAGCTCTCACCTTTCTGGCACTGCAACAGATTGCTGGAAGTGATCTTCTGCCATGTGCAACAGTTCCAGGTACTTGGCTGATCCTTCCATTTCTCCCTGTTAAATGCAAGTCACAGGCATGAACCCGAACAATTCTCCCTCCCCTTCCTCTTCCCAGTCAGGCTTTCTAAGGGTGACTGTTGGTCACACAGGAATGCTGAGAGAACCAAAACAACTAAAACCTCTTGGCCATCTACACTTGGAACTCAATACTGCAAAGGGCATTCCTGTATTTGAAGTTTATTAAAGGATATGGAGCTAAGAATCTCAATAGTGTTGTCCAATTTGATAACCTTGAAACAAGTAGTCAATTTATGTCCCATTTATTAACATCAAAAAAGTAGTGAAAGGCATCTTAAAAAAAGAAACAAAAAAATAAACCAGACAACCTCACCAAAACCCCCAGAAGTCACAAAAACCACACACACATAAAAATTACACTTGCATGGGCCCAGATAGGTCGATGGTGTTATGTATGGATCTTGAAGAATATTGAATTCTAGAGGGGTGGAAATGAAATGTAAACCAGTGAAATCAGTCACACCTCACACAATCACATATGGGGGTTTTCTTCACTCAAGTGTATTTCTCCCCTTGCTTTAGATGAATTAATCAATCCCCACATCTTGCTTTTTCCTTTTTAATTTCCAAAATAAATTACTTTCAAAGGGAAACAAGCTGCACATGTCCCCTTTAAACACATTAGTTCATTTCACACAGAGATATGGATTCAAGCTCCTCACACAAGTTCAAGGGTTAAAATGTATTTTCCCTGCAATGTTAAAAACTCTGAAATACTCACAGACCTTGAAATAATCCTTCTCCTTCAAGCTCCTGAGGAATCTCTCCCACAGAGGACCGCTTAACACGTTTCTCTTGGCATCAGGAGCCACTTTACTGCTCTTGGAGCACAACATTTCAAAGCCATGAGCCTGCAGATAAAAGATGCAACAACAAGAGGTTCTCAAGGTGTGACAGACTTTGCTCACATTTCTCTGGACAAGCAGGCAACCTCCAGACAAGGACCCACTCCCTGGGCATGCATGAACCAAGGCCAAAATGCCCCAGCAATCATTACCAGCTTCATGCCCAGCTCGCAGGCTCCGTACTGAGGATGAGCTGGGGCGGGCAGGGTGTATCCACTGCGTCTGTCTGGAACAAACTGCTGCTGCACCAGCTGTGCATATAAACACCGAGTGAAAGTCACCTGCAACAGCCACAGCAGAAACAAACACTCCCTGCAGCGCGACTGGGCTGGGGACAGCCAGCAAACTCCCTCCAGGTCACCAGACTGGCTTTGGAGGCACCCATATTACAGGCAGTGCCTGAGACTGCATTCAAAATACATCATAGAAAGATTTTTCTGATAAATTGCTTTTCAGGCTATACAATGTTTGTTCCAACCTGAAATCCCCAAGCAAATATAAACTTTTGTCATTCTAAATACATTAGGAAAAATCCTTAATATTCTGGAAAATCCCCATTTGAACTGTAACACGTTTATCAAATACATCTTGTTTCCTTAACAACAAAAAAACCACGTTTCTTTTCAACTAGAGAAGTGCTTTAGGAGAACCAGGATATCCTAACTGCTTCAGAACATCACAGGAACTAAAAAGCAGCATTTCAGGTATCACATGCGACCTCTGCTGGTTCCTGATGCTAAGAAAAGCCCTGAATGCAACCTTCTCAACTCCCTCACACTGTCTGTTCCCTCAAACAAAAGGAAAGTATGAGCCTGACAGTCCAGGTACTCACTTGCAATCTATTTTGGTCTTCTGTTCCAGCCCTTGTAAGAATCTTGGAGTAGGGGAAAATAATTAAACAATTTTTTGCTAATGACCAAATAAATTATGTCCATTTTAATTCATTCCATTAGCAGCCATCCATATTCGTGTGAAGGTGTCTGCTCATTATTTCACCTGGACCAGACAAAGCCTGTGTCCTTACAGAAACAGCAACACTCCAGCCCTGAGCATTCCCTACCCTCAGGGACACTTCTGAATCCATGTCTGCTGGGGTTTTTTTAATATTCATAAACTCATAGAAAGGCTTAGGTTAGAAGGGACCTTAAAGATCAACACCTCCTTCCAACACCCTTGCCACAGCCAGGCACACCTTCCACTAGCCCAGGCTGCTCCAAGCCCCATCCAACCTGCCCTTGGACACTTCCAACGTGTCTGGGATGGGGAAACACCTCCAAGGATGGGCAATGCTAAGACAGGACCTTCAGAGCACAGGCACTGCCCCTTGGCAGCCCTCCCACTAAAGCAGCTCAGCAGCACCCGCCTTACCTGGCTGCCAGCCCCGCGAACTCCCTGCTCATCTCCCGCAGCAGCTACACAATGAACCACTCATCCTCCACCTTATCCCCGAACACCACGGTGCCGCCCAAGTGCGCCGGGATCTCGCCTGCACGGGGCACAGACAGGAGAGGCGGCTCAGCAACGCCGTGCCCAGCAACAGATTGTCCACACGGGCTGCGGAGTCTCCCTCACTGCGGATATCCCAGACCCTGCTGACACAATCTTGTGTCCTGTGCTCGGGGATGGCCCCGCTGCACCAGGGAGGTGGCACCAGATGCCTCACCGGGCTAACCCGTGCTGTGACACCGAGAGTCGGGGAAGCCGCCGGGTCCCCCTCACACGCTTCTGGTTTCTGGCCCCCGAGACCCCCTCACACGGCCCAGTTGTCCTCACACACTGCCTGTTCCCGGCTGCCGGAGTCTCCTCAAAAGATCCCGGTTCTCAACCGCCGGGTGCCCCTCAAACTCTCCCGGTTCCCGGCCGCCAGATTGCCGTCAAACTATCCCGGTTTCCCCTCACACGCCCTCAGTTCCCGGCCACCGGGTCGTCCTCACAGGGCTCAACTCCCCCTCACACGCTGCCGGTTCCCTGCCGCCAGATTTTCCTCAAAAGATCCAGGTTCTCGGCCGCCAGGTGTCCTTCACACTCTCCCGCCTCCTCCTCACAAGCTCCCGGTTCCCGGCCGCCGGATCCCCTTCAAACGATCTCCCCACCGGTTCCCTCTCAGACGCTCCTCGATTCCGGCCGCCGGGTTCCCCTCACACCCCTCCGGTTTCCCCTCACACTCCCGGTTCCTGGCCGCCTGATTCCCTTAACACGCTCCCGGGTTCCCCCTCACAGGCTACTCGATTCCGGGCGCCGGGTTCCCCTTCTACCCCCCCGCTTTTCCCTCACACTCTCCCGGTTCCCGGCCGCCGGTTCCCCCTCACTGGCTCCCGGTTCCCGGCCGCCGGGTGCCCCTCCCAGTCCCTCCGCTCCGGGCGCTCCTCCTGCCGCGCCTCCCGGCCCCCTCCCGGCTCACCGCGGCCCGGCACGTAGCGCAGGCGGAACGGCTGCCGCTGCCACACGCAGGCGGCCAGGAGCGGGGCCAAGCGCACCAGGGCCAGCTCAACGCAGCGCCGCAGCAGCGCCTCGCCGCCCGGGCCCGCCGCCGCCGCGAACAGGCGGTAGCGCACCGCGTCCTCGGGCAGCGCCGGCCGCCGCAGCGCCTCCATCGCGCCGGGGCCCAAAGCGCTCCGCCCCCGGGCAGGAGCGGCGCGATGGCGGCGGCGGGGCGGCGGCGCTGAGGGTGATATCGCGATACGCGCGGAAACCGCTGCAGCCGTGAGTGGCCGCCGCTGCCCCGGTGCCCGGCGCGGCCCCGAGCCCCAGCGCGGTCCCGGTCGTGATCCCCCGGCCCCGCTCCCGGGCCTGCCGCCCGCGCTGCCCCCAGCACCGAGCAGGGCCCCGGGACGGCCCGGTCACCCCCTGTCCCCGACGGGAGATGGTTCCCGGCATTCCCGGCATTCCTGAGCACCGGTGTGACGGAACGCAATTAAATCCCTGCAACCGGCTCTTATCCCCTGACCCAAGAGTTGGGTCAGTCCTGACTTACTCGGCTCGTTTACTCTTGTTCTATTTAATGTATTCCAATTTAATTAATCTACGGGGATAGTGACGTCATCTCTGCTTTTAGGGAGCTGTACCTCAATTCGCAGCATCTTAGGTTTAAATTTAATTGATTTTGATCCAGCTGCCCTATAGGTATAGGGTCAAATTGCCAAGGCCAAGGGACTTGAATATAGTTTTGAGGCAGAAAATATCTGGGTTTCTTGCCAGTTTTCTGACCAGGTAGAGCCAGGGCCTGTCTAGAGCCCAGACCCTCATTGGGAGGGTCTCCCTCACATACCTCAAAAACAAATCTCTCAAGAATAGCAGCTATGAGATGCCCCAACACAGCAAACTGCTGGAGTGCTCCTGTGAGAATAACTGGGGCTGTGTGTGATTCCCACAGAGCAGGAGCAGCCTTGCCCTCAGCAGGTCACAGCCCTGTCCCATGAGGATGTGTCACAAAAGGGTCAGGAAAGACCACAGGACCTCAGTTCAGATGAGGCGTTTGACCGAGCCCAGAGATCTCATCCTGGAACTCTGAAAACACAGGAAAATCATGAGACAGCCCTGGGTCAAGGCACAGCAACCCTGCTGGAACAAGAGAAGGGACTGAAGGCTGAGCAGGCAGTGCAGGGAACGGCTGCAGACAGCCTGTTCAAAGAGATGCAGCTGCAGCTGCAGAACAAAACAGAGAGATCCCAAAGTGACACCATGTCTTGTGGATAGTCACACAAAGATATGTCAAAGTTCATGAAATGCTAGCTATAAATAAGGTAATGGTGTCTTATGAATAATTCCTGTTATAAAAATGAGTGAATTCACATGATGGAACCAATCTATCAGCAGTGACTGTCTCAGGAATTGGAGACAATATTCTTCCAGCATTCCTGTATCCATACAATGAAACACTGAACAGCTTACAATGGATAACAGACATAATGTGGAACAACCACCCACTCTCCTGTGTTATCTGTGGAAGATAAACCAGAAGAGATAACAATCAATGATCCTGTCAGGAAGTGCAGCACTGACACCTGTGCAACCTGTGAGAGGTTCAAGGGCCCAACAAACTGTATCTTCTTCTATCCAAAGGCAGGTGTTTATCAGTGTTTCATCACAGCTGTTTCAGTGGGATCTGTCTTATCTCTAGAAGGAAATAACCACATCTTGCAATGTGAACAAAAATATTTAAACAAAATTAACTTAGGGCCTAAAATTAATTGCAATGTAATTCAATGTCACCGCAGTGGCATTAGAGGTACACTTAAGAGAATTTAGGTTACATCTATAATACCGAATAAAAGCTCATCTTAATAAAACTGGAATAGAACATGAAATGGCTTAAAATGAAGGAGACTGAAACTTGATCTCATCCAAACTCAGCAACACTCAAACCTGATGGCAATCCACCTCAACATAAATGACTCTTAACAAAATTAACTCAATAGAGTTAAAACATAGTTTAACATTACTCAGACATAGCTTTGCCTAATCTTACCAACACTAAAATCAAATTCAAATAAAACAGACCTGAAGTAACAATCAATATCCTTAAAAGTTCTGGGTACTACAATGTGTAACTTAGTCTGATGCTATTAATATCAAAAAGTGCTGAAAATGTGAACCAAGCATGGCTGAAATAGTGGCCTGATGGATTTACTGTAGGGACTAGAAAAGTGTGACAAATACTTTGACCCTATGTAGTTTAAGATCGAGGAAAACTCATGGTAGCCACAAATTTTAAGGAATCATATTTTTAGTAAGACTTTTTAAAGTGGAATTGTACCGAAAGAAACAACAATGTAGAATTTGAAAATTGTGCAACAAACCATGAACTTCTCGAGATTGTAGTTAGTGTAATAGCATATGGTAAGTGTTATCAGTATTTCTGTTAAAGAAATTCGATTGTGTTGTGCTGGACATGATAATAATAACGAGGCACTGCATTCACCGCTTTGAATATCTCCAGTAACAATTGTCAGAGAAATCAGAATTCACGAAAAATTCAAGATTAACTTTAAAAAACCATTTCAACACATTTTTAAGGCATTCTAGAACACGATCTATGAGGCTTCAGTACCCAGGGCAGTCAGAGCCCTTCGGCAAATGCCGGGGGTTCGCCCCGCCGCAGGGCTGGGGAGCCACGGGGGGCAGTGAGTTCGGCCGGGGCCAAGCGGAGGCGCCGGGCAAAGCCGAGCCTCGGGAGGGGGGAAAGCGGCGGCGGCAGCGAGGGAAAAGCCGAGCGGGGACCTAGCGTGGGCTCAGGATGATGCGGGGCAGTCCCCGGATTTTCCAATGCGCTCAGCCGAGCCAAAGTGTTCAGGTCCCCATATCCGGGTCATTAGCGACGGGAGTCGCCAGAAAGGTGAAGGAACCGATCCTGGAAAATGCAGCGGGGAGCGCTGGGGAGAGGGGCCGGGGCGGGGTCGGGGAGCAAAACGGCCGCGCCACGATTGGCCGCGATCCCCCCCCCTCATTTGATTGATCAAATCGGTCCAAATCTGCGGCGGCACCGGCCGTATCCGCTGTGTCTGGCCGGGATGGGAGCGGTGGCGGCACCCGGAGCCCGGCGAGGCGGCGGCGGAGCTCGGAGGCGGCTCCAGCCCAGGTGGGACCGCGGTCGGTGCTGCCCCAGCTCGGGGCTCGCTGCGGGCGGAGGGGGCCGCGGTGAGGGCCGGGGGATTCTGGCGAGTTCCTGGTGCCGGCTTCCCCCGTGTCCCCCTGCGCTGGGATCGACGAGGGAGCGGCTGCCCGCGCTCTCCTCCTTGCCCGGATGGCCGGCATGGAGCCCCTGCCGCGGCAGCGATGGCTCATCGCGGCTGCTCTCGCTAGGACGGAGGCGGCTGCTCCGTGCCCGGGACCCTTCCCGGCCGTGCGGCACCGGGCTCGGGGCCGCTGCTCGGGCGGGAGGTGTCCGTGCCCAGCTCGGGGCTGGCACGGCATGAACTTGAACGTGCCTCAGAGCCCCAAGCGCTGCAGGCGCCGAGTGCGGGCACAAAGCGGCGCATCCTGCCTGCTCCGGGACCGAGGCTTCTCGGCGCTGCCCTCTGTGCCGGGAGCCGCTCCGTGTGCCCAGGCAGGGAGCCGCAGCGGCCGTGCAGGCGCTCGGTGTGGCCCGGCTCCGAGGCGCCGGGGCAGGGAATCATGCGGGGCACAATGGTGAGCAGCCCGGGGCTGCTGCTTCTCGCCCCTCGGCAGGCGGACTCCGAGCCGCAGCTGCCCCGGGCCAGCAGCAGCCGGCAGCTCGCAGGCGCTCTCAGCGCCCGGCCCGGCACGGAGCTGGGCTGCAGCGGCTGCAGAGCCACAGGGGCCGGGGCTGCGGCCACCGCAGAGCTCCCGGAGGCTGCGCTTGTCTCCGCACCTGCTGCCGCACCTCTGGGCAGCGCCAACAGCGCAGCCACAGCTGCCACCGCCCTCCTGAGCCCCCGCATGGCCGGCACCAGCAGCGACCTCTCACCGTGTCCCTTTCAGGGTGCCATCAGCGCGGCTGGAAAGCTGTTCCCGAGGCCGAGCTCGCAAAGACTCTGCCAGCAGCACTCCTGATGTGTCCGAAGCAACGTGCTGATTGTTTTGGGCAGAGAGATGCCGGCTGTGAGCAGGAGAAGAGTGAATTCTGCTCCATTTGTGGAGTTGCGAATGGGCCCCAGCATCCCCAGGAGGGACCAGCAGCCGCGGTTCCACACTTGCCTAGGGCCCAAGAAGCCTCTTGGCATAAGGAGGAGGATGCCACTTGTGAGCGTGCAGTGAGTGCAGATGTGGAGTGTGGATTCTGCACCAGGGATGGGAGTGTGAGGGAGCCCCTGGCTCCCCAGGGCACACCAGCAACCAACAATGAACACAAAAGGAACCTCAGAAGATTCCTGGGTGAGTGCAGGGCCACCCCTGTGGCCTCTAGGCAGGGGCCCATGTTCCCTCCCAAGGCCAGGGCTGGCAGGTGTGTGGCTGTTTCCCGATGTCTGGAAGAGGCCTCGTGTTCTGCTGGGCCCCATCAGTGGCTGGAAGCAAGAGCCCCAGCTGCCCCCAAGGCTGTGCAGTTCTCCTGCTGCAGCCTGTCCCCACAGCTGTGTGCCTGTCTGTGCCCACAGCTGTGTCCCTGCCTGTGGCCAGGCTCTGGGCTCTCTGGCTGCCAGCTGAGGGAGGGCCACACTGCCTCAGGGCTCCCTGCTCTGCTCCCTGGCTGTGGGCTGAGCAGATTGCAGGGCTGGCTCTGCTTCTGGCAGCCAGCAGCTCTTTCCTGCTCCAGGTGAATGGTTCAGGTGCTATCCCGTGGGCACAGCGGTGCTGATTCTGCTGCTCCTGGTGCTGGTGCTGGCTTTGGGGGCGGCCTTGGCTGTGCTGGCAGGTAAGGGAGGGGCAGCAGCCTGGGCCCAGCCCCTCGGGGCAGAGTGGGCTCCCTGCTCCCTGCACAGAGGAATCCTGAGAGCTTCTCCTCGTCCCCCTGCAGCACCACAGGTTCCAGTCACACCTGCGACTCCACAGTGTGTTCTGGGCTGTCCCCATAGCTGGGTTGGGCACAAGGGGGTCTGCTACTACTTCTCAAGGGACTACAGCACGTGGGATCAGGGTCAGGAACGGTGCTCCGAGTCGGGGCCTCCCTGGCCATTGCCAAGGATGAGGAGGCCATGGTGAGTGAGGGGCTGCGGGCGCTGTGGGGTGGCTGAGGGCAGCCTGGGGGCGCTCCTGGGCCGGGCTCGGTGCTCGTAGGGCCGGGGCTGCAGCCCTGGGCTGGGGCCTTGCAGGGAAGGAGCCCCGGTGTGCGGGGGCAGCCCCGGGCACGTGTCCCCCCGAGGGGCCGGGGCAGCTCCCACTCCTCTCTCCTGGGCAGGATTTGCTCTTCCGCCTCCGCGGGAACGTCGATTTCTGGCTCGGGCTGCGCAGACGGGGCGAGCGCCTGCACTGGGGGGACGGCAGCAGCTACAGCTCCCGGTGAGTGCCGGGGAGCCGGGCAGGGCCTGGGGGCAAAGGGGCACAAGGGCTTCCCCTGGCAGCCAGCGCTGCCTCTGCTCCTCCCTGCAGGGTTCCTGTCTTTGACACTTCTGAGTGTGTGTACCTGGCTGATGAGAGATTCAGGAGTGGCAACTGCTCCAATGAGCGGCCGTATCTCTGCAGCAAGGCCCAAGCTCCCCTGTAATAGGGGCTGCTCTACGGACCTTTTAGCAGCCTCCGTGGACTTGTCTAGGCCCCGTGGAGGGTCGAGGCTTAACAACAGGATATTTTGAGTCAGGATGAAATAGCAAAATAAGTTCCTGTCTTCTGCCGATCTGACCCTTTCTTATCTCTGTAACCCCATAGGTCACTTTCCCCTAACTTTTATTATTGGACAAGTTTTTCAAATAGTAAGGGCAGGGGAAAGTGAGCTGTGTACCCTATAAAAAGGGGCTGTTTTAGCCCATTTGGCAGAACAAGAGCCATCGCTGGAACCCTTCATGCACCTCTAGAAAACCATCCCTGTGCCTTGCACTTCCTCTCAGGGTCACCTCAGTGCCTCTTCATCCTCAGTGCCAACGCTGGGCTGGGGCTGCAAAGGAAAAGTCTCTGCAATCCATCCTGCCACCGATGCTGCCTGCAGTGAGTGCATTGCCCTCATTATGTGTGGGAAATAGGGCTCACTATTTACACTTTTTATAATTGTTTGTTAATGGATAAAATCCCGACCTGCCATGCATGTCTTTGCACGTGGTCAAGTGAAACTATTTTTTTTATGTAGTGTTTCATTATAGATCTACATGTACTTTTTTAAGCCTTCTGAAGAATTGAAACATAACCTTGAATTTACATACTGTTAAAAGTTTTTTAACTTTTGAATTGTCTTCAGGACATCTTGTACCTTAAACTACTACATTTCATGCTTCCTTGTGGTTCTAAATTTTTGTGTTTTAACTCCCTGATAATGAGGGTCAATAAATACTTTTGTTTTCCATGCTCTGGTTTCTGTTATTTTGTCTTTCTGATAAGGATATCCCTGAATGTGGGAAATCACTTAATTATTTTACACCATTTTCTGGGTTAGGTACAAATGAAAAAATAATTTGTAAATCAACATTTCACAGTCTTTATTATGCTACAGTCTAAGAGAGTATCTATTACATGTGTATTTATTAAAGCTATACAGTGCATACATAAACTGACACATTATACTATATCAAATGCAGTAATTACACATTGTACTATATCAAGGTTTTTGTGATCAGTAATAGCTTGCTAAAGAAAAGTTATTATGTAAATGCAAAATCCAATACCTATATTTATAATTTATTACATTATGCAACAAGCTTAGTTGGGAAATCCAAATTGCCCTGGAGGCTTGGAAATCATCACAAACTGGCCTGAAGATGAGACTGTCCTTGGAACACGTGAGAAACGACCCTCACTTTTAAATTTTTCAAGGTTTATTTAACCTTAACAAAAAAATACAACAACAGACTGAATAAGGAAAAATTACCGCTCTGGAGGTCTCTGGGACTGTCAGCCACGGGCTCATTTACAAAATGGATGCTCTTCCTTTTATACCCTCAGCCCGTGCCAAAGCTTTGTCAGTGAGCTCCTTCTCTGCCCTCCACAGGTGGAGATCACTTCCTCACACCTTGATTGGAGCTCAGGTGTTGTCCTGTGGCCCCTCCTGGTAATGAGCCAGCCCTCCCCAAATGCCCTGGGAACTGAGGCTGCTACAAGGGGGAGGGAAAGGGGACTGTGGGGGGAGACACTACAGTAACAGCATTCTACATCTAAAAAACTTCTCCTAGCATACACGTAATAATCCCCTAATTGTGAGAGCCAACCACTACATAATTCATCTATGACACACCACCCTTTTCTTTTCCCATGAGTCATTTGTCTCAAACAGTTAGCTCTAATTTTTGATTCTGATAATCTGCTCTTCTCAAAAACATTTTAATTAATCATACTGGTATCTGTTGATGTGGGCAAGGACAGTGGGAACAGAAGAAAAAATCTCAGGTTTTCTTGAGACAGACATATTTGGAATGGACAAAATGAGATCACAGAGGTCTGGCTTGGTTTTTTTATCCCATTTACCGTGCCCATGGGGCTGCTACTCATAGCAGGTGTATCTTAGTGGGGAGTACAGAGGCCAACTCAGTCTTGCCTTCTGGTTCCTGCTGTATTAAAAGACAGCTGAGCAATGACAGAGGTCTGGGGTGCCTTTCTTGCCCCCACCTTGCCATGCCTATGGGATTGTTGCCCACAGCAGGGCTATGGAATCTTCTTGGTGGTGAACACAGGGGCCAACCTGGTCTTGCCCTCTGATTCTTGTTTCACTCTACTTGTTGGTCCTTAAGGAAACTGCCCCAATACCTCTGATTCTTCTCCTTACAAGAACAGAGTGTACACGGAGAGCCAGGGGCCACCCCAGCCAGCAGAGCTGGGTAGTGCCACATACACAAACACACATGTATAAATAAATGTATATATATATATGTCTGTTTCTCTCGGTGGGACAGCAGCTGGATGCACAGAGCCGTGTACCCAGAGCCGTGTCCCTGGACGTGCCCAGCCATGAGTGCACACAGGGACATGTGCAGAGCCAGTGCTCACACACACAGGGACCTGCTCACCTGCACAGAGCTCCTGTGCCCCACGGCACCTGCCAGCAGCACCCACCTGTGTGCACCCAGCCTGCCACAGCAGCACACCTGTGCTGCACAGACACTCACCTGTGCACAGTCCCTACCAATGCACACGGGCCCCAAGCAAAGACCTGCTGGCACGTAGAGCCTGAGCACAGCAGCGTGTGCAGTCACACACAGCAACACACGCCTGTCCCACACAGAGCCGTGCTCACACCTGCAGAACCTGTGCACACTCACAAGCACAGAGCTGTGCACAGCCCCACTCACACCTGAGAGTGCAACGCAGCCCCCGTGCCCACAGCAGGGCACACAGCCCGTGCCCACAGCAGCACATCCCTGGGCACAGAGCTGGGCACAGCAGCACACACAGTGCCCATGGCAGAGCAGGACGTGTGCCCTCACACCTGGGCACAGCACATACACACACACAGTGCCCATGGCAGAGCAGGACGTGTGCCCTCACACCTGGGCACAGCACATACACACACACAGTGCCCACGGCAGAGCAGGACGTGTGCCCTCACACCTGGGCACAGCACACACGGGCACACAGGGCCGGGCACACTCGGGCACAGCTCTCTGGCACAGCTCTCCTGGCCCCGATGCCCCCGGGCTCTCTCCTCGTGGGACCGTGACACGGTGGGCAAGGGGACATTGTGGCACCATTTAAAGAGCCCCCTCTGTGCCTTTGGGCTGAGGACACACAGGCCTGTGCTAAAGGAAAGGTCAGAGACCACGCTGGATTCTGCTACTTGCCTCTCCCCCTCCAAGGGCCAAACTGAGCCCATTTTGCTGTCCTGTGTTCCCCAGAGCCTGAGGAGCTCGAGGGAGAGCATTGGGAAGGTTGGTTGAGGGTCACTGCTGGTGCACAGCACTCGGGGCATTTTTCACCCCTTCCATTTCCATGGGCTGTTGGGGCAGGAACTCACAACAGCCTGAGCCCACTGCCTCAGCAGCTTGTGCTCTGTCCAGGGGCCCCTTTCACTTCTTACCTGAGCAGGGGAACGTGTGGCTCTGGTGCTGGGGAGGGCAGCTCACAGTCCCCTGGGGACAGGGAAAGGAAAGCTCCAGGCCTCTCTGCAGGGGGACAGGGACTTTGAAACAAAGGTGTTCATCAAGATTTCATCTTGGACTGAAAGGGGGAAAGGTGTCTGTGTTATGCATGGAAATTTGAGTGGAAAACAACTGCAATTTCTAATAAAGAATTTTCATCAATGTAAGGTCTCCTGTTTTCTAAAGAAATTTTGGTTCAGTCAGACAGAAAATCACTTTGATGTACAGCTCTCAGTGCTGACTTAAGGTACACTTTTACAAGGCATATATTTAGTTTTCTACAGCAGTGCTAGAGATTCTAGGACATCTGAATCACTGCAGTGTAACAAAGCCCTTGAGACCCAGCTATGAGAGGGCAGCCACAGGCAGGAAGGCAGCTGCACCTGGTTAGCAGGAGATTAAACTAGAACCATAAAACAAGTTAACTTTATAGGCAGATGATGTCACATCCTGTGGTCACTTTGTTTTCTGCTGCGTGAACATTAATTACAGTAACTTCTGCCAGTAACACCGGAAGAGCTGGGAACTCTTAGCCAAGAGTGGATTTGCTGTTTCTGACACTGCTAAACTATTCCATGCCTCACCTGGAGTCCAGAAACTTCTGCTGGAAACTTTGTTATAAAAAACAACTGCAGTCTTTTCTAGGGATCTGTTTCTTTGGGATCTGTGGGATCTCAGCCTCTCAGAACTGGGGTGCAGGGTGAACAAGACCACCCCTGGGGGGCTCGGGAGTCCTGGAATGTTGCCAGAAATGTCTGGTGGCTGGACTTTGATCCCACATGGGAGATGACATCAGTATGAGGATAGGAGGATTTCACTGGGGTGAATGGTGAAGGGATAAGTTAATTGGAGTGTGAGATACAGGGTTTAAGACTTCTGTACAGGGGGGTCTAGAGAAGTAAGATGGAGGGATTGGGGAGTGCCCTTCTCCTCCTTCTTCTTCTTCTTCTTGGCCTCCATCTTCTGTGGTGATGTTGGCACTTTGGGATTGGACCTTACTAAAGTGTACTGGTTAATAAGGGTGAAAGGTATTGGAGAAAAATGATAAATATTGTATACGTAACTCCGAGTATAAAGATAAGTGACCGCCCCAGGGGCTCTCAGTGTGTGCCCATGGCTGACTGCTGAGCAGAACTCTGTCAGGCCAAGAGAAAATCTTTTAGATAAGCAATTAATAAACACCGAGACAGAGAAAAGATCTGAAGTCCCTTCTCGTCCTTTGGAGCGCGGGCGGCCCAAGGCCACCTCGGGCCTTCCCAGACCATCTAAACAGCCGAAAATCCGTCAGGGATCCTCCTAACAGTTCTGAGTTATCTCCCTGGCTTCACTACATCTGTCTGTTTCTCAATTCAGCTCTTAGGTAGAAGGATCCTTCCAAGCCAAAAGGATTTCTGAAGCAGTCCTAACCTGCAGCCCCTGTGTGCCTTCAGGTCATCCATCCAAAAGGAAAAGTGACTTCTGTTCCCTAAGAGAGCCCAGTGATCTGTTGGCAGGAGAAATCAGGAATGGAGAAGGTGATTCCAGCTCTGCTGGGTGCTTTTCCTCCCCATTAGACAGGAGAGGATCAAGCACATACCATCAGCCTTTGCTTCTTCAGGGCATGAAATCCCTGAGGAGACAAAGCCACCTCAGGGTCATCAGATCCCACCTGAGAGAAGGAAATGCTATAAACCTCACCATGGTCTCAGCCACTAAAATAAGGAACTTTTCTTGTGGGTCCCCAATAGCATTTCCAGCAAAGCCCAGCTGGTGCTGAAAATTGCATTCGCATTTAGGGGGCAAAACAAATAAGGAGTCACAGACATCTGAGGTAAAATGAGGGTCCCATAAATGTAAAATTTCTCTTTGTTTTTAACAGAGGAAGATTTTCATCTTTTAAGCCCAAAGCTTCTCTGACACACAAAAGAACATTAAATACAGAGACACTTTAGGTCTAACTTGAAATATTTGTTTCTTTGGCAATTCTGTTTTTACATGAAGTGTGGCTGGATGAACACTACTGAAGCACATGAACACTAAGACTACTACTGCAAACTGCAGAAATTACTGAAAATTCTCTTCTACTGGCAGCAAGAGTCAACATGTCTGAAGGTTTCCTTGTATGGAGAGCAGTTACACTGAATGGTTTTGACATCAAAATCAACTGGAAAACATTGATTTCAGGTAAAGTGTAAAAAATGAACACTGTGTTATAGATATATATTATGGTGTTGGCCTTTTGCCTATATTAAAATGGATTCTATATGTGTGGTGTTAAAGTGACTTTGCTGAAAGTACATAGTTTCTATTTTTGTTGCTAACTAAAACTTGGAAATAGCTGATCTAGATATGCTTGTGTTAAAATGCCTGCTTGGTTGAGATAATATCCAAGGAATAGATGATGCCAACTATCAGCACTCATCTTCTGAAGGCAGTGTGGACCCAGGCCCAAGAACTGAAGGTGATGATAAAATTAACTAAAACCACAACCAAGTGGTTTTAGTTAATTTTATCATCACCTTCAAAACGTGCTTGAAAAAGCAGGACCCAAGGAGGAGCCATGCAAAACAGTTCTTGGGGCATGTAAACTAGTTTGGGGAAAAAATTTACATATGCACCAGGCTGATGCAATAGAAATGCTGTATAAGTGTGTTTCCAAACTAGCAGGTGTTTGGGAAAATTTTACATATGCACCAGGCTGATGCAAAAGAAATACTATATAATTTGTGCTTCCAAACTAGCAGGTGTGCTCCACGCTGAGTGCCAACACACACCTGGCTGTAACCTCTGCTTTGTTGTCTTTGTCTCCTATTAAAGTCCTTTATTAAACTTTTATATTTTACCAGGAGAGGGAACAGTGGATTTTCCACTGTATTTCAGGTACTTTCTCAGCCACATTTTCAAGATGATTCACACAAATGAAACTGTCTGAGGGCAAGAGAGCATTATAGTGAGTAACAGTTTGACATGAGAAGAATTTGGGGAGGTGATAAAAATGGTTTCTCTCTAACTAACCGTCTGTTGAACCACTAAGAAGCTATCACACTATCACACCTCTGTTAAAGGCAATGATAAGACCAAAGGAACCCGTGATTTTCTCCGTCTGGCCGGCAGTGAGGTACCACAGCCGGGCGGGCGCTGCCACGGGCCCGGGCTGGGCCCCTTCCCCATCCCAGCCCCGCTGCTGGGCAGGGAGAGGGGGATGCTGCGGGCCAGATGGAGCCGGCCTTGCTCTCATCTCACTGCTTGTCACAGCCCCAGCCCGGCCCAGCCGAGCCCCGAGAGCAGCCCCAGGCCAGCATCGGGATTTTACCGCAGAGAAGCGGCCGCAGCCATCGGGCAGGGCAAGGAGAAGCCGCCCCTGTCCCAGCCAGCCCAGCCCCGAGCGCTGCTGCTGCTGCTGCTGCTGCTGCTGCTGCTGCTGCTGCTGCTGCTGCTGAGCTCCGGCCGGGCTGATCAGATCGGAGCCGCTCCCCAACCGCAGCTCCGGGTCTGGAACGGGGTCAGGGCAAACATCTGCAGGCTCCAAGCAGCACACAAACCCTTTCAGTGCTTCAGTCCTAACTCGAGTGAGAGAGAAGAACAAGATACAAACATGTAAAAGAACAACATGAAAACATCATGGTCAGTGAGGAGGAAGTTAAGTCCCAGATGGGAGGGACGAGGAGATGCTCTGATTTTAAAGCTGAAATCCCCTTATAAGCTATGGAGAAAAGTCACTTTTCCCCTATAACACATAAAACTCTGGGGAGATGAAGGGTTCAAATTGATATCCAACAAAGGCCTCCACACTAAATCAGCAGTTGCTGAAGTAGCTGTAATCCCCTGACTGCCAACCCAGGAGGACACTGATCCTGAGGACAAGCCCTCTTTCCACTTTGCTGAGGCAAAAAAGGCATTGAGCACCTCTGCCTTCTCCTCACCTGCAGTTACTAAGGTCCTTTCCACATCCAAAAGAGAACAAAAGCTGGTCTAACCCTTCCTTTTACCATTAATATATTTGTAAAAACTGTTTTTATTATCCTTTACAAAAGTTACCAAATTAAGTTCAAACTGAGCTTTGGCCTCCCTAATTTTTTCCCTACATACCGTAGCAGCCCCCTTAAATACTTCCTGAGAAACCTGACCCTCCTTCCCAAGATGTTACTTCCTCCTTTTATTCCTAAATTCCTTCAAACCCTCATTCCCCATCCAGGCTGGATGTTTGTATCACTGAGTTTCTTTTTTGGCACACAGGGACAGTCTGTTCTTGTGATATCAAGATCTCTGTTTTGAAGCACACCCACATTTCTTGGACTCCTTTAAGGGCTGCTTCCCAAGGGACTTTCTGAGTAAGTATCCTAAATAGGTCAAAATCTGCCCTCAGGAAGTCTAAAGCAAAAACTTTATGAGAAGGTGCTCAAATTTCAAAGAAAGAAGAATGCCATACTGCCAGGAGAAAATCTTTGTTCCCAGTGATGAGGATGATTTTGGAAATTAATAATAAGAACTTTTGCCTTTAACCAGCTCATATTTAAAGCAATACCCCAGAAGTCAATATGACTCATAAAGAAGTTGTAGGAAGGATGTAGAAAATGAGAGAAGCTTCACGATAAATTTTCCCCAGGCAGCTGCTATTTGTGACCAAATTAAGATCCAGGAGAAACTGTCTCTCTGTTGGATTTCTCGGCTGTTTAGATGGTCTGGGGAAAAGCCCAAAGATGGCCTTGGGCCCCCGGGTTCGAAAGGACGAGAGGAAGCTTCAGATTTGTTCTCGGTCTCGGTGTTTATTAATTGCTTATCTAAAAGATTTTCTCTTGGCCTGACAGAGTTCTGCTCAGCAGTCAGCCATGGGCACACACTGAAAGCCCCTGGGGCGGTCACCTATCTTTATACCCGGAGTTACGTATACAATATTTATCATTTTTCTCCAATACCCTCTACCCATATCAACCAGTGTTCCCCTAGTAAGGTCCAATCCTGGAGTGCCAACTCCACCACAGAAGATGGAGGCTTAGAGGAAGAAGAAGAAGGAGAAGGGCACGCCCCAATCCCTCCATCTTGCCTCTCTAGACCCCCCTGTACAGGGATCTTAAACCCTGTATCTCACACTCCAATTAACTTGTCCCTTCACCATTCACCCCAGTGAAATCCTCCCGTCCTCATACTGATGTCATCTCCCATGTGGGATCAAAGTCCAGCCACCAGACATTTCTGGCAGCATTCCAGGACTCCCGAGCCCCCCAGGGGGGGTCTGGTTCACCCTGCGCCCCAGTTCTGAGAGACTGAGATCCCACATCTCCCCCTTCTGTTTGCACCAAAAGACCTTTTTTTTGCTTTTATGTGAAAACCCCCCAAAGTCCTTAGTTTCTTTTCATTTCTCTTCTGGGTAGTTTTTCGCAGCCCGAGTCTCGACTTCTGTCTGAGTACTCGTCTCTTTGCTTCTTGGATCAGCATTCTCGTGTTCTCGCGTTCGGAATGGCTTCACGTGCCGTGCCGACACCCACTTCAGACCTCGATCTGTGGAGATACAAGCGAAACCCTTTCCCCAAGTGATTAGTTTGAAAGGACCCTCTATTTGTCCGGTCTCTGGGTTCCTGATCAAAACTAAAGGATTTTCCCTTAGCTTTGCCTGTGTGTTGTTTAGAAAATGTCTCACGATCGGTGGATCAGATGGATAATCCCTTTGTTGTGTTAACATTGTCTTCTTCGAGGTGCTTTTCTTTTTATATATTGTTGGAAAAAATTGCTGCATTGTTGCAGTCTCGCCACGAGATGGCGCTGTGGCTCCGCCGAGCCGACCCAGCATGTCGTGCACTTCCGCCCTCCTGCCACTAGGTGGCGCTGTCACCGGCCTCCCTGGCTCGGATGACGGAGCAATCTCGACTGCCCCACTTCCTCTTCCTGCTCGGCGTCTCCCATGAAGGGAAGGAACTGAGACTCCGAGGCTCGGGACCAAAGGCGCCAGATCTGGAGACGGTGTGGAGCCCTGGGACGTAGAATCCCTAGCACGGCCCCTCCTCACCCGCGACGTCACAGGGGACCGGGCTCGGGCCCGCCCGCGTCTTACTTTCTGCGCCTGCGTGCTCTCCGAGCTACTTCCGGTGTCCCCCAAGGTGACGTCATCATCGTCTCCCCCCTGTCTCACCTCCGAGGTCCCCGCCCCTCGGTCTGTCCCGGAATCCGACCCCTCCTCCTCTGACGTTGTGTTCGCCTCTCCCGCCGGCACCCCGGCTCTACCCGCGATTCGAGCTGACCGTCGCACCGGATCTGACGTCACAACCGCGCGCCTCCTGCGTCTCGGCGCCCCCGCGGCGGCTCGCTGAGGCTGCATATTTTCCTTCAGCCCGCCTTCCGCGTTCGCGTGTGAGTCTACACCCCGGTTTTTGCGAGTTTCGCCCTCCGCGCGCGTCTCCTCATCCTCACCCGCGCTGCTCGCGTCCGCCGCCGCCGCCGCGTCGCCGCTTTCACCGCGAACAGGCCCCCCCCCCGATCCCTTATCTTCCTGCTCCCCCCCTTCTGCTCCTGACTCCTCCACATCCTCTGGAGTTTCAGGACGCCCTTGGGGTTTGTTGCATTTTTTGATCGGGGGTTTTAATATTTTTTCCTGCTCTCTTTTTTCGAGAGCCCTTTCCCCCTGGCTTTTCAAAGCCAGAGCAATTTTTTTCCCGGAGCTCTGCCGCTCCGCCCCCTTCTCTGAGGGTACCGCAGCTTCTCGCTGCTTTTCCAGTCTTTTAGACTGCACTGAAATACCTTGTAACATGATTCTTGCCGGCGAGAGTAGCTTTAACGCTGTCTCATCTTTTTTTGTTGCTAAAATATATAAATGCCTATTAATCTCTTGCCAAAACCCCACTTCAAACAGCAGATATGTCTTTGCAAGTGGATAATTGAGCCTTGCCCATAATAACAGCTGTTTTAATTCTTTCTTTGGGATCCCTTCTGTATATAATTCTGCTACACTTTGTAAGGTGGATAAGATTTCCCGTTGTTCTTGGGAGAGTGTTGCCCCCATGATTTTATTTTGGCCTTCTTACCGAATCTGTCGTCAGCGTGGTCTGGAGGCCCTTGTTCTCCGTCCAGCAGATCACGAGGGATGGATCAGAGGCGCCTTTCTGGTCCCAGTCCAGGCCGCTCTGCTACGAGCTGTCTTCAGCAGAAGCTGAGAGATGGGGTTTCTCAGTGACTGCTGATTTTTGCAGCTTCTCCCGGCCGGTTTTTTCTTTTTCTTCTTTCTTTCTTCAGGCTTCCCTCCTCTGGAGTTATCAGTGCTGTTCTCTTGGCTCTTCAGCTCTTCAGGGCTTTCCCCCCCCCGAAAGGTTTGGTGGGAGATAGCCCGCACAGCGGACGCCAATTGTTGGATTTCTCGGCTGTTTAGATGGTCTGGGGAAAAGCCCAAAGATGGCCTTGGGCCCCCGGGTTCGAAAGGACGAGAGGAAGCTTCAGATTTGTTCTCGGTCTCGGTGTTTATTAATTGCTTATCTAAAAGATTTTCTCTTGGCCTGACAGAGTTCTGCTCAGCAGTCAGCCATGGGCACACACTGAAAGCCCCTGGGGCGGTCACCTATCTTTATACCCGGAGTTACGTATACAATATTTATCATTTTTCTCCAATACCCTCTACCCATATCAACCAGTGTTCCCCTAGTAAGGTCCAATCCTGGAGTGCCAACTCCACCACAGAAGATGGAGGCTTAGAGGAAGAAGAAGAAGGAGAAGGGCACGCCCCAATCCCTCCATCTTGCCTCTCTAGACCCCCCTGTACAGGGATCTTAAACCCTGTATCTCACACTCCAATTAACTTGTCCCTTCACCATTCACCCCAGTGAAATCCTCCTATCCTCATACTGATGTCATCTCCCATGTGGGATCAAAGTCCAGCCACCAGACATTTCTGGCAGCATTCCAGGACTCCCGAGCCCCCCAGGGGGGGTCTGGTTCACCCTGCGCCCCAGTTCTGAGAGACTGAGATCCCACATCTCTCCTCTTGTGAAGTCTCCATAACACTAACAAGAGGGACTTCTCTCCCTAAATGAACTGAAGAAAGACTTTTTAGAGGTAGTAAACTAACTAGAAATTTTTGGTTTTGTTTCTTTATTTGTCAGTGGAAAAGAAAAAGTTGTGGGAGGACGAGAAGTTTTAGAATTTTTCTAAAGGGTTTACTTTGATTCTTGCTAATTTTTTCCTTTTAGTTACTATTTATAAAATTCTCTTTAGACCCTTTTAAAGTTTTAAGCCTGCTTTCACTTTCTGCAGACCTTATCTCACAGCAGGAAATGAGTGCAGTAGTGATTGATCAGCAGGAAATGAGTGCATAGTGATTGATCAGCACCAAAACCACTACACAGGGCACTGTAAGACATGGCTTTTTCAGAGACAGGAGGGAGGAGCAAAGTTTAGCAAAGCTTTGCCAACTTTGTGTCCTCTCACAGAGAATAAAACAAAAGTGACTACACTGTTATGAATAAAACAAAAGCTACTACACTGTTAGGAATGAGGTCCCTATACATCTAATTTAATAAACCACAAAATTAGAATTTAGCACAAATTTTAATTGATCAGCAATTTTATATAAAACAATACAATCAAATATTATCAAGCAGATATAAAATAATTTGGCTGTGATTTGGATAAAGCATAAGCAAAACTGATTGATCGGAGTACAGGGAGGGTTTTTCTCAACGTGCCTCACGTACAAAAGGCAAAAGAATCCAAACACAACTTATATACTGTATGCTAGCACATATTCATCAATCTTTTCCTGTAAATCCCCTCCTATTTTTGATTCCTGAAATCTATGTCACTGTACTACAGAGCGCATACTCCACCTGTTCCTGAAGGGTCTTTTGGCTTTTCAGGGCTTGTTTCTGATGAAGGCTTCTCCTCATCCTCTCTGTCCTTTGAGCAATCCCACAGGTTGCACATGTGCCCCAAGTCTTGTGTTATAGAAGCCAGCATTATATTCCAAAAATGAGCCTTATTATTTCATAGATACCTGGAATCACCCCAGTTTTGTCCATCCTGCTGCCGGCAAACTAGATACAATCACGAACAGGACGAAGCATCTGGACCAGTGACATGAGCCATTTATTCAGCACATTAGTCTCAGTACATTGTTAGGACAATGGAGACAGGATGTTAACAGCTCGCTGATCCACAGGAAATGCCAAGGAGGTGTTACCTTACAGCATAGCATAAAATCATCTCGTCCTAGATTTCAGCCAGTCATACATAGAGCAACACACATTGACAAGAATTCTATCCAATCATATAATCACAGGTAATGGTAGTTAAAACAAAGACTTGTTCAACCGAGAAAAAGAACAGAGATCTATTCATACTAACCTTCTAAAGATACACATTAAATAACCTTGTTGCAATCCATAAGCCAGTTCTACAGAGGTCTATTGTTATTTGTCACGTCTGCTCTACTGCTTAGAAAACTTTTTTGCTGTATTTGCAATGCTAACAAAACTTCTGCCTGAGGCCTGCTCTTTTTAACCATTTTGTCAAAACCCTCTAACTTTATCTAACATCCCAAGACCAATTTTGCTTTGGGAGTTGTCCCAGTTTTGTTCCTCACAAGGCCTATTCTGTTTTAGGATATTGCTTATCTCAATACTCCATCCTCTATCCTATTTTTCCATGAACATCTATTTCATGCCACTAATTACATATCCTTTTCCTCTATTACCTTTTAACAAATATTTTCTAAACTATCAATACAGTTGCAATTATTAGCACTAATCATATTCATTTAGCACAATTTCTCCCATTTTCTCTTTTGATTTATTGATTCATGCTTTCTATTAAAAGACTGAATCTTGGTATCTTCTACATCCCCAAAACTCCAGGTTTTCACATTCCCTCATTTCTCTTTTTGATCAAATTCAATATGTGGTATTTTCACTTACATAATGCAGGAGATTAAAAAATGGTCTAGGCAACAATTCCAATAATGAGTCCAGCTAGTATAAACCACCAGATTTCCCCAAAGGGGTTCCAAGTTTTAACAGGTGCATTTCGCTTCTTTTGATCAAACTTTTCCATTGTTATTTATTTTTAGACAGCCTTTTAATGTGTTATATTTTTCACAAACTTATCCTTTTTCAGCCATTAGATAGTCCAAGGCCCATCTGCTCAGATAGGCGGTTACTAGCATGGGCATGCTTTGTTGGGTAGCTGTTTTGTTCCAAGTGACCTCAATTACCTTTTGCAGTCTTATCAACTGATTTAACATATTGTCTGGAGTTCTATATTCCCCAGATCTGTTTTGAGCCCACAATAGCCAGATCATAAAAGTTTATGATCCTTTCTGAGTGCCATTCATTTTCACTCACTTTTATTTATAGCTGCCCCTAATCAAAAGGTTTAGGTTTTTCTTGTTATTGCCCATGGCTTTATCAAGTGGGGCTTTCTCTAGTGCATTTCCCTTGGAGCAGGGCAGCGTGCAGGAGGAGGGTTGGATAACTCTTAACCTACAGGTCCTTTTCCATCTCTGGGGTAACTGACTGTACACTCGCTGTCCACAAATCCAATATAGCCCATCAGGGGCCTTCCATGTTCTACTTATATTGTCTGGTTGATTCCAATAGGGATCTATATTTTCTATGGAATGGTAAGGGCTAGCTACAGAACTATTATACCAGCACAGATTAATTTGATCGTCCCTCTTGCAATCATTTCTCTTTGTTGTTCTCCAATACCCATCGGTTTTGTTTGGCCACCAGGTCATAGTTCTATTATCTGAATTTACAATTAAGGTAGATTCACAGGGGGCATGTCCCACCTCTTTGGTATAGTTCTTTCCTTCTCAAGTTATACAAACTGCTCCAATTACCTGGTGACTTAAAGTCCACCCTTCAGGCAGTTTTATTTTCTCAGAAATTTGGGTGTATTTCTCTTTTTAAAAGTGTTCCCGAGCTAGACCTTCACCCCTCCATGGTCATCTTTCAGCCGTTTGAGTTCCTCCACAAATCCAATCTTGATAAATCCAATTCAGAGGTGATTTTTTGCATTAAATCTACAAAAAGATTTCTACCTGAGGTTGGCAAATCCCAGTCGCTGTTTTGCTGCCTTCATTGGTTATACAACACCCTTGGATTTTTTCCTTTATTCTTACCTTGCTGGTTTTGTTCTGAATTTCCCCACTCTTCTCTTTTTGGGGAACAAAGGAATTCTCCCTCTGTGGGGCAGTGTCACCGACATCTTTTCATAAAAATCCTTTCTTTAGGTTTTTTCCCTCTTCTGGGAAGCTGAGGCCCCAGAAAAAGAATGTGAAAAATGGTTAACTGCTGCTGTGAAATGCAACAGGTACACCTGTGATTGGCTCATGTTGGATGTGCACAATTAAGGGCCAATCAGAGACCAAGCTGTCCCTGGGACAGAATCAGAGAGAGCTTCTTTATTATTGATTCCTTTTCTATTCTTAGCTTAGCAAGCTTCTGAGACTTTTCTCTCTATTCCTATTAGCATAGTAATAATATAATATATAGCATAAAATAATAAATCAGCCTTCTGAACAAGAGGTAGAGGTCAAGATTCTCGTCTCTCTGTTCACCCTGAAACCCTTGCAAGCCCGGCAATATCTGGTGACCCTCGACTGAGGAGGACAAAAACCACCAATTTCGTGAGACCCCAGAGGAGAAAATTGCTGCACTGGGTAAACCCCGGATGTGTAGCATCGATGGCTGCTTCACAAGTGACCACAGAAGTGGATTCTAGCCAGGAGCTGAAGAACTGAAGATCCTGATTTGGACAGAGTTCACAGCAAGGCTGACCACAAAGAGAACCTTTTGAAAAGCCTCCAGGAAGATGTTCGGAAAGAGCAGCAGCACCATGGAGCTGGCCAGAGCATGCTGGACTCTTTCAAAAGGTACTGTTGGCTTTCCCCTTCCTGAAAATGCGGCCCTTCATAGTTTGGGGCTGCACATATGGGGGACACCCCCCATAAAGGATGAGGTTCATTTTTCTCCTTCATAGGAGAAGCTTATTGCCCTCTGGCAAAAATGGGATGAAGAGGACGGAATTCTCCTGTTGGAGACAGATTTCTATGAGTTTTTTCGATGGGCGAAGCTCTTTGGGTTCTTTACTAATGTGCTGTATGCTCCGGATATTTTCGTATGGAAGTGCATGGGCTCCATTTTCCAATTTGTTTGGGACCATGGGTGTGGTTGTCCCGGTATCTACCCGGCATTTAGAATGCTCCTTCCAGTTTTGAAATGGAGAGCAGCTGTTTTTCCCTGGATTGCTAACTGCAAGGGACAAGCTCCTTTCTCCCCGTCTCCAGGAGGAGAAGACCCTTTGGGGGACGATTTGCTGCTTCCCAGCCCCCTTGCTTCCCAGTGGGGGGTGAATCTTTGGCGGGAGAAGAAGTTTTTTTTACTGCATCTTCGGAGCATGCTCAGATGGAGCTGTCCTTCTCCCCCGCTTCTCCCTCTCCAGGGGGATGGGAGTGGGTGGCATTGCCCCAGCCGGCGCCACGGGCACCACCCCTGCCAGCCCTGCAGGCCCCTCCACGGCTGGCCTCTTGGACCCCGCCCCGCTCAGAGAAGGGCATGGTACCAGTCCCCGAGCTCCCCCCGCCTCCCAGACCCGCCCCGTGGTCGCCTCCCTGGACGGTCCCGCCCCTGCCTTCACTGGCTTCCATGCCTGCGCCTGAGAGCTCAGAAGCACCGCTCCCTGCACCTGCGCCGCCGGTGTTGCTAGGAGATGCCCTTGGTGACAGCAGCAAGTCTGTGCCGCCGCCCCTGGCTGTCCTGCTGCCTTGGCCAGCCACGCGAGCACCGAGACCGCCACCTCAACCTGCCCCACGGGTGCGGGCGGTTTCTCGCATGGCATCTCCCGTGGTTCCTCCGGCAGCTTCCTCGCCTGAGAGCTGGAAAACGTCATTTCCCACATCTGAGCCACTGTTGCTAGGCGATGAGGGTGCGGCTGTTGCTTCCGGCTCAACAGGGGAGGCATTCCCTCCAGCCTTGGCCACTCTGCCAGCCCTCTTGGCCCCCCTGCCTGCTCCACCGGCCGTCCCAGCAGTTCTGCCACCATCAGGGACTTTGTCCTCCATGTCTGCATCAGAGGCTGCCCTGTAACCGGCGGCAGGTTCGAGATCGGACCGTCCCAGGCCAGTTGCCTTTGCAGCAGCGGCCGCGACGGCCGCCCTCCCCCTTCCATGGAGGAGGGTTGCTCGCCAGCTGGCTGTGGGTGCAGCCCGTCTTCCTGCGTTCAAAATCGGCGTTCTCGGCAGGTTGGGGGGTGTTTGGTCAGTTGCTGCCCCTTGGAGGTTGCCATCTCTGCCACCCCTCTTGTGCCCTAGCAGCGGGGGGCAGGTGCATCCCGAAAGTTCTGCCTTTGGTCCCCAGCCCAGAGGGGGTGTGTTATGAACAAAAATTCATTGATTTTTTTTCTGTGAGAAAAAAGCTTCGACTATTGCTGGGCTGCTGCTTGTGTTATGGTAATTACGGGTCGTTGTTGTTAATAGTTGTTTTCGTCTTAGTAAAAGCCCTGGCTGGGGAGAGGTAATGGCCCTTCTCCGAGACAGTAACGGCGGGTGGAGACCTTCCCGAACAGTGAGGAGAAGAGACCTGGAGGGGGGGGTTATGCAAAGTGACTCCAGGACCAGCATGCTGTGGGGGACTACGGCTCCAAATGCACGGAGAAAACCCCAAAAACAACAAGCCAAATAAGAGTTGAGAGATTGGAGTGATGTCTGGACATGAGGAGCCGAGTGCTGAGCCTGCAGAGATGCTGAACACCTTCGGAGCCCCTCTCGCCCTGAGTACGGGAGCCATCCCGAAACTGGGAGTGGGCAGGAAGGAACAGAAGAAACGAACATCCGAAGGGATCTCCAGGCCCTAAAGGCTCCCACGAGGACCTGATCCCCAGCTCTGCCCCTAGTGGACAAAGCTAAACATATCCTCCTCCTCTGAGCTGCCCTGGGAGAGACGACGGGGGACTGCAGCCCCACCGAGCTGCCCAATCCTGAGCTGATCACTTTTAATAAAGGCATTAAAAAGGAGAAGAAGTCTTCTGGCCCTGTTTATTTCAGGGTGGTGCCGTGAGGCAGATGGGAGACACACCTGTGGCACTTGCATTGCAGAGGCAGAGGGCACAGCTGGAAGAGATCATGGCTTGTTGGCTGTGCGCAACAAACATTCCTAGATCCGAGATGAGGATTTTTGGGGCTGCTTCTATTCCCTCACTGCTGGCATGCCTCAGTGATTTTGGGGAAAGGAAGCATCTCACCATCCGTGCTGCCATTGTACTGGCAGCAGAGTGCAGGCCTGTGGCAAGGCAGAGCCTGCCTCGTCGGTTTGGCCTGGGTTGTTGGGCTCAGGAGATCCCTGGGCCGGGCCCACCGCCCGGCCTTCTGATGGCTTTGGGGGTTTTGGTTTCCCCTACCGGTCCTGGCCCACCTTTTGTGGGCCAGCTTTGGGGTTCCTGGTCTGTTCATGGGCCAGGGCCCCCCAGGGCCTTTCTCTGGCTGCTCTGCTTCTGCCGCTCTTTTTGATCACAAACAAACAAACAAAAAAAAGGAAAAAAATTAAAATTAAATAAAAAAGAATTGACATAGCTGGCAGCAGCTCTGAAGCATTGAAGGGCCAGAAAAGGACATTCCAGAAGTTGTTTCAAATTGCTAGAGATTGTTTGATGACTGTCAATGGTTTTTGATAACTATTGATGGACTTTTCTGCATCAAGCCTATTTCAGGACCAAAAAGGACTTTCAGATATGTCCAAGAGGAAGATCTTCAGCCCACGGACTGTTCCTGAAACTCAGCTGCTTGGTCTTGAATTTTCTTTGCATTGTTTTTTCATTTGCTTAGATTGTGAGATTGTTCAGTGATTTGATAGAATTGTATGTTTTACAGGTGAAGAAATTCCCTGTTCATTCCACACCAGCATTTTTCTTTTTAATTTATTTGAATTTAAAAAGGTGAAATGTCACCGACATCTTTTGTGAAAAATCCTTTCTTTAGGATTTTTCCCTCTTCTGGGAAGCTGAGGCCCCAGAAAAAGAATGTAAAAAATGGTTAACTGCTGCTGTGAAATGCAACAGGTACACCTGTGATTGGCCCATGTTGCATGTGTACAATTAAGGGCCAATCAGAGATTGAACTCTCCCTGGGACAGAATCAAGAGAGAGCTTCTTTATTATTGATTCCTTTTCTATTCTTAGCTTAGCAAGCTTCTGAGACTTTTCTCTCTATTCCTATTAGCATAGTAATAATGTAATATGTAGCATAAAATAATAAATCAGCGTTCTGAACATGAGGTCAAGATTCTCGTCTTTCTGTTCACCCTGAAACCCTTGCAAGCCCGGCAACAGGGCAGTCTGGGCTGGAAGGCGTCCATTGGCCCAATCCTAGATTAACTCCCACCCAATTGGCTCAACCATTTCTGTGGCAAGTTTGTAACCTTGTCTGGTTGTAAACTTCAGCATCCACAAAGTGATGTACTGCAAAAATAGTCATTGAATTGTGACTGTCCCATATGAATTGGTAGCATTTATTGCAGGGGTTGCAGATGCACAGGGTACCAGGATACATGTCAGGAGCAGGTACCTCAGGAGTCTGGACTCTCCACCTCTCTCACGGCCCCTTAGGCTGCAGCCAAGGGCTGAGATTGTCTTCTTGGGAGCAGAGTTTGTGTCCTGGAACCTCATTGCTGGTACCATTTCTGCTGAGCCAATCTCCACTCTTACACCTTGGATACAATGATTACAGCACAGGATACTATTTCTGTGTGCACCCCTCAGATACAATGATTACAACACAGGATACTATTTCTGTGTGCACCCCTCAGATACAATGATTACAGCAGAGGATGCTATTTCTGTGTAGCCCACCTTCGCCCAAGGATGATGGCACAGGATCCTTACAGTCTGGAGGCACAGTCCTATCACTTTCCCTGGGTTAATTGATGGTTCTTTTTTTATTAAATAAAAGGGGCTTCAGAGATGTGCCAACCACAGGAAATGTTTTAACACCCTTTTCTATAAAACAAATACTAAAACAATTTAGTTAAGCAATTAAAAAAAATTGTTATAAGACCTTACTGGTTGCTATTTTCTCTGATGTTGGGGATAATTACTAAATAATCTTTGTCACCAGTAAACACACTTGCAAAGCCCATCTGTATCAGAAACAAATCTATGGTATGACTCATAAATTTCCTTCCCTCAACAGCTATCGGCAATGAAACAACTGTCTATCACAGAATGGCACACTTGCTCTCTTGCCTGTTCATAGGCTGTTACAGCTAAAACTCCTTGGTCTCTGTCTTCTATTAATTGAACGGCTGCATTAAAGGTTCTATCTTTATTGCTTAAAGGTTTTCCTATAAAATCACTGTAAGGGCATGCTATTGTAAGCTGGTCACGTAAGCGATTTAAGCAGGTTAAACAAAGCAGTTATTTTCCCCGTGTTTTATTTTGGTTCCCTTCCCCCACGAGTTAAACTGTACAGACAATACAAGCCCACGGGGGACAGCCTAGGCCATGCCCAGCACACATCCAGTGCTCTGTTTCTTTCTGCACCTCTGTTGCTGGCATTAGTCCCTGATCCCAGTGTCTCAGGAGACTCTGAATTCGTTCTTTGTGATGTTGTTTGGTCTCCAAACACAGCAGAGTTACTCACCCCAATGATTCCAGAATTGATGTCAAGCTGGTGTTTGAGCAGAGGTTAAAATTTCATGCAATTACCAAGTTTTTCATCTGTAGTCAAGCTGTTTGTATGCTCCAGCTGAGCTCACTACTGTATCAGTGTGTTCACACTCTGGACCCAACACTGATGGTGGGTAACCCCTGTGGCAATGTTAATACCACCTCTCCTTACAATAGTTACGTTCAATGCCTACAATTAGTAGCTTGTATAAAAATTTCTAGTGGACATAAACTATACATTTAAGCCAGCCTTTGGTACAACATTGCACGTTTTCCCTCTGCTGTAACACAATTACTTTGACAAACAAAACAAATCACTCATATCAAACACTCACCCACTTAGTTTGGCCAAACTACATAAAACATACATTCATTACTATAAAAACTTTTACCCCAAATTATTTGCTTTTATCACATCAAATTGTAGTCCAAATCTTGGAAAATTAGGCTTCAACAAAATTTTGGCTACTGCTTGAGCTGTAGCCTGAGCTGCAGGGTGGCCTCTACCCATTGAGTCAGTTAATAACTAACAGATATTTCCACCTGCCCACTCTGGGTAATTTGGCAAAATGAATCTGGATCCTTTTAAATGGCCTGTATACTATATGTCATCCCCCAGGGGCATGAGTCCTCCACACCATTTTGCTCACTTATTAACATGTGAGATCCCCCGAGTAATTTGTTTTCTGATTTCAAATATTCCTATATATCCATACATTTTTAAAAAACTTATCACAAAGTGCTTGTCCTTGTGAGGACCAATTCTTAATTTTATCAATGGCTTTTTTGGTGTTTCCGTCCTCATTAAATACAGTCCCTGACACCCCTACTCCTCCTAAAACCTCTTTTCATCCTGCTTCCTTTTCCTGCAAAATTTCCACAGGTGTCCCTTCTCATGGCAATAGAAACAGGTGGGTCTCGAGTCATTAGGGGTAGAATTTAGATTACTCTGATGTCTCGATGCTTTTGTGAACCCTTCTGCCTTTTTCTCATTGTTTTAAAACCTTCTCTCTCTCTACTGCTTTCCCTTCCCCTGTGTTTGATCCTCATACATGTACAATCTCTGTGCATGAACAGCTTCTGCACTTTTTCTACAACTTTCTGTAGCTCTTGCTCTAAATTTTCCAAGCCATCTAATATGTCCATCACATCTCCCCAAGATCTGCTATTGGGGTTCATTTCTAGAAGCTATTGCAAACCTCTTAAAAACGTTGGAACAGTTATAACTTCACTACCATCCCCAGGGGACTGTCCCAGAGAATTGCTCCCCACACTGTTCAGAAATCCCCTTGTTTCTGGGTAACCCTGCAAGCCTCCCTCCTGAGCACTCGCTCCTAGGTACAAGATGCCACCTCTCTTGCCCTAGTTCCTGGCAGGTAAATAACCAGGAGTTCTGGGTACCTAGGAAATCCTCACTCACTCTTTTCACTCGTGGTTTAATCCCCTCTAATACTTGCTCATCTCTTGTCACCCACTTGCCCCTGCCTGATTCCAGTCACCCCAATAAGCTCCTGCCTCTCACTCTTTCTGGCTTCAGTCTCCACAATCCTCCTTCCTCACTTACTAAGCCCTTTTTTTATTACTTTTGCTAAAATTAAACCACACTCACCCACCCTTTATACATGCATGGCACAGCTGGGTAAGCTCATCTGCTTACCCCCTCACAGGAATTACAAAGCCTGGTCACAATCCTTTACAGAACAACACAGTCGCTTCCTTCCTTAGCCAGGAGGGCAGAACTGCAACCCTCGGCGGTGCCCACCTGCTCTGTGATGAGGTCACATCTCAAACACCCACACAAACACACAAACAGAGGTCCCCATTCGCTCTGTGACTAGGTCAGTCTCAAAATCTCACACAAACACAGAAACACAGGTCCCCGCTCATTCTGTGACTAGGTCATGTCTCAAACTCTCAGACAAACACACAAACACCTCTCCTTAGCTGGCTGTGCCCCTTGCAGGACCGTGACTACCGCAGCCCGCGGAGTGTGAGGTCACGTCACAAGCACCCCACACATACACACAAATACAAATGCAAGCACACACCTGCCTTCACCCCACCTTGGGATACTCACAGACTCCTTTTCTCATGAAGATTTTTGTGCACACAGAAGTTTTATGGGTGCTCTCACCTTTAGCTGGCACTCTTAAGGGAGCCCCTTTGAGGCTTTCTACCACTAGCTTCTTTTGCTTATGCTTTATCAAAATTGGAAGTCCTTCTCCAAGGGAGTCTGGTCTGACTTCGGGACCACCTAAACACTGGTGTGGAGCTCCTCGCCAGGTTAGCCATTCTTCCCAGAGGTGGAGTTGCCAGGTTTGGGCACCAAATTGTTATGAATGAGGTCCCTATATGTCTAATTTAATGAACCACAAAATAAAATTTAGCACCAATTTTAATTGAGCAGCAATTTTATATAAAATTATACAATTTGAAATAATCAAGCAGATGCAAAGCAAAAAAATTGGCAGTGGTTTGGATAAAGCATAAGCAAAATAGTTCAGGATAGGGGGAGGGTTTTTCTCACCCTGCCTCTCGTACAAAGGACAAAAGGATCCAAACACAATTTATATACTGTATGCTAACACATATGCATCAATATTTTCCTGTAAATCCCATCCTGTTTTTGATTCTTTAAATCTATGACACTGCACTGCACAGTGCATGCTCCGCCTGTTGCTGAGGGGTCTTTTGGCCTTTCGGGCATCTCTTCAGAGGAAGGCTCACTGTCTTCCTCACTGCCCTCTGAATAACCTGGCAGGTTGGGCAGGTGCATTAACCTTTGGGTTATGTAAGTAAGCATTATGTTCGAACTAAGCCGTATTATTTTATAGATAAGACTACTATTGCAGATTCCCTATTTGGAATCGTCCAAACTTTACTCATCCCGAGACCGATTCTGTTTTAGGATATTGCTTATCTCAATACTCCATCCTGTATCCTACGCTCTCATGAACATCTGAGAACATCCATGCGATCTCCTCTTCTGGCGGCCGGCCAGGGAGCTCTTCGTCACTTTCCTCGAACGCTGAATGGGCCAAAGCAGCGTCTCCCATTTCCCCGCTGTGCATAAATGCGGTGACAGCAGCAGCCGTGCCCGCTGTGTCTGCCCGGGAGCGGAGCGGCGGCGGCACCGGAGCCCGGCGAGGCGGCGGCGGAGCTCGGAGGCGGCTCCAGCCCAGGTGGGACCGCGGTCGGTGCTGCCCCAGCTCGGGGCTCGCTGCGGGCGGAGGGGGCCGCGGTGAGGGCTGGGGGGGTTCTGGCGAGAAAGGACCTCCTCCACGCTGGGCAGTGCCAGCTTCACCTCTGAGCCCAGCACAGCGCTGTCCTTCCTCAGCTGTGCCCTGTGCCTTGCACTTCCTCTCAGGGTCACCTCAGTGCCTCTTCATCCCCAGTGCCAATGCTGGGCTGGGGCTGCAAAGGAAAAGTCTCTGCAATCCATCCTGCCACCAATGCTGCCTGCAGTGAGTGCATTGCCCTCACGACACAACAAGCTCCAACGGGAAATCCAAATCTCCCTGGGCTCTTGGAATTCACAAACTGGCCGGAATGTGTTGACAGAATTGGACTGTCTGTGGAAGAGGAGGAAGAACCGCTGACACGTGCTGAGGAGGAATCCCTCTTTCGGCATCAGGCACCTGACTGTGAACAAGGGTCTCTCAGCTGCTGGCTCTTGGTCTGTGTCGCCTTCGGAGGAGGATGGTTGGAGCTGCTGCTTGGGGAAGGGAATTCGCTGCCACAGCCACAACCCAGCCCAGAGCTGCTTCTCCTGCTGTGGGCTGAGCCTGTGCTTGTGAGAGCAGCCCCTGCACGGGCACCTTACGGTCACCCCTCAGTGCTGCAGGGCCCTGTCCCCCCTGCTTGGGTGCCCGGGATCCTGAGCTCGCCTCTCCCTGCCCTGCTCAGACCCGGCTGCCGCGGCCCCGCTGCCCCTCGGGCGCTGCTCCGAGCTTTGGCTGCTCTGGAGCTGCGAGGAATGGATTTTCACAGAATCTTTAAAATTCATAGAAAGTTCACACCGTCTTGTATATCTGTATGCAAATATTGAGATCAGGTGTGTTGACTTAGGAAAGCCATGGAATAGAGATGATATTATCATCCGGTTGAATTCAAAACAAGTTGTAAAATACAATAAGTTTATATAAAAGTATATATTTAAACGAGACTTGAGAAAAAGAGTAGATACTTTAGAGAATTAGAACTCTGAAAGATGCATTGTAATAGGACTATGTGAGGTAAAAATAGAGGTGTTTGGTGTTAGAAGTAATATAGTAGTATTGTGATGTAAAACCTTATAGCTTGAAAAGCATATGTAAGGTATTGTAATTAGGAAAGACGTTAGATTTTAAGAAAATAACATTGAGGTTTATATTTCTTACGTTTCATTCTTTATTAAGACTAATAATGAAATATTTTAAAACACTTCTCAGTTACCTCGTCTTTATAGAAACTAAAAAAACCAACAAAACAGTACTTCCTATAGAATAAGAAGAAAAACACCACTGTCGTTTTTCAAGTTCAAAAATCTCAAAGTACTTTTTGTTCAGTGCTACTACACAGAAACAAGACCCTAAAGAATTAGTTCTTCTACAAAAAAACCCAAAAAACCAGTCAAGACTTCTACCAACATCATGAGCTGAAGTCAAACAGAAAACAATATTATCTCCTATTACAAAACATCAAGCAAGCTTTAAAAAACATAATCAAGTACAAAATATCCAAGCAACCCAAAGACGTTCATTAAAGCCTGAAAGGTCCTTAAAGATCTAATTCTTATAATATTTCAAAACAGAATCGAAAAATTTACTGTTTTAAGTCCAAAAGCAGTTTCCACCTACAAATACTTCTGTGTTCACCTTCCCTCTGAGAGCCAGTTAAACTCAAACTGTACAATACTTTTACCACAAGCTAAAACCATACAACCACAAAATTATTACCTCTGTATCACGCTTTAATGAACTTATTTGAACAACCTGCAAAGCTTTCCCCTTCCCCATTCTTGTGTGCAGCCCCTCCGCGTCCCCAGTCGTGTCTCCGAGCCCTCCCTCCCTCCAGCCCTGCCCAGAGGCCCCGCAAGCCCGAGCGGAGCCGCGCTGCCCCCGGCGCTGCCCCGCAGCCCCCGCCGCTCTCCCGGCTCAGCCCCCGCTGCCATCCCCGGCCCGCCCGGGATCTTCCAGCCCTGCCCGGCCGGCAGCGAGGGCAGCTCTGCCCAGCTAAAGGAGCGAGGCTGCTCTGCCAACGCTGCAAAAACCCGAGGTCTGTCTGCCGGCAAAGAGAGGAACGAGAGAAAAACCCGTGATTGGCAAACTCCTCCATAGGGAAATGAAGCAGGGCACGGACTCTGGTTCAGAGGAAGAGTTTAATCCGTTCCATCCCAGCCTCGTGAACACACAACGGGAACTGATTGATTGGGCTGAGATTAGACCAAAATTCATGCAAGATAAAGATTATGATTCACCATATAGAAAACTCCTTGCTATGCCAGTTCGATATAAGGAAAATAATGCTAGTCCTTGGTGGGAGCCGATAGCACATTGGAATATTCAGAAGTTTAAAGCTTTTAAAGACAACAGCTTAAGCTCCCAGTATTTTAATAACGTGGTGATAAGTAGATATGATTCTCATCACCTCACACCTTCAGACTGCTGTAACATTTCATCTGTAATTTTAACAAACTCACAATATATTCTGTGGGACTTGGAACAGCAAAAGCATCTTCACAGACCGATGGAGAGCTCTGCTAGAAGTGCCAAAGCCCAACTAACAATCAGTCAATTAGCTAGAGATCCTTCAAACCATAAAGCTGAAGACCAAGCCGAATCCTTTTCTAGAGCAGGAATAAGAGATATTAGAAATGCACCCAGAAAGACTCCTTTAACTGTACAACTGCAAGAACCCATGAAAATGCCGATTCTCTGGTTCAACAAGCCACCACTAAACCTTATCTTGGCTTTTTAGATCGCTTGGCACAAGCAGTTCAAAAGCAGTGTCCTAAGGAAACAGCACATCCTCATTGAATTAAAGCATTGGCTTTACTAATACAAACAATAAATGTAAAAGGGTTCTTTTACCAGCCCAGCCACCAACAGTGCCACGAACGCTCTCAGCTTGTGGTGAGCTCAGCATTCCACGGCGCATCGTGACCATACAAGCTCCCACACTGGGGAAACAACTTACAAAGTCCCAAGATCTGCTGGGAAATAAATTCCAAAGAGCTGTTGAGGCTCAAACCAAAGCTATTGAAAAACACTCACTGCTTTAGAGTCCATTAAAGAGCCATGTTTTAACTGCAAGAAACCCAAAGAAATTTTAAAAAAGACAGTTCTGAATCAGAGAAAAATACAACATTACCTGTACTTACCCTCAGTACAAAAAAAAAAAAGAGACATTATACCTATGGCTGTCGCTCCAAATTTAACATAACAGAAAAGCCTCTGTCGGGAACTTCAACAAGAGCTCACAGCGCCACCGTGTCACAAAACAAAGAACGGCGGCTCCAAACAAACTTGGAGCAGATGCAATTTGTAAAATCACCAGAAATCTCCCGAGCAACCCCGACTTATTACCCCCAGGGGCACGATGCAAACTAACAACTTCTACATTAACATACCTCTAAACAAACTTTTGTCATCAATTTATGCCCACAGGGGTTTCTAGCACTTCACAACAGAGACAGGACTGTTTAATTCTCAGCAGAGACTAAAACATAATGGTTAGATTTTCAGTGTTCCCAACTATTATTTCAGTACACTGTAACCAAGAGCTGATAGCTTTAGCTCTTGCTTACAGCACTCCAGCAGTAATTCAACCCAAACCACTAAGAGCTATCACTGCTGCATTGCCAGTGACTGTAACTGAGCAAGACATCCATGGAGAGCCTGTGCTTTTAACTAAGCCAACTGTGCACCAAGGAACAGCACTGAGAGCTGTAGCCCACAGCTGATGGCCTTTGGGTTGGAGTTGTTCCCAGTGAACAGCCACAGCCCCCTTGCAGCCTGAGCCAGGGCAGTGGAACAGTGAATGTCACAGCTGTGCTGGGCACTGGCACAGAGGGCACTGCAATTCCTCCTGTGCTTCAGCCCAGCCATTACAATCTGGGAGTGCCCATGGGGGCTCTCCCAAGAGCCAAAACAGTCACACTGTGTGTGCACAGTGAGCTCATGGGGACTGCCACCAGTGCTGAGGGTGAGCCAAGGATCACCCGGCCCCTCATGGGGCACAAACCCATCCCAGCAGAGAAGGGAGACTCGCTGGCCCAGTACAGAACAGAAACAGAAGGGAGATTTTAATGAGAGCCACAGCAGCACCGACCAGTCCAATGTTATCATCAAAAACTAACAACCCTGTCTAGGGGAGTCAGGAGCCGCCAGCAGGGAAAAAACTGAATATCCTCAAAAAATTAATAAATGAACAATTACCAAAGAATCACATCAAACACACAAATGGCTCTTAGACTTCCCCAGTGTTTGTCATACACAATAAAATGTCTAATTCCTGGAAATTACTCCAATCTCCTGCTGCTGAGGGCTTCCTTAGGCTCCTGTTGAAATGAAAAATATTCAGGGAGCTTTTCCTTTCTTGAGATTAGAATGGTTTCTGCAATTCCTTGAGGTGTGAGCATGATGGTTAAAACTCCAGTGTGCAAATGAAGGTTTTCCCCTTCTTCCCCAAACTCCATGCTCCATCCTCTCCCTTACTTTGTCATCTCAACAACTGCTAAGGAAACCTTTCTCATCTTGTCAATTGGCAATTAGACTGCTCTTTTGTGGGATCTCAGTCTCTCAGAACTGGGGCGCAGGGTGAACCAGACTACCCCTGGGGGGCTCGGGAGTCCTGGAATGTTGCCAGAAATGTCTGGTGGCTGGACTTTGATCCCACATGGGAGATGACATCAGTATGAGGACGGGAGGATTTCACTGGGGTGAATGGTGAAGGGATAAGTTAATTGGAGTGTGAGATACAGGGTTTAAGATCCCTGTACAGGGGGGTCTAGAGAGGCAAGATGGAGGAATTGGGGCGTGCCCTTCTCCTTCTTCTTCTTCCTCTAGGCCTCCATCTTCTGTGGTGGAGTTGGCACTCCGGGATTGGACCTTACTAGGGGAACACTGGTTAATAAGGGTAGAGGGTATTGGAGAAAAATGATAAATATTGTATACGTAACTCCGGGTATAAAGATAGGTGACCGCCCCAGGGGCTCTCAGTGTGTGCCCATGGCTGACTGCTGAGCAGAACTCTGTCAGGCCCAGAGAAAATCTTTTAGATAAGCAATTAATAAACACCGAGACCGAGAACAATTCTGAAGCTTCCTCTCGTCCTTTCGAACCCCGGGGGCCCAAGGCCATCTTTGGGCTTTTCCCAGACCATCTAGACAGCACCAAAATCGGACAACTGGCGTCCGCTGTGCGGGCTATCTCCCACCAAACCTTTCGGGGGGGGGAAAGCCCTGAAGAGCTGAAGAGCCAAGAGAACAGCACTGAAAACTCCAGAGGAGAGAAGCCTGAAGAAAGAAAGAAGAAAAAGAAAAAACCGGCCGGGAGAAGCTGCAAAAATCAGCAGTCACTGAGAAACCCCATCTCTCAGCTTCTGCTGAAGACAGCTCGTAGCAGAGCGGCCTGGACTGGGACCAGAAAGGCGCCTCTGATCCATCTCTTGTAATCTGCTGGACGGAGAACAGGAGCCTCCAGACCGCTCTGACGACAGATTCGGTAAGAAGGCCAAAATAAAATCATGGGGGCCTCACTCTCCCAAGAACAACGGGAAATCTTATCCACCTTACAAAGTGTAGCAGAATTATATACAGAAGGGATCCCAAAGAAAGAATTAAAACAGCTGTTATTATGGGCAAGGCTTAATTATCCACTTGCGGAGACATGTTTGCTGTTCGAAGTGGGGTTTTGGCAAGAAATTAATAGGCATTTATATATTTTAGCAACAAAAAAAGATGAGACAGCGTTAAAGCTACTCTCGCCGGCAAGAATCATGTTACAAGGTATTTCAGTGCAGTCTAAAAGACTGGAAAAGCAGCGAGAAGCTGCGGTACCCTCAGAGAAGGGGGCGGAGCGGCAAAGCTCCGGGAAAAAAATTGCTCTGGCTTTAAAAAGCCAGGGGGAAAGGGCTCTCGAAAAAGGAGAGCGGGAAAAAATATTAAAACCCCCGATCAAAAAATGCAACAAACCCCAAGGGCGTCCTGAAACTCCAGAGAGTGTGGAGGAGTCAGGAGCAGAAGGGGGGGAGCAAGAAGATAAGGGATCGGGGGGGGGGCCTGTTCGCGGTGAAAGCGGTGACGCGGCGGCGGCGGCAAGCGCGGGTGAAGATGAGGAGACGCGCGCGGAGGGCGAAACTCGCAAAAACCGGGGTATAGACTCACACGCGGGCGTGGGGGCGGCGAGCGCGGAAGGCGGGCTGAGGGAAAATGTGCAGCCTCAGCGAGCCGCCGCGGCGAGACGCAGGAGGCGCGCGGTTGTGACGTCAGATCCGGTGCGACGGTCAGCTCGAATCGCGGGGAGAGCGGGAGTGCCGGCGGGAGAGGCGAACACAACGTCAGAGGAGGAGGGGTTGGACTCTGGGACAGACCGAGGGGCGGGAACCTCGGAGGTGAAACAGGGGGGAGACGATGACGTCACCTTGGGGGACACAGGAAGCAGCTCGGAGAGTACGCATGCGCAGAAAGTAAGACGCGGGCGGACCCGAGCCCGGTCCCCTGTGACGTCGCGGGTGAGGAGGGGCCGTGTTAGGGATTCTACGTCCCGGGGCTCCACACCGTCTCCAGATCTGGTGCCTTTGGTTCAGAGCCTCGGAGTCCCAGTCCTTTCCCCTCACGGGGGACGCCGAGCAGGAAGAGGAAGTGGGGCAGTCGAGATTGCTCCGTCATCCGAGCCAGGGAGGCCGGTGACAGCGCCACCTAGTGGCAGGAGGGCAGAAGCGCACGACATGCCGGGTCGGCTTGGCGGAGCCACAGCGCCATCTCGTGGCGAGACTGCAACAATGCAGCAATTTTTTCCAACAATATATAAAAAGAAAAGCACCTCGAAGAAGACAATGTTAACACGACAAAGGGATTATCCATCCACTTCGGGATTTCATGAAGATGATGAAAGCTCAGATGAAGAACAGCTACAAGGGGAAGATGTCATAAGGATCACAGCATCGGAGGGTGTCCCAACATGGATGCTATCAGCAGCAGAAGCAGCAAAAAGCTTCTTGCATTCATTCGATGCAGTAAAGAAGAAATATCAACAGGATCCTCGAGTTTCCTTTTCGGATTTAGGAGCAAGGCCAAAAACCTCAAGGCGAAAAATGAGACACCATGAATCACCGATGACATCTACAACACCATTATTCATGCAAATCCCAATGGAATCTGATGAAGAGGGGTTTCAAGAGCCGGTGAAGACAATGGATTGGAGGCAAATCAGAGAAGCATTGGAAAAGGAAAAGCATTTATTCCCGGGATCAGGGGATTTGACAATGCCAGTGACATATGATGCTCAGGGACAGAATCCAAGGTGGGAAAGGATGGGTCATGAGACACTCAAAGACTTAGGGAAGGCAGCTCAGACTTTTGGGCTGTACTCACAATACTTCAAACAGCTATTAAGAGGGACATTCTCTATGTATGATCTCACACCATATGACATTCGAAGTATTGTGGCAATGATCCTCACTGACACACAGAGTCTTGTCTGGGAAAAAAGGTGGAGAAAATATCTTGCTGAGTTGCGGAACAGATACCAAGGTGGGCCGAATGCGAACCTCACAGAAGGGCAATTAGCAGGGGATCCTCCAGATGACAATCCAGGGGAACAAGCAGCGCGGCTTCCACGAAGAGTGTTAAGCGACATCAAAGAAGCAGCGCGATTGGCAATCATGCAAATTACGCCGACAGGAGCTCCGGATGTCCCGTTCTCTTGCATCAGGCAAGGTCCCACAGAGCCATTCATGTCATTCATCGACCGACTCACGCAAGCCGTGGATCGACAGGTGACAACAGAAGAAGTGAAGAGGCCTCTCTTGGAAAATTTAGCTTTCGGCAATGCCAACCCGGATTGTCAACGGGTGATTAGCACCATGCCAGGACGGCCATCCTTGGCAGAGATGGTGGAGGCATGCAGCAAGGTGGGGACGCCTCAGCACGTCGCAGCGATTGTAAAGAATGAATTAAAAGAGGAATGGGAGAAACAGCTAAAGGAACGCTCAGAAGGGCAATCAGAGGACAAGACATTGGAGAAGATGTTCGAGAAATTACTTCATCAACAGGACGAAAATGTCAACAAAGTTCTTGCGGCAATGCAGAAAAGGAACAGACCCCAAGGAGGACAGTGCTACGGATGTGGGGAATCTGGGCACATGAAAAGGAATTGCCCACGGACACATATACCAACGCCAGCCCAGAGAGCGGAAAGACCAATTTGCGCACGGTGCGGAAGAGGAAGACACTCTGTGAAAGAATGTTATTCCCGGACAGATGTGGAAGGAAATCCATTGCCGCATCCGGGAAACGGGAAATTGAGCGCGGGAAATCCCCGGCGCGCTCCGACACAAGTACTGGCGGTGTCACAAGAACAGACAGGGCAGTCATCAGTGAGCGACAAGCAGATGCCCTCAGCAAAACCCTCAGTCGATTCCACAGTGACCCAGACCTCCTCCCACCAGGGGCACAGTGTGCATTGGCAGCTTCAAAACTAGTATGCTTTCTAGATGAAAGTCATGCGGAGATACCAACAGGTATCCGCGGGGACTCATACAAGAAACAAGATTTTTTGATAATTGGACAAGATAAGTGCAGTATTCTTGGGCTCATTGTCTATCCGACAGTTGTCTCAGCAGACAAAAATACAGAGCTAACAGTTTTGGCAAGAGCGCTTCGTCCACCATTGACTGTACCGGAAAATACTGTGGTTGCAAGAGCCTTTGCATTGCCACCACACGCAGTTGGAGAGGTCATGTCAATCTTCGACGAAGAAGGTCTCCCTATGAAAGAGCATGTTGAAGTACATACAACATGGGTGAAGCACATAGGTCGAGACCGACCCACGCTCACGTGCCAATTGACATGTGGGGACAGGACAATATCGATCAGAGGTATGCTCGACACAGGGGCGGATGTAACAGTAATATCGTACATCTTTTGGCCACGCCATTGGAGCTTGGTCGCGCCATTGGGCTCTCTCTCAGGCATCAGGGGAGCATCTCTGTGTCTGCAAAGTGAGAATTCCGTCGTTGTCACGGGACCAGGAGATAAGACGGCGATCATTCGTCCTTTTGTCGTCCAAAAGCCAATCACAGTCTGGGGTCGGGACCTTTTGGCACAATGGGGCGCGAAGATCGAAATGGATTTTTAATAGGGGTCACTGCAGCACTCGCCACACTGAAGCTGACATGGAAAACAGATGATCCAGTTTGGGTGGATCAGTGGCCCCTTGAGCGGAAAAAATTGAGTGCTTTGAAAGACCTGGTCCAAGAACAATTGCAGAAGGGACACATCAAGCCAACAGACAGCCCTTGGAATTCTCCGGTGCTTGTCATCAAGAAAAAGCTGTCGGGCAAGTGGAGGTTGTTACACGACCTCAGGAAGATCAAGGAAGTCATAGAAGACATGGGGCCACTTCAGTTGGGACTTCCATCTGTCTCGATGATTCCCAGAGATTGGCAGCTTGTGGTCATTGACCTCAAGGATTGCTTTTTCAGTATCCCACTCCATCCAGATGATGCTCCGAGATTTGCCTTTTCAGTCCCGAGTATCAACAGGGAAACGCCTCTGCAGCGGTACCATTGGGTCTGTCTTCCACAAGGCCTGAAAAATTCTCCGACGATCTGTCAATGGTACGTGGCGCGAGCTTTGGCACCAGCACGAAAGAAATTTCCGAAGGCGAAGATCATTCATTACATGGATGATTTGCTCATCGCAGCATCAACACGACAGGAGCTGCAAGAAGCTCGTGACTGTGTGATCGCAGAGGTGCAAAAGGCAGGTCTGGAAATCAGCATTTCAAAGATTCAAGAGGTTGCACCTTGGAAATATCTAGGGTGGAAAATCTCAGAGAAAACAATAAAGCCTCAAAAAGTGGAGATCAGCACAAAGGTCAACAATTTGCATGATTTGCAACAGCTTTTGGGAGAAATCAACTGGATGAGACCAGTTTTGGGAATCACAAATAGTGACATTCCAGCACTGCTTGATCTCTTGAGAGGAGACACAGACATTCGTTCTCCCAGGACACTCACACCAGAAGCAAGAAAAGAGTTGGAGAAAATCTCGGACGCGATACAGAAAAGGCAGGCACACCGATTTGTTCCATCGTTGCCTTTTCAGTTGGCAGTGCTGGGGAAGAAAACGCAGTTCCATGGTTTGATCTTCCAATGGGATGAATCGCAAAAGGACTCTTTGATAATCATAGAGTGGATTTTCCTACCGCACAGGCCCGCGAAAACGATTCTCACAGATCTGGAGATGGCAGCACAAATCATCATAAAGGCGAGAACAAGGCTGCTGACAATGGCAGGAAGAGAATTCTCAGTCATCAGGTTACCTCTGAAACGAGACTACTTCGATTGGGCAATGCAACAATCGAAAGACCTATTAATCGCATTGTTAGCGTTCCCAGGAGCTTGCACAATCCACTTTCCCCAACACAGAATACTGCAATCGCAAATATGCTATAGAGCAAAACCACAGATAAGTGAAGAACCTTTGGACGGGATCACCGTGTTCACGGATGGCTCGGGGAAGACACACAAGTCAGTGATCATGTGGAGAGACTCAACGACAGGGGATTGGGAATCAGACGTGAGGATGGTTCAGGGCTCTCCACAAATTGTGGAGTTGGCAGCCGTTGTCCGAGCATTTCAGTTGTTCAAACAGCCTCTCAATCTGGTGACAGATTCCGCATATGTTGCGGGTGTGGTCAAGAGATTGGAGGGTTCGCTCTTGAAAGAAGTCAGTAATGAGGTTTTATACTCATACCTGACAAGCTTGAAAACACTGCTAGAGAGCAGGGAAAGAGAGTATTTTATCACACACATTAGAGCGCACACAACACTTCCGGGGTTTTTAGCGGAAGGGAATGCTCGGGCGGACAGGTTGACAATGCCCATTTTGCAAACACTGCCGGACATTTTTGAGCAGGCAAGGTTAAGTCATGCGTTCTTTCATCAGAATGCGCAAGCACTGATGGAGTCCTTTCATCTCACAAAGAGTCAGGCGAGGGAGATCATTAGTGCTTGTCCAGACTGTCAGCTTGTGCAGCCACCTTCTTCTACCAGGGCCATCAATCCGCGGGGGCTGCAAAGTCTTCAGTTGTGGCAAGCTGATGTCACAAAATACCCATCTTTTGGGAAGCTCAAAAATGTTCATGTTTCTGTAGATACATTCTCAGGTGCAGTCTTTGCTTCAGCACATGCTGGGGAAACAGCAGACCATGCTTGCCGACACTTTCTGCAGGCATTTGCAGCATTAGGTGTGCCTCAGGAGATAAAAACAGATAATGGTCCAACATACACAGGCAGGGTGCTTGACAGATTCCTGAAAAGATGGGGTGTCAGACACACGTTTGGTATTCCGCATTCACCCACAGGTCAGGCAATCATTGAGAGAACACATCACACCCTCAAATCCCTTCTGGACAGACAGAGAAGGGGTGAGCCAGAGGCAACACCTCACATGAAATTAAATAAGGCATTGTATGTGCTGAATTTCCTAAATAGCTCATCCTCGGAACCTGATCCACCGATCGTGAGACATTTTCTAAACAACACACAGGCAAAGCTAAGGGAATATCCTTTAGTTTTGATCAGAAACCCAGAGACCGGACAAATAGAGGGTCCTTTCAAACTAATCACTTGGGGAAAGGGTTTCGCTTGTATCTCCACAGATCGAGGTCTGAAGTGGGTGTCGGCACGGCACGTGGAGCCATTCCGAACGCGAGAACACGAGAATGCTGATCCAAGAAGCAAAGAGACGAGTACTCAGACAGAAGTCGAGACTCGGGCTGCGAAAAACGACCCAGAAGAGAAATAAAAAGAAACTAAGGACTTTGGGGGGTTTTCACATAAAAGCGAAAAAGGTCTTTTGGTGCAAACAGAAGGGGGAGATGTGGGATCTCAGTCTCTCAGAACTGGGGCGCAGGGTGAACCAGACTACCCCTGGGGGGCTCGGGAGTCCTGGAATGTTGCCAGAAATGTCTGGTGGCTGGACTTTGATCCCACATGGGAGATGACATCAGTATGAGGACGGGAGGATTTCACTGGGGTGAATGGTGAAGGGATAAGTTAATTGGAGTGTGAGATACAGGGTTTAAGATCCCTGTACAGGGGGGTCTAGAGAGGCAAGATGGAGGAATTGGGGCGTGCCCTTCTCCTTCTTCTTCTTCCTCTAGGCCTCCATCTTCTGTGGTGGAGTTGGCACTCCGGGATTGGACCTTACTAGGGGAACACTGGTTAATAAGGGTAGAGGGTATTGGAGAAAAATGATAAATATTGTATACGTAACTCCGGGTATAAAGATAGGTGACCGCCCCAGGGGCTCTCAGTGTGTGCCCATGGCTGACTGCTGAGCAGAACTCTGTCAGGCCCAGAGAAAATCTTTTAGATAAGCAATTAATAAACACCGAGACCGAGAACAATTCTGAAGCTTCCTCTCGTCCTTTCGAACCCCGGGGGCCCAAGGCCATCTTTGGGCTTTTCCCAGACCATCTAGACAGCACCAAAATCCAACACTCTTTAATTCAGTTTTAAAGTAGGTTTTAAAGTCAGACTCTGCCCGTGCTATTGATTTGCATTTTGGATGAAATTGTTGGTGCTTAACAAGCTCTGTGCTGCTTTAAAGCCTTTCTGCAAGGCTTAAAGAATGCCCCTGGCAGGGAGTGCAGGAGTGTTGTGCGCTCCTTGTTTAGAAATGGAGTGCATTAAACCAGGTTCCTTTAAAAGGCTTTTTAAGTGACATTAAGGTGCTGGAATTGCTTTGGGAAATGTTCCATTTGGGATAGAGCCACAGTGCCAGAAGCTGTTTGTCTGATGGTCAGTTCATGCTCTGGTCAGTGCAGGGCAGCCCCTCAAGAAATGCATGAGCCAAAGCCAGCAAGAAGAGGAAAAGAGCCGAGCTGAGCTGAGAGAGCTGGAGAGATGAAATGCCACAGATGTGCCTGGAGCATGGCCCTCCCCAGCACCTTTTCTTACAGTTCAGTGTTCAAAAAGCTGAAAGCTGATGCTCAGGACTTTGGGATCTGGCTTGGAACTGCAGAGAGGCTTGGAACCGCAGAGAAGTTCCCTTACTGGAACTCAGGCACTGGAGTGCCACAAGCCTGCAGCCAGATTGCTTCTCATTCAGTTTCAATTCCACGTTCTTTTAGTTTTAGGGTTTTATTAAGTATTCTTAGAGATGCTACAAGTGAAAGAAGAGAACAGAAATAGGCTGGAGCACCATTGGAACTGTAATTAATATTTTACTCTTCCTCCTTCATTTTAAAAATGTATGTACATATCATGAATTTTTAGACTCTGTGAGTTGGTTGAAACACTCTTTTTCCCTTTCTTTGGAAGAGATATGCAAGTCCTGAGTCCCTGGGCCAGTGATCCCTGCATTTTATTTATGTTTTTACAATAAAACAAGGGGTTGACAAAATTGACAAGGAAGATACAACTCAGGAGCTCGCTGGGCAGCAGCCTCCAAACTCTTTGGGTGATCCCAAGAGCAGTAGGGTGTGAAGACTGCTTTCCAGTGCCAGATTAATCCATAATAACCTGCTCACTGACATCAAAGTCACTGCTTAGAAGCCACTTGTTATTTCCCGAGGTGCAGGAGCTGGAGGGTTTGACAGAGCCTGAGCAGAATGATGAAGAATATTCCTGTCAGATTTCTGCTTCTCTCCTTCTGCCAGCAAGAGGAACCCATCCTCGTTAAGGGTTTTGTTCCTGTGTGACAGTGTGTAGTTCAGAGCTAAAGCCGTGCCCAGGAGCGCTCATGATTTAATCTGCACTGCCCCCTCGGCCGTGTGAGCTCTGAGCAGTGCGCTGGGAACTGGGGCCGAGCCAATTTCGGGCAGTCGGGCTCGGAGCTTGAAGGGTTTGGAGTCAAGAGCGGAGGCTGAGTTCCCTCTGTGGTCAGAGAGGGGAGACACCTTCCTCTGCAGGGAACGCTTTCCCAGCCGGGTTTGCTCTCCTGACAGCTCAAGTCTCGCCTCTTCAAGGGCAGAGCACGCTGTGCCCCCAGGGCTTTGCCGCTGGCAGCACTGGGAGAGATCCTGGGAACACTGGGAGGGAACTGGGAGCACAGGGAATGCCAGGAGGGAACTGGGAGGGAGAGTGGGAGCAGCGGGAGTGAGCAGGAAGGAGCACTGGGAGGGATATCAGGAGCCCTGGGAAGGAACAGCGCTCCCAGCTCCTGCCCAGTGCTCTCCCCATCCCTGCCGGAGCTTGCCAGGAAGAGGGATACTGGCAGGGAACTGGGAGGGAACTCCTCAGCACTGTGCAAGGGGCAGCAGCCCCAGGGGTGACCAGTGAGGAGGGGGAAGTGCCCCCAGTCCCTCCCCAGTGCCCCCAAAAATGGGATTGAAATGGAGGAGGGAAAGCTTTTCTGTAATTGTGTTTGAACTGTGGGGATCCCCATTCCCCTGTGATTTTAACGGTCTGAATTGTAGGAAAACACACCTTTTTCATCGTTTTGGATGCCTCCCTTGGTAGTGCCTCCCTTGGTGGCACCTCCATTTTCCATGATTTTCATGTTTAAATGGAAGGAGAAACCCCTTATGGTGCTGTGTGAATTGAGAGAAAGAGCCCCATTTTCAACATCTTCTGGTTCAAACTGAGAGCAAACACGGCTGTCCCTGGTCTGAAAGGGCTTCCCTTGAGAGGAACCTCTTGATGTGCCACTGTAAGAGTGCCATTGAGGGGGACCCTCCATTTGAAGGGACCTTCACAGGTGAAAAAGATGTGCAAAAGCCCCCAGAGTGGTCTTTTGTTGAGGGAAATTGAAGAGGGAGACTGCATTTCCCCTCGTTTTAGGAGGCTAAATTGAGCCAATCCCCTTCTGTGAGAATAACTGCAGCTGTGTCTGATTCCCACAGAGTAGGAGCAGCCTTGCCCTCAGCAGGTCACAGCCCTGTCCCATGAGGATGTGGCACAAAAGGGTCGGGAAAGACCACAGGACCTCAGTTCAGATGAGGCGTTTGACCGAGCCCAGAGATCTCATCCTGGAACTCTGAAAACACAGGAAAATCATGAGACAGCCCTGGGTCAAGGCACAGCAACCCTGCTGGAACAAGAGAAGGGACTGAAGGCTGAGCAGGCAGTGCAGGGAACGGCTGCAGACAGCCTGTTCAAAGAGATGCAGCTGCAGCTGCAGAACAAAACAGAGAGATCCCAAAGTGACACCATGTCTTGTGGATAGTCACACAAAGATATGTCAAAGTTCATGAAAAGCCAGCTATAAATAAGGTAATGGTGTCTTACGAATAATGCCTGTTATAAAAATGAGTGAATTCACATGATGGAACCAATCTATCAGCAGTGACTGTCTCAGGAATTGGAGACAATATTCTTCCAGCATTCCTGTATCCATAGCAATGAAACACTGAACAGCTTACAATGGATAACAGCCACAATGTGGAACAACCACCCACTCTTCTGTGTTATCTGTGGGAGATAAACCAGAAGAGATCACAATCAATGATCCTGTTAGGCAGTGTAGCACTGACACCTGTGCAATCTGTGGGAGGATCAAGGGCCCAACAAACTGTATCTTCTTCTATCCAAAAGCAGGTGTTTATCAGTGTTTCATCACAGCTGTTTCAGTGGGATCTGTCTTATCTCTAGAAGAAAATAACCACATTTTCAATGTAAACACACATAGTTAAAAAAATGAGCTTAGGACTTAAAATTAGTTGCAATCTAATTCAATGTCACCTCAGTAGCATTAGAGGTATATTCAAGAGAACTTACAGCTATATCTTTAATACTGAATTAAAATTGACCTTAATAAAACTGAAATAGAACAGGAAAAGGCTTAAAAAGAAGAAGACTGAAACCTGACTTTGTCGAAAGTCAGACACACTCAAACCTGATACAAATACACCTGGATGTCACCCTGGATTTTTAAGATTTTCTAAGCCTTCTGATGTTGACATTCTTGTAATGAACTTCCTCAAACACTTTCTGTAAATAACTCATTGTTTTGCATTCCTTTATGGAGGAGGAGAAAGTTGACAGACTGTTGGTTTGACCAGTGTCATTGGAGAGGTGGCACTGTCACCCTCCAAACCACTGTCAGTTTTGGAAAACTATAGATATTGGAGTCAGAAAACAAACTTCCCTTTTTTCCCTTCACCTTGAGACCAGTGGCGTGAGCTTGTGTTTTTTCGTGTCCTATAGCGACATCTGGTGACATCGAGGTGTACTGCAGCCTAAACTGAGACACAGAGTCCGGATTGTCGGTGAGGTCGTTTTGTCCCGGCTCTTCGGTGCTTTACCTGCTGTTCTTGTGGTGATGGCAACCTCTGTGCGTTTCGAGGAGGATTCCCTCGTTTTGGACCTCTGGAGGGGGGTCCTGGAGTGGAAACAGGTTTCTGGTTCCTGGAGTGATTTTGAGAGGTTGTTCCAGTGGGCCAGGCAGCGGGAGTTCTTTTCGGACCCTGCGAAGGCATTCTCCAGGGAGGCGCGGTCTCTCATGGGGGTCCGGCTCATGGAGGCCCTCTTTGATGATTGCACCATAGACGTGGGATCGCTGCTGGTGCAGTGAGAAAAGTGTGAGGAGCTTTGGCAGGGGTCTGGCTCTCGTACCCCTCGGAGTTCCCAGGGGAGCCCTTCTGTCTCGGATGTGGGCGATGGGGAGTCTGAGTTTCTGTGCGATGTGAAGCCCTCCCTCCCCAATCCCCGGACGGTGTGCTAGGGGACAGATCCGACTGGAGGGATGGAGATGGTTCCCCCGGGGTGAATTGGGCTCCTGGCCAGCTGGTCCCCAGTCCAGGGGACAGAGCCCCGTGGGCTTCTGGGGGCTCTGTGGAGTCAGCGGGCCGTCCTCGACCTGCCCCGCCCCGCATCGGCGGGGGACGTGCTGCCCTCTCTTTGTGCCTTCCTGGCCTTTGAGGGTGAGCCTCTGCCTCGGACTGAGTCTGATTCGGTGACGACCCTTTGTCCCAGCTGCGGTGTTTCCACGAAGTTCACCTCGAGCGTGGCGAGTGGGGCGACTTCGCCCGTCTCCGGGCCTGCGCGGCCTGCTGGGCATACGCAGTCGGTGGAAGCAGCCGGAGGCGGGGCGTCGGTCAGTGTTCTGTCCGGCCCCGCTCCGGTGGGTGTGCAGCCCGCCCCTCTCTGCTCGGCTGGGGCGGTGCCCTCTGTGGAGTCTAGCGGCTCAGGATGGACGCTCATCGGGGCTGTGTCGGGCTCCCTTGTGTCGCCCCGCAGTGATGCGGCTCCGCGGGCTGCACCTCTCTTGGTGTCCCGCTCCTCCGCCGTGTCAGGGGCCGGGGGCCCCGCGCCGGTCTCGTCCCGGCCCGCTCCGGGTTTGTGGGCCATGCCAGCACCCGCATCCGCCGAGGCGCCCCCTGCCAGGGATGCGGCGCGACAGGGCGCTGAGGTGTTTACCTTTAGCGCAAATGCTGACACGGCCGGCGGGAGGCCGGCGGGAGGCCGGTGAGTGCCCAGGGCCATGGTGCTTCCTTGTCAAATTTGTGGACGCTTCCCTCGTGCCAGGTGACCATGCGTCCGAGGAACCCCGAGCGTTTCTGGCGAGAAGCCAAAACTAAGACCGACGAGATGACTGAGCCTGTCTCCTCACGGCATCTGCAGGGTTGCGGAGCGGGCTCCTCTGGCTCTGCTGGTGCTGCAGGGGGCGCAGGGGCGAGTGGGGTTGACCTGACCCCCAGTCAGTCGTCCCCTCTTGTCCCTGTTGCGCCCAAGGACCGGGACACAGCAGGTGCGGTGGCTTTGCCAGGGGTTTCCCAGGCTTTCTCTGTGCTCAGGGGTGTTACTCATAACACCCATCAACCCCTTTCATATAAGCTGGAGAGGGAACTCCATGAAGTGGTTGCTCAGCATGGTTTGGGGTCTGCTGAAGTTATGCAGACTCCGGAGGGTTGCTAGGGATGTGCTGAAGCCTCAGGACCTCCGTCGTGTGGCGTGGTCTCTTTTTGACCCTGTGCAGTTTGATGTTTTTGAGACCAAGTGGGCTCGTTTGGCGGCCCAAGCGGTGAGGTGGAATGCTGCTCTGGCGCCGCAGGACCCCAGGCGTGGGGTTGTCGCTGACATGCTGTTGGGCACAGGACTTTATGAAAATGTTCAGGGGCAGGTTGGATTCGATCCCCTTGCACTTGACCAGTGCCACACGCTGGGCATGGCAGCAATTGTTCAGACCCTGGAAATGGCTGCTCCAAAGCAGCCATTTGTGACCATTGTCCAGGGGGATGATGAGCCTTTCATGGCATTTGCGGCAAGGCTGACCGCGTCTGTGGAGAGTCAGGTGCCTGATCCTGTGGCAAGGAGGGTTGTGATTGCAAATCTTGTGAGGTGTAATTGCAGTGCTGCTTGTAGGAGGGTCATAGCGGCTCTGCCTGGTTTTCCTACTGTCTCCCAGATGGCAGAGGCCTGTGCAGACATCGTCCCCTCGGGTCAGAAGTTGGCTGCCGTGGCTGCTGCTGTGCAGCCAGTTTGGGCAGCACTGCAGGGAGAGCGGCCACAGCAGGGGACTGCACAGGCTGGCAAGAAGCGGGGGAAGAAAGCACAGAAGGTCAAATTCCCCATGTTCTTGTGCGGTCGGTGTGGTAGGCCGAATCACATGTCCAATGTTTGCAAGGCAACTGTTCATGTTAATGGCCAGGTTTTACCGGGCTTTGGAAACATGAAGCAGAGCGCGCAGGAGGGATGCACCCAGACACAAGCTTCTCTCCAGACCCCAGAGCCGATGGAGGTTTGCTTAGCTGGCTTGCAGCCAGCACCCGCGGATCAGCAGGTGCAGATGTCTGCACCACAGCAACAGTTGTCTTAGAATCTTGTAAAATACACAAGGTTCCCCTGGATGCCTTTGGTCCCTTGGGTGGGGGCATGAGTGCTCTGCTTATGGGGAGGTCTAGTGCCACCCTTCAGGGCATCATTGTGCACCTGGGGCTCATTGATGCAGATTTCACAGGACAGATTTCTGCCATGGTCTCCATGGAATGTAGGAGTGATCTTGCACCTTGAAGATTGCATCTACTACACTGATCACCGGTGTCACCCTCTTACATATGAGTGTCGACTTCTGTGGAGTGCTCTGACAACATCCAGATACCTGGAACCAGACTTTTGTCTAACCCTGCACATGTATAGCCCCAGTTCTGCATGTGAAGGGACACAAAGGAACATTCGGTCATCTCTGCCTCAGGCAGAATAAGCTGTATATAAGCTCGCTGCGTGAAGGAGGAGAGACTATGTCTTTTTTGGTGGTCAGATCCAGGTTCACCCAGTGTCGATCCCGGGGTTGACGCTGCCTTGGCTGTGGTGGTTTGTTTTCTGATTGTAATTCTGTTTCACTGACAATCTAAAAAATCATTGCTAAATTTTCTTATAAATTTGGCTCCTGATTTGATCATTTATAACAATTATCAAATGCCGGCAACAGTGTTTGCAATTGATGGGTGTGGATCTTGCAAAGATCATACTCCCGGTGCAATGGGAGGATTTTGACTGGAACTTTGCAAACAGTGTGTCCCTGCAGAGTGCTCTGGAAAACTTTTCCTAGGGTCCTGGTCCACCTGGCTCCACCATCTTACTGCTCTTAGGTCTGTGTTCATCTTCCTGAATCACCTTGGGATCATGTCACTTAGTATTTAAGTCCTTTTTCCCAAATCACCGCAGGATCATGTCAAAATCACGTTGGGGTCACCAACGGTTGTCATCGTATTGCAAAAGTTCCATACACTCTTAGTGATTTCTCATGGGCAACTCCTTTGCAGCAATGACTCCTTCCTCCTCACAGCACAACCAATAAACTCCAGCTTTCTTCTCAACCAGCTAACCCTTTATTAGCCCTCAGCTTCTTATTGGACACAGCTATGGCCGTTTAAGGGCAGGCCTGTTCCTAATCTTTGGTGATTAGTACAGCTGCAACTCCTCAGGTGTGAGACTACCTTCTGCACTATTTTCTTACATTCTATCCTTCCACATATATATATATAAACTAGTTATACATTCTTGTTATTCCTATTCTCATATCTTTGCCTGAGAGCCCCTTAATTTCAGAATTATAATAATTCAGAGGGAGGGTGGTTACATTTTCCATTGCCATGGAGACTCCTGCCTTCCTTAGCAGACACCTGTCTTTCAAATGAAAACACCCCCATCCCTCTGTGCCACTGTGTGGGGAGGAGGGAGGGAGGGAATCGGGGATAAACTGGAGCCCAGGAAGGAGAAAGTGCTGTGGGGAATGTGCATTTTTAAGATTTGGCTACTTCTCATTCCATTGTTCTGAGGGGTTTTTTTGAAATTCTATTAATTTCCCCAGTCCTGTTATGCCCGTGATGTGTGAGAGATCTCTGGCTGCCTTTCTTGAGAGCCCCGAGCCTTTCCTGCTGTGTTCTGTTGCCTGCCCAGGGGCAGGAGCAGAGGCTCAGAGCGCTTTTGCTGGCCCCGGGCACCTGGCCTGGCCCAGCCCAGCCCAAGAATCCCTGCCAGCATTCCCTGCACCACTACCCGGCCCCTCGGTGGCTCCGGCTCCGTGGGCAGGCGGCTCCAGGAGTTCAGAGTGGGCAAAATGGGAGTGAGGGAGAGGGGGCAGCTGGTGCCAGTGGGTGAAACGGCTTTGCTGCCAGCTGGCAGGAGGGGAGGATGGAGAAAGTGGTGCAAAGTGTTCTGGTTTAGGGCAATTTGGGGAGAAAATCCTCTAAAGGCGGTTCCTCTAGAAAGCAAATTCAAGCTGCCCCACCTCCAACTGGTTTGGGAAAATGCTTTCCTAGGATTAAAGTGGAAAAACTGTTCATTTGGCAGGCAAAGCATTCAGCAGCACAAAAAATGATCAATATCAAACAATGGAACCTCTCACTGTGTGAAGAGATGACAAACTCAGAAAGTCCCCTCTGTGGGATGTAGCTTAGTTCACTCAGTCCCTTATCAGTCTCTTATCAGTCTCTTATCATCCCCTCTGGTGCCAGGCCCCACCTGGTGGGTTATAGGTGTGAATTCCCTGTGCTCTTCTGGTGTTCAGTCCAGGGCAGGTTTAAACAGGAACAAAGAAAAAGGAAAACCCACAGTACAGGGAACTTCTCTACCTCAGCAAGGTAAAAATTAACCAAAAGGAAGGAGAGCTCTGCCTTGCCATCTGTTCTGCAGACAGCTCCATGAGCAGCCACGTGCAGAGTAAGTGCAGTTTGAGATAACAATCTGTGCCTTCTTCTCTGCTCCTTTGCTCTCAGAACCTGCCTTAAAGGTGCAGTCTTGTCCTGCGGCCACTGGAGCTGATGGTCCGGCTACCCGCTCCCAGAGTGACTGGTGGAGACTGAGAATCCCGCCACTCCCAGGTTCTTGGCAAGACCCCTGAGTAGTGGCTTCGTCTGCTGCCTGGTGATACAGGCGAGAGCAGGACTGCGAAGAACTGAGGCAAAGGAGTGGACACGCGTTTGGATGCCAAGGCGCTTTATTAGCCCGGGCGGGGCCAGTGACCGTGTCAGGTAAAAACCGTTAGGGAGGCACTTCTAAAGGGGAAGGGTGTAATGGACGGGGACACGAGGGACCAATGAACAAAGCCCAGGGATGGAGCAAGGGACACACAGAACCAATAGGAAGGGTCCAGGGGAGGGAAAAGTCTCAGGGGACAAATCATATGTTAGGTGAGGGATGATTGACACAGAAGATTCTCGACATGAGAGGGGATGTTTACAATGATTGACTGTTGGAGAGTTTTTCAGGAATGACTTAAAGAAAAGGCCATGAGACATACAATTGAGAGAAAAGTAAGAGGGAAAAGTAAAAGCAGTTTCTAACAGTTCTCAGCCTTCTGATTTGTATAAACAATTAGACTCTCTCAGGCATCATTCTATAAACAATGGAGTTCTCGGATTGTCTTCCCATGACAAGCAGAACACTGTCTCTGGGAAGGCCTGCCATCCTGAGAACAGATGTAAAAGTTTTGGGAACACTGGTTTCTGTTTTAGTTTCTGGTTTCTGTTTTGGTTTCTGTTTTTAATAAACAATTGTAGGTATTCTGAAACAAAGGGAGTGGTTAGAAGTTTCTCTGTTAGCTTATCATGACATTGGATTACAGAATATTCATGGCATTCGTTACCACTGTTATTTAAGGTGATTGATTGATCAATAAAGTTGGAGTTCGATGCATTACCAGGATGGTCGATCTCCCCTTCACTTCAATATATGGTGACCTCCGACCGTGATAGCGAACACCACGGGGAAGCGAACGCCACGCGAAGTGAAGCCAGGTTCAGGTTCCGTAAGATCGAAACTGCAGCCGGAATGGCGAAGAAGCGCGGAAGACAAAGCGGAGGGTAACCCGCCGGCCCGCGCCGCGCTGCGAGCGACTATACAGATAGGCTCGTCCGATACATGCGGCCGCGACCTTGATTTGAAGAGCTGCAACGTGCGCACATAGGTATGGAAAGGCAAGCCGCATATGAACTTTTTATTACCCTTTTGCAAAAACGGCAAATTAAGGGACTAGATTTACAGAAAGATTTACCGGGTCTTTTAGTTTATGGCCTAGAAAGGGGGATCTTTATAAATCCTCACACAGTTCACGAATTGTTGGAGTGGCGTAGATTTGGTGATTTATTGTGGCAGGCTACGTTAGATGATGATAAAACTGCTAAGAAGTGGGGTAAATTATGGCGGGTCGTTAACACCGAACTGTTGCGGATTCAAGCTGAAAAAAGGGCTGCTCACCAGGCTACTGCCGTTTACGATCGTAACAAAGAATGCGATCAAGATAGGGAATTTGATAAGAACGCGGGAATTCCTCTTGGCCCCGCGACGCGGACAGTTTTATTACCTGCTTCGCCGCCTCCCTCGGAAAGCCAGGCTATGAGTCACACTATGAGCCAGGCGCAGACCGCCTCGCTGCCCGCCGAGCAGCCCCCCTTAACGGGCCAGGCTACAAGCCCGGCTACGAGCCAGCCTACAAACCAGGCTACGCAGACTGCTTTAGTACCCGCTTCGCAGCCCCCCCTAACGAGCCAAGCTCCGCGGGGTGCCTTGTTGTCTGCTTTGCCGCAGGCTACACAGAGCACCTTTGACTCTCCCGTACCTGCTGCGTCTCAGCAGCTGGGGCCAGATACGTGTACTCCGTTCCCGACAAGCAATCAGCCGGTCCCTGGGTCGGAAATCGGCTTGGCGGCGGCGATTGCGAGGGAAAGACGGGACGCGTGGGCTGCCCTGGCCAAAGATGCAATTGACAGGGGAGATCAAGAGCTGATAAGTTAGGCTCAAGAACTGGCTTGTCCGGTTGTCTTTAACCCTCGGGCTGGAGGAGGTTTTCAAGCCACAATTAGCGCTCTTGACTGGAAGCTGTTATCTCAGTTGCGAGCTACTGTTAGTCAGTTTGGCTTTAAAAGTGAACCAGCTAAGCAAATGCTCGATTATATTTTTGACACCAGTATCCTTCTTGTTAATGATTGTCGTGGGATAGTTAAATTAATTTTTACTCAACATCAACAATTGCTGTTTAACGCCCACTGGCAAGCTTTAGCTAATGAGTGTGTGGCAGTTCAAAGACAGCCGGGGGATCCCTTGCATGGTATCACTATTAATGAGCTTATGGGGCTGGGACCTTTTCTTCGTACTGAAGCACAAGCTTTAATAGGTCAAGAAAAGTGCCGGGAGGCAATGCGGTTAGTCAGACTCGCGATAGATATGGTAAAGGAACCAGGAGGGATACCAGTGTATATGGGAATTAAGCAAGGCAAAGATGAGACATTTGAAGCTTTTGTGGTAGATGCATTTAAACAGATAGGAATAGGTTTGCAAGAACAGGCAAAGTCCTCTCAGAGTCAAGTGTTAGCCGCTCTTGCGCCTCTTCAAGCGTCCGCTGCGTTTGCAACATCTAATAAAGAGGGCCACACGAAATGCTGTCCATGCGAAGGCAAGGGCCGCTTGCGCCGGGAATGCCAAGCACCAACAGAAGTCATCGCTGCATCATCGGTGCTCTTTCCTGCCCCTAACCCGACACCACAGGGAGCCACCGCGGGCGAAGCTGAACCGCCGCGAAGGGAGTGACCCGCAGCGCAAAGCAGAGATGAATTGGCAAAAGGACTTAACAGGACTTTGGACTTATAGTTACGGTAAAGGGATTTTCCATATGGTTTACGGATTAACGGAAATGTGTGAATTCAGTGATTTATGGTAGAATTGCAGTGCTGTGCTACTCCGAACTCGGCACGGGCGCGCCGGAGGCAGCGGCGGGAAGATCAAAAGCCGCCGCCGCGGGAGCGGAGCCGCCGCCGCAGAAACCAAGCCGCGCCACCACGAGAGCCGCGCCGGAAGTGATCAAAGAGCGCCGCGGGGGGAGCGACCGGAGCCGCATCGCCCTCATGTGTGAACTGGGGGCCAGATGTCCACGGGCGGCCAGTTGCTGCTTGGGAACAGTGACTGGACATCAGAGAGCAGGTGATGGAGGAGCAATCATGCTGTGCATTGATAGTTTTCGTCCTGCACACTCCTTAGCGGATTCCGACTTCAGAGTGCTTTTTCGAGCGGTAGCGCTTCTCCCTCCGCCCCGTAGCCGGCAGGAGCTACAGTTTGAGATCTAACAGCCGTAATAATCGTGACTCTTGTCAACAAAAGAAAAGATTCCTATTGCAATTAAAAGATTAGTGAAACTAAACAAGCGACACCAAGGACTGTTGCTGTCAGGATGTTTTTCACCTAAGTTAGAGAGATCTTTTGTTCTCCCCAGCACAGACTGTAAAGCAGATCAGCGTAAATGAATGCAGGAGTCAAAATTTCGGCCGATTTGGCTCGGCATTGGTTATGCTGTCTTGGAAACATCTGTATTACCAGAGACTTTGAACATCAGAAGCCCGGATGGCTGGGCCGGTGGAACATTAGACTTTAAAGCTGTGTTTTGAAAAGTTTAAAAATGTTGAGATGTGTTGGATTGATTGTATGAGTGAGATGTTGTGAGTGTGTTTTTGGTATAAAAATGCTATAGCAAACACGTGAAGAAAGTTATTTTAGCTTAATATTTTAGAATCAGGCCTGTAAGTAAGTTATAGTAAATGCTATATTTTATTTCTATAGTAGGTTTTATCTGTTATTAAGTAGTTTAAGTTAAGTTATCAATTAAGTGCCATTAAATGTTAAGGTTAAAATTGTTGAGCTTGTTTTCGGTTGGGTTCGAGGTCTGCTAAGTTTAAATTATATATAGGTTTGAGTTGTGTGAGATTTAAAGAAAATTAAATTTTGTTAAGTATTATTAAGTAAGTTAAGTTAGATTCTGTTAAGTTTGAATTAGATTTAAGTGATTTTACATGATTTGCAAATAAGTCTGATTAAGTTAAATATTTTAAGTGCCTTAAATGCATACTATCTTTTCACCACTCCAAATTAACAAAGGACTGAGAATCTCCCAGTTGATGCCATTTGAGCCAAATGACTAAAGGATTACTAACTGAAAACTGACTTTGAACATTTCTGAGAAGCTCATGAAAAAAGGTGGATATGATAAATTCAAGGACAGAAAGAATAATTTTCAGACTTTTTCACCTTCTCTCCAGGTTGCATGAATGAAAACAGCTAACAGCTTTCTTTTCTTAGTCCAATTACCACCTGTTGTGCAATGCCTGATAAGGCCTTAACACGCCGTTGCCGGACGACCAGAGAACTGATTGACATCATTGAATCATTATCATCTTTACATATACGAGGACTGGCAAAAGAGGACTGTCTTGAATATCACCGCCTAAATTGTGCTGCTTGGGTTGCACTGTGTTGTAGGGGTTGTTACTTTTTCATTTATGGTGCCACACCTGTAATTATAGGCACATCTGGGAACATAATTGGGAGCAGGCACTACGGAATGAGACAGGGCTAAACACTGCTTCAGCTTCAGACCTTTATAAATCTCATGAGCAAAAATCTTAGCTTATTATCAGTGGGAGGTACAGTGTATTTTGAAAAGGGGTTAAAGCTCAAAGTACATCATATATAGCCTCAATAAGATGTAGAAAACTGGTGCCTTTAACACAACATTCTGTTGAAGGCCCTATAAGAAGAGATCCCAATCAAGCATTAAATAATTGCAGTTCAGCTTTGATTACTCTAATTTCCAAAGGATGAGTCAGCATAAACAGACATGGGCTACTCTGGATTCATCTCTAAACCTGGAAATAGTGTCTAAACAACTTTATAACCAGTGTAAAGGCTCTACTATTATGACACCTGGGAAATTACCCACAGGGATATTTTTAATTTGTGAAGATAGAGCCTGGAATGGAATACCAGCCCAAGCGCAGGGTGGATCTTGTTATTTAAGCAAGTCACCATTTTTCCACCTCTGAGCACTGGTTCTGATCCTTCTCCACAGGATCACATTTCTGACACTGAGTGTCCTGTTTATCCTCAGGCCTTTGGTGCAGCTGAGCCCTGGCAGAGCGGGGTCTGCACTTCTCTTGACATCTGGTAATGCCTCCTCCACAAGAGTTTCTATGAGGAAAAACTTCACCATTATCTTACCTTGTTGCATTCAAAAAGATGGTTGGTAGGATGGTAGAGAAAACCTGGCAACCTAACCACTTTTCTCTCAAAGAAAAAAACAGGGGAAATGTTGGAGAGTTTTTCAGGAATGACTTAAAGAAAAGGCCATGAGACATACAATTGAGAGAAAAGTAAGAGGGAAAAGTAAAAGCAGTTTCTAACAGTTCTCAGCCTTCTGATTTGTATAAACAATTAGACTCTCTCAGGCATCATTCTATAAACAATGGAGTTCTCGGATTGTCTTCCCATGACAAGCAGAACACTGTCTCTGGGAAGGCCTGCCATCCTGAGAACAGATGTAAAAGTTTTGGGAACACTGGTTTCTGTTTTAGTTTCTGGTTTCTGTTTTGGTTTCTGTTTTTAATAAACAATTGTAGGTATTCTAAAACAAAGGGAGTGGTTAGAAGTTTCTCTGTTAGCCTATCATGACATTGGATTACAGAATATTCATGGCGTTCGTTACCACTGTTATTTAAGGTGATTGATTGATCAATAAAGTTGGAGTTCGATGCATTACCAGGATGGTCGTTCTCCCCTTCACTTCAATAATTGACAGGTAACAGGTGGGAGGAACAAACCATTAGGAGGGAGAAGGTGGGGGTAACTGAGGGCCAAACCAAAATTTTAACTTATAAATAATAAACAACTTTACAATCAACGCATATAAAGCACACAATGCTACAAAAGGGGCAAAACTTATTTCTGGGCTAAACAGACAAATGGGAATATGAGTGTCATAAAGTCACCCCAGGACACTTTCCTGATAAGGAGGCAAGAGATCTTCTCTTGGGATCTTGGTGTGTTCTTGCTGTTATCTCTATGTGAAGAATTTCTTGATTATCTTACCCATTTCTCAAGCTAGTTACAAAAAGTATCTTACATCACATAGTTTCTATTTTAATATTATGCTGTAGCCTAAAAACTATATTTACCACATTACTTAAAAGAGATTAATACAGCACTGCCTAAAAGAGATTAATATAGCACTACTTAAAAGAGACTAATGCACCATAACTTTCCAACATAACTTGTATAGTGTGAAAAATGCATATTTTATGATTGGCTTTTTACAAGTATTCAAATGGATATTATATGTGCTGTGTTAAAAAGTTGTGCTGTATTAACTTTCTTCAGTAGTGTGTTAAATGTTTTAGGTTGTGACATAATGCTAAAATAGTAACTATGCTATGTAAGATAATTTTCTTTTAAAGAAAGGACTCACATTGAGATAGCCGCAAGACACCCAAATCTTTCAGAGAAAAAGAATTTATTGCTCCATTATTGAGTTCTTCCTGCCCCGCTCAGTCCTGAAGACACCATCAGGATTCAGAGGAAGAAGCTGACACTGACCAGACAGAATCCTGTGTTTGAATGGAATTTATGCATCATGTATGAGGTGCATGAATGTGCAACCGGCTGTTGCTTTTAAGGGTTAATCCTCTGTTAATGTGTGTCCTTTTTTGGGCCTATGCTGCCTAGAAAAAGGTACCCAGACTGTCTGTAACTTTTTGTTTTTATTGTCTCATATTGTCCTAATTCAAATTGTCTAAATAATTTATTACTCTAATTATATTGCTATTTTTATAACCATTTTATTTTCATTAAACTTTTAAAAATTTTAAAAACAAGTGGTTGGCGTTTTTCACATATAGAATTCATTTTAATATTGAGAAGAGCCAATCATATAATAGGCATTTTCACAGTAGCATTGTGTAGCAAAAGTTTTCAGCTAATAGGCTTGTGAAAAATGCCAATCATGACCACCTAAGCTGATGCTTTCTGTTCATCTCTGGATCTTCCCACTGAAATGCAAAATAATCTCTGCTGTCCTCCAGTAGAGGACAAGTCCAGAAAGCATCCTTCAAGTCAATCAAGCTGTAGCATGTGTCCTCAAGAGAAATGTTATTTAACAAAGTGTAAGGATTAGAGACCGTGGGGAACAAAGCCTTAGTTCTCTGATTCACAGCTTGTAAATCTTGCACCAGCGTAAAGCTGCCGTCTGTCTTTTTAACAGCCAGAACTGGGATGTTGTGCCGAGACATGCACGGCTCCAATGTTCCTTTCTTTATCAACTCATCAATCAGCGGTTTCAATCCCTTCCTGTATGCTTTTTGTTTTCCGTTTCTACATCTTTTATGATCAGAACCTTGAAAGATTCCCCTGTTGCCCCAATTACCATCATGGAATTGTCGCTCAGAGAGCACCCCTTTGGCAGCTGTTGTACCGCTGTCCGTTCCGCCCCCGAGTCTACCATAAACCACATTTCCTGCCTGCGGGGTCCTTCTTCTAATTTTATCAAGGGCTGTCTCATAAATGTTCTGGACCCCAAACTGAAAAGCCCCTGACATCCCTAATCTTCTTGAAATATTGTCTGGTCTTTGGCTTTGTTGGGACAATTCCTTTGGATGTGTCCCTTTTGCTTGCAGTAATAGCACTCAAAATCTCTCCTCTGATTGTTCAGTCCTTTTCCCTGTGAAGAACTCTGTTTCTTCACTGGCACCTTTTTTCCCGTGTCTCTACCCTGTTCCTGCTTTTGTGCTTCTCTTACCGCAGCCGCCAATACCTTTGTTCCTACCATCCATCTATCTGTTCTAACTTTTTCTGAATGTCCTCACAGGATTTTGCCACAAACTGAGTTTTTAGCAAAACCATCTTGACTGGAGAATCGGGATCCGTCCCCGAATACACTCTCAAACCCTTGCGGAGTCTCTCCAACCATTCCGTGGGAGTCTCATCCTTCCCTGAGTACCTTGCTTATGTTCTGTCCCTTGGGTACCGCTTCCCTGATACCCTGAATTATCATATTTCTCAAATTTATAATTTTCTGCCTCCCCTCCTCAATCTGGGCATTCCAGGACAGTTTCTGGTTTGGCTACTTCTTGTCCCCACTCCCCTCATTGGGGTTTCTCTTTTCCCAGTCTTTGATCACGGCTTGCCTGATGATGTCTCTTTCTTCGTTGTTAAACAGTGATCTTAGGATTGCTTGGAGATCCTCATAGATGTATATGCTGGTCTCTAGAAATTCATCTAGCCTATGTGCCACCCCCAAAGATCATCCATCTATTTTCCCATCTCTTTCCTGAATGCCTTCACATCATTGGTGTCGATTGGCGCATGAACAAAGCCAATCACTCCCGCGGCCATCGGCACCTCCCGTAAAGGGAAGAAGCCGGGCTTCTCTTCCTCATCCCCGCTGTCTCCCATGGTTGCCCTCCTTGTCTGCTGCCTTGTCCGATGGGCCGGGGGAGAGCTGTGTCTGGGGATGGTTACTTACTTTGCCATGTTTTTCTTTGGTTTTGCGAAGGGTCGGCAGCAGCGGCTTCTCACATGGGAGTGGAGTCGCTGCCGCTGCTTGTTCATGTGGAAGGAAAGGCTCTGCAGCCTGCTCTGGTGGGAGCAGCGGCACCGAGAGCTGACCCAGCAGGATCGCCACCTCGAGAGACAACATGGGCACTGGCTGTGCCTGAGCTGGTCCAGGCTGGGGCGGAGGAACAAGGTAAGGAGGTGGAAGATTTTCCAAAGGTTCCCATTCCTTTCCCCTGTTTGCCACATGCCGGAGGGCTCGTACCAGGTATAAACTCATACAAGCATACCTCCACATCTTGGCATACTCAATTTCCTCAAAATCTTGCAGCTGGTGATCAAATACGTGATCATACAAGGACTTCCAAGTCCAAGCCTCAAATGTGCCAAACACTGGCCACACCATGTATTTTCCAATCTCCTTCCCTCCCCATTTTTCCATACAAGAATGGATCATTTTCTCCTTGGATCTGCCCGCTCTTCCAGGGCTCTCATCCCAATGTTCTAGCATCCACCCCAACGGACTATCTCTTGGGACATCTGGCAGAACTTTCCTGGGACCCTCGGGAGATTTTTCCTGGGGTTTTCCCTGAAACCTGCTCTTTCCCAACCCCATTTTTCCAAAAATCCCTCCTATGATTTTTCTCACCTTGTCTCCTCTGGTTGGGACGTTCGTTGCAAGTCCCAAATCCTTGTCCGATGTCAATTTCCTGAGCTTGTGAAACGCCGCCAGTCTTAGTCAAGCGGAGAACCATACCACTGGCTTTTCAACTGATCTCCAGTTTTCTTACCTGTTTTCCCCAGATCAGAAGGCAGATGAACTCCTAGAGTTTTCTAGGACCGTCTCTTCCCCCTCCTGACCCAACCGTGACCAGTTTTCCTCTTCGAACTCCCCCAAAGCCTCAGGTCCCGCATGTGTCAAGCAAAACGTTCCGTTTCCCCCTTGACAGACCACATCCCTCACGGGATCGTGGAACTGCGATCGTGGGGTCCGCATTCACTTCGTGACAGAGTCACGTCTCACACACACATTTGGGCACACCCCAATCAACCACGCGATACTCACGGTTCCTTTTCCCGCATGGATTCTTCGTGCACATTGATTTTCCGAGTGGAAAAAGCACCTCAGGCTCGGAGATCCCCTGGATCTTTCTGAGTTTCCAAGAACTGGGCCCGTTTTTATGCCTCTTTGGCTGTGGCTCCAGTTTCAGTTGGGTGATTTTTGATTTGGCCTCGCGGACTCCAATCCCGCTCAGACTGCTGAAATCAGTGGGGCGCCCTCCAGGCGGGAAGGGGTCCCGAACCACAAATGCAATTCATGTCAGGGTCACCAGATTGTTATAAATGATCAAATTGTGAGCCAAAATTATCAAAACTTTATCAAAGATTTAATAATTTGTCTGCGAGATGGAAGTCCGGTCTTTGAAACCACCACAGCCAAAGATACAGTGTCGAGCCTGGGGTCAACGCTGGGTGAACCTGGATCTGACCTCCAGAGTGTCAGAGTCTCCTCCTCGGTTCACACATGCTGCCTCTTGCAGTGAGGTTTTATACAGTTTATTTTGCCCAAGGCAAAGATGACCAAATTTCCTTTGTATCTCTTCACATGCATCGCTGTTTCTTTCCACATGCAGAGCTGGACAAAAGCTGGGTCCAGGTGTGTAGTCAGTGTCAATAGGCTCCGGGAAGGCGTGTATTCGGATGTATCAGTTGGGCGCCGCTGACTATCTTGATAGATGCAATCAGCAAGGCGATAGTCTCTCTTGGGTGGCTCCCAACAATTCGGGAAACTAACGATCATCATCCTGGGAGCCTCTATTCTTATGTTAAGGCATCGACAGTTATCCAGATGTGTGTCCAAGAACCTGTTGAATCTGAATAAAACAGCTGCTCCTGGCTGAGGTGGTCAAAAGACATGGTTTGGATTTCACAATATTATATACATTAATAGCATGAATTATCCCTACCATATATTACATTCTCATTCCCTTGCTCTGATTTGTTTGCTAATAAATTAAATTAAAAATAATGTCCCCACTCTGGCCTTCTTTTGCCTATGAAGGTTGAGAGATGTGTTGGTAAATGATGGAGAGCAGCTTCCCAAGCTCATCTGCCAGCTCCCTCATTCCCTTGGGGTGGATCCCCTCTGGGCCCACAGATTTATGAACATCCAAGCAGCTCAGCACTTCTCTGACTGCCTCTTCCTGGATAACAGGGGGCCCATTCTGCTCCCTGACACCATCCACCAGCCCAGGAGGACACTTGTCTTGAGGACAAGCTGTGTTCCCACTAAAGGCTGAGGCAAAGAAGGTATTGAGCACCTCTGCCTTCTCCTCATCTGAAGTTACTAAGGTCCTTCCTGCATCCAAAAGAGAACAAAAGCTGGTCTTACCCTTCCTTTTACCATTAGAATATTTGTAAAAACATTTTTATTATCCTTTACAAAAGTTACCAAATTAAGTTCAAGCTGAGCTTTGGCCTCCCTAATCTTTCCCTACGTACCCTAGCAACCCCCTTAAATATTTCCTGAGAAACCTGACCCTCCTTCCAAACCTGATACATCCTCCTTTTATTCCTAAATTCCTTCAAAACCTCATTGCTCATCCAGGCTGGATGTTTGCCTCGTTGACTCCTCTTTGGGCACACAGGGACAGGCGGTTCCTGTACCCTCAAGATGTGTTTTGAAGCATGCCCACCCTTTCTGAACTCCTTTATTTTTAAGGGCTGCTTCCCAAGGAACTTGAATAAGTCTCCTAAACAGGCCCAAGTCTGCCCTCAGGAAGCCTAATGTAAAAGTTTTATTGATAGTTTTATTGATGTTCCTCCTGATACCACCAAATATTGAGAACACTGTAATTTCATGATCACTGTGCCCCGGGAGGCCTCCAACCAGCACATCTCCAAACAGCACATCTCCATTTACAAACAATAGTTAACAAAGTTCCATCCCTGGAGGTCTGACTCACAAGCTATGATTGCTGTGCCCTGGAAAGACTCCATGAGTGCTTTGGACGCCGACCAGGTTCCTTCTTGTCTGCTCGGGCTCCCTGCACAACGTCTTTTTGTATTTATCACGACCCAGTGTGCGTTCCAGCTGCTCGGGCTCCCTGCCAAATAGTTGTCCTTGCTGTGACCCCAGGCCAGGCTCCCTCGCTCGCCTCCTCTCCTCACCGCCCCTCGCTGCTTCCCCGGGCGCTGTTTGCTCAACACGGCCAAAATCCCTCCCACATCCAGATCGGCTTCGCCCTGCTCCGGCAGCTCTGACCGGGACCGGCAGCTCTGACCGGGACTGGAGCGGCGGCGGCACCCGGAGCTCGGGAGCGGCTCCAGCCCAGGAGGGTCCCGCGGTCGGGTGTGCCCCGCTCGGTGCTGAGGGCGGGCTCGGGGCCGCTGCTCGGGCGGGAGGTGTCCGTGCCTGGCTCGGGGCTGGCACGGCATGAACTTGAACGTGCCTCAGAGCCCAAAGCGCTGCAGGCGCCGAGTGCGGGCACAAAGCGGCGCATCCTGGCTGCTCCGGGGCCGAGGCTTCTCGGCGCTGCGCTCTGTGCCGGGAGCCGCTCCGTGTGCCCAGACAGGGAGCCGCAGCGGCCGTGCCGGTTGTGTCAGAATTTAGTCCCAGCCTTTTTTTGCCTCCTCTATTCTCCTGCCTTTTTGCTCTTTTCTGTTCGAATGCCAAGAGGCCTCAGCTGCCTCCCGTTTTCCTTCCTCTCTCACCTTCCAGTTCCTATTTTGCAGACCCTGTTCTTTCCATATAAAACCCTTGATAACCCGTTCCCCACTTAAGGCTTTGTTGGGTCCTTGTTTTTCTGCCTTCTGGCTGCTGTGGGTGAAGGTCTGGCTTTGAGGAGCACACATTGCTCTCCCTGCTCCAGAAACCAGCCTTGCAGTTATCCCAATCTCCTGCTGCTGAGGGCTTCCTTAGGCTCTTGCTGAAATGAGAAACATCCTGGAACATTTTCCTTTCTTGAGATTAGAATGGTTTCTACAAGTCCTTGAGATGTGACCATGATGGTTAAAACCCCACTGTGCAAATGAAGGTTTTCCCTTCTTCCTCCCACTCCATGCTCCATCCTCTCCCTTACTTTGTCATCCCAACAGCTGCTAAGGAAACCTTTCTCATCTTGACAATTGCCAATGGAACTGCTCTTTAATTCAGTTTTAGAGTGGGTTTTAAAGTCAGGCTCTGTCCATGCTATTGATTTGAATTTTGGATGAAGTTGTTGGTGCTTAACAAGCTCTGTGCTGCTTTAAAGCCTGTCTCCAAGGCTCAAAGAATGACCCTGGCAGGAAGTGCAGGAGCGTTGTGAACTCCTTGTTTAGAAATGGAGTGCATCAAACCAGGTTCCTTTAAAAGCCATTTTAAGTGAAATGGAGGCACTGGAATTGCTTTGGGAAATGTTCCATTTGGGATAGAGCCACAGTGCCAGAAGCTGTTTGTCTGATGGTCAGTTCATGCTCTGGTCAGTGCAGGGCAGCCCCTCAAGACATGCATGAGCCAAAGCCAGCAAGGAGAGGAAAAGAGCCCAGCTGAGCTGAGAGAGCTGGAGAGATGAAATGCCACAGATGTGCCTGGAGCATGGCCCTCCCCAGCAGCTTTTCTCACAGTTCAGTGTTCAAAAAGCTGAAAGTTAATGCTCACTCAGGACTTTGGGATCTGACTTGGAAGTGCAGAGGGGATGAGCTCCCTTACTGGAACTCAGGCAGTGGAGTGCCACAAGACTGCAGCCAGATTGCTTCTCCTTCAGCTTAAATTCAATGGGTATTTTTAGTTTGTTTCTATTTTTGTGTGTTTGTTTGCTTTGTTTTGGGTTTTTTAAGTAACGTTAGAGATGCTACAAGAAGAGAAAGAACAGAGCATAAATAGGCTGGAGCACCACTGGCACGGTAATTGTTATTTTTCTCTTTTCCTTTTAAAAATATATGTGAGTAACATGAACTTTTTAACTCTATGATTTAGCAGAAACAATCGTTTTTTCCGATCCTTGGAAAAGATATGCTAATCCTGAGACCCGGGCCAATGGTCTCTGCATTTTATTAATTTTTTATAATTAAACAAGGGGCTGATAAAATTGACAAGGAAGATACAACTCAGGAGGTGCCAGGCAGCAATCTCCAAACTGTTTGGGTGATGCAAAGAGCAGTAGGGTGTGAAGGCTGCTTTCCAGTGCGAGATTAATCCATAATCACCGGCTCAGCGACATCAAAGTCACTTCTTAGAAACCACTTGTTATTTCCCGAGGTGCAGGAGCTGGAGTGTTTGACCGAGCCTGTGCCGCGCCCGCCGGATCCAGCAGCGCTGGAAGCTCCAGGAGCAGCTCAGTTCCTGCTCCGCGCTCGGCCCTCCGAGCCCGGCACGGAGCGGGGGCTCCGGACACATCCCCGTGCTGGGGCAGAGCCGCTGCTCAGCCCGGGGATCCTTTATCCCCCTGGTGCGGCTGCCGGGGGCAGAGGGCACAGTCCTGGTTCCGAGGCTGGAACCCTGCTGCTTTACCGCTCGTTCTCTTGCCATGATTTGTGCCATAATAAATTCAAATAATTCCCCCCAGTCGTGTCCCTTCTTCCGGTCTCCGGTGAGTGATCTCTGCCTGGCTTTTGCCGGTCCTCGAGCCTTTCCTGCTGTGTTCTGTTGCCTGCCCAGGGGCCGGAGGAGAGGCTCAGAGCGCTTTTGTTGGTACCGGGCACCTGGCCTGGCCCAGCCCAGCCCAAGAATCCCCACGATAATTCCCTGTTGAGAGCCCCAGGAGCGGCTTCCCCGAGGCTGCGCTTCTTCACCAACTCCAACGGCCTGGGGCCCTTTTTCTTACAACGGTTTTTTTTTTCGGAAAAAGGAGGGATCTGACTTCTCCCCTCCTCCCCTCTCTTCCTCGCCCCCCGCTGCCCTCCCCGCACACTGCTTTCTCAAGACGGCCAAAATCCCTCTCGCTCCAGACATTTTCTTTATTCTGTTGCGCCGTGCCCGCTGTGTCTGGCCGGGACGGGAGCGGAGCGGCGGCGGCACCCGGAGCTCGGAGGCGGCTCCAGCCCAGGTGGGACCCGCGGCCGGTGCTGCCCCAGCTCGGGGCTCGCTGCGGGCGGAGGGGGCCGCGGTGAGGGCCGGGGGGTTCTGGCGAGTTCCTGGCGCCGGCTTCCCCCGTGTGCCCCCTGCGCTGGGATCGCCGAGGGTGCCACTGTAAGTGTTCCGTCGAGGGGGAGCCTCCATTTGAAGGGACCTTCACAGATGAAAAAGATGTGCAAAAGCCCCCAGAATGGGCTTCAGTGAGGGAAATTGAGAACGAAACTGCATTTCCACTTATTTTAGGAGGCTAAATTGAGGAAAAGTCCCCCTTGATTTGTCGCAATACAAACAACTGCGACCCATTTCTTTATCCAGAAAAGGCGCATCTTTACTGCACAGCTCATATTTTATAGGATTATCAGCTGGCACCGTGTTAGATCTAATTGGCTCACAATACTCTGACAGTTCATTGGACAGTAAATGGCATTTTGCATTTCCACTAAACATCTCCATTTTTGGTTGGTTTATATATATATTTTTCACTGATTTGCATGGGACAGATTTCTTGGTTTTGAGAGTGTGAACCTGTTTTTCTTTACAACAATAGATTGTTCTGCAGACTGATTCTCATTCCTCTGATTCTCTCTCATGGGAATCAACAGACAAGCTGTGAGCTGCACCCAGCCCAATCAGCAGGCCTATACCATGATACTGTAAGGCATTTCTTTTATAGCATTTCTATCTATATGCAACAATTCTCCTTCTTTTTGTTAAAAAAAAAAAGCTTATGCATTCTGATGTTTAAAACAGTTTGTTCCTGTGAGATTACAATCTTTTTAAGGTTATTAATGGTTATCTATTAGGTACAGGATAAGACACATGAAAGACAGGTTACAGTCAATCAATACTCCAATTTTGTATCCTCTAGTCCAATCATGTCACTGACAAAGGGTCTTGCAGCATGGGAGAACACAAAGATCATGTCCAATGTCTCTTAGGGAATGGAAATAAATGACCATAATTCTAAAGTCCCCATGGCTGGAACTCAGGGGCTGTGCTGTCTAGGCAGGAGGAAGTCCAGCAGCTGGGAATGTTGGCCTTGGCATCACTGAATGTCTTTCTGGAAGCCCGGAGCAGGAATAGCTGAAGAGGGTTGGTAGAACACAACATCAGGGTGGTAAATACTGTAGGACAGAAGGCCCCTGTTCAGTTTCCTCTCCAAGTCTCCAGGCACAGCCATGGGCTGGCAGTCCTGCCTCTGTCCCTGTCCTGGCCACCAAGGCTGAGTGGGGACAAAGTCACCCCTCTTCTCCCTGAGCCTCATTTCTCGGAGGCCATCGATACCTGATCAGGTGAGCAGGTGACCCCTTTAAAGCTGCTGATGATAAAACATGTGCACCCCTTCTCCCTCAGTCCATAAATCAGCCAGGCCTTGCCATTGCACACTCAGCTTGAGACCCTCATGTGTGGGACTTGGCCCAGCTGTGACTCAGACTCACCTGGATTTTACCCCAAAAGAGCCAGGCATTGGTTTCCAGCCCTGGGAATCATTTGTTTAGTTCAGGACCAGCCTGAGAGTTCCCCCCTGAGCCTTTGGTGTTTTTATGTTAAGTTGCCCAAGTTCTGTTCCCCTAGTGCTTACTTGTTTCCCCCATATGGTTACAGTTGCAGAATGTTCCACCCCTCAGTGTATCTATTGTTGCTTCCCCTTTGTTTGGGGTCTCTGGATCCTGCCTCTCTTATTGCGCACGGCTTCCCCACGTTTGTTGTTTCTCACCCTTTATGAAAGTTCTTTCTGGGCAGCTCCATCGAACCCGCTCCTTTTCATTTTCACCACCCTTGCCTGAAGTCAGGGAACCAGAGAGGTTTGTCACAGCCACCCTCACTGTGACAGTTACAGAAAAGCCTTTAAAATACTTTTAGTACAAATATTGCATTGTTCAGACATTCTTTAGGAGCCAATTCCCCTTTCTTTTTGTTTTAAAAATAACAAGCATGTCTCTTGCTATGAACATGAAGGGAACAGCAAAACAAAGCAATACATGCAGTGAAACAAGAAACTGACAGTAATCAAGAATAAGTCAGATAATGCATGTAATTACTAAGACTTGTGAAATTGGATGATTATCAATGTCTAAAATACTGCATCATCACCCAGAGCCTGCAACAGCTGACAAACCTCATTTCAGTGAGGACGTGGAGATCCATTTCCAGGAAAGGTGTCCAAGCTCACTTTAAAAATAGATCCAGCTGTCTTATTGGTATAGGGTCAAATTGCCAAGGCCAAGGGACTTGAATATAGTTTTGAGGCAGAAAACATCTGGGTTTGTTGGCAATTTTCCAACCAGGAAGAGCCAGGGCATGGCCAGAGCCCAGACCCTCATTGGGAGGGTCTCCCTCACATACCTCAAAAACAAATCTCTCAAGAATAGCAGCTATGAGATGCCCCAACACAGCAAACTGCTGGAGTGCTCCTGTGAGAATAACTGGGGCTGTGTGTGATTCCCACAGAGCAGGAGCAGCCTTGCCCTCAGCAGGTCACAGCCCTGTCCCATGAGGATGTGTCACAAAAGGGTCAGGAAAGACCACAGGACCTCAGTTCAGATGAGGCGTTTGACCGAGCCCAGAGATCTCATCCTGGAACTCTGAAAACACAGGAAAATCATGAGACAGCCCTGGGTCAAGGCACAGCAACCCTGCTGGAACAAGAGAAGGGACTGAAGGCTGAGCAGGCAGTGCAGGGAACGGCTGCAGACAGCCTGTTCAAAGAGATGCAGCTGCAGCTGCAGAACAAAACAGAGAGATCCCAAAGTGACACCATGTCTTGTGGATAGTCACACAAAGATATGTCAAAGTTAATGAAATGCTAGCTATAAATAAGGTAATGGTGTCTTATGAATAATTCCTGTTATAAAAATGAGTGAATTCACATGATGGAACCGATATGTCAGCAGTGACTGTCTCAGGAATTGGAGACAATATTCTTCCAGCATTCCTGTATCCATAGCAATGAAACACTGAACAGCTTACAATGGATAACAGCCACAATGTGGAACAACCACCCACTCTCCTGTGTTATCTGTGGAAAATAAACCAGAAGAGATCACAATCAATGATCCTGTTAGGCAGTGTAGCACTGACACCTGTGCAACCTGTGAGAGGATCAAGGGCCCAACAAACTGTATCTTCTTCTATCCAAAAGCAGGTGTTTATCAGTGTTTCATCACAGCTGTTTCAGTGGGATCTGTCTTTTCTCTAGAAGAAAAGAACTACATCTTGCAATGTAAACAAACATGTTTAAAGAAAATTGACTTGGGTCTTAAAATTAATTACAGTGTAATTCAGTGTCACCTCAGTACCATTCGAGGTATACTTAAGAGAATTTAAAGTAGCATCTTTCATACTCAATAAAAACTGATCTTAAAACAGAAATAAAACATGAAATGGCTTAAAGTGAAGAAGACTGAAACCTGATCTTGTCCAAACTCAGCAACATTCAAATCTGACAGAAATCCACCTTAACATGAAAGATTAGTAAAAAATTAACTCAATAGAGTAATAAAGGTAACATTACTCAGATCTAACCTTGCTTAATCTTAACATCGCTAAAATCATATTCAAATAAAACAGAACTGAACTAGCAATCAATATCCTTAAAAGTTCTGGGTTCTACAAAATGTACCTTAGTCTGATGCTATTAATACCAAAAGGCACTGAAAATGTGAGCCAAGCGTGTCTGAAATAGTGGCCTGATGGATTTACTGCAGGGATTAGAGAAATGTAACAAATATCTTGACCCTATGTAATTTAACATTGAGAAAAAGTCATGGCAGCCACAAATTTTAATGAATTTACTGAAACCTTTTAAAGCTCAATTCTACTAAAAGAAACAACAAAGTAGAATTTGGCAAAGTGTCCAAGAGATCGGGAGCTTCTCAAGATTGTATTTAGTGTAATACCATGTGGTAAATGCTATCAGCATTTCTGCTAAAGAAATTAGACTGTGTTATTCTGCACATGATAATAATGAAGCACTGCATGTACCGCTTTGAATCTTTCCAGTATCAATTCTCAGAGAAATCAGAGTTCACCAAAAACACAAGACTAACTTCAAATAAGCATTTCAGCACATGTTTACGGCATTCTAGGACACGGTGCGTGAGGCTTCAGTAGCCAGGGGCAGTCAGAGCCCTTCGGCAAATGCCGGGGGTTCGCCCCGCCGCAGGGCTGGGGAGCCACGGGGGTCAGTGAGTTCGCTCGGGGCCAAGCGGAGCCGCCGGGTAAAGCCGAGCCCCGGGAGCGGGGAAAGCCCCGGCGGCAGCGAGGGAAAAGCCGAGCGGGGAAAGCCGAGCTGGGACCCGCCCGGGGCTCGGGGTGAGGCGGGGCAGCCCCGCGCCTGCCGCCACCGCAGGGGGTTTGCACTGCGCTCACCGGGCCAAAGGGACTCGGGTTCTGATCCCGAATCCGGGCTGGCAGCGACGGGAGGCGCCAGAGCGGTGAAGGAACCGATCCCGGAGAAGGCAGCGGCGAGCGCCGGGGCGCGGCGGGGGAGCCGCCGATCCGCGATTGGCTGCGCTCCCGCCGCCGATTGCTCAGGTCGGCCAAAATCCCTCCCACACTGACGCTGTCCGTGTAGCAGTGAGGGAGTACGAATCGCGCCCATTAGACTGGAGGCGCAGCGGCTGTCGCGCCCAGAGCCCGGCAAGCCTATAATAAAGCTGGGAAGCGGCTTCAGCACAGGTGCGACTCGCGGTCAGTTTTGCCTCAGCTCGGGCCTCGGAGTTCTGGCGAGTTCCATGTGCCGGGTTTCTCCGTGTGCCCAGGCAGGGAGCAGCAGCGGCCGTGCCGGCGCTCGGTGTGCCCGGGCTCCGAGGCACCGGGGCAGGGAATCATGCGGGGCACAATGGTGAGCAGCCCGGGGCTGCTGCTTCTCGCCCCTCGGCAGGCGGACTCCGAGCCGCAGCTGCCCCGGGCCAGCAGCAGCCGGCAGCTCCCTGTCCAGGGGCGAGGCCGCCACGAGCCGGGCCGGCAGTGTCGCTCTCAGGAGCGCGGGCAGCGGCAGGAGCGGCTTGGAGTGCGGCCGTCCGGGGGCAGGGGCGGCGGGGAGGAGGCTGCGGACAACGGCATTGCGGGGAGCGGGGCCACGCCGAAAGGTGCCGAGGGGCCTGCGGTGTCGGCCGGCGGGGGCTCGGGGGGCGGAGCTGGCGGCCCGGCCTCCCATTGTGCCCACTCTGAACAGAGATTTTTGTTCTTGGAGGCACATGATTTTATTACTCTTCTCTCCATTTCAACTTCTTATAGGATTACAGTGACTTTAATATTTGGTTGCTTTGCTGTGGAGTCTTTTGTTTGATATTAATTACAACTATATCTCTCCATACCTTTAAGTCTTAGAGAAAAAAGTCTTGTTTCCATAGTTTTACCAGAGGGTTTTAGCTTTAAGATTAAGGCATTTCTTTATTTCTCTTGTTTGGGATTTAATTTCTTCTTTACTGTCTCAGAAGCTGTACAGCTTTTAGTAGCTAAAACTTTTGCATCGCTTTTTTAAATACCTCCCGTGCAAAACCAAAACTGGTGGATGTTGTCGAGAATTGGAATACAGTTTATCTGCTGAGCTGCAAAGGCGCGGTGGGAGGGGACGGCCGCTGCGAATGCTGTGCGAAAACTGCGCGCTAAGGAAAAGGGACCTGTGAAAAACGCCAATCACTTGTTTTTAAAAATTTTAAAAGTTTAATAGTAATAAAATGTTTAGGACAATATGAGACAATAAAAACAAAGAGTTACGGACGTCCGGGTACCTTTCTCTGGGCATCACGAGCCCAAAAAAGGACACCCGTTAACAAAGGATTAACCCTTAAGAACAATAGCCCGTTGCATATTCATACACTTCATACATGATGCATAAATTCCATTCAAACACAGGATTCTGTCTGGTCAGTGCCTGCTTCTTCCTTCTAATCCTAACAGCGCCTTCGAGGTCGGAAGAAGTTCGTTTATTCTGATAAGAGGGCAATAAATTCTCTTTCTCTGAAAGATTTAGGTGTCATGCGGCTCCTATCTCGCTTCAAGCCCTTCTTGTTAAACAAAGCATCTTACATGGCATAGTTTCTATTTTAACAATTTTTACAGCCTAAAACTATATTGAACACAGTACTTAAGAGAATTAATACAGCATTCCTTTCTAACACAACACATATAATATTCATTTTAATATTTGCGAAAAGCCAATCATAAAATACATGCATTTTTCACAATTCCCACTCTTATTCTTTGTAAATCATTTGGCTTGAGCAATATTTTTATCTACTTGCATCTTCTGGGCTATGCTGGCAAAATAAAACGGGATTACGCGAGTAAGAAATATAAAAACAGTTGTAACAAAAAATGAAAGATCTTAATTTCTTCTAATACATTACCCCACCAGCTAGATTTTAACATTGTTTTCTAATTTTTGGACTGGTACCTGGGTTATTATATGCTTATATATTTTTCTTCTTTGATTTCTTTTGCTTTTTCTAGAATGACTTTTTTGTGGTCATCAATTTTCAACAATCTGATATATTGAACTTTCCACAAACACCCCCTTCTTTGGCCAATAAATAGTCTAAAGCCAACCTATTCTGATACACCACAGTTTTTGTTTGGCTTTGCTGGCTTGATATTAACTCTAATGCTTGAGCAGCCTTATTTGCTATCATTTCTATAACTGCTTGGAGTCTTGTAATACGATTCAACAGATAATTTGGAGTCAATACAGAGTTAGATTGCTGTGCTGGTTTTACCTTTTCGTTTATTATTTGTTTTTTTACCAAATCTTGAACCGTATCTTCAAGATTAAATGTAAAACAAATCCATCTCTCTCTTTTTGGACATTCAATTCTAAATCTATTACCACTTTTTCCTAAGTTTCTTGTAATCTAATAATTTACTCCATTTTGCCTAGGGGTTCTTAATTTGGATGGGTTATAACAGTGGCTGTTGACATAGGTGTGTGTAATAAAGGAGGAACTTTGGTTTCTTTCTATGTGATGCTTTTTGTAGCATTTTTGACACGATCTTTCTGGTATCCCGAAAGGGAAAAGACAACAAATGAGTGCCAGAGACAGGAATAACAGAGGTCCAGTATGGCTTATACTCCCACCTCCCATGCCTGTGAGGTTCCAACCCACAGCAGCTGAATTTGATCTTCTCGGTGGTGAAATACAGAGGCCAATCTGGTCTTGCCCTGTATTTTCTTGTCACTTTCTCTTAACTAATTTCCAGGCAAATTGTTTTTAACACTCTTTAACTGTGGTCTCCTACTGTTCCTCAGGTATCTCTCATTCAACAGGCACTAATAATTCCCATCCACAAAACTAAGTTATTACTATAACACTTTTTGCAATAAGAGCATAAATTTTGTGAACTACAATACTAATTCCTCTCACAGTTTAAGCATTTACTTATAACCTAGCTAGCATGTCCAGTATTGGAATGAATCAAATAAAGTTTACTAATGGAAATGGCAATTCCCCTTCTCCCCTGTACAATTCTCAGGCTAAGGTCAGAATACAAAAACAGTCTTGATCCTTCTATCTGAGGTATTCCTTCCCAAGGAGATGTTTTATTCAGGCAGTGCTCAAAACTAGTGATATAAGCATTATCTTATTTCTTAATTCAGTGTTATTCTTTGTATATTTCTTGGATAATTTGGGTTTTCCCAGACTATTACCAGTCAGATCCCATTGGAAAGTCAGTTCAGTATCACCCGGTTTACATGTGATATTCCATTTTTCAGGTTTCTTCACAAGTCCTTTGATTCTGCTGGCATGAAATTCACCTTCTTTCTGTGATTCTGGTTGTTGCTTCAGTAGTACCTGGAAAGGACTTCTTAATAGCATGGTAATAAAAGAAAGATAATACTGCATTAACTTTTACTATTCGCTTTCCTTCTAAACTCTCTGGGTTTACCTAAAAGCTTTCTCTACAGCAGCCTCTTCTTCTTCAGGAAAAAAAAAAACCTTCTCGTTAATGGCAGAACAAAAGAAAAAACCAAAAAACTTCTCACTTAAGAAAAATAAACTGCTTTGTGAGGTTTGGAGACTCATCAATCTCTGCTTTGAGTTTATCTTTTATTGCTGGCCCCCCTGCCCCTCTTTTCACAGCCTTGCTGTCAGTGCTGTTCTTCTCCCTTTCCCCGGTGCTGCCCCTTGGCTGCAGGGCTGGAGCAGGGGAGAGGAACCACGGGCATGGGGACCCTGGGGGCTGCCCTGGGTCTCTCTTGCCCCCTGTCTCTCTCTCTCTTCTTGTCTCTCTTCCTCTTTCCTTCTCTCTCTCTTCTTCTCTCTCTCTCTCTCTCTCCCCTTCTCTCTCTCGGCCCACTTACCGGGCTGACATTGCCATCCTGGACTCTGCACCCCGACAGTCTGGGAGCCCCCCGGCAGTTCCGCCCCGGAGCCAGCCCGCTCCTGGCCGCAAACCTGTGTCCTCTGCTGCCGGCACCGCCCGGGTCACCTCCATGGATCGGTCCCTGCCGCAGCCCCCGAGATCCCGCCGCTCGTAGGGAGCGCTCAGACACCTTCCAACCTTGACAACCCCAAACTTGGCGTCCCCAGGTGCTCCTGACATTCTTTTTCTTTCTCTTTCTTTCTTATCCTCTTCTGTCTTCAAGCAGGGCCTGTTCTGCTAAACCCTTTCTGGACCCCAGTGTGGCGTTGAATAACCTCCTGACAACCATGTGTTAAGACACTTCTCTGCCTTTGATGCAAAAAACTCCATTCACACTTCTGCTCTCTTCTAGCACCAAGATGTCATCACTTCACATTCCAACATCTCAGAGTTTGCTAACCACCCCCTTACTTCAACTTCTCTCTTTCTTCTCTCTCAATTGTAACCCTTATGGAGTCGATATTTAATCTTCCCCTATTTCTTTCTCCAGCCCAAACTTCTTTGTTGATTTTTTTTTTCATCTTCTTGGCCTAATTTCAAAACTCTAGCTGTCATTTTCCCATTTTCTGATATAACTACTATTCTTAATTGCACTGGTAAGACTCCTCCTGATAAATTGTTACCTGCCCCTGGGACAAATAACACATCTCCCATCTAAATTTTAGTTTCTTCTCTCAATTACCACATCTTTAATGACTAGAAATGTAAAACTTTCTCTTTTTGCCCCTTTTGCTTTCACTATATGTTTGCTCACACTATAACTTTTTGGAACATTTAACAGGAAAGTTCTCTCTGCCCCTGTGTCTGTTACAAATTCCAATTCTTCTTCTTGGGGGACTCACTTTTAAAGTTATCACAGGCTCCAGATTGTATTTGTCCCCCCAAAACAATTAGAGCCTCTGACTTGATTTTTTTTAATGTGCCCATTTCTTTAAAGATTTTCAGATCTTCTGCTTACTTAGGACCATTTTCCTTTTTCTCTCAAGATTGCTTATCTATTTAGTTGGAGTTTCTTCTTTCCCCTTTAAAAGCTGTCCTTCAAAAACCTTTTGTTTTCGCATTTTGCCTTTGATATGCTGTCTCATTTATTCTCTTGGTTATGTAATTACGATCATTATTCATGTGTTTACTCCCCTCCTCATTATTTTAACCCCACTCAGGAGGTGCAGTTGGCGTTTTGTCTTCTCTGGGGGTCCCTGTGGATTATCTTTTTCTTAAGCTTTTATTTCAGTTGCTCTGATTAATTGCTTTTCTTCTTGAGAAAAATATTCTTTTCATTACCGACCACATCTCTTCTCAAGTATAAATGTTTGGACTTAAAAGTTGGTCTAATTGTTCAGCTATGCCTATGGGATTCTCCGAATATCCCTTGTATTTATTTCTTAAAATTCAGACCTCAGACAAAGTCAAAGGAGCATTTACAAACTCTGATCCGTCCCCTCCTATGAGAACCTTTCGTAATGGAAGTAGACCAATCTCTTTATCCCGTTCTTTTTGGATTTTTATCTTCTATAGCCTTTTCCCCGTATTTTTAGGAAGAATCAGGAGAGGGTTTTCTTTTAACTGAACTTTTAGTGTTTCGATAAAGCGATTCCTTTAGAGAGTTTCCCTGAGCAGCCGGAGCTGTGGTTACCGAGGGAACGGAGCTCAGGGCAGGACGGGAGAACTCGGAACAGCTCAGGGTCTGGGTGCTCCAAAGGCGAGGTCTGTGGTTGGGATGGCCCGAGGGGATCAGCGCAGCTCAGGGTCTGGGTGCTCCAAAGGCGGGGTCTGCAGCCGGGATGGCCCGAGGGGATCGGCACAGCTCAGGGTCTGGGGGTTCCAAAGGCGGGGTCTGCAGGGGGAATCGCCCGAGGGGATCGGCACAGCTCAGGGTCTGGGGGCTCCAAAGGCGGGGTCTGCAGCCGGGATCGCCCGCGGGGCCGTTCCGGTGCAGGCCGAGCTGGAGCGGGGATCGCCCCCACACGGCTCACGGTGGCTGATCCGGCACAGACAAAGCCGTGACTGACCCCGGCTGCAGCGGCGGGAGCCGACAGAGCCAGGGCAGCCGGGGATGCGACAGACGGGACAGACGGGACCCCCCTCGGTGCGGTCAGCGCGGTGCACAGGGCAGGACAGACCCCCAGCCCCGGCACGGCCAGCGGAGAGACCACGGGCCAGGAGGCTGGACTGGGACAGACGGACTGGGACACACGGACTGGGACAGACGGACTGGGCAGACGGACCGGGATAGACGGACTGCGCCGGAGCTGGCACAGGGGCTGGGAGGGGTGGTGCAGCTGCGAACGAGTGGGGGAACGAACGGGAATGGGTGAGGTAATTTGTTCTCAGCTTTATACTTTCCCCGTTTTGCTTTTATTGCCTTTCAAAAATGTTATTTTCTTACAGCCTCCTCCTTCCCCACCATGTGGTATTCTCTTTTTCTTCTGGATTAATCGGTTTTTACAAATAAATCCAGAGCTTAACTTAACTTAAATCTAAACTTCTGCTTGGATGCTTTGAAATGGTTGACGAGCTAACTCACGACCTTCTCATATTGGTTTTCTCATCACCCTTTAATTTATCTTTTGACAAATTATACATGTTTCAGGTACTTGTTTTTCTACTCTTAAAGTTCAGTGCACCCATAATTCTTTTAAAAAAATTATCACCCAAAGCCTGAGTATCCCACAGGGCTTTTTGATACATGTCCTATGCTATTCCCTCGTAAGCGTTTTATTATCTAATAGTCTTCCATATCAAGATGTTTCTATTTCCCAGATTTATCTTGTTCGCCACGATCTTGTTTTAATTCCCCCCCCCTTTTTTTTTTTCTTCATTTCTTCATTTGGAGTTAATATTAACTCTTTCAGCTCTATTTTCTGCTGCACCTTTAGCTTCTTGATCTGCCAATTATTTCTTTTATTTCTTCTTATTTCCAGGTCTTTACCTTTTGGTGTTCTTTAATATGTACTATTGCTATCTCTCTTAGGTAACTTTAATGCCTCTAAAACCTCGAAAATAAGTTTCTCATGTACTAATCTTTTTCTTCTTTAATTAAGTAATCTCCCTTTTAAAATTTTTCTTAAGGTATGCCCTACTCCCAAGGCATACCTTGAATCAATATATAACTCCTTTCTTTTGTGTTAAATTTTCTAATGCTCTTTCTAAGTATATAATTCACAAGTTTGCATGTTTTTTCTCATCAACTTCTGCATACCCTGTATTTTGCAAGGAGTTGTATTTCTGTTTGTTAACATAACTCCCAAAGTGCTATCTTGGGGTATTTCTGTTGGTAATATTTTTCCTGTTTTTCTTTTCCTGTATTCACATTACTGGATTTCTGTCTCATTTTTCAATATTCTATCTATTCGTCCCCTGCTTCCGTTTTTCACTTTTTACTAACAACTTAAATACCACTTTTCTTTCAACTACTTACACCCGAAAATCTTTTTCTCACACTGCTTTTCAATACAATCCCTCCAAGGAGATATGGTAAGGCTTAAAATGCACAATCGACATTACCTATACTTTCATTCATCTACATTCACTCACTTTTATTTCTCATTCACTTTCACACATTCCTTCACGCTCTCAAGACACAAAGTGGATCCTTATTGCTAGAAAATCATAGGTCCTTGTGGCCCCCTCTTTCGCTTTGGGGTTTACCTTCAGGTCTCAGTGTCACCAGGCCCCCTAGAAGGGCCCTGACTCTGGCTGCCTCTGGTGTCCGTTCACCTGTGAGGCTCTCTGCGTGTCTTTTACACTCTTCAGCTGTGGCTCCTCACACACCCAGGGAACGCTACCTTGGTTCGCAGGTCACTCACTCCTCTTTCCACTGCCTCCCCCTTCCCACTTGCCCGGGAAGTTGAGGCTGACTTTGTGTGTGTCTCACTCTCACACACCACAAAACAACAATAAGGTACCTCTTACTTTCACATCACCTATTACAAGTTTAGGTGTTACTGGCCAGTCCCGGTGCTATTGGATATCCCTCAACCCAGCTGTGTTATCCAAACCCAAATGCTCTTGGGCAAGTTTTCCCTCAATCCTGCTGTGTTGTCCAACCCCAGATGCTCTCGGGTAATTTTCCTTCAGTCCTGCAGTGCTGTCCAACCCCAGATGCTCTTGGGTATTTTTCCCTCAATCCAGCTGTGTTGTTCAACCCCAGATGCTCTTGGGCATTTTCTGTCCCTCAACCCAGAGGTGTGGTACAACTACAGATGCTCATCGGCATTTAATTTGTTTTGCTGTGTTGTCCAACCCTGGATGTTCTTGGGCATTTTTTTATCCCTCAATCCGGCTATGTTGTTCAACCCTGGATCTTGTTGGGCAAAATTTTTTCCCTCAATCCGGCTGTGTTGTCCAACCCCGGATACTGTTAGGCAAAAATTTCATCCCTCAATCTAGCTGTGTTGTCCAACCCCAGATGCTGTTGGGCAAAATTTTCATCCCCCAATCTAGCTGTGTTGTCCCACCCTGAGTGTTCTTGGGCATATCCTCAGTCCGACAGAATTCTGCTCAACCCTGCTCTTGGATGCTCTTGGAATAGAAATCCCTCAACCCAGCAGGTTTTAGGGGCCCCTCCTGTCCCGTTTCCTAGTGGATTGGGCTAGGAAACCTTGCTCCCTACCTCCGAGGGGTCCAACCCCTCCCTGAGACCCAGTCCCAGTTACCCTGGGGGATTCTTTCACTCTCTTATCACTCGCTTCGTCTCTTTACTGGCCGCTTTTCTTGCGAAAAGACGAAAACACAGCATGGGAGACTCCAGCACTCACTTGGCAGGTCTGGGACAACCAGCCCACCTCTCATTCACACACATTCATCCCCCCGTACCTGCCCCTCCGACAAATACTTAGCAATCCTTTTTCCTTCCCGGGTTCTTCGTGCGCACTACTAGTCTTAGAGGGCCAATTACCGCGGTTGTAGGGAGCCTTTTTCCCTTTTATTTGTTTTATTGCCTCCTTTTGTCCACTGATCGTAACCTGCGTCTGTTGGTCACTTCAGGGGAAACAGAGCGAGGCTGCCAAAGAGGGCAGGGCGCGCCTTCCCCACTCTGACTCTCCTAAAGCACCGGCACCGATGTGTTAGTAACCATCCTCTGCTACCAAATTGTGAAAAACACCAATCACTTGTTTTTAAAATTTTTAAAGTTTAATAGTAATAAGATGGTTATATAGTAACACAATTAGAGTAATAACAATTTGGACAAATTGAATTAAGACAATATGAGACAAGAAAAACAAAGAGTTACGGACGTCCGGGTATACCTTTTTCTGGGCATCATGGGCCCGAAAAAGGACCCCTGGTAACAAAGGATTAACCCTTAAGAACAATAGCCCGAACAATTCCCGTTGCATATTCATACACTTCATACATGATGCATAAATTCCATTCAAACACAGGATTCTGTCTGATCAGTGTCAACTTCTTCCCTCTAATCCTAATAGCACCTCCATTGGTGGGGAAGAAGTTTGGGAAGAAGTTTGTTTCTTCCAATAAGAAGGCCATAAATTCTTTTTCTCTGAAAGATCTAGGTGTTCTGTGGCTGCTATCTTGCTGCAAGTCCTTTCTTTTAAACAAAGCATCTTACATAGCATAGTTTCTATTTTAACAATTTTTATAACCTAAAACTATATTTAACACAGTACTTAAGAAAATTAATACAGCATTGCTTTCTAATACAACACATATAATATTCATTTTAATATTTGCAAAAAGCCAATCATAAAATACATGCAGTTTTCACACCCCATTTCTGGACATGAGGACCCCCTGCTCCCCTTTTCCTGGCCACCCCATGGCTCCCAGCCTCCAGACTGGCCATTGGCTTGACCCTGGGACGCCCTGGAATGCCTTGGACCCCCATTCCTGCCTTTCCCAGCCCCCAGCCCCAGCTTTGTGCAAAACCAGAGATCCCCTGAACTGCCCCTTCCTGAACATCCCTGGTGTCCCCATCCTGGTCCCTCCTTTTTGGGAAACCCTGGACTCCCATTTCCTGGGCTAAAGGACCCCCTGGCACTCCCTTCTACCTCTCCACATCCCTGCCCCTGTCTCCTGTCCCTCAGCTGTCCCCTGTCCCTCAGCTCTGTGGGGCCAGGGACAGCAGCAGGACCCAGGGCAGCCCTGGGGGAGAACAACCCTGAGCCCCAGCTGGGCCAGTTACCCCAGTTCCCCCCAGGTCACTCCCAGCATGGGCCCTGTGGCTCCCAGTCACCCCCAGGATGGTCCCAGTCACTTCCAGTTACACTCAGTGTGATCCCAGTATCATCCCAGTCACTCCCAGCATGATCCCAGTATGATCCCAGGTGTTTCCATTCACCCCTATTATAGTTCCAGGCACTCCCAGTATGGTTCAAGTCCTTCCCAGTATGATTCCAGGATGAACCCAGTCACTCTCAGTACGGTGACATTTGCCCCCAGTATGGTCCCAGTCACTCCAAGTCACCCAGTATGATTCCAGTCACTCCCAGTAGGATTCCAGTCACTCCCAGATACTCCCAGTATTATTCCAGTAACTTCCTTTATGGTTCTTTTGTGATTCCAGTCATTCCTGGTCTCTTCCAGTACATCCCAGTTGTCCCTAATGTGTTTCCACTCACTCCCAGTTGCTCCCAGTAGCTTCCAGTATGATTCCATTTGCTCACAGCCACTCCCAGTCACCTCCAGCATGATTCCAGTCACTCCCTGTATATCCCAGTTGCTCCACCATGGTCCAAATTGCCCTCAGCCTGATCCTAGTCACTTCCAGCATGATTCCAGAAGGATCCCAGTCACCCTCAGTGTGGTGCCAGTTGCTCCCAGTATGATCCTATTTATCCCAGCATAGTTCCATTTCCTCCCAGTATGATCCCAGTTGGCTCTAGTACAGACCCAGTCCCTCCCAGTATGATCCTACTCTGATGCCATGATGATCCCAGTTGCTCCCAGCTTCGTCCTAGTTGTTCCCATTTCCTCCCAGTCTCATCCCAGTTGCTCCCAGTGGCCCCTGTGTTATGTTTTGGAATGGGAGGAAATTTAGGGAAGTGATCCAAAGTTTTTTGTGCATCTGACAGTCTGTTGAGCTGCTGAAAAGCTAAGACACGCTTTTGCGAAACACACATGGCAAAGGCCAAAAAATTCAGAAACTTTTTTTTCTTTGTTGGTCGGCAGGGAGCTGCTGGGTTTTGGCTTCTGCTCTGTATTTGGGCTGGGCTGGGCAGTCTTGCTGCAGGCTGGGCTTCTTTTCTATTTTCTGGGCTGCTTGCTGGCTTCTCTCTCCATGGGCTCTGGTTTGTTCGGGCTGGGCTTCAGCAGCTGCTGGGCAAGGAGACAGGGGAGGCTGCGGAGCTTTAGCCAGAGCAGGGCTGGCTGTGGCTGTGAAGATCTCGCTGTCAGGCTGCTTCTTCTTCTTCTTAGCGTGGCTGAGACCAGAGACTTCTGTGGCTGGTGTAGAAAACTAAACACTAACTATAAAGCTGATCTGAACACAACTGAGCCACAGCTTTCTGTTAGTAGTAATTGGTGGGTAGGCTTCAGGCGTGATGTTAACTTTTTCCATGCTGCAATCTTCTTTTGAGTGAGAGAAAAGAACAACATGCAAGTATATTAAAAACAAGATGAAGACACTAAAGGTAATAAAGAAGAAGGTAAGTAAGTCCCAGATGGGAGGGGTGAGAAGATGCTTTGTTTTTAGAGCTGAAATCCTCTTGTAAGCTATAAAGAAACGACTCTTTTCCCTTATAACACATAAAACTATAAGGAAATGAAAGTGTTTGAATTGATATTAGGTAAAGGCTTCTATGTTAAAGTAAGCAGATGTTGAAATAGCTGTAATCTCATGAGAAGTTTGCACAAAGAAAGAGCGCAGTCTTGTGCTTCTAAAAATGAAGATCTCTGCTCCCAGAGACGATGATGATTTTAGAGATAGATAATGAGAACTTTTGCCTTTGAACAGCTCATCTTTAAAATAATACTCCATCAATCAACATAGCCCATCTCCAAGCTGTGGGAAGGTAGAAATAAGGTAGAAATAAGAAAGATTTTACGATAGCAAGGTTCCCCTGGCGGTTGTTATTCATGACAAAACTGAGAATTATGAGAAAACTGGTTTTTTCCTTTTGTAGAAAAGTCTCCATAACTTTATCAAGAGGGACTTCTCTCCCTAAGTGAACTAAAAAAAGACTCTGAGAGGTAATAAACTGACTAGAAATCTTTAGTTTAGTTTCTTTACATTGTCAGTGAGAAAGAAAAAGTTGTGGGGAGGAGTATTCTAAAAAGTTTGCTTTGATTCTTACTACCTTTTTTTTTCTTTTTACTTACTATTATTAAAATATTTCTTTCTACCCTTTTAAAGTTTTGAGCCTGCTTTACCTTTCTCCTAATCCTATCTCACAACCAAAAATAAGTGTATTAGTAATTAACCAACACGAAACCCACCACATTCTTTAGTGCATTAGCCAAAAAAAATCTCAAAATTAAAGAGATCTTAAATGAGCAAACCAAAACCACGACACCCTAGCACAGACCCAGTCACTCCCAGTATGACCCCAGCTGGAATCCACTGTGACCCCAGTCTTCCCCAGCACAGTCCCAGTCAATCCCAGTTGCCCCCAGTGTAGACTCAGTTACTCCAGTCGCTCTCAGTGTGTTCCCAGTCACCCCCAGTATGGTTACAGTCACTCCCAGTATATCCCAGTTGGTCCCACTATGATCCCCATGTTGCCCCAATTCTGGCCCTGCTGAGTCCCAGTGTTCCCTGATCCTGCTCCCAGTGGGTCCCAGTGCTGGGCATGGTGAATCCCAGAGTGCCCTGTTGTATCCTGGAGTATCCTGGTGTGTCTTGGTATGTCCCAGTGTATCCCAGTATATCCCGGTGTGTCCCGGTGTATCCCACTATATCCCAGTGTGTCCCGGTGTATCCCAGTTTATCCTGGTGTATCCCGGTGTCCCAGTCCATCCCAGCCTGTCCCAGTCCATCCCGGTCCCTTCCCTTCACTGGGAGTGACTGGGATCCTACTGGTGGAAAGTGGAACCTTACTGGGCCAAGTGGATGTGACTGGGAATGACTGTGAGTGTGCTGAGGGCAACTGGGATATACTGGGAGTGTCTGTAACCATACTGGGGGTGACTGGGAACACACTGAGAGTCCCAGTGAGTCCAAGAACACTACAGTGACACTGTGGGGACCTCATGGAACCAAGGGGGTCATTGTGGCACCACTGGAGCCCATGGAACCAAGGGGCCTTGGTGACACAGCGGGGCTTCATGGACCCAGAGACCATTATGGCTCTGTGGGGCCTGATGGAACCTTGGAGACCACTGGGACCCTTCAGGGCCTCGTGTCACCAAGGGGGCATTATGGCACCTAAGGGACACATGGAAGCAAGGGACCATTGGCTCCCATGGAACTGAGGGAACATGGAACAGGCCTGGCTGGATTGGCCTCCCAGGGGCCACTGGACAGCTCTGGCTGATGTTGGAATGTCAAGAGCTGCCTCTCATCAGCAGCTCTGTGCTTTCCTTGCTAGGAAAAGAACTGTCAATCTCTTCTAAATACCCATGGCCAGAACTGGGATTTCAACTCCAAATTTTTCCCATAGGAATATTGCCAGGACAAGTGTGGCAGGCGGTGGTTTCAGGAGAGTCACCTCCCGTCTGTCCCCAAAACACTGGGGAAGGCTCTGTGCTTTCCTCCCTATGAGAAAGAACTGTCCTCCTTCTCCAGGCACGCATGGCTGAGATTGGGTTCCACCTCCAGAATTCCCTATATACAAAGACTGCTCCCAGACAAAAATCTGCCATTTCTGAAAAGTCTGGCTGGCCTTGTCTAGTGAGACTCTCACCTGCCTTCCAAACACTGAGGCTCTGTGCTTTCCTTCCTATGGAAAAGAACTGTCCTTCTCAGCCAGGTCCCATGGCCACAATTGGGATTTCACTTCCAGCATTCCCTGTAGTGACAGACTGGAGGAGATTGTTGGCTAGAAACATTTGCACTGCCCTGCCCTGGAATCCCAATCCCCCCAGAGCCTCTATCCCAGCCCAGCAGTGTCTGCCAGTCCCTGGCACAGCACAGGCAATGCTCCACAGCCACCTCTGCAGCCCCAGCCCAGCTCCTGAGGGACCAAATGAGCCCAAGGCCCACCTGGGGGAAGGGCCCAGGGAGACCAAGGGGTATTGAAGGCTGACCACAAGGCAAGCACACATCTTGACCCTACCTCCTCTAGGAATTTCTATCTGAACACTGCTGGAATCCGGGAGCTGGTAGCTCTGTGTGTGCTCCTCTGTATCTTTTCAGCCAACAAAGCCAAGGGAAGGCACAGCTCCATCAAATGCAAAAGTCATTCCTCTGTGGGATATTGAATCCACTTTCCACAGCAGACAGTCTCAGAGCAATGGAAAACACCTTCTGTGCCCAGCACAGATCCCAATGTCCCCCCAAACCCTCCCTGCCCCGATTCTGCCCAGATTTGCTCATTGCACACACGAGTCACACGCTGAAGTCAGGAGCTCCCTCCATGCCCAAAGGGAGGAAAAGAGAGAAAGGGGATGAAGAGCTCTCTGTGCAGAGCCAAGGTCCAAGTGCTCTGGGATGTCCCAGAACCATCTGACATGTCCACCATCCCCCAGAGATTTCTGTACAGCAACAGTTTCAGACAAAGACAAAAGAAAAGGTAATTCTGTGAGATATAAACACAATTAAGATGTTGACTAAAATGATATTTATTTGAGCTTCAGAAAGATTGGGCAAGTCCCTGAAGTTCAAAGCTGAAACCAGTCAGCTGAAGGGCACTTGAATGACCAGAAAGCATTGGGAGGAGTGCTGAGGGTTTTTTGCAGGACAATGGACATATGCAACATATGCACAATCCAGCCTTCATAGAAACTGAGTAAGGTCTCTATGCCCTTGAAGGACACAAAAGAAGGAGAACACGCTCACCAGCAGACGGTTCAGGATGCAAAGGCAGACAAGAAAACCACAGCGAGATGCATGAAGAAGAAAGACTAACTAAAATTAACTGAAATATCAAAATGCGTGCGTAAAAAGGATTTAACCAATCATGTATTAGCTTGAGGTGTGAACAATAGAGAACAGTATAAAGATGGCTTGCTTTTTGTAATAAATTGGCTTCACTTGATCATATTGATCATGGTGTGATGTCCCATTAATGATCCTCTGCACCTGGGGACCAGAAATGCATGCAAGCCTCCACCCCAAGAGACATTATGAATTCAGAAAACATGGCCATTAACTGCTTGATACCAACACAGAGTAATGGCAACCAAAATGCAGTCAGAACAGGGTTTTTTCCACTCTCTCTCAAGCCCCACACATTGGGCACCAACTTTTGTCCTGGTTTAGGGCAAATTTGGGAGAAAACCTCCAAAGGGGCTCCTCCAGGAAGCAAACACACATTGCCCCTCCCCACAACTGGGTCAGGAAGGATTCCCTGGAGAGAAGTGGAAAGAACCTGTTCATTTAACAGACAAAGCACCCCGAGCACACAAAATGAACAATACCAGGTGACAACACTCTTTCACCACTCTGAAAAAGATGACAAATTCAGAAAGTCTCTCTTGGGAGTGGTCGCTCTGTTATCAGTCCCTCCGGTGCTGGGGCAGCTGCTGCAGCCACAAGGTGCAAACTCTCGGTGTTTCCCAGGTCCCAGTCTGGAGCAGTTTGAGTGGTTCCAAAAAAGGGAAAGGAAAAACAGTCCAGGGAAAAATTCGGAGTGCTTAGCTAAACTAACTAATGAGCAGAAGCAAAAGCAAGAGCAAAGCAAAAAGCCAAGCAAAAAGCAAAAGCAGCACCATTTACTGCCCCGTCTCTGTGTCCTGCCAGCCATGGGGGAGCGGCTGATAACAAAACCAAAACAAAACATTCACTCTTTAGAGCCAGTCTTGAAGGCACAGAACATAATATCCAGCATAAACAGAACACATGGATGGGGATACAAGCATCACAACGTCACCATAGGACAGTCCTGCACCCAAAATTCTGTCCTGCACCCACTGCTGCATCCTGAGTCCTGTCCTGCACCCCGAGCCCCGTCCTGTACCCAAATTCTGTACTGTCCCATACCCCAAACACAAAGCTGCCCCCAAGTCCCAACCCCACCCCTCATTCATCACCACATTCCTGTTCCACACCCTCTCTTCAACTCCTCCCCCTCTCCCACTCCTGTCCCACCCCCCAATTTATCACCTCTCTCCTGTCCCTGATCTCCTCCCTGTTCCCTCCCCAACCCAGTCCTTCCCCGTAAGTGGGCGGCAGCAGCAGTGGCAGCTGGTGGGGGCCGGTGGAGTTGGAGGTGCTGCAGCCCCTGAGCCTCCTCACCCTGGACACGCTCCAGAAGTGCATCTTCAGCCACGAGAGCCACGGCCAGGAGTGATTGTCACCTGTCCCCACTGATCATCTGTAAGAGACATTCTGAGGTTTCCCTCAGCTGCCTCACGACCACTGTGATGGACGGAGACTGAAGCCCCCTCCCAAGGGCTGAGACTGACACCCCTATAACTCTAACACAGGGGCTGGCCGGACTGAAGCAAGATGTTTGCCAAGTGTTGCCTGCAGGTGTGCTCCCTGGACCAAGAAAACAATTGGTCTCGCTCACTGCTGAGAACATGGACTGTCTGTAAACTTACCTGTTCCCTCTCGGTGGTTTCAATAGACTTACCTGTTCCCCCCCTTGGTGGAGGACTACAATAGAACCAAGACTTTGAGATTCTCCCTGACGTGACAAGACGGATCTATTGGCTGGACCACGAGGGTTTCGTCTCTCCATTGGCAGCTATTCCTCCCCTCTTTCTCTCTCTCTCTCTATCCTTTATTCTCCTTTCTAATCCTTCCATCACATCTGCTGTGGGCACTCAATTAAAGGTGCATTTGTTTTGATTAATACCAAAATCCCCTTCCGTGTTGCTTTGGCACTCTGAGATCAGTTAACGAACCATCATGACCCCTGCTTGTACGAGCGGATCATGACACCATCCTGGTGGCCCTGGTGACCCTACCATTGTCCCTGCTGGCCATCCTGGTGGCCCTGGTGACCCTACCATTGTCCCTGCTGGTCATCCTGGTGGCTGTGCTGGCTCTGCCATGGTCCCCACTGGCCATCCTGTCCAATCACTGTCCCTGTTGGCCATTCTGGTGGCCCCAATGGTCCTGCTATCATCCATGCTGGTGGCCACAGTGTCCCCCCATTGTCCCTGGTGCAGACGGCCCAGCGAGTACATCCTGCTGCTCACCAAGGTGGGGCTGGGGTGGTGGCCATGGGGCATGAAAGTGGTCAAGAGAGTGGTGGTGGCCATGGAAGGATTGGCCATAGAGGCCAGTAGGATGCTGGTGGCCATGGGGGGCTTGGGCATAGACTGGTGGCCACAGGGGAACAGTGGTGGCCATGGGCAGCACTGACCGTAGAGCTGGTGGCCAGTGGGATGGTGGTGCCATAGGGTGGTGGCCATGGATGGGATTTGGCCCCAGGTGGCCACAGACTGGTGGCCCCAGTGGCCCGTGGCCCATCTTGCCCCTGCAGGACGAGAATGGCCGCACCCTGTCGGATGAGGACATCGCGGCTGAGGCTGACACCTTCATGGTTGAGGGTGAGCATGAGCTCGCAGGTGCCACTGGGGAGGAGCCACTCCAGTGTCCCCTCACTCACCCAGTGTCCCCACAGGCCATGACACCACGGCCAGTGGCCTGGCATGGCTCTTCTACAACCTGACCGGCCATCCTGAGCACCAGGAGCGATGCCACCAGCAGGTCCAGGAGCTCCTGGCTGGCCGGGACACTGCGGACATTGAATGGTGAGATGTCCCCAGGGCCACCCTGGTCATGTGGCTCGGGGACACAGTGCCACCCCCGCTTGTCCCCAGGGACGACCTGTCCCAGCTGCCCTTCACCACCATGTGCATCAAGGAGAGCCTGCGGCTGCACCCTCCTGTCACTGCTGTGTCCCGGCGCTGCACCGAGGACATCCCCCTGTGTGATGGCCGTGTCATCCCCAAGGGTATGGCATGGCCAGGGTGTCCCCAGTGTCACCACCCACCCTCATCTGCTGTCCCTAAAGTGGCCATTCCCATCCCACCAGGGGTCATCTGCCTGATGAGCATCTACGGGACCCACCACAACCCAGACCTCTGGCCCAAGCCTGAGGTAGGGCCACCCTATGAGGTGTCCCTGTCACCATGGTGGTGACAGCTGTGTCCCCTCGGTGTGACTGTGTCGGTGTCACCCCAGGTGTTCAGTCCTCTGAGGTTCAGTCCGGAGAACAGCAAGGAACGGTCCCCGTCGTCCTTCATCCCCTTCTCTGCTGGCCCCAGGCATGTGCTGGAGTGGGGACAGGAGTGTCCCCAAGTGCCACCCCTGTCCCTAGCTGGGTTCACAGTGGGGTGACAGTGGGGAGGAGCAGGGAACAAATGGTAGCATGAAAGGGACAGTATCATGGTGGTGGTGGGGATGTGTTGTCCTTGGCCATGGGACACCCCATGGCATGGACATGTCAACCCATGGACTTGTCTCTAGGCCACTTGTGTCACCATCCATGGCCATGTCCCCCATGTCCTCCTCCATGGCCATAGAGCCCCATGTCACCACCTCTATCTGTGACACCCCCCCATGCCCAATATCGCCATCCACAGCCATGTCCTGGTCCCCATCCCCACCATATCCCCACCATATCCCCACCCAGGTCCTTGTCCCCATGCCCACCACATCCCCACCCAGGTCCTTGACTCCATCCCCACCACATCCCCACCCAGGTCCTTGTCCCCATCCCCACCATGTCCCCACCCAGGTCCTTGTCCCCATCCCTACCATGTCCCCACCCATGTCCCACAATGTCACCATGTGTGTGTGAGTTAAATGTCTTTATATTTACCCCAGTGTTGGGTGAAGGATAATGAAAAATGAAAGAAAATAAAGGCCAAAATAAAAGCATTTACGGGTCCATGCTGGCTGAGTATCCGTGTGCCCGGGCGGGTAGAAAGGACCTTTTCTAGAAAGATTTCCACTCCATTGTCTCCAAAATCCTGGGTTTTGCCCCAGTCAATCACCATTTGGCTGTGGAAGATGCTGGTGGGCCAGAGAGAATTAGAATCATGGAATGATTCAGGTTGGAAAAGACCTCCAACACCATTTGGAATTCTGGATGCCACTCGAAGCAATGATTGGATGCAAAAGGTGAGACTTTTTTGGTGTCAAAAGTAAAAAACTGTGCTGTCCCCTGTGAAATTCTGATGTCTGTTTGCATCCCAATGGATTTTTCTCTGGCCGTGTCCAAGTGCCCAAGGGGAGCCAGGAAGACGTGGAGACCACCAGCCAGGTGTCTTCCCAACATGGATCACCAGGACCATGGATGACCAAGTCTCTGCACAGCGAGGGTCACTGTGGACCATCCAGTGGGGGTCCCCAATGGGGGATGGAGTTGAAGCAGCGCTCAAAGCTCTTCCTGTCACTGCAGGACACAAAACAACACGAGCGCACACACTGCTGCTCTCAAGGGGAAGAAAAGGGAAGTTTATTTCCTGACTCCAACATTTATAGTTTTCTAAAAGCAACCGTGGATTGGAGGGTGAAAGTGCCACCTCTCCAATGACACCGGACAAACCAACAGTCCATCAAATTTTTCTTCTTCTATAAAAGAATGCCAAACAAGAAGTTATTTACAGAAAGTGTTTGAGAAAGTTTGCTACAAGAATGTAAACATTAGAAGGCTCAGAAAATCTTTAAAAATCAAGGTAACACTCTTCCTGCACACAGGGCACTTGTTGGGCATCCCTTACTGCTGCCTCCCTTGGTGTTGGGTCACGGCAGAGTTCTGGGAGAAGCTCTTCCCACACTTGGGACACTGTCAGGGCCTCTCCCCAGTGTGGATCCGCTGGTGGGTGACGAGGGTGGAGTTTTTCTAAAAGCCCTTCCTGCAGTCAGGGCAGCAGAAGGGCCTCTATTCTGTGTGAATCTGCTGATGCTTGAGGAGACGGTATCGGCTCTGAAACCTCTCCCCACACTCAGAACACTCATAGGGTCTCTCCCCAGTGTGGATTCTCTGGTGGGCAGTCAGCTTAGAGTTCTGACTGAAGCTTTTCCCACATTCCCCGCACTTGTAGGGCCTCTCCCCAGTGTGGATCCTCTGGTGGACACTCAGGCCGGAGGGGTCGATGAAGCTTTTCCCACATTCCCTGCACTTATAGGGCCTCTCCCCAGTGTGGATCCTCTGGTGGGCATTCAGATGGCAGCTCTGCCTAAAGCTTTTCCCACATTCCCTGCACTTGTAGGGCCTCTCCCCAGTGTGGATCCTCTGGTGCAGAATCAGGCTGGAGTTCTCAATGAAGCTCTTCCCACACTCTGAGCACGTGTAGGGGCACTCCCCAGTGTGCATTGTCTGGTGGATGATCAGGCGGGAGCTGTCACGGAAGCCCTTCCCACACTCCCCACACACAAAGGGTCGTATCCCAGTGTGGATCATCTGGTGGAGTTTCAGGCTGGAGCTCCTCCTGAACCCTTTCCCACATTCTCCACATTTATAGGGCCGTTCATTGGTGTGGATCCTCTGGTGGGCGATCAGGTTGGAGTTGATCCTGAACCCTTTCCCACATTCCCCACACTTGTGGGGCCATTCATTGGTGTGGATCCTCTGGTGGACGATCAAGTGGGAGCTGATCCTGAAGCTCTTCCCACATTCCCCACACTCATAGGGCCGTTCCCTGGTGTGGGTCCTCTGGTGGATGAGCAGGTGGCCGCTCCTGCCAAAACTCTTCCCACATTCCAAGCACTGGTGGGGCTTCTTGCCATCATCAAGCTGCTCATGGACCACCACCTCAGCGCTCTGGCCACATCTCTGGCTGCCTTCCTGGCTCAGGCTGAGTCTTTCCTCCTCGGAGCACCCTGGGCTGGGTTTGCAGCCCCTCCTCCTGTGGGATCTCCGGGGCTTTTCCTCCCCGGTGGATTCCTGTACCCTGGAGCCACTCAAAACGGCCTCTTCCACCAGGTTCTGCTGTGGGGATTTGTCCTCCCTGGTCCCCATCCTCAGCTCCTTCCCTGGGGGAGGAAGGACAAGGACAGGATGGGATTTGCCTCCGTGCCACAGGGAAGGGGAAGGAGATCCCCCCAGTGCATCCCTGGCTGGACAGCATCAGCAGTGGGGCTGTGCTGCAGCCAGGGCCGTGCTGGGCTGGGAGATGGAGCAGGACAGAGGGGAAAAGGGGCACTGACTTCCTCCTCACCTGCCTCAGTGCCCTGGGGCATCTTCTTCTTCCTCACAGCCTTCTCCATCCAGATGAGGTTTGGGAATGGGAAATCCTGATTTGGGGGAAAAACAAGATGTGAGTGCATTACCTTCGGAGGTCCCACTGGGCAAGTCCATCTCTAGAAGTCACCGGGTGTCTGGTGGCCAGAAATACCTCCAAAAATCAAGGAGTCCAAAAGCCTCTCCCAGGAGTTCCCTGTTTCCAGTGTCCTCACTTTGGGGTTATGGGGGTCCCTCTTCTCAGAGCTGCTGGGGGGGCTGTGGGTCCTGGGCATTCCCCCGTCTCCCAGATCCTGCTCAGGCATGATGAGGGGGTTTTGGGGGGTCCCAGGGGTCACCCTCCCCTGATTCTGTGGAAATTGTTTTTGTGATTTGTGCCAATTGGCAATGGAATCAGCAAATGCTTCTATCTGCTGTGTCCAAAACAGACACAAAGAAAGGTTTTGAAACTTTCTGACCAAACAGCCAAAAAAAGCATCAAAATCAAAGAAGTATAGTAGAGCAAAAGAGATGAGGTAGCAAGATGACTGATGCTTAGAATAAATTAGAGGAAGTTGGGGTAAAGCCAAGAGATATTGCAACAAAGCAATTAAAAGCTTATGTATAATAAAAAGCTTGATGCACTTGACAAAATCATGTAGCAGACACCAGTGTAAGGCCTCCCTCCAGACAACCACAAGGATAGGAATCAAGGACAACATAGAAATATTATGAAATTACTGCTCTCAGCTTATTGATATTTGCTAATTTGGACTAACCAAGCACATTGGAAAATGCTTTGTAGGCTTAAAAAGAGTATATATACTTTACTGAACTGTGTGTGCTGTGAGTGGAGCAGTGACTCCCCGGCCACCCAGCGCTGCTTGCTTGCTTTAAAATAAAAGGTATAGAAGTAAAATTCACATTGGCTATTGAAATTTTACATCAGGTGTTCCAGGGTCCCCTTTCTCCAGCATCCCCCCACTCTAGGCACTCAGCGCTTCCCCTGCTCCCCTTTGCACTCCTGAGAGATCCAAAAATATCCCCTCATCAAATGAATTAAAAATACCTCTCTCAGCGACACCAAAATATATTTGGGACTCAACTCCTGTGAAAAACGCCAATCACTTGTTTTTAAAATTTTAAAAGTTTAATAGTAATAAAATGGTTCTAAAAATAGTAATACAATTAGAGTAATAATAATTTGGACAATTTGAATTAGGACAATGCAAGACAACAAATACAAAGAATTATGGATGTCCGGGTACCTTTTTCTGGGCAGCACGAGCCTGAAAAAGGACACCCGTTAACAAAGATTAACCCTTAAAAACAATAACCCGTTGCACATTCATACACCTCATACATGATGCATAAATTCCATTCAAACACAGGATTCTGTCTGGCCATCATCAACTTCTTCCTTCTAATCCTAACAGCCCCTTCCAGGCAGGAAGAAGTTCATTTCTTCTGAAAAGAGAGCAAAAAATTCTTTTTTCTGAAAGATTCAGGTGTCCTGTGGCTGCTATCTGGCGCGAGTGCCTCATTCCTTTCTTTAAAAAAACCTCACTGACATAGTTCTTCTTTTAACTACAAAAGTTACCTTTTAATTACAAGACTACATTTATTATCAAACTGTTAATACAGCACTACTGATCAATACATCAAAATACATATGGTAAATGTGAAAATGCCTGTATTTTATGATTGGCTTTTTGCAAATATTAAATGAATATTATATGTGTTGTGTTAGAAAGTAATGCTGTATTAATTCTCTTAAGTACCGTGTTAAATATAGTTTTAGGTTATAAAAATTGTTAACACAGAAACAATGCTATGTAGGATACTTTTTTAAAGAAAGGACTTGCAGTGAGATAGCAGCCACAGGACACCTAAATCTTTCAGAGAAAAAGAATTTACTGCTCTCTTATCAGAAGAAAAGAACTTCTTCCCGCCTCGAAGGTGCTGTTAGGATTCAGAGGAAGAAGCTGACACTGACCAGAACCACAGAATCCTGTGTTTGAATGTTTGAATGGAATTTATGCGTCATCTATGAGGTGTATGAATATGCAATGGGCTATTGTTTTTAAGGGTTAATCTTCGTTAGCGGGGGTCCTTTTTCGGGCTCGTGCTGCCCAGAAAAAGGTACCCAGACGTCCGTAACTCTTTATATTTGTTGTCTCGTATTGTCCTAATTCAAATTGTCTAAATTATTATTACTCTAATTATATTACTATTTGTAGAACTATTTTATTGCTATTAAACTTTTAAAATTTTAAAAACAAGTGATTGCCGTTTTTCACACACCATAAGCACACATACCTTTGCTTAAAACAATGCTTGCTTATTTCGAATACAATACCTGCTTGTAAGCCTTAAAACACAACGCACTGAGCTCCATTCTTAAGCTTCAACTTTCCTAACATCTTGCTAAATAAACTTTCTGCAGCTTAGAGAGCTATTCAGACAAGCGTTAATACACAGGGCATTGTTCTATTTGCCCTTGCTTTTTCTACAGTTTAAACAATTTTTCTGATGACCTATCTCATGGCTGTGCCCTACTCACAGTTCTGCTGTCTCTGAGGCCTGCCTTTTGCAGCTTTCCCAAACCCCTCTGATTTTATGGATTCCCACAGTAAATATCTGCATAGAGCCATATAATACGCACTTTTCATAACTCTGGAATCGGCAAGGTCCAAACCCCAGCAGAATCCCCCTCTTCCCCCCACAAAAACCCTCCCGGAGCTGCCGCTTCCCCTCGGCGCTCACCTGCGGGACGCGGGGCAATGCGATGCTGCCGGGCCCAGCCGAGCTGCGGGCTCGCCGTGGAACCCCGCAATGCTCCTTGCCCTGCTGCTGCTCCTCCTCGGGCTGCTCCCTCCGTGCTGCTCCAGTTCCTGCTCCTCCCCTTCCCCTCTCCCTCCCCTTCCTCCCGCTCCAAGCCCGGATCCCCCTTTCGCACCCCCTCTGCCCCACGGCCGCAGCAGCGCCGGCTCTGGGGTGTTGGGGAAGATGAAACAGGAAAGCCTTACAAATATCATTGTCTGGCAAAAGATTTTGAGAATATGGAAACTATAAGCGAGATTGAAATGAAAGCAAGCTTTGAGATCCCTTAGTTACTGAACAACGGGAAAACAACGATGTGGCCGCTGAAAGTAATCCCCTTTTGATGAAACAATTCCCTCTGCTTGCAGGCAGGTCCCAGGGTCAGAGCAGCCCCTACTGAAGGGGTCCACAGAGGAGTTTTTAGGGTTTAAAATGTAGCACAGTATGGTAATGTAATGATTCTTACAGGTGGTATGGAAATGCTGTAGGATTTGTATCTTGTACTAGATTGCTTAGTGAGAATCAGAATATTCAACACAGAAGATTTATTATATTGTAATGGGAACTTTGCTGTTTTAGCTCTTACCTCTCTTACTCTTGCTCTTACCTCTTGTCTCTTAGCTCTTGCCTTAGATGCTCTTACCCCTTTTACTCTCTTACGCTTTTACTCTCTTACCTTCTCATCCTCTCTCCTCCTCTCCTCTCTCGGGCCTGCTCCAGGTGTGGCTGCAGCTCCCAGCAGGGCCCTGCAGCCAGGCCCTTTGCAATAAACCCCAAATCCCAGCAGGGCCCTGCACCCAGGCCCTTTGCAATAAACCCCAAATCCCAGCAGGGCCCTGCACCCAGGCCCTTTGCAATAAATCCTGTTATGTTTGCCCAATTATCCATCATAAAAAAAAACCAAACAATATTTAAGGTAGCAGCAATTTTAATTGAATAGTTTAGAAAATATATAAATAAGGGATAATTTGGTTCAAATAATAGCGCATAAGCAAAAACAACTGCGGGGTACGGAGGGCAGAGTTCAATGACCCTTGCCACTTCACGTACAAGCTTGCCAAGTGAAAGTCACCCCTTATATGCCATGTGTAAATGCCATCTCCTCCCATTTTCGGTTCATCATATCTCTATCTCCGCCCTCATTACCACCCTTATCACGCATGTGCCACCACTCGGTTTGGTGGTCGCACAAGTCTTTGGGGGTCGTCACTGATGAAGGCTCTGTAGTCTTCTTCGTTGTCCTTTAATTCACCTTTGGGTTATACATGCGCACCAAGCCAGTACAATGTAAGCCAAGACTAATGTATCACTGCATCTGCATATCAAGGCAATAAGTCCCTTATAATTAGCATTTTCTTGGACCCAACCAGGTTCTTGGTCATTTTTAGCAACGGTATCTTCCGCTTCTTTCCTGTGGTCCTTGAGAACATCTGCTGGGAAGGGGGGGTGGGTGGAGACCCTCCTTTCCCTCTCTTCTTTGGCATTACAACTTTTAGCTATTAACTGTTTTATTATTCTCAAATATTAATTACTGTATCAATATTGATTACTGTTTCAATTTTTATCAGCACGAATCATACCTATTTATCACAACCCCAAGTTCCACGACCTGGCTGCAGAGATCTCTCATCTCCATGCGTCCCGACCGTGCCACCCCCATCAATCCTACACCGGGACAGGGGGAGAAACCCCCAGAGCCCCCAGCGATGGGCAGGGGGCTCGGGGATTAAGATGTACTTGTAGTTTTCTTGTTATGTCTAGGCTCTGAAGCAGGGTTTGTCATTGTTGTGAAACCAAGATTTGTCAGGACCCAGGACATCCCTCTGGCTGTCCTGAGCAGCCCAGACCCCTGCCAGGGGGCTCAGAGACCCTGGCACAGAGCCCAAAATGCCCCTGTGGTTTTGATTATGACCCATGGAGCAAGTTACCAACCTTCTATGAAGATCAGCAGGCCACAACAGTTTAGGTAGCGTATTAGTGAAGCTATTACAGGGTGAAAATGTAGATTTTGGGGTTTCTGGTATGGGGGTTCAGGGGGCAAGATGGAGGGAACTGTGTGTGTCCAGCTTTCTCCTTCTTCTTCTTCTGCTGTGTTGGTAGCACTTACAGATCAGTTTAGAGTAGAAGCTCACTGTCTAACATAGATGATAGGTATTGGAAAGTAATTGTAAACATTGTACATGTAGTTTGTAGTAATAAGACATAACACTGCCCCGGGGGAGGCAGAATGCCTCAGACTGTCCTGCTGAGCTCACCTTGGCAGGGCAGGAGAAAATTTTTTACAGATAAGATAAATGAAACAACCTTGAGACTGAGAAATGAAGAGCCCTGACTCCTTCTTCAAGCACCAGACTGGGAAAAGAGACTTTGGAACTGTTCTCGGGGTCACTCTGACCAGCCAGAGATCTTGACAAAGATTAATCAGGGATTAATACAGAAATAGATGTTCTAATCTATCCTTGCACTTCTGCTGGTCCCTAGGAAGGCTGGTGGGTGATTTCTGTCTGTGTTCAAATATTTAAAGCAACAACAGATAGTCCCACACTTTATATTTCAGATAAACAATTTAATGGCATCTTAACATTGTTTTCACAATCTTATAATGTGCATATTTTACTCCTTGTGAAGCTGAAATCTTTTTAAATACAAGTAACTCTACTGAAATTTTAGAAGTTTCAAAACCATTTTAACATTCTGAAAACAAAACAGTCTAAAAAGACAGGTCTAACAGCCATTAAAATGCAGGAAAAAGCAAGAGGACTTCAGGTAAAAGAACATTCATTTAACAGCTACATTTCTTCCACTAAGTATTTATGTGTTAAGAAAAACAGAGCAAATGTAAAAGAACAGAAGTTTTTAAACCAGAGTTTATAATGCCAGAAACAGCTTTGAAACAACTTTCTATGTAGTTCTATTTATTTCAAAATTTAAAATTGGCTCATTTTTGTCCCAACATTTTGAAGTATTAAACACACTGAGTATGACAGAAAAAAGCAACAAATTCCTAACCCTGAGAGAAGAACAACCGTGCAAGCAATGCCACAGCACTGGGCATTTCTGCATTTTAAGCAAAGAGCTTTACAGCATCTTTAATTTTCCTTTTCCTGTCCATTTTGGAGAGCACAGTCCAGCCCGCCTCGCGCATCCTCCTCATGGTTTTGAGTTTCAGAGCAGAGCCTGGAGATTTCACACTGCATGGAGCTGGGCTCTGGGAAGGAAAATAAAGCCATCCTTTTGTTTCTGTAAACAATCTGATTAACTGCTTGCTTTAATCTTAGAAAAGGCTAACATACCTTTTTTGGTGCTGTGGAATGTAACTGTGAAGCTTGTGGATAATCTTTGTACAGATTTTTAAATGTTTCTTCTTCCGAGACTATGCTCTATATGATTAAAAGTTGAAAGTTAAATTAAAAGTTACTTAGTCACACTATATTAAAATTACTTTTTCTTTCTGCCTAAGGATATTAAATTATGAAAAAGAAAAGTTGTCATTATGAGGCATAACAGTTCAATAAAAAGAATGTTAATTATGTACATACAACTACAATTCCAGAAAGAACCAATAAATTAAAAATATACATAAATATTGGCTTGAATGTGGAAGCCCAAACTCTTTATTTCCATTCTCGGCCCCAGCAGTGAGCACAAAGAGCTGCTCAGCCCACGATTTGTTCTCTGGCTCTTACCAGGAGGTCAGTGTGCTCAGAGCTGTCTGACTCAGTGTCCAGCTGCACAAGCACTTTCTGCTTTTTCCTGCTGCTCTGCTCTGCAGGCAGGTTTGTGCTTCTTCCACTCTGCATTTTATCCCTTGGAGGAGTCTTTATAACATATGTCTGGGAAAGAAAATGTTTCTATTTTTAGATTATATTTTATGGGGTAAGTATGGAATCTAAAGCCAAACTCAGGACCCAGTTTACAGTCTGAGTGTCCAAGAATTCACCTGAGAGAAATGGTGGAACTCAGATCTTTCCATCCAGAGATGGAGCAAAGACCCAAACAAAGTGGGGTGGGGTGGAAATATCATTTTTTATATTATTTTTGTTACCAAATGAGGAGAATGAAGGGGAAGCTATGGAAGAGCTGAGTTTCATGGCACATTGTATTTAAGTTCTCCATGCTTATCTGCAGAAATCCAGGTTATTCTGAACTGCAGCCACTACATTGGACTCTGATAAACATCAAAGAAAATGGGAACAAACAAAATGCAGGAAAAGGCTTTCAAAGAAAGATTGGTAGCTACATCAAGATTGGTGTTTCTTAAAATAGTCTTTTCACTAGAAGTGAAACTGAGAAGCATTGAATGGTCCAGTGCAGTCCTTTTTTAGACAGAAAACATCAAAATGGTGCTGGATTCCATTGTTCCAATGTGAAAACCACAAGTGAACTCCTGACAGGGAAGAAGGGTCAGTTCTGCAGTCAGGACTACTTTGATACTTTGACCATTTTTACAGCTGTATCAGCTTTTTTCTCTTCCATAGAGGAAAAGTGCCTTTACAAATGGACACTTTTAAGACTAAGTAAATCAGTTCTAGAGACATAAAAAAATCAACAACTGAGCAAGAAAAATTACACAGTGGGAGCCCTTCCAGAAACTGCTGTGTAATATCTCCATGGAATGGTGTGACCCTTTAAAATCCCTTCTTATCCCAGGGGGAAAAAAAATAATCTACAGAGAAGTAAGAAATACAGGCAGAAAAATGCAACAAGAAAAATTCACTGTTAGGAGTTACAAAACTTCAATGTTGGACTGCCCAAGGGGCTTCCTGTACTGAAGAAGACTTTTTTTTTTTTTTTTTTTTTTTTTCCTAGGAATATAATTTGGAGAGTTTCTATTTTTTACATGAATAGATTCACTGCATAGATCTAAACAAGGTTTAGGAGTCCCAGGAACATCAATTTGTATTTTCTATAATTTCAAATTTTAAGTCTAAAGCATTCTACTGTCTTTTGTTGAATGGAAATAAATTATCATGGCACTTCAATTGATTCTACACATATAAATACTACCAAATTCTAAAAGCAATTAAAAAGTTAAAGTTACCTTGTGTTTCTTTTCACGTTCAGGAATCACACTGCCAGAGTGCTCTTTTACAAGATTCTCATACAAAAGAGTTATGTGACAGCAAGGAAATATTGATTTGAATTCAGTTGTTAAAAATCTTCTTGGTCTAATTACAGAGCACAGTCTATAATCACAGACTGCTACAAAGTTCAGACAAAAATATGACCAGGTTTGGTACAACCCCAGCATTCCAAAGTCACTGAAAAACCCCTTCAGTTTAGGGAACTTTTTTGCTTTAGCTAGTTAAAATTACCTAAAATAAAGGAGAGTTTTGTTTTGTTGTTTGTTTATTTATATGTAATCTATAATCACAGACTGTTACAAAGTTCACACAAATACATGACCAGATTTAGCACAACCCCAGCATTCCAAAGTCACTGTTTTTCTGTTCAGTTTCATTTCTTACCCAACTCCTCCCACAGCACAAGCCCAGGCCACACCTCTCACCCCCACTGCTCAGGGAATAAAAAACTCCACCTTTTCTTCCATTTCTGCTCTCAGCTGTTCCTTAAGGGAGGACAGTTCCCTTTTCAAACATGACAGCTCATTTTCCTACAAACCATTACACAAAGGACAGGGTTAACTCTGCACAGCCCAGAAAAAGGAAAACAGTCCCAAGTGAGGCAGTAATTAACAGGGACGCTCATTAGATACACAAGATAATTCTATTTGCTTTTCAGCCTTATACTTGAAGCTTTGCTTTAGCTTGTTTAACAAAGACTGAAGCACTGTAAGAAACAGGTACTTGATCAGAAGTGTTCAAGGTAATACCTTAAAACCCTTGGGAGAGCAGGGGTGAGAGGGCACAACAGAACAGGGGTGAGAGGGCACAATAGAACAGGGGTGAGAGGGCACAATCTAAATATTGAAAACAAAAGTTTCCTATTCAAAGTGCGGAGTCAGAACACGACCCACTACCTGGAGGAGCAGACACAAACACACTGCCACTCCAATTTATTTTTAGAAACATTTGGAGTTTTTAGCACCCAGAATAAGATCTGTTGCCGCAGGTTGGGTGGGACTGCTGCGGGTAAAAATTAAAAGCACACTGGAAGAGTTCCCAGAGAATGTCTCTGGTGGGAAAGACCCCAGAGCACAGCAGGAAAAAGAAACTCTCTAAGCAAATTGAAAAAAGATCTTTACAAGTCACAAACTGACCGAAGATCACATCTTTTGTCTCTCTGTGCTGTCGGTGGGCAAGAGGGAGGGATTGGGAAAAAAGGTGTTTTAAGGGTTGCGTTTAATTATCATTACTCACTTTTAATTCTATTAATAATAATTTTTTTGCACTATTTAAGTTTGAATCTGCTTTACCCTCAAAGTGTTTTTCTCCTAATCGTTATCTCAACTCAGTCCTTGAATTTTTCTTTCCCCTCTTCTGCTCAACAATAGCAGAGAAAAATGAGTGAATGTTTTTTTGTGTGTGCCTGGCACTTAGCCAGTATAAAACCACTACACAAGGACATCAGCCCCTTCACTGAATTATTGACCATTGCAAAGTGCTCCTTACCAGTGCCCTTTCTGATGAGAACTGCTTTTGCTGTTTCATTTTATATACTTTTAACTCTGCATCTTTTTCTTCAACCATTTTATCATATTCATTCTGTGGTAAAAAAACCAAACCAACAACAAACTCAAAACATGTGACTAAATGTTGCAATATAGAGTTATCCAGTCTTAAAACATCATTTTTTCAAACCAGGCTCTTAAGATTCATAAAGAAAAGATTCATTGATGCTTCTGCAGAAACTGTAAAACAGGAAATGCTCAATTCAAGTATTATTTTGTGGACTGGCAGAGAGTGCTTTATTTCTGCGCAGCAATATGTGCTCAGCACTAAGAGCCAGCTGTGCCATCTTTATTAATGTAGCTGCTAAAGATATTGCAAAATGAGGAATAGAAAGGTAAACTAAAATGTGTCAGGCTAAACTGCTGACAGTCACTAGGTAACCTCTGAGAAAGAGGCCAAACTGATACTGAAAAATATTGCATTCAGATGGTATCAAAGGAAGCCTGAATTGAAAAAAAAATCTAAAAATCCCAGAGGTTTAGATGAATGGAATGTATCTGCCCATAGGAATGTGTTCATATTCTTCAAATGAATTTGATTTTAGATGATGCAAAGTCCAGCATGTGTTCATCTTCCTTTTCCCAGACTCAGGCCTGTTTCTGCTTTGGAAAGGTCATTAACGTGGTGTCACAAGTTATAAACATGGTATTGACATGGTATCACCCATTGCAAACCACAGCAAGCAGGAAAATCTCTGACCTTGTGCTTTTCCATCAGTGCCATCATCTCAGTTATCTTGTGCTGACATCTGGCATCAGTTTCTCTCTGTATCATTGCAGTTTCATCACAAAGCAACCTCATCTTTTCTACCTGTCAGTAATAAATTGCATTTCATTCATCAACATAACAATATATTTCTTTTAAATCTCAATTTCTTCTTCCCCCTGTGGGTGCAAAGTTTGCAGTCCCACTTGGGCTTTATTTGCTTTTAAGATCCCTTTCAAATCCCTCATCTTTTCTGCAGATTGTTAAAATGGGCAAGATCAAAGGTACAGCCAAGGCAGGCAAGCTCACTGCAAACCAAAAGGCCATTTCAAGCACTCTGCCCTAACATTTCTTAGCATTGCCATCAAAAAAAGTGTGGGCGGAAAAATCCTGATATGGGAGAAGTTATAATCTAATTTAACTGGGCTGACTTTATACCAAGGGTGGAATTTCTTTAAACTATATCTTGAAGGAAGGAATTTTTAATGGAGTTCTCATTGTCAAAGGCATATTCAAATATTTCAACCTAAGCACCTAATGTACTAAAGCTTTGCTCACAGGCATACAAAACAAGTTCCATTTATGTTGATAAGACTGAAATATGAGCAAGGACTCTGGATATTAAAGCTTCAGAACAACATTTTAAACCAAAAAAAAGTAAATTGCAGTAAAAATGAACACCTCTCACCTCTTCACGAAGTTTATTTTCATTTACTTTTCTTGTTTCTATGTCTTTTTGATAGATGTCAACTTCTTCCTTATGTTGCTTGTTCATATTTTCCATCTCTAACTGCAATTTATTCACCTTTGGAGAAAGCAGAATTGCTGCTGTTATTTGTTTAGGAATTACTATGTTGATTATTTTTTCTTACCTCTTATTTTTGAGCACAAACACTGTTACTTTTCAGGTATATGATTCAAGTGGTTCCTATTTAAAAGTTCAGGGTTTTTTTTAATAAAGAGTTGAACTTTGGCCTGAAGTGAGTTAGAAAATACTCAAAGGAAAAATGGCAACAGCACAATGGGGAAGACTGCCCTAAGCAGTCACCCTAAATGCTGTGAATGCCTTGGAAAAAAAACAAATACAGATGGAGATTTTATTCCCTCTCTTGTAAATCTGTATCAGATTTTCACAGGTTTTATGGTACATTTTCTCCCAGCTGTGCATTTTGACTACAGTTTTTCCTTTTAAGTTTTTCATATGAATATCCTCAAAAAAGTCCACTTTTCTTCAAGTGCATTACCCAAAGCTGGACACAATATTCCCATCAGAGGGATTGCCACTGAAGAACACATTTAAAGAACAGCCTAAAAAGAGTAATATGTTTATATATATATTTCTATTAAATGCTTTTCTGTTACAATGAGGTTGCTGAACCCTGTTCAGTCCACTATCAACAAAAGAAAAAAAAAGGGAACAGATTGGAAACATCATTAATTGCAATGTGAATCCATCTCTTAAATGTCCAATAGTCAGTGCCCAATGATTAAAAATGGAAGCATCTTCTAAAAACTATGAGCTCATTCCTGCAAAGTCTGTATCCTAGATCCATAAACCAGCTCAGAACGTATAACAAGTATTATCATTACCTACACTGGAAGTTAAAAACACTCACCTCATCTTCTACACGATGTTATTTAAACCTACCTTCCCTTCATAAGTATTGCTTTTCTTGCTTTCTGCAGTAATTTTCTTTTTCAGCACCTTATTCTGTTGAAATAAAACAAAACAAGCACTGTACCTCAATAAGTTAATAGAATTATGTCATGGTTTAACTGCATCAAGATATTCCAGCTTTCATCAGGCAAATAACTCTTTGTTGTGCAGCTCAGGCTCCAGAACAATTCTTCAAACAAATGAATGTTCAGCTAATTTCTGTGATAATTACTGTTTCTTCACAACCTTAAGAAAGGCTCCTCCTGAGCAGCAGCAAGGAATAACAAATGAGGTGCAGAATGGAAATTAAAACTAAGATGCTGCTGACAGAAGGTGTCAAGATGTCATGACCAAAAATACAAGTTATTTATTTTTACAGTGAAGTTACTACAGTTTGTGCCAGTGCAGAATTCTTTTCTACAAGTGGTAACTGAGATATTCATACACGTACATAAATAACACTATGCACTAAATGAAAAAGAGTAGAAGTTTATTAAAGATATTATTTTTGTAATTGCTCTTTTCAAATTAAGGCTCATTTAACAAATCAAGTGATCCCTAAGATGACTCTCTAATTTGCTCAGGGTTAGGATAAGAAAGGAAAATGTTTAAGTTACATAGGTGTATCTAAAGACATCACAGCAGACAAAAACCTGCTGAAAAGGCAACCCAAAGTATAATGTGTTTATGTATTTGTGACATTTAAAATCTCTACACACCTCCTGCTGCAACTCTTCAATGCATTTGGTTTTATTTTCCATCTGTTTCTTTAAATTATTCATCTGAAAGAGATATTTCAGACATGAGTAAGTAAGTTCTACAAATGACTCCCTATGTGAGCAATTCCTGTAGATGTTCTCAAACCTGCCCTTGCACCAGTCTGGTTTGTTCCAATGGGACTGAAACACCAGCTGCCATGTCAGAATAATCGGAGTTTTAGCCATAAAGTACCACAAGATGTTGATTAATAGCAGTGAACCAGTTCCTTAGTGGTTATGGAGTTAAGAAAGAAGAAGAAAAAAACCCCAAGATCTTCACAATTTAAAAAGTGCACTTGTATGAAGTTCCCTACATCCATGAAAAAATGAATTTTCCCAATTATTTTCTAGAATCTTCAATGGCTTTTCCTTTCTTGAAATTTCATTTTCAGTTCTCTTAACCTGAAAATAAATTGTAAATCTTTGACTTTTACAATGAAATTTTGAAATTTGCTAAAAACCCCAGGTTGCTTTGAACCAATAGAAAGAAAAGTAAAAATGTTTGAATCTATTTCAGCTCAAACTCACACTACATATAAAAAGCTAATCCAGAGCCCATCCATCACTGAGTGGGTATATGAAAAAACAGAAAAGCAGGTTCTCTGTTTGCCTGAAAACAAATAAATCTTTAATATTAAACTTCCAGCACAGAGTGAACATCCCAGTGACTGTGCTTGTCTTTTGAAATACCAGGGCTCACATGGGGACATGCAAGGGCACAGCTGGCAGCAGCTGGGAAAGAAGAAACCTCTGGCAGAGATCACATCCCCCAGGCAGAGCTTTGCAGAAAAAATCCCAACAAAGATTTTACATTGAATGCTGCCCTGCAGGTTCTGTAAGATATTTTCATGACACAGGACATACATTTTCTTCTCTTTCATCCAGTGTACTTTTCATCTCTTCACCTGTCTTTGCCATTTTCTCCTTCAAAGACTCCAGTTCATTTCTAAGTGCCAAATTAACAAGCATTAGTAAATATTTCCTTATTGCCTTTAACTTATTTTCAGTACTTCTAACAAACCCATATTTTATTTTCTGAAAAGAGCTGCTAATGTTGATGGGAACTTCACATAAGCTGCTCAATGAAAATGTTCTTAAAATGCAGCAACAGGCCCAGTAAGTCAATATGTGAACTGTCCATACTTCTTGTAAGTAGGAAAAGATGTTCCAGGAGCCCAAGGAAAATACATCCTGACCTGGACTATTGCAATGCAGCTGTGAAACATGGGAGCTGCCTGTCTGTTGAACTGGGGCTACAGAGAGTAACTCTGATCCAGTTTTGCCTTGTCACATTTCATCCACAACCTTCAGCTTCCATTTGAATTTCCTTCACACCTGAGATGTCTAATGCAAAACAAGACAGCTCCTACTATGGAATACAAAATGATGGCAAACATTGTTCCTGCAGCAATTGGTATTTCTATCTGAGAAAATTTCTACTTGGCCAACAGCAATTCTGAAAAGTTTCTGTTTAGCTATGTAATCTATAAAAACATTAATCAAAAATCCCAGAAAGCAACATTTGAACACAACTAACTATTTGAGTCTACTTCCTTTAACAATATCAGTTATTAATATTTGGTTTTACTTGCCTTAGCTGGCTATTTGCCTCTTCTAGATTTTCAACTAACTGCTTTGTATTGTCTTCTTTTTTCTTACTATCCTAAATAAAGACCCTTGTGTCAGCAAAGAAATAAAATTCAAAGTGACTTCTTAAAAAATTCAAAGCCATCCAAAGCACACAGACCTGCCTTGTTCACAAGTGTAAATACACTTCCTTTCCAATTCAAACACAAAAAAATTTGCTCAGGTACTTTACAGATCCAAGTCATGTTGCAGCTCATCATCTAATTTGTAAAACTGAGTCATTTGCCAAATTGAGTGTTGTCCTTTCAAGAAAGCTGGAAGTTTACAACTTGCCTCTTGTTGTTTTTGCAGCTTCTGGAGTTCTGCAGCCACAGCATTTTTCTCTTGTGCTGTTTGTTCTTTCTCTAGTGAAAGCTTACTGAGATACACTGTTAGCTGTTCATTCTTTAACCTAATTTAAAACAAATGGCCAAGGGGAATAAGAAGATGCATTTTGAAATCTCCTTTTAAATTAAAAATACCCATTATCAAGTGTTATTCCATGCTGAAAGAAGTCCAGGCCTTTATCTACAAATATAAGCTTTGCAGCAGAGTCAGAGAGATGTAAGAAGGTGACAGAAGAAGGAAAGAAAATCAGAGTCAACTTTTATATATATATAATGGTTAGTGAAGATTATGTATTTTAAAGCAAGATTAACAATGAATTCAGAAACTTTCTCTTCTTGTTAAATAAGTGAAAGAACAACTACATATGCCATAGAATACACATAAATAGAGAAACTGGAATTTAGAAATGTAAGCATATAATTAATGGCATATATGTGGTTCAAAACTTTCATTAGAAAACAATCATAGTTCATTTCACTGTGGATTAAAGCAACTTCTATATTACACCAAAACTAATTCAATATTCTATTTTCAAAATGGTCATACGCCTCTTGTTCAAGATCTGTTTTCAGAGTCACAAGCTGCTTTAAATAATCTTGTTCCTTCTTAGCTGTTCTTGTCAGCTGTGCTTTCAAACCATGGAATTCTTTCTGCAAAATGAAAAGGAAGAGTTTTGAGTTCCCATGTGCAAACTCCAACTGCTGGAGGTCATCAGACATGAACTAAGAGCACAAGGCTTTCAGAAGAACCCAACAACATCCATGCCATGGATTATCCAGATTGGATCTTTCCAGTCTCTGCTGGGATCTGGAAGTGGTGTGAGATAGTGAACTGTGACACCAATGCTGTTCATGTCTGTCCTCTGCTGTGAGTTTCATTACCTGGGCTGAAAAATTCGGGTGGGACCCTGCTCTGGGTGCTGTTTCTTATGTATAAACTTGTATCCAAGTCATGATGTGCAACTTCACTATTTCTAAAAACATGTAACTGTTGCCTTTCTTCAGACCTCTCTCATTTGGAGAGTATTTTCATTTCTCTCTCCAAATGTTTCTCTCTCTGCAAATTTCCTGTACTAGCCTCAAGGTTCTTCTTCAGTAAAAGTGCTCCAATTTACCCATTTTAGAAAATGAGTGAAACTCAGTTCAGAACACTCAATGCACAGATTATAACAACAAGCAGACACAGTAAAATGCACACCTGATTTCAGACTATCTTAACTTTAGTTGATATGGATTCTTGTTAGGCTTGTAAATATAAAATCATAATTAAAATAAACCTCTGTTAAGAGTGTATTTCATATAGCTTAGACTTCTGTGACAGAAAATGGGCCTGTGTCACAGCACAGCAGGGTTCACAGAGGCCAGAGCTAATTACCTTCCTGGAAGGAAGGAAAAATGGGAAAACCTTATATCCAGAGGGAGTGGCATTTGAATGGGCATGAACAAAGAAGGAAAGAACCAAAAACCTTGAGAAGGAAAACCAAAAACATGGGAGACAAGAAAAACCAAAAGCACAGGAGACAAGAAAAACAGAGGCAATAAAGAATTCTTCAAAGAAAACACTGAAATTGTGTGTGAGAAAGTTTAGTAGAAATGTTAAGGCAGACTAGATGGAATTTACTTATGACATTTAAGATACTTACAAAGCAAGAGGAATTTCATATGAAGAGCAAATGCCATGAGATTAATAAAATGAACATTTACCAGAGTTTCTGACAGCTCTTCAAGTTGCACTTCTTTATCACATTTTACTTTAGCCATCTCTTCTACAGCACAAGGAATGTAAAATTAATGAAACATAAATGATTTTTCATATTTAGCAGGCAGTATAAAACATTTCCCCTTTTGCAATACCCAGTTCTCAAAACTTGTTGGATTAAGTTAAGAAACTGAAAAGCTCATTTATGACTTAATCTAAATGTAGACTTGAGAAAATGATTCAGACATTAGCAAATCTATATCTGAAGAGAAACTGAATATTTATCTTAAATAAAATTTAGAGCCTATTATGTTTTCCACAAATATAGCTTCAAGTAAACCATGGACTGTAAGACTAGAGTATTCTCCAAGCATTGATGCACCTGCATTGTTCCAGAAAAAAAATACGAACTGCTGAAGGTATCACATAGATATGCTGGGAAAGGAAACCAGTTGTTACTAACTTCCAAATGGTTTCTATGTGCACATTCACAATTCTGGGATTTTCTGCAAGTTCTCAACAGCAAGGCAGAGCTCTTACTCTGGGGACTATGGAGCACATCCCTAGAAAGCACAGGATGTCAAATTGATGATATTTAAAGACAACCCCTGCCAGCATCATTCCACTTCCAGCATGGGGAGGGTCACAGAAACCTCCATGGGAGGTTTTGTCTCTGCTGCACAAGTCACTCCTGGCACCTGCAGTGCTGCTGCTCTGAGCTGCAAACCAAAATTACCTCCAGAAGAATTCATGCATGAATGGTCTGACTATTGGAGCTGTGCACAGCACTGCCCTTTGGCTGCTGCCAGCACCAATGACCCCCAAAGAAAAGGGATCAGCTGAGTAAAAATAAATCCAGGCATTCCTGACAGGTACAGGCACTGTAAAATCATTTCTCCAGCTACTAGAGACAGTCCATTTCCAGAAAAGAGCAGAAAACATTTTTATTACTGCCTAGCTCATTTTCTGCCTTTCTACAAGCCTTACCCAGTTCAGCAGATTTATTCTGGAGCTCCAAGATAAGCAGCTTTGAATCATCTTCAGATTTCTTTAATCTAAGGAAATGGTAAATGAAAAATCCCAAATGTAGGGTACAAAGCACTGCATTTGAAACTTACAGGACAATAAGACAAAGTCTTAGCACAAGCACTTTAAGAACATTTATCTTTCAACAGGCAGGTGATAGATCTGCCTGCAACACACATCAAATTTCACTTTTAAAACCTCAGAACAGTAGACATAAAAGTAAACAAATATATACCTACAGAAATCTGTATTTCTTAAAGACAGAATTATGAAAGTTGGAGGGGGCAAAAGATTACTTTTTATACAGTATCAACTATCACAAACAAAAAAAATACATTAAATTCTCTGCATTTAGACCACTGTGTGAAAAAAATTTCAGCTTCATTTCCAATTGTTATTGATTTTGTCATAGACTGCAACCTGTAAGATCACTCTTGGAATTTAAACTCATTAATTTACCTATTTTGTTCTTCTTGCAGCAAGCTTTTCAAATTGGCAACAGAAGTCTCAAACTCCTCCGTCAGGGCTGCAAGCAAAGCCTTCATTTTTTTACATTCTTCCTCCTGCTCTTCCTTTTCTCCAGTGACCTGAATTAATGTTTTCACTGTAGTCTGGAATTCAGTTTCCAAGTTCTTTTGAGTAGCCTTCAAGACATGATATCATTTCTAAACATGTTTTGCAACAAAGAGCTACAGCTGTTTCATGTCTAAAGTATCCATAATTACTTATGCAAATACTCATCTAGTCTATTTGTACTGTAAAACTATAAGCAAGGGGTACCTCTGCCTTTTGCAATGAAATTTTAGCCTCTTCCAGCTCTGCCCTAAAATGTTCTTTACTGACTTGGGACTCCTTTAACATTTCTTCATTATGTACTAAACAAAAAAAGATGTTTATATTTTTAAAATAGGATATTTACTAAAAAATGCTGCTAAAAATGGAAAATTACATACATTTAAAGAATTTAACAGAGACCAATGGTACTGACATCATATACTATAAAATAATAGATGAAATTAAAATATAGATGGCTTAAAAATATTGAAAATCAAGTTCTGAAAAGTAAGTTTCCTCAGTGACATGTGCCTGATGGTACATTTGCAAAACTGAAGCAACATATTTTCCCCTTGCAATTTTCAAGAGCTCTCAATGCTTGACTCCCCCTAAAAACTGCCCTGCCAGTCCTGCTCCCACATGAGCAGCTCCTGCTCCAAACAAAAATAAGGCCTTCAAGGCCCCAAAATTCTGCTGCCAACCAGCAACAGAATAAGACTATCATGGCCCTGTTTCCTATGCTTCTATAAACAATTACATATAATAAATAAAGATTCATAAACAATTACATTTCAATTCTATAAACAATTACATTTAAACACAGCAGGCAGAACTCTTACATTTTGCTTCCATTAAGTCAGCAATCTTATTTTGTGACGTCTGCAGCTGAGCCTTGATGTCTTTTATGACATCATCTTTTTCATCTCTCTGTATGGTAAGAGCTGAAATCTAGAAAAATGCAAGAAATATCATCATGAAGTCTGGAGAAGGGACAGATATTAATTTTCATTTGTACCCAGGTATGATAAGCAGACATTTTGCTGTCATTCAAGTTAGATAGATAGATTAGATTAGATTAGATAGATAGATAAGATTAGATAGATAGATAGATAGATAGATAGATAGATAGATAGATAGATAATATTTGGCTAGATATAATCTTAGCCAAATATTGATCAAGTCACATTACTCTAAACAAAAAAGTTCTCCAATTCAAAATCAAACCATAAATTCCAGTAGACTAAAGGGACTGAAACACCACTAAACTTAGAAGAATTTGACTTAAATGCAGCTTCAGATGTTATTTTGTCTTTTTTACTAATACCCAGAAACACTTCTTGGCTCTTGCATTGCCCCATTAGTTCCAAATAAAGCTCTACATCTTAGATGGCAAAATGAGCAAACCTGCTTTTCCTTTTGACTGACTTCCAGTCTGCATTCTTTTTCAAACTTGTCCACTTTTTCTGCTTCTTCTTTTACTTTGGAGATACAGTAACATCCATAGTTAACATTCTAGCTGAAATAAACTCCAAGCTCAATACAACTTCCAGTTTAAGGTTGCCTGGAATTGTACAGCTGTACCATTTGTTTCCCGAGAGTAATTGCTGAGGCAATGTTTGATTTTATAATGAAAATACAAACAGAAGAGAGCATGTGAGAATGAAACAGGAACATAGCAGGCTATACATACAGAGAGAGAGCATTTAGCTAAAGTTTCTGTAGCTATACACTCGTGCATTATCATTTAAATCAACAAACTATGGGAAGTAAGTATTGATCTCCAGACTGTACTTCACAGACAAAACTTCAATTTTGAGTGACTGTTTGAGAAATAAAGTTCCAGCTTTGGCCCAGTGGAACAGCAACAGAAGGGGCCAGGCAGTGACCAAAGGCAGCAGGAATAAAAGAAGGGTCCCAGTGTCTCAGTGTGAGCTGCTCACCATTCCAGCACTTCACATCTGCCTGCCCTGAAACTTCATGTGTAACACAAGCTATGAAGTACAAAACTGAGCCAACTGCATAAACTCAATAAACAGAATTCTTACATTTAAAACTCATTTCCAATCTGTCGTTCTCTGCTTGCACACGAAGCTCTTCAAATGCCACCGTCATTCTCTAAAAACAAAATTTAATATTTGAAGTTCAATACTGGAAACCCTGGAACTTCTCCAGGGGCTGCTGCCCACCTCAGCCATTCTGAGGAACCAGCAGGGAGGTGAAACAGAGCCCAGAAAGAAGCCAGAAGCTGTGCCAGTGACCCAGCACTAAGCACACATCACCCAGATCACAGGGATCTACATCCCACACACTGCTGCACCTTCTCCATTGAATGTGCTTTATAGAACGCAAAAATCACTCTTGAAAAGGGATTGAAAACCCAACTTCATGTATCACACATGACATGATACCCACACATGATGGACACAAACAGTATCCCACCATAAACATGGAACTCGGCTCAGCTCACATAACTCACATTCCTTTCATTAAGCTTACTCACTTACTTCTACGTTGCTGTGAAGTTCCTCATACAATTGTATTGTTGCTTCCTTTTCCTGTTCATCTATCAAAGCAAGAACATATAAGAAAGTTTTTCTTTTGAACAAGAATGCCAGCTGCCCAAGTCATAATTTTTAATCAGCATAATGAATTAACAAAGGAATTATCAGCTCCATTCTTACTAAATAAGTCATTATGAAACATGGTGCTAAAAGTTACAGACTCTAGGGAAAATGTGTATTTCATTGAAACATTAAGCAAGCTCAGCTTTTAAATTTCCTTCCTAAGATATTTTTTTCTGTGAAAAGTGTAATTCTGGATCAGTTTATGCGACCATATTAATTATTATAGTATTAATGCTGTTGAATAATAACGTATCAAAACTGTTAGTATTTATAAACTGTAATCTAGGGTTTAGCACTTAATTTCTTCCTATCAGCAGATGCTGATAGAGCATCTCAACTGCCATTATAAAATTGCAACACTCCATGTCCATATTTTCCTTCTTTCCTTTCACTTTTGTAATTGATACCATTTTTTCCTAAGAAAACAATAAAAAAGAGAACAGTAAAAGAAACAGCTATCAAAAAAGAACAGTACATCTATATACTAGGATTTCTAGAATTAAGGCTAAAAAGAAATAGACACTTCTTAAGTATCCAGGATCAAGTTAGTAAATTATAATGATTATAATAACAATTCTAAATTGCATATAAAGTAAAATTCCCAATCAATAACATATTTTAAAACCTCAAGAATTTAAACTTCATTAAGTTATCCAACTGTCTTGGCTTGTTCAGTTTCATGAGAAGAATTCCAGTTACTCATTATACCTTGGGGTTCAGACCTTTTTTCCCCACAAATGTGTGATGCCTGAAAACAGGAAAGGTCAGCTCTGGAAATTTGTTACAGAGTGCTGGGAATTCAGAGTAGATTCTACTGCCTAAAAACAGGCATGAAGTGTCACTTCTCATGTCTGAATACATTCCCAGAGTGTGGCTGGGACTGCAAAGCTTCAATGGGCTGAGCAGCCTTGGGGAGCCCTGCCCTGCTCTGCAGTGGCTCCAGTGCCAGTCAGGGCTGTGGGCACTGCCTCAAACCTGGAGCACTGTTTGGGCACCCAAGGAGCTCCCAGGCTGGCAACTTGCAGCAAAAAATCTCACTGCCTTCAAAAGCCCTCTGCATTCAGCATTACAAACCACAAATCTGTTAGACCTGGGGCTTCACTTCCAATTTTGTGAGCCACTTAAAATTCACTTCTCATTCTGAGAGCCACATCCAGTCGATCTCAACTGTAGAACTTTTCTGAACAGCACGAGAAATTTCTTCTTCTTGCTTCTGTTTGTGAATTCAGATCAAGCTAGAAGTACATTTATCTGATAAATAAAAACTAAAAAAGCATTTACATTTGCTGGTCTTCTCTGTGAAGCGAGTGCAGGTTTCCTTGAGCAGATTACACAGATGCCTCGAAGCAGCAGCTCTAAAGGAGGGAAAAATATCATGTTTGCACAGGAGTGCACAGTGCTTTGTGCACCTAAGGAGTAACAATGGAAATGACCTTCAAAATTTAACAGCTACATAAAACTGCCCACATGGAAACTGATTATTTCCACCACAAAAATATATCCTTGGTTCTATTACTTACTCTTTCAAGAGATCTTTATTTTCACATATCTCATCTTCCAGTTTCAAATGGAGTTTCTCATTTTCAAACTGATTTCATGGGGAACAGATGCAAAAAGACACTGTTATTGAAAAATATATTAGAAATGCACTTGAACTTCTCAAATCCCTCATGAAAAAGTCACTTGGAGCATCAGTAGACAGAAGTCTGTTTTATCTGGTATTACATGCTGAGTCATCTTTTGCATGAAAGATACAATAATTAATGAACAATAATTTACCAGCAAATGAGACACTTACAGGTATATTCTTCATACCCACCCTCACACAGGACAGGTGCCTGCAACTTCTCAAAATAATCATTTTCTCAAGGCACAAACCAAACTGCAACAGTCTTTAATATTTAATTGTATCAATAATAGTGTCATACTGAATCAAGAAGCACTGAACTTCATCTATTCAATGTACACTATACAATACTGGCCTGCAGTTCTTGAATGGCTTTATTCTGTGCTTCAATAATCTTTCTGTTCTCTTGGAGTTTTCTTTCTTTCTGGTTTAGTTCAGTTTCCACAGTCAGTTTCCACTGCTTGATCTTCTCAGCCTCTTTGTAGAGTTTTGAGAACAATTCATTCGTTGTTTCTGGATTCTAATAGAACAGGTTCCACATTATATACTATCTAATTAATAGTATATAATATCTAATTAATACTGTTGTAGATAATGTATTTATCTCTTAGAAACATCACAAGAGTAATATTTTTTCCACAGATGGTGATATAAGCTTATATATGATCAGGAGCCCAAGTTTAAATCTTTGTGCATCCTCTGTGTATGTATCAAAAGGCATTACAGGGCACATAGGAGATACAAATACAATGAAATATCCCAAACCCCCTTCAGACATCACCAAATAGATGGGCTTAAAGACACAGATAACTGCAATCCACCAAAATCAACAAAAATTTTGCCAGAATTATCAGTGAAGCCAAATTTCCTTCTAGCAGGTTCTTCACCCCATTTCTGTCCTCTCCTTCTGACAGACACTGCTGAGTTAAGTAAAAGCAGCTTCAGAGACTTTGCCCAGGAGTACCTGTGATATTGCCATGGACACACACAGAATCACAGAATCACAGAATCACAGAATAATGAGGCTGGAAGAGACCTCTCAGATCATCGAGACCAACCTATGCCCTGACACCTCAACTGCAGCACCAAGTGCCATGTCCAGGCTTTTTTTAAACACATCCAGAGATGGTGATTCTATCACCTCCCTGGGAAGAGCATTCCAGTGCTTCATTATTCTTTTAGTGAAATTTTTTTCCCTAATATCCAACCTATCCCTTCCCTGCTGTAGCTGGAGACTGTGTCCTCTGGTTCTGTCAGTGCTGCCCGGTGGAAGAGACCAACCCCACCTGGCTCCAACCTCCCTGCAGGAAGCTGTAGAGAGCAATAAGGTCACTCCTGAGCCTCCTCTTCTCCCGGCTAAACAGCCCCAGCTCCTTCAAACGTTCCTCACAGGGCTTGTGTTCCAAACCCCTCACCAGCCTTGCTGCCCTCCTCTGGATGTGCTCCAGCATCTCAACGTCCTTCCTAAACTGAGGGCCCAGAACTGGACACAGCACTCAAGGTGCAGCCTCAGCAGTGCCCAGAACAGGGGCAGAATGAGCTCCCTGCTCCCGCTGGCCACACCATTCCTGACCCAGGCCAGGAGCCATTGGCCTTCTTGGCCACCAGGGCACACTGCTGGCTCATGTTCAACTGGCTGTCACCAGCACCCCCAGGGCCCTTTCTGCCTGAGCACTGTCCAGCCACACTGTCCCCAGCTTGGAACGCTGTAGGAGATTTTTGTGGCCAAAATGTGGAACTCAGCACTTGGACTGATTAAACTTCATGCTGCTGGACTCTGCCCATCCATCCAACTGATCTAAGTCTCTCTGCAGAGCCCTCCTTCCTCCCAACAGATCAACACAAGCTCCCAGCTTAGTGTCCTCTGCAAATTTACTGATGAAGGACTCGATGCCCTCACCCATGTTGTCTATAAAAACATTAAACAGAACTGGTCCCAGTACAGAGCCCTGAGGGACGGCACTGGTGCCTGGCTGCCAGCTGGATGCAGCACCATTCACCACCACTCTCTGGCCTGGCCATGCAGCCGGTTCTGAGCCCAGCACAGAGTGCTCCTGTCCCAGCCATGGCTGCAGCTTCTCCAGGAGTGTGCTGTGGGACACAGTGCCAAAGGCCTTGCTGGAGCCCAGAGACACAACACCCACAGCCTTTCCTGCATGCACCAGGCAGTCACCTGCTCACAGAAGGAGCCCAGATTGGTCAGACATGACCCATCCTTGGTAAAGCCCTGCTGGCTGGGTCTAATAGCCTGGTCATCCTGTGAGTGCTGTGTGATAGCACTCAGTGTGAACTGCTCCGTTATCTCACCTGCCACTGGGGCCCGGCTGACTGGCCTGGAATTACCAGGATCCTCCTTCCTACTTTTTTTGTACATGGGTGTCACACTGGCCAGTGTCCAATCCTCTGGAACCTCACAGTGAGCCACAACTCCTGATAAATGATGGAGAGAGGCTTGGCAAGCTCATCTGCCAGCTCCCTCATCACCCTGGCATGGATCCCATCTGGAACCAGGGATTTATAAATATCCAAGTGTCCCAGCAGTTCTCTGCTCACACATGGAGCAAGAAGGAAAACCACCACCCTTGTGCCCTTACAGCACCTTGAAAGTGCCCTACAAGCAGTGCTGGGCCAGTGGTTGAGGCAGGGAGAGCAACACACGAGTCCCAAGGGCCCTTTGGTTCACTTACAACAGCCCCAAACACCATCCTTGTTTTGGCTGCATCACAGTTTTGTTACAGTCCTGATGGTACTTTAATAGCTTAGGATTAAAAAAGTCTAAAAAGTTGTCAGGGATATGAAAAACAGCAGAGAGAGCACAAGAAATGTGTTTTATTTTGTGCTAGCAAACAGTGTTTTGTAGCTGCAAAGTAGAGAAGCTATTGCAAAAAAATGAGCTGTACTGAGTTGTGCTAAAGCAGAGATCTGCTGGTAAAGACACTGTGAAAGGAATCCAGTGCTTGAGGAAACCACTGAATTCATTGTTTTACAGATAAAATAAAGCCAGAAAGGGCAATTGGGATAATCTACTTCAGTTTTCCAAAGAATACTCTGACTTCAACCCTTCTGCCCCTCAACAGAAGATTCCGCAGCAGTTCGACAAGGATGCTTAAGTGTTTAAATCTTACTCTAATTAAAGCTCATAGACTTTGCAGACACTTCAAACAAAGAAAAAAACAACAACAATATTGCAATCACCTTAATTTTAAAAGATTAATTTCCAGGTGTGTTCACTAAATCACAAGTATCTCCTCTAAGTGATTCAGCTTTAAACACGAGACAGAAAACATTATTCCCTTTTGACTACTTCCTTTAGGCCTGAAATATCTACTGAATAATGCTTTAGGCACTGTTTGGGAACAAATTCAAAAGACCCCAAGGAATTAGATGTGCAGAGTTGATACTTAGCTGACCTCTTCACCTACTCCAGAGCAAAGTTTCGCTTGCTGTGAAATTGCATCTGAAACATGAAGAGATTTTGATCAATGTATTTCTAAAAAAAGTAACAGTGAAACTGTATTTAACAGTTACAGACATGAAACTGTGAGACTACTCATGAAAATTAAAACTTGACAATATATAAAAATCTAAAGAAGGTGCATGGCAAATATTCCAATTGTACCTGAATCAGTGATTTCACCATGGCTCAACACATCGAATGGCAGCTTAAAGTCATCATCTGAGCATCTGTGAATACCCTGCACAAATTTAAAAATTAGTTCCTTAAGAGTAGATTTGCAAAGAAGAATTATAAAAGCCAGAAAAAATCCCTACAGATGATGTGAAAATAGAATGTGTCATTAATTAAACAGCTGCCTACAATTTTCAAAGCCCAAGGTATTGGTAATGGCTTTGGAACTCACTTCTTACTTCCCAGTGGTTGATCAAACTGTTGGTGTTCTGCAGTTTGATTTATAGACTGTGGCCAAAGGGGAGCTTTCAATGCAGGGAACTCAGCAGCTCCTGCCTGTCTGGGCACTGCTGCATGGCAAAGGACTCAAGGAGAAAAATTACTTTTCTGAAGACTTTTCAGTAATTGATATTTCTTTTTTGCTTTACTTTCAAGGGCACTTCTAAACGATATCTGATTATGTTTCAGTATGAAAATACCCTTTTACAAGTTTTTTAAGTCACAGAAGTTCATCCTGTAAACAGCAAACTCATCTGCTGTCAGAATATCCTGTTTGAATCTCAACATATTTCATAAGGAGCTTTGACATGAAAAAATAACTTGTTGAATTCTCATAACTCAGCGTGGGGACAGAACATTTTCACTGCACACCTGATCTGGTGAGACCAAGACGCCAATGCCAGTGCGAGCATCTGAGTGGGGCCTGTGGGAATCCATAAAATCAGAGGGGTTTCAGAAAGCTGCAAAAGGCAGGCCTCAGAGACAGCAGAACTGTGATTAGTGCCAAGCAGTAGCCATGACATAGGTCAGCAGAAAAATTATGCAAAAAGTAGAAAAGTAATGACAAATAGAACAATGGTCTGTGTATTAATGCTTGGCTAGAATAACTCCCTAAGTTACAGAAAAGTTTATCTAGCAAGATATTAGAAAGTTCTAAGCTTAATAATGGAGCTCTGTGCATTGTGTTTCAAGGCTTACAAGCAGGTATTGTATTCAAAAAAGGCAAGCATTGTTTTAACCAATGGAACATGTGCTTATAGTGGTTGGATAGAACTGCTGTAAATATGCTTTTGCTTTGTGTGATTGGTCAAAAAACTTTTAAAGTAAGTTGTCACATTAAGTTCTTTGTCTGCTGCCTGGGATGTGAGCTGCTGGCATCTTCCCATTGTCATAACCACGTAATGAGACTGATGCTGGAAAATAAAACAGCTCAAGGCAGTTCCTCAGCAGTCCCGTCCCGTTGGTGATTTGTACACAGAGCCCGGCCAGTGATAGATCCCTGCTCGCTCTCTGGGCTGAATTACCCACAGCAAACGCGGACTTACAACACAGAGTGGATGCTCCAGAAGATGATTCCCTTCAGTTTTGAGAGAACACAACAACAAAAGTCTTTGAAATTCAAACTGAAGATGTCTGTGCATGTGCCACTCGAGGCATACGCACAGAAATGAGTCCAGTGCAGGAGCCGTCCCGGCCTATGCAGGGGCAGGTGGGTGTGTGTTCCAGCCCGGGACAAGGGGCAGGTGTGTGTGTGCTCCAGCTCGGGGCTCTGCCGGGGCACTCCCCGGGCCCAGCACTGTCCCCGTGTCCCCGGGAAGGGCCCCTGCGCTTTCCCCCCGTCCCCTCCTCAGCCGCGGCTTCCAGAGCAGCACAGCCCGAGGAGGCGGCCGGGGTCGGGGGCGGGTGTGGTATGGGCCGCCCTCAGCGGCTCCGCGGCCTCGCGCTCACCTGGGATCTGCCCGCAGACACCTGCCCAGCGCTCAGGCGCGGCGGCATGAACAATTTAAAGCGGTTTTCCTTCTCCATGGCTCCGATAAAAGGGCGGGCGGGGCGGCCCCAGTTCCCAGCGGCCGCTGAGGGCGGGCGCGAAGGGCGGGAAGCGGCAGCGGCCCCTCAGCGCGGGAGAGCTCTGAGGGGAAGGGGGGGTCCCGCCGGTACAGGGAATAACTGGGGGGGGGCCCGTCCTCCCGTGGGAAAAATGCGTGTTTTATGATTGCCTTTTCGCAAATATTAAAATGAATATTATATGTGTTGTGTCAGAAAGTTATGCTGTATTAATTTTCTTAAGTAGTGTGTTAAATCTAGTTTTAGGGTATAACATAATGTTAAAATAAAAACTATGCTATGTAAAATACTTTTTTTAAAGAAAGGACTCGCAACGAGATAGCGGCCACAGGACACCTAAATCTTTCAGAGAAAGAGAATTTATTGCTCTCTTATCAGAAGAAACGAACTTCTTCCTGCCTGCTCAGCTATGAAGACGCCGTCAGGATTCAGAGGAAGAAAACAGAATCCTGTGTTTGAATAGAATTTATGCGTCATGTATGAGGGGTATGAATATGCAACAGGCTATTGTTTTTAAGGGTTAACCCTCTGTTAATGTGTGTCCTTTTTCAGGCTTATGCTGCCCAGAAGAAGTTACCCAGATGTCTGTAATTCTTTGTTTCTATTATCTCATATTGTCCTAATTCAAATTGTCCAAATTATTAATACTCTAATTATAAAAGTATCTTACATAGCATAGTTTCTATTTCAACATTATGGTATAACCTAAAACTAGATGTAACACACTACTTAAGGAAATTAGTACAACATAACTTTCTAACACAACACATATAATATTCATTTTAATATTTGTCAAAAGCCAGTCATACAATATGCATTTTTCACACAGGTAATGCAGGCCCTGGAGGCATCTCCTGAAGCTGGCACAGCACCAGCAGATGGCATCGGTGAGGAGGGGGCTGCTGGGGGGCAGTTTGGAATAACTGTGCTGTCCTAGGGTGACATTAGGACGCTTGTATCCCCAGCTGTCTGTTCTGTTTATGCTGGATATTATGTTCTTTGCCTTCAAGACTCGCTCTGAAGAGTGAAGTTTTGTTTTGGTTTTGTTATCAGCCGCTCCCCCATGGCTGGCAGGACACAGAGACGGGGCAGTACATGGTGCTGCTTTTGCTTTTTGCTTGGCTTTTTGCTTTGCTCTTGCTTTTGTTTCTGCTCATTAGTTAGTTTAGCTAAGCAGTCTGAATTTTTGCCTGGACTGTTTTCCTTTCCCATTTTTTGGAACCACTCAAACCTGCTCCAGACTGGGCCCTGGGAAACACCGAGAGTTTGCACCTTGTGGCTGCAGCAGCTGCCCCAGCACCAGAGGGACTGATAACAGAGCGACCACCCCCAGGAGAGACTTTGTGAATTTGTCATCTTTTTCAGAGTGGTGAAAGAGTGTTGTCACCTGGTATTGTTCATTTTGTGTGCTGGGGGTGCTTTGCCTGTTAAATGAACAGGTTCTTTCCACTTCTCTCCAAGGAATCCTTCCCGACCCGTTTGGCAGGAGGGGCTGTGTGGGTTTGCTTTCTGGAGGGGCCCCTTTGGAGGTTTTCTCCCAAATTTGCCCTAAACCAGGACAAAATTTGGTGCCCAATGCATGGGGCTTGAGAGAGAGTGGAAAAAACCCTGTTCTGACTGCATTTTGGTTGCCATTACTCTGTGTTTGTATCAAGCAGTTAATGGCCATGTTTTTTGAATTCATAATGTCTCTTGGGGTGGAGGCTTGCATGCATTTCTGGTTCCCAGGTGCAGAGGATCATTAACGGGATATCACAGCATGATCAATATGATCAAGTGAAGCCAATTTATTACAAAAAGCAAGCCATCTTTATACTGTTCTCTATTGTTCACACCTCAAGCTAATACGTGATTGGTTAAGTCCTTTTTACGCACACATTTTGACATTTCAGTTAATTTTAGTTAATCTTTCTTCTTCAGGCGTCTTGCTGCAGGTTTTCTTGTGTGCCTTTGCATCCTGAACCGTCTGCTGCTGAGCATGTTCTTCTCCTTTTGTGTCCTTCAAGGGCATAGAGACCTTACTCAGTTTCTATGAAGGCTGGATTGTGCATATGTTGCATATGTCCATTGTCCTGCAAAAAACCCTCAACACTCCTCCCAATGCTTTCTGGTCCTTCAAGTGCCCTTCAGCTGACTTGTTTCATGCTTTGAGCTTCAGGGAATTGCCTAATATTTCTGAAGCTCAAAAAAATAGCATATTAGTCAACATCTTAATTGTGTTTATATCTCACAGAATTACCTTTTCTTTTGTCTTTGTCTGAAACTGTTACTGTACGGAAATCTCTGGGGGATGGTGGACATGTCAGATGGTGCTGGGACATCCCAGAGCACGTGGACCTTGGCTCTGCACAGGAGAGCTCTTCATCCCCTTTCTGTCTTTTCCTCCCTCTGGGCATGGAGGGAGCTCCTGACTTCAGTGTGTGACTTGTGTGTGCAAAGAGCAAATCTGGGCAGAATCGGGGCAGGGAGGGTTTGGGGAGACCTTGGGATCTGTGCTGGGCACCGAAAGTGTTTTCCATTGCTCTGAGGCTGCCTGCTGTGGAAAGTGGACTTAATATCCAGCACAAGGATGACTTTTGCATTTGATGGAGCTGTGTCTTCCCTTGGCTTTGTTGGCTGACAAGAAATGAACATCCCTCTGTGTCTTGGGCAGCTCCTTCTCCAAGGAAAGCAGGTGGGAGTTGGAGCCAAGAAGCTGAAAGCTGCAGGTGCAGCCTGGGCTGGAGGGAGCTCAGATTTGCACAAGGCTGCTCTGAGTGCCAGGGCTTGGATGGGGGAAATGGTGGGGTGGGGGTAGGGACAGAGTCTGATTGATTGTCAGCCATGAAGGATCTTGATTTTCATATCTATTCAAACAGCATGAGGATGTACTTGGATTCAGTGTCAATTGAAGATTGCACATATCAATTTATTAACAGGGAAAAAAACCTAAACGGGACCTAAGAAATCTTTTCTCACTGTTTTTTAAAATAGAATATATTCACTTTGAATGCACTTCTGAAATCTGCCTAATTAACCACACAAGATTTGAAAACTGAAATCAAATTATCCCCAGAGGCTTGGCTTGTTAAAGTGTTCTGAATGTTACTGAGCCCTGGGACACTGAATTCCTGCACTGAAGAGCTGAAGGCTGAACAAGCCTCTGGAGCAGGAAAATTCAGCAGCAGCCTCCAAGATGCTGAGGATGTCAGCAGCCCCCACTGAGGCCATCCCTGCCCAGAGACCGTGGGGGAATGGGCAGACAAGGAGAGCGTCCCTGGGGCTGGGGCAGCACAACTCAGAGGCACCAGAGGCTCCAGCTGGGCAATGGAGTGTGGAATGTGGCTGGGAGCTCAAAAGAACAAAACAGCCTTTACTGTGAACTTTAGAAAAATCAGAGAAACTTTGGCAAAAGGTTTAGTATGACGTTCAATCAACAAAAACCAATTCTCAAAGCACTGACTTGGCCCATTCACCTTCACGAACCCTTAGCTTCATCAATTTTAAGTTACTCAAATTCTACAAGAAGCGTGAATTAAAAAGAGAGAAAGACAAAGAAGATACAGAGAAGCACACACACAGCTACCAACTCCTGGATTCCTGCAGTGTTCAGATAGAAGTTCCAAGAGGAGGTAGGGTCAAGATGTGTGCTTGCCTTGTGGTCAGCCTTAAATACCCCTTGGTCTCCCTGGGCCCTTCCCCCAGGTGGGACTTGGGCTCATTTGGTCCCTCAGGAGCTGGGCTGGGGGCTGCAGAGGTGGCTGTGGAGCATTGCCTGTGCTGTGCCAGGGACTGGCAGACACTGCTGGGCTGGGATAGAGGCTCTGGGGATACTGGGGTCACAGGGCAGGGCAGGGCAGGGGTTCCAGGGCAGGGCAAGGCTGGACCTGCCCCTTCCTCCCCCCCACACAAAATGTTTTGAGCCAACAATCTCCTCCAGCCTGTCACTACAGGGAATGTTGGAGGTGAAATCCCATTTGTGGCCATGGGCACCTGGATTAGAAGGACAGTTATTTTCCACAGGAAGGAAAGCACAGAGCTCCAAGGTTTGGAAGGCAGGTGAGAGCCTCAGTAGGCCAAGGCCAGCCAGATGTGTCAGGAATGGCAGATTTTTTTGGAAGCAGTCTTTGAATTTAGGGAATTTTGGAGGTGGAAAACCAATCTCGGCCATGGGCACCTGGAGAGGCAGGACAGTTCTTTCCCATGGGAAGGAGAGCATGGACCCTCTCTCAGTGTTTTGGGGACAGATGAGAAGTGACTATTGTGAAACCACTGCCAGCCAGACTTGTCGGAGGAAGGAGACCCAGACACCAATTGGTTCATCCAAGTCCAATTTATTGATCGAATACGGCGGGTTAAATATGGTTCTTAATAAGCTTCATACATATTGCAAAAGTTGAGCTCAGGATTGGTTAGTTACATATCAACAACTACACCTACTTCTACATTCTTGTGCTTATTCTTCTGTTACATTCTGCAGATATTCAGGACTAATCTCACCTCCCTTTCCTCATGTTGCAGCAAGGCCATCCGGCATTCTTGCCTGTCAGCAGTCACTGAATCAGAGACTGCTGACCTCCCTCTTTCAGCTTAACCAGTGGCATTAAGTCAGTATGGCCTTTCTCAGCTAACCAACTCTTAATAAAATCCTCCACATTTCCCCCGTTTTCTTCTTGAGCAAGAAGACTAGTCTGCATTTTTGCTATCATACGACTGACCATGTTTTGAATACAATTAAAGACACAAGGCAAAATAAGCAAAAACAGTAAAACTACACCCAGTAGTCCTATAGCATAGATCACAATGTTCCTTAGCCATGGTCCAAGCCCTAAGCCTTTAAGCCATTTGTCAATTCCTAAACCTTCTTCTTCCTTGAGATTGTGAAGTCCCTGTTGTAGTTCTCTTATCTTAGTATGAATGGACACCGAATGATCAGACAAATTCATACAACACATTCCCTCAAATTCTTCACATCCATGCCCTTGTGCTAAGAGCAAAAAGTCTACAGCAGCTCTATTTTGTAAAACAGCATGGTTAACACTTTGCACATCTGCAGTCATCATATCCAGAATTTGGGATGTCTGGTTCAGCTCATTTCTTGTCCAGCACCCTAATTGTTTTGCTAAATTCATAGCTTTATTGGCAGATCTTCCTGGTAAGATAGTTGAAACTACTACTTGTCTGAATGTACCCCAAAACTTTGGATCTCCTATCTGGCTGCAGTCCAAGTCATGTATACTACGCCTTTTCCTGTTTGATGCTTGACTGAGCTGCATTAGCAAGGATACATTAGGATGAAACAAGGACAATTTTCCCAAATAACAGGGTCCACCCTGTGGCTTAGCTGGTACACCATTCCACGCCCTGTCTCCACAAATTAGAAATATTCCTGTAGGTAATTTCATTGGTGCCGTGATGTTTGTGCCGTTACATTGACTGTAATGCTGTGGAGAGAATTCACTCAAATTCAGGGATGAATCCAAGGTGGCCCATGTGTCTTTAGGTTGATTTAAATTTTGAACATCCAAGGGTTTGAAACTAAACTATCCTCCAGCTGTAATGTTAGGCATACTGGCATTTGCACTTCCAAAAAGATCTAATTCTTCAGGAGGAGAATGCAAGGAGGTGTTAAGTGATTGGATTAGTCACTCTGACCCGCAGTATATCCTTGCTGTGCTGGCAATGTGATGTTAGACATGTTACGCATGCATAAAGTTCGATTACTTGTTAAACTGCAAAATTCTCCAGGAGACCACCTGGAAGTCCTACCAAGCATGTTCGAAATGGATTAGTAATTCCTCCAAGACTAAGACAAAGCGATGATTGGTTAATCTGTTTAGCAAGTGTTACCCATAGATTTTCTCTTGGCTGACTGAAACGTGTTATCCCTATCGCTTCACTTACTACAGCATTGAGCAGTATAAAAACAAACTTCATTCTTCTTTCTGCTTTCTCTGTTTTTCCTTTCTTCGTTGTCTTTTCCCTGGTTTGTTAGAATGTCTATTGTGAGGCTGAGTCAATTTCTGAATACACTGATCTAATTCCAAATCAGCATCCTTGCTTACAGGTATAGCATCAGGTAGGTTTAAAAGCAAATCAGCTTTACAGCGAGCTGCTATGATGCGTGAGGATGTAGTAATTTCAAGCTCTCTAAGTACTTGCTGTAATTTCCATCTAATATATGCTATAACCACTTGTTCTGCACTCTCAAAAAGCTCCAATCCTGCCCTTCCTGGCAGGCCAGTACTTTGTTCAAGAGATCTAAACCAGAAAGAATATCGAATCCACTTCCCAAAACAAGGGTGACACCATAAAATTCCTACTGTCCTCTGTGAATACCAGTAAACCTTATTGCAATCAGCACAATGCAAAGCTACCCAAGCATAGCACTTATTATTATCCTTTTTGCAAACATAACAAGGAAGTGTATATAGGAAAGGATCAGTATTAAAATTTATCTGTGTGATCCAATCCAACCAGTTCAATGGCGGTGATTGCAAAGCCTCTTCAGCTTTCTTACTATATACAGCTACCAATTCAAGCTCCTTCTTTAATACAAAATGTATCTTATCTCGTAATCGCTGTTCTTGTTCTTCAACACCTATAGCATGCCACGAAGCAGGGTCCCATGGAGCTACAGCATCCCACAAGGCAGAGTCCCATAGATGTGAAATTGCCCTAATCATAGAAAGCTAATTAGCAATCACTAATAGCCTTATTTAGATGAGGTTGTTCCCCATCTTACCTTCTTTTTCTTATCTGCTTTCAGTTTTGCCGCTCCTAACTTTACTGGTACTGTTACTTGCAAACTTAATTTTTGCAACTTTTCAATGCAGCAGTCTAGTGCTCTTTCAGGATTCCCTCTGAAGGACCCTACAATCGAACGTTGTGTTAAAGGTACTAATTTTCTACACCTTACAGAGACTATACGTGAGTTTACTTTGAACCTCAATTCTATTTACAACACATTGTACTTCCCATTGATAATAAGCAAGAATTTTTTGTTCAGGAGACTCATAAAGATTTAAAGCTACATATGCATTTAGCCCTGTTTGTCTCCTTAATTCATCTTGCCAGCTTTTACCCCACGTGTGCTCATGCTCACAAGTGTGACACCATAAATCCCATAATAATGATTGTTCTATCCAAAAAGTATTATCACAACCCCCACAACGTAGAGCAATCCAGGCAGCACAATGTGGATCATAACAGTCAAGGCAATGTTCCTTTGCTGGATTTGTTAAACGAAAAGTTGATAATGAGTCAATATAACCAATCAGCTCCTGGGACGTCCGATAGTGACGTGTCAGTGCTTTGTCCAACACTTTCGAGTGTCCCTTCAACTGTAACAGTAGTGGTCGTAGGACTAGAAACAGTTTCTTCCCCAGTAGCTCCTTGTCCTCCTCCGTGAGACAGTCCACCAGAGGCTGCATCAAAAACAGGTTTAGTCCACTTAGCAGGCACCCACAAAGGTCCTGTAGGTGAGGAAACACAAAGATATCCCCGACCCCAGTATAATACTTTTGCAGGTTTTTCCCATAATCCTGTAGTCGAGTTTTAATTTCCTGACCTGACCTCGGATGATGTTTAATTGCAGGAGGGATATCGTCTTCCCCAAAAATACATAAATGATTGATCACATACAGAACCTTAGCTAAGCATGATTGTGGGTCTGTTAAATCTTGATGCTTCTCAATATACTGCTTAAGGGTACCATTTGCTCTTTCCACTATTGCCTATCCAGTAGGAGAGTGTGGAATACCTGTCACATGCCTAACAGACCACTGATTCAAAAATTTCTGGACCCTAGCACTCACATAAGCTCGACCATTATCTGTTTTGATACTCTTTGGGACTCCCATAACAGCAAAACAACTTAACAGGTGCCTGATAACATGTATAGCTTTTTCTCCTGCCTGAGCCGTAGCCCATATGTAATGACTATATGTATCTATAGTGACATGCACACACTTAACTTTACCAAATCTAGGTACCTGTGTAACATCCATTTGCCATTTTTCATTTATTTCCAAACCTCGAGGATTAACTCCCATGCCTAAACCTATTCCCTCATTATGATAACTACATATTGGACATGCTCTAACAATGGCTTTAGCTTCTGATAAACTCAGCTCAAAATGTTTTGCAAGCCCTCTTGCATTTTGATGATATCTGCTATGTGCTTCTCTGGCCAATGTATGCTTGTCAATAGGACAAGAGTTATCAATGGGTAAAGTAACCAATTTATCTGCACGTTCATTCCCTTCTCCTAAACCTTCAGACCATTTATGACTCCCAATATGAATCACAGAATACACTGCATTTCTCTCTCGTAAAGCTTTCCTTAATTGTATCAATAACTCATACAATCGTTTATTATTCACTCCCTTAATTGCTGCTTCCTCTATTCGTCTGGCTACTCCGGCAACATACATAGAGTCTGTGACCACATTTAAGGCTCCTGTAAGTTAGACATTGCCCATACTACTGCTAACAATTCCAAAGTTTGTAAACTATCTGCAGGATCTGCTGTAAGAAGTTGATGCTTCCATTGTCCTTTTTCTTGCCAGGTGACAGCAGCACGCCTTGATTTCTTTCCTGCATCTGTAAAAGCTGTAATAGCTCCTGTATCCAATAATCCATAAAGGGTTATGCTTTGATGCCCATGGGTAATTTCCACTTTTTGTTTTGGTCTATTTTGTAAATCCACAGTTAAAAGTGTAACATCAGTAGAGCCAAAACCCTTTTCATCCCGTGTTTGTCCAGTAAATGATGGTATACCAGATGTCATTTGTGATAGTGGTATTAATTGTGCAATGCGTTGTCCTTTTGTTATTTTAATAGGAGGATAAAGGGTGTAAACCATGATTTGTATTTCCCCTGTATAATCCACATCGATAACACCAGGCAATACAAATAATCCCAGCATAGTTATTGAAGAACGTCCTAATAACAATGCTCCACATCTTTATCCATTTAATATAAGAGGACCCTTTACTCCAGTTTGTATCCTCTCAGGCCGGTTCGTCATTAGTGTGACGTCTACTGCTGCTGATAAATCCAAACCGAGGCTCTCTGCTGTTGCTGTTGCAGACAGGAGGTGACAGTGATGTTACGGCAGCAGCTGATGTCTCCGATGTCACGGCGGCTACTTGTGTCTGGGCGCTTATGTCCCTCATTGCCGCATCAGTAACACTTGATGAATGGTCTCGAGCTCTGCGTGTCCGCCAGTGAGCCGCTTCGGAGAGGAGCAAGAGCAGCTAACACCTGATTCTGAGCAGCTAACACCTGATTTTGAGTAGACTCTGCTTGCCTTTGTAACCCTAATCCTAATTCCTTTAAAGTATCTACTATAAATGCCTGTGAAGCTGTTGGCATTAATGCCATTCGCTCTAAAGCTTCCTCAATAGTCCAATTTGCCCCTAAAGTAGTTAACACTCTTGCATTTGCTTAACAGGTTCACTTTTTACTCCAAACTAACCATAGAACGTAATTGAGCTAACATCTTCCAATCTAAGGGAGTATATTCCGCTATATTATGTGTAAGGTTCCCCTGTGCATCATACTGTGGTGTGTATGTGACCGGACATGCAAGATTAGAAGCTACTTCCACCGCCTCGCCATCCCCCATTTGCATTACTTCTTTTGCCACAGCAGCCCAAGCTTCCCTTCTCTGCTTAGCCATCTCCCCCCATAGGTCACTGTGTGCCCTCGGGATGGGATCTGACTCTTTAAGGGTGCTATGCTGCTGGCATTTCGGTACCGAGACCGAGGTTTCCGGCGGGGGATTCAGCCCCCCCGCCGGAGCTGACTCATACTGGGGAAGCGGCGGAGGCAAAGCCGGTGAAGCCGGAGCCGGCTCACGCGGGGGAAGCGGCCCCCCCCCACCGAAGCCGAGGGTGAAACCGGAGCCGGCTCGTGCGGGGGAAGCGGCCCCCTCCCCACCGAAGCCGACTCTCGCGGGGGAAGCGGCGGAGGCAAAGCTGGAGACGGAGGTGAAGCTGGCTTGCTCCCACCCCCACCATCCAACCTGCCTGAAGCTGGCGGCGGAGGCGAGCTCTTACCTCCACCATCCAACCTGCCCTCCACCCCCAACAGTAAAGGTGCAGATGGTTCCACACTATTTATAGGAAAATCCTGCACACCACTCTGCTGGGGACTCTTAGGCATAAGTATCTGAGTTACAGAAGGTGCCAGGGGATCATCCTCACGACCATACCCTATATTCTTCTTATAAGCTTCTGTTGCCCTTTCTGCTGCCTTTCTCTCAGAAACCTGCTGAAGCAACGTATTATACACCACCCGCCATAACTTGCCAAATTTCTTTGCTGACTTATCATCATCTAACACTGCATCCCACAGGATATCCCCAAACTTTTTCCACTCTGCTATCTCATGAACTGTATGTGGGTTAGCAAAAATCCCTTTAGAATGACCATAAGCTAATAACCCTGGTAACTCCTTTTTTAAATCTACCCCTTTTACTCCTCGCTTTTCTAAATATGAGAAGAATAGGTCGTATGTCGCTTGCCTATCCATACCTATATATCAGCGCGCGCTGTTGCAGCCCTTCCAGGCTTCCTGCGACACGTAGAGACTTGAGATACCTTTTGTAATCCTCAAGGGTGCTTTTAAAATCCGGCACCGTCCCGGCTGCAAGGACTCTCACCCAACTTCCTCGACCGTGGCGAATTTATAATCCAAAAGAGTGAACGTTCAGAATGCTGCCCTTGCCCGCATTCTCCACCATTTGTCGGAGGAAGGAGACCCAGACACCAATTGGTTCATCCAAGTCCAATTTATTGATCGAATACGGCGGGTTAAATATGGTTCTTAATAAGCTTCATACATATTGCAAAAGTTGAGCTCAGGATTGGTTAGTTACATATCAACAACTACACCTACTTCTACATTCTTGTGCTTATTCTTCTGTTACATTCTGCAGATATTCAGGACTAATCTCACCTCCCTTTCCTCATGTTGCAGCAAGGCCATCCGGCATTCTTGCCTGTCAGCAGTCACTGAATCAGAGACTGCTGACCTCCCTCTTTCAGCTTAACCAGTGGCATTAAGTCAGTATGGCCTTTCTCAGCTAACCAACTCTTAATAAAATCCTCCACACAGACTTGTTCTGGCAATATTCCTATGGGAACAATCTCAGGATATAAGGAAATCTGGAGGTGAAATCCCAATTCTGGCCATGGGTGCCTGGAGCAGAAGGACAGTTCTTTTCCATTGGGAAGGAAAGCACAGAGCCCCAGTGTTTCAGCAGCAGATGAGAAGTGACCCTCAACATGCACAGGTCAGCTGGACCAGTCAGGCAGTCCATGGGAGGCCAAACCAGCCAGAGCTGTTCTGTGTTCCCTTGGTTTTGTGGGGCTCCATAGTGTCACAATGGTGCCTTGGATCCATGGAGCCCCGCCGTGTCATCATGGTGACTTGATTCCATGGGTTCCAGCAGTGTCACAATGGCCCCTTGATTGCAAGAAGACCTGCAGTGTCACACTGGCCCCTAGGTTCCTTTGGGTCCCACAATGTCACAGTGGCCCCCAGGTGTCATAAGGCCCCACAGTGTCACAATGGTCCCAAGGATTCCATGAGCCCTTGCAGTGTCACAATGGTCTCCATAGCTCCCCAGGCCCCACAATGTCATGGGACTCCTCTGTTCCATGAGATCTGCAATATCACAATGGACCTTTGGACCCTGGGGCTTTGCTGTGTCACAATGGTCTCCTCTGGCTTCAAAGTGTCACAATGGATGACATGAGGCCACTCTGTGTTGCCCTGGAGCTTTGGTTCCATGCAGCCCTGCAGTGTCACAAAGGCCTCTTGGTTTCATGAGGCCCCACAGTATCACAATGGTCCTCCCAGGGCCACCATGAGGAGGTCCATAGTATCACAATGGACTTCCTCATGGTCTCACTGGTTCCATGAGGCCTCACAGTGTCCCAATGGTTTGCTTATTCCACGGGGCCTCTTAGTGTCACAATGGTCTCCATGTTTCCATGAGGCCCAGCAATGTCACAGAGCTCTCCATGATTCCATGGTGCCCCACAGTGTGACAAAGGCCCCTTGGTTCCATGAGGCTGTGATGTATCTTAATAGTCTGACCATGGTTCCATGAGGCCTTGCAATGTCACAATGGACCTTTGGCTCCATGGGGTCTCACAGTGTCACAATGGTCCCTTGGTTCCATGACACCCCAAAGTGTCACAATGGTCTCCACAGTCCTCTGCAGCTCATCACAAACATTGTCTGCTCCAGCCACTGCTGCTGCCCAACCAGCTCCTGGTTTCTGTAGGAGCAGCCCTGGGAACTGTTTTTGTTCCCTCAGTGGCACAACATCCCTGTTCTCACACTGCCAAAGAAAGCTGTTGATGCCAAGTGCGGCCAGGATGAACCATTGCTGGGACTGAAGCCCCTCTCTTGGGGCCCTGCAAACAGCGCTCCAAAAGGAGCCCTTGGAGCTCTCCTGGTCCAGCGACTCCCTCTGAGTGGGGCCTCTCCCAGCCGGGAACTCTCCCGTTTGCTGCACTCGGGGATCCCCGAACAACGACAGAGCCTGGGCCGATCCCCCCACTCCTCCAGGCTCAACCCTTCACCCACTGGGGAAATGCCAACGGATCCACAGGGAGCATTTTCTGCCCTCAGGGGAATTTCTCCCAGGTGCCTTGCACTGACTCTTTGTGTGCACACAGGAGTGCCTGTGCTGGGGAAATGTGGCAGAAATGCTGCTCTCTGAGGGGTTTGAGTGCCTTGGATAGCTGAGTCAGTCAGATATCCAGATAGCTGTAAGTAATGTAAAGTCATGAGGTCTAAGCTAACTTCAATTCTATTAAGAGTTGTTCTTTTGCAAAATTTTTATGTTTAATTTAAGTTGTTAGCTAAATTAAATATTGTTAGGTGTTATTCCTCTGTTAAATTGCTAAGTCATAGGCTATAAGTAAAGTTAAATACTGTTTAGTGCTGTTGTTTTGCTAAACTTTGATGTTTAAGGTATCGGTACATTTAAGGTGTAAGTTAAGTCCTGTTAAGCGTGAGGCCTGTTAAGCTTTAGGCTATATTCCTTTTATCCTTGCCCTCACTGTGCATGTGTCATACACACACACAGGGACAGTTCTCAGTTCATTTCTGGTTTGATTGCCTGGATTTTGTTTGTTGTTGTTGCTTTGTTTCCTTGGTGTGCCTCAAGTTTCCAGTCAGGAGCAGAGTGACTCTTGCCAAGGAACTTTGCGCTGCTGTCCCTTAATATTAAATCTGGTTTTTGCTGATCCCTTGCCATAGATTTTTTCAGCGCTCTCAAGGCCTCATTGGTAATAGGGTGAAGGAGCCCTGGCCCAGGCTCTGGCCCTGGGGGACATGGGGACGCTGCCAGGGGGTCCCTGTCCCCCTGTGCCACCCCCAGGGCCCTGTCCCCCCATCCCCGTGTCAGGTTCTGGGGTCGATCTCGTGGAACATCCTCTGGGGGAGGCTGCGGGGCCGGGGGCGGGGGGACCTGGGGGGACAGGGGACCCCACTGTGCACGAGCAGGGTTGGAATGCTCTGGGGAGAACTGTGAGGGGGGCCGGGGTAGAGTGACCTCCCCAGTGACCTCACACAGCCCCTGTGATGTCACACAGCTGCCTCTGTGATGTCACACTGCCCCTGGGATGTCACACTGCCCTTTGATGTCACAATGCCCCTGTGATGTCACACTGCCCCTTTGATATCACACAGCCATCTCTGTGATGTCACACTGCCCCTGTGATGTCACACTGACCCTGTGATGTCACAGGGCCAACTCTATGTCACCCTGTGATTTCATACAGCAATGCTGTGACATCACAGAAGACTGATGTCACAAAGTCATCCTGTGATGTCACAATCTGTTCTGTGATGTCATAGCCTCCTCTATGATGTTACACAGTCACCAGGTGATGTCACAACCCACTCTCTGATGCCTCAGAGCCACCCTCTATGATGGCACACTCTGCTCTATGGCCTCACACTCTGGTCTGTGATGTCACAGCCAGATCTGTGATGTCACCACTAGCTCTGTGATGTCACAGAACCCTCAAGAACCCTCAAGAACTCAATTCCATTGAAACACTGAAGTTTCTTGTACTTTGAAGACATCCCTGTCAGGGACACGACTGAGAAAGTGTCCCCAGGCCCCAGGCAGAGCAGAGAACTGGAGGAAGTGACAACAGGTGGGGACAAAGAGAAGCCAAGTCTTGGTGCCCTGGGGCACAGCAGGGTCTGTGCCACCAAGGGCTGTGAGGAGACACCTTGTCCTGAGGCCCTGGGGCCTCCTGGCACAGCCCCAGCCAGGCTGGGCACTGTCAGCCCCTTGTCCTGCCCTCAGCATCCCCCCCTAGCCCACATCCCAGGGGCCTCAATTAATGCTTTGAGACACTTCAATGTGTTGAAGGTACTTTGGATTTTCCTTCCCACACTGAGTGTCTGAGAGGTTTCTGTGCCATCCTGGCCACCAATTCTTTCCTCCAAGGAGTCCATGAGGAGCCTGTGTTGGAGAGGGACCTCAGTGGGAGCCATGAATGCCTGGAGACACTCTGGGTGTTTCCTCTGCCTTTGACTCCTGGCAAGGTTTGTGCAATCTCCTCCCAGGCCCTGATGTTCAAGGGCTCAGCTCCAAATGCACAGTGAGGCTCATGAGGATCAAGCAAGTCCTGACAAACCCTGGCTCTGCCTTGATTTCCCTCTGCTCCAGTGTAGTTCATTAGGAGGTTTTCCTTTGACAGTTATGGAGAAATAGTTCCAAGACCTTCCAGGAAATATGTAGTCCTATTTTAAAGGGTGTCTTTTATTGCTGTTCCTATTACACAAGAGATGATTGCAGCATTCAGTGACTGATATTGATGCAGGGACTCTCCTAAGGAGGTCTGGCCTGCTCACAGAAGCTGTGTCTTGAGCTCGGAGCCAGTGTAGACAAACTTGCTCCACATTCCTCAAGCCCATCGTGTCCCTCCTCACTCACCTGGGACCTGCTTTGCTTGAAGAACTGGCTGCACACAGCCAAAGAGGGATTTTTCTTCATTTCTTTTTGAAGCAATCTAAAATTCCTGAGTTTCCCCACTGCAAACAGACATCCTCCTCAAGTGTGTGCCAAGCCCAAGGTGCCACCCAGAGCACTCCAGACCTGTCCCGGGCCAGCTGTGAGGGTGCATCATCATCCCAACATGCAGTGGTGCCATTGCAAGGGACTGTTCCATGGACACTTCAGGGACCCCAATGCCGTGTCTGGGTGCCATGGCAACCCCCATCAGTTCAGGTTTCCTTGGAAACCAGCTCAAGGAGCCATTTCTGCAGCCAGGTTCCATGGCCACTTGCCTGCAGAGCTGTTGCTGTCCTCAGCGGCCATGGCAACCCTGGGACAAAGCGGTGCCAGGGCTGTTCCAGGTACAATTGCAGTGACACTCGTTGGTGCCACCAGGTGCCATGGCAATGGCCATGAGGAACCATTCCTTGGTTTGGTGCCATGGCAACCAATGCCCGGCCCCCTTGTGATGGTTGGTGGCCATGGAAAGCTGTCCTGGCCCCTTGCTCAGGGCTGGTGTCAGTGCCAAGAGCCAGAGGGGATCCCTTGCTGGGGGCTGTGCCATGGCCACCTGCCCTGTGCCGCGCTGGCCGCTCAGGCACCAGGAACCAGCAGCCAACGGCACTACCAGGGCCAAAGGCCAGGTCAGCCAGACAGAAAGGGGCAGGGCTGGGCACTGTTTCCATGGCAACCAGCACTGGGGGGGACACCTGGGTCACCTGGCCTGGCAGTTGCCATGGAAACCCCTGGCAGGGACTGAGGGCACAGCCCCTGGCACTGAGACACTGCTGGGCCGGGTGCTGAGCACAGGGCTGAGCACGCAGAGATGGTTTTGTTCTTGCTGAGCTGCAGCACAGCCAAGGCCTGTCCTGCCCCTCGTCCAGCCACGCTGAAGAGGGGCTGGGGCTGTGGGGCAGCTGGGCAGGGGACACAGCCAGGACAGGGGAGCCCAACTGACCCCAGGCATAGCCCAGACCAGAGCACATCATGCTCAGGGTGTGAAGCGGGGGAACAGGGAGGAAGGGGGGAATTTGGGAGGGAGGGCTTGTGCCTTCCCAGGGAACACCTAGGCAAGAGGGGGCCCTGTTTCACCAGTGGGCAGGGTCACTACCAAAGACACAGACACCAACTTAAGGAATTGTGTCATTTATATAGAGCACAGCTGCCAAGATTTACAAAAGGATAAGCTCAGCAAAGCACATCATCATTAGCAAAGAATTACAAAAGAACCTCAGCAATCCATCATAAGCCATCATTACATTTTGATGACCAATCCCTTGGTGAAACACCAGAGGTGTTTGTGGCAGACAAAGATTCTGGCTGACTATCAAGGTACACCTTACAGACATCAGCTGTACTTTAGTGACACTGTTCTTCATTCTTTTTTCTCAATCTCATTCCAATTAGGAACAAGAATTCTGTTGCCCATGGAGCTGGCACCTTTTTAATTCCAGAATAATGCCCCCAGGCCCTTTGCTGTTCAGCTTTACCATGCTGTCTGTGGCTAACAAGGCTTGGGGGCTCCTTTCCCCTCTGGCTGGAAGGGGCTGGGTCCCAGTCCCTGAGGGGCATCCAGGCTCCTGGATGGAATTCCTGTGCAAGTCCCTCAGTGTCACAGCAGCCTTCACATGGAGCCCCGTGGATCAGAGCATTTTCCAAAGGGGTCCTTGGGGCAAACAGGGAGATCTGGTCTGGCAGGATGTGTAAAACAATATCCTGTCAGATCTACTTGTTCTCACACAGAATCCTTGGCTGCAGGGACACATTCCCATTGTTCCTGCCCAGGTTTCAGGACTCAGAGTTGTCTTTCCCAGGAGCTGCTCCTTCAGCTGCCTTAGGAGGGCCATTTGGCCTCTGGACCAACACTGGCTCCATTATTAGGGCTGCTGGATCCAAACCCTTTATCTCCACAAACGGTGGTGATTGGAGCTGGATCTCTTTTTTTCAAAATCATTCTTAAAATTGCAAGATCAATAATTGTGCTACCCTGTCATGGGGTTGAATAATCCAATCTTGTTCATTATTGTTTAACAGAATTACTGTAATTTCTCCTGGATATTCTGCATCAATTCCTCCTGCCATGACAGGAACCCTTTGCAAGGCCAAGCTCCAAGGCAGCAGTTACCAAAGCAAAGTGTCCTGAAGGAATCTGAATTCCTGTTTCAGTATTGATAGCTCTCATTTGCTTTGAATTTATCCTAATTAATTCCAATGCATGAAGGCCCAGCCCTGCAGCCTCTGGGCTGGCCCTGCCAGGGGCCATCACAGCCAGAACGATTTCCCAGGCAGCCCAAGTCTCACTGCCCATGGCTGGATTTGAAAATTGGGGGCAGCCGTGCACAGCCAAGGGGTTTCATTTCCCCCATGGGCCATTGTGAAGGGCATGGAGCACATCTGGGAGATGGGTTCTCCATGGGCAACGGTTCCCATCTCCTCATCTTTCCAATTGCTCTTTTAAGAACCCCTTCACCCTTTCAACCAATCCTGCAGCTTGTGCATAGTCTGGTACATGAAAAACCCTGCAGGAAAAATCACTGTATTTTTCACAGGAACAGGCAAAGCACTCTGCATCACAGTATCAGCACACCCTGTAAAAATCACCAATTTCCTCCCTTCCTCCTTTTTCCATTGTATACAATCTCACAAAGTTGACCACTGACATTAGGGTCCTGGCCAATCCTGTTCTGTAGGGTATTTAGTGTTACATCCCTGAGCAGCCAAAGATACCAAATTAGAATTGTCAGCACTATTTCACATTATTATTATATGTACATATTTATATATAAATACAGATATAGACATGTAGATATAGACATATATACATAAAAATCTATAAATATAAACAGGAAGGTCTTATTATACTATAAATATGTATATAGTTATTTGTTATATTGATATTTCACTTGCACAAGGGCATCTGAGCTCAAGATGAAAACCTTCTTTTGTTGCTCCATGTGGGAGCATTCCAACAATGATTGTTCCTTCTGAAGGTGCTGTTTCCTATGTACTCTCAACAAATTCATCTTTGTCTGCCCAAATCCATTTTCCATATGCAATTTCTGGATGCATTTGAAGCCATCCAGGGGTGCAGCTTCTTTTACCCAACAGTCTCACTGCTCACACGGGGCTCCAACCTCAGCCCACTCCAGAGCAAGGGAACTCCAGGGAAGGGCTTCCCAGCTGGGAATTTCTGATGGGACTGATTCCTCACACTGACACTGAACAAGTGACATTTTGTTGGGATCTGAGCAGACTGTGCCAGTTTTGTTTTACCAGTGGCCGAAGTCAGAACCAGAGACACAGACTCCAACTGAAGGAATCAGTATCATTCACTGCAGTTCAGAGCAGCAAAGAATCACAACAGGAGCAGCTCAGCAATGCACCCAACCATCCCCACCAAAGATTGCCTGCAGAGATTAACAAAGATCCAGCAGCATTTACCCTCAGGCTTTACCATCCCCCAGACCCACACAGCAGCTGGGGAAGCTGTCACAGCCAAGGGCTGCAGAGCCACTCCTGGGCACTGGGAATTCCTGCAGGTGCCTCCAGCCCCAGGTGAGGCTCCAACCCCACTGGGAGAGGGCCCAGCTCTGACAGTGCTGAATGAACAAACTGACAGCACTGCTAGTGTGGCAACATCTGCTTTCATGCTCCTCTTGGGTCCCTCCCAAAGCCTGGCCAGGGATCAAGGAGGAACCAAGGGAGGTGACTTTGACCATACAGCCCCAAACAAGGCCAGATGTCAGATTTCATGGCCTTGTCTGGCTTCTAAATACACAAAGGTCAATCCATGTCTCACTAATGAGTGGCTACATCTATCTCAGTGCTAATGACCATGCATATTTCATCAGGGAGCAGATACAAAGACAACCTTTGCTTGGAAGGTTCATCCAGAGGCCACCTTTGGCTCAGGGCCTGCTGTCCAGGCCTCACTCAGGGCTGGTGTCCAGGCCTTGGCACTGCAGGGACGTTGTTTAGTGCTGGGCTTGGCACTGCTGGGTGAGCGGCTGCACTGGGTGAGCTCAGAGGGCTTTTCCAACAGAAAGGATTCTGTGATTCCATGATTCTATCCACTGCATTCAGCTGGGTCTATTTTAGCAGCATTACTTTGCTCCAAAAGTTCCCTCTTGCCCAGCTCCTGTGGCCTGAGGCTTCAGCTCCTTCAGCTCCTGGTGCTGAGCTGCTCCTGCTGAACGAGACGAATCAGAGAGAAGAACACAGTCCATGCAATTCCTTCTGGGACACGGAGAGGGGAGGCTGTGCAAACAGGAGCATTGTTTGCTGTGGCCTCCTCTCTGCCCTTCACGCCTTTCAGTGCTTTGAACCAGCCAAGAGCTTTCTCCAAGAGTGCAATAGAGCAGCTGCTCCTGCTCCTGGGCCTGGCTCTCTCCAGTCTCTGCCCTTGCCTGGTTCTGTCCCTCTTGCTGTGCCCTCTGTTTCCCCAGGGCTCGCTGGCTGCTGCCCAGGACTGTGGCACTGGCACAGATCCAGTGCTCCAGAGCCTCCTTTCTGTGCCCTTGGAGCTGCCTGGGCACAGCAGCCTTTTCCATCTGGAAGCTCCCCATGGACAGGGAGTGCCCAGCTCCGTTCCCTGCACAGCCTCCAGGAGCCCAGGGCTGCCATCTCCAGTCCCTGCTGGCACTGGGGGCTCCCAGGTGTCTCAGGCTGCTGTGACACCGCTGCACACGGGAGGGAAGAGGGGCAGGGGCTGTGCTCAAAGTCAGCTCCATGTGCTGCTGCTGCTGCTGCTGCTGTGGGGTCATTTGTGCAGCCCTGGCCCAGAGTCAGGGATCAGATCCTGCCAGTCTCTTCCAGCCCTGGCTGCTCAGAGTTTGGGCCTTGGAGCCTCAGGTGGCCAAAGGCAGCTGCTGCTGGTCCCTCTGTGTGCCCGTGTTCAGCAGTGCTGCTCCATCACTCTGTGCCCAGCAACAGGGAAAAGCCTCAGCCCTGCAGGGCCAGGAGCTGCCGGGCTCTGCCTGAGCAGCTCAGCCAGCAGGAAGGGAGCTGCTCCACACGGGAATCAGGAGCAAAGGACATTCCTTTGATAGGACATGTTTTCTATTTAAAGGAAAAAAAAGGAAAAAAGAAAAAAAAATTGTAAAAGATAAGAATAAAATCCAAGTGTTAGTGAAAAAAAACCCATACAGTTAATGAAAAAAACAAAACATAAATGCCAAATTACATTCTTTGCATTAAGAGGTAAATGATCTTTTTAAAAAGACAACTCAGTTATTTACATTGTAAATGTGCTGATGGCGGGGATCCATCTTTGTGACCTCAAAAGCCTCTTAAAAGATTTTGGGCTTTGTTTCCAATATTGGTATTTGAAATTGTGGTCGAAGCAAGAGGAAATTGCTTTGTGCCCTTCCAGCTCCAAGCAGGACTGGGAATGGAAACTCTGTCAAACCCCAAATCCTTTACAAGATGACCTTCCTTCTCAGCCTGGGAATGAGCTGCACATTCCTTTTGAAACTGTCAGGGATTTCTTAGAGACATAAAGTCTCACTTACGGCTTTTTGCTCAGGTTTGGAAGTGCAGAAGGGCAATTCTCCATCCACCAGCTCCAGACTGCACTGCCTCAGGAGCATGGCCCACTCGCCAGCTGTGGCCCACTCGTGGCACTTCTAGAGGAGGAAGAAAGTGCAATTGCACAATTCCAGCCAATCAAGAAGGAAGAATGGGACAGACAAAACACCCTGTACAGATCCAGGCATTCAGCTGGGACTGTGGAGAGTTTGGGTCCTTGCCAGTTGGATGTGTGTCCCCAGCTGCAATCTCTGGGCCTGCAGCAGAGTCTCACTCACCTGCCAAAGCAGAAAGCTCAGGCGCTGTGCTCGCAACGGGCTCGTCTGATGCAGAGCTGTCAGAGCAATGTGAGGGCAGAGCCAGCCCAGCTGGGCCCAGGGCTGAGCCCAGCAGAGCCCTGGCAGAGCCCAGAGCAGCCTCAGCACCCGCAGAGCCCGGCTGCAAGGAGAGAAAGCAGAAACCACCCGTCAGCTGAGGGCTCCTGTGCCCTTGTGCCAAGGCCTGCGGTGCCCAGGCCATGCTGGCTGTGCCCAGAGCTGTGCCCAGAGCTGCCCATCCCTGCTGCCTTTGGCAGCAGAGCAGGAGGGCAGCACATGTGCCCAGCCTGCAGCCAGCCACGGCACATCCAGCCCTCAGCAGCTGCTCAGAGCAGGATGCTCCTGTGCTCGCTGCCAGCTCCCAAAAGCTCTGATCCCACCCTGCCAAGCACACAGGGACCCACCTCACACCAGCCACAGCTGCAAGAAAAGCTGCTCCCAAACCACGGCCTCAGCCTTCTCCAAGGGCATGGCCCATCCACACCACAGCTGCTCCCAAGCACTTCCCCATCCACACTGGACCACCTTGAATGCTTCCTCTGGAAAAATAAACAACACATTATTGAAAAGAGATTAGATGCAAAAAGGGAAAACAAGAAAAACGGTAAAAACTCTTATCTGTGTCAGGGCCTTGAGGAAGGCCAAACCCCTGCATGCAAGGGAAAAACCCAGCCATGGGTGAGGGAAGCCCACACTTTCTCTCTTCCCCTCTGCACTGCCCCCCAAAATCACAGTGACCCCAAAGCAAACAAGGGCAGTGGAGCAGCCCAAGCCTTTCCTTGCCTGCACAGCAAAGCAGCTGTGCACAGGTTCTGGAGTCCCACCTCTGCTCCCACCATGGGGCTTTGTTTGTGTCGGGCTGGCTGCCCCAGCCCCAGCCCCAGCCCAGGCCACGGTGGGTGCTGGGGGCTGTTGGCAGGGCCAGGAGCCCGCTCCCATTTCGTACCCACCCCAGCCCATGCCCCAGCCCTGCCAAAAGCAGCTGGGCAGTGACTGAAGAATGAGTTGCATCTCCCCCCAGCAAGGGGGGAGCCTTTGGTTCCCTACCAGGCTGGGCCATGCCCAAATCTGGCAGAATTTGCCCGGGTGGGACTCACCCGCAAATTCCCTGTGGAGTTTGGCTTTGAAGAAGGTGCCAGAATCAAAGTCCATCACCTTCAGCCTCCCGTGGCCAGGCTGAGGAAGAGCTTGTCATCCTTGATGTCATCCTCGCTGTCTCCAGCAGCAGCAGCAGCAGCAGCATCCCCACCCGGTACAGCTTCTCCAGGGGCTCCTTCTCCTTCCCTGGGGGCAGACCAGGCTCTCAGGGCTCTGCCCAGGGCCCCAGCTGTCAGGGAACCAGGACAAGCAAAACCAGCTGGGATGGCGGCCACCAGTGCTGGGCAGAGCAGCTCAGCTCCAGCCCAAGGGCTGCGTGTTCCCATCCCATGAGCCCGGTGCAGTGACATAGGCAACACAAAAAGGGCTGGGTTCCTTTGCTTCTGATTGCCAAGGCATGTGTGCAGCTGGAACTTACCAGGGCCATGGATATTCCAGGGACCTGGAGAACCATTCCCAGCAACTGGGAAAATCCTAGGTGCTCCATCCACCCATAGATGAGGTCTCCAAATTTGCCCCGAAATTGGATCCAGATTTTAGAGGCCAAAAAGAGCAAGTCCAAGTGACTTGATGATCTTTTTAGCCCAGAAAGCCCTGCAGCTGATGGCACACTTCACAATCAGCAGGGGACACAGCTAGGCCAAAGCCCAGACCCTAGCTGGGAAATGAAGAAAAGAAAAATCTTAAAGAAAAGGAAAATTACCCCTCGCACAGGTTGCCCCAGCAAAGAAAGCCTCCGGGATCAGCTCTCTTCCTAAGTCATGCGGCAGAGCAGGCAGTCGAGCCCCAACAGGCGAGGCCGAGCCCTCCATGCCCTGCGCAGCTGATCTTGCAGCCTCTGGATGGTGGAATATCGCCCATGCTGTATTGCCAGGACGACATGCAGTGTTTCAAGTGCCAGCTGTGACACGGCACTGCTCCTGTCCTCCATCAGGCATTCCAGGGCTGCAAGAGAGAGGAACAGAGGCAAGGTCAGAGCTGGATCTGCGGGGAGCCAAGAAGAGCCCCTGCAAGGGCCATCCCAGCCGGCTCTTGCCATGGCCAGGAGGGAGCAGGGAGCAAGGGAATCAGCCCGAAGCTGCTGGCCACGAATGGCCCACGTCGCCCTGAAAGCTCCGTGTGCTCTGCCCACGGGAGCTGAGCCCTCCGCAGCTGGAGCAGGGCTTGCAGCTCCCCCCAGCAGCCCCCGCTGTCAGCACGCTGCCCTCACTCACTCACCAGTGCAGATCAGCTGCAGCTCTTGCTGCTGCCCCCTCAGGCGCCGCCCGGCCATGCCTGTGAACACAGAGCCTGTCACGGCCCCAGCGGCACAGCTCCCTGCCAGCAGCGCTGCCGGCGCTGTGGCCACACGGGCTGCTGGCCCGGCAGGGCTCAGCCCGGCCCTTGCCGCTCGCTGCCGCCCCAGGGCACGGCTGCCAGAGGGCGGCAGCAGCAATGCCCGGGCCAGGCGGGGCTCCACGGCGCCGGGCCCGGCTGGCACTGCCGGGGCAGCAGGCGGGGCCGGGGCCGAGATGCGGCGGGCCGGGGAGGGGAAGGGCAGCCCGGGCTCGGGACTCACCCATGAACCTGACGGCCGCCTCTCGCAGGGACTCCTGTGGGCTCTCCACGTAGCACAGGGCCCGGCGCAGGTGCTCGGCCACTCGGCTCCTGTCCTGTGCCAGCTGCAGAGAGCGGCAGGAGGGAAGGGTTGGTGCGGGCTCAGCCCCTGGGCCGGGCGCTGCCTGTGCCCAGCCCCGGCCTCCCCTGGCCGCAGAGTCCTGAGGCACTGCCAGCAGCCGCTGGCCAAGGGCTCCCGAGGGGAGGGGGCAGCGGGCCGGCTGCTGCCCGGGGAGCCGCAGTGCCGGCCCGCAGCCCCCCCGGGCCGGGGCTCCATGGGCACCTGGCTCTGGCCCACGGGAGCCGGGAGCAGAGCCCGCGCGGCTCAGGGAAGGCAGCGGCGTGTGGGGCGCAGGCTGGCGGCCGTGGCTGCAGCACTGGGCAGGGGCTCAGCTGCCGGCCGCACTCACTGAGCAGTGCGGTCAGGGGGCTTCTCCAGCCTGAGGCTGGGGCTTGCAGGCCGTCCTTACCAGGGCCTCGCCGAACCTCCAGGTCTGACCCAGCTGCAGCATGTGTTGGAGATCCTTTCTGTGCAGGAATGTGGCTGAACAATGCAGCGTTTCCCGGGAGTCCTGGAGAGCAGCAGAGACCTGGAGATGGCACCAGAGCCCAGGGCCCAGGACCCGCACAGGTCCCTGTACCAATGCCAGGAGGAGGCTGCAGCCCACGAGGCCACAGAGCAGGAGGCAGCCAAGCCCCCCTGCCAGGGGGCCGGCAGCAGCTGCTGAGTCCTCACCTCTGCCACAAGCTGGTTCTTGTCATGGCAGTGGAAGAACAGTGGGAGCAGGCTCTGGCGCACATGTGACTTCAGGGCCTTTTTTTCCTCTTCTGGCCAAAAATACAGCATCTCTCTGAAAATGAACATGGAGCACACCTGCACCTGGCTATCATCCTGTATGAAAGAAAGAAGAGACCTCAGCATCGGCTGCTTCACACCCATCTGGGCACAGGCCTGAAAATGCACAGGGCACAAAGTTTGCAGGCAGCAGCCAGTGGCCATGGCTGGAGGCGCAGAGCCTTACGTTGTCAAAGAGCGGCAGGAGCGCCCCAGCCAGCTGCAGGGCGAGGGGGCTGGCTAGCGGGGCACCATTGCACAGAAACAAACGGCTGAGGAGAACCACGGTCATCCTAAGCATGTTGCTGTCATTTTCCTGCAGCAGCTCCACGAGCCTTTCACGCAAACTCCACATTCTTATTGCGGCCTGCGTGGAACATGAGTGTGTGAAAGGCCATCCTGCTGCCACAGGGCCCAGAGGCCAAAGGCCTGTGCCAAAGCACTGGAGCAGCTGAAGCGGGAGGCAGGAGAGCTGGGAGCAGCTGCCTCAGCACCCCAAGGCCAGGCAAGGCCAAGCGACTGCCTTGCTCAGTCCCATGCTGGCAGTATGGCTTCAGCCGCTGCCCTCTTCTCACCGAGACACTGGTGCCGAGCACCAGGAGGCCTCTGAGTGCCAAGCGACGCATCTCCCTGCACTCGCTCTGCAGCTTCTTGGACATGACCTCCAGGATGCTGTCATGGCATTCACTCAAGTCCAGGCAGTCCAGGGTCTGAAAGGCACAAGGCTGGTGATGGGGGAGCTGCACAGGGCCAGGCCCAGGCAGCAGCACAGGGCGCGGGCACCGTCCCGGGCAGCTGCGGCCACGAGAGGGCACAGAGCCGGGAGGCAGCTCAGCCAGGCAGTGCTGGCCTTCAGCCTCACCTCCACAAGGAACACCATGGCAGCCAAATCCCGGCATGGCGTGTCTTTGCAGAGCAGCCCAAGCAGGTGGAATGCAATTGTGGAACACAAGGCTTCAGATGCATGGTGCATTTCTCTGGTAGGAGGAAACAGGAAGCAAAACCCTGAGGTAGCAGGGCTAAAGCTCTCCCAGGACTGACTCACAGAGGTCTGGCCTTTCTCCAGCACCCAGCAAGGGGGAGCCGAGCCCCTCTCCCGGCCTTCTGCAGTCTCCTTGGCTGTCCCTTGGTGACAAGGCCTTGTGGCCCACGACCAAGGGGCCCCACTGTGTGGGGCACCCCGGGAACAGGGCACAAATGCCAGGGGCAGTTGGGGAGCAGGGTGTCTCACCTGGCCAGCATGCCCACAGCACAGCGGTGGGTGTCAGCACAGAGCAGTGTGTCCCAGCCATGCTTGTCTTCCATTGCCACCACCACATCCTCATAGTGCAGTCGGCAGAGCAGGGCCTTCAGGGTCTGCTCTGCAAAGCTGTGTGCAGAGAAAAGCCCAGGTCACGCTGGGAGCACTGGCTCCTGCCCTGGGCACGTGACAGGGACAGGAGGACTGGGATGGAGCACCTGTTGGGGCTGGTGGCAAGGCCGTGTTGCTGCTGGCATCCCTTCCAGAAGGTATCGGCTGCCTCTGGCATATCCAAGGTGCTGAAGAGCACTTGGAAGAGCAGATACACAAAGAGGCGAGGGAAATGAATGGTCACCACATGTGGGACACAGGGCATCTGGAGGATCTTCCACATCACCACAGTTGCCTGCAAAGGACAGAGCAGCCCGAGCTCAGTGCCGAGGTGTCCGTGTGGCAGGGAGAGGCCAGTGGAGACACAGGGGAAGCACGGGGCCTGGTGGCTCTGAAGCTGCCCCTGGGCCAGGTTTCAGCCCAGCAGGGAGAGGCAGCAAGACACCATGGTGGAGGGAGGATGGAGACCTGATGGAGAGGTGAGCTTGGGCTGAGCAAAGGCCAGTTGCAGAAACTCACAGCCAGGGCAAGGACAGCCGTGTGGTCCCCATCGGAGGTGCACGTGCTGTGCTCTGGCCAGTAGGCCAGAACGTCAAGGAGTACGAGCATGGCCGTCTCTGCAGTCCTGCACGAGCACATGATGGTCTTCCACATGGTCAAAGCAGCTCTGTGGGGTTAGAGCTCTGTCTCAGGGGGTTTGGGACACAGCACTGTGGCCTGGGCCGCAGTGGGGAGCTGAGCTGGCTGCCAGCTCTGCCTCTGCCCACTGGCCCTCAGCATGCAGGCAGCCCAGCCCCATGGGGACTGGCCCCTGAGGAGCAGGGAAGAAGCATGGCAGAACACTGGGGACTGGCAAAGGGAGGAGCCAGAGGGCCCTGGAATTCTCTGTGTGTCAGACCACTGGGACAGGCTCTACAGGGTGATGAGCTGCTGAGCCCTGAGCCTTGTGGGCCCGTGGGCCCTGTACCTGTCACATGATGGGGCCACACGCAGGAGAGCCATCACCACATCAGCGGGCTGTGCCTCTGTCAGATCCAGAAGGGGCCTGTACAGGTTGTACTCAGGAAACTCATTTGCCACGAACCACTGGTGGATGTACCTGATCATGGCAGGCACCTGGAGAGGCAGGGGAGACTTGGAAAGCTGCCAGAGGGAGTCATGTGCCCAGCTGCCCCAGAGAAGTGCTTCCCTTGCCAGCACACCGCCATGGCCTCAAGGCTTACAGTGAGCAGCAGGCGTGGCTTGGGAGGCCAAGCAATTGCTGTGAGGATGGATGCCAGGCCACAGGCTGCTTACTTGCTTTGGACTGGAAGGACCCTCCTCCACAAGCATATCCAGCAGGGCAGCACTGGTGTTGGTTTTGAAGATGGGAGGGTACACTCTGACCACAGTGCCCATGACGCTGGTCTCTTCCTCCCGAATCCTCTTCATGAATTTGCACACCATCTGTAGCAGATGGGCAAGAAGCCGGGGATGTTGCATGGAGTGCTCCACACACGGTGCTGGGCTGAGCAGGGATAGCAGGCCCAGCCCAGGTGGGGGTGGCTGCAGGTACCTGCGCTGTTCTTCGGAAGCGGCCACGGCTGCGCTCCTGCTGCTGTGTGTGCTCCAGGGCTGCATCTGGCAAAGAGCGAGCGCAGCCAGAGCTGAGGGGCTGCGGGAGAGGCCGGAGAACACAGCCCAGCCCTGCGCTCCCCAGGCAGGGAGAGCCCCGGGATGCTCCAGGGGGATGGAGCACGGCTCCTACGGGGTGTCTGCCCGGCCCCTCTTCCGTCCTGTCCATGGGCATTTCCCCAGGGGATGGGATGAGATGGGATGGCATGGCATGGCATAGGGCCAAGTTAGCTGCAGGCTCCAGCCCTGCAGCCCAGCTCAGCCACTCACCCTCCTGCGGTGGTTGGAACGGCACCACCTCTTCGGTCTGCTGTGCTGGGACAGCACCACGGCCTTCTTTCTCGTCCTCCATGCCGACCAGCTTGGGCACTCTGGGGGCTCTCTGGTCCATGGCTGTTGCTGGAGCGCGCCCCACCACCGAACGCAGCCGGTGCTGCTCCTGCAGGGCCTCCTGCGCCTCACCTGCGGGCAGTACGCGGCGGTCAGCGCTCGGCCCGGGGCCAGCAATGGCCCCCGAGCGCCCCTCACCCGCCCCGGGCCGGCCATGCCCAGGCGTTCGCTTCCGGGAACGCGGCACGGGAGGCTCGGGGCCGGCGGCCGCGCTGCCGAGCGGCGGAGCTCGGGCCGGGGAAGCCGCAGCGGAGGCGGCGGGAGCGGCAGCGCCGCCTGTGTCCTCCGCGGGCCCCGGGAGGAGCCGGGGCCGAGGCGGGGACTGGACCCTGCCTCGGGGCCGGGGCCGGGGTCGGGCTCGGGCCAGGCGGAGCCGAAGGGCGGCGACGCCGTTTCGGCCCCTAGCACTGATTCCCGCCCGGCAGCGCCACCGCCAGAACGGCCAGAGCCGAGCGGAGGCGAGACCGCGGCGGGACGGTCGGGGCCGGGCACGGGGCAGCCCCGCCCGGGGCCGGGGGCGGGCCGGGGGCATGGCCCGGCCCGGCAGAGAACAGGGAGGCGGGGAGAGGAGAGGGACGCCGGGTAAGGGACCCCGAGAGTAGGGTGCCCGACCGCGGGAAAGAGAGAGAAAAAGAAAGAAAGAGAGAAAGGAAAAGAGAAATAGAAAGAGTGTTTAAAACTATGTGTTCGCTGCTGCTGCTGTCGCCGCTGCTGCTGCTGCCGCCGCTGCTGCCGCTGCTGCCGCCGCTGCTGCTGCCGCTGCTGCAACTGAAGCACCGGGGCCGTTCGTCCCCGTGTCCGTTCCCCGCTCGCCCCACGAGCCCCACGTTCGAGCCCCGCGCGCCCCGGGGACAGCCCCTCCGTCTGCCCAAACACGGGAACTTTGCAGCCTTGAGCCCGGATGCAGAGCCCTGACTCCTGCGCACTGGCACAGCGATCCCCTCGCCTGCTGCTGTGCATTGTCCTTGCTGAGGGGCAAACACTGCCGGGCCACCTTCCCTTGGGGTAGGATTCCTACCTGACCCAAGCACTGCACTTACATCTCCAGTGTTGCTTTCCTGTAAAAACAGGGGAAGGAAAACATTGTGTGTGGCTCATGGTATTTTAGAGTGTCTAAAAATCACTAAGTCATCAATCCTAGCGGTGAGGTGCATCTGGAATTACTGGGATGCAACATGGAAAAGGAGAGCATAGAAACAAATAGAGGGAAATATCTTGGATTGTTTCTTTCATTTTTCATTTCACTTTTGGAAAGCTGTTTCAGTTTTCCAGGAATCTTCTACTATCTGCTCTTCCCAAGAATCTCTCATGGAGAACGAGGTCAAGCTTCTGTCACAAGATTTGCCACCAGGAAATTAGGCCACTGGTGCAATTTTCATGATGACTGTTAGTGCTGGCTTAGGGCAAATTTGGAGAGGAAACCTCCTAAAGGGGTCTGTCTAGAAAGCAAGTTCAAGCAGCCCCTCCCCCTACTAGTTCAGGAAAATACTTCCCTGGAGAAAAGTGAAAAAAACCCAGTTTATTAAACAAGTAAAGTATTCACAAGCATGAAAAATGAATAATATTAAATAAAACCTCTGACAGTGCTGAAGAGATGGCAAATTCAGGAAGTCCTTTTTGTGGGTTGTAGTTGGCTCACTCGGTCTCTTCTAAGTTCCTCTGGTGCTGGAATGCAGCGTCCCAGAGCTCGGGGGGCCACAGGTGTGAGCTGCCGGTGTTTTTCTGGGTTTTCAGTCCAGAGCAGGTTTAAACAGTTCCAAGAAAAAGGAAAGTCACAGTCCAAAGAAACTTCTCTTCCTAAGCTAGCTAAAACCAAATTGCTAGACCTGGGCTGTGAAGGCATCGGGAAATTTCCAAATCTGGGCACTGGCGGTCCCAGCAAACACCAGAGCTGGATGGTGCTGGAGCCAGAACCTGCACATTTCCAAACTTTGGCTTTCTGTGCCAGCAAATCACTGGACTTGGGCTGTGCCAGCACCAGGAAGTTTTCAGATCTGGGCACTGGCACTGCCAGCAAACACCAGATCTGGGTGGTGTCATTGCCAGCGACAGAAATCTGTCGGATTTGGGCTCTGCTGACACAGGGAAATTTCCAAATCTGGGTTCTGGTTACATGAAAAACAAGATGTGGGTGGAGCCAGACCCAGTAGCAGGAAGCTGCCACAGGTTTTGGATTTCTGTGCCAGCAAATTGCTGCCCTTGGGCTGTGCCAGAATAGGGAAATTTCCAGATCTGGGCACTGGCAGTGCCAGCAAACAGCCCATTTCAGGCTCCAGGCTCCAGGAAGGACTGGATCTGGATGCCTTCCTCTTTTCTTTCCTTCTTTCCTTCCTTCTTTCCTGGGGTCCTGCTGCCAGCAAACTCCAGATTGGGCGGTACTGGCAAGGGGAAATTGCCAGGTTTTAGCTTTCTTTGCCAGCAAATTGCTGGACATGGGTGGTGCCAGAAGAGGGAAATTGCCAGATGTGGGCACTGACAGTGCCAGCACCCACCAGATCTGGGTGAGGAATGTGCCGGCACTGAGAAATTTCCAGATGCTAATTTTCTGTGCCAGCATATTGCTGGAATTAGGCTGTGCAGGCATCTGAAACAGTCCTGATCTGGGTACTGGCGGTGTCAGCAAACCCGAGATGGAGTTGCTGTAGGTACCAGGTCTTTGCTTGGTTTTGACTTTCTTTGCCAGCAAATTGCTGCACTTGGGCTGTACCAGAATAGGGAAATATCAAGATCTGGGAACTGGCAGTGCCAGCAAACACCACATTTCACGAAGGATTGGATCTTCACCCATTCCCTCCCTGCCTCCCTCCCTCAGCAAGGCGCCAGAGGGGCTGGACAGCAGCCAGGCAGAAAGGGACCTGCAGGGACTGATGGACAGCAGGCTGGACATGAGCCAGCAGTGTGCCCAGCTGGCCAAGAAGGCCAATGGCTCCTGGCCTGGCTCAGGAATGGTGTGGCCAGCAGGAGCAGGGCAGGGATTCTTCCCCTGTTCTCAGCACTGCTTGGGCAGCACCTTGAGTGCTGTTTGCAGTTCTGGTGCCCCCAATTAAGGAGGACATGGAGGGGCTGGAGCGTGTCCAGAGAAGGGCAACAAGGCTGGGGATGGGTCAGGAGCACAAGTCCTGTGAGGAGCAGCTGAGGGAGCTGGGGTTGTTTATCCTGGAGGAGAGGAGGCTCAGGGGAGACAAGGTGGTGTCAGGGCACAGGTTGGACTTGTGGCCTGTTCCACCCTTGCTGATTCTGGGATTCCATGAAACCACCCTTGGAGCAGTCACAGGATGAGCCCTGGGCCCCCTCTTGAGAAGCTGCAGCAGCCCAGGTCCCTCAGCTTCTCCTGCCAGCCCCAAAGCCCATCCTGTCAGTCCTGCAGAGCCTCTGCAGCTCCTCCTCACTGCCCAGAACAGGGAGCCCCAGAGGCAGACACAGCAGCCCAGATGTGCCCCCCTGGCCTGGGGTGCCTCTGGCAAGGGAGCAGCACCAGGCACTGCAGGAGCCTGCAGACAATTGATCTGAAGGCCAAAGCTCCTTAGCTCCTTCTGAAAGAGCAGGAACAGTTCCTCATTCCAGTGTGGTGGAATGCTGGGCACCACAGCTCCACGTGAGGACTGGACACAAGTTTGCTCCCACTGAGTGCTGTGATGGGTTCTGCAGGAGCTCTGGGCTCCTGTGCTTGCCAGGCACAATGTGGAGAGAAGGAGCCAAGTGCACTGATGTGGAAATGGATATGTAGAAAGCTTTTAGGGCCTAGCAGAAGACCCACAGAGTATGAATCTGTATATAAACCTTGAGACAAGAAATGCTAACTTAAAAATGCCATGGAATAGGACAGATATTGTTGAGAGAGAAATGGAGCTGGAAAAAAGTTCCAAAAGATGGCCTTGCAAATAAGATTTTGGAAAAACAGAGCTATGAAAGATGCATTGTAGTGGGACCCACGAGGGGCAGTTTTAATAATTGGCTTTAAGGCATTCACAACGTGGCATGGCAAAAGGCTGATAGACCAAAACACCTAATTATAATGTATCATAATTAGGAAATAGTTGGCTTCTGATTGTGATGGCGTGAATTATAACATCTGTATTGTCTCACCCTTCTCATAAGACTGAAAATTGAATACAAGTTTTTAAAACACCTCTCAGTTGCCCCATCTCTAGGTCAAGAAAAGAGTATTATCCAACACACTGACACACCTTTGCCCTGAGCATAACCCAGCCTGGACCAAACACACTGAAAGGTTTCCCCTGTGGCCCATGTCTCGAAACATCAGGTCTGCTGTTTGACAACTCGGGTTGGGTTGGTGTCAAGGAGTTTCCCTCAGAAATACTGGGTTTGTCTTCCTCTGTGCCTTCCCCTCAGCAGCCTTGGGGATGCTCCTGTGTGAAGCCATCTGTCTCACACAGTTTCAGACAACTTCAAACAGGATATTGTGCAATAAATTGTTTCCTCTAAAGTGTTCCAACAATCCCTTTCCAGCAATAGGAAATTATTACTAATAGATGAAAGTGAAAAACCCCAACAGTTTATTAACAAACAGAATCCCCCCATGACACGCGTTAGTTACAAGAAGGCGCCGGGCTCTCTTGGGAAGAACAGGAGCTGTCACGGAGCAGTTCCAGCAGCTGATGGAAGCTCGGGGGCTCGTCCGGCGTTGGCTTTCTCCCATGGCAGAGCTCCATGGAGCGGGCAGGGCAGTGAAGCAGCTGGGCTGGAGCCCCTCGCTGCCTTTTCTCCCCGCCGTGGCTCAGCTCACAGACTCTCGGGCTGGGAGCGGGGCCGCTCCGCTCCTGCCGGCACCGTGTCCCTGGGCTTGGACAAACAGTTTCCTGCCAGGAGAGCCCTGCACACTGCTCCACAGATCTTTCATAAAGGCCCAAACCAACTCCAAACACTCTGTCTGCTGCAGCTTTTCACAAAGGGCTGCAGAAATCCAGGACAGCTGCAAGTGAGTGTTGGAAGGCTCTTTTCTTGTTCCTGACAGCAGAATTCTTTATGATCTTGTGCAATTTTATTCAGCTGTAACATGGGAGCTGAGGTTTTTTTGTTAAAACATTTCATGATGAGTATGAAGCCTTGAGAGTGTGAGGTGCAAGACTGATGTGTGAAAGCAAGAGCATATCCTCCAAAGTGGCCAGTTTAATTGCCCATTTTATGACTCTTGTATTTACTCCACACTAATAAGGAAAACCAAGCTTTGCTTGGAGGCAAAACAGGCATGGGATACACTACAGTCCCTCGCAGGCTCAGCAGGGCTGGCAGTGACACAGCAGGCAGTCTGCTTCATTGTGAACCACTACAGAGCTACATCCCAATCTGGTTAAGTAGCGTGCTATTATTAAGAGCTCCTTTTCTGCATGAGACACCAAAAGGAGATCCCAAATGATCTTCATGCAAGCACGCAGTAAAGAACTGCTCCTGCTATCCTAACAAAGCATTTGCTTTGGCAATTACACTCTTCCCATTCATCTTTTTATGCAGGCACTTCAGGTTTTCCCCCACACCCCTGCAAGGCTGGCAGTCACTGTTTCCCATTTCCTGTTCTTCCCTAGAGATGGTGCAGTGGCTGCTTTGAAACAAAAAACCCCTGGGATCTGGACAGCTTGAAGGAGCATGAAATGCTAATTATGTGCTCATATTGGTAACACCCAGGTCTGCACTGCCCAGTCCTCTGAAGCAGCAGCAGCAGCAGGACCATGCATCATTCCTGTTGGTGGATGTTCATGCTTCTGGTGTGCAAGAGCAATGACTTTGAGGAGGGACAAAAATGCCCCTATTCAAACAGTGGGTGTGCAAGGAGATGTGAAGTTTCACAGCCTGTTCTAGGATATTGCAGAAAGATCTAAGGTAATATTGTGGCATGGAGTAGGTCACTAAATTTGTCTCCAGAGGAATCCCCAGAGGGCACATTCACTCTGCTGCCGATGACAACCCCATAAGCTCACGGACCAGTTTTCCTTGCAACGTGCCACCCTGCCTGGGCTTTACTAGGCCGGGACTAGACCCAGAGCTAAGCAAACACAGGCAGCCAGGTGACATTGTGTGACAACAAAAGCTGGCAACCATGAGGACTTTGCTGTCAAAAGGTTACAGCTTGCACTGGGTCCAGAAGTGTTTTACCCTAAAGCAAAGCAAATTGAAATGTGAAGTTTCAAAGTTTCAAATAACTATGAAAGGAAACTGCAGAATAATTTCTGGAAGTGCAGCATTGTCAATGATCATGCAGCCCACCAAGAGCTGGAGCTGAATCCAGAATTGCTTCTTCCAGCTGTGCAGGAATTCATTCCACTGGCAAGCACTGGTCCATGGGAACAAATGATCCCCTAGCTCTGGGCTGAATGGCACCCAGGCTGCAGTGCAGGTTTGAGGAACCCTTGTCACTTGTTATTGGCCTCCCAGTGCACTCATCCTTCTGCAACCAAGGGGCAAACAACACAGCTGCACTGCTGTCCCCAGTAATATACATACAGGTGGCTTTTCCAAAGCAGTGCATCCTTTCCCAGTGAAATACATTACCTCTTCTTACCTATGGAATTGTGATTGAAGACACCTGTGAGCCAGATCTGTGGGAGATTGCAAAGGAGCAAAGCTTTGGGATTTGGGCACACTTCTCTTGGTTGCTTTGCTAAGGCCTTTGGTGAGCACAGAACACACCTTTGACTATACAGGATCTTTTGGATCCATTGTCCTTCAAACAGGTCAACAGGTGACTCTGTTGTAATGCCAAGTAACAAAGAGCAGCACAAATGACACAAAGAAAACATGGCCAAAGAGGAGGAGGAGAGGCCCAATGCGGAAAGGATGTGGTGAGACGCTGGCACATCGAGTGAGCTGCACTCCCATAATCTCTAGGCTAGCAGGTCCTGGTCTCACATTCTCCTTTTGGTTTTTTCAATTTTGTTTATTTATTTACTTTTTTTCATCATCAAAAAAAATATAGAATTAAAAATATGTCATCAAAACTTAAAGACAGAATCAAAACACGTTAATTCAAAACTACATCTAAAGATCAGAACATATGTACAGCTCTAACTGTGAAGCTGTTATGTTTGCCCAATTATCCCATCATAAAAAAACCCCAAACAATATTAAAAGTAGTCGCTATTTGAATAGTTAAAATAAAAAAATATATAAAATTGGATACAATATAATTTGATTAAAATAAGGGATAATTTGGTTCAAATAATAGCACATAAGCAAAAACAACCGCGGGGTACGGAGTGCGGGGTTCAATGACCCTTGCCACTTCACGTACAAGCTTGCCAAGTGAAAGTCACCCCTTATATGCTATGTGTCAATTCCATCTCCTCCCATTTTTGGTTCGTCATATCTCTATCTCCCCCTTCATTACCACCTTTACCATGCATGTGCCACCACTCGGTTTGGTGGTCGCACAAGTCTTTGGAGGTCGTCACTGATGAAGGCTCAGTAGTCTTCTTCGTTGTCCTTTAATTCACCTTTGGGTTACACATGCACATCAAGCCAGTACAATGTAAGCCAAGTCTAAGGTATCACTGCATCTACATACCAAGGCAATAAATCCCTTATAATTAGCATTTTCTGGGATCCAACCAGGTTCTTGGTCATTTTTAGAAACTCTATCTTCGGCTTCTTTCCTGTGGTTCTTGAGAACATCTGCTGGGAAGGGCGGGTGGAGCCCCTCCTCTCCCTCTCTTCTTTGGCATTACAACTTTAAACTATTTTATTATTCTCAAATATTAATTACTGTATCAATATTGATTCCTGTTTCAATATTTATCAGCACAAATCATACCTATTTATCACAGACTGATGTCACTGGAAAAATTCCGTCTTTTCCAAAGGTTTGCATTTGCTTTGGCTGTACTTTGTATGGCTGCAGGTCACATTTCCTTTGGCTTAAGGAAGTATCTTGGCAGTTACTCTTGGTAATATATCTTGCTAATTCTGCCCTTGGAGGAATTACTGAGTTCTGCAGTCCTTATTACACGCCCTGTTCTAAAAGACTTTTATATTGTTTTCCCTCTCTCTGTGTTTTCACACTTGTTCAACAAGGTTTTCTTCCTAAGAATATTAGTCACAATATCCCAAAGGATTAAAAAATGCTTAGGTATTTGTTCCCTAAGTATTTACTAAAGAAAAATAATAATAATTAAAAAAACCTGTATGCATGCTGGATGTAAAATACAAACAGAAATAAACTTGAGAGTTCTCCCAAAAACCTTAAGAAAAAACCCCATGTATTCTATAAAACCTGGAGTATTCATCTACAGTATACACAAATGGGCATGTTCTAGAAGAGAAAATTTGTGCAATGGTTCCGCACAGAATTCTGTGCTTTCAAGCTTTTTGCCCTTCACGGGCAGTGCCATTCTCTGAACTGTAATGCTCTGAGCATGTTCTGCTCACCATGGCAGCTTTCTGCTCTGCCCTGGTACAGATCATCCTCCCAGCAAAGGGGGAGTGCAGCCACCACAACTCGCAGCACCTTCCCACACAGCAAGAACCTGAAGGACAGAGATGGCTTTCACCAGCTGCTGCGGGTTCTAATAGTGCCACCTCTCAGCTGCCGAAAGCCTGAATTTCTGTGTTGCAGTGTGTTAGTTTATTGAGTCAAATGTTCTGTTATATAGTGGTATGTTCAAGTGTTCCCCGAGTTATTACAGTTAGTTTCTCCCCTGTGTTAGGCCCTCCTACCCAAGTGTCTCTCAAGGAATTCCATCCCTCCTCACCAGATTTTTCCCTTTCTGTCAAGACAACCCGGCCCCTTTGCCCCAGTCATCAACCCAAACCCTACCCTTTGTTCCAGAAAGTTCCCTGTCCCTCACCCTAAGATCCAATCCCTATCCCAACGCTCTCTTCTCCCCTTGTTCTGCTTTGTTGTAGCCCTCAAAACCACACCCCAAGAGTCGCTTATTGGTTACTATATGGTGTCCACGCTCTGTTTTGAAAGATTTTAAAAACCCGTGCACAGGGGTGCTGGGGCTTCTCTGAACATCTGTTCCCTTTGGGAATTCTGACTTGTAGAACCTTCCCCCCGCCTCTCCTGACGAATTTGCTGCACTTTACACCGCAGAAGAGCCTCCTGTGCTTCCTCCACTCGGTCCTCCAGGGGTCTCTGCTCGGCATTTGGCCTAGAGGTTCTGGCTCAGGCAAAACCCTAACCTAGCCAGATCCCCACTCCTGCCGTTGTCCCTGGAGCATCACAGAGCTAGCCAGGGCTGCGGAGGGCAGTGACAGTGACCCATGCCCTGGCATGTCACAGCCCCCAGAGCCACACCTGCCAGGCCACAAGCCCCAGCCCTGGTCCCCACTGCCGGCCTCAGGGGCTCCTGGGCATCCTCACCCTGAGTGCAAAGGCAGCCTCAGGAGCCCCCCAGGGCGCTCTAGATCCAGGCTGCAGACACCCTAAAGCCAGCACTGAAAGGGACGTGGATGGGGACTGCAGCTGGATCTTGCAGTGCTCACTGCTCCTGACTACTCTCTAAGTGAACCCAAACCTCATTGGCAGCACCTTGAGCATATTGACCCTGCTCGCCCGTCCTGGAATGTGGTGTTCCCACATCCTGCACCAGCCCTTTGCAGGGAGTGACCAGCTCCCAGCTGCTCTGCTACCCTGGCCTTACTTTCTGTTTGCCAGCAATGAACTTAACGGATACACTCCTGAGAAACCTAGCACATTTGCTTCTCAGGAGGTCTTTGGCAAAACAACTCCACTAATCCCTAGTTTTGCACAGAGAAGGAGGTCCTGACAAAAGCATAAGGCACAGGCAGGGCTCTGGCATATGAATTCCTGAGCCACAGGATTCCACCCATTGTTGTTCCTAGCTACTTTGCTGATATTTTAGAGCCAGTTCTGGACAAGGGCTGCTGCTGACAGGATAGGAAAATATGGAGAAAAAAAGGTGCAGGAGACAACAACAAAAAAAAAAAAAAAAAAACCAAGGGGAAAAACCCTTAGAAATACAGAGCACAACAGAAGTCCTTGGAGATGGTTCAATAGAAAATGCCAGCAGCAGTGAGCAGAGCCCAAGGTTGCTCACTGCCACCCCAGGGGCTCCTCAGTCCCCTGCTGGTTTGTGTCTGATGCAGCCCTGCCTGGAAAGGGCTCCAGGCTCTGGTGTTCCCAGCTTGCTCCAGGCTACATTCTTAGCAGCACTGAAAGAAGAGGTGAAACAAAGAGCCATTTTCTGTGCTGCCTGCAAACTCTTCTCCTTCAGTGCCACTGCCAGAGACCATCCCTCTGTCAGCTTGGCACTGTGCCTGCTGCGTCCTCGTCCCTGTCCCTTGCATCAGCTCCTGCACATCATCAGCACTCGCTGTCCCACATCATGAACAGAGAGAGCTGTGTCAGAAGAGCAAGGAGTGCATTTTCTTGGCCTTTCTAGCAGACACAAGAAGCATGAGTCCAAATAACTTTGTTGTTTGTTCCTGCCCTCCTTTTCGATAACTCTTTTCTGCTTTAATGCAAAAGCCTCTTTTCCTACATGGATGGAATGATCTGGAATTGGCAGTTGCTTCAGGCTGTCAGGCACCATGGGAGTTTTCTCTTTTCTCTGATGAGGATTTGGTGAATTTTCCATTGGTCACTTGGTGGTGTCACCATGGGCTGAGCTCAGCGGCCGACTCTGCTGTCCCCAGGGGATGCATTGGGACGCCAAGCCCCTCATGGCTGGGATTCGGGGGAGGGCGAGCTCGGAGCGCCCGGAGCCTGGGCCCGTGAGGAGCTGCTGCTGGCGCTTGCTGTGCTCAGCCCGCTGTCCTGAGCAGCCGCGGCCATGGAGACACAGGCGGGAGCTGTGGCCGAGGCCGGCAGGCGGCCCGGGCCGGCTCGCAGCTGCGAGGACGCCGGCAGCCTGTGCCCTGAGGCCGAGGCCGTGGCGGGCGGTTTGCGGGCAGGGCTTTTCCGAGCCGGCCGCAATGTGCTGCCTCCCGTGTGGGCCCGGCTGCGGCAGAGGCAGGCGGGAGCGCAGCGGGGCCGGCAGCGGCGGGCAGAGGCCGCAGAGAGCAGCAGCCCGGCCGGGCCCGCCGCGGAGCGGCACGGAGCTGCCGGGCAGCCCTCGGCCGTGTCTGTGCGCACAGGGCAGGAGCAGAGGCCGGAGCAGAGGCAGGAGCCGCGGCAGGAGCTGGCCATAGCGGCAGCTTGTCGTGCCCGGGGCCGCAGCCGCAGCTCTCCCCTGCCGGCCACAGCAGCAGCTGCTCGCCTCCGAGGCTCCGGCGCTTCCCGAAGACGAGGGGCCCGGCCCCCAGAACCCCCTGGAGCCCCGCGGTCAGAGGAGCCGCCGCCGCCGTAAAGGGCAGCGCAGAGGGCGCAAGTTGAGGAGGAGGACATGAGGCTCGCTCTGGGCCGCGCTGGGGCAGCTCTGCCCTGTCAGCCTTCGCCTTGAGCCCTTTGCTTCTTTTCCATGAGCCTTGATCCCCGTCCTTGGCCAAGGGCCCCCGCAGCCCTTTGCAGGGCTGCAGGAAAAGCTGCCTCAGTCACAGAATCACAGAATCCCTGGCTTGGAAGACAGACACTTTCAAGATGATCGAGTTCAATCTGTGGCCTAATACCTCAACTAAAGCACGGCACCGAGTGCCACATCCAGTCTTCTTTCAAAGGCTTGCAGGGATGGTGAGTCCACCAGCTCCCTGCAGGGGTCTGTCCCAGGAAGAACCAAGATAACACTGGGGCCTTCTACCCCCTGGCGCTTGGAGCTCTGGAAGTTTTTTTTCTGCTTAGGCAAAGGCCATGGAAAAGGACTGGGAAAAGTAGTCACAAATCGAGTAGCCTACAGAGCTCTAAATTGGTGTGCAAGGAATACAGAAAAGACAGAAAAGAAAAAAGGCAAAACCCAAATGGCATCAGCAAAGTCTTGGGCATGAAGATGTAGCTGCAAAGGGTCTTCTCAGCCCTATTTCTTTGTATTTCTGGGAACCAGAGGAATCCTGCTTGAGCCTCTGGGGAGATGGGTTTGGGAGGTAAAAGTTCATGTCTTTTTTCTCCTTGGGGCAGCTCCTGTTCCTAGCATCAGCTGAGCCTCTCTCCAGCCTGATGCCTGTTCTGATTGTTGCAGCAAAATAACTGATGGCAGACAGAACACACTGACACTTGCAGAGACATGACTTTTTCCAGTGCCAGCTGGGAGTGGGAGTCAGAAGAAAAACTCCCGAAAGCACAACTCCATTGGAAGATTGCCTTCCTTTTCATTGCGTAAAGAAGCTCTAGATCCACTTGTGAATTGTCAGTTGTTTGTTAAGGATTTCCTGATTTTTTTCATGAGGTTTGGAAGTGGATGAGGCTCTTGTTCATTCACAAACTCCAGACCAAAGTGCCTTTGGAAGATGGCCCACGTGGCAGTTTTTGCCCAGCCATGGTACTTGTGGATTGAAGAAAGCAAGGGCAATGGTATTTGCAGCCAAAACCTAGCAAAGCTTGGCTCAGCCAAAACATCCCGGGGAGAGAGTGGCCTCCAGAGCTCTTCCTAGAAATCAGCAAGTTCCAGCCATATGGTTGTGTAGCACTAAGTGCAATCTCTTTGCCTGGATCAGAGCCTTGCTCAGCTGAAGAAGCAGAAAGATCAGCAAGGAGCTCTCAAAGGCCCATCACATCATTTTGATTTTGCTTATCTTGTGTAAGTTTGCAACTGAACGTGTTTGCAGTTGAGCTAATGAGAGAAAAAAAAAGTAAATAGAGGCTTTACGGTGGGGCCATGATATTCCACAAGAGGAATCACTGGTGTGCATTTCATTGGAGCTCTCTCAATCCTATAAAAGTATTGTAGCCCTGATTTAAAATAGGCCGATATGAACCAATTTGGAGAGACAGAGACTAAAATGGCTTATGGGGGTTTTTTTTAAGAGTGAGAAAAACTACCCAAAAGGTGTTGTTTTGTGGCATTTTAAAATATACTACCTCAAAATTACCAACTGCAATAAATCAAGAGTTTAAAATGGAGTGTTTGGGTATATGAATAATTAAAACCATAAAAATGTGAAGATATGAATGCAGTTTTTCATAAAAATCATTAAATTATAGACCAAAAAATACATGCCCTGAACTACAATGCAAAGGCAGGTAGAACTGTACTTGAATGGTCTCTTTTTAGATTGCTGGAGTTTTTCCTTGTGAGGAGGAGCTCGGGTATTGCTGAAGAAAAGTGGCACAAGCAGGATGGGGCAGCGTGCTGTGCTCCGTGCAGAGGCTGCCAGGGGCTGCCCGAAGAGCGCCCTGCTGCAGCCAGAGCCCTCCTGGCCTGGGGCCCGGGAGCAAAGGGCCAGGGCAGCCACCTCTTCCTCGTCCTGACCCTGCCACCGCTCCCTGCTGCTGCTGCTGCTGCTGAGGGAAAGAGAAGACTCTCCTAAGGCTTCATGAACGAATGCACTTACGCAGCCCTGGGGATGCCAGTGAAGGAAACCATGTGTCACGTAATGCATGTGTGACCAGAGTCACCAAACACCACCTAAACATGGAATTGTTGCACCTCTCTAGGACAGGCAGAAATTTAAAGAATTAACTGGGGACTTGAGGGCAGAAGGGGCTGGAGGAGGAAAACAACTCTGGGGGGAAAAAAACGACCATATCTGGAGGGGGAAACATCTCCGCCTTCTCAGAACTGGTCGAGGGAACATGTCTCTAATTCTCTCCAGAAAGGGATACTTTAGGTGAGCTCTGCACCTCCAACTGCCTTGGACCAGAGCCAGAGCCAGGAAGATTCAGTTATGTAAATGTTATGTAGATAGATGGATGGATGGATGGATGGATGGATGGATGGATGGATGGATGAATGGATAGATAGATAGATAGATAGATAGATAGATAGATAGAAGATAGATAGACAGATCTCATTACTGAAATCTCTCTTTACTGTCCTCTCTGTTGCTACACACATCAGAACTTGGTATCCAGTTGCCCTGCTCAACTACAATCCCGAGATTGCTCTCCTGTTGCTTCAGTAACCCTCACTCTTGGGGAATCTGGAGCATGTAGGTCATTATGGAATGCAATCAGACACCGAGCATTGCTGGGAACTGCACTCTTTGTGCATCTGTGCTCGTGCAAGTTCTTCTCTTGGACTTGACCACACTGATGGTGCTAAAGTGGCTGGAATCAGAAATGCAGCCCAGCCCCTCCCAGCTCCTCTAATCTCTGAGCACCAGCTGGAATGCAATTGATTTCCTGCTCAATTCCCAAACACAACACACACTGATGCCCTGGGCTGCCAAAAGAACGGGAGCCGTTAACCTGAAAGTGATGTGTTTCTGCCAGTGCTGGAAAAGGGCAGGAAAGATTGAGAAAAAGCTCCCTGGCTCCCTGGAGAAGGAGAAATTACACAAGGATTCTCCTTCTAGCAAACAAACAAACAAATAAACAAAAAAAAAAAAAAGAAAGTGTTACCCACTCCAGTGTCTAAAGCACTTGGATACAGTGAAGGGATGTTTGGCAGGGAAGCAGCCCTTGTGCTGGGCATTGGCTCTATGGATCTAAGGCAGGGATCTGTGGCAGTCTGCCTGAAGGTCCCTCAGGAGCCCCCATTCTCCAGGCTAAAGCTCCCTCAGCACCTCCTCCCTGGCCTTGTGCTGCCCCCCCTTGCCCAGCTCCCCTGTCCTTCTGTGCACACGCTGCCGCCCCTCCATGACTTTCTGCTTCCCAGGGCCCACAGCTGCACACAGCACTCCAGCTGTGGCCGCAGCGCTGCCCAGCACAGGCCACGCTCCCTGCCCTGCTCCTGCTGCCCCACTGCTGCTGGCACAGCCACCGTGCCCTTGGCCTTCTTGGCTCCCTGGCCCCACGCTGCCTCATCTGCAGCTGCTCACGGCCGCCAGCCCTGCGTCCTTTGGGCCCACGCAGCTCCCCAGCCACAAAGGTGCCCATTGCACTTCAGATAACGCAGGCACCATTGCAAGATGGCCTTCCTGTTCTACCACCTCATGTTCCAAGCAGATATCATAAAGTTTGATAAGAATAGGAGTCTAAGTCACTCTGTTTAAATTAAAATTATATAATTCAACTGTAGAGGAAATTGCTCTTTATTAAATTTTCCCTATCTTCTGTCAGCAAGCATCATTCTCTTTTCAAAACTAGGTTTTTATTTCTTTAAACTCTGAGAAGGAAATTTAAAAATATCTATCGCTGCCGTTATTATTTTTGTTACAGGCAGGAATATGGATTTTCTTTCAGCCTTCCTAGCTGGCCCTGTACAGTGTACTGCTACTGGCCAAGCTCACATCTTCCTCTACAGTTCTAAAACACCAGGAACATGACATGTTCCTTTCTCACTCACCTCAGGATCTTCAGCACTGCTAAATGCATGCTTCAGTTGTCCTGTAGTGGGAAGGGAAAATGAACCAGATGCTGTCAGAAAACTGCCTGGGCTGCTGAATCCCACAGAACAAGTCAACCCAAACAGAGATGATTTCCTGTTTCACAACATCCCTCCAGGAGACACATTTCATTCACACAGCCAGCAAGAGATCTGGACAATATTCTTGGCTGTGCCCACACTGCAGCCAGTTTAGCCAGTAAATGAATTCAAATATGATCAAGCAAATGCAAAGTGTTTTTCTTTAACACTCAATGCTCCTGTTCTACCAAACACATAAGACAGCTTCTGAAATTTTCTCCTTCAGGTACTCTTTTTTTTTATCACTCAGTGTCATGCACTCGTTCTGATTAACTTGCAGGAAACAGTTGCCCAGAAAAGCTTCCCCACAGTCCCCCTGCAGATGATGCAGTTCTATTGCTGAAAAGCACAGCAGCACTTCCATTCAAAGGGAAAAACTATTTTAGCACTCAGTAAAAGATCAAGTTAGTAAAATCCTTTCATGACAAAATTTAAAATGAAATAAGCTTTCTCTGAATTCTGGGAAAAACTGCAGAGTTTTTGGAAGGCTTTAAAGAAGGTCTGCCAGTCTACATTTTTAAAGGTGTCTTGCTTGTCCCAGCAACCTGAGGAAATGACAGACTCTGATGCCACAGACTCTCCTGTGGAGGGAACAGAAGCCCTGCAGGTTCCCCTGCAAATGCTGCCCCTGTGGCTACAGACACCCCCTTTTTAGCTGAACCTCTTGACAGGAGCTTTACCAAACCACTGGCATCCTAATGCTCTTTCTCCTACAAAATCAGAAATGCAGCCACCAAGAAAGAGCAGGAAGAAATACAAAAGCCAGATTAGGGTACACCCTAACCTAATTAGAATGGAAAACTCTACTTACGTGCGAAATTTGTAAAATAATAAATGGAATAGGCAATGCCATATGCAGCAAAAGCTGCAGTGGCCAGATGGTTAATTATTGGCATTTCTGCAATTTTTCTAAAAGCTTAAAAAAAAAGCCTCTTGTCAGTGGGCAGCTGCCTACTGACAGATGCTTTGACCAGGAAGGTTCTCCTGATCTGAGCAAGGCCTAGGGCTGCTCTGACACTTAGGCCTTCCGTGCACCAAGGCAACCTTCTGATGCCACTATGACGACGTGGCAACCATGCCGTGACATCACAAAGGGACAGCACTGTGTTGGTCTATGAGTTTATGCACAGCAAAACCCACCTTCCCTACAGCAAACACAAAAGAGCCTGGGAAATTCTCATCTGTCACAAAGCAGCAAAAATTCCCCTCATGGGCCAAACCCTGTTGTTCAGGGGATCCAAGAGGAACTTCAGGACTGCCCCAAGCACCTACAGCCTGTACCCCAGCTGAGCACTCAGATGGGATACAAACAAAGGAAACCAGACCAAGACAATGGCCCACAGCATTGCACATGTGAGAAATGACTCTCACTTTTGAAATTTTAAAGGTTTAGTAAACCTTAACAAAGGACTGAAAAGGGAAAAATTGCAGCATTGGGAGTCTCAGTGACTAGCAGCCATGTGCTCATCTACAAAAAGGATGCTCTGCCTTTTATACCCTTAGCTCCTCCAAAAGTTTTGTCAGTCAACTCTTTCTCTGCTGTCCATTGGTGGAGATTACTTTCTTGCATCCTGACTGGAGGTCAGGTGTTGTTACACCCTGCCTGCTGGTCGCAAGCCAGCCCTCCACAAATGCCCTGACTACCAAGGCTATTACAAAGGGGATGGGAAAGAGGACTATGGGAGGATATATTACAATACCATCACTACATATTTGAACATCCACATAACATCTACTTTATAATTGTCAGAGCCAACCATTGCATTACTCGTCTAGAATACACAGAACCAGGAGAGAAGCCACTGTTGGCATCACAGCTGAAATGCTTCCTAGCAAATCTCCCCACATATTTGCACCTTTATTGGACATGCCCAGCGCTCCGGTGTGGGTACATCTCTGCCTTTCTTTCCCTTTGGCAGCAGTCGAACTGGCAGCATCTGCCCGCCAGCAGCAGCTGCTCCAAGCTGGGAACGCCACTGGCGGTGCTGATTTCCAGAGGCTTCTGTGTGCCAGGGGAAGACAAGGCAGGAGCGGGTTGAACGGTGCTGGCGCTGCTGCTGCTCTGTGCCAGAGAGCCCCGGCTGGGCAGGGCACGGTGCCCACTGCGCTGCGGGCTCCTTCTGCTGCCACAGCTGGTCACACCTGGCAACAAGGCATGACAACTTGTGGGCAAGCCAAGGGGTTTCTGGGGCTGCACTGCTCTGCACACACCCAGCACACCTGCAGCACAGAATTTTAACCCTCAAACAGGTAAACCAAAGGGAAACAGCTGGAAAGACTTCATTTTGACCATTCTTACCTGCTCAACAGAAGTCTTCAAAATGAACGTTACCAAGCAGGGCCCAATCCCTGCTGCCAGGTCAGGGTTAGAAAAGAGGCAATCCTTGATCTCAGCACTGGGTGTTTGGGGAGTCACTTCCCCAACACGTGCACACCCAGCAATCTCAATTACTAGTTTGTATCCATGGATCTAAGACATATTCAATACTTTGCTGAAACTCATAGGCTAAATATTCCCCCAAATTGTTTGATTTACTCATTGATACCTTTTGACTTATTGATACTTAAATCACTTCTCCGTATTTACTGACATGAGAATAGGAGTGTCCTTTAGTCCCTGCCAGTCTTTGACACAGGTTCAGGAGGAGACCCATGCACAAAATAACCCAGGACAAAACTGGGATTGCAAAGCAAATTCATTCTATTTGTTGCAGTAGCAAATCATATATACCAAGCCCTGGATTCCTAAAAATCTGCTGAGCAGGAGAAGGAGGTGGAGCGTGGTGCTCGGCAGCAGGGGCAGGTAGGCAGTGCACTTTCAGGACATCCCCTGGATCAAAACGCTGTGCATCTCATCCTTCTCACCCTTCCAGCTCAGAACCAGGCCTTGTATCTCCTGCTTAGGAGTGGAATTTCCCAGTTACAGCATCGGCTCACACATGGCTGGTGTGTGAGATGAGGCCAATGAATCCAGGATTGAAAAGAACTGGAAGAGTTAAAATTTAAGCAAGATTTGGTTAGGCAGAAAGAGTATAGCAAGAAGAGTAGAAATAATAAGGGATAGTTAATTTTTAGCAGATCAGGTAGTTAAGGCTAGGGTAATATATCACTTGCCTGTCTTTACTATGTTTAAAGAAGCAGGATGGGATGCGGATTTCTTTGTGACAAAGAAGAGGACCGTAGCCTGCACCTGGGCCCCGAAATTTCAGCTTTAGCCAAGGGGTGCGAAAGCCTGCCAACAGGTCATAAGGAAAGAGGTCAAATTGAGGAAGACGTCTTGACTTCATCAGAAGGAGACCATTCCCTGCTTTAAAACCCACCAACCCACGTGATGTGAAAGAATCCGCAAATGTGAAGGAACTTTGGACTCAGTTATAATACATATTAATACAAAGGGGGTAGGTGGGGTTACGTAATGAATATGTGTTAGTCGTTTTGGGAATTATATGAATATGTAGCACTTTTCTAGATAAGTAGAGCGGCAGTGGTTCTTCACACATGTCTTTAAGAGACAACTCCTCGTGTGCCTGGCACTGTAATAAACACACCACCTTCTACCTTTAATTGTGGGGAGTTCTATTCCACACTTCATTTGGTGACCGCGGCAGGAACGCTTCTCTGCTCCAGCGAGAACAACCCGGCTCTGGACGTCTCTGGGCACTGCCAGGACATTCCTTTCCTCGAGGCACCTCTGCTCTCGGCTGTTCCTCGAGGCGGACAGACAAGACTGCTGGGACTGTGGAGAAAGGGAACGTTTAACTCTGTATAAAGTAACCCGTAAGGTGTATGCAGGGGAAGGGCTGTTCACAAGCCACACAGAGATGTCCTGTGCACAACGTACGCCTGTACAGTTTGGGTTTGGGTCTGGCTGCTGGCAGAAAGGATTTGCTGTGTCAATAAGGACCTGCTAGCAATTCTGGGGGTGAATTGAGCAAATCCTGTTTTATTGCTGCAATTTTTCCTGTGTGTTGTAATTGTGCTTCTGTTTTCAGTGTGTTAACGCTTGAGGAAGATGATGTGGGTGGATGCTGATGTGATGGATGGTGTGTATTGTGTTGAGAAAAGTCAGCATTCTGTCCCCTCATAAAGACATGCTCCTTTCCCGGTGAGCCTGTGTGTGTGGACTTTCTAGTTGCAGGGGTTGGTGCTCCCTGTGACACCTGGTGCTTGGGTATACAGGGGGGTTGAGTGGTTTTTCTCCCACATTGTGGTCATTTGGGACTGCACGGTTGTGTTTGGGGAGATTTTAGGATTTTGTTTGCAACAAGTGCAGCAATTTATGCAGAAAACTTCAGTGTGGTGATTTATTATGTTAAACTAAGGTAGTTCCTTTCTACCGCCCCCCTCCCCCAGGGTTTAAAGTCTCCTGCCATGAGGTGGACGCTCTCTTTCCTCTTCTGGACATCCTCTTTCCTCTCCTGGACACTCCCTTTCTCTCCTAGAGTTGTTCTCCATTAAAGATGGGGGACTTTGGTCCCAGGAAGAGAGAGCGCCTCTTGTCTTTTGCTTTTGTCCTTGTCAGCGTCACTGGGCCCAGAGCTCGCCAAACTGATCCCCCACGAGATGAAAACTGACAAATGGCCCCATATACACAGCTCAAAAATTGGCCACATTTTTGATGGACTGGGGTGTTTGCCACACTTTTGGAATTCCCTATTCCCACACAGGTCAGGCAATTGTTGAAAGGACGCACCAAACTCTAAAACCATTCTAGATCAACAAAAGGGGGAGTGGCCCAAGCAACAACCCAGATGAGGTTGAGCAAAGCTTTAGATGTCTTTATGTTTTTAAAAGCTCATTTGCAGGAACTAATCCTCCAATTTTTAGGCACTTTTCAAACAGCACACAGGAAAAATTGAAAGAAAATCCTTCTGTTTTGATCAGAAACCCTGAGTTAGGACAAATTGAAGGACCATTTCCGCTAATCACTTGGGGCAAAGGGTATGCTTGTATTTGCAAAGGTGTCGGACCTATGTGGGTCCCCGCGAAGGGCGTGAAACCATCTCATACACAAGAGCGCAGCGACAATTCCACCAGCAGGGAAATGAGCACGCAGACGTGAGCCGCACAGAGAAGCTACGGTACATGCCTGATGTTCCCTGTTCAACCTGTGAAAGCTACAAATCTTGAGTTTGATGTTGATTTTTGGACTGTGAAAATGGTTTGTCTCATAGAGCTCTTTCAGCAAAAGCGTGGTGTCCATTGTGTTAAAAGAATTCTAAGATATCCAAATTTGTAAAAATTGAAGGTTAGAGGGACAGTTTAGTGCCCTATAGTTGGCCAGTCCCTGAATAAGTGCTAAAAAATTTGCTTGAGAACTGAAATAGATGGGCAAGCTTCATCCTAAAAACAGCTGAACAGGAACATGGAGTTTGATCAAAGGATATACTGGCACTTGTTGGTTTTGCTTGCTTGCTTTGGCTGTGCATACATGCCTGTAGATCAACCAAAAATGAATGTTTGCCTTGCTTTAGCCAAGTCAGCAGGCTCAGACACCATGTGTTTGACCAACTTGAGCCCAGACAAATCCTTTGCAACCTGTTTGGTCGGTGTGCCTGTGCCAGCCAAGGAGTAGCCAATACCCAATCATGACAAATATTGGTGTGAGGCTGCCAACGAGACCAATCCCATAACCAGCTGGCATCACTGGGCCCCTGATCTTCTTAAAGCACCATCTGAACCTCAAGAATTTGAATTCTTGGTTCATTGGTGATGGAATTTTGTGCTGAGTTTCAGTACCAGGGAGATCCACAGTTAAATGTTACTCCCCATCATCCTGAGGACAGATACTCAAGTTTGTGGTGCAATTGTACTACCCCAGTGCCCCCTAAGGGTGAAACTGCTGACGAGTAGATGACCTAGATGAGTCCCCATGACAATTAGCAACAAAATATTGGCTCATTTGTGGAGATAGAGCCTGGCAGGACATTCCCTCAAAAATTAAAGGTGGCCCATGTAGCATCAGGCAACTCACTGTGATAGCACCTATCGTTAAAAAAGCCATCAAGAGAAAACACAGAGAAAAAAGGTTTGCCCATCATTATAAAGAAAACTGTAATAGCAATTTCAGACCCTAGGGCCCTGCAAAATGAAGTACATCGAATTTATTTCTACATCAACTTGCCTCAGGCGAGGCACTGAAACCAATATACCGATTGGGTTGTTGGCAGAAGAAAGAAGACAGTGCTACTTCCATTGCAATTAGTGACATGATGACTGATGTTAGTGCTGTCAGACATGCAACCTTACAGAACAGAGCAGCAATTGATTTCCTTAGCAGCCATTCCATGTGTTCAGTGTCACCTCCATGTTCAACACTGTCACTGTCAGCTTTGTCAGCTTTGGGACTGTGTTTGAGAAGTCAAATTTTTCTGACTGTTGAAGGGCTTTGGGGCCCAGAGTTCTTGTTAGGAACAAGGGATGAAGTGTGTGAGCCAAGGAGTTGTTGGACCAGGTGTTTTGTGTAAGTAGTGAGAAGGGTTTCTTCCTTTCTGTTTCTCTTTCAAGGGGAATATTAATGTTGCCCCTGAGTCCTCAAGAGGGGAGCCTGTGGACTGAGCTGCAGCAGAGGGAGCTTTGCCTGGCACCGAGGGCTGAGGGAACAATTCCCAGGAGCCCGAGGAGCTTGGTAAGGACAGAGCCCCCACTGGTTTAGAGAGGGGTGGGATGGCTGCTCTGAGCCTGCCTCTGGCAGTGAGGGAGATGAGAAGGGTTGAGTTCCTCTCTGCAGGCTTGGTGCTTCCTGGTGCCTTTAGTTCAAATCCTGCACTGGCACAACCTGCCTGAGCCCTGCCCTCCACGCTTCTCCAGAGGCTCTGACACTGAGTCCTCTGAGGGAATCCACAAAATTAGAGGGTTTTGGGAAAGCTGCAAAAGGCAGGTCTCGGATACAGTAGAACTGTGATTAGAGCCAAGCAGCAGCCATGAGATAGGTCAGCAGAAAAATTATTTAAACTGCAGAAAAGCAAAGACAAATAGAACAATGGTCTGTGCATTAACGCTGGTCTAGAATAACTCTCTAAGCTACAGAAAAGTTTATCTAGCAAGATATTAGGAAGGTTGAAGCTTAATAATGGAGCTCAGTGCGTTGTGTTTTAAGGCTTACACGTAGGTATTGTATTCGAAATAAGCAAGCATTGTTTTAACCAATGGAACATGTGCTTATAGTGATTGGATAGAACTACTGTCAATAAGCTTTTGCTTTGTGTGATTGGTCAAAAAATTTATAAAGTAAGTTGTAACATTAAGTTCTTTGTCTGCTGCCTGGGATGTGAGCTGCTGGCATCTTCCCATTGTCATAACCATGTAATGAGACTGATGCTGGAAAACAAACAGCTCGAGGTGCGTGCCTCAGCAGACCCGGCCCATTCGTGATTTCTACATAGCCCCCTGCCAGCGTCAAATGGCACGGCTTGATTTGCAGGGCAGACAGTCTTAAACATCTGCAATATCCTATCAGAGTCCTAGTTTGGCTTCATTCAAAGAAAGAGGAGAGTGCACCTAACACTGACCACTTGTTAGGCAGTATCTTCCACCTTGCCCTTGTACCCCTACAGAGAGGCTGTCTGCAAAATGCCCAGAACACCATCCAAATCTGCAGCAAGTACAGGAAAATCAGGCAGAGAATCTTTCTGTTTTCAAGGTCCCCCCTCCTAGGTGACTTGACCCTTTCTACCTGATTCTCACTTGAGATCTACCCATGATAGAGCACTGCAGGAAAACACTTTAAAGGGTCATTAACCAGGACCTGCTTGGAAAGCAAGGGTAGAAACTCTTTCCCTCCCTGATAGGATGCGGGCTGGCAACTGCTGCTCTGAAGATGTGCAGCTGCTCCTCTCTGGAGAGGCCATGGAAGGGCTGTGATGGTGTACAGGAACCAGAAGAACGATGAGCTCAGGTTGGCATTTAAGCTTCATGGGAACAAGCAGAATGAAGAGCTCACAGTGGAGATGAAATTCGCCTGTGCCTGGCTCCTCCGATGAAACCCCAAGAAGTCCAGATGAAGCAAACACCTTCTCCCAAGCAGCTAGGAACCCTCAGAGTCCTGAGCACCTGCACTTAGCCTGGAAGGGCCTGGAGGCAGCTCTAAATCCTCAGGTGAGGCAGCACTGAGGTCCTGGTATGAGAGCGCTGTGTAGCAGTGAGGGAAGGAAAAGGGAAGCAAAGGGAAGGCTGGGTCACTATTGGTCTTTGGGTGTGTTTCCCTTGGCAGCAACTGTACTGTCAGGGAAAACAAAAGCTCCCTGAATGGTTAAAACTGAAAATCAGGGACAAAGACTCTCTAACTAGTCAAAGTTACAAAGTGGTATGTTCATTACGCCGGCGGCCGGCACAGGGGAGGGTCATTCCTGAAATGCGTGACCGCTGGCCGGGCTCGGCTCGGCACGGCACAGCACAGCAGGATCCAGCAGGACAGGGAAGGGCAAGGCAGGCACGGAAGGGCAGGGCAGGGCACTGGGAGCAGTGACAGGCTCTGTCCCCACACTGCATCCCATGCCTGGGTAACCATCGGGGACAGAGAGGAAGGACATTGCTCTGTCTTGGCTGCGGAAAGGATGAAAAGGGGGAGTTAGAAAACATTAATTTGGACTCCTTTTCAGCAGACTAGCTGGTTTTATCTCACCATGTCTGCCTGTCTTTGGCAGAGTTGGCACATTGCTCATGAATTGGAGTCAGCTACGGCAGCAGGAATGGGAAGCAATTTTGTCAGCATTGATATCAAAGCCAAAGTGCTGCCCCATGGATGGATGGTGCTTTCTTCAGGGGATTTCGGGCCTAGAGTTGTAGCAAACTCACACTGGTGTCTTCCCAAGCAGCGTTGCCTTTTTCTTTCCTCAGGAATCACCTCTTCTTTTTCTTCCCCCCAATCTGGGGAGAGTTCCCATGCAAATGTCTCCTGCAGCCAACTCCTGTCACTGTAGACTGACAAAGGAGATCTTGCAGTGGGGAGAGACTCCCTAGAGCTGCTGTGGAGAGCTGAGGGGGGAAGCTTTGTCCCTTAGTCTTGAAGTGTTGTTGGGGAGCTGCTTGTGCTCTGGGGGGCGGACACCAATGATGTTTATCCAAGCCTTGCAGGTTCATTCCTGAGCTTGCTGACACACCACAGAGACTTTGGGGTTGTCGTACTGGCAAACAAATTTCAGTCTGGGCACTTCTTGAAATCCTTCAATTATTCTTTTTTTGCTTTTCTGCAGAAATGTTGTCATCATCTATTCCTTCAAGAGAATCTTTTCCTACTTTTTGGGGAATTCCTTTTGCTGCCCTCCCAGACCAGGCCAATTCCCAGGGCTCCTTCCCAAAGTGAGGTGCAGCCCATGGCCTCCACTCTCCAGCTGGAACAGAAGGAAGCACGGAGTTTGCGGTTGTGGGAGAGGAGCTTCTCTTTCCTGCCTGCTTTCCCTTTGGGACAGATTGGTGTGTGCTCATTTGATAAAGGCAGGTTTAAACTCTGAAGCAGTTGTGTTTCAAACTGCTCCCTTCTCCAGGTCTTCTGTGGGTATCCTTGGACAAAAGGCCTCTTGGTGGGAGCTCCCAATGGCAGGTTAAGGAAGGAGGTTGATATTTCAGGGTTGTGAATGCTGAAAGCAGCTGGTTTCTGGAGTCCAGAACTGGGAATGGCTCATTTTTTCTCCTGCCTGCAGAAAAGGAAGTTGCAAAGTGGGAATTTCATTTGTGGAGATGGCCACCAGGGGTGTTTGCCAAGAGATGGGCTGGCAGAGAGGCAGGTCTCTTGCTAAACTGGCTGTGTGTTTGTTTTGATGGTGGAGAGGGTCAGAGATGCAGACACACCAGCTGAAGGAACAGTGTGATTTACTGTAATGCCAAAATGTAAAAAAGAGTCAGGAAAGGATAAGCTAAGCAATGCACCTCAGCATTATTACAAAAGGGTGCCTCTGGTGACTAAGGAAGATCCATCACCAGGTAGCCCAATGGTTTCCCCTTCATCCAGAGCCGCACATCAGCTGGGGGAAGCTGTCCCAGCCCAGCCCTGCAGATCCACGGTCGGGAACCGGGAAATCCTGCGGTGCCTCCACCTTTGGTGGCCACAAGGCTCCTGAGTGCGCTGTGAGAGTAGCCTGGCTCCGACAGTGCTGGACGAGCAATGTGCCAGAGCTTCTGCTGGGGGCACAGCTGGTGTCATTCTCCTCTTGGTTTTCTCCCCAGGCCTGGCCAGGGCTCAAGGAGGAACCAAGGCCAGGTGTGGCCTTGTCCATTTTCCTCATGCAGAAAGGTGAAGACGTGTTTCACCAGAGAATGCATGCAACTATCCTTTTGATAGTAACACTTGGTTAAGGAGCAGATACGTAGAATATTGGGTTGGGAATGTCACCTAGAGGGCAGCTTTGGCTGAGGTCCTGTTGTTGAGGCTTCAGTCAGGGTCTGTGGTTCAGGCCTTGGTCCTTCAGTATTTTGTGGTGCAAATCACACCTGTGCAGAGCTGCAAACAACCAGGTCTATCATTAGCACATTTGAGACAGGGAACAGGATTAGCCCTGCAAGGCAAGGCTGGGGCCAGGAGCAGAAGGCCAGCACCCTGCTTTTGCCCACAGGCAGCCCTGCAGAGCAAGCAGCCCCTCCTGCCCAGGGGCTGAGGTGCCCGAAGCTGCCTCCCCGCTGTGCAGCTCTGCAGAGCCCGCGGGGCGCAGGGTCCTGGGCAGCCAGGGCAGCCCGGCTGCCTTGGGGCACAAGGAGTGCCCCAGAGAGAAGCTGCTGCCCTTTGCTTTGGAACTGTTCCTCAGAGTCTTGTCAATAATCCACAGTGTCTGATGTGTTTTCCTTTCCTCTCCCAAGTTTAACACAGCTTTTTGAGAAAGCTGACTGATGTAGCTGCTGCTGGTGGTGCTTTTGTCTGCAGGTAAGGGCAGGTGATTTGGACCAAGGACAGAGTCCATTGTTAACACCCCAGCTTTGCCAAGTCAAGAAAGCCATTCACAATTGGACTACCACAACTGAGCTGTTTTCCTAGGTTTTGGAAAGCTACCACCTTAAGAAACCCAACAGATTTTCCTCCAGGAGGATACCAGCTGTAGCATGATTCCAATGTTTTCCACTCCTTTTCTGTGTCTTTTAAGAGTTCCTCAGTACCCAGAAGGAATGAAACGACCTGTGATAATGTGATTTGAGAGCTTTGTGTTGTTCGTTGCCACATGAGTGTTCATGACAAGCTGGACAGCCCACTCGTGGCTCTGTCAAGTTAAATTTATCCCAATTCTGTGCAAACAGCAGCCCCGAGATGCTGAGAAGAGCAGGCACAGTGGGTGGGTGTGCATGCACACACCCAGAGGCTGACTGCTCTGTGGGCAGAAGGTTTTGAACTGTTGTAAATCATCACACTCCCAAGCTGGAGGAAGAAAACAAATCTATTAAAAGATATAAATCTATATGGAATGAAAAGATATCAAAATGAATGAAATAATGCATATTAATTTATCATATCTGTAATTTAACACCTATATACTATTGCTGGCAGGGGGTCTCTGTAAAAATCATGATCATGACGGGGCTGCTGAGGAACACGCCTCGAGCTGTTTGTTTTCCAGCATCAGTCTCATTCCATGGTTATGACAATGGGAAGATGCCAGCAGCTCACATCTCTGGCAGTGGGCAATGGACTTAATGATACAACTTACTTGAAAAGTTTTTTGACCAATCACACAAAGCAGAAGCATATTGACAGTAGTTCTACCCAACCACTATAAGCACACGTACCTTTGGTTAAAACACTGCTTGCTTATTTTGAATACAATACCTGCTTGTAAACCTTAAAACACAATGCACCGAGCTCCATTATTAAGCTTAGAAGTTCCTAATATCTTGCTAGAGATATTTTTTTGAAGCTTAGGGAGTCATTCTAGCCAAGTATTAATACACAGACCATTGTTCTATTTGTCCTTACTTTTCTACTTCTTATATAAGTTTTCTGCTGACAAATCTTATGGCTGCTGCTTAGCTTAATTGCAGTTCTGTTGTCTCTGAGGCCTGCCTTTTGCAGCTTTCCCAAAACCCTCTGATTTGAAGGAGTCCCACAATTCCCCCTCTGGGTACAACTAAAAAGAAACCTTTGTAACCATGTTGTTTATTAACTACCTTGCATTTCATAGCTTTACTATAGTATACCTGCTTATTTCTTGCTTAAAGCATCCTTTTTGCTCGCATTAAGCCTTGCTGTATTGCAACACAGCAATTTTAATGCTGTGGAAGTCAAGTCAGTTCAAAGGGCATAAGTCATGTCTGATAGCAATTACAAGTCGTTGTCCAAAAAAAGTCACGCCTGTTCCGAAGTTTTAATTCAAAACCTTCCTCCATGTCTATACCATCACCAATTTCAAGAACTCTCTGTGAATCCATTTCCTACCTCTCTGTCTTGTGTGATAAAAACTTCTTTGATAGTTTTGTCCATCATTTGTCACACACACCGACATATGCAAGGCATTACTATTACTATCACTACCAAAACACCCAATACATATAGAGACCTATTCTACAAAGTTCCCTTAGCCAAGGTGTAAAGCTCCATCCTTGGAACAAATGATCTAACCATGACCCACCATCTTCTTTAATTGGACTGTCAAATCTTTCAGCTTTTGTATGCTTTTGTGGATGGATTCAGAGTGATCAGACAGGTTCATGCAATGCAATCCTTCAAATTCCTCAAAACCAAGCCCATGTGCCTGTGAAAGAAAATCAATTGCTGCTCTGTTCTGTAAGGTTGCATGTCTGACAGCACTAACATCAGTCATCATGTCACTAATTGCAATGGAAGTAGCACTGTCTTCTTTCTTCAGCCAACAACCCAGTCGGTATAATGGTTTCAATGCCTCGCCCGAGGCAAGTTGATGTAGAAATAAATTCGATGTACTTCATTTTGCAGGGCCCTAGGGTCTGAAATTGCTATTACAGGGGTTTTTTTTTATAATGATGGGCAAACCTTTTTTCTCTGTGTTTTCTCTTGATGGCTTTTTTAACGATAGGTGCTATCACAGTGAGTTGCCTGATGCTACATGGGCCACCTTTAATTTTTGAGGGAATGTCCTGCCAGGCTCTATCTCCACAAATGAGCCAATATTTTGTTGCTAATTGTCATGGGGACTCATCTAGGTCATCTACTTGTCAGCAGTTTCACCCTTAGGGGGCACTGGGGTAGTACAATTGCACCACAAACTTGAGTATCTGTCCTCAGGATGATGGGGAGTAACATTTAACTGTGGATCTCCCTGGTACTGAAACTCAGCACAAAATTCCATCACCAATGAACCAAGAATTCAAATTCTTGAGGTTCAGATGGTGCTTTAAGAAGATCAGGGGCCCAGTGATGCCAGCTGGTTATGGGATTGGTCTCGTTGGCAGCCTCACACCAATATTTGTCACGATTGGGTATTGGCTACTCCTTGGCTGGCACAGGCACACCGACCAAACAGGTTGCAAAGGATTTATCTGGGCTCAAATTGGTCAAACACATGGTGTCTGAGCCTGCTGACTTGGCTAAAGCAAGGCAAACATTCATTTTTGGTTGATCTACAGGCATGTATGCACAGCAAAAGCAAGCAAGCAAAACCAACAAGCGCCTGTATATCATTTGATCAAACTCCATGTTCCTGCTCCGCTATTTTTTGGCAAAAGCTTCCCCATCTATTTCAGTTCTCAAGCAAATTTTTTAGCACTTATTCAGGGACTGGCCAACTATAGGGCACTAAACTGTCCCTCTAACCTTCAATTTTTACAAATTTGGATATCTTAGAATTCTTTTGAACACAATGGACACCACGCTTTTGCTGAGGAGCTCTATGATACAAACCATTTTCACAGTCCAAAAATCAACATCAAACTCAAGATTTGTAGCTTTCACAGGTTGAACAGGGAACAGGTTGCATGCACCGTAGCTTCTCCATGCGGCTCACGTCTGCGTGCTCATTTCCCTGCTGGTGGAATTGTCGCTGCGCTCTTGTGTATGAGATGGTTTCACATCCTTCACAGGGAACATCTTAGGTCCGGCACCTGTGCAACTGCAACATACCCTTTGCCCCAAGTGATTAGCGGAAATGGTCCTTCAATTTGTCCTTACTCAAGGTTTCTGATCAAAACAGAAGGATTTTCTTTCAATTTGGCCTGTGTGCTGTTTGAAAAGTGCCTAAAAATTGGAGGATTAGTTCCTGCAAATGAGCTATTCAAAACATAAAGACATCTAAAGCTTTGCTCAACCTCATCTGGGTTGTTGCTTGAGCCACTCCCTCTTTTGTTGATCTAGAATGAGTTTAGAGTGTGGTGCGTCCTTTCAACAATTGCCTGACCTGTGTGGGAATAGGGAATTCCAAAATGTGGCGAACACCCCAGTCCATCAAAAATGTGGCCAATTTTTGAGCTGTGTATGTGGGACCATTTGTCAGTTTTCATCTCGTGGGGGATCAGTTTGGCGAGCTCTGGGCCCAGTGACACTGACAAGGACAAAAGCAAAAGACGAGAGGCGCTCTCTCTTCCTGGGACCAAAGTCCCCCATCTTTAATGGAGAACAACTCCAGGAGAGAAAGGGAGTGTCCAGGAGAGGAAAGAAGATGTCCAGAGGAGGATAGAGAGTGTCCATCTCATGGCAGGGGATTTTAAACCCTGGGGGAGGAGGGTGGGTAGAAAGGAACTACCATAATTCAACATAATAAATCACCACACTGAAGTTTTCTGCATAAATTGCTGCACTTGTTGCAAAAGAAAATCCTAAAATCTCCCCAAACACAACCGTGCAGTCCCAAATGACCACAATGTGGGAGAAAAACCACTCAACCCCCCTGTATACCCAAGCACCAGGTGTCACAGGGAGCACCAACCCCTGCAACTAGAAAGTCCACATACACAGGCTTACCGGGAAAGGAGTATATCTTTATGAGGGGACAGAGTGCTCACTTTTCTCAACACAACACACACCATCCACCACATCAGCATCCACCCACATCATCTTCCTCAAACATTCACACACTGAAAACACAACCACAATTACAACCCACAGGAAAAATAGCAGCAATGAAACAGGATTTGCTCAATTCACCCCCAGAATTGCTAGCAGGTCCTTATTGACACAGCAAATCCTTTCTGCCAGCAGCCAGACCCAAACCCAAACTGTACAGGCATACGTTGTGCACAGGATGTCTCTGTGTGACTTGTGAACAGCCCTTCCCCTGCATACACCTTACGGGTTACTTTATACAGAGTTAAACGTTCCCTTTCTCCACAGTCCCAGCAGTCTTGTCTGTTCCCCACGAGGAACAGCCGAGAGCGGAGGTGCCTCGAGGAAAGGAATGTCCTGGCAGTGCCCAGAGACGTCCAGAGCCCGGTTGTTCTCGCTGGAGCAGAGAAGCGATCCTGCCGCGGTCACCAAATGAGGTGTGGAATAGAACTCACCAGAGTTCAAGGTAGAAGGGGGTGTGTTTATTACAGCGCCAGGCACACGAGGAGTTCTCTCTTAAAGACATGTGTGAAGAATCACTGCCGCTCTACTTATCTAAAAAAGTGCTACATATTCATATAATTCCCAAAACGACTAATACATATTCATTAGGTAACACTGCCTACCCTCCTTTGTATTAAAATATATTGTAATTGAGTCCAAAGTTCCTTCACATTTCTGCAGTCTTTCAATTCAAAAGGCTTGGTGGGTTTTAAAGTGGGGAATGGCCTCCTTCAGATTAAGGCCAAGACGTCTTCCTCAATTTGACCTCTTTCCTTATGACCTGTTGGCAGGCTTTCACACCCCTTGGCTAAAGCTGAAATTTCGGGGCCCAGGTGCAGGCTACGGTCCTCTTCTTTGTCACAAAGAAATCCGCATCCCATCCTGCTTCTTTAAACATAGTAAAGACAGGCAAGTGATATATTACCCTAGCCTTAACTACCTGATCTGCTAAAAATTAACTATCCCTTATTATTTCTACTCTTCTTGCTATACTCTTTCTGCCTAACCAAATCTTGCTTAAATTTTAACTCTTCCAGTTCTTTTCAATCCTGGATTCATTGGCCTCATCTCACACACCAGCCATGTGTGAGCCGATGCTGTAACTGGGAAATTCCACTCCTAAGCAGGAGATACAAGGCCTGGTTCTGAGTTGGAAGGGTGAGAAGGATGAGATGCACAGCATTTTGATCCAGGGGATGTCCTGAAAGTGCACTGCCTAACTGCCCCTGCTGCCGAGCACCACGCTCCACCTCCTTCTCCTGCTCAGCAGATTTTTAGGAATCCAGGGCTTGGTATATATGATTTGCTACTGCAACAAATAGAATGAATTTGCTTTGCAATCCCAGTTTTGTCCTGGGTTATTTTGTGCATGGGTCTCCTCCTGAACCTGTGTCAAAGACTGGCAGGGACTAAAGGACACTCCTATTCTCATGTCAGTAAATACGGAGAAGTGATTTAAGTATCAATAAGTCAAAAGGTATCAATGAGTAAATCAAACAATTTGGGGGAATATTTAGCCTATGAGTTTCAGCAAAGTATTGAATATGTCTTAGATCCATGGATACAAACTAGTAATTGAGATTGCTGGGTGTGCACGTGTTGGGGAAGTGACTCCCCAAACACCCAGTGCTGAGATCAAGGATTGCCTCTTTTCTAACCCTGACCTGGCAGCAGGGATTGGGCCCTGCTTGGTAACGTTCATTTTGAAGACTTCTGTTGAGCAGGTAAGAATGGTCAAAATGAAGTCTTTCCAGCTGTTTCCCTTTGGTTTACCTGTTTGAGGGTTAAAATTCTGTGCTGCAGGTGTGCTGGGTGTGTGCAGAGCAGTGCAGCCCCAGAAACCCCTTGGCTTGCCCACAAGTTGTCATGCCTTGTTGCCAGGTGTGACCAGCTGTGGCAGCAGAAGGAGCCCGCAGCGCAGTGGGCACTGTGCCCTGCCCAGCCGGGGCTCTCTGGCACAGAGCAGCAGCAGCACCAGCACCGTTCAACCCGCTCCTGCCTTGGCTTCCCCTGCACACAGAAGCCTCTGGAAATCAGCACCACCAGTGGCGTTCCCAGCTTGGAGCAGCTGCTGCTGGCGGGCAGATGCTGCCAGTTCGACTGCTGCCAAAGGGGAAGAAAGGCAGAGATGTACATGCACCAGAGACCTGGGCATGTCCAATAAAGGTGCAAATATGTGGGGAGATTTGTTTGGAAGCATTTCAGCTGTGATGCCAACAGTGGCTTCTCTCCTGGTTCTGTGTATTCTAGACGAGTAATGCAATGGTTGGCTCTGACAATTATAAAGTAGATGTTATGTGGATGTTCAAATGTGTAGTGATGGTATTGTAATATATCCTCCCATAGTCCTCTTTCCCATCCCCCTTGTAACAGCCTTGGTAGTCAGGGCATTTGTGGAGGGCTGGCTTGCGACCAGCAGGCAGGGTGTAACAACACCTGACCTCCAGTCAGGATGCAAGAAAGTAATCTCCACCAATGGACAGCAGAGAAAGAGTTGACTGACAAAACTTTTGGAGGAGCTAAGGGTATAAAAGGCAGAGCGTCCTTTTTGTAGATAAGCACATGGCTGCTAGTCACAGAGACTCCCAATGCTGCAATTTTTCCCTTTTCAGTCCTTTGTTAAGGTTTAATAAACCTTTAAAATTTCAAAAGTGAGAGTCATTTCTCACATGTGCAATGCTGTGTGCCATTTTCTTGGTCTGGTTTCCTTTGCTTGTGTCCCATCTGAGTGCTCAGCTGGGGTACTGGCTGTAGGTGCTTGGGGCACTCTTGGAGTTCCTCTTGGATCCCCTGAACAACAGGGTTTGGCCCATGAGGGGATTTTGTGCTGCTTTGTGACAGAGAAGAACTTCCCAGGCTCTTTTGTGTTTGCTGTAGGGGAGGTTGGTTATTGCTGTGCATAAATTCACAGATGAAGGTGGAGCATTTGCTTTGTGATGTCAGGGCATGGTTGCCACATTGTCGTGGTGACATCAGAAGGTTGCCTTGGTGCATGGAAGGCCTAAGTGTCAGAGCAGCCCTAGCGCTTGCTCATATCAGGAGAACCCTCCTGGTTGGGGAATTTGTCAGTGGGTAGCTGCCCACTGACAAGACCCTTGTTTTTTCTATATTTACCTAACTTTCAAAAAGGACAATGCTTCACCATCTGGCCAAGGCAGCTTTTGCTGTGTATGGCATTTCTTTCTCCATGTATTACGTGACACACTTCACCCGTAAGTAGAGATTTCCCTTCTACTTAGGTTTGGGTGTAACCTCACCTGACTCTTGCATGTCTTCCTGCTCTTTCTTGGTGACTGAGTTTCTGATTTTGAAAGAGAAAGAGCATTAGGATGCCACTGGTTTGGTAAAGCTCCTGTCAAGAGGTTCAGATAAAAGGGGGTGTCTGTAGCCACAGGGGCAGCATTTGCAGGGGAACCTGCAGGGCTTCTGTTCCCTCCACAGGAGAGTCTGTGGCAGCAGAGTCTGTCATTTCCTCAGTTTGCTGGGACAAGCAGGACAACTTCCAAAATGCAGACTGGGAGGCCCTCTCAGAAGGCCTTCAAAAGACTTTGTAATTCTCCCCAGAACTCAGGGAAAGCTTCTTTTATTCTAAATTTTGTAATGAAAGGATTTGACTGTCCGTTTTGACCCTTGACTGAGTGCTAAAAGAGAGATTCCCTTTGCAGTGAACTGCAACCGCCAAAGCAGTGAGTGTCTGCTCCTGAGCCCTGGAGCTGCTGCTGTGCTGTTTCACAATAGAACTGCCACAGCTCAGGGGGGTTTGGGGCAAGCTTTTCTGGGTGACTGTTTTCAGCAACTTAATGGGAATTAGTGCATGCAACTTCTTTTTTGAAAAAAGTACCTGAAAGACAAGAGAACAAAAGCTGCTTTATCTGTTGGACAGAACAGAAGCATTGAGTGTTGAAGAACAATTTGCATTTTCTTGATCATGTTTGTATTCATTTACTGACTAGACAGGCCAAAGTGTAGGCACAACCAAGATTATTGTCCTGATCTCTTGCTGGCTGTGTGAAAGAACTATGTCATGTGGAGGGATGTTGATAAAGAAAAAATACTCTCTGTTTGGGTTGACTTCTCATCTGTGGGATTCAGCAGCCCAGGCAGTTTTCTCACAGCACTTGTTCATTTTCCCTTGCCCACTCCAGGTCACCTGAAGCGTGTATTCAGAGGTGCTGATCCTGAGGTGAGTGAGAAAGGAACATTTCATGTTCCTGGTGCTTAGGAATTGTAGAACAACCTGTGAGCTTGGTCTGTGGCAGTAGAGTGTAGAGGGCCAGCTGGGTAGGCTGAAAGAAAATCCATTATTTCCATGTCTGCAGCAGCAATAACAAAGGCATTGCTGGCTATTTCCTAATTTTCCATTTCAGAACTTTCAAGGAATGAAAAGCTCATTTTGCAGAGAGAATGTTGCTTCTTGATAGTAGCAAGGGTGTAATGTCTAATTCAGAACTATTAGCAATTCTATTGAATTAGCCCATTTAAATTTAGTTGCAGTGACTTAGAATCCCATTGTTATAAAATTTTCTGATTTGTCCTTAGAAAAGCTGGTTGTAGAAATAGAGGTGAATAGAATAAAGTGCTGAATAGAAAAAAGGTTATAAATTACAGGTAACTTTCTGTCCCTCACACTGCTGTCTGTCCACAGATCCCAGAACCAACAGCAGTCTCTCCTCTGGCTCCCTCTGCTCATGGAGAGGAGGCCGAAGAGGAGGCAAATGAGGTAGATGAGCGCCAGCCTCCAGCTGTGCTCACAGCACAGCCTAAACATTCTGAGCCAGTAAGTGCCAGCTGTGTGTGCTGCTGTCTTTAGTGCAGGGCAGAGCTGCAAGTTTCTGACCAGCCAGCACTTGCTGTTGCTGGCTGAGGATGCTGAGTGCTGGAGTCCTGCCAGGACCCAGTGATTGCCCCCAGCCTGTGACAGCTGGACAATGGGCTTTGGTCTGTCACGTTTAGGCACCAGCTTCCTGGCACTTTGATGGGGGCCAGCCTGAAGCACGAAGGCTCCCTGATCCCAGAGCAGGGAGCATGTCACAGACACTGTGCTCAGCCTTGTTGGATACACAGGGGACACTGTGGCGTGGAGAGACCTGTCCCCCTGCACAGACTGGCCAAGTTGCTGCAGGCACTAAAAAATGTTGATCTGACCAGAAAAGCTCTTGGTGGTGCTTTGTCCCCACAAACTTCTTGGATGTGCTTACTTGGGAGTATTTCAGAGACACACTGGGGATGTAGAGTTGCTGCTTGAAGTCAGGGATTTTGGTGCCTTTGTTGCCAGGTTGCTCTTTTCCCCTTCAGGCATAGCAGCCGGTAGCAGAGCAGATAGGTGCTCTGAGTCTGCCTGTTTCTTGGTCTTTGATAAGCTGCAAGGAGATGACTGTGTTGTCCATGAAGCTGTGGGCATCCATTCTTGTCTAGTGTGGCAAAAGAAACAAAGGGAGTAGTTCTGAACCCTTCTTCTGAGGCAAAAACCAGACACTGCATGTGTCTGTTGATACCTTCTATTGTGCAGTTTGCTTTGAAAATTGCATTGGAGCCTAGAATGGGAGCAAAGCTGCAAGTCCTTGACTGCTGTCTTGTAATGCTAAAACCAGGGTGTACACCTTGCAATGGAGCCTGCAGTATCTGAAGTGCAATGGGCACCTTTGTGGCTGGGGAGCTGCGTGGGCCCAAAGGACGCAGGGCTGGCGGCACTGAGCAGCTGAAGATGAGGCAGCGTGGGGCCAGGGGGCCAAGAAGGCCAAGGGCACGGTGGCTGTGCCGGCAGCAGTGGGGCAGCAGGAGCAGGGCAGTGAGCGTGGCCTGTGCTGGGCAGCGCTGCGGCCACAGCTGGAGTGCTGTGTGCAGCTGTGGGCCCTGGGAAGCAGAAAGTCATGGAGGGGCTGCAGCGAGTGCACAGAAGGACAGGGGAGCTGGGCAAGGGGGGGCAGCACAGGGCCAGGGAGGAGGGGCTGAGGGAGCTTTAGCCTGGAGAATGGGGGTTCATGATGGGCCTTCAGGCAGACTTCCATAGATCCCTGCCTTAGACCCATAGAGCCAATGCTCAGCACAAGGGCTGTTTCCCTGCCAAAAATCCCTTCACTGCATCCAAGTGCTTTAGACACCGGAGTAGGTAACACTTTCATATTTTGTTTGTTTATTTGTTTGTTTGTTTGCTAGAAGGAGAATCCTTGTGTAATTTCTCCTTCTCCAGGGAGCAAGGGAGCTTTTTCTCAATCTTTCCTGCCCTTTTCCAGCACTGGCAGAAACACATCGCTTTCAGGTTAACGGCTCCTGTGTCTTTTGGCAGCCCAGGGAATCAGTGTGTGTTGTGTTTGGGAATTGAGCAGGAAATCGATGCCTTTGCATTCCAGCTGGTGCTCAGAGATTAGAGGAGCTGGAGGGGCTGGGCTGCATTTCTGACTCCAGCCACTTTAGCCCCATCAGTGTGGTCGAGTCCAAGAGAAGAACTTGTCCGAGCACAGATGCACAAAAAGAGAAGTTCCCAGTGCAATGCTCTGGGTCTGACTGCATTCCATAGGGACCCACACGCTCCAGATTCCCCAAGAGTGAGGGTTACTGAAGCAACAGGAGAGCAAGTTCAGGACGGCTGCGGATCGGGGCACTGCTACCGAGTGCTGATGTGTGTAGCGACAGAAAGGACAGTATTGATTCAGGGTGACCCCCCCGTAGGGAATAATGTGCTTTGGCTCTATGATTTAGAAGGTTAAACAAATGCTTTCTTAAGCTGTGGTATATTACACTAGTACTATATTAAAACTCTACTATAGAGATACTATACTAAAAAGCTACCAAAGGAAAACTGGTGACTGTCTCCAGACAGTCACAACACAGCTTTTATCTAATTAGCTAATCAAGCTAAACAACTATCACTAAAATCCAATTAACAAATTTCTTTCAGTAAACAATCACTATAAAACATTCTACATGTACTAAACAACAAGAACAGGAAGTAGAGATAATAATTGTTTTCTCTTCTTCTCTAGGTTTCTCATAACCTTCCCTTAAAAAACCTAGGAGAGAGAATTATATCTCTCTCTGTTCAAAGAATGTAAATACCACAGCACAGTAAAGAGAGATTATAAAAGTGAGATCTGTCTATTTGAATCTTCCTGGCTCTGCTCCAAAGCAATGGAAGATGCAAAGTTCACCTAAAGGCATCCCTTCAGGAGAGGAGTAGAGACAAGTTCCACTGACTGATGGTGAGCAGGCAGAGATGTTTCCCCCTCCAGAGATGGTTGTTTTTTCCCCTCATGTTTTCCTGCTCCAGCCTTTTCTGACCTGAAGCCTTCATTTGTCCTTTAAATTTTTCCATGTCCTAAGGGAGTGGAACTATCCCATGCTGTAACTGGGGTCTGGTGACTTTGCTCATACACGCATTACATGACACATGGTTTCCTTCACTGGCATCCCCAGGGCTGTGTAAGTGCATTCGTTAATGGGGCCTTATGAGAAACTCTGTTGCTGCTGGTCAGAATTCTCAGTTGACAAAAGAGGGAGAAGAAACACCTTGGTCCTCCCCCATATACTGAGATGGCCATAGAGGTTCTCTGACTTCCATGAGAGATCTTTGCATGCATCCTCATCTCCTGGATGACCCGGTTTTCTAACAAGAGTGTGGATGTCAGGAAGGAGGAATGCTGGTGCAGGCCTGAAGAGAAGGTGAACTCCAGAAGTGTCTCTGACAAGGAGTGAGCTCACCCAGGAAGCCCCTGCAGAGCCAGGATGGAGCTGTGGGACAGGGCGGGGTGTCAGTCACTACTGAAAGACAAACAGGCCATGGCAGAAGCAGAGGGAGGCCCTCACCAGACCCCTGAGAAATGCCACCCCTTCCCTGTCAGCTGCCTGAGAGGCTGTTGGAGCTTCAGTCCCAGGTGGCCCGTGATTGTAGGGCCAGGGTCACTTTGGAATCTGTGCCTCCCCTCGGGCAGAGAATGACCCAGCAGAGCAGCAGCACAGTGCTTTGGGAACGTTTGAGTCCAGCAGTCTTTGAGTCTTGGCCCACAAAGGGTGTATGGGAAGTTGAAACCCATCTTGTCTTGCTTTCTGTGCAGGTGCTTCTAGAGAAAGAGCAGGAGCACACTGCCTTATCTGAGATGCCATGCCAGACTCAGGGAGAGCTGTTCCCTGCCCGAGAGCAGGAAGAGCAGCTCAGGCAGCAGGTGGAAGAGCCACAGGAGAATGGCCAGGTGAGCCTGACTGGCCAGGGGACAGAGGGAAGGGCAGGGAGAGGGGCATAAACCAGAGCTCCTGGGACTGAGGAGGCCAGGAGTCCCACAGGCACTGGAAGCAAAGAGCCTTGGAATTTGCAGAGATCAGCACCAGGACAGGATGGTTACAGTGGAAGCAGAGCTGGGTAGGGAAGCAGAAAGAAGGGGCTGAATAAATGTGATTTTGAGGCTAAAAGAGGGAAAAGCTGAGCCTGATGGCAGCTCTCAGTCACTGGCTCTGCTTTTATGTGTACAGAACATCAAGGCAGAGCCACAAGCAGAGCTGCCTGAAGCTCAGAGTGCCATCATGGCAGTGAAGCGGAGAAATGAAGACATCCAAGAGGAGAAGAATCTCCCTATGCAGAGGGGCAATCAACAAAAACAGGTGAATGAAGGAATGGGAGCCACTCCACTCATGAAAGAGAGTCCTTTCCGTTGTTGTTTACAGAAAAGTGACGAACAGCTGGAGGCACAGCTGCAGGAAACTGAGGCTAGGATCAAGGTAAGGAAGAAGAGGCTGGACAAAAAATTTAAAATTATCAATGAGAAAATGAATTGCCTCCTTCAGGAGCAAAAGGCTCTAGAAAAGCATGTAAGTGAAATAGCAATAGGCACTGCAGTCACCCAAGGGGTGGTTTCTGCCCTCCTTGCCTTTCCAGTGCAGAGGAGCAGGGGGTGGGTGATGCTTCTGAGTGCCATCCTGATGAGGCCTCTGTCAGAGCTGCTCTCAAGGACACTGCCTGCTCTGCTGGATCTCAGCTGATGCTCTAGACAGTGGCATTACTCCTCTGGCCATTTAGCCAGCAGTCATCTGAATGAACTCCTGCTGGCTTCTTCCAGGTGGCCTTGTTTCTTGAGGTGTTTTTGCAGGTGAACATGGTCACTCACATAGATTTGGAATACGAGCTACAAGCTGTCTGTATCCCTTGTGAATGCTCCTGTCCTTTTCTTTACTTTCTTCCTAGTCGATGACTCCTGGCTGACGGGGACAAGCTGTAGTCTCTGACTGCTTTGTTCTGTTTGACTTGAGGTGGAAGTGTCGCCATCCTACCTGGCAGCCTGCAGAGAGTTCCAGCAAATGACGGGCAACCAAGAGCCCCGAGGCTGGCATGAGGCCCAGGCACTGAGCCATCCAGAGATGCTGCAGGATAAGCACGTCCTGAGGAAGGTGCAGAAAAAGAGAATTTCATGGCAGGAGGTAGAACATTAGAATGAGGAGCTGCAAATGTATCTGCAGACCTAGGAGGGGGAAAGGAGTCTTTGGGAGGAAGTGGAGCGGTCTTTGCTGCAGTCATCCTTCTGAACAAGAAACTGGCTATGAACTGGAGTAAAAGCAGCCTTTGGTTTTGACCATTTGGTTTCACAAGTGGACATCCACAGCAACCCAGTTGTGGAGCTCTGCATGTGGCTGACAGCAGCTTCCTAAGGGCTTGCATTTCAAATGGCAATCTCTCTTGCATTTCAGGGCAATCTCTGCCACATCTTCCTGACATCAACTCATTTCTTGTCTCAGACCTGCACCAACTCTGACACTGAAGCTGCTGCTGAAGCAGCAGTGCTGTTCCAAGGAGCCTTTGCTCCCCAGCTGAAGAAGTGGAGCCTGAGCCCTTGGTTCACCTCCCGTGCTGACCCAGCTGCTGCTCAGCAACAGGAGATGGCGGGTGACTCCCTGGAGCAGCAGAGTACATCTGGTATCTTTCTTATCTGAGGGACAGTGTGTTGTGTGCACGTGTCAGCATAGCTGCACCAAGGGGTTCTGCTCAGTTTAGTGTCACAGAAGTGCTGGCAGTGCTCTGAGGCAGCAAGAGAGAGCTCTGGGTGTTCCTGCTGCCTCTGAGGGCAGCTTAGACAGGCTGGAGTTTGCCTGGGCTTCCCTGTCTGCCGAAGGCAGAAGCAGGGATTGTTCCTGGATCAGCAGAAGGCTGTGACTGCTTGAGTCCTAGCCACTGGCAGAAGCCCTGCTGAGATCAGTCTCCAGGAGAACAAATCAAGCCCGTTGTGATTCTGCAGCACACCCCAATCAATCTGCTTCTTGCCCGTAACAGCTGCCAGTGCTGTGCTCTCAGATAAGATCTGGTAGGGTTGAGAAGAGAGCCCAGTGGATGCTGTGTCTACCATCACCAGTTGGGACAAAAAGGGCACTGATCTGCGCCTTGGTGTGGCTGATCTCAAAGCCCATCCTGTTGTGTCCTGAATGGGGGCAACAGCTTGTCCGGGGCTCAGGCTGCCTCTGGCTTCTTTGCATCAGTGCCTGTCAGTGCTTATGCTTGGGTTTTGCCAACATTGTTGTGGTCCCTGCCCTGCCCCTGAGGGCTGTGGGAATGCAGATGCTGGAGCCTTCCTTAGCTGGGAGGGTCCCGCTGCTGCCCGGCTGCTGCAGCGCGGAGCTGCCTGAGGCCGCAGCCCCTTCTCTGGGCCGGCTTCTGCCTCGCACGGCCTGGACTCACAGGAGGGTCAGCATCTCCGCTGGGCAGCTCTCTGTGTCACAGGGGCGCCTGAGGAGCACTGCTATCCTCTGTGCCCGTGCCCGCCGTGCCGAGTTGGGAAGATGGGGACGTTTGCGGTGCCCAGAGGGCGAGTGCAATGGGAGCGACTGATCTGCGCTGTCAGAGTGAAGAGAAGCGGCGCGGTTCTTCACGCGGGGCATGGGCAAGGGCGTCTTTGGGCTCAGCCTGCTCATAAAGGGTGAGGGTCCTGATGCTGAAAGCCCCGTGGGGATTGGTTCTAGCATGAGCTGCTCTGGTTTACAAACGCAGAGGCATTCTTCTGGCAAACTGCTGCAAGGTGGAAAAGATGGGAACACTTTGCAATATTCCTCCTGTTCTGAACTTGACATCTGTTCAGAGGAATTGATTCTAGATGTCCAGGTGAATTTAATCTTAGCAAGTAGGAAACCTTTTCTAAATCTCACAGTGTTTATTCCCAAGAAAACAAAGGCACTGTTAGTTCCAGCTCTCCATAATCTTTCTAGATGACAAACTCACTTGCCTTGGTCGGTATTCTCTTCTGCTCTCAGTCTCCTCTGAATGTATCTCCCTGTGCTTCCCTGTGTGTCTGCTATCAAGCGGTCTCTCCCTTCAAAGGACGCTAGAAATCAGTCTCTGTGCCAGCCACTTGTGCTGTGGGCCTGCTGCTCTTTTCTTGTTGTTCCAGTTGCTGTTCCTGTTGTTTTTAGCCAGCTGTCCACCAAGGGAGGGCTCAGAGCCCCAAACAGTGGGGCTGCCTTTTGTATCTCCTAGAAGGTGGGATCTCTTCTTTAAAGTGAACATCTTGTATATTGTTTCTCTCAGGGAGAATGGTGAAGATGGAAAATCCTATTCTAAAATACATTGAACTGGAAAATATTGGCAGTGGGTGAGTCCAAGCAATGTTAATTGCACAAAACTATGCATCAGGCGTTTTGCTGGTGGAACAGGTATCAAGTGTAAAGTCAGACAAGCTGCAAATGTGTTCAGGCACTGGGCTTAGATTGTCAGTGCTGATCAGAATTTCTAAGTGTGCTCAGAAGGCATTGTCAAAGACACCTCCATGCTTCCAGTGTCCTGCAGGTCTTAGGCATTTACAGCACAGATCTCCTGTATGGGCTGGCTTTCACTGCAAGATCTAAATGGCTTCTCATTTCTCTGCTTCTGTTTTGTTGCTAGGACTTTTGGAGATGTTTATAAAGCAGTCGACACTGCCACAGGAGGAGAGGTAAATGTGAACAGCCCCTGCAGACTCTGCTGCACTCGAGGGCTTTCCCCTCTGGTGTGAGCTGTGGCTGGAGCTTTGGGCAGAGCTGTGCTGAAAAGGCACAAGAAGCACAGACTGGTGCCAGCCCACAAAACACATTTGGGACTTTGTCCTCCTCAGCTGCCGGAAGGAAGGCACGGAGGGCAGCGGTTCCTTTCAGAGAAGGACGCGCTCACTCGCTCTCCATTGCTAAAACAAAGGTGGTGCCTTTGAGCACCTCACTGCTCTTTGGGGCTACAGCTAAAGAGTCCTGAGTTCACATTTCTGGCTGCCAGCAAATCCATCTCAAAGTTACTGGTAGTTCCTTAGCCACCTGTAGTGCTGCTCTTGGGAACTGCACATAGGGAGAGATCAGCAAGGCATCCCTGAAAGCCCCAAGCCCTGCCCATAGCCCAGGATGTATCCACAGAGCATTAAGGCAAGGATTACTTCTTCTGAGTCCCAAATGACGCAGCAGAGAGTGTGGTCAGAGGTTGGTGGGTGATAACTGAGACACCGCTGTTATGAAGTGATCAAGGCAAAATGTCAGTGGCCCCACGTGTCCTGTAACTGGCTCCCAAGGGAGCAGAGAAATGGGCTGCTGGAATGTCAGTTCCTAATTACTGCAGTGCCTAATCACAAGGCAGTTTGGCACAGCTCAGCTGTGTCATTGCAAAATCACTCGCTCCACATGCCTTGTGGTTTCGTGCCACCAACCTCTCAAGTTACTGATTATCAATGTCATTTTAGGTGGCCATCAAGAAAATACGTCTTCAAGGACTGAGGAAGGAGGAACTAAAAGTCAATGAACTCATGGTCATGAAGGTGAACAGGAATCCCAACCTGGTCAACTGTTTAGGCAGGTGAGTTGTGCTTTTGTCCTATGAATGTTTGTTCACATATTGCAAACATGCAAGGTAAAATCCCACTTTGGTCACTGGCAGAAAATAGAGCTGTAATTATTGGCTAATTATTATTGCACTTTTCATCTCCAGTGGATGGGAAGAGATTGCATTTTGTCTGCACGAGTCTTCACTGGCACATGGTATTTGAAAATTGTTCAAAAGCCCGGATGAGTGGTGTCTTACTAAATCAATGATCTCTATATTCACAGCCACCACTTTGTTTTGGAGCTTGATTTTTTTCAAGTGTCTTCTTACGTCCAGGTAAACTAACAAGGATTTCCCTTGGATTGTTGGCACTGTTTTCCATTGCTATGCAGGCCAGGAAGACTAGGTGCTTTTTTCCAGAAACACCATGCATGACAGGCTTTTTATCTGGGCTGTTACTAAACTGCACATTTTGCTTGCTGCCCATCTAAGACATCTCCTTTTTCGCAGCTGTGCCTTTCTCCTTGAGACTGCACAGATGGCAAACAATGCAAAGCCAAGAGGGAATGTCTATTCCTTTATTTTGTCTTTGTCTCAAAGGGATCTGAAAAGGAGAGTCAACCCATCTTTTCCAAACAGCAACCTAGCCATGTACATTCATCTCCACTTGTTTCCTTCTTTCCTTCTTTCAGCTACCTTGTGGGTGAGGAACTGTCCCTGGTTATGGAGTACATGGATGGAGGCACTCTGAGCGATGTCATCAGCCAGACCTACCTGTCGGAAGATGAGATGGCAGCCATCAGTCAGGAGGTCAGCAATCCCATCTGTGTTTCCAAGGGCTTGGGCAGCATTGTCTGGGAAACAGGGCCTCAGAGCTGGAGTGATTTCCTGTGCCAAGCTTTGTTTCTGTGTTGCTGCTATTCTATGGGCAAGTAAAAGCATCTCAAGTCAAAGGCCTGCCAGTGCCCCTGCACTCCCTGTACTCAGTGCCAGTACTCTTATCTCCTGCTGTTGTCTTCTCGCTCTGTCTCTTGTATTTGTATTTGCTGTTCTCCACCTTGCCTCTCTAAATGTTTGCCTGGAGTCTGTCTTCACTGCATTCCTTGCCTGTGAAAGCAAAGGTGCTGGTGGCAGGATTTGAAATGATCAGCAAAGAAAAACGACTCATTTCACACAGTCCTCAGCTGAAAAGGATAGTAGTGCAGCCAAAATGCTCTTTGCTTCTGGAAAGTGACTGGTGTGATACATCCAAGCCTGTGCTGAGGCCAGCAAGAAAATCTTTGTCATGCAGCCTCCCACCCAAAAGTGATCTGCTTCACACCAAAGGGAGGGACTTTTCCTTTCCAAACCCCTCCTTTGTCCTCTGCATGGAAAAAGCACGTCCACTGCAGCAGGAGTCATCCTGGCTGGTTGGCAGGGGACAGCCTACAACAGCAGGTGCTGTTGCTCTTTCAAAAGCTGACGTGCCTTTCCTCAGAAAGGTCCTGCCCTGCAGGTGTTAGAGCAGCAAGCTCTTCCTCTCAGTGGCCATTACTGCTCTGTCATTACTCCCCATTCCCCTGGAGAGGGAATCTTTTAGGTTCTTTCTTTCCTTTCTTGTGGGATGAAATCACATCACTCATTTTTGACCTCTTGTTTCTGTTTTCTCTCTCAGTGCCTGCAAGGACTGCAATTTCTTCATTCAAACCACGTCATCCACCAAGATGTGAAAAGCAGAAACATCCTTCTCAGAACTGACGGTTCTATCAAGCTGGGTCAGTATATTCTTGGTCAGGTGCAGCGTTCCAGGCATGTGGGTGTGGGGCTGCTTGGAGTGACTGCCAGCTCCCCAAAAATGGTGCTGGTGGCAGTGCAGGGACCCCTGCTGCGAGCTGAGGGCACAGTTGCAACGTGCACAGAGGTATAAGGAGCCACAAGCAGTCAAGAGTGGCCTTGCTCTGTGTGTGTCCCTTCCAGACAGAGGGAGCTACAATCTAAAGCTTCAGGGGAATAAAGTCCACTGCTGTGAGCAGCGTTAAGAAATCTGGGTTTTTTTTGGAAGTGGCACATTCCATACTGCCTTGGCTAAAGCCCCAAGGAAATTGAGCATGGACAGTTCTCCAGGCGATTCAACAGCACATTCTTAGCCCGAGAGTGGGAAATTCTTTTGCTTGGTTTCCTAATTGGAGCTGGCTTTCATGGTTTGTTGTTTTCTCCACAGCTGACCTTGGCCTCTTTGCTCAGCTCAGCCCTGAGCAGGGCAGACGGAGCTCCATGGCCGGCGCTGCTGGGTGGCTGGCGCCTGAAGTGGTGACAGGTCAACCATGTGGCCCCAAAGTGGACATATGGTCTCTGGGAATCGTGGGCATCGAAATGGTGGAACGAGAGGTTCCTTCCTGGAATGCAACTCCTGTCTTGGTAAGGTGTAAATACTCACTGATCCCACTGTCTTTCTCACCTGTCCCATGCTCTGTGTGCCATTGGACAAAATCCCATTGCCATCTGCTGGCACCACTTCCACCAAGGTCTCCTTCTAAAAATGCCCCTGCAACACATCAGCATCTGCTGTAGCTTTGGTTGTATCAGAAAGGGAAGTGGCAGTTCAGAAACCTAACCAGTTCAGAAACCTGCCATTTTGGCCTGCAGCCATGCCTGACATTTCTCACTTGTTTTTTGAACAATGTTGTAACTCTGTTTCTGAGGGACAAGAATTTTTCAGTGGAGAGGGTAGACATGTGATAAACATCCTGAGCAATGGAAGTTAGACCTTCCCAGTTTCAATTTTATAGAAAACATAAGAAAAAAATGAAAAAGAAAAGTAAACAAAAAAGAAAAAGAGAAAAAAATCCTACTACCAAAGCAAGGCCCAAGGAGTTCTGCTTGCTTTTTCATTTTTTAAACACAGCTCTTCTCTTCCATTCTGTAGCATCTTTTCCAAATCCTGTGGATCTCCGAAACTTTCAGGCTTTCAAGTCATCTGTACATTGTTCAGTCACGTATGTGGGTGGCCTGGATAAGTTTAGGATGTGTTTTTCTCCGACTGCAGTTAGAATTGTTTGCCAAACCCTCGGCTGTTTCTTGGTACTTTAACAAGTTGATGAGCTTGCAGGCAGGTGCATGGGCTGGGATCCAACATGGGCAGTTGACACCGGTGCTGTGTTTCTTTACCACAGGAGCAGGGCCATCCCTGACCTGCACAGTTCTAATGACAGGGAGGGCTCCAGCTCCCCACCATGGCCAGTGGCTGAGCTCAGCTGAGAGTCAGGATAAAACCCTCTTTGTCACCTCTGGTGATGTGGGAAAAGGACATAAAGCTGCATAAATTATTTGTACACAAGGGGAGTGCATTGCCATTTCCGGCTTTGAAATTCTCCTTTGGCTTAAAGAGGATAATAGCAAAGTCTCTTTGGTCACCATCTACTTCAGTGCCATGAGTACAGAGTTATCATGACAGTGGTGGGCATTTTTATGGAGACTCCAAGGCCTCTTGCCATTGTTATTTTTGTCTATTTGAGATGGATTCTGCAAGTTGAGGTTTGAATAGTTCCAAGTCGGTGTCTTATGTTTCTAAATACCATCTTGCAAAAGCAGAATGAGCTCTCTCCCTCTGACTTGTCAGCGTGTTAGAGCTTGGTTCCACATGAACCACACTGGATAATGATCAGCCGATGTCTTGCCAATCTACACTGTAATTCCTTGGCCTGAGGAGTATCAGAAAGACCTGCTGAGCTCCACGGACACTGTCAGCTGCATGGAAGTGAGCATCCTTGGCCTTGCTGAAGAAACTGGAGCTCAGCTTAGGTTAGATGCTCTTGAGCAGGAAAAAGGCTGGAATCCTCAGGGGTTTCCAGAGGCCTGGTGCCCAGAGGGACTGAGTTCTGGGGAGCAGCTGGATGTTTCTGCACATCATGGAAAGGGATTGCCAGACAGCTCAAGCCTCACCACAGGCAAACACTCCCCAGCTCTTCTCAGGCAACATTTGCTTTGGGTTTCAAGTTGTTCCCACTTATCTGTCGGTGAAGATGCGCCTCAAACCACAAGGCAAGCCTCTCAGAACTGGTGTTACATTTCCAGAAATGAAGAAAGGAAGCCCAAAAAGAAGAAAGTTGCTAAGGCACTGATTTTTAGAGAGGAACTTAACCCCCTGTGCAGTTTCTTCTCACTGGGAAACATGCCTCAAACCTGGGCATGAGGGTCTAAAGGCCACAGAGTCTCTTCTGCTTCTTTTGCAGTGCTGCTGAAACACTCAGTGACCGTGTTTCTCTCCTAGCCCAAAGCAACATTCTGCCCATCACCAAGCCAGAGCCTGGTGATGTGGAGAGCCTGCCAAAACCTCCCATTTGTTTCCTTGCACTTTCTGGGATGGGCCTACCATTCATGCCTTGACTTGTGTAGCCAAATGAGTAGAGGGTGACCGTAGGGATGGAACCTCTCCTTCTGATTTGACCATGAAAAGTTTTTCTTTTCCATGTAAGGAAAGCAGAATTTTTCAGACTGCTGAGAGACAGAGCTGCAGGTGGTTCCTGTGTGTCCCAGCAGGCGTTTTCATCCCAGTACCTTTGTGCATGCATCTTAATGTGTCTGTGTTGAAGATGAGATTCCAAATGTTTGTTTCCTTACCTGAGGAATACCTGGTATATTTCCTTTCTTTCCTTCCAATTTCCATTGTTTTCAAGAACAAAGCAAAAAGCTTGATTTGTTTTGTTTTATGGCAGCTGTGCTTAAGAGACAAGAAGCACTGCAGAGATACTTTTCATATCCTAACCCTTGGAAACAGTAGAGTTAGTATAGCAAAGTCCTTCTTCCAAAACGCCTCTCAAGCTGATATGAATCCTCAGGGAAGGAAATGTGCTTGTGCTGATGTAGTTCCCACTAACTAGGTCAGGCAATGAAATCAGCTGCCAAGGCAAGATCTGCAGGACAGTGGGAAAGCTGTGGCTGCATCGGAGTTTGGGTTTTTGGTTGGTAAAGGAAAGTCGTCTCTGGTTCTCTGCCAGGGCAGAAAGTGCCACTGCAGAGTGGAGCTTAATCAATGGGATCTGGGAGAGCAGGGACAGATGGGAAAGAAGCAGGTGGAGCCTGGTGTCTCCTTTTTCCCCAGCCCCAACTCCTCATAGCCACAGGAGGAAGACAAAAGCTGCAGCAGCCCAACCTATTTTCATCTTGCCTGCATGACTTCCTGAGCTGCTGCCTGCAGAGAGACGAGGCGCGGCGCTGGTCTGCCAAGGAGCTCCTGCAGGTAAAATGTGAAGAGGCTGCAGGTGAAACAGGCTCTGAGGGATGGGCTCCTCCTCCACTCAAGCCCAAGGCAGCAGATGAGCCCCCTTCCTCCTCACCTCCACTCTTGCTGCTCTTCAAATGAAAATGGTGAGGAATCCTAGACTGGGCTGGGCTGGCAGGGCCCTGTAAATGTCCTGTGGTGCAAGTGTCCTGCAATGAGCAGGGACCTCTTTAAAGAGATCAGGTTGCTCAGAGCCCTTTGCCGCCAGAGCCAGAATGGTTGGAGGGATGGGGCACCTACAAGCTCTTGGGGCAAGCTGTGCCAGGGTTGCACCATGCTCCAAGAAAACAAGTTCTTCCTTAGACCTACTCTGATTAGATGTCCTTTGTGTTTAAATATATTTGTCCATATCCTATTGTAACTGGCCCTGTTAAAAAAGATGTCCCCCACTTTCTTCAAAGCCACTCTGAAATCTTGGAAAGTGGCAATAAAGTCTCCCTGGAGCCTGTTCTTCACAAAACTGAATAACTCCAGCTCCCTCTGCATTTCCTGAGAGGAGAGGCGCTCTGTCCTCTGACTGTTTCTGTCACCCTCTTTTGTAATTTGGTGGAGTGCTCAGTTTTATCTAATGGCAAAAGAATTGAAGTAGAGCAATGCAGGGTACAGAGACATGAAATGGTGGTGGAGGAACCCAAGGAAGCCAGTCCCAGCTGAGCAGACAGAGATTTGGCTGTGGGCAGGAGGGGCTGTGAGGGGCTCACTCTGAGGAGCCCTGGTTTGTGCCCCCCAGCCCACCCTTAGAGGTTTCTGCCACGCAAACAGGGACAGCTGGGAGGGACTTGTCCCAGCCCCATCTGCTGCCTGGCATGCTCAAGCAGACAGGAACTGTGCCAGGGTTACTGCCAGGCTGTGTGGCAGAGAGGGAACTGCAGGGCCCAGTGCCACTGGGCTGGCCCTGCTGGGAAGGAAGGAGCCATCCAGCAAATGAGGGGAAGGGCATGGAAAGGTAGACACTGCTTTCTGTCCCTGGGGGAATCAGCACAGTGCCTGTCTTTCAAAGGCAGTGACCCATGTGAGCCATTGGAGTTTCCTGAAAGGAAGAAAGCCCAAGGACAGAAAGCGCCATTTCTAGAGCACTGGCAGGGCAAGAATCCCAACAAGATAAAGAAACCTGAATAAATGGATGAGTGGGATTCTTGGCCAGGTTTGCCTGTGATGGCAGGGTCCTGCACATGACTGCTGGGTAGCAGATGGTCCCACTGCTCCTCTTTATGGGTCTTTTTAGGACCCAGAGCAATCCCAACTGAGCCTGTGAAGCACTGAGCTTGGAAAGTAATGGTTCACTGTTCACTGTTCTTCATCTTTTTGTTGTTTGTTTTTGGTTTATTTGCTTTTTTTTGGTTTTGGTTTTTTGTTTGTGTTTTGTTTTCTTTTTTGGTTTTGTTTTTGTATTTGTTTTTTTGCTTTTTTGGTTTTTTTTTGTTACCAGCATCCATTTGTAACATCAGCCGAGGCTGCATCCACCCTGGCACCACTCCTCATCTCAGTGAAGAGGAGGATGGAGAAGCAAACAGTGCTATAATCATATCAGGACCATTTTCTCCATAGCCATCTTAGAGTAGGATTTAGAGTAGGACTGTAGAGTAGGATTTAGAGTAGGACTATGTGGAGAAAAGAAAAAAGACTCTGCACAATTTAATGTGAATCAAGGAGAAGCCATTTATTGTGCATCTAAACATAGTTTATAATTAGTTCCTATCCTATAGCTTTCTGTAGTCATGCATTGTTTAGTTGCATCTTTTTCTTAATCCATTGTTTAGTTGCATCTTTTTCTTAATCTAATTGGTAGATGCTGTAAGGGTCATTTTATTTGGGTTGCTACCCCTTTGTCTGTCAGCAACTCTTCTGCTTCTTCTTTCTGCTTGCAACATCACCTTTTTATCCACAAAGTTGAATGCAGCTTTATTAAAACCCTGACCTTGTCCTAGAGGGTTAGTTAGTTTAGTTAGCTCCAGAAGGTTAGGCTGGTTCATTTAGTGGCTGTCCATTTTTCTGTAAATACCACAATACAGGACTATAGAGTAGAATTGTAAATAAATAAAGTTTCTGAAACTTTAACTCATCTGGAAGAATCCTTTCTTTCTCACCCTGTGAACAAGCTGAGCATTTCCTTCTGAGTTGTCAGCTGTCTCTTAAAGGTGCAATGGCTTCTTTGGTGTTGTGAAAAGTACATATTACAGGACAGGCTCTTCACAGATATTAAAATTTATATATATATATACATATATATATAAATTAATAAACTGTATGTGTTATGTTGTCTTAGTTAGTAATACTGTATATTTTAAGTAGTGTGGTATTTTGCAGTGTGATGTCATGGTTTGCCTCAGATACTCCAGGTTCCTCCCTGATAATTCCCTGCCAGGTGTGTCAATCATCCCTCCTTTCCACACCCTGAGCCTTGCTGAGCGCTGTCTGTCAATCCTGGCATTCCAGAAGGGCATCGAGTGATTGGCAGAATTCAAAAGATGCCCTCCCCTCCTGGAAGGACATTGGGCCATCCAGGTGTCCTCTGTCCCTTGACACTTCCCTGCACCGTACCTGGTTGGTGGTCCCCGTGTTCCTTCCCTGCCCCTCTGCCCCGGGTAAAAGGGTGAGCAAACCATGTGGTTGGGAGTTCTCCTGGAGCCCTTGCTGGATCCAGAGGCCTGTGGGCCAGGAATAAAGCTCTGTATAGAAACCCTCCATCAGAACCAACTCCTTTCCTTCACCTCGCCTTAAAGCTTCTCCACCAAAGGTAAACCTGAGCTCCTGCATGCCTGGACTTGACTCCAAGCGCCCAGCGGCAGCACCCAGCTAGCAAAAAGTGTCTCTGGGGTAAAATTAAACAGTTGCCCTATTTGGTCAAGCAGCAAAGGCCAGACAAGCTCATGTACGTCCAGTCCAGCTATATTGGTAATTATTTCAGTGGTAAATATAGTTTTAGGTTATAACATTATGTAAAACAGGAGCTATGCGATGTAAGATAGTTTTTTAACTAGCTCAAGAAAGGGATGGAGTAATCAAGAAATTCTTTGCCCAGAGATGACAGCAACAGGACACCAAGAGCCCCAAGGGCTGAATTCTTGCGTCCTTATTGGAAAAGACCAACTTTCTTTCACCTCCTACCCAACTTTGAGGAGCCAACAGGATTAAGGGGGAGAACTTGACAATAAGCAGAGAACACCCTTTGTTTGAAAAGAATTTATGCATCATGTATGAGATATATGAATATGCAACAGGCTATTGCTTTTAAGGGCTAATCCTTTGTTAGCGTGTGTGCTTTCGGGGCATAATTGCCCAGGAGGCACCAGGACTGTCCGTATGTCTTTGTTTTTATTGTCCTTTACTGTTCTAACTCTGATTGTCCAAATTCTTATTATTCTAACTTCTATTACTATCTTAATAACCATTTTATTGCTACTAAACTGTTAATATTTAAAAAGAAGGGATTGTTGTTTTTCACAATGTGCTTTGAAAGCTGGGAAGACTCTTCATTCATCATCTCCAGAGCACACTGCCTTTGGCCAGCACACTGGCCCGTTTTGGTACATCTGTGACACTTCTAGTTGAGGCAGAAAGGGCAATGGCATTTGAAGGCAAAAACCAAAGGAAGAATGAGGCAGGCCAAACATCTTGTGCAGATGCAGGCCTTCAGCTGTGACTGGAGAGTATTGGGGTTCCTGCCACTTGGATTTGCATCCCTAGGTGCAATATCTTTGGCTGCAGGAGAGCCTTGCTCAAGTGAGAAGGCAGAAAGATCAGAGAGGGTGCTTGGGAAGGTCTCCTGTGGTGCAGAGCTGTCAGCGCCTGTGAGGTGAGAGCGGGCCCGGCCTTGCCCAGGCTGGAGCCCCAGCAGAGCCCCGGCAGAGGCCGGAGCAGCCTGAGCCCCGGCAGAGGCAGGCTGGAAGGAGGCCCTTGGAGCTGCAAGAGGCAGCAGCCGGGCCCTGGGTGCCTCTTGCTGGGAGCGGGTGAATCCTCCGCTCTCAGAGCCCAGGTGGCAGCTGGCTGCTGCCGAGGGGAAGCGCAGCCGTGCTGGGCACAGCCCGGCCTGGAGGCATTGGCCATCTGGAGTGTGCCCAGGAGCAGGGAAAGGCCAAGGGCAGCCGCGGGCTGCTGGGCTGGCTGAGGATTCCTCCTCTTCTGACGGCTGCCCTGCAACTCCTGGCAAAGGCCAGCAGTGTGTGCAGCACTCTGGGCACCGTGGGAGGGAGCCGGGCTGCTCGGCAGGCTGGAGCACAGGGCAGCTCCTTCAGGCCCGGCACTTGTGCCAGGGGCAGCGAGGCCAGCGTGAGGCAGGGACAGCTTGGCAGGGCACATCTGCAGGAGCCAGCGCCTCACGCAGCTCTGGGAGGAAGCGCCTGCAATCCTGCAGTTCTGCACTGAGCCAGAGCAAAGGTGTGAGATGCAGAGTGTTTGGCAGAAATATTCAGGCCCACCAGGCCAGCCTGCTTTGTGCTCTGTGGCGCACAGCAAGCGCATTGCAATGCAGCTCTGAGCTGCTGGGAGAGAGGCAGTCAGGGATGTGCCTGAGGTGAGTCAAGGGGTTAGCTGAAAATGGAATTAGGATACTTGAAAAGTGCAGATGAGTCAAGGGGCCAGCTGGGAATAGAATTGAGATAGTAGGAGACTGCATGTTTTAGTTAAGATTTGAAAATGAGGTAAGAAGCTAAGTTAGTAATACAACTAGCAGAAATCACGTACCTTAGTTAAAGAGTACCAAATATATCAGGAACATAAAGCTAGGAGTGACAGGGATAGAGGAAGCAATTGTGAAGAAGCAGAGACCATAGAAATACCTTGCCTTAAGAATAATTGAACAGTTAGGAGAAGCTTGGACCATGAGCAGCAGGTCCAAAGGTCTTGCCAACTGGCCATGGGAGAAGAGTTCACCATGAGGAAGATGGCTTTCTTCCTCCCATACAACCACTCCCTCATTTCAAAATTCCACCGACCCAGTTAAGGGAGTACAATTGCACAGCTGTAATAGATATTCAGCTGATAAAAATGCGAAGCAGGCATGTAAGAATTATGTATTATGGGTCCTTAGAAACCTAATGTAAAACTTTTTCTGTAGAAATAGAGAGCAGAAGTCTGCAACTTCTTGCATGTGTCTTTGGAAACTAGTTCACATGTGTCCAGGGCTCGAATAAATACCCTTCTTTTCTACTACAATTAGTTGAAGAGTCATCTGTCCGTGCTTCAAGGGTTAGGCTGGAGTAGTGAACTGATTTGGAAGGAGCAGAAGAGTTTCAGCAGGCAATTTTTGGAAGAGATGGAAGGCTCTTGTGACTGAAGGGAATGCCTTTTGGAATGGAGTAATGATCCCAAAGTCCATACAATTGTATCTTTGTGTCTGAATTTAAATCAGAATGCTTATAGATAGCTTCATGCAATTTGTCTACAAATGTATCAAAGTCTTCATTCTTTCTTTGACAAATCTGTGTAAAAGATTTAGTGTGTAACCCATCTGGAAGTGCAAGGATAGCATTATAGGCCAGTTGTTGGCTCATCTGCTCTTAGCCTGGGCAGTGGCAGTAGCCCAGGGCCCCTTGCCAAGTAACTGTTGTGCTGTTAAACCATACAGAGGATCACCCTGCACTCTAGGTCTTGCTGCTTCTTGAGCACACTTTTCCTCCCAGCTTTTATGACACATCACCTGCTGATGGGGTGGCATTCTAAGTCTTATTAGAGTATGCACATCAGCTGGAATTAATGTGTTAGATGGAAAAATATACTGTAGAAGTGACTGTGCAAGTTGGGATTTTCAACCAAATTGTGAAATTGCAGCTCTCAACTTTTCTAAAATCTTCCAATTGAAAGGTTTTTAACCTCTACTTGCAGCATTAGTTACTACAGGAAAAGCTTCTACATCATTGGAGAGAAAAGTCCCTTCTACAATAGCTTCTGGAATAACTTTTTTCTACTTTCATTTCTGAGCTGCTTCCATTTCAGGGTCACATTCCAACTCTAATTCCACATTCTTTACAGCGTGAGAGGGAGGATTTTGTTTAACTGGCTCGAATGCTGGCTCAGAGATAGAATGGAGGAGTTTTTCCAAGACAATGGCCATATTCAGCCAATGCCCAATCCAGCCTGCTTGTAATAATGGACAATGAACACGTTCACAAAGAATGAATTATGGACATATTCAGAATTGGGGTTTGTATATCCTTGAAAAAGATACAACAAGAAGAGTCATCAGGACTCAGCAAGTTTGTCAGCAAGCTTAGCAAAGTGAGACATGGGTGGGCCAGACAACCACAGCAAGATGTGTAAAAAATAAGATGATCCAATCAGCATTCTAATTAAGATGTGTGAACAGCCAGGATTAACCAATCATGTATTAGCTAGAGATGCGTGGATAGCAGAGACTTATTTTAAACAGAGTCTTTTAAAGGATAATAAATTTGACCTCACTAGATCATATTGGTTATGGTGTGATGTCCCAGAACCTCCGCGTCCCACAGCCTGTTCCCACAGGAGGCTCTGGTGAGCCCCTTCCAGGATGCTCTGCCGTACATGCAGCCCTTCTTCTGCCCACCCAAAGCGCTCCTGGGACAGCAGGACACAAGCTGGCCAGCTCTGGGCTCAGCACACCCCAAACAGAAGGGCAGGAAGACGCAGCGTCTGTTTTGCAGCCCTGCCCAAGAGAGGTGGGAAGGGTCTCCTCCCTCTGGTCTCACTTGGTTGGTTTTCTGACTGGGCCTGAGGCAGGGGCTGCCGTTGCTCATTCTGGGGAGACCAGAGTTGCCAGAACCACACCGAAGGTGCAGGCACTGCCTGACAGCGCTGCGGCCACTGGGACAGTCGCGCTTCCGAGTCTCAGCCACTCCCTGCTGCTGCTGCTGCTGCTGCTGCTGCTTTTAGGCACACCCAGAGCTCACTGTTAGGCTACGACAGTCTCTGCTTCTGCCCTCTTCCTGTCCCTGTGTAGGGATGGAGCATTGCTGTGCTTTCAGGAAGCTCTTTGTGGAAACTTCTGCCATTGCAAGCTCCTTTGCCCACCGTGGATGCCTGCACTGGAATCCCTCATGGCTGGGTTCAGAGCACACTCAAGCTGGCTCTTCTACAACTCAGGGTCCTTGTCCCCTTCAGCGTGCTCAGCATGCCCTTTAAGTCCACGCCGCTGTGCAACTGGAGCAGCGGGACAGGGACCTTTGCAGCCTGAGCTGCCCTTGTTCCTCTCTGTCCGTGCCCAGAACACAGCAGGCAGGAGAAGGGCAGCAGGGCCCTGCGTGTCTCCGGGCTCAGGTTTTGTGTCACTTCAGCTCCATGGAGATGCGGGTCAAGTGAAAAACCCAAACTGTTTATTAATGGAAAGCGAAGGTAAGGGGTGAGCTGGGAGGCAGAAAAGGGGATGGGCAGGGCCTGAGGTCTGCAGGGAGGGAGGTGCCAACAGGGAGAGAGATGGCAGGAGCTGCTGGAGCTTCACACAGGCTCAGCTCTGAGCAGCCATGCTGTGCCTGGAGCTCCAGCTGCTCCATGCTGTTCTGCAGGTGCTCCCATCTTCAATGGGCACTTGAAATCGCTGATGGACACTGGTACATCTGATCCATCAGACGAAGTCCTGCAGATCTTCCTTCAAAGATCATCTGAAGCAGTTTGCTCAGGCACGATGAACTCTCATCTTCCTTCAGGGCTTGAAGAGCTGGAAGAGAGAGGAACAGAGCCAAGGTCAGAGGCCAGATTGAGGAAATCCAAGGAAAGCCTCCTGCCAGGGCCATCCCAGCCGGCTGCAGAGGCCCGGGCATGGCTCTCACTGTAGCCAGGGCAGCAGCCGGGCTGGGGGCAGGGAGGGGCGCTGGGCTCAGGGCTCACCCATGAACCTGACAGCTGCCTCTCGCAGGGTCTTCTGTGGGCTCTCAGCCGCTCGGCTCTGGTCCTGCAGCAGCTGCGGGGAGCACCAGCAGGGAAGGCTTGGCATGGGCTCTGCCCCTTGGCCGAGCTCTCCCTGGCCCCAGCACCGGCCGAGCCGGCCCACACAGCCCGGGACAGGGAGCAGCGTGGGGGGCACAGGCTGGCGGGCCCGGCTGCGGCGCTGGGCAGTGGCACAGCTGCCGGTCCCCCGCATCGAGCACCAGGGGCAGGGCTCGAGCTCCCCGGCTGTCCTTACCAGGCTCTCAGCAAACTTAATCCACCGCGCCTTCGTCAGCAGCTCCTCAAGGTCCCTCCTCTTCAGGAAGCGTGCCGCACAAAGCAGGGCTTGGAAAGAGGCCTGGAGAGTGGCAGAGAGCTGCAGGTGGCACCAGAGCCCAGGGCACAGGACCTGTGTCCCTGTGCCATGACCATGGGGAGGCTGGAGCCTGCCAGGTGCCAGGGCAGGAGGTGGCCAAGCCCCCTGCCAGGGATGCGGCACCATCACACAAAACCTCACCTTGGCCACATACAGGTTCTCATCGTGCCAGCGCAAGAATAGAGGGAGCAGGCTCTGGTTCACAAATGTCGTGAGAAGCTCTTCCCCCTCTTCCACTACCAGCTCCATCACCTTGCAAAAGAGCTGAATGGAGAGCAGCTGCACGTGGCTGTTGTCCTGGAAGGAAAGCAAAAGACCTCAGCACCAACTACTCCAGGCCCATTGAGGCAAAGGCCCAGAACTGCACAGAGCACAAAGTTTCCAGGTAGCATCCAGTGCCCTTGGCTGGGGGCACATAGCCTTACGTTCTCAAAGTGTGGCAGGAGGGACTCAGCCAGCTTCAGGGCGGTGACGCTGGGTAGCAGGAGGTCTTTGTCCTGGAGCGTATGTGTGAGCACACAGAGGCTCATCCAGACCACCTCTGCATCTGGGTCAGCCAGCTGCTCCACCAGGTGTGGATAGAGGCAGCATATTCCTCCGGCCTGTGTGCAAGACCAGGCTGTGCTGTGAAGCCGTGAATGGCCGCAGCACCAACAGCTGCTTGGGGCACTGGGGCAGCTGAAGCAGGAGGCAGGAGAGCTGGGAGCAGCTGCCTCTGCTGCCAAAGGCCAGCCAAGCCCAGAGGTCTGCGTTGCCCAGCCCCACACTGCCAGCATGGCTTCAGCCACTGCCCCTTCTCACCAGCGAGGGCTCCTTGCTGAGCACCACAAGGCCTCTGAGCGCCCGGCGCAGCCTGTCCCTGCACTGGCTCAGCAGGTGCCTGGATACCACCAGCAGGGCACTGGGACCGTGTTTGCTCAAGTCCAGACACTCCAGGACCTGAAAGGCACAGGGCAGTGATGGGGGAGCCGGCCGGCAGGAGCCCAGAGCCTCATAGGGCCAGGCCCAGGCAGCAGCAGTGGGTGTGGGCAGCCTCCCAGGTGGCTGCAGCTACGGGAGGACCAAGAGCTGGGAGGCAGCTCAGCCAGGCAGCGCTGGCCATCAGGCTCACCTCCACAAAGAATGCCAGGGCAGGCAGATGCCAGTGGGGCTGCTTCCCGAGGAGCAGGCTGAGCAGGTGTGAGGCCATGTGGGGACACAAGGGGCTCAAGCCACGGCGCATCTCCCTGGCATGGGAAAAAGGCACCAAGGCCCTGAGCCGGGCAGGCAGACCTCTCCCAGGCGTGGTCTCACAGAGGTCTGATCTTTCTCCAGCACTCTGCAAGGGGACATGGGGCCCTTGGGAGGCGGCTGCTGCTGGGCATCCTCCTCTCCCAGCCTTTCCCAGTCTGCTCGGCCCTCCCTCGCTGACAAGGGCTCTCGCTTACAGCCCCAGGGACTGTGTGGGGCACTCTGGGCAGGGGGTACAAATGCTGACGGTGGCGGCGGGGCGTAGGAGATCTCACCTGGCCAGCAGATCTGCTGCATAGTGCTGGGTGTCGGCACAGAGCAGCTTCTCCCAGACCCACTTGTTCTCCAGAGCCACCAGCTTCTTGTCAAAGCCCAGGCGGGAGAGCAGAGCCTTCATGGTCTGCACTGCAAACCTGCATGCCGAGCAAAGGCCAGGTCACTCTGGGAGCGCTGGCCCTGGCCACGAGGGCGTGGGAAGGACAGGGCGACTGGCACCTGTGGGGATGGCAGGGAAGGCCGTGTTGTTCCCGGCATGCTCTCCAGAATCTCCCAGTTTCAATGTCCCCTGGCATCTGCTCTGTGGTGGTGAAAATTTGCAAGAGCAGAGCCACAAACAGTTGGGGAGAATGAAGCAGAATGGCACAGTTCCACTCACACATGGGAGCAATCCTCCACAGCACCAGAGTTGCCTGCAGGAGACAAAGCAGCCTGAGGCAGCGCTCAGTGCCAGGGTATCTATGAGGCAGGGCCCGAGGGGAGACGCAGGGGGAGCACGCGGCCTGCTGCCCCTGAGCCTGCCCCTAGGCCAGCTTTGAGCCCAGGCAGGGAGCTGCAGGCTAGGGAGAGCAGGGAGAGGTGCTGGAGAGGCAACCAGGAGGGCGAGCAAAGACCAGCTGCAGAAACTCACAGCCAGGGCAAAGACAGCCTTGTCTCCGCAGGAGAAGCTGCCATAGGGCGGCTGCTCCTCCATGGCAGAGAGCAGCGCTGGAAGCACCTCCTGGGCGGCCACTCCGGACGTGCCGATGGCTCTCCACATCAGCGCGGCGGCTCTGTGTGAGCAGAGCTGTGCGTCAGCACCGTGCCCCGTGCGGCTGCGTGGGGCTGGGTGACAGAGCCCCGGTGCCCTGAGGGGCAGAGAGGGAGCATGGCAGAGGCTCAGGAAACAGAGGGGCCCGAGGCTCCTGCAGCTCTCTGCCTGTCTGGCAGAGCCCACTGGACAGGCTGTACAGGGTGAGGAGCCCTACGGGCCGGTGAGCACTGAGCTCTCGAGGCACTTGTGCTCCGTACCTGTCACACGTTGGGGCACAGCATAGGAGGCTCATCACCACTTGAACAGGGTGTTCCTCTGTCAGGTTCAGAATCTCCATTTGCAGCCTGGCATCCACGGTGACACAGGACGCCAGTCTCCGGAGAATATCCCTGACCATGGCTTGCACCTGGAGGACGCGGCGTGGGGAAGACTTGGAGTGCTGTCCAAGGGAGCAACTTGCCCAGCTTCCCCGAAGAAGTGCTTGCCTTCCCACCCCACTGTAATGGCCTCAAAGGCTGAGGGGGTCCAGCGGATGTAGCTTGAGGAGCCACATGATCCTGGGAGGCCTTCAGCCCTGGCCCCAGTTTGCTTAGCTGTGGAGAGCTTTGTTCAGACATGGCTTATAGAAAAAGGCCATGATCACATACAGCTGGTTAAAAAGTAAAAGGCAGCTGTAACCAGCAAGTTCTCAGGCTTTTCCTTAAAAACAATAAATACCTTGTCCTTGGCTAAGTTATGAGAAAAACATGGTGGAAAACATGGAGTCCTTGAAGGGTGCTCAATAACAAGTCAACAGCAGGATCAGAAAAACAAGTATTAGCCTCAACAAGAAACCACAGGTATTGACAACAAAGGAGGGGTTGGTGTGTAATCTGTAACCAGTGATGAGCTCGGGTTTTGCAATATGTATGAACTTAATTAACACTACTATAAAAGTGTGTAAGCTGGATCAATAAATCTGAGATCAATGCTCATCAATCGGATGTGTGCTCGTTCTCCCTTCACTTTCGTCACTTACCTGCTGTGGAAAAGCAGCACACTTCTGGAAAACCTCCAGAGTGGGTGCAGGAGCCACGGTCAGTGTGGGCATGGCCTGAGTGTCTGGCATGCCCTGAGCCTGGGTGTGGGTGATGGCCATGCCCTCAGTCAGAGCCATGCCAGCCTCTGCCCTGCCCTGGGCCGTGTCCTGCTCAGAGGCTGCTGCGAGCTCCGAGGACGCTGAGATGGCAGCAGCCTCTGCCCGCAGCTGGCCAGGCCTGAAGTCGGGCTGGGCCGTGCCCTTGGTGCCGGTGCCACGGGTCTTTGTGCGGCCCAGGTGCAGAAACTTCCGCAGTGTCTGCAGCAGAAGGAGGGAGGGAGGGGAGGGACGTTCCATGGCCTGCTCCAAGCGCAGGGATCAGCCAAGCAGTGCCAGTAGGCCCGGCCCAGGTGGGGATGGCCGCAGGTACCTGCGCTGTTCTGTGGAAGCGGCCACGGGTGGGCTCCTGCTCTTGAGTTGGGTCCCTGGCTGCATCTGTTAAAGAGCAAGCGCAGCCAGAGGTGAGGGGCTGCGGGAGAGGCTGGAGAACACAGCCCAGCCCTGCGCTCCCCAGGCAGGGACAGCCCCACGGGAGCCCAGAGGATGGAGCACGGCAATTCAGGGGCGCAGCCCTGGTCTCTCTCCCATCCCGTCCATGGGCATGTCCACAGTGATGGGATGGGATGGGATGAGATGGGATGGGATGGGGTGGGGCAGGGCCAGGCCAGCTGCAGGCACCGGCCCAGCAGCCCAGCTCCACCACTCACCGTCCTGCAGCATCTGCAACTTCTCTGGCTCTGCAGGCTTCTGCACTGGGGCAGCTGCAGGGCCTTTGCTTTTCTTGCCCCGAAGCCCCTTGAACAGACTGAGCAGTCCGCCTACCATCCTGCTGTCTAACCTTTCAAATGCCTTGGCAAAGGCCTGCGTCAGCAAGGGCTGCAGTCTTGCCTTGAAGGCACCTGCAACAGAGGAGCCTCAGAAAGGCGAGAGGACAGCAAGTCCTGCACTCGAGGGCTCCTGCCACAATGACAGGAGACTCCTGGCGAACAATGGAGGTCACCAAGTCCCACGGCCTGGCCACGAGGGCACCAGCTGCAGGGATGGGAGATGCCTCGGAAAAGCTCCGAGTCACCAAATGCCGAGGTCTGGCCGTGAGGCCAGCCACAGGAGGAATGCCTTGGAAAAGCTCCAGGTCAGCAGCCAACGAGCTGACTGTGCAGGGTCGCCTCACAGCACCGCTCTGTCACCTCCTGTCCCATTGCATGCACTGAGCACTGTGGCGTGGCCGTGTGGCTGCCAGCCCCTATGTCAACGCGTGTCACAAAGGGCTGCTAAGACACGGTGCCCCTTTCGGTTCCACAGGGAACCTGCTGCACCGTGTCACAAAGGGACATGCTGCCACGTGCCCCGGGGCCAACCACTCCCCACCCAAGGTGCCCCCGCTTGGAAGGAATCCATTGCCCCAAATGTCTAACACAGCCCTGGACACACCAAGAGCTGCCAAGTGCTCGGGGAAGGACTCTCCACGGGGCCCGCACTGCCCAGCTCGCTGCTGGCCCTGAAGCAGAGCAGCTTCCAGCAAGCAAGAGGCAAATGCATCTTGCCAGGAGTTAAAACACAGCAGATAGGGAAGATGGCATGAATGGGCATAAAGGCCTTTGAATTCACAGGTCTCTGAGAGGCATTTGGGGCTCTTGGCTGGACAGAGATGATCCCCCTCTGTCCTGTGCTCAAAGGGGGGGGACACACCCTGCCGCTGGTGCTTGCCTTGGTCTCTGCAGGCCCAGGCAGATTGCCAAAGCTGCTCTTCACAGCCTTCTCCCTTGCCATGCCCCTCTGCCAAGTGCAAGGGGCCTCAAGGATGGAAAGGAGCGCAAGGAGCCAAAGGGAGACAGCTGCACCTAGCTCACTAGAGGCTCCTGGGGAAGCACTTTGCTTGAGAAGCAAGCCCCTCTCTTCCAAAGGCATTTCCCCAAATGTGTCCATTTCCCAGGGAACACCAACACACACTTAAGAAACCCTGGCAAGGCTCAATTACTTCTGCACCTTGTAGCACAGGCACTCCAGCTCGAGCTCATCTTCCTTCTCCCGAGCCTGTTTCCTTGTGTCCATTGTGGCACGCAGCCCCAGACCCCCTATAAACAAGAGCTGCCCGCTGCCCCTTCAAGTGCCCGAGCTCCTGCCTGCGCTCATGACAGCAAAACCAGGCTGTTCCCAGGCAAGGAGCAGAGCCCTGTTCCTGCAGGAAGCTCTCGTGACCCCCCTCCCCACAGTGCAAGCGGCACTTCTGCCTGCCTGCCTGCCCAGAACGCTCTTGGCACAGCAGAGCACAAGCTGGCTGGCTCTGGGCTCAGCACAGCCCAAACACAGGCACGGGAAGACACAGTTGCGGCTGTTTTGCAGCCATGCCCCAGAGGGATGGGATTGGGCCCCTGCCTCTGGTCTCACTACCCTCTTCCTGTCCCTGTGTAGGGATGGAGCATTGCTGTGCTTTCAGGAAGCTCTTTGTGGAAACTTCTGCCATTGCAAGCTCCTTTGCCCACCGTGGATGCCTGCACTGGAATCCCTCATGGCTGGGTTCAGAGCACATTCAAGCTGACTCTTCTACAACTCAGAGTCCTTGTCCCCTTCAGCGTGCTCAGCATGCCCTTTAAGTCCACGCCGCTGTGCAACTGGAGCAGCGGGACAGGGACCTTTGCAGCCTGAGCTGCCCTTGTTCCTCTCTGTCCGTGCCCAGAACACAGCAGGCAGGAGAAGGGCAGCAGGGCCCTGCGTGTCCCCGGGCTCAGGTTTTGTGTCACTTCAGCTCCATGGAGATGCGGGTCAAGTGAAAAACCCAAACAGTTTATTAATGGAAAGCGAAGGTAAGGGGTGAGCTGGGAGGCAGAAAAGGGGATGGGCAGGGCCTGAGGTCTGCAGGGAGGGAGGTGCCAACAGGGAGAGAGATGGCAGGAGCTGCTGGGGCTTCACACAGGCTCAGCTCTGAGTAGCCAGAGCCGTGCGTGGAGCTCCAGCTGGTCACTTCTGCTCTGCAGGTGCTCCCATCTTCAATGGGCACTGGAAATCGCCGATGGACGCTGGTACATCTCATCCAGCAGATGAACAAAGTCGTGCACATCTTCTTTCAAAGGTCATCTAAAGCACTTTGCTCATGCATGATGGATTCTTATCTTCCTTCAGCGCTTGAGGAGCTGGAAGAGTGGAACAGAGCCAAGGTCAGAGGCCAAATTGAGGGAATCCAAGGAAAGCCTCCTGCCAGGGCCATCCCAGCCAGCTCTTGCCATGGCCAGGAGGGAGCGGGAGACAAGGGCTTCAGCCAGAGGGTGCTGGCCACAGACCCCCCATGTCCCTGAAAGCTCTCCGGGCTGTGCCCCCACCACCCCTGGTCCGCACAGGCAGCAGAGCCCTCCGCAGCCCGGGCACGGATTGTAGCTGCGGAGCCGGGATTTGCAGCTGCCCCCACACCCCCGGCAGTGCTCGCTGCAACGCGGCTGCCCTGACTCACCCTCAGTGAGGACCTGGAGCTCCTCCTGCTGCCCCATCACGAGCACTCCGGCCAGCCCTGGCAAGACAGAGCATGTGGCGGCGCCAGGCGGCACAGCTGCCCGACACGGGCTCTGCCAGCCCTGCGGCTGCACGCCCTCCTAGCGGGCAGGGCTGCTGCCGGGCCCTGCCGCACGCTGCCACCCCAGGGCACGGCTGCGGGAGGGCGGCGGCAGCAATGCCCAGGGCGGGCGGGGCTGCAGTGGCCGGGGCGCGGCTCCCGCTGTAGCCGGGGCAGCAGCCGGGCCGGGGGCAGGGAGGGGCGCGGGGCTGCTGGCTCACCCATGAGCCTGACGGCCGCCTCTCGTAGGGGCCTCTGTGGGCTCTGCAGGTGCGGCAGGGCCCAGCGCAGGTGCTCGGCCGCTCGGCTCTTGTCCTGCAGCAGCTGTGGGGAGCGCCGGCAGGGAAGGCTCGGCGCCGGCTCTGCCCCTGGGCAGAGTACTATACAGTAAACAGTACTATAATGTTAGAAATAAGAAGCTTGACTAGGTCATTATTCAAGCAGCAATCAATTTATTAATTATTTTGGTAAAGTATGAGCAATACAGCGCTGAGTACAGTGGGGGAAATTTTCCCTCCAAATGCACACAGATAGTTGAGACTTACCAGTATTTATAGGGGCACTCCTAAGCTTTCTCAGCAGTTTCTAGTCCAAATTTTTACTCATCAGTAGTTTCTTTTCCCATTTTTTACATCACAATTCTATACAGTATTGTGATTATTTTTTCTCAGGATGTATCCCAGAAAAGGAATATCCCAGGTGGTGGGGGGTTCAACTTCTGAACGAAGAAAGAAGTCTCCCAGCTGGTGGTGTCCAGATTCCAGACATGGCTTTACCTTTTGATTGCAAGGACTATAAATCTCACAACAGTGATGTCCAGCTTCCCTTGGTCAAAATTGTTAGTCCTTGCGTTGATATTCATATTCATTTCTCAAGCTGCTGTTCACTGTTTTGTTAAGGTGTGAGATAGGCATATTTCCTTTTTACATATTCTGAAGCTATAGTTTCAGAGATCCTTACTACAAGCAATATTCTGAAATTATACTTCAAAAGGTTATTATTGCAAAACTCTTTAAGGCTTAGCTACAAGCAGAAAGTTACTGTCAAAAAGCAACATCCTCAAAGCTTTAATTCAAATGCTTCTAAATCAACTTAAGACTTATAAAAGCTAATTAGGAACAAAGGATAGGTTCAAAGGCCTTCTTCCATGCTTTGCTTTCCTCAGTTATATTAGAATTCATCTTTATAAGTGTCCCATGGTTGGTTTCCACACATATCAAAATCACAAATACACACGTTGCCCGTATGTACCTGACACAAAATACAGCTTTGTATTTGACAAAAGGAAAGAAAGCAGAGCGATTTAGAAAGATGCATCAGCAATTGCCTAAATTGTTTCTCATCTTGCAGATCTGCACTTGCTGGGGAGCCTGATTTTACACCAAGCACGTGGGGAACCATTCCCAGCAATTGGGAAAATCTGAGGTTGTCCACCCACTCATAGATGAGGTCTCCAAATTTGCCTCGAAAGTGGGTCCAGCTTTTATAGGCCAACATGAGCAAGTCCAAGTGACTCAATGATATTTTTCGGCCCAGGAAGCCCTGCAGCTGATGGCACACTTCACAATCAGCAGGGGACACAGCTCGGCCAAAGCCCAGACCTCTGCTGGGAGCCTTTCTCCTCAAATACCCTTCAGACAAACCTCCATGCAAGTCAGTTGGGAAAGTTTCTTCAAATGATCCATTTCTGGCACATGACTACACAGGGTTATGGGAGAGATTCTAAAGCAGCTGCTGTGGAGTCAAAGAGCCAGCATTAAGAGCCCTTGTCATCTCTTTGTAGCTAAATCCCACTTTGGGGGATTTGAGGGAGTTTGGAACAAGCTAGAGAGCAGACCTCTGAGTGTTTTAGATGATGCCATTGCTTTTTCTTCTCTGCTACATAGACAGGAAGGGTGAGTTTGGCTCACATCTCCACCACATGGCTCACAGGGCCGCAAGACTTGTAGTTACAAGAGCTTTGAAGGATTTCTTGGCCAAGAAGACACTGCCAACAAGGATATTTATGTTTTGCAGCCAATCCATCAATACTTCGTCTTAAGGGCTCATGCTACATTGTAAGCTTCCTTAGCCAATCATGTTATGACACACAAACCTACAGCACTGCATCCTAAGCTTCTTCTTTACCATTGTAACTACTTTTATTTTTTCTAGATCTTCAGCCCTAAAACTCTAAACTTTCCTCCACTTCAACCTTCCTCCCCGTCTCTCTGCTATAATAAACTAGAAATCCACATTCTCGCTTCTAGCACCTAAGTTTGGAAGCCCTTTCCAAGGTCTCCGATCAAATCCTGTGTTTAATTCTAAGCTTTGCTGACAAGACCAAAGGTCTGAGATTTCCCTGCATTTGGGTTTCCATCAACACTGATGCTGTTAGTTCCAGAGTGCCCAGGATCCCTCTTGCAAGTCAACTCTGGCAGGAACAAGGCGGGCAGCTGTCAGGGGGCTGCTTGTGGCCTCTGCCAGCCCATTGCTCAGGGCTTGCCAGCGCCCCAGCCCCTCAGGGGCTGCCCCAGCCCGGCCAAGCTGCCCGGCAGCAGCGCTGCAGCCCCACAGCAGCTGCAGAGCAGCCCCATCCAGAGGCACCTGGGAGCCCTCAGCACTGCAGCCAGCAGCACACGGGCAGGAGGATAGAGAGGGTGGTTCCTTCCTGGCACAGGGCTTGTGGCCATCTCCAGGCACCGCTCTGGCAGGGATCCCTGCAGCCCCGGCCCCTGCCCACCCACTCTGTCACCAGCACAAAGGCTTCAGCAGAGCCACCACAGGACAAGGGGCTTCTGGCCATTTTCCCTTGCCCACTGCTTGCCTGGGCAGCTTGCTGAGCCAGGATACCCTTCTCCCCCTCTTCCCCTATGCCCTGCAGACCCTGGGTAGCAAAAGAAAGCTCCTGGGAGTCTGTGTATTATAACACACTCTATATTCATATACTAAAGAAAAAAAACAAAAAGAAGAAAAGAACAATCTTAAAGAAATGGAAAATTCCAGCGGGCTCAGGTGGCCCCAGCAGACAGAGCCTCTGGCATCAGGTCTCTGCAGAGCGGCAGCAGCGCAGCCAGCCAAGCCCCAACAGACGAGGCCGTGTCCTCCATGCCCTGCGGAGCTGATCTTGCAGCCTCTGGAAGAGGGAATATCGCTCACTCTGCAGTGCCTGGAGGACATACAGTGTTTCTAGTGCCATGTCCGACACGGCACTGCTGATGTCCTCAGTCAGTGGTTCAGGGGCTGCAAGAGAGAGGGACAGAGCCATGGTCACATCTCGGACCTGTGGGGGGCCGAGGAGTGCCCCCTGCCAGGGCCATCCCAGCCGGCTCTAGCCATGGCCAGGAGCGAGAAGGGACCAAGGGCACCGGCCCGAAGCTGCTGGCCACGAATCCCCAAGGTGGCCCTGAAATCTCTGTATGCTCTGCCCACGCCGCCCCATGTCTGCACAAGGAGCAGAGCCCTCTGCAGCCGGGGCAGGGTTTGCAGCTGCCCCGGCAGCCCCCGCTGTCAGCCCGCTGCCCTCACTCACTCACCCGTGCAGATCAGCTGGAGCTCTTGCTGCTGCCCCCTCAGGTGCCGCCCGGCCATGCCTGTGAACACAGAGCCTGTCACGGCCCCAGCGGCACAGCTCCCTGCCAGCGGCGCTGCCGGCGCTGTGGCCACACGGGCTGCTGGCCAGGCAGAGCTCAGCCCGGGCCCTTGCCGCACGCTGCCGGCCCAGGGCACAGCTCCCAGAGGGCGGCAGCAACGCTCAGGCCAGGCGGGGCTCCACGGCGCCAGGCCGGGCTGGCGCTGCCGGGGCAGCAGGCGGGGCCGGGGCCGAGCTGCGGCGGGCCGGGGAGGAGCCCGGGCTCGGGACTCACCCATGAACCTGATGGCCGCCTCTCGCAGGGACTCCTGTGGGCTCTGCAGGTAGGGCAGTGCCCTGCGCACATGCTTGGCCGCTCAGCTCCTGTCCTCTGCCAGCTGCAGAGAGCGGCAGGAGGGAAGGGTTGCCTCGGGCTCAGCCTCTGGGCCGGGCGCTGCCTGCGCCCATCGCCGGCCTCGCCTGCCCGCACAGCCCTGAGGCGCGGCCAGCAGCCGCTGGCCAAGGGCTCCCGAGGGGAGGGGCAGAGGGCCGGCTGCTGCCCGGGGAGCCGTGATGCCGCCCCGTAGCCCCGCCAGGCCGGGGCTCCATGGACACCTGACTCAGGCCCACGGGAGCCTGGAGAAGAGCCCGCGCGGCCTCTGGCTGCAGCAGCGGGCACAGCTGTTAGCCCCTCACACTGAGCACCGCCATCAGGGACCTTGGCCATGCTGAGGCTGGGGGGTCTCTGCTGTTCTTACCAGGCACTCCCCAAAGCTCTGATCCACATGCAGCATTTGTTCTATATCCCTCCTCTTCAGGAATCTGGCTGAGGAATGCAGCATTTCCCGGGAGGCCTGGAGAGGGACAGAGATGCACAGATGGCCCTACAGTCCAGGGCACAGGAGCATGCCAGTGGCACAGGCTGGAGGAGGCTGCAGCCCACAAGGTGCCCGGGCAGGAGGCAGCCCAAGCCCCTGCCAGGGGGACAGCAGCTGGCCACAAGTGCTCACCTCAGCAACCATCTGATTCTCATCATGGCAGTGGAAGTACAGAGGGAGCAGGCTCTGGCGCACGTGGGACTTGAGGGCCTTTCTTCCCTCTTCTGTTAATAAGTCCAGCATCTCTTGAAAGAGAGCCATGGAGCTCAGCTGCACCTGGATGTCATCCTGGATGAAAGGAAAGGGCAAAAGACCTGAGCATCAGCTGCTTCAGGCCCCCCAGGGCACAGGCGTGCATCTGCACAGGGCAGCAAGGGTCCGGGCAGCAGCCAGTGGCTGTGGCTGTGGGCACAGAGCCTTACGCTGTCAAAGAGTGGCAGGAGCACCTCAGCCAGCTGCAGGGACATGGGGGTGGCTATTGGAGCACCATTATCCAGGAGCAAATATCTGAGTAGAAGAATGCTCATCCTGATCATGTCGCTGTCATTTTCCTCCAGGAGCTCCACAAAACTTTCAGCCTGTGCGGAAGACGACTTTGTGAAAGGCCGCCCTGCTGCCGCAGGGCCCAGAGGCCAAAGGCCTGTCCCGAAGCACTGGGGCAGCTGAAGCGGGAAGCAGGAGAGATGGGAACAGCTGCCCCAGCGGCCGAAGCCCAGGCAAGGCCAAGCGACTGTGTTGCCCAGCCCCACGCTGCCTGCACGGCTTCAGCCACTGCCCCCTTCTCACCATCAAGGGATTCTTGCCCAGCACTGAGAGGCCTCGGAGTGCCAAGTATCGCCTGGCCATGTGCTCGCTCTGCAGGTTCTGTGCCAGGATCTCCAGGACACTGTCACTGCATTCCCTCAAGTCCAGGCACTCGAGGACCTGAAAGGCACAGAGCAGTGACAGGGGAGCCGGCTGGCAGGAGCCCAGAAGCGCACAGGGCCGGGCCCAGGCAGCAGCACAGGGCACGGGCACTGTCCTGGCAGCTGTGGCTGCCAGGGGTTAGAGGGCTGGGAGGCCACTCAGCCAGGCAGCGCTGGCCTTGAGGCTCACCTCCACAAGGAATGCCAGGGCAGGGAAATCCCAGTATGGCATCTCTTTGCCGAGCATGGCGAGCAGGTAGAATGCAACCGCGGAACAAAAGTGGATGGCTAAGCGGCGAATTTCTCTGAAGAGGGGAAAAAGGAAACAAGAGCCTGATGCAGTGGGGCAAAGGTCTCCCAGGCGTGACTCACCCAGTTCTCATCTTTCCCCAGAACCCTTCCAGCAAGGGGACGTGGGCCGTTTGGGAGTTGGGTTCTGATGGGCACCCTCCTCTGCCAGCCTTTTCCAGCCTGCTTGGCCCTCCCTCAGTGCCAAGGCCCTCTGACCCATGGCCACCACGGACACTTTGTGGGGCACCTGGGCACAGAGCAGCAATGTCAGAGGCAGTGGGGAGAAGGGGGTCTCACCTGGCAAGCAGAGCCACGGCAAAGTGGTGGGTGTCAAGAGAGAGCAGCGTGTCCCAGGCACACCTGCGCTCCATTGCCACCACCACATCCTCACAGTGGAGAAGGCAGAGCAGGGACTTCAGGGTGCGCACAGCAAACCTGTGTGCACAGCAAAGCCCAGGTCACACTGGCAGCACTGGCTCCTTGGCAGGCCACGTGGCAGGGACAGGAGGAGTGGCATGGAGCACCTGTTGGGGCTGGTGGCAAGGCCGTGCTCTTCCTGGCATCCCTTCCAGAAGGTGTCGACCTCCTCTGGCATATCCAGAGTGCTGAAGAACACTTGGAATAGCAGATGCACAAATAGGCGGGGGAAATACACCTTCAAGATCCGTGGGAGACAGGGCACCTGGAGGATCTTCCACGTCACCACAGTTGCCTGCAAAGGACAAAGCCCCCCGAGACGGCGCTCAGTGCCGAGGGGTCCGTGTGGCAGGGCCCGAGCGTGGCAGGGAGAGGCCAGGAGAGACCATGGCAGGGGGAGCACGGGGCCTGGTGGGCCTGAAGCTGCCCCTGGGCCAGGTTTCAGGCCAGCGCCTGAGGCAGGGAGATGCAGTGGGGGAAGGAGGATGGAGAGCTGCTGGAGAGGCAGCCTTGGGGCCTGCAGAGGCCAGTTGCAGAAACTCACCGTCACGGCAAAGACAGCCGTTTTGTCCCCATTGGAGGTGCAGGTGCTGTACTCTGGCCAGCTGCCCAGCACATCCAGGAGGATCAGCTGCGCCAGCTCCGCAGTCCTGGCTGAGCCCATGATGGTCTTCCACATGGCCATGACTGCTCTGTGGGGTTAGAGCTGTGTCTCAGGGGGTCTCAGACACAGCACCGGGGGCAGCTGAGCCGGCTGCCATTTCTGCCTCTGCCCACTGCCCCCCTGCCAGCAGGAGGCAGACAGCCCAGCCCTGTGGGGACAGAGCCCTGAGAGGCGGCAAGGGAGCACGGCAGCAGGCTCAGGGGCTGGCCCGGCAGGGCTGGGAAAGGGAGCGTCCAGAGGGCCCTGGAAGTCTCTGTTGCTCTGACACCTGGGGCAGGCTGTTCAGGGTGATGGGCTGGGGAGGCCTGAGCCCTGTGGGCAGGTGGGCCCCATACCTGTCACAGGACGGGACCACACGCAGGAGCGTCACCACTGCGTCATTTGGCTGTGCTTGGGTGAGATCCAGCAGGGTCTTGTCCAGCCTGTGCTCAGCAGAATCATTGGCCATGAGCCACTGGTGGATGTAGCTGACCATGGCAGGCACCTGGAGAAGGCACAGGGAGACTTGGAAAGCTGCCAGAGGGAGCAATGTTCCCAGCTTCCCCAGAGGAGTGCTTCCCTTCCCACCCCACTGCCATGTGGCCTGAAAGGCTCACAGCAAGCAGCATGCGTGGATTGGGAGGCCAAGCAATTGCTGGGAGGATCAAAGCCTGGCCCAGGCTGCTTACTTGCTTTGGAGTGTAAAAATCTTCCTCTACAAGCATACGCAGCAGGACAGCACTGGTCTTGCTGAGGAAGATGGGCGAGTATGATCTGAGGCCTAGGCCCGTGGCGATGGTCTCTTCCTCTTTAATTCTCTTGAGGAATTTGCAAACAAACTGTAGAAGGGCAATAAGCTGAGGATGTTGCATGAAGTGCTGCACACACGGTGCTGGGCTGAGCAGGGACAGCAGGCCCAGCCCAGGTGGGGGTGGCTGCAGGTACCTGCGCTGTTCTGCGGAAGCGGCCACGGCTGGACTCCTGCTCCTGTGTATGCTCCAGCTTGCTTTCCCACTCATTTTGCTGTGCTTCCCCTCAGCTATTTTTGTGGCTATTTATGCAAAAGCAAATTTCTCCGTCCCTCAACTGGAGAATCTCCTTCGGACACATCCCAGGTTGCAGCCCTGAGTCATGGCCTGTGCATCTCTGGGGCAGCAGAGCTCACTGCTGTGACTTTGCAGAATCTGTTGGTTATTCCCACCCCTGATTTTCACCCCCCAACCCCTGAAGGACCAGATCTTGCCCACCAACCTTCTCCTTTGCTGAGGAGAACCACAGAGCTGAGACAGGAGGGATGGAGGGCAGAATCCTCCAGCAACAGATGTAGGAGGGAAAGTTGTCCCATCTCCGTGGTGAGGACTTCTTGTGAGGAGGCTGAAGGAGAGAGAGAAGGGGACAAAGGGAACCTGTTGGAGCAAGTCCAGAGGAGGCCACAAAATTCACAAAAAGGGCTAAAAAATCACAAAAGGAGCATCCCAGCTACAGAGACAGGCTGACAGAGCAGGGGGTGTTCAGCCTGGAGAAGGCTCTGGGAGACCTTAGAGCCCCTTCCAGTGCCTAAAGGGGCTCCAGAGGGCTGGAGAGGGGCTTTGGACAAGGATCTGGAGTGACAGGCACAAAGGGCAATGGCTTCAACCCGCCAGAGGTCAGGTTAGATTGGATATTGGGAAGAAATTCTTCCCTGTGAGGGTGGTGAGGCCCTGGCACATGCTGCTCAGAGTAGCTGTGGCTGCTCCATCCCTGGAAATGCTCAAGGCCAGATTGAAAAAACCTGGTCTAGTGGAAGGTGTTCCTGCCCATGGCAGGGGGTTGGAATGAAACATCCTTTAGGATTCTGTCCCAGCCAAGCCAATCTATGATTCTGTGGTTCTAGGAAATGGAAGGTGGGAAGAGCACCCCTGAAGCCAAAAGACCTGGCACTGCTGAGGAACAGAGATGGACTAAAGAAAGTAGAGCATGTGCGGTGTGATGCTGATGGATGTTTGGCACAGGGTTTTTTTAGATCCCTTGTTGTCATGTCTGAGCTCCTGCCTGCCTATTTTGAGTGGCCCACAGTGGCTGCATGTACTTGCCCTGTTGCCTGTTTAGACTGGGGATTTGTGACACCCTTGCTCGAAATGTGGCAGCAGAAGTACCAAGGTCACAGCTCCTTTTGAAAGGGGGAGTTTTAGGATTTTTCCAAGAAAACGGATTGCTATTAGATTGGGTGCTGTTAAATCAAAGAGGCCCATGGCTCACAAACTCCCTTTGTTCCTGCTTTCAGCACTCTGAAGCCTGGATAGATTGCATGACAGAGTGAAATAATCCATAAATAGAGCAACACGGTTTTGTATCTTGGCAAGGATGATGCTGCTGAACCATGCAAACTGACTTTGCTCTCTCTCCCTCAGTGCAGAGATCCTGTCTGGCTGCAGGGAAGGAGTGATGCCAGCTCTCCACAGTGCTGGGGGACACAGACAGCCCCTTCTCCCATCTCAAGTTGTGTGCTTCAGCAACCCCTGAACTGCCCTTGGGTTAGAAAGTGCACAATAATATCCTTCCCCAGCTGGAATCACCCTCACCTCACAGTACAACACCTCCCATGCTTGGATTCACAGAATCTCACAGTCCTTGAATGGTTTGGGTTGGAAGAAACATCAAGATCATCCAATTCCAACCCTTTGGCATAAGCAGGATTCTTGGAAATTTGCTCTTCCTGTGGCTGAACTGCTGCAAGGGCCTTTGAGAGGAAATCATATCCTGTTCAACCAGCCCACTCTTGCAGCAAAAGGGCTTTTTCCTGCAGTCTGTGTTATTTCTGAGGGAGGATGTAGCTCCAGTGCTGATGGAGGCTCCTGCTGTCAGCAGTGGTCAGGGAGAGCATGGCTGCTTCCCTCCCCTCTGGGCCTGAAGGCAGGCAGGAAGGGCTGGAGCCTGCAGCAGCACCAGCACTGCCAAACAGCACATTTTCAGTGTAGTGAAATGAAGAATGATCCTTCAAGAAACCAAGCAGGAAACTTGATTTTTCCAAGGAAACCATTGAAAGAATCAGCATCATCCTGTAGGCTGCTTTTGGCTGCATTAGATCACCATTTTCCTGGCCACAGAGAGGGGCCCAGGCAGAGCCTGAGCTGTCTCTGTCCATTCAATAAACATCAGTTTCTCTGTGTGTTTCCAGCCGGGCATGTGCAGTGAATGCTCCAAGAATAGCTCATGTCATGCTGATTTCATTCAGTGATGAGGAATAAAAACAGAAGCTCTGTAGTCAACATGAAATTAAGATTAATGGCTTTTCAGGTTGATTTCCTCTGTGTGAAACAAACCCCATATTGCGATTTGGCTATTTAATGTTTGCTCAATATTAGTCATTAATAGCAACTTCTCCACATGCACAGGTCATTTGCTCACATATTTTGGAGTTTCTCTGATCTCAGCCTCGCACTGCTCTTGCTTTGTTTAGCCACAGGGGAAATCATAGGATCACAGGATGGATTGTGCTGGAAGGGACCTTAAATGTCATCTATCCAACCTTCATGGCATTAAAATTTCTGGAGATAATCACCTGCCACCAGGGACCCAGCACAAAGGGGCAGAGAATGAGCCCAGCCCCTGCTGCTGGTGTTTGTCCTTGTCCCTGCATCCCAGAGGTGACTGGGAGGTGGCAATGGAAAGCCACCCAGGGCTCTCCCTGTGCTTTGCTTTGGCATCTGCACCGAGGTTTAATTTGCATGTGCTAGGCTGGAAAACTGCTTCATCATCTGGTGAGTGTCAGCGATGCCACTGAGCCCTTCTGCCTGGGGATATCCCCCAGGAATTGTGGAGGATGAGCTGGAGACCAGGCTGGATGGGGCTCTGAGTACCCTGGTTAGTGGAAGGTGTCCCTGCCCATGGCAGGGGGTTGAAACTGGATGATCTTTAAGGTCCTTTCCAACCCAAACCATTCTGTGATTCTCTGAGTCTGTGAATTGTGATTCTGTACTTCTGTGATTCAGTGATTCCATGATTCTGTGATTCCATGAGTCTGTGACTCTGTGAGTCTGTGAATCTATGATTCTGTGAGTCTGTGAGTCTGTGAGTCTATGATTCCATGATTCTGTGAGTCTGTGGTTCTGTGATTCCATGATTTTGTGAGTCTCTGATTCCATGATTCTGTGAGCTATTGGTTCTGACCTGCCCCATCCATCATGAAATGGTGTCCATCAGCCTCACACCCCAGCTCCTGGTCAGCGTGGATGAAGGAGCTCAGCTGGGTGTGGCCATGGCATGAAGGATCCTGCTGAACCCATCACATGGATAAAGGAAATTTAATTACATCTGTAGGATTTCCATCAATGCTGAGCAGCAGCAGGCTGGGTCTCAGGGGAGATTTTTCATTGTGTTGAAATCTGACTTTGTTAATTACCAGTCTCTGATCTCATTTGAGGGTTAAGGTTATGAAACAGAATCCTTATTTCTCTGATTTCCTTATCCAGCTGGTTTATTGAGTCTTGTCCAGGGGGTGGTTTGGACCTTAGAAATTCCCAAGTTGTCTCACACTTCTGGCATGAGCTGTGCAGAAGCATTGGAGCAAGGGGAGGTGATGGAGATATGCAGAAGTCCTGGTGAAAGACACAGCAAGAAATCATCTCAGGAAAACTGAAAATGAGGACAAAGGTCTTGCTGCCAAATTATAGCTTCTTTTACCCTCAAAGGGAACTCCCCCTTCCCACATGGGAAGCACCCACCCCAGGCAGCCAGGGAACATTGTGGTGGGGGCCTTTAGCAGTGACACCAGCCTTTGGTGCACCCCAGGCTGTTGACTTCCTCTTGAGGAAAGCTCCCTATCCTCTGTTTACTCAGGAAGCACCAAATTTGACGGCTGTAGGCAGTCAATAGAGCGCCTGGTTTTTATCTACACATCAAATTTACTTTCTTTTTTAAAGAGAAAATCGCCACTGAACAGCCCTTGAAGCTTGGGGCTAGTGTCTAATTCCACTTGAAGAGCTTTGTTAGATAATTGCAGTATTTTTCTGAGAGAAAATAGAACAAACAAGGCTTGTAATTAAAAGCCATTCAGACAGCTTTGATCCTTCTCTCTGCATCTTCACTTACCAAACACAAATGCCAACAAGGACTCATGGCAATATTTACAGTCACCTTTTTTTGGCCTTTGCCTTTAAATTAACTCCTCTTCCTCGCTTCCAGTCAAAAGAAGGGGGAGGGAGGGAAATGGGGCTTTTCAACAGGTGTTTCTTTAGAAAGATTATTTTGGAGGATCCCTGATATCATAGAATAATTAAGTTTAGAGAAGCTCAACAAGTCCAACTATCACACACTAGCCACACCACCACATTCACCACTACACTAAATGAAATGTCACACAAAGAGGTTTTTTGAACACTTCCAGGGATGGTGACCCCACCACTGCCCTGGGAAGCCTTTTCCAGGGCTTGACCACCATTTTGGTGAAAAAAATATTTCTGATAATCTAATCAAACCTCTAAATATCTAAAAAAATCTAAAAAAAAAAAAATCTAAACATATTTCTAATATCTAATCAAACCTCCCCTGGCACAACTTGAGGCCATTTCCTCTCATCCTGTCACTCCACAATGACAAACCTGGAGCTCCTCTGGAGACCTCAGAGCTGCCATAGATCAAATTTATCATCCCAAAACTGCCTCCAGGCACAGCCTCAGCTGCAGTGGTGGTGTGGATGGGACAAGATCCACACACTCTGCCCTGGGCATGGACAGGGAGCTGCCAGGGCCATGTCCCACAGCCCACAGGGGATCCTCAGGTGAGCTCCTGACTCACTGGGAGAGGAACCCAGCCTGGGAAGTCCCAGCAGCAGGTGGGGATGTCAAACCTTGATGTGCTGAGACCCTCTGAAGGCACCAAAGTGGGCTGGTTTCTCCCAGAATTGGCAGTACAGCCAGTGGGTTGTCATTTCATTGGGTTTATGGTGGGACCAACAGCGGCTCATCAGCACCCAGGGGCTCCCAGCAGTCCCAAGGAAACAAGGTGAGTGCTACAGGTGTCAGGTTGTACAGGGAAGGGACAAATTCTCTTCCTTGGCTTGATTTGAACACTGTCTTCTGGATATCCTTCTGCTTCTCATCTTTCACAGTCCAAGGTTTTGCTTATCCATGTTTAATTTTTATTTCCATATTTTCCTCACATCAAGATGCTTCTGAGAGCCACGCCTTCAACTCTCAGTGGGGTATTATTTCTTTTCTCACCCAAAAATCGTGACCAGCCTTGGGGAGGCAGTGTGAGACTGTGTAAGACCCAGGGGACTGGAGCTTCCCGGGAGAACAAGCTGCAGCACGGCTCGGATGAGGACAATTGATCCAAACAGACAATATTGCTGCGGCATGAAGATTTAAAAAGCAACAACAGCTTCTGATCCCCCACCCTAGCTGAGATGCCTGCATGGAAAGCCTGTGGTGGGAATATGAGCCTAATTCCTAAAAGTGGGAATATGAGCCCTAATTCCTAAAAATGGGAATATAAGCCCTAATTCCCGGTGGCTGCCCCGCACCTTTGCACCCATTGATGCAGCACACACTGTTCCAGAAGGAAATCCACACAGCTTTGAGGCTGAGCTGACTCTGTGCATGGCTGGGAAGGGGTTAGGAGGAGGAGGAAACCCTGGGTTCCTAATTCAGCCTCCCTGTAGACCCCAGACAGGGTGCTTGCTTTAGGAAGGGATTTATGCAGTGAATCGCTAATGGGGTTTGTTTTCCTGCTTCCAGTGTTCAGGATGCAGCCGATGTGGGCTGGTGTGACAAGCCAGCCCCAGCAGTGGGAGGAAATTCAAAGGAACGAGCTGGCGTGCAGGGTTTCCCTGGGCAAATCTTGTGCTGGGAGTGGGCAAGCATCTCCCTGGAGGTGTTTTCTGCTCTCCCAGAAGGAGCCGAAGCAGCCTGACTTCTGATGCTGTGCTCCGAGGGTCTGCCCAGGCGCAGGAAGCCCGAATGTGCTGTTTCCCCGCAGGAGCAGAGTGCCAGGCTGTGTGTGAGGCTGAAGATGCTGCGATGGGGGGGATGCAGCGATGCTGAGCTGAAAGCAGCGAGTGCCGCTTAGTGCCGCCGGGCTGAACCGCACCGGGGCTCCGCGGGAGCTGCAGCCTCCCCTGGGCTCGGGAGGGCACCTGGACAGCCCAAATCCTTCTCCCCCGGGAGCCTGGCACCCGCACGAGCGGCCAAGGCTCCTGTCGGGTGTTTGGCATGGAGAAAATCGCGGATGCAGCAGGATGCTGCCATAGGGAGATGCTGAGATGAGGCTGCCCGTGCTCAGAAAGGGAAGGGGCAGGGGATGCAAGAAACGTCTGGAAATGCCCGTGGAGGGTTCAGAGAGGAGGGAACCAGACTCTCCTCAGTGATATCCAGTGACAGGAGACACGAACTGAAACATGGAAAGTTCCATTAAATCACAGGAAGGAAATTCACTGTTCAGGTGGTGAAGTACAGGAACAGGTTGTCCACTGTAGCATCTCCATCCTCAGAGACATTCAAACCCGAGTGGACACAGTGCTGGGAAATTTAACTCTGCTTGAGCCATGCTGTGACTGTGACTATCATATCATTTTTTCCATTTAATGGAAAAAACTCCAGCTATATCATTGTCATGTCTGAAGTGGTTAACTCACACTGAAAAGCTCCTTTCCATGCAAAAAAATACAGTAGTTTTTCTACTTAATAAAATATATTGCCTTTCCTAGAGCCCCAGTGCCAGTGAACAGCGATGTTTCAGCTGATTGGGCAGCTTGTGTGAGAGGTGACATAATTTGAGTCAGTTTTCTCACACAGAGAGGTTTTTCCACCCGGGAAACCCATTGCCAGCAGGTGGCAACCACGCCAAAGCAAAAGTCCTGGAGAAGGTTTGCCTGGAAGAATGTGTTCTCCTTCATTGTTCTACCACAGCTAGCACCTTTAATATGGAGAAGGCAACAGAGTGATCTTGTGTACACACATCTGTTTTTAGTTTTCCATCAATTAAATTGGAATCCCGAGGTATTGAGGGTTGTCAGTTTGGGTGTTGGGGTGCTCAGGGCACTGAATTTCCCCGAGCAGTCTCACCTGGGGTCTCCACCCACACCCACCCATGGCTCTGGGAGCCCATTTAAGCTGAGAACTGCAGCCTCCTTTCCTTTTATGTTCCCTGTACTGCCTTTTCCTGGGGGAATTTGGACAGGTAAGAGCCAAGCTTGGTGCCTGGGGTCGGAGGAAAGCTTAAAAGAAATATTTTAGCTACGACAGCCTTCCTAACAGCAGTAAGATACAAACTTCACTAGTAGCAGGGCTAAAGGGTGTGAGAATGAGTTTTCCAAGCTTTCTATATGGAGTTTCTGATCTCCAGACTCTTCCAGTCAAGTTCTTTTGTTCCAATACTTTTGTTCAAGTATTTTGACTATTTATCTGTGAAAGAAGAAACTTTATATCTGCAGTGCTCACTACAGTCATACTTATGGCTTACAAACCACCTTAATTTTGTTACAAACCTGCTGTGTTTATTTTATAATAGGCAAAATGCAATATATATAGCAAAGATATGGCACAAGTAGCATAAATTTTCTCTTGTGAAAGAAGGACCAGTCTCTTTATTCCCCCATGAATAACTCACTCTTAAATAAATATGTATTTGACACTTTACAGGGACAACTAGTTCAAAATGATTTCTAACACAAGTTCTCGCAGTTGTTATAGTATTTGTATGGTGTGCTGTTTGGCACCATTTTTGAGACTCAAATCTTCCTTTTGGTCTAAATTTAAGAAGTCAGAAAAGAGGAAATTTGTGGTGGGGTGGAAGATGGACAATCCTTCAAAATCAAAAGAAAGCCATAACACACAGGAACATACACGAACATTGAAAATAGTTTCTTTTCTCTTCTAAATACTCATCCTCTCTTTTACAGATGTTTCATTGAAAGTGCTCATTAGGTCTGCTCCATTAAACAATCCTCCCTAATAACTCAGTGATAAAGAACTGAGCTTTGCACTCCTCTAGAAATTGGTCTCCAGCCTGTCCGTGCTGTACAGCAGATGGCAATAAAGGACCACTCTGTGGCAGAAGCACACCCCTGAAAAGGAAATGTTCTGTCCTTAGTAATTCAGAGGGTGAAATTAAAATCAGGGTCTAGAAATGCAAGTTGGTGGGAGCAAAGAGGGGAAATACAAGAGTTGCAAGTGGGCAGGACAAACCCTGTTGCTGATGAGGGTTACAAACAGACCACACATTACATATAAACCAAAGAAAGGACGTTGTGCATTCATTGGCCACTCCTCCAGTCTGCAAAGTTTCTCCTGAAAAACCCTGGAAGGGCAGGGACCTGCCAGCCCCAGCCCCCTGTTCAAGAAGTTCTGCATTCCAGCAGCTTCTGGAAACTTTTCCGAAAACTGTCATCCAGGAAAGCGTACAAGAAAGGATTCAAGCATGAATTGGCATAGCTTAGGCTGGTGATGAAGTAGGATATCCCAATGACCATGGAGGTCTGGGGTAAGTCAGTGGTCAAAGCCACGATAGTAGCCAGGTGGAAAGGGGTCCAACAGAAGAGGAACACAGCCAGGACTATGAAGACCATGATGGTGACTTTCTTCTTGGCTTTGTCCAGGGCTCTGGCATTGGAGTTCAGGTGCATGTTCCTCAGCTTGTAGAGCATCATGGTGCAGAGGATGCAGATGGTGGATACTGGAATGGCAAAGCCAAGGATGAGGGTGTAGATCCTGCTGGCTTTGAACCAAAACCTCTCAGGCTTGGGGAAATTGAGACCACAACTCTTGATCTCCAGGTCGTCAGTGTAGACATTGGCAAAGATGATGAAAGGGAGGACTATGATGCTGACCAGGATCCAGATGCACAGGCTGACAATCCTGGCTGCTCGGTACGTGCGGTGGGGCATCCTCTTGGACCTGACCGTAGCCAGCACCACCAGGTACCTGTCTATGCTCATCACTGTCAGGAAATAAATGCTGGAGAAGATATTGTAGTGATCTATGGACAAGATGACCTTGCAGAGGATTTTTCCAAAGGGCCAGTAGCGGAGGAGGTGCTCTGCAATATTGATGGGCAAGACAAGGGTGAACAAGTCATCAGCGATAGCGAGGTTCAGGATGAACATGTTGGTCACAGTCTTCATCTTGGGGGCCTTGAGGATCACATAGATGACAGCAGTGTTGCCTGTGAGCCCCACCGCACAGATCACAGAGTAGATCACGGGCAGGACAATGTAGAAATCAGCTGCCTGCTCTTGGAGGGTGAAGTTGAACCTCATGCTGTTTTCCAGCTAGCAGCTGTTGCCTGCGTTGCTGCAGGAGCTGTTCAGATCATCCCAAAAGATGTTTCCCATGCCTATTGACCACAGACCACCTCCAGATACCGCTGAAAGCCTCACTAGCCCAGAAGTGAGAGGTTTTTTGCTTGGTTGGGATATTTTCCCCCTCCTGTGAGAAGCAGCTGTTACCTCATTTAGATGCAGCTTATTTTCAAAGGTGAGTTGTGAGGTTTCTTGGACCACCTAACTTACCTCTCCCCCCCCTTGGAGAAGTTAGATTTTGAAGTGGCGATGGGAGAAGAAAATGTTTGGAAGACATAAGGCTCCATGAACCAAGAGAACAAGAGAATAATGTCTTTCTAAAGAAGTCAAGGAACTCTTCTTTCTGAGAGCATTCCGGTGAGCTTTGGCTTTTCTTTGCTGGGGGAGTTGAGCGGCTCTCATTCAGCTGTCTAAAGTGACAGTTCTTTTGGGGCTGGCAGGAACAAGGAGGCAGAAGGGGGAATTTCTTGCCTGGCTGGCTGTTCACAGCCCTTGGAGGACTGGAGGGATGGCTGCAGTTTCTCTGGCACAGCTCTTGCTTTCCGTGCTGGAGCAGAAGTGTTCCAGTGGTAATTAGCGCCTGCCTTTGTGTGGAGTTCAGGCTCTTCATGGACAGCGATTTCACAAACAATGAAGAAGTTTCTGACACTGCTACTCCCCACTCCCAGGGTCCCCTAGCAAAAGAAGGAGGGGGAAAAATAGTTCAGGGAGTATTTCTGAAATTAACATTTAAAGGGGATTTCCCTGCAATCAAAGTACACCTTTAAGCAAGGGTGAGTTATGAACTTACTCACTCTGAAAACCATCCCCAGTACGAACAACTGGCAGCCCCCCAAATTTGGCACAGATAGACAAACCTGTACATCTCAGAAGTTCAGGATTAATCGGGGAAGAGAGAGAAAAGTACCCTGAAAGAGACACAGCAGGAATCATCTCACCTGTAGCAGTCACCACATCCATCACTATTGCCTGACCCATACTTCCAAGAATTCCTCCACAGGGAATGAACAAAAAACCGACCCCTATCCCCCTCCACCATGAAGATCAAAGGTTTGGCAACCGGTCCCAGGCTCTGCAGAGAGAAGTGCCTCACTTCTGCCTTTTGTTGTCGCACAGCAGTAAAGTGAGCTGGACTGCCGGCGCTGGGGATGGGGAGTGAAGTGTCCCTTACCTGGGAAGCGGCTCCTCTGCCTCCTCCAGCACCTGCTGCTCTCACTGGTGAGCCTCTTCCCTCTGATCCGAGCTGGAGGAGGGTCTCTGGGCTGCTGACGTATGGGGATTTGCAATCAGATCAACACGATGCTTCTGTGTGTGCGTGTTGTGTGTCTGACCAATTAGCACTTGCTCGGATGGGGGAAGGGGGGAAAAAAGGGTTTTCTCTCTGCAGGGTTATTGAAAGAGTAAATACGGTGGATGTTTCCTTCAGGAATGAGGGAGATGTGGAGGGACACAGGCAGCACTCAGGACTGGCTGAGTGAGGGATGAAAGGATGGGAAGCAGGGGGTTAAACTGCTTCAATAGGGAACAGTGGCTGGTTTTAACAAAGGGAGCAGGAGGAGGGTGAGCTACATTACAACACGCAAAATAAACAAATAAACAGATGTACCTTGCCAGATCTGTGCTGTTTTCGGCTGCTCTGGGGGAGTTTGGCTGAGTTCCTCCAGCTGGGTCTCTGATCCGGCTTTGGAAATCCAGTGAAATCCTTCAGATGTGCATCCGGAGGTGCAGGAGTCCCGTGAAGCTTCTTGGAAATGCACCCCAGGTTATAGAGCAACAATGTAAGATCACTTTACCAGCATGTTCCTAAAGAAAAAAAAAAAAGAAAAAGGAAATCCAGAGTCTTTTGATTCTCTTTTAGTCTTTTAAGTATTGCCTGACCTTTGTTTCGAGACAAAGCAAGGGAAAACAGGAATCCATCACTGCCATGCCTGGCTGAGTGCATTAAACCAGGAGGGCCAGCTCATAGATCTGAGCCAGTAGCCAAGAAGTGTGTCTGACTTTGCTCCTCTTTTTGGATGTTTTATATTCTTCTGGCAAGATTATTGTGCACCAGTAGCTGGGTGGGAGTAAAACATTTCATTGCACTTCTTAAAGACATGGCTATAACCGACTTCAGCAGATGGGATTTTTTTTTTTTTTTTTAATGTACAACTCTTCAAGATATTTCCTTGACCAAAATCTAAGCAGACATTGGGCTTAAGGAAAATGAAACAGGAATTATATTGTCCAATTATATTGCATAGGAATGATATGGATGATAGTTCTTCAGATGAAACACCCCTGGAGCTTTCTTCTTGCCTGTTTTGGGAAAGCTGGTGTGGTTTATAAGGAGTTGTAAATGAAGCAAGGCTTTGGTAGGTCTGCAGGGGGAATGCAGTTTCCAGGAATTGCTGTTGTCTTTTTTCAGAGAATAGCATACAGAAGGCAGAAAAATTCAGGAGAATGTGATGTTACATTTGCTGATCTGTAACTATTCCCTGGGACAAAAGGGTTTTAAAGTATTTTTCATCCACAATCCTTTGAGGCTTTCTGTTTTTCAGCATAAAGTATATCTCTGGTCTCTGGGATAGTTTAAAAGCTGTTCTTTTTTTCCCAGTCTATATTATCTTGGAATTAGCTGCCATGGCCAGGGGTTGTGTGCCTGGGTGCTGTGTGTTTCAGGAGCTGTGGTGCTGATGATGGTTCCTTGTGCTTTTACCCTTTCCTTGTGCCTTACTCCTCATTATCCATAGTGAACATGCTCTCCGTGCCTTGGTTAGGATGTGCTTGATTAAAATAACCTGTCAGAGATGAGATGGAGACTAATTAAAGCTCATTGCCTGGTGTGGGTACAGGGGCTTTTGCTTATATGCCCCAAACAAATTACTGGCACTTCCTTTCAGAACTACTTGCCTGGTTCTCCAATAAAACTTGTTTGCTTTGGGGAGGACAATTGCCAACAGATCTAAATTCATGTAGGGGATTGCTTTGCAGTAGGAACTGTTCTATCAACAGAGAAAATATTTCTTCTGTGCATCTCTGGGCTCGACCAGGGCCAGGGGCTGTGCACAGGGGAAACAGATCTATTTATATTGGTGTGATGAGGAGTGCTTGGAGAGAATGTTTTACTCTTCTTGTCTTCTCTGGCTGGGCATTCCTTGATTATAAATATTACAGTGGCATAAAGCCCTGGAAATCACTGGTTTGGAAATGCTGCTACAAAGGGCACGAGCTGCCTGGACCTATTTTTGTGCCAACAGCTCCATCATCAGCACAGTGCAGCAGGGACAAAGAGTTTATTCCTGGCAAATCTGTGCCATGGAGATGGACTTTGCCTCTTGAAGCCCATGTTCACACTGTGCTGCTTGGGTCAGCTGTGCAAACAAAGAAAAGGCAGCATTTTAGGGAGGGGAAATCCCTGCCAATGCTAAATCAGTGCTGCTTTATTGCCTTCCTAAAGCTGATGCGCTGCTGCCTCCAGACAAAGGCCATCCATCATTTTGGAATTATGGACAACCTGTTTTGTTGGGCTCCTGCTGCTGTCAAGGAGTCAAGTTCATCTCAAGGACACAGATATACAATCAATAATCTGTTTACCAAAACAAAATGTTCTCGGCTGGCTGTCTTGCAGTCACTGGTTATTAAGGTGATTTATTTGTATGAAGTGTTCAGGCTTTTAAAAGCATTGCAGGTTAATAATAGAATCAGGGAGTAGTTTGGGTTGGAAGGGACCTTTAAAGGTCATCTAGTGCAACCCCCCTGCAATGAGCAAGGACATCATCAACCAGATCAGATTGCTCAGAACTCAACCATCCCACCTGACCTTGAATGCTCCCAGGGATGGGGCATTTACCACCTCTCTGGGTAACCTGTGGTAGTGCCTCACCATCCTCATTGTAAAGAAATTTCTTTCTTATATCTAATTTAAATCCACCCTCCATCTGTTTAAAGCCATTCCCCCTTGTCCTACCACAACAGGACCTGCTGTCCTGAAAAATGTCCAGAACTGATTACATCAAATGGGCTGAAATTGCTTCTGGTAAGGTAAGTGTGCCTGGTCAGGCTATTTGTAGGATAACACTCACCCACAAAGCTGGGATGTCCTTCTGCTTCCCCCCAAAACCTTCCCAGCCTTATTGAGCCAGGCTGGCTTAGGCAGGTGATGGTGCTCACCTTGTAGGACAGCTCAGGGAACCAGGCAAGAGCTGCAGGGCAAATGTCGCCATCGGTAAACTGGTGAATTGTGGCAAAGAAAGTGCTTTTGAATGGTGATAATTGTCACAGATCCAGGGGCTGGTGACACATCCTGCCCGCCTGAAAGCTGCAGTGAAGGCAAAGGGGTTCAGGAAGCGATTTAAGGAAAATGGGAGTCCATAAACAGCCTGTTTTTGTCAGGGAAAGCACATATCAATAACTGCCCCGTCTGGCTCTGCAGGGGAGCAATCCACACAAACCGTGCAGCAATTTCCTCAGACCAGCTGTGATGGGGAATAAAAGCTGCAGCCCTGGGAGCTGGTGGGTGGCTGGCTGGAGCTATTTGCTCCCTGCCAGCCAGGAAAGAGGTTGGGAGGCTCCTGCAATGGGTTACCCTCATTCCCAGCACTTCTTGGAGACCCTGGCTCTTTTACCACACCTTCCCCAGCCCCACCAGTCGTGGAGGGGAAGTGGCATTGCAAGAGGCTGCCTGGCTGCCAGCAGGAGCTGTGCTGGCAGGTGTGTTAATTAAGGGAGCTCTGGTAGAGTACTGGTGACAGTGGGAGCAAGGACACGGTGCCAGTCTTGCTGCAGTTAATACCTAACTGTGAGAATCTGAGTGCAGAGGGAATGCTGCTTTCAACACCCTCGTTTCCTCTCCCACTCCCCCCTGGTCCGGGTTCAAGCAGCCTTGCTCCAGAGAGAAATTAAAATCTGCTTCCATTCCAGGATGCTTTTACTCTCCAGCATTTATTCCTACTTTTCTCCAGGGCTGGAAGTGAGGGCGTACTTTGGTTGGTTTGCTGCCCTGAGCCAGCTCAGTGTGCTGAAAGCAGAGCCCTTTGGAAGAGGGAGATTTCTGGAAGTGGACTGTCCCTTTTCCAGTGCTGCTCATCACCTTTGTGGGGTGTGAGGGGCTCAGGGCAGTGGCTGGGGCTTCCCTTGTGTCAGTGCTGCCATGAGGAGAGGGCAAAAACTGTCCCATGGCTCTGACTGTGCCAGAGGTGCTGCTGCCTCATCCTCCTGAACTCTGGAAGCAGGAGAAGCTAATCTGCTGCATCAATCTATGGGTCAGTTAGTCCTCTGGACTTGGAGCTTTTGTGCTTCCCTATCTCAGAGTTCTTCCATTAGCCCATGTGAGTGACAACTTTTGTGTAATTTGTCTGTGGGACCTGTGAGGAAAAAGCCTTGGATGTGATGGGATCTGGTGCTGCAGTACTCTGGGGTACAGCTGATTGCTTCCTTTTGGAGTTCTCTTGGCCATGGATTTATTAACAGGGCTCTGTTTCCTGCTGGTTGCCTTTATCAGATGTGCACAGAGGGTGTGCAAGGGCATTCCTCAGCACAGCTGAAGATTAAAACATAAGGAGGAATCCTAGTTTGAAAGGATGAGAAAACAAAACCAAAATAAAAAGATATTTTTTACCCAAAGTTAGCATGAGTCAGCAGGTAGGAATCAGCTCTTCCCTGGACCCCTGTCCTTCCAGTGCTGCTGGCAGATGAGGGTGTCCTGCAGTGCTGTGATCCATCAGCATTCCTGGCAGGAATATACATTATTTAGTTGCCATTAAGCTGGTTGTAACACAGCTGCTAAGAGCCCTTGGTATCTGCCACGTCCAAGTGAGAGGAGTTGTTATTTTGACTTTTTTAATGCCATCTGAACTTTCACTTGTGAAAAGTCACCCTTCTGTCATTGCTTGACCTGCTTGGAAAAGCTGTGACTCTTTACAAACATCAGCACTGCAACAGGGCTATAATGCATCCTTGGAAAAACAGCCAGGAGCCCTTCAGGGATCTCACCGGGGAGCAGGCTCTGTGCAATATATTCCAATATCTCTAAGCAACAGCTTAATGTGTTGCCTTGTCTGCTTAAGTAGCAGAGCTCCTCTGGCCTAAAAGCCTCATCACCAGAGGGTTATGGAGTGCAAATTGCTGCTGAATGAATTTGCTGCTTTGTTCACTCTGGTTTCCCTTCCCTTTTGTGTGTGCTATGACAGTGAAATGACTCATCTTCACCTTAAGATCATGTTTTGGAGAAATGGTCTAATATTTTGTACAATGCTCAATGTAAAAAACCCCAAACCAACAAAACAGATGAAATCTGTTTCCTGGAACAACGTTTTCCAGTGCAATTACACAGAGCCAACTCCTTTCTCCACACTCTTTTGGGCAACAGACATTGCGGAGTACAAAGTTTACCATACCATCAACTATTGTAAGGAAAAGAGGGAAAAGCAGAAGGAAAAGAAGCAAAAGCAAGTTTGAGCTTAGTGAAACCTGATGCTGGCTTTGGGCTGCAATAATTTATTACAGCTCTGTTTTACAATTAATGCCAGCCTGACCTACTTAAATAGAACATCATAATTCTTGTGGCCATGTATGTGGTCATGAAAATTCAGTGCTAAGAGCGTGAGCCATGTTGGTTATGTCAGTGTGATGGAGAAAAATGTAATTTGGATAACTCAGGTGAATTGAGTAGGAAATGGTGTGCTATAAAATGCATAAAAATAATTAAAATGCAAAAGATAAAAGGAAAAGGGAAGGGATTACTGCAAGATGGGGTTTATGGCTGGTGCTCTCTGCTTATCGGGACCCCATGGTCATGGCCATAGTGGGGATGTTAGGGACTGGATTCAGTGTGGGTCCCAGAAACAGCCAAAACAGCAGTGACAGTCAGGAACACCTGGCTCTCCTTTCTTTAAAATCTGATTTCAGGCCCAAATTTAATTCCCTGGGGATTTAAGCTGTGAGACCTTTGAGTCTGTGTGCTGGGTAAATAAAGCCCCCATCAGAAATCATATTAATGCAAATTATAGGTGACCACACCAAAAAGAAGTTTTGGATGCTTATGGAGGAGAAGCAGAAAAAGCAAAGAAATAAAGATACTTCTGTGTTTTCCACAGGGAATAATTTCTGAAGTGCAGCGCTCCCCAGGCCATGCAGGGCCTCCTGCCAAGGGGAATGATTTCAGACAAGTGCTGACTGTGTGGGAGAGGGTGTTTTGTGTTGGAGGGCTGAGTTATCACTGAAGTTTTTCACTTCTAATACTTGGTAATATCAGTGTCATTTTGTCAGTAAGGAGCACACTCAGTGTCTGAGACATCTCCATCTCCACCTGCTTCACAACTCCACTTGAAGGCAGATGAAAATTATTTCCTTGTAAATGACGTGTTTTCAACAAATTCTGCAAACCCTTGCTGAGGCTCCTTGCCATGAAGTTGATTTTCTATTTATTTTTTCCTATTTTTTTTCTAATAAGAAGAATTGCTTTCTTGCAAATGTTAGGTAAATTTTTCCCTTCCTGGGATGTCAGGAGGTGCACATCCTGTACAGAAACACTCCCCAGCTGCATCAATAACCTTTTTGTACTGTTCAGTGAGTCCTAGAAAACTGCAGAGCAGTTTTGTGTCTCTGCAGGTTACTTGGCAATCAATTCTCCATCTCTGATAAATCCTAATTTACAGGGAGGATGTGACGAACTCCCTCCTCTGCAATCAGGAGTTGGCAGTGCCCATTCTTCTGCAAATTTATGGGTTCAGCAGAATAATATCATAGGAACAGAGGTGTTGTGCAGCATTCCTGCTTGATTTGCTCCTCATTTCATGGGGCAGACAGCAGCATTCTACAGCCCTAAAAAGGGCAGGGAATTTTCTGGACTGGGAAGAAAAGCATCCTTGAGAGAGGCAGAATATGATGCTGTTACCCATGGCTGGTGTTCCCCCCTCTGTTATCAAATTTCCCTCCCTTGCTGCCCTGGGGCACCTGAGAATGGGTGATGTAGTGATGTTTTCCATAATGAAATCAGTCAAAGAGTTTGTGGACTTCTTTCCAGCATGAAAACGAACCCTGTTCTGCTGGTTGTATGAGGGAAAAATTATTTCAGGCAGAGAGAGGCAAGAAAAAGGTGAGAGACCAGTGAATTTTTTTCCATGTGGCTGCAGGGAGGGAGAACAATTGTGGTGTGGAGATGCATTGTTAATGTAAAAGCCACAAAAGCAACCCAAACAGGGAGTGAGCATCACTGGAACTGCACCTCTGTCAGTAAGGGATGGATCCCTCCTGCTCTTTCTCCTGTCTGGGGCACCTGTGTGGGGCTGGTTGTCCCTGTCATTTACCTTTTGATTGCACAACCATTTCTTAGAAAACAGTTGGCTCTTCAGACTCTCCTGGGCATTCAAGTGAGTCCAGGAGATGTGGGGGTGAGCTGGTAAGTGGGCTTGGATGATCTTGGCTGTTAGGTGTTGCTACGTTTCCTGATGCTGGTCTCCAAAGCAATCCCTGGCACGCTGCTTTTGTGGAAGGCAGAAGAGCTCATGAGAAAAATGCACTTGAAATTACCTGTTCTGGGGAAATGCAATGAATTTTCTGCTAGGAACTGCTTGTGAACAAAGATGGAGCCTGAATTAGGGATCTGCCCTTGTGGGGGTCCCTTGCACTGACACAAAGCTCTCTGTGCCTCTCAAGAGGGTTGCCACCATGCAGAAACATGTCACTTCGGTGCAGGGAGGGGGATTTGACATCACAAAACATCGAGGGGAAAAACATCGAGGCAAATTCTCCTTTTCTGGTCAGGAAAACCAGAGTGTGTGCCTGCTGTGTTCCACGAGTAGGAAATCAATTGCTGAGGGATTTCTGCTGGGAGATTTGTGCTTTATGAAATTCCTGCCAGGGGCAGAGGACTGGGGAGCTGGAAACGATAGCGCTGTCTTCCTCCCCTCTGCTTCTTTAATTGTTTGTAGTGATTTAATAAGCAGCACTATTCTTCCCTGCAGCAAACACAGACAGGTGGCATTTTATTACCTTTATTAGGGCCCCTGTTTGGAATTTCTTTGCTGTATTTCCTTCTTTGTAGGCTTGGCCCAAAACTTGGAGAGATCAGTGCGAGAACTGGACTTTGTGCTGTCAACATTCTGAGTGTTGAGCCAGCACCAAATCCATGCAATTATATGGGAAGGAAATAATAAGGACAAATGACATGATTTAAACAAAGAAATGCTCCTGGCTTTGGCATTTTATGTACATAAATGCACACCAGAAGAGGAAGAGCAAAGCAGGTACAAGCTCCCAGTACTTGCAGAAGAATGAATGGAAATAACTTCCTGTTTAGGCTGGAAACTAGGAGAAAATTTGTACCCATCAGAGGGATGTTGAAGTGGAGCAGCTGCCTAGTGACAACAGATAGGTGGAGAAGTGAAACCCCAAATTAAAGGCTTTTAATGTGGAGTTTTTTGGATACTGAGGTCTTTACAAACAGATCATGTGAGTCCCATGGGCAATGCAGGTGGATTCCCAGGGGAATTCTCTGTCCGGTACCAGGGATTGGCTGCCCTGGTCCCACAGAGTGATCTCGGTTGTACCTGATGGCCCAGCAGAGCTTGGGGAAATGCCTCAATGTTTGTTGGATTTGAATGGCATTTGGGTCAAATCAAATTTCTCCTCTGAGGAATGGAGTCTTGACCTCTCACAGGTTTCACTTGAACATTTCTTTAATCTGTCCCCCACCCCAAAACCCCCAGCAGATCCCCTGCTCCTGCCACTCTGTGTCTCCCACAGCTGAGATCCTCAGAGCTTTTCCCTTACACTAAAAGAAGTGGAAATCGGCTGGGTTTTGTTACCTCTTGGCAACAAAATTGTCTCCTATTGTGCAGCTCAGGGGGAAAGAAACCTCTTCCTCCCTTCAGTCTGCTGCCACAAAGTGTTTTGTTCCTCTTTGTGAAGAACCAGGAAGAAACACTTCTTTTTAAGATGAGGGAGCCCAATTCAATTCTCTTATCATTCTGAGCAAAATAACCCAGTTATTTATGTTGAAAGTCACTCCAAAATTTTGAAGAGATCTTTTTAGAAAATATTTCTCTTGGTGACTGATTATGAGTGGGTATGGGAAGAAACTCTTTGCATTGAACCACTCAAAGCAGTAATTTCTTCCCAAAGAGTAGATGTAATTATATTTTGTGGGTGAAAAAAAATAAGTAGTAGTGGACCAAAGGAGCTTCAAGCTGATCTCTATTTGCTGCCAATGACTGAATTAAATGCACAGGGTTCCTATCAGCTCTGCCAGACAAAACGTTGTATTTGGGTTATTGGGGGTTTTGTCAGAAATCTTTGTAGCATGAATAGGACTCATGGACTTATCTCTGCTGGCTTCAGCCATTCCTGCTGTCCATCATATCTTGCTATTATAAGGCAGCTCTTTTCATTATGTTGTCTTTTAATTCAGATATCTGAGCCTTTTTCTACTTCTAGACCCACTTTTCAGTAGGACAAACATTTTCTTATCTGTGAGTGTATTCAGTGGTGGCCACACAAGTGAAGGTAAGGAGCTGGCAGGTGATAATTTATGAAACTTTCTATAATGGAAAAAACTCAGCATTCAATTTCCATCTCCTTAGAAATCTCTATTTCTTTTCTTGTCTCTTGTGCTCTTTGTGGCTGGTCTGAGTTTAGTGCTTGGAAATGCAATTATATGGATTCCAATTCTTTTGAGAGAGAATAATCTTGTATACAAAGCCAAATAAATTTAACTTTTCAATATTAGAGCAGTTTGACATCCAGGTTGGGGACCTGGCAGTGGTTAGTGCCTGGCCAGCCTCAGAACACAGAGTTTGATTTAGGTGAAACTTCATTCATTGGAGACAAAGTAAAATTGCCTCTTATTTGCTCAGCACTAAAAATCTATCTGAAGCTGATTGCCAAGACTTGCTGCTGAATGATGGGATTAACTCCTGCAATGGCACCATGAAATGAGAGACGGGGAGAGGAATATTAAAAAAAGGCATTTCCAACCATGTGCAGGCCCTCATGTCCTGCTGTTGGCTTGGTCCTGTCAAAGGGGCTGATTTTGATGGTTTTAGAGGCACTAACCTGGGCAGTGAAACAGACCTCAGCCAGCAATTGCTTCTCTGGTGTCTGCAAGTGCCTTTATCTCCCTTTGTACTCCTCAGAACTGAAATCCTGCACAGACTGAGTGAATCTGAGGCTTTGGGAAGGCTCAGTGGTGATAGATTTTGGTGAGACTTGAGTCAGGAGATGGAAGCAGCAGCTGAAGATGCTGTAATCTTCATCCTTGGGCTCTCCTGCAGGCTGATGCGGTGTGAAGGAGGCAGGGATTCCATAAAGCAGCTTCTGTAGCTCCTGAGGGAAAAAAAAAACAAGTGGAAAGTTCTTTAATTTGTTAGAGTTTCAGGCTGTGCTGCACCTCAGGGCCAGGCTCTGCCCCTCTCTGCTCCAGCTGGTGCTTCCCTCTGTGGTTTTTATTTGCAAACCACCTCTCTGACCAGCTTCCACTTTGCTTTAAAAATTCAGCACCACATTTGTGGCTGAATGGGTCCCAGAGCTGGGGAGAAGGGTTTGAGATGCAATTTGCATCACAGAGTTGTTACAGCAGGGAAATTGTCCCATCCCTCCTGTGCCTGGAGCTGCTAATCTTGTTCTGAACATTGAAAAACTCTTCAGCTTCTCTCATTATACCTAAATTTGATTACTGCTTTGATTTCACACCTCTTTCACGCAGGCTTTTCCTCTCTCCTTGGCTGGAATTCTCTGAAAAGATAAATTTTATCAAGCCTTGGGACAGTTCCCATCATCTATCTCTGCTCCAAATGCTGCTTTTAATTATCTTGGCAACCTGAGCAAGAGGGAAACTGGGAGGAGTTTAGTGAGAAGAAAAGGAAGGCACAGAGGCCGAAGTGTAAATGCAGAGTCTGGGTCACCAGAGTCTGCAGTATTGAGGGGGTCTGGGCCGTGCAAACTGATGTTTTTCTCTGTGAATGGCTGATTCCTTCTGTATCTCCTCCTGAAATTCCTGTGCACGAGGGCTGGTGCTGGAACTGCGGCCACACAAACTCCCCATGGAGCTGTGTGGGACACAGTGGGAATCATTTATTTGCTGCTTTTGATGAAAAGTTGTGACATGAACCTCAGTGTCAGGGAGGTGACACGTTAATGCTGCTGCTGTCAGACAGTGCCCACACACTCTGTCTGGAGACAGCTTAGGAGAAGATGAAGAAAAACCAGGATTAAATCCCATGTGCCACTGAACTCTATCAGAGATAAACTGCTTGGAGTGAAGTCTGTGAAGTGACTGGGGAGAGCTGGATGAAAGGGACAGCTCTGAGAAGTGTGTGGTACATCAGTGATGTCCTAACACTCATCTTTGCACAGAGATGAAAAAGTATCAGTTTGCATGGCCTGAGTGTCTGGGTGTGGAAACTGTGTGTTGCACCAGCTGTGCTGAGCTCATCTGGCTCTGAAATATCATCTCTGCACCTTAGCCAGGAACAGCATCACAGTTCTGAACAGATTAATAAAAATCAGTCACAACCCAGAAGCAATACACATCTGTGGCAGGTGAGGAGAGCAAAAGCTTTCATTATTGTTCAATAAAAAAATCGTCTCTCTTGACATTAAAATGCTTTAGTTTCAGCTCTGCCCCAGACTATCAATGTCAAGTGTTTCTCTGGGTGTTGAGGGTAGGTTCTCCCCCATAGCTCTCTGCAAGTTGGTGCTAATTAATAATGTTCTGTCAGGTTCAGATGTTTTGGTGCCTGACCAGGGAGTGCAGAACAGGGATTACAAGTGCTGACATTTACTGTACTAGAAAGTCCAAGGGAAAAATTTGTGCCAATTAACACCTTTAACTAGGAGGATCAATTCCTGTTGTGCTTGTACCAGAGTCTGAGCACAGACAGGGTTTCCAAGGGAAATCTTGGTCCATGTAGGGCTGGGGCTCCCTCCAGGCTGGTTCAGCCCCTCAGGGTGCTCAGGAACAGGGGTTCCCCACAGCCCAGTGCACCCTCCTTAGCCCTGGGGCTCCCAAGGGCAGAGCCATGGCTGAGGCTCTGCAGGAGCAGGCAGGCTCAGCCCTGCTCCAACATGGGATCCCATGGGACAGGGCACGCTGGGATTTGCCCCTGCAGCTACCAGGTGTGTCCAGAGAAACTGCAGGGAGCGGGTGACCTCTGTCAGTGGGACCCCTCTGTGCACAGGTGCCCCCACTCCTGGGGTGGCTGTGCCAGCTCCCCCGGGGACCTCCAGCCCTGAGAACCTGGAGCAAGTGGAAACCACAACTTTGCAAATGCTGCCTGTGCCCAATGCAAATGGTAAGAGAATGGGGGTGTGAAAAAAAAATTGTTTATTACAGAATTGTTTATCAACAACAATACAGAACAATTTTAGAATGTAAGAACATTTGCAACAACAACAACAATCCATAGAACATATATACATAAGAACCTATCTAACTAAACTATATTAAATCTATTTGTAGAAGACAAAAAATTCTTAAAGTCTTAAGTCCTAAATCCTATTCTAAATACAAAAAACTGTAGAACAATGTAGAACTGTAGAACTATGTACAAAAGGGTGCCATCGCTGTCTGGAATGTTCATCGGGGTAGAAGAAAAGCAGGTGTCATGGTTACTGCAGTCAGGCACAGACAGCTCTTCCATGTGTCCCCAGGTTGGCACATGTGGGCAATGCAGGACTCTGCTACCAGAGCTGAGCTTGGCTGGGTCTGGAATGGAGCTTGAGTGGCCCAAAGAGAGGACAGGGCAGGCAGTGTGTGGCCACCAGACTCCAGTTTGCGAGGTACCACGTCCCTGAGCAGGGACCAGCCTAGCTCCAGTCTGGCAGCAGGGGACCCACTCTGCCTGTGGGGATCACGTGCCTGTCCTGCTGCTGGCATTGTTCTTCACCCCAAAATCATGTCCTCTTCCTCATCTTTTACATCGACATCCATGTCCTCAATGTGTTCTTCCACCTCCACTTCCATGTCCTCCTCTTCCTCATAAACATCCACCTCCATCTCTTCATCCACATCCACCTCCATCTCTTCATCCATATCCGTATCCACCTCCATCTCTTCTCCAGTCTCTTCCTCCATTTCCACATCCTCTACTGTAGGACTCGGGACATCCACCTCCATCTCCTCCACTCTGTCCATGGCAGCCTGCAGAGGTGGAAAAACCTCAGAGTGGGGTCCCTGTCCCACACCATCCCCACAGAGCTGCAGCCCACTCGGGCAGCTGGAGGTGTCCACCTCCATGGAATGGCACCATACCTCCCTCAGCTGACAAATTAGACAAAGGATAAATGTGAGCATCTTGAAGTGAGGGGTGACAAAATGCAGGCACCAGGGAGCTCTCAGCACTGATGGGAGTAGCAGAGGGCAGGTGGCAAGAAGGGCGGCAAGAACAATCACGAGGGTGAGCAGGCGCAGACTGAACGGTGGGCTGACACAAGGGCCAGTGGTTGAGTTGTGCTCTTTGCTGGGGGGTGGCAGTTCCAGTTGGAACGTGGGATGTGACATCACACAGATTCCAAGATTCCAGGGTCAACAGAAGTGGTCACTGGGGATCCCTGAGTGGTTGGGCTTGAAACGGACCCTGAAGATCATCTTGTTCCAAGCTGAGCAATCTCCCCCCAGACCTTGGGGGAGCCCTGTTCCCAAGGATGGGGCATGCACAGCCTCTGTGCCCAACCTGGGCAGTGCCTCAGCACCCTCAGTGTAAAACAGCAGCTTCCTTAGATCCACCTTCAATCAGCCTCCTGCAGTTGAAAGCCATCCCCCTTGCCCTGTCACCACAGGCCCTGGTGAACACTCTGTCCCCTTCTTTCCTGTGGGACCCTCCCAGTCCTGCACAGCCACAGTGGAGCCTCCCAGTGTCTCCTCTTTTCAGGCTGAGCATCCCCAGTCCCACTTGGACAGCAGTCAGTCAGATCAAGGGGATGTCAAAGCTGAAGGGTAGCAAATAGCATCAGGAACTGAGAGATGGAAGCTTTAGACCCAGATTTGCCTCTAAATATACAAAATTAATAACAGTGGAGGGGAAGATGGTGGGACACTTGTTCTGTTCTAACTGGTCAATTTTATTTTTTTCTTCTTTTTTGTCATGCTGATGGTTTTTCTCTTTGAAATGAAGCTTGGCACAATGTCCACTGTCTTCTCCATTTGTGAAACACCAAGCAGAGTCTGGGCAGGCTGATGATGCAGAGCAAAACCTGCAAATATACTGGTGATCCTGAGCCTGGGTGTGCAGCTAAACCTAGCCAAAAGAAATTTCTGGAAAGTCAAGCCTGGTTTACATTTTCTTGAGTTTGGCTATGCCAACTTTACCGGTCATTTATAAAAAAGCAAATAAAAAGTTCAAACCAAAACAGAAAAAAACCCAAATAAACAAACCCACGCAAACCAATCAAACAGATAAAAAACCCCAAATAAAACCAAAGGGAATAAGGAGTTAGTGTTAGTTGTGAGGATATCACAGCAGGCAAATGGCTGCTTCCCACAGAATCACCATAAAAAGCCACATAAAACAGCTGCTCCAAAATATACCCAACAGGAGAAAAAAAAAGTGATAGATGGCAACTTTGGGGGCAGCTCCACATTAAGGTGAAGGATGAGCAGTGGCTCAGATCAGCATTCCCCACCCTCCAGGCTGCTGTTTGCTCCTGATGAAAGACCCTTGCAGGACTGTGGCCCCTCTCAGTGCAGTGTAAATCATCCCCACAGCTCTCAGCTGAGCCACTGGCATTTCCAGAGTGACATCCAGGCTCCATCCTGAGCATCTGTGGAAGGTCCTGAGCATCTTCATGCCTGGAACCACAAAACAGCTCAGGCTCTCCCTGGACTGGGTTTTTAGGGGAGGTTTCCATATCCCTGTGAGATCTGTTCATCCCTCAACACATCTGACTTTATGTACAATGATGCATCTGGGTTCCTTCCTTGCTCCTGTGTGCCAGTGAGGAAGCATCCATGTGAATGGAGGATGTTATGCACAGGAACATTTATTCCTGGATTGCCATTTTGCTTCACTGTCACTCAGCTGAACATGGTCCCTTTCTAAGAGGGACTTACAAGAAATGTGTAGGAATTTTGGCTCTGAGAGGAGCAGAAAGCACATTTTCCCACCCCATTCCCAGCAGATGCAGTCTCCCTGGCAGAACAGTGATTGCCGTTCATCTTCCTGGGAAGAATGTGGAGACCCATTAATACATCACAGATTCAGCTGATCTTTGGCTTTGTGTCCCTTATTTCACATGTCCAGTTTCAAGGGCCATTAAAAGAGGCTCATGTTTGCCTTGCTACCCAGAAGTGCTGTAGTTATTTCCAGGAGAAAACAAAAAATTGATTGTCCTCTGGTGTGGTAGAAATCCCACCACAATTGTGACTCTGAGAGCAAAGACAGCCTGTGCTTTTTGGGGCTGTAACAGCTGAGAGTGTGGCAGAGCAGTTTTTATATTATTTTTAGAGTGCTGAAAACATAGTTCCCAAAACAATCTTTCTCTCCTGTCTTCTTTCATAAACTGTGGAACAGAGAAAATGGAAAGGAGCAGAGGTTTGTTTAAATTGGCTGGGGTTTTTAAAGTCTTAAAATAGTGTCAGTTTGATGCATGATACTTTAGAAATTGGATTAGTAGCACCTATTTCATCCCACCAGAGAGGTGGGATTTAAAACTTCCAACAACAGAAACACTGGATGTGAGAGAGCTCAGTTTTCCACCCCTCACACAAGTATCTTGCTGTACTATTTTAAGCAGCTCAGCCATATATATTAAAATATTGCTCCAAACAACAACAGAATGAAAATGTTCCACCAAATGGGAAAAATAAGAAAAGTGGGCGGCAGCCCTTTCTGAAGAACTTGTGTTGATTTTGCAAAGTTGGATGCAAACAAGGTTTGCCATATTTCTTTCCTAGAAAATGTAGGTATTTAATAGAAATCTGTGTCTGAGGCTGCTGAGTTGGGTATGATTTTACATCTGGGAGGAGCAGAACAGGTTCCAGAGAAGCTGTGCTTGTGTCACCCTTGGCAGTGCTCAAGGCCAGGTTGGATGGGGCTTGGAACAACCTGGTCTAGGGGCAGTGTCCTGAACATGGTGAGTTCATGAAAAGAAATTTTTGGTTTTCCTGAGATGCTGCCCTTGCAAGGGGAGCTCACAAATACCCTACATAGTTTGAAATGCCCTGAGCAGAACCCAGCTGTGCTTTCTCACAGCTGATGAGGGATTTTCACTTGTATTTTATGGGGGATTTTCAGAGGGCAGTGCAAGAGCAGCTGAGTGTGTTTGACAGGCAGAGAGGGCCAGTGTGGCAGCAGCTTAGTGCAATGGAGCTTTTCCTTCTGTGATCCTGTATAACCTGAGGCACTCTGGGGCTCTTGGACCCGGCAGCTGGGCAAGTTAATCATTGGAACAAGTGATAAATTAACCTGCTCCACTCTCCTTAGCATGGCTGTGATGAGCATTAAGTAAACCAGCGAGCCCTTGCCAAGGTGGGAGCTTGTTCTTAGCCAGGGAGGAGGGAGAAAATATTGCTCGGAGTAAATAAAGCAACTTTGCTTCCCCAGGAAGAGGAAAAGCAGCAATTAAATATGTGAGTGCTGCATGGAATAATTTGCACAAGGACATATCTTGTCTGCTATGCAGGAATGTTCCCAATCAACCATGCTTCTCCTGACCTTTATTTTTCTGTATTTTCTACCACATCATATAAGAGACTCTTGATTTAAAAAAACCAAAACAAACACCTTGTGGGGAGGCATTTCTTCCTTTCTTCAGAGTGCCTCTTTCTTTTGTTCCCTCCAGAGCTCTCACTTCATTTCTGCTGTTCCTCGGAGCACAGGCTTACCTCTTTCCTGATCCCCTGGGCTTGTTTTGCCTCTGGGTGTCATGAACACTATTAATTGTGGGGTTTTTCTTCCATCTTAAGTCTGTCTCTTCAAGTGGTTTACCTTCATTTACCTGTTCGAGTGATGGATTTTTCTCACCTTTTATTACTTAGTGCTTTTTCTTCATTCTCTAAAACCAACTTCTCCCTTGCCGTGTGGCTGTTATATGCCATTACAGGAGCATTCATTCTTTCTTTACTGCTTCTCTCAGCTTTCACAGGGAGCTGAGAGCTCTTTGGGCTTAAACTTGACTCACTTCAGTGCCTTCCTTGATGCTGCCTGTGTACTTGGACACTTTAAGGGAATAAAGTCTCAGTGTGGAGATTACAGCTGTGAAATAATGGCTCTTTTGAAGAACACAAGAATGCTGTTGTCAATCTTTTCAAGGATAAACTGAGCACCTTCTTTTGGGGAGAACCAGGCTCAGCTCAGCACAGAGGTGGCTGATGCAGGTACCCAGGTTTGGAGGGAAGGGTGCAGCTCCTGGGGGTGTGTTTGTGGGGGGCTGTAAGGTTTGTGTGGGGTCCCTGGAGCAGTGGGAACACCCCACTGGGAGATGCACCTCAGGAAATGGGTGCACAAAGGGCCTGAAGTGTGACCAGCTTTGGTGAAGGGTTCCATAGGAAAAAATATTTTTACTGGGATTTTGACAATTTGAAGCTCCTTCTCATATCCTTTGCCTAATGAACATTCCCCCTTTGCCAGAGTGTGGGAAATCCTGAGTTCACACTATGAAAACCCCTGATAATTATAATTTTTTTCTATTTTTCAATGGTGTCATCCCAGCAGGAGTCAGAGAAAGAGAATTTGTGTGACCTGCCTGTCTTTGACTTTGTGACAGGAACAATGCCATGAGGAAGCTGGTCAGAGGAGCATCACTGCTCTGTCCTTAATTTTCCTGCACAACTGAGGATGATTTAAGAACCAAGGCACAGCCAAGACCTTTCCTCCTCCTGTGCTCATCAAGCAATCAGTGCCTCATCACACCTCAGCTTCAAACACCTCATTTGCATCTGGCTGACCTTGACTGCCCTCCCTGGATGGGAAGATGAAGAGGTGGAAGTGTCAAAGATTGGGATTTTATGGGTGAGTTGTGAAATAGTGGCTGGTGCAGGCTGGTTCTGTGGAAACATCGTGTGCTGCGCCATGGAGGATGAGAGTAAATGGATTAAACAGGAGATAAAAAGGGCAAGGCACCTGGTTAGCTGCTGTTGAAGAAAATGTTGGGGAAAAAAAATACATGTAAGAAATATGTCAGAGATGGTCATTAACTGCCCTGCAGGGTCAGAGCTCCTTTAGTAATTGGCCATGTAGTGAATACTAGAAATGATTTTAAAAGTTCCTAAGTGACTGAGGGCTTTTAGTGAATGGTTGGGGGAAACAAAGGAATACTGTTTCTGGCAGAACTTTTATTATAATTTAAGCATCATCCTCTTTCTGAGATAACAGCTGCTTTGAATAAACTGAAATATCTTCTCCATTAGCTCTGGCAGGAGCTGGATAAAGCTCTCATTCAGGTAAACTTTAACATATGTCTGTAGAATAATAAATTTAATGAGAGTCATCAAACGTATTGTATGAGTAAGGATTGTGCTTAGGGCAAGAAGAAAGAGTAATTAGGAGTGGACAAAACATGAATTATAGTGGGGAAATTATAATTTATGGTGGTTTAGGGGGGATATTTAACTAAGCTGAGATAAAAATCTACCTTGGTTGCAGGCTAAGCTTTAAAACAGAATTCTACTAGAGCAAATGTAGTAGTCCTGGGCTCTAGACAGACCTTTGGATACAAGTTTACCTCTGGTTTGAGAAAGCTCAGGGCTTGAGCAGCATTTTATGGCTTTGCTCTTGACCCTGGGGCTATAAATGCTCCTGTAAAATTAATGCTAAAGTTATAGCTTCTACAAATTTCTAAGAGTTCCCATGGAGAAAGGTCCACCTGGACTTTGGGGACAGTTTCTCAGAGCAGAACATTTCAAGGTGCCATTAAACTGCATTCAAACGCCCTTTTATTGGGGCAAAAATTTCACAGCCTGGTCTATCAGCCTGACACGTTCTTTGAGAAGAGACAAACTTTACAAGCCACTTTAAAAATAATTTCACTGCCAGGTTTGCAGCTCTGAGAACATTAATAAACTGAAATGGCTTTTCACCCTGCAGTAGCTGCTAAGTAATACTGATTGTCTGTAGGCAGACTAATGAAACCAGCTGTTAACAACCTAATGAGAATTTTTACCAGCCCTCTGCTCCACAGACACATCCCTTTTCTGTCCCTGATTTTCCTGCACCCGGTGTTCCCCAGAGAAATTTAGTGTTGTTTGATGTTCAGGTAAAAACTGCTTTATTTTGTAGGAGTGGTGATGCTTCACCTGGGCTGCTGCCATGCTGGGGTCACATCACAAAGTCCAGTTTCTACAGGAGCTGGGCAGCATGGAGAGCTTTGATAGCACAGCATGGCAAAGCTGGAGTGGAGGATTCTGGTTTAGTGTGCCCCTCAGTGGCAGACAGCATCAGTAATTGATAAATCTTGATTTCAAAGGTAAGGTGTTGCTGTTTTGGCTCTAACCTTAGGTTGCTTTCAACACAGTTTTCCCTGGCACTTAAGATACTGGTTTTTTCTTGCTTTCAGTACTCTGTCATTCCAGATGACCTTTAAAGGTCCCTTCCAACTCAAACCATTCCATAATTCTTTGGATACATGATGAATAGCAACATGTATTTTACCCTTATTATGGATGATATTACACCATGTCTGGCCTTTTGGGGCTCTTTCTTCTCCAGGTCCTTGTGACTACACTCACTCCTATATGCTCTTAATTTTTTCTGTTGCTTACCAGTGAGCATTTTCAGTTCTGCCACCCATGTTTAGAGCAAGTTTTCTGTGACTCACTGCACCAGACACCAGGTCAGTTCAAAGAGCATTAGGAAGTATCCAGCTGTATTTCCCCTTCTTCCCTCTGTGTACATGCTGCTGTTTTGAGCACTCTGGCTTTCTGAGCTCCCTCACATGTCTTGATCCTTTTCTGGATACCCAGAGGGATATCAGGATTAAATCCCATCTCTGAGGTCTGGCTTTTGAAGAGCCTCAGTCATCCTCTCCCACTCATCTCATCCCAGCCTTGATGGAAATATGCCTTCATGGGATTGTTGTTCAGCTTTGGGGCATTCTGGCACTGCTGTTCAGTGAAAGTTTTTGAGACTTTGAAAGGTTTCCTGGTGCAGCAATGACAATCCTCAATCCTAATGCTTGATGCTTGCAGTTGCCTGAGTTGTGAAACCTCCTGAAAAACATTGTTTGTTCTTTTCTCCTTGACTTTTCCTTGACTGTTTTCATCAACAGATTAGGAGGTTTGGGGATATCTTTTCAAAGGGAATTTCAATTAATCTCCTGTCTGGCATTTCAAAGGGGAACAGTGGTTTGGGTTTTTTTTTAACCAGCACCTGCTTACCATCCAATTAGCTAACTGCCTTTAATTAACCATAATATATTCCAGGAGAGCAAAATAACAAGGGAACAAAATCAAGTGGTGACAACTCTGTGACTGAACCTGGTGCAGGATTCTGGGCAGCCCTGTAACCCTTTGCTGGCCACTTTGAGCTCTGCCATGCAGTGCCTTGGGTTTCTGGGGAGGGAAAAGCATCCAGTCACTCAGCTCCAGGTTCACATCTGCAAATCCAGAGGCCAGTGGGTATTTCTGTCTGTGGGATTTGCACACTGGATGCCCCATAGGATTCTGGTTGTGAGCTTTCCTCAAAAACGTGGTGAGATGAGGTGTGCAGGACTCATTTCTTCAGAAGAGCAGGAGAAACCTCTGAAGGCCTCCCCTAAAGGGCCTCCTTACCCAGCAGTCTGACACAGATTTACTTCTGAAGAGCTTTGTAATTTGTCCTTATTATGTTCTATGTGTGATTTAATGAAAGCCTTTTTCTCTTCTGTAATTGAGCTCTTAATCTCATCTGAAAAGCAGAGCACAATCCTTTCAGAGATGGTGTTTGAGTAACAGCCTGTGTTTCCTCTGCTGTGGTGCTGCTCATGGAGCTGCTCACTCCTGATTTAAGAACAGAAAATAAACAGATTTCTCTGAGTCAAAAATACATCAGTGATGCCACACAGAGTAGGTTTGAATAGAAACCTCTTTTTTCTATTGGGCAAGAGATCTTTCAAGCAAGATCTTTCCTGGTTCTGCAAAGAATATGAAGGAGTGAGTTTTCCTTAGTGAGCACCTGAGGCCTCATGCAGGTGATGCTCAAAAAATGGCACATGGGCCATGGCAGCTGTCAGCAAAACAACTGGCTCTGGGTAGGTAAAAGTTGGCAGGAGATAAGAGTGGAAAGTCAAAACAACAGGATGCTGAAAAACTTGTAAGAGGAATAATGACTTCGGTGACAATCCCTCCATCTTAAAGCTTCAAAAAGCATTTTTACAAAAATCCACAAAAATGTCCCGATTATGATCAGTCTGATCTCCCTAAATAGCATTTTACAATCAGAATTAGGAGTTGAGAGACACTAAAGAAGGCTTAGCAGAGGATTTTTCATTGTGACCTTAGTACATATTTTTTACTGTGCTGTAGTTTGGAAGGAGACCCCAAGATCCAGCTCAGCCAGGGGAGACCCTGTTGATCTAAACACTCCCCACGCCTGCTGTGGGACTGACCCAGTACCAGAATCTGTAGGGAACTGGGTAAAATACTTCCCACTAGAAAACACTTGAAGCTTGATCCACAGTTCCCAGTTCAGACCACAGGCAGTGCTGGCAGTGACCAGTTTGCTGCCTGCTCTGTGCAGAGCTGGTGGCTGTGAGTGGCAGAGCTGTGGGGTGAACAGGCTGGTGGCTTTTTGGGGCACTCAGAACCTTCCATCTCTACTGCTTTGTCCCCACTAGAGAGTGGATTTTCCCAGAGAAATACCTGGAGAGTGGGAAGGATGAAGAGCAAATCATTCCCTGCCAGTGGATGCTGTGCTTGTTGCAAACACGTGAGTTACATCTGGTAGGAGTCCTTGCTGTCAACCCTCAGGGATTCCAGGCTGAGATCAGCTCAGTTCTGTCATTTGCCAGGGGAATGAGGATCAGACTCTGCACCACACCTCCAGAGCTGGGGACGAGTGGGTTGAATCACATCCAGAGCCAGAATGAGGAATGGGCAGTGTTTTGTCTTGCCATGCACAGCAGATATCCTAATTTAAAGCTGTGCTGTCTTCCCAGATTCTGCTTCTTCCTCTGAGAAGACCCATCCATTTTGATCCTGTTCCTTTCCACCCATCCCTCTAAAGATCTCCATTACTGGAGTAATTGGCACTATTGGATCAACCTTTGATGTGATGAGCAGTGGATTTTTGTAGTCAACATGCCAATTTAAAGGGCCACAAATAAAAGATCAATTACTTCTTTCCTGGAGAAGAAATTAAGGTAAAATCTTTCAATGTAATGGGCTGAGTGTACAAAGCTAAAGAGGTAGAAGATTTAAATGAGACTGTCTCCTGAGAGGAGTCAATTTGTCAATTTAGAGAGAATATGCTTTCACCTTTGAAGCAGTCAGGTACCAAAATGATGCCACTTGGAGTAGGCAGGGCTGGGAATTGCTCCCATAGGCTTTGACAGATCTGTTCACACAAGAGCCCTGGAAGCAGGGCCTGGAGAGACAGCTGGTCAAGGGCAATGTCTCTGCCTGATTTTACAGCATGTTTAACAGAGCTTTCCCTTCTCTTTGCAGCCCTGTGTGTGGTGTCCTGGGTGGGACCATCCTGCCACACGCTGCCTGCCCGGTGGCACCGGGGTGGCTTTGCACCAGGCCCCTGGGCCTGCAAGGCCCCTGTGCCCTCAGCCAGAACTGTGACAGGTTAGAGGGAATTTAATGAGTTCTCAGCAGCATCAAAGGCCCTGTGAGAAGTAATTAGTGCTGTGAGGTGAAATTAGAGGGTTTAATGCTTTTTGGCAGAGGATCAGGTGCTGCTGTACAAACTCCCACCCAGAGTGTGGCAGCCCAAGGCATCAGGCAGAGGGGATGAGGTCCCACGCGGCTTTTTGTCCAAAATCAGCCTAAACCACCTTCCCTCCTAATGCAAATAACTTCTTTTTGGTGCCTTCTTCCAGAAACAGGGAAAAAATTGAGAGAGGGGGACCACCAGCCCTGAAATGCTGAGAAAAAAGAGCTCTGTTCTACAGGGATGCTGTGGAGGGGGCTGGAGTCAGCGTGTGCCAACTGGCGAGTCCCTCCTGCAACTGCTAACGTGCTCCTGATTTTATTTAATTAATTAGCAGCGGGGGGAGAATGTGTAATCAGGGCTGTGCTGCTGGAGTAACAGGAAACAAGACGTTCTCTGGGTGCTGGAGCTGCTCTCAGGTACTCATGGCTGTGCTCACCAAGGTAACAGGGCAGTGACTCAGAGGAGGAGCAGCTGCTGGCACCCTGCCAGCCCAGCACTTGGATTTTGCTGCTCCCAAGGTCCCTGCAGCAGCTTTCCAACCAGGAATGGTGTGGAAAAGGGTGCTGAGCCCATGGGATGTGATGAGATGAATTTTCCACATTGCAATGTAAAATACTTTCTTCCTTTTCAGTCTCAGGGAAATTATCCATTATTTGATTTCTGGTACCTCTTAGTTTGGGTAATTCCTGCTAGTCCCCTTCATGTTCCCTTGAATACTAAAAAGAGGCTAATACTAAATACTTGACAGAATCAGAAAAAGGTTTGGGGATATTTGAAAACCATCATGAAACCATCATATATTGCTGCCCTCCCTTAATTAAAGTTTCTTCCTTTTTATTTTATATTTTTTGGGGTGATCTTTTCACCTCTTTTTTTTTTTTCCTCTAACTGTGCTGCTGCTATCTCACTGCCAAGCTCACAAAGGAACCCCAAGAAATCAGCCAGCCAAGCAGATAAGAAATCAGATATTGTAGAGCACAAAGGTTTAGTAAATACAGAGAGCTTGGGAAAAAAAAAGGATTTGCAAAATGGTGGGAAGCTGCTAAGGTTAAAAGAAAAGGGATTTGGGATGGGATTACAAAGGGGAAACCCTTTTCTGAAGAGAAATAAAATACCTTGTGCTCTAAAAATATTTTAATTAATTCAGGGCAATTATAGAGAAGGAATAAGAATTTGCATTAGGTAAATGGGAAACCCTTACAGCCAGTGGACTCTGTTCAGAGCCCATTGCAAAGCTGTGCCTGGTGCATTTAGGCTCTGATTTTCCCATTGTTTTTTGGTCTCTTTCACGTGAGGAATAACAGGGAAGATCTCTGACCCAGAAAGCATTTAACAAGCTGTGGTAGGTAGGACTTGCAGGGTCCAGCTGGCTGCTGACCCTCATGGTGGCTTTCCTCCCCATGTCTGTGGAACTGAGCTTCTTTCTGGCCTGTTAGAGAAGAGCCAATCTTTAATGAAAACTCAGTTACTCCAGCCTCATTAGCCCGGATCGTATTTCACTGTTCCCTGGAACGCAGGCAGAGGTGGGACTTGTGCTTGCTTCATTACACAGGCAGAGGTGGGACTTGTGCTTGCTTCATTACAAATGCAAAATGCCACCGGGTGGTCGCTCTCGGGAACAGACAGTGCCTTACACTCCAGCCTTTGTTCTCGTGGAATGCAAAACCCTCCCCCAGATCCATCCCAATGACTCCATCAGCCACCCCAGACAGGGCAGGTCTCTGCCCACCCTTTGCCCTGGCAGTGCTGATCCCTCCTGGTGATGCCCTCCCCTTCTCCTGGCAGCGTGGGGGGGATGCAGAGCTGGACTCAGGGAACCACAGGGCTTGAGGGTTCCTGTGTCCTGGCATTGTGTTGATAAAAATTAATGAACCATGTAGCTCTTGTCTCTCAATTGTTGTACTCTGGCTGCTTGCTGGAATTGGTAGAGGATGTGGAGCTGCTGGAGTCAGTCCAAAGGAGGCTGTGAAAATGCTCAAAGGGCTGGAGCGGCTGGGACTGTTCGGTTTGGAGAAGAGAAAGCTCCAGGGAGATCTTTGAGCTCCTTCCAATGCCTGAAGGTGCTTGAGGAGACCTGGAGAGGGACTTTGGACAAGGGTCTAAAGTGACAGAACAAGGCGGAGTGGGTTCAGCCTGACAGAGGACAGGTTTAGATGGATATCGGGAGGAAATTATTTTCTGTGAGGGCAGTAAGGCCCTGGTACAGGCTGCCAAGAAAAGCTGTGGCTGCCCCATCCCTGGAGGTGTTCCAGGCCAGTTGCACAGTGCTTGGATGAACCTGGGATAATGGAAGGCAGGGGGGATGGAATGAGATGGTCATTCAGTTCCTTACTAACACAAACTGTTCTAGAATTCTATAACTGGGCTGCTGAACCCAGCCAAAAGAAGAGCTACATTGCTGAGGTTAAGTGAAGAAGGGGATTAAAACCACCTGTGTTTGCACTTTCAGTCCCTTCCAACATCAATTAAGATTGTTCTGATAAAGACCCGGGCAGTGCTCAAACAGCTGCTGAAGTTGTTCCCAGCTGTATCTCTGGGTAGGATCACAAAGGAGCCTTTGTTGTTCTTCAGTCCTGGCTGAAATTTAAATCTCAGCAGTGCAGCTCAGAGGGTGACATGTGCTGGCACTGGGGCCACTGGGTGGGACTTGTTTTCAGAAAAATGGGAGATGCAGAGGAGAGGTTCCTGAATACAGTAACTCTGCCTACACCCAGAAGTGAGGTATCTGCCCAGGGATTTCATATTCACCGACTGAGAGGGAAATCTAATCAGGGCTTGCTAATTTTCATGAAGTCAAACACCTGGGATTCACTTCAGACTCGCATTTTCCTGGAATAATTCAATACAAACGTTGTATATTTGTACACAGGCACTTGACTTTTCTGTTGTTTGATGAGAGTACAATTTGTCTTCCTCTTGTGGTTCCTGCAATCCTTCCTCTCCTGTGGTTTTCAGTTGAATTACCAACCTCTACCCCAGGAATATTCATCTGTTGTGTTTTGGATATTGTTGTTCTTCAAAGGAAAGCAAACAATGCCAGTTTAAGCCATCCCTCTTCCTAGGCACATTTTATTGGAACCAAGTCCTGCCTCAAACCAGAATCCAGTCTCTTCTCCATTGTTGTGTACCTCTATTATTTTTCTCATCGTTGCTTTTCCATTTCTTATTACTATGCAGCTCTCAGTCTTGAGCAACATCATTCAGAATTACACAGAATTCACATACTGGTGCATTTCTATTCATATCTGCTTGTTACCTAATCCCAACCAGCTCTCTGTTGAACATCTGCTTTTACCTGGGCTGACAGGTGTATTTTTTAGCTGCAAATATTGCAAATCAGGGGTGCAGAATTTTTCTTACTCTGTGAATCTGATCAAGGTCCTTTTCCAATGTGTCACTGAACAATGAATTCTCCCTTTCTCCCAACAACCTCCAGTGCTGTTTTTGGCTAAGATAAACCACACAGTGCTGTTTGGAGTCACTCCCCATCTGTTTTTCCATCTCACCCAGTGGCTGGGGTAGGATGGTTGGTTGGGTTGTGCAGACAGTGCACTGCACCTTCCCCTGCTGGTGCCCAGCCTGGATCATGGCACGTTGGATCCATGGGATCCATCCTTTGCCATGCTATGTGATCCTCCATGCAGTAGGGATAAAAAGCCCAGCACTGGGGAACCCCAGGTGCTGCAGCAGTGATATTTTTGGGAGAAACACAGAGCTGTGCATGGCCAGCTTGATGTCTGCGCTGGTGTGAGCACCAGGCCTGATGTGCTGAGCCCAGTGCTCACCCTGGCTGGGACACTGAGTCAAGGAGCTTTGCAAGAATTGTTCAGCTTGAAAAAGCTCTCAAAGTTCATGGAGTCCAACCATTCCCCCAGCACTGCAAAGCTCACCACTAAACTATGTCCTCAGCTGCCACATCCTTGCTTCTTTTAAATATCCCTAGAGATGGTGACTCCAGTGCCCTGGGCAGCCTGTGCAAGTGCTGGACAATCCTTTTGGTGAGGAAATTTTCTTAATATCCACTCTAAGCCTCCACTGGTGCAATTTGGGGCCGTTTCCTCTTGTCCTGTACCTGGGAGAAGACACTGTGCACACACACACACACACAGGGACAGATGAGCAGGGGAATGGGAATTCCCTTGGACTCCTCAAGCAGAAAATCATGTGGAGGATCCTTCTTTTTGCACAGCAGGTGAAAACTGAAGCAGTGACATGTATCCTAACTATGGAGGTGGGGGTAGAAAGATGCTTTGAAAGGGGATAAAACTTGCTGCCTGGCTTTCCTCTGTGAGCAAGTCCAATTTCTTTCTCTCTCTTTTTTTATTCTTTTGGTGCTGTGTTATTCCTCCGTGGGCAGGAGGCTGCAGGCATTTCAATTTTCTTCAAGTCCTTGTTTCAAAAAGGGCCCAAAATATGTTCTCTTCTCAGAGGCAGTAAACAGCAAGTGCACAATACAGCTTCTCTAAGCCTCTCTTCTCCTGTCTCAGGGAGAAAGGAATTCTCCAAGCCCTGGAGACTGACTCACTCGCTGTGTGAGCATGGATTAAGCAGGAATGTTTGAGAATTATTCCTGAATAATTCATGAACCTGAATTAATCATGCATTTTCATGAATTATTCATGAATAACGCATGGAAATGCAAGGTTTATTCATGCTCCAAAAAACCCAAGGCTTTTTCTCTTCTCTTCTGCTCTCTCTCCCTGTAAGAAACAGACCTGAAACAAGCTAAGGAAAAACATAATATATGTATATGGGAAAAGAACAGGAATAATAATGCTGAAACAAAACAACCAGGAAAAAAGAAAGCAAAAGCTCTTTTTTTTTTTTCTTCTTTGCGGTGGGGACAGCAGGTGGGAGCTTTCCAAGCCAGACAAAGGAGACCTGACAAGGACCTGTGGTGAAGGGACAAGCCCAAGGCAAGGAAGTGTCCGGTCACCTCCTCTCCTGGAGCAGGCAGCAGAGACCTGGAGAGACAGGAGACATCTTGCACGACTCAACACCTGGAGCAGTGCTAACCAGGCAAGGAGCAGCTCTGTTGCTGTCAGGATTGTGATCTCTCTCTTTTTTTTCTCTCTCTCTGTTTGTGATTTTGTGTAATTTTGCTGCATTCATAAGGGTAAATGAACAACTGGTTTGGGGAAGGAAGATGAGTGTGTTTTCTTTAAATGTTAAAGGAAAGCCCCTCCAGAGAGCTGTTTGGGCTGGGGTTGTTTGCTGTCTGGAATGTGGAGCTCTGTTTCTGGGAGGCAGAGGGCTTCGCTATGCATTTATCCCAGTTTCTGCTCTGTAGCATTCCCTGTGTTTGGGAGAGGGCTGGGGGCAGCTGCCTGCTGCAGGGAAGGGGATGTGGGGAGACAGGCACTCAGAGATTTTTTGTATGGTGCTTCCTGATGCAAAATCAATGCCAGGGTGTGTATCAGTCAGGAGAAACGGGTTGGAGAGAAGCAGGTGTGAGACTGTGCCAGCAGGGCAGACTGGCAGGTTTGGGGAGAGTTATGATTCCTGCAGGGAGCTTTGCTGCAGCTGATGGTGGCTGAGATAGGGATGGAGAAAGTTCTCCAGAGTGAACTTGGACCTTCCAAGTGAGAGGAGTCAAATCCAGGCAAGACTTGAATGGGGGTGTGGAGATAAAACAAAAAACTGGAATAAATTGGGTCCTAGCTGCCTTTTCAGCTCCAACTCTCTGCCTGCCCCAGCTCCCTCCCATCTTCTTTGGACTCTGTAGCCATTCCCCAGCTGGTGCCAGCACATGGGCTCAGCCCTGTCTCCAGAACCCTTCTGCCAAATCCTGCTGCCAAGCAGAGCAGGCAGGACTGGTGTGATGCTGCCAGGGCCCTTAGGAGCTGGAAGGAAACTGCTCCTGAGCTCAGCAGCCCTCAGCTGCTCCTCTGGCACGGGAGGTTTTGGAAATCCCCACCAGCCTGGCTCTCCAGTTTCTCCAGTGATTGAAGTCTGCAGCTCCAGGGGCAGAAAGAGAAAGCTCAGTGGGCAGAGCAGTGGGCCAGGACTCAGGATCCAGCTCCTTTCAGCTTTGTTGCTGACTGCCTTAGACATATCCAACACTGGTCTGTGCCTCAGTTTCCCCATGGGTGAAATGAAGGGAATTTTCTGTTCTCCTTATCAAAGCATTTTGATGTTCACTGGGGGAAATAATTGTGCAGGCAAAGGAATGATCATTTCCTAGAATACCCCTGGGTCTTTTAGAGTTTCTTCTCTGCACTGCCTTGATAGCACACAGACACAGCCCTGCACTGGAGCAAACTGCAGTAGATGCACTGAAGTCCTTTGAGGAGAGGAACCAGCCTGTGTCTGCTCAGTGTCTTGTTCAGCATCTGCTCCAAGTGTCAGCTGTGAGGGCTGCCTGAGCCCAGGTGAGACCTGGCATGGCTGTCACTGCAGAGAACACTTGGATGCACTGGAGGCATGTGGTGCTGAGCTCAGCCAGACCCAAGGGAGCCTCCCAGCAAAGGGCTTTAGGATGAGGCAAGCTCAGAGGGGTGAGAATGGGAACAGAGAAATAACTGGCAGAGAAAATGCAGTGCCAAGCATTTTATATCTGCAGGTTGTGCTGCCCTGGGTAAAGCACAGCTTGTGAACACTCCCACCCACAGGAGAGCCCAAACCCCTGTGGTGACATTGCCATGCTGTCCCTCTGCTCCAGGTGGGCAGCCCTGATGTCAGGCAAGCTGTACGTGCTCATCAGCTGGCCCGACGGCAACCGGGTCATCAGCATGGAGAACATCAAGGAGCCCCGCAAGCCCTTCCACCTCTACAGCGTGGGGGAGCAGGTCCTGGCCCGCTGCCCTGGCTTCAGTGGGCTCTACTGGGGTGTGGTGGAAGGCATCAGTGGTAAGTGACACCCCCCTGGCCTGGGTTTGCAATTTGGGGCTGCTCAGAAGCAAGAAGGAGTTCAGTGCTGAAAGATCTTCTCTTGCTACAGAGCATAAAGGTATTTTGGAGAAGAAGCTGCTGGAAGATCGACAGCTCCTGGAGAAGTTAAGTGAGTCAGGGCATTTGACACTGCACCTTCCTACTTCCATGGGGCTGTTTGGATAGGAGGATGGTGAGCATGTTGTAGTGGCATTATAAATTTCACATCACTGCAATCAGTGTACAGAGCACTGAGTGGGAGTGGAAGGTACACACATTGCTGCCCCACTGCACATCCTGAGCCTCTCCCTTCCTTTCAGAAGAAGAGCCAGCTGTCCACAGCATGATGCCATCCCCACCAAAGAAATCCAGGAAAACCTTTCCAAAATGGACCCCAGGGAATGCATCCAGGAAACACCCCAGTGACAGGACCTGTCCTGCAAAGCCTCTGCTGAGGGTGGCAGAGGCCAGCCTGCCCCACGATGCCAGCAGCTCCTCCATCCTCAAGGACAGGCGTGTCCTGGGAAGCATGGCAGGGAGCCCCTGCTCGCTGGCAGCTCCCCCCCAGCCAGCCAGTGCCTTCACACCTCCATCCTCCTTCATCACCATGGCCATGCCAGGGCCACGCACTTCCCAGAGTGAAGAGGACAGGGCTGGTCCAGCTGCCAGAGGTAACCTTGGGTTCTGGCCCTGCTGCCTGGTCCTGAGGGTGACAGGGTGGGATGGGGACTTGCAGGGCAGCCAGAAAACATCTGCTTTGCTCTAGGGATGTATGGGCTTTGTCTCAGGGCTACAGAGGTTAGAGATGGCATTTCCTGCTCCTTTCCACCTGGGAGATCTGTTCCAGGAGGGGTGTCTAAAGGGAGATGCAGTGTATGGCCTCTGCTCTGTCTCCTGGGGTGACAGTTCTCCTCTCCCCCCAAACCAAAAGACAATCTGAATGAATGCCTGCCTGAATAACTGAAATTCCCAAAAGCCCTGTGTCTCCATTAGTCAAACCTTCTAGATTTGCCTATTTCCCCATTTTTCCACCCACTTCTATACCCATTAAATGCACTTATGAAAATGTGCTAGTGTCTTATTTACCTGCTGACTAACAGCAGCATCCAGAGACAAGTTGGCTCTGCTTGCCTTGCCCCCACCATATCATTTGCACTGGGAACAGAAGCCCTTGAGATGCCACCTTTTGCTAATGGCAAATCTCCATTGATCAGTCCTGGAGAGCCTGTCTGGATCACTGTTGTGCAAATGGAATAATGTGTTGCCATGCAATCTAGCAGGGGATTTCAACAACTGATTCTTCAGCTTGTCTCCCACCCCTGCAGCAGATTATGTTGCCCTACCAATGAAGAGGAAGTCAGATGGCATCTTGTCCCCGTGCCAGCAGCAGATCTGTGTGAACAGGTAACACCTGAAAGCATAGTGAGGAGCCTGAATGTTTCACACCACACATATTGATTTCTGTCCACTCTGTCTCTATTCTCTGCCAGTGTTTGCTTTGAGTGGATGCTCGTGGAGGTTGAACCCAAAGCACAGAAGATAACAGGAGTTTGTGTGGGCACATACAGCAAAAAAATGAGCCTGCCCTGAAGTCCTGATTCCATGGTGGGTCAGTGGGAGGTCCCCCATATCTGTGTGCCAGGAGGATGCACAGGAGTTTGTTCACATGAAGAACCCCTCGTATTCCCTCTCAGTCTATTTTATTCTTGTTGCAAATGAAACCAGAATTGACTTTGCTTTGCATTCCAGATAATTCTCTTCGGGAATGAATTTGAAGATGAGCTGTTTGTGGCAGTGCTGTTTAACTTCCTTGTTTCTTCCAGCCATGAGGAGCAAAAGATTGATGCTTTGCAAGAGATGGATGGCTTTGAGAGGGCTCACAAAAATTTCAGTCCTGCTGAGGTGGAAAGGTAATTAGCAAAAGAAGGCACTGTGTTCTCCTCCTCACTACAAAAGTGAGCAGTGAGATCACAGATGGGTGACAAAGTGGGACAATTTTAAGCTCCAAAGTTGCTGAGTCTCTTTACAATTGAGCCAGGTGTTTCTGGTTGTAGGGCTTGGATTTAGAGATGCAAGAAAGCTCTAAAACAGTGCAGAAACTACAAAGCTCTTGCCTATAACAATCAAAACATGGTTGTGTGTTTCTTGTTTTATTGCTCATACTTTGATGGCCAGTATCCAGTGATAAAGTGATGCTAGGGACAGTTTTCTTGCAAAGAAATGGGTACCAAAAAATTCAAGTTATGGTTCTTGTATTGTCATTTCCCACAAGTCTGTTGTTTAATACCACAAATATGTGTGTCCTGGGACTTGCAAGACAGGCTTTATGTCCTTCCTTACAACTGAGAAGAAAATTGACCATCAAAGTCTCCATGTATGCAGGCCCAGGGGGAGTTGAGGGTTAAACTGAACGTTCCTGAGCACTGAAAAGTCCAGACCATGTTATTTTTCTCTCCTGCCTTATTCCTCACCCAGGAGTCGTTGGAAGGGTTGATACTCTGCCAGAGGAGTTGTCCTGCCCTGCAGGCATCTAATCACTGCTTGGGTGGAGGAGTGACATCCACAGTGAGGACATGATGTCTTCTTGCCTTTACACAAGCAACTTTAATTTTTCAGGGTGGAGAAGATGGAGCAGCTGGAAAGGATGGTGCTGGACCTCCAGCAGGACATCCTCTCTCTGAAGAAGAAGGTGCAGAGGCTGGAATCCCGGTCCTTCCAGGAGGAGCCCCACCGACAGCCGTGTGAGGTGGTGGAGCTCTTCAACGGCTACACCAAGGAGCAGCTGAAAGAGACCATCAGGTTTGACCAGAAAATCAGCACAGCCTGCAAGACTCTGCTCTACAAGCTCTTCACCTCTGACTACATCCAGAGCCACTCCATCACGGGGCGCAGGGGCAACACCTTCCGCGAGGCGAAGCCCATGATGGACGAACGCTGCATAAAAATCATCAGGGTGCTGCTGAAGCAGAAGTTTGGGGATCACCTCAGTGACACTGTGATCACAGAGAAGATCCAGAATGTGCAGAAAGCCCTGAGGCAGAAGTTTAAGACAGAGTGTCTCTGAGGTGTGGGAGATTTGGTGTCCCCTCCTGCCATTCCCGTGTGTGTCCCTGAGCAGCTTTCCCAGGAGAGGTGAGCTGAGCAGCTGCTGCTCAGTAGATTTCCCCCAGGGAGCCAGCCCAAGTAAACCATGTGCTAAACACAGCTCAAACACTGCCAAACCTCTGCCTCCATTAACCAAGCAGGAACTGGGCCCAACTTGGCTCAGGTTTTGCACTCTACAAGTTCCTTCCCATCCAGCCTGTGTGCAAACCTCACTGTGGGTGCATGGAATCACCTCTGTGACTCTGATGATGTCCTCAAAGGCTTCAGGGCTCCATGTGGGTCCAAGAATGGCTCAGGAAGATCGCCCTGTTCCACACTGCAGATATGTTGTCTTTAGGATAGGGAATCCAGCTGCCGACAGGCTGTGTCACCCAATGCAGCTTCTCTCTGTCTGCCTCTGGTTGCCTCATTCTGCCTCTGGGACAATATTTACTCTTTCCTCACAGTGAATGTTTTATTTCCAGCACTAACAAAAAGGCAGACTCATTAAAATAATGTCTTAAAACATTCAGAAAAAGATAACTTGGTTTTTTTTCTGTTTATTTTAATGTAGCTATATAGAGGAGTTGTCTTCCCTAACAAAAGCCTGCTGAACAAGAGGAGGGGTCACCCATGGAAATTCCATTAATTTTCCTTTCAAGATCAGATTATTTCCATACAGGAGAAATCCCTAACATTTTTATGACACAAGAGTGAGGGATGGAGGACAAAATATGGCCCAACTTTGCTTTGAAGGTATTTATCTTGTGGACACTGTCACTATTATTTAAATACAGTATTTTTATCCTAGATAAAAAATGCCAAGTACAATCAGTCCCTTTGCTGAGGGACTACAGAGAAGGTCTAGAAAGAGAAATCTTTTCCTAAATAATTCAGAGCTGGAGTGTGGGTGGGTTAAAATTGTTCTAAGTGTTAAAAGAATGAGATGCTGACACCAGTCCAGCACTTAACAGAAGTGCTGCAAAACACCAAACATTCCCTTTTACAGAGGCTTCTCAGACAGGGAATTGGTTTTCTCAGCTTAATTTTTAAATTATTCAGGAAAAGAAATGCCAGTGGGTTTGCATTAATCAAAACATTTGGTTTAATTTATATGTTTTGTTGTGTTTTCAAGTATTTAATTTCTTCACAGTTACATGAGAAATAATAGTGCAAAATGAATGTATTGGAGAAACGAGGAGCTGTTTCGAAAGAAAAAAAAAAGGTGTTATTCTCAGAATTTTCCTCCCCCTTCAGCCTTTTTTTTGAGCTCATCCATTAAAGTGGGGTTGATGCTGTGATGTATTTTGGTTTTGAAGGGAGATAGGCTTGCCAATGTTTCTGGTACTATTTTCATCAGATGTTTCTAACAGTCATGTTAAATTGCAGAAGTAACAACTAAAGACATTCCTTCTGGTTTCCCAGTGCAAATACTTTTCCTAACTATGGTGCAAACACATTGATGATGATTCCTCCTTTGTAGGGACCTTGGTCTGAGCAGCACCTGGAGCAGATCTGCTGTGGTCACTTAGAGCCCAGAGTGCAGCCAGTCCTGGAAAACCCACTGGAACTGAGCAGAACTGCCCCAAAACCTCCTCAGTGCAGAAGCACACCTTGAAGTACACCAGCCCTGCCAGAAACCTGGCACCTTAGGCTGCAGTCACTGCTCAGGGAAATGCCCCAGGTGATGTTTTTAATGTTAACTTATCAAAGAGAAGATCAAGGAGGCACAATCAGCCTTATCCTGCAGAACCTCAAACTCACCTTGTTCCAGCCCCTGTCATGGGCAGGGACACCTTCCACTATTCCAGGCTGCTCCAAGCTCTGCCCAACCAGGCCTTGGACACTTCCAGGGATGGGGCAGCCACAGCTTCTCTTGGCACCCTGTGCCAGGGCCTCTCTCAATCTTTCCTCCCTGATGTTCATCACATCCCTCACCAAGCTGCAGCCTGGAAAGCCAATTCATGAATGTTATTTATTAAAATAAATGCTGCTGCTGTCCTCCCCTGCTGAGCCCCCTCCGAGGAGCTTCAGATCATTACTGTGAGCAAAGGGAGAAAAAAGAGCCAGGCATGGACCTGCTGCGGGGTGCCACAGCTCCTGAAACACGCGGCTCTGATCAGCTCCCCTAGAAGCAGATGAGCTGGGTGACCTTTCTGCTTGAAAAACCCTGCTTGAAAAACCCTTCGGTGGCTCCCTCAGAGGTGACTTCCCAGCCTAAGACACTTGCTGGTGTTCAGGAGTGCTCCTGGTTAGTGGGCTGATGGATGCTCAGCATCTCCGTGGGCAGCACAGCCACAGCACTAATGAGCCAGCGCTCAAATGGGCCCTTCTCGGCTGTAAAAGTTGTCCTCAGATACTCTCAAAGGCTTTGATATGGCAGAGAGGCTTGAAGAATGGCAATGCAGGTGGCTTTTTGTCAAATTTCATTTTTGAAAGTGTTTGTGAGCCGGAGGCAGCGTTTGCAGGCTAATTGGGAGCACGGGCAGCCGCTGGATCAAACGTCAGCGCCAGGACGCCGGTGCTCTCACCTCCCTGAACTCTCCAGCTCTGGCTCATCAGCCTCCAGAGGGAGAGGATCACACAGCACTGGCATGTGGCATTCCCCAGGGATGCAGGGGCCAGGGCAGATAGAGGAGGAGGAAGGTTTGTGCCAGAACTGCTTCACTCAAGGATGTTCAAAGCTGTGTCTCTTTCTAAGCAATGAAGGGCAGCTCCATTGAATGGAATTAACTTCCCATTTTAAATGAATTACCTGGAAAAAGTGGACAGCACTTGCTGTTGGGATTAATTACTCTGCTGAACCTGCAGCATCTTGTTAAAAATGGTGCTCCTGCTCAGCTTCTGGGTGAGGTGGGTGCAGGAGGGTGTGGACAGCGAAAATGAGGGTCAAAACTCAGAGGAGGTCTCTTGCATTTGGTTGAAAAGCAGGAGAAATGGTGCCTGTTGACACTTGCAAAAACAGAACTTGAATGGAGCATCCAGAGCTCTCTCCCTCCAGGAGGAGCTGGAGCAGCAGGGCTGACCTCAAGTTGGATTCAATTGGGATGTGCAGGCACCTCAATGAGCTGTGGGGCTCTCTGAGGGCCCTTGGTCCCCAGCACCCCAAAACTGCAGTGGGGCCCTGCCACACCTCCCACACCTGGGTACACCTCTGCTGTTTCCTTAGGAACCAGCTGAAAGCTGCATGTTGCTCACTGGCAGCAATACACAGGTTTTCAGGGAAAGGTGGGAACCTTTCCAGCCTGATCTGTATCAACCTTTACATTTTCAGCTGGGCCAACATGAGGCTTCTGAAATTTCAGAGAAATCATAGAATTGTTTGAGTTGGAAGAGACCACTAAAGGTCTTCTAGTTTCACCCCCCTGCAAGGAGCAGGGACATCAGGTTGTTCAAAGCCCCATCCAACCTGACTGTGGCTGTTTCCAGGGATGGTTCATCAACAAGTTCTCTGGACAACCCGTGCCAGTGTTTAAAAAACAAAAAATCCAGTTGTAGAGGTGCTGCTGGCAGCATGATTTATTGTGGGGAAAAAATCCCCAGCCCAAACAAGAGGGAGATTCTTTGGTCTTTAACTCATTTTATTTAAAATTAATTTCCTTGACCCTGCCAGAGGGGTTCCATGTTCAGCACAGGCAGATTTTAATTTTCCCATTACGTGGTCTGTAGGAAGCACTCACTGCTGAGTCTCTCAATGCCTGCACTGTGTGCATCCCCCAGAAACCAAAACACATTCACTTAATGACATGCAGACTGTGAGTATCAGATAAAGGAATGATGTTAAAATGGAGCTGAATCCCTCCCTGGGTTTTAATCTAGGCTTACAAAGCCTGGCTGCCTTTCCATGAGCCCCAGACAGCCATCCCTGAGCCTGCCTGGTGTTCCAATCTGGTTGGATGCACGTGAAAAAATTCTCTGCAGAGGAGGACTGGTGCAGTGGGTGGTGGAAGTGCCTTTGGTTTGATATCCTCCCATCAGGCAGCTGCAGGAACAGGGAGATCTCAGCTGGGGGATGAAAGAAATATCACAAGGACAAGCCTTGGCCTTTGTGAGCTTGGAGCTGTGTGTCATTTCCTACTGTCACCCACACACAAATACTCTGTGTCACAGGAAGATTTTTTTTTTGTTCTGGTAAGTCTTTGTCTTGTTTTGTTTTCATATCATATCATATCTGGTTTCATATCAAATCATATCTAGTTTTTGGTTTTTGTTTTTTGGGTTTTTTTGGGTTTTTTTTTTTTTGAGAGTGCATTCCCATGCCTGAGAGGTGAGCAAATACATCAGATTTTGTATTTAAAGCAGTCTTTTATGTCTCTGCCTCAGTCATATATTCATTACACTTCACTTTAACCAGTATTTGTCTCTTTGCAGTACGTGATTGCATTATTCCAACTCTCCATATCTGTCCAATCTCCCTCACCTTTTCAGAGATGAATGGAACTGGGGAGATCATTATTAAAACACAGAAAGCAAAGAAATAAAATTAACCAGAGCACCAGTTCTCTTTGTGCTGAATACACTGAGGAAATAAAAGGGCCTTCCACTTCTAATAAAATCTGGATGTGAATTGCCTCATAAAAGCTTGGATGAATTATATTCAGAGGCCAAAAAGAGAGAAGAGAGAGAGCTTGGAGCCCTTCACCAGCAGGATGCTCTCCCTTCCTTGGTGTGCAGCCCAATGGAAATGCCAGGAGAGCTTTGGGATCAGGTGAGATGTTCTGCTCAGAGGATGAGCTTCAGGCCTGGATGAAGCATGTGGAGAGGTTGGTTAATAGCTGGTTAAGTGAGAAAGGTCATCCTGACATAATGCTGCTGGTTAAGCTTGAAAGGGAGGTCAGCAGTCTCTGATTCAGTGACTGCTGACAGGCAAGAATGCCGGATGACCTTGCAGCAACATGAGGAAAGGGAGGTGAGATTAGTCCTGAATATCTGTAGAAAGTATCAAAAGTATAACCATAAGAATGCAGAAGTAGGCGTAATTGCTGATATGTAACTAACCAATCCTGTGCTCAACTTTTGCAATATGTATGAAGTTTATTAAGAACTGTATTTAACCACCGTATTCGATCAATAAATGGGACTTGGATGAACCAATTGGTGTCTGGGTCTCCTTCCTTCGACAGAAGCACTTGAGGGCCACAGGCTGTTCAAGTCCCTCCCAGTGAAATATTAGTGCTGCTGAAATTGCTGGAGCTCTTCCTGCTGCCTCCTGAGGTCTCAGCCCTCCCTAAGGTTCTTGCCCAAGTTTCTGGCTGGTGGAGGAAGGACCCTGCAGAGCTGTGGTGACTTTTCAGCCCTGTTCATCCCCACTCTGATCTCCCAGGGTCCCAGGAAGGTTTTAGGATATGGACTTGGCTTCTAAGCTTCATCTGTGTGCTGGAAGAGGAAGGTGGTGAGGGACATGCCCCAGGTGTCCTCTTGTCACCAGCAATTCCTGCTGTCCCAGGACACTGCTGCTCCCAGGAGATGCAGTCTGGTGACGTGCTCACCTTTAAGGATATATCTGATGGTGTTGGCTTTTCTTTTGGCACACAGATTGAGCTGAAGCCAAGGGGACTGTGCCTAACTGAGTAATGGAGAGATTAACAGCCCAGAAAGCCTGGCCTGCACGGTGCTCATTGATTGTTTCTCTCAAATATAAGCAGAGCAACCCAGTGTCAGGCATCTGAGGAGAGAGGAGACTGCAGAACTGATGTACTCCTGCTAATGAATAATCGTTAAACTCCAAAGGAGTTTATTATTATTGCCATTAATTCTGGTTGTACTGTGCCTGGAGACAAGGAAGGTGGAGAAAGATGAGTTCATGACCTGCATATTACAGAGTAGATTTTATCCTGGTAATATGAGAAACTTGATCATTTCTTAAGTGAGAGGACTGATAAAATCACTGACTTCTGAGGAGCAACATCATTGCTTTTATGTGTTCAACAAGCTCACTGGGATGGTGCTGGAGAAGGGTCAAATCCCTCTTCTGGACATCCTAAGGTCAGGAGTTTGTTTGCCCTCAGTTTCCCAGAGGGAGGAGGGAAGCAGGAAACACCATCAGCATTCACACCTTCAGTTCTATTAGGATTACTCCTCCATGTTAACCATGAGGTTTTACTTACCCTGAACTCAGAATAAATTGCCAAAAGTCAAGGAAAGCCATAGGAAGATCCCTCCAGCCATAACAGGGATGGACCCAAGACAGGGGTTTCATGTCGTTCCTTAAGGTGTTTTGGATCAAGAGTAAAATACTGTCATGATCTGAGAACCCTGCTCTTCTTCACACTCCCCAAATGACTCCAGCACATTGCTGAGCAAGAGGACTCCTTCCTCTCCTGGAAACTAAAAAGTGAAAGACAAAAAACACCCACAAAAAAATATCTGTTGTCATTTGTGCAGGCCAAAAGGGAGGTGCAAACTGCTCTCTGCCTTTTGGTTCTGTGATCAGTGTATTTCCAAGTCTCTAGAGCTGAACCAGGAAGAAGTTGTGTTTGCTTTCTGCAGAAGTGCTGCCTTCCCATGTGGAGATGTTTCTGTATTTCTTGGCTCAGAATGGAAGGAGCAAATATGAATGTATTCATTGTTATGAACAAAATTCGGGTAATATTTTTTTTGTGAGAAAAAGTTACAAAAAAGCAGCCAGACCACGGGTAGCTGCTGAAGTTCTTCGTGTTTTGTTATTGTAATCACGAGTCGTTGTGGCTAATCGCTCCTTTTGTATCAGCAGAGCCTCGCCCGAGGCTAAGTTGTACCTTTCCCAGAAGGGTGGGAACCTTCCCGAACAGTAGAAGAGACCTGAGAAGGTGAGGGGGGCTATGCAAAGTGACTCCAAGACCACAATGCAGCATGGGTCCCCCCGCTGTACGGAGAAAACCCCAAAACAACGAGCCACCTAAGAATTGAGAGACTGGAGTGATGTCTGGACGTGAGGAGCCGAATGCTGAGCCTGCAGAGATGCAGAACACCTTCGGAGCCTCTCGCCCTGACCAAGAGAGACGACCCCGGCGGTGAGACCAGGCCGACTGAGCCGGCAAAAGTACCATCTGACGGGATCAGCAGGCCCTAAAGGCTCCCACGAGGACGTGATCCCCAGCTCTGCCCCTAGTGGACAGAGCTGTGCATATCCTCCTCCTCTGAGTCGCCCGGGAAGACGACGGAGACTGCAGACCCGTCGAGCCACCCAATCCTGAGCTGATCACTTTTAATAAAGGCATTAAAAAGGAGAAGAAGTCTCCTAGCCCTTTGTTTATTTCATTCATGACCCTTCCCCCTTGAGATCTTTAGGGTGAAAGATGGAATCAGTCACTTCAATGGGTTATCTTGGTAGAGGAATTTTACACCTAACTGTAGTCATTAATTAAATAATTCCTATGTATATAATACCCTGTGCTGGTTTAGCCATTGCTCTGAGGAGTGGGCTAGGAATGCTTATTTGTGGGATGGAAAGCCAGGAGCAGGCCTACTTTCTGGTGAATAATTTGAAAGCTGGAACTGTGATCCCCATATTTTTCCTATAAATGCTGCAGACTCTGACCCACCTTTTTGTGCTTGCACAGCTTGGAGGGCTGTGTGTACCAGGTCACTTGAGAGCCACCAATACAAGCCAGGGAAATGTTGGCATTTCCAAAGAACTGAGAGAGGGCTGGGACACAGCAGCACTGATCTTTGGGAAAAATAACCCACTAACCCTGCCTGCCCTGGCGAAACTGTGTCAAAAATCTGGACTAATCTTTGGTGACAAATGGCCTGGAAAGTGGGAAAGGAGAGAGCTCATGCTCTTTTGTAAGAATAAAGATGAATTTATTCTTGATTAGGAAAGACAGCAAGTGGAGACACTTCCAGCTGCATGGACATTGTCTTGACATTGGCTGTTAAATGCCTAATGATGACAGTTAGCGTGAATTAGCTACTGAATATGTTTTATTGTGTTTTGTGGTCCCCAGGGCAGACATGCCAGAGACTTTTAAAGAGAATGAAAACAGAGAAGAGGAGGCCTCCATACAGATAATTTTGAATTTGTAAGGTCTGGTTATTAATGGTATTGAACAGTCAAAAAGCCACATGTGGCTCCCATATAGTACATGTTAAGCCTCAGCATGTTCTGTCTTCATAAATAAAAGCTTGGGAAAGTGGATGGATCCCAAAATGACAGGCAGAAACCTACCTGTACACAGGAATTGGGTTTGTTTTTTTTTTTTTCATTTTCCAGGCTGAAAAGTGGGGTAATGTTTTTGGGAAGCTATTGAGCTGGCAGCTCTTCCCATCCCTTTCCCAGGATGCCAATGCAGGGTCCAATTTTCATTGCTGAAGTCAGTGTGAGTTTTTTCTCAATATGTTTGATCATCAGAAATTCAGATACAAGGGAAAAAAAAAGTCATCAGAACTCAGCAGGATCCAATTTTCCATCCCTGCATTTCAATTTGACAACAATAGTCTATAAAAAAAATGCAAATATGAATTTTGCTGTGGACAGGAAGGAGGGAGGATGCTGAGAGCTCTCGTGTTGTTTGATCACTTTAAAGCCTTTCCTGCAGAAACTGAAATGGTGACATTCTGCTTGAAATGTGCTGGGTGCAGTAAATCTTCAGCTTGGAGCAGCCGCCCCCAGACCTTTATGTCTATCTACTTAAATTCAAATACAGGATTTTTTATTTTTTGTGTGGCTCATCTGTGGATTCACCCTGAGTGCTTCTGGTTTAACCATCCGGTTTAGGGAAAGAAGAACCAGAGAGATTCCAGCTCTTTCCCCCAGTCCAGCCTTTTCTGTCCTGTGATGTTAATGAGCAACAATGCTTCATGAGGGTTTTTCACAAGCTATTGCTGCTCAAAAAAAAAAAGGCCCAAGGATGCCTTTTATTGTCTCCTCATTGTGAAGCTCAGAACACGACAGTAAAATAGAATGATTTAACAAGCTGCTTTCTTACTGCCCTCTCTGCCCTTGTTCTCTTCACTGAAGCTTTCAGGTTGTGAACCATTCCAGAGAAACACCCAAGCATCCCAAATCTTCAAATCCCAAAGCAAAATGGGCTGGTTGGCACCTCCTGCCCAACACCTCCCCAGCTCTTCCACCACCAGTTTGTAAATTCCCATTGGAACCAGCAGGTGATGCTGAAGCAGAAAACATGGAGTTCATTCTGCCTTCTATTAGGCTTTTCTTTTCCTCCCATATAAAATTCACAAGTGAGGAAAAAATCCTGTGATCCTGGTGGGGTATTTAGAAACATAAGATAGAAATGCTGGCATGCAGCACGTGGCTTTGTTCTCACTGTTTGCTCAGCTCTTCCATCCCCGAAAGTGGGTCCAGCTTTTATAGGCCAAAAGAGCAAGTCCAAGTGACTCAATGATATTTTTAGCCCAGAAAGCCCTGCAGCTGATGGCACACTTCACAACCAGCAGGGGACACAGCTAGGCCAAAGCCCAGACCTCTGCTGGGAGCCATATCTCCTCAAATACCCTTCAGACAAACCTCCATGCAAGTCAGTTGGGAAAGTTTCTTCAAATTCCCAGCAATTGGGAAAATCCGAGGTCGTCCACCCGCTCATAGATGAGGTCTCCAAATGATCCATTTCTGGCATATAACTACACAGGGTTATGTGAAAGATTCTAAAGGAGCTGCTCTGGAGTCAAAGAGCCCCTGTCATCTCTTTGTAGCTAAATCACAATTTCGGGAGTTGAAGGAGTTTGGAACGAGCTAGACAGCAGACCTCTGAGCGTTTTAGATTATGCGGTTTATGTTTCTTATTTTCTACACTAACAGGAAGGGTGAGTTGTGCTCACATCTACACCACATGGCTCAGAAGGTAACAAGACTTCAAGTTACAGAATATTTAAATGATTTATTAGCCAATAAAACATTGCCAACAAAGATATGTATGTTTCTGACCCAATCCTTCAGTATTTCATGCCATGGACTCATGCTACAGTGTAAGGTTTCTCAGCCAATCATGTTCTGACACACAAACCTACAGCCCTGCATCCTAAGCTTCTTGTTTACGGTTGCAACTACTTTTATTTTTTCTATACCTTAAACTCTAAAATGCTAAACTTTCCTCCACTTAGCTTAAAGTGTCTCTGTTTTATACTATGAATCCACATTCTCGCTTCTACCACCTAAATTTGGAAGCCCTTTCCAAGGTCTCCGATCAAATCCTGTGTTTAATTCTAAGCTTTGCTGACAAGACCAAAGATCTGAGATTTCCCTGCATTTGGGTTTCCAACAACACTGATGCTGTTAGTTCCAGAGTGCCCAGGATCCCTCTTGCAAGTCAACTCTGGCAGGAACAAGGCGGGCAGCTGCCGGGGGGCTGCTTGTGGCCTCTGCCAGCCCATTGCTCAGGGCTTGCCAGCGCCCCAGCCCCTCAGGGGCTGCCCCAGCCCGGCCAAGCTGCCCGGCAGCAGCACCGCAGCCCCACAGCAGCTGCAGAGCAGCCCCATCCAGAGGCACCTGGGAGCCCTCAGCAATCCAGCCAGCAGCACACGGGCAGGAGGATACAGAGGGTGGCTCCTTCCTGGCACAGGGCTTGTGGCCATCTCCAGGCACCGCTCTGGCAGGGATCCCTGCAGCCCCGGCCCCTGCCCACCTGCTCTGTCACCAGCACAAAGGCTTCAGCAGAGCCACCACAGGACAAGGGGCTTCTGGCCATTTTCCCTTGCCCACTGCATGCCTGGGCAGCTTGCTGAGCCGGGGTACCCTTCTCCCCCTCTTCCCCTATGCCCTGCAGACCCTGGGTAGCAAAAGAAAGCTCCTGGGAGTCTGTGTATTATAACACACTCTATATTCATATACTAAAGAAAAAAAAACAAAAAGAAGAAAAGAACAATCTTAAAGAAATGGAAAATTCCAGCTGGCTCAGGTGGCCCCAGCAGACAGAGCCTCTGGCATCAGGTCTCTGCAGAGCTGCAGCAGCGCAGCCAGCCGAGCCCTGACAGACGAGGCCGTGTCCTCCATGCCCTGCGGAGCTGATCTTGCAGCCTCTGGAAGAGGGAATATCGCTCACTCTGCAGTGACTGGAGGACATACAGTGTTTCTAGTGCCACGTCCGACACGGCACTGCTGATGTCCTCTGTCAGCGGTTCAAGGGCTGCAAGAGAGAGGGACAGAGCCATGGTCAGATCCCGGATCTGCGGGGAGCCAAGAAGAGCCCCCTGCCAGGGCCATCCCAGCCGGCTCTAGCCATGGCCAGGAGGGAGCAGGGACCAAGGGCACCGGCCCGAAGCTGCTGGCCACGAATCCCCAAGGTGGCCCTGAAATCTCTGTGTGCTCTGCCCACGCCGCCCCATGTCCGCACAAGGAGAAGAGCCCTCTGCAGCCGGGGCAGGGTTTGCAGCTCCCCCGGCAGCCCCCGCTGTCAGCCCGCTGCCCTCACTCACTCACCAGTGCAGATCAGCTGCAGCTCTTGCTGCTGCCCCCTCAGGTGCCGCCCGGCCATGCCTGTGAACACAGAGCCTGTCACAGCCCCAGCGGCACAGCTCCCTGCCAGCGGTGCTGCCGGCGCTGTGGCCACACGGGCTGCTGGCCGGGCAGGGCTCAGCCCGGGCCCTTGCCGCACGCTGCCGCCCCAGGGCACGGCTGTCAGAGGGCGGCAGCAGCAACGCCCAGGCCAGGCGGGGCTCCACGGCGCCCCAGGGCACGGCTGGCGCTGCCGGGGCAGCAGGCGGGGCCGGGGCCGAGCTGCGGCGGGCCGGGGCTCGGGACTCACCCATGAACCTGACGGCCGCCTCTCGCAGGGACTCCTGTGGGCTCTGCAGGTAGTGCAGTGCCCTGCGCACGTGCTCGGCCGCTCGGCTCCTGTCCTCTGCCAGCTGCAGAGAGCGGCAGGAGGGAAGGGTTGGCGCGGGCTCAGCCCCTGGGCCGGGCGCTGCCTGTGCCCAGCCCCGGCCTCCCCTGCCCGCACAGCCCTGAGGCGCAGCCAGCAGCCGCTGGCCAAGGGCTCCCGAGGGGAGGGGGCAGAGGGCCGGCTGCTGCCCGGGGAGCCGCGGAGCCGCCCCGCAGCCCCGCCGGGCCGGGGCTCCATTGGCACCCGACTCAGGCCCACGGGAGCCTGGAGAAGAGCCCGCGCGGCCTCTGCGTGCAGCGCCGGTCAGGGGCACAGCTGCCCGCCCTGCACACTGAGCACCGCGCTCAGGGGGCTTCTCCGGGCTGAGGCTGGGGCTCGCAGGCTGTTCTTACCAGACACTCGCTGAACTTCCACACATTCTGCCTCTTCACAGCAGCAGCAGCAGCGCAGGGGGCGCCGGCCCGGCCCAGCCGGGGCTCCCAGCCAGGATCAGCAGAAGCGCCGGCCCCTTCCCGCCTGCTCCTGCCTCGGCTCCCAAGGGCTTTTTCCAGCTCAATTCGGGAGCAGAGCAGCCAGCACCTACACACAGCCCTGACTGCTCAGGGCCCGCCTGTGCTGCCCTGAGCCAGCCCTCAGGGGATGAAAGGATCGGGTTCCAGCGCTGTTTTCAGCGCTCCTTTACTCACCCTGAGCTGACAGCAGGAGGCTGCTGCTGCCTCTGCCTTGGCAATTGGAGATCACGGCTGCTCTTGGCCCTCTTGTGCTTGCCACCTGAATTTTATCAGTACAACTGCACTTCCCTCTTTCAATCACTGCTGCCCACTGTGCTTTTGTGATGGTGAACTCAGTGTTTTTGTCACAGGCATCATGATTAGCAGAGACTGAAATGCTCACAAGTCCTTGAGTATTAAGTCGAGGGGAATGAAAGCCTCACAGATCACATTTGCAGCACTCAAACACAGCCCTGCTGCTGGTGCTGTTTAAATGCAATCAACTTACAGAGACCATCATAGAAATTGCCTCTGGAGTTGCCAATCAAATGAAAAAATCTATCAGGGGAAAATACAGAACTTGGCTGCCTTCATTGCTTCCTCCAAGCAGCAGAAAATGGAGATGCCCAGAGGTATTTTGCACTGCTGCTGATCCCACTTGGAGCCCAGCGCTCTGCAGAGTCCCAGCGGGAACCCGAGCCCAGGCCCGGGAGCTCCCAGAGTGTCCTGGAGATTCTCTCTGCATTCGGTCAGGCTTGCATTCCCCAGCAAGTCCCCAACAAAACCTCCTGTTCTCTAGGGTTAGAACAGGCACAATGAAAAACTCAGCAATGGCACAACTCCCCAGCTCACAAGGAAAAGAAAGGACAAGTTGTCAAGGAATCCATACATTTGTCTTGCTTTGCTGCAGAAGTCGTGCTGCACTCACAGTGTGGAAAGCTAAGAGAAGCTGCAGTTGAGGGCACATCTTGTGACAGAAGCTGCACCTCGTTCTCCAGGAAAGGTTCTTGAAAAGGGCAGACAGGAGTGTGGAGAAGATTCCTAGACAATTGAAACAGCTTTCCAGAAGTGAAATGAAAATGGGAAGGAACAATCCAGTATGTTTTCCTCTATTTATTTCTATTCTCCCCTGTTCCATGTTGCACTGCTTCTCCATGCCATGAACTCCAAATGCATCTCACCTCTCAGATGGATGCCTTAGCGAGTTTTAGCCACTGTAATATTCCATGAGCTACACCCAGTTTGCCTTGCCCTGGTTTTGTTGGAAAGCAATGCTGGAGCCATCAGTGCAGCGCTTGGGTCGGCACGAATCCTGCAGGCAGGGAATGTGCCCTGCCAGTGTCTGAGCCTCAGCAGGGACAATGCACAGCAGCGAGCGAGGGATTTGCTGTGCCCTGTGCAGGAGTCAGGACTCTGGATCTGGGCTCAGCACGGCAAAGTTCCCGTGTTTGGACAGACTCAGGGGCTGCCCCGAGGGCAGCGAACGGGAGAGTGCCTGGCTGGGAGAGGCCCCAGCAGAGGAGGGGATCTTGTCCCTCCTCGAGGCCCTTTAAGGCTCTCCAGGCCCCTTTGAAGTGAAGGTTTTCTCTTTTGAGGGTTTTTTGGGGAAATCCCACCACTTCAAGGGTGTTTTTTCCTTCCCATTTTAGGGTGTTTGTGGGGCCGCAGCCACACAAGCCCCTTTCAAGGGGGGATCATGACAGCTTTCATTGGCATTTTTATGGGGCCCCCACTCCAAGGCCCTGTAGGGGATGTTTTGCCTCCCAGGGTGATTTTTGGGATTCTCTCTACCATCGCCGCTTTAGGGCCCCCACTATGGTCGGGTCCCACTATAATTCTCCTAGAAAGGGCAACACCACTCCCATTGATTCTGACAGTGGAGCCCGGGAGGGGGAGTTGGAGATCCTGGGAATGTTGGGGGTCCCAGGGAGGTTTGGGGGTCCTGGGAGGGTTTGGGGGTACCTGGGTGATGGTGACTCTGTGCTGGGTATAAACTGTTGTGAGGGGTTCCTGGTGGGGTTTTGTGTATACCGGGGATCTTGGGGCGTCATGGTGGATTTTTGGGGGTTCCCAAGGGGGGCTTTCTGGGGTCCAACGGGGGGATTAGGCGATGCCAAGAGGAATCCAAGGCTGTTTTGGGATACCTGCCGGTGACAGAGATGGGGATCCCATGCCAGGTATGAACCTTCTCAGGGGGACCTGGAAAGGTGTTGGGACATCCTGTGTGAATTTTGATCTCCTGAGAGGGTTTGGGGGGGGTCTGTATGGGGTTTTGCAGTCTTGGGGAGCTTTTGGAGAGCCCAGGGATGGTTTTGGGGTCCCAGGGAGGTTGGTTTGTTCCACGGGGTTTGGGGTTCCCTGGAGGTTTTGGGGGTTTTGGGGGTACCTTGGCAATGCTGGTGACAGAGCTGGGACCCCGTGCTGGGAATGAGCCCCCTCACTGAGCACAGGCAGCATCAGTGAGTTCAGGGGGATCCTGGGGGCCCGGGGAGTCACCCCAACCCCCAGGGGACCCCAAATGCAAAGGGACCCCCGAACTCCCCTCAGCGCTGGATCTGCTGCAGGCAAGGGGCACCAGCACTCAGCCCCCAGCCCCCACCACCACAGGGGGGCTGTAGAAGAAATTTGGGGGGGCACGGATAGGTCGGGGGGGACCCCCAAAGTCCTGGGAATGGGGGAACACAGGGGAACTCCCAGGAATCCCCATGTGCGGCTTATGGGGGACCCAGGAGGAGTTGGGGGGGGCTGGGTGGGACATGGGGGACCCCCAGAAGTCTTGGGAGGGGGGAAGAACAGGGTGATCCCCAGGAAGGGTTTTGGAGGGAAGCAGATTGGAGCCTCCAGACGCCGAATCCGATGAGGAGAACAACGCCGATGGCAGCGCGGACAGACACAGGGAGCACCAGGGTGAGATTCCCGCTGGATTCCGGCTCTGGGAAGCACGGCATGGTGAGGTGGGGAGGGGAACCCAAAGGGAGGAATAGGGGTTCAGGGGGTCTCTGGGTCAAAGAAAAGGGGGCTCTGGGGGCTGGGAGAGGGGGGATTGCCGCAAGGGGCTGCGGGGATTGTTGGTGCCGGATAAGGGGGCGCAGGGTGGAACCCATGCCCGGGAATGGGGGTGCGGGGGGATGGCGGCGCCAAAGAAATGGGGGTTCAGGGGCCCCTCAGTGCTCCGGAACGGGCGACCCCAGAGTCCCGGTGCCGGGGGTCCCCCTCAGCTCTCGCCGCCCCCCGGGCCCCAGGAGCGCCCCCAACCCCAGCGCTGGAGCCATCGCGCTGCTCTGCTGCGGCCCCGCCCCCTTAGCCGCCTCCGGCCCCACCATTGGCGCCGCTCTTTGCTGTCTGCCAATGGCGACCCACGTCTTTGGTGGCGTCACTGGTCCCTGGGTGAAGGGAGGCCTGGGGGTGAGGTGCCCCGGCTGGCCGGGAATGGGGTCCGGGGGATCCAGGGGCTGCCAGAGGAGGATACCCGGGAAAGGGGGTGCAGGGGGTGTCGGGGCAGGATAAGGGGGTGCAGGGGGTCCGGCAGCTGTTGAAGGAGATGCGGGGGGGTCCCAGTGCCCAGGAATGGGCATTCAAGGGGGTCCCCGGGGGGCTCCCCAAGGCCCCTGCCGGGGGGCAGCAGGAGTTGGCTCAGGAGCTCTGGGCAGAGCAAATGGGGTGACCCTGGCTTGGGGGGGACACTGGGGACTCACACACGCCCCCGGGGGGAACACGACCCCCGGGGACCCCCCCTCACCTTGTCCCGCAGGGGAGGCCGAGCCCCAGCCCGGGCAGACGAAGCCCCCGAGCCCCGGCAGCATCTTGGGGGGCCGTGCGGGGCCGGGAGGGGCAGGATCCGGAAAACGGCGGCGGCTGCCGGGGGCCGCGGGTGCCTGGGAACCGCGAACGCGGCGGCGTCGTCTGTGACAGCGGCGCGGCCTCAGCTGCCTGAGAACGCGGCCCTGGCTGGGTGTGCGCAGCCTGGGCTCCTGCAGGCGGCTGCACCGGACGATTCGCCAGGTGAATTGTTCACGGGGCATTGGCCTGCGCAGAGAATTCCTAAAGGTGCAGAGCATTGGCCTCTGCAAAGTTCCTACACCTGCAGAGCATTGGCCTCTGCGAAGATTTCATCAACGTGCAGAGCATTGGCTTCTGCAAAAGGTTCACGAATTTCCTTTGAAGGTAAGGATTGACTCAAGTTGAACTTCTTGGTTTTGTCTCATCTGCACTCTGAGAGAGAATGACAAAGGGAAATACAGGATGGGATAGTGCCCGTCCTCTGGTGCAGCAGTTTAGTGGTTTGCCCAGCTGAGTGGATGAACAATATATGCTCTACTGATTGTGCTTTTTTTTTGCACTGAATAAATGCAACATTTTCTAAATGTACTGGTCTATACATTTTCCCGATAGTGATTGCTTAAACTACTTAAATGTGAACAAGTTCTGTTCAAGTTTCAGTGGGTTGTTATCATCTGGTTATTAAAATTATTGGGGAGATGCCTCTGAATTGCTGCAGCAGCCTGGCTGCCCTCAGCTGACATTCTGGCCAGAAGCCTTGTGAGCACATTAGAGAACCCACACAATAGGAATTCCATTCTTGGGGAGGGAAAGTGTTTCCCGTTGTCAGGTTGCACAAAGCTCCTGGTCTTGTATAATTCCTGGGATGGCACATCCACTTCTCTGGAGAAACAGTTTCAATTTTGTTCCACTCTCATCACTGTAAAATATTTCCTCCTTCTAACAAATGTAAATCCCACCTCATTCACTTCAGACATATTGACCCTTGTTCTGCCACTGCAAGATTTGGGAGAAAATACCTTTGACCGCTGTTTTTCCATTTTCACAAACCTTGGAGAGGACCCAGACATGTCCCAAGATGGGGTTTGGAGGCCTCATTACACAACCAGCAGGTAGAGGCTGCAGGCTCTGGGCTCAGTGGGGTGGACACGTAGGACAGAACAGGAGTAGCCTGGCAGGGGCTGAAGGGTGGTTTCAGAGAGGCTGGAGCTTTTCTTCCTGGAGGGTAGAGGCATGAGAAGGAAATAATGGCACCAAGGGCAGGTGGGCAGGCCAAGCCTGGGCAGCAGCAGAAAGGAATTTCCCTCCCAGGGCAGGGCTGTGGTGCAGCACGTCCCCAGCAGGAGCCTGGAGCAGCCCCAGGCTCTGTGTGGGCAGGCAGAGGCAGGCAGGAGGCAGAGCTGTCAGCAAAGGAAGGGCCCAGCCAGGTGGGGCAGCCGGGGGATGCCGACAGCCTGCAGGGACAGAGGCGCAGGGCAGGGACACCGTGGGACAGCCTGGGCTGCACAGGGCACAGGGATGGGCAGCAGCTGCAAGACAGCCCTGCCAGAGCCGCCTTGGGCAGCACTTTGGCCATGGCCAGGAGGGGACAAGTGACCCTTGCAGGGCTGGGGCCTCATTGCCTCCTTGTCCCTGCTCAGCAGCCTGGCAGGGGCCGCCCCATGCTCCTGCCCTTGGCATTGCACATCCCCACATGCCAGTGCCCATCCCGGGAAGAGCCCTGAGCAAGGAGAGAGGGACAGGATCTGCCTGGCCAGGGGCTGGGGCTCAGGCCTTGGCCCTTTGCATTCCTCAAACACATCCAGCTTTGCTCAGCACAGAGACACATTTTCCTTGCTTGTCCCTGCCTGTCATGAGTGCTTCCAGGGTTCTGCTCTACCTGGAACCTGGGGACATTTTCTCAGTCCTGTCCCTCAGTGGGACCCAATAAATCTTCTAGCAAATTCAGTGTTTCAATTAAACTTTGAGTTCTTGAGAAGTTTTTAAACACACTCTGAGGGACTGAGTCTGATACAAAGAGCAGCAAAGCCCCAGAGGATCATTAAAGTCCCTGTGCTGTGTCTGTGCTGCTGAGCTGGGCCGGGCTCCTGGCCCAGAGGCCGCTCCTGGCAAGGGCAGCGCTGCAGAGAGACAGCTCTGGCCAGGAGCAGCTCCTGTGCACAGCCCAGCAGGGCTGGGGCACTGCCAGGGCCCCTCAGGGACACCAGCAGGGTGCAGACAGAGCTCACAGGGGCTCAGCACTGGCAGGGGCTGTGGGATGGCCCTGAGGGGGCTGTGTCACAGCAGCACCTCTGGGGCTGTGTCACAGAGGCACAGAGCAGCTGGGATGTCAGCAAGGGGCTGTGTGACAGCACAGAGTGGGCTGTGTGAGGTCACAGATTGGGCTGTAACATCACAGAGTTTGTTGTGTGAGGCCACTGAGCAGCTACAGCGTCATAGAGGGGACTGTGTGACATCACAGAACAGGCTGTGAGACCATGGCATGGCTGCATGACATCATAGAGCTGGCAGTGAGGTCAAAGTAAGTGCTGTGACCTTACAGAGTGTCAGTATGACATCACAGAGAGGGTTTTGTGACATCACTGAGGAGGGTTGTTGCATCACAGAGCTGGCTGTGACATCAGGGAGTGGGCTGTGACAACACTGGGTGGCTGTGTAACATCATAGAGCAGGCTGTGACATCACAGTAGAGATTGTGAAATCATAGAGTGACTTTCTGACATCACAGAGACTTCTGTGACATCACAGAGCAGAGCTGTATCACATCACAGTGTGGAATCTCAGAGTTGGCTCTGGGACATCACAGGGGCTGTGTGACTTTACAGGGGCTGTGTGACATCACAAGGATCTGTGTGACATCACAGGGATATGTGTGACATCACACAGGCTGTATGACATCACAGTGCCTGTGTGACATCACAGGGGCTGTGTGACATCACAAGGATCTGTGTGACATCACAGGGGCTGTGTGACATCACATGGGCAGTGTGACATCACAGGGGCTGTGTGACATCACAGGGATCTGTGTGACATCACAGGGGCAGTGTGACATCACAGAGATGGCTATGTGACTTCACAGGGGCAGTGTGACATCACAGGGGCTGTGTGACATCACAGGGGCAGTGTGACATCACAGGAGCTGTGTAAGGTCCCTGGGGAGGTCACTCTGCCCCGGCCCCCCTCACAGTTCCCCCCAGAGCAGTCCAACCCTGCTCGTGCACAGCGGGGTCCCCTGTCCCCCCAGGTCCCCCCGCCCCCGGCCCCGCAGCCTCCCCCAGAGGATGTTCCATGAGATCGACCCCAGAGCCTGACACGGGGACGGGGGCTGGGGCCCTGGGGGTGGCACAGGGGGACAGGACCCCCCGGCAGCGTCCCCGTGTCCCCCAGGGCCAGAGCCTGGGCCAGGGCTCCTTCACCCTGCTACCAACGAGGCCGTGAGAGCACTGAAAAAATCCCCAGCAAGGGAGCAGCAAAAACCAGACTGAATATTAAGGGACAGCAGCACAAGGTTCCTTGGAAAGAGTCACTCTGCTCCTGACTGGACACTTCAGGCACAACAAGGAAACAAAGCAACAACAAAACCAAACAGAATCCAAACAATCAAACCAGAAATTTACTGAGAACTGGGGCTTTCATTCCTAAGGAAAAGAACTGTCCTTCTTATCTAGGTGCCCATGGCCAGAATTGGGATTTCACCTCCAGGATTCCTTATTGTGACAGAGTGGAGGAGTTTCTTGGCTCAAGACATTTCATGTGTGGGGAGTGTTGCAGTGTGTTGCAATTTCCTGTTTTAAACTTCCCAGCCCCTTCCCAGGTGTGGCAATATCTCTCTTCCCCTTCCCCTTCCCCCTCGCCCCCTGCTGGGCTGTCAATCAGTCTTAACATTCCAGCAAGGCCATTGTGTGGTTGGTCAGGTTCAAAAGATGCCCCTGTGCCCAGAGGTCATTGGTCTGTCTGGGTGTCATCATTCCCTGAGACCCTGCCCCTCCCACCTGGTTGGTGGCTCACCTGTCCCTTCCCTCCCCCTCCCCCCAGAGCTTAAAAAGTCACTCAGGCCATGTGGTCGGGATTCTGTTGGAGCTGTTACCTGAGATTCAGACGTCTGTGACCATGGAATAAACTCTTGACATTAACCCTCCGGCAGAATCTGTCTCCTTTTCCTCCTCACCTTAGCCTGAAGCCTTCCCACCTGAGGCAAACTGACTTTCTACAAGCCTGGACTTGTTTCGGCGCTCAGCTGCACCATCCAGCCAGCCAAAAGTGTCTCTGAGGTGAAACACCACAGTTGCCGCCTTTGGCCCAGGAGCAGGGGTCAGACAAGCCCAGGCACAATCTACCTGGTAATATTGGGATCTTATTCCAATAGGGGAGGAAGGGGCAGGTCCAGCCCTGCCCTGCCCTGGAACCCCAGCCCTGCCCGGCCCTGGAACCCCAGCCCTGCTCTGCCCTGGAACCCCAATGCCCCCAGAGCCTCTATCCCAGCCCAGCAGTGTCTGCCAGTCCCTGGCACAGCACAGGCAATGCTCCACAGCTACCTCTGCAGCCCAAGCTCAGCTCCTGAGGGATCAAATGACCCACAGTCCCACCTGGGGAAAGGGCCCAGGATGACCAAGGGGAATTGAAGGCTGACCACAAGGCAAGCACACATCTTGACCCTACCTCCTCTTGGAATTTCCATCTAAACACTACTGGAATCCAGGAGTTGGTACCTCTGTGTATGCTCCTCTGTATCCTGTTTGCCTCTCTCTCTTTCTATCCTTTTCTTCTATTTCGGTCCTTTTGCAAATTTGAGTAATGTAAAATTCAAATAGCTTAGAGTTTGTGAAGTTGAATGGGCCAAGTCAGTGCTTTAAGAAGTGTTCTGTGTTGATTGAATGTCATATTAAATCTTTTGCCAAAAATTCTCTGATTTTCCAAAGTTACCAGTAAAGACTGTTTTGTTGTTTTAAGCTCCTGAGGATCTCTTGTTGGTATTTCTCCAGGAAGTCCAATTCAGAATACAGAAACAATTGTAATTCCTTTTAAATATCTCCTTGACAGAGTTTTCTACTGGATGGCAGTCAGGGCTTGTGTGTCCTGCTTGGCCCAGCCCAGGCAGGGCTTTCCCAGCCACATTCCACACTCCATTGCCCAGCTGGAGCCGCTGGTGCCTCTGAGTTGTGCTGCCCCAGCCCCAGGGACGCTCTCCTTGTCTGCCCATTCCCCCGTGGTCTCTGGGCAGGGATGGCCTCAGTGGGGGCTGCTGACATCCTCAGCACCTTGGAGGCTGCTGCTGAATTTTCCTGCTCCAGAGGCTTGTTCAGCCTTCAGCTCTTCAGGAATTCAGCGTCTCAGGGCTCATTAACATTCAGAACAGCTAAACAAGCCAAGCCTCGGGGAATAATTTGATTTCAATTTTCAAATGATTTGTGGTTAATTAGACAGATCTCAGTAGTATATCCAAAGTGAATGCAATATATTTAAAAAGACAGTGACAAAACATGATTTTTAAGTCCTGTTTAGGTTTTTTCCCTGTTAATTCATTGATATGTGCAATCTCCAATTGACACTGAATCCAAGTGCTGCTTGAAAGGCTTGTTCAGCCTTCAGCTCTTCAGTGCAGGAATTCAGTGTCCCTGGACTCATTAACATTCAGAACACCTTAACAAGCCAAATCTCTGGGGATAATTTGATTTCAGTTTCCAAATCTTGTGTGGTTAATAAGAGAGATTTCAGAATTGCATTCAACTGAATGTGTTCTATTTAAAAAGACAGTGAGAAAACATTTTTTAGGTCCTGTTTAATTTTTTTTCCCCTGTTCATAAATTGATATATGCAATTTCCATTTGACACTGAATCCAAGTACCTCCTCAAGCAGTTTGACTGGGTATGAAAATCAAGACCTTTCATGGCTGGCAATCAATCAGACTCTGTCCCTACCCCCACCCCACCATTTTCCCCATCCAAGGCTGGCACTCAGAGCAGCCTTGTGCAAATCTGAGCTCCCTCCAGCCCACACTGGACCTAGCCAACAGACCACAGTTGAGCAGGATATAACTTCATAAAAATTACACCATTAAAATAACAATCACACAATTACAAACTCTTCCCTGAGCTATGTGCAATGTCCCAGCGTGTCTGATGAGTCCACTGTTCACAAGTGATTTGCATACTAAAATTAATTTTTGACTAACGTGGTTTTGTGATAGATATAAACACAATTAAGTTCTTGTATCAGGATTCTTGTCCTGGACTGAGGACAGAACAGCTCAAACAATTCCTGATTTGCAAATCTATCAGTGGTGGATGGAAAAGGGATGTCAGGCTGCTCTTGGTGTTGACGAAATGCTGAAACCAGCCTGACTCATTTCATCTCCTCCTGTCCTGGCTGATCTCCCCTCTTTCCCCTTCCACCCATCGGCTTTTGTCTCCCCCCAGCCCCCTGTGAAGAGCCTGGCTCTGTGTTCTCCATTCCCTCCTGGCTGGCACTGCCAGGCTGGGATGAGGAGCCCCTCAGCCTTCCCTGCTCCAGGCTGGACCAGCCCAGCTCCCTCAGCCTCTGCTCACAGCCCAGGGGCTCCAGCCCCACCTTGGAGGCCCTTCCCAGACCCTGCTCCAGCTGCCAGACATCTTTCCTGCCCTGGGCAACCCAACCCAGGCCACAGTGACCTGGATAATCCCCGTCCTTGATGTCCTGGTCACACAGCCCTGGCCCCTTGTCCCCATGTCAGGCTCTGGGGTGGATCCTGTGGAACATCCTTTGGTGGAGGCTTTGGCTCCAGGTGGGCCAGGGGGATCCCAGGGACAGGGACCCTGCTGGGCATGGACAGCATTGGAGTTGTTGGGAGAAACTGTGAGGGGGAGCTGGGGCAGAGTGACCAACCCAGTGACCTGACCCAGCCCCTCTGGGATGTCACACAGCCCCTCTGGGATGTCACAGTCCCTCTGGGATGTCACAGCCCATTCTCCAATGTCACACAGCTGGTCTCTGATGTCACACCAGAGTCTGTGATGCCATAGTCTGCACTGTGATGTCCGACCCCTGCCCTGTGATGTCACAGCTGAATCTCTGATGTCACAAAGGCAGACTATGATGCCATGGATGCTCAATGACCTCACCTAACCCACTCTGTGATGTCATAGCCCACTCTGTGACCACATGGTACCAGATGATAAATTGTCTTCACCAGGTGAGTTCACACCTGGAGCTTGTTCTCCACAACCCCAGGCCTGTGGAAACCACACAGTGCCCATTGTGTGAGAAGGGGAACTGGAAGTTCAGCAGCCTCAGTGTCCTGCCAGCTCAGCCAGGCCCACGGGAACATTGGGGTCCACGAGCACCAGGGACCACCAGGAGAGGAGAATGCATGGGTAAAGGGGAGGGGAAATATATTAATGATTTTGGGGAAATGATTATCATATGTATTTTTAGTCCAGGACAATCAATGAATATGTATGCAAAATACAGAATATAAACAGAAACTTTCCTGTACTCAGCATGCACAGCTTTGGGAGGAGCTCTCCCCCGTGCATCCAGCTGAATAAAGAATGCTGCTTCTTAATGCTACATTGGGGTTAAGGAATTTTCTGTTTTACTAAATTTTTGGTAACACTCCCACTGCCAAGGAAAGCTCTGTCTGCTGCTGTTCACAAACAGAGAAGGGCTGGAGGCAGATGTGGGGCTCAGAGGCTGCCTGGGGCACAGTGACCATGAAATAATGAAGTGTTCAATGTTCTGTGAAAGAGGGAGGGGCAGCAACAAAGCTTCTTCACTGGAAATAGGGAGGGCAGACTTTGGCCTGTTTAGGCTCCAGTTTTGGGGAATACCTAATCAGGTACTGATTGCTTTAAGGGAAACAGCCCTTAAAAACAAAGGGGTCCTGGAAGGACGGACACATTTCAAGAAAGTAATCATAAGGGGGAAGAAGCAGCCTGTCCCAGTGCGGCAGAAGATGAGCTAGTGAGGAAAATGACTGGCCTGGCTGCCCATGGAGCTTTTCTGGAGACTCAGGGGTGGAAAAAGGACCAGCAACTCAGGAAGTCTTTTAGGGGTCATACAGAAAGAAAAGCTGAGAGTTGAAAACTCTATTAAAACTTAACCTGGAGGGTTCTGCAAAAAGAATAAAAATGTTTTTATAAAAAAAAAATAGCAAAAAGGAGGAGTAGGAGAACCTCTACTCTTTATTGGATGCAGTGGAGAATATAGTAAGTAAAGATAAGGAAAAGGCTGAGCTACTTTACCCCTATTTTGTTTCAATTTTCAATATTTGGAGAGGATATCCTCAGGACAAGTGTTGTCCTGAGCTGGTAGATGGGCACAGGGAGCAGAACAGCCCCTGGAATCCAGGAGGAAGCAGTGGGTGACCTGCTGAGCCACTCAGATGCTCACAGGTGAATGGGATCAGACAGGATCCATCCTAGGGCAATGAGGGAGCTGTGGATGAGGTCCCCAGGCTGCTCTCCATCATTCACCATCAGTGCTGGCTCAGCAGGGAGCTCCCAGAGCACTGGAGGTGCCAGTGTGAGCCCATCCCCAAGAAGGGCTGGAAGGAGGATCTGGGGACCTCCAGGCCTGTCAGCCTGACCTGGGTGCCCAGCAAGGTTATGGAACAGATCACCTTGAGTGCCATCACAGGGCAGCCACAGGATGGCTGAGGGTTCAGAGCCAGCCAGCGTGGATTTCAATATCTGCACTGATGATCAGCATAAGGGGATTGGGTCCAGCATCAGCAAATTTGCAGATGACACCAAGCTGAGTGTGAGTGTGGATCTGCTGGAGGGTAGGAGGGCTCTGCAAAGGGCCCTGGACAGAGTGGATCCTGAGAACAAATCCAGCAAGGTGAGGTTTAACAAGTCCAAGTGCCGGGTCCTGCACTTTGTCCACAACAACCCCTGCAGTGCTACAGGCTGGGGACAGAGTGGCTGGACAGCAGCCAGGCAGAAAGGGACCTGCAGGGACTGATGGACAGCAGGCTGGACATGAGCCAGCAGTGTGCCCAGGTGGGCAAGAAGGCCAATGGCTCCTGGCCTGGATCAGGAATGGTGTGGCCAGCAGGAGCAGGGCAGGGATTCTTCCCCTGTGCTCAGCACTGCTTGGGCAGCACCTCGAGTGCTGTGTCCAGTTCTGGAGCCCCCCAGGAAGGACATGGAGGGGCTGGAGCATGTCCAGAGAAGGGCAACAAGGCTGGTGAGGGGTCTGGAGCACAAGTCCTGTGAGGAGTGGCTGAGAGAGCTGGGGTTGTTTATCCTGGAGATGAGGAGGCTCAGGGGAGACAAGGCACTGTCAGGGCACAGGTTGGACTTGATGATCTCCATGGCCTGTTCCACCCTTGCTGATTCTGTGACTCTCTGAAGCCACCCTTGGAGCAGTTGCAGGATGAGCCCTGGGCCTCCTCTTTAGAAGCTCCAGCAGCCCAGGCCCCTCAGCTTCTCCTGCCAGCCCCAAAGCCCATCCTGTCAGTCCTGCAGAGCCTCTGCAGCTCCTCCTCACTGCCCAGAACAGGGAGCCCCAGAGCCAGACACAGCAGCCCAGATGTGCCCTCCTGGCCTGGGGTGCCTCTGGCAAGGGAGCAGCACCAGGCACTGCAGGAGCCTGCAGACAATTCCTGCAGCACTTGTAGGATGATCCTGCTGCCCAAGGGACGTTCCCGTGGTGCCAAGTCAGGAACTGCAATGGGGAGTGGAGCCAGAGAGGAAATGGCAAACAGGGATGGGCTGTTTGCAGGGCAGGGAACAGGGGTCGGCAACAGGAAGAAATTTGTATCAGTGAAGAGTAAAGAAATCAAAGGTGAAGCCAAGGAAATGCTCAGGGCAGTTTGGGGGTGGCTGCCAGGCAGCCCTGGCTCTGAGCAACAGCGTCTGCAGTGGGACAGGAAACTCCCAGCTGATGGGAACAAACTTTCTGGCTGACTGCAGAGGCCAGGACAAAGCTGAGTGGTTTCCCTGGTGTCCCCCAGCCCTTGCTGGCCCCAGGGGCTGATGGCATTTGTGCTCCCTCAGGTTCATGTCCCCACACCAACAGCATGGGGGTGCTCCTGCCTGCTCTGTGCAATGCAAACAGGAGCTCCTGAGCCAGTGCTGCCAGGTCTGTGCCTGCAAGGATGGGGCACCTGTGTGAGCTGGGGGAGAGGCCAGGGCTGCAGAGGGGGGATATTGTTGGCAGCTCCATGAGGACGCTCTGGGACACTGCCCTGGGCTGTGCGACGCACTGGGGATGGATCAGGCCCTGCTCTGCTACTCCTTCCCCTCTGTCCCAGGGCCCTTGCAGAGCCCCAGCCATGCTGTTTGCCCCCAGCCTGCCCACGGCCAGCCTGGGGCTGCTCACGGGGCTTTTCTGTGCTCAGCATTGGCCTGGGCGTGTTCTTGAGAGAGCCTGGGCAAGGAGCCTGGAGCCCCCAGGCCCTGGCCTGAGGCGTCAGCGCTGCCCCAGCAGTGCCCATGGCCTGTCCCTGCTGCAGCCCCGGCACTGCCACCCCCACGGCTGTGCCCGGCCCCGAGAGCACTCAGGCCCTGCAGCAACACCAGGGCCACCAGGGCAGCGGGGCAGGGCCACGGCAGCAGCACTGGCAACACCAAGTGCTGCTGCTGCTGCTGGGCACAGCTGCTGGGCCAGCCCTGATCTGCCCCCAGCTCTGCACACAGACATTGCTGCTGCACCTCCAGAGAAGGCAACAAAACGGCATCTCTGCAGAAAACCTTGTTGGGAGAGATCATCATTTCATTTAAAGGCACCAACAGCACAGCCCCTCATTGCCACAGTCTGTGGCCACAGGGATGGTGGAGAGGAACAAAATGACCACTCAACAAACAATGACATTTCTTTTTGGACAATAAGAAAAAAGTAAAACAAAGGTAAAGAAACTCTAAAATGAAGTCAACAAGAAGTAGCAAAGATGACTTTGATTGCAAGTTATTTGTAGATATTGCCCAGCAGTTTAATGTTTTTGAAAGCATGCAGTCACCAGTCTCCACACCGCAGCCTTGAACTCCTGGTTCCTCAGGCTGTAGATGAGGGGGTTCAGGGCTGGAGGCACCACAGAGTACAGGGCCACATCCAGGGATGGGGAGGACATGGAGGGGGGCTTCAGGTAGGCAAATGTGCAAGTGCTGATGAACAGGGAGACGACAGCCAGGTGAGGGAGGCAGGTGGAAAAGGCTTTGTGCCGTCCCTGCTCAGAGGGGATCCTCAGCACGACCCTGAAGATCTGCACATAGGAGAAAACAATGAACACAAAACAGTCAAGTGCTACACAGGCACTGACAGCAATGAGTCCAACTTCCCTGAGGAGGGATTTGGAGCAAGAGAGCTTGAGGATCTGTGGGATTTCACAGAAGAACTGGCCCAGGGCATTGCCATAGCACAGGGGCAGGGAAAATGTATTGGCTGTGTGCAGCAGAGCATTGAGAAAGGCACTGGCCCAGGAAGCTGCGGCCATGTGGGCACAAGCTCTGCTGCCCAGGAGGGTCCCGTAGTGGAGGGGCTTGCAGATGGACACGTAGCGGTCGTTGCACATGACGGTCAGGAGATAAAACTCTGTTGAAATGAAGAACAGAAAGAAAAAGAGCAGAGCAGCACATCCTGAGTAGGAGATGTTCCTGCCATCCCAGAGGGAATTGTGCATGGCTTTGGGGACAGTGGTGCGGATCATGCCCAGGTCACTGAGGGCCAGGTTGAGCAGGAAGAAGAACATGGGCGTGTGCAGGTGGTGGCCGCAGGCTACGGCGCTGATGATGAGGCCGTTGCCCAGGAGGGCAGCCAGGGAGATGCCCAGCAAGAGGCAGAAGTGTAGGAGCTGCAGCTGTCCCGTGTCTGCCAATGCCAGCAGGATGAAGTGGCTGATGGAGCTGCTGTTGGACATTTGCTGTGGCAGCACATGGGCACCTGTTCATGGAGAAAGGGACAGTGACGAGTCAGAGGAGATATCTGTAACCAAAATCAAAGCCATTTCCCATACACCCTCCACTGTAACATACACAGACACTGTTTTGTGTTTAAGAGTTGTGAGGTTTTCTTTTTGAGCTCTGCCCCTGTCTATCCTGCTCTTCAATATCAGATACACTCAGCATTTCTGCTGCCCTCTGGTAGAACAAAGTGAGTTCCCTGCAGCCAGATGGTGAGTGCAGACTGGGAGCAGATGATCTGTCACTTCATTCTGTTTTGAGTTTCTCTGGGCTTTCAATTTCTTAAATGGAGAATGTTCACACTCCCAAGTTTCTCTTACCAACCCCCAAGTACTGCTGAGAGCAGATGGATCCACCACAGCCCAGCTTCAGTTTTGTAGCCAAGGACTCACGTTGCTCATTCCACCAACCCATCAGCACTTTCAGTGTCACAACACCTCTGCCTTTCCCCATCAATCCTATAACTCAAAGTTGTTCTAGGATAGGTTTGCACCCTCGATTGAGGCTCCCAGCTCGGGCTGAAATCTCAGAGAAACTCCCAAGTGTCCTTATGCTGGCATTGGATGAAGGGAGATGCAGCTCCTTCCCTGGCTGCCCTGACAGCATTGCCCAGAGCCGGGCACTGGGGACAGCGTCACCCTGAGCCAGCAGTGCCCCCTCCAGAGCCCCCAGGGCCGGGCAGCTGCTCCCAGCCCTGTGCTCTGCAGAGAGAACTGGGCCCGGGGCTGCAGAGCTGCCCCACGGCTCTGCTGCAGCTCTGCCTGCACAGGAGGGGCTGCACGCCTTGGAGCCCCGGCCCTGAGGGCAGAGGCTGGGCTGGGGCACAGGAGGGAGGGGGCTTGTTCAGAGGGAGGGGCTGCACTAGAGGGGATCCTGTGGGCATCTCTAAACTCTCCCTGCCACAGCATTGCTGGGTTTTGTTTCCTCTCCTTCCCTGATCTTCTCTCTGCTTCCTGCAGATTTTCCTTCTGCAGGAGTTTCCCAGTGCCTGATCTCTCTGTGCCAGCACTCACAGACCCCAAATCTCTGTGCCCTCTGCTTGGCCCTACAGAACCCTGCCTGTTTGCAGGGTACTGGCTGGGGCAGGTTCTGTTTGCAGGTGGGAGAAAGGACAGCTCAGACTGAGCCTGATGGCTCCAGCAAAGGTGATGCTGCTGCTGTGCTTTGGCAGAGTGGCTGAAAGCACATTAGGGATCTCCTGTGAATCTACAGAACACAAAAATAACAGTTCCAATGTCTTGGGAACTTTTAAAATTTCATAATTAATAATTCATAATCAATCTTTAATATTAATCCCCCGCTCCCTGCCATTCTCCGATATTAGGAAACTGAATACAAAGTCTTTGGCAATGTCCTAATTTTTAATGAAATCCTTGTATTGGAAATATTTTATGACTGACAAGCATTCCTCAGCATGTCAAAGTTTCATGAGCATTTCACCTCCCCTGCACCAGAAATATTCAGTCTTTTACTCACAGAGTCTGGAGGCATTGGGATGTTCCAGCTTTAGAAGATCACTCCAGGAGCTGCAGCTGCATCCTCCTGCAGCCAGAGGCTCCTGTGCCAAGGGCTGGCAGTGATTGTGCCCCAGGCACTTCTCAGCATCTTCCCAGCCCTGAATGATTGAAGCTCTCTGTGCCTCTGTGCTGTGCCCAGGGTGGCTGTAGGCAGTGCCCCAGCCCTGCTGGGCTGGGAGAGGAGCTGCTCCTCAGGAGAAATGGAAATGTCTTTTTGAAGCTCTTCTTGGTTTGCAAGGAGTTGCCTCTGGGCCAGGAGCCCAGCCCAGCTCAGCAGCACAGACACAGCACAAGGACTTTAATGACCCTCTCGGGGCTTTGGTGTTGTTTACATCAGACTCAGTCCCTGAGAGAGTGTCTTCAAAAAACTTCTCAAGCACTCAAAGTTAAATTTAGACTCCAAAGTTTCTTGAAGTTTTTATGCGTTCTACTGAGGAACTCAACTCAGAAAGTGTCCCCAGGTTCCAGTTAGAGCAGAACATTGGAGGCAGTGATGACAGCTGGGGACAAACAAGGGAAAGCTGTCTCTGGTGCTGAGCAAAGCTGGATGTATTTGAGGAATGCAAAGGGCCAAGGCCTGAGCCCCAGCCCCTGGCCAGGCAGATCCTGTCCCTCCCTCCTTGCTCAGGGCTCTTCCCGGGATGGGCACTGGCATGTGGGGATGTGCAATGCCAAGGGCAGGAGCATGGGGCGGCCCCTGCCAGGCTGCTGAGCAGGGACAAGGAGGCAATGAGGCCCCAGCCCTGCAAGGGTCACTTGTCCCCTCCTGGCCTCAGGCCCAGGGCCAGCAGCCATGGCCAAAGTGCTGCCCAAGGCGGCTCTGGCAGGGCTGTCTTGCAGCTGCTGCCCATCCCTGTGCCCTGTGCAGCTCAGGCTGTCCCACGGTGTCCCTGCCCTGCGCCTCTGTCCCTGCAGGCTGTCGGCATCCCCTGGCTGCCCCACCTGGCTGGGCCCTTCCTTTGCTGACAGCTCTGCCTCCTGCCTGTCTCTGCCTTCCCACACAGAGCCTGGGGCTGCTACAGGCTCCTGCTGGGGGATGTGCTGCACCACAGCCCTGCCCTGGGAGGGAAATTCCTTTCTCTTTGGGTCCTGTCTGGCCCTCCCTATCTGTCCTTTGCATTAATTCTTTCTTTCTCTGTCTGTTCTCTACTATGTCAAAAGGATCCACCATCTCTGAAACCACCGTTCAGTCCCTCCCAGGGCTCTCCTCTGCTGTCCTCCTTCTCCACCCCACTGAGCACAGAGCTCCACTGTCCCTGTACAGTGCTCATGTGCTTGAGGCCTCCAAACCCCATCTTGGGAGATCTCTCAGCCCTCTCCAAGGTATTGGCAAATGAAAACATTCTGCTGATAGTCTAAGAAAATCACCTCAGGACAAGACCAGTCAGACCTGTGTGTCCTGGCTACTTTTGCCTTGGAGCAATCCTTGGATAGATGGAATTTTTTAGGCCAAATTTCAGTTTTGCCCATGGGCACTTTGATGTGAACAACGATTCTGTTCCATTGGAAGGAAAACAGAGGGCCAGTGTTTCAGGGGCAGATGAGCAGAGGCCACCAAGGACCAAGGCGAGCCAGACCTTTCTGGAATTGCAGCTTGTGCCTGAGAGAAATCCTTGGATACACAGAATTTGGGAGGTGGAATACAAGTTTTGGCCACTGGTCCCTTGATGAAAAGGCCATTTCTTTTCCATCTGAAGGAGAGCAGAGAGCCCCAGGGTTTGATGGTAGATGAGAAGCAGCCCCTGGGAGGCCAAGCCAGCCAAACTTGTCTCTCTTGGAGGCTTTTGATTGGGAGCTATCTTTGGATACATGAAATTTAGGGGCCAAATCTCAAATTTGGCCATGGCCCCTGGACGAGGAGACTGTTCTACTTCCATGGGAAGGAAGGCAAGAGCCCCAGTGTTTCAGGGGCAGATGACAGGTGGCCATCAGAGCCCACAGTGCCAGCCAGAGCGGGCAGATTTTGTCTGGGAGAAACCTTTCATGTGTGAATATTTTAGGAGGAGTAGCAATTTTGGCCGTGGAGGAATAAAAAGATTCTTTTCCATAGGAAGGAAAGCACAGAACCCCAGTGCTTCAGGGGCTGATGAACTGCAGGCACCAGAGACCAAGGCCAGCCAGACCTGTCTGTAATGGAAGCTTTTGTGTAGGAGCAATAATTGGATATAGGACTTTTGGTGGTGGAATCCCAATTTCAGCCATGGGCACCTGGAGAAGAAGGATGGTTCTTTTCCCTTAGGATGGAAAGGGCAGAGCCCCAGTGTTTCAGGGCAGAATTCAGGCAACCACCAGAAGCCAAGGCCAGCCAGACCTGTCTGTACTGGGAGATCTTGTCTGGGAGAAAAAACCCTTGAATGAAGGAATTTTGGAGGACAAATACCAGCTTTGGCCATGGGTGCCTGTGCAGGAGGGACAGCTCTTTTCCATAGGAAGGAAAGCACAGAGCCTCAGTGTTTGAGGGCAGGTGAGACCCAGCTCTCAGGAAGACTAGGTCAGCCAGACTTGTTGGTAATGGCAGCTTTTGTCTGGGAACAATCCCTGGATATTGGGAAATTTGGAGGGGAACTCCCCTTTTGGTCATGGATGCTTGAATGAGAAGAGCCGTTCTTTTCCAATTGAAGGAAAGCCCAGAGCCCCAGGGTTTCAGGGGTACATGAGAAGAGACCCCCGACATGCCAAGGGCAGTTGCACCAGTCAGGCCAAGCCAACCAGACCAGTTCCCTGTCCCCTTGTTTCCATGGGGCCCTGCAGTGTCACAGTGAGGTGTCATATTGGATCCTTGGTTCCATGAGGCCCAGATGCGTCACACTGGCCTTTTGTTTCCATGGGGCTCCAGAGTGTCACAAGGGTCCCTTGCTTCCATGAGGCCTTGCAGTGTCACAGAAGTCTCCTCAGTGCCACAGTGTCCCAATGGACCCTTGGTTTCATGGGCACTCAAAATGTCAGAATAGTCTCCTTGATTCCATGAGGCCCTGCAGAGCCCCTTGATTCGACAAGGCCTCCAAGTGTCATCATGGCCCCCAGAATTCCATGAGGCCCCACAATGTCCCAATGGACTTTGGTTCCATAGGGTCCTGAAATATTCCATGGATCCTTAGTTCCATGGGGCCGTGGAGTGTCACAATGGCCTCCTTGGTTCCATGGTGCCACACAGTGTGCCAACAGCTCCTTGGCCTGCCAAGAACCCACAGTGGTTCCTTGCTTGCATGAGGCCTGTTGTGTCAGAATGGTCTCCATGATCCCGTAAGGCCTTGCCATGCCACAACAGACCATTGGCTTTATGCAGCCCCACAGTGTCACCGTGGTCCCCTTGGCTCCACAAGGCTCTGAAGTGCCACAATGGCCCTTTGGTTCCACAAGGCCTCCAAGTGTAAAAATGGCCTCCATGGTTCCATGAGGCCCTGCTGTGTCACAATGGCTCATGGTTCCATGAGGCCACACAGTTTAACAAGAGACCCTTGGTTCCACCAGGCCTTGCTGTGTCACAATGGATCTCTGGTTCCATGAGCTCTCACACTGCCAGCAGCAGTCTCCTTGGTTCTGCAGTGTCACCATGGACCCTTTGTTCCACGAGGCTCTGCAGTAGAACATGGCTACCTTGGTTCCGTGAGGTTCTGCGGTGTCACCATGTGACATGGACCCATGGTTCCACCAGGCCTTACTGTGTCACAATGAACCCTTGGTTCCAAGAGATTCCTCAGGGTCACAATGGTCTCCTTGGATCCGCAGTATCACAATGGACCATTGGTTCAATGTGGCCCCAATGTGCCAAAATGGATTTTGGTTCCATGGGGTTCTGCTGTGTCACAATGGACCCTTTGTTCCATGGGGTTCCACAGTGTCACAGCTGACTCCTTGGGTTTGTGAGGAACCACGGTCAGCAAATCTCCGAAATATCAGAACAAGACTTCATAACACTAATTTGCTATTTCAGAGGGTGTCATTTATTCAGGCCTGAGGTCTGGGGAGGGATAACTCCCAACCTCACATGGACATGTAATTCTACCAGTGTGTTGCTTATACACAGTCACTAAATGTGAATTACAATTTACCCATTTCCATAAAACCCACCCCAAGTTCCCAGATTCACTCCTTGTTTCCTCTATCCCTGCACCCTTGAGCCAGATGTCTTCTTCTTCTCTTCCAACCATCCTTGCTGGGAAAGCAGCCCCTGCATGCCAGGTTCCCGTGCTGAAAGTTCACAGGCAGGGTAAAAATGGAATGAACCCTTTTGGTATCAGCCCCAGGCTTTGTGTGGGCAGGCAGAGGCAGGCAGGAGGCAGAGCTGTCAGCAAAGGAAGGGCCCAGCCAGGTGGGGCAGCCAGGGGATGCCGACAGCCTGCAGGGACAGAGGTGCAGGGCAGGGACACCGTGGGACAGCCTGGGCTGCACAGGGCACAGGGATGGGCAGCAGCTGCAAGACAGCCCTGCCAGAGCCACCTTGGGCAGCACTTTGGCCATGGCTGCTGGGCCTGGGGCCATGAGGGGACAAGTGACCCTTGCAGGGCTGGGGCCTCATTGCCTCCTTGTCCCTGCTCAGCAGCCTGGCAGGGGCCGCCCCATGCTCCTGCCCTTGGCATTGCACATCCCCACATGCCAGTGCCCATCCCGGGAAGAGCCCTGAGCAAGGAGGGAGGGACAGGATCTGCCTGGCCAGGGGCTGGGGCTCAGGCCTTGGCCCTTTGCATTCCTCAAATACATCCAGCTTTGCTCAGCACCAGAGACAGCTTTCCCTTGTTTGTCCCCAGCTGTCATCACTGCCTCCAGTGTTCTGCTCTAACTGGAACCTGGGGACACTTTCCCAGCCGTGTCCCTCAGTGGGACCCATTAAAAGATCAAGAAACTCTGGAGTCTAAATTTAACTTTGAGTGCTTGAGAAGTTTTTTGAAGACACTCTCAAGGACTGAGTCTGATGTAAACAACACCAAAGCCCTGAGAGGGTCATTAAAATTTTCCAAGTCCTGTTATGGAGAAAGATTTCAAACACCTTGAAAAAAAATACACATTCCTGTTTTAAAGGAAGTATTTTGTTTTATTTCTCTTTAGAGCAGAGTTGATTGCAGCATTCTGTGATTGATATTGACCCAGGGTCTCTCCTCAGCAGCTCTGGCCTGCTCACAGAAGCTGTGCCTGGAGCTCTGACCCAGTGTGGACAACCTTGCTCCACATTGCCCAGCCCTATCCTGTCTGTCCTCACTCCCCTGGGACCTGCTGTGCTTTCAGAGCTGGCTGCCCTCAGCCTAAGAGGGGTTTTCCCTTTTTGGGGTTTTTTGAAGCAATCTGAAACTCCTGAGTTGCCCCACTGCAAACAGACACACTGCTAAGGTGTGTGCCAGCCCCAGGGGCCACCACAGCCACTGCAGAGCTGCCTTGGGCCAGCTGTGAGGGTGGATCATCAGCCCAAGCTGTACTGGGCCCCTGCAAGGGGCTGTAGCCATGGGCACTGCACTGACCCCACTGCTGGGTTTGGCTGCCACGGCCACCGTGAGAAACTAAACTGTCCTTGGAAACACTGGGGAGGACTGGTGTTATGAATGAGAAGCTTGACTAGGCCAATATTCAAGCAGCAATCAATTTATTAATTATTATGGTAAAGTATGAGCAATACAGTGCTGGGTACAGTGGGGGAAGTTTTCCCTCCAACTGCACACCGATAATTGATGGTTACAGGTATTTATAGGGGTACTCATCAGCTTTTTTTTTCAGCAGTTTCTATTTCCAATCTTTTACTCATCAGCAATTTTTATTCCAAATCATTACATCACAATTCTATACACTATTGTGATTTTAGTTTCTCAGGATGTACCTCAAAGGAGTATCCCCAGATGGTGACGGTCCAGTTTCCGAAAGAAGAAAGACGAATCCCATCTGGTGGGGTCTGACTCCCCAGATGTGTGTCCACCTTTTAATTGCAAAGACTATAAATGTCATAACAGTGATGTCTAGCTTCCCTTTGGTCAAAACCATAAACCCTTGAGGTGATGTTCATCTTCCTTTCTCAAGCTGTTTTTCTCTGCTTTAATAAGGCATGAGATAAGCACATTTCCTTTATATATATTCCAAAGCTATAGTTTCAATGATACAAATAATATTCTAACATTATACTTCAAAAGGTTATTATTGCAGAGCTTTTAATGGATTAAATGCAAGCAAAAAGCAACATCTTTAACACTTTAATTCCAATGCTCCTAAATCAACTAAGGTTAATTTGCAAACAAAAGATAGGTTCAAAGGCCTTTTTCCATGCTTTATTCTCCTCAGTTATTATTAGAATTCACAACTGTCCCACTGTTGGGGTCCACACATTTTGCATTAACAACTACATACATCACCTGTTTGTACCTGACACGAAACACAACTTTGCATCTCACAGCCAAGAAAATGCACTCCTTGCTCTTCTGACACAGCTCTCTCTGTTCATGACGTGGGGCAGTGACTGCCAATGTGCAGGAGCTGATGCAAGGGAGAGGGACGAGGATGCATCAGGCAAAGTGCCAAGCTGACAGAGGGATGATCTCTGGCAGTGGTACTGAAGGAGAAGAGTTTGCAGGCAGGACAGAAAATGGCTCTTTGTTTCACTTCTTCTTTCAGTGCTGCTAAGAATGTAGCCCGGAGCAAGCTGGGAACACCAGAGCCTGGAGCCCTTTCCAGGCAGGGCTGCATCAGACACAAACCAGCAGGGGACTGAGGAGCCCCTGGGGTGGCAGTGAGCAACCTCGGGCTCTGCTCACTGCTACTGGCATTTTCTATTGAACCATCTCCAAGGACTTCTGTGCTCTGTATTTCTAAGGGTTTTCCCTCTTGTTTTTTTTTGGTTGTCTCCTGCACCTTTTTTTCTCCAAATTTTCGTACCCGGTCAGCAGCAGCCCCTGTCCAGAACTGGCTCTATAATATCAGCAAAGCAGCTAGGAACAACAATGGGTGGAATCCTGTGGCTCATGAATTCGTATGCCAGAGCCCTGCCTGTGCCTTACGGTTTATCAGGACCTCCTTCTCTGTGCATAAACTAGGGATTAGTGGAGTTTTTTTGCCAAAGAGCTCCTAAGAAGCAAATGTTGTGCAAGGTTTCTCAGGAGTGTATCTGTTAAGTTCATTGCCGGCAAACAGAAATTAAGGCCAGGGTAGCAGAGCAACTGGGAGCTGGTCACTCCCTGCAAAGGGCTGGTGTAGGATGTGGCAACACCACGTTCCAGGAGGGGCGAGCAGGGTCAATGTGCTCAAGGTGCTGCAAATGAGGTTTGGGTTCACTTAGAGAGTAGTAAGGGCTGGTGAGCACTGCAAGATCCAGCTGCAGTCCCCATCCACGTCTCTTTCAGTGCTGGCTTTAGGGTGTCTGCAGCCTGGATCCAGAGCGCCCTGGGGGGCTCCTGAGGCTGCCTTTGCACTCAGGGTGAGGATGCCCAGGAGCCCCTGAGGCCAGCAGTGATACCAGGGCTGGGGCTTGTGGCCTGGCAGGTGTGGCTCCGGGGGCTGTGTCATGCTGGGGCATGGGTCACTGTCACTGCCCTCCGCAGCCCTGGCTAGCTCTGTGATGCTCCAGGGACAATGGCAAGAGTGGGGACCTGGCTAGTTTAGGGTTTTGCCTGAGCCAGAACCTCTAGGCCAAATTCCCAGCAATAGAGAACCCTGGAAGGCCGAGTGAAGGAAGCAGAGGAGGCTCTTCTGTGGCATAAAGTGCAGGAAATTCATCAGGAGAGGCGGGGGGAAGGCTCTGCAGGCGAGAATTCCCACCAGGAACAGATGTTGAAAGAACCCCCAGCACCCCTATGCACTGGTTTTAAAATCTTTCAAAGCAGGGAGTGGACACCATATAGTAACCAATAAGCGACTTTTGGGGTGTGGTTTTGAGGGCTACAACAAATCAGAACAAGGGGAGGAGAGAGCACTGGGATAGGGATTGGATCTTAGGGTTAGGGACAGGGAACTTTCTGGAACAAAGGGTAGGGTTTGGGCTGATGGATGGGGCAAAGGGGCTGGGTTGTCTTGACAGACAGGGAAAAATCTGGTGAGGAGGGAGGGGATTCCTTGAGGGACACTTGGGTAGGAGGGCATAACATAGGGGAGAGACTACCTGTAATTACTCGGGGAACACTTGAACATACCACTATATAACAGAACATTTGGCTCAATAAACTAACACACTGCAACACAGAAATTCAGGCTTTCGGCAGCTGAGAGGTGGCACTATTAGAACCCGCAGCAGCTGGTGAAAGCCATTTCTCTCCTTCAGGTTCTTGCTGTGTGGGAAGGTGCTGCAAGTTGTGGTGGCTGCACTCCCCCTTTGCTGGGAGCATGATCTGTACCAGGGGAGAGCAGAAAGCTGCCATGGTGAGCAGAACATGCTCAGAGCATTACAGTTCAGAGAATGGCACTGCCCCTGAAGGGCAAAAAGCTTGAAAGCATAGAATTCTGTGCAGAACCGTTGCAGAAATTTTCTCTTCTAGAACATGCCCATTTTTGTATGCTGTAGATGAATACTCTGGGTTTTATAGAATACATGGGGTTTTTCTTAAGGTTTTTGGGAGAACTCTCAAGTTTATTTCTGTTTGTATTTTACATCCAGCATGCATACAGGTTTTTTTTATTATTATTATTTTTCCTCAGTAAATACTTACGGAAAAATACCTAAGCATTTTTTAATCCTTTGGGATATTGTGATTAATATTCTTAGGAAAAAAAACCTTGTTGAACAAGTGTGAAAACACAGAGAGAGGGAAAACAGTATAAAAGTCTTTTAGAACAGGTCGTGTAATAAGGACTGCAGAACTGAATAATTCCTCCAAGTGCAGAATTAGCAAGATATATCACCAAGAGTAACTGCCAATATACTTCCTTCAACCAAGGGAAATGTGACCTGCAGCCATACGAAGCACAGCCAAAGCAAATGAAAACCTTTGGAAAAGAGGGAATTTTGCCAGTGACATCACTCTGTCTGGATAACTGAGGGATGCCCATTAATATTGCACTGCATTCCTCAATATTTGCAATGTCTTTTCTCCCAATTTCTGTGAAATCAATAAGCTGCAGTTGTTTACCATTAACTTAAGCTCTTAGGGGAATTACCAAGCACCATGTATGTTTTTCTGTAGCTGAGCAGGACTTGAGTTTCCCAAATCGTCTACAAAGCAGAAGGGAATCACACAGTTACTTGTGCTAATGTTAATGAAGGGTTTCATGAAAGCAGGTGAATGACAGCATTGCATTGTAAAACTTCCACATGCAAGAAAACTGGAGTCCACTTAGAATCAAACATAGAAGGCTAGCATAACATCAGAACAGGATAAAATGAAATTGCTAGACAGGAACTGATGCATCAGAAATTAGGTGTATCATTTCTGATACATCTGCATGCATTTGCAAGCTAAAACAGAAAAGGAAGGGCAGAGATAATAAGGAACGAAGATTTTAAAATTGCACTGTGCAGAAGAGACACATGAACCACCAGTGTGAACACAGCTGGGAGATTCAGCTTGGAGATGGATTAGAGTGGAATCCATTCACTGAAGGTCTCTGGTGCCCATGAGTGCAAAGACTGAGGAAAAAAGGAGAAAAGTTTAATTTCTGAAAGCTATTTAGATTCCTGGAAGCATTGTCTAGAGATCTAAAAATCTAAAGCCTCAGAGAATCTGAACTTAAAACATCCCCAAATGGATTGATAAGGTATGATGTGCACATCTCTGCTGTTTTCAGAGTCAATGAAATTGACAATGAGTGGCTGGAAATTAGGAATGCCCACCCAGATTTTATCTCCATTACTTTAAGAACACCTTAATAAGGCACTTCAGGAGCTGAACACTGACATTCTCACCCTGCTCTATTTACTTTACATTTGAATACAGGCTGGTAGAAGGAGAAATCGGGCTTTAATTTCTCCCCAAATTACCTGCTGCACTTTCAGGTTAGGAGTAGATGTAAAATTCAGCCAATCACTCTCTCTATGCATGAATATTCCACTAGTGAACTGACATACAGAACATCCTTTTTCTCTTTTGTACCTTCCTAAATGGTGCCCAGTGAACAGGACACTTGCATAAATCTCACAGAAAATCACCAAAATTGCTGAAATTAACTCTCAATTCCATGATAAAAGCTTCTGAGAAAAGGCTTGACGGGATCACTGAACAAACTGTAACTTGGAAGAGAAACACGCATTTCAGCACTGATCAAGGGGAAAGAAAAAGAAATGCTGTGAAAATTCCAAGTGGAAGGTAAGGAGAAACACAGGAAGCAGAGAAGGAGCAAGGCCCTGTCAGATGACCTGTGCAAGGTAACTTTGTGCCCCAGCACCGTTAGAGGACATTCCCTGTCATTGGTGCAAGCAGCTGGAGACATAAATGCTGATTGATTTGGGGGCCACAGTCTTGCTAAGTGCAGAGGTGGTTCAATAACGTGACATGAGGGAGTTCCCTCAGAGCAACTGGGATGCCAGAAAGAAGTGAACAGCTCACCACAGCCCGGCCCGCCCGGCTGCTTTTCCTTCTGACCCTCCTGGGGAGGCTCTGACATTTCCTCTTCCCTGATGGAAGCGCAGCTGCTGCCAAGGGAAACGTCCCCACACTCACTCAGTGTTCCCTTTGCTTGCCAGATGTCCCATCTGCTGTCCCTGTCCAGGAGAGCTGCTCTGCTCGGGAGGAGGAGACCGAGCGAGGGCCTGGGAACATCGGCGGCTGCAATCCCTCGTGATCTAGCACTGTTTATGGATGTATAGTTGGATTTGGATAGTTACAAGTATAGGGATATTTACATACACTGACTGATATTTGTATAGGGATATTATGTATGTATATTGTTATATTGATGCGTGTATATTCATCTGTCTACATACTTGTACATCTCTGTAGCTGTGCATTTCTATTGCTGGGGATGTATAGAATATTCTATTGGTCCATTGATATTTGTGTACTTATAGACAGGTTTGTTATGTTTGTATTATATTGTCATGTTATATGTCATGAAATATGCAATGCATGTTTACATCTCTGTATTGTTATGCCTATATATGTATTTACTTCTATTTATTATGTATGGAGTTGTATAATTCTAAAATTCTATTTATTTAGTTCTGGATCTGAGATTCTTTAGAGAGGGATATTGATGTTTCTGTGTTTGTATATGGGCTGTACAGTTGTAGTAATATGTAATAAATTTAATTGTTAAACTTCAATTCAGTAACTTCAATATTTGTGTACAGTGAGTTGTTGCAGAGGGTTGCAATAAAGTAATTTTTTTTTCATTGAAGTTGATATCTCTATATATTTACATAGCACAATTCTCAGAATAAATTAGATTTTAATCATAAATTGATGTTTCTGTGTTTCTCTATTGGTAACACAGGTGTTGCAATTTAAAATAAATTTCATTTTTAAACATGAGTTAATGTTTGTGTATTTGTACATTAGTTGTGCAGGTGTAACTATCTGCAATAAATGCAATGTTTCAACTGAAGTAAGTGTAGATTTGTGCTACACAAAGCCATGAGCAGGTGTAAATGCTGGAGGATTTTGGCCATGCAAATCTCCAGCCATGCCCAGCACATGCCCCACCTGCACTCAGGCTGGGCAGGGGAAGCGCAGATTTGGGCAGGCAGCAGAGCCCCACGTTGGCTCAGAACTCGCTGCAGAGGCAGCTGAGAAAACTCTGGGGCTCCATGAGCACAGAATCCAAGCAGGAGCCACCCAGGAGGACAAATCCCTCATCCCACGGGCAGCTCTTTAGGAAAGTGCTCCAAGTGTCCCCCTGAAGCTCATCCCAGAGAGCAGAAGCCAGCAGGGATCCTGAGCCAGCTCTGCTGCCTTTGGCAGCACTTTGGCAAATGAGCTGCAGCAAGGGGGAGGCAGCAGTGACTGTGACTGCTGCAGGCTGGGGATGAAGGAAGGGCCATGGACACAAGTGCTGAGATGCCCCAAAATCCAGAAGGAGGCTGGAGAGCTGGGAATCAACTTGGCATTTCAGTGCCAAGCTCTCACAGGCACTGAAATGATGGAATCCCTTTGTGTGAAGTGACCTGGAAGAACTGACAGGGAGTTGCTGCTAGGATCAGCAGTAGCAGAAAGCAAAAATGTACAAACACTAGGAGATCATCTAATATCCCCCACAAGCAATGGCTTCAAAAATGATCTTATATATTTATTATATTATATTATATTATATTATATGCATAAAAATTTAATGCACATGTATTTTTGGACAATTTTATTTTTTGATATATATTTTCATTGAAGATATCTATTTGAAATAGTCTTTCAGCTTGGGAGAGTGAAGATTTACAACAGTGCAAAACCATCTGCCCACAGAGCAGTCAGCCCCCGGTGGCGTGCATGCAAACCCACCCACTGTGCTTGCTCTTCTCAGCATCTCGGGGCTGCTGTTTGCACAGAATTGGGATGAATTTAACTCAACAGAGGCATGAGTGGGGTGTCCAGCTTGTCATGAGCACTCATGTGGCAACGAACAACACAGAGCTCTCAAATCACATTATCACAGGTCATTTCATTCCTGCTGGGCACTGAGGAACTCTTAAAAGACACAGAAAAGGAGTGGAAAACATTGGCATCATGCTACTGCTGGTATCCTCCTGGAGGAAAATCTGTTGGGTTTCTTAAGGTGGTAGCTTTCCAAAACCTAGGAAAACTGCTGAGCACTGGTAGCCCAATTGTGAATGGTTTTCTTGACTTGGCAAAGGCTGGGGTGTTAATGGACTCTGTCTTTGGTTCAAATCACCTCCCCTTACCTGCAGACAAAAGCATCACCACCAGCAGCAGCTACATCAGTCAATTTTCTCAAAAAGCTGTGTTAAACTTGGGAGAGGAAAGGAAAACACATCAGACACTGTGGATTATTGACAAGACTCTGAGGAACAGTTCCAAAGCAAAGGGCAGCAGCTTCTCTCTGGGGCACTCCTTGTGCCCCAAGGCAGCCGGGCTGCCCTGGCTGCCCAGGACCCTGCGCCCCGCGGGCTCTGCAGAGCTGCACAGCGGGGAGGCAGCTTCGGGCACGTCAGCCCCTGGGCAGGAGGGGCTGCTTGCTCTGCAGGGCTGCCTGTGGGCAAAAGCAGGGTGCTGGCCTTCTGCTCTTGGCCCTAGCCTGGCCTTGCAGGGCTAATCCTGTATCCTGTCTCAAATGTGCTAAGGACAGGCTTGTTTGTTTGCAGCTCTGCATAGGTGGGATTTGCACCACAAAATACTGAAGGACCAAGGCCTGAACAACAGACCCTGACTGAAGCCTCAACAACAGGACCTGAGCCAAAGCTGCCCTCTAGGTGACCTTCCCAACCCAATGTTCTATGTACCTGCTCCTTAACCAAGTGTTATTATCAAAAGGATTGTTGCATCCATTCACTGGTGAAACATGTCTTCACCTTTCTGCATGAGGAAAATAGACAAGGCCACATCTGGCCTTGGTTCCTCCTTGAGCCCTGGGCAGGCTCGGGGAGAAAACCAAGAGGAGAATGACACCAGCTGTGCCTCCAGCAGAAGCTCTGGCACATTGCTCGTCCAGCACGATCAGAGCCGGGCTACTCTCACAGTGCACTCGAAGCCTCGTGGCCACCAAAGGTGGAGGCACCGCAGGATTTCCCGGTTCCCGGCCGTGGCTTTGCAGGGCTGGGCTGGGACAGCTTCCCCCAGCTGATGTGCAGCTCTGGATGAAGGGGAAACCATTGGGCTACCTGGTGATGGATCTTCCTTAATCACCAGAGGCACCCTTTTGTAATAATGCTGAGGTGCATTGCTTAGATTATCCTTTCCTGACTCTTTTTTGCACTTCTGCATTACAGTAAATCACACTGTTCCTTCAGCTGGTGTCTGTGTCTGCATCTCTGACCTTCCCCACCATCAAAACAAACACACAGCCAGTTTAGCACGTGACCTGCCTCTCTGCCAGCCCATCTCTTGGCAAACACCTCTGGTGGCCATCTCCACAAATGAAATTCCCACTTTGCAACTTCCTTTTCTGCAGGCAGGTGAGAAAAGGAGCCACTCCCAGTTCTGGACACCTCCAGAAACCAGCTGCTTTCAGCAGTCACAACCCTGAAATACCAACCTCCTTCCTTAACTTGCCACAGAGAGCTCCCACCAAGAGGCCTTTTGTCCAAGGATACCCACAGAAGAGCTGGAGAAGGGAGCAGTTTGAAACACAACTGCTTCAGAGTTTAAACCTGCCTTTACCAAATGAGCACACACCAACCTGTCCCAAAGGGAAAGCAGGCAGGAGAGAGAAGCTCCTCTCCCACAACCGCAAATTCTCTGCTTCCTTCTGTTCCAGCTGGAGAGTGGAGGCCATGGGCTGCACCTCACTTTGGGAAGGAGCCCTGGGAATTGGCCTGATCTGGGAGGGCAGCAAAAGGAATTCCCCAAAAAGTAGGAAAAGATTCTCTGGAAGGAATAGATGATGACAACATTTCCGCAGAAAAGGAAGAAAAAGAATAATTGAAGCATTTCAAGAAGTGCCCAGACTGAAATTTGTTTGCCAATATGACAACCCCAAAGTCTCTGTGGTGTGTCAGGAAGCTCAGGAATGAACCTACAAGCCTTGCATAAACAACATTGGTTTCCATCCCCCAAAGCACAAGCAGCTCCCCAACAAGACTTCAAGACTAAGGGACAAAGCTTCCCCCTTCAGCTCTCCACAGCAGCTCTAGGGAGTCTTTCTCCATTGCAAGACCTCCTTTGTCAGTCTACAGTGACAGGAGCTGGCTGCAGGAGGCATTTGCCTGGGGGGGGAAGAAAAAGGAGAGATGATTCCTGTGGAAATAAAACGGCAACGCCATTTGGGAAGACGCCAGTGTGAGTTTGCTACCACTCAAGGTCAGAAATCTCTTGAAGAAAGCAACATCCATCATGGTGCAGCACTTTGCCTTCGATATCAATGCTGACAAAATTGCTGCCCATTCCTGCTGCCGTAGCTGACTCCAATTCATGAGCAATGTGCCAATTCTGCCAAAGACAGGCAGACATGGTGAGATAAAACCAGCTAGTCTGCTGAAAAGGAGTCCAAATGAATGTTTTCTAACTCCCCCTTTTCATCCTTTCCGCAGCCAAGACAGAGCAATGTCCTTCATCTCTGTCCCTGATGGTTACCCAGGCATGGGGTGCAGCGTGGGGACAGAGCCTGTCACTGCCCCCAGTGCCCTGCCCTGCCCTTCCGTGCCTGCCTTGCCCTTCCCTGTCCTGCGGGATCCTGCTGTGCTGTGCCGTGCCGAGCCGAGCTGAGCCCAGCCACCAGTCACGCATTTCGGGAATGACTTTCCCCTGTGCCGCCCACCAGTGTAATGAACATACCACTTTGTAACCTTGACTAGTTAGAGAGTCTTTGTTCCTGATTTTCAGTTTTAACCATTCAGGGAGCTTTTGTTTTCCCTGACAGTACAGTTGCTGCCAAGGGAAACACACCCAAAGACCAATAGTGACCCAGCCTTCCCTTTGCTTCCCTTTTCCTTCCCTCACTGCTACACAGCGCTCTCATACCAGGACCTCAGTGCTGCCTCACCTGAGGATTCAGAGCTGCCTCCATGCCCTTCCAGGCTAAGTGCAGGTGCTCAGGACTCTGAGGTTTTCCTAGCTTCTTGGGAGAAGGTGTTTGCTTCATCTGGACTTCTTGGGGTTTCATCGGAGGAGCCACGAACAGGCAAATTTCATCTCCACTGTGAGCTCTTCATTCTGCTTGTTCCCTTGAAGCTCAAATGCCAACCTGAGCTCATCGTTCCTCTGGTTCCCGTAGACCATCACAGCCCTTCCATGGCCTCTCCAGAGAGGAGCAGCTGCACATCTTCAGAGCAGCAGTTGTCGGCCCGCATCCCATCAGGGAGGGAAAGAGTTTCTGCCCTTGCTTTCCAAGCAGGTCCTGGTTAATGACCCTTTAAAATGTTTTCCTGCAGTGCTCTATCATGGGTAGATCTCAAGTGAGAATCAGGTAGAAAGGGTCAAGTCACCTAGGAAGGGGGACCTTGAAAACAGAAAGATTCTCTGCCTGCTTTTCCTGTCCTCGCTGCAGATTTGGATGGTGTTCTGGGCATTTTGCAGACAGCCTCTCTGTAGGGGTACAAGGGCAAGGTGGAAGATATTGCCTAACAAGTGGTCAGTGTTAGGTGCACTCTCCTCTTTCTTTGAATGAAGCCAAACTAGGACTCTGATAGGATATTGCAGATGTTTAAGACTGTCTGCCCTGCAAATCAAGCCATGCCATTTGACACTGGCAGGGGGCTATGTAGAAATCACCAATGGGCCGGGACTGCTGAGGAACGCGCCTCGAGCTGTTTGTTTTCCAGCATCAGTCTCATTACATGGTTATGACAATGGGAACATGCCAGCAGCTCACATCCCAGGCAGCAGACAAAGAACTTAATGTTACAACTTACTTTATAAATTTTTTGACCAATCACGCAAAGCAAAAGCTTATTGACAGTAGTTCTATCCAGTCACTTTAAGCACATGTTCCATTGGTTAAAACAATGCTTGCTTATTTCGAATACAATACCTACGTGTAAGCCTTAAAACACAACGCACTGAGCTCCATTATTAAGCTTCAATCTTCCTAATATCTTGCTAGATAAACTTTTCTATAGCTTAGAGAGTTATTCTAGACCAGCGTTAATGCACAGACCATTGTTCTATTTTTCCTTGCTTTTCTGCAGTTTAAATAATTTTTCTGCTGACCTATCTCATGGCTGCTGCTTGGCTCTAATCACAGTTCTACTGTATGTGAGACCTGCCTTTTGCAGCTTTCCCAAAACCCTCTAATTTTGTGGATTCCCTCAGAGGACTCAGTGCCAGAGCCTCTGGAGAAGCGTGGAGGGCAGGGCTCAGGCAGGTTCTGCCAGTGCAGCATTTGAACTAAAGGCACCAGGAAGCACCAAGCCTGCAGAGAGGAACTCAACCCTTCTGATCTCTCACTGCCAGAGGCAGGCTCAGAGCAGCCATCTCACCCCTCTCTAAACCAGTGGGGCTCTGTCCTTACCAAGCTCCTCGGGCTCCTGGGAATTGTTCCCACAGCTCTCGGTGCCATGCAAAGCTCCCTCTGCTGCAGCTCTGTCCACAGGCTCCCCTCCTGAGGACTCAGGGGCAACATTAATATTCCCCTTGAAAGAGAAACAGAAAGGAAGAAACCCTTCTCACCACTTCCACAAAACACCTGGTCCAACAACTCCATGGCTCACACACTTAATCCCTTGTTCCTAACAAGAACTCTGGGCCCCAAAGCCCTTCAACAGTCAGAAAAATTTGACTTCTCAAACACAGTCCAAAAGCTGTCAAAGCTGACAGTGACAGTGTTGAACATGGGGGTGACACTGAACACATGGAATGGCTGCTAAGGAAATCAATTGCTGCTCTGTTCTGTAAGGTTGCATGTCTGACAGCACTAACATCAGTCATCATGTCACTAATTGCAATGGAAGTAGCACTGTCTTCTTTCTTCAGCCAACACCCCAATCGGTGTAATGGTTTCAATGCCTCGCCCTAGGCAAGTTGATGTAGAAATAAATTCGATGTACCTCATTTTGCAGGGCCCTAGGGTCTGAAATTGCTATTACAGTTTTCTTTATAATGATGGGCAAATCTTTTTTCTCTGTGTTTTCTCTTGATGGCTTTTTTAATGATAGGTGCTATCACAGTGAGTTGCATGATGCTACATGGGCCACCTTTAATTTTTGAGGGAATGTCCTGCCAGGCTCTATCTCCACAAATGAGCCAATATTTTGTTGCTAATTGTCATGGGGACTCATCTAGGTCATCTACTCGTAGGCAGTTTCACCCTTAGGGGGCACTGGGGTAGTACAATTGCACCACAAACTTGAGTATCTGTCCTCAGGATGATGGGGAGTAACATTTTACTGTGGATCTCCCTGGTACTGAAACTCAGCACAAAATTACATCGCCAATGAACCAAGAATCCCAATTCTTGAGGTTCAGAAGGTGCTTTAAGAAGATCCGGGGCCCAGTGATGCCAGCTGGTTATGGGATTGGTCTCGTTGGCAGCCTCACACCAATATTTGTCACGATTGGGTATTGGCTACTCCTTGGCTGGCACAGGCACACCGACCAAAAGGGTTGCAAAGGATTTATCTAGGCTCAAATTGGTCAAACACATGGTGTCTGAGCCTGCTGACTTGGCTGAAGCAAGGCAAACATTCATTTTTGGTTGATCTACAGGCATGTATGCATGCAAAAGCAAGCAAGCAAAACCAACAAGCGCCTGTATATCATTTGATCAAGCTCCATGTTCCTGCTCAGCTGTTTTTTGGCAAAAGCTTCCCCATCTATTTCAGTTCTCAAGCAAATTTTTTAGCACTTGTTCAGGGACTGGCCAACTATAGGGCACTAAACTGTCCCTCCACCCTTCAATTTTTACAAATTTGGATATCGTAGAATTCTTTTGAACACAATGGACACCACGCTTTTGCTGAAAGAGCTCGATGATACAAACCATTTTCACAGTCCAAAAATCAACATCAAACTCAAGATTTGTAGCTTTCACAGGTTGAACAGGGAACAGGTGGCATGCACTGTAGCTTCTCCATGCGGCTCACATCTGCGTGCTCATTTCCCTGCTGGTGGAATTGTCGCTGCGCTCTTGTGTATGAGATGGTTTCACGTCCTTCACAGGGACCATCTTAGGTCCGGCACCTGTGCAAATGCAACATACCCTTTGCCCCAAGTGATTAGCGGAAATGGTCCTTCAATTTGTCCTTACTCAAGGTTTCTGATCAAAATCGAAGGATTTTCTTTAAGTTTTTCCTGTGTGCTGTTTGAAAAGTGCCTAAAAATTGGAGGATTAGGTCCTGCAAATGAGCTATTCAAAACATAAAAACATATAAAGCTTTGCTCAACCTCATCTGGGTTGTTGCTTGAGCCACTCCCCCTTTTGTTGATCTAGAATGAGTTTAGAGTTTGGTGCGTCCTTTAAACAATTGCCTGACCTGTGTGGGAATAGGGAATTCCAAAATGTGGCGAACACCCCAGTCCATCAAAAATGTGGCCAATTTTTGAACTGTGTATATGGGGCCATTTGTCAGTTTTCATCTCGTGGGGGATCAGTTTGGCGAGCTCTGGGCCCAGTGACACTGACAAGGACAAAAGCAAAAGACGAGAGGCGCTCTCTCTTCCCGGGACCAAAGTCCCACAGCTTTAATGGAGAACAACTCCAGAAGAGAAAGGGAGTGTCCAGGAGAGGAAATAAGATGTCCAGAGGAGGATAGAGAGTGTCCACCTCATGGCAGGGGATTTTAAACCCTGGGGGAGGAGGGTGGGTAGAAAGGAACTACCTTAATTCAACATAATACATCACCACACTGAAGTTTTCTGCATAAATTGCTGCACTTGTTGCAAACAAAATCCTAAAATCTCCCCAAACACAACCGTGCAGTCCCAAATGACCACAATGTGGGAGAAAAACCACTCAACCCCCCTGTATACCCAAGCACCAGGTGTCACAGGGACCACCAACCCCTGCAACTAGAAAGTCCACACACACAGGCTCACCGGGAAAGGAGTATCTCTTTATGAGGGGACAGAGTGCTCACTTTTCTCAACACAACACACACCATCCACCACATCAGCATCCACCCACATCATCTTCCTCAAACATTCACACACTGAAAACACAACCACAATTACAAAACACAGGAAAAACAGGAGCAATGAAACAGGATTTGCTCAATTCACCCCCAGAATTGCTAGCAGGTCCTGATTAACACAGCAAATCCTTTCTGCAAGCAGCCAGACCCAAACCCAAACTGTACAGGTGTACGTTGTGCACAAGACATCTCTGTGTGACTTGTGAACAGCCCTTCCCCTGCATACACCTTAGGGGTTTCTTTATACAGAGTTAAACATCCCCTTTCTCCACAGTCCCAGCAGTCTTGTCTGTCCCCCATGAGGAACAGCCGAGAGCGGAGGTGCCTCCAGGAAAGGAATGTCCTGGCAGCGCCCAGAGACGTCGAGAGCCTGGTTGTTCTCACTGGAGCAGAGAAGCGTTCCTGCCACGGTCACCAAATGAGGTGTGGAATAGAACTCACCACAGTTAAAGGTAGAAGGTGGTGTGTTTATTACAGCCAGGCACAGGAGGAGTTGTCTCCTAAAGACATGTGTGAAGAATCACTGCCGCTCTACTTATCTAAAAAAGTCCTACATATTCATATAATTCCCAAAATGACTAATACATATTCATTAGGTAACCCCACCTACCCCCTTTGTATTAAAATGTATTATAATTGAGTCCAAAGTTCCCTCATATTTGCGGGTTCTTTCACATCACATGGGTGGGTGGGTTTTAAAGCAGGGAATGGTGTCCTTCTGATGAAGCCAAGACGTCTTCCTCAATTTGACCTCTTTCCTTATGACCTGTTGGCAGGCTTTCGCACCCCTTGGCTAAAGCTGAAATTTCGGGGCCCAGGTGCAGGCTACGGTCCTCTTCTTTGTCACAAAGAAATCCGCATCCCATCCTGCTTCTTTAAACATAGTAAAGACAGGCAAGTGATATATTACCCTAGCCTTAAATACCTTATCTGCTAAAAATTAACTATTCCTTATTATTTCTCCTCTTCTTGCTATACTCTTTCTGCCTAAGTAAATCTTGCTAAAATTTTAACTCTTCCAGTTCTTTAAAATCCTGGATTCATTGGTCTCATCTCACACACCAGCCATGTGTGAGCTGATGCTGTAACTGGGAAATTCCACTCCTGAGCAGGAGATACAAGGCCTGGTTCTGAGCTGGAAGGGTGAGAAGGATGAGATGCACAGCGTTTTGATCCAGGGGATGTCCTGAAAGTGCACTGCCTACCTGCCCCTGCTGCCGAGTACCACGCTCCACCTCCTTCTCCTGCTCAGCAGATTTTTAGGAATCCAGGGCTTGGTATGTATGATTTGCTACTGCAACAAATAGAATGAATTTGCTTTGCAATCCCAGTTTTGTCCTGGGTTATTTTGTGCATGGGTCTCCTTCTGAACCTGTGTCAAAGACAGGCAGGGACTAAAGGACACTCCTCTTCTCATGTCAGTAAATTCGGTGAAGTGATTTAAGTATCAATAAGTCAATAAGTATCAATCAGTAAATCAAATAATTTGGGGGAATATTTAGCCTGTGAGTTTCAGCAAAGTATTGAATATGTCTTAGATCCATGGATACAAACTAGTAACTGAGATTGCTGGGTGTGCATGTGTTGGGGAAGTGACTCCCCACACACCCCGTGCTGAGATCAAGGATTGCCTCTCTTCTAACCCTGACCTGGCAGCAGGGATTGGGCCCTGCTTGGTAACGTTCATTTTGAAGACTTCTGTTGAGCAGGTAAGAATGGTCAAAATGAAATCTTTTCCAGCCGTTTCCCTTTGGTTTACCTGTTTGAGGGTTAAAATTCTGTGCTGCAGGTGTGCTGGGTGTGTGCAGAGCAGTGCAGCCCCAGAAACCCCTTGGCTTGCCCACAAGTTGTCATGCCTTGTTGCCAGGTGTGCCCAGCTGTGGCAGGAGAAGGAGCCCGCAGCGCAGTGGGCACCGTGCCCTGCCCAGACGGGGCTCTCTGGCACAGAGCAGCAGCAGCGCCAGCGCCGTTCAACCCGCTCCTGCCTTGGCTTCCCCTGGCACACAGAAGCCTCTGGAAATCAGCACCGCCAGTGGCGTTCCCAGCTTGGAGCAGCTGCTGCTGGCGGGCAGATGCTGCCAGTTCGACTGCTGCCAAAGGGAAAGAAAGGCAGAGATGTACACACACCGGAGCCCTGGGCATGTCCAATAAAGGTGCAAATATGTGGGGAGATTTGTTAGGAAGGATTTCAGCTGTGATGCCAACAGTGGCTTCACTCCTGGTTCTGTGTGTTCTAGACAAGTAATGCAATGGTTGGCTCTGACAATTAAGAAGTAGATGTTATGTGGATGTTCAAATGTGTAGTGATGGCATTGTAATATAACCTCCCATAGTCCTCTTTCTTGTCTCCCTTGTAATAGCCTTGGTAGTCAGGGCATTTGGGGAGGGCTGGCTCGTGACCAGCAGGCAGGGTGTAACAACACCTGACCTCCAGTCAGGATGCAAGAAAGTAATCTCCACCAATGGACAGCAGAGAAAGAGTTGACTGACAAAACTTTTGGAGGGGCTAAGGGTATAAAAGGCAGAGCATCCTTTTTGTAGATGAGCACATGGCTGCTAGTCACAGAGACTCCCAATGCTGAAATTTTTCCTTAGTCAGTCCTTTGTTAAGGTTTATTAAACCTTTAAAAGTGGGAGTCATTTCTCACATGTGCAATGCTGTGGGCCATTTTCTTGGCCTGGTTTCCTTTGCTTGAGGCCCATCTGAGTGCTCAGCTGGGGTACAGGCTGTAGGTCCTTGGGGCACTCTTGGAGTTCCTCTTGGATCCCTGAATAACAGGGTTTGGCCCATGAGGGGATTTTTTGCTGCTTTGTGACAGAGAAGAACTTCCCAGGCTCTTTTGTGTTTGCTGTAGTGAAGGTTGGTTATTGCTTTGCATAAATTCACAGACCAACATGGAGCGTTTGCTTTGTGATGTCAGGGCATGGTTGCCACATCGTCATAGTGGCATCAGAAGGTTGTCTTGGTGCACGGAAGGCCTGAGTGTCAGAGCAGCCCTAGGCCTTGCTCAGATCAGGAGAACCCTCCTGGTTTGAGCATTGGTCAGTGGGCAGCTGCACTCTGACAGGACACTTGTTTTTCTAGTGTTGGAGAAAACTTGCACAGCACTGGGACAATGATCCACCATCTGGCCACAGCAGCTTTTGCTGCCTATGGTGTTTGTTTTTCCGCATATTACGGTGCACACTTTGTTCGTAAGTAGAGTTTTCCATTCTACTTCGGTAAGGGTGTATCCTAACCTGGCTTTTTATGTCTTCCTGCTCTTTCTTGGTGACTGAGTTTTTGATTTTGAAACAGAAAGAGCATTAGAGTGCCAGTGGTTTGGTAAAGCTCCTGTCAAGAGGTTCAGCTAAAAAGGGGGTGTCTGTAGCCACAGGAGCAGTATTTACAGGGAAACCTGCAGGGCTTCCGTTCCCTCCGCAGGGGAGTCTGTGGCAGCAGAGTCTGTCATTTACTCAGGTTGCTGGGACAAGCAAGACAGCTTTGAAAATGTAGACTGGCAGAGCTTCAGGGAAGGCCTTCTAAAAACTCGGCAGTTGTTCCCAGAATTCAGAGAAAGCTTATTTCTTTTTAAATTTTGTCATGAAAGGATTTGACTGTCTAACTTAATAACCTTTTACTGAGTGCAAAAATAGTTATTCCCTTTGAAAGGAAGTGCAAACTCTAAAGCAGTGAGTGTCTGCTCCTGAACCCTAGAGGTGCTGCTGTGCTCTTCCACAACAGAACTGCCACAGCTCAGGGGAATTTTGGGAAGCTTTTCTGGGCAACTGTTTCCTGCAAGTTAATGAGAATTAGTGCATGTATCTGATTGGAAAAAAAAAAGAGTACCTGAAGGAGAGGATTTCAGAAGCTGTTTTATGTCTTTGGTAGAACAGGAGCATTGAGTGTTAAAGAACAATTTGCATTTTCTTGATCATCTTTGTATTCATTTATTGGCTAAACAGGCTGAAGTGTAGGAACAGCCAAGAACATTGTCCTGATCCCTTGCTGGCTGTGTGAATAAAATGTGTCTCCTGGAGGGATGTTGTGAAACGGGAAATCGTACCTGTTTGGGTTGACTTGTTCTGTTGGATTCAGCAGCCCAGGCAGTTTTCTGACAGCATCTGGTTCATTTTCCCTTCCCACTACAGGTCACCTGAAGCGTGTATTCAGCAGTGCTAAAGATCCTGAGGTGAGTGAGAAAGGAACATTTCATGTTCCTGGTGTTGAGGAATTGTAGAGCAAGCTGGGAGCTTGGCCAGTAGCAGTAGAGTGTAGAGGGCCAGCTAGGAAGGCTGAAAGAAATCCATTTCCATGCCTGAAACAAAAGGAACAAAGGCAGCTATAGATATTTTTAAATTTCCTTCTCAGAGTTTGAAGAACTAAAACCTAGTTTTGAAAAGAGAACAATGCTTGCAGACAGCAGATAGGAAAAATTTAATTAAGACCGTTTTGCTGTACAGTTGAATTAGATAATTTTAATTTAAACAGAGTGACTTAGACTCCTATTCCTATCACATTTTATGATATCTACTTGGAACATGAGGTGGTAGAAAAGGAAGGCCATTTTGCAATGGTGCCTGCGTTATCTGAAGTGCAATGGGCACCTTTGTGGCTGGGGAGCTGTGTGGCCCAAAAGGACGCAGGGCTGGCGGCCGTGAGCAGCTGCAGATGAGGCAGCGTGTGGCCAGGGAGCCAAGAAGGCCAAGGGCACGGTGGCTGTGCCAGCAGCAGTGGGGCAGCAGGAGCAGGGCAGTGAGCGTGGCCTGTGCTGGGCAGCGCTGCGGCCACAGCTGGAGTGCTGTGTGCAGCTGTGGGCCCTGGGAAGCAGAAAGTCATGGAGGGGCTGCAGCGAGTGCACAGAAGGACAGGGGAGCTGGGCAAGGAGGTGCAGCACAAGGCCAGTGAGGAGGTGCTGAGGGAGCTTTAGCCTGGACAATGGGGGCTCCTGAGGGACCTTCAGGCAGACTTCCATAGATCCCTGCCTTAGATCCATAGAGCCAATGCTCAGCACAAGGGCTGCTTCCCTGCCAAACATCCCTTCACTGCATCCAAGTGCTTTAGACACTGGAGTGGGTAACACTTTCATATTTTGCTTGTTTATTTGTTTGTTTGTTTACTAGAAGGAGAAGCCTTGTGTTATTTCTCCTTCTCCAGGGAGCTTTTTCTCAATCTTTCCTGCCCTTTTCCAGCACTGGCAGAAACACATCACTTTCAGGGTAACGGCTCCCATGTCTTTTGGCAGCCCAGGGAGTCAGTGTGTGTTGTGTTTGGGAATTGAGCAGGAAATCAATGCCCTTGCATTCCAGCTGGTGCTCAGGGATTAGAGGAGCTGGGAGGGGCTGGGCTGTATTTCTGATTCCAGCCACTTCAGCACTGTCAGTGTGGTCGAGTCCAAGAGAAGAACTTGCCCGAGCACAGATGCACAAAGAGTGCAGTTCCCAGTGCAATGCTCTGAGTGTCTGATTGCATTCCATAAGGACCCACACGCTGCAGATTGCCCAAGAGTGTGGGTTACTGAAGCAACAGGAGAGCAAGTTCAGGATGGCTGCTGATTGGGGCACTGCTACCGAGTGTTGATGTGTGTAGCGACAGAAATGACAGTGTTGATTCAGGGTGAACCCCATGTGGTGAATAATGTGCTTTGACTCTATGATTTAGAATGTTAAACAAATGCTTTTTTAAGCTATGTTATATTACACTAGTACTGTATTAAAACTATACTAAAGAGATACTATACTATAAAGCTACTAAAGAAAAACTCGTGACTGTCTCCAGACAGTCACAACACAGCTTTTATCTAATTAGCTAATCAAGCTAAACAACTACCACTAAAATCCAATTAACAAATCACTTTCAGTAAACAATCACTAGAACACATTCTACATGTACTAAACAACAAGAACAGCAAGTAGAGATAATAATTGCTTTCTCTTGTTCTTTAAGTTTCTCACTACCTTCTCTTAAAAAAAAAAAACCTAGGAGACAGAACTATATCTCTTTGTGCACAAAAAATGTAAATACCACAGTACAGTAAAGAGAGATTATAAAAGTGAGATCTGTCTACCTGTCTATTTGAATCTTCCTGGCTCTGCTCCAAAGCAGTGGAAGATGCAAAGCTCACCTAAAGGCACCCTTCAGGAGAGGGGTAGAGACAAGTTCCATTGACTGATCCTGAGCAGGCAGAGATGTTTCCCCCTCCAGAGATGGTTGATTTTTCCCCTCCTGTTCTCCTACTCCAGCCTCTTGTGCCCTGAAGCCTTCTTTTTATCCTTTAAATTTTTGCATGTCGTAAGGGAGTGGAACTATCCCATGCTGTAGCTGGGGTCTGGTGACTTTGCTCATACATGAATTACATGACACATGGTTTCCTTCACTGGCATCCCCAGGGCTGTGTAAGTGCATTCGTTAATGGGGCCTTATGAGAAACTCTGTTCCTGCTGGTCAGAATTCTCAGTTGACAAAAGAGGGAGAAGAAACACCTTGGTCTTCCTCCATATACTGAGATGGCCGTAGAGGTTCTCTGACTTCCATCAGGGATCTTTGCACGCATCCTCATCTCCTGAATGACCCGGTTTTCTAGCAAGAGTGTAGATGTCAGGAAGGAGGAATGCTGGTGCAGGCCTGAAGAGAAGGTGAACTCCAGAAGTGTCTCTCACAAGGAGTGAGCTCACCCAGGAAGCCCCTGCAGAGCCAGGATGGAGCTGTGGGACAGGGCGGGGTGTCAGTCACTACTGAAAGACAAACAGGCCATGGCAGAAGCAGAGGGAGGCTCTCACCAGACCCTTGAGAAATGCCACCCCTTCCCTGCCAGCTGCCTGAGAGGCTGTTGGGGCTTCAGTCCCAGATGGCCCCTGATTGTAGGGCCAGGGTCACTTTGGAATCTGTGCCTCCCCTCGGGCAGAGAACGACCCAGGAGAGCAGCAGCACAGTGCTTTGGGAACGTGTGAGCCCAGCAGCCTTTGAGTCTTGGCCCACAAAGGGCGTATGGGAAGTTGAAACCCATCTTGTCTTGCTTTCTGTGCAGGTGCTTCTAGAGAAAGAGCAGGAGCACACTGCCTTATCTGAGATGCCATGCCAGACTCAGGGAGAGCTGTTCCCTGCCCGAGAGCAGGAAGAGCAGCTCAGGCAGCAGGTGGAAGAGCCACAGGAGAATGGCCAGGTGAGCCTGAGTGGCCAGGGGACAGAGGGAAGGGCAGGAAGAGGGGCGTAAACCAGAGCTCCTGGGACTGAGGAGGCCAGGAGTCCCACAGGCACTGGAAGGACAGAACCTTGCAATCTGCAGAGATCAGCCCTGGGACAGGAGGTTTGCAATTGAGGCTGATGTGGAGAGGGAAACAGAAAGAAATGGCTGAATAAATGTGATTTTGAGGCTAAAAGAGGAAAAAAGCTGAGCCTGATGGCAGCTCTCAGTCCCTTGCTCTGCTTTTGTGTGTACAGGACATCAAGGCAAAGCCACAAGCAGAGCTGCCCGAAGCTCAGAGTGACATCATGGCAGTGAAGAGAAAGAACAAGGAAGACATGGGAAGAATTCAAGAGGAGAATCTCCATCAGCAGAGGGGCGATCAACAAAACAAGGTGAATGAAAGAGTGGCAGCCACTCCACTCATGAAATGTCCTCTCTTTTGTTTGTTAGAGAACATGAAGGAACAGCTGGATGCAGAGCTTCAGATAGCTCACAGTATGACCAAGGCAAGGCATAAGCAGCTGGAGGAAGAAATGAAAATCATCAGAGAGAAACTTAATCGCTTCCATCAGTCTCTGCAAAACCTAGTGAGTGAAAGAGGGATGCAGCCACTGCAGTCACCAATCTGGTGGTTTCTGCCCTTCTTGCCTTTCCAGTGCAGGGCAACAGGGAGTGGGGCCATGCCTCTGAGTGCCATGCTGCTGTAGTGTGTGTATCACAGTCACTCTGAAGGACATTTCCTGGTGTGCTGAATCTCAGCTGCTGCCCTGAAACTTGTCCTTTGGCCTTTTGGCCAGCAGTCATCCAAATTGATTCCTGCTGGCCTGTTCCTGCTCTCCTTTTTTCTTGAGGTGTTTTTACAGTGGAACTTGGTGACCCAGACGGAGGATTGAAACAAGCTGTTGTATCCGCTGTCAATCTGTTCTTTGCCTTTCCTCACAGTCGATGACTCCTGGCTGACAGGGACAAGCTGTAGTGTCTGACTGCTTTGTTCTGTTTGACTTGAGGTGCAAGTGTTGACGTCTCACCGGGCAGCCTGCGAAGACTTGCAGGGAATGTGTGGCAATGAAGGACCCCAAGCTAGGAGTGAGGCACAGGAACAGTGCCCACCAGAAATGCTCCAGGTCCAGCACATCCTGGGCTCTGAACCTGCTGCTGCAGCAGCATCACCTCGAGGAAACCCTTCTGTGAAACCTGGGAACTCAAGCTCGGGCAGATCCTGGGAACAGGAGATTGAGGAGGAGTACCTGGAGCTGCTGGGTAGGTCTGGGGTGTTTCTTATCTGAGGGACAGTGTGTTGTGTGCGGGTGTCAGCAGAGCTGTACCAAATGCTCCTCCTGAGCTTGGTGTCACAGGTCCATTTAGGACTCCCCAGGGGCAGTGCTGTGCTCCGAGGCAGTGAGAGAGCTCTGGGTGTTCCTGCTGCCTCTGAGGGCACCTGGGACTGGCTTGGGTTTGTCTGAGCTTCCCTCTCTGCTAAAGGCTGAAGCAGGGATTGTTCTTGGATCAGCAGAAGGCTGTGACCTAGCAAATGATCTAGGCAAGTCCTGTGTGCTAGTGGCCAAACTGAACAGAATTTTTAGCTTCCTAAATTCTCCTTAGGCTCCTGACTTCCAACCAGTCATCAGAGCAAAAAAACTTCACAGAAATGGACTGGCTTTGGAGTTTTGTCTTTTTGGTTGGGGATTCTTTTTTGGAGGGGAGAGGGGGTGGGATTGCTTTTGTGTTGTTCATTTTTGGTGGGGGTTTTTTGTTGTGTTTTTCTCCATCCTGAAGGAGCCCTTCTACCCCACGTCTTACTGATGTCATTTTTATGACTGTTACTGTTACCACTACTACATCTGCAGTTTATTTTCATGAGAATGCTATATTTTTGTCAATAAGAGAATGCTATCTTTTTGTCAATAAGAACTACTTTGAAAGAACATCAGGTTACAGGACAAATAGAGAGCACGAGGTATTTTCCATGTGCCCCAAAGAAAAAACAGAGACTTTGATTATTGAAGTGAAGGGAGAAACGACCATCCTGATAATGCATCAAACTCCAGCTTTATTGATCAATCCATCATCTTAAATAACAGTGCTAACGAACGCCATGAATATTCTGTAATCCAATTTCATGATAGGCTAACAGAGAAACTTCTAACCACTCCCTTTGTTTTAGAATACCTACAATTGTTTATTAAAAACAGAAACCAAAACAGAAACCAGAAACTAAAACAGAAACCAGTGTTCCCAAAACTTCTACATCTGTTCTCAGGATGGCAGGCCTTCCCAGAGACGGTGTTCTGCTTGTTATGGGAAGACAATCTGAGAACTCCATTGTTTATAGAATGATGCCTGAGAGAGTCTAATTGTTTATACAAATCAGAAGGCTGAGAACTGTTAGAAACTGCTTTACTTTTCCCTTATACTTTTCTCTCAATTGTATGTCTCATGGCCTTTTCTTTAAGTCATTCTCCGACATTTCCCCCGTTTTTTCTTCTTTGAGAGAAAAGTGGTTAGTTTGCAGGTTTTTTATATTATCTTACTGACTATTTTTTGAATGCAACAAGGTAAGATAATGGTGAAGTTTTTCCTCACAGAAACTCTTGTGGAGGAGACATTACCTCCTGTTCACTATCAGGGGCAAAGAAAAAAGAAGGGAACTCATCCACTATGCTTGGCAACACTTTAAACTTCAGAGCAGCTTCATGTGGGCCTCATAAACTCCAAAAGTGCAGACCCTGCTCTGCCAGGGCTCAGCTGCACCAAAGGCCTGAGAACAAACAGGACACTCAGTGTCAGAAATGTGATCCTGTGGAGAAGGATCAGAACCAGTGCTCAGAGGTGGAATAATGATAACTTGCTTAAATAACAAGATCCACCCTGCGCTTGGGCTGGTATTCCATTCCAGGCTCTATCTCCACAAATTAAAAATATCCCTGTGGGTAATTTCCTAGGTGTCATAATAGTAGAGCCTTTACACTGGTTATAAAGCTGTTTGGACACTATTTCCAGGCTTAGAGATGAATCCAGAGTAGCCCATGTCTGTTTATGCTGACTCATCCTTTGAAATTCAGAGTAATCACAGCTGAACTGCAATTATCTAATGCTTGATTGGGATCTCTTCTTATAGGGCCTACAACAGAATGTTGTGTTAAAGGCACCAGTTTTCTACACCTTATTGAGGCTATATATGATGTACTTTGAGCTTTAACCTTTTTCAAAATACACTGTGCCTCCCACCGATAATAAGCCAAGATTTTCTGCTCATGAGATTCATAAAGGTCTAAAGCTGAGGCAGTGTTTAGCCCTGTCTCATTCCGTAGTGCCCGCTCCCAATTATGTTCCCAGATATGTCTATAATTACAGGTGTGGCACCATAAATGAAAAAGTAACAACTGATCACAACCCCCACAACACAGTGCAACCCAAGCAGCACAATTTAGGCTGTGATATTCAAAACAGTTCTCTTTTGCCGGTCCTCTTATATGGAAAGATGATAATGATTCAATAATGTCAATCAGTTCTCTGGTTGTCCGGCAACGGTGTGTTACGGCCTTAGCAGGCATTGCACGACAGGTGGTAATTGGACTAAGAAAAGAAAGCTGTTAACTGTTTTCATTCATGCAACCTGGAGAGAAGGTGAAAAAGTCTGAAAATGCTCCTTTCTGTCCTTACATGGGTTTATCAGAAATGTTCAAGGTCAGTTTTCAGTTTGTAATCCTTTAGTCATTTGGCTCAAATGGCATCAACTGGGTGATTCTCAGTCCTTTGTTAATTTGGAGTGGTGAAAAGTAGTATGCATTTAAAGTACTTAAAATATTTGACCTAACAGACTTATTTGCAAATCATGTAAATCACTTAAATCTAATTCAAACTTAACAGAATCTAACTTAACTTACTTAATAATACTTAACAAAAATTAATTTTCTTCAAATCCCACACAACTCAAACCTATATATAATTTAAACTTAGAAGACCTCGAACCCAACCGAAAACAAGCTCAACAAACTTAACCTTAACATTTAATGGCACTTAATTGATAACTTAACTTAAACTACTTAATAACAGATAAAACTTACTATAGAAATAATATATGGCATTTACTGTCACTCACCCACAGGCCTGACTCCCAAACACTCAACCAAAACAACCTTTCTCACGTCTTTGCTGCAGCATTTATACCAAAAACACACTCACAACATCTCACTCATACAATCAATCCAACACATCTCAACATTTTTAAACTTTTCAAAACACAGCTTTAAAGTCTAATGTTCCACCGGCCCAGCCATCCGGGCTTCTGATGTTTAAAGTCTCTGGTAATACAGATGTTTCCAAGACAGCATACCCAATGCTGAGCCAAATAGGCTGAAATTTGACTCCTGCATTCATTTACGCTGATCTGCTTTACAGTCTGTGCTGGGGAGAACAAAAGATCTTTCTAACTTAGGTGAAAAACATCCTGACAGCAACAGTCCTTGGTGTCGCTTGTTTAGTTTCACTGGTCTTTTAATTGCAATAGGAATCTTTTCTTTTGTTGACAAAAGTCACAGTTATTACGGCTGTTAGATCTCAAACTGTAGCTCCTGCCGGCTACGGGGCGGAGGGAGAAGCACTCCCGCTCGAAAAAGCACTCTGAAGTCGGAATCCGCTAAGGAGTGTGTGACAACTCACTTGCCGAATCAACTAGCCCTGAAAATGGATGGCGCTGGACGCTCATCAGAGCCCAGAAAAGATGTTGGTCGATCTAAACAGCAGGACGAAAACTATCAATACACAGCATGATTGCTCCTCCATCACCTGCTCTCTGATGTCCAGTCACTGTTCCCAAGCAGCAACTGGCCGCCCGTGGACATCTGGCCCCCAGTTCACACATGAGGGCGATGTGGCTCCGGTTGCTCCCCCCGCGGCGCTCTTTGATCACTTCCGGCACGGCGCGGCTTGGTTTCTGCGGCGGCGGCGCGGTTGCTCCCGCGCAGTGGCTCCGCTCTCGGGGCGGCGCGGCTCGGCTCCTGCGGCGGCGGCTTTTGATCTTCCTGCCGCTGCCTCCGGTGCGCCCGTGCCAAGTTCGGAGTAGCACAGCACCGCAATTCCACCATAAATCACCGAATTTACACATTTCCGTTAATCCATAAACTATATGGAAAATCCCTTTACCGTAGTCATAAGCCCAAAGTCCTGTTAAGTCCTTTTGCCAATTCATCTCTGCTTTGCGCTGCGGGTCACTCCCTTCGCGGTGGTTCAGCTTCGCCCGCGGTGGCTCCCTGTGGTGTCGGGTTGAAGGCTCCCTGTTGCGGAGGATTAGAGGCTCCCTGCTGCGGAGAGTTAGAGGCAGGAAAAGGTACCGATGATGCAGCGATGACTTCTGAAGGTGCTTGGCATTCCCGGCGCAAGTGGCCCGTGCCTTCCCATCGGCAGCATTTCGTGCGGCCCTCTTTATTTGATGCTGCAAACGCAGCGGACGCTTGAAGAGGTGCAAAAGCGGCTAACACCTGACTCTGAGAGGACCTTGCCTGTTTTCGAAAACCTATTCCTATCTGCTTGAGTACATCCGCCACAAAAGCCTGCTGCCCGGTAGGAATAAGAGCCATCCTCTCTAATGCTTCCTCTACAGTCCAATCTGCACCTAAAGCATTAAGTATGTTTCTAGTAGCAGAATTACAATTTTGAAGGACACACTGCCTGAGTAGGACCCTGTGCAAATATTCTGGCACGCCAGCTCTTTCAATTGCAGCAGCAGCTTTATCAACAAAAACGCCAAATGACTCATCTCTGCCTTGCTTAATTCCTATAGACACTGGTATCTCTCCCGGTTCCTTCACCATGTCTATTGCGAGTCTGACTAACTGCATTGCCTCCTGGCACTTTTCTTGACCTATTAAAGCTTGTGCATCAGTACGAAGGAAACGTCCCAGACCCATAAGTTCATCAACAGTGACGCCATGCAAGGGGTCACCCGACTGTCTTTGAACTACCACACACTCACTGACAAGTGTCCGCCAATGATCATTAAACAGCAATTGTTGATGGTGGGTAAAGATTAATTTAACTATGCCAAGACAATCATTAACGATGAGGATACTGGTGTTAAAAATATAATCAAGCATTTGCTTAGCTGGTCTGCTTCCAAGCCCAAACTGACTAACAGCAGCTTGCAATTGAGATAACAATTCCCAGTCAAGAGCACTAATTGCGGCTTGAATTCCTCCACCAGCCTGAGGGTTAAAGACAACCGGACAAACCAGCTCCGGAGCCGAACTTATTGGCTCTAGATCTCCCTTTTCAATTGCATCTTTGGCCAGGGCAGCCCACGCATCTCTTTCCCTTGCAATCGCCTCCGCCAAGTGGTTTTCCGACCCAGGGACCGGCTGATTGCTTGTCGGGAACGGAGTACGCGTTTTTGGCCCCGGCTGCTGGGACGCAGCAGGTACGGGAGAGTCAGAAGTGCTCTGTGTAGCCTGCGGCAAAGCAGACAACAAGGCACCCTGCGGAGCTTGGCTCGTTAGGGGGGGCTGCGAAGCGGGTAATAAAGCAGTCTGCATAGCCTGGCTTGTAGGCTGGCTCGTAGCCGGGCTTGTAGCCTGGCTCGTTAAGGGGGGCTGCGCGGCGGGCAGTGAGGCGGTCTGCGCCTGGCTCATAGTGTGACTCATAGCCTGGCTTTCTGAGGGAGGTGGTGAAGCAGGTAATAAAACTGTCCGCGTCGCGGGGCCAAGAGGAGTTCCCGCGTTCTTATCAAATTCCCTACCTTGATCGTAGTGTTTGTTACGATCGTGAGCAGCAGTGGCCTGATAAGCAGCCCTTTTTTCAGCTTGAATTTGCAAAAGCTCGGTGTTAATGACCCGCCATAATTTACCCCACTTCTTAGCAGTTTTATCATCATCTAACGTAGCCTGCCACAATAAATCACCAAATTTACCCCACTCAGACAATTCGTGAACTGTGTGAGGATTTATAAAGATCCCCCTTTCTAGGCCATAAGCTAAAAGACCCGGTAATTCTTTCTGTAAATCTATTCCCTTAATTTGCCGTTTTTGCAAAAGGGTAATAAAAAGTTCATATGCGGCTTGCCTTTCCATACCTACGTGCGCACGTTGCAGCTCTTCAAATCAAGGTCACGGCCACATGAATCGGACGAGCCTATCTGTATAGTCGCTCGCAGCGCAGCGCGGGCCGGCAGGTTACCCTCCGCTTTGTCTTCCGTGCTTCCTTGCCGTTCCGGCTGCAGTTTCGATCTTACGGAACCCGAACCTGGCTTCACTTCGCGTGGCGTTTGCTTCCCCATGGTGTTCGCTATCACGGTCGGAGGTCACCATATATTGAAGTGAAGGGAGAAACGACCATCCTGGTAATGCATCGAACTCCAGCTTTATTGATCAATCCATCATCTTAAATAACAGTGCTAACGAACGCCATGAATATTCTGTAATCCAATTTCATGATAGGCTAACAGAGAAACTTCTAACCACTCCCTTTGTTTTAGAATACCTACAATTGTTTATTAAAAACAGAAACCAAAACAGAAACCAGAAACTAAAACAGAAACCAGTGTTCCCAAAACTTCTACATCTGTTCTCAGGATGGCAGGCCTTCCCAGAGACGGTGTTCTGCTTGTTATGGGAAGACAATCTGAGAACTCCATTGTTTATAGAATGATGCCTGAGAGAGTCTAATTGTTTATACAAATCAGAAGGCTGAGAACTGTTAGAAACTGCTTTACTTTTCCCTTATACTTTTCTCTCAATTGTATGTCTCATGGCCTTTTCTTTAAGTCATTCTCCGACATTTGATAACAAACTTTATTTAATCTTCTAGTTTTATGCTTATCAAGATGTGTCCAGGAGACACATCCAGGTGGCATGATCTGATAAAACTGTACTGCAGGCATTTCTCAGGAGAGAGCCTCCAGCTCAGCCATGGTATATCCCTCAGATCCATGGCACTTTTCCATACCTGATTCCCACTCTTTCCCATGACTGTTAGAATCCTACCCATTGGCCCAGGCCCTGCTCAGATACATCTCTAGGAAAACATATCAAGCCCTTTGTGATTCTGCAGCACAACCCAATGAATCTGCTTCTTGCCCGTAACAGCTGCCAGTGCTGTGCTCTCAGATAAGACCTGGTGTGGCTGAGGCCAGAGCCCAGTGAATTCTGTCTCTGCCATCACCTGCTGGGACAAAAAGGGCACTGATCTGCGCCTCAGTGTGGCTGATCTCAAAGCCCATCCTGTTGTGTCCGGAATGGGGGCAAAAGCTTGTCTGGGGCCCAGGCTCACTCTGGCTTCTTCCCATCAGTGCCTGTCAGTGCTCATGCTTGGGCTTTGCCAGCCTTGTTGTGCTAACTGCCCTGTCCCTGAGGGCTGGAGGGACTGCAGAGGCTGGAGCCTTCCTTAGCTGGGAGAGGGGCATCTTGGAGTTCAGCCTGCTCATAAACAGGTCAGGGTCCTGATGCTGAAAGCCCCGTCAGAATCAGTTACAGCTTGAGCTGCTCTGGTTTACAAATGGGAAGGCATTCCTTTGGCAAATTGCTGAAAGGTGAGGAAGATGTCCTCCTCTCCTGGGATTGCAGGTCCCTGTGCTTTGTTTCCTGTCAAGAGAACTCTTCAAAAGACTGTACAAATCACTCTCTGTGCTGGCCACCTGTGCTGCAGAGCTGTCTGCCTGGTTGTGGTCGTTGTCACCCTGCCGACCACAAAGGGCTCAGAGCCCCAGGCGCTGGGGCTGCCTTTTGTATCTCCTGGAAGCTGGGATCTCTGCTTTAAAGTCAGCATCTTGCATTTTGTTTCCCTCAGGAAGAATGGTGAACCCCACTGAAAATCCCCTAATGAAATACACGCATCTGAATTATATTGGCAGCGGGTGAGTCCAACAGCAGTTATTCCTGCACAACCATAAGCCGGGTGTTTTTCTGGTGGAATGTCTATCCAGCGTGAAGTCAGGCCAGCTGCAAAGATGTTCACACACTGGGGATAGATTGTCCCATCTCTCAATGCTGCTCAGAATTTGTGAGTGGGCTCAGAAGGCATTGTCAGAGATGCCTTGCTACCGAGGTCTTGCCTGCATCAAGGAACAGGACCTGGAAGGTCTCAATGTCTCTCAAGTGTGGGACAGCTCTGTGTTAATTTCTTTAGCATTTTTTGTATGTCTCAAAATCATACTGGCACACTAATGAAAAGAGAAGAAACTTGCTTGCCTGAAAGAGCAACCTATGCCCTATCAAAGCTGTGAGATAAAAGTTCCCAGGAGCAATTCTTTCCCCTGGTTTGAGGAAGGAAACACTCTGTGGTCAGGATAGGAATCACACCATTTAGACAGTGAAACCCAAGAGGAAAGACTAACCTCCCTTTAGAAATTGAACCCCAGTGCTTCAGGAACAGGCCCAGTGCCCATGCACTTGAGAGGAAAATGCATCATCTGCCTTCTGGCAGAGCCCTCCTGCATCCTGCAGGTTTTGACACTTCCAGAAGAGATTTCCTGTGTGGGCTGGCTTTCACTGCAAGGTCTAAATGGCTTCTCCTTTCTCTGCTTCTGTTTTGTTTCTAGGGGGTATGGAGATGTTTACAGAGCACTCGACACTGCCACAGGAGGAGAGGTAAATGTCAACAGCCCCTGCAGGCTCTGCTGCACTGGAGGGCTTTCCCCTCTGGTGTGAGCTGTGGCTGGAGCTTTGGGCGGAGCTGTACTGAAAAGGCACAAGAAGCACAGACTGGTGCCAGCCCACAGAACACATCTAGGACTTTGTCCTCCTCAGCTGCCGGAAGGAAGGCACGGAGGGCAGCGGTTCCTTTCAGAGAAGGACGCGCTCACTCGCTCTCCATTGCTAAAACAAAGGCGGTGCCTGCGAGCACCTCACTGCTCTCTGGGGCTACAGCTTCAGAGTCCTGAATTCTCATTTCTAGCTGCCAGAAAATCCATCTGAAAGTTACTCGTAGTTCCTTGGCCACCTGCAGTACTGCACTTGGAAACTGCACGTAGGGAGAGATCTGCAAGGCATCCCTGAAAGCCCTAAGCCCTGCCCATATCCCAAGATGTATCCACAGAGTATTAAGGCATGGATTACTTCTTCTGAGTCCCAAACAAAGCAGCAGAGAGTGCGGTCAGAGGTTTGTGGGTGATAACTGAGACACTGCTGTTAGCAAGTGGTCAAGGCAAAATGTCAGTGCCCCCACGTGTCCTGTAACTGGCTCCCAAGGGAGCAGAGAAATGGGCTGTTGGAATGTCAGTTCCTAATTACTGCAGTGCCTAATCACAAGGCAGTTTGGCACAGCTCAGCTGTGTCATTGCAAAATCACTCCCTCCACATGCCTTGTGGTCTCGTGCCACCAACCTCCCAAGTTACTGATTTTCAATGTCATTTTAGGTGGCAATAAAAAAAATAAATCTTCAAGGAGTGAGGAGGAAGGAGCTAACCTTTAATGAAATAACGATCATGAAGAGGTATAGGAGTCCCAATGTTGTGAATTATTTAGACAGGTGAGAGGTCATGGTCTTATCCCATGGATGTGTGTTTACATAAAGCAAACATTAGAGGTTAAAAACCCACTTTGGTCAGTGGCAGCAAGTAAAGCTGTTATTTTTATTTATTCATATGTCTCTACTCATCTCCAATGGATGAGAAGAGAGTGCATCTTGTCTGCATCAGTCTTCCCTGGCACACCTAGTTTGATAATTACTCCAAAATTATTCAAAACCTGGATCAGCTGTATCTTCCTAACTCAATACCCTCAAAGTTCACTGCCTCCACATTTATTTGGGATTGATTTTTTAAAGTTTCTTAAGTGCAGATGAACCATCCTAAAGTGGATTAACCTTGGATTGTTGCCCCTCCCTGCCATTGCTATGCATGCCAGGAAGACTAGGTGCTTATTTCCAGAAACACCATGCCTGACAGGTTTTTTATCTGGGCTGTTTCTAAACTGCACTTTTCATCTGCTGCCCCTCTAAGACATCTCCTTTTTCACAGATGTGTCTTTCTCTTTGAGACTGCACAGATTGCAAACAATGCACAGCCAAGAGGGAATATCTATTCCTTTGATTCTGTCCTTGTCACAAAGGCATCTGGAAATAAGAAACTTGGAAGCAAAAAATCAGTGTAGCCATGCATGTTCATCTCTACCCCCTTGTTTCCTTCTTTCAGCTACCTTCTAGGCGAGGAACTTTTGCTGGTTATAGAGTACATGGATGGAGGTGTCCTGAGCGATATCTTCAGCCAGACCTGCCTGTCTGAAGATGAGACAGCAGCCATCAGTCGGGAGGTCAGCAATCCCAGCTGTGTTTCCAAGGGCTTGGGCAGGATTGTCTGGGAAACAGGGGCTCAGAACAGGAGAGGTTCCTTTGCCAAGCTTTGTTTCTGTGTTGCTGGTATGCTATGGGCAAGTAAAAGCATCTCAAGTGAAAGGCCTGCCAGTGCCCCTGCACTCCCTGTACTCAGTGCCAGTACTCTTAGCTCCTGCTGTTGTATTCTCGCTCTGTCTCTTGTATTTGTATTTGCTGCTCTCCACCTTGCCTCTCTAAATGTTTGCCTGGAGTCTGTCTTCACTGCATTCCTTGCCTGTAAAAGCAAAGGTGCTGGTGGCAGGATTTGAAACAAACAGCAAAGAAAAAAGAGAGAGACTCGTTTCTCTCAGTCCTCAGCTAAAAAGGATAGGAGTGCAGCCAGAATGCTCTTTGCTTCTGAGCACATGCACTGCAGCAGGAGTCATCCTGGCTGGTTGGCAGGGGACAGCCTACAACAGCAGGTGCTGTTGCCCTTTCAAAAGCTGATGTGCCTTTCCTCAGAAAGGTCCTGCTCTGCAAGTGTTGGAGCAGCAAGCTCTTCCTCTCAGTGGCCATTACTGTTCTGCCATTACTCCCCATTCCCCTGGAGAGGGAATCTTTTAGATTCTTTGTTTCCTTTCTTGTGTGATGAAATCACATCACTCATTTTTGCCCTTCTGTTTCTGTTTTCTCGCTCAGTGCCTGCAAGGACTGGATTTTCTTCATTCAAACAATGTGATCCATTGAGACGTGAAGAGTGACAACATCCTTCTCAAAACCGACGGTTCTGTCAAACTGGGTCAGTATATTCTTGGTCAGGTTCAGCGTTCCAGGGATGTGGGTGTGGGGCTGCTTGGAGTGACTGCCAGCTCCCCAAAAATGGTGCTGGTGGCAGTGCAGGGACCCCTGCTGCGAGCTGAGGGCACAGTTGGAACGTGCACAGAGGTATAAGGAACCACAAGCAGTCAAGAGTGGCCTTGCTCTGTGTGTGTCCCTTCCAGAGGGAGGGAGTTACAAGTCCAAAGTTTCCAAAGAACAAAAGCCACCGCTAGAGGCAGTGTAAAAAATGGGGGGATTTTTAAAGTCACCAATGCCAGGAGATTCAACAGCACAATTTCAAACTTCTACTGGGGAATTCTTTTGCTTGCTTTCCTAATTGCACAGAATTCAGATAAAACCAGTATTTTGTTTTCTCCTCAGCTGATTTTGGCCTCGCTACTCAGCTCACCCCTGAGCAGAGCAGACGGTGCTCGCTAACCGGGACTCCTTGGTGGATGGCGCCTGAAGTGGTGACAGGTCAACCATATGGCCCCAAAGTGGACATATGGTCTTTTGGAATTGTGGGAATTGAAATGATAGAACAAGAACCTCCTTACTTGAGTGAAAGTTCTGGCACGGTAAGGAGCAAATACTCACTGATCCCACTGTCTTTCTCACCTGTCCCATGTCTTGTGTGCCACTGGACAAAATCCCATTGCCATCTGCTGGAACTACTTCCACCAAGGTCCCCTCCTACAAATGTCCCTGCAACACATCAGCATCTGCTGGACTTTTGGTTGCATCAATGGGGGAATTCAAGCCTTACCACATGCAAACAAACTCCAAACAAACAAAGTGTTCTCAGGCAACACTTTCATTTGGGTTAGTGGTTCCAGTTCTTTTGTCTGTGTAGATGGCCTTAATAACAGGAAAAGAGCATCTTAAGAGTGTTGTTATCTTTCCAGAAATGAAGGAAGGAAACCCAAACCCAAACCCAACAAAGTTTCTAAAACTGTGGTCTTTAGAGAGGAACCTAACCCTGTGTGCAGTTTCTTCTTATTGGGAAACATGGGCATGCGGGTGTAAAGGCCACAGAGTCTCTTCTGCTTCTTGTGCAGTGCTGTTGAAACACTCAGTGACCGTGTTTCTCTCCTAGCCCAAGCAACATTCTGCACGTCACCAAGCCAGAGCCTGGTGATGCAGAGGGCCTGCCAAAACCTCCCAGTGATTCCTGGCACTTTCTGGGATGGGCCTACCATTCATGCATTGACTTGAGTAGCCAAATGAGCAGAGGGTGGCCATAGGGATGGAGCCTCTCCTTCTTCTGACCTAGACAATTTTTCTTTTGCTGCAAAAATGGGAAGCTGAAATTTTCAGACTGCTGAGAGACAGAGCTGCAGGTGGCTCCTGTGTGCCCAAGCAGGCATTTTCATCCCAATACATTTGTGCAGGCACCTTAATGTGTCTGTGTTGAAGAGGAGATTGTAAATGTTTGGTTCCCTATCTGGGTATTAACTGATGGATTTCCTTTCTTTTCTTCCAATTACCATTGTTTTCAAGAACAGCACAAAAAGCCTGATGAGTTTTTTTCTAGGGCACATGCGCTTAAAGGACCAAAAAGCACTGCAGAGATGCCCTTCATGTACTAACCCTTGAAATTAGTTAGTATAGCAAAGTCCCTCTTCCAAAAAGCCTCTGAAGCTGGCATGAATCCTCAGAGATGCAAATGTCCTTTTGCTGATGTAGTTCCCACTAACTAGGTCAGGCAATGAAATCAGCTGCCAAGGCAAGATCTGAGGGATGGTGGAAAAGCTGTGGCTGCATCGGGGTTTGGGTTTTTGGTTGGTAAAGGAAAGTTATCTCTGGGTCTGTGCCAGGGCAGAAACTGCCACTGCAGAACAGAGGTTAAACAAAGGGATCTGGGAGAGCCTTAGAGATGTGAAAGCAGGAGGTGGAGCCTGGTGTCTCCTTTTTCTCCAGGCTACACACCTGATAGCCACAGTAGGGACTCCACAGCTGCGGCAGCCCAAGCTCCTCTCAGCTTTGCTGCGTGACTTCCTGAGCTGCTGCCTGCAGACAGACGAGGAGCAGCGCTGGTCTGCCAAGGAGCTCCTGCAGGTAAAATGTGAAGGGGCTGCAGGTGAAACAGGCTCTGAGGGATGGGCTCCTCTTCCACTCAAGTCCAAGGCAGCAGATGAGCCCCCTTCCTCCTCACCTCCACTCTTGCTGCTCTTCAAATGAAAATGGTGAGGAATCCTAGACTGGGCTGGGCTGGCAGGCCCTATAAAGGTCCTGTGGTGCAAGTGTCCTGCAATGAGCAGGGACCTCTTTAAAGAGATCAGGTTGCTCAGAGCCCTTTGCCACCAGAGCCAGAATGGTTGCAGGGATGGGGCTCCTACAAGCTCTTGGGGCAACCTGTGCCAGGGTTGCACCATACTCCGAGAAACAAGTTATTCCTTAGATCTACTCTGATTAGATGCCCTTTGTGTTTAAAAATATTTGTCCATATCCTATTGTAACTGGCCCTGTTAAAAAAGATGTCCCCCACTTTCTTCAAAGCCACTCTGAAGTCTTGGAAAGTGGCAATAAAGTCTACCCGGGGCCTGTTCTTCACAAAACTGAATAACCCCAGCTCCCTCTGCATTTCTTGAGAGGAGAGGCGCTCTGTCCTCTGACTGTTTCAGTAACCCTCTTTTGTGATTTGGTGGGGTGTTCAGTTTTATCTAATGGCAAAAGAATTGAAGTAGAGCAATGTGGGGTACAGAGACATGAAATGGTGGTGGAGGAACCTAAGGAAGCCAGTCCCAGCCTAGGGGTCAGAGATTTGGCTGTGGGCAGGAGGGGCTGTGGGGGGCTCACTGTGAGCCTCTGAGGGGCCCTGGTTTGTGCCCCCCAGCCCACCCTCAGAGGTTTCTGCCACGCAAACAGGGACAGCTTGGAGGGAGTTGTCCCAGCCCCATCTGCTGCCTGGCACGCTCAAGCAGACGGGAACTGCGCCAGGGTTACTGCCAGGTTGTGTGGCAGAGAGGGAACTGCAGGGCCCAGTGCCACTGGGCTGGCCCTGCTGGGAAGGAAGGTGCCATCCAGCACACGAGGGGCAGGGCATGGAAAGGTAGACACTGCTTTCTGTCCCTGTGGGAATCAGCACAGTGCCTGTCTTTCAAAGGCAGGGGCCTGTGTGAGTCATTGGAGTTTCCTGAAAGGAAGAAAACCTAGGGACAGAAAGTGCCATTTCTAGAGCACTGGCAGGGCAAAAATCCCAGCATGATGAAGAAATCACAATAAACAGATGAGTGGGATTCTGGGCCAGGTTTGCCTGTGATGGCAAGGTCTTGCACACTGGAGATGACTGGGGAGCAGATGGTCCCATTGCTCCTCTTTCTGGGTCTTTCCAGGAACTTGATGTATCCTGATTGAGTCCCTGAAGCAATGAGCTTGGAAAGTAATGGTTCACTGTTCTTTGTTGTATTTTTTTTTCCGGTGGACAGCATCCATTTGTAACTTCAGCCAAGCCACCATTCATCCTGGCACAACTCATCAACTCAGTGAAGAAGACGAATAACCCTAACTCTAAACCCTAACCCTAAACCCTAACCCTAACCTTAAATGCTAACCCAAACCCAAACCCTAACCCTGTCCCTATCTGTAACCCTTACCCTAACCCCAACCCTAAGTCTAAGCCTAGGCCTAAACCTAAACCTAAGCCTAAGCCTAAGCCTAAGCCTAAGCCTAAGCCTAACCCTAACCCTCGGAGACGAGAACATAGCAATCATGTCAAGATGTTATCTCTGTTACCAATTTAGAGTAGGATTGTAGAGTAGGGTTGCTGAACAGATTTGTAGCATAGAATTATAGATTAGAGTTGTAATTAATAAAGTTTCTGAAACATCAACTCATTTGGAAGATTCTCCTCCTTCTGACCCCTTCAGAAAATTCAACATTTCCTTCTGAATTACCAGTTGTTTTTTATGGGTGCTAAGTCACACATATGGCTTCTTTTGTATGGTTTCATAAGTGAGGAGGGCTCCTCTTCATTCATCCTCTCCAGACCACACTGCCTTTGGAATATGACCCACTGGCTGGTTATGGCACAGCTGTGATATTTCTAGTTGAGGCAGTAAGGGCAATGGCATTTGAAGGCAAAAACAAAGGAAGAATGAGGCAGCCCAAACATCTTGTGCAGGTTCAGGCCTTCAGCTGTGACTGCAGAGCATTGGGGTTCCTGCCACTTGGATTTGGATCCCTAAATGCAATAATCTCTTTGGCTGGAGGAGAGCCTTGCTCAAGTGAGAAAGCAGAAAGATCAGAGAGGGTGCTTGGGAAGGTCTCCTGTGGTGCAGAGCTGTCAGCGCCTGTGAGGTGAGAGCGGGCCCGGCCTTGCCCGGGCTGGAGCCCCAGCAGAGCCCCGGCAGAGGCCGGAGCAGCCTGAGCCCTGGCAGAGGCAGGCTGGAAGGAGGCCCTTGGAGCTGCAAGAGGCAGCAGCCGGGCCCTGGGTGCCTCTTGCTGGGAGCGGGCGAATCCTCCGCTCTCAGAGCCCAGGTGGCAGCTGGCTGCTGCTGAGGGGAAGCGCAGCCGTGCTGGGCACAGCCCGGCCTGGAGGCATTGGCCGTCTGGAGTGTGCCCAGGAGCAGAGAAAGGCCAAGGGCAGCCACGGGCCGCTGGGCTGGCTGAGGATTCCTCCTCTTCTGCAGGCTGCCCTGCAACCCCTGGCAAAGGCCAGCAGTGTGTGCAGCACTCTGGGCACCATGGGAGGGAGCTGGGCTGCTCGGCAGGCTGGAGCACAGGGCAGCTCCTTCAGGCCCGGCACTTGTGCCAGGGAAGTGAGGCCAGCGTGAGGCAGGGACAGCTTGGCAGGGCACATCTGCAGGAGCCAGCGCCTCACGCAGCTCTGGGAGGAAGCGCCTGCAACCCTGCAGTTCTGCACTGAGCCTGAGCAAAGGTGTGAGATGCAGAGTGATTGGCAGAAATATTCAGGCCCACCAGGCCAGCCTGCTTTGTGCTTTGTGGCGCACAGCATGCACTGTGCAATGCAGCTCTGAGCTGCTGGGAGAGAGGCAGTCGGGGATGTGCCTGAGGTTTGTGCTTGTGGAGTGAACTGATTTGGAAGGGGGCAGAAGGGTTTGAGCAGGCAATTTGTGTTTTCTTCATTAATTTCTGAAAGAAAGTCATAATGTGTTCCACACAGGTAGGGTTATTAGAAAAGAAAGGCCTTATAAAATCAGGCCTTGCTATAGTAAATTCCCAGATAGCCTGTTACATCTTCTACGTGCAGCCAGCAAACTTCCCATGGGAACAGTCATGAGTGCAGTTAGCACAACAAGCTATTGTGCTAAGAAAACTGTTTGCATCTCTAATAAACAAGAAATCTCTCCCATGAGCATCCACGAAAAAAAATGTAATCACCTGAGTAAGAGTGAGTCTTAAAAAGAGTGAGTCTTTGCATGTACACACTAATACACCTTCTAAGCAATAAATTGTGTGGCAAGGAAACTACCAGCCAGCTGGACTGAACACGAGATCTGTGAAAACCGTGTAAAAATGAGTTATGTGAATGAAGAATTGGCTTTCCCTGCATGAAGAAACTGAGTCCCAGCCGCTTTATTGACACAGCAATGTGGCTTCACTCAGCAAGAGCACTTGCAGCGTGTATTGATGAAACGCTTGTGTTTGATTCCCAGAATAGGAAGAAGAGGCATGTAACAAACAGGGCTTAGTCTTGTGAATTCTTTTAGCTTTAACAGGAGTGCTGAAGCCTGTATTCCCCCACTGCAGTGCTTACTGTGTGCAACTGGCGATCTTGGCCTTGAGAATAAGGAGAGTGCCCCTGCTAAGAACATAGCTGGAATGCATTCAAAGGGAAGAAAGTGTTTTTAGGAGGCTCTTGACCACCAAAGGAGAATTTAAGGAATGGGAATATTTCCCAAACAACTGTGTCAGGAACCAGAGACGGGCCCGAAGCCCTGCCATATTTGATCCATGTTTGAGCAGGTTGACAAGACAGTGAAGGAAAGTGTCTTGTTTAACATGGGGGACCTTGACCCTTGAAAGAGAAACAATGTATTGGTCAATCAGTGGGCAGTCAAGCTGTGAAAGGGGAACAATGGAGCCGTCGGTGGCAGGGAGTCATGGAGTCATCCTGAGCCATCATCTCACACGCCAGCCATGTGTGAGCTGGTGCTGTAACTGGGAAAATTCCACATCCTTAGCAGGAGATACAAGGCCTGGTTCTGAGCTGGAAGGGTGAGAAGGATGAGATGCACAGCGTTTTGATCCAGAGGATGTCCTGGAAGTGCACTGCCTAACTGCCCCTGCTGCCGAGCACCACGCTCCATCTCCTTCTCCTGCTCAGCGGATTTTTGGGAATCCAGGGGTTGGTATGTATTATTTGCTACTGCAACTAATGGAATAAAGTTGCTTTGCAAGCTCAGTTGTGTCTTAGGTTCTTTTGTGCATGGATCGCCTCCTGAACCTGTGGCAACGACCAGCAGGGACCTACAGGACACTCCTATTCTCATGTCAGTAAATTCTGAGAAGTGATTGAAATATGTCAATAAATTTGAGGTAATGTTTAGCCTATGAGTTTCAGCAAAGTATTGAATATGTCTTAGTTCCATGGATACAAAACGGGTAGGTGAGATTGCTGGGTGTGCAGGGCTTAGGGAAGTGATTCCCTATGCACCCACCACTGAAACAAAGTAATGCCTCCTTTCTAGCCCAGAGCTGGCAACAGGGATCAGGCCCTGCTTGGAAACTTTCATTTTGGCAACTTCTGTTAGCAGGTAAGAAAGGTCAAAATGAAACATTTTCCAGCTGGTTTATCCTTTTAGGCACCAAAGCTCTGTGCCACGGGTGGCCTGGGTGTGTGCAGAGCAATGCAGCCCCCACAAAGCCCTTGGTTTCCCCTCAAGTTGCCAGTTTGACTACTTCCAAAGGGAAAGAAAGGCAGAGATGTACATCCACAGGAGCCCTGGGCTGTGGGCCATTTTCTTGGTCTGGTTGCCTTTGCTTGTATCCCATCTGAGTGCTCAGCTGGGGTACAGGCTGTAGGTGCTTGGGGCACTCTTGGAGCTCCTCTTGGATCCCCTGAACAACAGGGTTTGGCCCCTGAGGGGAATTTGTGCTGCTTTGTGACAGAGGAAAACTTCCCAGGCTCTTCTGTGTTTGCTGTAGGGAAGGTTGGTTATTGCTTGGCATAAATTCACAGACCAACATGGAGCGTTTGCTTTGTGATGTCAGGGCATGGTTGCCACATCGTCATAGTGGCATCAGAAGGTTGCCTTGGTGCACAGAAGGCCTGAGTGTCAGAGCAGCCCTAGTGCTGGCTCAGATTCAGGAGAACTTTCCTGATTGGCACCTTTGTCAGTGGGTAGCTGCCCACTGACAAGAGCATTGTTTCATCTATTTACCTAACTTTCAAAAATAACAATGTTTCACTATCTGGCCAGGGCAGCTTTTGCTGCTTATGGCATTTCTTTTTCCGCGTGTTATGTTACCCACTTTGCACGTAAGTAGAGTTTTCCATTCTACTTAGGTTAGGGTGTATCCTAACCTGGCTTTTCTATGTCTTCCTGCTCTTTCTTGGTGGCTGAGTTTCTGATTTTGTAGGAGAAAGAGCATTAGGATGCCAGTGGTTTGGTAAAGCTCCTGCCAAGAGGTTCAGCTAAAAAGGGGGTGTCTGTAGCCACAGGGGCAGCATTTGCAGGGGAACCTGCAGGGCTTCCGTTCCCTTCATGGGAGAGTCTGTGGCAGCAGAGTCTGTCATTTCCTCAGGCTGCTGGGACAAGCAAGACAGCTTTGAAAATGCAGACTGGCAGACCTTCTTGGAATGCCTTTTAAAATCTCTGCAGTTGTTCCCAGAACTCATGGAAAGCTTATTTCTTTTTAAATTTTGTCATGAAAGGATTTAACTCTCTAACTTGACCCTTTACCAAGTGCTTAGCTAGTGATTCTCTTTGCAAGGAAATGTAAACTCTAAAGCAGTGAGTGTCCGCCACAGCTCAGAGGGGATTTTGAGGAAGCATTTCTGGGCAAGCATTTCCAGCAAATTAAAGAGAATTAGTGCATGCAACTGATTTAAAAAAAAAAAAAAAAAAAAAAACAAACAAAAAAAAACCCAAAAAAAAGACCTGAAGGAGTGGATTTAAAAAGCCATTTTATGTGTTTTCTAGAACAGGAGCATTGAGTGTTAAAGAACAATTTGGATTTTCTTGGTCATCTTTGTATTCATTTACTGGCTAAACAGGTTGAAGTGTAGGCACAAGCAAGAATATTGTCCTGACCCCTTGCTGGCTGTGTGAATGAAAGGTGTCTCCTGGAGGGATGTTACAAAATGGGAAATCTTCTCTGTTTGGGTTGACTTTTCTGTTGGATTCAGCAGCCCAAGCAGTTTTCTCACACCATCTGGTTCATTTTCCCTGCCCACTACAGGTCACCTGAAGTGTGCATTCAGCAGTGCTGACCCTGAGGTGAGTGAGAAAGGAACATTTCATGTTCCTGGTGCTTAAGAATTGTAGAGGAAGCTGAGAGCTTGGTCAGTAGCAACAGAGTGTAGAGGGCCAGCAAGGAAGGCTGAAAGAAAATCAGTTTTCATGCCTGCAATGAAAATAACAAAGGCATAAGTGGATATTTTAAAATTTCCATCTCAGAGCTTTAAAGAACTACAAATCCAGTTTTGCAGAGAGAACCTTGCTTGCTGACGGCAGATAGGGTGGAATATTTACTTAAGAGCAATTTCCTGTACAGTTGAATTAGACCATTTTGATTTAGTCAGAGTGCCTTACAATTCTATACTTATCACACTTTATGATATCTACTTAGAAGATGTCGTTGTAGAACAGGAAGACCGTCTTGCAATGGTGCCTGCTGTACCTGAAGTGCAATGGGCACCTTTGTGGCTGGGGAGCTGCGTGGGCCCAAAGGACGCAGGGCTGGCGGCCGTGAGCAGCTGCAGATGAGGCAGCGTGGGGCCAGGGGGCCAAGAAGGCCAAGGGCACGGTGGCTGTGCCAGCAGCAGTGGGGCAGCAGAAGCAGGGCAGGGAGCGTGGCCTGTGCTGGGCAGCGCTGCGGCCACAGCTGGAGTGCTGTGTGCAGCTGTGGGCCCTGGGAAGCAGAAAGTCATGGAGGGGCTGCAGCGTGTGCACAGAAGGACAGGGGAGCTGGGCAAGGGGGTGCAGCACAGGGCCAGGGAGGATGTGCTGAGGGAGCTTTAACCTGGACAATGGGGGCTCCTGAGGGACCTTCAGGCAGACTGCCATAGATCCCTGCCTTAGATCCATAGAGCCAATGCTCAGCACAAGGGCTGCTTCCCTGCCAAACATCTCTTCAGTGCATCCAAGTGCTTTAGACACTGGAGTAGGTAACACTTTCATATTTTGTTTATTTGTTTGTTTGCTCGAAGGAGAAGCCTTGTGTAATTTCTCTTTCTCCAGGGAGCTTTTTCTCAGTTTTTGCTGCCCTTTTCTAGCACTGGCAGAAACACATCACTTTCAAGGTTAATGGCTCCCGTGTCTTTTGGCAGCCCAGGGAATCAGTGTGTGTTGTGTTTGGGAATTGAGCAGGAAATCAATGCCCTTGCATTCCAGCTGGTGCTCAGGGATCAGAGGAGCTGGGGTGGGCTGGGCTGCATTTCTGATTCCAGCCACTTTAGCACCATCAGTGTGGTCGAGTCCAAGAGAAGAACTTGCCTGAGCACAGATGCACAAAGAGTCCAGTTCCCAGTGCAATGCTCTGAGTGTCTGGTTGCATTCCATAAGGACCTACATGCTCCAGATTCCCCAAGAGTGTGCTTTTTTGAAGCAACAGGTGAGAAATCTCAGGATTGTAGTTGAGTGGGGCACTGGCTACCAAGTTCTGATGTGTGTAGCAATAGAGAGGACAGTAAAGAGAGATTTCAGTAATGAGATCTGTCTGTCTATCTATGTATCTATGTATGTATGTATCTATCTATCTATCTATCTATCTATCTATCTATCTATTTAACATTTACATAATTGAATCTTTCTGGCTCTGGTCCAAGGCAGTTGGAGATGCAAAGCTCACCTAAAGCATCCCTTTTAGGAGAGGATTAGAGGCATGCTCCCTCGACCAATTCTGAGCGGGCAGAGATGTTTCCCCCTTCAGATATGGTCGTTTTTTTCCATCAGAGTTGTTTTCCTCCTCCGGCCTCTTCTGCCTTCAAGTCCCCAGTTAATTCTTTCAATTTCTGCCTGTCCTAGAGAGGTGCAACAATTCCATGTTTAGGTGGTGTTGGTGACTCTGGTCACACATGCTTTATGTGACACACGGTTTCCTTCACTGGCATCCCCAGGGCTGCGTAAGTGCATTCGTTCATGGGGCCTTAGGAGGATCTTCTCTTTCCCTCAGCAGCAGCAGCAGCAGCAGCAGCAGCAGCAGCAGGGAGCGGTGGCAGGGTCAGGACGAGGAAGAGGTGCCTGCCCTGGCCCTTTGCTCCCGGGCCCCAGGCCAGGAGGGCTCTGGCTGCAGCAGGGTGCTCTTCGGGCAGCCCCTGGCAGCCTCTGCATGGAGCACAGCACGCTGCCCCGTCCTGCTTGTGCCACTTTTCTTCAGCAATACCCGAGCTCCTCCTCACAAGGAAAAAACTCCAGCAATCTAAAAAGAAATCATTCAAGTACAGTTCTACCTGCCTTTGCATTGTAGTTCAGGGCATGTATTTTTTGGTCTATAATTTCATGATTTTTATGAAAACATGCATTCATATCTTCACATTTTTGTGGTTTTAATTATTCATATACCTAAACACTCCATTTTAAACTCTTGATTTATTGAAGTTGGTAATTTTGAGGTAGTATATTTTAAAATGCCACAAAACAACACCTTTTGGGTAGTTTTTCTCACTCTTAAAAAAACCCCCATAAGCCATTTTAGTCTCTGTCTCTCCAAATTGGTTCATATTGGCCTATTTTAAATCAGGGCTACAATACTTTTATAGGATTGAGAGAGCTCCAATTAAATGCACACCGGTGATTCCTCTTGTGCAATGTCAGGGCCCCACCGTAAAGCCTCTATTTACTTTTTTTTTCTCTCATTAGCTCAACTGCAAACACACGTTCAGTTGCAAACTTACACAAGATGAGCAAAATCAAAATTATTTGAGGGGCCTTTGGGAGCTCCTTGCTGATCTTTCTGCTTCTTCAGCTGAGCAAGGCTCTGATCCAGGCAAAGAGATTGCACTTAGTGCTACACAACCATTTGGCTGGAACTTGCTGATTTCTAGGAACAGCTGGAGGCCTCTCTCTCCCCAGGATGTTTTGGCTGAGCCAAGCTTTGCTGGGTTTTGGCTGCAAATACCATTGCCCTTGCTTTCTTCTATCCACAAGTACCATGGCTGGGCAAAAACTGCCACGTGGGCCATCTTCCAAAGGCACTTTGTTCTGGAGTTTGTGAATGAATGAGAGCCTCATCCACTTCCAAACCACATGAAAAAAATCAGGAAAGAAAACTTCCCATCCTTAACAAACAACTGACAATTCACAAGTGGATCTAGAGCTTCTTTATGGAATGAAAAGGAAGGCAATCTTCCAATGGAGTTGTGCTTTCGGGAGTTTTTCTTCTGACTCCAACTCCCAGCTGGCACTGGAAAAAGTCATGTCTCTGCAAGTGTCAGTGCCTTCTGTCTGCCATCAGTTGTTTTGCTGCAACAATCAGAACAAGCATCAGGCTGAAGAGAGGCTCAGCTGACGCTAGGAACAGGAGCTGCCCCAAGGAGAAAAAAGACATGAACTTTTACCTCCCAAACCCATCTCCCCAGAGGCTCAAGCAGGATTCCTCTGGTTCCCAGAAATACAAAGAAATAGGGCTGAGAAGACCCTTTGCAGCTACGTCTTCATGCCCAAGACTTTGCTGATGCCATTTGGGTTTTGCCTTTTTTTTTTCTGTCTTTTCTGTATTCCTTGCACATCAATTTAGAGCTCTGTAGGCTACTCGATTTGTGACTACTTTTCCCAGTCCTTTTCCATGGCCTTTGCCTAAGCAGAAAGACAAACTTCCAGAGCTCCAAGCGCCGGGGGGTAGAAGGCCCCAGTGTTATCTTGGTTCTTCCTGGGACAGACCCCTGCAGGGAGCTGGTGGACTCACCATCCCTGCAAGCCTTTGAAAGAAGACTGGATGTGGCACTCGGTGCCGTGCTTTAGTTGAGGTATTAGGCCATAGTTTGGACTCGATCATCTTGAAAGTGTCTGTCTTCCAAGCCAGGGATTCTGTGATTCTGTGACTGAGGCAGCTTTTCCTGCAGCCCTGCAAAGGGCTGTGGGGGCCCTTGGCCAAGGACGGGGATCAAGGCTCATGGAAAAGAAGCAAAGGGCTCAAGGCCAAGGCTGACAGGGCACAGCTGCGACAGCCCGGCCCAGAGGGAGCCTCATGTCCTCCTCCTCAACCTGCGCCCTCTGCGCTGCCCTTTGCGGCGCCGGCAGCTCCTCTGGCTGCGGGGCTCCAGGGCGTGCTGGGGGCCGGGCCCCTCGTCTTCGGGAAGCGCCGGAGCCTCGGAGGCGAGCGGCTGCTGCTGTGGCCGGCAGGGGAGAGCTGCGGCTGCGGCCCCGGGCACGGCGAGCTGCCGCTATGGCCGGCTCCTGCCGCGGCTTCTGCCTCTGCTCCTGCCCTGTGCGCACAGACACGGCCGAGGGCTGCCCGGCAGCTCCATGCCGCTCCGCAGCGGGCCCGGCCGGGCTGCTGCTCTCTGCGGCCTCTGCCCGCCGCTGCCGGCCCCGCCGCGCTCCCGCCTGCTTCTGCCGCAGCCGGGCCCACACGGGAGGCAGCACATTGCGGCCGGCTCGGAAAAGCCCTGCCCGCAAACCGCCCGCCACGGCCTCGGCCTTGGGGCACAGGCTGCCGGCGTCCTCGCAGCTGCGAGCCGGCCCGGGCCGCCTGCCGGCCTCGGCCACAGCTCCCGCCTGTGTCTCCATGGCCGCGGCTGCTCGGCACAGCGGGCTGAGCACAGCCAGCGCCAGCAACAGCTCCTCAAGGGCCCAGGCCCTGGGCGCTCCGAGCCCGCCCTCCCCCGAATCCCAGCCATGAGGGGCTTGGCGTCCCAATGCATCCCCTGGGGACAGCAGAATCGGCCGCTGAGCTCAGCCCATGGTGACACCACCAAGTGACCAATGGAAAATTCACCAAATCCTCATCAGAGACAAGAGAAAACTCCCATGGTGCCTGACAGCCTGAAGGAACTACCAATTCCAGATCATTCCATCCATGTATGAAAAGAAGCTTTTGCATTAAAGCAGAAAAGAGTTATCGAAAAGGAGGGCAGGAACAAACAACAAAGTTATTTGGACTCATGCTTCTTGTGTCTGTTAGAAAGGCCAAGAAAATGCACTCCTTCCTCTTCTGACACAGCCCTCTCTGTTCATGATGTGGGACAGCGAGTGCTGATGATGTGCAGGAGCTGATGCAAGGGACAGGGACAAGGAAGGATGCAGTAGGCACAGTGCCAAGCTGACAGAGGGATGATCTCTGGCAGTGGCACTGAAGGAGAAGAGTTTGCAGGCAGCACAGAAAATGGCTCTTTGTTTCACTTCTTCTTTCAGTGCTGCTAAGGATGTAGCCTGGAGCAAGCTAGGAACACCAGAGCCTGGAGCCCTTTCCAGGCAGGGCTGCATCAGACACAAACCAGCAGGGGACTGAGGAGCCCCTGGGCTGGCAGTTAGCAACCTCGGGCTCTGCTCACTGCTGCTGGCATTTTCTATTGAACCATCTCCAAGGACTTCTGTTGTGCTCTGTATTTCTAAGGGTTTTCCCCCTTGGTTTTTTTTTTTTTGTTGTCTCCTGCACCTTTTTTTCTCCATATTTTTCTATCCTGTCAGCAGCAGCCCTTGTCCAGAACTGGCTCTAAAATATCAGCAAAGCAGCTAGGAACAACAATGGGTGGAATCCTGTGGCTCATGAATTCATATGCCAGAGCCCTGCCTGTGCCTTATGCTTTGTCAGGACCTCCTTCTCTGTGCAAAACAAGGGACTAGTGGAGTCTTTTTGCCACAGAGCTCCTGAGAAGCAAAGGTTGGGCTAGGTTTCTCAGGAGTGTATCCGTTAAGTTCATTGCCGGCAAACAGAAAGTAAGGCCAGGGTAGCAGAGCAGCTGGGAGCTGGTCACTCCCTGCAAAGGGCTGGTGTAGGATGTGGGAACACCACGTTCCAGGAGGGGCAAGCAGGGTCAATGTGCTCAAGGTGCTGCAAATGAGGTTTGGGTTCACTTAGAGAGTAGTCAGGAGTGGTGAGCACTGCAAGATCCAGCTGCAGTCCCCATCCACGTCTCTTTCAGTGCTGGCTTTAGGGTGTCTGCAGCCTGGATCCAGAGCGCCCTGGGGGGCTCCTGAGGCTGCCTTTGCACTCGGGGTGAGGATGCCCAGGAGCCCCTGAGGCCGGCAGTGGGGACCAGGGCTGGGGTTTGTGGTCTGGCAGGTGTGGCTCTGGGGGCTGTGACATGCCAGGGCATGGGTCACTGTCACTGCCCTCCGCAGCCCTGGCTAGCTCTGTGATGCTCCAAGGAAAACGGCAAGAGTGGGGATCTGGCTAGGTTAGGGTTTTGCCTGAGCCAGAACCTCTAGGCCAAATGCCGAGCAGTAGAGACCTCTGGAGGACCGAGTGGAGGAAACAGAGGAGGCTCTTCTGCGGTGTAAAGTGCAGGCAGCAAATTCATCAGGAGAGGCAGGGGGAAGGTTCTACAAGTCAGAATTCCCAAAGGGAACAGATGTTCAGAGAACCCGCAGCACCCCTGTGCACTGGTTTTTAAAATCTTTCAAAACAGGGGGTGGACACCATATAGTAACCAATAAGCGACTCTTGGGGTGTGGTTTTGAGGGCTACAACAAATCAGAACAAGGGAAAGAGAGAGCGTTGGGATAGGGATTGGATCTTAGGGTGAGAGACAGGGAACTTTCTGGAACAAAGGGTAGGGTTTGGGCTGATGGGTGGGGCAAAGGGGCTGGGTTGTCTTGACAGACAGGGAAAAATCTGGTGAGGAGGGAGGGGATTCCTTGAGAGACACTTGGGTAGGAAGGCATAACTGAGGGGAGAAACTAACTGTAATAACTCGGGGAACACTTGAACATACCACTATATAACAACATTTGACTCAATAAACTACCACACTGCAACACAGAAATTCAGGCTTTCAGCAGCTGAGAGGTGGCACTATTAGAACCTGCAGCAGCTGGTGAAAGCCATCTCTCTCCTTCAGGTTCTTGCTGTGTGGGAAGGTGCTGCGAGTTGTGGTGGCTGCACTCCCCCTTTGCTGGGAGGATGATCTGTACCAGGGCAGAGCAGAAAGCTGCCATGGTGAGCAGAACATGCTCAGAGCATTACAGTTCAGAGAATGGCACTGCCCCTGAAGGGCAAAAAGCTTGAAAGCATAGAATTCTGTGCAGAACCATTGCACAAATTTTCTCTTCTAGAACATGCCCATTTTTGTATACTGTAGATGAATATTCCAGGTTTTATAGAATACATGGGGTTTTTTCTTAAGGTTTTTGGGAGAACTCTCAAGTTTATTTCTGTTTGTATTTTACATCCAGCATGCATACAGGTTTTTTTTTTATTATTATTATTTTTCTTTAGTAAATACTTAGGGAAAAATACCTAAGCATTTTTTAATCCTTTGGGATATTGTGACTAATATTCTTAGAAAGAAAACCTTGTTGAACAAGTGTGAAAACACATAGAGAAGGAAAACAATATAAAAGTCTTTTAGAACAGGGCGTGTAATAAGGACTGCAGAACTGAGTAATTCCTCCAAGGGCAGAATTAGCAAGATATATTACCAAGAGTAACCGCCAAGATACTTCCTTAAGCCAAAGGACCTGCAGCCATACAAAGTACAGCCAAAGCAAATGAAAACCTTTGGAAAAGACGGAATTTTTCCAGTGACATCAGTCTGTGATAAATAGGTATGATTTCTGCTGATAAATATTGAAACAGTAGTCAATATTGATACAGTAATTAAAATTTGAGAATAATAAAATAGTTTAAAGTTGTAATGCCAAAGAAGAGAGGGAGAGGAGGGGCTTCACCCGCCCTTCCCAGCAGATGTTCTCAAGGACCACAGGAAAGAAGCTGAAGATACAGTTGCTAAAAATGACCAAGAACCTGGTTGGATCCCAGAAAATGCTAATTATAAGGGATTTATTGCCTTGATATGTAGATGCAGTGATACATTGTCTTGGCTTACATTGTACTGGCTTGGTGGGCATGTGTAACCCAAAGGTGAATTAAAGGACAACGAAGAAGACTACAGAGCCTTCATCAGTGACGACCCGAAAAGACTTGTGCGACCACCAAACCGAGTGGTGGCGCATGCGTGCTAAAGGTGGTAATGAAGGCGGAGATAGAGATATGACGAACCGAAAATGGGAGGAGATGGAATTGACACATAGCATATAAGGGGTGATTTTCACTTGGCAAGCTTGTACGTGAAGTGGCAAGGGTCATTGAACCCCGCACTCCGTACCCCGCGGTTGTTTTTGCTTATGTGCTATTATTTGAACCAAATTATCCCTTATTTTAATCAAATTATATTGTATCCAATTTTATATTTTTTTATTTTAACTATTCAAATGAAATTGCGACTACTTTTAATATTGTTTGGGGTTTTTTTATGATGGGATAATTGGGCAAACATAACAGCTTCACAGTTAGAGCTGTGCATATGTTCTGATCTTTAGATACAGTTTTGAATTAACGTGTTTTGATTCTGTCTTTAAGTTTTGATGACATATTTTTAATTCTATATTTTTTTTGATGATGAAAAAAAGTAAATAAATAAACAAAATTGAAAAAAAAACAAAAGGAGAATGTGAGACCAGGACCTGCTAGCCTAGAGATTATGGGAGTGCAGCTCACTCGATGTGCCAGCGTCTCACCACATGCTTTCCGCATTGGGCCTCTCCTCCTCCTCTTTGGCCATGTTTTCTTTGTGTCATTTGTGCTGCTCTTTGTTACTTGGCATTACAACAGTGTCACCTGTTGACCTGTTTGAAGGACAATGGATCCAAAAGATCCTGTCTAGTCAAAGGTGTGTTCTGTGCTCACCAAAGGCCTGAGCAAAGAAACAAAGAGAAGTGTGCCCAAATCCCAAAGCTTTGCTCCTTTGCAATCTCCCACAGATCTGGCTCACAGGTGTCTTCAATCACAATTCCACAGGTAAGAAGAGGTCATGTATTTCACTGGGAAAAGATGCACTGCTTTGGAAAAGCCACCTGTATGTATATTTACCCAGGACAGCACTCCAGCTGTGTTGTTTGCTCCTTGTCTGCAGAAGGATGAGTGCACTGGGCGGCCAATAACAAGTGACAAGGTTTCCTCCAATCTGCACTGCAGCCTGGGTGCCATTCTGCCCAGAGCTAGGGGATCATTTGTTCCCATGGACCAGTGCTTGCCAGTGGAATGAATTCCTGCACAGCTGGAAGAAGCAATTCTGGATTCAGCTCCAGCTGTTGGTGGGCTGCATGATCATTGACAATGCTGCACTTCCAGAAATTATTCTGCAGTTTCCTTTCATAGTCATTTGAAACTTTGAAACTTCATATTTTAATTTGCTTTGCTTTAGGGTAAAACACTTCTGGGCCCAGTGCAAGCTGTAACCTTTTGACAGCAAAGTCCTCATGGTTGCCAGCTTCTGATGTTACATAATGTCACCTGTCTGCATGTGTCTGCTTAGCTCTTGGTCTAGTCCCGGCCTAGTAAAGCCCAGGCAGGGTGGCACGTTGCAGGGAAAACTGGTCTGTGAGCTTATGGTGTTGCCATCAGCAGCAGAGTGAATGTGCCCTTTGGGGATTCCTCTGGAGACAAATTTAGTGACCTACTCCATGCCACAATATTACCTTAGATCTTTCTGCAATATTCTGGAAAAGGCTGTGAAACATCACATCTCCTTGCACAGCCACTGTTTGAAGAGGGGCGTTTTTGTCCCTCCTCAAAGTCATTGCTCTTGCACACCAGAAACATGAACATCCACCAACAGGAATGATGCATGGTCCTGCTGCTGCTGCTGCAGAGCACTGGGTAGTGCAGACCTGGATGTTACCAATATGAGCACTTAATTAGCATTTCATGCTCCTTCAAGCTGTCCAGATCCCAGGGCTTTTTGTTTCAAAGCAGCCACTGCACCATCTCTAGGGAAGAACAGGAAATGGGAAACAGCGACTGCCAGCCTTGCAGGGGTGTGGGGGAAAACCTGAAGTGTCTGCATCAAGAGATGAATGGGAAGAGTGTAATTGCCAAAGCAAATGCTCTGTTAGATAGCAGGACCAGTTCTTTACTGCATGCTTGCATGAAGATCATTTGGGATCTCCTTTTTGTGTCTCATGCAGAAAAGGAGCTCTTAATAATACCACGCTACTTAAACCAGATGGGGATGTAGCTCTGTAGTGGTTCACAATGAAGCAGACTGCCTGCTGTGTCACTGCCAGCCCTGCTGAGCCTGCGAGGGACTGTAGTGTATCCCATGCCTGTTTTGCCTCCAAGCAAAGCTTGGTTTTCCTTATTAGTGTGGAGTAAATACAAGAGTCATAAAATGGGCAATTAAACTGGCCACTTTGGAGGATATGCTCATGCTTTCACACATCAGTCTTGCACCTCACACTCTCAAGGCTTCGTACTCATCATGAAATATTTTAACAAAAAAACCTCAGCTCTCAAGTTACATCTGAATAAAATTGCACAAGATCATCAAGAATTCTGCTGTCAGGAACAAGACAAGAGCCTTCCGACACTCACTTGCAGCTGTCCTGGATTGCTGCAGCCCTTTGTGAAAAGCTGCTGCAGACAGAGTGTTTGGAGTCGGTTTGGGCCTTTATGAAAGATCTGTGGAGCAGTGTGCAGGGCTCTCCTGGCAGGAAACTGTTTGTCCAAGCCCAGGGACACGGTGCCGGCAGGAGCGGAGCGGCCCCGCTCCCAGCCCGAGAGTCTGTGAGCTGAGCCACGCCGGGGAGAAAAGGCAGCGAGGGGCTCCAGCCCAGCTGCTTCACTGCCCTGCCCGCCCCATGGAGCTCTGCCACGGGAGAAAGCTGACGCCGGACGAGCCCCCGAGCTTCCATCAGCTGCTGGAACTGCTCCATGACGGCTCCTGTTCTTCCGAGAGAGACCCCGGCGCCTTCTTGTAACGCGTATCATGGGGGGATTCTGTTTGTTAATAAACTGTTGGGGGTTTTCACTTTCATCTATTAGTAATAATTTCCTATTGCTGGAAAGGGATTGTTGGAACACTTTAGAGGAAACAATTTATTGCACAATATCCTGTTTGAAGTTGTCTCAAACTGTGAGAGACAGATGGCTTCACACAGGAGCATCCTCAAGGCTGCTGAGGTGAAGGCACAGAGAAAGACAAACCCAGTATTTCTGAGGGAACTCCTTGACTCCAATCCAACCTGAGTTGTCAAACAGCAGACCTGATGTTTCGAGACATGGGCCACAGGGGAAACCTTTCAGTGTGTTTGGTCCAGGCTGGGTTATGCTCAGGGCAAAGGTGTGTCAGTGTGTTGGATAATACTCTTTTCTTGACCTAGAGATGGGGCAACTGAGAGGTGTTTTAAAAACTTTTATTCCATTTTCAGTCTCATGAGAAGGGTGAGACAATACAGATGTTATAATTCACACCATCACAATTAAGAAGCCAACTATTTCCTAATTACAGTATTTCTTGGTCTATCAGCTTTTTGCCGTGCCATGTTGTAGATGCCTTAAAGCCAATTATTTAAAACTACCCCTTGTGTGTCCCACTACAATGCATCTTTCATAGCTCTGTTTTTCCAAAGTCTTATTTGCAAGGCCATCTTTTGAAACTTTTTTCCAGCTCCATTTCTATCTCAACAATATCTGTCCTATTCCATGGCATTTTTAAGTTAGCGCTTCCTGTCTCAAGGTTCATATACAGATGCATACTGTGTGGGCCTTCTATTAGGCCCTAAAAGCTTTCTACAAATCCATTTCCCACATCAGTGCACTTTGCTCCTTCTCTCCTCATTCTGCCTGGCAAGCACAGGAGGCCAGAGCTCCTGCAGAACCCATCACAGCACTCAGTGGGAGCACACTTGTGTGCAGTCCTCACCTGGAGCTGTGGTGCCCAGCATTCCACCACACTGGAATGAGGAACTATTCCTGCTCTTTCAGAAGGAGCTAAGGAGGTTTGGCCTTCAGATCAATTGTCTGCAGGCTCCTGCAGTGCCTGGTGCTGCTCCCTTGCCAGAGGCACCCCAGGCCAGGAGGGCACATCTGGGCTGCTGTGTCTGGCTCTGGGGCTCCCTGTTCTGGGCAGTGAGGAGGAGCTGCAGAGGCTCTGCAGGACTGACAGGATGGGCTTTGGGGCTGGCAGGAGAAGCTGAGGGACCTGGGCTGCTGGAGCTTCTCAAGAGGAGGCCCAGGACTCATCCTGCAACTGCTCCAACGGTGGCTTCAGAGAATCCCAGAACCAGAAAGGGTGGAACAGGCCATGGAGATCATCAAGTCCACCCTGTGTCCTGACACCGCTTTGTCTCCCCTGAGCCTCCTCCAGGATAAACAACCCCAGCTCCCTCAGCCGCTCCTCACAGGACTTGTTCTCCAGACCCCTCCCCAGCCTTGTTGTCCTTCTCTGGACACGCTCCAGCCCCTCCATGTCCTTCTTAACTGGGGGCTCCAGAACTGCAAACAGCACTCAAGGTGCTGCCCAACCAGTGCTGAGCACAGGGGAAGAATCCCTGCCCTGCTCCTGCTGGCCACACCATTCCTGATCCAGGCCAGGAGCCATTGGCCTTCTTGGCCACCCGGGCACACTGCTGGCTCCTGTCCAGCCTGCTGTCCATCAGTCCCTGCAGGTCCCTTTCTGCCTGGCTGCTCTCCAGCCCCTGTGGCACCTTGTTGAGGGAGGGAGGCAGGGAGGGAGCGGGTCCAGATCCAATCCTTCCTGAAATGCGGTGTTTGCTGGCACTGCCAGTTCCCAGATCTTGGTATTTCCCTATTCTGGCACAGCCCAAGTGCAGCAATTTGCTGGCAAAGAAAGTCAAAACCAAGCAAAGACCTGGTACCTACAGCAACCCGATCTCATGTTTGCTGACACCGCCAGTGCCCAGATCGGGAATGTCTCAGATGCCTGCACAGCCTAATTCCAGCAGTTTGCTGGCACTGGAAAATTAGCATCTGGAAATTTCTCAGTGCCAGCAAAACCTAAATGCAGCATTTTTCTTGCAAAGAAAGCCAGAACCTAGCAGCTTCCCGGTGCTGCCACCAGCACCACCCAGGTCTGGTGTTTGCTGCGCAAGTGCCCAGATCTGGAAATTTCCCAGTGCTGGCACAGCCAAGTCCAGCAATTTGCTGGCACAGAAAGCCAAAATCCGGCAATTTCCTGATGCCAATACAGGTGCCCAGACCTGGTGTTTGCTGCCACTGACAGTGCTCAGATCTGGAATTTCCCTGTTCTGGCAGAGCCAAGTCCAGCAATATTCTGGTAAAGAAAGCCACAATCTGGCAATTCCCTGCTACCGTCATTGGCAATGCCAAGATCCGGTGTTTGCTGGCACCACCAGTGCCCAGATGCGGGAATTTCCCAGTGCCAGCACAGCCCAAGTCTAGTAATTTTCTGGCAAAGAAAGCCAAAACCTTGCAAATACCTGGTACCTACAGCAACCCAATCTTGTGTTTGCTGACACCACAAGTGCCCAGTTCCAGAATTTTTCAGGTTCCTGCACAGCATAATTCTTGCAATATGCTGGCACTGAAAGTTCACATTTGGCAATTTCCTGGTGCTGGCACATTCCCCACCCAGATCTGGTGTGCACTGGCACTGCCAGTGCCCACATCTGGCAATTTCCCTCTTCTGGCACCACCCATGTCCAGCAATTCACTGGAAAAGAAAGCTAAAACCTGGCAATTTCCCCTTGCCAGCACTGCCCAATCTGGAGTTTGCTGGCAGCAGGACCCCAGGAAAGAAGGAAGGAAAGAAGAAAAGAAAAGAGGAAGGCATCCAGATCCAGTCCTTCCTGGAGCCTGGAGCCTGAAATGGGCTGTTTGCTGGCACTGCCAGTGCCCAGATCTGGACATTTCCCTGTTCTGGCACAGCCCAAGTGCAGCAATTTGCTGGCACAGAAATCCAAAACCCATGGTAGCTTCCTGCTACTGGGTCTGGCTCCACCCACATCTTGTGTTTGCTGCACCAGAACCCAGATTTGGAAATTTCCTGGTGCCAGCAGAGCCCAAATCCGGCAGATTTCTGTCACTGGCAATGACACCACCCAGATCTGGTGTTTGCTGGCAGTGCCAGTGGCCAGATCTGAAAACTTCCTGGTGCTGGCACAGCCCAAGTCCAGTGATTTGCTGGCACAGAAAGCAAAGTTTGGAAATCTGCAGGTTCTGGCTCCAGCGCCACCATGATCTGGTGTTTGCTGGGACCGCCAGTGCCCAGATTTGGAAATTTCCCAATGCCTTCACAGCCCGGGTCCAGCAATTTGATTTTAGCCACCTTAGGAAGAGAAGTTCCTCGGACTGTGACTTTCCTTTTTCTTGGAACTGTTTAAACCTGCTCTGGACTGAAAACCCAGACAAACAGTGGCAGCTCACACCTGTGGCCCCCCGAGCTCTGGGACGCTGCATTCCAGCACCAGAGGGACTTAAAAGAGACCGAGAGAGCCAACTACAACCCACAAAAAGGACTTTCGGAATTTGCCATCTCTTCAGCACTGTTCGAGGTTTTATTTAATATTATTCATTTTTCATGCTTGTGAATACTTTACTTGTTAAATAAACTGGGGTTTTTTTCACTTTTCTCCAGGGGAGTCTTTCCCTGAACTAGTAGGGGGAGGAGCCGCTTGAACTTGCTTTCTAGACAGACCCCTTTAGGAGGTTTCCTCCCCAAATTTGCCCTAAGCCAGCACAAACAGTCACAATGAAAACTTCACCAGTGGCATAATTTCCTGGTGGAAAATCTTGTGACAGAAGCTTGATCTTGTTCTCCATGAGAGATTCTTGGGAAGAGCAGACAGGAGAAGATTCCTGGAAAACTGAAACAGCTTTCCAGAAGTGAAATGAAAATGAAAGAAACAATCCAGGATGTTTTCCTCTATTTATTTCTATGCTCCCCTTTTCCATGTTACACTACTTCTCCATCCCAGTAATTCCAGATGCACTGCACCTCTAATATCGGTGACTTGGTGATTTTTAGACACTCTAGAATCCCATGAGCCACACACAGTTTTCCTTCCCCTGTTTTTACTGGAAAGCAACACTGGAGATGTAAGTGCAATGCTGGGCTCAGGTAGGAATCCTACCCCAAGGGAAGGTGGCCCGACAGTGTTTGACCCTCAGCAAGGACAATGCACAGCAGCAGGCGAGGGGATCGCTGTGCCAGTGCGCAGGAGTCAGGGCTCTGCATCCGGGCTCAAGGCTGCAAAGTTCCCGTGTTTGGACAGACGGAGGGGCTGTCCCCGGGGCGCGCGGGGCTCGAACGTGGGGCTCGTGGGGCGAGCGGGGAACGGACACGGGGACGAACGGCCCCGGTGCTTCAGTTGCAGCGGCGGCAGCGGCGGCAGCAGCGGCGGCAGCAGCAGCGGCGAGAGCAGCGAAACAGATAATTTAAAACACACTTTCTCCTATTTTTCTTCCTCTTTCTCTTTGTCCCTTTATTTCTCTTTCTCTCCCTTTCCCGCTGTCGGGCACCCTTCTCTCGGGGTCCCTTGCCCGGCGTCCCTCTCCTCTCCCCGCCTCCCTGTCCCCTGCCGGGCCGGGCCATGCTCCCGGCCCGCCCCCGGCCCCGGGCGGGGCTGCCCCCGGCCCCGACCGTCCCGCCGCGGTCTCGCCTCCGCCTGGCTCTGGCCGTACTGGCGGTGGCGCTGCTGGGCGGGAATCAGTGCCTGGTGCGGGGGCGGCATCGCCGCCCTTCGGCTCCGCCTGGCCCGAGCCCGGCCCCGGCCCCAACGCAGGGTCCAGTCCCGGCCCCGGCCCCGGCCCCGGCCCCGGCTCCGGCTCCGGCTCCTTCCGGGGCCCGCGGAGGACACACGCGGCGCGGCCGCTCCCGCCGCCTCCGCTGCGGCTTCCCCGACCCGAGCTCCGCCGCTCGGCAGCGCGGCCGCCAGCCCCGAGCCTCCCGTGCCGCGTTCCCGGAAGCGAACGCCTGGGCATGGCCGGCCCGGGGCGGGTGAGGGGCGCTCGGGGGCCGTTGCTGGCCCCGGGCCGAGCGCTGACCGCCGCGTCCCGCCCGCAGGTGAGGCGCAGGAGGCCCTGCAGGAGCGGCACCGGCTGCGTTCGGTGCTGGGGCGCCAGAGAGCCTCGAGAGTGCCCAAGCTGGCCACTGTGAAGGAGGAGGAGGAAGAAGGCCCTGGAGCTGCTCCAGCAGAGGAGAATGAAGAGGCGGTGCCGTTCCATCCACCGCAGGAGGGTGAGTGGCAGAGCTGGGCTGCAGGACTGGAGCCTGCAGCCAACTTGGCTCCATCCCATCCCATCCCATCCCCTGGGGAAATGCCCAAGGACAGGACGGAAGAGGGGCCGGGCAGACATCCCGCAGGGGCCGTGCTCCATCCCCTGGAGCATCCCGGGGCTCTCCCTGCCTGGGGAGCGCAGGGCTGGGCTGTGTTCTCCGGCCTCTCCCGCAGCCCCTCAGCTCTGGCTGCGCTCGCTCTTTGCCAGATGCAGCCCTGGAGCGCACACAGCAGCAGGAGAGCAGCCGTGGCCGCTTCCGCAGCACAGCACAGGTACTTGCAGCCACCCCCACCTGGGCTGGGCCTGCTGTCCCTGCTCAGCCCAGCCCCCTGTGTGCAGCATTCCGTGCAACATCCCCGGCTTCTTGCCCTTCTCCTACAGCTTGTTTGCGACTTCATCAGGAGCATTTGGCAGGAAGAGACCAGCACCATGGGTACTGGGCTCAGAGCACACTCAGAGCTCCTCAGTCATGAGACCAGTGCCGCCCTGCTGGATTTGCTCCTGGAGAAAGGTGTTGCCAGGCCAGAACAAGTAAGCAGCCTGGGGCCAGGCTTCAATTCCACCATGAGTCCCGTGCCTTCCCCAGCCACGCCTGGTGGTCCCTGGGAGCCTTTGAGGCCATGGCAGTGCGCTGGGAAGGGAAGGACTTCTCTGGGGACCCTGGGGACATTGTTCCCTCTGGCAGCTTTCCAAGTCTCCCCATGCCTTCTCCAGGTGCCCGCCATGGTGAGGTACATTCACCGCTGGCTCATGGCCAATGATTCTGCCGAGCACAGGCTGGACAAGACCCTGCTGAATCTCACCATAGCACACCCGGGTGATGCAGTCGTGACACTCCTGCGTGTGGCCCCGTCCTGTGACAGGTATGGGGCCCACCTGCCCAGAAGGCTCAGGCCTTCCCAGCCCATCAGCCTGTACCACCTGTCCCAGGTGTGTGAGCAACAGAGAGTTCCAGGGCCCTCTGGCTGCTCCCTTTCCCAGCCCTGGCACGTCAGCCCCCGAGCCTGCTGCCATGCTGCCTTGCTGCCCCTAAGGGCCCTGTCTCCACAGGCCTGGGCTGCCTGGCTGCTGCTGGCCAGGGCCAGTGGACAGAGGCAGAGCCCGTGGGCAGCCAGTCCCCTAGGTATGCCCAGGCCACGGTGCCGTGTCTGAGACCCACCCTGAGACAGAGCTCTAACCCTACAGAGCTGCTTTGACCATGTGGAAGACCATAATGTGCTCGCTCAGGACTGCAGAGCCAGTGCAGCTGATACTCCTGGATGTGCTGGGGAGCTGGCCAGAGCACAGCATGTGCACCTCTGACAGGGACAAAACGGGTGTCTTTGGCCTGGCTGTGAGTTTCTGACACTGGCCTTTGCTGGCCCCAAGGCTCCCTCTCCAGTAGCTCTCCGTCCTCCTTCCCCCACTGCATCTCCCTGCCTCAGGCGCTGATCTGAAACCTGGCCCAGGGGCAGCTTCAGGCCCACCAGGCCCCGTGCTCCCCCTGCCAAGGTCTCTCGGGGCCTCTCCCTGCTAAGCTTGGGCCCTGCCACACGGACCCCTCGGCACTGAGTGCTGTCTCGGGGGGCTTTGTCCCTTGCAGGCAACCGTGGTGATGTGGAAGATCCTTCAGGAGGCCCCTGTCCCACGTATAGTGGCGCCGCATTTCCCCCACCTGTTTGTGCATCTGCTCTTCCAAGTGTTCTTCAGCACAGAAGAGATGCCAGAGGAGGTTGATACCTTCTGGAAGCAATGCCAGGAAGAGCACGGCCTTGCCACCAGCCCCAACAGGTGCTCCATCCCACTCCTCCTGTCCCTGCCACGTGGCCTGCCAAGGAGCCAGTGCTCCCAGTGTGACCTGTGCTTTGCTGTGCACACAGGTTTGCAGTGCAGACCCTGAAGTCCCTGCTCTGCCTTCTCCAGTCTGAGCAGGTGGTGGTGTCAATGGAAGGCAAGCGTGGCTGGGACACGCTGCTCTGCGTTGATACCCATCACTCTGCCGTGGCTCTGCTGGCCAGGTGAGACACCCCCTTCTCCCCATTGCTCCTGGCATTTGTGCCCTGTGCCCAGGCTGTCCCACACAGTCCCCGTGGCTGTGGGTCAAAGGGACGAGTGACAGCCAAGCAGACTGGAAAAGGCTGGAAAAGGGGGTGCCCAGGAGCACATCTCAAAGGGCCCAGGTCCCCTGGCAGTGGGTGGTGGGGAAGGACAAGAACCATGTGAGTCAGTGCTGGGAGAGGCTTCCCCCCCCGGCTCAAGGTCTTAGTGACACTTTCCACCTTCCAGGGAGATGTGCCATGCATCCAGGCCCTTGTGTAAAAGGATCTTATGCTGCCTCCTTGAGATGCTCAGCATAGAGATGCCATACTGGGATTTCCCTGCCCTGGCATTCCTTGTGGAGGTGAGCCTGATGGCCAGAACTGCCTGGCTGAGCTGCCTCCCAGCTCTCTGCCCTCTCGTCGCCGCAGCCGCCTGGGACGGTGCCCGCGCCCTGCGCTGCTGCCTGGGCCCAGCCCCGTGCGGCTCCGGGTTCCTGCCGGCCGGCTCCCCTGTCACTGCCCTGTGCCTTGCAGGTCCTTGAGTGCCTGGACTTGAGGGAATGCAGGGACAGCATCATGGATCTTGTCTTGTCATGGCACCTGCAGAGGGACCGCGCAGACATTGGCAGCCAGCTGCTCAGGGCCCTCCTCCCGCTCAGGGACCATTCCCCGCTGGTGAGAAGGGGGCAGTGGCTGAAGCCGTGCAGGCAGCGTGGGGCTGGGCAACGCAGTCGCTTGGCCTTGCCTGGCCTTCGGGCGCTGGGGCAGCTGCTCCCAGCTCTCCTGCCTCCCGCTTCAGCTGCCCCAGTGCTTAAGGACAGGCCTTTGGCCTCTGGGCCCTGCGGCAGCAGGGTGGCCTTTCACAAAGTCGTGTTCCACACAGGCCGAAAGAATGTGGAGCCTGACCGAAAGGCTCGTGGAGCTCCTGCGGGTCAGGATGACCACCATGCTACTGGGCTATCTGTTCCTGGATAATGGTGCCCGCATACCCAGTCCCATTGCCCTGCATTTGGCTAAGGTGTTCCTGCCACTCTTTGACCACGTAAGGCTCTGTGCCCCCAGCCATGGCCACTGGCTGCTGCCCGGACACTTGGGGCCCTGTGCAGATGCAGGCCTGTGCCAATGTGGGCCAGAACCAGCTGATGCTGAGCTCTTGCTGCCTTCCTGTTCTACAGGATGATAGCCAGGTGCAGCAGCTCTCCATGATTGTCTTTCACACCTTGATTTCTGCTGTAGAAGAAGAAGGAAAAAAGCCCCTGATGACACAAGTGTGGCAGAGCCTGCTCCCACTGCTCTTCCACTGCCATGATGAGAATCTGCGTGTGGCACAGGTGAGGACTCGTGGGCTGCTGCTGTCCCCCTGGCAGGGGGCTCGGCTGCTTCCTGCCCTGCACCTGCTGGACCGCAGCCTCCTCCAGGCTGCGGCTCCTGTGCCCTGGGCTGTGGGGCCATGTCCGCATCTCTGCTGCTCTCCAGACTTCTCGGGAAACGCTGCTTTGTGCAGTCAAGTTCCTGAAAAGGAAAGATCTTGAAAAAACTGTGAAGAAACAGAAACTCTCGAAGTTCACTGAGCTCCTGGTAAGGAGGGCCTGCATGCCCCAGCCTCAGCCGGGAGAAGGGCCCTGAGGGCGGTGCTCAGTGTGCGGGGCTGGCAGCTGTGCCCCTGCCCGCTGCTGCAACCAGAGGCCCCGCGGGCTCTTCTCCAGGCTCCCGTGGGCCCGAGCCAGGTGCCCATGAAGCCCCGGCCCGGTGGGGCTGCGGGGCGGGCCGGCACCGGGGCTCCCCGGGCAGCAGCCGGCCCGCTGCCCCCTCCCCTCGGGAGCCCTTGGCCAGCGGCTGCTGGCCGTGCCTCAGGGCTCTGCGGCCAGGGGAGGCCGGGGCTGGGCACAGGCAGCGCCCGGCCCAGGGGCTGAGCCCGCACCAACCCTTCCCTCCTGCCGCTCTCTGCAGCTGGCAGAGGACAGGAGCCGAGTGGCCGAGCACCTGCGCCGGGCCCTGTGCTACGTGGAGAGCCCACAGGAGCCCCTGCGAGAGGCGGCCGTCAGGTTCATGGGTGAGTCCCGAGCCCGGGCTGCCCCTCCCCTCCCTGGCCCGCCGCAGCTTGGCCCCAGCCCGGCCTGCTGCCCCGGCAGCGCCAGCCGTGCCCTGGGGCGCCGTGGAGCCCCGCCTGGCCTGGGCATTGCTGCTGCCGCCCTCTGGCAGCCATGCCCTGGGGCGGCAGCGTGCGGCAAGGGCCGGGCTGAGCCCTGCCCGGCCAGCAGCCCGTGTGGCCACAGCGCCGGCAGCGCCGCTGGCAGGGAGCTGTGCCGCTGGGGCCGTGACAGGCTCTGTGTTCACAGGCATGGCCGGGCGGCGCCTGAGGGGGCAGCAGCAAGAGCTGCAGCTGATCTGCACTGGTGAGTGAGGGCAGTGGGCTGACAGCGCGGGCTGCCGAGGGGAGCTGCAAGGCCTGCTCCAGCTGTGGAGGGCTCAGCTCCCGTGGGCAGAGCACAAGGAGCTTTCAGGGCCCCGTGGGCCATTCGTGGCCAGCAGCTTCGGGCTGATCCCCTTGCTCCCTGCTCCCTCCTGGCCACGGCAAGAGCCGGCTGGGATGGCCCTTGCAGGGGGCTCTCCTCGGCTCCCCGCAGATCCGGCTCTGACCGTACCTCTGTTCCTCTCTCTTGCAGCCCTGGAACGCCTGACGGATGACAGGAGCAGTGCCGTGTCGCAGCTGGCACTTGAAACACTGCATGTCCTCGGGGAAATACAGTGTGGGCGATATTCCACCATCCAGAGGCTGCAAGATCAGCTGCACATGGCATGGAGGACTCGGCCTCGTCTGTCGGGGCTCGGCTGGCTGTGCTGCCGGAAGACTTAGGAGAAGAGCTGATCCTGGAGGCTGGGGCAACCTGAGCCAGGGGTAATTTTCCTTTTCTTTAATATTTTTCTGTTCTTCTTTTCATTGTTTTATCTATATTGAAAATAACTAAATAATAGGGTATATATAATTATATATATATTATAGATTATAGATTACTGTAAATAATTATAGAATGTATTATGATACACAGACTGCCAGGAGCTTTTCTTTGCTGCCCAGGGTCTGCAGGACAAGAGGCAGGAAAGGGTGAAAAGGGAGCTTGTGCTCAGCAGCACAGCAGGCTGAGGGGTCCTGAGGCCCTGCAGGGGGAAAAGGGTGCTTGTGCTCAGCCAGCTGCCCAGGTGTGCAGCGGGCAAGGGAAAATGGCCAGAAGCCCCTTGGCCTTTGGTGGCTCTGCTGAAGCCTTTGTGCTGCCCACAGAGCAGCTGGGCAGGGGCCGGGGCTGTGGGGATCCCTGTCAGAGCAGTGCCTGGAGATGGCCTCAAGCCCTGTGCCAGGCAGGAAGCGCCATCCGTGTCCTCCTGGCCGCGTGCTGCTGGCTGCCTTGCTGAGGGCTCCCAGGTGCCTCTGGATGGGGCTGCTCTGCAGCTGCTGTGGGGCTGCGGCGCTGCTGCCGGGCATCTTGGCCAGGCTGGGGGAGACCCTGAGGGGCTGGGGCGCTGGCAAGCCCTGGGCAATGGGCTGTCAGAGGCCACAAGCAGCCCCCCAGCAGCTGCCTTGATCCTGACAGTGTTGACTTGCAAGAGGGATCCCGGGCACTGTGTAACTAACATCATTGGTACTGTGGGAAACCCAAATGCAGGGAAATCTCAGACCTTTGGTCTTGTCAGCAAAGCTTAGAATTAAGCACAGGATTTGATCTGAGACCTTGGAAAGGGCTTCCAAACTTAGGTGCTAGAAGTGAGAATGCAGATTTTTAGTTTATAGCAGAGACACGGGGAGGAATGTTGAAGTGGAGGAAAGTTTAGAGTTTTAGAGTCCAAGATCTAGAAAAAATAAAAGTAGTTACAATGGAAAACAAGAAGCTTAGGATGCAGTGCTGTAGGTTTGTGTGTCATAACATGATTGGCTAAGGAAGTTTACACTGTAGCATGAGTCCCTAAGACGAAATATTGAAGGGTTGGCTCCAAACCACAAATATCTTTGTTGGCTGTGTCTTCTTGGCCAAGAAATCCTTCAAAGCTCTTGTAATTACAAGTCTTGCGGCCCTGTGAGCCATGCGGTGGAGATGTGAGCCAAACTCACCCTTCCTGTCTGTGTAGAAGTGAAGAAAATGCAATGGCATCATGTAAAATACTCAGAGGTCCGCTCTCTAGCTTGTTCCAAACTCCTTCAACTCCTGTAGAGTGGGATTTAGCTACAAAGAGATGACAAGGACCCTTAGTGCTTCCTCTTTGACTCCAGAGTTAGAATCTTTAGAATTTAGAGTCTTTAGAATCTTTCACATAAGCCTGTGTAGTTATGTGCCAGAAATGGATCATTGGAAGAAACTTTGCCAAGTAACTTGCATGGAGGTTTGTTTGAAGGGTATTTGAGGAGAAAGGCTCCCAGCAGAGGTCTGGGCTTTGGCCGAGCTGTGTCCCCTGCTGATTGTGAAGTGTGCCATCAGCTGCAGGGCTTTCTGGGCTAAAAATGTCATCAAGTCACTTGGACTTGCTCGTTATGGCCTCTAAAAGCTGGACCCAATTTTGGGGCAAATTTGGAGACCGCATCTATGGGTGGATGGAGCACCTAGGATTTTCCCAGTTGCTGGGAATGGCTCTCCAGGTCCCTGGAGTATCCATCCCATCTGGTTTTGCTTGTGCTGGTTCCCTGACATCTGGGGCCCTGGGCAGAGCCCTGAGAGCCTGGTCTTCCCCCAGGGAAGGAGAAGGAGCCCCTGGAGAAGCTGTACCGGGTGGGGATGCTGCTGCTGCTGCTGCTGTTGCTGCTGCTGCTGCTGGAGACAGCGAGGGTGACATCAAGGATGACAAGCTCTTCCTCAGCCTGGCCACTGGAGGCTGAAGGTGATGGACTTTGATTCTGGCACCTTCTTCAAAGCCAAAGTCCACAGGGAATTTGCAGATGATTCCCCAGCTGGGGAAATTCTGCCAGATTTGGGCATGGCTCAGCCTGGCTGGGAACCAAAGGCTCCCCCTTTGCGGGGGCAGATGCAACTCATTCTTCAGTGGCTGCCCAGCTGCTTTGGCAGGGCTGGGGCATGGGCTGGGGTGGGTACGAAATGGGAGTGGGCTCCTGGCCCTGCCAACAGCCCCCAGCACTCACCGTGCCCCGGGCTGGGGCTGGGGCAGCCAGCCCGACACAAACAAAGCCCCATGGTGAGAGCAGAGGTGGGGCTCCAGAACCTGTGCACAGCTGCTTTGCTGTGCAGGCAAGGAAGGGCTTGGGCTGCTCCACTGCCCTTGTTTACTTTGGGATCACCGTGATTTTGGGGGGCAGTGCAGGGTGGAAGAGAGAAAGTGTGGGCTTCCCACACCCATGGCTGGGTTTTTCCCTGGCATGCAGGGGTTTGGCCTTCCTCAAGGCCCTGACAGAGATAAGAGTTTTTACCGTTTTTCTTGTTTTCCCTTTTTGCATCTAATCTCTTTTCAAGAATGTGTTGTTTGTTTTTCCAGAGGAAGCATTCCAGGTGGTCCAGTGTGGATGGGGAAGTGCTTGGGAGCAGCTGTGGCGTGGATGGGCCGTGTCCTTGGAGAAGGCTGAGGACATGGTTTGGGAGCAGCTTTTCTTCCAGCCATGGGTGGCATGAGGTGGGTCCCTGTGTGCTTGGCAGGGTGGGATCAGAGCTTTTGGGAGCTGGCAGCGAGCACAGGAGCATCCTGCTCTGGGCAGCTGCTGAGGGCTGGATGTGCTGTGGCTGGCTGCAGGCTGGGCACATGTGCTGCCCTCCTGCTCTGCTGCCAAAGGCAGCAGGGATGGGCAGCTCTGGGCACAGCTCTGGGCACAGCCAGCATGGCCTGGGCACCGCAGGCCTTGGCACAAGGGCACAGGAGCCCTCAGCTGATGGGCGGTTTCTGCTTTCTCCCCTTGCAGCCGGGCTCTGCGGGTGCTGAGGCTGCTCTGGGCTCTGCCAGGGCTCTGCTGGGCTCAGCCCTGGGCCCAGCTGGGCTGGCTCTGCCCTCACATTGCTCTGACAGCTCTGCATCAGACGAGCCCATTGCGAGCACAGTGCCTGAGCTTTCTGCTTTGGCAGGTGAGTGAGACTCTGCTGCAGGCCCAGAGATTGCAGCTGGGGACACACATCCAACTGGCAAGGACCCAAACTCTCCACAGTCCCAGCTGAATGCCTGGATCTGCACAGGGTGTTTTGTCTGTCCCATTCTTCCTTCTTGATTGGCTGGAATTGTGCAATTGCACTTTCTTCCTCCTCTAGAAGTGCCACGAGTGGGCGAAAGCTGGCGAGTGGGCCCTGCTCCTGAGGCAGTGCAGTCTGGAGCTGATGGATGGAGAATTGCCCTTCTGCACTGCCAAACCAGAGCAAAAAGCCGTAAGTGGGACTTTGTGTCTCTAAGAAATCCCTGACAGTTTCAAAGGGAATGTGCAGCTCATTTCCAGGCTGAGAAGGAAGGTCATCTTCTAAAGGATTTGGGGTTTGACAGAGTTTCCATTCCCAGTCCTGCTTGGAGCTGGAAGGGCACAAAGCAATTTCCTCTTGCTTCAAGCACAGTTTCAAATACAAATTTCAAATGTTTGGAAACAAAGCCCAAAATCTTTAAAAGGCTGCTGAGGTCAGTAAGATGGATGCATGCCATCAGCACATTTACAATGTAAATAACTGAGTTGTCTTTTTAAAAAGATCATTTACCTCTTAATGCAAAGAATTTAACTTTGCCTTTATGTTTTGTTTTTTCAGTAACACCTGGATTTTATTCCTATCCTTTACAATTTACCTATTTTTTTCCGTTTTCCTTTTTTTTCCTTTAAATAGAAAACATGTCCTATCAAAGGAATGTCCTTTGCTCCTGATTCCCTTGTGGAGCAGCTCCCTTCCTGCTGGCACAGCTGCTCAGGCAGAGCCTGGCAGCTCCTGGCCCTGCAGGGCTGAGGCTTTTCCCCGTTGCTGGGCACAGACTGATGGAGCAGCACTGCTGAACATGGGCACACAGAGGGACCAGCAGCAGCTGCCTTTGGCCACCTGAGGCTCCAAGGCCCAAACTCTGAGCAGCCAGGGCTGGAAGAGACTGGCAGGATCTGATCCCTGGATCTCGGCCAGGGCTGCACAAATGACCCCACAGCAGCAGCAGCAGCAGCAGCAGCAGATGGAGCTGACTTTGAGCACAGCCCCTGCCCCTCTTCCCTCCCGTGTGCAGCGGTGTCACAGCAGCCTGAGGCACCTGGGAGCCCCCAGTGCCAGCAGGGACTGGAGATGGCAGTCCTGGGCTCCTGGAGGCTGTGCAAGGAACGGAGCTGGGCACTCCCTGTCCATGGGGAGCTTCCAGATGGAAAAGGCTGCTGTGCCCAGGCAGCTGCAAGGGCACAGAAAGGAGGCTCTGGAGCACTGGATCTGTTCCAGTGCCACAGTCCTGGGCAGCAGCCAGCGAGCCCTGGGGAAACAGAGGGCACAGCAAGAGGGACAGAACCAGGCAAGGGCAGAGACTGGAGAGAGCCAGGCCTGGGAGCAGGAACAGCTGCTCCATTGCACTCTTGGAGAAAGCTCTTGGCTGGTTCAAAGCGCTGAAAGGCGTGAAGGGCAGAGAGGAGGCCCCACGAAACAATGGTCCTGTTTGCACAGCCTCCCCTCTCCGTGTCCCAGAAGGAATTGCATGGACTGTGTTCTTCTCTCTGAGTCGTCTCGTTCAGCATGAGCAACTCAGCACCAGGAGCTGAAGGAGCTGAAGCCTCAGGCCACAGGAGCTGGGCAAGAGGGAACTTTCTGAGCAAAGTAATACTGCTAAAATAGCCCCAGCTGAATGCAGCGGATAGAATCATGGAATCACAGAATCGTTTCTGTTGGAAAAGCCCTCTGAGCTCACCCAGTGCAGCCGCTCACCCAGCAGTGCCAAGCCCAGCACTAAACCACGTCCCTAAAGTGCCAAGGCCTGGACACCAGCCCTGAGTGAGGCCTGGACAGCAGTCCCTGAGCCAAAGGTGGCCTCTGGATGAACCTTCCAAGCAAAGGTTATCTTTGTATCTGCTCCCTGATGAAATATGCATGGTCATTAGGCCATGTAATAGATGTAGCCACTCCTTAGTGAGACATGTCTTGACCTTTGTGTATTTAGAAGCCAGACAAGGCCATGAAATCTGACATCTGGCCTTGTTTGGGGCTCTATGGTCAAAGTCAGCTCCCTTGGTTCCTCCTTGAGCCCTGGCTAGGCTTTGGGAGGAACTGAAGAGGAGGATGAAAGCAGATGTTGCCACACTAGCAGTGCTGTCAGTTTGTTCATTCAGCACTGTCAGAGCTGGGCCCTCTCCCAGTGGGGTTGGAGCCTCACCTGGGGCTGGAGGCACCTGCAGGAATTCCCAGTGCCCAGGAGTGGCTCTGCAGCCCTTGGCTGTGACAGCTTCCCCAGCTGCTGTGTGGGTCTGGGGGATGGTAAAGGCTGAGGGTAAATGCTGCTGGATCTTTGTTAATCACTGCAGGTAGTCTTTGTTGGGGATGGTTGGGTGCATTGCTGAGCTGCTCCTTTTGTGATTCTTTGCTGCTCTGAACTGCAGTGAATGACACTGATTCCTTCAGTTGGAGTCTGTGTCTCTGGTGCTGACTTTGCCCACTGGTAAAACAAAACTGGCACAGTCTGACCAGATCCCAACCAAAGGTCACTTGTTTAGTGCCAATGTGAGGAATCAGTCCCATCAGAAATTCCCAGCTGGGAAACCCTTCCCTGGAATTCCCTGGCTCTGGAGTGGGCTGAGGTCAGAGCCCTGTGGGAGCAGTGGGGCAGTCTGCAAAAAGAATCTGCACCCCTGGATGCTTTAAATGTATCCAGAAATTGCATATGGAAAAGGAAAAGACCTTGTGGGTTTGGGCAGACAAAGATGAATTTCTTCAGAGTACATAGGAAACAGCACCTTCAGAAGGAAATCATTGTTGGAATGCTCCCACATGGAGCAACAGAAGAAGGTTTTAATCTTGAGCTCAGATGCATTTGTGCAAGTGAAATATTGATATATTTTATCATTATATACGTATTTATAGGATAAGACAATATATATATTTATATATGTATTTATATATTTTAATATGTATCTATATTTCGGTATGTCTATATCAATATCTACATAAAAAATAGGAACAATATGAAATAGTGCTGACAATAATAATTTGGTATCTTTGGCTGCTCAGGGATGTAACACTAAATACCCTACAGAACAGGATTGGCCAGGACCCTAATGTCAGTGGTCAACTTTGTGAGATTGTATACAATGGAAAAAGGAGGAAGGGAGGAAATTGGCTATTTTTACAGGGTGTGCTGATACTGTGATGCAGAGTGTTTTGTCTGTTCCTGTGAAGAATACAGTGGTTTTGCCTGCAGGGTTTTTCATGTACCAGACTATGCACAAGCTGCAAGATTGGTTGAACAGGTGAAGGGGTTGTTAAAAGAGCAGCTGGAAAAATGAGGAGATGGGAACCTTTGCCCTTGGAGAACCCATCTCCCAGATGTGCTCCATGCCCTTCACAATGGCCCACTGGGGAAATGAAACCCCCTGGCTGTGCCTGGCTGCCCCCAGTTTGCAAATCCAACCATGGGCAGTGAAACTGGGCTGCCTGGGAAATTGTTCTGGTTGTGATGGCCCCTGGCAGGGCCAGCCCAGAGGCTGCAGGGCTGGGCCTTCATGCATTGGAATTAATTAGGATAAATTCAAAGCAAATGAGAGCTATCAATTCTGAAACAGGAATTCAGATTCCTTCAGGACACTTTGCTTTGGTAACTGCTCCCTTGGAGCTTGGCCTTGCAAAGTGTTCCTGTCATGGCAGGAGGAACTGATGCGGAATGTCCAGGAGAAATTACAGTAATTCTGTTAAACAATAATGAACAAGATTGGATTATTCAACCCTGTGACAGGGTAGCACAATTATTGATCTTGCAATTTTAAGAATGATTGTGAAAAAAGGAGATCCAGCTCCAATCACCACCGTTTGTGGAGATAAAGGGTTTGGATCCAGCAGCCCTAATAATGGAGCCAGAGTGTGGGTCCAGAGGCCAAATGGCCCTCCTGAGGCAGTTGAAGGAGCAGCTCCTAGGAAAGACAACTGTGAGTCCTGAACCCTGGGCAGGAACAATGGGAATGTGTCCCTGCAGCCAAGGATTCTGTGTGAGAACAAGGAGATCTGACAGGATATTGTTTTACACATCCTGCCAAACCAGATCTCCCTGTTTGCCCCAAGGGCCCCTTTGGAAAATGCTCTGATCCACTGGGCTCCATGTGAAGGCTGCTGTGACACTGAGGGACTTGCACAGGAATTCCATCCAGGAGCCTGGGTGCCCCTCAGGGATTGGGACCCAGCCCCTTCCAGCCAGAGGGGGAAGGGCCCCCCAAGCCTTGTTAGCCACAGACAGCATGGTAAAGCTGAACATCAAAGGGCCTGGGGGCATTATTCTGGAATTAAAAAGGTGCCAGCTCCATGGACAACAGAATTCTTGTTCCTAACTTGAATGAGATTGAGAAACAAGAATGAAGAATGGTGTCACTAAAGTAATACTGATGTCTGTAAGGTGTACCTTGATAGTCAGCCAGAATCTTTGTCTGCCACAAACACCTCTGGTGTTTCACCAAGGGATTGGTCATCAAAATGTAATGATGGCTTATGATGGATTGCTGAGCTTCTTTTGTAATTCTTTGCTAATGATGATGTGCTTTGCTGAGCTTATCCTTTTGTAAATCTTTGCAGCTGTGCATGATATAAATGACACAATTCCTTCAGTTGGTGTCTGTGTTTTTGGTAGTGACACTGCCCACTGGTGAAACAGGGCCCCCTCTTGCCTAGGTGTTCCCTGGGAAGGCAAAAACCCTCCCTCCAAAATTCCCCCCTTCCTCCCTGTTCCCCCCTTTACACCCTGAGCATGATGTGCTCTGCTCTGGTGTATGCCCGGGTCAGTTGGGCTCCCCTGTCCTGGCTGTGTCCCCTGCCCAGCTCCCCCGCAGCCCCAGCCCCTCCCCAGCGTGGCTGGACGAGGGGCAGGACAGGCCTTGGCTGTGCTGCAGCTCAGCAAGAACAAAACCATCTCTGCGTGCTCAGCCCTGTGCTCAGCACCCGGCCCAGCAGTGTCTCAGTGCCAGGGCTGTGCCCTCAGTCCCTGCCAGGGGTTTCCATGGCAACTGCCAGGCCAGGTGACCCAGGTGTCCCCCAGTGCCGGTTGCCATGGAAACAGTGCCCAGCCCCGCCCCTTTCTTTCTGGCTGACCTGGCCTTTGGCCCTGGCAGTGCCGTTGGCTGCTGGTTCCTGGTGCCTGAGCGGCCAGCGCGGCACAGGGCAGGTGGCCATGGCACAGCCCCCAGCAAGGGATCCCCTCTGGCTCTGGGCACTGACACCAGCCCTGAGCAAGGGGCCAGGGCAGCTTTCCATGGCCACCAACCATCACAACAGCTCCAGGCATTGGTTGTCATGGCACCAAACCAATGAACGGGTCCCCATGGCCATTGCCATGGCACCTGGTGGCACCAACGAGTGTGACTGCAATTGTACCTGGAACAGCCCTGGCACCGCTTTGTCCTGAGGGTTGCAATGGCAGCTGAGGGCAGCAACAGCTGGTGCTCTGCAAGGGCCCTGGGGCAGACGGGAAGGAGCAGCAGAGCAGGGGCTGATCCATCCCCAGTGCGCTGCACAGCCCAGGGCAGCGTCCCAGAGCGTCCTCATGGAGCTGCCAACAACATCCCCCCTCTGCAGTCCTGGCCTCTCCCCAGCTCACACAGGTGCCTCATCCTTGCAGGCACAGACACGGCAGCACTGGCTCAGCAGCCCCTGTTTGCATTGCACACAGCAGCGGGAGCACCCCCATGCTGTTGCAGTGGGGACGTGAACCTGAGGAAGCACAAATGCCATCAGCCCCTGGGGCCAGCAGGGGCTGGGGGACACCAGGGAAACCACTCAGCTTTGTCCTGGCCTCTGCAGTCAGCCAGAAATTTGTTCCCATCAGCTGGGAGTTTCCTGTCCCACTGCAGACTCTGTTGGTCAGAGCCAGGGCTGCCTGGCAGCCACCCCCAAACTGCCCTGAGAATTTCCTTGGCTTTACCTTTGCTTTCTTTACTCTTCCTGCAACAAATTTCTTCCCATTGCCCACCCCTCTTCCCTCCCCTGCAAACAGCCCATCCCTGTTTGCCCTTTCCTCCCTGGCTCCACTCCCCATTGCAGTTCCCGACTTGGCCCCATGGGAACATCCCTTGGGCAGCAGGATCATCCTACAAGTGCTGCAGGAATTGTCTGCAGGCTCCTGCAGTGCCTGGTGCTGCTCCCTTGCCAGAAGCACCCCAGGCCAGGGGGGCACATCTGGGCTGCTGTGTCTGGCTCTGGGGCTCCCTGTTCTGGGCAGTGAGGAGGAGCTGCAGAGGCTCTGCAGGACTGACAGGATGGGCTTTGGGGCTGGCAGGAGAAGCTGAGGGACCTGGGCTACTGGAGCTTCTGAACAGGAGGCCCGGGGCTCATCCTGCAACTGCTTCAAGGGTGTTTTCAGAGAATCCCAGAATCAGCAAGGGTGGAATAGGCCATGGAGATCATCAAGTCCAACCTGTGCCCTGACACCACCTTGTCTCCCCTGAGCCTCCTCTCCTCCAGGGTAAACAACCTCAGCTCCCTCAGCCACTCCTCACAGACCTTGTGCTCCAGACCCCTCCCCAGCCTTGTTGTCCTTCTCTGGACACGCTCCAGCCCCTCCATGTCCTTCCTAAATTGGGGGCCCCAGAACTGCAAACAGCACTCGAGGTGCTGCCCAAGCAGTGCTGAGCACAGGGGAAGAATCACTGCCCTGCTCCTGCTGGCCACACCATTCCTGATCCAGGCCAGGAGCCATTGGCCTTCTTGGTCACCTGGGCACACTGCTGGCTCATGTCCAGCCTGCTGTCCATCAGTCCCTGCAGGTCCCTTTGTGCCTGGCTGCTGTCCAGCCACTCTGTCCCCAGCCTATAGAGCTGCAGGGGTTGTTGTGTCCAACATGCAGGACCCAGCACTTGGACTTGTTCAACCTCACCTTGTTGGATTTGGGCCCTGGATCCAGCCTGTCCGGGTCCCTGTGCAGAGCCCTCCTACCCTGCAGCAGATCCACACCCACACTCAGCTTGGTGTCATCTGCAAATTTGCTGATGCTGGACTCAGTCCCCTCATGCAGATCATCAATGCAGACATTGAAATCCACGCTGGCTGGCTCTGACCCCTCGGCCATCCTGTGGGTGCTCTGTGATGGCACTCAGGGTGATCTGTTCCAACACCTTGCCAGGCACCCAGGTCAGGCTGACAGGCCTGGAGGTCCCCAGCTCCTCCTTCCAGCCCTTCTTGGGGATGGGCTCACACTGGCACCTCCAGTCCTCTGGGAGCTCCCTGCTGAGCCCGGACTGATGGTAAATGATGGAGAGCAGCTTGGGGAGCTCATCCACCAGCTCCCTCATCCCCCTGGGAAGGATCCCATCTGGTCCCAGAGACACCTGTGAGCATCTGAGTGGCTCAGCAGGTCCCCAGCTGCTTCCTCCTGGATTCCAGGAGGGCTGTTCTTCTCTCTGTCCCCATCTACCAGGCCAGGAGAACACTTGTTCTGGTTGGAAACTGTCTTATTTTTTAAATTAGTCTTACTTTTGAAAGCAAAGAAAGGTTAGGTACCTCAGTCTTTTCCTCATCTTTGGTAACCATATCCCCCACAATAAGAAATGGTGGTTTTCCTCAACCCTTTTGCCATGAATGCATTTATAAGATATATTTTGTTATCCTTCAAAGAAGTGGCCTGATTAAGTCCTAATTAATCTTTCGCCTCTCTAATTTTCTTTCTAAATGACCTAGTGATATTCTTAAACATTTCCTGAGTTTCCTGCCTGTCCTGTGTTGGCTACATGATGATTGTATCATATAATTTGTATAATGTAATTTGCTCCCTGCCCAGCCAGGCCCGTCCTTTCTCATGCTAACTCAGTTTTGGGCACAGAGGTAAAGGCTGTTGCTGCTCCTTTGAAATTTCTATCTTGAAGGGTGTCCATCCTTCCTGGAATCCTTTGTTTTTAAGGGCTGTTTCCCTTTAAAAAATCAGTACCTGATTCAGTACTTTCCAAATCTGCATCCTGAATAGGCTGAAGTCTGCTCTTAAAAATCCAATGCAGAAGATTTGATGATGCCCCTCCTTCCACAGAATATATAAAACCTCAATAATTTCATGGTCATTGTGCCCCAAACAGCCTCTGACCACCACATCTCCCACCAGCCCTTCTCTGTTTGTGACCAGCAGGAGACAGAGCTTTCCTTGGCAGTGGGAATTGCAGGAAACCTCCCCAAAGTGAAGCTTGGAGAGTTCAGGCTGGATCTGAGGAGAAAGCAAAGTCCCTCGCAGGGCAGAATGTTGATGCTGGAGGTGTGGCAGCGTGAGGCTGGGCCATGGCCGGGCTCTGTGTGCCAGGAGCCGGCAGCACTGGGTGCAGGGAGCCCAGGGAGGGCACAGCAACGCTGGGTGAGAAATGCTGGGGCACAGCGAGATGGGCGAGTGCAGCCAGCCAGGGCAGAGGAGCAGCACGCCCAGGGGGCGCAGCCTGCAGGACAGATGGCCAAGGGCTGGGCAGGGCTGGCAGGGTCACAGGCACCCAGGCCTTTGTGCCCTGGGCTCGGGCAGCACCTCTGGAGGCCCCACAGGAGGAACTTTCCTGGCAGGGGCTGCACTTTGCTTCTCCCTCGGCCTCCCTGGGGAGGCTGCAGGGGCTGCAGGTTTATGCCATTTGTCCTTACTGCCCCTCACATCCTCCTGCCCCACAAACAGCCCCAAGGCAGCCGTGAGGGACAGGCCCTGCTGGCCCAGGCTGGGCTCAGGGCTTGGCCTTTCTGCTTCCCCCAGCCAGCCCAGGCCTTGCTCAGCATTGCAGTTCCCTGCTCAGAGCCTTGGGCTCCCTGCAATCCTGCCTCAAGGATCTGCTTTCACCAGGCCCTGGGCAGCCTTTGGCACTCCCTGCCCTCACTAGGGCCCAGCCATGCTCCAAGGCACTTGGAGCTTTGCTGCTGACTCCTTCAGCAGCTTCTTCATCCTTCTCTGCATGCCTGAGGCTCCTGGACCCAGCCCCAAATCCACTGTGGGGCTGATTAAAATACAGAAAACCCTCAGGAGATCTTGGACTCTGAAAAAAACAGGGCCAGGAGACTTCTTCTCCTTTTTAATGCCTTTATTAAAAGTGATCAGCTCAGGATTGGGTAGCTCGGCAGGTCTGCAGCATCCCGTTGTCCCCCAAGGCGACTCAGAGGAGGAGGATATGCGCAGCTCTGTCCGCAAGGGGCAGAACTGGGGGAATCTAGTCCTCATGGGAGCTTTTTGGGCATGGTGTCCCCACCAGATGTTTCTACTTTTGCCGGCTGTCTTAGCAGGCCCTCATCTCCGGGGGCTACTCCCATGGTCAGGGCGAGAGGCTCCGAAGATGTTCCGCATCTCTGCAGGCCCAGCACTCGGCTCCTCACGTCCAGACATCACTCTAGTCTCTCAACTCTTATTTGGTTCGTTGTTTTTGGGGTCTTCTCAGTGCAGCGGGGGACCCATGCTGCATTCTGGTCTTGGAGTCACTTTGCATAACCCCCTCCCCTTCTCAGGTGTCTTCTCCTCACTGTTCGGGAAGGTTCTCACCCTTCAGTGTGTCAGAGAAGGGCCATTACCTCGCCCTAGCCAGGGCTTTTACTAATACAAAAACAACCATTAACGACAACGACTTGTAATTACTATAACACAGGCAGCAGCCCAGCAGTAGTGGTCCCTTTTTTTCTCACAGAAAAAAATCAACTGAATTTTTGTTCATAACAGTCTCCCTTCCATTGTCTTCAGGTTTTCAAGGCTTGTGCAGTGATTGGAGTTAGTTTGGAGTTCTCCTCAGGAGGGAGATTCCAAAATGCACCTCATGATTGTTTTTTAATCAAGGGTGCATTTTTTTATTTTTCAGTTCATTGAAAAGGTGACAGAAGCTTTCGCCTGGTGATCTTGATGCTGAATGTCTCCTGTGGAGGTCTGGGCACAGAGAAGAATGAGCCCCTTGCAGGCTGACCGTTTGGACAAGCTGCTCCTCACCCCCAGCCTCACCATGTCTGACATCGCCCACCTGGGACTGACATCCCAAAACATCCAAAAAATGTAGGCATTTATCCTTAAAAGAAAAATTTAATTAATTAATGATAATTATACTATTCAAATTCATGATAGTATTATTCAATATTTTTATTACCTGATTTGTATATTTATATTTTAAAAAATGTTACATTTTTATCAGGCAAAATAATTATTGGTCATTGGTTCTAAACAACAATTCCCTTCGTTATTCAATTATTCTCTACTGCCTATTTATTTATTCCTCTTTATGGTAACTAGTAATATTTGTAGTCTTTTTGGCATTATATTTATCATGTTTTGCTCTGATAGGGCCAAGTGGTGGCACTTTGTGATCCCTGGAGACATTTCTGAGGAACGTTTAGGGCAGTTTTGAGTCTGGGGAGGGAATTCAGAGAGAACTTGAGGGTCTGGAGGACACTTGGAGGAGCCGGGTGGGCACTTGGAGAGGCACTCAGGGATTCTGAGGGACAGTTCGGGGTCCGGCGACAGCACTTGGGGGTCCAGGGGGGCCCTTGGAGATCAGGGAGGGGAATTTGGGGCCCTTCAGGGTCCGGACGGGCCCTTGGGGGGCTCGAACGGGGCTCTCTGGGCCGCGGGGGGTGATGGGAGTTGTAAGCGCGGGTATCATACGGTTTAACCAGGGCTGCGGAGCATCACGGGAGTTCTAGGCGCAGTTGCAATGACTCTCAGTGGGGCGCGGGGCATGACGGGAGATGAAGTCCCGGCTGGGATAGAGCCGGACGTGCGACGCGGAGCATGATGGGAGCTGTAGTCCCGGAAGTGGTTCGAACGCGGCGTTTATGGGTCCGAGAAGGCACTTGGGGGACACTTTTGCGTCCGAGCCGCGACTTGAGATCCTCGGTGGGGGGACGTAAACGGTTCGGGAACTCTTGTGGGGAGGTCAGGGAGCCCTAACTGGGCTCTTTAGCGTCTCCCACAGCGTTTCCAGTGTTCCCCACTATGTCCCAGTCCTCCCCAGTCTTTCCAAGGACAGTTTCATTTCTCACGGTGGCCGTGGCAGCCGAACCCAGCAGTGGGGTCAGTGCAGTGCCCATGGCCACAGCCCTTTGCAAGGACCCAGTGCAGCTTGGGCTGATGATCCACCCTCACAGTTGGCCCAGGGCAGCTCTGCAGTGCCTTTGGTGGCACCTGGGGCTGGCACACACCTGAGCAATGTGTCTGCACTGGGGAAACTCAGGAGTTTGAGATTGCTGCAAAAATCCCCAAAAGTGAAAACCCCTCTTAGGCTGGGTGCAGGCAGCTCTCCAAGCACAGCAGGTCCCAGGGGAGTGAGGACAGACAGGATGGGGCTGGGCAATGTGGAGCAAGGTTGTCCACACTGGGTCAGAGCTCAAGGTGCAGCTTCTGTGGGCAGGCCAGAGCTGCGGAGGAGAAACCCTGGGTCAATATCAATCACAGAATTTTGCAACAACATCTGCTCTAAAGAGAAATAACATAAAATACTTCATTTAAAATAGGAATGTGTATTTCTTACAAGTTCTTTGAAATCTTTCTCCATAACTGGACTAGGAAAAGTTTAATGATTCTCACAGGACTTTGATGTTGTTTACATGAGACTCAGTCCCTGAGAGTGTCTTCAAAAAACTTCTCAAGAACTCAAAATTAAATCGGAACTCTGAACTTTCTTGAAGTTTTAATGGGTCCACTGAGGGCGATGACTGAGAAAAGTGTGCCCAGGTTCCACTAGAGCAGAACACTGGAGGCAGTGATGACAGCTGGGGACAAGCAAGGCTAAGGTGTCTCTGGTGCTGAGCACACCTGAATGTGTTTGAGGAATGCAAAGGGCCAAGGCCTGAGCCCCAGCCCCTGCCAAGGCAGATCCTGTCCCTCCCTCCTTGCTCAGGGCTCTTCCCGGGATGGGCACTGGCATGTGGGGATGTGCAATGCCAAGGGCAGGAGCATGGGGCGGCCCCTGCCAGGCTGCTGAGCAGGGACAAGGAGGCAATGAGGCCCCAGGCCTGCAAGGGTCACTTGTCCCCTCGTGGCCTCAGGCCCAGGCCCAGCAGCCATGGCCAAAGTGCTGCCCAAGGTGGCTCTGGCAGGGCTGCCTTGCAGCTGCTGCCCATCCCTGTGCCCTGTGCAGCCCAGGCTGTGCTAAGGTGTCCCTGCCCTGCGCCTCTGTCCCTGCAGGCTGTCGGTATCCCCTGGCTGCCCCATGTGGCTGAGCACTTCCTTTGCTGACAGCTCTGCCTCCTGCCTGCCTCTGCCTGTCCACACAGAGCCTGGGGCTGACCCAGACGTCTTCTGGGAGATGTGTTGTGCCACAGCCCTGCCCTGGGCGGGAAATTAATCTCTCCTTTCCATTCTGGGTCTTCACAGCTGCACTTGGTGACATTATTTCTATCTCAGGTTCATTTCCACTATGAAGAAGAGGTCCAATATATTTGAATCCACCTTTGTCATCCTCACAGGCTGTTCTTGTTCTGCCCTCAGTCTCCACTGTACCCAGAACTTCCAGTTCCCATACAGTGATCATGTTCTTGGGGCCTCCAAATCCCATCCTGGGAGATCTCTGGGCCTTCTCAAAGGTGCTCAGCCCTGGAGATATGATTTAAATCCAGGAATGGCTGAGTACATTTTTGCCCAAGATTGTATTGGGGAATATAATACAGAATAATACACTGTATCTTTTAAGTGACTGAGAGCAGATTTAGATTTTCTGTAAGGATGAAATATTTTTTGATGATGGTGGCAGGACACTGGCATAGGCTGCCCTCAGAATTGAAACTCCATCCCTGGATGTGTTTAAGGTCAGGGGCTTTGTACAACCTGAATGAGTGAAGGTGTTTCTGGGTAATGGGAGTTTTACCAGAGACTCTTTTCGGTCTCTTCTAACTCAAACCATTTTACATTTCTTTGGTTCTTATATCCCAACTGCTTCTCCACAGGGCTGCAAATACCTACGCACACCCTGCCAGCATTTTAATGTGGCCTAATTCCCAACACTTTCATAAAAAGGAAAGAATTGCCATATTAGGGACATGAATTGCCATGTTTATGGAGGAATCATTAAAAGCCCCAAAAGTAAAGAAACTGAAAGGAAGGACCAAAATCTCAGTGTGAAAGATTCACAAAGTGGGATATTGGCAGAGACTCTGATGGTGACCTCCCAGTTGAGGATGGGGGTTTCTGAGTATCAGGATGGAAGGTCGCTCCCAGGAGGAATCCTTGTGCATTTTCCTCCCCCATGGCTCTGCCCTTCCTGATCCAGCAGCTGTGGGGCAGCAGAGCAGGGGCAGTGCAGGGACAGGCCTGGTTCTGACAGGGCTGTTGTGGTTTAGGAATGGTGCTCCCAATTTACTACACCTACTACCAAGACCATGTGTCGCCCCAGATTTATATTCCCACCATTGCCCCCCCACACCACAGGGGCTTTGCCTGGCCTAGCCCTGATTGATCTCAGCCCATGTTTCACAGTCAGGGATAACCTGGAGATGGTGTCCAGGGTTCACCCTTGTGTGGCCAGTCCAGACCCCCCTGAGGCACTTTAATCCTGGCCGCCCCATCCTCCTGTCTGTTGTTGTGATGCTCTTCAGTGCCCAACTCTTGGGCACGTGAGCATCCACAGGAGGGAGTTTCACAGCCAACTTCTCCCCCAGACAGAGATGTCTTGCCCCAGTCCAGCAGCCCAGCTGGGTTTCCCTCTGTGCTCCCAACTGTCCTTTTTCCATGGTTCCAGCCACCCCAGAGAGCATTTCCCACCATCCCTGAGTCACTGCAGAGGTGCAGCACTGGCCATTTCTCTCGCTCAGAGCTCCAGGGATGGTCCCAGTGCTGCAGTGACTGCAGGAAAGGGGACCCCACAATGGGACATTTCTTGGTCAGACACAGACAGGAAGAGTGACAAACTGTCTGTGACTCGGGTTTTGGCCTCGCAGCCCCTGCTGTGGTTTGCAGGGAGCTGCAGTGTGGCTCAGCCCTGGTTGTACCCAGCAGTGCTGGCCTGGGAGAAGGTGTTGGTGCCAGCCGGCCCAGGGAGCTGCAGCGTGTGGGGAATGACTTCCTCCTGGCCTCCTGCCCCAGGGTGGCACTGCAGGGCCTCATGGAGCCAAGGGGCCATTGTAGCTCTTCAGGGCCCCATGGAATTAAGGGGACTCTTTGGACATTGTGGGGCCTTGTGGGACTGAGGCCATCGTGACACTTTAGAACCAAGGGGCCACTGTGAAACTACAGGGCCTTGTGGAACTGACACTGAAATCACCCAAAAAGAAACTTTCTAACACAGTTTGAGTATCAAAAAGCATTCATTTTTATTGCAGTACTGATCACTTGGAGGATCCTTCCTCCATTCGAGTGCCCCAAACATCATGCGAACAGAGGTTTTATGACACACACAAGTTCCATATTTATGAGCTATAGAGGTTTTATGACACACACAAGTTCCATATTTATGAGCTATTCCTCTGTGATGCTCTACATCTGGCCTGTAGGCCACACAGTATAAATAATTCCAACTTCATAAGTGATTTATTATATAATTACCTTGCTTATGTAATTCAACCAGTAAGAGCAGACCCAGGCCATTGGAGACTCAGGCTGCTATTGGCTGGTTAGCTGAGTAGTAACTGGCTCAGCCAATGAGGATTACCTTCATGGGCCTTCTTATCTATATAAGGAAGTTAGATCTCAATAAAGCTGCCTGTTGCTGCATGAACATGTACAGTCTAGTCACCTGTCTCCATGGGCAGGAGTTACTCCACTCTCAGGCTTGCAGAGTGCTGCCAAAACCTGGCATCACTGAGCACAAGGACGGCCTCGCTGGTGCCAGGAAAGCTCAGCAGCACCTTTCTCTCCCAGCAGCATAACACTGGCACAGGCACTGAGCAGCCACGGGCAGCTGACTACTGCTGGGAGACAAAAACCCCAAAACTGGGGGGTTTACAGGGCAGAAAAAACGTGGAGGCACTTTTCTGATGACACCTACTCTCATCAAGGCTTCATCCAGCAAGAGGAATAGATAAGCTAAACTTATTTCTGGATAAACCACGTTATTTCCACCCTGAGGACCTGAGGCTAGCACAGGAGCCAGCGGAGGCCTTTTAGACAGCAAAACATTTTTGCCCATTTTCCCAGGCTGGCTCACGGTCACACCTCACCCATGTGGCTCCAGAGCTCTTGCTGTGTCCCACAGGCAGGTTATCCCTTCACATCTGCTCTCGCAGGTTCCAGTGCCCTCCCGGAGCGCCTCCCTGGCTGTCCCAGCACAGTTCAGCACAGCTCAGCTCGGGGTTCCACACGCGACGGGGCTGGGGCACCTCAGAGCTGCTCCTGCGGGCGGGTCACCGCCATCGGTCATCGGCTGAAGGCCTAAAGAGAGGACAGCAGAAACATCACAAATAAGCCATTAGTTCCATCTGTATTCACAAAGCTCGACAGCAACGGCCTGGCTTGTGGCAGAGGACAAAAGCCAGTACACCGAGCGAAAGGCTGAGGAATTAATGCTGAACCGCACAGCCGAGCAACATCCCCAGTCCCCCGGCCGAACAGCTAAACAGGAGACAGTGAGTATTTCAGGTGGCGCTTTCCTGCCCCGGAGCCCCGGTCTCCAGCCCCGCTGCCGCCGCCACCCGTGCCCTGTACCCTCCCCCCCCCTCACCTCATGGCGGCGGTGGCCCCTCATGGCGAGGGAGCTCGGCCCGCCAGAGCCGCTCCTGGCCCTCATGGCGGCGAGCTGAAGAAGCCCAGCCCCCCAGAACTGCTTCATCTCCACACGGCGGCGGGGGCAGAAAAGGAGAGGGCTTGGCCACGCTGCCGAGGTGATTCCACAGACACCGCCCCGCTCGCTTCGGCCGCTCCCCCTGGGGCGGGGAAAAACCCTCGGTAATCAGGCACCGGGAGGGACTTTGAGATCGTCTCGTCCCACTCCCTGCCATGGGCAGGTACACCTTCCACTGTCCCAGGTTGCTCCAGTCCCTGTCCGACCTGGCCTTGGACACTTCCAGCATCCCTGACAGAGCCGGAGCAGGAACACGATCTGTGGAGCTGGGAGAACTGAACTCAAGCACCGGCTCATGGGAAGCAGAGGGCTGGTGAGCTGCCTCTGCTTGCCCCTGATGTGTTCCACTTCGGGCACAGGAGGTAGAAGTGTCAGCTCAGAAACAGCTGCCAGCAACAAAAATCCAGCCCTGAAATAAGCAGAGAAAAAGCTGTGGTGCTGCCAAGTGCCTTGCTGGGAGAAGCACAATTCCACACTTTCCCTGACCTCCACTGGATGCTGTAACATCAGCCCAGTGCTCTGTGTATCCATGTCTGGGCACAGCAGTGTAACAGTAACTCCCTCGCTGGGGATCCATTCAAAGGAAGTTTTTCTCTGGGCTTTGTGCTCCATTGCGACACTTGAAGGCCTTTCCAGAAAGCCTGGCATCCCTCCCCCACGCTCCTCATGTGCTTATGCTCTCAGAGCTCAGCAGTGAACTCAGCTGGAGCTGCGCCTTGCCTCAGGCAATCATCCACTCCAGCTCTGTCTTCTTCAAATGTTTCATGGTCTATTTTCAGCCCAAGCAGGCAGCTATTCTTCCTGGATGTGGGGTGCTCCTCTCCAGCTCAGCCTGATCCTGCCTTGTCCTGGGAAGCTCTGGGCTCGTTGTGCCCAGGACACTGCTGTGTGCAGGGACAGAGGCTGGTGCTGAGCAGAAGGAGCTCGGTGCTTCCCCTGTCACTGATGAACCTGGTGAGGAACAGGTTTCCCAGCTATGCCCAGTGCAGCACAGCAAAACCTGTCTGGGGGAGAGACAGGTAAGAGCAGACACAGAACACTTCATGCTCTTGTTCCTGGGGGTCTCGCTGCCCATGGCCAAGGGCACGTGCCCACACAGGCATGGATGATGACTCTGCCAAGACCCTAAGCCACAGCTTCAGTTTAGAACTGTTTAATTCATTAGCCCAGCATGGGGCCCAAATTATTATGCTTTGTCTCTTTAATAAGACATTTTCAGCAGGACTGGGGAGATACTTCAAAAGCTTCCTGAATGCCAAATACCAGAACTCAGAAACTCTCAGTGCCAGGACCAGTCTCTCACTTCCCAGTACAGATTCCCTCTGTGTGCACAGCTTTTTCTCTGCTTGCTAGCCTTGGAGGAGGGCTCAAACAAAGGCCTGCACATCATTTGTGAACTTTGGGTGAAAAGCATCAAACCAGATGAAACACAGCAGAGCAGCTCTGCCATGGGGGTGAAGCCCTTTTCTGTCACAGGAATGTGCTCTCTGCAATAGCTGCAGCCAGTCCCTGTTGTTCATCTTGGCTTGCTGACCACTAAACAGAGCCTCCTTTTCTCCTGCAAGTGTCGTGGCAAGGCCTGAAAGGACTGAGATACTTTGTTCCAAGCCAGATTAGAGATATGAGTTACTACAAAACAAAAGCCCAGCAAGCCTCCTGGAGAGTTCCTCTAGTCTAGACACAGCCTCCCCTGAGCTCTCTGCATCCCAGCACAGCCCTGCAGCTTGTGTTCAAAGCAACTCAACTGGCTCCAGAAGCCTGGGTAACCTCTGTCGAGTGAATGTTCAGTTGCAGCATAAAGGAGGAATCACATTTGAGTGATTTTGCTCCCATAAATTAGCAGGATGGGTTAAACCAGGACATGAGCACTGTCTGCTGGCACAGTGCATCCACTCAAGAGATCTGCACTGGCATGGAGCTGTAGTGCTTCAAAAGACATGTGCTCCAAGCCTGGGGTGGGACATCCCCCATGTAGCTGATGTCTGCAGCTCCTGTGGCAGCAAGAGAGATCCTTTACTGTCACCTCAGCCCTGAACACACCCGTGCCCAGGGCTCACTGCCTGCCCCCCGTCACTGCTCAGCTCTGGCACTGCAGGGCTGGTACTGTGATCCTTCTGTACCAATCAGATTTTGGCTCAACACCATTTGGCCACACTGTCAGTCACTGGAGAAAAAGACAGAGTAGTACTGTGGGAAGAGGAAGAAAATTCAGTAAACCTATGGAAGAAAAGATCTGTGGATGTACATCATCATTTACCATGGTGGTCACCTCCAGCCCCACAGCCAAGCACGTTCAGGCTTTGGTGAGAAGAACTTTTATCCCCCTGGTGTCTGTCATGGCTGGGGCCTGTGATGATGACACCTCATGGGTGTTGGTGCTTGCACTGCCCTGTGAGTGACACCAGCCTTGCTTGGCTCCCACACAGCAGAAGGCAGGGCAGCCATGGCCTCGATGGTGCCTTTTCCTCTTTGAGGTGCTGCACCCAGGTCAGGGATACCCCACACATGAGCACAGACTGGGAGAAGAGCTCATTGACCAGCAAAGAAGGGCTTGGAGGATATAATGGATGAAAAGCTGGACATGAGCCAACAGTGGCAGCCCAGAAACTCCCCTGTGCTGGGCTGCACCCACAGAGGAGTGGGCAGCAGGTGAGGGGGGGATGGTCCCCCTCTATTCTGCCCTTGTGAGATACCCCTGCAGAGCTGCTCCAGCATCAGAAGGACCTGGAGCTGTTGGAGCAAGTCTAGAGAGGCCATGGAGATGCTCCCAGGATTGGAGCCCCTCTGCCATGGAGCCAGGCTGGGAGAGCTGGGGGTGCTCACCTGGACAAAAGAAGGCTCCAGGGAGAGTTCAGAGCCCCTTCCAGGGCCTAAAGGGGCTCCAGGAGAGCTGGGGAGGGACTGGGGACAAGGGATGGAGGGACAGGACACAGGGAATGGCTCCCACTGCCAGAGGGCAGGGATGGATGGGATATTGTTCCCTGTGAGGGTGGGCAGGCCCTGGCAGGGTGCCCAGAGCAGCTGGGGCTGCCCCTGGATCCCTGGCAGTGCCCATGGCCAGGCTGGACATTGGGGCTGGGAGCAGCCTGGGACAGTGGGAGGTGTCCCTGCCATGGCAGGGGGAGGAATAAAATTATTTTTATGGTCTCTTCTGACCCAACCCATTCTGTAATTCCATCATCTCCTCTGCCTCCACAGAGGGGCCATTTCCACTTCCCCACTGCCATCACAAGATGGCATTCCAGACCTAAAAGCTGAGCTGGCTCAGCTGATACTTGGAGATCTTTTCCAGGCCCTGGGGTGTCCAGCCTCAGAAGAAGCTGTGGATTTAACCCTGCCTGCTGAGCTCTTCTGCCAGGTCTCAGCCCTGACACTGCCTTTTAATCACATCCTTTAACGCCAGGGCTGTGTTTTAATCAGCTGCACTGAAACACTGCTGCCGTTACTGTGTAACCTCTGAGCCATCTAATTGCACTGAGTTAAGCCAGTTACAGCTTTGACAGTGAATGTCATGCAGAGCACTTTAATCTTGACCTGCAATACCTCGGGCTCTTGCAGGGCCTCCTCTGCCTCCGAGGACACGCTGCTAATCAGACCGAGCCAGGATGTAGTTTAAGAGATGGACAAAGGGAGCCAAGGGCAAATCATGAGCAAAATGAATCTGACTAATTTTGTTACAAAGCAGTGTTGAAGGTAGAGCTGCCTTTTCTTTGCCTGAGAATGATTTGGGAGAGTAGTGAGAATAATTTTTTTCAATAATTTATAACTTCAAAATAATAACAAAAATAAAAAAAAAGAGAGAGAAAAATCATTGTTCTTAGATATGTTTTTTAAAAAGAAAGCTTATTTTGAGTTAGGTGCATAAAGCACTGGTGCAGTGTGTTATGCCCTGTGTCTGCTCCCACATGTGAGTGGGTGCTCCAGGCTTCACCCACCAGTTGCTCCCTGCAGGAAGAACCCATGATCCAACCATCTCCTTCCCTGGCCAAGGGCCTGCAGCCTCCCACCAGGGCTTGGTGCCATGTCCTGTGCCTGCCAGCACAGCTCCCCAGGGGTGGCAGTGTGGCAGGATCTGCTGCTCAGCTGGCTCAGAGGCTGGGGCTGGCTGTGTCCCTCTGGGCAGCTCAGGAAAGGCTGCTCCGGCTGCTCCTTGCAGGGAGCTGGAGCAGCAACCTCACTTGATCGGGGGAAAGAGCAGTCAGGAAAGGTTACATAACCCTGATCAGGCTGCCAGAGGGGTGGTGCAGCAGCAGCAAGGGCAGTGCCACTCTGGATGTGGCTGGGCAGGAGCGTGCCCTGCCTGTGGGACCCTGCCTGTGGGACCCTGCTTTTGGGACCCTGCAGCCCCTCTGTCCATTCACTCTTGCCTGGGTCTCCTGGCCCTGTCAGAGCTTGCTGGTTTTGTTGTTCAAAATGCCCTCGGGCAGCTCGAGGAGCCCGTGCAGTTCCCTCTGTTCTGGGCTGAAACTGCTGCACAGCAATTCCTTTTTCCATTTCATCTCTGGCAGAGCCCTTGAGCTTTGCTCCCTTCCTCTTCCACCCTCCTCTCCTCCTTCTGAGCTTCTCCTTGGCCCAGTCTCCTTCCCTGGTGTCCCCTTCTGCTCCCAGCTCCTATTTAACCCCCATCTTTTCTGTCCTCTCCTTCAGTGCTCCTAGCCAGAGGACAGATCACAAACCACAAGCTCTGCTATCCATCTACCAGATCCCAAGCCACTGTCTCAGTGTGATAAAGGTGATCTGCTAATCGTGTGGAGAGGATCCCCCAGGATGCAAACCCCTGCTGGGATCTGTGGCAATTCCATGGCATCAGCCACAGGGTAAACGTACAAGGGAGGGGTTGCAGCTGCCTTGCTCGAGTGTGGGCACCACAATCAGCCTGCCTCAGGAATTGAGACCTGCACAAGGCCCACCAAACACACCTGTGTCCTTCCAGTGCCCCACCAGGTCTCCTGGCAGCAAGGAATTTGCTTTAGTTCTGTGAGTTTTATAAAGCCTGACTCAAATCCCAGGGATTTCAGGCAGTGCTGACACGCAGAGTGGGGTGGTGTGAGCACAGCCCTGGGGTCAGGTGCTGGGGCAGATGGGTGGGCACATCAACATCAACCCAATGTTTTAGAGCAGAGCTAACTAGGAACAGCTTATTCCATTAAGAAAAAAAAGAAAACCAATAATCATTCTTAATTAGGACAGAAACCTCCAGATAGGCTTTTTTAAAGAAAATGCCTAAAAATACCATTTTTGCTTTGATTTGAAAACTATTTTTTGCTCTTCAGACTGTAAGATAAAACAATTTGAATTGATGATGCATTTCACAGCAGAAATACATCCCTTTTCATCTTGAAAATGCTGAAATTAGTTGTTACAAAATTTTCAATGTTTACCCCCTTTCTTAAAAAACAAAATTTTTAATTTAGATGAAATGTCTTTTTTTTTTCCTAATGGAAACTCTTGATTACATTTTTACCCAACAGTTCTAATTAGAATTAACAATTACAGCTGATTCTTGGTGGGGTGATAAACAGCTGGACTGCACAGCCCTCTCCACTCTGGGACTTCCAAACAAGCCCCAGCCCTGGCAGTTTAGCCTTCTGCAACATTTTCGACTTGTCTAGTCACTGGAATTTATTTTTCTTTCTTTTTTTCCCACCCTTTCTCCTCTGAGGGTTAGATTTTACCAGTGCAGCATCTCTAACAGTCAGGGAACTTCACAGTGAGTTGAGATCGCATTGATTTCTCGAGGAAGAAGCCGCATACTAATTTTTCCGGTTTTCCTCCCTTGAGGAAGACAGGTAACAGCTCCAGGAAGGCAGCTGGGTTTGTAGATATTATGTTTACCCACTGGCTGACAGGGAATTCTGAGGTCTGTGGGACCATCATGGGACACAAGGAGACTTTGGCTGGTCTGGTGCAAGGCTGGATTTGCTGAGAAAGAATGTGGGATTAAAGCAGAACAGGTTAAACCTGAGAGAAGCATCAGGTGAAGATCAGGGGATGGATCAGTCCATGCTATGCTGCCAGAGCTTCCCCCTGCCTCCAGGATGATCCTCACAATCCAGCTCTGTAGGGCGAGGAAAGGAACACTGGAGCAGCGAATGAAGAGGAAATGACTGTGGTGGAGGGGAAGGGAAGATGTCAGAGTCTGCTCTTAAACCCCCAAACCCTCTATTCCAGGCACCGAGGCAAGTTTGTCCAGCCTTTGCAGGCAACCTCCAGAGAGCCAAGAGGCACTGGGACATCCTCTTTCAGGGGACTGGTGTCCCCAGTGCCGCTGTCACTCCTGGACTGCCATGTCCAGTGCTTTTCATGGCTGTTCATCCCTGGGCTGGCTCCATGCTGTTAATGGCTGATCTCTCCCTGGAAACAAGCCCATGGCCTTTGCCTGTCCCACCTCGCCCCTCCCACTCCCCTGCCAAACAGTTATTACCTTCTTGGACAAACCTGAGATAGTATTAAACGAGAGGGAGGTTTTCATACACAAATGTCCCTGTGATTAATGGATTAAGAGATTCTGTGCAAATTAAAGCCTTTCTTCATACTTTGCACATCCAGCTCTTCAGCTGTTGTTCTTTCCCTTCTAGTCCTTTACAGAAGTCCCTGTGGGCCTTGCTTGCCCCATTCCTTTTGCTGCAGTTTTCTCCCCACAGTGACCCAGGGATTTCCCCCAAATCATTGTGCCCACTGAGTCCTGGGCAGACCCTGCTGCTCCTGAATCAGCACTGAGGAGAGGAGGATGCTGTGAGCACAGCTTGTTTATACACAGAACCAGCCCAAGAGAGGGGCTGTAAATGCCTCTTTATTTCCATATTTATCATTGCAGCTCAGATGGATGAGGAACCCAATGGAAAGTTTAGATGAAACAGAGAAGAAATGAAAAACTGTTGGCAAGCGGCAGCTCAGCTGAGACTGGCAGCCTCAAGGGCTTCCAGAAGGAAAAAGGCTTTCAATTCCTGCACTGCTGCTCCATAACAACCCCATTCCCCTGCCAGGCCAGGAAGAGTGGGGCAGCTGAGGAACCCTGCCCTCCTATGATCCCACCCCAGGGAGATAGACCTGAGACCCCAAAGCAGCACATTTGGTCTTGCTGATGTTTGGCAGGGCTGATTTCTTCCCAGAGCAGCAGCAGTGTGGGTGTGGAGGCTCCATGAGGATCTCCAGGTGATGGACACTGTGGTCACCCATGCCATGGTGGAAAGGAGCCACAAAGGCTTTGCTGGACACCTTTGGAACATCCAGTGCTGGGTGCTGGTAATGGATGATGATTTAAAGCCCATTTGTGCAGGGAATAATGGCTCATAACCATCCCCTCTCCTTTAGTGGTGTGACACTGCTGAGATGGGTGGTCTCATTTCCACCTTAGGGGAGGCGTTTTATTACTTGTCCCTGGCCTTGCTCCTGAGCCCATGTGTGCTGTGATGTGGACGTGCTTCAAATGCAGTGACAAGGAGGTGGCAGCCAGGATGTGGCTCCTGGGGGAGGCAGCCAGAGAGGCAGGGATGGTGCTGCCCACAGCTGTCCAGTGATCTGAAACCTTCAGCCCTGGGAGGGAGTGACTGCTCCAGGCCAAGGGAGTCTGACTTTGCTGGGGGATAACCAGGACTGTGTGTCTGTGACCGGGCTCTGTTCCATGGGGAGGAGGCAGGGGATTGAACTGTCCCCTTGCTGCCTGCATGGCCCTCTGTGTTGGCCAATTTTTCACCTAAATCCTGGCTTGAGCACCCATAAAGGCCCCTGCCCAGATCATCTGGCATGATGGCTTCTAGAAAAGCGTCCCTAGGGTCGCTGTCCCTGCCTAGTCACAGCTGAGCTGGTGGCACTGAAAACTTGAGTTTCCATTCACATCCCTCCTGTACCTGCAGGTCCCTGTGCCCTCACTCGGGGCTTTATTCTCCTCCCTGCTTTCCCCTCATTTGTGCCCGGCTCCGGAGGAGAGCACTGGGAATGTATCACTGTGTTGGCTTCGCTGATTTAATCCAAATTTAACCAGGCGGGAGTGAGCGAGGGCAGCCCGGGGGCCCGGCATGCTGTGAAGAACCCGTCGGTGCCGAGCGGTGCCGTTAATAACGGGGGTGAAAGGCAGCAGCCCCCTGGCATCGCCCCTCTCACCCTGGCACAGCTCCCACGGGGACAGAGCTGTCCTGGGGACACGGCACAGGCACTGTCAGGGGCTGTCACCTGGTGGGCGCTGAGCCCTTAGTGCCAGGACAGAGCTGTCCTGGGGACACGGCACAGGGACCCTCGGGGGCTGTCACCTGGTGGGTGCTGAGCCTGAGCTGTGCCAGGACAGTGCTGTCCTGGGGGACACAGCACAGGGACCATCAGGAGCTGTCACCCAGCGGGCACTGAGCCCTTAGTGTCAGGACAGAGCTGTGCTGTGGATGCGGCACAGGGACCCGTCAGGGGCTGTCACCTGGCGGGCCTGACCCCGAGCTGTGCCAGGACAGAGCTGTCCTGGGGACGCGGCACAGGGACTGTCAGGGGCTGTCGCACGGCGGGCCTGACCCCAAGCTGTGCCAGGACAAAGCTGTCCTGAGGACATGGCACAGGGACTGTCAGGGGCTGTCACCCGGCGGGCCTGACCCCGAGCTGTGCCAGGGCTGCATGGGCAGCAGCTCACCCGCGAACCCGGAGCTGCATCCCCGCTGGCAGAGCCCTTCTAGAGCAGGGATGGCCCCGGGCTCATTGCATCCCACCTATGGCTCCAGAGCCCCAGAGGGACTGATGGCAAACGCCTTTGGATGAGTCTCTTTTTTTGGCAGTGAATGAAATAAGATTTGTGCTGCTGGTGATAAGAGACTGCAAGATGGACTCATCTGATCCTCACAGCAATTCAGAGAGGCTGATGCTGACATGGCAGAACAGGTCCTACAATAGTCTTCACGTCCCAGCACACAAAATGGGTGAGAAAAAGCATTTTTAAAAGTGACTGGGGAAACTCTGCAGTTATGATGCTATCCTATCTCAAGCCCAGGGTTCCCCTCCGGCCTCTTTGGAGTCACAAGTACTTAAAAAATGCTCTGCTCTGAACTCAGGCTGGGTCATGACTCATGTCTTGGGCTGTAAAAATGCATTTCATTGTGTCAGCAGGAAAGTGGCTGTGGGCAGCACTCTGGCAGCGGTGAGGCTGGCCAGGGCAGGCTGTTCAGCAATTACACCCACTGGAGCCCAATTTCCATCTCATATTTTGCTACAGCACACAAAAAAGGTTCAGGGGAAGGAAAGGCTGAAGGGGAAAAGTGTTTCACTTAAAAATCCTGGTAGGACTCTATGCAGTGGCTTGTCTGGCCACAAATCCATCTGTTTTGGTGCAAGTGCAAAGCCTGGACCTGCCACCTGGAAATGTGACCTCAGGAGTCTCCTGTAGCCTGTGGAGTTTGCTTTGTACCCAGAAGAGACACCTCTCATGCTCATCCTGGCATCCTTCCAGAGAGAAAAGGGCAACTGAACCCTCTGGATGTCTGTGCCTTGCTGTGGGCCTTGTCTCTGGGTCTTCCCCCAACCAAAACTACTTGCAGGTACTTTTAGTATGAGCCCATCACCAAAAACTAAGTTACCTGTCAAGGGCAGCACTGTGAGGCTTCACAGCATTGGCACCCTGGGACTTAATTTTGCTTGTGGACTTAAATGTCCAGTTATGTATCTGGGAGTGTTTAGCTGTTGTGAGCAAATTTGGGACACATTGCCACAACTGAGTCACTGGAGAAGCCAAACAGCCTTGAGAGGAGAGGAGCCTGGTGGCTCCAGATGAGCATATGGCAGTCCTGGGAGCAAACTCACACACCTTTGCCAGAGGAACATCTGGATTCCTTAAAGGAAGGGGTTTAGCCAGGAAGCACCAACTCCATGAAGAAAATCTGGATTCCTTAAAGGAAGGGGTTTAACCAGGAAGGATCAACTCCATGAAGAAAATCTGGATTGCTCAAAGGAAGGGGTTTAACAAGGAGGGATCAATTCCACAAAGAAAACTTGGATCGTTTAAAGGAAGGGGTTTAACCAGGAAGGATCAACTCCATGAAGAAAATCTGGATTCCTTAAAGGAAGGGGTTTACCCGGGAGGGATCAAATCCATGAAGAAAACCTGGATTCCTTAAAGGAAGGCGTTTAACCAGGAGGGATCAATTCCACAAAGAAAACTTGGATTGCTTAAAGGAAGGGGTTTAACCAGGAGGGATCAATTCCAGGAAGAAGATCTGGATTCCTTAAAGGAAGGGGTTTTCCCAGGAGGGATCAATTCCATGAAAAGCAGCTGCCCTGTTCCACTGCTGTCCAGGACAGAGCAATGCTGTGGGATTGGGACAGGGGCTCAGTGCCTGTTAAAGCCCTGGGCACTAAGGAAGCCCAGGAGCAGCTGCAGGCAGAGGCAGCTGAGGGATTCCTGCTGCCTCCCACCAACGCTGCCCGCGATTCATCAATTACCTATCTGCTCAGTCCTTTTCTCCATCCTTTTGCAATCTAAATAGCACATTTTATAGTTGCTGCTAAGTGATGTGATCAACATCAATTACCTACTAAAAGAGAATCAAGTCTTGATTTAAAATTAAGTGCTGCATTTTCCCATGTTCTTTATATGTAGCCAACAGAATAATTGCAGAGACATAAAAACTAATTACACAACTCCACAATTATGCCTCCCTCCTAGTGCTGTGATTGTCTTTAAGTATACTGATGAAAAATTACTCCCAGTCCCAAATTACTCTCTCACACCCATCTTCTCTAATACCTTTTGAAAAAGCCCTTCATCCCATCAGACCAGAGAGAGGAACTCCAGATGCAGAAGGTAATACATGCAGAGTGTATTTTCTTATCTCTTAGATGTGGGAGCAGTTTCAGATGTGGGATTTGGTTGGGATTGCCCAGGGATGCAGCAGTGCTCCTCTCTGGATGGACTGAGCATCTCAGTGAGGCTTCCCAAAGTACCTGGTGTGCAGCAGCCTGAGACAAGCAGGGGGAAAATCCCCTTCTCAGTGCCCCAGCTGACATTTGGCTCCTGGGCTGCAAGCAGAGAGACCAGTCCTGCCTGGCTGCCAGCCTTGGCTTGGTGTGTGGAGCCCAAAAGGAGGAGGAAGAGGATGAAGTACAGCAGTACTTCCCCCATCCAAAAGCCAGGAGTTATGCCCAGGCAGCAATCACGTAGCTGCCTGAGAAACTATAATCCTCAACAAAAATCATAAACATCTATAAAGCTCTGGTGCACTCCTGATAGGCTTTGAGGGATTTGATTCCAGATTATGTTTTTGAGATGTTTACAACCAGCCTGGAAAGACTGAAAATATTCAGTTACTGGCAAGGAGAGCTGAGATTTGCTTACAGTCAATCTCCTGCCTCCAGGATCTCTGTTGGTGCCAGCAGTGAAACACAGCATGGGTGAGCAGAGTCGTGGGGACAGTGGCCCAGGGACAGGTCCCCTGATGTCACTGAGCATCTTTCACTAGATGATTAAGCATTGCAGGTTTAATTTTGGGGCTGGCACGTTGGTTTTGGCTGCTGTGCAGTGGATCCCCTGGCCTGTTCCTCAGCCACAGCCCAGCCCTCACCAGGGAGGGCTGCACAGCTCGTGGCTGATTTTCCATCATCTCTGCAATGCCATCACTCAGTTGCAGTTGGGAGAGGGGTGGGAAATGCTTTGGCATGATTTTAATCAGCAGAGTGCTTTGAGTGAATGAGGTGAGGGGACCAGTGAGCTCCCTGTGCCTTCTCTGACTTTCTCACCTCATTTCAGCATCAACCAGGGGTGCTAAGACTGAGAATTTACACCCTTGTGTTTACCTGAAACCTCACTACCTTCCTCAAAACCTGTGAAAAATAAAGGGGATGCTGAAGTAGCCTGTGGCAGGGATGATGTGATGTGTAAAGCCAGTATCTCCAGATCATTGCAAATATTCCCTCCTGATCCCAGGCATCCATCCCAGATATTCCCACCTTGTCACCAGCCCAGAGCACTGGGTGCCACCTCCAGCCCTTCCTTGGACATGTGCAGGGCAGGAGACTCCAACACCTCCCTGGGCAGCCCCTGCCAAGGCCGGACCACCCTTTCCACGGAGAAATTCCTCCATTAGTCCAACCTAACACAATGCACAGAGGCGCGCCAAAGCAGGCATTCACTCCTGAGGGACAGATCCTCCAGGATGGGGTTGCTGCCCGGGACACGCCGTTCCCACAGCCAGGGAGGCTCCCGCAGGCCAGGGTAGCGGACACGGCTCAGCCCGGCTAACCCAGCCCGGGACACGGCTCAGATGGGCCCGGGACATGGCTCAGATCGGCCCGAGACACGGCTCAGGCTCAGCCCGGGACACGGCTCAGGCTCAGCCCGGGACATGGCTCAGATCGGCCCGGGACACGGCTCAGGCTCAGCCCGGGACACGGCTCAGGCTCAGCCCGGGACATGGCTCAGATCGGCCCGAGACACGGCTCAGGCTCAGCCCGGGACACGGCTCAGGCTCAGCCCGGGACATGGATCAGATCGGCCCGGGACACGGCTCAGGCTCAGGCTCAGGCTCAGGCTCAGGCTCAGGCTCAGGCTCAGGCCAGTGAATCCAGTCCGGCACACGGCGGGGCCAAGACAGCGCCCCCACAGCCGCCTCACAGGGCACAGGTGGGGCCAGGATCAGGGGGCGGGACCAAGGGCGGTGCTGACAGACAGCACGGGTCAGGGGGTGTGGCCAAGAGTGGGGCCGTGCTGAATGAGTAGGGTGGGGCCAGGGGCGGGGCCAATGGCAGGAGCTCGTGCAAGGACAGCGCTGATTGGCTAGAGCGGGGCCGGGGCAGGGCGGCTGGGGCCGGGCAGCGCGTGCGCAGTGCGGAGCGGTGAGTCGGGGTGGGGGGGTAGCAGGGGGCAGTGGTGCTGGCGGCCTGTGAGGGCCGGGGCGTAGCTCCGGGTCGGGGATCTGCGATCCAGGACGGAGCCCTGGTCGCGGCCCAGGGGTACCCACTGCTGCCTCCCTGCTTTGCCCTTGCACGAGCGGACCAGGCGGTAAGGCCTTGCCGGGTGGAGGCTGCCCGCCGGCCCGGTTCCCCTCATTGGCTGTGGCCGGGCCGTTGGGGATGTTGCGTGTGCGGCCCCGGAGGCTCGGCAGGCCCGGCAGGACGGGCAGCCTGTGCGGCTGGAGTGCTGCAGCAAACGCGTGCCCTGTGAGGGGCACTTAGGCACACAGTCGGAGCAGGGCAGGGGTCCCTTACACTCAGGGCTTTTAAACAAAAATCTTACACGTGAGTTTCCCCCAACGGGCCCAGTTTGGATCCTGCCTGGAGCACGAGGCTGCGTGACCTCTGGCCTACTGTGTGCCTAGGCTGCTGTGGAATAAAAACGTGCTGGAAAAATTGAAGTAGCTCTGGGATACTAAAATGGATGTTTCTTCAGGGTGTGCTCTCTGTAACACGAGGTCTGAATTTTAAAACTGGTTTAATTGTTTTGGTACAAGCCTGCATATGGTTTTCTGGCAGGAGAACTGGTGAAACGATGCATTCCACAAGGCCAGGAAGGAGAACGCTGAGCAAATGGGATTTTGTGTATAGACACTGTTTGGAATGTTGCCTTAAAATGTTTAAGTTCAGTGGTTGACTAACACTTGCATTAGGAGTGAGCTTTGACAGAGCTCTGATGCTGCCCACCTTCAGGAGGGTCTGGGTTTACACCAAGCTCTATAGACACAATTTCTGAAGTTATTTATTCTGCAGTGTTTCTTTGCTAGAACTAACCCTGTCTGAGTGCAGCGCAGAGGCAGAGCTGCCTGCGCTGGTGCTGCTCAGTGTGCCTGCCAAAGGAGGGTGATCAGCAGAGGCATTTCTGTGGTGGAGCTGTCTGTGGAAGAGGCTGGTCCGTGCACAGCCTGGCAGGAGCCTTTTAAGTGCAGATAAGTGTCCAGAGGATGTTAGAAGATGGTGACATGCCCTGTCATTTACCCAATGTGCTGCCGCAGTGCTCCTGCTCCCTGTGATCATTTGAATTCATTTGTTCTCTGGGAGTAGCACTGTTAAGGGATGCACTTCTAAGTTTCTGTCTTTTCTTTCCCCCAATCCTGCCTTAAAATGACCCAGCCTGATCCACTTAGTTTTTCAGCAGCCTCTAGGGTATTTCTGTGGTGGAAGTATCCAAAATGCTGTCCCAGAAAGTTCAGTGTAGGAGTCCAGCTACCAGAGGTGGGAGAGCAGTGTTGCGAGTTCCTGGAGGCTGCTGTCTGTGTGACCATGTATTTCCTAAATTTGAAAGGATACAAATATGATTCTTGGTAAGAAATCAGCTGGAAACAATTCCTGGTGAACTGTCAGAACAGCCTTTGAACCCACAGTGTTGTCCCTTCAGTGTCCTGAAGCAGCACAAGAGCAGGGCTGGTGCTACTGCCACCACCTTCTTCATTTTTACAGTGGAGAATTCCTTTAGCCTGAGCAATAAAACACCTGGCAAACTCCAGCACCCCGACACCTGTCTCTGCTTCTGCTTGGGTTGAGCAGATGGGGTTGAATGCACAGCAGCCATACCTTGAGAATTTGTGAGGCAGTGGATTATTCGGATAAATTTAGGGATAATAGTCAGCCTTTCCATGTGCTAATCCTCTGTGCTACTGACTCCCTCCATGGCTTTTGTAACCCACCTCAGCTCTTACACCCAGCGTTCTCCTCTGAGAAATAACACTCCACTCGGGCTCGTGAGGGAGGTGAATCAGCTTTAATTAAGATTTGTCGAGCACTTTGTTGATAAGTTCTCAATAGCTGGTTGCTATTTTTTATGAGCACGCAGATATTCTTAGCACCTGCAGTGGGAAGTGACACAAGGCTGGGGATCTCTGGGAAGTGACACAAGGCTGGGGATCTCTGGGAAGCAGCCCTGCCAAGGGAGACGGCGCCTGCTCACCGTGAGATCCATTCTGGCTGTGGTTCACGAGGCAGCTCAGCAAAACCCCAAATCCCTCTGAGTCTTTGGGAAATGTGAAACGTTCCTGAGAGCTAAGCCCTGCTTTTGCATGAGATTTGTAGCTTTTGCCCCCTCGCTGGGTTTCTCCCAAGCTGCTGGTTGGGTTTGGTGCAGCTGTGTTCTGGTGTCACCTGCTTTGTAACACCTTGTGGCAATGGCTTTTAACAACTGTCCCCTCAAATTAAGGTGTCTGGGGTGGGCAGGGCTAGGTGATGGCCCCTGTGGGCTTCAGGCATTGCAGAGGTCAGTGGGGTGGAAGGGGAGGAGGGAAGCTAGGAAACCATGCCCTCCCCCAGGGCAGCATCCCATTCCCTGCTGGCTTCTCTGCTGCAGCAGCAGGTGGCAAATGAAGCTTGATGAGCTCTGTTAGTGAGGGATAAGGAAGGCGTGAATGGAAACGGTCACAGCAGTGCTGGCTCTGTGTTGTGTGGGTGCCCCTCAGCAGGATGAGGAGCTCTGTTGTATTTTGGGGAAGAGAAGGCTGTTCATTTGGCTTTGTCACTGCTGTAGGAGTAGCCAGATGGAGGATGCTAAAAGGAAATACAGGGCTGGAACAGCCTCCTTGTCCGTGCCCCTGTCCTGAGCCAGGGGAGAGATGCTTGGCTCCAGGCTGGGCAGTGGTGGATGGTAGTGCAGATCTGGACAGGACCCAGTTCCCTCTGGGCCTTGATGGACTCCCACTCTCAGAGCCTGACAGCCCATCTAACTTGTCCTTGCAGCAAACTGAGCAGCCAGTTTGTGTCTTGCCTTCACAGAGTGGGGAGTCCTGTGGCTGGTTTTCCTTGTGAGTAAACCCTGTTAAAATCTGAGAGCTGGGACTGGCCCTGGAGGGAGCAGGGATGGAGAAACCCCTCCACAGCTGGTACAGGGCAGCATGTTTTATACTGCTGACTGCTCTGCTGGCTGCCCAGACCCTCTGGTCTGTGTGTACCTCAGAGCTGATACCAGCACAGAGCCCAGAACTGGGTATTTTATGTTTCTGGATCACAGAGGGGAGTTCAGCTCTTTGGAGCTGTGGTGTCACAGTGCTGGCACATTTAGTCTGGTCCCCAGTTTTCCCCAGGTTCCCTCTGTCTGGAGAGCTTTCCCCTGGACTCTGTTTGTGTGCTTGATCTCTGTTTGTGCTGTTTCCAAGTACACTTCTTTGCATTGTTTTCCTTGCTTTTCTTTCTATTGATTTGTTGGTGTTTTGGGAACTTTTCTTCAGTTTATCAATTCCGATCATGACCTCCAGAGTGCCTCCAGCTCTTAATTCCTGGGCATCCTTTCAGGTTTTATAAAAGTGCTTTCTCTTCTTTGTTCAAACTATTAATGGAAAGGTTGAACAGAAGCAGACCTGGGCTGAGCTCCCAGGGCTCATACACAAGGATTTCTCTTGTGGTGACAGGGAATTGCTGATGGCTACCCCTCAAGTGTGTGGGGTTGAGTTGCTTTGGTTGGTCTTTTTTTTTCTTATTAATGAGCACTGGGCCTCATGAAGGTGAGCTTTTCCAGACCCAGCTCCTCTGGCTATTGAAAGCATCAGATGGATAGAGTGAAACACCTGCTTTGTGCTGGTGAGAGGTGTGATGGGCAGGTCTCTGTAGGGGAGGATTGTGTTGTGCTCTCCTTCTGAAGGCTGAGGTGATTTTTAAGAGCTTTCATGAACTTTGTTCACCTGGGGCTTCTTGCTGATGCTTGCTGGGGCTGTCACAGCTCTGAGACAATCCTCAGCCCTGCTTCCCATTCAGAGCTGCCTCAGCAGTGGGCTGTGCATGGGGGAAGTTGTGTCCAGCATCTCCTGCTCCCCTTTTCTCTCTATTAAGTCTCTCCTCAGTGGGAGTTGGGCTTGTCTGTATGTGGCTAAGGTAGCAAAAATGCATTTTTCTCCTCAAGCAATTCCAAGTTCCTTGTGTGGTTGCTCTTCTCTGGAAAAGATAAAACTACCTGCTCTGGAGAAATTAATGACGCTCATTTTTATTCCTAAATAGTGTGTCATGGTGGGTGTGGTTGCAGGACACCTCACTGCACCAGGCCTCTGCTGTCACCTCAGTGCCAACTGCTTAAGGAAGAGCTGAAATAGATTTCACTGGAGCAAATATCTCTGCCTAGCTCTACCCTCCCTGAGTTCTGTGAGTACTGAGCTGCTGGGCTCAGATGCCTGAGGTTCAAGAATTGGTCCTTTTCTGAAGTGCTATTCCATCTTTCTTTGCACATGGGTGTAACTGTGGGGCGAAATTTGGGCCCCACTGAATTTAAGGACAACACAGGGTGTTCATGTCTTCCTCCTCTCCTGGCTGGTAACTTGTGGTACCCAGCTGTTCAATCCAGCTGTGCTTCAGGGACACCATCAACAGGATGGAGATGCTGTGCCCTCTTTCTATTGGTCTGTGGCTGATGGTAGAGTCATGGAATCATGGAATATTCTGAGTTGGAAGGCACCTACAAGCATCATTGTGTCCAACTTGGTGGATGCCCTGACCTAATTTCAGTTCCAGGGCAGAAATTTCAGTCTCCCTAAAACCTTCCTATGGCTTCTGTTGGATTCTTCCTCACTTTTCTCCAGGGGGCTGTGTGCTGTAGTTAAATATGGATGGAAAGGTTGTGTTCCACTCTGGATTACAGCTGAATCTCAGTGGTGGATAAATTGCATCCCAAGTCTAGTTTTCAAAGCCCTTTGGGCTTCATGGGCTGCAGGAAGCTGTATTTTATTCTGGATGTCTGTTTGCTGACAATTCTATAGGATTTGCAGACAGCAGGTTGTAAGAGCCCTGATTATACTGGTTTCCTGTGCAGTCAGACTCTGCCCAAATAATTCAAGTGCCTGCTGCAGAGAGAGGGAAAGGAAGATGGAAGGATGATTTAGAAATCTCCGGAGTAGATGGGAAAAAGATGCATATGTTGATGTGAAGGAGATACCAAGCCACATATATTTCTTCCAGCATCTAAATAAAAGTCAGGATTTTTTAAATGGTTGCCTACTTAAAGCCCAAATAATTCCTTTAACGGCAGGTTTTAAAGGTTTAACCTAATTTTAGAATTTTTATTTCTGGAAGTGTCCTTCCATAAAATTAACTTTTTGAATGCAGAATGCTTTAATGTCTTCCATGTTGGTGCTCATTTTCAAGAAATCTCTGCACAGTTATTTCTTATGTACCAGTTATATCTATCAGCCAACAGATACCAAGTGTAGCAAAAATGCTATAATGATATTATGGTCTAATAATAGTTATAATGATTCTAATTACCTGGTGCAACTTTAAAGAGAGGCAGATTCAGAGATGAGTGCAAAGGAGGTGTTTAACCTTGAAGTGCAGAGGCAGGGCTCTTCCAGAGGTGCCTGTGCTGCGCCTTCTCCTCCCCATCAGACATCCCCCTCCCTTTATTTCCTCCAGCAGACTGGGAGCAGCACTCTGGTGTGTTTTTAATGTTCAGACCTCATTCTGGCTGTGCTCAAAGAGTGCTGGTGAGCTGAGGATGAGCACGTTTCCTGCAGTACCTGGGAGTGTGAAGCCTGCTCGTTTTCAGCCTCTGTCTGCCCTGCTCCTGGCGTGCTCCCACAGCCTGATGATTGTGGCACTCGAGGATTGCTCCCACCCTCGGAAGCTGCAGAGCCTCAGCAATCTCCATCCTCTCTGCAAGCTGCTTGTGCTGCTCTTAACAATCAGGGGTGGCTTTGCCACAGCCTGGGAAGCACAAAGCCAGAGTCTCCTGATGGAGAGCACTGGGGGTGTACAGGTGAGTGGCTGAGAGTTGTTGATCCCTACAGAGGCTTTGCTGTGGGGGTAGGAGAGCACTGGGCTGGTGCTTGAGTGCTGTGCTTGCCTTGCCTTCGACAGGCTGGCCCCACAGAGCCTTGTCAGAGTCTCCTTCCCCAGCTGCTCCATGTGCCAGCCCTGTTACATCACTCCCAATGCCCTTTCACCACTATTTTTCCTTTAGGAAGGATGCTGGGCTGCATTTGCTGTGTTCCTGTGGTTTTTGCCCGATGTTGCTGAGTGCTGTTAGTGCCTTGGGGTGCCAGTGCTCGTTGTGGCTGTAGTGTGATGGATCCCCTCATGTCACAGCTGCTCATTTAATCCTGTGACATGAGGGGTGAGGAGTCCCTGGCTCACAGACCAGCAGCCTTTCCACAGAGGAAGCTCTGTGTGGGCTGGAAGTTGACAGCTTTCAATGATTATATGCTGAACCTTCTTCCTATAAATAATTGATTCACAGGCTGATGAGAACTACAGGAACTTGTCGCTCAGTTGCTGCTCCCTGGCATGGGCAGCAGCTGGAAATGTGCTGTTTTCCTATAAAATGGATCCAGAGGTGCCCTTGCTAGGTTTTCTTTATTTCCAGCCTGTTGATAGGCTGACCTGCTCTGCTTCTCAGGGAAGCCCTGCCTGCCAACACCTGCAGCACACCTTGTGCCAGGCCTGGTGCTGCTGAGAGCTCTGCCACCTGCAGCCTTTCCCTGGGGGCTGTTCAGCCTCTCCCTTGGGCACATTCAGCCTTTCCTTTGGGCAGGTTCAGCCTTTCCCTTGGGCACGTTCAGCCTTTCCTTTGGGCACGTTCAGCCTTTCCCTTGGGCACGTTCAGCCTCTCCCTTGGGCACGTTCAGCCTCTCCCTTGGGCACGTTCAGCCTCTCCCTTGGGCAGGTTCAGCCTCTCCCTTGGGCAGGTTCAGCCTCTCCCTTGGGCATGTTCAGCCTTTCCTTTGGGCAGGTTCAGCCTCTCCCTTGGGCAGGTTCAGCCTTTCCCTTGGGCAGGTTCAGCCTTTCCCTTGGGCAGGTTCAGCCTTTCCCTTGGGCAGGTTCAGCCTTTCCCTTGGGCACGTTCAGCCTTTCCCTTGGGCACGTTCAGCCTTTCCCTTGGGCACGTTCAGCCTTTCCCTTGGGCAGGTTCAGCCTTTCCTTTGGACAGGTTCAGCCTCTCCCTTGGGCAGGTTCAGCCTTTGCTTTGGGCAGGTTCAGCCTTTCCTTTGGGCAGGTTCAGCCTTTGCTTTGGGCACGTTCAGCCTCTCCTTTGGGCAGGTTCAGCCTCTCCCTTGGGCAGGTTCAGCCTCTCCCTTGGGCATGTTCAGCCTTTCCCTTGGGCAGGTTCAGCCTCTCCCTTGGGCAGGTTCAGCCTTTCTTTTTGGGAGGTTCAGCCTTTCCTTTGGGCAGGTTTGCCTTCTTGCTGGAGTCAGTGTGTGTGTGTGTGTTGGTGCATCACCATGGAGATGAGGCCACAGGAGCTGCAGGGCGCAGCCTTTTCCAGGCTCACGTGAAGAAGGATGCGGTAACGGGCTCCTCTTATTTAGAGAAAATGATTTCTTGGAGTAAATAAATCATCAAAGAACACTTGGCATCAGCTCAGGTGCTATTAAGGAGAAGATCTCTTGAAGCCAGAGCTGTAAGGCTCATACAATATTCACCTGCTTTGCTGTGTTCCACATCAGGCATTGCTGCTGTGCCCAATGCTGACTCACTGACCCACTTGTGCTTTTACTTACCCTGAGATAACAAAGCTCCTGTTGCTTTTCTCCTCCCTGTGCAGGTATTTGTCATCCTGCCACAACAGCACCTTCCTGGATCCCTTTCCTTGCCCACTGAGTGTCCAGGCTTTCAATGCTTTGAGTGGTTTCAAGGCTTCACCTCCCATGGCTGCTGCTGCTTTGGCCGGGTTTGGGGAGGACGTGGAGGGTGTGTGGCTGCAGTGAGTTCTCCCCCATGCAGAAACACCTCTCTGGGTTGAGCACACCCCAAAACCCTGTTCTGGTCATGCAGACATTCTTGGGGGGTTGGGGACACTGCTCTTTCTGTGTGCCTGCCCCTGGCACACTCTTTCCTTTCTAGTTTCTGGTACACAGAACCCTCCCAACAAGGTCTGGAAGGGCCCTGTGGCAACTCTGCCTCATTGCCTCCACGTCTTATTCCAGACTTCATCTGTAAACATCTCTTTGCCCTTGCTAAAAACACTGTCTCTTAATTTCTCTCTGCAGGAGTATTATTTAATTTGTAACAGTTTTAGGACGTTATTTGAAAAATCCGATATGAAGCTGTATTTCATTTATTGTAATGATCCACTAATGCAGGCGTATTTCAAAGGCAGGCAATGCAGTACTGTGGGGTTTAATTAAATTTTGTTTTTCAACTGAGCATCAATGGACAGACAATAACAAATGGTGGACAATATGCATACAGAATGAAGTCTCTTCATTTTCCTTTTCAAGACTGTGGAAGTGAAAATGTATAGCCCTTGAAATGGACTTGGCCTGCTCACAACTGCTGCTTTAGTGTATTTAACTCACTTCAGGAGGAATTGTTTCTTCTTACTCTGCCTTAATTAATTTTCTTGCTCTCTTCCTGCCCACAAAATAAACTCTTACACTGTGGAAAATTTCCAGCAGGAGCCATGGGTGATCTAAGTGCTTCTGCAAGTTCTGCATGTAGTTTTGAATACTGTGTTGGTACCTAGTGTGTGATGGCTCCTCCAGATGGGCCCTCCTGAGGGTGACAGAACAGAAGGGCTGGGTGTGAGGTTCCTGTCTCTGGGAAGTGGACATGGCATGTGCCAGCCTTGGAGAGGGAGGGAAAAATGGTGTTGCTGCCATGGTTGCACTCAAATCAGGAATCAGTAAGTGGCTCTGGAGTGCATTTTGTTCCTCTTCTCCCAGCAAGCGTGGGGTAATCAAGTACAGAGTGTATGTGGGGAAGCTCGGGCAGAGTGTTCCACATCAGCAGGAGGTTTCTGGGAACCATCTGAGTGCTCACAGCGTGGCACTTGGACACATGTTCTTGGGTAAAGAAATTTGTCACAGGTGCTGTTAATGGGCTCCTTTGTTGAGATTTGAGGAGCAGGGTGAGATGGGCTGGCTGAGGCAGATTTGGTTTCTCCAGGTGTCTGGAGAAATTACCATTGCTCAGGAACAGAACCAGAGTTTGCTGAGGAACCCGAGGTGAGTGTGACTCCCGCTGCACTCCAGCCCTTTGGTTCTCTCAGAAATCTCTCAAAGGCAGAGAGCTGAACAAAGCATTAATTTTTCAGAGGCAGAGTCTCCATTCAGAGATGTGAGTTCAAGTCATGTCCTGGGTTGATGCCTAAGGCTTTGCCTGCTTAACCTGCCTTCAAAGGCTGGGGGCAAGGGCTGTGCCTGGAGCTGGCACTGCTTTCCACCGCTGAGCTGGGCTGGGTCACAGTCCAGAGAGCTGCTGGCTGGAAACTGGAGCGTGCAAAGGCTGGGAATCTGTGGGAACCTGACTCCTGATGTCTGTGCAGCTGTACCTGCCTGAAAAGCATGGCTGGAAATGACAGACTGGAGGCTGTAACCTCCTCCTCCTCCCTGGGATCTCAGTGTAACGCTTGCCGGGTTCCAGGCACAGCCTGTGTTGTTTGCTCCTTGCTGGAAGCAGCACCGTGAGTCCTTTGCAGCTCTCCTGGTGCCTGGGCCGGCTGAGGGTTGTGTTCTGAGCTGGGTGAGAGGCTCCTGGAGCAATGGATGGGGTCCTGTGCTCCTGCCAGTCCCTGTGGCTGGAGAGGAGTCCTGGTACAGATAGAAGGGGTATAAATAGAACTCGTCATCAGGCACCGGATGCTGTTTAAATAAACTGGAAAAACCCCTCACAGCTGAGGTTTGAACTGGCCCTGCTAATGCTGGGGGAATGCCCCATGCCTGAATCCTTGTTCTTCCCTTGTTCCTTGCTTTAGGCTGCCAGATTTCCCATTTGCACACTTCATTTTGTTGATAGGCAGTGTCAAGGTCCTGTTGCTGGGGTTTGGGGCAGGATGTTGCTTTCTGGTGACTTGAGGCAACACGTCCAGCTTCTCCTGTCCTTCCTTGGCATCTCCTGCCTTTCTGCCTGTGGCTGCTCTCACTGTGCCATAAACTAATCTCCTTCCAACTAGGAACTTCAGGCCTCTTGCAGACTCACTTTTATGGAGCCATTATCCATCATCTATAGAAGGAGAGGCTTTCCGGGCTGTGGCAGGGCTCAGGTGGCTGCTCCCAGATGGAGCACACTGGATCCTCTGGAGCCAGTGGCTGAGCCCTGGGCTGAGGGATGTGCCCTCTGTGCAGACCAGGGAGTGCTTGAGCCTGGTCTTTGCATGAGCAGGTGAGTGATTTGAGATCCTCACAGTACTGCTGGCATGATTTATTCTTGCAGAAGTGCCCACAGCAACTTCAGGGGTTTGTTCTGCCCAGCAGGATCACAGACAAGGACATGCCTGGGCCCTGTGCTTTAGTGACTCTTGCAGGACTATGCAGCAAACAGGACCTGCAAGGGGCCTCAGCACAAGGGCACAAGCCCAATGCATGGGGAACTGCAATGGTGCTTGGGAGTGAACAAAGATAAGTCTATTTAAAATGAAAAAGTAGTAATCTGTAATGCAGTTTTGAGGGAATTGTTGTAGCAGGAGAGCATGTGCTGGCTGGGAGGGGAGAAGCACTTGCTCAGACAAGTGATAATCCATTGCAGCCCATTCCAGACACCTGGCAGATACCAGCCTTCCTCAGGCCTCCCTGGGATGAGCGATGTGCTGTGCCACTGGATGAGGAATGTGGAGTTTCTGGACTATGTGGAGTGCTAATTTAAACACCAAACCCTTGTTCCTGATGGGAGCTGCTGGTGTCTGCCTGGTGTGGGGTGCTGCACGGGATCTGCAGTCTCACAACAAGGAGTGTGCTGGGCTCCTCAAGCACTCGGGGCTGACAGGGCCGGCTCGCTTCCTTGGATTTCTCCTCTGGAGTTTGGCAGCCATCTGCTTCAGGGAGCACAGTGGCCTCCTAAGAGTTTATTTGATCTGACACATGACAAATTGTTTCTGCTGGCGGCTACTTGAGGCACAGTCTGTTCGCTGGTAGCCGCGGCTCTGTGGGCGCTGGGAAGTGGAGGAAGGCAGCCCTGCCTCCTCCTCTTAGGAAACATCAGTGCAGAGGGCGTTGCTGTGACCCCCCCTGCCATCCCAGCCTCCTTTCTGCTGCTTGGTAACGGTGCTGCTGGCATGGATTATTAATGGTGTTTGTGTGCTGGGTGTGTCTGCAGGTGCTGGTTGTGGCTCCCATGGCGGGGCAGAGGAGAGCCTGTGTTCTGGAATCAGACCCAGTTGCCACTAAAAACACTTTGTTAAGTTCCTTTTTTTAGGACACCCTTTTAGCTCTGCAATGAGCAGCAGAATATTACATTCCTCAGCAGAATAAAAAGTACATGTCCCCTGTGAGATAGTGTAAATACATTTTATCTGTTCTATTACCTGCAGTTTTCAGAATATGTCCCCTAAGCATTTTAATCTTGTTTTCCAGAGTTGTCTCAGAGTGAGGAATTGCTCCTATTTGCAACTTTGGGAATGATTACTTGTTCATTAATTTCTTCCCTTTCCTGCTGTCCATCTGTTATTGCTTCCAAGAGAAAAAAACCCCTCTCTGTAAATCTCCTCCAAAACAGGGCTGAGTGCCTGGTTAGACAGAGAGTTATGTGTGCTGGGAATGTGTTCCCAGGAGATCATCCTGGAGCTGTGCATGGAGCCCTGGGTGCTGCTGTTCTATGCCCTTGGGCACACAGAATCCACCAGGTGATGCCTTTTCCTTGGTCTTAAAATGAGGAGCCAGACACAGTTAGGGGATAAAGGGTTTTTATCTTGGTATTTAATAAAGATCTTTATGGTGCACCACTTCACCAAGGTGGAATGTGCTGAAATGCACACACATGGTATACAATTTATAGACCTTGCAAATTAGCATATTTAACAAAGATGCCTCAATGAGAGGCTTGAAGGAATAGCCTGATATCTTCCTATTTCAAAGTATTTCTCACTAGATGGGCTTAATTTTAGTTTACAGGATGTATTTTAGAGGGGATCTTGGTTTCTCAAGATAGCTTAGGGCTTTCTGGCCTCCAGCTGAGAGGCCTTTTGGGTATTTGGTTTTCTGACCTAGCAGAATGCCAGGCTTATGGTAAGTGATCAGACATAAGGAATTACAAGTGTGCATGTTAGGTGCCGGATTCTCGGCTGTTTAGATGGCCTGGAAAGGCCTGGGGTGGCCTTGGACAGCCCGCACTTCAAAGGACGAGAAGGGACTTCAGATCTTTTCTCGGTCTCGGTGTTTATTAATTGTTTATCTAAAAGATTTTCCCTCTGCCCGACAGAGGTCTGCTCAGCAGTCAGCCATAAGCACACACTGAGAGCCCCTGGGGCGGTCACCTATCTTTATACTCGAAGTTACGTATACAATATTTATCATTTTTCCCCAATACCTTCTATCCTTATTAACCAGTGCACTTTTAGTAATAACCAATCCCAAAGTGCCAACATCACCACAGAAGATGGAGGCCAAGAAGAAGAAGAAGAAGAAGAGGACACGCCCCAATTCCTCCATCTTACTTCTTTAGACCTCCCTGTACAGAAATCTTAAACCCTGTGTTTCACTCTAACTAACTTATCCCTTCACCATTCACCCCAGTGAAATCCTCCTATCCTCATACAGATGTCGTCTCCTGTGTAGGATCAAAGTCCAGCCGCCAGACACTTCTGGCAACATTCCAGGACTCCCGAGCCCCCCAGGGGTGGTCTCGGTCACTCTGCACCTCAGTCCTGAGGGGCTGAGATCCCACAGTTAGGGGCACTGAGAATACATAAAAGGTACATAAAAGAATGGCAAAAAATCCTCATGGCATCATGGGTGCCCGGACTGGCTCCCTGCTCCTTGCCCTGGGATGAACAAGCCCAGCAGGCAGCACGTGCCAGGGCAGCCGGGCACACCTGGAGCACACCTGGAGCACTCCTGGGGCACACCTGGAGCACACCTGGGAAACACCTGGAGCACACCTGGAGCACAGTGGCAAAGCAGGAGCTGGAGTCAGGGCAGCTCCAGCACCCAAGCAGGGCTTTGCTGCTGCTGTGCTTTGCCTGCAGTGCCGGGGCTGTTACGAAACAGGAACGAGATGGGACAATGCAGAGCAGTTCCTGCTGCCACGCTTTTGTCTAGCAGCTAAAAGCCTGTTCAGAGGGTTTTGTGGAAGCCTTGTTTGCTTTGGTCTTTTTTTGCTCTTTCTTTAAGTACAGACTTAAAAGAGCTGGAGACTGGAGGCCACTGTAGTTATTGTTTCTTCCTGAATAGCACAATAAATGTGCCATTTGTCAGGGTCCTTGCCTCAGAAAACATGTGGCCTGTTCCCACTGCTGTTCCCTTTGACATATGAGGAACTGCCCCTGCCTGCCTCTGGGTGCGTGGAGATTTCTCACTCCCTCATTGGGGTCAGTGCTAAAACTTGTCTTGGCGTGTGACGTGTGTGGTCACTGGAAGTCACTGTGGAGGCTGTCACTGAAACAGCCTGGATTCACAGAGCAGCTTTATTTAGATGGCAGCTGATGGAGGAGCTCTGCAGAACGGCTGGGTAGAAAACCTGTGTGCAGGAGGGGACAGCTGAGAGCTGCAGTTATCGTGGGAGAAGCTCAGACATGTACAGACGTGGTGTGGCAAACCTGTGGTGGATGTGCCATGTCCCACCTGCCATGGCACCACCAGGATGCACAGGCAGCTGCTCAGGATGTTCTGGTGTCTCACAGCAGAGAGGAAGGTGCTGCAGGTGCCTCTTGGATCAGAGCTGAGGGTGTGTGAGGGAACAGCCTGCTGCTCGCTCTGACAGCAGATTTCGAGCTCTTGGCTTTGCCAATCACCTCACAGCAAACACCAAGACATGGGAGTGAGAGTCCCTGTGTCCTTTGGCTGCTGCTTGGGTGTTTGCAGAGCCAGCAGGTACAGTGACAGCCAGGACTGTCAAAGGAAGAAGCCTCTGTGGAGCAGTGCTGCTCAATACTGAGATATGCCAGTCCATGAAATGGCTCTTTATAGGGTGTCTCACCAAAAGGATTTTCCTTTTGAGTGTCTGGATCTCCTGCTGTTGGTCTGAGCTCCAGATGAGAAACAGTGCTTTCACTGGAAGGTACTGAGGTTACAAACAGAGTAATTGTCCCTTAGAAGAGAAAATTGTGGAGGAAACCCACTCAAAAGACGTCTCTGTTCTTCCTCAGAGCAGGTTTAGGAGTGCTGTGGCTGAGGGGCAATGGGGATGGAGCTGAAGTTCTGCTGAGTGAACCCCACGGCTCTGAGGAGCAGGGAGCCTGGTCATGGAGCCCAGGAGGGACCTGGGAGCTTTACTGGCTCTTTAGTTCTCTCTCCACAAGCCGTGAATGCAGATCTCCTGGGGCAGCAGAGCGTTCCTTGTGAGGGGAGCCCATGGTGCTGCGGTTCCAGTGGCACGTGCAGGGTCCCATGGCAGTGCAGGCAGTCACAGGAAAGCTGTTTCATAACCTCTGCTGGGATTTATGAGATGTTCAGAGACAGGTTCTCCACTTAGTCAACGTTTTATAAGGATTTAAGGCTGAGGAGCTCTTTGAAGCACCGATGCAGCTTGTTCTGCCATGACAAGGTGGAGATGAACGCTGGCGTGATTTCCATTCCCAAGGAAAATGCTCTTTTGCACGGATCACAAGCTGTGGCTCTGCTGCTGTTTGAAGAGACCTGAGGAATCTCAGATCCAGGAACTCTGTACCACATCAAAGCCTTCCCATCTGAAGGTGAGGTGATGGGGAGCTCCAGCTGCATGTCCTTCGTGTTTGGGCAGCAGAAGGAAAGAAGGTCCCTGAACCAGGAGTTGCTTGGAGGACCAAAGCTCTGCTTAGCAGAGGCTGACAGGGCAAAAAGCCAGGATGGCAGCAGGAAGGACAAAGCCTGCAGAAGATCGTGGCCGTCTGATAGCAGACCTCCAGAGGGGCCTGGGAGACCTTCTGCTGTGCTGGAGGAGTGGGACCAGCATCTTCCCTGAGGAGGCAGACCTGCAGTGTCCTGGGCTTGACTGGAGCCATTCCGTGGTGCCTGAGGGATTGTTTAATTAAAAAGAATGCTGCACCATCACATTTCAACTGTTTTCTCCACACATTACTGCAAGTAACATCTAAAATAGCTCTAAAAGGCAACAAACCATTCCCCAAAGCAGGGGTGGCAGATGAACAACATGAGAGGGAAGGAACTATGTTCTCTTTCTGCTTTCTGTGTCTGTGCATTTGCAGGCCTTGGGGCTTGTTTTAATTTAAATTTCCTTAGGAAAAACCCTGTTGAAGGAATGCTGCCTGCAGTGGCTGGCTGTTCTGCTTTGGCTTTGTCCTGGGGAAGCTTTGATGGTGGGGGAGCAAGAGTTGCTTTTCAGTCTTGGTGGGAAATGCCTGGATAGAGGAATGGCAATGACCACAAGATTCACTTCTGGATGGTGGGACTGGCAATCTCTCAGCTCTCCCTTCATGCTCATTCCTGTCCCAGGGCTTATTTAATTGCTTAACAAAGGCATCCTCTGCAACCACTGAGAAAGGACCAGTGCAGGGATGGAAAAAAAGCAAACTTGCATCAAGCCTTTGATCCAAGCACAGGGAGCTACTGCTGCTGACCTCAGTGTCTGTAACCATGGTATCAGTGTTGGAATGGAGCAGCTGAGCCCCATCGTGGGCACTGATGTGTCCAGATTGATGCAGGGACTGGGGACAAAGCCAGGACTGGTCCTGAGGGAGCCTGTGTGGCAGCAGGTTGTGTTCATCCCCAGAGAGCTCCTTCCTCCCCTTCAGGGGTGGGTTTGGGATTGGCTTGTTAGGGCTTTATGCCAGGTTTTGCTGCCAGTCTGGCAGCTCCTGACTGTTTGACCCACGAGGTGGATCCCAGTGGCCTCTGCCTTTTCATCTGGGAGCTTGCCACAAAACTGGAAGCATGTGGGAGCCAAGCCAGGGCTGGACATCCATCCAGGCATTCCATGAGCTCAATCCACAAGCTGCTATGCCATGTTATTCCTGTGCCCATACCCAGGGCATGCAGCAGGTGAGCCCCACGTTTGCTGCCCGTGTGCCATTCTGCTCCCTGCTGCTCCCGGTCCCCTGGCTTGTCACAGGGAGTCAGAGCTGTCACCACTGACTGACGCTCTGTGGAGAGGTGAGAAAATGCATTTTTCATGAAGCTCACAGCTCGTGCCTCCTGGCAGGTCAGTAGGGCAACTGGAGGAGTCCTTTGCGTGCCCACTGTTGGGGCAGCTCTGTGCCAGTGCTCTGCAGGGACTGGCAGGGGTTCCTTGGCTTGGCAATCCCCGTGGGAAGGAAACCTGCAGGCTGAGCTGGGGCTCCTGACTGAGATTCAGCCAGGGGCAGGGATGGTTGTGCTGGGCAGGCAGTGTGGTGTGGCTGCTGCTGTGGGAGTCGTGTGCTGGATCCATCACCGCTGGATTTCTGTAACACTGAGCAGGAATTTTTTTTTCATGGTTTCTTAACCTCTTAATTGAGTTTCTTTACAGGGAAGCTGGCATCTGACAGAGGAAGGAGGTTGTTATTCCCTATGAGAACCATGGGTGAACAGCAGGAACTTGGAAAATACAAAAAGCTTTTTCCAGAGAGGCTGGGAACAAGCCAGTTAAGTCTTTGGCAATTCGTGGGCCCAGCTGCAGTGGGACATCAGGATTCTCTGGGACCTTGTTAGTGCAGCATGTGCTTTCTTTCCTGTTAGATTCTCCAAGCTTGGGAAAGCAGAGGGGATAAAAACACAGAATGCTGGGAGACTCCTGGGATAGTGTGAGGCCACGTGTCACCTTGCAAATAGGAACTGGTGGAAAGGATAGATCTGAGGGGGGGAGAAAACATCACTTATTGTCTGTGCTGTGCATGGGAAATTGCAGCAAGGAGTGGGAGAAGGGAATAGGTATGGGTAGGATGAGAGGTGTTTTGGCTGGGATTCGGGGTGGTGGGGAGGCGAAGAGGAAGGGAAAAGCTGTTTCATGTGGCGGAGGTCAGGCAGTGTGACAGCTTTTAGAAAGATGTTTGTCCTGAAGGTCCCTGTGCACTCTCATCTCCAGGCAAGTCCTGAAGTCCTAAATTGGAGCAAATCAGCACCAGTGCTCTGGTGTGGGCCCAGAGGTCCCTGCCAACCCCAGAGCTCTGAGGAGTCAGTGTCATGTGGTGTGCAGGCAGAGCAGAGCCCTGTGAGAGCAGCTGCCAGAAATTCAGAGAGATACGCTGCTTATAAATAATAAATGATAAATTCAGCCTCTGATCTCCGAGGCACGCTCTGCTTCTGCACACTCCATGCTGGCAGAGAAGATTCCCCATGCTGGACTCAGCAGTCTGTCTCTGGCGTGGAGGGTCTGGGGGAGGCAGCTCATGGGATTGGGGTCGTGCTGAGCTCCAGTGGAGCGTGGCCCCTTCTGCCAGCAGCACTAATGAGCGTGGCCCCTGTGCCACGGCCGCTAACGAGGGTGAGGGCAGCCTTGCTCAGCCTTCACACCACCCCAGCTCAAAGCTGTGCTCCTGCCCTCTGGAGAGCAGCGTTTTGTGTGAATGCAGCTTGCTGAATGAATTAATTAAGTCAATTTAAATGATAGAGTAAACGATGCTTAGTGTTAAACTGTGCGAGCTGTATAAACAGCAGGGTCAGGGTTGCTGTGGCCGCGTAGAAGGGGCGGTTCTGGCTTTATCCAACACACAACAACCCCTCCCTTGCTCTTGGGGGAGCTGTGGCAGTGCTGGTGAAGCTGCTGGTGCCAGGAGCTGCCCCCACCGTGCCCAGGCACTGCTGGGCTGTCTCCTGCTGCTGGACACATCCCTGTCCTGCTCCTGGCACCTGGCAGGGCTGTCGGAGCTGTGTTGGGTGGTGTCATGGCCAAGCTGCTGCTCGAGGGGCTGATGTGAGCTGATGGCTGCACAGGTAGCCTGGAGGGGTTATTAATATTTATTGTTATTATTTGTTAGCAGCGGTTACAAAGGTTGCATGAGTGCTCAGTAGATGCCAAGCTCTGTAAACATGTGTTTGTGCCATGGTTATCCTGCCCCTGTGCCTGTGTTACAATTCCCTCCTGTGGGCTGGTTCAAGTTTGGAGCAGGACCTGCTGCCCCTGCTCAGGCTGGGCCCAGCCAGCCCAGTTTATTCCTACCAGCCTCAAAGTGTGGCTTCCTTGCTGTGTGGGTTCTCTGTAGGCAGCAAGAAGGTGTTCCCACAACTTCTCCCTTTGTGTAGGAGTGTTTTTAACATGCCAGAGCAGAGTCCTAGTAGGAGTAAATGATGAGGAGCAGGCAAGAAGAATAAATGTTTTTTTAAAGCCATTTCATAAGCGACATGAATGGAATGGTCTGTGTGGCAGCTACACCCTCTCCACTGGGATCCTGGAGGTGTGAGGGGGCTGGAAAACAACTGCTGCTCCCTGGGCTGCCCTGCCTGGCTGGGGCTTTGTGCCCAGGTGGGACCCTCTGGCAGGGCTTGGGGCTCTCACTGGAGTGGGGCTGGGACACCCACTGGAGGCACAGGGGTGCTTTCCTGAGGACAGGATGCCTGGAGGAGCAGAACTGCTGGGATCATCCTGGGCATTGACCTCGGGTGATGGTGTGTGCAGGTTGTCCTGTGTGAAAGCACAGGGTTGTGCAGACCCAGCTAGTGACTGGGGAAGGGCATTAGAGTGTGGCCTCCCAGTAATCCTCTGTGGCCTCCCAATAATCCTCTCTTTGCCGTGCAGCTGTTTCCTGTCCTAGGCATAGGCTGAATTTCAGCTCCAAGCCTCCTCTTTCTCCTGCTGGTGTAGCTGTGCAGTTGGCAAGCGGGAGGGACAGCTGGCCACAGGGTGCTCCCAAGGTGTCTGTAGCCCACCAGCAAACATGAGTGCTCCTCACAGACCTGGGGACCCTCTTGCTCAGAGGAGGGAAATTGCAGGTCAGGTCAGCTGCATTTCCTTCTCTTTGTCTGTGGCACTGCACATCACTCAGCCTGTCACAGGGGCTCAGCCCTGGATGCCACCATTGGAAGGACATTGTGTGTGAAGGGGATCTCAGCTCGCTGTGAGTGCACTCTGTGTCCTGAGAGCCTCTCCAGTCCCACAGCCCCCGTGCATGGCTGGCTGGAGCTCATTCCCTGAGCTGCTGTTGCCCAGGAAACTTCTCCTCCAGCCTCAGAGGCTGTGAGTGCCACCAGGGCTTTGTGCCCTGCTTCAACTGGAGGTGCTGGGGGTTCCCATCCCTGCCCTGCTCTCACTGAGGGAGCTCTGTTGGTGCTTTGTGCTGGACGGCACAGTGTGCTGCTGGTGCTCCCCTTGCCATCTCAGTGAGGCTGGCTGGACAGAAACCTGCCCTGAGTTAACCTGCAGACAGTTTGTAAGGCTGTAATACCAATCCTGCTCCCTCAGGTCATCCCTAGGTGAAAACAAGGATTAGCTTATTGGTATTGCTTATTCTTGGAGATAATTGGTGTTTTTGTATCAGCACTGGGGTGGCAGCAGGAGCAGGACAGTGCCTGTCCCCTGTGCTGGCACTGCTGAGGAATCTTCTGTCTTGTGTCCAGTTCTGAGCTCTCATGGCAAGAAAAACATGGAGGGGCTGGAGCATGTCCAGGGAAGGGAACAGAGCTGGGAAGGGGCTGGAGAGTCCCAGCAGTGTATGGAACTGTGAGGAGCAGCTGGGAAAGGGGCTCAGCCTGGAGAAAAGGAGGCTCAGGGGAACCTTCTCCAGGAGGGAGGAGCCAGGTTGGAGTCAGGCTCTGCTCCCAGGGAATGAGGGACAAGACAAGAGGAAATTGCCTACAGGCTCAGGGTGGGCACAGCAGGAATTTCCCCATGGAAAGGGGGCTCAGGGATTGGGAGGGGCTGCCCAGGGGGGTTTGGAGTTCCCATCCCTGGAGGTGCCCAGGAAGGGCTGGAGGTGGCACTGAGTGCTCTGGGCAGGGGACGAGGTGGGGATCAGGCACAACTTGGACTCAATGGTCCTGGCAGTCTCTTCCAAGCTCAGTGATTCTGGAACTCTGCTTCCAGCTGGCTGCAAAGCCAGAGGCTGATGTTGGGGCTGAGGGGCTCTGGGATGTCTGTGTGCTCTCCTGGAGCAGCAGGTCAGGGCTCAGATGAGGCTCCTGGAGGATTTGCTGGAGTGGCACAGAACGGGCAGTGTGGGCTCTGTGCTGGGCTGTGAGGGCAGTGCTGCCAGCAGCAGGAGGCATCAGTGACATGTGCTCCTCTCACTGGCTGCCTTGGGGCTGTCACCTGTGGCTGTGGGAGCTGCATTCCCGGGGCTGTGCAGCCCCCTGTGCACAGCTCTGCCCTCACTGGAATGTCCCTGCTACTGGAGAGCACAGCTCTGGGCTGTTTCTGCTGCTGTTGGTGCAGACCAGGATTTCTGGAGCTGTGGAGCAGAACCTCCCAGCCAGCAACATCCCCATGTCTGACAGGAGGGTTACTGCCAGCAGAGGAGACTTCTCAGAGTCTGACCCTTTGCTCTTCCCCTAGTGCCTGATTTTGTTTGACAAAAAGGATTATTGAGAAAAAACCAACCCCTCCACTCTGCACAAGGGGAATTTGTGACCTTCCTAGTCCAGTTTTGCTGCTGCCTGGCTGCTGTATGTGCTGGATCCCCAAAGATGCCCTCAAATCCAAAACAAACAAACAAAAAAAACCCAAACAAACAAACAAAAAAACCAAACCGTGTGCAGGTGGGGTCACCACGACCACCCTTTCTGCTTCACAGGCTGTGAGAGTTGTTTCTGGAAATCCACTGTATCCACAGAACATTCTGTGTGGAAATCCTCTCCTGCTCTCATTGTGTCCACAGAACATTCTGTGTGGAAATCCTCTCCTGCTCTCTGTGTGTGTCTGTCTGTAAGGAGATGTCAGCCTGTGCAGAAGCTCCTCTCCAGGAGCTCCAGAGCCCCTGTTGCACATGTTGGCTCCTCCTGCCTACCTGGGACTGAAGCAAAGTGCTAATTGTTGTGCAGATGTCATCTGCCAGGCAGGCAGGAGGCTGGAGGCTTGGAAGAGGCTGTGCTGTCATTTGCTAGCAGCCTCCTCGGTACACGTAAGCTCTATTTTTATTGGGAGTGTGCGTTTGCTTTCAGCCACTGCTTTGTCGAATTTCTCTTTCTTTTTTTTTTTTTTCCTCTTTTTATTTCCAGGCTTGCAGATAAAGTTTGAAGGATACATCTGTTTTTCATTATTCCAGTTTTGCTGCTTGTTTTATAACTGAAAAAACCTCAATCAAACCAAGAAACCTGTTCCTGTGTAAAAAGCTTTAGTTTGTTCTGAGGTGAGAGGGAATTAATTGTGTGTTGTGGTCACACTGGACTGAGGTCAGGACTGTGGGACTGTCCAGAAGGGCACAAGGATCACGTTCTGGGAGCAGAGGGAGTTTGAGGCTGTGCATTGTGCTCTGGGTGTGCCAGCTCAGGAGCCTGGGTGTTGGTTGTAGCCTGGATTTGCTTGGCCATGTCCCAGGAGAGAGCTGGAGGCTCTGGCCACAGGTTGGCTTATGAAAACAGGGAGCTTTTCTTTTACTCCAGCTGTGGTTTAATAGGGGCTTGTGGGCCCTTGAGGTGGTTCTTTGACCCTTTAGGAAAGAGGAGACACTGAAGTAGGAACTGGGAGGTGATGCTTTCCTGAACTGTGTGAGTTAAGCAGGGGGATGCTCATTGCTCAGGCATGCTGTGGGTGTCAGAAATCCAGATCTTTGTTCCAGCTTTGTTCCAAAGCCAATTAATGAGAAAAATCCAGTTGATGTGGTCGAGGTGGCTCAAAGGAAGAGGCTGCTGCTCAGGAAGACCCTGGCTCAGGAGTTTTTGGAGGCTGCAGAAGTACATCAGGTGCACTGTTACCTCTGCTCTGTCCCTCTCCTGGTTTCCTCTTCCTTTTCTGGCAAAAACCAAGCAGGGAAAGGAAGAAATAACAAAGTGGAGTGTAGGGACAAGGTACCAGTGAAAGGGTGGAAGGAGAGGAGGCTTCCCTCCACGTCCCTGAAGGCTTCTGGGGGCAGAGGCTCTTTGGTGCCAGGAGCTGGTGTTGGGTGCTGCTGTGAGCAGGTTTTCTGCTCTGTGGGACACAAAGTGGTTGCTTCAGTGAGGGAGAGCTCTGCTATCTGATGTGCCACCCTGATGGACAGCAAAGCAAGATATTTCGGACTGTGTGTAGGGGAGGAACTTCTTTAAAACCTGGATAGGAGTAGGAGCAGACTTGATGGAGGGATGAGTAATGAAAGAGTGTTTGAACGGAACTAATCAGTCCTATCTTCTTTCAAAAGACCTCATTTAGTTTAATTTAGCAGCGTGTAAATTTAGAGCCAATCAAAGGAAATACTTGTGCAGCCTGTGTGCTGGCAGGCTGCAGCACTCCCTAGCCCAGCAGAGAGCTGAAGGCTGTAGGTGGATCCCGAGCCTCATGTCAGGCACTGGGGGCACACGTGTGTGTGCTCACACGCAGGGTGGGCACAACTGCTCTGTGCCCAGGCACTGGCACCCACAGCAGCAGCAGCAGCCTTCATTTCCCCGTGATGTGCTCTGTGCCCCATCAGGGTGGCTCTGTACCCATCAGGGTGGCTCTGTGCTCCATTAGGGTTGGTCTGTGCCATGGCTCTGTACCCATCAGGGTGGTTCTGTACCCCATTAGGGTGGCTCTGTACCCCATCAGGATGGCTCTGTCCTCCATCAGGGTAGCTCTGTGCCCCATCAGAGTGGGTCTGTGCCATGGCTCTGCTCCCTGGAACACCTGAGCATGGTCAGAGCCAGCTCCTGGCCCCATGGCTGGGCTGAGCCTCTGCTCTGAGCAGCAGGGAAAGCCTTGTGCTGTAGGAACCACTGAGTAAACCTTGCTGACCTCTGCAAAATGTTGTTTTCCTCAAGAAAAACCTACATATGGATTAGATGAGCCCCTGCTCCTTGGACAGCTGGTCGTTTTGTTTAATTTGAATTAACGCAGCTACTTCAGTGCTTAAAATGAGGCACAGGCATAAAAAGTCTTCACGGGATTGCACGGCTTTTTATTTTTCCCTCCAGTTGTCATCCATGGCACTGACACAGAGATTTTAAACAAATCTTGCAGGTCTCCTCATATTTTCCAGGAGAGATATCATCCCCTGTGGGGTCAGTATGAGTTCTTGGCATTACCTGTCACAAACCCCATTAGCAGTGAGCCCCACGAGTCCCTGTGCTTACACCTCGAGGTGTTGTGCCTCCTGCCATGTCACACCCCTGATCCCACGCTGTGTTGCAATGTGTTGTGTAAAGAGTCCGGAAACCTGCAAAAATGGGAAAAAAAATACTGTTGGGTTTGTTTTGCTTTGCATTTCAGGCTGGTGGCAATGTCTCCTTGGGCCAGGCTCCTATCCAGCACCTCCAGAATCAGCCTGCTGCTGCTGCTGGGCTCTGTGCTCCTCTCCTGCTCCAGCCTGGGACAGAGAGTGCCTGTAAGTTTTGGCTGCTCCACTTGACTTCAGACTGATAAAACACGGATGCTTTTTGCCTTTAAGGAAATGCCCATTATTCTTTAGGAAATGTCTTTCTCCTGGTTGAGTTACGAAAACAAACCAGAAAGGGTTCTTCTGATTTCTGTGTAAATGAAGAATCACTTGTGTGGTGCTGCCCGTTTTTGCTAGAAATGCTAATGAAAATGGGGTATTGCAAAGCAACTGTGGCCAGGCAGTGACAGTAGCACTTAAATGAATCAAGTCCCATCCTTTTATCCTTACTGAACGTTTAAACCCCACACTTTTCCTGAGCAGAGCTGGTAAACATCAGCTGTCTCCATTATGTGTTTGAACAGATCCAGCACTGGGAGGCCTGGTGGTAAATTTACAATAGCCTGTATCACTAACTCCCTCTTGGATAATCACAGAGCTGTGGAAATCAGCTAAGGAATAACTGCTCCACTCACTGTTTTTTAGTCCTGTTGAGTCTTGGCTCAGAAAATGTTAACATTGATTTTCATCTGCAGAACCTGGGCTTTTATGGCTGTGATTGTTCCTGAGCTTTAACCATTTGTTATAAATTAAACAATTCCAAGCCCCTGATGCACTCAGCAAAAGCAGGAGTTAAGATCTGGTTCCTCGTGCATCTCTGAAATCGCAGTCGCTTTCCACAGCTGAAATAAAAACATTCTATAGGTTTGTCAGCCTTCCTTGTGTGTTACCACAATCATGGAATTGTGCAATTGTGTAGGTTGGGAGAGACCTTTGTGATCATTGAGTACAACCTTTAACCCAGTGCTGCCAAGGCCACCACTAGCCCACGTCCCCAAGTGCCACATCCACACTGTTGTTGCTACTCTGCGTGTTTTGCTCAGGTTGACATTTCTGTTGCTCAGAAAGACTCTTCTAGGCTGGAAACGGATATTTATGTGCAGAGCATCCAAATTCTGACAGAAAATGTGCATGCATTTTTTCCCAAGGAGTGGAAGAACTGAAGGCAGAATGTGTCCCAGAATTTCCCAGTTAACCACTGAATTTACTTACATTTTTCCCTGTGAAAACATCCTAAGGATTAAGAACCAAACACTTCATGAAGTGAGCTGTAACTCCATCATAATTGCCAACAATTAGGACTAATCATTCCCTGTAGGGTGGTTAACTCAAATTCCTCAGTGGTGACTGAATTGGTGATCTCAGAAGCTGAAAATATTCCCTTCAGCAGGCACTGAGCTGTGGGGATGATGAGCCTGGACCAGTTCATCTGTTTCTGCTGGAACCAGAACAGCCCAGACCCAGAGTCAGTGCCTGGTGTGAGAGTACAGGTCATTTCTGTGCACTCTCCAGAGTTTTTTGTGACTCCCACCAGCTCCCTAGGGAGGCTTTCCATTGAACACCAAGGTTTCCCTCACAGCAAGGATTTTTTTCCCTGCTGTTCTTCCCTTGGTGTAACATCAAGCCGCTCGTGCTGGCTGCTCTCCCACACCTCTGCCAGCCTCGTGCTGCACTTGCCATGGAGGTGGTGATTAAATCCCTGCCTCATTGTTTTAAAAGCCTTGGAGAACACTGGAAGAGGGTGGAGAAGAGGATCCTCACATTTGTATAATGTGGGCAGCTCAGTGTGTTTTTTCCCATGTCCTGTTTTGGAAACAGCTGAACTATTTTAGCTGAAATCTTCTCCAAGCCTGAAATAAGTGCATTTAAGAAAAAGAAAAAAAAAAAACAACCCAACAAAACCCAAAAAAACTCACCAAACCCCAAACCAACCAACAAGCCTTGAGGCATTCCACTCGTGTGGAAAATTTCAGCTGAAAAAGTTAAAAGTTTGACATATTTTTAGGCAAGGGAAAATGGGGTCTTACAATGTTATACAACCCTAATAATAGCCAGGGCTCCTGCCTCTGACTGAAATACAGGTAAGGCTCTGTGAGAGCTGGTTTGAAACCTGCAACCTGCTCTGGAATAGGAAATAAGTTGTGTTGCTTTGTTCAGCACAAATGTCATGCTAGTTATGCATGTTTAACCTTTTATATACTTTAAATCTGAATTTAACCATGTGGAAAGAATCTCAGATGTCAAAAAAAAAAAAATCTGCTGGTGAGGGAAAAAATTTTGTATTCTCAGCCAGCACTAAATTACCCAGATGCAATTGCTAATGAGCTGAATCTCTTCTCTCCAAAAGGAGTTTGCCCTTACAAAAATAGAAGAGAGCGACATAAAAGATGACAGTGGGAAGGAGCTGGGGACAGAGGATGACGCTGATCCTGAAGACCTGGAAGTGTTTTATGCCACGGATCAGTGGCAAACCCTGCGTCCAGGTAACTGCTAATTATAGCATGCCTCTGGAACCCACCTGCCAGCACTGACAGGAGCCCTGCAGATGCTCCAAGAGCTGTTTGTTCCCATGACAATGTGTGCTTTTGCTGGTGCTCACACAGAGAGGAGGACTCGGTGACCCAGTGCAGGGACTGGAGGTGGTGAGCAAAGTGTCCAAGGAGGGGAGAGGTTGCTCCAGGGCTTTCAGGTCACTGGAGCAGGAGGAGTGGGCTGCCAGCCCCCTGTGTCTCTGTCACTGGCTCCACAGCCCTTTCTCTCTTCATTTGTCAAGGGCCAGGTTTTATAACGTTTGTTGGCACGTGGATTCCCAGGTCTGCTGTGCTCCGGTGTGGCGCTGCTCAGTGGCAAGCTGATTAGGAGCTGTCACTGGAGCACTGCACAGCTTTTTAACAATGGCTTTTCTGTTCCTCACCTGTTTGAAAGCTAGCTTTTATTTCCGTCTGTGCAAACCACAAAAAATCTCTTCCCTTTCTTTGGGTTGGCGTCTTTCATTAGACATGCCTGGAACTCTGTGGTGAGAGGAGCCCAGCAGAGCAGCTTGGCCTCTGTGTGCTGAGAAGGCTCTGGAGGGGCCAAAACCATTCAAACACACACAGATGCACATGTGCATACATATTTCAACAATTAGCCTGTCTCTGGGATCCTGAACGAGCTGTTTAATCCACTTGTGCTTTGGTGTCCTCATGTATATGCAGGTATAATACCTTCCCACCTCACAAGGGTGAACTAAGTAGTAATTAATTTTTATAAAGTGCTCTGAATTTAAGAGCTTTATCCTGTGCTCAGTATTATCATTGAAAGAATAAGTATGGGTTCCATTTGTCTTGAAATTTCTGCCAGATATAGCAGAATGACTTTTCCAAATGTAAATCTTTGTATAACATAAATGGCTACAAAAGCCCCTGCGTTCCACAGAGCTGCAGTATATACTTATATTCCATTTCTGTACCATTATGTATGGAAGGTGTATGGTGTCACTGCTCATTAGTCAGCTTGGCAGATCCCCACCAGCTTTGTTGGAGCAGAACATGTACATACTTGCAGTCATTAGAAACCTCATTGCAGGGTTTGTTCACAAGCACCTTCTCCACTGCTTGGGTGCCTTATTCCGCTTCATTTTTGTAGTTATTCCATGTTGGGCACATGCAGTGAAGGGCTTGTGGAAATGGGGAGCTTGTCAGTATTCACAGAGGAGAGTAATTTTGGTTACTCTTGTAAAGACTTAAATGGTGTCCTGCCTCATGTTCTGACTGCTACAGATGCCAGCACTGGGGACGTGGCACAAAGAGGAGCCGGCCTTGGTCTCCTGCTGCCAGCCTGGGTTTCTGTCTCCTGGGGTTCTTGTGCAGTGAAATCCCTGTGAGGACTGGCACTGACACCTTCAGCACGTGTTAGCCAAGGCTGGGGCCCTGCTGCCAGCATGAGCCCATCCCTGTAGCCTCTGGCCACACTTTCCCAGTGTGAGCTGAGCTCTGGCTGGCAGGGAGCTGACCTGGCACAGCTGCTGCTGTGGCTGCACAGGGATTCACCTTTTGGTGCTGCAGCAGAGCCACGCAACTTGGCAGCGTGTCCATCCCACTGGTTCTGCATCTTGCCATGTTTTCCATGTGGCTGCACTCACTGGCAGCTGAGCAGAGCCTGGCTGGGCTCAGGGTTTGCCTTCTGCTGCCCATGTCTCCAGGACACCCCCACTCCCTCTCCCATTGTATCCCTGCGGCAAACTAGGCCAGTCTCTCTGGGGGAAGCAAATTCAAGTGTTTGAATTTAGAATTTGGATCTACAGTTCTGAGCACTGGGAGGGAGCTTGGAGCTGCGTTTCCCCCATCTCACTCCTGTTTCAACTTGTTCCTGTTCTGAGCTCACGCAGGATTTTGTGCTTCTCTACAATGGTGCAGCAGCTCATCTTTTATAGATGTGTTCCCAGTTTTCCTCTGCTGAGTTTCCAGTTCCCTGTTGCTAATTGCATCAATCCACATTTCCACCGGGACTGCAGCAGTGTCATCAACCTGTAACCTGTCAAATCCCTCCCCAAATTCGATTGTTGTTGTGTCTGTAATGCTTTGGGTGCTTGTTCCTCGCTGTCTACAGTGTGAGCTGGATTTTGATCAAGTGCTTCCTTGCACTTTGAGCACACTTCAAGCTGCTGGAGGTGGCTGGATGCTAACACAGAGAGACAGTTGCCCTAAGAACTGTGCTGCCTGTAATCTGGAAGCAAGATCAGTTGTCTCTTCTGCCAGGCAGCCGGAGCTGACGGCTCTGGAAAGGTTGGTGAAACTTCCCAAAGCCCTTTAACACTCGGTTAGGCATTGCTTCTTTCTCACTTGGCACTAAATAATGCAGCAGGTGCAGGCTCAGACTGAAGGGAGATGTGTGCCCCAGAGAGGCTTCCAGCACCTCTGCTCTTAGACTTTTGGGCATCATCTGTGGGGCTTTTCCTTCTGTCCATGGTTGGAGTCCACAGGAACCTGGAGGTTTTTTGGGGTTTAGTGAGTGGGATTGCTGTTTCCTCTGAGTGAAGGTTCACACCCCTGCTCTGACTCCTCCTGGTCAGGTAACAGAGTTTGTTTGAAGTTGTGCTTCCTCTGCAGTCTTTTTTTCTTTCAGAATACACTTTCTCCATGTGACAGTACCCTTGGGAGCTGGAACATATTTTACTTTTGTTATTTGGGCACCAAATCTCCCAATATTTTGTTCAGCATTCCTGATGATGATTGGAAGTTGGATTTCTCTGGCCATCTAGTTGTATCACTGAGCAGCAGATTTTCCACCCAGCAGTGGTGGGAAATTTTCCACCCAGCAGTGGCTCCTCTGGGAAGAGTTTGCTGTGAAGATTCAGAGCAAGGATATTAGAGGCAGGGGTTTAATTGGGAAAGGAAAAGGGCATTAATCACCCCCCAGCAGTGATGAGTGGAGAGCTGGGGCTGCACAAGGCTCTGCTCTGCCCATCCCCATGGCAGCAGTCCTTTGCTGCTCCCTAATGTGGCAGAAACCCTCTGGCAGCTTTTCCAGCTGACAGTTGGGAGTTAATGAGTCCAGTTTCCAATCCAGATGGACAAGTGAGAACCTCCACTGCCGAAATATCAAAATATTTACAGATTGCTCTGCAGAGAGGCAGCAGTGGGGCACAGAGGCTGCCTTTGCTGCAGAGCAGCTCCCTGCAGACTGGAGGGATGGAGCAGAGCCTGGCACTGTGACTGGCACGGTGCAGCGTGGATCTCTCTGGGCTTTGGATGGATGTCTCAGGGCAGAGCAGGGAGCTCAGCTGGCCTGCACCTTCAACTGTGGTTAAAGCTCTGCCTTGCAGAGCTGAATCCGCAGTGACTCCCCACTGTTTGTGCTGCCCAGAGTAATTTTCTGCAGTGCCCAATGATTTCCCAGTTAAAAACCAAGGAGCCACAGCTGCTGCTGCTGGTCAGGCTGCCAGAGTGAAGCTGATGTGCGCATGCTGTTGGTGCTGCTTCTGCAAAGATGAAACCATCTCATGTTCAGCAGGGAGCCAGTGATACATTGCTTGGCATTTAAATATCCATGGCTGCAGCTCCCAAGGATCCTCAGGCTACCTTTGCTGCTCCTGCTTGTCACAGGTCTTCTCCCGTCTCATTTGCTGCTCAAACAAGGTTTTACACCTGTGGGAGCCCAGTTCTGCAGGCAGCCACAGCAGGGAGGTGTTTTCAGGGCTGCTTTGAAGGGCTTGTTGTGCAAGGACAGGGCTGAGGATGGGCAGTACCTTAGCCCAGTTTCACTGCCAGTCTGTCCTCCAGGGGATTCCAGTGGCCAAATGAGGCAGCACTGATTTGGCTGACAGGAGGTTCCTGAGGCAGGGGAGGCAGGAGGCAGCAGGATCTGTGCCAGGCCTGTGCCACATGGGGGTGACCTGGCTGCTGCTGAGGGTCCCCTCACACCTTGTCTGCTCCTGCTGCTCGCTGGGATGTCCTGAGCTGCAACAACTCTTGCTAATTGCTCTGCTGAATTCATCACTGTCCAAACCATTGGCTTCTCACTGACCCAGACCTAACTGAGACAGTGGTGGGCAGGTCTCTGAAATATTTATGGCAGCACAGTCAAGAGAGGGCTGTGAAATACAGAGTGAAACCACCAGGGTATGCTCGTTTTTGCAAAGTTTGACATGTCTAATCCAGGAAATAGGAGCCTCATCAGATCAGCACGGTTTTGCATACAGAGGGAAGGCAAATGGAATTTCAAAAACCTCATCTATACTAGATGAAATGCTTCTTCTCCACGTTTCTTTATAAAACGACTTGTTAGTGATGTGCAGATGGGAGGAATCTCGACTCTGGAGTTGTTATAATCTTGTCTGGCCAGCAACACGAGAGCTGGAGGATGATTCCAGCAGGTAGGAAAGGCCAGGCTGACTTGAGAGCAAATGTTCAGTGCTTGGAAGCTGAGTTATAGTCCCTGGTAGTTCTCCCTCTACTTGTTTTCAATCTGACTTCTGGCATAGGAGGCTTTCCATCTCCTTAATGTATCTCCTGCCTGTCCTTTTTATTGCCAGCTGCCTTCATGGGCTCCTCTCTCAGCTTCCTACCCTTGTGAGCTTTCCTTTGCCCCTCATCCTCACATCACAGGGGGCACAGTGTCCCTAACACTTGTGCCTAATTCCAAGTCCTTGGCAGAAGTGCCAGGGCTGAAGCTCCAGGTGCTGCTCCTGCCTGGTGTGTGGGGCAGTGCCAGGCAGATGGGGCTCACCAAGCACACCCTCCATGCCCTGGTCCTGGTCTGGGTAAGAGGGATGGTGATGTTTCCCTCCAGCTGTTGGTGAGAGGACAGGACTGGGGCTCAGGAGATGCTGGGACAGTGAGCAGACAGGGGTTCCCAGCCCCCTGCTCCAGCAGGAGGATGTGTTTGAAGGATGCCAGCTCTGGGCAGGGAATCACAGCACAAATGTCCTGCCCTGCAGCTTGGTTTCAGCATTTCTGTACAGAATTGGGACCCCCAATTCCATGAATTGGGAGCCAGCTTTTGCCCCCCAAATGCAGGTAAAACTTCTCTTCTGTCATTTGCAGAAGTGGCAGTGTCCTGGCAGCACTGGTGTGGTGAGGAAAAGCCCTACAATGCTTGCTCAGGTTAAGTAGCAGAGTGGGCTTGGGGCGGGTTTTTGGTGTGTCAGGTCAGTCCTGTCCCTTGCTGGCCATGATGTTCTGGTTTCAAACTGGTTACAAAAGACTTTTGCAGGGATGCTCCTTCTGCCAAAAACTAACTGTGCTTCTGAGCAGCCAGAATAAAGTCTGAGCTTCTCTAACACGCAGCCATGGACAAGGCTGTGGACGCTGCCAAAACAAGGGTGCAGTGCTGTGTTTTCATGAGCCAAGCCATGACTCCTGCTAGTGGTTTGTGGAGTTCTGAGCCCTGCAGGGTATTCCAGGTGATCAGGAGTGGCCATAAACCAGGGGATGAGGTGCTGAGAGTCAAGCAGTGGTTTTAGTGCAACAGGAGGAGGTTAAGCTGCAGCTTTCAGAATAATTTCAAACTTCACTTTAATGATGCTCAGGCTGCTGGTGGTGTAATAGCAGCAGACATCAGCAGTGGAACCATTCCCGTGGTTAAATGTACATTGTTTGGTGGAAGAAAAGTGCTTTGAAGGAAGAGAGTCTGTTTCCCAGGGAAGACATCTCTCATTCCTTGCTTTTATCTCCTCCCTGCTGAGCTGGGGATGCTGTGAGCCTGTGAGCTGCTGAGAGGTGCTCAAATGTGTGCTGGTTGATGAGGAATATCTTGCTCTGTTTTTTATGTGCAAGTAGGCTGGATTTGCTGCAATAGCTCAAATAACCTTCGTGTGGCTGTTTAGAAGGATGAACCTCATTAATAAAGAAGAGGTATTTAATAACAGGCCTATTTTTAGCTCTGTCTTTATTTAACAGTCTGCACATTTATTTCAAGCTTGTAACAGTGCTTTAGAAGAAAAATGTTTTCCCTCCTCTGAAATGTGTTGGCAGTGCCTCCAGCCTTGGTTATCTTGAATTTCCAGTTTGACTAGCATCCCTCCTCCTTCCAAAGCCAGCAAGCCACAGCAGGCCCACAGCTCCAACATTTTCCTTGGGAAATGGGAAATTTCTGGGGGAATATGCTTTCAAAACATGGGACTTGGGTCCCAGGGTCACTGAAACAGTTCTGAAGGTTTGATCAACCATAGTCACAGCAACTGCCTCAGGCTTCAAATGTGTGATCTTGTGTGGGACAGGCACTGCAGACACTGCAGTGTTTGGTGTTTGCTGCAGGATGTGACTGACCACACACTCTGGGAGAGGCTGGCAGCTCTGGGGGCTAGGCATTTCTGAAGAGATTTTTTTTTCCTAAATTTGTCAACTTTATTCTGTAATTTCATAAATTAAACTCTGACCTACAGATATCTTGCAGACATTGTGTTTTCAGCCCATTCTCCGGTGTTTGCTGTCATTTCCTGGTGGTGAAGGAGGCAGCCCCAGCCCTGAGGGGATGCACCATCTTTCCAACTCCTTTTCACATCTGTCCCTTTGGCATTGCTGTCTCTGTACTCAGACCCTGCCCTGACTGAAGGTTTGCTGGAGCACAAGTGCCTGAGCCTGTGGCCAGGATGACCATTTCTGAGCCCTTTTCCCAGTGTTATGTTTTCCCGATTATCCCATCATAAAAAAAAAGCCAAACAATATTAAAAGTAGTAACAATTTTAATTGAATAGTTAAAATGAAAAATATAAAATTGGATGCAATATAATTTGATTAAAATAAGGGATAATTTGGTTCCAATAATAGCACATAAGCAAGACATACCGCGGGGTACTGAGTGCAGGGTTCAATGACCCTTGCCACTTCACGTACAAGCTTGACAAGTGAAAGTCACCCCTTATATGCTATGTGTCAATTCCATCTCCTCCCATTTTTGGTTCGTCATATCTCTATCTCCCCCTTCATTACCACCTTTACCATGCATGTGCCACCACTTGGTTTGGTGGTCGCACAGGTCTTTGGAGGTCGTCACTGATGAAGGCTCTGTAGTCTTCTTTGTTGTCCTTTAATTCACCTTTGGGTTACACATGCACTCCAAGCCAGTACAATGTAAGCCAAGACTAACATATCACTGCATCTACATATCAAGGCAATAAATACTTTACAATTAGCATTTTCTGGGACCGAACCAGGTTCTCTTCAGCTTCTTTCCTGTGGTCCTTGAAAACACCTGCTGGGAAGGGGGAGGGGGGGGTGGTGGAGCCCCTCCTCTCCCTCTCTTCTTTGGCATTACAACTTTTAACTATTAACTATTTTGTTATTCTCAAATATTAATTACTGCATCAATATTGATTACTGTTTCAATTTTTATCAGCACGAATCATACCTATTTATCACAAATCTCCCATTTCTCTTTTTGATCATTATGATTTGTGCTGTATTTTAAAAGCTGTGCTTTGATATTTTTTATATTTTTCAAAATTTTGGTTTTCTCGTTGTGTCTTTTTGGCTTTAAACTTTTTTAACATTTCTATTACTGCTTCTAGTCTTTTATACTCTCTTTTGAGTTTAGTTAACATTTCCTGGTCTATTTCAATCTTTTTAGGTTTTTGTTTTTTAACAGGGGTCGATTTAGCTTTTAATATCATTATAGATTTTAATTTTGTTTTGGGGGGGGGGGGTTTCTGCATCTTGAAACATAGTTGTAATCTGCATCCCCTGAATCACTAAATGAATTAAGCTAATAAAACAGGGAATCATACAGGGCAGAAATGGAAGTCCCAGAACTGAACACAACAACATGAACCCCAACTTTTTCTTCCAAACACTTCCAAAGAGGTTACTCCACCATTTGTTTTCAAAATTGAATTTCACTTTTGTACCGGCACATGACCCACCCTTTTAATTTTTTCAGCAAGTTCTGTGGTAGCTTTCTTATTGTTGCCCAAAAATTTAATATATCCCATCTGAGGCTTTCCATTTTTTATCAGTTTTTTTCCAATTGTTTTCAATAAGGCCTTAGGCTGTTGATGAATTGGTAGGGGTTAGCTCCAGGACTTCTGTACCAGCATAAATTAATCTGTTTATCCCATTTACAATTTATTTCTTTTTTTGGTCCCCAATATTCAATGGGGTTTTTAGGTCACCAAATTTTTGAACAATCATTCATATTAACCACCAATGTGGATTTACAAGGAGTATGCCCTACTATTTTATTAAATTTTTTTTCTTTTTGAGTTACAAAAATAATTTCAATTACTTGATGTCTTAAAATCCATCCTTCAGGTTTCTTTAATGTTCCAGAAATTTGGGTGTGGTTTCACTTTAAAAATTGCTCTGGAGCTAAGCTCTCACCTTTCCACGGCCATCTTTTAGCCATTTTTAGACCTCCACAAATCCAACATTTGGATAGCCCCAATTCCGTAGCAATTCTTGCATCAATCTCACAAACAGATTCTTATTCGAGGCTGGCAGATCCTAATCTTTGTAGTATTGTTTTAGCTTTTTATACAATTTAGCCAATTTTGTTGACTCTTTTTTTCCTGTTCTTTCCTCTATTCCCCTTTGTTTTTTTCTCTTTTTTTATTTTTTTTTCAATTTTTCTTTTAGTGTCCGATTTCCCATGTTAATACTTGGATCCTTTTTATTATCATCTCTTTCAAAACAAACAAATCTTTTATATTGAGGGCAAATTTGATCACCATGGGAATAAGGAGCTCGCCCATTATATTCCAGATTTTTTCCTACCCAATACATCTTTCCTTCCTTTATACAAACATCTATAACACTGCTGCAATTGTAGCAGGCAAAACAAACATACGGGTGTGTCACAAACACAGATTCCATCTTGTCCTTAATCCACACAGAGTGATTGCAATAGTCACAAATGTTGAAATTGCTGGGACTTGGTTTTTGCTCTGATTGCTTTTTCATTGCCGAAACTTTGTTTAGTGTGGCCTTCTGGCTTTGGCCAACCGCCAAGGGTACCAGAATGATCACAGTGAAAATAATCCTCAGGAAATCTACCTTTCTACCTTTCTCAAGGTCCCTTGGGTTGCAACCAAGGGCCGAGATGCCAATCTTCTCGGTAGGAAAGGTAATATTCTGGGATCTAGTCACTGGTGCTTTTGGTTTCCTCGGTACCCATAGCCCCACAGAGTTTGCTTGTTCCTTTTTAAATGCCATTTTTCAGTTCTAGCTGGTTAAGAAGAAATAATTAAAATGAAAAATAATTAAAATGAAAAGAACAGGGAAAAGATTAGGCCAGAATACCATAAACCTGTATTTTCCAAAATTTCAGGCATGTGCCAACCACAATAAGATTTTTTTAATTATTTTTTGCTTCAAGGGCGGGGAGTTCATTAAGTCGTCGCCTCCAATAAGCACACTCACAGCACCAATATGCCACTGCAATGTGCCTATTATGTGGTGTATAGACTTCTTTTCCACAACAACTATTAATTATGAGACACTGGTCTATAATGTTATAAATTGCTTGTTTTTTAATTTGTGCTATAGCCTATATAGCTAGAACCAATTGACCTAAGTTTTCTATTAATCTAATTGCTGTTGGAAGGGTCCCATCTCCCAGTTTCAAAGATATCAAAAAAAAATCACTAGTAATGCATTCTATAATTAGCCGGCTAAATATATAATCATAGCAAAACAAACAAATCAATTGTCGCTCCTTCTCTTCCCTCTTAGTTACTTTCCACCATGAGGTAAAGCAAAGTGTGCAAACAATACATATCCGTGGATGACACCCTAAACCATGTTTACTGCACTCCCAACATTTTACTTGTTTCTGAGCTTTTTTAACAATAGGTGTTATCAATCTTAGTTTTTGGAATTGCAGTTTTGTAAACAGTTCTAATAATGTTGCTGGTGGGTGACCCTGGAGGAGATCTTCGATCTTTTTAGGCCGTTTCCACTGATTTAGAAAGTCTTTTATTCTTTTTCCACCGGCGTTCTTTTGCCTCTGAGCTCAAGGGAGTTGTGGTCCGTAGCTACTCCAGGATGCCTAGTTCCTTCTTAATAAATCAGGGTTAATATAAATCAACTTAAATCCCACCATATGATCACATTTTTGGAATTTCATGTTCCAACAATATTTTAGCTACAGTTTGAACAGTAGCCTGAGCTGTTGGAAATGCTTTAACCCACTGAGTTAATTGATCTATTATAACTAACAACTATTTCTACTGACCCATTTTAAGCAATTCTGTAAAATCAACCTGGATCTTTTCAAATAGCCTGTAGGCTGTTTTGCATCCTCCAGAGGGAGGGCTTCTTAACACCTTTTTATTTACTTTTTAACAGGTGAGACACCCCTGGGTAATTTGCTTTCCAATTTCAAATATCTTTATACATCCATAAAATTTTAAAAAGTAATCATAAAAGGCTCTTGTTCCCCAGTGTGTCCGTTTATACAAGTTATTTAAGATTTAATATGCCACCTGTTTTGGCATCATAATTCTGCCATCAAGAAAAACTCACTTTCCCTTCTTAAATGTTATTCCTAATTTCCTTATAGCTGCCAGTTTTGCTAGCAGAAGGGAAAGTGTCTCCTGCTGAATTTCTATTTTTTTTTTAAGGTCATGATTTCAGTATCTTTTTTTTTTAAGGTCACTCTTTTTGCTTTTTTATCAGCCAAATTATTTTTCTGACTCTAATATCCCTCCCTCTCTGGTGTTCCTTTATATGAACTATTGGTTTTTTTTTTTTTTTTGAGCCTTTTTAAAGCTTCAAATGTCTAAATTATTAATCCCCCATGTATTAACCCTTTCCTTTAATTGTTTATAAGTTTCCTTTCTTTTCAAATTTTTCTAAAAGTATGTACTACACTAAGAGCATATTTCGAGTCTGTATAAATAGTCCCTTCTTGCCTTTTTAGTATTAATAATGTATGAAATAATGCATAAAATTCACAGGCTTGTGCTGACCATGAGGGACGAAGGGGACCAGACTCCTTTATTCTCAACTTTTTCCCACTTCACCTAAATGTCAACCCCTGTCATTAATTTCTAGATTATCTTTTTTAGTTAAAAAATAAATTTTAAGTTTTCCTTTACAGGGTTTTATCTGTAAATTTAAGGCTATTACTAAATCTTTGCCTAACAAATGATTTTTGGCCTCTGGTATCAATAATAAATCATTTACTCCAAATTTGTCATTTGTTTCAATTTGTACTCACTTTATTACAGGAACAGGGAAAGCCTCTCCTGTAATTCCGATTACTGAAACTCGCTTACAACTTATCTCACATCCCTGGGGTAATTTTGTCACTGTCAGCTAAGAAACTCTTGTATTAACTAAAAATATAACTTTTTTAGGGCTCTTTTGATGGTGTTTTGGTTCTCTTCATTAAACAGAGCCCCCGACCTTCTTGAAAAGTTTTCTTATTTTGCTGTTTCTTCCTGCAACTTTTTTGGTAGGTGCCCCTTTTTATGGTAGTAAAAACAGGTGGGTCCTGCATCCTTCAAGGTAGGGCAAGAATTTTGTAAGTGCCCTTTCTTTTGGCGGGAAAAAAAACCCACACAGATCTTGTGTTCCTAAAAATAGATCCTGACATCTGTAATTTGTTTTTCCTTGTGGATTTTTTTTTCCTGTATTTAAAGCTGCCTGCATTTTTCGAACTGCTGCCACCAAAATTCTGGCATCTGCTTTCTGCTTTTCCTCATCTCTGTTTACATACACCCTTTGTGTTTCTCTCAGTAACTCTTGAAGTCCCCTGTCCTGCCCATCTTTTAATTTGTCCAGCTTTTTCCTGATGTCACTGCAAGATCTGGTCACAAACTGAATTTTTAACAGAACCTGTTCTTTTGCAGTATCAGTATCTATACCTGAATATAATTACAAGTCTCTTTTTAATCTTTTTAACCATTCTTCTGGGGACTCATACTTTTTCTGATGCTTACTTAAAACTTTTTTTATATTATGTCCTTAAGGCACTGCCCTCGGAATTTCTTGATTTTCTTCCCTTTGGGATTCCCATTCATCCCAAAACCGTATTATCATCCCCAGTGGGCTGTCCTGAGGAATGCTCCTTCCCTGAGAACCCCCCTCACAGTTCCCATATACCTCAAACCACTGCGAATTTTTCCTACAATCTGCAGCCCCTGGGTCAAGGAACTTATTTTTTCCCTGACCCATTTCTGGCGGCGACAAACTAAGAAATCCCCGGTAGCAGGAGAGTCTTAGTTTCCCACACTCACCTCGTGGCTCAACTGCCTCACTTATTACACTGTCACACTGCCTTTTCAATTTACCTGTTTCACTCCTATTTCTCCCTTTGCAATCTATTTGTTCCACTCCTCTCTCCCTCTTTTTTAATATATTAGCCCCATCCTCTCACCGTCTAATCACATACTAAATTCCCTGCTATCAACCCCTCCAAGGAAATCAAACCTATTCATTCACTCTCTCAGTCTTCCTACTGAGTCAATATCTCCTGCCCAAGGACCTTCCTACGGGTGCCTGGCCCAGGGATCCCCTCCTTCCCCCTGGGTCAGACCTTCCTGGGGTCCCCACTCATTTACTTTTCTTTTGCTTCCCTCCTTTTCCGGCCGGCCTCCTCTCGGAGAACGCAAAAACACGGTACAGGGAGGTCCCATCTCTTCGGGGGTCCGGGACTGCCCAGCCCCCGTCTCAGACACTCCACACACACTGACACATGCATACAGCCATCCCCCAACCCAAAACCCCGTGATACTCACAGCCTCCTTTTCTCACGAGGGTCTTCGTTCACAAAGCAGTTTTCTATGGGTACTCTCTCTCCTATAAGCCGGCACTCTGATGGGAACCTTTTTTGCACGCTCTTATAAACTAATTTGCTTATGCATTATTATAAAAAAAAAACCCTCTCTTTTCTCAAGGGAGAGTGGTCTAGCCTTGGGACCACTTCAAAGTCTGGTGGGGAGCTCCTTCCCAGAAGCTATCCACCTCCCCAGAGTTAAAAGAGTCTCCCAGGGTTTTGGCACCAAAATTGTTATGTTTTCCCGATTATCCCATCATAAAAAAAAGCCAAACAATATTAAAAGTAGTAACAATTTTAATTGAATAGTTAAAATGAAAAATATAAAATTGGATGCAATATAATTCGATTAAAATAAGGGATAATTTGGTTCCAATAATAGCACATAAGCAAGACATACCGCGGGGTACGGAGTGCAGGGTTCAATGACCCTTGCCACTTCACATACAAGCTTGACAAGTGAAAATCACCCCTTATATGCCATGTGTCAATGCCATCTCCTCCTATTTTCGGTTCGTCACTTTTCTGTCTCTGCCCTCATTACCACCCTTATCACACATGCGCCACCACTCGGTTTGGTGGTCGCACAAGTCTTTGGGGGTCGTCACTGATGAAGGCTCTGTAGTCTTCTTCGTTGTCCTTTAATTCACCTTTGGGTTACACAGGCGCACCAAGCCAGTACAATGTAAGCCAAGACAATGTATCACTGCATCTACATATCAAGGCAATAAATACTTTATAATTAGCATTTTCTGGGACCGAACCAGGTTCTTGCTCATTTTTAGCAACTGTATCTTCAGCTTCTTTCCTGTGGTCCTTGAAAACATCTGCTGGGAAGGGGGGGGGGGAGCCCCTCCTCTCCCTCTCTTCTTTGGCATTACAACTTTTAACTATTAACTATTTTATTATTCTCAAATATTAATTACTGTATCAATATTGATTACTGTTTCAATTTTTATCAGCACAAATCATACCTATTTATCACACCAGGATACTTGTGGCCATATGCTCTACAAGATGCTGGATTTGGGCCCTGGGATGTATGTGGCAGTTATTACAAAGAACTTGGCTCTAGGGGCTAATCCCTGGTCTGTCCTTGTCGTTCAGTCTGGATCGTGTATATCCCTTAACTATAATTTTGCAGCATTATCTTTTTCCATAATTAGGGAGTGTTTTCCATGGTCTTGCTGAGGCCCTTCCTCCCTGCAGTTTCCCCTGTGGGTTAAGGCCTGACTTACTGAAACTTCCACAGAGCTGATTCTGGGCGGGCAGGGACAAGGCCAGAGGGTTTTCAGCAGTCAGCACAGTCAGATGGCTCCTGTGAGGAATATTTCAGTTGCTCCTTCACAGCTCTTGCCTGCAAATTGTCCTCTTGCTCAGATGGGGCACCAGTTTCTTTTTTTTCTCCTTTTTCTTTCCCAAGCTATTCAGTTTTCCATACATTTATTTATAGGGTCACACAAGCAACAGGTCTGCTTTTTCCACAGATCCTTCCAGAGCCACGTGCTGTGCCTGCTCCATTCTGGGGCAAAAGCACCTTCTCCTCTGAGGAAAACTCAGAATATCCATCCAGCTGTCTTGACTGAGCGAGGCATTTTCTCAGAACCCTGCCCTCTGCTCATTTCAGAATCTGCAGGGAATTTGGGACATAAATTAAAAAGCTATTTGATGCTCCTTGAGGTCTAGAAGCTGGTTTTGCATTTGTTTTTACTTGAACGCACACTGAGACAAATGGCTCTGCTTTACTGAAGCTGCTTCCTTTGGCATCCTGAGGAAGCTTCCCAGTTAAAAAATAAATATGGCTCTGTTTTTGCAGCCCTGCTTTACCAGCAAAAGCTGGGGAAGGAAATGTAATCTCCTTCTGTCTGTCCTGATGTTTTGTAGAACTAATTCCCATTTATTGGAAGAACTCTTCCAAGCCAGATAAATGTTTAATTTTTTATTATGTGTTTACATTTTGGAAGGAGTAAGGGTGGTGATGTTGGAAATTCTAATGAGGGACAACATTTCTGATTCAAAAGACTCAGGCTCCTCTCTTCTGATTTTTCTGCCTGATCCTTCAGACTGCAGGAAGTTTTGCTTGGGTCATTCACTTGCAACAGGATGTTATGTGAATACAGAATTAATGTATGCAGCCTGTCACTTGGAATTGCTGCTGTTTCTGCTGCTGGAGAGCTCCCAGGGTTGCAGAGTTCTTGCAAGCAGCAATAACAGGAATGTGCCTGTGATCCTGCAAAGCCAGAGGAGGAGCAGGGAGCTGCGAGTCTCCCCCATCACTGCGGGGTGTGAATAAATAGATCTAATCAACAATTTACGTGTTAGCCCCGGACCAGGGTTTTAGGATGTGTCATTCAGCCCAAGCGAAACCTCTGCATCTCAGGCTGGTGGTGTTTCTAAAAGCACCTCTAAGTGATCACTGAGGCTGGATTTTGAGCTGCATTTACATTTTGATAGAATCTGCTGCTTTCCTTATCTGAAACAAAGCCTACCTGATCTTCATTACTTACACTATCATTTCACCTAACCAGGGTGCTACTGCTTACAGTTATCTGTCTGTTCTTCACCAGATAATACACAAAAGAATTGTTATCCCTGGCTGTATGTGGATTAGCTGGAGCTGTAAGGGGGGTGCACATGGTGATGGGTTTTACAGGTGGAGTGCAGGTATTTATAGACTGTCTGAGGAAATGCTGGATGAGTGGCTGCTGCCCCACTGGCTGCGCTGCCATCCCAGCAGCAAAACATAGAGAAAACACTGCTTAAACACAGAAAAATGGTTACTGCAGGGTGGCTAGAGCAGGCCATCTCCACAAGAGAGGTGATGGAGTCCTGGGACATCCCAGACCGTCCTGAGCACAGCCCTAGGGCTGGAGGGGACACTGCTGGAGCAGGGGTTGATCCCAGAGGTGTTTCCAGGCTCAGCTATCAGTGGCAGTGCCTTTTTTGAGACAGAAAATCTCACAGTGGCTTCACAGAGAGCTGCAAGCCCTGGTGGTGGTGCTGACTGCTGCCCCACTAACATCAGCTGCAGTCTGAGCGGGGCAAGCACAGAAAGGGCTCCTCTGAAAAGAGGCAGCAGGAAATGTCTGAGCTGCTGGGGAGCTGTGGGTCCAGAGGGCTGGAGCCAGGAGCCAGAGGCTGCAGGGAAGGGGGTCCATGAGGGCAGAGCCTTTGCTGGAAGAGAAGCCAAGGGGCTTTCACTTGACTCCTGTTTCATCATCCTTCCACACACTGATCTCTTCAGATGCTCTCCAAACCTTTGGTTTGCTTTCTGAAGGGGAAAGGACTTGTCCTGGAGGAGGAGCAGAGCCAGGCTGCTGAGGAGAGCTGGTGGCTGTCAGCTGGCAAGAGAGGAGAGACACGGAGGCCAGAGGGGGGACACTGGGTGAGCAGATGTTCACACTCAGCTCCATCCACTGTGAGTGCCAAACACACCTGCACTCCTGTTTGTACGGCTTGCTGTACTTGATAAACTGATAGATGTGAGTTTGGGCATTTTTGTTACCTTTTTGTATTCTGAAGAGAACTAAAGATGGTTCACATGATTTTTTTTGTGCCTTCTGCAGTGCAGGCAATGCAGGCAGGGATGGAACAGCAGCATCTTTATACTTGTCAAGTCTCCATCCACACCCAAGGCTCTGCCTGAAGCTCAAGGTGATTTTCTTGCAGGCTTAGAACACTACACCAGCAGGGAGAACAAGAAACTCAGTGGAGATTATGCTCCAGAAAAACTGTATGCATGGCCCAAAAACTAAATATGGAACCATGGAAGTGCACACTGCAGTGGTAGGGGAGGTGGGAATGCTGAATGGGGAGGTTTCCTGCCCTTCTGGCACCAGGAGCCAGGGGTCCTCTGGTTCTCCATGGTCTTCCTTGAGGATCTCTGGTTCTCCGTGGTTCTCCTTGAGGATCTCTGGTTCTCCATGGTCTTCCATGAGGATCTCTGGCTCTCCATGGTCTTCCATGAGGATCTCTGGTTCTTCATAAGGATCCCTGGTTCCCTGTGGTTCCCCCCAGGGCTGTGCTGGTGCCATGCCCGGAGCTTGCTGTGACAGCAGGCAGTAGTTTCAGGTGGGGCTGCTCTGCTGGCAGGGCCTTGGTGTTCCCAGCAGGGCAGGGCAGGGATGCTCCTGTCCCAGCAGGACACTGGGCATGCAGGTACCACCCCACAGCAGCTGCTCCTCCTCTGCATCACTTCCAGGGGCAGAACTCCTGTCCTGCTGCGTGGCAGGGAGCTCTGCAGAGCCAGCACCGAGGGGACAGGCTGGGCAGCAGCTGGGCAGCACTGGTTTAATCCTTTTTGCCTGTTCCTGCCATGGAAGCTGTGTACTGGGTGAGATGTGTGTGTTTGGGGAGGGCTGGCCCGACCATTAGCTTGTCAGGGTTTGCAACATAGGCAGCTGGGGAGAAAACTGTTATTAAGTGTAATGTGGCACCTTGGAGACGGAAGCATGGGGAGACAATAAATACAGCCTTCCATAATGCCATTTTATGGTGTCACTCTTCAGAATTTATTAAGACTTAGTTGCAGCCATGCCTGCAGCCTCCTGTGCTGGAATCCATAAATTGTGTTCATTATCTCCAGCACTTGCTCTGACCTGCTGTGTTTTACAAGGGGGGGGAGACACTGGAGGTGTGGGGACACCCCAGCTGCTTTCTGCAGCTGTTCCCCTGGTGCCAATCCAGCTTTTCTGGGGTTGCTGGGACACCCCAGGCAGTGCTTGGCGGCGTGGATGGACCCCAGGTGTGATGTGGTGGTTGAAGAGAACACTGAGGGACTGAGGAGCTGCCAAAATCACCACAGCTCCACAGGGAGCAGGGAAGCAGCTGGGCGAGGGGAGAGCCATGGGCGCCTTGGAGCACACTGGCACATTTGTCACTCCGCTGTGGGACCACTCCAGCAGTCCTGGATGTGCTGAGGATGCTGGAGGTGGAAAAGGGTTCACAGGAGCTCCCTGAACTGCACACAGAGTGATGCTACGCCCCTGCTTGGTGTCCTCTTGCACCAGTGTTTTCAGATGAAAACACAAATGAAATTGAGCTCCTTTTGCCCACTTTTTGTCATGACAAATCTCAGCAGCAGCATGTTGTGTACCTTCATCCTTATCCTCAGCATTTAGGTCCAGGATGGAGGAAAACAAGTTCAAGCCCAACCTCCTGTTAATTTATTATGTTCCTTATGCTTAAGGACAAAATTTAAGTTGCCAAAAGCAGATGTTTGCATGCTCTTTTTTTAGCTCTCAATGTACTTTCTGTGTGCTTGATTGATGGATGTCCCTGTTTCATTAATAGCTGGGCTTTGCATAAAGCTGTTACTACCAGGAGAATCTGGTGTGGGTTTCAGTTTTTTCTTCTTGCATTGAAAATCCATTATTAATGTCTTTCTGAGGGGAAAAAAAAAAAAAAAAGGTTTCAATTCAGGCATTTTGCTTTGCTTTCTCTGGCTTCTTCTCAACTGTCTTTACAGAGGTGCTTATAAAATCAATATTACAATTGTTCTTCATATTTTACTGAGTGGTTGAGGGTTTCTGCATCTTGCTATTGATTTCTGATTGTACTGCAGGACATTTAGGTGCACACAGGTTGTTCTGTGATGGATAACTTCATATGTGTCTTCCTAATCATCACTGAGTTGCCTTCTGCATGTTCCCTGTTGCTGGATGCGGCTGCTGAGTTTGGAAGGCACCAGGAGAGCTCTGAGTGCAATCCTGAGACACCAAACTTGTGACTGCTCATTTAATTTGGGTTTGGTTTTCAATCAGACACAGGGGTCACATGAGGCTTGTGGGGTCTCCTCTTTTGTGTTGTCTTTGCAGAGTTCTTCTGCCCTGGCTTTTCAGGCAGCTTCGTGTTGTGTGTTGTAGGAGCAAAACAAGTCATTATCCTGGCTTTGTGTGGGGTGATCATGATGCACCTTTAGCTTCCAGCACTGACCTTGGCCCTTGGGGCAGCTCTGCAGGCTGACCTCAGCATTTCAGAGGTTCAGAGTCATTGGATCCCGGAATGGTTTGGGTTGGAAGGGAACCTTGAAGCTCATCCAATTCCAATCCCCTGCCATGGCAGGGTCACCTCCCACTGTCCCAGGCTGCTCCAGCCCCAGTGTCCAGCCTGGCCTTGGGCACTGCCAGGGATCCAGGGGCAGCCCCAGCTGCTCTGGGCACCCTGTGCCAGGGCCTGCCCACCCTCACAGGGAACAATTCCTGATTCCCAATATCCCATCCATCCCTGCCCTCTGGCAGTGGAAGCCATTCCCTGTGTCCTGGCACTCCAGGCCCCTGTAAAAGTCCAAGTCTCAATGAAGCAATGCAGAAGCCCAGTGTGCATTGGTAACTGCTGTAAAGCTGGATTTGCAGACTGAGGCTCTTGGAGCACATCAGCACTGATGGCACAATCTGTGTGAGAGCTTGTTGGCACCAGAGGAACCTGTGAGGAGTGACAGGACTGTGGCCAGCACGGGTGCTCCAAAATGCTTCCGTGGCTCCAGGTGGGTGTACAGGGGAAGAGCTCTGTGTGTGTGTGGGCACAGTCCTTCCCAGCTCTGCATGCCCTGGCACAGGCTCCACATCTGCCAGGGGCTGTGGCTGTGCCAACAGGCACTCTGGAGAGGGCTGGCTGTGCACAAACCTCTGCTGGCTGGACTGGGCTGTTTGCTCCTCAGGCTTATCCTGGACAGGCTCCTGCGCCTTCAGACATGGAGGCTACACCTGGCTTCTGAGGAATTGGTTGTTGCAGTTAGTCTGTCCGTGCTGGGGACCAGGACAAGCACTGGCACAGGAGCTGGTCCTGTGTGTCCAGGGTGGCAGGGCTCGGTGGTGGCAGCGCTGGCAGGGACACGGCAGAGCTTGGGAGGGAATGGGGCTGGCATGCATAACAATGGGCAGGCTCTGACCTTGCCTCTGGAACTCACTTAGCAATTCTGTTGATGTTCTGGAAACGAAAATATAATTCAGGCCACCTTCTCCTCCAAGCTGACCCTGAGAATCTGGGAGAAGAGCTACTGAATAATTAGGGGCTTTTTTTTTCTCCCCCCTTTTTGCTGGAGTTACTGCTCAGTGTTGAACTGTGCTCTTCTACAGTGTCATCACTTCCCTTGAACTTACTGCTCCGAGTGTACTTAGCATTAATATAATTACGTAAATTGCAGTCTCATTAATCACCGGGGGCTGCGGCACATCCTTGTTGTGCTGTTTCGTGGGTGGCTTGGCTGGTGGGAACCCCTGGCCAGGGATGGGGGCTGTGGCTGGAGCACTCCCCCTCTGCTCCTGAGCCTGGTTTAGCTGAACTTTGTGTGTCTCACCCTGCAGGATCTGGAGTGTTTGCCAGCACTGCCATGATTGCAGCCTTGCTGCCGCAGAGGAGAAAAGGGAAAGGTGGGTTTGTCCCAAGGGAGTTTGGCTGGACCACATCCCTGCTGCTGTCCCTGTGATTTGGGTCTGTGGGGTCCCAAAATGCAGAGCCCAGCCTCGTGGCTTGGCAGTGAGCACCCAGAGCCCGTGCTCTGTGCAGGGTCTGCTGCAGGGCTGTTTGATGATGTTGTGCCTCTGTCTCTGTGGCAGAGCTCTCAGCCTTCCTGGCAATGTAAATTCCCCTGGCTGCATGCTAAAATTACACTGAGTTATTGATTTATCTTTGAGAGGATTTCCTTCCTGAGGGACATTTCTGGCTGTTGTAGTGATTTAGTTCTTCTGCAAAGGCAGAGTCCGTGGCAGAGCAGAGCCACCCTCCTGCCCTCGAGCCTGCAGCTCAGGGTCACGCTCCCTCAGGCTTCCTCTGCAAGCTGATTTCTTTTCCAAGGCTGGGACAAGGTTACATGGCTGTTATTTCTGTGTAACAACTGCAAATAAAAGGGCATTTTCAACTTTCCACTGCAGAAGCTGCAAGTCTGGGACAAGCCTTTGTGCCGTGGCACCAGCATTATCTTGGGCATGTCTCAAACCCAGCTCCAAGGCTGGCATGTGGGACTTGTGGAGCCATGCCAGCCTTAATACACTTGGACTCCTGGGAATGTTTTAGTTCTTCAGAGTGGAGTATGATGGGAGCAGGAGCTTGCAACACTTTTCTCCTAAAGCTTCAGGGTACAGCGTCTCTTTTCTTTGCTTTCTATTGACTCACAATGGAGCATCTCTAAGAACCAGGCCAGGTGAGTTCCTGCTGCTGGTCCTGAGGAAGCCAAGACAGTTTATTTCTTCTATCCCCAGCTTTCTCCCCTTGGCCCTGAAAGCCCCCCCACCAACTATGGCTCAGCTGGTGAGCACCATCAGTAGAAGGACCTGACCCTTCAGGACATTGCCCAATATTTCAGATACTCCGTGGCTGGAAAATGCCCAGCTCTGTGTCCTTGGGTGCCCATTTGAAGCATGTCCCTGTGGGTTCCTGTATCTAACCCCACTTTCTAGTGGATTTGGCACCAACCTCAGCTGCACACTGATAAAATGGGAGGCTGCTCGTGCATGTGGTGTTATAAAACAGCATCCACCAATTAGACCCAGGGAGAACGTCAATTTATTTTCCTGTGAACCAAGTGTGGCACAGCTCCTTCCTTTCCCTGTGATCTATCTGTGAGATAAAACACATCTTTAGTGTGTATCTTAAATACTGCAGTGTTGGCAAGTTCTCTTGACAGAAATTAGGCTAATGTCCCTTACGGCTGCGTTAGCTGTAGAAACAAGGCTTTAAATTGAAGCTTCGCAAAGCGCTATTCCAGCATGCTCTCCAAGGCATCTCCTTATTCCAGCTTTTATTATCCAAATTTGTTCTCGCTCTGCCTTGGCAGCAGGGCTGGCAGGCAGCTCTGCCCATCCATCCTGCTGGTCTGGCAGCCAGGGGGTGGGAGCAGCACCTCCAGGCTGGCCTGGGCAGTGCTGGCCAAGCCCTGTGGAGCCCTCGGCCCCGGGATGCTCCGGCTTGGGGGGCACCACTGCTGGGACAGGGCTGGGGCCTGGGTGAGGGCAGGCAGCTGACACCCATCGAGCACAGAGGGGATCCAAGGCAGTCAGCTGCACGCCCTGACAGCGGCACAGCGTGTCCTGAAACGCTCCCACTGGGAGCTGGAGCTGGGAGAAGGGAGTTTGTGTTGTGCGTGTCTCATCCTTGCAATTTCAGCGCTGAGTTACAGACTCAGAAGCTGAGGACAGGAACATGGAGTGCTGAGGCCTGGTCATGAATTCCCTGCTTGAGCTTCAGCCCTCCCCTGGAAAATAGTTTCCTTTTTAGCTCCTTTACCCTTCTCAAGTTGAGCCCTTTTAGCCTTTAACTCCTTGTTTCCAACAACAGATTAACCAGGGCTGTTTTAAACCTCCTGATTCTCACACTGGTGTTGGTCCTGATGGATTATCCCTCCCTATTGTGTCCTTTCTGTGCCTCCACATTGCCAGGTTCTTTGGTGGCCCTCTCCTGAGTCACTGAGAGAGGAGGAGAGGCTGAGAGTGACACATGTGGGAGACATGATGGTTGATGATGTTCTGGAGGTGCTAACCTCCATCATAGTAAAGAAGCCTCTCTCAAAAGGTATTAAATGCCTAAAATCCCACAAAATTAATATCATCCTCAGTTCTTTTTGTCAGGTTCTCAATTCTCCCGGTCAGCTGCCTTGTTCTTCTCTGCCTACATCCTGTATTGATCTTCTCTGAACGTAGCCAAGCCTTCAGCATCCCAGATGGGCTTTCTGGAATAACAAATAGACCTGAGGAATGACAATTATTGAATGGATTGTAGCATTGGCTTGGGGATAAATATTGTAGGGAGTTGGAAAGGGATTAAACCTGGCATTTGTAAGTAAGCTTCTCATGGATGTTGACTTGGGGACATGGTGAGACAAAGGTCACTGCAGTGTCTCTGCAGCCTGGTGTGCCATTTGAGAGATGAAATATCAGTGTGGCTGGATACCTTTGGTCTCTCTGTTTCTTCTGCTCGGACCTTTGTGGGATTAAACTCTCTAAACTGCTGCAGTTCACAGACTTCAAGCCCAGTATCAAAAGAAAAAATAAATCAAATGCCTGGTATTAAATCCTGAGCACATGACTCCTGCTGCACCCTAACTCACTGCAGTGCCTGCCTTGAAGCTGGGGAGAAGGCTTTGCTGGCAAAGTGAAAACAGGTTGTGCCCACTCTACAAAAGGACACGCCTTCTTCTTCCTGCCCTGTGGTTATTTTTTCCTGGTGTGTTTGCTGCTGTTGCACTGAAGGCAGAGCAGCCCTCCCAGCAGGGAGGTGGAGAATGGAGCACTTGTTGTATGAGCTCTTTGCCACAGGAAGCATTTCCCTCCTGCAGCAGCAGCAGCAGCAGCAGCAGGTACATCAGCAGATGCTGCAGCAGTGCCCCCATCAGAGGCCCTGTATTTCCCCCTGGAGCCCTCCTGTCACCCCTCCTTCCCTGAGATCCCTCCTCCCCAGGCTCTTCGCTGGCTTCCACCTTCAATTCCATCACTTCCAGACTTCCCAGGGGGCCCAGGCACCTCATGGGAGGGCCACGCTGTGCCCTGTGTGTGACAGACACCCCTCCTGTCCTTGTGGCTCCCCTGCATGGGAGGGATGAGGTTTGGTGTGTGTTCAGAGGCTCAGCTCTGGGCATGAGGCTGGGCCCCCTGGTGTGCCACCATCATCATCATCATCACCTTGGCTGCCATGGAGGGTGGGTGGCAGTCACAGGGACCTGCTCTGGCACTGCCAACCATGGCCTGCTTGTCCCAGGGGCTCACGTGCCCCTCCTTCCCCCTTGCTGCAGGAGCTGCAGGAGAAGCCAAGTGAATTGGGCAGGCGGTGTGAGGAGAGAGCCCAGCCCAGCCTCCCCCACAGGGTGCCTCTGTTTGAATAGCAGCGTTCAGAGCACTCAGCACCGGCTGATCAGCTGGGAGAACATAAATCCCAGTGCCACAGGAGAGCCCTGGCTCAGGGAAAAGGGCCAGTTGTGAGCGCTGTCCAGCCCAGTGTCCAAATGGAATGGTGCTTTCACATCTCTAATCAAGGGTTACTTAGTGGAGAGCCCCTTCCTTGTGAGGCTTTGTTCTCTGCTAGCTGTGGATTGAATCACAGGAGGAGGGATTGGATTCTGGCATCATTTTAAAAACGTTTTCATTCTATTTTCTGAGTGGAACAAATTACAGAGAAGACCTCTCAGCACTGTGACGAAAGAGTGGCTCTAAAACCCTTTTCAGCCAAACAAATGTTTGAGCTGAAGGCCTGATGGATGGTGCTTAAAGATGTGGTTAGTACAGCAAGGTTGGCATTAAAAATCACTGGGTGCAAGAAAGTTCTCCCAAGGTTACTGTGGGGGTTGTCTCCCTGTAATCCTGGTGTGAGCAGCCCTTAACACCCTGAGTCCACCAGTGAGCTCTGTGGCATCAGCCATGGGAGAGCAGCAGCACAGCAAGCACCAGTGAGTCACTTGTCTCTTGCTAAATGAGAAACTGCAATGGGATCAGCCCTTTTGGGGTGGCTTCACTGTGGCAGGAGGGCTGGAACTGGATGAACTTTAAGGTCCCTTCCAACCAAACCGTTCCACAATTCTTTCCCTGTCCCTGTCCAAGTGGGGTTCAAGCAGAAAGCAGTGCTGCTGCTTTGGGACCTGTGAGGAGCCTGGGCAGGAGCACACCTGCTGTTGGGATGTACCAGAACAGGGTGGCTTTGGGGCTTTCCCAGGAATGCCTTTGCTGCCAGCAGCTGTGCTGGATGTTGGACAGGGGACAAATTCACCCTTGGCAAGCTTGAAAGCATTTCAGATGGCTTCTGTCCCTGCTCCAGTGCAGCACAGAACAAAATCAGATGTTGGAGAAGGTGTCATACTTAGACATCACCATTCTGACAGGTCGATTTCCAGGATGTTTATTAACATAGCTTGGAATGTCACAGAAAGGTTTGTCAGATAAACTAGCTGACTGAAGTTCTTACATGAGACTTCCTTGGTTTTGTTGAGGTGCTTTGAACTCTTCATTCAATCTCTCAACAATTCATTCTCTTCAGGCCTTTTAGGAAGAGCCTCTGCAAGGTCTGTGGCTGGGGGATCAGGCCCTGCCTGCTCCCTGTGTGTCTGGGTGTGGAATCCTTTGAATCCCTCAGGGCAATCCCCAGGGCCTTGCCCTAAATTATGCTATAGAGTCTCCACCTAGGCTGCAAGAGAAAACTTCCCGATGGAGCCTTGCACAACACTATGAACCACCCCAGTTCCTTTCCCCTTATGTCCCAAACTCTGGTAGTTTCTCCTTTCCCTGTTCCCTCATTGGCTGTGGTATCCCTGGTGGCTGGCTGTGCGTCTCCCCTGTAGGGCAGTGCCCTTTGCCCTGCCCTTTGTGCCACCCCAGTGCCTTTGGACCATTGGCCACTGACTCCTAATTAACCCTGTGCACACCACATGGCCAGCTCTTTTGTCTCTGATTCCCCTTTGGCGTGCTGGAATAAGCCTTTGCCGGAATTTATCATACAAAAGGCCCTTCTGCCTCTCGTGGCTGAACTGGCCATGGTGAGTCTGGTGTGTGGACTTGGCTGCTCTTCCTGAATGTTCACCCAAGCAGCTTTTCCAAGGAGATGCTTATTGGGAAATAGGCAGCAGCATCCACCATCTAAACCCCTGTGTTGCTCCATATGGGTGTCCTGGGAGGCAGAAGGAAGCAGCAGTGCCAATTGTTTGCTCATGCTGTAAGGACAGAACTCCTCTCTGAGGGTTTCCTCTGCAATCCCAGGAAGAGAAGGACATCTCTGTCCTTGTCAGACCTCTGGGCAATGATCAGACAGAACAGCGATGAAACCAGGCTGGCAGCACCAGGGCTGGTCACTCGCAGGCAGAGGCAGCCCAGCTCCTCCAGCCCGAGCTGGGCAGCGCCTGGGAGAGGTGGCACCGTGGCACTGGGCACGGTGCATCACCCCAGGGGTTCCTCCTGCATCCCATCCCCTGCAGAGCCCCTGCTGTCCCTGGTTACCTGAGCAGTGGAGAGGCAGTGCCCAGGCTACTGCTGCTCTGAGGAGATGCTGCGCTCAGCAGGCAGCTCTGGCTCCCCAGCAGTACCGTGGGAGGAGGAGCTGCCCAGGGAGTGCATTTGTAAAGCATTTCTTCCCCAGGAAGAGGAGTTTGTCACAGGAGTTTGTACTTGGGATGTGCACACAGGTGTCTGAGCTTCCTCCCTGCCTGAGGTGGGGAATGCTGGGGGGGCTGGGGCAGCTGCTGGGGGAGCTTCCAGGCCTGGTGCTGTGAAACCTCTCCACCAGCTATCAGGAGGAGGTGACACAGAGCATATTAATGACATTTTCCAGTGGCACTTAATTGGGAGGAGCACTGAGTGTCAGACAGCGAACTAATGCAAAAGGCTATAGCTGAGTGAAGAAGGGAAAGAAAAAGAAAGGAAAGAAAGAAAAGATAGGAAAGAAAGGGAAGAAAGAGAAAGAGAGAAAGAGAGAGACAAAAAGAAAGAAAGAAAGAAAGAAAGAAAGAAAGAAAGAAAGAAAGAAAGAAAGAAAGAAAGAAAGAGAAAGAAAGAAAGAAAGAAAGAAAGAGAGAAAGAGAGAAAGAAAGAAAGAAAGAAAGAAAGAAAGAAAGAAAGAAAGAAAGAAAAAGAAAGAAAGAAAGAAAGAAAGAAAGAAAGAAAGAAAGAGAGAAAGAAAGAAAGAAAGAAAGAAAGAAAGAAAGAAAGAAAGAAAGAAAGAAAGAAAGAAAGAAAGATAGATTTCTTTGCTTGGTCAGGAGCTCAGCAGTGCAGAAAGCTGAAGCCTGTCCTTTGTGTTCCCTTTGGGATGGCAGTAGAAGTGCCCTGAGTGCACATTGAGAGGCACCTTCATGGCTTCTCGTGCCACAACACCAAAACTAAATGTGCAAAGTGACTTCCTTGAATGACATGTAGTCCATTGAAATATCTACAGGAAGTGGTCTGGAAATGCTTTCTTGGCCTGCTCCTTGGGATCAGCTGTGAGGGGCTGAGGGCTGGCCTGAGCCCGGTGCTGTGTCCCAGTGGGAGCAGCCGCACAGGCTCACGTGAAGAGCAGGCACTGCCAGAGGCGCTGGAGATCTCACCTGCCCTGCAGCCACCATTGTCAAGGTGCTGTAAACATCAGCTGGTGCTGACTTTCCCCTTGGACCCCTTGGTTTAGTCACTATGGGGAATTTCTTTCCTGAAGCCCGTGGGATTTCCCCCTGGCAGGTGTGATGGGGATGCTCAGGGAGTGTGGGGCTTTGGGGGCAGCTGCCCAGGCAGGGGCTGAGCTTGGGGCCCTGTTGGGCCCATGGCCCCCAGCAGCAGCAGCAGCAGCAGCAGCAGCAGCAGCAGTGGCCCCAGGGCCCAAAGCCCCGTGCCCCCTGCCCAGCACAGGCTGCCCTGTCCCTGCAGCTGTCACCCGAGTGGGGCCCAGGGGCCAGTGGCCGCTGGCAGCAGCAGGAATGCGGGCAGGGTGAGGATGCCCTTCCTTGGCTTTTGTCTCTGGAACAAAGCAGGCTCAGGGCAGTGCAGAGCAGGCTGGGAAGCAGAGCCCAAGGCCTTTGGAGGCTGCAAGGCTTAAAGATCAGTCCCTGCAGCAGCCCAGATGGAGGTGGCCCAGTTGCCAAGGCTGTGGGGGCCTTGAGAGCGTGCAGGTGGATTTTGCATGGCTGTGGCCTGCTGGTGGCTCTGGGCCCAGGAGTGCCTGTGGCTGCAGCAGGAAGGGTGGCTGAAGGTTTGCTGGCTGCTTTGGTGGCATGGCTGCAGGGGCCAGTGCTGTGAGAGCCCCCTGTGTGAGAGCTGGCGAGAGCTGAGCTCTTGGGGACAGCGCTGTGCCCCAGGCCAAGAAGAGCAGCAGTGCCCAGTGCCAGGAGTGGTGTCAGTGGGAGCCCCTGTGCACAGGGACCCCCAGCCCCGGGGTGGCCATGCCAGCGCCCCCAGGGACCTGCAGCCCTGGGAACATGGAAAAAGTGGAAACAACAAGTGTGCAAAGGCTGCCTTTGCCCAAAGGAATGGCCAAGAAAGGTCAGGTTTTAAATAGAAACAGTATTTATTTGCCGCAGATTGACAAATCGGGGACTTACAGAACATGTTTCATTATAACAATCGTTATAACAACAACAACAACAATGTACAGAACATATTTACATGAGATCCGATGGGCTAACAATCTTCAAAACATATTTACAGGAAACTTCTTATGTAATCAGCGTATTTACAGAAATCTTCAAAACTTTGGAACGTATTTACAACGGCATGGCATCTGTGCCATGATGTGCATGAGCCCTGGAAGAAAGGAAGCAGCAGAGCTGGACTCAGCTGGCAGCACTGGGCCCAGCAGGGCTGGGAGCTGGGCCCCAGGGGCTGGGCCGGGGCTGGCAGGGCTGGCGTGGCCCCAGGCAGGCACAGGGCAGGCCGGGGCTGGTGCTTGTGGCAGCACAAGCCAGGCCCCCTGCGGGCACCGTGTCCCTGAGCGGGGCCATCCAGCCCAGCCCCAGCCTGGCGTCAGGGGACCCAGAGTGTGTGTGGGCAGAGTGTGGGAAGCATCTGCCTGTCTTACCTGTGGGGCTCCATCTTCTTCCAAGGACCATGGGCTCCTGCTCATTCTCATCCACCTCCATGTCCTCGATGTCATCCTCCTCATCCACCTCCATCTCCTCGATGTTGTCCTCCTCGTCTATTTCCATGTCCTCAACAGGGGAGGACATGGAAGTAGAGGAGGAGTCCACCTCCATCATTTCTTCCTCATCCTGGCCCAGGTCCACTTCCATGTCCTCCACGCTGTCTCTGTCTGTCTGCAAGAGGCAGCACAATCTCCCAGTGGGCTTCCAGTCCCACATCATCCATTCCCACATGGCTGCAGCCTGCTCAAGCCGGGTGCCCCCTGCCTGGCATGGCACTGTACCTCCATGGGCACAGCAGAGCACATCCTGCTGGGATTGCTGCTCCAGAGCAGGCGGCAGGAAATGCCCAGGCAGCAGCAGCACCTCTGTGCTGAGGGTCAGAGCGCAGGGCGAGCGGCAACTGACCCTTGGCAGCTGGTGAAGTGTCTGCTGTGCTCGTTTCCAGGTCCTGGACGTTCCACCTGGAACCCTCTGGGAGCTATGATGTCAGTGAAGTTTCAGGGGCGCTGTGCAGTGGGAGATGTGGATGGCAGAATGATCAAATCCTTGAATGGTTTGGCTTGGAAGGGACCCTGAAGATCCTATGGTTCCAAGCTGAGCAACCTCCCAGCACAGCAGGTTACTGCGGCCCGTGTCCCACCTGGCCTTTGGTGTTGCTGGGGATGGGGCATCCACAGCCTCTCTGCACTGGTCCCTGTGTCAGGGACAAGCCCCCTGAGAGTAAAGAACTTCTTCCCATTATCTAATCCCTTCCACCTCTTGCAGTTTGACCCCATTTTTCCTTGTCCTGTCTCTAAAGTTCCTGACAAAGTGTGCTCCTCGACTTCTCTGTGGGTCAGGCTGTTCCTGCAGGGTCATACGTGTGGCTGGACCTGTAGGCAGGAGAGAGAGAAGCCAAATTCCCAGTAAAAAAAAATGGGGAACGTGGCATGAGGACTGAGAGGATGAGGAAAAAGTAGAGACATGCATGTCTTTTCTTTGGTGGGTTGCAGGATTCGTGCCTTTTATTAGAGGCCAGGTTCCCTGGTGTGCTCAGGTTCTCTGTTGCAGCCTGCCCACAGCCAACCTCTGTGTGTGACCTGCACATGCAGAGCTGGGAGGACGCTTGCTTAAACTGCTGGTGAACGAGGCGATTGAGGAATCTTTGTGTGGAACTGCAAAAACATCAGTGGATTGCCCTGAAAAGGGTCCAGGAACGGAGACAAAATGGGGCTTGGCACTGAGAGGGAAAATTGGGGGGAAAAGCCGGGGAGCAGTGGTAGGAGCCAGGACTGAAACGGTACAGGAGAGGCGAGGACATTCTAGGGGGAATACATATAAGGAAAATACAGCAGTTCAACTGGGTGATGCCAATAAAACGCCAAGAGCCTGCAAATGCCCATGGGTGACACCATTGCATTCAGAGCGGTGTCTCTCTTTTACCTTGGTCACTTTGCCCTGACGTATTACAGCTCCAGTGATAGGCCCCTGGGCCCTCACATTTCCCCTTTTTGTTATCTATAAAAAAGGCTTCTGCTATAGAGTTTTGCAGGCATTTAGCAAAAAAGGATAAAATAACCAACACAATGAATACAAAAAACAAAGCCCACACGACAGTCTTAACTAAAGATGAAAGCCAGCCTCGCAAACCCCTCTGTTTGGAAAGTCCAGTGAACCAGTCGTTGTTGCCTTCTATCTGGATCTTGTTTCCTTGATCTTTTAGCAGCTGGATGCCCTGGTAAACTGACTCCCTATGTGACAGCAGGTAGAAAAAACACCTGCCTTCAAAAGCCTGACAGGCATGGCCATGGACAAGAAATTGTGGCTTGTCTGTGGAAGCACCCAGGTGAAGGCATGTGGCTCAGTGAGGAGCATCCAGATTCCTGCTGCAGCAGCAACCAATGGCAGCATCCTCTGACTCTGGTAATTTAGTATCTGGAGGCTTGGGTGTCCTTAAAGTAAACAGATGAAGAGATTAGAAGGTGGAACTTAAGTTGTGTTCCCACTAAACTTTCTCTTCTGTAAGGCAAGGGTGTGAACACAGCTTATTAAAAGAACCATATATCATTGCTAAAATATAATTTTTACAAATGTTAAGTCATATATCCTGGTTAATGATGTCTGAGCCATCTTGGTCTTGGTGTGTGTGGTCAATGCTGCTTAGGAGATCTTCTTCTGTCCTTCTCCTTCTTCTTTTCCAGGCTGCTGCTGTCTCTCTTAGGCTTCCATTCTGTTCTTCTGATGGTGGCTCTGGTATTTGCCTCGCGGTTCCCAGAAAGAGTTTTAATGTATTTTGCTGGGATCCATCTTAGGAGTGTTTCTGTAGAGACAAGGGCATCTTCTCTTTCCCAAGTAATCAATGGGAAGGTGCCGATAATTTGTTTAGATTCAGGGTCTTTGATCAACAGAGGTGGCTGTTCTTTTAATTGGGCTGCAGCTGAATTAGTAAACTGCCTGATGATGGGGGGAGTTGGCTCTATAAATGGGTTGTTCAAAAAGTTGAATACGTAAAAGGCCTTGGCCAGTGTCTCAATGGGAGATAATATCTGGACTCCCCCTTGCAGTTGATCAAGGATTCTTTTGATGGATCAGTGGGCCCTCTCGGTTTTGGACTGTCCTGTGGTGGAGTGTGGTATGCCTGTGACATATTTTATACCCCAGTGGTCAGAAACTTGTTGGAATCATTGCAAGGTATAAGCAAGAGCATTATCAGTTTAAAGTTCCTGTGGATATGCTTAGGCGGAAAAACCTTCAAATTAACGTTTTATAGCGTCTTTGATTTTTCACCAGCATGGGCAGAGGTAAAAATCCCAGTGGAAAAGATTTTGATTGAGAGGTGGATGTACTTTAGTCTTCCAGAAGGGGCTTGGTGTGTGGTGTCTGATTGCCAGATGTGGAGACTCTCTAGTGCTCTTGGATTGACTGCAGCTCTGACAGAAGCAAGGCCATGTTCCTGACAGTTGGGGCAGGTGGCTACAAGGGATCTTGCCGAGTCTCAGGTAATTTTAGCATCCTGAGCAGCACAGGAATGTTTTGATGGTAGTATTGGTGCCTGATCCTTGCCTGTCCAAAATCTATCTAAGGCATATTGCAGTGGTTCAGATGTTTGAAGTAAGCAATTGAGGGGCTCTTGAGTGAGAAGTAAGTATATATTCACAAGGTGTGTTCCTGCAAGGGGGCACAGACACTTTCTAGCTTCCCTGATAAGTTGTGCAATAACTTTCTGTTGGGTTGTTATCATTTTAGTAGGTTGGTGTCATCTGAAAACCCAATCAATTATTTTCAGGGCATCTGAGATAGTTGAGTCCCACAGAAACAATAATGTATGGAATTTTGGACTTACACCAAGGGCCAGGGAGAAAGGAAAATTAGGGTGGTATGTGTGTGCCTGTTTAGTTTGAATCACCCAGGAGACCTTTTGTACAGTTGCTTAGGCCTCCAGTGTCAGTGATCGCGGGAATCGAGCCCTTCACTGAATTAAGGAGCAGCAGGAACGGTGGCGTGAGATCTTCTGTGGTGGATCCCAGCAGTGAACATAGCCAACTGATGCTTCCACAGAGTTGGTGGAGTTCTGGCAGAGTCTTTGGGTTGTCCTTGGTTTGCAGTGTTTGTGGTGTGATGGTTCTCTCTGCAGTTTTTAGGCCGAGACACTTCCAAGGGCCTGTCCTTTGAATTTTATCTGCTGCAATCTCAAAACCTTTCTCCTGTATCGCAGTGATGACATCTTGTACTGCAACATCCAAAATGAATTGAGCTTCTGCACAAACGACTGTGTCGTCCATGTAATGAAAAATGATAGCATTAGGATGTTCATTTACTGGTCCATATAACGGAAAACGATTAGCATTAGGGCGAGAGAATTCGGACTTCAAGTCATTGACAAATATTTGGGCTACTCTTCATTATTTGAGGAAATACAGTCCACTGGTACCTCTGTAAAGGTGATTGTCGATTTAGTGACGGAAAAGGCAACCCAGGGGGGTGTCATTGGGCTGCATGGGGGTGTCAAAAAAGTTGTCATTAAGATCTATATCAACCACCTGCAAAAAACAGTGTAATCATAGGTACAATTGGACTAAACCTCCCTGAACTAGCCTTCCTTCACATCTCAACCCATGCAATCTTCAAAGCAATGCTCTTCCTATGCTCAGGCTCCATCAATCACAGCCTAAATGGCAAAGAAGACATCCGAAAAATAGGAGGATTCCAAAAACTGCTACCCACAACTACGTCATGGTGCAACATCGGCAATCTCGAGGTATCATGGAGGCTGAGGGCAGGCTGGACTGGAGGGCACCCATGTCCTCGATGACCTCGTTGATTTTCCTGAGGTCCTGCCGGAGCCGCCTCTTGTCCTTGCCAGGATTTCATATGATAATGACAGGTGCATTGCAGGGGCTAGTAGATGGTACAATGTGGTCCACAGACAGCTTCTCCTGCACAAGGGACTTAAGGGCCTTTAACTTTCTGCCTGAGAGGGGCCACTGATCCACCCATATGGGGTCGTTGGTCTTCCAGGTTGACCAAAGTGTGGCGCGCTGCTCAGTGGCCCTGTCTAGAAATCCTGAGGTGTTGATAGGATCTCTAGCCTTGTCCCTCATTGTGACAAGAGGTCTCTTCCCCTAAGTGTTATTGTTGCCCGGGTGACAAATGATCTTACTGTAGCAACTGTGCCCTAAGGACCTTCCCTGCAGATGGTACCTTGACTCCAGAAGCTGGTAGTGGCTCCCCTGGTAGCTAATAATTACGCCAGCAGCTGGAACCAGGGGCCATTGATTTAGCCAATTAGAGCGGGAAATTATGGTGATGTCAGCTCCTGTATCTAATAGTCCTGAAAGACATCTTTTCTCCCTTTACATGACAAAGCACACTTTAGAATGGGTCTATTTGGGCCTGTTGTCTGTGCCCACATCACCATTGGATCAACTGGTGTGGTGATCATGTCCAGTAGGAGGATGGCTCTGGCTGTAACTGTTCCTTTTAGAATGAAAAGGGGAGGGTCTAAGCATAGAGCCTGGACAGTTATCTCCTGCAAAGACATCAAGGTGAGCACCTCAGGTAATGCAGTGAGTGTCTCCATCCCTTCCCTGGTGTTGGTTTAAATCAAAATGTCTCTGGGCCATCCTTCACGCCTGTATTTGCCTGTTGGAATATGGTGAACATAAATTGAATGGATTGGAATTGAAAAGGCCCCTACCAGCTGCCTTTAGGTTCCAGGGCAGAGCTGTCTTCTGTCGAGTTTTCTGCAGTGATTGAGCTGTCCTGCTGGATCTGAGAAGGTCTCTGTGCTGGTTCTCCACGATGTTGGGGAGTGTGGGGCGGAACGGCCTCGCGTTTGGTGTCATCGCACAGGGCCTTTCTGTGTCTGTGTGGGGTTTCCTGCAGGCCAGCGGTTTTGCTGGTGTTGGAAAGCGTGTGGACGAGGGGGGCAGTGAGGACATTGGCTGTGACGCCTAGAAAGTCTCCAGTAATAGCCTATACTTTTAAAATTCTGTTAACAATGCCCCATCTCTCCACATATAAAGGAAGGTCCCTTTTCATATGTTTGTGGGTGAGAAACTTACAGGGTATTAGCACCTCTACTACACCCTGACTGGTAGCCTTATCTAGGCTGGCATCATGGTGTATGGATGCCCTAATGGTGCATTCCTTGACCATTTGTGAAAGGGCAGGTTTTGGCGAAAGTGACATGAGGGATGAGAGAAGGACAAAAAAAAGTACAGACATGCAAGCCATTGGGTTTAGTGGCTTGAGGGATTTATGCCTGTTATTTGAGGCCAGGTGCCCTGGTGCACGTAATTCCTACATCTTCCTGAGATTTCACTGCTGGGTGAGGAGTCGAGCAGTGCTGAAAGCTGAGGCCTGTCCTTTGCGTTCCCTTTGGGATGGCAGTGGAAGTGCCCTGAGTGCACATTGAGAGGCACCTTCATGGCTTCTCATGCCACGACACCAAAACTAAATGTGCAAGGTGGCTTCTTTGAATGACATTTAGTCCTTTGAAATATCTGCAGGAAGTGGTCTGGAAATGCTTTGTGAGCCTGCTCCTTGGGATCAGCTGTGAGGGGCTGAGGGCTGGCTTGAGCCCGGTGCTGTGTCCCACTGGGAGCCGCCCCACAGTCTCAGGTGCAGAGCAGGCACTGCCAGAGGCACTGGAGATCTCACCTGCCCTGCAGCCACCATTGTCAAGGTGCTGTAAACATCAGCTGGTGCTGACTTTCCTCTTGGACCCCTTGGTTTCGTCACTATGGGGAATTTCTTTCCTGAAGCCTGTAGGATTTCCCCCTGGCAGGTGTGATGGGGATGCTCAGGGAGTGTGGGGCTTTGGGGGCAGCTGCCCAGGCAGGGGCTGAGCTCGGGCCCCTGTTGGGCCCTGGCCCCCAGCAGCAGCAGCGCCAGGGCCCAAAGCCCCGTGCCCCCTGCCCAGCGCAGCCAGCCCTGTCGCTGCAGCTGTCACCCGAGTGGGGCCCAGGGCCCAGTGGCTGCTGCCAGCAGCAGGAATGCGGGCAGGGTGAGGATGCCCTAGCTTGGCTTTTGTCTCTAGAACAATGCGGGCTCAGGGCAGTGCAGAGCAGGCTGGGAAGCAGAGCCCAGGGCCTATAGAGGCAGCAAGCCTTACAAATCAGCCCCTGCAGCAGCCCAGATGCAGGTGGCCCAATTGCCAAGGCTGTGGTGGCCTTGAGAGCGTGCAGGTGGATTTTGCATGGCTGTGGCCTGCTGGCGGCTCTGGGCCCAGGAGTGCCTGTGGCTGCAGCAGGAAGGGTGGCTGAAGGTTTGCTGCCTGCTTTGGTGGCATGGCTGCCGGGGCCAGTGCTGGGAGAGCCCCCTGTGTGAGAGCTGGTGAGAGCTGAGCTCTTGGGGACAGTGCTGTGGTGCAGGCCAGGAAGAGCAGCAGTGCCCAGTGCCAGGAGTGGTGTCAGTGGGAGCCCCTGTGCACAGGGACCCCCAGTCCCGGGGTGGCCGTGCCAGCACCTGCAGGGACCCCCAGCCCCGGGAACGTGGAAGAAGTTGAACCCACAAGTGTGCAAAGGCTGCCTGTGCCCAAAGGAAGGGCCAAGAAAAGTCAGGTTTCAAAAAGAAAAAGGATTTATTTCCCGAAGATTGGCAAATCTAGGATTTACAGAACATGTGTCGTTATAACAATTGTTATAACAACAAGAACAACAATGTACAGAACATATTTACATGGGATCTGAGGGGCTAACAATCTTCAAAACATATTTACAGAAAACTTCAAACGGAAGGAACGTATTTACAGGAAACTTCTAAACTCTCAAACGTATTTACAAAGGCGTGGCATCTGCGCCATGATGTGGATGAGCCCTGGAAGAAAGGAAGCAGCAGAGCTGGACTCAGCTGGCAGCACTGGGCCCAGCAGGGCTGGGAGCTGGGCCCCAGGGGCTGGGCCGGGGCTGGCAGGGCTGGCGTGGCCCCAGGCAAGCGCAGGGCAGGCCGGGGCTGGTGCTTGTGGCAGCACAAGCCAGGCCCCCTGCGGGCACCGTGTCCCTGAGCGGGGCCATCCAGCCCAGCCCCAGCCTGGCGTCAGGGGACCCAGCGTGTGTGTGGGCAGGGTGTGGGAAGCATCTGCCTGTCTTACCTGTGGGGCTCCATCTTTATCCAAGGACCATGGGCTCCTCCTCGTTCTCATCCACTTCCATGTCCTCGATGTCATCCTCCGCATCCACCTCCATCTCCTCGATGTTGTCCTCCTCGTCTATTTCCATGTCCTCAACAGGGGAGGACATGGAAGTAGAGGAGGAGTCCACCTCCATCATTTCTTCCTCATGCTGGCCCAGGTCCACTTCCATCTCCTCCACAGTGTCTCTGTCAGTCTGCAAGGGGCAGCACAATCTCTCAGTGGGCTTCCAGTCCCACACCATCCATTCCCACATGGCTGCAGCCTGCCCAAGCCGGGTGCCCCCTGCCTGGCATGGCACTGTACCTCCATTGGCACAGCAGAGCACATCCTGCTGGGATTGGCACTCCAAAGCAGGCGGCAGGAAATGCCCAGGCAGCAGCAGCACCTCAGCGCTGAGGGTCAGAGCGCAGAGCAAGTGGCAACTGACCCTTGGCAGCCAGTGAATTGTCTGCTGTGCTCGTTTCCAGGTCCTGGACATTCCACCTGGAACCCTCTGGGAACTGTGATGTCACTGAAGTTTCATGGGTACTGTGCAGTGGGAGATGGGGATGGCAGAATGATGAAATCCTTGAATGTTTTGGCTTGGAAGGGACCCTGAAGATGATCTGGTTCCAAGCTGAGCAAGCTCCCAGCACAGCAGGTTGCTGCGGCCCCTGTCCCACCTGGCCTTGGATGTTGCTGGGAATGGGGCATCCACAGCCTCTTTGCACTGATCCCTGTGTCAGGGACAAGCACCCTGAGAGTAAAGAACTTCTTCCCATCATCAAATGTCTTCCAACTCTTGCAGTTTGATCCCATTCCTCCGCGTCCTGTCACTACAGTTCCTGAGAAAGTGTGCTCTCCCTCTTTCCTGTGGGTCAAGCAGTTCCTGCAGGGTCTCACATGTGGCCTGACCTGCAGACAGGACATAGAGAAGCCAAGTACCCAGTCACAGACAATGCAGAATGTGGAATAAGAACTGAGAGAATAAGGAAAATGGAAGGACATGCAAGGCATTGGTTTGGGTGGGCAACCGGATTCATGCGTTTTCTTAGAGGCTAGGTTCCCTGTTGCACTCAGTTCCTGTGTTGCAGCCTGGCCAAAGCCAGCCTCTGCTAGGGACCTGCACTCCCAGAGCTGGGAGCACAGTTGCTTAAAGTGCTGGTGAACGAGGCGAGTGAGGGATCTTTGTATGGAACTCCAAACACTGTGGATTGCACTGAAGAGGGTCCAGGAAGGGAGACAAAATGGGACTTGGCACACAGATAGAAAATGGGGGGGAAAATCAGGGTAGCATTTCAGTGAGCCAGGACCAAAACAATAGAATAGAGGGTAGAACATTCTCGAGTGAGTACTTATAAGGAAAATACAGCAGTTGAACTGGGTGATGCCAGCAAAACGTGCTGCATCACCATGAGCCTTTAAATGCCCATGGGCGACACCATTGCATTCAGGGCGGTGTCTCTCTTTTACCTTGGTCACTTTGCCCTGAGGTATTACAGTTCCAGTGGTAGGCCCCTGGGCCCTCACATCTCCCGCCTTTTATTGTCTATAAAGAAGGCTTCTGCCCTAGATTTTTGCAGGCATTTAGTAAAATAGGATAAAATAACCAACACAATGAATACAATAAACAGTGTCCACAAAACAGTCTTAACTAAAGATATAAAGCAGCCTTTCATCCCGCCGTGTTTGAAAATTCCAATGAACCAGTCGTTGTTGCCTTCTATCTGGATCTTGTTTCCTTGATCTTTTAGCAGCTGGATGCCCTGGTAAACTGACTCTCTATCTGACAACAGGTAGAAAAAACACCTGCCTTCAAATGCCTGACAGGCATGGCCATGGACAAGAAATTGTGGCTTGTGTGTGGAAGCACCCAGGTGAAGGCATGCGGCTCAGGGTGGAGCATCCAGATTCCTGCTGCTGCAGCAGCAACCAATGGCAGCATCCTCTGACTTTAGCTGATTTAGTATCTTGAGGCTTGGGTTGCCTAAAAGCAAACAGATAAAGAGATTAGAAGATGAAACTTAAGTTGTGTTCCCACTAAACTTTCTCTTCTGTAAGGCAAGGGTGTGAACACAGCTTATTAGAAGAATCATATATCAATGCTTAAATATAATTTTTACATATGTTAATTCATATATCCTGGTTAGTGGTGTCTGAGCTAGCTTGGTCTTGGTGTGTGTGGTCAACGCTGCTTAGGAGATCTTCTTCTCTCCTTCTCCTTCTTCTTTTCCAGGCTGCTGCTGTCCCTCTTAGGCTTCCATTCTGTTCTTCCTATGGTGGCTCTGGTGTTTGCCTCACCATTCCCAGGAAGAGTTTTAATGTATTGTGCTGAGATCGATCTTAGGAGTGTTGCTGTAAAGACAAGGGCATCTTCTCTTCCCCAAGTATTTAATGGGTAGGTGCCCATAAATTTGTTCAGAATCAGGATCTTTGATCAACACAGGTGGCTGTTCTTTTAATTGGGCTGCAGTTGAATTAGTAAAATTCCTGATGACTGGGGGAGTTGTCTCCATAAATGGGTTGTTCAAAAAGTTGAATACATAAAAGGCCTTGGCCAGTCTCTCAATGGAAGATAATATCTGGACTACCGCTCTCAATTGATCAAGGATCCTTTTGATGGATCAGTGGGCCCTCTCGGCTATGGACTGTCCTGTGGTGGAGTGCGGTATGCCTGTGACATGTTTTATTCCCTACTGGTCAGAAACTTGTTGGAATCAGTGTGAGGTATATGCAGGACCGCTATCAGTTTTAATTTCCTGTGGAACTGCTTAGGAGGAAGAAATGAAAAAGTAATGTTTTATAGCCTCTTCTGATTTTTCACCAGCATGGGCAGAGGCAAAAATCGCACTGGAAAAAATTTTGTTTGAGACGTGCATGTATTTTAGTCTGCCGAAAGGGGCCTTGTGTGATGTCTGATTGCCAGATGTGGAGACTCTCTAGTGCTCTTGGATTGATTCCAGCTCTGACAGAAGCAAGGCCACGTTCCTGACAATTTGGGCCGTTGGTTACAATGGATCTTGCCGGGTCTCGGGTAATTTTGAACATCCTGTGCAGCACAGAAATGGTTTGATGGTAGAATTTGTGGCTGATCTTTGCCTGTTTAAAGACTGTCTAAGGCATATTGCAGTGGTTCAGATGTTTGAAGTAGGCAATTGAGGTGCTCTGGAGTGAGAACTAAGTATATATTCACAAGGTCTCTTCCTGGAAGGGAGCACTGATGTTTTCTAGCTTTCCTGATTAGTTGTGTAATAACTTTCTGTTGGGTTGTTATCATTTTAGTAGATTGGTGCGCTCTGAAGACACATTCAATTTGTATGTGGGGATCTGAGATAGTTGAGTCCCCCTGAAACAATAATGTATGGAATTTTGGACTTACACCAAGGATTGCCAGGGAGAAAGGAAAACCAGGTAGTGTCTGTGTGCCTGTTTAGTTTGAATCATCCAGGATACCTTTTGTGCAGCTGCTTCTGCCTCCAGTGTCAGTGATCACGGGAATCGAGTCCTTCTCTGCCTTTAAGGAGAAGCAGGAACAGTGGCACGAGATCTTCTGTGGTGATTCCAAGCAGTGAGCATACCCAACTGATGCTTCCACAGAGCTGGTGGAATTCATGCAGAGTCTTTGGGTTGTCCTTGATGTGCAGTGTTTAGCCTGTGATGGTTCTCTCTGTGCTTTTTAGGCCGAGATACTTCCAGGGGGCTGTCTTTTGGACTTTATCTGTTGCAATCTCAAAACCTTTCTGCTGTACCGCAGTAATGACATCCTGTACTGCAAAGTCCAAAATGATCAGAGCTTCTGCACAAACTAATATATGGTCCATGTAATGAAAAATGATAGCATTAGGACATGTTGTCCGGCTTTGCGAAAGAATTTGGGCAGCAAGGCATTGACAAGTAGTTTGGTGCTTCTTCATTCCCTTGAGGCTATACAGTCCACTGGTACCTCTGTAAAGGTGCTTGTCGATTTGGGGACAGAAAAAGCAAACAAGGGGCTTTCATTGGGTTGCAAGGAGAAGTCAAAAAAGCAGTCATTTATTTTTATAACAAGTATCTACCAGTCTCGGGGTATGATGGAGGCTGAGGGAAGGCTGGACTGGAGGGCACCCATGTCATCAATGACCTCATTGATTTTCCTGAGGTCCTGCAGTAGCTGCCCCCTCTTGTCTTTGCCAGGCTTTCATATGATAATGACAGGTTCATTGCAGGGGCCAGTAGATGGTACAATGTGGCCCACAGACAGCTGCTCCTGCAGGTGGGACTGCAGGGCCTTTAACTTTCTGCCTGAGAGGGGCCACTGATCCACACATATGAGGTCATTGATCTTACAGGTTGACTGAAGGGTGGCGTGCTGCTCTGTAGCCCCGTCTAGAAATCCTGAGGTATTGATAGGATCTCTAGCCCTGTCCCCCATTGGGACAAGAGGTCTTCTTCTCAAATTGTTATTGGTGCCTGGGTGATGAATGATCTTACTGTAGCAACAGTGCCCTCAGGACCTTCCATGCAGATGTTACTGTGACTCCAGAAGCTGGTAGTGGCTCTCCCGATGGCTAAAATTACCCCAGCAGCTGGAACCAGGGGCCCTTCTTTTAACCAATCAGAGCAGGAAATTATGGTGATGTCATCTCCTGTATCTAATAGTCGTGAAAGACATCTCTTTCTCCCTTTACATGACAAAGCGCACTTTAGAATGGGTCTATTTCTGCCTGTTGTCTGTGCCCACATCACCACTGGATCAGCTAGTGTGGTGATCATGTCGAGTGGGAGGTAGGCACTGGCTGTAACTGTTCCTTTTAGAATGAGAAGTGGAGGGTCTAAGCATAGAGCCTGGGCAGTTATCTCCTGCAAAGACATCAAGGCGAGTACCTCAGGTAGTATAGTGAGTATCTCCATCCCTTCCCTGGTGTTGGTTTAAATCAAAATGTCTTTGGGCCGTCCTTCACGCCTGTATTTGCCTTTTGGAATATGGTGAACATAAATATTGTGGATTGGAATTAAAAAGGCGCTTACCAGCTGTCTTTGGGTTCCAGGGCAGAGCTGTCTTCTGTCGAGTTTTCTGCAGCGATGGAGCTGTTCCGCTGGGTCTGAGAAGGTCGCTGTGCTGGTTCTCCACGATGTTGGGGAGAGTAGGGCAGAACGGCCTTGCGTTTGGTGTCATTGCGCGGGGCCTTTCTGTGTCTGTGTGGGGTTTCCCACAGGCCACCGGTTTTGCGGATGTTTTAAAGCGTGTGGACAAGGGGGGCAGTGAGGACAGTGGCTGTGACACCTAGAAGGTCCCTGGTAATAGCCTTTATTTTTACAATTCTATTGAGAATGCCTCATCTCTCCACATTTAAAGCAAGGTCCTTCTTCATGTGTGTGCCAGGGAATAACCTGGGAGGCTACTAGCACCTCTACTACACCGAGTTAGGAAGCATTATCTCAGCTAGCATCACAGTATAAGGATGCCCTAATGGTGCATGCCACAACCATTTGTGCAATGGTAGGCTTTCTGTAGATGGGTAGAGAAGGTAAAATGTCTTTAAAGGTGTGTTTAGCATTTGTTTCAGCAAGTTTAGGAGGCAGTACCTTCTTGGCTTTTGGATGTTCACCTTTCTTCTCTATTGATTGTGGAAGGTGGTCAATAAATTTTAGAAAGCATTCCACAGGTCCCTAGAGAATGTCTGTGAAATCTAGAGTAGGTGTTGTTCCATTGGGTGTCTGCATGACACCTGTCTTTTCAGCACTTTTATCTCTCCTAACAGAGCTCAGGGAAGGTCTATTGAATGAGGCTAACTGAAATCTTCCTTACTGGCTAGATGGACAAATGTTATGTGTGTCCACCTGTCTTCCCTAGTATAGTCTTTAATAATTGTTTTATTAGTTTTTTCCCCATTCCTTCCCACAGAATACTTTCAGTGGGAGAAAGTAGGATGTGTATAAAATGGAGCAGATTGCGAGGCACCATAACATGTGCAGTGAAGATGCCATTTAACAAATTATTAAAGTATGGTGAGCCCCTCCCATGGTCTTTCACTGCTTTACAAAGATCTTTCATCTCCCATGTGGGACAGCTTCCCATCGGGGGTTAGCCCCCCTCTGGTACTGCACCGGTGTTGCTTGTATTTTAGCTACCAATTCCCAATCCCCCGCTTCAGCCGCCAGCTTCCGCATCCTCATCCAAAATCCTCAGGCTCATGCTGAAGGTGGGATGAACCTTCCCTCTCCTCTCCAGAAGAGGGAACTTGGTCTTTGGCAGAGGAGCGGGGCCTTGGTGTGACTGGCCAGGCCCGATGTTGTGGGCATTTGGTAGCCAAGATGGCGGCCTTCCCGTTACAGCCCCTCACACTTCTGGCTCCGACAGTGTGGGATCCGCAACGGGCTGAGTTGGAGGGGGTGGGGCAGCAGGAGTAGGCAAGGAAGTGCTGGATCCCAATGCAGGGGTGGTACCTGACACAGAGCTGGGACCCAACACAGGGGGAGGATTTGAAGAGAGAGCTGGGGGTGGGAGGGAGTTTGACATTGACAACCCCCTCCAGAGGAGGGACTCCATTTTGTGAGCTATCTGAGGGGGATCCAGTGAGGAGAGGTACTGGAGAATGGGTTAGGGTAGAATCCAGGCCGGTGTGATCAGTACAGACGTGGGCAGAGGGTAGAGAAGGAGGGGTGATGTCAGACAGCAGGTGGCTTGTCTGTGCTTTACAGCAGTTTCTGTCGCTCATCCTAATGGTGTCAGTGGGTTCAGGAATGCTGGGGGCAGAACAGAAAGTCTGGGTTGAATATTTGAACTTTGAACCCTTGAGAAACCTCCATAAAACATGTGAAAAATTGTGGAAAATATTGCGACTCTTATGACTCCCTGAGTTTTCTAAAATTAGAGTCTTTCCCTAACTCAGTCCCAAAATGCTACATGACGAACTGAATCAACAGAAATGTCTGGGAGCTCCGTAAACAGCCAATGAACGAATGACTTTCAACTTCCCTTAGTAAAAGTCTTCCGTTCTGAAAGGAGAACCTCCCTAACTCGAACATATATGTCCCTCTCATCTTTGGATAATTTGATACCCAGAGCTGCCCCTGATGTAAAGGGTGGCCCACCCACAGGACTAAAAGATGACCCAAAGATCCTGCACTGCTGGTGGCTGTACCCCAGCTCACTGCTCTGGTGGCTGTGGATGCAGGTGTTTCAAAATATCCCGTGGGCTTTGTCCATCGAGTCGGCCCTCTTGCTTCTGGAGGGTGCCAATGCCGCCTTCAGCAAGCCCTGATAAAACTCAGGTCTCACTCCAGGGCGCTGGCTGACCCGAGGCGTCTTCTGTCCTATGACGGTGGAACAGTCGAATCGTCACTGGAATCGCTCTCAGGAATTCTCAAAGATAGTCCCTGTTTGGGCACCCCTTGTTGTGGCATGTCCACAGCCAGCCTCTGTGAGACACGTGCACTCCCAGAGCTGGGAGCAGGCTTGCTTGAATGGATGATGGATGAGGCAAGAGAGGAGCGTTTGTGTGGAACTCCAAACAGTGTGGTTTGTGCTGGAGAGGGTCCAGGGAGGGAGACAAAATGAGGCTGGGCACACAAGGTTTTATATGCAGGAAAAAAGGACCTTGTATGCAGTAACTTAGGACCAATAGAGGATAAGAAAGGGAAGAACACCTAGGGGAGATCATATCAGGAAGGAAAAAACTTTATAATACCATGAAAATTACCTGAATCCCCATGACCCCACAAAAGCCAATGGGAAAGATCATTGCTTTAGAGGCGTGTGCAAGTTACTTAAGTTCGTCATAGTACTAATGAGGTATTAGATTTGCAGTGGTAGGCCCCTGGACCTCCAAAAAACTACTACTTCCTGAGACTTCATTGCAGACTTCATTGAGGAGCTCAGCAGTGCTGAAAGCAGAGGCCTGTCCTTTGTGTTCCCTTTGGGATGGCAGTGGAAGTGTCCTGAGTGCACATTGAGAGGCACCTTCATGGCTTCTCATGCGACGATACCAAAACTGAATGTGCAAGGTGGCTTCCTTGAATGACATGTAGTCCTTTGATATATCTGCAGGCAGTGGTCTGAAACTGCTTTCTGAGCCTGCTCCTTGGGATCAGCTGTGAGGGGCAGAGGGCTGGCCTGAGCCTGGTGCTGTGTCCCACTTGGAGCAGCCCCACAGGCTCATGTGCAGAGCAGGCCCAGCCAGATGGCCTGGAGATCTCGCCGGCTCTGCAGCCACCTTTGTAAATGTGGGGAAACATCGGCTGGTGCTGTCTTTCCTCTTGGACCCCTTGGTTTAGTTCCCATGGGGAATTTCTTTCCTGAAGCCCTTGTAATTTCCCCCTGGCAGGTGTGATGGGGATGCTCAGGGAGTGTGGGGCTTTGGGGGCAGCTGCCCGGGCAGGGGCTGAGCTCGGGGCCCTGTTGGGCCCTGGCCCCCAGCAGCAGCAGCAGCAGCAGCCGCCCCAGGGCCCAAAGCCCCGTGCCCCCTGCCCAGCACAGGCTGCCCTGTCCCTGCAGCTGTCACCCGAGTGGGGCCCAGGGCCCAGTGGCTGCTGGCAGCAGCAGGAATGCGGGCAGGGTGAGGATGCCCTGGCTTAGCTTCTGTCTCTGGAACAATGCAGGCTCAGGGCAGAGCACAGCAGGCTGGGAAGCAGAGCCCAGGGCCTATACAGGCAGCTAGCCTTAAAGATCAGCCCCTGCAGCAGCCCAGATGGAGGTGGCCCAGTTGCCAAGGCTGTGGTGGCCTTGAGAGCGTGCAGGTGGATTTTGCATGGCTGTGGCCTGCTGGCGGCTCTGGGCCCAGGATTGCCTGTGGCTGCAGCAGGAAGGGTGGCTGAAGGTTTGCTGCCTGCTTTGGTGGCATGGCTGCCGGGGCCAGTGCTGGGAGAGCCCCCTGTGTGAGAGCTGGTGAGAGCTGAGCTCTTGGGGACAGCGCTGTGGTGCAGGCCAGGAAGAGCAGCAGTGCCCAGTGCCAGGAGAGGTGTCAGTGGGAGCCCCTGTGCACAGGGACCCCCAGCCCCAGGGTGGCTGTGCCAGCACCTGCAGGGACCCCCAGCCCTGGGAACGCGGAAGAAATGGAACCCACAAGTGTGCAAAGGCTGCCTGTGCCCAAAGGAATGGCCAAGAGAAGTCAGGTTTTAAAACGAAACAGTATTTATTTGCCGAAGATTGGCAAATCTAGGATTTACAGAATGTGTGTCATTATAACAATTGTTATAACAACAAGAACAACAATGTACAGAACATATTGACATGGGATCCGATGGACTTACAATCTTCAAAACGTATTTACAGAAAACTTCGAACGTAGTGAACATATTTACAGGAAACTCGGAACGTAGCGAACATATTTACAAGGAACTTGAAAACTTCCAAACGTATTTACAATAGCGTCGGATCTGTGCCATGATGTGGATGAGTCCTGGAAGAAAGGAAGCAGCAGAGCTGGACTCAGCTGGCAGCACTGGGCCCAGCAGGGCTGGGAGCTGGGCCCCAGGGGCTGGGCCGGGGCTGGCAGGGCTGGCGTGGCCCCAGGCAAGCACAGGGCAGGCCGGGGCTGGTGCTTGTGGCAGCACAATCCAGGCCCCCTGCGGGCACCGTGTCCCTGAGCGGGGCCATCCAGCCCCGCCCCAGCCTGGCATCAGGGGACCCAGTGTGTGTGTGGGCAGGGCGTGGGAAGCATCTGCCTGTCTTACCTGTGGGGCTCCATCTTCATCCAAGGACCATGGGCTCTGCCTCATCCTCCTCGTCCACTTCCATCTCCTTGGTGTCATCCTCCTCATCCACCTCCATTTCTTCGATATTGTCCTCCTCGTCTACTTCCATGTCCTCAACAGGGGAGGACATGGAAGTAGAGGAGGAGTCCACCTCCATCACTTCTTCCTCATCCTGGCCCAGGTCCACTTCCATGTCCTCCACGCTGTCTCTGTCAGCCTGCAAGGGGCAGCACAGTCTCCCAGTGGGCTGCCTGTCCCACACCATCCATTCCCACATGGCTGCAGCCTGCACAAGCCGGGTGCCCCCTGCCTGGCATGGCACTGTACCTCCATTGGCACAGCAGAGCACATCCTGCTGGGATTGGTGCTCTAGAGCAGGCGGCAGGAAAAGCCCAGGCAGCAGCAGCACCTCAGCGCTGAGGGTCAGAGTGCAGGGCGAGCGGGAACTGACCCTTGGCAGCCAGTGAAGTGTCTGCTGTGCTCGTTTCCAGGTCCTGGAGGTTCCACCTGGAACCCTCTGGGAACTGTGATGTCACTGAAGTTTCAGGGGTGCTGTGCAGTGGGAGATGGGGATGGCAGAATGATGAAATCCTTGAATGTTTTGGCTTGGAAGGGACCCTTAAGATGATGTGGTTCCGAGCTGAGCAAGCTCTCAGCACACCAGGTCAATGTGGCCCCTGTCCCACCTGGCCTTGGATGTTGCTGGGGATAGGGCATCCACAGCCTCTCTGCACTGGTCCCTGTGTCGGGGACAAGCCCCCTGAGAGTAAAGAACTTCTTCCCATTTTCAAATCTCTTGCAACTCTTGCAGTTTTATCCCATTCCTCCGTGTCCTGTCACTACAGTTCCTGAGAAAGTGTCCTCTCCCACTTCCCTGTGTTTCAGGCTGTTCCTGCAGGGTTACACGTGTGACTTATCCTGCAGACAGGAGAGGGAAGCCAAGTTCCCAGTTAGAAAAAATGCAGAATGTGGCTTGAGAACTGGGAGAATAAGGAAAAAGAAAAGACGTGCTACGCTTTGGGTTGCGTGGGCTGTGGGATTCATGCCTTTTATTAGAGGCCCGGTCCCTGGTGCACTCAGTTCCTGTGTTGTAGCCTGCCCACAGCAACCTCTGTGAGGGACCTGCACTCCCAGTGGTGGGAGCCGGCTTGCTTGGATGGCTGATGGATGAGGCAAGAGAGGGATCGTTGTGTGGAAATCCAAATAGTGTGCATTACCCTGAAGAGGGTCCAGGAATGGAGACAAAATGGGGCTGGACACACAATATGAGGGTGAACAGCGCAGTATCATTACAGTCAGCCAGGACCAAATTGATACAAGAGAGTTGGAACATTCCAAGGGAGTACATATAAGGAAAATGCAGCAGTTGAACTGGGTGATACAAACAAAACGTGCTGCATCAACATGAGCCTTCAAATGCCCATGGGCGACACCATTGCATTCAGAGCGGTGTCTCTCTTTTACCTTTGCCCTGAGGTCACTTTGCCCTGAGGTATTACAGTTCCAGTGGTAGGCCCCTGGGCCCTCACATCTCCTCCTTTTTGTTATCTAGAAAGAAGGCTTCTGCCATAGAATTGTGCAGGCATTTAGCAAAAAAGGATAAAATAACCAACACAGTGAATACAAAAAACAAAACCCACACAACAGTCTTAACTAAAGATGAAAGCCAGCCTTGCAAACCCCTCTGTTTGGAAAGTCCAGTGAACCAGTCGTTGTTGCCTTTTATCTGGATCTTGTTTCCTTGATCTTTTAGCAGCTGGATGCCCTGGTAAACTGACTCCCTATGTGACAGCAGGTAGAAAAAACACATGCCTTCAAATGCCTGGCAGGCATGGCCATGGACAAGAAATTGTGGCTTGTCTGTGGAAGCGCCCAGCTGAAGGCATGCGGCTCAGTGAGGAGTATCCAGATTCCTGCTGCAGCGGCTACAAATGGCAGCATCCTCTGACTTTAGCTGATTTAGTATCTTGAGGCTTGGGTGTCCTAAAAGTAAACAGATGAAGAGATTAGAAGATGAAACTTAAGTTGTGTTCCCACTAAACTTTCTCTTCTGTAAGGCAAGGGTGGGAACACAGCCTATTAGAAGAATCATATATCAATGCTAAAATATAATTTTTACAAATGTTAAGTCATATATCCTGGTTAGTGGTGTCTGAGCCATCTTGGTCTTGGTGTGTGTGGTCAATGCTGCTTAGAAGATCTTCTTCTGTCCTTCTTTTTCTTCTTTCCCAGGCTGCTGCTGTCTCTCTTAGGCTTCCATTCTGTTCTTCTGATGGTGGCTCTGGTGTTTGCCTCACCGTTCCCAGAAACATTTTTAATGTATTTTGCTGGGATCCATCTTAGGAGTGTTGCTTTAAAGACAAGGGCACCTCCTCTTCCCCTAGTATTTAATGGAAATGGCCCATAAATTGTTTAGATTTGGGGTCTTTGCTCAACACAGGTGGCTTTTCTTTTAATTGGGCTGCAGTTGAATTAGTAAAATGCCTGATGACTGGGGGAGTTGGCTCCATAAATGAGTTGTTCAAAAAGCTAAATACTTAAAAGGCCTTGGCCAGTGTGTCAGTGGAAGATAATATCTGGATTACCCCTCTCAGTTGATCAAGGATCCTTTTGATGGCTCAGTGGGCCTTCTCGGCTTTGGACTGTCCTGTGGTGGAGTGTGGTATGCCTGTGACATGTTTTATTCCCCAGTGGACAGAAACTTGTTGGAATCAGTGTGAGGTATAAGCAGGAGCATTATCAGTTTTAATTTCCTGTGGAACTGCTAAGGTGGAGAAAACTAAAAATTAATGTGTTATAGCATCATCTTTTGATTTTTCACCAGCATGGGCAGAGGCAAAAATCGCACTGGAAAAGGTGTCGATTGAGACGTGGATGTATTTTAGTCTGGCAAAAGAGGCTGAGTGTGTGATGTCTGGTTGCCAGATGTGGAGACTCTCTAGTGCTCTTGGATTGACTGCAGCTCTGACAGAAGCAAGGCCATGTTCCTGACAATTTGGGCAGGTGGCTACTATGGATCTTGCCGCGTCTTGGGCAATTTTGAACATCGTGAGCAGCGCAGGAATGTTTTGATGGTAGAATTGGTGGCTGATCCTGTCTGTCTAAAATCTATCTAAGGCATATTGCAGTGGTTCAGATGTTTGAAGTAGGCAATTGAGGTGCTCTTGAGTGAGAACTAATTATATATTCACAATATCTCTTCCTACAAGGGAATACAGATGCACTCTAGCTTTCCTGATTAGTTGTGCAATAATTTTCTGTTGGGTTGTTATCATTTTGGTAGGTTGGTGTCATCAAAAAATCCAATCAATTATTATCAGGGGTTCTGAGATAGTTGAGTGTCCCCGAAAAAATAATGTATGGAATATTGGACTTACACCAAGCATTGCCAGGGAGAAAGGAAAATTAGGGTGCTATCTGTGTGCCTGTTAATTTGAATCACCCAGGAGACCTTCTGCACAGCTGCTTCTGCCTCCGGTGTCAGTGATCACGGGAATCGAGTCCTTCTCTGCCTTTAAGGAACAGGAACAGTGGCATGAGATCTTCTCTGGTGATTCCCAGCAGTGAACTGACCCAACTGATGCTTCCACAGAGTTGGTGGAGTTCTTGCAGAGTCTTTGGGTTGTCCTTGATGTGCAGTGTTTGGGGTGTGATGGTTCTCTCTGTGCTTTTTAGGCCGAGGAACTTCCAGGGGGCTGTCTTTTGAACTCTATCTGCTGCAATCTCAAAACCTTTCTGCTGTACCACAGTGATGACATCTTGTACTGCAACGTCCAAAATGATTTGACCTTCTGCACAAATGACTGTATTGTCCATGTAATGAAAAATGATAGCATTAGGATGTTTTTTCCATCTGGGCGAGAGAATTTGGGCTAAAAGCCATTGACAAATAGTTGAGCTCCTCTTCTTGCTTTGAGGCAATGCAGTCCACTGGTACCTCTGTGAAGGTGTTTGTCGGTTTAGGGGCGGAAAAGGCATACCCGGGGGGTGTCATTTGGATGCATGTGGGCATCAAAAAAGTAGTTATTAAGATCTATAAAAACCCTCTTCCAATAATTGTGCAATAAAATTGGACTAAACCTCCCTGAACCAGCCTTAATTCACATCTCAAGCCACGCAATCTTCAAAGCAATGCTCTTCCTATGCTCAGGCTCCATCAATCACAGCCTAAATGTCGAACAAGATATCCGAAAAATAGGAGGACTCCAAAAACTGCTACCCACAACTACGGCATGCGGCACCATCGGCAATCTCGAGGTAACATGGAGGCTGAGGGCAGGCTGGACTGGAGGGCACCCATGTCCTCGATGACCTCGTTGATTTTCCTAAGGTCCTGCAGGAGCCGCCTCTTGTCTTTGCCAGGCTTTCATATGATAATGACAGGCGCATTGCAGGGGCTAGTAGATGGTACAATGTGGCCCACAGACAGCTGCTCCTGCACAAGGGCCTTCAGGGCCTATAACTTTCTGCCTGGGAGGGGCCACTGATCCACCCATATGGGGTCGTTGCTCTTCCAGCTTGACTGAAGTGCGGCACGCTGCCCTTTGGCCCCATCTAGAAATCCTGAGGTGTTGATAGGATCTCTGGCCCTGTCCCCCTTTGGGACAAGAGGTCTTTTCCTCAAATTGTTATTGGTGCCTGGGTGATGAATGATCTTTCTGTAGCAACTGTGCCCTCAGGACCTTCCCTGCAGATGTTACTGTGACTCCAGAAGCTGGTAGTGGCTCCCCTGGTAGCTAATAATTACCCCAGCAGCTGGAACCAGGGGCCATTCTTTTAACCAGTCAGAGAGGGAAATTATGGTGACATCAGCTCTTGTATCTAATAGTCCTGAAATACATCGCCATCTCCCTTTTCCTGACAAAGCACACTTTAGAATGGGTCTGTTTGGGCCCGCAATCTGTGCCCACATCACCACTGGATCAACTGGTGTGGTGATCATGTAAACTAGGAGGTTGGCTCTGGCTATTACTGTTCCTTTTGGAATAAAAAGGGGAGAGTCTAAGCATAGAGCCTGGACAGTTATCTCCTGCAAAGATGTCAAGGTGACTACCTCAGGTAGTAGAGTGAGTGTCTCCATCCCTTCCCTGGTGTTGGTTAAAATCAAAATGTCTCTGGCCTGTTCTTCAGGCCTGTATTTGCTGTGGGAATATGGTAAACATAGGTATCGTGGACTGAAATAGAAAAGGCGCTTAGCAGCTGCCTTTAGGTTCCAGGGCAGAGCTGTCTTCTGTCGAGTTATCTGCAGTGATCGAGCTGTCCCGCTGGATCTGAGAAGGACGCTGTGCTGGTTCTCCACGGTGTTGGGGAGAGTAGGGCGGAACGGCCTCGTGTTTGGTGTCATCGTGCGGGGCCTTTCTGTGTCTGTGTGGGGTTTCCCACAGGCCAGCAGCTTTGCTGGTGTTGGAAAGCATGTGGTCGAGGGGGGCAGTGAGGACAGTGGCTGTGACACCTAGAAGGTCCCTGGTAATAGTCTGTATTTTTACAATTGTGTTGAAAATGCCCCATCTCCCTACACTTAAAGCCAGGTCCCTTTTCATGTCTATGTCAGGGAATACCTTGGGAGGCTACTAGCACCTCTACTACACCCTTACTGGTAGCCATAGCTTGGCTGGCGTGACAGTGTAGGGATGCCCTAAGTGTGCATGCCTCGACCATTTGTGCAATGGTAGGCTTTGTGTTGACTGGTAGCGAAGGAAAAATGTCTTTACAGTTGTTCTTAGCATTTGTTTCAGCAAGTTTAGTTAGTACCTTCCTGGCTTTTGGATGTTCTCCCTTCTTCTCTATTGCTTTTTTAAAGTGGTCAATAAATTTTAGAAAGCATTCCACAGGTCCCTGGAGAATGTCTGTGAAATCTAGAGTAGGTGTTTCTCCATTGGGTGTCTGCTTGAGAGCTGTCTTTGCAGCACTTTTATCTCTTCTAACAGAGCTCAGGGAAGGTCTATTGAATGAGGTTTAGTGAAATCTTCCTCCCTAGATGGACAAATGTTAGGTGTGCCCACCTGTCTTCCCTAGTATAGTCTTTTAATAATTGTTTTATTAGATTTTTCTCCATTCCTTCCCACAGAGCAATTTCAGTGGGAGAACGTAGTATGTGCATAAAATGGAGCAGATCGTCAGGCACCATAACATGTGCAGTGAAGGTGGCATTTAACAAATTATTAAAATATGGTGACCCCCTCCCATGGTCTTTTGCTGCTTTATAAAGATCTTTCATCTTCCGTGTGTGAATGTTTCCCATCGGGGTTAGCCCCACTCTGGTACTGCGCCGATGCTGCTTGTATTTTAGCTACCAATTCCCAATCCCCCTCTTCTGCCGCCAGCTTCCGCATCCTCTGCCAAGAATCCTCAGGCTTATGCTGAAGGTCGGGTGAACCTTCCTCTCCTCTCCAGAAGAGGGAACTTGTTCTTTGGCAGAGGAGCGGGGCCTTGGGGTGACTGGCCAGGCCCGGTGTTGTGGGCCTTTGGTAGCCAAGATGGCGGCCTTCCGGTTACCACCCCTCCCACTTCCAGCTTCCGCAAGGGGCTGAGTTGGAGGGGGTAGGGCAGCCAGAGTAAGCAAGGAAGCGCTGGATCCCAATGCAGTGGTGGTACCTGACACAGGGGTGGGATCCGACACAGGGGTGGGATCCATCACAGAGCTGAGACCCGATGAGAGAGCTGGGGGTGGGAGGGAGTTTGACATTGACAACCCCCTCCAGAGGAGGGACTCCATTTTGTGAATCCATCTCTGAGGGGGATCCAGGGAGGAGAGGTACTGGAGAATGGGTTAGGGTAGAATCCAGGCCTGTGTGATCACTACAGACCTGGGCAGGGGGTAGAGAAGGAGGGGTGATGTCAGACAGCAGGTGGCTTGTCTGTGCTTTACAGCAGTTTCCGTCTCTCATCCTAATGGTGTCAGTGTGTTCAGGAATGTGGGGGGCAGAACTCAAACTCTGGGTTGAATATTAGAGCTTTGAACCCTTGAGAAAACTCTATAAATCATATGAAAAATTGGGTAAAATATTGCAACTCTTATCACTCCCTGAGTTTGCAAAAGATAGAGTCTTTCCCTAATTCAGTCCCAAAATGCTACATGACAGACTGAATCAACAGACATGTCTGCGAACTCCTTAAAAAACCAATGAACAAATGACTTTCAAATTCCCTTAGTAAAAGTCTTCCACTCTGAAAGGAGAGACTACCTAACTGGAAGATATATATCCCTCTAAGGATTGGATAATTTGTTACCCAGAGCTGCCCCTGATGTAAAGGGTGGCCCACCCACAGGACTAAAATATCTCCCAAGGATCCTGCACTGCAGGCAGCTGTCCCCCAGCTCACTGCTCTGGTTACTCTGGATGCAGATGTTTCAAAATATCCCCTGGGCTTCACCAGCTGAGCCGGCCCTCTTGCTGCTGGAGGGTGCCAACGCTGCCTTCAGCAAGCCCTGATAAAACTCAGGTCCCACTCCAGGGCGCTGGCTGACCCGAGGCGTCTTCTGTCCCGTGATGGTGGAAGAGCCGGATTCTCACTGGAGCTTCTCTCACGAATTCTCCAAGAAGGTCCCTGTTTGGGCAGCTCTTGTGGCATGTCCACAGCCAGCCTCTGTGAGAGACCTGCACTGCCAGAGCTAGGAGCAGACTTGCTGGAATGCATGATGGATGAGGCAAGAGAGGGATCTATGTGTGGAACTGCAAATACTGTGGATTGCACTGGAGAGGGTCCCTGGAGGGAGACAAAGTGGGGGTGGGCACAGAAGGATTTCCATTTGGGAAAAAAGGACCTTGTACGCAGTAATTCAGGACTAAAAGGTGTTAAGAGAGGAGAGAGGATCCTAGGGGAGTATATATAAGGAAAGGAGGAAGTTCATGATACCAAGAAAATGTGCTGAATCTGCATGATCCCACAAAAGACAATGTGCAAGATCATTGTATTCAGAGGGGTTATTCACCTTACTTTAGTTCCATATCATTGTCATCAGGTATTACTCTTCCAGTGGTAGGTCCCCCGGCCTGCAGAACATTGCCTCTGCCTCAGACTTCATTGCTGTGTGAGGAGCTCAGCAGCGCTGAAAGCTGAGGCCTGTCCTTTGTGATCCCTTTGGGATGGCAGTGGAACTGCCGTGAGTGCACATTCAGAGGCACCTTCATGGCTTCTCATGCCACAACACCAAAAATAAATCGGCAGTTTGGGTTTTGGAATGACATTTAGTCCTTTGAAATATCTGCAGGAAGTGGTCTGAAACTGCTTTCTGAGCCTGCTCCTTGGGATCAGCTGTGAGGGGCTGAGGGCTGTCGTGAGCCCAGTGCTGTGTCCCACTAAGAGCAGCCCCACAGCCTCACGTGAAGAGCAGGCACTGCCAGAGGCCCTGGAGATCTCACCTGCCCTGCAGCCACCATTGTCAAGGTGCTGTAAACATCAGCTGGTGCTGACTTTCCCCTTGGACCCCTTGGTCTAGCCATTATGGGGAATTTCTTTCCTGAAGCCCGTGGGATTTCCCCCTGGCAGCTGTGATGGGGATGCTCAGGGAGTGTGGGGCTTTGGGGGCAGCTGGCCAGGCAGGGGCTGAGCTTGGGGCCCTGTTGGGCCCATGGCCCCCAGCAGCAGCAGCAGCAGCAGCAGCAGCAGCAGCAGCAGTGGCCCCAGGGCCCAAAGCCCCGTGCCCCCTGCCCAGCACAGGCTGCCCTGTCCCTGCAGCTGTCACCCGAGTGGGGCCCAGGGCCCAGTGGCTGCTGCCAGCAGCAGGAATGCGGGCAGGGTGAGGATGCCCTGGCTTGGCTTTTGTCTCTGGAACAATGCGGGCTCAGGGCAGTGCAGAGCAGGTTGGGAAGCAGAGACCAGGGCCTTTGGAGACACCAAGCCTTAAAGATCAGCCCCTGCAGCAGCCCAGATGGAGGTGGCCCAGTTGCCAAGGCTGTGGTGGCCTTGAGAGCGTGCAGGTGGATTTTGCATGGCTGTGGCCTGCTGGCAGCTCTGGGCCCAGGAGTGCCTGTGGCTGCAGCAGGAAGGGTGGCTGAAGGTTTGCTGGCTGCTTTGGTGGCATGGCTGCCGGGGCCAGTGCTGGGAGAGCCCCCTGTGTGAGAGCTGGTGAGAGCTGAGCTCTTGGGGACAGCGCTGTGGTGCAGGCCAGGAAGAGCAGCAGTGCCCAGTGCCAGGAGTGGTGTCAGTGGGAGCCCCTGTGCACAGGGACCCCCAGTCCCGGGGTGGCCGTGCCAGCACCTGCAGGGACCTCCAGCCCCAGGAACGTGGAGGAAGTGGAACCCACAAGTGTGCAAAGGCTGCCTGTGCCCAAAGGAATGGCCAAGAGAAGTCAGGTTTTAAAAAGAAACAGTATTTATTTGCCGTAGAGCAGCAAATCTAGGATTTACAGAACATGTGTCATTATAACAATTGTTATAACAACAACAACAACAATGTACAGAACATATTTACATGGGATGCGAGGGGCTAACAATCTCCAAAATGTATTTACAGGAAACTTCAAACGGAGTGAACATATTTACAAGGAACTTCTAAACTTCAAACGTATTGACAAATGCATCCTATCTATGCCATCATGTTCATGATCCCTGGAAGAAAGGAAGCAGCAGAGCTGGACTCAGCTGGCAGCACTGGGCCCAGCAGGGCTGGGAGCTGGGCCCCAGGGGCTGGGCCGGGGCTGGCAGGGCTGGCGTGGCCCCAGGCAAGCGCAGGGCAGGCCGGGGCTGGTGCTTGTGGCAGCGCAATCCAGGCCCCCTGCGGGCACCGTGTCCCTGAGCGGGGCCATCCAGCCCAGCCCCAGCCTGGCATCAGGGGAGCCAGTGTGTGTGTGGGCAGGGTGTGGGAAGCATCTGCCTGTCTTACCTGTGGGGCTGCATCTTCATCCAAGGACCATGGGCTCCTCCTCATCCTCCTCATCCACTTCCATCTCTTCAGTGTTGTCTTCCACCTCTACTTCCATGTCCTCAACAGGGGAGGACATGGAAGTAGAGGAGGAGTCCACCTCCATCATCTCTTCCCCATTCAGCCCCTGGTCCTCATCCATCGCCTCCGCAGTGTCTCTGTCAGTCTGCAAGGGGCAGCACAATCTCCCAGTGGGCTTCCAGTCCCACACCATCCATTCCCACATGGCTGCAGCCTGCACAAGCCGGGTGCCCCCTGCCTGGCATGGCACTGTACCTCCATTGGCACAGCAGAGCACATCATGCTGGGATTGGCACTCCAGAGCCAGCAGCGGGAAAAGCCCAGGCAGCAGCAGCACCTCAGCACTCAGGGTCAGAGCGCAGACTGAGCATCAACTGACCCTTGGCGGCCGGTGAAGTGTCTGCTGTGCTCGTTTCCAGGTCCTGGACATTCCACCTGGAACCCTCTGGGAGCTGTGATGTCACTGAAGTTTCAGGGCCGCTGCGCAGTGGGAGATGTGGATGGCAGAATGATCAAATCCTTGAATGGTTTGGCTTGGAAGGGACCCTGAAGATGATCTGGTTCCAAGCTGAGCAAGCTCCCAGCACAGCAGGTTGCTGCGGCCCCTGTCCCACCTGGCCTTGGATGTTGCTGGGGATGGGGCATCCACAGCCTCTCTGCACTGGTCCCTGTGTCAGGGACAAGCACCCTGAGAGTAAAGAACTTCTTCCCATCATCAAATCTCTTCCACCTCTTGCAGTTTGATCGCATTCCTCCGCGTCCTGTCACTACAGTTCCTGACCATAAGTCCTCTCCCACTTCCCTGGGTCAGGCTGTTCCTGCAGGGTCACACGTGTAGCTGAACCTGCAGAGAGGAGAGAGAGAAGCCAAGAAGGCAGTCAGAATAAGTGGGGAAAGTGGCATGAGGACTGAGAGAAGAAGGATAAAGAAGTGACACGCAAGGCTTTGTGTTGGGTGTGCCGTGGGATTCATGGCTTTTATTAGAGGCCAGGTTCCCTTTGTGTACTCACTTCCTGTATTTCAGCCTGCCCACAGGCAGCCTCTTTGAGCGACCTGCACTCCCAGAGCTGGGAGCATGCTTAAACTGCTGGTGAACGAGCTGAGAGAGGGATCTTTGTGTGGAACTGCAAACACTTCAGTGGATTACACTGAAAAGGGTCCAGGAAGGGAGACAAAATGGGGTTGCGCACGCAGCGGGAAAATGCGGGGGGGGGGAAATCGGGGCAGCATTGCAGCAAGCCAGGTCCAAAATGGTATAAGAGAGGGGAGAACGTTCTCGAGTGAGTACATATAAAAAAAATACAGTAGTTGAACTGGGTGATACCAACAAAATGGGCTGCATCACCATGAGCCTGCAAATGCCCATGGACGAGACCATTGAATTCAGGGTGATGTCTCTCTTTTACCTTGGTCACTTTGCCCAGAGGTATTACAGCTTCAATGGTCGGCCCCTCGGCCCCCAGATTTTCCCCTTTTTGTTGCCTATAAAGAAGGCTTCAGCCATAGAGTTTTGCAGGCATTAAGCATAATGGATAAAATAACCAACACAATGAATACAATAAACAAGTCCACAAAACAGTCTTAACTAAACATGAAAGTCAGCCTTTTATCCCCCAGTGTTTGGAAAGTCCAGTGAACCAATCGTTGTTGCCTTCCATCTGGATCTTCTTTCCTTGATTTTAGCAGCTGGATGACCTGATATACTGACTCCCTATGTGACAGTAGGTTGAAAAAACACATGCCTTCAAATGCCTGACAGGCATGGCCACGGACAAGAAATTGTGGCTTGTCTGTGGAAGCGCCCATCTGAAGGCATGCGGCTCAGTGAGGAGCATCCAGTTTCCTGTTCAGTAGCAACCAATGGCAGCATCCTCTGACTTTAGCTGATTTATTATCTGGAGGCTTGGGTGTCCTAAAAGTAAACAGATAAAGTGACTAGAAGATGAAACATAAGTTCAGGTCCCACTAAACTTTCTCTTCTGTAAGCCAAGGGTGTGAACTAAGCTTATTAAAAGAATCATATATCAATGCTAAAATAAAGCTTTTATAAATGTTAATTCATGTATCCTGGTTACTGTTGTCTTAGCTATCTTGGTCTTGGTGTGTGTGGTCAACGCTGCTTAGGAGATCTTCTGTTCTTCTTCTTCTTTCCCATGCTGCTGCTCTCTCCCTTAGGCTTCCATTCTGTTCTATTGATGGTGGCTCTGGTGTTTGCCTCACCGTTCCCAGAAAGAGTTTTTATGTATTTTGCTGGGATCGATCTTAGGAGTGTTGCTCTAGAGACATGGGCATCCTCTCTTTCCCAAGTAATTAATGGGAAGGTGCCCATAAATTGTTTAGATTCAGGTTCTTTGGTCAACACAGGTGGCTGTTCTTTTAATTGGGCTGCAGTTGAATTAGTAAAATGCCTGATGACTGCGGGAGTTGTCTCCATAAATGAATTGTTCAAAAAGTTCAGTACATAAAAGGCCTTGGCCAGTCTCTCAATGGAAGATAATATCTGGATTACCCCTCTCAGTTGATGAAGGATCCTTTTGATGGCTCAGTTGTCCCTCTCAGCTATGGACTGTCCTGTGGTGGAGTGTGGTATGCCTGTGACATGTTTTATACCCCAGTGGTCAGAAACTTGTTGGAATCAGTGTGAGGTATAAGCAAGAGCATTATCAGTTTTAATTTCATGTGGAATTGCTAAGGTGGAAAAAACTAAAAAGTAATGTTTTATAGCATCTTCTGATTTTTCTCCAGCGTGGACAGAGCCAAAAACCACACTGATAAAGGCGTCGATTGAGACGTGGATGTATTTTAATCTGCCCAAATGGGCTTAGTGTGTGATGTCTGATTGCCAGATGTGGAGACTCTCTAGTGCTCTTGGATTGACTGCAGCTCTGACAGAAGCAAGGCCATGTTCCTGACAATTTGGGCAGGTGGCTGGAATGGATCTTGCTGGGTCTGGGGTAATTTTGAACATCCTGAACAGCACAGGAATGTTTTGGTGGTAGAAGAGGCAGCCGATATTTGCCTGTATAAAGACGGTCTAAGGTGTATTGCAGTGTTTCAGATGTTTGAAGTAGGCAATTGAGGTGCTCTGGAGTGACAAGTAATTATATATTCAGAAGGTCTGTTCCTGCAAGGGAGCACAGATGTTCTGTAGCTTTCCTGATTAGTTGTGTAATAACTTTCTCTTGGGTTGTTATCATTTTAATAGGTTGTTGTGCTCTGAAAATGTATTCACTTTCTATGTGGGGACCTGAGATAGTTGAGTGCCCCCGAAAAAATAATGTATGGAATATTGGACTTACACCAAGCATTGCCAGGGAGAAAGGAAAATTAGGGTGGTATCTGTGTGCCTGTTTAGTTTGAATCACCCAGGAGACCTTTTTTACGGCTGCTTCGGCCTCCGGTGTCAGTGATCACGGGAAGTGAGTCCTTCTCTGCCTTTAAGGAACAGGAACAGTGGCACGAGATCTTCTGTGGTGATTCCCAGCAGTGAATGTACCCCACTGGTGGTTCCACAGAGCATTTGGAGTTCTTGCAGAGTCTTTGGGTTGTCCTTGATGTGCAGTGTTTGTGGTGTGAAGGTTCTCTCTGTGCTCTTTAGCCCGAGGTACTTCCAAGCGGCTGTCTTTTGAACTTTATCTGCTGCAATCTCAAAACCTTTCTGTTGCACCACAGTGATGACATCTTGTACTGCAACATCCAAAATGATTTGGCCTTCTGCACAAATGACTGTATCATCCATGTAATGAAAAATGATAGCATTAGGATGTCTTTTCTGTCTGGGCGAGAGGTTTTGGGCTCAAAGCCATTGACAAATAGTTGAGCTCCTCTTCTTGCTTTGAGGCAATGCAGTCGACTGGTACCTCTGTAAAGGTGTTTGTCAGTTTAGGGGCGGAAAAGGCAAACCCGGGGGTGTCATTTGGATGCATGTGGGCATCAAAAAAGTATTGAATTGAATTGAATTGAGAAGGTCTCTGTGCTGGCTCTCCTCTATGTTGGGGAGAGTGGGGCGGAATGGCCTCGCGTTTGGTGTCATCACGCAGGGCCTTTCTGTGTCTGTGTGGGGTTTCCCACAGGCCACCGGTTTTGGAAAGTGTGTGGACGAGGGGGACAGTGAGGACAGTGGTTGTGAAACCTACGAGGTCCCTGGTAATAGCCTTTATTTTTAAAATTCTGTTGAAAATGCCCCATCTCCCTACACTTAAAGCCAGGTCCTTTTTCATGTGTATGTCAGGGAATAACTTGGGAGGCTACTAGCACCTCTACTACACCCTGACTGGTAGCCTTAGCTAGGCTGGCATCACAGTGTAAGGATGCACTAAGTGTGCATGCCTCGACCATTTGTGCAGTGGTAGCCTTTGGGTTAAGGGGTAGCGAAGGGAAAACATCTTTGCAGTTGTTGTTAGCATTTGTTTCAGCAAGTTTAGTAAGGAGTACCTTCCTGGCTTTTGGATATTCAACTTGTTTCTCTATTGCTTGTGGAAGGTGGTCAATAAATTTTAGAAAGGATTGCCCAGGTCCCTGCAGAATGTCTATGAAATCTAGAGTAGGTGTTGTTCCATTGAGTGCCTGCTTGAGAGCTGTCTTTGCAGCACTTTTATCTCTTCTAACAGAGCTCAGGGAAGGTCTATTGAATGAGGTTTAGTGAAATCTTCCTCACTGGCTAGATGGACTTGAGTTAGGTGGGCCCACCTGTCTTCTCCAGTATAGTCTTTTAATATTGTTTTATTCGTTTTTTCCCCATTTCTTCCCACAGAATAATTTCAGTGGGAGAAAGTAGGATGTGTATAGAATGGATCGTGAAGCACCTTAACATGTGCAGTGAAGGTGGCATTTAACAAATTATTAAAATATGGTGACCCCCTCACATGGTCTTTCGCTGCTTTACAAAGGTCTTTCATCTCCCCGTGTGTGACAGCTTCCCATCGGGGGTTAGCCCCACTCTGGTACTGCACCGGTGTTGCTTGTATTTTAGCTACCAATTCCCAGTCCCCCTCTTCAGCCGCCAGCTTCCGCATCCTCTGCCAAGAATCCTCAGCCTCATGCTGGACGTCAGATGAACCTTCCCTCTCCTCTGCAGAAGAGGGAACTTGTTCTTTGGCAGAGGAGCGGGGCCCTGGGGTGACTGACCAGGCCCGGTGTTGTGGGCCTTTGGCAGCCAAGATGGCGGCCTTCCTGTTACCGCCCCTCACACTTCCGGCTCTGACAGTGTGGGATCCACAAGGGGCTGAGTTGGAGGGGGTAGGGCAGCGGGAGTAGGCAAGGAAGCACTGGATCCCAATGCAGGGGTGATTCCTGACGCAGGGGTGGGACCCAACCCAGGGAAGACCAGATGAGAGAGCTGGGGGTGGGAGGGAGTTTGACCTTGACGACCCCCTTCCAGAGGTGGGACTCCATTTTGTGAGCTATCTGAGGGGGATCCAGTGAGGAGAGGTACTGGAGAATGGGTTAGGGTAGAATCCAGGCCTGTGTGACCTGGGCAGGGGGTAGAGAAGGAGGGAAGATGTCAGACAGCAGGTGGCTTGTCTGTGCTATACAGCAGTTCCTGTCTCTCACCCTTATCTTGGTATCAGTGGGTTCAGGAATGCCGGGGGCAGAACTCAAAATATGATTTGAGTATTAGAACATTGAACCCTTGAGAAAACTGTATAAATCATATCAAAAATTAAGTAAAATTTTGCGACTCTTATCCCTCCCTGAGTTTTCAAAAGCAAGAGTCTTTCCCGAACTGAGTCCCAAAATGCTACATGACGAATTGAATCAATAGAAATATCTTGGAGCTCCTTAAAAAGCCAATGAACAAATGACTTCAAACTTCCCTTAGTAAAAGTCTTCCACTCTGAAAGGAGAACCTCCCTAACTCCAACATATATGTCCCTCTCAGCTTTGGATAATTTGTTACCCAGAGCTGCCCCTGATGTAAAGGGTGGCCCACACACAGGGCTAAAATATCACCCAAGGGTCCTGCAGTGCAGGTGGCTGTCCATCCATTCACTGGTCTGGTGGTGCTGGATGCAGATATTTCTAAATATCCCCTGGGCTTCACCAGCTGAGCCGGCCCTGTTGCTGCTTCAGGGTGCAAACGCTGCAATCAGTAAGCCTTGGTAAAACTGATAAAACATTGTATTCAGAGGGCTGCCTCACTTTACTTTAATTTGTCATTTTTATCGTGCGATATTATAATTCCTGTAATAGGCCCCTGGGCCTCCACAACCTTGTGTCCTCCTATCTATCATTGTAGTGAGGAGCTCAGCAGTGCTGAAAGCAGAGACCTGTCCTTGGTGTTCCCTTTGGGATGGCAGTGGAAGTGCCCTGAGTGCACATTGAGAGGCACCTTCATGGCTTCTCATGCCACGACACCAAAAGTAAATGTGCAAGGTGGCTTCCTAGAATGACATGTAGTCCTTTGAAATATCTGCAGGAACTGGTCTGGAAATGCTTTGTGAGCCTGCTCCTTGGGATCAGCTGTGAGGGGCTGAGGGCTGTCGTGAGCCCAGTGCTGTGTCCCACTGGGAGCAGCCGCACAGGCTCACGTGCAGAGCAGGCACTGCCAGAGGCCCTGGAGATCTCTCCTGCCCTGCAGCCACCATTGTCAAGGTGCTGTAAACATCAGCTGGTGCTGACCTTCCCCTTGCACCTCATGGTGTAGTCACTATGGGGAATTTCTTTCCTGAAGCCCGTGGGATTTCCCCCTGGCAGGTGTGATGGGGATGCTCGGGGAGTGTGGGGCTTTGGGGGCAGCTGGCCAGGCAGGGGCTGAGCTCGGGGCCCTGTTGGGCCCATGGCCCCCAGCAGCAGCAGCAGCAGCAGCAGCAACAGCCGCCCCAGGGCCCAAAACCCCATGCCCCCTGCCCAGCACAGGCTGTCATGTCCCTGCAGCTGTCACTCGAGTGGGACCCAAGGGCCAGTGGCCAATGGCAGCAGCAGGAATGCGGGCAGGGTGAGGATGCCCTGGCTTGGCTTTTGTCTCTGGAACAATGCGGGCTCAGGGCAGTGCAGAGCAGGCTGGGAAGCAGAGCCCAGGGCCTTTGGAGGCTGCAAGGCTTAAAGATCAGCCCCTGCAGTAGCCCATATGCAGGTGACCCAGTTGCCGAGAGCGGGCAGGTGGATTTTGCATGGCTGTGGCCTGCTGGCAGCTCTGGGCCCAGGAGTGCCTGTGGCTGCAGCAGGAAGGGTGGCTGAAGGTTTGCTGCCTGCTTTGGTGGCATGGCTGCAGGGGCCTGTGCTGTGAGAGCCCCCTGTGTGAGAGCTGGTGAGAGCTGAGCTCTTGGGGACAGCGCTGTGGTGCAGGCCAGGAAGAGCAGCAGTGCCCAGTGGCAGGAGTGGTGTCAGTGGGAGCCCCTGTGCACAGGGACCCCCAGCCCCGGTGAGACAGAGTAAAGATCCATTCTGAATTAGGTGAAGTGTCTAAGAAAGGTGAAAAGTCTTTAAGGCCAAAGCTGAAGGAAAAGCCGCATTCCAGAGACAACAAGGAGACAGAGAAATAAAAACAGAAAAGACCACGAGGTCAATTTTCCCCCGACCTAGGAATTCCTTTGATAAAGAAGAACTGGTGCTAAGTGTCACGTGGAATGAATATGTATGAACCTATTGTAAAACTGTATGCATATGCATTTGGAAGGGGGATAAAAGGAGACCTAAAATCTTCAGGGGTATGCTTGCCTTTTTGGGGAGGCCAGCGCGCCTCGTAATAAAAGCATACCGGGCATTACAACTTTTACAAAGTTGTGAGGTTTCTTCTTTTCTCCGCAAAATATTATGGCGAGCCAGCCAGGAGTTCTCTGTCCCCGCAGGGGCAGGGGGGATAGACGGACCTCCAAGGCGCGCCCTAGGATTTTTTTTCTTGGTGGGGCTCCGCTCGTCTCAGCTTGCCACCTGAGAGGACAGACAAGGATCTGCTGGCCTGCGGAGGAAGATATGGTATGTACTGGGGGGCTCCCGGGGGAGGGAAAGGAGAGCAAGGGAGTAAACCAACCAGAGACGTCTGGGTATAGCTGGTGGAGCAGCTGTATTAGAGACGGGGTTCATCGTTCTGATAGAGCGCAACCGCTAGAGGCTCTGGGGGTGAGCCGGGTGAACCCGTGTATGTGTGTATTGGGGGTTCATTGTTCTGATGGAGCAGAACTGCTGAGCCCGTGTGTGTTTTGTTTGTGTGTGTGTGTGATGTCTGGACACTGTGTTGCTGTATGGTCAATGCATTGTGTGGTCAATGCACTGTGTTTGTAATCGTGCAAGTGTATAAGTGTATTGTATACAAACGAGAATAAATCTACAGTGCCCTACAGTGTGGAGGGGGTGAGTACTACCCGTGTTTGAAGCAGCCGAGTGAGGCCTGAGGCGCCGGCTGCAGCAGGCTGCCGGGGCAGGGAGAGAAGTGCCCTGCGGAGAAGTGAGTGGAGGAATGTCAGTGATGGTATTTATCGTGTTTGAATGTAGTGATTTGTGTACATTTTAGATTTGGTACATTTTAACCGTGAGTATGAGCTCAGAGAGTTCCTTTGCCTTGGATGTTTGGACTTGATCTCTACACTGTGTGCTGTTATTTTGATTGTGTCCGGGAAAAATTGATGTGAGTAAATGCCGAATTATGGTATGCTGTGTTGTGTTGAGAAAAGTGAGCACTTTGAGAAATATGCCCTTTCCCAGTAATTTTGTGTGGTGATTTTCTTCCGCTGCATTGTGGTAATTTGATTCTCAGATTGCATAGTAGTGTTTGTGGAGATTTTAAGATCTTGTTGCAACAAGAGTAGCATCTTACACAGGAGAACTATAGTTTGGTGATTTATGCTTAACTACGATAAAGCGAGTTAAAGGAATTCCAAGAATTCTCCCCCTCACAGCAATTCAAGCCTTGGCTCTAGTGAATTTGAGATAAAGGGGGGGTGCGGGTGCGTGTGTCCGTGTCTGTGGGCATATCAGAGTTTTGGCTGTGACTAGCACAGCCTTTTTGCAAAGCAGTAAAACAAGTGTAAGTAGACACAGTGCTTAATTAGATTGTGCAAGAAGAGAACTAGAAAAGACTGATATTTTGTTTGATCAGAAGATAGTGTCAACGTCACGTTTTTGATTAGCATGCTGTGTGAGGTGACAGTGGCTGTCCCCTGGGCACAGGGACAGCTCTGGCTGCCCCGTCTCCCCAGGGAACACGGGAATGGCCTGTGGGCAAAAGCTGGATGTGCAGGTATTATTGCAGTGCGGTGTTTATGAGAAACGCTGGTATTGCTGTTTTACTGTTCTAATAAGTGTCAGGGCACATGCCCCGAGTGTAAATTAGAGGTTTCTGGTCAAGCGGATTCAGAACCTAAGGTCTTAGAGCTTGTGTGTGGGAATCACATCTGATACCTGCCACCTGGAGCTGTGTGTGTAGGAGGAAAACTGAGAAACTACTGTGAAGGTCTGTGAAAAGAGGTTTGAGTGGAAGCGAGATAGGGCAAGGAGAAATAAATAATGAGAACTGACCAGAGCAAACAGGTTCCTAAATTAGCCCCTTTTAGGAGGGGCTCACTGGGAGGAGGTTGCCAGTAAGAGTAGCTCAGAAAATAAAAAGATTTATAATACTTCATTGCTGTTAGTACTGTTTTATAATAGGAAGATAAATGGGATAGAGTTTTTGTATGCTGAAATGTCTTTTTGTTTTAAGAAATCATCCAGAATGGCAAAGAGACTGTGAGATCAGACCGCCCTCGGGTCTTGGCCCTTGAAAAGGAAAACAAGGCAAAGAGAAAGCAAATCAAATGTGTTGTTCAGCATACAGCATAAGATAGCAATGTATGAAGTCAAACAAAGATTATCATGCTGAAATGCAAAGCAATCACAGTTCGCAAAATGAGTACATATGATTTGCTAAAGGCTCCTCCCAAGGTAAGGGAAGAAGGGTAAAGATGACCTCCCCAAAAGGGAAGAATTTTAGTCGACACAAGAGCCATATATTCAGTTTTAAATAAAGCCTTAGTACCTGTGGAGAATGTTTATGTTGTAGTGTGGGGAATGAACAACTGGCCAGTCTGAGAAGGCATACTTTTGCAAACCTTTAAAGTAACATGTGCACTATGTGTACCTAAAAGCTTTTGTACAATTCGCTCAATTTGCTAAACATTCTCAAATGAGAAAGGTTACTCTGGAGGCAAATGATAGAAAGAGGTTAGGCTTAACATTAACAGACACTGAAATTAAAGATATTAGTAAGGAGATATTAGAATAAGTAAATAAGTGTTTTCAAGGGTATGGGCCTCCGCTGTACCAGGGAGAGTGAAAGATGCTCCCCCATGGTAATCAAGGTTAAGGAAAGAACACAACCAGTGAGAGTTGAGTAGCACCCTCAAAAGGAAGATAAGGAAGGAATCAGCCCAATAATTGATAGTACTGGATTAAGGACTAATAAGATAACACAGAATTTGTACCCTGTGGTAGCAAATCCATATACTTTACCAACTTGTCTAACACCTGAGCTAACCTGGTTCACTGTTTTAGGCCTAAGAGATGCCTTCTTTTGCCTCCCTATCCACGAAGCCAGCCAGAAAATTTTTGCATTCAAACTCAGGCTCACATAGTCCATGTGCCTGAAGGCTTCAAAATTCCCCACTCTGATTGGAGAACAGCTTGCAAAGACCCAGAGTCCCGGGAAGCTCCACAAGAGGAAAGGAGGCTGTTGCAGTACGTGGATGATCTTCTAGTAGCCACTTGGAGGAGGGAAGCGAGAGAAGCCTGGACGGTAAGCCTTTTGAATTTCCTAGGACTCCAAGGACGCAGAGTCTCAAAGAAAAAGGCACAGGTAGTGAAACAGAAGGTAATCTACCTGGGGGTAAGAACTGAGTGCTGAGCAGCAGGCTTTAAGGCAGGGAAGCCATATGCCAAACCCTGAAACCCCAGACAACAAAGGAACTCCGAACCTTCTTAGGCATGGCAGGGTAGTGCCAGCTGTGGGTTTATAATTATGGACTGCTCGTCAGACCTCTCTATGCTCTTATTGCCAATGGAAACAAAGATCTCCAGTGGACAAGAGATGCCACACGGGCCTTTCACCAGCTAGAGAGTGCCCTCATGTCGGCTCCAGCTTTGAGACTTCCAGATGTAAGTAAAGCATTCTTTCTATTTTTCCACGCAAGGAATTGCCCTGGGAATATTGGCTCAGGACTTGGGTCCATACCAGAGGGTACTTCCTTACTTTTCTAAGCAACTAGATGCAACAGCCAAGGGCTGGCCAGGTTGCCTCAGAGCTGTAGCAGCAGTTGTGCTGAATATTCAAGAGGCACGCAAGTTTACCCTGGGACAAAAATGACTGTGCTAGTGTCCCACACAGTGTCCGCAGTACTGGAAGTAAAGGGTGGCCACTGGCTTTCACCACAGAGGTTTCTGAAATACCAGGCCATCATGGTAGAGAAAGATGATGTAGAGATAGTGGTGACTAATATTGTCAACCCAGCTTCTTTTCTCGGCAGAAATCAAGGAGAAACAGTACACCATGATTGCCTAGAGACCATTGAAGCTACCTACTCCAGCCGCCCAGACTCAAAGGACACTCCTCTGGACGATGCAGAGACCTGGTTCACTGACGGGAGCAGTTACGTTGCCAATGGGAAGCGACATGCTGGGTATGCAGTGACCACCTACAGAGAGGTAATCGAGTCTGGACCCTTACCAACAGGTACCTCTGCGCAGAAGGCTGAGATAATTGCCCTGACCCGTGTTCTCGAAGGGGCAAAAGGGAGGAGAATAACCATCTACACAGACTCAAGGTATGCATTTGGAGTCATACATGCACATGGAGCCATCTGGAAGGAGAGGGGACTGCTGACCTCACAGGGAAAGAAGAGGCAATCCAGCTGTTGAAAGCAGTTCAGCTACCTGGAAAAGCATATTAAGGCACACCAGAGAGTGAGCTTAAAATTGGAGGAAAGAAATGAGCTGGCGGATGGAGAGGCAAAGAAAGCAGCAAAGGGTGAGGTACAGATTTTCCTCGACGGTAAGCCATAATACAATAATACTAATCAAAAGGGACGTACAACTGCAAGGGGTGGGCTACCATTGAAAGAGAGCTAGTAATCCCTTCCCATTTTCATGGTTACTAGTGAAGGAAGGGCACTAGAAAACACACTAGGGCCTAACTACTTAAAAGCCTTTTATAGAGTGTGGCTCCTTTCTCAAAATGACCAAGGCTGCGAGTGATACAGAGTGCATTGAAATGAAGTGTTGACTTTGAAGTAGTAATTTCCACAGGCTTTCTAGAACACACATCTGATTGAAATAATCGTTGTATCGTTGTCAGGAATTTATATGCCACTATCACTCAGGTGAGCCGACAATGTGATCCTTGCCTCCAGACTAACCCCAAAATACCCCCCGGCCAAAACTCGGTCAGACTGGGAGAGGCCATGGGCCTGTACAGCAGTGGCAAATCAACTTTTCAGAACTCCCAAGGAAAGGGGGGGTATCAGTATTTACTGGTATTGATAGATACATTTTGTGGGGCCAGAAACATTCCCCACCAGAACTGTCAAAGCTCAACAGGTGACCAGATTATTTTTACAAGAAATAATACACACTTCAGAGTTCCAGCCACGATATCCTCAGATAAAAATCATATTTCATTTCCAAAGCAGTGCAACAGATTAGTGGCCATCTGGGCATAGATTAAGAACTTCACACTCCATACTGCCCCAATCAAGTAGCCAGGTAGAGAGAACAAATAATTTGATTAAGCAGCAGATTGTAACACTGGGGCAAGAAGTTAATCTACCCTAGCCCCAAGCTCTTCCACTAGCACTATTGCAAATTCAAACTAAACCTTGAGCTAAAGGAATGCTGAATCCTTTTGAAATGCCTTATAGAAGACCATATAGAATACAAAGGGAATGTCCAGAATGTCCACCTACATGGTGGCTTTAAGCAAACAGCTCAGAGTAATTGAGAAACATGTGGCTGCAAACTCGGAGCAGGGAGTTAGATAGCTTGGGGATGATGTAAATGTTAAGTCTCTTACAGAGAAGACTTCGGAACCACAGTGGGAGAGACCACTGCAAGTACTTCTCACCACCTTCACTGCAATCAAAATCAAGGAGCAGAAGGCCTGGATCCATCACTCTTGGGTGAAGAAAGCCCTAGAAGTCCCTTGGAGAGCGATACCAGAAGAGAATGGACTGAAACTAAAACTTACTCGGGCAAAATGAGTACATTGCGGTCGGGAGTAGTTCATACTTTAGTGTACAGAATTGCTTTGTATGTAATTGTAACTGAAATTTCAGAACTTGAGAGTACCTCTATTCAAAGCAATGGTGAATGGCCTTGGTCCCTGGCATTTAATCAGTATACTGGATCCATGGGAGAACCTTCTGAGATAAAATATTTAAACGTATCTAATGTAGTAATCCACGAGAATCAGGTATATGAGGAGCAAGAATGGCAGGAACGGGAACTGTGGACACTTCAAGGAATCAGAGGAGAAGAAATCAAAGTAGAGTGCCAGGTCATCAATAGGACAGCTTATGAGAGACCAGATGTAATTAGTGTCTGAACCTCCCCTGGTGTATATGAACACCAGGAAGTCTGTGATAACCTAAGTGAATCAGACTGTTGGTGTAATTTCACCTTGATGCAGCCTGTAGAAGTGACCTGCCTTTGAGCTCGAGTTGCTATCAGACTTCCATTTAAATTCAAAGCAGACACTGCACTTTTTACAACAGCAGGGCCTTATACAACCCATACTAGTTCAGACTCTACCCAAACTTGAACCTAAAGTGTATGAAATAGGCCCCTATGTAGTAAAGAATGTGAGTGAACAACAGCTATTATTCAATCCAGAATGGTCTCTCAAACGTGTGGAATTGATAATGCAAATTAACATCTCAAAAATCCAACCAGCCTGCTCCTCCTTCCTAAAAACATCCTTTGAGGGCTGGACGACGTGGTTACAAAAAAAGGCATATCTCAGGACCAGAGTAAGAAAGGCTCTAACTGGCATATTTGAGACAGGATTAGGAGTTTTAAATGGAATTGATTCAGAAATACTGATGAATAAACTGGCCACTGCAGCATGTAGCCTAACAAAATTGAAGCAGCCTTTACAGTCATCTCTACTGGCATTAGGAACTAGCCAGTGGCAGATTTCAAAAGTACTGCCAAAGTAAGGAAGTATGAAAAGGCCGGGGACCAAGACCACAAGTTAATAGTAGAAGCACTTAGTACAGTTCAAGATAATGTGTCTTTAGCTTTCAGTTGTCTACAAGCACAGTTATGGGTGCAGGCAACAGCAGCTCTGATCATACGGGAATGGGGTGAAGGTAATTTTCCAGCTGAAATTCGGAGAATTGTTTGGGATAATGCAATTGATTTTGAAAGGAAGTTTCAATCCTGGTGGGCTATGGTGAACTTCACCTATGATCCTGTTTCTAATGTGGCCACTACCTTTGTGCTTACCATATGTAATGCCACTGTTTATGTTATCCATCCCATCATTGCACTAAGATTAAACCATGAATAAACAATACTCTACCCTTTAGAACATAGAGTGTGGGCACGAAAGATGAATGAAAAGTAGCAGACAGTAAACTTAGAATCCTGCATTACTAGAGAACAGATGGGATTCATTTGTGAAAGAAATACTATTAATGCTCAGGATGTGTGTTTGGACACTGAACAGAGTATTTGTCACTTTGAAATTCATCCAGTCACTGACCAGAAAACTGTGCTCATGTATATTGGAAAAGGGTGTGTATGCCTGAGAACTGCCTGTGCTGCTGTAAAAATTGATAGCAATGATGTTATTCTGTCTAGTAGAAATCATTCTAATTTCTGTATTTGTAATTTTGTTAAGATTATCGGGTGTGATTTTTTGTACTCAGCCCCAGTGACATCCCACCAGTTAAAACCAACTACACAATGTAACTCCGATTATCACCTACCCCTATTGGGATGGACCTTACATTAGTAAAACAATTAATTAAGCACCAAGACCTACTGGAAATCTTGAAAGAAATCCAAGAAAGTGGAAAGAAAACCTTAATTACTGTCCAACATGATACAAAAGAAATAACTAGAATTCTGCAAAGAAGAGAACGAAATGCAGATCCTCACTGGTGGGATGTGGTCTTTAGGTGGTCACCAACTACAAATATAATCCTTAATAAGTTGTGTCATCCTACTGTAGTTTTGTTAATATTAGTTAGAATAAGTTCAGGATTATCCATTATCAAACGTACATGGTAAAGCACTAAAGTACACTTGTTGTCATAGGAATTTGTACGAAGTAAAAGAATTTACTTCTTCCTTTTAGGAAAGGGGGGAATGAAGCAAAGTGAAAATTTTCCAGGATAGAAATCCATTTTAATTTAGGTGAAATGTACATTTTTGAGTTGAGTCTCTGGTTAGAAATCGTAGTTATTTAGCCAGGCTGCAAGGCCTAAGCTCAGTGAAGTTACTTCAGCGAAGGACAGAGATAAAGGGGAGGAGACAGAAGATGATAGAGAGAGACAGGGACTGCTGTAAGGGCAAGTCAGCCTGACCTCAGAATTCTTTCTGATAAAAAGGAACTAGTGGTAAAAACACGAAAACACGAAACCCATAAAAATGAATATGTATGAACTATTGTGAAACTGTATGCATATGTATTTGGGAGGGGGATAAAAGGAGATCTGAAGTTCTCAGAGGTACGCATGCCTTTTTGAGGAGAGTTTTCTCCGCATGTGTCCCGCGCCGTAAATAAACATACCGAGCTTTACAACTTTTATAAAGTTGTGTGGTTTCTTCTTTTCTCCGCAAAACAGGGGACCTCACACTGCCCCTGTGATGTCACACTGCCCCCTGTGATGTCACACTGCCCCCTGTGATGTCACACAGCCATCCCTGTGATGTCACAGAACCAGCTTTATGTCACCTTGTGATGTCATACAGCAATGTTGTGACATCACACAAGAGTGATGTTACAAAGTCACCCTGTGATGTCACAATCTGTTCTGTCATGTCACAGCCTGCTCTATGATGTTACACAGCCACCAGGTGATGTCACAACCCACTCTCTGATGCCACAGAGCCACCCTCTATGATGGCAGAGTCTGCTCTATGGCCTCACACCCCACTCTGGGATGTCACAGCCAGCTCTGTGATGTCACAGAACCCTTAAGAACTCATTTCTATTGAAACACTGAAGTTTCTTGTACTTTGAAGAGATCCCTGTCAGAGACACAACAGAGGAAGTGTCCCCAGGCCCCAGGCAGAGCAGAGAACTGCAGGCACTGATGGCAGCTGCGGACAAAGAGAAGCCAAGTCTTGGTGCCCTGGGGCACAGCAGCAGGGTCTGTGCCACCAAGGGCTGTGAGGAGACACCTTGTCCTGAGGCCCTGGGGCCTCCTGGCACAGCCCCAGCCAGGCTGGGCACTGTCACCCCCTTGTCCTGTCCTCAGCATCCCCCCCTAGCCCACATCCCAGTGGCCTCAAGGATCTGCTGGAAGGAGTCCCTGGGGAGCCTTGCTCAGCAATGGCCCTGGGGGCTCCTGAATGCTCCCTGCAGGGACTGCAGATTTTTCAAAGGACTTTGGGTTTGGCTTTTGCCTTGGAGTCTCTGAGAGCTTTGTGCAATCATGGCCTCCACTTATCTGCTGTAATTAGTCCCTGGAGAGGCTTTGTCAGTAACAACACTCACTGGGCTCATTAATGCTTCAAGGTACTACAGTTCTTTTAAGGTACTTGGTGTTTCCCTTTGGATACAGACTCTGGGAGAGGTTTGTGCAATCATGGCCCCAGTTATCTGTGTTGATGAGCCCCTGGAGAGCTTTGTACGGATGCTCAGTGGGGCTCATTAATGCCTTTAGATACTCAAGGTTTTTAAGGTACTTTGGATTTTCCTTTCCACACTGAGTGTCTGAAAGGTTTCTGTGCCATCCTGGCCACCAATTCTCTCTTCCAAGGAGTCCATGAGGAGCCTGTGTTGGAGAGGGACCTCAGTGGGAGCCATGAATGCCTGGAGACACTTTGGGCGTTCCCTCTGATTGTGACTCCTGGCAAGGTTTGTGCAATCTCCTCCCAGGCCCTGGGGTTCAAGGGCTCAGCTCCAAATGCACCACGGGGCTCATTAGGATCAGGCAAGTCCTGACAAGCCATGGCTCTGCCTTGATTTCCCTCTGCTCTCATGCAGTTCATCAGGAAGGTTTCTGTAGTGGTTTTGGTTCACCAATTTGAGATTTCTTGGCCAAAGCATCAATTAGTGTGGTGTGGTTGGGTAATTATGAGTGCACTCACTAGAATACATTTACTCATTTCCTGCTGTGAGATAGGATTAAGAGAAAGGCAAAGTAGGCTCAAAGCTTTAAAAGGGTATAAAGAAAAGTTTGTCAATAGTAACTAAGAGTAATAAGAATTCAGAACACCTCTCCCTACACCCTTTCCTTTCTTACTGACAATGAAAAGAGACAAAACCTAAAATTTTCAGTCAGTTTACCACCTCTAGAATAGTCTTCAGTTCACTTAGGGAGAGGAGTCTCACTTTCATGCTATGGAGACTTCTCTATAAGAAAACAGTTCTCTTGTGGTTCTCAATTCCCATGAAGAGCTGCTGCCCCGAAAATCTGCAACTGTGAATCCCTTCCATTTTTCCACAGCTTTTCCCAAAGCTGTGTTTATTGGTCATGTGAACTCATGGGGTATTAGTTTAAAGATAAGGTGTTTAAGAGCAAAGGTTCACTTCATCTATTTCTGAAATCATCTTCATCCCTGAAAATAGAGATCTTCTTCTCCTGTGAGGGCACAGGGTCTGATCACTCTTTTCTCTTTCTCTGTTAAGCTTCTCATGGGATCACAGCTACTTCAATATTTGCTTACTTTAGCATGGAGGCCTTTGCTGAACAAGTCATCTCTCCATAGTTTTCAATGTGTTATAGGGAATAAGAGAGTCTAATGTATCCATTACATCTTCTCCATGGCTTTACAAGAGGATTTCAGCTCCAAGATCAAGGTATCTCCTCATCCGTCCCATCTGGGACTCAACTTGCTCTTCACTGACCTCGGTATCTTCATGTTGCTTCTCTGTGTGCCTGCACTTTGTCCTTTTCTCTCCCTCGAGGGAGGATGGAAGCACTGAAAGAGTTCATATCTCACCCGGGGCCTGCAGATGGTTCTGTGACCCCAGCCGGGCTCGGTGCTTGTGGCCGGAGCTGTTTTATGATGGAGGTTTCTGCAGCAGCTGCGCTGGGGCTGTGTCAGGATGGGCCGCGCTGGGGCAGGGCCAGGATCTCAGCAGCCAGGCCAGACCACAGCAGCAGCATGGCCGGGGCCGATGGCTTCTCCTCCCCCTGCCTGGGGCTTGCGGCTGAACCCCAACAGTGGCAGAATCTTGGCCGAGCCGGCCCGGCCCGGGGCTGCTCCTGGGGCCCGGTGGATCATGGCTCAGCCCGGGCTGGCGGCGGGGCAGGGCTCAGCAGAGCCCAGATGGTCACAACTGCAGCCATGGCCCGGCCGGGCCTCAGCCCCGCGGCCTCCCCTGCCCTGCCCAGCAGCCGATGGGGCCTGGCGGGGTCCCTGGGAATGGGCCCGGCCCCACGGCAGGAGCCGCCCGGCCCGGCCTGGCATAGATGGGGGCCGGGTCGGCCTTGTTACCTCTTTGCCAGCCAGAAGGGAAAGAGACCCTCTGTCCTGGTTTGAAAAGCAAGTGAGTTTTTTGGGATGCTGTGGTTAAGCCAATCGGTGCCCAGATTTGAATATTGGCACGTGGTGTGGCCACTGAGGACATGGATACGCCTCTGAGAACACAGGGGGTTAAAAGCAGAGAACTGCCAAGAAAACTTTCTTTTTTTCCGGTGGGTGAAAGAAACCTGTTAGCTTTGTCTGCTATTTGAAATATTCCTGACTGTTGTATCCAAATTATTCCTAATTGCTCTAAATTTCTTGTCCACTGCATGTAATATTTTGCTATAATGTTTCGTCGTACTCATAATAAAAGACTATAATCTCATTCTTAAAAAACAAAAAAGAAGAGGAATGAACACCTTAAGAACGTTCAAGTAACACAATATGTACATGAGAAATTTGGACAACTAATCATTTTGAATAATGCAATATTTACATGAGAAATTTGGATAAAAGATCATCACATCTAAATCCCAATTGAGTGTACCAGAGTGAAGCCTGATTGATTCATTAACTTCAGGAGAAAATGTGCCTGTGTTTTATCATCAGCAGTTCAAAGCAGTCACCTGGTCATTCCATCAGATACTGATCAGTTCTGAAAAAATGAGGCCCAGTGAAAGGAGAAATAACCCCATCACCTTGCAGCCTTTGTGGCCAGAGCAGGAGCAGAAGGAGCACTGCCAAGACATGGCTGTGGCTGGAAACTGACAGAGGCAATTTGCCAACAAAAGCCTCATGGCATCCTCACGGTAGTGTGCTCCTACGAAACTTCTGCAGTTATTCCCTGTTCCAGTGCCCAGGAGGACATTCAGTGATGTCAAAGATCAGCATTTCCAGCTCACAGACTTTCTCATCCTTCTCAACTAATTGGAAACAATGGTCATTTCTTTTCATTTCCCTAAGAGACATTGGACATTATTCCTTTGTGTTCTCATGCTGCAAAACCCTGTGTCAATGACTTGATAGAATTTGCTAAGTTATGTTGATTGTAATTGGTCTTTTATCTATCTTATCCCATATCTAACAGATAACCAGGGACAACTGTGATGAGATAATACCCTCACAAGAGTGAGCTGTTTCAACATCAGAACATAGGAGCCTTTATTAAATGAACGAAGAAGGGGAGATGTCATAGACAGGCAGAATAATGATAAAAGAAAGGCCTTTTGAAATCAGGCCTTCTTCTGCCATATTAATAGCATAATATGGCAGAACATATTCTGAGTGCAGCTAAGCAGTTACAAGTTCCCATGTGAAGCTATTTGGAGAATGAGACTTTGTGAACAATCTATTCTGAGGGTGAAAAACTGCAAAAATGCACCTGCAACAACAAGGGATTAGTCCCATGAGACTCGGTGAAGAGAACAGGTAAACAATACAATAGAGAGATTTGATGCACAAGTAAAATCTAATTTATTAACCAATAACAGAAGAACTGCTAAGAAATCTATGAACTAACTAATGTTGCACACGAGGTCTGTCAAACTGTGTAAAATGAATTTTGTGAATAAAGAGTAAAGAGTTCTCCAGCTCAGCTGGGTCTTCTGGGATTGCAGCTCCCCCCTTCTTTAGGGCTTTGCTTTCGCACTCTTTAGGGCTTTGGTTTCGCTCTTCTCTGGAGCTTTGGGTTCCTTCTTCTTTAGGGCTTTGGTTTCCTTCTTTTCTGGCGCTCTGGTTTCCTTCTCTGGGATTTTGGTTTCCTTCCACTCTGGGAATTTGGTTTCCTTCTTTTCTGGGATTTTGCTTTCCTTCTTCTCTGGGATTCTGCTTTCCTTCCTCTCTGATGCTTTTGCATGGGCTTCTTTCTTCTCCCGGGTCTTGGTTTTCCCCTTCGCTGGTCTTGGAGCTTGCTTCCCAACAGAGACACTCTTCTTTTCCTTCTTCTGCCTCTCTTCCTCCTTCCCCCTGTCTTCCTCCTCTAAGGCTTTTGCCTCCTCCTCGACCTTTTGAGCTGGCTCCTTCAGCTCCCTTCTGCAGACAAAACAGAAAACATGGCTGCGAGTCCCACCAGAAACTTGGGCTCCCTAGTCCTGGCTGGCCCTGCACTTCATTCCTTGACCCTGAGGCCATTTCCATGAATTCTCCTCAACCCACAGAGGTTGGGAACATCCCAAGTGAGGGCATTGGTGGAAGGGGACCTCCAGGACCAGCCAAACCTGAGATTTGCCATCATAAGGTGTTGGCTGTGCAAGCTCCCACTGAAGGCACAGCCAGACCCCTCCAGCCCCTGCCAAAGGCTGATCCAGCAGCTCTCTGCGCTGGTGCCTGGAAACGCCCTTTGTCTCTTGGCTTCCCAGTTTAAAGCAGAGCACAGATTGCTGACATCTGCTTAGCTCTCCTACAGTTCTTACTCAGCTCATTCAGCCCCCTTCTCCCTGGGCATAGCTGAAGCATGATTTTAAAGAGTTCAGATTTCAGCTGAGGGTTAGAAGCAATTCCCATTGATCAGGATGTAGGTTAGATAGGCAGACCATAGGTTAATGATTATGAGATGCTTAAGCTGGAGCTGATTGTTCTATTGTTTACCATTAGGAGCTTCTTTCTAGAAGGAAGTGGAGGAAGTGAACTGTTATAAGAACATCTTGAAACCAGGAGAACAATGGTTAGCACCTGGGCTTGATGTCAATCAATCACTAAGCAGGGGACCTTGGATGGTGCCAGAGGGTCACAGAGATCTGATGAAGATATTCCTGACTTCATCCCTTAAGACCACAGACTCAATTCGAGACCACCGACCCAATTCAAGGGAAGAACTGCACAGGAGTGAAGGACCAATGACCTCATTTGAATACAGAGCAGGGATGGGAGGTGCTGGGGTTGTGCAGATGTATTGTATGTAAGATCTTGGGAAATAAGGAGAGGGCAAAGAACCTTGGACAGCGTGGTCATGCCTTTTAGGGACGGCTCTGGTGCCGCCTGCCGGTGTTATTAAACATCCCACAATCTAACTTTAATTAGTTAGAGAGTCTCTGTCCGTGATCTTTGGTTTTAATGACTCCTAGCCTGCTCCTTCATGAGAACAATCCTATCAGTCAGAAAGCAAAGGCTGCAGGAACTCCTCTCCTGCAAGACAGGCTCTTGTCAGGCAGATTTCCTGCTGGAACCCAGCTGGGACCAAGCAAACCAGTGCTGGCTGCCATGGAAACCATTGGAAGCAGCCTCATCCATCTCCTCCCCATGAAACCAACTTCAGCCTGGCCTGAAGAAGTCCTGATGCACAGGCTTGCTTTAAGCAGCCTCCACTCCCAGCTCCACACTTGTGCCTGTGTGTCCTGAGCTGGGCTGCCTTGCTGGAGCTGAGCTTCTCCTGTGCTTGCCTACGGCTGCAGCTGCAGGGGAGCCTAAAGGACAGGAGCTTTTCTGGCTGCTGCGCCACCATAAGGAGAACCCTGGCAGATCAGCAGTGCAAGGACTTCATCTGTGGCAGGAGCAGGACCCAAAGCAAGGTTTGCTCTGTGCCCCACGCCTGCCCATACCACAATCCCACTGTTCTGGTGAAGAAGGCAGATGATGAAGAAGATGCCACTCAACACCATGGACTTCAAGACACCTCTAGAGGTGGTGCCAAGGCAAGCCCAGAGCCCAGCTCCCCACAGACAGCAGCTAAGCCAGCAGGGCTCAGAACTCAAATAGAGAAGAAGATGTTCTGTCTCAACAGAAGAAGGTCCTTCCTCTCTTGGAAGCCAGGGAGCTCAGAGTGGCCATCCCTGTGTTGCTGCTGGCCTTTGCTCTGCAGCTCCTCTGAGCTCAGAGGCCTTGGAGCAGGGAAGCCCTGCAGGGACAATAACCCATGGCAGAGCAGGAACCCACGGAAGGCTGACTCACCTGTCCCTGAGAGGGGCCTGTGAGCCACAGTTGATCTCCTGGGGGCTCAGGGAGGAGCTGACACGTGAGGCCACCCTGGGCACCAGCACCTCGGAGGTGGAGCCTCCCTCCATGTGGCACAGCTCTGGGACATTGCAGGTGGTGTTGAGCTGGCCAGAGAAGGTGGAGGAGACCTGCTAGCTCTCTCCTGGCTGCAGCACACCTGGCAGTGGCAGGATACTGAAAGCCTGGACGGAAGACAGGAGAGATTGAGGTGTTGAGCATGGAAATGGAGGCAGAAGAGCATCTTGGAGCAAACTGCTGCTGTAGCCAGAGGGGCCTATTCCCCAAACACTGCCAGAATCACCCTCACCTCATCCTGCATCCATGCCATTGACCAGTGCAGGGACCATGGGGAAAATCTTCTCCCATACTCACGGGTCAATGCATTAATTAGTACATGACATGAAAGTGAACTGGGATGGCTCCTGGCAGTAGAAATTCTCTCTGATGCCCAACTTGCCTTTAAAAAGTTTCAAAACTTCCTGCTTTTAGAAAAGGAGGAGACTCAGAGTGAGAGCTCTTGGAGCTGAGGGAAGGAGTCCAGCCCAGCTCATCTGACTCCTGAGGCTCTTCCCCTCTCTCTCTGATTTAAATGCTTCTTTCTCAAGGTGCTACAGCAAAAGCTCCTGCAAAAATTTCCTATGGAGCACCTGAGGAGTTCCAGGGGGAGCAGTGCCCTCCACAGGTGCTGCACAGCGTCCTTGGACAGCCCTGCAACGTGTCCTGCATGGCCTCTCCAACAAGCAGCTGCTCCGGCAGCACTTTGTGATGGGCCTGCAGGGATGGGAGGCCCCTCTGTGGCCAATGCTGAGGGCCCCCAGTGGCACTGGCAGCTCCAGCCCTGCTTGCCACACTGACAATGGGCACGGGAGACAGATTCCCTCTTGCCTTCTCTGCTCCCAGGGCAGTGTGCGCCACGTCCAGGGAGCACCTGAATCCCTCCAAGCCTCGAGGCAGGTGAGGGTGCTCAGCAGTTGGTGCTGGCACCCAAAAAACAAGTCATTTTCTATGCTGGGAGGAAGAGACAGCCCCTCTGCAAAGTCTCCCTTTGTCAGACAGCTCCAGGGCCAGCAGTGCAATAGCAGCTCTGGGTGAAAGCAGAGCCCTGCAAACAGGGAGTCTGGCTGCTTTGGGAAGAGGGTCCATGGAGATCAGGATCACCCCAGCTTGCTCTGGGAGGGAAGCTGGAGGTGTTACCATGATGATGCAGAGAAAAGCCTCATCTTACATTGGGAAGGAAACAAGGCAAAAAATCCCACACTCAGCACAGGCCTGTAGGATCTGAGTCAGCTTCTCCAAGGAAAACTCTCCTATTTCTCCCTCCCCCTCAGCCCATGTCCAGCCACTGGCCCTGCTGCCCAGCCCACTGTCAGGGCACAGCACAGCAGGGCAGCAAAAAGGGAGCTCAGCATGAGCAGGACTTGGTGCTGGCAGGCTGGGGAGGCAAAGCAAGCAGTAGGTGCACAAGAAAATCCACCTCTGCTCCTGAAGATTGGCTAAAATCCTGCACTTCTTTCAGGGCTCTGGCTGCCTCCTCCTGTCCAGTCCTGAAGTGCCTCCATCGAGTTGCTGCACAATCCAGACTGGTTCTCCTCTCCTTCGGTGGCTGGGGTTTGAATTTAGGTGGGTGGAGCTCATCTCTGGAAAATAAATAACTATGAACAGGGACCTGCAGTGGGAGGGAGGGAGGGACACCTGCACGAGCAGCTCCTGGCCAGGATGCAGCCCCTGGCTGAGTGCTCGCACGTTGAACTGAGAAATGGTTTGATCCAGCCCTTCCCAATCCAGGCTGGGGCAGGTCTGTTCTAAAGGCAGCCCAGGGATGGCACTGAGGTGCTGCAGCAGCTGCAACTGCTCGCATTGAGCAACTACAGAGGACAGGCATGAACGCCTGGTGGGGATGCAAAAAGCACAGTGGGAGAGGAAAAGACAGAGAAGGCAGCAAAAAGGTGAGATTTGAGACACCGAGGGGCAGACCCAGCCAGTGCCCAGCCAGCACAGCCCCCCCAGTGCCCAAGGCCAGAAACTCTGCAGCTCCACCTGGGATTTATCAGGAATGTTCCCCTGACACCGCTGGGGGGTTGGTTGACATTTTCCAACACTCCCAGGTGACTCAGGTCGCATTCCCCATCCATCCATCCTTCCATACATACATACACAGGCTGTGGTGCGGGGACCCTGCCAAGCTCTGCCAGCCTTGGGCTTGGGGAGATTTCTGCCAGCCGTCCTGAGCTCCATAATTGTGCCCTCTGTTCCAGGAAGCAAGCAAGAAAGATTTTAAAAAACCCAAAACAAACCACAACAGAGAAACCTAAAAAAGCTTCAGCAGCTCAACCCTGCTCAAGTTTTTTCTTTAGGGACAGCTACCACTCTCCAGCTGAAATGCTGGGCTTTTGGGGAAAAAGAAAATTACATGTTCACCTCCAAATTGAAAAGGATTAAGGTAAGAGAACCTTTCAAACTAAAAATTATTGGCCCAAAGCTTTTATCTTTCCAAGAAATCTCTAATGAAGACCAGGCTGACAGTTAAACAACTGGTTCTTCTGGTGGGGAGAAACCCTCCTCTTTAAGGGAAGCAGCCTGATAGTTGAAAGCAACTGTTTGGTCAAACTTCAGGCTCCCTGGCACAGCCTGCATTGCCTTTCCTTCCTGTTCACTGATTTACAGGCAGTGCCACGATGGCCCAGGTTCAGATGTTTGGTGCCATCCAAGGAATTTGGCATTGCCATTTCCATATGTTTTAATCGAAGTTTCAATCCTTTCAACCAGTCTTCAAATGCCAGCTTTCCTTTCTTTTACAGAAAGCTCAAGGTTCCTAGAAGACTCCTGACATCCTCTTTTGTGCTCAGAGAGATGACATTTTCAAACAGATGTTTCCAAAGTTAACAGCATTTGAAAGAATAATGAACTCAAATGCCCCTGGATTCCAGCTTAGCCCAACTCCATTCTGTCTCAGACACTGAGATTCCCACCTCTAAGGCAGGAGCTGTTTGTGCCCCCATCCCTCCTGTCCTTCTCCCCAGCAGCCTGTGCCTGTTTTCCCCGGCACAATCCCTGTCCCTGTGCACCCTGCCAGGAGCAGCTGCACACAGGCTCACATCTCCCCTTGCCCTCACCAGGGGGTTTCTCTCATCCCCGAACACGCCGATGAGAACGTTGGTGCGATGAGTGCCCAGGGCCTGCACTGCCACCACAACTGGGATCTCTGCTGTGCTCTGGGGCTGCACAATCCCACAGGGCCTGGGGCTGGAGTAGAGCACAGCAGAGTCCTCCTTGCGTTTCTGGAAGGGACACAATGAAACGCAGATTCAGAGGGAACTCTCAAGAAACTTTAGGCTCCTTAACATCCACTACAACAGACACTTACACACACCTTTAAAACTCCCCAGGACAAAGGTCAAAGGCACAAACAAGATGCAAGAATTGTAGGTTTACCGCTCCCAGGGCATCCTGCAAGGAGGCTGCCAGCACAGGCACTGGTGTCTGTGGGTGCAGCAGCTTTTCACAACCCTCTAAGATCTCCCACAGGAAAACGCCCTGAGGACTGGAACATCAACTGTTTCCTCAGGAGCTTAAACTGCCTCCTAAAGTTTACAGCTGGGTAGGATCCTGTTCTCAGCAGATCTTTAGGACTGATTAGAAACCAGCAAGGTCTTATCCAAACCCTTTTTTCCCCTAATAATCTCCTCAGGATTATTTGACAGGAGGAGGTGGATGTGATGCCAAACCTGGGGAATAAGCCCGTAGCAGCCAGGAAGGTGGCTGGGATTCCTAATGAAGATCTTCCTCTCATAGGGCACCTTCAGGTGGCACTCATCACACAGCAGCACTTGGGGGGACACTTGGAGCTCAGGAACGAGACATCTGGGCAAAGAGATGACCCCAGGACAACCAGAGATACTGAGAGAATGGAGAATGCCTACCCCCAAAGATTGTGAAATGGAGCAGAACACATTGGTCACTGTCAAATGCACATTGAAGAGCCCTACAGGGATAAATTGCCTTCTACCTCTTCCCACTCCAACATGTCTTGCCAAGGAGGGGCAAACCCTGCGAGGCAGCACCCAGAGGCTGCCAAGTGCCCCAGGCAGAGCACTTTGCCCCACAGCTGCCTCAGCCCCTCCTTTACACAAGAAGGCTTGCAAGGACTCCTGGAACAGTGCCAGTGACCCACGAGCTCTGGGGGAGCCTTGCCAACAAGGATCAGTGCTCCCTAAGGCTCAAGGAACACACAGCTCCAGGGTCTCAGTAAAAATGACTCCCTTCTCTGCCATGGTGCTGTTGCCCTGCCTGAGAACTCAGCTCTTTGCCCCAGCCCTGGAGGGCACGAGACAGCAGCTGCCCCACAGAGGGGCTGATCAGCCCCTGCCAGGCCCTGCAGCTCCCTGGCTCCTTCACTGCACAGCTCCAGGCACTGCCTGGCCCCAGCTCCACCTGCTGTACACAATGGCAGCCCAGGCACTGCCTGGATGGCTCTGCCTGGCACAGGGAACAGCACCAGGGAGCTGCATCCCTCTGGGCATCACACTGACACCCACAGCAGCACAGCAGCATGGAATTCTGCTGCAGCAACGACGACTTTTGGTCTCAACTCTGACAACATTAAAGGTCAAAATGGGAAGCAGAGGGAAGGACAAAAACTGGAGCTGACCTGCCACATCAAGGGCTGCTTTCCCCTTGTCAGACCTTGCCCTCCCCACTCTTGCTGGGAGCCACTTCCCCCCTGCCATGTGCCCTCATGGACAGAGCCAGAGCCTGACTCTCAGCAGCTGCTTGGTGTGGCCCAAACCAGTGCACGGTGCTCACAACCAGCACAACCCCACCTCTTGCAGCCTGAAGGAGAGGAGGCCCTCAGGAAATTTGTTCCACCTCAAGCACCAAAAACAAGGCTGATCAATGATATCATTCCTGGTGCCTTTAGAAGAGGGCCAGGACCATGCTGGGCTGTGAGCAAACGTGCTTTTCACCACGGGCTGCTGCCCAAGCACTGCTGTTCTCGTGTCCAGCTGGCACAACATGAGGGCATTCAGCAGCACTTCTCCTTGGCAGCTGCAGCCAGCACAGCCTGGGCAAGGCAGTGCCTGCGGGAGGCCAGGCAAGGGCTGGTACCTGGCTGTGATGATCAGGGCTGCCACTCCCTTGCCAATACCCTCCAGGTCCACCAGCAATCTCCGGTAGAACTCCATCACCGTGTTGGAGCACAGGGTCACCTGGTGGAAGAGAAGAACAGTCAATTCTTCCTTCCAAAAGCTCATTACCCACGGGTGATATCCTCCAGTTCCTGAGGGAGGATTTGCCCTTCATTCTTCTGCTGCTCCATGTGTAGAGCACAGTCTCAGAGTAACAAAAGCCTTCTGGCAATACCAGATTTGTTAAACACACCGTGCTATCAGGGCACAGGACAGCTACATTAAAACATTAGACTACAGCTCCATGCACCACTGCATTCAAATTAAGGGGCCAATTGCTCATCTGACTACAAAGACATCCATGCAGAGGAAATCTGACTTGACCACAATGAGTTCAGCTTTGCAGCAGGAGGCTGAGGGCAAAGTGTGGCCCAGCAGGTGCTGGGCAGTTCATGGCTGCCCTGGCACCCCGAGCCCGGGCTGGCTCTGAGAACTCCAGCCCCAAGCCAGGAGTGGGGAACTGCGTCAGGGTGGGCATTGACCAGAGGCAGAACCCTCAGAGCCAGAACTTCCCCAGGGTGAGCATTGACCACAGGCAGAACCCTCAGAACTGCCCCAGGGTGGGCATTGACCACAGGCAGAACCCTCAGAACTGCCCCAGGGTGGGCATTGACCAGAGGCAGAACCCTCAGAACTGCCCCAGGCTGGGCATTGACCACAGGCAGAATCCTCAGAACTGCCCCAGGCTGGGCATTGACCACAGGCAGAACCCTCAGAGCCTCTTGCTCAACACCGCAAGAGACAAGCCACCAACGGGACCAGGCAGAGGAGAAAGGAGGAGGATCTCTGTCTTGAAGTTCCACAAGAAAGGGTTTATTCCAAGCAAAAGGATCAAAGCCAAAAGAGCCCTGCACACTCCTGCACAAGGAATTTTGTACAGATACAAATCAGGGGGTGAATACAAACAGCAAGCCAAAAGAGAATCCTCAGCAGAGCACTGAGGGGATTACATCAAGTGTCTGGGGCCACTTTGGGTAGTAGGGTGGGGAAGGATGGCTCACATGGGCCAATGGGGCCTCCAGGAATAGGGGAATTCCAAAGGGGCATTGCAGACAGGGATTGGCTCCAGGTTAAATTGGCAAAGAAGGTTGGGGAACAAAAGGGGCTGGGTTTGACAGGCAGGGAAAGAGCTGGAACAAGGGGCATGAGGGACAAGTTTGAGGGAAGGTAAATCCCAGGGGTAAACCCACTCGGGGAGAACACGGGGTACCACAGAACAAACCACTTAACAAGGAATCAATACAATAAATTTGAACCGCTACACATGGCTGCAGATTTTTTTGTCTCCACTGGAGCTTCCTGCAGTGAACACAAATCTTTCTGCTCCCCAGGAGGGGGGAAATGACACAACGAAGAAAAGCTCACTGCTTGATACAATGACATCTCTCTAACAGCCACTTTCTGCCCTCATCCTTGCTCTGCCCCGTTGCAATCAAATCAATCGCAAAAACACAAGAATGGCTTCAGGCCTTGACCATAAGGTCTGTGAACTCAGGCATATGATTTTGGAAAGCAAACAGTGCTCCCTGAGGAACATCCCGAGTAAGCCAGCCAGCAGAGGCCCCCAGCAGTGCAGATCTCTCAGTGCCAGGATGCTCCAAGCTGGCACCAGAGCTAAAGCCCTCCCACCCTGCAGTGCAGCTCCAGCCCTGGTGCTGCAGTGTCAGTGGCTGGGCTCTTGCCGTACCTCGATGTCCTGGTGTCCCTGGGGGAGGATGGTGCCTTGGCTGGGATTCAGGGTGAACTCCCTGGGCTCCACATGGAAATGGATTCCCTTCCTCCAGGCCGGGTCGGTGTCCCTGCGGATCTGATCCACGCTGTCCACAGCCAGCTGCGTGCCATCGTCCGACATGCGGAGCTGGAACGTCAGGGGCACCGCGGAGCTGTTGGTGAGGCGGCAGCGCTGCGTGTAGGGAAAGCCTGGGCAAGGACACAAATATCCATTCAGGCACCCAGCAGGGCATGATCCTGGGGGCAAGATCCTGGCAGGATCCAAGTGGGATTGGAGCTGAGCTCTTTATTATCTGAACTACAGCTCACCTAGAAGCTGCATGAGGAATTAATCGTCACTTAGTTCCCTTTGACACAGATTCCAGACTGCAGCCTTGAAAATGCCCACTCCTAGCCCTGCTGAACACTGCAAGCTTCTCTCTTTGGGATGGGGACAAGCTCCCTCACCTGCCCCAAACCAGCACCAGTTCTCTCTCAGTGATGAGTGTGCACCCAGACCCAGCATTTACTCTGAGAATTCAAGCTGTCCAATTCCCTGCTCAGCCTGCCAACACTCCCACCTTTTTCAAGACATATAAAGAGTGAGTTGTCAGTGAGAAGAAGCTACAGCGAAAGAAAATGAGGATGGAATCAGGAACTAGAACGTGATGCAAAGCACCCTAATGCAGCTTCTCTCTGCAGGACCCTTAAGGCATCTCTTGCTTTGGGCCAAACAGACTGAGCACGTGACAGCTCAGAGCCCACTCAACTGGGGGCACAGACAAGCCTTGCTTTGAGATTAGCAATTAGGAACCAGGTCCCACCTCAGCCCACAAACAGGGACATCACAGCCATGCTGCTCACTGAGAGTGCTGCCTGCAAGGCTTCACCCCACTTTGGCTCTGAGATTTGCTTTCCATCCTGCAAAGCCAGAGATACAGCCACTCATGATGGGGATGTCCTGCAGAGCGCGCAGAGCAGCCACAGCCTGCTCTGCACTGCACATCTGTCTGGGCTGACCAGCTCTGTGGGGAGGAGACTTCTCCCCAGGCCTGCTCACCAAGAGCATCTGGGACACAGATGGGGAGAAAAAACAACTGCAGCTGCAGCCCAGAGCTTCTCTGTGCCCATCCAAGTGACCACTGCCAGCTCCAGCAGGGACTCCAGCAGGGAGGCAAGACAGGCACAAAAAGGACAAACCCAGATGTCAAAACCTCCAATGAGACTGAGGCCAGCACATGCAGACAACAGTCAACAGTTACAAAGAAGCAAAGATACAACAGCTGCCTTCAGCCCAAGAGCCCTTAGGAATGAAATTGGATTCAGCAGGATCTGAATCTCCTGCTTCAGACCCATATTTCCATCTCTTGCCTTTCGTGTTTCATTCCTTCCAAAGGCAACTTGACAAGCGCCTCCGTGGTCATGCAGGCTGGGGAAGAAGCAGCTCAAATAAGACAATGAGTTTCCTTCAGAAGTTCATGAACTTCATTGTTCTGGGTTTAGGCTTGGCCGTGAATGTTGCCCTTGGTCTGGGAAGGGGGATAGCGGTTCTGGGGGGGTTTGGCCCTGGGCTGGGCTTTTCCCTTGGGGTTTTTTGGGAGTTGTGGCGTGATTCCGTGGGCGGCTGTGCAGTGGGAGCTGAGGCTGGGCAGGGAGCGGAGCTTCCCTTCCTCCTGCTCGGGGATCACAGCTCGGCCGCTGCTGCTGCGGGAGGTTTGTGCTCGGCCCGGGGCTGCCCTGGCTGCAGCTCAGCGCTGGCACCGACCCTGCCTGCCTGCCCCGCTGCTGTTGCTGCTGCTGGGCACTGCCCAGATCCCCCTGCCCTCTGGGGCTGTGCAAATGGAGCATTTCCTCCTTCCCTTCCCTTCCCTTCCCGCACCGGCTGGGGGGGGATCACTGCCCTGCCAGAGCCCACAGCTCCTCCTGCTGTGACCACAACTCCACCAAAGGGGAAAAACAGGACTTGGCATCTGGGAAATGTCTGTTCTTGTCTTGTCTGTGCTCTCCTGAGATAGTCTAGCAAAGAACTGTTATTCCTTTTCCCACAGTTTTGCCTGGGAGCCCTGTCATTTCAAAGGGATAATCATTTGGAGGGAGGGGCTCATCTTTCCATTGCAGCAAGATTCCCACCTTCCTTGGCAGACATCTGTCTTTTAAAGCAGCACAGAGACACCAGAAAATACTGCCTTTCTATTCCTTGCTTCCATTGGATCTCACAATGGCAAAATGCCCCCTGAGGCAGCAGCAGCAGCAGCAGCAGCCCTGCAATTCACAGCCTGAAGAGGCTGCTGGGGCAGGGCAGGAGTGAGGGATGCTTTTCTGTTGGAAGGCACACATCCCTGAGGCTGTGTCCCAGCCCAGGGAACACTCACCAAAGGAGATGTCCCCGAAGTCGAGCTCAGCCAGGTCGAAGTGTAAACTCGGTGCAGTGACGCTGCCCCTGGAGGCCGAGGACAGAGCAGGCAATGGCTCGGTTAAAGGCACAAGACTCTGTGCTTTGATGCTCAGGGACAGCTCAGGGGAAATGTGCTTCTGCCCAGCAGCTGCTGGGCTTTGTGCCCTTCTACAGCCCCAGTGAGAAAACAAAAGTTCCTGGCCTTGGTGCTTTGTTGCTGGTCAATCTGTCACTTCAAATGTGTTCTGGGGACTTTGCTGATGAATGCATCACACACAAAAACAAAGAGAACATCTGCCAAGCTGAACTTTGTTCATGTCAGTAGTAACAGCTGATGAACTCACTTCAGGTTCTGCTCATTAAGGACCTCTTGCTGTAATTATGGGCTGACCTGTTCCCATTGCCACTGGTGAGAACATCACTGCTGGCTGATGGAGAAGCCTTGGGCCAGCAATGTTCATGTGCTGGACGTGAGACTTTGGAGGGAGGGGAGGAAAGACAAGGCCCCAGCAGCCCCAGAGCCAGATCAGTGCTCGTGCTCCTGCATCTGCCCCGGGGCTGATGCCAGCACGGCTGCAGCTCTGCTGGGGCTGGGGGGATCAGGGCCTGCTGGGGGCAAGGCACAGCATTCTGTTCTTAGTCTTTGGCCAGAAATTTCACCACAATAGAGAAGCTGCCAGTTAGGGGAATCCCTGGCCAAGCTTCAGCACTACCTTCCATTCCATTCCCTTCCCACTCCTGCCCCATGTTACATGCTCCTGCCTTCAGGTGGCAGGATGGGAATAACATTTCCAATAACGACTTCAGGGCTTGCCTGAGAAAGAAGGTGTCTTCTTCTTTTCAAATTATCAGGATAAGAGGATCCAGCCAAGTCCAAGACTCAGCCGTCAGCACTGAAAAACTGAGTGCAAATCAGCCCCCGCATCTCTTCAATCCCTGGGCGGTACCCACCAGACTCCTCTGTTCCTGCTGTAGCAGTCATCTCTCACACACACCTGGCTCCCCAAGACCCGAAGACACAAGCTCTACAAGTCTACAGCTAAACGTAACTCCTCTGAATTTCAGCCAACACCACTAAACTGTTCCCTGAGCCCACAGCTAGAAGAGCTGTGAAGGAGACATCCCTGACACTGTAAGAACCAAAGGAAAATCACTGCCAAGAGATAGGCCTGGAAAGCTAAATTTTGGGCTTTTCTCTGTTAATTGTGAGCTGCTCCTTAAGACACTTCTCATCCTGTTAGATCCATCCTCTCAATGAATCACTGCGTCACCTGACAGGCAGAAAAGATAAGGTATGGAGGGGTTTTAAAAAGGTTGTTTTCTTCTGCTTTTATAACTAGGTCCATTGACATGTTTGTTTTCTTGTATGGCATCTAAAGACAGGTCCATGTCTCCCAATGGCACCTTGCAACCCCCAGACACTGCTCTTGCTTTGAGCAGTGTGTTTGCTCAGATGATTTCCAGAGATCCCCTCCAGGACCACTGCAAAGCCACGTGCCTGTGGCCTCCCAGAGTATGGCTCTGTTTGGCTGACAGTGCTGAGGAAGCATTTCCGAAGCTGCTTGTGCTCAGCAGGGTGCAAGCCAGCTCCCAACATGTTCCAGCAGCCTCCAGGGAATCTGGGACACAGAAAGCTCCAAGGCCACTGAAAGCAAGAGCAGATGCCTTCCATCCTGCTCACTTCCAGCCAGGCTGCAGGGCAGCAGATCCGATGCTTGGTTCCGTCTGTAGGTCTTTCCCAACTCCGCTCTCACCCAAAGGTGTTTGCACAGGGACAGATGAGCTGCCTCACCTCTGGGTGCTCAGCTGGTACCGAGCTGCCCGGGCACCGACATTGCGCACCAGCAGAGTCTGCTGGGCGCTGACCTTGACTGGACACTTGGAGAAGTCCAGCTGGGCAGGGAAGTCCAGCACAGCTCGGGCACCAATGGCCCGAATTGGCACAACGATCCTTTCCCTTGCAGTGAGGCACACCAGCTCGTGGCAATAATCCTGCAGGAAAAGAAACTGGCTCAGCACAGGACATTTAGTGCCATCCCCATGGCAGAAGAAAAACCATTTCCTATACCCCTTCAAGGCCATCAATTTACCTATTGCACCCTCAAATGAACACTAAGTTCTACTACTATGTCACATTTTAAAGGCACCAGTGCACTTTGCAAAATCTGTCTCAGAGGCATTCAGCTCTTGTGTCACTTGGGTCATACAAATAACAGCCCTAGGCCACCATCATTTCTACTCTAAACTTTAATGATGTTAAAGAATTCCTAAGCCCCTTCTAAGCAACATGGAGCTGGGGAACACAGGACATTGCTCTTTAGGCTTCTATATTCCCACTGTCTGAGAATAGGACAAAGTGTTCAACTGACTCTAAGCAGCAAAAGGAAGAGGAGAAAACAGCTGCACCCAAAGACATCCTGCACCTCTGGCCTGGTGCAGAAACATCAGTTGGCTCACAACTCCCCTCTAACTTTGCCTGTCCAACCAAGTCAGGAGAAGAACAGTGCTAAGAGGTAGCAGGATGCTGTTGGAAAGGGCCTCTCTTTGTTTCCCTGCCAGGCTTCCTCCCTTCCATGCCATGCCCTCAACCCTTCTGTATGAACAAGCCTCCAGATCAGAACATGAACCCTCCAGATCTCAGCACTGAGATCAGACTTGCCAGGGCCTCAGCACTGCTGTTCAAACCTCCCCACAAAAGCACCTTTGGCACGGAATGGGTGCCAGCTGACAGAGCAAGCACAGCGACAGGCATGAAGACAGAGCCCCAGCAGTGTCACTGCCATGGGCTCTGGGCCCACAGCTCTGCCTGCAGCTTGTACCTGCCCTACACCAGCTCCTGCAGGCAGGTGTTCAAGTCCCCTGCAGCTCAGCAATCTCCTGCTGACCAAGGGCACCCAGAGCCCAGTGTGCCTGTGCCAGGCCGGGCTCACGGGCACAGCACATCCTCTGCCCTGGCCCTGCAGCTGTGCCATGCTCACTTGTGCTCTGGGACAGCACAGCTGCAAGGCTGCACAACAGAGGGAGTGAAAAAGCACCGGCTTTGCTCCAGCCCAGGGGCAGGCAGGGAAGCTGTTGGCAGTCCAGGAAGGAGGAAAGCTCTCTGACCTCTTTGTTCCTCTGGTGTTTTCCATCAGAATGAAACCCCTTCCACTGCACCTAGAGATGGCCCAACATCTATCAGCAGCCCTCTGTCATTTTCATCCTGTTTCCTGTGCATCTTCCCTTGGCAATGCTCAGCAATGTGCACGGAGGGGAAGCAGAGCCTCTCAGGCCTGGCTGCAGTGCCTGCCAGCAGTGCCAAGGTGTGACTGGCTGCAGGCTGCCTGCCCACGCCTGGAGCCCAGCTCACAGCATGCAATGGGCTGGAGCCAGAGTGCAGGGAAAACAATGGCTGTGGAGATCATTGTGTGCTGTGGCTCCTCCAGCCTCACCTTGTTCTTGCTGGGGGTGAAGCGGATGCGCACAGGGGCAGAGGCGCCCGGCGGCACGGCACGGTACGCATCGCTGGAGCTCACCAGCTGGAAGTAAGGTGAGCTCTCCATGGAGACCTTCACCACGTGAAGAAACTGCAGCAAAGACATGAAATTTGATTTTGCCACTTGTGGAAACAGGACGAGAGGAGACCTGTCCATGCCCTGCTAACATCCCTCCCTTGCCCCTTTTCCAAAGCACTTTCAGCTGAGCAGGCACAGGCACATCATTCACAAGGCTGAACTTGAATCCCTTCTCTCTGGCTCCCGCATTTTGGCCAGGGGCAGTAGGGCAGTGCCTGCTGGGAAGGAAGGGCCGAGCAGGTCAGCACCAGCAGGATGGAGACACAGCATCTGAACCAAGTCACCTGCGTATTAAACAAGGCCAAAAAACCTGCTGGCTTCTGCCTGCACACAGCCATGAAGTTGTCATGTTCCAGAGGGGGAATGTGCTACCTAAAAGCAAGCCAGCACATTACTGTGGGGCAAGGAAGAAATTCCCTTCCAGCAGATCAGGTTTGGGTAGGGACCTTCTGGGGATACAGTCAGGCAGGCAGAGCAGCAAGACAGGAGACCAAACACTGTGGTCTTACTGGGAATAAAAGCAAACCTGAAAAGCAAAAGAAGGAATGAACACAGCAAGACAATCCCTAAAACAAGGAGATGGCAAAGAGAACTTAAATGGGCAGTAAAGCAGCAAGGAAGAATCATAAAACCATGAGAGCAACCAGCTTGCCAAAAGTAACAGAAACACAGACAGGCGGTGTCTATTGACCATGGGGCTTCAGAGGCATTTTCTGCCTGGAGAAACAGGACCAGCACTGACTGACAGTGTGGTTCCAGTATGCAAAGCCAATCTTGGCTCTCCAGGGCTTCCTGCTGCTTGTGAAGGCAAGCTGGGCTGCTGGGCATTCCTGCCTGCAGCCAGGAGGCCAGGTTCTGCCCTCTGGGGTACCCATGCACAGCACACACGCATTTTCTAACACACTGATATCATAACCCCTGAGCACCAAAATGCTCTCCAAAAGTCTAAACCAGATGATTTGGACTCCCTCCTGTCTCCTCCCACCAGCCCACTCTTGGCACAAGCCTCACTTGAGAAAATGTTTCCCTGACTGAAATTCAAATGGTCTCAAGTTTTCCTCTTTACAGTGGAACACAACTGACATTTTTCAACTTTTCCCCTCTCAGCTCTCTTGGGAAACTGCAAAACAATCGCAATTTCTTCAGCTGAAGGTGGAAACCTCCAGGAGCACATGGCTTTGGATGTGCTGTGCTTCTGCAAAGGGAAAGCAGAGCACCGTGTTGCTTTTGGAAAAGCTGAGCAGAGCTGGATGAAGCTGAGCAGGAGCCTCAAGTGGCACCTAAAGGCCTCTCACTGCTTCTGCTCCATCACTCTGATTGCAGGGCTCTTGCAGAACACGGTTCCTGCAGGGCCAATGCCATTAATGAGAAGTGATTCCAGCATAAAGTGCAGGAGGCTCAGCCCCTGAGCTTTGCCTGTGAACTGCATAAAGGGAGCCAAACTGGTTGAGAGAGGCAGAGATTCCTACCAGGAGCCAAGATTAACCAAGGACACACAGGGTGTGCTATAGACCCAAGGCAAAGCATGAGAGCAGGTAAGAACTGTACAGCACTCAACATTCCTGTCAATCCAGAGCTTTCGAGAGAAGGAAACTCCATTGGGATAGACACCATCAACACCTGGCAAAAATCTGGGCACAATTCCCAGCACAGGAAGATTTCCACCATCTTGCAGAACAAGGTGCTGAGACATTTTCTTCTGCATGTGCTGCAGCAGATAACTTGCTTTGCTGTACACTGAGGGAATGACAGCACTCTCCTCTTCCAGCACAGTGTTAAAGCTTCACGTGCCAGCACTTACCTTGTCCTTATTCATGAGAGACAGCACCATTTCAGAGACCTCCCGAGCGACGAAGTTCTGAAATACCAGCTCTGGTGGGGAAACCCCAAACCAGCTCTGTTTCGGGGCAGCTGATGGCAGCTGGAGAGGAGAGAGAGCAGGGAGAGCTTCAGCTGCTGGGAGGAAGGTTCATGCAGGAGAATCTTCCACTGATCCCCAGTGAAGTACAGACTCTGGGGGAGCACGTCTGCCCAGCCCACACTGGGCAAACAGTGGCTCACCCACCTCTGCTCTGAGCTGATCCACAGCTGCTGGGCCACACAGAGCAGGCTCAAGCCAAGCTGCTCTTCTGGCATGGATTTCTCCAGGTTTCTTTCTCCAGAATGCCAGGCAGCACTTTCCTAAAACACAGCCCTGTGCCCATGTGGTCACAGAGCTCTGGGGCACTGACTGAGCACTCATGGAGTAAGTAAAACCCATGAATTTACAGGAGACTCCATGGGAAAGGATTTGGGATGTCTTTTACTCTGAGACAGGGAAACCGAGGCCCGCACAACTGCAAATATCTTTTCTGCTCTACAACTTAGACATCAGTAAGAAGAGCACAGGACCAGAGAAGGTTTGAGAGATGAGGTGACACTTGGCTGAAGCCAAAAGGTTATTAAGCAAAAGAATGGAATTTGTTGGTTCTGTGTGTTATTTTTGGTTTGCATTTGTTCAGGTTGGTTTGTTGAGTGTCACAGTGAGAGGGACAGGGTTGAAGACCTGACCAAAAGGAAGGAGGACGAGAAGGGAGGGCACAGAAAAGTTGGTGCTCAGTAGAGAATGGAAGCTCCTGAGTACCCATCCAATGGCAAAGGGCACAGGGACCGCCCCAGCCGGGTACAATGGGGATACAAAGATTGCCATTTTCTCAGAGGGTGTGTGTGTGCGCTTGGCTCTCAGGGAGGGAGACATCCCCGGCTCAGCTGAATCCTTACTAAGAAACACTTTTCCTTTGCTTTGATGATTTTGTTCCTTTTCATTGTATTTAAAAGTTAGTGTGTTCCAAAGAGAGGAAAAGGCAAAAATAAAAAGACAAATGAGCTGAAAATAAAAAGACAAGTGAGGTGAATGCTGAATGAGGATAAGTTTCAGTTATTTTCTCAGCAACTTGGGTAAAAGTAGAGTTGGTATCTCCTTTTTCAGTGGCCTTTAAATGGGTGCTTTCTTGTCATTACTGCGATCTTATTTCATGCCATTGCAGAGGCACGTCTGGAATGACACAACAACAGCAAATGCTTCTGGAGCAGAGACATTGCTTGGAGAAAACTCTGCCCTGCTTTGTCTGCCTTCTCCAGCCACACTGCTGTCACTGCAGAGACACAAGCAGGTCTCGTCTGTGACTTCACAGCAGACACATTCTGCTGAAGGGAGTGGCTGCAGCACACTGTCCCTTAGCTGTGCCCTTCCCTGAGGTGTTCCCAAGGCTCCTCTCCAGGACAATCCTTTACCTGGATTGTGTTCCATGTCTCTTGCTTCCAATTTCCTACTCAACAGCCCACCTCAGTCACCTACCCGTTTGGACTGTGCTTTATACCAAACTAGTCCTGCCAGAAAAGCAGCTTTAAACACACCTCTGAGAAGGCACTGATCCAGACAAAGCACATCCATTCCCCTCTGCCCAGAGCCAGTCCCCTGTACATCTGGCAGCCTGCAAAATCTAACACCCCGTCAGGGTCCAACACATTGTTCCAGCCCAAAGCAGAAATGCAATTTGTTGTGTTCAATCTGAAGTAATTCCTGCAGATCCTTGGCCTTCAAAGGCCAACGCTGCCACTCTGCAGCGAATCCTGTGACCCCGAGCATTTGATGGTGACCACACCAAAGCAAGAGGTGGCTCCTTCAGCAGGAGAATGGCAAGGGGCAATTTTGGGTCTCTGTGTCCCCAGCCTTCCTCCCATTGTTTTAGCAATGGCAGCTGCACTCCAGCACACCCCAGCAGCTTCAGCAGAGGGTATTTGTGTTGGCTTAGTGCAGATCAGGACTCCCAGTCCACCACTCCCAGCACTTTGCAATGACAGCAGGACCTGGACACTGAGGTATTTTGCTGGAGGCAAGCCTGTCACAAACACACACCCTCTTCAAACTTCATGTGAAACAGAAAGGAAAAGAGCAGGAAAAGGCTACCTTTGGGCGAGTCTCACTCCTGTCTAGAAATGGGCCAATTCTGGGCAGAATACTCCCCCCAGTGCTGGCCTCCTTCTTCCTGCTGAGAAACTTCTCCCTCTGGAACTTAGAGGGAAGCAGCTGAAAGGCAAAAGTAAACCAGCTAGAGCCTCAGAGTTGTGCTTGTTCAGAAAGGCTTTTCTTGAACAAGTGGCACTGCTGAATAACTTGTGATCACAGCCACTAGGACATTCCTGGAAGCCCTGGGGGTTTCCTGCTGAAATACTTAGCATCAGTGAATTAATACAATTAATAATACAGAGTGGAACACACATACTCCAGCCATATGGCTCTGTCCCATTGCCTTCTCCATGATTGCATGGGACATGGTTGGGGATTTCTGCTCTTTGGGCATTTGTTTCCTCTTACGTTTCATTGGACTGAGGCAGTGACCTTTCCAGAGAATGGGGAGGAGCTCTCAGAACTGCCTGAACTCCATCCCTGCACAACGCTCAGAACTCACAGCAAGGAGAGATCGCTGCTGGATGAGTCCAAGAGATGCAAGAAGGGAACACTGTACCAAGAGTGAGGTGCACAGGAATGTGTCCAGGTTTTAGTTCTCCCTGTTAATTGTTTTCTCTGTCTGGGCTGACAGAGCCCTCCACAGAAGAAAACAGAGGCATCTCCTTGACAGAGCCTCAGCAGTGGGGCATCTTCAGCCAAGTGAGCTTTGTGGCCCTGGCTCCAGCGCTGCCTGCAGGGCTGCATCTGTGCCCACACAGGAGCTGGGAGAGAACAGCTGCTTTGGAAGCTCTTCCAGCTGGGACCAGCTGTGGCTCTCAAGGCTTTGGGCAGAGTTTGAGCTTCCCCCCACCACATGCCCAGGTGCCCAAGGGCAGGATGGTCAGAGCAGCACAGGTGAGTGCCCAGCCTGACAGAAGGAATTCCTGTGGCAAAGGCAAAGGGACAGAACACATGCTCAGGCCTTCAGCTGTGCATTGGTTTCACTTGGCTCTGCTGGCACAGCCAGGCAAGACACAGCTGAAGCATCCCACAGTGTTCCCTATTGCACCAGGACAGTCCCAGCAACAGCAGCACAGCACAAAGGGCTGGGCAGGGGCTCTGCAGCTTCACAGCACTGCTGGACAACAGGGGCAGGGAGAGCAGGGACACCAGGGCAGTGCCAGCCTTAACACAGCCCCAGTGGGTACTCACAGTATGAGGCTTCAGCCCTTCCCTGGACAAAAGACGAGGTGTTGGTGTCTTCTTTGGCAAACCAGACGCCATTTCCAAGGGACGATGTCGCAGGTGAGCGACAATGCCTCAACAAAACTGGAAGGAGCAACAATGGAACTCTGAAAATCCACAACCCAATTCATGGCAGCTTCAAGGCATATTCTGGTGCTAAAAATGGTACATTACTTGAAAGTAGCTAAGTGCTTGTTTGGTGTAAGTAGCTAGTATAGTTAGGCCACTAGTTGGACTTTATTTGAACTATATGGCTACCTTGTGCAATTCAAAGTTAGATCATACTGAAACCTGGAGCTAAAAATCTGAACATTAATAACAGTTCGAAGAGACAAAACTGTAGCCTAAATATTACTCAAAAATAGCTAGAGTGGGCCTCCTCTTCTTTAGGCTAAAGCACCCTTGCTCTATCAGCTGCTCCTCACAGCTGAGAGACTAATGAGAGACTGGAATGTTATGGCTAATGGCTTAAATATCATTATAAAGGACTTTCTGCCCATTGTGACAAAACTGTATAAAGAAGCTGCGACCACCCAAGCCCACCCCTCCTGACTGGAACTTGGCACTGTGAGTTAAGCTGCCTAAGGGAACTTGAGACAAGATCAAGGTGACACTATTGTCCCATTACCTCAGGTCTGGGGAGAAGTAAACAAGGCTGAGGAGAAAAACCTATCCACAACAAAGCCAAACCCAGCAGCTGTCCTGAAAATCAGCTCTGTCTGGGTTCAGGCTGGGGAAGTCATAGCCACAGACTCTTCTGCTGAGGCCAGGTTTGCACACAAACCTCCCAGCTAAGACCTCCACAGTGCCTCCAGACCCATTCCTGAGGCCTTGCACCAGACGACTGCAGGGCATGCAAAGCAACACAACAAATCTGAAAATCCAGAACCCAACTCATGGCAGACTCAAAGGATATATGGGTGCTAAAGATTTTATATTATTTGAAAGTAGCAAGAGACAGATTCCAACTTGCCCCACCCCTGGGAGGTACCTGGGCAAGGTATCACCTTGCCCAAATCTGCATTAACCCAGTGGAGTCTTACATTTTGCCAGACCTCACCACAGAGAAGACCAGAAGAGGATTTAATGGTAGGCCAATGGGATCCATGGAATGGTGATATTTTCTACTAAATCTCTCTCTGTCACTCTCTTTCTCCTCCCCCCCTTCCCAACCTCCATTCCACTCCCACTTTTTCTTTTCTTTCTCTCTCTTTCTCCCTCACATTTACTGTTCCATAAAATCCAGACCATTGGCTTTGGCATATGGTCTCGTCTGCACCTCAATACAGAGGCATCTCCCTAAAAATTTTAAAACCCAGATGATAAAAACCCACTGAAACTTGAACAGAACTCATTCACCTTTAAGCAGTTTAAGCAGTTACTATAGGGAAAAAATGTATAGACTACTATCTTTAGAAAATGTTGCACTTCTTCAGTAAAAAAAGCACAATCAGTAGTCCATTTATTGTTCATCCTCTCAGGTGTACATGTCACTGAACTACTGCGCCAGAAGACTGGCATGATCACATTCTCTGTATCCCTTTGGCATTCTCTTTCAGAGCACAGATGAAACAAAACCAAAAAGTTCAACTTTAGTCGGTCTTTACCTTCAAATGAAATTCAGGACTCCCTAGCAGACACCAGTGTTCTGCACGCTGAGGAGCTTTTCGCAGAGGCCAATGCTCTGCACCTTTAGCAATTCTCTACGCCGACAATTCCCCTGGCGAATGGCCCGGTGCAGCCGCCTGCAGGAGCCCAGGCTGCGCACACCCAGCCAGGGCCGCGCTCTCAGGCAACTGAGGCCGCGCCGCTGTCACAGACGCTGAGGGCCCGGGCGCGGTTACCGGGCAACCGCGGCACCGAGTGCGGGGCCGGGCGGGGCCGGGCCGGGCCGAAGGGATTTGCAAAGGAGATTGGCACTGCAGCGACGGACTGCAGTTTGGGGCTTCCCAAGAGTCTTTCTGTAACTAATGAAAGGTTAAAATGTGGTGACAAAGGCACCTATGCCAGGTCTGTACAGTGCTCTTTGCAGCACTAGTATCCGACTCTGGCTGGAACAGCAGGAGGGGCTGAGGCAACAGGGAAGGGGGCTCAGCCTGGAGGAAAGGAGGCTCAGGGGGGACCTTCTGGCTCTGCGCAACTCCCTGACAGGAGGGGACAAGAGGCTGCTGCAAGTTCAGGCAGCGCCGGAGCCGCCTGGCTCCCCCTCTCCTCCCCCGCTCCGCCTCTTCCTCCCTCCCTCCTCCTCCTCCTCCTCTCCCGCAGCCCTCGCAGCCCCCGGGAGGGGCGGGGATGGAGCCGGGACAGGTCGGAACGCAGAGAGGCCTGGGGGGATGCCAGGACTGGGAGTGACTGGGCTGTACTGGCATCATCCTGGGAGCAGCTCCTGGGTGACTGAGTTCTACTGGGATCATCCTGGGATCACACTGGCAGTGAGGAGGAGCAGCGCGATGGCTCCAGCACTGGGGCTGAGGGCGCTCCTGGGGGGAGTATTTTCTTGTTGGGAAAATTAATCCAGAAACACCAGAGGTTTATGTTCACAAAGGAGACAGAGGAGTCCTTTCTGGCTTTATTCCAATAAAGGGAGAGGCCATGGGGCATTCCCCTGGGATCTCTTGAATTTTTGGAGGATGCAACCTTCTTTTTATCCTAATTTCCTGGCTACATTTCCCTTCTCTCTTCCCCCTTGGCTGAGGTGCTTGAGAGGTACAGATGCCCTGATACGCCTGACACCGAAGATTTCCCAAAGATTTCCCTCTAATGTATAACCCTCCCTTTTAGTTTTTAATTCTTACGGAGTTTAGAGGTTTTTCTTCCCCATTGTTTCTTTCATTTCTCCATGGCTTATTTTGTTTATCTGCAAACCTAAAGTGTATTTGTAAAAGCAAATATCTTTTTCCAATCATCAATCAGTGGAATCCTTCCCATTGTTTCTTTTATCTTCCAGAGCTGGTTTTATCTACGAGCAGACCCACAGATTGTTAGTAAAAACAAATCCACTATTCCTCTCCTTTACAGCTTACAAGAAGATTTCAGCTCTAAAAACAAAGCATCTTCTCAGCCCTCTCATCTAAGACTTAACTTCTTCTTTATTGACTTTAGTGTCTTCATGTTGTTTTTTATATACTTGCATTTTGTTCTTTTCTCTCACTCAGAAGAAGACTGAAGTACTGAAAAACTTAACATCACGCATGAGGCCTACCTAACCCACCAATTACTACTAACAGAAAGCTGTGGCTCAGTTGTGTTCAGATCAGCTTTATAGTTAGTGTTTAGTTTTCTACACCAGCCACAGAAGTCTCTGGTCTCAGCCACGCTAAGAAGAAGAAGAAGCAGCCTGACAGCGAGATCTTCACAGCCACAGCCAGCCCTGCTCTGGCTAAAGCTCCGCAGCCTCCCCTGTCTCCTTGCCCAGCAGCTGCTGAGGCCCAGCGCGGCCAAACCAGAGCCCATGGAGAGAGAAGCTAGCAAGCAGCCCAGAAAATAGAAAAGAAGCCCAGCCTGCAGCAAGACTGCCCAGCCCAGCCCAGACACAGAGCAGAAGCCAAAACCCAGCAGCTCCCTGCTGACCAACAAAGAAAAAAAGTTTCTGAATTTTTTCATCTTTACCATGTGTGTTTCACAAAAGCGTGTCTAGCTTTCAGTAGCTCAACAGACTGTCAGATACACAAAAAACTTTGCATCACTTCCCTAAATTTCCTCCCACTCCAAAGCATAACACAGGGCCGCTGGGAGCAACTGGGATCGGACTGGGAGCAACTGGGAGCAACCAGGACCATACTAGGAGCAACTGGGATCATCATGGCATCAGAGAAGGATCATATTGAGAGGGACTGGGTCTGTGCTAGAGGCAACTGGGATCACACTGGGAGGAAATGGGGACATGCTGGGGACCAATGGGATCATACTGGGAGCAACTGGCACCACACTGAGGGTGACTGGGATCCTTCTGGAATCATACTGGAAGTGATTGGGAACAGGCTGAGGGCAACTGGGACCATGCTGGGGCAACTGGGATATACAGGAAGTGACAGGAATCATGTTGGAGGTTACTGGGAGTGGTTATGAGCAATTGGAATAATGCTAGAAACTACTGGGAGCAACTGGGAGTGAGTGGAAACACATTAAGGACAACTGGGATATACTGGGGGAGACCAGGAGTGACTGGGATCACAGAGGAAGCTTAAAGTTACTGGAATAATACTGGGAGTATCTGGGAGTGACTGGAATCATACTGGGGGCAAATGGCACTCTACTGAGAGTGACTGGGTTCATATTGGAATCATACTGGGAAGGACTGGAACCATACTGGGAGTGCCTGGAACTATGGTAGGGGTGAATGGGAACAGCTGGGACTGTGCTGGGACCATGCTGGGATCATACTGGGATCATACTGGGAGTGACTGGGATGATACTGGGATCACACTGAGTGTAACTGGAAGTGACTGGGAGCCACAGGGCCCATGCTGGGAGTGACCTGGGGGGAACTGGGGGAACTGGCCCAGCTGGGGCTGAGGGTTGTTCTCCCCCTGGGCTGCCCTGCGTCCTGCTGCTGTCCCTGGCCTCACAGAGCCGAGGGACAGGGGACAGCTGAGGGACAGGAGACAGGGGCAGGGACGTGGAGAGGTAGAAGGGAATTCCAGGGGGTCCTTGAGCCCAGGAAATGGGAGTCCAGGGTTTCCCAAAAAGGGGGGACCAGGGTGGGAACACTCGGGATGGGATGTTCGGGAAGGGGGAGTTTAGAGGGTCTCTGTTTTTGCAGAAAGGTGGGGCTGGGGGCTGGGAAAGGCAGGAATGGGGATCCAAGGTGCTCCAGGGCATCCTAGGGTGACGCCCATGGCAAGTCTGGAGGTTGGGAGCCATGGGATGGCCAGGAAAAGGGGAGCAGGGGGTCCTGATGTCCAGAATGGGGGATTCAGGGGGTCCCTGTGCAGGATAAGAGGAGCAGGGGGGTCCCGGTGCCGGGGGTCCCACTCCCCCCTGGGGCCCAAGGAGCGCCCCCAGCCCCAGCGCTGGAGCCATCGCGCTGCTCCTCCTCACTCCCAGGATGATCCCAGTAGAACTCAGTCACCCAGGAGCTGCTCCTAGTATGATCCCAGTTGCTCCCAGTCATTCTTTATTATGATGCAATTTGCCCCTGGCACAGTTCCAGTTGGTCTCAGTTGCTCCCTCTTTGATCCAGTGTGTTCCCAGTTCTCCCAGTTGCCCCTAGTGTAGCCCCAAGTAACTCCCAGTATGATGCCAGTCTCTCCCAGCAGGGCCGCAGTCATTCACACTTGCCCCCAGTTGCCCCCAGCAGGGTCCCAGTTCCCCGCAGCACGCTCCCAGTGGCTCCCAGTCGCTCCTAGTCCAGTCCCAGTCATTGCCTGCATGGTCTCAGGCACTCCCAGTATATCCCAGCTGCCCTGAACATTCTCGTAGTCATTGCCAGGCACTCCCAGTTACCTCAGCATGGTTCAGCTGCCCCCAGTTTTATCCCAGTCACTGCCAGGACATCCCAGTTGTCACTAGCATGCATCCTGTCATTCCCAGTTGCTCCCAGTTCCTCCCACTGTGTGCACAGAGAGCTCCCAGCATGGGTCTGGTAGCTCCCAGTAACCCCAGTGTCACAATCCATCCTTATGAACGGGTTTCGTGATTGTTCATGGATTGATCTCAGGGTGCAAAAAGCCGACACAGTACAGGGGGATTTGCAGTAATAATCAAAACAAATGCACCTTTATTGAATGACCACAGCAAAATGCGATAGAGGGATTAAGGGAGAGAAAAATACAGAGAAAGAGAGAGAAAAGAGAGAGAGAGAGAGGGGTATAGCTACCAAACGTAAAGATGAAGTCCTTTGGTCCAGTCCAGTTGAGGATCCGCCTGTTACGTCAGGGAGATCTCAGAGGCACAGTTCATCTGGACCCCAATTATACTCTTTTTCAATGGGGGAAGGGAGAATGAATTTTGCAACTGAATCAAAGGTAGTTTTGGGGAAAGAATGGTGTTTCGAAAGGGTACACACAGTCCATGTTCGGCAGTGGGCGTGAGCCATTGTTTTTGTGGTCCAATGCTCACACCTGCAACATCCATCTTGCTTTGGTCAGCTTGCCTCTCCCCACACACCTCCCCCGGGTTGGGGGTCTCAGTCCCAGTCCTTGGAAAGTATAAGAGGGGGCTTTCTCACATGGGGGTTTGATGTCTTGGTCTCTTGATGAAGAGGCTTCTTACATCTCAGTCTGTGTGTCACGGTGGTTGCAAACGAGTGAGAGGGGTCTTTGGCAGGGTTCCACCACTCAGGAGAAGTCCAGCCAGACCGAGAGGTGGGGCAGCTTCCAAGGCTGTTGATGCAAAAAGAGCACGGTGCCCCCTTCTTGTCATTGGGCTCAGTGTAGCATACAGCAAACAACACCTGTGGAAACAGTAGCTTAGCAATGCTCTCAGGTCTCAGGGCCTTGTGGCATATGACTTTCTCCTACAGAGGAGACGGGGGGATCTTCTCTTCAGTGGTCCTCAAATGATGATCGTGAGGCAGATGAGGGAAAATTTGGACAGACTCTTACACCTGCTCAAGGGGAGGTCTCTGTCCCTGTCACTCCCTTGCTCTCCTCCCCTTTTCTCTTTCTTTCCATCTCTCTCTCTACCTCACATTTACTGTTCAATAAAATCCACTTTGGATTTGGTCTCGTTAGTGCCTTAATTGGGGCTGAGGCATCTCTCTAACAATTTTCTTAACCAGATTGCGACATGATTTTGGCACAGTGAGTTCAGGGCACTGTTGTCTGTCCCCAAGTGCCTTTGACAACAGCATGGTTCCCGTCCTCTGAGGAGGTTGTGGTTCTCTCTGGAGGAACTCTTGGAAACTTGGATGCAGCTTCCTCTGAGCAACTTACGGGAGAACTGATGAGGAAAATGGCTGTTGTGGATGGCCAGTGAAAAAAAAATATTTTGTTGTCCTTCCTTGAAAAGTGTGTTAAAATCATTGGAGGAAAGGGAGCAAATGTTACCAGCGAGACTGACAAGGTTCATTCACCCCACGGTGAGGAACACAAGGCTGCTGAAAGTCCTACAAGAAGCCCAGCTCAAGTACCTAAATTCCCAAATATCTCCTGAATTCCCAGGCTTGGGTTCTTTGCCAAATGTGAGAATGAATCATTTTTCTCTTGATCCCTGTTACCTTTGTGGCAGCTACACAGAACTTCCCCTTCCTTTTAATAATCTGTATTGGGCCAAATTTTCTCTTTTCTTCTATCAGAAGCTGCCAGCAGCTGAGCTGGAGCTGTGCAGGAACCAATGAAACTTGGAATTGCCACATCAATGCTTGGATTGTCGGTTTATTCATATTTGGGATTTGTTTGCATTTCCATCACAAGTTACTTGTGGGAAGAGCAAATATTCTTCAAAGTGATTTATGCAGAGTTAAGTTTGATTTCTGCCAAGTTTATTTTGTCCAGTTCCCAGGAGATGCTCAAGGGGTCTCTGTGCCTCTCGCCCTGGGAGATGCTTGGGAGGGGCTTGGGAGGGTTGTCCCTGTCCCTGTCACCCCAGGCCATTCCCCAGGGGACAATGAAACCTCACTGAAACTGTAGCAAATTTTGCAAAAGTGGCAGTTAATGGAACAGTCAGCGCTACCTTGAGAGCTCAGTAACAAATCAAGACGGCCCAAGGTAATTATGGGGCTCTGTGGACACCTGAAGTAGAACATATGGTAAATGGCAGGTATTGAAGGGAAGAACTTGATCTGTCTTCCCCAACAGTCTTGGGGACATTGGCAGGAGCAATTATGTCATTGTCTTCTTTATGGACTGTCAAGCTGACATAAAACCTGACTTGGAGGAAAATGTCCAAAGGCTTCACCCACAGAGACTTTTTGCCCTGAACTCCTGAGAAGAAAGGATTCTGTGCCCCAACAACCCCATAGCTCAGCCAGGGGCTCATGCACAGGCCCCCTGGCAAAGGCTGATCCCAATGGATGCTCCAAACCAGGCTGAGGGTTTGCAGCAGTGGGGGAACTGGCTCAGATGTGACGCACATCTTAAACTGATCAAAAGAAAAACAATGAGGCTGTACTCTCCTGGGAGAACTTGGAGCACTTTATGGGAATTAAAAGGACTAAAAAAGGGCTGGAGGTGGACTTTGTACAAGGGCTTGGCATGGAAATGGCGTCACAATGACAGAGGGGAGAGATAGGTGGGATATTGGGAAGAAATTCTTCCCTGTGAGCATGGTGATGCCTTAACAGAGCCTGCCCCATTCCTGGAAGTGTCCAAGAGCAGCTTAGATGGGATCTTGTCGCAACCAGGTCTAGTGGAAAATGTTCCTTTACCTGTCCCTGACAGGGGGTGAAACGAGATGATTTTTTAGGTCCCTTCCAGCCCATGCCATTCCAAGACTCCATTAATCTATGACTTCATGGGACCCACTGGCTCCCAGGAGTGGAGTGGGGTGCGTTGCCTGGCAACAGGAGTTGTGTTGAGGAGGGCCTCAGTCCTACAAGGGATTTGGAAGGAGAAGGAGCCTGCTGGCTGCTTGTCCTTTTTATCATTGCTTTGCTTATTGCTTCTATCAACCCTTTTGTTCACCCTGTTTGTCGTCCATTTTGCTCGTCTCTGACAGACCCAACTGGGCAGAAGGCTTGTGACAAATCAGGGACAGAGTGTGTGCAGACAGGGGGAGAGGAGTGTGCTCCTACATTCTGGGGTGTGCCCCAACCTTGCTGTGGTGTCATGGGTTCCTTTCTGTGCTGAAAGATGCTGTCCCAGCCTCTGGAGAAGCTGCAGAAGGAGAAAGCAGATCAGCAGGACATGATGGCTGCCATGGACATGGTACAGTCTAAGGGGCCTCTGTGCCAGCCCAGGGCTTCCCAGGCAGGGTGACAAATGCCCCTTGTCCCTTGGGGGCTGGGTGGCAGAAATTGTCCCCTTGAGAGGGGGAATTTCCTGAGCTCATGGAGTCTCTCACCCTTCACATGGTGGGACCAAGCTCACCAGGGTGATGGGGCAAATGGGGCCACAGCAGCCTGAAAGGGGCGTGATGGCCTGGAGGAAGCACTCCTCCCTCTGCCCCTCACACGCTGGCCCTGCCTGGCATTCCTCATCCCTTTCCCCGCCGCTCTCCTGCCGTTCCCCTCTGCTAGAAGGCGGACAAAGCTGCCTTGGACAGCAAAGTCGATTGCAGCCAGTTTGAAGAGAACATAGAGGAGCTGGATGGGAGAATGCAGGAGTTGCAGAGCCAGATTTCAGGCCAGGAGCAGCACTGGAACAATATGCAGCAGCAGTTCAGCAATGCAATTGAAGACAAGGTGAGGGGTATTTCGTCCCCACCGTGAGGAACTGGCACCTTTGGGACTTGACAGCCTGCGGCAGCATCCCTCTGAGGATTCCCCCTCCAGGCTTTTCCCTGGAGAGCTCCATGTCACATCCTGGAGCAGCTGGCTGAGGCTGTGCACCTGTTCACAGCTGGATCGCCTGGACCTGAAGACTTTCCGTAAACACCTGGAAGACTCCTGGAACAGGAGCATGGAGGAACTCGAGGATAGGCTGTTGCGTGAAAACGCCGCTGGGATTAAGAAGTGAGTGCAATGGAGATTCTGAGGGCTTTGGGAATGGAGATGGGAACTGCTCCTTCCAGGCAGGGCTGTCACACACTATGCCCCTGAGCTGGGCCATGCCCTGCCCTCCTGGCCATGCACACGGGGGGACTTTGGTGCCAGAGAGGGGCTGAAAGCACTGCAGGGGCTGCTTGAGATGGTGGCATGGGTGCCTGTGCCCTTCACCTGGCATCAGCCAGCACCTTGGGGATGGGGAGAAACAGGCTCAACAGCCCACGGTTCACCCTGCAATGGCTGTGACCCTGTGCAGTGACCTGCCCTGCAGCTGGCTGCTGCAGGGAGCTGCTGCCTGTGTGCTGCAGCCCTGTGGCCTCAGGAGCTCAGCTGGCCCTCTTCCCTCACCCTCCATAGGCAGCTGCCAGTCCCTTTCATGTGTCTGTCGTGTGACCGCATGCTCAGCATGCAGGTTCCTGGCCAGTGAGTAGCACCAGTGCATCGAGGGCAGCAGGGCTGGCATGGGGGGAGATGGGTGCCAGCAGTGACCCACTGTGCTGGGCACAGGGGTGACAGTGTCTGCTTGGGAGGGGCTGATGTGGGGAGCCCCCTCTGCAGCCCTGCCCATCAGCAGGGCCTGTGGGGGCTCATCCCAAGGGCTACAGGCAGTGAGATGCCATGGGCTACAATCCCATGGCTTCGGGGGTGCTGCCTCCAACAGGAACAGGTTCGTTGTCCCCTGCCACACACCTGTGACCCCTGCCCTCCCCAGGTACCCCAAAAAACTCCTGTATTTGCAGCCGATGCCCCCTAGCAAGGAGCCACCACCCAGCCAAAGGTAAGGGCTCTGAGGACACATTCCCCGTGCCTGGGGTGCAGGGTAGCCCTGACACAGCAAGGAGGGCTCTGCACCTGGGCTGGGGCAGAGGAGCCTGGGGGGACGGGGCAGGGTAGGGGAGCAGAAGGCAGCTGTGGAGGGCCAGTGCTTGCCCCAGGGCTGGGGGCTTTTGCATTCCTTGCCTTGCACTGCCCTGTCCGGCCCACCTCTCTGTCCCAAGGTTGCTGAAAGCACATCTGATGAGCTGTGTCTGTTTTCAGTCTGAGCTCAGGCTTGGTGGGGAGTTGTGTGCCTCCTGTGAAAGGAGTTCCCAAAACCAATCCCTGCAGCTGGGACAGCGCAGCTCCTGCCAGCTGGTGTCCTGTGCACAGGGACCTGCAATGGCCATGGCCAGCACACCTTGTTGTGGGGACAGAGCCAGCAGATCAAGCCTGGTGGGATGGGCTTGGGGCTCCTGCAGCAGGTGGACAGGAGCTGGCAGGGACATGCCCCTGCAAGCAGCACTGCTAGTGCCCTCCCTGGCACAGCAGGGTGATGCCCTGCATGCCACAGGGCTGGGCACTGAGCCTCCTCTGTCCCATCCCACAGGAGGCCGCTGGTCTGTGCCAGTGTCCCCCGTATGCCTCAGATCTCTGGGGACCATCAAAGCAGCAGTTTCACGATGCAGAACATCAAGACTTCCCCACATACAAGTACACAGCTGCAGCGTCTCCTGGTACACCACAACAAGGTAGGTGTGATGAAGGTAGAGACACAGAATGGTGACTGAGGCTTTAAGCATTGCTGACTATCCAGGAGGAATCTGTGCCTTCAGTCCCCAGGGAGACCTGGGTTGGGAGGATTATTGGGGGGTGCTGGATTGGGCCCTGCATTGCAGCCAGCTGCCCTCTCCTCCTCAGCCTAGTGTGACCCTGCTGCACGGTGATGGACACATCTCGAGGGGCCGTAATGACCAGCATCGCACGGTGATCAGGACACAGGATGCGTCAGATATGGCCCTGTCAGGGCGAGGGGGTCAGTGACGACAGGGGGCTGATTATCTGCAGGGTGCTAGCTGGAGGATGAGTGGGGCTCTGTGTAGTGAGCTGGGTAATGTGGCATGGGTATTTTGCGTCTGGGGTAAGAAGGAAGGGGCAGAATGGAGCAGGAGGACTGGCACATGGGGCAACTGAGCTTGGAGCTGGAGTTACGTGAGAGAATGGCCATGCCAGTGTGGGACAAGACCTTGAGTCCTGGTGCGCTGGGGCCAGCACCTGTGGCGGCTCACCCTTGTCCTTCACCACCCAGGCCCTGCCGCCTCAGGAGAGCACCGGCCAGGCACAGCTCCTTGACAGGTCTCATGGGCCCCAGGGCTCGAGCAGCCTCTCCAGCCCCGCCAGACATCAACAGGCCCCGGCCAGCTGGAAAGGACTCAGCACCCAATGCTTGGCCTGGGACATCTTGTCCGAAGCGAGAAACACCTGTGACAACTGTCATAAGGAACTTGACTTTTTACTTGTATATAATAACTAAGTTAGTTGTATATAGTTATTAGGTTAATAAAAACTGTTAAAATTACGGGCAGAGCCTTGTCTCACAGCCTGTCTCTCCCCGGGCTCCCTGGTGCTCCTTCAGCTCCTTCCCTCCTGCTGTGGCTCTGCCCCTGGGCTGAGCAGATCGAGCCCCGGGCCAGGCCCTGAGGCCGCTGCTGCTCCCGCGCAGCCTGCGGGGCAGCCCTGAGGCTCCAGGCCGGCTGTGGGAGCAGGAGCCGCGCTGCAGGGCCCGCGGCCCTCACGAGCTGCGAAGGCACGGGCAGATGGCCATGGGGCCCGGCTGGCACTGCCGGCGCTGCTGCTCTTGGCTGCCGCCTGCAATCCTTACAGGCAGCCCTCATGCCGGCTCAGGAGACGCTCAGAGCCCTGCCCGAGGGCTGGCCCCGACCCGCGGCCCCCAAGGGCACTTGTCCCTTCATCTCTGCACTGCCACATTCCGAGCTCATTTGTCAGCTCCCTCCTCCCCTTCCTTTCTGCGGGGCAGCGTTAGGGGCCGGCCCAGCGGCTTTCCTCCCGCACATCCGGCAGCCCCTTGCCCACAGCTCCCTGGCAGGAGCCAGAGCTGCTTTCCAGCTGGGCAGCCCCGCCGTGTCCCGCAGCCCGGGCCGGCTCCTGCCCGCTGCCGGCGAGGCCCGGCGGCTGGGCCCGGCCATCCCGGGCCAGAGCAGCTACCTGGCCGGGGGAACACAGCCGGACATGGGGGGACACAAAGCAACACAAAGGGGACACACGACGGGCACCGTTTCCCGTGTCCCCATTGCCGCAGAGCAGCGCCGTGTGCGGGACTGGCAGGGACCCGGGCACAGAGGAATGTCTGTGCTGTCACCGGAGAAAGGACACGGCAGGGGTGCTGCTCACAGATGAGGGTGCTTGGGGCTGGGAGGGCTCTCCAACCTTCTCACACCTGCGGAGGTCGGGGCAGTCTCTGTCCCTCTCAGCCCTGGTGTGACCCCACCCAAACATCATCGGGGTCAGAGGGACAGAGACACCCGCAAACCCCCAGAAAGGCAGAACCTGGGATTTGGTTTGGGGCTGAGGATTTAGGAAGGGGCTGGAATTGGGGCTGGGTTGGAGTTGGGGCTGAGATTTGGATTAGAGCTGGGATTGGGGTTAAGGCTAGACATGGGATTGGCTTTGGGCTGGGGTTGGGTTGTGGTCTGGGGCTAGACAAGTTTGGAATTGGGATGTGATTAAATACAGAACTCTGTGTGTGTGTAAACGTGGAGTGAGATTGAGACCAGAATCAGGGTCAGGTTTGGGACTGAGCTCATCCAGAGCGGGACAGAGGGGATGTCACTGCAGGATGTCCCTGGCATCATCCTAGCCCTCCTCAGGCACCTCCAAACATGAGGGGCAGCTGGGTGCCCCGAGATCCAGGTGCTCGCACACTGGGCAGCTGGGTGCCCCAAGATCCAGGTGCTCGCACACTGCCCCTCCATACCAGGCAAGCATTCCCTGAGGGCAGCCCTGACTGTGACCCTTAGGGCTCTGGGATCAGCCCTCATATCCCTGTGGGAGAAGATGCAGACAGGATGAGAGATTTTCCCCCCCTCTTCCCTGTGGAAAGAGGAAGCCCAGCTGCCCTTTCCTTCCGGTGACTCCTCCTCTCCTCAGCTGAGGATGTCAAACTTCCCAGGAGCAGGAAAATCCCCATTCTCTGTTTCCTTGTGGCTGCAGCTTGGAACACCCACTCAGAATTAAGGACTTTCTGACAGGCCTGCTGAATGACACAGAGAGGAGATTTGTGAGAAAGGGAGGAAATTGTATTTCAATAGTAAATAAAAGGTGCAAAATTATTCCTTTCTGTCACATTTGTTTTCAGTCAATTGCACTTGTGGGAAGAGAGAAGGGTGGGGCTGGGGGCTGGGAGAGGTGGGGGGTGAGGAAAACGTTGCGTTGGTGCTCGATGAAGAGATGCAGGGGGGTCTGGGTTCTCAGGAATGGGGGTGCCAGGGGGTCTCAGGGTCATGGGTGGGGTGGGCAGGGACGTGGAGAGGTAGAAGGGAGTACCAGGGGGTCCTTGAGCCCAGGAAAGGGGAGTCCAGGGTTTCCCTAAAAGTCGGGACCAGAGTGAGGACACCCAGGATGTTCGGAAAGGGGGAGTTCAGGGGGTCTCTGTTTTTGCAGAAAGGTGTGCCTGGGAAAGGCAGGAATGGGAGACCAAGGCGCTCCAGGTTGTCCCAGAGTCAAGCCCACGCCAAGTCTGGAGCCTGGGAGCCCTGGGATGCCCGGGAAAAGGGGAGCAGAGGGTCCTGATGTCCACAACAGGGGGATTCAGGGGGCCCCTGTGCAGGCTAAGGGGAGCAGGGGGGTCCCGGTGCTGGCAGTGGCGGTTCAGGGTCCCGGTGCCGGGGGTCCCACTCGCCCCTGGCCCCCCAGGAGCGCCCTCAGCCCCAGTGCTGGAGCCATCGCGCTGCTCCTCCTCACTGCCAGTATGATCCCAGGATGATCCCAGTAGAACTCAGTCACCCAGGAGCTGCTCCCAGGATGATCCCAGTACAGCCCAGTCACTCCCAGTCCTGGCATCCCCCCAGGCCTCTCTGCGTTCCGACCTGTCCCGGCTCCATCCCCGCCCCTCCCGGGGGCTGCGAGGGCTGCGGGAGAGGAGGAGGAGGAGGAGGGAGGGAGGAAGAGGCGGAGCGGGGGAGGAGAGGGGGAGCCAGGCGGCTCCGGCGCTGCCTGAACTTGCAGCAGCCTCTTGTCCCCTCCTGTCAGGGAGTTGCGCAGAGCCAGAAGGTCCCCCCTGAGCCTCCTTTCCTCCAGGCTGAGCCCCCTTCCCTGTTGCCTCAGCCCCTCCTGCTGTTCCAGCCAGAGTCGGATACTAGTGCTGCAAAGAGCACTGTACAGACCTGGCATAGGTGCCTTTGTCACCACATTTTAACCTTTCATTAGTTACAGAAAGACTCTTGGGAAGCCCCAAACTGCAGTCCGTCGCTGCAGTGCCAATCTCCTTTGCAAATCCCTTCGGCCCGGCCCGGCCCCGCCCGGCCCCGCACTCGGTGCCGCGGTTGCCCGGTAACCGCGCCCGGGCCCTCAGCGTCTGTGACAGCGGCGCGGCCTCAGTTGCCTGAGAGCGCGGCCCTGGCTGGGTGTGCGCAGCCTGGGCTCCTGCAGGCGGCTGCACCGGGCCATTCGCCAGGGGAATTGTCGGCGTAGAGAATTGCTAAAGGTGCAGAGCATTGGCCTCTGCGAAAAGCTCCTCAGCGTGCAGAACACTGGTGTCTGCTAGGGAGTCCTGAATTTCATTTGAAGGTAAAGACCGACTAAAGTTGAACTTTTTGGTTTTGTTTCATCTGTGCTCTGAAAGAGAATGCCAAAGGGATACAGAGAATGTGATCATGCCAGTCTTCTGGCGCAGTAGTTCAGTGACATGTACACCTGAGAGGATGAACAATAAATGGACTACTGATTGTGCTTTTTTTACTGAAGAAGTGCAACATTTTCTAAAGATAGTAGTCTATACATTTTTTCCCTATAGTAACTGCTTAAACTGCTTAAAGGTGAATGAGTTCTGTTCAAGTTTCAGTGGGTTTTTATCATCTGGGTTTTAAAATTTTTAGGGAGATGCCTCTGTATTGAGGTGCAGACGAGACCATATGCCAAAGCCAATGGTCTGGATTTTATGGAACAGTAAATGTGAGGGAGAAAGAGAGAGAAAGAAAAGAAAAAGTGGGAGTGGAATGGAGGTTGGGAAGGGGGGGAGGAGAAAGAGAGTGACAGAGAGAGATTTAGTAGAAAATATCACCATTCCATGGATCCCATTGGCCTACCATTAAATCCTCTTCTGGTCTTCTCTGTGGTGAGGTCTGGCAAAATGTAAGACTCCACTGGGTTAATGCAGATTTGGGCAAGGTGATACCTTGCCCAGGTACCTCCCAGGGGTGGGGCAAGTTGGAATCTGTCTCTTGCTACTTTCAAATAATATAAAATCTTTAGCACCCATATATCCTTTGAGTCTGCCATGAGTTGGGTTCTGGATTTTCAGATTTGTTGTGTTGCTTTGCATGCCCTGCAGTCGTCTGGTGCAAGGCCTCAGGAATGGGTCTGGAGGCACTGTGGAGGTCTTAGCTGGGAGGTTTGTGTGCAAACCTGGCCTCAGCAGAAGAGTCTGTGGCTATGACTTCCCCAGCCTGAACCCAGACAGAGCTGATTTTCAGGACAGCTGCTGGGTTTGGCTTTGTTGTGGATAGGTTTTTCTCCTCAGCCTTGTTTACTTCTCCCCAGACCTGAGGTAATGGGACAATAGTGTCACCTTGATCTTGTCTCAAGTTCCCTTAGGCAGCTTAACTCACAGTGCCAAGTTCCAGTCAGGAGGGGTGGGCTTGGGTGGTCGCAGCTTCTTTATACAGTTTTGTCACAATGGGCAGAAAGTCCTTTATAATGATATTTAAGCCATTAGCCATAACATTCCAGTCTCTCATTAGTCTCTCAGCTGTGAGGAGCAGCTGATAGAGCAAGGGTGCTTTAGCCTAAAGAAGAGGAGGCCCACTCTAGCTATTTTTGAGTAATATTTAGGCTACAGTTTTGTCTCTTCGAACTGTTATTAATGTTCAGATTTTTAGCTCCAGGTTTCAGTATGATCTAACTTTGAATTGCACAAGGTAGCCATATAGTTCAAATAAAGTCCAACTAGTGGCCTAACTATACTAGCTACTTACACCAAACAAGCACTTAGCTACTTTCAAGTAATGTACCATTTTTAGCACCAGAATATGCCTTGAAGCTGCCATGAATTGGGTTGTGGATTTTCAGAGTTCCATTGTTGCTCCTTCCAGTTTTGTTGAGGCATTGTCGCTCACCTGCGACATCGTCCCTTGGAAATGGCGTCTGGTTTGCCAAAGAAGACACCAACACCTCGTCTTTTGTCCAGGGAAGGGCTGAAGCCTCATACTGTGAGTACCCACTGTGGCTGTGTTAAGGCTGGCACTGCCCTGGTGTCCCTGCTCTCCCTGCTCCTGTTGTCCAGCAGTGCTGTGAAGCTGCAGAGCCCCTGCCCAGCCCTTTGTGCTGTGCTGCTGTTGCTGGGGCTGTCCTGGTGCAATAGGGAACACTGTGGGATGCTTCAGCTGTGTCTTGCCTGGCTGTGCCAGCAGAGCCAAGTGAAACCAATGCACAGCTGAAGGCCTGAGCATGTGTTCTGTCCCTTTGCCTTTGCCACAGGAATTCCTTCTGTCAGGCTGGGCACTCACCTGTGCTGCTCTGACCATCCTGCCCTTGGGCACCTGGGCATGTGGTGGGGGGAAGCTCAAACTCTGCCCAAAGCCTTGAGAGCCACGGCTGGTCCCAGCTGGAAGAGCTTCCAAAGCAGCTGTTCTCTCCCAGCTCCTGTGTGGGCACAGATGCAGCCCTGCAGGCAGCGCTGGAGCCAGGGCCACAAAGCTCACTTGGCTGAAGATGCCCCACTGCTGAGGCTCTGTCAAGGAGATGCCTCTGTTTTCTTCTGTGGAGGGCTCTGTCAGCCCAGACAGAGAAAACAATTAACAGGGAGAACTAAAACCTGGACACATTCCTGTGCACCTCACTCTTGGTACAGTGTTCCCTTCTTGCATCTCTTGGACTCATCCAGCAGCGATCTCTCCTTGCTGTGAGTTCTGAGCGTTGTGCAGGGATGGAGTTCAGGCAGTTCTGAGAGCTCCTCCCCATTCTCTGGAAAGGTCACTGCCTCAGTCCAATGAAACGTAAGAGGAAACAAATGCCCAAAGAGCAGAAATCCCCAACCATGTCCCATGCAATCATGGAGAAGGCAATGGGACAGAGCCATATGGCTGGAGTATGTGTGTTCCACTCTGTATTATTAATTGTATTAATTCACTGATGCTAAGTATTTCAGCAGGAAACCCCCAGGGCTTCCAGGAATGTCCTAGTGGCTGTGATCACAAGTTATTCAGCAGTGCCACTTGTTCAAGAAAAGCCTTTCTGAACAAGCACAACTCTGAGGCTCTAGCTGGTTTACTTTTGCCTTTCAGCTGCTTCCCTCTAAGTTCCAGAGGGAGAAGTTTCTCAGCAGGAAGAAGGAGGCCAGCACTGGGGGGAGTATTCTGCCCAGAATTGGCCCATTTCTAGACAGGAGTGAGACTCGCCCAAAGGTAGCCTTTTCCTGCTCTTTTCCTTTCTGTTTCACATGAAGTTTGAAGAGGGTGTGTGTTTGTGACAGGCTTGCCTCCAGCAAAATACCTCAGTGTCCAGGTCCTGCTGTCATTGCAAAGTGCTGGGAGTGGTGGACTGGGAGTCCTGATCTGCACTAAGCCAACACAAATACCCTCTGCTGAAGCTGCTGGGGTGTGCTGGAGTGCAGCTGCCATTGCTAAAACAATGGGAGGAAGGCTGGGGACACAGAGACCCAAAATTGCCCCTTGCCATTCTCCTGCTGAAGGAGCCACCTCTTGCTTTGGTGTGGTCACCATCAAATGCTCGGGGTCACAGGATTCGCTGCAGAGTGGCAGCGTTGGCCTTTGAAGGCCAAGGATCTGCAGGAATTACTTCAGATTGAACACAACAAATTGCATTTCTGCTTTGGGCTGGAACAATGTGTTGGACCCTGACGGGGTGTTAGATTTTGCAGGCTGCCAGATGTACAGGGGACTGGCTCTGGGCAGAGGGGAATGGATGTGCTTTGTCTGGATCAGTGCCTTCTCAGAGGTGTGTTTAAAGCTGCTTTTCTGGCAGGACTAGTTTGGTATAAAGCACAGTCCAAACGGGTAGGTGACTGAGGTGGGCTGTTGAGTAGGAAATTGGAAGCAAGAGACATGGAACACAATCCAGGTAAAGGATTGTCCTGGAGAGGAGCCTTGGGAACACCTCAGGGAAGGGCACAGCTAAGGGACAGTGTGCTGCAGCCACTCCCTTCAGCAGAATGTGTCTGCTGTGAAGTCACAGACGAGACCTGCTTGTGTCTCTGCAGTGACAGCAGTGTGGCTGGAGAAGGCAGACAAAGCAGGGCAGAGTTTTCTCCAAGCAATGTCTCTGCTCCAGAAGCATTTGCTGTTGTTGTGTCATTCCAGACGTGCCTCTGCAATGGCATGAAATAAGATCGCAGTAATGACAAGAAAGCACCCATTTAAAGGCCACTGAAAAAGGAGATACCAACTCTACTTTTACCCAAGTTGCTGAGAAAATAACTGAAACTTATCCTCATTCAGCATTCACCTCACTTGTCTTTTTATTTTCAGCTCATTTGTCTTTTTATTTTTGCCTTTTCCTCTCTTTGGAACACACTAACTTTTAAATACAATGAAAAGGAACAAAATCATCAAAGCAAAGGAAAAGTGTTTCTTAGTAAGGATTCAGCTGAGCCGGGGATGTCTCCCTCCCTGAGAGCCAAGCGCACACACACACCCTCTGAGAAAATGGCAATCTTTGTATCCCCATTGTACCCGGCTGGGGCGGTCCCTGTGCCCTTTGCCATTGGATGGGTACTCAGGAGCTTCCATTCTCTACTGAGCACCAACTTTTCTGTGCCCTCCCTTCTCGTCCTCCTTCCTTTTGGTCAGGTCTTCAACCCTGTCCCTCTCACTGTGACACTCAACAAACCAACCTGAACAAATGCAAACCAAAAATAACACACAGAACCAACAAATTCCATTCTTTTGCTTAATAACCTTTTGGCTTCAGCCAAGTGTCACCTCATCTCTCAAACCTTCTCTGGTCCTGTGCTCTTCTTACTGATGTCTAAGTTGTAGAGCAGAAAAGATATTTGCAGTTGTGCGGGCCTCGGTTTCCCTGTCTCAGAGTAAAAGACATCCCAAATCCTTTCCCATGGAGTCTCCTGTAAATTCATGGGTTTTACTTACTCCATGAGTGCTCAGTCAGTGCCCCAGAGCTCTGTGACCACATGGGCACAGGGCTGTGTTTTAGGAAAGTGCTGCCTGGCATTCTGGAGAAAGAAACCTGGAGAAATCCATGCCAGAAGAGCAGCTTGGCTTGAGCCTGCTCTGTGTGGCCCAGCAGCTGTGGATCAGCTCAGAGCAGAGGTGGGTGAGCCACTGTTTGCCCAGTGTGGGCTGGGCAGACGTGCTCCCCCAGAGTCTGTACTTCACTGGGGATCAGTGGAAGATTCTCCTGCATGAACCTTCCTCCCAGCAGCTGAAGCTCTCCCTGCTCTCTCTCCTCTCCAGCTGCCATCAGCTGCCCCGAAACAGAGCTGGTTTGGGGTTTCCCCACCAGAGCTGGTATTTCAGAACTTCGTCGCTCGGGAGGTCTCTGAAATGGTGCTGTCTCTCATGAATAAGGACAAGGTAAGTGCTGGCACGTGAAGCTTTAACACTGTGCTGGAAGAGGAGAGTGCTGTCATTCCCTCAGTGTACAGCAAAGCAAGTTATCTGCTGCAGCACATGCAGAAGAAAATGTCTCAGCACCTTGTTCTGCAAGATGGTGGAAATCTTCCTGTGCTGGGAATTGTGCCCAGATTTTTGCCAGGTGTTGATGGTGTCTATCCCAATGGAGTTTCCTTCTCTCGAAAGCTCTGGATTGACAGGAATGTTGAGTGCTGTACAGTTCTTACCTGCTCTCATGCTTTGCCTTGGGTCTATAGCACACCCTGTGTGTCCTTGGTTAATCTTGGCTCCTGGTAGGAATCTCTGCCTCTCTCAACCAGTTTGGCTCCCTTTATGCAGTTCACAGGCAAAGCTCAGGGGCTGAGCCTCCTGCACTTTATGCTGGAATCACTTCTCATTAATGGCATTGGCCCTGCAGGAACCGTGTTCTGCAAGAGCCCTGCAATCAGAGTGATGGAGCAGAAGCAGTGAGAGGCCTTTAGGTGCCACTTGAGGCTCCTGCTCAGCTTCATCCAGCTCTGCTCAGCTTTTCCAAAAGCAACACGGTGCTCTGCTTTCCCTTTGCAGAAGCACAGCACATCCAAAGCCATGTGCTCCTGGAGGTTTCCACCTTCAGCTGAAGAAATTGCGATTGTTTTGCAGTTTCCCAAGAGAGCTGAGAGGGGAAAAGTTGAAAAATGTCAGTTGTGTTCCACTGTAAAGAGGAAAACTTGAGACCATTTGAATTTCAGTCAGGGAAACATTTTCTCAAGTGAGGCTTGTGCCAAGAGTGGGCTGGTGGGAGGAGACAGGAGGGAGTCCAAATCATCTGGTTTAGACTTTTGGAGAGCATTTTGGTGCTCAGGGGTTATGATATCAGTGTGTTAGAAAATGCGTGTGTGCTGTGCATGGGTACCCCAGAGGGCAGAACCTGGCCTCCTGGCTGCAGGCAGGAATGCCCAGCAGCCCAGCTTGCCTTCACAAGCAGCAGGAAGCCCTGGAGAGCCAAGATTGGCTTTGCATACTGGAACCACACTGTCAGTCAGTGCTGGTCCTGTTTCTCCAGGCAGAAAATGCCTCTGAAGCCCCATGGTCAATAGACACCGCCTGTCTGTGTTTCTGTTACTTTTGGCAAGCTGGTTGCTCTCATGGTTTTATGATTCTTCCTTGCTGCTTTACTGCCCATTTAAGTTCTCTTTGCCATCTCCTTGTTTTAGGGATTGTCTTGCTGTGTTCATTCCTTCTTTTGCTTTTCAGGTTTGCTTTTATTCCCAGTAAGACCACAGTGTTTGGTCTCCTGTCTTGCTGCTCTGCCTGCCTGACTGTATCCCCAGAAGGTCCCTACCCAAACCTGATCTGCTGGAAGGGAATTTCTTCCTTGCCCCACAGTAATGTGCTGGCTTGCTTTTAGGTAGCACATTCCCCCTCTGGAACATGACAACTTCATGGCTGTGTGCAGGCAGAAGCCAGCAGGTTTTTTGGCCTTGTTTAATACGCAGGTGACTTGGTTCAGATGCTGTGTCTCCATCCTGCTGGTGCTGACCTGCTCGGCCCTTCCTTCCCAGCAGGCACTGCCCTACTGCCCCTGGCCAAAATGCGGGAGCCAGAGAGAAGGGATTCAAGTTCAGCCTTGTGAATGATGTGCCTGTGCCTGCTCAGCTGAAAGTGCTTTGGAAAAGGGGCAAGGGAGGGATGTTAGCAGGGCATGGACAGGTCTCCTCTCGTCCTGTTTCCACAAGTGGCAAAATCAAATTTCATGTCTTTGCTGCAGTTTCTTCACGTGGTGAAGGTCTCCATGGAGAGCTCACCTTACTTCCAGCTGGTGAGCTCCAGCGATGCGTACCGTGCCGTGCCGCCGGGCGCCTCTGCCCCTGTGCGCATCCGCTTCACCCCCAGCAAGAACAAGGTGAGGCTGGAGGAGCCACAGCACACAATGATCTCCACAGCCATTGTTTTCCCTGCACTCTGGCTCCAGCCCATTGCATGCTGTGAGCTGGGCTCCAGGCGTGGGCAGGCAGCCTGCAGCCAGTCACACCTTGGCACTGCTGGCAGGCACTGCAGCCAGGCCTGAGAGGCTCTGCTTCCCCTCCGTGCACATTGCTGAGCGTTGCCAAGGGAAGATGCACAGGAAACAGGATGAAAATGACAGAGGGCTGCTGATAGATGTTGGGCCATCTCTAGGTGCAGTGGAAGGGGTTTCATTCTGATGGAAAACACCAGAGGAACAAAGAGGTCAGAGAGCTTTCCTCCTTCCTGGACTGCCAACAGCTTCCCTGCCTGCCCCTGGGCTGGAGCAAAGCCGGTGCTTTTTCACTCCCTCTGTTGTGCAGCCTTGCAGCTGTGCTGTCCCAGAGCACAAGTGAGCATGGCACAGCTGCAGGGCCAGGGCAGAGGATGTGCTGTGCCTGTGAGCCCGGCCTGGCACAGGCACACTGGGCTCTGGGTGCCCTTGGTCAGCAGGAGATTGCTGAGCTGCAGGGGACTTGAACACCTGCCTGCAGGAGCTGGTGTAGGGCAGGTACAAGCTGCAGGCAGAGCTGTGGGCCCAGAGCCCATGGCAGTGACACTGCTGGGGCTCTGTCTTCATGCCTGTCGCTGTGCTTGCTCTGTCAGCTGGCACCCATTCCGTGCCAAAGGTGCTTTTGTGGGGAGGTTTGAACAGCAGTGCTGAGGCCCTGGCAAGTCTGATCTCAGTGCTGAGATCTGGAGGGTTCATGTTCTGATCTGGAGGCTTGTTCATACAGAAGGGTTGAGGGCATGGCATGGAAGGGAGGAAGCCTGGCAGGGAAACAAAGAGAGGCCCTTTCCAACAGCATCCTGCTACCTCTTAGCACTGTTCTTCTCCTGACTTGGTTGGACAGGCAAAGTTAGAGGGGAGTTGTGAGCCAACTGATGTTTCTGCACCAGGCCAGAGGTGCAGGATGTCTTTGGGTGCAGCTGTTTTCTCCTCTTCCTTTTGCTGCTTAGAGTCAGTTGAACACTTTGTCCTATTCTCAGACAGTGGGAATATAGAAGCCTAAAGAGCAATGTCCTGTGTTCCCCAGCTCCATGTTGCTTAGAAGGGGCTTAGGAATTCTTTAACATCATTAAAGTTTAGAGTAGGAATGATGGTGGCCTAGGGCTGTTATCTCTATGAGCCAAGTGACACAAGAGCTGAATGCCACTGAGACAGATTTTGCAAAGTGCACTGGTGCCTTTAAAATGTGACATAGTAGTAGAACTTAGTGTTCATTTGAGGGTGCAATAGGTAAATTGATGGCCTTGAAGGGGTATAGGAAATGGTTTTTCTTCTGCCATGGGGATGGCACTAAATGTCCTGTGCTGAGCCAGTTTCTTTTCCTGCAGGATTATTGCCACGAGCTGGTGTGCCTCACTGCAAGGGAAAGGATCGTTGTGCCAATTCGGGCCATTGGTGCCCGAGCTGTGCTGGACTTCCCTGCCCAGCTGGACTTCTCCAAGTGTCCAGTCAAGGTCAGCGCCCAGCAGACTCTGCTGGTGCGCAATGTCGGTGCCCGGGCAGCTCGGTACCAGCTGAGCACCCAGAGGTGAGGCAGCTCATCTGTCCCTGTGCAAACACCTTTGGGTGAGAGCGGAGTTGGGAAAGACCTACAGACGGAACCAAGCATCAGATCTGCTGCCCTGCAGCCTGGCTGGAAGTGAGCAGGATGGAAGGCATCTGCTCTTGCTTTCAGTGGCCTTGGAGCTTTCTGTGTCCCAGATTCCCTGGAGGCTGCTGGAACATGTTGGGAGCTGGCTTGCACCCTGCTGAGCACAAGCAGCTTCGGAAATGCTTCCTCAGCACTGTCAGCCAAACAGAGCCATACTCTGGGAGGCCACAGGCACGTGGCTTTGCAGTGGTCCTGGAGGGGATCTCTGGAAATCATCTGAGCAAACACACTGCTCAAAGCAAGAGCAGTGTCTGGGGGTTGCAAGGTGCCATTGGGAGACATGGACCTGTCTTTAGATGCCATACAAGAAAACAAACATGTCAATGGACCTAGTTATAAAAGCAGAAGAAAACAACCTTTTTAAAACCCCTCCATACCTTATCTTTTCTGCCTGTCAGGTGACGCAGTGATTCATTGAGAGGATGGATCTAACAGGATGAGAAGTGTCTTAAGGAGCAGCTCACAATTAACAGAGAAAAGCCCAAAATTTAGCTTTCCAGGCCTATCTCTTGGCAGTGATTTTCCTTTGGTTCTTACAGTGTCAGGGATGTCTCCTTCACAGCTCTTCTAGCTGTGGGCTCAGGGAACAGTTTAGTGGTGTTGGCTGAAATTCAGAGGAGTTACGTTTAGCTGTAGACTTGTAGAGCTTGTGTCTTTGGGTCTTGGGGAGCCAGGTGTGTGTGAGAGATGACTGCTACAGCAGGAACAGAGGAGTCTGGTGGGTACCGCCCAGGGATTGAAGAGATGCGGGGGCTGATTTGCACTCAGTTTTTCAGTGCTGACGGCTGAGTCTTGGACTTGGCTGGATCCTCTTATCCTGATAATTTGAAAAGAAGAAGACACCTTCTTTCTCAGGCAAGCCCTGAAGTCGTTATTGGAAATGTTATTCCCATCCTGCCACCTGAAGGCAGGAGCATGTAACATGGGGCAGGAGTGGGAAGGGAATGGAATGGAAGGTAGTGCTGAAGCTTGGCCAGGGATTCCCCTAACTGGCAGCTTCTCTATTGTGGTGAAATTTCTGGCCAAAGACTAAGAACAGAATGCTGTGCCTTGCCCCCAGCAGGCCCTGATCCCCCCAGCCCCAGCAGAGCTGCAGCCGTGCTGGCATCAGCCCCGGGGCAGATGCAGGAGCACGAGCACTGATCTGGCTCTGGGGCTGCTGGGGCCTTGTCTTTCCTCCCCTCCCTCCAAAGTCTCACGTCCAGCACATGAACATTGCTGGCCCAAGGCTTCTCCATCAGCCAGCAGTGATGTTCTCACCAGTGGCAATGGGAACAGGTCAGCCCATAATTACAGCAAGAGGTCCTTAATGAGCAGAACCTGAAGTGAGTTCATCAGCTGTTACTACTGACATGAACAAAGTTCAGCTTGGCAGATGTTCTCTTTGTTTTTGTGTGTGATGCATTCATCAGCAAAGTCCCCAGAACACATTTGAAGTGACAGATTGACCAGCAACAAAGCACCAAGGCCAGGAACTTTTGTTTTCTCACTGGGGCTGTAGAAGGGCACAAAGCCCAGCAGCTGCTGGGCAGAAGCACATTTCCCCTGAGCTGTCCCTGAGCATCAAAGCACAGAGTCTTGTGCCTTTAACCGAGCCATTGCCTGCTCTGTCCTCGGCCTCCAGGGGCAGCGTCACTGCACCGAGTTTACACTTCGACCTGGCTGAGCTCGACTTCGGGGACATCTCCTTTGGTGAGTGTTCCCTGGGCTGGGACACAGCCTCAGGGATGTGTGCCTTCCAACAGAAAAGCATCCCTCACTCCTGCTCTGCCCCAGCAGCCTCTTCAGGCTGTGAACTGCAGGGCTGCTGCTGCTGCTGCTGCCTCAGGGGGCATTTTGCCATTGTGAGATCCAATGGAAGCAAGGAATAGAAAGGCAGTATTTTCTGGTGTCTCTGTGCTGCTTTAAAAGACAGATGTCTGCCAAGGAAGGTGGGAATCTTGCTGCAATGGAAAGATGAGCCCCTCCCTCCAAATGATTATCCCTTTGAAATGACAGGGCTCCCAGGCAAAACTGTGGGAAAAGGAATAACAGTTCTTTGCTAGACTATCTCAGGAGAGCACAGACAAGACAAGAACAGACATTTCCCAGATGCCAAGTCCTGTTTTTCCCCTTTGGTGGAGTTGTGGTCACAGCAGGAGGAGCTGTGGGCTCTGGCAGGGCAGTGGTCCCCCCCCAGCCGGTGCGGGAAGGGAAGGGAAGGGAAGGAGGAAATGCTCCATTTGCACAGCCCCAGAGGGCAGGGGGATGTGGGCAGTGCCCAGCAGCAGCAGCAGGGCAGGCAGGCAGGGTCGGTGCCAGCGCTGAGCTGCAGCCAGGGCAGCCCCGGGCCGAGCACAAACCTCCCGCAGCAGCAGCGGCCGAGCTGTGATCCCCAAGCGGGAGGAAGGGAAGCTCCGCTCCCTGCCCAGCCTCAGCTCCCACTGCACAGCCGCCCACGGCATCACGCCACAACTGCCAAAAAACCCCAAGGGAAAAGCCCAGCCTAGGGCCAAACCCCCCCAGAACCCCCCAGAACCCCTATCCCCCTTCCCAGACCAAGGGCAACATTCACTGCCAAGCCTAAACCCAGAACAATGAAGTTCATGAACTTCTGAAGGAAACTCATTGTCTTTTTTGAGCTGCTTCTTCCCCAGCCTGCATCACCACGGAGGCGCTTGTCAAGTTGCCCGTGGAAGGAATGAAACACAAAAGGCAAGAGATGGAAATATGGATCTGAAGCAGGAGATTCAGATCCTGCTGAATCCAATTTCATTCCTAAGGGCTCTTGGGCTGAAGGCAGCTGTTGTATCTTTGCTTCTTTGTAACTGTTGACTGTTGTCTGCATGTGCTGGCCTCAGTCTCATTGGAGGTTTTGACATCTGGGTTTGTCCTTTTTGTGCCTGTCTTGCCTCCCTGCTGGAGTCCCTGCTGGAGCTGGCAGTGGTCACTTGGATGGGCACAGGAAGCTCTGGACTGCAGCTGCAGTTGTTTTTTCTCCCCATCTGTGTCCCAGATGCTCTTGGTGAGCAGGCCTGGGGAGAAGTCTCCTCCCCACAGAGCTGGTCAGCCCAGCCAGATGTGCAGTGCAGAGCAGGCTGTGGCTGCTCTGCGCGCTCTGCAGGACATCCCCACTATGAGTGGCTGTATCTCTGGCTTTGCAGGATGGAAAGCAAATCTCAGAGCCAAAGTGGGGTGAAGCCTTGCAGGCAGCACTCTCAGTGAGCAGCATGGCTGTGATGTCCCTGTTTGTGGGCTGAGGTGGGACCTGGTTCCTAATTGCTAATCTCAAAGCAAGGCTTGGCTGTGTCCCCAGTTGAGTGGGCTCTGAGCTGTCACGTGCTCAGTCTGTTTGGCCCAAAGCAAGAGATGCCTTAAGGGTCCTGCAGAGAGAAGCTGCATTAGGGTGCTTTGCATCACGTTCTAGTTCCTGATTCCATCCTCATTTTCTTTCGCTGTAGCTTCTTCTCACTGACAACTCACTCTTTATATGTCTTGAAAAAGGTGGGAGTGTTGGCAGGCTGAGCAGGGAATTGGACAGCTTGAATTCTCAGAGTAAATGCTGGGTCTGGGTGCACACTCATCACTGAGAGAGAACTGGTGCTGGTTTGGGGCAGGTGAGGGAGCTGGTTCCCATCCCAAAGAGAGAAGCTTGCAGTGTTCAGCAGGGCTAGGAGTGGGCATTTTCAAGGCTGCAGTCTGGAATCTGTGTCAAAGGGAACTAAGTGACGATTAATTCCTCATGCAGCTTCTAGGTGAGCTGTAGTATCTTGCCCCCAGGATCATGCCCTGCTGGGTGCCTGAATGGATATTTGTGTCCTTGCCCAGGCTTTCCCTACACGCAGCGCTGCCGCCTCACCAACAGCTCCGCGGTGCCCCTGGCATTCCAGCTCCGCATGTCGGACGATGGCACGCAGCCGGCTGTGGACAGCGTGGATCAGATCCGCAGGGACACCGACCCGGCCTGGAGGAAGGGAATCCATTTCCATGTGGAGCCCAGGGAGTTCACCCTGAATCCCAGCCAAGGCACCATCCTCCCCCAGGGACACCAGGACATCGAGGTACGGCAAGAGCCCAGCCACAGCCGCTGCAGCACCAGGGCTGGAGCTGCACTGCAGGGTGGGAGGGCTTTAGCTCTGGTGCCAGCTTGGAGCATCCTGGCACTGAGAGATCTGCACTGCTGGGAGGCCTCTGCTGGCTGGCTTACTCGGGATGTTCCTCAGGGAGCACTGTTTGCTTTCCAAAATCATATGCTGAGCTCACAGACCTTATGGCCAAGGCCTGAAACCATTCTTGTGTTTTTGAGAGTGATTGATTTGATTGCAATGGGGCAGAGCAAGGATGAGGGCAGAAGGTGGCTGTTAGAGAGATGTCATTGTATAAAGCAGTTAGCTTTTCTTCTTGGTTTCTTTTCCCTCCTCCTGGGGAGCAGAATGATTTGTGTTCACTGCAGGAAGCTCCAGTGGAGACAAAAAATCTGCAGCCATGTGTAGCGGTTCAAATTTATTGTATTGATTCCTTGTTAAGTGGTTTGTTCTGTTGTACCCCGTGTTCTCCCTGAGTTGGTTTACCCCTGGGTTTTACCCTCCCACAAAGCTGTCCCTCATGCCATTCCCTGCCCCTTGTTCCAGCTCTTTCCCTGCCTGTCAAACCCAGCCCCTTTTGTTCCCCAACCTTCTTTGCCAATTTAACCTGGAGCCAATCCCTGTCTGCAATGCCCCTTTGGAATTCCCCTATTCCTGGAGGCCCCATTGGCCCATGTGAGCCATCCTCCCCACCCTCCTACCCAAAGTGGCCCCAGACACTTGATGTAATCCCCTCAGTGCTCTGCTGAGGATTCTCTTTTGGTTTGCTGTTTGTATCCACCCCCTGCTTTGTGTCTGTACAAAATTCCTTGCACCGGAGTGTCCAGGGCTCTTTTGGCTCTGATCCTTTTGCTTGGAATAAACCCTTCCTTGTGGAACTTCAAGACAGAGATCCTCCTCCTTTCTTCTCTGCCTGGTCCCGTTGGTGGCTTGTCTCTTGCGGTGTTGAGCAAGAGGCTCTGAGGGTTCTGCCTGTGGTCAATGCCCAGCCTGGGGCAGTTCTGAGGATTCTGCCTGTGGTCAATGCCCAGCCTGGGGCAGTTCTGAGGATTCTGCCTCTGGTCAATGCCCACCCCAGCACAGTTCCCCACTCCTGGCTTGGGGCTGGAGTTCTCAGAGCCAGCCCGGGCTCGGGGTCCCAGGGCAGCCATGAACTGCCCAGCACCTGCTGGGCCACACTTTGCCCTCAGCCTCCTGCTGCAAAGCTGAACTCATTGTGGTCAAGTCAGATTTCCTCTACATGGATGTCTTTGTAGTCAGATGAGCAATTGGCCCCTTAATTTGAATGCAGTGGTGCATGGAGCTGTAGTCTAATGTTTTAATGTAGCTGTCCTGTGCCCTGATAGCACGGTGTGTTTAACAAATCTGGTATTGCCAGAAGGCTTTTGTTACTCTGAGACTGTGCTCTACACATGGAGCAGCAGAAGAATGAAGGGCAAATCCTCCCTCAGGAACTGGAGGATATCACCCGTGGGTAATGAGCTTTTGGAAGGAAGAATTGACTGTTCTTCTCTTCCACCAGGTGACCCTGTGCTCCAACACGGTGATGGAGTTCTACCGGAGATTGCTGGTGGACCTGGAGGGTATTGGCAAGGGAGTGGCAGCCCTGATCATCACAGCCAGGTACCAGCCCTTGCCTGGCCTCCCCCAGGCACTGCCTTGCCCAGGCTGTGCTGGCTGCAGCTGCCAAGGAGAAGTGCTGCTGAATGCCCTCATGTTGTGCCAGCTGGACACGAGAACAGCAGTGCTTGGGCAGCAGCCCGTGGTGAAAAGCACGTTTGCTCACAGCCCAGCATGGTCCTGGCCCTCTTCTAAAGGCACCAGGAATGATATCATTGATTGGCCTTGTTTTTGGTGCTTGAGGTGGAACAAATTTCCTGAGGGCCTCCTCTCCTTCTGGCTGCAAGACGTGGGGTTGTGCTGGTTGTGAGCACCGTGCACTGGTTTGGGCCACAGCAAGCAGCTGCTGAGAGTCAGGCTCTGGCTCTGTCCATGAGGGCACATGGCAGGGGGGAAGTGGCTCCCAGCAAGAGTGGGGAGGGCAAGGTCTGACAAGGGGAAAGCAGCCCTTGATGTGGCAGGTCAGCTCCAGTTTTTGTCCTTCCCTCTGCTTCCCATTTTGACCTTTAATGTTGTCAGAGTTGAGACCAAAAGTCGTCGTTGCTGCAGCAGAATTCCATGCTGCTGGGCTGCTGTGGGTGTCAGTGTGATACCCAGAGGGATGCAGCTCCCTGGTGCTGTTCCCTGTGCCAGGCAGAGCCATCCAGGCAGTGCCTGGGCTGCCATTGTGTACAGCAGGTGGAGCTGGGGCCAGGCAGTGCCTGGAGCTGTGCAGTGAAGGAGCCAGGGAGCTGCAGGGCCTGGCAGGGGCTGATCAGCCCCTCTGTGGGGCAGCTGCTGTCTCGTGCCCTCCAGGGCTGGGGCAAAGAGCTGAGTTCTCAGGCAGGGCAACAGCACCATGGCAGAGAAGGGAGTCATTTTTACTGAGACCCTGGAGCTGTGTGTTCCTTGAGCCTTAGGGAGCACTGATCCTTGTTGGGAAGGCTCCCCCAGAGCTCGTGGGTCACTGGGACTCTTCCAGGAGTCCATGCCAGCCTTCTTGGGTAAAGGAGGGGCTGAGGCAGCTGTGGGGCAAAGTGCTCTGCCTGGGGCACTTGGCAGCCTCTGGGTGCTGCCTCTCAGGGTTTGCCCCTCCTTGACAAGACATGTTGGAGTGGGAAGAGGTAGAAGGCAATTTATTGTAGGGCTCTTCAATGTGCATTTGACAGTGACCAATGTGTTCTGCTCCATTTCACAATCTTTGGGGGTAGGCATTCTCCATTCTCTCAGTATCTCTGATTGTCCTGGGGTCATCTCTTTGCCCAGATGTCTCGTTCCTGAGCTCCAAGTGTCCCCCCAAGTGCTGCTGTGTGATGAGTGCCACCTGAAGGTGCCCTATGAGAGGAAGATCTTCATTAGGAATCCCAGCCACCTTCCTGGCTGCTACGGGCTTATTCCCCAGGTTTGGCATCACATCCACCTCCTCCTGTCAAATAATCCTGAGGAGATTATTAAGGGAAAAAAGGGTTTGGATAAGACCTTTCTGGTTTCTAATCAGTCCTAAAGATCTGCTGAGAACAGGATCCTACCCAGCTGTAAACTTTAGGAGGCAGTTTAAGCTCCTGAGGAAACAGTTGATGTTCCAGTCCTCAGGGCGTTTTCCTGTGGGAGATCTTAGAGGGTTGTGAAAAGCTGCTGCACCCACAGACACCAGTGCCTGTGCTGGCAGCCTCCTTGCAGGATGCCCTGGGAGCGGTAAACCTACAATTCTTGCATCTTGTTTGTGCCTTTGACCTTTGTCCTGGGGAGTTTTAAAGGTGTGTGTAAGTGTCTGTTGTGGTGGATGTTAAGGAGCCTAAAGTTTCTTGAGAGTTCCCTCTGAATCTGCATTTCATTGTGTCCCTTCCAGAAACGCAAGGAGGACTCTGCTGTGCTCTACTCCAGCCCCAGGCCCTGTGGGATTGTGCAGCCCCAGAGCACAGCAGAGATCCCAGTTGTGGTGGCAGTGCAGGCCCTGGGCACTCATCGCACCAACGTTCTCATCGGCGTGTTCGGGGATGAGAGAAACCCCCTGGTGAGGGCAAGGGGAGATGTGAGCCTGTGTGCAGCTGCTCCTGGCAGGGTGCACAGGGACAGGGATTGTGCCGGGGAAAACAGGCACAGGCTGCTGGGGAGAAGGACAGGAGGGATGGGGGCACAAACAGCTCCTGCCTTAGAGGTGGGAATCTCAGTGTCTGACACAGAATGGAGTTGGGCGAAGCTGGAATCCAGGGGCATTTGAGTTCATTATTCTTTCAAATGCTGTTAACTTTGGAAACATCTGTTTGAAAATGTCATCTCTCTGAGCACAAAAGAGGATGTCAGGAGTCTTCTAGGAACCTTGAGCTTTCTGTAAAAGAAAGGAAAGCTGGCATTTGAAGACTGGTTGAAAGGATTGAAACTTCGATTAAAACATATGGAAATGGCAATGCCAAATTCCTTGGATGGCACCAAACATCTGAACCTGGGCCATCGTGGCACTGCCTGTAAATCAGTGAACAGGAAGGAAAGGCAATGCAGGCTGTGCCAGGGAGCCTGAAGTTTGACCAAACAGTTGCTTTCAACTATCAGGCTGCTTCCCTTAAAGAGGAGGGTTTCTCCCCACCAGAAGAACCAGTTGTTTAACTGTCAGCCTGGTCTTCATTAGAGATTTCTTGGAAAGATAAAAGCTTTGGGCCAATAATTTTTAGTTTGAAAGGTTCTCTTACCTTAATCCTTTTCAATTTGGAGGTGAACATGTAATTTTCTTTTTCCCCAAAAGCCCAGCATTTCAGCTGGAGAGTGGTAGCTGTCCCTAAAGAAAAAACTTGAGCAGGGTTGAGCTGCTGAAGCTTTTTTAGGTTTCTCTGTTGTGGTTTGTTTTGGGTTTTTTAAAATCTTTCTTGCTTGCTTCCTGGAACAGAGGGCACAATTACGGAGCTCAGGACGGCTGGCAGAAATCTCCCCAAGCCCAAGGCTGGCAGAGCTTGGCAGGGTCCCCGCACCACAGCCTGTGTATGTATGGATGGAAGGATGGATGGATGGGGAATGCGACCTGAGTCACCTGGGAGTGTTGGAAAATGTCAACCAACCCCCCAGCGGTGTCAGGGGAACATTCCTGATAAATCCCAGGTGGAGCTGCCGAGTTTCTGGCCTTGGGCACTGGGTGGGCTGTGCTGGCTGGGCACTGGCTGGGTCTGCCCCTCGGTGTCTCAAATCTCACCTTTTTGCTGCCTTCTCTGTCTTTTCCTCTCCCACTGTGCTTTTTGCATCCCCACCAGGTGTAAATGCCTGTCCTCTGTAGTTGCTCAATGCAAGCAGTTGCAGCTGCTGCAGCACCTCAGTGTCATCCCTGGGCTGCCTTTAGAACAGACCTGCCCCAGCCTGGATTGGGAAGGGCTGGATCAAACCATTTCTCAGTTCAACGTGCCAGCACTCAGCCAGGGGCTGCATCCTGGCCAGGAGCTGCTCGTGCAGGTGTCCCTCCCTCCCTCCCACTGCAGGTCCCTGTTCATAGTTATTTATTTTCCAGAGATGAGCTCCACCCACCTAAATTCAAACCCCAGCCACCGAAAGAGAGAAGAACCAGTCTGGATTGTGCAGCAACTCAATGGAGGCACTTCAGGACTGGACAGGAGGAGGCAGCCAGAGCCCTGAAAGAAGTGCAGGATTTTAGCCAATCTTCAGGAGCAGAGGTGGATTTTCTTGTACACCTACTGCTTGCTTTGCCTCCCCAGCCTGCCAGCACCAAGTCCTGCTCATGCTGAGCTCCCTTTTTGCTGCCCTGCTGTGCTGTGCCCTGACAGTGGGCTGGGCAGCAGGGCCAGTGGCTGGACATGGGCTGAGGGGGAGGGAGAAATAGGAGAGTTTTCCTTGGAGAAGCTGACTCAGATCCTACAGGCCTGTGCTGAGTGTGGGATTTTTTGCCTTGTTTCCTTCCCAATGTAAGATGAGGCTTTTCTCTGCATCATCATGGTAACACCTCCAGCTTCCCTCCCAGAGCAAGCTGGGGTGATCCTGATCTCCATGGACCCTCTTCCCAAAGCAGCCAGACTCCCTGTTTGCAGGGCTCTGCTTTCACCCAGAGCTGCTATTGCACTGCTGGCCCTGGAGCTGTCTGACAAAGGGAGACTTTGCAGGGGGGCTGTCTCTTCCTCCCAGCATAGAAAATGGCTTGTTTTTTGGGTGCCAGCACCAACTGCTGAGCACCCTCACCTGCCTCGAGGCTTGGAGGGATTCAGGTGCTCCCTGGACGTGGCGCACACTGCCCTGGGAGCAGAGAAGGCAAGAGGGAATCTGTCTCCCTTGCCCATTGTCAGTGTGGCAAGCAGGGCTGGAGCTGCCAGTGCCACTGGGGGCCCTCAGCATTGGCCACAGAGGGGCCTCCCATCCCTGCAGGCCCATCACAAAGTGCTGCCGGAGCAGCTGCTTGTTGGAGAGGCCATGCAGGACACGTTGCAGGGCTGTCCAAGGACGCTGTGCAGCACCTGTGGAGGGCACTGCTCCCCCTGGAACTCCTCAGGTGCTCCATAGGAAATTTTTGCAGGAGCTTTTGCTGTAGCACCTTGAGAAAGAAGCATTTAAATCAGAGAGAGAGGGGAAGAGCCTCAGGAGTCAGATGAGCTGGGCTGGACTCCTTCCCTCAGCTCCAAGAGCTCTCACTCAGAGTCTCCTCCTTTTCTAAAAGCAGGAAGTTTTGAAACTTTTTAAAGGCAAGTTGGGCATCAGAGAGAATTTCTACTGCCAGGAGCCATCCCAGTTCACTTTCATGTCATGTACTAATTAATGCATTGACCCGTGAGTATGGGAGAAGATTTTCCCCATGGTCCCTGCACTGGTCAATGGCATGGATGCAGGATGAGGTGAGGGTGATTCCGGCAGTGTTTGGGGAATAGGCCCCTCTGGCTACAGCGGCACTTTGCTCCAAGATGCTCTTCTGCCTCCATTTCCATGCTCAACACCTCAATCTCTCCTGTCTTCCATCCAGGCTTTCAATATCCTGCCACTGCCAGGTGTGCTGCAGCCAGGAGAGAGCTAGCAGGTCTCCTCCACCTTCTCTGGCCAGCTCAACACCACCTGCAATGTCCCGGAGCTGTGCCACATGGAGGGAGGCTCCACCTCCGAGGTGCTGGTGCCCAGGGCGGCCTCACGTGTCAGCTCCTCCCTGAGCCCCCAGGAGATCAACTGTGGCTCACAGGCCCCTCTCAGGGACAGGTGAGTCAGCCTTCCGTGGGTTCCTGCTCTGCCATGGGTTATTGTCCCTGCAGGGCTTCCCTGCTCCAAGGCCTCTGAGCTCAGAGGAGCTGCAGAGCAAAGGCCAGCAGCAACACAGGGATGGCCACTCTGAGCTCCCTGGCTTCCAAGAGAGGAAGGACCTTCTTCTGTTGAGACAGAACATCTTCTTCTCTATTTGAGTTCTGAGCCCTCCTGGCTTAGCTGCTGTCTGTGGGGAGCTGGGCTCTGGGCTTGCCTTGGCACCACCTCTAGAGGTGTCTTGAAGTCCATGGTGTTGAGTGGCATCTTCTTCATCATCTGCCTTCTTCACCAGAACAGTGGGACTGTGGTATGGGCAGGCGTGGGGCACAGAGCAAACCTTGCTTTGGGTCCTGCTCCTGCCACAGATGAAGTCCTTGCACTGCTGATCTGCCAGGGTTCTCCTTATGGTGGCGCAGCAGCCAGAAAAGCTCCTGTCCTTTAGGCTCCCCTGCAGCTGCAGCCGTAGGCAAGCACAGGAGAAGCTCAGCTCCAGCAAGGCAGCCCAGCTCAGGACACACAGGCACAAGTGTGGAGCTGGGAGTGGAGGCTGCTTAAAGCAAGCCTGTGCATCAGGACTTCTTCAGGCCAGGCTGAAGTTGGTTTCATGGGGAGGAGATGGATGAGGCTGCTTCCAATGGTTTCCATGGCAGCCAGCACTGGTTTGCTTGGTCCCAGCTGGGTTCCAGCAGGAAATCTGCCTGACAAGAGCCTGTCTTGCAGGAGAGGAGTTCCTGCAGCCTTTGCTTTCTGACTGATAGGATTGTTCTCATGAAGGAGCAGGCTAGGAGTCGTTAAAACCGAAGATCACGGGCAGAGACTCTCTAACTAATTAAAGTTAGATTGTGGGATGTTTAATAACACCGGCAGGCGGCACCAGAGCCGTCCCTAAAAGGCATGACCACGCTGTCCAAGGTTCTTTGCCCTCTCCTTATTTCCCAAGATCTTACATACAATACATCTGCACAACCCCAGCACCTCCCATCCCTGCTCTGTATTCAAATGAGGTCATTGGTCCTTCACTCCTGTGCAATTCTTCCCTTGAATTGGGTCAATGGTCTCGAATTGGGTCAGTGGTCTTAAGGGATGAAGTCAGGAATATCTTCATCAGATCTCTGTGACCCTCTGGCACCATCCAAGGTCCCCAACTTAGTGATTGATTGACATCAAGCCCAGGTGCTAACCATTGTTCTCCTGGTTTCAAGATGTTCTTATAACAGTTCACTTCCTCCACTTCCTTCTAGAAAGAAGCTCCTAATGGTATACAATAGCACAATCAGCTCCAGCTTAAGCATCTCATAATCATTAACCTATGGTCTGCCTATCTAACCTACATCCTGATCAATGGGAATTGCTTCTAACCCTCAGCTGAAATCTGAACTCTTTAAAATCATGCTTCAGCTATGCCCAGGGAGAAGGGAGCTGAATGAGCTGAGTAAGAACTGTAGGAGAGCTAAGCAGATGTCAGCAATCTGTGCTCTGCTTTAAAATGGGAAGCCAAGAGATCAAGGGCATTTCCAGGCACCAGCGCAGAGAGCTGCTGGATCAGCCTTTGGCAGGGGCTGGAGGGGTCTGGCTGTGCCTTCAGAGGGAGCTGGCACAGTCAACACCTTATGATGGCAAAGCTCAGGTTTGGCTGGTCCTGGAGCTCCCCTTCCACCCATGCCCTCACTTGGGATGTTCCCAACCTATGTGGGTTGAGGAGAATTCATGGAAATGGCCTCAGGGTCAAGGAATGAAGTGCAGGGCCAGCCAGGACTAGGGAGCCCAAGTTTCTGGTGGGACTCGCAGCCATGTTTTCTGTTTTGTCTGCAGAAGGGAGCTGAAGGAGCCAGCTCAAAAGGTCGAGGAGGAGGCAAAAGCCTTAGAGGAGGAAGACAGGGGGAAGGAGGAAGAGAGGCAGAAGAAGGAAAAGAAGAGTGTCTCTGTTGGGAAGCAAGCTCCAAGACCAGCGAAGGGGAAAACCAAGACCCGGGAGAAGAAAGAAGCCCATGCAAAAGCATCAGAGAGGAAGGAAAGCAGAATCCCAGAGAAGAAGGAAAGCAAAATCCCAGAAAAGAAGGAAACCAAATTCCCAGAGAGGAAGGAAACCAAAATCCCAGAGAAGGAAACCAGAGCGCCAGAAAAGAAGGAAACCAAAGCCCTAAAGAAGAAGGAACCCAAAGCTCCAGAGAAGAGCGAAACCAAAGCCCTAAGGAGTGCGAAAGGAAAGCCCTAAAGAAGGGGGGAGCTGCAATCCCAGAAGACCCAGCTGAGCTGGAGAACTCTTTACTCTTTATTCACAAAATTCGTTTTACACAGTTTGACAGACCTCGTGTGCAACATTAGTTAGTTCATAGATTTCCTAGCAGTTCTTCTGTTATTGGTTAATAAATTAGATTTTACTTGTGCATCAAATCTCTCTATTTTATTGTTTACCTGTTCTCTTCACCAAGTCTCATGGGACTAATCCCTTGTTGTTGCAGGTGCATTTTTGCAGTTTTTCACCCTCAGAATAGATTGTTCACAAAGTCTCATTCTCCAAATAGCTTCACATGGGAACTTGTAACTGCTTAGCTGCACTCAGAAGAGATGACAGGCCAGCTATTAATATGGCAGAAGAAGGCCTGATTTCAAAAGGCCTTTCTTTTATCATTATTCTACTGGTCTATGACATCTCCCCCTTTTCGTTCATTTAAAAAAGGCTCCTATGTTCTGATGTTGAAACAGCTCACTCTTGTGAGGGTATTATCTCATCACAGTTGTCCCTGGTTATCTATTAGATATGGGATAAGATAGATAAATGACCAATTACAATCAACAAAACTTACCAAATTCTATCAAGTCATTGACACAGGGTTTTGCAGCATGAGAAAACAAAAGAAAAATGTCCAATGTCTCTTAGGGAAATGAAAAGAAATGACCATTGTTTCCAATTAGTTGAGAAGGATGAGAAAGTCTGTGAGCTGGAAATGCTGATCTTTGACATCACTGAATGTCCTCCTGGGCACTGGAACAGGGAATAACTGCAGAAGGTTTGTAGGAGCACTGTACCATGAGGATGCCATGAGGCTTTTGTTGGCAAATTGCCTCTGTCAGTTTCCAGCCACAGCCATGTCTTGGCAGTGCTCCTTCTGCTCCTGCTCTGGCCACAAAGGCTGCAAGGTGATGGGGTTATTTCTCCTTTCACTGGGCCTCATTTTTTCAGAACTGATCAGTATCTGATGGAATGAACAGGTGACTGCTTTGAACTGCTGATGATAAAACGCAGGCACATCTTCTCCTGAAGTTAATGAATTAATTAGGCTTCACTGTGATAGAGCCTATTGGGATTTAGATGTGATGATCTTTTTACCAAATTTCTCATGTAAATATTGCATTATTCAAAATGATTAGTTGTCCAAATTTCTCATGTACATATTGCATTACTTGAATGTTCATAAGGCGTTCATTCCTCTTCTTTTTTGTTTTTTAAGAATGAGATGCATGTCTTTTTTTATAAGTAGAATGAAACATCATAGCAAAATAATACATGCAGTGAACAAGAAACTTACAGCAATTAGGAATAATTTGGATCCAACAATCAGGAATATTTCAAATAGCAGAAAAAGCTAACAACATAGGTTTCTTTCACCCACCAGAACCAAAAGAAAGTTTTCTTGGCAGTTCTCTGCTTTTAACCCCCTGTGTTCTCAGAGGCGTATCCATGTCCTCAGTGGCCACACCACGTGCCAATATTCAAATCTGGGCACCTATTGGTTTAACTACAGCATCCCAAAAAACTCACTTGCTTTTCAAACCAGGACAGAGGGTCTCTTTTCCTTCTGGCTGGCAAAGAGGTAACAAGGCCGACCCGGCCCCCATCTCAGCCAGGCCGGGCCGGGTGGCTCCTGCCGTGGGGCCGGGCCCATTCCCAGGGACCCCGCCAGGCCCCATCGACTGCTGGGCAGGGCAGGGGAGGCTGCGGGGCTGAGGCCTGGCCGGGCCATGGCTGCAGTTGTGACCATCTGGGCTCTGCTGAGCCCTGCCCCGCCGCCAGCCCAGGCTGAGCCATGATCCACCGGGCCCCAGGAGCAGCCCCGGGCCGGGCCGGCTCGGCCAAGATTCTGCCACCGTTGGGGTTCAGCCGCAAGCCTCAGGCAGGGGGAGGAGAAGCCATCGGCCCCGGCCATGCTGCTGCTGCTGAGTTCTGGCCTGGCTGCTGAGATCCTGGCCCTGCCCCAGCGCGGCCCATCCTGACACAGCCCCAGCGCAGCTGCTGCAGAAACCTCCATCATAAAACAGCTCCGGCCACAAGCACCGAGCCCGGCTGGGGTCACAGAACCATCTGCAGGCCCCGGGTGAGATATGAACTCTTTCAGTGCTTCCATCCTCCCTCGAGGGAGAGAAAAGGACAAAGTGCAGATACATACATGAGCAGCACAAAGACATGGAGGTCAGTGAAGTGGAAGCTGAGTCCCAGATAGGAGGGATGAGGAGATGTCTTGATCTTGGAGCTGAAATCCTCTTGTAAAGCAATGGAGAAGGATGTAATTGATACATCAGACTCTCTTTTTCCCTATAAGGCATTGAAAAGCATGGGAAGATGACTTGTTCAGCAAAAACCTCCATGCTAAAGTAAGCAAACCTTGAAGTAGCTATGATCCCATGAGAAATTTGAACAGAGAAAGAGAGACGAGTGATGAGACCCTGTGCCTCATGAAGAGAAGAAGACCTCTGTTTGTACACATGAAGATGATTTCAGAAATAGATGAAGAGAACCTTTGTTCCTAAGCAGCTCATCTTTAAACTAATACCCCATAAACTAACATGCCCATAAACACAGATGTGGCAAAAGATGTGAAAAAATGGGAGGGACTTCATGATTGCAGATTTTCTGGGAGGCTGATGTTCATGGGAATTGAGAGCCACGAGAAATATGTTTTCTTGTAAAGCTTCCATAGCATGGAAGAGAGACTCCTTTCCCTACGTGAATTGAAGAAAAACTATTCTAGAGGTGGCAAAGTGACTGAAAATTTTAGGTTTTGTCTCTTTGCATTGTCAGTAAGAAAGAAAAGCTTGCAGGGAGAGGAGAAATTTTCCAAAAGTTTTTTTCGCATTCATATTACTCTTTCTTCTAGTTACTGGTAATAAACTTTTTTTTATACCCTTTTAAAGTTTTGAGGCTACTTTGCCTTTCTCCTAATCCTACCTCACAGCAGGAAATAAGTACGTATAATCTAGTGAGTGTACTGGTATATAGCCAACACTGAACCCATCACAATCATTGCTGTATTCTCCAAGAAATCTCAAATTAGTGAACAAAAACCACTACAGACAGCTTCCTGATGAGCTCCATGAGAGCAGAGGGAAATCAAGGCAGAGCCATGGTTTGTCAGGATTTGCTTGATCCTCATGCGCCTCACTGTGCATTTGGAGCTGAGCCCTTGAACCTTAGGGCCTGAGAGGAGATTGCACAAACCTTTCCAGGAGTCAAAGTCAGAAGAAAACCGCAAAGTGTCTCAAGGCATTCATGGCTCCCACTGAGGTCCATCCCCAACACAGGTTCCTCATGGACTCCTTGGAGGACAGAATTGAAGGCCAGAATGGCACAAAAACCTCTCAGAGACTCAGCGTGGAAAGGAAATTCCAAAGTACCTTAAAAACCTTGAGTATCTCAAAGTATTAATGAGCCCCACTGAGTGTCAGTACAAAGCTCCCAAGGGACTTGTTAAAGTAGATAATTGGGGTCATGATTGCACAAACCTCTCACAGAGTCTGTATCAAAACAGAAACACCAAGTACCTTAAAAGAACTGAAGTACCTTGAAGCATTAATGAGCCCCACTGAGTGTTGTTACTGACAAAGCCTCTCCAGGGACTAATTACAGCAGATAATTGGAGGCCATCATTGCACAAAGCTCTCAGAGACTCCAAGGCAAAAGCCAAACCCAAAGTCCTTTGAAAAACCTGCAATCCCTGCAGGGAGCATTCAGGAGTCCCCATTGCTGAGCAAGGCTCCCCAGGGACTCCTTCCAGCAGATCCTTGAGGCCACTGGGATGTGGGCTAGGGGGGGATGCTGAGGGCAGGACAAGGGGCTGACAGTGCCCAGCCTGGTTGGGGCTGTGCCAGGAGTCCCCAGGGCCTCAGGACAAGGTGTCTCCTCACAGCCCTTGGTGGCACAGACCCTGCTGTGTCTCAGGGCACCAAGACTTGGCTTCTCTTTGTCCCCACCTGTCATCACTGCCTCCAGTTCTCTGCTCTGCCTGGGGTCTGGGGACACTTTCTCAGTCGTGTCCCTCAGTGGGACCCATTACAAGTCCAAGAAACTTTGGAGTTGGATTCTGACTTGGAGTTCTGGAGAGGTTTCTTCAGCTCCTTCTCAGGGACTGATGTTCAGGGCCTGAGCACAAATCCCCAGAGGCTCATTACAGTCCTGGTGCTGTATCTGTGCTGCTGAGCTGGGTTGGGGTCCTGGCACAGATGCAGCTCCTGGTAACCAAGAAGAGCTTCAAAAGCACATTTCTCCTGATGAGCAGCTCTTCTGCCAGCCCAGCAGGGCTGGGACACTGCCTGCAGCCAGCCCAGGCACAGCACAGAGGCACAGAGAGTTTCAATCAGTCAGGGCTGGGAAGGTGCTGAGAAGTGCCTGGGGCAGAATCACTGCCAGCCCTTGGCACAGGAACCTCTGGCTGCAGGACAATGCAGCTGCAGCTCCTGGAGCCATCTCCTGCTGCTGGACCATTCCAATGCCTATAGACTCTGTGAGTACAACTCTGGGTATTTCTGGTGCAGGGGAGGTGAAATGCTCATGAAGCTCTGATGTACTGAGGGGTTCTGATCAGTCACAGAATATTTCCAAGACAAGGATTTTGATAAAAATGAGGAAAATTCCTAAGACTGTATTCAGTTTCCTACTATTGGAGGATGACGGGGAGGGGGTATAAATATTAAAGGATGATTATGAATTTTGACAAGTACCTGAGAAATCTGAACTGTTACTTTTAGTGATCAATAGGTTCACAGGAGATTCCTAATGTACTTTCAGCCACTCCTCTGCCCATGGACAGCACCAGCATCACCTTTGCATGACCCATCAGGCTCAGTCTGAGCTGTCCTTTCTCCAAGCTGCAAACAGAACCTGCCCCATCCAGTGCCCTGCAAACAGGCAGGGTTCTGTAGGACCAAGGAGAGTGCACAGAGATTTTTTGGGGTCTGTGAGTGCTGGCACAGAGAGATCAGGCACAGGGAAACACCTGCAGCAGGGAAATCTGCAGGAAGCAGAGAGAAGATCAGGGAATGAAAGAAAACAAAACCCAGCAATGCTGTGGCAGGGAGAGTTTAGAGATGCCCACAGGATCCCCTCCAGTGCAGCCCCTCCCTCTGAACAAGCCCCCTCCCTCCTGTGCCCCAGCCAAGCCTTTGCCCTCAGGGCCGGGGCTCCAAGGTGTGCAGCCCCTCCTGTGCAGGCAGAACTGCAGCAAAGCCGTGGGGCAGCTCTGCAGCCCCGGGCCCAGTTCCCTCTGCAGAGCACAGGGCTGGGAGCATCTGCCCGGCCCTGGGGGCTCTGGCAGGGGGCACCGCTGGCTCAGGGTGACGCTGTCCCCAGTGCCCAGCTCTGGGCAATGCTGTCAGTGCAGCCAGGGAAGGAGCTGCATCTCCCTTCATCCAATACCATCATAAGGACACTTGGAAGTGTCCCTGAGATTTCAGTCCAAGCTGGGAGCTTCAATCCAGGGCGCAAACCTGTCCTGGAGTATCTCTGAGATATAAGATTGGTGGGGAAAGGCAGCGGTGTTGTTACACTGAAAATGCTGCTGGGTTGGTGAAATGAGCAAAGAGAGCCCTTGGCCACAAATGTGGAGCTGGGCTGTGGTGGATCCATCTGCTCTCAGCAGTACCTAAGGCATTTTTGGGAATAAACATGGGAAGTTGATCACCCTCCACCTGCTAAAGTTTAAACCCCTGACAAAATCTGAACAGATCAGAATGAAAGAACACCTCCCCTTAGTCTCCACTCATCACTTTGTCTCAGAGAAATCACTCTATTCTCCCGGGGGGCAGCAAAAATGCTGAGGGCTTATGATATCCAAGAATACCAAGACAGACATGGAGGGAGCTTAAAAAGAAAACTGCAGAACACTTGAACACAAAAGGAGGTCTGTGTCACTTACAGGGGACAGCGTATGGGAAATTGCTTTGATTTTGCTTACAGGTGTCTCCTCTATCTCTACACTGTCTTCTTCTCCATGAACAGGTCCACATGCCAAGGATCAGCAAATGTCCAACAGCAGCTCCATCAGGCACTTCCTCCTGCTGGCATTGGCAGACACGCGGCAGCTGCAGCTCCTGCACTTCTGCCTCTTGCTGGGCATCTCCCTGGCTGCCCTCCTGGGCAACGGCCTCATCATCAGCGCCGTAGCCTGCGGCCACCACCTGCACACGCCCATGTTCTTCTTCCTGCTCAACCTGGCCCTCACTGACCTGGGCTCCATCTGCACCACTGTCCCCAAAGCCATGCACAATTCCCTCTGGGATGGCAGGAACATCTCCTACTCAGGATGTGCTGCTCAGCTCTTTTTCTTTCTGTTCTTCATTTCAACAGAGTTTTATCTGCTGACCGTCATGTGCTACGACCGCTACGTGTCCATCTGCAAACCTCTGCACTACGGGACCCTCCTGGGCAGCAGAGCTTGTGCCCACATGGCAGCAGCTGCCTGGGCCAGTGGCTTTCTAACTGCTCTCATGCACACGGCCAATACATTTTCCCTGCCCCTGTGCCATGGCAATGCCCTGGGCCAGTTCTTCTGTGAAATCCCCCAGATCCTCAAGCTCTCCTGCTCCAAACCCTACATCAGGGAACTTGGAGTTTCTGTTTTCACTGCCTCCTTAGCTTTTGGTTGTTTTGTGTTCGTTCTTTTCTCCTATGTGCAGATCTTGAGGGCTGTGCTGAGGATCCCCTCTGAGCAGGGACGGCACAAAGCCTTTTCCACCTGTCTCCCTCACCTGGTTGTGGTCTCCCTGTTTATCAGCACTGGTATATTTTCCTATCTAAAGCCCCCCTCCATGTCCTCTCCATCCCTGGATCTGACCCTGTCAGTTCTGTACTCGGTAGTGACTCCAGCCCTGAACCCCCTCATCTACAGCCTGAGGAACCAGGAGCTCAAGGCTGCCGTGTGGAGACTGATGGCTGGATGCATTCAGAAAGACTAAATTAGATGACAGTTTTTGCAAATCACTTGTAATAAAAGTCATCTTAGATAGCTCTTGTTGGTTTTCTTGCTGGTGGTTTTTTTCCCCTTGATTGTAGTTTTTCCATATTTTCCAAAAGAAAAGCCACAGTTCATTCCATTTCACATTTTGTGTATCTCAAGAGTTCCTGTGGCCACAGACTGTGTCAAGGAGGGGCTGCAGTCTTGGTGGCTTTAAAGGAACTAAAGGATCTCCCAGCCAAGTTTTCTGCAGAGATGCCCTTTTGTTGCCTTCTCTGGGGCTGCAGCAGCAATGTCTGTGTGCAGAGCTGGGGGCAGATCAGTGCTGGCCCAGCAGCTGTGCCCAGCAGCAGCAGCACTTGGTGTTGCCAGTGCTGCTGCCGTGGCCCTGCCCCGCTGCCCTGGTGGCCCTGGTGTTGCTGTAGGGCCTGAGTGCTCTTGGGGCCGGGCACAGCCCTGGGTGTGGCAGTGCCAGGGCTGCAGCAGGGACAGGCCATGGGCACTGCTGGGGCAGCGCTGACGCCTCAGGCCAGGGCCTGGGGGCTCCAGGCTCCTTGCCCAGGCTCTCTCAAGAACACGCCCAGGCCAATGCTCTGCACAGAAACCCCCGTGAGCAGCCTCAGGCTGGCCGTGGGCAGGCTGGGGGCAAACAGCATGGCTGGGGCTCTGCAAGGGCCCTGGGGCAAATGGGAAGGAGCAGCAGAGCAGGGGCTGATCCATCCCCAGTGCGCTGCACAGCTCAGGGCAGCGTCCCAGAGCATGCTCATGGAGCTGCCAATGACATCCCCCCTCTGCAGCCCTGGCCTCTCCCCCAGTTCACACAGGTGCCCCATCCTTGCAGGCACAGACACGGCAGCACTGGCTCAGCAGCCCCTGTTTGCATTGCACACAGCAGGCGGGAGCACCCCCATGCTGTTGGTGTGGGGACATGAACCTGAGGGAGCACAAATGCCATCAGCCCCTGGGGCCAGCAAGGGCTGGGGGACACCGGGGAAACCACTCAGTTTTTTCTTGGCTTCTGCAGTCAGGCAGAAAGTTTGTTCCCATCAGCTGGGAGTTTCCTGTCCCACTGCAGACGCTGTTGCTCAGAGCCAGGGCTGCCTGGCAGCCACCCCCAAAATGCCTTCAGCATTTCCTTGACTTCACCTTTGCTTTTTTCACTCTTCCTGCCGCAAGTTTCTTCCTATTGCCCAGCCCTGTCCCCTCCCCTGCAAACAGCCCATCCCTGTTTGCCCTTTCCTCTCTGGCCCCACTCCCCATTGCAGTTCCTTACTTGGCACCATGGGAACGTCCCTTGGGCAGCAGGATCATCCTACAAGTGCTGCAGGAATTGTCTGCAGGCTCCTGCAGTGCCTGGTGCTGCTCCCTTGCCAGAGGCACCCCAGGCCAGGGGGGCACATCTGGGCTGCTGTGTCTGGCTCTGGGGCTCCGTGTTCTGGGCAGTGAGGAGGAGCTGCAGAGGCTCTGCAGGACTGACAGGATGGGCTTTGGGGCTGGCAGGAGAAGCTGAGGGGCCTGGGCTGCTGGAGCTTCTGAAGAGGAGGCCCAGGGCTCCTCCTGCAACTGCTCCAAGGGTGGTTCCAGAGAATCCCAGAATCAGCAAGGGTGGAAAAGACCTTGGAGATCATCAAGTCCACCCTGTACCCTGACACTGCCCTGTCTCCCTTGATCCTCCTCTTCTGCAGGATAAACAACCTCAGCTCCCTCAGCAACTCCTCAAAGCTCTTGTGCTCCAGACCCATCCTCAGCCTTGTTGTCCTTCTCTGGACACGCTCCAGCCCCTCTATGTCCTTCTTAATTGGGGGCTCCAGAACTGAACACAGCACTCAAGGTGCTGCCCAAGCAGTGCTGAGCACAGGGGAACAATCCCTGCCCTGCTCCTGCTGGCCACACCATTCCTGAGCCAGGCCAGGAGCCATTGGCCTTCTTGGCCACCTGGGCACACTGCTGGCTCATGTCCAGCCTGCTGTCCATCAGTCCCTGCAGGTCCCTTTCTGCCTGGCTGCTGTCCAGCCCCTCTGGCACCTTGTGGAAGGGAAGGGAAGGGAAGGGAAGGGAAGGGAAGGGAAGGGAAGGGTCCAGATCCAATCCTTCCTGAAATGTGGGGTTTGCTGGCACTGCCAGTGCCTTGACCTGAAAATTTCCCTATTCTGGCACAGCCCAAGTGCAGCAATTTGCTGGCACAGAAATCCAAAACCCGGCAACTTCCTGCTACTGGGTCTGGCACCTCCCATGTCTTGTGTTTGCTGCCCCAGTACCCAGATTTGGAAATTTCCTGGTGCCCGCACAGCCCAAGTCCAGTGATTTGCTGGCACAGAAATCTAAAATTTGGAAATTTCAAGGTTCTGACTCCAGCACCATCCAGATCTAGTGTTTGCTGAGACCGCCAGTGCACAGATTTGGAAATTTCCCAATGCCTTCACAGCCCAGGTCCAGCAATTTGGTTTTAGCTAGCTTAGGAAGAGAAGTTTCTTTGGACTGTGACTTTCCTTTTTCTTGGAACTGTTTAAACCTGCTCTGGACTGAAAACCCAGACAAACACCTGCAGCTCACACCTGTGGCCCCCTGAGCTCTGGGACGCTGCATTCCAGAACCAGAGGGACTTAGAAGAGACCGAGTGAGCCAACTACAACCCACAACAAGGACTTTCTGAATTTGCCATCTCTTCAGCACTGTCCGAGGTTTTATTTAATATTATTCATTTTTCATGCTTGTGAATACTTTACTTGTTAAATAAACTGGGTTTTTTTTTACTTTTCTCGAGGGAAGTCTTTTCCTGAACTAGTAGGGGTAGGGGCTGCTTGAACTTTCTTTCTAGATGGATTCCTTTTGGAGATTTCCTCCCAAAATTTGCCCTAAGCCAGCACAAACAGTCACAATGAAAACTTCACCAGTGGCATAATTTCCTGGTGGCAAATCTTGTGACAGAAGCTTGACCTTGTTCTCCATGAGAAATTCTTGGGAAGAGCAGACAGGAGAAGATTCCTGGAAAACTGAAACAGCTTTCCAGAAGTGAAATGAAAATGGAAGAAACAATCCAAGATGTTTTCCTCTATTTATTTCTATGCTCCCCTTTTCCATGTTGCATCCCAGTAATTCCAGATGTACCTCACCTCTAAGATCAGTGACTTAGGGATTTTTAGGCGTTCTAAAATACCATGAGCCACACACAGTTTTCCTTCTCCTCTTTTTACTGGAAAGCAACACTGGAGGTGTAAGTGCAGTGCTGGGCTCAGGTAGGAATCCTACCCCAAGGGAAGGTGGCCCGACAGTGTTTGACCCTCAGCAAGGACAATGCACAGCAGCAGGCGAGGGGATCGCTGTGCCAGTGCGCAGGAGTCAGGGCTCTGCATCCGGGCTCAAGGCTGCAAAGTTCCCGTGTTTGGGCAGACGGAGGGGCTGTCCCCGGGGCGCGCGGGGCTCGAACGTGGGGCTCGTGGGGCGAGCGGGGAACGGACACGGGGACAAACGGCCCCGGTGCCTCAGTTGCAGCAGCGGCAGCAGCAGCGGCAGAAGCAGCGGCGACAGCAGCAGCAGCAAACAGATAGTTTTCAACACTCTTTCCATTTCTCTTTTTCTTTCTCTCCCTTTCCCGCTGTCGGGCACCCTTCTCTCGGGGTCCCTTGCCCGGCGTCCCTCTCCTCTCCCCGCCTCCCTCTCCCCTGCCGGGCCGGGCCATGCTCCCGGCCCGCCCCCGGCCCCGGGCGGGGCTGCCCCGTGCCCGGCCCCGACCGTCCCGCCGCGGTCTCGTCTCCGCTCGGCTCTGGCCGTACTGGCGGTGGCGCTGCTGGGCGGGCATCAGTGCCTGGTGCGGGGGCGGCATCGCCGCCCTTCGGCTCCGCCTGGCCCGAGCCCGGCTCCGGACCCGACGCAGGGTCCAGTCCCGGCCCCGGCCCCGGCCCCGGCCCCGGCCCCGGCTCCTCCCGGGGCCCGCGGAGGACACACGCGGCGCGGCCGTTCCCGCCGCCTCCGCTGCGGCTTCCCCGGCCCGAGCTCCGCCGCTCGGCAGCGCGGCCTCCGGCCCCAAGCCGCCGCGGCCCGGGGCGGGTGGGGATGCCGGGCCCGGGGCGGGTGAGGGGCGCTCGGGGGTCGTTGCTGGCCCCGAGCCGAGCGCTGACAGCCGCGTCTCGCCCGCAGGTGAGGCGCACGAGGCCCTGCAGGAGCGGTACCGGCTGCGATCGCTGCTGGGGCGCGGCGGCTTCGGCAGCGTCTTCGCGGCCACGCGGCTCTCGGACGGCGCCCCGGTGAGCGGCGGGGCCGGCGGCGGGCGCGGGATGAGGGGGCGGAGGAGGAGGGAGGAGGAGGAGAAGGTCGGGGCGCGGCGGGACGGGTGGCCAGCTCAGCCCGCTGCTCTCCCTCGCTCGCAGGTGGCCATCAAACGCGTGCCGCGGGATCGCATCCGGCACTGGGGCGAGCTGGTGAGTGAGCAGGGCCAGCGGCAGCAGCCGGGCCGTGCCAGGCGGCGAGGAGCCGGGGCCCGGCAGGGTGGGAGCCGCTGGGAGCCCTGCGGGGAGAGCGGGCGTGGGCTGAGCGGGGCGTGCAGAGCATCCCGGGCTGGCTGAGAGCTCCCAGAGCCCCGGCACGGCCTCGGCCCCACTGACGGCACCGCGCTCCTCCCGCAGCCCGACGGCACCAGCGCCCCGCTGGAGATCGTGCTGCTGGCCAAGGTGTCCCGTGGCTGTGGTGGTGTTATTCAGCTCCTGGAGTGGCTTGAGCTCCCCGACAGCTTCCTGCTGGTGCTGGAGCGTCCGGAGCGGTGCCAGGAACTCTCGGGTTTCCTGGTGGAGCGGGGGTTCCTGCCCGAGGAGGAGGCGCGGGGGCTGTTCCGCCAGGTGCTGGAGGCCGTGCGGCACTGCACCAGCTGCGGGGTCCTGCACCGGGACATCAAGCCCGAGAATGTCCTGCTCGACCTGGCCAGTGGGCAGCTGAAACTGATTGACTTTGGCTGTGGCGCCTTCCTCCAAGACACAGCCTACACCCAGTTTGCGGGTGAGCCCTCGCAGGGGATGCTCCTGGGCATCTTGTGGCCCAGCCTGGGTGCAGCACTGGGGCTTCCCCCTATTGCAGCCGGGATAGGATTGATGCTGGAGCCGAGTTGTTCTGGGTGGGGTGTGAGGGCGGCCAGCTCCCAGCCCTGCTGACAGCCTTCAGCACCCACTGTGGCCTGGGCTGGGGCTGGAGCTGGGGCAGCCAGCCCAACACAAACCCCCATGGGGGTAGCAGAGAGGGAGGCCTGACCGCGTGCCCCGGATGGTTTGGTGTGCAGGTGAGGAAGGGCTGGACTGCTCTGCTCTCCTTGTTTGCCTTGGCTTATTAACATTTTTGGGGGCCATGGAGGTGGGGAGGAGAGTGAGTTTTCTCCACTACTGGGTGGGTTTCTTCTTTGTGTGTCATGGTTTGGCCTTCCCAGGGATTGTGCTGCCCTCTTCCAGCACCGGTGGCTTCTTTTCCAGCCCCGAGTTTGTGCACAAGTCCCAGGTGCTGGTGAGAGGGCAGCTCTCACTCCATGTGCCTCTGGGGCAGCCCCCACGTGCCCAGGGATGCTGGGGCCAGGCTCTGGGAGCAGCAGCATCCCCCTGCTGATCTCTGTCTGTGTTCCACAGGAACCCTGTCCTATAGCCCACCAGAGTGGATCCAGCACCAACGCTACCACGGCGAGGCAGCCACGATCTGGTCCCTGGACCTCCTGCTGTGCCACCTGGTCATGGGGAAGCACCCGTTCAGGAGGGGCCAGGAGATCATCCGGGGGCGGATCTTGTTCCCACGATGGCTCTCTCAAGGTGGATCCTCATCTCTGGGCACCGGGGCAGTACCATTGCTGGGAGACAGGAGCAGGCTCATGGGCATCCCGCTCTGGCAGCTGCTGAGGAGGTGGCACATGTCCTGCTCTCCTGCTGTCCTCCAAACAGAACATCCATGGGGAAGTTTAGGCCCAGCTCTGGGCACACCCAGCATGGCCTGGGCATGGGAACGGGAGGGCAACTTCTCCAACTGACTGGTGATTTCTGGTTTCTCTCCCCAGACTGCCAGGATATCATTAAGAGGTGTTTGTCCATGCAGCCCTCAGAGAGGCCATCCTTAGAAGATCTTTTCTATCATCCTTGGGTGAAGGGTGTTCCTCTGCCCTAGAAGATGGGAGAGATCCATGTGCACAGTTGGATCCAGGGGCCTGGCAGGTACCAGCTCCACGCATCTCTTGGCAATCAGTGGCAAAGCAAACCAGGCTGGTTTTGTCCTGCCTGTAGCTTTGAGCAGGGGTCAGCAGAAGGGAATATGCAGCTCTTGGGCTGGAGCTGAGCTGCAGACCTGGTGTGGCAAGCACTGGTGACCACCATCCCCCTGGTTTTGTTTGTCCTGTTCATGGATGGCTGGGGCCCTGGGCAGAGCCCTGACAGCCTGGTCTGGCCCCAGGGCAGGAGAAGGAGCCTCTGGAGAAGCTGTTCCAGGTGGGGCTGCTGCTGGAGACACCAAGGACAACCTCAAGGATGACAATCTCTTCCCAGCCTGGCCAGCTGAAGATGATGGACTTGGATTCTGGCACCTTCTTCAAAGCCAGGCTCCAGGCCCAATTCGCAGGTGAGTCCACAGGCAGGGGGGATGCTCCCTGATCTGGGCATGGCACGGCCTGGCTGGGCACCAAAGGTTCCCCCTTTGCTGGGGCAGATGCAATGAATTCTTCAGTCAGCTGCTCAGCTGCTTTTTGGCTCTGGGCAGCTGCTGAGGGCTGCATGTGCCGTGGCTGGCTGCAGGCTGGGCACATGTGCTGCCCTCCTTCTCTGCTGCCAAAGGCAGCAGGAATGGGCAGCTCTGGGCACAGCTCTGGGCACAGCCAGCATGGCCTGGGCACTGCAGGCCTTGGCACAAGGGCACAGGAGCTCTCAGCTGACGGGCACTTTTTGCTTTCTCTCCTTGCAGCCGGGCTCTGCGGGTGCTGAGGCTGCTCTGGGTTCTGCCAGGGCTCTGCTGGGCTCAGCCCTGGGCCCAGCTGGGCTGGTTCTGCCCTCACATTGCTCTGACAGCTCTGCATCAGACGAGCCCATTGCGAGCACAGTGCCTGAGCTTTCTGCTTTGGCAGGTGAGTGAGACTCTGCTGCAGGCCCAGAGATTGCAGCTGGGGACACACATCCAATTGGCAAGGACCCAAACTCTCCACAGTCCCAGCTGAATGCCTGGATCTCTTTTGTCTTTCCCATTCTTCCTTCTTTATTGGCTGGAATTATGCAATTGCACTTTCTTCCTCCTCTAGAAGTGCCATGAGTGGGCCAAAGCTGGCGAGTGGGCCGTGCTCCTGAGGCAGTGGAGTCTGGAGCTGGTGGATGGAGAATTGCCCTTCTGCACTGCCAAACCAGAGCAAAAAGCTGTAAGTGGGACTTTGTCAGGGATTTCTTAGAGACACAGTTTCAAAGGGAATGTGCAGCTCATTTCCAGGCTGAGAAGGAAGGTCATCTTCTAAAGGATTTGGGGTTTGACAGAGTTTCCACTCCCAGTCCTGCTTGGAGCTGGAAGGGCACAAAGCAATTTCCTTGTGCTTCAACCACAATTTCAAATACCAATGTTGGAAACAAAGCCCAAAATCTTTTAAAAGGCTGCTGAGGTCAGTAAGATGGATGCATGCCATCAGCACATTTACAATGTAAATAACTGAGTTATCTTTTTAAAAAGATCATTTACCTCCTAATGCACAGAATTTAACTTTGCCTTTATATTTTGGTTTTTTTCACTAACATTATGTTTTTTTCACTAACACTTGGATTTTACTCTTATCTTTTACCATTTACCTATTTTTCCCTTTGTCCTTTTTTTTCCTTTCAATAGAAAACATGTCCTACAAAAGGAACATCCTTTGCTCCTGGTTCCTGTGTGGAGCAGCTCCCTTCCTGCTGGCTGAGCTGGTCAGGCAGAGCCCGGCTTTTCCCCGTTGCTGGGCACAGACTGATGGAGCAGCACTGCTGAACACGGGCACACAGAGGGAGCAGCAGCAGCTGCCTTTGGCCACCTGAGGCTCCAAGGCCCAAACTCTGAGCAGCCAGGGCTGGAAGAGACTGGCAGGATCTGATCCGTGACTCTGGGCCAGGGCTGCACAAATGACCCCACAGCAGCAGCAGCAGCAGCAGCAGCAGCAGCAGCAGCAGCAGCAGCAGATGGAGCTGATTTTGAGCACAGCCCCTGCCCTTCTTCCCTCCCGTGTGCAGCGGTGTCAGAGCAGCCTGAGGCACCTGGGAGCCCCCAGTGCCAGCAGGGACTGGAGATGGCAGCCCGGGGCTCCTGGAGGCTTTGCAGGGAACGGAGCTGGGCACTCCCTGTCCATGGGGAGCTTCCAGATGGAAAAGGCTGCTGTGCCTAGGCAGCTCCAAGGGCACAGAAAGGAGGCTCTGGAGCACTGGATCTGTGCCAGTGCCACAGTCCTGAGCAGCAGCCACTGAGCCCTGGGGGCACAGAGGGCACAGCACGAGGGACAGAACCAGGCAAGGGCAGAGACTGGAGAGAGCCAGGCCCGGGAGCAGGAGCAGCTGCTCCATTGCACTCTTGGAGAAAGCTCTTGGCTGGTTCAAAGCACTGAAAGGCGTGAAGGGCAGAGAGGAGGCCCCACCAAACAATGCTCCTGTTTGCACAGCCTCCCCTCTCCGTGTCCCAGAAGGAATTGCATGGACTGTGTTCTTCTCTCCGAGGCGTCTCGTTCAGCATGAGCAGCTCAGCACCAGGAGCTGAAGGAGCTGAAGCCTCAGGCCACAGGAGCTGGGCAAGAGGGAACTTTTGGAGCAAAGTAATGCTGCTAAAATAGCCCCAGCTGGATGCAGTGGATATAATCATGGAATCACAGAATCCTTTCTGTTGGAAAATCCCTCTGAGCTCAGCCAGTGCAGCCGCTCACCCAGCAGTGCGAAGCCCAGCACTAAACCACGTCCCTGCAGTGCCAAGGCCTGGACACCAGCCCTGAGTGAGGCCTGGACAGCATGCCCTGAGCCAAAGGTGGCCTCTGGATGAACCTTCCAAGCAAAGGTTATCTTTGTATCTGCTCCCTGATGAAATATGCATGGTCATTAGCAGTGAGATAGATGCAGCCACTCGTTAGTGAAACATGTGTTGGAGATGAGGGGGAGACGACCATCCTTTAATGCATCGAACTCCGATTTTATTGATCAATCAATCACCTTAAATAACAAAGTTAACGAACTTCATGCATATTCTGTAATCCAATGTCATGATAGGCTAACAGAGAAATTTCTAACCACTCCCTTTGTTTTAGAATACCTACAATTGTTTATTAAAAACAGAAACCAAAACAGAAACCAAAAACTAAAACAGAAACCAGTGTTCCCAAAACGTTTACATCTGTTCTCAGGATGGCAGGCCTTCCCAGAGACGGTGTTCTACTTGTTATGGGAAGACAATCTGAGAACTCCATTGTTTATAGAATGATGCCTGAGAGAGTCTAATTGTTTATACAAATCAGAAGGCTGAGAGCTGTTAGAAACTGCTTTTACTTTTCCCCTATACTTTTCTCTCAATTGTATGTCTCATGGCCTTTTCTTTAAGTCATTCTTGAAAAACTCTCCAACAAACATGTATTGACCTTTGTGTATTTAGAAGCCAGACAAGGCCATGAAATCTGACATCTGGCCTTGTTTGGGGCTGTATGGTCAAAGTCAGCTCTCTTGGTTCCTCCTTGAGCCCTGGCCAGGCTTTGGGAGGGACCCAAGAGGTGGATGAAAGCAGATGTTGCCACACTAGCAGTGCTGTCAGTTTGTTCCTTAAGCACTGTCAGAGCTGGGCCCTCTCCCAGCGGGGTTGGAGCCTCACCTGGGGCTGGAGGCACCTGCAGGCATTCCCAGTCCCAGGAGTGGCTCTGCAGCCCTTGGCTGTGACAGCTTCCCCAGCTGCTGTGTGGGTCTGGGGGATGGTAAAGCCTGAGGGTAAATGCTGCTGGATCTTTGTTAATCTCTGCAGGCAATCTTTGTTGGGGATGGTTGGGTGCATTGCTGAGCTGCTCCTTTTGTGATTCTTTGCTGCTCTGAACTGCAGGAAATGACACTGATTCCTTCAGTTGGAGTCTGTGCCTTTGGTGCTGCCCCTGCCCACTGGTAAAACAAAACTGGCACAGTCTGGCCAGATCCCAACAAAATGTCACTTGTTCAGTGTAAATGTGAGGAATCAGTCCCATCAGAAATTCCCAGCTGGGAAGCCCTTCCCTGGAGTTCCCTGGCTCTGGAGTGGGCTGAGGTCGGAGCCCCGTGGGAGCAGTGGGGCAGTCGGGTAAAAGAAGCTGCACCCCTGGATGTCTTCAAATGCATCCAAAAATTGTATATGGAAAAGGAAAAGACCTTGTGGATTTGGGCAGACAAAGATGAATTTGTTGAGAGTACATAGGAAACAGCACCTTCAGAAGGAACAATGATTGTTGGAATGCTCCCACAAGGAGCAACAGAAGAAGGTTTTCAGCTTGAGCTCAGATGCCCTTGTGCAAGTGAAATATCAATATAACAAATAACTATATACATATTTATAGTATAATAAGACCTTCCTGTTTATATTTATAGCTTTTAATGTATATATGTCTATATCTACATGTCTATATCTGTATTTATATATAAATATGTACATATAATAATAATGTGAAATAGTGCTGACAATACTAATTTGGTATCTTTGGCTGCTCAGGGATGTAACACGAAATACCCTACAGAACAGGACTGGCCGGGACCCTAATGTCAGTGGTCAACTTTGTGAGATTGTATACAATGGAAAAAGGAGGAAGGGAGGAAATTGGCTATTTTTACAGGGTGTGCTGATACTGTGATGCAGAGTGCTTTGTCTGTTCCTGTGAAAAATACAGCGATTTTGTCTGCAGGGTTTTTCATGTACCAGAGTATGCACAAGCTGCAGGATTGGTTGAAAGGGTGAAGGGGTTGTTAAAAGAGCAGTTGGAAAGATGAGGAGAAGGGAACCTTTGCCCATGGAGAACCCATCTCCCAGATGTGCTCCATGCCCTTCACAATGGCCCATGGGGGAAATGGAAACCCCCTGGCTGTGCACGGCTGCCCCCAATTTGCAAATCCAGCCATGGGCAGTGAGACTTGGGCTGCCTGGGAAATTGTTCTGGCTGTGATGGCCCCTGGCAGGGCCAGCCCAGAGGCTGCAGGGCTGGGCCTTCATGCATTGGAGTTCATTAGGAGAAATTCAAAGCAAATGAGAGCTGTCAATACTGAAAAAGGAATTCAGATTCCTCCAGGACACTTTGCTTTGGTAACTGCTCCCTTGGAGCTTGGCCTTGCAAAGTGTTCCTGTCATGGCAGGAGGAATTGATGCAGAATATCCAGGAGAAATTACAGTAATTCTGTAAACAATAATGAACAAGATTGGATTATTCAACCCTGTGACAGGGTAGCACAATTATTGATATTGCAACTCTAAGAGCAATTGATAAAAAAGGAGATCCAGCTCCAGTCACCACCTTTTGTGGAGATAAAGGGTTTGGATCCAGCAGCCCTAATAATGGAGCCAGAGTGTGGGTCGGAGGCCAAATGGCCCTCCCGAGGCAGCTGAAGGAGCAGCTCCTAGGAAAGACAACTCTGAGTCCTGAAACCTGGGCAGGAACAATGGGAATGTGTCCCTGCAGCCAAGGATTCTGTGTGAGAACAAGTAAATCTGACAGGATATTGTTTTACACATCCTGCCAGACCAGATCTCCCTGTTTGCCCCAAGGGCCCCTGTGGAAAATGCTCTGATCCACGGGGCTCCCTGTGAAGGCTGCTGTGACACTGAGGGACTTGCACAGGAATTCCATCCAGGAGGCTGGGTGCCCCTGAGGGACTGGGACCCGGCCCCTTCCAGCCAGAGGGGAAAGGGGCCCCCAAGCCTTGTTAGCCACAGACAGCATGGGAAAGCTGAACAGCAAAGGGCCTGGGGGCATTATTCTGGAATTAAAAAGGTGCCAGCTCCATGGACAACAGAATTCTTGTTCCTAATTCGAATGATTGAGAAAAAAGAATGAAGAACGGTGTCACTAAAGTACTACTGATGTCTGTAAGGTGTACCTTGATAGTCAGCCAGAATCTTTGTCTGCCACAAACACCTCTAGTGTTTCACCAAGGGATTGGTCATCAAAATGTAATGATGGGTTTTGATGGATTGCTGAGCTTCTTTTGTAATTCTCTGCTAATGATGATGTGCTTTGCTGAGCTTATCCTTTTGTAAATCTTTGCAGCTGTGCATGATATAAATGACACAATTCCTTCAGTTGGTGTCTGTGTCTTTGGTAGTGACCCTGCCCACTGGTGAAACAGGGCGCCCTCTTGCCTAGGTGTTCCCTGGGAAGGCAAAAGCCCTCCCTCCAAAATTCCCCCCTTTCTCCCTGTTCCCCCATTCATACACTGAGCATGATGTGCTCTGGTCTGGGCTATGCCCGGGTCAGTTGGGGTCCCCTGTCCTGGCTGTGTCCCCTGCCCAGCTCCCCCACAGCCCCAGCCCCTCCCCAGCGTGGCTGGACGAGGGGCAGGACAGGCCTTGGCTGTGCTGCAGCTCAGCAAGAACAAAACCATCTCTGTGTGCTCAGCCCTGTGCTCAGCACCCGACCCAGCAGTGTCTCAGTGCCAGGGCTGTGCCCTCAGTCCCTGCCAGGGGTTTCCATGGCAACTGCCAGGACGGGTGACCCAGGTGTGCCCCCAGTGCCGGTTGCCATGGAAACAGTGCCCAGTCCTGCCCCTTTCTGTCTGGCTGACCTGGCCTTTGGCCCTGGCAGTGCCGTTGGCTGCTGGTTCCTGGTGCCTGAGCGGCCAGCGCGGCACAGGGCATGTGGCCATGGCACAGCCCCCAGCAAGGGATCCCCTCTGGCTCTGGGCACTGACACCAGCCCTGAGCAAGGGGCCAGGGCAGCTTTCTATGGCCACTAACCATCACAACGGGGCTGGGCATTGGTTGCCATGGCACCAAACCAAGGAACGGGCCCCATGGCCATTGCCATGGCACCTGGTGGCACCAACAAGTGTCACTGCAATTGTACCTGGAACAGCCCTGGCACCGCTTTGTCCTGAGGGTTGCAATGGCAGCTGAGGGCAGCAACAGCTGGGGCTCTGCAAGGGCCCTGGGGGAGATGGGAAGGAGCAGCAGAGCAGGGGCTGATCCATCCCCAGTGCGCTGCACAGCCTAGGGCAGCGTCCCAGAGCGTCCACATGGAGCTGCCAACAACATCCCCCCTCTGCAGCCCTGGCCTCTCCCCAGCTCACACAGGTGCCCCATCCTTGCAGGCACAGACACGGCAGCACTGGCTCAGCAGCCCCTGTTTGCATTGCACACAGCAGCGGGAGCACCCCCATGCTGTTGGTGTGGGGACATGAACCTGAGGGAGCACAAATGCCATCAGCCCCTGGGGCCAGCAAGGGCTGGGGAACACCAGGGAAACCACTCAGCTTTGTCCTGGCCTCTGCAGTCAGCCAGAAAGTTTGTTCCCATCAGCTGGGAGTTTCCTGTCCCACTGCAGACGCTGTTGCTCAGAGCCAGGGCTGCCTAGCAGCCACCCCCAAACTGCCCTCAGCATTTCCTCTGCTTCACCTTTGCTTTCTTTACTCTTCCTGATACAACTTTCTTCTAATTGCCCTCCTCAGGGGACCCAGAACTGGACACAGCACTCGAGGTGCTGCCCAAGCAGTGCTGAGCACAGGGGAACAATCCCTGCCCTGCTCCTGCTGGCCACACCATTCCTGAGCCAGGCCAGGAGTCATTGGCCTTCTTGGCCAGCTGGGCACACTGCTGCCTCATGCCCAGCCTGCTGTCCATCAGTCCCTGCGGGTCCCTTTCTGCCTGGCTGCTCTCCAGCCGCTCTGTCCCCAGGCTGTATTGCTGCAGGGGTTGTTGTGGCCAAAGTGCAGGACCCGGCACTTGGACTTGTTAAACCTCACCTTGTTGGATCTGGGTCCTGGATCCAGCCTGTCCAGGGCCCTGTGCAGAGCCTTCCTACCTCCATCCTCCATCAGATCCACACTCACACCCAGTTTGGTGTCATCTGCAGATTTGCTGATGTTGGAGACAATCCCGTCATCCAGACCATTCCATGCAGACATTGAAATCCACGCTGGCTGGCTCTGACCCCTCAGCCATCCTGTGGGTGCCCTGGGATGGCACTCAAGGTGATCTGTTCCATAACTTTGCTGAGCACCCAGGTCAGGCTGACCGGCCTGGAGTTCCCCAGCTCCTCCTTCCAGCCCTTCTTGAGGATGGGCTCACACTGGCACCTCTAGTGCTCTGGGACCTCCCTGCTGAGCCAGCACTGATGGTAAATGATGGAGAGCAGCTTGGGGAGCTCATCCACCAGCTCCCTCATCCCCCTGAGATGGATCCCATCCAATCCCATTCACCTGTGAGCATCTGAGTGGCTCAACAGGTCACCAGCTGCTTCCTCCTGGATTCCAGGGGGGCTGTTCTGCTCCCTGTGCCCATCTACCAGCTCAGGAGAGCACTTGTCCTGAGGACAGCCTGTCCTAATATTGAAAATTGAGAGAAACAAGATGTTGAGTAGCTCTTCCTTCTCCTTATCTTTAGTTACTATATTCCCCACTGCATCCAATAAAGAGTAGAAGTTCTCCTTATCCCATGTTTTGCTATTAATTTAATTGTGGAAACATTGTCTATTTTTTTTCACAGAAGTGGTCAGGTTAAACTCTAATTGAGTTTTCACCTCTTGACTTTTTTTCTGCACGACTTTACAACATCCTTAAACATTTCCTAAGCTGCTTGACCTTCTGTCCAAAGTTGATGCACCTCTTGTTACCCTTGAGTTCCCACAAAATCTCCACGGCCAGCCAGGCCAGTCATTTTCCTCACTAGCTCATCTTTTGCCACACTGGGACAGGCTGCTCCTTCCCCCTTAAGATTACTTTCTTGAAATTTGTCCATCCTTCCTGGACCCCTTTGTTTGTAAGGGATATTTCCCTTAAAAAGAAATCAGTGCCTGATTCATTACTCCCCAAATCTGCATCCTAAATAAGCCAAAGTCTGCCCTTCATAATTGTTAATAAATTGTTTCCTGTTCAACTGTGGTCTGTTTGCCATGAAGGGAAAATTTCTGTGCCTCTGAGTCTCACCAGTTCCTGACCCCCAAAGGACACAAACCCGATGAGTTGTGTTTCCCACTCCAGTGGCTGCACTTGCACTTCCCTCCATAGCCAGAGCAGAGCTCCCTTGTCCCAGAAAGTTCTTGGCAATGCAGGGATGAAGGAAACAGGACAGGCTCTGGGGATCAGCGGCAGGGCACAGCCAGGGATTTGGAGGCTGTTGTGAGCCGAGGGCAGGACTCAGACCTTGGCCTTGGTGAACCTCATCCAATTGTCCTGGGCCCATGGCTCCAGCCTGGCCAGATCCCTCTGCAGAGCTTCCTGCCCCCCTAGCACAGCCACACTCCCACCCAGCTTGGGCTCACCTGGGAACTGACTGAGGGTACCCTCAATGGCCTCATCCAGATCAGCAATAAAGAGATTTCGCTGACCTGGCCCCAATCCTGAGCCCTGGGGACACCCCTGGATGTGACCCCATTCCTCAGCTGCTCTGACTGCCAGGGGTTGGATGAGAGAAATGGTGGTGTTGGGGTAGGAACAAAGTGTGATTGACTGTCAGCCATGAAGGGTCTTGATTTTCATATCTGCTCAAACTGCATTAGGAGGTGCTGGGGATCAATATCAACTGGGGATTGCTGATATCAATCTATAAAGAAGAAAATAAAACAGGACAAAAGAGTTCTCTCTGCATTGTTTTCAATATGGTATATTCACTTTGAATAGCCTTCTGAAATCTGTCTAATTAACCACAGAAGATCTGAAAACTTAGATTATTCCCATGGGATTTTCTTGTTTTGGGTGTTTTGAACAAATGTTTATGAGCTTTTCTTACTTAATTCCTGAAGTCAAGAGGTGCTGGGGATCCATATCAACTGGATACCAATCTATAAACAAGATACCAATCTATAAACAAGAAAAGAAAACTGGACAAAACCAGTTCTCTCTGTTTAGTTTTCAATATACCATATTCACTTTAAATACACCTCTGAAATCTGACTAATTAACCACAGAACAATTGAAAACTTCAATATTTCCCACGGGGTTTTCTTGTTGAAATGTTTTAAACAAATGTTTAATAGCCTTTTTCACTGAATTCCTCAACTGAGTAGCTCAAGAAAGAAGAGGCCTCTGGAGGAGTAAAATTCATCAGCACCCTCCAAGTGGCTGAGGATCCATCTCCATCAGAGCAGCAATGAACAGAAATGGGCACAGCTTTGTGGCTGCCCCAGCTTTGGCATGGGCCCTGGGCCTGGAGCAAGAGCAGCTCTTGAGGTCCCTAAGGCCGGGGCTCTTGTGCTGCCCTGGGTAGATGGGATGGCAGCAGGGGCTGCAGAGCTCTCAGCACCTCAGCCCAAGGGCAGCAGGGCAGCCAGGGAGCCTCCTTTGGCCTTGGCCCAGCACCTTCCCTCATGGCTGGAGCCGAGTCCTGTGGCTGCTGCTGTGCCCTTGCCAGGGGCTGAGGCTGTGGGGCAGTGTCCAGAGCAGCCTGGCTTGAGCAGAGCTGTGGGGCCAGAGCCAGCTGGGCTGGGCTGGGGAGAGGCCCTTGGTGCTGCCCAGAGCTCAGGGCAGCTGGCAGAGCTTGCAGGGAGCTGGGCTGGGCTCAGAGAGCCTGGCCCAGAAACCATCAGTGTCCATCTCAGCCTGACTGAGCGTGCAGGGGCAGGACTCTGGCCAGGCCTTGTGGGGAAGGGCCAGCGCCTGTGCAAGGCATTGCAAACAGGCAAGTGGCCCAGAGAGGAGGCTGCTCTGTGCCCTTGGTGGCAGGGATGGAGGAGGGAGGGGGTCCAGAACATTTGTCAGCACCAGCCTCTGTGCCCAGGCCTTTGCAGCCCTGGCTGCTGAGCCCAGCTTCTGCTTGGGCTGAGTTTGGCTGTGGCCCAGCTCCATCCTCCTGCAGGGTCAGGGCCTGTTCCCAGTCATGGCCAGCCCTGGCTGCCTCTCTGCTGGCCCAGAGGCCGGCAGAGCCCAGCGCAGGGCTGTCTGTGCAGTCCCACAGGTGCCAGGGGCTCTGCAGGAGCTGGCAGAGGCTGCCCAGCAGGGAGGCCATGGGGCACAGAGCCCCAAGGCTGCTGTGGGCACCACGGCACAGGGGCCGTTCCCAGCCGCAATGCTCCTGGCCTGGGCTGGGCCTGCACAGGGGCTGGGCCACCATGGCTGGGCCAGCACAGGCCCAGCCGCTGCTGGGGCTGACAGCAAGGCCAGGCTCACACAAGACATTGCTGAGCATGGCCTGTGCTGACCAGACCTGACTGTGCCAAAGGCAGAGCTCAGCTGCCCTTGGGGGCTGCAGCAACAGTCCAGAGCCCAAAGAGCCTCCATGGCTGTGCTGGAGACCAAGGCTGCAGGAGGGAAATGCAGGGCTGCTGCAGGATGGGGAGGGCATTGAATTCCAGCACACACCTCAGCTCTCTGATGATCCCAGCACCATGCTGGGCCCTGTTTCAGACTGCAGCAGAGCAGATGTTGATGGGACAGGAGCCCTGCGGGGCTGTCAGGGACCTGCAGCTTGCAAGGTGCTCTGCTCTCCCTCAGGTGCTTTTGGAGAGATCCAATCCTAGCTGGGCACCTCAGGGCACAAGTGGCACTGCCTGTTCCCCCCCCCCCCCCCCCCCGGCAGTCTTACCTGGCGGGGCGGGGAGGGAGGAGTGAGTGGGGCTGGGGCACTTTCGCTTTTGGCTTGCTGGCCTGCTTGCTTGCCTGCTTGCTTGCTTGCTTCTGCCTTAGCCCTAGCTGATAGCTGCCTTTTTTTTTTCCCCTTTGCTGCTTTCTGCACTGTTTTTTTTCTTTTCTTTCGTCCTCTCTTTCTTACCCGCCCCTGAAGATACTGGACCGGCTCCGGACCTGACCTGGGACGTCCGGCGGGATCTCCGGAGTCAGCGAGAGAAGCTCAGAGCCCTCCACAACACTGACTGGTTTCTTTTCTTTTCTTGTGTTGGGGAGTGTTCTTTTGTTACTTGTCAATAAAGAGGTTTTCTTTTCCACTTTGCTCCTCCGAGAAATTCCTTCCCGAACCCGGTATTGGGGGAGGGGTGGTCGGAGGTTTGTCTTTTGGGGGGGCTCCCTTTTGGAGATTTCCCCTAATTTGTCCTAAACCAGGACAATCTTTTTGGTGCGTTGGCCAGGAAACAGAGGCCAAAGACAGTGGAAAAAACCCTATAACAATAATATTTTGGTTTTGGTTGTTTTGTGGGCATATTGGTAATTCATAATGTCATTTGGGGTGAAAGCTTGCCGGTATTTCTGGTCCCTTGGGGTTTTTGAAGCTTTAATACCTTTGTGGTCCCTAGGGTTATTTCCTTACCCAGAAATAGCTCTGGTGTTGTCCCTAATAAGTAACCTTTGTAAGCAGGGGGCACTAACCAGAATAGTCATTGGGCTGGTCGTATGTTTGCTGATTTGTCGGAGGTTTATGAAAGACTTTGTTTCAGGAATGTATGGATTGCTGTCATGGCTGTGTACTCAGTTTGTTTGGGGAGAAGAAGGGGAAGGGGCTTCTCAGCTTTTGTCTTCCTTCTTCTCCTCCAAATTGTTGACATCTCTATTAGAAAATATTGAATTTCCCCTGAGTTTAAAAGAAACCATCTTTCTGGCATTTAATTTATTAAGCCTTTTCTATACTGTCTGGAGTGTATATAAAATGAAAGCTGAGATTTCTAGAGGGGTTAGAGAGACTCCTGATTCAGGAGTAAAACAAAGCAGGAAAAATCTTGACTGGAGTTGGAAATGGGAGGATATGGGCCAGACTTTAAAGGAATTTTCTGATCCTATAGACTGGGACTTTCCATCTGATCAAATTCAGAACCCAGTCGAGGTGGCAAAGTATTTGAGGGAGAAGTGCCATGGTAATACTAAGGAGGAAAGGATTACTGCAGCGAGCTGGGTCTTGGCGCTTGTTTACCGTACTCTGCTAGATACTGTGGAGCAGCAGATAGCAGAAAGGGAACAGGGAGATAAGTTAGTTACTATCCCAGTGACCCAGGCTGCAGCTAACATCCCAGGCTCCAGGCTAGCAGCTGAATCAGACAATAGGCCTCAACCCATGGCTGTCGCAGCTAATACAAGAGGTGGAAAGTGTAAAGGCAAGACCGATCGAAAGGTGGAAGATGATGATGATGATGCAGGAGAAGGACCCTCACAAAAATCAGAGGCCACATCAAAGGGCACAGATTCTGGAGCTAATATTGACTCCTTTTCTCTGAAGGACCTCAGAGGCCTAAGAAAGGATTACAGACGACAACCTGACGAATCTATAATTAGTTGGTTAGTCCGCCTTTGGGATGCTGCAGGGGAGGTTACGATTTTGGATGGTATTGAAGCGAGGCATTTGGGATCCGTGTCACATGATCCTGTCATCGATCAAGGTATGATGAGCAGGGCTAGCCCTCACAGCCTCTGGGAACGGGTCCTGGATAGTGTAGCACAAAGATACTTATGTGCAGATGATCTCTATATACAGCAGACACGGTGGAAGACCATAGAACAGGGGATCCAACGCCTGAGAGAGATGGCGGTGGCAGAGCTCATTTTCTCAGATGATATAACAACTAGGAATCCGGACCTGGTACCATGCACACCTGTAATGTGGAGGAAACTTGTGCGACTTGGGCCACCTGAATACGCTTCTGTCCTAGCAATAATGAAGCGGGATGATACATATGAGACTGTGCTCGATATGGCGAAGAAGCTTCGAGTGTATGCAGATGCTGTGCATGGACCAACTCATGCCAGAATTGCAGCAGTGGAAACCCGACTGCAGAAACTAGAGGACAAAATAGAGGAGAATCATAAGAAACTCCGGGAAGAGATTAAGGAGGACCTTATTCAAATCTCAGCTGTGCAAATTAGAGGCCCTGGTATCCAACGCTGGCGCTCCTTTGATGGGGAGAGAAGGTACACCCCATGGGCTGAGTTATGGGTCTTTCTGCGTGAGTCTGGAGAATACATGAGGAGATGGGATGGAGAACCCACCGCTGCTTTGGCACAACGGGTGCGTGATTTGAAGAAAAGAGGAAGTATCACCAAAAAGAGAGCAGCTCTGGTTGCTCGTAGCTGAGATGTTGAGTATGACGATGACATGTCCGATCCCCTTGAAGGAACTTCTAAGGCATACGCCCAAGGAAAGGACAGTCTGGCTTAGAGGGGCCCTGCCTCTAGCCAGGAAGAGGCATGGGAAAACCGGGTTTTTTGGAAGGTGTGGATCAGATGGCCTGGCACATCAGAGCCACAAGACTATGAAGCATTGGTTGACAATGGATCACAGTGTACCTTAATGCCATCGGAACACGTGGGGACAGAACCTGTTTCCATTGCTGGAGTGACGGGGGGATCACAACAGTTGACTTTATTGGAAGCTGAGGTGAGCTTGACTGGGAAGGAGTGGCAGGAGCATCCGATTGTGACTGGTCCAGAGGCTCCGTGTATTTTGGGCATAGACTTCCTCCGGAATGGCTATTACAAAGATCCTAAGGGATTCAGGTGGGCTTTTGGAATAGCTGCAGTGGAGATAGAGGGTATTAAACAATTGAATACCTTGTCTGGACTATCAGAGAACCCATCTGCAGTAGGACTCTTGAAGGTAGAGGAGCAACGAGTACCAATTGCCACCTCAACAGTGCACCGCAGGCAATACCGGATGAATCGAGATGCCGTGATCCCCATCCACAAGATGATCCGAGAGCTGGAGAGCCAAGGGGTGGTCAGTAAAACCCACTCACCCTTTAACAGCCCTATCTGGCCCATGCGAAAATCTGACGGAGAATGGAGATTGACTGTGGACTATCGTGCCTTGAATGAAGTGACTCCACCACTGAGTGCGGCTGTACCGGACATACTGGAACATGGCATCGAGTGGGTATACCATATCCCCTATCATGCACCAGCTGCAGGGAAGGTGGAAAGGTATAATGGATTGTTAAAAACCACCTTAAAAGCATTGGGTGGGGGGTCTTTAAAAAACTGGGAGCAGCATTTGGCAAAGGCTACCTGGTTAGTTAACACTCGAGGTTCCACCAACCGAGCAGGTCCTGCTCAGTCTGAGCTCCTTAATATAGTAGATGGGGATAAAGCCCCAGTGGCCCATGTCAGAGGTTTGTTTGGGAAAGACAGTATGGATCAACCCTGCCTCGAGTACAGACAAACCCATCCGTGGGATTGTTTTTGCTCAAGGACCAGGTTATACATGGTGGATAATGCAGAAAGATGGAACAACATGGTGTGTACCTCAGGGAGACCCGATTGTGGGGTGAGACTCATATATGAATGTCATTGTTTGTTGAATGTGAGACAGAAGGAAACTGTAAGTGTCAAAGGTCTGAGCAAGTAAGATGAGAGGAATGCGTAAGTGTCAAAGGTGTGAGTAAGTGAAATGAAAGTTTTTTATTGTATGTTCACGATATGGGATAAGGGGTGGAGTGTCATGGGGTGACAGCCTTTATCCCAGTATTGTGTATTGGTCTGGCAGCTGTGTTTTTTTTCTCTCTCTCTCTCTCTCTCTCCCCCCCACCCCCTGGCCGTCTTGCCGCGGTGGGGCGGGGAGGGAGAAGTGAGGGGGACTGGGGCACATTTGCTTTCGGCTCTTTGGCTTTGCTTGCTGCTTGCTTGCTGGCTGGCCTGCTTGCTTGGCTTGACGCTTTGCTTGCTTGCTACTGCCTTAGCCCTAGCTGATAGCTGCCTTTTTTCCCTTTGCTGCTTTCTGCTTTCTGCGCTGTTTTTTTCCCTTCTCTTTCGTCCTCTCTTTCTTACCCTACCCTGAAGATACTGGACCGACTCCGGACCTGACCTGGGACGTCCGGGATCCCCGGAGTCTGCGAGAGAAGCTCGGTGCCCTCCACAACACTGACTGGTTTCTCTCCTTTTCTTGTGTTGGGGAGTGTTCTTTTGTTATTTGTCAATAAACAGGTTTTGTTTTCCACTTTGCTCCTCCAAGAAATTCCTTCCCGAACCCGGTATTGGGGGGAGGGGTGGTTGGAGGTTTATTTTTTTGGGGGGACACCCTTTTGGAGATTTCCCCTAATTTGTCCTAAACCAGGACAAGCACATAATTCCTGCCTCTTCCTGAGATTTCATTGCTGGGTGAGGAGCTCAGCAGTGCTGAAAGCTGAGTCCTGTCCTTTGTGATCCCTTTGGGATGGCAGTGGAAGTGCCCTGAGTGCACATTCAGAGGCACCTTCAGGGCTTCTCATGCCATGACACCAAAACTAAATGTGCAAGGTGACTTCCTAGAATGACATGTAGTCCTTTGAAATATCTGCAGGCAGTGGTCTGAAACTGCTTTGTGAGCCTGCTCCTTGGGATCATCAGTGAGGGGCTGAGGGCTGGCCTGAGCCCGGTGCTGTGTCCCAGTGGGAGCAGCCCCACAGCCTCACGTGCAGAGCAGGCATTGCCAGAGGCCCTGGAGATCTCATCTGCCCTGCATCCACCATTGTCAAGGTGCTGTAAGCATCAGCTGGTGCTGACTTTCCTCTTGGACCCCTTGGTTTAGGCACTATGGGGAATTTCTTTCCTGAAGCCCGTGGGATTTGCCCCTGGCAGCTGTGATGGGGATGCTTGGGGAGTGTGGGGCTTTGGGGGAATGCTGCCCGGGCAGGGGCTGAGCTCGGGGCCCTGTTGGGCCCATGGCCCCCAGAAGCAGCAGCAGCAGCAGCAGCCGTCCCAGGGCCCAAAGCCCCGTGCCCCCTGCCCAGCACAGGCTGCCCTGCAGCTGTCACCCGAGTGGGGCCCAGGGCCCAGTGGCTGCTGGCAGCAGCAGGAATGCGGGCAGGGTGAGGATGCCCTAGCCTGGCTTTTGTCTCTGGAACAATGCAGGCACAGGGCAGTGCAGAGCAGGCTGGGAAGCAGAGCCCAGGGCCTTTGGAGGCTGCAGAGCTTAAAGATCAGTCCCTGCAGCAGCCCAGATGTAGCTGGCCCAGTTGCCAAGGCTGTGGGGGCCTTGAGAGTGTGCAGGTGGATTTTGCATGGCTGTGGCCTGCTGGTGGCTCTGGGCCCAGGAGTGCCTGTGGCTGCAGCAGGAAGGGTGGCTGAAGGTTTGCTGCCTGCTTTGGTGGCCTGGCTGCAGAGGCCAATGCTGTGAGAGCCCCCTGTGTGTGAGCTGGTGAGAGCTGAGCTCTTGGGGACAGCGCTGTGGTGCAGGCCAGGAAGAGCAGCAGTGCCCAGTGCCAGGAGTGGTGTCAGTGGGAGCCCCTGTGCACAGGGACCCCCAGCCACAGGGTGGCCGTGCCAGCACCCCCAGGGACCTCCAGCCCCAGGAACGTGGAACAAGTGGAACTCACAATTGTGCAAAGGCTACCTGTTCCCAAAGGAATGGCCAAGAGAAGTCAGGTTTTAAAATGAAACAGTATTTATTTGCCAAAGATTGGCAAATCTAGGATTTACAGAACATGTGTCATTATACAATTGTTATAACAACAACAACAACAATATACAGAACATATTTACATGGGATCCGAGGGGCTAACAATCTTCAAAACGTATTTACAGGAAACTTCTAATGTAGTCAACATATTTACAGGAACTTCACAACTTTCAAACGTATTTACAAAGGTATCAGATCTGCGCCATCATGTGCATGAGCCCTGGAAGAAAGGAAGAAGCAGAGCTGGACTCAGCTGGCAGCACCGGGCCCAGCAGGGCTGGGAGCTGGGCCCCAGGGGCTGGGCCGGGGCTGGCAGGGCTGGCGTGGCCCCAGGCAAGCGCAGGGCAGGCCGGGGCTGGTGCTTGTGGCAGCACAAGCCAGGCCCCCTGCGGGCACCGTGTCCCTAAGCGGGGCCATCCAGCCCAGCCCCAGCCTGGCGTCAGGGGACCCAGTGTGTGTGTGGGAAGGGCGTGGGAAGCATCTGCCTGTCTTACCTGTGGGGCTGCATCTTCATCCAAGGACCATGGGCTCCTCCTCATCCTTTACGTCAACTTCCATCTCCTCGGTGTTATCCTCCTCATCCACCTCCATCTCTTCGATGTTGTCCTCCTTGTCTACTTCCATGTCTTCAACAGTGGAGGACATGGAAGTAGAGGAGGAGTCCACCTCCATCATCTCTTCCTCATCCAGGCCCAGGTCCACTTCCATCTCCTCCACAGTGTCTCTGTCAGTCTTCAAGGGGCAGCACAATCTCCCAGTGGGCTTCCTGTCCCACACCATCCATTCCCACATGGCTGCAGCCTGCCCAGGCCAGGTGCCCCCTGCCTGGAATTGCCCTGTACCTCCATTGGCACATCAGAGCACATCCTGCTGGGATTGGCGCTCCAGAGCAGGCGGCAGGAAAAGCCCAGGCAGCAGCAGCAGCTCTGTGCTGAGGGTCAGAGCACAGGGTGAGCAGCAACTGACCCTTGGCAGCCGCTGAAGTGTCTGCTGTGCTTGTTTCCAGGTCCTGGATGTTCCACCTGGAACCCTCTGGGTGCTGTGATGTCACTGAAGTTTCAGGGCCACTCCGCCGTGGGAGATGGGGATGGCAGAATGATCAAATCCGTGAATGGTTTGGCTTGGAAGGGACCCTCAAGATGATGTGGTTCCAAGCTTATCAACCTCCCAGCACACCAGGTGGATGTGGCCCCTGTCCCACCTGGCCTTGGATGTGGCTGGGAATGGGGCATCCACAGCCTCTCTGCACTGGTCCCTGTGTCAGGGTCAAGCACCCTGAGTGTAAAGAACTTCTTCCCATCATCAAATATTTTCCACCTCTTGCAGTTTGATCCCATTTTTCCTTATCCTTTCTCTAAAGTTCCTGACGAATTGTGCTCCTCCACTTCCCTTTGGGTCAGGTTGTTCCTGCAGGGTCATACCTGTGGCTGGACCTGCAGACAGGAGAGAGAGAAGCCAAGTTCCCAGTCAGAAAAAATGCGGAATGTGGCTTGAGAACTGAGAGAATAAGGAAAAAGAAAAGACATGCAAGGCTTTTTGTTGCATGGGCTGTGGAATTCATGCCTTTTATTAGAGGGCCGTTCCCTGGTGCACTCAGTTCCTGTGTTGCAGCCTGCCCACAGCAACCTCTGTGAGGGACCTGCACTAGCAGAGGTGGGAGCTGGCTTGCTTGGATGGCTGATGGATGAGGCAAGAGAGGGATCGTTGTGTGGAAATCCAAATAGTGTGGATTGCGCTGAAGAGGGTCCAGGAATGGAGACAAAATGGGACTGGGCACACAATATGGGGGTGAACAGCGCAGGATCATTACAGTAAGCCAGGACCAAATTGATACAAGAGAGTTGGAACATTCCGAGGGAGTACATATAAGAAAAATGCAGCAGTTGAACTGGGTGATGCCATCAAAATGTGCTGCATCAACATGAGCCTCCAAATGCCCATGGGCGACAACATTGCATTCAGAGCGGTGACTTTTTTTACCTTGGTCACTTTGCCCTGAGGTATTACAGTTCCAGTGGAAGGCCCCTGGGCCCTCACATCTCCCCCTTTTTGTTATCTATAAAGAAGGCTTCTGCCATAGACTTTTGGAGATATTTAGCAAAAAAGGATAAAATAACCAACACAATGAATACAAAATACAAAGCCCACAAAACAGTCTTAACTAAAGATGAAAGCCATCCTCGCAAACCCCTGTGTTTGGAAAGTCCAGTTAACCAGTCGTTGTTGCCTTCCATCTGGATCTTGTTTCCTTGATATTTTAGCAGCTGGATGCCCTGGTATACTGACTCGCTATGTGACAACAGGTAGAAAAAACACATGCCTTCAAATGCCTGACAGGCATGGTTATGGACAAGAAATTGTGGCTTGTCTGTGCAAGCAACCAGTTGAAAGCATGCGGCTCAGTGAAGAGCATCCAGATTCCTGCTGCAGCAGCAACCAATGGCAGCATCCTCTGACTTTGATAATTTGTTATCTGGAGGCTTTGATGGCCTAAAAGTAAACAGATAAAGCGAGTAGAAAGTGAAACGTAAGTTGTGTTCCCACTAAACTTTCTCTTCTGTAAGGCAAGGGTGTGAACACAGCTTATTACAACAATCATAGAGCAATGCTAAAATATAATTTTTACAAATGTTAAGACATAGATCCTGGTAAGTGGTCTCTGAGCTATCTTGGTCTTGGTGTGTGTGGTCAACGCTGCTTAGGAGAACTTCTGTCCTTCTCCTTCTTCTTTTCCAGGCTGCTGCTGTCTCTCTTAGGCTTTCATTCTGTTCTTCTGATGGTGGCTCTGGTGTTTGCCTCACAGTTCCCAGAAAGAGTTTTTATGTATTTTGCTGGGATCCATCTTAGGAATGTTGCTGTAGAGACAAGGGCATCTTTTCTTTCCCAAGTAATTAATGGAAAAGGGCCCATAATTTGTTTAGATTCAGGTTCTTTCCTCAACACAGGTGGCTGATGTTGGAATTGGGCTGCAGTTGAATTAGTAAACTGCCTGATGACTGGGGGAGTTGTCTCCATAGATGGGTTGTTCAAAAAGTTGAATACGTAAAAGGCCTTGGCCAGTCTCTCAATGGAAGATAATATCTGGATTACCCCTCTCAGTTGATCAAGGATCCTTTTGATTGATCAGTGGGCCCTCTCCGCTGTGGACTTTCCAGTGGTGGAGTGTGGTATGCAAGTGATATGTTTTATACCCCAGTGGTCAGAAACTTGTTGGAATCAGTGCAAGGTATAGGCAAGAGCACTATCAAACTTAATTTCCTGTAGAACTGCGAAGGTGGAAAAAAACTAAAAAGTAATGTTTTGTAGCATCTTCTGATTTTTCACCAGCATGGGCAGAGATGAAAATCGCACTGTAAAAGGTGTTGATTGAGACGTGGATGTACTTTAGTCTGCCAAAAGGGGCCTAGTGTGTGATGTGTGATTGCCAGATGTGGAGACTCTCTAGTCCTCTTGGATTGACTCCAGCTCTGACAGAAGCAAGGCCATGTTCCTGACAATTGGGGCAGGTGGCTACAAGGGATCTTGATGGGTCTTGGGTGTTTTTGAACATCCTGAGCAGGGCAGGAATATTTTGGTGGTAGAATTTTTGGCTGATCCTAGCCTGTGTAAAAATGATCTAAGGCGTATTGCAGTGGTTCAGATGTTTGAAGTAGGCAATTGAGGTGCTCTTGAGTGAGAAGTAAGTATATATTCACAAGGTCTGTACCTGCAAGGGAGCACAGATGCTCTCTAGCTTTCCTGATTAGTTGTGCAATAACTTTCTGTTTGGTTGTTATCATTTTACTAGGTTGGTGTTCTCTGAAAACGCATTCAATTTCTTTGAGGGGATCTGAGATAGTTGAGTCCCCCTGAAAGAATAATGCATGGAATTTTGGACTTACACCAAGGATTGCCAGGGAGAAAGGAAAATTAGGTTGGTATCTGTGTGCCTGTTTAGTTTGAATCACCCAGGAGACCTTTTGTACAGTTGCTTAGGCCTCCAGTGTCAGTGATCGCGGGAATCGAGCCCTTCACTGAATTAAGGAGCAGCAGGAACGGTGGCGTGAGATCTTCTGTGGTGGATCCCAGCAGTGAACATAGCCTACTGATGCTTCCACAGAGTTGGTGGAGTTCTGGCAGAGTCTTTGGGTTGTCCTTGGTTTGCAGTGTTTGTGGTGTGATGGTTCTCTCTGCAGTTTTTAGGCCGAGACACTTCCAAGGGCCTGTCCTTTGAATTTTATCTGCTGCAATCTCAAAACCTTTCTCCTGTATCGCAGTGATGACATCTTGTACTGCAACATCCAAAATGAATTGAGCTTCTGCACAAACGACTGTGTCGTCCATGTAATGAAAAATGATAGCATTAGGATGTTCATTTACTGGTCCATATAACGGAAAACGATTAGCATTAGGGCGAGAGAATTCGGACTTCAAGTCATTGACAAATATTTGGGCTACTCTTCATTATTTGAGGAAATACAGTCCACTGGTACCTCAGTAAAGGTGATTGTTGATTTAGTGACGGAAAAGGCAAACCAGGAGGGTGTCATTGGGCTGCATGGGGGTGTCAAAAAAGTTGTCATAAAGATCTATATCAAGCATCTGCCAAAAACAGTGTAATCATAGGTACAATTGGACTAAACCTCCCTGAACTAGCCTTCCTTCACATCTCAACCCATGCAATCTTCAAAGCAATGCTCTTCCTATGCTCAGGCTCCATCAATCACAGCCTAAATGGCAAAGAAGACATCCGAAAAATAGGAGGATTCCAAAAACTGCTACCCACAACTACGTCATGGTGCAACATCGGCAATCTCGAGGTATCATGGAGGCTGAGGGCAGGCTGGACTGGAGGGCACCCATGTCCTCGATGACCTCGTTGATTTTCCTGAGGTCCTGCCGGAGCCGCCTCTTGTCTTTGCCAGGATTTTATATGATAATGACAGGTGCATTGCAGGGGCTAGTAGATGGTACAATGTGGCCCACAGACAGCTTCTCCTGCACAAGGGACTTCAGGGCCTATAACTTTCTGCCTGGGAGGGGCCACTGATCCACCCATATGGGGTCGTTGGTCTTCCAGGTTGACCAAAGTGTGGCGCGCTGCTCAGTGGCCCTGTCTAGAAATCCTGAGGTGTTGATAGGATCTCTAGCCTTGTCCCTCATTGGGACAAGAGATCTCTTCCCCTAAGTGTTATTGTTGCCCGGGTGACAAATGATCTTACTGTAGCAACTGTGCCCTAAGGACCTTCCCTGCAGATGGTACCTTGACTCCAGAAGCTGGTAGTGGCTCCCCTGGTAGCTAATAATTACGCCAGCAGCTGGAACCAGGGGCCATTGATTTAGCCAATTAGAGCGGGAAATTATGGTGATGTCAGCTCCTGTATCTAATAGTCCTGAAAGACATCTTTTCTCCCTTTACATGACAAAGCACACTTTAGAATGGGTCTATTTGGGCCTGTTGTCTGTGCCCACATCACCATTGGATCAACTGGTGTGGTGATCATGTCCAGTAGGAGGATGGCTCTGGCTGTAACTGTTCCTTTTAGAATGAAAAGGGGAGGGTCTAAGCATAGAGCCTGGACAGTTATCTCCTGCAAAGACATCAAGGCGAGCACCTCAGGTAATGTAGTGAGTGTCTCCATCCCTTCCCTGGTGTTGGTTTAAATCAAAATGTCTCTGGGCCGTCCTTCACGCCTGTATTTGCCTGTTGGAATATGGTGAACATAAATTTAATGGATTGGAATTGAAAAGGCCCCTACCAGCTGCCTTTAGGTTCCAGGGCAGAGCTGTCTTCTGTCGAGTTTTCTGCAGTGATCGAGCTGTCCTGCTGGATCTGAGAAGGTCGCTGTGCTGGTTCTCCACGATGTTGGGGAGTGTGGGGCGGAACGGCCTCGCGTTTGGTGTCATCGCACAGGGCCTTTCTGCGTCTGTGTGGGGTTTCCTGCAGGCCAGCGGTTTTGCTGGTGTTGGAAAGCGTGTGGACGAGGGGGGCAGTGAGGACATTGGCTGTGACGCCTAGAAAGTCTCCAGTAATAGCCTATATTTTTAAAATTCTGTTAACAATGCCCCATCTCTCTACATATAAAGGAAGGTCCCTTTTCATATGTTTGTGGGTGAGAAACTTACAGGGTATTAGCACCTCTACTACACCCTGACTGGTAGCCTTATCTAGGCTGGCATCATGGTGTATGGATGCCCTAATGGTGCATTCCTTGACCATTTGTGAAAGGGCAGGTTTTGGCGAAAGTGACATGAGGGATGAGAGAAGGACAAAAAAAAGTACAGACATGCAAGTCATTGGGTTTAGTGGCTTGAGGGATTTATGCCTGTTATTTGAGGCCAGGTGCCCTGGTGCACGTAATTCCTACATCTTCCTGAGATTTCATTGCTGGGTGAGGAGTCGAGCAGTGCTGAAAGCTGAGGCCTGTCCTTTGCGTTCCCTTTGGGATGGCAGTGGAAGTGCCCTGAGTGCACATTGAGAGGCACCTTCATGGCTTCTCATGCCACGACACCAAAACTAAATGTGCAAGGTGGCTTCTTTGAATGATATTTAGTCCTTTGAAATATCTGCAGGAAGTGGTCTGGAAATGCTTTGTGAGCCTGCTCCTTGGGATCAGCTGTGAGGGGCAGAGGGCTGGCTTGAGCCCGGTGCTGTGTCCCACTGGGAGCCGCCCCACAGTCTCAGGTGCAGAGCAGGCCCAGCCAGAGGCCCTGGAGATCTCACCTGCCCTGCAGCCACCATTGTCAAGGTGCTGTAAACATCAGCTGGTGCTGACTTTCCCCTTGGACCCCTTGGTTTCGTCACTATGGGGAATTTCTTTCCTGAAGCCCGTGGGATTTCCCCCTGGCAGCTGTGATGGGGATGCTCAGGGAGTGTGGGGCTTTGGGGGCAGCTGCCCAGGCAGGGGCTGAGCTCGGGGCCCTGTTGGGCCCTGGCCCCCAGCAGCAGCAGCAGCCCCAGGGCCCAAAGCCCCGTGCCCCCTGCCCAGCACAGGCTGCCCTGTCCCTGCAGCTGTCACCCGAGTGGGGCCCAGGGCCCAGTGGCTGCTGCCAGCAGCAGGAATGCGGGCAGGGTGAGGATGCCCTGGCTTGGCTTTTGTCTCTGGAAAAATGCGGGCTCAGGGCAGAGCACAGCAGGCTGGGAAGCAGAGCCCAAGGCCTTTGGAGGCTGCAAGCCTTACAGATCAGTCCCTGCAGCAGCCCAGATGCAGGTGGCCCAGTTGCCAAGGCTGTGGTGGCCTTGAGAGCGTGCAGGTGGATTTTGCATGGCTGTGGCCTGCTGGCAGCTCTGGGCCCAGGAGTGCCTGTGGCTGCAGCAGGAAGGGTGGCTGAAGGTTTGCTGCCTGCTTTGGTGGCATGGCTGCCGGGGCCAGTGCTGTGAGAGCCCCCTGTGTGAGAGCTGGTGAGAGCTGAGCTCTTGGGGACAGCACTGTGGTGCAGGCCAGGAAGAGCAGCAGTGCCCAGTGCCAGGAGTGGTGTCAGTGGGAGCCCCTGTGCACAGGGACCCCCAGCCCCAGGGTGGCCGTGCCAGCACCTGCAGGGACCCCCAGCCCCGGGAACGTGGAAGAAGTGGAACCCACAAGTGTGCAAAGGCTGCCTGTGCCCAAAGGAATGGCCAAGAAAAGTCAGGTTTCAAAAAGAAAAAGGATTTATTTGCCGAAGATTGGCAAATCTAGGATTTACAGAACATGTGTCGTTATAACAATTGTTATAACAACAAGAACAACAATGTACAGAACATATTTACATGGGATCTGAGGGGCTAACAATCTTCAAAACATATTTACAGAAAACTTCAAACGGAAGGAACGTATTTACAGGAAACTTCTAAACTCTCAAACGTATTTACAAAGGCGTGGCATCTGCGCCATGATGTGCATGAGCCCTGGAAGAAAGGAAGCAGCAGAGCTGGACTCAGCTGGCAGCACTGGGCCCAGCAGGGCTGGGAGCTGGGCCCCAGGGGCTGGGCCGGGGCTGGCAGGGCTGGCGTGGCCCCAGGCAAGCACAGGGCAGGCCGGGGCTGGTGCTTGTGGCAGCACAATCCAGGCCCCCTGCGGGCACTGTGTCCCTGAGCGGGGCCATCCAGCCCAGCCCCAGCCTGGCGTCAGGGGACCCAGTGTGTGTGTGGGCAGGGTGTGGGAAGCATCTGCCTGTCTTACCTGTAGGGCTCCATCTTTATCCAAGGACCATGGGCTCCTCCTCGTTCTCATCCACTTCCATGTCCTCGATGTCATCCTCCGCATCCACCTCCATCGCCTCAATTTTGTCCTCGTCGTCTACTTCCATGTCCTCAACAGTGGAGGACATGGAAGTAGAGGAGGAGTCCACCTCCATCATTTCTTCCTCATGCTGGCCCAGGTCCATTTCCATCTCCTCCACAATGTCTCTGTCAGTCTGCAAGGGGCAGCACAATCTCTCAGTGGGCTTCCAGTCCCACACCATCCATTTCCTCATGGCTGCAGCCTGCCCAAGCTGGGTGCCCCCTGCCTGGCATGGCACTGTACCTCCATTGGCACAGCAGAGCACATCCTGCTGGGATTGGCACTCCAGAGCAGGCGGCAGGAAATGCCCAGGCAGCAGCAGCACCTCTGTGCTGAGGGTCAGAGCGCAGAGCAAGTGGCAACTGACCCTTGGCAGCCAGTGAATTGTCTGCTGTGCTCGTTTCCAGGTCCTGGACGTTCCACCTGGAACCCTCTGGGAACTGTGATGTCACTGAAGTTTCATGGGTACTGTGCAGTGGGAGATGGGGATGGCAGAATGATCAAATCCTTGAATGTTTTGGCTTGGAAGGGACCCTGAAGATGATCTGGTTCCAAGCTGAGCAAGCTCCCAGCACAGCAGGTTGCTGCGGCCCCTGTCCCACCTGGCCTTGGATGTTGCTGGGGATGGGGCATCCACAGCCTCTTTGCACTGATCCCTGTGTCAGGGACAAGCACCCTGAGAGTAAAGAACTTCTTCCCATTTTCAAATCTCTTGCAACTCTTGCAGTTTGATCCCATTCCTCCGCGTCCTGTCACTACTGTTCCTGAGAAAGTGTGCTCTCCCTCTTTCCTGTGGGTCAAGCAGTTCCTGCGGGGTCTCACATGTGGCCTGACCTGCAGACAGGAGATAGAGAAGCCAAGTACCCAGTCACGGACAATGCAGAATGTGGAATAAGAACTGAGAGAATAAGGAAAATGCAAGGACATGCAAGGCATTGGTTTGGGTGGGCAACCGGATTCATGCGTTTTCTTAGAGGCTAGGTTCCCTGTTGCACTCAGTTCCTGTGTTGCAGCCTGGCCAAAGCCAGCCTCTGCTAGGGACCTGCGCTCCCAGAGCTGGGAGCACACTTGCTTAAAGTGCTGGTGAACAAGGCGAGTGAGGGATCTTTGTATGGCACTCCAAACACTGTGGATTGCACTGAAGAGGGTCCAGGAAGGGAGACAAAATGGGACTTGGCACACAGATAGAAAATGGGGGGGAAAATCAGGGTAGCATTTCAGTGAGCCAGGACCAAAACAATAGAATAGAGGGTAGAACATTCTCGAGTGAGTACATATAAGGAAAATACAGCAGTTGAACTGGGTGATGCCAGCAAAACGTGCTGCATCACCATGAGCCTTAAAATGCCCATGGGCGACACCATTGCATTCAGAGCGGTGTCTCTCTTTTACCTTGGTCACTTTGCCCTGAGGTATTACAGTTCCAGTGGTAGGCCCCTGGGCCCTCACATCTCCCGCCTTTTGTTGTCTATAAAGAAGGCTTCTGCCCTAGATTTTTGCAGGCATTTAGTAAAATAGGATAAAATAACCAACACAATGAATACAATAAACAGTGTCCACAAAACAGTCTTAACTAAAGATATAAAGCAGCCTTTCATCCCGCCGTGTTTGAAAATTCCAATGAACCAGTCGTTGTTGCCTTCTATCTGGATCTTGTTTCCTTGATCTTTTAGCAGCTGGATGCCCTGGTAAACTGACTCTCTATCTGACAACAGGTAGAAAAAACACCTGCCTTCAAATGCCTGACAGGCATGGCCATGGACAAGAAATTGTGGCTTGTGTGTGGAAGCACCCAGGTGAAGGCATGCGGCTCAGTGTGGAGCATCCAGATTCCTGCTGCTGCAGCAGCAACCAATGGCAGCATCCTCTGCCTTTAGCTGATTTAGTATCTTGAGGCTTGGGTTGCCTAAAAGCAAACAGAAAAAGAGATTAGAAGATGAAACTTAAGTTGTGTTCCCACTAAACTTTCTCTTCTGTAAGGCAAGGGTGTGAACACAGCTTATTAGAAGAATCATATATCAATGCTTAAATATAATTTTTACATATGTTAATTCATATATCCTGGTTAGTGGTGTCTGAGCTAGCTTGGTCTTGGTGTGTGTGGTCAACGCTGCTTAGGAGATCTTCTTCTCTCCTTCTCCTTCTTCTTTTCCAGGCTGCTGCTGTCCCTCTTAGGCTTCCATTCTGTTCTTCCTATGGTGGCTCTGGTGTTTGCCTCACCATTCCCAGGAAGAGTTTTAATGTATTGTGCTGAGATCAATCTTAGGAGTGTTGCTGTAAAGACAAGGGCATCTTCTCTTCCCCAAGTATTTAATGGGTAGGTGCCCATAAATTTGTTCAGAATCAGGATCTTTGATCAACACAGGTGGCTGTTCTTTTAATTGGGCTGCAGTTGAATTAGTAAAATTCCTGATGACTGGGGGAGTTGTCTCCATAAATGGGTTGTTCAAAAAGTTGAATACATAAAAGGCCTTGGCCAGTCTCTCAATGGAAGATAATATCTAGACTACCGCTCTCAATTGATCAAGGATCCTTTTGATGGATCAGTGGGCCCTCTCGGCTATGGACTGTCCTGTGGTGGAGTGCGGTATTCCTGTGACATGTTTTATTCCCCACTGGTCAGAAACTTGTTGGAATCAGTGTGAGGTATATGCAGGACCGCTATCAGTTTTAATTTCCTGTGGAACTGCTTAGGAGGAAGAAATGAAAAAGTAATGTTTTATAGCCTCTTCTGATTTTTCACCAGCATGGGCAGAGGCAAAAATCGCACTGGAAAAAATTTTGTTTGAGACGTGCATGTATTTTAGTCTGCCGAAAGGGGCCTTGTGTGATGTCTGATTGCCAGATGTGGAGACTCTCTAGTGTTCTTGGATTGATTGCAGCTCTGACAGAAGCAAGGCCACGTTCCTGACAATTTGGGCCGTTGGTTACAATGGATCTTGCCGGGTCTCGGGTAATTTTGAACATCCTGTGCAGCACAGAAATGGTTTGATGGTAGAATTTGTGGCTGATCTTTGCCTGTTTAAAGACTGTCTAAGGCATATTGCAGTGGTTCAGATGTTTGAAGTAGGCAATTGAGGTGCTCTGGAGTGAGAACTAAGTATATATTCACAAGGTCTCTTCCTGGAAGGGAGCACTGATGTTTTCTAGCTTTCCTGATTAGTTGTGTAATAACTTTCTGTTGGGTTGTTATCATTTTAGTAGATTGGTGCGCTCTGAAGACACATTCAATTTGTATGTGGGGATCTGAGATAGTTGAGTCCCCCTGAAACAATAATGTATGGAATTTTGGACTTACACCAAGGATTGCCAGGGAGAAAGGAAAACCAGGATGGTGTCTGTGTGCCTGTTTAGTTTGAATCATCCAGGATACCTTTTGTGCAGCTGCTTCTGCCTCCAGTGTCAGTGATCACTGGAATCGAGTCCTTCACTGCCTTTAAGGAGAAGCAGGAACAGTGGCACGAGATCTTCTGTGGTGATTCCAAGCAGTGAGCATACCCAACTGATGCTTCCACAGAGCTGGTGGAATTCATGCAGAGTCTTTGGGTTGCCCTTGATACGCAGTGTTTAGCCTGTGATGGTTCTCTCTGTGCTTTTTAGGCCGAGATACTTCCAGGGGGCTGTCTTTTGGACTTTATCTGTTGCAATCTCAAAACCTTTCTGCTGTACCGCAGTAATGACATCCTGTACTGCAAAGTCCAAAATGATCAGAGCTTCTGCACAAACTAATATATGGTCCATGTAATGAAAAATGATAGCATTAGGACATGTTGTCCGGCTTTGCGAAAGAATTTGGGCAGCAAGGCATTGACAAGTAGTTTGGTGCTTCTTCATTCCCTTGAGGCTATACAGTCCACTGGTACCTCTGTAAAGGTGCTTGTCGATTTGGGGACAGAAAAAGCAAACAAGGGGCTTTCATTGGGTTGCAAGGAGAAGTCAAAAAAGCAGTCATTTATTTTTATAACAAGTATCTACCAGTCTCGGGGTATGATGGAGGCTGAGGGAAGGCTGGACTGGAGGGCACCCATGTCATCAATGACCTCATTGATTTTCCTGAGGTCCTGCAGTAGCTGCCACCTCTTGTCCTTGCCAGGCTTTCATATGATAATGACAGGTTCATTGCAGGGGCCAGTAGATGGTACAATGTGGCCCACAGACAGCTGCTCCTGCAGGTGGGACTGCAGGGCCTTTAACTTTCTGCCTGAGAGGGGCCACTGATCCACGCATATGAGGTCATTGATCTTACAGGTTGACTGAAGGGTGGCGTGCTGCTCTGTAGCCCCGTCTAGAAATCCTGAGGTATTGATAGGATCTCTAGCCCTGTCCCCCATTGGGACAAGAGGTCTTCTTCTCAAATTGTTATTGGTGCCTGGGTGATGAATGATCTTACTGTAGCAACAGTGCCCTCAGGACCTTCCATGCAGATGTTACTGTGACTCCAGAAGCTGGTAGTGGCTCTCCCGATGGCTAAAATTACCCCAGCAGCTGGAACCAGGGGCCATTCTTTTAACCAATCAGAGCAGGAAATTATGGTGATGTCAGCTCCTGTATCTAATAGTCGTGAAAGACATCTCTTTCTCCCTTTACATGACAAAGCGCACTTTAGAATGGGTCTATTTCTGCCTGTTGTCTGTGCCCACATCACCACTGGATCAGCTAGTGTGGTGATCATGTCGAGTGGGAGGTAGGCACTGGCTGTAACTGTTCCTTTTAGAATGAGAAGTGGAGGGTCTAAGCATAGAGCCTGGACAGTTATCTCCTGCAAAGACATCAAGGCGAGTACCTCAGGTAGTATAGTGAGTATCTCCATCCCTTCCCTGGTGTTGGTTTAAATCAAAATGTCTCTGGGCCGTCCTTCACGCCTGTATTTGCCTTTTGGAATATGGTGAACATAAATATCGTGGATTGGAATTGAAAAGGCCCCTACCAGCTGCCTTTAGGTTCCAGGGCAGAGCTGTCTTCTGTCGAGTTTTCTGCAGTGATCGAGCTGTCCTGCTGGATCTGAGAAGGTCGCTGTGCTGGTTCTCCACGATGTTGGGGAGTGTGGGGCGGAACGGCCTCGCGTTTGGTGTCATCGCACAGGGCCTTTCTGTGTCTGTGTGGGGTTTCCCACAGGCCAGCAGTTTTGCGGATGTTTTAAAGCGTGTGGACAAGGGGGGCGGTGAGGACAGTGGCTGTAACAGCTAGAAGGTCCCTGGTAATAGCCTGTATTTTTACAATTCTATTGAGAATGCCTCATCTCTCCACATTTAAAGCAAGGTCCTTCTTCATGTGTGTGCCAGGGAATAACCTGGGAGGCTACTAGCACCTCTACTACACCGAGTTAGGAAGCATTATCTCAGCTAGCATCACAATATAAGGATGCCCTAATGGTGCATGCCACAACCATTTGTGCAATGGTAGGCTTTCTGTAGATGGGTAGAGAAGGTAAAATGTCTTTAAAGGTGTGTTTAGCATTTGTTTCAGCAAGTTTAGGAGGCAGTACCTTCTTGGCTTTTGGATGTTCACCTTTCTTCTCTATTGATTGTGGAAGGTGGTCAATAAATTTTAGAAAGCATTCCACAGGTCCCTAGAGAATGTCTGTGAAATCTAGAGTAGGTGTTGTTCCATTGGGTGTCTGCATGAGAGCTGTCTTTTCAGCACTTTTATCTCTCCTAACAGAGCTCAGGGAAGGTCTATTGAATGAGGCTAACTGAAATCTTCCTTACTGGCTAGATGGACAAATGTTATGTGTGTCCACCTGTCTTCCCTAGTATAGTCTTTTAATAATTGTTTTATTAGTTTTTTCCCCATTCCTTCCCACAGAATACTTTCAGTGGGAGAAAGTAGGATGTGTATAAAATGGAGCAGATTGCGAGGCACCATAACATGTGCAGTGAAGATGCCATTTAACAAATTATTAAAGTATGGTGAGCCCCTCCCATGGTCTTTCACTGCTTTACAAAGATCTTTCATCTCCCATGTGGGACAGCTTCCCATTGGGGGTTAGCCCCCCTCTGGTACTGCACCGGTGCTGCTTGTATTTTAGCTACCAATTCCCAATCCCCCGCTTCAGCCGCCAGCTTCCGCATCCTCATCCAAGAATCCTCAGGCTCATGCTGAAGGAGGGATGAACCTTCCCTCTCCTCTCCAGAAGAGGGAACTTGGTCTTTGGCAGAGGAGCGGGGCCTTGGTGTGACTGGCCAGGCCCGATGTTGTGGGCCTTTGGTAGCCAAGATGGCGGCCTTCCAGTTACCATCCCTCACACTTCCGGCTCCGACAGTGTGGGATCCGCAACGGGCTGAGTTGGAGGGGGTAGGGCAGCAGGAGTAGGCAAGGAAGTGCTGGATCCCAATGCAGGGGTGGTACCTGACACAGAGCTGGGACCCAACACAGGGGGAGGATTTGAAGAGAGAGCTGGGGGTGGGAGGGAGTTTGACATTGACAGCCCCCTCCAGAGGAGGGACTCCATTTTGTGAGCTATCTGAGGGGGATCCAGTGAGGAGAGGTACTGGAGAATGTGTTAAGGTAGAATCCAGGCCGGTGTGATCAGTACAGACGTGGGCAGAGGGTAGAGAAGGAGGGGTGATGTCAGACAGCAGGTGGCTCGTCTGTGCTTTATAGCAGTTTCTGTCTCTCATCCTAATGGTGTCAGTGGGTTCAGGAATGCTGGGGGAAGAACAGAAAGTCTGGGTTGAATATTTGAACTTTGAACCCTTGAGAAACCTCCATAAAACATGTGAAAAATTGTGGAAAATATTGCGACTCTTATGACTCCCTGAGTTTTCTAAAATTAGAGTCTTTCCCTAACTCAGTCCCAAAATGCTACATGACGAACTGAATCAACAGAAATGTCTGGGAGCTCCGTAAACAGCCAATGAACGAATGACTTTCAACTTCCCTTAGTAAAAGTCTTCCGTTCTGAAAGGAGAACCTCCCTAACTCGAACATATATGTCCCTCTCATCTTTGGATAATTTGATACCCAGAGCTGCCCCTGATGTAAAGGGTGGCCCACCCACAGGACTAAAAGATGACCCAAAGATCCTGCACTGCTGGTGGCTGTACCCCAGCTCACTGCTCTGGTGGCTGTGGATGCAGGTGTTTCAAAATATCCCGTGGGCTTTGTCCATCGAGTCGGCCCTCTTGCTTCTGGAGGGTGCCAATGCCGCCTTCAGCAAGCCCTGATAAAACTCAGGTCTCACTCCAGGGCGCTGGCTGACCCGAGGCGTCTTCTGTCCTATGACGGTGGAACAGTCGAATCGTCACTGGAATCGCTCTCAGGAATTCTCAAAGATAGTCCCTGTTTGGGCACCCCTTGTTGTGGCATGTCCACAGCCAGCCTCTGTGAGACACGTGCACTCCCAGAGCTGGGAGCAGGCTTGCTTGAATGGATGATGGATGAGGCAAGAGAGGAGCGTTTGTGTGGAACTCCAAACAGTGTGGTTTGTGCTGGAGAGGGTCCAGGGAGGGAGACAAAATGAGGCTGGGCACACAAGGTTTTATATGCAGGAAAAAAGGACCTTGTATGCAGTAACTTAGGACCAATAGAGGATAAGAAAGGGAAGAACACCTAGGGGAGATCATATCAGGAAGGAAAAAACTTTATAATACCATGAAAATTACCTGAATCCCCATGACCCCACAAAAGCCAATGGGCAAGATCAGTGCTTTAGAGGGGGGCCACAAGTTACTTAAGTTCGTCATAGTACTAATGAGGTATTAGATTTGCAGTGGTAGGCCCCTGGACCTCCAAAAAACTACTACTTCCTGAGACTTCATTGCAGACTTCATTGAGGAGCTCAGCAGTGCTGAAAGCAGAAGCCTGTCCTTTGTGTTCCCTTTGGGATGGCAGTGGAAGTGTCCTGAGTGCACATTCAGAGGCACCTTCATGGCTTCTCATGCGACAATACCAAAACTGAATGTGCAAGGTGGCTTCCTTGAATGACATGTAGTCCTTTGATATATCTGCAGGCAGTGGTCTGAAACTGCTTTCTGAGCCTGCTCCTTGGGATCAGCTGTGAGGGGCAGAGGGCTGGCCTGAGCCTGGTGCTGTGTCCCACTTGGAGCAGCCCCACAGGCTCATGTGCAGAGCAGGCCCAGCCAGATGGCCTGGAGATCTCGCCGGCTCTGCAGCCACCTTTGTAAATGTGGGGAAACATCGGCTGGTGCTGTCTTTCCCCTTGGACCCCTTGGTTTAGTTCCCATGGGGAATTTCTTTCCTGAAGCCCTTGTAATTTCCCCCTGGCAGGTGTGATGGGGATGCTCAGGGAGTGTGGGGCTTTGGGGGCAGCTGCCCAGGCAGGGGCTGAGCTCGGAGCCCTGTTGGGCCCATGGCCCCCAGCAGGAGCAGCAGCAGCAGCAGCAGCCCCAGGGCCCAAAGCCCCGTGCCCCCTGCCCAGCACAGGCTGCCCTGTCCCTGCAGCTGTCACCCGAGTGGGGCCCAGGGCCCAGTGGCTGCTGGCAGCAGCAGGAATGCGGGCAGGGTGAGGATGCCCTGGCTTGGCTTCTGTCTCTGGAACAATGCAGGCTCAGGGCAGAGCACAGCAGGCTGGGAAGCAGAGCCCAGGGCCTATAGAGGCAGCAAGCCTTAAAGATCAGCCCCTGCAGCAGCCCAGATGGAGGTGGCCCAGTTGCCAAGGCTGTGGTGGCCTTGAGAGCGTGCAGGTGGATTTTGCATGGCTGTGGCCTGCTGGCGGCTCTGGGCCCAGGAGTGCCTGTGGCTGCAGCAGGAAGGGTGGCTGAAGGTTTGCTGCCTGCTTTGGTGGCATGGCTGCAGAGGCCAGTGCTGTGAGAGCCCCCTGTGTGAGAGCTGGTGAGAGCTGAGCTCTTGGGGACAGCGCTGTGGTGCAGACCAGGAAGAGCAGCAGTGCCCAGTGCCAGGAGTGGTGTCAGTGGGAGCCCCTGTGCACAGGGACCCCCAGCCCCAGGGTGGCTGTGCCAGCACCTGCAGGGACCCCCAGCCCCGGGAACGTGGAAGAAATGGAACCCACAAGTGTGCAAAGGCTGCCTTTGCCCAAAGGAATGGCCAAGAGAAGTCAGGTTTTAAAACGAAACAGTATTTATTTGCCGAAGATTGGCAAATCTAGGATTTACAGAACGTGTGTCGTTATAACAATTGTTATAACAACAAGAACAACAATGTACAGAACATATTGACATGGGATCAGATGGACTTACAATCTTCAAAACGTATTTACAGAAAATTTCGAACATAGTGAACATATTTACAGGAAACTCGGAACGTAGCGAACATATTTACAAGGAACTTGAAAACTTCCAAACGTATTTACAATAGCGTCGGATCTGTGCCATGATGTGGATGAGTCCTGGAAGAAAGGAAGCAGCAGAGCTGGACTCAGCTGGCAGCACTGGGCCCAGCAGGGCTGGGAGCTGGGCCCAAGGGGCTGGGCTGGGGCTGGCAGGGCTGGCGTGGCCCCAGGCAGGCACAGGGCAGGCCGGGGCTGGTGCTTGTGGCAGCACAATCCAGGCCCCCTGCAGGCACCGTGTCCCTGAGCAGGGCCATCCAGTCCAGCCCCAGCCTGGCGTCAGGGGACCCAGTGTGTGTGGGCAGAGCGTGGGAAGCATCTGCCTGTCTTACCTATGGTGCTCCATCTTCATCCAAGGACCATGGGCTCTGCCTCATCCTCCTCGTCCACTTCCATCTCCTTGGTGTCATCCTCCTCATCCACCTCCATTTCTTCGATATTGTCCTCCTCGTCTACTTCCATGTCCTCAACAGGGGAGGACATGGAAGTAGAGGAGGAGTCCACCTCCATCACTTCTTCCTCATCCTGGCCCAGGTCCACTTCCATGTCCTCCACGCTGTCTCTGTCAGCCTGCAAGGGGCAGCACAATCTCCCAGTGGGCTTCCTGTCCCACACCATCCATTTCCTCATGGCTGCAGCCTGCCCAGGCTGGGTGCCCCCTGCCTGGCATGGCACTGTACCTCCATTGGCACATCAGAGCACATCCTGCTGGGATTGGTGCTCTAGAACAGGTGGCAGGAAAAGCCCAGGCAGCAGCAGCACCTCAGCGCTGAGGGTCAGAGTGCAGGGCGAGCGGCAACTGACCCTTGGCAGCCAGTGAAGTGTCTGCTGTGCTCATTTCCAGGACCTGGACATTCCACCTGGAACCCTCTGGGAGCTGTGATGTCACTGAAGTTTCAGGGGTGCTGTGCAGTGGGAGATGGGGATGGCAAAATGATCAAATCCTTGAATGTTTTGACTTGGAAGGGACCCTTAAGATGATGTGGTTCCGAGCTGAGCAAGCTCCCAGCACACCAGGTCAATATGGCCCCTGTCCCACCTGGCCTTGGATGTTGCTGGGGATAGGGCATCCACAGCCTCTCTGCACTGGTCCCTGTGTCGGGGACAAGCCCCCTGAGAGTAAAGAACTTCTTCCCATTTTCAAATCTCTTGCAACTCTTGCAGTTTTATCCCATTCCTCCGTGTCCTGTCACTACAGTTCCTGAGAAAGTGTCCTCTCCCACTTCCCTGTGTTTCAGGCTGTTCCTGCAGGGTTACACGTGTGACTTATCCTGCAGACAGGAGAGGGAAGCCAAGTTCCCAGTTAGAAAAAATGCAGAATGTGGCTTGAGAACTGGGAGAATAAGGAAAAAGAAAAGACGTGCTACGCTTTGGGTTGCGTGGGCTGTGGGATTCATGCCTTTTATTAGAGGCCCGGTCCCTGGTGCACTCAGTTCCTGTGTTGTAGCCTGCCCACAGCAACCTCTGTGAGGGACCTGCACTCCCAGTGGTGGGAGCCGGCTTGCTTGGATGGCTGATGGATGAGGCAAGAGAGGGATCGTTGTGTGGAAATCCAAATAGTGTGCATTACCCTGAAGAGGGTCCAGGAATGGAGACAAAATGGGGCTGGACACACAATATGAGGGTGAACAGCGCAGTATCATTACAGTCAGCCAGGACCAAATTGATACAAGAGAGTTGGAACATTCCAAGGGAGTACATATAAGGAAAATGCAGCAGTTGAACTGGGTGATACAAACAAAACGTGCTGCATCAACATAAGCCTTCAAATGCCCATGGGCGACACCATTGCATTCAGAGCGGTGTCTCTCTTTTACCTTTGCCCTGAGGTCACTTTGCCCTGAGGTATTACAGTTCCAGTGGTAGGCCCCTGGGCCCTCACATCTCCTCCTTTTTGCTATCTAGAAAGAAGTCTTCTGCCATAGAATTGTGCAGGCATTTAGCAAAAAAGGATAAAATAACCAACACAGTGAATACAAAAAACTAAACCCACACAACAGTCTTAACTAAAGATGAAAGCCAGCCTTGCAAACCCCTCTGTTTGGAAAGTCCAGTGAACCAGTCGTTGTTGCCTTCTATCTGGATCTTGTTTCCTTGATCTTTTAGCAGCTGGATGCCCTGGTAAACTGACTCCCTATGTGACAGCAGGTAGAAAAAACACATGCCTTCAAATGCCTGGCAGGCATGGCCATGGACAAGAAATTGTGGCTTGTCTGTGGAAGCGCCCAGCTGAAGGCATGCGGCTCAGTGAGGAGTATCCAAATTCCTGCTGCAGCGGCTACAAACAGCAGCATCCTCTGACTTTAGCTGATTTAGTATCTTGAGGCTTGGGTGTCCTAAAAGTAAACAGATGAAGAGATTAGAAGATGAAACTTAAGTTGTGGTCCCACTAAACTTTCTCTTCTGTAAGGCAAGGGTGTGAACACAGTCTATTAGAAGAATCATATATCAATGCTAAAATATAATTTTTACAAATGTTAAGTCATATATCCTGGTTAGTGGTGTCTGAGCTAGCTTGGTCTTGGTGTGTGTGGTCAATGCTGCTTAGAAGATCTTCTTCTGTCCTTCTTTTTCTTCTTTCCCAGGCTGCTGCTGTCTCTCTTAGGCTTCCATTCTGTTCTTCTGATGTTAGCTCTGGTGTTTGCCTCACCGTTCCCAGAAACATTTTTAATGTATTTTGCTGGGATCCATCTTAGGAGTGTTGCTTTAAAGACAAGGGCACCTCCTCTTCCCCTAGTATTTAATGGAAATGGCCCATAAATTGTTTAGATTTGGGGTCTTTGCTCAACACAGGTGGCTTTTCTTGTAATTGGGCTGCAGTTGAATTAGTAAAATGCCTGATGACTGGGGGAGTTGGCTCCATAAATGAGTTGTTCAAAAAGCTGAATACTTAAAAGGCCTTGGCCAGTCTGTCAGTGGAAGATAATATCTGGATTACCCCTCTCAGTTGATCAAGGATCCTTTTGATGGCTCAGTGGGCCTTCTCGGCTTTGGACTGTCCTGTGGTGGAGTGTGGTATGCCTGTGACATGTTTTATTCCCCAGTGGACAGAAACTTGTTGGAATCAGTGTGAGGTATAAGCAGGAGCATTATCAGTTTTAATTTCCTGTGGAAGTGCTAAGGTGGAGAAAACTAAAAATTAATGTGTTGTAGCATCATCTTTTGATTTTTCACCAGCATGGGCAGAGGCAAAAATCGCACTGGAAAAGGTGTCGATTGAGACGTGGATGTATTTTAGTCTGGCAAAAGAGGCTGAGTGTGTGATGTCTGGTTGCCAGATGTGGAGACTCTCTAGTGCTCTTGGATTGACTGCAGCTCTGACAGAAGCAAGGCCATGTTCCTGACAATTTGGGCAGGTGGCTACTATGGATCTTGCCGCGTCTTGGGCAATTTTGAACATCGTGAGCAGCGCAGGAATGTTTTGATGGTAGAATTGGTGGCTGATCCTGTCTGTCTAAAATCTATCTAAGGCATATTGCAGTGGTTCAGATGTTTGAAGTAGGCAATTGAGGTGCTCTTGAGTGAGAACTAATTATATATTCACAATATCTCTTCCTGCAAGGGAATACAGATGCACTCTAGCTTTCCTGATTAGTTGTGCAATAATTTTCTGTTGGGTTGTTATCATTTTGGTAGGTTGGTGTCATCAAAAAATCCAATCAATTATTATCAGGGGTTCTGAGATAGTTGAGTGTCCCCGAAAAAATAATGTATGGAATATTGGACTTACACCAAGCATTGCCAGGGAGAAAGGAAAATTAGGGTGCTATCTGTGTGCCTGTTAATTTGAATCACCCAGGAGACCTTCTGCACAGCTGCTTCTGCCTCCGGTGTCAGTGATCATGGGAATCGAGTCCTTCTCTGCCTTTAAGGAACAGGAACAGTGGCATGAGATCTTCTCTGGTGATTCCCAGCAGTGAACTGACCCAACTGATGCTTCCACAGAGTTGGTGGAGTTCTTGCAGAGTCTTTGGGTTGTCCTTGATGTGCAGTGTTTGGGGTGTGATGGTTCTCTCTGTGCTTTTTAGGCCGAGGAACTTCCAGGGGGCTGTCTTTTGAACTCTATCTGCTGCAATCTCAAAACCTTTCTGCTGTACCACAGTGATGACATCTTGTACTGCAACGTCCAAAATGATTTGACCTTCTGCACAAATGACTGTATTGTCCATGTAATGAAAAATGATAGCATTAGGATGTTTTTTCCATCTGGGCGAGAGAATTTGGGCTAAAAGCCATTGACAAATAGTTGAGCTACTCTTCTTGCTTTGAGGCAATGCAGTCCACTGGTACCTCTGTGAAGGTGTTTGTCGGTTTAGGGGCAGAAAAGATATACCCGGGGGGTGTCATTTGGATGCATGTGGGCATCAAAAAAGTAGTTATTAAGATCTATAAAAACCCTCTTCCAATAATTGTGCAGTAAAATTGGACTAAAGCTCCCTGAACCAGCCTTAATTCACATCTCAAGCCACGCAATCTTCAAAGCAATGCTCTTCCTATGCTCAGGCTCCATCAATCACAGCCTAAATGTCGAACAAGATATCCGAAAAATAGGAGGACTCCAAAAACTGCTACCCACAACTACGGCATGCGGCACCATCGGCAATCTCGAGGTATCATGGAGGCTGAGGGCAGGCTGGACTGGAGGGCACCCATGTCCTCGATGACCTCGTTGATTTTCCTGAGGTCCTGCAGGAGCCGCCTCTTGTCTTTGCCAGGCTTTCATATGATAATGACAGGCGTATTGCAGGGGCTAGTAGATGGTACAATGTGGCCCACAGACAGCTTCTCCTGCACAAGGGACTTCAGGGCCTATAACTTTCTGCCTGGGAGGGGCCACTGATCCACCCATATGGGGTCGTTGCTCTTCCAGGTTGACTGAAGTGCGGCACGCTGCCCTTTGGCCCCATCTAGAAATCCTGAGGTGTTGATAGGATCTCTGGCCCTGTCCCCCTTTGGGACAAGACGTCTTTTCCTCAAATTGTTATTGGTGCCTGGGTGATGAATGATCTTTCTGTAGCAACTGTGCCCTCAGGACCTTCCATGCAGATGTTACTGTGACTCCAGAAGCTGGTAGTGGCTCCCCTGGTAACTAATAACTACCCCAGCAGCTGGAACCAGGGGCCATTCTTTTAACCAGTCAGAGAGGGAAATTATGGTGACATCAGCTCTTGTATCTAATAGTCCTGAAATACATCGCCATCTCCCTTTTCCTGACAAAGCACACTTTAGAATGGGTCTGTTTGGGCCCGCAATCTGTGCCCACATCACCACTGGATCAACTGGTGTGGTGATCATGTCCAGTAGGAGGTTGGCTCTGGCTATTACTGTTCCTTTTGGAATAAAAAGGGGAGAGTCTAAGCATAGAGCCTGGACAGTTATCTCCTGCAAAGATGTCAAGGTGACTACCTCAGGTAGTAGAGTGAGTGTCTCCATCCCTTCCCTGGTGTTGGTTTAAATCAAAATGTCTCTGGCCTGTTCTTCAGGCCTGTATTTGCTGTGGGAATATGGTAAACATAGGTATCGTGGACTGAAATAGAAAAGGCGCTTAGCAGCTGCCTTTAGGTTCCAGGGCAGAGCTGTCTTCTGTCGAGTTATCTGCAGTGATCGAGCTGTCCCACTGGATCTGAGAAGGACGCTGTGCTGGTTCTCCACGGTGTTGGGGAGAGTAGGGCGGAACGGCCTCGTGTTTGGTGTCATCGTTCGGGGCCTTTCTGTGACTGTGTGGGGTTTCCCACAGGCCAGCAGCTTTGCTGGTGTTGGAAAGCATGTGGTCGAGGGGGGCAGTGAGGACAGTGGCTGTGACACCTAGAAGGTCCCTGGTAATAGTCTGTATTTTTACAATTGTGTTGAAAATGCCCCATCTCCCTACACTTAAAGCCAGGTCCCTTTTCATGTCTATGTCAGGGAATACCTTGGGAGGCTACTAGCACCTCTACTACACCCTTACTGGTAGCCATAGCTTGGCTGGCGTGACAGTGTAGGGATGCCCTAAGTGTGCATGCCTCGACCATTTGTGCAATGGTAGGCTTTGTGTTGACTGGTAGCGAAGGAAAAATGTCTTTACAGTTGTTGTTAGCATTTGTTTCAGCAAGTTTAGTAAGTACCTTCCTGGCTTTTGGATGTTCACCCTTCTTCTCTCTTGCTTTTTTAAAGTGGTCAATAAATTTTGGAAAGGATTGCCCAGGTCCCTGGAGAATGTCTGTGAAATCTAGAGTAGGTGTTTCTCCATTGGGTGTCTGCTTGAGAGCTGTCTTTGCAGCACTTTTATCTCTTCTAACAGAGCTCAGGGAAGGTCTATTGAATGAGGTTTAGTGAAATCTTCCTCCCTAGATGGACTAGTGTAAGGTGTGCCCACCTGTCTTCCCTAGTATAGTCTTTTAATAATTGTTTTATTAGATTTTTCTCCATTCCTTCCCACAGAACAATTTCAGTGGGAGAAAGTAGGATGTGCATAAAATGGAGCAGATCGTGAGGCACCATAACATGTGCAGTGAAGGTGGCATTTAACAAATTATTAAAATATGGTGACCCCCTCCCATGGTGTTTGGCTGCTTTATAAAGATCTTTCATCTTCCGTGTGTGAATGTTTCCCATCGGGGTTAGCCCCACTCTGGTACTGCGCCGATGCTGCTTGTATTTTAGCTACCAATTCCCAATCCCCCTCTTCTGCCGCCAGCTTCCGCATCCTCTGCCAAGAATCCTCAGGCTTATGCTGAAGGTCCAGAAGAGGGAACTTGGTCTTTGGCAGAGGAGCGGGGCCTTGGGGTGACTGGCCAGGCCCGGTGTTGTGGGCCTTTGGTAGCCAAGATGGCGGCCTTCCAGTTACCATCCCTCACACTTCCAGCTTCCGCAAGGGGCTGAGTTGGAGGGGGTAGGGCAGCGGGAGTAGGCAAGGAAGCGCTGGATCCCAGTGCAGGGGTGGTTCCTGATGCAGGGGTGGGATCCAACACAGAGGGAAGACCCGATGAGAGAGCTGGGGGTGGGAGGGAGTTTGACATTGACAACCCACTCCAGAGGAAGGACTCCATTTTGTGAGCTATCTGAGGGGGATCCAGTGAGGAGAGGTACTGGAGAATGGGTTAGGGTAGAATCCAGGCCGGTGTGATCAGTACAGACGTGGGCAGAGGGTAGAGAAGGAGGGGTGATGTCAGACAGCAGGTGGCTTGTCTGTGCTTTACAGCAGTTTCCGTCTCTCATCCCAATGGTGTCAGTGTGTTCAGGAATGTGGGGGGCAGAACTCAAACTCTGGGTTGAATATTAGAGCTTTGAACCCTTGAGAAAACTCTATAAATCATATGAAAAATTGGGTAAAATATTGCAACTCTTATCACTCCCTGAGTTTGCAAAAGATAGAGTCTTTCCCTTACTCAGTCCCAAAATGCTACATGACAGACTGAATCAATAGACATGTCTGGGAACTCCTTAAAAAGCCAATGGACAAATGACTTTCAACTTCCCTTAGTAAAAGTCTTCCACTCTGAAAGGAGAGACTACCTAACTGGAAGATATATATCCCTCTAAGGATTGGATAATTTGTTACCCAGAGCTGCCCCTGATGTAAAGGGTGGCCCACCCACAGGACTAAAAAATCACCCAAGGATCCTGCACTGCAGGCAGCTGTCCCCTAGCTCACTGCTCTGGTTGCTCTGGATGCAGATGTTTCAAAATATCCCCTGGGCTTCACCAGCTGAGCCGGCCCTCTTGCTGCTGGAGGGTGCCAACGCTGCCTTCAGCAAGCCCTGATAAAACTCAGGTCCCACTCCAGGGTGGTGGCTGACCCGAGGCGTCTTCTGTCCCGTGACGGTGGAAGAGCCGGAATCTCACTGGAGCTTCTCTCACAAATTCTCAAAGAAGTTCCCTGTTTGGGCAGCCCTTGTGGCATGTCCACAGCCAGCCTCTGTGAGAGACCTGCACTCCCAGAGCTAGGAGCAGACTTGCTGGAATGCATGATGGATGAGGCAAGAGAGGGATCTTTGTGTGGAACTGCAAATACTGTGGATTGCACTGGAGAGGGTCCCTGGAGGGAGAGAGGGAGACAAAGTGGGGGTGGGCAAAGAAGGATTTCCATTTGGGAAAAAAGGACCTTGTATGCAGTAATTCAGGACTAACAGGTGTTAAGAGAGGAGAGAGCATCCTAGGGGAGTATATATAAGGAAAGGAGGAAGTTCATGATACCAAGAAAATGTGCTGAATCTGCATGATCCCACAAAAGACAATGTGCAAGATCATTGTATTCAGAGGGGTTATTCACCTTACTTTAATTCTATATCATTGTCATCAGGTATTATTATTCCAGTGGTAGGTCCCCCAGCCTGCGAAACATTGCCTCAGCCTCAGACTTCATGGCTGGGTGAGGAGCTCAGCAGCGCTGAAAGCTGAGGCCTGTCCTTTGTGATCCCTTTGGGATGGCAGTGGAACTGCCGTGAGTGCACATTCAGAGGCACCCTCATGGCTTCTCATGCCACAACACCAAAAATAAATCGGCAGTTTGGGTTTTGGAATGACATTTAGTCCTTTGAAATATCTGCAGGAAGTGGTCTGAAACTGCTTTCTGAGCCTGCTCCTTGGGATCAGCTGTGAGGGGCAGAGGGCTGGCCTGAGCCCGGTGCTGTGTCCCAGTGGGAGCAGCCCAACAGCCTCACGTGAAGAGCAGGCACTCCCAGAGGCCCTGGAGATCTCACCTGCCCTGCAGCCACCTTTGTCAAGGCGCTGTAAACATCAGCTGGTGCTGACTTTCCCCTTGGACTCCTTGGTCTAGCCATTATGGGGAATTTTGTTCCTGAATCCCGTGGGATTTCCCCCTGGCAGCTGTGATGGGGATGCTCAGGGAGTGTGGGGCTTTGGGGGCAGCTGCCCAGGCAGGGGCTGAGCTCGGGGCCCTGTTGGGCCCTGGCCCCCAGCAGGCCCCCAGCAGCAGCAGCAGCAGCAGCAGGAGCCGCCCCAGGGCTCAAAGCCCCGTGCCCCCTGCCCAGCACAGGCTGCCCTGTCCCTGCAGCTGTCACCCGAGTGGGGCCCACGGGCCAGTGGCCGCTGCCAGCAGCAGGAATGCGGGCAGGGTGAGGATGTCCTGGCTTGGCTTTTGTCTCTGGAACAATGCGGGCTCAGGACAGTGCAGGGCAGGCTGGGAAGCACAGCCCAGGGCCTTTGGAGGCAGCAAGGCTTAAAGATCAGCCCCTGCAGTAGCCCAGATGCAGGTGGCCCAGTTGCCAAGGCTGTGGTGGCCTTGAGAGTGTGCAGGTGGATTTTGCATGGCTGTGGCCTGCTGGCGGCTCAGGGCCCAGGAGTGCCTGTGGCTGCAGCAGGAAGGGTGGCTGAAGGTTTGCTGGCTGCTTTGGTGGCATGGCTGCCGGGGCCAGTGCTGGGAGAGCCCCCTGTGTGAGAGCTGGTGAGAGCTGAGCTCTTGGGGACAGCGCTGTGGTGCAGGCCAGGAAGAGCAGCAGTGCCCAGTGCCAGGAGTGGTGTCAGTGGGAGCCCCTGTGCACAGGGACCCCCAGCCCCGGGGTGGCTGTGCCAGCATCCCCAGGGACCTCCAGCCCCGGGAACGCAGAACAAGTGGAACCCACAAGTGTGCAAAGGCTGCCTGTGGCCAAAGGAATGGCCAAGAGAAGTCAGGTTTTAAAAAGAAACAGGATTTATTTGCTGAAGATCAGCAAATCTAGGATTTGAACAACATGTTTCGTTATAACAATCATTATAACAACAACAACAACAATGTACAGAACATATTGACATGGGATCCGATGGACTAACAATCTTCAAAACATATTTACAGAAAACTTCGAGTGAAGGGAACATATTTACAGGAAACTTCTAAACTTTCAAACGTATTTACAAAGTCATTGGATCTGTGCCATGATGTGGATGAGTCCTGGAAGAAAGGAAGCAGCCGAGCTGGACTCAGCTGGCAGCACTGGGCCCAGCAGGGCTGGGAGCTGGGCCCCAGGAGCTGGGCTGGGGCTGGCAGGGCTGGCGTGGCCCCAGGCAGGCACAGGGCAGGCCGGGGCTGGTGCTTGTGGCAGCACAATCCAGGCCCCCTGCAGGCACCGTGCCCCTGAGCGGTGCCATCCAGCCCAACCCCAGCCTGGCGCCAGGAGACAGTGTGTGTGTGGGCAGGGTGTGGGAAGCATCTGCCTGTCTTACCTGTAGGGCTCCATCTTTATCCAAGGACCATGGGCTCCTCCTCATCCTTCTCGTCAACTTCCATGTCCTCGTTGTCATCCTTCTCATCTACGTCCATCTCTTCGATGGTCTCCTCCTCGTCTACTTCCATGTCCTCCACAGTGGAGGACATGGAAGTAGAGGAGGAGTCCACCTCCATCATCTCTTCCTCATCCAGCGCCAGGTCCACTTCCATGTCCTCCACAATGTCTCTGTCAGTCTGCAAGGGGCAGCACAATCTCCCAGTGGGCTTCCTGTCCCACACCATCCATTCCCACATGGCTGCAGCCTGCCCAAGCCGGGTGCCCCCTGCCTGGCATGGCACTGTACCTCCATGGGCACAGCAGAGCACATCCTGCTGGGATTGGCGCTCCAGATCAGGCGGCCGGAAAAGCCCAGGCAGCAGCAGCACCTCAGCGCTGAGGGTCAGAGTGCAGGGTGAGCGGCAACTGACCCTTGGCAGCCAGTGAAGTGTCTGCTGTGCTTGTTTCCAGGTCCTGGACCTTCCACCTGGAACCCTCTGGGAGCTGTGATGTCACTGAAGTTTCAGGGGCGCTGTGCAGTGGGAGATGGGGATGGCAGAATGATCAAATCCTTGAATGGTTTGGCTTGGAAGGGACCTTGAAGATGATCTGGTTCCAAGCTGAGCAACGTCTCAGGTTGCTGCGGCCCCTGTCCCACCTGGCCTTGGATGTTGCTGGGGATGGGGCATCCACAGCCTCTCTGCACTGGTCCCTGTGTCAGGGACAAGCACCCTGAGAGTAAAGAACTTCCCATCATCTAATCTGATCCACTTCCTTCAGTTTGATCCCATTCCTCCCTTTCCTCTCACTGCATATCCTGACAAAGAATCCTCTCCCACTTCCCTGTGGGTCAGGCTGTTCCTGCAGGGTTACGCATGTAGCTTAACTTGCAGACAGGAGAGAGAGAAGCCATGTACCCAGTCAGAGAAAATGGGGAAAGTGGCTTGAGAACTGAGCGAAGATAGAAAAAGTAGAGACATGCAAGAATTGGTTTGGATTGCGTGGGCTGTGGGATTCATGCCTTTCATTAGAGGCCACGTTCCTTGGTGCACTCAGTTCTTGTGTTGCAGCCTGTCCACAGCCAGCCTGTGTGAGGGACATGCACTCCCAGAGCTGGGAGCACGCTTGCTTAAACTGCTTGTTAACGAGGTGAGTGTGGGATTTTTTGTGGAACTCTAACCACTGTGGATTGCAATTAAGAGGGTCCAGGGTGGGAGACCAAAATGGGGCTGGGCACACAATATGGGGGTGAACAGTGCAGGATCATTACAGTAAGCCAGGAGCAAAATGGTAAAAGAGAGTTGAAACAGTCTAGGGGAACACATTTATGGAAAAAACAGCAGTTGAACTGGGTGATGCCCGTAAAACGTGCTGCATCACCATGAACCTGCAAATGCCCATGGACGAGACCATTGCATTCAGAGCGGTGTCTCTCTTTTACCTTGGTCACTTTGCCCTGAGGTATTAGAGTTCCAGTGATAGGCCCCTGGGCCCTCACAACTCCCCCCTTTTTGTTGTCTATAAAGAAGGCTTCTGCCATAGACTTTTGGAGGTATTTAGCAAAAAAGGATAAAATAACCAACAAAATCAATACAATAAACCAAGTCCTCAAAACCATCTTAACTAAAGATGAAAGCCAGCCTTTCATCCCCCAATATTTGAAAAGTCCAGTGAACCAGTCATTGTTGCCTTCTATCTGGATCTTGTTTCCTTGATCTTTTAACAGCTGGATGCCCTGGTATACTGACTCCCTATATGATAGCAGGTAGAAAAAACACATGCCATCAAAAGCCTGACAGGCATGGCCATGGAAGGGAAATTGTGGCTTGTCTGTGCAAGCAACCCGTTGAAAGCATGCGGCTCAGTGAGGAGCATCCAGATTCCTGCTGCAGCAGCAACCAATGGCAGCATCCTCTGACTTTGATAATTTATTATCTGGAGGCTTTGGTGGCCTAAAAGTAAACAGATAAAGTGAGTAGAAAGTGAAACTTAAGTTGTGTTCCCACTAAACTTTCTCTTCTGTAAGGCAAGGGTGTGAACACAGCTTATGAGAAGAATCATGTATCAATGCTTAAATATAATTTTTACAAATGTTAAGTCATATATCCTGGTTAGTGGTGTCTGAGCTATCTTGGTCTTGGTGTGTTCTCAACGCTGCTTAGGAGATCTTCTTCTCTCCTTCTCCTTCTTCTTTTCCAGGCTGCTGCTGTCTCTCTTAGGCTTTCATTCTGTTCTTCTGATGGTGGCTTTGGTGTTTGCCTCACTCTTCCCAGAAAGAGTTTTTATGTATTTTGCTGGGATCCATCTTAGGAGTGTTGCTGTAAACACAAGAGCATCTTCTCTTTCCCAAGTAATTAATGGGAAGGTGCTGACAATTTGTTTAGATTTGGGGTCTTTGCTCAGCACAGGATGCTGGTGTTGTAATTGGGCTGCAGTTGAATTAGTAAAATTCCTGATGACTGGGAGAGTTGTCTCCATAAATGGGTTGTCCAAAAAGTTTAATACGTAAAAGGCCTTGGCCAGTGTCTCAATGGAAGATAATATCTGGACTCCCCGGCTCAGTTGATCAAGGATCCTTTTGATGGATCAGTTGGCCCTCTCGGCTATGGACTGTCCTGTGGCGAAGTGTGGTATGCCTGTGACATGTTTTATACCCCAGTGGTCAGAAGCTTGTTGGAATCAGTGCAAGGTATAAGCAAGAGCATTATCAGTTTTAATTTCCTGTGGAAGTGCTAAGGTGGAAAAAACGAAAAAGTAATGTTTTATAGCATCTTCTAAATTTTTCAACAGCATGGGCAGAGGTGAAAACTACACAGTAAAAGGTGTCGATTGAGACGTGGATGTATTTTAGTCTGCTGAAAGGGCCTTAGTGTTTGATGTCTGATTGCCAGATGTAGAGACTCTCTAGCCCTCTTGGACTGACTCCAGCTCTGGCAGAAGCAAGGCCATGTTCCTGACAATTTGGGCAGGTGGCTACAGGGGGCCTTGCCTGGTCTCAGGTAATTTTGAACATCCTGAGCAGTGCAGGAATATTTTGGTGGTAGAATTGATGGCTGATTCTAATATGTGTAAAAATGATCTAAGGCATATTGCAGTGTTTCAGATGTTCGAAGTAGGCAATTGAGGTGCTCTTGAGTGAGAAGTAAGTAAATGTTCACAAGGTCTGTTCCTGATAGGGAGCACAGACGCTCTCTAGGTCTCCTGCAATAGTTCTGCAATAACTTTCTGTTGGGTTGTTATTGTTTTAGTAGGTTGGTGTGCTCTTAAAACGCATTCAATTATTATCAGGATCTGAGATAGTATAGTCCCACTAAAACAATAATCTACGGAATTTTGGACTTACACCAAGGATTGCCAGGGAGAAAGGAAAATTAGGTTGGTATCTGTGTGCCTGTTTAATTTGAATCACCCAGGATACATTTTGTACAGCTGCTTCAGTCTCTGGTGTCAGTGATCACAGGAATCGAGTCCTTCACTGCCTTTAAGGAGGAGCAGGAACAGTGAACAGTGGCGTGAGATCTTCCTTGGTGGATCCCAGCAGTGAACGTACACAACTGATGCCTCCACAGAGCTGGTGGAGTCTCCGCAGAGTCTTTGGGTTGTCCTTGATGTGCAGTGTTTGGGGTGTGATGGTTTTCTCTGTGCTTTTAAGACCTTGCTGCTTCCAGGGCGCTGTCTTAGGACGTTATCTGCTGTAATCTTAAAACCTTTCTCCTGTACCACAGTGACGACATCTTGTACTGCAACATCCAAAACTATTTGAGCTTCTGCACAAACGACTGTATCGTCCATGTAATGAAAAATTATAGCATTAGGCTGTCTTTTCCAGTTGGGGAAGAGAATTTTGGCTCCAAGGTATTGATCAGTATTTGGTTTCTTCTTCATTCTTTGAGGCAATACAGTCCACTGGTACCTCTGTAAATGGTGCTTGTCCACTTATGCATGGAAAAGGCGAATAAGGGGCTTTCATTGGGGTGCAAGGGGGTGTCAAAAAAGCAGTCATTTAGATCTATAACAACCATCTGCCAAACCCGAGGTAACATGGAGGCTGAGGGCAGGCTGGACTGGAGGGCACCCATGTCCTCGATGACCTCGTTGATTTTCCTGAGGTCCTCAGGAGCTGCCCGTTGTCTCTGCCAGGCTTTCGTATGTCAAGCAAAGGCGCATTGCAGGGGCTGGTAGATGGTACAATGTGGCCCACAGTGAGCTACTCCTGCACGAGGAACTGCAGGGCCTTTAACTTTCTGCCTGGGAGGGGCCACTGATCCACGCATATGAGGTCATTGGTCTTCCAGGTTGACTGAAGGGCGGCACACTACTCAGTGGCCCCATCTAGAAATCCTGAGGTGTTGATAGGATCTCTAGCCTTGTCCCACTTTGGGACAAGACGTCTTTTTTCTCAAATTGTTATTGGTGCCTGGGTGACGAATGATCTTACTGTAGCAACTGTGCCCTCAGGACCTTCCATGCAGATGTTACTGTGACTCCAGAAGCTGGTAGTGGCTCCCCTGGTAACTAATAACTACCCCAGCAGCTGGAACCAGGGGCCATTGTTTTAGCCAATCAGAGTGGGAAATTATGGTGATGTCATCTCCTGTATCTAACAGTCCTGAAAGACATCTCTTTCTCCTTTTACATGACCAAGCACACTTTCGAACGGGTCTATTTCTGCATGTTGTCGGTGCCCACATCACCCTTGGATCAACTGGTGTGGTGATCATGTCCCGTAGGAAGATGGCTCTGGCTGTAACTGTTCCTTTTGGAATGAAAAGGGGAGAGTCTAAGCATAGAGCCTGGACAGTTATCTCCTGCAAAGACATCAAGGCGAGTACCTCAGGTAGTAGAGTGAGTGTCTCCATCCCTTCCCCAGTGTTGGTTTAAATCCAAATGTCTCTGGGCCGATCTTCAGGCCTGTATTTGCCTGTTGGTGTATGGTGAACATAAATATCATTGATTGGAATCGAAAAGGCCCCTACCAGCTGTCTTTGGGTTCCAGGGAAGAGCTGTCTTCTGTTGAGTTTTCTGCAGTGATCAAGCTGTCCCGATGCATCTGAGAAGGTCTCTGTGCTGGTTCTCCACGATGTTGGGGAGAGTAGGGCGGAACAGCCTCGCATTTGGTGTCATCGTGCAGGGCCTTTCTGTGTCTGTGTGGGGTTTCCCGCAGGCCACCGGTTTTGCTAGTGTTGGAAAGCGTATGGATGAGGACGCAGAGAGGGGATTTGCTGTGACACCTAGAAGGTCCCTGGTTATAGCCTTTATTTTTATAATTCTGTTGAAAATGCACCATCACCCTGCACTTAAAGCCAGGTCCCTTTTCATGTGTATGTCAGGGAATAACTTGGGAGGCTACTAGCACCTCTACTACACCCTGACTGGTAGCCTTAGCTAGACAGGCATCACAGTTTAAGGATGCCCTAAGTGTGCATGCCTCCACCATTTGTGCAGTGGTAGGCTTTGTGTTGGCTGGTAGAGAAGGTAAAATGTCTTTACAGGTGTTATTAGCATTTGTTTCAGCAAGTTTAGTAAGGAGTACCTTCCTGGCTTTTGGATGTTCGCCTTGCTTCTCTATTGCTTGTGCAAGGTGGTCAATAAATTTTAGAAAGGATTCCCCAGTTCCCTGCTGAATGTCGGTGAAATCTAGAGTAGGTGTTTCTCCATTGGGTGTCTGCTTGAGAGCTGTCTTTGCAGCACTTTTATCTCTTCTAACAGAGCTCAGGGAAAGTCTATTGAATGAGGTTTAGTGAAATCTTCTTCACTGGCTAGATGGACTAGTGTAAGGTGTGCCCACCTGTCTTCCCTAGTATAGTCTTTTAATAATTGTTTTATTAGTTTTTCCCCCATTCCTTCCCACAGAATAATTTCAGTGGGAGAAAGTAGGACGTGCATAAAATGGCGCAGATCGTAAGACACCATAACATGTGCAGTGAAGATGGCATTTAACAAATTATTAAAATACAGTGACCCCCTCCTATGGTCTCTCACTGCTTTACAGAGGTCTTTTATCTCTTGTGTGCGACAGCTTTCGATCGGGGGTAAACCGCCCTCTGGTACTGCACCGATGCTGCTTGTATGTTAGCTACCAATTCCCAGTCCCCCTCTTCAGCCGCCAGCTTCCGCATCCTCTGCCAAGAATCCTCAGGCTCATGCTGAAGGTGGGATGAACCTTCCCTCTCCTCTCCAGAAGAGGGAACTTGTTCTTTGGCAGAGGAGCTGGGCCTTGGGGTGACTGGCCAGGCCCGGTGTTGTGGGCCTTTGGTTGCCAAGATGGCGGCCTTCCGGTTACCGCCCCTACACTTCCAGCTCCGACAGTGTGGGATCCGCAAGGGGCTGAGTTGGAGGGGGTGGGGCAGCGGGAGTAGGCAAGGAAACGCTGGATTCCAATGCAGGGGTGGTACCTGACACAGAGCTGGGACCCAACACGGGGGCATGACACAATTAGAGAGCTGGGGGTGGGAGGGAGTTTGACATTGACAACCCCCTCCAGAGGAGGGACTCCATTTTGTGAGCTATCTGAGGGGGATCCAGTGAGGAGAGGTACTGGAGAATGGGTTAGGGTAGAATCCAGGCCGGTGTGATCAGTACAGACGTGGGCAGGGGGTAGAGAAGGAGGGGAGACGTCAGACAGCAGTTGCTTGTCTGTGCTTTACAGCAGTTTCCGTCTCTCATCCTAATGGTGTCAGTGGGTTCAGGAATGCTGGGGGAAGAACTCAAAGTCTGGGTTGAATATTAGAGCTTTGAACCCTTGAGAAAACTCCAGAAATCATATGAAAAATTGGGAAAAAAATTTGCGACTCTTATCACTACCTGAGTTTTATAAAACTAGAGACTTTCCCTAACTCAGTCTCAGAATGATATAAGACAAAAAGAATACACAGAAATGTCTGGGAACTCCGTAAACAGCCAATGAACAAATGACATCCACCTTCGGTTCGTAAAAGTCTTCCACTCTGAAAGGAGAACCTCCCTAACTCCAACATATATGTCCCTCTCAGCTTTGGATAATTTGTTACCCAGAGTGGCCCTGATGTAAAGGGTGGCCCACCCACAGGACTAAAAAATCACCCAAGGATCCTGCACTGCAGGTGGCTCTTCCCCCATTTACTGCTCTGGTGATGCTGGATGCAGATATTTCAAAATATCCCCTGGGCTTCACCAGCTGAGCCGGCCCTGTTGCTGCTTGGGGTGCCAATGCTGCATTCAGTAAGCCCTGGTAAAACTGATAAAACATTGCATTCAAAGGACTGGCTCACTTTATTATAATTTGGCATTTTTGTCGTACGGTATTATAATTCCTGTAATAGGCCCCTGGGCCTCCACAACCTTGCATCCTACTGAGATATCACTGAAGTGAGGAGCTCAGCAGTGCTGAAAGCAGAAGCCTGTCCTTTGTGTTCCCTTTGGGACAGCAGTGAAAGTGCCCTGAGTGCACATTCAGAGGCACCTTCATGGCTTCTCATGCCACGACACCAAAACTAAATGTGCAAGGTGGCTTCCTAGAATGACATGTAGTCCTTTGATATATCTGCAGGCAGTGGTCTGAAACTGCTTTCTGAGCTTGCTCCTTGGGATCAGCTGTGAGGGGCAGAGGGCTGGCCTGAGCCAGGTGCTGTGTCCCACGGGGAGCAGCGCCAAAGGCTCATGTGCAGAGCAGGCCCTGCCAGATGGCCTGGAGATCTCACCTGCTCTGCAGCCACCTTTGTAAGGTGGGGAAACATCAGCTGGTACTGTCTTTCCCCTTGGACCCCTTGGTTTAGTCACTATGGGGAATTTCTTTCCTGAAGCCCTTGTAATTTCCCCCTGGCAGGTGTGATGGGGATGCTCAGGGAGTGTGGGGCTTTGGGGGCAGCTGCCCAGGCAGGGGCTGAGCTTGGGGCCCTGTTGGGCCCATGGCCCCCAGCAGCAGCAGCAGCAGCAACAGCTCCAGGGCCCAAAGCCCCGTGCCACCTGCCCAGCACAGGCTGCCCTGTCCCTGCAGCTGTCACCCGAGTGGGGCCCACGGGCCAGTGGCCGCTGGCAGCAGCAGGAATGCGGGCAGGGTGAGGATGTCCTGGCTTGGCTTTTGTCTCTGGAACAATGTGGGCTCAGGGCAGTGCAGGGCAGGCTGGGAAGAAGAGACCAGGGCCTTTGGAGTCTGCAAGGCGTAAAGATTGGTCCCTGCAGTAGCCCAGATGCAGGTGGCCCAGTTGCCAAGGCTGTGGGGGCCTTGAGAGCTTGCAGGTGGATTTTGCATGGCTGTGGCCTGCTGGCGGCTCTGGGCCCAGGAGTGCCTGTGGCTGCAGCAGGAAGGGTGGCTGAAGGTTTGCTGGCTGCTTTGGTGGCATGGCTGCCGGGGCCAGTGCTGGGAGAGCCCCCTGTGTGAGAGCTGGTGAGAGCTGAGCTCTTGGGGACAGCGCTGTGGTGCAGGCCAGGAAGAGCAGCAGTGCCCAGTGCCAGGAGTGGTGTCAGTAGGAACCCCTGTGCACAGGGACCCCCAGCCCCAGGGTGGCTATGCGAGCACCCCCAGGGACCTCCAGCCCACGAAACACGGAAAAAGTGAAACCCACAAGTGTGCAAAGGCTGCCTGTGCCCAAAGGAATGGCCAAGAGAAGTCAGGTTTTGAAAAGAAACAGTATTTATTTGCCGAAGATTGGCAAATCTAGGATTTACAGAAAATGTGTCATTATAACAATTGTTATAACAACAACAACAACAATGTACAGAATATATTTACATGGGATCCGATAGACTAACAATCTTCAAAACATATTTACAGAAAACTTTGAACGTAGTGAACATATTTACAGGAAAATTGCAAAGTAGCGAACATATTTACAAGGAACTTCTAAACTTTCAAATGTATTTACAAAGGCATCGGATCTATGCCATGATGTGCATGAGCCCTGGAAGAAAGGAAGCAGCAGAGCTGGACTCAGCTGGCAGCACTGGGCCCAGCAGGGCTGGGAGCTGGGCCCCAGGGGCTGGGCTGGGGCTGGCAGGTCTGGCGTGGCCCCAGGCAAGCGCAGGGCAGGCCGGGGCTGGTGCTTGTGGCAGCACAATCCAGGCCCCCTGCAGGCACCGTGTCCCTGAGCGGGGCCATCCAGCCCAGCCCCAGCCTGGCGTCAGGGGACCCAGTGTGTGTGTGGGCAGAGTGTGGGAAGCATCTGCCTGTCTTACCTATGGGGCTGCATCTTCATCCAAGGACCATGGGCTCCTCCTCATCCTCCTCATCAACTTCCACCTCCTCGGTGTCATCCTCTGCATCCACCTCCATCTCTTCAATGTTGTCCTCCTCGTCTACTTCCATGTCCTCAACAGTGGAGGATATGGAAGTAGAGGAGGAGTCCACCTCCCTCATGTCATCCTCTTCCAGCCCCTGGTCCACATCCATCACCTCCACAGTTTCTCTGTCAGCCTGCAAGGGGCAGCACAATCTCCCAGTGGGCTTCCTGTCCCACACCATCCATTCCCACATGGCTGCAGCCTGCCCAAGCTGGGTGCCCCCTGCCTGGCATGGCACTGTACCTCCACGGGGACAGCAGAGCACGTCCTGCTGGGATTGGCGCTCCAGAGCAGGCAGCAGGAAAAGCCCAGGCAGCAGCAGCACCTCAGTGCTGAGGGTCAGAGCGCAGAGCCAACTGCACCTGTCCCTTGACAGCCGGTGAAGTGTCTGCTGTGCTCGTTTCCAGGTCCTGGACCTTCCACCTGGAACCCTCTGGGAGCTGTGATGTCACTGAAGTTTCAGGGTTGCTGTGCAGTGGGAGATGGGGATGGCAAAATGATCAAATCCTTGAATGGTTTTGCTTGGAAGGGACCCTCAAGATGATGTGGTTCCAAACTGAGCAAGCTCCCAGCACAGCAGGTTGCTGCGGCCCCTGTCCCCCTGGCCTTGGATGTTGCTGGGGGTGGGGCATCCACAGCCTCTCTGCACTGGTCCCTGTGTCAGGGACAAGCACCCTGAGAGTAAAGAACTTCTTCCCATCATCAAATCTCTTCCATCTCTTGCAGTTTGATCCCATTCCCCCTTATCCTGTCTCAACAGTTCCTGACCAAGGGTCCTCTCCCACTTCCCTGTGGGTCAGGCTGTTCCTGCAAGGTCACACGTGTGGCTGGACCTGCAGACAGGACAGGGAAGCCAAGTTCCCACTCAGAGAAAATGGGGAAAGTGACACGAGAGATGAGAGAAGACAGAAAATTTAGAATAACGCAAGGCATTGGTTTGGGTGGGAAACAGGATTCATGCCTTTTGTTAGAGGCCAGGTTCACTGGTGAACTTTGTTCCTGCATCTTCCTGAGAATTCTTTGCTGGGTCAGGGACTCAGCAGTGCTGAAAGCAGAAGCCGTTCCTTGTGTTCCCTTTGGGATGGCAGTGGAAGTGCCCTGAGTGCACATTCAGAGGCACCTTCATGGCTTCTCATGCTACGACACCAAAACTAAATGTGCAAGGTGACTTCCTTGAATGACATGTAGTCCTTTGCAATATCTGCAGGAAGTGGTCTGGAAATGCTTTCTTAGCTTGCTCCTTGGGATCAGCTGTGAGGGGCAGAGGGCTGGCCTGATCCCGGTGCTGTGTCCCACTTGGAGCAGCCCCACAGGCTCACGTGCAGAGCAGGCCCTGCCAGACGCCCTGGAGATCTCACCTGCCCTGCAGCCACCTTTTTAAAGATTCTGTAAACATCAGCTGGTGCTGACTTTCCCCTTTGGACCCCTTGGTTTAGTCACTATGGGGAACTTCTTTCCTGAAGCCCGTGGGATTTTCCCCTGGCAGGTGTGATGGGGATGCTCAGGGAGTGTGGGGCTTTGGGGGCAGCTGCCCAGGCAGGGGCTGAGCTCAGAGCCCTGTTGGGCCCATGGCCCCAGCAGCAGCAGCAGCAGCAGCAGCAGCCGCCCCAGGGCACAAAGCCCCGAGCCCCCTGCCCAGCACAGGCTGCCCTGTCCCTGCAGCTGTCACCCGAGTGGGGCCCAGGGGCCAGTGGCCACTGCCAGCAGCAGGAATGCGGGCAGGGTGAGGATGCCCTGGCTTGGCTTTTGTCTCTGGAACAATGCGGGCTCAGGGCAGTGCAGAGCAGGCTGGGAAGCAGAGCCCAGGGCCTATAGAGGCAGCAAGCCTTAAAGATCAGCCCCTGCAGCAGCCCAGATGCAGGTGCCCCAGTTGCCAAGGCTGTGGTGGCCTTGAGAGCGTGCAGGTGGATTTTGCATGGCTGTGACCTGCTGGCGGCTCTGGGCCCAGGAGTGCCTGTGGCTGCAGCAGGAATGGTGGCTGAAGGTTTGCTGCGTGCTTTGGTGGCATGGCTGCCGGGGCCAGTGCTGGGAGAGCCCCCTGTGTGAGAGCTGGTGAGAGCTGAGCTCTTGGGGACAGCGCTGTGGTGCAGGCCAGGAAGAGCAGCAGTGCCCAGTGCCAGGAGTGGTGTCAGTGGGAGCCCCTGTGCACAGGGACCCCCAGCCCCAGGGTGGCCATGCCAGCACCTGCATGGACCTCCAGCCCGGGGAACGCGGAACAAGTGGAACCCACAAGTGTGCAAAGGCTGCCTGTGCCCAAAGGAATGGCCAAGAGATGTCATGTTTTCAAAAGAAACAGTGTTTATTTGCCGAAGGTCGGCAAATCTAGGATTTACAGAACATGTGTCGTTATAGCAATTGTTAAAACAACAACAACAACAATGTACAGAACATATTGACATGGCATCCGATGGGCTAACAATCTTCAAAACGTATTTACAGAGAACTTCTAACGTAGTAAACATATTTACAAGGAACGTCTAAACTTCAAACGTATTTACAAAGGTGTGATATCTGTGCCATAATGTGCATGAGTCCTGGAAGAAAGGAAGCAGCCGAGCTGGACTCAGCTGGCAGCACTGGGCCCAGCAGGGCTGGGAGCTGGGCCCCAAGGGCTGGGCCGGGGCTGGCAGGGCTGGCGTGGCCCCAGGCAGGCACAGGGCAGGCCGGGGCTGGTGCTTGTGGCAGCACAATCCAGGCCCCCTGCAGGCACCGTGTCCCTGAGCGGGGCCATCCAGCCCAGCCTCAGCCTGGCGTCAGGGGACCCTGTGTGTGTGTGGGCAGGGCGTGGGAAGCATCTGCCTATCTTACCTGTGGGGCTGCATCTTCATCCAAGGACCATGGGCTCCTCCTCATCCTCCTCATCAACTTCCATGTCCTCGATGTCGTCCTCCTCATCCACCTCCATCTTGTAGATGTTGTCGTCCTCCTCTACTTGCATGTCCTCAACAGGGGAGGATATGGAAGTAGAGGAGCAGTCCACCTCCATCATTTCTTCCTCATCCAGGCCCAGGTCCACATCCTTGTCCTCCACGGTGTCTCTGTCAGCCTGCAAGGGGCAGCACAATCTCCCAGTGGGCTTCCTGTCCCACACCATCCATTCCCACATGGCTGCAGCCTGCCCAAGCCTGGTGCCCCCTGCCTGGCATGGCACTGTACCTCCATGGGCACAGCAGAGCACATCCTGCTGGGATTGGCGCTCCAGATCAGGCGGCAGGGAAAGCCCAGGCAGCAGCAGCCGCTCAGTGCTGAGGGTCAGAGCGCAGGGTGAGCAGCAACTGACCCTTGGCAGCCGGTAAAGTGTCTGCTGTGCTCGTTTCCAGGACCTGGACGTTCCACCTGGAACCCTCTGGGAGCTGTGATGTCACTGAAGTTTCAGGGCCGCTGCGCAGTGGGAGATGGGGATGGCAGAATGATCAAATCCTTGAATGGTTTTGCTTGGAAGGGACCCTGAAGATCCTCTGGTTCCAAGCTGAGCAACCTCCCAGGAGAGCAGGTTGCTGCGGCCCCTGTCCCACCTGGCCTTGGATGTTGCTGGGGATAGGGCATCCACAGCCTCTCTGCACTGGTCCCTGTGTCAGGGACAAGCACCCTGAGAGTAAAGAACTTCTTCCCATCATCAAATCTCTTCCATCTCTTGCAGTTTGATCCCATTCCTCATTGTCCTGTCACTAAAGTTCCTGACCAAGAGTCCTCTCCCACTTCTCTGTAGTCCCTTCCCTCACTGGAAAGGTGCTGATGTCTCCTGTGACTGTCTGTACAATGTTCATAAGCTGAAATCTGCAAGTTGAAGCTTGTAGGCCCTCTACAGTTATATAGTGGCACTGGGGTGGTTCCTCAATTGCAGCATGAAATTCTGAGGTATCAATTCATCAGCTGTTTTTATTGTGGTGGGATCTGAGAATTTGGGTCAGCAGAGCCCTATATTGTCAGGGGGAGGTGTCTGTGAGCCTGACACAGAATCCAGCACTCAGACTAATCTTTGCTTGAGTATGGTTGGTTTTTTCATTCCTTTCCTCCTGCCATTAGCCATTGCTAGAATGTCACAGTGAAAATAGAATTGAGGCCGTTTTTCACTCATTACATGTTCTTGTTTGTTTTGTTTCTTCTGCAAGGCTGGGCAAGGTTGATCTCGATGCAAATTCATTCACATCTGAGGAGCTTAAAAAGGCCTTGGCTAAAATGAAGGAAAGTGAGAAGGCAGAAAGGAAGGTGAGTTTCCCATTTCTAAAGCAATGCACATTGCAGGGATCTGAAAACACCCTGTTACACTCTGCTGAAACACAATGGTTAAAATGATTGCTTGGAAAACACTGTGCAAACTAATTTTGTGGTGAATATGGACCTGAAATACCTGTATTAATCTGTTAGTGATATTGTTCCCTGACTTTTCTGTATGACTCGAAGATTCTGTGAGTGGTTTGGGTTGGATACGACCTTAAAGCTGATCCAGTCCCACCCCTGCCATGGGCAGGGACACCTTCCACTATCTCAGGTTGCTCCAAGCCCCATTCAAGCTGGCCTTCGACATTTCCAGGGATCCAGGGGCAGCCACAGCTGCTCTGAACAATGTAATTTATCTGTTTCACTGCAGCTCAATTCACAAAAATGTCTGCAGACCCCAAAGGGAACTGGATTGCAGCTGACGGTATTTACAGAGGGTATTTCCCTTTACTCTCCTTGCTTTGGGTTTCCAACCTTGTGCTCTGGATAGCAAAACCCAAGTGGCCATGGTGAAGCAGGGGCTGACGTTTCCTTACCCAAGCTCAGAGTTGTCCATTTAGTTACAAAACAACCCACAACCCGAAGTAAATAGGTGGGAAGATGTGTGACTCATCAGGTACATCAGAGCCTCTTTCCCTTCTCCCCCTCAGAAGTATTTCTTTAACCCTCTCTCCTCCTGCTGCCTTGGTCTTGGCTCACTCAAACAAAAACTGAAAGAGGAGTCAAGGCTCTAAAGTTCTGGTGTCACAGAAAGGCTTTTTCTTCCCTTATGTGGCAGCACGGCATGATTTCATTTGCAGGACATTATTTCCGTAGCAGCATTGCTGATTGATTGCAGGGCTGCTGAAAAGGGCTGCTGGAAATGAGGATCATTGAAATGCAAAAATTAGTGATACTCTATTAGGTGAAAATAAGCCATATTTTAAAATCCCCTGTTAGAATAGCTTTTGTCCCAGCAACTGGGCTAAAAGCAGCTACATCTAATGGACCTAAAGTATTCCATTTGCGGTCACTCCTGCAGAGAGCAAATCCATCCCTGGAGGCTCAGTGTCAGAGGAAATGGAGTTACACCGAGCCTCTCTGTGCTCCGGCAGAGGCAGCTCGGGGAGGGATGGGTTGCGTGTGGTACCTTAGGTAATTTATCATTCCATTGACACAGCTTTCACCTCCATTGCTCACTTGGTTTTCCTTCAGCCCTCTCTGATCCCTCATGGGGAGCAGGACAGTGCAAACCCTCCAGCTGAGGCTCACTCCGCATAAAAACACATCTTGGCATTTGTGACAAATGCCTTCCAAAAGGGGCTTTCTGCCTTTCTCCTGTCCTTGGGGCAGCCCAGCTCCAGCATGGCCTCTCTGCTGCTTCTGTCCCCTGCAGCAGCAGGCTCTGTCCCCAGTGCCACCAGTGCTGATGTTCCTGCACCTCTGGGGCTCTCTAAGATCTCTGACAGAGCCTTTCCTCCTCACCACATGTTTTATGTCAGCTCTGTTCAGGGCAGCCCTTGGGGTGCTGTTACTGCGAGGGAGATGAGCTCAGGACAGGCTGTGTGCTGGCCAAGCCCCATGGCACAGCACGTCAGCTGCCCCCAGCTTATCACTGCTCCTTCTGCCTCCCTTTCTGACAGCTTCTGTCCTCACACCTCTCCCTAGGAGATAGACCCTTCCAGGAATTTGCTCAACGCTTGGAAAGGCAAAAGCATCTTTGTTTGTGTCTGAGAACTTGTTGGAGTCACTGGGCACTTTGGGCTGGATGGGACCTCTGGAGCTCTCCAGCCTCATGTCCAGTTCCAGAGAGGTTCAGCTGTAAGATCAGGGAGGTGCCTCAGGGCTTTTTGCAGCCAGGTTTTGAGAAGATCCACTTGCAGGCAAGCAGAGAACAGCAGTACTGCTGCCTGTGGGCTTGATGTTGAATTGGATGGAAATGGGATGTAGAAATAGTGCACAAATGCTGTAGAGATGTAGAAGTGGTGCACAGAGCTCTACTGTTCTCTCATATTGTGGGTATATCACAGCTAACTGGGTTCCTGGGCTTCACAGAAGGACCCTGCCCCTGCACCTCTGATGTAGAGCAATAAATCCATTGGCACAGACAGCCAGGTTCCCTTTGTGAATTTTGGGGCTGGCATTCCTTTCTGTGTCTGTCTTGTCTCTCTTCATCTCCTATCTTGTTATCTCACATCTGGTTTTTCCTCCTTTTGTTTCCAAGGCCGGAGAGGAAGAGGTAAGGAAGAAGTTCCAGCCCCTAGAGCAGCTGAAGGAGGAGTTTGAAAAGCTGAACATGAAGATAGAAACATTATGAAATTATGGTTAAATTAATCAGCAAATTCAACAGCTCTGCCTCCACGCTGGATGAGAAAGTCGTGGCGCTTTATGATCTCGAATATTATGTTCACCAGGTAACAAGAATGCCTCAGTAACTACCGTGTAAAATCCAGGGGATACGGTGTCATAAACGGGGCTTTATTTTTCTTATCAGTATCAGGTAATACAAATTGCTTAATTACCATAATCCTGGGACAATACCAGACAGCAGAGGACTAGTGCAGGCTTATTTTATATCCAGGTTGGAATTAATCATCGCTTGTGCCAGGAGCCAGCAGTATCCTGGTGGTTGCCTGATTTGTTGTCTGTTCTCAGGCTGGTTTTCTTATCCTCTCTTTTTCCTTTTTTATCTCCTTAATGTTTCAAAATGGCGTTTTAGCTGCCATTTTTGGGTAAGTAGAGTGGTGGTTGCTCAGAAAGTAATTATTTTCTCTCTGCTTCCATGGAAAGCTGCCGTGGTTGATGGTAGGTGCCTTTATATCAGTTCACAGAGAACGTCTTTGTACCAAGAAAGGTGACAGCTGCCCAAAACACCCTATTTTGTCTTGGTGTGAGTAAGCAGTGGCAAGCAGAGCCTCGCTGTGCTAGTTAGCTCTGTGTGAGGGTGAACATATTTCCTGGCATCTCGCTTCCTGGGGTTTGTGCTCACACTTTTCCCCCCTCTCTCTGATCTCTCTTGCTCTGCTTTCAGCTCACACATTCCTACCTCCCCTTGGATGCAGCTGCAGGCACAGAGCTCTGCTGCCCTGGGCTTGGTGCCTGCCTTGGTGCCACCCCTGGGAGGGTGTCTGGGCATCCAGCCTCTGCTCTGCCGTGTGGGAAGGGACTTGGCTTCTCCCTCCCCAGTGACTGGCGAGAGTCTGGAGTGCACTGGGTGAGTTTCCAGTGGCACTTTGTCATTTCAGAGGGTGAATAGGACAACTCTTGGGAGGTGCCAGTGCAAGCCCTTTCACTGGAACAGCACTTGTTGAACCAAATGTGGTATTTGGAGGCAGGCAGCTGAAGTGTTGCTGCTGTGAGAGAGAGAGTCCATGTGCCAGCTGATACAAGGGTTATTTCCAGGGCTCTTTGTCTTGAATTTCCACTCTGAATTGTCATTGTGGGCATGCAGAGGCTTCCTTGCTGTTTGTTCTCCCTGCTTTTGTGTCACTGACTGCATTTGTGTGACTCAGAGAATAACTGTGAACAATGGGCACCCAAAGAGCTTCATATTTGTACTCAGGGCTAATCTTGCCTGATTAAGGGTGCCAGAGCATCAGGCCATTGTGCTAAAAAGCAACCCCCAAATGCCCTGGCATGCCTTGAATTCCAGCATAGCAATCTGGACTATTCCAGCAGAAAATCCCTGCAGCACAGGATGGGGCAAACAATTTCAGAATGGCAGAGGAGCAGGGACTGGAGCATCAAAGGGAAACACATGCAGCATCAAAGGGGTCAGAGAGGGGGAATGGCAGGAGGCTGGCAGGAGCACAGGGGCTCCTTTGTGCGCCGATCACAGCGCTGCTCTGTGCCCGCGCTGTCGGGGCAGATGGCTGGGCAGCACCTTCTCGTCAGGCAGGAAGCTGATAAGAAATATGACTTGTCTCTAAGCCAGCATGGCTTTTCCTCCTCTTTCTTCTTCCAGTCAGTTGAATGCGTCCAGAGCATTATCTCTGCTTGGGACTGACTTTAGCAGCAGTGGCTTAATGTAATTACTGAACAGCAGCCAAAGGACGCTGGTGCCGCATAACTCTGGAAGGGCTGAACTGCCAGGACTCCTCTGCAGCCAGTCACAGCCCTGCTGTGGGAGCAGGGGATCCTTGCAGATGTGGGTGGCCAAGGACTTGTGTAGGGCCACTTTGCAAGTCCCACCTTCCCCAGCCTCCATCAGAGCAGTACCATGCCGTGCCATGGCTTTTCAGAACTGTCCAGCTCCCGGCCATCCTGCTGCTGTCTCCGGGACATGGGATGCCCTGTGGAGTGGAAAATGCCATGCCCTGGAGGGCGTGCAAGCAAAGGCTGCTCCCTGCTCTGTGCCATGGTCACCCTGGAGCAGTGGTGCGGGGCAGCTCGTGTCTCGGAGCGTGCCGTGGGAGCCATGGCTGGTGCCCAGCCTGGGGAGATGCTCTCTCCTGCCTTTGAAGAGTCAGCCCAAGGGCTCTGACTTTGCTCAGCTTTTGGTTGCCAGCTCTGGTTTGCTTCTCCTCAGCCATGATTCAGCTTGGCATGTTCGGGAGCCCGTCTTGGAGAAGGAGTAGGAAGGTTTGGCTTGCTGGGTTATCTGTAACGCATAAAACCCAAATGCAAATGTGAAGAGGGCAGAGCGTAACTCATAAACAGCATTCACGGTGCTTGCACAGCAGTGTGTGGAGCCAAGACCCGTTCTCAGGCATTGCAGGCTCTTTCTCTCAATTATTTACTCTGCTTATCTTCCCCTCTCCTCTGCTCTGACATGCTACACCATCTCTCTCTGCTAATTTCCTCTCCATCGTGTGCAGTTGACATGCTGCTTTCCCTCGCTCTTCTTTTCTAACATTTTCTCTCTCACCTTCCCTCCCTATTTTCTTTCTCCTCCAATTCAAACCTGCTCCCTGAATAACTGCTGTCATATTTGCTCTTCTCCCATCCCTCCCCTCGCCTTCTTTGCCTGTGTACTTTACTCAAGAGCTCTTTTGATCTTTGGTTTTTCTTCTGTGCTGATTTCAGTGGACTGAAGTGAGGTAGAAGCTGCTGCCTTGCAGCATACACTGCTCCCCAGAGAGGTTAATGCCTTCAAGTTGTTAAGTTTGGGGATTTTGTTAGTTTTAGAACTGGAGCTCTCACAACAGACTCTGGTTAAAAAAGATAAACACATCTTCAGAATAAGCTTTACAGCACAACAGCACAATTTACATTCTGCTGTTGTGGTGTCTCACTGATGCTGGGGCAGCACAAAGGACTCTGGTGCTGCTGAGGTTACAGCAGGGGATGGTTTTACCACTCCAGCTGCTGGATGCAAATTCCTGCCTGTCCATATATTCCCTCTCATGCAGAAGTTGATGTCTGATTCCAGCACTAAACCAGTTTTTACAGAGGCTGAGCAATAAAAGGACCCACTGGCAGATGAAATTGCCTTGCTGCATAGATTTCTTTGTAGATAAAGATGGGTCTGCAGAAAAGTGAGAGCTCTGGCAGGCCTGGTTTATAGGGACAGTTAAAAGAACAGCATCTGAAAGGATACAAAAGCTGCTGCAAATCCTGAATCAGCCCCAGCAGACCTGCAGAGAGCAGCTTTGCAGAGGGACAGGTGGGTATTGTCCCACTGGGGAGCAGAGATGAGCTGGAGCTCCCCAGGTCCTGCTTTGGTTGGTAACGACAGACCTGTAGGACACAAAGCTTCTTCTCCTGGGTACCTGAAATATCTGACTTAGGGCCAATTTTGATGAAGGTACATGGTTGAGATACATATAACACTGAGCATGAAGTCATTGACTAGAAGAGGGTCCCACATGCCCTGCATGGCTTGTGGTCCTGTTCCACCTCATCAGGGGGTCGGCTTGCCCTGCTGATAACTCATTTTTATATTCTGTTTCCATCAGCCAACGATTGCTGTTGTGTCCCTGTCTTTCAGAGAGATATGTTGAATTTCTAAACCTGATTTTTCTGTGCAGGCAGAAACTGATTTTTCTGTGCAGGCAGTTCTGAGCATTCATCAGATCCTCTTTTAAACTGAAAAAAAAAATCATTGAATACCAAAATGCATTGAATTTGACTTTGGACTGAATTTTGTACTTGAAGTAGTTTGTGCTGTTTCTCTAAATTTTGTCTATGAGCATCCAGAGCCTTTTCTGGTCTCCTCTCCAAGAGCAGATGCCCGCTGGGACTGTGCCTGGCTAGCCCCTGATCCACTTAGAGCCAGAGGCTGATGAATTCCCACTAATGTGCAAAGTTTTCCCTACTGGCAGTTAATCCATTATTGTTTGCTTAGAAAAGTCATTGTGGGGCTGCTCCCTGGGGAAGCTCCTGGATGACCCCTCCAAGCTGGGACTGGCTTTTTCCTTCCTTGTCCATGGGAAGTTGTTGATGGAACTCATGGAGAACTCCCAGAACTGCCCATGCTACTCGCTCCCATGCCCCCTTTGCACCCTGTTGGTGCTGACAGGCTCCTAAACATCTCTGACTCCTGGTGCTACAATTACAGCATCAATTAATTAACTTCATTTGCAAAACATGCAATTCCCTGGATCCCTAGTAAAGGCTTGCTCAGGGGAGAGCAAAGAGCTGGAGTTTTTTGACATCAGCAGATATATTGAGTTTTTGACACCACCTGAATTGCCAAAGTACATGTCAAGAGCAGTTTTGATAGCTATAATCAAAGTATTTGAGTTTCCAGTGATGCCTTCTGAGTGTGACAATGTCCTCACACAAGGACACTGTGCCTGGGCAGCTGTGACATCTCTGCTCATGGGCAGGGCTGTGCTAAGCTCAGCCACAGCCATTCCCTCGGAATTTTTAATCCCTTATAAAACTCCCTGCTGGTCAAAGCAGGAGGGAAGGGATGCTGTGGATGTGAAGGGAGGTGCTCTCCAGGGGCTGGGGCTTTGTGCTGATGGAAGCTGCTCTCTCCCAGGTGGACAATGCCAAGGATTTCCTGTCCATGGGTGGGCTCCGGCTGGTGATCGAGGGGCTGAACAGCAGCGAGGCCTCGCTGAAGGAACATACTGCCTTTGTCCTGGGAGCTGCCCTGTCAAGGTGAGACCTGCCCTCACCTGGGCTCTGTGCTTCTCTCCACCTCCCTTGGTTTATTTCTGATAGCAGAGACCAAAAGCTGTGTTGTGACACACCACAAAACTGTCTTGTCCCCTTCCTTGCCCTTGCAACATCTGTTTCCCCTTCTCCTCAGTGTGTCCTTATCTTGCTCATTGGACACATCCAGAAGTAATGTGGTGTCAAATCTATGATTGTTTCTTGGTTTCCCTGGGCTCCCTGTTTCTACAAAGTCCAAGGAAGGAATAATTCTCCTTCTGTCCCACTGACAGCTCTCTCTGGGGGAAGATGTAACAGAGGGTACAGTTACAAGCACCCCAGTGACCACCTTTGTCCTTCCTCATCCTTGCTTCTAGGCTGCCTCAGGATGGCAAGGTGCTGATTTGAGCAGCTCCCGTGGTCTTTAGAGAGAGATTTGGGCCCCATGAACACGTGCCTCTGACATCAAAGGCGTGTTGATTAGATGTGGGGTCAGGAATAAGGGTCAGCAGCCAGAATCCAGAGGAGACTGACCTGCAGAATATTTGAGGTTCAGGGGAAGGAGCCTGCTCTTCCTTATGCTGGGGCATCCTGTGTAGCGCTGGCTACAGGAGGTATCCTGTGGGCTCCATGGGTTTTCCTGGTGCCCCTTTTTTGATTTATGGGTTTTGGGGCTTTGCAGGGGATGTGTTGCTCATTCAGAGGTGCAGAGGCTTTAGAAATGCATTCGATAGACTCAAATTCAGGATCAGAAGTGCAGAGTGAAAATTGAAGGTCAGGACTGTTTTATCTGCATATTTCTACACCTAAAAATACAGTCACCTTCTCCAGCATCATAAATTATTTATGGCCTAGTCTAACACATGGTGCATGCACAGACCTGAATTTACTTGGCAATCTCATATGCAATGCAGTTGGCCCTCAGCGTGTGTGGAGTGATGGGCCTCGTGGACAGGAGCAGGTACCCAGGTTTATAGCAGGGAAGGATCCAGCTTCTAGTCTGAAACAGAGCCTGATTTAGGGATGACAGGAAGATACATGAGAAACAAAACCTGCTCTTCATATTCTGGTGTATCTTTGTCTCTGAAACAATACCAGAGTGGTTTGCTCAGGTTCTTTATGTAGACTCTTTCTGCATACAGAGAAGATCATGCAGAGGATCTGGAAACATTTGCAGGTAACTTATGAAATGACAGGGGCTGCTAAAGAGCTTCTTTCCAGATGTACCTGCCATGACATGGCCAGGACTCCAAAAATTCATTGTCTCATGGTACCCGACAGTGTAGCAGTAGCCACGAGAGTCACACTTTTGTGTAGTGTTTCTTACTCAAGTGCAAAAATCTTCTTTGGAGAGAGCCTCTCATCTGATAGGACAACATTAAACTGCTGCTTTGCAAACTTGTGGACCTTTTTTCTTTGAAGGACATTCTGGCAGATGGTAATTTGGAGTGGTTTGGATGATACATGGTGTGAGAGCTCTGCTCCAAAATGTGAGGGATATTATGCCTTGGTTTGAGTTTGCTTTTTCTCCCCTTGCTGTACTTAAGCTTTCTCAGTAGACACCTACATGCCAACTTGTCTGCTGTGTGCTCACTTGTTTAATTCGTTTGTTCATACATTTTCTCAGCTTACTCCATGCTCTAGTTAAACTGTTGGGGGCATTTCAGGTACTTCACACAGCATTTTGTGTTTTTCTGAGGGCTTGTTTTTTATTTCCTTCCCTCATGGTTGTTCCTGAGAGCCTTAGAGAGGTGGTAGGGCTTTCCAGTAAATTCCCAGAGGTGTCACAGCTCGCTGGGCTGCAGGGACACGATCTGCTCTGTGCGTGTGTGCCTGGGGCTGGTGTCAGATCCTCTGCTGGATGCTGAGCCTGGGAAGAGGCAATGGTCTGCTGCTCACCAAATGGATCTGTGGCCACCTCCCAGGTCTCTTCAGCCAGGCTGGCTCAGGCCAGTGGTTTCAAGCCAGGCAAACATTCCCAGAGGGAAATCTGGGCATGATGAGAGCAGCTCCAGAGCCTGGCACAGGAGGTCAGTAACTCCTGGCACAGCTCAGTCTGGAAGAGGGAGTTTGGCCTTGACTGTAGACAAGTGTTTAACACAGGAGGAAACCACTGGAGACAGAGTGATTCCAGACATGCCTGGGACACATCCAGAACTTTTCAGCTCTCAGAAATACCCAGATCTTCTCCAGATTTGCACTGTCCTTAACTCTGCTCAGGTAGTCAAGCAGGTAAGGGATGGAACAAACAGCTGCAGCCCCCAGGTCCTGCCTGCACATGGCCCTGCCAGGACGTGGCTCAGAGCTCTGGCTGTGTTGGAAGCCCATTGGAACAAAAAGGTTTTCCAGGGGATCAGCATCTTGAGCCAACAGGCCAGGGGGCTGGCCAAGACTTGGATCAGCAAAGGCAGCAGGAGGAGAAGGCACAACAGGGCCAGGTCAGGATTTCCCCTTCCTGATATTATCGCTCCTATTTATTTGGCTTAAAGCAGACTTGAAAAGCAGCCATAGCACAGCATGACTGGGACATGAACATGCACTGCATGTGCAGCCAGGGTTGTCCTGCAGAGCAGCTCCTGCAGCCCTCATGGCTCTTGGCCAGCCCAGGGCATGTGCCACCTGCCAGGGGCAGCTCTCAGCCTGCCTGGCAGCTTCCCATGGACGCTGCTGGGGAGAAGTTGGAGGTGGAAGGAGCCACCCCCATCAGAGCAGATTTCTCCTGCTCTGGAGATGGTGCTGCATGGCCAGGGCTGCTCTCAGCTTTCTCCTGAAGGGAAGGGAAAGGGGCTGTCAGCTTTGGCTGTGTCACTGAGACTCCTGCACTGTCAGCCTGGGCATCAGCAGATGGGCCCCAGATCTCCCTCAGAAAGCCTCCTTAGCCTCCTCTCCCTACAGAGAGCAGCAGCAGCACCTTGGCTTGCAGCATCTCTGTCTGGCCTGCCCTTAAGGCCCTGCTGCCATGGAGATGCCCCTGGGAAGTGCCCTGTGCTGGGAGGTGTCTGCAGGGCACAGCTGAGCCCCCAGGGCTTGGCTGGGCTCTGGCAGCACTGGCAGGGACAAGGCTTGGATAGAGAGGAACAGTTCCTAGTAGGCAAAGTTACAGGCAGCAGAGAGCCAGACCCATCCTTGGTATCCCTTTCTGTTCAGGTGCACTGGGAAAGAGAGACGGGCTTAGAGAAATTGACTTTGAAACTGGAGTCTTTAGAAACTCCACTTTTGTTTTTAAACATGTTTAAAATTTCATCACCCTGAAATAAGAGGAGATGTAATAGGCATAGGGCACCTTTGTGGGAACAGCAGGTCTGACTGTTCTGGGGCACAGGGAGCCCTGTTTTCCCTTTTGGGCTTCCCTGGGGTTCAGGCTGAGAGCAATGCTGAAGATGAGGAAGGGACTCAAAAGCATAAACCCAATCAAAAATAAAAAAAGCTTAGTGAAATTCCCCCACAGATAGAAAAGTAGTTTTGAGGGAATTCCTAAAATAACCTCATAGGATTGACTCAAAGCGCTTGTCAATGTCTTCTTTCAACAGTCCACCATGGCCAGAGTGAAAAAATGTCCAACAGCAGCTCCATCAGGCACTTCCTCCTGCTGACATTGGCAGACATGTGGCAGCTGCAGCTCCTGCACTTCTGCCTCTTGCGGGGCACCTCCCTGGCTGCCCTCCTGGGCAATGGCCTCATCATCAGCGCCGTAGCCTGCAGCCACCACCTGCACACGCCCATGTTCTTCTTCCTGCTCAACCTGGCCCTCACTGACCTGGGCTCCATCTGCACCACTGTCCCCAAAGCCATGCACAATTCCCTCTGGAACACCAGCACCATCTCCTACTCAGGATGTGCTGCACAGCTCTTTTTCATAATGTTCTTCCTCTCAGCACAGTATTTCCTCCTGACCATCATGTGCTACGACCGCTACGTGTCCATCTGCAAACCCCTGCACTACGGGACCCTCCTGGGCAGCAGAGCTTGTGCCCACATGGCAGCAGCTGCCTGGGCCAGTGCCTTTCTCAGTGCTGTCATGCACACAGCCAATACATTTTCCCTGCCCCTGTGCCATGGCAGTGCCCTGGGCCAGTTCTTCTGTGAAATGCCTCAGATCCTCAAGCTCTCCTTCTCCAAATCCTACCTCAGGGAAATTGAGGTTTCTCTTTTCTCTATCTCTATAGCTTTTGGTTGTTTTGTTTTCATTGCTTTCTCCTATGTGCAGATCTTCAGGGCTGTGCTGAGGATCCCCTCTGAGCAGGGACGGCACAAAGCCTTTTCCACCTGCCTCCCTCACCTGGCTGTGGTCTCCCTGTTCATCAGCACTGGCTTTTTTGCCTACTTGAAGCCCCCCTCCATGTCCTCCCCATCCCTGGATCTGGTGGTTTCAGTTCTGTACTTGGTGGTTCCTCCAGTTTTGAACCCCCTCATCTACAGCCTGAGGAACCAGGAGCTCAAGGCTACAGTGTGGAGACTGACAACTGGATGGTTTCAGAAACATTAAACGGCTGGCCAGTTTCTGCAAATAATCTATAATAAAAGTCATCTTGGATAGTTCTGTTGATTTGGGGTTTTTTCCCCTCTGTTTTAGTTTGTATTATTGTCTCTAAATCTAGGCTTTTCTTTATTCCATTTCTCATTTTCTTTCTCTTAAATTGTCCTGTGGCCCCAGACTTGTCAAGGAGGAGCTGTGCTTTTAGTGGCTGTAAATGAACTAAAGGCTCTCCCAGCAAAGTTTTAACTACAGATTCCCCTTCTGTTGCCTTGTCTGGAGGTGCAGCAGCAATGTCTGTGTGCAGAGCTGGGGGCAGATCAGTGCTGGCCCAGCAGCTGTGCCCAGCAGCAGCAGCCGCACTTGGTGTTGCCAGTGCTGCTGCCGTGGCCCTGCCCCGCTGCCCTGGTGGCCCTGGTGTTGCTGTAGGGCATGAGTGCTCTCGGGGTCAGGCACAGCCCTGGGTGTGGCAGTGCTGGGGCTGCAGCAGGGACAGGCCATGGGCACTGCTGGGGCAGCGCTGACGCCTCAGCCCAGGGCCTGGGGGCTCCAGGCTCCTTGCCCAGGCTCTCTCAAGAACACGGCCAGGCCAATGCTCAGCACAGAAAACCCCGTGAGCAGCCCCAGGCTGGCCGTGGGCAGGCTGGGGGCAAACAGCATGGCTGGGGCTCTGCAAGGGCCCTGGGGCAGATGGGAAGGAGCAGCAGAGCAGGGGCTGATCCATCCCCAGTGCGCTGCACAGCCCAGGGCAGCGTCCCAGAGCATCCTCATGGAGCTGCCAACAACATCCCCCCTCTGCAGCCCTGGCCTCTCCCCCAGCTCACACAGGTGCCCCATCCTTGCAGGCACAGACACGGCAGCACTGGCTCAGCAGCCCCTCTTTGCATTGCACACAGCAGGGGGAGCACCCCCATGCTGATGCTGTGGGGACATGAACGTGAGGGAGCACAAATGCCATCAGCCCCTGGGGCCAGCAAGGGCTGGGGGACAGCAGGGAAACCACTCAGCTTTGTCCTGGCCTCTGCACTCAGCCAGAAAGTTTGTTCCCATCAGGTGGGAGTTCCCTGTCCCACTGCAGACGCTGTTGCTCAGAGCCAGGGCTGCCTGGCAGCCACCCCCAAACTGCCCTGAGCATTTCCTTGGCTTCACCTTTGCTTTCTTTCCTCTTCCTGCTGCAAATTTCTTCCTATTGCCCACCCCTCTTCCCTCCCCTGCAAACAGCCCATCCCTTTTTCCCCTTTTCTCTCTGGCCCCACTCCCCATTGCAGTTCCTGACTTGGCCCCATGGGAACGTCCCTTGGGGAGCAGGATCATCCTACAAGTGCTGCAGGAATTGTCTGCAGGCTCCTGCAGTGCCTGGTGCTGCTCCCTTGCCAGAGGCACCCCAGGCCAGAGAGGCACATCTGGGCTGCTGTGTCTGGCTCTGGGGCTCCCTGTTCTGGGCAGTGAGGAGGAGCTGCAGAGGCTCTGCAGGACTGACAGGATGGGCTTTGGGGCTGGCAGGAGAAGCTGAGGGACCTGGGCTGCTGGAGCTGCTGAAGAGGAGGCCCAGGGCTCATCCTGCAACTGCTCCAAGGGTGGTTCCAGAGAATCCCAGAATCAGCAAGGCTGGAACAGGCCATGGAGAACATGAAAACCACCCTGTGCCCTGACACCGCCTTGTCTGCCCTGAGCCTCCACTTCTCCAGGATAAACAACCCCAGCTACCTCAGCTGCTCCTCACAGGACTTGTGCTCCCTCCCCAGCCTTGCTACCCTTCTCTGGACATGCTCCAGCCCCTCCATGTTCTTCCTAAATATGGGGGACCCAGAACTGCAAACAGCACTTGAGGTTCTGCCCAAACAGTGCTGAGCACAGGGGAAGAATCCCTGCCCTGCTCCTGCTGGCCACACCATTCCTGAGCCAGGCCAGGAGCCATTGGCCTTCTTGGCCACTTGGGCACACTGCTGCCTCATGCCCAGCCAGCTCTCCATCAGTCCCTGCAGGTCCCTTTCTGCCTGACTGCTGTTCAGCCACTCTGTCCCCAGCTTGTAGTGCTGCAGGGGTTGTTGTGGCCAAAGTGCAGGACCCGGTACTTGGACTTGTGAAACGTCACCTTCTTGGACCTGGGCCCTGGATCCAGCCTGTCCAGGGCCCTGTGCAGAGCCCTCCTACCCTGCAGCAGATCAACATTCCCAGACAACTTGGTGTCACCAGAGTTCCATGAGGCCCCCGAGTGTCCCAATGCTCTCCATGATTCCATGAGGCCACCCAGTGTCACAATGTCCCTTTGGTTTCAAGGGACCCCTTGATGTCACAAAGTCACTTGGATCCTTGCGCCCTGCAGTGTCACAATGGATCCTTGGCCCCCAAGGCCTTCCGTGTCACAGTGTATCCTTGGTTCCATGAGGTCTGGCAGTGCAGCAATGCTCTCCTTGGTTCCACAGTGTCACAATGGTCTCTTGGTCCCAAGGGCCACCACCTTGTCAAACATGTTTCCTTTATTCCAGGAGTACCTGAGGTGTGGTGGTTTTCACAGGGGTCACAGAACAAAGGAAGAGACAAGAAACTTGAATCCATGTTTCAGAAAGCTGATTTATAAATTTATGATATATATTATATATATTAAAATAAAATTATATACTAAAGCTATCGTAAAAGAATAGAAGAAGGGATTTCATCAGAAGGCTAGCAAGCAATAGAAAAGAATGGAATGATAATAAAATCTTGTGACTGACCAGAGAGTCCGAGAAAGCCAAACTGTGATTGGACATTAAAAACCACCACATGAGACCAATCAAGGTCCCCCTTTGCATTCCAAAGCAGCAGATAATTATTGCTTACATTTCATTTCTGAGGCGTCTCTGCTTCTCAGGAGAAAAATACCTAGCAAAAGGATTTTTCATAAAATATGTCCACATAAAATATGTGACACTGAGGAGCAGCACTGTCCCCTTGGTTCCATGGGGCCCTGCAGTGTCACAATGGCCCCATCATGACACCAGGTCCTGCTCTGTCACAATGCCCTGCATGGTTCCACAAGGCCCTGCAGGGTCACAGTGGCCTCTTGGTTCCCTGAGGCCTCAGAGGGCCACCATGAATTCCTTGGTGCTGCAGTGTCACAATGGAGCCCTGGTGACACAAGATCCTGCAGTGTCACCAGGGACCCTTGGTTCCATGGGGCACCACAGGGTCACAATTGTTCCCTCAGTTCCCAGAGTCCTTGCAATGGAGCAATGGCCCCTTGATTCCATTGTGCCCATGCTCTCCCAACGGTCTCCTTGGTTCTGCAATGGCACAATGGCCCCTTGGTTCCACAAGGTCCTGCAGTGTCACAGTGACCTCTGTGGTTCCACCAGGACCCAGACTGTTACAATGGACCCCTTGCTTCCATTCAGTCCCACAGTGTCACAATGGCCTCTTGGCTCTGTGCTGCCATGTCGTACACAATGTCACCATGGTTCTCTTAGTGCCACCAGGCCCCGCAGTGTCACAATGGCCCCTTGCTTCCCCAGGGCCCTGCAGTGTCACAATCATCAGAGAATCAACCAGGCTGGAAAAGACCTTGGAGAGCATCAGGTCCAACCTGGAACCCAACACCACCTTGTCACCCAGACCATGCACTGAGTGCCACATCCAGTCTTTCCATAAACATTTCCAGGGACAGTGACTCACCCACTGCCCTGGGCAGCCAGTTCCTGTGACCTAACAGTGTGCTGCCCAACCAGTACTGAGCACAGGGGAAGAATCACTGCCCTGCTCCTGCTGGGCACACAATTCCTGATCCATAGGAGTGCCAGGGGTTGGATAAGGGAAATGGTGGGGAGAAATTGTGATTGATTGATTGATTGTCAGCCATAAAGGGTCTTGATTTTCATACGTATTCATGCTGCATTAGGAGCTGCTGGGGGTCAATATCAACTGGACACTGCATTGCTGATATCAATCTATAAACAGGAAAAAAATAGGACAAAACAGTTCTCTCTGCATTTTTTTCAGTACAGTATATTCACTTTGAATACATTTCTGAAATGTGTGTAATTAATCACAGAAGAACTGAAAACTTATATTATTCCCAAGGGCTTGTCTTGTTTGGGTGATTTGAAGAAATGTTTAACAGCCTTTTCCAGTGAATTCCTGAACTGAAGAGCTCAAGAAAGAAGAGGCCTCTGGAGTAGTAAAATTCATCAGCAACCTCCAAGTGCCAGCAGATCCATCCCCATCAGAGCAACAATGAACAGAAATGGGCACAGCTTTGTGGCTGCCCCAGCTTTGGCATGGGCCCTGGGCCTGGAGCAGGAGCAACTCTTGAGGGCCCCAAGGCTGGGGCTCTTGTGCTGCCCTGGGCAGATGGGATGGCAGCAGGGGCTGCAGAGCTCTCAGCACCTCAGCCCGAGGGGAGCAGGGAAGCCAGGGAGCCTCCTTTGGCCTTGGCCAAGCACCTTCCCCCCATGGCTGGGGCTGAGTCCTGTGGCAGCTGCAGCTGCTGCTGTGCCCTTGCCAGGGGCTGAGGCCGTGGGGCAGTGCCCAGAGCAGCCTGGCCTGAGCAGAGCTGTGGGGCCAGAGCCGGCTGGGCTGGGCTGGGGAGAGGCCCTTGGTGCTGCCCAGAGCTCAGGGCAGCTGGCAGAGCTTGCAGGGAGCTGGGCTGGGCTCAGACAGCCTGGCCCAGAAACCATCAGTGTCCATCTCAGCCTGGCTGAGCGTGCAGGGGCAGGACTCAGGCCAGGCCTTGTGAGGCAGGGCCAGAGCCTGTGCAAGGCATTGCAAACAGGCATGTGGCCCAGAGAGGAGGCTGCTCTGTGCCCTTGGTGGCATGGACAGAGCAGGGAGGAGGCCCAGGACATTTGTCAGTGCCAGCCTCTGTGCCCGTGTGTTGGCAGCCCTGGCTGCTGAGGCCAGCTTTGGCCTGGGCTGAGTTTGGCTGTGGCCCAGCTCCATCCTCCTGCGGGGCTCAGGGCCTATTCACAGCCATGGCCAGCCCTGGCTGCCTCTCTGCTGGCCCAGAGGCTGGCAGAGCCCGGGGCAGGGCTCTCTGTGCAGCCTCACAGGTGCCAGGGGCTCTGCAGGAGCTGGCAGAGGCTGCCCAGCAGGGAGGCCATGGGGCACAGAGCCCCAAGGCTGCTGTGGGCACCACGGCACAGGGGCCGTTCCCAGTCGCAATGCTCCTGGCCTGGGCTGGGCCTGCACAGGGGCTGGGCCACCATGGCTGGGCCAGCACAGGGCCACAAAGGGGCCACGCAGCCGCTGCCAGGGCTGACAGCAAGGCCAGGCACACACAAGCAATTGCTGAGCATGGCCTGCGCTGGCCAGGCCTGACTGTGCCAAAGGCAGAGCTCAGCTGCCCTTGGGGCTGCAGGAACAGTGCAGAGCCCAAAGAGCCTCCATGGCTGTGCTGGAGGCCAAGGCTGCAGGAGGGAAATGCAGGGCTGCTGAGGGATGGGGAGGGCATTGAATTCCAGCACACACCTCAGCTCTCTGATGATCCTGGCACCATGCTGGGCCCTGTTTCAGACTGGAGCAGAGCAGATGTTGATGGGCCAGGAGCCCTGTGGGGCTGTCAGGGACCTGCAGCTTGCAAGGTGCCCTACTCTCTCTCAGGTGCTCTCAGAGAGATCCAATCCCAGCTGGGCACCTCAGGGCACAAGTGGCACTGCCTGTTCATGGGCACACAACTGATGTCTGCCTGGATAGGGGCACAGGTTTAAATACTTGTTAGTTTCTAATATACAAACAAATCTTTATTATCTGGGTAATCTGAGTACTTTGAAGTTATAGCAAAGTTTTCCCATCAAAAACAGGGATTTCCTGGAAGCATATTGATGGCAGAAGGAGAAAAAATACTGATCTTCCCCTCTGCTTGTGTCCGCAATATTCATTCTATGATTTAATCTTTCTTTTCCATCAGGTGTTTCCAGCCCTCCTGGTTAAATGGCCATGTCTAAGGACATCTCTTCTTTTAAAGCAGGTGGATCTATGTACTTCCTGCTGCCCCCAGATTTACTCCTCTAGGTCCTCTCTGGTCATTGAAGTACCTCTCAAAGGACTGATTTCATACTTTGATCTGCAAGAATTTGCCCAATATTTCTGAAGTTCAAATAAATATATAATTAAACATCATCTCATTTCTGTTTATATTTATCACAGTATTGTGTTTTCTTATGTCCTTTTTTTAGAATTCTTCCTGTACAGAAATCCCTTGGGGATTGGGGGTATGTCAGATGCTTCTGGGACATCCCAGAGAGCTGAGGGAAGAGCTGTGATGGTTCTTAAACTGTTCAAATGTTCAACTTGTGTTTGTTGGCAAGAAACCTTTCTGTGCCTCTGGATGCCACCAGTCCCTGACCACAAAGGACACAAACCTGATGAGTTGTGGTTCCCACTGCAGGGGCTGCACTTGGACCTTGGCTCTGCACAGGAGAGCTCTTCATCCCCTTTCCCTATGTTCCTCCCTCTGGTCATGGAGGGAGCTCCTGACTTCAGTGTATGACTGCTGTGTGCAAAGAGCAAATCTGGGCAGAATCAGAGTATGGAGGGTTTGCACGGGAGGATCTGTTGAGATCTGTGCTGTGCACAGAAGGTGTTTTCCATTGCTCTGAGACTGTCTGCTGTGGAAAGTGGATTCAATATCCAGCAGAGGAATGACTTTTGCATTTGATGGAGCTGTGCCTTCCCTTGGCTTTGTTGGCTGACAAGAAATGAACATCCCTCTGTATCTCAGGCAGCTCCTTCTCCGAGAAAAGCAGGTGGGAGTTGGAGCCAAGGAGCTGAAAGCTGCAGGTGCAGCCTGGGCTGGAGGGAGCTCAGATTTGCACAAGGCTGCTCTGAGTGCCAGGGCTTGGATGGGGGAAATGGTGGGGTGGGGGTGGGGACAGAGTCTGATTGATTGTCAGCCATGAAGGGTCTTGATTTTCATCTTTATTCAAATTGCATGAGGAGGTACTTGGATTCAATGTCAATTGGAGACTGCACAGACTGATTTATGAACAGGAAAAAACTGAAGAAGGACCTAAAAAAAGTTTTCTCATTATCTTTGTAAATAGAATATATTCCGTTTGAACACACTACTGAAATCGGTCAAGTTAACCACAGATGATTTGAAAACTGAAATCAAATTATTCCCAGAGGCTTGGCTTGTTAAGGTGTTCTCAATGTCAATGAGCCCTGGGACACTGAATTCCTGCACTGAAGAGCTCAAGGCTGAACAAGCCTCTGGAACAGGAAAATTCAGCAGCAGCCTCCAAGTTGCTGAGGATGTCAGCAGCCCTCACTGAGGCCATCCCTGCCCAGAGACCATGGGGGAATGGGCAGACAAGGAGAGCGTCCCTGGGGCTGGGGCAGCACAACTCAGAGGCACCAGGGGCTCCAGCTGGGAAATGGAGTGTGGAATGTGGCTGGGAAAGCCCTGCCTGGGCTGTGCCCAGCAGGACAGACAAGCCCTGACTCCCATCCACTAAAAAACTTTCTCAATGAGAGATTTAAAAGAAATTACAATTGTTTGTTTCCTCTGAGTTGGACGCAGTGCAGAAATTCTGACAAGAGATCATCAGGAGCTCGAAAGAACAAGACAGCTTTTACTAGTTATATTAGAAAATTATGGAAACTTGGCAAATGGTTTAATATGACATTCAATGAAATAAAAAACCCCACTTATCAAAGCTTTAAATTGGACCACTCACCTTCACAAACTCTAAGCCTGTGCAGTTTTAAGTTACTCAAGATTTGCAAGAGAAGAGAAATGGAAGAAATATACACAGAAAGAGAAAAACAAAAAACATGTACAGAAGCACCCACACAGCTACCAAGTCCTGGATTCCAGGAGTGTTCAGATGGAAATTCCAAGTGGAGGTAGGGTCAAGATGTGTGCTTGCCTTGTGGTCAGCTTGGTTTCCCTGGGCCCTTCCCCCAGGTGGGACTTGGGCTCATTTGGTCCCTCAGGAGCTGGGTTGGGGGCTGCAGAGGTGGCTGTGGAGCATTGCCTGTGCTGTGCCAGGGACTGGCAGACACTGCTGGGCTGGGAGAGAGGCTCTGGGGCGATTGGGGTTCCAGGGCACAGAAGCATTGGAGTTCCAGGGCAGGGCAAGGCTGGACCTGCCCCTTCCTCCCCTGTGCAAAAATGTTTTGAGCCAACAATCTCCTCCAGTCTCTCACAACAGGGAATGTTGGAGGTGAAATCCCAATTCTGTCCATGGGTGCCTGGAGGAGAAGGACAGTTCTATTCCACAGGAAGGAAAACACAGGGCTCCAGTGTTTGGAAGGCAGCTGAGAGCCTCACAAGGCCAAGGCCTGGCAGACTTGTCAATAAGGGCAGATTTTGTCTGGGAGCATTTTTGAACTGAAGGAATTTTGGAGGTGGAAGGCCAGTCTTGGCCATGGGCACCTGGAAAAGCAGGACAGTTCTTTCCACAGGAAGGAAAGCATGGAGCCTTCCCCAGTATTTTGGGGACAGATGGGAAGTGACCCTCATGAAACCACTGGCAACTAGACTTGTCCTGGCAATATTCCTACTGGAACAATCTCTGGATATAGGGAAATTTGGAGGTGAAATCCCAATTCTGGCCATGGGTGCCTGGCGGAAAAGAACAGTTCTTTTCCATTGGGAAGGAAAGCACAGAGGACCAGTGTTTCAGAAGCAGATGACAAGAGAGTCTTAATGTTCCAAGGTCAGCTGGACCAGTCAGGTGGCCCCTGGGAGGCCAAACCAGCAAGACCTGTTCCATCTTCCCTTGGTTTTGTGGGGCCCCATAGTGTCACAATGGTGCCTTGGATCCATAAGGCCCCACAGTGCCATAATGGTGTTACATGGCTTTGCAAGGGTTCCTCAGGGGTAAAGAGATAGATGAGAATCTTGGCTTCATGATCAGAAGGCTGGATTTATTAATTCATTATATATAATACATTATGACTATACTAAAAGGAATAGAGAGAAAACTTCAGAAGCTGCTAAGCTAAGAAAAGAATAGGAATAGCAATAAACAAGAGAGCTCTCTGTGAACCTGTCCCAGAGAGCTTGGTCCTGATTGGCCCTTAATTGTAAACATGGATAATGGGCCAATCATAGGTGCACCTGCTACATTCCACAGCAGCAGATAACAATTGTTTACATTCTTCTTCTGGGGCCTCAGCTTCCCAGAAGAGGAAAAATCCCAAAGAAAGGATTTTTATGAAAAAATATCAGTGACATATTGGTGTCTTGTTTCCATGGGGTCCAGCAGTGTCACAATGTCCCCTCGGCTCCACAAGGCCCTGAAGTCTCACAATGGTCCCACTGATTCCATGAGGCCTTGCAGTGTCACAGTGGTCTCCATGGTTCCCCAGGCCCCACAATGTCACGTGACTCCTCTGTTCCACGAGGTCTGCAATGTCACAATGGACCTTAGGACCCTGAGGGTTTGCCGTGCCACAATGGTCTCCTTTGGCTCCACAGTGTCACAATGGACCATTGATGACATGAGGGCCTGCAATGTCACACTGGACCTTTGGTTCCAGGCAGCCCTGCAATGTCACAAAGGCCTCTTGGTTTCACGAGGCCTTACAGTATCACAATGGTCCTCTTGGTTTCTGTGGGGACCTCCAGGGTCCCAGTGGTCTCACTGGTTCCATGAGGCCTCACAGTGACATAATGCTTTGGTTATTCCATGGGGCCTCGTAATGTCACAATGGTCTCCATGATTCCATGGTGCCCCTCAGTGTCACAATGGTCTCCTTCATTCCATGAGGCTGTGAAGTGTCCTAATGGTCTCTCCACAGTTCGATGAGGCCCTGCAATGTCACAGTTTGGACCCTTGGCTCCATGGAGTCTTGCAGTGTCACAATGGCCCCTTGGTTCCATGATACCCCAAAGTGTCATAATGGTCTCCACAGTTTGAGGACTCCTGGCAGTGTCACAATGCACCCTTGGTTTGATGGCGCCTCTCAGTGTCACAATGATCCCTACATTTCATGGAGCCACACAGTGTCAGGACAGTCCCCTTGGTTCCATGAGGCTCAGCAATGTCGCAATGGTCTCCATGATTGCATGAGGTCCCACAGTGTCACAGTGGTCCCTTGGTCTCACAAGGCCCCACAGTGTCACAGTTGTCCCTTGGTTCCATGGGCCCTGTACTGCTGCATTCCCCCCTCCCCTTCTCAGGCCGCCCTGCCAGCTGAGAAATGCTCCTTGGGCCTGGGCTTTGGCCAACAGCCCCTGGGCTCAGCTCCTCTGCAGCTCATCACAAACACTGTCTGCTCCAGGCACTGCTGCTGCCCAGCCAGCTCCTGGTTCCTGTAGGAGCAGCCCTGGGAGCTGTTTTTGTTCCCTCAGCGACACAACATCCCTGTTCTCACACTGCCAAAGAAAGCTGTTGATGCCAAGTGTGGCCAGGATGAACCATTGCTGGGACTGAAGCCCCTCTCTTGGGGCCCTACAAACAGTGCTACAAAAGGAGCCCTTGGAGCTCTCCTGAGCCAGCGACTCCCTCTGAGTGGGGCCTCTCCCAGCCGGGAACTCTCCCGTTTGCTGCACTCGGGGATCTCAAACAATAATGGAGCCTGGGCCGATCCCCCCACTCCTCCAGGCTCAACCCTTCACCCACTGGGGAGGTGCCAAAGGATCCACAGTGAGCATTTCCTGCCCTCAGGGGAATTTCTCACAGGTGCCTTGCACTGACTCCTGGTGTCTGTGTGCACCCAGGAGTGCCTGTGCTGGGGAAATGTGGCAGAAATGCTGCTGTCTGAGGGGTTGTTGTGCCTTGGATAGCTGAGTCAGTCAGGCCTGTAGGGAAGGTTAAATCACAAGGCCTAAATGAAGTTAAATGCTGCTGAGAGGTTTTCTTTTGCTAAGCGGTTACCTTTAGTATAAGTTATATGTTAAGTTCAGTATTGTTAAGTGTTATTCCTCTGTTAAATTGCGTAGTCATAGGTTTAAGTTAGGTTACATGCTGTTATACTCTGCTCTTTTGCTAAACTGTGAGGTTGAAAGTATCAGTTAAGGTTAATGTATTAGTAAAGTCCTGTTAAGTTTGAGCTCTGTTAAGCTTTCAGGCCATGTTCCTTTTATCCTTGCCCTTGCTGTCCTTGTGTCACACACACACACAGAGGGACAGTTCTAGGTTCATTTCTGGTTTGATTGCCTGGATTCTGTTTGGTTTTGTTGTTGCTTTGTTTCCTTGGTGTGCCTGAAGTGCCCAGTCAAGAGCAAAGTGACTCTTGCCAAGGAACTTTGTGCTGCTGTCCCTTAATATTCAATCTGGTTTTTGCCGATCCCTTACTGGAGAGCACTTTTCAGTGCTCTCAAGCCCTCGTTCGTAACAGGGTGAAGGAGCCCTGGCCCAGGCTCTGGCCCTAGGGGACACGGGGATGCTGCCAGGGGGTCCCTGTCCCCCTGTGCCACCCCCAGGGCCCAGTCCCCCGTCCCCATGTCAAGCTCTGGGGTCGATCTCGTGGAACATCCTCTGGGGGAGGCTGCGGGGCCGGGGGCGGGGGGACCTGGGGGGACAGGGGACCCTGCTGTGCACGAGCAGGGTTGAACTGCTCTGGGGGGAGCTGTGAGGGGGGCCGGGGTAGAGTGACCTCCCCAGTGACCTCACACAGCCCCCGTGATGTCACACAGCCACCTGTGATGTCACTCAGCCCCTCTAAAGTCACACTGACCCTGTGATATCACACTGACCCTGTGATGTCACAGAGCCAACTCCATGTCACCCTGTGATTTCATAGAGCAGTGCTGTGACATCGCAGAAGACTGATGTCACAAAGTCACCCTGTGATGTCACAATCTGGTCTGTGATGTCACAGCCTCCTCTATGATGTTACACAGCCACCAGGTGATGTCACAACCCACTCTCTGATGCCTCAGAGCCAACCTCTATGATGGCAGACACTGCTCTATGGCCTCACACCCTGCTCTGTGATGTCACGGCCAGCTCTGTGATGTCACAGAACCTTTAAGAACTCAGTTCTATTGAAACACTGAAGTTTCTTGTACTTTGAAGAGATCCCACTGAGGGACATGACTGAGAAAGTGTCCCCAGGCCCCAGGCAGAGCAGAGAACTGCAGGCACTGATGGCAGCTGCGGACAATGAGAAGCCAGTTCTTGGTGCCCTGGAGCACAGCAGGGTCTGTGCCACCAAGGGCTGTGAGGAGACACCTTGTCCTGAGGCCTTGGGGCCTCCTGGCACAGCCCCAGCCAGGCTGGGCACTGTCAGCCCCTTGTCCTGCCCTCAGCATCCCCCCCTAGCCCACATCCCAGTGGCCTCAAGGATCTGCTGGAAGGAGTCCCTGGGGAGCCTTGCTCAGCAATGGCCCTGGGGGCTCCTGAATGCTCCCTGCAGGGACTGCAGGTGTTTCAAAGGACTTTGGGTTTTGCTTTTGCCTTGGCGTCTCTGAGAGCTTTGTGCAGTCATGGCCTCCAATTATGTGTTGTAATTAGTCTCTGCAGAGGCTTTCTCAGTAACAACACTCAGTGGGGCACATTAATGCTTCAAGGTACTTCAGTTCTTTTAAGGTACTTGGTGTTTCCCTTTGGATACAGACTCTGGGAGAGGTTTGTGAAATCATGGCCCCAATTATCTGTGTTAATTAGTCCCTGGAGAGCTTTGTACTGACACGAAATGGGGCTCATTATTGCTTTGAGACTCAAGGTGTTGAAGGTACTTTGGATTTTCCTTTCCACACTGTCTGAGAGGTTTTTGTGCCATCCTGGCCACCAATTTTGTCCTCCAAGGAGTCCACGAGGAGCCTGTGTTGGAGAGGGACCTCAGTGGGAGCCATGAATGCCTGGAGAAACTTGGGGTGTTTCCTCTGCCTTTGACTCCTGGCAAGGTTTGTGCAATCTCCTCCCAGGCCCTGAGGTTCAAGGGCTCAGCTCCAAATGCACAGTGAGGCTCATGAGGATCAAGCAAGTCCTGACAAACCCTGGCTCTGCCTTGATTTCCCTCTGCTCCAGTGTAGTTCATTAGGAGGTTTTCCTTTGACAGTTATGGAGAAATAGTTCCAAGACCTTCCAGGAAATATGTAGTCCTATTTTAAAGGGTGTCTTTTATTGCTGTTCCTATTACACAAGAGATGATTGCAGCATTCAGTGACTGATATTGATCCAGGGACTCTCCTAAGGAGCCCTGGCCTGCTCAGAGAAGCTGTGCCTTGAGCTCTGAGCCAGTGTAGACAACCTTGCTCCACATTCCCCAAGCCCATCGTGTCTCTCCTCACTCACCTGGAACCTGCTTTGCTTGGAGAAGTGGCTGCACACAGCCAAAGAGGGATTTTCCTTCTTTGATTTTTGAAGCAATCTAAAACTCCTGAGTTTCCCCATTGCAAACAGACATCCTCCTAAAGTGTGTGCCAAGCCCAAGCTGCCACCAGGAGGACTCCAGACCTGCCCTGGGCCAGCTATGAGGGTGGATCATCATCCCAACATGCAGTGGTGCCATTGCAAGGGACTGTTGCCATGGACACTGCAATGACCCCCACTGCTGGGTTTGGGTGCCATGGCAACCCCCATCAGTTCAGGTTTCCTTGGAAACCAGCCCAAGGAGCCATTTTTGAAGCCAGGTTCCATGGCCACTTGCCTGCAGAGCTGTTGCTGTCCTCGGCTGCCATGGCAACCCTGGGACAAAGCGGTGCCAGGGCTGTTCCAGGTACAATTGCAGTGACGCTCATTGGTGCCACCAGGTGCCATGGCAACGGCCACGGGGACCCGTTCCTTGGTTTGGTGCCGTAGCAGCCGATGCCTGGAGCCGTTGTGATGTTGGTGGCCATGGAAAGCTGCCCTGACCCCTTGCTCAGGGCTGGTGTCAGTGCCCAGAGCCAGAGGGGATCCCTTGCTGGGGGCTGTGCCATGGCCACCTGCCCTGTGCCGACCACACTGCCAGGGACAAAGGCCAGCTCAGCCAGACAGAAAGGGGCGGGGCTGGGCACTGTTGCCATGGCAACTGGCACTGGGGGGGACACCTGGGTCACCTGGCCTGGCAGTTGCCATGGAAAGCCCTGGCAGGGACTGAGGGCACAGCCCTGGCACTGAGACACTGCTGGGCCGGGTGCTGAGCACAGCGCTGAGCACGCAGAGATGGTTTTGTTCTTGCTGAGCTGCAGCACAGCCAAGGCCTGTCCTGCCCCTCGTCCAGCCACGCTGGGGAGGGGCTGGGGCTGTGGGGGAGCTGGGCAGGGGACACAGCCAGGACAGGGGAGCCCAACTGACCCCGGGGTACCCAGACCAGAGCACATCATGCTCAGGGTATGAAGGGGGGAACAGGGAGAAAGGGGGGAATTTGGGAGTGAGGGCTTTTGCCTTTCCAGGGAACACAGGCAAGAGGGGGCCCTGTTTCACCAGTGGGCAGGGTCACGACCAAAGACACAGACACCAACTGAAGGAATTGTGTCATTTATATCATCCACAGATGCAAAGATTTACAAAAGGATAAGCTCAACAAAGCACATCATCATTAGCAAAGAATTACAAAAGAAGCTCAGCAATCCATCATAAGCCATCATTACATTTTGATGACTGACCTCTTGGTGAAACACTAGAGGTGTTTGTGGCAGACAAAGATTCTGGCTGACTATCAAGGTACACCTTACAGACTTCAGTAGTACTTCAGTGAAACCATTCTTCATTCTTTTTTCTCAATCTCATTCGAGTTAGGAACAAGAATTCTGTTGTCCATGGAGCTGGCACCTTTTTAATTCCAGAATAATGCCCCCAGGCCCTTTGCTGTTCAGCTTTACCATGCTGTCTGTGTCTAACAAGGCTTGGGGGGCCCTTTCCCCTCTGGCTGGAAGGGGCTGGGTCCCAGTGCCTGAGGGGCATCCAGCCTCCTGGATGGAATTCCTGTGCAAGTCCCTCAGTGTCACAGCAGCCTTCACAGGGAGCCCCATGGATCAGAGCATTTCCCAAAGGGTCCCTTGGGGCAAACAGGGAGATCTGGTTTGGCAGGATGTGTAAAACAATATCCTGGCAGATCTCCTTGTTCTCACACAGAATCCTTGGCTGCAGGGACACATTCCCATTGTTCCTGCCCAGGGTTCAGGACTCAGAGTTGTCTTTCCTAGGAGCTGCTCCTTCAGCTGCCTCGGGAGGGCCATTTGGCCTCTGGACCAACACTCTGGCTCCATTATTAGGGCTGCTGGATCCAAACCCTTTATCTCCACAAATGGTGGTGACTGGAGCTGGATCTCCTTTTTTCACAATTGTTCTTAAAACTGCAATATCGATAATCGTGCTACCCTGTCATGGGGTTGAATAATCCAATCCTGGTCACTATTGTTTAACACAATTACTGTAATTTCTCCTTGATATTCTGCATCAATTCCTCCTGCCATGACAGGACCACTTTGCAAGGCCAAGCTCCAAGGGAGCAGTTACCAAAGCAAAGTGTCCTGGAGGAATCTGAATTCCTGTTTCAGTACTGATAGCTCTCATTTGCTTTGAATTTATCCTAATGAATTCCAATGCATGAAGGCCCAGCCCTGCAGCCTCTGGGCTGGCCCTGCCAGGGGCCATCACAGCCAGAACAATTTCCCAGGCAGCCCAAGTCTCACTGCCAATGGTTGGATTTGCAAATTGGGGGCAGCCGTGCACAGCCAGGGGGTTTCCATTTCCCCCGTGGGCCATTGTGAAGGGCATGGAGCACATCTGGCAGATGGGTTCTCCGTGGTTCCCATCTCCTCATTTTTTCAACTGCTCTTTTAACAACCCCTTCACCCATGAAACCAATCCGGCAGCTTGTGGATAGTCTGGTACATGAAAAACCCTGCAGGCAAAATCACAGTATTTTTCACAGCAACAGACAAAGCACTCTGCATCACAGTATCAGCAAACCCTGTAAAAATCACCAATTTCCTCCCTTCCTCCTTTTTCCATTGTATACAATCTCACAAAGTTGACCACTGACTTTAAGGTCATGGCCAGTCCTCTTCTGTAGGGTATTTAGTGTTACATCCCTGAGCAGCCAAAGCTACCAAATTAGCATTGTCAGAACTATTTCACATTATTATTATTTTATATGTACATATTGATATAGAAATATAGATATAGATATGTAGATATAGCCATATATATAAATATATAAACATATATTAAGGTCTTATCATACTATAAATCTGTATATAGTTATTTATTATATTGATATTTCACTTGCTCAAGTCCATCTGAGCATAAGATTAAAACCTTCTTCTGTTGCTCCATGTGGGAGCATTCCAACAATCATTGTTCCTTCTGAAGGTGCTGTTTCCTATGTACTCTCAACAAATTCACCCTCGTCTGCCCAAATCCACATGGTCTTTTCCTTTTTCATGTGCAATTTTTGGATGCATTTGAAGACATCCAGGGGTTCAACCTCTTTTACCCGACTGCCCCACTGCTCCCACAGGGCTCTGACCTCAGCCCACTCCAGAGCCAGAGAACTCCAGGGAAGGGCTTCCCAGCTGGGAATTTCTGATGGGACTGATTCCTCACATTAATATTGAGCAAGTAACATTTTGTTTTCATCTGGCCAGACTGTGCCAGTTTTGTTTTACCAGTGGGCAGGGTCAGCACCAAAGACACAGACTCTAATTGAAGGAATCAGTGTCATTCCCTGCAGTTCAGAGCAGCAAATAATCACAAAAGGAGCAGCTCAGCAATGCACCCAACCATCCTCACCAAAGATTACCTGCAGTGATTAAGAAAGATCCAGCAGCATTTACCCTCAGGCTTTACCATCCCCCAGACCCACACAGCAGCTGGGCAAGCTGTCACAGCCAAGGGCTGCAGAGCCACTCCGGGGCACTGGGAATTCCTGCAGGTGTCTCCAGCCCCAGGTGAGGCTCCAACCCCGCTGGGAGAGGGCCCAGCTCTGACAGTGCTGAATGAACAAACTGACAGCACTGCTAGTGTGGCAACATCTGCTTTCATCCTCCTCTTGGGTCCCTCCCAAAGCCTGGCCAGAGCTCGAGGAGGAACCAAGGGAGGTGACATTGATCCTTCAGCCCCAAACAAGGCCAGATGTCAGATTTCATGGCCTTGTCTGGCTTCTAAATACACAAAGGTCAATACATGTTTCACTAATGAGTGGCTACATCTATCTCAGTGCTAATGATCATGCACATTTCATTAGGGAGCAGATACAAAGATAACGTTTGGTTGGAAGGTTCATCCAGAGGCCACCTCTGGCTCAGGGCCTGCTGTCCAGGCCTCACTCAGGGCTGGTGTCCAGGCCTTGGCACTACAGGGACGTGTTTTAGTGCTGGGCTTGGCACTGCTGGGTGAGCGGCTGCACTGGGTGAGCTCAGAGGGCTTTTCCAACAAAAAGGATTCTGTGATTCCATGATTCTATCCATTGCATTGAGCTGGGGCTATTTTAGCAGCATTACTTGGCTCCAAAAGTTCCCTCTTGCCCAGCATCTGTGGCCTAAGGCTTCAGCTCCTTCAGCTCCTGGTGCTGAGCTGCTCATGCTGAACAAGACAAATCAGAGAGAAGAACACAGTCCATGCAATTCCTTCTGGGACATGGAGAGGGGAGGCTGTGCAAACAGGAGCATTGTTTGGTGTGGCCTCCTCTCTGCCCTTCACGCCTTTCAGCGCTTTGAACCAGCCAAGAGCTTTCTCCAAGAGTGCAATGGAGCAGCTCTTCCTGCTCCCAGGCCTGGCTTTCTCCAGTCTCTGCCCTTGCCTGGTTCTGTCCCTCTTGCTGTTCCCTCTGTTTCCCCAGGACTCGCTGGCTGCTGCCCAGGACTGTGGCACTGGCACAGATCCAGTGCTCCAGAGCCTCCTTTCTGTGCCCTTTGAGCTGCCTGGGCACAGCAGCCTTTTCCATCTGGAAGCTCCCCATGGACAGGGAGTGCCCAGCTCTGTTCCCTGCACAGCCTCCAGGAGCCCAGGGCTGCCATCTCCAGTCCCTGCTGGCACTGGGGGCTCCCAGGTGCCTCAGGCTGCTGTGACACTGCTGCACATGGGAGGGAAGAGGGGCAGGGGCTGTGCTCAAAGTCAGCTCCATGTGCTGCTGCGGCTGCTGCTGCTGCTGCTGCTGCTGCTGCTGCGGGGTCATTTGTGCAGCCCTGGCCCAGAGTCACGGATCAGATCCTGCCAGTCTCTTCCAGCCCTGGCTGCTCAGAGTTTGGGCCTTGGAGCCTCAGGTGGCCAAAGGCAGCTGCTGCTGATCCCTCTGTGTGCCCGTGTTCAGAAGTGCTGCTCCATCAGTCTGTGCCCAGCAACGGGGAAAAGCCTCAGCCCTGCAGGGCCAGGAGCTGCCGGGCTCTGCCTGCGCAGCTCAGCCAGCAGGAAGGGAGCTGCTCCACACGGGAACCAGGAGCAAAGGACATTCCTTTGATAGGACATTTTTTCTATTTAAAGGAAAAAAAAGGAAAAAGGAAAAAAAATAGGTAAATTGTAAAAGATAGGAATAAAATCCAGGTGTTAGTGAAAAAACAAACATAAAGGCAAAGTTAAATTCTTTGCATTAAGAGGTAAATGATCTTTTTAAAAAGAGAACTCAGGTATTTACATTGTAAATGTGCTGATGGCATGCATCCATTTTACTGACCTCAGCAGCGTTTTAAAAGATTTTGGGCTTTGTTTCCAAACATTTGAAATTTGTATTTTAAATTGTGCTCGAAGCAAGAAGAAATTGCTTTGTGCCCTTCCAGCTCCAAGCAGGACTGGGAATGGAAACTCTGTCAAACCCCAAATCCTTCAGAAGATCACCTTCCTTCTCAGCCTGGGAATGAGCTGCACATTCCCTTTGAAACTGTCAGGGATTTCTTAGAGACACAAAGTCCCACTTATGGCTTTTTGCTCTGGTTTGGCAGTGCAGAAGGGCAATTCTCCATCCACCAGCTCCAGACTGCACTGCCTCAGGAGCACGGCCCACTCGCCAGCTTTGGCCCACTTGTGGCACTTCTAGAGGAGGAAGAAAGTGCAATTGCACAATTCCAGCCAATCAAGAAGGAAGAATGGGACAGACAAAACACCCTGTGCAGATCCAGGCGTTCAGCTGGGACTGTGGAGAGTTTGGGTCCTTGCCAGTTGGATGTGTGTCCCCAGCTGCAATCTCTGGGCCTGCAGCAGAGTCTCACTCACCCGCCAAAGCAGAAAGCTCAGGCACTGTGCTCGCAACGGGCTCGTCTGATGCAGAGCTGTGACAGCAATGTCAGGGCAGAGCCAGCCCAGCTGGGCCTAGGGCTGAGCCCAGCAGAGCCCTGGCAGAGCCCAGAGCAGCCTCAGCACCCGCAGAGCCCGGCTGCAAGGAGAGAAAGCAGAAACCACCGGTCAGCTGAGGGCTCCTGTGCCCTTGTGCCAAGGCCTGCGGTGCCCAGGCCATGCTGGCTGTGCCCAGAGCTGTGCCCAGAGCTGCCCATCCCTGCTGCCTTTGGCAGCAGAGCAGGAGGGCAGCACATGTGCCCAGCCTGCAGCCAGCCACGGCACATCCAGCTCTCAGCAGCTGCCCGGAGCAGGATGCTCCTGTGCTCGCTGCCATCTCCCAAAAGCTCTGATCCCACCCTGCCAAGCACACAGGGACCCACCTCACACCAGCCACGGCTGCAAGAAAAGCTGCTCCCAAACCACGGCCTCAGCCTTCTCCAAGGGCATGGCCCATCCACACCACAGGTGCTCCCAAGCACTTCCCCATCCACACTGGACCACCTTGAATGCTTCCTCTGGAAAAATAAACAACACATTATTGAAAAGAGATTAGATGCAAAAAGGGAAAACAAGAAAAACGGTAAAAACTCTTATCTGTCAACCCCCACATGCCAGGGAAAAACCCAGCCATGGGTGAGGGAAGCCCACACTTTCTCTCTTCCCCTCTGCACTGCCGCCAAAAATCACAGTGACCCCAAAGCAAACAAGGGCAGTGAAGCAGCCCAAGCCCTTCCTTGCCTGCACAGCAAAGCAGCTGTGCTCAGGTTCTGGAGTCCCACCTCTGCTCCCACCATAGGGGTTTGTTTGTGTTGGCCTGGCTGCCCCAGCCCCAGCCCCAGCCCCAGCCCGGGGCACGGTGGGTGCTGGGGGCTTTTGGGAGGGCCAGGAGCCCACTCCCATTTCATACCCACCCCAGCCGATGCCCCAGCCCTGCCAAAAGCAGCTGGGCAGCCACTGAAGAATGAGTTGCATCTGCCCCAGCAAAGGGGGAACCTTTGGTTCCCAGCCAGGCTGGGCAATGCCCAAATCTGAGAGCATCCCCCTGCATGTGGACTCATCTGCAAATTCACTGTGGAGCCTGGCTTTGAAGAAGGTGCCAGAATCAAAGTCCATCATCTTCAGCTGGCCAGGCTGAGGAAGAGCTTGTCATCCTTGGTGTCCTCCTCACTCTCTCCAGCAGCAGCATCCCCACCCGGTACAGCTTCTCCAGGGGCTCCTTCTCCTTCACTGGGGGCAGACCAGGCTCTCAGGGCTCTGCCCAGGGCCCCAGCTGTCAGGGAACCAGGACAAGCAAAACCAGCTTGGATGGCGGCCACCAGTGCTGGGCAGAGCAGCTCAGCTCCAGCCCAAGGGCTGCGTGTTCCCATCCCATGACCCCGGTGCAGTGACACTGGCAGCACAAAAAGGGCTGGGTTCCTTTGCTTCTCATTGCCAAGGCATGTGTGGAGCTGGAACTTACCAGGGCCCTGGATCAAAGTATGCCTGTGGCTCTCTCCCTTCTTCTAGGGCAGATGAATATCCTGCATCCAAGGATGACAGAACAGCTCTTCTAATGAGGGCCTTTCCAAGTCCAGCATGGATAAACACCGCCTGATCAGATCTTGGCACTCTGGGCAGAGAAACCAGAAACCACCACTTAGTTGGAGAAGGCTCCTATTGGCTTTGCCCCACCATTCCCATGCACAGGCCATGCTGGATGTGCTCAAAGCTGGGCCTAAACTTTCCCATCCATTCCCTGTTTTGGAGGAGAGCAGGACATTTGCCACCTCCTCAGCAGCTGCCAGTGCAGGATGCCCACGAGCCTGCTGCTGTCTCCCAGCACTGGGATTCCCCCCGTGCCCAGAGATGAGGATCCACCTTGAGAGAGCCGTTCTGGCAGCGAGAGCTGATGGTCCCAGCTGATGTTCTGGCACCTCCTGAAAGGGTGCTCCCCACAGACCATCTGGTGCAGCAGGATGCCCAGGGACCAGATGGTAGCTGGCTTGCCATAGTACCAGCCAAAGTGGGTCCATTCCGGGGGGCTGTATGACCGTGTTCCTATGGAATACAGATGGAGTTCATCAGGGGGATGAGGCTGTTCCCAGAGCCTGGCCCCAGCATCCCTAGGCATGTGGGGGCTGCCCCAGTGGCACACAGGGTGAGCATTGCCCTCTCACCAGCACCTGGGACTTGTGTACAGATTTGGGGTTGGAAAAGAAGCCACTGGTGTTTCAAGAGGGCAGTGGAAGCCCTGGCAAGGCCTGACCATAACAAGGAAGAACCCACCCAGTGCTGGGAAAAACCATGCTCTCATCCTCCCTGCCTGCATTGCCCCAAAAAACATTATGAACCCCAACAGACCAGGTGAGTGGAGCAGTCCAAGCCCTTTCTCACCTGCACACCAAACCGGCTGGGCACAGGTTCTGGTTCTCCCTCTCTGCTACCCCCACCCACGGGTATTTTTGTTGGGCTGGCTGCCCCAGCACCAGTTCTGGGCAGAGTGGGGGGCAAAGGCTGCCAGCAGGGCTGGAAGATGGCTACCCACTCAGCCCTGAGTTTCAAAAGAAACTCGCTGAAGACTCAGTGACATGAAGGGCCGCAAAAGAGAGAATCCCTGCTGCCACAGTCAGCTTGGGCTGGGAGATGTTGGGTCATGAGATGCTGGGCCCAGGAGCCCTGCGTGGGCTCACCTGCAAAGTGCGTGTAGGCTGTGTCCTGCAGGTAGGTGCCACAGCCAAAGTCAATCAATTTGGCCTGCCCGGTGGCCACGTCAACCAGGATGTTCCCTGGTTTGATGTCACGGTGCAGGACCCCGCAGCTGGTGCAGTGCCGCATGGCCTCCAGCACCTGGCGGAACAGCTCCCGCGCCTCCTCCTCGGGCAGGAACCGCCGTGCCCGAATGAAACGATGCAGGTCCTGACACCGCTCTGGCCGCTCCAGCACCATCAAGATGTCCTTGGGGAGCTCAAGCCACTCCAGCAGCTGGACCACACCGGGGAAGCCAGTGGACACCTTGGCCAGCAGCACAATCTCCAGGGGTGCGCTGGTGCCGTCAGGCTGCGGGAGGAGCACAATGCCGTCAGTGGAGCCGATGCCGTGCCGGGGCTCGTGAAGCCCTCAGCCAGCCCGGGATGCTCTGCGCCCTGCGCTGGCCCCACGCCCGCTCTCCCTCGGGGCGCCCTGGCGGCTCCCACCGTGCCGGGCCTCGGCTCATTCCCGCCCGGCACGGTCCGGCTGCTGCCGCTGGCCCTGCTCACTCACCAGCTTGCCCCAGTGCAGGACGCGGTTCCGTGGCACCCTTTTGATGGCCACCTGCAAGTCAAGGGGAGCAGAGGGCTCAGCTCACCGCCTTCCCTGCCCAGCCCCATTCTCTGCCCTCCTCCTCCTCCTCCTCCGCCCCCTCCCCTCGTCCGCCGCTCACCGGGGCGCCGTCCGAGAGCCGCGTGGCCGCGAAGACGCTGCCGAAGCCGCCGCGCCCCAGCAGCGAACCCAGCCTGTACTGCTCCTTCAGGCCCTGCTGAGTCTGCCCTGCGGGCGGGACGCGGCGGTCAGCGCTCGGCCCGGGGCCAGCAACGGCCCCCGAGCGCCTCTCAAGCGCCCCGGGCCGGCCATGCCCAGGCGTTCGCTCCCGGGAACGCGGCACGGGAGGCTCGGGGTTGGCGGCCGCGCTGCCGAGAGGCGGAGCTCGGGCCGGGGAAGCCGCAGCGGAAGCGGCGGGAGCGGCCGCGCCGCCTGTGTCCTCCGCGGGCCCCGGGAAGAGCCGGGGCCGGGGTCGGGACTGCACCCTGCCTCGGGTCCGGGGCCGGGCTCGGGCCAGGCGGAGCCGAAGGGCGGCGATGCCGCCCCCGCACCAGGCGCTGATGCCCGCCCAGCAGCGCCACCGCCAGTACGGCCAGAGCCAGGCGGAGGCGAGACCGCGGCGGGACGGCCGGGCCCGGGGCCGGGGGCGGGCCGGGGGCATGGCCCAGCCCGGCAGGGGACAGGGAGGCGGGGAGAGGAGAGGGACGCCGGGCAAGGGACCCCGAGAGAAGGGCGCCCGACAGCGGGAGAGAGAGAGAAGAATGAGAATGAGAGTGAGAATGAGAATGAGAATGAGAATGAGAATGAGAATGAGAATGAGAATGAGAATGAGAAGCAGTGTTTAGGGTCTGTGGTCTTTTTTCTGCCGACGCTGTTGCTGCTGCTGCTGCCGCTGCTGCCGCCGCTGCCGCCGCTGCAACTGAGGCACCGGGGCCGTTCGTCCCCGTGTCCGTTCCCCGCTCGCCCCACGAGCCCCACGTTCGAGCCCCGCGCGCCCTGGGGACAGCCCCTCCGTCTGCCCAAACACGGGAACCTTCCAGCGCTGAGCCCAGATGCAGAGCCCTGACTCCTGCGCACTGGCACAGCGATCCCCTCGCCTGCTGCTGTGCATTGTCCTTGCTGAGGGTCAAACACTGTCGGGGCACCTTCCCTTGGGGTAGGATTCCTACCTGAGCCCAGCATTGCACTTACATCTCCAGTGTTGCTTTCCAGTAAAAAGAGGAGAAGGAAAACTGTGTGTGGCTCATGGTATTTTAGAACGCCTAAAAATCCCTAAGTCACTGATCTTAGAGGTGAGGTACATCTGGAATTACTGGGATGCAGCATGGAAAAGGGGAGCATAGAAATAAATAGAGGGAAACATCTTGGATTGTTTCTTCCATTTTCATTTCACTTTTGGAAAGCTGTTTCAGTTTTACAGGAATCTTCTCCTGTCTGCTCTTCCCAAGAATTTCTCATGGAGAACAAGGTCAAGCTTCTGTCACAAGATTTGCCACCAGGAAATTATGCCACTGGTGAAGTTTTCATTGTGACTGTTTGTGCTGGCTTAGGGCAAATTTTGGGAGGAAATCTCCAAAAGGAATCCATCTAGAAAGAAAGTTCAAGCAGCCCCTACCCCTACTAGTTCAGGAAAAGACTTCCCTCGAGAAAAGTGAAAAAAACCTCAGTTTATTAAACAAGTAAAGTATTCACAAGCATGAAAAATGAATAATATTAAATAAAACCTTGGACAGTGCTGAAGAGATGGAAAATTCAGAAAGTCCTTGTTGTGGGTTGTAGTTGGGTCACTCGGTCTCTTCTAAGTCCCTCTGGTGCTGGAATGCAGCGTCCCAGAGCTCGGGGGGCCACAGGTGTGAGCTGCAGGTGTTTGTCTGGGTTTTCAGTCCAGAGCAGGTTTAAACAGTTCCAAGAAAAAGGAAAGTCACGGTCCGAGGAACTTCTCTTCCTAAGGTGGCTAAAACCAAATTGCTAGACCTGGGCTGTGAAGGCATCGGGAAATTTCCAAATCTGTGCACTGGCAGTCTAGGCAAACACTAGATCTGGATGGTGCTGGAGTCAGAACCTTGAAATTTTTAAATTTTAGATTTCTGTGCCAGCAAATCACTGGACTTGGGCTGTGCGGGCACCAGGAAATTTCCAAATCTGGGTACTGGGGCAGCAAACACAAGATATGGGAGGTGCCAGACCCAGTAGCAGGAAGTTGCCGGGTTTTGGATTTCTGTGCCAGCAAATTGCTGCACTTGAGCTGTGCCAGAATAGGGAAATTTTCAGGTCAAGGCACTGGCAGTTCCAGCAAACCCCACATTTCAGGAAGGATTGGATCTGGACCCTTCCCTTCCCTTCCCTTCCCTTCCCTTCCCTTCCCTTCCCTTCCCTTCCCCTCCACAAGGTGCCAGAGGGGCCGGACAGCAGCCAGGCAGAAAGGGACCTGCAGGGACTGATGGACAGCAGGCTGGGCATGAGGCAGCAGTGTGCCCAGCTGGCCAAGAAGGCCAATGGCTCCTGGCCTGGCTCAGGAATGGTGTGGCCAGCAGGAGCAGGGCAGGGATTCTTCCCCTGTGCTCAGCAATGCTTGGGCAGCACCTCAAGTGCTGTTTGCAGTTCTGGTGCCCCCAATTTAGGAAGGACATGGAGGGGCTGGAGCGTGTCCAGAGAAGGGCAACAAGGCTGGGGAGGGGTCAGGAGCACAAGTGCTGTAAGGAGTTGCTGAGGAAGCTGAGGTTGTTTATCCTGGAGAAGAGGAGGCTCAGGGGAGACAAGGTGGTGTCAGGGCACAGGTTGGACTTGATGATCTCCATGGCCTGTTCCAGCCTTGCTGATTCTGGGATTCTCTGGAACCACCCTTGGAGCAGTTGCAGGATGAGCCCTGGGCCCCCTCTTGAGAAGCTGCAGCAGCCCAGGTCCCTCAGCTTCTCCTGCCAGCCCCAAAGCCCATCCTGTCAGTCCTGCAGAGCCTCTGCAGCTCCTCCTCACTGCCCAGAACAGGGAGCCCCAGAGCCAGACACAGCAGCCCAGATGTGCCCCCTGGCCTGGGGTGCCTCTGGCAAGGGAGCAGCACCAGGCACTGCAGGAGCCTGCAGACAATTCCTGCAGCACTTGTAGGATGATCCTGCTGCCCAAAGGGACGTTTATGGGGCCAAGTCAGGAACTGCAATGGGGAGTGGGGCCAGAGTGGGAAGGGCAAAAAGGGATGAGCTGTTTGCAGGGGAGGGAAGAGGGGTGGGCAATAGGAAGAAATTTGCAGCAGGAAGAGGAAAGAAAGCAAAGGTGAAGCCAAGGAAATGCTCAGGGCAGTTTGGGCTTGGCTGCCAGGCAGCCCTGGCTCTGAGCAACAGCGTCTGCAGTGGGACAGGAAACTCCCAGCTGATGGGAACAAACTTTCTGGCTGACTGCAGAGGCCAGGACAAAGCTGAGTGGTTTCCCTGGTGTCCCCCAACCCTTGCTGGCCCCAGGGGCTGATGGCATTTGTGCTCCCTCACGTTCATGTCCCCACACCAAGAGCATGGGGGTGCTCCTGCCTGTTGTGTGCAATGCAAAGAGGGGCTGCTGAGCCAGTGCTGCCGTGTGTGTGCCTCCAAGGATGGGGCACCTGTGTGAGCTGGGGGAGAGGCCAGGGCTGCAGAGGGGGGATGTTGTTGGCAGCTCCATGAGGATGCTCTGGGACGCTGCCCTGGGCTGTGCAGCGCACTGGGGATGGATCAGCCCCTGCTCTGCTGCTCCTTCCCATCTCCCCCAGGGCCCTTGCAGAGCCCCAGCAATGCTGTTTGCCCCCAGCCTGCCCACGGCCAGCCTTGGGCTGCTCACGGGGTTTTCTGTGCTGAGCATTGGCCTGGCCGTGTTCTTGAGAGAGCCTGGGCAAGGAGCCTGGAGCCCCCAGGGCCTGGCCTGAGGCGTCAGCACCGCCCCAGCAGTGCCCATGGCCTGTCCCTGCTGCAGCCGCGGCACTGCCACCCCCAGGACTGTGCCCGGCCCCAAGAGCACTCAGGCCCTGCAGCAACATCAGGGCCACCAGGGCAGCCAAGGGAATCTAGATAGCCCTGGCAGCTTTTGTCTGGGAGGTACAATTGGAAAACTGTATAAGGAATTTTGGAGGTGGATTCTCAGTTTTGGCCATGGATGTCTGGACTTGAAAGTGTTTTTTTCAATGGGAAGAAAAGAACGGGCCCCCAGTGTTTTGAAGGCAGATGAGGAGTGGCCCCCAAGAGGCCAAGGCCAGCCAGAGCAGTCTGTCCTGGCAGGTTTCATATGGGAATAATTCTTGGATATAATCAAATTTGGAGGTGGAATCCCAATTTCAGCGTTGAACCCCTGGAGAAGGACAGTTCTTTCCCACAGGAAGGAATGCACAGAATTCCAGGGTTTCAGGGGTTGATAAGAAGCAACTCTCAACATGCCAAGGCCAGCTGGACCAGTCAAGCAGCCCCCAGGAGGCCCAGCCACCCTCACCTGTTCCATGTTCTTGGATCCTTGGGGCCCTGCAGCATCAAAATTGCCCCTTGGTTCCATAAGGCCCTGTAGGATCACCACAGATCTTTGTTTCCATGAGGCCCAGTGATATAACAATGGTCTCCTTGCCTCTGCAGTGGCACAATGGCCCCTTGCTTTCCAAGTGGCCTTGCAGTGTCCAAATGGTTTCCTTCTTGCCATGGGACTGCACAATGCCACAATGGCCCCTTGCTTCCATGAGGTCACAGAGTCTCCAAATGGCCCCTTGGTTCTATTGGGTTCCCCAGGATCACAGCGGCCCCTTGGTTCCAGCAGGCCTGGATGTGTTACACTGGCCCCTTGCTTCCATGGGGACCCACAGTGTCCCAATGGCCCCCTGCTCCCACGAGGCCCTGGGATGTCACAATGGTCTCATCTCTTCCACAGGGCCCTGCTGTTCCACAATGCCCTTGAAGTGTCACAATAGTCCCAGTGGGTTCCCCTGCTGGTTCACAGTGGCCTCCTTTGTTCTGTAGTGTAACAACGGTATCCTTGGTTCCATGGTCAGAATGGCCCCGCGGTCTCATGGAGCCCCCACAGCCCCTTATGGAGCTCCACAGCCCCTTATGGAGCTCCAAAGCCCCTTATGGAGCCCCACAGTGTCACTTTGATCCCCTTGAGTCCATAAGGCCCTGCCATGCTACAAGGACCCCTTGGTTATACAAGGCCCTGCAGTGTCACAATGACCCCTTGGTACCAGTGGTCCTGAAGTGTCCTAATGGTCTCCATGGTTCCATGACACCCCACAATGTCACAATGGACTTTTGGTTCCATGAGCTTTCCTACTGCCAACAACAGTCTCCTTGGTTCCACAGTGTCACAATGGACCCTTTGCTCCATGAGGTTCAGTAGTGTAACATGGATGCCTTGATTCCATGAGGTTGTGCAGTGTCACAATGATCTCCTTGGTTCTGCGGCCCTGCTGTGGCTGCTGTGTAACAATGGATCTGTAGTACCATGAGGTTCCATAGTGTCACCATGGTGCCTTTGGTTCCACAAGGCCTTGTTGGGCCACAAAGGCCCCTTGGTTCCATGAGGCTCTGTACTGTCAACAATGATTTCCTTGGTTCCGCAGTCACAATGGATCCTTGGTTCCATGAGGGGCCTGGCCTCCCACAGCCCCTCACAGACCCTTATGGCCCCTCATGGCCCCTCACAGCCTCCCACAGCTCATGGCCCCTCACAGTTCCCCAAGATCCCTCACAGCCTCTCACTGTGGATGCCCTGGAAGAGAGAGAGAGAAACAGCAAGTGTTTCTCACAGCAGCATGTGAGAATTTTTAGGGTATGGTAGGGATGTGATAACTTGTTAAGTATAAACAATCTGCAGGTGGTGTTGCTCTACTTCGTCTTTCTGTTTCTGTATAAAAACCGCACAGTTCTCTTGAATAAAACCTTCTTTCACTCTCTCTACACAACTGCCTCCTACCTGTTCCTGTGACATTCTCGACGAGTGACACCTCACAGCCCCTCATGGCCCCTCAAAACCCCTTCACAGTTCCCCATGGCCCCTCGCGGCCCCTCACGGCCCCTCACAGCCCCTCACAGTCCCTCATGGCCCCTCACAGCCCCAGATGCGGAGCTCCTCCCAAAGGAGAAGGTGTCGGGCCCTGATTGCTGTTCTTTCATTTCAATCCTTTCACAGCCATGAGTGCAGAAAGGCTGAAATGGGGTTTCCCTTGGGGTTAATTGCGGGCTGAAGCTCTGTGCTGGCGCTAGCCCCAGCGCCACCATCCCTGCAGCCACCAGGCCTTTGCTGTCCCCCCGTGTCCGTTCCCTGTCCCCGAGTCCCGCCCGGCTCTGGCAGCAGCAGCAGCCGCAGCGCAGAGGGCGCCGGCCCGGCCCAGCCGGGGCTCCCGGCCAGGAGCAGCAGCAGTGCCGGCCCCTTCCCGCCTGCTCCTTCCTCTGCTCCCAAGGGATTTTTCCAGCTCAATTCTGGAGCAGAGCAGCAATCACCCACACACAGCCCTGACTGCTCAGGGCTCGCCTGTGCTGCCCTGAGCCAGCCCTCAGAGCAAGAAAGGATTGGGTTCCAGCACTGTTTCCAGCTCTGACTCACCCTGAGGTGACAGGAGGAGGCTGCTGGTGCCTCTGCCTTGGGAATTGCAGATCATGGCTGCTCTTGGCCCTCGTCTTCTTGCAACCTGAATTTTATCCATAAAAATGCAAGTGCCTCTTTCAGTTGGTTCTACCCACGGTGCTTTCATGACAGTGAAGTCAGTATTTTTGTCACAGACATAAAGATCAGCAGATACTGGAATGCTCACCAGCCCCTGAACACTAAGATGAGGGGAATTAAAGCTTCACAGGCCACATTTGCAGGGCTCAAACAGAGCCCTGTTGCTGGCACTGTTGAAATAGAATAAGCTGACAGTGGCTGCCACAGAATTTGCCTCCGCAGTGTGGAGTTAAATTAAAAAATCAACCAGGAGAAGCAGAAACCAGAACTTCTAAACTCGCTTCATTGTTCCTTCCCAGCAGCAGGAAACACAGATGCCCAGAGGTGTTTTGCACTGCTGCTGCCCCCAGTTTGAGCCCAGGCTCTGCCCAGGCCCAGCGGGAACCTGAGCCCAGCCCAGGGAGCTCAGCGCACGCGGGGCCAGGCCCAGAGCCCTGGGCACAGCTGCCCATTGCGGGGCAGCGGCGCAGACGGAATGTCCTGTGGCCCAAACCTCCTGCTCCTGCCACACAGCACCAGCGCTCTCCCCCTCCTCCTCCTCTCCCAACACGGCACAAATTCCAGCTCGGAGGAGGCTTCCCCAGACAGCGCTCCGGCTCCTGTTCCAGTTGAATGTCCCTGCAGAGAAACAGGGCATCTTTCAGCCACTTCCACAAGCTCAGGCTTCGCAGTTCATGGGGAATCTGGGATGCAAATGGCCTTGTTAAGAAAGCCAAAGGCCAAGGGAATGGATTATAGATTGCTGAAAAAAAAGTCACCCATCTTCCAGGCAAAGTTTACCAAGGCATTTCCTGCATTTCTTCTTTTCAGATTCTTTCAGTTGGCTGATCTGGGAAGTCCAGCTTGTACTGGTGCTTATCATGAACTGTTATGAATTGTGCTCTTGATTTACGCACCAAGACACCAAATGTGGAATCATCTATATGGAACTGTTATGAATGATCAATCAAAAGCCAAATTATAAAAAATCTGAAAGATTTCTTTATCTTTTTCCGCTACTAAAATATGGTCTTCAAAACCACCACAGCCAAAGAGACAGTGTCGAGCCCGGGGTTGGTGCTGGGTGAACTTGGATCCCCCCTCTATTGCATTGGACCCTCCACCATTCACGAGAGCCGCTTCTTGCAGGGATGCTTTATACAGTTTATTATGCCTGAGCGAAGAAGTCCCAGTTTCTTTTGTAACTCTGCATATTCATAGTTGGTTCTTTCACTGTGCAGAGCTGGACAATCGCCATTTCCTTGTTGATAGCCAGCACTGATCAGATTCAGGGAAGTCACGTATTCACACGTATCTTTCTGGCGACTTTGTCTATCTTAATCGATGTTATCAACAGGGCAATGATCACTCTTGGGTGTCTTCCAATGACATGACCACGATGTCTCGGGATAATGGTGATCATCACACTGGGTGTGTCTATTCTTGGGCTAAAGTGCCGATCGTTATCTGGCCACCTTCAGGAATTTCGGAATTTGAATAGACGCCTGCCTCTCAGGCTGCTTGTGGTCAGAGACTTGTTTGGATTTTGCAATCTTTATGAAATACACGCTTTTATAGCATGAATTATTTCCCAACATATATTACAACATCACTACAATCTCACAGAAGAAGGCAATCATACCGGTCAGTGTATAGTCAAATTGCCCCCTAATTCTCATAAAGTCCATCTACTCTGCACACCCTTACTTTGTATTTTTGTTTCTCAGTCTTCACAGAACTGAGAGCTGCAAGAAAAAGAGAAAGAAATATGAACAGGTATCCCTTAGGTAAGGGAAATACTGGACTGTCAGGAACTAAAAATAGTTGATAGCATCTGTATCAGGCAATTTTTTTTACCCTCTACCAGTGTCCATTTCAGGCATCCTGTTAACATGACCTAGGATTTTGCAGCTAAATGCAATGGGCTGCAATTTGAGAGGCCTACAAGAAAAAAAACTTATCAGACTTTTTTCCCCCCCGACTGACAGGTGCAAATTACAAAATGAAAGGGCCTACAGAAATTTAAAATTTTCTAATTTTAGAAAAATACAGTATTAGCATCAGATTCCAAGGGCATAGAGATATAGGAGCAGCAAGGAAATGCTCCCAGAAATGTTTTCTAGCCTGAAGAGACAAGCTAGCCACAGGAACAAGAGACAGCCACTTCTTTTAAAATGTGTGAATTACTGAATGCAAGAGCCATTGGCCCTTTCAGCTTCTGTTTTTAACAAAAAGTAAGCTATTAACTTGTGTTTATGAAGACTTTAGTTGGACTTCAATGTTTTTGAGACAGCTTCTGAGCAAAATACAAAGAAACTACATTACATATTAGTAAATGCAGCATCTAGAATAACAACTACATAGTCCTATCTCATAGTTAAATGGTTAAATGTTCAGTTTTTCATAAATTGTGATTAAGACCATGAAATGCAGCACCTAATCCAGTTAAATCCCACCTACACCTCAGATTTGCTTGTGTAACTAATATTTTCCATTCCACTCCCTATCCCTTCTCTCACCTCAGTCCTCAAGCTCTCAGCCAGGCACAAGCCAACTTCTCAGCTCAACTGCTGTTAGCAATTACCAAGCACCTGTTGGTAATTGCCTGAGCACCTGCCCCACCCACAGCAGCTGTAGGTCCCTGGCTGCTGGGAGAACGGGTCTGAAGTGCAGACCCGAACACCACCACCCCCCACAAAAAAAAAAAAAAAAAATTAAAACTTTTCTAAATAATTTGAGACTAGTAAAAGATCAGGACATGGAGGGACTTGTTTATCCCCTTTAGGCCAATCAAGAAAAGGTTTATAGCCTTCTCTGGAAAGGGAAGACTGGGGGGTTTTTGTTGAAGCAGAAGCATGTTTTATCAGCCCAGTTTCCTTCCTCATTTGTTCCTGCTGCCCAGGAGGCCATTCACTAGGCATAGATATAAATATCTCTGTCTGAAAACACATCTACAGGAGTGCATGACTTACACTGGTGTGATTTAAAACATAGTTTTTATTGTACAAAAATGCAAAAATCTGTTCTAGGAGAGGCACATCTTGTGGAGCTGTAAGGACCCTGACAGCACATCTGCTACCAAAGCAACAACTCCTGCTCTGCAGTGGCTTAAGCGGGCTGAGATGGAAGTGTTTCTTCATAAATGCATAAACCACAACAAAGTAGTGGTGACAAGCCTTTTTTCCAAGTCTGACTGAAGGTTTGGGAAGCAGGTCTGCCGGCAGAGGGCATAAGAAGCATGACAGGTTTGCCTACTGTGCGCCTACAATTTCTACACCATCATATCACTACTCGGTCACTGAGCAAGCTGACAGTGTATGACACGTTATCCATCCTGCATAGAAAGTCACAGAGAGAAGAAGAGAGGAAGAAAACACGGAAGATGACAATGCAAAAAAAATTGAAGAAATGTGGCAAGGATTGAGCATTAAGGGACAGAAATAAGAAGAGACCATACCCTTGAACTATAAAGTCCTGTCAGGAAACTGCAAGTACTTGCATATTTGAGTTCACCACCTGGACTTGCATGCTTCTCCACATTACCATTATTTCAAAAATTTTGCTTCCTGGACAAGCTGCCAGGTCTCCAGTACCAATCCTAGCTCCCTTCCAGCAGTCTGCATCTGAGCAGGGAGTTGAAAATAGATCAGGGATTACCTTTTACACTGTAAGCATTCAAGACAGCCAAAGAACTTTGAGGAAAAAGGCCATACTGAGTGCCCAGGACAAAGAGATCTTTAGAAATTGGAAGAAGGAAGTATTGATTGAGGGTCACAGTTATGTTGAGGTTTAGCCTTTCAAAGGTTTGTTGCTTTTCTACTGAAAACTGCAGGTGAGAAAGCCTAGGCAGAAAAGGGAAGGAGAAGCTGTGTGAACAAACCCATAGCTGTACACAAGGACAGAAGCAGATTTCTTCTTCACCAGGCTGAAGAGAGTGGTTTTATTATTCGAAAAACAAAAGCCAAACTACCCCAAGTCAAATATATATTCTCCCACTACATTTAGATATTACAACAATAAAAATGCACTATAAAACTACTGCAGTAAATTAGTCAGTTAGGAACAATAAACAGGGCACATGTTAATAGTATCCATATCTATCTTTGGAAAGATGAGCAATTACAATCTCATCCCAGCTCATGTTCAGTATTTACTACAATCTCAAGTAACAATAAAGTCAAACACAACAGATGACTGATGTTCCTACCTTCTGCTTTCCAAACAGAGTTTTAAAAGATAGTTTATTGCAAAATCAGTCTCAAGTATGTTCAAGGCCTTGGGAGCTCTCTAAGTTTAATTAATATCACACATATAGAACCCATTTTAATATTTGTGTAAAGCCAATATTATAATATTATAATTTGTATTTAACCATCTATCTGTAATATTGCTGAAAGAAGGCACACTTTTCTAAATATCTACTGGCTTTGGTAACTGCTAAAGGTAATGTAGATTGGGCTGTACTACTGTTTACTCATCTTTCTGTTGCACAGAAATCTTGGATGCTTTAGTGCGTACATCTGTAATTCTGACATTTTCTGAAATTAAAGTGAGAGGAGAAATGGGCTAAATTCAGGTACCTAAAGTTACATATCAACATTTGCAGACATAAATCAAATACATAAGGAAAACTTTTCTATGGGAAGAATGCCAGAGCAAATTAAAATATGTATTGATAAGAATAATCAACACAGTAGAAATTAAGAGCATCTGCACCATAGGAGAGAGTGTATAAAATCACACTCTGCATCAAGAGAACATAATCGGTATTTCTTCACAGCCTTCTGCCTTTGCATGCCCCTCTGCAAAGTGCAAGGGGTCAAGGACTGAAGGAAACACAGGGAGTCAAATGGAGACACTTGCACCTGTCTCACTGGGGCTCCTGGGGAAGCAGTTTCCTTGGGAATCAAGCCCCTCTCTGCCAAGGGCACTTCCCCAGATGTGTACATTTCATGGCGAAAACCAACACACCCTTAAGTGCATGGTGTGGAGGTTCAGGGGACATCACAACATAACCAATATGATCCAGTGAAGCTAAATTTATTATTCCTAAAAAGACTCTATTTATAATAAATCTTTACTGCCCATGTGTCTCTAGCTAATACATGATTAGTTAATCCTATCTGTTCACACATCTAAAATAGAATGCTGATTGGATCATCTAATTTTTTACGCATCTTGCTGGGGTTGTCTGGCCCACCCATGGCTCACTTTCCCAAGCCTGCTGACAAACTAGCTGAGTCCTGATGACTCTTCTTCTTGTGTCTTTTTCAGGGATGTACCAAGCTCATTTCTGAATATGTCCATAAATAATGCTTTGTGAAGGTGTTCATTGTCCATTATTACAAGCAGGCTGGATTGTGCATTGGCTGAATATGGCCATTGTCTAGCAAAAACTCCTCCATTCTGTCTCTGAGCCAGCATTTGAGCCGGTTAAACAAAATCCTCCCTCTCACGCTGTAAAGAATGTGGAATTAGAGTTGGAATGTGACCCTGAAATAGAAGCAGCTCAGAAACTCCAGCAGAAAAAAGTTATTCCAGAAGCTATTGTAGAAGGGACTTTTCTCTCCAATGATGTAGAAGCTTTTCCTGTAGTAACTAATGCTGCAAGTAGAGTTTGAGAACCTTTCAATTGGAAGATTTTAGAAAAATTGAGAGCTGCAATTTCACAATTTAGTTGAAAATCCCAACTTGTACAGTCACTTCTGCAGTATTTTTTTCCATCTAACACATTAATTCCAGCTGATATGCATACCCTAAAAAGACTTATAAGACCACCCTATCAGCAGGAGATGTTTCATAAAAGCTGGGAGGAAAAGTGTGCTCAAGAAGCAGCAAGACCTAGAGTGCAAGGTGATCCTCTGTATGGTTTGACAGCACAACAGTTACTTGGCAAGGGGCCCTGGGCTACTGTCACTGCCCAGGCTAAGAGCATTGATCAAATCTTACAGATGAGCCAACAACTAGCATATAATGCTATTCCTTGCACTTCCAGATAAGTTACACACCATGTCTTTTACACAGATTTGTCAAAGAAGAATGAAGACTTTGATAAATTTGTAGACAAATTGCATGAAGCTATCTATAATAATTCTGATTTAAATTCAGACACAAAGATACAATTAGACTTTGGGACCAATGTGGGACAATATGGACTTTGGGATCATTACTCCATTCCAAATGGCTTTCCCTTCAGTCACAAGAGGCTTCCATCTCTTCCAAAAATTGCCTGCTGAAACTCTTCTGCTCCCTTCCAAATCAGTTCACTACTCCAGCATAACCCTTGAAGCACGGACAGACGACTCTTCAACTAATTATAGTAGAAAAGAGGGTATTTATTGCAGCCCTGGTCACATGTGAACTAGTTTCCAAAGACATGTGCAAGGAGTGTCAGACTCCTGCTCTCTCTTTCTACAGAAAAGGTTTTACAATAGGTTTCTAAGGACCCAAAATACATAATTATTACCTGCCTGTTTCGCATTTTTATCAGCTGACTATCTACTACAGCTGTGCAATTGTACTCCCTTAACTGGGTCGGTGGGATTTTGAAATGAGGGAGTGGTTTTATGGGAGGAAGAAAGCTGTCTTCCTCATGGTGAACTCTTCTCCCATGGCCAGTTGGCAAGACCTTTGGATCTGCTGCTCACGGTCCAAGCCTCTCCTGACTGTTCAATTATTCTTAAGGCAAGTTATTTCTATGGTTTCTGCTTCTTCACAATTGCTTCCTCTATCCCTGTCACTCCTAGCTTTATGTTCCTAATATATTTGGTACTCTTTAACTAAGGTACGTGATTTCTGCTAGCTGTATTACTAACTTAGCTTCTTACCTCATTTGAAGATCTTAACTAAAATATGCAATCTTCTACTATCCCAATTCTATTCCCAGCTGGCCCCTCAACTCATCTGCACTTTTCAATTATCCTCATTACATTTTCACCTTACCCCTTGACTCACCTCAGGCACATCCCCGACTGCCTCTCTCCCAGCAGCTCAGAGCTGCATTGCACAGCGCTTGCTGCGCGCCAGAGAGCACAAAGCAGACTGGCCTGGTGGGCCTGAATATTTCTGCCAAACATGCTGCATCTCACACCTTTGCTCAGGCTCAGTGCAGAACTGCAGGATTGCAGGCGCTTCCTCCCAGAGCTGCGTGAGGTGCTGGCTCCTGCAGATGTGCCCTGCCAAGCTGTCCCTGCCTCACGCTGGCCTCACTTCCCTGGCACAAGTGCCGGCCTGAAGGAGCTGCCCTGTGCTCCAGCCTGCCGAGCAGCCCGGCTCCCTCCCACGGTGCCCAGAGTGCTGCACACACTGCTGGCCTTTGCCAGGAGTTGCAGGGCAGCCGGCAGAAGAGGAGGAATCCTCAGCCAACCCAGCGGCCCGCGGCTGCCCTTGGCCTTTCCCTGCTCCTGGGCACACTCCAGATGGCCAATGCCTCCAGGCCGGGCTGTGCCCAGCACGGATGCGCTTCCCCTCAGCAGCAGCCAGCTGCCACCTGGGCTCTGAGAGCGGAGGATTCGCCTGCTCCCAGCAAGAGGCACCCAGGGCCCGGCTGCTGCCTCTTGCAGCTCCAAGGGCCTCCTTCCAGCCAGCCTCTGCCGGGGCTCAGGCTGCTCCGGCCTCTGCCGGGGCTCCGCTGGGGCTCCAGCCCAGGCAAGGCCGGGCCTGCTCTCATCTCACAGGCGCTGACAGCTCTGCACCACAGGAGACCTTCCCGAGCACCCTCTCGGATCTTTCTGCTTTCTCACTTGAGCAAGGCTTTCCTCCAGCCAAAGAGATTATTGCATTTAGGGATCCAAATCCAAGTGGCAGGAACCCCAATGCTCTGCAGTCACAGCTGAAGGCCTGCATCTGCACAAGATGTTTGGGCTGCCTCATTCTTCCTTTGGTTTTTCCTTCAAATGCCATTGCCCTTTCTGCCTCAACTAGAAATACCACAGCTGTGCCATAACCAGCCAGTGGGTCATATTTCAAAGGCAGTGTGGTCTGGAGAGGATGAATGAAGAAGAGCCCTCCTCACTTATGAAACCATACAAAAGAAGCCATATGTGTGACTTAGCACCAATAAAAAACAATTGGTAATTCAGAAGGAAATGTTGAATTTTCTGAAGGGGTCAGAAGGAGGAGAATCTTCCAAATGAGTTGATGTTTCAGAAACTTTATTAATTACAACTCTAATCTGTAATTCTATGATACAAATCTGTTCAGCAACCCTACTCTACAATCCTACTCTAAATTGGTAACAGAGATAACATCTTGACATGATTGCTATGTTCTAGTCTCCCAGGCTTAGGCTTAGGTTTAGGCTTAGGTTTAGGCTTAGGTTTAGGCTTAGGCTTAGGTTTAGGCTTAGGTTTGGGTTTAGGTTTAGGTTTAGGCTTAGGCTTAGGCTTAGGTTTAGGCTTAGGTTTGGGCTTAGGCTTAGGGTTGGGGTTAGGGTAAGGGTTAGAGGTACGGATAGAGTTAGGGTTTGGGTTTGGGTTAGCATTTAAGGTTAGGATTAGGGGTTAGGGTTAGGGTTTAGGGTTAGGATTATTCATCTTCTTCACTGAGTTGATGAGTTGTGCCAGGATAAATGGTGGCTTGGCTGAAGTTACAAATGGATGCTGTCCACCGGAAAAAAAAATACAACAAAGAACAGTGAACCATTACTTTCCAAGCTCATTGCTTCAGGGACTCAATCAGGATACATCAAGTTCCTGGAAAGACCCAGAAAGAGGAGCAATGGGACCATCTGCTCCCCAGTCATCCCCAATGTGCAAGACCTTGCCATCACAGGCAAACCTGGCCCAGAATCCCACTCATCTGTTTATTGTGATGTCTTCATCATGCTGGGATTTTGGCCCTGCCAGTGCCCTAGAAATGGCGCTTTCTGTCCCTGGGTTTTCTTCCTTTCAGGAAACTCCAATGACTCACACAGGCCCCTGCCTTTGAAAGACAGGCACTGTGCTGATTCCCACAGGGACAGAAAGCAGTGTCTACCTTTCCATGCCCTGCCCCTCGTGTGCTGGATGGCACCTTCCTTCCCAGCAGGGCCAGCCCAGTGGCACTGGGCCCTGCAGTTCCCTCTCTGCCACACAACCTGGCAGTAACCCTGGCACAGTTCCCGTCTGCTTGAGTGTGCCAGGCAGCAGATGGGGCTGGGACAAGTCCCTCCCAGCTGTCCCTGTTTGCGTGGCAGAAACCTCTAAGGGTGGGCTGGGGGGCACAAACCAGGGCCCCTCAGAGGCTCACAGTGAGCCCCCCACAGCCCCTCCTGCCCACAGCCAAATCTCTGACTGCTCAGCTGGGACTGGCTTCCTTGGGTTCCTCCACCACCATTTCATGTCTCTGTACCCCGCATTGCTCTACTTCAATTCTTTTGCCTTTAGATAAAACTGAACACCCCACCGAATCACAAAAATGGGCAACAGAAACAGTCAGAGGACAGAGCACCTCTCCTCACAGGAAATGCAGAGGGAGCTGGAGTTATTCAGTTTTGTGAAGGACAGGCCCCGGGGAGACTTTACTGCCACTTTCCAAGACGTCACAGTGGCTTTGAAGAAAGTGGGGGACATCTTTTTTAACAGGGCCAGTTACAATAGGATGTGGACAAATATTTTTAAACACAAAGGGCATCTAATCAGAGTAGGTCTAAGGGAGAACTTGTTTACTTGGAGCGTGGTGCCACCCTGGCACAGCTTGCCCCAAGAGCTTGTAGGAGCCCCATCCCCGCAACCATTCTGGCTCCGGTGGCGAAGGGCTCTGAGCAACCTGATCTCTTTAAAGATGTCTCTACTCATTGCAGGACACTTGCACCACAGGACCTTTACAGGGCCCTGCCAGCCCAGCCCAGTCTAGGATTCCTCACCATTTTCATTTGAAGAGCAGCAAGAGTGGAGGTGAGGAGGAAGGGGGCTCATCTGCTGCCTTGGACTTGAGTGGAAGAGGAGCCCATCCCTCAGAGCCTGTTTCACCTGCAGCCCCTTCACATTTTACCTGCAGGAGCTCCTTGGCAGACCAGCGCTGCTCCTCGTCTGTCTGCAGGCAGCAGCTCAGGAAGTCACGCAGCAAAGCCGAGAGGAGCCTGGGCTGCCGCAGCTGTGGAGCCCCTACTGTGGCTATCAGGTGTGTAGCCTGGAGAAAAAGGAGACACCAGGCTCCACCTCCTGCTTTCACATCTCTAAGGCTCTCCCAGATCCCTTTGTTTAACCTCTGTTCTTCGGTTGCAGTTTCTGCCCTGGCACAGACCCAGAGATGACTTTCCTTTACCAACCAAAAAACCCAAACCCCGATGCAGCCACAGCTTTTCCACCATCCCTCAGATCTTGCCTTGGCAGCTGATTTCATTGTCTGACCTAGTTAGTGGGAACTACATCAGCAAAAGGACATTTGCATCTCTGAGGATTCATGCCAGCTTGAGAGGCTTTTTGGAAGAGGGACTTTGCTATACTAACTAATTTCATGGGTTAGTACATGAAAGGCATCTCTGCAGTGCTTTTTGGTCCTTTAAGCGCACGTGCCCTAGAACAAAACTCATCCGGCTTTTTGTGCTGTTCTTGAAAACAATGGTAATTGGAAGAAAAGAAAGGAAATCCATCAGTTAATACTCAGGTAGGGAAACAAACATTTACAATCTCCGCTTCAACACAGACACATTAAGATGCCTGCACAAATGTATTGGGATGAAAATGCCTGCTTGGGCACAGAGGAGCCACCTGCAGCTCTGTCTCTCAGCAGTCTGAAAATTTCAGCTTCCCATTTTTGCAGCAAGAGAAAAATTGTCTAGGTCAGAAGAAGGAGAGGTTCCATCCCTATGGCCACCCTCTAGTCATTTGGCTACTCAAGTCAATGCATGAATGGTAGGCCCATCCCAGAAAGTGCCAGGAATCACTGGGAGGTTTTGGCAGGCTCTCCGCATCACCAGGCTCTGGCTTGGTGATGTGCAGAATGTTGCTTGGGCTAGGAGGAAAACACGGTCACTGAGTGTTTCAGCAGCACTGCACAAGAAGCAGAAGAGACTCTGTGGCCTTTACACCCGCATGCCCATGTTTCCCAATAAGAAGAAACTGCACACAGGGTTAGGTTCCTCTCTAAAGACCACAGTTTTAGAAACTTTGTTGGGTTTGGGTTTGGGTTTCCTTCCTTCATTTCTGGAAAGATAACAACACTCTTAAGATGCTCTTTTCCTGTTATTAAGGCCATCTACACAGACAAAAGAACTGGAACCACTAACCCAAATGAAAGTGTTGCCTGAGAACACTTTGTTTGTTTGGAGTTTGTTTGCATGTGGTAAGGCTTGAATTCCCCCATTGATGCAACCAAAAGTACAGCAGATGCTGATGCGTTGCAGGGACATTTGTAGGAGGGGACCTTGGTGGAAGTAATTCCAGCAGATGGCAATGGGATTTTGTCCAGTGGCACACAGGACCTGGGACAGGTGAGAAAGACAGTGGGATCAGTGAGTATTTGCTCCTTACCATGCCAGAACTTTCACTCAAGTAAAGAGGTTCTTGTTCTATCATTTCAACTCTGACCGCACTCTCTGCTGCTTTGTTTGGGACTCAGAAGAAGTAATCCATGCCTTAATACTCTGTGGATACATCTTGGGATATGGGCAGGGCTTAGGGCTTTCAGGGACGCCTTGCAGATCTCTCCCTACATGCAGTTCCCAAGTGCAGCACTGCAGGTGGCCAAGGAACTACCAGTAACTTTCAGATGGATTTGCCAGCAGCCAGAAATGAGAATTCAGGACTCTGAAGCTGTAGCCCCAAAAAGCAGTGAGGTGCTCAAAGGCACCGCCTTTGTTTTAGCAATGGAGAGCGAGTGAGCGCGTCCTTCTCTGAAAGGAACCGCTGCCCTCCGTGCCTTCCTTCTGGCAGCTGAGGAGGACAAAGTCCCAAATGTGTTCTGTGGGCTGGCACCAGTCTGTGCTTCTTGTGCCTTTTCAGTACAGCTCTGCCCAAAGCTCCAGCCACAGCTCACACCAGAAGGCAAAGCCCTTGAGTGCAGCAGAGCCTGCAGGGGCTGTTGACATTTACCTCTCCTCCTGTGGCAGTGTCGAGTGCTCTGTAAACATCTCCATACCCCCTAGAAACAAAACAGAAGCAGAGAAAGGAGAAGCCATTTAGATCTTTCAGTGAAAGCCAGCCCACACAGCAGATCTCTGCTGGAAATGTCAAAACCTGCAGGATGCAGGAGGGCTCTGCCAGAAGGCAGATGATGCATTTTCCTCTCAAGTGCATGGGCACTGGGCCTGTTCCTGAAGCACTGGGGTTCAACTTCCAAAGGGAGGTTAGTCTTTCCTCTTGGGTTTCACTGTCTAAACGGTGTGGTTCCTATCCTGACCACAGAGTGTTTCCTTCTTCAAACCAGGGGAAAGAGTTGTTCCTGGGAACTGTTATCTCACAGCTTTGATAGCACGTAGGTTGCTCTTTCAGGCAAGCAAGTTTCTTCTCTTTTCATTAGTGTGCCAGTATGATTTTGAGACATACAAAAAATGCTAAAGAAATTAACACAGAGCTGTCCCACACTTGAGAGACATTGAGACCTTCCAGGTCCCATTCCTTGATGCAGGCAAGACCTCGGTAGCAAGGCATCTCTGACAATGACTTCTGAGCCCACTCACAAATTCTGAGTGAGTGGGACAATCTGAGAGATGGGACAATCTATCCCCAGTCTGTGAACATCTTTGCAACTGCTCTGACTTCACGCTGGATAGACATTCCACCAGAAAAACACCTGGCCCATGGTTGTGCAGGAATAACTGCTGTTGGACTCACCCGCTGCCAATATAATTCAGATGCGTGTATTTCATTAGGGGATTTTCAGTAGGGTTCACCATTCTCCCTGAGGGAAACAAAATGCAAGATGCTGACTTTAAAGCAGAGATCACAGCTTCCAGGAGATACAAAAGGTAGCCCCAGCGCCTGGAGCTCTGAGCCCTTTGTGGTCGGCGGGGTAACAAGGACCACAACCAGGCAGACAGCTCTGCAGCACAAGTGGCCAGCACAGAGACTGATTTGTACAGTCTTTTGAAGAGTTCTCTTGACAGGAAACAAAGCACAGGGACCTGCAATCCCAGGAGAGGAGGACATCTTCCCCACCTTTCAGCAGTTTGCCACAGGAATGCCTTCCCATTTGTAAACCAGAGCACCTCAAGCTGTAAGCGATCCTGACGGGGCTTTCAGCATCAGGACCCTGACCTGTTTATGAGCAGGCTGAGCTCCAAGATGCCCCTCTCCCAGCTAAAGAAGGCTCCAGCCTCTGCAGTCCCTCCAGCCCTCAGGGACAGGGCAGCGACCACAACAAGGCTGGCAAAGCCCAAGCATGAGCACTGACAGGCACTGATGGGAAGAAGCCAGAGTGAGCCTGGGCCCCGGACAAGCTGTTGCCCCCATTCAGGACACACCAGGATGGGCTTTGAGATCAGCCACACCGAGGCACAGATCAGTGCCCTTTTTGTCCCAGCAGGTGATGGCAGACACCAAATCCACTGGGCTCTGGTCTCAGCCCCACCAGGTCTTATCTGAGACCACAGCACTGGCAGCTGTTACGGGCAAGAAGCAGATTCATTGGGTTGTGCTGCAGAATCACAAAGGGCTTGATGTGTTTTCCTAGAGCAGGGCCTGGGCCAATGGGTAGGATTCTAACAGTCATGGGAAAGAGTGGGAATCGGGTATGGAAAAGTGCCATGGATCTGAGGAATATACCATGGCTGAGCTGTAGGCTCTCTCCTGAGAAATGCCTGCAGTACAGTTTTATCTGATCACGCCACTTGGATGTGTCTCCTGGACACATCTTGATAAGCATAAAACTAGAAGATTAAATAAAGGTTGTTATCAAAGTCTCTGTTTTTTCTTTGGGGGCACATGGAAAATACCTCGTGCTCTCTATTTGTCCTGTAACCTGATGTTCTTTCAAAGTAGTTCTTATTGACAAAAAGATAGCATTCTCTTATTGACAAAAACAGAGCATTCTCATGCAAATAAACTGCAGATGTAGTAGTGGTAACAGTAACAGTCATAAAAATGACATCAGTAAGATGTAGGGTAGAAAGGCTCCTTCAGGATGGAGAAAAACACAACAAAAAACCCCCACCAAAAATGAACAACACAAAAGCAATCCCACCCCCCCTCCCCCCAAAAAAGAATCCCCAACCAAAAAGACAAAACTCCAAAGCCAGTCCATTTCTCTGAAGTATTTTTGCTCTGATGACTGGTTGGAAGTCAGGAGTCTAAGGAGAATTTAGGAAGCTAAACATTCTGTTCAGTTTGGCCACTAGCACACAGGACTTGCCTAGATCATTTGCTAGGTCACAGCCTTCTGCTGATCCAAGAACAATCCCTGCTTCAGCCTTTAGCAGAGAGGGAAGCTCAGGCAAACCCAAGCAAGTCCCAGGTGCCCTCAGAGGCAGCAGGAACACCCAGAGCTCTCTCACTGCCTCGGAGCACAGCACTGCCTCTGGGGAGTCTGAAATGGCCCTGTGACACCAAGCTCAGGAGGAGCATTTGGTACAGCTCTGCTGACACCCGCACACAATTCACTGTCCCTCAGATAAGAAACACCCCAGACGTACGTACCCAGCAGCTCCAGGTACTCCTCCTCAATCTCCTGTTCCCAGGATCTGCCTGAGCTTGAGTTCCCAGGTTTCACAGGAGGGTTTCCTCGAGGTGATGCTGCTGTGGCAGCAGGTTCAGAGCCCAGGATGTGCTGGACCTGGAGCATTTCTGGCAGGCACTGTTACTGTGCCTCACTCCTAACTTGGGGTCCTTCATTGCCACACATTCCCTGCAAGTCTTCGCAGGCTGCCCGGTGAGACATCAACACTTGCACCTCAAGTCAAACAGAACAAAGCAGTCAGACACTACAGCTTGTCCCTGTCAGCCAGGAGTCATCGACTGTGAGGAAAGGCAAAGAACAGATTGACAGGGGATACAACAGCTTGTTTCAATCCTCCATCTGGGTCACCAAGTTCTACTGTAAAAACACCTCAAGAAAAAAGGAGAGCAGGAACAGGCCAGCAGGAATCAATTTGGATGACTGCTGGCCAAAAGGCCAAAGGACAAGTTTCACTGTCCAGGGCAGCAGCTGAGATTCAGCACACCAGGAAATGTCCTTCAGAGTGACTGTGATACACACACTACAGCAGCATGGCACTCAGAGGCATGGCCCCACTCCCTGCTGCTCTGCACTGGAAAGGCAAGAAGGGCAGAAACCACCAGATTGGTGACTGCAGTGGCTGCATCCTTGTTTCACTCACTAGGTTTTGCAGAGACTGATGGAAGCGATTAAGTTTCTCTCTGATGATTTTCATTTCTTCCTCCAGCTGCTTGTGCCTTGCCTTGGTCATACTGTGAGCTATCTGAAGCTCTGCATCCAGCTGTTCCTTCATGTTCTCTAACAAACAAAAGAGAGGACATTTCATGAGTGGAGTGGCTGCCACTCTTTCATTCACCTGGTTTTGTTGATCGCCCCTGTGCTGATGGAGATTCTCCTCTTGAATTCTTCCCATGTCTTCCTTGTTCTTTCTCTTCACGTCCATGATGTCACTCTGAGCTTCGGGCAGCTCTGCTTGTGGCTCTGCATTGATGTTCTGTACACACAAAAGCAGAGCAAGTGACTGGGAGCTGCCGTAAGGCTCAGCTTTTTTCCTCTTTGAGCCTCAAAATCACATTTATTCAGCCCCTTCTTTCTGCTTCCCTCTCCACATCAGCCTCCATTGCAAACCTCCTTTCCCAGGGCTGATCTCTGCAGATTGCAAGGCTCTGTTCTTCCAGTGCCTGTGGGACTCCTGGCCTCCTCAGTCCCAAGAGCTCTGGTTTACGCCCCTCTTCCTGCCCTTCCCTCTGTCCCCTGGCCAGTCAGGCTCACCTGGCCATTCTCCTGTGGCTCTTCCACCTGCTGCCTGAGCTGCTCTTCCTGCCCTTGGGCAGGGAACAGCTCTCCCTGAGTCTGGCATGGCATCTCAGATAAGGCAGTGTGCTCCTGCTCTTTCTCTAGAAGCACCTGCACAGAAAGCAAGAGAAGATGGGTTTCAACTTCCCATACACCCTTTGTGGGCCAAGACTCAAAGGCTGCTGGGCTCACACGTTCCCAAAGCACTGTGCTGCTGCTCTCCTGGGTCGTTCTCTGCCCGAGGGGAGGCACAGATTCCAAAGTGACCCTGGCCCTACAGTCAGGGGCCATCTGGGATTGAAGCTCCAACAGCCTCTCAGGCAGCTGACAGGCAAGGGGTGGCATTTCTCAAGGGTCTGGTGAGAGCCTCCCTCTGCTTCTGCCATGTCCTGTTTGTCTTTCAGTAGTGACTGACACCCCGCCCTGTCCCACAGCTCCATCCTGGCTCTGCAGGGGCTTCCTGGGTGAGCTCACTCCTTGTGAGAGACACTTCTGGAGTTCACCTTCTCTTCAGGCCTGCACCAGCTTTGTGACTTCCTGACATCCACATTCTTGTTAGAAAACTGGGTCATTCAGGAGATGAGGATGTGTGCAAAGATCTCTGATGGAAGTCAGAGAACCTCTATGGCCACCTCAGTATATGGAGGAGGACCAAGGTGTTTCTTCTCCCTCTTTTGTCAACTGAGAATTCTGACCAGCAGCAACAGAGTTTCTCATAAGGCCCCATTAACGAATGCACTTACACAGCCCTGGGGATGCCAGTGAAGGAAACCATGTGTCATGTATGGCATGTATGAGCAAAGTCACCAGACCCCAGCTACAGCATGGGATAGTTCCACTCCCTTAGGACATGCAAAAATTTAAAGGATAAAAAGAAGGCTTCAGGGCACAAGAAGCTGGAGGAGGAAAACAGCACTGAGGGGAAAAAACAACCATCTCTGGAGGGGGAAACATCTCTGCCTGCTCAGGATCAGTCAATGGAACTTGTCTCTACTCCTCTCCTGAAGGGATGCCTTTAGGTGAGCTTTGCATCTTCCACTGCTTTGGAGCAGAGCCAGGAAGATTCAAATAGATAGATAGATAGATCTCACTTTTATAATCTCTCTTTACTGTACTGTGGTATTTACATTCTTTGTACACAAAGAGATATAGTTCTCTCTCCTAGGTTTTTTTTTTTAAGAGAAGGTAGTGAGAAACTTAGAGAAGAAGAGAAAGCAATTATTATCTCTACTTGCTGTTCTTGTTGTTTAGTACATGTAGAATGTGTTCTAGTGATTGTTTACTGAAAGTGATTTGTTAATTGGATTTTAGTGATAGTTGTTTAGCTTGATTAGCTAATTAGATAAAAGATGGGTTGTGACTGTCTGGAGACAGTCACGAGTTTTTCTTTAGTAGCTTTATAGTATAGTATCTCTTTAGTATAGTTTTAATACAGTACTAGTGTAATAAACCATAGCTTAAAAAAGCATTTGTTTAACATTCTAAATCATAAAGTCAAAGCACATTATTCACCACGTGGGGTTCCCCCTGAATCAACACTGTCATTTCTGTCGCTACACACATCAGCACTCGGTAGCAGTGCCCCGATCAGCAGCCATCCTGAACTTGCTCTCCTGTTGCTTCAGTAACCCACACTCTTGGGCAATCTGCAGCGTGTGGGTCCTTATGGAATGCAACCAGACCCAGAGCATTGCACTGTGAACTGCACTCTTCGTGCATCTGTGCTCGGGCAAGTTCTTCTCTTGCCCTTGGCCACACTGATGGTGCTGAAGTGGCTGGAATCAGAAATACAGCCCAGTCCATCCCAGCTCCTCTACTCCCTGAGCACCAGCTGGAATGCAAGGGCATTGATTTCCTGCTCAATTCCCAAACACAACACACACTGATTCCCTGGGCTGCCAAAAGACACAGGAGCCGTTACCCTGAAAGTGATGTGTTTCTGCCAGTGCTGGAAAAGGGCAGGAAAGATTGAGAAAAAGCTCCCTGGAGAAGGAGAAATTACAGGCTAGAAGGCTTCTCCTTCTAGCAAACAAACAAATAAACAAACAAAATATGAAAGTGTTACCCACTCTAGTGTCTAAAGCACTTGGATGCAGTGAAGAGATGTTTGGCAGGGAAGCAGCCCTTGTGCTGAGCATTGGCTCTACGGATCTAAGGCAGGGATCTATGGAAGTCTGCCTGAAGGTCCCTCAGGAGCCCCCATTGTGCAGGCTAAAGCTCCCTCAGCACCTCCTCACTGGCCTTGTGCTGCACCCCCGTTGCCCAGCTCCCCTGTCCTTCTGTGCACACGCTGCAGCCCCTCCATGACTTTCTGCTTCCCAGGGCCCACAGCTGCACACAGCACTCCAGCTGTGGCCGCAGCGCTGCCCAGCACAGGCCACGCTCCCTGCCCTGCTCCTGCTGCCCCGCTGCTGCCGGCACAGCCACCGTGCCCTTGGCCTTCTTGGCCCCCTGGCCCCACACTGCCTCATCTTCAGCTGCTCACGGCCGCCAGCCCTGCGTCCTTTTGGCCCACGCAGCTCCCCAGCCACAAAGGTGCCCATTGCACTTCAGATACAGCAGGCACTATTGCAAGATGGCCTTCCTTTTCTACCACCTCATGTTCCAAGTAGATATCATAAAATTTGATAGGAATAGGATTCTAAGTCACTCTGTTTAAATTAAAATTATCTAATTCAACTGTACAGGAAATTGCTCTTAATTAAATTTTCCCTATCTGCTGTCTGCAAGCATTGTTCTCTTTTCAAAACTAGGTTTTAGTTCTTCAAACTCTGAGAAGGAAATTTAAAAATATCTATAGCTGCCTTTGTTACTTTTGTTTCAGGCATGGAAATGGATTTCTTTCAGCCTTCCTAGCTGGCCCTCTACACTCTACTGCTACTGGCCAAGCTCTCAGCTTGCTCTACAATTCCTCAACACCAGGAACACGAAATGTTCCTTTCTCACTCACCTCAGGATCTTTAGCACTGCCGAATACATGCTTCAGGTGACCTGTAGTGGGAAGGGAAAATGAACCAGATGCTGGCAGAAAACTGCCTGGCCCTCTGAATCCAACAGAACAAGTCAACCCAAACAGAGATGATTTCCCGTTTCACAACCTCCCTCAGGAGACACATTTTATTCACACAGCCAGCAAGGGATCAGGACAATGTTCTTGGCTGTTCCTACACTTCAGCCTGTTTAGCCAGTAAATGAATACAAAGATGATCAAGAAAATGCAAATTGTTCTTTAACACTCAATGCTCCTGTTCTACCAAACACATAAAACAGCTTCTGAAATCCTCTCCTTCAGGTACTCTTTTTTTTTTCCAATCAGATACATGCACTAATTCTCATTAACTTGCAGGAAAGAGCTGCCCAGAAAAGCTTCCCAAAATTCCCCTGAGCTGTGGCAGTTCTGTTGTGGAAGAGCACAGCAGCACCTCTAGGGTTCAGGAGCAGACACTCACTGCTTTAGAGTTTGCACTTCCTTTCAAAGGGAATAACTATTTTTGCACTCAGTGAAAGGTTATTAAGTTAGACAGACAAATCCTTTCATGATAAAATTAAAAAGAAAGAAGCTTTCTCTGAATTTTGGGAACAACTGCAGAGTTTTTAGAAGGCCTTCCCTGAAGCTCTAGCAGTCTACATTTTCAAAGCTGTCTTGCTTGTCCCAGCAACCTGAGTAAATGACATAGTCTGTTGCCACAGACTCCCCTGCGGAGGGAACGGATGCCCTGCAGGTTCCCCTGTAAATGCTGCTCCTGTGGCTACAGACACCCCCTTTTTAGCTGAACCTCTTGACAGGAGCTTTACCAAACCACTGGCACTCTAATGCTCTTTCTGTTTCAAAATCAGAAACTCAGCCACCAAGAAAGAGCAGGAAGACATACAAAAGCTAGGTTAGGATACACCCTTACCGAAGTAGAATGGAAAACTCTACTTACGAACAAAGTGTGCAACGTAATATGCGGAAAAACAAACACCATAGGCAGCAAAAGCTGCTGTGGCCAGATGGTGGATCATTGTCCCAGTGCTGTGCAAGTTTTCTCCAACACTAGAAAAACAAGTGCCCTGTCAGAGTGCAGCTGCCCACTGACCAATGCTCAAACCAGGAGGGTTCTCCTGATGCGAGCAAGGCCTAGGACTGCTCTGACACTCAGGCCTTCCGTGCACCAAGGCAACCTTCTGATGCCACTATGACAATGTGGCAACCATGCCCTGACATCACAAAGCAAACGCTCCATATTGGTCTGTGAATTTATGAAAAGCAATAACCAACCTTCCCTACAGCAAACACAAAAGAGCCTGGGAAGTTCTTCTTTGTCACAAAGCAGCAAAAAATCCCCTCATGGGCCAAACCCTGTTGTTCAGGGATCCAAGAGGAACTCCAAGAGCGCCCCAAGGACCTACAGCCTGTACCCCAGCTGAGCACTCAGATGGGACACAAGCAAAGGAAGCCAGACTAAGAAAATGGCCCACAGCATTGCACATGTGAGAAATGACTCTCACTTTTAACATTTTAAAGGTTTAGTAAACCTTAACAAAGGACTGACTAAGGAAAACGTGCAGCATTGGGAGTCTCTGTGAGCAGCAGCCATGTGCTCATCTACAAAAAGGATGCTCTGCCTTTTATACCCTTAGCCCCTCCCAATGTTTTGTCAGTCAACTCTTTCTCTGCTGTCCATTGGTGGAGATTACTTTCTTGCATCCTGACTGGAGGTCAGGTGTTGTTACACCCTGCCTGATGGTCACAAGCCAGCCCTCCCCAGACGCCCCGACTACCAAGGCAATTACAAGGGAGACAGGAAAGAGGACTATGGGAGGATATATTACAATACAATCACTACACATTTGAACATCCACATAACATCTACTTCTTAATTGTCAGAGCCAACCATTGCATTACTCATCTAGAACACACAGAACCAGGAGAGAAGCCACTGTTGGCATCACAGCTGAAATCCTTCCTAACAAATCTCCCCACATATTTGCACCTTTATTGGACATACCCAGGGCTCCGGTGCATGTACATCTCTGCCTTTTTTCCCCTTTGGCAACAGTTGAACTTGCAGCATCTGCCCGCCAGCAGCAGCTGCTCCAAGCTGGGAACGCCACTGGCGGTGCTGATTTCCAGAGGGTTCTGTGTGCAGGGGAAGCCAAGGCAGGAGCGGGTTGAACAGTGCTGGCGCTGCTGCTGCTCTGTGCCAGAGAGCCCCGGCTGGGCAGGGCACGGTGCCCACTGCGCTGCAGGCTCCTTCTCCTGCCACAGCTGGGCACACCTGGCAACAAGGCATGACGACTTGTGGGAAAGCCAAGGGGTTTCTGGGGCTGCACTGCTCTGCACACACCCAGCACACCTGCAGCACAGAATTTTAACCCTCAAACAGGTAAACCAAAGGGAAACAGCTAGAAAAGATTTCATTTCAACCATTCTTACCTGCTCAACAGAAGTCTTCAAAATGAACGTTACCAAGCAGGGCCCAATCCCTGCTGCCAGCTCAGAGTTAGAACAGAGGCAATCCTTGATCTCAGCACTGGGTGTGCGGGGAATCACTTCCCTAATATGTTTACACCCAGTAATCTCAGTTACTAGTTTGTACCCATGGATCTAAGACATATTCAATACTTTGCTGAAACTCACAGGCTAAATATTCCCCCAAATTATTTGATTTACTCATTGATACTTATTGACTTATTGATACTTAAATCACTTCTCCGAATTTACTGACATGAGAATAGGAGTGTCCTTTAGTCCCTGCCAGTCTTTGACACAGGTTCAGGAGGAGACCCATGCAAAAAAAAACCCAGGACAAAACTGGGATTGCAAAGCAAATTCATTCTATTTGTTGCAGTAGCAAATCATACATACCAAGCCCTGGATTCCTAAAAATGTGCTGAGCAGGAGAAGGAGGTGGAGCGTGGTGCTCGGCAGCTGGGGCAGTTAGGCAGTGCACTTTCAGAACATCCCCTGGATCAAAATGCTGTGCATCTCATCCTTCTCACCCTTCCAGCTCAGAACCAGGCCTTGTATCTCCTGCTCAGGAGTGGATTTTCCCAGTTACAGCATCGGCTCACACATGGCTGATGTGTGAGATGAGGCCAATGAATCCAGCATTGAAAAGAACTGGAAGAGGTAAAATTTTAGCAAGATTTAGTTAGGCAGAAAGAGTATAGCAAGAAGAGTGGAAATAATAAGGGATAGTTAATTTTTAGCAGATAAGGTAGTTAAGGCTAGGGCAATATATCACTTGCCTGTCTTTACTATGTTTAAAGAAGCAGGATGGGATGCGGATTTCTTTGTGACAAAGAAGAGGACCGTAGCCTGCACCTGGGCCCCGAAATTTCAGCTTTAGCCAAGGGGTGCGAAAGCCTGCCAACAGGTCATAAGGAAAGAGGTCAAATTGAGGAAGACGTCTTGGCTTCATCAGAAGGAGACCATTCCCTGCTTTAAAACCCACCAACCCATGTGATGTGAAAGAATCCGCAAATATGAGGGAACTTTGGACTCAATTATAATACATTTTAATACAAAGGGGGTAGATGGGGTTACCTAATGAATATGTATTAGTCGTTTGGGGAATTATATGAATATGTAGGACTTTTTTAGATAAGTAGAGCGGCAGTGATTCTTCACACATGTCTTTAAGAGACAACTCCTTGTGTGCCTGGCGCTGTAATAAACACACCACCTTCTACCTTTAACTGTGGTGAGTTCTATTCCACACCTCATTTGGTGACCGCGGCAGGAATGCTTCTCTGCTCCAGCGAGAACAACCGGGCTCTGGATGTCTCTGGGTGCTGCCAGGACATTCCTTTCCTGGAGGCACCTCCGCTCTCAGCTGTTCCTCGTGGGGGACAGACAAGACTGCTGGGACTGTGGAGAAAGGGAACGTTTAACTCTGTATAAAGTAACCCGTAAGGTGTATGCAGGGGAAGGCCTGTTCATAAGTCACACAGAGACGTCCTGCGCACAACGTACGCCTGTCCAGTTTGGGTTTGGGTCTGGCTGCTGGCAGAAAGGATTTGCTGTGTCAATAAGGACCTGCTAGCAATTCTGGGGGTGAATTGAGCAAATCCTGTTTCATTGCTTCTATTTTTGTAATTGTGTGTTGTAATTGTGGTTGTGTTTTCAGTGTGTGAATGTTTGAGGAAGATGATGTGGGTGGATGCTGATGTGGTGGATGGTGTGTTTTGTGTTGAGAAAAGTCAGCATTCTGTCCCCTCATAAAGATATACTCCTTTCCCAGTGAGTCTGTGTGTGTGGACTTTCTAGTTGCAGGGGTTGGTGCTCCCTGTGACACCTAGTGCTTGGGTATACAGGGGGGTTGAGTGATTTTTCTCCCACATTGTGGTCATTTGGGACTGCATGGTTGTGTTTGGGCAGATTTTAGGATTTTGTTTACAACAAGTGCAGCAATTTCTGCAGAAAACTTCAGTGTGGTGATTTATTATGTTGAATTATGGTAGTTCCTTTCTACCCACCCTCCTCCCCCAGGGTTTAAAATCCCCTGCCATGAGGTGGACACTCTCTATCCTCCTCTGGACATCTTCTTTCCTCTCCTGGACACTCCCTTTCTCTCCTGGAGTTGTTCTCCATTAAAGCTGTGGGACTTTGGTCCCAGGAAGAGAGAGCGCCTCTCGTGCTTTGCTTTTGTCCTTGTCAGTGTCACTGGGCCCAGAGCTCGCCAAACTGATCCCCCACGAGATGAAAACTGACAAATGGCACCACATACACAAAAATTGCTCAAAAATTGGTCACATTTTTGATGGACTGGGGTGTTTGCCACACTTTTGAAATTCCCTAGTCCCACACAGGCCACGCAATTGTTGAAAGGACGCACCACACTCTAAACCCATTCTAGATCAACAAAAGGGGGAGTGGCTCAAGCAACATCCCAGATGAGGTTGAGCAAAGCTTTAGATGTCTTTATGTTTTTAATAGCTCATTTGCAGGAACTAATCCTCCAATTTTTAGGCACTTTTCAAACAGCACACAGGAAAAATTGAAAGAAAATCCTTCTGTTTTGATCAGAAACCTTGAGTTAGGACAAATTGAAGGACCATTTCCACTAATCACTTGGGGCAAAGGGTATGCTTGTATTTGCAAAGGCGTCGGACCTATGTGGGTCCCCGCGAAGGGCATGAAACCATCTCATACACAAGACCACAGCGACAATTCCACCAGCAGGGAAATGAGCACGCATGTCGGATTTTGGGCTGTTTAGATGGTCTGGAAAAGCCCGAAGATGGCCTTGGGCCGCCCGCGCTCCAAAGGACGAGAAGGGACTTCAGATATTTTCTCGGTCTCGGTGTTTATTAAATGCTTATCTAAAAGATTTTCTCTTGGCCTGACAGAGTTCTGCTCAGCAGTCAGCCATGGACACACACTGAGAGCCCCTGGGGCGGCCACCTATCTTTATACTCGGAGTTACGTATACAATATTTATCATTTTTCTCCAATACCCTCTACCCTTATTAACCAGTGTTCCCCTAGTAAGGTCCAATCCCAGAGTGCCAACATCACCACAGAAGATGGAGGCCTAGAGGAAGAAGAAGAAGGAGAAGGGCACGCCCCAATTCCTCCATCTTACCTCTCTAGACCCCCCTGTACAGAAATCTTAAACCCTGTATCTCACACTCCAATTAACTTGTCCCTTCACCATTCACCCTAGTGAAATCCTCCTATCCTCATACTGATGTCATCTCCCATGTGGGATCAAAGTCCAGCCACCAGACATTTCTGGCAACATTCCAGGACTCCCGAGCCCCCCAGGGGTGGTCTTGTTCACTCTGCCCCTCAGCCCTGAGAGGCTGAGATCCCACACACGCAGACGTGAGCCGCATGGAGAAGCGACGGTTCATGCCAGACGATCCTGTTCAACCTGTGAAAGCTACAAATCTTGAGTCTGATGTTGATTTTTGGACTGTGAAAATGGTTTGTATCATAGAGCTCTTTCAGCAAAAGCGTGGTGTCCATTGTGTTCAAAAGAATTCTAAGATATCCAAATTTGTAAAAATTGAAGGTTAGAGGGACAGTTTAGTGCCCTATAGTTGGCCAGTCCCTGAACAAGTGCTAAAAATTTTGCTTGAGAACTGAAATAGATGGGGAAGCTTTTGCCAAAAAACAGCTGAGCAGGAACATGGAGTTTGATCAAATGATATACAGGCGCTTGTTGGTTTTGCTTGCCTGCTTTTGCATGCATACATGCCTGTAGATCAACCAAAAATGAATGTTTGCCTTGCTTTAGCCAAGTCAGCAGGCTCAGACACCATGTGTTTGACCAATTTGAGCCCAGATAAATCCTTTGCAACCCTTTTGGTCGGTGTGCCTGTGCCAGCCAAGGAGTAGCCAATACCCAATGGTGACAAATATTGGTGTGAGGCTGCCAACGAGACCAATCCCATAACCAGCTGGCATCACTGGGCCCCGGATCTTCTTAAAGCACCTTCTGAACCTCAAGAATTGGAATTCTTGGTTCATTGGTGATGGAATTTTGTGCTGAGTTTCAGTACCAGGGAGATCCACAGTTAAATGTTACTCCCCATCATCTTGAGGACAGATGCTCAAGTTTGTGGTGCAATTGTACTACCCCAGTGCCCCCTAAGGGTGAAACTGCTGATGAGTAGATGACCAAGATGAGTCCCCATGACAATTAGCAAGAAAATATTGGCTCATTTGTGGAGATAGAGCCTGGCAGGACATTCCCTCAAAAATTAAAGGTGGCCCATGTAGCATCAGGCAACTCACTGTGCTAGCACTTATCGTTAAAAAAGCCATCAAGAGAAAACACAGAGAAAAAAGATGTGTCCATCATTATAAAGAAAACTGTAATAGCAATTTCAGACCCTAGGGCCCTGCAAAATGAGGTACATGGAATTTATTTCTACATCAACTTGCCTCGGGCAAGGCATATAAACCAATATACCGATTGGGTTGTTGGCAGAAGAAAGAAGACAGTGCTACTTCCATTGCAATTAGTGACATGATGACTGATGTTAGTGCTGTCAGACATGCAACCTTACAGAACAGAGCAGCAATTGATTTCCTTAGCAGCCATTCCATGTGTTCAGTGTCACCCCCATGTTCAACACTGTCACTGTCAGCTTTGACAGCTTTTGGACTGTGTTTGAGAAGTCAAATTTTTCTGACTGTTGAAGGGCTTTGGGGCCCAGAGTTCTTGTTAGGAACAAGGGATTAAGTGTGTGAGCCATGGAGTTGTTGGACCAGGTGTTTTGTGCAAGTGGTGAGAAGGGTTTCTTCCTTTCTGTTTCTCTTTCAAGGGGAATATTAATGTTGCCCCTGAGTCCTCAGGAGGGGAGCCTGTGGACAGAGCTGCAGCAGAGGGAGCTTTGCATGGCACCGAGAGCTGTGGGAACAATTCCCAGGAGCCCGAGGAGCTTGGTAAGGACAGAGCCCCCACTGGTTTAGAGAGGGGTGAGATGGCTGCTCTGAGCCTGCCTCTGGCAGTGAGGGAGATGAGAAGGGTTGAGTTCCTCTCTGCAGGCTTGGTGCTTCCTGGTGCCTTGAGTTCAAATCCTGCACTGGCACAACCTGCCTGAGCCCTGCCCTCCACGCTCCTCCAGAGGCTGTGTCACTGAGTCCTCTGAGGGAATCCACAAAATTAGAGAGTTTTGGGAAATCTGCAAAAGGCAGGTCTCAGATATAGTAGAACTGTGATTAGAGCCAAGCAGCAGCCATGAGATTGGTCAGCAGAAAAATTATTTAAACTGCAGAAAAGCAAAGACAAATAGAACAATGGTCTGTGCATTAACGCTGGTCTAGAATAACTCTCTAAGCTACAGAAAAGTTTATCTAGCAAGACATTAGGAAGGTTGAAGCTTAATAATGGAGCTCAGTGCGTTGTGTTTTAAGGCTTACACGTAGGTATTGTATTCGAAATAAGCAAGCATTGTTTTAACCAATGGAACATGTGCTTATAGTGATTGGATAGAACTACTGTCAATAAGCTTTTGCTTTGCGTGATTGGTCAAAAAACTTATACAGTAAGTTGTAACATTAAGTTCTTTGTCTGCTGCCTGGGATGTGAGCTGCTGGCATCTTCCCATTGTCATAACCATGTAATGAGACTGATGCTGGAAAACAAACAGCTCGAGGTGCGTTCCACAGCAGCCCTGTCCAATTCGTGATTTCTACATAGCCCCCTGCCAGCGTCAAATGGCATGGCTTGATTTGCAGGGCAGACAGTCTTAAACATCTGCAATACCCTATCAGAGTCCTAGTTTGGCTTCATTCAAAGAAAGAGGAGAGTGCACCTAACACTGACCACTTGTTAGGCAATATTTTCCACCTTGCCCTTGTACCCCTACAGAGAGGCTGTCTGCAAAATGCCCAGAACACCATCCAAATCTGCAGCAAGTACAGGAAAATCAGGCAGAGAATCTTTCTGTTTTCAAGGTCCCCCTTCCTAGGTGACTTGACCCTTTCTACCTGATTCTCACTTGAGATCTACCCATGATAGAGCACTGCAGGAAAACACTTTAAAGGGTCATTAACCAGGACCTGCTTGGAAAGCAAGGGCAGAAACTCTTTCCCTCCCTGATAGGATGCGGGCTGGCAACTGCTGCTCTGAAGATGTGCAGCTGCTCCTCTCTGGAGAGGCCATGGAAGGGCTGTGATGGTCTACGGGAACCAGAGGAACGATGAGCTCAGGTTGGCATTTAAGCTTCATGAGAACAAGCAGAATGAAGAGCTCACAGTGGAGATGAAATTTGCCTGTGCCTGGCTCTCCAATGAAACCCCAAGAAGTCCAGATGAAGCAAACACCTTCTCCCAAGAAGCTAGGAAAACCTCAGAGTCCTGAGCACCTGCACTTAGCCTGGAAGAGCCTGGAGGCAGCTCTAAATGCTCAGGTGAGGCAGCACTGAGGTCCTGGTATGAGAGCGCTGTGTAGCAGTGAGGGAAGGAAAAGGGAAGCAAAGGGAAGGCTGGGTCACTATTGGTCTTTGGGTGTGTTTCCCTTGGCAGCAACTGTACTGTCAGGGAAAACAAAAGCTCCCTGAATTGTTAAAACTGAAAATCAGGGACAAAGACTCTCTAACTAGTCAAAGTTACAAAGTGGTATGTTCATTACGCCGGCGGGCGGCACAGGGGAGGGTCATTCCCGAAATGCGTGACCACTGGCCGGGCTCGGCTCGGCACGACACAGCACAGCAGGATCCCGCAGGACAGGGAAGGGCAAGGCAGGCACGGAAGGGCAGGGCAGGGCACTGGGAGCAGTGACAGGCTCTGTCCCCACGCTGCATCCCATGCCTGGGTAACCATTGGGGACAGAGAGGAAGGACATTGCTCTGTCTTGGCTGCGGAAAGGATGAAAAGGGGGAGTTAGAAAACATTAATTTGGACTCCTTTTCAGCAGACTAGCTGGTTTTATCTCACCATGTCCGCCTGTCTTTGGCAGAGTTGGCACATTGCTCATGAATTGGAGTCAGCTACGGCAGCAGGAATGGGAAGCAATTTTGTCAGCATTAATATCAAAGCCAAAGTGCTGCCCCATGGATGGATGTTGCTTTCTTCAGGGGATTTCGGGCCTAGAGTTGTAGCAAACTCACACTGGTGTCTTCCCAAGCAGCGTTGCCTTTTTCTTTCCTCAGGAATCACCTCTTCTTTTTCTTCCCCCCAATCTGGGGAGAGTTCCCATGCAAATGTCTCCTGCAGCCAACTCTTGTCACTGTAGACAGACAAAGGAGATCTTGCAGTGGGAGAGACTCCCTAGAGCTGCTGTGGAGACCTGAAGGGGGAAGCTTTGTCCCTTGGTCTTGAAGTGTTTTTGGGGAGCTGCTTGTGCTCTGGGGGGCGGACACCAATGATGTTTATCCAAGCCTTGCAGGTTCATTCCTGAGCTTGCTGACACACCACAGAGACTTTGGGGTTGTCGTACTGGCAAACAAATTTCAGTCTGGGCACTTCTTGAAATGCTTCAATTATTCTTTTTTTGCTTTTCTGCAGAAATGTTGTCATCATCTATTCCTTCCAGAGAATCTTTTCCTTCTTTTTATGGAATTCCTTTTGCTGCCCTCCCAGACCAGGCCAATTCCCAGGGCTCCTTCCCAAAGTGAGGTGCAGCCCATGGCCTCCACTCTCCAGCTGGAACAGAAGGAAACACGGAGTTTGCAGTTGTGGGAGAGGAGCTTCTCTTTCCTGCCTGCTTTCCCTTTGGGACCGATTGGTGTGTGCTCATTTGATAAAGGCAGGTTTAAACTCTGAAGCAGTTGTGTTTCAAACTGCTCCCTTCTCCAGCTCTTCTGTGGGTATCCTTGGACAAAAGGCCTGTTGGTGGGAGCTCCCAATGGCAGGTTAAGGAAGGAGGTTGATATTTCAGGGTTGTGACTGCTGAAAGCAGCTGGTTTCTGGAGGTGTCCAGAACTGGGAATGGCTCTTTTTCTCTTCTGCCTGCAGAAAAGGAAGTTGCAAAGTAGGAATTTCATTTGTGGAGACGGCCACCAGGGGTGTTTGCCAAGAGATGGGCTGGCAGAGAGGCAGGTCTCGTGCTAAACTGGTTGTGTGTTTGTTTTGATGGTGGAGAGAGTCAGAGATGTAGACACACCAGCTGAAGGAACAGTGTGATTTACTGTAATGCAGAAGTCCAAAAAAGAGTCAGGAAAGGATAAGCTAAGCAATGCACCTCAGCATTATTACAAAAGGGTGCCTCTGGTGATTCAGGAAGATCCATCACCAGGTAGCCCAATGGTTTCCCCTTCATCCAGAGCTGCACATCAGCTGGGGGAAGGTGTCCCAGCCCAGCCCTGCAGAGCCACAGCCGGGAACCGGGAAATCCTGCGGTGCCTCCACCTTTGGTGGCCACGAGGCTCCCGAGAGCGCTGTGAGAGTAGCCCGGCTCTGACAGTGCTGGACAAGCAATGTGCCAGAGCTTCTGCTGGGGGCACAGCTGGTGTCATTCTCCTCTTGGTTTTCTCCCCGAGCCTGCCCAGGGCTCAAGGAGGAACCAAGGCCAGGTGTGGCCTTGTCCATTTTCCTCATGCAGAAAGGTGAAGACGTGTTTCACCAGTGAATGGATGTAACAATCCTTTTGATAACAACACTTGATTAAGGAGCAGATAGATTGAACATTGGGTTGGGAAGGTCACCTAGAGGGCAGCTTTTGCTCAAGTCCTGTTGCTGAGGCTTCAGTCAGGGTCTGTTGTTCAGGCCTTAGCCCTTCAGTATTTTGTGGTGCAAATCACACCTGTGCAGAGCGGGAAACAGACAAGTCTGTCCTTAGCACATTTGAGACAGGGAACAGGATTAGCCCTGCAAGGCCAGGCTAGGGCCAGGAGCAGAAGGCCAGCACCCTGCTTTTGCCCACAGGCAGCCCTGCAGAGCAAGCAGCCCCTCCTGCCCAGGGGCTGACGTGCCCGAAGCTGCCTCCCCGCTGTGCAGCTCTGCAGAGCCCGCGGGGCGCAGGGTCCTGGGCAGCCAGGGCAGCCCGGCTGCCTTGGGGCACAAGGAGTGGCCCAGAGAGAAGCTGCTGCCCTTTGCTTTGGAACTGTTCCTCAGAGTCTTGTCATTAATCCACAGTGTCTGATGTGTTTTCCTTTCCTCTCCCAAGTTTAACACAGCTTTTTGAGAAAATTGACTGATGTAGCTGCTGCTGGTGGTGATGCTTTTGTCTGAAGGTAAGGGCAGGTGATTTGGACCAAGGACAGAGTCCATTGTTAACACCCCAGCCTTTGCCAAGCCAAGAAAACCATTCACAATTGGGCTACCTGTGCTGAGCAGTTTTCCTAGGTTTTGGAAAGCTACCACCTTAAGAAACCCAACAGATTTTCCTCCAGGAGGATACCAGCAGTAGCATGATGCCAATGTTTTCCACCCCTTTTCTGTGTCTTTTAAGAGTTCCACAGTGCCCAGCAGGAATGAAATGACCTGTGATAATGTGACTTGAGAGCTCTGTGTTGTTCATTGCCACATGAGTGTTCATGACAAGCTGGACACCCCACTCGTGGCTCTGTTGAGTTAAATTCATCCCAGTTCTGTGCAAACAGCAGCCCCGAGATGCTGAGAAGAGCAGGCACAGTGGGTGGGTGTGCATGCACGCACCCGGGGGCTGACTGCTCTGTGGGCAGATGGTTTTGCAGTGTTGTAAATCTTCACTGTTCCAAGCTGAAAGACTATTTCAAATATATATCTTAAATGAAAATATATATCAAAAAATAAAATTGTCCAAAAATACATGTGCATTAAATTTCATGCATATTATATATTATATATTTTGATTAATATAATAATAACATAAAATAACATAAAATAACGTAACGTAATGTAATATAATATAATATAATATAATATAATATAATATAATATAACATAATATAACATAACATAACATAACAATATAATATATACATGAGATCATTTTTGAAGCCATTGCTTGTGGGGGATATTAGATGATCTCCTAGTGTTTGTACATTTTAGTTTCTGCTACTGCTGATCCTAGCAGCAACTCCCTGTCAGTTCTTCCAGGTCACTTCACACTAAGGGATTCCATCATTTCAGTGCCTGTGAGAGTTTGGCACTGAAATGCCAAGTTGATTCCCAGCTCTCCAGCCTCCCTCTGGATTTTGGGGCATCTCAGCACTTGTGTCCATGGCCCTTCCTTCATCCCCAGCCTGCAGCAGTCACAGTCACTGCTGCCTCCCCCTTGCTGCAGCTCATTTGCCAAAGTGCTGCCAAAGGCAGCAGAGCTGGCTCAGGATCCCTGCTGGCTTCTGCTCTCTGGGATGAGCTTCAGGGGGACACTTGGAGCACTTTCCTAAAGAGCAGCCCATGGGATGAGGAATTTGTCCTCCCAGGTGGCTCCTGCTTGGATTCTGTGCTCATGGAGCCCCGGAGTTTTCTCAGCAGCCTCTGCAGCGAGTTCTGAGCCAACGTGGGGCTCTGCTGCCAGCCCAAATCTGCGCTTCCCCTGCCCAGCCTGAGTGCAGGTGGGGCATGTGCTGGGCATGGCCGGAGATTTGCATGGCCAGAATCCTCCAGCATTTACATCTGCCCATGGCTTTGGGTAGCACAAATCTACACTTACTTCAGTTGAAACATTGCATTATTGCAGATAGTTACACCTGCACTACTAATGTACAAATACACAAACATTAACTTATGTTTAAATATGAAATTTATTTTAAATTGCAACACCTGTGCTACCAATAAAGAAACACAGAAATATCAATTTATGAATAAAATTTAATTTATTCTGAGAATTGTGCTATGTAAATATATACAGATATCAACGTCAGTGAAAAAAAATTTTTGCAACCCTCTGCAACAACTCACTGTACACAAATATTGAAGTTACTGAATTGAAGTTTAACAATTAAATTCATTACTTATTACTACAAATGTACAGCCCATATACAAATACAGAAACAGCAATATCCCTCTCTAAAGAATCTCTGATCCAGAACTAAAGAAATAGAATTTTAGAACTATACAACTCCATACATAATAAATAGAAGTAAATACATATATAGGCATAACAATACAGAGATGTAAACATGCATTACATATTTCATGACATATAACATGACAATATAATACAAACATAACAAACCTTTCTATAAATACACAAATATCAATGGACCAATAAAAAAATCCATACAACCCCAGCAATAGAAATGCACAGCTACAGAGCTGTACAAGTATGTAAACAGATGAATATACACGCATCAATATAACAATATACATACATAATATCCCTATACAAATATCAGTCAGTGTATGTTAATATCCCTATACTTGTAACTATCCAGATCTAGCTACACATCCATAAACAGCGCTAGATCAGGAGGGATTGCAGCCGCCGATGTTCCCAGGCTCTCGCTCGGGCTCCTCCTCCCGAGCAGAGCAGCTCTCCTGGACAGGGACAGCAGATGGGACATCTGGCAAGCAAAGGGAACACTGAGTGAGTGTGAGGACGTTTCCCTTGGCAGCAGCTGCGCTTCCATCAGGGAAGAGGAAATGTCAGAGCCTCCCCAGGAGGGTCAGAAGGAAAAGCAGCCGAGCGGGCCGGGCTGTGGTGAGCTGTTCACTTCTTTCTGGCATCCCAGTTGCTCTGAGGGAACTCCCTCATGTCACGTTATTGAACCACCTCTGCACTTATCAAGACTGTGGCCCCCAAATCAATCAGCATTTATGTCTCCAGCTGCTTGCACCAATGACAGGGAATGTCCTCTAACGGTGCTGGGGCACAAAGTTACCTTGCACAGGTCATCTGACAGGGCCTTGTTCTTCCTCTGCTTCCTGTGTTTCTCCTTACCTTCCACTTGGAACTTTTACAGCATTTCTTTTTCTTTCCCCTTGATCAGTGCTGAAATGCGTGTTTCTCTTCCAAGTTACAGTTTGTTCAGTGATCCCGTCAAGCCTTTTCTCAGAAGCTTTTATCATGGAATTGAGAGTTAATTTCAGCAATTTTGGTGATTTTCTGTGAGATTTATGCGAGTGTCCTGTTCATTTGGCACCATTTAGGAAGGTACAAAAGAGAAAAAGGATGTTCTGTAGGTCAGTTCACTAGTGGAATATTCATGGATAGAGAGAGTGAGTAGCTGAATTTTACATCTACTCCTAACCTGAAAGTGCAACAGGTCATTTGGGGAGAAATTAAAGACCAATTTCTCCTTCTACCAGCCTGTATTCAAATGTAAAGGAAATAGAGCAGGGAGAGAATGTCAGTGTTCAGTTCCTGAAGTGCCTTATTAAGGTGTTCTTAAAGTAAGGGAGATAAAATCTGGGTGGGCATTCCTAATTTCCAGCCACTCATTGTCAATTTCATTGACTCTGAAAACAGCAGAGATGTGCACATCATACCTGATCAATCCATTTGGGGATGGTTTAGGTTCAGATTCTCTGAGGCTTTAGATTTTTAGATCTCTAGACAATGCTTCCAGGAATCTCAATAGCTTTCAGAAATTAAACTTTTCTCCTTTTTTCCTCAGTCTTTGCACTCATGTGCACCAGAGACCTTCAGTGAATGGATTCCACTCTAATCCATCTCCAAGCTGAATCTCCCAGCTGTGCTCACATTGGTGGTTCGTGTGTCTCTTCTGCACAGTGCGATTTTAAAATCTTCGTTCCTTATTATCTCTGCCCTTCCTTTTCTGTTTTAGCTTGCAAATGCATGCAGATATATCAGAAATTATACATCTAATTTCTGATGCATCAGTTCCTGTCTAGCAATTTCATTTTATCCTGTTCTGATGTTATGCTAGCCTTCTATGTGTTATTCTAAGTGGACTCCTGTTTTCTTGCATGTGGAAGTTTTACAATGCAATGCTCTCATTCACCTGCTTTCATGAAACCCTTCATTAACATTAGCACAAGTAACTGTGTGATTCCCTTCTGCTTTGTAGATTTGGGAAACTCAAGTCCTGCTCAGCTACAGAAAAACATACATGGTGCTTGGTAATTCCCCTAAGAGCTTAAGCTAATGGTAAACAACTGCAGCTTATTCATTTCACAGAAACTGGGAGAAAAGACATTGCAAATATTGAGGAATGTAGTGCAATATTGATGGGCATCCCTCAGTTATCCAGACAGACTGATCTCACTGGCAAAATTCCCTGTTTTCCAAAGGTTTTCATTTGCTTTGGCTGTGCTTCGTATGGCTGCAGGTCACATTTCCCTTGGTTGAAGGAAGTATCTTAGTCCCGTTCTCAGCTGTTTTTGATGGCCTGGAAAGGCTCAGGATGGCCTTGGGACAGCCCGCGCTCCAAAGGACGAAAAGAGTCTTCAGGTCTTTTCTTGGTCTTCAGTGTTTATTAGTTTTTATCGACAAGATTTTCTCCCGGCCCGACAGAGGTCTGCACAGCACATCAGCCATGAGCACACTGAGAGCCCTCGGGGCGGTCACTTATCTTTATACCCAAAACTACGTAAAGGATATTTACCTATTTTCCCCAATACCTTTCACCCTTATTGACAAGTGCACTTTTAGTAAGAACCAATCCCAAAGTGCCACCACCACCACAGAAGATGGAGGCCAAGAAGAAGAAGAAGAAGGACAGGACACGCCCTAATTCCTCCATCTTGTTTCTCTAGACCCTCTGTACTGAAATTCTAAAACCTGTGTTTCACACTATAATTAACCCAACCCTTCACCATTTATCCCCGTGAGATCCTCCCATCCTCATACAGGTGTCGTCTCCTGTGCAGGATCAAAGTCCAGCCACCAGACACTTCTGGCAACATTCCAGGACCTCCGAGCCCCCCAAGGGTTATCTCGGTGACTCTGCACATCAGGACTGATGTGCTGAGATCCCACATATCTTGGTAGGTATTCTTGGTGTTATATCTTGCTAATTCTGCCCTTGGGGGAATTACTCAGTTCTGCAGTCCTTATTACACGCCCTGTTCTAAAAGACTTTTATACTGTTTTCCCTCTCTCTGTGTTTTCACATGTGGTCAACAAGGTTTTCTTTCTAAGAATATTAATCACCATATCCCAAACGATTAAAAAATGCTTAGGTATTTTTCCCTAAGTATTTACTAAAGAAAAATAATAATAATTAAAAAAACTGTATGCATGCTGGATGTAAAATACAAACAGAAATAAACTTGAGAGTTCTCTCAAAAACCCTTAAGAAAAAAACCCCATGTATTCTATAAAACCCAGAGTATTCATCTACAGCATACAAAAAATGGGCATGTTCTAGAAGACAAAATTTGTGCAACGGTTCTGCACAGAATTCTATGCTTTCAAGCTTTTTGCCCTTCAGGGACAGTGCCAATCTCTGAACTGTAATGCTCTGAGCATGTTCTGCTCACCATGGCAGCTTTCTGCTCTCCCTGGTACAGATCATCCTCCCAGCAAAGGGGCAGTGCAGCCACTACAACTCGCAGCACCTTCCCACACAGCAAGAACCTGAAGGAGAGAGATGGCTTTCACCAGCTGCTGTGGGTTCTAATAGTGCCACCTCTCAGCTGCCGAAACCCTGAATTTCTGTGTTGCAGTGTGTTAGTTTATTGAGCCAAATGTTCTGTTATATAGTGGTATGTTCAAGTGTTCCCCGAGTTATTACAGTTAGCTTCTCCCCTATGTTATGCCCTCCTACCCAAGCGTCCCTCAAGGAATCCCCTCCCTCCTCACCAGATTTTTCCCTGTCTGTCAAGTCAACCCGGCCCCTTTGCCCCATCCATCAGCCCAAACCCTACCCTTTGTTCCAGAAAGTTCCCTGTCCCTCACCCTAAGATCCAATCCCTATCCCAACGCTCTCTCCTCCCCTTGTTCTGATTTGTTGTAGCCCTCACAACCACACCCCAAGAGTTGCTTATTGGTTACTATATGGTGTCCACCCCCTGTTTTCAAAGATTTTAAAAATCCGGTCACAGGGATGTTGGGGGTTCTTTTAACACCTGTTCGCTTTGGGAATTCTCAGCTGTGAACCTTCCCCCTGTCTCTCCTGATGAAATTGCTGCACTTTATGCCGCAGAAGAGCCTCCTCTGCTTCCTTCACTCGGTCCTCCAGGGGTCTCTGCTGCTGGGCATTTGGGCTAGAGGTTCTGGCTCAGGCAAAACCCCAACCTAGCCAGTTCCCCCCCAACTCTTGCCATTGTCCCTGGAGCATCACAGAGCTAGCCAGGGCTGCGGAGGGCAGTGACAGTGACCCATGCCCTGGCATGTCACAGCCCCCAGAGCCACACCTGCCAGACCACAAACCCCAGCCCTGGTCCCCACTGCCTGCCTCAGGGGCTCCTGGGCATCCTCACCCTGAGTGCAAAGGCAGCCTCAGGAGCCCCCCAGGGCGCTCTGGATCCAGGCTGCAGACACCCTAAAGCCATCACTGAAGGGGACATGGATGGGGACTGCAGCTGGATCTTCCAGTGCTCGCCAGTCCTGACTACTCTCTAAGTGAACCCAAACCTCATTGGCAGCACCGTGAGCACATTGACCCTGCTCGCCCCTCCTGGAATGTGGTGTTCCCACATCCTACACCAGCCCTTTGCAGGGAGTGACCAGCTCCCAGCTGCTCTGCTACCCTGGCCTTACTTTCTGTTTGCCAGCAACGAACTTAACGGATACACTCCTGAGAAATCTAGCACAACATTTGCTTCTCAGGAGGTCTTCGGCAAAAAGACTCCACTAATCCCTAGTTTTGCACAGAGAAGGAGGTCCTGACAAAGCATGAGGCACAGGCAGGGCTCTGGCATATGAATTCCTGAGCCGCAGGATTCCACCCATTGTTGTTCCCAGCTACTTTGCCGATATTTTAGAGCCAGTTCTGGACAAGGGCTGCTGCTGACAGGATAGGAAAATATGGAGAAAAAAAGGTGCAGGAGACAACAACAACAAAAAAAAACAACCAAGGGGGAAAACCCTTAGAAATACAGATCACAACAGAAGTCCTTGGAGATGGTTCAATAGAAAATGCCAGCAGCAGTAAGCAGAGCCTGAGGTTGCTCACTGCTACCCCAGGGGCTCCTCAGTCCCCTGCTGGTTTGTGTCTGATGCAGCCCTGCCTGGAAAGGGCTCCATGCTCTGGTGTTCCCAGCTTGCTCCAGGCTACGTTCTTAGCAGCACTGAAAGAAGAGGTGAAACAAAGAGCCATTTTCTGTGCTGCCTGCAAACTCTTCTTCTTCAGTGCCACTGGCAGAGATCATCCCTCTGTCAGCTTGGCACTGTGCCTGCTGCATCATCGTCCCTGTCCCTTGCATCAGCTCCTGCACATCATCAGCACTCGCTGTCCCACATCATGAACAGAGAGAGCTGTGTCAGAAGAGCAAGGAGTGCATTTTCTTGGCCTTTCTAACAGACACAAGAAGCATGAGTCCAAATAACTTTGTTGTTTGTTCCTGTCCTCCTTTTCGATAACTCTTTTCTGCTTTAATGCAAAAGCCTCTTTTCCTACATGGATGGAATGATCTGGAATTGGCAGTTGCTTCAGGCTGTCAGGCACCATGGGAGTTTTCTCTTGTCTCTGATGAGGATTTGGTGAATTTTCCATTGGTCACTTGGTGGTGTCACCATGGGCTGAGCTCAGCGGCCGACTCTGCTGTCCCGAGGGGATGCATTGGGACGCCAAGCCCCTCAGGGCTGGGATTCGGGGGAGGGCGGGCTCGGAGCGCCCAGAGCCTGGGCCCGTGAGGAGCTGTTGCTGGCGCTGGCTGTGCTCAGCCCGCTGTGCCGAGCAGCCGTGGCCATGGAGACAAAGGCGGGAGCTGTGGCCGAGGCCGGCAGGCGGCCCGGGCCGGCTCGCAGCTGCGAGGACGCCGGCAGCCTGTGCCCTGAGGCCGAGGCCGTGGCGGGCGGTTTGCGGGCAGGGCTTTTCCGAGTCGGCCGCAATGTGCTGCCTCCCGTGTGGGGCCGGCTGCGGCAGAGGCAGGCGGGAGCGCGGCGGGGCCAGCAGCGGCAGGCAGAGGCCGCAGAGAGCAGCAGCCCGGCCGGGCCCGCTGCAGAGCGGCACGGAGCTGCCGGGCAGCCCTCGGCCGTGTCTGTGCGCACAGGGCAGGAGCAGAGGCCGGAGCAGAGGCAGGAGCCGCGGCAGGAGCCGGCCATAGCGGCAGCTCGCCGTGCCCGGGGCCGCAGCCGCAGCTCTCCCCTGCCAGCCACAGCAGCGGCCGCTGGCCTCCAAGGCTCCGGCACTTCCCAAAGATGAGGGGCCCGGCCCCCAGCACGCCCTGGAGCCCCGCAGCCAGAGGAGCCGCCGGCGCCGCAAAGGGCAGTGCAGAGGGCGCAGGGTGAGGAGGAGGACATGAGGCTCGCTCTGGGCCGCGCTGTGGCAGCTGTGCCCTGTCAGCCTTCGCCTTGAGCCCTTTGCTTCTTTTCCATGAGCCTTGATCCCCATCCTTGGCCAAGGGCCCCCGCAGCCCTTTGCAGGGCTGCAGGAAAAGCTGCCTCAGTCACAGAATCACAGAATCCCTGGCTTGGAAGACAGACACTTTCAAGATGATCGAGTTCAATCTGTGGCCTAATACCTCAACTAAAGCACTGCACCGAGTGCCACATCCAGTCTTCTTTCAAAGGCTTGCAGGGATGGTGAGTCCACCAGCTCCCTGCAGGGGTCTGTCCCAGGAAGAACCAAGATAACACTGGGGCCTTCTACCCCCCGGCGCTTGGAGCTCTGGAAGTTTGTCTTTCTGCTTGGGCAAAGGCCATGGAAAAGGACTGGGAAAAGTAGTCACTAATCGAGTAACCTACAGAGCTCTAAATTGATGTGCAAGGAATACAGAAAAGACAGAAAAGAAAAAAGGCAAAACCCAAATGGCATCAGCAAAGTCTTGGGCATGAAGACGTAGCTGCAAAGGGTCTTCTCAGCCCTATTTCTTTGTATTTCTGGGAACCAGAGGAATCCTGCTTGAGCCTCTGGGGAGATGGGTTTGGGAGGTAAAAGTTCATGTCTTTTTTCTCCTTGGGGCAGCTCCTGTTCCTAGCATCAGCTGAGCCTCTCTCCAGCCTGATGCCTGTTCTGATTATTGCAGCAAAACAACTGATGGCAGACAGAACACACTGAACCTTGCAGAGACGTGACTTTTTCCAGTGCCAGCTGGGAGTGGGAGTCAGAAGAAAAACTCCCGAAAGCACAACTCCATTGGAAGATTGCCTTCCTTTTCATTGCGTAAAGAAGCTCTAGATCCACTTGTGAATTGTCAGTTGTTTGTAAGGATGGGAAGTTTTCTTTCCTGATTTTTTTCATGTGGTTTGGAAGTGGATGAGGCTCTCGTTCATTCACAAACTCCAGACTAAAGTGCCTTTGGAAGATGGCCCACGTGGCAGTTTTTGCCCAGCCATGGTACTTGTGGATAGAAGAAAGCAAGGGCAATGGTATTTGCAGCCAAAACCCAGCAAAGCTTGGCTCAGCCAAAACATCCTGGGGAGAGAGAGGCCTCCAGCTGTTCCTAGAAATCAGCAGAGTTCCAGCCAAATGGTTGTGTAGCACTAAGTGCAATCTCTTTGCCTGGATCAGAGCTTTGCTCAGCTGAAGAAGCAGAAAGATCAGCAAGGAGCTCCCAAAGGCCCCTCACATCATTTTGATTTTGCTCATCTTGTGTAAGTTTGCAACTAAACGTGTTTGCAGTTGAGCTAATGAGAGAAAAAAAAGTAAATAGAGGCTTTACGGTGGGGCCCTGACATTGCACAAGAGGAATCACCGGTGTGCATTTCATTGGAGCGCTCTCAATCCTATAAAAGTATTGTAGCCCTGATTTAAAATAGGCCAATATGAACCAATTTGGAGAGACAGAGACTAAAATGGCATATGGGTGTTTTTTAAGAGTGAGAAAAACTACCCAAAAGGTGTTGTTTTGTGACATTTTAAAATATACTACCTCAAAATCACCAACTGCAATAAATCAAGAGTTTAAAATGGAGTGTTTAGGTATATGAATAATTAAAACCACAAAAATGTGAAGATATGAATGCATGTTTTCATAAAAATCATGAAATTATAGACCAAAAAATACATGCCCGGAACTACAATGCAAAGGCAGGTAGAACTGTACTTGAATTATCTCTTTTTAGATTGCTGGAGTTTTTTCCTTGTGAAGAGGAGCTAGGGTATTGCTGAAGAAAAGTGGCACAAGCAGGACGGGGCAGCGTGCTGTGCTCCGTGCAGAGGCTGCCAGGGGCTGCCCGAAGAGCGCCCTGCTGCAGCCAGAGCCCTCCTGGCCTCGGGCCCGGGAGCAAAGGGCCAGGGCAGCCACCTCTTCCTCGTCCTGACCCTGCCACCGCTCCCTGCTGCTGCTGCTGCTGGTGCTGCTGAGGGAAAGAGAAGACTCTCCTAAGGCCCCATGAACGAATGCACTTACGCAGCCCTGGGGATGCCAGTGAAGGAAACCATGTGTCACATAAAGCATGTGTGACCAGAGTCACCAAACACCACCTAAACATGGAATTGTTGCACCTCTCTAGGACAGGCAGAAATTTAAAGAATTAACTGGGGACTTGAGGGCAGAAGAGGCCAGAGGAGGAAAATAACTCTGAGGGGGAAAAAAACCCACCATATCTGGAGGGGAAAATATCTCTGCCTGCTCAGAATCGGTCAAGGGAACATGTCTCTAATCCTCTCCTGAAAGGGATGCTTTCGATGAGCTTTGCACCTCCAGCTGCCTTGGACCAGAACCAGGAAGATGCAATTATGTAAATGTTAGATAGATAGATAGATAGATAGATAGATAGATAGATAGATAGATAGACAGATCTCATTACTGAAATCTCTCTTTACTGTCCTGTCTGCTGCTACACACATCAGAACTTGGTAGCCAGTGCCCTGCTCAACTACAATCCTGAGATTACTCTCCTGTTGCCTCAAAAAAACACACTCTTGGAGCATCTGGAGCATGTAGGTCATTATGGAATGCAATCAGACCCAGAGCATTGCACTGGGAACTGCACTCTTTGTGCATCTGTGCTCGGGCAAGTTCTTCTCTTGGACTTGACCGCAGTGATGGTGCTGAAGTGGCTGGAATCAGAAATGCAGCCCAGCCCCTCCCAGCTCCTGTGATCTCTGAGCACCAGCTGGAATGCAAGGGCATTGATTTCCTGCTCAATTCCCAAACACAACACACACTGATTCCCTGGGCTGCAAAAAGGCACAAGCACTACTAAGCTCAAAGTGACTTCTAAGGCCCTACTGGCTGGCCTGGGACCACAACAGCTCCTTCTGCTCCAAGGTCCCTGCACAGAATGATGTATTCTCATGCAAAAATACTGTATTCTCCAGAAGTGACACCTTGGAAATTAAAATTCTAGCAGACCCAGTCCTAGTGCTATAAAAGGGCAGAAAATATTGATGAAAAGAGCCTTAATTGGGAGAAAAAGAAAATGAATAAGCCTCTTCCTCCAAGCAAACAAAAAAAACTCAAGGAAAAAAAGGGGGTAAAGTCGCTTCCAAAAGTGGCTCAAATATTTGGACGCACTGAGGAGATTCTGAAGGTCCCTCACGAGGCTCCCATTGTCCAGGCTAAAGCTCCCTCAGCACTTCCTCACTGGCCTTGTGCTGCCCCCCCTTGCCCAGCTCCCCTGTCCTTCTGTGCACACGCTGCAGCCCCTCCATGACTTTCTGCTTCCCAGGGCCCACAGCTGCACACAGCACTCCAGCTGTGGCTGCAGCGCTGCCCAGCACAGGCCACGCTCACTGCCCTGCTCCTGCTGCCCCACTGCTGCTGGCACAGCCACCGTGCCCTTGGCCTTCTTGGCCCCCTGGCCCCACGCTGCCTCATCTTCAGCTGCTCACGGCCACCAGCCATGCGTCCTTTGGGCCCACGCAGCTCCCCAGACACAAAGGTGCCCATTTCACTTCAGATACTGCAGGCAGCATTGCAAGATGGCCTTCCTCTTCCGAGCAACACAAGACAGCAGTCAAGGACTTGCAGCTTCACCCCCACTCTGTGCTCCAATGCATTTGCCAAAGCTGCAGACTTTAGCACAAAATGGATCAGCAGAAACTTGCCCCTTCTGCTGTTTGTAGCATCTCAAAAGCCAAAAGGCAGTTGGGTCAACAGTGACTCTACAAGTGAAGAACGACTCAAGAAAACTGCAGAACACTTCCACAAGCCAAAGACACCTTTCCAAAAAGGGAAAAGAAACCAGCAAACTTTTTTGACCCTCCAGAACTACCACATGCGCCCTTGGCCGTCACACTGCAGAAGCCCAGAGATGGAGCTTCCCTGAGCCAAGCAGCCAAAAGCTCAGCCGGAGCCCCCAGCTTGGCACTGCCCCAACAAGACAGGTCAAAGGCCAATTTCTAGCTGTCACTGCCTGCAGGAAATAGCTACGTCCTGCAGGACTCCAGCACTCAGCATCCTCGGCCAGAAACATCAAGCGCTGGGTGCTCAGAAACTTGCACCTCTGCCTTGCACCAAAGACAGCACCCCCCACAACAGACGCTTACTCTCTTGGGATGATGAGCAGCCTGTGATGTGACCACAGCTGGACAAAGGCGGTGGTCATCTTTCTCGTTTTCCTCTTCTCTGGCTTCTTCTGCAATAGTAGAGAGAGCCAGGGGAAAGACGGCTCTTGCTCTCATCACCTGTGGCAAGAGAGAATCACAGGGGGACAGGCTGTTACCTAGTGCTTATAACCCCATTTCTCCTCGCATCTACAGCCACATCTTCTAAGGAGAGTTCATCAACATTGTTAACAATGCCATTCTATGTTACTCCAATCTCTACCTATGCGCAAAAAGAGTCAAATAGTAGATTGAGAAGGAAACACCATATACAGCAAAAAGCGCAGGAGCAAGATGGTGAATCATTATAGCACTGCTCTGCAAGTTTGCAGGCTGTGCTGCAACACCAGAAAAAACAAGGCTTTTGTAAGTGTGCAAGTGCCCACCGAAAAATGCCTCAAGCCTGAGGATGCTCCTGCACTGAGCAAGGCCTAGGGCTGCTCTGACACTCAGACCTTCCGTGCACTAAGGCAACCTTCTGATTTCACTACAATGACGTGGCAACCATACCCCGACAAGACAAAGCAAATGCTCTGTGTTGGTCTGTGAATTTATGCAAAGCAATAACCAACCATCCCTAGAGCGAACAGAAAATAGCATCGGAAGTTCTCCTGCGTCTCAAAGCAGCACAAATTCCCCTTGTGGGCCAAAGCCTGTTGTTCACGGGATCCAAGAGGAACCTCAAGAGTGCCCTCAGGTGTGGCCGCAGCGCTCCCAAGCACAGGGCCACGCTCACTGCCCTGCTCCTGCTGCCCCACTGCTGCTGACTCAGGCCACCATGCCCTTGGCCTTCTTGGCCATCTGGCCACACGCTGCCTCATCTTCAGCTGCTCAAGGCCGCCAGCCCTGCGTCCTTTTGGCCCATGCAGCTCTCCGGGCACAAAGTTGCCTGTTTGACTTCAAATACAGCATCCACCATTTCAAGATGGCCTTCTTGGTCCACAATTGCATCTTCTAAGGAGATGGCATTGAATTTACAGAATAGAATTCTCAGTCCCTCTGACTAAATGGAACTGGGCTAATTCTGCTCTCTAGGAAGTTTCTCTTAGTTCAGTGTTCCCCTCTGGCTGCTGTCAGCAAGCGACATTTTCTCTGCAAAACTGAGCTTGTAGTTCTTCAGGGCTCTGAGATGGAAACTAGGAACTGTCCACTTATGCCTTTGTTACCTTTGTTGAAGGCATGAAAATGGATTTTCTTTCGGTCTCCCTAGCTGGCCCTCTACTGCTACTGGCCAAGCTGACAGCTTGCTCTACAATTCCTAAACACCAGGAACATGAAATGTCCCTTTCTCACTCAGCTCAGGATCAGCACCACGGAATACAGGCTTCATGTGACCTTTAGTGGGAAGGGAAAATGAAGCAGATGCTGTCAGAAAACTGCCTGGGCTGCTGAATCCCACAGAACAAGTCAGCCCAAACAGAGATGATTTCCCGTGTCACAACATCCCTCCAGCAGACACATTTCATTTACACAGCCAGCAAGGGATATGGACAATATGGACAATATTCTTGCTTTTGCCTACACTTCAGCCTGTTTAGCCAGTAAATGAATACAAACATGACCAAGAAAATCCAAATTGTTCTTTAACACTCAATGCTCCTGTTCTACCAAAGACATAAAACAGCTTCTTAAATCCACTCCTTCCGGTTTTGTTTTGTTTTGTTTTGTTTTTTTTTTAATCAGTTGCATGCACTAATTCTCTTTAATTTGCTGGAAATGCTTGCCCAGAAATGCTTCCCCAAAATCCCCCTGAGCTGTGACAGACACTCACTGCTTTATAGATTGCACTTCCTTGCAAAGAGAATCACTAGTTAAGCACTTGGTAAAGGCTCAAGTTAGACAGTCAAATCCTTTCATGACAAAATTGAGGAAGAAAGAAGCTTTCCCTGAATTCTGGGAACAACTGCAGAGATTTTAGAAGGCATTCCAAGAAGGTCTGCCAGTCTACATTTTCAAAGGTATCTTGCTTGTCCCAGAAACTGAGGAATCGACAGACTCTGCTGCCACAGACTCTCTTGTGGAGGGAACGGAAGCCCTGCAGGTTCCCCTGCAAATGCTGCTCCTGTGGCTACAGACACCCTCTTTTTAGCTAAAAGCCTTGGCAGGAGCTTTACCAAAGCAGTGGTATCCTAATGCTCTTTCTCTTTCAAAATCAGAAACTCAGCCACTAAGAAAGAGCAGGAAGACCTACAAATGCCAAGTTAGTTTACACCCTAACCTAAGCAGAAGGGAAACCTCTTACGTGCAAAGTGTGTCATATAATAAATAGAAAAGGAAACGCCACAAGCAGCAAAAGCTGCTTTGGCAATGTGGTGAATCATGCTGTTAGTGTTGTGCAAGTTTGCCCCAACACTAAAAGAACAAGCCTCTTGTCAGTGGGCAGCTTCTCACTGACAAATGCTTGGACCGGGGGGGACTCCTGCTCTCAGCAGGCCTAGGGCTGCTCTGACACTCAGGCCTTCCATGCACCAAGGCAACCTTCTGATGCCACTATGACAACGTGGCAACCATGCCCTGACATCACAAAGCAAACGCTCCATGTTGGTCTGTGAATTTATGCCAAGCAATAACCAACCTTCCCTACAGCAAACACAGAAGAGCCTGGGAAGTTCTTCTCTGTCACAAAGCAGCACAAATTCCCCTCATGGGCCAAACCCTGTTGTTCAGGGGATCCAAGAGGAGCTCCAAGAGTGCCCCAAGCACCTACAGCCTGTACCCCAGCTGAGCACTCAGATGGGATACAAGCAAAGGAAACCAGACCAAGAAAATGGTCCACAGCCCAGGGCTCCTGTGGATGTACATCTCTGCCTTTCTTTCCCTTTGGAAGCAGTCAAACTGGCAACTTGAGGGGAAACCAAGGGCTTTGTGGGGGCTGCATTGCTCTGCACACACCCAGGCCACCCGTGGCACAGAGCTTTGGTGCCTAAAAGGATAAACCAGCTGGAAAATGTTTCATTTTGACCTTTCTTACCTGCTAACAGAAGTTGCCAAAATGAAAGTTTCCAAGCAGGGCCTGATCCCTGTTGCCAGCTCTGGGCTAGAAAGGAGGCATTACTTTGTTTCAGTGGTGGGTGCATAGGGAATCACTTCCCTAAGCCCTGCACACCCAGCAATCTCACCTACCCGTTTTGTATCCATGGAACTAAGACATATTCAATACTTTGCTGAAACTCATAGGCTAAACATTACCTCAAATTTATTGACATATTTCAATCACTTCTCAGAATTTACTGACATGAGAATAGGAGTGTCCTGTAGGTCCCTGCTGGTCGTTGCCACAGGTTCAGGAGGCGATCCATGCACAAAAGAACCTAAGACACAACTGGGCTTGCAAAGCAAATTTATTCCATTAGTTGCAGTAGCAAATAATACATACCAACCCCTGGATTCCCAAAAATCCACTGAGCAGGAGAAGGAGATGGAGCGTGGTGCTCGGCAGCAGGGGCAGTTAGGCAGTGCACTTCCAGGACATCCCCTGGATCAAAACGCTGTGCATCATATCCTTCTCACCCTTCCAGCTCAGAACCAGGCCTTGTATCTCCTGCTAAGGATGTGGAATTTTCCCAGTTACAGCACCAGCTCACACATGGCTGGCGTGTGAGATGATGGCTCAGGATGACTCCATTACTCCCTGCCACCGACGGCTCCATTGTTCCCCTTTCACAGCTTGACTGCCCACCGATTGACCAATACATTGTTTCTCTTTCAAGGGTCAAGGTCCCACCTGTTAAACAAGACACTTTCCTTCACTGTCTTGTCAACCTGCTCAAACATGGATCAAATATGGCAGGGCTTCGGGCCCGTCTCTGGTTCCTGACACAGTCATTTGGGCAATATTCCCATTCCTCAAATTCTCCTTTGGTTGTCAAGAGCCTCCTAAAAACACTTTCTTCCCTTTGAATGCATTCCAGCTATGTTCTTAGCAGGAGCACTCTCCTTATTCTCAAGGCCAAGATCGCCAGTTGCACACAGTAAGCACTGCAGTGGGGGAATACAGGCTTCAGCACTCCTGTTAAAGCTAAAAGAATTCACAAGACTAAGCCCTGTTGGTACACGCCTCTTCTTCCTATTCTGGGAATCAAACACATCAATACACCCTGCAAGTGCTCTTGCTGAGTGAAGCCACATTGCTGTGTCAATAAAGCAGCTGGGACTCAGTTTCTTCATGCAGGGAAAGCCAATTCTTTATTCACATAACTCATTTGTACACGATTTTCACAGATCTCATGTTCAGTCCAGCTGGCTGGTAGTTTCCTTATCACACAATTTATTGCTTAGAAGGTGTATTAGTGTGTACATGCAAAGACTCACTCTTTTTAAGACTCACTCTTACTCAGGTGATTACATTTTTTTTCGTGGATGCTCATGGGAGAGATTTCTTGTTTATTACAGATGCAAACAGTTTTCTTAGCACAATAGCTTGTTGTGCTAACTGCACTCATGACTGTTCCCATGGGAAGATAGCTGGCTGCACGTAGAAGATGTAACAGGCTATCTGGGAATTTACTATAGCAAGGCCTGATTTTATAAGGCCTTTCTTTTCTAATAACCCTACCTGTGTGGAACAGATTATGACTTTCTTTCAGAAATTAATGAAGAAAACACAAATTGCCTGCTCAAACCCTTCTGCCCCCTTCCAAATCAGTTCACTCCTCAAGCACAAACCTCAGGCACATCCCCGACTGCCTCTCTCCCAGCAACTCAGAGCTGCATTGCACAGCGCATGCTGTGCACCACAAAGCACAAAGCAGGCTGGCCTGGTGGGCCTGAATATTTCTGCCAATCACTCTGCATCTCACACCTTTGCTCTGGCTCAGTGCAGAACTGCAGGATTGCAGGCGCTTCCTCCCAGAGCTGCGTGAGGCGCTGGCTCCTGCAGATGTGCCCTGCCAAGCTGTCCCTGCCTCACGCTGGCCTCACTTCCCTGGCACAAGTGCCGGGCCTGAAGGAGCTGCCCTGTGCTCCAGCCTGCAGAGCAGCCCGGCTCCCTGCCCCGGTGCCCAGAGGGCTGCACACACTGCTGGCCTTTGCCAGGGGTTGCAGGGCAGCCGGCAGAAGAGGAGGAATCCTCAGCCAGCCCAGCGGCCCGCGGCTGCCCTTGGCCTTTCTCTGCTCCTGGGCACACTCCAGACGGCCAATGCCTCCAGGCCGGGCTGTGCCCAGCACGGATGCGCTTCCCCTCAGCAGCAGCCAGCTGCCACCTGGACTCTGAGAGCGGAGGATTCACCCGCTCCCAGCAAGAGGCACCCAGGGCCCGGCTGCTGCCTCTTGCAGCTCCAAGGGCCTCCTTCCAGCCTGCCTCTGCCGGGGCTCAGGCTGCTCCGGCCTCTGCCGGGGCTCTGCTGGGGCTCCAGCCAGGGCAAGGCCAGGCCCGCTCTCACCTCACAGGCGCTGACAGCTCTGCACCACAGGAGACCTTCCCGAGCACCCTCTCTGATCTTTCTGCTTTCTCACTTGAGCAAGGCTCTCCTCCAGCCAAAGAGATTATTGCATTTAGGGATCCAAATCCAAGTGGCAGGAACCCCAATGCTCTGCAGTCACAGCTGAAGGCCTGCATCTGCACAAGATGTTTGGGCTGCCTCATTCCTCCTTTGGTTTTGCCTTCAAATGCCATTGCCCTTTCTGCCTCAACTAGAAATACCACAGCTGTGCCATAACCAGCCAGTGGCTCATATTCCAAAGGCAGTGTGGTCTGGAGAGGATGAATGAAGAGGAGCCCTCCTCACTTATGAAACCATACAAAAGAAGCCATATGTGTGACTTAGCACCAATAAAAAACAATTGGTAATTCAGAAGGAAATGTTGAATTTTCTGAAGGGGTCAGAAGGAGGAGAATCTTCCAAATGAGTTGATGTTTCAGAAACTTTATTAATTACAACTCTAATCTGTAATTCTATGCTACAAATCTGTTCAGCAACCCTACTCTAAAATCCTACTCTAAATTGGTAACAGAGAAACAGAGATAACATCTTGACATGATTGCTATGTTCTCGTCTCCTAGGGTTAGGGTTAGGCTTAGGCTTAGGCTTAGGTTTAGGCTTAGGTTTAGGTTTAGGTTTGGGTTTAGGCTTAGGTTTAGGCTTAGGCTTAGGTTTAGGCCTAGGCTTAGACTTAGGGTTGGGGTTAGGGTAAGGTTAGGGATAGGGTAAGGGTTAGAGGTAGGGATAGGGTTAGGGTTAGGGTTTGAGTTAGCATTTAAGGTTAGGGTTAGGGGTTAGGGTTAGGGTTTAGGGTTAGTGTTATTCGTCTTCTTCACTGAGTTGATGAGTTGTGCCAGGATGAATGGTGGCTTGGCTGAAGTTACAAATGGATGCTGTCCACCGGAAAAAAAAATACAACAAAGAACAGTGAACCATTACTTTCCAAGCTCATTGCTTCAGGGACTCAATCAGGATACATCAAGTTCCTGGAAAGACCCAGAAAGAGGAGCAATGGGACCATCTGCTCCCCAGTCATCTCCAGTGTGCAAGACCTTGCCATCACAGGCAAACCTGGCCCAGAATCCCACTCATCTGTTTATTGTGATGTATTCATCATGCTGGGATTTTTGCCCTGCCAGTGCTCTAGAAATGGCGCTTTCTGTCCCTGGGTTTTCTTCCTTTCAGGAAACTCCAGTGACTCACATAGGCCCCTGCCTTTGAAAGACAGGCACTGTGCTGATTCCCACAGGGACAGAAAGCAGTGTCTACCTTTCCATGCCCTGGCCCTCGTGTGCTGGATGGCACCTTCCTTCCCAGCAGGGCCAGCCCAGTGGCACTGGGCCCTGCAGTTCCCTCTCTGCCACACAACCTGGCAGTAACCCTGGCGCAGTTCCCGTCTGCTTGAGTGTGCCAGGCAGCAGATGGGACTGGGACAAGTCCCTCCCAGCTGTCCCTGTTTGCGTGGCAGAAACCTCTAAGGGTGGGCTGGGGGGCACAAACCAGGGCCCCTCAGAGGCTCACAGTGAGCTCCCCACAGCCCCTCCTGCCCACAGCCAAATCTCTGACTCCTAGGCTGGGACTGGCTTCCTTGGGCTCCTCCACCACCATTTCATGTCTCTGTACCCCACATTGCTCTACTTCAATTCTTTTGCCTTTAGATAAAACTGAACACCCCACCGAATCACAAAAAAGAGCAACAGAAACAGACAGACGACAGAGCACCTCTCCTCACAATAAATGCGGGAGGGAGCTGGAGTTATTCAGTTTTGTGAAGGACAGGCCCCGGGGAGACTTTACTGCCACTTTCCAAGACGTCACAGTGGCTTTGAAGAAAGTGGGGGAGACATCTTTTTTAACAGGGCCAGTTACAATAGGATGTGGACAAATATTTTTAAACACAAAGGGCATCTAATCAGAGTAGGTCTAAGGGAGAACTTGTTTACTTGGAGCATGGTGCCACCCTGGCACAGCTTGCCCCAAGAGCTTGTAGGAGCCCCATCCCCGCAACCATTCTGGCTCCGGTGGCAAAGGGCTCTGAGCAACCTGATCTCTTTAAAGATGTCTCTACTCATTGCAGGACACTTGCACCACAGGACCTTTACAGGGCCCTGCCAGCCCAGCCCAGTCTAGGATTCCTCACCATTTTCATTTGAAGAGCAGCAAGAGTGGAGGTGAGGAGGAAGGGGGCTCATCTGCTGCCTTGGACTTGAGTGGAGGAGGAGCCCATCCCTCAGAGCCTGTTTCACCTGCAGCCCCTTCACATTTTACCTGCAGGAGCTCCTTGGCAGACCAGCGCCGCTCCTCGTCTGTCTGCAGGCAGCAGCTCAGGAAGTCACGCAGCAAAGCCGAGAGGAGCTTGGGCTGCCGCAGCTGTGGAGTCCCTACTGTGGCTATCAGGTGTGTAGCCTGGAGAAAAAGGAGACACCAGGCTCCACCTCCTGCTTTCACATCTCTAAGGCTCTCCCAGATCCCTTTGTTTAACCTCTGTTCTTCGGTTGCAGTTTCTGCCCTGGCACAGACCCAGAGATGACTTTCCTTTACCAACCAAAAAACCCAAACCCCGATGCAGCCACAGCTTTTCCACCATCCCTCAGATCTTGCCTTGGCAGCTGATTTCATTGTCTGACCTAGTTAGTGGGAACTACATCAGCAAAAGGACATTTGCATCTCTGAGGATTCATGCCAGCTTGAGAGGCTTTTTGGAAGAGGGACTTTGCTATACTAACTAATTTCATGGGTTAGTACATGAAAGGCATCTCTGCAGTGCTTTTTGGTCCTTTAAGCGCACGTGCCCTAGAACAAAACTCATCAGGCTTTTTGTGCTGTTCTTGAAAACAATGGTAATTGGAAGAAAAGAAAGGAAATCCATCAGTTAATACTCAGGTAGGGAAACAAACATTTACAATCTCCGCTTCAACACAGACACATTAAGATGCCTGCACAAATGTATTGGGATGAAAATGCCTGCTTGGGCACAGAGGAGCCACCTGCAGCTCTGTCTCTCAGCAGTCTGAAAATTTCAGCTTCCCATTTTTGCAGCAAGAGAAAAATTGTCTAGGTCAGAAGAAGGAGAGGTTCCATCCCTATGGCCACCCTCTAGTCATTTGGCTACTCAAGTCAATGCATGAATGGTAGGCCCATCCCAGAAAGTGCCAGGAATCACTGGGAGGTTTTGGCAGGCTCTCCGCATCACCAGGCTCTGGCTTGGTGATGTGCAGAATGTTGCTTGGGCTAGGAGGAAAACACGGTCACTGAGTGTTTCAACAGCACTGCACAAGAAGCAGAAGAGACTCTGTGGCCTTTACACCCGCATGCCCATGTTTCCCAATAAGAAGAAACTGCACACAGGGTTATGTTCCTCTCTAAAGACCACAATTTTAGAAACTTTGTTGGGTTTGGGTTTCCTTCCTTCATTTCTGGAAAGATAACGACACTCTTAAGATGCTCTTTTCCTGTTATTAAGGCCATCTACACAGACAAAAGAACTGGAACCACTAACCCAAATGAAAGTGTTGCCTGAGAACACTTTGTTTGTTTGGAGTTTGTTTGCATGTGGTAAGGCTTGAATTCCCCCATTGATGCAACCAAAAGTACAGCAGATGCTGATGTGTCGCAGGGACATTTGTAGGAGGGGACCTTGGTGGAAGTAATTCCAGCAGACGGCAATGGGATTTTGTCCAGTGGCACACAGGACCTGGGACAGGTGAGAATGGCAGTGGGATCAGTGAGTATTTGCTCCTTACCGTGCCAGAACTTTCACTCAAGTAAGGAGGTTCTTGTTCTATCATTTCAATTCCCACAATTCCAAAAGACCATATGTCCACTTTGGGGCCATATGGTTGACCTGTCACCACTTCAGGCGCCGTCCACCAAGGAGTCCCGGTTACTGAGCACCGTCTGCTCTGCTCAGGGGTGAGCTGAGTAGTGAGGCCAAAATCAGCTGAGGAGAAAACAAAATACTGGTTTTATCTGAATTCTGTGCAGTTAGGAAAGCAAGCAAAAGAATTCCCCAGTAGAAGTTTGAAATTGTGCGATTGAATCTCCTGGCATTGGTGACTTCCAAAAAGTCCCCCATTTTTTACACTGCCTCTAGCAGTGGCTTTTGTTCTTTGGAAACTTTGGACTTGTAACTCCCTCCCTCTGGAAGGGACACACACAGAGCAAGGCCACTCTTGACTGCTTGTGGTTCCTTATACCTCTGTGCATGTTCCAACTGTGCCCTCAGCTCGCAGCAGGGGTCCCTGCAGTGCCACCAGCACCATTTCTGGGTAGCTGGCAGTCACTCCAAGCAGCCCCACACCCACATCCCTGGAACGCTGAACCTGACCAAGAATATACTGACCCAGTTTGACAGAACCGTTGGTTTTGAGAAGGATGTTGTCACTCTTCACGTCTTGATGGATCACATTGTTTGAATGAAGAAAATCCAGTCCTTGCAGGCACTGAGCGAGAAAACAGAAACAGAAGGGCAAAAATGAGTGATGTGATTTCATCACACAAGAAAGGAAACAAAGAATCTGAAAGATTCCCTCTCCAGGGGAATGGGGAGTAATGACAGAACAGTAATGGCCACTGAGAGGAAGAGCTTGCTGCTCCAACACCTGCAGAGCAGGACCTTTCTGAGGAAAGGCACGTCAGCTTTTGAAAGAGCAAAAGCACCTGCTGTTGTAGGCTGTCCCCTGCCAACCAGCCAGGATGACTCCTGCTGCAGGGCATGTGCTCAGAAGCAAAGAGCATTCTGGCTGCACTCCTGTCCTTTTTAGCTGAGGACTGAGAGAAACGAGTCTCTCTCTTTTTTCTTTGCTGTTTGTTTCAAATCCTGCCACCAGCACCTTTGCTTTTACAGGCAAGGAATGCAGTGAAGACAGACTCCAGGCAAACATTTAGCGAGGCAAAGTGGAGAACAGCAAATACAAATACAAGAGACAGAGCAAGAATACAACAGCAGGAGCTAAGAGTACTGGCACTGAGTACAGGGAGTGCAGGGGCACTGGCAGGCCTTTCACTTGAGATGCTTTTACTTGCCCATAGCATACCAGCAGCACAGAAACAAAGCTTGGCACAGGAAACCTCTCCTGTTCTGAGCCCCTGTTTCCCAGACAATCCTGCCCAAGGCCTTGGAAACACAGCTGGGATTGCTGACCTCCCGACTGATGGCTGCTGTCTCATCTTCAGACAGGCAGGTCTGGCTGACGATATCGCTCAGGACACCTCCATCCATGTACTCTATAACCAGCAAGAGTTCCTCGCCCAGAAGGTAGCTGAAAGAAGGAAACAAGGGGGTAGAGATGAACATGCATGGCTACATTGATTTTTGCTTCCAGGTTTCTTATTTCCAGATGCCTTTGTGACAAGGACAGAATCAAAGGAATAGATATTCCCTCCTGGCTGTGCATTGTTTGCAATCTGTGCAGTCTCAGAGAGGAAGACACATCTGTGAAAAAGGAGATGTCTTAGATGGGCAGCAAATGAAAAGTGCAGTTTAGAAACAGCCCAGATAAAAAACCTGTCAGGCATGGTGTTTCTGGAAATAAGCACCTAGTCTTCCTGGCATGCATAGCAATGGCAGGGAGGGGCAACAATCCAAGCGAAATCAACTTTAGGATGGTTCATCTGCACTTAAGAAACTTTAAAAAATCAATCCCAAATAAATGTGGAGGCAGTGAACTTTGAGGCTATTGAGTTAGGAAGATACAGCTGATCCAGGTTTTGAATAATTTTGGAGTAATTATCAAACTAGGTGTGCCAGGGAAGACTGATGCAGACAAGATGCACTCTCTTCTCATCCATTGGAGATGAGTAGAGAAATAGGAATAAATAAAAATTAACAGCTTTACTTGCTGCCACTGACCAAAGTGGGTTTTTAACCTGTCATGTTTGCTTTATGTAAACACACATCCATGGGATAAGACCATGACCTCTCACCTGTCTAAATAATTCACAACATTGGGACTCCTATACCTCTTCATGATCATTATTTCATTAAAGGTTAGCTCCTTTCTCCTCACTCCTTGAAGATTTATTTTTTTTATTGCCACCTAAAATGACATTGAAGATCAGTAACTTGGGAGGTTGGTGGTACAAGACCACAAGGCACGTGGAGGGAGTGATTTTGCAATGACACAGCTGAGCTGTGCCAAACTGCCTTGTGATTAGGCACTGCAGTCATTAGGAACTGACATTCCAACAGCCCATTTCTCTGCTCCCTTGGGAGCCAGTTACAGGACATGTGGGGCCACTGACATTTTGCCTTGACCACTTGGTAACAGCAGTGTCTCAGTTATCACCCACAAACCTCTGACCGCACTCTCTGCTGCTTTGTTTGGGACTCAGAAGAAGTAATCCATGCCTTAATACTCTGTGGATACATCTTGGGATATGGGCAGGGCTTAGGGCTATCAGGGATGCCTTGCAGATCTCTCCCTATGTGCAATTCCCAAGTGCAGCACTGCAGGTGGCCAAGGAACTACCAGTAACTTTCAGATGGATTTGCCGGCAGCCAGAAATGAGAATTCAGGACTCTGAAGCTGTAGCCCCAAAGAGCAGTGAGGTGCTCAAAGGCACCGCCTTTGTTTTAGCAATGGAGAGCGAGTGAGCGCGTCCTTCTCTGAAAGGAACCGCTGCCCTCCGTGCCTTCCTTCCGGCAGCTGAGGAGGACTGTGCAGAGTTTTTCAAGAATGGCTTAAAGAAAAAGGCCATGAGACATACAATTGAGAGAAAAGTAAAAGGAAAAAGTAAAGCAGTTCCTAACAGTTCTCAGCCTTCTGATTTCTATAAACAATTAGACTCTCTTTATAAACAATAAAGTTCTCAGACTGTCTTCCCATAACAAGCAGAACACCGTCTCTGGGAAAAGCTGGCAGCCTGGGAACAGATGAAGAAGTTTTGGGAACACTGGTTCTGTTTTTAATAAACAATTGTAGGTATTCTAAAACAAAAGGAGTGGTTAGACGTTTCTCTGTTAGCCTATCATGAAATTGGATTACAGAATATGCATGAAGTTCGTTAACTCTGTTATTTAAGGTGATTGACTGATCAATAAATTTGAGTTCGATGCATTATAGGATGGTCGTTCTCCCTTCATCTCCAACAAGTGGTTGACCCCTGGACGTGACAGCGAACGTTTTCGGGGATTGCGAACACCACGGGGAGTTCGATGCATTAAAGGATGGTCGTTCTCCCCTCAATCTCCGACAAATGGTGGAGAATGCGGGCAACCACGGGAGGTGAGGACTTGTCCAGGTTCCGAGGAGCAGCTGCGGAACGGCAGTAAGCACGAATAAACCAAGCGGGTTTCGCATAAACAAAGCTGACGAAACCCGCCGAGACGTGCCGTGCCCCAAGCGACCGTATAGACGAGTCTTGGCTGGTACGTGTGGCCGAACGCCTTTGGTGCTGCAAAGCGCGCGCATTTACATAGGTATGGAAAGGCAAGCCGCATAGAACTTTTTATTACTTTCTTACAAAAAAGGCAAATTAAGGGAAATGAATTGGCAAAAGGATTTAACAGGTCTTTGGACTTACGGCTATGATAAAGGGATTTTCCGTAAGGTTTAGGACTTAACGGGATGTCGTGACTTCGGTGATTTATTGTGGGAGGCTGCTTTAGAGAGTGATAAATCTGTCAAGAAGCTAAGCAAGCCATGGCGGGTGATGTACGGTTCACTTTTTCAGTACGCCTCTGAGTGCAAAACAGCAGCCGCAGCTCATGGCGCTTGCGGTGCTGTGCTACTCCGAACTCGGCATGGGCGCAGCGGCGGGAGCGGAGGCAGCGGCGGGGAGAGCGGAGCCGCCCCGGCATCGGAGCCGCTGCCGCGGGAGCCGCGCCGGGAGCGATCAAAGAAGCAAGCGCTGCGGGAGCCGAACGCCGCGGGGGGAGCGAAGAAGCCGCGCCACCGCGGGGGGAGCCACGCGTGCAGCGGTGCCTGCAGCAGTCAGCCAGCAAACAGTGAGCAAACAAAGAGCCCAGCGCGAGGGGGGAGTTTTCGCCCGCTCCGACATACGCGCCGCGGGACCAGAGCGCTTTTTGCAGCGGGAGCGTTTCTCCCTCCCCCTGCAGCCGGCAAAAGCTACAGTTTAAGACCTAACAGCCGTAATAAGTATGACTCTTGTCAACAAAAGAAAAGATTCCTATTGCAATTAAAAGACCAGTGAAACTAAACAAGCGACACCAAGGACTATTGCTGTCAGGATGTTTTTCACCTAAGTTAGAAAGATCTCTTGTTCTCCCTAGCGCACGCTGTGAAACAAAAAGCCCAGCGCAGAGCGGGGGGGGGGCCCGTCCGCTCCGGCATAAGCGGCGACCGGAGTGCTTTTCCAGCGCCTCAGCTTGTCTCTTTGCCCCGCAGCTGGGAAAGAGCCTCGGGTTTTGACCTTACAGTCTAATAGATGTGATCTTTTGTCAACAAAAGGAAAAGATTCCCTGCTGAAATTGAGAAACTAGTGATGGTAAACAAGCGAAGTTAAAGGAACTCTTGTTCTTCCTGGCAGAAACTGTGAAAGACAAATCAGTGTAGTGAATACGGAAGTCAAGTTTCAGCCGAATTGGCTCAGCATCCATTATGCTGTCTTAAAACCACCTGTATTAATAGAGACTGCAAATATCAGAAGCATAGACTCTAATCAGTAGAACATCAAACTCTAAGATTGCATTTTGAAAGGTTTAAAATTGTGTAAGATGTGTTAAAGTGATTGTAGAAGTGAGATGTAATGAGTGTGGTTTTTGTATTTTTTAAGCTTTGTTTAGATGTGATAGATGTAGAAGCAAGCACTGAATTCAAAAGAATTTTTTCACAGGTATACCTTGAATAAATATATGTTTAAGTGTATTTAAGTATAAAAATGCTATAGCAAACACGTGAAGAAAGTTATTTTAGCTTAATATTTTAGAATCAGGCCTGTAAGTAAGTTATAGTAAATGCTATATATTATTTCTATAGTAAGTTTTATCTGTTGTTAAGTAGTTTAAGTTAAGTTATAGTAAATGCTATATATTATTTCTATAGTGGGTTTTATCTGTTGTTGAGTAGTTTAAGTTAAGTTATCAATCAAGTGTTACATGTTTTGCAAATAAGTCTGCTATAATTAGTCGTTAGACTTCCCAGAGGATGAGTAACTGAAATTAACTTTATTTTAATAATTCCGTTTAGTATATTTATTTTAGGCATAATTTCCTCAAAGCAGTTAATTCTGTAAATTACTTTCATATATTCTAAAATTCTTGGAGCATTAATTTATTGCTGCTTTCTAAGTCTGTATCTTCCAGAACATTTTTTTTTAAAGTTATGAGTCTTCAAGTGACATCCTGTCTCCAATTGTAAAGGCTATTAATTCTCTGAATATGAATCAAATATTATTTCCTACTGGGAGCTGAAAGCTGGAAGCCATACTCATTTGTTAGGAAGATTTGTTAAAGTTTTGCTCCAAGTGTTTCTATTAGATAAAAATAGGTCTTACAATGGTATTTATTGTCTGTGTCACAGAACACACCAGTAAAAAGATAAAAATGGAAAAACCCTAAGCATCTTTTGTTTGCTGGGGTCCTATTTATTTGCAAAAAAGATACTACAGTAAGTCCTACTCCTTACTGGGAAATAGCTTTAGTTTCTCAGATCATGCTTTTACAGAAGTGTGCAAGTTAATTATCTAGTGATCTCTGTTTGTCAGTTTTAAAAATATGAGAGTCAAGAAAATGACAAATGTTTGCCCTTACTCTAATGAATATACATAGGCATTTTCCAAATCTGATGACTTGCCTGCCTTTTGGGAAGTCCTAATGGAAGTCTTATTGTTACATACTTTCTGAAATACTACCTTTTTTTCACAAGATTCTTGTATGCCCTAGAATTACATCTGTGCATTCTTTACTTTGTAAAGAAATCTTTAGACTTAACAATTCAAGATAAGTTGCACCTTATTAGTATGGTCTAATTCTAGTCCTGCTTTCAGTTCAGAATTATTGATGAAAGAGAAAACAAGCAAAGTAATTCTTAGAGCATAAAGTTTAAGCAGGGTCAGTAGAGCATGAATCTTCATTTTTCAGCAGGATCTAAACACTGCCTCAGCTTTAGACCTTTATGAATCTCATGAGCAAAAAATCTTGGCTTATTATCGTGGGAGGTACAGTGTATTTTGAAAAGGGTTAAAACTCAAAGTACATCATATATAGCCTCGATAAGGTGTAGAAAACTGGTGCCTTTAAAACAACATTCTGTTGTAGGTCCTATAAGAGGAGATCCCAATCAAGCATTAGATGACTGCATTAGAAGGTGACAAAGGTGTGGTCTTCAGGTGTCAGGAACAGTAAGGTTAAAAACTGAGAAGAAAAGGAAGGTCGATATAAAAACAGAAAAATGAGGTTCACTTTTGTTATATTGCTTAGTATAGTAGTAGCTGAAGAATTAAAAGTAGCACATGTTAGTCAACCTAGAGATAATGTGTGGATAACACTTGCTAGATAGACTAATCAGTCATCGCTTTGTCTCAGCCTTGGAGGAGCTAGAGCTTTTTAAAAGTGCAAACGCTAACATAACCAGCACTTCCAACAGTGAGTAGTTCAGCTTTAATTACTCTAATTTTCAAAAGATGAGTCAGCATAAACAGACATAAGCTACTCTAGATTCATCTCTAAATCCGAAAATAGTGTCCAAACAGCTTTATAACCAGTGTAAAGGCTCTACTATTATGACACCTAAGAAATTACCCACAGGGATATTTCTAATTTGCGGAGATAGAGCCTGGAATGGAATACCAGCCCAACCTCAGGGTGGATCTTGTTATTTAGGCAAGTTATCATTATTCCACCCTGACATATCTGTGCTGATGCAACTAAGTCATAAGACTAGCAGAGAAAGGCGCAGCTTACATAACTTAGACTGTAGTCAAATAGGAGATCCATTTTTCTGGAGTAAATTTAAACAAGTGATGGTCTCAGCTCTCCTACCATGGGGTGCTGCAAGCAAAGCATTGACTTTAGCAAAACAAATAGGGTGTTGGGCTAAGGGTGAATTGAATAAGACATCACAGATATTAGATATGTTAACTGCAGATGTACAAAGTGCTAATCACGCTGTTTTACAAAATAGAACTGCTATAGATTTTTTTACTGCTAGCACAAGGCCACGGGTGTGAAGAGTTTGAAGGGATGTGTTGCATGAACTTATCTGATCATTCTGTATCTATTCATGCTAAGTTAAAAGAGCTACGACTAGGGCTTAACAGCCTTAAGGAAGAAGAAGGATTGGGAATTGATGAATGGCTTAAAAGCTTAGGATTGGGACCATGGTTAAGAAACCTTGTAATATATGCTATAGGGATATTAGGTGTACTTTTATTGCTTTTATTTATCTTACCTTGCTTCTGCAGTTGTATCCAAAAGATGGTTGGTAGGATGATAGAGAAGACCTGGCAAACTAACCTCTTTTCTCTCAAAGAAAAAAACGGGGGAAATGTGGAGAGTTTTTCAAGAATGGTTTAAAGAAAAAGGCCATGAGACATACAATTGAGAGAAAAGTAAAAGGAAAAAGTAAAGCAGTTCCTAACAGTTCTCAGCCTTCTGATTTCTATAAACAATTAGACTCTCTTTATAAACAATAAAGTTCTCAGACTGTCTTCCCATAACAAGCAGAACACTGTCTCTGGGAAAAGCTGGCAGCCTGGGAACAGATGAAGAAGTTTTGGGAACACTGGTTCTGTTTTTAATAAACAATTGTAGGTATTCTAAAACAAAAGGAGTGGTTAGACGTTTCTCTGTTAGCCTATCATGAAATTGGATTACAGAATATGCATGAAGTTCGTTAACTCTGTTATTTAAGGTGATTGACTGATCAATAAATTTGAGTTCGATGCATTATAGGATGGTCGTTCTCCCTTCATCTCCAACAGAGGACAAAGTCCCAAATGTGTTCTGTGGGCTGGCACCAGTCTGTGCTTCTTGTGCCTTTTCAGCACAGCTCTGCCCAAAGCTCCAGCCACAGCTCACACCAGAGGGGAAAGCCCTCGAGTGCAGCAGAGCCTGCAGGGGCTGTTGACATTTACCTCTCCTCCTGTGGCAGTGTCGAGTGCTCTGTAAACATCTCCATACCCCCTAGAAACAAAACAGAAGCAGAGAAAGGAGAAGCTGTTTAGACCTTGCAGTGAAAGCCAGCCCACACAGGAAATCTCTGCTGGAAGTGTCAAAACCTGCAGGATGCAGGAGGGCTCTGCCAGAAGGCAGATGATGCATTTTCCTCTCAAGTGCATGGGCACTGGGCCTGTTCCTGAAGCACTGGGGTTCAACTTCCAAAGGGAGGTTAGTCTTTCCTCTTGGGTTTCACTGTCTAAACGGTGTGATTCCTATCCTGACGACAGAGTGTTTCCTTCCTCAAATCAGGGGAAAGAATTGTTCCTGGGAACTGTTATCTCTCAGCTTTGATGGGGCATAGGTTGCTCTTTCAGGCAAGCAAGTTTCTTTCTTCTCTTTTCATTAGTGTGCCAGTATGATTTTGAGACATACAAAAAATGCTAAAGAAATTGACACAGACCTGTCCCACACTTGAGAGACAAGGAGACCTTCCAGGTCCTGTTCCTTGATGCAGGCAAGACCTCGGTAGCAAGGCATCTCTGACAATGCCTTCTGAGCCCACTCACAAATTCTGAGTGAGTGGGACAATCTGAGAGATGGGACAATCTATCCCCAGTCTGTGAACATCTTTGCAGCTGGCCTGACTTCATGCTGGATAGACATTCCACCAGAAAAACACCTGGCCCATGGTTGTAAAGGAGTAACTGCTGTTGGACTCACCCGCTGCCAATATAATTCAGATGCGTGTATTTCATTAGGGGATTTTCAGTGGGGTTCACCATTCTCCCTGAGGGAAACAAAATGCAAGATGCTGACTTTAAAGCAGAGATCCCAGCTTCCAGGAGATACAAAAGGCAGCCCCAGCGCCTGGAGCTCTGAGCCCTTTGTGGTCGGCAGGGTAACAAGGACCACAATCAGACAGACAGCTCTGCAGCACAAGTGGCCAGCACAGAGAGTGATTTGTACAGTCTTTTGAAGAGTTCTCTTGACAGGAAACAAAGCACAGGGACCTGCAATCCCAGGAGAGGAGGACATCTTCCCCACCTTTCAGCAGTTTGCCAAAGGAATGCCTTCCCATTTGTAAACCAGAGCACCTCAAGCTGTAAGCGATCCTGACGGGGCTTTCAGCATCAGGACCCTGACCTGTTTATGAGCAGGCTGAGCTCCAAGATGCCCCTCTCCCAGCTAAGGAAGGCTCCAGCCTCTGCAGTCCCTCCAGCCCTCAGGGACAGGGCAGCGACCACAACAAGGCTGGCAAAGCCCAAGCATGAGCACTGACAGGCACTGATGGGAAGAAGCCAGAGTGAGCCTGGGCCCCGGACAAGCTGTTGCCCCCATTCAGGACACACCAGGATGGGCTTTGAGATCAGCCACACCGAGGCACAGATCAGTGCCCTTTTTGTCCCAGCAGGTGATGGCAGACACAGAATTCACTGGGCTCTGGTCTCAGCCCCACCAGGTCTTATCTGAGAGCACAGCACTGGCAGCTGTTACGGGCAAGAAGCAGATTCATTGGGTTGTGCTGCAGAATCACAAAGGGCTTGATATGTTTTCCTAGAGATGTATCTGAGCAGGGCCTGGGCCAATGGGTAGGATTCTAACAGTCATGGGAAAGAGTGGGAATCAGGTATGGAAAAGTGCCATGGATCTGAGGAATATACCATGGCTGAGCTGTAGGCTCTCTCCTGAGAAATGCCTGCAGTACAGTTTTATCAGATCACGCCACCTGGATGTGTCTCCTGGACACATCTTGACAAGCATAGAACTAGAAGATTAAATAAAGTTTGTTATCAAAGTCTCTGTTTTTTCTTTGGGGCACATGGAAAATACCTCGTGCTCTCTATTTGTCCTGTAACCTGGTGTTCTTTCAAAGTAGTTCTTATTGACAAAAAGATAGCATTCTCTTATTGACAAAAATATAGCATTCTCATGAAAATAAACTGCAGATGTAGTAGTGGTAACAGTAACAGTCATAAAAATGACATCAGTAAGACGTGGGGTAGAAGGGCTCCTTCAGGATGGAGAAAAACACAACAAAGAACCCCCACCAAAAATGAACAACACAAAAGCAATCCCACCCCCTCTCCCCTCCAAAAAAGAATCCCCAACCAAAAAGACAAAACTCCAAAGCCAGTCCATTTCTCTGAAGTATTTTTGCTCTGATGACTGGTTGGAAGTCAGGAGCCTAAGGAGAATTTAGGAAGCTAAAAATTCTGTTCAGTTTGGCCACTAGCACACAGGACTTGCCTAGATCATTTGCTAGGTCACAGCCTTCTGCTGATCCAAGAACAATCCCTGCTTCAGCCTTTAGCAGAGAGGGAAGCTCAGGCAAACCCAAGCCAGTCCCAGGTGCCCTCAGAGGCAGCAGGAACACCCAGAGCTCTCTCACTGCCTCGGAGCACAGCACTGCCTCTGGGGAGTCCTAAATGGCCCTGTGACACCAAGCTCAGGGGGAGCATTTGGTACAGCTCTGCTGACACCCGCACACAATTCACTGTCCCTCAGATAAGAAACACCCCAGACGTACGTACCCAGCAGCTCCAGGTACTCCTCCTCAATCTCCTGTTCCCAGGATCTGCCTGAGCTTGAGTTCCCAGGTTTCACAGAAGGGTTTCCTCGAGGTGATGCTGCTGCGGCAGCAGGTTCAGAGCCCAGGATATGCTGGACCTGGAGCATTTCTGGTGGGCACTGTTCCTGTGCCTCACTCCTAGCTTGGGGTCCTTCATTGCCACACATTCCCTGCAAGTCTTCGCAGGCTGCCCGGTGAGATGTCAACACTTGCACCTCAAGTCAAACAGAACAAAGCAGTCAGACACTACAGCTTGCCCCTGTCAGCCAGGAGTCATCGGCTGTGAGGAAAGGCAAAGAACAGATTGACAGCAGATACAACAGCTTGTTTCAATCCTCCGTCTGGGTCACCAAGTTCCACTGTAAAAACACCTCAAGAAAAAAGGAGAGCAGGAACAGGCCAGCAGGAATCAATTTGGATGACTGCTGGCCAAAAGGCCAAAGGACAAGTTTCACTGTCCAGGGCAGCAGCTGAGATTCAGCACACCAGGAAATGTCCTTCAGAGTGACTGTGATACACACACTACAGCAGCATGGCACTCAGAGGCATGGCCCCACTCCCTGTTGCCCTGCACTGGAAAGGCAAGAAGGGCAGAAACCACCAGATTGGTGACTGCAGTGGCTGCATCCCTCTTTCACTCACTAGGTTTTGCAGAGACTGATGGAAGCGATTAAGTTTCTCTCTGATGATTTTCATTTCTTCCTCCAGCTGCTTGTGCCTTGCCTTGGTCATACTGTGAGCTATCTGAAGCTCTGCATCCAGCTGTTCCTTCATGTTCTCTAACAAATAAAAGAGAGGACATTTCATGAGTGGAGTGGCTGCCACTCTTTCATTCACCTGGTTTTGTTGATCGCCCCTGTGCTGATGGAGATTCTCCTCTTGAATTCTTCCCATGTCTTCCTTGTTCTTTCTCTTCACTGCCATGATGTCACTCTGAGCTTCGGGCAGCTCTGCTTGTGGCTTTCCCTTGATGTCCTGTACACACAAAAGCAGAGCAAGGGACTGAGAGCTGCCATCAGGCTCAGCTTTTTTCCTCTTTTAGCCTCAAAATCACATTTATTCAGCCATTTCTTTCTGCTTCCCTCTCCACATCAGCCTCCATTGCAAACCTCCTGTCCCAGGGCTGATCTCTGCAGATTGCAAGGCTCTGTCCTTCCAGTGCCTGTGGGACTCCTGGCCTCCTCAGTCCCAGGAGCTCTGGTTTACGCCCCTCTTCCTGCCCTTCCCTCTGTCCCCTGGCCAGTCAGGCTCACCTGGCCATTCTCCTGTGGCTCTTCCACCTGCTGCCTGAGCTGCTCTTCCTGCTCTCGAGCAGGGAACAGCTCTCCCTGAGTCTGGCATGGCATCTCAGATAAGGCAGTGTGCTCCTGCTCTTTCTCTAGAAGCACCTGCACAGAAAGCAAGACAAGATGGGTTTCAACTTCCCATATGCCCTTTGTGGGCCAAGACTCACAGACTGCTGGGCTCACACGTTCCCAAAGCACTGTGCTGCTGCTCTCCTGGGTTGTTCTCTGCCCGAGGGGAGGCACAGATTCCAAAATGACCCTGGCCCTACAATCAGGGGCCACTGGGACTGAAGCTCCAACAGCCTCTCAGGCAGCTGACAGGGAAGGGGTGGCATTTCTCAAGGGTCTGGTGAGAGCCTCCCTCTGCTTCTGCCATGTCCTGTTTGTCTTTCAGTAGTGGCTGACACCCCGCCCTGCCCCACAGCTCCATCCTGGCTCTGCAGGGGCTTCCTGGGTGAGCTCACTCCTTGTGAGAGACACTTCTGGAGTTCACCTTCTCTTCAGGCCTGCACCAGCATTCCTCCTTCCTGACATCTACACTCTTGCTAGAAAACTGGGTCATTCAGGAGATGAGGATGCGTGCAAAGATCTCTGATGGAAGTCAGAGAACCTCTATGGCCACCTCAGTATATGGAGGAAGACCAAGGTGTTTCTTCTGCCTCTTTTGTCAACTGAGAATTCTGACCAGCAGCAACAGAGTTTCTCATAAGGCCCCATTAACGAATGCACTTATACAGCCCTGGGGATGCCAGTGAAGGAAACCATGTGTCATGTAATGCATGTATGAGCAAAGTCACCAGACCCCAGCTACAGCATGGGATAGTTCCACTCCCTTAGGACATGCAAAAATTTAAAGGATAAAAAGAAGGCTTCAGGGCACAGGAGGCTGGAATAGGAGAACAGGAGGGGAAAAATCAACCATCTCTGGAGGGGGAAACATCTCTGCCTGCTCAGGATCATTCAATGGAACTTGTCTCTACTCCTCTCCTGAAGGGATGCCTTTAGGTGAGCTTTGCATCTTCCACTGCTTTGGAGCAGAGCCAGGAAGATTCAAATAGACAGTTAGACAGATCTCACTTTTATAATCTCTCTTTACTGTACTGTGGTATTTACATTCTTTGTACACAAAGAGATATAGTTCTCTCTCCTAGGTTTTTTTTTTTTAAGAGAAGGTAGTGAGAAACTTAAAGAACAAGAGAAAGCAATTGTTATCTCTACTTGCTGTTCTTGTTGTTTAGTACATGTAGAATGTGTTCTAGTGATTGTTTACTGAAAGTGATTTGTTAATTGGATTTTAGTGGTAGTTGTTTAGCTTGATTAGCTAATTAGATAAAAGCTGTGTTGTGACTGTCTGGAGACAGTCACGAGTTTTTCTTTAGTAGCTTTATAGTATAATATCTCTTTAGTATAGTTTTAATACAGTACTAGTGTAATAAACCATAGCTTAAAAAAGCATTTGTTTAACATTCTAAATCATAGAGTCAAAGCACATTATTCACCACGTGGGGGTCACCCTGAATCAACACTGTCATTTCTGTCGCTACACACATCAACACTCGGTAGCAGTGCCCCAATCAGCAGCCATCCTGAACTTGCTCTCCTGTTGCTTCAGTAACCCACACTCTTGGGCAATCTGCAGCGTGTGAGTCCTTATGGAATGCAATCAGACCCAGAGCATTGCACTGGGAACTGCACTCTTTGTGCATCTGTGCTCGGACAAGTTCTTCTCTTGGACTCGACCACACTGATAGTGCTGAAGGGGCTGGAATCAGAAATACAGCCCAGCCCCTCCCAGCTCCTCTAATCTCTGAGCACCAGCTGGAATGCAAGGGCATTGATTTCCTGCTCAATTCCCAAACACAACACACACTGATGCCCTGGGCTGCCAAAAGACATGGGAGCCGTTACCCTGAAAGTGATGTGTTTCTGCCAGTGCTGGAAAAGGGCAGGAAAGATTGAGAAAAAGCTCCCTGGAGAAGGAGAAATAACACAAGGCTTCTCCTTCTAGTAAACAAACAAACAAAAAAAGAAACAAAATATGAAAGTGTTACCCACTCCAGTGTCTAAAGCACTTGGATGCAGTGAAGAGATGTTTGGCAGGGAAACAGCCCTTGTGCTGAGCATTGGCTCTATGGGTCTAAGGCAGGGATCTATGGAAGTCTGCCTGAAGGTCCCTCACGAGGCTCCCATTGTCCAGGCTAAAGCTCCCTCAGCACCTCCTCACTGGCCCTGTGCTGCACCCCCTTGCCCAGCTCCCCTGTCCTTCTGTGCACACGCTGCAGCCCCTCCATGACTTTCTGCTTCCCAGGGCCCACAGCTGCACACAGCACTCCAGCTGTGGCCGCAGCGCTGCCCAGCACAGGCCACGCTCGCTGCCCTGCTCCTGCTGCCCCACTGCTGCTGGCACAGCCACCGTGCCCTTGGCCTTCTTGGCCCCCTGGCCACACGCTGCCTCATCTGCAGCTGCTCACGGCCGCCAGCCCTGCGTCCTTTTGGGCCACGCAGCTCCCCAGCCACAAAGGTGCCCATTGCACTTCAGATAACGCAGGCACCATTGCAAGATGGCCTTCCTTTTCTACCACCTCATGTTCCAAGTAGATATCATAAAATTTGATAGGAATAGGAGTCTAAGTCACTCTGTTTAAATTAAAATTATCTAATTCAACTGTACAGCAAAACGGTCTTAATTAAATTTTTCCTATCTGCTGTCTGCAAGCATTGTTCTCTTTTCAAAACTAGGTTTTAGTTCTTCAAACTCTGAGAAGGAAATTTAAAAATATCTATAGCTGCCTTTGTTACTTTTGTTTCAGGCATGGAAATGGATTTCTTTCAGCCTTTCTAGCTGGCCCTCTACACTCTACTGCTACTGGCCAAGCTCCCAGCTTGCTCTACAATTCCTCAACACCAGGAACACGAAATGTTCCTTTCTCACTCACCTCAGGATCTTTAGCAATGCTGAATACACGCTTCAGGTGACCTGTAGCGGGAAGGGAAAATGAACCAGCTGCTGTCAGAAAACTGCCTGGCCCTCTGAATCCAACAGAACAAGTCAACCCAAACAGGTACGATTTCCCGTTTCACAACATCCCTTCAGGAGACACATTTCATTCACACAGCGAGCAAGAGATCAGGACAATATTCTTGGCTGTTCCTACACTTCAGCCTGTTTAGCCAGTAAATGAATACAAAGATGATCAAGAAAATGCAAATTGTTCTTTAACACTCAATCCTCCTGTTCTACCAAACACATAAAACAACTTCTGAAATCCTCTCCTTCAGGTACTCTTTTTTTTTTCCAATCAGATACATGCACTAATTCTCATTAACTTGCAGGAAACAGTTGCCCAGAAAAGCTTCCCAAATTTCCCCTGAGCTGTGGCAGTTCTGTTGTGGAAGAGCACAGCAGCACCTCTAGGGTTCAGGAGCAGACACTCACTGCTTTAGAGTTTGCACTTCCTTTCAAAGGGAATAACTATTTTTGCACTCAGTAAAAGGTTATTAAGTTAGACAGTCAAATCCTTTCATGACAAAATTTAAAAAGAAATAAGCTTTCTCTGAATTCTGGGAACAACTGCAGAGTTTTTAGAAGGCCTTCCCTGAAGCTCTGCCAGTCTACATTTTCAAAGCTGTCTTGCTTGTCCCAGCAACCTGAGTAAATGACAGACTCTGATGCCACAGACTCCCCTGTGGAGGGAACGGAAGCCCTGCAGGTTCCCCTGTAAATGCTGCTCCTGTGGCTACAGACACCCCTTTTTAGCTGAACCTCTTGACAGGAGCTTTACCAAACCACTGGCACTCTAATGCTCTTTCTCTTTCAAAATCAGAAACTCAGTCACCAAGAAAGAGCAGGAAGACATACAAAAGCCAGGTTAGGATACATCCTTACCGAAGTAGAATGGAAAACTCTACTTACGAACAAAGTGTGCACCGTAATATGCAGAAAAACAAACACCATAGGCAGCAAAAGCTGCTGTGGCCAGATGGTGGATCATTGTCCCAGTGCTGTGCAAGTTTTCTCCAACACTAGAAAAACAAGTGCCCTGTCAGAGTGCAGCTGCCCACTGACCAATGCTCAAATCAGGAGGGTTCTCCTGATCTGAGCAAGGCCTAGGGCTGCTCTGACACTCAGGCCTTCCGTGCACCAAGGCAACCTTCTGATGCCACTATGACGATGTGGCAACCATACCCTGACATCACAAAGCAAACGCTCCATGTTGGTCTGTGAATTTATGCCAAGCAATAACCAACCTTCCCTACAGCAAACACAAAAGAGCCTGGGAAGTTCTTCTCTGTCACAAAGCAGCAAAAAATTCCCTCATGGGCCAAACCCTGTTATTCAGGGATCCAAGAGGAGCTCCAAGAGTGCCCCAAGCACCTACAGCCTGTACCCCAGCTGAGCACTCAGATGGGCCTCAAGCAAAGGAAACCAGGCCAAGAAAATGGCCCACAGCATTGCACATGTGAGAAATGACTCTCACTTTTAAAGGTTTAATAAACCTTAACAAAGGACTAACTAAGGAAAAATTGCAGCATTGGGAGTCTCTGTGAGCAGCAGCCATGTGCTCATCTACAAAAAGGATGCTCTGCCTTTTATACCCTTAGCCCCTCCCAATGTTTTGTCAGTCAACTCTTTCTCTGCTGTCCATTGGTGGAGATTACTTTCTTGCATCCTGACTGGAGGTCAGGTGTTGCTACACCCTGCCTGCTGGTCACAAGCCAGCCCTCCCCAAATGCCCTGACTACCAAGGCTATTACAAGGGAGACAAGAAAGAGGACTATGGGAGGTTATATTACAATGCCATCACTACACATTTGAACATCCACATAACATCTACTTCTTAATTGTCAGAGCCAACCATTGCATTACTTGTCTAGAACACACAGAACCAGGAGTGAAGCCACTGTTGGCATCACAGCTGAAATGCTTCCTAACAAATCTCCCCACATATTTGCACCTTTATTGGACATACCCAGGGCTCCGGTGTGTGTACATCTCTGCCTTTCTTCCCCTGTGGCAGCAGTCAGACTGGCAGCATCTGCCCGCCAGCAGCAGCTGCTCCAAGCTGGGAACGCCACTGGCCGTGCTGATTTCCAGAGGCTTCTGTGTGCAGGAGAAGCCAAGGCAGGAGCGGGTTGAACGGTGCTGGCGCTGCTGCTGCTCTGTGCCGGAGAGCCCCGGCTGGGCAGGGCACGGTGCCCACTGCACTGCGGGCTCCTTCTCCTGCCACAGGTGGGCACACCTGGCAACAAAGCATGACAACTTGTGGGCAAGCCAAGGGGTTTCTGGGGCTGCACTGCTCTGCACACACCCAGCACACCTGCAGCACAGAATTTTAACCCTCAAACAGGTAAACCAAAGGGAAACAGCTGGAAAAGATTTCATTTTGACCGTTCTTACCTGCTCAACAAAAGTCTTCAAAATGAACGTTACCAAGCAGGGCCCAATCCCTGCTGCCAGCTCAGGGTTAGAAAAGAGGCAATCCTTGATCTCAGCACTGGGTGTGTGGGGAATCACTTCCCCAACACGTGCACACCCAGCAATCTCAGTTACTAGTTTGTATCCATGGATCTAAGACATATTCAATACTTTGCTGAAACTCACAGGCTAAATATTCCCCCAAATTATTTGATTTACTGATTGATACTTATTGACTTATTGATACTTAAATCACTTCTCCAAATTTACTGACATGAGAAGAGGAGTGTCCTTTAGTCCCTGCCAGTCTTTGACACAGGTTCAGGAGGAGACCCATGCAAAAAATAACCCAGGACAAAACTGGGATTGCAAAGCAAATTTATTCCATTAGTTGCAGTAGCAAATCATACATACCAAGCCCTGGATTCCTAAAAATGTGCTGAGCAGGAGAAGGAGGTGGAGCGTGGTGCTCGGCAGCTGGGGCAGTTAGGCAGTGCACTTTCAGGACATCCCCTGGATCAAAACGCTGTGCATCATATCCTTCTCACCCTTCCAGCTCAGAACCAGGCCTTGTATCTCCTGCTAAGGATGTGGAATTTTCCCAGTTACAGCACCAGCTCACACATGGCTGGCGTGTGAGATGATGGCTCAGGATGACTCCATGACTCCCTGCCACCAAGGGCTCCATTATGCACAGCTCCCTTTTCAAAGCTTGACTGCCCACCATTGACCTATACATTGTTTCTCTTTGAAAGGTCAAGGTCCCACTTGTTAAACAAGACATTTTTCTTCATTGTCTTGTCAACCTGCTCAAACATGGATCAAATACAGCTGGGCCTGGGACACGACTCGGGTTCCTGACACAGTTGTTTGGGAAATATTCCCAATGATCAAATTCTCCTTTGGTGGTCAAGAGCCTCCTAAAAACACTTTCTTCCCTTTGAATGCATTCCAGCTATGTTCTTAGCAGGAGCACTCTCCTTATTCTCAAGGCCAAGATAGCCACTTGCACACAGTAAGCACTGCAGTGGGGGAATACAGGCTTCAGCACTCCTGTTAAAGCTAAAAGAATTCACAAGACTAAGCCCTGTTTGTTACACGCCTCTCCTTCCTATTCTGGGAATCAAACACAAGCGTTTCATCAATACACCCTGCAAGTGCTCTTGCTGAGTGAAGCCACATTGCTGTGTCAATAAAGCAGCTGGGACTCAGTTTCTTCATGCAGGGAAAGCCAATTCTTTATTCACATAACTCATTTTTATACTGTTTTCACAGACCTCGTGTTCAATTGGCTGGTAGTTTTCTTTCCAAACAATTCATTGCTTAGAAGGTGTTTTGGTGTGTACATGCTAAGACTCACTCTTACTCAGGTGATTACATTTTTCCTTTATGGACGCTCATGGGAGAGATTTCTTGTTTATTACAGATGCAAACAGTTTTCTTAGCACAATAGCTTGTTGTGCTAACTGCACTTATTCTTATGACTTTTCCCATAGGAAGTTAGCTGGCTGCACGTAGAAGACGTAACAGGCCAGCTGGGAATTTAGCGCAGAGCAAGGCCTGATTTTAAAAGACCTTTCTTTCCTAGTCTCCCTACCTGTGTGCAACACATTGTGATTTTCTTTCAGAAATTATCGAAGAAAACACAGATTGCCTACTGAGATTATGCTGCTCTCTTCCAAATCAGCTCACTCCTCAAGCAAAACCCTCAGACATATCCCCGACTCCCTCTCTCCCAGCAGCTCAGGCTGCTCCGGCCTCTGCCGGGGCTCCGCTGGGGCTCCAGCCCGGGCAAGGCCGGGCCCGCTCTCACCTCACAGGTGCTGACAGCTCTGCACCACAGGAGACCTTCCCGAGCACCCTCTCTGATCTTTCTGCCTTCTCACTTGAGCAAGGCTTTCCTCCAGCCAAAGAGATTATTGCATTTAGGGATACAAATCCAAGTGGCAGGAACCCCAATGCTCTCCAGTCACAGCTGAAGGCCTGAACCTGCACAGGATGTCTTGGCTGCCCCACTCCTCCTTTGGTTTTTCCCGCAATGCCATTGTCCTTTCTGCCTCAACTAGAAATACCACAGCTGTGCCAAAACCAGCCAGTGGGTGGTATTCCAAAGGCAGTGTGATCTGGAGAGGATGAATTAAAAAGAGCCTTCCTCACTTGTGAAACGATACAAAAGAAGCCATAGGTGGGACTTAACCCGAATAAAAAACAACTGGTAATTCAGAAGGAAATGTTGAATTTTCTGAAGGGGTCAGAAGGAGGAGAATCTTCCAAATGAGTTGATGTTTCAGAAACTTCATTTAATTACAACCCTAATCTATAATCCTGAGGTACAAAACTCTTCCAGCAACCCTACTCTACAATCCTACTCTAAATTGGTAACAGAGATAACATCTTGACATGATTGTAATGTTCTCGTCTCCTAGGGTTAGGGTTAAGCTTTGGGTTTGGGTTAGTATTTAAGGTTAGGGTGTTAGGGTTTAGGGTTAGGGTTCTTCTTCACTGAGCTGATGAGTGGTGCCAGGATGAATGCTGGCTTGGCTGAAGTTTTGTAGATGTTTGTAGAGCACTTATCAATGCCACAGTGTCATGGTTTGACACTGGCGCAATGCCAGTGCCGTCATGAAAATACCTTTCTGCTGTGAGATGTGACTAGGAATAAGCAAAGCAGGCTCTCACTTAGAAATAAAGAAAATTTTATTAACTAAACTACAACTCTAAAAACCAAGAAACACACAGGAAAAATGAAAACTTTCTAAAAACATTTCCTCCTCCCCCCGCTAAATTCCAATACATCTATCCCCCAGATCAGCAACTCTTAGTCTATCACCACTTTTTAGATAATGAATTCTCAATTCATCAAGAGGAGAGGAGTCTTTCTTGTGCTATAGGTTTCTTTTGGAAACACTGTTGAAACTTCGTGTGTTCCCATGTCACTCGTGGCACCGCTTGGAGTACATCTGCTGTCGTGACCTCCTCTTTCTATGCTTAGCGCTCCCACCACTGCACATGGACTAGAACTGCATCTAGGGTTGTCTTTTCAAGGATGCTTTGTCTCGCTCCAAAAAGAGCACAGTCTCACCTTTGGGACACCTGTCCTCCCCAGATTTCACCCCCTGGGGCCGAGGGGTACCAAACTGCACCCTCTTGGCTCTGAGCCATTGCCTCCCCCTGGATGCAGTCTCTGTGTCACAAGCAACTTGGTTCTGTCTATGACTATAACAAGAAGAGTTCAGCTAAGCCACTCCATCATCTCTTCCCACTTAAGATTTTTCTCTCTCTCTTCTGCATCTTTCACTTGCCCAGACCTTCACACTTGCACATTTCCTTCTTCCATTTCATTTCTATCTCTCTTTTAGGAAAAGTTAATGTTCTGCAACGTTTTCATTGTCCAAAAAAGGGTTAAAAACTCGGGCTCCCACCACCCAGAGATTCTCACAACACGGCCGGCCGGACACCTTCTTGCTGCACGCCTTCTTCTCTGCGGGCCGGGCTATGCTGCCAGCACATGATATCAAATTTCAAGGTGGCACAAGCTCGCACTCTCTCTTTCTGTTGGGGGGGGCGGCCTGCCCGATGCTTCCTGGTGCTTCTCCCATCCTTCCATGCTGGGGCCTCTTCACCTCCCATCTCTGTCCAAAGCCCAGCCTACCTCACCCGGCCATATGGCTGCCCCTCTCCCGCCCAGCAGCAGCAGCTGGACAGAGGAGAAATCCGAACTCTTTCCCCGACGAAAACCAAGAGAACTTCCCATGGGAGTGCTCTGTTTTTTAACCCCTGTGTTCGCAGAGGTGTATGCATTGTCCCCAGTGGCCACACCAGGTGCCAGTATTAAAATCTGAACACCTATTGGTGACCACAGCATATCCCTGAAAGCCTTCTTCCTCTCAAACCACTACGCACAGCCAGCTCTGTGATGTCACAATGCCCTCAGTGATGTCACCAAATCCTCTCTGTGATGTCATACTGCCACTCTGTAATGCCACAGCACACACTTTGACCTCACAGCCAGCTCTATGATGTCACACAGCCATGCCATGATGTCACAGCCTGCACTTACATGTCAGAGAATCCCCTCTATGATGGTGTGTAGTAAACCCCTCAGGTTTAGCCAGGGCCCCCTTGGAGAATAGAATGCTGACACAGCGGCAAAGAAGTTTCCTGTCTCCAGGGACATCCGCCTTTTACCTTATCCCTATAGCCATGTAAGGCAATATGTCGTTAACCCTACTATTGGTCACTTATGGTCACTCTAACACCTTTGCCATTGGTCAGGATTGGATCCGGGCCAAGGGTATAAAAGTAGCATACTGTACCCCTCCTAACTCGGAAGAAGAAGAGCTGAGACCCTTCATGGACCCTCCAATAAGGCCATACTCGTGGAACAGCCAGCGTCTTCTGCTTCTCCTCTCTCTACCGTCTGCTGGAGTCTTAGGCCAAGGGAAAAGCTACCTAGCAAGCAAAGAGCTTGAAACCATAAGAGCTGCCTAATCACTAAGAGCTGAATATTCCCTGCTTGCTAGGGCTGTCCCGCGGCCTTGGTCTGAGAGCGAGCTGGCTTCTAGCACCCAGTCCCCTTTGGGACTGAGCTCTGGAGCTGTAACAGCTTGCCTAGGATAAGACCAAGCAAGGCTCATTTAGGTTTAGTGCAAGGCAGCCTCTGGGGCACAGGGACAGAAGCAGAGTGCTGAGGCTCCCTGCCTGTGCTGCCAGAGTGGCCTTGGACTGAGCCTTTCAGGGTGTGCAAACAGTGTCTGCCTGTGTCAGCGCTGTCCAAAATGCTGCAAATGCAGCTGATAATTGATTCCTCAGAGGAGCTTGCTGTGTCAGCAATAGCCAAGGAATGGAAAAAGGATAATCTCAATATATAGCAGAGAAGATGATTGATAGCCTTGTTTTAACTGGGGCTAAATCCACTGCTAATTATGCCAACATCTTTGAATGCAAGGTTTAATACACTTTGTGTCTTCATTAGGAATCTCAAAAGGGCATGTTCAGCAATTGGGAATGTCAAAGGTCCTTAAAGAGCATTTGAATAAAGTAGATCTCCAGCAATAGGGCATTTAGTTTAGCACTTCTTTTGATCTCTTTTTCAAATAAAGGAATTAACCATAAATTAGGACTACTTTGCAAAAAGCAGATGTTCTCTCTGAGATTTAGCAGGAACAGACAGCTGTTCCTCACATTCAGTAGTCACCGATGTCTTTAATTGCATATAAACTCTAATGAATTCCCATTTTAAAATGGGTACCATAACCCTTTCCTGCTTAGCAGAATTGGTTTTGGGTACTTGCAGGAGCTCTTTCAATGTTGATGACTGCTGATGGATTAACAGAATAGAGAAAATGAAGTCTCTTCCACCACAGAATATTAAATGGCTGCAAGATAACATTTTGTCTGATCAGAAAATAAGAATGGTCTCCAGAGCATTTCAGGTTTTGATCTCTCAGCCAAATCTGCTGTGCAAGGAGCGTGTTGGTAGTAAATATTTGTCTGTGTTTGATACAGTTCAGTTCAGAAAATGGGCAGAGAGATTTCAGAGACAATATGAGAAAACACTCGTGTTTTGATTACATTTCAGTCCCCTGTGTAGCATTTTTCTTTCTCTATGCCCCTATTTGAGTGGACATTATAAGAAAAAATGCCATTACGATTGGGAGGGGAAATGGCATTAAAACGTGGAGCTGCTCAAATGCCAGGGCAGTCTTATGCCAGGGCAGAATTACCCCAGGGGTCTGGGTAATTCTCTAAGACACCCTGAGGTTTGAAACAGCTCTTTGTTGGAAGCCCGAAAAGCATTCTGCCAAAGACACCAGCTGGTCACTGATGTTTCTCATCCAGCTGTCAGGCAGCAGCCATCTCTGGTGGGCTGGAGTTTTGAGGTGTGTTCTAACCCTGCCCTTTGCTGTGTGCCACTGAGCAAAGGGCAGAGCCAGATTAGACATTTGGCACTTGACATCAGTTACAAAAATGGAATCATCCTTTTATTAGAAATCTCTCAATTTCCTCTCTATGGTGCATTTCCATATCTTCAGTGTGGGTTTAGACAATTTCTTAATGGAAATCAAAGGCAATTGGACATTTCATGCATTGTTCATGCAGAGATTGTGAAATAATTTAGGAAAGGTAGGAAGTCTTCCATAGGGCCAAGGCTCTGGTTGGAGCAATTAGTGCTGAGGGGTTGGTGGTTCTGTTTCCAGGATGCTCAGCTGCTTCGCCCGTTTCTGGATCAAGGGGCTCTGGTGCTATTTTGCTGCTCTTGGCCAGAGAGGCTGGCAAGAAGCAGAAGCAGAGGCAGATCCCTGTTTGCAGTGAGGCTGGTGGGTAAGGAGCTGTGTCTCTGTCCCGGCAGTGCTTGTGCAGGGGGTTCATGCCAGGAGCCCTGAAGTCGCCCAGCGCGACGCCCTGCCCGTGCTCTGGTCCTGCCTGGAGAACAAGGCGCTGCCTGTGCGGAGCGCCAACGTCCTCACCGTGGCCACCAAGCTGGCCTCTGCCCTCTGCAAGGTGATGGGCACCCAGCTGAAGAAATGTGCTGCCAGCAAGCCTCCACATGTGCAGGAAAACCTCTCCAGAATGTTGGGCTGGTGAAGGCGAGATGTTCTCCAGAGAGCTGAGGAAGCGCTGAGTTGGACACCTCTGGATTTTCCTTTTGAGCTGTGCCAAAAATGACGAAATCCTAAGGAAGGGTGTGCATCTGCCCCCGCTCTCTCCATTGCCCTTCCTAGTCATGGCATGGGGGGCCTGAAGCAGCTCCAGATGGAGGACAAGGTGAAGGTAATCATGGCTCAGCCTCACACAGAGGTGAGGGGGGAGCTGGGCCAATCTCTGCTGGCAGGAAGGGTCTTGTGGCAGCCCAGAGAGGCTGTGCACATTGCCAGGGAACAGCTGTGCCCTGCATGTGCCCCTGCAATGAGCTGTGCTGTGCCAGTGCCCCTGGAGCTGTAGGGCTGCTGAGCTGAGGGGCAGGCAGAGGAGCAGGAGGGTGCGTGTGCAGCTGAGCCATTCCTGGGGAGCACAGGGCTCTGGGCTCCCTGCTGTCCCAGGGCAGCCCAGAGGCCAGGCTGTGCCTGTGCCAGCTCTGGGCAAGTGGCTCAGGGTTGTGCCCTGGCCTGCCTCAGTGTCTGCCAGCAGGAGCGTGTTTCCCTGTGCAGCTGTTTGGACATTTCCAGGAAATGTGTCCCAGGAAATATGGAGCTTCAGCTGCTTTAGGTTTGCATGGTGGCCTCTGTTAAACTTTGGGTCTCCATTTTGCAGATCTGACTGGTTACAGTCTTACCGAGAAGTTTTCTCGGGACACTTCCAATGTTGCCTCACCCACAAAGTCCTCGCCTCCCATCCAGAAGAACTCTCTGTCCTCCAAGCTCAGGAAGAAGCTGCCACCAGTATGGAGAGCGCTTGAAGAATAGGATTGATGCGTTAGGCTTCATAGTTACAGCTGTACATATGTTCTGATCTTTAGATGTAGTTTTGAATTAATGTGTTTTGATTCTGTCTTTAAAATTTTATGACATATTTTTAATTGTATATATTTTATTTTGATGATGAAAAAAAAAATGGTCAATAAATAAATAAATAAACCAAGAGGAGAATGTGAGACCAGGACCTGCTAGCCTAGAGATTATGGGACGCAGCTCAGTCAATGTGCCAGTGTCTCATCACATCCTTTCCTCATTGACCTCTCCTCTTCCTCTTTAGCCATGTTTTCTTTGTGTCATTTGTGCTGCTGTTTTCAACTTGTCATTGTAACAGGGCCACACATTGACAGGTTTGGGGGACAATGGATCCAAAAGATCCTGTCTAGTCAAAGGTTTTCTACCTAGGTGTGTTCTGTGCTCACCAAAGGCCTGAGCAAAGAAACCAAGAGAAGTGTGCCCAAATCCCAAATCTTTGCTCCTTTGCAATCTCCCACAGATCTGGCTCACAGGTGTCTTCAATCACAATTCCACAGGTAAGAAGAGGTCATGTATTTCACTGGGAAATGATGCACTGCTTTGGCAAAGTCACCTGTATATATATTTACCGGGGACAGCACTCCAGCTGTGTTGTTTGCACCTTGTTTGCAGAAGGATGAGTGCACTGGGAGGCCAATAACAAGTGACAAGGTCTCCTCCAATCTGCACTGCAGCCTGGGTGCCATTCAGCCCAGAGCTAGGGGATCATTTGTTCCCATGGACCAGTGCTTGCCAGTGGAATGAATTCCTGCACAGCTGGAAGAAGCAATTCTGGATTCAGCTCCAGCTCTTGGTGGGCCGCATGATCATTGACAATGATGCACTTCCAGAAATTATTCTGCAGTTTGCTTTCATAGTCATTTGAAGCTTTTAAACTTCACATTTCAATTTGCTTTGCCTTAGGGAAAAACACTTCTGGGCCTAGTGCAACTGTAACCTTTTGACAGCAAAGTCCTCATAGTTGCCAGCTTCTGATGTTACACAATGTCACCTGGCTGCCTGTGCTTGCTTAGCTCTGGGTCTAGTCCCAGCCCAGTAAAGCCCAGGCAGGGTGGCACGTTGCAGGGAAAACTGGTCCGTGAGCTTATGGGGTTGCCATCAGCAGCAGAGTGAATGTGCCCTTTGGGGATTCCTCTGGAGACAAATTTAGTGACCTACTCCATGCCACAATATTATCTTAGATCTTTCTGCAATATTCTAGAAAAGGCTGTGAAACATCACATCTCCTTGCACAGCCACTGTTTGAAGAGGGGCATTTTTGTCCCTCCTCAAAGTCATTGCTCTTAAACACCAGAAGCATGAACATCCACCAACAGGAATGACGCATGGTCCTGCTGCTGCTGCTGCAGAGCACTGGGCAGTGCAGACCTGGGTGTTACCAATATGAGAACTTAATTAGCATTTCATGCTCCTTCAAGCTGTCCAGATCCCAGGGCTTTTTGTTTCAAAGCAGCCACTGCACCATCTCGAGGGAAGAACAGGAAATGGGAAAAAGCGACTGCCAGCCTTGCAGGGGTGTGGGGGAAAACCTGAGGTGTCTGCATCAAGAGATGAATGGGAAGAGTGTAATTGCCAAAGCAAACGCTTCGTTAGGACAGCAGGACCAGTTCTTTACTGCATGCTTGCATGAAGATCATTTGGGATCTCCTTTTTGTGTCTCATGCAGAAAAGGAGCTCTTAATAATACCACTCTACTTAAATCAGATTGGGATGTAGCTCTGTAGTGGTTCACAATGAAGCAGACTGCCTGCTGTGTCACTGCCAGCCCTGCTGAGCCTGTGAGGGACTGTAGTGTATCCCATGCCTGTTTTGCCTCCAAGCAAAGCTGGGTTTTCCTTATAGGTGTGGAGTAAATACAAGAGTAATAAAATGGACAATTAAACTGGCCACTTTGGAGGATATGCTCATGCTTTTGCATGTCAGTCCTGTACCTCATGCTCCCAAGGCTTGTTATTCATCATGAAATATTTTAACAAAAAACCTCAGCTCTCATGTTACACCTGAATAAAACTGCATCAAATCATCAAGAATTTTGCTGTCAGGAACAAGACATGAGCCTTCCGACACTCACGTGCAGCTGTCCTGGATTTCTGCAGCCCTTTGTGAAAAGCTGCTGCAGACAGAGTGTTTGGAGTTGGTTTGGGCCTTTATGAAAGATCTGTGGAGCAGTGTGCAGGGCTCTCCTGGCAGGAAACTGTTTGTCCAACCCCAGGGACACGGTGCCGGCAGGAGCGGAGCGGCCCCGCTCCCAGCCCGAGAGTCTGTGAGCTGAGCCACGCCAGGGAGAAAAGGCAGCGAGGGGCTCCAGCCCAGCTGCTTCACTGCCCTGCCCGCTCCATGGAGCTCTGCCATGGGAGAAAGCCGACGCCGGACGAGCCCCCGAGCTTCCATCAGCTGCTGGAACTGCTCCGTGACAGCTCCTGTTCTTCCCAAGAGAGCCCGGCGCCTTCTTGTAACGCGTACCATGGGGGGATTCTGTTTGTTAATAGACTGTTGGGGGTTTTCACTTTCATCTATTAGTAATAATTTCCTATTGCTGGAAAGGGATTGTTGGAACACTTTAGAGGAAACAATTTATTGCACAATATCCTGTTTGAAGTTGTCTCAAACTGTGAGAGACAGATGGCTTCACACAGGAGCATCCCCAAGGCTGCTGAGGGGAAGGCACAGAGGAAGACAAACCCAGTATTTCTGAGGGAACTCCTTGACACCAAACCAACCTGAGTTGTCAAACAGCAGACCTGATGTTTCGAGACATGGGCCACAGGGGAAACCTTTCAGTGTGTTTGGTCCAGGCTGGGTTATGCTCGAGGCAAAGGTGTGTCAGTGTGTTGGATAATACTCTTTTCTTGACCTAGAGACAGGGACACTGAGAGGTGTTTTAAAAACTTTTATCTTTTATTCCATTTTCAGTCTCATGAGAAGGGTGAGACAATACAGATGTTATAATTCACGCCATCACAATTAGAAGCCAACTATTTTCTAATTACAGTATTTCTTGGTCTATCAGCTTTTTGCCATGCCATGTTGTAGATGCCTTAAAGCCAATTATTTAAAACTACCTCTTGTGTGTCCCACTACAATGCATCTTTCATAGCTCTGTTTTTCCAAAATCTTATTTGCAAGGCCATCTTTTGAAATTTTTTTCCAGCTCCATTTCTCTCTCAACAATATCTGTCGTATTCCATGGCACTTTTAAGTTAGCATTTCTTGTCTCAAGATTTATATACAGATTCATATTTTGTGGGCCTTCTATTACGCCCTAAAAGCTTTCTAGATATCCATTTCCCACATCAGTGCACTTGGCTCCTTCTCTCCTCATTGTGCCTGGCAAGCACAGGAGCCCAGAGCTCCTGCAGAACCCATCACAGCACTCAGTGGGAGCAAACTTGTGTCCAGTCCTCACCTGGAGCTGTGGTGCCCAGCATTCCACCACATTGGAATGAGGAACTGTTCCTGCTCTTTCAGAAGGAGCTAAGGAGGTTTGGCCTTCAGATCAATTGTCTGCAGGCTCCTGCAGTGCCTGGTGCTGCTCCCTTGCCAGAGGCACCCCAGGCCAGGGGGGCACATCTGGGCTGCTGTGTCTGCCTCTGGGGCTCCCTGTTCTGGGCAGTGAGGAGGAGCTGCAGAGGCTCTGCAGGACTGACAGGATGGGCTTTGGGGCTGGCAGGAGAACTGAGGGACCTGGGCTGCTGGAGCTGCTGAAGAGGAGGCCCAGGGCTCATCCTGTGACTGCTCCAAGGGTGGTTTCAGAGAATCCCAGAATCAGCAAGGCTGGAACAGGCCATGGAGATCATCAAGTCCAACCTGTGCCCTGACACCACCTTGTCTCCCCTGAGCCTCCTCTCCTCCAGGATAAACAACCCCAGCTCCCTCAGCCACTGCTCACAGGACTTGTGCTCCAGACCCCTCCCCAGCCTTGTTGCCCTTCTCTGGACACGCTCCAGCCCCTCCATGTTCTTCCTAAATTGGGGGCCCAGAACTGGACACAGCACTCGAGGTGCTGCCCAAGCATTGCTGAGCACAGGGGAAGAATCCCTGCCCTGCTCCTGCTGGTCACACCATTCCTGATCCAGGCCAGGAGCCATTGGCCTTCTTGGCCACCTGGGCACACTGCTGGCTCATGTCCAGCCTGCTGTCCATCAGTCCCTGCAGGTCCCTTTCTGCCTGGCTGCTCTCCAGCCACTCTGTCCCCAGTCTGTAGAGCTGCAGGGGTTGTTGTGGCCAACATGCAGGGCCCGGCACTTGGACTTGTTAAACCTCACCTTGTTGGGTTTGGGCCTTGGATCCAGCCTGTCCAGGGCCCTGTGCAGAGCCCTCCTACCCTCCAGCAGACCCACACTCACACTCATCTTGGTGTCATCTGCAAATTTGCTGATGCTGGACTCAGTCCCCTCATGCAGATCATCAGTGCAGATATTGAAATCCACGCTGGCTGGCTCTGACCCCTCGGCCATCCTGTGGGTGCCCTGGGATGGCTCTCAGGGTGATCTGTTCCAACACCTTGCCAGGCACCCAGGTCAGGCTGACAGGCCTGGAGTTCCCCAGCTCCTCCTTCCAGCCCTTCTTGAGGATGGGCTCACATTGGCACCTCCAGTCATCTGGGACCTCCCTGCTGAGCCAGCGCTGATGGTAAATGATGGAGAGCAGCTTGGGGAGCTCATCCACAGCTCCCTCATCCCCCTGGGAAGGATCCCATCTGCTCCCACACACCTGTGAGCATCTGAGTGGCTCAGCAGGTCACCAACTGCTTCCTCCTGGATTACAGGGGGCTGTTCTGCTCCCTGTGACCATTTACCAGCTCAGGAGAACTCTTGTCCTGAGGACAGCCTGTCCTAATATTGAAAATTGAGAGAAACAAGATGTTAAGTAGCTCTGCCTTCTCCTTATCTTTAGTTACTATATTCTCCACTGCATCCAATAAAGAGTAGAGGTTCTCCTTATCCCATGTTTTGCTATTAATTTAATTGTGGAAACATTGTCTATTTTTTTTTCACAGAAGTGGTCAGGTTAAACTCTAATTGAGCTTGCACCTCTTAACTTTTTTTGTGCATGACTTTACAACATCCTTAAACATTTCCTAAGCTGCTTGACCTTCTGTCCAAAGTTGATGCACCTCTTGAGTTACCCTTGAGTTCCCACAAAAGCTCCATGGGCAGCCAGGCCAGTCATTTTCCTCACTAGCTCATCTTCTGCCATGCTGGGACAGGCTGCTCCTTCCTCCTTACAATTACTTTCATGAAATGTGTCCATTCTTCCTGGACCCCTTTGTTTGTAAGGGATGTTTTCCTTAAAAAAAAATCAGTGCCTGATTCATTACTCCCCAAATCTGCATCCTAAATAGGCCAAAGTCTGCCCTTCCTAATTCCAGTGCTGCCTCTCCTTCTTTCACAGAACATTGAAAACTTGATTATTTCATGGTCACTGTGCCCCAGGCAGCCTCCGAGCCCCACATTTGCCGCCAGCCCTTCTCTGTTTGTGAACAGCAGCAGACAGAGCTTTCCTTGGCAGTGGGAGTGTTACCAAAAATTCAGTAAAATATAAAACTCCTTAACCCCAATGCAGCATTAAAAAGCAGCATTATTTATTCAGGGGAATGCACAGGGGACAGCTCCTCCCAAAGCCCTGCAGGCTGAGTAAAGGAAAGTTTCTGTTTATATTCTGTACCTTGCATACATATTCATTAATTGTCCCAGACTAAATATACATCTGATAATCATTTTCCCCAAATCATTAATGTATTTCCCTTCCTCTGTTCTCCTGGGGGTCTCTCTGGTGGTGCTTGGTAGTCGTGGACCCCGATGTTCCAGTGGGCCTGGCTGAGCTGGCAGGACACTGAGGCTGCTGAACTTCCAGTTCCCCTTCTCACACAATGGGCATTGTGTGGTTTCCACAGGCCTGGGGTTGTGGAGAACAAGCTCCAGGTGTCAGCTCACCTGGTGGAGACAATTGATCATCTGGTAACATGAGGTCACAGAGTGGGCTGTGACATCACAGAGCAGACTGTGACATCCCAGAGAGGCTGTGTGAAATTAGAGAATGGTCCATGACATCACAGAGAAGGTTGCGACATCACCGGGCAGAAGTCTGACATCACAGTGCAGACTATGACATCACAGACTCTGGTATGACATCAGAGAGCAGCTCTGTGACATCCAAGAGGGGTCTGTGACATCACAAAAAAGGCTGTGACATCACAGAGCAGGCTGTAACGTCACAGAGGGGCTGTGTGACATCCCAGAGGGGCTGTGTCAGGTCACTGGGTTGGTCACTCTGCCCCAGCTCCCCCTCACAGTTTCTCCCAACAAGTCCAATGCTGTTCATGCCCAGCAGGGTCCCTGTCCCCCAGGATCCCCCCAGCCCACCTGGAGCCACAGCCTCCACCAAAGGATGTTCCACAGGATCCATCCCAGAGCCTGACAGGAGACAAGGGGCCAGGGCTGTGTGACCAGGACAGAAAGGACTGGGATTATCCAGGTCACTGTGGCCTGGGTTGGGCTGCCCAGGGCAGGAAAGATGTCTGGCAGCTGGAGCAGGGTCTGGGAAGGGCCTCCAAGGTGGGGCTGGAGCGCTTGGGCTGTGAGCAGAGGCTGAGGGAGCTGGGCTGGTCCAGCCTGGAGCAGGGAAGGCTGAGGGGCTCCTCATCCCAGCTTGGCAGTGCCAGCCAGGAGGGGATGGAGAACACAGAGCCAGGCTCTTCACTGGGGGGGCTGGGGGGAGACAAAAGCCAATGGGTGGAAGGGGAAAGAGGGGAGATCAGCCAGGGCATGAGGAGATGAAATGAGTCAGGCTGCTTTCAGCATTTCTTCAACACCAAGAGCAGCCTGACCTCCCTTCTCCATCCACCACTGGCAGCTTTGCAAATCAGGAATTGTTTGTGCTGTTTTGCCCCCACTCCAGGATGAGCATCCAGATACAAGAATTTTATTGTGTTTATATCTATCACAGAAGCATGCCTGTCTAAAATTGATTTTAGCATGGAAATCACCTGTGGATGGTGGATTCATCAGACGCTGCTGGGACATTTCACACAGCTCAGGGAAGAGCGTGATTGTTATTAAATTGTGTCCTGTTCATCTATGGTCTGTTGGCCATGAAGAGAAACTTCCTGTGCCTCTGAGTCTCACAAGCTCCTGACCCTCAAAGGACACAAACCTGATGAGTTGTGGTTCCCACTCCAATGGTGGCACTTGGACCTCCCTCCATACTCAGAGCAGAGCTCCCTTGTCCCAGCAAGTCCCTGGCAATGCAGGGATCAAGGAAACAGGACAGGCTGTGGGGATCGCAGCAGGGCACAGCCAGGGATTTGGAGCCTGGTTGTGAGCCCAGGGCAGGGCTTGTCCGCTGGCCTTCGTGAACCTCATCCAATTGTCCTGGGCCCATGGATGGCTCCAGGCTGTCCAGATCCCTCTGCAGAGCTTCCTGCCGTCCAGCACAGCCACACTCCCACCCAGCTTGGGCTCACCTGGGAACTGACTGAGGGTGCCCTTGATGGCCTCATCCAGATCAGCAATAAAGAGATTTCACTGACCTGGCCCCAATTCTGAGCCCTGGGGACACCCCTGGATGTGACTCCATTCCTCAGCTGCTCTGAGTGCCAGGGGTTGAGTGAGGGAAATGGCGGGGTGGGGGTAGGAACAAAGTGTGATTGATTGTCAGCCATGAAGGGTCTTGATTTTCATATCCATTCAGACTGCATTTGAAGGGGTTAGGGATCAATATCAACTGGACATTGCTGATACCAATCTATAAACAAGAAAAGAAAACTGGACAAAACCAGTTCTCTCTGCTTAGTTTTCAATATACCATATTCACTTTAAATACACCTCTGAAATCTGACTAATTAACCACAGAAATATTGAAAACTTCAAATTTTCCCACGGGGTTTTCTTGTTTAAATGTTTTAAACAAATGTTTAATAGCCTTTTTCACTGAATTCTTCAACTGAGTAGCTCAAGAAAGAAGAGGCCTCTGGAGGAGTAAAATTCATCAGCAACCTCCAAGTGGCTGAGGATCCATCCCCATCAGAGCGGCAATGAACAGAAATGGGCACAGCTTTGTGGCTGCCCCAGCTCTGGGATGGGCCCTGGGCCTGGAGCAGGAGCAGCTCTTGAGGGCCCCAAGGCCGGGGCTCTTGTGCTGCCCTGGGCAGATGGGATGGCAGCAGGGGCTGCAGAGCCCTCAGCACCTCAGCCCGAGGGGAGCAGGGCAGCCAGGGAGCCTCCTTTGACCTTGGCCCAGCATCTTCCCCCATGGCTGGGGCTGAATCCTGTGGCAGCTGCAGCTGCTGCTGTGCCCTTGCCAGGGGCTGAGGCTGTGGGGCAGTGCCCAGAGCAGCCTGGCCTGAGCAGAGCTGTGGAGCCAGAGCCGGCTGGGCTGGGCTGGGGAGAGGCCCTTGGTGCTGCCCAGAGCTCAGGGCAGCTGGCAGAGCTTGCAGGGAGCTGGGCTGGGCTCAGAGAGCCTGGCCCAGAAACCATCAGTGTCCATCTCAGCCTGGCTGAGCGTGCAGGGGCAGGACTCAGGCCAGGCCTTGTGGGGAAGGGCCAGCGCCTGTGCAAGGCATTGCAAACAGGCAAGTGGCCCAGAGAAGAGGCTGCTCTGTGCCCTTGGAGGCATGGACAGAGCAGGGAGGGGGCCCAGGACATTTGTCAGTGCCAGCCTCTGTCCCCATGCATTGGCAGCCCTGGCTGCTGAGGCCAGCTTTGGCCTGGGCTGAGTTTGGCTGTGGCCCAGCTCCATCCTCCTGTGGGGCTCAGGGCCTGTTCCCGGCTATGGCCGGCCCTGGCTGCCTCTCTGCTGGCCCAGAGGCTGGCAGAGCCTGGGGCAGGGCTGTCTGTGCAGCCCCACAGGTGCCCTGGGCTCTGCAGGAGCTGGCAGAGGCTGCCCAGCAGGGAGGCCATGGGGCACAGAGCCCCAAGGCTGCCATGGGCACCACGGCACAGGGCCCGTTCCCAGCCGCAATGCTCCTGGCCTGGGCTGGGCCTGCACAGGGGCTGGGCCACCATGGCTGGGCCAGCACAGGGCCACAAAGGGCCACGCAGCCGCTGCCGGGGCTGACAGCAAGGCCAGGCACACACAAGCAATTGCTGAGCATGGCCTGCGCTGGCCAGGCCTGACTGTGCCAAAGGCAGAGCTCAGCTGCCCTTGGGGCTGCAGGAACAGTGCAGAGCCCAAAGAGCCTCCATGGCTGTGCTGGAGGCCAAGGCTGCAGGAGGGAAATGCAGGGCTGCTGAGGGATGGGGAGGGCATTGAATTCCAGCACACACCTCAGCTCTCTGATGATCCTGGCACCATGCTGGGCCCTGTTTCAGACTGGAGCAGAGCAGATGTTGATGGGCCAGGAGCCCTGTGGGGCTGTCAGGGACCTGCAGCTTGCAAGGTGCCCTACTCTCTCTCAGGTGCTCTCAGAGAGATCCAATCCCAGCTGGGCACCTCAGGGCACAAGTGGCACTGCCTGTTCATGGGCACACAACTGATGTCTGCCTGGAAAGGGGCACAGGTTTAAATACTTGTTAGTTTCTAATATACAAACAAATCTTTATTATCTGGGTAATCTGAGTACTTTGAAGTTATAGCAAAGTTTTCCCATCAAAAACAGGGATTTCCTGGAAGCATATTGATGGCAGAAGGAGAAAAAATACTGATCTTCCCCTCTGCTTGTGTCCACAATATTCATTCTATGATTTAATCTTTCTTTTCCATCAGGTGTTTCCAGCCCTCCTGGTTAAATGGCCATGTCTAAGGACATCTCTTCTTTTAAAGCAGGTGGATCTATGTACTTCCTGCTGCCCCCAGATTTACTCCTCTAGGTCCTCTCTGGTCATTGAAGTACCTCTCAAAGGACTGATTTCATACTTTGATCTGCAAGAATTTGCCCAATATTTCTGAAGTTCAAATAAATATATAATTAAACATCATCTCATTTCTGTTTATATTTATCACAGTATTGTGTTTTCTTATGTCCTTTTTTTAGAATTCTTCCTGTACAGAAATCCCTTGGGGATTGGGGGTATGTCAGATGCTTCTGGGACATCCCAGAGAGCTGAGGGAAGAGCTGTGATGGTTCTTAAACTGTTCAAATGTTCAACTTGTGTTTGTTGGCAAGAAACCTTTCTGTGCCTCTGGATGCCACCAGTCCCTGACCACAAAGGACACAAACCTGATGAGTTGTGGTTCCCACTGCAGGGGCTGCACTTGGACCTTGGCTCTGCACAGGAGAGCTCTTCATCCCCTTTCCCTATGTTCCTCCCTCTGGTCATGGAGGGAGCTCCTGACTTCAGTGTATGACTGCTGTGTGCAAAGAGCAAATCTGGGCAGAATCAGAGTATGGAGGGTTTGCACGGGAGGATCTGTTGAGATCTGTGCTGTGCACAGAAGGTGTTTTCCATTGCTCTGAGACTGTCTGCTGTGGAAAGTGGATTCAATATCCAGCAGAGGAATGACTTTTGCATTTGATGGAGCTGTGCCTTCCCTTGGCTTTGTTGGCTGACAAGAAATGAACATCCCTCTGTGTCTCAGGCAGCTCCTTCTCCGAGAAAAGCAGGTGGGAGTTGGAGCCAAGGAGCTGAAAGCTGCAGGTGCAGCCTGGGCTGGAGGGAGCTCAGATTTGCACAAGGCTGCTCTGAGTGCCAGGGCTTGGATGGGGGAAATGGTGGGGTGGGGGTGGGGACAGAGTCTGATTGATTGTCAGCCATGAAGGGTCTTGATTTTCATCTTTATTCAAATTGCATGAGGAGGTACTTGGATTCAATGTCAATTGGAGACTGCACAGACTGATTTATGAACAGGAAAAAACTGAAGAAGGACCTAAAAAAAGTTTTCTCATTATCTTTGTAAATAGAATATATTCCGTTTGAACACACTACTGAAATCGGTCAAGTTAACCACAGATGATTTGAAAACTGAAATCAAATTATTCCCAGAGGCTTGGCTTGTTAAGGTGTTCTGAATGTTAATGAGCCCTGGGCCACTGAATTCCTGAACTGAAGAGCTGAAGGCTGAACAAGTGATTTGGACAATTAAATTAAATTATTCCCTGAGGCTTGGCTTGTTCAGGTGTTCTCAATGTCAATGAGCCCTGGGACACTGAATTCCTGCACTGAAGAGCTCAAGGCTGAACAAGCCTCTGGAACAGGAAAATTCAGCAGCAGCCTCCAAGTTGCTGAGGATGTCAGCAGCTCCCACTGAGGCCATCCCTGCCCAGAGACCATGGGGGAATGGGCAGACAAGGAGAGCGTCCCTGGGGCTGGGGCAGCACAACTCAGAGGCACCAGGGGCTCCAGCTGGGAAATGGAGTGTGGAATGTGGCTGGGAAAGCCCTGCCTGGGCTGTGCCCAGCAGGACAGACAAGCCCTGACTCCCATCCACTAAAAAACTTTCTCAATGAGAGATTTAAAAGAAATTACAATTGTTTGTTTCCTCTGAGTTGGACGCAGTGCAGAAATTCTGACAAGAGATCATCAGGAGCTCGAAAGAACAAGACAGCTTTTACTAGTTATATTAGAAAATTATGGAAACTTGGCAAATGGTTTAATATGACATTCAATGAAATAAAAAACCCCACTTATCAAAGCTTTAAATTGGACCACTCACCTTCACAAACTCTAAGCCTGTGCAGTTTTAAGTTACTCAAGATTTGCAAGAGAAGAGAAATGGAAGAAATATACACAGAAAGAGAAAAACAAAAAACATGTACAGAAGCACCCACACAGCTACCAAGTCCTGGATTCCAGGAGTGTTCAGATGGAAATTCCAAGTGGAGGTAGGGTCAAGATGTGTGCTTGCCTTGTGGTCAGCTTGGTTTCCCTGGGCCCTTCCCCCAGGTGGGACTTGGGCTCATTTGGTCCCTCAGGAGCTGGGTTGGGGGCTGCAGAGGTGGCTGTGGAGCATTGCCTGTGCTGTGCCAGGGACTGGCAGACACTGCTGGGCTGGGAGAGAGGCTCTGGGGCGATTGGGGTTCCAGGGCACAGCAGCATTGGAGTTCCAGGGCAGGGCAAGGCTGGACCTGCCCCTTCCTCCCCTGTGCAAAAATGTTTTGAGCCAACAATCTCCTCCAGTCTCTCACAACAGGGAATGTTGGAGGTGAAATCCCAATTCTGTCCATGGGTGCCTGGAGGAGAAGGACAGTTCTATTCCACAGGAAGGAAAACACAGGGCTCCAGTGTTTGGAAGGCAGCTGAGAGCCTCACAAGGCCAAGGCCTGGCAGACTTGTCAATAAGGGCAGATTTTGTCTGGGAGCATTTTTGAACTGAAGGAATTTTGGAGGTGGAAGGCCAGTCTTGGCCATGGGCACCTGGAAAAGCAGGACAGTTCTTTCCACAGGAAGGAAAGCATGGAGCCTTCCCCAGTATTTTGGGGACAGATGGGAAGTGACCCTCATGAAACCACTGGCAACTAGACTTGTCCTGGCAATATTCCTACTGGAACAATCTCTGGATATAGGGAAATTTGGAGGTGAAATCCCAATTCTGGCCATGGGTGCCTGGCGGAAAAGAACAGTTCTTTTCCATTGGGAAGGAAAGCACAGAGGACCAGTGTTTCAGAAGCAGATGACAAGAGAGTCTTAATGTTCCAAGGTCAGCTGGACCAGTTAGGTGGCCCCTGGGAGGCCAAACCAGCAAGACCTGTTCCATCTTCCCTTGGTTTTGTGGGGCCCCATAGTGTCACAATGGTGCCTTGGATCCATAAGGCCCCACAGTGCCATAATGGTGTTACATGGCTTTGCAAGGGTTCCTCAGGGGTGAAGAGATAGATGAGAATCTTGGCTTCATGATCAGAAGGCTGGATTTATTAATTCATTATATATAATACATTATGACTATACTAAAAGGAATAGAGAGAAAACTTCAGAAGCTGCTAAGCTAAGAAAAGAATAGGAATAGCAATAAACAAGAGAGCTCTCTGTGAACCTGTCCCAGAGAGCTTGGTCCTGATTGGCCCTTAATTGTAAACATGGATAATGGGCCAATCATAGGTGCACCTGCTACAATCCACAGCAGCAGATAACAATTGTTTCCATTCTTCTTCTGGGGCCTCAGCTTCCCAGAAGAGGAAAAATCCCAAAGAAATGATTTTTGTGAAAAAATATCAGTGACATATTGGTGTCTTGTTTCCATGGGGTCCAGCAGTGTCACAATGTCCCCTCGGCTCCACAAGGCCCTGAAGTCTCACAATGGTCCCACTGATTCCATGAGGCCTTGCAGTGTCACAGTGGTCTCCATGGTTCCCCAGGCCCCACAATGTCACGTGACTCCTCTGTTCCACAAGGTCTGCAATGTCACAATGGACCTTAGGACCCTGAGGGTTTGCCGTGCCACAATGGTCTCCTTTGGCTCCACAGTGTCACAATGGACCGTTGATGACATGAGGGCCTGCAATGTCACACTGGACCTTTGGTTCCAGGCAGCCCTGCAATGTCACAAAGGCCTCTTGGTTTCACGAGGCCTTACAGTATCACAATGGTCCTCTTGGTTTCTGTGGGGACCTCCAGGGTCCCAGTGGTCTCACTGGTTCCATGAGGCCTCACAGTGACATAATGCTTTGGTTATTCCATGGGGCCTTGTAATGTCACAATGGTCTCCATGATTCCATGGTGCCCCTCAGTGTCACAATGGTCTCCTTCATTCCATGAGGCTGTGAAGTGTCCTAATGGTCTCTCCACGGTTCGATGAGGCCCTGCAATGTCACAGTTTGGACCCTTGGCTCCATAGAGTCTTGCAGTGTCACAATGGCCCCTTGGTTCCATGACTCCCCAAAGTGTCATAATGGTCTCCACAGTTTGAGGACTCCCGGCAGTGTCACAATGCACCCTTGGTTTGATGGCGCCTCTCAGTGTCACAATGATCCCTACATTTCATGGAGCCACACAGTGTCAGGACAGTCCCCTTGGTTCCATGAGGCCCAGCAATGTCACAGTGGTCTCCATGATTGCATGAGGTCCCACAGTGTCACAGTGGTCCCTTGGTCTCACAAGGCCCCACAGTGTCACAGTTGTCCCTTGGTTCCATGGGCCCTGTGCTGCTGCATTCCCCCCTCCCCTTCTCAGGCCGCCCTGCCAGCTGAGAAATGCTCCTTGGGCCTGGGCCTTGGCCAACAGCCCCTGGGCTCAGCTCCTCTGCAGCTCATCACAAACACTGTCTGCTCCAGGCACTGCTGCTGCCCAACCAGCTCCTGGTTCCTTTAGGAGCAGCCCTGGGAGCTGTTTTTGTTCCCTCTGTGGCACAACATCCCTGTTCTCACACTGCCAAAAAAAGCTGTTGATGCCAAGTGCGGCCAGGATGAACCATTGCTGGGAATGAAGCCCCTCTCTTAGGGCCCTACAAACAGCGCTCCAAAAGGGGCCCTTGGAGCTCTCCTGGGCCAGCGACTCCCTCTGAGTGGGGCCTCTCCCAGCTGGGAACTCTCCCGTTTGCTGCACTTGGGGATCCTGAACAACCACAGAGCCTGGGCCGATCCCCCCACTCCTCCAGGCTCGGCCCTTCACCCACTGGGGAGATGCCACAGCATCCACAGGGAGCATTTCCTGCCCTCAGGGGAATTTCTCCCAGGTGTCTTGCACTGACTCTTTGTGTCTGTGTGCACACAGGAGTGCCTGTGTTGGGGAAATGTGGCAGAAATGCTGCTCTCTGAGCGGGTTTGCGTGCCTTGGATAGCTGAGTCAGTCAGGACCGTAAGAAATGTTCAGTCATTAAGTTAAATGCTTCTGAGAGTTGTTCTTTTGCTAAGTTGTTACTTTTAATGTAAGTATTTGGGTAAATTAAATACTTTTAAGTGTTATTCCTTTGTTAAATTCAAAGTCAAAGGTTATAAGTTAGGGTAAATACTGTTAAATGTTGTTTTTGTCTAAATTGTGAAATTTAGGGTATCAGTTAAGGTTAAAGTGTCAGTTAAGTCCTATTAAGTTTTAGCTCTGTTAAGCTTTTAGGCCATATTCCTTTTATCCTTGCCCTCACTGTCCTTGTGTCACACACACACAGGGACAGTTCTCGTTTAATTTCTGGTTTGATTGCCTGGATTTGGTTTGGTTTTGTTGTTGCTTTGTTTCCTTGCTGTGCCTGAAGTGTCCAGTCAGGAGCAGAGGGACTCTTGCCAAGGAACTTTGTGCTGCTGTCCCTTAATATTCAATCTGGTTTTTGCTGCTCCCTTGCTGGGGATTTTTTCAGCGCTCTCAAGGCCTCGTTCGTAACAGGGTGAAGGAGCCCTGGCCCAGGCTCTGGCCCTGGGGGACATGGGGATGCTGCCGTGGGTCCCTGTCCCCCTGTGCCACCCCCAGGGCCCCGGCCCCCCGTCCCCGTGTCAGGCTCTGGGGTCGATCTCATGGAACATCCTCTGGGGGATGCTGCGGGGCCGGGGGCGGGGGGACCCGGGGGGACAGGGGACCCCACTGTGCACGAGCAGGGTTGGACTGCTCTGGGGGGAGCTGTGAGGGGGGCCGGGTCAGAGTGACCTCCCCAGTGACCTCACACAGCCCCTGTGATGTCACACAGCCTCTATGATGTCACACAGCCCCTGTGATGTCACACAGTCTACTCTGGGATGTAATCCCGGAATGTCATGCAGCTGTACTGTGATGTCACAGAAGACTCTGTGATGTTGGAAAGTCACCATGTGTTGTCACACTTTGTTCTGTGATGTCACAGCCTGCTCTGTTAAGTTACATAGCCACCTGGTGGTGACACAATCCACTCTCAGATGTTACAGAACCACACTCTATGATGGCAGAGTCTCCTCTATGGTCACACACCCTACTTTGTGACATCACTGCCAGCTCTGTGATGTCACAAAACCCTCAAGAACTCAGTTACATTGACACAATGAATTTTCTTGTTCTTTCAAGAGGTCTTTATCAGGGACGCAACTGAGATTGTGTCCCCAGGTTCCAGGGAATGCAGAACACTGGAGTCAGTGATGACAGCTGGGGACAACCAAGGCAAAGGTGTCTCTGTGCTGAGCAAACCTGGATGTGTTTCAGGAATGCAAAGGTCCAAGGCCTGAGCCCCAGCCCCTGGCCAGGCAGATCCTGTCCCTCTCTCCTTGCTCAGGGCTCTTCCCGGGATGGGCACTGGCATGTGGGGATGTGCAATGCCAAGGGCAGGAGCATGGGGCGGCCCCTGCCAGGCTGCTGAGCAGGGACAAGGAGGCAATGAGGCCCCAGCCCTGCAAGGGTCACTTGTCCCCTCGTGGCCTTAGGCCCAGGCCCAGCAGCCATGGCCGAAGTGCTGCCCAAGGTGGCTCTGGCAGGGCTGCCTTGGAGCTGCTGCACATGCCTGTGCCCTGTGCAGCCCAGGCTGTCCCACGGTGTCCCTGCCCTGTGCCTCTGTCCCTGCAGGCTGCCAGCATCCCCCGGCTGCCCCACCTGGCTGGGCCCTTCCTTTGCTGACAGCTCTGCCTCCTGCCTGCCCCTGCCTGCCCACACAAAGCCTTGGCCTGATACCAAAAGGGTTAATTCAATTTTTACTGTACCTGTGAACTTTTAGCATGGGAACAAGGCATTCAGGGGCTGCTTTCTCAGCCAGAATGTTTGAAAGAGAAGAAGAAGTCATTTGGCTCAAGAATGCAGTGACAGAAAATTTTAAGGACTGAATTTGGGAACTCTAAGTGGGGTTTATGGTAATGGGTAAATTGTAATACATATTTAGCAATGCTGGTAGAATTACATGACCATGTGAGGTTGGGAGTTATGCCCCACTAGACCTCAGGGCTGAATAAATGATACGCTCTTAAATAGTAAATCAGTGTTAAGGATTCTTATTCTGTCTCCGTTGTGTCCCTGACAGGGATCTCTTCAAAGAACAAGAAATTTCAGTGTTTCAGCATAACTGAGTTCTTGAGGGGTTTGTGACATCACTGAGGGGGTTGTGACATCACACAGCTGACTATGACATCACAGAGGATGTGAGGCCATAGAGCAAACTCTGCCATTAGAGTATGGCTCTGTGGCATCAGAGAGTGCATTGTGACATCACCAGGCGGCTGTGTAACATCATAGAGCAGGCTGTGACATCACAGAAAAGATTGTGATATGACAGGGTGACTTTGTGGCATCACAGTCTTCTGTGACATCACAGTACTGTTATATGACATCACAGGGTGACATAATAGCATTAGGATCTGTGATATCACAGGGGCTGTGTGACATCATAGAGTTGGCTGTGTGACATCACAGGGGCTGTGTGAGGTCACTGGGGAGGTCACTCTGCCCCAGCCCCCTCACAGTTCCCCCCAGAGCAGTCCAACCCTGCTCGTGCACAGCAGGGTCCCCTGTCCCCCCAGGTCCCCCCGCCTCTGGCCCCGCAGCCTCCCCCAGAGGATGTTCCACGAGATCGACCCCAGAGCCTGACACGGGGACGGGGGGCCGGGGCCCTGGGGGTGGCACAGGGGGACAGGGACCCACGGCAGCATCCCCATGTCCCCCAGGGCCAGAGCCTGGGCCAGGGCTCCTTCACCCTGTTACGAACGAGGCCTTGAGAGCGCTGAAAAAATCCCCAGCAAGGGAGCAGCAAAAACCAGATTGAATATTAAGGGACAGCAGCACAAAGTTCCTTGGCAAGAGTCCCTCTGCTCCTGACTGGACACTTCAGGCACAGCAAGGAAAAAAGCAACAACAAAACCAAACCAAATCCAGGCAATTAAACCAGAAATGAACCGAGAACTCTCCCTCTGTGTGTGTGTGACACAAGGACAGTGAGGGCAAGGATAAAAGGAATACGGCCTAAACGCTTAACAGGGCTCAAACTTAACAGGACTGAACTTATATCTTAACCCTAACTGATACCTTAAAAGACCAGCACTTAAGAGTATTTACCCTAACTTATTATGCATGACTTACTAATTTGACAGAGGAATAACACCCAACAATATTTAACCTAATAACCTATATTAAAAATAACAACTTCAACGAAGAACAACTCTAAGAAACATTTAACTTCACTTAGACCTTGTGATTTAACCTCACTTACAGGCCTCACTGACTCAGCTATCCAAGGCACTCAAGCCCTCAGAGAGCAGCATTTCTGCCACATTTCCCCAACACAGGCACTCCTGTGTGCACACAGACACAAAGAGTCAGTGCAAGGCACCTGGGAGAAATTCCCCTGAGGGCAGGAAATGCTCCCTGTGGATCCTTTGGCATCTCCCCAGTGGGCAGAGGGCCGAGCATGGAGGAGTGGGGGGATCGGCCCAGGCTCTGTGGTTGTTCAGGATCCCCAAGTGCAGCAAACGGGAGAGTTCCCGGCTGGGAGAGGCCCCACCCAGAGGGAGTTGCTGGCCCAGGAGAGCTCCAAGGGCTCCTTTTGGAGCACTGTTTTCAGGGCCCCAAGAGAGGGGCTTCAGTCCCAGCAATGGTTCATCCTGGCCGCACTTGGCATCAACAGCTTTTTTTGGCAGTGTGAGAACAGGGATGTTGTGCCACAGAGGGAACAAAAACAGCTCCCAGGGCTGCTCCTAAAGGAACCAGGAGCTGGTTGGGCAGCAGCAGTGCCTGGGGCAGACAGTGTTTGTACTGAGCTGCAGAGCAGCTGAACCCAGGGGCTGTTGGCCAAGGCTGAGGCCCACGGAGCATTTCTTAGCTGGCAGGGTGGCCTTAGAAAGGGAGGGGGGAATGCAGCAGTACAGGGCCCATGGAACCAAAGGGACCATTGTGACACGCTGGGGTCCTGTGACACCAAGGGGACCATTGTGACACTGAGGGGCCTCATGGAATCTTGGAGACCACTGTGACATTGCTGGGCCTCATGGAATCTAGGGGACTGTCCTGACACTGTGTGGCTCCATGGAATGCAGGGATCGTTGTGACACTGAGAGGCCCCATCAAACCAAGGTCCATTGTGACACTGCAGTGCCTTATGGAACCATTATGACTCTTTGGGGTGTCATGGAACCAAAGGGCTATTGTGAAACTATGAGACCCCATGGAGCCAAATGTCCATTGTGACATTGCAGGGCCTCATGGAACCATGGAGAGACCATTAAGAGACTTCATGGCCTCATGGAACCACTGAGACCATTGTGACCCTGGGAGTTCCCACAGAATCAAGAGGACCATTCTGAATACTCTGGGACCTCATGATACCAAGAGGCCATTGTGACACTGAGGGCTGCATAGGGGCCATGGTGACATTGTGGGGCCTCCTGTCATCAGGGGTCCATTTTGACATTGTGGAGCCAAAGGAAACCATTGTGACACTGCAAACCCCCACGGTCCAAAAGTCCATTGTGACATTGCAGGGCTCATGGAACAGAGGAGTCACATGACATTGTGTGGCCTGGGGAACCACAGACATCATCGTGGCACTGCAAGGCCTCATGGAATCATTGGGACAATTATGACACTGCAGGGCCTTCTGGAACCTTGGGGCCATTGCAACACTGTGGAATCCAATTGAAAACAGGGTCTCTTGTGACACTGCTGGACCCCATGGAATCAAAGCACCATTATGACACTGCGGGGTCCCATGGATGCAAGGCACCATTGTGACACTATGGGACACCATAAAAACAAAAGAACACGGAACCAGGCTGGCTCTTTTGTCTTTCTCTGTTTCTGTGTCTTCTTCTTCTTCTATTTCTGTGCTCCTGCAGATTTTGATTAACATTAAATTGAACAGGCTTAGAGTTTGTGAATATGAATGGACCAAGTCAATGCTTTGAGAAGTGTTTTCTGTTGATTGAATATCTGTCAGTTTGACATGAGAAGAATTTTAAAAAGTAAAGCAAAACTGTTTGTGTAACTGACAATCTGTTAAACCACTAAGATACTGAACACGCCTCTGTGAAACACGTATGTTAAAGATTAAAAAAACCCAGGAACCTCCTCTTTCTTTTCCAGTCAACAAAGAAGCAGTGGGCCCCGGCCCTGGCCTCCATCTCAACCGAACCAAACCAAACCAAACCAAACCAAACCAAACCAAATCAAACCAAACCAAGCAACCCTGCTGTGGGCTGAGCCCCTTCCCCCCTCCCCAGGCTGCCCCCCCTCCCCCCCATTCTAACCAAACCAAACTCCAACAACTACCAAACAGGAAAAAAAAAGAGGCTATAAAACCCCAACCAGAACAAACCTAGCCACACCTATTAAAATCTTACCATCAGGCCCCCTCCCCGCAACACAACTAAAACCAAAAACTTCTACAACTTACAACCCATAGAAAATAACCCTACAACTAAAAGTTTAAACACAAAAAAACCCCAAAACCAACCATAAAACCAATCCTAATGCAACCCAACCACAACTTCCCGCACAAGTTACAGGCGGATCAGTAACCTTTTCAATACTTCAATCCTCCCTTGAGTAAAAGAAAAACAAAATACAAGCATATAAGAAACAACATAAAACCATCAAAGTAAGTAAAGAAGCAATGAAATCCTAATTAAAAAAAAGAAAGAAAACCCCTTAATCTTAAAAATAAAATTGTCTTCTAAACTAAAGAGAAAAAACTCTTTTTCTTTCTAACACATAAAACTACAGAAAAAAATTCAAATTAATATCAAACAAAAATCTCCATACTTAAATAAACAAATGTTAAAATAACTGTAATTTCATAAAAAGTGTAAACAGGGTAAAAAAAAATAATCCAGTATCCTCAAAAAAAGATCTCTATTCCCAGAGATAAAAATAATTTTGAACTTAATAATAAAAACTTTTACCTTTAAATGACTCATACTTAAAGCAATACCCCATAAGTCGACATGACCCTTAAGAAGCTGTAAAAAAGCTTGTAGCAATAAAAGTAGCTTCACAATAACAAAGTTCCCTAGACAACTGTTATCAGTGAGAGAATAAGGAGGATCAAAAAATCCATTTTATCCTTTTGTAAAAAAATCTCCATAATCTAAACAAGTAAAACTTCTCTCCAAAAGTAAACTAAAAAAGACTATTCTAGAAATAGTACCCTAACTAGAAATTTTAGGTTTAGTTTCCTTCCATTGTCAGTAAAAAAAAGGTTGTAAAGAAAAAAGTGTTCTAAAGAGTTTAATTCTTACTACTTTCTTCTTTTTAAATTTATTTTTAAATAAAAATTTCTTTGTACCCTCTTAAAATTTTAGGCCTACTGTACCTTTCTCACAATCCTATCTCATAACAAAATTTATACATAAATAATTAACTGACACTAAAACCCACCACACTCATCCATACATTACTTAAGAAATCCCAGGATTTGAAAAATCTTAAATTAACAAACCAAAACCACTACAAAGCTATAAGAAACCTTTTACCAAAGTTTCTCTGATTTTCTAAAGTACCCAGTAAAGGCTGTTTTGTTCTTCTGTGCTCCTCAGAATTTCTTGTACTGGTATTTCTCCACTGCTCATAACTCAGAGTACACAAAAAATTGTAATTCCTTTTAAATGTCTCATTGAGAGAGTTGTTTGGCATTTGGGAGTCAGGGCTTGTCTGTCCTGCTGGGCACAGCCCAATCAGGGCTTGTCTGTCCTGCTTGGCACAGCCCAGGCAGGGCTTTCCCAGCCACACTCCACACTCCCTTTCCCAGCTGGAGCCCCTGGTGCCTCTGAGTTGTGCTGCCCCAGCCCCAGGGACGCTCTCCTTGTCTGCCCATTCCCCCACGGTCTCTGGGCAGGGATGGCCTCAGTGGGGGCTGCTGACATCCTCAGCAACTTGGAGGCTGCTGCTGAATTTTCCTGCTCCAGAGGCTTGTTCAGCCTTCAGCTCTTCAGTGCAGGAATTCAGCATCCCAGGGCTCAATAACATTCAGAACACCTGAACAAGCCAAGCCTCTGGGAATAATTTAATTTTAATATTCAAGTCTTTTGTGGTTAGGTAGATCTCAGTAGTGTATTCAAAGTGAATACATGATATTTAAAAAGACAGCGAGAAGCGGTTTTTTTAGATCCTATTTAGTTTTATTTTCCTGTTAATTTATTGAAATGTGTTATCTCCAACTGGCTGATCTCCCCTCTTTCCCCTTCCATCCATTGGCTTTTGTCTCCCACCAGGCCCCCCGGTGAAGAGCCTGGCTGTGTGTTCTCCATCCCCTCCTCACTGTCCTTGCCAGGCTGGGATGAGGAGCCCCTCAGCCTTCCCTGCTCCAGGCTGGAGCAGCCCAGCTCCCTCAGCTTCTGCTCACAGCCCAAGGGCTCCAGCCCCACCTTGGAGGCCCTTCCCAGACCCTGCTCCAGCTGCCAGACATCTTTCCTGCCCTGGGCAACCCAAACCAGGCCACAGTGACCTGGATAATCCCCGTGCTTGATGTCCTGGTCACACAGCCCTGGCCCCTTGTCCCCATGTCAGGCTCCGGGGTGGATCCTGTGGAACACCCTTTGGTGGCGGCTGTGGCTCCAGGTGGGCTGGGGGGGATCCCGGGGGACAGGGATCCTGCTGGGCATGAACAGCATTGGACTTGTTGGGAGAAACTGTGAGGGGGAGCTGGGGCAGAGTGACCAACCCAGTGACCTGACACAGCCCTGCTGGGATGTCACACAGCCCCTCTGTGATGTCACAGACTGCTCTGTGATGTCACATCCCATTCTCTAATGTCACACAGCTGGTCTATGATATCACAGCCAACTCTGTAATGTCACAGTCTGCTCTGGAATGTCAGACCTCTGCCCTGTCACAGCTGGCTCTGTGATGTCATAGAGGCAGTCTATTATGTCAGAGTTGCTCAATGACCCCACATAACCCACTCTCTGATGTCATAGCCCACTCTGTGACCTCATGTTATCAGATGATAAATTGTCTACACCAGCTGAGCTGACACCTGGAGCTTGTTCTCCACAACCCCAGGCCTGTGGAAACCACACAATGCCCATTGTGTGAGAAGGGGAACTGGAAGTTCACCAGCCTCAGTGTCCTTCCAGCTCAGCCAGGCCCACGGGAACATTGGGGTCCACAATCACCAGGGACCACCAGAGAGACCCCAGGACAGAAGAACACATGCAAAAGGGGAGGGGAAATATGTTAATCATTTCAGGAAAATTATATTCATATATAGGTTTAGTCCAGGACAATCAATGAATATGTGTGCAAAATACAGAATATAAACAGAAACTTTCCTGCACTCAGCCTGCACTGCTTTGGGAGGAGCTCTCCCCCGTGCATCCAGCTGAATAAAGAATGCTGCTTCTTAATGCTACACTGGGGTTAATGAGTTTTCTGTTTCACCAAATTTTTGGTAACACTCCCACTCTGTCTCCTGCTGTTCACAAACAGAGAAGGGTTGGTGGCAGATGTGGGGCTCGGAGGCTGCCTGGGGCACAGTGACCATTAAATAATCAAGTTTTCAATGTTCTGGGAAAGAAGGGAGGGGCAGCAACAAAACTTCTACAATGGAATTAGGGCTGATTTTGGCCTGTTTAGGATGCTGATTTGGGGAGCACCAATTCAGGTCCTGATTTTTTTAAGGGAAATAGCCCTTAAAAACAAAGGGGGCGAGGAAAGATGGACATATTCCAAGAAAGTAATCTTAAGGGGAAAGGAGCAGTCTGTCCCAGTGTGGCAAGAGATGAGTTGGTGAGGAAAATTACTGTCCTGGCTGCCCATGGAGCTTTTGTGGGAACTCAGGGGAAAAATGGACTGGCAATGCAAGATGTGTTTGAAAATGTTGTTAGGTTATGCAGAAAGAAAACTAGAGAGGTGAAAGCTAAATCAGAACTTAACTTGGCCCATTCTGTAAAAAAAAAGTTTGTATAAAAATTTTTTTGCAAAAGGAGGAAGAAGGAGAACCTCTACTCTTTATTGGATGCAGTGGGGAATATTTTAACTAAAGATAAGGAAAAGGCTGAGCTACATAACACCTTCTTTACCCCAATTTTCAAGAATAAGACAGGTTTTCCTCAGGACAAGTGCTCTGCTGAGCTGGCAGATGGGCACAGGGAGCAGAACAGCCCCCTCTAATCCAGGAGGAAGCAGTTGGTGACCTGCTGAGCCACTCAGATGCTCACAGGTGTTTGGGATTGGATGGGATCCATCCCAGGGGGATGAGGGAGCTGTGGATGAGCTCCCCAAGCTGCTCTCCATCATTTACCATCAGTCCTGGCTCACCAGGGAGGTCCCAGAGCACTGCAGGTGCCAATGTGAGCCCATCGCCAAGAAGGGCTGGAAGGAGGAGGTGGGGACTTCCAGGCCTGTCAGCCTGACCTGGGTGCCCAGCAAGGTTATGGAACAGATCACCTTGAGTGCCATCCCAGGGCACCCACAGGATGGCTGAGGGTTCAGAGCCAGCCAGCGTGGATTTCAATATCTGCACTGATGATCAGCATAAGGGGACTGAGTCCAGCATCAGCAAATTTGCAGATGACACCAAGCTGAGTGTGAGTGTGGATCTGCTGGAGGGTAGGAGGGCTCTGCACAGGGCCCTGCACAGAGTGGATCCTGAGAACAAATCCAGCAAGGTGAGGTTTAACAAGTCCAAGTGCCGGGTCCTGCACTCTGGCCACAACAACCCCTGCAGTGCTACAGGCTGGGGACAGAGTGGCTGGAGAGCAGCCAGGCAGAAAGGGACCCGGGGGCACTGATGGACAGCAGGCTGGACATGAGCCAGCAGTGTGCCCAGGTGGGCAAGAAGGCCAGTGGCTCCTGGCCTGGATCAGGAATGGTGTGGCCAGCAGGAGCAGGGCAGGGATTCTTCCCCTGTGCTCAGCACTGCTTGGGCAGCACCTCGAGTGCTGTGTCCAGTTCTGGGGCCCCCAATTTAGGAAGGACATGGAGGGGCTGGAGTGTGTCCAGAGAAGGGCAACAAAGCTGGTGAGGGGTCTGGAGCACAAGTGCTGTGAGGAGTGGCTGAGAGAGCTGGGGTTGTTTATCCTGGAGATGAGGAGGCTCAGGGGAGACAAGGGAGTGTCAGGGCACAGGTTGGACTTGATGATCTCCATGGCCTGTTCCACCCTTGCTGATTCTGGGATTCTCTGAAGGCACCCTTGGAGCAGTTGCAGGATGAGTCCTGGGCCTCCTCTTCAGAAGCTCCAGCAGCCCAGGTCCCTCAGCTTCTCCTGCCAGCCCCAAAGCCCATCCTGTCAGTCCTGCAGAGCCTCTGCAGCTCCTCCTCACTGCCCAGAACAGGGAGCCCCAGAGGCAGACACAGCAGCCCAGATGTGCCTCTCTGGCCTGGGGTGCCTCTGGCAAGGGAGCAGCACCAGGCACTGCAGGAGCCTGCAGACAATTCCTGCAGCACTTGTAGGATGATCCTGCTGCCCAAAGGGACGTTCCCATGGGGCCAAGTCAGGAACTGCAGTGGGGAGTGGGGCCAGAGAGGAAATGGCAAACAGGGATGGGCTGTTTGCAGGGCAGGGAACAGGGGTCGACAACAGGAAGAAATTTGTACCAGTGAAGAGTAAAGAAATCAAAGGTGAAGCCAAGGAAATGCTCAGGGCAGTTTGGGGGTGGCTGCCAGACAGCCCTGGCTCTGAGCAACAGCGTCTGCAGTGGCACAGGAAACTCCCAGCTGATGGGAACAAACTTTCTGGCTGACTGCAGAGGCCACAACAAAGCTGAGTGGTTTCCCTGGTGTCCCCCAGCCCTTGCTGGCCCCAGGGGCTGATGGCATTTGTGCTCCCTCAGGTTCATGTCCCCACAACAACAGCATGGGGGTGCTCCTGCCTGCTGTGTGCAATGCAAACAGGGGCTGCTGAGCCAGTGCTGCCGTGTCTGTGCCTGCAAGGATGGGCCACCTGTGTGAGCTGGGGGAGAGGCCAGGGCTGCAGAGGGGAGGATGTTGTTGGCAGCTCCATGAGGACGCTCTGGGACGCTGCCCTGGGCTGTGCAGCGCACTGGGGATGGATCAGCCCCTGCTCTGCTGCTCCTTCCCTTCTGTCCCAGGGCCCTTGCAGAGCCCCAGCCATGCTGTTTGCCCCCAGCCTGCCCACGGCCATCCTGGGGCTGCTCACGGGGCTTTTCTGTGCTGGGCATTGGCCTGGCCGTGTTCTTGAGAGAGCCTGGGCAAGGAGCCTGGAGCCCCCAGGGCCTGGCCTGAGGCGTCAGCACTGCCCCAGCAGTGCCCATGGCCTGTCCCTGCTGCAGCCCCGGCACTGCCACCCCCAGGGCTGTGCCTGGCCCTGAGAGCACTCATGCCCTACAGAAACACCAGGGCCACCAGGGCAGCGGGGCAGGGCCACGGCAGCAGCACTGGCAACACCAAGTGCTGCTGCTGCTGGGCACAGCTGCTGGGCCAGCCCTGATCTGCCCCCAGCTCTGCACACAGACATTGCTGCTGCAGCTCCAGAGAAGGCAACAAAAGGGCATCTCTGCAGAAAACCTTGATGGGAGAGATCATCATTTCATTTAAAGGCACCAACAGCACAGCCCCTCATTGCCACAGTCTGTGGCCACAGGGATGGTGGAGAGGAACAAAATGACCAATGCAACAAACAATGACATTTCTTTTTGGACGATAGGAAAAAAGTAAAACAAAGGTAAAGAAACTCTAAAATGAAGTCAACAAGAAGTAGCAAAGATGACTTTGATTGCAAGTTATTTGCAGATATTGCCCAGCAGTTTAATGTTTTTGAAAGCATGCAGTCACCAGTCTCCACACTGCAGCCTTGAACTCCTGGTTCCTCAGGCTGTAGATGAGGGGGTTCAGGGCTGGAGGCACCACTGAGTACAGAACTGACAGGGCCACATCCAGGGATGGGGAGGAGAGGGAGGGGGGCTTCAGGTAGGCAAATGTGCAAGTGCTGATGAACAGGGAGACCACAGCCAGGTGAGGGAGGCAGGTGGAAAAGGCTTTGTGCCATCCCTGCTCAGAGGGGATCCTCAGCACGACCCCGAAGATCTGCACATAGGAGAAAACAATGAACACAAAACAGTCAAGTGCTACACAGGCACTGACAGCAATGAGTCCAACTTCCCTGAGGAGGGATTTGGAGCAGGAGAGCTTGAGGATCTGGGGGATTTCACAGAAGAACTGGCCCAGGGCATTGCCATGGCACAGGGGCAGGGAAAATGTATTGACTGTGTGCAGCAGAGCATTGAGAAAGGCACTGGCCCAGGGAGTTGCTGCCATATGGGCACAAGCTCTGCTGCCCAGGAGGGTCCCATAGTGCAGGGATTTGCAGATGGACACGTAGCGGTCGTAGCACATGACGGTCAGCAGATAAAACTCTGTTGAAATGAAGAACAGAAAGAAAAAGAGCTGAGCAGCACATCCTGAGTAGGAGATGTTCCTGCCATCCCAGAGGGAATTGTGCATGGCTTTGGGGACAGTGGTGCAGATGGAGCCCAGGACACTGAGGGCCAGGTTGAGCAGGAAGAAGAACATGGGCGTGTGCAGGTGGTGGCCGCAGGCTACGGCGCTGATGATGAGGCCGTTGCCCAGGAGGGCAGCCAGGGAGATGCCCAGCAAGAGGCAGAAGTGCAGGAGCTGCAGCTGCCGCGTGTCTGCCAATGCCAGCAGGAGGAAGTGGCTGATGGAGCTGCTGTTGGACATTTGCTGTGGCAGCACATGGGCACCTGTTCATGGAGAAAGGGACAGTGACGAGTCAGAGGAGATATCTGTAACCAAAATCAAAGCCATTTCCCATACACCCTCCACTGTAACATACACAGACACTGTTTTGTGTTTAAGAGTTGTGAGGTTTTCTTTTTGAGCTCCCCCCCTGTCTGTCCTGCTCTTCAATATCAGATACACTCAGCGTTTCTGCTGCCCTCTGGTAGAACAAAGTGAGTTCCCTGCAGCCAGATGGTGAGTGCAGACTGGGAGCAGATGATCTGTCACTTCATTCTGTTTTGAGTTTCTCTGGGCTTTCAATTTCTTAAATGGAGAATGTTCACACTCCCAAGTTTCTCTTACCAACCCTCAAGTACAGCTGAGAGCAGATGGATCCACCACAGCCCAGCTCCAGTTTTGTAGCCAAGGACTCACATTGCTCATTCCACCAACCCATCAGCACTTTCAGTGTCACAACACCTCTGCCTTTCCCCATCAATCCTATAACTCAAAGTTGTTCTAGGACAGGTTTGCACCCTCGATTGAGGCTCCCAGCTTGGGCTGAAATCTCAGAGAAACTCCCAAATGTCCTTATGATGGTATTGGATGAAGGGAGACGCAGCTCCTTCCCTGGCTGCACTGACAGCATTGCCCAGAGCCGGGCACTGGGGACAGCGTCACCCTGAGCCAGCAGTGCCCCCTCCAGAGCCCCCAGGGCTGGGCAGCTGCTCCCAGCCCTGTGCTCTGCAGAGGGAACTGGGCCCGGGGCTGCAGAGCTGCCCCACGGCTCTGCTCAGCTCTGCCTGCACAGGAGGGGCTGCACGCCTTGGAGCCCCGGCCCTGAGGGCAGAGGCTTGGCTGGGGCACAGGAGGGAGGGGGCTTGTTCAGAGGGAGGGGCTGCACTGGAGGGGATCCTGTGGGCATCTTTAAACTCTCCCTGCCACAGCATTTCTGGGTTTTGTTTCCTCTCATTGCCTGATCTTCTCTCTGCTTGCTGGAGATTTTCCTCCTGCAGGTGTTTCCCAGTGCCTGATCTCTCTGTGCCAGCACTCACAGACCCCAAATCTCCGTGTACACCCTGTGCCCCTACAGCCTGTTTGCAGGGCACTGGCTGGGGGCAGATTCTGTTTGCAGCTTGGAGAAAGGACAGCTCAGACTGAGCCTGATGGGTCCAGCAAAGGTGATGCTGCTGCTGTGCTTGGGCAGAGTGGCTAAAAGCACATTAGGGATCTCCTGTGAACTTATTGATCACCAAAAGTAATGGTTCAGATGTCTCAGGAACTTGTCAGAATTCATAATCAATCTTTAATATTTATCCCCTCCTCCCTAGCATTCTCCAATTGTAGGAAACTGAATACAAAGTGTTAGGAAATTTCCTCATTTTTATCAAAATCCTTGTCTTGGAAATATTCTATGACTGATCAGAAGCCCTCAGCATGTCAGAGCTTCATAAGAATTTAACCTCCCCTGCACCAGAAATATTCAGTCTTTTACTCACAGAGTCTGCAGGCATTGGGATGTTCCAGCTTCAGGAGATGGCTCCAGGAGCTGCAGCTGCATTGTCCTGCAGCCAGAGGCTCCTGTGCCAAGGGCTGGCAGTGATTGGGCCCCAGGCACTTCTCAGCACCTTCCCAGCCCTGAATGATTGAAGCTCTCTGTGCCTCTGTGCTGTGCCCGGGGTGGCTGCAGGCAGTGCCCCAGCCCTGCTGGGCTGGGAGAGGAGCTGCTCCTCAGGAGAAATGTCTTTTTGAAGCTCTTCTTGGTTTCCAAGGAGCTGCCTCTGGGCCAGGAGCCCAGCCCAGTTCAGCAGCACAGACACAGCACAAGGACTTTAATGACCCTCTCGGGGCTTTGGTGTTGTTTACATCAGAGTCAGTCCGTGAGAGAGTGTCTTCAAAAAACTTCTCAAGCACTCAAAGTTAAATTTAAACTCCAAAGTTTCTTGAAGTTTTTATAGGTCCCACTGAGGAACTCAACTCAGAAAGTGTCCCCAGGTTCCAGTTAGAGCAGAACATTGGAGGCATTGATGACAGCTGGGGACAAACAAGGGAAAGCTGTCTCTGGTGCTGAGCAAAGCTGGATGTATTTGAGGAATGCAAAGGGCCAAGGCCTGAGCCCCAGCCCCTGGCCAGGCAGATCCTGTCCCTCCCTCCTTGCTCAGGGCTCTTCCTGGCATGGGCACTGGCATGTGGGGATGTGCAATGCCAAGGGCAGGAGCATGGGGCGGCCCCTGCCAGGCTGCTGAGCAGGGACAAGGAGGCAATGAGGCCCCAGGCCTGCAAGGGTCACTTGTCTCCTGCTCCTGCCTCAGGCCCAGGCCCAGCAGCCATGGCCAAAGTGCTGCCCAAGTTGGCTCTGGCAGGGCTGTCTTGCAGCTGCTGCCCATCCCTGTGCCCTGTGCAGCCCAGGCTGTCCCACGGTGTCCCTGCCCTGCGCCTCTGTCCCTGCAGGCTGTCAGCATCCCCCGGCTGCCCCACCTGGCTGGGCCCTTCCTTTGCTGACAGCTCTGCCTCCTGCCTGCCTCTGCCTGCCCACACAAAGCCTGGGGCTGACCCAGGCTCCTTCTGGGGGATGTGCTGCACCACAGCCATGCCCTGGGAGGGAAATTCCTTTCTCTTTGGGTCCTGTCTGGCCCTCCCTATCTGTCCTTTGCATTAATTCTTTCTTTCTCTGTCTGTTCTCTACTATGTCAAAGGGATCCACCATCTCTGAAACCACCATTCAGTCCCTCCCAGGGCTCTCCTCTGCTGTCCTCAGTCTCCACCCCACTGAGCACAGAGCTCCACTGTCCCTGTACAGTGCTCATGTGCTTGAGGCCTCCAAACCCCATCTTGGGAGATCTCTCAGCCCTCTCCAAGGTATTGGCAAATGAAAACATTCTGCTCATAGTCTAAGAAAATCACCTCAGGACAAGACCAGTCAGACCTGTGTGTCCTGGCTGCTTTTGCCTTGGAGCAATCCTTGGATAGATAGAATTTTTTAGGCCGAATTTCAGTTTTGCCCATGGGCACTTTGATGTGAACAACGATTCTGTTCCATTGGAAGGAAAACAGAGGGCCAGTGTTTCAGGGGCAGATGAGCAGAGGCCACCAAGGACCAAGGCGAGCCAGACCTTTCTGGAATTGCAGCTTGTGCCTGAGAGAAATCCTTGGATACACAGAATTTGGGAGGTGGAATACAAGTTTTGGCCCACTGGTCCCTTGATGAAAAGGCCATTTCTTTTCCATCTGAAGGAGAGCAGAGAGCCCCAGGGTTTGATGGTAGATGAGAAGCAGCCCCTGGGAGGCCAAGCCAGCCAAACTTGTCTCTCTTGGAGGCTTTTGATTGGGAGCTATCTTTGGATACATGAAATTTAGGGGCCAAATCTCAAATTTGGCCATGGCCCCTGGACGAGGAGACTGTTCTATTTCCATGGGAAGGAAGGCAGAGAGCCCCAGTGTTTCAGGTGCAGATGACAGGTGGCCATCAGAGCCCACAGTGCCAGCCAGAGCTGGCAGGTTTTGTCTGGGAGAAACCCTTCATGTAGTGAATATTTTAGGAGGACTAGCAATTTTGGCCGTGGAGGAATAAGAAGATTCTTTTCCATTGGAAGGAAAGCACAGAACCCCAGTGCTTCAGGGGCTAATGAACTGCAGGCACCAGAGACCAAGGCCAGCCAGATCTGTCTGTAATGGAAGCTTTTGTGTAGGAGCAATAATTGGATATAGGACTTTTGGTGGTGGAATCCCAATTTCAGCCATGGGCACTTGGAGAAGAAGGATGGTTCTTTTCCCTTAGGATGGAAAGGGCAGAGCCCCAGTGTTTCAGGGCAGAATTCAGGCAACCACCACAAGCCAAGGCCAGCCAGACCTGTCTGTACTGGGAGATCTTGTCTGGGAGAAAAAACCCTTGAATGAAGGAATTTTGGAGGACAAGTACCAGCTTTGGCCATGGGTGCCTGTGCAGGAGGGACAGCTCTTTTCCATAGGAAAGAAAAGCACAGAGCCTCAGTGTTTGAGGGCAGGTGAGACCCAGCTCTCAGGAAGACTAGGTCAGCCAGACTTGTTGGTAATGGCAGCTTTTGTCTGGGAACAATCCCTGGATATCGGGAAATTTGGAGGGGAAATCCCCTTTTGGTCATGGATACTTGAATGAGAAGAGCCGTTCTTTTCCAATTGAAGGAAAGCCCAGAGACCCAGGGTTTCAGGGGTACATGAGAAGAGACCCCCGACATACCAAGGGCAGTTGCACCAGTCAGGCCAAGCCAACCAGACCTGTTCCCTGTCCCCTTGTTTCCATGGGGCCCTGCAGTGTCACAGTGAGGTGTCATATTGGATCCTTGGTTCCATGAGGCCCAGATGCGTCACACTGGCCTTTTGTTTCCATGGGGCTCCAGAGTGTCACAATGGTCCCTTGCTTCCATGGGGCCTTGCAGTGTCACAGAGGTCTCCTCGGTGCCACAGTGTCACAATGGACCCTTGGTTCCATGGGACTCAAAATGTCAGAATAGTCTCCTTGATTCCATCAGGCCCTGCAGAGCCCTTTGATTCGACAAGGCCTCCAAGTGTCATCATGGCCCCCAGAATTCCATGAGGCCCCACAATGTCCCAATGGAGTTTGGTTCCATGGGGTCCTGCAATGTTCCATGGATCCTTAGTTCCATGGGGCCCTGGAGTGTCACAATGGCCTCCTTGGTTCCATGGTGCCACACAGTGTGCCAACAGCTCCTTGGCCTGCCAAGAACCCACAGTGTCACAATGGTTCCTTGCTTGCATGAGGCCTGTAGTGTCAGAATGGTCTCCATGATCCCGTAAGGCCTTGCCATGCCACAACAGACCATTGGCTTTATGCAGCCCCACAGTGTCACCGTGGTCCCCTTGGCTCCACAAGGCTCTGAAGTGCCACAATGGCCCTTTGGTTCCACAAGGCCTCCAAGTGTAAAAATGGCCTCCATGGTTCCATGAGGCCCTGCTGTGTCACAATGGCTCATGGTTCCATGAGGCCACACAGTTTAACAAGGGACTCTTGGTTCCATCAGGCCTTGCTGTGTCACAATGGATCTCTGGTTCCATGAGCTCTCACACTGCCAGCAGCAGTCTCCTTGGTTCTGCAGTGTCACCATGGACCCTTTGTTCCACGAGGCTCTGCAGTAGAACATGGGCACCTTGGTTCCGTGAAGTTCTGCAGTGTCACCATGTGACATGGACCCATGGTTCCACCAGGCCTTGCTGTGTCACAATGGCCCCTTGGTTCCAAGAGATTTCTCAGGGTCACAATGGTCTCCTTGGATCCGCAGTATCACAATGGACCATTGGTTCAATGTGGCCCCAATGTGCCAAAATGGATTTTGGTTCCATGGGGTTCTGCTGTGTCACAATGGACCCTTTGTTCCATGGGGTTCCACAGTGTCACAGCTGACTCCTTGGTTCTGTGAGGAACCACGGTCAGCAAATCTCTGAAATATCAGAACAAGACTCCATAACACTAATTTGCTATTTCAGAGGGTGTCATTTATTCAGGCCTGAGGTCTGGTGAGGGATAACTCCCAACCCTACATGGACATGTAATTCTACAAATGTGCTGCTTATACACAATCACTAAATGTGAATTACAATTTACCCATTTCCATAAAACCCACCCCAAGTTCCCAGATTCACTCCTTGATTTCTCTATCCCTGCACCCTTGAACCAGATGTCTTCTTCTTCTCTTCCACTGATCCTTGCTGGGAAAGCAGCCCCTGCATGCCTTGTTCCTATGCTGAAAGTTCACAGGCAGGGTAAAAATGGAATGAACCCTTTTGGTATCAGCCCCAGGCTTTGTGTGGGCAGGCAGAGGCAGGCAGGAGGCAGAGCTGTCAGCAAAGGAAGGGCCCAGCCAGGTGGGGCAGCCGGGGGATGCCGACAGCCTGCAGGGACAGAGGTGCAGGGCAGGGACACCGTGGGAGAGCCTGGGCTGCACAGGGCACAGGGATGGGCAGCAGCTGCAAGACAGCCCTGCCAGAGCCACCTTGGGCAGCACTTTGGCCATGGCTGCTGGGCCTGGGCCTGAGGCAGGAGCAGGAGACAAGTGACCCTTGCAGGCCTGGGGCCTCATTGCCTCCTTGTCCCTGTTCAGCAGCCTGGCAGGGGCCGCCCCATGCTCCTGCCCTTGCCATTGCACATCCCCACATGCCAGTGCCCATCCCGGGAAGAGCCCTGAGCAAGGAGAGAGGGACAGGATCTGCCTGGCCAGGGGCTGGGGCTCAGGCCTTGGCCCTTTGCATTCCTCAAATACATCCAGCTTTGCTCAGCACCAGAGACAGCTTTCCCTTGCTTGTCCCCAGCTGTCATCACTGCCTCCAGTGTTCTGCTCTAACTGGAACCTGGGGACACTTTCCCAGCCATGTCCCTCAGTGGGACCCATAAAAACTTCAAGAAACTTTGGAGTCTAAATTTAACTTTGAGTGCTTGAGAAGTTTTTTGAAGACACTCTCTTAGGGACTGACTCTGATGTAAACAACACCAAAGCCCTGAGAGGGTCATTAAAATTTTCCAAGTCCTATTATGGAGAAAGATTTCAAACACCTTGAAAAAAATACACATTCCTGTTTTAAAGGAAGTATTTTATTTTATTTCTCTTTGGAGCAGAGTTGATTGCAGCATTCTGTGATTGATACTGACCCAGGGTCTCTCCCCGGCAGCTCTGGCCTGCTCACAGAAGCTGTGCCTGGAGCTCTGACCCAGTGTGGACAACCTTGCTCCACTTTGCCCAGCCCCATCCCGTCTGTCCTCACTCCCCTGGGACCTGCTGTGCTTGGAGAGCTGGCTGCCCTCAGCCTAAGAGGGGTTTTCCCTTTTGGGGGTTTTTTGAAGCAATCTGAAACTGCTGAGTTGCCCCACTGCAAACAGACACACTGCTCAGGTGTGTGCCAGCCCCAGGGGCCACCAAAGCCACTGCAGAGCTGCCCTGGGCCAGCTGTGAGGGTGGATCATCAGCCCAAGCTGCACTGGGCCCCTGCAAGGGGCTGTAGCCATGGGCACTGCACTGACCCCACTGCTGGGTTTGGCTGCCACAGCCAGCGAGAGAAATGAAACTGCCCTTGGAAACACTGGGGAGGACTGGTGTTATGAATAAGAAGCTTGACTAGGCCAATATTCAAGCAGCAATCAATTTATTAATTAATATGGTAAAGTATGAGCAATACAGCGCTGGGTACAGTGGGGGAAGTTTTCCCTCCAACTGCACACCGATAATTGATGGTTACAGGTATTTATAGGGGTACTCATCAGCTTTTTTTTTCAGCAGTTTCTATTTCCAATCTTTTACTCATCAGCAATTCTTATTCCAAATTATTACATCACAATTCTATACACTATTGTGATTTTAATTTCTCAGGATGTATCTCAAAGGAGTATCCCCAGATGGTGACGGTCCAGTTTCCGAAAGAAGAAAGACGAATCCCATCTGGTGGGGTCCAGCTCCCCAGATGTGTGTCCACCTTTTAATTGCAAAGACTATAAATCTCATAACAGTGATGTCTAGCTTCCCTTTGGTCGAAACCATAAACCCTTGAGGTGATGTTCAGCTTCCTTTCTCAAGCTGTTTTTCTCTGCTTTAATAAGGCATGAGATAGGCATATTTCCTTTATATATATTCCAAAGCTGTAGTTTCAAAGATACAAGTAATATTCTAAAATTATACTTCAAAATGTTATTATTGCAGAGCTTTTTATGGATTAAATGCAAGCAAAGAGCAACATCTTTAACACCTTAATTCCAATGCACCAAAATCAAGCAGGGTTAATTGCAAACAAAAGATAGGTTCAAAGGCCTTTTTCCATGCTTTATTTTCCTCAGTTATTATTAGAATTCACAGCTCTCCCATTGTTGGAGTCCACACATTTCACATTCACAACTACACACATCACCTGTTTGTACCAGTCACAAAACACAACTTTGTATTTCACACCACCTGTATGGTCTCAGACACTCCCAGTATATCCCAGTTGCCATATCTGAACATTCTCGTAGACATTGCCAGGCACTCCCCGTTACCTCAGCATGGTTCACTTGCCCCCCGTTTTATCCCAGTTGCTCCCAGTTCCTCTGATTATGTCCCCAGTTGGCTCCCAGCATGGGCCTGGTAGCTCGCAGTAACCCCCAGTCAGGGTCCAATCACACCCACTCTGCTCCCAGTACGATTGTAGCCACTCCCAGTATAATCCCAGTCATTCCCAGCCTGATCCCAGTAGCCTCCAGTGTGATCCCAGTGACTCCCTGTCTCTCCCAGTATATCCCAGTCACCCCCCCTCTGCATGCTCCCAGTCACTCCCACTTTCTCCCAGTTGCTTTCAGCACAATTCCAGTTGCTCACAGCCACTCCCAGTCAATCCCAGCATGATTCCAATCACCCTCAGTGTGATCCCAGTCTAACCCAGCATGGACCCACCTGCTCTCACTGTGATCCCAGCATGATTCCAGTTGTCCCTAGAATAGTCCCAGTGCCTCCCAGCATGGTCCCAGTCACTCCCAGTTGTCCCCAGCATGGTCTCAGCTGTTCCCAGTGTGGTTTCAGTCCCCCCACTGTGGTTACAAACACTCCCAGTTTATCCCACTTGCCCCAGTAAGGCTTTAGTTACCTGAGAATGATCCCAGTCTTTCCCAATTAATCCCAGTTGCCTCCAGCATGATCCCAGTTTCTATCAGTTGCCCAAAGTGTAGTCCCAGTTGCTCCCAGTATGATCCCAGTTGTAGTCTCAGTCTGCTCTGCATGGTTCCAGTTCTTTCCAGCTGGTCCCAGTTGTTCCCAATGTTTCCACACTTTCCTCCCAACATGGGCCCAGTAGCTCCCAGTAACCCCCAGTCAGGATCCATTCACACCCATTGCAATCCCAGTGGCTCCAAGGATAATCCCAGTAACTCCTGCTACAATCCCAGTCACTTTCACTATGATCCCAGTTGCTCCCAGTCACCCCCAGTATGACCCAGTCACTCCCAGATCCTCCCAGTGTTATTCCAGTCATGGCCAGAGTGACTCCCTGTCACTCCCAGTGTGGGCCCAGTTGCTCCCATTCATCTCCAGTATGGTTTCAGTCATGGCCAACACCTTTCCAGTCACTCCTAGTCTGGTTCCAGTAGGATCCCAGTCATTCTCAGGTACTCCCAGTACTCTTCCGGTCACATCAGTGCCAGTGTGATCCCAGTATGACCCCAGCATGGACACAGCTGCTCCCATTATCTCTCAGCATGGTTCCAGTTGCTCCCATTTACCCCTACTATGGTTTCAGTCTCTCCCAGTAAAACCCAGCTGCCCCAGCATGTTCCCAGTCACTCCCAGTTGGCTGGAGTGGCTTCCAGCCTGATCCCAGTTGCTCACAGCCCCTCCCAGTCACCCTCAGTGCAGTCCCAGTTGCTGAAAATGTGATCCAGTAGGATCCCATTCTCCCCCAGCATGGGCCCAGCTGCTTCCACTGTGATCCCAGTAGGATCCCAATTGCCCCCAGCATGGTTCCAGCTGCTCCCCGTTCCTCCCAGTGTGATGCCAGTAGTACCCAGTTGTCCCTCATATAGTCCCAGTCACTCCCCATATGATCCCAGTCCCACCCAGCATGGTCTCACTCACTCCCAGTTGCGCCCAGTGTGGTTCCAGTTGTTCCCACTGTGGTTCCAGTCCCCCCAGTATGGTTCCAGACACTCCCAGTATATCCCAGTTGTCCCCAGCATGTTTGTAGTCATTTCCAGGCACTGCCAGTGGCCCCAGTAAGGTGTTAGTTATCCCAGTATGATCCCCCAGTCATGCCCAGTATATCCCAGTTGCTTCCAGCATGCATCCAGTCCTTCCCAGTTCCTCCAGTTTGCTTGCAGCATGGTCCCAGTTTCTCTCAGCTGCTCCTAGTAGCCCAAAGTGTGATCCCAGTCGCTTCCTTTCAGCCCCAGTATGATCCCAGTAAGCTCCAGTTTGATCCCAGTCACATGCCAGCGCTCCCAGTGTGGTTCCAATATAATCCCAGTTGCTTCCAGTCTCTCCCAGTATGGTCCCAGCTGCCTCCAGCATGGTTCCAGTTGCTTCCTAGATCAGTCCAGTCAGTCCCAGTATGATGCCATTTGCTCCCAGCTTGCCCCCAGTCATGCCCAGTATGGGGGATGATGTGCAGGGTGTGTTCCCAGTCACTCTCAGATCCTCCCAGTATTAGTCCAGGCCCTCCCAGTATGATGCAAATATGGCCCCAGTGTGCTCCCAGTCCCTGCCAGAATAAACCAGTTTTGTTCTACATGGTTCACGTTGCTCTCCCCCTCACTTTCATTCCAGTCACTCCCAGCATGTCCCAGTGTACCTCAGTTCCCTCCAGCATCTTTCCAGTTCCTTCCAGTACGATGCCATTTGCTCCCAAGCACTCCCAGCCACCCTCAGTGTAGTGGCACTAACTGCCACTATGATCCCAGTTCATCCCAGTATAAGCCCAGCAGTTTCCAACCCCCCCAGCATGCACCCAGTCACTCCCAGCTCCTCCCAGTTGCTCCTAGCGTGTTCCCAGTTGCTCACAGCTGCTCCCAGTCACCCTCAGCATAATCCCAGTCACTCCCAATATATCCCATTTGCCCATAACATGGTCTCAATTGCTCACCGCCGGCTCCTACTCAATCCCAGTATGATCCCATCATGATCCCAGTCTCCATCAGTGTGATCACAATCTGCCCTGGTATAGCAGCATGATCCCAGTATGATGTCCATACAAACCCAGTACCATCCCAGACACTCCAGTACGATCCCAGTATGATGTCAGTACAAAGCCAGTACAGCCCCAGTCACTCCCAGTACGATCCCAGCGCAGCCAAGTCCCTGGCAGTGCTGCCACTGCTGGGATCCCCCTGCCCTGTGTGCGTTCCCCCGCGGTGGATGTGCCGAGAGGCGCCCCAAGGGCTGGCAGTGGCCAGGCAGGGTCCCCAGCAAGGCCCAGTTTGGATGTGCAGCCCCCAGTTTGCCCAGTTTGCCTCTCCTTTGGCCCGGGCCGGGCTCCCCCCGCCCACAGCGGCTGGGAGCAGCCGAGAGCCCCGCGCGCTGCCCATCCCGACCTGTCCCGGCTCCATCCCCGCTTGTGCCGTGGGCTGCGAGAGCTGCGGGAACAGGGCAGCGAGGGTGAGGCTGCTGCTGGGGGAGGAGGAGGAGGGAGGGAAGGGCAGGGATGGAGCGGGAGGAGGAGGCGAGATAAGAGAGGAGGAGGGGGAAAGGGGTTGGAAGGGGCAGGATGGAAGAGGAGAAGGAGGTGGAGATAACACAGAGGAGCGGGAGGGGGGATGGAAGAGGAGGAGCGGGAGGAAGAGGAGGGGCAAAGGCGGATCAAGGCTGAGCTGAGGGAAGCACGCGGTCACTCCGAGCCAGGCCTGAATTCGCAGCCCCCACCTGTGGGATCATCGCCCCCCCGCATCACGCAGGTGAGCGGGGAGGGGGAGTTCGGCCCAGATATCCTGAGGGGTGCCTGGGTTGGGTTTTTGGGGGGATGTTTGGAGAATGACGCAGTCCAAGGCTGAGCGGAAAAGGCCCCTCGGGGGGACATCGGGGGGTGCCGGTGGCGGCTGCCGGCAGAGGCAGCCTGGAGGAGCAGAGCCCTGTGTGCCCCAGGAGCCCAAAGTGGGGAGCCCAGAGAGGGGGGAACGCCGCCATTGGCAGGAGCCTCAAGAGCCTGGAGAGGGGCAGGGGGAACTCCTTGGAGCCGCTGCAGCCCAGAGCAGAGAATGAGGGGAGAAGGGAGCCCGGGAGCCCAAACAGCCCTGCATCCCGAAATGGGGAGAGCGAAGAGGGGGGAGCTTTTGGCATTGCTGGGACTGCCAGCAGCCTGGGCAGGGCGGGCACCGAGTAGACGGGGGACCCCCAGTCCAAGCGTGACCCCAGGAGTTGGGACATGGGGGAACCTCCCCGGGCACCTGCGGGATGGGGGGCGATGCTCTTGGGTTCCAGAGTTCAGGCAGCGCCGGAGCCGCGCGATTCCGGCCGTCCTGTGCTCCCGCCGCTTCCTGCTGCCGCTCCGCCTCTTCCTCCCTCCCTCCTCATCCTCCCCCGGTTCCGGAGTCCTCGAAGCCGGCGGAAGGAGCGGGGATGGAGCCGGGATAGGTCGGAACGGAGCGAGGGCTGGGGGGGATGGCAGCAGTGGGAGTGACTGGGCTGTACTGGGATCATCCTGGGAGCAGCTCGCGGGTGACTGAGTTCTACTGGGACCGTACTGGGATCACACTGGGAGTGAGGAGGAGCAGCGCGATGGCTCCAGCGCTGGGGCTGGGGGCAATCCTGGGGCCCCGGGGGGCGGCGGGAGCTGAAGGGGACCCCCGGCACCGGGACTCTCTGATCTCCCATCCCGGAGCACCGGAGGTTCCTGAACCCCCATTCCTGGGCACCGGGATCACCCGCATCCCCATTCCCGGGCATGGGATCCACCCTGCACCCCCTGATCCGGCACCAACAACCCCCGCACCCCCACTCCCGGGCATGGGATCCACCCTGCACCCCCTCATCTGACACCAACAACCCCCGCACCCCCACTCCCGGGCAGGGGATCCACCCCGCACCCCCTTCCCGGCCATCTCGCCTCTCCCAGCCCCTAGAGCCCCCTTTTCCTTCCCGCAGAGACCCCCTGGACCCCAGTTCCTGCCTTTCCCAGCCCCCAGCCCCTCCTTTCCTTCACACCGAGGACACCTGGGACCCTTATTCCCGGCCATCCCGGGTTTTCCCACCTTTTGCTGGGAATGGGAACACCTGGGCTCCTTGGAGCTCCCTTTCCTGCATGCAGGAACCCCCTTAGCCCAGCCCGTGCCCCCTCTACCCACCGCAGCCTCCCCTTTTCTCAGTCCTGGAACCCCCAAACCCCGTTCCCTGCTCTCCCAGCTCTCCCTTTGGTTCCTCCTTTGGTTCCCCCGTGCCCCCCCGCCCCCAAATCTCGGTGTCTCCCCAGTTCTCTTGTCCCAGCGTTCCCTGCCCGTGGCGCTGTCGGAGCCCGGCCCGGGGTTCCCCCGGTTGGTGTCCATGGGGTCCCTGGCTGGGATCCCCTTCCAGCGGGATCTCGGCACAGCCAGAACCGGCACCACGAGCGGCACCGGCACGGGGCCACCGGGGAACTGCCACTGCTGCAGCTGCATCCTGCCATTCCCAGCTGCTCCCAGTTCCTCCCAGTGCCTGCGCAGTCGGCTCCCAGCATGCGCCTGGCAGCTCCCAGCACCCCCCAGATAGGGACCAATCACACCCCCTGCAATCCCAGTCCGATTGTAGCTACTCCCAGTATGATCCCAGTCACTCCCAGTATGATCCCAGTCAGTCCCAGTATGATCCCAGTTACTCCCAGTATGATCCCAGTCACTTGCAGTGTAACTCCACTCACTCCCAGTCTGATGCCAGTGGCCCCCAGTGTGATCCCAGTTTCTCCCTGTCAATGCCAGCATGACCCCAGGAGCTTCCAGTATAATCCCAGTGATTCCCAGTCTCTCCCAGTATATCCCAGTTCCTCCCAGCATGCTTCCAGTCACTCCCAGTTCCCCTCAGTTGCTTTCAGCATGATTCCAGTTGCTCACAGCCATTCCCAGTCAATCCCTGTATGACTCCAGTCACCCTCAGTGTGATCCCAGTCTCACCCAGCATGGATCCAACTGCTCCCACTGTCAAACCAGTATGATCCTAGTTGCTGCCAGAGTAGTTCCAGTTGTTCCCAGTTCCTCGCAGCATGGTTCCAGTTGTCCCTAGAATAGTCCCAGTCCCGCTCACCGAGGTCCAACTCACTCCCAGTTGCCCCCAGCATGGTCCCAGCTGTTCCCTGTGTGCTTCCAGTCCCCCCAGTATGGTCACAGACAGTCTCAGCTTATCCCAGTTGGCCTGGTACAGTTCTAGTTAGATCAGAATGATCCCAGTCTTTTCCAGTTCCTCCCAGTTGCCTCCAGGATGATCCCAGTTTCTAGCAGTTGCCCAAAGTGTGATCCCAGTGGCTTCCAGGGTGACCCCAGCAGGAGCAGTAGTCACTCCCAGTATGGTTCCACTCGCTTCTTGGATGATCCCAGTCACTCCCAGTATTATGCCAGTGGCCCCCATTATGATCCCAGTTGCTCCCTGTCAATGCCAGCATGACCCCAGGAGGCTCTAGTATGATCCCAGTGATTCCCAGTCTCCCCCAGTATATCCCAGTCAGCCCCAGCATGCTCCCAGTCACTCCCAGTTCCCCCCAGTTGCTTTCAGCATGATCCCAGTTGCTCACAGCCACTCCCAGTCACTCCCAGTATGGTTCCAGTCACCCCCAGTATGACCCCAGTCAGTCCCAGATACTCCCAGCGTTATTGCAGTCATGCTCAGAGTGACTCCCTGGCACTCCCAGTGTGGGCCCAGTTGCTCCCAGTCACTTCCAGTATGGTTCTAGTCAGAACCAGCGCCTTCCCAGTCACTCCCAGTATGATCCCAGCCATTTTCCATAGGATCCCAGTAGGATCCCAGCATGGGCACAGCTGCTCCCATGATCATCCAGTGTGGCTCCAGTTGCTGCCATTTACCACCTTTGTGGTTTCAGTCTCTCCCAGTGTATCCCAGTTGCTCCCAGCATGTTCCCAGTCATTCCCAGCTGCCCTGAGTAGCTTCCAGCCTGATGCCAGTTGCTAACAGCCACTCCCAGTCACCCTCAGTGCAGTCCCAGTTGCTGCCAGTATGATCCAGTATGATGCCAGTCACTCCCAGCATTGGCCAGCTCCTCCTACTGTGATCCCAGTAGGATCCCAGTAGCCCCCAGCAAGGTTCCACTCACTCCCTGTTCCTCCCAGTGTGATCCCAGTTGTCCCAGTATAGTGCCAGGTACTCCATAGATGATCCCAGTCCCTGCCAGCATGGTCCCAGTCATGCCCAGTTGTCCCCAGTGTACATCCAGTCATTCCCACTCGCTCCCAGGTACCCCCAGCATGGTGTCCCAGTTCTCCCCAGCATGGTCCCACCTATTCCCAATGTGGTTCCAGTCACCCGAGGATGGTTAACAGACACTCCTGGTATATCCCAGTGTCTCTCAGCATGCTCACAGTCATTCCCAGTTACCCCAGTGCAGCCCAGTCCACCCCAGTCCCTGGCGGTGCTGCCACTGCTGGGATCCCCCAGCCCTGTGTGCGTTCCCCCCTGGCGGATGTGCCGAGAGGAGCCCCAAGGGCTGGCAGTGGCCAGGCAGGGTCCCCAGCAAGGCCCAGTTTGGATGTGCAGCCCCCAGTTTGCCCAGTTTGCCTCTCCTTTGGCCCGGGCTGGGCTCCCCCCGCCCACAGCGACTGGGAGCAGCCGAGAGCCCCGCGCTGCCCATCCCGACCTGTCCCGGCTCCATCCCCGCTCCTGCCACGGGCTGCGAGGGCTGCGGGAATGGGCAGCGAGGGTGTGGCTGCTGCTGGGGGAGGAGGAGGAGGGAGGGAAGGGCAGGGATGAAGGGGGAGGAGGAGGAGGAGAAGGAATGGAAGGGGCAGGATGGAAGAGGAGAAGGAGGTGGGTATAACACAGAGGAGCTCGAGGAGGGATGGAAGGGGAGGAGAAAGAGGAGGGAAGGAGGCGGGGTTACAGGGGAGGAGGAGAGGGAGGAGGGATGGAGGAGGAGAAGGAGGTGGGGATAAGACAGAGGAGGAGCGGGAGGAAGAGGCGGGACAAAGGCTGATCAAGGCTGAACAGATGGAACCGCGCTGCAGCCCTGCCTGAATTGGCAGCCCCCACCTGTGGGATCATCGCCCCCCCCCCCCCCGCGCCCGTCGTGCCGGTTAGCGGGGAGGGGGAGCCCGGCCCAGACATCCCGAGGAGTCCCTGGGTGGGGTTTTTTGGGGGATGTTTGGAGAATGAAGCAGTCCAAGGCTGAGCGGAAAAGGCCCCTCGGGGGGACATTGGGGGATGCCGGTGGCAGCTGCCGGCAGAGGCAGCCTGGAGGAGCAGAGCCCTGTGTCCCCCAGGAGCCCAAAGTGGGGAGCCCAGAGAGGGGGGAGCGCCGCCATTGGCGGGAGCCTCAAGAGCCTGGAGAGGGGCAGGGGGGACTCCTTGGAGCCGCTGCAGCCCAGAGCAGAGAATGAGGGGAGAAGGGAGCCCAGGAGCCCAAACAGCCCTGCATCCCGAAATGGGGAGAGCCAAGAGGGGGGAGCTTTTGGCATTGCTGGGACTGCCAGCAGCCTGGGCAGGGCAGGCACCAAGGAGAAGGGGCACCCCCAATCCAAACATGACCCCAGCAGCTGGGACAGGGGGGAACCCCCGAACACCAGAGGGGAGGGACCAGGGACAGGGAACTCCTGGGAGGCTTTTCCAGGGCTGGATCTTGGTGTTTGGGAGGTTTTTATGGAGCCCACGTGGCCAGTGACTTGTAGAGATGGACTCGGGCAGAGGGACATTCAAACTGAACATGTGTTGGGCAAGATGAAACAGGGAAGCCTCATAAATATGATTGGCAAAAGAATTTGAGAATATTGAAACTCTAAGCAAGATTGAGATGGAAGCAAGCTTTGAGATACCTTAGTGAACAACTGGAAAACAATGGTGTGGCCTGGCTGAAGGTAATCCCCTTTTGTTGAAACAATTCCCTCTGCGTGCAGACAGACCCAGGGGTCAGAGCAGACCCTAATAGCTCAGCAGAAGGGGTCCAAAGCGGTGTGTTTAGGGTTTAAAATGTAGCACAGTATCATGATGTAATGATTCTTACAGGCTGTATGTAAATGCTCTAGGATTTGTATCTTGTACTAGATTGGTTAGTGAGAAATAGAATATTCAACAGAGAAGAAGATTTGTTGTATTGTAACGGGAAGCTTACTCTCTTACGCTCTTCCCCTCTTACTCTCTCACCCTCTCATCCTCTCTACCCCGCTCTTCTCTCGGGCCTGCTCCGAGCTGTGGCTGGCAGCTCCAAGCAGGGCCCTGCACCCAGGCCCTTTGCAATAAACCGCAACTTCCACGCCCTGGCTGCAGAGATCTCTCGTCTCCATCCGTCCCGACCGTCCTACCCCTCAACACTCCTACAAATGTGCTCATCCCTTGTTTTCCCCAAACCAGGATTTCCCATTGCCAACCCCTGGGATGCTGCGAGGAAGAGGGAGATGCCCCGGGACACTGAGGCAGGTGAGGAGGAAGTCAGTGCCCCTTTCCCATCTGTGCTGCTCCATCTCCAGCCCAGCACGGCCCCGGCTGCAGCTCAGCCCTGGGGGATCTCCTTGCCCTTGCCTGTGGCACGGAGGCAAATCCCATCCTGTCCTTGTCCTTCCTCCCCCAGAGCAGGAGCTGAGCATGGAGCACAGGGAGGACAAATGCCCGCGGCAGAACCTGGTGGAAGAGGCCGTTTTGAGCGGCTCCACGGCGCAGGAAGCCAACGGGGAGGAAAAGCCCTGGAGATGCCGCACGAGGAGGGGCTGCAAACGCAGCTGGCGGGGATCTGAGGGGGAAAGAGCCAGCCTGGGCCGGGAAGGCGGCCGGAGATGGAGCCAGAGCTCGGAGCTGGTACTCCATGAGCGGCTCCATGATGGGAAGAAGCCCCATACGTGCATGGAGTGTGGAAAGAACTTCAGGTGGAACTGCGACCTGATTGTGCACCAGAGGACCCACACTGGGGAGAAGCCCTATGAGTGTGGGGAGTGTGGGAAGAGCTTCAGGTGGAGCTCCAACCTGATCAAGCACCAGAGAATCCACACTGGGGAGAAGCCCTATGAGTGTGGGGAGTGTGGGAAGAGCTTCTGTGGGAGCTCCAGCCTGATCAAACACCAGAGGATCCACACTGGAGAACGGCCCTTCGAGTGTGGGGAGTGTGGACAGAGCTTCAGCCAGCGCTCCCACCTGATCTCGCACCAGAGGACCCACACTGGGGAGAGGCCCTACAAGTGTTCCAAGTGTGGGAAGGGGTTTCAGACCAGCTCCCATCTCGTCCGGCACTATCAGAGTCACACAGAGGAGAGGCCCTTCCACTGCCCCGACTGTGGGAAGGGATTCAGGTGGAACTCCACCCTTGTCAGGCACAGGCGCATCCACACTGGGGAGAAGCCCTACGAGTGTGATAAATGCAGGAAGAGGTTTCAGACCAGCTCCCATCTCCTCCAGCACTATCGCATTCACACAGAGGAGAGGCCCTTCCGCTGCCCCGAGTGCGGGAAGGGATTCAAGCACAACTCCACCCTCGTCAAGCACCGGCGCATCCACACTGGGGAGAGGCCCTACGGGTGTCCCCAGTGTGGGAAGAGCTTCTCCAGCAGCTCTGACTTGACCCGACACCAACGGAGGCACCGGTAAGGGAAGCCCTGCAAGTGCCCTGAGTGCGGGAAGAGCTTCGTGCGCTGCTCCAGCTCCATCCCCCACTGGAGAAGGCACTCTGGGCAAAGCCCTGGTCACTCCCATTCCTTGTGATCCATGTTGGTAACACACCTGGCAGCTTTTACTTTTGTTTTGGCCCTAATGTTTCTAGCTTCTCTATCTCTTTGCACTTGAAAAGTCAAGAGAGATGGATCTGTCACCTGAAAACCACTGAAATCCCAGTGAAAACAACTCGATCTTACCCAAAAGGGCTCAATCCCACCTCAAAAAAACTCAGTGCCGTACCAAACTCACTTGATTCCTCAGCCACCTAAGTAAGATGGGGCTGGGAGGAGATTGGGAGAAGTGGGATCTCAGTTAGAGCGGTGGGATGAGGATTGTGTGGAGCTGGGTCTGTGGGATGCATTTGATAGCAAATAAAATTTTCAGACTTACTGATTTCTCTCCCGTTCATGTTCAGTCCGTTGCAGTTCTGTTTGCAGAGTGCCGCCTTCTCAGCTCATTGTGTTTGTGTCCCCTTTTCTCTCCTGCCTCTCTTTGCCTGCTTTGTTTCTCTCTCAGTGTCTCTCTTGACCCAGGGACCACCATAGATCCTCCCCTGATTTAATTGACCCAGGCACCCCCCGAGACCCTCCGTATATTTAATTGCCTCAGGGACCACCAAATACCCTCCTTTGATTTATTGCCCCAGTGACCACCAAAGATTCTGCCCTCATTCAATTGACCCTGCCCTGATTTAATTGACCTCTGCCCTGTTTTAATTGACGCCTCTGCCACCAAAAACCCTCCCCATATTATTTATTATTTTATTTCCCAAATATTATTTTAATTCCCAGTCCCAGGAGCTGAAGTCCTGAAGGCTGGCAGGGAAATGTCTCTGTAGGATTTTGCTCCATTTGCCTTCAAGGGCGGGAACATCTTTTCCTGTCTGGGAGCTGGAATTCCAGCCTTTTGGAATGTATGCCGAGCAATACAGACTGGCATCAGATATGGACTGGGATCAAATGGATTGGGATCAAATATGGACTGGGATCAAATAGGGACTGGGATCATATGTACTATCCCGAATTTCCTCATTATCCAAAAATTCCCATAATTCTGGAATTTCTGTTATCCCAAAATTCTCATTATCCCAAATTTCCCGTTATCCCAAATTTCCCCATTATCCCAAAATTCTTGTTATCCCAAATTTCCCATTGATCTGGAATTTCTGTTAGACTGGAATTCCCGTTATCCCAAATTTCCCCTTGATCCCAGAATTCCCATTATCCCAAATTTCCCCTTGATCCCAGAATTCCCATTATCCCAGTTCCCCATTATCCCACTCTCCTAGTTCCCCCCATTATCCCAGTCCCCCACATTATCCCAGTTCTCCCCTTATCCCATTTTTCCTGTTATCCCAGTTTCCCCCGTTTTCCAGTTCCCCCCCACCCCGCTATCCTGTGCCCCCCAGTTATCCCAGTTCCCTACTCAGCGGATGCCTGAGAGACTGGAATCCTATGCACTGGGACAAACTGGAATGGGATAGCCCAGACTGGGATCCTATGGACTCGGATTATATGGAACTGGGATCCTATGGACTGGGATAAACTGGACTGGGATAGCCTGCACTGGGATCCTACGGAAAAGGATAAACTGGACTGTGATAAACTGGAATGGGACCAAGTAGGGATTGGGACTGTATAAACTGGAACCCTGTGAAATGGGATCCTATAGACTGGGACCATATGGATCCGGGCCATACACACTGGGATAAACTGGTCTGAGATTCTATGGACTGGGATCCCACCAAACTGGGATCGCATGGACTGGGACTGGAGAAATAGGGATGGCATGGAAGAGGAGGGATAACGGAGATCAAGAAAGGATGGAAAAAAGAGGAGTAGGTGGGGTTAGGGAGGAGCAGGAGGAGGAGGAGGGGTAAAATGGGAGGGAAGAAGGAGGAGAAGGAGGGAGGGTCAGGGAGGAGGAGGAGGAGGGAGGGAAAGGGAGGGACAAAGGAGGAGAAGGAGGTGGGGAAAGAGGAGGGGGAGGAGGGATGGAAGAGGAGAAGGAGGTGCGGTGAGGGAGAAGGAGGAAGAGAGGGGATGGAACAGGAGGAGCGGGAGGAAGAGGAAGAGGAAGAGGAGGGACAAAGGCGGATCAAGGCTGAGCAGATGGAACCATGCGCTGCAGCCCTGCCTGAACTTGCAGCCCCCACCTGTGGGATCATCGCCCCCCCCCCCCCATCGTGCTGGTGAGCAGGGAGGGGGAGCCCGGCCCAGATATCCCGGGGGGTCCCTGGGTGGGGTTTTTGGGGGGATATTTGGAGAATGAAGCAGTCCAAGACTGAGCAGAAAAGGCCCCTCGAGGGGACCTCGGGGGGTGCCGGTGGCGGCTGCCAGCAGAGGCAGCCTGGAGGAGCAGAGCCCTGTGTCCCCCAGGAGCCCAAAGTGGGGAGCCCAGAGAGGGGGGAGCGCCGCCATTGGCGGGAGCCTCAAGAGCCTGGAGAGGGGCAGGGGGGACTCCTTGGAGCCGCTGCAGCCCAGAGCAGAGAATGAGGGGAGAAGGGAGCCCGGGAGCCCAAACAGCCCCGGCATCCCAAAGTGGGGAGATGGAAAACGGGGAACTTTTGGGATCGCTGGGTCTCCCAGCAGCCTGGGCAGGGCGGGCACCGAGGACAAGGGGGACCCCCAATCCAAGCGTGACCCCAGCAGCTGGGACAGGGGGGAACACTGTAACACCAGAGGCGAGGGACCTGGGAGGCTTTTTCAGGGCTGAATCTTGGTGTTTGGGAGGTTTTCTGGAGCCCAGATGTCCAGTGACTTGTAGAGATGGACTGGTGCAGAGGGACCTTCAAACTCACCGTGCTCATCCCTTGTTTTCCCCAAACCAGGATTTCCCATTGCCAACCCTTGGCAGGCTGTGAGGAAGAGGAAGATGCCCCGGGACACTGAGGCAGGTGAGGAGGAAGTCAGTGCCCCTTTCCCATCTGTGCTGCTCCATCTCCAGCCCAGCACGGCCCCGGCTGCAGCTCAGCCCTGGGGGAATCTCCTTGCCCTTGCCTGTGGCACAGAGGCAAATCCCATCCTGTCCTTGTCCTTCCTCCCCCAGAGCAGGAGCTGAGCATGGAGAGCAGGGAGGACAAATGCCCATGGCAGAACCTGGTGGAAGAGGCCGTTTTGAGCAGCTCCACGGCGCAGGAAGCCAACGGGGAGGAAAAGCCCTGGAGATGCCGCACGAGGAGGGGCTGCAAACGCAGCTGGCGGGGATCTGAGGGGGAAAGAGCCAGCCTGGGCCGGGAAGGCGGCCGGAGATGGAGCCAGAGCTCGGAGCTGGTGCTCCATGATGGGGAGAAGCACCACACGTGCGTGGAGTGCTGGAAGAGCTTCAGGTGGAGCTCTGAGCTGATCCAGCACCAGAGGACCCACACCGGGGCGAGGCCCTACGAGTGTGGAGAATGTGGGAAGAGCTTCAGCCATAGCTGCCACCTGATCACGCACCAGAAGACCCACACCAGGGAGAGGCCCTACGAGTATTCCAAGTGTGGGAAGGGGTTTCAAACCAGCTCCCATCTCCTCTGACACTATCAGAGTCACACAGGGGAGAGGCCCTTCCGCTGCCCCGAGTGCAGGAAGGGATTCCAGCGCAACTCCCACCTCATCAGGCACCGGCGCATCCACACTGGGGAGAGGCCCTACGGGTGTCCCCAGTGTGGGAAGAGCTTCTCACAGAGCTCTCACTTGCCCCAACACCAACGGAGGCACCACTAAGGGAAGCCCTGCAAGTGCCCTGAATGCGGGAAGAGCTTCGTGCGCTGCTTCTGCTCCATCCCGCACTGGAGGAGGCACTTTGGGCACATCCCTGGTCACTTACATTCCTTGTGATCCATGCTGGGAACACACCTGGCTGCTTCTCTCCTTTTGGTTTGGCCTCAATTTTCTTTTGCTTCATCTTCATCCCTTAAAAACAGCCAAAACAGGGTTAAATGAAATAAATTGATCAAAGATGTCTAAAGTTCCACAATTTCAGAGGTTTTTAAGGGAGAATTGATTGTTTAGGGACAATATTCTGGAGGATTTGTGGGTTCTGTGGGGGGATTTTGGGCAGTGTTTTCCATCTCTTTGCGCTCCAAAAGCCAAGAGGGTTACCTCAAAACAACTGAATCCCACTGAAAACAACTGTTGCAGAATTTTGTTCAGACATGGCTTATAGAGGGGCCATGAAAATATACAGCTGGTTAAAAAGTAAAAGGCAGCTATAAGCAGCAAGTTCTCAGGCTTTTTCCTTAAACAATAAACACCGTGTCCTTGAGTAAAGTGATGAGAAAAAACATGATGGAAAACATGGAGGCCTTGAGAACAGTCAATAACAAGTCAACAACAGGATGAGAAAAACAAATGTTAGTCTCAACAAGGAACCACAGATATTGACAACAAAAGGAGGGGTTGGTGTGTAATCTGTAGCCAATAATGAGCTTGGGTTTTGCAATATGTATGAACTTCATTAACACTACAATAAAAGTGTGTAAGCTGGATCAATAAATCAAACTCCGATTTATTGATCCAGCTTACACACTTTTATAGTAGTGTTAAACAACTGAATTTTAATTCATATGGGTTCAATCCCACATCAAAATAGCTTGTTCCCACTTTAAAATAAACTCAATCCCATGCCAAACTCACTTGATTCCACCGATGGCATGGTGAGATGGGGTGGGAAGGAGATTGGGAGAAGTGGGATCCCAATTTGGAGCGGTGGGATGGGGATTATGTGGGGCTGGCTGGTTGGGATGTATTTGATAGCAAATAAAACTTTCAGAGTTACTGATTTCTGTCCCTTTCATTTTCAGTCAGTTGCAGTTCTATTGGCAGAGTGCCACCTTCTAAGCTGATTGTGTTTGTGTCCTCCTTTCTCTCCTGCCTCTCTTTGCCTGCTCTTTTTCTCTCTCAGTGCCTCCCTTGAGCCAGGACAGCTGCCACCAAAGACCCTGCCCTAATTTAATTCCCAGTGCAGGAGCTACAACAGCCATGGGTGAAGTTCTGAAGGCTGGCAGTGAAATGTCACTGTAGGATCTTGCTCCACTTGGCTTTTTGCCCCTTCTTAAGAGCTTTGCCTTCAAGGGCAGGAATATCTTTTCCTGGCTGGGAAATGGAATTCCAGGTCCTTGGAGTGTGTGCTGTGCAGGACCATACAAACTGGGATCACGTGGACCAGGATTTCACAGGCTGGGACCATAGGGATTAGGAGCAGAGACTGGGATCATACAAACTGGACCATATGGACTAGGATGCTGCACCAGATCGATGTAAACCAAGGGGGTCCCGCCCTGCCTGGGGGTGCAGCCAAAGCTCCTTGGAACAAATGCAGAGTTTCAGGAGGGATCCCAATTCCAATCCCATTTCTAATCCCATTTCCAATCCTTTTGCCAATCTCAGAGTCATCCTGGCGCTGATCCTGGTCCCGGTGCCAGCTTCGGTCTCCGTCTCAGTCCTGGAGCACTCCCAGTGCTGATTCTGGTTCTCGTGTCAATCTCAATCGCAGAGCGGTGCCGGTCCCCGTCTCTGTCTCGGTTTCAGAGCAGTTCTGGACCCAGTGCTGCTACTGGTGCCGGTCTTGGTCTCGGAGTGCTCCCAGTGCCAATCTCAGTCTCGGTCCCGGCCCCAGAGTGCTGCCGGTCTCGGTGCTGGTTCCGGTGACAGTCTCCATCTCAGTCCTGGTGGGCTCCTGGTCTCGGTCCTGGTCCCGGTCCCAGAGCAGTCCCGGTGCAAGTGCCAGGTTCCAGTCTCGTTCCTGAGCCCAGTCCTGGAGTGCTGCCAGTGCCAGTCCCAGTTCCAAAGCGCTCCTGTTGCTGGTCCCAGTGTCAGGCTTTGTCCCAGTTCCAGTTCTGGTGCTGGTTCTGGTCTGGGTCTTGGTCCTAGTCCCGGTGCCAATCCTGTAGTGCTACCAATCCCAGTTCCAGTGTTGGTCTCAGTCTTGCTGCTGGTGCCGGTTCTGCTGCTGTGTTTGGTCTTGGTCCCGGAGAATTTAGGTCCAATTGGGTGATTTTAGGCCAATCTGGGCAGGTTTAGGGTGGGTTTCAGATCCCTTACAGTGATTTCAAGTCTTTTGGGGTGGATCTTATGCCCCTTTGGCTGATTTTATGCCAAATCTGGAGGGTTGAGGGTGGATTTTAGATCCCTTTGGATGATATAAACCCATTTGGGTGGGGTTTGGGCCTGTTTGAGTGGTTTTAGGAGGAACTGGGCAGTTTTAAGGTGGATTTTAGATAACTTTGGATGATTTTAGGCCTGTATGGTTGGATTTTAGGCATCTTTGGGTAATTTTAGGTTGAACCAAGCCTTCTAACGGTGATTTTAGTCCCTTTGTCTTACAGATGGCTAATGAGATGATTGGCTCTCGCAATTAATGGATGAATATTGTGTCAATATTAAGAGAAGCTTTACTGATGTGTGATTACGTTATTGCAGTCTGTTGTTTAGATGCCCTCTGTTCTCCCCACAGTCCCCTTTCCCCCTATTGTTACCATCAGCCAGCCTGAGCCATCCAGGACAAGTGGAAAGAAGGCGAGTACAAAAACTTGTTTCTCGGGGAGGGGGCGTGGCATGACACAACCTGACCCTCCAATCAAGCTGCAAGAAAGCAGACTCCACCAATAAACAGCAAAGAAGAGTTGACTGACAGACTGTGGGAGGGGCCAGGGTTGGCTGATGCAATCCTCGGGGTATAAAATGTGGAGCGTCCATCTTGAGGATGAGCCAGGCACGTGGTAGGCAGCCACGAGGGAAGCTCCCAGGCCTGTTCTTCCTTACTTAGTCCTTTTCTTGTCATTTTTGTTAAGGTTGAATAAACCTTTTAAAATTTTCAAAGTCAGCAGTCGTTTCTCACAATAACCAAAGGTTCCTTTACTGGAGTTTGGTGCACAGGAGAAACACCAACCATATTTTCTCAAGAGGTCAAAATGACACAAAATTTTACTGGTAAAGTACAGAAAATCAAGAAACTTTGGAAAAAGATTTAATAAAACATCTAATTCAACATAAAACACCATAGCAGTAACTTCCTTAACTCAGCCCATTGCACCTGGAAACGTTTAACCACTTCAGTTGTTGAGGTACCAAAAAATGTTCCATATCAAGAGCATTAGAAGGAGAAGACAGAAAGACAGGAGGACAGAAGCTCTATAGAAAGAAATGCACATGGCTACCAACTGCTGGGGTTTCAGTGTGGATGAGACACAAACCGCAACCATGGAACCCTTGTGACACATCAAGGCCCCTCTGGAGCAAAGAAACCATTGCTGACAGAACAGAAACTCATGGAACCAAGAGCCATTGTGACAATGCAGATCCAAGGACACCATGGTGGCACTATGGAACCTCATGGGAGCAAAGAGACCATTGTGACACTCTGGTGCCTCACAGAATCAGGGGGACCATTGTGAAACTCAGGCCCCCTATGGAACTAAGGGCCAAGGATGAAGCTGTGGGGCCCATGGAACCAAGGAGCCGTTGTGACACAGCGGGGCCACAGGGAGCTGAGGGGCCATGGGGACATTGAAGGGCTCAGGGAAGCCAAGAGGCCATTGTGACGCTGCAGAAGAAAAGAGAACACTGTGACACTGCAGGGACTCCTGGAATCAAGGAGACACTTGGGACACTGTGGGGCCCCATGGAACCAATGGGACAGGGAGCAGATGTGGCTAGTTTGGCCTCCCGGGGGCTGCTGGACAGGTCTGGCTGACCTTGGCATGTCGAGGGCTGCTCCTCACCTGCCCCTGAAGCACTGGGGCTCTGGGCTCTCCTTCCTATGGGAGAGAACTGTCCTGATCCTCCTCCAGGGGCCCATGGCCAAAACTGGGATTCCTTCTCCAAATTCCCTTACATGCACAGATTGTTCCCAGATGAAATCTGCCAGGAGAGACCGATCTGGCTGCCTTGGCTACCTGGGGCCACCTCTCATCTGCCTTTGAAACCCTTGGACCATCTGCTTTTCTTTCCTATAGGAAAAAACCATCCATCTCGACCAGGCACTCATGGCCAAAATTGGGCAACTGCCTCTGGAATTCCTTATATCCAAGGATAGCTCCCAGACAAAAGCTGCCAGGACTGACAAGTCTGGCTGGCCTTGACTTCCTGAGGACTGGCCCTCATCTGCCTCTGAAACACTGGGGCTCTGTGCTTTCCTTCCTAATGAAAAGAACTCTTCTTCCTGTCCAGGCACCCACAGCCAAAACTGAGATTCCACCTCCAAAATGCCCAATGTCCAAGGACAGCTCCTAAACAAAAGGTGCCAGGAGAGACAGGTCTGGCTGGCTTGGCCTGAGGGTGGCCACGTCTCATCTGCTTCCAAAACACTTGGACTTTGTGCTTTACTTTCCTTTGGAAAAAACCACCCATCTTGACCATGGCCAAAATTGGGATTTCACCTCCAAAGCTCAGTACATCCAAGGATTGCTCCCAAGTGAAAGCTGCCAGGACAGAGAGGTCTGGCTGCCCTTGGGCTCCTGGGGGTGCCTCTCCCCTGCTGTCTAAACACTGGGGCTGGGTGCTTTCCTTCCTATGGAAAAGAACCATCCTTCTTATCCATGCAGAAATGGCTGAAATTGAGATTCCACCTCTAAAATTCTTAATATCCAAGGGTTGCTCCCAGCAAAATCTGCCTGTACTGTCAAGTCTGGCTGGCCTTGGCCTCTGGTGGTTGCCCCTGCAACACTGGGGCTGGGTTCTTTCCTTCCCATGGAGATCCCTGGGACACTGTGGGGACCTCATGGAACCAAGGGGATCATTGTGGCACCACTGGAGCCCATGGAACCAAGGGGATCATTGTGGCACCACTGGAGCCCATGGAACCAAGGGGATCATTGTGGCATCACTGGAGCCCATGGAACCAAGGGGATCATTGTGGCACCACTGGAGCCCATGGAACCAAGGAGATCATTGTGGCACCACTGGAGCCCATGGAACCAAGGGGATTATTGTGGCACCACTGGAGCCCATGGAACCAAGGGGATCATTGTGGCATCACTGGAGCCCATGGAACCAAGGGGATCATTGTGGCACCACTGGAGCCCATGGAACCAAGGGGCCTTGGTGACACAGCGGGGCTTCATGGACCCAGAGGCCATTATGGCTCTGTGGGGCCTGATGGAACCTTGGAGACCATTGTGACCCTTCAGGGTCTCATGTCACCAAGGGGGCATTATGACACCTCAGGGCCACCTGTAAGCAAGGGACCATTGGGACACTGTGGGGCACCATGGAACCCAGGGAACATGGAACAGCTCTGGCTTGCTTGGCCTAACAGGGGCCACCTGACAGCTGTGGCTGATCTTGGGATGTCAAGGGCTGTCTCTCATCAGCTCCTGGAGCACTGGGGCTCCATGCTTTCCTTGCTATGGAAAAGAACTGTCCCCCTTTTCAGATGCCTATTGCCAAAATTGGTACTCTCCCTAAAAAATTCCTATTTGCAAGGGTATCTCACAAAATAAAACCTGCCAGCTCTGGCTGGCCTTGGCCTCTGATGGTCCCCTCTCATCTGTCCTGGAAACACTGGGGCTCTGCTCCTTCTATCCTGTGGAAAGAACCAGCCTTCTTGTCCACGGACCATGGCCAAAATTTGAATTTGGCCTCCCAAATTCTGTATATCCAAGGATTGGTCCCAGACAAAAGGAGCCAGGACAGACAGGTCAGGCTGGCCCTGTCCTCTGGTGCTTTTCTTAGACTGTGAGCTGAATGTTATTATTTGGAAACACCTTGGAGAGGGCCCAGAGGTGTCCCAAGGAGGGGTTTGGAGGCCTTGGGCACATGAGCACTGTATAGGGACAAAGGAGCTCTGTGCTCAGTGGGGTGGAGACTGAGGACAGTGGAGCAGAGCCAGGAGAGTGTTTAAAGAGCGATTTCAGTGATGGTGGATTCTTTTGACATAGTGGAAAACAGCGAGAGAGAGAAAGAATTAATGCCAAGTGCAGCTTGGGAGGCCCAGACTGGCACTAGGAGAAAGGAATTTCCCTGGCAGGGCAGGGCTGTGGTGCAGCACGTCCCCAGCAGGAGCCTGGAGCAGCCCAAGGCTTTGTGTGGGCAGGCAGAGGCAGGCAGGAGGCAGAGCTGTCAGCAAAGGAAGGGCCCAGCCAGGTGGGGCAGCCGGGGGATGCCGACAGCCTGCAGGGACAGAGGCACAGGGCAGGGACACCGTAGCACAGCCTGGGCTGCACAGGGCACAGGGATGGGCAGCAGCTGCAAGACAGCCCTGACAGAGCCAACTTGGGCAGCACTTTGGCCATGGCTGCTGGGCGTGGGCCTGAGGCCACAAGGGGACAAGTGACCCTTGCAGGGCTGGGGCTTCATTGCCTCCTTGTCCCTGCTCAGCAGCCTGGCAGGGGCCGCCCCATGCTCCTGCCCTTGGCATTGCACATCCCCACATGCCAGTGCCCATCCCGGGAAGAGCCCTGAGCAAGGAGGGAGGGACAGGATCTGCCTGGCCAGGGGCTGGGGCTCAGGCCTTGGTCCTTTGCATTCCTGACACACATCTGGTGTGCTCAGCACAGAGACACCTTTGCCTTGGTTGTCCCCAGCTGTCATCACTGACTCCAGTGTTCTGCATTCCCTGGAACCTGGGGACAATTTCTCAGTTGTGGCCCTGAGCGGGATCTCTTCAAAGTGCAATAAACTTCAGCATTTTGATGAAACTGAGTTCTTGAGTGTTTTGTAATATCACTGAGGGAGTTGCGACATCACAGAGCTGGCTGTGACATCACAGAGTAGGATGTGAGGCCATAGAGCAGACTCTGCCATAATAAAGCATGAATCTGTGGCATCAGAGATTGGTTTGTGAAATAATCAGGTGGCTGTGTAACATCACAGAGCAGGCTGTGACCTCACAGAACAGACTGTGACATCACAGAAAAGACAGTGACATCAAATGGTGACTTTATGACATCACAGTGTCTTCTGTGACATCACAGAGATGGCTGTATCACATCACAGGGTGACATCTCAGATGACTGTGTGTGCAGAAATGGCTACATGACAGGGGTCACACAGACATTCGCTTGTTAGCCGACCAGGGGCTGGGAAAGTACCGAACACAGCTAGTTTGAGCTTTTGCACCTGCAAGATAGCATGTCCTTGGGCCTGGCTGAGTATGATAACAAGTAGACAGAGAGACATGGGAAAAGGGAATGTAGGTCTGAAGAAATGAGGAAGAGTTGGTGGTATAGCTTAACCAATGGGTTGCTTGGCTTGCAGAATATTCATGAAGCTTATTACTTGTGTGTATAAAAGTTTAAAGCTTTTGCTAAAGAAACGGAGCTTCCTGATCTCATATTGAGTGTCCAAGTCTTCCCGCACCTGACAGTTTCCATGGCAACCATCACCAGCCCCCTGTTGCTATGGTCAGTTTCCATGGCAACAATCACCAGCCCCCTGTTGCTATGCTCAGTCCCTTGGCAGCTCCATGGAGACCCCATGCCAGGGGTGGTTGCCATGGACACCTGTGAAGGTCCGCCCGAAATGAACAGGTGATGAATGATTTTTGGGTGCAAAAATAACCAACAAAAGGCACAGGGGTTTTGCAGTAACAAATCAACAAGGTGCAATTTTATTATTACCACAGCTAAATATGCGTTTGGTTAAGGGATCCAGGGAAGAGAAGGGTAAGACAAGGAAAAAAGGAAGGAAAGAAGGTCAGGGAATGGGGTATAGCTACCAAAACGTGAGGTCTTCAGGGTCCCGCCGCCGAAACTCACTCGTACATGTCTTGGGGAGTACTCAAAGCACAGTCGGACCGAACCCCAATATATATACTGTTCTTGCTTGGGGGAAGGGTAGCTGAAATCAGGTTTCTAAGGAGGGGAGAAGTCCATTGTTTTCGTGGCCGAATGCTCACAGGTACGTTAGGTTTTTCCCCCTCCCTGAGTTGGGAGGGGGTACAGTCCCAGTCTCTGGAAGGAGGTTGCCATGGGGGTGCCATGGGGGTGCCAATAGGGTGCCAGAGGGGTTCTTGGTTCCTTGATGAGGGGATTCGCATCTCTGTTGGTCCGTCACGGTGGTTGAAGACAGGCAAGAGGGGTCTTCTCATGGAGCAGGGGGGAGCCACCCCAGAGCTCAGTCCAGCCAGATCAGGAGTTTGGAAGAAAGTCCAGTTCAATTGTCCAGAAAAGGGCAGCATGCCCCCCTCGAGTACAGCATGGCGTGTTCTGCAAACATCACTTGTGAGCACACTAGATAAGCAGGAGACTTTCTTTCCCAACTGGCTCAGCAGTTTTAACCCTTCGGTAGTTCTCATGACAATTGTGAGGCAAAAAATGAAGGATTTTCGGATGGACTTCTACAGACACCAGCTCAGGCCTGCAGCCACAGCCCGTTGCCATGGCAACCATTGGCAGCCCCATCCCCAGGCTCATGGGATCCCAGAACCACAGAATTGGCAGAGCTGGGAGGGACCCATCAGGATCCTCCAGTCCAGCTGCTGGCCCTGCACAGGACACCCCAACAATGCCAGGCTGGGCCTGGCAGCGCTGTCCAAACGCTGCTGCAGCTCAGAGAGCCCTGGAGCTGGGACCCTTCCCTGGGGAGCCTGGGCAGGACCCCAGCAGCCTCTGGGCAAAAACCTTTTCCTGACATCCAACCTGAGCCTGCCCCGACTCAGCTGCAAGCCGTTCCCTCCACTCCTGTCCCTGGGCACCAGAGGGAAGAGGTTCTCACAGCCCCAGCCAGGGACCCGCTCCCAAGGCTGTTGCCATGGCCACCGGGGCTGGGACCAGCTGGGATTCTCGGTTTCCACGGGCAGGGGTTCAGGAATGGGATTCCCCAATATCCTGTTCCCCTCAAAACCGTGCTGCCCTCACTGCCCTCCCGCCTCCCATGGAAAGCACAGAAGGCAAAGGTCTGGTCTGGGATAAGAACAATTTATTAGGAACAGGAACAAGATAAGGGACAAACAGAACTGAAACAATATTGATAATAGAAGGGATAAATGAAACAGTTTACTGGGAAAACTAAAACACAGCTAACTGGGTCTTCCTGGCCACAATTTCCCCTGTTTGGAAAGGACACCCTTCTTCTCAGGGAGAGAGAGAGAGAGTGTCCTTTTATGAACCTGGAAATTCTCTGAGGTGCGAGTGAATGTAATGACACAGCCATGGCAAGACCCTCATGTTTTTCAATGCCACATCATGATACTGGTAGGGGCAGGAAACGGGACAGGTGTCTTCCCGGCATGGATCATGGGGAACATGGATCACCAGGGATCTTCCCAATGTGGGATCTCCCATGGGGGATGAAGCTGAAGTGGTACATAAAGCTGTTCCTGCATTTGTGGCATTTGCAGGGCTTCCCTTACTGGTGGCTCCATTGGTGTCTGGCAAGTTAGAGCTGGTGATGAAGCTCTTCCCACACTGGGGACACTCATAGGGCCTCTCCCCTGTGTGGATGCGCCGGTGGATGATGAGGGTGAAGTTGTGCTTGAAGCCCTTCCCGCACTCAGGGCAGTGGAAGGGCCTCTCATCTGTGTGAATCCGCTGGTGGCGGAGGAGATGTGAGCTGGTCTGAAACCTCTTCCCACATGTGGTGCACTGGTAGGGCCTCTCCCCAGTGTGGATTCATAGGTGGGTCACAAGGTTGGATCTGTAGCTGAAGCCCTTCCCACATTCCCCACACTCATAGGCCCATTCCCCAGTGTGGATCATCTGGTGGCTGATCAGGTGGTTGCTCTGCCTGAAGCTCTTCCCACACTGCAAGCACTTGTGGGGCTTCTCCCCATCATGAAGCTGCTCATGGACCACCAGCTCTGAACTCTGGCTGAAGCTCTGTCCACCTTCCTGGCTCAGGGTGGCTCTTTCTTCTTCAGAGCACCCTGGGCTGGGTTTGCAGCCCCTCCTCATGGGGGATGTCTGAGGTTTTTCTTCCCTGTTGGATTCTTGTGTGTTAGAATCACTCAAAACAGCCTCTTTCACGAGGTTCTGCCATGCAGATTTTTCCTCCCTGGTCTCCATCCTCAGTTCCTTCCCTGGGGAAGGAAGGACAAGGACAGGATGGGATTTGGCTCCGTGCCAGAGGGAAGGGGAAGGAGATCCCCCCAGTGCATCCCCGGCAGGATGGCGTTGGCAGCAGGGTTGTCCTGCAGCCAGGGGCTGTGCTGGGCTGGGAGATGGAGCAGGAGAGAGGGGGAAATAGGAACTGACTTCCTCCTCACCTATCTGGGTGTCCCGGGGCTCCTTCCTCTTCCTCACAGCCTCCTTCTCCATCCAACCAAGGTTTGGGAATGGGAAATCCTGTTCTGGGAAGAAAACAAAGGGTGCGCACATTGTCTTTTGTACTGATTTGAAGGCAAACCTAGGGAGGGTCTAAACCAGAATTACAATTTAAAAGAAAACTAAGATCAAGGCAATGATACAGAAACACTGCCTTAAACTGACAGAGTCAGGATATAACCTGACACCCTGTTGGTCAGGGTGGTGGCAGCAGTCCCAGTAAATGGTGGCTGCAGTCCTGTTGGAGTGATGAAGGTGATTCTGTCAAAGCAGCGATCCTGTAGAAGGGTCTGGTCTTCCTGTGGAGGTCCAGTGGTGGTTAGGGAGCTCTTGTCCTCTGGGAATCCAGTAGGCAAGCTGCTCCTGGTGTAGCAAAATGTCAGCTTATATCCAGGTAGGAATGCTTGGATCCTCCCCCTGGGCAGAGCATCCCACAATGGGATGATGGAATTTTATCAGTCCTGCAGTGACACTCAATGGCCCATTCACAGAAGATATCTCCCCTGGAGGGCGTTATCAGGGGTGAGTCATGGAAGAGATAAAGAACACTGCCCTGCCTTTTTATAGCAGTTGATGAAGATGGGGATTGAAAACATGCATTTGGTTACATCTTGCATTGCAACCTGAAACAGTGGGGTAATCCCTGCTCAGGGGGTGAACACCACCCCCCTTACCCAAACTGGCTCAGCTGTAAAACCCTCACCCTGGGAAAGCCACACAAACACAGGGGACAATGTCACACTTACCCTGCCCCAGGGGAGGGCTCTTTTTCCTGTCATTCCCTTCCTGTCCCCCCTTTTCTATCCCATTTACTGTTCAATAAAATTCATTTTGGGTTTGGTCTCATTATCACCTTAATTGGGGCAGAGGAATCTCTCTAACACTTTTCTTAACCAGACTCACCAGACTGTGAAATTCTTTTGGCACAGTGAGTTTAGGCACTGTTCTCTGACCCCAAGTGCCTTTGGCAACAGCATGGTTCCCTCCTCTAAGGAGGTTGTGGTTCTCTCTGGAGGAACTCTTTGAAACTGGGCTGCAGCTTCCTCTGAGTGACTTAGGGGAGAACTGATGAGGTAAATCGCCTTTGTGGGCCCGGAGTGTAAAGAAAATATTTTGTTGTCCTTCTATTACAGCGACCTGATGAAGGTCTTCAGGGTAAGAGAAGTGGACGAGAATCTTGGTTCATGATCAGAAGGCTGGATTTATTGATATATGATATATAATACATTATAACTATACTAAAAGGAATAAAGAGAAAAGTTGCAGAGGCTTGCTAAGCTAAGAATAGAAAGAAAAGAATGAATAACAAAGTTCTGTGTCCAGCAGAAAGCAAGGACCAACTCTCCCGTGAGTGGTCAGCAAATCCAAACACTCACAGAAGACCAATCACAGATGCTCCTGTTACATTCCACATCAGCAGATAATTATTGTTTGCATTTTTCTTCTGGGGCCCCAGCTTCCCAGAAAGGACAAATCCTAAAAGAGAGGATTTTATGAAAAATGTCTGTGACATCCTTCCTTGAAATGTTTTTTAAAATCACAGGAGGAAAGGGAGCAAATGATACCAGCGAGACTGACAAGGTTCATTCACCCCATGGTGAGGAACACAAGGCTGCTAAAAGTCCTACAAGAAGCTCAGCTCAAGTAGCTAAATTCCCAAATAACTCCTGAATTCCCAGGCTTGAGTGCTTTGTGAAATGTGAGAATCATTTTTCTCTTCATCCCTGTCACCTTTGTGACAGCTACAAAGAGTTTACTTTCCTTTTAATGACATCTGTATTGGGCTGAATTTACACTTTTATCAGAATGTGCTAGCAGCTGAGCTGGAGCTGTGCAGGAACCAGTGGAACTTGGAATTGCCACAAAATTGCTTGTACTGTCAGTTTATTAATGTTTGCGATTTGTTTGTCATCACATCTGACTTGTGGGAAAATCAAATATTCATCGAAGTGATTTATGCAGAGTCAAGTTTGATTTCTGCCAAATTATTTTTCACAGTGCCCAGGGGATGCTCGAGGGGTCTCTGTGCCTCTCGCCCTGGGGGATGCTTGGGAGGGGTTTGGGGGGGTTGTCCCTGTCCCTGTCACCCCAGGCCATTGCCCAGGGGCTGTCCCTGTCCCTGTCACCCCAGGCCATTCCTCCGGGGCTGTCCCTGTCCCTGTCACCCCAGGCCATTCCCCAGGGGATCTCCATCATTTTCACCCCAGGGAATGCCTGGGGGGTTTCCCTCCCTTTCACCCCTGTGCCAGGGGGTGCTCGGGGCAGTCTCTGTCCCTTTCAGCGCAGGGGATGCTCGGGGGTCTCTGTCCCCTCACCCTGGGGGATGCTCGGGGGGTCTCCATCCCTCTGGCCTCAGGCAATGCCCGTGCAGGGCTGGGGACCAGGGGCTCTGTGTCCCTCTCACCGCTGAGGGTGCTCGGGGCTGGGGGGGCTCTCTGACCTTCTCACACCTGGGGAGGCCGGGGGGGGTCTCTGTCCCTCTCAGCCCTGGTGTGAGCCCACCCAAACATCATCGGGGTCACAGGGACAGAGACACCCCCAAACCCCCAGAAAGGCTGAACCTGGGATTTGTTTTGGGGCTGAGGGTTTAAGAAGGGGCTGGAATTGGGGCTGGTGTTGGATTTTGGGCTGAGATTTGGATTAGAGCTGGGATTGGGGTTAAGGCTAGACATGGGATTGGCTTTAGGGCTGGGGCTGGGATTGAGTCTTGGGATAGACGAGTCTGAAACTGGGATGAGATTAAATACAGAACTGTGAGTGTGTCTAAACATGGAGTGAGATTGAGACCAGGATCAGGGTCAGGTTTGGGACTGAGCTCACCCAGAGCGGGACAGGGGGGATGTCACTGCAGGATGTCCCTGGCATCATCCCAGCCCTCCTCAGGCACCTCCAAACATGGGGAACAGCTGGGTGCCCCAAGATCCAGGTGCTCCCACGCTGCCCCTCAATACCAAGCGAGCATTCCCTGAGGGCAGCCCTGACTGTGACCCTTGGGGCTCTGGGATCAGCCCTCACATCCCTGTGGGAGCAGCGGCAGACAGGATGAGAGATTCCCCCGGTCCCGTTTTTCCTGTGGAAGGGGGAAGCCCAGCTGCCCTTTTCTTCTGGTGTCTCCTCCTCTCCTCAGCTGAGGTTGTCAAACTCTCCAGGAGCAGGAAAATCCCCATTCCCTCTTTCCTTGTGGCTGCAGCCTGGAACATCCACCCAGAATGAAGGATTTTCTGACAGCCCTGCTGAATGACACTGGCAAGAGGTTTGTGAGAAGGGGAAGAAATTGTATTTTGATAGTAAATAAAAGGTGCAAAATTATTCCTTTCTGTTATATTCCTTTTCAGTCAGTTCTGGTCTGTTTTCAGACTGCCACCTTCTCAACTGATTGTGTTTGTGCCCTCCTTTCTCTCCTGCCTCTCTTTACCTGCTCTGTTTCTCTCTCAGTGTCTCCCTTGACCCAGGGCAGCTCAGACCAAAGACCGTGCCTGGATTTAATTCCCAATTCAGGAGCTACAACAACCATGGGGGAAGTTATGAAGGCTCGCAGTGAAATGCCACTGTAAGATCTTGCTCCACTTGTCTTTTAGCTCCTTCTTGACAGCTTTGCCCTCAAGGGCAGGAACATCTTTTCATAGCGGAGAACTGGAATTCCAGACCCTGGCAGTGTGTGCCGTGGATCCCAGAGGGGCATTCCCGAGGCTCCCAGGGTGCTGCTCCTGCCGTGCCTCCCAAGGAGCTTCTCTCCCAAGGGGGGAAGATCCAGCAGCTCTGTGGGCTCCCAGAGCACACAGCAAAGGTGGCTTTGATGGACATTTTCCAGGGACTGGGGTGGGAAGGGACCCTGTCCATGGATTACGACCCCGCGAGGGAGAGACGTCTCTGCCCCAGTGAAGGAGCGAATGAGAGCATGGGAACGCAACCGACGATTATTGAACGTGGACTGAACGGAACAAGAAATGGGGAGGAGAAAGGGAGAAAAAGAAATCGGGAAGAGGTCTCAGAGAACACAAAGAAATGGGAAAAGGCTCCCGCCAGGACTCCACAGCGCCCACGAACACCCGCAGGGCGTAGCGCCTTTTCCAATTCCAGCCAATCAGAGGACGCGGTAAACAATTTCTAGCCAACCAGAGCTTTTCTCGCCGATGACTCACCGGTTGCCAGGCGGGCCCGCAGAGCCCAGCGGCCCCGGAGCGGAATTTGGGGCTCGGGCCGGGGGGACGGATCCGCCCCGGGGGGGCCCCCGAGCCCCCTGCCCAGCCCTGGGGCCGATCGGGGGCTCCCCCACCCAGCAGCCGGTGCTGCGGGGCCGCGGGGCAGAGCGGTGGGAAAGGGGGGTCCGGGCTGGAGCGAAGGAAATGCGGGAGGAAGAGGAGGGAGAGGAGGAGCAGGAGCGGGAGCGGGAGAATCGCGGCGCTCGCAGCGCCCGCACGCCGAGCCTGCAGCACCCCCTGCCCCGGGAGCATCGCCCCCAGCCCCGAGCCGCAGGTGCGGGCGGAGGCCGAGCTCGCCCCGGCTCCAGCCCGGGGTCTCCGGGAGGATTTTTTGGAGAGTGTTCGGAGCCGGCAGATCCCAGACTCGAGCCCCGGATATCTCCGGGCTCCCCAAGAGGAGCTTTTCGGGGGGAGAGGAGCCGCAATCGCCCCTCGGGAGGGTCCCGGGGGGTCCACGTGGGGATGGCCCGGTACCGACGGGGCGGGACATTGGTTTTGGGGATCCCCATGAGAGCCGGGGCTGTGGAACGGGGGACCCCCGGGGCGGGGAGAGGGGAAGGGGCGATACCGGAGCTGGGGCACCCCCGGCAGCCCGGAGATGAGGCGGGGACGGGACCCCCTGACCCTGACAGGGGTGTCCTGGGGTGACTTCATGATGCTCGTACCCCATCGGTCTGTTTAGCCCAGAAATGAGTTCTGCACCTTTAAGGCTGGTTCTGAGAGCGAAGGGGAGGAAGAAGAAGCCGCAGTTTGTTTTCAGAAACTTCACTCACTCCTCTACATTCCAGCTGCTGGATGGACAGAGAGCAGGACAGAGCTCTCCTTTGCTTTTAGTTTTTAGCTCGCTGAGGCAGAGAAGTTCCCTGTACTGCGGTTTTTCTTTTTCTTTGGAGCTGTTTAAATCTGCTCTGCACTGAACACCCAGAACACCACCAGCAGCTCCCACCTGTGGCCCACCTGGCTGAGCCTGGGCCACAGCATTTCCAGTGCTGGAGGGACTGAAAAGAGACTGATAAGAGACTGATAAGAGACTGATAAGACACTGAGTGCTCGGAGCTACAACCCAAGGAGGAACTTTCAGAGTTTGTCATATATCTTGGAGCAGCAAGAGGTTTTATTGCTTAATATTGTTCAATTTTTGTGCTAGTAAATGCTTTGCCTGTAAAGTAACGGGTTTTTTTCAACTTTTCTCTAAGGAAATATTTTCCCAAACTGGCTGAAGGTCGGGCTGCTGAATCGGCATTCTAGAGGAAACTCCTTTTGGAGGGTTTCAACCAAATTTGCCCTAATCCAGTACAAGGTGGTAGAAAGAAGGGGGAACCCCAATGTTGCCCGATTGATAAATGACACAAAACTCGGATAAGTTTTGTGGGTGCTTTATTACGGGCCCGGGGTGCTGGGGGACTCACGTCCCAAAAACCCAAGTCCCCGATTTCACATATGGGTGCTTCCCTCTTATACATGCGATTCACAACAAAGTCTCCAAGAAACAGTTCCCTTGTGATACATTCCTTAGTTCACAGGCAAGATCATAAATCTTCTGCTTATCTTATTCTAAGAGCATTGTATGCTGCCTCCAGACAGGTTAGCATTCTTACTCTCCTGCACTAGTTTAATTATTTACTAAATTCCTAAGACTACCTGCTAAGTTACACACAAACCAAACACAAACACTATCAACGGCTGCAAAACTGCAAAACTGCTTTTAACAAACCAATTCTCACACAACTCATAACTAAACTATAATTACACATTTTGCTAAATTTCATTTCTTTTCCAACACCAAGTGGCTGGATTGAGGGGAGGCTGGAGAGGGGGACCTTGGGACCGCAGAACCTCCCAGAATCCAAAAGCAGGACCCTGGAGAGGGGGGATCGCCAGGCCCCATGGGATCGCCAGCAGCCCTGAGATGGGACACCAACCATAACCCAAGAGGGATGAGACTGGAAATGGGAAACTCCTGGTGGCTTTTTTGATTCACTCTTGAATTTTGAACATCAGGTGACTTATAGAAATGGACGTGGGTGGGAGGAATCCCCAACCCAAGGCATTCACACCTTGTTTTTCCCCAAATCAGGATTTTCCCCAAACCTTCCCACCGTAACATCCCCCCTGTCCCACTCTGGGTGAGCTCAATCCCAAACCTGACCCTGATCCTGGTCTCAATCTCACTCCATGTTTAGACACACTCACAGTTCTGTATTTAATCTCATCCCAGTTTCAGACTCGTCTATCCCAAGACTCAATCCCAGCCCCAGCCCTAAAGCCAATCCCATGTCTAGCCTTAACCCCAAACCCAGCTCTAATCCAAATCTCAGCCCAAAATCCAACACCAGCCCCAATTCCAGCCCCTTCTTAAACCCTAAGCCCCAAAACAAATCCCAGGTTCAGCCCTTCTGGGGGTTTGGGGGTGTCTCTGTCCCTGTGACCCCGATGATGTTTGGGTGGGCTCACACCAGGGCTGAGAGGGACAGAGACCCCCCCTGGCCTCCCCAGGGATGAGAAGGTGGGAGAGCCCCCCCAGCCCGAGCACCCTCAGCGGTGAGAGGGACACAGAGCCCCTGGTCCCCAGCCCTGCACGGGCATTGCCTGGGGCCAGAGGGATGGAGACCCCCCGAGCATCCCCTGGGCTGAGAGAGACAGAGACTGCCCCGAGCACCCCCAGGCACAGGGGTGAGAGGGAGGGAGACCCCCCAGGCATTCCCTGGGGTGAGAATGATGGAGATCCCCTGGGGAATGGCCTGGGGTGACAGGGACAGGGAAACCCCCTGGGGAACAGTCTGGGCTGACAGGGAGAGGAAACCACCCCCCCCCCCCCCCCCCCCCGCCAAACCCCTCCCAAGCATCCCCCAGTGCGAGAGGCACAGAGACCCCTTGAGCATCCTCTGGGCACTGGACAAAATAAACTTGGCAGAGATCAAATTTGACTCTGCAAAATCACTGTGAAGAATATATAGTCTTCCCACAAGTAACTTGTGATGAAAGTGCAAACAAATCCCAAACATGAATAAACTGACAATCCAAGCAGTGAAGTGGCAATTCCAATATTCATTGCTTCCTGCACAGCTCCAGCTAAGCTGCTGGCAGGTTTCAATAAAAGGAAAGTGGAAATTTGGCCCAATACAGATTATTAAAAGGAATGGAAAGCTCTGTGTAACAGTCACAAAGGTGATAGGGATAAAGAGAAAAATGATTGTCACATTTGGTAAAGCCCCCAAGCCTGGGAATTCAGGACTTATTCGGAAATTTATCTACTCGAGCTGGGCTTCTTCTGGGACTTTTAGCTGCCTTGCATTCCTCACCATGGGGTGACTGAACCTTGTCAGTCTCACTGGTAAGATTTGCTCCGTTTCCTCCAGTGATTTTAACAACTTTATAAGGAAAGGCAGCAAATTATTTTCTTTACACTGGCCAGCCATAAAAGCCATTTTCCTCATCATTTCTCCCATAAAGAAAAAAAACTTTTATAAGCTCCATAAGCTCCGCAGGAGGAAGGAGAGACTGTGTCCAAGTTTCCAAGAGTTCTTCCAGAGAGAACCACAACCTCGTCCGTGGAGGGAGCCATGCTGTTGTCAAAGGCACTTGGGTTCAGAGAACAGCGCCTAAACACACTGTGCAAAAATAATGTCACAGTCTGGTTATGCAAATTGTTAGAGAGATTCCTCTGCCCCAATTAAGGTGCTAACGACACCAAATCCAAAATGGATTTTATTGAACAGTAAATGTGAGGTAGAGAGATGGAAAGAAAGAGAAAAGATGAGTGACAAGGGACAGAGACCTCCCCTGGAGCAGGGCAAGTGTGATATTGTCCCCTGTGTGTGGGGGTTTTACACCTGAGCCAGTTTGGGTAAGGGGGGTGGTGTTCACCCCCCTGAGCAGGGATTACCCCACTGTTTCAGGTTGCAATGCAAGATGTAACCAAATGCATGTTTTCAATCACCATCTCCATAAACTGTTAGAAACAGGTGGGGCAGTGTTCTTTATCTCTTCCATGACTCACCCCTGAAAACGCCCTCCAGGGGAGATATCTTGGGCTAATGGGCCATTGAGTGTCACTGCAGGACTGATAAAATGCCATCCTCCCATTGTGGGATGCTCTGCCCAGGGGGAGGAACCAAGCATTCCTGCCTGGATATAAGCTGACACTTTGCTACACCAGGAGCAGCTTGCCTACTGGATTCCCAGAGGACAAGAGCTCCCTAACCACCACTGGACCTCCCCAGGAAGACCAGACCCTTCTACAGGATCGCTGCTTTGACAGAATCACCTTCATCACTCCAACAGGACTGCAGCCACCATTTACTGGGACTGCTGCCACCACCCTGACCAACAGGGTGTCAGGTTATATCCTGACTCTGTCAGTTTAAGGCAGTGTTTCTGTATCATTGCCTTGATCTTAGTTTTCTTTTAAATTGTAATTCTGGTTTAGACCCTCCCCAGGTTTGCCTTAAACCCAGTGCAAAACTCAATGCACTCATTCCTTGTTTTCCTCCCAAAACAGAATTTCCCATCCCCAAACCTTTGCCAGATGGAAAAGGAGGCTGTGAGGAAGAGGAAGGAGCCCCGGGACACCCAGGCAGGTGAGAAGGAAATCAGTGCCCCTTTCCCCCTCTCTCCTGCCCCATCTCCCAGCCCAGCATGGCCCCTGGCTGCAGGACAACCCTGCTGCCAACACCATCCTACTGGAGATGCACTGGGGGGATCTCCTTCCCTTGCCCTCTGGCACGGAGGCAAATCCCATCCTCTCCTTGTCTTTCCTCCCGCAGAGAAGAAGCTGAGGATTGGGACCAGGGAGGACAAATCCCTGCAGCAGAACGTGCAGGAAGAGGCCGTGATGAGTGACTCCAGGGCACAGGAATCCAACGGGGAGGAAACTCCCCAGAGATTCCATAGGAAGAGGGGCTGCAAACCCAGTCTGGGGTGCTCTGAGGAGGAAAGACCCTCCCTGAGCCAGGAAGGTGGACAGAGCTTCAGCCAGGGCTCAGAGCTGGTGGTCCATGAGCAGTTTCATGATGGAGAGAAGCGCTACAAGTGCTTGGAGTGTGGGAAGAGCCTCAGGCAGAGGAGCACCCTGATCCGCCACCAACGCATCCACACCGGGAAATGGCCCTGCGAGTGTGGGGAGTGTGGGAAGGGCTTCAGCTACAGGTCAGAACTCATCAGGCACCAACGCATCCACACTGGGGAGAGGCCCTACGAGCGTCCCCAGTGTCAGAAGAGGTTTCAGACCAGCTCCAGTCTCCTCCAGCACCAGCAGATTCACACAGAGGAGAAGCCCTTCCGCTGCCCTGAGTGTTGGAAGGGCTTCAAGAACAACTCCAACCTCATCAGGCACCAGCGCACCCACACTGGGGAGAGGCCCTACAAGTGCCCAACCTGTGGGAAGAGGTTTCAGAGCAGCTCCAATCTCCTCCTGCATGAGCGGATTCACACGGATGAGAGGCCCTTCCGCTGCCCTGAGTGCAGGAAGGGCTTCAAGCAAAACTCCCACCTCATCACCCACCAACGCATCCACACTGGGGAGAGGCCCTACGAGTGTCCCCAGTGTGGGAAGAGCTTCACCCATAGCTCTAACATGACAAAACACCAACGGAGGTGCCACTAAGGGAAGCCCTGTGAGTGCCCCAGCTGCAGGAGGAGCTTTGTGAACTGCTCCAGCTTCATCCCCAATGGAGGTCTAACGTTGGGAAGAGCGCGGGTGATCCATGTTCCCTATGATCCATGCTGGGAAGACAACTGCCCCAATACCGTCCCCTGTCAATGACATGGAGTAGAACTGAAGAACATGAGGGTCTGGCCATGGCCCTGTCATTACATTCATTCTCACCTCAGGTTATTGCCAGGGGCAGGAAAGGGACTCTCTCTCTCCCTGAGAAGAAGGGTGTCCTTTCCAGGTGGGGGAAATATGTTGCTGGGAAGAGCCAGTGAGTTGTGTTTTAGTTTTCCCTGTAAACAGTTTTCTTAATCCCTTCTGTGATCAATAGTTTTTCTGTTCCATTTGTTCCTTATCTTGTTGCTGTTCCCAATAAATTGTTCTTATCCCAGCCCAGAATCTTTGCCTTTTGTGCTTTCCATGGGAGGCGGGAGGGCAGCGAGGGCAGCGTGGTTTTAGCAGGAGCAGGAAATTGGGGTATCCCATTCCTGAACCCCGGCCCATTGAAACCGAGCATCCCAGCTGGTCCCAGCCCCGGTGGCCATGGCAACAGCCCTGGGGGCCATGGCAGCAGCCTTGGGAGCGGGTCCCTGGCTGGGGCTGTGGGAACCTCTTCCCTCTGGTGCCCAGGGACAGGAGTGGAGGGAATGGCTGCAGCTGAGTCGGGGCAGGCTCAGGTTGGATGTCAGGAAAAGGTTTTTGCCCAGAGGCTGCTGGGGCCCTGCCCAGGCTCCCCAGGGAAGGGTCCCAGCTCCAGGGCTCTCAGAGCTCCAGCAGTGTTTGGACAGCGCTGCCAGGCCCAGCCTGGCATTGTTGGGGTGTCCTGTGCTGGGCCAGCAGTTGGACTGGAGGATCCTGATGGGTCCCCCCCAGCTCAGCCAATTCTGTGGTTCTGGGATCCCGTGAGCCTGGGGATGGGGGCTGCCAATGGTTGCCATGGCAACGGGCACTGGGTGCAGGCCTGAGCTGGTGTCCATGGCAACCACCCCTGGCATGGGGTCTCCATGGAGCTGCCAAGGGACTGACCATAGCAACAGGGGGCTGGGGATGGTTGCCATGGAAACTGACCATAGCAACAGGAGGGTGGTGATGGTTACCATGGAAACGGACCATAGCAACAGGGTCCTGCTGATATTTGCCTGCTAAGGATCAGATTTGTTACAGGCCTTCCGAGGTGTTCCATGGGGACTTTCCAAGAGTCTCCAGGCTGTTCCAGAGCTGGAATGTCACAGGCACAGACAGGGGCTCCATGGAGACCTCCCAGGTTTTTCTGGGGATGGTAAAGAGCCCTGTGGTCAGAGGCAGTCACAGCCATTCCATGGTGACATCCCAGGGGACCTTGGGCTGCAAAGGCAGCGATCTGTCACAGGCACTCACGGGGGCTCCACGGTGACATCCCAGGAGTCCCCAGGCTGCCAAAGAGCCGGGATGTCCCAGACACTCACAGGGGTTCCTGTCATGGGCACAGTGGGAGCTTCAGGCAAAGTTTAATATTAGAGAAGCTCCTGTTGGGTCATGAAGTGCAGAAAGGATCCCCAGCAGCCCCCACTGATCCCCAAATATCACCACTTAGTCAGAGATGACACAGACTCACATCAGAAGGCTAAGGGCTAAAACCTACCCATTTATTCAAACATCGACTTTTACATCTTGGTTTGCTTCAGGTGGACCTCATTGGTCATTTAATCAACACATTTCACATGAGTGGCTAATTAAGACAACACCCTTCAGTAAACAACTTTATGGAAAAAAGCCTACTTATTTCAAACATTTTCAGGGCACCAGGTATTGATGGTTGTTTTATGTTGGGTCTTTCTGGGGGCTCTCTCGATGTGGGAAACCCTCCTGTAGCAGTTCTGTGCCAGCTAAAAGGAAGTGCATGGGACTTTTACAGTCTTCAGCTTCTTCTTTATTGTTATCTTACCTAAAGTTTTGCATTACTGTCCACAGGAGGCTCAGAATGCTGAAACAAACACCTCAAAATGGCTCTAAAATGTACGGTTTCACGGTCTTTTAAAGTTGTCTCATCCAATCAACTCCTAAAATGTGTATTATTTCTACTTATCTACACATAACTCATCCCTTGACTGTCCACATAACGTCTTCACTGTGCTTTCCTTGACCAATCACCCTGTGCCACCAACACTGCAGAAAATGGAGTAGATGAAGATGACTGGGACTACACCCCAATTCCTCCATCTTGCTGCCTTTCTACACCATACTAAAAACCCCAAAACCTAAATTTCTCACCCAAGGAACATATCATACTACCCTCTAAACTATGTCACACTTCGGAAAATTCTAATAGTTCTCAAATTCCTGGAAGTCCTCTCCGTGGGCGAAGGTGAAAGGCAGTGTTTCTCTGGGGGTCAGGACCCCTCAGAGCAGACAGAAATATTCCCTGTGCCTTGGATTCCCACACATTTATTCTAAAATCTATTAACCCTTAACATGTGAAGTTACCCAAAAATTTTCCAGGTAAGTAGGATTTGACGGAGAAGAACTAGAGAAGAACAGAAAGACAGAAGATCCGTAAAAAGACACACACATAGGTACCAACAGCTCAGGTTCCAGCATCACTAACAGAGGAACACAAGGAGAAAGCAGGATCCAGACCCTGGGCCTCGTGCTCTGGCTTTTAACCCCCTGGGCCTTCATGGGCCCACCCCTGGGGTGGGACTGCCAGTTGCTTGTCCAATCAGAGCCAGGGTAGCACCTGCTGCTAGTGTGTGATTGATTGACAGCTGGGCCAATCAGAGCTGGGTTGACATCACCCCCTGCTGTGTGATTGACAGCTCTGCCAGGCCAGGGCTGGGGGCAGGGCTCTGTCCCACCACAAACCAAGGCCTGACCCAGCCCTGGCCCCACACACGCATTCCGAGCATCCCAAGGTGTCTCGGGACATTGATCTCATCCAGCCTCTGACAGTGACCACGATGACACTACAGAACCTCATGGAGCCATGGGTCAGTTGTGACAATGGAGGTCCAAGGAAATGATGGTGAGACTGTGGAATCCAGGCATCAGGGAATCAAGGAGACCATTGTGCAGCTCAGGGGGCCTATGGAAGCAAGGATCAGTGATCGAACTGTGGTTTGATTGTGATTGATTTAAAATAGAAACAAGGAGCCATTGTTTCACAGCGGGGCTGCATGGGGCCAATGGACCCTTGTGACTCTGTTGGGGCTCATGAAACCAAGAAGCCATTGTGACATTGCCAGACCTCATGGAATCAAGGACACCATTGTGACAGTGTTAGGATCCATGAAGTCAAGGGAACATGGAACATGTCTGCCTGGTTTGGACTCATGGGTGCTGTCTGACAGGTCCCACTGAATTTGACATCGCAAGGGCCACTTCCCATCTGACCATGAAGCACTGGGGCTCTGTGGTTTTATTCCTATGGGAAAGAACTGTCTTTCTTGTCTAGGCACCCATGGCCAAAATTGAGATTCTGCATCTAAAATTCTCTATATGCAAGGGTTACTCCCAGACAAAATCTGCCCGTACAGTCAAGACTGGCTAGACTTGGCCTCTGGTGACTGCCTCTCATCTGCCCCTGCACCACTGGGGCTCACTTGTTTCCTTCCTATGGAGACCATTGTGACACTGCGGAGCATTGTGGAAGCAATGGGCCATGGTGACACTGCAGGCCCTTGTGGAATCTGTTACACTGTAGGAACTTGTGGGACCAAGGGGAACATGTTGACCCTGCAGGGTACCATGGATCCAAGGGGCCACTGTGACACTGTGGCACCTTGTGGAATCAAGGATATCTTTGTGGCTCTGTTGAGCTGCATGGTCCCAAGGGGCCAGTGTGAAGCAGCAGGGCTTTGTGGAACCAAGAGGCCATTGCTGCATTTCAGGGCCTTGTGGAGCTAAAGGTCCATTGTGATCCTGCGAGGCACTGTGGATCCATGGGGAGCATTGTGCCATTGCAAGGCCTCATGGAATCATGGAGACCCTTGTGACACTGTGGGGCCTCATGGAGGGAAGGGGCCTTTGTGACACTATGGGAAGTTGTGGAAACTTTGCGGGGGGCCATTGAACACAGCAAGGCTTCATGGAACCAATAGACCATTGTGACACTGTGGAGCTTTGTGGAACCATGGAGACCATTAAGATCCTTAAGGACTTGTCTAACCAAGGGGCCATTATGACACCTGAGGGCATCATGGAAGCAGAGAACCACTGTGGCACTGCAAACCCTCATGGAAGCAAGAGAACCATTGTGACACTGCAGGGCCCTGTGGCACCAAGGGAACATGAAATAGGTGTGGCTGCCTTGGCCTCCCAGGCGTCACCTGACAGGTCTGGCTGACCTGGGAATGTGGAAGGCTGCTCCCATCTGCCCCTGAAACACTGGGGCTCTGGGCTTTTCTTTTTATGGAAAAGAACTGTCCATTTTTTCCAGGCATCCATGGCCAAAATTAGGATTCCACCTCCAAATTTTTGTGTATTAAAGGATTGCTCCCAGACAAAATTTACCAGGACAGACAAGTCGGGCTGGTCTTTGACTCCTGAGGGACAGCATTCACTTATACTCCAAACACTGGAAAGGGCTCTGCGCTTTTCTTTTTATGGAAAAAACTCCCATCCCTCTTCTCCAGGCACAAATGTCTGAAACTGGGACTCCGCATTCATAATTTCAAATATCCATGAGTTGCTCCAAGCAAACCTGCCAGGACAGACAGGTCAGGCTTGCCTTGGCCTCTGGTGGTTGCCATTCATCAGCTTCTGAAACATGAGGCTAAGTGGTTTCCTTCCTATGGAGACCAATGTGACACTTGGGAGCCTTGTGAAACCTTCATTTGGCCATTGTGACACTACAGAGCACCATGGATCCAAGGGACTATTGTGACACTGTGGAGCCTTGTGGAACCATTGCAGATCATTGTGGCTCTGTTGGGCCCAAGGGACCAGAGCAAAGCAGCGGTGTGGAAGTTAGCCCAGCTGTAACTCAGAGTCAGATGGATTTTATCCCAAAGAACTGGGCGTGAGTTTCAAGCCCTGGGAATCATTCATTTAACTTAGGGTAAGTTTGAGAGTTCCCCCATAAGCCTTTAGTGTTGTTATGCTAAGTAGTCCAAGTTCTTCTCCTCCAGTGGTTACTTGTATCCCCTACAGGGTTATTGTTCTAGAGTGTTCTACCCTCAAGTGTATATATTGTTGCTTTGCCTTTTTCTCAGGTCTTTGAATCCCATCCCTCATCCTGTGCTTGACTTCTCCATGTTTGTTGTTTTTCACCCTGTTACTAAAGTTCTTTTTGGGCAACTCCATTGATCCTGCTTGTTGTAGCATTGGTGGGTAGGACGGTTGGGACGGACGGAGGTGAGAGATCTCTGAGGCCAGGTCTTTCAACTTGTGGTTTATTGCAAAGGGTGTGGGTGCAGGGGCCTTGTTTGGAGCTGCCAGCCACAGCTCGGAGCAGGCCCGAAAGAGGAGCTTGAAAGAGGCGCCCAAAATGGATGCCCAAAAGAAGAGGGGAGTTCCCGTTACAATACAATAAATCTTCTGTGCTGCATATTCTAATTTTCAGTAACTAATCTAGTACAAGATACAAATCTTACAGCATTTACATACAGCCTATAAGAATCATTACATTACCATACTGTGTTACATTTTAAACCCTAAAAACTACTCTTTGCACCCCTTCTGCCAAGCTAGTAGGGTCTGCTCTGACCCTTGGACCTGTCTGCAAGCAGAGGGAGTTCTTTCATCAGAAGGGGATTACCTTCAGCTGGCCATACCATTGTTTTCCAGTTGTTCAGTAACTAAGGCTTGGTATCTCAAAGCTTGCTTTCATTTCAATCTGACAGTTTCCATATTTTCAAAATCTTTTGCCAGGCAATCATATTTATAAGGCTTTTCTGTTTCATCTTCCCTTGCATCTGCTCCTTTTCATTTTCACCACACTTGCCCTGAAGTTGGGGAACCAGAAAGGTTTGTCACAGCCACCTTCATTGCGACATTTGGCACCCGAACAGGGACCCTGACATTCAGTCATGTCAGCTGGGGTTAGCTGATGGACAGGCCAGTGCTCCCCAGGATTGTGGATTGTGCCAGGCTGGCAGATTCATCATTTCTTTGAGGGACCTTGGCCAGGATCCACAAGGGAAAATGACAGTTTCACCTGCATAGGATTGCAGGTGGGTTTGGGGACACACAGGACAATTATTGCCCATTTTGTCACTGTCTTTTTACAATACACACCGACGTCCCATAACTGATTTAGGGTGTTCCAGTGGCTGTTCTACGTAAGGCAGAGAAAGAGAAAAATGGGCAGCCAGATGTCCAAAGTAGAAAGGTGTGTGTATCGATGCTTTAAGTTAATTTTCACAGATCGTGACCAAATATCTTCAAAGAACAAGTTAAAATCAATCCTGAGGCGGATCATTAAAAATTCTCCAGATGCCCCTGAGCCTCACCATCCTCCCTCCATCTTGGCTCCTCCACTTCCTGCTACCAAAACTTTCTCTTCCGCCCTGAATGAACCTCCAGACTCCACCCCCACAACTGTGGGTCATGCCTCACTGTCAGTCATTCCACCTTCACCCTGGGCCATGCCTCCAGAACTCCACCCCGGAAGTCCGCCACCCTAAATCAAGGCCCTTCCTCCCAACACCTGACAAAATGGCAGTGCCCTTTGCCTCCCCCTCTGGCGACAATATAACCCCATGATCAAAGATAATAAACCCAACAGTCACAGTGTTTCTAATCCAAATGTTTCTGCTCCAAGTTGCTCTTCATCCCCAGAAGACAGTTTGGATTCCCCAGAGCCACCTCACCCCTCAGCCCCAGAAGATCCCCAGGAAAGGATCCGGGAAGAAGCAGTTAAGGAAGGAGACTGGCAAACAGTCTCAACAACTCCTCGTTGCCCCCGTATGTTATGAAAGAAGGGGGCAGAATCCCAGGTATCAGCCATTGGCTTGCAAGGAAATCAAGGATCTGTGTAGGGCAGCTAAAGACCATAGGAGGGACTTACCTTGTTTTAATGGTCTAATGAGGGCCATGTTTACAGTACATATGTTAACCCCCTATGATTTAAAATATAATATGACCATGTTGTTGTCACCTACAGAACACACCCTGTGGGAAGGGGGATGGAAGTGTTTACTAAATCAATTAATAGCAGACTATGCTAATAATGAGGCAAGGGTGGAATTGACAATCAACCATCTAGCTGGAGAAAGACAATACAGCCTACCAGATGATCAAACAGCAGGTATCCTCAGAGAAGTATTGGATGATATCAAAGAGATGGCTTTGAAAGCTTTAATCCAGGTATCGGATGGTAGCACCCCCAGTTTGGATTACCTTGGGTGGCTGCAGCTAAAGCTTTAGGACAATTGGACCATCTTGGGTGCCTGCTAAGTAAGCAAACCAATGCTATGTCCCTCACATTGAGTGGCCTGCTCTCAGACATAGAGACCATCAGACATGCCACCTTGCAGAACAGCGATAGAGTTTTTACTCTGGGCACATGAGCATGGGTGTGTAGACTCTGAGGGCATGTGTTGCATGAACCTCTCCAGTCACAGTGAGTCAATCCACATGAGCATTCAGGTTCTGAAGGAAGGGTTCAAGAAACTTCAAGTGGAACACAAAGACTGGGTCAATAAACTCTTCCAATCCCAAGGACTTAAGGTTTGGATGAGGTCTAACTAAAACCAGATTATTATTCTCTTAGTGGTGGTTGTTGTATTGTTAATTGTCCCATATTTGTTTGGATGGTTTTAGAAAGTCTTACAAAATTCTTTCAGTTCCATCTTTGTTGCAAAACAGAAAGGGGGAAGATACCCAACACAGGATCCTCATGGAGTCCTTAGAGGAGAGAACTGGAGGCCAGGATGGCACAAAAACCTCTCAGAGACTCAGTGTGGAAAGGAAAATCCTTAAAAGTACCTAAAAGTATTCTTAAATCCATAAAATACCTTAAAATCCTTGCGTATCTCAAGGAACTAATGAGCCCCACTGAGTGTCAGTACAAAGCTCTCCAGGGACTCATTAAAGAAGATAATTGGGACCATGGTTGCACAAAAATCTAATAGAGTCTTTATCAAAATGGAAACACCAAGTACCAAAAATAACTGAAGTACCTTGAAGCATTAATGAGCCCCACTAAGTATTGTTATTGACAAAGACTCTCCAGGGACTAATTAAAGCAGATAATTAGAGGCCATGATTACACAAACCTCTCAGAGACTCCAATGAAAAAGCCAAACCCAAAGTCCTTTGAAAAACCTGCAGTCCCTGCAGGGAGCATTCAGGAGCCCCCAGGGCTATTGCTGAGCAAGGCTCCCCAGGGACTCCTTCCAGCAGATCCCTGAGGCCACTGGGATGTGGACTAGGGGGGGGATGTGGAGGGCAGGACAAGGGGATGACAGTGCCCAGCCTGGCTGGGGCTGTGCCAGGAGACCCCAGTGCCTCAGGACAAGGTGTCTCCTCCTGGCCCTTGGTGACACAGACCCTGCTGCTGTGCCCAAGGGCACCAAGACTTGGCTTCTCTTTGTCCCCACTTGTCATCACTGCTTCCAGTTCTTTGCTCTGCTTGGGGCCTGGGGACACTTTCTCAGTTGTGTCCCTCAGTGGGCCCCATTAAAACTCCAAGAAACTTTGGAGTTGGATTCTGACTTGGAGTTCTGGAGAGGTTTCTTCAACTCCCTCTCAGGGACTGATGTTCAGGGCCTGAGCACAAAGCCCCAGAGGCTCATTACAGTCCTGGTGCTGTGTCTGTGCTGCTGAGCTGGGCTGGGCTCCTGGCACAGAGGCAGCTCCCGGTAACCAAGAAGAGCTTCAAAAGCACATTTCTCTTGATGAGCAGCTCTTCTGCCAGCCCAGCAGGGCTGGGGCACTGCCTGCAGCCAGCCCAGGCACAGCACAGAGGCACAGAGAGCTTCAATCAGTCAGGGCTGGGAAGGTGCTGAGAAGTGCCTGGGGCAGAATCACTGCCAGCCCTTGGCACAGGAACCTCTGGCTGCAGGACAATGCAGCTGCAGCACCTGGAGCCATCTCCTGAAGCTGGAACATCCCAGTGCCTACAGACCCTGTGAGTACATTCTCTGATTGTCTCTTGTGCAGAGCAGGCAGGGGTGCCCAGGGCTGTCCTGCAGAGCAGGGTCCCGCAGCCCAGGTCGCTGTGCTGGGACAGAGATTCTGCTGCCTGCCAAGGACTGCTCTCAGCCAGCCCTGGCAGCTGCTCCTGGCACTGGGGGACAAGATCTGGGCGGGAGGAGACAGCTGGTAAGGCTTGGAAGTGTTCTCCTTGTGTGGTGAGGATGCTGCATTGTTCAGGACTGGTCCCATCATGGCATTTAACTGCAGAACATTTCCAAGTAGATCATACAGGGAGCAGAGCTTGGCAGGGGTTTCATAATGATGCCGAATTTTGCCCCAAAAGGCGATAATAAGCTGCCCAGAGACTAGATTTGAGGTCTATAGGCAGGAGGTATTTATTGACAACGCGTTGGAGAAATCACCAAGTGGATTTCTAAATCAGGTACAGCAAAAGCAGGTTTTTATACAATTTTGAACAAGGATTACATCATTTATTATATGCATATTAATAAGCAGGCAGGAGTATAGGCGGGGTTTTCCAGGAACTCTTGGTCTTCCTTAGTTAAATTTTAAGCTTCTCCTAATTTGGGCATCTTCCTGTCATCCTTGGCATGTTTTTCCATGACTTGGCAGAAATCACTGTTGCACTTGGCTTGATTCTGACGGCTTGGCAGGTCACCTTAACTTTTTGGCTTCTACTTTCGCTTCTTCAAATATTCTAACTCCAAAGTCTCTTTTGTGAGTGTATTTTAGATTATTTATTAACTTATCTAATCAAAGTTTTCCCAAACAATGTATTTTAGGTTATTTATTAACTTCTGTGTTTCCCTTGATAGAGTGTCTTTTAATTCTTTTATTCCTCAGGTCTTTTAATTCTTTTCTTTCTCAGAAACTACTGTTCATTGTAATGAATGGCTTCATTCCCCCCTTTTCTTATAACTTACGAATTCTTTCGTCAAATTCTAATCCTATAGGGCGCTGGTACGCTCGCACCATAGCCCAAATCATTTGGGTCCTTTTCATTATGATTCTTAGTCTCCACCACATACAAATATTTGTGAAAGTTAATAGTAACAGAACTACAACTACTATTAGCATTGGGTGCACCAGGTAGTTAAAGACCTGTGTAGCTGTTGGGGAGTGTCCTGTGAAGATATCCCACCAATGATGCTGGCCTACTTGTTCTACTTCGGTCAGGACATTCTTTATTTTTTCTGAATTATGTTCTACCTGCCATACCATTCGTTTAGTTGTTTGATTCACCTTCCGCGCCAATTTTTCTATTTTAGGATGTGCAAGCATTGCTTGCATAGTTCCCCAAGCGAATCTTCTGTATAGATTACCGAGTTTTGGGGTTGTGTTTGTGTTCCGGGTGGATCTTCCCTCACTCCACTGACATGAAATTGGGCCCTTTTGCTGGATCCAGACAGTGGGCTTGCCCATTTTCACTGGACTAAAGGTAATTAGGTTATTTTCAGAGGCTGCTATCGAGGGTTGAATTGTTAATACTAGCCGCCTTGTTTTTCCTTCTACTGGGTCAAGTTCTCGACACCCAATTTGGATTTGGTCTCCCTTGTATGCTACCATGGAAGGCTGATTCCATACTTCACTCGCGTATGGCTGTTGGTTACGTAAGGCATATACCTCAAAATAGGGTCCCTTCGATTCCGTTTCCAATTCCGGGTGAATACACTGGTGTGCATTAGACCATGGGTCTATTGAGGCGGAGTCTCAGGGAAGAATACTTATCAGTCCAATGATCAGGAGGGTCTGAGGTGAAGTCAGGATCATGGTGTCTGCTCCTCTTGTTTATTCCCCGGAGCTTTCTTGACCCGTGAGTAATGGATCCATGTAGGTCGCTCCTTGATCCGAACTGCGGTGAAGGTAGTCAGCAGCACTTGGAAAGGTCCCTCCCACCTTTCTTGTAGGGGTTTTCCTAAAAGATTCTTAACATACACCCAATCACCGGGATTAAACGGATGCAATTTGCAATCAGGTTGTTTAGGCTGGTGCTCCATCACCACAGTAGCATTCTTATCGAACTGTTTCCCCACCATAATTACATAATCATAAATGTACTGATTACCGATTTGGTCTATAGCGTCTCCATTTACCGCTTGCATAGCATAAGGTCTACCATACAAAATTTCAAATGGGCTTAACTTTTCTTTTGATCTTGGTTTGACTCTCAGCCTAAGCAGAGCAATAGGCAAAGCTTGATACCACTGCAAATTAGTCTCCTGGCATATTTTGGCAATTTGCTGTTTGATGAGATGATTCATCTTTTCCACTTGCCCACTGGCCTGTGGACGGTAAGGCGTGTGTAATTGCCATTTGATTTGTAATGCTTTGCTTATTGCTCTTACCACTTTTGCGCAGAAATGTGTACCCCTATCCGAAGAAATGCTTTTCGGTACCCCAAACCGTGGAATAATTTCATTCAACAGCACTTTAGTCACTTCTCTTTCCTTATTTGTCCTGCAAGGGAATGCTTCAGGCCACCCAGAAAATGTATCAGTTAATACCAACAAATACCGAAACCCCCCTTTCCTTGGGAGTTCAGAAAAATCAATTTGCCATACTTCACCTGGGAATTTACCTCGATTTATGGCTCCTTGGTGTACCTTGGTTCCCGTATTCGGGTTGTTTTTCAGACACCGCTCGCACTGGGATGTGACGTGCTTTATAGTGGTAAATAATTTCGGTCCTGCTATCCTGGCTTACAAATATTGGTAAAGCGGATCTAGACCCCAATGGGCCTTTTCATGCTCCGTCTTTACAACCTGCCACATTAGGTTCCCTGGTATTACCAACTGTCCTGTCTCTAATTGTCCCCATCCACTGTCTAACAGTTTACCTTTATTCCTTTGAATCCATCTATGATCTGATTCCTGATAGTTTGGTTGGAGGTTTACATCCAGCTCCCCTGGTATCAGAGCTGTTATATTTACCTTTCCGGTCCTTTCAGCAGCTAATTTAGCTTCTGCATCTGCCTTTCTATTCCCAACTTCTGGAATAGTGTTACCTTTTAGATGTCCTTTACAATGCATTATGGCCACTTGTGCTGGGAGTTGGACTGCTTCTAGCAATCGTAGAATCTCCTCTGCATGTTTGACTGTTTTCCCTTGAGTAGTCAACAGTCCTCTTTCTTTCCAGATGGCTCCATGAGCGTGAACAACGGAGAAGGCATACTTAGAGTCTGTCCAAATATTTATTCGCATGTTCTCTGCCAATTCCAGGGCTCGAGTCAGAGCTATCATCTCTGCCTTCTGGGCTGAGGTCCCTGAAGGCAAAGGGTTTGACTCGATTACCTTTTCTGTAGTAGTTACTGCATAACCAGTCATTCTTATCCCTTGTTTTACGAAGCTGCTACCATCCGAGAACCAATCGTCTGCATCTTCGAATGGCTCTTCTTTGAGATCCGGGCGGCTGGAGTAAACGGCTTCGATTGTTTCCAGGCAATCGTGCTCGACGGGTTCTGCTGAGGTCTTTCCTTCTAGAAATGAAGCTGGGTTCACAACGTTAGTTACCTGAATAGTAACATCATCTGACTCAGCCAAAATAGCTTGATACTTTAGGAATCTGGAAGGTGACAGCCAGTGATTCCCTTTCTGCTCTAACACAGCAGACACAGTGTGAGCCACTAACACAGTCATTTTCTGGCCCAGCGTGAGCTTTCTGGCCTCTTCAATGTTGATTATCACTGCGGCCACTGCTCTCAGGCAGCCAGGCCATCCTTTACTCACTTCATCCAACTGCTTGGAGAAGTAGGCCACAGCCCTTTTATGTGGTCCTAACTGTTGTGCTAGGACTCCTAGGGCCATTCCTTGTCGCTCATGAGAAAACAGCCAGAATTGTTTTGTCACGTCTGGAAGACCCAAGGCTGGTGCTCTCATGAGTTCCTGTTTCAGTCTCTTATAGGCTCCCTTTGCCTCGGGGGTCAAAACTAGAACACCCTTACTTTCCTTCAGTAAATCATAGAGTGGTTTGGCGAGTATTCCGTATTGATAGATCCATAGCCGACACCAACCGGTCATCCCCAGGAAAGCGCGCAAATCTCTCACCGTCTCTGGTCTAGGCATTTGGCAGATGGCTTCTTTCCTGGCTGCTCCCAGGGATAGCTGTCCTCTGGAAACTTCATATCCCAGATACACCACTTCTTCTTGCACCAGCTGTGCTTTCTGTTGAGAAACTCGATATCCACTTAAACCCAGAAAGTTTAACAGGGAAATAGTCCATTCAATGCATTCTTCCTCCGTTTCTGTTGCTATTAGGAGGTCATCTACGTATTGCAAAAGAGTACCATCTCCCAGCAGCCTTTCCCACTGTTCTAATTCTTTGGCTAATTGATTCCCAAAAATTGTAGGGCTGTTTTTGTATCCTTGTGGCAACACCGTCCAGGTGAGTTGGGCTTTTCTTCCCCTATCTACAGATTCCCATTCAAACGCAAAGATCTTTTGGCTCTCCGGAGCTAAAGGAAGGCAGAAGAATGCATCTTTTAAATCTAACACTGTGAACCATGTCAAATTATCTTTTAATTTAGTTAAGAGTGTGTAAGGGTTAGCAACTACCGGATGTAGCATCTTGGTTATCTCATTTACTGCCCTCAGGTCTTGGACTAGTCTATAAGCTCCATTAGGCTTCTTTACTGGCAGAATTGGGGTATTAAAATCTGATTCACATTCTATCAATAACCCTAATTCTAAAAACCTTTTGATTATAGGCTCAATTCCCTTTCTATCTTCTAACCTCAGTGGGTATTGTTTCCTAACTACCGGCCTCGCTCCTGGTATAAGTTCAATAATGATAGGTGTTGCTTGTTTTGATCTCCCAGGTATATCGGTAGCCCATACTAATGGATATGTTTCACTCAGGATACGCTCAATATTGTGGCCTTCGGGCTTCGGTTCTATACAACTGATTGTTAGGCTTAAGGCTGTAATCAGTTGCTCTTCACTTTCTTGAAATTCCAATTTGTCTTTATTGAATTTTATTATGGCTCCCAAGTTCTCCAGTAAGTCTCTTCCTAGTAGAGGCTTTGGTGAATTTGGCAAATACAGAAACTGGTGAATTCCCATTTGTTTCCCAATTTTGTATTTAATGGGTTTCAAAAAGTAAGCTTTTTCTGGTTGGCCTGTTGCTCCCACAACTTGTACAAATTCATCACTCTTAGGTACCAATTCCTGATTTAAAACCGAAAATGTTGCTCCTGTATCAATCAAAAAAATCCAATTCCTTTTTACCTTCCCCTAGCTCCATTTTAACCAGTGGGTCTGCTAGGGTACGGCCCACCGGTCCCCCTCATTCACAGCCCTGATGTGCGATAGTAGTAGTGTCCATTGATCTTTCTCTTAATTGAGGGCACTCATGTTTCCAGTGTCCCGTTTGGAAGCAATAGGCACACTGGTTTGGCCCTATTCTAGCTGGGTGGGGTTGGAACCTCCCTCCCCCTCTCACTGGGTAGCCTCTACCCCTACCCCTGGTGTTAGGCCCCACATAGTTTGTATTTTGAGCTCCTACTGCTACAGCCACTATTCGAGCTAGCCTCTTATCTTCTTTTTTTCTTTTCCTCTATTTCCCTATTATTATACACCTTCCATGCCTCATTCAGCAATGCCTCCAGGTTTTTATTTGCTGGATGCTCAAGCTTTTGTAATTTCTTCCTGATGTCTGGATTACTCTGCCCCATCATTAATCCTAACAGGTGTTGTTTCCCTTCTTCCGTTGCTGGGTCCAGGGGTGTATACTGTCTCATGGCTGCCCTAAGTCTATCCAAAAACTCTGATGGGGTCTCATCCTTTCCCTGCCTGATGTCATATAGCATCGACCAGTTGATAGCCTTGGGGATCGCATTACGCAAGCCCATCGCTATCAGTTTTCTATACTGCACCAGCCTCCGATAGTGCTCTTCGTTGCCCGGGTCCCATTCTGGTTTACTGCTGGGGAAATTATCTTCTAGTCTCCCTGATAATACTTGAGCATGTCGTTTTCCTGTTTCTAATACGAGTTCCCTTTCGGTATCTGTCAATTCTGAAAGCATCACCTCTATGTCTTCCCAATCAATATCTAAATTCTTCGCCATTAATTCAAACCTCTTTGCTACTCCCTCTGGATTCCTCCTGAAGTTCCTTGCCTCATCCCTCCAATTGTTCAAGTCACTCGTGGAGAACAGCACCTTTACCCTAGTCCTTTCCCCTACCATTGGCATAATTTGTCGGAGAGGAGCTATCGTATGATTACCTTCCTCTCTTTGCTTTGCTTCCCTCCGTGCCACAGGTCTGGTATAATACGAGTGACTGATCCCCTCCCCGGGATCTTCTTCCTGCGCCTCAGTGTCTTCCCTATTCTTTCTCTTCTCTTTTCTCTTTCCCTTTCCCTGTTCTTCATCTTCACTTTCAATTTCTGTCAACTCTTTTCCTACTACTCCCCTAACATGGTTTACACAGTCCAACCGCCTCTCGCTCTGCATCTGTCGCCTTTCTTCCCGCATCTGCCGACGCCTGTCCTGTTCCGGGCTACTGTCCTCCTCATCTTCTGTTCCCCTTCCGTCTCTCTTATCCTCTATCTGGATTACTATATTCAGCTTTTGTGAGTTGTTCTCTGCCTCTCTTTCGCATGCCTCATTGTCATTCTTCTCACTATATTTCAACTCAGAGACATCACCTCCCAGTGAGCTACTTTTGTCTCTAGTCCTTGGTGTGCTAGTTTCCATTCTACAGGTACCTGATTTCCTTAAACTTCCATCCTTAGGTGTGCTACTAGCCCTACATGGACTTAGTTCGGGCAGGCTGCGTGTCTCCCCTCGGCTTTCAGCTCCATGTGGACTGGCTTCTTCCCTCTCAACTTCTAGTCTGGGTGGCTGTCAGCATCCCTGTAGCTCCCCGACCCCTGTGGACTATCTGGTCCCTGCGGGCTGCTTTCCCTCTTTTCAACCCCCGATTTTGATGGGCTACCTTCTTGCCAACTGTTGTCTAGCTTCTGAGGGCTGCGCCCAAACTTAGATTTCCACCATCGTTCCAGTTCCTTTAATGGGCTAGGGCCCCCTTGTTCCTCTTTTGGCCTGTGTAGAGGCCCTTCCCGTCCTGGGGCGAATGGATGATATTCCCACAGGCTTATTTCGCTCTCCTTTCCACTATCTCTTCTCATTAGCTTAAGACATTGTTCCCCAATGCTACATGCATCACAGCAACGTTCTTTAGGCTTTGAACCTTTCTTATCTTTTTCTAGAGCTAGTACTAGGGGGTCCTGAGGTGCTACATTTACCCCGCATTCTTTTTTACCACTCTGGTTTATTTCTTAGGGTAAAGAACATGTCAGCATACATCACTTCATCCCATTTATTAAGTCGACGGAGGAAAAGCATCAGTTGTAAAATAGTGTTATAATTAGTTGTTCCCTCCGGTGGCCATTTCTCATCGTCATCTAACTTATACAATGGCCACCACTGTGTGCAATATTTAAGGAGCGTCTTTTTACTTATGTTTCCCCCCGGAATCCCTCCCAAGTCCTTCCAGTGCTTTAGGATACATCCTACGGGGGTTTTCATATTTACGTCCTTACTCTGTTGACCTCCCATTGCTATTTCCTGTGTCTGCGTTTTCTGTTTAACCGGAACAGTCTCTTTCTCGCAAATACTATATGCCAATTGATTTTAACACTTCATACACGCAATTTCCAATCACTTTGTCCGTTTCCGACCTGGCTTCTCGCGAAGAACAGGAAATGCGGAGTGGGACTCCCTCTCGCTTCGCAGCGATGCTGCGTCTCATTCACTCTCACCCACACACCTTTATGAAATAGTTCCTACCTTATGGTCTATATCAGAACGGATTGTTTACCAGGTAGGGTCACGAGAGGTCGCCTACAGACCGTGAGATACCGGTTTGCCAGATTCATGCAATCGCAAAGCACCGTAACAATTGCAGGGGGTGACAAATTTCTTCCCGGGATTGAGACGTGCGTCTATTACATGAAGAGTGACAAGACGCCTCCTGTAAGATTTTGCAACAGACACATAGAGCAGACACAAAAATACCACGAACTGACCGACCTCTCTTCCGGTCTCAGAGAACAATTTCAGTTCTTGACCCTTAATTCACAGTATTATAACATTAAACACAGTGTTAAAACGGTTTCCCACATAATAAGAACAAACCAAAAATACCAAGATAAACGAAAAACAATATTCCTTCCAAAGAATACCAAGATAAACGAAAAACAAATACTCCTTTCAGCAGGACTCTAACCTGCGTTACGAAAAACAAATATTCCTCACAGCAGGACTCTAACCTGCGTTACTATTACCGTACCTCTAACACAACTGGGATTCTTTACCAGGGCGTCCCCCGGCTTCCCTTCGAGCGGTCACGTCTGACCCTCGTTTCCCAATAAAGCGCTTTACCATAAACCCCTTAAGCAAAGATAAATACCTCTTAATTTGGAGCAGGAGATGCAGAAAGTTCTTGTCCACCGTTGCGCGTTGGCTGGGGGATGGGGATCCCTTCTGACAGAATTCCGTCAAGGGCCCCGAAGAGATCCCGGTCCCCCTCGAGCCAAGGCTCGGGAGGACCCTTTCTGTCCTGCCGCGGTCGCCAAAAATGATGCCGAATTTTGCCCCAAAAGGCGATAATAAGCTGCCCAGAGACTAGATTTGAGGTCTATAGGCAGGAGGTATTTATTGACAACGCGTTGGAGAAATCACCAAGTGGATTTCTAAATCAGGTACAGCAAAAGCAGGTTTTTATACAATTTTGAACAAGGATTACATCATTTATTATATGCATATTAATAAGCAGGCAGGAGTATAGGCGGGGTTTTCCAGGAACTCTTGGTCTTCCTTAGTTAAATTTTAAGCTTCTCCTAATTTGGGCATCTTCCTGTCATCCTTGGCATGTTTTTCCATGACTTGGCAGAAATCACTGTTGCACTTGGCTTGATTCTGACGGCTTGGCAGGTCACCTTAACTTTTTGGCTTCTACTTTCGCTTCTTCAAATATTCTAACTCCAAAGTCTCTTTTGTGAGTGTATTTTAGATTATTTATTAACTTATCTAATCAAAGTTTTCCCAAACAATGTATTTTAGGTTATTTATTAACTTCTGTGTTTCCCTTGATAGAGTGTCTTTTAATTCTTTTATTCCTCAGGTCTTTTAATTCTTTTCTTTCTCAGAAACTACTGTTCATTGTAATGAATGGCTTCAATAAATGGGAAAAGCCTGGGTTTTTATTCTACTGCTCTGTTTTGCCTGAATGGGAAATTGCATATAGATATTCATCTCTCAGTTCAGGTGGAGAATAAATAAAAAAAAACCCAATAGACCAGAATAAACCATGCAGTGACAGAAATCATCACAGGGCCCCTCAGACGGCGGCATCTTTGTTGCTTTTCCAGCCTCCTCAGGGTTGCTCTGACGTTGCGATCAGAGCCTGCAGAGCCAGAGCTGCCCCTGGGCAGTGCCAGAGCTGGGAGGGGTCTGCAGGGCAGAGCTGAGTCCCCAGGGCTGGGCTGGGCTCTGGCAGCACTGGCAGGGCCCAGTCCTGGGCACAGGGAAGCAGCTGCTGGCATGGACAGTTCCAGGCAGCAGAGCCCTGAGCAGGAAGTGGGGGGAAAGTGCCCCCAGTCTGTGCTGGGATTTTTAAAGTCCTCTTCAAACACAACTATACCATGATTACTTTTTTTACAGATCCCCATGCCAAGACACTGCAAATGTCCAACAGCAGCTCCATCAGCCACTTCCTCCTGCTGGCATTGGCAGACACGCGGCAGCTGCAGCTCCTGCACTTCTGCCTCTTGCTGGGCATCTCCCTGGCTGCCCTCCTGGGCAACGGCCTCATCATCAGCGCCGTAGCCTGCGGCCACCACCTGCACACGCCCATGTTCTTCTTCTTGCTCAACCTCTCTGTTCTTGACATGGCCTTCCTAAGCACCACTGTCCCCAAGGCCATGCACAATTCCCTCTGGGACACCAGGACCATCTCCTACACTGGATGTGCTGCACAGGTTTTTCTGATTTTCTTCTTCTCTGGATCAGAGCTTGCCCTTCTCACAGTCATGTCGTATGATCGCTACGTGTCCATCTGCAAACCCCTGCACTACGGGACCCTCCTGGGCAGCAGAGCTTGTGTCCACATGGCAGCAGCTGCCTGGGCCAGTGGCTTTCTCTACGCTGTCATGCACACAGTCAATACATTTTCCCTGCCCCTGTGCCATGGCAATGCCTTAGGCCAGTTCTTCTGTGAAATTCCTCAGATCCTCAAGCTCTCCTGCTCCAATTCCTACCTCAGGGAACTTGGGCTTCTCATAGTTTGTACTTTTTTGTTAGTTGGTTGTTTTGTGTTCATTGTTTTCTCCTATGTGCAGATCTTCAGGGCTGTACTGAGGATCCCCTCTGAGCAGGGACGCTACAAAGCCTTTTCCACCTGTCTCCCTCACCTGGCCGTGCTCTTCCTGTTTATCAGCACTGCAGTATTTGCCTACCTGAAGCCCCCCTCCATGTCCTCCCCATCCCTGGATCTGGCCCTGTCAGTTTTGTACTCGGTGGTGCCTCCTGCCCTGAACCCCCTCATCTACAGCCTGAGGAACCAGGAGCTCAAGGATGCCCTGAGGACAAAGATGACTGGGTACTTTTCAGAAGCAAAGAAGTGATTGTTTTCTGCTGCTTAGTTTTCAGAATGGAACTCATGACTGGCCCAGTCTCTGCCTTCTCAGGTATTTGGTCATGCCGATGGATTCTTCTTGCCATAATGTGCTCAATTAAATGTTTCTATTCATCCCTCACCTAATTCCCTGTCTGCCTCTTGAATTTGATCCAGAAGCTCTGTAATCCAGGAGCTGTACTATTGCTTTGTTTGAACAAAATAAACGACCTTGCAGTGCCTTGTTTTTTTGGGATCTCAACTCTGGGACCTGCATGAAGTTATAGGGGGGAAAGGGAAGGGTCCCAACACAGCAGCACTGCCAGGGAGCAGCAGCACTTGGTCCTTTCAGAGCTGCTCTTCCCAAGTCCACACTCTCTTTCCCAGCCCTGCTGTGGGTGCAAGGCCAGAGTGCTCTGGCAGCTTGGTCACTGTCCTGCTGCATGTCCCTGCTGTGACCACAGGCAGGGCCAGGCCATGGGCACTGCTGGGACACAGCTGGGCTCAAGCACAGCAGCTCCATCAGGAAAGGGCATCCCCTGAGGGCAGAGCAGGAAGGCTTTGCCCTCTCTCCATTTCCTGCTGTCAGGAATGTGCCCCAGGAATGTCCTGGCACAGCAAAGCCCAGTGCCTGGGGCAGGGGGAGAGTGTGCATGGGGGGCTCACAGCAGAGTCCTGGCACAGCCAGAGCTCCTGGCATGGACCTGAGGCAGAAGCAGAGCAGGGCCTGGGCTTTGTCCTTGTTCCAGGACAGCCTGGGAAGGTGGCCCAGGGCAATTGTCCCACACCAGCCCCTGCAACCACCACTTCCAGCACTGGCCTCTCCCTACCTACAGGAGGTTGTTTGTCACTGCACAGAGGGACACCAAGTAACCAGGCCAGCAGGCCATGTTTGCTCTGTACTGAGGAGAACTCAGCAGTGCATCATGTGTGTGTGGGGAGATGAACCCCAGTGAGTACAAACACCATCAGCAGCACCCGGGGGTGGCACAATTCCAGTGGCACAAACAGTGCCTTGAGGCCACTTCACTCAAGAGGAATGTCCTCTCGGAAACCACCTAAATTCTTTGCTTGGCTGTGCTGAGGACTGCATTGAAAGAAACATCCAGGGCAGGGAGGCTCCAGGGAAAATGCTCAGGACCGCCATAGACTGCACAGAGAGACATTGGAGTGGTGACTCTGTGGGGAGAAATCACAGCTGCCTCCCTTCTGAACCACCCTGAGGACCTGGACAGGGCTCTGCTGTGTCCTGGGCACTAAGCTGGCACTGAGGGATGTGGAAAAGGCTTTTGGTGTCAGGGATGTTGAGAAGGCTGGGCAGTGTCACTGTGAGACTTCTCTCAAAGCTCTTGGAAAGGCCAGAGCCATCCCAGAGGATCCTGGGCACCTGGGAAGGGCAGACATGGAAGCAGTCTGCAAACATGTGGCAGCAGCTCTCTGACCACAGGGAGCAAGGCACAACTAGCCAGGTATTGTCTTAGGGAAGGCTGTGAGAAGACCAGAGAAATTCATGAGAAATAATTCTTATCTTCACTTGCTGCGCCTGCTGTTGTGAACATGTAGAATGTGTTATGAAGATTTGTTTACCAAAGGGTGATTTCTTAATTGGCCACTGGTGATGGTGTTTGGATTCAAGGACCAATTAGGTCCACCTGTATGGTGACTGTCTCTAAGGGCGATGGGTGTCTTAAAAGGCATAGTATAATAAAGTGATTGATCAGCCTTCTGAGAATTGTGGAGTCAATGCTAAATATTACCCCTTTGGGGACGCCTGGTTACGGCAAGAGGTGAACCCCGATGTGACCTGGGGGAGCTTGCGTTGGGAAAAGGTGCCTGCAGAAATGGGCATCCAAATTTCTATGTCAGAAGATGAAACCCTTGCAGTGTGGGAACTTATGACTTGTCATGAGACTTCCTATGTTGCAAGATGTTCTCTGCAGGCTTTTCTGTTAGGCCAAAATTCATGGTTTCCCCGTGGATGTGGAAATCTCACTGGATCTGCAGGCCTGGGACTCACTGGGTCTCTGTGTCTGGGGGAACTGAGGTGAGATGTGAGTGTACCTTGACTACTATCAATCTGGTCAATGCTTTCCAGAACTCTAAGGGGCCAGACCCCATGGGAAAGCGAATCCACCTTGATAGGCACATCCCAGTCAGACTTGGAGGAGCGCGTCCCCCGGCATGGGCAGCCACCAGCCCCTCTGCTACAGCCAGCTGTGGATCTGTTTAGGGACAGCCACCACTGGCTCATTGACCCCTGCCCTGCCGGGGAGGCAGGGGGGGCACTGCACCTGGAGCAGCTTGCTCCTGGCTTCCCAGAGCATGCACATGAAGGTGTGAGAGATGGTCTGCAGTTCCCCTCATTTGCCTCACGACCATCCCCAGGACAGACATTGAGACCCTGAGGACCTGGATTGGAATTCTGGCCTGCCGGTGGTGGATGAACGCCAAATAATCCTGAGGCTCCTGAGCAGAATTCTGGCCTGCCAAGGGATTGTTTGCAGCTGTGTCTACAGTGACTGCTTCTAGCAGGGCCTGCCAGGGGGTGACACACCCCATGTACTTGCACCTGCTCTGTGACAATAGCTTGTGGATTTCCCCACCTCTTGGCCTGGTTGGACTTTTCTGGGGTAACCTTTGGTGGTCCCCCTCCCACAGAAGAGCCATCATCTGCTTTTCAACCACCCTGATGGACGGACTGAGATGGGAGAAGACTCTCCCTCAAGGACTGAGATATGAGAACCCTATATGGAGAAGCTCCCCCTTCCCAAGGACTGAGACTGAAACCCTCAACATGGGGGAGGTGTGTGGGGGAGCTGACCTGACCAAAGCCAGGTATTTGCCTGCAGGTATGGCCATTGGACCAAGAAGACAATGGTTCTCACCTACTGCTGAGAACATAGACTGTCTGTACCTGTCTTCAATACCTTCTTTCCCCCTCAGCAATTTCAATAGACTTATTCTTTATTGCATCTGTTCCCCCTCAACAATTTCAAGATTTGTTCCCCTCCTCAGCAATGGACTATAATAGAACCTTGAGTTTACCAGGACTTTTGAGATCTCCCCAATGTGACTAGGCGAACTCCATCAGTTGGACTACAAGGACTTTTTCTCTCTACGTTTGGTAGCTCCCTCTCTCTCTCTCCACCTCTTTTCTATTCTTTTCCTTTCTCTAATTCCATTAACACATTTGCTGTGGTCATTCAATAAAGGTGCATTTGTTTTGATTGATACTGCAATCCCCTTTCCGTGTTGGTTTTGCACTCCAAGAGCAGTAAGCAAACCATCACAACCCCCATTCATATGAACAGATGGTGACAACTGACACCCATCAGGAGCTGCAGGCCGACCATGAGCAGCATCATCACTGCAGGGATCCCAAGGGACATCAGCGGGATCCAACGCATGGAGCGGGACAGGTGGGAACCCGGCACCAGCTGGTAACTCAGCTGTCCATAGACTTCTCTAACAGGGAATGCTTCACCGCGTGCCAACGGGAAGATGTGGGCCATCCGATGGTCCTTCCAATATATTCATTCTGGGAGGCACTTTTCATGGACCTGGACAAATTTATGTCACTTCCAAAGTCCAGATCATTGGCCCAGGGGAAGAAATTTTCGTACAGCTCTGTTGCACAGAACCTCCTTTTTATCTATCACAAGGGACTCCTATTGCACAAGCATTCCCGTTACCTAAAGACAATCCAGGACAGGTTCCCCTCAACCCCACCATCATGTGGGTGCAGGTTGTGGCCTCCAACAAACCTGTCGTGGAGTGTGGCCTGTTCTGCAAAGGGGAGAAGATTTACTGCCTGAGCATGCTGGACACCAGGGTGGATGTTACCATCATAGCCCGCTCTGAATAGGCAGCAAATTGGGAACTACAGCCCGTGGCGGGGATGATTTCAGGGATTGGAAGGGCAGTGGTTTCCGTAAGGAGTAAGAGAAATATTATAGTAGAAGGTCCCGAGGGCAAGATGGCAACCATCCAGCCATTCGTGGTGAGGGCACTGATCACCTTTTGGGGCAGGGACCTTCTAGCCCAATGGGGCGCCTCTCTAAAAATTCCCAGTAGGGATTCTTAGTGGGGGCCACTGTGAAGTGTGTGAAACCCACCATCCCACAACTCACCTGGAAACAACAACATCCAGTGTGGAATGACCAGTGGCCCCTTTCTTTCTAACACAAAGTTACGTGCACTGGAGGCCCTCGTGGAGGAGCAGCTTGCCAAGGGCCGCATCACCAAAACCAACAGCCCTTGGAACTCCCCTATCATTGTTTTAGGAACACCCAGCAAAGACAGGGGAGGGCCCCTCCACGATCTAAAAAAAAAAAAAAAAGTCATAGAAGATAAGGTGCCCTGCAGCCCAGCATGCCCATGCCTTTGATGCTGCCCCAGGACTGGAAACTTTTTCCTGAAGGGAACAGGACAGGCTGTGGGGATCAGGTGCAGGGCAGAGGTAGGGAGAAGAATGACTTTTGCATTTTACAGAGCTATGCCTTCCCTTGGTCTTGTTGGCTGACAAGAAATGAACATCCCTCTGTGTCTCGGGCAGCTCCTTCTCCAAGGAAAGTAGGTGGGAGTTGGAGCCAAGGAGCTGAAAGCTGCAGGTGCAGCCTGGGCTGGAGGGAACTCAGATTTGCACAAGGCTGCTCTGAGGGCCAGGGTTTGGATGGGGGAAATGGTGGGGTGGGGGTAGGGACAGAGTATGATGGATTGTCAGCCATGAAGGGTCTTAATTTTAATATCCATTCAAACTGCATGACGAGGTCCATGGATTTACTGTCAATTGGAGATTGCACATAACAATAAATTAACAGGAAAACAAAACTAAACAGGATCTAAACAATCTTTTCTCACTGTATTTTTAAATAGAATATATTGACTTTGAATACATTACAGAGATCTACTTAACCACAAGTTATTTGGAAATTAAAATCAAATTATTCCCAGAGGCTTGGCTTGTTCAGGTGTTCTGAATGTTAATGAGACCTGGGACACTGAATTCCCGCACTGAAGAGCTCAAGGCTGAACAAGCCTCTGGAGCAGGAAAATTCAGCAGCAGCCTCCAAGGTGCTGAGGATGTCAGCAGCCCCCACTGAGGCCATCCCTGCCCAGAGACCATGGGGGAATGGGCAGACAAGGAGAGCGTCCCTGGGGCTGGGGCAGCACAACTCAGAGGCACCAGAGGCTCCAGCTGGGCAATGGAGTGTGGAATGTGGCTGGGAAAGCCCTGCCTGGGCTGGGCCAAGCAGGACAGACAAGACCTGATTCCTATTCCCCAAACAACTCTCTCAAGGAGACATTTAAAAGGAATTACAATTGTTTGTGTGCTCTGAGTTAGGAGCACTGGAGAAATACCAATACAAGAGATTCTGAGGAGCACAGAAGAACAAAACAGCCTTTACTGGGTACTTTAGAAAATCAGAGAAACTTTGGCAAAAGGTTTATTATAGCTTTGTAATGGTTTTGGATTGTTAATTTAAGATTTTTCAAATCCTGGGATTTCTTAAGTAATGTATTGATGAGTGTGGTTGGTTTTAGTGTCCATTAATTATTTATGTATTAATTTTGTTGTGAGATAGGATTGTGAGAAAGGTACAGTAGGCCTAAAATTTTAAGAGTATATAAAGAAATTTTTATTTAAAAGTAAAATTAAAAAGAAAAAAGTAGTAAGAATTAAACTCTTTAGAACACTTTTTTCTTTACAACTTTTTTTTTTACTGACAATGAAAAGAAACTAAACTTAAAATTTCTAGTTAGGGTACTATTTCTAGAATAGTCTTTTTTAGTTTACTTTGGGAGAGAAGTTTTTCTTATTAAGATTATGGAGATTTTTTTACAAGAGAAAAAAATGGATTTTTTTGATGCTCATAATTCTCGCATGGATAACAGTTGTCTATAGAACTTTGTTATTGTGAAGTTACTTTTATTGCTACAAGCTTTTTTACAGCTTGTTGATGAGCCATGTCGACTTATGGGGTATTGCTTTAAGTATGAGTCATTTAAAGGTAAATGTTTTTATTATTAAGTTCAAAATTATTTTTATCTCTGGGAATAGAGATCTTTTTTTGAGGATACTGGACTATTTTTTTTACCCTCTTTAAACTTTTTATGAAATTACAGTTATTTTAACATTTGTTTATTTAAGTATGGAGGTTTTTTGTTTGACATTAATTTGAATTTTTTCTGTAGTTTTATGTGTTATAAAGAAAAAGAGTTTTGGGGGCAAGGGCTGGGGCCACTGTTTCTTTGCTGACTGGAAAAGAAAGAGGAGGTTCCTGGGTTTTTTAATCTTTAACATATGTGTTTCACAGAGGCATATTCAGCATCTTAGTGGTTCAACAGATTGTCAGTTACACAAAAAAGTTTTGTAATACTTTTTAAAATTCTTCTTATGTCAAACTACGTAAGATATTCAATCAACAGAGAACACTTCTCAAAGCATTGACTTGGTCCATTCAACTTCACAAACTCTAAGCCTGTTCAATTTAATGTTAATCAAAATCTGCAGGAGCACAGAAACAGAGAAAGACAAAAAAGCCAGCCCTGTTCCGTGTTCTTTTGTTTTTATGGCACCCCACAGTGACACAATGGTACCTTGTATCCATGGGGCCCCACAGTGTCATAATGGTGCTTTGATTCCATGGGGTCCAGCAGTGTCAAAAGAGACCCTGCTTTCAATTGGATTCCACAGTGTTGCAATGGCCCCAAGGTTCCAGAAGGCCCTGCAGTGTCATAATTGTCCCAATGATTCCATGAGGCCTTGCAGTGCCACGATGATGTCTGTGGTTCCACAAGACACACAATGTCATGTGGCTCCTATTCCATGAGCCCTGCAATGTCACAATGGACCTTTGGACCCTGGGGGTTTGCAGTGTCACAATGGTCTTCTTTGGCTCCACAGTGTCAAAATGGACCCCTGATGACAGGAGGCCCCACAATGTCACCATGACCCCTATGCAGCCTTCAGTGTCACAAAGGCCTCTTGGTATCATGAGGTCCCAGAGTATTCAGAATGGTCCTCTTAGTTCTGTGGGCACCCCCAGGGTCACAATGGTCTCAGTGGTTCCATGAGGCTGTGAAGTCTCTTAATGGTCTTTCCATGGGTCCATGAGGCCCTGCAATGTCACAATGGACCTTTAGCTCCATGGGGTGTCACAGGGTTACAATAGCCCCTTGGTTCCATGACACCACAGAGAGTCATAATGGTTCCATAAGGCACTGCAGTGTCACAATGGACCTTGGTTTGATGGGGCCTCTGTGTCACGATGATCCCTACACTCCATGGAGCCCCACAGTGTCAGTACAGTCCCCTTGGTTCCATGAGGCCCAGCAATGTCACAGTGCTCTCCACAATTCCATGAGGCCCCACAGTGTCACAACAGTCCCTTGGTCTCACAAGACTTCACAGTGTCACAATGGTCCCTTGGTGTCACAGAGCCCCACAGTGTCACAATGCTCCCTTGGTTCCACGGGCCCTGTGCTGCTGCATTCCCCCCTCCCCTTCTCAGGCCGCCCTGCCAACTGAGAAATGCTCCTTGGGCCTCGGCCTTGGCCAACAGCCCCTGGGCTCAGCCCCTCTGCAGCTCATCACAAACACTGTCTGCTCCAGCCACTGCTGCTGCCCAACCAGCTCCTGGTTTCTGTAGGAGCAGCCCTGGGAACTGTTTTTGTTCCCTCACTGGCACAACATCCCTGTTCTCACACTGCCAAAGAAAGCGGTTGGTGCCACGTGTGGCCAGGATAAACCATTGCTGGGACTGAAGCCCCTCTCTTGGGGCCCTAGAAACAGCACTCCAAAAGGAGCCCTTGGAGCTCTCCTGGGCCAGCGACTCCCTCTGAGTGGAGCCTCTCCCAGCCGGGAACTCTCCTGTTTGCTGCACTCGGGGATCCCCAACAACGACAGAGCCTGGGCCGATCCCCACACTCCTCCAGGCTCAACCCTTCACCCACAGGGGAGATGCCAAAGGATCCACAGGGAGCATTTCCTGCCCTCAGGGGAATTTCTCACAGGTGCCTTGTCCTGACTCTTTGTGTCTGTGTGCACACAGGAGTGCCTGTGCTGGGGAAATGTGGCAGAAATGCTGCTCTCTGAGGGGTTGGAGTGCCTTGGATAGCTGTAAGTTAGGTTAAGTCACAAGGTTTGAGCTAAGTTAAATGCTGCTAAGAATTCTTCTTGTGCTAAGTTGTTATGTTTAATAAAAGTTAAGTTGAACATTGTTAAGTGTTATTCCTCTGGTAAATTGCTAAGTCATAGGTTATAAGTTAGGTTAAATACTGTTAAGCTCTGTTCTTTGCTAAATTGTGAAGTTTAAGGTGTCAGTTAAGGTTAAGGTATCAGTTAAGTCCTGTTAAGTTTGAGCTCTGTTAACTTTTTCGGCCATATTTCTTTTATCCTTGCCCTCACTGTCCTTGTGTTACACACACACAGGGACAGTTCTCAGTTCATTTCTGGATTGATTGCCTGGATTCTGTTTGGTTTTGCTGTTGCTTTGTTTCCTTGCTGTGCCTGAAATATTCCAGTCAGGAGCAAAGTGACTCTTGCCAAGGAATTTCGTGGTGCTGTCGCCTAATATTAAATCTGGTTTTTGCTGCTCCCTTGCTGGGGATTTTTTCAGCGCTCTCAAGGCCTCGTTCGTAACAGGGTGAAGGAGCCCTGGCCCAGGCACTGGCCCTGGGGGACACTGGGACTCTGCCGGGGAGTCCCTGTCCCCCTTTACCACCCCCAGGGCTCCGTCCCCCGGTCCCCAGGTTGGTCTCATGGAACATCCTCTGCGGGAGGCTGCGGGGCCAGGGGCGGGGGGACCTGGGGGGACAGGGGACCCTGCTGTGCACGAGCAGGGTTGGACTGCTCTGGGGGCAACTGAGAGGCGGGCCGGGCCAGAGTGACCTCCCCAGTGACCTCACACAGCCCCTGTGATGTCACACAGCCCCTGGGATGTCACACAGCCATGTCTGGGATGTCAAACAGCCATATCTGAGATGTCACAGTGCCAACTCTATAATGTCACCCGGTGATGCCATACAGCAGTGCTGCAATGTCACTGAAGACTGTGAAGTCGCAAAGTCATTCTGTTATGCCAGAATCTGTTCTGTGATGCTGCAGCCTGCTCTATTATGTTACACAACCACCTGATGATGTCACAACCCACACTCTGATGTCACAGAGCCACGCTCTATGATGGCAGAGTCTGCTCTACGGCCTCACACCCTACTCTATGATGTCACAGCCCACTCTGTGATGTCACAACTCCCTCAGTGATGTCACAAAACCCTCTCCGTAATGTCATACTCCCACTCTGTAATGTCACAGCACACCTTTTGAACACAAAGCCCACTCCATGATGTCACACAGTCATGCCATGATGTCACAGCCTGCTCTGTGATGTCACAGAATCCCCTCTATGATGCTGTAGCTGATCAATGACCTCACACAACAAAATCTGAGATGTCATAGCCCAACCTGTGACCTCACACAGCCCACTCTGTGCTGTCACACAGCCCCTTGCTGACATCCCACCTGCCCTTTGCCTCTATGACACAGCCACAGAGGTGCTGCTGTGTCACAGCCCCCTGGGCCATCCCACAGCCCCTGCCAGTGCTGAGCCCCTGTGAGCTCTGTCTGTGCCCTGCTGGTGTCCCTGAGGGGCCCTGGCAGTGCCCCAGCCCTGCTGGGCTGTGCACAGGAGCTGCTCCTGGCCAGAGCTGTCTCTCTGCAGCGCTGCCCTTGCCAGGAGCTGCCTCTGGGCCAGGAGCCCAGCCCAGCTCAGCAGCACAGACACAGCACAGGGACTTTAATGACCCTCTGGGGCTTTGGTGCTCTTTGCATCAGATTCTGTCCCTCAGAGTGTGCTCAAAGAACTTCTCAGGGACTCAAAAAGAAATTGAAACACAGAAGTTTCTCATATTTTAAATAGATCCTTCTGAGGGACAGGACTGAGAAAGTGTCCCCAGGTTCCAGGTAGAGGAGAACACAGGTGGCAGTGATGACAGGTGGGGACAAGCAAGGGAAAGGTGTCTCTGAAACTGAGCAAACTTGCGCCTCTGTCCCTGCAGGCTGTCGTCATCCCCCGGCTGCCCCACCTGGCTGGCCCCTTCCTCTGCTGACAGCTCTGCCTCCTGCCTGCCTCTGCCTGCCCACACAAAGCCTTGGGCTGCTCCAGGCTCCAGGGGGATGTGCTGCACCACAGCCCTGCCCTGGCAGGGAAATTCCTTTCTCCTGGTGCCAGTCTGGGCCTCCCCAGCTGCCCTTGGTGCTAATATGTCTTCTTCAGGCTCATTCCCACTATGAAGAAAAAGCTCCAGCCTCTCTGAAACCACCCTTCCATCCCTTCCAGGCTACTCCTATTCTACCCTCAGTCTCCACACCACTGAGCCCAGAGCCATCACACTCTACCAGCTAGTTTTGTGATGAGGCCTCCAAACCCCATCCTGGGAGATTTTTGTGTCTTCTCCAAGGTCTGAGAAAATGGAAAAATAGTGATCAAAGTTATTTTCTCCCAAATCTTGCAATGACAGAACAAGGGCCAATATCTTTAAACTGAATGAGGGTGGATTTATTTATCTTAGAAGGAGGAAATATTTTACAAGTAAGAGGGTGGCTCGAAACTGCAGCTGATTTTCCAGAGAAGTGCATTCTCCATCCCAGGAATTGTCCAAGAGCACGAACATTGTGCAACCTGACCCAGTGAAACCCTCCCCTCTCCAGTGACAGAATTCCTGTTGTGAGTTCTCTGATGTGCTGGGTGCCCTCACAGCGCTTCTGGCCAGAAGGTCTGCTGAGGGCAGCCAGGCTGCTGCAGGGGCAGTGACTTCACAGCCATCACCATGGCAGCCCTGTCCCCTGGGCCTGGCTCTGCCCTTTCCTCTGCCCCTGCCTTGGCTCTGCTGGCATGAAGAGTTTTGTCATTAATATCTTGTCCCCGAGGTGCTGGGGCCAATGGCTTCCCAGTCAGGCTCCTGGAGCAGAAGTGGCTTTTCAGGGCCCAGCCAGGAATGAGCCCTGAAGCAGCAGCTCTGCAGTGGTGGCCACCAGGCTGGGCTGCCAAGGGAGGCTTCTGGCCATGGCCTGCAAGCAGCTGCTGCTGCCAAGGTGCCTTTGGTGCCTCAAGCTCTCCCTGGCACAGCTCCCAGAACGGCACTCTGCCCTTGTGCTCGAGGCCTTCCCTGTGCTGGGGCTGGCCTGGGGCTTTTCCTGCAGTGGGACCTGCCCTGCTCATGGCACAGGAAAGGCAGTTCCTGCTGGACCAGGAGGCTCTGCCTGCAATGGGCTCCAACAACTCCAGCAGGGCCCTGTTAACTTCAAAACTGCTTCCTAAAGCACTATATTCTAATAATTGTTATAGCTCCTGAACTGTGGAGTAAATGAATGTGCTTAAGTTCTTTCTTCTAATCATGATTAGAATCAATCAGAGAAATATTTACAAAAATCTATCGGGTATTCCATCATTAATTCTGTGGGACAAATTGGGTTAAAGGTTCAATTCCACCTGTTCAATCTTTTATACCTTTGACAAATTCTGGGGCTGGGATTGGATCCAGCCACTCCCAGTCTCCTCTCTTTGAAAGAATTTTAGAAGTCTAGGGGCCCTGCAGGGGTTTGAGGATCCATGGTGGCTGTTCAGTGTCATTTCTCCACCTCATGATTAAGCAGGAATTTTTCCAATAAAGAAATAAAGATTTTTCCTGAAGCTCACATTGTGCCCATGACAGGACCCCCTGTGAGTGTCTGGGACATTCCGGCCCTTTGGCAGCCTGGGGACTCCTGGGATGTCACCGTGGAGCCCCCGTGAATGCCTGTGACAGATCAGTGCCTTTGCGGCCCAAGGTCACCTGGGATGTCACCATGGAATGGCTGTGACTGCCTCTGACCACAGGGCTCTTTACCATCCCCAGAAAAACCTGGGAGGTCTCCATGGAGCCCCTGTCTGTGCCTGTGACATTCCAGCTCTGGAACAGCCTGGAGACTCTTGGAAAGTCCCCATGGAACCTCTCTTAGGGCCTGTATCCAATCTGATCCTTAGCAGGCAACCATCACCAGCCTCCTGTTGCTATGGTCAGTTTCCATGGCAACCATCCCCAGCCCCTGTTGCTATGGTCAGTCCCTCGGCAGCTCCATGGAGACCCCATGCCAGGGGTGGTTGCCATGGACACCAGCTCAGGCCTGCATCCAGATCCTTTTGCCATGGCAACCATTGGCAGCCCCATCCCCAGGCTCATGGGATCCCAGAACCACAGAATTGGCTGAGCTGGGGGGGACCCATCAGGATCCTCCGGTCCAACTGCTGGCCCTGCACAGGACACCCCAACAATGCCAGGCTGGGCCTGGCAGCGCTGTCCAAACACTGCTGGAGCTCTGAGAGCCCTGGAGCTGGGACCCTTCCCTGGGGAGCCTGGGCAGGGTCCCAGCAGCCTCTGGGCAAAAACCTTTTCCTGACATCCAACCTGAGCCTGCCCCAACTCAGCTGTAGCCGTTCCCTCCACTCCTGTCCCTGGGCACCCGAGGGAAGAAGTCCCTACAGCTCAAGCCAGGGACCTGCTCCCAAGGTTGTTGCCATGGCCACCAGGGCTGGGACCAGCTGAGATGCTCGGTTTCCACAGGCCAGGGTTCGGGAATGGGATTCCCCAATTTCCTGCTTGGTATAAAACCGCGCTGCCCTCACTGCCCTCCCACCTCCCATGGAAAGCAAAAAAAGGCAAAGATCCTGGGCTGGGATATAAACAATTTATTAGGAACAGCAATGAGATTAGGAACAAACAAGAACTGAAACCATACTGATAACAGAAGTGATAAGGGAAAACTACAACACAACTCACTGGGTCTTCCTGGCCACAATTTCCCTTTCCTGGAGAGGACACCCTTCTCCTCAGGAGAGAGTCCTTTTCCAGCCCTTGGTGATGACCTGAGGTGAGAGTGAATGTAATGTCAGGGCCATGGCCAGACCCTCATGCTCTTCCACCCCACATCATGTCATTGGCAGGAGCAGGAAAAGGGACAGGCGTCTTCCTAGCATGGACCAGAGGGAAAATGGGTCCCCAGAACTCTTCCCAACATGTGACTTCCAATGGGGAAAGAAGCTGGAGCTGGGCATGAAGCTCTTCCTGCAGTTGGGGCACTTACAGAACTTCCGTTACTGGTGACTCCATTGGTGTCTGATCAAGTCCAAGCTCATGGAGGAGCTCTTCCCATGATGTGGAGAACTCATAGGGCCTCTCCCCAGTATGGATGCACCGGTGCCTGATGAGGGTGAATTTTTTCTTGAAGCCCTTCCCACAATCAGGGCAGTGGAAGGGCCTCTCCTCGGTGTGAATGCGCTCATGCAGGCAGAGATTTGAGCTGGTCTGAAACCTCTTCCCACAGGTGGGGCACTAGGAGGGCCTCTCCCCAGTGTGGATCTGCTGGTGCCTGATGAGGAGGGAGTTGTGCTTGAAGCCCTTCCCACAGTCAGGGCAGCAGAACGGCCTCTCCTCTGAGTGAATCTGCTGGTGCTTGTAGAGATCGGAGCTGGTCTGAAACCTCTTCCGACACTGGAGACACTTGAAGGGCCTCTACCCAGTATAGATGCGTTGATGGGTGACGAGGGTGGATCTGCAGCTGAAGCCCTTCCCACATTCCCCACGCTCACAGGTCCATTCTCTGGTTTAATTATCTGGTGACAGATCAGGGTGCTGCTCTGCCTGAAGCTCTTCCAACACTCCAAGTACTTGTAGGGCTTCTCCCCATCATGAAGCTGCTCATGGACCACCAGCTCCGAGCTCTGGCTCAAGCTCTGTCCACCTTCCTGGCTCAGGGTGGGTCTTTCCTCCTAAGAGCATCCTGTGCTGCGTTTGGAGCCCATCTTCATGCAGGGTCTCTTTGAGTTTTCTTCCCTGTTGGATTCCAGTTCCCTGGAGTCACTCAAAATGGCCTCTTCCTTGAGGTTCTGCCATGGGGATTTGTCCTGCCTAGTCTCCAACCTCAGTTCCTTGTCTGGGGGAGGAAGGACAAGGAGAGGATGGAATTTGCCCCAATGCCACAGGGAAGGGGAAGGAGATCCCTCCAGCAGGATGGCGTTGGCAGCAGGGTTGTCCTGCAGCCAGGGGCCATGCTGGGCTGGGAGATGGAGCAGGAGAGAGGGGGAAAGGAGCACTGGCTTCCTCCTCACCTGCCTGGGTGTCCCAGGGCTCCTTCCTCTTCCTCGCAGCCTCCTCCTCCATCTGGCAAAGATTTGGGGGTGGGAAATCCTGTTTTGGGAGGAAAACAAGGGATGAGCAAATTTTTTTTTGTACTGGTTTAAAGGCAAACCTGGAGATGGTCTAAACCAGAATTACAATTTAATAAGAAAAATTTAGATCAAGTCAATGATACAGAAACACTGCCTAAACTGACAGAGTCAGGATATAACCTGACACCCTGTTGGTCAGGGTGATGGCAGCAGTCCCATTAAATGGTGGCTGCAGCCCTGTTGGAGTGATGAACATGATTCTGTCGAAGCAGTGATCCTATAGAAGGGTCTGGTCTTCCTCTGAAGGTCCAGGGGTGGTTATGGAGATCTTGTCCTCTGGGAATCCAGTAGGCAAGCTGCTCCTGGTATTTTAAGCCTCAGCTTATATCCAGGTAGGAATGCTTGGCTCCTCCCCCTGGGTGGAGCATCCCACAATGGGATGATGGAATTTTATCAGTCCTGCAGTGACACTCAATGACCCATTTACAGAAGATATCTCCCCTGGAAGGCGTTATCAGGGCTGAGTCATGCAAGAGATAAAGAACACTGCCCCACCTGTTTATAACAGTTTATGAAGATGGTAATTGAAAACATGCATTTGGTTACATCTTACACTGCAACCTGAAACAGTGGGGTAATCCCTGCCTCCTTGTCCCTGCTCAGCAGCCTGGCAGGGGCCACCCCATGCTCCTGCCCTTGCCATTGCACATGCCCACATGCCAGTGCCCATCCTGGGAAGAGCCCTGAGCAAGGAGGGAGGGACAGGATCTGCCTGGCCAGGGGCTGGGGCTCAGGCCTTGGCCCTTTGCATTCCTGAAACACATCCAGGTTTGCTCAGCACCGGAGACACCTTTGCCTTGTTTGTCCCCACCTGTCATCACTGCTTCCAGTGTTCTGCTCTACCTGGAACCTGGGGACACTTTCACATGAGTTGTGTCCCTCAATAGGACCCATTAAAAGCAAAAGAAAATTTGGACTTTGAATCTGATTTTGAGGGCCTGAGAAGTTCTTTGAGCTCTCTCTGAGGGACTGAGTCTGATGCAAAGAGCACCAAAGTCCCAGAGGATCATTGAAGTCCCTGTGCTGTGTCTGTGCTGCTGAGCTGGGCCGGGCTCCTGGCCCAGAGGCAGCTCCTGGCAAGGGCAGCGCTGCAGAGAGACAGCTCTGGCCAGGAGCAGCTCCTGTGCACAGCCCAGCAGGGCTGGGGCACTGCCAGGGCCCCTCAGGGACACCAGCAGGGCACAGACAGAGCTCACAAGGGCTCAGCACTGGCAGGGGCTGTGGGATGGCCCAGAGGGGGCTGTGTCACAGCAACACCTCTGGGGCTGTCTCACAGAGGCACAGAGCAGCTGGGATGTCAGCAAGGGGCTGTATGACAGCACAGAGTGGGCTGTGTGAGGTCACAGATTGGGCTATGACATCACAGATTTTGTTGTGTGAGGTCATTGAGCAGCTACAGCATCATAGAGGGGATTCTGTGACATCACAGAGCAGGCTGTGACATCATGGCATGACTGTGTGACATCATGGAGTGGGCTTTGTGTTCAAAAGGTGTGCTGTGACATTACAGAGTGGGAGTATGACATTACGGAGAGGGTTTTGTGACATAAGAGAGAGGGTTGTGACATCACTGGGCGGCTGGTAACATCACAGAGCAGGCTATGACATCACAGAACAGACAGTGTCATCACAGACTGGCTTTCTGATATCACAGTGTTTTCTGTGTCATCACAGTGCAGCTGCGTCACTGAAATTCCAGGGTGACATCCCAGAGTTGACTCTGTGACATCACAAGGGGCCTTGTAACGTCCGGAGTGGACTGTTACATCACAGATGAATATGTGACATCGCAAAAGAGCTGTGTGGCATCACAGGGGCTGTGACATCAGAGATGGTGATGTGTCATTACAGGGGCTGTGTGAGGTCACAGAGATGGCTGTGTGACATCACAATGCCTGGGTGACATCACAGGGGTTGTGTGAGGTCACTGGGGAGGTCACTCTGCCCTGGCCCCCCTCACAGCTCCCCCCAGAGCAATCCAACCCTGCTCGTGCACAGCGGGGTCCCCTGTGCCCCTGGGTCCCCCCACCCCCGGCCCCGCAGCCTCCCTCAGAGGATGTTCCAGGAGACCAACCTGGGGACGGGGGGACAGGGCCCTGGGGGTGGGACAGGGGGACAGGGACCCCCCGGCAGAGTCCCAGTGTCCCCCAGGGCCAGTGCCTGGGCCAGGGCTCCTTCACCCTGTTACGAACGAGGCCTTGAGAGCGCTGAAAAAATCCCCAGCAAGGGAGCAGCAAAAACCAGATTTAATATTAGGCGACAGCACCACGAAATTCCTTGGCAAGAGTCACTTTGCTCCTGACTGGAATATTTCAGGCACAGCAAGGAAACAAAGCAACAGCAAAACCAAACAGAATCCAGGCAATCAAACCAGAAATGAACTGAGAACTGTCCCTGTGTGTGTGTGTGTGTGTGTGTGTGTGTGTGTGACACAAGGACAGCAAGGGCAAGGAAAAAAGGAATATGGCCCAAAAGCTTACAGAGTTCAAACTTAAGAGGACTTAACTTACACCTTAAGCTTCGGCTTCACAAATTAACAAAAGAACAGCACTTAACAGTATTTAATGTAACTTAAAAACTATGACTTAACAATTTAACAGAGGAATACCACTTAACAATATTCAACTTAACTTATAACTTATATTAAACATAACGACTTAGCAAAAGAATAACTCTTAGCAGCATTTAACATAGCTTAGACCTTGTGATTTAGCCTTACCTACAGGCCTGATTGACTCAGCCATCCAAGGCACTCCAGCCCCTCAGAGAGCAGCATTTCTGCCCCATTTCCCCAGCACAGGCACTCCTGTGTGCACACAGACACAAAGAGTCAGGGCAAGGCACCTGTGAGAAATTCCCCTGAGGGCAGGAAATGCTCCCTGTGGATCCTTTGGCATCTCCCCTGTGGGTGAAGGGCTGAGCCTGGAGGAGTGGGGGGATCGGCCCAGGCTCCGTCGTTGTTCGGGATCCCCGAGTGCAGCAAACGGGAGAGTTCCCGGCTGGGAGAGGCCCCACTCAGAGGGAGTCGCTGGCCCAGGAGAGCTCCAAGGGCTCCTTTTGGAGCGCTGTTTGCAGGGCCCCAAGAGAGGGGCTTCAGTCCCAGCAATGGTTCATCCTGGCCGCACTTGGCATCAACAGCTTTCATTGGCAGTGTGAGAACAGGGATGTTGTGCCACTGAGGGAACAAAAACAGTTCCCAGGGCTGCTGCTAAAGGAACCAGGAGCTGGTTGGGCAGCAGCAGTGGCTGGAGCAGACAGTGTTTGTGATGAGCTGCAGAGGGGCTGAGCCCAGGGGCTGTTGGCCAAGGCTGAGCCCCAAGGAGCATTTCTCAGTTGGCAGGGCGGCCTGAGAAGGGGAGGGGGGAATGCAGCAGCACAGGGCCCATGGAACCAAGGGACCATTGTTACACTGTGGGGCCCTGTGAGACCAAGGGACCACTGTGACACTGTGAGGCCCTGTGAGACCAAGGGAGCATTGTGACACTGTGGGCCCCTTTGAGACCAAGGGAACATTGTGACACTGTGGGGCCCTGTCAGACCAAAGAGCCAGTGTGACACTGTGGGGCCCTGTGACATCAAGGGACCATTGTGACACTGTGGGGCACCATGGAATCATGGAGAGCACTGTGACATTGCTGGGCCTCATGGAAACATGGAGACCATTGTGACACTAAGAGGCCCCGTGGAATAAGCAAACCATTGGGACACTGGAGGCCTCATGGAACAAATGAGACCATGAGGAAGTCCATTGTGATACTATGGACCTCCTCATGGTGGCCCTGGGAGGACCATTGAGATACTCTGGGGCCTCATGAAATCAAGAGGCCTTTGTGACACTGCAGGGCTGCATGGAACCAAAGCTCCAGGGCAACACAAAGTGCCTCCTGTAATCAATGGTCCATTGTGACACTGGGCAACTAAAGGAGACCATTGTGACACAGCAAAGCCCCAGGGTCCAAAGGTCCATTGTGACATTGCAGACCTCATGGAACAGAGGAGTCCCATGACATTGTGGGGCCTGGGGAACTATGGAGACCATTGTGACACTGCAAGGGCTCATGGAATCCTTGGGACCATTGTGACACTGTGGGGCCTTATGACACCTGGGGGCCACTGTGACATTGTGGGACCCAATGGAACCTAGGGGCCAGTGTGACACTGCAGGTCTTCTTGTAATCAAGGGGCCATTGTGACACTGCTGGAACCCATGGAATCAAGTCACCATGATGACACGGCAGGGCTCCATGGATCCAAGGCACCATTGTGACACTATGGAGCCCCACAAAACCAAGGAAACACAGAACAGCTCTGTGTGGTTTGGCCTCCCATGGACTGCCTGACTGGTCCAGCTGACCTGTGCATGTTGAGGGTCACTTCTCATCTGCTGCTGAAACACTGGTGCTCTGTGCTTTCCTTCCCAATGGAAAAGAACTGTCCTTCTGCTCCAGGCACCCATGGCCAGAATTGGGATTTCACCTCCAGATTTCCATATATCCTGAGATTGTTCCCATAGGAATATTGCCAGAACAAGTCTGGCTGGCAGTGGTTTCACAATAGTCACTTCTCATCTGTCCCCAAAACACTGAGGAAGGGTCCATGCTCTCCTTCCCATGGGAAAGAACTGTCCTGCCTCTCCAGGTGCCCATGGCCGAGATTGGGTTTCCACCTCCAAAATTCCCTAAATTCAAAGACTGCTTCCAAAAAAAATCTGCCATTCCTGACACGTCTGGCTGGCCTTGGCCTACTGAGGCTCTCACCTGCCTTCCAAACCTTGGAGCTCTGTGCTTTCCTTCCTATGGAAAAGAACTGTCCTTCTGAACCAGGTGCCCATGGCCACAAATGGGATTTCACTTCCAGCATTCCCTGTAGTGACAGACTGGAAGAGATTGTTGGCTCGAAACATTTTGTGTGTGGGGGAAGAAGGGGCAGGTCCAGCCTTGCCCTTCCCTGGAACCCCTGCCCTGCCCTGGAACCCCAATCCCCCCAGAGCCTCCATCCCAGCCCAGCAGTGTCTGCCAGTCCCTGGCACAGCACAGGCAATGCTCCACAGCCACCTCTGCAGCCCCCAGCCCAGCTCCTGAGGGACCAAATGAGCCCAAGGCCCACCTGGGGGAAGGGCCCAGGGAGACCAAGGGGTATTTAAGGCTGACCACAAGGCAAGCACACATCTTGACCCTACCTCCTCTTGGAACTTCTATCTGAACACTGCTGGAATCCAGGAGCTGGTAGCTGTGTGTGTGCTCCTCTGTATCTTCTTTGTCTTTCTCTCTTTTTAATTCACGCTTCTTGTAGAATTTGAGCAACTTAAAATTGATGAAGCTAAGAGTTTGTGAAGGTGAATGGGCCAAGTCAGTGCTTTGAGAATTGGTTTTTGTTGATTGAACGTCATACTAAACCTTTTGCCAAAGTTTCTCTGATTTTTCTAAAGTTCCCAGTAAAGGCTGTTTTGTTCTTTTGAGCTCCCAGCCACATTCCACACTCCATTGCCCAGCTGGAGCCTCTGGTGCCTCTGAGTTGTGCTGCCCCAGCCCCAGGGACGCTCTCCTTGTCTGCCCATTCCCCCACGGTCTCTGGGCAGGGATGGCCTCAGTGGGGGCTGCTGACATCCTCAGCAACTTGGAGGCTGCTGCTGAATTTTCCTTCTGCAGAGGCTTGTTCAGCCTTGAGCTCTTCAGTGCAGGAATTCAGTGTCCCAGGTCTCATTAACATTCAGAACACTTTAACAAGCCAAGCCTCTGGGGATAATTTGATTTCAGTTTTCAAATCTTGTGTGTGGTTAATTAGGCAGATTTCAGAAGTGCATTCAAACTGAATATATTCTTTTTTTAAAAACAGTGAGAAAAGATTTCTTAGGTCCCGTTTAGGTTTTTTTCCCTGTTCATAAATTGATATCTGCAATCTCCAATTGACACTAAATCCAAGAACCTCCTCATGCAGTTTGAATAGATATGAAAATCAAGACCCTTCATGGCTTACAATCAATCAGACTCTGTCCCTACCCCCACCCCACCATTGCCCCCATCCAAGGCCTGGCATTCAGAGCAGCCTTGTGCAAATCTGAGCTCCCTCCAGCCCAGGCTGAACCTGCAGCTTTCAGCTCCTTGGTTCCAGCTCCTACCTGCTTTCCTTGGAGAAGGAGCTGCCCGAGACACAGAGGGATGTTTATTTATTGTCAGCCAACAAAGCCAAGGGAAGGCAAATCTCCATCAATGCAACAGTCATTCCTCTGTGGGATAATAAATCCACTTTCCACAGCAGACAGTCTCAGAGCAATGGAAAACATCTTCTGTGCCCAGCACAGATCCCAAGGTCTCCCCAAACCCTCCCTGCCCCAGTTCTGCCCAGATTTGCTCTTTGCACACACGAGTCACACGCTGAAGTCAGGAGCTCCCTCCATGCCCAGAGGGAGGAAAAGAGAGAAAGAAGATGAAGAGCTCTCCTGTGCAGAGCCAAGGTCCACGTGCTCTGGGATATCCAAGCAACATCTGACATGTCCACCATCACCCAGAGATTTCTGTACAGCAACAGTTTCAGACAAACACAAAAGAAAAGGTAATTCTGTGAGATATAAACACAATTAAGATGTTGACTAATATGATATTTATTTGAGCTTCAGAAAGATTGGGCAATTCCCTGAAGCTCAAAGCATGGAACCAGTCAGCTGAAGGGCACTTGAATGACCAGAAAAACTTGGGAGGAGTGCTGAGGGTTTTTTGCAGCACAATGGACATATGCAACATATGCACAATCCAGCCTTCATAGAAACTGAGTAAGGTCTCTATGCCCTTGAAGGACACAAAAGGAGAAGAACATGTTTAGCAGCAGATGGTTCAGGATGCAAAGGAACACAAGAAAACCTGCAGCAAGATGCATGAAGAAGAAAGACTAACTAAAATTAACTGAAATGTCAAAATGCATGGGTAAAAAGGATTTAACCAATCAATCACATATTAGCTTGAGGTGTGAACAATAGAGAACAGTGTAAAAATGGCTTGCTTTTTGTAATAAATTGGCTTCACTTGATCATATTGATCATGCTGTGATATCCCGTTAATGATCCTCTGCACTTAGGGACCAGAAATGCATGCAAGCCTCCACCCCAAGAGACATTATGAATTCAGAAAACATGGCCATTAACTGCTTGATACAAACACAAGAGTAATGGCAACCAAAATGCAGTCAGAACAGGTTTTTTTTCACTCTCTCTCAAGCCCCATGCATTGGGCACCAAATTTTGTCCTGGTTTAGGGCAAATTTGGGAGAAAACCTCCAAAGGGGCCCCTCCAGAAAGGAAACACACACAGCCCCTCTCCCTAACCGGGTCGGGAAGGATTCCTTGGAGAGAAGTGGAAAGAACCTGTTCATTTAACAGACAAAGCACCCCCAGCACACAAAATGAACAATACCAGGTGACAACACTCTTTCACCACTCTGAAAAAGATGACAAATTCAGAAAGTCTCTCTTGGGAGTGGTCGCTCTGTTATCAGTACCTCCGGTGCTGGGGCAGCTGCTGCAGCCACAAGGGGCAAACCCTCAGTGTTTCCCAGGTCCCAGTCCAGAGCAGGTTTGAGTGGTTCCAAAAAAGGGAAAGGAAAACAGTCCAGGCAAAAATTCGGAGTGCTTAGCTAAACTAACTAATGAGCAGAAGCAAAAGCAAGAGCAAAGCAAAAAGCCAAGCAAAAAGCAAAAGCAGCAGCATGTACTGCCCCGTCTCTGTGTCCTGCCAGCCATGGGGGAGCGGCTGATAACAAAACCAAAACAAAACATTCACTCTTTAGAGCCAGTCTTGAAGGCACAGAACATAATATCCAGCATAAACAGAACACATGGATGGGGATACAAGCATCATAACGTCACCGTAGGACAGTCCTGCACCCAAAATTCTGTCCTGCACCCACTGCTGCATCCTGAGTCCTGTCCTGCACCCCGAGCCCCGTCCTGTACCCAAATTCTGTACTGTCCCATACCCCAAACTCAACGCTGCCCCCAAACCCCAACCCCACCCCTCATTCATCACCACATTCCTGTTCCACACCCTCTCTTCAACTCCTCCCCCTCTCCCACCCCTGTCCCACCCCCAAATTTATCCCCTGTCCCTGATCCCCTCCCTGTTCCCTCCCCAACCCAGTCCTTCCCCGTAAGTGGGCGGCAGCAGCAGTGGCAGCTGGTGGGGGCCGGTGGAGTTGGAGGTGCTGCAGCCCCTGAGCCTCCTCACCCTGGACACGCTCCAGAAGTGCATCTTCAGCCACGAGAGCCACGGCCAGGAGTGAGTGTCACCTGTCCCCACTGATCATCTGTAAGAGACACTCTGAGGTTTCCCTCAGCTGCCTCACGACCACTGTGATGGATGGAGACTGAAGCCCTCTCCCAAGGGCTGAGACTGAGACCCCTATAACTCTAACACAGGGGCTGGCCGGACTGAAGCGAGATGTTTGCCAAGTGTTGCCTGCAGGTGTGTTCCCTGGACCGAGAAAACAATTGGTCTCGCTCACTGCTGAGAACGTGGACTGTCTGTAAACTTACCTGTTCCCTCTCGGTGGTTTCAATAGACTTACCTGTTCCCCCCCTTGGTGGAGGACTACAATAGAACCAAGACTTTGAGATTCTCCCTGACGTGACAAGACGGATCTATTGGCTGGACCACGAGGGTTTCATCTCTCCATTGGCAGCTATTCCTCCCCTCTTTCTCTCTCTCTCTCTCTATCCTTTATTCTCCTTTCTAATCCTTCCATCACATCTGCTGTGGGCACTCAATTAAAGGTGCATTTGTTTTGATTAATACCAAAATCCCCTTCCGTGTTGCTTTTGCACTCTGAGATCAGTTAACAAACCATCATGACCCCTGCTTGTACGAGCGGATCATGACACCATCCTGGTGGCCCCGGTGACCCTACCATTGTCCCTGCTGGCCATCCTGGTGGCCCTGGTGACCCTACCATTGTCCCTGCTGGTCATCCTGGTGGCTGTGCTGGCTCTGCCATGGTCCCCACTGGCCATCCTGTCCAATCACTGTCCCTGTTGGCCATTCTGGTGGCCCCAATGGTCCTGCTATCATCCATGCTGGTGGCCACAGTGTCCCCCCATTGTCCCTGGTGCAGACGGCCCAGCGAGTACATCCTGCTGCTCACCAAGGTGGGGCTGGGGTGGTGGCCATGGGGCATGAAAGTGGTCAAGAGAGTGGTGGTGGCCATGGAAGGATTGGCCATAGAGGCCAGTAGGATGCTGGTGGCCATGGGAGGCTTGGGCATAGACTGGTGGCCACAGGGGAACAGTGGTGGCCATGGGCAGCACTGACCATAGAGCTGGTGGCCAGTGGGATGGTGGTGCCATAGGGTGGTGGCCGTGGATGGGATTTGGCCCCAGGTGGCCACAGACTGGTGGCCCCAGTGGCCCGTGGCTCATCTTGGCCCTGCAGGACAAGAATGGCCGCACCCTGTCGGATGAGGACATCGCGGCTGAGGCTGACACCTTCATGTTTGAGCGTGAGCATGAGCTCACAGGTGCCATTGGGGAGGAGCCACTCCAGTGTCCCCTCACTCACCCAGTGTCCCCACAGGCCATGACACCACGGCCAGTGGCCTGGCATGGCCCTTCTACAACCTGGCCGGCCATCCTGAGCACCAGGAGCGATGCCACCAGCAGGTCCAGGAGCTCCTGGCTGGCCGGGACACTGCAGACATTGAATGGTGAGACGTCCCCAGGGCCACCCTGGTCATGTGGCTCGGGGACACGGTGCCACCCCCGCTTGTCCCCAGGGACGACCTGTCCTAGCTGCCCTTCACCACCATGTGCATCAAGAAGAGCCTGCGGCTGCACCCTCCTGTCACTGCTGTGTCCCGGCGCTGCACCAAGGACATCCCCCTGTGTGATGGCTGTGTCATCCCCAAGGGTATGGCATGGCCAGGGTGTCCCCAGTGTCACCACCCACCCTCATCTGCTGTCCCTAAAGTGGCCATTCCCATCCCACCAGGGGTCATCTGCCTGATGAGCATCTACGGGACCCACCACAACCCAGACCTCTGGCCCAAGCCTGAGGTAGGGCCACCCTATGAGGTGTCCCTGTCACCATGGTGGTGACAGCTGTGTCCCCTCGGTGTGACTGTGTCGGTGTCACCCCAGGTGTTCAGTCCTCTGAGGTTCAGTCTGGAGAACATCAAGGAACGGTCCCCGTCGTCCTGCATCCCCTTCTCTGCTGGCCCCAGGTATGTGCTGGAGTGGGGACAGGAGTGTCCCCAAATGTCACCCCTGTCCCTGGCTGGGTTCACACTGGGGTGACAATGGGGAGGAGCAGGGAATAAATGGTAGCATGAAAGGGACAGTATCATGGTGGTGGTGGGGATGTGTTGTCCTTGGCCATGGGACACCCCATGGCATGGACATGGCAACCCATGGACTTGTCTCTAGGCCACTTGTGTCACCATCCATGGCCATGTCCCCCATGTCCTCCTCCATGGCCATAGAGCCCCATGTCACCATCTCTATCTGTGACACCCCCCCATGCCCAATATCACCATCCACAGCCATGTCCTGGTCCCCATCCCCACCATATCCCCACCATATCCCCACCCAAGTCCTTGTCCCCATCCCCACCATGTCCCCACCCAGGTCCTTGTCCCCATCCCCACCATATCCCCACCCAGGTCCTTGTCCCCATCCCCACCATATCCCCACCCAGGTCCTTGTCCCCATCCCCACCATGTCCCCACCCACGTCCTTGTCCCCATCCCTACCATGTCCCCACCCATGTCCCACAATGTCACCATGTGTGTGTGAGTTAAATGTCTTTATATTTACCCCAGTGTTGGGTGAAGGATAATGAAAAATGAAAGAAAATAAAGGCCAAAATAAAAGCATTTACGGGTCCATGCTGGCTGAGTATCCGTGTGCCCGGGCGGGTAGAAAGGACCTTTTCTAGAAAGACTTCCACTCCATTGTCTCCAAAATCCTGGGTTTTGCCCCAGTCAAACACCATTTGGCTGTGGAAGATGCTGGTGGGCCAGAGAGAATTAGAATCATGGAATGATTCAGGTTGGAAAAGACCTCCAACACCATTTGGAATTCTGGATGCCACTCGAAGCAATGATTGGATGCAAAAGGTGAGACTTTTTTGGGGTCGAAAGTAAAAAACTGTGCTGTCCACTATGAAATTCTTATGTCTGTTTGCATCCCAATGGATTTTTCTCTGGCCGTGTCCAAGTGCCCAAGGGGAGCCAGGAAGACGTGGAGACCACCAGCCAGGTGTCTTCCCAACATGGATCACCAGGATCATGGATGACCAAGTCTCTGCACAGCGAGGGTCACTGTGGACCATCCAGTGGGGGTCCCCAATGGGGGATGGAGTTGAAGCAGCGCTCAAAGCTCTTCCTGTCACTGCAGGACACAAAACAACACGAGCGCACACACTGCTGCTCTCAAGGGGAAGAAAAGGGAAGTTTATTTCCTGACTCCAACATTTATAGTTTTCTAAAAGCAACCGTGGATTGGAGGGTGAAAGTGCCACCTCTCCAATGACACTGGACAAACCAACAGTCCATCAAATTTTTCTTCTTCTATAAAAGAATGCCAAACAAGAAGTTATTTACAGAAAGTGTTTGAGAAAGTTTGCTACAAGAATGTAAACATTAGAAGGCTCAGAAAATCTTTAAAAATCAAGGTAACACTCTTCCTGCACACAGGGCACTTGTTGGGCATCCCTTACTGCTGCCTCCCTTGGTGTTGGGTCACGGCAGAGTTCTGGGAGAAGCTCTTCCCACACTTGGGACACTGTCAGGGCCTCTCCCCAGTGTGGATCCGCTGGTGGGTGACGAGGGTGGAGTTTTTCTAAAAGCCCTTCCTGCAGTCAGGGCAGCAGAAGGGCCTCTATTCTGTGTGAATCTGCTGATGCTTGAGGAGATGGTATCGGCTCTGAAACCTGTCCCCACACCCAGAACACTCATAGGGTCTCTCCCCAGTGTGGATTCTCTGGTGGGCAATCAGCTTAGAGTTCTGCCTGAAGCATTTCCCACATTCCCCACACCTGTAAGGCCTCTCACTGGTGTGGATCGTCTGGTGCAGAATCAGCCTAGTGCTCTGACTGAAGCTTTTCCCACATTCCCTGCACTTGTAGGGCCTCTCCCCAGTGTGGATCCTCTGGTGGGCATTCAGATGGCAGCTCTGCCTAAAGCTTTTCCCACATTCCCTGCACTTGTAGGGCCTCTCCCCAGTGTGGATCCTCTGGTGCAGAATCAGGCTGGAGTTCTCGATGAAGCTCTTCCCACACTCTGAGCACGTGTAGGGGCACTCCCCAGTGTGCATTGTCTGGTGGATGATCAGGCGGGAGCTGTCACGGAAGCCCTTCCCACACTCCCCACACACAAAGGGTCGTATCCCAGTGTGGATCATCTGGTGGATTTTCAGGCTGGAGCTCCTCCTGAACCCTTTCCCACATTCTCCACATTTATAGGGCCGTTCATTGGTGTCGATCCTCTGGTGGGCGATCAGGTTGGAGTTGATCCTGAACCCTTTCCCACATTCCCCACACTTGTGGGGCCGTTCATTGGTGTGGATCCTCTGGTGGACGATCAAGTGGGAGCTGATCCTGAAGCTCTTCCCACATTCCCCACACTCATAGGGCCGTTCCCCGGTGTGGGTCCTCTGGTGGATGAGCAGATGGTCGCTCCTGCCGAAACTCTTCCCACATTCCAAGCACTGGTGGGGCTTCTTGCCATCATCAAGCTGCTCATGGACCACCACCTCAGCGCTCTGGCCACATCTCTGGCTGCCTTCCTGGCTCAGGGTGAGTCTTTCCTCCTCGGAGCACCCTGGGCTGGGTTTGCAGCCCCTCCTCCTGAGGAATCTCTGGGGCTTTTCCTCCCCGGTGGATTCCTGTGCCCTGGAGCCACTCAAAACGGCCTCTTCCACCAGGTTCTGCTGTGGGGATTTGTCCTCCCTGGTCTCCATCCTCAGCTCCTTTCCTGGGGGAGGAAGGACAAGGACAGGATGGGATTTGCCTCCGTGCCACAGGGAAAGGGGAAGGAGATCCCCCCAGTGCATCCCTGGCTGGACAGCATCAGCAGTGGGGCTGTGCTGCAGCTGGGGCCGTGCTGGGGTGGGAGATGGAGCAGGACAGAGGGGAAAAGGGGCACTGACTTCCTCCTCACCTGCCTCAGTGCCCTGGGGCATCTTCCTCTTCCTCACAGCCTTCTCCATCCAGATGAGGTTTGGGAATGGGAAATCCTGATTTGGGGGAAAAACAAGATGTGAGTGCATTGCCTTCGGAGGTCCCACTGGGCAAGTCCATCTCTAGAAGTCACCAGACGTCTGGTGGCCAGAAATACCTCCAAAAATCAAGGAGTCCAAAAACCTCTCCCGGGAGTTCCCTGTTTCCAGTGTCCTCACTTTGGGGTTATGGGGGTCCCTCTTCTCAGAGCTGCTGGGGGGGCTGTGGGTCCTGGGCATTCCCCCGTCTCCCAGATCCTGCTCAGGCATGATGAGGGGGTTTTGGGGGGTCCCAGGGCTCACCCTCCCCTGATTCTGTGGAAATAGTTTTTGTGATTTGTGCCAATTGGCAATGGAATCAGCAAATGCTTCTATCTGCTGTGTCCAAAACAGACACAAAGAAAGGTTTTGAAACTTTCTGACCAAACAGCCAAAAAAAGCATCAAAATCAAAGAAGTATAGTAGAGCAAAAGAGATGAGGTAGCAAGATGACTGATGCTTAGAATAAATTAGAGGAAGTTGGGGTAAAGCTAAGAGATATTGCAACAAAGCAATTAAAAGCTTATGTATAATAAAAAGCTTGATGCACTTGACAAAATCATGTAGCAGACACCAGTGTAAGGCCTCCCTCCAGACAACCACAAGGATAGGAATCAAGGACAACATAGAAATATTATGAAATTACTGCTCTCAGCTTATTGATATTTGCTAATTTGGACTAACCAAGCACATTGGAAAATGCTTTGTAGGCTTAAAAACAGTATATATACTTTACTGAACTGTGTGTGCTGTGAGTGGAGCAGTGACTCCCCGGCCACCCAGCGCTGCTTGCTTGCTTTAAAATAAAAGGTATAGAAGTAAAATTCACATTGGCTATTGAAATTTTACATCAGGTGTTCCAGGGTCCCCTTTCTCCAGCATCCCCCCACTCTAGGCACTCAGCGCTTCCCCTGCTCCCCTTTGCACTCCTGAGAGATCCAAAAATATCCCCTCATCAAATAAATTAAAAATACCTCTCTCAGCGACACCAAAATATATTTGGGACTCAACTCCTGTGAAAAATGCCAATCACTTGTTTTTAAAATTTTAAAAGTTTAATAGTAATAAAATGGTTCTAAAAATAGTAATACAATTAGAGTAATAATAATTTGGACAATTTGAATTAGGACAATGCAAGACAACAAATACAAAGAATTATGGATGTCCGGGTACCTTTTTCTGGGCAGCACGAGACTGAAAAAGGACACCCGTTAACAAAGATTAACCCTTAAAAACAATAACCCGTTGCACATTCATACCCCTCATACATGATGCATAAATTCCATTCAAACACAGGATTCTGTCTGGCCATCATCAACTTCTTCCTTCTAATCCTAACAGCCCCTTCGAGGCAGGAAGAAGTTCGTTTCTTCTGAAAAGAGAGCAAAAAATTCTTTTTTCTGAAAGATTCAGGTGTCCTGTGGCTGCTATCTGATGCAAGTGCCTCATTCCTTTCTTTAAAAAAACCTCACTGACATAGTTCTTCTTTTAACTACAAAAGTTACCTTTTAATTACAAGACTACATTTATTATTAAACTGTTAATACAGCACTACTAATGAATACATCAAAATACATATGGTAAATGTGAAAATGCATGTATTTTATGATTGGCTTTTTGCAAATATTAAAATGAATATTATATGTGTCGCGTTAGAAAGTAATGCTGTATTAATTCTCTTAAGTACCGTGTTAAATATAGTTTTAGGTTATAAAAATTGTTAACATAGAAACAATGCTATGTAGGATACTTTTTTAAAGAAAGGACTTGCAGTGAGATAGCAGCCACAGGACACCTAGATCTTTCAGAGAAAAAGAATTTATTGCTCTCTTATCAGAAGAAACGAACTTCTTCCCGCCTCGAAGGTGCTGTTAGGATTCAGAGGAAGAAGCTGACACTGACCAGAACCACAGAATCCTGTGTTTGAATGTTTGAATGGAATTTATGCGTCATCTATGAGGTGTATGAATATGCAATGGGCTATTGTTTTTAAGGGTTAATCTTCATTAGCGGGGGTCCTTTTTCGGGCTCGTGCTGCCCAGAAAAAGGTACCCAGACGTCCGTAACTCTTTATATTTGTTGTCTCGTATTGTCCTAATTCAAATTGTCCAAATTATTATTACTCTAATTGTAATAATATTTGTAGAACTATTTTATTACTATTAAACTTTTAAAATTTTAAAAACAAGTGATTGCCGTTTTTCACACACCATAAGCACACATACCTTTGCTTAAAACAATGCTTGCTTATTTCGAATACAATACCTGCTTGTAAGCCTTAAAACATAACGCACTGAGCTCCATTCTTAAGCTTCAACTTTCCTAATATCTTGCTAAATAAACTTTCTGCAGCTTAGAGAGCTATTCAGACAAGCGTTAATACACAGGGCATTGTTCTATTTGCCGTTGCTTTTTCTACAGTTTAAACAATTTTTCTGCTGACCTATCTCATGGCTGCGCTCTACTCACAGTTCTGCTGTCTCTGAGGCCTGCCTTTTGCAGCTTTCCCAAACCCCTCTGATTTTATGGATTCCCACAGTAAATATCTGCATAGAGCCATATAACACGCACTTTTCATAACTCCGGAATCGGCAAGGTCCAAACCCCAGCAAAATCCCCCTCTTCCCCCCACAAAAACCCTCCCGGAGCTGCCGCTTCCCCTCGGCGCTCACCTGCGGGACACGGGGCAATGCGATGCTGCCGGGCCCAGCCGAGCTGCGGGCTCGCCGTGGAACCCCGCAATGCTCCTTGCCCTTCTGCTGCTCCTCCTCGGGCTGCTCCCTCCGTGCTGCTCCTGTTCCTGCTCCTCCCCTTCTCCTCTCCCTCCCCTTCCTCCCGCTCCAAGCCCGGATCCCCCTTTCGCACCCCCTCTGCCCCACGGCCGCAGCAGCGCCGGCTCTGGGGTGTTGGGGAAGATGAAACAGGAAAGCCTTACAAATATGATTGTCTGGCAAAAGATTTTGAGAATATGGAAACTATAAGCGAGATTGAAATGAAAGCAAGCTTTGAGATCCCTCAGTTACTGAACAACGGGAAAACAACGGTGTGGCCGCTGAAAGTAATCCCCTTTTGATGAAACAATTCCCTCTGCTTGCAGGCAGGTCCCAGGGTCAGAGCAGCCCCTACTGAAGGGGTCCACAGAGGAGTTTTTAGGGTTTAAAATGTAGCACAGTATGGTAATGTAATGATTCTTACAGGTGGTATGGAAATGCTGTAGGATTTGTATCTTGTACTAGATTGCTTAGTAAGAATCAGAATATTCAACACAGAAGATTTATTATATTTTAATGGGAACTTTGCTGTTTTAGCTCTTACCTCTCTTACTCTTGCTCTTACCTCTTGTCTCTTAGCTCTTGCCTTAGATGCTCTTACCCCTTTTACTCTCTTATGCTTTTACTCTCTTACCTTCTCATCCTCTCTCCCCCTCTCCTCTCTCGGGCCTGCTCCAGCTGTGGCTGCAGCTCCCAGCAGGGCCCTGCACCCAGGCCCTTTGCAATAAACCCCAAATCCCAGCAGGGCCCTGCAGCCAGGCCCTTTGCAATAAACCCCAAATCCCAAAAGGTCCCTGCACCCAGGCCCTTTGCAATGAACCCAAAATCCCAGCAGGGCCCTGCACCCAGGCCCTTTGCAATAAACCCCAAATCCCAAAAGGCCCCTGCACCCAGGCCCTTTGCAATAAACCCCAAATCCCAGCAGGGCCCTGCAGCCAGGCCCTTTGCAATAAACCCCAAATCCCAGCAGGGCCCTGCACCCAGGCCCTTTGCAATAAACCCCAAATCCCAGCAGGGCCCTGCAGCCAGGCCCTTTGCAATAAACCCCAAATCCCAGCAGGGCCCTGCACCCAGGCCCTTTGCAATAAACCCTGTTATGTTTGCCCAATTATCCATCATAAAAAAAAAACCAAATAATATTTAAGGTAGCAGCAATTTTAATTGAATAGTTTAGAAAATATATAAATTAGTGATAATTTGGTTCAAATAATAGCGCATAAGCAAAAACAACCGCAGGGTACGGAGGGCAGAGTTCAATGACCCTTGCCACTTCACGTACAAGCTTGCCAAGTGAAAGTCACCCCTTATATGCCATGTGTAAATGCCATCTCCTCCCATTTTCGGTTCATCATATCTCTATCTCCGCCCTCATAACCACCCTTTTCACGCATGCGCCACCACTCGGTTTGGTGGTCGCACAAGTCTTTGGGGGTCGTCACTGATGAAGGCTCTGTAGTCTTCTTCGTTGTCCTTTAATTCACCTTTGGGTTATACATGCGCACCAAGCCAGTATAATGTAAGCCAAGACTAATGTATCACTGCATCTGCATATTAAAGCAGTAAGTCCCTTATAATTAGCATTTTCTTGGACCCAACCAGGTTCTTGGTTATTTTTAGCAACTGTATCTTCAGCTTCTTTCCTGTGATCCTTGAGAACATCTGCTGGGAAGGGGGGGGTGGGTGGAGACCCTCCTTTCCCTCTCTTCTTTGGCATTACAACTTTTAGCTATTAACTATTTTATTATTCTCAAATATTAATTACTGTATCAATATTGATTACTGTTTCAATTTTTATCAGCATGAATCACACCTATTTATCACAACCCCAAGTTCCACGACCTGGCTGCAGAGATCTCTCATCTCCATGCGTCCCGACCGTGCTACCCCCATCAATCCTACACCGGGACAGGGGGAGAAACTCCCAGAGCCCCCAGCGATGGGCAGGGGGCTCGGGGATTAAGATGTACTTGTAGTTTTCTTGTTATGTCTAGGCTCTGAAGCAGGGTTTGTCATTGTTGTGAAACCAAGATTTGTCAGGACCCAGGACATCCCTCTGGCTGTCCTGAGCAGCCCAGACCCCTGCCAGGGGGCTCAGAGACCCTGGCACAGAGCCCAAAATGCCCCTGTGGTTTTGATTATGACCCATGGAGCAAATTACCAATCTGGTATGAAGATCAGCAAGCCACAACACTTTAGGTAGCATATTGGTGAAGTTATTACAGGATGGAAAAGTAGATTTTAGGGTTTTTGGTATGGGGGTTCAGTAGGGAAGATGGAGGGAACTGGGTGTGTCCAGCTTTCTCCTTCTTCTTCTTGGCCTCCATCTTCTGCTGTGATGGTGGCACTTACAGATCGGTTTAGAGTAGAAGCTCACTGTCTAACATAGGTGATAGGTATTGGAAAGTAATTGTAAACATTGTATTTGTCATTTTTAGAATAAAGACATAATACTGCCCTGGGGGAGGCAGAGTGCTTGGAACTGTCTTGCTGAGCTCACCTTGGCAGGGCAGGAGAAAATTTTTTACAGATAAGATAAATGAAACAACCTTGAGACTGAGAAATGAAGAGCCCTGACTCCTTCTTCAAGCGCCGGGCTGGGAAAAGAGACTTTGGAACTGTTCTCGGGGTCACTCTGACCAGCCAGAGATCTTGACAAAGATTAATCAAGGATTAATACAGAAATAGATGTTCTAATCTATCCTTGCACTTCTGCTGGTCCCTAGGAAGGCTGGTGGGTGATTTCTGTCTGTGTTCAAATATTTAAAGCAACAACAAATAGTCCCACACTTTATATTTCATATGAAGAATTTAATGGCATCTTAACATTGGTTTCACAATCTTATAATGTGCATATTTTACTCCTTGTGAAGCTGAAATCTTTTTAAATACAAGTAATTCTACTGAAATTTTAGAAGTTTCAAAACCATTTTAACATTCTGAAAACAAAACAGTCTAAAAAGACAGGTCTAACAGCCATTAAAATGCAGGAAAAAGCAAGAGGACTTCAGGTAAAAGAACATTCATTTAACAGCTACATTTCTTCCACTAAGTATTTATGTGTTAAGAAAAACAGAGCAAATGTAAAAGAACAGAAGTTTATAAAACCAGAGTTTATAATGCCAGAAACAGCTTTGAAACAACTTTCTATGTAGTTCTATTTATTTCAAAATTTATAATTGGCTCATTTTTGTCCCAACATTTTGAAGTATTAAACACACTGAGTATGACAGAAAAAAGCAACAAATTCCTAACCCTGAGAGAAGAACAACCGTGCAAGCAATGCCACAGCACTGGGCATTTCTGCATTTTAAGCAAAGAGCTTTACAGCATCTTTAATTTTCCTTTTCCTGTCCATTGTGGAGAGCGCAGTCCAGCCCGCCTCGCGCATCCTCCTCATGGTTTTGAGTTTCAGAGCAGAGCCTGGAGATTTCACACTGCATGGAGCTGGGCTCTGGGAAGGAAAATAAAGCCATCCTTTCGTTTCTGTAAACAATCTGATTAACTGCTTGCTTTAATCTTAGGAAAGGCTAACATACCTTTTTTGGTGCTGTGGAATGTAACTGTGAAGCTTGTGGATAATCTTTGTACAGATTTTTAAATGTTTCTTCTTCCGAGACTATGCTCTATATGATTAAAAGTTGAAAGTTAAATTAAAAGTTACTTAGTCACACTACATTAAAATTACTTTTTCTTTCTGCCTAAGGATATTAAATTATGAAAAAGAAAAGTTGTCATTATGAGGCATAACAGTTCAATAAAAAGAATGTTAATTATGTACATACAACTACAATTCCAGAAAGAACCAATAAATTAAAAATATACATAAATATTGGCTGGAATGTGGAAGCCCAAACTCTTTATTTCCATTCTCGGCCCCAGCAGTGAGCACAAAGAGCTGCTCAGCCCACGATTTGTTCTCTGGCTCTTACCAGGAGGTCAGTGTGCTCAGAGCTGTCTGACTGAGTGTCCAGCTGCACAAGCACTTTCTGCTTTTTCCTGCTGCTCTGCCCTGCAGGCAGGTTTGTGCTTCTTCCACTCTGCATTTTATCCCTTGGAGGAGTCTTTATAACATATGTCTGGGAAAGAAAATGTTTCTATTTTTAGATTACATTTTATGGGGTAAGTATGGAATCTAAAGCCAAACTCAGGACCCAGTTTACAGTCTGAGTGTCCAAGAATTCACCTGAGAGAAATGGTGGAACTCTGATCTTTCCATCCAAAGATGGAGCAAAGACCCAAACAAAGTGGGGTGGAAATATAATTTTTTATATTATTTTTGTTGCCAAATGAGGAGAATGAAGGGGAAGCTATGGAAGAGCTGAGTTTCATGGCACATTGTATTTAAGTTCTCCATGCCTATCTGCAGAAATCGAGGTTATTCTGAACTGCAGCCACTACATTGGACTCTGATAAACATCAAAGAAAATGGGAACAAACAAAACTGCAGGAAAAGGCTTTCAAAGAAAGATTGGTAGCTACATCAAGATTGGTGTTTCTTAAAATAGTCTTTTCACTAGAAGTGAAACTGAGAAGCATTGAATGGTCCAGTGCAGTCCTTTTTTAGACAGAAAACATCAAAATGGTGCTGGATTCCATTGTTCCAATGTGAAAACCACAAGTGAACTCCTGACAGGGAAGAAGGGTCAGTTCTGCAGTCAGGACTACTTTGATACTTTGACCATTTTTACAGCTGTATCAGCTTTTTTCTCTTCCATAGAGGAAAAGTGCCTTTACAAATGGACACTTTTAAGACTAAGTAAATCAGTTCTAGAGACATAAAAAAATCAACAACTGAGCAAGAAAAATTACACACTGGGAGCCCTTCCAGAAACTGCTGTCTAATATCTCCATGGAATGGTGTGACCCTTTAAAATCCCTTCTTATCCCAGGGGGAAAAAAAAAATAATCTACAGAGAAGTAAGAAATACAGGCAGAAAAATGCAACAAGAAAAATTCACTGTTAGGAGTTACAAAACTTCAATGTTGGACTGCCCAAGGGGCTTCCTGTACTGAAGAAGACTTTTTTTTTTTTTTTTTTTTAGGAATATAATTTGGAGAGTTTCTATTTTTTACATGAATAGATTCACTGCATAGATCTAAACAAGGTTTAGGAGTCCCAGGAACATCAATTTGTATTTTCTATAATTTAAAATTTTAAGTCTAAAGCATTCTACCGTCTTTTGTTGAATGGAAATAAATTATCATGGCACTTCAATTGATTCTACACATATAAATACTACCAAATTCTAAAAGCAATTAAAAAGTTAAAGTTACCTTGTGTTTCTTTTCACTTTCAGGAATCACACTGCCAGAGTGCTCTTTTACAAGATTCTCCTACAAAAGAGTTATGTGACAGCAAGGAAATATTGATTTGAATTCAGTTGTTAAAAATCTTCTTGGTCTAATTACAGAGCACAGTCTATAATCACAGACTGCTACAAAGTTCACATAAAAATATGACCGGGTTTGGTACAACCCCAGCATTCAAAAGTCACTGAAAAACCCCTTCAGTTTAGGGAACTTTTTTGCTTTAGCTAGTTAAAATTAACTAAAATCAAGGAGAGTTTTGTTTTGTTGTTTGTTTATTTATATGTAATCTATAATCACAGACTGTTACAAAGTTCACACAAATCTATGACCAGATTTAGCACAACCCCAGCATTCCAAAGTCACTGTTTTTCTGTTCAGTTTCATTTCTTACCCAACTCCTCCCACAGCACAAGCCCAGGCCACACCTCTCACCCCCACTGCTCAGGGAATAAAAAACTCCACCTTTTCTTCCATTTCTGCTCTCAGCTGTTCCTGAAGGGAGGACAGTTCCCTTTTCAAACATGACAGCTCATTTTCCTACAAACCGTTAAACAAAGGACAGGGTTAACTCTGCACAGCCCAGAAAAAGGAAAACAGTGCCAAGTGAGGCAGTAATTAACAGGGACACTCATTAGATACACAAGATAATTCTATTTGCTTTTCAGCCCTATACTTGAAGCTTTGCTTTAGCTTGTTTAACAAAGATTGAAGCACTGTAAGAAACCGGTACTTGATCAGAAGTGTTCAAGGTAATACCTTAAAACCCTTGGGAGAGCAGGGGTGAGAGGGCACAATAGAGCAGGGGTGAGAGGGCACAATCTAAATATTGAAAACAAAAGTTTCCTATTCAAAGTGCGGAGTCAGAACACGACCCACTACCTGGAGGAGCAGACACAAACACACTGCCACTCCAATTTATTTTTAGAAACATTTGGAGTTTTTAGCGCCCAGAATAAGATCTGTTGCAGCAGGTTGGGTGGGACTGCTGCGGGTAAAAATTAAAAGCACACTGGAAGAGTTCCCAGAGAATGTCTCTGGTGGGAAAGACCCCAGAGCACAGCAGGAAAAAGAAACTCTCTAAGCAAATTGAAAAAAGATCTTTACAAGTCACAAACTGACCGAAGATCACATCTTTTGTCTCTCTGTGCTGTCGGTGGGCAAGAGGGAGGGATTGGGAAAAAAGGTGTTTTAAGGGTTGCGTTTAATTATCATTACTCACTTTTAATTCTATTAATAATAATTTTTTTGCACTATTTAAGTTTGAATCTGCTTTACCCTCAAAGTGTTTTTCTCCTAATCGTTATCTCAACTCAGTCCTTGAATTTTTCTTTCCCCTCCTCTGCTCAACAATAGCAGAGAAAAATGAGTGAATGTTTTTTTGTGTGTGCCTGGCACTTAGCCAGTATAAAACCACTACACAAGGACATCAGCCCCTTCACTGAATTATTGACCATTGCAAAGTGCTCCTTACCAGTGCCCTTTCTGATGAGAACTGCTTTTGCTGTTTCATTTTATATACTTTTAACTCTGCATCTTTTTCTTCAACCATTTTATCATATTCATTCTGTGGTAAAAAAACCCAAACCAACAACAAACTCAAAACATGTGACTAAATGTTGCAATATAGAGTTATCCAGTCTTAAAACATCATTTTTTCAAACCAGGCTCTTAAGATTCATAAAGAAAAGATTCATTGATGCTTCTGCAGAAACTGTAAAACAGGAAATGCTCAATTCAAGTATTATTTTGTGGACTGGCAGAGAGTGCTTTATTTCTGTGCAGCAATATGTGCTCAGCACTAAGAGCCAGCTGTGCCATCTTTATTAATGTAGCTGCTAAAGATATTGCAAAATGAGGAATAGAAAGGTAAACTAAAATGTGTCAGGCTAAACTGCTGACAGTCACTAGGTAACCTCTGAGAAAGAGGCCAAACTGATACTGAAAAATATTGCATTCAGATGGTATCAAAGGAAGCCTGAATTGAAAAAAAAAATCTAAAAATCCCAGAAGTTTAGATGAATGGAATGTATCTGCCCATAGGAATGTGTTCATATTCTTCAAATGAATTTGATTTTAGATGATGCAAAGTCCAGCATGTGTTCATCTTCCTTTTCCCAGACTCAGGCCTGTTTCTGCTTTGGAAAGGTCATTAACGTGGTGTCACAAATTATAAACATGGTATTGACATGGTATCACCCATTGCAAATCACAGCAAGCAGGAAAATCTCCGACCTTGTGCTTTTCCATCAGTGCCATCATCTCAGTTATCTTGTGCTGACATCTGGCATCAGTTTCTCTCTGTATCATTGCAGTTTCATCACAAAGCAACCTCATCTTTTCTACCTGTCAGTAATAAATTGCATTTCATTCATCAAGATAACAATATATTTCTTTTAAATCTCAATTTCTTCTTCCCCCTGTGGGTGCAAAGTTTGCAGTCCCACTTGGGCTTTATTTGCTTTTAAGATCCCTTTCAAATCCCTCATCTTTTCTGCAGATTGTTAAAATGGGCAAGATCAAAGGTACAGCCATGGCAGGCAAGCTCACTGCAAACCAAAAGGCCATTTCAAGCACTCTGCCCTAACATTTCTTAGCATTGCCATCAAAAAAGTGTGGGCGGAAAAATCCTAATATGGGAGAAGTTATAATCTAATTTAACTGGGCTGACTTTATACCAAGGGTGGAATTTCTTTAAACTATATCTTGAAAGAAGGAATTTTTAATGGAGTTCTCATTGTAAAAGACATATTCAAATATTTCAACCTAAGCACCTAATGTACTAAAGCTTTGCTCACAGGCATACAAAACAAGTTCCATTTATGTTGATAAGACTGAAATATGAGCAAGGACTCTGGATATTAAAGCTTCAGAACAACATTTTAAACTAAAAGAAATAAATTGCAGTAAAAATTAACACCTCTCACCTCTTCACGAAGTTTATTTTCATTTACTTTTCTTGTTTCTATGTCTTTTTGATAGATGTCAACTTCTTCCTTATGTTGCTTGTTCATATTTTCCATCTCTAACTGCAATTTATTCACCTTTGGAGAAAGCAGAATTGCTGCTGTTATTTGTTTAGGAATGACTATGTTGATTATTTTTTCTTACCTCTTATTTTTGAGCACAAACACTGTTACTTTTCAGGTATATGATTCAAGTGTTTCCTATTTAAAAGTTCAGGGTTTTTTTTAATAAAGAGTTGAACTTTGGCCTGAAGTGAGTTAGAAAATACTCAAAGGAACAATGGCAACAGCACAATGGGGAAGACTGCCCTAAGCAGTCACCCTAAATGCTGTGAATGCCTTGGAAAAAAAAACAAATGGAGATGGAGATTTTATTCCCTCTCTTGTAAATCTGTATCAGATTTTCACAGGTTTTATGGTACATTTTCTCCCAGCTGTGCATTTTCACTACAGTTTTTTCTTTTTAAGTTTTTCATATGAATATCCTCAAAAAAGTCCACTTTTCTTCAAGTGCATTACCCAAAGCTGGACACAATATTCCCATCAGAGGGATTGCCACTGAAGAACACATTTAAAGAACAGCCTAAAAAGAGTAATATGTTTATATATATATTTCTATTAAATGCTTTTCTGTTACAATGAGGTTGCTGAACCCTGTTCAGTCCACTATCAACAAAAGAAAACAAAAAGGAACAGATTGGAAACATCATTAATTGCAATGTGAATCCATCTCTTAAATGTCCAATAGTCAGTGCCCAATGATTAAAAATGGAAGCATCTTCTAAAAACTATGAGCTCATTCCTGCAAAGTCTGGATCCTAGATCCATAAACCAGCTCAGAATGTATAACAAGTATTATCATTACCTACACTGGAAGTTAAAAACACTCACCTCATCTTCTACACGGTGTTATTTAAACCTACCTTCCCTTCATAAGTATTGCTTTTCTTGCTTTCTGCAGTAATTTTCTTTTTCAGCACCTTATTCTGTTGAAATAAAACAAAACAAGCACTGTACCTCAATAAGTTAATAGAATTATGTCATGGTTTAACTGCATCAAGATATTCCAGCTTTCATCAGGCAAATAACTCTTTGTTGTGCAGCTCAGGTTCCAGAACAATTCTTCAAACAAATGAATGTTCAGCTAATTTCTGTGATAATTACTGTTTCTTCACGACCTTAAGAAAGGCTCCTCCTGAGCAGCAGCAGGGAATAACAAATGAGGTGCAGAATGGAAATTAAAACTGAGATGCTGCTGACAGAAGGTGTCAAGATGTCATGACCAAAAATACAAGTTATTTATTTTTACAGTGAAGTTACTACAGTTTGTGCCAGTGCAGAATTCTTTTCTACTAGTGGTAACTGAGATACTCATACACGTACATAAATAACACTATGCACTAAATGAAAAAGAGTAGAAGTTTATTAAAGATATTATTTTTGTAATTGCTCTTTTCAAATTAAGGCTCATTTAACAAATCAAGTGATCCCTAAGATGACTCTCTAATTTGCTCAGGGTTAGGATAAGAAAAGAAAATGTATAAGTTACATAGGTGTATCTAAAGGCATCACAGCAGACAAAAACCTGCTGGAAAGGCAACCCAAAGTATAATGTGTTTATGTATTTGTGACATTTAAAATCTCTACACACCTCCTGCTGCAACTCTTCAATGCATTTGGTTTTATTTTCCATCTGTTTCTTTAAATTATTCATCTGAAAGAGATATTTCAGACATGAATTAGTAAGTTCTACAAATGACTCCCTATGTGAGCAATTCCTGTAGATGTTCTCAAACCTGCCCTTGCACCAGTCTGGTTTGTTCCAATGGGACTGAAACACCAGCTGCCATGTTAGAATAATCAGAGTTTTAGCCATAAAGTACCACAAGATGTTAATTAATAGCAGTGAACCAGTTCCTTAGTGGTTATGGAGTTAAGAAAGAAGAAGAAAAAAACCCCAAGATCTTCACAATTTAAAAAATGCACTTGTATGAAGTTCCCTACATCCATGAAAAAATGAATTTTCCCAATTATTTTCTAGAATCTTCAATGGCTTTTCCTTTCTTGAAATTTCATTTTCAGTTCTCTTAACCTGAAATTAAATTGTAAATCTTTGACTTTTACAATGAAATTTTGAAATTTGCTAAAAACCCCAGGTTGCTTTGAACCAATAGAAAGAAAAGTAAAAATGTTTGAATCTATTTCAGCTCAAACTCACACTACATATAAAAAGCTAATCCAGAGCCCATCCATCACTGAGTGGGTATATGAAAAAACAGAAAAGCAGGTTCTCTGTTTGCCTGAAAACAAATAAATCTTTAATATTAAACTTCCAGCACAGAGTGAACATCCCAGTGACTGTGCTTGTCTTTTGAAATACCAGGGCTCACATGGGGACATGCAAGGGCACAGCTGGCAGCAGCTGGGAAAGAAGAAACCTCTGGCAGAGATCACATCCCCCAGGCAGAGCTTTGCAGAAAAAATCCCAACAAAGATTTTACATTCAATGCTGCCCTGCAGGTTCTGTAAGATATTTTCATGACACAGGACATACATTTTCTTCTCTTTCATCCAGTGTACTTTTCATCTCTTCACCAGTCTTTGCCATTTTCTCCTTCAAAGACTCCAGTTCATTTCTAAGTGCCAAATTAACAAGCATTAGTAAATATTTCCTTATTGCCTTTAACTTATTTTCAGTACTTCTAACAAACCCATATTTTATTTTCTGAAAAGAGCTGCTAATGTTGATGGGAACTTCACATAAGCTGCTCAATGAAAATGTTCTTAAAATGCAGCAACAGGCCCAGTAAGTCAATATGTGAACTGTCCATACTTCTTGTAAGTAGGAAAAGATGTTCCAGGAACCCAAGGAAAATACATCCTGACCTGGACTATTGCAGTGCAGCTGTGAAACATGGGAGCTGCCTGTCTGTTGAACTGGGGATACAGAGAGTAACTCTGATCCAGTTTTGCCTTGTCACATTTCATCCATAACCTTCAGCTTCCATTTGAATTTCCTTCACACCTGAGATGTCTAATGCAAAACAAGACAGCTCCTACTATGGAATACAAAATGATGGCAAACATTGTTCCTGCAGCAATTGGTATTTCTATCTCAGAAAATTTCTACTTGGCCAACAGCAATTCTGAATAGTTTCTGTTTAGCCGTGTAATCTAAAAAAACATTAATCAAAAAATCCCAGAAAGCAACATTTGAACACAACTAACTATTTGAGTCTACTTCCTTTAACAATATCAGTTATTAATATTTGGTTTTACTTGCCTTAGCTGGCTATTTGCCTCTTCTAGATTTTCAACTAACTGCTTTGTATTGTCTTCTTTTTTCTTACTATCCTAAATAAAGACCCTTGTGTCAGCAAAGAAATAAAATTCAAAGTGACTTCTTAAAAAATTCAAAGCCATCCAAAGCACACAGACCTGCCTTGTTCACAAGTGTAAATACACTTCCTTTCCAATTCAAACACAAAAAAATTTGCTCAGGCACTCTACAGATCCAAGTCATGTTGCAGCTCATCATCTAATTTGTAAAACTGAGTCATTTGCCAAATTGAGTATTGTCCTTTCAAGAAAGCTGGAAGTTTACAACTTGCCTCTTGTTGTTCTTGCAGCTTCTGGAGTTCTGCAGCCACAGCATTTTTCTCTTGTGCTGTTTGTTCTTTCTCTAGTGAAAGCTTACTGAGATACACTGTTAGCTGTTCATTCTTTAACCTAATTTAAAACAAATGGCCAAGAGGAATAAGAAGATGCATTTTGAAATCTCCTTTTAAATTAAAAATACCCATTATCAAGTGTTATTCCATGCTGAAAGAAGTCCAGGCCTTTATCTACAAATATAAGCTTTGCAGCAGAGTCAGAGAGATGTACGAAGGTGCCAGAAGAAGGAAAGAAAATCAGAGCCAACTTTTATATATATATAATGGTTAGTGAAGATTATGTATTTTAAAGCAAGATTAACAATGAATTCAGAAACTTTCTCTTCTTGTTAAATAAGTGAAAGAACAACTACATATGCCATAGAATACACATAAATAGATAAGTGGAATTTAGAAATGTAAGTATATAATTAATGGCATATATGTGGTTCAAAATTTCCATTAGAAAACAATCATAGTTCATTTCACTGTGGATTAAAGCAACTTCTATATTACACCAAAACTAATGAAATATCCCATTTTCAAAACGGTCATACGCCTCTTGTTCAAGATCTGTTTTTAGAGTCACAAGCTGCTTTAAATAATCTTGTTCCTTCTTAGCTGTTCTTGTCAGCTGTGCTTTCAAACCGTGGAATTCTTTCTGCAAAATGAAAAGGAAGAGTTTTGAGTTCCCATGTGCAAACTCCAACTGCTGGAGGTCATCAGACATGAACTAAGAGCACAAGGCTTTCAGAAGAACCCAACAACATCCATGCCATGGATTATCCAGATTGGATCTTTCCAGTCTCTGCTGGGATCTGGAAGTGGTGTGAGATAGTGAACTGTGATACCAGTGCTGTTCATGTCTGTCCTCTGCTGTGAGTTTCATTACCTGGGCTGCAAAATTCGGGTGGGACCCTGCTCTGGGTGCTGTTTCTTATGTATAAACTTGTATCCAAGTCATGATGTGCAACTTCACTATTTCTAAAAACATGTAACTGTTGCCTTTCTTCAGACCTCTCTCATTTGGAGAGTATTTTCATTTCTCTCTCCAAATGTTTCTCTCTCTGCAAATTTTCTGTACTAGCCTCAAGATTCTTCTTCAGTAAAAGTGCTCCAATTTACCCATTTTAGAAAATGAGTGAAACTTAGTTCAGAACACTCAATGCACAGAAGCAGACACAGTAAAATGCACACCTGATTTCACACTATCCTAACTTTAGTTGATATGAATTCTTGTTAGGCTTGTAAATATAAAATCATAATGAAAATAAACCTCTGTTAAGAGTGTATTTCATAAAGCTTATGAAGCTTTCTTATAGCTTCATATAGCTGTGACAGAAAATGGGCCTATGTCACAGCACAGCAGGGTTCACAGAGGCCAGAGCTAATTACCTTCCTGGAAGGAAGAAAAAATGGGAAAACTTTATATCCAGAGGGAGTGGCATTTGAATGGGCATGAACAAAGAAGGAAATAACCAAAAACCTTGAGAAGGAAAACCAAAAACATGGGAGACAAGAAAAACCAAAAGCACAGGAGACAAGAAAAACCAAAAGCACAGGAGACAAGAAAAACAGAGGCAATAAAGAATTCTTCAAAGAAAACACTGAAATTGTGTGTGAGAAAGTTTAGTAGAAATGTTAAGGTAGACTGGATGGAGTTTACTTATGACATTTAAGATACTTACAAAGCAAGAGGAATTTCATATGAAGAGCAAATGCCATGAGATTAATAAAATGAACATTTACCAGAGTTTCTGACAGCTCTTCAAGTTGCACTTCTTTATCACATTTCACTTTAGTCATCTCTTCTACAGCACATGGAATGTAAAATGAATGGAACATAAATGATTTTTCATATTTAGCAGGCAGTATAAAACATTTCCCCTTTTGCAATACCCAGTTCTCAAAACTTGTTGGATTAAGTTAAGAAACTGAAAAGCTAATTTATGACTTAATCTAAATGTAGACTTGAGAAAATGATTCAGACATTAGCAAATCTATATCTGAAGAGAAACTGAATATTTATCTTAAATAAAATTTAGAGCCTATTATGTTTTCCACAAATATAGCTTCAAGTAAACCATGGACTGTAAGACTAGATCATTCTCCAAGTATTGATGCACCTGCATTGTTCCAGAAAAAAAATATGAACTGCTGAAGGTATCACATAAATATGCTGGGAAAGGAAACCAGTTGTTACTAACTTCTAAATGGTTTCTATGTGCACATTCACAATTCTGGGATTTTTTGCAAGTTCTCAACAGCAAGGCAGAGCTCTTACTCTGGGGACTAAGGAGCACATCCTAGAAACCACAGGATGTCAAATTGATGATATTTAAAGACAACCCCTGCCAGCATCATTGCACTTCCAGCATGGGGAGGGTCACAGAAACCTCCATGGGAGGTTTTGTCTCTGCTGCACAAGTCACTCCTGGCACCTGCAGTGCTGCTGCTCTGAGCTGCAAACCAAAATTACCTCCAGAAGAATTCATGCATGAATGGTCTGACTATTGGAGCTGTGCACAGCACTGCCCTGTGGCTGCTGCCAGCACCAATGACCCCCAAAGAAAAGGGATCAGCTGAGTAAAAATAAATCCAGGCATTCCTGACAGGTACAGGCACTGTAAAATCATTTCTCCAGCTACCAGAGACAGTCCATTTCCAGAAAAGAGCAGAAAACATTTTTATTACTGCCCAGCTCATTTTCTGCCTTTCTACAAGCCTTACCCAGTTCAGCAGATTTATTCTGGAGCTCCAAGATAAGCAGCTTTGAATCATCTTCAGATTTCTTTAATCTAAGGAAATGGTAAATGAAAAATCCCAAATGTAGGGTACAAAGCACTGCATTTGAAACTTACAGGACAATAAGACAAAGTCTTAGCACAAGCACTTTAAGAACATTTATCTTTCAACAGGCAGGTGATAGATCTGCCTGCAACACACATCAAATTTCACTTTTAAAACCTCAGAACAGTAGACATAAAAGTAAACAAATATATACCTACAGAAATCTGTATTTCTTAAAGACAGAATTATGAAAGTTGGAGGGGGCAAAAGATTACTTTTTATACAGTATCAACTATCACAAACAAAAAAAATACATTAAATTCTCTGCATTTAGACCACTGTGTGAAAAAAATTTCAGCTTCATTTCCAATTGTTATTGATTTCGTCATAGACTGCAACCTGTAAGATCACTCTTGGAATTTAAACTCATTAATTTACCTATTTTGTTCTTCTTGCAGCAAGCTTTTCAAATTGGCAACAGAAGTCTCAAACTCCTCTGTCAGGGCTGCAAGCAAAGCCTTCATTTTTTTACATTCTTCCTCCTGCTCTTCCTTTTCTCCAGTGACCTGAATTAATGTTTTCACTGTAGTCTGGAATTCAGTTTCCAAGTTCTTCTGAGTAACCTTCAAGACATGATATCATTTCTAAACATGTTTTGCAACAAAGATCTACAGCTGTTTCATGTCTAAAGTATCCATAATTACTTATGCAAATACTCATCTAGTCTATTTGTACTGTAAAACTATAAGCAAGGGGTACCTCTGCCTTTTGCAATGAAATTTTAGCCTCTTCCAGCTCTGCCCTCAAATGTTCTTTACTGCCCTGGGATTCCTTTAACATTTCTTCATTATGTACTAAGCAAAAAAAGATGTTTATATTTTTAAAAATAGGATTATTTACTAAAAAATGCTGCTAAAAATGGAAAATTACATACATTTAAAGAATGTAACAAAGACTAATGGTACTGACATCATATACTATAAAATAATATATAAAATTTGAATATGGATGGCTTAAAAGTATTGGCAATCAAGTCCTGAAAAGTAAGTTTCCTCAGTGACATCTGCCTGACTGTAAATTTGCAAAACTGAAGCAACATATTTTTCCCTTGTAATTTTCTAAAGCTCTCACTGCTTGACTCACCCTTAAAACTGCCCTGCCAGTCCTGCTCCCACATGAGCAGCTCCTGTTCCAAACAAAAATAAGGCCCTCAAGGCCCCAAAATTCTGCTGCCAACCAGCAACAGAATAAGACTATCATGGCCCTGTTTCCTATGCTTCTATAAACAATTACATATAATAAATAAAGATTCATAAACAATTACATTTCAATTCTATAAACAATTACATTTAAACACAGGAGGCAGAACATTCTTACATTTTGCTTCCATTAAGTCAGCAATCTTATTTTGTGACGTCTGCAGCTGAGCCTTGATGTCTTTTATGACATCATCTTTTTCATCTCTCTGTATGGTAAGAGCTGAAATCTAGAAAAATGCAAGAAATATCATCATGAAGTCTGGAGAAGGGACAGATATTAATTTTCATTTGTACCCAGGTATGATAAGCAGACATTTTGCTGTCATTCAAGTTAGATTAGATAGATTAGATTAGATTAGATAGATAGATAAGATTAGATAGATAGATAGATAGATAGATAGATAGATAGATAATATTTGGCTAGATATAATCTTAGCCAAATATTGATCAAGTCACATTACTCTAAACAAAAAAGTTCTCCAATTCAAAATCAAACCATAAATTCCAGTAGACTAAAGAGACTGAAACACCACTAAACTTAAAAGAATTTGACTTAAATGCAGCTTCAGATGTTATTTTGTCTTTTTTACTAATACCCAGAAACACTTCTTGGCTCTTGCATTGCCCCATTAGTCCCAAATAAAGCTCTACATCTTAGATGGCAAAATGAGCAAATCTGCTTTTCCTTTTGACTGACTTCCAGTCTGCATTCTTTTTCAAATTTTTCCACTTTTTCTGCTTCTTCTTTTACTTTGGAGATACAGTAACATCCATAGTTAACATTCTAGCTGAAATAAACTCCAAGCTCAATACAACTTCCAGTTTAAGGTTGCCTGGAATTGTACAGCTGTACCATTTGTTTCCCAAGAGTAATTGCTGAGGCAATGTTTGATTTTATAATGAAAATACAAACAGAAGAGAGCATGTGAGAATGAAACAGGAACATAGCAGGCTATACATAGAGAGAGAGAGCATTTAGCTAAAGTTTCTGTAGCTATACACTCGTGCATTATCATTTAAATAAACAAACTATGGGAAGTAAGTACTGATCTCTAGACTGTTCTTCACAGACAAAACTTCAATTTTGAGTGACTGTTTGAGAAATAAAGTTCCAGCTTTGGCCCAGTGGAACAGCAACAGAAGGGGCCAGGCAGTGACCAAAGGCAGCAGGAATAAAAGAAGGGTCCCAGTGTCTCAGTGTGAGCTGCTCACCATTCCAGCACTTCACATCTGCCTGCCCTGAAACTTCATGTGTAACACAAGCTATGAAGTACAAAACTGAGCCAGCTGCATAAACTCAATAAACAGAATTCTCACATTTGAAACTCATTTCCAATCTGTCGTTCTCTGCTTGCACACAAAGCTCTTCAAATGCCACCGTCATTCTCTAAAAACAAAATTTAATATTTGAAGTTCAATACTGGAAACCCTGGAACTTCTCCAGGGGCTGCTGCCCACCTCAGCCATTCTGAGGAACCAGCAGGGAGGTGAAACAGAGCCCAGAAAGAAGCCAGAAGCTGTGGCAGTGACCCAGCACTAAGCACACATCACCCAGATCACAGGGATCTACATCCCACACACTGCTGGCACCTTCTCCATTTAATGTGCTTTATAGAACGCAAAAATCACTCTTGAAAAGGGATTGAAAACCCAACTTCATGCATCACACATGACATGATACCCACACATGATGGACACAAACAGTATCCCAACATAAACATGGAACTCAGCTCAGCTCACATAACTCACATTCCTTTCATCAAGCTTGCTCACTTACTTCTACGTTGCTGTGAAGTTCCTCATACAATTCTATTGTTGCTTCCTTTTCCTGTTCATCTATCAAAGCAAGAACATATAAGAAAGGTTTTCTTTTGGACAAGAATGCCAGCTGCCCAAGTCATAATTTTTAATCAGCATAATGAATTAACAAAGGAATTATCAGCTCCATTCTTACTAAATAAGTCATTATGAAACATGGTGCCAAAAGTTACAGAATCTAGGGAAAATGTGTATTTCATTGAAACATTAAGCAAGCTCAACTTTTAAATTTCCTTCCCAAGATATTTTTTTTCTGTGAAAAGTGTAATTCTGGATCAGTTTATGCGACCATATTAATTATTATAGTATTAATGCTGTTGAATAATAATGTATCAAAACTGTTAGTATTTATAAACTGTAATCTAGGGTTTAGCACTTAATTTCTTCCTATCAGCAGATGCTGATAGAGCATCTGAACTGTCATTATAAAATTGCAACACTCCATGTCCATATTTTCCTTCTTTCCTTTCACTTTTGTAATTGATACTATTTTTTCCTAAGAAAACAATAAAAAAGAGAACAGTAAAAGAAACAGCTATCAAAAAAGAACAGTACATCTATATACAAGGATGTCTACAATTAAGGCTAAAAAGAGATAGACACTCCTTAAGTATCCAGGATCAAGTTAGTAAAATTATAATGATTATAATAACAATTCTAAATTGCATATAAAGCAAAATTCCCAATCAATAACATATTTTAAAACCTCAAGAATTTAAACTTCATTAAGTTATCCAACTGTCTTGGCTTGTTCAGTTTCATGAGAAGAATTCCAGTTACTCATTATACCTTGGGGTTCAGACCTTTTTTCCCCACAAATGTGTGATGGCTGAAAACAGGAAAGGTCAGCTCTGGGAATTTGTTACAGAGTGCTGGGAATTCAGAGTAGATTCTACTGCCTAAAACCAGGCATGAAGTGTCACTTCTCATGTCTGAATACATTCCCAGAGTGTGGCTGGGACTGCAAAGCTTCAATGGGCTGAGCAGCCTTGGGGAGCCCTGCCCTGCCCTGCAGTGGCTCCAGTGCCAGTCGGGGCTGTGGGCACTGCCTCAAACCTGGAGCACTGTTTGGGCACCCAAAGAGCTCCCAGGCTGGCAACCTTGCAGCAAACAATCTCACTGCCTTCAAAAGCCCTCTGCATTCAGCATTACAAACCACAAATCTGTTAGACCTGGGGCTTCACTTCCAATTTTGTGAGCCACTTAAAATTCACTTCTCATTCTGAGAGCCACATCCAGTCGATCTCAACTGTAGAACTTTTCTGAACAGCACGAGAAATTTCTTCTTCTTGCTTCTGTTTGTGAATTCAGAAGAGCTAGAAGTACCTTTATCTGATAAATAAAAACTAAAAAAGCATTTACATTTGCTGGTCTTCTCTGTGAAGCGAGTGCAGGTGCCCTTGAGCAGATTACACAGATGCCTCGAAGCAGCAGCTCTAAAGGAGGGAAAAATATCATGTTTGCACAGGAGTGCACAGTGCTTTGTGCACCTAAGGAGTAACAATGGAAATGACCTTCAAATTTTAACAGCTACATAAAACTGCCCACATGGAAACTGATTATTTCCACCACAAAAAAATATCCTTGGTTCTATTACTTACTCTTTCAAGAGATCTTTATTTTCACATATCTCATCTTCCAGTTTCAAATGGAGTTTCTCATTTTCAAACCGATTTCATGGGGAACAGATGCAAAAAGACACTGTTATTGAAAAATATATTAGAAATGCACTTGAACTTCTCAAATCCCTCATGAAAAAGTCACTTGGGGCATCAGTAGACAGAAGTCTGTTTTATCTGGTATTACATGCTGAGTCATCTCTTGCATGAAAGATACAATAATTAATGAACAATAATTTACTAGCAAATGAGACACTTACAGGTATATTCTTCATACCTACCCTCACACAGGACAGGTGCCTGCAACTTCTCAAAATAATCATTTTCTCAAGGCACAAACCAAACTGCAACAGTCTTTAATATTTAATTGTATCAATAATAGTGTCATACTGAATCACGAAGCACTGAACTTCATCTATTCAATGTACACTATACAATACTGGCCTGCAGTTCTTGAATGGCTTTATTCTGTGCTTCAATAATCTTTCTATTCTCTTGGAGTTTTCTTTCTTTCTGGTTTAGTTCAGTTTCCACAGTCAGTTTCCACTGCTTGATCTTCTCAGCCTCTTTGTAGAGTTTTGAGAACAATTCATTCGTTGTTTCTGGATTCTATTAGAATAGGTTCCACAAGTTAATCTCAAATACTATCTAATTAATAGTATATAATATCTAATTAATACTGTTGTAGATAATGTATTTATCTCTTAGAAACATCACAAGAGTAATATTTTTTCCACAGATGGTGATATAAGCTTATATATGATCAGGAGCCCAAGTTTAAATCTTTGTGCATCCTCTGTGTATGTATCAAAAGGCATTACAGGGCACATAGGAGAAACAAATACAATGAAATATCCCAAACCCCCTTCAGACATCACCAAATAGGTGGGCTTAAAGACACGGATAACTGCAATCCACCAAAATCAACAAAAATTTTGCCAGAATTATCAGTGAAGCCAAATTTCCTTCTAGCAGGTTCTTCACCCCATTTCTGTCCTCTCCTTCTGACAGACACTGCTGAGTTAAGTAAAAGCAGCTTCAGAGACTTTGCCCAGGAGTACCTGTGATATTGCCATGGACACACACAGAATCACAGAATCACAGAATCACAGAATCACAGAATCACAGAATCACAGAATCACAGAATAATGAGGCTGGAAGAGACCTCTCAGATCATCGAGTCCAACCTATCCCCTGATACCTCCACTGCAGCACCAAGTGCCATGTCCAGGCTTTTTTTAAACACATCCAGAGATGGTGATTCTACCACCTCCCTGGGAAGAGCATTCCAGTGCTTCATTATTCTTTTAGTGAAAATTTTTTCCCTAATATCCAACCTATCCCTTCCCTGCTGTAGCTGGAGACTGTGTCCTCTGATTCTGTCAGTGCTGCCCGGTGGAAGAGACCAACCCCACCTGGCTCCAGCCTCCCTGCAGGAAGCTGTAGAGAGCAATAAGGTCACTCCTGAGCCTCCTCTTCTCCCGGCTAAACAGCCCCAGCTCCTTCAAACGTTCCTCACAGGGCTTGTGTTCCAAACCCCTCACCAGCCTTGCTGCCCTCCTCTGGATGTGCTCCAGCATCTCAACGTCCTTCCTAAACTGAGGGCCCAGAACTGGACACAGCACTCAAGGTGCAGCCTCAGCAGTGCCCAGAACAGGGGCAGAATGAGCTCCCTGCTCCCGCTGGCCACACCATTCCTGACCCAGGCCAGGAGCCATTGGCCTTCTTGGCCACCAGGGCACACTGCTGGCTCATGTTCAACCGGCTGTCACCAGCACCCCCAGGGCCCTTTCTGCCTGAGCACTGTCCAGCCACACTGTCCCCAGCTTGGAACGCTGTAGGAGATTTTTGTGGCCAACATGTGGAACTCAGCACTTGGACTGATTAAACTTCATGCTGCTGGACTCTGCCCATCCATCCAACTGATCTAAGTCTCTCTGCAGAGCCCTCCTTCCTCCCAATAGATCAACACAAGCTCCCAGCTTAGTATCCCCTGCAAATTTACTGATGAAGGACTCGATGCCCTCACCCACGTTGTCTATAAAAACATTAAACAGAACTGGTCCCAGTACAGAGCCCTGAGGGACAGCACTGGTGCCTGGCTGCCAGCTGGATGCAGCACCATTCACCACCACTCTCTGGCCTGGCCATGCAGCTGGTTCTGAGCCCAGCACAGAGTGCTCCTGTCCCAGCCATGGCTGCAGCTTCTCCAGGAGTGTGCTGTGGGAGACAGTGCCAAAGGCCTTGCTGGAGCCCAGACACACAACACCCACAGCCTTTCCTGCATGCACCAGGCCGTCACCTGCTCACAGAAGGAGCCCAGGTTGGTCAGACATGACCCATCCTTGGTAAAGCCCTGCTGGCTGGGTCTGATAGCCTGGCCATGCTGGGAGTGCTGTGTGATAGCACTCAGTGTGAACTGCTCCATTATCTCACCTGCCACTGGGGCCAGGCTGACTGGCCTGGAATTACCAGGATCCTCCTTCCTATTTTTTTTGTACATGGGTGTCACACTGGCCAGTGTCCAATCCTCTGGAACCTCACAGTGAGCCACAACTCCTGATAAATGATGGAGAGAGGCTTGGCAAGCTCATCTGCCAGCTCCCTCATCACCCTGGCATGGATCCCATCTGGAACCAGGGATTTATAAATATCCAAGTGTCCCAGCAGTTCTCTGCTCACACACAGAGCAGGAAGGAAAACCACCACCCTTGTGCCCTTACAGCACCTTGAAAGTGCCCTACAAGTAGTGCTGGGCCAGTGGTTGAGGCAGGGAGAGCAACACACGAGTCCCAAGGGCCCTTTGGTTCATTTACAACACCCCCAAACACCACCCTTGTTTTGGCTGCATCACAGTTTTGTTACAGTCCTGATGGTACTTTAATAGCTTAGGATTAAAAAAGTCTAAAAAGTTGTCAGGGATATGAAAAACAGCAGAGAGAGCACAAGAAATGTGTTTTATTTTGTGGTAGCAAACAGTGTTTTGTAGCTGCAAAGTAGAGAAGCTATTGCAAAAAAGCTGAGCTGCACTGAGTTGTGCTAAAGCAGAGATCTGCTGGTAAAGACACTGTGAAAGGAATCCAGTGCTTGAGGAAACCACTGAATTCATTGTTTTACAGATAAATTAATGCCAGACAACGCAATTGGGATAATCTACTTCAGTTTTCCAAAGAACACTCTGACTTCAACCCTTCTGCCCCTCAACAGAATATTCAGCAGCAGTTCGACAAGGATACTTAAGTGTTTAAATCTTACTCTAATTAAAGCTCATGGACTTTGCAGACACTTCAAACAAAGAAAAAAACAACAACAATATTGCAATCACCTTAATTTTTAAAGATTAATTTCCAGGTGTGTTCACTAAATCACAAGTATCTCCTCTAAGTGATTCAGCTTTAAACAGGAGACAGAAAACATTATTCCCTTTTGACTGCTTCCTTTAGGCCTGAAATATCTTCTGAAAAATGCTTTAGGCACTGTTTGGGAACAAATTCAAAAGACCCCAAGGAATTAGATGTGCAGATTTGATACTTAGCTGACCTCTTCATCTACTTCAGAGCAAAGTTTCACTTGCTGTGAAATTGTATCTGAAACATGAAGAGATTTTGATCAATGTATTTCTAAAAAAAGTAACAGTGAAACTGTATTTAACAGTTACAGACATGAAAATTAAAACTTGACAATATATAAAAATCTAAAGAAAGTGCATGGCAAATATTCCAATCGTACCTGAATCAGTGATTTCTCCATGGCTCAACACATCGAATGGCAGCTTAAAGTCATCATCTGAGCGTCTGTTAATATCCTGCACAAATTTAAAAATTAGTTCCTTAAGAGTAGATTTGCAAAGAAGAATTATAAAAGGCAGAAAAAATCCCTACAGATGATGTGAAAATAGAATGTGTCATTAATTAAACAGCTGCCTACAATTTTCAAAGCCCAAGGTATTGGTAATGGCTTTGGAACTCACTTCTTACTTCCCAGTGGTTGATCAAACTGTTGGTGTTCTGCAGTTTGATTTATAGACTGTGGCCAAAGGGGAGCTTTCAATGCAGGGAACTCAGCAGCTCCTGCCTGTCTGGGCACTGGTGCATGGCAAAGGACTCAAGGAGACAAATTACTTTTCTGAAGACTTTTCAGTAGTTGATATTTCTTTTTTGCTTTACTTCCAAGGGCACTTCTAAACGATATCTGATTATGTTTCAGTATGAAAATTCCCTTTTACAAGTTTTTTAAGTCACAGAAGTTCATCCTGTAAACAGCAAACTCATCTGCTGTCAGAATATCCTGTTTGAATCTCAACATATTTCATAAGGAGCTTTGACATGAAAAAATAACTTGTTGAATTCTCATAACTCAGTGTGGGGACAGAACATTTTCACTGCACACCTGATCTGGTGAGACCAAGACGCCAATGTGAGCATCTGAGTGGGGCCTGTGGGAATCCATAAAATCAGAGGGGTTTCAGAAAGCTGCAAAAGGCAGCCTCAGAGACAGCAGAACTGTGATTAGTGCCAAGCAGTAGCCATGACATAGGTCAGCAGAAAAATTAGGCAAAAAGTAGAAAAGTAATGACAAATAGAACAATGGTCTGTGTATTAATGCTTGGCTAGAATAACTCCCTAAGCTACAGAAAAGTTTATCTAGCAAGATATTAGAAAGTTCTAAGCTTAATAATGGAGCTCTGTGCATTGGGCTCAGCCCGGCCCTTGCCGCTCGCTGCCGCCCCAGGGCACGGCTGCCAGAGGGCGGCAGCAGCAATGCCCGGGCCAGGCGGGGCTCCACGGCGCCGGGCCCGGCTGGCACTGCCGGGGCAGCAGGCGGGGCTGGGGCCGAGATGCGGCGGGCCGGGGAGGGGAAGGGCAGCCCGGGCTCGGGACTCACCCATGAACCTGACGGCCGCCTCTCGCAGGGACTCCTGTGGGCTCTCCACGTAGCACAGGGCCCGGCGCAGGTGCTCGGCCACTCGGCTCCTGTCCTGTGCCAGCTGCAGAGAGCGGCAGGAGGGAAGGGTTGGTGCGGGCTCAGCCCCTGGGCCGGGCGCTGCCTGTGCCCAGCCCCGGCCTCCCCTGGCCGCAGAGTCCTGAGGCACGGCCAGCAGCCGCTGGCCAAGGGCTCCCGAGGGGAGGGGGCAGCGGGCCGGCTGCTGCCCGGGGAGCCGCAGTGCCGGCCCGCAGCCCCCCCGGGCCGGGGCTCCATGGGCACCTGGCTCTGGCCCACGGGAGCCGGGAGCAGAGCCCGCGTGGCTCAGGGAAGGCAGCGGCGTGTGGGGCGCAGGCTGGCGGCCGTGGCTGCAGCACTGGGCAGGGGCTCAGCTGCCGGCCGCACTCACTGAGCAGTGCGGTCAGGGGGCTTCTCCAGCCTGAGGCTGGGGCTTGCAGGCCGTCCTTACCAGGGCCTCGCCGAACCTCCAGGTCTGACCCAGCTGCAGCATGTGTTGGAGATCCTTTCTGTGCAGGAATGTGGCTGAACAATGCAGCGTTTCCCGGGAGTCCTGGAGAGCAGCAGAGACCTGGCGATGGCACCAGAGCCCAGGGCCCAGGACCCGCACAGGTCCCTGTACCAATGCCAGGAGGAGGCTGCAGCCCACGAGGCCACAGAGCAGGAGGCAGCCAAGCCCCCCTGCCAGGGGGCCGGCAGCAGCCGCTGAGTCCTCACCTCTGCCACAAGCTGGTTCTTGTCATGGCAGTGGAAGAACAGTGGGAGCAGGCTCTGGCGCACATGTGACTTCAGGGCCTTTTTTTCCTCTTCTGGCCAAAAATACAGCATCTCTCTGAAAATGAACATGGAGCACACCTGCACCTGGTTATCATCCTGTATGAAAGAAAGAAGAGACCTCAGCATCGGCTGCTTCACACCCATCTGGGCACAGGCCTGAAAATGCACAGGGCACAAAGTTTGCAGGCAGCAGCCAGTGGCCATGGCTGGAGGCGCAGAGCCTTACGTTGTCAAAGAGCGGCAGGAGCGCCCCAGCCAGCTGCAGGGCGAGGGGGCTGGCTAGCGGGGCACCATTGCACAGGAACAAACGGCTGAGGAGAACCACGGTCATCCTAAGCATGTTGCTGTCATTTTCCTGCAGCAGCTCCACGAGCCTTTCACGCAAACTCCACATTCTTATTGCGGCCTGCGTGGAACATGAGTGTGTGAAAGGCCATCCTGCTGCCACAGGGCCCAGAGGCCAAAGGCCTGTGCCAAAGCACTGGAGCAGCTGAAGCGGGAGGCAGGAGAGCTGGGAGCAGCTGCCTCAGCACCCCAAGGCCAGGCAAGGGCAAGCGACTGCCTTGCTCAGCCCCACGCTGGCAGCATGGCTTCAGCCGCTGCCCTCTTCTCACCGAGACACTGGTGCCGAGCACCAGGAGGCCTCTGAGTGCCAAGCGACGCATCTCCCTGCACTCGCTCTGCAGCTTCTTGGACATGACCTCCAGGATGCTGTCACGGCATTCACTCAAGTCCAGGCAGTCCAGGGTCTGAAAGGCACAAGGCTGGTGATGGGGGAGCTGCACAGGGCCAGGCCCAGGCAGCAGCACAGGGCGCGGGCACCGTCCCGGGCAGCTGCGGCCACGAGAGGGCACAGAGCCGGGAGGCAGCTCAGCCAGGCAGTGCTGGCCTTCAGCCTCACCTCCACAAGGAACGCCATGGCAGCCAAATCCCGGCATGGCGTGTCTTTGCAGAGCAGCCCAAGCAGGTGGAATGCAATTGTGGAACACAAGGCTTCAGATGCACGGTGCATTTCTCTGGTAGGAGGAAACAGGAAGCAAAACCCTGAGGTAGCAGGGCTAAAGCTCTCCCAGGACTGACTCACAGAGGTCTGGCCTTTCTCCAGCACCCAGCAAGGGGGAGCCGAGCCCCTCTCCCGGCCTTCTGCAGTCTCCTTGGCTGTCCCTTGGTGACAAGGCCTTGTGGCCCACGACCAAGGGGCCCCACTGTGTGGGGCACCCCGGGAACAGGGCACAAATGCCAGGGGCAGTTGGGGAGCAGGGCGTCTCACCTGGCCAGCATGCCCACAGCACAGTGGTGGGTGTCAGCACAGAGCAGTGTGTCCCAGCCATGCTTGTCTTCCATTGCCACCACCACATCCTCATAGTGCAGTCGGCAGAGCAGGGCCTTCAGGGTCTGCTCTGCAAAGCTGTGTGTAGAGAAAAGCCCAGGTCACGCTGGGAGCACTGGCTCCTGCCCTGGGCACGTGACAGGGACAGGAGGACTGGGATGGAGCACCTGTTGGGGCTGGTGGCAAGGCCGTGTTGCTGCTGGCATCCCTTCCAGAAGGTATCGGCTGCCTCTGGCATATCCAAGGTGCTGAAGAGCACTTGGAAGAGCAGATACACAAAGAGGCGAGGGAAATGAATGGTCACCACATGTGGGACACAGGGCATCTGGAGGATCTTCCACATCACCACAGTTGCCTGCAAAGGACAGAGCAGCCCGAGCTCAGTGCCGAGGTGTCCGTGTGGCAGGGAGAGGCCAGTGGAGACACAGGGGAAGCACGGGGCCTGGTGGCTCTGAAGCTGCCCCTGGGCCAGGTTTCAGCCCAGCAGGGAGAGGCAGCAAGACACCATGGTGGAGGGAGGATGGAGACCTGATGGAGAGGTGAGCTTGGGCTGAGCAAAGGCCAGTTGCAGAAACTCACAGCCAGGGCAAGGACAGCCGTGTGGTCCCCATCGGAGGTGCACGTGCTGTGCTCTGGCCAGTAGGCCAGAACGTCAAGGAGTACGAGCATGGCCGTCTCTGCAGTCCTGCACGAGCACATGATGGTCTTCCACATGGTCAAAGCAGCTCTGTGGGGTTAGAGCTCTGTCTCAGGGGGTTTGGGACACAGCACTGTGGCCTGGGCCACAGTGGGGAGCTGAGCTGGCTGCCAGCTCTGCCTCTGCCCACTGGCCCTCAGCACGCAGGCAGCCCAGCCCCATGGGGACTGGCCCCTGAGCAGCAGGGAAGAAGCATGGCAGAACACTGGGGACTGGCAAAGGGAGGAGCCAGAGGGCCCTGGAATTCTCTGTGTGTCAGACCACTGGGACAGGCTCTACAGGGTGATGAGCTGCTGAGCCCTGAGCCTTGTGGGCCCGTGGGCCCTGTACCTGTCACATGATGGGGCCACACGCAGGAGAGCCATCACCACATCAGCGGGCTGTGCCTCTGTCAGATCCAGAAGGGGCCTGTACAGGTTGTACTCAGGAAACTCATTTGCCACGAACCACTGGTAGATGTACCTGATCATGGCGGGCACCTGGAGAGGCAGGGGAGACTTGGAAAGCTGCCAGAGGGAGTCATGTGCCCAGCTGCCCCAGAGAAGTGCTTCCCTTGCCAGCACACCGCCATGGCCTCAAGGCTTACAGTGAGCAGCAGGCGTGGCTTGGGAGGCCAAGCAATTGCTGTGAGGATGGATGCCAGGCCACAGGCTGCTTACTTGCTTTGGACTGGAAGGACCCTCCTCCACAAGCATATCCAGCAGGGCAGCACTGGTGTTGGTTTTGAAGATGGGAGGGTACACTCTGACCACAGTGCCCATTACGCTGGTCTCTTCCTCCCGAATCCTCTTCATGAATTTGCACACCATCTGTAGCAGATGGGCAAGAAGCCGGGGATGTTGCATGGAGTGGTCCACACACGGTGCTGGGCTGAGCAGGGACAGCAGGCCCAGCCCAGGTGGGGGTGGCTGCAGGTACCTGCGCTGTTCTTCGGAAGCGGCCACGTCTGCGCTCCTGCTGCTGTGTGTGCTCCAGGGCTGCATCTGGCAAAGAGTGAGCGCAGCCAGAGCTGAGGGGCTGCGGGAGAGGCCGGAGAACACAGCCCAGCCCTGCGCTCCCCAGGCAGGGAGAGCCCCGGGATGCTCCAGGGGGATGGAGCACGGCTCCTACGGGGTGTCTGCCCGGCCCCTCTTCCGTCCTGTCCATGGGCATTTCCCCAGGGGATGGGATGGGATGGCATGGCATGGCATGGCATAGGGCCAAGTTAGCTGCAGGCTCCAGCCCTGCAGCCCAGCTCTGCTACTCACCCTCCTGCGGTGGTTGGAACGGCCCCACCTCTTCGGTCTCCTGTACTGGGGCAGCACCAGGGCCTTCTTCCTCGTCCTCCACGCCGACCAGCTTGGGCACTCTCGGGGCTCTCTGCTCCATGGCTGTTGTTGGAGCACGCCCCAGCAGCGAGCCCAGCCGGTGCCGCTCCTGCAGGGCCTCCTGCGCCTCACCTGCGGGCGGGACGCGGCGGTCAGCGCTCGGCCTGGGGCCAGCAACGGCCCCCGAGCGCCCCTCACCCGCCCCGGGCCGGCCATGCCCAGGCGTTCCATCTTCGGAACGCGGCACGGGAGGCTCGGGGCTGGCGGCCGCGCTGCCGAGCGGCGGAGCTCGGGCCGGGGAAGCCGCAGCGGAGGCGGCGGGAGCGGCTGCGCCGGGTGTGTCCTCCGCGGGCCCCGGGAGGAGCCGGGGCCGGGACCGGGGCCGGGACTGGAGCCTTCCTCGGGGCCGGAGCCGGGCTCGGGCCAGGCGGAGCCGAAGGGCGGCGATGCCGCCCCGGCCCCCGGCACCGATGCCCGCCCGGCAGCGCAACCGCCACCACGGCCAGAGCCGGGCGGAAGCGAGACCGCGGCGGGACGGCCGGGGCCGGGCTCGGGGCAGCCCCGCCCGGGGCCGGGGGCGGGCCGGGGGCATGGCCTGGCCCGGCAGGGGAGAGGGAGGCGGGGAGAGGAGAGGGACGCCGGGCAAGGGACCCCGAGAGAAGGGTGCCCGATAGCGGGAAAGGGAAAGAGAGAGAAAGAAAGAGAATAAAAGAAAGAAAGAGAGAAAACGAATCTGTTTTTTGCTGCTTCTTCCGCTGCTGCTGCCGCCGCTGCCGCCGCTGCTGCCGCTGCCGCCGCTGCAACTGAAGCACCGGGGCCGTTCGTCCCCGTGTCCGTTCCCCGCTCGCCCCACGAGCCCCACGTTCGAGCCCCGCGCGCCCTGGGGACAGCCCCTCCGTCTGCCTAAACACGGGAACCTTCCAGCGCTGAGCCCAGATGCAGAGCCCTGACTCCTGCACACTGGCACAGCGATCCCCTCGCCTGCTGCTGTGCATTGTCCTTGCTGAGGGTCAAACACTGTCGGGGCACCTTCCCTTGGGGTAGGATTCCTACCTGACCCAAGCACTGCACTTACATCTCCAGTGTTGCTTTCCAGTAAAAACAGGGGAAGGAAAACTGTGTGTGGCTCATGGTATTTTAGACCACCTAAAAATCAATAAGTCACTGATCTGAGAGGTGAGGTGCAGCTGGAATTACTGGGATGGAGAAGTAGTGCAACATGGAAAAGGAGAGCATAGAAATTAACAGAGGAAAACATCTTGGATTGTTTCCTTCATTTTCATTTCCCTTCTGGAAAGCTGTTTCAGTTTTCCAGGAATCTTCTCCTGTCTGCTCTTCCCAAGAATCTCTCATGGAGAGCAAGGTCGAGCTTCGGTCACAAGACTTTCCACCAGGAAATTACACCACTGGTGAAATTTTCATTGTGACTGTTTGTGCTGGTTTAGGGCAAATTTTGGGAGGAAACCTCCAGAAGGGGTCCGTCTAGAAAGCAAGTTCAAGCGGCCTCTCCCCCTACTAGTTCAGGAAAAGTTTTGCCTTGAGAAAAGTGAAAAAAACCCCAGTTTATTTCACAAGTAAAGTATTCACAAGCATGAAAAATGAACAATATTAACTCAAACCTCTGACAGTGCTGAAGAGATGGCAAATTCAGAAAGTCCTTTTTGTGGGTTGTAGTTGGCTCACTCGGTCTCTCCTGAGTCCTTCTGGTGCTGGAATGCAGCGTCCCAGAGCTCAGGGGGCCACAGGTGTGAGCTGCTGCCGGTGTTTTTCTGGGTTTTCAGTCCAGAGCAGGTTTAAACAATTCCAAGAAAAAGGAAAGTCACAGTCCAAAGGAACTTCTCTGCCTAAGCTAGCTAAAACCAAATTGCTAGACCTGGGCTGTGAAGGCATCGGGAAATTTCCAAATCTGGGCACTGGCGGTCCCAGCAAACACCAGAGCTGGATGATGCTGGAGCCAGAACCTGCAAAGTTCAAAATTATGGCTTTCTGTGCCAGCAAATTACTGGACTTGGGCTGTGCTGGCACCAGGTATTTTCCAAATCTGGGTACTGGGGCAGCAAACACAAGATGTGGTCGGTGCCAGACCCAGTAGCAGAAAGTTGCTGGGTTTTGGCTTTCTGTGCCAGCAAATTGCTGCACTTGGGCAATTTCCCAGCACTGGGAAATTTCCAGATCTGGGCACTTGCGCAGCAAACACCAGACCTGGGTGGTGCTGGTGGCAGCACTGGGAAGCTGCTGGGTTCTGGCTTTCTTTGCCAGAAAATTGCTGCATTTGGGTTGTGCTGGCACTGAGAAATTGCCAAATATTAACTTTCTGTGCCCGGAAATTGCTAGAATTATGCTGTACAGGCATCTGAAAAATTCCGGATCTGGGCACTGATGGTGTCAGCAAACACGAGATCAGAGTAGTGTGGGCACCAGGTATTTGCCTGGTTTTGCTTTCTTTGCCAGCAAATTGCTGCACTTGGGCTGTGGCGGCACAGGGAAATGTCCAGATCTGGGCATGGGCGGTGCCATCAAACACCAGGTCTGGGTGGTGACAGTCTTGGCACCAGGAAATTGCTGCCTTTTGTCTTCTTTTTCCAAAGAATTGCTGCACTTGGGCTGTGTTGGAATAAGAAATGTCCAGACTGGGGTACGGGCAGTGGCAGCAAACACCAGATCTTGGCATTGCCCGTGCCGGCAGCAGAAATTGCCAGATTTTGGCTTTCTTTACCAGAAAATTGCTGGATTTGGCTCTGCCAGAACAAGGGAATTTCCAGATCTGGGCACTGGTGGTGGCAGCAAACACCAGACTGGGCGGTGCCAGACCCAGCAAAGTTGGAAATGAATTTGTAAAGAATTTTTAAGGTTTGATAGAAGGTTTCTATAGTATGTATACAAGTGTCACGATCCATCCTTACGAACGGATTTTGTGGTAGTTTGTGGGTTGATCTCAGAGTGCAAAAAAAACCGACACGGTACAGAGAGTTGCTGCTATAACCAAAACAAATGTACCTTTATTGAATAACCACAGCAAAATGCATTGAGGAGGAACTGGGGGAAAAGGGAAAAATAAGGAAAAAGAGGGAGGAAGAGAAAGGAAGGTATAGAGCTACCAACTGTTTTACTAGGCCGGGACTAGACTCAGAGCTAAGCAAACTCATGCAGCCAGGTGACATTCTGTAACATCAGAAGCTGGCAATCATGAGCACTTTGCTGTCAGAAGGTTACAGTTTGCACTGGGCCCAGAAGTGTTTTTCCCTAAGGCAAAGCAAATTGAAATGTGAAGTTTCAAAGCTTCAAATGACTATGAAAGGAAACTGCAGAATAATTTCTGGAAGGGCAGCATTGTCAATGATCATGCAGCCCACCAAGAGCTGGAGCTGAATCCAGAATTGCTTCTTCCAACTGTGCAGGAATTCATTCCACTGGCAAGCACTGGTCCATGGGAACAAATGATCCCCTAGCTCGGGGCTGAATGGCACCCAGGCTGCAGTGCAGATTGGAGGAACCCTTGTCACTTGTTATTGGCCTCCCAGTGCACTCATCCTTCTGCAAACAAGGTGCAAACAACACAGCTGCACTGCTGTCCCGGGCAAATATACATACAGGTGATGTTGCCAAAGCAGTGCATCGTTTCCCAGTGAAATACATGACCTCTTCTTACGTATGGAATTGTGACTGAAGACACCTGTGAGCCAGAGCCGTGGGAGATTGCAAAGGAGCAAAGCTTTGGGATTTGGGCACACTTCTCTTGGTTTCTTTGCTCAGGCCTTTGGTGAGCACAGAACACACCTAGGTAGAAAACCTTTGACTAGATAGGATCTTTTGGATCCATTGTCCCCCAAACAGGTCAACAGGTGACTCTGTTGTAATGCCAAGTAACAAAGAGCAGCACAAATGACACAAAGAAACCATGGCCAAAGAGGAGGAGGAGAGGCCCAATGAGGAAAGGATGTGGTGAGACACTGGCACACTGAATGAGCTGCACTCCCATAATCTCTAGGCTAGCAGGTCCTGGTCTCACATTCTCCTCTTGGTTTATTTAAATTTTTTTTTTTTAATTTATTTTTTTCATCATCAAAATAAAATATATCCAATTAAAAATATGTCATAAAATTTTAAAGATACAATCAAAACACGATAATTCAAAACTACATCTAAAGATCAGAACATATGTACAGCTGTAACTATCAAGCCTAACGCATCAGTCCTATTCTTCAAACACTCTTCACACAGGCGGCAGCTTCTTCCTGAGCTTGGAGGAAAGAGAGCTCTTCTGGACGGGAGGCGAGGACTTTGTGGGTGAGGGAACTTGGGAAGTGTCCGGAGAAAACTTCTCGGTAGGACTGTAACCAGCCAGATCTGCAAAACTGAGACACAAAGTTTAACAGAGAGGCAAAGTTTAACGGAGGCCACCATGTAAACCTAAAGCAATCTGAAGCTCCATATTTCCTGGGACAAATTTCCTGGAAATGTCTAAACAGATGCACAGGGAAACATGCTCCTGCTGGCAGACACTGAGGCAGGCCGGGGCAAACCCTGAGCCACTTGCCCAGAGCTGGCACAGGCACAGCCTGGCCTCTGGGCTGCCCTGGGACAGCAGGGAGCCCAGAGCCCTGTGCTCCCCAGGAATGGCTCAGCTGCACACGCACCCTCCTGCTCCTCTGCCTGCCCCACAGCTCAGCAGCCCTACAGCTCCAGGGGCACTGGCACAGCACAGCTCATTGCAGGGGCACATGCAGGGCACAGCTGTTCCCTGGCAATGTGCACAGCCTCTCTGGGCTGCCACAAGACCCTTCCTCCCAGCAGGGATTGGCCCAGCTCCCCCCTCACCTCTGTGTGAGGCTGAGCCATGATTGCCTTCATCTTGTGCTCCATCTGGAGCTGCTCCAGGCCCCCCATGCCATGACTAGGAAGGGCAATGGAGAGAGCAGGGGCAGATGCACACCCTTCCTTAGGATTTTGTCATTTTTGGCACAGCACAAAAGGCAAATCCAGAGGTGTCCAACTCAGCGCTTCCTCAGCCTTCTAGAGAACATCTTGCCTTCACCAGCCCAACATTTTGGAGAGGTTTTCCCGCACATGTGGAGGCTTGCTGGCAGCACATTTCTTCAGCTGGGTGCCCATCACCTTGCAGAGGGCAGAGGCCAGCTTGGTGGCCACGGTGCGGACGTTGGCGCTCCGCACAGGCAGCGCCTTGTTCCCCAGGCAGGACCAGAGCACGGGCAGGGCGTCGCGCTGGGCGACTTCAGGGCTCCTGGCATGAACCCCCTGCACAAGCACTGCCGGGACAGAGACACAGCTCCTTACCCACCAGCCTCACTGCAAACAGGGATCTGCCTCTGCTGCTTCTGCTTCTTGCCAGCCTCTCTGGCCAAGAGCAGCAAAATAGCACCCAGAGCCCCTTGATCCAGAAACGGGCAAAGCAGCTGATCATCCTGGAAACAGAACCACCAACCCCTCAGCACTAATTGCTCCAACCAGAGCCTTGGCCCTGTGGCAGACTTCCTACCTTTACTAAATTATTTCACAATCTCCGCATGAACAATGAATGAAATGTCCAATTGCCTTGGATTTCCATTAAGAAGTTGCCTAAACCCACACTGAAGATTTGGAAATGTACCATAGAGAGGAAATGGAGAGATTTCTAATAAAAGGGATGATTCCATTTTTGTAACTTTGATGTCAAGTGCCAGATGCCTAATCTGGCTCTTCCCTGTGCTCAGTGGCACACAGCAAAGGGCAGGATTAGAACTCACCTCAAAACTCCAGCCCACCAGAGATGGCTGCTGCCTGACAGCTGGATGAGAAACATCAGTGACCAGCTGGTGTCTTTGGCAGAATGCTTTTGGGGCTTCCAACAAAGAGCTGTTTCAAACCTCAGGGCATCTCTAGAGAATTACCCATACCCCATTGCCTTGGCATTTGGGCATCTCTACATTTTATTGCCGTTTCCCCTCCCAATGTTAATGGCATTTTTTCTTATATGTCCACTGAAATAGGGGCATAGAGAAAGAAAAATGCTACACAGGGGACTGAAATGTAACCAAAACACAAGTGTTTTCTCATATTGTCTCTGAAATCTCTCTGCCCATTTTCTGAACTGAACTGTATCAAACACGGACAAAGGTTTAGTAGCAACAGGCTCCTTGCAACAGGCACATTTGGCTAAGAGATGAAAACCTGAAATGCTCTGGAGACCATTCTTATTTTCTGATCGGACAAAATGTTATTTAGCAGCAATTTAATATTCTGTGGCGGAAGAGACTTCATTTTCTCTATGCTGTTAATCCACCAGCAGACATCAACATTGAAAGAGCTCCTGCAAGTACCCAAAACCAATTCTGCTAAGCAGGAAAGGGTTATGGTACCCATTTTAAAATGGGAATTCATTTGAATTTAAATGCAATTAAAGACATCAGTGACTACTGAATGTGAGGAACAGCTGTCTGGTCCTGCTAAATCTCAGAGAGAACATCTGCTTTTTCTAAAGTAGTCCTAATTTATGGGTAATTCCTTTATTTGAAAAAGAGATCAAAAGAAGTGCTAAACTAAATGCCCTATTGCTGGAGATCTATATTTTTCAAATGCTCTTTAAAGGGCCTTTGACATTCCCAATCGCTGAACATGCCCTTTTCAGATTCCTAATGAAGACACAAAGTGTATTAAACCTTGCATTTAAAGATGTTGGCATAATTAGCAGTGGATTTAGCCCCAGTTAAAGCAAGGCTATCAATCATCTTCTCTGCTATATATTGAGATTATCCTTTTTCCATTCCTTGGCTCTTGCTGACACAGCAAGCTCCTCTGAGGAATCAATTATCAGCTGCATTTGTAGCATTTTGGACAGCGCTGACACAGGCAGATACTGTTTGCACACCCTGAAAGGCTCAGTCCAAGGCCACTGTGACAGCACAGGCAGGGAGCCTCAGCACTCTGCTTCTGTCCCTGTGCCCCAGAGGCTGCCTTGCACTAAACCTGTGCCTCTGATACCTCTGTTCAGTTCTGGCCTAAGCTGTGACCCCCAGGCTCTGCACGGTTCAGCCTCAAAACTTTCCAAGAGAAAAACAAGAAATCTGTGAGGACAAAACAAACTGATGCCCTGAAACAGCATTTGCCACCATTTCCCCTCAAAGATCACAGATGTCCCTGAGCTCCCCAGAGAGGAGCCAGCTGGGGCATTTTTAGCCCTCCCTTTGCTGGAGGTGGTTCTGAGATGCCCCAGTGAGAGCCCAGCCCCAGGCCGAGCGCTGCCCCCATCTCAGATGCTGCCCAGCTCTGCAGCAGCCAGGGAAAACCTGCCCAACCCACCTGCCTTGGCTATGGGGCAGCAGGGACAAGCTCAGCACCTCCTGGTTTGGAGGAGCTGCTCTGCTGTCTGCTCACAGGCATTGCCTGTAAATGCTCCCTGGGAAGAGCTCTTGGCTCAGAAGGGGAGGCCGTACCTGTGATACGCTCAGTGACATCCAGCAGGGCTTGGCCACTCAGGTGATTCCATTGGTGGCTGGACTCTTTCAGCAGTGACACTTTTATCTACAAGGGAAACACATGTTTCTGCTCACTTTCCTCAGGTCATAGGAGAAAGGGCAGGGCCAACCCCATTTAATAAAATCAAGCACATTTCTGCAGATGTTTGAATCCTATTCTTCTTTCCTTCCAGCATACTTGGAAGGGTTTTAAATTCCAAAAGAAAAGCTCTCCTTTCACATTTGTAAATCCAAACTTGTCTGCTGTAGCAGGAGCTGTGTTAAAACATTTCACATCAGGGACCTCGAGAGTTCAGTCACATGGAAGCAGTGGAAAGGTTTTGCATCCCAGAGCAAAAAGGAAGAGCCCCATACTTGGGTCACAGAAAGGCACTGAGTCAGGCAGTTCCTGAGATCACAAAGCAGCTGGGGAGGAGAAAGTGGAAAGTCCTCTTGAAGACCTGCCTCTTCAACACTCCTTTGTTCAGGCATATTCCACCAGTACGGAATTTTCAGAGCTGACATAAATGTGTGTGGCAAAGGAATTTGGACCAGCCCTTGCCTATGCAGTTAATTGCTGTGGCCACCTTGCCCCATGCAAAACAACAGGTGGAACAAGGCATCCTTGACAGCTGGGTTTATACCTCTTTGTTCTAAAGAAATGAACTTGGTGAATCACAAGTTCCCCTTTGAAAATAGAAGAAAAGAAGAAAAGTGGAAAATAGGCAGCTAATGCCTCTAATGTAGAGCCTCCCAGGTGGCTGCTCTGCAGAAGCTCTGGTGGGTCAGTGTCCCTTCATGCCAACAGCAAAGCTGTTCATTTGGGAAGTCAGACGGGGCCCAAGCAAACTCCAAACCCCCTTTGCCTCTGAACTGTAGCAGAGCTGTAGCCCAGGACTTGCTCTTCAGATAAGCAGCACAGAGCCAAGGGCTCCTGGGACTGTTGGGAAATGCTGATCCCATTCCAGCCTGTTGGGGATGGTGCATAAGGACTACACCTGCACAGCCTCTGGTGGGTGTCAGCTGCAGTGTTCCACAGACAAGAGCAGCTGTCAAGGCACTCAGCGCTCTCTTGCGCAGGAGAGACAGAGACGAAGCTGAGGAGAGTCCCTGCCAGGGCTCAGCCTTACCCAAATGAGCAATGGATTCTTCCAGTGCTTTCACAGCTGCCCCACGAACCCTGGGATCCTTTGAGTTCAGGTTCTTTGTTATTCCCTCCACCAAACCAATGATCACCGGGTTCAAGGCATCTTTCAGGGCTCCTGTGATTTCAGCCAGCACGTCCAGCGCCCTCTGCTTCACTTTCTTGTGGCTGTCAGATATTCTCAGGACAAAATATTCAAAAATCTGTGAAGAGAACAAGCAACGTGAAAGCTGGATTCAAATGTCCTTGTTTGAAGAGTGGCTGTAGCAGTCAGCAATGTCAAAGATGAAAGTGATTCTTTCTGTCAGGTCAGCACTCACTTGCACAATTTCACTGTTTTCCTGGGGGCAACTCACTGGAATGGTGGCACAACCTCATGCTGGTTGAAAGATTTTCTTCTGTTTTTAGGAGGTTTGGCTGGGGACAGGATAGTTCCTATGGTATTTCTCTCCATCTATAAATCATTAAATTAATTCAATTTATTAATGCTAAAGAGTACCTTTGCTTTGAATGGAAGCAGATATTTACAATGCCCGGTTTTCTATACAGTTGCCTCAAGTAACTGAGGGCAATTATGATTTTGCCAAAACTATGGCTGGAGGAGATCTAAGTTTTCTTTTGTTTGTCTCAGAGCCAGTGTCTGGAGCAGTGCAGGGCTATGATCAACTCTTCCAGGATCCGGACCATTTCTCTAAGTAACAAGTAGACTTTTGAAATGTCATGTGCTGTACAGCTCTCATTAGAGCAGGTTCAGTCCCTTGACAGCCTCATTATCAGGCACCTTTTCCTGGAAAAAGGGAAAAAGCAGCTACTGGGAGGAGAAGGCAGAGATGAGTCCTTAGCTGTTTTCCTCCTTTTCCAAAGAGAAAAACAGACCCCCAAGAAGGGAGAGCACTGTCTTTACCAAGAGGAATAGGAACAAGGAGGGAAATGAGTAGCCAGAGCTGTGCCTGTGTAAGACAAGATGGAGTATATAGAAGTGTTCTTAAAAAAAGCAACTGGGTTTAAACCAACCCAGCCTGATACTTCTCTTCCCTATGCAAACCCATTTTTGGTCTAGAGAACAATTGCCATGCTTTCAGGGGCTGGTTTCCTTTCACTTCACCCAGCTGGGAGTAGGAGAGAGCAGCAGTTACACCAGCAGAAAATTCTGCCATCATCTCATGAACAGCATCAATAGGCACCCGCCAGACAAATACAGCGGGACTGAAACAACTTGTCCTGAAGCCTGGACCTGAATTAAATTTTTTCTGGGTAAGAGGGACCGGAGTGTCCCAAACAGCCCGGACAGAGTGCCAAGACACACTGAATTAACTTTGCTGCTACAGGCTCAGGAAAGGAGCTAAAGGAAAGGAGCAGTGAAGATACCCTACATACTTGGGCAATGTTAGTGGAGATGAGCTGGGGGCTGGTTTTGCAGAGGTCTCGGAGGAGTTCCACTCCTTCCATCCTTGTCTGAAACCCCTTGGCTTCCAGGAGATGGTAAAGCTTCTGGAGCAGCTCCATTTCTTCCACAGCTGGAGGTGACGTGACCTGGGCTTTTGCACAGTGTAGGAGGTGTCCATCAGAGGGAGATTTCACCCTGGAAAATAAAACCAAATGAGGACCTGGTGGTGATAATTATCGTAGCATGGCATCCCCATCAAGGAAATAATTAGCATTGACTCCATGATTCCAGAAGGCTGATCAATCACTTTATTATACTATGCCATGCTATGCTATGCTGTGCTGAAACTCATTGCCCTCAGAGACAGTCTGATACAGACAGACCAGATTGGTCAATTGAATCCAAACACCATCACCAGTGGCCAATTAAGAAATTACTCTTTGGTAAATAAATCTCCATAACACATTCCACGTGTTCACAACAACAGGTGCAGAAGTGAAGATAAGAATTGTTTCTAATTTTTTTCTCTGATCTTCTCACAGCCTTCCTCAGGACAATGCCTGGCAAAGTTGTGCCTGCTGCTCTCTATGGAGAGAGCTGCAGCCACAGACAATACCTTCAAATAATTGTGAGCAAAACATCTTGAGCAGCTTTCCTAATCCTGTGATTTCAAGCTGGAAAATCACGAGGCTCTGAAGAACAACATGGACTTCATGTTAATCGTTATGGCAGACAATCTGCAAGTGACATTCTCCCCAGTGCTCACTCAGGAAAACCAGGGATGAGGTGCATCTGATCTATCTTCAGATGGCTGCCAGGGCACACAGGTCACATTGCTTTGTGCACAAAGAGAGACACTACTGCCAAGTTTAAATGCCTCCTCATATGGGATGTGTGTTTCTTAGAATAAGGGAACTCATCACTCTGGAGAAGTGTCTCTACAACCAGGCATGACAATCTGGAAAAGTAGCTCAGATGCATCTGAACAGATAAACAGGGCCATATTTGAAGGATTCAGAAGATCAGTAACAGAGATAAAAACAAAAGCCAGACATCCCAGAACTACGCTCACATTTCATTTGCTTCCCTGGAGACTAGATGCACAGCTTCACTGGGAACAGAGAGACTAGATGCACACCCCACTGGGAACAATTCTCCTGATCAACCTGCCTCTTCCATGAGCACAGGAAGATGGTAGCTATGCTACTGAGGCATGTGGTCACTTTCCTGCCACTGCTGAGCAGGACAGAGCTAAAAAAATCCCCTCTGCTGTCAGAGGAGAACAGGTACAAGCAGCTCTGCAACTGCCATGAAGAGACAGCAAGGAGCAAATTCCTGTCTTAAATGCTGATTGCAGCACAGGGGGAAATAAACCAAACATGCTGTCCATCAAGCAAATTACATGAAGGACAGGAATATCAAGGCAAAAAGTCCACATTCAGACACCCGTTGACTGAAGTTGTTCAGGAATTGCCTTGCTACTTACTACTCAAACTTGGTACTGTTTGAGGGAAAGAAAACCATGATTCAGCCAGGCCAAACCTCACAGATGAGAACTGCATCTTTATGGAATGGCATCTTGCTTCCAGACTGAGATTTCTCATCAAAACATCCATCTGAAAACGACTCCACTCAGATTAAAAAAAAGCCCTATTTTATAGGAACCTGAGTAAATATATGTATGGCAGTAAAAGATCTCTGTATTGTATAAGTGACCCTGCCCTGATTCTAGTTATTGTAAATGGGCTGCAGCTGTGATGCCCTTAATTGGGCAGCAGCTGTAGCCCGTGGAGGTAGCTGGGACAAAAGGGGGTGAGGCATTCAGGGAGGGCTGCAGAGGAGCCCTGGCTGAGGAGCAACAACAACACTGCTGTGAGAAAACCCCCCAGAAGGTATGAGACTCTGGAAATATGATACACAGCAATATGATTACAACACTGTTTGAATTTACTTGTCCCAAGTCAGGCAGCAGAAACTTGGCCCTCTCCCAGCCTCCACAACACTGCCCTTGCCACTGCACTGGATCGTCTGAGCTGCAGCCAATGGGTGTCTTTTTGTCTCTCCATTTTTGTGGAAACCCCTCCAGAGAAGTTGTGTTCAGCACAATGCACAAGTAGACATTTTTTATCCTAGAGCATTTGTAGGGAAAGGAAACAATCTGTGGCATTGGTCATCTCTGCCAGAAAGTTTTTCCTGAGGAAGAGACATGTAAAGCTTGCCATGTGCTTTGTCACATCTGACAAAAGTGCTCAGTACCATTTGCTAGCAGACAATGTGGCCTGGGGCTCCTCTGAGCCATCGTTCCTCTCCTTCACCGGCTCCTTGACAGATGGGCCTTCACCCTTCTGGTTTTCCATCCCCTACAAAGACACAGAGAAACCCCATCAATCCTTAGAATATAAAACAGGAAATTCCCTGTTGAAAACACAAGTTAGAACCAGGATCACTGCTACCAAGGCTTAGGGAAACATTTCCTAACTTACAGATGGAAACAGACCAGAGATTCAGTGATGCCAAGTCTTTGTTTTCCATAGCCCAAGGCAGGTTATGGGTGCTGCCAGACTGAGCAGCAGTCTAAAATCCCAAATTTCTTAGTCTTGAGCATAAATGGGAATAATGCAAATAGGTAGGCAACAAGTGTTTGTAAAGGAATCAACGGAAAAAATTGGACTCTTTTGGGGGTTGGCCCATTGTGTTAGAAGTTGATTTGGTTCAACACTCACTCTCCTTGCTCCTGCACAAAGGCAGGCTCCCTTCTGTAATGTCGATAACAAAATATAAAATCCTGCCCCAAACAAACAAAGGATTTTTCACTCGATGCTGCTGAATTCACCAAGCTTCTTCCAGCCCCACAGGGCTGGACAGCAGGGCAGTATTCCCAAAAGACAGACAGTCAGTCATTGTAGTAACTAGGATTGACTTGGACATCTTTTGTAAATTTGGGAATTTTCTTGGCACTACTACTTCCAGTGTCCTTTGCAAAGACTCTTGTATCTTCAGAAGCACAATTCTCACTTAATTGCTTACAGGGGGCAGAGTAGGGAGAGCATGGTGGGGGCTTACACTTAAATGTAAATCCATTTTCTCCTCTTTCCCTTTCCTCTTTGTGACCAATATTGAAAATATTCAAAACCCCACTTTTCCCTAATAATATCAGTTCCTTTGTGGTCTGCAGATGAACAGGCTGAGGATTAACAGCTCATTCCCAGGAGCAAAATGATTCAGCAGAACAGGAATGAGCTAAAGACAGATTTGGTATCTTTGATTTCATACTAGCAGAGGCAATACTTGCACAAAGGAGACATTTCTCCTGCCAAGCACTTCCTTTCTTCTGAGTTCTTTTCAGAATATCTTCCAGGTCACGGGGGGAAAAGAGATTGTTCCAAAAGCATTTTAAATTGTTGATGATTGAGCAACATCTTCACCATCTCCTGTCCATAATGCCTAAGGAAGGAAGGCAGGAAGGAAGGAAACAAAAGAAAAGTGAACAAACAAAGGAAGAGTGTTAACAGAAGAGGCTGATCCCTTAAACTCATCAGGTGCAATCCCTGCACGAGAAGGCATTACCTACTCAGCAAAGAGGGAGATTTACCGCACTTGACACTGCACAGTGCTGTCAGCTGAACACAAGAGGCAAAAGGAGAATATGGGGCAACAGAAAAATAGCATTTCACTCTGAAACTGGGGCTGTGCTTCTGTGACATCAAAGGATCCCAGGGAACAAGCAAAACACATCTGCTTTGTTGTCAGAGACTATTAGCAGTGTCTTGCTGCCATTGCACAATAATTTGCCTTTCTTTAACTGGCAGGGAAGCCAGGACAAAACACCTCATGCATCCTATTGATTATTCTATACTATGGGTATGCACAGGGACAGCTAATTGTTCTGGTGTTCTTGGCAGCTATTCATGGGAATTGAATCACCAAAGGAAGGGGATTTTGGTGGTTTGGGTTGATTTTGCCACTAGGAAACCTCTGTTTTCTTCAAGAAGAAATGTGGAGTTCACTGAGCCGCAGATAACAGCATTGTAGAAATCTGCAGAACAGGTTTAGAAAGACTGAATATGTTGGTTAAAGACCCCTGAAATATTTCTAGGATAGTCTGAAGCTAATGAGAAATGGGTGTTTGGGATCCTTCAGTGATGAGCATTAGCCAACACTTGGGCTTTGTGTTGTGCACCTGAGGCTAAACAAAACTGTTGGACTGGCTGATCTGAGATCTTTTGATCTCAGTAAAGAATCCTTCAAGTCACAGGAAAAAGGTGGCTATGCTCCTTTTTGCTGGCCAACCTCAGGTTTCCCAGTACAGCCATTTGCCCAGGCAGCCCAGAGCAGTGGTCACAGTGCCAAGGCTGACAGAGCTCAAGAAGAGTTTGGACAATGCTCTCAAGCACATGGAGTGACTCTTGGAGTCACTGCACATGGCCAGGAGATGGACTTGATGACCCTGATGGGTCCCTTCCAACTCAGCATATTCCATGATTCTATGACCTTTATTCACACGATGAGGTAACTTCATATTCCCTTTAGTTTCCACTCTTGTGTGGTTTCACCTTTACAGCCAGACACAAAGCGGTTTTCCGTTTTGGGAGGTGAAATGAAGATCATTACCTTGTGTCCTTGTGGCAGTCCTGAGCAAACTTCCCTGCCACGTGTGGCAGCCTCTCAGCCCTGGGGGTGCCTGCGAGCTGGGTGACTCCAATTCTCTCCATCAGGGACAGGAGGAGCTGGGCCGCACACTCGCGCACCGGGGCGGGGCGGCTGCTGGGGAGGAGAGAGCAAACCCTGGGCACAGGGACAAGGAGCAGCAGCAGCGCCGGCCTTGGCCAGAGCTGCTCCCTGCCCTTGCTGGGGGAAGGAGCCTGGGCTCTCCCTGCACCTTCAGGCACCTGCACAAGGTTCTGGCCTCAGGGAAACACAAAGGTAGCATTGTACACAAGGCCTGCCTGCACGGAAGAGGGAGAATTCAGTCTCCCTGCACTGTCTGATACTCAATTTCTTTCACGGTATTTACTCTGAGAAAGATTAATAAAATAGATGACACATGAATAATTTAGAAATTAAGAACAATTGATGCTGACCCATCAGAGGTCACTCACTACACAGAGCTGCAGCCGGACTGAGGCTCTTTCCAGCCATTTATCCCCAAATCTGCAGAACTTTGGAAAACAACAAATGCAGGGAAAACACGTTGTGGGCCGTGAAGTTGCAGAATATCTAGCAATGCAGCCTGTTTCTTCTGTGAGGCTTGGCAATGGATCCATCTGAATGTTTTACCCTATTGCAAAGCTGAGGAAAGTGTGGCAGGCAGTTTAGCCGGGCTGTCCTGCTCTAGAGAGTGTCTCTTGGGAACTAGCAGGCCCAGAACCAACATTTAAGGCAGCATTTGCTCCAACTGTCCCATGGCAGTCAGCCTGTGAAGGTGCCTGTAAAGTGATTCATCATCTCAAGGCTAACATGAAACATCAGTTGGAATAGAAAGTAGAGCTCTAAGGCCAGGACAGTCATACAAGAGTCCTTTGGCAGGAGCTGCAGCTGCTGTGCAGGCTGTGCCACACCCAGCAGATTGTCCCCCATGTGCTCCACGCCCCAGCAAGGACCCTCCTCATTTCTCAAGTTAATGGCATCATGAGGAGACATGGTTTTCTCAGGGCCTCTCTGGTTAGAGCTGTGAAATACCAAACACTGCTCACAGCTGCAATTGCAATTGTCCCTCTTCCCACAAAAGCACAAGGCTCTATCCTTGGCCTTTGCAGGCACTTTCCCTTCCCCATCAGTCACCACATCTAGGAAAATCTGACAGACTGGGAGAACTCCAGGAAGCAGCAGGAAGCTGAGTCAGAGGAGCTTTAGTTTGGACATCAGGAAAAAGGGTTTTTCACCCAGAGGGTGGCTGGGCACTGGAACAGGCTCCACAGGGCAGTGGTCACAGCACCAAGCCTGACAGGGTTGAAGGAGCATTTGGACAACAATCTCAGGCACTTGGTGTGACCCTTGGGCTGTTCTGGGCAAGGCCAGGAGCTGGACTTGATGGTCCTGATGGGCCCATCCAATTCCCCATATTCTACAGTTCTGTGATTCTGAGAACCAATAGGCTGCAGGAGGGCAGAAATAGGTGACAAGAAGAAAGAAGTGAGGTTGGTTGGAGAATCAAGTCACTGAGTTCACAGGAGATGCAGGATACAGGACCCTTCCCTCCCACCATTCCCATTCTCTGTCTCATCCCTTCTCCTTCACACACACACGAAGGTGAAGAATATCACTAAAGAAGAAGAACCTACTTGACTCCCATGTCCATGAAGGCAGTCATTGCTCGTGCAGGAGTCACATTCTCCACCATGATCCCCAGGCTCTGACTGGCTGCTTTCTGAACAAATTCTGGGGAGCTGGACACCATCTGGAGAAGGAGCCGAGCAACCTCAACCACCTCAGAGTCCATGTCCTTCTTCAAGGTCACAGAGAGCTCTCCCAGAGTGACAATGGCAGAGCAGGACACCTTGGAACGGAGGTTGGTCACCTGGGGAAGCCATGAGGGGAAACATAAGAATCACCTTGGAAAGAAAATCAGTTGCCTTCAACAGAAGTCCCAAGAAATGACAACACATCCCACTGGGTCCAGAGGAACACACAAGTACAGGAAGAGCAGGAGAGCACAAGCACAGAAAGGCACTTACTCTGGCACCAATTTCTGGCCTGAGACCTTCTCACTGCAGGCCTAAAATAAAAATTTCATTCAGTGTTCTACTTAACCCTTCTAAAATGTCCACAGCTTTGATTTTAGGCCCTTTTACTAAAAAATTAAAGCAAGGGCTGCTTTCAAATCATAAAGGCACAAGTGATAAAGATAAAAGAGTCAGGTGCTCCTGTTCAAAAAACCAACACCAGCAGCTGAAGCACTCAGCCAGGAAACAGAAAACACAGGCTCAGGTCTACAGAATAATTTGCAGTGTTGAATTACAACTTGGACAGAGACTGGGACTCTGGCAAATAACATCATTAGTGTCTCAATTTTTTATTTGCACATTGCATTATAAAGGCGCCACACTCAAAGATGAGTGTCAGATACCCGACCTGCCAGTAAATACAGCTGCATGTACCCACAGATCCTACAGATAGCTGACAGACATTAGAAATCTCAGGTCTAAAACCAGAAATGAAGGCAGACCCTGAGCACACATGGAGATGAACAAGCACATACCTACTCTACACACCGTGTATGAAGTATGGGGGACAATTCAGAACAATGTTCTCACCTCGCTGGTGTTATGTTTGCCCAATTATCCCATCATTAAAAAGACCTAAACAATATTTAAAGTAGTAACAATTTTAATGAAATAATTAAGATGAAAAATATAAAATTGGATACAATATAATTTGATTAAAAGAAGGGATAATTTGGTTCCAATAATAGCGCATAAGCAGGAGATATCGCGGGGTACAGAGTGCAGGGTTCAATGACACTTGCCACTTCACGTACAAGCTTGCCAAGTGAAAATCACCCCTTATATGCCATGTGTCAATGCCATCTCCTCCCATTTTCGGTTCGTCACTTTTCTTTCTCCGCCTTCATTACCACCTTTACCACGCATGCGCCACCACTCGGTTTGGTGGTCGCACAAGTCTTTGGGGGTCGTCACTGATGAAGGCCCTGTAGTCTTTTAATTCACCTTTGGGTTACACATGCGCACCAAGCCAATACAATGTAAGCCAAGACTAACGTATCACTACATCTACATATCAAAGCAATAAGTCCCTTACAATTAACATTTGCTTGGACCCAACCAGGTTCTTGGTCAGTTTTAGCAACGGTATCTTCAGTTTCTTTCCTGTGGTCCTTGAGAACATCTGCTGGGAAAAGGGGGGTGGAGCCCCTCCTTTCCCTCTCTTCTTTGGCATTACTATTTTTAACTTATTTTATTATTACCAGATATTAGTTACTGTATCAATATTGATTGCTGTTTCAATTTTTATCAGCACGAATCATACCTATTTACCACACTGGTAACTGCCAAGCAAACCTCACCAAGTCTACAAAGCAGGACTTCTGAATGGGACCCAGTCAGGTGTTTGATGCTGAAGAGTCCCTTCTCCTTCAGCTCCCTGGAAGGCAGAAGATTGATTTTTCTCTCCACCAAGGCAGCACCCTCTGAAATGACCAGGCTGGCAGCTCAGTTGAACAATGGGAGGTGCTTTTCAAGGAGTGCTTAATGAAATCGTGGAACGCGTTGCCCCAGGATGCTGTGGCTGTCAAAAGCATTCACAAACCCAAGAGGCAAAGAGAGGGGTTTCAGAGTGGCCATTTGAGAAGACAGCCTTTCTGAAATCTCTGGCACATGAGGTCCCTCTGTTACTGCTTCCTAGAAGCTGTGAGACCAGGCCATGCTGCTGTTTGTTGTCACCTCCCTGTACCTGTCCCTGAGACACAGTGCCACCAGGCTGTTATTGGGGCCTTTTCCTTCTTTGCCAGCCCCAGCAGGCATTCAGCAGGGAGAGTCTGCACTGGCTCTCTGAGCTGAGTTTCCACTCTATGATCTCGGCCTCTCTGTCACCCCCTCCACTCCCCCTCACACATTCCCCAAAAAAGCAGCAGGATGTCTGCTGGGACCCCCTCAGCCTGCAGGAAGGCCAAGTGGGTCCTGGCCTCTCCTGACCCACAGCACAGCTTTCTTTCATCCCAGCATGGAAATATAAAAATTGTATTATCATATCAGAGGGCCAGGAGCTTTTTATTTTGGCTGCAAGTGTCCACAGGGCATTGGGGAAGAGGAGAGAAAGAGTGTTTTGCAGCAAGCAACCTGGCTGCTCAGGCAGGATGGTAGGAAAAGTGTCTGGAAGCTGGTTTTTAGGACTTTGGTTGTTCTGCTGAAGCTTCTGACAGAGCTGATGGGCAGATCCCAGAGCTGTGGAGAGTTCCTGGGAAATTTGTCCTTGGATCTGTCTACGAATGCTCTCCCAGCCATGAACTGCCATCTGTGTCCTGTCCATATGTTACTGCCTTGACTGTTGAGTGTCTGAGGTGCCTCTTGAGGCTGCTATGGACCTCCTTCACCAAGGAATGGGTTGTGACACAACATCCCTTTCTGCTTCTGTTTGGGCACTGACAGAGCCTGGAGCACTCTGGCTCGAGCTTGGGCTCTGGCCAAGCAAGATTGCAAATGAGAGCAGCTCATGGTCCTCAGCTCTTCCCTGCTGCTGGGACAGACAGACATGGCCATGGGGACAGAATGGAGCTGCCCCATCTGCCAGGGCACTAAGAAGGATGTGAGTTTTTCTCTGCCCTGTCACCACCAGTTCTGCCTGGGCTGCATCCTGCAGTGGGCAAAGAGAAATCCAGCATGCCCACTCTGCAGAAGAATGATAGAAGCTGTCAGGTTTTCTGAGTAGGATGAACAGGACTACATACAATGTGCCATCGGCTCCCCCAAACAATTGCTAGAGTCCAGCAGGGAGAGAGCCTGGCCCCCTTGCAGAAACCAGCCCCCCAGACCCTGTGATGGCTGCTCCATCTTCCCCACAGGGAACACTGTCCCCAGCTGAGCAGGGTGCTGCAGGACCAGAGCCTGTGGATGGCCTCCTGCCCAAGGTGTGGGCCAAATTTTTCAAATAACAATGTCATCTGCTGGACCAAAGGTGGCCCTGGCTGCACCAGAAGCTGGAGGGAATATGCCAGCACCAGAGATGGCTGGTTAAGGAATTCATAGAGCAGCATCCTGCACGCCCTCTGTGCCTATGGTCAAGTTGCCCAAATCTTGGTGCCAGTACTGCAGCTTCTCCTCTGGAGCAGTCTGAATTGCTGCTAGCATAGCCCAGGGTAAAGAAGCTAAAAGGACCTTTGCATAATCTCCACAGATGTTTTATTCAGCTCTGCAGGGAGATGTTCAGGTCCCAGTACCCACACACAGAGGGTCTCACTTTGTCTCCACGGGGCCTGGGGGCTGACCCTGATCTCGGGGCAGTACAAAGATAAGGGGGGCAATCAGGGAATAGGGAAGGTGTGGCTCAGGAACGCAGGAACAGACACATGAACAGGGGAAGGAGCCAGTGGGGTCTAACATAGGAACAGGGGAAGGAGCCAGTGGGGTCTAACAGCTTTTAGAGGGAAACTTCTTGTGTCTCCCTTGACCAGGGAATGCCCCCCCCCCCGCCAGGGTCTCCACAATTCCCCATGTATTATATTATTAGGAAAGCTTCTCTGAAGGATCAACTGAATCAACACAAAATGACAAAAACAATCAAAAGCACTCATAAGACAATTGTTCAAAATGCAAACAATTCTGAGTTCCCAATGTGCCAACAGATTTCTTGGAGTGTCTTAGATCTGTCAGGAGGGATGCAGGGTTTTCTCAGCACAGTTTATCAGGAAACTGAGTCACACATACTGAACCTCTGGTCCATGGCCTCCTCACTGCCATCGTGCAGCAAGGAGGCCCAGAGGCTGCTGTGCTCTGCTCCTGTCAGGGATGAACACAGCGGCGCTGTGGCCAGTGCCAGCTCCAGCTCCAGCAGCTCACAAGAGGAGACTCCTTCCAGAAGCTCTGCTGGCTCCAGTGTGGCAGACCAGCAGAGCCCACTGGAAGCCCCCCTCCATTGCAGCCACCCCCAGCTGCGCCCATCATCACTGCAGAGCAGGAGCTGCCCCAGAGGAGCCGCGGCAGGAGCTCATGGCAGTGGCAGGTCCCTGTGCCCAGGGCAGAGCCACAGAACCTCTGCTCCTGCCTGGGACAGGGGCTGCTCACCCTGGTGTCCCACCAAGAGGAGGGATCCTGGGCCCCAAACTCTGCCCAGCCCTGCAAAAGGCCACCCCGCCAGCAGTGCCAGCAAGGTTCCTGCAACCATTCAGTCAAATCAGAGGAAACAAATGTCTCTTCAGCTGACACAGTCTCTGCACACAGCTTTCTCCCCCTTCTCCTGGTGCCTTTCCCTGACTCCAGGAAGAGCTGCAGGAAATGCTGTGTGAGCCATGATGATGGAAGAGCTACTGATAAAAACACTGGGGTGATGCTTTCAGAGGAGTCATGAATGGAAGATTGAACAACCTTCCAGCCAGTGGTATGCCAAAAGTTTCCATTCTTTAACTAATTGACTGCAATAAATTAGTAAAAAGAAAGATACAGAAACAAATTAAATCTCCCACAGCTGCTGGCTTTCCTCAGGCCCCATGGCCTATGTATTGCTAGACTTAGTTCATTTAGGCAGAATATTAACTGCCCTGACTTGTTGGAGACTGACCACAAGGTCTCATCTGTGGTGGGCAGTCACTAAAATTAGCTCAGCAGAGGCATCTTCAGCTGTCCAAGTGTGGCAGAAATACAAATTATCTGCTTCATGACTGTGTGGCAGCAGCTGCTGGTGTGGATTTGTCAGCGTTGCTTCATGGATTACTCCTGGGAAGGAATTGTGTGCACAGGCACAGTGTGATGGCTTCGATCTCCTCTAATTACTCCAATCGGATGATGGCCAGAACTTGTAGGCAAAAAGCATCATGACAGAATAATTTACAATATTCTCCAAACTACTCCTGTGGTTTCGATTTTCTTACTGATTAGGTTCAGTGTCTGGCCTCAAGAAATCAGTCCAGAAAGAACAGGCAAACCTCAGCTTGCAAGTTAGAGTGCAAGTCTTTAATCTGCCGTTTTTGCAGCATGTACAAACAACTTTACAACATATTTGCGAAAAAATGTCTTAGTTCTTGCTATACCTATCCAGAACCTGACTCTGTCCTCGTTTTATTTTGATTTGAGATCCAAGCATGATTTTTTTCTGGACAGGAAAGTAAGAACCAGCTGCAAATACAGACTACAAGTGTGAATCTATACTGCAGGAACTGAGCTGTAGCTTGGAATTAAAGGCAAGAAGTGATGCCATGGTAAATGTGAACATTTAGTGCTGGCATAGGAGCCTTCTGCAATGCTCCACCAACCCATGGTTCACATTGCTACAAACTCTCTTTCTGGGGTTTACAAAGAGTGTTGAAGAGCTGGCTGTAAGTAAAAAAAATAGCCAGAATGATAATTTTTGTTAACATGGCAAATAACGACTATCTAATAATTCAGAGCTCATAGAAGTGAGTATTCAGATTTCCACTTAGTATGTGCTGGCAGTTTTAATTTGAAATTAACAGGTTTATCCAAATCAAGTAATCCATAGGAATTTATTTGCTCTATGGTCTAACTAAAAATGCCTCATTGTCTGATAAGTTTAGTAGAAATTTGCAAAGTCCACAGTTTACAGAATTTCATTTCTTGTTCAGTGGCTATTCTGCAGGAAAGCTTTTACAGACTAATCAGTTTGGATGTAATTAAAATGCCAGTACATTTCATCTAGCCATTTTAGTATTAGAACAAAACCATATGACTGGACAGCCTTTTAAAAAAATATTTTGAAATAAATTTTCAAATCAACAGTCTGAGTAGGACTCAGAAAAAATACTCTACCAAACTTCAACTCTATTGGAAGCTTCCCTTGTCACCCAGTGAATCAACTCTACATTCAGAAGATTAAAAGTCCCCATTATGGTGGTTTTGGTATGGTTAGGAATTGGGGAAGGGTGTTCTCCCTTCTCAGCTCCATGCTGCAGTGCCTTTGGGATGTGGCCTGCTGGCCGTGGTTTGTGCAGCCCCGGTGTTTCTCCATGAGGCAGAAAGTGCAATTGCATTTCCAGCCCAGAGCCCGTGAGGAGTGGGGCGTGCAGAGCTGTGCCAGACACAGGCCAGCAGCTGTGCCACCAGAGGGTTTTGGTTCCTGCCCAGGGCAGCTGGTGCATCTCTGCCGTGAGTGCCACCCCTTGCCAGGTGCCCATGGACAGCAGGTGCAGGGTTCTGCAAGGGGCATGGAACAGGGTGGGGATGTCTGCTGGCAACAGAGTGCAGCGGAGAGCAAACAGTCCAGGATGTTCCTGGAGTGTGTGACAGAGAACTCCTGACACAGCTGGTGACTGAGCCAGTGAGGGAAGGCACTGCTGGGCCTGTTGTTTGTGAGGAGAGAAGGGCTGCTGGGTGACAGGAGGGTTGGAGGCGGCCTTGGGCTCAGTGACCACAAAATGCTGGTGTTTGATTCCCAGAGAAGGAACGAGAGATGTTGCGGAAGTGTTGACGTGCAACAAATTGTGAATTTGTTAAGCTTTTACAGGCAGTGCTTAGTCGTACCTTCTCTCACAGCAGTGGTTAAAGTGTGCAAGTGGATGTCTTAGCCTTGAGAATAAAGACAGTGGGCCTACTGAGGAGGTAGCTGCAATGCATTCAAGGAGAAGAAGGCTCTTAACCATGGAAGTAGAATTTGAGGAATGGGATATTCACCATATGACCCCCAGAGACCCTCAAGAGACCCCTACTCTAGATGTCAGTAATTTTGGGGAAGGGATTTAAACATGTCAAATGCTTTCTGAGAATGTTTAGCCTGTGAGTTTGAGCAAAGTAATGAATAAAAGTAATGAAAGTAATGTCTTAATTCCATGGATACTAACACGTGGGTGTGCATGTTTTAGGAAAGTGATTCCCACGCACCCAGCACTGAAATAAAGTAATGCCTCTTTTCTCACACTGAGCTGGCAGTGTGGATCGGCCCTGCTTGGTAACTTTCATTTTGGTCATTCCTATTGAAGCATAAAGAATGGTTGAAATGAAATCTTTTCCACCTGTTTCCCTCTTGTTTACCTGTTTGACGGTTAAAATTCTGTGCTGCAGGTGTGCTGGGTGTGTGCAGAGCAGTGCAGCCCCAGAAACCCCTTGGCTTGCCCACAAGTTGTCATGCCTTGTTGCCAGGTGTGCCCAGCTGTGGCAGGAGAAGCAGCCCGCAGCGCAGTGGGCACCGTGCCCTGCCCAGCCGGGGCTCTCTGGCACAGAGCAGCAGCAGCGCCAGCACCGTTCATCCCGCTCCTGCCTTGGCTTCCCCTGGCACACAGAAGCCTCTGGAAATCAGCACCGCCAGTGGCGTTCCCAGCTTGGAGCAAGTTCTGCTGGCGGGAAGATGCTGCCAGTTCGACTGCTGCCACAGGGGAAGAAAGGCAGAGATGTACCCGCACCAGAGCCCTGGGCATGTCCAATAAAGGTGTAAATTTGTGGGGAGATTTGTTAGGAAGGATTTCAGCTGTGATGCCAACAGTGGCTTCTCTCCTGGTTCTGTGTGTTCTGGACGAGTAATGCAATGGTTGGCTCTGACAATTAAGAAGTAGATGTTATGTGGATGTTCAAATGTGTAGTGATGGTATTGTAATATATCCTCCCATAGTCCTCTTTCCCGTCCCCCTTGTAATAGCCTTGGTAGTCAGGGCATTTGGGTAGGGCTGGCTCGTGACCAGCAGGCAGGGTGTAAAAACACCTGACCTCCAGTCAGGATGCAAGAAAGTAATCTCCACCAATGGGCAGCAGAGAAAGAGTTGACTGACAAAATTTTTAGAGGGGCTAAGGGTATAAAAGACAGAGCGTTCTTTTTGTAGATAAGCACATGGCTGCTAGTCACAGAGACTCCCAATGCTGCAATTTTTCCTTATTCAGTCATTTGTTAAGGTTTACTAAACCTTTAAAATGTTAAAAGTGAGAGTCATTTCTCACATGTGCAATGCTGTGGGCCATTTTCTTAGTCTGGTTTCCTTTGCTTGTGTCCCATCTGAGTGCTCAGCTGGGGTACAGGCTGTAGGTGCTTGGGGCACTCCTGGAGTTCCTCTTGGATCCCCTGAACAACAAGGTTTGGCCCATGAGGGGATTTTGTGCTGCTTGGTGACAGATGAGAACTTCCCAGGCTCTTTTGTGTTTGCTGTAGGAAAGGTTGGTTATTGCTTTGCATAAATTCACAGACCAACGTGGAGCGTTTGCTTTGTGATGTCAGGGCATGGTTGCCACATCGTCATAGTGGCATCAGAAGGTTGTCTTGGTGCACGGAAGGCCTGAGTGTCAGAGCAGCCCTAGGCCTTGCTCGCATCAGGAGAACCCTCCTGGTTTGAGCATTGGTCAGTGGGCAGCTGCACTCTGACAGGGCACTTGTTTTTCTAGTGTTGGAGAAAACTTGCACAGCACTGGGACAATGATCCACCATCTGGCCACAGCAGCTTTTGCTGCCTATGGTGTTTGTTTTTCCGCATATTACGTTGCACACTTTGCACGTAAGTAGAGTTTTCCATTCTACTTTGGTAAGGGTGTATCCTAACCTGGCTTTGTATGTCTTCCTGCTCTTTCTTGGTGGCTGAGTTTCTGATTTTGAAACAGAAAGAGCATTAGAGTGCCAGTGGTTTGGTAAAGTTCCTGTCAAGAGGTTCAGCTAAAAAGGGGGTGTCTGTAGCCACAGGAGCAGCATTTACAGGGGAACCTGCAGGGCATCCGTTCCCTCCGCAGGGGAGTCTGTGGCAGCAGAGTCTGTCATTTACTCAGGTTGCTGGGACAAGCAAGACAGCTTTGAAAATGTAGACTGGCAGAGCTTCAGGGAAGGCCTTCTAAAAACTCTGCAGTTGTTCCCAAAATTCAGAGAAAGCTTCTTTCTTTTTAAATTTTGTCATGAAAGGATTTGACTGTCTAACTTAATAACCTTTTACTGAGTGCAAAAATAGTTATTTCCTTTGAAAGGAAGTGCAAACTCTAAAGCAGTGAGTGTCTGCTCCTGAACCCTAGAGGTGCTGCTGTGCTCTTCCACAACAGAACTGCCACAGCTCAGGGGAATTTTAGGAAGCTTTTCTGGGCAACTATTTCCTGCAAGTTATTGAGAATTAGCGCATGTATCTGATTGGAAAAAAAAAAAGAGTACCTGAAGGAGAGGATTTCAGAAGCTGTTTTATGTGTTTGGTAGAACAGGAGCATTGAGTGTTAAAGGACAATTTGCATTTTCTTGATCATCTTTGTATTCATTTACTGGCTAAACAGGCTGAAGTGTAGGAACAGCCAAGAATATTGTCCTGATCCCTTGCTGGCTGTGTGAATAAAATGTTTCTCCTGGAGGGATGTTGTGAAACGGGAAATCGTACCTGTTTGGGTTGACTTGTTCTGTTGGATTCAGAGGGCCAAGCAGTTTTCTGACAGCATCTGGTTCATTTTCCCTTCCCACTACAGGTCACCTGAAGCATGTATTCGGCAGTGCTAAAGATCCTGAGGTGAGTGAGAAAGGAACATTTCGTGTTCCTGGTGTTGAGGAAATGTAGAGCAAGCTGGGAGCTTGGCCAGTAGCAGTAGAGTGTAGAGGGCCAGCTAGGAAGGCTGAAAGAAATCCATTTCCATGCCTGAAACAAAAGTAACAAAGGCAGCTATAGATATTTTTAAATTTCCTTCTCAGAGTTTGAAGAACTAAAACCTAGTTTTGAAAAGAGAACAATGCTTGCAGACAGCAGATAGGAAAAATTTAATTAAGACCGTTTTGCTGTACAGTTGAATTAGATAATTTTAATTTAAACAGAGTGACTTAGAATCCTATTCCTATCAAATTTTATGATATCTACTTGGAACATGAGGTGGTAGAAAAGGAAGGCCATCTTGCAATGGTGCCTGCTGTATCTGAAGTGCAATGGGCACCTTTGTGGCTGGGGAGCTGCGTGGGCCAAAAGGACGCAGGGCTGGCGGCCGTGAGCAGCTGAAGATGAGGCAGCGTGGGGGCAGGGGGCCAAGAAGGCCAAGGGCACGGTGGCTGTGCCAGCAGCAGTGGGGCAGCAGGAGCAGGGCAGTGAGCGTGGCCTGTGCTGGGCAGCGCTGCGGCCACAGCTGGAGTGCTGTGTGCAGCTGTGGGCCCTGGGAAGCAGAAAGTCATGGAGGGGCTGCAGCGAGTGCACAGAAGGACAGGGGAGCTGGGCAAGGGGGGGCAGCACAAGGCCAGGGAGGAGGTGCTGAGGGAGCTTTAGCCTGCACAATGGGGGCTCCTGAGGGACCTTCAGGCAGACTTCCATAGATCCCTGCCTTAGATCCATAGAGCCAATGCTCAGCACAAGGGCTGCTTCCCTGCCAAACATCTCTTCAGTGCATCCAAGTGCTTTAGACACTGGAGTAGGTAACACTTTCATATTTTGTTTGTTTATTTGTTTGTTTGTTTGCTAGAAGGAGAAGCCTTCTAGCCTGTAATTTCTCCTTCTCCAGGGAGCTTTTTCTCCATCTTTCCTGCCCTTTTCCAGCACTGGCAGAAACACATCACTTTCACGGTAATGGCTCCCGTGTCTTTTGGCAGCCGAGGGAATCAGTGTGTGTTGTGTTTGGGAATTGAGCAGGAAATCAATGCCCTTGCATTCCAGCTGGTGCTCAGAGATTAGAGGAGCTGGGATGGGCTGGGCTGTATTTCTGATTCCAGCCACTTTAGCACCATCAGTGTGGCCAAGGGCAAGAGAAGAACTTGCCCGAGCACAGATGCACGAAGAGTGCAGTTCCCAGTGCAGTGCTCTGGGTCTGATTGCATTTCATAAGGACCCATATGCTCCAGATTCCCCAAGTGTGTGGGTTACTGAAGCAACAGGAGAGCAAGTTCAGGATGGCTGCTGATCGGGGCACTGATACCGAGTGTTGATGTGTCTAGTGACAGAAATGACAGTGTTGATTCAGGGTGACCCCCACGTGGTGAATAATGTGCTTTGACTCTATGATTTAAAATGTTAAACAAATGCTTTTTTAAGCTATGTTATATTACACTAGTACTGTATTAAAACTATACTAAAGAGATATTATACTATAAAGCTACTAAAGAAAAACTCGTGACTGTCTCCAGAAAGTCATGACACAGCTTTTATCTAATTAGCTAGTCAAGCTAAACAACTATCACTAAAATCCAATTAACAAATCACTTTCAGTAAACAATCACTATAACACATTCTACATGTACTAAACAACAAGAACAGCCAGTAGAGATAATAATTGTTTTCTCTTCTTCTCTAAGTTTGTCACTACCTTCCCTTAAAAAAACCTAGGAGAGGGAATTATATCTCTCTGTGTTCAAAGAATGTAAATACCACAGTACAGTAAAGAGAGATTATAAAAGTGATATCTATCTATCTATCTATCTATTTGAATCTTCCTGGTTCTGCTCCAAAGCAGTGGAAGATGCAAAGCTCACCTAAAGGCATCCCTTCAGGAGAGGGGTAGAGACAAGTTCCATTGACTGATCCTGAGCAGGCAGAGATGTTTCCCCCTCCAGAGATGGTTGTTTTTTCCCCTCCTGTTTTTCTACTCCAGCCTCTTGTGCCCTGAAGCCTTCTTTTTATCCTTTAAATTTTTGAATGTCCTAAGGGAGTGGAACTATCCCATGCTGTAGCTGGGGTCTGGTGACTTTGCTCATACATGCCATACATGACACATGGTTTCCTTCACTGGCATCCCCAGGGCTGTGTATGTGCATTCGTTAATGGGGCCTTATGAGAATGTTGCTGCTGGTCAGAACTCTCAGTTGACAAAAGAGGGAGAAGAAACACCTTGGTCCTCCTCCATATACTGAGGTGGCCATAGAGGTTCTCTAACTTCCATCAGAGATCTTTGCACGCATCCTCATCTCCTGAATGACCCAGTTTTCTAACAAGAATGTGGATGTCAGGAAGTCACAAAGCTGGTGCAGGCCTGAAGAGAAGGTGAACTCCAGAAGTGTCTCTCACAAGGAGTGAGCTCACCCAGGAAGCCCCTGCAGAGCCAGGATGGAGCTGTGGGACAGGGCGGGGTGTCAGTCACTACTGAAAGACAAACAGGCCATGGCAGAAGCAGAGGGAGGCCCTCACCAGACCCTTGAGAAATGCCACCCCTTCCCTGTCAGCTGCCTGAGAGGCTGTTGGAGCTTCAGTCCCAGTGGCCCCTGATTGTAGGGCCAGGGGCACTTTGGAATCTGTGCCTCCCCTCGGGCAGAGAACGACCCAGCAGAGCAGCAGCACAGTGCTTTGGGAACGTGTGAGCCCAGCAGCCTTTGAGTCTTGGCCCACAAAGGGCGTATGGGAAGTTGAAACCCATCTTGTCTGTCTTTCTGTGCAGGTGCTTCTAGAGAAAGAGCAGGAGCACACTGCCTTATCTGAGATGCCATGCCAGACTCAGGGAGAGCTGTTCCCTGCCCAAGGGCAGGAAGAGCAGCACAGGCAGCAGGTGAAAGCGCCACAGGAGAATGGCCAGGTGAGCCTGACTGGCCAGGGGACAGAGGGAAGGGCAGGAAGAGGGGCGTTATCCAGAGCTCCTGGGACTGAGGAGGCCAGGAGTCCCACAGGCACTGGAAGAACAGAGCCTTGCAATCTGCAGAGATCAGCCCTGGGACAGGATGGTTACAGTGGAAGCAGAGCTGGGTAGGGAAGCAGAAAAAGGGGCTGAATAAATGTGATTTTGAAGCTAAAAGAGGGAAAAGCTGAGCCTGATGGCAGCTCTCAGTCACTTGCTCTGCTTTTCTGTGTACAGAACAAGGCAGAGCCACAAGCAGAGCTGCCTGAAGCTCAGAGTGCCATCATGGCAGCGAAGAGGAGGAATGAAGACATCCAAGAGGAGAAGAATCTCCCTATGCAGAGGGGCAATCAACAAAAACAGGTGAATGAAGGAATGGCAGCCACTCTACAAATGAGAGTGAGTCCTTTCCATTGTTCTTTACAGAAAATTGATGAACAGATGCAGACAGAGCTGCAGGAAATTGAGGCTAGGATCAAGGCAAGGAAGAAGAGGCTAGACGAAAAAATTAAAATTATCAAAGAGAAAATTAATCGCCTCCTTCAGGAGCAAAAGGATCTAGAAAAGCAAGTGAGTGAAATATCAATAGGCAGTGCAGTCACCCAAGGGGTGGTTTCTGCCCTCCTTGCCTTTCCAGTGCAGAGCAGCAGGGGGTGGGTGATGCCTCTGAGTGCCATCCTGATGAGGCCTCTGTCAGAGCTGCTCTCAAGGACATTTCCTGCTCTGCTGGATCTCAGCTGATGCTCTAGAGAGTGGCATTACTCCTCTGGCCATTTAGCCAGCAGTCATCCGAATGAACTCCTGCTGGCTTCTTCCAGGTGACCTTGTTTCTTGAGGTGTTTTTGCAGGTGAACATGGTCACTCACATAGATTTGGAATATGAGCTACAAGCTGTCTGTATCCCTTGTGAATGCTCCTGTCCTTTTCTTTACTTTCTTCCCAGTCAATGACTCCTGGCTGACGGGGACAAGCTGTAGTCTCTGACTGCTTTGTTCTGTTTGACTTGAGGTGGAAGTGTCGCCATCCTACCTGGCAGCCTGCAGAGAGTTCCAGCAAATGACGGGCAACCAAGAGCCCCGAGGCTGGCATGAGGCCCAGGAACTGAACCATCCAGAGATGCTGCAGGATGAGCACGTCCCGAGGAAGGTGCAGAAAAAGAGAATTTCATGGCAGGAGGTAGAACATTAGATTGAGGAGCTGCAAATGTATCTGCAGACCTAGAAGGGGGAAAGGAGTCTTTGAGAGAAGTGGAGCGGTCGTTGCTGCAGTCCTCCTTTAGAACAAGAAACTGGCTATGAACTAATGTAAAACCAGCCTTTGGTTTTGACCATTTGGTTTCACAAATGGACATCCAAAGCAATCCAGTTGAAGAGCTCTGCATGTGGCTGACAGCAGCTTCATGAGGGCTTGCATTTCAAATGGCAATCTCTCTTGCATTTCAGGGCAATCTCTGCCACACCTTCCTGACATCAACTCATTTCTTGTCTCAGATCTACGCTGACTCTGACACTGAAGCTGTTGCAGAAGCAGCAGCACCGTCCCAAGGAGCCTTTGCTCCCCAGCTGAAGAAGTGGAGCCTGAGCCTTTGGTTCACCTCCCGTGCTGACCCAGCTGCTGCTCAGCAACAGGAGATGGCGGGTGACTCCCTGGAGCAGCAGAGTGCATCTGGTATCTTTCTTATCTGAGGGACAGTGTGTTGTGTGCACGTGTCAGCATAGCTGTACCAAAGGGTTCTGCTCAGTTTAGTGTCACAGAAGTGCTGGCATTGCTCCGAGACAGCAAGAGAGAGCTCTGGGTGTTCCTGCTGCCTCTGAGGGCAGCTTAGACTGGCTGGAGTTTGCCTGGGCTTCCCTCTCTGCCGAAGGCAGAAGCACGGATTGTTCCTGGATCAGCAGAAGGCTGTGACTGCTTGAGTCTCAGCCACTGGCAGAAGCCCTGCTGAGATCAGTCTCTAGGAGAACACATCAAGCCCTTTGTGATTCTGCAGCACAACCCAATGAATCTGCTTCTTGCCTGTAACAGCTGCCAGTGCTGTGCTCTCAGATAAGACCTGGTGGGGCTGAGACCAGAGCCCAGTGGATTCTGTGTCTACCATCACCTGTTGGGAAAAAAAAGGGCACTGATCTGCGCCTCGGTGTGGCTGATCTCAAAGCCCATCCTGTTGTGTCCTGAATGGGGGCAACAGCTTGTCCGGGGCTCAGGCTCACTCTGGCTTCTTCCCATCAGTGCCTGTCAGTGCTCATGCTTGGGCTTTGCCAGCCTTGTTGTGGTTGCTGCCCTGTCCCTGAGGGCTGTGGGACTGCAGAGGCTGGAGCCTTCCTTAGCTGGGAGGGTCCCGCTGCTGCCCGGCTGCTGCAGCGCGGAGCTGCCTGAGGCAGCAGCCCCTTCTCTGGGCCGGCTTCTGCCTCGCACGGCCTGGACTCACAGGAGGGTCAGCATCTCCTCTGGGCAGCTCTCTGTGTCACAGGGACACCTGAGGAGCACTGCTGTCCTCTGTGCCCATGCCTGCCGTGCCGAGTTGGGAAGATGGGGACGTGTGCGGTGCCAAGAGGGCGAGTGCAATGGGAGCGACTGATCCGCACGGTCAGGGTGAAGAGAAGCGGCGTGGTTCTTCACGCGGGGCATGGGCAAGGGCGTCTTTGAGCTCAGTCTGCTCATAAAGGGTGAGGGTTCTGATGCTGAAAGCCCCATGGGGATTGGTTCTAGCATGAGCTGCTCTGGTTTACAAACACAGAGGCATTCTTCTGGCAAACTGCTGCAAGGTGGAAAAGATGGGAACACTTGGCAATATTCCTCCTGTTCTGAACTTCACATCTGTTCAGAAGAATTGATTCTAGATGTCCAGGTGCATTTAATCTTAGCAAGTAGGAAACCTTTTATAAATCGCACAGTGTTTATTCCCAAGAAAACAAAGGCACTGTTAGTTCCAGCTCTCCTTAATGTTTCTAGATGACAAACTTACTTGCCTAGGTAGGTATTCTCTTCTGATCTCAGTCTCCTCTGAATGTATCTCCCTGTGCTTCCCTGTGTGCCTGCTGTCTAGAGGTCTCTCACTTCAAAGGATGCTGGAAATCAGTCTCTGTGCCAGCCACTTGTGCTGTGGGCCTGCTGTTCTTTTCTTGTTGTTCCAGTTGCTGTTCCTGTTGTTGTTAGCCAGCTGTCCACCAAGGGAGGGCTCAGAGCTCCAGACAGTGGGGCTGCCTTTTGTATCTCCTAGAAGGTGGGATCTCTGCTTTAAAGTGAACATCTTGCATTTTGTTTCCCTCAGGGACAATGGTGAAGATGGAAAATCCTATTCTAAAATACATTGAACTGGAAAATATTGGCAGTGGGTGAGTCCAAGCAATGTTAATTGTACAAAACTATGCATCAGGTGTTTTGCTGGCGGAATAGGTATCAAATGTAAAGTCAGACAAGCTGCAAATGTGTTCAGGCACTGGGCTTAGATTGTCAGTGCTGATCAGAATTTCTAAGTGTGCTCAGAAGGCATTGTCAAAGACATCTCCATGCTTCCAGTGTCCTGCAGGTCTGCAGCATTTACAGCATAGATCTCCTGTGTGGGCTGACTTTCACTGCAAGATCTAAATGGCTTCTCCTTTCTCTGCTTCTGTTTTGTTTCTAGGACTTTTGGAGATGTTTTTAAAGCACTCAACACTGCCACAGGAGGAGAGGTAAATGTCAACAGCCTCTGCAGACTCTGCTGCACTCGAGGGCTTTCCCCTCTGGTGTGAGCTGTGGCTGGAGCTTTGGGCAGAGCTGTGCTGAAAAGGCACAAGAAGCACAGACTGGTGCCAGCCCACAAAACACATCTGGGACTTTGTCCTCCTCAGCTGCCGGAAGGAAGGCACGGAGGGCAGCGGTTCCTTTCAGAGAAGGACGCGCTCACTCGCTCTCCATTGCTAAAACAAAGGTGGTGCCTTCGAGCACCTCACTGCTCTTTGAGGCTACAGCTTCAGAGTCCTGAGTTCTCATTTCTGGCTGCCAGCAAATCCATCTGAAAATTACTGGTAGTTCCTTGGCCACCTGCAGTGCTGCACTTGGAAACTGCACGTAGGGAGAGATCTGCAGGGCGTCCCTGAAAGCCCTAAGCCCTGCCCATATCCCAAGATGTATCCACAGAGTATTAAGGCATGGATTACTTCTTCTGAGTGCCAAACAAAGCAGCAGAGAGTGTGGTCAGAGGTTTGTGGGTGATAACTGAGACACCGCTGTTACCAAGTGGTCAAGGCAAAATGTCAGTGGCCCCACGTGTCCTGTAACTGGCTCCCAAGGGAGCAGAGAAATGGGCTGTTGGAATGTCAGTTCCTAATTACTGCAGTGCCTAATCACAAGGCAGTTTGGCACAGCTCAGCTGTGTCATTGCAAAATCACTCACTCCACGTGCCTTGTGGTCTCGTGCCACCAACCTCTCAAGTTACTGATTTTCAATGTCGTTTTAGGTGGCCATCAAGAAAATACAGCTTCAAAGACTGAGGAAGAATGAACTAAAAGTCAGTGAACTCATGGTCATGAAGGTGAACAGGAATGCCAGCCTGGTCAACTGTTTAGACAGGTGACTTGTGCTTTTGTCCCATGAATGTTTGTTCACATATTGCAAACATGCAAGGTAAAATCCCACTTTGGTCACTGGCAGAAAATAGAGCTGTAATTATTGTCTAATTATTATTGCTCTTTTCATCTCAGTGGATGGGAAGAGATTGCATTTTGTCTGCGTGAGTCTTCACTGGCACATGGTATTTGAAAATTGTTCAAAAACCCGGATGAGCCTCGTGTCTTACAAAATCAATGATCTCTATATTCACAGCCACCACTTTGTTTTGGAGCTTGATTTTTTTCTAGTGTCTTCCTACGTCCAGGAAAACTAACAAGGATTTCCCTTGGATTGTTGCCACTGTTTTCCCTTGCTATGCATGCCAGGAAGACTAGGTGCTTTTTTCCAGAAACACCATGCATGACAGGTTTTTTATCTGGGCTGTTACTAAACTGCACATTTTGCTTGCTGCCCATCTAAGACATCTCCTTTTTTGCAGCTGTGCCTTTCTTTCTGCTTGAGACTGCACAGATGGCAAACAATGCACAGCCAAGAGGGAATGTCTATTCCTTTATTTTGTCTTTGTCTCAAAGGGACCTGAAAAGAAGAACCAACCTGTCTTTTCCAAACAGCAACCTAGCCATGTAGATTCATCTCCATACCCTTGTTTCCTCCTTTCAGCTACCTTGTGGGTGAGGAACTGTCCCTGGTTATGGAGTACATGGATGGAGGCACTCTGAGCAATGTCATCAGCCAGACCTACTTGTCAGAAGATGAGATGGCAGCCATCAGTCGGGAGGTCAGCAATCCCAGCTGTGTTTCCAAGGGCTTAGGCAGCATTGTCTGGGAAACAGAGGCTCAGAACAGGAGTGATTTCCTGTGCTGAACTTTGTTTCTGTGTTGCTGGTATGCTATGGGCAAGTAAAAGCATCTCAAGTGAAAGGCCTGCCAGTGCCCCTGCACTCCCTGTACTCAGTGCCAGTACTCTTATCTCCTGCTGTTGTATTCTCGCTCTGTCTCTTGTATTTGTATTTGTATTTGCTGTTCTCCACCTTGCCTCTCTAAATGTTTGCCTGGAGTCTGTCTTCACTGCATTCCTTGCCTGTAAAAGCAAAGGTGCTGGTGGCAGGATTTGAAATGATCAGCAAAGGAAAAAGACTCATTTCTCACAGTCCTCAGCTGAAAAGGATAATAGTGCAGCCAAAATGCTCTTTGCTTCCGGAAAGTGACTGGTGTGATACTTCCAAGCCTGTGCTGAGGCCAGCAAGAAAATCTTTGTCATGCAGCCTCCCACCCAAAAGTGATCCACTTCACAATAAAGGGAGGGATTGCTCCTTTCCAAACCCCTCCTTTGTCCTCTGCATGGCCAATGCATGTCCACTGCAGCAGGAGTCATCCTGGCTGGATGGCAGGGGACAGCCTACAACAGCAGGTGCTGTTGCTCTTTCAAAAGCTGACGCGCCTTTCCTAGGAAGGTCCTGCTCTGCAGGTGTTGGAGCAGCAAGCTCTTCCTCTCAGTGGCCATTACTGTTCTGTCATTACTCCCCATTCCCCTGGAGAGGGAATCTTTCAGATTCTTTGTTTCCTTTCTTGTGTGATGAAATCACATCACTCATTTTTGCCCTTCTGTTTCTGTTTTCTCGCTTAGTGCCTGCAAGGACTGGATTTTCTTCATTCAAACCATGTTATCCACCAAGATGTGAAGAGCAGAAACATCCTTCTCAGAACCGACGGCTCTGTCAAGCTGGGTCAGTATATTCTTGGTCAGGTTCAGCGTTCCAGGGATGTGGGTGTGGGGCTGCTTGGAGTGACAGCCAGTTCCCCAAAAATGGTGCTGGTGGCAGTGCAGGGACCCCTGCTGCGAGCTGAGGGCACAGTTGGAACGTGCACAGAGGTATAAGGAACCACAAGCAGTCAAGAGTGGCCTTTCTCTGTGTGTGTCCCTTCCAGACAGAGGGAGCTACAATCTAAAGCTTCAGGGGAATAAAGTCCACTGCTGTGAGCAGCGTTAAGAAACCTGGGATTTTTTGGAAGTGGCCAATTCCATACTCCCTTGGCTAAAGCCCCAAGGAAATCGAGCGTGGACAGTTCTCCAGGAGATTCAACAGCACATTCTGAGCCTGAGAGTGGGGAATTCTTTTGCTTGGTTTCCTAATTGGAGCTGACTTTCATGGTTTGTTGTTTTCTCCACAGCTGACTTTGGCCTCTTTGCTCAGCTCAGCCCTGAGCAGGGCAGACGGAGCTCCGCGACCGGCGCTGCTGGGTGGCTGGCACCTGAAGTGGTGACAGGTCAACCATGTGGCCCCAAAGTGGACATATGGTCTTTGGGAATCGTGGGCATTGAAATGGTGGAACGAGAAGTTCCTTCCTGGAATGCAACTCCTGTCTTGGTAAGGTGCAAATACTCACTGATCCCATTGTCTTTCTCACCTGTCCCATGTTCTGTGTGCCATTGGACAAAATCCCATTGCCATCTGCTGGCACCACTTCCACCAAGGTCTCCTTCTAAAAATGCCCCTGCAACACATCAGCATCTGCTGTAGCTTTGGTTGTATCAGAAAGGGAAGTGGCAGTTCAGAAACCTAACCAGTTCAGAAACCTACCATTTTGGCCTCCAGCCATGCCTGACAATTCTCACTTGTTTTTTGAACAATGTTGGAATTCTGTTTCTGAAGGACAATAATTTTTCAGTGGAGAGGGCAGACATGTGATAAACATCCTGAGAAATAGAGGTTAGACCTTCCCAGTTTCAATTTTATAGAAAACGTAAGAAAAAAAGGAAAAAGAAAAGTAAACAAAAAAGAAAAAGAGAAAAAACCCTACTATCAAAGCAATGCGCAAGCAGTTCTGCTTGCTTTTTCATTTTTTAAACACAGCTCTTGTCTTCCATTCTGTAGCATCTTTTCCAAATCCTGTGGGTCTTCAAAACTTTCAGGCTTTCAAGTCATCTGTACATTGTTCAGTCACCTGGGTGGGTGGCCTGGATAAGTTGAGGATGTATTTTTCTCTGACTGCAGTTAAAATTGTTTGCCAAACCCTTGGCTGTTTCTGGGTACTTTAACAAGTTGATGAGCTTGCAGGCAGGTGCCTGGGCTGGGATCCAGAGTGGGCAGTTGACACCGGTGCTGTGTTTCTTTACCACAGGAGCAGGGCCATCCCTGGCCTGCACAGTTCTAATGACAGGGAGGGCTCCAGCTCCCCACCATGGCCAGTGGCTGAGCTCAGCTGAGAGTCAGGATAAAACCCTCTTTGTCACCTCTGGTGATGTGGGGAAAGGACAGAAAGCCGCGTAAATTATTTGTACACAAGGGGAGTGCATTGCCATTTCCGGCTTTGAAATTCTCCTTTGGGTTAAAGAGGCTAATAACAAAGTCTCTTTGGTCACCATCTATTTCAATGCCATGAGTACAGAGTTATCATGACAGTGGTGGGCATTTTTATGGAGACTCCAAGGCCTTTGCCATTGTTCTTTTTGTCTATTTGAGATGGATTCTGCAAGTTGAGGTGTGAATAGTTCCAAGTCAGTGTCTTATGTTTCTAAATACCATCTTGCAAAAACAGAATGAGCTCTCTCCCTCTGACTTGTCAGCGTGTTAGAGCTTGGTTCCACATGAACCACACTGGATAAGGATCAGCCGATCCTTATCTTGCCAATCTACACTGTAATTCCTTGGCCTGAAGAGTATCAGAAAGACCTGCTGAGCTCCGTGGACACTGTCAGCTGCATGGAAGTGAGCATCCTTGGCCTTGCTGAAGAAACTGGAGCTCAGCTTAGGTTAGATGTTCTTGAGCAGGAGAAAGGCTGGAATCATCAGGTGTTTCCAGAGGCCTGCATGCCCAGAGGGACTGAGTTTTGGGGAGCAGCTGGATGTTTCTGCACATCATGGAAAGGGATTGCCAGACAGCTCAAGCCTCACCACAGGCAAACACTCCCCAGCTCTTCCCAGGCAACATTTGCTTCGGGTTTCAAATTGTTCCCACTTGTCTGTCTGTGAAGATGCCCCTCAAACCACAAGGCAAGCCTCTCAGAACTGGTGTTACATTTGCAGAAATGAAGAAAAGAAGGCCAAACACAAGAAAGTTGCTAAGGCACTGGTTTTTAGAGAGGAACTTAACCCCTGTGCAGTTTCTTCTCACTGGGAAACATGCCTGAAACCTGGGCATGAGGGTGTAAAGGCCACAGAGTCTCTTCTGCATCTTGTGCAGTGCTGCTGGAACACTCAGTGACCGTGATTCTCTCCTGGCCCAAGCCACATTCTGCACATCACCAAGCCAGAGCCTGGTGATGTGGAGAGCCTGCCAAAACCTCCCATTTGTTTCCTGGCACTTTCTGGGATGGGCCTACCATTCATGCATTGACTTGAGTAGCCAAATGAGTAGAGGGTGACCGTAGGGATGGAACCTCTCCTTCTGATTTGACCATGAAAAGTTTTTCTTTTCCATGTAAGGAAAGCTGCAATTTTCAGACTGCTGAGAGACAGAGCTGCAGGTGGCTCCTGTGTGTCCAAGCAGGCATTTTCATCCCAGTACATTTGTGCAGGCATCTTAATGTGTCTGTGTTGAAGATGAGATTCCAAATATTTGTTTCCTTACCTGAAGAATACCTGGTGGATTTCCTTTCTTTCCCTCCAATTCCCATTGTTTTCAAGAACAAAGCAAAAAGCTGATTAGTTTTGTTTTATGGCAGCAGTGCTTAAGGGACAAGAACCACTGCAGAAATACTTTCCATGTACTAACCCTTGGATACAGTAGAGTTAGTATAGCAAAGTCCTTCTTCCAAAAAGCCTCTCAAGCTGATATGAATTGTCAGGGAAGGAAATGTGCTTGTGCTGATGTAGTTCCCACTAACTAGGTCAGTCAGTGAAATCAGCTGCCGAGGCAAGATCTGTGGGATGTTGGAGAGGCTGTGGCTGCATCGGGGTTTGGGTTTTTGGTTGATAAAGGAAAGTCATCTCTGGGTCTCTGCCAGGGCAGAAACTGCCACTGCAGAGTGGAGCTTAATCAATGGGATCTGGGAGAGCAGTGACAGATGGGAAAGAAGCAGGTGGAGCCTGGTGTCTCCTTTTTCCCCAGCCTCAACTCCTGATAGCCACAGGAGGAAGACAAAAGCTGCAGCAGCCCAACCTATTTTCATCTTGCCTGCGTGACTTCCTGAGCTGCTGCCTGCAGACAGACGAGGCGCGGCGCTGGTCTGCCAAGGAGCTCCTGCAGGTAAAATGTGAAGGGGCTGCAGGTGAAACAGGCTCTGAGGGATGGGCTCCTCCTCCACTCAAGTCCAAGGCAGCAGATGAGCTCCCTTCCTCCTCACCTCCACTCTTGGTGGTCTTCAAATGAAAAGACTGAGGAATGCTAGAATGGGCTGGGCTGGCAGGGCCCTGTAAAGGTCCTCTGGTGCAAGTGTCCTGCAATGAGAAGGGACATCTTTAAAGAGATCAGGTTGCTCAGAGCCCTTTCCCACTGGAGCCGGAATGGTTGCAGGGATGGGGCACCTACAAGCTCTTGGGGCAACCTGTGCCAGGGTCACACCATGCTCCGAGTAAACAAGTTCTGATTAGATCCTATTTGTGTTAAAAAATATTCACCCACATCCTATTGTAACTGGCTCTGTTAAAAAAGATGTTCCCCACTTTCTTCAGAGTCACTCTGAAGTCTTGGAAAGTGGCAATAAAGTCTCCCCGGGGCCTGTTCTTCACAAAACTGAATAACTCCAGCTCCCTCTGCATTTCCTGTGAGGAGAGGTGCTCTGTCCTCTGACTGTTTCTTTGCCCTGTTTTGTGATTTGGTGGAGTGTTCAGTTTTATCTAATGGCAAAAGAATTGAAGTAGAGCAATGCAGGGTACAGAGACATGAAATGGTGGTGGAGGAGCCCAATGAAGCCAGTCCCAGCCTAGGGGTCAGAGATTTGGCTGTGGGCCAAGGAGGGGCTGTGGGGGGCTCACTGTGAGCCTCTGAGGGGCCCTGGTTTTTGCCCCCCAGCCCACCCTTAGAAGTTTCTGCCATGCAAACAGGGACAGCTTGGAGGGAGTTGTCCCAGCCCCATCTGCTGCCTGGCACGCTCAAGCAGACGGGAACTGTGCCAGGGTTACTGCCAGGTTGTGTGGCAGAGAGGGAACTGCAGGGCCCAGTGCCACTGGGCTGGCCCTGCTGGGAAGGAAGGTGCCATCCAGCACACGAGGGGCAGGGCATGGAACGGTAGACACTGCTTTCTGTCCCTGTGGGAATCAGCACAGTGCCTGTCTTTCAAAGAGAGGGACCAATGAGAGGCTTTGGAGTTTCCTGAAAGGAAGAAAACCCAGGGACAGAAAGCACCATTTCTAGAGCACTGGCAGGGCAAAAATCCCAACAAGATAAAGAAACCTGAATAAATGGATGAGTGGGATTGTGGGCCAGGTTTGCCTGTGATGGCCGGGTCCTGCACATGACTGCTGGGTAGCAGATGGTCCCACTGCTTCTCTTTCTGGGTCTTTTTAGGACCCAGAGCAATCCCAATTGAGCCTGTGAAGCACTGAGGTTTGAAAGTAATGGTTCACTGTTCTTTGTCTTTTTGTTTTTTGTTTTTTGGTGGTTTTTTTGTTTATTTGTTTTGTTTGGTTTTGTACTGTTTTTGGTTTTTTTTTTGTTTTGTTTGTTTTCTTTTTTTTTGTTTTTGTATTTTTTTTGTTTGTTTTTTTGGGTTTTTTTGTGAACAGCATCCATTTGTAACATCAGCCGAGGCTGCATCCACCCTGGCACCTCTCATCATCTCAGTGAAGAGGAAGATGGAGAAGCAAACAGTGCTATAATCATATCAGGACCATTTTCTCCATAGCCATCTTAGAGTAGGATTGTAGAGTAGGATTGTAGAGTGGGATTTAGAGTAGGATTATGTGGAGAAAAGACAAAAGACTCTGCACAATCCCATGTGAATCAAGGAGAAGCCATTTATTGTGCTTCTAAACACAGTTTATAATTACTTCCTATCCTACAGGTTTCTATAGTCATGCATTGTTTGTTTGGTTGCTGCACTTTGTCCACACATCTCTTGACTGGTAGCTCTATTTTGTCCTGAGGCAAGCATGCATCTTTTTCTTAATCTAATTGGTAGATGCTGTAAGGGTCATTTTATTTGGGTTGCTACTCCTTTGTCTGTCAGCAACTCTTCTGCTTCTTCTTTCTGCTCGCAACATCACCTTTTTATCCACAAAGTTGAATGCAGCTTTATTAAAAACCTGACCTAGTCCTAGAAGTTTAATTAGTTTAGTTAGCTCCAGAAGGTTAGGCTGGTTGATTTAGTACCTGTCCATTTTTCTGTAAATACCCCCCACAGGATTATAGAGTAGGATTGTAAATAAATAAAGTTTCTGAAACTAACTCATCTGGAAGAATCCTTTCTTTCTCACCCTGTGAAGAAGCTGAGCATTTCCTTCTGCCTTGTCAGCTGTCTCTTAAAGGTGCAAATGGCTTCTTTGGTGTTGTGAAAAGTACATATTACAGGATAGGCACTTCACAGGTATTAAAATGAATATATATATATATATAAATTAATATACTATATGTGTTATGTTGTCTTAGTTAGTAGTACTGTATTGTTTTAAGTAGTGTGGTATGTTGCGGTGTGATGTCATGGTTTGCCTCAGATACCCCAGGTTCCTCCCTGATAATTCCCTTCCAGGTGTGTCAATCATCCCTCCTTTCCACACCCTGACCCCTGCTGAGCGCTGTCTGTCAATCCTGGCATTCCAGAAGGGCGTCAAGTGATTGGCAGAATTCAAAAGATGCCCTCCCCTCCTGGAAGGACATTGGGCCATCCAGGTGTCCTCTGTCCCTTGACACTTCCCTGCCCGTACCTGGTTGGTGGTCCCCCGTGTTCCTTCCCTGCCCCTCTGCCGTGGGTAAAAGGGCGAGCAAACCATGTGGTTGGGAGTTCTCCTGGAGCCGTTGCTGGATCCAGAGGCCTGTGGGCCAGGAATAAAGCTCTGGATTGAAACCCTCCATCAGAACCGACTCCTTTCCTTCACCTTACCGTAAAGCTTCTCCACCAAAGGTAAACCTGAGCTCCTGCATGCCTGGACTTGCCTACAAGCACCCAGCTGCAGCATCCAGCTAGCCAAAAGTGTCTCTGGGGTAAAATTCCACAGTTGCCACTATTTGGTCAAGCAGCAAAGGCCAGACAAGCTCACGTACGTCCCGTCTGGCTATATTGGTAATTATTTCAGTGGTAAATGTAGTTTTAGGTTATTACGTTATGTAAAATAGAAACTATGCGATGTAGGATGCTTTTTTAACTAGCTCAAGAAAGGGATGGGATAATCAAGAAACTCTTTGCCCAGAGATAACAGCAACAGGACATCTAAAGCCACAAGAGAAGAATTCTTGTGTCTTTATTGGAAAAGACCAACTTTCTTCCACCTCCTTCCCGACTCTGAGGAGCCAACAGGATTAACAAGTAGAACTTGACAATAACCCGAGAACACCCTTTGTTTGAAAAGAGTTTATGCATCATGTATGAGATATATGAATATGCAAAAGACTATTGCCTTTAAGGGCTAATCCTTTGTTAGCCTGTGTGCTTTTGGGGCATAATTGCCCAGGAGGCACCAGGACTGTCCCTATGTCTTTTTTTATATTGTCCTTTACTGTTCTAACTCTGATTGTCCAAATTCTTATTGCTCTAACTTTTATTACTGTCTTAATAACAATTTTATTGCTATTAAACTGTTAAAATTTAAAAAGAAGGGATTATTGTTTTTCGCAGTGTGCTTTGAAAGTCGGGAAGACCCTTCGTTCATCATCTCCAGAGCACAATGTCTTTGGCCAGCACATTGGCCCATTTTGGTACAGCTGTGACACTTCTAGTTGAGGCAGAAAGGGCAATGGCATTTGAAGGCAAAAACAAAGGAAGAATGAGGAGCCCAAACATCTTGTGCAGATGCAGGCCTTCAGCTGTGACTGGAGAGGATTTGGGTTCCTGCCGCTTGGATTTGGATCCCTAAATGCAATAATCTCTTTGGCTGGAGGAGAGCCTTGCTCAAGTGAGAAAGCAGAAAGATCAGAGAGGGTGCTGGGGAAGGTCTCCTGTGGTGCAGAGCTGTCAGCGCCTGCGAGGTGAGAGCGGGCCCGGCCTTGCCCGGGCTGGAGCCCCAGCAGAGCCCCGGCAGAGGCCGGAGCAGCCTGAGCCCCGGCAGAGGCAGGCTGGAAGGAGGCCCTTGGAGCTGCAAGAGGCAGCAGCCGGGCCCTGGGTGCCTTTTGCTGGGAGCGGGCGAATCCTCCACTCTCAGAGCCCAGGTGGCAGCTGGCTGCTGCTGAGGGGAAGCCCAGCCGAGCTGGGCACAGCCCAGCCTGGAGGCATTGGCCGTCTGGAGTGTGCCCAGGAGCAGGGAAAGGCCAAGGGCAGCTGTGGGCAGCTGGGCTGGCTGAGGATTCCTTCTCTTCTGCCGGCTGCCCTGCAACTCCTGGCAAAGGCCAGCAGTGTGTGCAGCACTCTGGGCACCGGGGCAGGGAGCCGGGCTGCTCGGCAGGCTGGAGCACAGGGCAGCCTCCTTCAGGCTCGGCACTTGTGCCAGGGAAGTGAGGCCAGCGTGAGGCAGGGACAGCTTGGCAGGGCCCATCTGCAGGAGCCAGCACCTCACACAGCTCTGAGAGGAAGCACCTGCAATCCTGCAGTTCTGCACTGAGCCAGAGCAAAGGTGTGAGATGCAGAGTGTTTGGCAGAAATATTCAGGCCCACCAGGCCAGCCTGCTTTGTCCTCTCTGGTGCACAGCAAACGCTGTGCAATGCAGCTCTGAGCTGCTGGGAGAGAGGCAGTCGGGGATGTGCCTGAGGTGAGTCAAGGGGTTAGCTGAAAATGTAATTAGGATAATTGAAAAGTGCAGATGAGTGGAGGGGCCAGCTGGGAATAGAATTGGGATAGTAGAAGATTGCATGTTTTAGTTAAGATCTTCAAATGAGGTAAGAAGCTAAGTTAGTAATACAGAAATCATGTACCTTAGTTAAAGAGTACCAAATATATTAGGAACGTAAAGCTAGGAGTGACAGGGATAGAGGAAGCAATTGTGAAGAAGCAGAAACCATAGAAATACCTTGCCTTAAGAATAATTGAACAGTTAGGAGACGCTTGGACCATGAGCAGCAGGTCAAAAGGTCTTGCCAACAGGCCATAGGAGAAGAGCTCACCATGAGGAAGACGGCTTTCTTCCTCCCATACAACCACTCCCTCATTTCAAAATCCCACCGAACCAGTTAAGGGAGTACAATTGCACAGCTGTAATAGATATTCAGCTGATAAAAATGAGAAGCAGGCAGGTAATAATTATGTATTATGGGTCCTTAGAAACCTAATGTAAAACCTTTTCTGTAGAAATAGAGAGCAGGAGTCTGCAACTCCTTGCACGCATCTTTGGAAACTAGTTCACATGTGACCAGGGGTGCAATAAATACCCTTCTTTTCTACTGTAATTAGTTGAAGAGCCATCTGTCCGTGCTTCAAGGGTTATGTTGGAGTAGTGAACTGATTTGCAAGGGAGCAGAAGAGTTTCAGCAGGCAATTTTTGGAAGAGATGGAAGCCTCTTGTGACTGAAGGGAAAGCCATTTGGAATGGAGAAATGATCCCAAAGTCCATACAATTGTATCTTTATGTCTGAATTTAAATCAGAATTATTATAGACAGCTTCATGCAATTTGTCTACAAATTTATCAGTCTCCATTCTTTCTTTGATGAATTTCTGTAAAAGACTTAGTGTGTAACCCATCTGGAAGTGCAAGAATAGCATTATATGCTAGTTGTTGGCTCATCTGTAAGACTTGATCAATGCTCTTAGCCTGGGCAGTGACAGTAGCCCAGGGCCCCTTGCCAAGTTACTGTTGTGCTGTTAAACCAAACAGAGGATCACCCTGCACTCTAGGTCTTGCTGCTTCTTGAGCACACTTTTCCTCGCAGATTTTATGAAACATCACCTGCTGATGGGGTGGCATTATTCATCTTATTAGGGTATGCACATCAGCTGGAATGAATGTGTTAGATGGAAAAATATACTGCAGAAGTGACTGTGCAAGTTGGGATTTTCAACTAAATTGTGAAATTGCTGCTCTCAACTTTTTGAAAATCTTCCAATCGAAAGGTTTTCAAACTCTACTTGCGGCATTAGTTACTACAGGAAAAGCTTCTACATCATTGGAGAGAAAAGTCCCTTCTACAATAACTTCTGCAATAACTTTTTTCTACTTTCGTTTCTCTTTTGTGGAGATAAAGCTTGGCCTGCCATTCATCAAAAAGCATTGGGAGGACTGTGCTATTTTGGGAAATTGACACTGTTTGCCCCTGGCATTCAACAGATGCTTGACACCAGGCACAAATTCCAACGTCCAAAATGTAGGTGCATTTTTAGGCTCAGACTGCAAGGATAATGTAGAATTGTGGAATTGGCCTTCAGTTAAATTGGCATCACTTTTTACACCAGTTTTAGCTTCATCAAAGGCCCTTACATAATTCAAACGATTGGCTTGTTGGACAGGAAAACAAATTAGCATTACATTTGCAATACTGAATGAGCTCACCACTGATGTAGGCAGCATACGCCACGCTGTGTTACAGAATAGGCTGCCATAGATTTATTGTTGCTAGCACAAGGAGATGGGTGTGAAGATTTTGAAGGGATGTGTTGCTTGAATCTCTCTGACCGCTCTGAATCTATTCACAAGAAACTGTCATGGCTTAAGGAGAATATGAAAAAGCTGACAGTTGTTTAGAATTCTTTTGATGAGTGGCTAAAATCCTGGTGAATAACAGACTGGCTCAAGGACTTAGTATGCTTTGGTATTAGGAATTCTTGGCCATGTAATTAAAAAATAATTCTACGTATTCTTGGCTATGTCTTCTTTATTCAATTCTGCTTATAGTGCCTTGCTTGCTATGCTGTGTGCAGAAAGTAATTGTCCATGCTTTTAAAACAGTCTGGCTTGTGCAAAAACAAAACCAGGGACTGTTGAGAGATTTTTGCAGATTGAGGAGGTTTTGTTAGACAATAGACATATTCATCTGATGTCCAATCCAGCCTGCTTGCACTAATGGACAGTGGTCACATACACAAGGAATGAATTATGGACATATTCAGAAATGGGGTCGGTATATCCTTGAAAGAGATACAAGAAGAAGAATCATCAGGACTCAGCAAGTTTGTCAGCAAGCTTGGGAAAGTCATGGGTGGGCCAGACGACCCCAGCAAAATGCGTGAAAAATCAGGTGATCCAATCAGCATTCTGATTAAGACGTGTGAACAGCCAGGATTAACCAACCATGTCTTAGCTAGAGGCACGTAGACAGTAAAGATTTATTATAAACAGAATCTTTTTAGGGACAATAGATTTGGCTTCACTGGATCATGTTGGTCATGGTGTGTTGTCCCTGAACCTCCGTGCCCTGCAAAAGCTTTGCTCTTCAGAGCCAGTTTTGAATGAACAGAACATAATATCCAGCATAAACCAAACAACGACTGAGGATACAAGCATCATAATGTCACCCTAGGACACACGTAAACTCCTGGGTCTCGTGGCGTTTTTCCTGAGCAGAACAGGCCAGGGCTTGGCCGGAGCCCAATCCTCAGTTTGGAGGGTTTCCCCTAAAACATCCTACAAGCCTCTATTCATGTCAGTCGGGAAAATTTATTTAAATGATACCTTTCTTGCAGGTAACTACACAAGATTATGTGAAAGTCTCCAAAGCAGCTGGTTTGGTGTTAAACTGCTGGCAGAAGCATCTGGGTCATCTATTTTTAGCCAATGAAAACTGATGGTGTCAGTCACATAATGCCCAGGGTTTGTCCTGTAAGCCAGCTCTGGCTGAGGGCTGCTACTCAGGCCTGAGCACATCAGCAGCTGAAGTGACCACAACTGGGAATGGCAAAAACACCCACTGGGACTGGCCCAGAGGCCCTGGGACTCCCTGGCATGGATCACCTCAGGAGACAGGATTTCAGGGAGCCCAAAGGACTTTTGGGAGAGCTGCTGCAGAGACAGAGGGAATGGCACAGCTGAATCCCTTGCCTGGGCACCCTTCTGCTGTGGGGCTGCTGAGGGAGGAGGAACAGCAGGTACCCATGGCCACCCCAAACCAGGGCCCCGTGGGCAACACAGCCTCGACTGGGGCTGCGGGACCCCATCCCTGGGATGAGTCAGGAGCTGCAGAGCTGGGAGTGCTCAGCTAGAGCCGCTGAGCCTTCAGCAGCCCCACACGGCCAGAGCGTGAGCCCAGTGGGGAGTGGGCACTGACAGGGACTGTGGGGCCTGAACCAAGGCCCAGCCCCACTGAGAGCAGCTGTGCTGGACATGCTGCAGCTCCAGGAACAGCTGGAGTCCCAGGCAGCCAATGGGTGCCACCACGGACGTTCCTTTCTTTATCCTCAGAAAGGCCACTGGGAAGCTGGGGAAGTGTCAATGAAAGGAGTAGGGATGGTGGGAGCTGTGGAACAGCACTGACAGGAGAAACCCAAACTCTCCTGAGAAGGGAGGGCAGAAATCCCTGGTATCCAGCATCCTGCCAGAGAAACCCATTCCCAGAATTACCAACACAAAACCATCCTCCAATTCTCTGGATTGTGCTGCTCCTCACCCACTGACACCTCCCCACCAGAGTGAAGCTCTGAAGTGGGATTGATGGAGGAAAGCTGAGCCCTGAGCCCTGCCAGGGTCAGTGCCAGGAGCATCCCCTGGCGCTGTTTGACAGCGCCTCTGCAAGAACCGGGGATGCAAACAGGACAAACCTGAGCCTCTCCCACCATCAGATACCTCAGAGCTTACACAGCAACACGGCCGTGGCTCTCCCGAACTGGATTTAGGAATGGCACACCTACTGCAGCCATTGGATCCAGATGTGCCCAGATTCATTTGGGACTCCTGCTTTTGGTGTCTCTGCCTCCTCTCCCTGCCCCAAGGAGGCTCCTCTCTCCCCTCTCTCTGCCCTGACAAGACAGTCACACAAATAAAGACGTGGGATTGCCGGGTGCTGAGGGCTTGTAGAAGGAGCCTTCTCCAGGTCTGGCCTGTTTCCAAAACCCACACAGTGTTCTGCAGCAAGGAAACTCCTTGTTCACCCTCTCCAAGGGTGTCAAACTCAGCAAGAGATTCCTGACACCCTGTCCAGCTGGGAGAGCTCCTGTGTCTCCATATCAGGAGGCAAAATCGAACGCAGGAACCATGGGGGGACTGAGTTTGTGGCATGGGGACATCTGCATTTATTTCCCAGTGACAAACAAAAATGTGGAATGGTGCCAGAGCTTGTTCTGATCTACATCAACCTTTGATAAACATCCCTCGTCCTGACAGCGACTCCTCTGCAGCTGCTCTGGGAGACCTGGGTTGAGTGCAAAAAGAGGAGATTGCAGTGGTGCTGAGGTGCTTGAGGGGGCCCATTTCAATGCTCTGCTGAAGTCCAAGGACATTGTATTTCCCCAGGGAGCAATGTCCCTTTCTGGCACTCACTGCCCATGAGGGACATTGTTCAGTTGCTGCCCTTGGGTGGGTTCCAGCCACAGGGAGAGGAAGGAGGAGATGATCCCACCCATGGCTGCTGCTGGGTCCAGACAATTGGTGAGATAAAGCTGAGCCAGAACCTCAGCATCTCTCCCAAAATCACAGAATCACAGAATGGCTTGGCTTGAAAGAGACCTTAAAGTTCATCTCATTCCACCCCCTTCCATGGGCAGGGACACCTTCCATTATCCCAAGCTGCTCCAAGCTCTGTCCAACCTGGCCTTGGACACTGCCAGGAATCCAGGGGCAGCCACAGCTTCTCTGGGCAGCTTCTCTGATCTCTGCCCAGGTGAGCAGGGACAGGACCCAAGGGAACGGCTGGAGCTGGGCCAGGGCAGGGCTGGGCTGGGGATCAGCAAAAGCTTCTTCCCCCAGAGGGGGCTCGGGAACTGTCCAGGCTCCCCAGGGAATGGGCACAGCCCCGAGGCTGCCGGAGCTCCAGAGGCCTTTGGACACCGCTCCCAGGGTGCTCAGGCTGCGATTGTTGGGGGGTCTGTGCAGGGCCAGGGGCTGGACTGGCTGATCCCAATGGGCCCCTGCTCGCCCAGCCCCTTGTGCAATTCTCACCCTTTGGCTCAGCCTTTGTGCCTCCTCGAGGTGCTGGCAGAGCTGGGTGGGACAGGGCAGGAGCGAGGCAGCCCCAGCGTTGCCCTGTGTGTGACACCCCAGCAGTGAAAGCCCCAGCATTGCCCTGTGTGTGACACCCCAGTGGTGACAGCCCCAGTGTTGCCCTGTGTGTAACACCCCAGTGGTGACAGCCCCAGCGTTCCTGTGTGTGACACCCCAGCGGTGACAGCCCCAGTGTTCCCTCCCTGCAGTCGCTCAAGGGAAGCATCCAGAGCCGCGTCCAGTCCATGGAACTGAGCAGCCACTGCCCACCCCGGTCTGGGCTGATGTGGATTCCTCTGCACACACCTCGGGGAAGGTCCCCATGGCCACTGCACAGTGCCACAGACAAGTGTCAGACACAGTCACAGAACTCTGCTCAAAGCTGACAGGGGGAGTTCATTAAAAAAGAAAGCAAAAAAACAAAGAAAACTAATAAAAACCAAACTAAACCATACCAAAAAAAACCCAAAACCATCACCTAAACAAGAAAAAAATACCAAGAACAAGAAAGCAACCGAGAAAAAATCCCAAAATCCAAAAAGCAAACAAACAAATCAAAACAAAGAACAAAAAACCAATCCAAACAAACAAAAAAAAACCAAAAAAAACAAGAACAAGAGAACTCCCCCCAGCAGAGCTGTTCCATCCTTCACTTGTCACACCTGTACCCACACAAGACCACAGGCTGCAAAAAATGGGGGTTCATTGGGCACATTTGCAGGAGAAGCAGGTTTAGGACAGGCTCTCAGCAGAACTGTTCTCAGCTGAGCCAAAAAGGCCCCTTTGGCATCTGCAGGGCCGTTGGAAATGCAGAGCCCCAGCCCACAGGGCAGAAAAGGGCTCTGAGTTCCCCTCCCCTGACACTAAACCCTGTTCCCAGGCTGCTTCAAACTCAGGATTCTGCTGGGGGACTATGCAGAGCTGAGAGTGGGCTCTGGCTTCTCCGTGTTGCGTGTCCTAAAGCTGTCTGGGAGAAGGAATATTGGGTCAGCTCCGCTGGCACAATCCCTCCTGGCACAGGGCTCAGCCCCAGGAAGGGCTTTGCGTGCCGAGGCTTTGCTGCAGGCAAGGAAAGGTCCTGGCTCAGGGTGACCTTTGCTGCTCAGCCAGAGCCCCGAGTGCCCCAGCAGAGAATGGCAGCACTGCCACGGGCAACCATCACCATTGCATGGACACCATCACCAGGGCCCTGTTGCTATGGTCAGTTTCCAGGGCAACCATCCCCACCTCCCTGTTGCTATGGTCAGCTTCAATGGTAACAATCCCCAACCCCCTGTTGCTATGGTCAGTTTCTATGGCAGCTCCATGGAGACCTCATGCCAGGGGTGGTTGCCATGGACACCAGCTCAGGCCTGCAGCCACAGCCCGTTGCCATGGCAACCATTGGCAGCCCCCATCCCCAGGCTCACGGGATCCCAGAACCACAGAATTGGCTGAGCTGGGAGGGACCCATCAGGATCCTCCAGTCCAACTGCTGGCCCTGCACAGGACACCCCAACAATGCCAGCCTGGGCCTGGCAGCGCTGTCCAAACGCTGCTGCAGCTCAGAGAGCCCTGGAGCTGGGACCCTTCCCTGGGGAGCCTGGGCAGGGCCCCAGCAGCCTCTGGGCAAAAACCTTTTCCTGACATCCAACCTGAGCCTGCCCCGACTCAGCTGCAGCCGTTCCCTCCACTCCTGTCCCTGGGCACCAGAGGGAAGAGGTTCCCACAGCCCCAGCCAGGGACCCGCTCCCAGGGCTGTAGCCATGGCTCCCAGGGCTGTTGCCATGGCCACCAGGGCTGGGACCAGCTGGGATGCTCGGTTTCCATGGGCCGGGGTTCAGGAATGGGATTCCCCAATTTCCTGCTCCTGCTAAAACCTCGCTGCCCTCGCTGCCCTCCCGCCTCCCCTGGAAAGCACAAAAGGCAAAGGTCCCAGGCTGGGATAAGAACAATTTTTTGGGAACAGAAACGAGGTAAGGAACAAAGAGAACAGAAGCAATATTGATAACAGAAGGGATAAATGAAACTGTTTACAGGGAAAACTAAAACACGACTCGCTGGGTCTTCCTGGCCACAATTTCCCCTGTCTGGAAAGGACACCCTTCTTCTCAGGGGGAGAGAGAGTCCCTTTCCTGCGCCTGGAAATGTTCTGAGGTGGGAGTGAATGTAATGACACAGCCATGGCAAGACCCTCATGTTTTTCAATGCCACATCATGATACTGGTAGAGGCAGGAAACGGGACAGGTGTCTTCCCAGCATGGATCATGGGGAACATGGATCACCAGGGATCTTCCCAATGTGGGTTCTCCCATGGGGGATGAAGCTGGAGTGGTACATAAAGCTGTTCCTGCATTTATGGCATTTGCAGGGCTTCCCTTACTGGTGGCTCCATTGGTGTCTGGCCAAGTTAGAGCTGGTGATGAAGCTCTTCCCACACGGGGGACACTCATAGGGCCTCTCCCCTGTGTGGATGCGCCGGTGGATGATGAGGGTGAAGTTGTGCTTGAAGCCCTTCCCACACCCAGGGCAGTGGAAGGGCCTCTCATCTGTGTGAATCCGCTGGTGGCGGAGGAGATGTGAGCTGGTCTGAAACCTCTTCCCACATGTGGTGCACTGGTAGGGCCTCTCCCCAGTGTGGATTCATAGGTGGGTCACAAGGTTGGATCTGTAGCTGAAGCCCTTCCCACATTCCCCACACTCATAGGCCCATTCCCCAGTGTGGATCATCTGGTGGCTGATCAGGTGGTTGCTCTGCCTGAAGCTCTTCCCACACTGCAAGCACTTGTGGGGCTTCTCCCCATCATGAAGCTGCTCATGGACCACCAGCTCTGAACTCTGGCTGAAGCTCTGTCCACCTTCCTGCTCAGGGCGGCTCTTTCTTCTTCAGAGCACCCTGGGCTGGGTTTGGAGCCCCTCCTCATGGGGGATGTCTGAGGTTTTTCTTCCCTGTTGGATTCCTGTGTGTTAGAATCACTCAAAACAGCCTCTTTCACGAGGTTCTGCCATGCAGATTTTTCCTCCCTAGTCTCCATCCTCAGTTCCTTCCCTGGGGAAGGAAGGACAAGGACAGGATGGGATTTGGCTCCGTGCCAGAGGGAAGGGGAAGGAGATCCCCCCAGTGCATCCCCGGCAGGATGGCGTTGGCAGCAGGGTTGTCCTGCAGCTGGGGGCTGTGCTGGGCTGGGAGATAGAGCAGGAGAGAGGGGGAAATAGGAACTGACTTCCTCCTCACCTATCTGGGTGTCCCGGGGCTCCTTCCTCTTCCTCACAGCCTCCTTCTCCATCCAACCAAGGTTTAGGAATGGGAAATCCTGTTCTGGGAAGAAAACAAAGGGTGCGCACATTGTCTTTTGTACTGGTTTGAAGGCAAACCTAGGGAGGGTCTAAACCAGAATTACAATTTAAAAGAAAACTAAGATCAAGGCAATGATACAGAAACACTGCCTTAAACTGACAGAGTCAGGATATAACCTGACACCCTGTATGTAAGGGTGGTGGCAGCAGTCCCAGTAAATGGTGGCTGCAGTCCTGTTGGAGTGATGAACGTGATTCTGTCAAAGCAGTGATGCTGTAGAAGGGTCTGGCCTTCCTCTGGAGGTCCAGTGGTGGTTCTGGAGCTCTTGTCCTCTGGGAATCCAGTAGGCAAGCTGCTCCTGGTGTAGCAAAGTGTCAGCTTATATCCAGGTAGGAATGCTTGGATCCTCCCCCTGGGCGGAGCATCCCACAATGGGAGGATGGAATTTTATCAGTCCTGCAGTGACACTCAATGGCCCATTCACAGGAGATATCTCCCCTGGAGGGCGTTATCAGGGGTGAGTCATGGAAGAGATAAAGAACACTGCCCCATCTGTTTATAGCAGTTGATGAAGGTGGGTATTGAAAACATGCATTTGTTACATCTTGCATTGCAACCTGAAACAGTGGGGTAACCCCTGCTCAGGGGGTGAACACCACCCCCCTTACCCAAACTGGCTCAGGTGTAAAACCCCCACTCTGGGAAGGGCAAACACACACAGGGGACAATGTCACACTTACCCTGCCCCAGGGGAGGGCTCTTTTTCCTCTCATTCCCTTCCTGTCCCCCCTTTTCTATCCCATTTACTGTTCAATAAAATTCATTTTGGGTTTGGTCTCATTATCACCTTAATTGGGGCAGAGGAATCTCTCTAACACTTTTCTTAACCAGACTCACCAGATTGTGAAATTCTTTTGGCACAGTGAGTTTAGGCACTGTTCTCTGACCCCAAGTGCCTTTGGCAACAGCATGGTTCCCTCCTCTGAGGAGGTTGTGGTTCTCTCTGGAGGAACTCTTTGAAACTGGGCTGCAGCTTCCTCTGAGTGACTTATGGGAGAACTGATGAGGTAAATCGCCTTTGTGGGCCCGGAGTGTAAAGAAAATATTTTGTTGTCCTTCTATTACAGCGACCTGATGAAGGTCTTCAGGGTAAGAGAAGTGGACAAGAATCTTGGTTCATGATCAGAAGGCTGGATTTATTGATATATGATATATAATACATTATAACTATACTAAAAGGAATAAAGAGAAAAGTTGCAGAGGCTTGCTAAGCTAAGAATAGAAAGAAAAGAATGAATAACAAAGTTCTGTGTCCAGCAGAACGCAAGGACCAACTCTCCCGTGAGTGGTCAGCAAATCCAAACACTCACAGAAGACCAATCACAGATGCTCCTGTTACATTCCACATCAGCAAATTATTATTGTTTGCATTTTTCTTCTGGGGCCCCAGCTTCCCAGAAAGGACAAATCCTAAAAGAGAGGATTTTATGCAAAATGTCTGTGACATCCTTCCTTGAGATGTTTTTTAAAATCACAGGAGGAAAGGGAGCAAATGATACCAGCGAGACTGACAAGGTTCATTCACCCCATGGTGAGGAACACAAGGCTGCTAAAAGTCCTACAAGAAGCTCAGCTCAAGTAGCTAAATTCCCAAATAACTCCTGAATTCCCAGGCTTGAGTGCTTTGTGAAATGTGAGAATCATTTTTCTCTTCATCCCTGTCACCTTTGTGACAGCTACAAAGAGTTTACTTTCCTTTTAATGGTATCTGTATTGGGCTGAATTTACACTTTTATCAGAATGTGCTAGCAGCTGAGCTGGAGCTGTGCAGGAACCAGTGGAACTTGGAATTGCCACAAAATTGCTTGTACTGTCAGTTTATTAATGTTTGCGATTTGTTTGTCATCACATCTGACTTGTGGGAAAATCAAATATTCATCAAAGTGATTTATGCAGAGTCAAGTTTGATTTCTGCCAAATTCTTTTGTCCAGTGCCCAGGGGATGCTCGAGGGGTCTCTGTGCCTCTCGCCCTGGGGGATGCTTGGCAGGGGTTTGGAGGGGTTGTCCCTGTCCCTGTCACCCCAGGCCATTGCCCAGGGGCTGTCCCTGTCCCTGTCACCCCAGGCCATTCCTCCGGGGCTGTCCCTGTCCCTGTCACCCCAGGCCATTCCCCAGGGGGTCTCCATCATTTTCACCCCAGGGAATGCCTGGGGGGTTTCCCTCCCTCTCACCCCTGTGCCAGGGGGTGCTCGGGGCAGTCTCTGTCCCTTTCAGCCCAGGGGATGCTCGGGGGTATCTGTCCCCTCACCCTGGGGGATGCTCGGTGAGTTTCCATCCCTCTGGCCTCAGGCAATGCCTGTGCAGGGCTGGGGACCAGGGGCTCTGTGTCCCTCTCACCGCTGAGGGTGCTCGGGGCTGAGGGGGCTCTCCGACCTTCTCACACCTGCGGAGGTCAGGGGGGGTCTCTGTCCCTCTCAGCCCTGCTGTGACCCCACCCAAACATCATTGGGGTCAGAGGGACAGAGACACCCCCAAACCCCCAGAAGGGCTGAACCTGGGATTTGGTTTGGGGCTGAGGATTTAGGAAGGGGCTGGAATTGGGGATGGGGTTGGAGTTGGGGCTGAGGTTTGGATTAGTGCTGGGATTGGGGTTAAGGCTGGACATGGGATTGGCTTTATGGCTGGGGTTGGGATTGGGTCTGGGGCTAGACAAGTCTGGCACTGGGATGAGATTAAATACAGAACTGTGAGTGTGTCTAAACATGGAGTGAGACTGAGACCAGGATCAGGGTCAGGTTTGGGACTGAGCTCACCCAGAGCAGGACAGGGGGGATGTCACTGCAGGATGTCCCTGGCATCATCCCAGCCCTCCTCAGGCACCTCCAAACATGAGGGGCAGCTGGGTGCCCCAAGATCCAGGTGCTCCCACGCTGCCTTTCAATACCAGGCGAGCATTTCCTGAGGGCAGCCCTGACTGTGACCCTTGGGGCTCTGGGATCAGCCCTCACATCCCTGTGGGAGCAGCAGCAGACAGGATGAGAGATTCCCCCGCCCCGTTTTTCCTGTGGAAGGGTGAAGTCCAGCTGCCCTTTTCTTCTGGTGCCTCCTCCTCTCCTCAGCTGAGGATGTCAAACACCCCAGGAGCAGGAAAATCCCCATTCCCTCTTTCCTTGTGGCTGCAGCCTGGAACATCCACCCAGAATGAAGGACTTTCTGACAGCCCTGCTGAATGACACTGGCAAGAGGTTTGTGAGAAGGGGAAGAAATTGTATTTTGATAGTAAATAAAAGGTGCAAAATTATTCCTTTCTGTTATATTCCTTTTCAGTCAGTTTTGATCTGTTTTCAGAGTGCCACCTTCTCAGCTGACTGCGTTTGTGCCCTCCTTTCTCTCCTGCCTCTCTTTGTCTGCTCTGTTTCTCTCTCAGTGTCTCCCTTGACTCAGGGCAGCTCACACCAAAGACCGTGCCCGGATTTAATTCCCAATTCAGGAGCTACAACAAGCATGGGGGAAGTTATGAAGGCTCGCAGTGAAATGCCACTGTAAGATCTTGCTCCACTTGGCTTTTGGCTCCTTCTTGACAGCTTTGCCCTCAAGGGCAGGAACATCTTTTCATAGCTGAGAACTGGAATTCCAGACCCTGGCAGTGTGTGCCGTGGATCCCAGAGGGGCATTCCCGAGGCTCCCAGGGTGCTGCTCCTGCCGTGCCTCCCAAGGAGCTTCTCTCCCAAGGGGAGAAGATCCAGCAGCTCTGTGGGCTCCCAGAGCACACAGCAAAGGTGGCTTTGATGGAAATTTTCCAGGGACTGGGGTGGGAAGGGACCCTGTCCATGGATTACGACCCCGCGAGGGAGAGACGCCTCTGCCCCAGTGAAGGAGCGAATGAGAGCGTGGGAACGCAACCGGCGATTATTGAACGTGGACTGAACGGAACAAGAAATGGGGACGAGAAAGGGAGAGAAAGAAATCCGGAAGAGGTCTCAGAGAACATAAAGAAATGGGAAAAGGTTCCCGCCTGGACGCCGCAGCTCCCAGGGACACCCGCCGGGCGTAGCGCCTTTGACAATTCCAGCCAATCAGAGGACGCGGTAAACAATTTCCAGCCAACCAGAGCTTTTCTCTTCGATGACTCGCCGGTTGCCAGGCGGGCCCGCAGAGCCCAGCGGCCCCGGAGCGGAATTTGGGGCTCGGGCCGGGGGGACGGATCCGCCCCGGGGGGGTCCCCGAGCCCCCTGCCCAGCCCTGGGGCCGATCGGGGGCTCCCCCACCCAGCAGCCGGTGCTGCGGGGCCGCGGGGCAGAGCGGTGGGAAAGGGGGGTCCGGGCTGGTAGCGGAGGAAATGCGGGAGGAAGAGGAGGGAGAGGAGGAGCAGGAGGGGGAGAATCGCGGCGCTCGCAGCGCCCGCACGCTGAGCCAGCAGCACCCCCTGCCCCGGGAGCATCGCCCCCAGCCCCGAGCCGCAGGTGAGGGCGGAGGCCGAGCTCGACCCGGCTCCAGGCAGGGGTCTCCAGGAGGATTTTTTGGAGAGTGTTCGGAGCCGGCAGATCCCGGACTCGAGCCCCGGGTATCTCCGAGCTCCCCAAGAGGAGCTTTTTCGGGGGGAGAGGAGCCGCGATCGCCCCTCGGGAGGGTCCCAGGGGGTCCACGTGGGGATGGCCCGGTACCGACGGGGCGGGACATTTGTTTTGGGGATCCCCGTTAGAGCCGGGGCTGAGGAACGGGGGACCCCCGGGGCGGAGAGAGGGGAAGGGGCGATACCGGAGCTGGGGGACGCCCGGCAGCCCGGAGATGAGGCGGGGACGGGACCCCCTGACCCTGACAGGGGCGTGTCCTGGGGTGACTTCATGATGCTCGTACCCCATCGGTCTGTTTAGCCCAGAAATGAGTTCTGCACCTTTAAGGCTGGGTCTGAGAGCGAAGGGGAGGAGGAAGAAGCCGCAGTTTGTTTTCAGAAACTGTACTCACTCCTCTACATTCCAGCTGCTGGATGGACAGAGAGCAGGACAGAGCTCTCCTTTGCTTTTAGTTAGTTTTTAGCTCGCTGAGGCAGAGAAGTTCCCTGGACTGTGGTTTTTCTTTTTCTTTGGAGCTGTTTAAATCTGCCCTGGATTGAACACCCAGAACACCACCGGCAGCTCCTCCGTGAAGCCCACTGGGAAGGGCCTGGGCTGAGGCATTTCCAGCGCTGGATGGACTGATAAGAGACTGATAAGGCACTGATAAGACACTGAGTGCACAGAGCTACAACCCAAGGAGGGACTTTCAGAGTTTGTCATCTATTTTGGAGCAGCAGGAGTTTTCATTGCTTAATATTGTTCAATTTTTGTGCTGGTGAATGCTTTGCCTGTAGAATAAAGTTTTTTTCCACTTTTCTGCCCGGAAATATTTTCCCGGACTGGCTGAGGGTGGGGCTGCTGAATCGGCATTCTAGAGGAAACTCCTTTTGGAGGGTTTCAACCGATTTTGCCTTAAACTAGAACAGGGTGGTGGAAAGAAAGGGGAACCCCAAGTGGCTGGACTGAGGGGAGGCTGGAGAGGGGGACCTTGGGACCCCAGAACCTTCCAGAATCCAAAAGCAGGACCCTGGAGAGGGGGGATCCCCAGGACCGATGGAATCCCCAGCAGCCCTGAGATGGGGGAGCAAGCATAACCCAAGAGGGATGAGACTGGAAATGGGAAACTCCTGGTGGCTTTTTTTTATTCACTCTTGATTTTTGGACATCAGGTGACTTCTAGAAATGGACATGGGTTGGAGGAGTCCGCAGCCCAAGGCATTCACACCTTGTTTTTCCCCAAACCAGGATTTTCCCCAAACCTTCCCACTGTGACATCCCCCCTGTCCCGCTCTGGGTGAGCTCAATCCCAAACCTGACCCTGATCCTGGTCTCAGTCTCACTCCATGTTTAGACACACTCACAGTTTTGTCTTTATTCTCATCCCAGTCCCAAACTCATCTATCCCCAGACCCAATTCCTACCCCAGCCCTAAAGTTAATCACATGTCTAGCTTTAACCCCCATCTAAGCTCTAATCCAATCTCAGCCCCAACTCCAAGCCCAGCCCCAATTCCAGCCCCTTCCAAAATCCTCAGCCCCAAACCAAATCCCAGGTTCAGCCCTTCTGGGGGTTTGGGGGTGTCTCTGTCCCTCTGACCCCGATGATGTTTGGGTGGGGTCACAGCAGGGCTGAGAGGGACAGAGACCCCCCCGGCCTTCCCAGGGGTGAGAAGGTCGGAGAGCCCCCCCAGCCCTGAGCACCCTCAGCGGGGAGAGGGACACAGAGCCCCTGGTCCCCAGCCCTGCACAGGCATTGCCTGAGGCCAGAGGGATGGAGACCCCCCGAGCATCCCCTGGGCTGAAAGGGACAGAGACTGCCCCGAGCACCCCCTGGCAGAGGGGTGAGAGGGAGGGAGACCCCCCAGGCATTTCCTGGGTGAAAATGATGGAGACCCCCTGGGGAATGGCCTGGGGTGACAGGGACAGGGAAACCCCCTGGGGAACAGTCTGGGCTGACAGGGAGAGGAAACCCCCCCCCCCCCCCCCGCCAAACCCCTTCCAAGCATCCCCCAGTGCGAGAGGCACAGAGACCCCTTCAGCATCCTCTGGGCACTGGACAAAATAAACTTGGCAGAGATCAAATTTGACTCTGCAAAATCACTGTGAAGAATATATAGTCTTCCCACAAGTAACTTGTGATGAAAGTGCAAACAAATCCCAAACATGAATAAACTGACAATCCAAGCAGTGAAGTGGCAATTCCAATATTCATTGCTTCCTGCACAGCTCCAGCTAAGCTGCTGGCAGGTTTCAATAAAAGGAAAGTGGAAATTTGGCCCAATACAGATTATTAAAAGGAATGGAAAGCTGTGTGTAGCAGTAACAAAGGTGATAGGGATAAAGAGAAAAATGATTGTCACATTTGGTAAAGCCCCCAAGCCTGGGAATTCAGGACTTATTCGGAAATTTATCTACTTGAGCTGGGCTTCTTCTGGGACTTTTAGCTGCCTTGCATTCCTCACCATGGGGTGACTGAACCTTGTCAGTCTCACTGGTAAGATTTGCTCCGTTTCCTCCAGTGATTTTAACAACTTTAGAAGGAAAGGCAGCAAATTATTTTCTTTACACTGGCCAGCCATAAAAGCCATTTTCCTCATCATTTCTCCCATAAAGAAAAAAAACTTTTATAAGCTCCATAAGCTCCGCAGGAGGAAGGAGAGACTGTGTCCAAGTTTCCAAGAGTTCTTCCAGAGAGAACCACAACCTCGTCAGTGGAGGGAGCCATGCTGTTGTCAAAGGCACTTGGGTTCAGAGAACAGCGCCTAAACACACTGTGCAAAAATAATGTCACAGTCTGGTTATGCAAATTGTTAGAGAGATTCCTCTGCCCCAATTAAGGTGCTAACGACACCAAATCCAAAATGGTTTTTATTGAACAGTAAATGTGAGGTAGAGAGATGGAAAGAAAGAGAAAAGATGAGTGACAAGGGACAGAGACCTCCCCTGGAGCAGGGCAAGTGTGATATTGTCCCCTGTGTGTGGGGGTTTTACACCTGAGCCAGTTTGGGTAAGGGGGGTGGTGTTCACCCCCTGAGCAGGGATTACCCCACTGTTTCAGGTTGCAATGCAAGATGTAACCAAATGCATGTTTTCAATCACCATCTCCATAAACTGTTAGAAACAGGTGGGGCAGTGTTCTTTATCTCTTCCATGACTCAGCCCTGATAACACCCTCCAGGGGAGATATCTTGGGCTAATGGGCCATTGAGTGTCACTGCAGGACTGATAAAATTCCATTATCCCTTTGTGGGATGCTCCGCCCAGGGGGAGGATCCAAGCATTCCTGCCTGGATATAAGCTGAGCCTTGCTACAACCAGGAGCAGCTTGGCTGCTGGGTTCCCAGAGGACAAGAGCTCCAGAACCACCACTGGACCTCCAGAGGAAGGCCAGACCCTTCTACAGCATCACTGCTTTGACAGAATCACGTTCATCACTCCAACAGGACTGCAGCCACCATTTACTGGGACTGCTGCCACCACCCTTACATACAGGGTGTCAGGTTATATCCTGACTCTGTCAGTTTAAGGCAGTGTTTCTGTATCATTGCCTTGATCTTAGTTTTCTTTTAAATTGTAATTCTGGTTTAGACCCTCCCCAGGTTTGCCTTAAACCCAGTGCAAAACTCAATGCACTCATTCCTTGTTTCCCTCCCAAAACAGAATTTCCCATCCCCAAACCTTTGCCAAATGGAAAAGGAGGCTGTGAGGAACAAGAAGGATCCCCAGGACACCCAGGCAGGTGAGGAGGAAGTCAGTGCCCCTTTCCCCCTCTCTCCTGCTCCATCTCTCAGCCCAGTATGGCCCCTGGCTGCAGGACAACCCTGCTGCCAACACCATCCTACTGGAGATGCACTGGAGGAATCTCCTTCCCCTGCCCTCTGGCACAGAGGCAAATCCCATCCTCTCCTTGTCTTTCCTCCCCCAGAGAAGAAGCTGAGGATTGGGACCAGGGAGGACAAATGCCCGCGGCAGGACCTGCAGGAAGAAGCCGTGATGAGTGACTCCAGGGCACAGGAATCCAACGGGGAGGAAACTCCCCAGAGATCCCACAGGAGGAGGGGCTGCAAACCCAGTCTGGGGTGCTCTGAGGAGGAAAGACCCTCCCTGAGCCAGGAAGGTGGACAGAGCTTCAGCCAGGGCTCAGAGCTGGTGGTCCATGAGCAGCTTAATGATGGAGAGAAGGGCTACAAGTGCTTGGAGTGTGGGAAGAGCTTCAGGCAGAGCAGCACCCTGATCCGCCACCAACGCATCCACACCGGGAAATGGCCCTGCGAGTGTGGGGAGTGTGGGAAGGGCTTCAGCTACAGGTCAGAACTCATCAGGCACCAACGCATCCACACAGGGGAGAGGCCCTACGAGTGTCCCCAGTGTCAGAAGAGGTTTCAGACCAGCTCCAGTCTCCTCCAGCACCAGCAGATTCACACAGAGGAGAGGCCCTTCCGCTGCCCTGAGTGTTGGAAGGGCTTCAAGAACAACTCCAACCTCATCAGGCACCAGCGCACCCACACTGGGGAGAGGCCCTACAAGTGCCCAACCTGTGGGAAGAGGTTTCAGAGCAGCTCCAATCTCCTCCTGCATGAGCGGATTCACACGGATGAGAGGCCCTTCCGCTGCCCTGAGTGCGGGAAGGGCTTCAAGCAAAACTCCCACCTCATCACCCACCAATGCATCCACACTGGGGAGAGGCCCTACGCGTGTCCCCAGTGTGGGAAGAGCTTCACCCATAGCTCTAACATGACAAAACACCAACGGAGGTGCCACTAAGGGAAGCCCTGCGAGTGCCCCAGCTGCAGGAGGAGCTTTGTGAACTGCTCCAGCTTCATCCCCAATGGAGGTCTAACGTTGGGAAGAGCGCGGGTGATCCATGTTCCCTATGATCCATGCTGGGAAGACAACTGCCCCAATACCTTCCCCTGTCAATGACATGGTGTAGAACTGAAGAACATGAGTGTCTTTCCATGGTCCTGTCATTACATTCATTCTCACCTCAGGTTATTGCCAGGGGCAGGAAAGGGACTCTCTCTCTCCCTGAGAAGAAGGGTGTCCTTTCCAGGTGGGGGAAATATGTTGCTGGGAAGAGCCAGTGAGTTGTGTTTTAGTCTTCCCTGTAAACAGTTTTATTTATCCCTTCTGTGATCAATAGTTTTTCTGTTCCATTTGTTCCTTATCTCGTTGCTGTTCCCAATAAATTGTTCTTATCCCAGCCCGGGATCTTTACCTTTTGTGCTTTCCATGGGAGGCGGGAGGGCAGCGAGGGCAGCACGGTTTTAGCAAGAGCAGGAAATTGGGGAATCCCATTCCTGAACCCCGGCCCGTGGAAACCGAGCATCCCAGCTGGTCCCAGCCCTGGTGGCCATGGCAACAGCCCTGGGAGGGGGTCCCTGGCTGGGGCTGTGGGAACCTCTTCCCTCTGGTGCCCAGGGACAGGAGTGGAGGGAACGGCTGCAGCTGAGTCGGGGCAGGCTCAGGTTGGATGTCAGGAAAAGGTTTTTGCCCAGAGGCTGCTGGGGCCCTGCCCAGGCTCCCCAGGGAAGGGTCCCAGCTCCAGGGCTCTCTGAGCTGCAGCAGCGTTTGGGCAGCGCTGCCAGGCCCAGGCTGGCATTGTTGGGGTGTCCTGTGCAGGGCCAGCAGTTGGACTGGAGGATCCTGATGGGTCCCTCCCAGCTCAGCCAATTCTGTGGTTCTGGGATCCCATGAGCCTGGGAATGGGGGGGCTGCCAATGGTTGCCCTGGCAACGGGCTGTGGCTGCAGGCCTGAGCTGGTGTCCATGGCAACCACCCCTGGCATGGGGTCTCCATGGAGCTGCCAAGGGACTGACCATAGCAACAGGGGGCTGGTGATGGTTGCCATGGAAACTGCCCATAGCAACAGATGTCTGGTGATGGTTGCCATGGAAACTGACCATAAAACAGGGGGTATGTGATGGTTGCCATGGAAACTGACCATAGCAACATGGGGCTGGTGATGGTTGCCTGCTAAGGATCAGATTTGTCACAGGCCCTCAGAGGTGTTCCATGGGAACTTTCCAGGAGTCTCCAGGCTGTTCCAGAGCTGGAATGTCACACGCAGAGACAGAGGCTCCATGGACACCTCCCAGGGGTTTCTGGGGATGGTAAAGAGCCCTGTGGTCAGAGGCAGTCACAGCCATTCCATGGTGACATCCCAGGGGACCTTGGGCTGCAAAGGCACCGATCTGTCACAGGCACTCACGGGGGCTCCACGGTGACATCCCAGGAGTCCCCAGGCTGCCAAAGAGCCGGGATGTCCCAGACACTCACAGGGGTTCCTGTCATGGGCACAGTTTGAGCTTCAGGCAAAAGCTTTATTTCTTCATTGGAGAAACTTCTGATGAGTCATGAGGTTAAGAAATGACACCCCATAGCCACCATGGTTCCTCAAACCCCTGCAGGGCCTGTAGACTTCTAAAATTCCTTCTAAGAGAGGAGACTGGGAGTGGCTGGATCCAATCCCAGCCCCAGACTTTGTCAAAGGTGTAAAAGATTGAACAGGTGGAATTCAACTTCAACACATTTTGTCCCACAGGATTAATGACAGAATACCAGATACATTCATATAAATATGTCTCTGGCTTATTCTGATCATGATCAGATGGAAAGATCACTAGCACAGTTATTTACTGCACAGTTCAGGAGCTATAACCATTATTAGAATATAGTGCTCTAGGCAGCAGTTTTGAAGTCAACAGGGCCTTGCTGGAGTTGTTGGAGCCCATTGCAGGCAGAGCCTCCTGCTCCAGCAGGAACTGCCTTTCCTGTGCCATGAGCAGGGCAGGTCCCGCTGCAGGAAAAGCCCCAGGCCAGCCCCAGCACAGGGAAGGGCTCGGACACAAGGGCAGAGTGCCGTGCTGGGAGCTGTGCCAGGGAGAGCTTGAGGCACCAAAGGCACCTTGGCAGTAGCAGCTGCTTGCAGGCCATGGCCAGAAGCCTCCCTTGGCAGCCCGGCCTGGTGGGAACCACTGCAGAGCTGCTGCCTCAGGGCTCATTCCTGGCTGGGCTCTGAAAAGCCACTTCTGCTCCAGGAGCCTGACTGGGAAGCCATTGGCCCCAGCACCTCGGGGACAAGATATTAATGACAAAACTCTTCATGCCAGCAGAGCCAAGGCAGGGGCAGAGGAAAGGGCAGAGCCAGGCCCAGGGAACGGGGCTGCCATGGTGATGGCTGTGAGGTCACTGCCCCTGCAGCAGCCTGGCTGCCCTCAGCAGACATTCTGGCCAGAAGCATTGTGGGGGCACCCAGCACATCAGAAAACGCACACTACAGGAATTCTGTCCCTGAGGATGAGAGGGTTTCACTGGGTCAGGCTGCACAAACATCCTGATCTTAGACAGTTCCTGTGATGGGGCACCCCTTTCTCTGGAAATACACTTGCAGCTTTGTGCCTTTCTCATAACTGTAAAAGATTTCCTCCTTCTACCAAATGTAAATCCACCCTCATTCGTTTTAAAGATATTGACCCTTGTTCTGTCACTGCAAGATTTAGGAGAAAAAGCCTTTAATGACTATTTTTCCATTTTCACAGGTCTTGGAGAGGACCCAAAAATCTCCCAAGATGGGGTTTGGAGGCCTCATCAGATAAGCACCAGGGAGAGGCTGATAGCTCTGGGGTCAGTGGGGTAGAGACTGAGGACTAAACGGGAATAGCCTGGGAGGGATGGAAGGGTGGTTTCAGAGAGGCTGGAGCTTTTTCTTCATAGTGGGAATGGGCCTGAAGAAGACATAATAGCACCAAGGGCAGCTGGGGAGGCCCAGACTGGCACCAGGAGAAAGGAATTTCCCTGCCAGGGCAGGGCTGTGGTGCAGCACGTGCAGGCAGAGGCAGGCAGGAGGCAGAGCTGTCAGCAAAGGAAGGGCCCAGCCAGGTGGGGCAGCCGGGGGATGCTGACAGCCTGCAGGGACAGAGGCGCAGTTTTGCTCAGCACCAGAGACACCTTTCCCTCGCTTGTTCCCACATGTCATCACTGCCACCTGTGTTCTGCTCTACCTGGAACCTGGGTACATTTTCTCGGTCCTGTCCCTCAGAAGGATCTATTTAAAGTATGAAAAACTTCAGTGTTTCCCCCTCTTTTTGAGTCCCTGAGAAGTTCTTTAAGCACATTCTGGGGGATGGGTCTGAAGCAAAGAACAGCAAAGCCCCAGAGGCTCATTAATGTCCCTGTGCTGTGTCTGTGCTGCTGAGCTGGGCCGGGCTCCTGGCCCAGAGGCAGCTCCTGGCAAGGGCAGCGCTGCAGAGAGACAGCTCTGGCCAGGAGCAGTTCCTGTGCACAGCCCAGCAGGGCTGGGGCACTGCCAGGGCCCCTCAGGGACACCAGCAGGGCACAGACAGAGCTCACAGGGGCTCAGCACTGGCAGGGGCTGTGGGATGGCCCAGAGGGGGCTGTGTCACAGCGGCACCTCTGGGGCTGTGTCATGGAGGCACAGAGCAGCTGTGATGGCAGCAAGGGCTGTGTGACAGCACAGAGTGGTCTCTGTGAAGTCACAGATTGGGCTATGACATCACAGAGTTTGTTGTGTGAGGTCACTGAGCAGCTACAGCATCATAGAGAGGACTGTGTGACATCACAGAGCAGTCTGTGACATCAAGGCATGGCTGTATGACATCATAGGCCTGGCTGTGAGGCCAGAGTGTGTGCTGTGACATTACAGAGTGGCAGTGTGACATCGCAGAGAGGGTTTTGTGACATCACTGAGACTGTTGTGACATCACACAGCTGCCTGTGACAATAAAGAGTAGGGTGTGAGGCCATAGACGAGATCCTGCCATCATAGAGGGTGTCTCTGTGACATCAGAGAGTGGGTTGTGACATCACTGGGTGGCTGTGTAACATCACAGAGCAGGCTGTGAAAACACAGAACAGACAGTGACATCACAGGGTGCCTTTTTGACATCACAGTGTTTTCTGTGACATCACAGTGCAGCTGCATGACATTCCAGGGTGACATCCCAGATTTGGTTCTGTGGCATCACAAGCGTGATGTGTGACATCCCAGAGTGGACTATGACATCATTGGTGTCTATGTGACATTGCAAAAGAGGTGTGCGGCATCATAAGGGGCAGTGTGACATCACAGGGGCTGTGTGACATCTCAGGATGCTGTGTGACATCACAGGGTCAGTGCGACATCACAGGGGCTGTGTGACATCACAGGGGCTGTGTGAGGTCACTGGGGAGGTCACTCTGCCCCGGCCCCCTCACAGCTCCCCCCAGAGCAGTCCAACCCTGCTCGTGCACAGCAGGGTCCCCTCTCCCCCCAGGTCCCCCCGCCCCCGGCCCCGCAGCCTCCCCCAGAGGATGTTCCACGAGATCGACCCCAGAGCCTGACACGGGGATGGGGGGACAGGGCCCTGGGGGTGGCATAGGGGGACAGGGACCCCCCCACAGCATCCCTGTGTCCCCCAGGGCCAGAGCCTGGGCCAGGGCTCCTTCACCCTATTACCAATGAGGCCTTGAGAGCACTGAAAAAATCCCCAGCAAGGGAGCAGCAAAAACCACATTTAATATTAAGCGACAGCAGCACAAAGTTCCTTGGCAAGAGTCACTCTGCTCCTGACTGGAAACGTCAGGCACAGAAAGGAAACAAAGTAACAACAAAACCAAAGTAAATCTAGGCAATCAAACCAGAAATGAACTGAGAACTGTCCCTGTGAGTGTGTATGACACAAGGGCAGCAAGGGCAAGGATAAAGGAATACAGCCTAAAAGCTTAATAGAGCTCAAACCTAACAGAATTTAACTTACACCTTAACCTTAAGTGATACCTTCAACTTCACAATTTGGCAGAAGAACACTACTTAACAGTATTTAACCTAACTTATGACTTAACAATTTAAAACAGGAATACCACTTAAAAAAATTAGGTTATAACTTAAAATAAACTTTATATCTTTGCAAAAGAACAGCTCTCAGAAGCCTTTAACTTAGCTTAGAGCTTGTGACAAAACCTTACTTACTGATATCTGGATATCTGACTGGCTCAGCTATCCAAAGCACTTAAACCCCTCAGAGAGCAGCATTTCTGACACATTTCCCCAGCACAGAGACTCCTGTGTGCACACAGACACCAAGAGTCAGTGCAAGGCACCTGTGAGCAATTCCCCTGAGGGCAGGAAATGCTCCCTGTGGATCCTTTGCCATATCCCCAGCGAGTGAAGGATTGATCCTGGAGGAGTGTGAGGATCGGCCCAGGCTCCATCGTTGTTCGGGATCCCCGAGTGCAGCAAACGGGAGAGTTCCCAGCTGGGAGAGGCCCCACTCAGAGGGAGTCGCTGGCTCAGGAGAGCTCCAAGGGCTCCTTTTGGAGCGCTGTTTGCAGGGCCCCAAGAGAGGGGCTTCAGTCCCAGCAATGGTTCATCCTGGCCGCACTTGGCATCAACAGCTTTCTTTGGCAGTGTGAGAACAGGGATGTTGTGCCACTGAGGGAACAAAAACAGTTCCCAGGGCTGCTCCTACAGAAACCAGGAGCTGGCTGGGCAGCAGCAGTGCCTGGAGCAGACAGTGTTTGTGATGAGCTGCAGAGGGGCTGAGCCCAGGGGCTGTCGGCCAAGGCCCAGGCCCAAGGAGCATTTCTCAGCTGGCAGGGCGGCCTGAGAAGGGGAGGGGGGAATGCAGCAGCACAGGGCCATGGAACCAAGGGACCATTGTGACACTGTGGGGCCTTGTGAGACCAAGGGACCATTGTGACACTGTGGGGCCCCATAAAACCTTGGGAGCACAGAACAGCTCTGGCTGGTTTGGCCTCCCATGGACTGCCTGACTGGTCCAGCTGACCTGTGCATGTTGAGGGTCACTTCTCATCTGCTGCTGAAACACTGGGGCTCTGTGCTTTCCTTCCCAATGGAAAAGAACTGTCCTTCTGCTCCAGGCACCCATGGCCAGAATTGGGATTTCACCTCCAAATTTCCTTATATCCAGGGATTGTTCTCATAGGAATATTGCCAGGACAAATCTGGCTGGCAGTGGTTTCACAATAGTCACTTCTCATCTGTCCCCAAAACACTGAGAGAGGCTCCATGCTCTCCTTCCCATGGGAAAGAACTGTCCTGCCTCTCCAGGTGCCCATGGCCGAGATTGGGTTTCCACCTCCAAAATTCCCTAAATTCAAAGACTGCTTCCAAAAAAATCTGCCATTCCTGACACGTCTGGCTGGCCTAGGCCTACTGAGGCTCTCACCTGCCTTTCAAACCTTGGAGCTCTGTGCTTTCCTTCCTATGGAAAAGAACTGTCCTTCTGAACCAGGTGCCCATGGCCACAAATGGGATTTCACTTCCAGCATTCCCTGTAGTGACAGACTGGAAGAGATTGTTGGCTGGAAACATTTTGTGTGTGGGGGAGGAAGGGGCAGGTCCAGCCTTGCCCTTCCCTGGAACCCCTGCCCTGCCCTGGAACCCCAATCCCCCCAGAGCCTCTATCCCAGCCCAGCAGTGTCTGCCAGTCCCTGGCACAGCACAGGCAATGCTCCACAGCCACCTCTGCAGCCCCCAGCCCAGCTCCTGAGGGACCCAATGAGCCCAAGGCCCACCTGGGGGAAGGGCCCAGGGAGACCAAGGGGTATTAAAGGCTGACCACAAGGCAAGCACACATCTTGACCCTACCTCCTCTTGGAATTTCTATCTGAACACTGCAGGAATCCAGGAGTTGGTAGCTGTGTGTGTGCTCCTCTGTATCTTTTTTGTCTTTCTCTCTTTTTAATTCACGCTTCTTGTAAAATTTGAGTAACTTAAAATTGATGAAGCTAAGAGTTCGTGAAGGTGAATGGGCCAAGTCAGTGCTTTGAGAATTGGTTTTTGTTGATTGAATGTCATACTAAACCTTTTGCCAAAGTTTCTCTGATTTTTCTAAAGTTCCCAGTAAAGGCTGTTTTGTTCTTTTGAGCTCCCAGCCACATTCCACACTCCATTTCCCAGCTGGAGCCTCTGGTGCCTCTGAGTTGTGCTGCCCCAGCCCCAGGGATGCTCTCCTTGTCTGCCCATTCCCCCACGGTCTCTGGGCAGGGATGGCCTCAGTGGGGGCTGCTGACATCCTCAGCAACTTGGAGGCTGCTGCTGAATTTTCCTGCTCCAGAGGCTTGCTCAGCCTTCAGCTCTTCAGTGCAGGAATTCAGTGTCCCAGGGCTCAGTAACATTCAGAACACTTTAACAAGCCAAGCCTCTGGGGATAATTTGATTTCAGTTTTCAAATCTTGTGTGGTTAATTAGGCAGATTTCAGAAGTGCATTCAAACTGAATATATTCTATTTTAAAAAACAATGAGAAAAGATTTCTTAGGTCCCGTTTAGGTTTTTTTCCCTGTTAATAAATTGATATGTGCAATCTTCAATTGACACTGAATCCAAGTACATCCTCATGCTGTTTGAATAGATATGAAAATCAAGATCCTTCATGGCTGACAATCAATCAGATCTGTCCCTACCCCCACCCCACCATTTCCCCCATCCAAGCCCTGGCACTCAGAGCAGCCTTGTGCAAATCTGAGCTCCCTCCAGCCCAGGCTGCACCTGCAGCTTTCAGCTCCGTGGCTCCAACTCCCACCTGCTTTCCTTGGAGAAGGAGCTGCCCAAGAAAAAGAGGGATGTTCATTTCTTGTCAGCCAACAAAGCCAAGGGAAGGCACAGCTCCATCAAATGCAAAAGTCATTCCTCTGCTGGATATTAAATCCACTTTGCAAAGCAGACAGTCTCAGAGCAATGGAAAACACCTTCTGTGCCCAGCACAGATCCAAAGGTCCCCCCAAACCCTCCCTGCCCCAATTCTGCCCAGATTTGCACTTTGCACACACGAGTCACAGGCTGAAGTCAGGAGCTCCCCCCAATCCCCAGAGGGAGGAAAAGAGAGAAAGGGAATGAAGAGCTCTCCTGTGCAGAGCCAAGGTCCAAGTGCTCTGGGATGTCCCAGCAGCATCTGACATGTCCACCATCCCCCAGAGATTTCTGTACAGTAACAGTTTCAGACAAAGACAAAAGAAAAGGCAATTCTGTGAGATATAAACACAATTAAGATGTTGACTAATATGATATTTATTTGAGCTTCAGAAATATTAGGCAATTCCCTGAAGCTCAAAGCATGGAACCAGTCAGCTGAAGGGCACTTGAAGGACCAGAAAGCATTGGGAGGAGTGCCGAGGGTTTTTTGCAGGACAATGGACAGATGCAACATATGCACAATCCAGCCTTCATAGAAACTGAGTAGGGCCACCATGCCCTTGAAGGACACAAAAGGAGAAGAACACGCTCAGCAGCAGACGGTTCGGGATGCAAAGGCACACAAGAAAACCACAGTGAGATGCATGAAGAAGAAAGACTAACTAAAATTAACTGAAATATCAAAATTCGCGCGTAAAAAGGACTTAACCAATCATGTATTAGCTTGAGGTGTGAACAATAGAGAACAGTATAAATATGGCTTGCTTTTTGTAATAAATTGGTTTCACTTGATCATATTGATCATGGTGTGATGTCCCGTTAATGATCCTCTGCACCTAGGGACCAGAAATGCATGCAAGCCTCCACCCCAAGAGACATTATGAATTCAAAAAACATGGCCATTAACTGCTTGATACCAACACAGAGTAATGGCAACCAAAATGCAGTCAGAACAGGGTTTTTTCCACTCTCTCTCAAGCCCCACACATTGGGCACCAAATTTTGTCCTGGTTTAGGGCAAATTTGGGAGAAAACCTCCAAAGGGGCTCCTCCAGGAAGCAAACACACATTGCCCCTCCCCACAACTGGGTCAGGAAGGATTCCCTGGAGAGAAGTGGAAAGAACCTGTTCATTTAACAGGCAAAGCACCCCCAGCACACAGAATGAACAATACCAGGTGACAACACTCTTTCACCACTCTGAAAAAGATGACAAATTCAGAAAGTCTCTCTTGGGAGTGGTCGCTCTGTTATCAGTCCCTCCGGTGCTGGGGCAGCTGCTGCAGCCACAAGGTGCAAACTCTCGGTGTTCCCAAGTCCCAGTCTGGAGCAGGTTTGAGTGGTTCCAAAAAAGGGAAAGGAAAAACAGTCCAGGGAAAAATTCGGAGTGCTTAGCTAAACTAACTAATGAGCAGAAACAAAAGCAAGAGCAAAGCAAAAAGCCAAGCAAAAAGCAAAAGCAGCACCATGTACTGCCCTGCCTGTTTGTCCCACCAGCCGTGGGGGAGCGGCTGATAACAAAACCAAAACAAAACTTCACTCTTCAGAGCGAGTCTTGAAGGCACAGAACATAATATCCAGCATAAACAGAACACATGGATGGGGATACAAGCATCATAACGTCACCGTAGGACAGTCCTGCACCCAAAATTCTGTCCTGCACCCACTGCTGCATCCTGAGTCCTGTCTTGCACCCCGAGCCCCGTCCTGTACCCAAATTCTGTACTGTCCCATACCCCAAACACAAAGCTGCCCCCAAGTCCCAACCCCACCCCTCATTCATCACCACATCCCTGTTCTACAGCCACTCCCCACTCTTCCCCCTCTCCCACTGCTGTCCCACCCCCCAATTTATCCCCTCTCTCCTGTCCCTGATCCCCTCCCTGTTCCCTCCCCAACCCAGTCCTTCCCCGTAAGTGGGCGGCAGCAGCAGTGGCAGCTGGTGGGGGCCGGTGGAGTTGGAGGTGCTGCAGCCCCTGAGCCTCCTCACCCTGGACACGCTCCAGAAGTGCATCTTCAGCCACGAGAGCCACGGCCAGGAGTGATTGTCACCTGTCCCCACTGATCATCTGTAAGAGACACTCTGAGGTTTCCCTCAGCTGCCTCATGACCACTGTGATGGACGGAGACTGAAGCCCCCTCCCAAGGGCTGAGACTGACACCCCTATAACTCTAACACAGGGGCTGGCCGGACTGAAGCGAGATGTTTGCCAAGTGTTGCCTGCAGGTGTGCTCCCTGGACCAAGAAAACAATTGGTCTCGCTCACTGCTGAGAACATGGACTGTCTGTAAACTTACCTGTTCCCTCTCGGTGGTTTCAATAGACTTACCTGTTCCCCCCCTTGGTGGAGGACTACAATAGAACCAAGACTTTGAGATTCTCCCTGACGTGACAAGACGGATCTATTGGCTGGACCACGAGGGTTTCATCTCTCCATTGGCAGCTATTCCTCCCCTCTTTCTCTCTCTCTCTCTCTCTCTCTATCCTTTATTCTCCTTTCTAATCCTTCCATCACATCTGCTGTGGGCACTCAATTAAAGGTGCATTTGTTTTGATTAATACCAAAATCCCCTTCCGTGTTGCTTTGGCACTCTGAGATCAGTTAACGAACCATCATGACCCCTGCTTGTACGAGCGGATCATGACACCATCCTGGTGGCCCTGGTGACCCTACCATTGTCCCTGTTGGCCATCCTGGTGGCCCTGGTGACCCTACCATTGTCCCTGTTGGCCATCCTGGTGGCCCTGGTGACCCTACCATTGTCCCTGCTGGTCATCCTGGTGGCTGTGCTGGCTCTGCCATGGTCCCCACTGGCCATCCTGTCCAATCACTGTCCCTGTTGGCCATTCTGGTGGCCCCAATGGTCCTGCTATCATCCATGCTGGTGGCCACAGTGTCCCCCCATTGTCCCTGGTGCAGACAGACCAGCGAGTACATCCTGCTGCTCACCAAGGTGGGGCTGGGGTGGTGGCCATGGAGCATGAAAGTGGTCAAGAGAGTGGTGGTGGCCATGGAAGGATTGGCCATAGAGGCCAGTAGGATGCTGGTGGCCATGGGAGGCTTGGGCATAGACTGGTGGCCACAGGGGAACAGTGGTGGCCATGGGCAGCACTGACCATAGAGCTGGTGGCCAGTGGGATGGTGGTGCCATAGGGTGGTGGCCGTGGATGGGATTTGGCCCCAGGTGGCCACAGACTGGTGGCCCCAGTGGCCCGTGGCTCATCTTGCCCCTGCAGGACGAGAATGGCCGCACCCTGTCGGATGAGGACATCGCGGCTGAGGCTGACACCTTCATGTTTGAGCGTGAGCATGAGCTCACAGGTGCCATTGGGGAGGAGCCACTCCAGTGTCCCCTCACTCACCCAGTGTCCCCACAGGCCATGACACCACGGCCAGTGGCCTGGCATGGCTCTTCTACAACCTGGCCGGCCATCCTGAGCACCAGGAGCGATGCCACCAGCAGGTCCAGGAGCTCCTGGCTGGCCGGGACACTGCAGACATTGAATGGTGAGACGTCCCCAGGGCCACCCTGGTCATGTGGCTTGGGGACACGGTGCCACCCCCGCTTGTCCCCAGGGACGACCTGTCCCAGCCTTCACCACCATGTGCATCAAGGAGAGCCTGCGGCTGCACCCTCCTGTCACTGCTGTGTCCCGGCGCTGCACCGAGGACATCCCCCTGCGTGATGGCCGTGTCATCCCCAAGGGTATGGCATGGCCAGGGTGTCCCCAGTGTCACCACCCACCCTCATCTGCTGTCCCTAAAGTGGCCATTCCCATCCCACCAGGGGTCATCTGCCTGATGAGCATCTACGGGACCCACCACAACCCAGACCTCTGGCCCAAGCCTGAGGTAGGGCCACCCTATGAGGTGTCCCTGTCACCATGGTGGTGACAGCTGTGTCCCCTCGGTGTGACTGTGTCGGTGTCACCCCAGGTGTTCAGTCCTCTAAGGTTCAGTCTGGAGAACAGCAAGGAACGGTCCCCGTCGTCCTTCATCCCCTTCTCTGCTGGCCCCAGGCATGTGCTGGAGTGGGGACAGGAGTGTCCCCAAATGTCACCCCTGTCCCTGGCTGGGTTCACAGTGGGGTGACAGTGGGGAGGAGCAGGGAAAAAATGGTAGCATGAAAGGGACAGTATCATGGTGGTGGTGGGGATGTGTTGTCCTTGGCCATGGGACACCCCATGGCATGGACATGTCAACCCGTGGACTTGTCTCTAGGCCACTTGTGTCACCATCCATGGCCATGTCCCCCATTTCCTCCTCCATGGCCATAGAGCCCCATGTCACCATCTCTATCTGTGACACCCCCCCATGCCCAATATCGCCATCCACGGCCATGTCCTTGACCCCATCCCCACCATATCCCCACCATATTCCCACCCAGGTCCTTGTCCCCATCCCCACCACATCCCCACCCACGTCCTTGTCCCCATCCCTACCATGTCCCCACCCAGGTCCTTGTCCCCATCCCTACCATGTCCCCACCCATTTCCCACAATGTCACCATGTGTGTGTGAGTTAAATGTCTTTATATTTACCCCAGTGTTGGGTGAAGGATAATGAAAAATGAATGAAAATAAATGCCAAAATAAAAGCATTTACGGGTCCATGCTGGCTGAGTATCCGTGTGCCTGGGCGGGTAGAAAGGACCTTTTCTAGAAAGATTTCCACTCCATTGTCTCCAAAATCCTGGGTTTTGCCCCAGTCAATCACCATTTGGCTGTGGAAGATGCTGGTGGGCCAGAGAGAATTAGAATCATGGAATGATTCAGGTTGGAAAAGACCTCCAACACCACTTGGAATTCTGGATGCCACTCGAAGCAATGACTGGATGCAAAAGGTGAGACTTTTTTGGTGTCAAAAGTAAAAAACTGTCCTGTCCCCTGTGAAATTCTGATGTCTGTTTGCATCCCAATGGATTTTTCTCTGGCCGTGTCCAAGTGCCCAAGGGGAGCCAGGAAGACGTGGAGACCACCAGCCAGGTGTCTTCCCAACATGGATCACCAGGACCATGGATGACCAAGTCTCTGCACAGCGAGGGTCACTGTGGACCATCCAGTGGGGGTCCCCAATGGGGGATGGAGTTGAAGCAGCGCTCAAAGCTCTTCCTGTCACTGTAGGACACAAAACAACACAAGAGCACACACTGCTGCTCTCAAGGGGAAGAAAAGGGAAGTTTATTTCCTGACTCCAACATTTATAATTTTCTAAAAGCGACCGTGGATTGGAGGGTGAAAGTGCCACCTCTCCAATGACACCGGACAAACCAACAGTCCATCATATTGTTCTTCTTCTATAAAAGAATGCCAAACAAGAAGTTATTTACAGAAAGTGTTTGAGAAAGTTTGCTACAAGAATGTAAACATTAGAAGGCTCAGAAAATCTTTAAAAATCAAGGTAACACTCTTCCTGCACACAGGGCACTTGTTGGGCATCCCTTACTGCTGCCTTCCTTGGTGTTGGGTCATGGCAGAGTTCTGGGAGAAGCTCTTCCCACACTTGGGACACTGTCAGGGCCTCTCCCCAGTGTGGATCCGCTGGTGGGTGACGAGGGTGGAGTTTTTCTAAAAGCCCTTCCTGCAGTCAGGGCAGCAGAAGGGCCTCTATTCTGTGTGAATCTGCTGATGCTTGAGGAGACGGTATCGGCTCTGAAACCTCTCCCCACACTCAGAACACTCATAGGGTCTCTCCCCAGTGTGGATTCTCTGGTGGGCAATCAGCTTAGAGTTCTGCCTGAAGTACTTCCCACATTCCCCACACCTGTAAGGCCTCTCACTGGTGTGGATCGTCTGGTGCAGAATCAGCCTAGTGCTCTGACTGAAGCTTTTCCCACATTCCCCGCACTTGTAGGGCCTCTCCCCAGTGTGGATCCTCTGGTGGGCATTCAGATGGCAGCTCTGCCTAAAGCTTTTCCCACATTCCCTGCACTTATAGGGCCTCTCCCCAGTGTGGATCCTCTGGTGGGCATTCAGATGGCAGCTCTGCCTAAAGCTTTTCCCACATTCCCTGCACTTGTAGGGCCTCTCCCCAGTGTGGATCCTCTGGTGCAGAATCAGGCCGGAGTTCTCAATGAAGCTCTTCCCACACTCTGAGCACGTGTAGGGGCACTCCCCAGTGTGCATTGTCTGGTGGATGATCAGGCGGGAGCTGTCACGGAAGCCCTTCCCACACTCCCCACACACAAAGGGTCGTATCCCAGTGTGGATCATCTGGTGGAGTTTCAGGCTGGAGCTCCTCCTGAACCCTTTCCCACATTCTCCACATTTATAGGGCCGTTCATTGGTGTGGATCCTCTGGTGGGCGATCAGGTTGGAGTTGATCCTGAACCCTTTCCCACATTCCCCACACTCGTGGGGCCGTTCATTGGTGTGGATCCTCTGGTGGACGATCAGGTGGGAGCTGATCCTGAAGCTCTTCCCACATTCCCCACACTCATAGGGCCGTTCCCCGGTGTGGGTCCTCTGGTGGATGAGCAGGTGGTCGCTCCTGCCGAAACTCTTCCCACATTCCAAGCACTGGTGGGGCTTCTTGCCATCATCAAGCTGCTCATGGACCACCACCTCAGCGCTCTGGCCAGATCTCTGGCTGCCTTCCTGGCTCAGGGTGAGTCTTTCCTCCTCGGAGCACCCTGGGCTGGGTTTGCAGCCCCTCCTCCTGTGGGATCTCCGGGGCTTTTCCTCCCCGGTGGATTCCTGTGCCCTGGAGTCACTCAAAACGGCCTCTTCCACCAGGTTCTGCTGTGGCGATTTGTCCTCCCTGGTCTCCATCCTCAGCTCCTTCCCTGGGGGAGGAAGGACAAGAAGAGGATGGGATTTGCCTCCGTGCCACAGGGAAGGGGAAGGAGATCCCCCCAGTGCATCCCTGGCTGGACAGCATCAGCAGTGGGGCTGTGCTGCAGCCGGGGCCGTGCTGGGGTGGGAGATGGAGCAGGACAGAGGGGAAAAGGGGCACTGACTTCCTCCTCACCTGCCTCAGTGCCCTGGGGCATCTTCCTCTTCCTCACAGCCTTCTCCATCCAGATGAGGTTTGGGAATGGGAAATCCTGATTTGGGGGAAAAACAAGATGTGAGTGCATTGCCTTCGGAGGCCCCACTGGGCAAGTCCATCTCTAGAAGTCACCGGGTGTCTGGTGGCCAGAAATACCTCCAAAAATCAAGGAGTCCAAAAGCCTCTCCCAGGAGTTCCCTGTTTCCAGTGTCCTCACTTTGGGGTTATGGGGGTTCCTCTTCTCAGAGCTGCTGGGGGGGCTGTGGGTCCTGGGCATTCCCCCTCTCCCAGGTCCTGCTCAGACATGATGAGGGGGTTTTGGGGGGTCCCAGGGCTCACTCTCCCCTGATTCTGTGGAAATTGTTTTTGTGATTTGTGCCAATTGGCAATGGAATCAGCAAATGCTTCTATCTGCTGTGTCCAAAACAGACACAAAGAAAGGTTTTGAAACTTTCTGACCAAACAGCCAAAAAAAGCATCAAAATCAAAGAAGTATAGTAGAGCAAAAGAGATGAGGTAGCAAGATGACTGATGCTTAGAACAAATTAGAGGAAGTTGGGGTAAAGCTAAGAGATATTGCAACAAAGCAATTAAAAGCTTATGTATAATAAAAAGCTTGATGCACTTGACAAAATCATGTAGCAGACACCAGTGTAAGGCCTCCCTCCAGACAACCACAAGGATAGGAATCAAGGATAACCTAGAAATATTATGAAATTACTGCTCCCAGCTTATTGATATTTGCTAATTTGGACTAACCAAGCACATTAGAAACTGCTTTGTAGGCTTAAAAAGAGTATATATACTTTACTGAACTGTGTGTGCTGTGAGTGGAGCAGTGACTCCCCGGCCACCCAGCGCTGCTTGCTTGCTTTAAAATAAAAGGTATAGAAGTAAAATTTGGATTGACCATTGAAATTTTACATCAGGTGTTCCAGGGTCCCCTTTCCCCAGCATCCCCCCACTCTAGGCACTCAACACTTCCCCTGCTCCCCTTTGCATTCCTGAGAGATCCAAAAATATCCCCTCATCAAATGAATTAAAAATACCTCTCTCAGCGACACCAAAATATATTTGGGACTCAACTCCTGTGAAAAATGCCAATCACTTGTTTTTAAAATTTTAAAAGTTTATTAGTAATAAAATAGTTCTACAAATACTAATACAATTAGAGTAATAATAATTTGGAAAATTTGAATTAGGACAATACGAGACAACAAACATAAAGAGTTACGGACATCTGGGTACCTTTTTCTGGGCAGCACGAGCCTGAAAAAGGACACCCGTTAGCAAAGGATTAACCCTTAAAAGCAATAGCCCGTTGCATATTCATGCACTTCATCCATGATGCATAAATTCCATTCAAACACAGGATTCTGTCTGGCCATCATCAACCTCTTCCCTCTAATCCTAACAGCCCCTTCCAGGCAGGAAGAAGTTCGTTTCTTCTGAAAAGAGAGCAAAAAATTCTTTTTTCTGAAAGATTCAGGTGTCCTGTGGCTGCTATCTGATGCAAGTGCCTCATTCCTTTCTTTAAAAAAACCTCACTGACATAGTTCTTCTTTTAACTACAAAAGTTACCTTTTAATTACAAGACTACATTTATTATTAAACTGTTAATACAGCACTACTGATCAATACATCAAAATACATATGGTAAATGTGAAAATGCCTGTATTTTATGATTGGCTTTTTGCAAATATTAAAATGAATATTATATGTGTTGCGTTAGAAAGTAATGCTGTATTAATTCTCTTAAGTACCGTGTTAAATATAGTTTTAGGTTATAAAAATTGTTAACATAGAAACAATGCTATGTAGGATACTTTTTTAAAGAGAGGACTTGCAGCGAGATAGCAGCCACAGGACACCTAAATCTTTCAGAGAAAAAGAATTTATTGCTCTCTTATCAGAAGAAAAGAACTTCTTCCCGCCTCGAAGGTGCTGTTAGGATTCAGAGGAAGAAGCTGACACTGACCAGAACCACAGAATCCTGTGTTTGAATGTTTGAATGGAATTTATGCGTCATCTATGAGGTGTATGAATATGCAATGGGCTATTGTTTTTAAGGGTTAATCTTCATTAGCGGGGGTCCTTTTTCGGGCTCGTGCTGCCCAGAAAAAGGTACCCAGACGTCCGTAACTCTTTATATTTGTTGTCTCGTATTGTCCTAATTCAAATTGTCTAAATTATTATTACTCTAATTATATTACTATTTGTAGAACTATTTTATTGCTATTAAACTTTTAAAATTTTAAAAACAAGTGATTGCCATTTTTCACACACCATAAGCACACATACCTTTGCTTAAAACAATGCTTGCTTATTTCGAATACAATACCTGCTTGTAAGCCTTAAAACATAACGCACTGAGCTCCATTCTTAAGCTTCAACTTTCCTAATATCTTGCTAAATAAACTTTCTGCAGCTTAGAGAGCTATTCAGACAAGCGTTAATACACAGGCCATTGTTCTATTTGCCCTTGCTTTTTCTACAGTTTAAACAATTTTTCTGCTGACCTATCTCATGGCTGCACTCTACTCACAGTTCTGCTGTCTCTGAGACTGCCTTTTGCAGCTTTCCCAAACCCCTCTGATTCTATGGATTCCCACAGTAAATATCTGCATAGAGCCATATAATACGCACTTTTCATAACTCTGGAATCGGCAAGGTCCAAACCCCAGCAGAATCCCCCTCTTCCCCCCCAAAAACCCTCCCGGAGCTGCCGCTTCCCCTCGGCGCTCACCTGCGGGACGCGGGGCAATGCGATGCTGCCGGGCCCAGCCGAGCTGCGGGCTCGCCGTGGAACCCCGCAATGCTCCTTGCCCTGCTGCTGCTCCTCCTCGGGCTGCTCCCTCTGTGCTGCTCCTGTTCCTGCTCCTCCCCTTCTCCTCTCCCTCCCCTTCCTCCCGCTCCAAGCCCGGATCCCCCTTTCGCACCCCCTCTGTCCCACAGCCGCAGCAGCGCCGGCTCTGGGGTGTTGGGGAAGATGAAACAGGAAAGCCTTACAAATATGATTGTCTGGCAAAAGATTTTGAGAATATGGAAACTATAAGCGAGATTGAAATGAAAGCAAGCTATGAGATCCCTTAGTTACTGAACAACGGGAAAACAATGGTGTGGCCGCTGAAAGTAACCCCCTTTTGATGGAACAATTCCCTCTGCTTGCAGGCAGGTCCCAGGGTCAGAGCAGCCCCTACTGAAGGGGTCCACGGAGGAGTTTTTAGGGTTTAAAATGTAGCACAGTATGGTAATGTAATGATTCTTACAGGTGGTATGGAAATGCTGTAGGATTTGTATCTTGTACTAGATTGCTTAGTGAGAATCAGAATATTCAACACAGAAGATTTATTATATTGTAATGGGAACTTTGCTGTTTTAGCTCTTACCTCTCTTACTCTTGCTCTTACCTCTTGTCTCTTAGCTCTTGCCTTTGATGCTCTTACCCCTTTTACTCTCTTACGCTTTTACTCTCTTACCTTCTCATCCTCTCTCCCCCTCTCCTCTCTCGGGGCTGCTCCAGCTGTGGCTGCAGCTCCCAGCAGGGCCCTGCACCCAGGCCCTTTGCAATAAACCCCAAATCCCAGCAGGGCCCTGCACCCAGGCCCTTTGCAATAAACCCCAAATCCCAGCAGGGCCCTGCACCCAGGCCCTTTGCAATAAACCCCAAATCCCAGCAGGGCCCTGCACCCAGGCCCTTTGCAATAAACCCCAAAACCCAGCAGGGCCCTGCAGCCAGGCCCTTCGCAATAAACCCCAAATCCCAAAAGGCCCCTGCACCCAGGCCCTTTGCAATAAACCTCAAATCCCAGCAGGGCCCTGCAGCCAGGCCCTTTGCAATAAACCCCAAGTTCCATGACCTGGCTGCAGAGATCTCTCATCTCCGTCCATCCCGACCGTGCTACCCCCATCAATCCTACACTGGGGTAGGGGGGGGAAACCCCCAGAGTCCCCAGTGATGGGCGGGGGGCTCAGGGCTTGGGGATTAAGATGTACTTGTAATTTTGTTGTTATGTCTAGGCTCTGAAGCAGGGTTTGTCATTGTTGTGGAAGCAAGATTTGTCAGGACGCAGGACATCCCTCTGGCTGTCCTGAGCAGCCCAGACCCCTGCCAGGGGGCTCAGAGACCCTGGCACAGAGCCCAAAATGCCCCTGTGGTTTTGATTATGACCCATGGAGCAAATTACCAATCTGGTATGAAGATCAGCAAGCCACAACACTTTATGTAGCATATTGGTGAAGTTATTACAGGATGGAAAAGTAGATTTTAGGGTTTTTGGTATGGGGGTTCAGTAGGAAGATGGAGGGAACTGGGTGTGTCCAGCTTTCTCCTTCTTCTTGGCCTCCCTCTTCTGCTGTGATGTTGGCACTTACCAATTGGTTTAGAGTAGAAGCTCACTGTCTAACATAGGTGATAGGTATTGGAAAGTAATTGTAAACATTGTATATGTCGTTTTTAGTATAAAGACATAATACTGCCCTGGGGGAGGCAGAGTGCTTGGAACTGTCTTGCTGAGCTCACCTTGGCAGGACAGGAGAAAATTTTTTATAGGTAAGATAAAATAAACAACCTTGAGACTGAGAAATGAAGAGCCCCGACTCCTTCTTCAAGCACCAGACTGGGAAAAGTGACTTTGGAACTTTTCTCAGGGTCACTCTGACCAGCCAGAGATCCTGACAAAGATTAACCAAGGATTAATACAGAAATAGATGTTCTAATCTATCCTTGCACTTCTGCTAGTCCCTAGGAAGGCTGGTGGGTGATTTCTGTCTGTGTTCAAATATTTAACGCAACAACAAATAGTCCCACACTTTATATTTCAGATAAACAATTTAATGGCATCTTAACATTGGTTTCACAATCTTATAACGTGCATATTTTACTCCTTGTGAAGCTGAAATCTTTTTAAATACAAGTAATTCTACAGAAATTTTAGAAGTTTCGAAACCATTTTAACATACTGAAAACAAAATAGTCTAAAAAGACAGGTCTAACAGCCATTAAAATGCAGGAAAAAGCAAGAGGACTTCAGGTAAAAGAATATTCATTTAACAGCTACATTTCTTCCACTTAGTATTTATGTGTTAAGAAAAACAGAGTAAATGTAAAAGAACAGAAGTTCTTTGAAACCAGAATTTCTAATGCCAGAAACAGCTTTGAAACAACTTTCTGTGTAGTTCTACTTATTTCCAAATTTAAAATTGGCTAATTTGTGTCCCAACATTTTGAAGCACAAGGGAGGAAAGGTGGAAGATGCTCTGCAGGGGTTGCAGTTATAGATCTATAAAGTTTATATGTGTAAAGGAATGAACACAGTATTAAACACATTTAGTATGACAGAAAAATGCAAGAAAGCACCAACTCTGAGAGAAAAACAGCCCTGCAAGCAATGCCAGGGCACTGGGCATTTCTGCATTTTAAGCAAAGAGCTTTACAGCATCTTTAATTTTCCTTTTCCTGTCCATTTTGGAGAGTGCAGTCCAGCCTGCCTCGCGCATCCTCCTCATGGTTTTGAGTTTCAGAGCAGAGCCTGGAGATTTCACACTGCATGGAGCTGGGCTCTGGGAAGGAAAATAAAGCCATCCTTTCGTTTCTGTAAACAATCTGATTAACTGCTTGCTTTAATCTTAGGAAAGGCTAACATACCTTTTTTGGTGCTGTGGAATGTAACTGTGAAGCTTGTGGATAATCTTTGTACAAATTTTTAAATGTTTCTTCTTCCGAGACTATGCTCTATATGATTAAAAGTTGAAAGTTAAATTAAAAGTTACTTAGTCACATTATATTAAAATTACTTTTTCTTTCTGCCTAAGGATAGTAAATTATGAAAAAGAAAAGTTGTCATTATGAGGCATAACAGTTCAATAAAAAGAATGTTAATTATGTACATACAACTACAATTCCAGAAAGAACCAATAAATTAAAAATATACATAAATATTGGCTGGAATGTGGAAGCCCAAACTCTTTATTTCCATTCTCAGCCCCAGCAGTGAGCACAAAGAGCTGCTCAGCCCATGATTTGTTCTCTGGCTCTTACCAGGAGGTCAGTGTGCTCAGAGCTGTCTGACTCAGTGTCCAGCTGCACAAGCACTTTCTGCTTTTTCCTGCTGCTCTGCTCTGCAGGCAGGTTTGTGCTTCTTCCACTCTGCATTTTATCCCTTGGAGGAGTCTTTATAACACATGTCTGGGAAAGAAAATGTTTCTATTTTTAGATTATATTTTATGGGGTAAGTATGGAATCTAAAGCCAAACTCAGGACCCAGTTTACAGTCTGAGTGTCCAAGAATTCACCTGAGAGAAATGGTGGAACTCAGATCTTTCCATCCAGAGATGGAGCAAAGACCCAAACAAAGTGGGGTGGGGTGGAAATATAATTTTTTATATTATTTTTGTTGCCAAATGAGGAGAATGAAGGGGAAGCTATGGAAGAGCTGAGTTTCATGGCACATTGTATTTAAGTTCTCCGTGTTTATCTGCAGAAATTCAGGTTATTCTGAACTGCAGCCACTACATTGGACTCTATCAAACATCAAAGAAAATGGGAACAAACAAAACTGCAGGAAAAGGCTTTCAAAGAAAGATTGGTAGCTACATCAAGATTGGTGTTTCTTAAAATAGTCTTTTCACTAGAAGTGAAACTGAGAAGCATTGAATGGTCCAGTGCAGTCCTTTTTTAGACAGAAAACATCAAAATGGTGCTGGATTCCATTGTTCCAATGTGAAAACCACAAGTGAACTCCTGACAGGGAAGAAGGGTCAGTTCTGCAGTCAGGACTACTTTGATACTTTGACCATTTTTACAGCTAAATCAGCTTTTTTCTCTTCCATAGAGGAAAAGGCCTTTACAAATGGACACTTTTAAGACTATGTAAACTAATTCTAGAGACATAAAAAAATCAACAACTGAGCAAGAAAAATTCCACACTGGGAGCCCTTCCAGAAACTGCTGTGTAATATCTCCATGGAATGGTGTGACCCTTTAAAATCCCTTCTTATCCCAGGGGGAAAAAAAGAATCATCTACAGAGAAGTAAGAAATACAGGCAGAAAAATGCAACAAGAAAAATTCACTGTTAGGAGTTACAAAACTTTAATGTTGGACTGCCCAAGGGGCTTCCTGTACTGAAGAAGACTTTTTTTTTTTTTTTTTTTTTTTCAGGAATATAATTTGGAGAGTTTCTATTTTTTACATGAATAGATTCACTGCATAGATCTAAATAAGGTTTAGGAGTCCCAGGAACATCAATTTGTATTTTCTATAATTTAAAATTTTAAGTCTAAAGCATTCTACTGTCTTTTGTTGAATGGAAATAAATTATCATGGCACTTCAATTGATTCTACACATATAAATACTACCAAATTCTAAAAGCAATTAAAAAGTTAAAGTTACCTTGTGTTTCTTTTCACTTTCAGGAATCACACTGCCAGAGTGCTCTTTTACAAGATTCTCCTACAAAAGAGTTATGTGACAGCAAGGAAATATTGATTTGAATTCACTTGTTAAAAATCTTCTTGGTCTAATTACAGAGCACAGTCTATAATCACAGACTGCTACAAAGTTCACACAAAAATATGACCAGGTTTGGTACAACCCCAGCATTCAAAAGTCACTGAAAAACCCCTTCAGTTTAGGGAACTTTTTTGCTTTAGCTAGTTAAAATTAACTAAAATCAAGGAGAGTTTTGTTTTGTTGTTTGTTTATTTATATGTAATCTATAATCACAGACTGTTACAAAGTTCACACAAATCTATGACCAGATTTAGCACAACCCCAGCATTCCAAAGTCACTGTTTTTCTGTTCAGTTTCATTTCTTACCCAACTCCTCCCACAGCACAAGCCCAGGCCACACCTCTCACCCCCACTGCTCAGGGAATAAAAAACTCCACCTTTTCTTCCATTTCTGCTCTCAGCTGTTCCTTAAGGGAGGACAGTTCCCTTTTCAAACATGACAGCTCATTTTCCTACAAACCATTAAACAAAGGACAGGGTTAACTCTGCACAGCCCAGAAAAAGGAAAACAGTCCCAAGTGAGGCAGTAATTAACAGGGACACTCATTAGATACACAAGATAATTCTATTTGCTTTTCAGCCCTATACTTGAAGCTTTGCTTTAGCTTGTTTAACAAAGACTGAAGCACTGTAAGAAACAGGTACTTGATCAGAAGTGTTCAAGGTAATACCTTAAAACCCTTGGGAGAGCAGGGGTGAGAGGGCACAACAGAACAGGGGTGAGAGGGCACAATCTAAATATTGAAAACAAAAGTTTCCTATTCAAAGTGCAGAGTCAGAACATGACCCACTACCTGGAGGAGCAGACACAAACACACTGCCACTCCAAATTATTTTTAGAAACATTTGGAGTTTTTAGCGCCCAGAATAAGATCTGTTGCAGCAGGTTGGGTGGGACTGCTGCGGGTAAAAATTAAAAGCACACTGGAAGAGTTCCCAGAGAATGTCTCTGGTGGGAAAGACCCCAGAGCACAGCAGCAAAAAGAAACTCTCTAAGCAAATTGAAAAAAGATCTTTACAAGTCACAAACTGACCGAAGATCACATCTTTTGTCTCTCTGTGCTGTCGGTGGGCAAGAGGGAGGGATTGGGAAAAAAGGTGTTTTAAGGGTTGCGTTTAATTATCATTACTCACTTTTAATTCTATTAATAATAATTTTTTTGCACTATTTAAGTTTGAATCTGCTTTACCCTCAAAGTGTTTTTCTCCTAATCTTTATCTCAACTCAGTCCTTGAATTTTTCTTTCCCCTCCTCTGCTCAACAATAGCAGAGAAAAATGAGTGAATGTTTTTTTGTGTGTGCCTGGCACTTAGCCAGTATAAAACCACTACACAAGGACATCAGCCCCTTCACTGAATTATTGACCATTGCAAAGTGCTCCTTACCAGTGCCCTTTCTGATGAGAACTGCTTTTGCTGTTTCATTTTATATGCTTTTAACTCTGCATCTTTTTCTTCAACCATTTTATCATATTCATTCTGTGGTAAAAAAACCAAACCAACAACAAACTCAAAACATGTGACTAAATGTTGCAATATAGAGTTATCCAGTCTTAAAACATCATTTTTTCAAACCAGGCTCTTAAGATTCATAAAGAAAAGATTCATTGATGCTTCTGCAGAAACTGTAAAACAGGAAATGCTCAATTCAAGTATTATTTTGTGGACTGGCAGAGAGTGCTTTATTTCTGTGCAGCAATATGTGCTCAGCACTAAGAGCCAGCTGTGCCATCTTTATTAATGTAGCTGCTAAAGATATTGCAAAATGAGGAATAGAAAGGTAAACTAAAATGTGTCAGGCTAAACTGCTGACAGTCACTAGGTAACCTCTGAGAAAGAGGCCAAACTGATACTGAAAAATATTGCATTCAGACGGTGTCAAAGGAAGCCTGAATTGAAAAAAAAATCTAAAAATCCCAGAAGTTTAGATGAATGGAATGTATCTGCCCATAGGAATGTGTTCATATTCTTCAAATGAATTTGATTTTAGATGATGCAAAGTCCAGCATGTGTTCATCTTCCTTTTCCCAGACTCAGGCCTGTTTCTGCTTTGGAAAGGTCATTAACGTGGTGTCACAAGTTATAAACATGGTATTGACATGGTGTCACCCATTGCAAACCACAGCAAGCAGGAAAATCTCCGACCTTGTGCTTTTCCATCAGTGCCACCATCTCAGTTATCTTGTGCTGACATCTGGCATCAGTTTCTCTCTGTATCATTGCAGTTTCATCACAAAGCAACCTCATCTTTTCTACCTGTCAGTAATAAATTGCATTTCATTCATCAACATAACTATATATTTCTTTTAAATCTCAATTTCTTCTTCCCGCTGTGGGTGCAAAGTTTGCAGTCCCACTTGGGCTTTATTTGCTTTTAAGATCCCTTTCAAATCCCTCATCTTTTCTGCAGATTGTTAAAATGGGCAAGATCAAAGGTACAGCCATGGCAGGCAAGCTCACTGCAAACCAAAAGGCCATTTCAAGCCCTCTGCCCTAACATTTCTTAGCATTGCCATCAAAAAAGTGTGGGCGGAAAAATCCTAATATGGGAGAAGTTATAATCTAATTTAACTGGGCTGACTTTATACCAAGGGTGGAATTTCTTTAAACTATATCTTGAAAGAAGGAATTTTTAATGGAGTTCTCATTGTCAAAGACATATTCAAATATTTCAACCTAAGCACCTAATGTACTAAAGCTTTGCTCACAGGCATACAAAACAAGTTCCATTTATGTTGAGAAGACTGAAATATGAGCAAGGACTCTGGATATTAAAGCTTCAGAACAACATTTTAAACTAAAAAAAAAAATTGCAGTAAAAATTAACACCTCTCACCTCTTCACGAAGTTTATTTTCATTTACTTTTCTTGTTTCTATGTCTTTTTGATAGATGTCAACTTCTTCCTTATGTTGCTTGTTCATATTTTCCATCTCTAACTGCAATTTATTCACCTTTGGAGAAAGCAGAATTGCTGCTGTTATTTGTTTAGGAATTACTATGTTGATTATTTTTTCTTACCTCTTATTTTTGAGCACAAACACTGTTACTTTTCAGGTATATGATTCAAGTGTTTCCTATTTAAAAGTTCAGGGTTTTTTTTAATAAAGAGTTGAACTTTGGCCTGAAGTGAGTTAGAAAATACTCAAAGGAACAATGGCAACAGCACAATGGGGAAGACTGCCCTAAGCAGTCACCCTAAATGCTGTGAATGCCTTGGAAAAAAAAACAAATGGAGATGGAGATTTTATTCCCTCTCTTGTAAATCTGTATCAGATTTTCACAGGTTTTATGGTACATTTTCTCCCAGCTGTGCATTTTCACTACAGTTTTTCCTTTTAAGTTTTTCATATGAATATCCTCAAAAAAGTCCACTTTTCTTCAAGTGCAGTACCCAAAGCTGGACACAATATTCCCATCAGAGGGATTGCCACTGAAGAACACATTTAAAGAACAGCCTAAAAAGAGTAATACATTTATATATATATTTCTTTTAAATGCTTTTCTGTTACAATGAGGTTGCTGAACCCTGTTCAGTCCACTATCAACAAAAGAAAACAAAAAGGAACAGATTGGAAACATCATTAATTGCAATGTGAATCCATCTCTTAAATGTCCAATAGTCAGTGCCCAATGATTAAAAATGGAAGCATCTTCTAAAAACTATGAGCTCATTCCTGCAAAGTCTGGATCCTAGATCCATAAACCAGCTCAGAATGTATAACAAGTATTATCATTACCTACCCTGGAAGTTAAAAACACTCACCTCATCTTCTACACGATGTTATTTAAACCTACCTTCCCTTCATAAGTATTGCTTTTCTTGCTTTCTGCAGTAATTTTCTTTTTCAGCACCTTATTCTGTTGAAATAAAACAAAACAAGCACTGTACCTCAATAAGTTAATAGAATTATGTCATGGTTTAACTGCATCAAGATATTCCAGCTTTCATCAGGCAAATAACTCTTTGTTGTGCAGCTCAGGCTCCAGAACAATTCTTCAAACAAATGAATGTTCAGCTAATTTCTGTGATAATTACTGTTTCTTCACGACCTTAAGAAAGGCTCCTCCTGAGCAGCAGCAGGGAATAATAACTGAGGTGCAGAATGGGAATTAAAACTAAGATGCTGCTGACAGAAGGTGTGAAGATGTCATGACCAAAAATACAAGTTATTTATTTTTACAGTGAAGTTACTACAGTTTGTGCCAGTGCAGAATTCTTTTCTACTAGTGGTAACTGAGATACTCATACACGTACATAAACAACACTATGCACTAAATGAAAAAGAGTAGAAGTTTATTAAAGATATTATTTTTGTAATTGCTCCTTTCAAATTAAGGCTCATTTAACAAATCAAGTGATCCCTAAGATGACTCTCTGATTTGCTCAGGGTTAGGATAAGAAAGGAAAATGTTTAAGTTACATAGGTGTATCTAAAGACATCACAGCAGACAAAAACCTGCTGAAAAGGCAACCCAAAGTATAATGTGTTTATGTATTTGTGACATTTAAAATCTCTACACACCTCCTGCTGCAACTCTTCAATGCATTTGGTTTTATTTTCCATCTGTTTCTTTAAATTATTCATCTGAAAGAGATATTTCAGACATGAATTAGTAAGTTCTACAAATGACTCCCTATGTGAGCAATTCCTGTAGATGTTCTCAAACCTGCCCTTGCACCAGTCTGGTTTGTTCCAATGGACTGAAACACCAGCTGCCGTGTCAGAATAATCGGAGTTTTAGCCATAAAGTACCACAAGATGTTAATTAATAGCAGTGAACCAGTTCCTTAGTGGTTATGGAGTTAAGAAAGAAGAAGAAAAAAACCCCAAGATCTTCACAATTTAAAAAGTGCACTTGTATGAAGTTCCCTACATCCATGAAAAAATGAATTTTCCCAATTATTTTCTAGAATCTTCAATGGCTTTTCCTTTCTTGAAATTTCATTTTCAGTTCTCTTAACCTGAAATTAAATTGTAAATCTTTGACTTTTACAATGAAATTTTGAAATTTGCTAAAAACCCCAGGTTGCTTTGAACCAATAGAAAGAAAAGTAAAAATGTTTGAATCTATTTCAGCTCAAACTCACACTACATATAAAAAGCTAATCCAGAGCCCATCCATCACTGAGTGGGTATATGAAAAAACAGAAAAGCAGGTTCTCTGTTTGCCTGAAAACAAATAAATCTTTAATATTAAACTTCCAGCACAGAGTGAACATCCCCGTGACTGTGCTTGTCTTTTGAAATACCAGGGCTCACATGGGGACACGCAAGGGCACAGCTGGCAGCAGCTGGGAAAGAAGAAACCTCTGGCAGAGATCACATCCCCCAGGCAGAGCTCTGCAGAAAAAATCCCAACAAAGATTTTACATTGAATGCTGTCCTGCAGGTTCTGTAAGATATTTTCATGACACATGACATACATTTTCTTCTCTTTCATCCAGTGTACTTTTCATCTCTTCACCTGTCTTTGCCATTTTCTCCTTCAAAGACTCCAGTTCATTTCTAAGTTCCAAATTAACAAGCATTAGTAAATATTTCCTTATTGCCTTTAACTTATTTTCAGTACTTCTAACAAACCCATATTTTATTTTCTGAAAAGAGCTGCTAATGTTGATGGGAACTTCACATAAGCTGCTCAATGAAAATGTTCTTAAAATGCAGCAACAGGCCCAGTAAGTCAATATGTGAACTGTCCATACTTCTTGTAAGTAGGAAAAGATGTTCCAGGAGCCCAAGGAAAATACATCCTGACCTGGACTATTGCAATGCAGCTGTGAAACATGGGAGCTGCCTGTCTGTTGAACTGGGGATACAGAGAGTAACTCTGATCCAGTTTTGCCTTGTCACATTTCATCCATAACCTTCAGCTTCCATTTGAATTTCCTTCACACCTGAGATGTCTAATGCAAAACAAGACAGCTCCTACTATGGAATACAAAATGATGGCAAACATTGTTCCTGCAGCAATTGGTATTTCTATCTGAGAAAATTTCTACTTGGCCAACAGCAATTCTGAAAAGTTTCTGTTTAGCTATGTAATCTATAAAAACATTAATCAAAAATCCCAGAAAGCAACATTTGAACACAACTAACTATTTGAGTCTACTTCCTTTAACAATATCAGTTATTAATATTTGGTTTTACTTGCCTTAGCTGGCTATTTGCCTCTTCTAGATTTTCAACTAACTGCTTTGTATTGTCTTCTTTTTTCTTACTATCCTAAATAAAGACCCATGTGTCAGCAAAGAAATAAAATTCAAAGTGACTTCTTAAAAAATTCAAAGCCATCCAAAGCACACAGACCTGCCTTGTTCACAAGTGTAAATACACTTCCTTTCCAATTCAAACACAAAAAAAATTGCTCAGGTGCTCTACAGATCCAAGTCATGTTGCAGCTCATCATCTAATTTGTAAAACGGAGTCATTTGCCAAATTGAGTATTGTCCTTTCAAGAAAGCTGGAAGTTTACAACTTGCCTCTTGTTGTTCTTGCAGCTTCTGGAGTTCTGCAGCCACAGCATTTTTCTCTTGTGCTGTTTGTTCTTTCTCTAGTGAAAGCTTACTGAGATACACTGTTAGCTGTTCATTCTTTAACCTAATTTAAAACAAATGGCCAAGAGGAATAAGAAGATGCATTTTGAAATCTCCTTTTAAATTAAAAATACCCATTATCAAGTGTTATTCCATGCTGAAAGAAGTCCAGGCCTTTATCTACAAATATAAGCTTTGTAGCAGAGTCAGAGAGATGTAAGAAGGTGACAGAAGAAGGAAAGAAAATCAGAGTCAACTTTTATATATATATAATGGTTAGTGAAGATTATGTATTTTAAAGCAAGATTAACAATGAATTCAGAAACTTTCTCTTCTTGTTAAATAAGTGAAAGAACAACTACATATGCCATAGAATACACATAAATAGAAAAGTGGAATTTAGAAATGTAAGTATATAATTAATGGCATATATGTGGTTCAAAATTTCCATTAGAAAACAATCATAGTTCATTTCACTGTGGATTAAAGCAACTTCTATATTACACCAAAACTAATTCAATGTTATATTTTCAAAATGGTCATACGCCTCTTGTTCAAGATCTGTTTTCAGAGTCACAAGCTGCTTTAAATAATCTTGTTCCTTCTCAGCTGTTCTTGTCAGCTGTGCTTTCAAACCATGGAATTCTTTCTGCAAAATGAAAAGGAAGAGTTTTGAGTTCCCATGTGCAAACTCCAACTGCTGGAGGTCATCAGACATGAACTAAGAGCACAAGGCTTTCAGAAGAACCCAACAACATCCATGCCATGGATTATCCAGATTGGATCTTTCCAGTCTCTGCTGGGATCTGGAAGTGGTGTGAGATAGTGAACTGTGACACCAGTGCTGTTCATGTCTGTCCTCTGCTGTGAGTTTCATTACCTGGGCTGCAAAATTCGGGTGGGACCCTGCTCTGGGTGCTGTTTCTTATGTATAAACTTGTATCCAAGTCATGATGTGTAACTTCACTATTTCTAAAAACATGTAACTGTTGCCTTTCTTCAGACCTCCCTCATTTGGAGAGCATTTTCATTTCTCTCTCCAAATGTTTCTCTCTCTGCAAATTTTCTGTACTAGCCTCAAGATTCTTCTTCAGTAAAAGTGCTCCAATTTACCCATTTTAGAAAATGAGTGAAACTCAGTTCAGAACACTCAATGCACAGATTATAACAACAAGCAGACACAGTAAAATGCACACCTGATTTCACACTATCTTAACTTCAGCTGATATGGATTCTTGTTAGGCTTGTAAATATCAAATCATAATGAAAATAAACCTCTGTTAAGAGTGTATTTCATATAGCTTAGACTTCTGTGACAGAAAATGGGCCTGTGTCACAGCACAGCAGGGTTCACAGAGGCCAGAGCTAATTACCTTCCTGGAAGGAAGAAAAAATGGGAAAACTTTATATCCAGAGGGAGTGGCATTTGAATGGGCATGAACAAAGAAGGAAATAACCAAAAACCTTGAGAAGGAAAACCAAAAACATGGGAGACAAGAAAAACCAAAAGCACAGGAGACAAGAAAAACAGAGGCAATAAAGAATTCTTCAAAGAAAACACTGAAATTGTGTGTGAGAAAGTTTAGTAGAAATGTTAAGGCAGACTAGATGGAGTTTACTTATGGCATTTAAGATACTTACAAAGCAAGAGGAATTTCATATGAAGAGCAAATGCCATGAGATTAATAAAATGAACATTTACCAGAGTTTCTGACAGCTCTTCAAGTTGCACTTCTTTATCACATTTCACTTTAGTCATCTCTTCTACAGCACATGGAATGTAAAATGAATGGAACATAAATGATTTTTCATATTTAGCAGGCAGTATAAAACATTTCCCCTTTTGCAATACCCAGTTCTCAAAACTTGTTGGATTAAGTTAAGAAACTGAAAAGCTCATTTATGACTTAATCTAAATGTAGACTTGAGAAAATGATTCAGACATTAGCAAATCTATATCTGAAGAGAAACTGAATATTTATCTTAAATAAAATTTAGAGCCTATTATGTTTTCTACAAATATAGCTTCAAGTAAACCATGGACTGTAAGACTAGAGTATTCTCCAAGTATTGATGCACCTGCATTGTTCCAGAAAAAAAATATGAACTGTTGAAGGTATCACATAGATATGCTGGGAAAGGAAACCAGTTGTTACTAACTTCCAAATGGTTTCTATGTGCACATTCACAATTCTGGTATTTTCTGCAAGTTCTCAACAGCAAGGCAGAGCTCTTACTCTGGGGACTAAGGAGCACATCCCTAGAAACCACAGGATGTCAAATTGATGATATTTAAAGACAACCCCTGCCAGCATCATTGCACTTCCAGCATGGGGAGGGTCACAGAAACCTCCATGGGAGGTTTTGTCTCTGCTGCACAAGTCACTCCTGGCACCTGCAGTGCTGCTGCTCTGAGCTGCAAACCAAAATTACCTCCAGAAGAATTCATGCATGAATGATCTGACTATTGGAGCTGTGCACAGCACTGCCCTGTGGCTGCTGCCAGCACCAATGACCCCCAAAGAAAAGGGATCAGCTGAGTAAAAATAAATCCAGGCATTCCTGACAGGTACAGGCACTGTAAAATCATTTCTCCAGCTACTAGAGACAGTCCATTTCCAGAAAAGAGCAGAAAACATTTTTATTACTGCCCAGCTCATTTTCTGCCTTTCTACAAGCCTTACCCAGTTCAGCAGATTTATTCTGGAGCTCCAAGATAAGCAGCTTTGAATCATCTTCAGATTTCTTTAATCTAAGGAAATGGTAAATGAAAAATCCCAAATGTAGGGTACAAAGCACCCCCAAACTTACAGGACAATAAGACAAAGTCTTAGCACAAGCACTTTAAGAACATTTATCTTTCAACAGGCAGGTGATAGATCTGCCTGCAACACACATCAAATTTCACTTTTAAAACCTCAGAACAGTAGACATAAAAGTAAACAAATATATACCTACAGAAATCTGTATTTCTTAAAGACAGAATTATGAAAGTTGGAGGGGGCAAAAGATTACTTTTTATACAGTATCAACTATCACAAACAAAAAAAAAATACATTAAATTCTCTGCATTTAGACCACTGTGTGAAAAAAATTTCAGCTTCATTTCCAATTGTTATTGATTTCGTCATAGACTGCAACCTGTAAGATCACTCTTGGAATTTAAACTCATTAATTTACCTATTTTGTTCTTCTTGCAGCAAGCTTTTCAAATTGGCAACAGAAGTCTCAAACTCCTCTGTCAGGGCTGCAAGCAAAGCCTTCATTTTTTTACATTCTTCCTCCTGCTCTTCCTTTTCTCCAGTGACCTGAATTAATGTTTTCACTGTAGTCTGGAATTCAGTTTCCAAGTTCTTTTGAGTAGCCTTCAAGACATGATATCATTTCTAAACATGTTTTGCAACAAAGAGCTACAGCTGTTTCATGTCTAAAGTATCCATAATTACTTATGCAAATACTCATCTAGTCAATTTCTACTGTAAAACTATAAGCAAGGGGTACCTCTGCCTTTTGCAATGAAATTTTAGCCTCTTCCAGCTCTGCCCTCAAATGTTCTTTACTGCCCTGGGATTCCTTTAACATTTCTTCATTATGTACTAAACAAAAAAAGATGTTTATATTTTTAAAATAGGATATTTACTAAAAAATGCTGCTAAAAATGGAAAATTACATACATTTAAAGAATTTAACAGAGACCAATAGTACTGACATCATATACTATAAAGTAATATATCAAATTTGAATATAGATGGCTTAAAAATATTGAAAATCAAGTTCTGAAAAGTGTCCTCAGAGACATCTGCCTGACTGTATATTTGCAAAACTGAAGCAACATATTTTCCCCTTGCAATTTTCAAGAGCTCTCACTGCTTGACTCACCCTAAAAACTGCCCTGCCAGTCCTGCTCCCACATGAGCAGCTCCTGCTCCAAACCAAAATAAGGCCTTCAAGGCCCCAAAATTCTGCTGCCAACCAGCAACAGAATAAGACTATCATGGCCCTGTTTCCTACGCTTCTATAAACAATTACATCTAATAAATAAACAATCATAAACAATTACATTTCAATTCTAGAAACAATTACATTTAAACACAGCAGGCAGAACTCTTACATTTTGCTTCCATTAAGTCAGCAATCTTATTTTGTGACGTCTGCAGCTGAGCCTTGATGTCTTTTATGACATCATCTTTTTCATCTCTCTGTATGGTAAGAGCTGAAATCTAGAAAAATGCAAGAAATATCATCACGAAGTCTGGAGAAGGGACAGATATTAATTTTCATTTGTACCCAGGTATGATAAGCAGACATTTTGCTGTCATTCAAGATAGATAGATTGATAGATAGATAGACAGACAGATAGATAGATAATATTTGTCTAGATATAATCTTAGCCAAATATTGATCAAGTCACATAAATCTAAACAAAAAAGTTCTCCAATTCAAAATCAAACCATAAATTCCAGTAGACTAAAGGGACTGAAACACCACTAAACTTAAAAGAATTTGACTTAAATGCAGCTTCAGATGTTATTTTGTCTTTTTTACTAATACCCAGAAACACTTCTTGGCTCTTGCATTGCCCCATTAGTTCCAAATAAAGCTCTACATCTTAGATGGTAAAATGAGCAAACCTGCTTTTCCTTTTGACTGACTTCCAGTCTGCATTCTTTTTCAAACTTGTCTACTTTTTCCGCTTCTTCTTTTACTTTGGAGATACAGTAACATCCATAGTTAACATTCTAGCTTAAATAAACTCCAAGCTCAATACAACTTCCAGTTTAAGGTTGCCTGGAATTGTACAGCTGTACCATTTGTTTCCCAAGAGTAATTGTTGCGGCAATGTTTGATTTTATAATGAAAATACAAATAGAAAAGAGCAAGTGAGAATGAAACAGGAACATAGCAGGCTATACATACAGAGAGAGAGCATTTAGCTAAAGTTTCTGTAGCTATACACTTGTGCATTATCATTTAAATAAACAAACTATGGGAAGTAAGTATTGATCTCTAGACTGTACTTCACAGACAAAACTTCAATTTTGAGTGACTGTTTGAGAAATAAAGTTCCAGCTTTGGCCCAGTGGAACAGCAACAGAAGGGGCCAGGCAGTGACCAAAGGCAGCAGGAATAAAAGAAGGGTCCCAGTGTCTCAGTGTGAGCTGCTCACCATTCCAGCACTTCACATCCTGCTGCCCTGACACTTCATGTGTAACACAAGCTATGAAGTACAAAACTGAGCCAGCTGCATAAACTCAATAAACAGAATTCTCACATTTGAAACTCATTTCCAATCTGTCGTTCTCTGCTTGCACACGAAGCTCTTCAAATGCCACCGTCATTCTCTAAAAACAAAATTTAATATTTGAAGTTCAATACTGGAAACCCTGGAACTTCTCCAGGGGCTGCTGCCCACCTCAGCCATTCTGAGGAACCAGCAGGGAGGTGAAACAGAGCCCAGAAAGAAGCCAGAAGCTGTGGCAGTGACCCAGCACTAAGCACACATCACCCAGATCACAGGGATCTACATCCCACACACTGCTGCACCTTCTCCATTGAATGTGCTTTATAGAACGCAAAAATCACTCTTGAAAAGGGATTGAAAACCCAACTTCATGCATCACACATGACATGACACCCACACATGATGGACACAAACAGTATCCCAACATAAACATGGAACTCAGCTCAGCTCACATAACTCACATTCCTTTCATCAAGCTTACTCACTTACTTCTACGTTGCTGTGAAGTTCCTCATACAATTGTATTGTTGCTTCCTTTTCCTGTTCATCTATCAAAGCAAGAACATATAAGAAAGCTTTTCTTTTGAACAAGAATGCCAGCTGCCCAAGTCATAATTTTTAATCAGCATAATGAATTAACAAAGGAATTATCAGCTCCATTCTTACTAAATAAGTCATTATGAAACATGGTGCCAAAAGTTACAGAATCTAGGGAAAAGGTGTATTTCATTGAAACATTAAGCAAGCTCAGCTTTTAAATTTCCTTCCTAAGATATTTTTTTCTGTGAAAAGTGTAATTCTGGATCAGTTTATGCGACCATATTAATTATTATAGTATTAATGCTGTTGAATAATAACGTATCAAAACTGTTAGTATTTATAAACTGTAATCTAGGGTTTAGCACTTAATTTCTTCCTATCAGCAGATGCTGATAGAGCATCTGAACTGTCATTACAAAATTGCAACACTATATTGCAACAATATTTTCCTTCTTTCCTTTCACTTTTGTAATTGATACTATTTTTTCCTAAGAAAACAATTAAAAAGAGAACAGTAAAAGAAACAGCTATCAAAACAGAACAGTACATCTATATACAAGGATGTCTACAATTAAGGCTAAAAAGAGATAGACACTCCTTAAGTATCCAGGATCAAGTTAGTAAAATTATAATGATTATAATAACAATTCTAAATTGCATATAAAGTAAAATTCCCAATCAATAACATATTTTAAAACCTCAAGAATTTAAACTTCATTAAGTTATCCAACTGTCTTGGCTTGTTCAGTTTCATGAGAAGAATTCCAGTTACTCATTATACCTTGGGGTTCAGACCTTTTTTCCCCACAAATGTGTGATGGCTGAAAACAGGAAAGGTCAGCTCTGGAAATTTGTTACAGAGTGCTGGGAATTCAGAGTAGATTCTACTGCCTAAAAACAGGCATGAAGTGTCACTTCTCATGTCTGAATACATTCCCAGAGTGTGGCTGGGACTGCAAAGCTTCAATGGGCTGAGCAGCCTTGGGGAGCCCTGCCCTGCCCTGCAGTGGCTCCAGTGCCAGTCGGGGCTGTGGGCACTGCCTCAAACCTGGAGCACTGTTTGGGCACCCAAGGAGCTCCCAGGCTGGCAACCTTGCAGCAAACAATCTCACTGCCTTCAAAAGCCCTCTGCATTCAGCATTACAAACCACAAATCTGTTAGACCTGGGGCTTCACTTCCAATTTTGTGAGCCACTTAAAATTCACTTCTCATTCTGAGAACCACATCCAGTCGATCTCAACTGGAGAACTTTTCTGAACAGCACGAGAAATTTCTTCTTCTTGCTTCTGTTTGTGAATTCAGATCAAGCTAGAAGTACATTTATCTGATAAATAAAAACTAAAAAAGCATTTACATTTGCTGGTCTTCTCTGTGAAGCGAGTACAGGTTTCCTTGAGCAGATTACACAGATGCCTCGAAGCAGCAGCTCCAAAGGAGGGAAAAATATCATGTTTGCACAGGAGTGCACAGTGCTTTGTGCACCTAAGGAGTAACAATGGAAATGACCTTCAAAATTTAACAGCTACATAAAACTGCCCACATGGAAACTGATTATTTCCACCACAAAAATATATCCTTGGTTCTATTACTTACTCTTTCAAGAGATCTTTATTTTCACATATCTCATCTTCCAGTTTCAAATGGAGTTTCTCATTTTCAAACTGTTTTCATGGGGAACAGATGAAAAAAGACACTGTTATTGAAAAATATATTAGAAATGCACTTGAACTTCTCAAATCCCTCATGAAAAAGTCACTTGGGGCATCAGTAGACAGAAGTCTGTTTTATCTGGTATTACATGCTGAGTCATCTTTTGCATGAAAGATACAATAATTAATGAACAACAATTTACCAGCAAATGAGACACTTACAGGTATATTCTTCATACCCACCCTCACACAGGACAGGTGCCTGCAACTTCTCAAAATAATCATTTTCTCAAGGCACAAACCAAACTGCAACAGTCTTTAATATTTAATTGTATCAATAATAGTGTCATACTGAATCAGGAAGCACTGAACTTCATCTATTCAATGTACACTATACAATACTGGCCTGCAGTTCTTGAATGGCTTTATTCTGTGCTTCAATAATCTTTCTATTCTCTTGGAGTTTTCTTTCTTTCTGGTTTAGTTCAGTTTCCACAGTCAGTTTCCACTGCTTGATCTTCTCAGCCTCTTTGTAGAGTTTTGAGAACAATTCATTCGTTGTTTCTGGATTCTATTAGAACAGGTTCCACAAGTTAATCTCAAATACTATCTAATTAATAGTATATAATATCTAATTAATACTGTTGTAGATAATGTATTTATCTCTTAGAAACATCACAAGAGTAATATTTTTTCCACAGATGGTGATATAAGCTTTTATATGATCAGGAGCCCAAGTTTAAATCTTTGTGCATCCTCTGTGTATGTATCAAAAGGCATTACAGGGCACATAGGAGATACAAATACAATGAAATATCCCAAACCCCCTTCAGACATCACCAAATAGATGGGCTTAAAGACACGGATAACTGCAATCCACCAAAATCAACAAAAATTTTGCCAGAATTATCAGTGAAGCCAAATTTCCTTCTAGCAGGTTCTTCACCCCATTTCTGTCCTCTCCTTCTGACAGACACTGCTGAGTTAAGTAAAAGCAGCTTCAGAGACTTTGCCCAGGAGTACCTGTGATATTGCCATGGACACACACAGAATCACAGAATCACAGAATCACAGAATCACAGAATCACAGAATAATGAGGCTGGAAGAGACCTCTCAGATCATCGAGTCCAACCTATGTCCTGACACCTCAACTGCAGCACCAAGTGCCATGTCCAGGCTTTTCTTAAACACATCCAGAGATGGTGATTCTATCACCTCCCTGGGAAGAGTATTCCAGTGCTTCATTATTCCTTTGGTGAAATTTTTTTCCCTAATATCCAACCTATCCCTTCCCTGCTGTAGCTGGAGACTGTGTCCTCTGATTCTGTCAGTGCTGCCCGGTGGAAGAGCCCGACCCCACCTGGCTCCAACCTCCCTGCAGGAAGCTGTAGAGAGCAATAAGGTCACTCCTGAGCCTCCTCTTCTCCCGGCTAAACAGCCCCAGCTCCTTCAAACGTTCCTCACAGGGCTTGTGTTCCAAACCCCTCACCAGCCTTGCTGCCCTCCTCTGGATGTGCTCCAGCATCTCAACGTCCTTCCTAAACTGAGGGGCCAGAACTGGACACAGCACTCAAGGTGCAGCCTCAGCAGTGCCCAGAACAGGGGCAGAATGAGCTCCCTGCTCCTGCTGGCCACACCATTCCTGATCCAGGCCAGGAGCCATTGGCCTTCTTGGCCACCAGGGCACACTGCTGGCTCATGTTCAACCGGCTGTCACCAGCACCCCCAGGGCCCTTTCTGCCTGAGCACTGTCCAGCCACACTGTCCCCAGCTTGGAACGCTGTAGGAGATTTTTGTGGCCAAAATGTGGAACTCAGCACTTGGACTGATTAAACTTCATGCTGCTGGACTCTGCCCATCCATCCAACTGATCTAAGTCTCTCTGCAGAGCCCTCCTTCCTCCCAACAGATCAACACAAGCTCCCAGCTTAGTGTCCTCTGCAAATTTACTGATGAAGGACTTGATGCCCTCACCCATGTTGTCTATAAAAACATTAAACAGAACTGGTCCCAGTACAGAGCCCTGAGGGACGGCACTGGTGCCTGGCTGCCAGCTGGATGCAGCACCATTCACCACCACTCTCTGGGCCCATCCAGCCAGTTCTGAGCCCAGCACAGAGTGCTCCTGTCCCAGCCATGGCTGCAGCTTCTCCAGGAGTGTGCTGTGGGAGACAGTGCCAAAGGCCTTGCTGGAGCCCAGACACACAACACCCACAGCCTTTCCTGCATGCACCAGGCAGTCACCTGCTCACAGAAGGAGCCCAGGTTGGTCAGACATGACCCACCCTTGGTAAAGCCCTGCTCGGCTGGGTCTGATAGCCTGGTCATGCTGTGAGTGCTGTGTGATAGCACTCAGTGTGAACTGCTCCATTATCTCACCTGCCACTGGGGCCCGGCTGACTGGCCTGGAATTACCAGGATCCTCCTTCCTACTTTTTTTGTACATGGGTGTCACACTGGCCAGTGTCCAATCCTCTGGAACCTCACAGTGAGCCACAACTCCTGATAAATGATGGAGAGAGGCTTGGCAAGCTCATCTGCCAGCTCCCTCATCACCCTGGCATGGATCCCATCTGGAACCAGGGATTTATAAATATCCAAGTGTCCCAGCAGTTCTCTGCTCACACACAGAGCAGGAAGGAAAACCACCACCCTTGTGCCCTTACAGCACCTTGAAAGTGCCCTACAAGCAGTGCTGGGCCAGTGGTTGAGGCAGGGAGAGCAACACACGAGTCCCAAGGGCCCTTTGGTTCACTTACAACAGCCCCAAACACCACCCTTGTTTTGGCTGCATCACAGTTTTGTTACAGTCCTGATGGTACTTTAATAGTTTAGGATTAAAAAAGTCTAAAAAGTTGTCAGGGATATGAAAAACAGCAGAGAGAGCACAAGAAATGTGTTTTATTTTGTGGTAGCAAACAGTGTTTTGTAGCTGCAAAGTAGAGAAGCTATTGCAAAAAAGCTGAGCTGCACTGAGTTGTGCTAAAGCAGAGATCTGCTGGTAAAGACACTGTGAAAGGAATCCAGTGCTTGAGGAAACCACTGAATTCATTGTTTTACAGATAAAATAAAGCCAGAAAGGGCAATTGGGATAATCTACTTCAGTTTTCCAAAGAATACTCTGACTTCAACCCTTCTGCCCCTCAACAGAAGATTCCGCAGCAGTTCGACAAGGATGCTTAAGTGTTTAAATCTTACTCTAATTAAAGCTCATAGACTTTGCAGACACTTCAAACAAAGAAAAAAACAACAACAATATTGCAATCACCTTAATTTTAAAAGATTAATTTCCAGGTGTGTTCACTAAATCACAAGTATCTCCTCTAAGTGATTCAGCTTTAAACACGAGACAGAAAACATTATTCCCTTTTGACTACTTCCTTTAGGCCTGAAATATCTACTGAATAATGCTTTAGGCACTGTTTGGGAACAAATTCAAAAGACCCCAAGGAATTAGATGTGCAGAGTTGATACTTAGCTGACCTCTTCACCTACTCCAGAGCAAAGTTTCGCTTGCTGTGAAATTGCATCTGAAACATGAAGAGATTTTGATCAATGTATTTCTAAAAAAAGTAACAGTGAAACTGTATTTAACAGTTACAGACATGAAACTGTGAGACTACTCATGAAAATTAAAACTTGACAATATATAAAAATCTAAAGAAGGTGCATGGCAAATATTCCAATTGTACCTGAATCAGTGATTTCACCATGGCTCAACACATCGAATGGCAGCTTAAAGTCATCATCTGAGCATCTGTGAATACCCTGCACAAATTTAAAAATTAGTTCCTTAAGAGTAGATTTGCAAAGAAGAATTATAAAAGCCAGAAAAAATCCCTACAGATGATGTGAAAATAGAATGTGTCATTAATTAAACAGCTGCCTACAATTTTCAAAGCCCAAGGTATTGGTAATGGCTTTGGAACTCACTTCTTACTTCCCAGTGGTTGATCAAACTGTTGGTGTTCTGCAGTTTGATTTATAGACTGTGGCCAAAGGGGAGCTTTCAATGCAGGGAACTCAGCAGCTCCTGCCTGTCTGGGCACTGCTGCATGGCAAAGGACTCAAGGAGAAAAATTACTTTTCTGAAGACTTTTCAGTAGTTGATATTTCTTTTTTGCTTTACTTCCAAGGGCACTTCTAAACGATATCTGATTATGTTTCAGTATGAAAATACCCTTTTACAAGTTTTTTAAGTCACAGAAGTTCATCCTGTAAACAGCAAACTCATCTGCTGTCAGAATATCCTGTTTGAATCTCAACATATTTCATAAGGAGCTTTGACATGAAAAAATAACTTGTTGAATTCTCATAACTCAGCGTGGGGACAGAACATTTTCACTGCACACCTGATCTGGTGAGACCAAGACGCCAATGCCAGTGCGAGCATCTGAGTGGGGCCTGTGGGAATCCATAAAATCAGAGGGGTTTCAGAAAGCTGCAAAAGGCAGGCCTCAGAGACAGCAGAACTGTGATTAGTGCCAAGCAGTAGCCATGACATAGGTCAGCAGAAAAATTATGCAAAAAGTAGAAAAGTAATGACAAATAGAACAATGGTCTGTGTATTAATGCTTGGCTAGAATAACTCCCTAAGTTACAGAAAAGTTTATCTAGCAAGATATTAGAAAGTTCTAAGCTTAATAATGGAGCTCTGTGCATTGTGTTTCAAGGCTTACAAGCAGGTATTGTATTCAAAAAAGGCAAGCATTGTTTTAACCAATGGAACATGTGCTTATAGTGGTTGGATAGAACTGCTGTCAATATGCTTTTGCTTTGTGTGATTGGTCAAAAAACTTTTAAAGTAAGTTGTCACATGAAGTTCTTTGTCTGCTGCCTGGGATGTGAGCTGCTGGCATCTTCCCATTGTCATAACCACGTAATGAGACTGATGCTGGAAAATAAAACAGCTCAAGGCAGTTCCTCAGCAGTCCCGTCCCGTTGGTGATTTGTACACAGAGCCCGGCCAGCGATAGATCCCTGCTCGCTCTCTGGGCTGAATTACCCACAGCAAACGCGGACTTACAACACAGAGTGGATGCTCCAGAAGATGATTCCCTTCAGTTTTGAGAGAACACAACAACAAAAGTCTTTGAAATTCAAACTGAAGATGTCTGTGCATGTGCCACTCGAGGCATACGCACAGAAATGAGTCCAGTGCAGGAGCCGTCCCGGCCTATGCAGGGGCAGGTGGGTGTGTGTTCCAGCCCGGGGCAAGGGGCAGGTGTGTGTGTGCTCCAGCTCGGGGCTCTGCCGGGGCACTCCCCGGGCCCAGCACTGTCCCCGTGTCCCCGGGAAGGGCCCCTGCGCTTTCCCCCCGTCCCCTCCTCAGCCGCGGCCTCCAGAGCAGCACAGCCCGAGGAGGCGGCCGGGGTCGGGGGCGGGTGTGGTATGGGCCGCCCTCAGCGGCTCCGCGGCCTCGCGCTCACCTGGGATCTGCCCGCAGACACCTGCCCAGCGCTCAGGCGCGGCGGCATGAACAGTTTAAAGCGGTTTTCCTCCTCCATGGCTCCGATAAAAGGGCGGGCGGGGCGGCCCCAGTTCCCAGCGGCCGCTGAGGGCGGGCGCGAAGGGCGGGAAGCGGCAGCGGCCCCTCAGCGCGGGAGAGCTCTGAGGGGAAGGGGGGGTCCCGCCGGTACAGGGAATAACTGGGGGGGACCAGTCCTCCCGTGGGAAAAATGCGTGATTTATGATCGCCTTTTCGCAAATATTAAAATGAATATGTGTTGTGTCAGAAAGTTATGCTGTATTAATTTTCTTAAGTAGTGTGTTAAATCTAGTTTTAGGGTATAACATAATGTTAAAATAAAAACTATGCTATGTAAAATACTTTTTTTAAAGAAAGGACTCGCAACGAGATAGCGGCCACAGGACACCTAAATCTTTCAGAGAAAGAGAATTTATTGCTCTCTTATCAGAAGAAACGAACTTCTTCCTGCCTGCTCAGCTATGAAGACGCCGTCAGGATTCAGAGGAAGAAAACAGAATCCTGTGTTTGAATAGAATTTATGCGTCATGTATGAGGGGTATGAATATGCAACAGGCTATTGTTTTTAAGGGTTAACCCTCTGTTAATGTGTGTCCTTTTTCTGGCTTATGCTGCCCAGAAGAAGTTACCCAGACGTCTGTAATTCTTTCTTTCTATTATCTCATATTGTCCTAATTCAAATTGTCCAAATTATTAATACTCTAATTATAAAAGTATCTTACATAGCATAGTTTCTATTTCAACATTATGGTATAACCTAAAACTAGATGTAACACACTACTTAAGGAAATTAGTACAACATAACTTTCTAACACAACACATATAATATTCATTTTAATATTTGTGAAAAGCCAGTCATACAATATGCATTTTTCACACAGGTAATGCAGGCCCTGGAGGCATCTCCTGAAGCTGGCACAGCCCCAGCAGATGGCATCGGTGAGGAGGGGGCTGCTGGGGGGCAGTTTGGAATAACTGTGCTGTCCTAGGGTGACATTAGGACGCTTGTATCCCCAGCTGTCTGTTCTGTTTATGCTGGATATTATGTTCTTTGCCTTCAAGACTCGCTCTGAAGAGTGAAGTTTTGTTTTGGTTTTGTTATCAGCCGCTCCCCCATGGCTGGCAGGACACAGAGACGGGGCAGTACATGGTGCTGCTTTTGCTTTTTGCTTGGCTTTTTGCTTTGCTCTTGCTTTTGTTTCTGCTCATTAGTTAGTTTAGCTAAGCAGTCTGAATTTTTGCCTGGACTTTTTTCCTTTCCCATTTTTTGGAACCACTCAAACCTGCTCCAGACTGGGACCTGGGAAACACCGAGAGTTTGCACCTTGTGGCTGCAGCAGCTGCCCCAGCACCAGAGGGACTGATAACAGAGCAACCACTCCCAAGAGAGACTTTCTGAATTTGTCATCTTTTTCAGAGTGGTGAAAGAGTGTTGTCACCTGGTATTGTTCATTTTGTGTGCTGGGGGTGCTTTACCTGTTAAATGAACAGGTTCTTTCCACTTCTCTCCAAGGAATCCTTCCCGACCCGTTTGGCAGGAGGGGCTGTGTGGGTTTGCTTTCTGGAGGGGCCCCTTTGGAGGTTTTCTCCCAAATTTGCCCTAAACCAGGACAAAAGTTGGTGCCCAATGCATGGGGCTTGAGAGAGAGTGGAAAAAACCCTGTTCTGACTGCATTTTGGTTGCCATTACTCTGTGTTGGTATCAAGCAGTTAATGGCCATGTTTTTTGGATTCATAATGTCTCTTGGGGTGGAGGCTTGCATGCATTTCTGGTCCCTAGGTGCAGAGGATCATTAACGGGACATCACAGCATGATCAATATGATCAAGTGAAGCCAATTTATTACAAAAAGCAAGCCATCTTTATACTGTTCTCTATTGTTCACACCTCAAGCTAATACATGATTGGTTAAATCCTTTTTACGCACGCATTTTGACATTTCAGTTAATTTTAGTTAATCTTTCTTCTTCAGGCGTCTTGCTGCAGGTTTTCTTGTGTGCCTTTGCATCCCGAACCGTCTGCTGCTGAGCGTGTTCTTCTCCTTTTGTGTCCTTCAAGGGCATGGTGACCTTACTCAGTTTCTATGAAGGCTGGATTGTGCATATGTTGCATATGTCCATTGTCCTGTAAAAAACCCTCAACACTCCTCCCAATGCTTTCTGGTCCTTCAAGTGCCCTTCAACTGACTGGTTTCATGCTTTGAGCTTCAGGGAATTGCCTTATATTTCTGAAGCTCAAAAAAATAGCATATTAGTCAACATCTTAATTGTGTTTATATCTCACAGAATTACTTTTTCTTTTGTCTTTGTCTGAAACTGTTACTGTACAGAAATCTCTGGGGGATGGTGGACATGTCAGATGGTGCTGGGACATCCCAGAGCACGTGGACCTTGGCTCTGCACAGGAGAGCTCTTCATCCCCTTTCACTCTTTTCCTCCCTTTGGGCATGGAGGCAGCTCCTGACTTCAGTGTGTGACTCGTGTGTGCAAAGAGCAAATCTGGGCAGAACTGGGGCAGGGAGGGTTTGGGGGGACCTTGGATCTGTGCTGGGCACAGAAGGTGTTTTCCATTGCTCTGAGACTGTCTGCTGTGCAAAGTGGATTTATTATCCAGCAGAGGAATGACTGTTGCATTGATGGAGCTGTGCCTTCCCTTGGCTTTGCTGGCTGACAATGAATGAACATCCCTCTGTGTCTCGGGCAGCTCCTTCTCCAAGGCAAGCAGGAGGGAGTTGGAGCCAAGGAGCTGAAAGCTGCAGGTGCAGCCTGGGCTGGAGGGAGCTCAGATTTGCACAAGGCTGCTCTGAGTGCCAAGCCTTGGATGGGGGAAATGGTGGGGTGGGGGTAGGGACAGAGTCTGCTTGATTGTCAGCCATGAAGGGTCTTGATTTTCATATCTATTCAAACAGCATGAGGAGGCTCTTGGATTTAGTGTCAATTGAAGATTGCACATATCAATTTATGAACAGGGAAAAATACCTAAATGGGACCTAAGAAATCTGTTCTCACTGTTTTTTAAAAAAGAATATATTCAGTTTGAATGCACTTCTGAAATCTGCCTAATTAACCACACACAAGATTTGAAAACTGAAATCAAATTATTCCCAGAGGCTTGGCTTGTTAAGGCGTTCTGAATGTTACTGAGCCCTGGGACACTGAATTCCTGCACTGAAGAGCTGAAGGCTCTAGAGCAAGCCTCTAGAGCAGGAAAATTCAGCAGCAGCCTCCAAGTTGCTGAGGATGTCAGCAGCCCCCACTGAGGCCATCCCTGCCCAGAGACCGTGGGGGAATGGGCAGGCAAGGCGAGCGTCCCTGGGGCTGGGGCAGCTCAACTCAGAGGCAGCAGCGGCTCCAGCTGGGAAATGGAGTGTGGAATGTGGCTGGGAGCTCAAAAGAACAAAACAGCCTTTACTGGGAACTTTAGAAAAATCAGAGAAACTTTGGCAAAAGGTTTAGTATGACGTTCAATCAACAAAAACCAATTCTCAAAGCACTGACTTGGCCCATTCACCTTCACAAACTCTTAGCTTCATCAATTTTAAGTTACTCAAATTCTACAAGAAGCATGAATTAAAAAGAGAGAAAGACAAAGAAGATACAGAGGAGCACACAAACATCTACCAGCTCCTGGATTCCAGCAGTGTTCAGATAGAAGTTCCAAGAGGAGGTAGGGTCAAGATGTGTGCTTGCCTTGTGGTCAGCCTTTAATACCCCTTGGTCTTCCTGGGCCCTTCCCCCAGGTGGGCCTTGGGCTCATTTGGTCCCTCAGGAGCTGGGCTGGGGCTGCGGAGGTGGCTGTGGAGCATTGCCTGTGCTGTGCCAGGGACTGGCAGACACTGCTGGGCTGGGATAGAGGCTCTGGGGGTACTGGGGTCACAGGGCAGGGCAGGGCAGGGGTTCCAGGGCAGGGCAAGGCTGGACCTGCCCCTTCTTCCCCCACACACAAAATGTTTCGAGCCAACAAACTCCTCCAGTCTGTCACTACAGGGAATGTTGGAGGTGAAATCCCATTTGTGGCCATGGGCACCTGGTTCAGAAGGACAGTTCTTTTCCATAGGAAGGAAAGCACAGAGCTCCAAGGTTTGAAAGGCAGGTGAGAACCTCAGTAGGCCTAGGCCAGCCAGACGTGTCAGGAATGGCAGATTTTTTTTGGGAGCAGTCTTTGAATTTAGGGAATTTTGGAGGTATAAACCCAATCTCAGCCATGGGCACCTGGAGAGGCAGGACAGTTCTTTCCCATGGGAAGGAGAGCATGGAGCCTCTCTCAGTGTTTTGGGGACAGATGAGAAGTGACTATTGTGAAACCACTGTCAGCCAGATTTGTCCTGGCAATATTCCTATGGGAACAATCCCTGGATATAAGGAAATTTGGAGGTGAAATCCCAATTCTGACCATGGGTGCCTGGAGCAGAAGGACAGTTCTTTTCCATTGGGAAGGAAAGCACAGAGCCCCAGTGTTTCAGCAGCAGATGAGAAGTGACCCTCAACATGCATAGGTCAGCTGGACCAGTCAGGCAGTCCATGGGAGGCCAAACCACACAGAGCTGTTCTGTGTTCCCTTGGTTTTGTGGGGCTCCATAGTGTCACAATGGTGCCTTGGATCCATGGAGCCCTGCAGTGTCATCATGGTGACTTGATTCCATGGGTTCCAGCAGTGTCACAATGGCCCCTTGATTACAAGAAGACCTGCAGTGTCACACTGGCCCCTAGGTTCCATTGGGTCCCACAATGTCACAGTGGTCCCAAGGATTCCATGAGCCCTTGCAGTGTCACAATGGTCTCCATAGTTCCCCAGGCCCCACAATGTCATGGGACTCCTCTGTTCCATGAGGTCTGCAATGTAACAATGGACCTTTGGACCCTGGGGCTTTGCTGTGTCACAATGGTCTCCTCTGGCTTCACAGTGTCACAATGGACCACTGATGACATGAGGCCACTCTGTGTTGCCCTGGAGCTTTGGTTCCATGCAGCCCTGCAGTGTCACAAAGGCCTCTTGGTTTCATGAGGCCCCACAGTATCACAATGGTCCTCCCAGGGCCACCATGAGGAGATCCATAGTATCACAATGGACTTCCTCATGGTCTCACTGGTTCCATGAGGCCTCACAGTGTCCCAATGGTTTGCTTATTCCACGGAGCCTCATAGTGTCACAATGGTCTCCATGTTTCCATGAGGCCCAGCAATGTCACAGTGCTCTCCATGATTCCATGGTGCCCACAGTGTCACAATGGTCCCTTGATGTCACAGGGCCCCACAGTGTCACACTGGCTCTTCGGTCTGACAGGGCCCCACAGTGTCACAATGTTCCCTTGGTCTCAAAGGGGCCCACAGTGTCACAATGGTCCCTTGGTCTCACAGGGCCCCACAGTGTGACAATGCTCCCTTGATTCCATGGCCCTGTGCTGCTGCGTTCCCCCCTCCCCTTCTCAGGCCACCCTGCCAGCTGAGAAATGCTCCTTGGGGCTCGGCCTTGGCCAACAGCCCCTGGGCTCAACTCCTCTGCAGCTCATCACAAACACTGTCTGCTCCAGGCACTGCTGCTGCCCAACCAGCTCCTGGTTCCTTTAGCAGCAGCCCTGGGAACTGTTTCTGTTCCCTCTGTGGCACAACATCCCTGTTCTCACACTGCCAAAGAAAGCTGTTGATGCCAAGTGCGGCCAGGATGAACCATTGCTGGGACTGAAGCCCCTCTCTTGGGGCCCTGCAAACAGCGCTCCAAAAGGAGCCCTTGGAGCTCTCTTGGGCCAGCGACTCCCTCTGAGTGGGGCCTCTCCCAGCCGGGAACTCTCCCGTTTGCTGCACTCGAGGATCCCGAACAACGATGGACTCTGGGCTGATGCCCCCACTCCTCCAGGCTCAATCCTTCACTCGCTGGGGATATGGCAAAGGATCCACAGGGAGCATTTCCTGCCCTCAGGGGAATTGCTCACAGGTGCCTTGCACTGACTCTTGGTGTCTGTGTGCACACAGGAGTCTCTGTGCTGGGGAAATGTGTCAGAAATGCTGCTCTCTGAGGGGTTTAAGTGCTTTGGATAGCTGAGCCAGTCAGATATCCAGATATCAGTAAGTAAGGTTTTGTCACAAGCTCTAAGCTAAGTTAAATGCTTCTGAGAGCTGTTCTTTTGCAAAGATATAAAGTTTATTTTAAGTTATAACCTAATTTTTTTAAGTGGTATTCCTGTTTTAAATTGTTAAGTCATAAGTTATAAGTTAGGTTAAATACTGTTAAGTAGTGTTCTTCTGCCAAATTGTGAAGTTGAAGGTATCACTTAAGGTTAAGGTGTAAGTTAAATTCTGTTAGGTTTGAGCTCTATTAAGCTTTTAGGCTGTATTCCTTTATCCTTGCCCTCGCTGCCCTTGTGTCATACACACTCACAGGGACAGTTCTCAGTTCATTTCTGGTTTGATTGCCTAGATTTACTTTGGTTTTGTTGTTACTTTGTTTCCTTTCTGTGCCTGACATTTCCAGTCAGGAGCAGAGTGACTCTTGCCAAGGAACTTTGTGCTGCCGTCCCTTAATATTAAATGTGGTTTTTGCTGCTCCCTTGCTGGGGATTTTTTCCAGTGCTCTCAAGCCCTCGTTCGTAACAGGGTGAAGGAGCCCTGGCCCAGGCTCTGGCCCTGGGGGACACAGGGATGCTGTGGGGGGGTCCCTGTCCCCCTATGCCACCCCCAGGGCCCCAGCCCCCTGTCCCCATGTCAGGGTCTGGGGTCGATCTCGTGGAACATCCTCTGGGGGAGGCTGCGGGGCCGGGGGCGGGGGGACCTGGGGGGAGAGGGGACCCTGCTGTGCACGAGCAGGGTTGGACTGCTCTGGGGGGAACTGTGAGGGGGCCGGGGCAGAGTGACCTCCCCAGTGACCTCACACAGCCCCTGTGATGTCACACAGCCCCTGTGATGTCGCACTGACCCTGTGATGTCACACAGCATCCTGAGATGTCACACAGCCCCTGTGATGTCACACTGCCCCTTATGATGCCGCACGCCTCTTTTGCAATGTCACATAGACACCAATGATGTCATAATCCACTCTGGGATGTCACACATCACGCTTGTGATGCCACAGAACCAAATCTGGGATGTCACCCTGGAATGTCATGCAGCTGCACTGTGATGTCACAGAAAACACTGTGATGTCAAAAAGGCACCCTGTGATGTCACTGTCTCTTCTGTGTTGTCACAGCCTGCTCTGTGATGTTACACAGCCACCCAGTGATGTCACAAGCTGCTCTCTGATGTCACAGAGACACCCTCTATGATGGCAGGATCTGCTCTATGGCCTCACACCTACTCTTTATTGTCACAGGCAGCTGTGTGATGTCACAACAGTCTCAGTGATGTCACAAAACCCTCTCTGCGATGTCACACTGCCACTCTGTAATGTCACAGCACACACTCTGACCTCACAGCCAGCCCTATGATGTCATACAGCCATGCCTTGATATCACAGACTGCTCTGTGATGTCACACAGTCCCCTCTATGATGCTGTAGCTGCTCAGTGACCTCACACAACAAACTCTGTGATGTCATAGCCCAATCTGTGACTTCACAGAGACCACTCTGTGCTGTCACACAGCCCCTTGCTGACATCCCAGCTGCTCTGTGCCTCTGTGACACAGCCCCAGAGGTGCTGCTGTGACACAGCCCCCTCGGGGCCATCCCACAGCCCCTGCCAGTGCTGAGCCCCTGTGAGCTCTGTCTGTGCCCTGCTGGTGTCCCTGAGGGGCCCTGGCAGTGCCCCAGCCCTGCTGGGCTGTGCACAGGAGCTGCTCCTGGCCAGAGCTGTCTCTCTGCAGCGCTGCCCTTGCCAGGAGCTGCCTCTGGGCCAGGAGCCCGGCCCAGCTCAGCAGCACAGACACAGCACAGGGACTTTAATCACCCTCTGGGGCTTTGCTGTTCTTTGCTTCAGACCCATCCCCCAGAATGTGCTCAAAGAACTTCTCAGGGACTCAAAAAGAGGGGGAAACACTGAAGTTTTTCATACTTTAAATAGATCCTTCTGAGGGACAGGACCAAGAAAATGTACCCAGGTTCCAGGTAGAGCAGAACACAGGTGGCAGTGATGACACGTGGGAACAAGTGAGGGAAAGGTGTCTCTGGTGCTGAGCAAAACTGTGTCTCTGTCCCTGCAGGCTGTCAGCATCCCCCGGCTGCCCCACCTGGCTGGGCCCTTCCTTTGCTGACAGCTCTGCCTCCTGCCTGCCTCTGCCTGCACGTGCTGCACCACAGCCCTGCCCTGGCAGGGAAATTCCTTTCTCCCGGTGCCAGTCTGGGCCTCCCCAGCTGCCCTTGGTGCTATTATGTCTTCTTCAGGCCCATTCCCACTATGAAGAAAAAGCTCCAGACTCTCTGAAACCACCCTTCCATCCCTCCCAGGCTATTCCCGTTTAGTCCTCAGTCTCTACCCCACTGACCCCAGAGCTATCAGCCTCTCCCTGGTGCTTATCTGATGAGGCCTCCAAACCCCATCTTGGGAGATTTTTGGGTCCTCTCCAAGACCTGTGAAAATGGAAAAATAGTCATTAAAGGCTTTTTCTCCTAAATCTTGCAGTGACAGAACAAGGGTCAATATCTTTAAAACGAATGAGGGTGGATTTACATTTGGTAGAAGGAGGAAATCTTTTATAGTTATGAGAAAGGCACAAAGCTGCAAGTGTATTTCCAGAGAAAGGGGTGCCCCATCACAGGAATTGTCCAAGATCAGGATGTTTGTGCAGCCTGACCCAGTGAAACCCTCTCATCCTCAGGGACAGAATTCCTGTAGTGTGGGTTCTCTGATGTCCTGGGTGCCCTCACAGCGCTTCTGGCCAGAATGTCTGCTGAGGGCAGCCAGGCTGCTGCAGGGGCAGTGACCTCACAGCCATCACCATGGCAGCCCCATCCCCTGGGCCTGGCTCTGCCCTTTCCTCTGCCCCTGCCTTGGCTCTGCTGGCATGAAGAGTTTTGTCATTAATATCTTGTCCCCAAGGTGCCAGGGCCAATGGCTTCCCAGTCAGGCTCCTGGAGCAGAAGTGGCTTTTCAGGGCCCAGCCAGGAATGAGCCCTGAAGCAGCAGCTCTGCAGTGGTGGCCACCAGGCCGGGCTGCCAAGGGAGGCTTCTGGCCATGGCCTGCAAGCAGCTGCTACTGCCAATGTGCCTTTGGTGCCTCAGGCTCTCCCTGGCACAGCTCCCAGCACGGCACTCTGCCCTTGTGCCCGAGCCCTTCCCTGTGCTGGGGCTGGCCTGGGGCTTTTCCTGCAGCGGGACCTGCCCTGCTCATGGCACAGGAAAGGCAGTTCCTGCTGGAGCAGGCGGCTCTTTGCCTGCAATGGGCTCCAGCAACTCCAGCAAGGCCCTGTTGACTTAAAAATTGCTTCCTACAGCACTAAATTCTAATAATTGTTATAGCTCCTGAACTGTGGAGTAAATAACTCTGGTTAAGATCTTTCTCTGTCTGATCATGATCAGAATCAATGAGAGCTGTATTTATATAATTTATCTGGTATTCCATCATTAATCCTGCAGGACAAATTGGGTTAAAGTTCAATTCCACCTGTCCAATCCTTTACACATAAACCTTTGACAATATCTGGGGTTGGGATTGGATCCAGGCACTCCCAGTCTTCTCTCATAGAAGGACTTTTAGAAATCGAGGGGCCCTGCAGGGGTTTGAGGATCCATGGTGGCTGTTGAGTGTCATTTCTCCACCTCATGACTCAGCAGGAGTTTCTCCAATAAAGAAATAAAGCTTTTGCCTGAAGCTCCGACTGTGTCCATGACAGGAACCCCTGTGAGTGTCTGGGACATCCTGGCTCTTTGGCAGCCTGGGGACTCCTGGGATGTCACCATGGAGCCCCCCTGAGTGCCTGTGGCAGTTCAGTGCCTTTGCCGCCCAAAGTCCCCTGGGATGTCACCATGGAATGGCTGTGACTGCCTCTGACCAAGGGGTTCTTTACCATCCCCAGAAAGCCCTGGGAGGTCTCCATGGAGCCCCTGTCTCTGCGTGTGACATTCCAGCTCTGGAACAGCCTGGAGACTCTTGGAAAGTCCCCATGGAACCCCTCTGAGGGCCTGTGACAAATCTGATTCTTAGCAGGCAACCATCGCCAGGACCCTGTTGCTATGGTCAGTTTCCATGGCAACTATCCCCAGCCCCCTGTTGCTATGCTCAGTTTCCATGGCAACCATCACCAGCTCCCTGTGGCTATGCTCAGTCCCTTGGCAGCTCCACAGAGACCCCATGCCAGAGGTGGTTGCCATGGACACCAGCTCAGGCCTGCAGCCACAGCCCGTTGCCATGGCAACCATTGGCAGCCCCCATCCCCAGGCTCATGGGATCCCAGAACCACAGAATTGGCTGAGCTGGGAGGGACCCATCAGGATCCTCCAGTCCAGCTGCTGGCCCTGCACAGGACACCCCAACAATGCCAGCCTGGGCCTGGCAGCGCTGTCCAAACGCTGCTGCAGCTCAGAGAGCCCTGGAGCTGAGACCCTTCCCTGGGGAGCCTGGGCAGGGCCCCAGCACCCTCTGGGCAAAAACCTTTTCCTGACATCCAACCTGAGCCTGCCCCGACTCAGCTGCAGCCGTTCCCTCCACTCCTGTCCCTGGGCACCAGAGGGAAGAGGTTCCCACAGCCCCAGCCAGGGACCCACTCCCAAGGCTGTTGCCATGGCCACCAGGACTGGGACCAGCTGGGATGCTCGGTTTCCACAGGCCGGGGTTCAGGAATGGGATCCCTGAATTTCCTGCTCTCACTAAAACCGCGCTGCCCTCACTGACCTCCCGCCTCCCATGGAAAGAGCAGAAAGCATAGATCCTGGGCTGGGATAAGAACAATTTATTGGGAACAGCAACGAGATAAGGAACAACCAAAACCAGAAACAATATTGATAGCAGAAGGGACTGTTTACAGGGAAAACTCAACAAAACTCACTGGGTCTTCCTGGCCACAATTTCCCCTTCCTGGAAATTTCACACTTCTCCTCAGGGAGAGAGAGAGTCCATTTCCTGCCCCTGGCAATGACCTGAGGGGGGAGTGAATGTAATGACAGGGCCATGGCCAGACCTTCATGTTTTTCTATCCCACATCATGTCATTGGCAGGGACAGGAAAAGGTACAGGTGTCTTCCCAGCATGGATCCTGGGGAACATGGATCATCAGGGCTCTTCCCAACATGGATACTCCTATTACTGGAGTTGGGGTAGTGCACAAAATCCTCTTGCACTTGGGGCATTGGAGGCCTTCTCTTACCAGTGCCTCCATTGGTGACTGGTCAAGTGAGAGCTCTGGGTGAAGCTCTTCCCACACTGAGGACACTTGTAGGGCCTCTCCTCAGTGTGGATGCGCCGGTGTCTGATGAGGTTGGAGTTGTGCTTGAAGCCCTTCCCACAGTCGGGCAGCGGAAGGGCCTCTGCTCTGTGTGAATCTGCTGGTGCTGGAGGAGACTGGAGCTGGTCCAAAACCTCTTCTGACACTGGGGATGCTCATAGGGCCTCTCCCCAGTGTGGATGTGTTGGTGGATCACAAGGTTGAATCTGTAGCTGAAGCCCTTCCCACATTCCCCACACTCACAGGCCCATTCCCCGCTGTGGATCATCTGGTGGCTGATCAGGGTGCTGCTGTGCCTGAAGCTCTTCCCACACTCCAAGTACTTGTGGAGCTTCTCCCCATCATTAAGCTGCTCATGGACCACCAGCTCTGAGCTCTGGCTGAAGCTCTGTCCACCTTCCTGGCTAAGGGAGGATCTTTCCTACTCAGAGCACACTGGGCTTGGTTTGCAGCCCCTCCTCCTGTGGGATCTCTGGGGATTTTCCTCCCCGTTGAATTCCTGTGCCCTGGAGTCACTCATGACAGCCTCTTCCTCCAGGTTATTCCGCAGGGATTTTTTCTCCCTGGTCTCCATCCTCAGCTCCTTCTCTGGGGGAGGAAGGACAAGGAGAGGATGGGATTTGCCTCTGTGCCAGAGGGCAGGGGAAGGAGATCCCCCCAGTGCATCCCCGGTAGGACGGCGTTGGCAGCAGGGTTGTCCTGCAGCCAGGGGCTGTGCTGGGCTGGGAGATGGAGCAGGATAGAGGGGGAAAGGGGCACTGACTTCCTCCTCACTCCTGGGTGTCCTGGGGCATCCTCATCTTCCTCACAGCCTCCTCTTCCATCTGGAAAATGTTTGGGAATGGGAAATCCTGTTTTCGGCAGAAAACAACAGATGAGCACATTGGTTTTTTTACTGGTTTGAAGGCAAACCTGGGAAAGGGTCTAAGCCAGAATCACAATTTAAGAGGAAAATGAAGATCAAGGCAATGATACAGAAAAACTGCCTTAAACTGACAGAGTCAGGATATAACCTGACACCATGTTGGTCAGGGTGGTGGCTGCAGTCCCATTAAATGGTGGCTGCAGTCCTGTTGGAGTGATCAACGTGATTCTGTCCAAGAAGTGATGCTGTAGAAGGGTCTGGTCTTCCTCTGAAGGTCCACTGGTGGTTATGGAGCTCTTGTCCTCTGGGAACCCAGTACGCAAGGTGCTGCTGGTGTTGCCAGCCTCAGCTTATATCCAGGTAGGAATTCTTGGATCCTCCCCCTGGGCGGAGCACCCCACAATGGGAAGATGGAATTTTATCAGTCCTTCAGGGACACTCAATGGCCCATTAGCAGAAGATATCTCCCCTGGAGGGCGTTATCAGCGCTGAGTCATGGAAGAGATAAAGAACACTGCCCCAGCTGTTTATAGCAGTTGATGAAGATGGTGATTGAAAACATGCATTTGGTTACATCTTGCATGGCAACCTGAAACAGTGGGGTAATCCCTGCTCAGGGGGTGAACACCACCCCCCTTACCCAAACTGGCTCAGGTGTAAAACCCCCACCCCGGGAAGGGCACACACACAGGGGACAATGTCACACTTGCCCTGCCCCAGGTGAGGTCTCTGTCCCTTGTCACGCCCTTACTCTCCCCGCTTTTCTCTTTCTTTCCAACTCTCTCTCTACCTCACATTTACTGTTCAGTACAATCCACCTTGAATTTGGTCTTGTTAGTATCTTAATTGGGGCAGAGGAATCTCTCCAACAATTTTCTTAAGCAGATTGCAACATTATTTTGCCATAGTGGGTTCAGGGCACCGTTGTCTGACCCCAAGTGCCTTTGACAACAGCATGGTTCCCTCCTCTGAGGAGGTTGTGGTTCTCTCTGGAGGAACTCTTGGAAACTTGGACACAGCTTCCTCTGAGCACCTTATGGGAGAACTGATGAGGAAAATGGCTGTTAGAGGTGGCCAGTGAAAAAGAAAATATTTTGTTGTCCTTCCTTGAAAAGTTTGTTCAAATCACTGGAGGAAAGGGAGCAAATGTTACCAGCAAGACTGACAAGATTCATTCACCCCATGGTGAGGAACACAAGGCTCCTAAAAGTCCAACAAATAGCACAATTCAAGTAGCTAAATTCCCAAATAACTCTGGAATTCACAGGCTTGGGTTCTTTGCCAAATGTGAGAATCATTATTCTCTTCATCCTTGTCACCTTTGTGACAGCTACACAGAGTTTCCCCTTCCTTTTAATAATCTGTATTGGGCCTAATTTCCACTTTTCTTTTATTGGAACCTGCCAGCAGCTGAGCTGGAGCTGTGCTGGAACCAATGAAACTTGGAATTGCCACAGAATTTCTTCTATTGTCACTTTATTCCTGTTTGGGATTTATTTGCATTTCCATCACATGTGACTCTCAGGAAAATCAAATATTCATCAAAGTATTTTATGTAGGATTAAGTTTGATTTCTGCCTAGTTTATTTTGCCCAGTTCCCTGGGGATGCTCAGGGGTCTATGTCCCCTCACCTGGGGGATGCTCGGGGGATCTCCATCCCTCTGGCCTCAGGCAATGCCCATGCAGGGCTGGGGACCAGGGGCTCTGTGTCCCTCTCACCGCTGAGGGTGCTCGGGGCTGGCGGGGCTCTCCCACCTTCTCACCCCTGGGGAGGCCGGGGGGGTCTCTGTCCCTCTCAGCCCTGCTGTGACCCCACCCAAACATCATTGGGGTCACAGGGACAGAGACACCCCCAAACCCCCAGAAGGGCTGAACCTGGGATTTGGTTTGGGGCTGAGGATTTAGGGAGGGGCTGGAATTGGGGCTGGGGTTGGTATTGGGGCTGAGATTTGGATTAGAGCTGGGATTGGGGTTAAGGCTACACATGGGATTGGCTTTAGGGCTGGGGTTGGGATTGGGTCTGGGGCTAGACAAGTTTGGAATTGAGATATGATTAAATACAGAACTGTGAGTGTGTCTAAACATGGAGTGAGATTGAGACCAGGATCAGGGTCAGGTTTGGGACTGAGCTCACCCAGGGCAGGACAGGGGGGATGTCACTGCAGGATGTCCCTGGCATCATCCCAGCCCTCCTCAGGCACCTCCAAACATGAGGGGCAGCTGGGTGCCCCAAAATCCAGGTGCTCCCACACTGCCCCTCAATACCAGGTGAGCATTCCCTGAGGGCAGCCCTGACTGTGACCCTTGGGGCTCTGGGATCAGCCCTCACATCCCTGTGGGAGCAGCTGCAGACAGGATGAGAGATTTTCTCCACTCTTTTTCCTGTGGAAGGGTGAAGCCCAGCTGCTCTTTTCTTCTGGTGCCTCCTCCTCTCCTCAGCTGAGGATGTCAAACTCCCCAGGAGCAGGAAAATCCCCATTCCCTGTTTGCTTGTGGCTGCAGCCTGGAATATTGACAGAGAACAAAGAACTTTCTGACAGCCCTGCTGAATGACATTGGGAGGAGGTTTTTGAGAAAATGAAGAAAATGTATTTTGATAGGAAATGAAAGGTGCAGAATTATTTCTTTCTGTCCCATTCACTTTCAGTCAGTTCTGGTCTGTTTTCCGAGTGCCACCTTCTCAGCTGATTGTGTTTATGCCGTCCTTTCTCTCCTGCCTCTCTTTCCCTGCTCTGTTTCTCTCTCAGGGTCTCCCTTGACCCAGAGCAGCTCCCACCAAAGACCCTGCCATGATTTAATTCCCAATCCACGGGCTACAACAGCCATGGGTGAAGTTTGGAAGGCTGGCAGTGAAATGTCACTGTAGGATCTTGCTCCACTTGGCTTTTGGCACCTTCTTAAGTGCTTTGCCTTCAAGGGCAGGAACATCTTTACCTGGCCGGGAACTGGAATTCCAGCCCCTGGCAGTGTGTGCCATGGATGCCAGAGGGGCATTCCCGAAGCTCCCAGGGTGCTGCTCCTGCCGTGCCTCCGAAGGAGCTGTGCAGGGCCAGGGGACAAGGTCCAGCAGCTCTGTGGGCTCCCGGAGCACACAGCAAAGGTGGCTTTGCCGGGCATTTTCCAGCACCTTCCCCGCTGGAAGTAGAGGGAGGGAGGAAATGGAAGCGAGTCCGCAACAAAATCCTGGAAGGATTGGGCTGGGAAATGACCCCGCCCATGGGTTAAGATTTCGCAAGGGAGAGACGCCTCTGCCCCAGTGAATGAGCGAATGAGACCATGGGAGCGAAATCTCCGGATCTGCTCGAACTTGAATTGAACTGAACGAGACACGGGAAGGAGAGAGGAAGAGAAAGAAATCGGGAAGAACTCTCAGAGGGACAGAAAGGAATTGGAAAATGGTCTCAGAGAACAGAAAGAAATAGGAAAAGGCTTTGGCCCGGACTCCGCAGCTCCCAGGGTCATCCGCAGGGAGCAGCGCCTTTCACAATTCCAGCCAATCAGAGGACGCGGTAAACAATTTCCAGCTAACCAGAGCTTTTCTCGCCGATGACTCACCGGTTGCCAGGCAGACCGACAGAGCCCGGCGGCCCCGGAGCGGAATTTGGGGCTCGGGCCGGGGGGACGGATCCGCCCCGGGGGGGTCCCCGAGCTCCCTGCCCAGCCCTGGGGCCGATCGGGGGCTCCCCCACCCAGCAGCCGGTGCTGCGGGGCCGCGGGGCAGAGCGGTGCGAAAGGGGGGTCCGGGCTGGGAGCGGAGGAACTGCGAGAGGAAGAGGAGGGAGAGGAGGAGCGGGAGAGGGAGCGGGAGAATCGCGGCGCTCGCAGCGCCCGCACGCTGAGCCTGCAGTGCCCCCTGCCCCGGGAGCATCGCCCCCAGCCCCGAGCCGCAGGTGAGGGCGGAGGCCGAGCTCGACCCGGCTCCAGCCAGGGGTCTCCGGGAGGATTTTTTGGAGAGTGTTCAGAGCCGGCAGATCCCGGACTCGAGCCCCGGATATCTCCGGGCTCCCTAAGAGGAGCTTTTTCGGGGAGAGAGGAGCCGCGATCGCCCCTCGGGAGGGTCCCGGGGAGTCCACGTGGGGATGGCCCGGTACCGACGGGGCAGTACATTGGTTTTGGGGATCCCCGTGCGAGCCGGGGCTGTGGAACGGGGGACCCCCGGGGCGGAGAGAGGGGAAGGGGCGATACCGGAGCTGGGGCACCCCCGGCAGCCCGGAGATGAGGCGGGGACGGGACCCCCTGACCCTGACAGGGGCGTGTCCTGGGGTGACTTCATGATGCTCGTACCCCATCGGTCTGTTTAGCCCAGAAATGAGTTCTGCACCTTTAATGCTGGGTCTGAGAGCGAAGGGGAGGAGGAAGAGCAGTAGTTTGTTTTCACACACTGCTCTCACTCCTCCACATTCCGGCTCCTGGACTGTTGTGATGCCTTAAGGAGCTGGAACAGAGGCCAGACAGAGCTAAGAGGAATAAAGTGGATTTTTACTGAAATGCCTTTAATGGTCACACCCTGGCAGTACGGGAGCCACAGCTGTGGCTCTGCCTGGATGAGCAAAAGAGGGCTCGGTCACGAGATCTCACATTTTTATAAGTTTTAGTCCATTTGCACATAACTGCCCAATTAATAACTTCAAATTAAGAAGTTTCATCCTCCTTGCTTGCCTGCCCTCCTCTTTTCACATTGTTTATGCTTTGGGCCTGAAGTTTTAAGAGGTTGTCCTTGAGTCTCCAGCTAGAACAGGATTGTTTTGTCTTCACCACCCTGAGAAAAGATCCCAGTAACACTTAATATAAAGCTAAAAGCTGCACACCAAAACAGAACACAAAAACTTAAAACCTAAGGTTTCAGTTGTCTGCAGATGGACAGAGAGCAGGACAGAGCTCTCCTTTGCTTTTAGTTAGTTTTTAGCTTGCTGAGGCAGAGAAGTTCCCTGGACTGTGGTTTTTCTTCGGAGTTGTTTAAACCTGCTCTGGACTGAACACCCAGAACACCACTGGCAGCTCCACCTGTGGCCCACCAGGCTGGACCTGGGCTGAGGCATTTCCAGTGCTGGAGGGACTGGTAAGAGACTGATAAGAGACTGATAAGAGACTGAGTGAGCCGAGCTAGAGCCCACAGAGGGACTTTCTGAGTTTGTAATCTCTTTTGGAGTGGCAAGAGGCTTTATTGTTTAATATTGCTGATTTTTTGTGCTGGTGAATGCTTTGCCTGTAAAACAAACAGGTTTTTCCCTTTTTCTCCATGGAAATATTTTCTCGATCCGGTTGGGGAGGGGCCACTTGAATCTGCTTTCTAGAGGAAAATCTTTTGGAGATTTGCTGCCAAATTTGCCCTAAACCAGGACAGGGTGGTGGAAAGAGGGGGGAGCCCCAAGCGGCTTGAGTGAGGGGAGTTTGGAGTGGGGGACCCTGAAATGCCTCAGCATCCCTAAGCAGGACCCTGAAGAGAGGGATCCCCAGTGCCCATGAGATCTCCAGCAGCCCTGAGATGGGGGACCACCAGAACCCCAGAGACTGGAAATGGGAAACTCCTGGTGGCTTTTTTTGATTCACTCTTGATTTTTGAAGGTTTTTATGGACACCAGATGACTTCTAGTGATGGACTTGGGTGGGAGGAATCACCAGCCCAAGGCATTCACACCTTGCTTTTCCCCAAACCAGGATTTTGCATTCCCAAACCTTGGCAATATGGAGGAGGAGAAGGCTTGGAGGAAGAGGAAGATGCCCCGGGACACCCAGGCAGGTGAGGAGGAAGTCAGTGCCCCTTTCCCCCTCTCTCCTGCTCTATCTCCCAGCCCAGCACAGCCCCCGGCTGCAGGACAACCCTGCTGCAAACCCCATCCTGCTGGGGATGCACTGGGGTGGTCTCCTTCCCCTTCCCTCTGGCAAGGATGCAAATCCCATCCTCTCCTTGTCCTTCCTCCCCCAGAGAAGGAGCTGAGGATGGAGGCCAGGGAGGACAAATCCCCACAGCAGAACGTCATGGAAGAGGCTGTTTTGAGCAGCTCCGTGGTGCAGGAACCCAATGGGGAGGAAAAGCCCCAGCAATCCCGCACAAGGAGGGGCTGCAAACCCAGCCCAGGGTGCTCTGAGGAGGAAAGACCCACCCTGAGCCAGGAAGGTGGACGGAGCTTCAGCCAGAGCTCGGAGCTGGTGGTCCATGGGCAGCTTAATGATGGGGAGAAGCCCCACAAGTGCTTGGAGTGTGGGAAGAGCTTCAGGAAGAGATTCAACCTGATCTGCCACCAGAGGATCCACACTGGGGAGAGGCCCTACGAGTGCTTGGAATGTGGGATGAACTTTACCCACAGGTCCGACCTGGTTGTCCACCTGGGGTTCCACACTGGGGAGAGGCCCTACGAGTGTCCCCAGTGTCAGAAGAGGTTTCACACCAGCACCCACCTCCTTGTGCATGAGCGCATTCACACCGAGGAGAGGCCCTTCCGCTGCCCTGACTGCGGGATGGGCTTCAGGCACAACTCCACCCTCGTCACCCACCGGCGCATCCACACCGGGGAGAGGCCCTACGAGTGTCCCCAGTGTGGGAAGAGCTTCTCAGACCGCTCGTTCTTTACCCGACACCAACAGAGGCACCGGTAAGGGCAGCCCCGTTGTTAGCGTTCAAAAACACACAATCACGGAGCGATTATATGCGGTGCTTTTTATTAAGAGCTCTGGGAATCGGGGTATATTCAACCCAAATCTGACTCCGACCATACATCCGAAATGATCATGTTTTATACTCTATCGTTACATTACTTTCATGTTAATTATTAAACTTATATTGTTCTATAGTATACATGAGTTTAGCCCCTCTCTGAATTTCCAACATAGTTTCTCACTATTCTTCTTATGGTTATATAATAATTACATTTAATTACTAAACAATCATCACATCTAACAATTATATAATTTATCATACTGCTTACACAGGTGCAGTTGATCTGGGAAAGCACAGAGCCCAACATTTTAGATTCTATCTTTAACTTTTTCCAGGGTTCCACTATCACTCTGAGTGCCCCAGCTGCAGGGGGAGCTTCATGCACTGCTCCAGCTTCATCCCCCATGGCAGGACCCACGTTGGTCAGAGCCCTGGCCATCCACATTCCTGGTGATCTGCATTGGGAAGGCAGCTGGACATTCTTTTGTTTTGACCCTAATTTTCTTTGGATTCATCTTCATCCCTTTAAAACAGAGAAAATTGGGGTAAAACTCAATAAATTCATCAACGGCATCTAAAGCCTCACTTTTTACTTGTGTTTCAGGGCAATCTGGGATTCAGGGAGATAATTGGGAGAATTTGGGGGTATTTGATGTACTTGTTTCCCTTTCTTGGCACTGAAAGAGACCAGAGGGTTCAATCTGTCACCTCAATGCCACTGAAAACTACTCAATCCCACCCCAAAATTCCTGGATTCCACAGCTCTTTGGTGTGGAATGGGGTTGGAAGGGGATTCAGCAAAGTGGCCTTCAAATCAGGAGGGTTGAGATGGGCATTAGGTGGGGCAGGATGGGTGGGATGTGGTTTGGAAGTGGGAAATGGGGGAAATATGGCTTGGGAAGGGGGTCATGATGTCCATGAGGGGTGGGATGGGTTGGGGTTGTGATTGGGGAGGTGGGCTGGGGTCTGGAATGAGACCGCCAAAGTTTGGGGATGATGAAGGGAGGGGGAGCCCATTACTGAATGAGTTCTTGGATAATCCCCATTCCTGAAGAGATTTTGAGGTATCTCACATTTCTGAGGCAGTTTTGGGGCACTCCCCAGCTCTCAGGGTCTTTCCTGAGAGCAGCTCCATGGAGCCCCATTGCCAGGGGTGGTTGCCTTGGGCCAAGCTCAGACCTGTAGCCAGAGTCCATTGCCTCGTGCTGGAGAGCAGAGAAATGATGAGTGGCCCCAGACATCTCCAGTGTGTGTTTGGGGGCAGGGAGAGTTCTGCATGGGTGGGGTGGTCACTGTCCCACCCCAGCCACTGCAGCCTCTGGTGCAGCCCCAAAGTGGCTGCCAAGCCCCTGGCACCCCAAAAACCCCACCTGAGAGAGGGACCAGAGCAGGTCTGGCTGTGACACAGGTGTGACACTGACACATCCCACGGCCCTGGAGCTCACAGCAGCTGAGATCCAAGACTGACTGTGGATCTCTGTCTCCCTCTCTCTCTTCTCCTGACTTTTTCTTCTCAAAATCTGGATAACTTGAAGTTGGACAGGTTAGAGTTTGCTCAGTCAGTGCTTTGTCAAGTGATTTACTGTAATTCAATGGTTTTTAAGATTTCCCAAGTATCTCATTCTCTGAAGTTTGCAACTAAAAGTTTGTTCTCCACCTTCCTGAGATGTTTGTTGTTTTCTCCCCCTGGCCATCTGTCCTGCAGGCTGTGCCCCCTGTGCGTGCTGCTCCTCTGCCCTGGCCGGCTGCACTCGCCCATCTTGCTGTGCCCCAGCATTTCTCACCCAGCGTTTCTGTGCCCTCCCTGGGCTCCCTGCACCCAGCGCTGCCAGCTCCTGGCACACAGAGCCAGGGCAGGAGCCCACCCTGCCAAGGGGCTCTGGGCAGAGCGGGGGCTGCGATGACTTCTGTGCTCAGCAGCTGCTCCTGGCATGGTTCCATGGAGACCGAGCACAGCAACGCGGCTGAGCATTGTCCCTGCTGAGGGTCACACACTGCCGGGGCACATTCCCTGCCTGCAGGATTGCTGAGCATTGTCCCTGCTGAGGGTCACACACTGCCGGGGCACATTCCCTGCCTGCAGGATTGCTGAGCATTGTCCCTGCTGAGGGTCACACACTGCCGGGGCACATTCCCTGCCTGCAGGATTTGTTGCCGACCCAAGCACTGCACTGATGGCTCCAGCGTTGCTTTCCAACAAAAACAGGGGAAGGCAAACTGTGTGCAGCTCATTGTGGGAGTTTTGTCAAAGAGTGGCTTGAGGAGAGAGGACACGGCCGAATTAATTTGGTAAAGATGTCCTAACTAGGGAAGAGGCCTTTTTGCAGGCAGGGTGTCTGTTGGGAATGTAGCTGACTAGAGAATGGAAAAGTACAAGACCGTGGTTAATTCCAAATCTTGCACCTGCAAAGACAGCGTGTCCTTGGGCCTAGCAGAGTATGATAAAGAAATAGACAACGAGACGTGAGAAGTAGAGAACGTAGGCCCAAAGGAATGTGGATGAGTTAATGGTATAGTTTAACCAATAGATTGCTTACAGAATATTCATAAGTTTATTATTTGTTGTATAAGTGTTTGATGCTTTTCTTCAATAAACTGGACCTGTGATGAACCATCTGGTGTCCTGGTCTCCTTCCTTCGACAGCTCATGGTATTTTACAGTGTCTAAAACTCGCTAAGTCATTGATCTTAGAGGTGAGATGCATTTGGAACTCATGGCATGGAGAAATAGTGCAAGATGGAAAAGGGGAGCATATAAATAAATAGAGGAAAACATTTCAGATGGTTTCTTTCCATTTTCATTTCACTTCTGGAAAGCTGGTTCAGTTTTCCAGCAATCTTCTCCACAATCCTGTCTGCTCTTCACAAAAACCTTTCCTGGAGAACGAGGTCGAGCTCCTGTCACAAGATGTGCCACCAACTGCAGCTTCTCTTGGCTTTGCACACTGTGTGTGCAGCAGGACTCTTGGAGCAAAGCAGGAAGAAGGTTTGGAGAACTTGACATCTTTTCCTTTCTTTTCCTGGTGGACTGAGGAGTTGTGCCATTGATGAGGTTTTCATTGTTACTGTTCTAGGCTAAGAAAACAGGAGGTGGTACCAGGAATTGTTAGGGAATACAAGCCTGGCTGAATGCAGAGAAAGAATATCCAGAGCCTGCAGCCACAAATGGAGAGTTGTGTGATAATCATTCCAACGTGTCAGTGGAAATCTTGAAAATTATCTGGAACGTGAAAATGCTCTGACAGAGGGAGTTTGTTTCTGAGTTCAGTGTAAATGATTCCACATCTGGCGCTTGGTGCATAAATCAAGAGCACAATCAATTCATGAGAAGCACCAGAACAAGCTGGACCTTTCAGAGTAGCTGACTGAAACAATCTGAAAAGGAGAAATGCAGAGAATGACTTGGTGAACCTTGCCTGGAAGAAAAGTGATCTGTTTTTAATAACTACTAATCCACTCCCTTGGCTTTTGACTTTCTTAACAAGGCCATTTGCATCCCAGATTCCCCATGAGGTGAGAAGCGTGAGCTTGTGCAAGTGCCTGAAAGATGCCCTGTTCCTCTGCAGGGACACTCAGGCTGGAACAGGAGCTGGAGCCCTCTCTGGGGAAGCCTCCTCCAAGCTGGAATTTGTGCCGTGTTGGAAGAGGAGGAGGAGGGGGAGAAGGCTGGCGCTGTGTGGCAGGAGCAGGAGGTTTGGGCCACAGGACATTCCGTCTGTGCCGCTGCCCCACAATGGGCGGCCGTGCCCGGGGCTCTGGGCCTGGCCCCGCGTGTGCTGAGCTGCCTGGGCTGGGCTCAGGTTCCCACTGGGACTGGGCAGAGCCTGGGCTCAAACTGGGGGCAGCAGCAGTGCAAAACACCTCTGAGCATCTGCGTTTCCTGCTGCTGGGAAGGAGCAATGAAGTGAGTCGAGCAGTTCTGGTTTCTGTTTCTCCTGGTGGATTTTTTAATTTAATTCCACACCGCGGAGGCAACTTCTGTGATGGCCTCTGTCAGTTTATTCTATTTCAACAGTGCCAGCAACAGGGCTCTGTTTGAGCCCTGCAAATGTGGCTTGTGAAGCTTTAATTCCCCTCATCTTAGTGTTCAGGGGCTGGTGAGCATTCCAGTATCTGCTGATCTTTATGCCTGTGACAAAAATACTGACTTCACTGTCATGAAAGCACCATGGGTAGCACCAACTGAAAGAGGCACTTGCATTTTTATGGATAAAATTCAGGTGGCAAGCAGAAGAGGGCCAAGAGCAGCCATGATCTGCAATTCCCAAGGCAGAGGCACCAGCAGCCTCCTCCTGTCACCTCAGGGCGAGTCAAACAGAGCTGGAAACAGTGCTGGAACCCAATCCTTTCTTGCTCTGAGGTCTGGCTCAGGGCAGCACAGGCGGGCCCTGAGCAGTCAGGGCTGTGTGTGGGTGCTGGTTGCTGTGCTCCAGAATTGAGAAGGAAAAAGCCCTTGGGAGCCGAGGCAGGAGCAGGTGGGAAGGGGCCGGCACTGCTGCTGCTCCTGGCCGAGAGCCCCGGCTGGGCTGGGCCGGCGCCCCCTGCGCTGCGGCTGCTGCTGCTGCCAGAGCCGGGTGGGACTCGGGGACAGGGAACGGACACGGGGGGACAGCAAAGGTCTGGTGGCTGCAGGGATGGTGGTGCTGGGGCCAGCGCCAGCACAGAGCTTCAGCCCGCAATTAACCCCAAGGGAAACGCTGGGCAAAGGCTCCATTTAAGCCTTTCTGCACTCATGGCTGTGAAAGGACTGAAATGAAAGGAGAGCAATCAGTGCCCGACACCTTCTCCTTTGGGAGGAGCCCCGCGTTTGGGGCTGTGAGGGGCCATGAGGGGCTGTGAGGGGCTGTGAGGGGCCGTGAGGGGCCGCGAGGGGCCAAGGGGAACTGTGAGGGGCCGTGAGGGGCCGCGAGGGGCCAAGGGGAACTGTGAGGGGTTGTGAGGGGCCATGAGGGGCTCTGAGGGGCCATGGGGAACTGTGAGGGGCTGTGAGGGGCCATGAGAGGCTCTGAGGGGCCATGAGGGGCCGTGAGGGGCTGTGAGGGGCCATGGGGAACTGTGAAGGGGTTGTGAGGGGCCATGAGGGGCTCTGAGGGGCCATGGGGAACTGTGAGGGGCTGTGAGGGGCCATGAGAGGCTCTGAGGGGCCATGAGGGGCCGTTGAGGGGCTGTGAGGGGCCATGGGGAACTGTGAAGGGGTTGTGAGGGGCCATGAGGGGCTGTGAGGTGTCACTCTTGAGTCGAGAATGTCACAGGAACAGGTAGGAGGCAGTTGTGTAGAGAGAGTGAAAGGTTTTATTCAAGACAACTGTGCGGTTTTTATAGACAAACAGAAAGACGAAGTAGAACAACACCACCTGCAGATTGTTTATAGTTAACAAGTTTTCACATCCCTACCATACCCTAAAAATTCTCACATGCTGCTGTGAGAAACACTTGCTGTTTCTCTCTCTCTCTTCCAGGGCATCCACAGTGAGAGGCTGTGAGGGATCTTGGGGAACTGTGAGGGGCCCTGAGCTGTGGGAGGCTGTGAGGGGCCATGAGGGGCCATGGGGAGCTGTGAGGGGCCATGGGGAACTGTGAGGGAGCCATGAGGGGCTGTGAGGGGGCATGAGGGGCCATAAGGGTCCGTGAGGGGCTGTGGGAGGCCAGGCCCCTCATGGAACCAAGGATCCATTGAGACACTGCGGAACCAAGGAGATCATTGCTGACAGTACAGAGCCTCATGGAACCAAGGGGCCATTGTGGCCCAGCAAGACCTTGTGGAACCAAAGGCACCATGGTGACACTATGGAACCTCATGGTACCAGAGATCCATTGTTACACAGCAGCCACAGCAGGGCCCCAGAACCAAGGAGATCATTGTGACACTGCACAACCTCATGGAATCAAGGCATCCATGTTACACTACTGAACCTCATGGAGCAAAGGGTCCATTGTGACACTGTGGAACCAAGGAGACTGTTGTTGGCAGTAGGAAAGCTCATGGAACCAAAAGTCCATTGTGACATTGTGGGGTGTCATGGAACCATGGAGACCATTAGGACACTTCAGGACCACTGGTACCAAGTGGCCATTGTGACACTGCAGGGCCTTGTATAACCAAGGGGTCCTTGTAGCATGGCAGGGCCTTATGGACTCAAGGGGATCAAAGTGACACTGTGGGGCTCCATAAGGGGCTTTGGAGCTCCATAAGGGGCTGTGGAGCTCCATAAGGGGCTGTGGGGGCTCCATGAGACCACGGGGCCATTCTGACCATGGAGCCAAAGATACTGTTGTTACACTACAGAACGAAGGAGGCCAGTGTGAACCAGCAGGGGAACCCACTGGGACTATTGTGACACTTCAAGGGCATTGTGGAACAGCAGGGCCTCGTGGAAGCGATGAGACCATTGTGACATCCCAGGGCCTCGTGGGAGCAGGGGGCCATTGGGACACTGTGGGACCCCATGGAAACAAGGGGCCAGTGTAACACATCCAGGCCTGCTGGAACCAAGGGGCCACTGTGATCCTGGGGAACTCAATAGAACCAAGGGACCATTTGGAGACTCTGTGACCTCATGGAAGCAAGGGGCCATTGTGGCATTGTGCAGTCCCATGGCCAGAAGGAAACCATTTGGACACTGCAAGGCCACTTGGAAAGCAAGGGGCCATTGTGCCACTGCAGAGGCAAGGAGACCATTGTTATATCACTGGGCCTCATGGAAAGCAAGATCTGTGGTGATCCTAAAGGGCCTCATGGAACCAAGGGGCAATTCTGATGCTGCAGGGCCCCAAGGATCCAAGAACATGGAACAGGTCTGGGTGGCTGGGCCTCCTGGGGGCTGCTTGACTGGTCCAGCTGGCTTTGGCATGTTGAGAGTTGCTTCTTATCAACCCCTGAAACCCTGGAATTCTGTGCATTCCTTCCTGTGGGAAAGAACTGTCCTTCTCCAGGGGTTCAAGGCTGAAATTGGGATTCCACCTCCAAATTTGATTATATCCAAGGATTATTCCCATATGAAACCTGCCAGGACAGACTGCTCTGGCTGGCTTTGGCCTCTTGGGGGCCACTCCTCATCTGCCTTCAAAACACTGGAGGCCCGTTCTTTTCTTCCCATTGAAAAAAACACATTCAAGTCAAGCCATCCCTGGCCAAAATTGAGAATCCACCTCCAAAATTCCTTATACAGTTTTCCAATGGTACCTCCCAGACAAAAGCTGCCAGGGCTGTCTAGATTCTCTTGGCTGCCCTGGTGGCCCTGATGTTGCTGCAGGGCCTGAGTGCTCACGGGGCTGGGCGCAGCCCTGGGGGTGGCAGTGCCGGGGCTGCAGCAGGGACAGGCCATGGGCACTGCTGGGGCAGCGCTGACGCCTCAGGCCAGGCCCTGGGGGCTCCAGGCTCCTTGCCCAGGCTTTCTCAAGAACATGGCCAGGCCAATGCTCAGCACAGAAAAGGCCCGTGAGCAGCCCAAGGCTGGCCGTGGGCAGGCTAGGGGCAAACAGCATGGCTGGGGCTCTGCAGGGGCCCTGGGGGAGATGGGAAGGAGCAGCAGAGCAGGGGCTGATCCATCCCCAGAGCACTGGACAGCCCAGGACAGTGTTCCAGGGTGTCCTCATGGAGCTGCCAACAACATCCCCCCTCTGCAGCCCTGGCCTCTCCCCAGCTCACACAGGTGCCCCATCCTTGCAGGCACAGACACGGCAGCACTGGCTCAGCAGCCCCTGTTTGCATTGCACACAGCAGGGGGAGCACCCCCATGCTGTTGGTGTGGGGACATGAACCTGAGGGAGCACAAATGCCATCAGCCCCTGGGGCCAGCAAGGGCTGGGGGACACCAGGGAAACCACTCAGCTTTGTCCTGGCCTCTGCAGTCAGCCAGAAAGGTTTTTCCCATCAGCTGGGAGTTTCCTGTCCCACTGCAGACACTGTTGCTCAGAGCCAGGGCTGCCTGGCAGCCACCCCCAAACTGCCCTCAGCATTTCCTCTGCTTCACCTTTGCTTTCTTTACTCTTCCTGATACAAATTTCTTCTAATTGCCCTCCTCAGGGGACCCAGAACTGGACACAGCACTCGAGGTGCTGCCCAAGCAGTGCTGAGCACAGGGGAACAATCCCTGCCCTGCTCCTGCTGGCCACACCATTCCTGATCTAGGCCATTGGTCTTCTTGCCCGCCTGGGCACACTGCTGCCTCATGCCCAGCCTGCTGTCCATCAGTCCCTGCAGGTCCCTTTCTGCCTGGCTGCTCTCCAGCCGCTCTGTCCCCAGGCTGTATTGCTGCAGGGGTTGTTGTGGCCAAAGTGCAGGACCCGGCACTTGGACTTGTTAAACCTCACCTTGTTGGATTTGGGTCCTGGATCCAGCCTGTCCAGGGCCCTGTGCAGAGCCCTCCTACCTCCATCCTCCATCAGATCCAAACTCACACCCAGTTTGGTGTCATCTGCAGATTTGCTGATGTTGGAGACAATCCCCTCATCCAGACCATTCCATGCAGACATTGAAATGCACGCTGGCTGGCTCTGACCCCTCAGCCATCCTGTGGGTACCCTGGGATGGCACTCAAGGTGATCTGTTCCATAACTTTGCCGGGCACCCAGGTCAGGCTGACAGGCCTGGAGTTCCCCAGCTCCTCCTTCCAGCCCTTCTTGGGGATGGGCTCACACTGGCACCTCCAGTCATCTGGGACCTCCCTGCTGAGCTAGCACTGATGGTAAATGATGGAGAGCAGCTTGGGGAGCTCATCCACCAGCTCCCTCATCCCCCTGAGATGGATCCCATCCAATCCCATTCACCTGTGAGCATCTGAGTGGCTCAGCAGGTCACCAGCTGCTTCCTCCTGGATTCCAGGGGGGCTGTTCTGCTCCCTGTGCCAATCTACCAGCTCAGCAGAGCACTTGTCCTGAGGACAGCCTGTCCTAAAATTGAAAATTGAGAGAAACAAGATGTTAAGTAGCTCTGCCTTCTCCTTATCTTTAGTTACTATATTCCCCACTGCATCCAATAAAGAGTAGAGGTTCTCCTTATCCCATGTTTTGCTATTAATTTAATTGTGGAAACATTGTCTATTTTTTTTTTAATTGTGGAAACATTGTCTATTTTTTTTCACAGAAGTGGTCAGGTTAAACTCTAATTGAGTTTTCACCTCTTGACTTTTTTTCTGCACGACTTTACAACATCCTTAAACATTTCCTAAGCTGCTTGACCTTCTGTCCAAAGTTGATGCACCTCTTGTTACCCTTGAGTTCCCACAAAATCTCCACGGCCAGCCAGGCCAGTCATTTTCCTCACTAGCTCATCTTTTGCCACACTGGGACAGGCTGCTCCTTCCCCCTTAAGATTACTTTCTTGAAATGTGTCCATCCTTCCTGGACCCCTTTGTTTGTAAGGGATATTTTCCTTAAAAAAAATCAGTGCCTGCTTCAGTACTCCCCAAATCTGCATCCTAAATAAGCCAAAGTCTGCCCTTCCTAATTGTTAATAAATTGTTTCCTGTTCAACTGTGGTCTGTTGGCCATGAAGGGAAAATTTCTGTGCCTCTGAGTCTCACCAGTTCCTGACCCCCAAAGGACACAAATCCAATGAGTTGTGTTTCCCACTCCAGTGGCTGCACTTGCACTTCCCTCCATAGCCAGAGCAGAGCTCCCTTGTCCCAGAAAGTTCTTGGCAATGCAGGGATGAAGGAAACAGGACAGGCTCTGGGGATCAGGGGCAGGGCACAGCCAGGGATTTGGAGGCTGTTGTGAGCCGAGGGCAGGACTCAGACCTTGGCCTTGGTGAACCTCATCCAATTGTCCTGGGCCCATGGCTCCAGCCTGGCCAGATCCCTCTGCAGAGCTTCCTGCCCCCCTAGCACAGCCACACTCCCACCCAGCTTGGGCTCACCTGGGAACTGACTGAGGGTACCCTTAATGGCCTCATCCAGATCAGCAATAAAGAGATTGAACTGACCTGGCCCCAATCCTGAGCCCTGGGGACACCCCTGGATGTGACCCCATTCCTCAGCTGCTCTGACTGCCAGGGGTTGGATGAGAGAAATGGTGGTGTTGGGGTAGGAACAAAGTGTGATTGACTGTCAGCCATGAAGGGTCTTATTTTCATATCTGCTCAAACTGCATTAGGAGGTGCTGGGGATCAATATCAACTGAGGATTGCTGATATCAATCTATAAAGAAGAAAATAAAACAGGACAAAAGAGTTCTCTCTGCCTTGTTTTCAATATGGTATATTCACTTTGAATAGCCTTCTGAAATCTGTCTAATTAACCACAGAAGATCTGAAAACTTAGATTATTCCCATGGGATTTTCTTGTTTTGGGTGTTTTGAACAAATGTTTATCAGCTTTTCTTACTTAATTCCTGAAGTCAAGAGGTGCTGGGGATCCATGTCAACTGGATACCAATCTATAAACAAGATACCAATCTATAAACAAGAAAAGAAAACTGGACAAAACCAGTTCTCTCTGTTTAGTTTTCAATATACCATATTCACTTTAAATACACCTCTGAAATCTGACTAATTAACCACAGAAATATTGAAAACTTCAACATTTCCCACGGAGTTTTCTTGTTGAAATGTTTTAAACAAATGTTTAATAGCCTTTTTCACTGAATTCCTCAACTGAGTAGCTCAAGAAAGAAGAGGCCTCTGGAGTAGTAAAATTCATCAGCACCCTCCAAGTGGCTGAGGATCCATCTCCATCAGAGCGGCAATGAACAAAAATGGGCACAGCTTTGTGGCTGCCCCAGCTTTGGCATGGGCCCTGGGCCTGGAGCAAGAGCAGCTCTTGAGGGCCCCAAGGCCGGGGCTCTTGTGCTGCCCTGGGTAGATGGGATGGCAGCAGGGGCTGCAGAGCTCTCAGCACCTCAGCCCAAGGGCAGCAGGGCAGCCAGGGAGCCTCCTTTGGCCTTGGCCAAGCACCTTCCCTCATGGCTGGAGCCGAGTCCTGTGGCAGCTGCAGCTGCTGCTGTGCCCTTGCCAGGGGCTGAGGCTGTGGGGCAGTGCCCAGAGCAGCCTGGCTTGAGCAGAGCTGTGGGGCCAGAGCCAGCTGGGCTGGGCTGGGGAGAGGCCCTTGGTGCTGCCCAGAGCTCAGGGCAGCTGGCAGAGCTTGCAGGGAGCTGGGCTGGGCTCAGACAGCCTGGCCAAGAAACCATCAGTGTCCATCTCAGCCTGACTGAGCGTGCAGGGGCAGGACTCAGGCCAGGCCTTGTGGGGCAGGGCCAGAGCCTGTGCAAGGCATTGCAAACAGGCAAGTGGCCCAGAGAGGAGGCTGCTCTGTGCCCTTGATGGCAGGGATGGAGGAGGGAGGGGGTCCAGAACATTTGTCAGCACCAGCCTCTGTGCCCATGCATTGGCAGCCCTGGCTGCTGAGCCCAGCTTTGGCCTGGGCTGAGTTTGGCTGTGGCCCAGCTCCATCCTCCTGCGGGGCTCAGGGCCTATTCACAGCCATGGCCAGCCCTGGCTGCCTCTCTGCTGGCCCAGAGGCTGGCAGAGCCTGGGGCAGGGCTGTCTGTGCAGCCCCACAGGTGCCCTGGGCTCTGCAGGAGCTGGCAGAGGCTGCCCAGCAGGGAGGCCATGGGGCACAGAGCCCCAAGGCTGCTGTGGGCACCACGGCACAGGGGCCGTTCCCAGCCGCAATGCTCCTGGCCTGGGCTGGGCCTGCACAGGGGCTGGGCCACCATGGCTGGGCCAGCACAGGCCCAGCCGCTGCCAGGGCTGACAGCAAGGCCAGGCTTACACAAGACATTGCTGAGCATGGCCTGTGCTGACCAGACCTGACTGTGCCAAAGGCAGAGCTCAGCTGCCCTTGGGGGCTGCAGCAACAGTCCAGAGCCCAAAGAGCCTCCATGGCTGTGCTGGAGACCAAGGCTGCAGCAGGGAAATGCAGGGCTGCTGCAGGATGGGGAGGGCATTGAATTCCAGCACACACCTCAGCTCTCTGATGATCCTGGCACCATGCTGGGCCCTGTTTCAGACTGCAGCAGAGCAGATGTTGATGGGACAGGAGCCCTGCGGGGCTGTCAGGGACCTGCAGCTTGCAAGGTGCTCTGCTCTCCCTCAGGTGCTTTCGGAGAGATCCAATCCTAGCTGGGCACCTCAGGGCACAAGTGGCACTGCCTGATCCCCCAGCCCCCCCCCCCCACCCCCGGCAGTCTTGCCTGGCGGGGCGGGGAGGGAGGAGTGAGTGGGGCTGGGGCACTTTCGCTTTTGGCTTGCTGGCCTGCTTGCTTGCCGGCTTGCTTGCTTGCTTCTGCCTTAGCCCTAGCTGATAGCTGCCTTTTTTTTTTCCCCTTTGCTGCTTTCTGCTTTCTGCGCTGTTTTTTTTCTTTTCTTTCGTCCTCTCTTTCTTACCCGCCCCTGAAGATACTGGACCGGCTCCGGACCTGACCTGGGACGTCCGGCGGGATCTCCGGAGTCAGCGAGAGAAGCTCAGAGCCCTCCACAACACTGACTGGTTTCTTTTCTTTTCTTGTGTTGGGGAGTGTTCTTTTGTTACTTGTCAATAAAGAGGTTTTGTTTTCCACTTTGCTTTTCCGAGAAATTCCTTCCCGAACCCGGTATTGGGGGAGGGGTGGTTGGAGGTTTGTCTTTTGGGGGGGCTCCCTTTTGGAGATTTCCCCTAATTTGTCCTAACCAGGACAATGTTTTTGGTGCGTTGGCCAGGAAACAGAGGCCAAAGCCAGTGGGAAAAAACCTATAACAATAATATTTTGGTTTTGGTTGTTTTGTGGGCATATTGGTAATTCATAATGTCATTTGGGGTGAAAGCTTGCCGGTATTTCTGGTCCCTTGGGGTTTTTGAAGCTTTAATACCTTTGTGGTCCCTAGGGTTATTTCCTTACCCAGAAATAGCTCTGGTGTTGTCCCTAATAAGTAACCTTTGTAAGCGGGGGGCACTAACCATAATAGTCATTGGGCTGGTCGTATGTGCGCTGATTTGTCGGAGGTTTATGAAAGACTTTGTTTCAGGAATGTATGGATTGCTGTCATGGCTGTGTACTCAGTTTGTTTGGGGAGAAGAAGGGGAAGGGGCTTCTCAGCTTTTGTCTTCCTTCTTCTCCTCCAAATTGTTGACATCTCTATTAGAAAATATTGAATTTCCCCTGAGTTTAAAAGAAACCATCTTTCTGGCATTTAATTTATTAAGCCTTTTCTATACTGTCTGGAGTGTATATAAAATGAAAGTCGAGATTTCTAGAGGGGTTAGAGAGACTCCTGATTCAGGAGTAAAACAAAGCAGGAAAAATCTTGACTGGAGTGGGAAATGGGAGGATATGGGCCAGACTTTAAAGGAATTTTCTGATCCTATAGACTGGGACTTTCCATCTGATCAAATTCAGAACCCAGTCGAGGTGGCAAAGTATTTGAGGGAGAAGTGCCATGGTAATACTAAGGAGGAAAGGATTACTGCAGCGAGCTGGGTCTTGGCGCTTGTTTACCGTACTCTGCTAGATACTGTGGAGCAGCAGATAGCAGAAAGGGAACAGGGAGATAAGTTAGTTGCTATCCCAGTGACCCAGGCTGCAGCTAACATCCCAGGCTCCAGGCTAGCAGCTGAATCAGACAATAGGCCTCAACCCATGGCTGTCGCAGCTAATACAAGAGGTGGAAAGTGTAAAGGCAAGACCGATGGAAAGGTGGAGGATGATGATGATGATGCAGGAGAAGGACCCTCACCAAAATCAGAGGCCACATCAAAGGGCACAGATTCTGGAGCTAATATTGACTCCTTTTCTCTGAAGGACCTCAGAGGCCTAAGAAAGGATTACAGACGACAACCTGACGAATCTATAATTAGTTGGTTAGTCTGCCTTTGGGATGCTGCAGGGGAGGTTACGATTTTGGATGGTATTGAAGCGAGGCATTTGGGATCCCTGTCACATGATCCTGTCATCGATCAAGGTATGATGAGCAGGGCTAGCCCTCACAGCCTCTGGGAACGGGTCCTGGATAGTGTAGCACAAAGATACTTATGTGCAGATGATCTCTATATACAGCAGACACGGTGGAAGACCATAGAACAGGGGATCCAATGCCTGAGAGAGATGGCGGTGGCAGAGCTCATTTTCTCAGATGATATAACAACTAGGAATCCGGACCTGGTACCATGCACACCTGTAATGTGGAGGAAACTTGTGCGACTTGGGCCACCTGAATACGCTTCTGCCCTGGCAATAATGAAGCGGGATGATACATATGAGACTGTGCTCGATATGGCGAAGAAGCTTCAAGTGTATGCAGATGCTGTGCATGGACCAACTCATGCCAGAATTGCAGCAGTGGAAACCCGACTGCAGAAACTAGAGGACAAAATAGAGGAGAATCATAAGAAACTCCAGGAAGAGATTAAGGAGGACCTTATTCAAATCTCGGCTGTACAAATTAGAGGCCCTGGTATCCAACGCTGGCGCTCCTTTGATGGGGAGAGAAGGTACACCGCACGGGCTGAGTTATGGGTCTTTCTGCGTGAGTCTGGAGAAGACATGAGGAGATGGGATGGAAAACCCACCGCTGCTTTGGCACAACGGGTGCGTGATTTGAAGAAAAGAGGAAGTATCACCAAAAAGAGAGCAGCTCTGGTTGCTCGTAGCTGAGATGTTGAGTATGACGATGACATGTCCGATCCCCTTGAAGGAACTTCTAAGGCATACGCCCAAGGAAAGAAGGACAGTCTGGCTTAGAGGGGCCCTGCCTCTAGCCAGGAAGAGGCACGGGAAAACCGGGTTTTTTGGAAGGTGTGGATCAGATGGCCTGGCACATCAGAGCCACAAGACTATGAAGCATTGGTTGACACTGGATCACAGTGTACCTTAATGCCATCGGAACACGTGGGGACAGAACCTGTTTCCATTGCTGGAGTGACGGGGGGATCACAACAGTTGACTTTATTGGAAGCTGAGGTGAGCTTGACTGGGAAGGAGTGGCAGGAACATCCGATTGTGACTGGTCCAGAGGCTCCGTGTATTTTGGGCATAGACTTCCTCCGGAATGGCTATTACAAAGATCCTAAGGGATTCAGGTGGGCTTTTGGAATAGCTGCAGTGGAGATAGAGGGTATTAAACAATTGAATACCTTGTCTGGACTATCAGAGAACCCATCTGCAGTAGGACTCTTGAAGGTAGAGGAGCAGCGAGTACCAATTGCCACCTCAACAGTGCACCGCAGGCAATACCGGACGAATCGAGATGCCGTGATCCCCATCCACAAGATGATCCGAGAGCTGGAGAGCCAAGGGGTGGTCAGTAAAACCCACTCACCCTTTAACAGCCCTATCTGGCCCATGCGAAAATCTGACGGAGAACGGAGATTGACTGTGGACTATCGTGCCTTGAATGAAGTGACTCCACCACTGAGTGCGGCTGTACCGGACATACTGGAACATGGCATCGAGTGGGTATACCATATCCCCTATCATGCACCAGCTGCAGGGAAAGTGGAAAGGTATAATGGATTGTTAAAAACCACCTTAAAAGCATTGGGTGGGGGGTCTTTAAAAAACTGGGAGCGGCATTTGGCAAAGGCTACCTGGTTAGTTAACACTCGAGGTTCCACCAACCGAGCGGGTCCTGCTCAGTCTGAGCTCCTTAATATAGTAGATGGGGATAAAGCCCCAGTGGCCCATGTCAGAGGTTTGTTGGGAAAGACAGTATGGATCAACCATGCCTCGAGTACAGACAAACCCATCCGTGGGATTGTTTTTCCTCAAGGACCAGGTTATACATGGTGGATAATGCAGAAAGATGGAACAACACGGTGTGTACCTCAGGGAGACCTGATTGTGGGATGAGACTCATATATGAATGTCATTGTTTGTTGAATGTGAGACAGAAGGAAACTGTAAGTGTCAAAGGTCTGAGCAAGTAAGATGAGAGGAATGCGTAAGTGTCAAAGGTGTGAGTAAGTAAAATGAAAGTTTTTTATTGTATGTTCACGATATGGGATAAGGGGTGGAGTGTCATGGGGTGACAGCCTTTATCCCAGTATCGTGTATTGGTCTGGCAGCTGTGTTTTTTCTCTCTCTCTCTCTCTCTCTCCCCCCCACCCCCTGGCCCTCTTGCCGCGGTGGGGCGGGGAGGGAGGAGTGAGGGGGACTGGGGCACTTTCGCTTTCGGCTGTTTGGCTTTGCTTGCTGCTTGCTTGCTGGCTGGCCTGCTTGCTTGGCTTGCCGCTTTGCTTGCTTGTTACTGCCTTAGCCCTAGCTGATAGCTGCCTTTTTTCCCTTTGCTGCTTTCTGCTTTCTGTGCTGTTTTTTTTCCCTTTTCTTTCGTCCTCTCTTTCTTACCCTCCCCTGAAGATACTGGACCGGCTCCGGACCTGACCTGGGACGTCCAGGATCCCTGGAGTATGCGAGAAAAGCTCGGCGACCTCCACAACACTGACTGGTTTCTCTTCTTTTCTTGTGTTGGGGAGTGTTCTTTTGTTATTTGTCAATAAATAGGTTTTGTTTTCCACTTTGCTCCTCCAAGAAATTCCTTCCCGAACCCGGTATTGGGGGGAGGGGTGGTTGGAGGTTTGTTTTTTTGGGTGGACTCCCTTTTGGAGATTTCCCCTAATTTGTCCTAAACCAGGACAAGCACATAATTCCTGCCTCTTCCTGAGATTTCATTGCTGGGTGAGAGGCTCAGCAGTGCTGAAAGCTGAGGCCTGTCCTTTGTGATCCCTTTGGGATGGCAGTGGAAGTGCCCTGAGTGCACATTCAGAGGCACCTTCATGGCTTCTCATGCCATGACACCAAAACTAAATGTGCAAGGTGACTTCCTAGAATGACATGTAGTCCTTTGACATATCTGCAGGCAGTGGTCTGAAGCTGCTTTCTGAGCCTGCTCCTTGGGATCAGCTGTGAGGGGCTGAGGGCTGGCCTGAGCCCGGTGCTGTGTCCCAGTAGGAGCAGCCCCACAGGCTCATGTGCAGAGCAGGCACTGCCAGAGGCCCTGGAGATCTCACCTGCCCTGCATCCACCTTTGTCAAGGTGCTGTAAGCATCAGGTGGTGCTGACTTTCCTCTTGGACCCCTTGGTTTAGTCACAATGGGGAATTTCTTTCCTGAATCCCGTGGTATTTCCCCCTGGCAGCTGCGATGGGGATGCTCAGGGAGTGTGCGGCTTTGGGGGAATGCTTCCCGGGAAGGGGCTGAGCACGGGGCCCTGTTGGGCCCATGACCCCCAGAAGCAGCAGCAGCAGCAGCAGCCGCCCCAGGGCCCAAAGCCCCATGCCCCCTGCCCAGCACAGGCTGCCCTGTCCCTGCAGCTGTCACCGGAGCGGGGCTCAGGGGCAAGTCGCTGCTGGCAGCAGCAGGAATGCGGGCAGGGTGAGGATGCCCTGGTCTGGCTTTTGTCTCTGGAACAATGCAGGCACAGGGCAGTGCAGAACAGGCTGGGAAGCAGAGCCCAGGGCCTATGGAGGCATCAATGCTTAAAGATCAGCCCCTGCAGCAGCCCAGAGGCAGGTGGCCCAGTTGCCAAGGCTGTGGTGGCCTTGAGAGCGTGCAGGTGGATTTTGCATGGCTGTGGCCTGCTGGTGGCTCTGGGCCCAGGAGTGCCTGTGGCTGCAGCAGGAAGGGTGGCTGAAGGTTTGCTGCCTGCTTTGGTGGCATGGCTGCAGAGGCCAGCGCTGTGAGAGCCCCCTGTGTGAGAGCTGGTGAGAGCTGAGCTCTTGGGCACAGCGCTGTGGTGCAGGCCAGGAAGAGCAGCAGTGCCCAGTGCCAGGAGTGGTGTCAGTGGGAGCCCCTGTGCACAGCGACCCCCAGCCCCAGGGTGGCCGTGCCAGCATCCCCAGGGACCTCCAGCCCCGGGAACGTGGAACAAGTGGAACTCACAATTGTGCAAAGGCTGCCTGTTCCCAAAGGAATGGCAGAGAGAAGTCAGGTTTTAAAGAGAAACAGTATTTATTTGCCAAAGATAGGCAAATCTAGGATTTACAGAACATGTGTCATTATACAATTGTTATAACAACAAAAACAACAATGTACAGAACATATTTACATGGGATCCAGTGGGCTAACAATCTTCAAAACGTATTTACCGGAAACTTCTAACATAGTCAACATATTTACAGGAACTTCACAACTTTCAAACGTATTTACAAAGGTATGAGATCTGTGCCATCATATGCATGAGTCCTGGAAGAAAGGAAGCAGCAGAGCTGGACTCAGCTGGCAGCACTGGGCCCAGAAGGACTGGGAGCTGGGCCCCAGGGGCTGGGCCGGGGCTGGCAGGGCTGGCGTGGCCCCAGGCAAGCGCAGGGCAGGCCGGGGCTGGTGCTTGTGGCAGCACAATCCAGGCCCCCTGCGGGCACTGTGTCCCTGAGCGGGGCCATCCAGCCCCGCCCCAGCCTGGCGTCAGGGGACCCAGTGTGTGTGTGGACAGGGCGTGGGAAGCATCTGCCTGTCTTACTTGTGGGGCTGCATCTTCATCCAAAGACCATGGGCTCCTCCTCATCTTTCTCATCAACTTCCATCTCCTCGGTGTTATCCTCCTCAACCACCTCCATCTCTTCGATGTTGTCCTCCTCATCTACTTCCATGTCCTCAACAGGGGAGGACATGGAAGTAGAGGAGGAGTCCACCTCCATCATCTCTTCCTCATCCTGGCCCAGGTCCACTTCCATGTCCTCCACAGTGTCTCTGTCAGTCTGCAAGGGGCAGCACAATCTCCCAGTGGGCTTCCTGTCCCACACCATCCATTCCCACATGGCTGCAGCCTGCCCAGGCTGGGTGCCCCCTGCCTGGCATGGCACTGTACCTCCATTGGCACAGCAGAGCACATTGTGCTGGGATTGGCACTCCGGAGCAGGTGGCAGGAAAAGCCCAGGCAACAGCAGCAGCTCTGTGCTGAGGGTCAGAGCGCAGTGTGAGTAGCAACTGACCCTTGGCAGCCGCTGAAGTGTCTGCTGTGCTTGTTTCCAGGTCCTGGACGTTCCACCTGGAACCCTCTGGGTGCTGTGATGTCACTGAAGTTTCAGGGGCACTGTGCAGTGGGAGATGGGGATGGCAGAATGGTCAAATCCTTGAATGGTTTGGCTTGGAAGGGACACTAAAGATGATCTGGTTCCAAGCTGAACAACCTCCCAGCACACCAGGTGGATGTGGCCCCTGTCCCACCTGGCCTTGGATGTTGCTGGGGATGGGGCATCCACAGCCTCTCTTCACTGGTCCCTGTGTCAGGGTCAAGCACCCTGAGAGTAAAGAACTTCTTCCCATCATCAAATATCTTCCACCTCTTGCAGATTGATCCCATTTTTCCTTATCCTGTCACTAAAGTTCCTGACAAATTGTGCTCCTCCACTTCCCTTTGGGTCAGGCTGTTCCTGCAGGGTCATACCTGTGGCTGGACCTGCAGACAGGAGAGAGAGAAGCCAATTTCCGAGTCAGGAAAAATGCGGAATGTGGCTTGAGAACTGAGAGAATAAGGAAAAAGAAAAGACATGCAAGGCTTTTTGTTGCATGGGCTGTGGAATTCATGCCTTTTATTAGAGGGCCGTTCCCTGGTGCACTCAGTTCCTGTGTTGCAGCCTGCCCACAGCAACCTCTGTGAGGGACCTGCACTTGCAGAGCTGGGAGCCGGCTTGCTTGGATGGCTGATGGATGAGGCAAGAGAGGGATCATTGTGTGGAAATCCAAATAGTGTGGATTGGGCTGAAGAAGGTCCAGGAATGGAGACAAAATGGGGCTGGGCACACAATATGGGGGTGAACAGCGCAGGATCATTGCAGTAAGCCAGGACCAAACTGATACTAGAGAGTTGGAACATTCCGAGCGAGTACATATAAGGAAAATGCAGCAGTTGAACTGGGTGATGCCAGCAAAACGTGCTGCATCACCATGAGCCTGCAAATGCCCATGGGCGACACCATTGCATTCAGAGCAGTGACTTTTTTTACCTTGGTCACTTTGCCCTGAGGTATTACAGTTCCAGTGGTAGGCCCCTGGGAACTCACATCTCCCCCTTTTTGTTATCTATAAAGAAGGCTTCTGCCATAGACTTTTGGAGATATTTAGCAAAAAAGGATAAAATAACCAACACAATGAATACAAAATACAAAGCCCACAAAACAGTCTTAACTAAAGATGAAAGCCAGCCTCGGAAACCCCTGTGTTTGGAAAGTCCAGTGAACTAGTCATTGTTGCCTTCCATCTGGATCTTGTTTCCTTGATCGTTTAGCAGCTGGATGCCCTGGTATACTGACTCCCTATGTGACAGCCGGTTGAAAAAACACATGCCTTCAAATGCCTGACAGGCATGGTCACGGACAAGAAATTGTGGCTTGTCTGTGGAAGCACTAAGCTGAAAGCATGCAGCTCAGTGAGGAGCATCCAGATTCCTGCTGCAGCAGCAACCAATGGCAGCATCCTCTGACTTTGATAATTTGTTATCTGGAGGCTTGGGTGTCCTAAAAGTAAACAGATAAAGCGAGTAAAAAGTGAAACGTAAGTTGTGTTCCCACTAAACTTTCTCTTCTGTAAGGCAAGGGTGTGAACACAGCTTATTAGAAGAATCATGTATCAATGCTAAAATATCATTTTTACAAATGTTAAGACGTAGATCCTGGTTAGTGGTGTCTGAGCTATCTTGGTCTTGGTGTGTGTGGTCAACGCTGCTTAGGAGATCTTCTTCTGTCCTTCTCCTTCTTCTTTTCCAGGCTGCTGCTGTCTCTCTTAGGCTTTCATTCTGTTCTTCTGATGGTGGCTCTGGTGTTTGCCTCACCGTTCCCAGAAAGAGTTTTTATGTATTTTGCTGGGATTCATCTTAGGAATGTTGCTGTAGAGACAAGGGCATCTTTTCTTTCCCATGTAATTAATGGAAAAGGGCCCATAATTTGTTTAGATTCAGGTTCTTTGGTCAACACAGGTGGCTGTTCTTTTAATTGGGCTGCAGTTGAATTAGTAAACTGCCTGATGACTGGGGGAGTTGTCTCCATAAATGAATTGTTCAAAAAGTTGAATACATTAAAGGCCTTGGCCAGTCTGTTAGTGGAAGATAATATCAGGATTACCCCTCTCAGTTGATCAAGGATCCTTTTGATTGATCAGTGGGCCCTCTCGGCTATGGACTTTCCAGTGGTGGAGTGTGGCATGTCAGTGATATGTTTTATACCCCAGTGGTTAGAAACTTGTTGGAATCAGTGCAAGGTATAAGCAAGAGCATTATCAAATTTAATTTCCTGTAGAAGTGCGAAGGTGGAAAAAAACTAAAAAGTAATGTTTTGTATCATCTTCTGATTTTTCACCAGCATGGGCAGAGATGAAAATCGCACTGGAAATGTGTCGATTGAGACCTGGATGTATTTTAGTCTGCCAAAAGTGGCTTAGTGTGTGGTGTCTGATTGCCAGATGTGGAGACTCTCTAGTGCTCTTGGATTGACTCCAGCTCTGACAGAAGCAAGGCCATGTTCCTGACAATTGGGGCAGGTGGCTACAAGGGATCTTGACAGGTCTTGGGTGTTTTTGATCATCCTGAGCATGGCAGGAATATTTTGATGGTAGAATTTTTGGCTGATCCTAGCCTGTGTAAAAATGATCTAAGGCGTATTGCAGTGGTTCAGATGTTTGAAGTAGGCAATTGAGGTGCTCTGGAGTGAGAAGTAAGTATATATTCACAAGGTCTGTACCTGCAAGGGAGCACAGATGCTCTCTAGCTTTCCTGATTAGTTGTGCAATAACTTTCTGTTGGGTTGTTATCATTTTACTAGGTTGGTGTTCTCTGAAAACGCATTCAATTTTTATCAGGGCATCTGAGATAGTTGAGTCCCCCTGAAAGAATAATGCATGGAATTTTGGAGTTAGACCAAAGATTGCCAGGGAGAAAGGAAAAGTAGTGTGGTATCTGTGTGCCTGTTTAGTTTGAATCACCCAGGATGCCTTATGTACAGTTGCTTAAGCCTCCAGTGTCAGTGATCACCGGAATCGAGTCCTTCACTGCCTTTAAGGAGCAGGAGCAGCGGCGTGAGGTCTTCTGTGGTGATTCCCATCAGTGAATGTACCCAACTGATGCTTCCACAGAGAATTTGAGGTTCTGGCTGAGTCTTTGGGTTGTCCTTGATGTGCAGTGTTTGTGGTGTGATGGTTCTCTCTGCTGTTTTTAGGCTGAGACACTTCGAAGGGGCTGTCCTTCAAACTTTATCTGCTGCAATCTTAAAACCTTTCTCCTGTACCGCAGTGATGACATCTTGTACTGCAACATCCAAAATGATTTGAGCTCTTGCAAAAACGACTGTGTCGTCCATGTAATGAAAAATGATAGCATTAGGATGTTCATTTAATGGTCCGTAAAACGAAAAGCGATAAGCATTAGGGCGAGAGAATTTGGACATCAAGCAATTGACAAATATTTGGTCTATTCTTCAATCGTTGAGGCAATACAGTCCACTGGTACCTCTGTAAAGGTGCTTGTCGATTTAGTGATGGAAAAGGCAACCCAGGAGGGTGTCATTGGGCTGCATGGGGGTGTCAAAAAAGTAGTCATTAAGATCTATATCAACCATCTGCCAATAACAGTGTAATTGTAGGTACAATTGGATTAAACCTCCCCGAACTAGCCTTCCTTCAGATCTTACCATTGCAATCTTCAAAGCAATGCTCTTCCTATGCTCAGGCTCCATCAATCACAGCCTAAATGGCAAAGAAGATATCCGAAAAATAGGAGGACTCCAAAAACTGCTACCCACAACTACAGCATGGTGCACCATCGGCAATCTCAAGGTACCATGGAGGCTGAGGGCAGGCTGGACTGGAGGGAAGCACTGTCCTCGATGACCTCATTGATTTTCCTGAGGTCCTGCAGGTGCCGCCTCTTGTCCTTGCCAGGCTTTCATATGATAATGACAGGCACATTGCAGGGGCTAGTAGATGGTACAATGTGGCCCACAGACAGCTGCTCCTGCAAGAGGGACTGCAGGGCCTTTAACTTTCTGCCTGGGAGGGGCCACTTATCCACCCATATGGGGTCGTTGGTCTTCCAGGTTGACTGAAGGGTGGCACGCAGCTCAGTGGCCCTGTCTAGAAATCCTGAGGTGTTGATAGGATCTCTGGCCTTGTCCCCCTTTGGGACAAGAGGTCTCTTTTTCTCAAATTGTTATTGGTGCCCGGGTGACAAAAGATCTTACCGTAGAAACTGTGCCCTCAGGACCTTCCCTGCAGATGTTACTGTGACTCCAGAAGCTGGTACTGACTCCCTGGTAGCTAATAATTGCCCCAGCAGCTGGAACCAGGGGCCATTGTTTTAGCCTATCAGAGCAGGAAATTATGGTGACATCAGCTCTTGTATCTAATAGTCCTGAAAGACATCTCTTTCTCCCATTACATGACAAAGCACACTTTAGAATGGATCTGTTTCTGCCTGTTGTCTGTGCCCACATCACAATTGGATCAGCTGGTGTGGTGATCATGTACCGTAGGAGGTAGGCTCTGACTGTAACTGTTCCTTTTGGAATGAAAAGGGGAGGGTCTAAGCATAGAGCCTGGACAGTTATCTCCTGCAAAGACATCAAGGCGAGTACCTCAGGTAGTAGAGTGAGTGTCTCCATCCCTTCCCTGGTGTTGGTTAAATTCAAAATGTCTCTGGCCTGTTCTTCAGGCCTGTATTTGCCTGTTGGAATATGGTGAACATAAATATCCTGGATTGGAATTGAAAAGGCTCTTACCAGCTGCCTTTAGGTTCCAGGGCAGAGCTGTCTTCTGTCGAGTTTTCTGCAGTGATCAAGCTGTCCCACTGGATCTGAGGAGGTCGCTGTGCTGGTTCTCCACGATGTTGGGGAGAGTGGGGTGGAACGGCCACGCGTTTGGTGTCATTGCACAGGGCCTTTCTGTGACTGTGTGGGGTTTCCCGCAGGCCACCGGTTTTGCTGGTGTTTGAAAGCATGTAGACGAGGGGGGCAGTGAGGACAGTGGCTGTGACACCTAGAAGGTCCCTCGTAATAGCCTTTATTTTTACAATTTTGTTGAAAATGCCCCATCTCCCTACACTTAAAGCCAGGTCCTTTTTCATGTGTATGTCAGGGAATAACTTGGGAGGCTACTAGCACCTCTACTATAGCCTGACTGGTAGCCTTAGCTAGGCTGGCGTGACAGTGTAAGGATGCCCTAAGTGTGCATGCCTCGACCATTTGTGCAGTGGTAGGCTTTGGGTTAAGGGGTAGAGAAGGTAAAATGTCTTTACAGGTGTTATTAGCATTTGTTTCAGCAAGTTTAGTAAGAAGTACCTTCCTGGCTTTTGGATGTTCACCTTGCTTCTCTATTGCTTGTGGAAGGTGGTCAATAAATTTTAGAAAGGATTGCCCAGGTCCCTGCAGAATGTCTGTGAAATCTAGAGTAAGTGTTGTTCCATTGGGTGTCTGCTTGAGAGCTGTGTTTGCAGCACTTTTATCTCTTCTAACAGAGCTCTGGGAAGGTCTATTGAATGAGGTTTTGTGAAATCTTCCTCCCTGGCTAGATGGACTAGTGTTAGGTGTGCCCACCTGTCTTCCCTAGCATAGTCTTAATAGTTGTTCTGTTAGTTTTTTCCCCATTCCTTCCCACAGAATAATTTCAGTGGGAGAAAGTAGGAAGTGCATAAAATGGAGCAGATCGTGAGGCACCATAACATGTGCAGTGAAGGTGGCATTTAACAAATTATTAAAATATAGTGACCCCCTCCCATGGTGTTTGGTTGCTTTATAAAGATCTTTCATCTTCAGTGTGTGTGACAGCTTCCCATTGGGGATTAGCCCCACTCTGGCACTGCACCGGTGCTGCTTGTATTTTAGCCACCAATTCCCAGTCCTCCTCTTCAGCCGCCAGCTTCTCCATCCTCTGCCAAGAATCCTCAGGCTCATGCTGAACGTCAGATGAACCTTCCCTCTCCTCTCCAGAAGAGGGAACTTTTCTTTGGCAGAGGAGCGGGGCCTTGGGGTGACTGGCCAGGCCCGGTGTTGTGGGCCTTTGGTAGCCAAGATGGCGGCCTTCCGGTTACCACCCCTCACACTTCCAGCTCCGACAGTGTGGGATCCGCAAGGGGCTGAGTTGGAGGGGGTAGGGCAGTGGGAGTAGGCAAGGAAGCGCTGGATCCCAATGCAGGGGTGTTTCCTGATGCAGGGGTAGGACCCAACATGGGGAAGACCCAATGAGAGAGCTGGGGGTGGGAGGGAGTTTGACATGGACGACCCCTTCCAGAGGAGGGACTCCATTTTACGGGCTATCTGAGGGGGCTCCAGTGAGGAGAGGTACTGGAGAATGGGTTAGGGTAAAATCCAGGCCTGTGTGACCTGGGCAGGGGGTAGAGAAGGAGGGAAGATGTCAGACAGCAGGTGGCTTGTCTGTGCTTTACAGCAGTTCCTGTCTCTCACCCTTATCTTGGTATCAGTGGGTTCAGGAATGCCGGGGGCAGAACTCAAAATATGATTTGAGTATTAGAACATTGAACCCTTGAGAAAACTGTATAAATCATTTGAAAAATTAGGTAAAATTTTGCGACTCTTATCCCTCCCTGAGTTTTCAAAAGAAAGAGCCTTTCCCGAACTGAGTCCCAAAATGCTACATGACGAATTGAATCAACAGAAATATCTGGGAACTCCTTTAAAAGCCAATGAACAAACGACTTCCAAGTTCCCTTAATAAAACTCTTGCCCCATGATAGGAGAACCTCCCTAACTGGAACATATATGTCCCTCTCAACTTTGGATAATTTGTTACCCAGAGCTGCCCCTGATGTAAAGGGTGGCCCACTCACAGGACTAAAAAAATCACCCAAGGATCTTGCAGGGCAGGCTGCCGTCCCCCAGCTCACTGCTCTGGTTGCTCTGGATGCAGGTGTTCAAAATGTCCCCTGGGCTTCACCAGCTGAGCCAGCCGTCATCCCTCATGCTGCCATAGGGTGCCGACGCTGCAATCAGCAAGCCCTGATAAACTGATAAAACATTGCATTCATAGGGATGCCTCACTTTAATTTATGATTTTTGTCGTGAGGTATTATAGTTCCAGTAAGAGGCCCCTGGGCCTGCAAAGCCCTGCATCCTCCTGAGATATCATTGCTAATGAGGAGCTAAGCAGTGCTGAAAGCTGAGGCCTGTCCTTTGTGATCCCTTTGGGACGGCAGTGGAGGTGCCCTGAGTGCATATTGAGAGGCAGCTTCATGGCTTCTCATGCCACGACACCAAAACTAAATGTGCAAGGTGGCTTCCTAGAATGACATGTAGTCCTTTGAAATATCTGCAGGCAGTGGTCTGAAACTGCTTTGTGAACCTGCTCCTTGGGATCATCTGTGAGGGGCTGAGGGCTGGCCTGAGCCCAGTGCTCAGTCCCAGTAGGAGCAGCCCCACAGGCTCATGTGCAGAGCAGGCACTGCCAGAGGCGCTGGAGATCTCACCTGCCCTGCAGCCACCATTGTAAAGGAGCTGTAAACCTAAGATGGTGCTGACTTTCCCCTTGGACCCCTTGGTGTAGTCACTATGGGGAATTTCTTTCCTGAAGCCTATGGTATTTCCCCCTGGCAGCTGTGATGGGGATGCTGGGGGAGTGTGGGGCTTTGGGGGCAGCTGCCCAGGCAGGGGCTGAGCTCGGGGCCCTGTTGGGCCCATGGCCCCCAGAAGCAGCAGCAGCAGCAGCAGCCCCAGGGCTCAAAGCCCTGTGGCCCCTGCCCAGCACAGGCTGCCCTGCAGCTGTCACCGAAGTGGGGCCCTGGGGCCAGTGGCCGCTGGAAGCAGCAGGAATGCGGGCAGGGTGAGGATGCCCTGGCTTGGCTTTTGGTTCTGGAACAAAGCAGGCTCAGGGCAGTGCAGAGCAGGCTGGGAAGCAGAGCCTAAGGCCTTTGGAGGCTGCAAGGCTTAAAGATCAGCCCCTGCAGTAGCCCAGAGGCAGGTGGCCCAGTTGCCAAGGCTGTGGTAGCCTTGAGAGCGTGCAGGTGGATTTTGCATGGCTATGGCCTGCTGGTGGCTCTGGGCCCAGGAGTGCCTGTGGCTGCAGCAGAAAGGGTGGCTGAAGGTTTGCTGCCTGCTTTGGTGGCATGGCTGCAGAGGCCAGTGCTGTGAGAGCCCCCTGTGTGAGAGCTGCTGAGAGCTGAGCTCTTGGGGACAGCGCTGTGCCCCAGGCCAGGAAGAGCAGCAGTGCCCAGTGCCAGGAGTGGTGTCAGTGGGAGCCCCTGTGCACAGAGACACCCAGCCCCGGGGTGGCCGTGCCAGCACCCCCAGGGAACTCCAGCCCTGGGAACGCGGAACAAGTGGAACTCACAAGTGTGCAAAGGCTGCCTGTGCCCAAAGGAATGGCCAAGAAAAGTCAGGTTTTAAAAAGCAACAGGATATATTTGCCAAAGATAGGCAAATCTAGGATTTACAGAACATGTGTCATTATAACAATTGTTATAACAACAAAAACAACAATGTACACAAGATATTTACATTGGATCCGATGGGCTAACAATCTTCAAAATGTATTTACAGAGAACTTCAAAAGTAGTGAACGTATTTACAGAAATCTTCTAAAGATTCAAACGTATTTACAGAAATCTTCAAAACTTTCAAATGTATTTACAAACGCGTGGCGTCAGTGCCATCATGTACATGAGTCCTGGAAGAAAGGAAGCAGCAGAGCTGGACTCAGCTGGCAGCACTGGGCCCGGCAGGGCTGGGAGCTGGGCCCCAGGGGCTGGGCCGGGGCTGGCAGGGCTGGCGTGGCCCCAGGCAAGCGCAGGGCAGGCCGGGGCTGGTGCTTGTGGCAGCACAATCCAGGCCCCCTGCGGGCACTGTGTCCCTGAGCAGGGCCATCCAGCCCAGCCCCAGCCTGGCGTCAGGGGACCCAGTGTGTGTGTGGACAGGGCGTGGGAAGCATCTGCCTGTCTTACCTGTGGGGCTCCATCTTCATCCAAGGACCATGGGCTCCTCCTCATCCTTTACGTCAACTTCCATCTCCTCGGTGTTATCCTCCTCAACCACCTCCATCTCTTCGATGTTGTCCTCCTCGTCTACTTCCATGTCCTCCACAGTGGAGGACATGGAAGTAGAGGAGGAGTCCACCTCCATCATTTCTTCCTCATCCTGGCCCAGGTCAACTTCTATGTCCTCCACGGTTTCTCTGTCAGTCTGCAAGGGGAAGCACAATCTCCCAGTGGTCTTCCTGTCCCACACCATCCATTCCCACATGGCTGCAGCCTGCCCAGGCTGGGTGCCCTCTCCCTGGAATGGCACTGTACCTCCATGGGCACAGCAGAGCACATCCGGCTGGGATTGGCGCTCCAAATCTTGCAGCAGTAATAGCCCAGGCAGCAGCAGCAGCTCTGTGCTGAGGGTCAGAGCACAGGGTGAGCAGCAACTCAACCTTGGCAGCCGCTGAAGTGTCTGCTGTGCTCATTTCCAGGTCCTGGATGTTCCACCTGGAACCCTCTGGGAGCTGTGATCTCACTGAAGTTTCAGGGCCACACCACCATGGTAGATGGGGATGGCAAAATGATCAAATCCGTGAATGGTTTGGCTTGGAAGGGACCCTGAAGATGATCTGGTTCCAAGCTGAGCAACGTCTCAGGTTGCTGCGGCCCCTGTCCCACCTGGCCTTGGATGTTGCTGGGGATGGGGCATCCACAGCCTCTCTGCACTGGTCCCTGTGTCAGGGACAAGCACCCTGAGAGTAAAGAACTTCCCATCATTAAATCTGATCCACTTCCTACAGTTTGATTCCATTCCTCCGTTTCCTCCCCCTGCATATCCTGACAAAGAGTCCTCTCCCACTTCCCTGTGGGTCAGGCTGTTCCTGCAGGGTTACGCATGTAGCTTAACTTGCAGACAGGAGAGAGAGAAGCCACGTACCCAGTCAGAGAAAATGGGGAAAGTGGCTTGAGAACTGAGTGAAGACAGAAAAAGTAGAGACATGCAAGCATTGGTTTGGGTTGCGTGAGATGTGGGATTCATGCCTTTCATTAGAGGCCACGTTGCCTCGTGCACTCAGTTCTTGTGTTGCAGCCTGTCCACAGCCAGCCTGTGTGAGGGACCGGCACTCCCAGAGCTGGGAGCACGCTTGTTTAACTGCTTGTTAACGAGGTGAGTGTGGGATTCTTGTGGAACTCTAACCACTGTGGATTGCAATTAGGAGGGTTCAGGGAGGGAGACCAAAATGGGGCTGGGCACACAATATGGGGGTGAACAGTGCAGGATCATTACAGTAAGCCAGGAGCAAAACAGTAAAAGAGAGTTGGAACAGTCTAGGGGAACACATTTATGGAAAATACAGCAGGTGAACTGGGTGATGCCTGCAAAACGCGCTGCATCACCATGAACCTGCAAATGCCCATGGGCAACACCATTGCATTCTGAGCGGTGACTTTTTTTACCTTGGTCATTTTGCCCTGAGGTATTACAGTTCCAATGATAGGCCCCTGGGAACTCACATCTCCCTCCTTTTTGTTATCTATAAAGAAGGCTTCTGCCATAGAGTTTTGCAGGCATTTAGCAAAAATGGATAAAATAACCAACACAATGAATACAATAAACCAAGTCCACAAAACGGTCTTAACTAAAGATGGAAGCCAGCCTTTCATCCCCCAATATTTGAAAAGTCCAGTGAACCAGTCCTTGTTGCCTTCCATCTGGATCTTGTTTCCTTGATCTTTTAGCAGCTGGGTGCCCTGGTATACTGACTCCCTATATGATAGCAGGTTGAAAAAACACATGCCATCAAAAGCCTGACAGGCATGGCCATGGACAAGAAATTGTGGCTTGTCTGTGCAAGCAACCAGTTGAAAGCATACGGCTCAGTGAGGAGCATCCAGATTCCTGCTGCAGCAGCAACCAATGGCAGCATCCTCTGACTTTGGTAATTTAATATCTGGAGGCTTGGGTGTCCTAAAAGTAAACAGATAAAGAGATTAGAAGATGAAACTTAAGTTGGAGTCCCACTAAACTTTCTCTTCTGTAAGGCAAGGGTGTGAACACAGCTTATTAGAAGAATCATGTATCAATGCTAAAATATCATTTTTACAAATATTAAGACATAGATCCTGGTTAGTGGTGTCTGAGCTATCTTGGTCTTGGTGTGTGTGGTCAATGCTGCTTAGGAGATCTTCTTCTGTCCTTCTCCTTCTTCTTTTCCAGGGTGCTCCAATCTCTCTTAGGCTTTCATTCTGTTCTTCTGATGGTGGCTTTGGTGTTTGCCTCACTGTTCCCAGAAAGAGTTTTTATGTATTTTGCTGGGATCGATCTTAGGAATGTTGCTGTAAAGACAAGGGCATCTTCTCTTTCCCAAGTAATTAATAAGAAGGTGCCGACAATTTTTTTAGATTCAGGTTCTTTGGTCAACACAGGTGACTGTTCTTTTAATTGGGCTGCAGTTGAATTAGTAAACTGCCTGATGACTGGGGGAGTTGTCTCCATAAATGGATTGTCCAAAAAGTTGAATACGTAAAAGGCCTCGGCCAGTCTCTCAATGGAAGATAATATCTGGACTCCCCGGCTCAGTTGATCAAGGATCCTTTTGATTGATCAGTGGGCCCTCTCGGCTATGGATTGTCCTGTGGCGGAGTGTGGTATGCCTGTTACATGTTTTATACACCAGTGGTCAGAAACTTGTTGGAATCAGTGCAAGGTATAAGCAAGAGCATTATCAAATTTAATTTCCTGTGGAATTGCTAAGGTGGAAAAAACTAAAAAGTAATGTTTTATAGCATCTTCTGATTTTTCAACAGCACGGGCAGAGGCGAAAACTACACAATAAAAGGTGTTAAATGAGACGTGGATGTACTTTAGTCTGCTGAAAGTGGTTTAGTGTGTGGTATCTGATTGCCAGATGTAGAGACTCTCTAGTCCTCTTGGACTGACTCCAGCTCTGACAGAACCAAGGCCTTGTACCTGGCAATTTGGGCAGGTGGCTACAATGGACCTTGCCTGGTCTCAGGTAATTTTGAACATCCTGAGCAGCGCAGGAATATTTTTTGTGGTAGAATTGATGGCTGATCCTAATATGTGTAAAAATTATCTAAGGAGTATTGCAGTGGTTCAGATGTTTGAAGTAGGCAATTGTGGTGCTCTTGAGTGCGAAGTAAGTATATATTCACAAGGTCTATTCCTGCAAGGGAGCACAGACTCTCTCTAGGTTTCCCGCAATAGTTCTGCAATAACTTTCTGTGGGGTTGTTATCGTTTTAGTAGGTTGGTGTACTCTGAAACGCATTCAATTTCTATGTGGGGATCTGAGAAAGCTGAATCCCACTGAAACAATAATGCATGGAATTTTGGACTTACACCAAGGATTGCCAGGGAGAAAGGAAAATTAGTGTGGTATCTGTGTGCCTGTTTAGTTTGAATCACCCAGGATACCTTTTGTACGGCTGCTTCGGCCTCTGGTGTCAGTGATTGCACGGAATCGAGTCCTTCACTGCCTTTAAGGAGGAGCAGGAACAGTGGCATGAGATCTTCTCTGGTGATTCCCAGCTGTGAATGCACCAAACTGATGCTTCCACAATTCTGGTGGAGTTCTTTCTGAGTCTTTGGGTTGTCCTTGATGTACAGTGTTTAGGGTGTGATGATTCTCTCTGTGCTTTAAGGCCAAGATCCTTCCAGGGGACTGTCTTTAGGTCTTCATCTGCTGCAATCTTAAAACCTTTCTGCTGTACCGCTGTGATGACATCTTGTATGGCAACATCTAAAATGTATTGAGCTTCTGCACAAACGTCTGTATCGTCCATGTAATGAAAAATTATAGCATTAGGCTGTCTTTTCCAGCTGGGCAAGAGAATTTAGGCTCCAAGGCATTGAGAAGTAGTTGGGTTCTTCTTCATTCTTTGAGGCAATAAGGTCCACTGGTACCTCTGTAAAAGATGCTTGTCAATTTACGGATGGAAAAGGCGAACAAGGGGCTTTCATTGGGGCGCAAGGAGATGTCAAAAAAGCAGTCATTTAGATGTATAACAACCATCTGCCAAACTTGAGGTAAATTGGAGGCTGAGGGCAGGCCGGACAGAAGGGCACCCATGTCCTCAATGACCTTGTTGATTTTCCTGAGGTCCTGCAGCAGCCACCTCCTTGTCTTTGCCAGGCTTTTGTATGTGGAACACAGGGGGATTGCAGGGGCTAGTAGATGGTACAATGTGGCCCACAGACAGCTGCTCCTGCACGAGGGACTGCAGGGCCTTTAACTTTCTGCCTTGGTGTGCCCTCTGATCGACCCATATGGGGTCGTTGGTCTTCCAGGTTGACTGAAGTGTGGCACGCTGCTCAGTGGCCCCGTCTAGAAATCCTGAGGTGTTGATATGATCTCTAGCCTTGTCCCCCTTTGGGACAAGAGGCTTTTCCTCAAATTGTAATTGGTGCCCAGGTGATGAATGATCTTACTGTACCACTGTGGCCTCAGGACCTTCCATGCACATGGTACTTTGACTCCAGAAGATGGTAGTGGCTCTCCCGATGCCAATAATCACTTCAGCCGCTGAAACCAGGGGCCATTCTTTTAACCAGTCGGAGAGGGAAATTATGGTGATGTCAGCTCCTGTATCTAATAGTCCTGAAAGACATCTCTTTCTCCCATTACATGACAAAGCACACTTTAGAATGGGTCTGTTTCTGCCTGTTTTCTGTGCCCACATCACAATTGGATCAGCTGGTGTGGTGATCATGTCCTGTAGGAGGATGGCTCTGACTGTAACTGTTCCTTTTGGAATGAAAAGTGGAGGGTCTAAACATAGAGCCTGGACAGTTATCTCCTGCAAAGACGTCAAGGCAAGTATCTCAGGTAGTAGAGTGAGTGTCTCCATCCCTTCCCTGGTGTTGGTTAAAATCAAAATGTCTCCGGGCCATTCTTCAGGCCTGTATTTGCCTGTTGGAATATGGTGAACATAAATATCCTGGATTGGAATTGAAAAGGCTCTTACCAGCTGCCTTTAGGTTCCAGGGCAGAGCTGTCTTCTGTCGAGTTTTCTGCAGTGATCGAGCTGTCCTGATGGATCTGAGGAGGTCGCTGTGCTGGTTCTCCACGATGTTGGGGAGAGTGGGGTGGAATGGCCTCGCATTTGGTGTCATTGTGCGGGGCCTTTCTGCGTCTGTCTGTGGTTTTCCACAGGCTACTGGTTTTGCTGGTGTTGGAAAGCGTGTGGATGAAGGGGGCAGTGAGGACAGTAGTTGTGACACCTAGAAGGTCCCTGCTAACAGCCTGTAGTTTTACGATTCTGTCAAAAATGCCTCATCTCCCCATCTCCCCAGATTTAAAGCAAGGTCCTTTTTCATGTGTATGTCAGGGAATAACTTGGGAGGCTACTAGCACCTCTACTACACCCTGACTGGTAGTCTTATGTAGGCTGGCATCATGGTGTACGGTTGCCCTAAGGGTGCATGCCTCGACCATTTTTGCAATGGTAGGTTTTGGGGTGAGGGGTAGAGAGGGTAATATGTCTTTTCAGGTGTTGGTAAGATTTGTTTCAGCAAGGGTAGGAAGTAGTACCTTCCTGACTTTTGGATGTTCAACTTGCTTCTCTATTGCTTGTGTAAGGAGGTCACTAAATTTTATAAGGTATTCCCAGGTCCCTGCAGATTGTCTGTGAAATCTAGAGTAGGTGTTGTTCCATTGGGTGTCTACATGAGAGCTATCTTTGCAGCACTTTTATCTCTTCTAACAAAGCTCAGGAAGGTGTCTTGTGTGATTCTCAGGTTTAATGAAATATTCCTCCCTGGCTAGATGGACTAGTGTTAGGTGTGCCCGCCTCCCTTCCCTAGCATAGTCTTTTATAAGTTGTTGTATTAGATTTTTCCTCATTCCTTCTCACAGAACAAATTCAGTGGAGAGAGTAGGATGTGCATAAAATGGCGCAGATCGTGAGCCCCATTACATGTGCAGCAAAGACGCAATTTAAGAAATTATTAAAATACAGTGAGTATTTTCCATGGTCTTTTGCTGCTTTATAAAGGTCTTTCAACTCCTGTGTGTGACAGCTTCCCATTGGGGGTTAGCCCCACTCTGGCACTGCACCAGTGCTGCTTGTATTTTAGCTACCAATTCCCAGTCGTCCTCTTCAGCCGCCAGCTTCTCCATCCTCTGCCAAGAATCCTCAGGCTCATACTCAAGGTGGGATGAACCTTCCCTCTCCTCTCCAGAAGAGGGAACTTGTTCTTTGGCAGAGGAGCGGGGCCTTGGGGTGACTGGCCAGGCCCGCTGTTGTGGGCCTTTGGTAGCCAAGATGGCGGCCTTCCGATTACCGCCCCTCACACTTCCGGCTCCAGCAGTGTGGGATCCGCAAGGGGCTGAGTTGGAGGGGGTAGGCCAGCGGGAGTAGGCAAGGAAGCGCTGGATCCCAATGCAGGGGTGGTACCTGACGCAGGGGTGGGACCCAATGCAGGGGCATGACACGATGAGAGAGCTGGGGGTGGGAGGGAGTTTGACATTGACAACCCCCTCCAGGGGATGGACTGCATTTTGTGAACTATCTGAGGGGGATCCAGGGAGGAGAGGTACTGGAGAATGGGTTAGGGTAGAATCCAGGCCTGTGTGATCAGTACAGACCTGGGCATGGGGTAGAGAAGGAGGGGAGATGTCAGACAGCAGGTGGGTTGTCTGTGCTTTACAGCAGTTTCCGTCTCTCATCCTTATCTTGGTATCAGTGGGGTCAGGAATGCCAGGGGCAGAACAGAAAGTCTGGGTTGAATATTAGAACTTGGAACCCTTCAGAAAACTCTATAAATCATATTAAAAAGGTGGGAAAAATTTTGCAACTCTTCTCACTCCCTGGGTTTTCTAAAAATAGACACTTTCCCTAACTCAGTCCTAGAATGCTATAAGATGAATGGAATACACAAAAATGACTGGGAACTCTTTAAAGAGCCAATGAACAAACGACTTCCAACTTCCCTTAGCAAAAGTCTTCCCGTCTAAAAGGAGAACCTCCATAACTCGAAATTATGTATCCCTGTCATCTTTGGATAATTTGTTACCCAGAGCTACCCCTGATGTAAAGGGTGACCCACCCAGAGGACTAGAAAATCACCCAAGGATCTTGCACTGCAGGCGGCTGTCTCCCCACTCATTACTCTGGTGGCTCTGGATGCAGATGTTTCAAGATGTCCCCTGAGCTTTCAGCAGCTGAGCCAGCCCTCATCCCTCATGCTGCTGGAGGGTGCTGATGCTGCATTTAGCAAGCTTTGATAAAACTGATAAAACATTGTTTTTTTAAGGCTGCCTCACTTTAATTTGTCATTTTTGTCATGAGGTATTATAGTTCCAGTAAATAGGCCCCTGGGCCTGTACAACCCTGCATCCTCCTGAGATTTCACGGCCAGTAAGGAGCTCAGCAGTGCTGAAAGCTGAGGCCTGTCCTTTGTGTTACCTTTAGAATGGCAGTGGAAATGCCCTGAGTGCATATTGAGAAGAACCTTCTTGGCTTCTCATGCCACGACACCAAAACTAAATGTGCAAGGTGGCTTCCTAGAATGACATGTAGTCCTTTGAAATATCTGCAGGCAGTGGTCTGAAACTGCTTTGTGAGCCTGCTCCTTGGGATCAGCTGTGTAGAGCTGAGGGCTGGCCTGAGCCCAGTGCTGTGTCCCACTGGGAGCAGCCCCACAGCCTCACGTGCAGAGCAGGCACTGCCAGAGGCCCTGGAGATCTCACCTGCCCTGCCTCCACCATCGTCAAGGTGCTGTAATCATCAGCTGGTGCTGACTTTCCCCTTGGACCCCTTGGTTTAGTCACTATGGGTAATTTCTTTCCTGAATCCTGTGGTATTTCCCCCTGGCAGGTGTGATGGGGATGCTCGGGGAGTGTGGGTCTTTGGGGGCAGCTGGCCGGGCAGGGGCTGAGCTCGGGGCCCTGTCTGGCCCATGGCCCCCAGCAGCAGCAGCAGCAGCAGCAGCCCCAGGGCCCAAAGCCCCGTGCCCCCTGCCCAGCACAGGCTGCCCTGTCCCGGCAGCTGCCCCCTGAGTGGGGCCCAGGGCCCAGTGGCCACTGGCAGCAGCAGGAATGCGGGCAGGGTGAGGATGCCCTTCCTTGGCTTTTTTCTCTGGAACAAAGCAGGCTCAGAGCAGTCCAGAGTAGGTTGGGAAGCAGAGCCCAGGGCCTTTGGAGGCTGCAAGGCTTAAAGATCAGTCCCTGCAGCAGCCCAGATGTAGCTGGCCCAGTTGCCAAGGCTGTGTTGGCCTTGAGAGTGTGCAGGTGGATTTTGCATGGCTGTGGCCTGCTGGTGGCTCTGGGCCCAGGAGTGCCTGTGGCTGCAGCAGGAAGGGTGGCTGAAGGTTTGCTGCTTGCTTTGGTGGCATGGCTGCAGGGGCCAGCGCTGTGAGAGCCCCCTGTGTGTGAGCTGGTGAGAGCTGAGCTCTTGGGGACAGCGCTGTGGTGCAGGCCAGGAAGAGCAGCAGTGCCCAGTGCCAGGAGTGGTGTCAGTGGGAGCCCCTGTGCACAGGGACCCCCAGCCCCGGGGTGGCTGTGCCAGCATCCCCAGGGACCTCCAGCCCTGGGAACGTAGAACAAGTGGTACCCACAAGTGTGCAAAGGCTGCCTGTGCCCAAAGGAATGGCCAAGAAAAGTCAGGTTTTCAAAAGAAACAGTATTTATTTGCCGAAGATCGGCAAGTCTAGGATTTACAGAGCATGTTTCCAATAAGAATTGCTCTAATAACATCAACAGTAGTGTACAGAACATATTTACATGGGATCTGATGGGCTAACAATCTTCAAAACGTATTTACAGGAAACTTCTAACGTAGAAAACATATTTACAGGAAACTTCAAAACTTTCAAACGTATTTACAAAGTTGTGGCTTCTGTGCCATCATGTGCCTGAGTCCTGGAAGAAAGGAAGCAGCAGAGCTGGACTCAGCTGGCAGCACTGGGCCCAGCAGGGCTGGGAGCTGGGCCCCAGGGGCTGGGCCGGGGCTGGCAGGGCTGGCGTGGCCCCAGGCAAGCGCAGGGCAGGCCGGGGCTGGTGCTTGTGGCAGCACAATCCAGGCCCCCTGCGGGCACCGTGTCCCTGAGCGGGGCCATCCAGCCCAGCCCCAGCCTGGCATCAGGGGACCCAGTGTGTGTGTGGACAGGGCGTGGGAAGCATCTGCCTGTCTTACCTGTGGGGCTGCATCTTCATCCAAGGACCATGGGCTCCTCCTCATCCTCCTCATCAAGTTCCATGTCCTCGATCTTATCCTCCTCATCCACCTCCATCTCTTCGATGCTGTCCTCGTCTACTTCCATGTCCTCAACAGGGGAGGACATGGAAGTAGAGGAGGAGTCCACCTCCATCATGTCATCCTCTTCCCGCCCCTGGTCCACTTCCATCTCCTCCACAGTGTTTGTGTCAGTCTGCAAGGGGCAGCATAATCTCCCAGTGGGCTTCCTGTCCCACACCATCCATTCCCACATGGCTGCAGCCTGCCCAAGCCGGGAGCCCCCTGCCTGGAATGGCACTGTACCTCCATTGGCACATCAGAGCACATCATGCTGGGATTGGCACTCCAGAGCAGGCGGCAGGAAAAGCCCAGGCAGCAACAGCACCTCAGCGCTGAGGGTCAGAGCACGGAGCAAGCGGCAACTGACCCTTGGCAGCTGGTGAAGTGTCTGCTGTGCTTGTTTCCAGGTCCTGGACGTTCCACCTGGAACCCTCTGGGAGCTGTGATCTCACTGAAGTTTCGGGGCTGCTATTCAGTGGGAGATGGGGATGGCAGAATGATCAAATCCTTGAATGGTTGGGCTTGGAAGGGACCCTGAAGATGATCTGGTTCCAAGCTGAGCAAGCTCCCAGCACAGCAGGTTGCTGCGGCCCCTGTCCCACCTGGCCTTGGATGTTGCTGGGGATGGGGCATCCACAGCCTCTCTGCACTGGTCCCTGTGTCAGGGTCAAGCACCCTGAGAGTAAAGAACTTCTTCCCATCATCAAATCTCCTCTACCTCTTGCAGTTTGATCCCATTCCTCCTTGTCCTGTCACTAAAGTTCCTGACAAAGTGTGCTCTGTCACTTCCCTGTGGGTCAGGCTGTTCCTGCAGGGTCATACCTGTGGCTGGACCTGCAGACAGGAGAGACAGAAGCTAAATTCCCAGTCAGAAATGATGGGGAAAGTGGCATGAGGACTGAGAGGATAAGGAAAAAGTAGAGACATGCAAGTCTTTACTTTGGTGGGTTGCCGGATTCGTGCCTTTTATTAGAGGCCAGGTTCTCTGTTGCACTCAGTTCCTGTGTTGCAGCCTGCCCACAGACACCTCTGTGTGTGACCTGCACACGCAGAGCTGGGAGCCTGCTCGCCTAAACTGCTGGTGAATGAGGCGAGTGAGGCATCTTTGTGTGGAACTGGAAACACATGAGTGGATTGCACTGAAGAGCGTCCAGGAACGGAGACAAAATGGGGCTTGGCACTCAGAGGGAAAATTGGGGGGAAAAGCCGGGGAGCAATGGAAAAAGCCAGGACTAAAACGGTACAGGAGAGGCGAGGACATTCTAGGGGGAATACATATAAGGACAATACAGCCGTTGAACCGGGTGATACCAATAAAATGCCATGAGCCTGAAAATGCCCATGGGCGAGACCATTGCATCCAGAGCGGTGTCTCTCTTTTTCCTTGCTCTCTTTGCCCTGAGGTATTACAGTTCCAGTGGTAGGCCCCTGGGCCCTCACTACTCCCCCCTTTTTTTGTCTATAAAGAAGTCTTCTGCAATAGAGTTTTTCAGGCCTTTATCAAAAAAGGGTAAAATAAGCAACACAATGAATACGATAAACAACACCCACACAACAGTCTTAAGCAAAGATGAAAGCCAGCCTTTCATCCCCTAGTGGTTGGAAAGTCCACTGAACCAGTCGTTGTTGCCTTCCGTCTGCATCTTGTTTCCTTATCTTTTAGCAGCTGGCTGCCCTGGTATACTGACTCCCTATGTGACAGCAGGTAGAAAAAACACCTGCCTTCAAATGCCTGAAAGGCATGGTCATGGACAAGAAATTGTGGCTTGTCTGTGGAAGCACCAAGCTGAAGGCATGCGGCTCAGTAAGGAGCATCCAGATTCCTGCTGCAGCAGCAACCAATGGCAGCATCCTCTGACTTTGGTAATTTAATATCTGGAGGCTTGGGTGTCCTAAAAGTAAACAGATAAAGAGATTAGAAGATGAAACTTAAGTTGGAGTCCCACTAAACTTTCTCATCTGTAAGGCAAGGGTGTGAACACAGCTTATTAGAAGAATCATATATCAATGCTAAAATATCATTTTTACAAATGTTAATTCATATATTCTAGTTAGTGGTGTCTGAGCTATCTTGGTCTTGGTGTGTGTGGTCAACGCTGCTTGGGAGATCTTCAGTTCTTTTTCTTCTTTCCCAGGCTGCTGCTGTCTGCCTTAGGCTTCCATTCTGTTCTTCTGATGGTGGCTCTGGTGTTTGCCTCACCATTCCCAGAAAGAGTTTTTATGTATTTTGCTGGGATCCATCTTACGAGTGTTGCTGTAGAGACAAGGGCATCTTCTCTTCCCCAAGTATTTAATGGAAAAGGGCCCATAATTTGTTTAGATTCAGGTTCTTTGGTCAACCCAGGTGGCTGTTCTTTTAATGGGGCTGCAGCTGAATTAGTAAAATGCCTTATGACTGGGGGAGTTTTCTCCATAAATGAGTTGTTCAAAAAGTTGAGTACGTAAAAGGCCTTGGCCAGTCTCTCAATGGAAGATAATATCTGGACTCCCCGGCTCAGTTGATCAAGGATCCTTTTGATGGATCAGTTTGCCCTCTCAGCTATGGACTGTCCTGTGGTGGAGTGTGGTATGCCTGTGACATGTTTTATACCCCAGTGGTCAGAAACTTGTTGGAATCTGTGTGAGGTATAAGCAAGAGCATTATCAGTTTTAGATTCCTGTGGATATGCTAAGGTGGAAAAAACTAAAAATTAATGTTTTATAGCATCTTCTGATTTTTCACCAGCATGGGCAGAGGCAAAAATCCCAGTGGAAAAGATTGTGATTGAGACGTGGATGTACTTTATTCTTCCGAAAGGGGCCTAGTGTGTGATGTCTGATTGCCAGATGTGGAGACTCTGTAGTCCTCTTGGATTGACTCCAGCTCTGACAGAAGCAAGGCCATGTTCCTGACAATTGGGGCAGGTGGCTACAAGGGATCTTGCTGGGTCTCAGGTAATTTTTAACACCCCGAGCAGCGCAGGAATTTTTTGATGGTAGAATTGGTGGCTGATCCCAGCCTGTTCAAAAACTATCTAAGCCATATTGCAGTGGTTCAGATGTTTGAAGTAGGCAATTGAGGTGCTCTGGAGTGAGAAGTAAGTATATATTCACAAGGTATATTCCTGCAAGGGAGCACAGATACTTTCTAGCTTTCCTGATTAGTTGTGCAATAACTTTCTGTGGGGTTGTTATCATTTTAGTAGGTTGGTGTTTTGAAAACGCATTCAATTTTTATCAGGGCATCTGAGATAGTTGAGTCCCACAAAAAAAATAATATATGGAATTTTGGACTTACACCAAGGATTGCCAGGGAGAAAGGAAAAGTAGTGTGGTATCTGTGTTCCTGTTTAGTTTGAATCACCCAGGCTACCTTTTGTACGGCTGCTTCGGCCTCCCGTGTCAGTGATCATGGGAATCGAGTCCTTCTCTGCCTTTAACGAGCAGGAACAGTGGCACGAGATATTCTGTGGTGATTCCCAGCAGTGAACGTACCCAACTGATGCTTCCACAGAGCTGGCGGAGTTCTGGCAGAGTCTTTGGGTTGCCCTTGATGCGCAGTGTTTGTGGTGTGATGGTTCTCTCTGTGCTTTTTAGTCCGAGGAACTTCCAGGGGGCTGTCTTTTAGACTTTATCTGCTGCAATCTCAAAACCTTTCTGCTGTACCACAGTGATGACATCTTGTACAGCAACGTCCAAAATGATTTGACCTTCTGCACAAATGACTGTATCGTCCATGTAATGAAAAATGATAGCATTAGGATGTCTTTTCCGTCTGGGTGAGAGATTTTGGGCTCAAAGCCATTGACAAATAGTTGAGCTACTCTTCTTGCTTTGAGGCAATGCAGTCCACTGGTACCTCTGTGAAGGTGTTTGTCGGTTTAGGAACGGAAAAGGCAAACCAGGGGTGTCTCATTTGGATGCATGGGGACATCAAAAAAGTAGTCATTTAGATCTACAACAACCTTCTGCCAATAACTGTGCAATGAAATTACAATTGGACTAAACCTCCCTGAACCAGCCTTCCTTCACATCACCAGCCATACAATCTTCAAAGCAATGCTCTTCCTATGCTCAGGCTCCATCAATCACAGCCTAAATGTCGAACAAGATATCCGAAAAATAGGAGGACTCCAAAAGATGCTACCCACAACTACAGCATGGCCCACCATTGGCAATCTTGAGGTAGCATGGAGACTGAGAGCAGGCTGGACTGGAGGGCACCCATGTCCTCGATGACCTCGTTGATTTTCCTGAGGTCCTGCAGAAGCCGCCCCTTGTGTTTTCCAGGCTTTCATATGATAACGACAGTTGCATTGCAGGGGCTAGTAGATAGTACAATGTGGCCCACAGTCAGCTGCTCCTGCACAAGGGACTGCAGGGCCTTTAACTTTCTGCCTGGGAGGGGCCACTGATCGACCCATATGGGGTCGTTGGTCTTCCAGGTTGACTGAAGTGTGGCACGCTGCTCAGTGGCCCTGTCTAGAAATCCTGAGGTGTTGATAGGATCTCTAGCCTTGTCCCCCTTTGGGACAAGAGGTCTTTTCCTCAAATTGTTATTGGTGCCCAAGCGATGAACTATCTTACTGTAGCAACTGTGCCCTCAGGACCTTCCCTGCAGATGTTACTGTGACTCCAGAAGCTGGTAGTGGCTCCCCTGCTAGCTAATAATTACCCCAGCAGCTGGAACCAGGGGCCATTGTTTTAGCCAATCAGAGCAGGAAATTATGGTGGCATCAGCTCTTGTATCTAATAGTCCTGAAAGACATCTCTTTCTCCCTTTACATGACAAAGCACACTTTAGAATGGGTCTGTTTCTGCCTGTTGTCTGTGCCCACATCACCATTGGGTTAGCTGGTGTAGTGGTCATGTCTCGTAGGAGGTAGGCTCTGGCTATAACTGTTCCTTTTGCAATGAAAAGGGAATAAGCATAGAGCCTGGACACTTATCTCCTGCAAAGACATCAAGGCGAGTACCTCAGGTAGTAGAGTGGGGCCCTGCGATTCCCAGGGGCTCACCTTCCCCTCCTTCCCCCTTGCTGCAGGAGCTGCAGGAGAATCCAAGTGAATTGGGAAGGCGGTGTGAGGAGAGAGCCCAGCCCAGCCTCCCCCACAGGGTGCCTCTGTTTGAATAGCAGCGTTCAGAGCACTCAGCACCAGCTGATCAGCTGGGAGAACATAAATCCCAGTGCCACAGGAGAGCCCTGGCTCAGGGAAAAGGGCCAGTTGTGAGCGCCATCCAGCCCAGTGTCCAAATGGAATGGTGCTTTCACATCTCTAATCAAGGGTTACTTAGTGGAGAGCCCCTTCCTTGTGAGGCTTTGTTCTCTGCTAGCTGTGGATTGAATCACAGGAGGAGGGATTGGATTCTGGCATCATTTTAAAAACGTTTTCATTCTATTTGCTGAGGGGAACAAATTACAGAGAAGACCTCCCTGCACTGTGACAAAAGAGTGGCTATAAAACCCTTTTCAGCCCAACAAATGTTTGAGCGGAAGGCCTGATGGATGGTGCTTAAAGATGTGGTTAGTGCAGCAAGGTTGGCATTAAAAATCACTGGCTGCAAGAAAGTTCTCCCAAGGTTACTGTGGGGGTGTGTCTCCCTGTAATCCTGGTGTGAGCAGCCCTTAACACCCTGAGTCCACCAGTGAGCTCTGTGGCATCAGCCATGGGAGAGCAGCAGCACAGCAAGCACCAGTGAGTCACTTGTCTCTTGCTAAATGAGAAACTGCAACGGGATCAGCCCTTTTGGGGTGGCTTCACTGTGGCAGGAGGGCTGGAACTGGATGATCTTTAGGGTCCCTTCCAACCAAACCGTTCCACAACTCTTTCCCTGTCCCTGTCCAAGTGGGGTTCAAGCAGAAAGCAGTGCTGCTGCTTTGGGACCTGTGAGGAACCTGGGCAGGAGCACACCTGCTGTTGGGATGTACCAGAACAGGGTGGCTTTGGGGCTTTCCCAGGAATGCCTTTGCTGCCGGCAGCTGTGCTGGATGTTGGACAGGGGACAGATTCACCCTTGGCAAGCTTGAAAGCATTTCAGATGGCTTCTGTCCCTGCTCCAGTGCAGCACAGAACAAAATCAGATGTTGGAGAAGATGTCATACTTAGACATCACCATTCTGACAGGTCAATTTCCAGGATGTTTATTAACATAGCTTGGAATGTCACAGAAAGGTTTGTCTGATAAACTAGCTAACTGAAGTTCTTACATGAGACTTCCTTGGTTTTGTTGAGGTGCTTTGAACTCTTCATTCAATCTCTCAACAATTCATTCCCTTCAGGCCTTTCTGGAAAAGCCTCTGCAAGGTCTGTGGCTGGGGGATCAGGCCCTGCCTGCTCCCTGTGTGTCTGGGTGTGGAATCCTTTGAATCCCTCAGGGCAATCCCCAGGGCCTTGCCCTGGAAGAATATGCTATAGAGTCTCCACCTAGGCTGCAAG